>NC_066611.1:20445000-25245000 GCF_025231255.1 Drosophila biarmipes | reverse complement strand
TCAAAAGTGGGCAATTGCTAACGCGGAAATGTTCACAGTTTCAGAAAAAAATTTTCTAGGCAAGTGAATTGTTTTCCTATTTTTCCAGTTCAACGCATCTGTTTTCCTTTTTTCAGATGCTTTAATAGTTTGTTGAGATTCTTATAGCACAAATACTTACTTTAGATATGCTTATGTTCAAGCTAGCCATCTACAATATGTAAATTAATTTAATTGTTTGGGTTTTTCATTAAATTTAGGATTTTTCCTTAGTAACATAAACCGAGTAACAGCCTATTTGTCAATCTATTGTTTGGCGCTTCCATCTTATTTCACCATTCTTTGATGTGTATTCTTATCTTTTAATTAGACCGAGCAGAACGTGGCGATTTATGGGTGGTGAGAAAAGGGAAATTGTTGCACAATTAAGTAAACTTCCTTCGGTCCGGATATAATAAGGGGTTTTCCGCCCATAGTTTTCTTTCTCCTTCTTATTTACAGCGCAATCAAATTTAACTGTTTAAACAAGCGATGAAAAGATTCTGCTCTTCACCCACCAGCACACACATACGTGTGGGTGGTGCAGTCATAGTCATTGTCATTGCCAGGAAAAGCGGGTGGAAAGTGGGTCGTAGAGTGGTGTCTTGTGGGTGGGCTTGGAAAATGCAAAACAATTTCAGGCGAATTAGCGTAATTGTCTCGCCGCTGCTGTTTCTTCGGCTTCTGCTCCTGTTTCTTCTGAGACAAAGGAACCAAGGAGAAAGTGGAATGTGGAGAGTGGCAAGTGGCAAGTGGGAAGGAGGAAAAGCGGCAGACTCAAGCTACTTAATCCTCTAATTTGTGTGTCTTGGTGTGTGTGTGTGGGCCCCGCCCATTTTCTGGGCTGCCTCTAGCATGAGCTAAGGAAAGTTTGCCCTCATTTATATGCAAAAATGTAAACCAAAAAATCAGCGAGAATGTTAAATCCAACAAAATGCATTTAACACATAAAAATTTGCATAGAAAGTGGCTTCGGTAAACCCCGCCTCCCAGCAACCCCTATCCCAACAACCCTGAAAGCCCATTCCAGCTACCGAATCCGAATACCGCACTATCCAAGTGCGGGCAGTGGAACAACTGAAGTTAATTTTATTTTTATTTTTATTTCCGGCACCCGCTACTTATTATACTGAGGCTTGGAGTGTGCATAAGTGGCTGCCACGCCCAAATTGGCGCTCAGTTAACCTTTGGCTTAAATAAGCCGTTCTATGCGCCTCTCAATATCCCCACTTGCTGGTACATTTCGATGTATTCAATTTTTAATTAATTGTTGGGCACATCTCGATGTTATATTTCGTTTGAAAATTAATATCAATTAAGGGGTTTGCCTGGCCAATCTTAATTTTCACAACTTTAAGCCTTTGGTTAAAACGCGCCCTTCTACGCGCTTCTCAAAATCTGTAGTTAAGCAGCCAACCTATTAAAGTGAGTTTCTCAGGATTCCTACTTGTTGGACACTTTTAACATTTCACTTTCGCAGTGGAAATTTTCCCCATGCTTCCCCCACCATTTTATTTTTGTCCATTTCTTATTATGTATTTGTAACCAATTGGTTGCAAAAACCCCTCCCGCTCTGCATTCATGCTCAGTCAATTTTTTGTTGCCACTGCTGCTGCCGCTGTGTCCTTTGTGTTGTTGTTATTGCATGTGTTGAGATTCTCATGGAAATTTGCATACAAATTGCGTCTGGCGCGTAGGAAGCCGTTGGTTTTTGGGGGGCGGTGGCGGAATATATCTACTATATGTACACACGGGCGAAGGACGGGGACAGCTGGCCCGACATGCGTATGGGGTTAACGAAGGGTTAACACAACACAAAAAACCAAAACTGAAAAAAAAAACAAATATATATATATGTGAAATAAAACATTGCCAACACAGCAGCAGCACCTGACAACTGTCAAATTTTGTGGCTTACCATCGATAAATAAAATGGAAGACAACTTTATGGTGGCGGTGAGGTAGAGAAATTTCTATGACAGATTCAGTGGGAATATTGTTTAATAGTTTCGAATAGCTCCCACTTCAAACGACTTACGATTTCTAATATTAGTTAAGGGCAGACTATTGAAGACTTAACTAAAATATCCACCAGCCTAACCTGACTGTAAACGATGCATCAGAAAAATTGTTGAGATCTTTCGGTTCTCATTATTTTGCAAACCTATTAAAGTGAAAAATAAACTACATTATTTTTTTTCATGGTAGATTGGCTCAACTTAAACACCCTCTTTGTTTTATTCGTTAATGCTGGGAAGTATTTACAAGTAAGGTCAGTAATAAACAGTAACAAAATGGTAGCCGTTGGCCAGGGGAGCGCGTTTACCAACTGCTCTTGGCCCAACCGCCCTGAGGAGCCCAGCCGCCAGAGGAGAAGCTGGAGGCACCTCCCGAGGAATAGCCGCCGGAGGAGTGGCCACCGCCGTAACCACCGCCGTAGCCACCGCCGTAGCCACCGCCGTAGCCACCGCCATAGCCGCCGCTCGAGCCGGAGTCGGAGATGACCTTGATGATCTTGACGTTGCCGCCGCTTCCGTAGCCACCACCTCCATATCCGCCACCACCGCTGTAGTCGCCCCCCGAAGACCAGCCACCGCCGTGGCCTCCGCTGTAGCCGCCTGAGGAGCCACCTGCCCAACCACCTCCATGGCCACCACTGTATCCACCGCCGTAGCCACCGCCTGCTCCGGAATCGGTGATCACTTTGATGATCTTAACGGTGCCTCCGCTGACACCGTGGCCGCCACTGTGGCCGCCACTGTAGCCGCCACTGTAGCCACCGCCGCCTCCGTGGCCACCGCCGTAGCCACCACCATATGCTCCTCCGCCGCCGCCGGAGGACCAGCCGGAGCTAAGACCACTGCCTCCTCCGCCGCCCAGGAATCCCGCTTGGGCCATGCTGCAAACCGCTAGTAAGCAGACGAAAACCTGCAAGAGATTGGCAGGAAGCGCGTTAATTGGGAGTTCATTTTCACAAGGCACACACAACAGAAAAAAAGGGATCACAAAAAATAGGGTTTCGCTTTTTACGAAGGCGTTAATCCGCGATATTTAAAGCCTCCACTTGTCGCACCTTCATGTCGACGAGTTTGGTGCTTGGAGATGAAGATTGATTGCTTCGAGAGGAACTGCGACTGTGTCGGGCTGGAAGAGCGATCTTCGACTGTGGTCTGCAGCGTTTTGGCCGCGGCTTTTATGGCCCGCTGGCTCGGATGCTCAGATGGTCAGATGCTCGGCAACCAGCTTGGCTCACTTAACCCTGCCCCAACTGCCGCGGCGCACAGTGGGCCTTGTCCAATCCAATTCAAGTGAAATAGTAACAGACAGAAGCCCTATGTGTAGATATAATTTAAGCAGTTTTCAAAGAAAATAAGATACAAATGTAAGCCAGCGGTCGGCACACACTTACCATCACAAACTTGACTTGCATTAGTGTGAGTGTTCCTTGCAAACTCGTGATGGTATGTGTGTTCAGACCTCTGTTCTACGCTATGCGTGAGCGCTGCCGACCGCTGCTGTAAGCCCATACATTTTCCCCAATCCCATGAAAATTTTAACACTGTGTGGAGTCTGCTCGTGTATGACACACTAATTGCACACACTAGTTGCGGCATCGTCATTACCATCACCATCATCGCCGTCGTCCAGCTGTCTGCACGAGGGCAACGGCCCTGACCCCACCCCATCCCTATAACCCCGACCATAACATCCACAACATACCAATCCGTACCCTCCATCCCATCTCAACCCGCGGCTTAGGGCTTCCAGCTAAATTATGTCCCGGTCGGTGTTGCAATCCAGGCCAACTTGCAGTGGAAAGCCTTCGCCACAGCGACACTGCACTCGCCCGGCTGAGACCATTTGATAGCGGGTTATGCAATTCATCGAAATCGACACAAAGTTGCAAAAATAATAAACAATAGCTGCCCGCAGCATGATCCAATAAATAGCTGGCGATCGCACGAGCTAGAGGTGGATATTGCCTGATTAGAGTGGGCAAGTCTTTACAAGCGTGTACTTATTACGGGTACTGAATTCCAAAAATAAAATAAGACTTATGTTTCTGGCTATTCTTGGCCACTAAATATATATATTATACATCCATAATTCGATTACGTAGGTAATTATGACTTTATGAGAAGCATTTTGCTCTATAAGTACATCAACATTACTTTGTATCTGTATCTCAATCTTATACCAATATCTACCTTTTACCAATCTCAAGAGGGTATGCCGAGGTGTACCTCAGACAACTGCGTTTTTTCGGACTACATCTTGTATTTTGTACAGGTACCTTCTCCCTCTCTGTACCCAACACAATTTCGATCTTGATTGATTCGGCCAACGCGATCGGGCTCCATTAACTCTTGGCCCGCAGTGGCGATGGGTCAAACAGAATGCTTATTAATTGTCGGTCCGCCAACTCGGTTCCGATGTTGGTTGGCCGAGTTGGACAGGGCCAACCTTCACTTCTCGATCTGATAGATGAGCCATACATTTCCCGCTGATTGTCGGTGATTTTCCATGTTCGACTGGAGTGCCCGGCGGACCCGCGATATAATGGGCGAATTTGTGATCGGATTATCAAGGAAACCCATTCTAATCAATATTTTGCAGGGCTAATTTGCGTTTGTAAAAGAAACATTGTTAGAAAACCAGCTACAAATGAAGACATTGCATTTGGTGTTTGTTTAGTTGTGAATGGCTAATGTAATTCATTGGTAATTTCCCTTATTAGCATTTTATTACCTTAACACAGTACCAGAAAACATTTTCAAAAGGCCAGGGCTGAGCTGTGCAACGTAAATAAATATAAAGTGCGCAAAAACCATTTAACGATAAACATTATCGTTAGTTTAAGTTTACACAGTCGGAAGACATTTTTTTTTGGCCGTCCACATTTTATAACGATTTATTTCAACCTTTGAGTTATAGCCATACAATTAGTGAATATTCAACGGGGTCTATAGTGTTTTATATGGCCCGACAAACGCTTGTTTTTAATCTACGGGCTGGGAAATCGATTGCAGATCGAATTGGAATTGGTAAATATGCACGGGATTATTATAAATGCAATCTTATTTAGTCTCCCTATCATGCAATTAAGGCTTAAAATATGTAAGCTGATCAAAAAATCGGACCTCACGAACTTGGAAATAAAAACAAAACGAAGAACCGAAGATTTAAATCCGTTTTCGGTTTCAGATCCCATACAAAACTAGTTACGGCGCCATCAAATATAATAGGTATAATGATGGAAACTCACAACAAAGCCGAGACGCATCCGCAATTATATCTTTTGGTGGGGGAATTACTTGTCTCACAGCATAGCCAGAATGGTCATAATTACCAGGCGGTATGGGCTTCATTCCTTTTGCTAAGAGTCTGCTTAGCACGAAATAACCTTGAGCTTAACCCATTCCGAACTGAGGGTACAAAATGTTTAAAGCTTCTCGCATAGAAAAAAAATATACATTTTGCTTACCAAAAAGTTACCAAAAATATCTCATATAAAGAGGGCCAGAAAAATATGTCAAGTGCCAATCACGGAGCAAATGCAAATTAACAACGTGATTGTCGGAAATTTGTCATATAATATGATTGTTTTCATCAAAAAACTGCCAAGCGATTTGAAACCCTTGTGTGATATAATACGCCACTTGAAAAGCTTACTTCAAAGCGATATTTCAAACAGGTTTTGAATACACTATGCAATCGCCAATCGAAAGTGTTGCAAAATGGGTTAAGTGAAAAGCAGAACCGGCCAAAAAGAAGCTCTAAAAAAAACCCCCGAACATGAGTAATCACTTATTGGGGCTTTCCAAGCGACAGACAAAGAACAAGACAGTGAGCTTTGTTTTTTCTTAATATTTTATAAACGGCTAACAAAAAACAAATGGTTCCTAAGCGCACACACAAAAAGCGTGCTCTATCTTAAAAATATTTTCGTAGCATCAAAGGAGCCAATATCGCCAAACAACTCGAACAACAGAAACAAAAGAGTTGACATCAAGGCACTGGATTGCTAAGGATCAGTTTCCTGGGATCTGGGCTCTGGGATCTTAGTTCCAGCCGCCGGAAGACCAGCCACCGCCGGAGGACCAACCACCGCCGGAGGACCAGCCGGAGCTACCGCCATCGGCGATTCCGGAGCTGATCAGCTTGATGATCTTGACCTCCTCGGCCTGGTGACCTCCGTGGTGACCGCCGCCGCTGGAGTAGTCGTATCCGTGACCATGGCCATGACGGTCCTCCTCCTGGATGACCTTGACGATCTTGACCTCCGAGCCGTGACCGTGGCCGTGGTCGTGGCCGTGATCGTGACCGTGGGAGTGACCGCCCTCGCTTATCACCTTGATGATCTTCAGCTCCTCGGCAGCGTGGCCATGACCACCGGAGTAGCCACCGGACCAGGCAGGCGCGGGCGCCTCCTCGCTGATGACCTTGACGATGGTGGGCGGACTGCCGGAGGACCAACCTCCGGAACCTCCTGAGGACCAACCGCCGCTGCCACCACCTCCGATGAATCCGGATTGGGCCAGGCTGACGCAGGCAATCAGGCAGATGAAAACCTAAGACCAAGGATAGTTGTTGAGTATCCGATCTACAGTGTCCAAGCCGATTATACAGATGGTGGGACTAACCTTCATGTTGTTGTCGGTTCCGCTTGGGTTGAACTGGCACTTGATAAACGAAGTGGGATTGGCGAGCTGAGCTCGTAAACTGATGATAACACTCTGCCCTGCGGCTACTATATATACGGCAGAAATGTGGGTCACCGCGAAGAGAAATGCTCGCCCTCAACTTCCCATTCCCAAATCCAATTCAAATGACATTCGCTGGCCCAGGCGGTATTACTTATGCAACGATTTTTCCGCCAGTCTTAATCAGCCGAGGCAATTAATCAGGCCTCGAAAGTCACCCTGGTGACTTAAAAAAGATAAGTAAAAAAGTAAAGAAAAAATACATAAATATTTAAAAAAAAATTCTCTAAGCGAAAGTAGATAATTATTTTTTCAGCAAGTAGCTGCTTATCAGTGTTGATTAAAATGTTAAAAATGAAAAGAAAATGAATAAGCTAATAATAAAATGATCCGATTTTATGGAGAACATATTTTAGAATACCTGCACCCACAAAGTACTGTTTTGCTTGGAAAATATATTTCAATAATCAGAATTTAAATAATAAAAGTTTTTAGTGCTGCTTTTGTATCTTAAGAAACAGAAAGTATTTGCCCTGGCAACTCTGTTTCCAAACAGCTGGCTGCCCTGGGCGGAAAACACCTCAACAGGTGTTCCGTGTTTTGATTTGCAAGCCAACCGGTTTGCGCTGTGCGCGATTTGCGATTCTCTTTTTTCGCATGAACAGCACACTTGTGTGCACCAAATTGGCAAGACACTTTAGATGGCCGAATTATGCAAATCTCCGCGTGGGTCAAAGTGAAAGAAGGCGAATCCGAACCAAGACCGTCGGCAAAGACCATTCGCTATTGCGTATGCACATCTGCTTAATTAAGCGCCACAGCATCGCCTCCGAAACGCGGAGAGCGGTCTTTCCATTCAAGTCCCATCTCGCATGGGACAGATGATAAATATTTCCCAAAACTCATTTGCCAACTTTCTACCCTTTGCTGGCATTGTACTCGTTAGCATAACACATATTTATTTTTATGATTTTTCTCGCCAGACGCGAGTCACATTCTGTAATGACGCCAAATGTTTTCACAAGACTTTAAAGTTGCCACATGGCGTGCATTACTAGATTTTTGGCCTTTACCCACTGATGAAGTGCCGGCAAATACTGATGGGATGATCGGCATTTTTGCTGCCGACGGCACGCCGAGATGCAAACAAATCGGCCTCTGATTATTGATGGTGGGAAATGGAAGCGAATGCAAGTCGGTGAAGAGCTTCGCACAAGTGAAAAAACACATAATCAATGGAGCAACTTTTTAAAAATATCAGGTCGCTTTAAGCATAGTTCAGAGAAAACCCGTTTGAAAATATTTTTGTTCATCCTTTTAGGCTTTTAGAAGTGCTTTTAAAATCCTAGTCTTTTCCGTGGAGTTTTCAGTGCCAGAGGATCTCTTTAAAAACCCATGCTGCGACAACAGAGGGAGTGTGCTTTCCCGGAATGTGACCGCCTGTCCCCGACTGCCATTAGGCTCGATTTATTATCGTTATCCTTGTGTTCGGCGTTTAATATGCAAATCGGGCTCTCGCATGAACGCCCAAACATATGCAACAAGACACGGAGCTGGCCAAATGCGATAAATATGTTGATGTGGTCGTGTTTTTTCCACTACCGAGCCCCAGCCACCGGCGCTGCTCCGGTTTTTTCCATGCACATTCTTCATTAAAAATAATGAAAATTGAATTTAATTCGCTTGTCGGGCCTAATTATAATTATGTTAATGGCGCATGTTTTTCCACAAAATTTACACAATGTTTGTCCAAATCGTCACGGATTTTCCTGCAGCTCTGAAATGAAATTGGAATAGTATCTGCACAATAATGTCGCCTTCCATTACATATCGTGACAGGGACACTGGGCTGGATTAGTTGGCCAGCGCTAATTGGAAGTGCTTTAAACTGATTTTGGGCACTCATTTTTGATGGCCTAGACATTTTTGATTTTATTAGTGTTTTAGGGTCAACAAATTAATTTTACTACAAGTGATGATGATCGCTAGCCTAGGTTGTAAGCTGCCCAAAACAGTTGGTCCTTTAGCTGTGCTCATCGTTTTGACCAAGTTACGATTGAAAAAGCGCAAAAAATATATTTATTTTGGCCAAAAATCTTACTTCCTATTTTTTGGCCCGAAAAGACTACGTATTTTTGCGTTCATTTTGCAAAAAATGATCAGATTAAGGAATGTTATAGCTCGCTAAGCTCGTAATTGAATTCCCTATCGATTGCCATTAAAATCTGGAAACTTTATTTTTTGTCAATTTTTTCCAAAAAAATTGTCACAATTTTGTGACCTTAAAAAGTGAGAAAATGGGTCAAAAAATTATTTTTTTTACAAGTAATAGGGATTGCAAGCTTATGTTGTTAGCTGCTCAAAACAGTCGGTCTTTTAGCTGTGCTCATCGTTTTGACCAAGTTACGATTGAAAAACCGCAAAAATTATTGTTATTTTTGTCAAAAATCGTAATACCTATTTTACGGACCGAAAGTATTACGTAATTTTGCAATAATTTTGCGAAATGAGGTCAGAATGAGGAATGCCAAACTTCGCTGAGCTCGTAATTGATAATTTATAATCGATAATTTATATCGATTATTTGACTTGTGATATAGGGCTTAAAGGTACAGGAATTACAAGGTTCTTGGGAACGCAAAAATCTCAATTTCGCAACTTAACCTGCCTCACAATTCCGCGCTCCCTTTTGATTTTCTGTTCGGCCAAAAACCATTCGCTTGTCGCTAATTTTCCCACTTTAGTTTATCCAACGATATGGAAACAATCGCTGAACTTTAACCAAACCAAAAGCAGGAGGCCAGTGGCGCAGGGGAAAAGGGGTGCTCAGGGGAATGGAGGGGAGTGGCATTTCGGTTTTCGGGCAAGTTGGTTACAGCGATTGAATTTAATTAGCTTATCATGAAAGCGTATTCCACATAAATTTATCAAAATTGCTTTACACAGCAGCAGAGACAGAGGCTTCCGAGGGGGGCTACAAATTGCATTACGACCCGCCCATTAAACTGATAAAAACGAGATTCTGGAGTGGTGGGTGGTGTTTTTTGGCAAATGGGACGTGGGAGGATGGCTGAGCGACACTTTAAGTTGATGGCTCGAGAGAGAATCTAAAATCAAATTTATTAACGCACATTACAACGCTCTCAGTTCATAGCACAAAAGGGGGTGGACCATGGGCGGGGAGGGCTAGCGGTTCGTGGGGTGGCTTAAAATAATTTGAGGGCCGTTGCTCTTTGTTTTCAGGCAACGCGTGCGGAAGTGTATTTACTTACACGCCAGCAAAATCCCAAAAGTGCAGTTTTGGTAGGCAGCCTGAGGATTGAAAAGTACTGGAAAAGTTGTTTCGATATTTTTCCAACTCAAGAACGGACCTACGTTCCCTATTGCTTGTTTCAATTACAATTCAAAGCCCGATCGCAAAAGTTTATCACAATCGTTGGGTCCCCTTTATTTCACCTTCGGCTTATTCCGCCCAAGTGGCTTCATCGATACACATTGATATCTGTGTCCGCGTCATTATAAACGGCCATTAAGCCATGATTACGGCGCTGCGAAGGCGACACCCCATATGGCTCACAGGGCGCCCGCCCCCGCCCCCGCCCCCGCCCCCGTCCACTCCCATTGGGGTTTGCGAGTCTTAAGCCGCTTGCCAGAGTTCGGTCGACTTATTTCGCCTTATCGACGAGGCCTTTGAGGCATCCACTTTGATAGCTGGCCAACTGTGTTAATTGATAAGCAATCGCTAATCGCGCGACGGCAGAGGCGGCGGCATAAAGAAAGCCGGTGAGAGGGGGCCGGGGTCCCTGAAAGTGTTTTTGCACCCGATGCGTTTCGCCCCTCACCGTATCTGTCGCACTCCCAGGCGTTCGCTCGTAGTGTCAACGCGATTATGATGATTATGCCGCTTCATGGAATACACTATGGCGGTCGCACCAATAGCACAGAGTTGGAAAGTTTCAAAGGCGATCACGTGTTTTACGAGTGGCTTCTGTTTGTAGGTACGCCCAATAGGCCATCATATCCCTAGTAAATATGGGATGTTGTAAGCTTCCTTCTCTAGACCCAAAGTTAAATAAATTGCCCATCTGCTCTCAAGTTAACCTAAGCTGTGATTAAAGCAGTTGCAGTCGGAGAGGAGTGTATTAGGGCCCTAGATGCAGAAGGGCTTCGGAGGGGGAAATTGCAACATCATCCGCCTGGCAATTGGAGGCATTTGTGCGTGAAATTACATTGAAAATTTAATTGCGCACACACGGCCAAAGTCCAGCAGGTCGCAGTGCATTAGACACGCGAAATTTGCTCATAAATGAATATGCAACCCCCACACTTGGGCTCTGCCGATAAGAGCTATCAGCAAAGTGACAGTGAATGATCTTTTTTGTGTAGGATGGGATGAGATGTACCTTTGAGGTTCTAGGCAAGTGTAGCTTTTGAGGGCAGCACCTATAAATAACCTATTATCAACAACAAACTTTCAGCACGCAATCATTAGTTGATTGTCTATCGATCTGCTGGATTTTCCAATCCCAAGCAATTCCCCTGCCACACCCTTCGCCACCTGCCCGCTGCAGTCTCCGTCGCCACACGTGGAAAGTTGCAGCGCATTTATCCTGTTGCGGCTGGCGCAAAAGAGGGGGAGGCCCTTGGAAACCCCTCAGCTGATGCAATTTTCCTGTGCGAAAATTAACAAACAAATACACACAAACAACCGACTCCGAGTTGCCAAATGAAAATGCGCGCGCGAGAATTCAATTTGTGGAAAAGAAAATGGTGTTGGTGAGTGGCTGGGAAGGGGTTTTACATGGCTCCGGCACAGTGTATTGGGTTAGGCTATGGTTTAGCTGGCTGCCTGTTTACTTGAGGTCTCGCCAGCACACCCAGAGTTTTCCGTCCATATTGCCAAGACTTTTCTTCCGCCTGCCGGCGAATGGGGGCCAGCCGGAAGGAAATGCAAGCGAACAAACGAAGCAAACACTCAGCTGGAGTGGGTGGCAAGTGGTTAGGCTTCGGTTTGGTTAGTCGTGGCTTAGACCGAAAATTGGCACAACGGAAGTCGATTGAGTTCGCTGCTGCCAAAAGCGACTTGTCGCCAATCATTCGACGGGCTAAGGAGTTTAAGGGCTCTATGGAGCGGCAGATAACCCGGCTTTAACGCAGTTATTGGGCATTACGAATTTAAAAAGGTAAAGCTTTAAAACCCCGGGTTTTTTATACCGCACCTTAAGAACGAGGGACCTCGGCATAAGTTATCGCAATCTCAGCTCTTACTCTATAGGCAAAATGTAAACACAAAGGAGCACAAAGTCAGCAAACCAAGTTCTCAAACTACACATATTCAAGGAAGATTTCACTTGCAAATGCTGTGCCAGTCATTAGGGCAAAACTTGTTGATCATTTGCTTAAATACGTACTATTGATGCAGGTGATACCTCAGTATACACTTGCAGAGGGTATTATGATATTAGTCAGAAGTTTGCAACGCAGACGTTTCTAACCCCACAAAGTATATGTATATATTCTTGATCAGCTTCACTGGTCGTCCCTCCGTCTGTCCGTCCGTCTGTTTGTCTGTCCGTCCGTTTCTTCACAAACTAGTCTATCAGTTTTAAAGCTATCGAGCTAAAACTTTCCTATCAGTTTTCTTTCTATTGCAGGTAGAACATAAGTCGGAACTAGCATTTTTGGAATTTTTAAGAATTTTGAATTACATTTTACAAAAATCGGACGACTCTAACTTATAGCTGTCAAAGAAACGGTCAGGTAAGTAATGAAATAATTGTTTTTAATATCACTGAGAGTGTAACATGGTGCTACTAGCGTTGGTTATTTCTTATAACTGCAAGGGTATACAAACTTCGGCTTGCCGAAGTTAACTTCCTTTCTAGTTTTCCCTTGAATTTTTCACGTTCCGTCCTCCAACTAAGCCCCTTTGAATGCATACTGGAGTTCCCAGGACAACAGATCCTTAGCACAAAGCACATGTGCACTGATGTACAAGAATTAGGAACCCAGCCACACCGAAAGAAACTTTAAGTATACATTTAGGCCAACCTGTTCTTCGCAAAGTATATGTACTTTTCATCCATAAAAAATCGAACTCCAATCGAACTTCATGTGTTTCTCTCAGTGCTTAGGTAGTTGGTGCAGAGAGCTCCCGGAATACTAATGTTGGCCATCTGTTTGCCAGTGCCACGCCCTCGTTCGCGAACACCGCCCCGAGTCGGGTGCTCTTGGGCCAAATATTTCTATTATTAATGTCTGTTTATCTGCATGCGACGATGTCAGCCGCCCTCCAGACCACCCGTTCCCACTCCATATATACACACAAATACGTATTTCTCCGTTCCGGGGTGTCTTTGTTTATGGGCTTCGATTAATTCTGCGCGTAAATGGCAAACGCGAAGAGCGGGGATGTGAAGAGTTTCCCCTGGCAATTTGTTGTTGTTATCTGCGGGGCTATATTTAAACATAGTTTATTAGTTGTTGTTGCAGCGATTAAAAGCGTGGCAGACTCGCCCGCCCTCTCCCCTCCTGATGCCTAAAATATTGCCAACACTTCGGTTTAAGATGGCCGAAACGAGGGGAAAAAGCACGAAAAATTAGCACATTCAATCAAGGCAGTTATAGCAAATCGCTGTGCTTGAGTAATCTTGTTATCAACTCAATTATCTACTAAGTGAGGCTGAAGCCGATGTACTATCGATGTATACACATTTTTTGGTTATTTTATTCCTTTTATACACACAGCAAAAAAACCCTTGAAATGTATAATAGAACGAATGTATTTCTAATATACAGTATGCAGAGTTTGTCATTCGAAGTTTCCGTACTGTTCCGTTTAGATATGAAGCGAGTCACGCAGCTTTGAATATTTAGAGCTTTCCAAAAAAAATAATATCATAGCTACTGACTCAATCGTCTTACAAAACTCAGACGCTTCCGTGAGTTTGAAACTGCGAAATGCCCCATCTGAAAATGATCTCACCCTTTGACGTTCGTTTGTGCTGAGGCATTCCCATTTTATTGAGGAAAGTCTACTCGTAAAAAGTGCAGATTGTAAATCTTGCGAAAGAGCTTTGCCGGTAGTACGCTTTTCGCAGTTAATCGCGAGTGCTTAACGTCTCCTAATTCGGCTTGTTCATTTGCGTGCTTTTTATTACCGGTCAGCCGGGCTATGAAGCAAATATTGCTGCGTTTGTAACCGCAGAAAGATAGTGTAAACTTAAAACCAAACATGAAAGGGAAATCGGTCGAGTGGGTCGCTGTTTGCTCTCAAATGTATTCGTGTTTGGGCGCCAATTGTTTAGATAGTGACGCACCCCGTTCTGAGATTAGGCGTTCGTGATAAACATTGCCAATAAACCGAGTCCGCGAATAAACAAACAAAAACATTGCGAAAATATAAAAATATCAGATTCGCATGGACTTGTGTTTATGCATTGCACAGGAAAAAAAATTGGCATTTTAAATTAACAAAGACTTAGCAACAACTTTTAAAATTTAATTTCTTCTTTAAAAGTAATTTATAAAGACACTTAAAAATGTGTCTGAAACTATGCAACAAGTTATTTCAAGTTCGGAATTCCGCCGGGTTCGTTATGAGGGGAAAATGCTTTTTGCTGCATGCTTTTGGGCTCCCCCGTAAGTGATTTCCAGTCCTCGAACCAGGATTTTCTCGCAGTGCAGCTATTCGCACATATGCTAGAGCTTTTCGCCCTCGAAGTGCGAATCGCGCTTATCTAATGAGTCGATAATGGGGTAGTGGCAGAGGCAAAGAAATGCATCGGTCGGCGGTACTTTCTGGGAGCTTTTCCTATTTTGCCTGCCGTGGAACCTGGAGGCGACCGGCCGACGTGACCGGCGGCACATCGGACATCCAGCGGCAAAGCTTCGCGCGGGCTCTGGTTTTTCGTTCTGGGTTCTGGGTGAGAGTGCTACTTGGGGACTATGGTGTATATAAGGCCCCGTGCAGGGCGTGCGCCCCGCGCATACTGCAAACAGCTCCGCCCGCGTTCGCTTCGCATTCCATCTGCTAGTTACCCTACAGCCACTCGTAGTACCCCGATTCCCGGAGTAGAATCAGCATGTGGTCCAAAGTTAGCATCGCCGGAGCCCTGCTCGTGATGGGTGGCATCCTGTCCTCCAGCGTGGTGGACAACTTCGCCTATGTGGACCGCTCCCTGCCGGTGGCCATGCCGAAGGCCAAGGCGTTCCAGAAGCCGAAGGATTGAGCGTCAGGATCGCCCCGGGATTCCCCTAGGGTGGGGAGTAGAGGGCAGCCGACTGACCAGTTCCCGGAACAGGAACCAGTGCCTTCCATTCGGCCGCTGTGGATACTCAAGGGCCAGTCCACTACTCCGGCTTGTTGTTCACTTACAAGTTCACCGCAAGCGGGAAGTAGTTGATGTGGCTCCCCAAGACTCCCAAAAGCCCCCTCTCCATCCGAGCCTTTAAGAACAACAGTTTTACTTGTTATCCCCTTAACTTATAACTTTTTGTGTGACCGTTTTTTTTTGTATTTTGTATGATTAAGCTAAGAACTTCCCTACACGTAAGCAATAAAATATTTAAGCAAGAACGACGCATGCTTATGTGTACTTGCTGTTTTTTTTGTCATTATTTAATGTTGTTTATAAACACAGTATTACTTGAGCTCAAAAGCTATGAAGTTCCTTATAGGTAACCCCAAAATATTCAAAAATTAAACATTCTCCAACATTGGATCTTCATTTAATATAATTTTGGTGTTATAGCTTTTTATCTATTTATTATTATAGTGCCCATTAAAGCTAAAAAGTTCCTTATAGACAGCAAACTACCCAAAATCCCCGAGTGGCGCACTTGCAATTAATTTGATTTTTTTCTGTTCTTTCCTTGTGTATTTGATCTGGTCTTCAAACGAATGAGGTCCAATTATCGCAGTTAATAGTGCAGTGTTGACGTCGGTCTGCAATTAGTGACAAAAAGATTACACTAGACCACGAGAGCAAACCATTTTGTTTGGCCGACTTATTAAAGCCAATTAGCATTGCTATTTTATTTGATGTTTATTTGGAGTGTGTTAAATTATTGTACATTTTATGAGATAAATTATACAAATTTTTACCAGTGCTGGGTTTTTTTTTTTAATTGTTTGTTTGAAGCGGGGCTCAGATAGAGGTTTGTTGTGTGGTCTAAAATAGGAGCTTATCTTTGACTTTACGACTGCGAATCCTTGGCATCCACCTTTTCCTTGCCCTCCTCCTCCTCCTTTTCCTTGTCCGCTTCCTTATTTTCCTTGTCGGCTTCCTCCTGCTCCTTGCCCTGGATCGTCCTGGCCAGCTTGGACAGCTCCTCGGCTGCCTTCTTGGCTCGCTGGACCTGCAAAGTGTTGCGCAGCTTCTCCTGCGACTTGTGTTTGAGGATCGAGGGCAACGCGAATACCGGGGTGATTACGAAGGGCGACTTTTTGATCTCCGGGGCAGGAGGAGAAGCGATGGCAGGAGCAGATGGCGGGGTTGATGAAGATGATGCAGGTGGCGTAGCTGCTGGAGCTGATGCACGTAATGTATATGGGGCAGTTGGGGAGGTTGGGGCAGTTGGGGCAGATAGGGCAGCTAGTTTAGCCGGGCCATACGGGGCGGTGGCCGTGCGGAACCCATTTAAGGGACGGGGACTGGAACGTAGATATGTGGGATTTAGGAAGCGTGCAGAGGTGGGAGCCGGCGGAGGCCTCTTTGTGGGCACTTTAAAGACCGGATCGGGAGCGGGAGCGGGAGCCTTGAAGGTCGCATCGGGAGCCTTGAAAACACCTTGCTGACTGGCAAAGTACTGACTGGCCAGCAGTTGACCCCCAGGTCCGGGGAAGTAGTGCGAAATCGTGGCCGGCGTGGGCGTGGGCAGATGCCCCTGGGCCGACAGCAAATCTATGAACTTGCCGTGGTTGTGGCTGAACGAGACCAGCTGCTGGGCGGTGAAGATGAGCTGGGTCTGGTCGCCATTGGGCTCCTGCCGCACGGCCTTGAAGCGTGCGGGGTCGTGACCCCGCAGCTGCGTCAGCTGCACATCCGGCCCGAAGAGCTGTAGCTTCTGGCGCAGCTGGGCATCGCTGACCGCCGGCTGAGACTGGGTGGTCGAGGTGGCCACCTCGCCGCTGACCGGGACGGCCACGGGCGGCTGCGCCTCCGCCTTCGAGGGATCCCCGCCATTGAGATCCCTGGGCAGCACCCAAGGCTGGTGGGCCGGCTGCACGATGACCTTGGGGTAGATCTCATTCTCCAACGGATTGATACAGTTCTCCAGGAAGTTCGGGGGTGGGGGCAGCGGAGGTGGCATTTGCGCGCGACGACGCCGTTTGGTGGGACCCGTCTTAGGCGTGGCAGGCTTCCGGCCACGCCTACGACCGCCTTTCGCCGTATTGTCATCTGCATCCCCAGTCGCGGCCGAGGAGCCGGACGGGGTTTCCAGCGAGGTGCTGGTTGGTTCGGTGTACAGCAAAGTGGCGTTGTCCTTGGGCAGGGCCTGGGGCACTGCTGGCGAGAAGAAGGGACGCGGTGCATCGTTGTTCATGAAGATCACCTTGCTGGGGACCAGGGAAACGGGGGGCACATAGAGATCCACCAGCTCAATGATCGTGTTCGGCTGCTCCACCATGACCACCACAGTGGAGGACACCTCCTTTTCCAATTTGACTGCACTCTCCACTTCGGTCACAGCCTTCTCCTCCGATTGCTGGGGGATGTCCTCCGCCTTCTGGGGCACTTCATCCGATTCCTGGGGAACCTCCTCCATTGGTGCATCATTAGTTTCGAAATCGGTTTTATTAGAAATTATAGGGATAGGATTCGGCACCTTCTTCGATCCTTGGGGAATTTCCTCCGAGAGATCATCGGAGTCCTCCTCCGATTTCTGGGAGACTTCGTCCATGGGAGCATCATTAATTTCATTTTGGGCAATGATCTCCATTTTCGGGACACGATTTAGAGACTCCTCCGACTTGTGTGGGATTTCCTGCTTGATAGCGTTGTTGTCTTCATTATGCGGTAAAATTCTGGGATCCTCCTCAGATTTCTGGGCGATTTCCTCCATGTGAGCAGCATCAGTTGTATTCTGTGGTATGATATCATTTACCGGAACTGTGTTCGGATTCTCCTCCACTTTTGGGGACACTTCGTTTTCATCCATTCCTGTGACGGAAATATCCTTGGGTTCCAGGGACATGGTCGTTCTGGTCAGTGTCTGGAAAGGGCAGGAGAGGAGGTCAGTTGGGATGACAATGGGGTTGGGAGTCCCGCCCTGCAGCACCACATATTAATTTGCATTTGGTTCAAGCCTCATTTGCTTTTATTCCTGCTGACTCTTCAACGCTGCCCCACTCGCAATTTCGCTGCCCCGACTCTGTTGGTCAGTCAACAAATGGGTGCACTCCAAGAAAGGATAGTGCAATTTGAACAAGATTAAAAATGCCTAATCGTTTTCGTGATTTAATTTAAAAAAGAGGGTTATTATCATTGGCGATACTATACATTTTAATTTTAAGGAAAAGGGATTTCATACTTAAATCAAATGAAAATGGTTAAGTAAACTAGATTTGTTTTATTTAATGGTTTGTTGTTATTTTTAGAACTAAAACGAATTCAAAAAATTCAATTAAAACTTGGTTTTCAAACCAATGCACTTACCACTTTTCTTTTTATCAGTGTACCAAAAAATAAAAACAATTCGTATGGCTAGCCACTACTGATATTCAACTTCCACTACGATAACTACTGATATTACACACTAACATTTTCTCCCAGTGCACACACACAGCTCCCGCCCCTCCCTCTAACACAAAAAATGACTGGCAAGCCGCAAATACTTTGTCAGGCTCAAGTTGACAGTCGTCCTGGATCCCGAGTCCTGGCTTGGTGGTTCCGGCGCTATAGGCTCGTTTTGCCCCCTCTGCCTGAGGACTCCTTCCCCCTCACTCCTGCCCGCCACCGCCTCCGTGCCCACGCATTTGACACTTTTTTGCGGGGAGCCATATGCCGGGGACTCCCCGTCCCCCACCCTCCCCCCAGAGCACTTTTGTGTGCGGAGGCATTTGGCAGAACAGATTGTTGAAGATTTGATTTCGGGCAGAGAGCTTTGCCACTGGACGCCGCCCTGACTCCCTCGCCAGCATGTCCCAGCATTGCCCGCCACTGGGACAATCGTTAATCTAATGAAAGATGACATTTCATGTGGGCCTGGAGATGTTTATGTCCCAACAACACTTGGGCTCAGGCCCTGGGATGTGACCACTGGAGTCTCTGCTTCCATCACCATCTCCTCCTCCTGGCTCTTCCACTTGCTCGCATCTCATCCGATTTGCTGAGGGCATTCATCATTCCCCGGCTTTCGGCTTTCTGAGCTTTGATGAATAAGCGGCTAGTTAGGCCGGAGAGCCTATCATCCAAGTCTGGAGATGGGAGATGGAAGGCAAGGAGCCGGCTGCGATCAGAGGTCAACTTTACAGGACGGGTCTCAGTTATGAGGAAGATATAGTCAAGGCACTAAAGATCAAAATGGGCTTGGGTAACTAAATATCCCACATAGTAACTAGGAACATGAACTAATTGGAACGAATCGGAAGCTATGGGTGGAAGAACTATCCCTTGGCCATAAAAAACACCATCTAGACATCTTTACTTCAAGAACTTAAACTTAAAGCTGTAGCTATCCAACGTACTAAACAATTGTTTGACATTAATAAAATTAAAAAGCTTTTATTGAAGCGGAAGCGGAAGCCAGGCCTTGTTCACATTGATCTCATTATAATATACTTTTGGTACCGGTAATTTTCTCGGTACGCTTTCAGCCAGCTGCCACACCCGCTCAGCACTTAGTGGCCCAATAAAATTTGATTAGCCAAACAGTGCGGTGGGGAAGCGGAGGAGGGGCGGGGCAAGTCCTTGGAAGACCCCCAACAAGAAGGACCCCGGAAATATTGGAACTTGTGGGGGCCGAAAGGGGTGACCTCCGGGGGACATGTGTATTGTGAATTCATGAAGCGGGGCGGCGGCCGAGAGGACGCGACAGGACATCAGGCAACTTTGGGTTAATTTACATTATAAACTTTGAATATTTTATTGTTTGCCCGGGCTAAGGACACCAGCTGGCCAGGGGCGACAGATCCTGCCCAGCCCTCCTGTGCGTCCCTCGATCCACCGTCTTGGCCACGTTTATTGACACTTCTGTGGGCAGAAGTGGCGAGGGAAGAGGGGGTTGCTTGCTAAAAGCTTCTGTGGTCAGCAGAAGGACGATTCTGTGACTCTGATTTAATGGTGGCATCAACATTTTTGGCCAAATTATGACGGAGCTAGGACCTCCTCCTGGCCCTTGTTGCTAGGCTACCACGCCCATCATTAGCATGGCCTGTGCTCGTTAGGCTTTTAAGCATCGGGTTACTAAATAATTAAACAATTTCCCGTTGCCAGTTGTAAACCTAATCGGCCAGATTTCTGCACATAAAAAGGAGCGGGATAAGCCCGAATTATGACTAAGATTTAACTTAAATGCATGAATTCTTGTCTTCAAAATCGATACGCTAACGGCACAGGTTACCAAAACTCCAGGCCCTAATTGGGGTTTACTTTTCTAAGCCCCTGAGAGCAAAGGAATCGTTATATCACATATCAATTAGTTAATGCTATAGGCTTTGTAAAAAGTTCCGAATTGGTCTCGATTTATAATGCCTCCTGCGTTTAACATTTTTCAAATTATACGGAAATACCAAATTCTACCAAACGTATTAACTTTTTTTTTGTGTTCGCTTTTTTTTGTAAAGTTTTGGAATTATTAAATTTTATTCATTCATTCATTCATTTATTTAAACTTATAAAATAGCGTTATTGATATCCAAAATTTTTTCAAAAAGAGTTACCCTTCATCAACATGCCAGTAAGCTGAAAATTAGTAAGCGAGTGTTCTATGACAAGACACCTTTTTTGAATATATACAAATAAAAATATTTTAGGAAACCCATTTTGGGGCCATAGTTTTAGAGAGTCACCTCTAAAGCCTTGCTTGGTTTAATTTCAGTTAGTCACGCGATTCCACCAGAAATCTGGCTATTGAAAACTCTACTTTATGGACTTGGAACGTTTTTCCCGAACCCGGCTTACGGAACCTGATGAAAGTTTTGCTCTCGCAGCTAATAAGCTACGTGTCGCAGCTACCGTTTGGGTGGTTTTTGGGGTGAAGTGGGTGGATGGGCGGAGTGGTTGGGGGTTGAAGGGTGGTTGGTGGTTGTGTAACGCGGCCTTTGAACTAATAAAAATACGAGACAGTTTAAGCTGCCAGCTCTTTGTTCTTTTGGCCACATGTGAATAAACTGCCTCTAATCCAGCCAGCCCGCCCCAAAAAATACGGGTCGAAAGATGCTGAGAGGGGAGAAATTAATAATTTATAAATGTTTCCGCGGCGTCAAGGATTAAGCAGTGGATTTCAACGCCTTTGGCTTGGAAGTTTTCCTGGTGGGGGAAAACTCATTTAGGGAAATGCTTCTCTTATCAGCGCCCTGGCATCGAAATTAGCCAGAGCAAAAAGTGCGAGAGGGAAAATGGAAAAGCGGGGATGGGAGTGGGGTAGGGCGGGAAAACGAGGACAAAGCGTATGCAGGCAGTGCAATAAATTATAATGCAAATCCGCCTTTGAGATCGCAACAACAAGGATGGCTAAATGGGCATTAAATGCCCGCAACTTGACTGCGCCACAACATTTTTTCATTTGTTTTTTTCGGCTCACCCAGCCATCCCTGTTGTTCGTCCATTTAAAATGATAAAAATCGCAGGCAATTTCTACGCCCGCACTGAAAAAGCGGGGCCTCAGAGGGTTAACCGATGTGTGGGGGCTGTATGGGTTTCGAGACGGAGTTTCACTCACCAATCAAAAAGCAGCTGCAGAAATACCGAAAAATAAGGGGACACAAAACTGGGATTCTCGTTGCTCCGTCGACTACAAAACTCGAACTAAAAGTGAGTGGGAGTCCCTTCGGGCCCTTCGAAATTTAACCGACACTTCGTCCAAGGCCGACTTGTGAGTAGTATTTTGACAATTTTGGGCTGTAATATATCTTACTCTCTCCACAGCACACTTAAAGCCCAGGTGGAGTAAACCCATTTAAATAGGAGAGATTCAATTAAGGACTCTTTTGTATCTATGTAAATATATAATCAATTTTTATATTATCAAGCACGGCTTAGAAATTGACCTGATAGCAGATTAAAGAGTTAGAAAGGTTAATATCTTCACAGCGGCCGCCCCTTAGCCCCACAGCATATGTCCTTATCCGAACTCCAAAAAGGTCCCCTTTTCCATGGGCAAAAATTATAAACATATCTGAATGTTCACTCGCTTTATCCGCCGCAAAATGTTTGAAAATTGCACTTTAAGGCGAAAAGTTTAAATACGAAGTGCTGACAAATGCGTTTCGATTTCCATTCACAAAGGGGGCTCCGAGTTGGGCCGTCAATATATCTCAAAGTTGAAAACTAAATTAAATTTCTTTATTGCCACTTTTCCTCCTTTTTTTCTGCATTCGTTTCATTTCGTTTGCCACGCATATGCATATGCAAAATCCGAAGAGGGTGTCCTTCAATGGGTGGTTTGGTGGACGTTGTTTGAAAAGCGAGGTGGGGGTGTTGGTCGGGGGTTCGAAGGGTGGTTGGACAGCCAAAGCAATCAGCAGCAATAAATGATAAGCTTCGAGGCAACAAAGCCAAAACCGAGAGACGCACATGAGCACAAAGAGTCGTCTGGGAGGCGGAAATTCCGTTTTGGGGCGGAATCCGAAGGCCGGCCGAGAAGGAAGCGTCTTAGAGGACGGAGCCCAAGAAACTGTCATCCACAGGAGAAGTGGTGGCGAGGCACTGCGAAATAGGCTTTCAACGCTCGCCTCTCCTTGGTCAATATCTGAAAATCGGAAAAAGGAAAGGGCAGGGGGATGGGAATGGGAATGGGAATGGGAATGGGAATGGGAACGGGGTGAGGTGCTTGTCTGGGGCTACTTTGCAACATATTTGCCGCTAACGAAGCGCACGATTTCCAATAATACAAAGAATGCGTCTGGGAGTAGCGGATGCGAGTGCGGATGCTGTTCTGTGATACCCTCTAAAGCTGTTCAGCTGGGGTAGAATTGTATTTAAAACTATTTGGAACTACAATAACTAAATGCGGATGGTTCACCTGAAATATTTGCTCTGAATGTAAGATCTGCTCTGCTGAGCTCATTGCCAATCTGTAATAATTACTCATTCAAATATTAAAATTCTCTTTTTTACAAACATAATGAGAAGAACAAAGTAACCAAAGAACTTGGCACAATTAGTGATGTCTGATCAAAAGGCGGGGTATCTGGGTGGCCGGCCTTCGATTGGCGACACCCAGCCACACTGGCGAATACAAGCACGGGGTGCCTTCGGGAGCGGCTGGTTGGGGGACCTCATAAAACGTACTCCAAATGGACACAAACACTCGCCGCCCACTCCGCAAGTGCGACTTGCTGGCCGGACTTGGTCGTAATGAGTTCCCTTGTGGCCGGGCCGTATCGCCTTTTTATGGAAGCACCCACGCATGGAGGGGGTTTCGAGGGGCGCCAAGGTGAAAGCCACTTAAAGCCAAGGGCGGGACTCAACAATTTCCAGTTATCATGTGACAGTAATGAAGTGACAGACGGCGAAGTAGACTCGAGGAGCGCGATGACAACTCGACCGCAAGGCTTCAAGTGCCGGGACAGGGGCTTAAAGTCCGTTTAAAGGGCGGTGGCCAGGTTTTCAATCCCCTACCACACCTCGAACGGGATGGATCGCCCTGCGGTCGTCGGACAGCGGCCGCATTAATAATTAATTGCAGAATAATTGCAAAACCTTGTTTGGCAAAGTTAATTTATGCAATAAAACCACCACGCGCCCACTCCGCGATCCTCCTCGCCTTAAAGTTGCCCCCGCACTCAATTTTCCACTCTTCAATCCGCGTAATTCCTCTGCTCATTTGGAGCTGGCTGCCCTCCCCTTCTCACTTTCGCTTCCCTTCGCCCTGCTGTGTTTGGGCCCAGCTAATGAGCCACTGATGGTCATGAGCCGGCGACCCTGTCCCCAAGAACGAACCCTAGCCCATAACCACAGCCCAAGCACCGGTTCCCGCCCCTTTCTGAGCCAGAGCAATTACTTAATCATTTGCCTAACGACCGAAAGGCAGGCGAAGGCAACAACTGCAGAAATTAGCAAAAATTAAAAGAGAGTTCAAGTAAATTCCCGGCTGGACTCCGGGAGGTCGGGTCCACGTCCATGTGGCCGAATTTGTGGTAAACTGTAATGCGGTTTCCTCATTTTCAAAATAAGTGCGGCCAAGGCTGGGAAGTATGCTATGGAAAATACGCTAAGGTATTCGAACCACTCAGAACCACTTAAACGGCAATGCAATCCACCTCCCGACATTTTGAAACAATTATTTGATTATCCAGTTTTAATAAGTTTTAATTCAGAATGATGGGCTATCCATTTTCTCCAAAATAAGTAACGCACTTAGTTTGAACGCTGTTCCCTCATTGCTTGTGTGCTTTGGCACGTATTGCGGTCTTGTTACTTTGGAATACATAAATCAAATAGGCAAAAACTTAGACAGGAAAACCACTACACTGTACTCCCTCTGATTTCACCTTAAACTATTTGCTCTTTATGATCCATCAATAACTAAACTCAAAATATTTTAAATTATTTTCCTAGCCACCTGCATCATAATAATTAGGAACTCATAACTAAGCGGATCGTTCATATCGTTTCGAAACTTATCTCGTCTGGCTTGACATACTTGTTGTGAAGGGAAAAATCCTGCCTGAGCTGCGGATAACCGGGGCAGAATGACAGTGCGGAGGGGAGGGAGGAGGAAAATCAACATAAACATTTTTGATATTTCAAATATTTTTCATTTAAAATTCTTTGTCAGAACCATGGGTTGGCCCGGCAGAACCCGAGATGCCCTCGGCCCTTGTTTGACTTGTTATTATTCTTGTACTTTCTTAAAGCTGTGTGTGGGCCAGTGATGCCGTTTTGTCCTTTTTCTAGATAAATAACATCATAAGGAGTAAGTACTTACTTAAACGTCGCCTTCGTAAAAGTAAATAACGAAAAGGAATTAAACACAACAAGAATTATATAAATAAATACAAATGCTCGCCCATTTTATAACAGCCTTATCTGTTTTCCACCCGTTTTATTTATTTTTTCTTGGGGCCGACAATCCTGGCTTGCAGTGCGTGCAACTGCAGCTCCGACTGCGTGCATCTGCGAGATACTCGTACTCGTGTGTGTATCTCATGGATTTCTGTTCGGGCCCAGGCAAGCATATAAATCTATTATCCTTTAATTTAGCCACAGAAATAATGAAGCATGTAAGAGTCTTTTGTGTATCTTTGTGCCTGTGTGCTTGCGTGCCACGCCCTCTGCCGAGCAACCCCCTCTTCCTCCTCCCACGCCCCTGACACACATAAATTCAATCCACGGCAATTTGCTGGCAGAGTTGCAAAGGCGTCGACGTCCGCAAGTGTGCAATTTATTTATTGTTACGACGGCAAAAAAGCCTCTCGGAGTTGTTTTCCTACTCAGTAATTTCGTTGCTCATCTTACGAAGACTAACTCCCTACTAATGATTTTTAGTTCCTTATTTTATTTAGTTTAGGTAACTACGATATAAATCCTTGTATACATTGAGCTCAAGTCGTATTCAGTTGCCCTAAATTTAAATTTATAATTCAATCCTTTACGACATAATTGGCTTAAAGAAGTTTATTACAGCTAACAATTAAAGTATATAAACTCCTCAAGGTACTTACCCATTTTTTGGATAGTTTCATCCTCTAACTGAATTTTCCTCATTTTCCCAAGGGTATTTTTCACTCTGCTTGCTCGACTTAGGCCTTTCTCCAGCTTGTTGTTATATCTGCAAATTGAATTTTCGTTTAGCATTTGTGCGATTTTCGGCAATTCATTAAAATTGGATCGGTGTGGCGTGGGGCGCCTTTTCAGCTGCAACTTGCGCCCGCTGCAGGCAAATGGAAATGCAAATTTCCCGAGACAAGAGCAAAAAAGGGGCAGCAGCGAAGACACAAAGCGACGACAAAGCCAGAGCGTTAAATTGGCAACACACACGCCGGGGCAAATGCTGAAAGTGGGGAAAATGTGGCAACATCTGGCTTGGCAGCTGCCTTAATTAGTTAATAAGAAAAGCGAGTTTCCCGGCCTTTTGAGCAATGCACATCCACGCACTTTTCCCCTCGAGCGGCTTGCGAAAAGCGCACAGCCAATAATTCCATAATGAAGTTGGCTTGGCCCACTTTTGCGATACCCGGTACTCGATACTGCACACTCGGTTCTCGATACTTGGCACTGGGAACTCGATACCCGCTGACGATGGCCCGCTTCGAGTCGATTAACTCCGGTTGGACTAATCGCATCAGGTGAGATTATCCCCACCAACGATTGATTTACGAACCTGGGACTCGAAACCGGCGAAACTCTTTTTAAGCCGCTGCAATCTTGGGATGTTCGCAATCAATTCCCGTTGATGCCCATGCTGCACTCTGCCTCCTCCAAGTGGGGGCGCTGCCACGCCCTCCCAATCGAGTTATGATTTATGGCTAGGCAACAAGTGAGGTGGACAGACCAGTCGTCCCGTCGATGCCGGCCAAACCGGACACCGCCTGCGTCCGGAGCACACTGGAAAAAGGGGAGCATGTGGCAAATACGTCAAATTTATAAAAACGTTTTCAGGAAAAAAGTTCCTTCATTTCCATTTACTCCCAAAGGTTTTTATCCTTAAACTGTGCTCTGCCCAGTTATGTGAATCATAAAAGAGTGACTCGCTTTTGTATTGATAAAACTAAAAAAATAAAAAAATGTCGATTATTTTTCCGATACAAAATAAAACTTAAGAACTTACTTACTTACTTACTAGTGACCCGGAATGGAAGGCACTGTAGCTTTATGTTGACAATAATACATAAATTATAATATTTACAGCTTTACATTATTTTTGAAATATCGTAACACTGTTCAAAATTGTGCTTGAGTTACATGAAGACTCAAAATTCAAAATTAAGGGCTTAAGATCCTGAGAAACTTCAAGTTAGAAGGAAATGAGTTAGCACCTCAAATGACAGCCACAGTTGCAGAAGCCCGAAGTTGCCCCACATGCAGACTATTTTTCCCAGTGCATGCCACATCCGCCCCGTTGCCACGCCCCTGCGAGCCGCAGGCGTAAACTTTTCGCGCCTCTCGCGCCATCCTCATAAACTGTCCCCCGCCGACGTGGCACTTGGCATTCAGGACAGGACAGCCAGCGATTGGGAGGGAAAAGGGCGTGCAGGATGGGGTGGAGGATCTGCAGTCGGAATCGGAGCCGGAATCCCACTGCCAACTGATTAAAATGCGTTGCAGGACCGTAAAAGGCGCTGAGTCGACGTCGACTGCTCTGCCGACGCCGCTGCATTTGCATTTATATTGTTTTGACCCGAGCATTATTATCATTTCTTTTCGCCCGCCCCAATCCCGTGCGCAGCGCCACTTTGTGGACACGTAGTCGGAGTCCTCCAGGTCCCTCCTCTTCCTCGCCCACTGATCCTTGATTATGCCACCGGCATAAAGCCAACTTTGGCCACGCTCCGCGCCTGCCGCGGAGAGCTGTGCTTAGCGGGGTGTTTTATGGCACTTTTTGAACCCATTCAGTGGGCCAGGCAGGCCAAAACTTTGAGACGTTTCCCGCGACAGGGCGTCATAACGAGGTACAGGACCAGATATACGGATTGTACCCGAAAGCGAATGGATGGACTGGTCGGGTGATTGGTTTGCTGGACCAAAGGCCGGTGGCCGGAGGTCGCGTCGTGCGGTTGTGCGGGGGATAATGCAATCTAAGTGGAAAAGTGATAAGTCTTACGATAACTTGAATCGTGCCCCTAATCGCAATCAGGTTCTGAACTTAGGGATTTACTCAATCGAATTTCATAATCGATCCCAAACTAAAAACCTTTCATGTGTATTTTTGAAGAACTAATAAGAGTGCGGGTTTTGGTTTGAAAAAAAATCAGTTGTATTTGCACGAAAAATAAAACAGTAAATGTATATGGTGAAGTAATAAGATAAACAATCTTAAGGCTTACACAATCATATTCACGATGTGGAGGATTACACAGAGATTATTTTTTTAAGTTGGTAGCTGGGTCATGGGTATATGATAGTCGGGCATTCATCAACAGCCTTTTCCCTTGTTAACCTTTGGAACCAAAAATACTGCCTCGTGGGGCAGGGGCGGGTATCATCCCAATGTTCATCAAATGAATGCAAAACCGAGCATTTCTGCTCACGAAGGTCCTTTCAAACACTCGACACATGGTCCTCGATCACATGCTCCTTTTCCGCAAAAAAATCCCTACGTGAACTGCCGCCTAGAGCTTTGTACCAAAAAGATGATTAACATCTTCCTCAGACACTTATGTAGAGGTGGTGAGATATTTGCTCCTTCCATGGTATTCATATGACAAACAGTTGTCTTTTTGTACTGGTTCCCTGAGCCAGGTGATCTGTGGAGAACTTAACATCTTCGTTGGAATAGTCTTTAGTTGCCCCTGCGTTTAACCGCCTCGCCAGCACTCGGCAGTCACAATCAGTGGCCCGCATCAAAGTGGCGCCCGCAACACAAACAATTTTATTTGAAAAGCAGCAAGAGGAAAATCGAAGGAGGACAAAAAGCTCGAAGCGGACGTGGACGCTGACTGATTAGAAAAATGTTGTAAGCCACAGAAGCGGGCCGGCAGGAACCCAAAAAAATGAAATGAGACAAAATGAAAAGGCGAGCAGAAAGAAGTTTCCTGGTGGGGGACCAAACGAATAAAAAAGAAATTCATCAAATTTCGGGAGCGCAGCAAAAACGACGACCCGGTCGGCGGAGGGGGTTGATAGGAAGCGGCTTGTCAGCACGCGTACACCAAAAAAATTTGTTGAAAACAGTTAGCGAAACAATTTAATGATGAATGATGGTCAATGACGAAGACCATGCATTGTGGAGCGGAAGGAAGCCATCCGCAGGGGCGTGGAGAGGCTGTACCGGGTCAAGGGGGGTCTCTCCATGGCTGACCAGGACCCAGGAGCTCCCAGAAGCCCCGAGCTCTGGAACTTATTTAAAATGTGTAAAAAGTGATGGGAAATCCGGGGGAAGTTGCCGGCGACTCCTGTGACACGCCTTGAAAAGGATATTCCAAGGCTATCGGTATCTGTGGATGCCAGGATAGTGGCAATGCTTTGATTTCAAATGACGCGGTATGCAATTTTCGAAGAAAGCGAAAATATTCCTAGAGCCAAATTAAAATTGTAAAATAAATTGCTTTTACCTAACTATAAATGTATTTGAATACGCAATGATCAGCACTACAAATGCAATAAATAAAGACACAAGCTTATAAAATGTATAGGGGCACAACAAGTATTCCACATGTTTCAAGGTCATTTGATGTATGTTTTATAAACTTCATCCAAGTAGTATTTGCTATTTACTATTTGGTATTGACTACACTAAAAATAAATGCGCAGAAAGGGACTGCATAAAGTGTCTTATACATAACCCAAAATAATGGGAGTTTGGTTGTAGGATGGCAGTTGGTTGGCTTTCGCTGGAGGTTTTTCTACATCTAAAGCAAGTGCAACATTATTACATTGTAATTTTTACAAAAATTAGTTCATTCTTAAAGGTAAACTTAACTAAAAACGTCTGTAAACATGAAATGCGAATTTCCGAATTTAGTTTGAGTTATGAAGACCGAATTGGTGGTTCCCAAAAAATTGTATATCTCAATAACCTATTTATTGAAAGAATGATTACCTTTATAATGTGTATATATGTAATTTAATTAATTTACTTTGTTTTCTTAAAATAAAAAAACTGCACTTATTTTCGTTTTTGTTTTACCAGATTACGTTTGGTTTGGTCCCCTGTGCACATTTCTACCATTGTGATACCTGGGGTTTTGATTGAAAAACATCTTGTTTGGGTAGTTGTTTCTGCTGCTATAACTGACCTGCGCGTTTCTTTCCCTACGAAAATCATCTGTTAACTGGATTGCATATTTCTTCGCCTCCCTGAGAGTCTTTGGGTTCTTGCGCACGACCAAAAGTTGCAGAGGTCCCCGCAGACCCGCCACAAATACCTCCAAAAACCTTTTCTCATACACAAACTCCTGATTGTTTCGAATTTTGAGATCGTCAACATTTCTCTCCAGAATATCGAAACAGACACACCTAATTTTGGATATCTCCACATACAAACTGTCTATCGAGAGCCCGCAGTAGGGAATTTTACGCAGGTCGTCCATCAGAGTGTCCATGTTCCTGGGGTCTGCGAAGTTGTCTATCAATGTTTCCTTTATCTCGTTCCAATTCAACCTCGTTCGTTCCCTGATTAGCACGTTGTTGGCTTCCCCTACGATCTTCCGGCGAATAGCTCTCATTATAAAAACCGGACACTCGGCCTTGTAGACGTTCTTGACAACGTCGAGGACCATATCTTGCACGCTCCCAATGAAGTCGGACAGAGTGTACTGATCGCCATCAAACGTCGGCAATAGCTGAACCATTTCTGATATGTCTATTTCCAGTTGTACTTTGGGGATGTCAGCTGGATTTTCACTGTGTGGTGTCTTTTGGCCCTCCATTTCGAATTAGAGATTGCTTCGAAAATAACAGAACACTTCGATCTTCCTATGCTGCTTTCGTAACGTTGGCGATTCTGAAAAATAGGATTATGACACATTACACGGGGACTTCTTTAGTTTCACTTTGAGCACTTCTTATTCGCTCCACTTTGTTAGCTAAATATTTTACAGTGATCAGCCAAGTTTCGGCTAAGCTTTGGTTTTGGGAGTCTCCGAAGAATTCAACTGAGTCGCCAGAATGCCGGATACTAAATGAGTTTAGTCCAGCAAAATTATTTGAAGAAGCCCATGGAGCTCGGATGCCGCACTATGTACAAGGAAACGCGTAGGAACACACATCACATATGTACAAAAACAAGTAAACATCGAAGTGCGAGGGGTTCGTAAGAAGGCCCTTCTGTTCGTGTCAAGTTGCCGCATCAACAGAACCGGGCCGAGATGTTGTATATAGAGCGCAAGTTGATCGGCAGTTCTCGGGAGGGGAAACACTTGTGGCAACACGAGGAGCCCCTCGCCATGGGATCGCGTTAGGATCATAAACATTTTCGCGGACATGGGCATTTCGCATTAAGGAAATACGACCGAAGAGGTTGCGCCAGCCAGTGATATATATAAAGGTACTTAGTTCCTTTCTCCTTCCATAAAAAATGATTAGATCTTAAAACTGCATGGTGACCGCGGTATGCCGATAGCCCATCGTTATCCGGGACTTAAAATGGCATTTATCACATCGACAAACTCCTGCTCGACTGGCGGCCCATTACTTATCAAATCCAAATCCGAGGCGAAACCCTCCTCCGGGTCTGACTCGGTATCACTCATTCGTCATTCGTTCATTTGGCAATCAGAAATGAATTTTTCCGTCTTCGCTGGGCTCTGCATTGTTTGTTATTCCGCAGCCCGTCTTCGATTCCTGTCAATTGGCATTTGTCAAATGACTTTGGCCCCCGGGTACAGTTGTCTCGCAGCTCCTCGGGCCTTCCTCCTATGTCACGATAAGGCCCCTCCCCCTATATATACTTGTATGGTATATATGGGTGTAGAGGCAGGGCCCAGAGTCGAGGCTGACAAGCTGCCAAATCTTTTGGCATATCATTTGAATTTGTGCGAGCTTGGAATTGCCATTTCCTGCTGGTCATTTATCTGGGCCTAATGCGCTCCATGACAAGCGAAAGCATTGCTTTCCCATCCCAGCCGAGATCTGCAGCCCAGCCCCCGATGATTAACAAGTTTCCCAGCTCCGGCGCTCTGATTGCTGTGGAGGCCGCCGATTCTGAGCCGATGCTGAGGCACTCGAGCAGCCCCGTCCGCAGGGCAGGCGATGCCATAAACTCGGCCAGAGCCAATTAAGCAGCACTGAGGGAAAGTACCAGCGAACTCTCTTTGGTAAGTTCCCAATATTTAATTTTTTGCATGTTTTTAGATTTTGATGATTAAGTGACCCAATGCAAGGGTTCTATTATACCCAAAAGCCAAAGAAATCTAACTGATCAGTTTTACCTGAAGGTGTAACAGCTGAATTTATTCTTTGTGCACTCACACTATTTTACAGGCAATTCAACGTTTCCAGTTGCTTCCCAGCCTAAGAGGTTTCAAGTTGGTTTGCCTGGAAGTACCCACACAAGTACATTTTCCATTAGGAACCGAGTCACAGGAATCACTGCCACCCACTAAGATTTTCTTTCACTGCAGCCAATTGTTATGGCCGACTGACCAAAGGATCCCAGCAGGATCCCTTGCTCCTGGGAGGTGGGCTTTCGGGAATGTCCTTGGGCGTATAATTCCATTGTGATGAACTGATAATGTGACATTATTGTAACTCATTTGTCAACAAATTACGGGCGCTTGAGGGGGGCGTGGTCCTGTTCCGGGCCCACGTATCAATCAGTGAGCACAAGGACACCTCCTGCCCCCGCAGCACACACACCCACTCCTATACATAATAAATGAATCGTGCATGCATTGGAAAAGATCAAAAGTGTCAATAAAACAAAGGCGGACAAACAAAACCCAAAGCGAGCTGAAACCGAAACGGACCCCGAAGGGGAAAACAAACATGGGGTGTGGACTGGGACGGCGTGGAGCCGGGCCAAATGACAGAAGTGGCAAACGTGGCATAAATTACACAACCACCACCCCCTGGGTGGGCTAGTTGGGGGGAAAAAGAAAATATTCCGATATCGGAGTCCGAAGCTCGTGATACCCTGCACTTTAAAGAAACTATATAACTGGAACTTACAAAACTTGGCACTAAATACCTTTCCTGTATAAGAGGATTTACTCTTACTCGAGGTCAGTTTTGAAAATAAAATAAGATTGCTTTGAAAATTGCGCGTACTCTCTTGGGTGAGCAATAACAGCTAATACAGCGCCAAAACATCGTTAGTGCATTAATTTCATATTTTAATATAGCCACCAGATATTTTTCTTATCGCTATGTGGCCGAGCAATCCCCCGATCTGAATAGAAACACCCAAGGGTATCAAGGGTATCAAAACGCAGAACCTGGGGAGGCTGCGAAGTCCCCGCTAACAAGTGGTCTCCAATGATGCGCGATAGAACTTCACATGGCCAACGGAAAATAACCATGGTTTTCGGAGAGGAATAGAAACGGGGATAAAAACAGCAAAAAGGGACATCAACTCCGTCCACATTTGACAAAGTAAATCAAGGAAAATTAAAGGAATTATTGCCGCAATAAATGTGGGCGAATGGCAATATAAATTGTGTATGTCGCCACTTGAAAGAACGGAAGAAATGCCCAGCTCGAGTTGAAGATGCTGCGAAAACGAGGGGATTGCGGATGGAGACAGCTGAAAATAGGACGAAGTACTTGGGCCAAGGACACGGCTAAGATACGTTTCACTTCACATTAACAAAAAGCCCAACGGCACTTTTAGAGATACTCACTACTACTTCACCATTTGGGAAGTTTGGGGATACACATTTACAATGGAACCATTACCTGTTAATGGAATAGAATTTGATTTTTCCTTTGAATATCATTATTGTTTTCATAGTTCTGAGTCAAGGAGGCGAGAGGGTTAGCCCAAATTAATTTTATTGCCGCCTTTTTGTACCACAATTGTGTTACTGCATACAGATAAGAACTCATCAAGGAATGTCACGAGCAGCATTAAGCCCAAAAGCCAAAACAATATTGACCCTGCTCTTCCCCAAATCGCCCTTTATGCCTCCCACTTCAGCATGGACCGCTTTCCACGGCTCTTTTCCGTTTTTATTTGTGGACATTTCTATATAACACACTTTTTATTTGCCATTTGGACTTTGATTTATTTCAATTGCTTATAATTTCCTGCACGATTTCCCCCGCCCTCGCTCTCTTTTGGGTGGGTGGTCGCGCATAAGTAGAAATAAATAAAAATAGATTAATGGCTGGCTCGAGTATCCAAACAATAAATTCCAATGGCACTGAGAAAAAGGCTGAACTATGCGCTTGGGCTTGGGAAGCGCAGAGCACAGAGCACAAAGTGCGGACGTTTTTATTTAACTTATTTATTTCAAATAAGCTTCACTCTCTCCGTGTGCCTTTCAGCCATGGTTGTGGGTAAGGCGAATAAATTTGGTCGAGGGTACGATTTTTTTCCGTGTAATTGATGCTGCCAAAAGCTGGCTGCTACGCTTACGGTGCATTTGGCCTTGTCAGCTGCTGAGCTGCGTCACAGCCACTTCGCCGGCATCCTGGCACGCCCCCGCCAGGAGCCACCGCCCCTCCGAACAACAAAGCAGTGCTAACAAAATAACAAAATAACAAAATATCACAACAACAACAGGAAGGGGAACAACAGCGAAAGCTTTTAAGGCCGCATACATTTTTAATGAAACGAAATGCGGCCATTAAACATTCCAGAGACTGACTTCGGAGACGCTGCTGTCAAGGCATCCGCATCGCATCCGCATCGCATCCGCATCCTGCGCCCCTGCGCCCCCTGCCCGAACTTCCCCATGGCCAACGTCCCCTCCCGCCGTCCTTAACAACAATTTAAACTTTTATTAATTTTACATACACAACAACATCACCCCAGTGCAGCCGCCATTGTTGCGGCGGGTTATTAAAAACAAGCTGCCTGAAAATCTTTCCTTAAATTAATATTTCTTTGTACGATGAAGGCAACTGCCGCCTGTTGAGGAAAACAAAACAATAAGGGGGAATCGAAACTGAAACTGAAAAATGAAAATGAGAAATGAGGAGGAAGCTGGCCGACGACTTCCCGTTCCGTTGCCTTTGAAGCGTTTCTCCATTTATTTTCCGCACCTCAAGACCGCGCAGTACGGGCGTATACTTAATGTTAAGTCAACTCCAAAGGGGCGTCCCTCAAGGGGGGTACATCTGTAATTGGAGGACTGCGGGTAATTCTTTTCTATACGTGTATCTTCGAGATTCGTTTGAAGTCGAACTTGCAGAGCAGTTATTCCAATGAGCAAGAAGCGAAACTGCTGAGGAAGGCGGACTCCATTGAGGATTTGGGATTCGTGTTTAATATACCCTGAACAATTCTGGACATGTTTCTGAGTAATTGTTTTTGTATTGCCAATGATAATATGGCCGTGAAAAATGTGCAGTACAAGGAGTCTCAGATTAAACGGTCAAAATCTTCATTTATTTAAAGGGTAGCTATATGAAATTCGGACTTCTGTAAGTGGGTTATCAAAAACCCGATTATTGAATAAACCTCAGGAGAATTCCTGAATTTCTCGTGTTCTGCAAGGGTTACTGTTCACAAAAGAGGGCCAGCTTCCATGCAGTATTATGTATGGTCTTATAAGGACTGCTTTGTGGACTACGAAAACGTTTTTGTTTTCCATTCGATGGTTTCTTGGTGACGGACAATCCCATCTCGTTCCGCCGACTTGATGGGTTGCTCCTAAGTATCTAATCCACAGTCGCCGACTGACTCGCCCCACTTTCCCCGACTTGCTGCCTAGCCCAGTTCCACGGCCTGTCCTCCCATTCCCTGTCCTGTCCTGTCCTGAATATAGTCCTTCCTTTTTCGTTTTGTTCTGGAAGCGGAGAAAAAACAACTATTTGTTATCCCTTGTAATTTGCATGGGCGCACCCAAAAACGTCCGTCAGCCGGGAAGGGAAGGGGCTTGGGGCCACTTTGACACATGGACAACGTCTCCATCGCAACCCCCACCACCAAAAAAATAGGAAAACCACCCACTTGTGCCACTTTTCCTTCTTCACTTTTGCCCTCAACTGGCTCGTTTTCATTTTTCGCCTGCCCTTTTTGCCCCAGTTTTTTGCTTTTAATTGATTTCGCTTAAGTCTCATAATCGTGACACTTTGGCGCCTTTTAATTTGATTTTATTGGCCCTCAGCATGCCACGGGACGCAGGACCTCAGGAACGCAGGATCTCGAAGGGGGGTGTAAATGGGTTTTGGGAGAGGGTTCTCGAGGAGTTGACCCGCGTCAATTGGCGCATTTTATGATGACGACCCCGGCCAACTTTATTATTTTGTAAAAACAAGACAAAAAACGAGAAAAAACAAATGTTGACATGGAAAAACAGGCAAAACGCGTCGGGTGAAAGGGTGAAGGCAGAAATGGGAAAATGGGGAAAGGACGCTGTTCGCATTCCTCTTTTAAGATACTTTATGTCTTTTTACATTCTGTTTTTGTTTTGTGTTGTTCGGTTCGGTTTTGTTTGCCCTAGCGCCGCCTACATTCTCGTTTTAATTTGCGTAATTGAGTGGCTCGTTTTAATTTCCACTTCCTTTTCCCCGACTTCAGTTTTTCCGCCGCCCGCAGGGTAGCAAGGGTTTTCCGGGCAGTGATATATGGCTCTTTCTGGGCATTCTTAAAAAGTATATCAATACAAACCCTTGGGAATTAATAAAACAATAAAACAAATATTAATATTACACTGTATTTTCTATAATGTTTTTAGGGAGATTGTAATAATGGTAGTCCCGAAGTTGCCATTTTTTAAGCTAAATGTTTTACACTTCTGCGTATGCATGGCCAAAGGAGTTGATCAGGAGACAGGGAAAGCGGGAAAATGAGGTGGATCGAAAGCACAGAAGGCTTTTTAATAAGTTGTTGCCCCGGTCCTAATGAAAATGACAAGCTGCTAAATGAGTACATTTTCTTGGCCTGTTTCAGTAAGCCGGAGTTCTGTTTCAAAGGAAAATCAATTTTAAAAGCGGTACACTGAAAAAAAAAAAAATTTTAAAAATAAATAATACTATTCAAGAAAGTTCGAGCCAGTAAGTTATCGTCAGGCATTTCGACAAGGGAGCTGCCGCAATCGGCCAAGGACAAATTAGATTGAATTTAATTCCGAGCGTCCTTTCCCACCCCCCTCCTCATGCAGAGACGAGTACCTATACCTATCACTCAATGCCCGAGCCATCCATCAGTGGGACATCCACCGATTCCGTCCGCCGTCCCATTGCTCCGGGACATAACCGATGATGGAGTTCACTCAAGCGATGGAAATTCACTTGCCCCGCAGTCAATGGCATTGGTGAGGCCCTGCCCGATTTTGGGGAAGTCTTTCTACTCCGAACTCTCACTCTCCACTCGCATCCCTGCTATTCCGGGTATCCGAGCTGCCGGGACATTTAATTTATTAAAGAATTTGTAAGCACTACGTTTGTAGCCAGTCAGGGTCCGTCTCCTAGCCGTCCAGATCCAGTCGTGCCACTCCTATTTCCATCAATCCGATTGCCGAGTCCCACCCCATTCTCCACTCTCCGTTCTCCACTCTCCGTTCTCCACTCCCCTCGTCACGAGTCGATAATCGTTTTCATTAAGCCGAGCGACAGGGGGGCCAGCGTGCAACACGGCGGCCTAATTGCTGAAACGCCCCACCAGCCGAACAACTGTAAAACCGAGCCACCGAGCCACCGAGCCACCGAGGCACCCAGCCACCCTACATCGCACATCCCCTCCCATCAGTCAAATGGACAGTCGCACTAAGCGACACTTTTTAATTAAAACGTAAGAACAAAGAGCGGGAGTGGGCGAAGGAACGGCGGGAAAATCGTTGGGGAAAGCATTGGGGGAGCGGGAAAATCTTTAGCTGACTTGAGGAGGATCCACTCATCCCGAGACGGGACTTGAGACCACAAAAATTCAATCAAATCACGGGGCGTTTGCTTGGGCTCTTGAACACCCACCAAATCCGGCTCCTTCCAGCCTTTGAACTTTTTTAAGGGCAGTGTGGACTCTCAATTGAAGTATAACCTTTAAAACTAATTGCAAAGGTGTAAGTGATTGAGTATATCAATTTAAGTTATGCATACAGATTTTGCAAAGTGATCCTGGTACTTCCTGGTAATGGCGAAGTAACGCACGCTCCTTGATGGCTGGTCACCTTCCCCCGAAGCCCTGGCCCCGGCGTCCTCAGACCGCAACAATCTAATCAAATGGCAGACATCAGGCGAGCACAAACATTATCCATCCGCCCGCACTTTTCTTTCGGGGGAAACCCCTTTCCTGGGTTACCGGCTTTCCATCCAATCTCTCGGCCAGGGATCATTAGGCGCTGACTTGTGGAGCTGGAATGACGATGATGCTGGGTCACTGAGATACCGAGATACCGGATACTGAGGCAAGGGCACACTCGCACTGCATTTAGCCTACACGGAGGAAATATCATAATTAGGAGTTTGTATAAAGTGAAAAACCTCCTTTATGGCCGTGGAATGGTGAATATATATTCCTACTGCCTTTCTAAGAAAATAAAAGAATTAAAACATAAATAGAAACAAATTCAATTTGAAAACATTAGGCCAAATGTGTTTTAAGCTTTAGTTTCTTTGGATTTGCTTGGTTTTCCTCAGGCCATATCCGGTTTCTTGATTTCCCCCAGCATTCACTTGTATTTTTAGTTGCTGTGTAGATCGGAGTAAGGAAGCCTTCACCTTCGGGCTGCGGCTGCTCATTTGCGTAATGCACAAATTTAATTTACCAAAACGCAGCCCAAGAAAAAGATGCTGCCCGCTCGGCGAACTTTTGCCACGGAACATCAACGGCGAAAGTTGCTTATCCGCAACGTATTCAGTGCGGTCCGCTGTCCGCTTTTCCGCCCAGTTTTTCGAGGGAAAAGCTTACGTTAATTGTGTATATCCTCCAGCTGCGAGCCGTGAGTTGCAAGTGCCTGGCACCTTCTTTCCCCACTCAGTGGGGGGTGGAGTTTCCCTTGGTGACCCCAAAAGGGGGAGAAAAGCCGAAGGCCCAGGGCCGGGCTCATTTTAATCAATTTTTAATTTAAATTTAATAGAGTAACACGCTTGGTGGCCTGGCGAAACGGCAGGAGACAGGCTGGCGAGGAGCAGGGGTGTAGGAAAACGCGGGTTCGGGCACCCGGGCACCCGGGCTTGGCGAGGGGTGTCGCAATACATTGGTGTCATTTTACACGCATTCCTAGGTAAATAATCTTCAGAGCGTCACTAATGCGATGACTTTGTGGCGTTCCCGAAAGGGCGGCGAGGGGAGGGTGAACCCCCATCCGAAAGGGGGTTGGCAATGTAAATTTGCGCGTCATTTCGGTTCGTGGGGCAAATGTGGGTTAAGGTGTCACAGAGCACCGAGCTGGCGATATTTAAAGGATTAAGTGATTTCCCAGAAATTAACTCAGGCTGGGGCCGGAGGCCGGGTGCTGTTCCATCGATTTGGCCTTGCTGTGGGTGGTGGGTGATAGGTGGTCGGGTGATTGGGTGGCCTCTGCGATACTCAAATAGCTGTTTCCGTGGGCGGCTGGGAGCTCTTTCTCGGGCGTTTGTGGCCAGCCGGCAAATTGCGTGTTATTTTGACCATTATGCTCGGGGGCTTAACGTAATTCAATTTATGGCCTCGGTAAGTCCCCGGATCTCCCCGAAAACCCCATTCCGCCCTTCGCCGCTTCTGTCAATTGGTTATTTATGCCCGCTTTTTAGATTTAGCGGTTAATTAAAGCACATTATGCCTTAATTGCTAGATTAAAATGTTTTTTTCCAGCTTCTTTTTGGGTTTTTGTGTCGGAGAAGGGGGTCAAAGAATAAAACGAGGCGTGCTGACCTTTTCCCGCATTTTTTAGGCGCCTTTTAATGACTCGCAATTAGTTGCAAATTAAAATGAGTGCCGAAGGAAAAAGTTCCTCTGGCCAGTTCGAGAGCCCCTGTTTCGGTTTATTAGGAAAATTTACAGAAAAAGGTAGAAGAAGTTTTTGACATTTTATAATTGGGTACATAAATCTAAGAGGTGTTATTAATATGCTAAAATATACTCCATGCATTTAAGGTTATATCAGATTACATTTATAAACTATACGAGTAATTTGCAATGGAAAGAAACCTAAAAAATAGCTCATAGCTTGCTATAATTGGGGTTGTTGTTGTTTTATAGTCCCTCTTTAACAAGGAATTTCCACGGAGCATTTCCGGGGGGTTCAGAGCGGGCGGCTGGCTCAATGGGTGGATGGGAGGCTGGGTGTCCAGGTGACTTTGAGTGGCCGTGCACCTGTCATTTGTCAAGCGGAGACGCACCTCTGATGGGCTGCGATTGGGGCACGAATGCGTTCGGCATTCGGTATTCGGCAGCAAACTGCATTGTCCACTTTGATTGTCATAATTGCATTTCTTTGTGTGCGTGTCCGTGTGGCCGGGCGTGTGTGTTGGTGTCCAGCCTGCACTGCGTACGTGACAGGACGTTGGACCGGAGATACCCATACACTGAGAAAGGCCCCCATTCGTATGTGGGCACCCATATGAGGAAGGCATAATAAACTAACTTCCCTTTGTATCTTATACTTTCAAGTGCATTGATAACGACTTTTATTTGATCGAATTCGACTAACATTTAAAAAATAAAACAGTATAAGAACACAGTTTACAACGCTCTTCAGTGGGATATATCTTCTTGAAGGCCCAAGATCCTTAAAGTTTTAACAACTGGATGATTTCTTATCAATACGGATGCTGACTTTTCACTGAACTATTATAAACAAAGTTTTTAAGTTTTTATAAATTGTGATTGCGAGGATGTTTTTGAGTGCAGGAGTGGGCGCCAGACGAAGGCTCTGCTGTCAGAGCCGTCAGCAGACTCGGCGGACAATCCAGCAGGGCGGGGGGCGGTGCACAGAGGCGGGGAAGGAGTCCTGTAGCCAGAGCGGCGTCAGCCAGCGTATAATGATATTAGTCCCGGACTAATGTATGCAAGCTTCTCTAATAAGCGCACTGCACATTATTAGTTATTAATTAGTCAGGTGAATTGCCCACGAGGTCCTGGCACCCACACACAAGCGCACGCACACGCACACGCACACCCGTCCCCTGTACAACAGCACACCTGCACACCCACAGGCTTTTGTTGTAATCTCCCGACCGCATTGAACTACAGCCCTATAGCCTTATAGCTCTATAGCTCTATAGCTCTGTGGCTCCATCGTGTGTGACTACAATGGCCGGCGGTGTTTTTCGGCGGCTGCCTCAACATCCTAAATTATTAGAAATGAGCTAATTGAAAAACTCAGTGCCCCCGCACACTCACGTGTGTGCATACACCAAGCACTCAAACACCACGTAATGGCGTCATTCATCACGTAACGTGAGATGAAAATTGACAGCTAACAAGCTCAGCGCCGCCAGATGCGGAAATCTAGAGAACGGAGGGCCAGCGAAAAGCTACGAGACCCAAATCCAGGGACAAAGCGATTTGGTGCGACTAATTACCTCGCTCGAGGGAAAATGATATAGGACGAGGAAATATGTGCAGCGCCCTTTAAAAATCGAGAACCTGCGGGATGGTATGGTATTTTAGAGATTGTCAAACTCGAGAGTAAGAAACCACCAATAATGCCACCGAGGTATCGGGGGTGTGAGTTGACATACAGAGTTAAATAATGTAAAACAAGACTCTCAATAAATCTTGCTGGACAAATCGAGCCATCTAGGGACCTTCAATAAAAATTGTGAATACAAAATAGAATTAAAAATTAAACCCAGGGACAAGGTTTCCCCTTTGGATACGTAACTACGTAATCTGGCGACCTTAATCAGCTACGTAAGCGGAAGGGAAAAGTATCTTTGTGCCCCACAGCCAAGTCCACCCCGGCTATTCGGCTTTGCAGCTGCTTAGGTTACGTAAAGCCATTTGCGGTAAACTATTTGCCAACAGCTCTTTTGTTTTGCGGACTGCGAGTGCCGCACCTCGCCGCCGCAACGGTTTGCCAACGGAAATATGGCAAAACCCCTCTTCGAACCTGCGCCAAAGTTATAATGACCATTTTCGGTGCGGTTCAAGTCCGAAAGCGCATTCCCCAGACCAATTCCATTTCGAAACCAATCTGAAAGCCCAATCACGCGCCCGATCCCGTTCACCGAACCCAAGCCAGGGTCAGAGTCCAGGAGTCCAGGAGTCCACAAGTCCACAAGTCCGCAAGTCCAGGAGTTCACAAGTCCACAAGTCCAATCCCAATCCCAATCCGAATCACAATCCGACTGCGACTGCAGCTTAGCGCGTAATTTTCTATGAATGCAGCCATGGCCCTGGACCGCAGGAGGTCCTCCAAGCGACAGGAGACGAAAGCCAAAGGAATCGGATCGGAATGGGAATGGGTCCGGGAATGGGAGACGGCATGGGAGAGGGCATGGGAAGCCGGGAGACGAGACGTGCCACATGTATGGTAAATTAACACCCTCCCCTGCAACTGCCCATTCCACTCAATGCAGAGCGAGAAAAATCAGGACCTAGAAACATGTCGGGGTCACCAATTCATCGAATGGGAAGAAAGGCAGGTAGAAAGTGGATTTCAAAAGTTGGGGTCACCAAAACCAACAAATGCATCCTAAAATTTATTTGGTCCAAGCATATGTAAGCTGCTAAGCCGCCAAGACTAAGTCACCAAATTGGGGTCACCAAGCTATCCCTGTAAGCCATCCTATTTAGACTTAATAAGTTTTTAAAGCATCAGGACTCTGCTACTCCGTCAAAAGCCAGAAACACCACTGCATTTTTTGGCGCAGTAGTTGCGGAACATCGAACGGCTTTTCTGCCAGTGCACTGGCTCGAAAGTCGCGCTGCAACTGTCGCATATTGAAACGTTAATCGCATTGCTCCTTGCAGTTTTCCCGGCAGGGAAACAACTCCGACTCGGACTGCTGGTCAGCGGGGATAATTCAAGGGGGCTGGGGAAGGGGGCTGGGCGGATGGAGCAAAGGCCGTCATATTTAGTTTTCCTTGACGCTCGCAGCTCACACAGCTGGATGTCCTTGCAGGACATACCCCCGAATCCACCACGTCATTTCCATTCCCGCCCCAAAGCAACGTTTGCGATGATTACTTTTGGTGGTTGTTGACTGTGGCGAGTGGCGAGTGGCCGCGCCCCTCGCAGGGCCACCCCTCCTGCTACGCCCCTTTGTTGTTCGCCGTGTGGTCAATGACATTTGCTCGGGAGCAAGAAGCAGCCAGCAGCCAGCAGCCAGCACCAAGCCTCGAACCAAGTCAAAATCAGCAGCAAAGCCAGCGAAAAATCAATGCAGCAGCAGCGACTCGGCTAACTTTAGTCTCTTCATCCCCCAATCCGTGGAAACCCCCTCCCCTTCCACCCCATTTTCGGCCATTTAACCAGATGCCAAAGACGACTTTTCCCACCTGCAGGGCCCACAAAAAGAGAGAGCTCCGCCGCCGGGCTTCCAGTCGAGTGTTTTGGCCACATATTTCACAATTATCATAAATTTCTAGGCCAGGCACTTTCCTTTTAAACTGGAAATTTATAGGCGCACTTGTTTCGATAATTGGATGCCGGCCAGGGGCGTGGAAAAGGGGAGGGGGAGGGGGAGGGGCCGGGAAGTTAATCAAGATTGCCAGCAATTGAAATTATGGCACCGGAACTTCAGGGGAATGCATTGAGCCAGTCAGCAAAGGCATTTACTTGCCTTTAGAAAATACCTATTTTATAATCCTTTGTAAATCTATAGAAAAACCAAGGATTATTTAAGAGTAAAAAGTAGTTTAGAGTATATGATTTCATTACGGATATGTTGGCTTAAACAATGTTGCTTAGCAAATAGTTGTTTCAAGTAGTTTGCCTAAGATTTCAACCGAGTGCTTTCGCCACTCGCAGCAAGGCGTCCACAAACCTTGGAATCCCTTCGGATGGCACCCTTTTCAAACTCCAAACTGCAGCTCATTTTCCTCCCCCGACAAGCATTTGGCGGCTGTCTCACCTGCGAGCAAATCAAATTCCTGGGATTGGCCAAGGGTTTTCGAGCACTTTGCGTGCCGGCAAGAAATGGAAAATTGCGGTGGCAACAAGTCCTCCAATTAGCCGCGAGCGTCGAATTCTCGGCCCGCGTTTCCCCCACCTGATCTGAGTCAACTCCCTTCCCCGGCCCCGAGCCCCTCGTCCTATACCCTGTTCAGCAAAATCGTGGTACCAGCGCGTTAATTGGCTTTCATAATTGACCAAAAAGGACATCAGAGGCCGAGGCAAACCGCAGTCAATCCAGATGCACAGCCCAAAAAAAGAGTCCTTTTTCGCTTCCCACATTTGCATTTTCAAACGTTTCACATGGTGTTCCTAACGTTGAGTATTTCTTATAACTGCTAGGGTGTACAAACTTCGGCTTGCCGGAGCTAACTTCTTTTTTTTGTTAAAAATAGTTTTTCAGTTCAATTTTTCGCCGTGTCTTTTTACCACTGAATTGAAAAGAGCAAACTCCTGTTCTCTTTCAACTGCAATGGCATCGTGGCCGATAATTCTTGTGGACATTTTTCGCATTCGAACGAACGGAACGAGAGCTGGCCAAGATGACAACACCGATGTTGATGCATCCAATTAGGCGGGCAATTACCAAGGACCAGCGGCCCAAAGGAGCTGCAAGTCACTCTTTGGACAGGAGCTTCAGGTAGCTGACGAGGCGGGCTCTGCGGTCCGAGACGCTGGTCCAGAACCACCCACTTCTTTGTCGCTAATGAGGAAGCATGTTGCCTGGCCAGGGTGACCTGAAATGGCTTGTTTCCCTTTAAAACAGCTTATCACTAAGGCAAGGCGAACCAACTTGGAATTAAATACTTTAAAAGAAACCATATCAAATGCAAATATTAAAACTAACTAACAGTGCGACACCTCCATCGGTCCCCTTCCAGCACCAACAGTCACACACACTCACAACCGTTTTTTGACCTGTCTTAGCACCTAGGTCATGAATGTTGAGCTAGAACTGATTGGGAATTATTATCACCCACCAAGGCAAAACATTTCATATTTATAATTTTATTAATACTAATATTATATTGTTGACTCTTGAATTCTGCATGTTATATGTTGAATGCTTTTTATCCTTTTAACATCCAATATAGCATTTTTAAGACGCTACTCTTAGGGTCCCGTCCTTGATAATGTCTAATACCTCTCTATACAGAGTGTTATTTACATTTTGTTTCGCCGCTAAGTTAAAAAATAATGCCTCAATATTGGACATCATTGTCCAGCATTTTAAAAAGCCGGAAACACATTTGAAAAATACACTTTAGTTTTCCAAAAAGTACGCCAATTTGTAGCTTTTGAAATTTTTTCCCCGTAGGCCTCAGTTTTTTATGCACTGCAATTATTTGATGGTTTTTATCGCCGCCAAGCCCCTCTCATCGGCCAAAAAATGTTGTCCTCTTTGTCATTTAAAGCGATATTTATCATCGTTGTCTACTCTGGGCTCATTTGCATTTGTCCCAACCGAGGGGATGGAATTTCGACCCGGTAGCAGGAGTGTCGCCATCGCCCCGTCACTGCCATAGTCATTGCCATCGCCTGGGCAGGACGATAAGTTGGCCCTGTTTTTATGGCTTGCACGCTCTGGGCCAAGTTGTTTGTGACCGACCGGCAGCCGCTTCGTTTTCATTTCATCAATTAACCAAAAGGCAGCAAAAATGTGTTTTCGCTCTCTAATTAGCATCTACATAAACAGAGGGAAATCCTATTAGCACCCGCATGCCCTGCCGCTTGGAGTGTTGTAAAAAAGGGAGAAAAAAACGAGCCATAAATACTTTGGGGCCAATGTGGGTGGCAGGACATCGCAGCTCATTTGCAACTCGATTCAGCAATGTACCACACAGTGGGTATCCCTCGAACGTATACTTTGCCGGCCATTCAGAGGAGCTCTGAATTTTTTTCGGTCATTAAAATTGCATTTTTCTCAAAGGGATTTGTAACTTTATGTTAATATGGAGGGATTAGGATAAATAAGGAAGTTCTCGGAGAATTCGCACATGCTGATAAGCCTTAGGCGTGGCGTTTTGACAATGATTTAAATGGTATAATGAGGTTTACATAACCACATAGGTCATTCGATGGATTTTAAACCACTTGTTTTTCTAGCCGAAAAGAAAAAGTCCCAGAAATCAGTTGTAAATTTTCTCAAAAGTATGCAGCAATAAATTTGCCGTTTGGAAAAATGAAGTATTCTTTTCTACTGCATACTTTTAGACATCTGATTAAAACCCAAGAGATTCCTGTGGTATTCCCAGGGACACCTTCGAAAAACACATTGTTTAAGGACCAAAAGCCACATGTCACAATCGTGCAGCTCAATGGATGTCATCTCGGATCCACATCACGTCAGAGTGCGAAGCCATCGCCACCTAGCTAATATTCCGAAAATTCTTCTCGGATTTGGACTACAAAAGAATCTGCTGCACTAATTGCTGCATAACTCGGCTGTGTGTGGCTTTTATCCTCTGGCCTCCCTGTCATCGCACATCGCACTTAGGATGCTGTGTCAACGCCGGAGTTCATTTGCGAGCTGGCCCGCTCCTCTTCCCCAGGACCTTGTGCACGGAGCATCTGGTCCGGATTCGCTCCTGGTTGGGTGTCCATTATACACCCACGGCCACTTCACACAGTCCCCGAGCGTCGATCCCAGCCCCAAACGCCAGTTTCAGTTCCACTTCGAGATACGCATACCTGTCCCTTCGGAGACTCCGGCCTGTTGTTCTAGCCGGCACTCGGGGGTTCACCCTTCAGCCTGGCCCTCGCCGATGTAAGCTTGTGGTGGAAAACCTTTTCGAAAAACCTTTGCCTCTGTTAAATGGGTTAAATATGCACTCACTGAAAGACAAGGCAAGAGGCTTATTAGACACTTCAGTCCCAAGCTGATATGAACGTTATGTAAAAGGGTTTCATAAAACTAGGCCCAATGAATTAGCCCACTTTGTTAATTCAAAAAATCTAAAACAGTATAAACATAACACTATTAAAAAGTATAGACATAATGCTTGTGATAGCCCTTATTGAGGTATCTTAAGTATGCAACAGTTTATTTTAATTTTAACAGAGACGCTCCCTTTCCCTTTGCATAGTTTTCGACACCTTTATAGACGTTCTGGAAAACGTGGTAATTTTTTCAGGGTATCTAAAAGGCGTAAGCTTGAGCCGATTCACCCTGCCTTGAGCTGCCCGGCATGGCCCATGTGTGCGCATCTAAATGTATCCATATGCCTGAGATACGGGATACCAAAGCCAATTACCTGTGCGTCTGCCCCCCTCCAAAGTGAAGGGGGAACGGGGGAATCGTTGGGGGCTTGGGGGCTTTGAGGGGGCCTCGGGAAGAGAGAGTTGTCTGGGCCTGCGGCTGCTCGGGGAAATACAAAACTGACGCTAGGGCACAGTCTCCGTGGGCCATGCGACAAATTTGACTTTTATGCTTTTGAGAATTGCCTGTGACACAGATACAGGGCCGGTAACGCACACGGGTCCAAACGGTTACAGATACAGATACAAAGATACCGAATACAGATACAAAGTATACAGCACACATATGGACAAGCTAGCAAAAGCCCCCGACAGTTATGCAATTACAGCAGGTACAAAAAACCCAACGAGGCACTTGATGCGACTCTGTTGATAATGATGATTCTCGGCGGAGGATCGTAATGATGATGATGCTGATAGAGTGTGGCAATGCACTGAGGGAAAAAAGGCCGGTGGGCGGACGTGTCCGTGTCCGCCAGCTGAAATGGACCCCGAAAACAACAACAAATTGTTTGTCGGGTAATGCGAGAACTTTTTCGGGGTAAATAAGTGGATGGCCCTCGGCTAGGAGTCTGCAACTGAACACTCGCATCGCACATTCAGCGTACATAGCATTCGGCCAGAAACTGCACTGAGAAAGACACTGGGCAGATCAGAAAAATCAGGGTCTTTTAATAGTAGTTTGGTTGAGTAAAAGAGCAACTGCTTAGAGACTATTATTTTGTTTGGCGGTTTCAATCGTAACTTGCTCAAAACGAGGCGCATCATCCCCATCACTTTTGGGAAAAAATAATTTTTTGACGGATATTCTCATTTTTTTATAGGTTAGATTTTTTGGAAAACAGTCACAAAAAATAAAGTGTTCAGATTTTAATGCCAATCGATAGGGAATTTAACTGCGAGCTCAGCGAGGTATGTCATTCCCTATTCTGACCTCGTTTATGAAAATGAATGTCAAAATCCCGCCTTTTTTTGGTCAATAATAAGAATTTGGTTGTTAGACAAAAGTACCCCTAGTATTTGGGGAGAAGCGTGCACAAATGAGAGAGAAAAATTTCTCGCCGTGTATTGCCACCCACTTGGTGGTGGATCTGTCCAAAAGCAGAGAATTAAAATTCAAATTCCAATTCATCAAGATAATCGCATTTCAGAACTTTTATTTGCCCCGCACAGAAGTCAAATGTGCGAGGGAAAGGCGGCAAGTGCGTGTCTCTCGCTCCCACTTTCCACAGCCGGCCACAGCAACCCACAACCACCCACACAAACGTCCGTCCGCGTGCATGTGTGTGTTTAATTGTGCTGGTGTTCGGTTTTGTTTGTGCAGAGCGGGCAGCGGATGTTGTAAATATTTGCAAATAGCCGTCACAGTTCCCAGACCGAAACCCGACCCCAAGAGCCCTGGTTGCCCTGTGCCACCCTGCCCATCCCGGCCCATCCCGGCCCATCTTGACCCGTCCCGGGCCAGTCCACTCCGTTCCACCACATTCCGCCCAAGTCCACGCCCATCGTCCACTGCAAAAAGGGGTTTTTAGGGCCAATTATTATTAATTGCTTTACAGATACAGAACAGAACAGCACAGCCCAGAACAGTGGGGAAGCCAACGGAACAAGCGAAACACACGGCGTGAATAAAAAGGCAGGAGCACAGCTAGAAAACCTAGACCGGGAAACGCAGCTTTAATTACCCTGTCAGATACTTTCGACAGTCTGATGTCTTAAAACAGCTCTATTCGAGAAAGTGATCCGGTGTCTATTAACTCCCACAGCACTGCGGAAGGGAGTAGCTGGAACAAGTACTGTGCATAAAGGTTTTGTGGTGTTCATGATATTCCATTGTTTTTATTATTAATAGATTCTACTTTTTGTTGGGTTTTCATTGATTTATTTATGTCCACTGCAAGGGTTCACTTAATCTTGTATTGTCATCGCAAGCGTTTTTTAAATGATAAATTTGTAATTTTTGCTGAAAACTTTGGGGAATAGACAATAGTGTGTAACCTGTTTGACATTCTTATCAGGATGCTATAGTCAGTCAGTGTCCTTGTAAGCTTGCTCGTTTATCCAAGCATTATATCGTAATACTTATAACAATAGAGGAATGTTGCAGGCATGCTGTTTCACTAATACGTACAAATATAATATTAAATTTATAATATAATTCGAAAGATTTTTAGCACAAGGATTGCGGACTGGCAATGTCTTATATGCCAAGCACTTCAACGCAAAAAAACCGCAGCGATGCGGACTTCGCTTTGGGTTTTCTCGGGCAAAGGAGTGGAGCTGCAAGAAGACGACTTGAAGTAGGCTTAGCCCACTGGCAGATGAAACCCCATGACCAAGCCCCAGCCCATACCACTCCGTCCTGCAGATGACGGGGCAAAGCGGCAAAAAGTGGCACACAAAAAGCGGCAATAATAATAACAATAAACTAGAGCCACTAATAGGAATATAGGAAACGGAAAGAGAGCCAAGTGCAAGCTGTTGCATAATGCTACTATTGCTACTTTGCCACCGACCCAACTCGACTTGGACTCGCTGGATGGATGGACTTTCGGACAGATGGCCGGGCTCTTGGTTCATGGCTCTTGGCAATTGCCAAGCGGATTTTCCGCTCCAGAGAGCTCTTCCAGCCGCCAGAAAAGTCTTGGGCCTGGCTGAGAACTGGGAAAACCCAAACTAAGACTGGGAAAACTGCGAGCTGAGCGGCGCACTGAAGCGTTCACATTTTTAATCATAATATTTTAAACAATATAATTGCAAAACTAACAAAAGACGCAGTAAGCAAATGACGATGCACAAATTGCCAATAATTCGGCTCTTGTGAAAATTTTGCAACTGATTGAATCGATTGTTAAAATGTTAAATTGCATTATTCAACTATGAACCCGAGGCTGCCTGAAGAACAATATAAAATCCTGCTGGCTCAGAAAAACCTTCAAGAAATTATGAGAAACTCAATGTTGCGCTCAAGCTGAGTGCAGTGAAAGAAAACTGAGATTAATTTTGAATGAAAACAAAGCAAGAGGGTGATTGAATGCAAATGGTTTTACTTTCAATCGAAAGTTGAATGCATTGTTATTACACTCTTTACATATGTATACATACATACATTTTACCTGATAAGAGATAATGAATCTAACAAAATGTTTTTCCATTTTCGATTTCAGATGGGCCATCGACAGGAGATCGGCAATTTGGCCATAAATGCATTTTTTTTTAATATTTTGTTAATTTTTTTTACTAAAATAATGTTTAAGTAATGTACTTTAAAACACCAAAAACAGAAAACAGAAAAATTGTCCTTCGTATAAAATTAAAACCTAAATCTAGCTACTTTTGTGGCACAATTGTGCGCTAGGATTTTTTTATTGCCTACATCTAAGCGCATCAGAAATTCAAAATGGAGGAACTTTCCGACAAAATTGATCCGCACTGGCGAGTGCTACGGCTAAAGTCTTGCGCTTCGACACCAGGCGAACATAAGCCGTAGCAGGTGGCTGGTGGGCGTTGACTCTTTTTTACTGGAAGGGCACCGTTTGTTTGGTATAACCAGACCAGAGATGGGCAATCGCTTGATCAGCACCACAGGCCGTATATGTTTCTGATTGGCACACCTCTCGTAAAACATTAAAAACTGAATGTTGGCCGCCCACGAATTTTTCTCTTCACCTGGTTGCCTGAAATTAAAAAATCGCCAATTTACTTCAACATATTGAACGGCTTCGTAACATTGTTTCAGTAAAAACGATGGGTTTATAAGTCCCAGACACCAGGCGAACAGAAAACATAGCAAGTGGCAGCGGGTAGCCATAAGCTAACTTAAACAGCTGATTTTTTTCAAGATGGCGTCTGCTTCCATATTTCCCCTCTCCCTGTTGACCAATAGAAAGCGATCTCCATCGGAAAGAACCGTTGCTTAAGAACAAAACGCAGACTAGAGATGCGCAAGCATGGCGGTTTCACGAGTTCGTCCCAGGACTGTCACGACCTAGTCATGATAAGCACGACATAAGAATGAAACCGCATGTATTTGCTGAGACCGTGACAAAGGGAAGCAGTCACGGGAGCATCTCTAATAAGCTTAGAATAAACCGATCAGCTGATTGTTTCGACACCTGCTAAACGTTTATGTTCGCCTGGTGTCTGAAATTAGGAATCAAGAAATTTACCCCAATAAATCCAAGGACTTCGTAACATTTTCTCAGTCAAAATGCTTGGTGTTTGAGTCTCAGACACCAGGCGAACAGAAAACACAGCAAGTGGCAGCTGGTAGCTAAAAGCCTGCTTAAACAGCTGATTTTTTCATGATGGCGGCTCCTTCCATATTTCCCCTCTCCCTGTTGACCAATAGAAAGCGATCTCCATGGGAAAGAACCGTTGCTTAAGAACAAAACGCAGACTAGAGATGCGCAAGCATGGCGGTTTCACGAGTTCGTCCCAGGACTGTCACGACCTAGTCATGATAAGCACGACATAAGAATGAAACCGCATGTATTTGCTGAGACCGTGACAAAGCGAAGCAGTCACGAGAGCATCGCTAATAAGCTTAGAATAAACCGATCAGCTGATTGTTTCGACACCTGCTAAACATTTATGTTCGCCTGGTGTCTGAAATCAGAATTAGGAAGTTTCCTTCAACAAATCGAAGAGCTTCGTAACATTTTCTCAGTCAAAATGCTTGGTGTTTGAGTCTCAGACACCAGGCGAACAGAAAACACAGCAAGTGGCAGCTGGTAGCCAAAAGCTAGCTTAAACAGCTGATTTTTTTCAAGATGGCGTTTGCTTCCATATTTCCCCTCCCCCAAGAACCGTTGGTTAAGAACAAAACGCAGACCAGAGATGCGCAAGCATGACGATTTCACGAGTTCGTCCCAGGACTGTCACAATATAGTCACAAAAGGCACGACATAAGAATGAAACCGCATGTATTTGCTGAGACCGCGACAAAGGGAAGAAGTCACGGGAGCATCTCTAATAAGCTTAGAATAAACCGATCAGCTGATCGCTTCGACACCTCCTAAACGTTTATGTTCGCCTGGTGTCTGAAATTAGGAATCAAGAAATTTACCCCAATAAATCCAAGGACTTCGTAACATTTTCTCAGTCAAAATGCTTGGTGTAAGAGTCTGAGACACCAGGCGAACAGAAAACACAGCAAGTGGCAGCTGGTAGCTAAAAGCTAGCTTAAACAGCTGATTTTTTCATGATGGCGGCTCCTTCCATATTTCCCCTCTCCCTGTTGACCAATAGAAAGCGATCTCCATGGGAAAGAACCGTTGCTTAAGAACAAAACGCAGACTAGAGATGCGCAAGCATGGCGGTTTCACGAGTTCGTCCCAGGACTGTCACGACCTAGTCATGATAAGCACGACATAAGAATGAAACCGCATGTATTTGCTGAGACCGTGACAAAGCGAAGCAGTCACGAGAGCATCGCTAATAAGCTTAGAATAAACCGATCAGCTGATTGTTTCGACACCTGCTAAACATTTATGTTCGCCTGGTGTCTGAAATCAGAATTAGGAAGTTTCCTTCAACAAATCGAAGAGCTTCGTAACATTTTCTCAGTCAAAATGCTTGGTGTTTGAGTCTCAGACACCAGGCGAACAGAAAACACAGCAAGTGGCAGCTGGTAGCCAAAAGCTAGCTTAAACAGCTGATTTTTTTCAAGATGGCGTTTGCTTCCATATTTCCCCTCCCCCAAGAACCGTTGGTTAAGAACAAAACGCAGACCAGAGATGCGCAAGCATGACGATTTCACGAGTTCGTCCCAGGACTGTCACAATATAGTCACAAAAGGCACGACATAAGAATGAAACCCCATGTATTTGCTGAGACCGCGACAAAGGGAAGAAGTCACGGGAGCATCTCTAATAAGCTTAGAATAAACCGATCAGCTGATCGCTTCGACACCTCCTAAACGTTTATGTTCGCCTGGTGTCTGAAATTAGGAATCAAGAAATTTACCCCAATAAATCCAAGGACTTCGTAACATTTTCTCAGTCAAAATGCTTGGTGTTTGAGTCTCAGACACCAGGCGAACAGAAAACACAGCAAGTGGCAGCTGGTAGCTAAAAGCTAGCTTAAACAGCTGATTTTTTCATGATGGCGGCTCCTTCCATATTTCCCCTCTCCCTGTTGACCAATAGAAAGCGATCTCCATGGGAAAGAACCGTTGCTTAAGAACAAAACGCAGACTAGAGATGCGCAAGCATGGCGGTTTCACGAGTTCGTCCCAGGACTGTCACGACCTAGTCATGATAAGCACGACATAAGAATGAAACCCCATGTATTTGCTGAGACCGCGACAAAGGGAAGAAGTCACGGGAGCATCTCTAATAAGCTTAGAATAAACCGATCAGCTGATCGCTTCGACACCTCCTAAACGTTTATGTTCGCCTGGTGTCTGAAATTAGGAATCAAGAAATTTACCCCAATAAATCCAAGGACTTCGTAACATTTTCTCAGTCAAAATGCTTGGTGTAAGAGTCTGAGACACCAGGCGAACAGAAAACACAGCAAGTGGCAGCTGGTAGCCAAAAGCTAGCTTAAACAGCTGATTTTTTTCAAGATGGCGTTTGCTTCCATATTTCCCCTCCCCCAAGAACCGTTGGTTAAGAACAAAACGCAGACCAGAGATGCGCAAGCATGACGATTTCACGAGTTCGTCCCAGGACTGTCACAATATAGTCACAAAAGGCACGACATAAGAATGAAACCCCATGTATTTGCTGAGACCGCGACAAAGGGAAGAAGTCACGGGAGCATCTCTAATAAGCTTAGAATAAACCGATCAGCTGATCGCTTCGACACCTCCTAAACGTTTATGTTCGCCTGGTGTCTGAAATTAGGAATCAAGAAATTTACCCCAATAAATCCAAGGACTTCGTAACATTTTCTCAGTCAAAATGCTTGGTGTTTGAGTCTCAGACACCAGGCGAACAGAAAACACAGCAAGTGGCAGCTGGTAGCTAAAAGCTAGCTTAAACAGCTGATTTTTTCATGATGGCGGCTCCTTCCATATTTCCCCTCTCCCTGTTGACCAATAGAAAGCGATCTCCATGGGAAAGAACCGTTGGTTAAGAACAAAACGCAGACTAGAGATGCGCAAGCATGGCGGTTTCACGAGTTCGTCCCAGGACTGTCACGACCTAGTCATGATAAGCACGACATAAGAATGAAACCCCATGTATTTGCTGAGACCGTGACAAAGGGAAGCAGTCACGGGAGCATCTCTAATAAGCTTAGAATAAACCGATCAGCTGATCGCTTCGACACCTCCTAAACGTTTATGTTCGCCTGGTGTCTGAAATTAGGAATCAAGAAATTTACCCCAATAAATCCAAGGACTTCGTAACATTTTCTCAGTCAAAATGCTTGGTGTAAGAGTCTGAGACACCAGGCGAACAGAAAACACAGCAAGTGGCAGCTGGTAGCTAAAAGCTAGCTTAAACAGCTGATTTTTTCATGATGGCGGCTCCTTCCATATTTCCCCTCTCCCTGTTGACCAATAGAAAGCGATCTCCATGGGAAAGAACCGTTGGTTAAGAACAAAACGCAGACTAGAGATGCGCAAGCATTGTGATTTCACGAGTTCGTCACGATGTGCACGAAAGAACAGTTAAGTCCTGTGTACTTGCGCACGTCGCGCCAAAGGGGAGCATCGCGAAGGCAACTCAACTGAGCTGTGTATAATCAGCTGATCGTTTTCCAGCTGCTAAACGAATTCGTTCGCCTGGTGCCTGAAATGAATAAGTATTGCAAACGAGCATGTTTTACGATAAAAAGTCAGGAGTGCATTACGTGCATTTTTAATTATAATTTAATTTAATGTTGGCTTTTTGTTATCCATGGGAAAATAGGCCAGAGAATCGCGCTCTTTTTTAAGTTCAGCATCAAAATCCATTGAAAAACAATATTTCGAATGCTTGAGCACTGAAAATGAAAGAGTAATAAATATACTTAGCCCCTTTACCTACCTGTCCAGTATAAGCTTGAGTCCGTATCCCCAAGGATCCTGCTGGTGGGTCCTTAAATCAACAAGTCCCCCGGCCCAAAAGTATGCATCGCATTCTGGCACAAACATGTTGCAGACGCAACATACGAACAACGCAACATGTTCGAAGTCCACACGTTGCATACTTTTGGGGGCAGACAAAATCCACGTTGTGGAAGCTATGTTAAGAAAAAAGTTCGTTTCTTTTGGGGGTTTTTCGTTTTGCATTAAATCTTTATTTAATTCTTTTGCGCTTTTCTCGTTTCTAGGCCAAGTTTTATCGCCAAGTTCCACTTTTAGACTTAAAACGTTCCTTCTCTCATTGGTAATAATTAGTTTGCATAACGTTACTTACAGTTTCGCTTAAATTAGTATAATAATAATAATCATTAATTAATAATAATCATAATAAGGTGTAAACTCCTCTCGTTTAAATGCCTGTTGTTGTTGGTATCAGTATCGGTATCGTATCGTAATCGGCTGTCTATATAGTAATGTGCTGCGTTCTTTCCTTACGTTTTCATTTGTTTTATAAAATATCACATTTTAAGCTTTTTGTTTGTGGGAAAACCAAAGTTTCGAACGGAAAATTCACCGGCAAAGTAAGATTGGGCGATGTGGCAGAAGCAAAGCAAATCTAGCGAGACCCAAAGAACGCCAGCACTCTCTATCGAAATCGAAATCGAAATCGTAGTCGCAATCGTAATCGTATTCATGATCGGGTTCGGTTTGGTTTTTTTGGGGTCGGGACTCGTATCCCTGTTCCATATTCGTTATACATATACTTGGTTGTGGTGCTAAAAATTTGCTTTATTTTACGATTTATCCAATATCTAATGCGCCTTTCTGCGTTACTTCGCGTTTAATATTTTATGTAGACATTTAAAAGTCTGCAAAGTGCAGCTTGGGAATTAAAAATTGTAATTTCCTCTCTTTGTAATTTGCATATGCATGTCTGTCAGTGTGTGTTTGGTATTGTTTTCACTTGGTGTGTGCGTGAAGAAAGTGCGCCATTATCAATAGTCGTCCACTTTCGCTACGACAATCTCGTATCCCATAGTTGCTACAACTTGATTCTAGAATTCTCCGTATAGTGCTTCCCCTTCTCATCTTTGTTTGCTTCTAATTGTGGACAGGATTAGACAGGTCTTGAAAAGTGTTTGAAAAGCACTCGAAGACCGCAGGTGAAATAAATTCAATCGGATGGGTCAATCAAACTCCTAAGCCTGGCGGTGATTGAAAAATAAATGCACTTACATAATTTCTTTTCAAGAGAATTTCAAACCTTTAAAACGCCTAAAAGTGTGCTCTAAAAATGTAACATCTGCTCACAGCATACTTTTAGTCTCACTTTTAAGAAGTTTCAGAGTGTTGTGTTCAAAAAACTGTATTAAAAGAGGCTTGTCACATCCCCCTACCAAATCAACATCCCTAGTCCTTTGTTTTGAGGAATTCATTTCTGGCCGGGCCTTGAGGTCTTGCAGTTGGCATTTTAACAGCTCTTTTCCCTCATTGTTGAAGCTGAGTCGTTTGGCTGGGGGAAAGTTTTCGAATGGAAATTAAATTCTTTACAATGTTTCTCTATAGCTGTGACTGCTTTGTAGGTGTGTGGAGGAGGTGTACAATTACCATTTATCAATTTGAATACACATAGGTATGTATGGGCTTATATATGCATATGCATTTGCTTAAGACACATTTTTCAATAAGTAAGTGGAACAACTCGCCAACTGTTTCGGTTTCAACTACATGCACATAAATTACAGCTTTACTCTTGTGGCTTTTTGTTTTAAATGCTTTTCCATCGATTTTGCTTCTCTGCAACACTCGAATCGAATGCACAACATTGACAGGCGTTGACAAATATTAAGGATACTTCTTCTGTGTCTCTTTGTTCTTGTGCGTCAATTAAATTGTTTATGTGTCCAAATTTATTTACAATTTGTTTAACACTCAGATCTTAGTTTACCAAAAAAAAACACGTTTTATTAAATATCCTTTTTTATTATTATTAATATTCGTATAGTTATAGTCCACAATCTATGTACAAGCATTGCTACATTATAAATAATAAAAAAAATCGAATATGGTTAGATTTATATATTTAATTATCATGTTTTGCTTAACGCGTAGACAACATGGTGGTACAATCTTCTAGATCTAAACTCCACGTTCATCCACAAAAAAATTATCGCTCTCACGTTATTCTACTCGGATGCAATAAAAAAAATTGGCTTTAACATAGTTCGTATGTACATGAATAATTATATATAGCTTCATTTATAACTATATATATAATATATATACGTGTGTGGGGGCATTGCGTGTTTGCGTGGGGTGAGTGCGGGCTACATATGTATACTCTACATAGACATAGGCCTAGCGTACAGTTAATTATTTAGCGGTGCCAGATCTGCCAGACGGTTAATAATACATATATTTTGAATATATATATTTATCAATTCGGTGCTTAGTAACGATTAGTTTAAAATGTTCATCGGCCGCCAGAAAAAACTTCGATATACATCTATTCAACATTCGCAATTCGTTCATCGGTTCTCGATTATCGCCAATCGCTTATCGCCAATCGCTTTTATCGATCATTTTCTGCCTCAGGGGATTTCCGTTTTCTCCACGTGAGCTTATTATTTTCGCCTCTGGGCGACTCCTTTCCCATTTCATGCATTTCTCTTAGTTACTTTGTTGTAGGTACCTTGCGTTTCGCTTAAAGTGATTCCATATCCGTATCCCCCTTTTTTCTTCCATCCTCCCTTACAACATATCCGCTATCGAGCCGTAGTGCTGCTCCTGGCAAATCGGACGACAGCACTCCTCCACGGCGTCGTACTTGTAGTGTCGCCTCCGGTTCATCTGACTTCTGTGGTAGTAACTTCTTCCTGGCTCCTCCTCCCGATCCTGCCAATCCTGCTGATCCTCCTCCTCCTCCTCCTCTTCTTCCTCCCTACTGCCCATCTCCCCCTGACCGCAGCTGATATCCAACTCGAAGGGATTCAGGCGATCCTGGGTGAGGGAGTAGCGATTCTGGGGCGGATGCAGTGATGATGTGGACGATGATGTTGACGCTGATGACGTCAGCTGCTGATGCTGATGGTGGCGACGGCTACTGTAGCTGCTACCGCTGTTGGGTTGGTGGTAATAATGGATGGCATGGCATGAGGCAGTCTTTGAATTGTATTCCTGCAAAAAAAGAACAAGTTTGGTTAACCTTGGGCTACACTCCAGTTAAGGCAGTTTTCTATTAGAATCTAAATAAAAATATTGTGAAACTATTTGTGAAATTCTGTGGCCTTTTATGTTCAAAATAAGAAATACAAAAGGCTCTCCTTGATTTAAGCAGTTTTTTAAACCTAATTGATCACCTTAAACAACGAAATCGTTTCAACGAAAACCCGACAGCTTTGAAAGTGTGAAAACTTGCCTTTTGGTGTGTGTCAAATCTGTAAACTAAGTGGAGAGCGCCGAATCAAAGCCACTCTGCTGTAAAATTAGTTTTCGCTTGTGTGGGGCTTGATTTAAATAACTTTCATATTTCGTTATTGGCCTTTAGTTTGATTTGTGTTCAGTCCCGTAAACTGCAACTGAATTTGGCGAATTTCGTAGAATTTGTTAGGCTGCACTGTGGTTTTGACTTTCGGTTCGAATCGAAACCCTAACCGATTGAACTCTGACGCCGTACAAGTTCAACAAGTTCGGGCTTTCTGGTCAAGTCAAGTGAGGAGATTCCCGCAATTGACTTTTGGCAGCTTCTTCTTTTATCCACTTCCGGCCCGGTCCGCCCCCTTTTCCGGTCGCCCCCTTTTTCCCATCCCTGCAGCGTGTATATTCAGTTCCCTGCGCCCGACTTTTCCTAAACCAACTGAATATTGTCTGCGCTAAAATTTGTTGCCACAATTTGTGCAACAAATTTTGTGCTCCAGCTTTTGCTTTTGCTATTGCTCCTGGCTTTTGGCGCACTGCCTCGACATCTGTGGCCGAGTGTGTGTGGGGAGTGTGTGTGTAAATAACCAACATAATGGCAGAAAGGTCGCATTCTCATAAAGTTGGCGCTTACTTTCAGGGGTATCCTCCTCCCCGGCACCCCCTGCTCGCCGTCCCTCCTGTGCCCCGCATATTATCAATAAATTGCATCTGACTGCCGAGCAGACAACAAAACGGTAGCCCTATCTGCGGACCCAGCTCCCCAGCCCTAACCTTCTGCAGACCCATTTGACACCCACCAGTCACCAGCCACCACCCACCACCCACCACCCACCACCCACCTGACTAACCCGTTATTAAGCGAGAGCTTAAACACTGCGGGAAATTCTGGGTGTTGCCTTGGGCAGTTGGAAATCCCAGAGAAATTCTGGGTGGTCGGGTGGTTGTATTCGTCGGAAATAAAATACATTTAATTTTAAATTTAATTGCATTACATATTGAAAAAGGCAAGATGATAATGCTCTTTGGTTGTTTAAAAAATGATCTATTCATTGGTGATCTAAGACATACGGTTTGGTGACGCAGATGTTTAAAATTATTGCAATATTTTGGTCAATTTTATGTTACATAAAAAACATTTTATGATTCACCTGTCCCATGCAAGTAGTAAAATGTTAAATATATATAGTACATATATTTTTTTGCTGACCGCAATTCAATATTGTGGAAAGGTTTGTTTTAGTTCGTGATGTCATATTATTGTTGATTTTTTCCCAAAAGAAGGTACCCAATGATCCCCTTGGATTCACTTCATTTCGGCCGGGTAATCAAGTCATTAATATTTCCATACTTCTTGATGACCCAGGTTATTTAATAATTTTATTTGTTTGGTAATACAGATAACTTTACAATCCCTATTCATAAGGGGCTTTACTCAACCCTTCTTACTGCTCCCACCAAGCACACTTCGCACTCCCGCTTTCGCTCAGCGTACGCATAATACGGGCTTGGCCCTGTCACACCGCACCTTGTTCTAATTTATTTATTGTTGCATGCATGTGCTTTTATTGGTCGTCCTCCAAGGGGGAGGGCTGGGGCCTGCAGCCCCGGTTCAACCACAATATTGGGCAAAGTCCGGTGCTGGACCTTAACAATTATGTTTTGCCGGGTTGTACGGTCAGAGTCAACAATTTGATGCACTTGTCGCTCGCCGGCTGGCCATTTGGTGCCAAAGTTATTAAGCACTTTTCAGGGGCGTAATTGGGGGTGGGAGGTGAACCCGAGGCGAGCTGAGCTGACCCAAAACTGGTCTGAGTTTTAAAATCGGCTTAAGCAGGCAAATGTATTTCGAATGAGCCGCCCACTTCCTGTGCACACAGCACACAGCCCCCTCGCCTCTTTGTTTCGGTTTATTGATGTCGACGTGGGTTTTCGTGCCTCGGAAGCGGTGGGCGGGGTCAGGTGAGAGGGGTGGGGAGAAGGGGTGCAGGCTCGTCTGCAACGTGACAAAACCCATTATAGATGCGACCGCAAAGATAACACTCGCTTTTCGGTCCAGACTCGACTTCTGATGGATTCCCAAACACAAGTGTCGAGCCTTGGGGTTGGGGTTATTTTGGCCGCCCCTATGGCTGCCGGCTAAGGTGGACGAGGCACCAGGGATGGAACTGCGCAAGGAAAAACCATCGCAGTTTTCCTTAAACTATCGCTGCTTCTACGCCGTTTTCCCAGTGTCAGGTTAAGGTTAGGAATGGTGGCCCAAGGTTATCTCTCACTCAAAGTTAGCATGAAGCTAATGTTATAGGCAAGACACTGAATGTGGGGTTGGCTTAGCCAAGGATCAACATAAAACAGATCTAACAGATTAACTAAGAGTAGCAGTTTAGGGTTTGCATAGTATTTACCTTTACCCATTTTATTCATAACAACTAGCTAGAACATTGAATACTTTTAACGGATAATGCCTCAGTTAAAACCCAAAAATAAACCCTCGAAAATTCTTCAAAAAAATCAAAAAATAAGGATAACTTTTTCTTATCCTTTTCCCGGGTAATAACTCCCCCAAACAAGCACCGAAAGCCACCCCATCACTACCAGCTCCCGGGTGAAACTGCAAAGTTTCCATAAATTTCATTTTGTAACCATCAAAAAGTTAAGTCAACGATAAATTGAATGGCTGCATGATTGACTGAATGAATGAACGAGAGGATGTGCGGGGGGGCGCAAGGGGGCGGTGGGCGGTGGGTGGTGTTGGGCCCTGGTGCGACTGTGGGCGGCGGGGCAGGCTGCGGCTGTCAGTTGCTTGTCGGCCATTGTGTGGCTCGTTGCGTTTCGGCCAGACATCAAAATCCACACAAGCGGGTGCAAAAAGTTGGTGAAAAAATATAAGAGTGCCAAAGAGATAAATGGAGCAAGGGATAAACAAAAATGCCTGCCATTCGGCGAAGAAAAAATCGCACAGCACCGGGTGCAGCAAAATAGCGTCGCTTTCTAAGACTATTCCAGACTGAAACTGGTCCTTAAATATACATTTTACATTATTTTTGGTTTCCCCATTTAGTCATTTCTGTGCTCTCCAGCAGCACAGCATTTATTAAACTGCTGTTTAATTACCTAAACTTCAATTAACTGAAATTAAGCTGTGGGCGTTTGCAAAAAATGATAATTAAATTAGCTATTAAAACTGAAATGGAGGCCCAACCACAACTATTACGCCAGCCACAACTGTGTTCGTGTTCGTGGGCACTGTGTGTGCGTAAAAAAGCGTCAATATAAATATAAAACAGGCGACAACAACAATGCCAAAAAGTCAAAAGCCGTCAAAAAGCATCATTGAACCAAAGGGGGCGGCTGGTGGTGGATCCGGGGTCGGGGGCGTGGCCGAGGTGAGAGCCAACACCTCCGCAGAGCGATTGTCTGGGTGTGGGCGTCGCCGCCCTCTTTGGCAAGGGGCGTGGCCCCGACATGTGACATGTGCCCTCCTGACAACGTCATGGCAACCCACGCCCCTGAAAGGGGTTGCTGGGGAGGGGGCGGAGGAGGAAGCACCTGCCCAGCCGACAATAGTGCGGAGATATTAAATCTGCGCGTTGGGCAAGCGAAAATATTCGGCTACAAAAGTTTAAGGGCGGCTTTTGTACTCCTTACACACACAAAGGGGCGGCGAATAACAGGGGTCTTTATATAAATTGCAATAAACACGAATTCGGGCCGTAGGAAGGGCAACTTAAAACTGATTATTTATTGATGGCCCTGATGTACACAAGTACTTATGGATGGGCACCATCTGCCGTCCTCATAATGGATCATTTTAAGTGGGGAAATATGGATTTGATTGGGACAATCCTTGCACACTGCCAAGTGGGGTTCGCTGTGGAGGGAGACGAGAATGTGCGAAACGGGTTTCGTAAATGTTGCAGACGTGGTAGTTCTGGGGTTTTCGATGTGAAATGAAGTAAACCAAACCGAAGGGTCTTAGGGGGCTGCCAAGTGAGAGGTTAACTTTAAAAACCTCTTAAACGGGGACACGTTGTGGCCTGGAAGACCCCCTTTGTCGACGCCCATTCATCAAACTGTAGCGCCACCAGAAAGTGTTGCCTACTTTTTGGGGCCGCGCACTTAAAGTCGCTTCAAGGCGCCGTCCGTGCTGTTATTGTTTTGGTTGTGCTGGAAAATTTCTGACAGGTCATAAATTGGCGCAGCGGGCGGCCTCTGCACCACCCCCTTGCACTCGGAACGGGAAGCGAATGCCTTTGCCAGGCCCAAACACCCACCCACCGAGAGATATATATTCTGATGACCAAATGTCGGCATTGTCGACGTTGTTTGTTCGCTGCTCGCCGGCAAACAAAACCAAACCAACCAGGCCAAGCCAAATGAAATGAAAACGCACTTGCAACAATGGCACAGCTCTGCACAAAGACAAATGCAAACACAAAAACACAAATAAAGGTGTGAGGCGGCACGGGCGGGCACAACAGCAGTGGACCTGATAATGGCAAGACCCAGAACAGCCTTCATTTACATATATATAGTACAACGTGTGTATTTTTTACAGTTAATGAAGCGACCAAGGACCAACGGCACCAAAGTGTGAAAAAAACAAGTGGCAACGGCCAACGCAAACAAGGAATGCCGACTACACTGGCAGGAAATCTGTGGAAAAGGTCCTTGGTAAGTACATGCAAAGCAAAAAGTGTACGCCAAATTTGGGGAGTGTAGATATCGAAATAAAAACTAGTATATATATATTAATATTTTCAGATTTTCACCTTTATATGGTTGATACTTTTACATAATTTTTATGATATGGCGTGCCTCTTTAAACTGTTGTATTTCTATTAACATCTTCTTGTTTCCTTACTCTTTTGGGTAAATAAATGGAGTTTTATTCATTAGCAGACATGTTTTTATTTCTGTCATTTAATTTTGGCAGTGTAACCAACGCTTTGGCACCTTTCTCCCAGCTCCTCCACCTCTCACTTCGTTTGCAGCGCTGTTTATTAGCCAGCGCCATGAAACAACAACAGCAACAACAGCATTGGCAAAATGGCCGACGCCGCGCTTAATTGTGCGGCCAGCAACCGGAAACGGAAACTGATTGTGCGGTCTGGCAGGGACACAAGAGTCCCCCACCTTGGCCCCTATCCGCGCCCTCACCCCCAGCGTTAGCCCACTGATTTGCAACAAATCTCACTCGCATTAAGCGTTTTTAGTCGCGCTGGCGGCTTTCCAATCAACGCATTTGACATTTTGCCACCCATTGCCTCGCATTTCCCGCGTTTTCCTCCTCTTTTCCAGCACACACCACACATTGATTAAGCAAAGGAAACTTTCGATGGTCTAGGTTTTCGGGGGTCTACGTCAATCGGTTTGTTTGCCAAAAAATTGACTTTGAGATTCTATTTCTCTGTTTTTTGCACTGCTACGTTGTTTTTTTGTGTTTTTAGCGTTCTGGTCCTGATTGATGCGCTGAGATAAAGCCGTGGCTAGGGGCAGGGGGTTGGTTAGAGGATCTGTCGTTTGCATTTAGCAGTCGTTGGCCAAAAAGGAGACAAAACGAAGGACAACGAGTCGAGTTCAATTGAAGCTGCGCCTCCACCCCCCAATTTGCCCGCTCTTCCACCCTTTTCCGTAATTGATGTGTCTGCGTTGCGTTTTGTTTTCCGTTTTCACTTACAAGTTTGCCATTTCCTTTTTCCCACGAACAGATCTGAAGTCCCAGCGAGTTGAACATCTCTATTAAAACTTTCCGGATAGAACCGAATAGCTGTAGCATACATTAGTCCGCGGAGTCTCGGAAAGATTTTACACGTATTTACATGCGTTCTCTAAAAATTAATAAATATTTTGGTGTGTTAAGGTAGGTAGATACATTAGAGCAACTATTCCAAACTCAAGGGTCTTGAAGTCAACCTGAGCAACTACATCGCTGCACAGAAGGCACGGATTAATTCGCTAGTAGTCCACATCGATGACGACTTATTTCACCTAGTAAGCGAGCCCGTCGAAGAGACCTTTTGACAACTGCGTCTCATTTGGCAGCCCAATTGATTGCGCAACAAATGTTCCATCGCATCTCAGCTCATCTCATCTGGCATTATCAACTGCTCTTCACGCACGTTTGCCCGCCGCTAATGTTAATGCAGTCATCAGCTTAGGCCCGTCGAACAGTGCCCAGTATCCCCTGGTTCCCCGTGTTCCAGTCTCAAAACTCCGGTCCCACAGCCAAGCTGCCGGCGAACACGGTCCAAGGGTCCAACCCCTCTCGCCCTCGACGTAATAAACCAAGCACAACAAACACCAGCTGTGGGCGCAGCGAACCTCAAGTCGATAATTTAATGGTCTCTGCCATTTAATCTGCATTGAATTTATTATCTTGGAAAAAATTAATCTTGATATGTGGCCGGCTTATGTCGGCGACGAGCACTCGGTCTCTTTTTCCTTCGAGCGGTGCGTACGGCTGTCGAAAATAGCTAAAAGCCGCGACAAGCACGCGTCGCACTCTCCTTTCTTTTTTGCCGGCGCGCCCCTGCTCGAAGCCCCGTTCGTGCAGTACCGCCTTGAATATCTCATGAAAATTTGCAATTGTGCGGGTGGAGTGTCTCTAAATCTTTAAAGAATTATTTACTACAGTTTTCGTCTTAGACGGCGAGTGGTGGGTGATTTTGGTTAGACAACCCCCAAAATCCAAGGAGTACTCAGACTCTTTGTGCACCGAGAAAAACTTACTCAAACCAAACGTGGCATGAGATGGGAGTACATAAATAAAACACATACTTTTATGATGCTATTCAAATATAAAACGGGCGAACTTTGGAGAGATGTATTATAATAATTCTGTTTTATATTATTTCAAAATTGTTTTTGGATTTTAATGTTAGGTCCTTTTCGCTGCAGTTTTACTTGTATATACAAGCTAAAAGAATTTAAAGACCACTTTATCAAAGATTTTTTCCAGTGCACTTGTACCCGAGTACGTATGAAAGGGCGGACAATGTCACCACCAGCTACTGTTGAGCCACCCCCAAAATACAGTGTGTGTTATTGCTCTACGCCTGCCATTGTCCTCTGGCTCCGCCGTTACGCCATCACCCCTGTCCGTCCGTAAGTCTGTCCGTATGTCCCCGTGTCCGTCCGCCTATATCCTCCCCCAACCTTTGCCTGGACAATCCCATCCAGCGATGGCGCTGGCGCCTTGCCAATGAAAAGAGCAGACCGACCAAGAACCAGACCAGAAACGGGTCCTTGTCCTTGCAAATTTATTGTGTTACCCACGCGACTTTGGCGCCAGCGGGTTAAGGTTTTCTTTCGCCTTTCTTCCACTCAGCTACACTCGCCGAAAAGCTGCGCATTAGATTTTGGGGGATGACACCGCATCAGCTTAATGAGACGCGAAATAAAGCTGTAAATGTCAGAAGGGCCCTAAAAGCAAAGCGCATTTATTGTGTCGAAATTAAATAACACATGAAATAAATGGTCATTATTTGTGGTTAGAAACCGAAAACATCGATTTAAATTGCACCTGTTTTCTTCCCAATATTAAAAAGTTTTTGCCACCATATGGTAGCCCACACAAAGGTAATTACCTTTGAATTGAAATGCATTTAAACTGACCAAGTAATTGCATTTGTTGCAATTGTTTCTAAATGGCATGCCATTTGGTATAAATTTATTTCTGTCATAAATAATAACCGTGACTGGTCGACTAATTAGATTACCTCTTCGGCTTCAACTTTAGTTTCCCGTGTACTGGGTGTGCGGGATGCACAACAAGGAAGGCCTGTTGGATTTCTTCAGCTGACCCCTTGTCCCCTCCAAATTTTCCTTCTTCAGAGCAAGTTTAACAATTTCGATCGTCTCGGGGGCCTTCATCGTTCAATTTTTAATCAGTCGGGCGCAATCTCGCCGGAGCAGAGTCAACCAGGAACTGGGCTTCATTCAACCAAACTTCTGACAAATTTCCAGCTTGCCCCCGGGCGGAGTGCTGACCCCTGACCCTTCTAGCCCCTCTAAGCCCGCCCCTGTTCAAATAGAAATGTTGTTCATTTGAGTACTTTGTGTGCGGCCTGGCTTTTATTATGGCTAAGTGAATGTTTATGCCCGATTTCCCCAGCACATGTGTGGCTGGCCCCCCGAAATCCTTTCCTTATCTCCATTGTCCGGCCCTGAAATCCCCAAATCGTCGTCCTTGCCGAGATCCATTTTCATATTTGCCCAGAGCCAGAGCTGGAACAGCAGACGGTTTTCCCATTTCCCATTTCCCATTTGCCATTTTCGTTGGGGCTCTGATTTCATTTCAAGTTGCTTTTCCACTTTTTCCGCTCTTTTCCCTTTGCTTTATTAGCCGGCGCAAGTTTAAAATGTTTTATTATTGTTGGCTACATTTAAACGATTCTCGGTGCAAAGGAAATGGGAAATGGCTGTGGGGAAGGGGCTACAGTTTTCCCTCTACCCAAAAAAGAGAGTAGGGAAGTGGAAAGCGACTGACTGACTGACTGTCAAATCGAGTGTGCACAAATCGTTTGCAGATAGACTTGCCCAAGGACCACTTTTGGGTCACATATGAGCAAAGTCGCCGAAAAAAGACGGGAGAACGGAGGGTCGGGCTAGGGTCAAGGGTGAAATTCTAATGCAGATGATGATGATGATGAGATGTCTGGGCTTGTAGCCAGAAACTTGTGTCTGGAGTACCCGAAAATGCTCACAAAAAATGGTTGACTTCGACAAAGTCGCCTTAAATAAATGAATGGGATAGATAACAGATGAAGTGGAATCAGGGCAATGTCTACTTACTCACTAATCTATTGAAGGGAACGCTTTTAAATGAAAGTTTTAAGAAAAGTACAAGAGTGAATATGATTATTTCAGTGCGTAAATCTACAGGTCCTTACAGTTCTATTTAGAGAGCTACCGATTCAAGGTGAATGCTAGGCAACATATGAATGGCCCAAAACTGAATGAATGGGTTTCTGAATGCTCGGATTCGCATTCGCAATCGCATTCTTGGCCGATTTCATAAATGACTCCGGAAATTCTCCACAGAAATGCTGTGCCGGAGGAGCGATTGCATAAGGAGTGCCGCCTACATAGAACATATAGCGCATATAGCGACGGAACCTCCTGATCCACACACCCCCGCACACTCGCACACTCGGTCACTTATTCATTGCGCGGCAATGGACCATTCACACACACTCATGGCAGGCATGCATTCATTCGAACAGCATTGAATGCAGCCGAGTTTCCCTTTTCACTGATTTCCCCCAGAACCAAAGCCCAGTTCAGTTCTCCCTCCACATCCTCCAGTGTTTGGCTTTCTCCCGTCGCGTTTATTTCACATGCTACTTAACACCCGAGGCAAATTAGTTGCGCCTCGGCGCAGTTTCGAATATAAATCAACGCGCGGACAACAGCAACAGCAGCGGACTGACAACATTGAACAGCGGAGGAAGTGGCTGCGCAGTGCAAGGAATCGATGCTCGTGATACCCTAAGAAATGTGGAAAGCACACAGCATATAATATATACATACGTATTTGATAACAAGATGAAACGATCGTTTTTCTAGAGGTCACTATGGAACATCTTAGGATTCCAAATAACACATTTAATACAAATAAACTAGCTAAAGTCCTGTTTGCCCTATGTAGTTGATACTACACACACGATAGGCACTACAAATCGTGCCCTAGGTCATTTCTGTACATCCAAATTTTGTTTTTTAGAGCCATCATACCATATACCATTTATAATACCCAGTGAAAATTGTTTTGCCTTCGGAGCCATTTTCGAGTTTTTCGCAACAGATTTTTTATGGTCGCCGCCGAAATGCGAGAAGCACTGGAAAAGCGGAAGGAACGCGAAGAGCGTGCACCCTGCGGCTGCCACACATGTGCGACCCTGCCCCCGAGGGCTGAAGTGTGTTGCCCTCCCACTTCCCACTTCCCACTTTCCACCCCAGCCCCACCCCACGCCCCGCGACGCACTCCCATTGCATCCCCAGCGAACCCTGTCGAATTGAATAGGGCATAAAGCAGCGCTGCACTCAGGAAAATTGTTTCAGAAACTCAAGTGTCCTTATATTTATTAATTTCTCATAGCTAAGTATATAGGATTTTTAAGAAATTAAATAACTATTTTGATTAAAAGCCTAAATATTTCCGTTCTTTATGGAGCGCATTGCAGTGAAACTGTATAACTTGGAGATCCTTTCAGAGAATCTTTCGCATTTTCCCCTATTAGATACCACTCCATAACCTTCAGCAATTTAATTCGAGAAACTGTGAAATGCAATACAATTAAGAAAATCCCTTTTGAGGACCCTTACAATTTTCCCCGGTCTTCCCCATTTTAATTCACAGTGTAGCGTCGTTCGTACGCACAATTGTGCAAATTGACAGATTTATAACAAAATGCAATGAATAACGGTATTATTCACACACCGAGTAATGGGGAAAGTGGAGGGAGGATTTAAGGGGTGTTAGAGAGATGGCATGGCTGCATCTTCGGTCTGCGGACATTTCAACAGGCGCCTTAATGTTCAGACACCCCGCTCCCTTTATTTCCTTTTGCCACCCCATCCCCATCTTCATGGGTAATCCCCGTGACCAGTATGAAATGGGGGCATATGTGGAACCGGGACTTCGGGGCAAGCGCTCTTCCCACACCCAGAAAAAAGCTGATGAGCGATGCGGATTAGCCCAGTTTCAGTTATAAATGAATTTTTCTTATTTTTCGGTGAGAGCGGGATACAAAAAATACATTTATTCGTGGTGAGATACCGAGGGGAGGAAATCTATGGAGTTCAATCAGCTTTAATTGATTCATTTCGTCGGAGAAGGGATGGAAACATTTGCCCGCTTCTCCCGGATAATGATGATGTCGGCCCGCTCAGTTAATAAATTTATTATCTTGGGAATGCGGAAAGGTCCTCGCCTCTCCTCCGCCTCCGCCTCCCCCTCCTATCTGCTCTACTCTATATCGCTATACCGATACATCCCGCTCGAATCTGCTTCCTCTCCAGCGGAAGTATCTCGTTGGTTGTGAAACGGAGCCACAAGCTATACGGCCATGGCCGTGGCTGGTAAACGGGCCGCAAATTTATTATGATTAAAGTTGAAAAGTTGAAATTGATGCCCAAAAGCAGAGCGATGGAAGTGCGAGTCGGGATTGGAGCTGGGACTGAGTGGTGGGGGTGGGATTATCGAGATGGTGACGGCGATAATCATGGCAGATGATCTTAAATGACAAAATGGCCATAAAATGTAATCAACTATTGAAAGGGTTTAACTCAATCGCAGCAATCGCCGAGGGGATGCGATTTTTCATGAGAAGTTATGGCAGATTGAGGGAAATGACTCTTAAATGACAAAAAGCTCGGGGCTCAGAACTCAAGATAGTACCTAATGTACCCAATACCAAAAAATTAAATCAGGAAAGAGACTTTCATACCATAAACTATTAAATTAATGGTTTTATGAGCTTATTATTATTGGTTATTATAATCACTGATAAAGACAAACGGCGATGTCAAACTAAATACCTGCATATTAAAGTCTAAATTAAAATTTTGTGTTCCTAATTACATTCTTTGGTTCAAATAAATATGAATCACAGAACATTAAATTCCTTTAAATCCTAACTTATTTCAAATGTAGCACAGTACTCACCATAACAATAGTCCATTTCTTGCAAATGTGACGCAGCGCCTTTTTGTAGCATCACGGTTTCATGGTCCAAAAGTTCTTCTTGGGTTTCGCTCCGGTGGACAGCGCCACGTTGCTGCTGCTGCTCATGCTCATGCCGCCACCGCCCATTACGCCCACGGCCACGCCCACGCCGGGCCCAACGCCCACGCCGGAGGCCATCGATCTGCCCGAGGCGCGTTGCTGATCCGCCGAGCAGCGGCGTGGGTAGTTGAAGGGCGACAGCGATCCACCGCCGCCCACGGCTCCCGCTGCCTCGTGCATGGGTACCATGACACCGCCAGCGGCACCACCCACTCCACCGCCCACCGCCAAGGTCATGCCAATGCCCTGATCATCGCCACAGCTGGCCATACTGCTCTTGGAGGTCGAGGTGCCCGAGGCTGTCGAGGATCGGCAGCTGCGCAGATTGTGCGGCAAGGTGTTGTTGTTCAGGCTGTGATGGTGCAGCGACTGCTGCTGCTGGTGGACGTGGGCGTGGTGGTGCAGCTGGCCGGTGGGCGTGGCGGACTTGTAGTACCGCAGACTCTCGTTGTAGCTGGCCCCACTGCTGCTGCCGCTGCCACTGAAGCCGGAATCGAGGTCGCCCTCGTCGAACTCCGGATTGATGCAGCTGCTGTGGCCGTGATCCTTCAGCTCCATGCTGTTCAGCGTGCTCGAGAGGTTCTCCAGGCTGGCGTGCGAGGCGGAACTGGAGTTCGAGGTGGCCCCAGTCCCGGCGGCTCCACCTAGAAGGCCGCCGCGCCTGGGTCGCTGGGCGGTCTTCGACGAGGGTGCCACCACCGCCGAGCCCGAAGACGAAGACATCGATATGCCACCACCACCGCCCACCGCGCCGGCGGACATCGATGTGCCGGGCTCATCGGCTCCGAGGGCGTGGCTGGGACTCACGTCCGGCGGAGTGGGCGGCATTATCAGGGCCTCCAGCGAGAGATTCAGCTCGTCGAGCACCCGGAAGTGGTTGTGCTGGACACGACGCTGCTCCTCCTTCACATTGCCCGCACTGGAGCCGCTGGCGATGCGGTTGTCCGAGAGCACTTTGCGGATCTTCTGCTCGCTGACCTCCTCGTACAGGTTCTCGGTGGTGCCGTAGCGGGTGGTGTAGGTGTGGCGATCCCGCTCCTCGGCGCTTGGCGAACTGGAGGTGGACTGGCCACCATGATGGGTGGTGCTGCTCTTCGAGCGAAAGCTTTTGGCCAGCAGGGCGCGTATCGAGTTCCGTGGCGGACTCTTCGAGTGGACTTGCTGCTGTCCCTGCTGACCCTGACCTCCTGATCCGGAACTCGAGCTCGATCCCTGGGCAGCGGGCACATTCGTGTGGCACTTGGCCGCGCCCGGTTCGTAGTAGGCATACGAGTAGACGTGGTTGAAAGGCGCCGCCGGTGCAGCAGCTCCCGAGCCGCTAGCTCCACTGGCTCCAGAGCCACCACCACCCACTGCTCCACCACCGCCTCCGTTGAAGGCTACGTGCAGAGAGGGATTGGAGGCGCCACCGCCGTGCGAGGGCGTGGCACTGCTGCTGCTAGGGGTCATCACGCCGGCGGCGAATCCGTAGTCCAGCGATGATGTGGACGACGACGACTGTGTGTTGGGCGTGGGCTCGAAGCGTTCCATGGTGGCGGCAATGTTCTTACGCGACCACTTGACCTGGTTCAAAAGAGAAAAAGAGATTAGAAATTGGGAAGGCCAAGATGGAATGCTCTCAATTCAAGAATCGTCTTCTACTTCTTGGGAAAAAAACGTTCTTGGAAAATGACTCTCAAACAAAGCGATCTTCAATAGAGATAAAAGTAGAATTAATTTCGTCTTTTGAAACATCTTGCAAACGCAGGACGCTTTATTTCAATGTTGAGGGTTAAAATTTGAGAATCAAATGTTCTTATTTTTAAAAATTCTGCCTTTCAATTATTTGATAAAAAACGTTCTTGAAATCAAAACTGAAGTTTCCTCTAGTTTCATGTTTAAGATTTTGCATTAGGGATGAAAGTAGTCTCTAAGACAAAAGCCGTTTTGCTGTTTGATGTTTTCTATCAAGTAGAAAAAAGCTTTAAAACCGTTTCAATTGTGTGTTGGTTCATCTTGGCTCTCTCTTTAGAACGAGAAATTGGTTTCGGGAACGGTTTTTTCTCTTAAGTGTGAGACTCACCTGCTGCTCGACATCCATCTTGTGGTTGCTCCGCCGGCTGTGACCCCTTCTTCGGCGCTCCGTGAACGCCTCGCCGTGACTGCTACCCATGAGCAGCTGGTCCCCGATCCCGAGGCCGTTCTGCGAAGAGGCGGACGAGGACGAGGGCGCCACCGGCATACAGAACTCGATGCTGTCCATGTCGTCGGGGAAGATCAGATGCGAGCCAATGTGTCCCACGTGGCTGCTGCTGCTGCTGCCGCTGTTGTTGTGCGAATGCGAGTGTGTATGCGGATGCCCCAAGGTGGCGGCCGCATGTCCATGGCCGTGATTGTGGCCCATTCCCATGCCCACGCCTCCGCCCATTCCCAGGCCATGATTGTGACCCATGCCGTGGCTGAGGGTCATCTGGCTGGGATGCTGATGTGAGGCCACTGCCCGCTGGCCGTGGCGCATGGAGCCCCCACTCACTCCCGCTCCCACTCCCGGCGGGACACTGTGCACCGCCGCCGAGGTCGTCTGGTGCGGATGCTGATGCGGATGTGGGTGCGGATAGTCGCTGGCGAATTGCGGGGATCCACAGCGATTCTGGAACTTGGCAGCAGTTGCTGCACTGCCTCCACTGCCGCTCGCCGGATACATTGTCGTCTATCAAATATCAAAGTCGATCGAAGTTCCTCTCGGGCGATTCTACTGCTCGCTGCTCTCTAGATGCGATAATTCCGGGTTGGGTTTTGGGGGTATTTAGCAGCAACAGGAGTCGAGCATCATCTGTGGAGAACGGAAAGCCATTAATCAGCGTGGAACGTGGGGAACGGAGAACGCAATGGTGGTCAAGGGCGGGACAATGGAGATGGAATATTTTCGGGAGGCGGGCGGTGGAGATGCAAAATGCATGACGGACATGCCATGCCAAAATCCCACAAATAAAAGCTGGAATTATGAGCACTGCTCCAAGACGCAAGACCCGAAACCCGCACCCGCATTCGATTCCAATTTATTTATGCGCAAACATTGTTGCCACACTAAGTGGCAGCGAGATGCACTCGAAAAAATTCACCATCTGATAAAGAATTAACCCAATGAATATTGTTAGTGGAAAACATGACTAGGAAATTTGTATATATTACAGGTTAAATGCGATTGATTTTTGGTACCTTCCTTAAATACTTTACAAAATGTATTCTTCAAGCTTGCAAATCAAAGACGGGTAAAAACGAGATACCAGTTTGGGATACACAGTTTCAGAGTGTCGAACAGGCACGCATGTAAAACATTTGGCGCTGGCATGCCAGGTCCCAGTTTCGGTTCCGGTTCCAGATCCCACTGTGGACAGCCCCCTCCGGCTACGCCACTGCCCCAACCCCTCCCCCTGCGCCCGCTAAAGTGCGGCCCTTTCTCCTCGAACTGCCATAAAACAGCATTAAAGCTATTAACAGTCAAAGGAGAAACGAGTTAGCCGGGAAGAAGGTTAAGAAGCAGAAGTAGAAAAAGTAGCTGGTGACGAGAGCCACCCTCAGCCCCTCGCCCACTTTCTTCACCCCCTTTTGTGGGGGAAACATAAATCAATCAGAGAGGGCAGGCCGTCTTTATGAGTGCCCCAGCGTGTGTCCAAGATAATCCTAGAGGCAGACAGACAAACCAGGAACGCACATATATGTCTACTGTGTATTCGAGTACATATAAGCCCCGCCCAAGGCAAGATTTTCGGGGGTCGTGAAAAAACCCGGCTATTAGCGGGCAGAAAATAATAAAACCATATCAAATATCGACTTAGGACGCGATGGCTGTGCTCCTGTGTTTGTTTTTTTGTTCTGTGAATATTATCAAGACGTCAAAGTCCTTTTTACCGTACACGGAGTTAATAATAACTTTCAAGCTATAAAAACAAGAAAAGCCGGTCATAAAATGCTAGTCCCATATTTGGATGAATATTTTTGAACGAATTCTTAGCTGTCCACATTTTTATTGGATTCATTTTAGATTTATTTAGTTCCTAAATACTAATTTACTAGTTGCAAAACTATATCTCTTACAAACAGTTGGCAGATTTTATTTGTAGTCCTACATCTTACTTTTGTAACAAATAAAAAAAGTGATGTTCACAACTCTTTATTGCCGATGGAAAAATATTTCGACTATTAGCGCCAAATACTTCTCGCCCTTCCCAGTGGGCGGGGCAGGAGCCAAAAAAAAATCCAAATGAAATTCCCTTCCTCTCGGCTCGATTTTATTCCAGTTTTTCTTTTTAGGCCTTGCTCTGATTGATATATCAAATTGATAGCCATCCGCTGCTATAGGGCGAAATGCTCTTGTTGCTGGTGTAGGAATACCCAATTTCCACGGCCGCGTAGATATTTCTATTTCGCCCACAAGCCCCCTTTTTCCACCATCCGGAAAAGAGTAACGCTATCTCTCTTCTATGCCCATCTCTCTTCCACTTAACAAAGCTCGAAATGTTTGTGCCTGCGTATTGCCTTTTTTGTTTTCACCTTTTTGTAAGCTTTGTTATGTTTGGCTTAGGGATGAGCACTTTTCGAGGTTTGAAAACTGCAATTCTTCAAATTGTTTAGCCTTACTTACGTACGTATAAATTTAATTCCAGTGAATACAAAAAGAAAGTTTGATGTTTTAAAGATCCAAACAAATTCCTTTATTTTGAAGCTCTTTCTATAGAGCAAAACTATTTTCCTAAACGTATAAATAGTAAAAAATTTAGTTTCCTTAATGAATCTCCTAGTGTTCCGGATCTTTTAAATGATATATTCCCTCACGCGTCCTTCCTTCACTACATTTTCTTTGAATTTTTTCGCCGTCTTTTTTTGCAGAGCTGGCTATTTCCTTTTTTTGGCCGTTTTGTTTTGGCCGATTGCATTTCACATCCAAATTCTAACGAGTTGTTTGTGGTCTTGTCGAGGCGTGGCCAACAAAAATAACAACAATCGCCGTGCAAAAAACGATGATAACACGGCAACAACAATGACAACAATACGCCGTTTATTTGCTGCACTTTTGCAACATTTTGATTTTGCCTGATTGAGTTGGTTTGGGACTAAAAAAGCAGGGAAAAGAATAACTCCAAATGGAAACAACAGCCGGAGTATCGCATATTGATATGCATTTTTCAATTAAGATTTGGCATGGATTCATAAAAAGTATATAAATGGCACTTCCTTGCAGTGATTTTAGCAAGTTTTTTGATTCTACTCTGCCAAAGGTTCAAAACAATAAAATATGCAGGCGGGATAAATGTTATTTTTAAATGATAGTTTGAGTTTTCCATGGTTTCGTAGTAAGCTTTTCGACTAAACTTCGATGCTTCGAATTTATTCAACATCTTCAAGAAAATAGCATGGTTTTTCCCCTTGAAAGTCGATATCTTTATGGACCGATCGAGGTTGTGAAAACAGTTCTTCCTCTTTACAGAAGGCAACCACTTGCCTAATGCAATTTTCGAATGCAAAAGCCATAAAAATATCTATTTTAATCGAACACTTTGTAGAACTCTTTCTGCAGCAGCTATTTTCTCTATTTTTTCCCTTTTTTGCCAGGTAAGAGGGGGTGGTAAAAGCAATTTAAAGTCTGCTGAATCTTGGCTTCATCCTCTTCCTGTTCGCTGTGGAAAAGCAGCAGCTGCAGACCAGGCCCAGAATGTATCTTATGGATAGATGGACCCTCAGCTCCTCTCCTCCCTTCTGCTCTGCATTTGAATGCCTCAGTTGCCTGCTGGCAATTCGATTTCATGCTGCAATTTAATTTGCTTCACTCCGGCCACAGCACCACATCGATTTGAAAAGCAAAAGTAACTCAAGGCGGGCTCCGTACTCCATACACCCCTCCCCTCGCCCGCCTGCCACGCCCCTGGCCCCCTTATTTGGGATACCCATACACAGCCCCTTGGGGGCGAAAAGGGCAACAGGTACCAAAAGGCAGGACTCATTAGGCGGCTATCGAGAGCTACGAAAAAGCACTCATGAGTCGTCGGCAGTCGGTTGGTTTGTCATTAACACATTTTGTGCATGTTGTGCATCATTAGAGCAGCCGACGAGATGAGGTGGTGGTGGATTGTGGATGGGCTGGCGAGGCCAATGTCGATGGGGGGAGGCCGATGAATGGACCAGTACACCGCCAGAAAAGTTGCTACAAAAAGTTACTATTCACGGAATAACTTTAATTAGATCAATTTGTATTGAAAACAAGGAAGAACGCTAGTCGAGTGCCTCGACTATCCGATACCCGTTACTCAGCTTAAGGGGGCAAATAGGAAATGGAGATTTATTAGCAGCAAAGCGATATTTTAGGGCGCCACCTACCGGCTAATTCAGTGCATGTTATGTGGGCGGCAGACAGATTTAAGCGTTTAGAGTGGGCGTGACACATTTTTTTAGATCAGTCGATTGGTATTGATGAAACAAACACATTTCAGTTAAACTGTAGTACTACTGTACTCTACGAGCAACGGGTATAAAAGTCCTCTCTTGGAAAGTATTTCGAAAAAATGATCAATTTGATACTCACAGAAGTGATTTTCACTATAAATTAAAATTCGCTAGTTTGTTGTTTCCATCTCCGGATCTTTGGGACTCAACGAGAAAGACTCATAAATATTTTTCCAACTTTCTCCTTGTAATGAGCAAACGTTTCTCGCAGTGCAACCATCTCACATGTTTCGTTATTTCCACAATGCTCCTGACACGTGGCGTCTGCAGTTGGGCCACACACATGCCCGCTGCCTCCCCCTCGCCCAACCAACTGAAATTATTCATTGATGTCAATGCCAAAGAGGAGATTTTCCTTGCCACTTTTCCCCCGCGCACCCCGGCTTCCCTGCGTTGTTGCCTCGAGCTTGGCGGCCGTGCTGTTGCTCCTGCTTTTCAGCTCCTGCCTTTGCTGCTTGGCATGCATATGAAAATTGGCCAATTTGGCGCAGCGTTTGGATTCACTTTGTAGTTGTTGTTGCGTGTGTGAGTGTGCGCTGGGATGTGCGTGTGTGCCCCTCCCCTCAACAGACGCTGCATAATCATACACAGAGGAAAATGATCATATTTTTATCAGCACTGTCCAAACGGGCCACCGTTTAATAATATTAATATTGCACAATAAGAAGTATTTAAAAGATACAATTTTAATTTTAGTAACCGTAGTAAGTCCTATTTACTTTAAATTCCAAAATTTGAAATAGATACTTTCTTAATTACCAATACGTTATTTGTAAGTAATGGTATTTCAAGACCCAATTTTTGTTCCCCGAACTAATTCGTAATTCGCTGCTCAGTTCCTCATTTTCTCTCATTTTGGCTGTTCTTTCCTTTTTGGTGGCGTCCTCATGTAATGACTTTAATTAACATACACACACGAAACTTTCCGGGGCTGGCTGAGGGGGAAGCTGGGGCAAAGGGCAAACGTGGGCGATCGCTCAAGTGGAAGCCTTTTTGGCCAGAACCGAGGGTAGCAGCAGCTAAAACACCCAAAGTGTAGCCCACAAATTGGTGCCCCTTTGCAGCTGCAACAACAAATCATGAACGGCAGCAGCGGCGACAACAACAATAATATTTTGGCCAGCTTCACCCAGGAACAACAACAAAGCCAAACACTTAAGGATAGGGAAATGCATTCCGCCAGTCGGCTCTTTTTCCTTACCTGAAGTGGAACTCTAACATTTTGGACAATATTTGACCAGATGAGTGTCAAAATTGAAAAGCAGAAAATTGCTAAAGTAATGCAAGCCAATGAACACAATAGAAAGTGAATTTTCGAATTTGTTCTTAAGTCGATCCTTATGATTTTAAGCAAAGGCATTTAAGTTTTGGTGACCCACTAAAATTATAAGCGAAAAGTTGGCTAGAAAACTAAGCTCGATATAATATATTCCAATTGCTATATCTTTTAAAGGGAATTCATTTAATTGTTTATAAATCCACTGTGCAGTTTTATGGATAAGTTTTAGATTGAGGGTTGTAGTTGGTGAACCAAACTTCACATTTTTTTAAAGTAGTTTAAGTTGAGCCTGTGGGTTTTCAAAGAGAATCTAAGGACCACTTAAACCGAGGCAATTGGCAATTGAGTGCGGGAGCTCCGTGCGCTTTGCGGTTAGGAAAGGTCACTTGGGGTCAGAGGGCACCTTCAGTTCAACACCCGATAATCGCTTCGATATTTCTTCCGCACCCCCGTTCCATTTGACCCACCTGTAATTCATACAACTCATCGAATATTTGATTTCCAGGCTTCTTCATCAAGTCGAGTCCCCAGTGCCCGTTCGCTCACTTGCCCCATGAACTCCGCTCCAAAGGCGGAACTCCATCTTTCACCCTCTCAGGCAAATCTAACCAAATGCCAACACAAATTTTGTTTGCCTTTTGTATTAGGTTGACAAAAATCAACAGTCGAGCGGGGAAACCCGGAGCCGAAAGATGAGCAGGAAAGTGGCATGGGTGAAAATCGGATGGGCAGAGGGTGGGGAGATTGGCAGATTGTTGAGGAGATTTACGTTGGCACTACGCCCACAGTGGTTCGCAAAATGGGGGTCTTTGAGCTGTTTGTCTTTCGCAAATGCTGGGCAATATTTTGCGGTAAAAGGTGAATTTATTAGCACCCCAGTGGGAGCGAGGGTTCATTTACAGTTTGCCATGGAAAACCTCATTCTCTTTTACAGTCTTTTACAAAGTTGATACAATACAGAATGGCTTATCTTGCACGAAAAACCAAAATGCAACCTTATATCCCCACATTTCGCTGTATACAAAATGGGCCTCTTATCGCCCAATGCTGTGGCAATTCAAAACACATTTTCCCGACCTTAATATCTTGACAAATCATAAACATAATGCCCGATGGACGTCGGCCAGCTGCAGATACGTTTTGTATCTTTTCGGAAAAGCCTTGGCATGGTAAAAAAATGGGGAAAACCTCTTACCCCCAATCACAATGAAAAGTCACACACACTGACACATCGAGATGCATATCGGAAATATTGAGCTGAAGATGCTGATGAAGAGATTGTTAAACACACTCACGCACACAGAAAGAAATTCAGGGGACGGAGGGATTATTTTGGGGGACCACAAGATACGCATCTCTCGGATTGTTGCCCTTCCCCTTTCCCCCTTAAGCCGATTTCTGGGTTGACTTTCTCGTCTGTCTATTGCGACATAAAACACAATAAAAGTAAAATAAAAAATAGAAAAATCTGGGTGATGACATGGGCGGCGGAGGAGAAGGGCGGTCGAAAAATACACTTTCATGTCAACGCTATCGTTTTCGAAATTTCAATAAGTTTAGTATCAGCGAAATGACAAAGAAAGGTTCTGTGACTTCTCGCATATTCCACTTACCGGAATTTTATTTTAAAGAATTTTTCCAGTTACGCTTTTCCTCCAACTTTTTTGAAACTGTAAATACAATAAGAAACGAGAAAATATTAGTACAGCCTTGAAATTTAATTAGTATGCGTATACTTTTCAAGTACACTGTTGAGGGTCTCTCCTCGCTGCCCCCAAAAAGGGGAACTCCATCAATGATGGAAATGCTCCAGGAATCAGTCGGAAAAGCGACGAGCCAGCATTGTACATCAAATGTGACTTACAATGTCAGACCGAATGAAATATTCCCCCTGGTTTTCCTTTTAGCTTTAGCATTTTCATCATTTCAAAGTCAAATGTTGGATAAATAAAACAGTTTTCTCTAGTTTTCCCTCTTTCTGTTTGTGCCTGTGTGTGTGTGCTTGTGTTTGGATTTTATTTTTTGTAGCTTTCTCAGAATTCATAATTGAATGTTTCTCTCAACTTTGTGGGGATGATATGGGATTTGCAATTGAATTAAATTCTGATGCCGTTTGTCTATGGAACTTTTGCTCGACTTCTCTCGATTGGCGCCGGATTTCTGGGATTCTCGTTTTTTGATTGAGATTTCTTGCAGTAAGCAAGGATAATTGTGGCCAGTTGGAGCCTGTTGGATGAGTCTGCTAATTTTGTGAATGTATTCCAACTGTTTCACTCGAGTTTAGTTTACTGTTTTGGTAGCAAAAGCTATCCTTAATAAGCCGTGTTCCGTTTCTGAGTACCGAAAACCAGCTAAATTCTTTACTTTAAGTATGGGGGTGGATTAGAGGTGAACAATACTGCTCGTGAATTTATTTTCGAGCCTGCCTTAAATGTACTTTCAAATATTAAACTTTGTAAACTAAGCCCCCGTTTCCCCTGCCCAATTCATGATGTAATATATTTTCCACTGGGAAACCCAAAACAACTACATCAACGAAATTACTTTCACTGCAACCCGCAAAATGCTCTGTAACAAAAAAATTTCCCTAAGCCGCCTCAACAGAAAAATAGACGAGAAAATTTATAGAAACCCAAATGGAAGCATTTGGCCACAAAAGTCCAACTTTTCCAGACCTTCGCCAAGAACGACCAGTCAAACCCCTCAAATGTCAACGCAAAAATGTTTTAATTGAGCCAAGAATGAAACCCAAGAATGGAAAAAGAAATGAAAGCATTTTACACAATACAAATAAAATAGAATTTCAAACCACAAGCAAACGTGCGTTATTCATTTTTGAATTTATAACGCAATTGGGAGGAATGCGAATGAATGTCGCCGGGAACGGGAAATGTGGGGGAAATGGGGTGAAGGAGTGAAAATGCGCAGCGAGAATAACTGCTTGCCTTTTGCCATTTTATTTTCTCTTTTCGGTTTCAGTTGCCACTGTTTCTGTATATTTTTTACACTTTTTACTCCTCCCATGCACATAAAAATAGGAATAAATAAGGATGTGTTGAGGTTAGGGCCCAGGAAGAAGTCAGAGGAAATCGTGTCGCGGCAAATGTGACAGGCGGCCAACGTTGCCATACCACACCACACCACATAACCCGCAGCCCCCCGTTTCCCCAACCCACCCCGGAATTTTCCACCACTCACTCACTCACGCGGCTTGCAAATGACTCGAGTTCTCGGTAAATTGACAAAAATGTAAAAAGAAAGCAGGCAGAAGGAATAAGCTCCTAAGAGGTAAAGTACAACCTGTGCAAATGATGATAATGATCATCGCGACAATGTCGCAGGTAGAGATGATGAGTGGCGGAATTTCGCCGGTTGAGTTCTGCAACTCTGACACCTTCAAATATTTTAAAGTAACCTTCAAGTGAGCGGTTTTTCCACAGTCTTTTTTCTCCTTTATTGAATGCTTCTCCTGAATTAGATTTGGTTATAATAAAAATAACACCAGACTGCCAGTGTAATAAGCTAATTATTTGTAACCCTAACACAAAATTTTGGAACCCATGCGCCCTGATTTCTCTTGTATTTCTTTGGCATTGTTTCCTTTTTCCCGCCACTCCCAATCAAAGGCCAATTATTAATCAATGATCTGTGTACCAAAAGTCCTACATGCAAAGGTCTCATTCGTTACTCCTTTTTGTACTGTTGGGATCGGATGTCGGAAGACCCGCAGCTGAGAACTCAAGAGCCGGAGCAACCCTTTCTTTGGGCCACTGTGTCATGAGTCATGCTTCTTTCCTTGGGCTGGGTTTCTGTTTGCCCACAGATAAACAAACTTGCAGCCGAGGCAAGGAGTTTTGATATATTAAGTACCCCGGCGATTGCAACACACATCTGAGGCCAACTTGATAGCAAAGCAATGTTCAATAATAGAGTAATCGAAAAAGTAGCAATTTTCAATATCAATTTAATTGTTTTCCATTTAATCATTTCGACCATTTCAATTTCTATTATAAATTAACATTTTTTACTTTGGCCAGAGATCATCAAATAGACCTTTCTGTGGTGTGTGGTTCTATTGTTTTGCGAGTTGCTGTAGAGGGGAACTCTCTACAGGCCACTCCTCCCACCCGTTTCCACTACAATCAACCAGGACGACCTTGTAGGGGATAAATAAAATGAAAGGGAACAAAATTATTGAACACTCACGAGTGTGCAAATATGTGTGAAATTTATTTGCCGCAGCCCGCCGTCCCGAAGGGTTTGAGGTTGGGTCTTGTGCTCCGCCCGTATCCGTGGCGTGTATCGCCGACAACCCTTTCGCCACGTCCCACGGGGTTGCTCCGAACCCTCGAAACCCCTTTCTTTCGCTTCTTTAAAATCACTTGATTGCACAAATGCTCATTGAGCTAATTTTATTTCATGTACGGGGAGGTATAAATAAACAAAAATGAGGAGGCGATGGCAACTTGAGCCACGCTTACATTTGATGGGATTCCGATTTCCATATGCCATGGGAAGAGACCCAATGAAGCCCTACTACCTGACTTGGTACCCAACTTAACCAAATTATTAGCTGGCCACCTTCGACGCTCGAAGAAGTGCTGCTGCTCGGCAATGTGGAAAAACGTGTTATGTCCTCAAAACAAAAGGTTGCTTTTGGGGGCAAAGCGAGTTGATCAAATTACCAACAGACCCGAATGGTCCTTCGACTTTGATGCACTTGAGCGGTGTCAGAAGTAGTCACAAAGTAAGCAGTGCTGTCCCTTTTTGCTGGCTTTGCTGTTGACCTTTCCTGGGGTCACTTTAATTAATTACACGAAGTGAGTTCTTCTGTGGGGTGGGCAAATTACACGGCAGAATGGTAAAACGACACTGTAATGGAATCCAGGAAGGTGGGTTTTTAAGGGGAGTTGTAGTGGGTTTGGGTATGGGTGTGCTTAAATCAAGTGTAAAGTATTTAGTCAAAAATACGAAATATATTAAAAACAGGGAGCTGCTTCTTCAATTTCTTTCGAAAAACTTTTTTGAAGAGAACTTATATAGCGGCACCCTTGCCCATAAACTAGTCCTCACTCGAAATGACTTTCCGAGAGCGTGACAAAGTTTTCCACGGCCCAAGATCCATTTGCCGACACATCTCCCTTTGCAATTTCCTTATCCTGCTTTGAACTTCCATTACCAAAAAATCCAAAAGCCAAACAACAAAAACACAAAAAAAAACAAAAATTCCCTTTGCAGCTTCATCGTCTTCTTCACGTTTTTGGCCATGTTTGGCAATTAAATCATTTTGACCATAAATCGAATTTCGCAACACTGGCTGTGTGTGCGTGTGTTCGGGCCTCAGTGTTAATCCAATTAACTTGGCTTGCATCAAACACATTCCTTTCCACCTATAGAACGAAGGCAGTCCGAAGGAGAGCGAAAATAAATAAAGAAATGAAAACAGTTTCAAAGAAACTCAAACTTCAAGTTTTATAGTTCCCAGCTCCTCTGGCTCCGCTCTTATTTTTCCCTCCGGTTCTCCACTGGCTACAAATTTCATACAAAACTTGGCTCGGGAAAACTTTTCGCAGGCATTTCATTGGACTAACTTCCACCCTCAGATCCGCCTATAACCCCCATACACATTCCCCTTGCCCTGCCAGATTGGCAAAAGGTGGGCCATCAAACCAGAAAAGCTTGTCCTGACAAATGTTTTCATTGATTTTTACGAGCAGTGAACGTATAAAATAAATTCACGTTTTTCCTGTATTCCCTATTTATTTTTTTGATTTTTATGCTCTGCGACCAACAAAAATCCGGAGTAAGCTGAGCCTCAAAAAAGCCAGTAGCGGGGGAGAACAAAATCTTATACAAAAATCTCTTGTTTACGTTCGTTTGTTTTGCGTGTTATTGTTCAACAGCACTACTATCGCGCCAAAGGCGGAGGGGCGGGCGTTTTAAAGGGGGTGCGAGTGTCAGTTTTAAGATTACCATGCGGGCCCCACGTTGGGCGCCATTAACGATCCTCCACCCTCAAGTGTGCGTGTCCTGGTTGATGTGTCGTAAACGCATCATAAACAGCTGGTACCCGGGAACCCTTCCCCTTTTTTCCTTATATTTCTGACCCAACTGCATCATCATCATCAAAATTATACTTCATATTTACTTTTATTTTTCGAAATACTCTTTTTTAAGGCCTTTGGGCCACCCAAAATAATGGGCAGATCTTAATCAACAGGTGATGGAAAAAAACCCTAAGGGTTTCGAATAAATAAAAAGATATATGGGAAATTTTAATGTGAGTGTAAGTAACGTACATTTCTTTAGATCCTAAAAATGGTTTGCACTCCAATGACTTGAACTTTAGAACCCTTTATAAGTACTCATGATAAATTCCACAGACCAACGTATCTTTGATGAATATTAATTTCGTTTTTAAAGTCAAAATGATCAAGGAAAACCCCCTTCACTTGTATTGATCTGATTAAAAGGATCTAATTAAATTATGAAGTATGAGTGGTAGATAAGTGAACACTTTGAAGTCTTACAAAGTTAAAGACAATTTCTAGTTGCCGCCATAAAAAAGTGCCCAATAAATTTAAATTGTTTCGTAATAAGTCCAGTGCCACAGATATGAATTATCTTCAACTCGCTTCCACTGTGCCACCCGGGCCAGTGAAACCGCTTCGGAATCCTTATCTTGTCTGTGGCAAAGGTTTGATTAGTCATAAAAACTCGCATTCGCTCTGGGTGTTGTTGTCGTACTTGTTCTATGATTGTATTTCCCTCTCCTCCTGTTTGTTCTCGAAATTTTATGGTCTTTTCCTCACTCCCCTACTCGACTTTTTCCGTATTTTACGAGCTTTCGAATTTGAAAGTCGTAAAATGCATTTCAACAGCGACGACGACAGCCGTGGATATTTTATTGTGGCTGTGCTAGAGGCATTAGCTTATTATTATTAATAATACTGGGGCAGGGGGCGAAGTGCGTGAACTTTAAACCCTTGCTTATTGTGCGGGGTCACAAATAAAGTTTGCCGCCCCGTCTCCAGTTCATTTCAACTCGAGTCGAGCCCAATAAAATGTAATTAATTTGCAAAACTTTTCCCCCACACCCAAACACACACACAAGCCAAAAGCCAATAAAGCAAGCCCAAGATTGTGGCGAGGATGGGGGCGCAGGATTTGCATGCCAGAGATGAGCCAACAGCCAAAAAAAATGGAATAAAAAGAAGAGGAAAGCGGCAAGGAACAGAAGCCAACAGCTGCTCGACATAAACTTATAAAAGCTGGCAAAACTCTCTAACCAAAAGGGGGGCCAAACGGAGTGGGGATTGCGGGGAAAGCACTGGCATTGCTGCATTAAAAAGTTAATAAAAGTGGAGCATGCCACAAGTCGTGCCGCAATTTGCGGCAGCTGCAGCTGCGTTCCAGCAAAAGGATATGGATATGAATATAAGTAATCCTAGTGCCAAGTCCTCCTGCCCAGAATGTGTGCAACTAGAGCAAGAAGAACTTGTTGCTCTTCAGGTGGCATAAGCTGCGACTTTTGCACTTGGTTTTGCCGTTGCCTTTGCTTTTCACACTGCTGCTGCCTCCACCAAAAGTGGCAAACAATTAAAATGCTCAACATCCTTTCGGAACCAAATAGAACGAAAACAAAGGCTTTCAATTCAAACGAAACCAAAGGGTGGAGGCTTGCAAAAATTACATCAAAGCCATTCGAGTGGAAAAATGATTGAAGAAAGGTCAAAAGGAAAATATTTCAGTCGAAAAATTAAAGCAATATCAAATAATTTGCAACAAAGTAATTAGGAAGCCAACGTCTTGGTAGAGCGATTGTCAAACAAATAATAAACGTAGATATATAATCTCGGGCACAAGATCCTATGAAACCCTCTCTTAAAGCCTCTTTATTAGTCAGACTTCTCCACTTGCAACTTAATTTCTACATAGAGTCGCCGCCGTCTTAACGATCATCACCATCAATAAGCGTTAAGAAAGATTTAGCCAAGATTTTCCTCATCAGTCGTTTTGCCAGAACACATTTCGCTTCTGTCAGATATTACCCACATGGATTTATCCGTATCCTAGGAGCCACACATACTATACCATTCCACACTATACTATAATATACATATGTGTGTTTGCGGAGAGTGCACATTTATATACTTAAGCCCTCGCAGATGGCAACTAAATGCAACTCTGCTGCCAAGTGGCGAGAGCTCACTTCCACTTGCGGTTTCAAGGGTTACTCAGCGCCTGGAGAGCCAGGAGCAGGGAGCCACGAGCCAAGAGCCTTCAGTCTGGTGGGGAAAATCGTGGGGAAATCGGGAAAAGCGGGTAACGTGCCTGTGCACTTTAAGTAATGCTGCCAATTGAAAATGTCGAACAAGTGCCACCAAACGCCAACAGCGATGCAACTGCCATCCAGCGACTGCAGCTAATTAAGAACGCATTAAAGCGATTTGTGCGCCCCTGTGGACAGGAGGCGCCTAGGGGATGGGTGGTTGGTGCATAGTGTGGATTTAAAAGGGTCTCAATACTGTCAATCAATAAATAGATTTAGCGACAAGCGATTATGCAACAGCGACTAAGCCGCAGTCAAACGACCGAGTGTGTTGCATAAGCCAGGTAAACGGCATGAGAAGCGCATAGAAGGGCGCGCGGGAAAATAGCTAATAATTCCGCTAAGCTGATTAACGCCGGGCCATCGAAATCTTTGTGATGGTAACACACAAAAGAAAACATGAGAGCCCAGCAATGTATTAAGTTTCATGAAAGCAAAATGAGATTACAGCATAATGAAAATGTATAAATTACATTTTTCTTCAGCGAAACTTTTTGTTTGAAACGTCAATGTAAGCTTAGCAATATTTTGTTCGATGGAAGGTTTTTTAGGCCTGAATGAATCTTGGAAATGCTGTCTGAACAAATAATGAAAAGTAAGCTAATGTATTGAATTTCAAAATAGCCAATGTTAAACAGGCATTTCCGATGTATACAATGAAAATAAGTTTCCCTTTATCATATCTTAGGCGCTTTTCTTTCAGGTCAGAATAGGCATATATTAAATTAAATCAATGAATGATTAAAGCAGCCAAGTCCTATATTGGATAACCAAACTGCAGTTTTACAACTGAGTGGAAAGTGGCAAAGACAAGTCGGAAAAACAAGAGCAAACAAACCAATCAGAGAGATTGCCATACTTCGCCAACTAAGCTCAATGAGAAGAGCATAGAAAGGCTGCAAAGGCAAAAAGCGAGCAAACAATGCGAAAACTTTTCCCAGGCCATTAGAAATGTCCAACAACAAGTGGCCATAAGACAAAAAACAATTCAAGGAGGAGCCAGAAATCTGGAGGCGGGCAAACTTGCGAAAAAAAGGCAAAAACCCAACTTTCAGTTCATGTAAGTGCAAGTGTGTGTGTGTGCACGAAAATATTTTCAATTACAAATTGTATTTTTCCGTTTAGATAAGCATAATTTATGGCAGGACTTGTGTCCTCGATCGCTATTCTGTCTTGTCTCGGGCTGAACTCAAAGTTTCAGTCGCAGTCCTGCGGCAACAAACACTTTTGCGCTTGGTCGGCGACGCAGTTGTAAACAAGGGGAAAATACAAGAAAAGCGACGGAACGGCACGGAAAATGCCACCAGAAAAGAAGAAAAGAGTAAAAAGGACCCAGCCAAAAAAACCCAAGACTGCCACTGCGACGACCAAAAGACGCCAAAAAGAAAAGCTGCAGTCAGAACTTGCAAGGGGCGAAATAGAAAAGCGCAAGAAGCGTGTAAAAAAAGCTAGTAAGAAAAGTCAAGAAAACAGTTATGCGAATGCAGGATACCCTGTTTTTAAAGAGCCGATTTTAAAGCCCATATAACTTGAATTTCATTCTAGGCATAGAATACTTTGCGGTGTTTTAAGATAATTTCAGAACTGAGAAACAATTGTTAACATATCACGGAGAAATTTTAAATTTTAGTATCTTCAAATGCGATTATACATTCATATCCAACATTCTCCAGCTTACTTTAGATTTACTGAGTATTTTCCTTCTACGTGCTTCTCGGTGGCGCCGCCAAATGTCACGTACGCAGACAGTGGCAGCCAGGAAGGAAGTGGGCGGGGAGTTGGCCAAAGGGGCGTGGCAGGGTTGCCCTGCTCATGTGGCCTGTCACATGAATGAAATTGCCAACTTAATGCGAAGGCAAATGCAACAAACTGGACAGCAGACCGACATCCTCCCACATTCTCAAATATGATTCTTTATCCGCCGCCGGGGTTGTCACCTCTTCTTTAAATCAGGGGGAGCAGATTGAGAAGGAAAAGCAGGAGAAGCCTTTGCAGTCTCCAACATTAATTGAATTTGATTGAAATTCTGATGCAAGACGCACAACTTTTTTGTGGCACTTAATGTGGCCAAAAGAGCTGGTTTTCCTGAGGGAGTGGCACGTTAGAGAGGGGACTTCCAGGCTTTTTCGCCGGGCATTATCGATATATAAGCCATTAAAGCGTTTTCATTTTGCATGCACGTTCTTAGGAGAACTAACGCGTATTCAGGGTTTTACTGATGCATTTATGGAGTTAACCACACTTTGCGATATTTAACAAGCTGACAACTCTGGTCTTTATTCCGTGTGTCAATTTTCATCTTCTGCTTCCTGGCAAACTTTAATGAGACCACCTGAGGGCACCTCTGCCTCTTCTCTGACTTTCTTCAATTTTTGTCCTTTATAATGACTTGAAGGATCTGTCGCAAATAGTCTTAGTAAGTCACCTCCTCCGGTTATTCCCCACCCCCTTTGTTTCGATCAACCGGCGAGCGTGTGAAGCCATCAAAAGTGGAATCGACACGTTCTGCCGCCAGATGCACGCAAACAAAAGGGGGTTGCCCTTCTCGTTGTTCACCTTCCCAACCTCTGCCTCTTCTTCTTCTCCACCATGTGGCAGAGTGGTGACCCCGAGGTCGTCTTATCATAATGATGACGTTTGGTGGGTGACTCAACCCAGCTGCGTTTCGTAGCAATACTGAAAAAAAAAGGCAGCTTGAAAAGTGGAAAAGATATAGGCTATCCCTTGATGCACATATATTTGTAAATGAATTGTTCTCGCTGTGCCAAAGAAAAACCAAAAATGGCCAGCAAAAATATTAAACTCTCAACTTGGCGGTTACGAAAAGTGAGATTTTAATAAGTGTTTTCGTGTCAAAAGTTGTTGTTATTTGTCAGATTTTTTCATTTCTTTTTGAAGGAGCGGTACTACGCAATTTGAACCGAATTCCCACATTGAATAACGTGAGAACTTAACACCGCAGCAAAGTAGCGGGGAAATTAAAGGCGAAAAGGAAAGCAACACACTGAATAGTTTTGTATCGTGACACATGAGAGGCCTTCATAGGCTCGGCCGCGCTTGTGGTGCATAATTTTTCATGCCATATATAATAATCTCTGCTGGCCGTAATTTATTAACGTTTTCAGAAAATCCCCATCACCATCCATCAGCTCTCTCTGTCGCTCTTGCGTGTCTCTTGAGGGAATGGCCGTTGGCGGTTTCGCTTTCAGCGTTTTATTTCAATGCGATTGAAAGCAAATTGAAAGCCGGCACCTGCCAGAGAGCACACGCGGGCAGAAGAAGGAGGAAAAACCATTTGCGGGCTAAAATGGCCAACAACGAACGGACTCGACACGGTACACAGCGAGAACTGAACAGCAACTTATAGAGATTTATACGAGTAAACCCATGTATTTCGGAGGAAACATATGTTCACACCAACTTGGCATATTATAGGGCTGGCCACATTAACCAAGGACTGGATAGTCTAAAGCTGCACACTATAAGGTAATAACCACTTAGGAGACCTCACACCAATACATTTGGGACCCCATTCCGACAAGATTTCTCAGAGTTCGCCATACGTATTTTTTTGCGTGCACCTTTCCATCAAACTCCTTGGTCCGGTTTGATGGAGCGCATTAAACAAATAACGCCCTGGCAATATTTCATTAAAAACTTAACGGTCTGACAGTACAGAGTGCTTTAGGTGCTGTTGGTTAGCCGCTTGAAAGGGGGTCACAGGACAGCGAATCAGCGATAAGGGCGCCGGAAGAGGGTGCTCCAAGGTAGATAAAGAGGCATTGGCTAATGCCTCGTTGGCGTGTGTGCTGTGAATTGCCAGCGTTTGGCATTCGATGAATACAACACAAGATGCATTTTAGCTGGGCCCAAGACTGGCAAACACTAACTAATGGGATCCTAAATACCCTTTGGGGGCATTTCAATTACCATCACATCGAAATGTGTAACAAGCCTTAGCCTTTTTTCGATATATCAACATCTACACTTCTAATAAACATCTTTAAATTCTACCAATTTCATTGTATTTTTACACCTGCACCATGGCATTTTGTGATTTCGCTGCTGTTGTTGCGATCCTTTGTTATTCTCAATATTTTCCAGTTTAATTAGTCTGAAATTACACAAGCAGCAAATGAGTTAAATGAAAAATGTATGATTATAATTTTCGTTGCCCATTTCCAAACGAATTTTCAATTTGCCATTTGCTGAAATTGACAGTTAAATTATTATTATTATACTTGTTAGTTGACTTTAACCGCCGCTGGTTGGCCTGGCTTTGTGCTGTTATTATTATTATTAATGTTAGAGCTGGGTCATTTTCGGTGTCAGTTTGTATTTCTGTTTTTTTCCTGCGGTTGTAGAATTTATGGTAAATTAAATTAGCCTGATTGGTATATGCATTTATAATGACATCACTTCAATCCGATCCCCTGTCAGACGAAAAGCAGCCTGTGCGCAATGATAAATTAATGAAATACATTTTTATAACTTTTATTCCATTTGTGCGGTGCCTCGAACTCCATTTCCATTTCCATCTCCATCCCCACTCGACTCCTGCTGAAAGAATACTTCATGAAAATGCCTTAGAAATTTCAAAATAAAATTTTTATGGTATAATTATACGCCCAAAGACAGACGACGTCGGGGGATGCATAATAAAAATTAACGCCCTCCTCCCCTCGAAAAAGAAAATTCCCGTGTTTGTGTTTGGGTCATAATTTTTCTATTAGACAAATATGAGCGAGGGGGAAGGAGAACGAGAGGGCATGTTCATCATATGAGAGTGTAATAAATTTTATTAAAAACATATACAAACAAACGCATAAACGAGATCCAAGACCAAGTCAAGGTGGAAGCCTTCTGGCAGCGGGGAGTGAGTGGACTAGAGTTAAGTTGGCCACACATTTGGGCCATCCTACGTGACCGGGGAAGGAATTTCGGTGCGCGCCCTCTCTTTCTTTCCCCCTATCTCCCTCTTTTTCGATGTCCAGCTGAGACAACACATAAAAGCGAAAATAAACAAAGGCGCTGGAGGTAAGACGTCGTTTAAGGAGTTGGCATGGAATCAAAGCTCACGATCTGGGGACTTACAAAAATTCCCAAAAATGGTTGGCACTGCGCCATATAAAGGGGGAATTCAAGTTCAAAATTGAGTAATTCATTACAAGACACTGCCCAATCATTTGAGATATAAAGGTTATTCTGATTATCCCTAAGAATACAAGATAATAATATTTGGTTACTGGCATGAAGCTGGTCACACTAGAAAAATATATATTTTTATCGCTTGTAAGGAGGGAAGCCATAAAAAGCACATTAAAATATAGTTTGTGATTCTGTTGACCTGAAGAAAGACTTGAACGATACATCCTCCTTTGACGGCTAGCAGTCAACCCCCCAAAGAGGAATTTCCTGTTCCCAAGCGGCGAGCAGAAAAGAAAAAACGAACTTACATAGTTAAGTGTGGCCAAATTAATGGACATCGAATGAAGTTGACCGGCTGTCATAAAGCGTTTATAATTACTTTTCACACCAGGCGGCGGCAAACCGAGCGCGTGACTAACGTGCGCGAGGAGAATGGATCGGGGAATCGGATTCGATTTGGGGCAGAGGCGGCAGCCAATGAACAAGCCCACAAACAGTCGGCGAAGAACAGAGAAAAAAACAAGAAAAACATTACAAATAAACAATCATAAATTTTCTATAAATTCTAATTGAAAGGGTTGCGAGCGACGGAGCGGGGTGTCTGTTTATAGGCTTAGAGCGTATTGCGCACGACATTTGTTTATTTATGGCGAATGACAATAAAATTTAATAACTTTGACACAATTTAATTAATTTCGATTTTTCAATATGACAAAATAAAAAAGAAACAACATAAAAAAGCACCAGGCGACCGAAGCAAACAAACAAAATGTGGAAAGCCAAACAAAAATCAACACAACATTAAATTGTTATACATATATGTCTGTATGTTTATCTGTAGGTCCGCGCGAGGGTGGGGCATCGGTCGAGTCATAAGCAAACATATTCATACATATATATTTTTGGCCGCCTTTTTCGATGCTCCACTGCCATATGCAAGGGAAAATTGAATTAAAATTCAACGAGGGCAATTTACAAAATTAGTTTGGACAGCCAAAAAAGTTAACGAAAAAGGACCCTGGATTTTTTCATTAACCGACACTATGCATGAAATGGAAATTCCATCAGAATTCAAATCAAATGGACTAAATTAAGAGCTTTGAAATATCCAAATCAAAAACGAAATTGATTTGTCCCGCTCAAGTTGCGAGTCAATTGCATTTTTTGCTGAGTGCTAGGCTTAATAGAGAGCAAATAAAAGGAATGGAGCTATTGACTTTACAGTTAAAATTACAAAAACAATTTAAATTCGATGGTGTTAGAACAAAAGTTACTCTTTACTCAATGGGTAGACTGTTAAGGTATTGTTTGAAAACGTATGTATGCATTAAAGTTGTAAATTTAAAAGCTGGTCACATTAAAGTTATAAATTTAAAAGCTGGTCACATTAATGCAATGTTAAAACAGTTTAAAGTGTTTCTGTTAATTATATATCATAAGGGAGCCTTGCCCTGTACTTTATTTCAAAAATTAAAAGTATCGCAGCGCAACCGGCAACCCATCAAAATGTAAAAGAAATGTAGTACGTCCCTCTGGTGAATCTCCCTCCTCCCCCTGAACCAGTCAAATTGACGGAGTTATTATAGCCTTTATGCGTATGCCGACCACCAAAAACCGCAATTGAAATGCAAAATATTGCCCACGTATAAATATTTGAGAAAAGTCGAAATGCAATGATTAAAAAATGAAACGCCCTGACGCCAGTGCACTGCGTTTACTCCCCTCTCTCTCTAACATTTTTTACCCTAGCTTTTTGAATTGTGACAACATAAAATAATTGTTAAAGTCCACAAATAACAATAAACAAGCGCACAGCACGTACGGAGAGAGGGGGAGAGAGCAAAAAGCAATTTGCAATGCACCAAAAACCGAGGCCCAACTCCATGGGGGAAAGTCTCTGCGAGCGAGAGAGATGGAGAGAGTGCTCCTGTGAGTGGTGTGTGAGGTAAATTTATTGATTTCCATATATTTATTTGTGTAAAATGCCATAAATTACAATTATTTAACAGGCCGGACGGAGGAGCCCGGCGGACGGCCGTAAAGTCAACGGACACTCGAACTCTCACACTCTTCCCTGCCATCCTTGAAATCCTTTTCCTCCCTTCCCCCACCAGCCCTGTGCTTCTCCTGATTTCCATGACTTGCCTGCTATTCCCACCGTGTAGTTGGGTCAGTAGTGCCGCCTACCGCTCTGTTGTTGCTGCCACTGCTGTTGCATAATTTGTTAGCCAAATTGCAACTCAACAGGCCAGGTACGCAGGCTGATATCGAAAGAGCCCGGGACCCGGACAAACAAACGTACCTACATATATGCAGGGCAGGGAGAGGGGAGACTGGCTCATCAAATATGCAAAATTTTGCAAGTCCTTGCAACAGTCGCAATTAAGGATGCACCGCCGGCTAGGCGACTATAAGGCAAATCACAGATAATGAAAACGGTGACTCCCCCAGTAAAGTGTTTCTTCTGCTGCAATTAGAGGGCTGAAAAGTCACAATTGTAGATAGCCTTGTTGTTTTCTTTTAATAATATAGTTTTGAGTTCGGTTTAGTTATGTTGTGAAGTTGGATACGTGTGTGATCCAAGAACAGTGACTGATTTTGCACATCTAAATGGAATCTCAATTTTTGATAAGAATGATTGCAATGATTGAAATCATTGCTTATTGTCTTTTCTTCATACTACCATATGTGCTATATAAACAGTGACAAATCACGATGCGATTAAACCTTCCCCAATCACTGAACTTAAACGGAGTTCACTTGGCCATCTCCAATCGGCTGTGGAGCCACAAGGCCTGTGACCACCCCACCGTCCTCTTCCTGTGCTGTTGCGAAACCGAAATCCTGGCCATCGTCTGAAAGTCCTGGGCCTCCTTCATGTGGTTCTCATACGGTTACCTTGTCCTGATCAATCGCTTGGCCATTTGTTGGCTTTCGTGTTCTCTCTGTTTGGACTATTATGTCCGGAGCTTATTAACTGCGGGTCTCGCAAATTCAATGCAAATAAGCAAATTTGCAATCAAAAGAACGATTTTCATATTTAAGATGGCACACACAAGCACACACGCATACAAGTGCAACCGGGGGGGAAAATTCTGGGGGAAAACTGGCGGCCTGGCTGTGAAATGGGGCGTGGCTGGAACAGAGGCATGCACTTAATTTGGCAATTGTCTCTGCACAAACACACAAGATATGTTTACGAATGTATTGCCTGCATGTATATTTATGTATGTTGGTTTGTCTCCCTCCGTTTATCTACAGCTCCTCCCACCCATTTTCCAACATCACCACCCAATTTTGCAGTGTGTGTTCGCCTGCCTTTGTCATTAATATTAATTTCGTGTTTAATTTATTGTAATTTACGTGCATTTGATAAATCGTGTTATTATAATCAGTTGACTGGAAACGTGGAGAAAGGACAGGCCATGGAATACACTGAATGGCACTCAAACTGATCAAAAATGTATTGTTTTATGTCAAAGAAACTTAAAACCTTATACCTCATTTTGCAAATATTTTCAAAATAATTTACGTTCTTTTGTAAAATATGATATTGTTTAGTTTCAATCAACGAATTTTCATACCAAACCTCTAAGCTTCCCTTTTGGATACATTTCCTATGAAAGTTAACTTTATATGGCTTTAAAAAAGTACATCATATTTTTTTGAGAAATATAATTTCGACAAAATCAAGCAATTTCTGTACCAGTTCTTGCCGTGCAGGGAAATAAACAGTTCGGAAGGGGAATAGTTAGGTGTTCTACCTAAATGCCAACGACATAGACAACTGTCTCTGGCTCTAAACTCAAGCGGACTTACCTAAATGCCAACTCCGATTGGAGGAATATTGCGCGGTCTTCTTTAACGAGTCGAAATTCTTCAAGTCGAAGGACTTTTGAAAACTGCAATGGAAACGAAGAAGTAGAATTAGGTTAAATTCAGAATTATGCATATCAATCGATATGGGGTGTCGGGAACAGCTTAAAATAGGTTATGAAACGGTGGTTAGTTCATTTTGAAAAAGTCATACATGCTCCGGCAGTTAATTGGATAAAATGATTAATAGCTTGCTAATAAATAAAAACGATTCAACCGTGAGTCCTTTGAAATCTGGTTTTCAAATGTTTCATACGAAAAATCCTAAGTGGAAGCCAGCCAACTTATATTTAAGAGAAGCGCGTAGAAAGGACCAAAAATTACATGAGGGCATTTTCGACGGGTGCATATAGGGGTTTGCTTAGGGTTACGCCGGGCCAATAAATAGTTTGTCTCCTTTGCGCCAGGAATGGAATTCTCCCATTCTTTTTTCTTCATTCTTCTTATGTGGAATGCATTTTTATAACAAAATAATTATACTTATGCCACGGGCGCGAGGGGAGAATGTGCATTGGCCATTGCACAGAATGCATTCGAGTTGAAGTAATGCGAAGAGGCGAATCGCAAACCCGATTCCGACCCCCAAGCCCTAAGTCCCCCGGAAAATCCGCCCCCAATACCGATTCTTCCATTTCTGCACATAACGGCATCCATTACACGCAACAACAAAGCCAAAATGGCGTCTGGGGCGACAATGTGTTTGTGCGACGCTTGTGTCTGTATTGTCGTTCAAATTATTTTTATTATTTTACACAATTTTTATATGGAAAGCCAAATACTGCTATACAAACCCACACACACTCGGGCAAGGCGAAAAAAATGAACTTTTACGGTCTGGCATAAATATTTAGTATATTGTTCTTGTTGCTGTGTGTTTATATTGTTGTATTTAATGAGATTTTTGAACTTTTCTTTGCCATAAGCGCCTTAAGCGTTTACTCTCTCGCTCTGTGAAAAAACACTTTACAGAAGCCACAAAAAGGATAGCAAAACAAGAGGCATTCAAGAAGTTTTTCTTTTTGATGTCCCCACTTCGAGGGGAGTGTGAAAATTAAAGCAGGGGTTGGGACATCTCCTGCAAGTGTACGATATTAAAATGCTCATTCGAAAAGCGATAAATGTGTCTTTTTATGCTATCTTCCTGCTCCTATTTTTTGCTAGATAAATTTAAATTCATTTTAAATATAAAACCTTCCCATTCCATTTCACATATCTTGATCTCCACCGTTTGACCTCTTAATATCTTTATTCCTAACGAGATATGCCTCTTTCCCAACATCTAAATGACTTCAAATTGCTTTATTACAATCCATAAATTCCAAATCGAATTCCCATAATCATGAAATCAATTTATTGTCATCACATTTAAGCCCATTAGTTGGAGACCCGATAAAATCTCCGATCCTAATCTCAAATGCATTTGTCATCCCCCAAAATCGAATCAGAGCAGATCGAAGACCAGTTTTCAGATCTGTTTGGATCTGTTCGGTTCGGTCTTTGGGCTTCTCCTCTTGTGTGGGTTGTTGTGCAACCCACAAGCCGGATCGCTTACAATAAAAATAATAATGGAAGCCGGTGGCTGGGCAGCATGGCATCCAAAACTCCAACTCCAACGCATTCATTAGTTCTCATTAGGAGACAAAACATTTCGGATCGAAACTCGCATCTAAACGATAAACAAAACATTTTTCAAAAGGTGGAGCGGTGGGTTTTTACCGGTTTATTGGCGTCTCTAATGAACCTCTATTAATAAATATAAAAAAGGAAAACTCCAAATTTCAAAAAAGTCGGCATGGAAATGCTTATGACATTGTTAAACCAAATAACGAAGACTCGAATTGGGTGGTCGGAGAAATCGAGTGATAAATATAGAACCGAGTGGGTGTTGGGTTATGAAAACGTCATTAGCTTACGAGTTACACACACTAAGAACCCATTACCATTTCAAATATCGATTAAAATTCGCTTTCCGCCACTTTCAAAACCCAAAAGCAGAGCAAAAACACCCTCGAAGCTAGTTACAAAGTCAGCCCAGTTAATTAAAGAGCTAGAAATGCATAATTTTCCATTTAGCCCATTTATGAGTTATGCAGTTGAGAGGGAAGAAGAGGGCTGGTTAAAGGAAAGTACCCCAAATGGGGTTAGGGATGTGAAATGGGATATGACATAAGCGTTTAAACATTTCACAGCAGCGGGGTGAAAGCTTCATAAAAACAAAACGAAGCCAAATATAAGACAAATGCAGGCCCGCGGCAAAGTTTGTGGGGCTATACGTACATATAGGGGGCCGCAAAGCAAACATGTGACATATGCGGCAATTAATGCCGTTAATTATTAAAGTTAACACCCAAAAGCGACATGCACAAGTCAAATAAATAAACACGCAGCAGGGAACGAAGTCAATGGCTCTTGGCCAAAGCGAGGGCCCTATATACCACGTGGACATATATTTATGTACATATATGTACGACAAACTGAACCCCCTCAAAAACCCATAAAGCGTCAGCCCCCTGCACAAACGCCCCAACAATTAAGGACAATGCGTACTAATTTCAAACGAAAACTTCAACGTGGCCTTCTGAAAGCGAAGCGGAAAAGGAATCACGGAAAAACCGCCCAGAAATTTCATCGGATATACCGAACTGAGCGCCGAATTTCGTATATCCTGAATTGGAGTTGGGTTTGAAGAACAAAAAGACTGCTAAGAACCTTTATTTATTTTGCTTAGTGGGAGCTCTTTTACACATCCCAGATTAAATACCAGCTATGCTATATTTAACTGAACAATAAAAAAATGAAGAATCTTTTATGTATTTGAAATTTAAAGGACTTTAACTCTTTTCAAATCTGTGGTCACGTGTCTTCTTATTTTATTTTTAAAAATAATATTTTGAAAATACTGACATTCTTTTAAAAATGTGCACAGAATATTTCAATATTACCTTTCTCTAAAAAGTATCAGCGGTTTTATTTATAAACTGGCCCAAAGGCCAGAGTACACTGACAAAACTGGGGATTAGGGGGCCGCGCTTAACCCGTGCGTGCCGCAAGCTGAAGAAGAAGCACGTTGGGGAAGGACAGTTGGCACATAAATAATTTACACACAAGGCCCTCGATTCGCGTCCTGCTGACATAATTTTTCCCCTCTTTCGACCAAAAAAGTATTACCAAAAATAAAGGAAAACGGGAGACTAATAATTAGGGGCAGGTTTTCTGGGAATAAGGGGGTGGATTTTTAGTGGATAAAAAGGGGGGGTGAGAGGGGCGTGCCGGTCGACAAGGGCAGTGCAATGCATAAGCCAACAAAACTTTGGCAATTTTGTGCAACTTTTTGGCTTCCACATTTTGTATAGAAGGCTTTTTCCTCCCTTTATGTTTGTTTGTGTGTTTCGAGGAAATTTTGTTTTTGAAAACAGGAAAACCTTGGCAAGTTTTGGGGGCTCGAGGAAGAGGTAATTCCATTTTAGAATAAGCTTTGCTTAGGTCAAATCAAGTTTAACTTTTTCGGAGGCCACAGAATCGAGTTGATGGCGCATTCAAGTCGCCACATACAAATAAACTCGAACTTGGTTTAAGGTTATTTGAGAGGATTACAGATCTTGAAGATAAAGTTTATTGGTCCATCTTAAAGTTTAAACAACGTTTTTTCGCACATTGCCTCTCTGCAGTCATTTTTCCCCCTCAAAAAGTCCTTTTTCCCACCCACTGGGGTCTCTCAATTAAGTGAACGTTTTTCCTTATTTCATTTTGCATCGTTTCACATTATTTTGTCTTGTTTCTAAATTTTTTGTGGGCGCTTAACGGCGCATTAAATGCCAATAAGGATCGCGGTTTTCAGGGAAGGTGAGAATGGGTGAAAATGTGGGGACAATGACGATGAGCATATGAGTTTCAATTTTTGCCACAAATCCAGACAGCCGCACACAGTCTAAACTTTGAGCTTAGCCTTGTTCTCCACCAAAGTGCCAATGGGATACACACTGAAAAATATTATTTTAGTAACAAACAGAATACTAAAAAAATACACACTATTAAAATCACTTGAGGAATATGTAGTAATATATGAATGTTACATTTAATTACCAAATCATATTTTTTACTGAAAAATTGTCAAATATAACTATTAGCTGATACAAAACGTTAATAAAGCAAAATACAAAAAAGTAAGCAAAGTTCATTGCAGATAGATTACTTTTATCACTGAAAAGGGCCCAATTGAGTGGGTATTTTTTCCAGTGCAGCTCAAACTTCGCAGCAACTCCGCCGACGCCCCCTGCAGCCCCCTTTGTGAGCCGTTAAGCGCCATTAGGCGGCTGTGCAGACATTAAAAACAGCTGCCATCTTCTCCTGTTTTCCGTTCTTGTTGTTGCCATCGCTGTTCGGGCAGTTTTTTTCGGGGTGGGGGAGGGGGCCGAGGCAACAAGCAACGGGGGAGCGGCACAAAAATTGCCTGTTTATATTCGCAGCGACAGCAAATTTTATTATTATTTTTGTTCTTGACAACGACATTGGGCAGAGGAGCAGCAGGCACAACAACAAAGTCAGCAAGACAGGACACCGATTTTTGGGGGGTTCCCCGAGACAGGATAGCGGCAGACAGCGGAGGAGGTATGGTGTGGCGGGGAAACTAAATACAGGATGTGCGCATCGGGTGTATTTGTTGGGGAGGACACCCAGAAATACGGAAAGGTTTTACATATCATTGATGTGAATTTCGATTTTCATTATTTGAAACTAGGAATATATTGTTGTATTTTTTGAAATTATTTTGTGACCATGTTAGCCTTTTTAACATCCATAAAATCTATAAGTTTATTCTTTTACACATGGTTTATAAGTTCACCCCGACCGACTAACTATTCTCATTTCATTAGAATTTATTTCCCTTTTATTATTTATCACATATATATTTGTTATAATTATTTCTTCTACCTCCCTCCTTTCACTATGTTTCCTTGACTAATAAAAGGGTTCACTGGATATCACTTAGTTCATTGGTTAAACCTAATCGAGGTTCGAACGGGCCAAACTATTTTCTACCCGTTTTATTTTCCTTTTTGTTTTTATGCAAATTTTGCATTTATATTTGAGGAAGCCAAATCGAAATCAAAGTTATCTGTTGTTGTTTGTTGAATGTTATTGCCGCATAGATACAATTCACATCCTAACCCCGAGACAGTTTTGGGTTAGAATTTTTATTTTTCTTTCGATTTGGTTTAATTTTTCTCGATTATTTTTGGACACCTACTGCGTGCTTCCAATTAAAGTATAATTCATTTCAATTGAAGTCAATCAAAAGAAATTATTTCACGCTTAATCAATTAGAGAAGATGAGGCACCAAGCAGGGTACAGCATGTGGGGAAGAGACCCCAGACACCCCCAAACAAAGGGAATGTGTGCCGTACAGATTTTTCACTTGAAAAAGAGAAAAGCATGATAATAATACCCGAAAAAGTCGGCGAACAATTCCGAACGATCCTCATCATTAAGATAGGCGGACGGCAAAGGGGACTGACAGTCATCACATGAGCTTTGCTTTTAGTTTTTCAGAATCCAAACAAATTGATTTCGCCGAGGGTGTTGAAATGCCGGGAAGTGGCACTTTGGGGCCCCAAGATAAGCTTATAAAAGAGATGGGACTTATGTGTATGACAGGCAGGTCTAAGTAGCATTTGTGCGATCCGTGGTGATCAAAGAGGGGCCCAAAACTTTTGAGGATCATGTGCCATAATCAGGGATAGATTTACGAGTCCAGTCGCCAGATGGGAAGTGAATTGAACTCAAGAAGCCGCACTTGAGGAAAGATTGGATAAGTGATGTAATTAGCTCGACTTGATGGAAAAGCGGAAGAGTATATTAATAGGGGCACCCACAACATGAATACTATAAACCAAAAATCACAGACTCACAGAGGTATCGCAGTTGAAATTCGGTATCCAATAACACAAGTTATCGATTTTAGAAGTTTAGTTTTGGTTCCCCATCTGAAAGCCATATGGAAAACTGAAAAATCTAACATGAAAATGGGCTAAGATTTTGACCATCTTATAACTTAAATATTTAAATGTTAAATGTTAGAGCTTTCAGCCACAAACTCATAAAGGTATAACACTTAGAAATCGCGATCAAATTACCCATGTTATGGATTTTAGAAGTTTAGCTTTGCGTTCCCAGTCTGCAAGCAATACGGAATACGAAAACAACTAACATGAAAATGGGCTAAGATTTTGACCCTCTTGTAATTTAAATATTTAAATGTAAAATGTTTGAGCTCTCAGCCACAAACTCATAAAGGTATAACACTTAAAAATCGCAATCAAAGTATCCGAGTTATGGATTTTAGAAATTTAGTTTTGGGCTCCCAGTCTGCAAGCCATACGGAATACGATAAAATCTAACATGAAAATGGGCTAAAATTTTGACCCTCTTGTAATTTGAATATTTAAATGTAAAATGTTAGGGATTTGAGCCACAAACTCATAAAGGTATAACACTTGAAAATCGCGGTCAAATTACCCAAGTTATGGATTTTAGAAGATTAGTTTTGGGCTCCCAGTCTGCCAGCCATACGGAATACGAAAAAATCTAACATGAAAATGGGCTAAAATTTCGACTATCTTGTAATTCAAATATTTAAATGTAAAATGTTTGAGCTTTCAGCCACAAACTCATAAAGGTATAACACTTGAAAACGCGATCAAATTATACAAGTTATGCATTTTAGAGACCAGTTTTTAGGTCCCATTGTGAAAGCTATAGAAAATACGGAGAAATGACAGTGGTTGAAAATTTGGACACTCGTGTAAAAGATCATTTTGAATGCAGATTATTGAAAAATTTCCCCACAAAGTCATAAAGGTATCTCACTTGAAAATCGGTACCCAATAACCCATGTTATAGATTTTGGAAGTGCAAACTTTGCCATTCTAAAAAATATTGGAAATACTGAAAAAACCGAACATGAAAATGTGTTAAAAAGATTACTCAATGGGATTGGACTTAAAAAAGAACTCATTCACTAAAAGTTCCTTAGTCATTTTCTTTTATTCCGCAGTCCAAATATAGCTTTTGCTAAGACACTACAAATTAGTTGGAAATATTGTGCCACGACTTTTCTTTTGATTTAAGGCCGCCAGAGGGCGCCACCGCAGCCGCACGATCTTATAAAGTATTTATAGTTATATATGGAGAGCAAAGAGTGGGGATGTCGCAAATAATTTTTGCGCTTACGCAACGCCCACCACCCAAGTGGCGACACCAGACAGATGAGGGCGGTGTGGCAATGGGGGCGTGTCAGGAAGCAGGGGGCTTGGAGGCAAGCGTCGCATTAATTTGTCATTTTGCGCGTATGTTGACGACGGGTAAATATGGAGAGGAAAGTGCTGGAGGAGATTGTGGGGATGGGGATTCAAATGGCAAATATAAGCCTCGTCAAGTGGCATGTCGCACACTCACACGTAAGGAAAAATGTATAATGCATAATAAATAAAATTGAAAATATCTTTGTTAAAATAATATTATTTTCGAAAATATCCTGTAGTTTTTAGTAGTTAAATATGAATAGTAAGCCTTTAATAGCTTACTAAAACTGTTAAGTTGAAGGAGTTAATTTTACATATCAAAGGGGAAATGGAAGTTCTTTAAAAATGTTCTTAGATTTATTTCTGTGCACACACTTGCTGAAAACTTTTAGTTTTGCTTACGCGCTGCAAAAATTTGCACTTTTCCCCCTTTATTTTTTGAATATTTTCTTTTCTACATACATACGATATAGTCTTTTCTTTCTATTAAAATTCCTTTTTTCGCAGACTTCTCTCACAGATTTTGACTTTTGCGCAGGGAAGACCAGAAGCCGAGGCAGCCAAGGCGAAATAGTGTCACAAAACTTTTATGGTGGCCATGACACGTTGGCGGTTGTTGCCTCTTACCACTGGAAAAACCCCCTCGGAAAACCGAAGCGCAAGATCCCCCTTTGCGCCCCTTTTGCTGCGGTGACTGCCACCGCTACTTCATTTGCCTGTGCGCTCATTAAAAAAGTTGCGACACATACAAATGCATACACTGGGAGAAAATAATGGGTTAACGGGGGAGGGAGGGGTGAAATGGAAAAGAAGGCTTTGAATTTTACTGGTATTTTCAAAACTATGAAGGTTTTTTAATTAGTCTTAATAGATTTAAAATACATGACTACAAAAAATACTAAGGCACAAAATGCCGTGTAAACATTTTTCAAAATTCCCTTCTAGTAAAGGGCTCGGATTTCCTTCGTGTGTGGGCAAAATTCGTCACCTCTTTGCCCCTCAGTTTACCAATTCCCTAGACAAAGTCAACACGTTTGCCTGCATGTCAAGTGCCAGTCACTCTGTCCGCTTCTCCAAGCTTCCCCCATGTGGCCTCCCACTATCCCATGCTCCCCAAAAAACACACTTTTTGGCGAAATGAATGTCAAGAACGAGTGAATATTTGCGCTTAAATGCAGTTGAAATAAGATCAAGGGAAAAACTATGCAGGAGGCCAGCGACCTGCCGCCATTTTTGCATATTTTTCAAGGGTGTAAACAGAAATTTGTCAGTCCACGTTGGCCACCTCCCTCGAAACATCGCCGTCCTTTCCTGGCTCCCCTCGCAATTTGATCGTTACACACACGAGACGAGGGCCGAAGGAAAAACAAGCAGGGGAAAAGGCTTAGGGAAGTCACTCGAGCGTGGTCACCTGGGGAAATTCCAAGGGGTGAACGCACTTGCGGTGCACAGGTGAGTCAGTACACCGGCTAAGCCGAAAAAATGCACAAGTAAGCGCAGCAGAATGTTGGAAGGTGTCCAGAACATACGGCTAAGAGTTATAAAAAGGAATTTTTTAAAAAGTATATTAGAAAGTAAACAAGAAAGGAAGGTTTCTTCGGCAAGCCGAAGTTTGTATACCCTTGCAGTTATAAGAAATAATCAACTTTAGTAACACCATGTACATTTTTAAGGATTGTTGCTGACTTCAAAAAATTATATTCCCAAATTATATGTCAAAAAAGTCCCAAAGCTATCATTTGTTTCATATTATTTTCTTACCACTTTTCCGATTGTTTCTATGACAGATATATGATATAGTCAATTTTAATAAAATTTAATTCGAAATTCAGAACTAATTAAAAAATTGTATTTCCAAGCTTAGAATTTAATCACAATTGAAAAACAATAAAAAATGAGACTAGTTTGCGTAGAAACGGACGGACAGACAGACATGGATCGTTGCAAGCTTCTAACTGAAATCATTATATATGACTATATCATTATATATATGAAATCATTACCATTAAACCCTCTTCAAGGGTATAAAAAAGGCATAAAAATATATAATATTATTTTAAACTTGCGTTATGCTCATTTGAAGGAACTTTAGTAAAAACCTTTCGTCTTCAGTAACATTTTATACAATAAATTGTATAATTTTAAGCCCAAACCAGCCACTTAGCCACTTTTACTGCTTGTCCCCTTTACAGGACCTCAAAAAACCTTAAAATGAGACAAATAAATTATCTGAAATGCCATAAAATTGTTAATGGAGTGGAATTTTGGAACATCTTCAGGACAGCGTTTCGCTAAAGGCATAACAATCTAGAAAAGCGATAGGAAAAGATGAATCTCTGTGCTTTTGGCTCGCCTCATCAAAAAGGGGCGCCTATATACACAGATACAGATACATATTTGTATATATTCAAGAGGGCCAACCATTTGGCAGTCTGACTGCCGCCAGTGGCCCTATAAATAGTCCAGATAACACTAAACCAGGCAATCAGCTTAAGGCAAACCTCTTATCTTAATGTGTCGTCGTCGTCTCTGAAGTTCGCGAGACATTTTTGCTAATTAAGCTGTGACCAAGGGAAGGCGGCCCCACGGAGGCGTGGCAGCTCCCTACTCACATTAAAAATGTCGCGCAGACATTAGCATTTTTATATGGAAACAGAACGGGGAAGTAGGAGCAACGACGACGAGTTTATCTGGTCAGAGTTTATGTCTGGCAGCGGTCACTACTTAGTCTGATTATTGTTATTATGGCGTCGTAGTTTTCATAAATTTCCACCAAGTTATTTTCCCATAAATTCCCGCAGGACACGGTAGAGGTAAGGTAAGAGAAAAAACAGAAAAAAGAGGCGACGACCAGGTAAATGACGACGACAGCAAATGACAGGCAAAGGTGGGAGGGGACAGGTGGTAAGGTTGCCCTGTCAAGACCTAGACAACTAACGAACCAAGGAAATAACAACTAAAAAGACGGTGACTATGGCAAATCTCTTGGCAGGACAACAACAACAGCGATTCGACGAACAACGACCAATAAGTAGAGAAGGTCGCCAGGGTACTCCTAAGAGGTGCAAAGGTACAAAAATATATATATAGCGCTTCGATTAGAAAAATCCTTGCCTTATAAGCACACAAATTGAAGTAGGTATTTGTATCCTGTACCTGTACCATCTCAACATATTAAGATCCTAAACTTTTATAGTGTTCTCCACTTGTCTAACTTGGCTATCAAGTAGAACGGATGGATGGGTGGTAAAAGCCCATGTTTTAGTACACTTCTTTAAAATAAAAATAATATATCTTCTACGCTAACTTACCAACTTCAATATATTTCCTGGCATTTATAAAAACAAATAAAATTTTTGAACTTCAGCTTTTCCAAGTGCGAAAAAGACTGACATACCGTGCATTACGTGGTACAAAAAATGGTACCTGCCTCATCTCTAGCAACAACCAAGAAACGACGAAAATGTCGAGACATGTGCAATGTGCAATGTCCTTTGGGTATACAATTTAAATTGGCATTCCACATGACAATATGTGTGGCAAAGTGAACGAGCCAACAGACAGGTTGCTACCAGGTAGCCCCTTAGCCGCAGGAAAAATACAAAAAAGTCCAAGTTATAAATAAAAGAAATGGATAAACGGAAAATAACCATCGCACATCGCGCAATAAGAGTTAATAATTTCTTTGCCGGCGAAGAGCGTTCAATTATCGCTTAAATGCAAGCAGCACCCAGTAAACAATGAATTAATAATGAGTTTTCCCGCCAAGGAGATTTGCTAGGCAATCGGAATCGAAATCGGATTCGGATTCGGAATCGGAATCGGGGAATGCTTGTCTGTTGCCTTTCTGCGCTAGCTTTTCAAGTTTCTGCTGGAAATTAGTTTTCCGTTTTGTTTTCAACTTTTATGATTTCTGCCGAAGTAAAAGCACTCCGAGGGGAAATTAAGCCACGGTAAAGTGGTTATATGGAGGAATTTAATATTGAACTAGTGTTGAGCGCTGAGCGTTGAGCTAATTAAATGCCTTTCAACTGCCTTTTAAAATAATGAAAATGAGCAGAAAATAGCAGAACAGATGAGTACAGAGCGCAACATGAAGGTTAATCAACATCAGTATGCTTGTATATAAACTTATTTAAAATTAAAATTTACGAAATCACATTATGAAAAGGAAAATGCTTTTCATCGGCTAAAACCATACATAAAAATTCGCTATGAAAGGAAAATTATTTTAATTGCGTATCAACAATTTAAGGACATTCAAAGGATTAAAAATTATTTGTGGAAAGCGTAATGAAAGCTTTTAATTGGAATTTCAAAGATGATTTCGGGCTATACAAATTTAAGATTTGGCTCAAGGGAATAATTTGAGGGAATTACTGCTAAATTTTCTTAGCTTTAGGCACTCTTAGCCTTCAAAGCAGCCCATTAAAACTGGTTCAGGGACGATGACTCCTGCAGAAGTCCAGTCATCATCAATTCCATCATCTCTGGGGCATTTTATTGCGTTTCCCAGCGCGCTGATTATTATGAAATGTTGTCTCTGTTGTCATTATTATTGCTGAAATCATCGGACCACTTCTCAGTCCCTATATTTGTGAGGATTTTTTCTGGTTTTCTGGGTTGTTCTCCTTATCGCGGTTGCATCGTCATCGGGTGTCTTGCAGTTCCCATCGTCGGAGGGTAAACAAAACAGAGGGAGCTGTGGCCTGAAACGCTTCGCTTGCGTTTTGTAGCCTGTTCCGCTGTCTGAGCTGGCTCCTTCCTTCCTTCTCCGTAGCCCCCACTCCGTACTCAGGATCCCAATGCCCTATCCCTAACCACGTATAAATATTTCGCATCCCTTTTTCCTGCCCTTCGTCTGGCCTGGCTATCAACTTTAGCACCTTTCGCTGGCATCCGTTGCGTTTCGTTTCATTCCTTATCTGGGTGTTGTAGCTACATCAATGCTTCCACCTTGGCAGTCGGAGGCCCATCTATGCAAGAGATGCCATCATTAACAACATCAGCATCGGCTTAAACATACCCTTAATGTTGGTCAAAGCAATAAATGAGTGTTTGGGTTGCGCTCCTTCCTGAACGCTTAAGCCTCTCTCCGCGCTTCTCAAGAGTTTTAGCTAATCCATAGCTGCACCTTCTTCCGAATTCCAGAAACTGCAGCTCCCCTGTCACACTTCATAAATGCTACATTATTGCTTCCTTTTGCCCATCAAGAAACTCACTTAAATTTGCACAGTTAAAAAGTTTTAAAATAAAATCCATTGCGTTCCTGCAAAAATTTTTGAAGCCAAAGGGTACGTTTCGCTTCGATCACAATCACTCAATCCCCACCACCATCATCCTAATTATTTCTGTATCGCTTTGCCAATTTATTCAACACGATCCACTGATCACTTTAAAAGTAAGTACATCATCATTTAAACATTGTCCACAGATGGCGAGGGGCGGTCAGAATCAGAATGGAAGATGCGACTTTGTCTTTGTCATCTCGGCTCGGACATGTCTCGTTTTTACCGTTTTCGGTGTCTGGGGAATGCCAAAAATGTTGTGTGGATCTCTTCGAGAATGAGGAGCTCTGGAATGGAGATGGGATTGGAGATGGAAGGGTGTTGGTGGCGGTGGCGAGAACAGAAAACCGAGAATCGAGAGCCTGAGAGCCTGAGAGCGTTTTGTACAGTTTTGTTGGCCTGTGTAAAAAGGAGCTGGAAGTAGGGGGCTGCCATCGCGTTCTGGTCATTTATATTGTGGAGTTTCTTTCAATCCCCCCAGCTCCCAGCACCAGCTCCCAGCCCCCCGTTCCAGCTCCCATCGCCCAGCTCCATGTGCATGTGTCAAGTGGACTTGTTTAATAATTTATGATGAGGCCAAAAACGTAGATCGTGCGTTGCGCATTGCCGGCCATTAATCATGGCCAAGAAGGCAGAAGGCATGGCCGGCCAGCTGAATTGGCGGTGGGGGATGCGGATGGGCATGGGGCTGGGGCCGGGGACGGGGAAACGGGACAGTTGGCTGCTGTAGTAAAAGTTCAATTACCCGCCAAATCAAAATTCAATCTGCTTGGTGAAGAGCAAAAATAAAGCAGCAAAAGCGGACACAAAAACAAACAAAACGGCACGGCAAGAGCGGACCACAGTAGTCCGGGTGGGGAAGGAGATGGTATGGTATCGTATGGTACGGTATGGTATGGTACGGATTGGAGTATCGACTATGGAGTATGTAGTGTAGAGTGCAGCAGGGACCGTCCTGCATATTGACTGTATACTGTGTACTGCAGACTGCAATGTGGCAAAATCAAAAATTCCGAACGCATACGCCAGACAACCATGAAGTGGAGGAGCCGAACTAAGCTGAGAAGACGACGAGGAAAGCCAAAAGCGAGTCATGTCATGATGGCGGGTGGATTGTGGATGGATGCGAAAGACTGATGGACGGACCGATTGGAGGGAGGATTGAGGTTTCGGGGGATCCTACATCTAGGGGCACTAGGGGCTCGCAGAGAGGCCACTTAGCCACGCCACAGATCAGATGACAGCGGCCCAAGACGCGACCAGGATAACAGACGGCGCACAAAAAATAAAAAATCGGAAAAAAGAAGGAAAGGAAAAAAAATCCCCATTTCGAAGCCGAAAACAAACCCAAGCCCAAAAGCCTGGGAGCACAACCAAAAAAGGAAGGCCAACGCGTTACGGGAATACCCTGTCAGCTTAGAGTGATAAGTTACCATTAACCAAAACCTATGACTTTAATTTGCTAGTGCAAAAGAAAAATAAGATATACAGCTTAAAAGTAAGTATTGAAGATTATATTTAAGATATAAAGTGTAGGAACTTTAAATTATTATAGATGAAGAGAAAAAAGATCATTATGTATATCACTCAATATTTTATTTCAAATTCATGTCAAGATATTAAGGTTGGAGACAATTTCGATAGATTACTTTTGCAAAACCTTAAAATAACGCACAAATATCTCATTTCACCGTTTACCATAACATACTTACTTACTTAACATTCGTCTGGTTAAGTAAGTATTCAGGCGAAGCGCTTCCTGATCATATCTATGTCTGGAGGACTCCCCCGATATGCAGATCTGCTAAGCCGACCGAACCAAAGTCCCTGACAAAGTTGATGGACACCCCCTGCTGAGAGGTGGGATTCGAGGAGGAGGTGGCATTCGGGAGAAGGGGATTCGAAAGCGGAAAGCATACCGAGGAACGAGTAACGCGGGTTTCCAGCCTCCATGCGTGAGTAGTTACCCACACATCTGTACGGCGACCCCCTCCTCCTCGGCGGCCTCAGCCCCCGCTCGACCATGCCCATGTGCGCTGCAGCTGCCACGTAGTAGGTGCAAGCATAAGCGCTACTAATCTGCTACTCAGTGGCGTATCAGGCTAAAGGCAGCAGTCGAGGCATGCCACCAAACAAAACCAACAGGCAAACAAACAAACGGATGAGCCGGTCGGCAGCAGTGGAGACTGCGGAGCGGAGAGCGAAGAGCGGGGCGACAGGTCGTGTGAGTGATCAGACAGCCGCAGATTACGTATACGCCGCGTCGGAGGAACGCAACTGCACACTTGGCTAGCTTTCAGACAGATTCAGTGGTCCCTAGCCAGGAATATCCAAGCCAATCTTAAAGGGCTTGAGCTTCTTTTAAAGGATGTCTCCAGTTATACTTTTTTAGTATAAATTCATATCATTGGTTAGTGTAAGAGTGATTATGAGAACTGCAATTTTTCAAGCACACAAAAGTTGTATGGAATTCGTTTCCCATGCTAGCTAGCTGCCGAAAGAGCCAGCTCTCAGATCTGGCGTGGAAAAAGCTTGAGGAAAAGGGTGGAGTGGGCTGGGAAAATAAAGACGGGGACGCTTAACTTTCTGACTTTTGGCTGCGGCTTCTGTGGCTGCTCCTCCTGGATGCTGATGCAGCAGATGTCGAGGGGGCGGGGTGGGGCAACAAAAAAAAATACAAATGCCCACTCTTCCTCCTCGGGATGCTGCCTTTCTTATGGCAGCCATCTCGTGCTCGAGGCCCGAAGCTCGAAGCTCCGCGCTCCAACTACCCGTCTTTGATGCCGGGGAATCTGCTGCTTAAAAAGTCCGCTCAGGTTTTGTCTGTGCCGCAGTCAAAGCAGCAGCAGCAGTAGCCTTCATTTGTTATTCAAAAGTTTCTGGCTCTGCACTTCGTTCTCCTGTGCCTGTGCCTTACTTATTTATTTTATTTGCCTGATTTCATTTCATTTTGTTTCATTCCATCTCGTTTCATGTCCCACGTACGCAGACAGTGTCCGATTTTTTCGCATATCCCTTTCGCTGGTTTTGTGCTTGAAGAGCTGCCAAAGCAGCAAAGTGCATCCAATTTCGGACACAGGAATTCCCCAAAATGTCCCCCGAATTCCCAGCATTAAGTAGGCGGTTAAAAAGGTGGAATGCCACGCGGGAATGTCGAAATAAAACAAATTAACCAAGTAAGAGGCCATTGACAAAAAAAACAAAATGCTTACAAATGTTTTGACTTATTGGATCCGAATTAAAGATCAATATCAAAAGAAGGCTTCCAAGAAGATTCCAAATAACTCACAACTTTCTCATATTTATTGCTTACGAGCTCTCTGTTGAATGCTTCTCAGAACTCAGGTGTTGCAATTTATAAAAGATAATCCCTCGCCATTTTAAATTCGAATTTTTACCGGCACCGAATTGGATTAATATATTTACAAAACAGTGTACGAAAAAACCTTTAGTAGGTTTTATCTTTATAGAAATGAAGTGGCAGGTTCAGCTGCCACTAAAAATATACATACACACGCAGGCATACATTTGATTTCATTTGCGGAAATTGTTTGATAAGCATTCCCCATAAACAACAACAAAAAAGCACCCGGAAAATTTATGAGCAAACAAAAATTTTGTTTGAAATCATTTTTATTTTTCTTTTTGTTTTGTTTTTGTGTCCCTGCTACACACACAATTTATGGCGGCAGTTTGTGGTATTTATTTTAAAACAGATATTGCACTTTATATTTTTATTTATAAGCCCAGATAAACAATGGCATTGACAAGCCAAAAAAAAAATAATTTATATAAAAATACGCTTTTTCGTGATATTTCTTAATCGCATTTTTCGTGCGCAGATTATTTTTGCAGTTTCGGAAGAAGCTGCTTCCGTAGAGAGATATTAGTGCAAAAAAATTGAAACAAAAACTGGGAGCAAAAAAATGAATATGCCCACCCCATAATGCTGGCTAAATATGTGTAAACACTAATTATGCTAATTATACTTTTTTGCCTTTGCCAGCAATTATGCTAATTGTATTTTCAATTATTATACGCTTATTTATTATTATTTCTCGGCGTGCCTGCCATTGTTGCTGCCGATGATTACAATTTCACAAAACGAGACTCGATTTATGAAAAATACAGCGGGAGTCACACAAAACAACGATTGGCTGGTGTAAAAATGCCAACGAAAATTGCACTGCCTGAATTTCAAGACGATTTTATTATTTTTTATTCCCAGCCAGTCGTTTGCAGCCAAAATGAAATTGATTTTGTCTTACAAATGGCAGTCTGGACATATAATTACACCCACATACGAGTACAGCGCGAACCCGCTGGCAGGCATAATGTATTCACACATATTCATTAAATAATTATGTCCATAATTAAAAACGAAGCGAAAGCAGCGGAGGAGCTTCGTCTGGTGCAACCCGTACAACCCCTGAAAGTTTTCCCCGTTTTTTTTTTGTTTTTCACACTTTGGCATAGTTTTTGCCACTTTTGCACATAATTATATGACCAGATTAAATGTCTATTAACTTATGATTTCGGAAAATGTTTCTAAAGTGGTAGTTGTGTTAGTGGAAATTATATAATAAAACGCAAACAAAGAGCAAGGTAGAAAAAATTAAATTCATTGTATGTGCTTTTTCATCAGCTCACCAGCGAATTTGCTTCTGTTTAAATATTTCGTATACATGTAGTTCCACCATGCACAAGTAAAATGCATAATGCTATTAGTTAATTACTAATGGCTAAATGTAAAAATATTGTATTTAACCATTTTTAGGGCTTAGTTAATTGGTAAGCGAGGTTTTAGACTTGTTTTTTGTTCAGAAGATGTATAAAGCTTGATAATAATATGGCAAGCCACTGTTGGGTGAGCAATTTCACTGGAGAATAAGTCTGCTTAGTCTTGGAATTCTCCCTGAACTGCACACTTTTCCCCGACTTTAAGGGCTTATGGTGTTTATTAGCGCCACCTGGCTTGTGTTAACCGGTAACAGCTGCCGCCGATCTATACGCCTTGTTTGTATGGACTGAAACCGACAGCAGTTCATAATTGCCCCCAGAACCAGTCCATTTCCATCAATTTCCCCCTCAATTCATCTGTTTTATCTTTTTCAGGCGTTCTCCTCATATTTTTTTACGATTTTTGCTGTTTCTTTATTATTATTTTTTAATTTGCCCTGGCAGTGCCATCTTGAAAGTGAAAAAAATAAGTGACGCCTTCGCCTGGCATTTGTTTAATTAAAGTGATGACCTCTCTCTGCACCGACTGCGTCCCGCGGCGGCTGAGTGAAAAAATCAGAAGCCGCTGGCATTATTTAAAATGCAACGCAATGCGGCGCTCGAAATGCAATCAATGTGAATTAAATTCCCCAACTGGGACCAGCACAAAGCTTTCAGTGGCGGCGGGGCTGGGAAAAGCCGGGGAAAAGTCGGGGAAAAGCCGGCGAAATCCGAGGAAAGTTGGGGGCTGCCTGGAATCAGAGTCACAATCTGAATCTGAATCCGAATCCGAATCCGGCGCAGGTCAGGTCAGGGATTGGGGTCAGTGTTCAGCAGTTCGGCCGCAAATATTTTATCCAAACTCCGTCAGTGCACAAAAATCGAGACGAAAAAATATATAAATATGTATGTAAAAGAGCGAAAAAAGGGGAAAACAGAAAACAAAACCAACAGCTGGGTAAAATCAGGGAAAATTTAATTGAGCGTGAAATATTTCAGAGGGGTGGTAGGCTGGTAGAAAATGCACATTTAAGGTGTTTCTGCAAAATGCTTTGTCAATGTTATCTCTGCTCTGCTCCTGGCACTTGTTTATCCCATAAATAATTTGTAAATCGGCAAACTTCAACCTTTTTGTATCCGCATCTTCAATTTTAAACTGACCTGAGCGGATTAAATCATGCTGAATTATGTTTTTTCTCAATGTTTAATTGTTTGCTTCTGTCAAATGTTAAAACATTTCAGTGCTAAACCGTATTTGCATAAGTGGAAAATTCTGCTATTGCTCAAGTGTAGATTAATTGAACTTAATTCAATTTGCCGCACAGTCCACAATGTAAAATCGCAGTGGGCTTGAGCTTGAGTATTCAAGTAAATAAATGTTACATCCTTTTTGGAGTTGCACCTTCAATTTTAATATTTCATTCCCTGCCATTGCCCATTTAAATAAGTGAAATAAAAGCGTTCTTTTTCAATTGCTTTCACTTATTGTTTTGTTGCCTTGATTTTTTTCCTGTACTTTGTTTTGTTTTCTTGGTCACGCAATTAATTTCTGCACGCAAAGTTTTTGTTGCCTGTGTGAAACAATAGCCTTGAACGCCCATCTCCACCCACCGCCTCCCCATTTGCCACACCCCTTCTTCTGGGGAGTACTGCTAGGCATTGTCTTGGAAATCTGAGTTTTCCTCTGCCCTTCGGTTTCCCCCACCCCGACTGCCGTGTGATCGTTATTATTAGAAAAGTTTTATGCACAATATTTTTCTTGTTCCTTTTGAATGTTGGTACTCTGGGGCTCCTCTGCTTTGTCTCGGCTACTTGCTGTTGCTGTGCTTTGTTTGCACCTCCCCATCTTGACCAGCCACCCCTGACACTCGCCCCAGCCCCACCTCGACTTACTGCTTAACCCTCGACTGCCTGCCATCATACATCGTTTATGTTACGTGACTTGTTTGCCTGATGGATGCAAAATAACAGACCCCCGAAGGAATCGGAAAAATCGGTTGGGTATGGCGGGAAAACTCTTACACACACAGCCACTCACACAGAGCGGCACATGTGTGCTGTAGGTTGGAAAAACAGCGGAAAAATCAACAAAGAACATACAAAAAATAAAAACAGTAGGGCCAGCCGGAAAAAAATGTATGAGGCAGAAGAAAACAAAAACATAAGAAGGAGAGAGAGGTGGCTTCGATAATGAGACCAAATTAAGCCTTGGCCTACGGGAGAAAGTGGAGAAAGGGGAGGAGAAAGGTGGCAGGCACGCAAAGGATTCAGCTAATCTGCCACGGTAAGTAACGTTTTTAAAGAGCCAAAGAGCCAAATTAATATACTATTTTACTTTTGAATATAAAATTTAATGGTATAAAATTTTAAAATTCAATAATGCTGTATTTTTTGGAAGCTTATAAAACAACAATGTATCAAGAAATTTGAATAGACAATTTAAACTATAAACTCAGACAATTTTTTTCTGTGCACTCTCTTTGCCTCGCACTTTCCAACATCTCCTGCTCCCTCCAACAAATCTTCGGGACTTCCCCCACCTATCCATCTGCCATTTTCGCCATCACACGCATCGAACCCAACCCCGACTTTTCCGCCCAACTTTTAATGTAAACTTTCCCGCTGTCTCCATATCCTTCGCCTTAATCATTTTATCGATTCCTGTTATTGTTGCTGCTGCTGCCGCCGCCGCCGCCGCTTGTTGTTGCTTTTAATGCATATTAAACAGATGTAAAAATTTACACTTCAATTACAACAACTTAAGCGTGAAGTACAACAACAGCTGGAAAGGATATCCCAGCAAAAACAACAGGGGAAAAGGTTGAGAAGTGTAAATGATGCTGCAAGGGAAATCACAATTTAAAGCGAAAGACAACAGAGCAGCAAGATAAATGAGGAAGCAGGAGAGTTGAGATAACACAACAACGGAATTAAGGACAAACATATACTTTTAGGATATAATGATACCATTATCAGTATAAATCCTTATTGATAAAATTCTGAGACTCTGATATTACTGCATTATTATTTTATAGTGTACCTTCGTTGCACCGATCACCTACGTACCTATGGTAACATTGATACAAATTATTTAATATATTGGTAAACTTCAATATATTGAAAAACTATATTATATCTGTTATCATCGATTTCCGGTACCTATCTCGTAACAACTGTCTGGCCAACGTGCACAACACCCTGTGCAAGATGAGGGGCATCAAAAAGGATCTCCGACTTGTAAGTTGTTTTTGTTGTGGCTAAAATTACAAGTAATTGAACCTCGAGTCGATGCTCCGGTGCCTTTTTCCGCTTTGCTTTTTCGGGAACATGTGTGCGGCATCGGTGGAAAAGAAAAAACAAAAACAACAATACAAATTGAGAAGCGCGGGGAAGAGGGGAAGGAGGTGTAACAGCAGGATACAAACCCTAAAAGAGCATGAGATACAGATACGATACACTGATTCGTGGGAAAAGGGAGCCGTGCAGTCCACGGGCGTGCCAAATTGCAACAAAAAGGCAAAATATCGAGGGTTCTGGTACAAAAAGGTATGTGAACGTATAATAAAGAAGAACGAGTGGTAGCCGGGGAGTTCTCCGCACATTTTTAGCGCAAAACGCCTCGCTACATCGCCATATCGATCATACTTAGCCGGGACATAACCCAGCTGTCGCTTCCCGCTCGTTCGCCCCCATTCGAAGGTAGCCCGAAACCGCAGCCCCGACCCGACACGCCCACTTTGATGGGCGAAATGAGATCAGCCAAAAGGTGTTCGTGCTGCTTCCCGCACAGATTTGTGCCGAAATCCGAGAGGGATCCCGGCTCGAAGCCTATTTCCAGCTCGGTTTCTTGTCAAAATATTTGGTGAGCAATTAAGTGCGGCAAATAGGGGATGGCCACAAATCATAAAATATTGAATGGTTTCTCGGGAAATACTCCAAATGCTAGTCACGTTTGAGTGGATTTCCCTGCGCGTTAAGTCGGTAGCTTTATACCCATAGATTTTACAAGGCCGATTTCCCCCTTTCCAGTTCCTTTAAAAAGATAAACTCTCCGAGTTCCCAGGATTATACTCACAAACCCCTAATATGCAAAATTGTTCCTTTGAGCTTTGAGAGTATTTGGCAATAGTTAAGCCGGAAATGTCGGTAAGAGAACTCTGGTTCTGGTCAATAAATTGAAGTGGTTTCTCATTTTTGATAGGCCCCTTGCACCCCGCCCCTCCCCCACATCAGAAGGATACGACGGCACGCCTGCAGCATAAGCCCAACTTATTTCTCACAGATTTCAAAGTAAATATGCAAAATATTTCTTAGTACCACATTAATGCATCCGCCGAAGGGAGTGGGCAGGGGCGTCGCGCCGGAGGTGCACTGGGCTCTGGCTTTCTGGGGTGTGACTCGCTTGGCTGGGCCACGTCACTCTTACCCAGCCAAATGTGGGCGAGATAGCTCAGGAAGCGGCTAAAAACACACAAAACATTAAGCAGAGTCAGGAAGAAGTCGAGCGCTCATGGGCACATCTTCAAACACCCTTGAGAAAACTAATTATAAAACCATAAACGATACAGCGTTTCTGTTTTCAGCCAGATTTGAAAATTGTTTTATGGGAAATCATAGCAGAAACAGAAAGTGTTGTATCTTTGGGCACTTCTCTCCGGACTAGAGGACACTCTTCCAGAACATATCTAGGTTCTCCAGGTTCTATACCAAATTGAAATACCCTCTTTTAGGGCAAAGATAAAGAAACAGAGAAGGGGAGCGCAAGAGCGACACGATATGGGAAGAAATAAAGAAGAATGGGGGCTTCCAGAAGTCGGCGAGCTGTGCGAAAAACGTGCAACAAACTATGCGTTCGTCTCGCTCCAGCTGCAGGCGTTCGGGTATCGCCTTAACCCCTCGCCGCCCGCCTAACCCCACGGTGGCTGGGGCCAAGCTTAAATGTTGGCGGCATGTCAGGGAAATAACATTAAAAACACATTAAAACCGCGAGTTTCTGGCCAGTCGTCGCCAACAACAGAAACAACGAGCCACAGCTAAGCGATGTGAGAGCCCAGAGATATACGTATAATACCCACACTCGACTGCTGCAAATGGGAGTATCTGTGTGCACAAGGCGAAGCGACAAAGATGCGTTTCTTCCTCTTGGCCTGCTGTTGATTTATCCCCCCGAAAAGCCAAAAAATGTAAGGAAAAACCCCAAGAAGTAATACACTCCATGGGGACTGGAATGGGGCTCGGAGATAAGGTCGATACAACTGGCAACAGGCCCAAAGAGGGCATGGATAAGCAGACGGATGCCAATTTTCAAGTCCCCCATTAAATGGGGTTTCCACTTGGGTTTAGGGATGTTATTGCTCTTAATACTTCCTATATGAGCTATAATATTTTGTATGAGGCTTTTAGCTTATAAACTATTTCCCAGTTCTTACCAAGGTACTACTCCGACCTCTGTGCATTTCTTCAATACAATTATGGTATATTCTTTCTTCCCAGCAACTGGTTCTAAATTTCTATGGGTATTTTTCATAATTTTTGTTTTATACTATATCCGAATGAATATATATATTGAATACCCATAAACAAAACGGGGTTATTGACCCCATAAAAGACTCTGTAAATGCATTCTGGGAACCAAAACTCGAGTTATTTTGTAAAATAAATATAAAAAAGATTAGCCCGCTTCCTGCCCTACTGCTTTTTTGCGTAAGCCCCACCGTACCCGCAAAAAAGTAATACACTTATAAATACACCGCAGCTCATAATTATAAATATAGTAAGATGGCAACAGCAAGCTGCTTCCGTTTCAGTGACCCGCTAATCGTCAGAAAAGCAATTAGATGATTTCCAGGTGGGGGCGAGGTTCGTGAATCGCAGTTCGTGGCTCGTAATTTGAGATTCGAGGTCAGGGAACTACGCTGCTGCACAATTAATTCAGGCCTCCCCGGCGGGGCGAATCGAATCGATTTGCCTGTAGTTAATGCTAACTATATGTTTGGCCGTCAGGCCTCGTTAACTGCCCCCTGTCAGCGCCAATAAATGGCGGGGGGCGGAATACCGGGGCATTGTAAATTTACAACACGTAATAATAACGAAATTCTCGTTAACAATTTCAAGAAAGCCGTTATCGTCAGGGGCAGAAATGAACAATTTCGTTTGCCAATCACACATCAATGAATAATCATTAACAAACCGAAAGTGGGGATAATGATAATTGAGGTTAACCCCAGCAACGCCCTTCCTGCGAGTGATTCAAAAAGAGAATCCCAAATTAAGGGAATTGCGGCTTGGTAAGAACTTGTTTTTAATCCATTTTAGTAGTTATTACTTCAGGATTACACTGCAATTGCCGAGTGTATGGGTATTTAAATACAGTTAACAAACGTCTAAGCTGGCAACCTAGATGTGTGCAGGAGATAAGCAGGGAAAGCAAATATGATGTGATGTACTTGATGACACACAGTCTAACCCTGAAAATCAATTTATGACCACTTTAGGCAGAAAGATCTATAACAAGGGGGAAATCAAATTCAATAGTGATAAGGAAAGGATAAATATTCCAAAAATTACTTACTCATGGCTAGACTGCGGCGTGGTATTTTTATCTTTATCAACGACGCTCTCACACTTCGCTAGCTCGCCCTAACCCTCGAGCAGCACCAGCATATCGTCACGCTTAACCCCTTGCAGCCCCGCGAAACGCGGGCTCTAATCAATTTGCTTTGAACTCGAGAACTCAATGAATGACTTGCCGCAGCAACAAGGAGAGTTGTTCGCATAAATACGAATATCATACATTCGCTGCTCCCTATATACATATATTGTTTGTTGGCTTATGATTGATGATGCCATTGATTGATGCATGACGCGCTTTGCTCGCTTTTCCCCGCCGCCTCCTCGCCGACGTCGTTTGTTGCCTTTTAATTGAATTTCCCAACTGCCGAAAATATGCTGAAACTCAACTTTTGCATGCTTATCGGGGTAAAACACGATACCCCCGGCCGAACCCCAATCCCATTTCCAGTCCTCAAACCCTCCCACACGAAGTGAACAAACTTTGTTGAAAATTTATGCGGAACCGTAAGGAATTCGCCTCATAATCGTCATCGTGGAAAGCATTTTATTGCAACATCATTCGCCGGCTAACCGCAGAGTAAGTGGAAGAAGCATTATAATAGTGGAACACTCATCCAGTCCACCCCACAGCTCTCATCGCTATCTCTTTTGCCGGCCCTATTAGGTTATAAGCCCATGCCTATTGATCCTAATTTATTAATAAAATAACTCATGCAACTGCTTCCCTTCTTTGTTTTATAACTTCGCCAATTCGGATCTCGAATCCCCTCATATATTATCTCCGCCTAATTTTAAAAATAATTTTTCATTCTCCTCTTGCGCTGAGGGTAATTTCAGACATCAAGAGCAGAGAAGGAATACAAAAAATGTGAAAAATGGTCGCTGAAAAATGAAATGCGTAAGAAGTCCTTGGGAATCGCCTTCAATGTCTGTTTTTTATGATGATATACACCCCCAGCACTTCCTCTCGAGGGCATGACAAATTGCTTGGGGCAAATCAAAATTGTTTATAATTGTCATCTTTTTTCCTTCAGTGGCTAGTTGGTTTGGGAAGTGACCAAACCAAACTGCCCACCTCTCATCGCCGTATTTTCTATTTATTTTCTGGCTGATGGGGCGTTGTGGCTGACGACTAATGCGGCACCTTGAAATGGTTTTTATGGTCATGGCGTGCGTTGGGCCATTTCAATTAAACGTCTGCGATGATGATGATGATTGGGGCTGGGCGGCGAAAAATGTGGGGGGAGGCGGTAGGAGGTATAGACGGAGTTTTCCCAACGTTTCGGTGCACTGAGAAAAATCGCAGCGTTCTGTCACATCTGATGTGGCACGATCAAAAACCAATAACGTTATACATAGACATTAATATTATATTAAGGACAAATAAACATTAATATTATATTTAAGGAATTTATTGCAGAAATGTACCTTTTTTTGTAGCTTATTGAAAGAAGTAGGTTTTACTAAAATCCAAACGCACCTGCAAATAAAAAAAAACAATGTGAAAACTAATTAATACTGCAGATTGGTAATAATTTAGAATGGTAATATTCAATTTTCAAAGTCAAAAAATATATAATTTTTATGTAATGCTTTATTTTGGCGTTTTATTCTTTTTTGGGAAGTTGCCCTGTTGTGTCGTGGCCATAATCACTGCCACTTTGTCACCCGGTTTTGGCTTCATGTGGGGTCTGGGGTCCGAGGTCTTTCGTAGCCCCCATGGCCATCCCCATCGTATTTGGCTTAATGCAGCTGCCACACGCAAGTCGGGCATAAAAACAAAATGTTTTGCGGGGTCTCCCGACTATAACTCCCGAATTCGAGTCCCAAACCCCAGTCATCCCGCTCTACTCAGGCCTGTTTAGGAAGTTGTTTGCTTTCTTCATCAGCTCATGGCCCTCACTCTTCTATTGCTCTGGCCGGAAATGAAGATGATGCAGCACAAAAACTATGAAATAAATAAACTACACGCCACATTTAGGTGCAAGAGGGACCAAAGGGGGGAAGGAGCAGATGTATATACAACGAAGTGTGTGCACAAATGCGTTCCACTCCACTCCAACTGAAAACTTCGGCCCAACTCAATCCAACAATTTGGCAAACGCAAAATCCCTTTAAAAATAAATATAGCCTGAAGAAAGTTTTGGAATGGGGATTTTGGGGAAGAGACCTAAGCAGAACGTTTTGTAATGCATGGCTGCCAAAAGGAATCGCAGATTAAATCTTTTCTATTTTCCCCTTCTTTATAATGGGAAAAATATAGTTTTTAATTGAAAAAAACCTCTTTATTATAATTACAATCTTAAGAAAATGTTTTCTTTATTTTCCCTTCGTTTTTTTTGTGACTGGGCAAAATTGCAATTTCCTCCGCTGGACAGCAAACAAAAGCACTGAAGTCAAACGGTAATGTCATTTGGCATTTTCCATGGAGGAAAGCCCTGGAGTTTCCTTTTATGCATTTCGCATGCAATTGTTTTTTTAATGTACATATACATGTATATATATTTAAATTTTAATTATCTCACTTCTTGTTGTGCTCGTATGTGTGTGCCTCTGCTTCCCCTTGCTCATACATAATTAATTTCATAAATATAATTTATTTAATTGAAGTTTTGTATGACTTTCAGCAATAACAAAAGTTCTGTTTGTCTTTTGTCTAAAGCGTCAACTCTTCCAGTTTTTTTCCAGCTGGTAAAGGAGGAAAAAACCCTGAGTGAAGCTCCAGCAGCTTTTAGGCCAATTAAGCTTAAATATAATAATTTAAATGCATTCTTAGTTTAAATCATATTATTATTAATATTATATTGAAGCACAAATTAATTTTATTATTCGGTTAAACGAACTAAATTATTTCTTGGCGTTCTGTCACAACAACGATTGTCAGCCGAAAAGTGAAAAAATTAAGTCAACTTCCTTCCAGCCCAATTGACGAGGTGCGGTACTTGCGCCCCCCAGACACCACACCACCATCTTTCCCTATGTGTTTCGACCCCACTTGCGCCACCCTTCCATCGAAATTCCCCGCTTTTCACCATTAGACTTCACCCAGACACCTTTCACCTCCCTACTTTTCCCAAACAGAAGGCAAGGCGACCAAAATGCAGCTAAACTTGGTGGATACCCTATGGGATCGAGCTATTAAGTATTTTCATATGATAGATTTTACAAAATAGATTTTAGAACAAGGCCTTAAGACACTTAAGGTGAGCTAGAAACACACAGAAGAGCACTTTCGCATTGATCCTAAGAACTTCTCAAAAAGGGGCAAAGACGAAATCGTCCTTTTTCTTTCCCCCCTTTTTTTTACTGTAAAGAAAGTACTTTCTAGTACGTGGATATACATATACCAAAGCCTTGTCAAGATTGAAGGTGGGCTAAAGACCAAACAAAAAGAAAACTTTCGTCTTGAATTCGAGAACGCTTCTCCTCGAAAAAGTGCGACGACGCAATCCTCATTTTCTTGTTCGTTCTTCTTTTTGGGTGTACAGAAGCACCTTTCTAGCTTCTGGGCATACCCCTGCTACCCTCTGATTAGCGTTTATAATTAATTAGCACCTGTCCGCTTGGTTTCGCTTGCTCCCAAAAAAAAAACGAAAAAAAATTGGGAGGGGAAAAGCGGATGAGTGAATGGCAGCGGCCAAAGTGGAGAGGAGAAGCAGTGTAAAGACGGTGGCGGAAAGACACCACAAAACTGTGACCGCGTAGGCGTTCTATCTTAATGATCCGAGCCCCAACTCAAACAAAAACTGCCTCTACATATTCTCCCTGCATTTCTGTCGCCTCATTTTTATGGGCAAAAGTGTCATTCAAAATTAATTGCTAAACAAATGTCTAATCTTTGCCATTTAAAAAGCGCATAAATCAAGCGCAAATCAAACACTACAAGATACAACTCACACAGATACAACGCAGACAGCGACATTTTCAACTTCAGAGGCAAACACATGACAGTTTTTTATGTTTTCTCCATCTGTTTTTTTTACATTTTAGTCTTTTGGTGAATGGCAAGTGACTCAATTGGGGGCAAGTGGCAGTGGAAATTAAAATGAAACAGAAAAACTGAGAAAAATAGAAGAGAGAAATAGAGCAAAGGGAACAAATTAAAAATTTCTTGCCAAAAGGGATGTGTGGTACGGAATTATTCAGAAAGGAAGAGGTAATACTTAAGTAACGAAAACTTAAATTATTAGAAACCCTCCTTTATCATATATTTGTGTTAAAACTTTCAGGCTAAGCAATTGATAAAAATGATTTATTCAAATTTCCGGGAAATGAATAGTAGAAAATAAATCAAAGCTCTTATCAGAAATGAAATATAGAACTTGGTTTAAAAATGTCGAAGTGGTCTCTTCTTAAAGACCTTTCATATTGCATAAATTTAAATAAATATACGTTTATGTTGTAACCCCGAAAGTTCAAAATGAAATCTGTGAGCTGTGAGCTTCCTCCGAGTGGCCGAGTTGCCATTAGACAGAAAGCTGGGAAAAGTCCTGAAACTCATTTCCTATGCTCCTTCAGCAGCTCCGCCACCATGTCCTGTCCCCTGTCCCCTGTCCACCAGTCGCTCTTCCTTTTCCCCAGGACACTGCCACGCCCCCTTGTCCCCTATGACTTGCCCCTTGCCCTTTTTCTGGTGTGGACTATCATCCATTTATGATTTAGTCCCTTCCTTGGGCCCTCCTCCCCACATCTGTCTGTCTTTGTCTCTTCGGAGGTCTCCCTCTTTCTCGCTTAGGTTGGCTGCATTTTTATTGCCAACTTTGTGTTGCACAGTCAACACCTACTGCCCGAAACAGAGGCGTAGGCGACGTATGAGCAAAGGGGCATAGGGAAATGCGAGATTTTAAAAATAAATACCTTTTTATATACCTTTTACCTTTGTAATAATATAATAGTAATAAATAACGCAAATTTAAGTTTATATTTATAGCTTTTAAGAGTTGTTTTTTTTATTACAAATACATTTTTTTATTAGTACTCCCTTAGACTTTGGAAAACCGTTGGTAGCTGCTCCTGCATTCTTATACATTTAGTTTTAAGGCTCTGATCTTTTGAATCCCCATTGATAAGCCCCGCCAACGTCAGTGTGCTCCTCCTAGAACCTAGAGCGCAGAGCCCCTCGATTTTTGGTTTCACCCCCACTGGAAGTTGCTTTTCCCTTCTATACAATTTTGTATTTTTTCTTCCCTTTAATTTTTTCTGGCCTTTCACTTCGCACTCTTTTTGAGTGCAAAATGTAAATTTTGATGTCACTGGGAAATTCTTTGGCTCTGCTGCTGCTGTGCTGCTGTGCTGCTGCTTCTTCTTGCTGCTCCATAGGCCATTGACGAGGACACTGTCCAGCGTGGTTAAGTTCGTTGGTCCTTACACTAGCACACTATACTATATTCCCATGCTGCACTTTCGCTTCTACAATTTCATGCTTGACTCGAGTGTGAACTTCCGCTTTTCCCCTTTTCCTCTGGCTTCCTGATTTTTTCATTTTTTATTTTTGCTTTCATCAGTTGATTGTTCGACGTTTTTCCTGGTTTTCCCTGCAGTTTTTTACATTTTTCGAGTTTTTCTTGTTTTTCTTTTTTTTCTCGTTTGAGTCCATTGCAAAAATATTTATTTGGACAATTTTTCATTGGATTGTTGAAGAAGTTGGTTTGCCTTCTTCTTCCTCCCCGCTTGTTTGTTCTCACTCTCCCTTTTCGCGCTGTGTAAATTTGCGTGCAGCTGGCGCACAATTTTAACACTTCTTGTGCAAATTTGATGCAGTTTTCTCTGTAGGTATATGTACATGGGTTTGCCAGTACATGCCGTGCGTTGTGTATTTGTATTGAGCTATATTTCGACTTTAAAATATTCATATGTTTTTAAAAATGTTTTAGAACAAAATGGTTTTTGCAGTTTGTTGATTTCTACATTATCGATTACATCAGGCATTTCAAAACTTATTTATCTGTTGTTTCCGCCAGTTCGGTATTTTTAAAAATAACTTTTATATACTTAAAATATAATTTACTGATATGATGAAGCTTTCCTTCATTTTCTAGTGATATGTATTTTTTGAAGGAAAATTTTGAATTTCAATCACTAGCTGCGAGATAGAGGTGGGTGATTTTTGGGTGGCAACTCAAGTGGGCTGGGTGGGCCGACGGTGTTGGCCACAATTAAACTTTACGACTGCAATTTTCAGGGAATTTTTTCTCGCGGACCCTCCCTGCTCTTCTCTCGCGTGCAACTTCTTCGTTTTGTTTGGGAAAAGTTTTGTAAAATTTAAAGCGTTTGTTCGGTGGGGATAATATATTTTTTTATATTCAGCGGCGAGCCAAGAACTTGCGGGAGTTTTTCGCTTAGGCCCCCAACCTCCGAGTTTTTGGGTTGTAAAAATGAAGCTCTGGCGGCGACGTAGTCAACAAAAACCCAGCAGGTCGGTGGAAGAGTTCTGGGGACCCAAGACAAAGGGATGAGCTGCTGGCTGCAAGACAAACGGATGAAAGTCCCTAAGTGAGTTCCCTTCGCGGGCGGGGGCCTAATGGAATGCGGAAGAGTGAATGGCCACGGAGTTGCGGAGTTGATGCTGGGAAAAAGCCCATCAAAAAGTGGCACTACCATATTTCAAAGGCCTTCCCTCCGCGGCTAAAATCTGCGCAAATTAATTAACGATAAAATATGTAAGTACGCGCGTGTTGAATACGAAATGATCGTAACCCCATTTATTGGTCATTAGCATTTTACACACTTATGAGTTTAGCAGGTTAAACAATGAAAAAATGAATACTGGCATAAGCAAAATATCATTACTCACATATATGGTAAAATGTAATGTAAATGTACAAAATATGCTTTCGAACTGCTCGTTTAAAAGCCTCATCTTTAATATCTTTAGTAGAAACACCCTTTTTTCCTTGCATTGCCTGCACTTCACCTTTCGCTTCCACAGCCGCAGTTCGTCGCGCAAAAAGAATTGGCATCTAATCCAAATTGATTGAATCATTTGCAACATCCGCTTCCAGCTCCGTTTTTCCATCCGCCTCCGACTTTCCTGCTCCTTTCAAGCCCTGGAAAGTCCTCCGCTTATGTTTCATTCTAACCCTTTTGCGAAGCAACTCCTTTTTGCTCTCTGCCTTGGCTTTTCGACACTAGTTTTGTTTGTCGCCCGAAGCTTAATTAGACCGCAAAGTTACGGCGAACTTTTGGCCAAACAATAAGTGTGAGGGTGTGTCTTACACAGCGCAAATAATATATAGAAATCTATAGAATCCAGGGATAATACATATTTTAAAGAAAGGGATATCGTGATATCTACAGACAAGTGTATCTACATATGCTATAAATGATGACATAGTCAAGTATACTAGTTACTATATTTACATTTGAAAAAATATTTTGTTAAACGAAAGCTATTAGACCTAAACAATAATACTAACTTATAAACTGTTTGTGATTATAGACTAACGCAGGGTCATATGTTTTTATTATTTAGTGGCTATCAGCTAATACATGTCAAAAAACAGTGTACTTTATTTTGAAGTTATTGTCTTCAATAACTTTGGAAATTGAGAAAATAGTGATGATGCATTTTTCAGTATAGTACGCCTCCACCTCATTGATATTTGATTACGAGGCCGAATGGCCCGTGGAACAATGAGACTATTGTCAGCAAGACCGTTAAAGGTTCTGCCTGGGATTTGTCTTTTCCGCTCCCCTCCTTTCTCCTGCCTCCTTTCTCCACAGGCTCTATTCTTTCTCCTCATTCTTCTCCTTTGGCGGCTGCTTGACATTTGATGTTCGGTCTCAGCCCTGCGGGGGTTGTGGAAGGTCTTTGGGAGGCGGCTGAGCACGCCGAGGAGGAGGAGCTGCGCGGTTCCAGCCTCAAATTTCAATGAGCATCGAGCCACTTAAGCGGTGAGCAGAGGTCGCTGGCTGCCGGCCCGGCTTCGTGGGTTTCTGTCATTTGATATTTGCCTAAAAGTAGCTCAGGTAGTCTTGAGTCCCGGGTTTTGAGTCCCGAGTACGGGTTTCTGGCCCAGGAACCAATGTTAGGGAGGCAGAAGATAAACGCACAGATAAATATGTTTTATGGATGCCTACAGACAGAGAAATAACTACGAATATTTGCCTTTCAACAGCAGACCTAAAAAATAATGGTAACACTTCGGGCTTGTGATGGACAAACAAGTTGTTACTATACAATCTTGTTACGAACAAAAATTAATCTTTATACTAAACAAAGAACGACTTTTTGCATTCACAACCAAACATTAAGTACCAAAAAAAAAAGGCAATTCCAGAGGCTACCGCTTTTCTTCAAGTGTAAAAGCAGTTAATGAAGCATTAAGGATGTCTCAAGACTAAGTCAGGAAGGGAAACCCAGGAAGGGGCAGAGGACTCGAAGAACGGAGAGTCTCAGAGTTGGAGAAACGGGAAAAGAGTGTTACTTTGTCTCTGCGCCTCGCCTTGAAGCGGAAATTGCGCTAAGTGCCCCGACACGCAAAACAAACATTGCCCACATTTGCCACTCTTCCCGCACTGCTCGCCTCTTTCTCGCCGCTTTCCCACTTTGATTATACCCTCCTAATTCCCGCCATCTTCTAGTGGTACATACATATTTAATTTTTGTTATTTTTTAAAAACCATTTTTCCGTTTTTGCGGGTGCAACACACTCTCGAGTAGTCGAAGTGAGTCAGTGCAAAGGGTTTCCCACAGAGCTCCCCCATTCATTTTTGTTTACTGGGGAGCAGGGTTGCCCAGTGTCGGGCAATAACCCCTTTTGGTGGGGGCGCAAAAAAAATCAACAGCAAAAACAACAGCAAAATTGTAGTCCCATCAAACCGACCTAGGGTGCAAAAATTATTGTCCAAAGGAAGCTGAAGCTGTATTGAAATGTTCCGGAGTTTCAGTACCCTTTAAGGGATATTCAGATGAAATCAAATAGTTATTATAGGTGGCACAACATTCAAAATCGAATACATGTGAGTTTTTATCATGAACGGTCGAGGAATCGGTTCAGTTTCCCCGCTTGCATTCGTTACCTTTCAAATTCGCAAACGGGTACGAATCGGTTACGTATCGGTTATGAGCCGGTTAACGCCCAGTTCGAGTCCGTGTTTTCAGGACCCCGGGCAAAAATAACGTTAAGCCACAGCAATCGGGTAAGACCCCTCCAAAAAACGAAATCGGGCCAACAACCGCAGTTGGTTTCCCCAGTCCCCAACAGTTTCCTCATCTTTTTGCCGCCGTGGCTGTGGCCGTAGTAGACTAGTAGTAGTAGAGCTCCCCATTTCGGTAGTTTCTGAAACTCCCCTGAAATTTTTTCCTTTTCGCTCCCTACCAAAAGGGGAGCTCGAGTCCAAAGTCCCGGGCCGGGCTTTGATTGAGAGTACCCAGTCACAAAAGGCACTCCCGGCAAAAAGGAAGCTCTGGAGGTAACGAGTACGGGAACTGTGACTGCCAGTGCGACTCGCAGTGTGACTGTGGCTCAAGTCATTAGGCTCGCCCCACTACAGCTCTCAGTCAATGCCTCCCCCTTTTAGCTTTTGTTTGACAATTTCTGCGAGGGTCCCTCGAACGAGAAAAGGGTCCACCAGCCCCAACCCTGAAATGAAACACAGTCATTGTGTCTTGGCCTGGCCAAAAACTGGCAAACCAAAATTGGGGGACATCCGTGAAAGGCTTGACTCGATAAGGGAACATTCCTCGGGTTTTAAATTGAGAGACGATGCACTTTTTCCCCCTGTAGAGTTCTTTATATAAGTATGAAGACAAGTAATGTTTTTTTAAATTCCTAGCAATTCAATGTAGTTTTTACCTCTATGATGATTTTTTATTTAAAATATATTGCTTAAAAGTACGTTGGCGACATCAAATGCCTTTCCCTGCCAACTTGTATTAGCTTTCCTAAAGTATCCTTTTATTGTTACAATAAGCCGGCTCCTTTTTTTCGGAAAGGCCCTGCTTTATATTTCTTTTTGATATCAACCTCTGCCTTACTCACGTGTTTTCCGGGGGGTTTCAAATTCTAAAAGCAAGCCGAAAGTCGAGTCAAGAAGGGAATTACATACAAAATATTTTATAATAAATTCCGAAATGGCAAAGGAGCAGGCACTTGCACACATGCAAATAGGGGGAATAGCGAGGAGCCGGGAAAATAAAGTATTGCAGAAAAAACTAGTTTGCGAAGCCCCCTCGCAACCTTTCGGGTTTTCCCAACCCCCAACCCCCAACCCCCGAGCCCCCTTTGGATTTTCCCCTCATGTGTAGCAGGAATTATGATGACATACAAGAGAAGGGGCTGCGGGTAATGCCGGGATTGTTGGATTGCATGGCGCTATGTTTTGCCAACTTGTCTACTTAATCCTTACGTGAGGGAGTGGCTAAAAAAAGAAAACATAAAAAATATATATACCGCGGAGGGAATAGGGCAACATAAAAAAACCTATTTTTTATACATATATTGTTTGTGGGGCGAGGGTCATTCATTTCAAAATGCCAACGCTGGCCACGCATGGGCGACAAGGGTAGGCGTGGGAGGGGGCGTGGCAGGGCGATTGCAATTGGCCCCCGCCCCACACTCAAGCGGGGTGGCAACCCTAAGCGGCGTCTCTGATTATTTGCATAAATTAATTACAAAAACGTTTTGCCTTCGGCAGCGTAGTAGTGTGCGTACACTGCACAAAAAACTTTAAAAATTAACAAGAAATAGCATGATCAGATACAAACTTAGTTAAATTTAATTAAAGTTATGTTTTAATTTTTGAATTTGCATAAATATGCAAGTGCTATGGTAGACTCTTTCTCCCAGTGTGAGGTCGATCCAATGTGCGTATTCAGCCCGTGGTGGGGCTGGAGGCCGAGGGGGGGTTTGGGCTGCAGGGGGCGGTGGCACGCACATGAGGTTCGCCAAGGTAAACTTTTTTAATTATGAAAATTAAGTGCAGCGACGACGGCTGCAGCATAGGAACGGAAAAGAGATGAAGAAGCGTCACCAAATAGGGGATGCAAGGACAAGGGTGGAGGGAATCGCGGTCAGGGGGCCTTTAGCACCCCAGACTGAGGGGGTGCGGCACCGGGAGTCGACTTTATGCGAGTGTGGCTGACAAACAGATGGCTGCATTAATTGGATCTGCAGATTTGTGCAATAACCCCCAAGGAAAGCCGGAGAAACATCAAGATTTAAATGAAACCGAATACAAAAATATCTTTCTGTAGATGTTTTTTTACTGTGATCCTTTAATACTACAAAAAGAACACTTTGTAAAAGGTTAATAATGAACCATGATTTCAATACAAATTAAATTACACTATCCTTATTTACATGTCTATATAGGCATGATTAAGAGTGAATAAAAACAAGAAACCCCCAAAAAAATGTTATTGCTGATTCTGAATGAAACCACCACAGAGTTTCTTTCAAGATTTCCGACAAAAAAAGAAAAAATTTAAGTGTGTATAGCTAAAAATTATCCAAAATCACTTTATGGCTCTTATTCAGCTTCAAGAGTCCTTCTTGAAAACTTCACGTATTCATCACCATAGATATTTTTTAAACACTTTTGCAGATATTTATGCATATTGTTAGTGACGGCGAAAAAATGATTTATATCTGGCGGGTTTGTGTTTTCTTGCTCGGCTTCTTTGAGCGTTCCTGGAATGTCATTCCATCCGCCGCTGTGCTCGGTGAAATACAATCCCCGAAACGCTTTTGGCTTTGGTTTAGCTTCCAGGAAAACTAATTTCGCCGGGCCTAGAACGAAACTGAGTCTGAGAACTGTGGCGGGGATTACCGCGCCATTGGTAATTCATTTGGGCCATTACCTGCGCGGATTTAACTGTTTTTCGCTTGACTCGAACGCGGTCTTTAGCCCACTGCTGGCCACTCCCATTCAATTTTGGACCAAAGTTTTGCTACGGCCCAGAACACAACAAAAAGCACCTCAGAAAAGCACTTAAAATTCCACAATCCTCGACCAGCTAAAAAATCACCGTCAAACGCTCAACGCATGCGCAACAAAAGGCTTTGTCCCTGCGAAGCCCCTCACAAGCCCGCCTCCTACGCCTCTGCCCAGAGAACTGGAATCGGATCGCCGGGCAAAAATTGCTTTTTAAAACGCTGTAACTCATTTCAAGCTGTTTTTTCAGTTGTTCCTTTGTTGTTGCTAAGGCTAATTAACTGTTAAATGAGCAATTCTGGCCGAGAGTGTGAGTGTGCTTAGGTGTGTGTTAGCCACTCGACATATTTCAGGAACTGAAAAAGTTGTTAACTCCAAAATTTGATTTACTGCTGTCCCTATCTACATCTAGTTTCAACGCTTCTACCTTGCCTTCCTTCCACAGCAATTTTGCTGATGGGTTAGGATTATTAATAAAGTTGTAAAAGTCGGGTTTCCCATTACCCTGATTCAAATACTTTTTCTTTCGAAGTAACCGAATACTAATATATATAATATACTAATATAATTTTATTACATTATAATAGTATTATTATTTAATTATTGTTATATTTTCCCTTATGTACCGTCCTGTCTTTTCTTACCGTATGCCATCTCCTTTTCTTTTCTAAAACACTTTCACTTGCCAGACAAACGAATTTGTATCATTAGAAACGCGCGCGTTTTGCCAGCGTTTTGCAAGCGGCTACACTTCGGTCTTCTTTTTTGGGATTTTCCTGCCAATTGAAGGCGTTTTTCCTGCACCTACGGTTGTTGTTATCATTTCGCATTGTTGTTGTTGCTCTGCTGTTGCTGTGAAACCGGAAATTTTTGTCATTAGCTGGGAAATTTTATTTTCGCTTCGTTTCATTTCGGCGATTTTTTTACCCATCCGCTTTTCCGGTCTCTTTCGAGGATTTGTGAAGCGTTCTCCTGACCTTATCCTCTGAATGGACGCCGGAAAGGAGGAAAGTCGTCTCGTAGTGGGAGGAGTTTGGTCTATACTTCGATTTGGAAACGAAAAGCGTTTAAAGTTTTCGAGCTTAAACTAAACTTTGGGGTACGTTAATGAAATAGCATACAGAACAGTAGTAATAGATAAAAATAAGGTGATTACCTATCACTAATATAACGACTTATATATCTATAATGCATAACATGAAAATATTTTAAAGCTCTCTGTAATCAATACCACGAAAACTGTTTATTATATCATTATAATATATGTATGTTGGGTAAGTATGACAAGCAAAAGATTGCCGACTTCTTTTCATATCTCGTATTTTACTGCATTTCGTAATTACAGGGTACATTCATTACAGATATTTCACTCGAGGAACTTTTTCCTTTCCTTGTATCATCCTACTTTTGGCAGTTTTCGGGCTTTTCCTCTCCTTTTTGCCCCGCAATTTTTATCGAGCTATGCGAAATTTTGCTAGTCGCCTCCGCCCTGGGAAAATGGACCGCCCGCCCCCGTGGAAACCACCGCCCCTCGCTCCTGGCTGTTGCTTTATCATTTTTCTTCGTCTGGTTTCCCAAACCCACCCCTCCACCCCTCCACGCCCCTCCCCCACTCTTGTTGCCATATCTCTCGCTTTATATTTGGCCAAGCTTAGTTTTCGGGTTCGAAGGCGACTGCACTGCTAGCGACATATATTCAACAGAAAAAACTCTGAAAAATATAAAAAGGAGGAAATGGGTGGGGGGTGGTTGGTTTGGGAAGCAATACATTCACATTTTGTATCATTGTGTGTGTGAGAGGGGACAAATGATAAATGAATTTGTGATAAATGAAGCATGTGGCCAAAAGTTGAAAATACTTTTTACACACAGTTTTGGAATCCGTTTTTGTTGAATGGCCATGGCCGGGGTAAGAGGGGGTGCTGTGGGCGGGGTGCTTCTGTGGGCGGCTGGCAGTGGCCAAATGTCTATCGAATTATGAATGGAAAGGCGCTTATTGCCAGTTCAGATATCACGAGTCCGACAGTTTTGGACAAAGGCTCGCTTCATTAAAATTGGCTTTTCCCCACCACGCCCACTTCTACCTGTGTGGCCCCATTTTCCCTCCCCCACCCCCACCCCGATTCCCACTCCCCACTTCTGGCCTTTATTTTGTTATGCAAACTTTTCTGACATTTCCCAACTAATGGAGGTGCAGATCTTTAGGTTCTGCAAGTGATGGGCATGATTTGCCGTTCGATTTGTAAGCAGGGCACTTGGAGAGGAAATAGTAATACCCTATAAATAGTACATCAACTTAATATTGGTGGTGGAAATAATTGCAGAACTCCATTGAAAATATGAAATATGTATAAGTGCATACTCACAAGCTTTAGGATATGCTTATACTTTGCATACATATCAATACTATGATAGCATGGATAGATATATCACATCATATCAAATCATTCCAAAAATTGTAAAAACAATTTGTAGATTCATTACCAGCACTCCTTAGAAATGCTTACCTATTGTACCAGTAGCTTTTTTCAGTGATATGTTCACCCCAGTTCAAGCTACTTCTTCATTTTCTTTGAGAAAGTAGCCAAACAAGTGAAGCGGAGAAATGAGGAGGATGGGAGGGTTGGAGAATCGGAGTATTGGGGCTGCGGAGAAGCCGAGGTGTGGAAGAAAGGGGCGGGGAGTGTAAGTGGGAGGGGTGCTCCAGAAGTGGAGCGATTACTTTTGAATAGTTCAACAGCTGTTCCAACTGACTGTGCAGTGGGGAAGGGCGAGGAGCAATGCGGGTGGATGCAGTAAAATAAATGGTCAAGTAATTGGGAATCGAGATTGGTGCGGGGATTTAGTTGAAAATGAGTGGCTATTTTTCACACTGAGTTAATGTTGCTTTGGAGCTGTTTAAAAATGCACTCTCATGGCTAGATTCGGGAATGAAAGTGAGCGAAGAAAGCTGCAAAGAGATTTATTCAATAGAATCAGACCAGAGTTTTCTTTATAAATGCCAAGATTTTATTCCTAAAATTTCTAGTGCAACATTAATAAACTAGTTTCCTTCCCTTTATTGCAGCTAGCACCCACACAAAAGTCTCCTCTCGCTAAATGTGGCTTATAATACACTGTTTTCCCAGGCAATTTTCAGGAAATCTTCCCACTTGATCCGTGGAAGTTGAGTCCACAACTCAATCCAGTGCCAGGCCCCCGATCCCAATACTATTTCCGAATCAGAGTGTCTAGACGGGGTCTCAAGGTGCCCATTGTTTTGCAGCCGTCTGTTGGTCAGCTGGTTGCCATGTAAATCAATGCATTATTTTCCCACGTCGTTTTAACAAAAAAGCCAAAACTCATTTATCAGAGGCGGCATTTCAACAACAAAAGCAGCCAACAAAAACAAAAACAGCAGCCCACACATCGCAATGGCAGCAACAACACTGGGGCAGTATCGAACAAGAAATGAGCAGCATCATCATTTATATAGCCCATAACCATTGCCCATATAAGTCCGCATTCGAAATTGTGTGTGCCTGTGTAAACAATCGTATGCTGATGATTATATAGTGTGATGCCCATTATCGCATCAAATCGAATTCAATCGAACAGAACTGAGAGTTGGCTCTTTCTTCGGGAGGGCTATGGTAAACGAGTTAAGAAGTTGGCGGGCAAGGGGAAGCAGTCATTAATACAAAGGTTTTATATAGGGAACGCTTATATCGACGAATATTATTGAGGTTTGGACAGTTCAAAAACTGAGGTTTTTTTACAAAAGCCAGGCTTGCACGTTGCAATGCTAGCTAGAACCCAGTTCTTGGGTAGGTACTCCTCAACACTTATTCAGAGTATTTCGAGTTCGTCTCTCTAATTTAGTCTTCCGATTCTTTGATTTCTTGTTTTTAGGCTGGACAACAAACACTTAATTTATGGCCAACATTTAATTGCGAAAACCCCGCTGCTTGTGTCGGCTTTCTAGGGCGTTATCCAACGCTCAAATACGCACAGCCAAATATCTGGGACCACATATATTCTCGGGCACATATATATTTCAAATAATGACCACAAAACTGTCATTAGACACGGCGCATAAACCGGGGAAACAACGATAGAGGCAGAAAAAGACGACGACCAAAATTAAAGTGGATGGCAAACAGAGCGCATCGATGGCATTGAATAATAATATTTCACCGCTTCGCCAACTCCTGGGATATATGGCCATATACCAAACTATACGGCCCCATCCACATCCACATCCGTACAGTCCTCGGTGCTTCTTCTTCTTCGTGTTGTTTGTTCATAATTTGTTTGTATGAAGTGTTTGCTGGCCTGCTGGGCTCGGGCTCGGGTTTGGCTTTTGGGTTTCTGTTTTTCTCTTTTGAGGAGTAGGGTCTGTGCATATTGCATTGATTTAATTGATTCGAGAAAGGAGAGGAAAAATTCAAATCACGAAAGTGTTAGGAAATCGAGCGAACGAAGCCAGAAGACTCTTGGAATCGGAAACCTTTCTGCCCTCTCCTTCCCTCTGTCTTCTCGCACATGCTCCCTCTCTTTCTGTTTAAACAGGTTCTGTCAGCGAACTGTGAAGAATTCTTTTTTCCGTGCACAGTAAAAAATATATTTTGAGATTTAACGTATGTACTTTTGAACAAAAAAATAATTTTAAGACATCGTTGTAAGATCAATCGCGGTCATCTCTTTGGGGCTTCTTCTTTAATTAATTTTAATTTTTAATTTAACATTTTATTTATTTATTTTTAACATTTAATTGTACCATTGAATGAAACAAATCTTTTTCTTAAGTTTATTTGTACAGAAGTAAAACACAATTCATGGCCGCCTTTCTCCGAGTGTGCCAGTCTTGTATTTTTCCCCGTTTTTGAACCTGCGTACCCAAGAGTCAACATTCCTGCTCCCTATGTCGCTGCCTCTCGCTCCGACTCTGTTTAAAGTGGAAACCTGTTTTCTCAATAATAAAAACTAATTTATTTACTAGTTGTAGGTACAAAGAACAACAGCCACGGCGAGCGAGGCCTGTCGAAGAAAATGGCTGAGAAATATACTCCGAAAACCATGGCGACAAAATAGGAGAGCAAGGGCAGAGGGAAGAAAGGTTTTGGACGAGGTAAAAACTGCGTGTGTGGCTAATCAGAATCAAATTGATTTAAATTTGAATGGTTCGACGGGCAAAGTGCGAGGAATCCCAAAAAATAAAATAAAAGGGAACTCAGGTGAGCGGGGCTTTAAGTGAGAAAAAGAGCGATAAGTTGTTCCCGACTTAAGTGAAGTTTTCACTCTGCTCTCCTCTTTATCTGTAATTTCTGATTATTTGACCATTTGGAATTCGGATCCCTTTTTCGGGGCCTCTTTTACAGTCAAGCTCGAATTCTTTCAGGCGGAAAAAATATGCTGAGCATATTTGAGGGATAATACTTAGGGTATTATAGATAGATATTATAGAGGGATAGATAGACGATTTCAAAAGGTTTTTCCCCTCTATATGTTGAAAAAATTACTAAATATGTGGCCATTTTCCAACACCTTTCCGGCTTCATGCAAATTACCTCAAATGAACTCCAAGTATCAGAAATTTCCTCTCTAACTAGACAAACACAAGAATCACAGGTAAGCGCTAATTGCAGTGGCAAATATTAGTCGATCGAGTGTACAGAAAGGAGAAGACCCGAAAATGAAAACCCAAAACGGAGTGAGGGGGGCAACAGAAAATTCGAATGGAGGAAGATTTTCAAAGAGTTTGCAGCTGCAATTGTTTTCCTTGCTGTTGCTGCAGTGTGTTTTTTGTTGGAAAATTGCAGGCAGCGAAAAGTATTTAGGGAAAACTGAAACTGAAGCCGAAGCTGGGCAAAGAACAATACCCGAAATACGAAGAAAGTATCTTAAAGATAGCAAACTGCACGAAAGCCAAACAAAAGCAACGTAACCGTGGGAGGAGAGGGGCCTTTCAGGGGGGTTTCGGATGTATATATAAGGTGGCATAGTGCAAAGTATCTTACAAGTCGAAAGCGCAAAGTTTTACGCTCACTTTTGACACAGTAGACACAAGACAAGATACCAAGACAAGACAGATACACGGATGAGTCAGAGTCAGAGGAGGCTTGGCTATCGGATAGTGAATAGTCCGCACTGGATTGTGGCCACATAGAGTGGGTGGAGTGGGGTGGTTTGAGGCTGTCTCCGTTGACAACAGGTGGCCTCGGCTCACTTCACTTACCTGTCTGTTTATGTTTTACGCTCTCCGGTTGCTGTTCTTCTGCCGCCAATGTTGCCGTTCAATTACTTCGGCGTTCTACGAATGTTTTTCCACCTGCTGCCAAGGAGCTGGACTCTGTGCATCCAGCAGATGCGCCCAAGCTACCAAAGTTATGCTGCAAAGAGTGCAAATTTTGAATTGTAAACAATAATACCCATGTTAATTGCTAGAAACAGAATTTAATAATAATATTTAAGTAACTGCAAGCAATAATAAAAAGGTTTAAGTCGAGGTCTAGGAAAGATTGCTAGCTATTTTAAGAAATACGAAATAACAAATAAACCCCTGATTTGTGTAGGCCCTGAAACTATTTTTACAGCCGATCTCGTTCACCAGGTGATTCACGGGCCCATGAATATTCGTCACTTAAATCTTTTCTATTTAAAAACTTCAGAAATTAACACATATATGTGTTACATTGAAAACTAACCACTGCGAGTCATGGCAGCCCAACCGCAAGCAGAGATTTATGGATGACAGGGGGAAAGGAGGATTTTTTCAGCCCTTTATAACAGCCTTTTCTTAGGTTTAGGTTTTTCCCGGCCTAAAGCCTTTTCATTCCCTCAACCATGACCCCGGGCTAAACCTTTCGGGGTTCAACCGTTGCAAACTTGCCCCAAGTTCACTTTTCCTTTGTTCTATAAAAAGCAAAAATAAGCCCAACTACTAAATAAAGTTGAATGCGCCAAGCAAACAAAAAAGTAAAACTGCTTGTCTTGGCAGAAAAGTAGCAGTCATTGGAAAAAAAATCAAGTGAAAGTAAAAAGAAAGATGAACTATTTGGTACTCCTGCTTTAAAATATAATTAAATATTTTATAAGTTCTTAACCTTTTTTTGTTTGATAATAAATTGAAAGAATAGCTCATAATATAATATTACACAATTTAAAATGATTGTTTATATTTAAGAGATACTCGGAATTCCCATTGCTACCGGTGCGGTAAATCTCAGACCGGAAAAGTCGGCCGCAAACAGCGTGAGATTCGCGATCGAATTAAAATGCATTTGGGCAGCAATGACACTGACACGCCCCCTGAACCGCCCCCAAAAAAAGAAGAATGCGCAAAAAAGCGGAGAGTAAAGTCACAGAAAAGACCCAAAAGATACGAATGGCACGGCGGCGGCAATTTAAGCTGTGGCAAAAGTTATTGTAACTTTTGCCCGCCGGCAAGGCAAGGCCAATGAGGGGCTTTTCACTGGAGGGGGCCTTTCCAGGGGCGTGCGCTGGGGGTTACAGGGGGTAAAACTGATACTGAAACCGAGGCGCCACGCGCCTACTTGCCACGCATTTCCCTCCACATTCCCGCTTAAAGTCCGCCGTCTCTTTTTTCCTTTTTTGGTGACCTCAATCTTGGTTCAATGCGTGACCAAGGGGGGTCAAGGGGGGCGGCAGTGCTTTTTCGGGCCGGAATCTTGCCAACTGAGACTTTTTATACGGCAACAACAACTTTCGACTGCTTCACAGGACAAATATACAAAAAAGACCAGAAATAAGCTCGAAACCGAATAATAGAATACGCTAGCGGAGTGAATACTTATTTGACAGCTATGGGATCGTTTAGAAAGCTTTGAAACTTTCCAAAAGGAAGGTATTTGTGTTCTTAAAACCACTATGGAAAGGAGCGACGACTGTTGAATTGTAAAATTGGCTTGAAAAATTATGTTTTTTAGAGTATCATTGTATCGTAAGCCAGAACAAAAGAGAACAAAACATTGCCATGGTCTTAAGAACATTATAATCCCCTCCTGGAGAGTATAAGCCCAGAAAAACGCAAGACACGGCTTTCTTGGTCCTGAGGCAGTGGTGCGGGGATTCGCTTACAAAGATGCTTTTTAAATGATTAAACGCCCCGAATTACCGAATTTCTCTCATGTCTTTTTGGTCAGGGCCAACTTGGTGGCTTTATTTTCTTGCCACCGCCTTTTTCCGCCGCTGTTTCGGTTTTTGCTCCATTCTTGAAATGATTCTTCTTTTTCCGCTGATACGTCACATGGAAAGACGTTAAGTCGGAGCGAAACCAAGCAGCTTCCCCTCTCATTAGCATTTACCATTCGGACTAATCGATTTGGGTTTTGATTTGATTTTTGCATTTTGATTCGAGCATCATAAAATTAAAATCTCTTTTGGGGAAAAACGTTTAACATGGAAACAAGATGGCACAGAGAAACATATCGATTGGGGGAGCCGAGCCAATAAGCAAGATGAAAGAACGTTGACTTGCTTCCATTTGACTGCCTCGAGTTGAGCCGGTCTTGTGGCAGATTTAGCCCATAGATGTTTCGTAATATTCTAATTTAGGACCTAGTGAGATATATGTAAAATACTGATTTTTCTGAGAGAATTTTGACCACTACGTATTGGTCACTTTCGTCAATAAAACTATTTTGTGAAGACATGGCTTAAGTTTCAGTTATAAAAACTCCATTTTTCCTATATAATCTTAAAATATCTGCCAGTTAAGTGTTGTAAGCGGTTTATGGAGCATTTTCCCATACAGAGGGCGGAGAATTTGTGGAAACCTCGAGCACTCACACGCCGACGAGGAAATAAGACATTTCTCTGTCCGGGGCTCCGGGTTCCCAGCTTGTCACGGGTTCGGAGACATATCAAGAAATTAAAAATTATTTCTTCGAAAGATAATTTCGAGTGACATTTGCTTTTCGCCCCTAGCACGGCAATCCGGAGATCCAAAACGTTGCAAACTTGCTGACATGAAGTCATCAACGTGGTCGAAGGAGTGGAAATCGTTGGCCAGGTCAAGTGGTTGACCGTGAACGAGCGAAAAAAGGAATGTGTGCATGGGATACAATTGTCATATGAACGCACGAACAAGAGCATGACAGAACTGTTTTTTCTCCAATTTTCTCTGGCGAAGCGAGAAGAAAAGTTTGCCGCACACACAAAACAATTTGTCAAAAACGGGAGGAAAATTCTGAGGAAGGGGGTCGTCTGCGTTCGTTAGTCAGAATTTTTTGTTCAAACGTTTATCAGCCCAAAGCAATCAAAGTCAAGTTACCATGGGCGGCTGGCTTTCCCACTTTTCCCCTCCGAAAACCCAAAGCCCCCTCATAGATTAAAGAAACATCTGGAAATTAAATATCTTCAAAGAGTTTACTATTTACTACGGGAAAAACCGAGTAATGTGAACAAGTTCTTATTCAGTTTAGTCTGCATGACATGATGGGGGGAAAATATTAAACGCTTTCTGCGAAAGAGTACAGACCTGATGAAAATGATTATTGAATGAAATGCCCAATGGTCAAAATCAATCGCAAATCATTCAGAACCATATCTTTTACACAGGCAAGAGTTTTTCTGCTCTCTTCTTGAGAAATGTAATCAAATCAACTTCAAACTGCCGCAGAAGTGCAAGCCAAGAGCGCAACCTTTTCTTGTTTCAATTTATTTAACTTTTCCTAATGCCTCGTCTCTCGTCTTTATATTTCGTTTGTTTTCATTTGTCGCACGCGGCGACTGCAATAAAAGTTGAATAAATATAACCTTAAACGGAAGACACCACAGCAAACAAACAAGCGAAAAAGCCCAGGAAAAACAGCACAAACCATGAGGAAAAAATTAAAATAATAATAAACAAGAAAGATGAAACTCAGTCGAGGCCCTCGGCCATTAAAAGGGGAAACTGGGGGGAAAGAGCCGGCCAAGTTACTGGGGATACTGCGGATCCCATGAAGGAGTTCAGACCTAATTGACTGCTGCGGAGCCCGTTAAAGCCTGGTCAAAGTGCGGGAAACGCACAGCGCAGATCTTTAATCTCCAGTCTTTGGGCACGTCTATCTGTCATCTTGTGCTATATCTTTCTTCGATTTCCTCTGCCGCAGACATTGTCCAACTCCATTTGGCCTGGTTTATATGGGTTTTTTCTTTTTTCACTCTGCCCCTTTGTTCTTATAGCTGGTTCACATAATTCTTGGACCTTCCTTAAATTTCTTATTGCAGTTAATGGCGGTGTTAACTAACTTTTGTGGCGCGCCTGACCTATTTGAGCATCTCGAAAAGGTCGTCTTGCAGGGTCCTGTCTTCCGATAATGTTCGAGTGGGGCTTTCCGACTTTACTTTGAGGAAACGAAGGTTAAACTGCAGCAAGTTCTATTGGGAAACCATTAAAGCTCAAGCCTAAATAGAGACTAAAACTGCCATTTGAATGGCGTTTTCCCTTGGCAATGTACGCCCCAAGGGGCTTGTTGATCTGAGGCCAAACCAGACCGCAAAAATTGAAATTTTTATTTAGATTTCACTTAATTGGCATTCGAATTGGCTGCGGCTCATTAGCCCCAGCCTGTTCGAAACTGGCCCTCTTATGCAACACATTGCAAGGCACTTAGCAACGTCGGAGTCCCGGTCCCTGCCCCCTTTCCCCAGAGGCCATTAAAATGTCATGCACTTGGCGCGCTAGAAACTAAGCCAAAACCAAAGCTGCGACCAAGTTGACTAAATCGAATTTTATGGTATTGCAATTGGCGCTCCACAGCTGGAACCCCCAGAATACAGCCGAAAATATATATTGGCTTTTAATTGAAGGCACACGCAGAGCAATTTCAACGCTAGAAAGCGCTGAAAACATTAGCAAATCCATAAAATACCCTCGAATACCTCTGTTAGCGATGGTATCATTCCTGTAAAAATGGTTCTAAGTGCTTGGAGTGTCAATCCCTACTACATTATAAGGACAATTTTTGAAACCGGGTACTTTTATGCATGTTAAGCCAAATTAGTCTTAAAACACTGATGCCAATTTGATGTTTTGATGTTTTTCGATTTTGAAATCTAGGATAAGAAATAGTTCTGATCGTTTCTTGTTTCCAAGTTAAACTTTAACTGAGGTGTTAACTTTAGTTGGAAATTTATAACTTCCATTTCTATTGAATGAAACCACGTGAGGTTTTTATAGACCAGTAAATCGAAGACAATGTAGAGCTCTAGAGTTCTATTTTGAAGTACAAAACGTGGTACAAATCGATTTTCAGGTACGATTTTCATGGTCCAACATTTTGGGAGTCCAATTGTTAGGGACTGTAAGGCCCAGACAGGCAGTGTAAAAGAGACGGACAGAGCAAATGCAGGGTATTGACGGGATGCAAGCCACCAAAGAGGGACACACTGTGATGGCAAAGAGCGAGGCGAAGGGGAAGAGGATCTGCGTAGATCCTCTCGAAGAGAGCCCGTACAGTTGTAGTGGTAGGTTCTGGCTCGCGCAAATGCAAGTGAATTTTACCGTATTCTTCGTGTCCTCTTCTTTCGCTCACCTTTCTCCCTATTTCCTCCGCCTTGCATGTTAATTTTTTCGGTAAATTTGCCACTTTTGTTTTGTTTCTCGCATTTCTCGGACTTCTCTCGCTCACTTTTTGGCACTTGGCTCTCGATTCCCAACTTTATCTCCTTGCTTTGCTCACTCACTGATTCGTTGGAATTTTCGTATTCGTTTCGGGGGACACAGTAAAAAAATTGGTATACTTTTGGCAATATACAGTCTGCGTTCTGCTTGTTATTATTATTTTCGCACCGAAAATCAGGAGCCGACAAGCCGAAAAGAAAATAAAAGAGCCACGAAACGAATGCGATGTATTACGAATTACGAATTACGAAAAGGCAATTGCAGAGGAAGCAGAAAAAGGAACCGGTTTCTGCTCTTTTCGTATTAATCACTCACACCGACGCACAGCAACAACAACACACGGACAAACACGCGCGAGTGGCGGAAAAGCCGAATTTTCCCTCCCGCTTCCCTCTGCCGAGGAAACAACGTCCACTGCAAGTCCAAGCTGTGCTCCTCTGGTGGCTTTAGCGAAATCGGCGAAAACGCGGCGCTTTTCCACGACTCTGTTCCGCTTTTCCGCGCGACACTTTTCCACGACCGTTCGGGTTGAAAAAAAAAATTCGAGTGAAAACGGATTTCGTTTTGCGGTTGGTTCCGAGTTCGAGGTCGAACTCGAACAGCTCGAATCGAACTGCGACTCGTTCGAAGCGAGCGTGGTTGCGAAACAGAACAAAATGTTGAGCAACATGTTTTCTTACACTCTGGCACTGTTAACCGCCAGCAGCGGGGCTAACAGCGCTGTTAACAAAAGGGAAGAAGAGGAAAATCCGAACAGGCCGAAATAGACGGAAAACACGAAAAACCAGCTGCTTTCCGCAGCTTTTCAATGCTTTTGGGGCAGGGAATGTGCTGTAATTAATGGTACAAAAACAGAGGATTTTTGGAAACAATTTTCGGGATATTTTGGGAGTGTGTTGTTGTGTTTAAAGCCCAGAACTTAACTAAATTGTTTGCGGAAATACATTCGTATCAAGGGTGCTATTTCCTTAGTCATGGCAATCATTGAAGTCCCTTGCTGGGTAACGCAGTGTCGGAAAATGCGACTGCAGAATTGTGTCGCCTTTGTGGCTTAACCTTTTTCCAGGCTGCAGTGGACGGCGCGAACCGGTTCAACAGGATGCAGGAGAGCTGCAGCGCTGCCAAAACAAAACAAAAGTGGGAGAGCAGAGCGTGCCCTCTCGCTCCGGCCCATCTCTTCGCCGTGCCGAAGAGCAAACTCACCTGACAACAATTTTCGCCACCCCTCCCCCGCTCCCGCTCCCGCTCCCCGCCCGCTGCCCACGACTAAATGGCAAGCAGAACCGGTTGAGGTTCGTCGCCCAAGGAATGCACAAAAAATATATATAACTAAAGCGGCAACAACAACAGGGACCGAAGCAGCAGCCGAATGCAAGGCAAGAAAAATGGCAAAATGCAAGGCAACAACTGCAGCGGTACAGGGCAGCCTCCACAGGGCGCACAGGGGAAACCAAAAGTCAAACTCGCATTGTTACGTCATTTAGGTACAAGCAAGTGGTCTTTAGCGAAAATCTTCAAGCTTTAGCATATCAACTTCGCGGTTTTAGGTTAAAAGTGGAACATACACAACAAATTGCTTCTCAATTACTATAAAATGTATCTTTAAAAATGCATTTTGAATTAGTATTTTGTTTATATATATCGCATGAAAAGTATTTTAAGAAATATAGAAAATGAATCGTTCATCCATTTCCCTGAGCTTCCAACTTAGCCAGGCTGCACTGTAACCCGAGAGCTTCGGCCAGTTGGAGTCGCTGGCGGACCCCCTCCCAACCCCCGCCGTCCTTGCAAGGCGGGCACCAACAGGAATGACATAAATCTGCGTGGCAAACAAAAGACTCAGGCAACGAACGTGCCACAAGAGCGCAAGAGCCTGCAACTGGATTACTGTTACACGAGTGCTGGGGAGCTGGAGAGCGAGACAGCGACGCGGGGTCAAATGTCGCAAGTCCGCGACCTCTTGTAGGTGAGTTGACTTCTGCTCGAGCCACCCCAAAATGGTAAATGGGTGGGAAGCAATCAGCGGATGCGGCAAGCGGCGAGCGGACCAGGGGGCTACCTCTTAGTGAGGTAACCCAAAGTCGGAATATAGTATTTAAGTATTAATCCTCACACCTGCTTAAAGAATTCTAGGTGGTCTTAAAGTTCTACTAGTCCAAATGAAAAGCTTTGTTGCTTTTATAATTTACTTCTATTACGTACTAGTAAAAGTGAGAGCATTACCCCACATAGATTGGGTGACTAATGTTGGTGGTAATTGGGGTCGCACACGTCATATTTCGTTTAATGAGGCATCATTTGGGGCTTAGGTTTGGCCCAGCCAAACAACCCAGCTGAACTAAATGCGTGTGTTGATATGCGATTTAATTGTGCCTGGTTTTTAACCCTTGACCATAATTGTCACTTGCCTCTTCTCCTCAATGACTACCTTACTTACCTTTGAGTTTTCCAACACATAAGTTCCTGAAACATGGATATGAGATAGCCTTTTTTTGAAACCACATAGAGGAAATCCCACTCGATCGGCCATCGAGTTGGAAAAGCCATAATCTAAGCCGCACAATTGGCATACCAATGTGCCACTGGCCCCCGCCTTCGTTTCCCACCATTATTTTGGGTGGCCATTTAGGCCCCGTTTGGAGGCCGAACTCTGAACTTTATTGTTCCTGCTGGCTGGTACCTCACCGTATCACTCGAGTCGGGCCCCATTTGTTGTTCTGTGGTTTTGGTTTTGGTTTTGGTTTTGTTTTCCTATCGACCGCTGTTTCGCTTTTCTTCTCTTTGGCCACTTAGAAGTCGCCAAGCAAAGCACTCCGGCACTTGGGGCAAATTCGCTGCGCACCGCGAAAAATATGACCCAAAATGAGGAGAGGACGGCGGCAAACGAAAACAAACAACATGAAAACCCGCAAAGTAAATACGGCGAAAATTATGCAAAGCGCAGACAAATGCGCAAATTTGAAAAATGCCACGGCAACAACAATGCAACGGCAGCTGAGTTGAAAACCTCCCCTCGAAGAACGAGTTCTCATTGGAGATTGATCCATACCCTCCCTGATCAGGAAAGCTGCCATCTCTAAGTCTTCGGAATCATGGAGTTTTGAGCAGTTATCGATCTTACCTACATTTCAAAACACAAGACATTTCAGGAATAAAATCGAATAAAATTACAATCCCTTTGAAAAGTGACTGGAGGCCTATAAAACAGGGAATTATCAAGAATCCTATCGGAAATCTACCACTTTTAATTATTAAAAACTATTCGGTTCCTAGCATTGGGCATTTAGTTCCATAAAAACCTAAATGAGACATACAGGACCTCAAGCCAGCATCTTAAGTTTCTAAACTATATACATTTTTAGAGGTTTTTAAAAACCTATTTATGCACAATTTCACTTCAGCTTTGGCGTGAGTCAGCTGACATACAACTATAATCTTGGTTTGGTTTCTTGAGCAACTTAATCGATTTCCCTGGAACAAGCCCACTCGATGCGTACGTGTGAATATGTGTGTCAGCTCACTCCCCAGTAAGTTCCCCCTACTGAGGCGCCCTTTCAAATAAATGGAAAATTGTGAAAAATACACACGGAAATCGTGCAAGCTCTAAAATAACGAAGCTTGAAATACACTCGATCAGTTATAAAGGGTCGTATTTTTAAATCGGCTTATTAACCCCCAAGTATAGTGTAAGCTACATTTATGAGCATTTCCCTGGTTTGGCGACACATGAGATACAATACCCACTTACAGGGTATTCAGAGTCCCCGCAAGTACAATTTTTAGTGCGGCGGCGCTTACTTTGCTAATGGGTCTCATTCGCTGCTCAACTTCGTTGTATCTCTTGGTCCGGTTCGTTTTCGGTTTCTGTTTTCGGCTGTGGCTTCGACTTTGGCTTCGACTTTGGGCCAACTTGGCCAAAATGGGCGGGGGCGGGCCGACAAAAAAGGGCGTTGCTGCTGCCGTTGCCGCGGCCTGTGTGCTGGACAAATATTACTCACGTCGCTTGGCCCGGCCCGATCATGTTGAACAGCATAGCTAACACCCAGGAACAACGTGACGAACAACGAACGGCGAACGGCGATCGGCCAGGCAAGCAAAGCCCAGCCGGCCCAAAGCGACTTCAGTTGTGCTGACTGATTGTCATGGCACGATAGTGAAGTGACATACCCGCGCCCTCGCCGAAGGTACTCCCCATATGACGTTTCATGCCCAACACAGTCCGTAGTTTAACTGAGTGCTGTATTCGAAACAATATGTTTTGTAACTACCAAAGGGCTTCCAGAATCGTAATCAACGTTTCGATTCAGAAACGCCAAGGAGAAAGAGCCAATTTTTGTCAAAAATCGTACAACCTATTTTTGGACCTGAAAATACTACGTATTTTTGCAATCACGAAATTTTGAAATTACGAAATGGAGCTCGTGACTAACATCCCTATCGATTGGAGTTAAAATATGAAAACTTTCTTTTTTGGCCATTTTTTCCTAAAAAAGGTGATGCAACTCCTTAAAAAAATGAGAAAATGAGTAAAACAACTATTTTTCCTAAATACCCTATGTGTAAGCCGCTTAAAAGAGTTAGTCTTTATGTTGTGCTCCTAGTTTTGACCAAGTACAACAATATTTAGTTATTTTTGTCAAAAATTATACCACCTGTTTTTGAGCCGAAAATACTACGTGTTTTTACAATCATTTTGCAAAAAAAAGTCAGAATGAGGAATACCACAGGAATACCTCGCTGAACTCGTCATTAAATTCCCAATCGATTGGCATTAAAGCCTGAAAACATTAATTTTTGACAATTTTTCCAAAAACATCACAAGAAAAACTGGTCAAAAATTTATTTTTCAGAAAGTGATGTGCTTCCCATAACAACTCAATGTATACCAAAACCGTCAGTTAAGATATTATTAACACTTGTAGGCAATATTATTTAATAATTTTGTTCATCTCCGCAAATTAGCATACCAAAATATTATCCTTTGGAAAGTATAACAGAGTGAACTGTTTTGCTAATTTCTGTAGATATGATAAATCATTTCTGCTGAGCCTTCTTGTACTTTTTTGTTGGCTCCTCTGCGGCATAGATGGTTTCTGTGTGTAGTCGGAATATGTGACTTTATGTGGCATAGTTTCTCGGACGGAGACCAGCTAAAAGAACGTGCAGCAACGCAAGAGGCATTCTTTATATTTCGTTTCGTTTTTCCGTTTTATTTGTCAAGCGACTGCGGCTTTGCTGGGTCTTCGGGGCCTCCTCTTCAGAATGCCTGTTGCGCATGCGCAGAGGAGAACTCGAGGGCGGTGGAGGGGCCCCGGGCAGTATGTGGTATCATAATCATATTATTTATGATTGTATTTGTTCTGTACCCGGCCGAACGGATACGTCGCCTCAATGGCAATGTGGCAACGTAATTGCCGTTTTGTGGTTTCCACTCGTTGCTACACGATGCTCGTGTGGTGTTGTGTGTTGTCAGCGTGAACAGTGGCTCGAACCTGTGGTGCTTAGTAACGAACTAGTCAGGCTATGGCATAATTAGTTCATAATTGTGTCCCTTTAGATGGCATAGATATAAGGCTAGTTTAAATAACTATGTTTGCGTATTTGTTACTTGTAAATGTGGTCTTTCCCACTTTCACCACGTTCCCATGTTAATTGTTGGATGTTTTCAGAACTGTTGATATAAATATTATTAAATATCGATGTGAAACTTGGTGGTTCTCTAATGACTGTTGAAACTACTGGCAATACATTCGAACTGTGTTATTTGTCCACCCTAGTTATGCAATTCCAGTTTGGCCTGGTGGACCCACTGTGCAACTGTGCTGCTCATTTTGCCAGGCATCTTTTGTGTGCCACTCACTTCACTCCAGCACAGCTCCAGCACAGCTCCAGCTCACTCCACATTCACATCCACATCAACTTCAACTTCAAATGGACTGGCGACTGGCCACAAAAGAGCCATTGGATCGATGGATGGCTGCAGCTCCATGGAGCATGTGTTTTTGCCATTTTCAAGGGCACTCGGCGTCTCGCTTTAAGGTACCCAAGGGGTTAGTTAACGAGAGGGGTTCTCTGAAGCTGTCCAACCCGTTGAAACGCTTATCGATCGGCACTCGTACCGATTTCGAAGCCGATCCGAGCCTATGAATCATTTGTCAATTGTTCCAAACGAAATGCAAATTGCTCTGGGCCTCGCGCCCTCTCGCTCCCTCAGCCTGTCGCTTTCTCTGTCTCACTGCCCATAGGAAGGTGAATCATATGGGCACCTACAGTGTATATCTACGTATATCCCCAGGCCTTTGTGCACCTCCAAAAAGTATATTTGCTAAGGGTGATTACACAACTGGTACCATGGCAAACTATTCACCTAATATGGTTTCTGAATAAGTTATGGCTGAGGTAAGAATTGTTTAAGATTACATATTACAACTTTCTCCCTCCGATTTGTTAGGCCCACAGATGTATCTAGTAGAACGTACGTATGTAAAGACAAACCTAAAAAGATGTGCAAGAAACCTAAGATACGGTGGGTTATTGAGAAGTTATGGGAAGTATGCAGGAGAAGAATAAGATGGAGGGGAAAATGCAGCCATGCAAATATGCGTGGCGATAACGGAGCCTTGACTCGACTCCAAGTTGAGAGGGCCCCACCTCAGGATACACTCAGGGAAGAATGTGTGACGCCTTTCTTGACTTCGCACAAATTAAAAAAATACTTATGTGTAAGTTCAAATCATTTACCCATAAAGGTGTCTAACGATATGCTACGTCTACTTTTGCGTGTTTTATTGCATACTTTTAAACACTTTTGTGAGATCTATACATTTTCTCCAATTAAATTGCTTCAATAACCGCTGATTTTCCCTGGGTTGACTTGTTGGTCAGTTTTCAAAAGTTATATTCCTCTTAAACACAACAAGTTGTGTATCATGCTGTTCGTGGAGTGCACCACCGGCCCCATGGGCGAACTTTTCTTTTAAGCCTCGCCGGCTCTCTTGGCCACAATTCATTTAGTTTCATTTCGGTTCCATGGGCCAGGCCAGTCTGGCGACTGAAGGCCACTGAGCAATGCACGGAGATAACTCCGCCCGATGCCAGTCGCAGCTCAGGCCCGAGTTCGGAGTCCAAGCCGCGGTCAATGTTTCTGGCGGATGGCTGATGGCTGATGGCTGATGGCTGATGGCATCATGCTGTTCACAGCCACGGCAGTAATCCACAAACATTTTTGGATGCAAAGTATGCGGAGAGGTTATGGGGACTGGTGATCGGGGATCGGCGGGAGACAGGGTGACCAGATCTATGCATATTGGGCCACTCGGCTTGTGGCCTTAGCCATGCACAGTGGGCTGCCGCTCAAATTAAAAACACATTCCAAAAAGATAAAACCCAGAGGTCCGCAACAAGAAACAACACAAAAAACACTAAAAACCGAACTGAAAATTTAATTAGCTGCATAAGGCGAGCCCTTAGTTGGTGAAATGCATTTGACAGAATGAGCCCATTTAATCCAGATTAAAGTTGGCTAATATGGCCCATAAGCGATGCTTACAAGGCAAGTCGAGTGGACAGATAAAAAGCTGAGCAAAACGAGGAATGCGACCTGGAAAAAGTGATCATGTAACTTAAGGCCCTTGAATTTTACGTTAATAATAAATGAAGAGCTAAATCTAAGAGAGGCTGACTGGTGCTTTATGAAAGCTGTTGAAATCGGAATTAGATTGGTGGAGTTATTTGACGATAAGTTATTGTCTGGGACACCCATTTACCTAGGAAGCTACAACTAAGTAAGATGCAGCAGAAATATTTGTAAGCCCCTTTTGAACCTTTTCTCAACTTGCGTTGGGGTCGCCATTTTACGATTCAAGACTAAGAACTTAACTGTCGGCAATCAAGTTTTATGTGGAATTAAGACCAATGTCAAAGGTTTAAATGTCACTCAGAAACAATTACGGAAAGACGTTTACCACAGCCATTGCTTGAACTTTATTTGCGGAGCTGGGAGCCTTCGGTGGGTCATGTTCAGGTTCTAGGCTGCCCCTAGAATCACTCAACCACTGAGCCACTGCAACCACTGTGGTGCGAAGTTGGACTCGTGTAATGCGATTCAATCAATCCGTTCATCGCATTTTCACTGCAGTCGGGCTGTGCCTGGGTTAAAAGCTGAATTGGCCGCCGTTCTCCAGTGGAGCTGGCTTATTCACTTGGCGATCGGTATCGTGGCTGCTGTGATCTTGGCCTCGTTGTCAAGTTCTCCCCTCTAAAAAAAATAAACTCTACCCTGTACCCTTTAAAATGTAAATCTGTATCCCCTTTAAACGCTAAGTATCCGCTTTAACACACATAGTAGTTATTTATTTACCAGGGCGGGTATTCACTTAGCTTGCCCTCTCTCTCAAAAGAACTATTCTCTCTCATAACTAAATATTACCTATTCAGAGCAAACACTCACTTAGTTGAGCTGAGTTTTAATAACTCATCTGGGGAGTCTGACCAAACATCTTCTTAGGGCTTTGTTTAACTATTAAAAACCCCGTATTCAATTAGTTCTCAAGAAGAAACGCGAAATAATTACCACTCTCAGAGCTAACTGCTGATTTATTCAGAGCAAATATTCACTTAGTTGAACTCTCACTCCCGCTTTTTCACCTGTGTGCCGTTCACTCGTCACGCCCACCCGATCCGGCCATATGATTATCAGCTAAATTGTATAATTTACTCCAACTCCATTCGCGGCGGCCGACGAGAGAGGGGGAAGCGGTTTTATTCACCTCAAGTCGCTCGACAAGTGCCCCAAAATTTGCTTTCCGATTCGGCTTAGTGAATGGAACTAAATGGAAACAAAAACATAAATAAGTTTACCAAAAATAGAGGCACAGACTGACAGTGTGCTGCTGCTTTTATTGGTATCTTTTCCTATTTCTACAGTTCGGCGTTCGAACACGAAACAGAAATCGTGAAATGGAAGCAAAAAACTACTACTTCACTGAATAAAATGAATAATCGAAGCGAATCCGAAACTTCGGTGAGTGTTTGGGTAATCGCATTACCTGCACTTACGAATGAAGTATTTTGCAATTCGTTCGGGAATTAAGCTTATTGAAAATTGCAAATTACAAAGTTGAAGTACCTACGAAAGTTTTTGTTTTTGTAGACTGAGAAAGGTGAATTAAAAATGGCAACATAAATGGATACTTAAAATCATTACATTTATCTGAGACTGTCTCAATATCGATGCATCTGCTCCCATATCTAAATAGTTGTATTCGTATCTGCACCGCTGCACTCGCAACGCTCTTGGATCGCGAGTATAAATCAAGGGCAAACAATTAAACATGCTTCGACTCGACTCCCAGACAGTGTGTTCCACCCCCTACGACTTCACCCGCCCCATTCAATCCCAACCACCACCCCCACCCATAACCCTTGATTATGTCTTGGTTTAATGGCCGTAAATGCGCGGCTGCAGTTGGAGTCGCAGTTGCAATTGCCCATAGTTGGGAGTTGCACTCGGACACACTCTCACACATTAGGTTCACACACAAGCCCACAGCAGCACTTAGAGAAAAATGTAGCAAAATGTAAAGAGCATTTTTTGAACCACAAAAACAATCACCAGAAACATCGTTGGGTATTTGCTCTTGCTTTGGTTACCATTTAAAGGTAAACTACCATAGGATGGTTTATTTTGTCTATTTGGCAGATGGTAGGGTGAGTATTTCGTTGGTCCCCACATTGAACTGTTTGACAAATACCCTATAGTTTCACCAAAATGAATGTAGAATTCGAACTTTCATATGCTGCCAGATAATCTACAATATCAAACCTTTCCAGCCTCCTCTGATTCTAACAAATGTATGTATCAATAGTTACTATTTAATAGCAAACTACCATAGGATGGTATATTCTGTCTATTTGGTAGGGTGAGTATTTCGATGGTCCTTACATTGAACGGTTTTAATTTATAGTATAGTTTCAAACACCAAAGTGAATATAGAACTCGAACTTCTGGTTCTAACAAATATCTTTACCAATAGTTGCTTGGCCTAGTAAATGGCTGTTCTTTCCAGTGTAGGTTGTGGATTGTGTCGCAGTCTGAAGTTGTCTAAAATTTGACAGTTGTATGCGATTTATGACGCCGCGCACTCGATCATATTTGACTTAATTGACAGCGGCAGCCACGACAAACTGCCATCGGCATCTGTCAGTCGTCGCAGCAGCCGCAGAAAGAGGGGGCAGGCGGGGTCAGAGGGAGAGGGAAGACGGGGCCAGACAGAGAGGGGCATAGCGGAGGAGCGAGGGCGTCGAAGACTTGTTTGTCTAACGCTGCTCTAATTTAGTCCGTCTCACTTGGTTGCAACCTCAAAAAGGTGTGAAGTACCGGCGACCCCAAACCTTATCTTCTTCCCCTGCTCACCCAGCGCTTTTCGTTGGTACCCCATGCTATTCGGGGCTATTGTGGCTTGAACAAAAATACTGAAGTTGTAGAAGTATTATTATAAACGGTGATTCTGGACACTTTGTTGGAAAATGTAGTTTCGATTATCTATCAAAATCAGAATAAAACCCTATAGATACCTTAAGTAACAGCCTAATTTGTACTCTCCTCTTAGTATTTAATTTTATAACATATTTTTGTATTCATAGGAAAACTCAAACTCAAACTATGGTATGCCCAAGTCGCCACTACCTAGGACCCACTCAAAGGGTCTCCCTGCCTCGCGCATCAAAGAAATCAATTACAATGAAATCTGATTTTTTCGTGTTGCTCTTGCTTATCTTTCGGGGTCTCCCCCAGGGGCGGGCCGGGGCTTTTGAGGGGGGGCTGGGAAGCGGACAGGGTTACTGCACTTTGCCTAAGTGCGTCCGACGAGCAATAAAAATAATAAGAACGAGACGATGAGTGAGGGATTCGCGGCGAGGAGGAGCCCGGAGCCGGGTTGAGAGCTTAAATGGGGGGATCGCCAGCTATGCGACCAGCCTGCCCCCCACTTGATCCTAGATGCCATTCGCCCACCATAAATTGGACACATTGTTGATAAAGCGCAACTTTATACGCTTTATATGAAGCTTTCTGTGGGTTGGTGGGTGTTTTATGTCCATGTGGCACGGAGAAAAACACCTCGAACCAACTTCATCAAGTGAGCCCAAGTCCTAGCAATGGAAACATTAGCCAGGGGGTCACCAGAAACCATGTTGCTATAGAGAATGCAAATCAAAATTTATTTATTTATTATTTTTAAAACCGACCACGTGTAGATCAAGTTATGGCTGCAAACATGTTTTGGGCAACCCTTCTAGATTACTTCAAAATATGGCAGCTTTAAAACAAGTTACTTTAGAATATAGATCCCCATTCATGCTTGGGAATGAAGAGAGCAAGAAATACAATGCACAAACAAGTTTTTGGTGCTTATTGGCGCCTAAGTTGAGTACCGGGTCTTTTCTCCCAGTGCGTCCTCGCCAGACGCCAAAGCCATCCCCATCATGGGCTCCATCATCATGAGCATCGCCTGCTTAATCATCGTCCCCTTGTCAGCCTCATCGCCGTGGACGTCATTGCTGCAGGTCCCATCAATGGCTTTCATCATCCAACATTGTTATCAGTGTCGGCGGCTATAACAGCAGCAGGAACAACAACACTTGTCATGCCACACACCCACCCCCTCAGCCCCCGGAGCCGGCACGCCCTGCGCCGCGCAGCCCCCCTTAACTGGGCTATGAAATTACGCTGGAAAAATAGCGAAATAAAACCAAAACCAGAACCAGAAAAAAGACAATATGGGAGGGCCAGGAGAGTCGAATAAATGCTGATAATGTTGAATGTGCCGCATAAATGGCGCTCGAATGACGGCCGCACTCCCACACACATCCGAGATACAGCCGGGCTATGGCCGCACTTAGATGCAGATACTGGGCCAAGGGACTCCGAGCTGACTCTTAATGAACTGCAGACAAAAAGGTGCTGACGTGGCCAGAAGATGAGCCCTGGCCTGGCACCGAGGAATTTCGAACTTCTGTTTCGTTTCGGGCGGCTTAAGTAGGCGAAAAGCAGCTGCTGGCCAAATAAAGTCCTCCATTTCACTGCAATAATTATGTTATTTTGCGATGGCCTGGCGCAAGTACATCCGGAAAACCAACCTTTTGAATACGTACTTTGGCATTCAAATATTTAAAATATTCGCTAAGCCTTTCGTTTTGAAACATCGATCAATCAATAAATAAGTTCCCGAGGAGGGTTGCATTGGTTTGGACCACATTTAGTGATCACAATTCGCTCAATTTTTAATGGCTCTGCGCTTTGTTTTTCGATTTGTTTCTGCTGCTGATTTGGCTTAAAAAATGTTTATTTGCATACTCTTCTGGCATTAAGCCCTTTATTTTTTGGCATTTATTTAATTGGCATATTTGTCACTCGCACAGACGCAGAAAGACGGACGCCGAATACAAATTGTTATGGCCGCATTTTTTATTAATATTTACATAAATCCATTGCTGCTCAGTTTTCGTTTATTTGGTTGCCCGCAATTTTTTCGGGTCGCTTGTTTATTTCTTTTATTTTACGTTCCTTTTTTCGTTTTTACTCGCTGTTTTGCTGTTTTGTTTTAAAATTTGTGTGCATTTCGCTTCCTTCTGCTTCTGTCTGCAGGCGTTTTGTCGGTTGATAGATTGCAGCTGGTCGAGGGTATCTGTATCTGGTGGCCCAACTGTTTGCATACCCAGTGGCCAGAGGCCGGCCGACGGGTATGACGGGCCTCTCCGGCTAAGTAAGAAAAGTCCATTTCATTCTTCTGTAGCTAGCATAATATTGTTTGGGTGAAGAACTAGACCCTAAAATGTTGCATCTTCTTTAATAATTAATCGAATCTTGTCACTAAAAAATAAAGGAATTTTGAATAAGTATGTTTATGAATATGTTTTTGTTTTAAAACGATCTTATAGCTTTAAAAGTTTTCCCCATTAAAAATTATAGCCATAATGTTATTAATAGGATTTCATCGTTTTCTTAGAAAAAGCGCCCAACGTGGCGTATGATTTTTTGTGATTTTCCAACACAGCATCAGACAGTTCGATCAACTTCCGCTTCCTGCCGCCACGTTTCTGCTTCTTGCTCGCGCTCTTTTTGTGCGTTTCTGCCAATTTTTCATACATGTGTGAGTCCGCCTGGCCGTGTGTTGGTGCGCTGAGAAAATTGCCCAGCTAATGGCTATTAAGGCGGACTGGAAACTGAAAACTGCGAACTGCGAGCTGCGAGCTGCGAACTGCGAACTGCAAACTCGAATTGGGCCTTCGAGGTCCTCGGAAGTGCTGAGCTGCCGAAATGCGTTCCCAAATTGCATTTGTCGCTCGTTGAGTTCTTGCTCCACTTACAGTTTACATTTTGTTGGTTTCCCCCGCCCGTCTGACTCCTTTTAGCTAATTTATTATTGAGGGTCCGCGCGCTTGGCCCATCTGTCAAACGAGCTGTCAAATTATTAAGCGCTACGCGGACATGTGAAATATGCCAGAGCCCCGGCCAAAAGCAATCAACCACAAGGACTTCAAGCAAAGTTCTTTAGGGTCAATACCCTTGATTACTACAAGTATTACAATCTCCTTTATTTTTGTATTTCATCAATACTTAATACAACACAAAAATAGTTCGTTAACAGAAGCTTAAGGAAAGTTTCCAAAACCAAATTGTTGATTAGTACCTACCTATGCTTACCTATGGCTTCTGTTTTACCACATTTTTGGTTAAACTTTTGGTTTTTACTTCAGCTTGAAGCAATTTTTCGCAGTATCCCATCCGCTAAAAAGCGTATTCAGCTTATAAATATATAAATGTTGCTGTGTCGTGTGGAAGCCAGTCAAAGCCCTCAAGATTGATCACCATTAGCAGACCCGACCCTCCATTTTATGCTCTCTTCCTTGCGTTTGTTGCACTTTTCAAAGCCCGAACTGCATTTTCAGGGGCAGCGCGGCCATTCGTCACAGGGGGCTTACACTTGACCGACCTCCCCCTCCTCCCTGCCTCGCCTCCTTGACCCACACTCCCCGCCGCAAGTAATTCATCAGCCACGCATTCTCATTGTTTCCCCTCCTTGACTTGCCGCCCCTCCCCCTCCCCCTCCCCCTCCCCCTCTCCCACTCCGCTGACGCATGACACCCCACCTGTCCGCCGGCCCCCTTCCACGCCCCTGACAAGCCACCCTCCTTGCCACCGACGGATGGGAACGCGCAACACGCACTTGGCGTCGATTTGCTTAATTAGTAAGCGCAAGAAGGCCCGGGGCCTACACGTGGAAAACAAAAAGGACCTCCTGATGCATTCTTTTAACGTAAATTTAAGTTAAACGAATACCCAAAAGCCCACATAAGAGGGATACTAAAGGAAACAAAGCCAGAAATAGTGTCGTAAAACGTGTATTTGCAAAGTACAATATTTGAACGTGAAAAAATCAACTTTTTAGTTTATATTTAGTACTAGTTGAAACATTGAAGATTTTTACACATGTTTTTTGTAACCAAGCAGCACATACTCGTACTTATTAACCATGTTTAAGAATTGTTAAATCTCTCCCCATCTCATGCCATAGATTATTTGGCCCAGTGCTAGGGGCTTCGAGGCCTACGGTCGAGGAGGCAAACATAAAATTGGCAAGTAACCTTAAAAGTTTATTTTCGCTTAGTTCTGCGGGGATACAGGTAGCTGGAAGGGCATGTATTTTGAAGCCCCGTTTCCCTTAAGCTTTCGAATTCTGTGGTACACTTGCAGCCAACCCCCGGAAACTGCCCCTTTTCGGCTTCCATTATCTGCTTTAAGTATTTCCAGCTTCGCCCGAGGGGTCTACGAAGTTCTGTGTGATTCTGGGTAAACTTAGATATCCATCTCAATTTTATGCCCCTGCTTCGTCGCTAGTTTCTCTGGGCTCTTGTGTTTATGGGCCTTATCTGCTGGTGTCGTCGATCAAACTTCGGTGGGTTCACTCGGAACATCTATCTTGCTATTTCCCCGTTTTCTCAATTTTTCTATTTTCCCACTTCTCCCTCGCTTTTTATATCGCTTTGTCGCACGCGTTTTCCGTGGTCGGGAAAGGTGCGTGTGAAGTTTTTAATTTTCAGCAGTAATTCAGAGACAGTTCGTTGTCTCCGACCCCGTCTCCCCCTTTGGAGGCGACGAAGCGTGTCCAATTTGGCTTCCCCTCCCCTTCCTCTGTTTTTTGTTAGTTTCGGTAGGTGTCTACTACCAAAACGAATGAGGAGTGCAAAATCCACAAGTGTCAGTGCCGAAATCAACAGAGTGTCAGACGAAAGGAGGCCATAATGAGCTCTAATGGTACCGGTACCGCCGCGACGGCTCCAGATGACTACAGATCCTGGTAGCGAAGGAAGTTAGGTGTCAGCAGGCTGATCTGCCCCAGGTGGGTGAGGGCGTGGTCGCAATTTGCCCGGTGCGAGGACGCGACTCAGGTAGGAAGCTCCAACCGAGCCATGTGGCAGCTCCCCTGGAAGCCCCATCCCCGATCCCCAGCTCCTCCGGAACCACTGTGGCCTTGGGGCACGTGGCCATCATGCGGTTCGGGGTCAATGCCGGGATCAACGGCCATGGTTTTGGATCCCGGATTCTCGGGTTACGAGGGATTCTAGCCCCAATCTTAAAGGGCTGTGAGGACTTTTAAGGAGGCAACTTAATGGATTAAATTCTGCAAGGCAATGTACAATAGTGTATTAAAATATAATAATGTTAGGGTATACGTTATACGAGCATTCCTGCTTGGCGCTTAAGCCACCATGCATTTTTTGGTGATCTTTCTTCTTCTCCACCCTCGCCCCTTTTCTCATCCCTCGCCCCTTTGCTGCTCCTCTCTCTGTCAAACCATCACCCATCCCCTTTTTACCACCTCTTCCTCTCTGCAGTACACTCGAAAAGATTCTGAACAAAATCGAGACATCTTTCCATACCTAGTAACTCAATGCCCAATGCCTTGCGATCCGATTTAGTTACTCCTCGTGCCTGTACCAGCAAAGGTCACACATATATTATTACAATCGGGGTCACCAGCTAAGCAAAATGAGAGACTTTGATGCGGGGGATGGGGCAAGTTTGTCCCGATAGCTTGTTACAGTGATTAAAGCTAAAATGATCATAATTATTTATAAGGATAAGGATACTTTTCTTACATCAGAGACGTCTATGGGGGTTTGCAAAAAGGACCCCGTTTATTATTCCTAATTTACCATAATGTTGCAAGCATGATCGGATGAAACCCGGGCTGCGATATTTTCTCTCTGTGTGTATCTGGAGCCCCCCCTCGAACCCTTGCCCCTCGGCCTTGTCTGGCACTTTGCTATCTGGCTGTAGATTTATTGTGTGAATTGGCATTGACAAAGTGCATTTGATTGGTTCCCGCCTTGCCGCTCCAGCGCCCTCCTCCCCTTTCGCCCCGTCCCCGCCCCGTCCCCGGCACTCACTCACTCATTCTGCTGGTCTGTCGTTTTTAATGTGTTTTGATAACGATTCCATTAAAAGTGAAGAAGTTTATAATAATAATTTCGAGTAGCCGAGGGGCTGGACGCATGTGGCTGGTTTCATTTCTTTTCTCGGCCAGATGGTGCTGCTGCAGCGCCGTGTTCCTGTCAAATGGCATTGATTTTTCTGGTCTCATTCCCCTCTTAAAATACGCTTTCGAACGGGGAGGGACTATAAATTTGGTGACACATTTTGGCTTGCGAAGTGAATTCCCTGAGCTGATATCAACATGTATTCATACTTAGGTAAAGAACATGAGGTAATTAACTTATAGTGGCGGAAATAAAATAATGTTTAAGCCCGTTAGCCATAGATTCTGATAGGTATTTTGCAGTCGACTCGCGTCCACCACTGCGTTATTCTTCCCATTTTAAATTGATTGTTGTCTGTCCATCACACCACACCGACCAGATAGATGACCATATAACACAGCAGATATCCGCACGAACTCCTGTGTATCTATGCACCCAAAAAAATAATTCCCCCTTAGTGTGAGGAACTTTAGAAGAAACCTCTGCAGTTCGGGGAGCCCTCTTTGACATAAAAGAAGGTGTGCAAGCGTAGATAATCTTCGTGATTTATAGAAAATAGGACCTCGATAAGCCAAAATTAGGGCAACTTTTTTATGTGTATTTATCGACACATACCGCACATGCAAGTTAACCCACATGCCATGTGCTTTATTGCATTCAATTTTCTGTTGTTTGTCAATTAGTTGTTATTGCATTTGTTGTTATTTGTTTGTATGTTTCTTTGTCCATTTGCTGCTGCCCGAACGCATTGTTATTGCTGTTGGTGTTGAATTTGAAGCCAAACAGCCAAACTTTTAATTGGCTGCATTATTTATTGTTTTTCACTCCGTCGAGCAGCCACAAATTTCCCCTCGCCGCACTTCCATCTGGCCTTTTCCCTTTCGGAATCTGCCCATTTTCGTTGAAAACCGAAAATGCATTTAATATTTGCTTAAGTTGCGTGAGTTTGTGTGGCGCTGTGAGCCCATCCAAATTGCTGCGACTCCCAAAGCTCCTGAGCTCATTAATAATTAAAAAGAGCAGAACAAAAACATAAAAAGGCTTTGCAAAGCGCTGGAGTGGAAGAATGAATTGAAATTTCCTTAACTTTTATTATTTTGCGTGTACATTTAATTAAACGTTTTCAATTGAGCATTTCAGCATTGGGTATGAATGCGGTGGACGTAAATAAATGGCTGTAAAATATGCGGTTGGAAAGCCCCTGCAGGAGCGAAAGTAAGGGCTTAAATCCTCCATTATGCAATAAAGTGCGGCCTTTGATCTGATTATTAGGGATTCTTGTGAAGCAAACTATTAATACGACCAAAAGTCAGCGCTTTGAAATAACAAGCCCAAGTGCAATCCGAAGGATGTCTGCGAATGTAGGGATATAAATAACATAACATGCTGGTTTCGTAAACAATTACAGGTGCTCAAACAAACCCGTAACAAGGTAATTCCCCCTGTGCCAACGGAAGCCTGGACCCACCATCGCCATCTATCTGCTCCTGATTCGCCAGGACACAGCTGCTGGGCCATCAACTATTTGCAGAGCTTAAAAGGACATTCGAAGGGAAAGCGGAACAAACACACCGCGAGAAATGTGTACCAGGAGTTGGAAGACTACATCCTAATGTCTTCCAATTGTGACTGTTTAAGTACAAAATGGGCACCACACCATTCCATTTAAATAAATATAACTACACCTAACGCCACGCTGAGAACTTTAAATATGTAATATCGAATAGTTGCGTCAAGGATATTTTAATCTATTCATAATAGCACCTCAAACATAAGCACTTACTTATTTTGCTCCGTGTAGCAAAGGGCTGCCACCCTCACTCCCCGTGAGTAGTGTGTGTACTTATAATTATTTAACTCTTTTGCATGTGGAATCCTTCGCACTTCCCCCACTCTACCCCACTCCACACATGGAGCGGCAAACACAGCGCAGATGAAGATTAATTATGAGAGAGGAAAATTCGTAACATTTTTCATGTTTAATCTTATAGCGTAATTCGTAGGAACGATAGAACAGCATGAAACTGGAGCGGGTGGTAGCACGTGGAGCAGAACTAACTTATTAATAATAATAATTGTTCCATGCGCATATACACATATAGAGTCCTCATCCATTTACCCACTCCCGAAGCGTGTGTCACCCTCTGGAGCCCGGGGACAGGGATATGGCTGTGCCACGGGCTCAGGGCTCAGGGGGCCAGCTGTTCCACGAAGTGCGGGTCTTAAGTGTGCGCTTTGAAAAATGATTTTCTGCAGCTTAGTGCGGGGCCTGGGAAACCAAGAAACTAGTTTATCCATTCCCACTCCCCTTCAAAGTGAGTCGAAAATACCCACAACGCCGCTGGACATCGCCTCTTTGCCATTCGACCTGGCCAAAAAACCAACACGCATAGCTAGCCCCACCACGAACGGGGAATACACTTTCCTCACCTCAGTGACTGCCACACACAGTGCCTTGACTTACTATTTATAACACATTCCAATGTATTAGCACCCCGCATACCACTTTTCTTCGATATCGTATTGGCACAAGTCGAGTTCCTTCGGACTAGTGTGCATCGAAGAGCGGTTTGAGCACCCCAGCCCCAGCCGACACGCCGCCTTTGGAGTCTTGTGGCCGGCAAAAGCGATCAAGGCATACCTCGAGACGGTGTTGTTCCATTTGTTGTTCAACGACTTCTAACAACTGCTACCTGTTTAGGGCTTAGAGGAATCCCATTTCGGGACCACTTAAGGGCACCCGCTGATCCCGGCCCAGCCGTGGACCCCGTGGACCCCGTGAACCCCGTGAAGCCGAGCGGAGACATTAATTTTATTGTTTTGACTGAGCGCACGATCGAAATCTTGGCGGCCCTTGCTGTTGGCCTTCGTGGGATGGACTCCGTTCGGGTTCTCCACTGTTTAGGGTCAGTTCGCCTCCGTTATTGATAGTTCCAAATTAGGGTCAACTATGCGGTTAGCAGCAGAAGCAGCCGTAGTCCAGTTCCAGGTAGCCAATATCACCCGTTTTAATTACGCGCCGGGCCGAGCCTGTTGAGCCCTGAGCCTCGATAAGAAGCTGCCTCTGCAGGTGTTTCCAGGCATTTAGCAGGCGCAGCTAATGCCCGAGACCCCACAACACCATCGGATAGATAGCTCTTTGGGGAATGGGTGGCAACTGGGGGAAATCGAATTCAATTTCCTTCGCACATCACCGCGGGCTCGAAGTGATTTAGGAACTGGAACGATTTAAGTAATGCGATCCATTTCCGCATTCATCATTAGTTTTACAAGCAATGCTCTAACTGAAATTAGGCTAGATAAAAACTATTGCACTTTTTAATTTTAATATTTTGAACCTATATTCTAATCCACATTTGACAATCGAAAAACCAATCGAAAATTCTATTACCAATTTTCAATCCGAAAGTCATTTTATAAAGTTGAATCAGAATAAGGAGTGCCATACCTCGCTGAGCTCGTAATTGAATTCCCTATCGATCGGCATTAAAACCTGAAAACTTTATGTTTTGCCCATTTTTCCAAAAACTCGTACCATTTAAAAAATGAGAAAATGTGCAAAAAAATAGTTTTCCTACAAGTGTAGGGATCGCTAGTCAATGTTGTAAGCTGCTCAAAGCAGCCGGTCTCTTAGCTGTGCGTCTAGTTTTGACCAAGATACGATTGAAAAACCGCAAAAAAAGTCGAGGTACTTTTTCAAAACTCCTACTACCTGTTTTCGACCAGAAAATTGAATGTACTTGATCAATGATCTTGTTTTAGTTTTGTTTTTTATTATTTATCACTTAAGAATAGTTTTAGTTTTTAGTTACTTGTTCTGCTCATTTGATTTGGTTTAGTTATTTGTTTCGTCTGCTCTTAAACATCGTACATGTTCTAGAAAATATGAATTTGGTTTTGTTACATTGTCCACACTTGGTGTATATAGTATATATATGGTATAGGTGTATAGAACGCATGCTTGTATATCCGTTACACAGTTATATATCAGTATATATGCATCTGGTTACGTTTGTGTCCGCAAACAATGTTCATGATCTAGTTTCAGCTCTGTCTTCCTCTACATGTAGACTTTGGTTGGGGATGGAAGAGTCGGGATTGCTTTCGGGGATGGGGACTGCTGTGGATCTGGGGATGGGGATGGGGATGGCGATGGGGATGGAGATGGAACAGAACGTTAACACAGATGAGCCTTAGAAAAAATACGCATAGATGTGGGTCCGGAATACATTTATATAAATCTGTATTTCTAGGTATAGGCAAGGTATATAGGTCGATCGCCTCGTATTGCTCGGTCGTGGCTCTACCAATCTAGGTCTCTAAGTGTGTGTTGTGGAGCAAGTGTTTTCTTCGAGAGTGGAGATAACTTGATTCCCTTCTGGCTGGTTGTATATATAATGTGTACATTAGTCCTACAATATGGGTATGCCGCGATTATACAGTTTGGGGATGAACAGTTTATATATCAGAAGACCAAGTTACCATTATAAGTCGTTAGCTTTGTAGGCTTCAATTTTTGTTTAGAACAACGATTTCATTTCATAATAATATTCTTATTTGGTTTAGTTGCCGGATCCTCTCAGGATCTTTGGTTGTATCTCAGGCCCCCGTCCACTACCCCGCAAGTGCCACTAGTAGGGATACAGGTTCTTGCGCTTGAGCTCCATATCCAGGTCGGCCAGTTGCTGCAGGAATCCGTCGTTGGGCCGGATGTCGCGCCTCATCCGCACCGTGCGTATCGCGTCCACCGCCGACATCTTCCGGCAGATCATCAGGTAGGCCAGCACACAGGTGGCCGACCGGGACATGCCCACCAGGCAGTGGACCAGGATCTTGCCTGTAGGAAAAGCACTGATTAGCATGAGTTCTTCTAAAGGTTGTCACCAGCGGGCAGAGCTCTGTTCGCTCTGTGCCGCCACACAAACAGTGCACAGCTGGAGCTTGATCCAGAGTAAGCTTTTGCCATTCACCAATAGTAAACCTTCTCCAAGGACTCAAAATAATCTACTTTTTCAAAAACCCCATATAATATTCCGGGGTCCCCGAATGGTGACGCCGCTTACTCTGGACCCCTGACCCCACCACTTACCGCCGCTGCTGATGGCGCTGTCGATGAACTTGGAGGCCACGTAGAAGTACCTGGAGATGTCCGTCGTCGGGGCATCGACCATGGGGAAGCCCATGTACCTAAAAACACAATCCTTATGGCTGCGTCTATCGCACAAACAAACACACACAGTACACAACAAACAGCAACAACAAAGTTGAGCCAAAATCGAGATGAGATGAGATGAGATGGTTTTTTGATTGCGAAGTATCGAAATGCGTAGTGCGTAATGGTACAAGAATGGTATTTACGAGTGCGTAGGAGAGATAAAAAAGAGAAAGAAAAATAGGAATTTTTTCAAAGAAATTTCGAGGTGTGTGGCATCAAAGATTGTGTAAGTGCAAGATAAAACTAAAACCGTGTGCGATTCAAAACAAAATATGAACTAATTTGGAGCGAAGGACTTCGAGAATTGCATTCCCTTCGCTTGTTCATGTTGTTGCCTCTTGTCGGGTCAGCGATTGGGATTGGGGCTAGGGCTGGAGATGGGATCGTGGCACTCACCTGATGCTGGGCATATCCCGGTAGTAACTGTGCCCGGTGTCCACCTGGCCGTAGCGACATCCTTCGGCAGCATTCAGGACGTGGGTGATGCCCATCATTCTCAGATAGGTTTTGTTTTTGGCCGCCGCACTAGAAGGGGATAATCGTTAGTGGAAGCCTGTTCTCTTCGGGGCAAGGATAGGGCACTCACGCATCGCCAATGTAGATGCCCGGGTAGACCTCATCACAGTCTACGTCGTGGATGGCGCACTCGGCGCGCCGCAGTCCCGGAAGTGCCCGGCTAGGAGCCATCGAGTAGTGCAGGACTCGCTGCAGCTGGCGGCCAGTGGTCTGTTCGGAGGTCTCCAGGCGGCTGGGCGACTGCAATGGGATGGGGAAGTTATGAACAGGCATCAGTGGGTGGAGCAGAGGTTTCCCGGACAACATCGACGTGTTAACACAGAAGCCAAACAACTCACAGCCTGACCAGGTGTTAGTAGTAAAGCTCTCGGAAAATGTTAAATTGGTATTGAAAACTTTCGATTTCTCGCCGTACTTATAAAGCAGTTTATAACGGAATCATTAAATTCTCATAGTATTATTAAAATACAACTTTTTGTAGGACACTAAATCCCTCAAAATATAATGCCTTTCCTTCAGAAACTATGGCCATGAACTGTAAAAATCTTACAAAACTGAAACTATTTTTAGGTATCTTACGGCAAGACCACTGATTTGAGATGCCTTTAGAGCTTTTCATTAACGGGGAACTATAAGAACATGCATTTGGAGAATCGATTTACCACTACCTAAAGGTCCATCGGTAATTAGATCTTGTGGATATTTTGGCAGGCTTCTAAGGAGGTCCCTCACTTCATATGACATCACATCCCAGCGTCAATTGCCAAAAAACAGGAACCAAAATGCCCAGCCTTGCGGATTTATGGCAAAGGCGAAGGTCGCAATTTGGCACAAAAGATGACAAATCAGACAGGGACAGGACAGGGGAGGTCGCCCAGAGGGGTCCGCCCTATACGTATGTAGGTGCAAAGACAGTTCGCTGCCTGACGATTTCAGGGACAGAAAGTGAAAACTTTTGCTGCCTTTTGTGTTCTTTGTATCTTGCACTTTGTTTTCCTCATTTAATGCCACTTCGTTGGCTATCGACTGTCTGACTTGTCATAATACCATAATCTCGGGGAGGGGGTGGTGGGTAGGCGTTCACGTTTCGGAAACTTTTGCTTTTTGTCGCGGCATGCGACCCTGAAAATGAAACGACGGCGGCGAGGAAGAAAAGTGAGGTATATGCATCACTTGAGCATCTGTCGCCAGAGTTCTTTAACATTTTGCTCAACTTTTGGCTGATCTGTTGTGACTGATCTATGGCACAGAGCTCGCGGCGAAGGCGTCTTTATATATAGCTTCTAGATTCTTGTCGGCGCAAGGTGTGTGTGGGTTAATTGTTCTAAATCCGTCGGTGAAAAGCGCACGAAATGTGGCGATTATTTATAGCGTTATTTTCGCCGTGGCCCGTTTATCCGCCAGATACGAGTGTTACGAATTAGTTTTCAACGTCGGTTAGTTGGGGACTTGGACGGCACAGTTTAAAAACAGATACGCAGGTATGCACATTTAAAAGCCTCATGCAAAGCTTTCTTTTCTGGCAACAGGACAAACCTGGTAGTAGTGGGGACTGTATCTGTCACCGATGCTGCTGCTGTACCTGTCTGTGAGAAGCTGAAAGAAATGATTAGAAATGTTGTGTCTTAGGGAAGTAACATATTAAATAACCAACTCGCTAAGAACCCCAATTGGCAATACGGATGACATTTTAAGTACAAACTTCTTGTCAAGGGCAATGCAACACGAAAAATATCTGGTAGAAGAGCGAACATCTTACGCAGTACATCTTAATCAACTTGGGCCGTATCAGGTGGAAACGGAAATAGAGGGAAAGCTATTGCTCAGGTGAGTGTGAGGCTGCGCGCCTTGACCTTGTCCCCCTTGCCAAGAAAATTGCGCTACCGCCCACCCACAGCCATGCGCCCACTCCCCGCCCACTGATTTGCATCTAAAAATACTTGATAGAGAGAAGAAATTACTCACCGATGATGTGCAGTGAAAAGCAAGGCGAACGAGAGGTGTGTAAGAGAATCACATAGATATATTGGAGCAAGTGGAACCCAGCAACGAATTTGTTGTCTGTGACTCATCCCACGCCCCGGCCAGCACCCCCCTAAAAAGCATAGATATACAGATACATGTACGGAGTGAGGCCCGCATGACAAGACAATTAGCTGGACACGACAAGTCCAAGGGGAAAATACACAAAACACCAGATACGAGGCAAAACAACGAAAAGTGCAAGCGCCAAGGGAAACGAAATCGAAAAGCGAGTGGAAAACACTGGCATGATTGAATGTTGCCGGGACGGTGCCCGTCCAATCGCCAGCATATACAGATACACTACGGTCGTGGCATCTACAGGGCATTTCCATTCCCACTCCGACGTCTGAGCGGTTCGTGCGAGGGAATCTATTGGCAGCTTGAAAGCGTTCGTATCTTATTATAGCCGCATCGAAGGCAGGCGACAGCGAAGGGGCTGAATACCTGTGCGGTGTGTTCTGTATGGGCAGCAGACTGGGAGAGGGCCACTGAACAGTCTACCAACTGAAATTCTTTGCTCTAAATGTAGGCCTAAAGGTACAAGCTTAAAATAGAACAATGCCTCCAAAGAAAATAATAACCCCGATTGTTTGATTCTGACTAACTGGCCGCGTTTACTTTTCGAAGTCATGGCAATCTGGTATACAAAATCAGCTTAGCGACATTTGATAATACATATATACTAATAAAATATCAATAAATAAGGTGGTCTATGACCTATGAACAAGTGTCAAAGGGCTTTGGTAAATATCTTTAGTGTTAAGTATGTGCAACGAAATGTATAAAATACATTGGGCTTTTAGGACTATCAAAACAACTGGTAGGATGTTCTACTATTGTTGAACCCTTTTCCAAAGACTGCATCTATCCCATTTCAACTTCTTTTGCCGCCGGCAATATAAACTAGTTCTTAACGGGGGCTGCCACTCGCTGCAGCCATTCTAAGGACGTCATAATCTCGATTCTATTGCGATTGATGTCCCTTGGCACGGCTGGGCGGGTCAGGTCAGCCGCAGGCACAGCCATCTGACCCACATGCGCTCCACATGTTGCGGCTTGCAGGTGGCAACAGTTGGGCCTGCTTGACCTCTGGGCTGACACAGTTCTTGCCTTCGATATCTGCAGGAAGTGCAGCAAGCTAAACGGAAAATGGAAAAACAATGCCACAGTGCACGATGTGGGGCAGGATGGAAAGACGCAGGGAGCGCGGGGGGCAGGGCGGCTAGACAATGCAATCAGCTAAATAAGCTAAGCAACTGGGGAAGGACGTGAAAGGAAACTATGCGGTCAGCCTTGCAGCTCGCCATTCACTGTTATTTAATGGTGTTGCTTGGGCTGTAGGCCCACTGCTGAGGACTTAGGATAAGGTTGATTCGATGTAACTTTGGATGGGCCTTAGCATCAAGTACATTACATCAAATATGTATTTATTTAATACTCTGCGTAATAATAATATTTTAAATGAAATATTTTATTCCTTTTTATCGTAAATCAAAACCTCCGAAATACAAAAAACAATGCAACAAATGTTGCCTATCTATCTTAATGGCACCTAGTACACAAGCATCTGCGGACATTTTCCATCGATATATTTATTAAAGCTTTTTGTAATTCATTCGCGATTTACTTGCTCGGCCTTGGGCAGAGAAATTCCCAGAAATAGAAATACGAGAGCGAGGCAAAAAAGGCGAACAACAAATTCCTAAAATCATTTTTCAAGTGTGAAAATGCTCGGCTGAAAATGTTGGAAATTAGGCAAAGCAAAATCAAGAGCACAAATTCATTTTCGGCCAAAGGGAAATTTACAAGCGCTCCTTCGTTTTTCCCGTCTGGCCAATGGCATTGATAAATCTATACCTATAAGTGTGACACACATACAATAGACATATAGATACGTAGCTATCTGTGTATCTGCATAATCTGCATAGTTTTCGGGCACTCGACAAATGCAAATCGCATTGACATGCAAGCCAGTAGTATCCTGCAGTAACTTTTTGTTATTGATTAAACAGTCAACGAACCAGTCCCCCGAAAGAGGAGGAAAATGTAAACCAAATTCCCCAGATAATTATGAAAAAACTGAAAGAGACATTCCTCAGCTGATTTCCCAACATTGAGCGCGAAAAACTTTGGCAGCCAGCAAATCAAGAAACGGAGCCAAAACAAAACAATTTGCCACATTGCAGAACTAATTTTGATTAAATGCGCAGTTCGGTGTATGCTCATTTGCCTTTTAAGGCGGGCACGTTTACGGGTCGGGAAAGATACATGTGAGTTCCCATCAAATAGCTGTCTGCCTGTCATTATCAAACTACGAGCTCACAAGCGGGAACATAGGCCGTAAGGATGGACACCCAGATCAATCTCCATAAATTGTGGATTTTAGCACAACGTTCTAACTATTTGATGGTGCATCTTATTGGGATAGTTCCCCACCCAGTCTTCCCTATGCGACTATCTCTACTGCTCCACAAGGCCAACAGCAGATCGCCGATTGACCTTGAGCTTGAGAACAGCGCTTCCCCATTTGGGTGGGTTTCCAGCTCGCTCCAAATGGGGAAACGCTTTCAAGTCGCCGCCTTTGAGTTCAGCTTCTGCCGCAGCTGTTACAGGGAGAAAATGTGGGAGCCCCAATTTGCTTTTACCAGGAAAGTAATGCGAAAGTTACAAAAGAAGAGGTTTTTCAAGGCATACTATTAGACGCCTTCTTTGAAGTTTTTGCGATCTCTACATGTTTGTGAAACTCAGATCTTATACGTTTTTAAATAACTCTAAGATAACATATAGGCTTATTCAAAAATGTCAGCGCCCAATGAGATGTTTTTAAATCTTCTTATGATGCCTTTGTGAGAGTATGTTAGTTTAAGTTGGCATTTTATATGACCATACTTAGACACCTTCTTTGAAGTTTCTGCGATCTCTACATGTTTGTGAAACTCAGATCTTATACGTTTTTAAATAACTCTAAGATAACATATAGGCTTATTCAAAAATGTCAGCGCCCAATTAGATGTTTTTAAATCTTTTTACGATGCCTTTGTGAGAGTATGTTAGTTTAAGTTGGCATTTTATATGACCTATGACCAACCATTTGGTGTTGGCTTTTGGATACTCCTAATTCGAGTGGATGTACGTTGATCTACAAGTGCCCATGGATACCGCACTTTTTCGCAGTGCAGCGCTGCGTTTGCCTTTCGCTTTCTGCTCAATCAGGCGCAACAGCTGCGATGCGACACGCCCACAACATCGGCACAGAGCGGCTTTATATAGTACTTGCCCACGATACACGTACAGAACGTGGGTCCACACAGATACAGTGCTCTATCGATTGTTCAATTAGCGCTCCCGATGGGCTTGACACTGAGCCAGCGCCAGCGCCAGCGCCAGCAGCACTGGCAGCGGAAGGCGGCGATGACATTGACATTTTAGCTGAGCCCGGGGCTTATATACTGGCAGTACGCCGAGAGCCTATATGTGTTTATCCGCCGCGGGCTTGGCGGCACTTCACAATGGCCACCACACGGAAGCCGAGCAATTAATCTGAGCCACCAACTTGATGCGCTTCACTGCCCCCGAATTCATTGGGTTTTTGCATTCGATTTGGGGCCCAAGTTCCTGGTTTGGCCCACCCAGCTTGTGCGTCTTAGCATTCCACATTCGAGTTAATTGGCCCAAGCCTATGAGTAATCTCCGAGAGCCCATTGCCACCGATCCGCATTTTCGGGTCAATCAAATCCAGTGCAGCGTCACTAATTTTGCTAGCCTAGTGCCGGCGGGGGTGGGAGTTTTCCATTGGCCGGGGCTTCCCGGCAGCCTGTCATGTGCGATGATTGATTTTTGAAATTGTTTCCCACTTTAATCGGCCACCTTCAGGCAACAGGGTAATTTAACAATTAGAACAATCACTTGTTTAGCCAAGGGTTTCACAAAACAACAGACTGACTGGTTGGAGGATGTTCGTGGTAAATTATATTCCTTTTATAAATACTAAAACTGTAACTTGAAGATTGACTCGCAAGTCAAGTAGCATAACTGCTTTTCCTACTGGTTATCGTTGCCAGGATCCCCAGAATCAAAGAAGCACAAGCGACGTCAAAGCTAAACAGGGAACTGTAGGTTTTGGAACATCTTCAGCCCTCCGAGGACAAGCCCAACTCTAATGGCGACCCGACCCAGGCCCAGTGCAGTGGTGACCCAAAAAGCGAGGCGCCAAAACCGAGTTAATGCCAGGATAATCGCCCGATAAAAGCCGCAGACAAAGATGGTTATTTAACGACCCACATGTTGGGAACAGTGCGGCGGGGCTCTTCGGGTGGTTGGGTGGTTGCGTGCCAGGGGCGGTGTGTTCTGGGCTGCCACGCCTTGGAAAGGCACTTGAACTTTGCATTTGCATTTGGAGGCCTTCAGGAAGGGCGGTGGGCGGTGGGCGGTGGATGGTGGCTGGTGGCTGGTGGGTGGTGGTGCACACATGTGCCAAGGCCTCCCAGCCACAGAAAATAGAACAAATTCTATTTTCCCTAGCCTGGTTTTTGTGTCGTTGTTCTTTGCGGGTTATAGGTGAAGTGGCTTGGGGCTGGGGTGTGGGTGTGGGTGTGGGTGTGGGGAAAGGGCGGCCGAATTGGGTCAGCAGAGCGGGAGGACGACGTGGCCGCAGATTGAGGCGAGTCAAGGTCATCAGCGCTCGCCGTCACCACCGTCATCAGCTGTTTCTGACAGATGCCCGAAGCTGGCGTCGAAGAGTCTGCTACGCGGCACTTGACAAGCCAGCCTGCGCCACGCCCCCTTCCCCTCCTTACACTGCGCGAGGTTCTGGTAGCTAACTTAATGGTATTGTACGAAACGGCTCTTACGCTTCTACCCCAGATAACGTAACTGTGGCTTCCAAGAAGTATTCCCATTGAAATTCGCATACTTCATATTTATCAGATATTAATCTGACGGTTCTCTCGCAGTTGTGCCCAGGATTTTCTCCCAGTACTCTGCCCACTTCGTGGCCACCCCTCTCCGCCCACTGTCTTTGTTTTTAACCCCACCCCCGCCGCTGTGCCCCGATGTGCCCCATTGCGCTTCCACTTACCGCATATCTCCATGACATCTTTGTGGAGTGTGTGTTTTGGGTTTGTTGTGTTTCGGTTGTGCTTGGATCCCGCTCCTTTCTCCTGCGCCTCGTCGCCTATCTCTGCTATACTCCTCGCTACCTGGACTATCTGGATGTGGGGCTGTGCTGGCTGGATGGACCGATGGTTTGATGGGCTGATGGAGGGGTCGCACGTCTGCGGGGCTGCGCTTTCGTTTTGCTCTCGGCGGCTTCCTTGATTGGTTCGGTAAATGGTAATGACAATTATTAGGATCGAAATGCAAAGCAACTGGGAGGAGGCTGAAGTCCTCAGCCACCCACACTCACTCGTACACATACAACGCACTCACTCACAGCTAAAAAAAATAAACAATGACTAGCTACCTCTGGCTTCCTTTCGAAATACTCGATTCTGCGGCAGCTCCCACTCTTAGCTGCTGCTTGTCACTCAGTTACTATTTCTATTTCGAATCTATTTATTTATCTCAACCGTTTGCTGTTTTCTCAGCGTTCTGGCGACGGGCACTTTTTGCGACTGATTCGCGGTGCCGCTTTGGGGTTGTTTTCTAGGCGCCGAAAGCTCGTCCGCCCCCAAAAAGCGGCCCTGTGACGTAGGCGCCCCAACAAAGCTCGCTCTTTCGGGCTGAAGCTTTGCACCCGCTCTGCACGTGGCACTGCGCTCCGCACACTCGAAGAAATCATGCGGGCGTTCCACAGAGTTACCCCATAATCTTGCAGTGCGTCAAGAGTAATCGAAATACTACTGTGCTCCGAAATCATGATAAGAGAATTTTGAGATACTTCCCCTCTCTGAATGGACCATGGCATCCTGAGTGCTTATCGATACTATATAAATAAATGTGATACATCATAAAGCGGGTTCTAGATGTATCCACATCAAAACCCTGGCTTACACATGGACTATAAAGTATTTTAACTTGTTTTGCAGTATCCATGGAAATGGAGAACAAAAACCCCTTAAAGGAATTAAACAATGGGGGGTTATTTTCTTCGAGTGTAATACGTGTGTGGGTTGCCGACACCCACTTACGCACATGTAAATATTTTCGTAGTTACATTAGCTATTTACGAGTAATTCATTTACATATCCAAGCGTTCCGTCGCAGGAAGCCGCCGAGAGAGAGAACAGCCCTGACAGGGGCCAAAGCTTTAAGCCAAAAAGTTATCGGCCAAGTTCAGATGCCCTCGCCCACCTGAGAACTGGGTATCGCGTTCAGTGGATACAGGCGTCGCGATTGTTGTAAGTACTCATCTAATCGATGACCTATTAGATCAAGACTGACATGGTCAGAAGAGGGATTACGTGCCGTAAAAATAGGATTATTTTTGTCAATCAATCTACCTCCTTGTCCATAATTTTGCTAAATAAAGTCGGAATAAGGAACGCATTCCTCGATGGGCTCGTATTTAAATACCCTATCGATTAAAATTAATATCTGGAAACTTTATTTTTTGGCCATTTTTCGCAAAAAAAAACGTTACGTTACGAGAAAATGGGTCAAAAAATTAATTTTCCCAAAGTGTTGGGGATCGCTAGCCTATGTTGTTAGCTGCTGTTAGCTGTACGCCTCCTTTTAACCAAGTTACGATTGAAAAACCGCAAAAAATAGGGTTATTTTTGTCACTAATCCTACTTCCGACCAGAAAACACTACGTTTTTTTGCAATAATTTTGCTAAACAGGATTTTGCTAGATAGGAGTGCAACGTCTCGCTGAGCTCATATTTAAATTCCCTTTCGATTGGCATTTAAATTTGGAAACTTTACTTTTTTGCAAATTTTTGCCAAAAAAAAAGTGATGCAACTTCAAAAATATAAAATTAGAAAAAAATTAATTCTCCCAAAAGTAATGGGGATTGTTAGCCTATATATTGAGCTACTCAGAACAGTCGGTCATTCCGCTGTGCGCATAGTTTTGGCCAAGTTACGATTGAAAAACCGCAAAAGGTTGTGTATTTTTCCCCAAATCGCAAACAAAACTGATTATGAAAATGCGTAAGTTGGTCAAAAAATGTTCCCGAGCGATGAGGAGTTAGCCCATTCTAAAAGGGGGAACTTATAAATATTTAAAAAACCATCAACCATCTCTGATTCGTGAAACATACACTCTGAGCCAAATCATCGAAAGCTTTTTCGTTATTGTTCGGATTCATTCTCCCACTCTGAGCACCATGACTGTGAGAATCGAAAATAGAACTGCGAATTTAAGACGAGAGACTAAGTATATTAGGCGTTTGGCTCTTTCAATTGTCGAGCGAGGGCTGGTCACGATAAATAATTTTCGCCCTGATATTCATTGATCGTGGTACGAGCCAAGAGTGAATAGTGAATGGAAAAGCTGAAATGTTTTCAGATTTATGCCTGGTACTACTGAGTAAATGAAAGTGAATGCCAGCGGGGAAGCTGAGAACGAACCACTGAGAAAGCCATCAAGACATAAAGTGGACAATCAGTGGTGGGCATTTTTTATTGAAAACTTCACTTTACGTGCAACGCACTCTCCTCGACAACTCTCCCTGCCAAATGACAATTGATTTGTGCATCCGCTTTGGCTCTGGGTGCCAGCAATCCGCCAGATCCCGGCACGAATGGAAATTTAAAAGCCATAAATCTCGCGGATTTTATATCATCTGTAACTGTGGCAACAACAGCGTGCAATCAAATTAACTGGCAAGAAGCAGGAAGCCATTCCCGCCTAGCAGTGCGCTACGCGGCTTTTTCAAGACTTTGGAGTTTCGATGGGGCCCCTCACTTTCAAAATGTCGAAAAACGCCCGACTGGTCCCCAGTAATTTTGCCATATTTTATTATTTCATTTGTTCATTTGTTAGGGCCCTCCTCCCCCTATCTCGCTAATTCCAGCATGCGTCTATGACGAAATGTGTTCGGAAGACGCCTGCGTCTTCGCCCTCCGATGCGTCGATTGCTCTGCCACCTGTCAGACGTCAGCGGCGGCTTAGCAGCTTAACTTGTAAGATGTTGGGGAATGGGGGACGGGGCATGGGGGTGGGGATGCTCCACATTGTCAACGGCCTCGACACCTTGGAAGTGCGACGAAGAAGCCTGTGTCTCCAGCCCAACATAATTTGCTCCAAGAGTTTTGGAGTGAGTCCGCCTGCCCGTGTGTGATGTATGTATTTTTAAAGCAAAGCACTGGCCTACAAGTTGTGGACTTTAGGAAAAGGAACATGCTTTAATGTAATGCTACGGCATACCCTTAGGCACCTTTTCAGCTAGTTAAAGACTAGCGGAGTTTGTGACACTTTTGCTATGCAAGAAAGTGTGGACATCTTCGAAATGTACCTTTCTTTTGCGGGCTAGTGCTCGGCTGGCGCACTGTTGACAATGTCGCTTGTCGCTGATATCTGGCCGGCAGGTGCAAACAGACGCATTGCTGGAATCGCCTTTTAATTGTCTCCTCGCCTTGCTGCTCCTGATGGGCCTGAGCTTCTGGAGAATCGCCGGAATGGTTCTTCGGCGGCGGCAGCATGGGAAGCTGCGGATCAACCGACTTTGGTTAATCCTCTAGGGCTCTTGCCGAGGTCTTTCAGCTGATGCGTGCCTGTCGGCCCGCGTCAAGGCGATGGGGTGTTGTCGCAGCCCACGAAATGAACACGAGCTGTATGTCAAGTGTGGACGCCGAAGTATTTGGTACTCTTTACTTATTTTTTAAAATATAATTAAAAACCCTTTTGAACAAGCGACACATAATACAGTACAAATATTTGGGACCTTGAAGCTTCCATACTTATTGAGCTTTTATGATTAATTATATTGATTGGTTGGAGATACTTATGTGTATATACTTGTTCGAAGGGCATTTACAAAAACCCAACAAAAAACTACATCGTGAAAAGTGCAAGTTGTGTAAATGAGAGCGTGACAAGATTTCCCGCTTTTCTTGCTTTCATTTTCCCGTTTTCGCGACGGCTGCTGACAAGTTCGGAGGGCCTTGTTATTTTTAAAGAAAACAACATCGAAGTATTTCATTTCCATTTCCAATTCCTCTACCAGGCGGAAGATTTGCAGCGGCCTATTTTTAGAAGCCCAGCGAGACACTTGGACCGTTTTCACAGTTGGCTTCATTCACTGCCCTCCGAAACTCCCTTCTGGGGCCAATTGGAAAACCAATCTGCTTTGGCTCCACAGAAATTAATTTTCGTGGATACATGCAGGAAAAATATATGCATTACGTTTAGGAGAGATGTGTGTGTAGCGTTTTTTATTATTATAAAAGAGCAGGAAATATCTATGTTGTAGACTCACTGTATTATATAGACCTAAACTGTAATCGTTTTTTCTAGTGTACTCCACTCCATTCCCTGTTTGTTTGGATTGGTCTGGTGCAGACACGAACATTAACATCCACATAGCTGCAGCATTTTCCCACTTAATTGCAACGAGAAGTGCAGAAATAGCTGGCGATGCCGAGGGGAATGCAGATTCCGGGGATTCATTGGAGTGCTGGGCGTGCGAGGGATCGAAACAGTGATCAGTTCGATAGTCTGCTCAACTGCAATCCATCTGCCTGACGATCTTCGTTTGTGTTACCCACCCTGGCATTTCTATGATTGCTTTTCAATCGATCAATTAGCAGATGACTTGATTTTTTGCACTCAACTTCCTGCGCACTCCTAGTAAAATCATTCAATTTTTTGAATTTTTGTTTTATTTCGCGTTTTTCCCTAAACATAGCTACATCGTAAAGTCCATAAGGTCCTGTGTTACAATTTGATTCTGGGTCCTGAAATTCGTTTGAATGTTTCCTACCTGTATTGCCCGCCCAGGGTTTTTACCTCCCACTAGCTTTATAATGCGTTTACCCACACTGTTTCTAGATGAGTGATCAGATCAGTTCGGCTCTCGATAGTGTGGCCTGTACAACTCCCACGGACGTTATGTCGAATCCCGAGAGTGACCTCTTCCTGTCACTTCCCCTTGAAGAGGGCATCGGTCTGGAGCTGGGGCTTCTCCTTTTTCTTCAGTCCCACGAGGAGCTGCTTCAGCTGGATGATGGCTCTCGCCGGATTGAGATGTTTGGGGCATGTGTTCGTGCAGTTCATGATGGAGTGGCAGCGATAGAGCTTCCACGGATCCTTGAGGAAGTCCAGACGCTGCTCAGTGGCCTCGTCCCTGAAAAGCAGAGATACGTATGTGTATCAGGAAGTAACACTAGGACGCTTAGCCGATTCATTATCGGGAACCCTAACCGGAATCCGTTTTGTTAAACCATTTGGCTTATACAAGACTTTGAAATTATTGTTTGGTCATAAAGAATGAACTATTACAAATGGTAACAAAAATCAAAAATGATTTGAGTAGCATTAAACTTTGTTTTCAATTTATCACCGAAACGATTTGATTTACAATTATAAAACCAGACTGAATAAGCACAGCTCACCTGGAATCGATGACCCAGCGGAAGGCCTGCATGAGCACGGCGGGTCCCAGATACTTGTTGCTGTTCCACCAGTACGAAGGGCAGGAGGTCTGGCAGCAGGCGCACAGGATGCACTCGTAGAGCCCGTCCAGCACCAGGCGGTCATCGACGGACTGCAGGTACTGCGCCGATCCGGCCTCCCGCTTGAGGTCCTTGCGCTGCAGCCACGGCTGGATGGAGCGATACTGGTCGTAGAACTGGTTGAGATCCGGGACCAGGTCCCGCACCACATACAAATGGGGCAGCGGGTAGATCCGGCAGCACTTGCTCTCGTCCTGGTCGATGTGCGACACGCAGGCCAGGGTGTTTGTGCCATTGATGTTCATCGCACATGAGCCGCAGATGCCCTCGCGACAGGAGCGCCTGAAGGTCAGCGTGGGGTCCATCTCGTTCTTGATCTTGATCAGGGCATCCAGCACCATGGCGCCGCACTTCTCCAGGTCCACGCTGTAGGTCTGCATCTGCGGCTGCTCCCCCGGCTTCCAGCGGTAGATCTCGAAGCTCTTCATCCTCGGATTGGCCGACTTTGCTTTCTTTGGAGGAGGTGATGGAGCAGAAGACGATGGAGGTGGAGATGGAGGAGGTAGAGGGGGCGGCGCGTTGCCTGCAGGTGACTTTCCGGCGGACGCTCCTCCGGACTGGGCGGCTCCTCCTCCCGCTCCTGCTCCTGCTGCTGGGGCTGGTTCTCCTCCGAAACGTCTTCTTGGGGCTGTTCCTCCGGCGGCTGGTCCTCGGGGGGCTCTTCCTCCTGGTCAGTATGATTTGGAAAGAAAAGAACTGAATTAACTCGCAATAACTAGCCAATGTTCAGCCTAGAGAATTATAAATATTGCCCTTATCACTTTGGTTCCTATTCAAAAAAAATTTAAAATGATTATATAACTTGAATAAAATAATAATCCCATATCATTTTGGAAGATGTTTTAAGACATACATAATGTAAAACTCAAATAAAATAAGTAAAACAATAACCCTACAATTTTTAAAAAGGTGAGACGACTACTATAAAAATTTGCAAACACATGTATGTATTATATTAAATCTAATAGTTCATCACATATAGCTTATTATGGGTAGATAATATGGAACCCACCTGCTCCTTGGGCACTGGATTGGAAGGACTGGGATACCACGGATATTGCGGATACTGTGGCGGCGGCAGCCATCGCTGGTCCGGATATCGCGGCTGTGGACATAGCCGCCGCAAGACGGGGAACGGGTTCGGACACATCCTGGCCAGTCGCGAGACCCTTCAGCAGCCGGGCGCCTTGTCTACTCAGCAGCCGAGGCTGCCGGCGCACTAGATTCATCGGCTTCGGCCAAGTGGGACCTCGACAAGGAGATTTCACCAAGAGCCGTGGGAAAACTGGCTTTAGAAATAAATTGAATACTTTTATTTTTTAGTTTCTTGTGAATGCGACGTGTATGTTACGTGTTGTTATGTCGAACTTCATATCAAAACTGAGGATTGGCTGGACACAGGTCCCAGTACAACTCGATGTGAGGCGCATGGATGACTGGATTGCAAATATTATGGGGAGCGAAACCCCAAGCCAAACTGAGTGGCGGACAAGGTTGCTTTACAAAATAAAACAAAGCATAAAATATAAAAATTTATTTTTAAATTTTTCAACAGGAGAGAAAGAACTACACAATCAAAGAAACAAATTTATTTCAATTTCGCACATAATAAACGAATTCTAGAAAAGAATGATATGTGAGCACTAAAAAATAAATTTAGATATAATTTGGGATAAACATTTTAAAAAGACCGCTCATGTGTATCGATAGCTCCCGCCACCGCAGAACTATCGATGGGCCTGCGTGCCGTGTTGCTATACTATCGATAGCTTCCGAAAAGGGGAAGAGGAAGAGCGAAAAAAGCGAAAAAACCAAAAGAAAACGCGAAACGGACAACAAAGCAGAGGGGCGAGAAAAAGAAAAAGGACTCGCGCAATACCCCCAAGAAACGCCAACGAGAATCAGCCAAAACGGAGGCGCGCAGGCTAGCGGAGATCGCGGCGATGGAGAAGAAGTCGTCGCTGCGCCGCTACAAGAAGGCCGCCCGCCACAGCGCGACGCACTCGAGCAGCTCGGACTCCACCTCGGACTCGGACAGCGGGAGCAGCTCGTACAGCAGCACGGACAGTGAGCAGGGCGTGGGCGTGGGCGGTGTGGGCGGACCCGGCGGCGGACTCGGGGGCCCCGGCAGCGGTGGCGGCGGCGGCAGCGTCCATGGCCATCCCCACACCCATGGCGTCCATGGCCATCACCCGCGCTCCGCGGAGCGCCATCATCGCAAGAAAAAGAGCTCCCGACGCGCTGGGAGCTCGTCGGGCGACGAGCCATCGTCGCGCCGCAAGCGAGACAAACGGGATCATGTGCAAAAGAAGCTGGTGGCCAAGCGGAATCACATCAAGCGAAAGTTGAAGGAGGCGCGCCTCAAGAAGAGGGCTGCTGCCGCCTTAAGTGGACACGTCCATCGCTCCCTGTCGCCCACGACGCGGGCCAAGCTTAAGAAGCTGGCCGAACGGAAGCGGCTCAGGGCCGCCAGCAAGGAGCAGCGGGAGCGGGACAAGCTGCGCGCCGTCCACCGGGACAGGGAGCGCGACCATCACCGGTTGGGCAGCAGCAGGAGTCCGCCGAGCAGCAGCACCACCACCACCACTAAGATACGCATCCACCAGGACATCGTGGGCAAGCGGCAAAAGAGTCCAGGTAAAAAGGCGCCAAGGGATCCTGGGTAATCTTATACTTTTCATCGAACACCCCATTTTTCTGTTCAACAAGTCGTATAAGAAGGTCATGTAAATCCTTCGAGAGAATAACCCACTTCTGGGTTAATGAGTGCTATCCAAGAACGATGGAAATATAAGCTCTTAGTTACCATCTATGTATAAGGGTCAATTAAATAATATTCCTACCTGCATCCTTAGGCTTGGGGTCTGGACTTGGCGGCGGAGGAAGCAGCTCGTCCTCGCGGATGCACCACCAGCTGATGTCGCGGGAGAAGATCATCATCCAGACCAGAGCGCGTGGACGCACTCCCTCCCTGGAGCGGGAACGCGAAAGGGAGCGTGAGCGAGAACGGGAAAGGGAACGCGAACGCCACGACCTCTCCCTGCGAGAGCGGGATCGGAGGGACCGGGAACGCGAGCGGGCGGAGCGAGAAGCGGCCAGGGACAAGGAGCGAGCGGAGGCGTTGGCCCGCTGTCAGGAGCGTCAGCGGGAGCGGGAACGCCTGGCTCGCGAGAAACTGCGCCGCCAGGAGGAGGAGGAGGGCGGCAAGCGGGGCGGACCGGGTCGAGACCTGGATCTCCCGCCTTACGGCAGCCGGGAGCGATCCCTGGACACCGTGGAAAGGGAACGGGAGCGCGAACGTGGTCGTCATGTGCGCGATAAGCGGGAGCTGGATCCCTATGAGCGGGAGCAGGAGTACCTGGAGGAGCGACATGGCCACGGGCTGATGGACGAGATGCGAAGGTATCGGCGCAGGGATCTCAGTCCCCTGCCCGAGCACTATGCGCCCCGGATGCGGGATCCCCGGGACATGTATTCGGAGGAGGAACGGGAAAGGTAAATTATAAAATAACAGTAGCCTTCCTGGGAGTGCTGATTTTAGAAACATTAAACTACATTTTACCGGTTTTAGGGCCTACAAGCGCGCCTACCTGGATGCCCGTTACTCCTCGCGGGAGCGGGAGGCCTGGCTGGAGGCCCGCGAGCTGCGGGAGCGGGAGCTGCAGGGACGCGAGTACCGCGAGCTCGATACAGAGGATAGCCTGTATCCGGACGAGCGAGATCGTCTGATCCGCGACAGGGAGCGGGAGCGGGATCGAGAGCGAGAGCAACGCGACCGGGAGAGGGAGCGCAACATTGGGCCTCGGGGCGATTTCCGGCCGGAGTGGGAGCGCGACTGGGAGGAGGAGGGCGGCGGCGGTGGCGGCCCCAGTGGCACACCGGGTCGGCCCGGCGGCTTTGTGGGCGGACCCAAGCGTGGCAAGCCCCCAGCGCATACGGGCGGAGGACCGTCCTCGCAGCAGCAGCACCACTCAGCTTCGGAGCCCGACTGGGACGCCGACGAGCGTGAGAGAGAGCGGGAGCGGGAACGAGAGCGTGATCGGGAACGGGAACGCGAGAGAGATCGCGAGGATCGGCCGGACACCGGAGGCGGCGGCGGCGTTGGTGGCGACAGGCCGTTGATTAAGAACGAGCCTGCTTGGCTGGAGCACGATCAGCGGGAGAAGCCACGCGCCTGGCAGCAGCAACAGTCGTCCAATACTGGTGGTGACTGGCGCGACAACGAGGATGCCCCGCCACCGCCCTCCCATCCGCATCCGGCTTCACCGCACCACCATGTCCACCCGAGGGGCGAGCGGGGATCGGGCAGAGGCTTCCGGCGCGGTGGCCACGGAGGTCATGGCGATCACGGCGATCGGCCCGGCTACAGATCCCATCCGCCGCCGCTGATGACACTGCCGGTGCAGCCCCCCGGCGGCTATTCCCGGGGGTTTCCCCACAAGCGCTTACCCTATGGCGGGGGCCGAGACGGAGTCGGCCGGGACGGAGGACTGGCAGGCTCCTCTGGCTTCCTCAAGAAGCACACACACGCGCCGCTAGTCTCGCCGACGCAGACACCGCAGCAGAATCCTCTTCTAAACGCCGCCGGCAAGCCGAATGCTGCCGCACAGGCGAGCGCTGTGGCCGCCGCAACTACTGCAGTGGCAGCGGCCAAGGCGGCGGCCCAGAGTGCCGCCAATGCCACCACCAATCCAGGAATACTCGCCCAGGTAGGTTTAGTTTTTCATTTACTGTGGACCTTGCCCAGGTCCAAGCCCATAGTGATATCAAATGCATCCCATCGTATCATATTGACCATGGTTTCGTTTTTGTTTATAAGTAAATGCATAGATCCCATCAAGTGCAGGCTTTTACTCTTTGACTGACTGACAGTCTCCAGCCAGTTGACAACTACATATTGAAGAGCAATGTCGTTTAAAGTGCCTCAATCCCTCTTTCAGGTGAGCAAACTGAACACCGTGTGCATCAAGCAGGAGGACGCCTCCGAGGACTCGGCAGGCACACCGGAGCTGGGCGCCCAGGACTCGCCTACGCAAAATCTGAACCACTCGCTGACCTCCGAGGGCAATCCCGTGAAGCTGGAGCCCATACGCACCACAGTCGCCGGTGAGGGTGAGCTGAGCGAGATCAGCGATAGCGATGACGACATCCTCAACAAGACAGACAAGGTGCGGCCCAAGAGCGAGCTGCCAGCGGAAACGGACCAGGAGATGGACACCAACGGAGCGGAGGAGCGGAAGGGCGAGTGCCTTCACGGCGTGGCCGGGCACCCGATCAAGGGCGAGGAGGTGGATGAGGTGCTGGACTTTGAGGAGATATCCGATGGCGAGCTGGAGGAGGACGCTCGGCACAAAGGTGAGCAGTCTGCTGGCCACGAACGTGACCCATGGCTAGTAAATCGTAATGCATGTATAAGTATTAGAAGTCCATTTTCGCTGATGATATCACTTCAAGCACTGGGCTCTGAGCATGTAGACGTAGATATGTGGTCACCTGACACGACTCATCCCCTGAATCCGAACTGAAATCCGATTTGCCTTCCATCACTTCGCAGGCATTGGCGACGCCCTGGGCGTGGACTGGCAGGGACTGATTGCCGAGACCCGGCAGCAGGCCACCGAGGCCCAGGCGGCGCAACAGGGAGTGGACCGCGGCACCTCCGCCAAGCAGCGATGGCAGCCGCACCGCGTGCTCCTCGACATGGGCATCTCGTTCGGAATGGCGGGCGAGAGCTACGCCCGCCGCGTGATGGAGGAGGCCCGCCAGCAGTTGATCCAGGAGAAGGAGCAGTGCCAGCAGCGCGAACGGGAGCGCGAACTGGATGGAGACGGGGAGCCGCCGGCCAAGACGTCCTCGCCGCTGCTCGACTACCGCGAATTCCTGGCCAGTCCGCAGCAACTGGAGCCACTGGCATGCGTGCAGATGGGCCTGCGCCACGCCGCTGCAGAGCGCCAGCGACTGGTGGGCAATGTCTGCGGTCCGGGCAGCCGGGCCCTGAGTGCTCGCCAGGACTTGCGACTGCGCCGCCAGCTCTGCGGTCTGCCGGCCCGCGAGTGCGAGTTCCCGCGCAGCGTGCCCATCGTGGGCGAGGGGCTGCGCAACCTGGCCATGCAGATGTTCCAGCGCCGGCTCCTGGATGTCAAATGAGATCCGATGCCCGGCGAGATGGCGAGGCGGCGCCGTAAGCCGCGTCACTATCGACTGGACATACAGATCTTCATGGGCGGCCAGGAGGGCAAGCAGCGCGGGCGGGGGCGCTACTAGAGACGATTGCTCGCAGTAAGCCTAATTGTAATAAACAACTTGATGTGGATTCCTCTTCTATGAAAATTGTGAATATCAAAGCATTAATACACACATACGAATGTTCTTAATAAAAGTTATTGTCCTATTAAACGAGTCGATTACGGTTTGGAAAATCGGATATAGCGTGCTGAAAGGCAATGGGCCAAGGTGTTCGAGCGAAGAAAGGATAGGAGGCTCTCGGTATTTTCAATAGTAGATTTATTATATCGTTGCTGGGAACAGTTTTATAAGAAACCTAGTGCCGAAAATAATGTAAGTTCAGTTTTATTTCGATAAATGCATTCAGAATGGCTATGGTAAATGTTTAAGCTATTTGTAATAAGCAACTCAGGCAACGTGGAATAACTTGTAAACGTTTTGCGAGAACTCAAGTCAGAGGATCTCAAGTCCAACTCGGTGAATGCGAGACTAACGCCACCCGATTGCAGGGGTGATGCCTAGGTGCAACGATCTTAACTGAGTCAGTTTACGCTTGGTGTTGGGGTCTGCCAAAAGAGTGACACACAAAACATGTCGTAGCCCTGGTGCCTCAACTGATTTGGTTACAGTACATACAACGAAGGGGGATGCAATCGGAGGCTCCAGGCGGGGCTGACGCTCATTAAACACACACATCTAGATACTGTTTACGTTTACACCTTGGGAGTAAGTGGGGACCCGGCAGACTCTCGGCGGAGAAGTTGCTCTGCAGTGGGGAACAAATGCACAACATTTTTATGAGATTTCTGGGTTATTTGTTTATTTTGAGTTGAATTATTACTCCTGTTAGTTTATACTTAGTTCTTGTTTGGCGTCGAAGTAGTCTTGCCTGCTCCTTCCCTGCTTCGCTATCTCTTTCGCTTTGACGTTAGTCCTTCAGTAGCCCTTCCTTCCTCAGCGCTGTCGTTCGCGCATCCTGCCTCCGTGACTGTGCCTATTTAATTTCATTAAATGGTTGAACACTACGAGTAATCTGGTAAAAGGCCAAAAACTAATGTTGCTTAGACTTCGCCTGGGTCGCCTCGCTTTTTGCCTGCCTAATTCTCAATTACGATTCGCTCCGCTCTGTTAGTTTTTATTTTAGTTTAGTTTAGTTTATTCATAAAGGTATATTTGTGTTGCCTGTATTTTTAGTTGAGTTTCGTTTTGCAATGCAAAGTTAAACGTACAAGTTTGAATTTAAGTTTGAGTTCTTACTGGATGTACGCTCCTTCGTTCCCTTCGTTTTTACATTTTTTGTATTTTCTACTTTCCACGCTGCATAGGGCTATGCACATATGGAATATACCTTTTTGTGGGGTTTGTGTGAGTCAACGCTTGGCGTAAATCTTCTATTCTCCTGCGGATCCATCAACATGGCTGCAGCTCCTTCCCGAAGCGCATTTGTAAGTGTTCAGCTGCTGCGTTTGAATATCTTGTTGTCAGCAGTGTTCGAAATAAATACAAAAAACTGAAGGGTGTTTGAAATAAAAACGTGCAATCGCTTCTCCTTCTTGTGTCTACAGCTGTGGCTCCTGCCCTCCACTCGCTCCTGGGCGCCCCCCTCGTCCTTTTGGTTTCCTGCCCTCCTTCTGCTGCTGCTTCTGCTGCGACTGCCCCTTGCCCCCTTGACGGCGTCAATTCAGGGAGGGCATGTGGGCGTCGTGCCAGTTGATCTCGATGTTGGGCCACTTGGTCTGCAGGCAGGTGACCATCGGGTTCGAGGTGCAGATCGACTTCAGATCGCCCTCGAGAAGAATGGCCGAGCCGCAATAGTAGCGCACCTGCCGGGGAAGCATTTGCATTTCAAGTGTAAAATAAACCACAAGCAGATGGCGGATGAGCTCACCTTGTTGCTCTCATTGGAGCCCGGTATGCCGTTGTAGTGCATCAGCTCAAAGGTGTCCGGCGTGGAGCGGCGCTCCAGAGGGAAGAACTCGTCCATGAATGCGTTCAACAGTATGATGCCCAGGTTCTCCGGATCCAGACGCTTCTGCATGAGCGCCACGCTGCGAAGAGCATCGATTAAAAACACAGGCTTGGGGAACGACAGGGTGTTTAGCTTACTAGGCCGGCTCGCTGACCAAGTTTAGGGCGGCGAGGACTTCGCGCAGCATTGTGGTCGATATGAAATTGTTGCCCTCCGGGTCGTAGGACTTGAAGATGCGACGACCCGTCTCCGAGGGCGTCTCTGGCGAGACAAGCCTCTTTTCGTTGCTGAACAGAACTGGGGGATGGCAGTCGGATAAGATAAGGGTTATTGGCAAAGGCGAGTGCACTCAATGTGCTGTGATCAAAAGGTTGACTACCGGGATGACTCACCGGTTAAATGCGTATCGGAGCCCATCACCCAGACGGGGTAGCGTGGGTTCTTGAAGAACGAGCCCACGGTGCAGTAGCGCATCTGCTCCATCAGCGTTATGAACCCGATGTCGCTCTGCTCGCAGATGCCGCGCAGCTTCAGGCCGCCGACATCCTGCTCGTTATCCCAGACGTGGGCGACGGCGCGACCCGTTAGCATCAGATTGATCAGCGACTGGCCGCCGTAGCCGTAGGTGCTGTGTATGAGGGGCTCCGACGTGTCCGATATGTCGGCGGCCACCAGCTCCGAGCCCTTGGTCAGGAACACCGAGTACATGAAGAGCAGCACGCCGTAGGTGTGCGCCAGCTGGCCGTAGTTCTCCACGTAGTAGCGGGCCACTGCGCCGATGTCCTCGAAGTGGAGCGTGTGGAGGCGCTCGTGGAACTCATCCGGCGACAGCTCTCGGTGCGGATCCAGATTGGACAGCTGCTCCTGCAGCCACTCGTTGACCGAGCCGGGTGTGGCCTCGGCCGCCAGCTCCACGCCGCCGGCCGCCTCCTCCATCGATCCGACTGGGCCAGCCGCAGCACAAGCAGAAGCAGATTCGGCCTCAGCAGCTGGTGAGCGCTCTTTGGTTGAACCATCCTCCGTGGCGTTGCCGCGACGGCGCAGGAGATGGACGATGCGGTAGCGTGGCGCCCGACAGTTCTTCAGGATGTTGCACAGCGCCTGGATCAGCAGGTTCTGGCACTTGTCGTTGGGAATCTGAGTGGCGAGAGAGATGGACGGAGATTAGACTGGGGCTCCAGGAAGTGCCGGCAGCAGTGTACCCACCTCCGACAGCTTGACGCCCGGCATGTCCATGATAATTATCTTAAGCAAGTACGCCTGCACCGGCGCTATCACAGCACAAGGACCGCCTTGTTTTTGGACTAACGCCGACGGTTCCACTTTACTAAACTCGAATCCTGCAGGGGGTTAGGTGCGGGTTAGTGTTGTGGTCATAAGTGCGAGATACAAATCTGAGAGCGCATATATACATTGAGGATTAACTATTTCATTGCTTGTAATCGAATTATTGTCTTCCACTTGTGATTAAGGAGTAGACCATTGGAGAGTATGTTTAGGAGTTACTAACTTTGCGAAAAGCAAGCCATCAAAAAGGGTTTAAAGCTGTATTCCCTTGAGTTTTTACGGGCTCCAAAACAATAAAGATATACAATAACATGAATAAATCTTGTTACAAGGAAAAACTAAAAATTAAAATATAAAAAAGAGGGACTACTTTGACAAAGAACTTCTGTTGCTTAAACATGAAACAACATTAATTTAGAACACGACCTGCGATTAGTTGAAATATTACCCGGATTACTTTACCCCATCTGATTGTATAAAAGAGAGTTGTTTAGTTGGCAAAGCGGCCTGCGATAGGTTTAACTAAATAAACCTACAAGGGGCTCAGAAGTCAATGCTTAGGGAAAGAAGAATTTGTTGTCGTTTAACACGAATCCTTTTTGAGTTCCAAACATATATATATGCAGACGAACCAACTGAAATATTGGGTACTGTGTGAATAGGCTGCTTGGTGTTATGCTCGGCCATTAACTTGGCATTCTTTGAATTGCTCTGCTCCAGATTAACCTACTGAATGTGCTGGCTAACTGCGAAAGAAGGAGTCGACCCTACTGATAGGATGGAGTGTTCCAAGATGAGACACCAGCTCCATCCAAGCCTTCGGGTGCCCGTCCCCCACTTCCACGGGCCATCACCATGGCTGGGAGCAAAAAGGGCGCGCTTTCTCGCCTGCAGTGGGTGGTGCACAGTGCAAGGGCAGTGGTGGCGACGGTAACGGGGATGGGGCTGTTGATTGGGTGGTTACCTTGAGACCAACGCTTGAATACATCTTCGCGCACATTGTCGCCCCACAGCAACTGCTTGATTTCGCGCAGTTCGCGCATATCGGTGGCGTTCAATTGCGGCAGCGGCTGCTGCTGCTGCTGCTGCTGCTGCTGCTGCTGCTCCTGCTGCATCGGGGGCTTCTTCTGCCCGCCGGACGCCAACGGAGACGGCGACGGAGAGGTAGCTGCTCCAATGGTGGGGGGGTTGCTGCAGGGACTGGCGCTGCTGGCGGCTGGGCTGGTCGTGTGCGAATGCGAATGCGCCTGCGATTCCAAGGCCGAGGCCGCCGAGGCCAACGTCATCGATGCCGCTGCAGTTTTTGGCAAGACGGAGGACGAGGACTCCTCGCCGCCGCGCTGCTCGCGCACGATTTCGTCGTTCATGTCCGCCAGAACGCAGAATGCAGAATGCAGAGTGCAGGGTGCTGAACGCTGTGCGCTGAACGATGCACTTCTCTTACTACCTCGTCCGCTGGTGGTCAGCTGCTGCTCCTCGCTCGGGCACGCCTCGGTGCTTAAACGCTGCTTTAGATGGGATTCACTCGATTTTGGCCCACCAATTCGGTTGGCATTTTCGCCCAGCTCTTTTATCCCTTTTTTTTGGCGAATGCAAATGCAACAGTGTACAGAGTGCGACCGCGAATTATCGATGCATCGATAGGCGATCGATGAGTGCCAAGCTGGCGGCGGTGGTCTATCGGCGACTTGGGAACGCTGGAACTCGAACCGCCACTGCCGCTAGCCGGGGCACCCACCACACTCGCGTGTGACCGTGCTCTTGCGCCGACCCGAGCTATTCGAGCTATTCACCGCTGCAGGAGAGTGCCGTTCACCGGAAACCGCTGTGGGCAGTAGGGTGAGTTTTCAGTTTGAACCTTGGGGCAGTTCCTTCACCTCGAGCTGGCGGGATTGCTGATGCCAACTTACCTGCCGCAGCCACCGATCAAAATGCGGTTGAAGTGCTGGAAACGATTGTGGGTCTATCAAAACTTTGAATAGAAAGTCCACCTCCGAGAGCGAGCATGCAATGTCCAACTGTTTAGGGTTCATGAAACAACCCAATAGAATTTCTGACTTAAAATATCAGAATTTATTCTAGCACCTATGTCAATAATGACACTTGGCAAACGCCAGACCTCACAACTCAGACTTATACCACATTTGAGAGAAATAGCAATACAAAATTGATAACAAAGATTGGGAGCCAATGATCAGAATGAAAGTTTTTGGAGGCGACGGAAATTCACAAAAATGGCCAGCTATTTAAACTTTGAGATCATTGGGGTTATCACAGGCTGGGAACACACAGTATATACGCGATTTCCATGATAATAAAACATGCTGTACGCGGCTTCTGTGTCTATAAGCCGCTCACCCTGAGCCGAGATTAGTCAAGGTTTGTCCGATCTTCCAGCAAAATGCACGCGTGCTTGGGGTTCTTCCTTTTGTTTTCGCTCTTGAAGGGGCTTTCTGCTAGGGCGGACCCATCCCTGGTTGTGGATTGGGGTCGAAAAATCAGTGCAATGAACTTCCAGACACGAACGAAGAACTGCAGAAGTTAAAACAACAAATAGCAAGCCACGAAGGACGAATAGAGGCGCAACACTCAGAGATCGTTTTTCAGCGCACACTGATAACTACTTTGGCAGGATGTAGCCAAAGTGCGCGCAGTGTATCGGTGCCTAGGAACGCCCTCACGAGCTTTACATTAAGCTTGGCAAGGTGAACGGATCCACAGGCCACGCTCACTATGACGAATCCAGGATTGGGAGTGAGCAGGAATCGTACGTGCTGACGCTGGGGAAATATGATGGCACAGTCGGAAACTCTCTGGATTACCACAGAAACCTAAAGTTTAGCACAACTGACAGAGATAATGATAGCGCTAAAGGCAATTGCGCGGCTTTATTACATGGTGGCTGGTGGTACAAATATTGTTGCGTTGCGTCGGCTTTTATAACTTGTAGTCTTTATTTTAAAACAATACACATATTCATATTGGATGCACTTAAATTCACAATACATATCTAATTAATCCACAATCGTCGGCGCTCAAGTCAAAACATATATCCTTTGATCCTGAGGGAATTGTGCCGAGGTCTCCGGATTCCGGAATCCGGAGTCCGGACTCGACTCGGACTCTGCCGTGTCCCAAGCGATCTGCTCCGCCGCTCCGAACGCGCCTTGTAGTATACACATACATAATATCTGCACGGGTCTGTGCACTTGTATATGGTTCGATTCGATTGATGGTTGGTCTAAGCTTTTGGTTTTCTTCGCTGTGATGTGAGACGTTGGCAGAACATCGACTAGAGTACGGATAGAAATGAGCGGGAGGATACTGGACACTGGATACAGGATGCAGGTTGCAGCGTGGCGAGATCCATTCGATTCCCGCCCCATCCTAGGTGATCAGCCGCGGGGCGTGCAGTCCGTGCACGTTCTCGATGGGCGGGCAGTGGGTGGCGCCGGGCGGCCCCCAGTCGTGAAGGCCGCGCGAGTTGGCCAGCCGATGGGTCAGCCGGTGGGCGATGCTAAAGCCGCCACTGCCCTCCAGCTGGGTGAGCACGATGATGACTTGCCTGTGGGCATTGCAAACAAGTATACACTTAGCTGGTGGCACATTCGATGGGCGGGCAAGGGGGACCTACCTCTGCAGCGGCGGCACCGAGTCCACCGTCTTGAGCTCGCCCCGCGTGGACACCACGTTGTAGCTCTCCTGGCAGTCGCACTTCACATGGATCCACTTGTTCTCGTGCCTGTTCTCCACCATCACAACCAGACCCGCCCAGCCCTGCAAAGGAAAGCCCTCTGGGTAAGACCGAAAATTCCGTGGGATTGCGAAGTTCGCGGAGCACTTGCCTTGGTCAGGTAGTAGGCGGTCATGCCCTCGCGCCCCTCGTGCCGCTGCCCCTTGGTTAGGGTCAGGCTGATGATGGCGTCGGCCAGGAGGTGCGGCGAGGGACTAATCTGCTCCACCAGCAGTCGCTTGGAGCTGTGTATCGCCAGGATGCACTGCGGATACTGGTGCGGATCCTCGATGCCCGTGTGCCAGTGATTGAAGGCCAGGCACACGAGCAGGTAAATATCCCGCTCCAGCATCTTGTGGCAGCCCACGAATCCACGCACCTGGAGCACAAGAATGCTTTAGCTTAAACCCGTGCAATGGGTATGGGGTATGGGGAGACCCACCTGCCGCTTGCTGTGCTCCACCAAACGACCAATTTCCGGCGCCGCCGGCGAGCGGGTGCGGAATATCACAACGCACAGGTCCAGCTGCGAGCGCTGCGATTTCTCCGAGTTGCGCTGTCCCTCCTGGAAGAGCGTGAACTCCGCCTCCGTCGGCTCCAGCACGGTGAGCAGCACACAGGAGATCGAGCACAGGGGCTGCAGGGTGCCCTGCAGCCGCACCTCGTTCCAGCCGGAGCGCACCTTACAGATGTCGATGCAGTCGAAGTAGTTGAGCACATCCTCGAATGAGATCCAGAAGACGCCCTCGCTGGCGCCGTGCGGCATCAGGGCGTCCCGCAGGTCGTCCGTCCACAGGGAGGAGTCATCCGACCAATCGCCACGCCAAGAGTAGTGACCCCACGGATTGCGCAGCTTGAGCAGCCGGTGTCCCTGGATGTCCTTCACGTCCAGTACCGAGTAGGCGTGTCGCGGGCGCAGCCCCTTCTGCTGGTACTCCTCCTCGTCCACCTAGCGTTAAGGGTAAGCAGTGGTGTAAGAAGGGTGCCCTAAGCAGCTGTGAAACATATGATTGAATATGCAGAACCCACCTTCATGTTGCCACCGCCGCAGCTGGCTCCCATGAGGAATCGCACGCAGCGTGAGCTCAGCAGCTGGGCCCATATCAGGTCCTTGTCCAGCTCATCCTCGCTGGGCATGGGCAGGCTGCTGGCTTGGAGCGGTATGCTCTCGCAGGGCGCCCCCGTCAGCGTGGCCAGCCCCTCGATGGCCCGGCCGGAGACCAGCGCCTCGTAGCAGCCGTGGATCTTGGCCACCGCCTTTTCGATAAGCGGCACCCAAAGCTGCTTGCGCTTGGCCTGCGAGTAGACCAGATGGCCGCGCTTGTCGCAGGGTAGCAGATCATCCACCAGCACCGTCGTCCACTTGCCATCTTTGCAGAGGCGCACTTGGTATGCCCCCTGGCCGCATATCTCCTTCGTGACCAGCACCTCTTTGACCAGATCCTCGCGCTCCGCCAGCACCGCCAGGGCACTGAGCAGCCAGCAGTTGCCTAAGACGCCCTGGCAAATGTCCGAGGGTAGCGGGGTGCGAAACACAGCCCACGGCGGATACGCCCCGCCGTCGCAGTTGATCTCGTGCGGTCGTCGCCACTGCACCACTGGATTGCCCTCGCCCGCTCCGCTCGCCGGATTGTAGTACAGGCTCTTCGGCGCCGGCGGAAACGAGTCGTCCACGAAGAGCTCACTATTGTCCCGACAGTACTGGATGATGTTCTGCCACTTGGTTAGCGCCTCGGTCTCCTCCAGCTGGCGCAGATTCTCCATCAGCTTGCTCTCCTGCCGAATGTCCGCCGGGGTCAGGGCCACTCGAATCGATTTCCTGGCCAGAGCCTCGCCCAGCACGGCGCTCGCAAGGCCCCGAGGACTCGAGCAGATGTCACAGACGACGGACGCGGCACAGTTGTCGTACGTGCACGCCGGACACTGCCACTTCTTCGAGCTGGAGCTGGCTCCTGCTGCGGCAGCGACAGCGGCTCCCGATGCCGACACCACCGATGCGGAGCCCACACCCTGGCCCTGCTGCAGGTTGTAGCCGGCCAGGCCGGCGATGGAGATGTTCCTGGGCACAATGGAGCCGCCGGTGCTGTGGCGTTTAGGTATCGCGCCCGAAGAGCTGGAACTTCTCTGCTGCGGCTGCTGGAGCGACGGCAGTGGCTGCATCCTGGGCGAGGGACTGCGTGAGCCACGCAGCCCAGCCGCCGACGTGGTTGGGATCTGCAGCAGCGGCGTGGGCAACGCCACCGAAGCCAGCGGAAGATTTAAAGCAGTGGATGCTTTTATGACCTCGTTGCCGCTCGACGGATGGCCACTGGCTCCATTGCTGCCACTGCTGCCTCCCCCTCCTCCCGCGACGGCTGCTGCATCCTGCTCCTCGTACGACTGGCCATCTGGACGCTCGCGCACCGCCTCCATGGCCATCGAGAGCTGCGGCTGGCGGTGCGATTTGCAGGCACTGCACACCGGCGAGTGAAGCGAGTTCTTCAGCGTACAGTGGCCGCAGGTCCAGAACTCGCCCTTCCGCAGCGTCATGTCTTCGATGGAAGAGATGCTCTTTAGCTTGGAGCCGCCGCAGACTACACACGCCATGGCCGTCGAGTAGTTGACCAGGGTGCACTTCTTGCAGGTCCAGGGCTCGTCGCGCGGGGTTTCTGGAAGGCACAATCAAGCGTTACGATTGGGATTTACTCGAAAGGCGGCTAACTTTACCTGACTTTTCTTGACTCAAGGACGACACGCCCGCCTGCCGTTGAAGCTGCTGCTGCAGTTGTTGCTGGAGCAGCTGCTGCTGCTCCAGCTTGGCCTCACACATCTCGCATGTCTGCAGCCAGAGTCGATTGTAAGCAAAGGAACATTTGATGCATGTCCACATCTTGCTGCGGCTGCCGTTGTTGTTGCCCAGCTGTGCTTTATTGTCGAGGCGCGTGGCAGCCACGGCTCCGGCTGCTGCAACGATCGCCGCTCCGGAGGATGCTGTCGCCGTAGTCGCGGATGTGGCTATGACTAGGCGGCTGCTGCTCCCTGGATCATGCGTACTGCAATCGAAAACGAAACCATCAATTATCGAGCATCCAAGTTCAGAATTCAATAAAATGGGAGATAACGAAATCATAGGCGACCACACGAGCTGTCATGACTCTGAGGATCCGGATTCCTTAAAAGCTATGTTAAAAACCTCAATCGGAGGATGTTCTCTTTGCAGTTACCTCACAAGAGTTATGACAATCTGTGGGCAAGTCAGCCGTCAGTGAAAATCATATACATGTAGTTACAAAATTTGCTTAAAACATAACACATAACAGGCCGAAATAATAAGCTGGCAGTCGGGTAAAAAAGCGAAATATAAACAGAAAGCCCCCGAGTGACTAAGCGCCACGCAAATTATCAGCAAAAACGAAACAAGAAAAACCTAGTCAACTGATAAGCGAAACAAAGGCGTGTTTTGTTTGGAGGGATAGGAGTTTGGATGGGTGTGTGGGCTAATCTCCTCGCCCGCCTGCTGGCAATTACATTTTCGATTCGGTCGCCTTGCGCGGTCCCTTCCACACCTTGGCGTAGATGGAGTGCTCCTCCACCTGCGACTCGGAGTCGCTGGCCTCGCCGCTGCCGTCGGTGCTGGTGCTAGTGCCCAGTCCTGTGAGGGATTCGCTGACCGCATCCTGACCGCTGACCTCCCCACCGCCATTGTTGTTCGCCTGCGTCTCAATTGCGCTGGCGATCTGTTGCTTCTTTTTGAGCTTGTGCTGCTTGTTCACCTGCGCATAGATGGGCATGGTGGCTAGTGGTAGTGGTGTGGGGTCCGACGACGTCGCCTTCCCAGAGGAGGAGGGCGAGCCCACAATGGCCAACGCCGTCGCGGCCGCCTGTGCCGCCTGGGCAGCAGCGGCTCTCAGCTGCTGCTGGGCCAGGGCCACGCACTCGTTCTCATACAACTTGTTGCTGCTCCCGGAGCTGCTGCTGTTGTTGTTTATGCTATTGCTGTGGCTGCTGTTGCCTTGGCTGTTGCTCTGGCTGTTGCTGCTGCTGTGGTGATGGTGGTGGTGATGATGATGGTGATGACTGGAGCTGGAGGAGCCTGAGGAGCTGTTGGCCATTGGCTCCGACCACTCGTTGACGGCTATGAAGACGCCGTTCCGCGGAATGGTGAACTGCGTTGGATTCATACTCACTGCTGCTGGCTCCCGCTGGGCCTTCCTCTGCAGCTGCTGCTGCGGATTCGCCGGCGACTTCTGCTGCTCCTGCTGGGTATTCAGATTCTGGTTCAGATTCAGATTAAGGGGCTGGCGCAGGGGCTTCATCTGGCCTTGGCCAGCATCCTTGGCCGCCGACCGCGAGAGCGTGGTGATGGTGAAGTTGTACTTCCGCTTGGCCCCGCTTTCGCGCACCACCTTGTGGTTCTGGTTCTTGTTGTTGTTGTTCTGCTTGCGCCGGCAAAACGTGTCGTTGGCAATCGCGAAACGGGAGTTGCTGCAGGCGGCCACAGGGGGAATCCCTGCGAGAAGTCGGAGAGGGATTAGATAGACATCTGGCATAATTTTTTCTTTCATATACTAATTTAACACCTATCAACTTGTCTACAAATATGGTTTAAGGTATTTATATAAAGCAAAACGCATTTTATAATTTCCTACTACTTTTTGTCTCCCTTTTCATCTATATGTTTTCTAAGGAAGCCCTTGTTCTTTTAATTCGGAACCAACTCTCAAGTTAGTGAATGAACGTTTTTGGACTAAATAAATAAATTATAAGATCTTTGTCAGTGATAACTGCGCTCACAATAAGATATATATGTGAAGGATGGTAATGCTCATGCTCTGAATACCCACGCGGAACGCACCTGTTAGCTGGGGCGCCGGCTTGACCTGCGGCAGATTGAAGATGTCCTTGCTCTGGTTGTTCGCATAGCAGATGTGGCAGCTGCGCCCGGAGGCGCTCTTGTCGATGGCGGTGCTCAGGCTCTGAGTGCGCCGCAGGCCCGAGCCAGACCCAGGTCCAGATGCCGGGCCCGATCCAGATCTTCCTTTGAGGTGCCTCTTGTGCGAGTGCTGGGAATGTAACTGATGCTGGTGCTGCTGATGGTGCTGCTCCTCCAGCTCCTGATGCAGGTAGTGGTGATGGTGGTGTGGATGGTCCGCCCCCAGCAGCTCGCCGCGATTGCCCAGGCTGCCGGCCAGCTCCTGGCTCCTGCCGCGGTCGGCGGCAATGGCGTCCTTGTAGATGGGCGCCAGGTAGCTGACCGTGTCGCAGATGAGGCAGTGCCAGGTGACCGAGCTGTTGTCCGTGCCGCAGGCGTGGCACACCCACCGCCGGTTGAGGGCCGGGTTCGAGAAGTGGCGGTAGAGCTCGATGGATTTCTTGATGTACTTGCGCGTGTCCTCGCAGTCCACACAATTGGCGGGCAGGTTCTGGCTGTTCCGCTGAGGTCTCTTCAGGCAGCCGCGCAGCAGGGACTTGTACACATGCTTGTACTCGCTCCTGCAAAATAGGTAAATGGGGTTTTTGCTTTTTGTCGTCGGGTTTGGTTTGGTCTAGATTGGATTGGGTTCGATTGGATTGGATGGGTTTGGATTTGGGCTCCGAATGTTGGATCTTTGATTTTGGGCGACTTTCTGCTCTGTTCTGCTCTGCCCGCAAAGGTTAGCTCAATGACTGGTCATTTTGGCTGCCCTCCGCTCGTCCGTTCGCCTTGGGAGTGGAGTTCTCTTGCGAGCGAGTTCGCGAATCGAATCGATAAACTTGTAAACAATGCTTCTTTATCCAAATCGATTTTCCCCAATTCTCGCTGCTCGGCTGTTTTGTTGTTGCTTCTGCCGCTGCTGTGTATACATGCTCTCACGCACACACTCACACACGCTCAGGGACAATCGCCAGTGCCGACGGCTTGGCTTTAAGAGCTAGCTTTAGTGGGCTCTTTTCAGTCACTAAAACCAGAAGGTAAAAAATTATTTTTGAACTTAATACATTTCCTAGTCCTCTTCGCAAATGCTCACCCACCAGTTCCATGGCTGAGCAAACGTGGCCTTAATTAGAAGACAATTCTAAAAACAGTTCCTACTAATCTTAATCCGAGTTTAGTTCGAGTGTTAATACAGAAAACTGTGTACTACTCTTTCGCTTTCCACCGCTTCTCGCCAAGCAATTGTATGATTATGGAATGAAATACTATAGGATTAAGTTTTATGTTTGAACATATCAAGTTATCATATCAAGAGTTAGCCACAATCCCTAAGGATAGTTTACATGACTTTGATAAAGAGCTGTCCTCTGAACTAAATGATTCTTTCCTCCAAAAGCTCTTACAAAAATCTGGCGATTTCGCCAAAATAGACGGTTTTAATCTGTACACTCATACATATTTCAGGCTACTGCAATGTAATTTTAATTAATTAAAAATCTACTAGGCTAAATTGAAAGTGAATTTCTGGCAAAACTGCATACTCTATATTATAGCTATAGCTGGGTATACTTCTAGCTAGTATTCTAAGCTCCAACTGGGCGTCAGCACTGACGCTCACACGGACACGGGACCCACGCACACACACTCGCACACTGGAGGCACAGGCTGTTTGTTTTTGTGGCGACCGCTCCGCTTACCTGGCAACCGCCGCCCTGCCCTTCTCCTTCTCCCTGTCCCTGTCCTTCTCGGCCTGCTCCTTCTCCTTCTCCGCCTGCTCGTGCTCCAGTGCATCATCAGCTGTCCAGGAGGCGGTGACCCTTCGCTGCTGCTGTTGTTGTTGTTGTTGGGGGAACACCTTGCGAACGGTGCCGCAATTGAAGCACTTTAGGGACTCCGTGGGATTGATCGTGTTGCACTTGGTGCAGGACCACTGCAGCACGGACGAGATGGTGCCCATTTCGCGGGCGAATCGCTGCAGTTCTTTTTAGTCGCAAGCTAAGCTTCTTCTGCTGCTGCTGTTGTTGTTGTTGTTGTTGTTGGCTGGCTGGCGGGGGAGTGGATGGGGGGATGTGGATGCGAATGTGGCTGTGGCTGAGGAGGTGGTGCCCGGAACTGCCAATGGAAGTGGTGACCGGGCGGAGATGGAGATCGATTAGGAGGACCAGTGCCCGGGACCAAGACGAGGACCAAGCGATGGCTTTGGCTTCCAACAGTTGCACGCCGCGTTCTCCGTTTCGTCGCCGTTCCGTTTCGTTTCGTTTCACACCATTTTTTAACTGTTGCCGCCAGGGTTGTCGAGATGCGCGCATACCCGCACCTGCAGGGTTGCCCGAGTCCGAGTGTGTGAACCCGCATGACCAGTGCTGTAAAATTTCTCTGGGCCTTGAAACAGTGGCAAATGAAACGAGTTGAGCTTTTTGTAGTCTTTTCAGAAATGAACGTTTTTGCAAAACAAAATAACTACAAACTACATGGGAACAAGCTAAGGAAGCATTCGCGAAAAAGTTGGAGCCTACGAAAGTAGTAAAAGTGACAATACCAAGTGCTAACTCTAGGAACCGGACGTGCAATTTTTGTAAAACCATATTTTATCCATTTTTGTAGGCCAGAGATTTTGTTAAACCCCTTCTGTGAAATCGTTTCTTTGTTCTTTTCGCATTAGGCATTCGTTTTAGCAAAATATTACAAAATTAAAACCGGCATGTTCCACAAAACCACCGTTCCTGCTGCAATACCCGATTAGGGCTTACTGTAGTCCAAACGAAAATACTGACTTCGGTATTATTTACGCAAATCGTGGTATATGTGTGCGCTCTGGTCACTCTGCGTCTGCACGTGTATTTTTTTGTGGCAACAACATTTGCTAATAGTTTAAGTGCCGAAATAAACGCAGAAAGCATGGTCAGTTCGGAGCCGAAAGGACCTGCCAAGGTGGCCAAAACGACCACGCCGGGCAAGCCCGCCAATGGACAGAAATTCAAGCCCGGCGGAGCTGGTGGTGCCAGGAAATTCGACAAATCCGGCGGAGGGCCGGGCAAAAAGTTCGACAAACCGGGTGCAGGAGGTCCTAGGAAGTTCGACAAGTCCGGATCTGGGGGTTTCAAGAAGTTCGACAAGTCCGGGACAGACGGCGCCAAGAAGTTTGGCGGCGGCGGCAACAAGTTCGCCGAGGGCAACAAGTTCCGTGGAAAACCACAGGCTCAGCCACAGGCGCCGCCGGAGGGCGAGAAACAGGACTGGAACAAGTTCAAGCAGGAGAAGAAGGACCTCAAGCTGAAGCGCAAGAGCTCGAAGGACACCTACGAGATCACCAAGGAGGCCAAGCAGATCTACGAGAAGCTGCGATGGTGAGGTTCCCCGAAGAACAAACACCAGGGCCATTTAAATCACCATTCCCATTTCCACCCAGCTTCGTTTGCCCGCCCAACATAGTTAGGCCAACAATGTATTCCATATTCGTAAATAACCTTTGAAGTGGAAAGCTCACCTGGCAGCAAAAACAGTTAGACATATAAGTCTACAAAATAGCATATATCAGGAACTAATTTAGGGATCTGTACTAAGATTCATATGACGATGGTCAACTCATTCCAAAATGAGAGTTACTTCCTTGTTAAGGAACAACTTCACCTCTATGTTAATACATCTATATTTAGAATTCAAAAAGTTATGCCAATTGTTTACTAATATCAATACACATATGCCACATTAACAAAGGTCATTTATATATCCCTTGCATTTAGCTGCTACATTTGATAATCTTAAAGCTCGCTTCTGAAAACCATTTTAATTTCTGATAATAATTTTTAAATAATGATAGTTTTTACATGCACAATAGTTATAGCCCCTTTCTTTGAACTATGAAAACATTTATTAAGATTACTAACACCATTTCATCATGCAGCCGCAAAACGGAGAACAAGGACAAGCTGGTGGAGCAGATATACAAGGTGCTCAACGTGGGCGACACCATCTCGAAGGTGGTCAAGGCCCACGACACCGCCCGCGTCCTCCAGTGCATGCTGAAGTACGCCTCGCCGGCCCTGCGTGCCGAGATCTCCGAGCAGCTACTGCCCTTCACCGTGATCATGTGCCAGTCGAAGTACGCCCAGTTCTGCGTCCAGCGGATGCTCAAATATGGCTCCCCGGCCACCAAGTCGAAGCTGGTGGACAGCCTGTACGGCCACATTGTCCGCTTGGCCGGACACAGCATTGCCAGCGGACTGCTGGACACGATGTACCAGAGTGCCACGCCTCAGCAGCGCATCCACATGCGGCAGGAGTTCTACGGCGATCTGTACCAAAAGGCCAAGGATTCGAATGTCAAGACGCTGAGCGACACCTACAAGGAGGCCACGAACATGAAGGCCTCCATCCTGGGCTCGGTGAAGGCAAATCTGGACCATGTAGCCAACAAGCAGCTGGTGGATAGCTCGTTGGTGCACGCCGTTATGCTGGAATACCTGCGCGCCTGCGACGAGGATGAGGAGAAGCTGGAAGAGACGGTCACTGCGTTTGCGGCCCTGGTGCCCCACATGCTGTCCACCAAGGAGGGCAGCGAAGCGGGCGTCATATGCTTCTACAAGTCCACGCCCAAGAACCGGAGAGTGAGTATGAGATGTTTTAAAAGAAATGTTGGTTATAATGTTGGCACTCCACTCCACAGGCCATTATCAAGAACATCAAGGAGCACCTGCTGAAGATCGCCACCCACGAACACGGCCACGTCTTCCTCATTTCGCTGCTAAACTCCCTGGACGACACCAAGGCCACCAAGAAGGCCATCTATGACCACCTGCACGGCGATCTAAAGACGCTGGTGGGCAACCAGTATGGACGACGGGTAGTCCAATGGCTGGTGGCCCCGGGCGACACCACATGCTTCCATCCGGAGTTCATTCGCGTGGTGGACGAGGGCCTGGCCTTTGGCAAAAAGGAGAAGGAGCTGCGACGCAAGGAGATCTTCGAGCAGATTGAGGCGCCCATTGCACAGGCCATCGCCGAGGAGGCGGACTTCTGGCTGTCCAACAGCCACATTGGCCTGGTCACCGCCGACATTCTTAACCACAGTGAGTGCGCACAACTTCTTCGCGAACAAAAATGAGGAACGCGTTCAAATCGCTTGCTTCTCCATTTATCTGCCCTTCAGTTCAAGGCGAATCCTATGAGAAGGCGGCTGCAGCCCTCGCCCAAGTGATTGCCCAGCCCGATTGGCGCATTTCAGCCGATGCCGCTGGGCCCGTGCCGCAGGACAAGAAGAAGCCACACAACGACGTGGAGGCCATCATAGCCGAGGCCACCAAACAGCGCAGGAAGCTGCTGAATGCCGACAGCAGTAGCAGCAGCAGCAGTGACGAAGGAGATGAAGACGGGGATGGGGACGCAGAAGATGGCGGGAAGGAGTCGCAGACAGGTGAAGAGGATGAGGCCGAGCCCAAGTTGAAAAAGACCAAAAAGGAGGCCAAAAAATCGAAGGCAAAGGCGGAAGAGCCAGCGGCTCCTCTGGTCACCGGGATCGAAGAGGCGGGCATGCACATTGTACTGAAGAAAATCCTCAAGAACGACGGCAAACGCGAGGGCCATCCCTTCAGCCAAAAGCTCCTGCAAAGCCTGTCCACCGACGTGGTATGTTCTTTAATTTCACATGACCAACTCTCTCCTTACATCCTTCAATCCTGAGAAAAAGGAGCACACTGATGGCGTTCAAGTAGTTTTGTTTATTGTTCAAGGACATGATAACATTGCTATTATAAAGATCGCATCGTATGTGTGCTAAATCGATCAGTGCTTTAGAATGCGCTTTGATAAATCCGAGTACTTCTTTATTTAAAAAATTGTTCAATTATATTATTTATAAATAAGTGGTCGCCCAAGCTTCTGTTCCCTAACTCTACCTTCGATTCCCCTTTCAGCTCAAAGTCTGGCTGGGCGTGAACCGCTCCTGCTTCGTCCTGCTGAAGCTGGTGGAGGAGAGTCCCGCGCTGCTGGAGGACTGCAAGAAGGCCATCGCGGCGGAGAAGAGCCTGAGCCATACGCTCGTGCAACAGAAGACGCTCGGTGCCAAACTGCTGGCCGCCAAGCTGAACATTGGCAAATGAAAACCCCTTTTAGCTTAGACAAACCTAACACTTTAAAATACATAAATCTATATTGAAATGACTGTAAATCCGTTTTATTCATGTGAAGAGACGCGTTGTGGAGTCGGTGGTCGAGGGGTCGATTGGTCTAGGCCTTGCGCAGGATGATGTGCAGGCCGGAATCGCTGTCGACGATGCCCGACAGCTGGCCGACGTTCAGCTTGAAGGCGGCCTCCTCGAACGAAGCCTGCATCTGGCCTGTGGTGGAATAAATGCAGGTTGAAATGTATGTTTATAAGGGTCTACAAAAAAGCGATTATAAACTAGAACATAACAGAGTTATTCAGAAAATACGCCATTTTGCGAAGGATAATTCTCTGGATTCAAGATGGAGTGTTTTCAAGAGAGCAAAATTGTAAATCGAAAATGCCTTCAACTGCATGTTAAACAGATCCTAGAGAGCACTACGCAGAGCTCGTGGGAGCTATTGCAACGCCCAGGCCTTACCTCTGCCGAACTTTCCGAGGTCGCCGCCCCTCTTGGCGGAACTGCAGTCCGAATAGGAGCGGGCCAGCTCATCAAAGGTGGCCTCCTGGTTGACGATCTTGTTGCGGTAGACCTCCAGCAGCAGCTGAGCCTCCTCCTTGGTGCGGGTGATGTTCGCCTCGCGCCACGAGCTGGGGCGCCGGCTGCCCTTGTGCTTCACCAGCAGATGCAGGCACTGCACCTCGTCGGGGGCATCTCCCCCGGCTGCGGAGGCGGAGCCGGACCCGCCGCCGCCGCTCTTCTTGGCCGGCTCCGTGGGCAGGTCCCACTGCGACTCCTTGGTGTGCACATTGAGGTAATAGCTCAGTCCTGCAAAGCGCCGACATTTTAGCGTGGCCTGCTGGTGCGAGCCGAGTCGCGGTTTCGCTGCGTGCTTACCTGTGTAGCGGCTAGTGCGCTTCTCCCAGCCCTCGGGCAATTGTTCGGCGTCTGGCATGCTGGTCTGGCTTTATTTTACAAACTTCACAATAAAACTGCAAATATTTAATTGTTCCGCTGGAGATGAGAGGAGCAGAGTCACCGATTGTTGGCATCGCTCGCGCTCAGTTTTTCGGTATTTTCAAAATACCAAAAACAGACCATGACTATCGATAGGCAATGAGACCAACATGGCAAGGTGTCTCCACTATTTGGGGTGTGTGCACTGGCTAAACGGATACATGATAAAAAACTATTGTGTATATACATGTTAGCGCAATTTTTGAAATGTGTAAAATCGCCAAAAAAATATTACCTAATGTTCACATATATTTCCTATGTTTGCCATTCGGTTTCATCACTTTGAGTTTTAAATTCTGATTTATAAATTTATTAAAGTAACATTAGATGCAATTTATTGCCCGCTAGTAAATCATTAACAACATGTTCTGCAACCTGAAACACGATCGAACTGCAATTTTTCTAGATGTTTATTCGGGGGATTAATAAAAATAAAATAAATACGTGTCATTTGTACAATTAGTTTTAGTGTTTTCCGATTTTATTACAGGCTAGCTTTAAGTAGGTTAACATTTTAAAAGGACTAGCACAAGGAGTAATAGCAATCCTCTCAGCTCAGCGTATATAAATATTGCGTATTTGTAGGCATATATATATTTGCATTATATATATTATAAGGTTTTCTCGTAAGGAGTGGGCGAATACTTGGCGTTGTTGGAGTTGTTAGCTAATTAGTTAAGGGCGGGAGCAAGTGAGCTAGTAAAAAAAATTAAATTAATTATACAAAACAATTAAATACATTTTATAAAAGTACAAACATGTTCCTGCGATCTGATGGGTATTTTGCTTTGTTCATGCTTAAACATTATGATTCTGTTCGTTTTTTGTCGCTTGCGTTGCGTCCCTTTCGATACGGCTTTGCTTTGTCATGTGTTGTGGGCAGCTGCTCTGTCACGGCAGCTGCCCAACCCCTTCCCCGCGAGCCACCCACCAGATGTCCAATTCAATTCTTTAAAATAAACCTACACCTCGGAGGGCCCTCTAACGTGTTAAAACTAAGTGAACACCTCTGAGGTGCTTTCATCTATTTTACAAAACTAAAATAGCATCTAAAAGGCGCTTCCTTAAGTTCTTAGTAATAAATGCACACCCGCAAGGCGTTTCGTTAGCTCCTATAAAATGCAGTGCACAGTGCACAGGACACACTCTTAGGCGCTTTTTAAAATTATACAAATGAACCTGGAGCCTTAAAGGCGCCTTCTTTAAGTTATAAAAGTTACAAGTACACCTTGAAGTCGGTCTTTTTGATTTAAGAAACTGCGCTCACGCCACAAGGGCTGTGCATGAATTAAAAACACATTAAAGAACCCCTCGACAATGCTCCCTCAGTTGCCTAAAATTATAAATACACCTTGAAGGCGCTCCAGCCGTGGAAGCACTTGGTAAACCGGCGGGACTCCTTGTTCTTCATAGTGAGGAAGAGCTTCCTCGGCCTCTCCGGCTGCTTGATCCGCATGTGCTGGATGTACACCTGGGCGGACTTGTAGGCCAGCTTCACCTCCACCTCGCTGCAGCGCGGCCCCATCCACAGGAAGACGTGCTCGCCGTTGTCCAGGATCATTATGTCGTCGTCGGCGAGATCGTCCTGGCAAAAGTCGGCGCACTTCTCGGCCACCGTGTAGTAGCCGCGCTCGTTGGAGCACCGGAACAGCCGCGTGTAGTCCATGTACTCCGCGTCCGTGTCGTAGGGCTTGCGCCCGCCCAGCGCCACCCAGAAGAAGTTCTCCGGCTCGTCGCCCTCGTTGAGAATCTGTGAAAGAGGGTTTGGTAAGTGGTCAAAGAAGATCTCACTTGTTGAGCAAACACCTACCTGCAGACTAACCCAGGGTGAGTTGAACATCTGCTCGGCAATATCCTGGACCAGCTTGGCCTCCTCGTTGCAGGCTTTGCTGCCTATCCAGACATAGACAATCCCCGACTGCGAGTCGTCCTCCGTTTCAAATGGCACATGGAGAATATAGCTGAAATGAGAATAATAGCAAATATTTCATAAGCCAACGAATACATATACTGCAACAAATGACTCAAGGTGCTCCCACATACAATGTTTAGTTTTGTCTATCTTTTAACAAAGTACTATGACATACATATCTCTAAAGCCTTTAGGAATTTCAAAGTTATGATAAGGCAAGAAAGTGGGTTCCGTGGGCTGGTATTTCCGAAGTTAACAAGACTCAAGAGAACTTAAAGCCCAGCCATACTCACCAGAAGGCCGAGTTGAGATGCACTGCATCCGGATTGATTTGGATAAGGCGCGTGGTCAAGGCACCGCCGTTCGATCGGAGGTGGAAGAACTCCACGGGCGACTTGCCCTTCGGCGTGAGCGCCTTGTCCTTCCGCTTGCCGGTGTGGATGATAAACTTGCGCTTGAAGTGCGACATGAACTTGAGGTTCTCCTGCTGCTGGAAAATCCGCACCACCTCCAGTTCCTCGCCGAACATAGCCTTGAATTTCTTCTGCAGCGTGAAGGTAAACGTGAGCCAGCCCATGTTGCCGGCATTGCGTCCCTGCCAGAAGTAGACGACGCACTGGATCTCATCCTCTGGCTGATTGTTGGCGCTGGACTTGCTGTCATCTGCGGCTGGGTTGGCGCCGTCTTCAGGGCCATTTTCCGGCTCCTCAATGGGTATGCAATAGCGGCACAGGAACACGTAGCATTCGCCGGTGTAGAATCGACCCAACTCCTCCTCCGGCAGCCGGACAAACTTCTTGTTCTCCAGCACAAAGGCCTCCATCATCTCCAGGTCGTAGTTCCACTCCTCCTCCAGCTGTTCCGCCTCTGCCAGGGGCATGGCCGACTGCCGGGGCATGAACAAGGCGGCCAGGTCCGTGCGCGTCTCCTGCTGCCGGGCCCATTGTGTGAGATTTGCCCCCGTCTTGGCCACCGACTTGGCTGTCCGTGTGAAGTCCACGGCCATAACCTCGTCCCAGCCAGCGAATTTGGTGCGGAAGATCTGCATTTCATTGCCCTCGGGCACACGCATCACCAGCGCATAGTCCGGGCGATCCATCATGTTGAAGAGCTCCCGGCTCAACTTGACGGCGGCCGCTCGGACCAATCTCGTCGACTTCTTGCCAAACCAAACGAACAGATCTGTGTAGCAATCGAGTATATAGACGTGTTTGCTGTTCAGCAGGGTATGGCAGAGCTTCTGCTCAGGTAACTCCACTTGCGGCAGCTCCAGATACCCCATGCCCAGTTGCACCTGGTAGAGGCGGGGCTGCACCGGCTGATAGTCCTCTGGAACGTGCTCCTTCGGCGGCTCAGCGGCGGCTCCCTCCTCCGGCGTCATGTCGAGTCCCTGCCAGAACTCCGGACTCTCTTCGCCCTGCCGCTCCAGCTGGATCTCACATTTGTTTTTCCGCTCCGTTTTGCTAATCTTTTCCGCCATTAGTCTGGCCTTGGAGTTCAGCGTGTTCTTTGATCTCTCGCCCAGCCAAATATAAATGTGGCTGCCCAAGTCCAGGACGAAGGCGTGCCGGGGATCCAGGGAAGTGACCAAAGGAGCCACAGGCTCCAGATGAATAGTGGCGCCATAGGCATGCACCAAATACAACCTGGTGATATGTATCATCTCCTCTATGGTATAGAAACCAGTGGCCGTCCGCCCGCCTTCGATGTAGATGACTTCCGTTTCGAATAGGGCCAGAAACTCTTCGGACTCGTCGCCCTGCTCCTCGCGAATTGTGCGACAACGCGCGCCCAGAAAGTTTCTCAGGTTCACTGCATGAATGGCAGCGCAGGCACGTTTATCCAGAGTGGCTTCGTTGCCGATCCAAAAGTATATCTCCCAATCGAGCAGGCCCAGATCGTCGAACTTGGTCTTGAGGACTATGTAGCAATCTCCCTCGTAGAATTTTCCATGCACCACCTCCTCAATTTTGTTGGGCAGGAAGTTCTCGATCTCCCAGATGGTCAGGCCCGGCAGCTGGCCATCGTCCTTCTCGAAGAACTTGGAGTAGTCCAGTTGCGGCTTCTCCAGCGACTCGTCCCACCTTTTCGGCTTTAGGGACTCTGGCTTGCCGTCCTCGGGCAGAGCACCCGCCTCGTTGTCCTTGTCTTTGGCCACATCCTTCATGCCCTTAAGCACCTTGGCAGCATCCTGATCGCCCTCGCTGCGCGGACCGCGCCTCAAGCGGATCTTCCTTGCCGTCGAATCCTTGGGCGTGGCCGACGATGGCATTGATGGGGGCACGGCAGCGCCAGCCAAACGCAGCTGGGTTTGCAAACTAAAATCTATGTTGTAGAACTCCAGGCTGGTGGCTTTACTCGCCTCACTTGGCTTGGGGGGCATCACTAGGTCCGGATTGTTGCGCAAGTCCAGTTGATCCAATCCCTCGAGCAGGTGAATGGCATCCGGCAGGGTTATCAGCCGGTTACAGCTCAGGTTGAGCTGTTTCAGAGCACCGCATCGGCAGAGGCCCTCGGGCACCATTTCCAGCAGATTGTTGGCCGCCGAAAAGACCTCCAGAGCACCCAGTTTGCCAATGCCCGAGGGTATGCCCTCGAAATTCAGCTTATTGTCGTTAACCAGCAATCGCCGCAGCTTGGGCAGTTTGCAGAGGGCGGCGGGCAGGGCCACCAGTTGATTCCGCGATAGATTGAGCGACTCCAGGCGCTGCCACAGCTCCACGCCGGCACTCAGCTCGCTGAGCTCGTTGTCGCTCAGATTCAGTCGCACCAAAGTGACCACATTGTACACGCAGTCGGGCAGCTTGGGCAGCGAATTGTGCGATAGGTCCAGCTCGCAGAGATTGGCCAGGCTGTCCAGGCTGGTGGGAAAGTTGAGGAGCGTGCGCTGCGTGCCGCTCATCTTTAGGACCTCCAGGCTCTGCAGCGAGGGCAGCTGGCGCAGTTGGAACAGTTCGAGCGGATTGTGCGAAAGGTCGAGCGTTTTCAGGTTGATCAGACGTCGCGTCTGCGGTGGCAATGTCTCCAGACGATTGTGCGACAGATCCAGAAAGAGCAGATCCGTGAGATGGATGAACAGCGGCGTGGGTATGGTCTCAATCTGATTGTTGCTCAGGTTGAGCACGATCAGGTTCTTGGCCCGCTCCAGGCCCTCGGGCACCTCCTTCAGCTTGTTGTGCGACAGGTCGAGGGTGGTCAGCTCCTCCAGGTGGAACAGTTCCGGCGGAATGCCGCTGTTCTTCAGCTTGTTGTGCCGCAGGTCGAGGGAACGCAGGCAGGTCAGCTCCGTCAGCTCGCCGAAGATCTTCTCCAGGCGGTTGTGGTTCAGCGACAGGTGCTCCAGCTTCTGCAGATGACCCAGTTCCTCGGGAATCTCCGCCAGCTGCGTGCGATCCAGTGTGAGCCACTGCACCCGCGACATCTGTCGCATGGAGCTGGGGAATGTTGCCTACAATCGAATCGATCATGTTTCAGGATTATCTCTGGCACCGGAGTTATGACTAATGCCCCAGGTTTTTTGTGTTTTCGTGTGTGTGCTTTTCGGTGACCTGTTTTTTTGCTTTTTTCTTCTTTTTTTTAGAACCCGAACCCGTTCCCCCTCTCCGAAAACACAACAACACTGCGGGCGGATTATGTTTGCTGTACTTACGCTGAAATCATTTTTCGTAAAGTCCACACCGCGCACGAACGGCAGCACGCTCATTTTGACCACATAAAATGTTATATTTGTTATATATTTCGGGCTCAAGCTGCTGGCCCTGTTTTTCGTTTCTTCTTCTTTATTTTGTTTTTTTTTTGCACTAAAAAAAGAAGAAGACTAGCTGGTGACCGTCCGCCACTCGGCCATGCAAACGGCTTGACAGCGCGACGCCCTTGTGTATGCAGCACGCCGACCTGGTCACACTGATCGCATTTGCCAACACTGGAGTGTTGGAAATCAAAGGCGGCACACCCGCGTCTCTTTCGATAGTTGTGGACTCATTGCAGTTTAAACATTTGCTCACGGGAATTACGCCTTTTGTGGTCTTTGTAATGTTAAAAAAAATGTAAATATTCAAGCCTCAGTTTTTTGTGCTACCAAAAAGGGTTTTGTTTGTTTAAAAGGTTCTTTTGCACGTCTGCTAACTGATTGGCCTTCACTGTTAAAAGCTGTGTGACCGTTTATGGCGAACTACTTTCGATTTTTAAATTTAACTGAAAGTGGAAAAGCATTTAATTCATGAATAAAAGAAACGTCAGTTCTGAAATACAAACAAACAGAATACAAGCTCTTTCATTTCGTATAATTAGCAGAAACAATTGAAAATTTGAAAATGAAATATATTAAGTTTTTTCTCACAATTAAACTCAATATGAAAAGAAATTTGTAGGTAAAAAGAAATAAGTTCAGTCCTTTTTAGTGCATCTTGTCCCGTTGCAGCCGGTCACACTGCTGGGGGTTCGGTTTTTTCGGAGGTCCTTTTCGTCCTGCGAAAAAAACAGCATAATCTAGAGGGTGTGACCAAATTGAACGACACGAAATTTTCATACTTTGCCCAGTCTTCGGAATGTAAAGGTCCTTGCTCGTGTGTTGTGTTGCGTTTTCTCCGAAATTGCAAAAACAAGAAATCACATCTCTCAATTTATTCGAACATTACAAGCCTGATTGCATCGCAAGTGCTGGATACGAAAAATAGTACTCGATTTAACGCGAAAAGGCCGAAAGTCTGACAACTGAAGACGAAAAAGTGCAGCAAAAAGTAATAATTTCAAATTTCTGCCGAGTGACTTCCTTGGGCTTTGTTTGTTGTGGAAAATTGTGTACCCCCGAAAAAAGGGAGTGATTTTATTTGGCGTTCCCTCGTCACTAGTTTAAATGCCAAATAGTTGGCGAATTTAATTTATGCCGTTACTCCCGCTGTGCGCTTGTGTGTGTGTGTGTCTGAGTGTTATTGTAGCATTTGTCGTTGCGTAGCAAACGCATTTTGCACTTCGTTGGTGTGCCAGTGTGTGTGGGCGGGGGCGTCGCAAGAGAGGGCAGGGGGCGGGGCAGCGGAAAGTGGGCGCAGCAATTACGAGAGAACTGCCAACAGGAACAGGGATAAGGAAGAGGAAGAGGAAGCAGCAGGAGCAGGCCGAAGCAAAGCCAGAGCAAACTTTTAATCAATAGATATACAAACGCACGCGCAGCCGCGTTGCCGTTACTCGCACACTCGCCTCTTTGAGCCCTCTCCTTCTCGTTGTCGCGGTTGTTGTTGTTGCTGCATTGTTGGACAAAACGAACCAGGAAGAGGAAGACAAGTGAACAAAATTGCTATTGCGCTGGGCAGCATCGTTCGTCCTCAATCAAATCGTGTGAAAACCGGAGTTAGGAGCAGTTAACAAAATGAGAAGGCACCTGCGTTCGCGGCGTTAAGTTCTTTAACGTAGAACATACACTCGAATGCATCGGCCGGCAATCCCAGTAGTTTGTTTTTTAATTAAAAAGAGCCCGCAAGTGTGGGGGCAACCTACTTATTGAGCAATTAAGGCCATGCCCACGCATGCACGCCCACATGTGTATGTATGTGTGTGTACATGCAGGAGCCGTTATTTCGAGTATGCCGAAAAGTGGGGTTAAAATCGCCATCGCAGATCCCTACAGAGCAAGGGGAAGAAGAAGAAAAGAAGATTTCCTTTGCATACTTAAGGGAGCTTATAAACTATCGGTCATATAAAGTGGTCAACGCATTAAGGGGTTTTGGGTTCATTTTTAAAAGTATGCGTATGCGGTTGCAGCGTGCTGCTTGTGCGGCATCGAAATTGTAAAATAAAACCATAAACGCCTATACATACAAGGCCTAGTATGGCAGCGATACAAATCTTTAAGTCAATAAAATCACTTTCACGTGAATAGGAAATCGCATAACGAGTGTCTGTTCGTACTTCTTATAAAGTATATTGAAACTGATTATTAGTTGTGTCGGTCCGCCCAATTAACCTGCAGAACTTGAGGACTGCAACAGCTTGAGAACTCTTATGGAATACATTGATTATATTTATGTTAATCAACAACAATTGGCCACGCCCACATGTATTTCTAACAAAACCAAAATTTTTGGTATCTTCTAATCTGTTTTGAACATATCAACATTATTTTATGGGAAAAGTTATCTATATATCGTTCTGCTCAAAAGCGACTCCATCAGGTATGCTACATGTTTTATGGAACGCTATCCTTTTGCTTGTTTTTTAAAAAATGTTTATTATTGTTATAACTAGTAGCGTAGTTAGCGTTTGCTAACACACATCTAACTAATTAATTCAATTTTACAGTGTTAGAACTCTAATCTGCTGGAAGAGCTAGGCGTATAAAGGTTAAACCCTTATCTGTCGCAAGTAAAATCTTGCTAAAGAGCACTGTGGCTTTAGAATTGATTAAAAGTGTTTTCGAAAAACCCAAAGAAAATCCGGACAGATTACTTTGAGATGCTGAAACCTTAAGATAGTGAATCGGGCTGCAAGCTTTTTGAACGTTAAGCAACAACCCAAGCCTTCGGTGCCTCAGAAAATATAAGTTAATTAGGAAACGTGCACTTCTGGTTACTTAATATCCTTTCTCCCCACCCACTTCCTTCGCCCTCCTCCAGTGCACGGCAATTTGGATTCGGTGTCAAGAGGTTAGAAAACTCAGGCCCGTGAGCACGTAGCAGGAAAACGCCAGCAACGAGGGAAGGAAATCGCCAGGAGCAACAAAGGACAGGAAGAGCAGGCACACATTCCGATTCCAAAGGGGGACAGCCGTTGGACAGCAGGCTAGGATGGGCGACTATCACGAGTTCACGGACCAGTACAAGGTGCCGGTGATAGCGAAGCTTCTCCACGCCCTGCCCCACTACAACATCACGTTCCACAAGATCAACAGCACGTTCCGGCCCAACGATGAGATCTACCTGGAGGTGAGAGAACTATGTATAACCAACGACTTGTAAGCCATCTCTCAAACAATGAGATAGTCATGGAGTTATTATAACTTGCAATACATGTTTTAAAGTACATTTTATAGCCCGATGCCTCGAAATTATATTAAACAATAACGAGACTTCTGTTGGCACTGACCTTTAAATTGGCATAGGTCCGATTTCTCCTCCGCACAGGTGGAAAAACCTACCGATGTGTTTTGTAAACCGAGAGATTTTGACAATGAATCTTCGAACTAAGGAAGTGTAGTTATTTGTTGTAAACAATCTAACAGTATTATTTTAAATCGTGTTTTTTCTTTACCTTGCTAAGGTAATACATATAATACAACTTGCACTATGGGTAAATTAAAAACCCTTTAAAAGACCAAAAATAAATACGCCTAGTTGACTTGTTTTTAACCACTGCTTTTCCTCGATCCCTCCTACAGAGCCTGGGCATCTTGGGCTCTGTTCCGGCTGCCCTGCTGATCGTGTCGCTGCTGGGACTGCTCTTCTATCTGATGACCCGCTGCTGCGACCGGAAGCCCCGGCCAGCCCACTCGATCACCAGCCTGAAGGTGGCCCTGTCCATTGTGACGGTCATGTGCTGTGCGGCGATCGGACTGGGACTGTATGGCAACGACGATCTGCACAACGGACTGCTGGAGGTGCTGACGGCGGGCAGGAAAGTGGACAACCTGGTCACCACCATTCGCAACCAGACGCACATCCTCGAGAACACGCTGACGAATCGCATAAGGCCGCAGCTGGTGGAACTGGCGGACATCTTCGATCAGCCGGTGTCGAATCAAACGGCTCTCTCCAAGCTCTTTGTGTCGCTCAATATAGTCCAGGGAAATGTTACTTTGGCCACCAATGCGGCCAGCGATATCCGACGACCCCTGATGGGCATCTCCATGACGCACTTCCTCACGGTATGCCCTTGTCGTAGACCAAAAATGATGAGTACCAAATACCACTTTGCAATCCCCATTAGCGTGGCGACCAATGGGAACTGATCCGCTGGCCGGGCACGGTGGCCACACTGGCCCTGCTCCTTGTCCTGTGCGCCGTGCTGCTGGTGGGCGTGGCCCGGCACTCGCGCTGCGCCCTAATCTTATTCAGCGTCTGCGGCCTGTTAGCCGTCACCGGTTCCTGGCTGATGTCCGGTCTGTATCTCTCGTCCTCGGTGGCCGTCGGTGACCTGTGCATCTCGCCAGCGGACTTCCTCGTGTCCACGGCACCCCGGGACCTGCCCACAAACGTCCTGCTGCACTACACCCAATGCGAGCCGGGCCACACGAACCCGTTCACGCAGCGGCTGAGGGAATCGCAGAACTCGCTAAACAATGCACGCAGTGCCATGGCCACGGTGATGAAGATATCACTAGTGCTCTTCAAATCCTCGGGTCTGCAGCCAAAGCTGGGTGCCGTGAATGCAGATCTGAACAGCAGCGAGAGATTGCTGACCCAGCTGACGGCCCTGGTGGACTGCAAGGCGGTGCATCACAATTTCCTGGCCGCCGCCCGTGGCCTGTGCGAGGGAGGACTCCTGGGACTGGTCCTAATGCTGATAGCCAGCTTCATAGCGGCCATTTTGCTGACCATCATGGTGTGGGTAGACTCGCACACGTGGATCTACATACGGAAGCGGAACGACTACGCCCAGGTGGATGAGCCATCGTACATCTCGCATCCGGCACCGCAGAATCACCAGCAGATGATGAACGCCGCCAGGACGCTGCCGCGGAACCATAATGGGTATGTTCTAGAAGATCCTCCATAGACGACCCGTCCCGCCGCCCGATTCCCGCCTCCATTCTCTCGATCTCTCTCTCTCTGTTCTCTCTCGTCCCTCTGCTCTCTGTTTCCTCTGCTCTTGCGCCATATCTGACATTGCAGGCACTTCAGCCCGCCAGTGATCAGCGGCTCCCACACGCTCCAGCATCCCAGCAAGCGGCAGCAGCACGAGATGATGGCCCACGCCCACATCCAGCAGAACATGCGCGCCATGGGCACACACACGCTGGGCCGGCTGCCGTCGCACAACCACAGCCCCACCCACATGACCGGTAAGTGGGCACCCGCACCACCCACTCCCGGGAGTCAAATCTCGACTCTCGAATCTCGAACCACACGCCCACTTCTCTATCTGACTTTGCACTGGGAGAAAAGGCGGGAGTACAATGCAGTACCAAAATGGACTAAAGGAATTTTTTTAAATATGTTAAAATTGATGGGGATTCAGGGTTGTCCTGAGTAAATTAAAAAACAAATTACAAATTAAACAAATCAAGAAGTCTTAATACTTAAGATGAGTGCTGCAGCGACCGTTTTATATATAGAGATAAAATATTCATTAACAACTAAATTGGAAAATGAACATGAAATTGTAGAAGGCGCCTTCTCTCCCAGTGTTTGTTTACATATCTATATCAATCTTTGTACCCGTATGTGTATAAAACCCGGAGACCAAATTGAGCTGGCAATTGAACAGGACTTGCAAGGAAATCGCGTTTGCAGTAGAACTATAATTAACCATAATTCTGTGAAACGGGTATAACCGTAAAAATAGTTGGATATTTAAGGCTTTGCCGATTTTGAAAACGCATAACCGACACCCAACCGATTCGTAACCGGTTCAGCTACTTCTTGCTGCCAATATACCGCTCACTTCGCTCTCATTATGTACGTTTCTTCTATACAATCTCATTCCATGCCAAACGCCCGCGCCCATCCAACGCTCCATATAACCACCATGACCATCTTCACCGCCACCACCATTTATGCGTCGACATCCTGCATCCTGCATCCGCATCCGCATCCAACTCCACATCCTTCGCCCAACCCGCGCCTATTGCTAATCGTTGTGTGTGTGTGCATTTTTGTAGGTCCCAATAATGGTAAATATGCAACCCTAAGCAAACAATGCAAGACATTGGAAGCGAATGACTTTTACTGAAAACCGTCGCCACCCCCCGCAGCAGCAGCAGTCGCAGTAGCAGCAAACGCCGCCGCCAACATGCCGCCGACCACGCAGGCCGCCCAACAACAGCAGCAGGCACAGCAGCAGCAACAGCAGCAACAACAGCAGGCTCAGCAGCAACTGGGAGGACCCCAGCCAATCTACTGCCATCATCCGCACCAGCATCCGCACCCCCATCCGCACCAGCACCCACACTCGCATTCCGCCGCCGCCGTGGCCGCTGCAGTGCAGCACCAGCACGCGATCTACCACCAGCAGCAGCAGCAGGCGCAGCAATATGGCACCTACACCACGTCCGCCCACCATGCCCCGCACCACTTGGGGCCGAGCCAGAGCCAGATCTACCAGCAGATCCCGGCCCATTTGGCGCCCCAACTGGCGGCCAATGGGAATCCGCACTCCATATACCAGCCGCTGGTCGCCGTCAGCCAGGGCTCCATCTATGTATCCAACCTGGCCACGATGCGGCGGCAGAACAGCCAGGGTGGTCCGCAGATACCGGCGCACCAGCACCCGCCCAGCTTGCATCCGCAGCAGCAGCAGCCGCCGCCGCCCTCGCAGCAGCAGCAGCAGCTGCATCAGCTCAAGTCGCCGCAGCAACACCAGCAGCAGTTGCAGCAGCAACAGCAGCAACAGCAGCACCAGCAACACCACCAGCAGCATCAGCAGCAACAGCAGCAACACCACCAGCAGCAGCAGCTGCAGCAAAACGAATCGGATGTCATACCCATCAGCACGGCCATGGACGGCGCCATTTACGATCGGGACAAGCAGATCTACAAGTGCTCCACCTTGCGGCAGGGCGGCAAGTTCGACCCCAAGTACAAGCCATCGATACTCAACTGCCCGCTGCCGGAGATCCCCAAGGACGCCGAGCAGCCCAAGGTGGAGTCCATCTACGAGCAGCGCCAGCAGGCCCACCACCAAAACTACTCCAAGTAGGTGTTGCGGGGCTCCTAACCCGAGTGCCAATCAGGGGAACTCGAGTTCCCGGCGTGGCTGCGCTAGCCATGGTTAGAGTGCGATCCACGAAAGCTCGAATTCCACGAATATTCTACTTACTAAATTTAAAAATGGCCAAACTTGCGTAGTAACTCATACATAATATAACTATTTTCTATTTTTGTGTACTATATTACACTACATTGTTGTCCATGTTCGTGAGAAATTGTTAGTTTCTTACCCAAAACTATTTAGAAACTCTTAATAGCAATTGTTTTTTTGATTTGGTCCTACATTACCACTTAACTTTTGGTTTATAACACTCATGCAAATGAAAATATAATACATTTCATAGAAGTTACTTTTATTTCCTTAACCAGTAGCCTGTTTAGAAAGTGGTTTCAGTTTTTAAAACCAATTAAGTGTGGTATAGTACCTGAATACTGTATTTTTGATATATTATATTGATACAATTATACTTTTAACAAAATGTTAATATGTGTAACTATCTAAAATATTATTTCGCTTGTCATTTTGGTTTGATAGTCCAAGAATTCGTGCAGTAATTTTAGTTCATAGCATTGATACAATTGGCAATATCCTTTTGAGCTATTTAATCCGAAATATTGTTTTACCCCTGTTTTTATTTGCTGTTAAGTAGCTAAGTATGCTTTGGCAAAGTTCATTCCTAAGCAGTCCCTTGTTGGACTTTAGACTGCGATTATTCGATAAGCAAGCCTTATAGAGGTATAGCTCTAACGATCTCACCAACTTTGTCTAGGACCCTGCAGCGGCCGCCGATGAAGTTGCCGCCGCAGATGAAGGCGATTCCGCCGCCACGCATTGGAACGCCCACCTCGCCGCCACCGCCCGTCGCCCAGCCGCTGGGCGAGGCCAACGGAGGAGTGCCGTCGGGCCTCCAGAACGGAGGAGGCAGTGGAGGAGGCGGATCAGGAGGCAACGCCAACGAGGACACCTCGCTGCCGCCGCCGCCGCTGGAGGCGCAAGCGGAGGCAACCAAGGGTCGAATGGGGCCAGGAGCTGGACCAGGAGCGGCAGCCAATGGCAAGGTCCTGCACAACGGCGGAGGCGGTGGGGGCGTGGCCGGCGGCGGCGGAGGAGCGGTGGACGACGACGATGACCTGCCGCCGCCACCGCCAGCGATAACTGACGAGAGCAACTATGCGGTGACGGAGCTGTAAGATGGACGGGACCGAAGAGGATGAAAAAGGGAACGAAAACCAGCAAAAGGCAGGCAAAAAACCAAAAACGAGACAGGAATTGGTCAGGACTCGAGTTCGGGGCGTCTTCCCACAACTCGGATGTAGGATAGATACTGTTTATCGGTGGGAACCGACGGAACCGGGGTACTGGGACTATGGAGTGCTGGAGCGACGAGTGTTCCTTCTTGATTTGTTGCATTTAACGTATCGTAGCGAAATCGTATCCTAGACCGGAGTCCTGCTTTTCGACTTTTGTACATACTGCACACTGGACTCTATCCGCGTATCCGGGCAACCAGAAGGATGCGGATGCAGCGGAGGTGAGCACACGGATACTAGACACGCACAGACGACAGACAGACGGACGGACATGTAACATATATCAGCGATCTATTACTTATATATAGATATATATATCCATTTAGGACACACGGTTATTCCTTTTTGATAATAGCATATTTTTACCAATTTTAATGCGCTAAATTGTCAGAAAGAAACAGTTTTACGGGGGCTAACTTATTGTATTATACGACATTATCTACGGAAACATATAAGCTGTATACCCCTGCAACCGAGGAGGGGAAAACCGAACGATACCGCACTGGAAACGAAGACCGACGCAGAGCCTACAACCAACTACCACCAAGTAATGAAAACCGAATCCGGATCGTAGCCATAAGTTCCAGAATCGAACTGTAGCAGAAACGTTAGCAAAGATTTTTAGGCGCTGGTCGGGAGTCAATTTTAAGTAGACAGCGGGCCACTGAATGGGTGGGCAGGGGCGGGGCAGGTTCTTAGGTGGTTTTCGGAGACTTACACCCGTGGCCGGGTTGCAGGAGAGCCGCATCCAAGCGAAAGCGGCACCAGAGTCTCCTTTTGCACACTTTCAAGCGACTTTCGAAATGGATTCTCAGCTCGCTTCCTTCTAGAAGCCATTACACTCTATTAAATTCTTGTAGCTCCTACAAATGCACTTTTAAGATTGATTCAATATGTGATATATCCCGAACTCTAGTCCTTCAAACTTCCGAGAAGCCCTAAAAAGTAATGCTCAAGATTGGGGTTTACGTTTTTTTGTAGTAATTATCATCGTCTAACATCACCTTCAAAGGCCTAAGTTCCTGACTGATTGCATTTATACCTACTACTCCTAAATAAATGTGTGTAGAGCGCCCGGCAAAGGCGCAGAAGAGCCATTCCTCAGTTTACGTTGTAAGAAAGTCGAACCGATATGACCTCGAGTATGCCAAACGTATATAGTTAGGGGCGACTAGCACCCAAGGACCCGAAGTACTGCTACTGTTAGGAGCCCAGACGAACCCCAAGAGCTGCCCGCGCCACAGCCATTCAGGAGGATCCCCGCTTAGTGCTCGACCCTGCTCTGGGTCTGGGTTGTGCTGCGGACGATTCCCGAACTCCTGGTCCGCTGGAGGGCGTGGAGCCGGGGACCAGGACCAGGATCGTCCGGGACTGGCGGGCTAAATCGGTCGAGGATTTGAGCCCGCAATTTTATTGTGTATCTAACCTAAGCTTAACATGGAATGCATTTATTAAACCTAATCGTAAACCGATATATGTAGATATAGTGGGCTATCTGTATATTTAGTAGCTAAACGAAGGCGTTCGTAGTACTGGCGCAAACAGTAGCCAGACAGGTGGGAGACGACAGTCGACTTGGCGTGGAACCGATAGCAATATGAAACTGACACAAAGTACTGCCCAGAAACCGAAACGAACAAAGTAGTCACAAGTGACAGCCGATCAGCCGATCAGCCGAACTACAGAGTTATATAGACGTATACACACAAGCGACATATACACAAATAGGTATTATAATAACATAGTTGTAGACAAGACACTTAGCCTATCGACAGCCATATACACCAGCAACACCCAGCAAGTATAATCGAAGCGTTTTGGAGGGCTCCCGGGGCCAACCAACTAGTCGAGCCCCGGCACTGCCCCACAGCGAAGTTCTCAGCATTTACCGACCTAGCCTAGTACACACCTACCACACCTACGACCCCCCTTGAAAAGATCAATTGTAAGATACCAGCAATCGGGTCGAGTCGAGATCGAAAATCACGCAATCGCCAACAAGGACATTTTTAAAGTAAACATGTAAAGACGGTGTAAAGAGAAACGAATCGGAGCAAACTAACCAGTTTTTTATTCGCTTATTATACACTTACCAGTTATGAGAGCCACACAACCAGACGAGGCCTCCCAGGGTCCTGGAAGCCCAGGCGAATGGCATCCTTTAAGGATCCCAAGGCCCTACAGTCGGTGGGAAACGCGACAGTGCGAGCCCGGAACCCTGGGAGGCGCCGCCTTGGCATCGGAGCTTCGAGCCCAGGTCGAAACTCCCTCAACACGCATATATAAATATAACACATTTAGCTCGTAATATATTTCTGTGTTAAATGTTGTCATCGTACGCGTTGTAGTTATTACAAAAGAATCCCCAAAACCGAGACGAACTCAGAATGCGGGAACTCAGAGTCCGAGAGGCGGGCTAAGCGAGACCCAGGAATATTCGCGTTTTTTTTCGACGGCCCACGGCAGCGGCAGCAGGGCAGTAGGATCGAGTTGTACAACATATATAATATATATTTAAATATAGTATGCATAGTTAATGAAAATGTAAGGAGCAGAGGCAAGGTCGAAGCGCTTAGTGGCATCTTGATTAACGATTAAACCCAAAAGGAACGACAAAGCTAGTTCTAGCGAATCGTAGGGGCAGTTTGGAAGCTCTCGTAAGAGGGCCGAAACACAAAGATCTACTGGGTGAGTTCCAGAAAGCGCGCTTGCCCCGCCCAGCTTCTGGGAACTGTTTCGAAAAGCGGGAACCCAAATTCCGGAACGAAAAGTATTTTATGCGCAAACCGAAGTGAATCGGGTAATTTAAAGAACCGAGGTTCCCGGGAAACGAAGGGGGATTTCTTTCAAAAGCAAACAGCGGCAAAGTAAAACGCTAAAAAATCCAACAAAAATATTAAATAAAAATATAAAATTTAATTGCATTAGTTAGATGGAGAAAGCTGTTTTTTAATGGGAGCCACTGAGAGACGCAAATCCAGGTAGGTTGGGTCGGGCTCATGACCAAATTATGGGCGCCACGCTCTTGGATAAGCCAGGACGCACTCAAGAACACACGCCCTTCTTTCTAATTATTTCACATTTTATTTGTATAGTTTCATTTAAGTGCTTCATATTTGTGCAGTTTTCCTTATAGCAGCAAATTGTATAATAAATATATTTTGTTATTAAGTGTATACTTTTGTTTTAATTTCTTCAATTTGTTGTCACCTAGCTTCTTAAGAAATAAGAATAGCGCAATTTATTGCTTCGCACAATTGAACAACGAACAATTGCCTACTTAATATGTCTCTCAAAGGTACTTGCATCTGAATAAAAATTACAAATAGACACAAAAAATTAATACAATATTACAAATAATAAAAGTGGAACGGGCGACTTCTTTCTGATCATAAACATCAACAATGGTGGGAGTAAAGTATACGCGTATAAGGTAAAATAATATAATATATAGTAGAGATATATAAAAGATCATAGGAATAGCAATATAAATATACATAAAAGCAATTAAATTGGATTTTGCGTTATCATCGGTTCGGGCGAAAAACCATCTTTGGAATTGTTTAGTTCTCGATTTTCTTTTTAAGTAGGGGAGTGGAAATGAAGCCTTCTATGTGTGTATGTGGTAAATCTGTTCACCTTCGACTACGAATTGTTAGGCCTTGTTTGATATTGCTGCTTTTAAGGCCTCTCCCACTGTGAAATCCATTTTGCTGGCTCTGCCTTGATCTAAATGTTTCCTCTGTTTCCGCTGCTCCTCTATAGGTATAGAATTGTTACACTCTTGTTAATTATTGTTAATTGCACTGTTGGCGGCGGCCCCGAGCTCGGGAACGCTGGAGGAGGCGGCACTGCTCTGGCTGACGGTGCGGCCGTGGTCCACATGGTTTTGGGTGGGCGCAGAGGCCGTTGCCGGTGCTCCCGCTCCCGGAGCTCCTGATCCCGTTGCCTCCGCGGCCGGGGGCGTGGCTTCGTCCGATCCGGATCCGGAGGAAACCGTTCCGGGCACGGGCTCCACTGTGGGAAAGACGGGCGGCGACGAGGGCGCGCCCACGGGCGTCTGCACCATGGGCGTGGGTGGCGAACGATTCGCTGGCAACTGATGGGCAGTGGCTCCGGTCATCTGCATGTGGTACCTTTGAAAAGATAGATTCGTTCATTCATAGCTATACAACGTGTGGCGTGCTTTCAAAACTGACTTGTAAATATTTTCGGTGCTCTCAACCACGCCTTGTGTTAGATTGAGACTGCGCCCCTTAATGCCCGACTCCTTGGCCGGCGGTGACCACCAGTTGAAGACGCGCCCCACCACGGGAACATGCCTCAGGATGCCCTCCTGCCAGAGCTTCTCCTCCGACTCCCGCTGCAGATCGGCGGTGACCGCCTCAATGCCCTAAAAAACAAATCAAATTATAAGTGGTACACGGATCCCGCACAAGCGAACTGGCGAACCTTCTTCACAATCTCCGACATGGTGTCCAGCACCCGCGAGTTCTCCTGCACGCTCTTGCCCACCGTCACCACCAAGTCCAGCAGCTCCTCGACCTCCGTTTCGTGGGTAACCATGCCGAATCGCACACAAATCAGGCCGTCGGTGCCCTCGCCCAGGGAGAAGGCATTGTCCGTGGACTTCAGGGCCTCCACCAAATCAATGTTGAGCTTGTTCAGCTCGGTCTTAGCCTGGTCCGTCAGCAGGGACTCCCAGCCCTCGGGCACGAAGCGAACGCCGCCCATGCCTGCCCATTCGGGCAGCGGGACAAGGCGCAGCACCTCGCTGCGCTCCACCAGGTGGATGAATCGCGCCTTGTGCTTGATCGTCGCCCGCAGGATGTCTACGTGCGCCTCCAAGCTCTGGGCGAAGCTCTCCAGGTTTTCGGAGCTCGGAGGCTGCTCGCCCAAGCCCAGTTCCAGCGGACAGTAGCGAATGCAGCTACCATGAGTCGGATGCTCTATCACCTCGAAGTCAAACTGAAAGTATATGGGCGATTTGGATACATAGTACATGTATGCATAATCAATTTGGTCTACTGCTTACATTGGGACAGTCGCGCTGCAGTATCTGACCCAGCCAGGAGTTGAGGCGGTCGAAGTAGGAAGCATTGTTGATCTTTTCCAGCGGCCGGAGACCCTCGGCCGTTTCTCGCTCAGCAGCAGAGGCGGCGGCGGCGGACGAGCCGCTGCCCCCCAGTGGAATGGTGGTACTGCCATCGAACTGGTAGGCGACCACAGGGGCGGCGGCATCGAAGAGCGCCTGGACATCGAAGGGACTCTGAATGATGTCCGACAAACAGGCGCCGGTCTGCGCTCCAGGCGTGTGGCTCAGCACACGGATACCCTCGCACTTGGAGGCGATCTCGAAGAGGATACTGCACGTCTGGAAGGCGACGTGCAGGCGCTCTGCAATCGACTTGCGGCCCAGGGCCTGCAGACTGGTCCACAGGGACAGGGCGTTGAGGCGACGCGACAGGATGGGATCGGACTCGAAGGCACTCAGCGCGCTGTTTTGCAGCGGACGGTGCAGCAGGACGATGGGCAGACTGGGCACGCCCAACCAGCTGCCCAAGTTCAGGGCCATCGAGTGCAGCACCTCCTCCACATGGCCCTGGCTCTGGGCGCAGACCAGGGCGGCCAGGCCGTGGCCACTGGCGTGCAGCCACATGTTGTGCGCCTTGCACACGTCCCGCAGCCGGAGCAGGTTGTCCACATAGCCGCACAGCGAGGCCCCAATGTCGGCGACCACCAGCAGCGGCGTCCTGTTGTTGCCCACATCCAGCTGGATTTGCTTCTGCAGCAGCGCCACATCCATCGTCCCGTACTGACTGTGCTCCGGTATGATCTTGATCGCCTCCAGCGGTATGCCCAGCTGCCGACAGGCGTACTGCAGCCTCACCGGCGTCGTGTTCTCCGATATATAGAACGTGGGCTGGGCCAGAGCCGGTATGCCGCCCTCCAAGTAACCCGGACACCTGGCCACAATGGCAAGTCGCACCGTGCGCAGCACTGCGTCCGCGTTGTCCGCGTGGAAGCTGCTCGCCGGATGGGCAAAGTGGAACAACGTGCCCAACCATCGGGTGGCGTCTCCGGAAATGCTATTGGTCACCCGGAGCAGCTGCTGGCGGTCCAAGTGCGACAGATAGGCAACGATGCTGTGCGAGATGAGGGCCAAATGGGAGACGTCATCTAGGGCGGGCAGCGGAAACTCGGGATCGTCATCGCTGTCCGTGTAGGAGACCAATTGCTCCAGGGACTTGAGGATGTCGGAGGGCACTCGGTGCTCGGCCGGCAGTAGATCCTCGAACCTGGTAAGCCGCCGCTCCCGTTCCTGTTCCCCCTGCTCCTCCTCCTCATCCTCGTCGTCGTCGTGCTCGCGATGCTCTTGGGGATTGGGATTCGGTCTGGGTTTCTCTGGCGTGGACGACACCTTGACGTTCTCCAAGCGCTGCAGCACCTGCGAGGAGCGCAGCTCCAGCTCGGCCAGGCCGGATCGAATCTACATGGTTGGATGTGAAATGGTTCAAGTGGGCTGGGTAAACAACGGAGCTCCAGAAGTTGACGTGTCTTCCGTCGTCGTCAGCAAAAACGGAAGAAAAAAAGAGAGAACACTCACACTGGAGGCGGCGATTTCGGCCACCGCTGGCGTCGATTGGCCCGGATCCGGCTCCTGATCCACCGCCGGACTCTGGCCGGGATCGTCCTCCGATCTGCCAGCCGCTGACATGGTTTCAATGCGCTCTAAATCGCTTTTAACTTTATCTTCAAATAATTGTTTTCGTTTCGAGCCACTGCGTCTGTGTGTGTGTCGAGTGTGAGCGCGAGGGGTGCGGGAGTGTGTGCGTGAGGAGTGGTGTGACCGTCGCGCGACTACTTAAGCGACGATGTGGTGGCGGAACTAGTTCGCGGGTTTTTTTAAATCGAACGATTTGTGGTGTCCTTAGTGGTGTCCGGCTATCGACATTTATAGTTACAAAGTTATTTTAATTTTACCAAGCTACATTAAAAAATAAATTAACCAGCTCGTTGTCTTTACTACTTAGCAGTTCAGCTTAATTTGCGATTTGGGCACCCATGACTTTTATTTGATTCTGATTTGGTTCTCCACTTGTTCAATTTGATCACTGATCTCTGTTTTACTTTAAGTTTCGCAGACTTGGATGTTGGAAGATCGGCCAAACTTTAAGTAATCTCAGCTCAGGCTTAGTTGGCACAAACCATAAAACAACATACATATCGTGAGTTCCTAAGATGTGGCAGACGCCAATATTTAATTTATTTATTTGTTAAAATTTTATTCTAAGTAGCGTGTTCTAAGATTTGAGTTCTATTGCCAAACCCGTCCACTTGGAGGTGACCCAAAATAGGTGTTGGTATATACCGAAATATATCAGCTTACCTTGCAAGCGGTCCCACTCAACAGTGCTGTAAGAAAATCGCGCGAATAGAGATGGAAACATCGACTGGCCTGCCAAACATCGATCCACCTCTAGTGCATGAGTGTGGAATTTGTTAAACAAAACCGAAACGCGGACAAACTATATTTATGTAATAAAGGCAGCGCCGAAGAGTTGTGAGCAGTCCACGAGCACGACGCACTTCCTAGGCGAACGCACCGCTCTGTCGACGGCAATTTAAGTGCAACTGGCTCCGTCGTTGATTCGTTTAGCTCAGCTCGGCTCGTCGAAAACAAAACCTATTCCCAAATCCGCCTCCGATTACTCTGTGTGTGTGTTGCTCTTTCCGCCGAAAAGTAAAATCAAATAAAAAACAACGCACACACACGCGCGAGCGAGCCAACAGAAGCGAAGAAGAAGAGCAGACGCCAGCCAAACAGGCCAACAAATAAGTGCAAGCCGAATATCCGCGCAGACAGGGGAGCAGAACTAGTCGGCAAATAATTAGGGGAGCCCGAAAAGACCGCGAAAAGTGCAGAAAGAGGGGGAACTCTTTCTTTTCACCGCCGAAAGAAACCAGAAGCCTTGTTATCGATTTTGTTCGAGGGGAGGGTGTGCGTGTGTGTGTGCGAAGCGCGCCCGCGTGCGGGTGTGTGTGCTCTCGGCGCGTTATCAAAAACAACAACAATAGGCTGCGAAGTAACAGCAAAAGCAGAGCCCAGCAAGAGGAAGAGATCCTTAGCCGGTTGCAAATCGCGCCATCCCACTCGCACCGCGCTCAATCGCGGAAATCGGATCGTGGTCGATTTATCGAATTAATCGGCCCCAACCCCCTGCCCGTGAACGAGTACCAAAACGAGGAAAACACCAGAGTCCACTTGTTTCAAATGATTTCGCTGCTGCAAATGAAATTCCATGCGCTTTTGTTGCTGCTATCAAAAGTCTGGACATGTATCTGCTTCATGTTCAATCGCCAAGTGCGAGCTGTAAGTACGGGAACGAGCCGAAGGAAGGGGCTGAATAGCCCTGCCCACGCCTATCAAAGCCCAAAATAGTTTTTATTTTTACCCGCCCGAAGCCCTGAGACACTGAAACACTGAAATAGTTCTTAACCCGCTCCCGCAATCGGCGTCCAAGTACTACTGCCCAGAATAATAATAATAAAAGCCGCCGCCGCAGTGATAAGACTTCTAGCCACAGTCCGCCCCCGCTAAGTGCACTTGCCGTATAGAGTCGAACGAACACGTTAAACAGTGCCATTGAAAAAGAAAAAAAAACAGAAAAATTATAACGATTTAATGCAGGTGGTTTCGGCTCCTAAAGTAATCTGGTTTGCATTATCTTATCAGAAAAGCGTTTATTTCATCACCTAAAGATGGCCCTAGCAGTAAATGTGATTGATTTCCTCTAAATACGGAGGGTTTCCTTTGTTTCTTCGTTCTTAAACGGAAAATCTTTGATGATCTTACGGCTCCGTGTAGCCCTTGGCCTTAGCCAGAGATGCCTGTCTGGAAGTTAGCCTTATCAATGCTTTCCGGCACACGTTTAATGGGCTTGTTCTACGCCAACCCGTTCCCCCACAAGTGCACTCCCCTGCTGCTCACCCATCCGCCTTATCGGCGCACCGCCTTTGAGCCCTCCCCGGTGCCGGCATTTTTGGCCCGAAATAGTGACGCGGCAGAAGCAGCGACCTTCGACCTCCCCCTGGTTTTCGTTTCATGCACACCCATGTAGATCTGACCCAGCAGCATAACCTCACAGCTGAAAAGTACCCAATGACACAAGCATACGTTGCTCCAATCGAATGATGTAGGACACCATGCAAGATTAGTAGATGTAGTTCGATGCAGTTGTATCTCCGTTGAGATCTCCCGCACCTGCAACACCTCCTCGCACCTTAGCCCCGGGAGAGTAGAGACCTAGTGAGCCCATTGCATAAGCCCCATGCTGAATGCCTTTCAAGTACTGCTCCGTTGATTGTGCATTAACTTTCTCAGTTTATCCAGTATCAACCGGTTAAATATGAACTCTTCCCGCTGTCGCCCGTTTCGCGCCACCGCCTGAGCCTGGTGCAGCGAAAGACCCTCGTCCTGGACCTGGACGAGACGCTCATCCACTCCCACCACAATGCGATGCCCCGGAACACGGTGAAGCCGGGCACGCCGCACGACTTCACCGTGAAAGTGACCATCGATCGGAATCCAGTGCGCTTCTTCGTGCACAAGCGACCGCATGTGGACTACTTCCTGGATGTGGTGAGTTCTCGAAGGCAGTCCGTGTGATCCGGGACTCATGTACTTCTCGATTTTGACGCAGGTCTCGCAGTGGTACGACCTGGTGGTCTTCACGGCCAGCATGGAGATCTACGGAGCGGCGGTGGCGGACAAGCTGGACAACGGCCGGAACATTCTCCGGAGGCGCTACTACAGACAGCACTGCACGCCCGACTACGGATCCTATACCAAAGACCTGTCGGCCATCTGCAGTGATTTAAATAGGGTAAGGTTGGGGAGCCTAGAGAGGCCTAAATCTGCAGTTAGGACTTGACAGAAAATGTAATAAAATATTAGTATAGTATTATTAAGGTATTAGTATTAAGGTGCACTTATAAACTAGATGGTAACAGCCACTAGGATTGTTCTGTTCCTTTCACAAATAACTTATTTAAACTCAATAGCAGACGTGCCTATTCGAGTATTTAGTATTCGGGGGGCTTAAAAATACCTTCTAAAGTACACTTGTAAGTTAGAAATGCACTAAGCAGCTACCAGGTGGTTCTGATCCCCTTTTCCTTTCAATATCTTACTTAGAGTGCAATAAGAAATGGTTCTCAAAAGTTGTTGGTTATTTTTTTTTGTCATAAAACCCTTTTCCGTGCTTCCGGTGGGTTTTTATTTCTCTATCATATAGAAGGTTTCCTATTAGCCAATCCAACTACACATTCGATTGGCCCATTCCTTCGCTAATGGTTTCGAATTCCTTGCAGATATTCATCATTGACAACTCGCCCGGGGCCTACCGCTGCTTCCCCAACAATGCCATACCCATCAAGAGTTGGTTCTCGGACCCGATGGACACGGCGCTGCTGTCGCTGCTGCCCATGCTGGATGCGCTGAGGTTCACGAACGACGTGAGATCGGTGCTGTCGCGGAACCTGCACCTGCACCGCCTCTGGTAGCAGGTGGGCCGCCTGTCGCTAGTGTAGTTTATCTGTTTAGAAGGAGGAGGAGGAGGAGGAGGAGCCTCGTAGGCCAGCGGAGCGGGGAGGAGGCGGAGGAGGATGCCTTCTGAAATTAACAACAAACATGGTGGTGCTGTGACACATTAACGAATTTTTTCATTATTATTATTACGTTTACCATTCAAGTCAGAGGAGCGAGGAGTGGAAAAGAGGAGTGGAGGAGTTACACACAGAGATAATAGAGAAAGTGGAGGAGAGATTTGGAGGTCTGCAAACCGACGATTGTTTCTTTTTGTGTATTATGATTAACTGTTTTGTAACAACCTAATTATACATGCATATTTGTCGGTATGTGTAGACCAGCTATTTTTACTTTTACGATTATTACATTTTTTTTGTATTTTTGTATTCTTTGAAAATTTTCGTTTGTTCTTTGTGCGTGTATATTTTGATTAATATCAAATGGAAACTCTTGAACACAGTATATATATATAGATACGAGAGACAGTGAAGTAAACAACAGTAAGAACAAATTTGTCAAGTTATATATCATATTATTATAAATTAAATCTAAGGCCACTTACAACAGAGTCTTGTAACTTGTAATTTCTATGCCCATGATTACAATTAGTTATTATAAACTGAAATTGTTTTCTATGAAGATGACAAGGCGAAGCAAAATACTTATAATTATACAAGTTAGTTGACTACGAAACTTTCCTGGACATCATTATTATGGATAATTATTAAATGTAACCGATTCTGTACAGAATTATATTTGTTCTGCCCTCGTTTCCTGTACAAAACTAAACGGACGGAGAACTTTCGAGTTTCATTGCTTGCAAACCAAACAACTCTTTTCTAAGGATAGGATTTTTGTCTTTCGAGGGAGTTATATATATTTATACATATATATATGAATCTACACCTAAGCAACAACCAACAACTATGAACTACTATTAAAGTAAACGACAACAAGAGCAACAAGCAAGCGAGTAAGGCAAAAGTTATATTTTGTAAGGCGAGCCAAGGCAATGAGCACTAAAATCGCATTATTCTGATCGGATCGGACTAATGACGAGCCGCAGACTGGGACAGATGTATGTAGGGAGTTCGGAGAGCCAAATCACTAATTATACGAGAACCGAGTTAGTCTGAGAATTGGGAAACCGAGGCACATCATGCGAGGCATCACAGGATATCCAGGATTCAGGAGAGCAGCAAATGGGCTGAAGGCGGAAAGGAAAGAGAGCGTCACGAGTGAAATCTGCTTCCATAGTTAATGTTATCTCCAAAGCGTAATACCACACTCTAAATCTAGACTAACCAACAGAAGCTTGCACACGCCCTACCCTACCTTCTGCCCCACCCCTATCCAATTGTTCTTTTATCGTATTGTAAATCTACAACAATCACTATTTGTTTATTTATTGCGAGGAAACGAGAATAATACGTGTATGCGATGTTGTTAATTTTAAGTAGTTTGTAGACAATTTGTTAAAAGGAAACGTAAGTGAAATAAATGAGAAAGGGAACACAAGAGCAGAAAAAGAATTACAAAAATACAACAAAATCTAGAGATTGTGTCTTCTTTTTTCTATACTTTGAATTTGGCGCCCTAACGAAACTTGAGTGAAGGAACCTGCTGGTGGGCAACACTGATTTTTGATACCCTGTATAGGGGATTGGTTAGGTAATGGGCTTGCTCAATCACATTGCTAACTCTTAAAATCATAGGTAAACGAATTTCGGTGCTAGAATGTATAGTTTAATTTAATAAATGGTTAATATAGAATTTCAGAACCAAAGTTCCATTGGAGGCGAATTTGAAATCAGAGTGTGACCAGCCGTCTACAATAGTTATTTTCACTCTAAAATATCGATGTATCGATAAGTTGGCCTTATCTCCTCTTTCACCGACCCTACGAAGCTCTTACGTTGCTGGCACTACGTTCCGTCCCCTACGTTCTTACGCAACGCAACTGGTAAGAGTCCGGAATCATCACCTGTCCCATCACATCCAACCACACGTAGCCATACCATTTGTAACTGACAGAACCCTCGTACTCAGGGAAAACCGAATCCATGGCCACCGCCGCAGCTGTAGCAAAAGTGGGAAAATCTGTGCACCGCATCTTCGTGGGCAATCTGCCGTGGACAGTGGGCCACCAGGAGCTGCGCGGCTACTTCCGCGAGTTCGGACGCGTGGTGTCCGCCAACGTGATCTTCGACAAGCGCACCGGCTGCTCCAAGGGCTACGGCTTCGTTAGCTTCAACAGCCTGGCTGCGCTGGAGAAGATCGAGAACGAGCAGAAGCACATACTGGAGGGCAACTACCTCAACATACAGAAGTCTTAGATCGCCCAGTCGCACCAGTTTGTCATTTAGTTCGTAAGTTTTTAGTTTTATCCTACTGGACATGTCGGACAGCGAAATGGATCCCGAGGAAGAGCTCTTCCACCTGGCCGCCGAGCATGTGGCCCGGCAGACGGCCCACATCGGCTCCGCGGATTTACTGCTCTTTTACGGCTACTACAAGCAGGCCATCGAGGGTCCCTGCGAGGAGCCCAGTCCCGGGCTGCTCCAGCTGAGGGCCAGGAGCAAGTGGCAGGCCTGGCGGAACCTTGGCAAGATGTCCCCCATCGCCGCCAGGCAGGCCTACGTCCATAAGCTCGACGAGCTGCAGCCCAACTGGCGCTCGCGGCGAAATCCCGGCTGGGTGGTGCATTCCATCGAGTCCGCCCCGCTGGAGGATCAGCGCTCGGACAGCGAGAAGACCCTCTTCGACCACGTCAAGGAGAACAATCTGGACAGGCTGAGGGAACTGCTGGCGCCCGGGGATCTGGGGAAGCTGGACGAGCACGGCATGGCCCTCATCCATTGGGCCACCGATCGCAATGCCGTCGAGATCATTCAGTTTCTGGTGCGCAGCGGGGCCAGTGTGGACCAGCGGGACGCGGACCAACAGACGCCGCTGCACTACGCCGCCAGCTGTGGCCACTTGGAGGCGCTGCGCTGCCTGCTGGAGATGCGCGCCGATCTGGAGCTCTGCGACTCGGATGGACAGACCTGCTACGACGTGGCCGACGACGAACAGATCTGCCAGGTGCTCCAGACGGAGCGGGAGCGTCTCGGCGGATCCGCTTCCTAATGCTGAACGCCATTAAATCTTAAGTTGTTAGATGCTCCTTGCTTCGAAACACTGAAAAGTCTTGTGAGCAAATAAAAATCACCGATAAATCCTCTGTAAACTTGGTTTCTGTTCTTTCTTTTCAACATATTAGGCTTTTAGTTATTCCTTGAAAACCCAAAAACGCACATCGCGATGTGCAAGCTTTTGAACGTTTGTTTTGCAGGCTATAGGCACGTTTCTTTACCCCAAATGTACAAGTATGGGAGTAGCTTGATTTGAAAATGAAAGAGATAGAACCCATCCCTGCAAGCGGAGGAGTTGGAGTTCACTTTTCAAATTGACGAGGTTTTGCCAGAGTTAAGTTGTATTATTAAATTCTGCTTAAATATTTCGTAAATACAATGGAAGGTCTTCGTACAAAGCGTAAATTCGCCGTTCCACAAATACAAGTTAAGATTTAGGTTACTAACATATGTATTTATTGACAATGAAATTAGGTTCGCATTCGCAGTGCTTCAGGCCGGTCAACGCCTACTTCCACAGCTTCTTGATGGACATGTTCTTCTCCGAGTCCTTCTGCATAACCTTGGCCACAGCCATCTCGAAGTCCTCCTGGGTGACGTGGACACGACGCTCGCGCAGCGCATACATGCCGGCCTCTGTGCAGACGCCCTTGACCTCCGCACCCGAGGCGCCCGGCATCAGCTCGGCGATCTTGCGCAGATTGATGCCACGCGTGAGGTTCATCTTACGCGAGTGGATCTTCAAGATGTCCAGACGCGCCTCCTCGTTCGGTGGCGGGAACTCGATCTTGCGGTCAATGCGGCCGGGACGCAGAAGGGCCGGATCCAGGATGTCAATGCGGTTGGTGGCCATGATCACCTTGATGTTCTTGGTGGCCTCAAAGCCGTCCAGTTGGTTCAGCAGCTCCAGCATAGTGCGCTGCACCTCGGAGTCGCCTCCGGAGCCGGACTCGATGCGCGACGAGCCGATGGAATCGATTTCGTCCATGAAGATAATCGAAGGTGCATGCTCGCGGGCCATCACAAAGAGCTCTCGGACCATGCGCGAGCCCTCGCCGATGAACTTCTGGACCAGCTCCGAGCCCGAGACTCGGATGAAGGTGCACTCGGTGTGATGGGCGACGGCCCTGGCCAGTAGGGTCTTGCCCGTACCCGGCGGTCCGTAGAGCAGCACTCCCTTCGGCTGTGCAATACCCAAGGCATCGAACAGCTCGGGGTGCTTCACGGGCAACTCAATCACCTCCTTGATCTCCTTAATCTGCTTGTCCAGACCGCCGACCATTTCGTATGTGGAGTCGGGCACCTTCTCGACCATCATCAGGGAGACCAGGGGATCCACCTTGTTGGGCAGAATCTTGTGCAGCGTGTAGCTCTCATTTCGCAGGGCCACTCGGCAGTTGGGGGTCACATCGTTGATGTCGATGTTCTTGTCCAGATCCACGACGAACTTGCCCTCGGGGTGCACCTTGACCAGCACCTTCTTCTTGTCCATGGGCTTCACCACCTCGCCCACGTAGCTGCCCTGTTCCTGCAGCAGCTGCAGCTCCTCCCGCAGCATGCGAACTGCAAGGAAAGGACTGTTAGGATCGGTTCCTCTCCATATTGGCTAACTTGGCATGTCCCGAAGGTATCTGTCCCCCGAATTCCATATAGTTACCAATTCCAAGTATAGTTACCTTTCGCATTGAGCTCGTTTCGCTGGGCCTGCAGACGCCTCAGATTCTGGTGCTTCTCCGCCACAATCAGCTGCAGTTCCTCGATCTTCTGGATGTAGTAGGACCGGAATCCCTCGCCCTTTTGGTAGGCCGACTCGATTTCCATCTGCGAAAAGAGCAAATCAGACCTTCCGCGCCGCAAACCGAAGAATCCGCCACCACGTACCCGATTCGTGACCGTCATTTTGCCTGTATCCCCTCTGTCGTTTTAAGTTGATCTTGTTCGTGTTGTTTCCTCCACCATGCAAACACTCCGAGTTAATTTTGCGTTTCCCTATGACTCGGCACTTTGCTCCGCTTCTGGCAGGGATGAAAACATACCAAAACACACTTTGGTATTTTTAAAATCGCCTAAATTTTCCGAAATACTTGTCACTAACGCTTTTTCGTATTTTACATGGACCGTTGCCGATACTAGTCAGTGCAAACTATCGATAAGTCGGCGAAAATACCGCCCGGATCGATAAAATACCAAATACCAAATATTCGATACCATTGACTGTTTCGTTAATGTGCCAACATCGAATTCAAATATATTTAACGGTCGCTACAACTTTGAATATTTTCAATGTTTATTATAAGTGATTTTTATAATTTTGAAAAGCACATTTGGCTTCAAATATGAACCTAATGGAAAATACGGTGCAAATACCAGTAGCGGACAAAAGAGGGAAAGTGTGAACGCTCATTATTCACCCTTCAACAGTCAAAGGATCCCGACAAGTTGACGGACTCCATCAACATGTGCTTTGAAAACAAAGTACTGTTTGGTGCTTCAAAAAACCAAATAATAGCTTCAAAATCCTCTGCCGAACATTGAATTTTACACCTTTTCACCCTCTATTTTGCGTGAGAGGTCTGCACATAGTCGATATTCCTTTGGTTTTGTTCTTGCACACATCAAAGTCGAAAATGCCGGCCACCAAGGGACTGTTGTTCAAGCGCTACATCCGGATCGAGCTAAACTTGTGGCGCCGGACGCTGTTCGAGATCATCACTATGCTGATCATGGTCCTGGTGATCCTCCTCAACCCCATTGCCCACTCCAGGAGGCTGCTTTACACGAGCCACGAGCGCGAGAGTGAACAGAGCATCGTGTCACACAAGCTTCAGGACATAAACATCCTAACGTAAGTGGGTATACGAAACGCCCAAAGTTCCCAGGATCATTACAAGCTCAAAACTTATCACCAACTACATTCCTCAGACGAATGGCGGACTCGAAGCGGGAGAAGACCAAATACAGCCTGGCCTACACACCCAAAACGCCGTTCACAATGGACGTGGCCAGGAGCGTGGCCAAGACGCTGGAACTGAACTCCACCGTGGGCTACAGGCTCGAGTCCGAGATGCAGGACCAGTTCGACGAGCGGACCACCCTGGCGGGCATCGTCTTCCATGGCGCCAGTCGTGGGGGCACCCCCCTAAAGCTGTCCATTTCGATCCGCTTTCCCAGCGAGTTCCGCACAATCGCTCCGTTCCTCACCGAGGATCGTCTGTGGATAACCCGGTGCTCGGGCCGCATTAACCCCGGACGGGACCAGGCCAAGCACTACAAGCAGCAGGATCTGTACATTCGCGAGGGATTCCTGCAACTGCAGCACCAGATCTTTGTGGAGTGGTACCACCGATTGCGCAACGACTTCATCACCACCTACCCGGAGCCCAATGTCGAGGTCTACAACATCCTGCTGAACGCCGCCGACGAGCCGTGCTCCGTGATGAGTATCGCCCGACTGCCCACGTTCCTGTACAACTTCATATACCTGCTGCCCTTCCTGAATATTATCAGAGTGAGTTTGCCCGAAACCCCCCCGTCTATCACATATCTGTTTACGCATTGCCACACTCGTTGCCCTCGGGATCTCCTCATTAATGGACTCGAATGACATGGACAAGTTCTCGCCGTCTTCCCCAGAACGTGGCTGCCCAGGTGGAGGACGGTGATATGGTGCACCAGTGGCATTATGGCTACTCGTTTGGCCTGCAATGGGGCTTTAAGTTCATGGTGCTCTTCCTGAGAATGCTTATCTTAGGTGCACTGTTCCTAATAATGGTTTTGGTAAGCTGCTGCCACCTTAGCCCGCTGCATTTCCAGATTACTACACTGACACACTTAGCTGTTCTGGGCGTTTGGTGGCCGCGACGGGGAGTTCTCCGGCAAGGGAATGATAGGCTTCATCTGCTTCATCGTGGTCTACACCGTGGAGATCGTGATCACCGGCATGGTGGTGGCCAAGCTATTCGCCAATCCCACCAACGCGGTCCTCTTCGCCCTGCTCCTGTGGCTCTTCATGTACGCGGCATTCTGCATAATACTGGAGCGCTACTGGGACATCCACAAGTACTACGTGTTCTTCATCCTGGTGGCCTTCTGCAACTGCCAGATGCACTTCAGCATGAGCCTGTTCAGGAACTGCATCGACGACCCGGATCGCGTGCAAACCATTGACTTCGTGGTGCTCTTCACGTCGGCCATTAGTTCGGCCTTGATTTACCTGCTTATTTTGTTGGCGGTTCAGTGGCGGATGCCGGGCACCTTCCTCAGTCGCCGGATAGTGAACAACAGGCCCCGGAAGCAGAAGGACTCGGATGCCACCATCATGTACTTGGGCAGAGCCCCCAGTTTCCAGAACTTCGAGTTCGGAGATGTGGGCAGCGAGGAGGTGATGCGACTGCGCCACGTCAGCACCACCCACCGCGACTCGGAACGCAAAATCCTGAAGAACATATCCATGCGCATTTACCGTGGCGAGGTCTACGTGATCCTGGGCCACATTGGTTCCGGAAAACTCACGCTTCTTCGAGTCCTGGCCGGCCTCAAGTTCCCTCTCCGCGGCAGTGTGTCCATTCTGGGGAAGCCCTTTCAGCCCTATGGTAGGGAAATAAGACACATAGATTTTTTGCCGTCTAATACCTACTCCCCGATATAGGGGAAACCCGCCGCATGGTTGACTTCCGGTTCGACGAGCACGGACTCAACAAGCACTTGACCGTGGAGCAGACCATCGACTACCACGTCCGCCTAAAACTGGCGCCCAACGAGTCCGACCGCTACGAAATCGAGCGGCGCAAGTGGTTGGCCATTCTGGACCAGCATGTGGAGAGTCGGCGGACCAGGATAGGGAAGCTCAGCTCGGGCGCCATGAAGCTGGTGGCACTGTGCTGCTGCCTGGCCGGCGATACGCGCATCATCATCCTGGAGGAGCCGACCACTCCGCTGACGGGTCGGGAGGCGCAGGTCTTTTGGTCTATCGTCAACGCGGAGAAGGACAACCGGGCCTTTATCATAGCCACCTACAGTGTGGGCGAGGCGGAGCACGCCGCCGATCGCATCGGGATCCTCAGCATGGGCGTCCTGGAGGCCAGTGGCACGCCCTTCTTCCTGCGAGCGAAGTTCAGCAGCAGTGTGGATCTGGTGCGAAGTCCCCTCCCTAGTTAACAAGATGTTGCTTAAATGCCTTGCCTCTTCCCAGGTGCTTATCAAGAAGCCACACGTGCCAGACCAGCCCATCACTGACTACATCAACCAGTTTGTGTCCAACATTGAGCCGGAGAACGAGATTGGTGACACTCTAACCTACCGCATACCTGTCGTTTTCCGTCCCAGGCTGCAGAAGCTGTTGATTCACCTGGAAATCGACCGCAGGATGCTGGGCATCGAGAATGTGCGAGTGGTGGGCGCGGAGCTCTCCGACATATATATGAAGCTGGTCACCTCCTTTCGACTGCAGCAGCAAATGATCCCGGATGTCAGTGAGTTCCTAACCATACGATCTTGCGATGCGTTGCAGTGACACTTGGGTTTGGTATGCCGCCTCGGCGCTTAGTTTAGTAGAGAAAAAACCAGCGGCAGGTGGGGTTGGGAACTATTCGCCTGGGTCAGACATCTTGCAATGCAAAAACAACTACGTAAGTCGCAAAAAACAGATACTCACGACTCCCGTCCACAGCGCAAACATTCAAGTACCAGGTGGTTTCGCATACGCAGCTGACCAGGCAGCGGATGCGGGCCATGCTCTACAAGAAGATGATCCACACGGCGCCCAATGTGTGGCCCATCATCATGATCTTCACCAGCTTTGTCCTGATCGCCATCATAGCCCGCTTATCGGTGCTGCTGGACATGCCGAAGGTGCGCCAGAACACAATACACATTGGCTTCATGGAGGCGGCGGACGTGTCCAAGACCATACCGAACCTGAAGAAGTGTGGCTACATCGACATCAAGCCAGCGGTGAAGGGGGCCAAGAAGCTGCCCATCGAAACCTCCAGGACCTTCAATGCCAAGTCCTTTGCCTGCGAGAAGGGCAGCTATCGGAACGACCTGAAGAAGAAGAACGAGATGCGGAGCTACGGGGCGGTGGAGGCGGACGGTGAGCAGGAGCTGAACGGCTACATCAGTCAGGACTTCTTCCACTCGGCCCCCATGATGCTCAATCTGCTGCACAACATTATACTAAGGTACTCGCCCTGTAAGACACAGGATTCGAGAAGCCTGCCGCCTTAGGGGGATACTTACGATATTATCTTACGTTTTAGACTTTCCTATCCGGAGCAACAAAACATCGTGGCCCTGGTGGAGAACCACCCGCTTCCCACCCAGCTGTCGCGAAAGATTAACCTGCTGGACAACAAGATCGCCCACATCCATGCCCCCCTGACCATCGGCTGCATCCTGCCGCTGACCGTGTCCGTCTTCGTCATCCCCCTGGTGGAGGAGCAGATCTACAACGTCCGCTTCCTGCAACACATGGCCGGACTCGGCCTGAAGGTCTTCTGGGGCGTCAACTTGTTCTGGGACTGGTTCACCTTCTTCATCTACTCGGTCATCATTGTGGTGATCATGAGTCTGATGGGCATCGGCGGCTTCGGGTTCACCGAGAACGCGATCCTGCTGCTCCTGCTGTGCATCTTCGGACTGGCCGCCCTGCCGCTCACCTATCTGGTGTCCATGTTCGTAAACAGGTCACTGGTGCGGGCCTTCCTGGTGTCCGTGCTGCTGCAGGGAGTGTCCGGCCTGGTGCTCTACATGATCTACTGGGATGTGGCCAACAGCAATACGATCTTCTTCTACGGCGCCTGCATGTCGCCGGGGTTCTCGCTCCTCGACGGCGTCAGCAATGTCTACACCCAGCGCCTGGAGCAGGAGATCTGCAATGCCAAGTGCCAGGCGCACATCAGCTGCACCAAGGAGAACATGCACGAGGTGGTGCCCAACTGCAGATGTGAGTCCAGAGAGTCGTACCTACGGTTAAAGCCATCTAGTCATAGCCAATAAATACATATATTGCAATACTTCTGTTTTCCAGTTGACTCACATTTCAAGTGGGCTGCTCCCGGGATTTTGCCCGCCATCGTCTTCATGCTAGTCTCGGCTCTAATCTTCTTGATGCTGATCTTCTGGATCGAGCTGCACCGCAGGGAGAAGAAGTTCCACACACCCAGAGAGTGAGTTCGGCTGACATTTGGGTAACTCTTGAACACCAATGTCTCATTTTCCGGCAGTCTGCGTAAAATGAGGACCGCTACTTATCCCTTCGACGACGGCGATGTGGCTGACGTGAAGCTCAAGATCGCCGAGGCGGACAATACCAAGGCGAAGCAATCCGTGTTCCTGGTGGACCAGGTGGAGGCCAAGGTTCCAACATCCGGCAAAAGGATCAATACTGTCTCCTTTGCCCTGAACAAGTGAGTAGTTTCCACCACAGTCACATTGTTTTTACAAAATATACAGAGTGTTTGTCAGTTGTCGCAACCTAAACTATTATTATTTACCAACTTAAGATGCATTTTTAATCGACAGACTGTTAGGAAAACTGATATAAGCCTGTAGTACACTCTTTAAAACGCACTTACCACCTTAAGATACATGAGCATGGGCATCTTTGGACCCCGAAACTCCGGCAAGAGTCACCTGATGCGCCAGCTGGTGGGCGAGGAGGGATTCGCCTTTGGCGAGATCTACGTGCGGGGCCTGGACTTCAAGTACGACCTGGAGAGCATCCACACCTACATGGGCTACAGCCCGCAGCACTGGGGGCTGCTCAACGAGCTGACGCCGCGGGAGCACATCCGGTTGCTGTGCATGATCCGCGGAGTTCCCGAGGCGAAGATCGGCGAGAAGATGCACGACCTGTGCCTGATGCTCAACATGACGGGCTGGATGCATCGCAAGTGCAGTCTGCTGACGGCGGAGAAGAGGGCCAAGCTGAAGATCGCCCTGGCCCTGGTGGCCTACAACAAGATCCTCGTCCTGGACGAGCCCACGTGCGGCATGCCGGCGACGACGAGGCGGGAAATCTGGAACATCCTGCGGTACATCCGCTATTGCGGCAAGACCATCATTTTCGCCACCAACGACGAGCTGGAGTGCAAGATCCTGGCCGACTTCATCATCCTCTTCCAGGACAGCGAGATGCTGGCGATCGGCAGCCTGCAGTACTTGCGATACAAGTACAGCCATGGGTTCTACCTGGAGGTGCGGCTCATCCGCGATGGAGCCACCCTCGCCGAATCGGAGGAGAAGTGGGTTGTGTCCATACATTTATGGGTTTAGTAATCCGTTCTTCTGTACTTAGTTTGCGCAAGGACGTGGATAACCTGGCCAAGTTTGTCAACTTCTTGCACAACAGATCCGAGCTGGTGTAAGTGGTCCCTAGTCTACATATTTCCCTGGATACAGGTTCAGTTGGTGCCCTTTAAAAATGTTTGAATTTATCGATCATTTATCAACATTTAAATTTTTTATTAACATGCAAGGACCTAATGTTTAGCGATCGCTGTTGATGATTAACTTCTACATAAGAAGTAAGCATGATCTTAAATGTTTTACACGCGCTTTTTCAGGGCTCGGCTGCACAATTGGTTCAAGTTCTACGTGCCCGTGGGCCAAATAGTCTACTCGTTTCTCTACGGCGCCATGGAGAAGAACAAGGTGCGTCTGAACGTGAGTGACTACTGCATTTACCAGGCGGACATGATCAATGTGGTGGCCCAGGTGCAGGAGACGCGGGCCCAGCTGAAGCACCACCTCGTCCAGACGGAGGGCCCGCTGCCCCTGGACACCGCGACCACCAAAAAGGGCGCCAGGGCCAGGGGCAAGAAGTGAGGTCGGAAACCCCCTGTTTCGCCAAGTGTATTTTGTACAGACTACCCATTATACGTTTCTAAACGGGGTTGTAGGTTCATTTTTAGTTTACCTGAATGGAAACACATTTAACCGCGTCTTTGGTGTTTAAAAACATCTTACAAATTTAATAAACGGAGACACGAACTTAGTTTGAACCATGCATGTACGAAGGACTCGAAGGCCAATGTCTGGCCTCGGCCGTGCAGGCTAAGGACCTCGGATTTGTGGGCTTTCCCGCTTTCAATAAATTACCTCCTGCACACGTGTTGCTCTGCATAATTAACGCGAGTCCCTGGGGAAGTTAACAAGCTCTGGGAAGTGTCCCACGTGCGGGTATTTATATTTCATTGCGTGCTCAAAAAGTGACACCACGAACGACTCGATTCCAATAAAGCATTGATTTTCAGGTTTGTTAAATATTAAAAATTTTAAAATCCAATTAAAAACAATAGCCAAAACATCGCTGTTGTAGTTGGTGAGCTCTTAGAAAAAGGATTGCATTTAAAATCAGTTTTGAAAGTTAGCGCTCCGCGCGCCAAATTAGTCGATAGACGATAGGCGCTGCGTTAGAATTTTTCTCGCTCTCTTGCTCGCTCTTACTTTCCGTGCCATCTGACGTAACAGTTATCCGTCAGTGATGCCAGCTCTTGGCTAGGGAAAAGTGTTTTAATAAATAGGTTTATCATATGAATTGACATTAAATTAGGCGTTAAAGAAAGTGTTGGAGTTGGAAAGTGTACTTTATACTTTACCCTGAGCTCTGAGGGCCTTTAACACAGAGAGGACTGTGCGTTCTGATAAGAATCAAAGTTTTCCCGCCAGGCCGGGAATGGCTAGAGTCCGACTGGGCAGCACTGGGCCGTGCTCTCCTCTCTCCGCGCCGCATGTTGTTTTTGCCCGCCTAACCGTTTCGCTTCATTCCGTTTGGCATCTCCGGCGTTAGAAGTACTACTGCTATTTTTTATCTTTGTTTTACTGTGTGTTTGTGTCGGCAACAGCTGTTTGGCCCTGAAAAAATAAAATCGCAGCCAGAACCAAAGGAAAAACAACAAGTGCGCACTCTGCCAAATGAACCGAGTAAACTATGAACTTTCGGGCCCTCGATGACGCAGCGAGAGATAAAAACTAATAACAGCACTCGTCTGTGCACCTATATGTTTGTGTCGCGGTGTTGGTGCGAAATAATCACTGGACGGCCGCACGGTGGGCGGAATCGGAGTTGTCGTCGCAGTTGCCGGTCCGCTGTTGCCGCTGGTTGCCCGTGAAGAGTTCCCCCGATATCTTGGCCAAACGCACGCCCACAGGCGGCGTCCCGAAGGCAGTTCCTGCGAGGCGCCGGGAGTGTCTGTATAACGGTGCATACACATTTTCCCCGGGCGCAGTGTTGCATGCGCATCTGCATCTGCAAGTGATGCAGTTGCGTTCGCTTGGCGCTGAGCTTTGAGCGTCGCCTTCCAGGGCTGCAGTGAGCGATCGCAGGGAGTGTCTGTATAACGGTGCATACACATTTTCCCCGGGCGCAGTGTTGCATGCGCATCTGCAAGTGATGCAGCTGCGTTCGCTTGGCGCTGAGCTTTGAGCGTCGCCTTCCAGGGCTGCAGTGAGCGATCGCAGGGAGTGTCTGTATAACGGTGCATACACATTTTCCCCGGGCGCAGTGTTGCATGCGCACCTGCAAGTGATGCAGTTGCGTTCGCTTGGCGCTGAGCTTTGAGCGTCGCCTTCCAGGGCTGCAGTAGCGATCGCAGGGTCTCGAACTCGCGCCCTGGCGGCGTCGCAGGGCAAAAACCGATATGTTCTCGAAGACCTTTGCTCTCGAACTCCCCAAAAAAATTGTACACAAGTCTCACGTCTAAACAATCTCATCCACAGCTGTTTTCGACGGTTTAACTATGTTTTGAGTTCATTAATCACGGCTTTTTTAAACTTTGTAAATTTATAAATGCTAAAGAGAGCTAGTTCGTGATTTGGCATTATTATTTAAGGCAAGCTGAGTAGCCCTGTTCTCATACTAATCCACACACTACATTCCAATTGCAGTGACAGTGCGAATACGAGCGGAGAAAGGGCAACGCGTCGGATAAATAATTAATTGCCATTGCCGCAAGTACATTGCCAATCGATTACGCGGTAATGCTCGAGCCGGTCTAATTTTTATCACCAAGTGGGCCCACACTTAATCGCACGAACAGCAAACAGAACACAGCAAACGGAACTACAATTCCAATTATTGAGCTGCGAACGTGCCGGGGGTAAGTGCAAAATAATTGAACACTATCTGGTTTTCTGGGGAGCCCATTGGCTGGTTCAGAGTTATAGAGAACATGACTCACAATCTCAGAGGCAAAATGCAGCTATTTCCGATTTCCAAGAATGAGAAGTAAACGTTCTTATCTCGAATACAGTGAGTAGAAAAGCACCATTGTTATGTACGCATATTTTGACACCTTCAGAATCCTAATCCTACCTCTTAAGGGCCAAGAAGTTACTAGTTTTAAAATAATTTACATAAGAGGGCAATTACCCGGGGTTGCGTGCGTGGCTTTATTGGAGGCATGAAAATGCCACTTTATCACCGCACTCCACTCTGCCCGGGAAAGGCTAGCTTGGCCGATAGATTGCCCAATCAGTTGGCGATAGTGCAGTGCTCCTTGCTTTATGTGCGTCACATGTCAAACTGTCAGGCGCCATTAACGACGCCCGATGATTCACGGCCGCAGTTCCCAAGCTAGTCAGCAGCAGGTGTGGGGAGGTCCTCGTGACGAAGGGAGGGGTTATTGCCTTCGGTACATTCTGCGAAAAGTCATATCAGATATCTCGCTTCGTATGTGCTATTTCTACTTGTATTTCACTATCTGAGTTCGCGTGGGGGAACTTATGTTTTTCCGGAAAAGGTTGGGGCAAAAAATGTATCCTTCGAGCCGGATTTGAACCAGCGACCTATGGATCCCTGCTTTCTATTTGCATCCATGCAGCCGACTACAGTCCACCGCTCTACCAACTGAGCTATCGAAGGTTGTGTCTTCATCTGGGGCCCCGACATTGCTCAATTTAAAATTTATACTATACGCCGCATTTATAATCACTTATAGCTTACCTTTCACTTCTCGTAGGTCGCGTGGCTGCGGTTTTCGCAGCACTTGCTTAGCTTTTCGAGCGCTGCGCCAACACGCCCTTCGATAGCTCAGTTGGTAGAGCGGTGGACTGTAGGTGGCAACTCGAAACATCAGGGATCCATAGGTCGCTGGTTCAAATCCGGCTCGAAGGAATTTTTGGAAAACATTTTTTTGCCATAGTGGCGTGAATTTTATTGTTCTTGGATGTGCTCTTAGTAATCATCGATGGGCTTGTAAATTCCAATAATATGTGCTTTGGGAAATCTGAATTTTTTTCATACTTAAGAAACTTTTTTTTAGAATTATGAAGAGGCTCGCTAAAATTATATATTATGTTACTACTGCCTACAATATTGTCTTTCCGAGAGGCCTCACTTTTCAGAGGTTCGATATCCATTCGGCGCAGAACGCCCCCAACATTTATGGCTCACGTGGTTGCCCGCCAGGCGAAAGTAAAACGTGTTTGCACTCTGGAGCTGTCAATATAAGTTTAAGGCGGCGATATAATTCCCCGATGTCATAGTTACTGTTGAACTCGCTCAGCGATAAGGTCTGCGAGAAGAGCAGGTGCTTGAGCGGACTTCTTCGCCTACAGTCAAGGTTCCTACCATCACGAGTCCCCAGAATGTTGCCAAAAAGTGGGTCTGTGTAATCGCAGTGGTCGAGGACAGGCTCCTTCAGCCCCATCGCATGCCCACTTAAGATTCGCAAACCACAGACAAGCCATTAACCATAACTGGCTTGAATCATCCAGCTGCTCCAGCGGAGGGATCACGGCCGATAAGAAAGTTGGCCAAAGATAGGGACGAGGGCCACGCGTCCCGCATGAGTCACCCCTTTGTAGTCACTGTATGCCTTATTATTCATTATAATCAGCCTTAAACAACTCTGAAGTTTTTAAGTAAATGGATATATGGTCGCTTCGGCTAAAACCCTGAAGAGACCATATATCTTATTGGAAAGTTCTTAGCTTGGGGACGTTTCTTGACTCACAGTAAATGTTACTCTTTATTTGTAGTGTCCATAGTCGACGAACACTAATAAATAGTTTAAGGAGCCCAACAGCCTTGTTTTATAAGCCAATAAGCTGGAATTTAAATACTCAAAAACCAATTGAAATTAGTGAATAATCCAGGGGTTCTCTCGGGTTGTCGAATGAACTTTTCAATAAACAATTGTTGACAGTCACCGAATACCGGGCACTCCGTGAGTAATGGATCCACTCCCGATACAAGGCCTGGTTGGACAGACATCCCCGCCCCGATAAAGCTGAAAATCGACGCGGACATATGTCTGCTTGTACCGAGAGAAGAGAGTACGAGGGCTTATCACTTTTAGCCCGGCCAAAACAATAAATGCTATTTGTTTTATTGGCCTTCCATTGGAGCTGGGCTAGATTGCGGTCTGTTGATAAATAAGGAAGATTGCCCAGCGTTGCGATTCAGTTCGAAATAGTCCGCTCGTCGCAACGGTCGAGTGCCCGCCGGAGGTCGCGAGCTTCAAAGTTCCTGAGTTCCCGATTGCCACGAATCGAGTTCCCGAGTCCCCGAGTTCCCACCATATACCATACACGTACGTGGTATATTCCTACCCACGATTGTTTTTTCTTTATTTGTTCTTGTGCGGTGGCCGTGTGACACTTTGTATTTGGCTAAGCTTCGGGTAAGTGCCGCCGCTTGGCAGGTGGAATGCCACGCCCATTGCCAACTGCCCAGCCCGCCCTCCGATTACCATATCGGTGGTTAGCTGTCGCTGACGCTCTCCGGATTTATGCCCCTTTATCTATCTCTGTTTACTCCTGTTCCACTCGGACTCGTGCGTCGTGCTCGCCGGATACGTGGGTGGTTCGCAAAGTCATCACCGGACTAACTTGGACTTTCCCACCCTCAATAGCCCATCGAATATGCTTAGTTCATTTTAGTAAGATATAGTTGTCCGATCCGGCCGGTTCCGACTTATATGCTTCCTGCAACAGAAAGAAGCCTTTTGGGAAAGTTTCAGTTCGATAGCTTTAAAACTGAGAGACTAGTTCGCGTAGCAACGGACGGACAGACGGACGGACGGACAGACGGACATGGCTAGATCGACTCGTCTAGTGATGCTGATCAAAAATATATATACTACCTCTGCAAGAGTATACAAATTGGAAATAACATTTTTTAATGTGTTCCAAATTTCGAATTTAATTTTATTAAAATCGCTGTCATAGGAACGATCGGAAAACCGGTGGCAAAATAATATGAAACAATTATAGCTTCGGATTTTTTTGATATATTATCTTGAAATGTTGGGAATATCATTTTTTAAATTAAAAATAGAAAAATAATAAAATCATTTTTTTTATAACCGAAGCTAGAAGCAATCCTCAAAAATTTAACATGTTGTTAGTAACGTCGTTTATTTCTTATATGCAGGGGTATTCGGCAGGCCAAAGTTAGCTTTCTTTATTGTTTAAAAAGAACTTCGCCAATTCCATATCTAAATGGAGACATTACTATGATCGTAATGTATTGAAAATGTCGTTGAGATTCCAATGTATTATTAATAAATTAGGATGAAGGAAAAAAATGTATAACTCTATGACACATAACCGCTCTCTCTTATCTTAGCCAGATAAATATATTTAGAAAGTGCAAAGTGCCAAAATGCAAAGCCTAAAATTTTCATTGGCGACTCCTGAGCTTAAGATAAATATCTAAAAATATCTATCAATAATTGCTATTTTGAGATTTATCTTTCTCTGTTAGATAAGGCTTCCTCAGAAGCATTCGACTTGTCGAATCGTGTGTACATTCAACTTTACTTTATGCGAATCATCCTTAGATCAGCAACTTTTTCCAATTGGCGCCCAGATACTGAGTGTTTATTAGAACCAGTTAGTCGCCAGACTTTCAGACTCACTCCCAGTTTCATTTCCATTTGAGTTTAAATTCCAGTTGTTAACTGCCAGCTGCCAATGGGACTCATTATAATTGTATAATTGTTCTAGCCGGGCCACGCGTTCCCTGGTAATCCAAACAAAGAAAACTTTCGGGACTAACCCCCTTTATAATTAGACACACGGAGTATCGCGCCATAGAAAGATTAAGCGACCAGACGACTTAGGTGCATTTGATAATGCAAACTGAAATCAAGGCAATAAATGTATATTTTCGGTTCAAGAAAGTTTCCACATTTATGGGAGGCGAGTGAAGAGGGAACGAAGGTTACGGGTGTAACGCGTTTCCCCAGTTGTAATGTACAAGTAAACCGTATTGGCTAAACAACCAGGGATGATAATGTTTTTAGGGAGACTACTATTCAAAATCAATGTATTTATTTACAAAACTATTATTACTTGCAATATTACATTATGGCGTATTGCATTAGTAGTAGTAGTTTTCGGTACACCACTAGTATAACCACATTTGATGGGCTTTGCAAACTGGCAAACTCGGTAATAGGGGCTATCTGGGCTTTGAGAATAGAAATGAATCGGGGGGCGTATCGCAAAATAAGCGTAACAATGATGTTACAAGAGTAATGATTTATTTACGTTGGTTATTGGCTTTTTATTGGGGCTCGTACACAACCTTATCAGTCTAGCATAACCGACGATGATTAGATAATTGGCAATACTTCATATAGGACACACACATCGATAGACGCACTTGACATTGCGCATTGGATGATTGTTTATCTACCACAATGATGACCACTCGAGCACGGGGTCAATTAACTTCGCAATGTAATTCTATAGCTGCAAGGGTATACAAAGTTCGGCGTGCCGAAGTTGACTTCCTTTCTTGTTATATATACCTTTTGCTCCATTAAGCTGAGCAAGTTCTTCCTTGTTTTTCATTACTTACAGATCCCAATTTTAGTCAATTTTAATGTCGAGCTAATCTAGAAAAACCAAAAGCCAATCGAACAAAGCTGCAAAATGGCCAAGGTCACGAACTGGGATAAGTTTGTGCTGCTGCTGTGGAAGAACTGGACGCTGCAATGGAACCACAAGTGGCAGATGGTCATCGAGCTGGTGCTGCCGGCCATATTTTCCCTTCTCCTGGTTCTGGTCCGCACCCTGGTCGACACGGAGCAGCGCGGAATCAAGACCTATGATGCGCTGCCCATAAACAATCTCAGTCTGTTGCAGTGAGTTCTAGCCATGATATCGCCCAACCTGTGCGTTCTGTCCTAGCATTGTGTTTATTACCCCATTGTTTCAATTTCCAGAGAATTGCTGGGTTTGTCCTTGACACGCTTTGAATTCTTTAGCTAAACCTATATTCTTTTTTGTATAATTTAAAAACATATTTATTAATAGTTGCTTCTTTATAATCCAAACGCGCAATGCTTAATTTTTGAGTGCCAAAAATTATCTTTTGTTGATATGTCTAAGGATGTTCAGTTCTATACTAATTTATAAAACCCATTAAGTAAGTTTGTAAGCTTTGCCAATCTGCTACTTTATTTATTTATTTAGGCAGTGCTGTTTTTTGCCCTCACTGGTATCTACGTATTTTTTCGTTTCTGCTTCAAAATGTAAACTAGCAATTTACACTTTTTACAATTTACTCAATTTATAATTTTGCTTCCGACTATGCAGTTTCCCCCTAATCATCCACCCTTTTCGATTTTCGTATATACAATATGTAAATGTTTTTCATCTTGTTCTGGCCACGAAACCTGAAGACATTCGTTGCATAGATCGTCCTACCTTGGCAAGCTCATAGCGCTGATTGCACCCAATCGACGGAGGTAAACAAATCAATAATAGAAATCAAACCAAACAGCACACTAAAAAAGTCTAACCCACTTACTGGCCATCTAACCAGAAACTATTACCGAAGGCGTGATGAATGTTTCACTTGCACCCCCTTGAAACAAAATAACATCAACACTCAGACACAGTGCACACAAAATAAAGTTAACGCATTGACACACATATTGGGAGTAAAGGGAGTGCAGAATTCAGCAAAGTCATCATAACCCTGTAGAAATAAAAGTCTACGATAGGACTTCTTCAATAAAGATCCTTAGTAGGGCTGTCTTATCGAGGATCTTCTGAAAAAGAAATCAAAAATGGTTCTTGAACTAGAATATTTTAAACAAATATTATTATTTTAAAACAAAAATAAATACCTTTTATTCCAACAAAAGTCAAATGGATTTTCCTTGATTTTTTAAATTGGATTATAATATTTTAAACTTGTTCAACATTAAGCGTTTAAAAAACTAGCCAGTTAAACTCTATTATTCAAAACAACACGAAGGCCTGGGCTCCGCTTGAAGTTGTAAAATCATGTGTAAATATTAGAACTGTTGAACGGACACAACAGCACTTACCACTTAGGAATTTATGGGGTTGATATCAATACAATACTAAATAATGCCTGCACCCCATCTTTTATCCATTATGAAACTAACCCAGAACACCATAACTGAGTGTTAAATTACCTTTCCTAAGACCTGTACTCACGCCGCTTTCAATTTTTTGGGCGAATAGCGGGTTGTCGAACTTGAATTCCATCGTGTGCTACTCCCCCGTGAATCCCGTGCTGAGGAAACTGGTCGACGAGGCCTGGCAGAGCCTCGGGAAGAAGGAGGTCTGTGAGTCGGAGAATGCGGCCCAACTGGAGGTGGACACGGTCAGTAGGAGCGCCTTTGCTGGCATCCAGTTCGACGATGCCTGGGCAAATCTCACGGAGTCGGATCCCCTGCCCGCTGACTTTCACTTCGCCCTGCGCTTCCCTTCCGAACTGCGCACGGCGACGATGGCGATAGCCAACACCTGGCTGACCATGCGTCTGTTTCCCACTATCGATCTGACGGGTCCGCGCAACGAGGCGGATGAGGATGGTGGCATACCGCCGGGCTACCTGCGCGAGGGATTCCTGCCCCTGCAGCACAGTCTCTCGATGGCGTACATCCGGCAGAGGTCAGGGGAACAGAGTCTGCCGGACGTGATGATGCAACGCTATCCGTACCCCGCCTACATCTTCGACCCCCTGCTGGAGGGCATGTCCTCGATTATGTCGCTGATCATACTGCTCAGCTTCATCTACCCCTGCACGTACATCACCAAAGTAAGTGGCCATGCCGGGATTGTGGTTTAACCAGAGGTTCCTCCTCCACTCACGGCATTTCATTCACTTGCAGTACATCACCGCCGAGAAGGAGAAACAGCTCAAGGAGGTGATGAAGATCATGGGCCTGAGCAACTGGCTGCACTGGACCGCTTGGTTTGTCAAGTCCTTCATCATGCTGACCATATCGGCCATCCTTATAGCCATTCTGGTCAAGATCAACTGGTCGGAGGGCGTGGCCGTGCTGACGCATGCCAACTTCACCGCCCTGGTCTTCTTCCTGATCATATACATCATAGCGAGCATCTGCTTTTGCTTCATGATGGCCACCTTCTTCTCGAGGGCGAGCACAGCGGCCGCCGTTACGGGTTTGATTTGGTTCATCGCCTACATCCCGTACTCCTTCACCATCAACACCTACGACGACCTGAGCCTGACGGCCAAGCTGGGCTGGAGCCTGATCTCGAACACGGCCATGGGCTTTGGGATCAAGCTGATCCTGGGCTTCGAGGGCACGGGCGAGGGTCTGCAGTGGAGCAATTTCTTCACACCCGTGTCCGTGGACGACACTTTGACGGTGGGTGCCGTGATGATCATGATGCTGGTGTCGTGCGTCATTTGCATGACCATCTGCCTGTACGTGGAGCAAGTGATGCCGGGCAGCTTTGGTGTGCCGCGTCCCTGGAACTTTCCGTTCACCCGGGAGTTCTGGTGCGGCGAGCGGGAGTACACGGGCGTGGAGGACATACCTAACGGGCATGTGGAGCAGCGGGATCCCAAGGCCTTCGAAACGGAGCCGGAGGGCAAGCACATCGGCCTTCAAATGAGACACCTAAAGAAGCGCTTCGCCGACAAGATGGTCGTCAAAGGGCTCTCCATGAATATGTTCGAAGATGAGATCACCGTCCTGCTGGGTCACAATGGAGCAGGCAAAACGACGACCATATCGATGCTGACGGGCATGTTTCCGCCCACGAGCGGCACAGCCATCATAAACGGCAGTGACATTCGCACCAACATTGAAGGGGCTCGCATGTCCCTCGGCATTTGTCCGCAGCACAATGTCCTCTTCGATGAGATGAGTGTTTCGAATCACATTCGCTTCTTCAGCCGGATGAAGGGACTGCGCGGCAAGGCCGTGGAGCAGGAGGTGGCCAAGTATCTGAAGATGATCGAGCTGGAGGACAAGGCGAACGTCGCGTCAGCGAAACTCTCCGGCGGCATGAAGCGCAAGCTCTCCGTCTGCTGTGCCCTCTGCGGTGACACCAAGGTGGTGTTGTGCGATGAGCCCAGCTCCGGCATGGACCCCTCGGCCAGGCGGCAGTTGTGGGATCTGCTGCAGCAGGAGAAGGTGGGACGCACCCTGCTGCTGACCACTCACTTCATGGACGAGGCCGATGTGCTGGGCGATCGGATTGCCATCATGTGCGACGGGGAACTCAAGTGCCATGGAACTTCGTTTTTCCTGAAAAAACAATACGGATCCGGCTACCGATTGGTAAGGGCGAGAAGGCATCCGTATATCATCCTAACGAATGTGTACTTATGCTACGTATCCCTTTCAGATCTGTGTGAAGCGAGACGATTGCGAGACAAACGAGGTGACTGCCCTGCTGAGCAAGTACATTCCGGGCCTGAAACCCGAGTGCGATATAGGCGCGGAACTGTCCTATCAACTGCCCGATAGCGCCTCCTCTAAGTTCGAGGAGATGTTCGGCCAGCTCGAGGAGCAGTCCGATGAACTGCATCTGAATGGCTACGGCGTAGGCATCACCTCGATGGAGGAGGTGTTCATGAAGGTCGGCGCCGAGAAGGACAGCACCGGCAACCTGAAGGACCAAAGTGAGATCATGAACGGCGGCAGCGGATTCCGTGGCGAGGATGACAACGAATCTGTGCAGTGTAAGCAGTGTTTGAACTCGATCTTGGACTCCTGATAAGCTCAATTAACTGTTTGCAGCCGACGGCATCTTCTCGGAGAATCGTCGACTGCTCCAGGGACTGCAGCTGCTGTCGAATCAGTGGAAGGCCATGTTGCTCAAGAAGTTCCTTTATACGTGGCGCAACAAGTTGCTGCTGCTCATCCAGAACATTATGCCGGTATTTTTCGTGGTGGTTACCATTTTGATCATCAAGACGCAGGGCACTTTCCAGGAGCTCAAGCCCATTACCATATCGCTGACCCAATATCCGCTGGCTGTGACCGTTTTGGATCGCTCCGAAGTGGTAAATGGTTCGAGTAACTCTGAGATAGCCAACAAGTACGCGGACTTGGCCCAATCCTATGGCAGCAATTATGCCCTGCAACTGACGGGCACCAAAGGCTTCGAGGTAGGTCTACTTAATTGCAAGGTATTTTATTATTTCACCCAGTATTTAATGGCTTTTAGGATTACATCCTGGAACTGGGAAAGACCATACAGGTGCGCATCAACTCCCGCTATTTGGTGGCGGCCACCATCAACGAGACCAAGATCATTGCCTGGCTAAACAATCAGGCGCTGCATACAGCTCCTCTGACCGTTAATATGGTGCACAATGCCATCGCCGATCGGCTCATGGGTTCATCGGTGAGGATCGTGGTGACTAATGCACCGCTGCCGTACACGACCAACACCCTGCTCTCCCAGCTGAGCATGGGCAACAATCTGGGGACCCAGCTGGCCTCCAATCTGTGCTTCTGCATGTGCTTCGTGAGCTCGATTTACATCCTGTTTCTGATTAAGGAGCGCGAGTCTAGGGCCAAGTTGCTACAGTTTGTGGGCGGCGTGAAAGTCTGGACCTTCTGGTTGTCGCAATTCATCTGCGATTTTGCAACCTACATCGTAACGGCTTTGATCGTGGTGATTACGATCGTCTGCTTCCAGGAGCCTGGATTGTCCAGCTTCGCGGAACTGGGCCGGTACTACTTGCTGCTGCTGCTCTTTGGATTCGCCGTACTGCCCTTCATCTACATAATGTCGCTGTTCTTTAAGGAGCCTGCCACTGGCTTTGCTCGGGTCTCCATTGTGAATATCTTCTGCGGCATGGCGCTGTTCATTGTGGTTGTGGTGATGTCCTCGGAACTATTCGACACCAAGGACACGGCGGACATATTGGGCTGGATCTTCCGCATCTTCCCGCACTTCTCGCTGGCCATGAGTCTGAACAAGGTCTACACCAACACGGCCACGAGGAATGCTTGCGCCAAGGCCGGGGCGATCCCACCCATTCTGCTCTGCGAGTTGGTCCCACAATGCTGCAGTGAGTATCCAAGGATCTGAGTTTTATATAAAAACAATTAAGACGCTAACGAATTTACGTTTTGGCTGTTTTCTGTTTAAAAATTTTAATATATGTTTTTAAAAGATTCGAAATATTTTTTATTCCAGACATCAAGCCATTCTTTGCTTGGGAGGAGCCTGGCGTTCTGCCCGAGACTGTCTACATGACTGTCACCGGCGTCGTCTTCTTCCTTATCATCATTGTGCTAGAGTTTAGACTCATCAACGAGCTGATGTTTAAGATCCGTCAAATGCTCTCGTAAGTTAAACAATCTCGTGGCTTATATATCATATAACGTGGTCATTTTGTTCAGCAAACCACCACCGCCACCGCTGGAGGGCAGTTTGGATGACGACGTGGCCAACGAACGGGAGCGCATCATTCACATGTCCTCCAATGAGCTGGTCACCAAAAATCTGGTGCTGGATCGGGTCACCAAGTACTACGGCCAATTTCTGGCCGTTAATCAGGTGTCGCTCTGCGTACAGGAGTAAGTAAAAGTGATACTCCAAATCAGATAACTTAATATAATAAAGTTAAAGTTATTAACATAAATGTCGTATTTCATTAAAAATATATATAATTAATATTTCACATTATCTTTTACAGAGTCGAATGCTTTGGGCTGCTGGGCGTGAACGGAGCAGGCAAGACCACCACGTTCAAGATGATGACCGGCGACGAGCGAATCAGCTCGGGGGCCGCCTTCGTCCAAGGTCTTAGCCTGGAGTCGAACATGAACAGCATCTACAAGATGATCGGCTACTGTCCGCAGTTCGACGCGCTGCTGGATGATCTGACGGGCCGCGAGGTGCTCCGCATTTTCTGTATGCTACGCGGTGTCCAGGAGGCACGCATTCGTCAGTTGTCCGAGGATCTGGCCAAGTCATTTGGCTTCATGAAGCACATCGATAAGCAAACGCACGCGTATAGTGGCGGGAATAAGCGAAAGCTGAGTACGGCCATTGCTGTGATTGGAAGTCCGTCCGTAATTTACTTGGATGAGCCCACAACCGGCATGGATCCGGCGGCCAGGCGTCAGCTGTGGAACATGGTCTGCCGCATACGGGACTCGGGCAAATCCATTGTCCTCACATCGCACAGCATGGAGGAGTGCGAGGCGCTCTGCACCCGATTGGCCATTATGGTGAATGGCGAGTTCAAGTGCATCGGCTCCACGCAGCACCTGAAGAACAAGTTTTCCAAGGGGCTGATCCTAAAGATCAAGGTGCGTCGCAATTTGGAGGCGTTGCGGCAGGCGCGTTTGAGTGGCGGCTATGCTCGCAACCCGGATGAGCAGACGGTACCGGCCCAAATGGCCCAGCAGGACATAGATGCCGTCAAGGAGTTTGTGGAGCACGAGTATCCACACTCCATTCTCCAGTGAGTTTAGTTGTTTTATTTAATTGAATTTCTTATATCTAATACGTTGTTTAATTTGCTTTTCAGGGAGGAGTACCAGGGCATTTTGACGTTCTACATTCCACTGACTGGGGTTAAATGGTCGCGCATCTTTGGCCTGATGGAGAGCAATCGCGACCAGCTGAATGTGGAGGACTACTCGGTCAGCCAGACGACGCTGGAAGAGATCTTCCTGGAGTTCGCCAAGTACCAGCGCGAGGACACACGCGCCAATCAGTGAGCTAGCCCCCACCCAGAAATCCAGTTGATAACACCACCTGGCTTTTAACGGGCTTCTTGCTTCCTGGCCTCATCTTCTACCTGTCGCATTGCATTACCACGAAAAGCACACGACACAAAACAAGCACTGCAGCACCGCCAGAGCACCATAACTCTCATACACGACAGCACTCGGCGTAATTCATCTGTATTTTTTTGATTTTGTTTAACGACTTTTTGTTTGTAGTTTTAGCCAACACCTAATCCTAACGCTAAACCCTTCGATCGCTACAAGCTAACTCCGCTGCATGCGCATTACCTTGGGACGCTAACAATTCCCAACTAACCAAGCCCCGCCACTCGAGTCCCGAGCTAATTTTAACCGTGTTATGTCTGTTCTTTCTACTCCCGTTCCGAAATGTTTCCCCACAACATCCAGCCGCCTCTCCGAACTGAGGAAGCTGTGCAAGTGCCTGCTAGCTAACGAGTATTGAACCAACTACCTGAGCGGATCCGGTCCAGTCCGTTGCGATCCGATCCGATCCTGACCTGATCTTAAAACACTCACAATAATGTTTTATACCAAAAGAACGCCGATGCCTGAACAGCTAACAAATAGTTTCTAAGCTCGACCTGACAATAGATAGCAGCGATTATGCGTCTTTTCATTGTGATCGTCTAGCAAAATTTACACTGTAACGAGAAGACATCTATCTATAAATTGTATGTTTGCATACACACATACCCTATATCTGTGTACCTATGGTTATATCTGCTTGACTTGCACAATAGGCTCCGATGATCTTTAGTATGTTTCATCCATTCTGGTTTCGCACCCAAGAAAATATTGGCCGGACTCGGCCGGAAACTATTCCCAGCGCCTAGAGGAAACCTGTTGCATATATAGTACTAAGTATGTGTATTTATTTCGATGTACTTAGACCGGCTAACCAAAGCGTGTAAATAAGTCAATTTAACTGTGGCACAAACCCTACGATACATATGAGAATTTACAAAATACTGTTAAATGTGTACCATACGATTGAATTAAATTTTATCTTAATGTGAACTCAGGTCTTGGTAATTCATGGGGGCAGTGTGCATCGGGAAACTTTATCTCTGTGCTGGCGCTGGCGCTGTGCTTCTGAGGAAGGTTCCGGTTGGCTCTCGACATGCCGGCATTGGGATTAAGCTCCAACTGATAGCAGCTTTTCTGGTATTCGTTCTGCTCACTCATGAGTTTGAGCTGGCCCTGTAGAAGGACTTCCGGAACTGGAACCCAGCTATTGCATGTTATCCGGATTTCAATTTGTATGTACTATAGACACTTTGATGAGTTATTAATTTATGGTAGTAGCAATAATGAAAGTGTCAGTGAGAACTCTTAAAACTATGTTATAACAAATTATAGACTTATAGACCACTACATTTAAATTTAAAACATCACATTCCTATTTGGTTCCCCTTGTTTTCACACTCTTTTCGACAGTAAAAGCCCATCAATTTCGATAGCTTTCTTTATAGTTCGTTTGCAGTCAGCCACTATTGTCATACCCGCTTTCGAGCACTCTTTTTCAGCTCTTTGCTCCTTCTGTTGGTCATCTTTGCCTTATGTGCCCTCCTTTATACGGTACGTACATGGTATAGGGCGATAGATATATCGTGTCAGTTGCATGTTGATTTTTGGCAACATGCAGGCGTATTTATTTATCCTTTGGCATAACATTTTTATTGCATTCTAAAGCAAACAAACGACAATAAAAGCTTTTACGTACACATATTCCTCCGAATAGAAAAGCGAAGAGTGGGCATTAAAATGACACGAGAGTGCTTCCAAAAGAGGCAAATAAAAATCAGAAAAAGTAGTTCTGAAGTCCAGGCGAAGTGTGAAGTGTGCGGGAGGCTTGGTAGGGGCGGAGACAGGGTATTACCAACAAAATGCAAATATCCTATCGTAACTATAGTATAAAATATCTATTAAGGTTTGTTTCATGCTACTTTATTAATGTATAATATGGTTAGTAATGAAATTGCAATTTATCCAATAGGCTTCAGCACTAAATTAAAAACTTTAGAACCAATTTAAATAATATAAAATCTTTTTTTCTAATTTTCTAGTAATTTTTCCGGTTCAGTTCTTGTTTGGATTACCATTCTCCCAACTATCTACCTCCCAATAGAGCATACTCAGTTCGTGGCTCTTGAACGCATCTAATTTGTATCCCTTCGCGTTCCTCGGACTCGATTCCATTTCGATTCGTGTCCTCGGCTCTGCGCCTCACATTCAATTGCATTTGTTGAGCTAAGAAATATTTTATTACTTTACGCTTGGCAAATATTAGTTGCCCATCGTCAATGGCGGAAGTCTGCTCGTTTTTGGGGAGGACTTACAGCGAATTTGTTGTCATTGACGCAGGCAGCAAAATGGAACGATGATGCTGGCCCTGTCCTGTCTTGGCTAATATATCCGGCCTGGTTTCATGATTTTCGTCCTTCACCCCGCTGCTTCGCACTCTCTCGCTTTGATTTCTTGGCAGCGCTTTTTTACTCATCTAGCACACTCGAAAAAATTACTACGAGATGGAATTCGGGAAAATGTTAAAGCAAATATAGCTTACAGTTAATTTTCTGTGGAATAATCTATAACAAAAGGGTTCTAATGGCTAGTAAATGTATTTACTCTTAAGGTTAAATTGTATTTTAATGATGATTTATATAGGCATTAACAACCGAATTTGTATAAATATAACTAGTAAAATATGTATCTAAATCAAGAAAAGAATACTTACTCGCATTACTCATACGTTCATCACTCATACTATTATCACTCATACGTACATCACTCATACGTACATCACTCATACGTACATCACTCATACGCACTGTTGCCCTTCATCAAAAATGTATTTCAATATTGGCAGCGTAGATTTAAACTTAAAAATAGTTTTTATGGTTCTCCGCTTTTAAGCTTCCTAGCATATTTTGTGAAAAATACCAAAGGCACACGTGTCGTATGAGCAATTTAAAAGAACATTTAGGATAAATAACGAATAAAACAGGGTTCAAGGTTGCGTATCGGGATTTCTTCAGTGTACATTTTTTTCGGCTTTTTTGGGACTCGGCGAACTTTGGCAAATATTTTGGTCATAGCCGAGATTTGCGTGCCTTGCCAATGGTTTTGTTTGTTCTGCTGTGTCCAGTCATCTGCCCCGCCTCCCGCCTCGCGCCCCCTCCACCGCCTCCCCTCTCGCTCAGCCGCCAGCCGAATGTGGGTAATTCGGTCATGAATATGCGAACAATTTCAGCCATTGTCCGAGGAGCATTTTTTGGGTGCGCATATTTGTCGCAAATGGACTACATTACAACATTACAGTTATCTTTTGATATGTGCTGGTGTGTGTTCTGTGTGTGTGGATCTCAATATCTCATGGCCCAAAGTCTATGTAAGGAGGGTCCACAAAACATCCCATAAAATATATGCTTCTTGGGGTGGACTTTGAGCGAACAAAAACAGTTAACAAAATTGTTTTTTGCTAACAGCCAGAATAAATACAGAAAACTAAGTTATTTAAGCCCTTGCTACATCGTTCAAAACCCTTTTTTTCCTTCACTTTTATTTGTTGAAACAGTTTCCTATAAAATTCACCGCGTGACCTTAAATTTAAGGAACAATTGTAGTCCACCCTGGGGCACTTCTATGAATGTTTTGTGTGCATAAACAAAGGCCGCATAACATTAAAATGTAACACAAAAAGCCACAACAACAGTCGCGGCTCATGTTTTGTGTTGTGTGATTAAAATTAAAATAAGCGGCGACATGATGAACTTGAAAAATTCGCTGTGCCTTACTTGTGGCACAACAACAACAGACGTCATCATAATAATAGCAACATTAGGAGGGGCAGCTAAAGGTATAAGGTCGGAATCGCCGACTCTCAAGATGCCCTACAACAGTGTTGTAAGTATTACGAAAATTTCGGATCAATGTATTTATTAAGACAATTATTATGTGGGACCTTTGGAATCAATTTTAATAAATGCTGCATTTTTCAAGGCAAAAATACAGTTTGGTTTTCAGCATTCAAAGTCCAACAATCTCGCTCTTTTGTAGGGTATCAAAGGAAAAGCACGTGGAGCAGAGAGCAGTCAGCAGAGAGCGCGGCTGAGCGGGCGGCACAGTGGAAGCGAGGGACAGTAATAGCCTTCCTAATGGCCGAATAACTCATTTGGATTAGAAGAATCTGTGCGCCATAAACGATTCCCAATTAAAATCATGGCGCTGCTAACTTTCTTTTAACTGGCTTGCTGCTCTCTCTTCTTCTCTGCCAGCTGTTGGTGGCAAGCTACAGGGTACACAGGGGTATGATGTTGGGCATGCCCATATGCCTCCACCCTCGCATAAATAAATAGGAAAACAAACACATTTAACATCGTAAATAGCTTATTTTGATAGCACCTACTGCTTTTTTTATTAGTATGCATTATTTTAAACCCTTCTTGGAACCCTCTCCCATTGGAACGGCACGAAATTACGGTTCTATTCCAATTCTCTATTCATGAGATTTTCAGTTCATTCCATACATTGCCTGTTGTTTCCCAACACACTGCTCTTAGTTTTACGGCTGCATACGCGTGCTTACACACATACGTAAGAACATAATTTACAAGTATTCGGTTTTGAGATTACCGTTTGCTCTTGAAATTTCCCATTTTGTTTTCTGGGGCTGCAACCAATACCACCGCAGTTTCGAAAGGCGTACGGTATTCGAAAGCGTTGCACTTGCCGCTTACAAAACAAACACTCTCACACTCGCTCACGTGCGAGCGCGACATAAAACCAAAACAACAAAATCCACGCTGGAAACAGCTGCTTGGCGCTTGGCATTGAAACCGAGAGCGAGGAGATGGAGAGCGGAGAGCTGGGGATCTGGGGAACTGGGGGGAGCGATGGAGCGCGGGAAAGAGAGCGGCGATGCGGGCACGAAGGCCAGTCTGCCGAAGGGGCCCGAGCGAGCGTGGCCCGTTGGAGGGGAGCCGAACCGGTTTTTGGCGCTACACTGGCGCTTCACTGGCTCAGTGCAAATCGACGCACTGAAGGTGTCAGTTGGCTCCCGACGGTCCTACTCTCAGCTCCTCAGCCGACGCAGCTCTCAGCGATTTTGACGCAAATTTCAAACGTACGTAAGCCGGTGATTTCACTAAACGCGTTCCGATTGAGAAAAACAACAAAAAGCCCCACTATAAACCAACAAAAACCCCTATAAACTTGCAAAAAACCAAATAAACCCCAAACGCAATTAAAGTGCTAATGATTTGGGATTTTTTCTCACAACTTAAACATTTTTTTAATTGTGTTGTTCGCTTTTTTGTTTGTGTGCCATTAAATCATCCTTCCAGCGAAAAGTGCTAAAAACAAAGTGAATCCAATCTGCGAAGTTGTCATTGTTGTTGTGCTCAATTAAAACCCATTTGCATATACCGTTTTTGTTCCAGTGTGTGAGACCGCATTGATCGTGATCGTGATCGTCATCTCCGCTTTTTGCCTCTTTTCTTATTGGTTTCTCTCTCCCTGTCTCTGCCTCTGGCTAATTAGCAATTCGAAGGTGGTTTTTGCAGTTGTTTGATGTTGATGATTGATTCGAATTCGAAAAATGATGTGCCAAGTTCAAAAATTCAGGAAGCGTTTTAGAACCCAATTTCAACCACTTTTGGTTGGGCGAACTTTGGAGGTCCAAATGATGCTATGGAACTGTTTCGAAGAGCCCAACTTTCGAGTTATTGATCTGTATGAATTAATGTTAACTTCCAATTTAAATTGCGTGCTTCAGAAGTAAATAACTTCACCCTTTCTTTGATCACAAGTTGTAAGGATTTTCCAGTGTCAATTCAAAATATAAATAAATTCTAAAAATAAAATTAAGTGCTCAAAGAAGCTCAGCAACTTAAAATGATTTGTTTATCGTCTTACATCCGCTGGAGACTGGTGTAAAATAATATAAATCGAAACTTCAAAACGAACAATAAATCTAGCAGATCTCTTTACAATTTGTCACAAGATCAGGCCTATTAAACAATTCAACTCTTTAACACCAAGCCGAGCTTTAAATGGGAACGTAATTGCAATGATCAGTGTTGAGTGTTCCACTTTGTCGAGCAATTTGCTTTGAGGTCCTCCGCTTGTGGTTCTTTTATTCCATTTTTAGGCCGAGTCGTGTAACGTCATCTAATATACATGGCTAATAATGCCTTTTCTTACGCCTCTCTCTGCGATAGCGGGGGACTCCCCGCCCCGAAAACCACCCACGTCCACCACGCGTCTTGTTCGGCGAACTATAAACATTAAATAACAATAATAAACAGCAACAAGAGCCGGGCAGGGCGGAAAGTTGAAGCAGTTTGTCTAAGTGGCTTGGGGCTTTGTCAAACCATATAAAATATAATACAATAGAAAGTATATAGAAGCCGCAACAACAACAGGCGCAGCAAGAGCAGCAAGAACAACAACAATGGCAACGAGTACGTCGCAGTTGTTGGCTCCAAAACACGCAACAGTCCGTCAGAGTAAAGTCAGCCGTGCCCACCCCCTGCAGGCCCCTGGAAAATGCACACACAGGGTCTTCCTCCCCCCGCCCGCCTGCACACAGACGTGTGTGTGGGAACTCCCCTCCAGTAACATCGCGTGTTCCGGGGCCCAGCGTGAAGGACTCTCGCCGGGATCGGGGCTGCACGGGGCTTCAAACGGCGGGGGCTACAAGGGCTACTAGGGCTACTAGGGCTCCAAAGGCTCCAAAGGCTCCCAATCTCCACTTTACACGGCAGGAAAACTCGACCAACCCGATATTGGTTGCAGACCAAAGCCTATCACTCGATACTGATGGCATATGATATCTAAGATCCAGTTTGCGATGTTGGTTAATTTCTTAGGAATCTTCCAAGCTCCCAAGCTGCAAATAGAACATTAAGGAGGATATCTGGCTTTGTTTTGACATTTATTTATGATCAAGTTCCTCGATGCTATCCAAAGCCTGGTTAATTCGTTGGTTAAACTTTCCCAAGTTCGAAGTCTAATAATGTGTTTGTTTTTCAAAACTAAATCACAGTTTATTTTTCAAAATTTAATGATAACTGACAACTAACTTGAGAGGCAAGCAGCATATCATCACCTTCGAAGTACCGAGTGGTCTGCTTTCAAGGGTCGCCTCGCCGCGCTTTCCGCCCAGTGTAGGCCCAAGCACTCGTACTTATAAGCCTATGCCACTCAGAGTACTATTTTTTCCATAACAAAATTTTCCATATTTTTTCTACATATACTTTTTGTGTTTTGTTCTTTATGATATTTTTCGCCACCGCCACCGCTGCGCTACCGTGGCTGCTCCGTTCCCGTTCTGGATCCCGTGCTGCCAACCCCAACCGGAGAGTAGGTCAGGTCAGTATGTGTTACTATTTAGTCGCAAGGAGGGCTGGGGCTGCGGCTGGGGCTCCCAGCTGCCCCCCGCGTGTGCGGCGGGCTTATTAATTTACTGCGACTTTTGTTCCGCTGCCTTTGGGCTGGGAAAGTGGGCAAAGTCTTGTGGCTGCCGGCCAATCAATCAGGAAAACTTAAGGCGAACTGATTTGAAGGTGGCAGGGGAAACGCTCTCGACAACCGTCGGGGATAACGTGTCTATTATAGCCCTGTTTGATGTTGGATCTACTTTTGTTAGCATTACCATTAAGTTTACTTCATGTTTACCAAGAAATTCCCAATGCCAGTCAATCCCATAAAATTTAAATCTGCTCGGAAAAGAAACATACGTATATTTGTTGCTGTTGGCTCAAAATTCAGCTGCAAAAACCTACGCTGGGCCTCAATGTTGCATTGTTTATATTCTTGCGGAGAAAACAACTGCCTGTTTGTATTTCCATTGTTTCGGTATTGGGCGATCTACGTATTTATGGTCTTTATATATTGTTTACGACTGGGTCTACAACTGCATTGTTTCTTTGCTGCCTTAAATGTCCCACAAATTTAGGAAGTCTCTATTTTTTAAGAGCTAGCTTTAGGTTCTCGGAGTGTAAAGCGAGGTTTGCCCACAATCTCAAGCCCACAAGGGCCAATTTAACAATTAACCCATCTATCACAGTCAAGTGCATAAACTGAAACGGCCCAAAACGAAGACCAAATTCAATTAGTCCTCCACTATCGATCAAAATCAATTAAATGCTACCATGTCAGGGTCGGGAAAATGCTTCAAAAATTATATCGCTGTTATGCAAAACGAGTCGCAAAGTTTGCCTAGACGGGCGAAACTTTCGCCACAAATAATTTCTATGGGGCTAAGCTATATTCGATTATCCCCGACCCGCAAGCCAATTATTCGCAACTTTTTTGGGTTTTGTTGTCCGGGAGAAGCTTAATTTGTGGGGGCGAGGAACGTGGATTTTTGTGGGGCTGCTCCGGCAGCTGCCGCTGACTCAAACAATTAGCTGCGATTGAAACTTGTGCCCGCAGCACACTGGGAAGACGATTGTGTGTCCAGAGGTATTCGGCTTTTCGGATTTCCTCTGAGCTGTGGACGTGTTTTAATAATGCAAGCCTGCCAAAATTGCTCCAAAATGTTCCCCAAAGTCGGGAAAACCGCAGGAAAAACCAAGAAACTTGTGCAACACAGAAAGGAAAATAGAACAGAATAGGAGAAAATGGAATGCAACAAAACTAGAAGCGAGGAAAGGCGAAAACAAAAGCTCATGGCGCACTTTTGGTTGCTGCGACTGTCAAGCCAAATGCACAGAGACAAAGGCCAAAAGGGGGTGAATGGGGTGGAGAGGGGGTGGAGGGGGTGGAGGGGCTAGAGCCATCTAGGTGGAATTGTTGCCAGCCATGTTGCACGTCCTTTCGAAGACCCGACACCAAACTCTCAAGAGTCGACCATTGGGTTTCCAATTTAGTGTCCGATTCTCCTAACAATTTGCTCAGCGATTTTCCCACTATACCCAAAATCCTATGCAAGAGCTAAAAGTGGTACTATAAAAAATAATAGGCTAAAAACTGTTCAAAAACCCAACTTTTTATTACTATGCAAAAGTAATTATCCATTAATCTTGATTAATGCGGGTAGAGTACTTAGTTTTACATTTGGGAGAGTAACCGCTTTGTGAAAAGAGGAAATATTTGATGTGCTTTAAAATATATATTTTTTTTAAATTTCAAGTGTTGTTTGTTAGAAAATATATTCGTTTGATCAGTTGATTATTTCAAGCACTTTGGTTTCGGTTTTTCCGGAATGAAGCACCAGGGAACAATTTTTTTCTGAGACATTTGCAGTCATTTCATAATAAATGTGCTTCTTAGCAAGCAAATAATAAAAAGTGTGGTATTTCAAGCACTTTCTACGATCCGTTGGGTATTTCAAGCACTACTGAAATGCAGTTCTAGGCACCATTTTTTGAGACTTTTGAGCGGATATACTCGAACTACCCATTGGCTTTTTCCGCAGCCCCTCCGCCACTCGGCGACCTGCCTTCGTCGCCCACTGTGGTCTGTGGGCCAAAACAACGAGGGCCAACAATGCGCCGCCATGCTTTCAAGGTCCCCGAACTGCGGCAGGAGTAAATCATAGGCAAAGACAAAGCAAGGGCTAAGGGCACATCTTGTGGTCGGCTGAACCGCCTCAAGGCCCTCCAGAGCGGAGCTTTGGCCAGCAAAAACAGGGAAGAAATGGGGATCGGAACGAAACTAAATCAAAGCAAAAGTCTGGCAAATTAAATAATCAAAAACAATTGCTGGAGAGCTTCTTCGACGGCGACGAGGGCAATTGGATTACGTGTAGATTGGCTAAGACGCCGCATATAAGTACCTATGTACAGCACGCCCAGTGGTGTATAGTGAGTGCCCCGCATGTGAGCACTCGTTCCCAGATAGAGGGTGACCCCGGGGCTATCGCTATCAGCGCCGTCTCCGCGTTTTCAGGTCGTTTCGTTGATTTCCATTCGAATAATATTATCTCAAACACTTTTCGCTTTTTCGCTTTGTTTCTTCTACATTTCCCCACGAGAGGGGAAGGGCGACCCCATGTATAATTATAAAAAGCTTTGAGAAGATGAAACGCAAAACACACAAACTATAGCTACGAGTCTCCAGTCCTATAGAATTAAGCTGCCTCATAAATACGCATTAGAAATGTGAATGGAAAGAGTCGGCAGCGATTATATTTGAGAGAATATGTTCCTATATATGGGGAAAGGTTACTAGAGACCGGAATACTTCCTATGTGCTATAGGTCTATAGTATCTATAAATACATTGTAGGGAGCGTTGAGTGAGCACTTATATTAGGTAAATAAATCATCCAGATGGTCAAGTATAATATTTGACTGGTATGTAGGTATGTTATAGGGAAGTCCAAGTCAAAAAAGCAATTAAAATATTTTCCATTAGTGTTAAAAAAAAGTATCTAACCGCATTACAAACGCAATGCGAAACTGGCTTGCAGAAAAAGCAGAAAACTATTTAACTGCAATTTGAGGGCCACTTCGCCGACTTGTTTACTTTGCAGTGCATATAAATTGATTCGACACTAAACAGCCCAGGGGCAAATAAATATCCCGAACGTACTTTGTCGAGAGTTTTATTTCCAGTCGTTTACTGACAGGACAATGTTTGTTTATCATAAGCTATTTGCTTTCGATTCTCCCCACGGGATTATGTTTAAATATTTAATGGGCGACACACAGCCGAAAAGAAATAAATTCAGGGCGGAGATGAGGTGCTCGCCAAGAGTTGTTTGAGTGATTTGACGCTCGACTTGATTTTGTGGCTTGAAATGAAATAAAATATGAGCCGGGGGAAATTTTCAATTCTTGAGTGGCCCCAGCTTAATCGCCCCTCGCAATCTCCCCAGTAACGATGGCGACGTCGTGTATCTGTGAAATTGAAGGGCGGCCAAATTAAAATCGAGGGCAGGAAGTGGAAGACAGACAGGAAACAGTCATAGCAATGGCAGAAGTAACTGAGTCTGAACCTGAATCTGATTCCCAATCTGATTCTGGCTCTGGCTCTGAATCGAAATAGGTATCCGAAGCACCAGACACCAGCTCAGCGAGGCGAAGTGAAATTAAAGTTGTCTGGCTTTTTGCCTTCGGACTTTTCGCCATGATTCGGCCAGAGTTAACCTTGAAATGTTCTCTCCTTCGTTGTCCCAGCCACGGTTGCCAACTTTATAAGCGGATGTGACAATTGAATTGTCAGCATCGAATACCGTCTTCCCCGATCTCAGAACCCCAGCTCTGCTCTCGTTCACATTTCAGATTTTGGGGCTTCGATTTAGGATTTCGGTTTCAGCTTCAGCTTCAGCTTTAACTTTGACTGCAGCCCAGCGAAATTTGTCATGTCATCTGCTCACTTCTGAGCAGCATTGGATTGCAATGGGGCGGCAGGCGCAGAGGGGAGTGCTGGCTGCACAGTGCGAAATGGCGTGGAAATAGAGTACAACAATATTTACATATTTGTATTCCGTGTTTTGTAGGATGTTTAAAGTCGTATCCCCAAAAGATGGACAAAGTCCATGTCATTTTCCCAATTAAATAATTATTTTAACATTTATCTTTCCAATTTATTACACAATTTTTGGAAAGGAAAAACAGTTTTCCTGTTTGTTCGTATTTCATAACCTTCAAGCAATTATAGACTCGCACTGAATTTGGAAGTGTTAAATAATTCTACTCCTAAAAAAATGAAGACTTTTTTGGGGGTGTAACCTGATTCTGAAGTTTTACACCATTATGTGCCATGCTTTAATTGTTTTACAGTCCGTCCAGCTGTTCAGTAATATCAAGAGCCTGTTAAAAGACTGATCTCAAAGACCTAGTGAGTGGGCATTGCATTTCCGCAGTGAATCGCCCCCTGCCTTTCGCTCAGTGCACTGCCACTCGCATTTGCCTTTTTCAATTTGATTCGTTTACAGATACAGCAAACACCAGCCAGTAAATAGTGGCAGTAAGCGTTACAGCAGTCCACTCGGACTGTCGATAGTTTTCGCATTAGAAATGACTCGGGGCCACTTGTGGGTTAAGGGTGACCTGCTGCGGGTTAAGGCATCTGGGGTCGGGGCTTGGGTATTGTGCCCAGTGTAAAGTCCGTTTGTAAGCGCTCGGATAACAGCAGAAACTGTGTGTTGTTGATTTGTTTGCTTTTGTTTGTCGTCTGCTTGTCGCTCAAAGGAGCATGAGAATTTTGCAAATATTTAGTTGGATCTCTTCGATGACTGCGATTAAAGACGATGGAGATACTGGCACTGGATAAATAGAGATGGAACAGGAAATGTGGCATCACAAAAAGTAGGGTTTGCACTGCATTAATGATTTCCCCCAGGAGTTTAAAAGCGGCGAGCATCGCCCGAGGTGTTTATTCTTGCATCTTCTTAAGCTTACGCATGCACATATGTAGTTTGCACCATTTGAAGCAAAAACCTTTTGGGGAATCACACAAAAGTATCTGGATTATTTATGAAGCTCTCAAGAAAATGGTCTGGTAAAAATATGTGTGCAAAGACAATAGAATGGCTAACATATTTGGGTTTGCTTAGTTCTATTGGAAACTTCGTTTTGAGCTTTGGAAAGTTTGGCTTCAAACGAGATGTTTAAAAGAATAAAGGTAATAAATATTCGTCCTTTTCGTATTTACAAATATTATTAAAGAGCCATATGAGAGTGCATATAGCTCTTGAAGAGTTTAAGGCTCCGATTAATTGGACATCGCTGTGCCTTTTTGGTGCTTAGTTTTTTTTAGAAAACCATAGCAAAATTATGCAAAATGACAGTTGGCCTTCCTATAAATTCACCAACATGTGCAGCTTGAATTTTCGATTAACCTGAAAGCGCTGCTCCCGTGCAGTTCAATGTTCTGCGGAATTCGCCCAGCTGTGGTGTACATGCATATCTATAAGTGGAGTAATAAATATTTTATTACAGCCCCCGAGCCTGGAAATCTGAGGACTTATGCGAATTTCTCACGAATCGCTGGCGGGCGGTGAAACTTTTTGATTTTTGCACGAAAATTTGCTATTGCGATCCTAGCTCAACCGCAGCCATTTGCCACCCACTTTCGTGTGTCGCGGTTTTTGCGGCGCCCTTGAGACGGGCGCTCGCTTTTCCACCACCTACTGAAAAGGCTCCTCCCTTTCCGCGGCGGGTGGGCAAATTAAAAGAACATAAAACGCTGCAACAGGAACATGTATGTGAGTACATACGAGTATATGGTGTCTGTCTGTCTGTCTGCCTGTCTAGCAAGCAGGATATTGCGGTAATGTTTTCCATAAATATTAAGTCATTTGCCAGCTCGCTTTGCATTCAGCAGGGCATAAATCAAATCAAATCAAGGCGAGAGGCTGGGGGTTGATTGGGTGGCTACGGGCCCACATGACGTATGCGTAATAAAGCACAGCCCCTGGGGACCCAGCGCATTCGTCACCTCACTCGAAACCCGGTTCCACGCAAGGCGACAATTTAATTGCACATTAATTATAAACTTCGCCTGCCTTTGCGGCCACAACAGCAATGGCAATTGGTTTTTTTAACATAAATTCCCATTAAATGGCATCCCCGAAATAAAACGAATTCTATCAGCCATTTGACCTTAAATATAATCACTATTATCCGAAATGCAAATAACGCAAAAGCCTTCACCCCTTCACCCACATTTCGATTCAGATTTTTGCGCCGAAAACAATCACCAGATTTCTCATCTGAATTTTCCATTTCCAAATAGGAAATCACCGAAATAAATCATGTAAATGAAGAAATATTTGTTAGTCGCTCCCCCAGCTTTTTTCCCGTTTTCATCCATTGAGCTAATATAATTTTTGTTCATAATTTATGATTTAATTATAAGGAATCGCGGGAACAGCCGACTGTGCCTGTGTGCTCATCACAAAAGAAAGCAATTGAAAAGGCCATTTTGATTTATGAAAATTATGAGCCGAACTTTACCCAACTCAAAAAATATTTTCGAGGGTTCGAGGGAAATTCATTTTCGGTCGCTTCTCACACCTTCTGGTGTTTTTTACTGCACGCTAAAGTTTTTTAAGTGGCCGTCTGAGTTTCGCTGGCATTGTTAAAAAAATCTATGGAGTATAGAAGGGGAAAATATATGTATAAGAAAGTATGTGCACCCAGAAAACGTAGAACGAGTAATTTGAGAACGAAAGTTCTCAAAAATCTTTGCAATGTTTTCGGAAATAAAAATGATTTGTTCTTTAGGCAATACCCAAGGCGTACCCAAGGCAATTACTTTAGTCTTTAGATCATGATTTTGGACTGTAAATATTTGTACTTCATTTGAAAATTTTGTTCTTAAAGAAAGAAAATTCGTTCTTGATTTGATTTTGTTACTCCTTTTTGGAGTGTACGGATTTCTGGTTCACAATTTGTTCTATTAACAAACATGAGTGAAATGTGAATTGTATGTATAGACTTCGTGCTTGTCTCGCCTTTCAAACGGCTCGGAAAATGGGCGGGAAAATACTTTCCCTTTCTCTTGCCCTAAAAGTGTTCCGTTTATGTTTTCTTTTTTGGGTCGCCCATTTACACGTCATTTACACTTTAACAGCTTTGCGCCTATATAGGGAAAGTGGGCGGGGAAAACAAATTGATGTCGCTGATGATGCTGATTATACGCGTCTCCTCGCCGGATTCCTTTGGGTTATTAAACTTTATTGTTGTTCGGGATTTTCCGCCCCCGCTCTGCGCCCATTTTCCATTTTCCACCCTGCGGTTCATCAGCTCTGTGGAAATCGCAAATCATTTGTTATAAATATACACAGGATTTGATGTATTTAATATGCCGAGCACAATATTGTATCGATTGAGTGGAAAGATTTTCTAAAAATGCCCATTTTGTATGTATTTTACGACTCAGTGGGTATATTTACACGGCTCAGTGGCTCGGCCCACTCCACAAAATGGCTTATTCCAATTTATAATTTATACTAAGTGTGGGCAGATCCAATAAATATTAATGACATACAAAATATTGGGTAACCAAAAAAATAAGTGCAGAAAAAAAACAACTTACAACTATTTTTCCAGTTCTAACTGGGATGGATTTTCCCTGTTTAATTTCGAATGATTATAAACGCATTCATTGTGATTTATTTGAATAACATTTGCATGGAGTGCAAGAATAAATGTGCTGGAAAAATGTTGTTCGGAACTAATGACGACGACGATGATTGAGCGAACTTCGAGCGAATTTATCATAAATCCACACAGGGAAAAGTTGACAAATGGTGTTTTCACTGAGGGGCGCTGGGGGGTCAAGAAAATGCACACGTGCGGTGGTCGTCATCGTGTTGAACCACAATTGAGCATAAATTTATATTTAATTATGAATAAATTTTGCAGGCGCATTAAGTTTTGCATTTTCAACTCATCGACGACGCGGGCCCATATGAATTCGCCAAACGTCAAGGGCCGAACCAATGTGATATCCTGTAAAAATGTTGTGTGGGATATATCGAAAATAAATCGAAACTATTTAAAGGCGACCCCGGGTTAGCTATATCGTGGAACTTGGAACTTGTTCTTCCGTAATTTATCCCGTAATTGATTATCATTTCGACTTAATTCATTGGCCTCTTCGGTCGAACACGCCCTTCGCCATATACATCCTATAGATATTGTTCTCACAAAGGGCCTGTACAATGGGCCCATAATGATGAGCCCGAAAACTCCCGGCCTTCATTCAGACTCCGGACAGTAAATCAAGAGATAAATATTCACCCGCACACAAACATGGCCGGCAAGCACACACAGCTACTGGTGTTTGCAGCAGGGTGACCAAATTACATAGGCCAAATTACTTTTAATGGATGCACTCGAATATCACGCATACGCAGTGTTGGCCGCACTGATGTTGAGCAATGTGTTTTGTTTGAATATTTTTACGGAAGTAAGCACTTTAAAAAACAACACATAAGTTAACGTATACAACAGCTATAAAAATGTTATTCTTTTTAAATTTTAAAAAATCCATCCCAAATTAAGTTGATGAAAAGTACATGCACATAATATTTTGAGCAATTTACGTAAATAAAAACATACTTATTTCGAGTTAATTGCCTTCACAAAAATATATTAAGCTACTTAAAATCGAAGAAGTTCAGTCAGCCCCGACTTTAGCAGTGTTAATTAACCAAGTGCCGGCCTGCAAGAGAGCCACCCTACCATAAAATAAATATACGCAGTATGAATATCGAGGCATTTCCCTTTGGTGAGTTCACAATTCGTTAAATGCACTGCAAAATTTATTTATGACGCAACAGCAGGCGGCAAATAATAAACGACTTCGTTGAGGTCAGGGGTCGGTTTTCCCCGGGGAGAGGAGGGGAGGGGCGGGGCGGGAAAAGCCGCGACTGCGTCAGCATTTTAACTTTGACATGTAGTCCGGGCAGAAAGGGCGGCTTCTGAACTGGGTTGGATTGCATCCATATCCATACCAACGGCCATCCCTGCCGATTCGCATTTGATTGCATATCAGAATTACCTTTAATTTCGTTTTAATTGCTAAACACGGTTCGCTTTTTTGTTTATTATCCCATTTTGCAGCGACGAACAATGAGCCGCGCAACAATTGTCCGTTGTCACTTTAATTCGCATTAGTGTCTGTGTTTTTTATATTTTGTCTAGCCTACGAGTCAATGAAATATGACGGCCATCTATCAGACAATTTGACAGTGTCAAAATGTCAGTGTGACAGAAAAGTCGAGGCGCTTGGCTCGGCTGTATATCAAATACTTGATTGTTTTGGGTACTTTTTAAAATCATACACTTGAATTCAGTTTTTTTGTGTTTACTAAGTGTTTATGCCTTGTTTAGTGATACAAAAAATACATCACAGCAAATAAGAAAAATAAATATATTTTTAGGGATTGCTGTTGCCATAATATCTTAGAGTACCGTAGATTGTCTTCAAAAAGCTGTTGTGTAGGTATCGTGTTCCCTGCACCTTGATCTACCTAAAACGCATCCCTAACTACAGCATGTTGCGACCTAAAACAATGTTTTTGGCATATTTTTAAGTCTGGCCAGAGCCGAAAGCAAGGCTTTTAGTGGGATTGGAGGCACTTTTTGGGGGCAGCATGTTTGCCGAATTCCAATTGCAGTTCCGGTTTCGAATGTCTCCAAACCGAATTTTGGCCAGCAAAATTATGCAAACATTTCGCCGGAGAGGAGAGGGATCGGCGTGGAGAACATATTTTTGTCTCGCAATCGTTTCGCTTCGGTTTGTTTGTTGTTGTCGAGGCTTTTAAACAATTTGCCCAGCCTCCGTGTGTGTGGGTGTGTTTGCCCATGGAAATGGTGGGGAAACGGGTAAATGCTAAATGGGGGAAACGGAGAAAATGTTGGGGAAATGTTGGGGCTGCAAAAAAGACGAAAACGTCGGGGAAAATCGGGGTAGGTTTGTTTTTAGCCACATGACACATGGCGGGCATAAATCTTGCATGCGGCGTATGGCAAATGAATGCGCCAATAACTCAATAAAAAACCAAAAAAGCCAAGGGATGACAAAAAACAATGAAGAAGGGAAACCAACATGGCGCTGCTGATGCTGCATGCAGCTGCCACTTCCGGCGGCCATCGCTGACTGTCTGGCAATTGACTTCCGTTTTAAATTTTGCACAGCTTCCTGCAGATCTGCCGTGTGTGTGTGGGCTCCACCATATCCCCACCACCCCTATAAATTACCACAGAAAAACTACGAAAAACGCAGCAAAACACAGAAATTCGGTTGGCCACTCCTGACGGAATGTGGCAGCGAAGGATGCGGCACGAGCAAAATCGCAACATGGTCAGAAGGAGCGCGTCCTTGACAAAGGTGCCAGCAAATATGACAAAATGGCCGCCAGGCGACTCAATGGGCTCGGGCCAACCGGGTAAACAACAACAGAGCCCTCGACGCGCGGGAATGTGTACGGGAATGTAAGCCACGTAAAATGTTTATACATTTGGAGGCGACCGGAGGTCAGGTGGAAAATAGCAAGGATAATGTGGGACAAAATAAGCACGGCCAGAATACCACTTAAAAAATGTGCTTAGAAAGTTTAAAAATACTTTTTATCACATTTTGAGGTCCAGTTGTAGTCATAAAATATTTATTTGTGCTAGCCCTGTTCATAAAAATTAACCTCTAAATCTTGCATCAAATTTTACAACAAGTAAGTCAAAAAAGTTTAAAATATTTTAAATACAAATTTTATACCAAATTAATATTGCGTTATTGCGTGGTTAATTTTTTTTTGTGACACCTACTAAGTCCTTGATCAAGTTGGTAAATATATAAGCCAAAAGGATGCATTTTTATTCACTGTATTTAAGAAGGTTAAGAACAAAGTTTCTTAAACGTTTTGTAGCATTTTATTTAGTAACTTTTTCTAAATCTTATGCGCATAGTTTACTGTTTTTGAGAGGTATCACTTGCGCCTTTTTCTCTGGATTATTATTTCAATTTTTAAACTTTTTGTTGTTTTTTCTTGGTGGATGCTGCAAAAACAAAAGGAAAACCACAAGCGAAAACAAAGGAAAAAATGCGCGCCAAATGCACACAATGACAAAACGCCGGCAGAGGCAGCGGCAGAGGTCGCCAAGTGTCGACAGACAAACAGTGGCAGCGGGCGGGGGGTGGAAAAAATCCGGGGGCTGATGGCACCCAAAAGTGGCAAAACAAGTCAGCGTTGCAACACCCAGCACCCAGCACCCAGCACCCAGCGCCTCTTTTTCCAAAATGAGGTCGGCGCCATATATTTTTTGTTTTCGACTTCTTTTTTTTGCTTCTATTTCGCTTTGTTGATGCTCTTGTTGTCTTTTAATTTTATTTGCACTCGCTCCACTTGAAATACATTGTGCTGCCATCGCCAGCGTCACCGCTGACCCCTGACCCCTGCGAAGGAGCCCTGCATTTTGGGGGAACTGTGCCACCGGCGCGGAGTCGCAGAGATTCCCTCAGAGCCAAAGACAGAAGTACTAATATGGGCTCAGATTCAGCTTCCAGTTTTCCTTTGAGCTCGAAGGCAGGTTCACTGGAAAAAACAAGGGGTTGTTTCTCATTGGCAATGGCTGAAACTACATACATTACAAATGATGGCATGGGACTGAAAATATTATTTGTAGAAAATATCAGGGAAAACATAAAAAGTGCTGCATTTGTTGCAACTAACTTCATACCAATAAAAAAACTGCGAAATGCTTGACAGTTAAAAAATTGGGCTTATGTTAATTAAAAATAGCCTGCGAACACAGTAACAAGAGTAATAGAACACTAGTTTTACTCGACTGCCACCTGAGTGAATATAATACATTATTCTGCCTAATAACTCTCCCGTGGAATCGATGCATTTCGCCCGTGTCAAGCCACCCAAAGGCTCTATAAAAAATGACCGAGTGGGGAACTCACATGCACGAACGTATATTCTTTAGTGGCTGCCAGATGGCCGTAAAAGATATCGCATATGAACTTCCGCCTGAACTTGCTATCCTGATGCCCACCACCATAGACACACGGTTAAGGCAGATTTCATTTCATTTCCCACCTGTAAAAAGCCACTTCTAAATGAAATTGCCTGAAACTGGATCCCAGAAATGGAAAAACTTTATGGTGACCCCTTTCGGTGCTGGCTGCAAAAAAGTGAAAAAATAGAAAAAGTGGGCCAGGCCAGGCAATTGCATCCTGCAGGGCCCGCCCCTCCGCCCTCCGCCCTCTGATTTATGCTTTGACCTTTTCCGCAGGCAGGGAAAATTTTTCTCGTTTTGTTCTGCTCGCTCCCTTTTTTCGTGCACTTTTTCCTTTTACTCATTTTTAAGCTTAATTAGCGACGTTAGTCGGCAAATGGCATTAGTGGGTTAATTAGGGGCAGGCACACACCCACCCACACGTACGGTTATCAATGTGTGTCAACGTATATCTGTGCGGCCTAATGAGTCTCCGAGGACTTATGGCCGGAAAGCGGGCGGAAAGCCTCAAGTCAACACATTTTCTGGCCTTTTTGTGTGATTTTGATTAATTGAAGTGCGGGTTGACAAAATTCAATTAATTAATCTGATTGAGAGATAGGCGAAAGCGCACGAAAGCCATCCATCTTAGGAGCGCAAATCGTTGCCTGCCTTTGAGGACTTTCGCAATTAATTGCCACACGTAGATGGTCTTGAAAATGTTTGATATGGAGTGGGGGCCTGAGGGGTCGTGCATTATTTTTAAACATGCTCAAAGACGGAGCAGTATAATTTTCACATTCTTATTTTCGCATCAGCGAATACAAATAATATCGTGGCCTACTTATTCGCAATGAGTGGGCTTAGGTGATCCTAGGTATTTGATATGAAGGGGAAGCTATACGGGCTGGCAAGATTTTTAACGTTTTAAGTGTCAAGGAAGAATATTTTATTATTGTTTATAGTTTATAGCTACCCAAAATAAGTATTATGATTTAACAAATATTTCTACTCTTTTTGTTTTCGCAAAATGCTAACAGCATTTATAGCTTCATCGGCCCTTTTTGTTATATTATTCATCGTGGGCAAATATTTGCCAAAGTAATTAAAAACTTAGCACACATGCCGAACTCTTTTCGGGCCGATAGAATTTCATTTGAAGAGCCTAATTGCTAAATACCAACAGGGAAATTCTCGCTCGGAATAAAAGCAAATTAATTGAATGACCGAAATATTCATTTCTGTCTTCATTGTGACTGTAAATTTGATTTGAATGGCCGATAAGGGGAGAATAAATAGTTTGCCAATGCAATTTGTGCAACTTTGTATATATTTTCGATTCTTGTGGACGCAAAACCGGAGTGAAGACTCTTGGAGCACACAAAGCCAGGGGGTAATGAAACGAAAGCTGAGATGATGAAAAAATATCGGGAGGACTTACGCCTGAACAAAAACTGTTTTCAGGTGATTACAAAGTATTGGCCGTGTGTGTGCCAGTGCAATGTGGGCCAAAATGGGACACGAGGCCGAAAAATTCGGCAGAAATTCGGCAAGAGAATCCATAACAATGCAGTTTATCAAAACAGATGCAGCAAGGACGAAGGACACCCCGTGTGTGTGCCAGTGTGCCTCGGTGTGAGTATCTGGGTTATGCTCACAACTACAACGACCACTGCATGGGGGCTCTCTTCTTCTTCACCTCTCTTGTTTCACCTGGGCTGCTGTGCCAATAAAATTAAAATATTTTCGACATAAATCAACCTCCAATTGGGCCAAGCGAAAACAAATGAGTTGACAATAAACGACTGCCCAGACACTTGGCCATGTCCTCTAACTATTGCCCTGGGAACATGATTTCAATGGACATTGATTGTTCCTAGCCGCCTGATGGTTTTATCAAATGGCACAGTGCCTTTAGAGGGAGTGCATGATATTATTACTATTTAAATCCATTTCTTTCTACACTTTTTTTAAAAAGTAGAGCAGTTTTGAAATAATATCAATTTGGTTCAGAAAAGTAATATAGAATTTTAAAGTCCCACACACGTAGAGGGTTGTATAAATGTAGCTCACATAGACTAAAGATATCTGTAGTATTGGCAGGGTTCCGCATTATCCAATGATTTGATTTTTTTTCAGTAAACAAATTTTACCTATTTAAAGTCCCTCAACCCCCCCCGAACATTTTTCATAATCCCATAATAACACACATTCTAAATCCCTTTTTAAAACTCAAGAAAAATGCATGGAATTGTATCCGACATAAAATGCAATTATGGCTTAAAAATAATTGCTGGCCAGTCGAAATGTTCAGAGAACATGGCCAAATTGCAATTAAATGCCCCATCTTAAATGCTTCTCCCCCGAATTTTCTGCCACGCCGGCTTTTCTCTTTTTATTTATCAGGCGTTCTCAAAAATTCTGTTCAGAATGCCGGACATGTGGCGTGTCTTTTTATTTTCTCATTGCTTTTCTCAATTAACACAATGGGCAATTTATAGTTTAGCTGGCTGACTGTGCAGCCTGTCTTGCTGTGGAAAAATTGCATTTCATTGTTGATTTGGATATTTCTCTAATGGTCTTTAGACTGGTCGCACTTGGCTCGCGATGCGTACAAAAGAGCACTGAAAACAAAACTAGTGTATAAAAGTGATAAATTGAAAATTGCCAATAGCCATTTAGAAAAATTGTATATGGTTCTTCTGCGATTTAAGGATTTTGTATTTCTTACTTTTTTTAACTGTAAAGAAAACTTATACAAGATACTGAATGTAGTATTACGGGAAATGAAATGATATGAGGATCTTAAAAATATAAATATTTTAAAATGTTTTGTAAACTTGTGTTGAAATTATAAAAAAGTTTGCTTTTAGAATGTATAAGGACAAGGCAGACTTAAGTTGGTTTTTCGTCCAGTGTAGGTTCTAGGTGTGGGTCTGCGTCTGCCGTCTGGTCGTTCCGCTCGTCTGTCCCTGACACCCTGACAGTTGCTGCTGCGCTGGAAATTGAAAATTGATATGGCATCGCTTGTTGGTTGTGCCAGCCCGCTTTTCGCGACCCCCCAGCTTTCCACTACCCCCCAATTTTCCACACCCTGACCCTGTGTTGGCTGTTATCGCCAGGCTTCTCTGTCGCGTTTTTAAAACATTACCATGCACTTATAGTCGCAGCAGCATCTGAAGCATCAGAAGCCCTAAACGAGCGCAAATAGTAATGACAACGCCGCACAGTGGGATCAATTGCAGTTCAAGTGCGCACTTTAGTAAAAAAAGGCGAATGGACATGTTTTTACACCCGATAATCCCTGTGGTGCTTGCGGTTTTCCTTAGCTGTCGTATCAAATGTCTATGAAACCGGGAAATATCTAAAAGTACATGGATAATAATGTGCATTGTTAATCTGATACATTTGCGGGTTCTTGTGTCGGCAATTAGGTCGAGGGGAAAATGGATCTACATTGGCTGGCAAACGATAAAATAAGAAACTTTGAAAGTGACATATACTCGGTTTGCTTAGAACCTGTTACGGCGTATTCAAATTAGGAACAATTAAGAATTATTAATAGAACTGGAAATGCTAAATGAATTTTCCTTTAAACAATTGTTTTTATTGGTTGGTAAGCCAGAGCAATACAAATCTTTGCTTTTAATTATTTTTTTCAATTCCAAAGTATATTAAAAATTATTTACCTTACTTTTAAGAGAACCAAAAGGGGAGTTTTCCACGGTACAGTGGCTGCTCGCTATGCGCACTCTAAACTGCAGCTGCAGTTGCAACCCTGCCATCAAACATGTACAACTCCTTCCGTTTCCGCTCTGCATATGTGTGTGTGCGCCTGATGGCGGGCTGGCATATGTGTGAGTGGGCCGCCATTTATTTCGCCGCAGTCTGTGTGTAATTTTACTTTTTTGCGACAGCACCGACTGCTGCTGCTTCATCTGACATGATTTCCGCATGTCGTTTGAGTTTTTCTTGCCGCCGACTTTTTCTTCGTTTGCTTGTTTTTCTTTTTTCCTCTCCTTCTGCTCTCGCTTTTTATGTTTGAATGCACAGTTGTGGTGGAAATAATAGGGAAATTATAAGGAGAATATACAGACCAAAATAAGTATTACTGATAGTGATAAATACAAATTACTGTTTTAAGGATTTTTATTTTTTTAAGTTTTTCTTAAATGTATTGAACAACATATGCTATTATTTCGACCATAGTTATGCGCATAAGTTTGCCTATTTTTTCGGGCAGCTCGAGTGCTCAATTTCATACAAAAATGTCAGTTTATGTTGATGTGTGCATGCTTTTCCTGTCGCGCTGCTGCCGCTGCCATTGATATCGCTGACGAAATTGAGAATTATTATGTTTAAACGTGTGTGGCATCGCTGCCATTTTGCCCTAGAGTCCCCGCTTTCCTCCGGGTTTTGCTTGACTTTCCCCGCCGAAAGTCGCCGGCGACATGCGAGTTGGCATTGCATGTGCTGCTGCCTTCTGTTGCAGACTTTGTGGCGCTTTCTTGAAATTAGATTGCCTTGTGATGACTTTAATGCAAAGCCCACTCACACACACCCTCGCACACACACCCGCCTACCAGTACACACGCAAGCAGCGAACTGGCAGCCTCAGTTAAACCTACACAAGCACAAATGACAGGCCGGGAAGGGAGAACTTTAAATATTTCCTATAAACAAGTTAATCATTTAATTTGGTGAATTCGGTTTTTGATTTAACAAATAAATATAAATTTAAAAATAATCATAATTTGATTTGCTTAAAACCTATAAGAATATACTAAAGTATTTTATGAACGTTACGTTTTAAAAGTATTATAGTATTGAATTTTAAAATCAAAGAATTCTATGTTTTTCCTTATACATTTTTTTTATATACTTACATATAAAAATAAATACAAGTTTTGCGTGTATTTTTGAGCTTGGAAATTCCATTTGAAATGTTAAGCCGTAACTAAACCTTAATTTATGCTTATTTTATAAAACCCTTCCTTTGAACAAAAATAAAATAAAATAATGTTATGCATTACAGAGCTACAAAATGAAAATTAAAATGTTTAGCAACACTAGCCCTTTTAGCCCGGATCCTTTTAAGCCCAAACTTTTGTTGTAAATCACTTAATTTAATTAGGATCGTGTCCAGCTTTTCCATATTTCAAGCTGCTACCTTTGCGAACGCCTAGTCTGCAGTTTTAGCTGCCAGAAGGAAATCAATAGCAAGAGGCAACAATTGAGGCTTGCAGGACGAGGCAAAAGTCAATGCCATGTCCGTGTCGTTACGTCTCTGTGTATGTCTCTGTATCCGCACAAAAGGCTCTTTGTTGAGCACACACACAGATACGCTCCAGTTTACAGATACACAGACACTACTGGCAAATACAGAGAGCGCCTCTGACTTACTGCCAAAGGCTAATGAAGGCAAAAGAGAACCGGAATGGGGCCCTGAATTTAGAGGAGGACATGCCAGGATGCACTTGCCACTTGGCAGTGCACAGCTCCAGTTGCTGCTGCTCATATGCCTAGGCCATGTTGACATCAAACAAACAAACACGTAAACAAACAAACAAACAGACAAACAAACAAATACAGGCTAGCAAAAGAGCACAGCACAGAACCGAGCTGAGCGCTGGAAATAAAAACAATCCGAATGAAATTTGTATAAACTGAATGGGTTCGGATTTGCCCAAGTCCAAAATGGAAAACTCGTGTTTGGAAGCTGAAAACTTTCGTTTCAAAACAGTCAACTTCTTCAAGTCGTACAAGTAGGGCGCATTCGGAAATTAACTGCTGGCAAAGTCATTCGTTGTGAATTAATTTTGCCTTTTTTGTTTTTCTCCTGAAAACAGGGTTAAATGTTGACCATATTTTAAAAGAAAACGTGGGAGTAGATTATTAGAGAATGTTATCACAAACTCACTGAGGTTTTCCACATGAAAAACGGCATATAATTGGGGTATTAGGTTTTCATTTTGGACACCATTGGAAATACGGGAAAAAATTATGAAAATGCCCCAAAATTTTTACCCACTTGAAAAATGAATACTTTAATGAATATTATTAGATAACTTAAATACAAGCTCAAAGAGGTATCCCACTTCATAAACGGAGTTAAATAACTCAAGTTATAGATTCTTGAAGTGTAAATTTGGGTCAGCATTCTGAGAATCATTGGATTTGCGGAAAAATCTATCATGGAAATGGGCTAAAATATTGAGCCCCTTGAAAAATAAATATTTAAATGTAGATTATAAGAGAATTCAATTACAAATTCATAGAGGTATCTCCCTTCAAACTCGGAGTCCAATAACTCAAGTTATAGATTCTTGAAGTGCAATTTCGGTCACCATTCTGAGAATCATTGGGTTTACAGAAAAATCGAACATGGAAGTGGGCTAAAATTTTGACCACCTTGAAAAATAAATATTTGAATGACGATTATTAGAGAATTCAATTACAAAATCATAGAGGTATCTCACTTTAAAATCGGAGTACAATAACTCAAGTTATAGATTCTTGAAGTCCAATTTTGGGTCACCATTCTGAGAACCATTGGATTTGCGGAAAAATCGAACATGAAAGTGGGCTAAAATTTTGACCACCTTGAAAAATAAATATTTAAATGTAGATTATAAGAGAATTCAATTACAAATTCATAGAGGTATCTCACTTCAAAATTGGAGTCCAATTACTCAAGTTATAGATTCTTGAAGTGCAATTTCGGTCACCATTCTGAGAATCATTGGGTTTACAGAAAAATCGAACATGGAAGTGGGCTAAAATTTTGACCACCTTGAAAAATAAATATTTGAATGACGATTATTAGAGAATTCAATTACAAAATCATAGAGGTATCTCACTTCAAAATCGGAGTCCAATTACTCAAGTTGTAGATTCTTGAAGAGCAATTTTGGGTCACCATTCTGAGAACCATTGGATTTGCGGAAAAATCGAACATGAAAGTGGGCTAAAATTTTGACCACCTTGAAAAATAAATATTTAAATGTAGATTATAAGAGAATTCAATTACAAATTCATAGAGGTATCTCACTTCAAACTCGGAGTCCAATAACTCAAGTTATAGATTCTTGAAGTGCAATTATAGGTCACCATTCTGAGAGTGCGGAGAAATCTGACATGGAAATGGGCTAAAATTTTGACCCCCTTGAAAAATAAATATTTGAATGTAGATTATTAAAGAATTTAATTATAAAATCACTTCAAAATCGGAGTCCAATAACTCAAGTTATAGATTCTTGAAGTGCAATTTTGGGTAACCTTTCTGAAAACCATTGGATTTGCGGAAAAATCTATCATGGAAATTGCCTAAAATTTTGATCCCCTTTAAAAATACACATTTAAATGTTGATTATAAGAGAATTCAATAACAAAATCATAGAGGTAACTCACATTAAAATTGGAATTCAATAACTCAAGTTCCATTCCATTCCATTCTGAGAACTAATGAAATATTTTATAATTTTGATCCTCTTGAAAAATAAATATTTGATAGCATATTATTAATACAAGCTCATAGAAGTATCCCACTTCATAGGGATTCACGAATCGAACATGAAAATGGAAAATCAAACATGAAAATTCTAGTAAAAACGTATATATTTCGGCTGTAGCTTAAATACTAAAAGAAAGCTAATTTCTGTGGGGCTTGGCAACCCCGACATTTGCGCCTCGGAATTTTGTCGACCATCTTCCATTTCGCTCCTCACCGCCGTCGACGAAAAATATTAATTATGCCAGATGCAGCTGCTGCCTCCGGAGTTTCTGAGGATTCCTGTCTGCGGATATTGCATCTGTCTTCGGCCCGAAAACCTGGGGATTCTGCCGTAGAGCGCCGAGCGGGCTAATCAGAAATCGTGGAAAATAATCCCCCGAAGCCTTAGCATTTCCCCGAAACAACCAGTCGCGGTCTTCCTCTCCTTTTCTTTTCCTATTTCTTTCGCCTTTTAAGCCATTACGATATTTATGTAAATTTATTGAGCAACACGCGGATTTCAATTAAAACGCAATGCAGACAGATTTAATAAAGGCGTTTACGAAAAGGGGCGTGTATGGTGGGCTGGAGACAGGAAAAATAACTTTAAATTAATTAAAAACGCGCCAGTCAAAAATGTTTTAAGCTTGCGATGACAACAAACGCGGGCGTCAAGCCGTTTTCGTGGGCAGGAATCTCAGAGGGGCCGGCCGAAAAGGGGCTGCAAAAGTGCAGTGAGGCTGCAGGAAAATTCAGTGGGGGCTGCTGGGAAATCGCAGAGGAAAATTACGGGAGAAGGGACAGCAGCAGCAGCACATATCTACGCTGAGGGTAGAAACTTCTACGGGCTGCCAAGGAGCATCAATGTCGCGAAAATTAATTGAAATGAAGGCTGGAATTTTCCCAAGGACCTTTCGGAGGGCAGGGAAGGCTTTTCCGCGAGGCCAAACTGCTGCAGCCGATGCGCGGGAAACGAAATAAAAAAGATGCGTTCTCATGTTTCTGCCAGCGAGGAAGCTCCTTCGGGGCAAAAATAGTTTTAGGCGGACGCATCGCAATGAAATGGAAACATCAAAACTACGCCATGTTTAAATACATTTTACGACGACTTTAAGAGCTGTTCTTATGGTGAGGAATGTTTCCGTTCGACTTTACCATGCTTAAACAAGTATTACGACTACTAGCCCCTAACTTTTTTAAAAGTGTGATATACATTCTCATTATAAAATAATTGTTCGTGGGATGTGATTAAGATGCGTTGGGCCTGTCCATGAAAGAAATATAAATAAATATTTTTTATGATGCTTTCCCTTAGAAATAATATCAGCTGACTATGTTACAAGATAACTTTCGTTATAAAAACCAAATATAAAACAGAAAATAGTCTTAAAAATAAGTTATGAGAGTGAATGGTTCATTTTTTTGATAAAAAAATTCGGACTTTTTCGACAGCATTGATCATAAAAAAATCTCTAGAAGAACCATCGATTATTTGCTTCTTCTACAAAAATAATACTGGTTTTGGGTGATCTCAGGAATATTTGTAGGATGTCATTCCCAATAGAAAACAAGTGCTGGCTTCCAGTGAGAAATGCAGACCTGATTTATACACTTGCACTGATTATTTATGATCCGAAGCCAAGTTGCTTTTTGGCCACTGACCAGTTGGAGAAAATTGCTGTGCGAGTGGGACAAAAAGAGGGAAAAAGAGAGCTTAGACCAAACATTACCGCACGTCCGCAAAGCTCCGCTTTAGTTGCAGTTCTAGTTCTTGCCCTCCAACCCCCGAAAAGTTGCAGCCAACAAATGAAATTAAGCAAATAAATTTTGAGGCGGATTAGTTGGGGGACAAACTGCCGAGGCGTGAGTGGGGTCAGGAAAATGGGCGAAAAACAGGAGGAAAATTGGGGGAAAGTTCGAGGGAAAGTTGGGGGAAAACCGGGGAAGAAAGGTCTGAACAAAAAAAACCAACTGCGGAACGTTTTGCGGCTTAGCGAGTTATCTGGCAAGTCGTTTTGCCATTTCTATGTGTTTTTTTATTTTATTTTTTATATGGCGCGCCCAGCTACCTTCTGCATTTTCCACCTCCTCCGGCAGAGCCAAGAAAATTGCACACGAAATTGGAGTTTTTGAGTTGAAAATTGGAAGTCGTGCGCTGCTCCCGTCGAGGCAATTAAAACGTTTAGTCCTCCTCGTCCTGGGGCCAGGCCAAAATGCGTCCGGACTTGAACTCCGCTCCCTGGAGGCTGCCCCATTATCCTGCCACAATTTTTCCCGCACTCCATATGTGTGGAAAAGTGTGGCGGGGAAAACAAACCCAAGCTCTCTATTCACTCAGCCCAACTTCACGGTACGGGGGTTAGGCGGTTGGGGTAAAAAAGGAAGGAAATCAACCTCGTCTCGGCCTGTTGATACCCATGAAAAGTCGCGAAAAGCTACATAAATTTTCATGGCAAACTGGGAGGTGGGGAGGGTGAGGGCGGGGGAATCAAACAACTGGTTTATGGAAATTCGCTTATGACATGTGACGAATTTTTATTATACATCGTTTTTATAGCTTTACTTTGGTTTATGAATTTTTGGGACGAAGATTTTTCCACTACATTTTTATTATGTTTCATGTATATACTACAAACTTTATTGAGTCTGCAGAAAGAAAAATATTTAAGCTCTTCAAAAATTTTGGGTTCTTAAATATAAAAGTATTTTAGATATACTTAAAAATTCACAATCTGAATTTCATTAACATGGCTCTTTTTGATCGGAAAAATAATTAGTTTAAAGGAAATATTCTTATCAATGTATTGTTTTTTAAGTTTCTCAAAGTCTGCTCGCCATCAAATCTCTTATACTAAACTCACAAGTAAGAGGAAATCAATCAAGTACAAGGAGATGGAATGCCTTTTGATTTGATTAAGTGCAGCACACTTTGAGGACATTCAACTGGGGTGAAAGGATTATCGATGATGATTAATTCAATGCATTTCTGAGATGCAAAACATGCCCAAGTGGTGACAGTTTTAATCAAACGAGTGCTGTGGGTGCTTTCTGGGATTAACTTCAAAGGTACTTGGAATAAGATGTTAAGGACGGGAAGGTTATGTTTTTGCAATTAAAATGAGTGAATGCCACTAATAGTGATTTTTATTAAATTCCATATTTAATTTCCCTCTTCTATTCCCTGATTAAATTAGCTTCTAAGCTTGTCCCATGCTGGGACATATTACCCATAGCGAACCCAAAGTGCATTAAAACCTAACAACAAATTCCATTTTCTTCTGTCATTGCAGGTGAGTGCAGTTTCTTTCATCTTCATTTTGGTTCGTTTCATTTCCCTGGACTAAGCCGCTCCTAAAAGAAATAGAAATAAAAAGGAAAGCGGGGAAGGCGGTAAAATGGAAAAAGCCAGAAACTTTTTTCGTACAACCTTGTTTGGCTTTGTCTGTGGCTCGGCCATAAGTAAGTAAAAGCAAATTTTTTCCCTTTTTCCGGATGCGTTTTCCTTTCTTCTGCCATATTTTCGGGAGTGTGTGTGTGCGTGTCTGTGTGAGTAGGGCAGGGAGAGGGTGGTGGGGCAAGAGCCAAATATGTCAATGATAAATGGCATAATCTTTTTAGCCCACAACAAACTTCACTCCTTCGGCCGTAATGATAATGCACAAAAATTATGCTAATAGCTTAATGCCATCGCACTCCAGCGCTAAGACAGCAGCGCCCAAGATGACAGCGCCCAGACGACATCTCGCTCTCGGCAAGGAGTCGAGATTGTTCCAGGGTGCTGTTGCCACCTTCTCGGGGGGTATGTCCACTTTAGGCACCGGTTTGTCGCACTACCCGACGTCCGTTGAAAACCTTACTAAGCAAAAGTTAATTAAAGGAATTAATTGGTGATTTGGAAACATCAGTAAGTTATTCTTTGGACAATAAAAAATCAATTGGGGTTTTAAAATTTCACGAAACTATGGGTCTATTCAATTAGAAATATATTTTTGCATACTATTAGTCACCTTCTATTTTTGTATTAGGTTTAGGGCCTAAAATAGGCAAATAGCCAAATTCAATATGTTTATATTTTTTATTTGTTTTAATAACGTTATGGCTTGTAATAACTTACTACTACGAAGGGCTGTTTAGGGCTCATATTTGTTCCGCCATCCTTAATTTGTTTTATCGGAACTAGGATATCCCCAGTTCGTTGCACTTCAGCGAAGATGGCATTAATTTAGTTTCGCCAGACTTCTGTTGTCGTTTGTCTGTCGACGCTTCCAAAACTTGGCTTCACTTCTGGTACTCGGACTCTGGGATTTGGACCTTGCTGGCCAGTTGTGTTAGCTGACCCCAACACTGGGCGTTTTGGCATCTGGGACCACAGCACAGCAACAACAGCAAGTGCAGTGGGCGCGATTGCTTTAGCCTGGCCAAGAGCTTTCGAGCCCAAGGGGGGAGAGTGACAGGGAGCGGAAGCGGGAACGGGAACGGCAAAGGCTAGCAACTTTCTGGCCTAATGTGCGACTGCAAATGGCCGTTGCTCTTGCTGTTGCACAAACTTATGGCCAGGCGAAACTTTCGTGAAAGAATCATTTTTGGATTGGCGCAGATGTGACAGGGGGATATACACAACAAGGATTGGGGATTCAGCAAGGATGAAGGGGATTCGAGGAGATGAAATGATCATAAGCCAGGCAGGAAAGGGAAGTGTGCAGAGCAAGACGGACGGAAAAGGCTTCCAGTCGAAAGTCTTGACATTTCATTTTTATTTATAAACAGGAGTTTAGGGCTACGCAAAATTAAATTTTTTTTTTAGTTTTAAACATAAAAATAAATCGTTGCAATAACTTAAAAAACCCGAACACTTTTCAAGCAACATGAGAACTAAAATGTTAAAAACCCAGCCAACCGAATGCGAAAATTAAAAAGAAATGCTCAAGTACTGTCCTCGCAAAAAAGGCTTGTAAAATTGGGAAAAAAGGGCAGGAAAAAGCGAGGGAAAAGAGTGTTGCAAGGCAGCAAAAAATAGATAACAAAAAAGAGGGATTGCGAAATGCGAGGAGTCCCATGAGCACATGAAAAACGATTTAAGCGCTGCGTCAGCGGAAGAAATGATTTTTTAAGTACGCTCCGAAACAAGAACACCGAAGAGCGAGGAAAAATTGGGAAAGCCCGGAAAAACACTAATAGTGAGATGCAACAAATAACGACCAAATATCCATCAGCGCAGCGGCGGCAAAAGCTTCGCAAATATTAGCCGAAAATGCGAGGGAAATCTGCAAGAATACCGTGCAGAGCTTAATGATTTTCGGAAAATCACTTAGCGGCCACATGAAAAGTGCCAAATCAGCTGAAAAGCGCAAGACGCAGGAGTCGTGAAATGTGGAAAAGCAAGAGCCCTGCGATGAAGACGAAGCCGCAGACGAAATATTAAATGATTTGCAGCAGATTTTCCGCGCACATGCAGGATACACACATCTGTGTGCGAGTGTGTGTGCGAGTGTGCTTGCTGTGTGCCTTAGGGACATCATAAGCAGCCAAAGAATTCGTACACGGATTTGCAGTCCAAAGGCAACGGGAGTGCAAATCGTGTCGGGCAGCCGCCAAAGTGAAAAGTGCAGCGCCCTGCACATAGCAGATTTCGGGGTTCCCCACCATCACGAAACCTTCATTTTCGGATGCCCTTAGACGGGGCCTTTAAGGTCCAGTGTTCACATCATCAGGTATCGAACAAGACAGTATTTGTTTAAGTTTAACGTATTTCAAAACCCAAGGTTTCACTTTCACAAAAATTATGAAGTAGCCAAGTGAAAAAAGTGTTGCCACAATAGGTGATTTAGGAGTTTTTGTGTAAGTTAATGTATTCAGATTTAAATTCGAGTGTTATTGCTGGATTAAACTGTACTTCCTTTAAACTAAACTTGTGTGAAACATTATCGCTGGGATTCCCAAATCCCTGTTTGGCTGTGTAAAGGTATGCCAATTATAAGAACTTAGTGCATCTTAATTTCGGAACAAATGCCCTTGGCCTTGCTGTAGAAAAACGCCACGTTTTGAGATTTTAACCTCAGTTAATGAACTCTGCAATAGAGGGCAAAAGAAGTAGGGTATGTGAAATGTGCAACCTACAAAAACACCAGTACCAGTACCAGTGCCAGTACCAGTAGAAGCACCACCCATATTAACACACACGTAGAGAGATTGCTTTTGGAGTTTATTGAGCCTGACATTTAAGGCAGGAGGGGTGGGCCTTGGGCCAGTTCATTTCATTGGCATTATGATTGGAAGCTGTCGTCGTTTGCCTCAAATTGTGGATGTTATGTGGATGTGGTGGCTGTGGTTCAGTGCCCATTGGATGAGGGGCTGCATTCGAGAATATCCGAAAATTTCGCACAAACGGAAATGACAAAAAACTTACGTATGGGGGTGGGCTAAGACCAACACTCAATGCTGACCGCAGGTCAACGAGGGTTACGGTGGGTTAAGAGGAGCGTTATGGAGAGACTCTGGGAAAAAGGGAGCCAAAGAGCTGGCTGGCTGGCTGGCTGGCTGGCTGGAGAGCTGGTGAACTGGAGAGCCGGACGACACATTTGCCACATCAGCAAATGATGTGAAAATGTCATTGCCAGGCGCAACTGCCAAAGGTAATGGCCAGAATTGGGACAAGGGGTCCTGGATCCCAAAGCCCGAACCTCAAGCCCCCAATCCCGTATCCCAGTTGCCACATGGCACTAAATTTGCGGCAAGCGAGCGCAAAAAAGGTCCGCAAGCTGCGAAACTAATGATGGGTAAAGAGGGTTGGGTTCAAAGGCGGTCCTTATCAAATTGCGCATACATGGACACATGGATGTCGCACAGCTTCATCAGGATGATATGCTCATCCTCCATCCTCCATCCTCCATCCTCCATCCTCCATTCCCCATCCCCTGGCCCATGTCGTTCGCATTTCCTATCCCACTGAATGGCAGCAAATCAAATTTAATTGAGGCACAAAAATCTCTTGCCTACTTTGCGGGCGATGGAACAACTCCGTGACTTCCTGTTCGCCCCTCTCTGCCACCTCGCCATTAACCACTGGCAATTGACGGGAACGCTACTAATTTGGTTAAATGTTTGATTGAAGTTTGGCCATCTCCCCTCACTGGCCAGTGGGTTCAACTATATCCGGCTGGGTGTGGCCATAGTTACAGCACCCCATTGATGGGCGGCACTAGGAGTTGTTGACTGTACTTGCGATGTGTATGGGCTGTGCAGGTTTGGCTTGTGATATCTTGAAATAAATCTTGAACCAAGGTCACACCGATAAAAAAGTTGCATAAGTACATTGGGGGTGGTCCAAAAACCGTAATCCTCTACTCAGCCCCTCTCAAGGTAGGTTATAGTGAGAGATCTTAGACTTAGTTCTTTCGAAACCTTCCCAAAATTTCCTAAAAAGCACTATTACTTTTGCAAGACATAATGCGCAGTGTAAAACCTATTACATGCAGGATTTTCCTTATAAATATTATTGAATCAATGATTGTCATATTTTTTGAGCATTTTATTTTAATTTATTTCTCTAATGAATGCAATCTAATTATTTACACGCGCAGCCCACAAATGTGTTTTCGCTTTGTGTAATTTGAATAATTAAATCTGCAGAACTGGCCTAAAACAATTACCTTTTTTATTGTAGCTCCGGCAGACTAGACAAATTTAAAAACAATTATCAATGTAAGCAATAGCTCTGAAAACACCCTTGAGGTTTCTTTGTTAAAAAAAAATGGCGATGACCATTGCGAGGCAGATGATCACGCTGTAGAGGAAAAGCATCTTCCAGTCGATCCCTTGGCCGGCTTCCATCTTGGCTATCTCCTCCCCCGCCCTTTTCAGGCGCAAACACTGATTGGCCAGGATCTGCATGTTGAAATGGATCGTATGGAACGACGTCTGCACGAAGACCAGGTGTTGGTGGAAGCTCCTGAAGCTGAGTCTTATGGCCTGCTCGTAGATCTCGTCCAGCATCCCGCGAGTCATATTCATCCTCTTCAGCAGCAGGTCCTCCAATCCTCCTTCCAGGTGGTCGGCCTGCTGAATCTCCCTGACCTCCATCAAGCGGCGACGTTCCCGCTCAGAGGGCCTCTTCAGCAGCCGCTGCAAGATCCTGCGCAGCACCGCCTCGTGGTAGGGAGGGATGTGGTGCTTCGACTTGCTCGACTCCTGCAGGATGCGCAGGGCGTCTTCGTAGTCCCCGCGGCACATGGGTATGATTACACTGTCGGCAATTTGGCGCTGACGGGCGGTCAACCTCAGACATAGCCCAGCCATTGTAAATGGCAATAATGAAAAATTGGAAAGGTTTCGAAAATCCGAGATTTAGCCTCGCTTGCGGCCGTGTTCAATGGTGTTTGAAATGATTTTGATCAGACTTTGTTTTCCTGGGCTGTTTTGATGGGTTCGGAAGAGGCTATGGCTGCTATGAAATAGTTTTGTAATATAGATTAATATTTATGGTTTTGTAATATATTTATAGTTGGATTGCCCAGATAAACCCAAACATATATTGTTATTATACGATTATTATTGATTAATAATTATACGGAGACGGCTAGATCGACTCGTCTAGTGATGCTGATCAAGAATATATGTATATACTTTATGGAGTCGGAAACGTCTCCTCACTGCGTTGCAAACTTCTGACTAAAATCATTATACCCTCTGCAAGGGTATGAAAATTATATCTCTGGTGTTTTTTTAACAAATATGTACCAATTACGTCTGAATTTGGAATTTAATTTTATGAAAATCGGACGACTATATTATATAGCTGCCATAGGAACGATCGGAAAATTGGTGGGAAAACAATATGAAAATATTCATATAATATTGGGAATATCTTTCTTTATATTTTTAGGAATTTTGAATTCGTATACAAGCTTCGGCTTGCCGAAGTTAACTTCCTCTTTGACCAAGACCATCTTCTTCAGTTAAGTCCAGTCCATTGACCTGGCATTGTGTGGATTTGGACTTGGTGGTGGACTTACGTTCTTGGCGCTGCCCTCTCACAATTAATTTTTGCGATTTACTTAATTCCTTTTCCTGTCTATCGAACCAATTAGGGGTCTGCCTCTCTTCTGTTTTCTATTTTGATTGATGCATTCCGTTCGAGGACGTGATTGCCTTGCCTTGGTTCGAGACATCCGCATTACTCAAACGAGATTTCACTTAATCAAACTTCTAGTTGCGTTTTCATCAGCATTTCCCGGCCTTTTGCTGGCTCTTCCTTTGGCCCATTTCATTTGCATTCTTCTCTGGCTTTTTCGTGTGTGTATGTTTGTTGGTTTTTTGTTTGTTTGTTGGCAAAGCAACAAATGATGCGTAAGAAATGCTTTAATAAACAGAGAACCAGTTTCCTTTTTTTTGAGGGGGCAGGAAGATGGTAGTTGCCTTCCGGGCCATTTGGCTGGAAGGTCTTTAAGTCGGGTCCTATACATCGCCGTACATGTAGGATGGTTCGCATCGGAAGGTACGTGTAGTTTTCCGGGGGGCCGCACATCTATTCCGTTTGTTTAAGGGCTAATAAATATTTTAGCTGGGGTGGTGCAGAAAAATATGTTTGCAGCAGTTGGGAACAAACGAGCGAGCAAACGAGTTGAGTAAATCAAGCCGCACTTCCGTTTCAAGCTGGGGAGCACGGGGTCCCTTCGTGAAAACCCCCTGAAATGCCGCCGAAAAACACCCCAGCCCCAGTGCCCAAAAACCCCCTTTCCTGCCCTTGTCTGCTGTCTGCTTTCTAACTGAATAAAAGCCTTGGCGCGTTGACTGATTTCGAATGGGTTTTCCACGCTTTGCATGTGTGTGTGCCAGTGTTTCAGTGCTTGAGCGTGTGCGAGTGTGTGTGAGTATCTGTGTGGGGCACAAAATCCCGTAGGTGCAAAATAGCGCACTCCAGGCAACGAAGCATGTGCACATTTCTGCTTTTTTTTGCTTTTGTGTTTTTTTATCCTGTTCTGCCGACTCTGTGCCGGTCTTCTGCTCCTTTTTGTATTTCATTTGTTTTGTTTCATTTTTCACTATGAACAACAGAAGAAAGGATAGCAAGGGTATACCGGCAGGACATCAGCAGGTGCTCGGCGAATGGGTTATTTAATGGATGCGGCGTTATGTACTTAAAAATATATCTCTTAAAACTAGGGAAGGGACAATTTCCTATAAAATTTTAATTCCAAACACTGCATGGCCTATAAACAGTTTATAAATTAGCAACAACCAATTAGTGTAGCTAAAATTCGGGGAAAATCTTAAAAATTCGAATTTTAAAAATCATTTCAACGGCATGAAATTGATTGAAACCCATTTAACTAGGCTAAAGTTATTGCAAACTTAATTTGTAACATTTTCAAAATTACCTATTTAATTTTTAAAATAAGTTTCACAACTTTGGATGACAAACTTACGGGTAATCCCCAAAGTCGATATGGCGAAACTTGCAGTCCTTTTTTGGCCTGGTCCTCGACTGAGGTTTCATTGTGCCCATTGTTGCTGCTGTTGTTTAAGAAACAGGCGGCAGAAGACGAAGCTGAAGAAAGAGGAGAAAGCGGTGAAAGGGGCTGAAGAGGGCAGGGCAGGAGCGGGGCAGGGCAGCAGAAGAAGAAGGGGCAAAATTGTGCGGCAAAATAAAATAAACAAACGTTTGGACGCACTTCTGGGATTGGTAAGGGACTGGGAATGGAGCTGCCTCTTTGTTTCTTCCTCTGTTTTTCCCCATTTTTATTTTTCCAGCGATGTGCTTAAGCGGAAAACAACATTTTGCTACTGGTGTTGCAGGTTGAGGTTGCAGATTGCAGCTTGCAGGTTGCATGTTGCATGTCGCTGGTTGTGCCTGCAACTGACATTCGGGTGACTCATTGAGGTGTTAGGCTAAAATAATTTCAAAAATTGAATCTTATGAGGGAACCAAACAGAAGAGCGAGCGATGGCAGGGGGATTTGGCGAGCAGTCTTTGGCCAATGCGGCGTATACGTGATATTGCGTATACTGGATATTGCTGCACACAAAAGAGACGTGATAATCAGGAGGACCAAGAAGGGGCCAGAGAGTGGGCAATAAACATACAACCGAGATGGGCATAAGCTGACTGCTTCACTTTGCAATTTACTCGTCCCCAGATGGAGTTTATCCAGACATATACGAGGGTATAGGGTTATGCTCGCGTACATATGTGGCGGGGAAGTCTTGATTTCTGACCATACATCAAGCTGACCGAAAGCGGCAGTTCCTACAACAGCTGTGTGTGTGGTGTCCTGTTGATTTCCTGTCTTACCAGCTGCTCGAGTGTGTGTGTGTTGTATATAGGTTCCTGTTCCTGAGAACCGAATAGTGCCTCCCAACTGAATATTGCCGAATGCAGGGCGAGAAATAGCTGGAAACCATGTTGAATTCAATAAAAATAAGGGTACTTTTACGTGTTTCTCTTGTCCAAAACTTTTCGTCTAGTGCACTTACCTCCCCTGGCTTAATGCCCTATTCCTGTTTTTCGTCATTCGCTTAGCACAGTAAATTAGCATTCAGCTAACATGTGTTTGGCTGCCAGTCTGGAAAGGCCCCTCTACCGCTTTTCCCCTTACATTTCCCAGCTAAGTGTGTCACATTAAATGATACGCAACACTTGACACCAAAATGAGCCAGAGAAGAAAACTAAAACCGAAAGCCAGAACGTAGAGGAAAGGGGGGAAAATCGACACACATACGAGTGCATTTCCGTGCCCTGTTAATGAGTTGTTTAGGGGAAAAATCAGCAGGGAGCGAGTTTAATCACTACTCTGAAGGGGGCTCGTTTTAATGGTAAGACATGTAATATTGTTTTTTCAACTCAAACTATGTGGGTTTTCCCTAAGGCAATGTCGCATGTACATATGCAAATCAGGGGACAGAAAACGGAAGTTGATTTCAAGTTTCCCTAGTCCTTGGGGCAAGACAAAGGTTTTATGGAAAAATAAAAGTGCAGGGGGGAAGGCAAATAGAAGTTGACTTAAGACAAACAAACAAGCAGAGGGCAAGTCAAGAGGTGACAGGAAACAAGATGCGGTACGTGCTCAAGTTCCTGGGAAAGAGTAGGCACTCCGAAGTCCGTCGGCCCAGTCCCCCAGTCCGAGTCTACCCGTCAAGCCGAGACATTCGATTTCGAATTAGCCCCTCGTCCCGAAATCACGCCAAAATTCCCAGTTAATCCTGAGAACGGCTGAGATTCAGCAAGAATTTGAGCGATTTGAGCCAAGTGCAAAGTAGACAAACGATGAAGCCCAAGTCCAAGCAGCGGTCGCCAATGAAGGCGGCTAAGAAAGTGTCGAGAGCAAAAATCTCGAGCCCGCGCAATTCCGTCAAGCAGAAATCTTTGAAGAATCCCATGAAGAAACCCTTGCGACGTTGCCAGCAACCCACAACTTTGGGTTCCGCCAAGGTGAAGCCGCTGACCAAATCGCTTGTGACCTTCAAGAAGGGCCAAAAGAAGCCGATGGATGCATTGCAATCCCTGGGAATGTCCCGCAGGACCAAGCTCATAGATGCCAGTCCGCAGAAGAAGGCGGACGCTACTCCAGTGCTCTTTCTGCTGAAGGATTCAAAGGGCCAGAAAGTAAGGAAGGCTTCGAAGGCGGGAAGAAGGAAGCAACGTTTGCCCCGCATGGATCCGCGTTGGATGAGCCAAGTGGAGAAGAGGACCGCCAGCGAGGGTGTGGACTTCTTCTATAATCTGGGCATGCGAGGGAATCAGACGGCTAAGAATCAACAGGTGCGGCAGCAGCGTGGTGGTGGAGCAGCAGGATTCGAGGGCAGACTGGCAGGCGGAGAAGGAGTAGGTGGAGGCAGGGGAGGATCTAGACTGGGTGGCTTGGCTGCTCTGCCAGGATCGGGGAGGCTCGGTCCTTCTGGGCTATCGTCCATTGTCGGCGGTGTGATCGCCGCCAAGGACGTGGTAGTGCCGCTGACCAACCGACTGCCCATCATCGACTTTATCTCCACCAACGAGTTCCAAAACATGTACGCCTCTGCGATGCGGAAGCCACAGTCCCGGAGAATTGTCCATTGACGAGTGTCACATTGACATTTCAAGTACAAATTACCCGTAAAGCAAATGGAGAAGACCCAAAAATGATCAAAAAGTAACGAGCACACAACTACCCCTAAGGAGGTTTTAAAGAGTCACCTATTCTTTTATTGTTGTAAGCAAAGCAAAGCAAATTTCAGTGAATCTAATGATTTCGTGAGTGTCATCCCTTTAATCTAGAAAAATTAACGGGTGCTTCAACAGAGAACCAGCTTCTTCTGGAGGGCGATAGTGTGCAACAGAAAAAAGTTAAAACTAATACATTAACTCTTTAAACACATTAACACATTAAATCTGCGACATGAATTAAAAAAAGGAACGAGTGCTCTAACCGAGAAACTAGTAGTATGTCAATGTAAGAAGTGTTTCGACAGAACAACCAGTAAGGAGAGCGGCAAAAATATTCAATAACCAACCGTAAACTAAGCTTGACCCAAGATTTTCGAGAAAATTCTGATCTCATGAAAAACCTCCGACATGGGTAAAGTAACGAGTGCTTTGATGATGTTGAAGTGGGAAGTGTTTCGGCAGAACAACTAGTAACGAGTGTGGCAAGAAAATATTCAATAACTTGGCTTTAACCTATGATTGTCGATATAAATCTGATCTTATTGGAGGAAACGTGCGACATGGGTAATGGATTCAGTAATCAACGAGTATGGAACTTCTGAACAACAAAGAAAGAACTTATCCGCGCAAGTTTTGAGCGAACGCGAAACATTTTCATTTCGGTTGGTTTATTTGGACATACCAGAAATACATATTCCCAAATGAAATTGTTGGACAAGATGGAGTGGGAATGGGAATGGGAATGGGCTTGGAAGATGGGGGATCGGGGTTTTGGGCCTTGGATATTCGCTTGGATTTCGGGTTGGCTTCTGCGAGGTCGGCGGGGCAGTAAGCGAACTTTTGCGCAAATTATCTGCGTCGCGTTTATTTCGCGCAAACAAATCGCAAAACTTTTGCAGACGGCGACCCAGCGACTTGGACTCCTTGCTCCTTCTTCTGAGTCCGCTGCTCCTCCCGACCTCATCATCGTCCTGGTGCAGTTGTAAAAGTTTTGCCGGCACAAAACTTTCGGGGGCCAGAAATCCTTGCTCCCGGCATCGGTTTTTTCGGGGGCATCTTGCAGCAATTTACGGGAAGAAACTTGAGAAGCGAACGGAAGATGGAAGCCAGGCAATTGATGCAGGACCAGCCCCTCGCCAGGGGCGCGCGTTCTTGGGACGGGGTCGAAAGGTCAGGGGGTTGGGCACACTCCCATTCTGCCGTCTGGTGTTGTTGTTGCAACGAGAGTTTTTCGGCTTGTTTTCATTTTCGCCGCCGGAGAATTTGCATTTTGCCCTGAAGACCAAGACGACGACTGCGGCTTTTAACCGCAAACCGAACGGAAATTGAGATTCATTTAATTCATTGTGCGCCGAGCTGGATTTCTGGGATGGCAAAGGGTTAAGCATTGTATTGCACTGCAAGAAGGATAATTTAATTAGAAGAGACTTGTGGTTTAAGGAAATGCTTGGAAATTCATAAGTGTTGTACTACTTACTCGTTACTTTTGTTTCTGTAAATGAGATGTTCACTACGTACTGATATCATTTTAATATTTATGCTTTTTTGAGTTGATTTTCCGTTCTGTTCGGTTGCGTACAATGATGAAAAATAATTTTAATAATTAATAAATAATTATAATCGGTAAGGTGTACTACACCAGTAACTGGTAACTTTGCTTGTAAGAAGATGGGATGGATTTTTACATATTTCCGAAGACTTTTTGTGCGGTGTATATAAAAACTTCGTTGACAGGCATAATCAGCAGCGGGAACAGGAGAAAAAGGGGGTGCACAAAGGAAGAGCAGCAGGGGAGCTCTGGAGGATCTGGAACCACAACGACCGACAACATTTAAATGACTGTAGCGCCGTCAACGGCAACGCCTTTGCTAATATTTATGCCCCGGGCTTTATAATCGTGGCCAGACCGTGATTCAGGCGGGGATTGCAGAGATTTTGAGTCGGGAATGGTGGCTGGTAAATGGAGGATAGAGGATGGAGGACGTAGGACGTAGGATCCAGGATGAAGAATGGTGGAGGGCCAGTGTCCGCCCGAGAAAACATGGCTGAAAGCGCACTTTTGGCCAGTCGAAAAAATCCTTGATTGCATTCAAGCTGAAGAGCAAGGGGGCCTTCAAAAAAGGGAGCGATGCCATCGAAGATGCCAATTGGAATGGAGACTCTTTGTGCCACTAAGTGCGGCTGAATTGGCCTGGCTGCCGCGTTGAAAATGGGATTAGATGAAGCCCCCTGAGAAGAGGTTACGTAAGGGGTTAAGTAAACCAAGACGCAGACAGGCGAAACAAAGCTTAATTATTTTGAGGGACCATTTGGCTCACTATAATTTGAAAGTTGCGCCAAAGAAAGATGTAATATACCTTACAACGGGGTTCAATTTATGGATATTAGTGGTAGTAGTAAAACAATTTGCCTTATGTAATTGAAAATTAATGTAATAATAATTTTATGAAGTATATTAACTTAAAATGGGTTGCTATTGCAAGATTTTTTAGCAAGGATTTTCCTTCAAAATTCTTTAAATATATTAAGGGAAAGGTAGGAAGGGTAATATTTAGTTAGAGCTAGTTACTGTTTGCAAACATGTACCTAACTAGGTCCTGAATATTTCCAACCGTTTTTTCTCTTTATTCTGAGTTTCTTTTTTCGGAGGATTTCCGAGACCTGCGAGTGTCATCTCTTTTCGCATTTAAATTGTGTGTGGCGAGCAAATTTGGTTTTCGCACGATTTCATTTCGGATTTCGCATAAATTAATCATTGCCTTGCTCCGAATTTGTGCGGTCAAAGTGGGAGAGTCCAGGGGCGCAGTGCTTTTCCGGTGGGGGTGGTGGGTTGTGGACGGTGTCATCTTGGATACTACTGGGGCTTTTTATGGGGCACGGGCAGGGGTGTCCCGAAAAGGGGGAGGCTGACATGCTTAGAATGCACGTTGCTTATTCGAATGGGCCAACAGCAATTGATAAACCAATTATGCAGGATGCATGTGACACTCGACGGCATTCGGGCCTTGTGGGTCTTTCTCCCTCACCCCCTCTCTGGCTCTTTCGCTGGCCATATCCCTTTCCCTTTCCCTTTCTTTCTGCATCTCGCCGTCTCTTTCCCAGTGCCAGCCCCCATTTCGACCTGCTTATTGAACGCAATTACCTGACACAGTTCTGTAGTTTTCGCAAAAACGATGTCAATGCACGGGTCAAAGTTCAGTTGAACAAAACAGAGGCAGAGGCAGGGACAGAGACACATACATATACATGTTGTGTGCGGGGGGAGGGGCGGTCTTAACTTTCCTTTTCAGGACTTTGTTAATTAGGCAAGCCCCTGTCCCCGAGCCCGAAAACTGATTTCCCACAGTGGAGGCCATCCAGCCAATTGACCCAGTAATCCCAGCCAGATAAACTTTCCCGAAAAAAGATACAAATAAAAATTCGTAACGGAATACCCGCAACAAAAGTGCAATATTAAAAAACAAAGCCCTTCTGCCACAAGTGCAAAAATCGAAAAGCAATGCCAACAAGTTTAACTGAAACCGAAATCGCCTTTTAGACAAAAACAACGTGAACTCTTCTCCCACAAAAATTGGAGTGGCCAGCTAACAAGTAGTGAACGTGGTGTTACTTAGTAATCTACTAGTGTAGGAAATTACAAAGCGAATTTGTGCAAAGTCATGAAAAACTTTTTTAATTAATTTTTTAATTTTTAATAGCACAAAAAAGTGCAAGTGCACTTCCTTTCGATGAAAGCGGTAGGGAAGGCAATTTTCTCTCGTAATACTTGCAAGGAATTATTTTAGTGTTGACTTCTGAGAACTTGGCCATTCGTAAGTGATGAAACGCGGGGGCGGCCGACCCTCAAGGGTAGCGATTACAGGGTAGGCAAGTGCAGAAAGAGGACACCAGTCCGTGGTGACCTCGACCCGGCTATAACTTGTATTGGTGGCCTATTGTTTTTTGCCGGTTCCCCCCCTTTTTATCGTGATTTTTCTTTGGCCATGGGAAGATTCGCGCTTACTGGCTTGACCATTGGGCAGCCAGTTATCGCAATCGCAATCGCAATCGCTATCCATTTCATTTACCGCAGGACAAATTTTTATTGCTGATCCAAGCAGCAAGGACGACGGCATTGTTTCAATACATATATACATATAAAATTGCCGGAAAAGTTGCTGCAATTGTCCTCATTTTCTTTCAGTTGAGGACGATTTTATTTGTGGGGGCAAGCGGGGGAGCACAATAAATGTTGTGCAACATTTTACATAAATAACAAGGACATGGACAGGTCCATGCCCCGCCCCCTGATGTCCGTTTTGACAGTCGTCAAGTGCATTGTGCACTTTGCCAAAAACAATTTTGCATCTGCAGGACTCAGTGTTGTGCACTCGGTATTCAGTAGCGCCTCTCTAGGACACTCGACTGAATGTTTTCTGAATGAACGAGTGAGTGTTCATACATATTCATACGCAGCGTGGCACACTGCACAGTGTCCACGTGTGTGCGTTCGAGTGGGTGTGTAACCACAAGTCAAAAGCCTGTTTAATTATGTTGACAATATGCAAATACCGGGCTTTTGGACGGACGGCAAAAATAATTGCATTTCGGCTTGCGGTCCGCACTTCATGCTTATTTTTTATGTATTTTGCGATTAGGAATTCGCAGCTTGTGTTGGATTTTGGCTTTAATGGACGAAAAGTGCGGCGTTTCGTGTGATAAGAGACTCGAGACTCTCGAGCCGTTTTCTTGTTTAAGTCTTGACAATCTTGATCCTTGACTTGTGGTAATGGCGAATTTAAAACGACTTCGTAAGTGCTTTGTGGTCACTTTAAATGCACTTCATAAGAACTGCAATTGAATTAAAACTTTATAGTTTACAGGCAAACACTTAAATTGAAAATCGTCACCTTTTTTAATGTTGACACAAAAAATACGTATTTCCAATTTCCGAAGAGCCTGCTTTAGTTTGCCTGTGTTTAAACGCTTCGATTGATTGAACATTTTTCACATCATTGATTTAATTGTTGTTTTGTTACCCTCTCCTCTGCTTAATTATGTAGAATAATTTAATTTTACATCACATTTCAATTGACATGTGATGGCTTATAGCCTTTTGCTACGCTGTCTACATTTTAATTTTGCCTTCAGCTTTCTTTTGTGAACTAGGCCTGAGGAAAATAAAGTAATTGGTTGATAAACTAGGGAGTTTTGTTGGTGACTTTTTCATATGATAAGCGATAAAAGGTTAAGAAAGAGATAGATAAAATTAAGCCTAACCTGAAATACCTTGATAAACTAAGCTAGGTTATTTATTTATAAGGTGGCTTGTTGATTACCACGTCTTGACCTTTAACCTGCGGTTTTTGGTGTAAAGGGTCATTTCGCCATGATTGGATTTCAGCGGTGGGAAATTGAAATCTGTGCCCGATTGATGGCCTGCCATTTGCGCAGCCTGATACTGACGGGCTGCTTAACCGATTGGGGCCGTCCTCCGCCCTCAGTACACCCTATAGCCCCCCCCCAAGGCCACGGAATTAGCGGGACACATAATGCGATTCATAATGACGGCGAGGCGTGTTAGTTAGGGAGTCCAATTGTTTCACAGACAATGAATGTCATGTGGTGATTAGCATTTTGAACTGCCAACTTGTGGGCCGGACTTCCAGCAGGAAGGGGGTTCTAGGGGCTGGGCACGCCCGGCGAGTGTCGCTGACAATTTCCCAGGCTTAGTTTGTCGTAACTTGAATGCCAACCCGGCTCTCTTGGCTTTATTGTTGTCATATCAAATGCGGCGACTTGGCAATTTATGCTGACAGAATGTCTGCTCTGCAATTTCCATCCCCTGCCAACGCCCCTGTGTAATTGGATAACATAATATTTAACTAATTTATTTGATATAGCACACATACATGAGACAAATGGTCCACTCTTCCGAGTCAGGCATTTGGCTGTTTGAATGTAAATTCCGAATTTCGCAATTGCAATTGCAATTAATGCCAGAAAGGCATTTCAGAGATGACATACCCGTTGCTCAGAGTCGGAAAGGGGGTGTTTCCCAAAGCATTTCCCAAACCATTGTCAGAGGCGTGGCCTAATCAAATTATCGCAAAACTCAATGAATTCGAAATGAGCAGCGTCTTCGAGAGCGATTCAAGGGGTCTGAGTGTCTGGAAGTTTGAGTGAATAGATGTCTTGGGTGACTGAGTGTCCGAGGATGCCTCCGTGATGGCTGCTGATTATCGGAGAACAATTATTTGATTTAATTTAAACTCGGAGATTTTCCTAATGAATTGCCCCAGCTGGCGATTAGGCCGGGATCGAAATGTTTGGGCAGGGAATAAATCAATTAAAATGATTGTGCTTGCGGTTCAAAACATCATAATAAGATGATTATCTTAATTGATGTTTTAAGAGTGTCTTTCAAAGGAGAAATTGCAGCTATGTGGGCTTTCGAAACGATATGATTTTTGAAATATATAAATTAGGGCTTGAATTATTGATATTAATTTGTTTCACCTTTATGTTTTTTGGATTTTATGCTAGGTGGCTTATGAAAACTCTTAAAATTTCTTTTGCTACAACATTTTGAATGCTCTAATTAAAGTGAGAAACAGCCCAGAATCGATTAATAAACCCCATTGAGCATCAAATTATCCCGAGAGAAATAATATAGTATTATTAGAATGACGTTATGACTAATAAATTGGGGGTATAACTATTTTGTAAACTTATATTTATATTGAAATCTAAATAATACGTATTCAAACTCTGGCTACTGCGTATAACATCAGAATCTTGTTAGTTCCAACTTCAGAACTGGTTAATGTACCCGCCTAAGCACCAATTTTTGACCATATCATTTGGGTTTTCGGTTCCTCGGCCTCATCTTATCGTTTTGATTTTTCCGCTTTCCGCCTCCCAGCTCCGAAACTAAGTGAAAGCCCTCTGAAAGGGCCGAAAGCCACTCGAAATTGTCCGCCAGAAAGCAAGGACCATTAGGGGACCACTTGAGTGTAGCAATGTGTCAATTAACAATTTGCGCGCACTGTGTTTATGATGCTGGTTTCGTTGGCCGGGGACGCTAAATTATGTTGCCCAGTTCTGCGCGGCCAACTCTCCTGACCCCGGAAAATTTATGCGCATCATTAGGTCCAAATAACTATATTGTGTGTTACGCACACCAGCAGCCACATACATCTACACCCAGATAACTATGCGCACAGATATATTTAGTGCCACAGTCGCAGCTGCAGACAAGCGCCAGCCAAGTCCACTCAATTTGTTTGTTTTCACGAACATTTAAGTGGCTCAAGTGGCCGAGCTAAATTCCCAATTGCCGTACACGTTGTAACCAAGTGCTAATGGCATGGCTGGGTGGGTGGTCCTCGCCCTCCCGGGAAAACCACCCGTAGACCCCCACCACCCACACGGCGTTTAATGAGCTCAAGTGAGAAATTGCCGTAAAAATAAATCAAGTAAAATTCTGATTGCGGGAATGGTTCGTATTATCTTAACTTTGCTTGCCTATTTCCAAAGGTTTTTAGGGAAAAAAGGAAAACTGCACATATTATATGAACTAGTAAATTAAGCCACATAACTATTTTATTAAGTCCTGTAAATATGCTTATATATTGTGGTACAATTGTTCAACCTTTTTGAAAGTGTGCTTTGTTTGTTTTTTTAAAAATCATGCCTTGAATTCAAACCAGGTGGTATTCTCTTGAATTATGAAAATAGCAATTGCTATACAATAATTATAACACACTTTTAGAAGTGATTCTCTTCTCATGAATTAGCTTACTTTCTCTTACAACCCCTTAATAAGAGGGAACTTGATACAGTAGCCTCTGAGGAAAGAAGAAACGACTCCTCTCGAACGCTTTGACTAATTCCCCGGCCAATTTCCAATCCATTGGCTTGGCCAATTAGGCAAATCAAATTGACCAAGAGCTCGGAACTCGGATTGCGCCCCACAAACACACAGAAAAGCTAATCAAAAGCCGCCGACAAAAGGAATAAATGGATGTGAAAGTGGGGGCGCACTTCGATGCGGGAAGGGGCGGGACGAGAGCTGCCTGGATGAGGTGACAAAATCGCATTACAACAATTAAAGCCCACACGCTCCCTTGGGGTTTTTTGCACCCGTTCTGTTTGCCAGTTCGACAGCAAATTGTCTAACAAAGACTTAAAGGCTTAAAGTGCAAATAATCCAGCTAGGCCAATAGGGGCAGGGTGGTTTTGAGCCGGGTTTTAGGGGGCTTTGGGAGGGGCTAGGGCCATTCAATCAACGAAAATGAAAATGAAATGGTGGTGGATGGGGGACTGCGGTGCGGTCTGTGTGTGCGCACTTATTCATTCATTTGTGTACTAATAGGCGCACAACCAGACAAAATGACAGACAATCAGTCAAACAAACAGACAAATATGCGCCCACACACAGCCCCACACACCGCCGAGACAAACAAACATGCAGACAAACAAAGGCGGTTGGCGATGGCAGCCAACAAACGACCAAACGACATTATCCAAAGTCAACAGCACAAACAAATCACACGCTCCCAAGCACAGCGGTGCTTCGGAAAATAGTGAAGCTGCAATTTTTTCAACCAATTTGCAAATCAAATATTAACCAAAGAGCAGGGATTTAAGCTGCGTTTCGCACAAGAGAGCACGTTTTAAACACATTCTATAGGTTATTACGAGATTTGTGTAATGAGGGGCTTAAGGGACACTCGAACCCTTACAACTTAAAGCTTAAACCATTTTACAGCAGCATAACATTTGAACGCCTTGTCTCATTTTGAGATATTATTTCTAAAATTAAATATGTGGAATTAAAAAGGCTACAGTAGTAGTACTTTTTATAATATTGCTGCAATATCAATCTTATGCCTTTTAACACTAAACAATATTGATGTGCTCCCAACACTATTTCTCCCTGCTGACCTGCTTTAATTAACTGTCTGTGCACTTTCCTAATTGCTAGTTTCGTGACCGCAGCTGTATGCGAGCACACACTTAACATCGGTACGGGCACCCACACACTCGCACACTCACAGACCGCCCACACCCACACCCACACTGACACAGGCACGCATTAGGTGCGCTCTTTATGTTTTATCTCAAATGCGATGCTTGGCTGCTGATGAGTGCCAGCCACAGCCGCCCCTGCGCCCGACGCCCTCCGCCCTCCGCCCTCCGCCCCTTGCTCTCAAGAGAGGGAAGCCTGTCATTTACCCACACCCAAGCCAAAGGCCCCTCGAAAAAACCTCTCTCTGCTGCCATGTCCTTTTTTGCACTGCTTAGGTTGAATTCTGAGTTCTGCTTGTTCACTTAATGATTCTGTTTGCCATTAACGCAGCCAAGTTTTTGACAGTGTTGGAAAGTGGAAAGAGAAGCAGCAGCATTTTAGGTTAGGTTTGGAAAAACTTAATCCAGCAAGACAAGGGGGCTTTTTAGGCATGAGTTTTGGGAAAGTGTTGTTCTCGCGACTTAAGCACCCAATGGCATAGGCATTTAAAGTAAGAGTTAGGAGTTGTCGTACACAATTCGTTCGTTGGCAGTGTTGGAGAACGTAGGAAAACAAGGTGTTATTGGGTTCCCATATGTTTTCAGGATGTGTTTTTTGCATATCTTTTAAACATATTCTCAGACATTTAGATTACCCAGCTGTATTATTTAATTTTTTCGGCGATTTATGCTAACACATTTGATAGGTTCTAATCACCTCATTTGAATGTTGCCAGCAGTCCTGTTAACTAACGCCAACGCCCCATAAAATAAAATTATACGAAAAACCCTAGGAGTTTTCCGGAAAGCGTTTTCGTCACAGCCCGAAGGGCATCCACCGAGTTTCGTGGGGAAAAGCCGGTCGACTTTCTTGTTCGCTTGTTAACTTCGGCTCACTGCGGTGGTTTCTTGTTCTGGCCCTTCGCCATTGTTGTTGCTGGTGACTTCATAAACCGCTTAGCGGAAAGCCTTTCAAAATGATTATCATAATGGGCCAATGGCAAATGGTGTTAGCAACCGGCTTTTCCTCTGATTACTGCCGTCCTTGCCGTTGATATGGGGCATGTATGCGGGCTTATTTTTGTAGCTTCCTGTTACTCTTGAGTGGTTCAGAGATTGGAGTGATTACTAATTGGATTTAGTAACACATAAATTTGTAGATATCGTTTGAATTTTACCTTCGAATATCTCAATAGCAAGGGCTCTAGTTGCCAGAAAATTAGCAAAACTTTATGGACTCTGTTTTCATTATTGTAAATACTCTTTTTTCCCCTGGGACACATTTATCCTGTGAAAACCAGGGCTAATTATAAGTCAAACTGCCTGTTAATTCTTCGTTTTGTTGTGGGACTGCAAGAGGTGAACAGAAACAATATTTCGGTGGGCTTTCGGTCTTTTCGGCATCCAAAAATTGCCTGTCTCTGGTTACGTGTAGCAAGTAAACTTGTCTGGCTAAGCAGGGGCTTAGTCCAGAGGGGGGGCGGGTGACACGTGTGCCCCCGGGAACTTAAGCCAAGAAATCCAATACATTCCGCACTGTTTTCCGAGTTTCCCGATGGCTCTTTTCTTGTCTTATCCCAAGTTATTGATCAAGCTCGTCCAAAAAATGCAGTCTCAGGCCGGGACCCCCCGCCGCACAACGCCCCTGCGTCTGGGACATTACAGCTCGGTAGCTGGGAATCCCCTTGCAGTTGATTTTTCTGCCTTTTTCGGCGTGCGCTGCCCAAAAGTCTTCAACTGCAACTTGTGTTTCTCGCTTTTTCCACGACTGTCGAACATTTTTCGTGCGCAGTGGCGAATTCTCGTGTCTGCCGGCGGGGGCGGCTGGCAGCGCCAAGGGGGCGTGGCAAACATTGGCAATGTCTGCACGCGATGTTTAACGTCTGCTTTTCCCGGATTCCGAGTTCCTGAGTTTCGAGCTCCCGAGCTCCCGAGTTCCCCAACTGCCGGTTCCTGACTCCTGACTCCTGACTCCTGGCTCCTGGATCTTTTTGGGCCGCCACCTCCTCCTGAGTCGCAGACGATAGGCAAATGCAAACAAGAAACTTTTTCGGCCGGAACGGAGGAGAAACCGCCAGACCATGCCCTCTTCCCATGCCCCCCTGCCACGCCGCCCCTGAAAATCTGTGTCTGTGTGAGTCCGCCACTTCCGCTTCCGCCTTTGCCAAGCACCGCCAATCATTGGCGAAAATTGAGCTCATTGTGGTCTAACGCCATTACACCGGCCATGTACGACGGCGCCCATGTGTGGGAAGGGGTCGCCGGGTTGCAGGGGTTCGGGGTTCAGGGGGGTCAAGGGTTGGCGGCGGGCAGACACAGATAGATGGAGTTGCCAAATTCAACTGTGACTGCACCGTAAGAAAACAATGGGAAAAGTTCCCAAAGCTTCGAAATCTCCTTATTAATATAAATGTTTATTTGAAGCTGATTAGGGTAATTTGCAAAGGTTGTTGACCAAGGACAATGTTATAGTAGGAGTATTCGGTAAAAATATGGATGTCCCCTGCTCTTGATTCTCTTGATTAATTTTAATGAAGAGTTTTATGCATACGTATTTATATATTGGAAAAATGATTCTTTTTCAGAAAAAAGGAAATAAATATTTCGATTGTATTCGGCTGTTCAGGTACGGATTAAAGATTCAAGATCAAATTTTAGCAATGGCTCAATTTAGATTTCTCGCCGTGAGAGCATTCGCAAACAAGTTTTATCTCAGTGTCCGGCTTAGGCCAAGTCTGGCGGCGCCTGTGTGAAGTCGTTAAATGCGGCAAAGTAAAATAAATTGAGCCAAGTCATGTTTCGAGCATGAAATGCATTTTTATTGCGCCCAAGTAGCGATGGGTGGTGGTGCTCCTGGGGAAGGGTGTGTGCACAACATGGGTAACCACCGAAATATATGAACTATTGAAATGCACAAGATATTGACTGCCGACTGCCGACTGCCGACTAACGACCCTCGACCGTCGACTGTCGACTGGCGGCCTCTGAGGCTGCCGGCCATAAAGTTCATAAATTTACGAGGACCCACAGCAGCGAGTTGCGAGTGGCACGTTGCAAGTTGCTGGCTAACAGCCCTTTGAGCGGCAGACAAACTTTCGACGAATGGAAACTATTATTTCATTTATCAGTTTTGCTCAAAGGTTCTGCGGCTGCATTAGGAGCTCGAAGTCTCATAAAAATATGGAAGCCCGAGTGCCGTGATTGCAAGTATTTTAGACCTTAATTTGTTGTCATCAGCCGGGCAATAAATTAAGAAAGTCAGTCGGATTTTCCTAGCCAAGATATGGGAGAGTAAGGGCCCAGTTTAATTTTTGATTTATTAACCGGTGCTAGAGAGCTGTCAGAATGCTTCAAGCTCGTCTGCTGCCTTTGTGCCCCGAGCATTTTTGTAATTACACCTCAACTGGCTTGCACTTACCTAAGTAATTCCCATTCACTCGCCGGACTATTTATTAATTCAACTCTTTATCTCTTCTTATCTCGTTGCAGGTGAGTTTCGTGGGCGAAGGCACCGCGGTTGCCCGGGATTTTCCGGGGGTTCGGGAAAACCGAAACTGGCCACTAATTGCCCCCGTTGGCGGAGATCCCCAGATGCCTCAATTCCAGACCGCATTCCCCATTTTAACTCCATTTCGCCCGGTTCCTCCCCCGCTGTCTGTGATGTAGCCAAGTCTATCTATGTAGCCTGTGTTTTTTCTGGGCTCTGTTGCCTTTTTTTGGGGTTTTGGTGGGCCTGAGCCCCCTGCAGTTTCATAAATTTTAATGTAATATTTCCATGTTGTACAATTTGGCTGTAGGGGTTCGGGGAAGGGGCGAAAAACGCTTACAACGCCGAAAATTATGCTATAAAAATGCACTGCCGCTAATTAGGCCAACAAACATGGCGAAAACGCCAGCAGATGCGTTCTTAGAAATGTTTTCTTGGCCGCCTTTTGATATTATTTTTATGTGGCCATATCCTCTTTTTTCGTATTTTTGGCGGGGTCCTCAATGGCGCTTCTCTCGGCGCGCCCCATTTCTGCTGTAAGTGTAATCATCGCACGATAAAAGCCGCTTACAATAATTGCCCCATCTTGTCCGGACATCGTGTCCTGTATCCGGCTCCTGAGTCCTCGGTGTCCGAGGTCAGGCTTCCGGGTGCGGGGCTCCCCTTTCACCCTCGCCTGCATTGAAGTCGCTACGTTTTGTGTCGATTTCCGCTCTCTTTGGCCTCCTCGCCGCCTCCTGTTTTTTGCATTTTATTTTCCGAAAGTAATCGCAATTGCCCGGCAGTCGGGGGCTGGCATTCAGCTTTTTATGCACTAAATGTAAATTGAATCAAGTTATTAGTGAGAGTTTCCAAGTGAATTAGCCAAGGCAAAGGAGAGGCGGGCAACAACAGGAAGCTGTTAGCAGATGGACTGAAAACAAGAGGAAGCGCGGTGAAGGTACCGGAAGTTCTTACAGTATAAATTATGGCTTCGTTGATGTCCATACCTAGAATTATTATATTCACTGACTTCAGAAATAGCATCAATATCTTCTTCTTTATTTATGGTTATCTAATTGTAATTACTTGTGAAGCACAGGATGGTCTCTGTATCTGAATCTCAAATAATCATTAAATTATTATTTAATAATTTACGCAAAGCAATATTTCAACGTTATGGGAGTAAGTAAAATAATAGTTCTGTTTGGAACCTTAAGCATTCAGTATTTAAATTTATGTATTTATTCGAACTCCGTTGGTTGCTTGAATTTGGATGCTATTTATTCGCTTTCTACAAGATTATCGCATGCTTTTCTTTTGCATTTCCAATGCCATTCATTTCCGGTCAGCCTTAAGCCAACACTCGTTGACTTATCGTTTATTATAAACTTTTTCACAAATAATAGAAAGTGCTTTCGTTCCGTTTAGGCCTCGTGGACTTTCTTTGCGAGGCCCCCCTCTCTCACTTCCTCTTTTCCCCTTTTTCCCCTTTTTCCCCATTTTCCGCATTTTCCGTTTTTCCGTATTTCTCCTGCTTATTTGGACCGTCGGAAATATTAATAAATAATTTTATTCTATGTAAATATTTAAGCGCCCTGTTCAGTCATAAATGTTATTTATTGCCGCCCGGCCACACCCCTTTTCCAGGATATTTATACCGCTCGGCTTTGTTGTCCTGTCAGTGTTGTTGTTGCCGCTGCTGCCGCTGTCCCACGTCCGTTGTGTTTGTATTGTTGCCGCCTAGACGAGGGTCTGCAAGCTGCTAGAAAGCCGAAACTTTTTGCTGCCGCTGTGTTGTGTGGTCATTTATGTCATTTCATATTTATTCTGCGGCCTTCTGCATAATTGGCAATCCTCTCGCTTCGCAAAATATTAAAAAAGAGAAAAAAATGTGGTAGCCCGAAAAGCTTTCAAAACCATCGAAACAAAAATCGAGAAGGGCTCCAGCGACCCTCGGATTAAAAATAAATCTATGTAAATGCATTTACCGTGGTCGGAGGGCGGATTAATTGAGTTGCCACTCGGTGGCGGTGGCGGTGGCAGTGGCAGTGGCAGTGGGCTGCTGAATATTGCAGGGCTCCTCCTGCCACGGACCCACATCACGCGTACGCCATGTGGCACATGCCCCTCTGCACTGCTTCCTCTATCTCCGCCAGCCTGCGCCCTCTGCTGTCCCGACTATTGACTTGCCCCGAAAAGTGGCCGAGAAACGAGAAACTTGAAGCTGGCAAAGAGTTGAGTTTGAGTCAAGTTGATCCAGTGCGAGTGGGTCCCCGGGCATTTTGCGGCTTTTGCGGCCTCCAGCCCCTGCTCCCAGCTTCCCTTGGCCTAAGTATTTCAGCACTTGTGCATATTTTATTGTATTTTAATTAACTAAATCTCCGCCGCCGGCTCCGGACCAGAAACTCTGTCAACTTGCGGTCAGCACGAAAAGTGCGCAAATTCCAGGGCAGGCCGAAATGCTTTTTCAAGAGTTTTCCCTGTTTTCGCTTCAATCGCCCTAGACATGCGTCGAAATTAAGTTAAAATTAAATATGACTGGGCCAGTAAGTTAGGAAAGGACTATCGACTATGAAATCCATAAAGTCATTTAAATTTTCATACATTATTTTGTATATCTTAAATTGAAGTTGGCAAACTGACGGTAGTTATTCAAGCACGAATTTCAACAAGCCATGTTCATGAAGTCAGTAAATGTTTGTTGAACGTACGCTTTCAAAATTTGTCAAATGAATTTATCTATATTTTTTCAATAAAAGTAAATAAATTTCAGGAAACCAGCACCACGTAAGATCATAAGTACCACAAATTCAAAATATTAAAATATATTTTTTTTAGTAGGGCCTTATTTATTGGTCAAGGGATTATCTCTAAGCTTACTGACATTACGTTTTTGGGTATATAAGTAAATAAAAATACTAAGAACATCATTGAGTCTATTGGATTCAATAGTTTCAATCATTAAAAAAATTCAACATATTTTTCCAGCTCTTTTCTGTATTATAAAGTAAACCCCAGTATATCTCTCCCTGTTGACTCCTTAATTCCAATAATTTCGTTCGAATTTTTCAAGAATATCCATATCTTCTAGCTATTTCATACTTAAAAACTGAAACTAAGTAGAGATTTAAATTTCTCTGTGCCGGGAATTATCCCTAACTTGTTGACATTATCAACAAGACAAAGAAGCCAGCTCGCCGCTTTGGGCCAAAAGTGTTTGTCATCCGCCTTTGTCTTCGGTGGCCGGGTGATAAATCTGCATTAAAACTTCATTCTCGGGACGGCAGGGGAGCATGTTTGCGTGTCCGAAAAATTAAATGTCACGTGCTGGGTCGGATGCGGCTTTCCACGTAAGGGAAAGTGGGGAAAGCCGGGCCAAAGGGAAACAACTTTTTAAGCCACTCCCGAGCACGTCAGTGCGTTTTTGGCTTTCGGCTAATATATCAACAAATTGTTAATGCCAGCGACTGCAACTGGAATAAGCCCAGCCCCACGGGAAACTTTTTGCTAAGTCGCCGACAGTGAAATCTCACTTTGACAAATTAAATATTGACCGGGCGGCAAAAATTGGGCAGCCAGTCGAGGAGACTTTATCTTTATCTGGGTATATATGTATCTATATATCTATCGAGTGCCTCAGCTTCCTGGCCGCATAAATGCAGTTAAATGGCTTTTGGCATCGCTTTTTATGCCTACTCGAGGCCAGGCAGCCCAGCCCTGGAAAATGGCTTAAAGCCCCCGGGAAAGCCACTTGCGCCTCCTCGGTTTTCCCTCCCCACTTCAGGACATTTTCCGTTCCCGCTTTTCCGAAGGGTTTGAAGGGTCGCAGCTGCACGCAAATATTTGCCGCATTTTTTATGCGACCACAAAGCACAGTGGGTGCAAGCGAAGTAGCAACACTGGGCGAGCGAGACGGGGCGCAAAACCTTTTTATGCGATTTGCGTTTTCGTCATAAATTTAACAGCGAGTAAATATTTGATTTGATTTTCACTCCCACGCCAACCGATAGAGCCAGAAACGGAGCGGCTTATGTTGATTAAATGGCAATTTTCAGCCTTTCAATTTCGGTGATTTTCCTTTATGGGCTTATTTGAACATTTTGAGAGGTCGAAAAAGAAGAGCAGATTGCGCGACGTTTGTGAAAGAGTGATTTAGTGAAGTATTTCCCAAGTATGTCAAACGTTCGAAATTTTGATTGGGCTGTATAAGGACATTTTCAGGGGCCTCGAACGTACGTTCAACGCACTAAGTGCAAATAATTTAATTTTTTGCTATTTGATAGCATTTTGTTAGCTCTTTGCTTAGTGCAAATGATGGAGTTTGTTGAGCTATCATTTCCATAATATTGGCAAAAAACATGCGGTCGCGAACGTACGCAAAATGAAGTCGACTCTGGCTTAATCTAGTAAAATGCAAAAATCTGCGAATTGGGACGGAATATTCAAAAGCATTAACTTTACATTAAAAATGGATTCATGTGGCTTTCTATTGAGTCTGTTTCCAAGGAAATATCTCCATTAGTTTTTTTATATTTAAATTAAGTACTCAGGGATTTTCTTAAAACAAAACAGTGAAAATAGGCTTTGGTTCGCCTGTATTATGAAAATATGGCCATTTATTAGTGAAAATACGCAAAAAATACCACGATTTTGAAGATTTTGTTGCTTCGGTACTGGTTGACCATTTGACCATACTTTTTAAAAATATATAGGCTTCCATTTGCGGTCTAAATATGTACCATACTAAGCCACTTCATCGATTGTAGGGTTATTCGATTTTTGACTAGTTAAATTTATTTTTGATGGTTCAGACTCCTTATAAAAATTAAAAATCTTGTTCGTTCTACAAATCATTTAGCAACATTTTGTTTAACGTATTTTCTAAATCTAAATTATTTTGTCATTATTTTGTTGCGAATCATTCTTTTAGATTTCCCAGGATATATGCGTTGTTCGAGAGCACTCGGTTTTCCCTGAAAGGCTCTTCTCATTTTTTGCTACGGACTTTACTTTCGCTTCACTCTACTAATGGAAATAATTTGAAATTAGGAAAATTATGATGAGAGTTCGTCCTGTGCGCTGTGTCCTTTTGTGTCTTAGCAACCGGAGGAGGCTTTTCCACTCACACACGCCGGCACACACACATGCGACTAGCCGAGGAAAATGAGCATAAAACAAAGTTTATGTGCAACTTTTTGATTACAAATGCAAATTACAGCGTCGACTGGAGCTCAGAGCAATAACAGCAAAAACAAAAAAGCAGAGAAGGAAAAAATGCTGGAGTGGGGCAGGAAAAATGCCTGGGAAAGCGTGGCAGGAGCAGGAAAACTTTTTCATATTGCAGCAGAAATTGCGTCAATGTTTGCTCGTTCGTTCGCTTGTTTGTTTGCCTGCTTATTTGTTCGTTTGTTCGTTTGCTCGCCAGTTTGTTTGTTTGTTTGTCTCCGTTTGCCCGCCTCCGTTTGACGCTGTTTTGGCAGTTCGGAGTTGACAAAACATTTCATTTGCAGGCAGCGCCGGAAAATGCGTAATCATAAGTTCGCCGGCCCCAGGTTGATTTGATTAGGGGAGCGAAGAACGTGTATATTTAAATGTGATGACACGGGGAAAATCGGCGCTGTTTGATGTCTGCGCTGAGGTCCCGGAGAAGCCCAACATAACTCGGCAACTTTGGTCTTTCGATGGTGGAGGTGTTGAGTGGTGGGGTTTCCCGCGCTGTAAATCGGTTTGGAGTGGATAGTTGGTAAGGGGGTTGGTTGTGTTGAAGCCGAAAATTACCAGTATTCATTCAAGATGGGAAAGTTCATTCATTTACATAAATGTAAACATTTTGGGATAAATCTATTTCACATGGAAAATTTCACAACTCGAATTGGCCTAAAAACCAACTTATTAATTTATTTATTTGTGCACTGTTACCAAGAGTTTAAGCTTAAGGTACAGGGAGGAATCGGCCATAGTTGGTAGCTTTTTCGGCCGGACTAAACTATAATTTACAAATTTCTTAATAGTATTTACAAATGAATAGGATGAGACAGATATTAACAAGTTGAACAAGTTGACTTAAAGAAGTTAAGTTTTTGCTGGATACTTTCAAATGAAGTGAAATGAAATGAATTTAAACCATCAAATAGCTTTACTTTTGAATTACTAGATCTATCCACTTGAAAAGCGGTGCAGTCGCTGAGAATGTGTGGAATCAATATGGCATATCATATCCTTATAGATCTGAAAACAAGTGGCCTTTGACCATGCTTATAGAAATTATATAAAAACTATGGGAAATACTTAAAAACCTCTATTGACCTTTCTAAAGCTTCCATTTTGGAATCGACCTGTAAATGGGTCTGAAGTCCCCGAATTCAGTAGGGATAATTGCTGTTGGCATTTTTTGCTGGCACTTGTGACGGCGGCCAACATCATTACTCAATTTGCAGCAATTAATTTCCATGCCAACAACTCGATTTGTTTGCCTCCTGCTTTCACTATCTCCAGGACCTTTTCGTCCTTTTTCTGCCGCTTTGTTGCCCTTGTGCCGCCGCTTGTTTACGGGTGACATCCGCTCTGCTAGTTTTGGTAGTTTTGCTAGTTTTGCTAGTTTTGATGCAGGTCGCCTGCGACGATAATGACGGTGATGATGGCCCGGATGGCCTGGGTGGCCGGGTGGTCATGAGAAGACCCTAATTAATTTCCTCGCCTTTTGTCTGCAGTTATTTGCCGCATATGCAAGCTGTGGTGGTGGCAGTACGTACAACTGCCGCCCAGGTGCTCCCTGCTCCAGACGGTGGACACATTTCAACTTATGCTGCGCTGTGCGAAAACTTTTTGCGGAGAGCTGTTTTTCGGCTGCTGCCGGGAAAGTTCGGACGGCCAAAGGTGGCCGGAGTCGGCCATAACCTCAATTATATGCAAGGCAGCTCATTGTCGTCCGCTTCCTGTGTCCTGTTTCAGCTCTCAGTTCAGCTCTCTGCTGCCGCCCCAGACTCCCCCCTTTTGGGCCAACTTCTCGATAAGCGTTTAATTGCTGGTCGAGGACCCAACGTCCTGTCTTCTGGGCGGCCCGGCTGGGTGGGCGGGCGCCTGGCTGTGGACACACCAGAGGGCACCGGAAATGCGTTGAACAATTTCAACCGGATGTTAAATGTCAGAGCGCTTGTCGCCGTTGTTGCCATAGTGGCCATGGTGGCCGGCCCTTGTTGTTCTTGCTGTTTTTGCGGGCTCTGCAATTTATAAGCGACAGCCGCTGTCAGGCACAGCACGAAATTGATGTCCGATCGGATCGCATCGCCGGCCGGCCGGCCGCCCGGCACTCGGCATGCAAACTCCAATGAAAGAGCACCGGGCTGCTTTTAAATGCCGCCATTGTAGTGGATTGCTGTGCTTCTAGCCGGCTGGGCTGAAGTAACTCGGTTGCGCGTGGTCCCACAGATACGCAACTTGGTATGCGGCATCTTTAAGTTTTTATTTAAGCATGGTGGCTTGGCCAATTCATTCGTTGGCGATTAAAGCTGCAGTTTTACTGCGCTTTTGGCCTGCTATGCTGACGAAACTGGGTTACCGGTGGAGTTACAGACCTGAAACTTGGTATGTGAGATCTCTAAACTATTACTCTAGCTTTGTTGACTTGACGGAGTACTCCTAGGGCATATAAGCTGGAGTTTAACCTTTATTGGCTGTTCCCGTTTTGTTTCTAGTTTTCTCAAGTGCAATCTTTAAGATACTTTTTCTTGGTAGACATAAAAACTTTTGGTAAACTATATTGTTCGAAGCAGAATAGTCAAGAGGTTTTCCTGTTCGTGGGCTGGGTAATTCAAGTTCTAATGTATGTAGAAGGCAATAAAATAAGAGTTTGATACTTTGATAAAAGTATACCTCTAGATCTTTAAGTACATGTTTTCGGATACAATGAGTAATTACATATTTCATATATTTATCTCTTTTACAATTAAAAAAAAAAAGGATCGTACTTCTTCGACCGTGACAGGACTCGAACCTGCAATCTTCGGATCCGAAGTCCGACGCCTTATCCATTAGGCCACACGGTCGCTTGCTTCCCCGCGGATTACGATGCGAACAAGCCAAACGGGGGTGCGGGTGCGAGAGCGGGACGGAGCTACGGAATTAGAAAGAGAGGGGCCGTGGAGTGCGAATCAGAAAGAGAGGGAGCATGGTGTGTGCGAAAACAAAGCGGGGCGCTAATTAAGAAACGCTCTAATGAACAACTGACGGAATGCCGGAATGCCGGAATGCCGGAATGGGTGAATGCCAGAAGGGGGGCTGGGGAAGGGCCGGAGTGACGAACTGACGGACGGACAATAAGGTGCAGCTGCTTCCTCTTCCTCTTCCTGGCTCATGAGCACAAATACCGACAATAGAACACGTTCCATACGCAAGAAATGAGTGCTAAAATAACTAGAAAGCTGGGAAAAGGAGAGAATAACTGGGCGGCGGAAAACGAGTGCAAAAAAATGAAATGTCAAGGAAATGTGCAAAATGACTTGGAAACTCTTGTGTTTTTTCTGTGTTTCTGTTGCTTTTGTCTCTGCCGCGAGCTGAAAAGGAGTATTTCCGGCTTCCCTCTCTCCGAGTCACTGTTTCAAAGGAGGTTTTAGCCGGGCTTTCGCGCCACGTCATTACTGTAAATCGCGAGCTTTAAGAATCTCCCACTCATGCCACGATCCACATTCTGCTTCAAGAACCGGGCCCTCTCTCGCCCTCTTAGGGTTTTCGAGGTCCGGGGTTCAATCCCATCACGGACCGCCTTCAGTGTTTTATTTCTTTTTTACAAATATTTCAGCTGGCCATTCAATTGTTTGTCATAATTATGTTATAATAATTGATTCAGAATAAATATTCTAATGGTTCAACAGGAACTTAATTGGGAGTCTTTAGAAATAACGTAATGAAAAATGCTGACAACCTATTCTTAATGAACAAATGTATGGTCTAATATAATCTCTGATTTTTTAAACACACTTCAGCGATAAGTTATATTGAAATACAATACTTGTTTTCAATACAAACAGGAAGGTCCTAAGCCATCTGTCCCTTCGCTTCGCATTTTTAAGAGCTTTCAGGATAGGTTATCTCGAAATACAAAGTTTGTTCTGCCCCACAAATCTGCCTATTTCTTAGAAGGAAATTCTTTGATAGCAGGAAAGTCACAAGCATTCTACCCTTTCGCCTCTCCTGCCTTCCTGACTTAAAGCCTTTGAACCCCTTAACCCTTTCGTTCAGCCTTGTATATTTATTTTTAACGACTGCCCAATTACGGGGCTGCGAGTCGTATCAAAATGGAGCCCGGTTCCCGGCACAATGCGCGGAGAACAGTCGTCCTTACGGCATCGCCATCGCCATCGCCATCGCCATCATAATCAGCGGCCTCATCATCGGATTGATTGGCCAGAGCCAGGGGCATCTTTCCGTGGCTCGCTACTGTATTCATTCGTTTTCTTTCATTTGGCTACATTTCATTTCAATTCGATTCGATTCGATTCGATTCGATTCGTAGTCGATTCCATGCCATTTGCCTCCATTCAGTGCCCCGTGTACCCCCGTCTGCCCTTGAGCATCCTTCGAGTCCTTGCAGTTCCCTTCAATTCATTGAAGGCCCGATTCATGGGCACCAATTTGCAGGAGGCGCCATCGCCGACGCTCGAAAACAACATGAGCATATTTTCTCTGGGCCGTAAAGAGGGGACAGGTCAGTGGGGCCCTCTTCCCTGTTAATGTTTTCATTGGCCCCGCCGCCCGATTCTCCCCTTTTGGCAAACATTCAAAATGAAAAGTCGTTGGGCGAAAAAAGCAAGCTGAAACCGAACCGAACCCCCACGATAATGTGCATCAAATGAGCTGTGCGCACATTTAGCAGGCGTCGCCTTGGCTATTGAACTTTATTAGCCTTGTACTCGTCCTGGCAAACCCCTTCGCCGCCGCCCCTGATGTCTGGCTGGCTTCGGTCTGCTGGTCCTGTGTTTCCGAAAAAAGAAACAGCAAAAAATGGCAGCCGTAAACGCTTAAGAACCTCAAAGGACTGACGGGGCAGGGGGCAGTTTATCAAAAAGCTTAACGAAACACGCTCGGACATTTGTCCTGGCCGAAATCCCAGGGGGATTTTCACACAAACGACCAGAAGATGCCCTAATATATGGCCAGTTTCCCTATGATAGCCATCTCGATGGCTGCGAATTAATTCCGCTGGACACAACATTATTTCACTTGTCCTCTAATTCTTGTAGTAATAATTGAGTTACTTGGGGGACAGGACAATTAAGGGAATGGTAAGGAATATTCAATGATAGTTTTAGAAATAGAGAACGCTGTTACTTTAAGACGTGTTACAATATACATTTTTCGAATTAAAACTTAAAATTATTGATTTAACATCAAATGAATCGAGCTTTTCCAAGGTCCCAACCAGAGAGCATAAATGTCGAAGCCTTTCGTAGTTTGTGGGGAGTCCCCCTGGATCGGAAAAACATACGAGTATATGCTGCATAAATCAATTGACCAATTGCATATGCCCTTTCTGGAGGGCCCGGAAACTAAAAAAAGAATATATGGCCAGGGCCACACACACTCGCACTTATGGCCAGCAACAAATCATGGCCGGTCGTGCATGTTTCATGTCCACTTAGCCAAGAAGACGACATAACGACAAAGTCGGCCGCCCACCCATAACTCCAGATCCCGTTTCGGCCAAAAGGAGCCGCCCCCGCCAGCGGCCCGCCGAACCGTCCACAGTTTTTGCTGCCACTGGCACTGAATTACGCTTAAATTATGGTAATTTATTTTACCCCAAAGAGCGATCCAGCAGGGCCATGACGACAACGACCACGACAACGACAACGTGGACATGGCCCCTGGTTCCTGGTCTCTGGTCTCCAGTCTCTAGTTTCGAGTTTCCAGAGTCTGCTCTCGGTCCCATTTACCATCCATTCCCATCCCCCCATTGGTCCCGATGTCTGATGTCTGATGCCCGATGTCTGATGGCCACTGGCCAGTGGCCAGTTGAGCCCACTGTAACTGGCTCGCTGGAATAGTTTCCCCTCTTTCTTTCCAACAAAAAGCAACTCAATTATCTTAAAGAGCTTTTATGCTTCCAAAGGTTGTTTCACATACTCCACCGATTGACACTACTTATTTATTGCAAAATAGCCACTAACTATTAAGTGAAAGGGCCTCAAAAGTTGTTCTTTTTAATTAAAAATAATAAGAGTTGTTGTTGAAGGTTATTCAAGTTTATTGTTTCATTAATTATATAGATAAAAAAACTTCCCAAAAATACAATATTTCTTCTTCTTAAATTGGCTTTATCTTTACATCTTTTTGCCAATTTAATAAAAATCCCAAACTGACCATTTTTCTAGGATTTTCTTCATATCCGTACTTTGTTGACCCTTTGTTTGAAATTCTCAGATACAACATTTATCCCGTAGATTTTCCTCCTCCAATTTCACGCTTGACATAAAAGTTTCCAAATTAAGGCAGCGCCTTTATGGCTACATTTTTGAATGCGTCCTCCTATTCGCAGGGACTTATTAATGTTACAGAGAATTAAGGCCAAGTTCTGGCAAACGGAATTTTTCCCCTTATTAATTTTTAAGTTTCCTTGCGAATTTTCCCCATCGTTAAGTTATTGCAAGTGTACACAGAGCGATGAGTGGGTGGTGGATTCACGGAGGGTGGCGGGTCGAAGAAAGCGAAAGAAAAGCTATGAAGTGGCGACTGGACCGAACGTCGCCGCCTGCCATTGACGCCTCGTCAGCTTCTTGATTTATGCGACGACTCCACTTCTGACCCACCGAACAGCGAACACCACCAGCTGCCCCACCACCTCCATCCCGATAAATAAGCGTGAAAAGTGCATAAAAAACTGCTGCTAAATTCGCCCTGGGATTTCCCACAGCCGGGGGGCAATTAAAACACAAAAATGCATTCGTATGCGCTTACGAAACAAATGCGATGGGGGTTTTCCGGGGGGCGAGTGGGTGGAGGGGTGGTTGGGTGGTTGGGTGGCTCGGGGGACGGGGGCAATCGTGTTGAATGACGACGCCTGGAGCCGGGTCCGTTGGTCCGGGGCCGGGCCCGGGGTCCGGGGTCCGGAGTCCATAGTCCGGGGTCGGTGCACTAAGCGAAATTACTCGGATTACATCAAGAACATGGTAAATATAATGTTCTTAATCTATTCTTGATCTATGCGTAGAAAAAAGAGCTTAACCAATGAATTAAATTAATGATTTCTTGGTTTTTTAAAAGATTTAAGCTCTTTATTTTATCGGAAATTAATGGTTCTCTCCGAGTTGAAAGAAGTACTCCGAATCGGCTTAGTTGCATTTTTAAGTCAAGACCTCTTGACAGCAATTCCCTTCTATTAAGAAACTCCAGAGTTGTGTCAAAGATTCTTGTTGTTATTATATTTATAGGAAAAGGTCGAAGGTACTCCCAGTTTCTGACAGTGCAGTTCGTTCAGTCCGGGATGGATTAACATGTTGGCCGCACGGGGCTCATTAAGTGCGTCGTTGACGTTTGTCGTCGTCCTGCGTCCCTCGTCCCTCGTCCCTCGCCCTTCATCCACATCCTCCGTCAGTGGCTCCAGCGAGTGACTGAGTGTGCCCCAGCGGCTGCGGCAGGGGTGGGGGCAGGGGGTTTTCAAGGGGGCTTAGTGGGGCCGGACTTAAGCGCTGGGACTCCGGTTATGTGTGCTTAGAGCGCACATCAAATAACAAATTAACGATGACGACGCCACAGGAGCCGCAATCATTTTTACTTGTTTCCTTTTTGATTTGTTTCCGTTTTCCTTGTTTTCCCTCTTTTTCCCATTTCCCGCTCTCCCCCCGGCCGGAAAAGCTGGCAAATATTTGCGCTCGCTGAATGAATGATTTCAATGAATAACTCAGATGGACTAATGATGAGTGCGGTTAACGTATCGAGAATTGCACTGCAAGGGAGAAGTGAATTTATGGGCTTATGGCTATAATGATTGCATTGCGATTGGGAAAGCATTTAAACTCTAATAATTTCCTCACTTGTAATAAAAGAATTAAATATATTAGTCTTAGTTTAATGAATATTGTTTAATAAATTGTAAGAGTCAAGCACAGCCAAATCCCCTAAGGAACACTAACAAAATAAACCCTATTGCAAGTATCGTAAAAAAATGACTACGAATTATTTTAAGTCCTATTTTAAAGGACCAGGTTTTTCGAGAAAGCCTGTGGAGTAGATTTTTCCAATCGAGCTCGTTGCGCCCACTCGAGACACTGCACTTGGATAATGGCTCAGTGCTTATGGCAATTGATAATTAGATTTGTGTGGCCCCCATCATCCCGGGGACTGAATACAAATCGACAGGTCCTGCAGCACCTGTCCCCTCCCCCTGGTCCCCCTCGACAACCGTTCCACATGGAGCGTGACAAAGTCGCCCAACCACTAGCTCTCCATTCGAATTCCGAAACCGCCCCCAATCTTGTCCTGATCCAGATGCCAAGCTCCTTCGTCCTGCATCCTTCTGCTTACGACTCATTTGCGTTTGGCGCCCGTAAAGCAATTATGACCCAATTGGTTTGGCTTTGGTTTGCATTTCCCTCCGAGCCACGCCTCCCGCGCTCCAAGCCGCCCACCGCCCACCGCCCACCGCCCACTCCTTGCCATGTGTTTAACCTGATTTGTGCCCAACTGTCATGCCCGCTAGGTGCACTGAGAGGAGCAAGAAGTCATTTTAAATTTCCCATTGAATGTGAAATATTTTCGGTCTCATTAAATGGAACATCTGAAAGAACCAATTAAATCCAAGGGTTTTGAAACGTTAGAAATGGTATATCAAGATTTGTTTAAGAATTGTAGGTTCCTTATAGGTTTCCGATGGTAGATAAAAACTTCTTTAAGAAATATAGGATTATCGAACGTTTTATTCAATGGTAATGGAAAAAAGAGTTCAGATAATATGATTCCAACTTAACTTTTGCTTTGAACAGCTTGTGTTGATTACCAGCAAAGAAATATTATTAACTGCCTGCTCAAACAGTTCTGCCAGTGTGGGCGTCTGCTAGTATGTGTAAGTGCCCCTGTAAGTCCTTGTGTGTGTGTGTTACTGGCCATGGACGTGCCCTGATAACAGTGGAGTTGGGGTGAATCTGGGAGGGGAAAAGGAGGCGAGTGCGAAAGCGAATGCGAATGCGAATGCGGGTGGATCCTTCGTCCTTCGTGCTGTCTCCGGCTTCCGGTCCTCGTGCTCCTCCCTTTGTGCATGATGCAATGAAATTATCACTTTCAATTGCAATTGCCACACACTCGCCAATTCAGAGGCGGTGATGAAGCGGGGGCGCTGGCAGAGGGTCTTCAGGGGGCGGAGCTGCCGGATTGAAGAGGCTTTGGCCAGGTGTTGAGTGCACGTAGCTCAGGTATGGCCGCTTTTATGTCTGCACGTGTGCATCCCACTCACTCTAACTGACACCCACCCCTCTCGCCCGCTCCTTGGGATCCTCAGTTCTTAGTGGGACCCTTCCTCTAGCGAGGCCGTTCCTAAAATCTTTATAGATTTCGATAATGTTTTTATGGCCTTGAGAGTGAGCCATAAAAACATATTTTATATTTATTCCGTTTGGCTTGCGACGAAGAGAACACTAGCTGTATACAAATTTTATATCGAATACCCGAAGGCGAGCGATAAACTGCTTTAAAAAGGCCCAAGCTAAAATTTGATTGGTGAATAAACTTTTTGACACGATAAATATAAAACGAAATTCATTTCAAAGCAGAACATAAGCTTGAAATTCTTATTTAATTTTGTGAAATTCCAAAATCATATTTGAGTGTTATTTACAAATTTTGTTGCCATGGGAAAAACGTTGATATTTTTGACTTGTTGTGAAAGAGGTCAGCAAAGAATTAATCTGTTGTGATAAAAAAAATTGAACATCCATTTAAAAATCAGAACATTAGCTTTAAGCTCTTGTTAAATTAAAAAAAATATTTTAATGTTAACAACTAGTTTTCCCTACTCAATGTGGTGAATAATACTTTTTCCGACTGCCAAAACCTTGAAAAAGGGTTTCGGGACACGCGGATGAATCGGGAACATCCTGTCGCCGGCACATCCTGCGTTCCCTCTTCAAATTGAAGCCGTCTCCCTGTTTAATTTTTAGCCCGCCTCGCAGTGGGCGCCATTTGCATTGCATACTTTTGTGCGTTGCCTTCATTTAATTGCAACGCTGTCGCAGGACGACGAAGGATTTGGAATCGCGGCGATGGGGAGGGCGCCCCATGTTTTTTGGGGCGGGCCGGGGCTGTCCTTTTGTGTGACAAACCAACTGTGGACTGCCTGCTGTTGACTGAAAGATATATGATGCCAAGCTCAAAAGGCGAAATTCGCTGCTCTTGTGGGGACACTTTCCCCGTCCGGTCCCCACTTTCTACCCGTATATACACACATATAATGTTTGTATACATATATTTGTTTTGTCTCTGTGTGTGCCATTTTGTGCAAATTAAATTCTTTGCTCTTTGCTCCGCTTTTATTTGTTGCTGCTCCTTTTTGCGGATTTCCATTTAACTAACTTCTTAATCAGGCAGCCCCTTGACAACTGTCACTGGCAGGACCCGATATGGGTGGGCTAGGGGGGCTAAGAGGGGTGGGGTTGTCTCCGCGGGGCGCTGACCCATTAAGAAATATGTGCAAATGGAGCATACTTGCATAGAATTCCGAGTCAGCCAAAAAGAACATTAAAAACGAAGAAAAGTTGGGCTCAAAAAGGGTTTTACGCCTTCGGGCTCTGTATTTTATCTGAACTCATCCGTGGCTCCATTTCAAATATCATTTTATCATGAGTAACACTCTAGCAAGTGAGATAACATAGTTAATTAATTTAATTTAAATTAATTTGATTCCTTTCTAGGTACTTGCACCACTCTATGCATATCAAAAATTAACAACTTGCATATAACAAGTGTTTCCTTTTGCTATGTTTATGCTAACCCGATTCCACACTTACATTCTAATGAATTCCCGCAAATATATAAGGCATTTTTGTAATTGCATTCTGTCCCCTAATTAATGGTCTCCGTGGAATTCCCATTTCCCAGCTTGCACTTTAAGAGACCTCGTTTAATTGGCGCCCAACTAATTTTTACGCTCGCCAACTAATTTCAATTTCAATTTCAATTGTTTAACTTTGCTCACTTTCTCCAGCGGCGTGGTGCCGTCTCGCTCGCTCCGCGCTCTTGCCGTCTCTCTCTGCGGCAGCCTAGTTTCAATTTCTCGAGCTGCGCCGGTTATTATTATTGTTGTTGTTTGTGCCTTGTTTTGCATATTGCATTGTGGCGGCCCCTTCCTCCCTTGACTTTTTAAGCCTTTGGGTTTTTAATGAGCTGCAGGAATAGTTTTTTGCTGCCGCTGCCGCTGCCGCTTCTTCTTGGCCTTTGTTGCTGGCCTGGCCTTGCGCCCATTTCCCCAGAAAAAGGGGCGTGGCGCTGGGGGTTGCACGACCCTTGTCGCATTTTTTATGCTTTGGCGGCTCATTAGCGGGTCACCGTCCCCTAGGGCTGGAACTACATCTCCGCCGTTTTCCATTTCCCATCCGCTTTCCGCCTTTCCGCTTCTCCCATTTTCATATCCTCTTCCCTTTTTATTTTAATATCTAAGGGATTTTCCCTTAGTCATCTTGGCAATGGGAAATTTTGTATCTTGTCCGCAGTGCTGACAAAAGCAAAAGTGTTGAGCAGGAAGGCAGCGCTCACATGGACCTGTCCCCGTCCCCGTCTCCGTCTCCGTCTCCGTCTCTTTCCCGCCCCTTATCGCCGTCTCTTCCTGTTTGCCGTGCCCCGTCTCCCTCCCGCACACTGTGTGTGCCTTGTCGCTGATAGCGCAAAAACTGTCAGATGATTATCGGAACAGGGGAACGCCTTTTGTCAACTTTATAAACGAGCTCATCTCGGCATGACGAAAGACTTGGACCGAGGCACGTCCCTATCACTGGCCCTCCGAAGCAACACACACGCACGTCTTGAGGGCAGTGCTTCGAGGTCCTGTGGAACCGGAATCGGAAAATCACAAAGGAAAAGTATATGGAAATCATACCAAATGCTATTTGAGGCATTCTAAGATATCGGAGCATGGCTAGAAAAAACCTTCAAGACCTGGACCATCGTCAAAATGTTTGATTGAAAGCTTTGAGTGGGAAATAATATCGTTGTTGCCTTGGTAAACATATAAGGAATATGAAAAACATACTACAGAAAAATAGATTTCAACCAGAACGTAGGCTTAAAACCTGGAAAATGTGTGAACATGTCTAGCTTAAAACATCTCCCTATTTTTCGATGAAGAATTTAAGAGTCTGTTTCATTTCCCACTTGAATATTTTTTCTATTAAGCCATATTATTATGTATTTTCAGGTGAGGACATCTTAAAAACCGGATAAAGCTACCTACTTTTTGGAAAGTAAGTTAACTAAAATCCCCAATATTTGTTCATCAACTACTTTTACATATTATATACATATGTATATTTTTTTCTTGGGTGAATACTACAAAAACTGTCAAGTATTTTTATTTAAAATCCGAAAGCAACTTGCTTGAATTAATTGAAACGTATATCTTAAAAAGTTAAAAGAAAGAAAGAATTTTATTTTGGACTATGGTGCAATATTTTTTCCAACATTATTTTTCCTTACTTATATTTTGTATATTAACCGTATTAACTGGCCTTATCCATTTTTGTTTCGACTTTGCTGCGTCCCATGTCACGGGTTCCTTGCGTCCTGAACCAGGGTCGTGCATCCTCGCACACTTTGCCCGTTTCTGTTTGACTTGTTGGTGGCGTTCTTTTCCTGGCCACCCTGTCGCCCCTTAACGCTTGTGGCCCTTAACCCTTCTCTCCCCCAACCCCTTGGCCCCCCTGCCCCATCCCTTAACCCCTTGCCGCCCCAGTGGGGGATGGCTGCTGTTAATTGGCTGCCACAATTTGACTTTTTGTCGCCTATCGGGCAAACAGAATCAGTTCCAGGGGCAGGTCCGTGGGCGACATCATCATTTCCCCAAAAGGAGCACCCCGATCCACACCCCCTCGCCGCCCCCCGTTTCTTGGCCACGTCTTCTTCTTTCCGTGTGCGTGACTATCGAGCTGAGCGGCAGTTTTGCATGGGAAATTGAAAATTTTCACTCGCTGTTTGTGTAGTCCCCGAAAATCGAGAAGAAGTTTGCCCAAAGTGCAGAAAGGAGAGGGGGAATTAGAAACTCCAGACACAAGGGTGGGCTCCTCCTGGCGGCGTCACTCATACGCCATGTGGGCCATGCGCGGGCAAACAAATTTCTAATGTGATTTCCTTGCCGCTGCGGGAGCTGCATTTTAGTGCAATTTTAACAAATTTTACGAGCGAGTATGCTGCCGCAGGGGCTTGCCTTTATGATTTGATTTTTTCGCTTTGTGCGGCCCACAGCTGCAATTCCCATTCCCATTCTGGCTGGCAAATACATGTATGTACGTACATGTAGGGCCACGTGTGTGAGGCAGGGGCACGGGCATTATAAACTTATCATAAAATAAAATTAGCAGCTATTCAAACCGCAAATTTTTGCAACGACGCGTTATTAAATCACCAGGTGTGGGAGCATGTGTGTGCCGCTGTGTGGGAGTGTGTGTGGAAACTCCACAAAAGTAGAATTATTAAAAGGAAAAGGATGAAAGGATGTGGAAGAAGAAGAAGCGGGCCAGCACTCGTGGCCTAAATGCAGGCAGCTGCACAAAATGGCTGCGACGAAACGGAAAATGTGAACAGGCAGAACGAAAAGTCAATTTGCAGCGGGAAGGGAACCTGCGGGGAATACCCTTCACAGAGGGTCCTGGCAAAAATCAGCAAACAGGACCTACTTCTCGAATACTTTTATCTTTGGGCAGAATTTCTGGGACCTACAACTAGGCAAATGGGAAACAATTTTAGTATGACCTTAGGGACTGTGGCATTATCAGAACTGATCAATAAATGTATGGTAAGTGGGAAGAACGTTAATATCATCACAACTGATTTGAAACAGTACTGGAACATTATCAAGACTGATTCAAATACATATTTTTTATTGTTTTCGGCCTTAAAAAGATCCTGTCATTAAATTGGGAAAATGCACATTCACCTGTTTCTTACTGTTAGTGATTACCTAAATATAATATACATTTAAGTTAGCATCGGGCAGTAATTAGAAGGAGTTTCCAAGTCATCTCATACACCCCGACTACTATGAAAGGAAATTAATAAAGACTGGCTTGGCAGACCGAAAGGATCGGCGGGGATATATGCTCCATTGTTGAGGGCAGGTTCACAGAGATACAAAAGGTATAAAATGTGCAGGGGGCGGTGGAGAGAGGCCGTGTTCGAGGGGCTGGACGGGGTGGCAAGCAGCGTTGTCAAGCCAAAAAGTAGCAGCGTTGACATTTTCTCAACTTAATTAATTTTGCTGCTACCCCGGCTAATACGCACGCACACCAGTGCCAGCCATCCGTGCATCTGTGTGTGGCACCTACATGTGCAAGACCTACACAATTTATAAGCACATGCGCCCCTGTGTGTGTGGTGTGTGGTGTGTGTGTGTGCTCCCTTTGACTGGCACTTTGTTTAGTTTTGGCTCGCATTCGGCGCTTGATTAAATTTTCAGCGCGATTCGGGGCGAGGCATGCAGGGGGGTGGTTATGAATATTTCCGATTACAATTTTCAGTTTCAATTAAATTGGAAATTGCGGCGATAAATTAAATCAGCTTGAGACTGTCAAAGGACTCCAATTACGCACCCAAATGAGTCGGTGATCGGAGAGGCGAAATGGGGGGAGTGCATGATTTATGGCCTGGATTCGTAGGGGGGCTGCGCCTTGGCATTGACTTCACAAGGACTTTATTAGTAAATAAAATGCAGTAAAATATAAACACGGCCGGGGCAAGGGGCTAACTGCCAGCTGCGGGCCCTTGCCCATTGTCCCGGGAACTTTGGTCCTTTATCCTCGCTCCTTCGGCCTTTCTCCGGCTTTCAAGTGCTCGTGCTCCCCGGCTTTTGTGCACTTGGCCCGGCATTATGCAAATCGCAGTGCCACGCCCCAGCCCCAGCCCCAGCCCCTTCCGCCTCCTTCCGGAGCACAAAAGAGTCAGCGGCCCAGCATCTGGAATGCCGATGCACAACAGCAACAGCAGCAACACCAACGGCACGGCAGCAACATCGACGGCATTGGCAGCTATGGCAACGACTTAAGTGGATTACGGCGGCAACTTGTTGGCCGGGTAAAGGGATCCGGAGATCCCCGGGTTCAGTGTTCAATAAGCACACCCCAGAAACCGCCACAGGATAACCAGGATAACTGGCATAGCCAGGCAGGACGGGCAAGGGCAAGGGCAAGGGCACGGGCACGGGCACTCAGGGAAATAGCGCTCCACAGATGGCAAATCGATCAGAAAACATTTGAAAAGTCACCACACTGGGGCAGCTCATCGCTCAAACGGGCAGACTTAAGACCTCAAATCTTATTTATTTGTTGTAAGCAAAGCTTGCTCGAGTCTATGGGTAGCCCAAGCACGTCAGATATGGTCCGAATCCGCACACTTAACTTGAATAATTAAATAAATATTCTGAATGCTAGATATTTTCAAGTATCATTTTGAAAGTATTATTTATAAGTGAATGATTAATATCAATGCTAAAAGTAAATTAGTTCTCAAGAGAAGAAGTAAAGCAAAATTCATAGTTAGAGGCGTCTTAAGGTAGTGGTTCTTCCCTGAATACCGCCTAAACCTGCAATTTATGAGCGGTAAAACTGTCTTAAAAGTCGTAGTTGAGCTTTAAGGCTCGTTCAGCTTAGTACACCCTCTTTTTCCCAGTGTGATGCTCTCGAGTGCAGAGCCTCGAGGAGTAGCTCCATCGGAGGACAACTGCAGCTCCATTTCCAGCTCATCTGCGCCAGCTCGGTGGGCTCTTTAGGGCTTATGGACTTGGCCGCCTCTCCAGTCAAACACTCCATATCCACCCCGGCACACACTTGATATCGATATACAGGGCGTATACGCAATGCGGGTGTTCAGGGCAGGAAGCGGGTGTGGGGTTTCCAGAGACAGCAATTAGCCGGGAAAAGAATGCTGAAGATGGCGCTGCCAGGGAGCTGGCCACATAATTTAAAACTCTCGCCCAACTGCAATTTAAACTTTGTTTGCTGCCTTCGTTTACAACGCGTCGCCAGCTCAGAAATTGTTCCCATCCTCGCGCTCGTCCTTCTGCCTTTAGCTTTGCCCTGCTGGTGCATCTTTTTCCCTTGCAACTTTTATTTTCTGCGTGTCTGTACTTTTAGCAGCTATGCAGTTGCCTAGCAAATAATAACTTCCGCCCTGGCTGCTTTGACTAAGAAATGAAATGATTACAAAACAAGACCAGGGAAGCGAGTCCAGTTCCTGTGCATTTTATTGCTTAAAGGGGAATTTACATGGCTGAAGTGAAGATGAAGCTGGAAACGAAGCGTCCGAGGATGGGTCTGGGGTGGGGCAAACTTTATTACAAGGCAAAAGTTTAGCCGGCTGAAAGTGCACCCCCCGCCGCCGCCGGCTGATAGTTATCCTTATGTACTGCTAATAAGACAACAAATAACAGGGCCAACAACCACGCCGCAGCGACATAAATAAATAACATTAATTTCCGCCCCTGCCCCATTTCGGGGCCCCGGGGGCACTAGAGGGTTAAGCGAGCGAGCGAGCAACAAGGCCAACATCGCCCCGCCCACTTGATAGTTTTCCCAACCGAACCCAAGCCCACTCATCGCCAGTCGATGGAGCGCGAGCGACTGGAGAGTCCTCCAAAAGTTCCTCAAGTTGATCAAAAAATAAAGCCCGACTCGTGGGACCAGCGTCGAAATACGTCGGGAAATCGGCAAACTTTCGACCCACCGATTCATTATGTTGTGCGACAACTCCTTTGGCCCGGCAATCAGCCACTGATTGTCTGCGAAAAGTCAGACAAGTGGGTCTACCACATTTATTGCACCCAAAGTGGTTTTGAAAAGGGCTGCAGCCATTGATTCGATTAATTCGCAAGTTCGGAACAGTTTTTAATGGTACTCGTCAAGGTCTTTTGAATGATTGAATGAAGTAGATTCAGTCATCTTTCTGGAAAGAAAGGTATCTTTCGTAGGGTCCAAAACCCAAGGCATAATGGTTCGAAAATAAGTAGAACAAGAAAGGAAGTTAGCTAGATAATATAGTCTTCCGATTCTGATAAAATTTAATTCGAAATTCACAACCAATTTAAAAATGTTATTTCCAATCGTAGGATGTTATATGTTAAAAAACACCAAATAATAAAATAAAATAAATAAAAAGAAGCCTTTTGGGAAAGTTTCAGCCCGATAGCTTTAAAACTGAGTAGAAACGGACGGACAGACGGACGGACGGACAGACGGACGGACGGACGGACAGACGGACATGGCCAGATCGACTCGTCTAGTGATGCTGATCAAGAATATATATATATTTTTTTGCTGTACGCCTGGAATTGTCTAAGTCACGACTTAAAAACGGCTTAAAAATAACGCCCAAAGAATTCAACCTCCTATTTTTGCCCCAAAGAAATTAATTTTTCGAAAAATATAAAAAAATTTGTCAACAAATAAATTTTCCAAAAAGTGGTTGGTATAGATAGCATGGGTAGTTATATCCCGAAAACAATAGGTCTTCTGGCTGTGCGCTTTCCATTAGCAGAACTACAAATGAAAAACTGCTAGAATAAGGCTATTAAGCACTTCGCTTGACTGTTCAAACTGTCTCCAGTTGCGTCTCCGTGTGCTAAAATAAATAGTGTATTTAACCCTACAAGCCCGCTTTTTCGGCGATCCAGCCCCTCAGCCGGGATATCCTCTGGTAGCCATCTGGTCCCGCTCCTCCGCAGCCGCCGGTGAGCAGCAGGCTGGCCAGACCCACCACTTTCCCGTCGTAGGTTGCTGGTCCGCCGGAGTCTCCATAGCAGGCGCCCTTGTCCTTCGGGTGGACTAGGCAGATCATGGTCTCCGGCAGCCAGGGATAGAAGAACAGCTTGCACAGCTTCCGCGACACGCTCCTGACGCTGGCGAACAACAGGCTGTCGGAGAAGGGACCCTCTTCAGCGATGTAGCCCCAACCGGAGATGTCCACGGAGGCACAGTTGGGCGGATCCTCGGTGGCCAGCGGAATGGCGGCAATGTTGGAGTCGAAGGTCAGGGGAATCTGCAGCCGCAGCACGGCCAGATCGTAGTCCCCGTCTTCCGTGTACCCGGGATGCACAATAACCTCCGCCACTGGAACCCTGATTCCCCCGCTCGAGATGTGCAGGCTGCCCGCCTGAACTGACCACTGATCCGCCGGAATCCTAAGGAAATCGTTAGGGGATTATTTTAAATCGAAACCCCCAAGAGATCACAAGATACCCACACATTGTTTCCATCCCTCACACAATGGGCCGCGGTGATGACATGGGTGGCCGAGATTATAGCACCTCCGCAATAGTGGTTTCCCCGGAGGCGCAGGGAAATCTGGTGGGGAAATTGACCCTCCTTCGCCTTGGTCCCGCCCACAATACGGGGTTCTATTGCAGATTCATTTTTATTCTTGCCCAGAACTTGCTGTCCACAAAGCAGCAAAAGAATCCAGTAAGGCAGCATGTCCGAATGGTGAAGCTTTTCCCAGAGTTGTACTGGCTTAAAGGTCTTTTTAGCTCCATATATATGATCCCAAGTAAAGGGCTCATCATCATTAGCTTCTTGAAACGTCAAAGTCAGCCTTGCTATCGAGTTGAAAAGTGCTCTTTACCTAATTTTAGGCAAATGAAGTAGACCTAATGACAAGGGCATTTAGTATTGCTTAGTGAGTTTAAGGTTTCATTCAATTTGATTTTGAGCTTCACTTATGTCTCACAAGGGAATGAGTAATCTGGGAGCTGTATGTTGTTCTACACATGGAATAGATGCGAATTTAAGCCCGTTCATTGATATCCAATTAAACTCCTGTGAGTACCATTCACTGGTTAGACGAATCAACAATGCTTCAACCCCTGAACCTCACATACGTACGTGCAAGGCTGTCTAGCGTTTGACCTCCCAAACGTACTCATGCAAGTGTGGCCTTTCAGCTGCTTTCAGCGGAGAAAAGGGGACCCCGCCCTTTGAGCCATTCGATTAACTCAGTCGCAGTGGCCAAAGTCCACCCACTGCACCACTGAATTCAGAGTACCAGGCGCCGGCCACCTAACACCACCCACCGCTGGGTGTCATGCATTTTTCATGGCCCGCCACGAGCTCAGCTGCTCAACTAAATTAACAAAATCAATCATCATCATCATGCCTGGAATGGCACCTGACATACACAGAAAATAATACAAATAGCTCGGGCTCCTGCTTTATGAATTTCGTGACAAACAAGAAAGGGAAACTCGTCGAATTACCATGGCTATCTTCCTCATCCTATGTACATTATTTACTTTGAGATAAGGCAAGATTGTATATCCTTTATATATTCTTTATAGAGATTAGTGGCTGGGAGCTACCAAAGGATCATCAGGGCGGGTACTTTCTAGCATACTTTTCGCGCAACGAACGCTAGAACCTATTGGGAATTGGAAGTATTTCGCTCAAATATTAAGGGCGTTCTTTTAGATGTTTATAAACCTTTTTGTTTAGTATTTAAAAGCTAAAGACTTGTGTGATATGGGAAATATGTACAATGGTTAAGCCTCCAATCCTTCTCAGTATTGTCTGCCTTGAAATTTCCCCAGCTTTCGCCCCATTTCGCAGCCTTTTCTCGCCGTGCATTTTGTCCGGCAAGGCAAGGCGCCACATGCCGCTGCTCTCACGCTGCGATATAAAAATAAAATAAAAAATGGCAAGTGCCGGGAAGTGCGAGGCCAACATGATGCTGCCCATACATCACTCGATTCTTCGGGCCAGTAATTTGTAACCTAATTGAATGCGTAAGCGGCGGGTGGCCAAATCACGCATACGCCCCATTGAACCGCTCCCAATGCGGGTTTCAATTTCGGCTGCAGACTTTTTAATTATGCCTGTAGTCGGAAACTCTTTGGCAGCTTTTCTTTTGTCGCCGCTTTTCCTAGCACACATGCCACGCCTATTGCCCCCACCGCCCACTCCCGGCTCTTTATGAGAAGTTTTTAATTAACTGCCTTACAAAGATTTTCCTTCTTGCGGTATTTTTTCCTCGTTTTTTTGTTATTTGTGCTGCCTGCCTTTTTGTGATTCGCTGCTGGCCCGGAGCCTGTTCTGGCCACAAATTGACATTTTTCCCAGGGAACGGGACGAAATGCAATACCTATTTTTCTGACGTTTTGTCGCCCTCCTGTTTTTCGAATTTTTTGCGCCCTGCCAGCCACTTTTTTGTAGTTAGCTGACGGAATTTAATAAGCCAGCCGAACCGAAATAAATTTGAAAAATCAGCAAACTCGCGACGCTCGCTAATTAAAGTCACCCTCGGTGCCTAGGTCCGTTCTTTTGACACACTACACTGAGAGAAATATTTTTATGACATTTCAAAAGCTTCATTACCATCGTAGGAGAAGTTGAATTGAAAGCTGGCAAAGTTGAATTTTGTAAGTTTAGAAATGTATTTAAGTGCATATATGTTGTGGATTTATTGAAATTCTGGTAAATAAATTGGCATCTGAGGTGAGACGAAATTTTAAAAGAAAGTTTCAAATAAAAATGTTTACTTTAATGGAGGTCCTTTCAATAAAGGTTTATGTATTTTTGTAATGTTGAAATCTACTTAAATTCATTTCATATAGGTACCAAAAAATGTAAAACCCCAATGAAGTGGTACATTTTCGATTGGTTAAAATTGTGTTGCATAAAAATGGGTGAGTGAGGCCGAGTGTTTGTCTATCTGAGTGTAAAAGCGAATGGCTGGCCACGCCCCCAGGACCCACGGCCCATGCCCCACGCCCCACGCCCCACGCCTCTGGCTAATGACAAATGGTTGTCAGTTTGTCAGTTGGCCGCTGCAACAACTGCAGATAAAAAGAGAGCAGCGCCTTTCTTTTCCCCCTTTTTGCACCTATTTTGGCGGGCCAAAAGGCCAAACTGCGGAGTTTCCCGGGGAGAGGGACAAGTTTTTGAAACGAATTGGAAGTAATGAACGGAGGACTGAGTGAGTAAGCTGGGGGCTTGCCAGAATGCCGGAATGCCTGAATGCCTGAATGCCAGAACGGCAAACTGGGGGACTGCAGGCAGCAGCTGCTCGGCGGCCTGTGCAATTAACTGTGAAAATGCTGTCACAATATTTAAAAGTTTTAATTGTTTGTTCAATTGCAATTGCAATTTCAAACTGGCGCCAAACTTTGCACTTTTGTTGCTTCAAACTTGTTCAGCGACTCTCGCTCTCTGATGTCGCCCTCGGTGCTTCTGCCTCCCGTTTTTGTCGCAGAAGAAGCGCAATAAAAGGAAAAAATAATTTAACATGAATATATCGCATTTCATGGAGTCATACATCACGCGGCAGTGGGGGGTTAAGGGGCGGTCGTGGTGCGGGGGGCGTGGCCGGCCGGCGGCAAGTGACAGCACTAACATAAACCACAATAATATCCAAAGTCATGAAGGAAGTAACCAAGTGTGAATTTTCGGTTTATGCCTTGCAAACCCAAGCGTTGAAGCGGCGCTGCTGCTGTTTTTCCGCTTTCCCCCCGCCTCCCCCCGCTTTTCCGCTTTCCCTCGGGCAGTGCTCGTTGGTGTGGCTTGTTCTCCTTCCTGATGTCGGTGGGTCAAACGGGGGGGTCTCGATTTATAGCTTCAGTCGGCCGCACTGGCGGAGTCCCCAGTTCGCTACATAAACGCCGGGCGAAAACTTAATAATTGCAAGCACCCTTTGAGGTATTTGAGAAGGAGCTAATGGGGTTTTTAATTTTGATTAAAGTGATATTTAAAAATAATTTAAAATTTCGTTAGTATTTATATTAAAGTCTCCGGCAATTTAACATATTTCGAATTCGTGGAAATTATCATTAAATTTTCATTCATTTGATATTTACTTTGAAATGTTTAAATTTAAATAAGGAATCAAGTTCATTAAGTAACTACTCTTGATCGTCTATTGTTTTTTGCTTGTAAAGTGTGTACTTATGTAGAAACTTTGATTAAAAGCCAAGTGATCAGAATTTTAAAAACAACCACTTATTTATTTCACCAATTTTAAGATACGCCCGTCTCAGGGCCTGTGTTTTCCTTTCGAAACCGCTTTTTAAAGCGGCGCACAGTGCGGCTCACTGCGGTTTAGTCCTCGTTTTCCCGAGTCCACCCCCCTTGGGACAGCCCCTTTCCGACGCCACTGGCCGCTTGGCCGGGCACCCCTTGCAGTTGTTTTATTTGCGCTTCCGTTTCGCGGACAGTTTGCTTTGCTGTTTTACTCCATTTTCCTCCAGATCTGCGCCGCGTATCTAACTGTCTCTGTTGCTCCTTTTTGGTTTATTGGTTTTTATTTTTCACTCCCATTTTTCAGTTTGCTCCTTTCGCTTACAACAGAAAAATGTTGCAACAAAACATTTACGACGTCATCGTTTCACAATTTTTGTGCTGTGAGGCCCCCTCTTGCTCACTTTCTCGCTGTGCTAGAATCGTTGTTTTGTGCTGGTGTGTTGTGTTGTGTGGTGCAGTGTCTTGAAATATAAATTGTTGTTGCCGCTCTCGTTCCTCGAGCTGTTGTACAAGGTCCGCCCACGCCGGTGCACAGAAAAAAACAACACACAAAAATAACAGTGGCAAAAAGAGAGGCAAACCTTGTGTCATTTATCATGCATTTCCACTTTTGGCTTCCGTCGACCGGGACGTGGCCCGCACAGACAAATGTACAGGGACAGGCGGACGGACAAGCAGGCGGACAGACAGCCGGGCAGCCGGACAGCCGGACAGCCGGACAAACGGACAAACGGACAGCCGGACGGACAGTGGTCGAGTCGAGTTGCAGGCAGGACAGCTGGATGATGGCAGCCCAGCCGCAAGCTCTTTAGAACAAAGAAATTGGCTTCCCCAGCTACCCTGTATTGGGGCAATCACCTATTTAGTGTATTTTTAAATATGTAAAATGTTAAAAATGATTTTTATTAAATGAAAGGGATAAGCTACAAACATAGTAAAATGTTGATATTCCAATTAAATATTTTAGGCAAACTTATTGTACATTTTGCAGTTTGAAATTCGTCAAAATGTTCCTTTAAAGCTTTAGATGGCTTTGAGATGCCTTTTGTGAATTTTTTATCCACGCTTCATAAATAATAGCCAAAATCGGACTCCCAGTATTTAAAGAAATGTCGCTCTGCCAAAAAAAACGTATAAAATGGGATATTTGATAGGCTAGCCCATGGCATCCCCTTGCATGTGCTTTCAAATTTTGGCTGTCGCTGCTCTGGGACTCATTCACGCATGGGCGTCCCAAAGGGGGGCTACAAATGAAGCAAAGCATAGAAAGACGACAAATTTATGCGTTTTCTTCCGCTAGTCATCCCCGAAAGCCCCCGTTTCACGGTAGAAAAAGAGATGACAAAATCTTTAAGCGGAATTCGAAATTAATCAAGGCGGGCGAACGCTAAATTCATTTCCTCCCCGGCTGAGCAGCGTTTCCGCTCAGGCCCCCCGAAAAAATGGCAAGTCATTTGCGAAATTTGAATATGGAAATGTTGCGAGTGGACGAGGGCCAAGAAGGGGAAATTATGAAAAAGTTTTTGAAATTGTTTGATATTGAAACGCGGAAAATACTTCCGGCCTCCTGCTCCGGCTGCTCCAGATTTTTTGCCTTTTTCTTCACCCGCTGGAGGGCAATTGATTAAGGGCCACGGGAGGTGGAATGTGGAAGGGGCCGATGGAAGACTGTGATGGAGTGACTGCTCCAGGTGGGCTGACGGCAATGAGTCGACGATTTCCTAGGACCTTGAGGAATGACATGAAACTCGGAATCCTCCACTTTCTCCACTCCATTTTATGGTGTGCAGTCAAACGATTTTTATTATTTATAAATGATGAACAGATAACTTATCTTCTGTGCCCATAAAGGATGATATTTGCAGCGAGTACTGCCATAAATTCAAGACTGGCTTTGTATTTGTTTGTCTCAACTTTAAACTTCAAATAATAGGGGGGAGCAAGAGAATTTTTAGAACTTTGTGCTTGAAGCGTATTATTTTACTAAAATGCTTGTGAGGTGCCTGTGCCTACTTCTTGGCTACCTAAGCCCAATGCTGTTTCTGCTTTTCCTGACCTTTCTCTTCGCTTTTCCAAGCAGCTGGGACTTCGGCTGGGAGCAGCGAAGTTGCTTTGATCACATGTGGGGATTCCGGCTTCGACTTTTTTGCCAAACAAATGCGACGCCATTCGGTCGCTCCCCTTTGCCATTTCTCCAAACTTCCAGTTCGCAATTTCCCATTTCTCCGCTCTACTTTGCCATTTCTCTTTGTGACGCATCGGGACCGCAATGAACTTGAGCCAGCTGTCAATGTGATAAATAAACTTGGCTTGCAAAAGGGTACAGCCCCTGGCTCGGCTGCAACATATAAATAATAATCAGGCAGCTGTCTCAGCTGCCTGGCCACAGTGCCATCCGCGTTTGTAGGACTAGCTGGAAAAGAAGAAAAATAAAGAGCACCTAAAAATGAATAACAAAGTCCTGCTTTATCGTAAAAGTAATAATTTAGAAGCTCCTAAGAATTAGATTATTATAAAGAAGGCACATTTTTCATTTTCCGGAATCAGAATTGCAGGGTAAACGTGCCATGCAGTTTTGATTGGATACATCTGGCAGATGCGTGTGTTTTGAAAGCATTCTGTTCCTAAACTTATTTCGATTCATGTGCGAAAGTTGGCCAACTGAAAATAATATAATATTTGTTTTCTCCCTACTTGCAGCAACTTCTGATCCAAGGGCGTGGCACCGACAACAATCGAGCAACAGGATGCTGGCTCTGCCTCTGCTGACTCTGGCAATCCTCGCCAGCTGCGGCTACTCCGTGGAGGCCTACTCGAGTACGTATGCGTGGTGTTGCGGGTGGGGTGGGTCTCCTCGCCAGGGACAACCTGTGTGTTCCTGCTCGAAAGACCCGCCCCTCCCCACAGTGTTATCTGTTGTCTTTCGTGTAACCTATAATCCCGAGATAAGCATCGATCCCCGGATCGGTGGTGAACGTTCATGCCTTCATCAAACCCCCTCCCATCATTGACATACTTATACCGAAGCTAGAGGAGATTACCCCGATTTTGTGCAGGCCTATAATTTGTTTTTCCTTTTTTATTCCTTATGATTTCGAACCACTCTCAACCCCACTCTGCTCCACGAAAACAACACACACTGAAACCCGAACTCCGAACTCCGTAATCCGTATCCAAAATCCGGTATCCGAAATCCGAAATCCGAAATCCGATTTCCGTCTTCCATAATCCCGCACCTAATCGAATTTCCCGCGGGCGAAGAGTACGGCCGTGGATGCGGGGACATTGGATGCCTGCCCACCGAGGAGTGCGTCATCACCAGCGACTCGTGCAGCTACAACCAGCGGGATGGCAAGGACTGCGGCAACTACCCCACCTGCAAGCGCCGCTCCGGCGCAGGATCGTCCTCGGCCTCGAACAGCAGCCCCAATTCGGCAGCCCCCTCGGCCAATCCGTCAGGTATTTAGCTTGGAATCCCCCACTTGATTACTCATTGTGCGCTTCCCTGGGGGAGTTGTCCAGGCGATTGGCATCGTGTCTCGTGTTTTGACCGGCGACTTTTTGGTTCCTCAAAAAAACGGAAATGCGAGTTTTTTCCAACGATTTGTGGCTCAGGCATTTCTGTGGGGCAACAAAAGCTGACATCGGACGCCGATGGTCATAATAGTTTTGCAGAGCTGTCACAGATATTTTGCCTCTTAGAAAAGGCTGTCGTCCGTCTTTTACTTGAGGAATATAATTTATGTTTTCATGTTTAAAATTACTCCAGGCAAACTGACTGGTTATATTGTAAAAGTCCATTTTTATTTCAAATCTCTTTATTCAGAACAGAAATTTAAAAGTGTTCTTAGAAACTCGAAATATTTAGGTAGCCCTTTGAATTTTTAAACGACCTTAGTGGGTGAAAACAAACTACCATTTGACTAAATAATTAAAAAAACACTACATTTAAAAGGACCCACTCGACCTAGAAAGCTCTGCAAGGCTATAAGTACTATTCCAAATTCTCAAAACCTATTTATGTTTTTTATGTTTGGCCTTAGGTATTTCTTTAGTTTTATGGTTCTTTTCATTCCTATACGTATTTAACCATATATGCAAATATGCCGTATAACCGAATGTAATATGTTGTATGGCGATCTGACACACAGACACACTCACACACCTACATAGAAACACTGAGAGCTTCCGCTGACCAATCAATCAATCTAACACTGAATCAATCAATCAATCACTCGCTCGCTCGCTCATTCATCGCCTCATTCGCTCAAGGCTTCCTAGTACTCGACCGCTAACCACCCACCAGCCTCCGCCGCACCTCCGTTGACCTCTTTTGCATGTTTTAGGCCGTCAGAGCACCGAGAGAAAAGAGGTATGGCAATGCCACCTCTACTTTGTCATAGCAATCACAATTCAATTCACTTTCAAAGCCCCGCAAGTATCAATTGTAAAAGCAATATTTTTTCAGAACTATTTTTTTAATTTCAATTTAGGCACCAATTATATTCTCGAACTTATAAGGTGAACATGTTTCAATAGTAGCGTACGAGTAAACCCTTCCCTTGAAAGTGTGCAAAAAATGTATGCTTTTTAAATTTTAAAAGAATAAGAATTTGAAAGAAGGGTTGATTTGACCAGAATGTTGTAGTATTGATTTTTATAGCAATTTAATCACTGGAAAATTACCAGTGCTTCAAACTTATTTTATGAGCAGTTCGATGACAACAAATAAATTCAAAATTAAAGAGAATATTCAAAGTTCAATTTAAATAATTTGAAGTGTGGCATCAATAGAAGGTTGTTGTTTGAAAATGAAGTATAGTTTTCTCTCAGTGCTGGCCGGAGGAGAGGGCAGGCTGGGTGGGCGGATGATTATTGCCACGACTAACGCTAAAGATAAAAACCGCTCTTCTTTCCCGCCATCTTGCCCACCATCGAAACCGACTAAACCACTAACCACTAACAGGATCGAGTCTGGGCCAGGGACCCGAGAACAACATCTTTGCACCCGCCTCATCGAACCCCACGCTTAACACTTACACGTACAACGGCCATCAGCAGGGTGGCCACGACGGCCACGATGGCGGGATGAACGGAAACGGAAATGGGAACGGGCACGGGCACGCCGGAAACGGAAACGATCGCGACAAGGGCGGCAACGCGGGGGCCGCGGGCGCCTCCTCCACGGGCGTCATCGACCCGCACTACGTGTTCGGGGCGAAACACCACATGCCCGTCATACCGAACATGCCGATCTTCCCGTACAACTCGCCCACGTCGGCGCCCTCGTTCCAGCAGTTCCCCCAACCGAACCATCCAGGCAGCGTCCTCAACCCCGGCTACCCGATGCACGGCCTGCAGCCGGTGAACCCCTACAATCCGCCCTTCGTCTTCGGCCAGCTGCCCTTCTACGGCGGCGGCGGACCGACCGGCACCGGCGGCCCGCCCGGCGGCGGTGGAGGCGGTAATGGTGGCGGCGGCGGTGGCGGAAACGGCGGCATCGGCGGCGGCGTCGGACTGCCCAGCTCGACGTTGGGCATCCTCGGCGGCGGCGGCGGCGGCCTGGCGCCCTACGGCAGCAACTTCCAGGGATACCAGAGCCAGCACTCCAACGCGAACATGTACAACAAGCCGCCGCCACAGTACCAGAACCAGAACCAACAGAATCCCTACAACCGGCGCACCCAGGCGCATCCCTCGGCAGCCGGCAGACTGCGCGGAGATGGAGGCGGGATCCTCGGCCTGGCAATGGGGCTCATCCTGGCCAGCCTCCTGCCCCACACGTAATAAGCAGGAGCCAGAGCACACAAAACCACCCCGACGACCCCCTGGAAAATTAACCCCTTCATCATCACGGAAAGTCGCCATTTTCACGGAGTTTTCACAGTCATAGCCTTATGACACTGGCTTTCTTTCAAATTATTTTAGAGCGCCGTGGTCACCTGGGGAATAGGTTTCTATAGCCTGAAAACATTTTAAAAAGCCAATGTTCTAAATAAAGTCTAGGGTGCCTTGACTTCTTAGAACAAAAATATATGCTTAACAAAATTTGAAGCCGTTGCCACAGGGACTTTACCAAACAATTTTTATAACAGCCTTTTGGCACTGTTTTTGTTCTGAAAATATTTTAAAAAGCCATAGTCACCTGGAAAGAAGGTTATACTCGTATAATTCAAAATACAGAATACAATTTGGGTTGCCTGGACTTTTAAGAATAAATCTACATAGATGTCTAGTAAAGATCAAGCAAGTGTCATAGGGTCTTCACCACAAATCAAATTTTAAACTGGTGTTTTGGAATTGTTCTAAGCCCTTTGAGGGTGTAGTTCATTTGAGAAGAAAGCCGGAATCGGTTAATTGCATTTATCAAGTTCAAAAATATATCTTAAAACGATATGTGAAAATGGCAACTCTTCCGTGTTGTTAGTTTTTTGGTTCCCTTATTTTTTATCTTGCTTTCTCATTGTTCCCAACATTTTCGTTGAATATTTGTTTTGGCTAAGGCTTAAGAAAAATATAACAGCAATGGCAGTGGCAGTTAGACTAGCATTAAATACTGCACAATTTTAGAAACGTAAGGAAGTCATACTCAAGAGATTTCTTACATATTTTTGCCCACTCCAGAAAAGTACATATTTTTGTCAATTTCCTGTCGGGTTTTAGGCATATGGAACATTTTTTCTTCATTTTTGCATAACTGTTAGAGCTCGTAAATAATTTACTTATGGTTTTGTTTGGCCGAAAGGGCAATTGGCATTCTTTTCTTTCCTAGCAGTTCCCCCAGAAAACAATGAAAGCACTCACAGAATGATAACTTTTCGTAGCTTTGCACAACAATTCAAAGGTTGTATTTTAATTACACCATAAGCTGTAAGCCTTGCCGCCCCTCGTTCCCGTATTTCGGCATTTTTTCTCGGCAGCCCTTGCCGTCTGGCCCACCCTGCGAATACGTAATTTCAATTTAATACTGTGTAGGGTGCCTCTGTGGTGTGAGTCCATTTGAGAGGGTGTGTCTGCGGGGGAGTGTGTGTGCTTTGGACTATCAGTCAAGGGAAACAGCTCGTCGGCCCCTGGGAGCTGCTCTTTTTTGCAGCTCAATTAAATTGGAATTTAATTTCGGGCTTAGACAGCCGGCCTCTGGTCAAAGGGGCGTGGCAGGGGCTGACCAGCACACAGGCACACACACATGGCTGGGCAACTTTGATGTTAATTTCGTTTTTGTTGATGCTACGAATTTGCGGCCAGACTCTGGCGAATCCGGGGATTTCGATGAGGCTAGTAGAGCTGCCACTGCTGCTGCAGTCAAAAATACAAAAAATACAAAATACAAAAAACGCAGAAATTTAGATGGATAGTGTTGTAGATACAAGATACGCATGTCAATCAAAATGCATAATGAGCTACATTCGAGGGCAGTGCACCAAGTGCATCAGATTGATTTTGTTTTTTATACGATTACGATTACGAATATGAATAAATAATCGCTGATGCAAATTAATTGGCATTTTAAGAGGAAACCACAAGAGTTAAGCTAGCCTAAGGTGTTCAAAACTAATCTAAAGTAAAACTAAAAACTAAAACTACGCTGTAAGTGCTGCAGACTCCCGTAAAATCAAAAGCTGTTACAAAAGGCATTTACATTGCTAACCAACTGCCAGGAAAGCAAATACAACTGCAAACTCGAAATCGAAAGCCAAATGCAAGGATAGCAAGATACAAAAATACAAAAATACAGAGAATACAAATTGTGAAGCATTTCAACACACACAGCCACACACATGCGAAGTCAAGTCCCAGAAACTCAAAACTGCCCAAGAACACAGAACAAACCGATTTTGTCGCTGTAAATTCCGGATAAAAAGCACTCATGTCGAGCATATTTACTCCGTCCGTTTGTATTTGTACTTGTATTTGCACACACACTTGATTTTGGGACACTCCGACTAATGCTAACTTCATTTGCAGTCTCCGAACCGGAACCATGTAAACAGTACGACCAGTATTAACCAGACCGAAATCATTTTACCGAGATAAGATACTAACACCCCTCCCCAAAAATCGACCCGAAACACACACAACACGTATTCGAGTATTTACTAATCAAAACCACTAACTGAAGAGTTGTACATAGCATTAAATATATATGCATAATATACTATTATATGTGTGTGGCGTGGGCCAGAAGAGATATATTTAATATACTACAGCGAAGACTTACCTAGAATAAGCCCGGGCGGAAAAACTCAAAGTTGTGTAGACTTAACGTATTCGGTATGGTAATTAATCAAAAACCTAGGCTAAGTTCATTGTAAGCGCGTTGCTTTACTGTCGTACAGCCACTGTCTGATCTGCGTAGTTTGTGTGTTGTCACTTACGTTCTTATGTTTTCTTATATCATTTCCATTCCGATTCGAAATCCCTGCTTTTGTGGCTAACAACTGCTTTGCCGACGCGCGCTCCCGCACTGCTTTGCCGACCGATCGCAGAGGTGAGCCATAACGCATACGCCCCGAATGCCCCGAGTGCCCCGCTGCCGGAGACGGATGCGAACGGTGGTGGTGGTGGAGGCGGAAGCGGCGGATACGGTGGTGGCTTCTCGGCTGGCGGCCACTCCCTGTACCCCAGTCTACCCAACTCGAATGGCGCCGGTGGCGGTGCAGCTCCCTACAATCCGTACGCCGGTAACGGTGGCTACAATCCCTACAACGGCGGCTACCAGCCCCCGGCTAACGGCGGCTACCAGCCTCAAGCTCCTGGCGGCTACCAACCCCGACCTGGCTACACGCCACCAGCCCCGGGCTACGAGAACAACGGTGGTGGTGGCCAGAAGCCCAAGGATAAGGAGGGCGGCTTCTTCTCCAACTTCTTCTCGAATCCGGCGGTGAGTCAAGCGGTCTCCGGTATCATTGCAGGCCAGATAGCCAAGCAACTTCAGGGCGGCGGAGCCGGAGGAGCAGGTGGTGGCCAGCAGCAGCCAGGTGGCTATCAGCCGAGTGGCGGCTACGGCGGAGGCTCCCCAGCTGGCGGAGGCGGTGGCTCCTCCGGCAGCAACATCCTGGGCGGACTCCTGGGATCCGTTCTCTCGGGCGGCGGAGCTGGCGCCAATGGAGGCGGCGGCGGTGGAGCCAGCAGCTTCCTGGGCAGCCTGCTCAGCGGCGGAAATGCCAACCGCGGCCAGCAGGGAGGCGGAGGAGGCTCCGGCGGTTTGGGCGACATCTTCAGCTCAAAGAACTTTGGCGGCCTCTTCAGCGAGAATCCCTCTTCCAGGAGCAGTGGCTCCTCCGACGGCTACTCCTCCCAGGGCGGCGCCAAGGGATATCCCACCCAGGCTCCGGGCAACTACTATGGCTGAGCAAGTGGCTTTCACCGGAGGATCGGGAGATCAGGAGAGGATCCTGCCCCAAATCAAGTTCACCCTTTACCCTTTTTTTCGTTCTCTGGCAATGTAATCAAATTGATAACTTTCAACGAAATTAACTGAAACAATATTGAAGTCTATATATAAGCATATTATACGCAACTATAAATGACGATTATACAAATACAATACATATATACAAGCATATATAAACAAATAAATATGTGAGAGCCCGATACTGAGGGGACTGTCACACGTAATTTGAGACACCGCGCGCGTAGAATCCCCTCCTCAGAAAACAAGATACCCCTTTCAAAGTTCATTTGTAAATAGAAAAGTAACTGAAATTGAAATTGAACAAGATAATATACGTAAGAATTGAAAGCCAGCTACTGGGAGATTTTTATTGGGCTTGGATAAAAGGGTTAGTGGTGGAGTGGTAAGACATACATAATAGATTAAAGAAAAAACAGTATTTGTATCATCAATCGATTTGCATTTAAACCTTGAGGACTACGATCCGGGCAATTGTCTGCGAAGCGGCAGCGCTCAAATGTAGGCAACATTTTTCAAGAAATGAGCAAGTGCACTGAAATTGAATAAAAAACCCTCAACTTCCACATTCCAGTGCAATTTTCTTGCTTGTTGACACCAGGCAAACATAATTCGTAGAAAGTGGCTGCTAGGTGTTTACATTTTAGCACTGGAAGCGCACCGTTACTTTGGTGTAAGCAACCTAGAGAAGGGCAATCGCTTGATCGCCTACAAAGTTCGAACATGCTTTCAAGCGGCACACACCTAATAAATCCCTAAAAACCGATTCTTGGCCACCTAATTGTTCTGTTTGCCTGGCGCTGGAATCTGAGGAAACAAGATTTCTTCACTAGTTTGAAAGGGCTTCGTAGCACCAGACACCAGGCGAACAGAAAACACAGCAAGTGGCAGCTGGTAGTCATAAGCTAACTCAAACAGCTGATTTTTTTCAACATGGCGTCTGCTTCCATGTTTCCCCTTCCCCAAGGACCAATAGATAATCATCACCACGGGAAAGAACCGTTGGTTAAGAACAAAACGCAGACTAGAGATGCGTAAACACGGCGGTTTTACGAGTTCGTCACGGGTGTGTCACGATCTAGTCACAATAAGCACGATATAAAAATGAAACCCCATCTACTTGCTGAGACCGTGACAAAGGGAAGCAGTCACGGGAGCATCTCTAATAAGCTTAGAATACACCCATCAGCTGATCGTTTCGTCACCTCCTGAACGTTTATGTTCGCCTGGTGTCTGAAATCAGGAATCAAGAATTTTACCCGAAAAAATCCAAGGACTTCGTAAAATTTTTCACTCGAAATGCTTGGTGCCAGAATCTGAGACACCAGGCGAACAGAAAACACAGCAAGTGGCAGCTGGTAGCCAAAAGCGCCCTCTCCCCCCTCTCCAATTGACCAATAGAATGCGTTCTCCATGGGAAAGAACCGTTGGTTGCGAAAAAAGAGCAGACGAGAGATGCGCGAGCATGGTGGTTTCACGAGTCCGTCACGAGCTTGTCACGATCTAGTCACGATAAGCACGACTTAAAAATGAATTCCCATGTATTTGATGAGACCGTGACAAAGGGAAGCAATCATGAGGGCATCTCCGATGAGCTCAGAATAATCTGATCAGCTGATCGTTTCGACACCTGCTAAACGTTTATGTTCGCCTGGTGTCTGAAATTAGGAACTAAGAAATTCACCCCAAAAAATCCAAGGACTTCGAAACATTTTCTCAGTAGAAGTGCTTGGTGTAAGACTCTGAGACACCAGGCGAACAGAAAGCACAGCAAGTGGCAGCTGGTAGCCAAAAGCGCCCTCTCCCCCCTCTCCCATTGACCAATAGAATGCGTTCTCCATGGGAAAGAACCGTTGGTTGCGAAAAAAGAGCAGACGAGAGATGCGCGAGCATGGTGGTTTCACGAGTCCGTCACAAGCTTGTCACGATCTAGTCACGATAAGCACGATATTAAAATGAAACCCCATGTATTTGCTGATACCGTGACAAAGGGAAGCAATCATGAGGGCATCTCTGATAAGCTCAGAATAAACTGATCAGCTGATCGTTTCGACACCTCCTAAACGTTTATGTTCGCCTGGTGTCTGAAATTAGGAACTAAGAAATTCACCCCAAAAAATCCAAGGACTTCGAAACATTTTCTCAGTAGAAGTGCTTGGTGTAAGACTCTGAGACACCAGGCGAACAGAAAGCACAGCAAGTGGCAGCTGGTAGCCAAAAGCGCCCTCTCCCCCCTCTCCCATTGACCAATAGATTGCGTTCTCCATGGGAAAGAACCGTTGGTTGCGAAAAAAGAGCAGACGAGAGATGCGCGAGCATGGTGGTTTCACGAGTCCGTCACAAGCTTGTCAAAAAATCCAAGGACTTCGAAACATTTTCTCAGTAGAAATGCTTGGTGTAAGACTCTGAGACACCAGGCGAACAGAAAGCACAGCAAGTGGCAGCTGGTAGCCAAAAGCGCCCTCTCCCCCCTCTCCCATTGACCAATAGAATGCGTTCTCCATGGGAAAGAACCGTTGGTTGCGAAAAAAGAGCAGACGAGAGATGCGCGAGCATGGTGGTTTCACGAGTCCGTCACAAGCTTGTCACGATCTAGTCACGATAAGCACGATATTAAAATGAAACCCCATGTATTTGCTGATACCGTGACAAAGGGAAGCAATCATGAGGGCATCTCTGATAAGCTCAGAATAAACTGATCAGCTGATCGTTTCGACACCTCCTAATCGTTTATGTTCGCCTGGTGTCTGAAATTAGGAACTAAGAAATTCACCCCAAAAAATCCAAGGACTTCGTAACATTTTCTCAGTCGAAATGCTTGGTGTAAGACTCTGAGACACCAGGCGAACAGAAAACATAGCAAGTGGCAGCTTGTAGCTAAAAGCTAGCTTAAACAGCTGATTTTTTTCAAAATGGCGTCTGCTTCCATATTTCCCCTCTCCCATTGACCAATAGGAAGCGATCTCCATGGGAAAGAACCGTTGGTTGCGAAAAATGAGCAGACGAGAGATGCGCGAGCATGGTGGTTTCACGAGTCCGTCACGAGCTTGTCACGATCTAGTCACGATAAGCACGACTTAAAAATGAATTCCCATGTATTTGATGAGACCGTGACAAAGGGAAGCAATCATGAGAGCATCTCCGATGAGCTCAGAATAATCTGATCAGCTGATCGTTTCGACACCTGCTAAACGTTTATGTTCGCCTGGTGTCTGAAATTAGGAACTAAGAAATTCACCCCAAAAAATCCAAGGACTTCGTAACATTTTCTCAGTCGAAATGCTTGGTGTAAGACTCTGAGACACCAGGCGAACAGAAAACATAGCAAGTGGCAGCTGGTAGCTAAAAGCTAGCTTAAACAGCTGATTTTTTTCAAAATGGCGTCTGCTTCCATATTTCCCCTCTCCCATTGACCAATAGGAACCGATCTCCATGGGAAAGAACCGTTGGTTAAGAACAAAACGCAGACTAGAGATGCGCAAGCATAACGATTTCACGAGTTCGTCACGAGCTTGTCACGATCTAGTCACGATAAGCACGACTTAAAAATGGATTCCCATGTATTTGATGAGAGCGTGACAAAGGGAAGAAATCATGAGGGCATCTCCGATGAGCTCACAATAAACTGATCAGCTGATCGTTTCGACACCTTCTAAACGTTTATGTTCGCCTGGTGTCTGAAATCAGGAATAAAGAATTTTACCCGAAAAAATCCAAGGACTTCTTAACATTTTCTCAGTCGAAATGCTTGGTGCCAGAATCTAAGACACCAGGCGAACAGAAAACACAGCAAGTGGCAGCTGGTAGCCATAAGCTAACTTAAACAGCTGTTTTTTTCAAGATGGCGGCCTCTTCCATATTTCCCCTCTCCCCGTTGACTTATTGACAGTGAACACAATGGAAAGGAACCGTTAGTTGAGCAGGGAGTGCAGACTAGAGATGGGCAACCTTGGCGGTTTCACGAGTTCTTCACGACATTCTCACGATATGCGCAAAATAAATATTAAATCCTATGTATTTGCTCAGGTCGTGACAAAAGGAAGAAGTCACGAGGCCATCTCCCAGAAAGCTATATTTCGCTGATCAGCTGATCGCTTGACAACTGCTAAACGCTTATGTTCGCCTGGTGACTGGTCAACTTTACAGTCGATTTGCATTCCAACAGGAAACTATAATTGTGGCGTTTGAGAAAAAGTGAAAATGGGTAAAGAAAAACTGCCAAGCTAGTGGCATGCGAAATATCGTAGTGTTTGTAAATTTGTTTTATTTTACTATGCAAAGGGGATGTTTTAAATGAAGCATTATGTGCTGGGGAATCATTAGGCCACATTAAAAGGTGGCCACCCAAAGCTCGCATGTGCGGGGCAGTTGCAGGCAAACGGCAGGGGTAAATGGCTTTTGGAGGAACGGAAACTTCGGGAAAATATCAGAGATCTTTAATCAACGAGATCATAACTTTTTAAGAGGCTGTTGGCTGGAGGCAGGCGGGCGGCGGGCCGAAAAGTTGCCCGAGCCGCGAAGTTTGGCACTCGAAATGCGCTGCGTTTCCGCTGCAGTTGCAGCTGCAGTTCGCCAGCTTGACAGCTCACCTGTCCTGCGCCGCCTCGCACTTCACATTGGTTTCCCAGCTCCCGAGCTCCCAGCTCTCCAGTCCTGCACTTGGCAGTTGGAAGTTATCCCCGGAGGAGGGGCACGCAGGACCTCCCAGCGCCGCTCCGGCAAACATTTTGTTGCCTTTGTTGGCCGGAATGTTGCTGCTGCACTGCAACAATATATTATGCGCTAAGCTCCTCAACTATGCAGCCGCCGGATGGGTGGCCATTCGGCTTTGGCTTGGCCCTGGTTAACCGACTACCGTTTTGTAATTTATTTAAGTAATAAAATATATACGTACGTGTGTGGTCCGTACGCAGCGCACCTGCCCTTGTGCCTGTGGATGTGCTGGCTCCAAGGATGCGAGTGTGTGGATACGTGGCTGCATGGACGGGGATGTGGCTGCCAGGCCGACGGTGGGTTTGTTGTCAAGCGAAAGTGCGCTTCAAGTGCACCAAGCACCCACTTGGCCAAAGTGAATTTAGTGTCAAGTGCAGGAAAATGTGAAAAGCAGCTGCGAGTTAGTTTTTCATATTTAAGCAGCACTTCACCCAGCAACAACACCACCGGAGGAGCCGAACACTGGGCGGCTGTCTATGCAAAATGGATTGCCTCTAGGCCTTTCGGAGGGCGTGCTCTATGTTTCTTGGGGATCGATATGATCCCCTTTGGGAGTAATACTGCTCTTCTGGTCCTTGGAGATAAAATCCACCTTCAAATGGATAATAACCACCCCTTATATAGAAAACAAATACCGAGGGTTTTCCTCTACAGAAAGAGCCGTGAAATTGTTGAAATGAAAAATTATTGGTTAAAAGTACCCATAAAATGTGTGTTTTGCGATGGAATAGCCAGAAAACTCTTACCAATACATTATCCAGGTAAATACACTGATTTAAGTTTCCGCTGAGTAGCAGGCGGCGTCATATCACTCTACCTCGCAGCACCGATCGCCAGTTCACACTCATTTCGAACCAGTGATAAGTCGTGTGTGGAGCTAACGAACTAAAATTCTTTCCAGTTTTCAACTTCACAGTTTCGGCCGGATACATTACGACACGGAAAGCTGCCAAATGGGAATGGAGGAGTATTCGCGTGAGCCCTGCCCCTATCGCATCGTCGACGACTGTGGCGGCGCCTTCGCCATGGGCTGCTTCGGAGGCGGTCTCTTCCAGGGGCTGAGGGGATTCCGGAACGCGCCGCAGGGCCTGCGCCGCCGGTTCGCCGGGGGAATGGCCGCGGTGAAGGCCAGGGCGCCGACTGTCGGCGGAGGCTTCGCCTCCTGGGGCTTCATCTTCAGCATCGTGGACTGCGGCCTGGTGCATCTGCGCAAGAAGGAGGATCCGTGGAACTCCATAGTGAGCGGGGCAGTGGCTGGCGGGGTCCTCTCCTCGCGGAACGGGGTGGCGGCCATGTTCGGCAGCGCCATCGTCGGCGGAGTTCTGCTCTCGATGATCGAGGGCGTGGGCATCCTATTCACCCGCATCTCGGCCGAGCAGTTCCGCAACCCCGACCCGCAGTCGGCGGAAGGCTTCGGACTCGGATTTGGGTCTGCGGCTGCAACTGGATCTTCACCTGGATCTTCAAGTGGACCTCCATCCCGATCTCCAGCCGGCGATGCTAACCCTCCCGCGGGCTTTGTGTTCTCCCGGCGTCCAGCGGGCCAGTGCCACTAGCCATAGCCATAGCAACCGTTTCGAACTCCCAGTTTCAATCGCAAGTCCAATTTTTATTCGATCGATTTCGTGGCCCCCAAACTCGGTTAGGAGTCCAAATTTCAAGCTTATGTTTGTAGGCTTCAATACAAATTAACTAGATTTTATTGAATAGCTTTTTTAATGTGCAGTCTTGTACTATTTAATAAAACGAAAGTGTTCAAATCACAAATAATAAAATAATGTACAGCTTCGGATCTTAAAGGTTTGAAAACCGCTCCACGTATTTGTTAATTAAATCGGCAAATATTCTAAAGCAAATATAGGAGGCCAACCATATTTTCGATCTTAAATAAATTTTTAAACGTTTAATGTCAGTTGAAAAATCCCTATGAAAATAAAATGAATAAGTAGGTGATTAAGTGGCAACATTTAATGGCCCAACAATGACATCCTGCACCACTGTGCACCACCCAAATGCAGCGAGTGGGTGGCACAGATCGAGGAGCAGGACTTCTGGTTCGGGGCAGGGATTTCAGTTGCCAGTTCCTTCACGGCAAAACAATGACGGGCCGCATTTAGAAGCCTTTCGCTCTCGGTGCCCCACGAACCGCCCTCTCCCTTGACACCCAGTGCCCAACTGCACCACTCCAGACCCCACCCGTTAACCCGTTCCTGCCGTTCCGGATGTCGTTGACTTTTCAAGTCGCATTAGAAGCGACACGACGGCGTCATCATGGTGGCTGGGCGTTGGGTGGCTGGGCGGCTGGGCGGCTGGGCGGCCAAGTGCGGCGTTGAGTGGGTGAACGGGCGTCGGGCGGTGGGCGGCGGGCGGTGTGCCGTGGGTGGGGCATAAAAATACATGTAAGAGGCTTTCAGCTTATTGTTTGGCACTGTCGCGTTTTTATGATTGCACGCAAGGCTCTCTGGTCGTCTGGCTTTCGGGCCCTTGTCTCGGCTTAATTTTATTGATATTACACGTACTTGAAGTCGACGACCAGGTCGAAAACAGCCCCGCCATTCCCATTTCCACTCGCATACCCATCGCCTGACTATTCATTTTTACGGCTTACGACTTACGACTGCCGACCTACGGCTTGCGGCTTACGGCAGCCGTAGCATAAGGCCCGCTAGGTGGCGCCCGCGCAGGCGATCAATTTTTTATACCTATTGGCACTTACTTGCCGCGACATATGTACTATACATTTTTGCCTCGCCCGGCTCGTGCAAATCCAGTTACGGCTTCATAATCGGAAATCAGAAATCAAGACCTGCAGGTGCTTCCACTTCACCCACTTACTTTAGGCTGCTCACAGAGCAATTTATCCAACTCAACTGAGCGTATCTTTAGTATCAATACGAATGAATACATCTTTAAGGATCGGATTCCCGGAAAGCGGAAAGCATTTTTCAAACACACTTCTAGCAAACTTCCCCCAAAGATTTTTCAACTTTTACTCTGTAATTACTGGCAATCTTAATGAAATTCCTTCTGCCGGCCAACAGTTTCTGGTGGCTACTTCCCGATTGGCTCTTCCATTTTGTATTCTAGCAGCAACTACTCTTAACATGTGTACTACGCAGTTCTTTTTGCTGTTGTTATTGTTGTGCGGCAATAAAAATGCTACAACTTAATTAATTAAGTGCAAATGATAAAAATGGCCAAACAGCACGAAACACACACAGGCTCACAGCACACACACAAGCTGGCCAAACAGAGAGAAAAAACTAATTAAGTTTTATGTGCAATTTTCGTGGCTGAAAAGTTTCGTTTGTGTGGCAATTGTGTGGTGGTCCAAAGGGGTGGGGTGTTGGGGCTGTTGGGGGTTAAGGGGGTGTGGCAAACGAGGGGCGGCGGGAGAGTGTGGCACGTTACGTGGCCGTCACGTTCTGTTATTTATTTTGATAGTTTGTTGTAGCTGCAGTGCCCCACATTGTCCCCCCACCTCGTTTGCCGCCCCAGCCGCCGCCTTTCTCCCACTTTCTCTCGTTCTCTGTTTTCCCAACTCTTTTAGCGGGAAATCTGTGCACTGACATTTGCCGCGATTAATGAAAGTTAAGCTTTGGTCCAAAGTCTTTAATTTGCGGCCATTAGAGGGCAGCCATGTGTCTGTTTAGTGTACATTGTACACATGGGAAAATAGGGGTAACAAAGATACATACCAAAGTGATGGGGATCGATAGCCTTGCTTAACAGGCGGTATTTTTTCTGTACTTCCGGATTTGACTAAGTTACGACTTAAAAAGGGCTTAAAAATAACGTATTTTCGTCCGAAAAATTATACATCCTATTTTGCCCCAAAAAATCAGTATTTTGCTCGGCAAATTGTGAAATGGGCACAGAATAAAGAATGCCATACCTCGCTGAGCTCGTAATTAAATTCCCTATCGATTGACAATTAAATCTAAAAACTCATTTTTTTTCAAAATTTTTGGAAAAAATGACCCCTTACAAAAGGTCAAAAATTTTTCAAAAAATAAATTTTCCAAAAAGTGAAGGTGAAGTGATCTAAAGACTCGCTCATAACAGTCGTTCTTTTTGTTGTAAGCCTTGATTTCACTTGATTTACGACCTAAAACCGGCTTAAAAATAACGTCCAACAGATTTTACATGCCGTTTTTGCCCAAAAAAATCAGTATTTTGGTCGGCAAATTGTGGAATGGGACAGAAATGTGAATTGTCACACCTCGTTAAGCTCGTAATTCAATTCCTTACCGATATCTAAAAACTTATTTTTTCTAAATCTTTGATCACAAATAAATTTCCGAATCAAGGGATGGAATCGATAGCCTGTGTTGTCAGAACATCCAAAATCGGTGGTCCTGCAGTTGGGAAAAATGCATTGCCTACTTATGTGGGCAGAATCAGAGGACCTCGTTGCCAAACTGAGTAGCGCATTATGGAGCGCTGGCGCTTTTCCGGGTGGCTTTTCCGGCGGGAGTGCGGGAAAACACATGCCTGCCACGACGCTTGTTTACATGCGTTTGGCGCACTCGCCAGATAAATCAGCAGCAACAACATGCAGCGCAGCAGCGACGTCACAACAGCAGCAGCAACAACTGCAGCTGCAACAGCAGGAGCAACAGAGCAGCTCTGATTTAGTCAACGCTGATTGTTAAAGTAAGAACTGCAACCACGACATGGTAAATTCGCAAAACAAACTCTTCCGTTTTCCCCTTTTCCCACAGGTGTGGTCAGCCTAATAGGGTAGTAGAATTTTTCCAAAAAGTGTACAAATAAATGTCAGAGGCATTTTTACTGCTGGTGTTTTGGACCCTAAAATCCACACCTATACAAAGTCAATGGGTGAGGCCTGAGTTCAGTTTAATTATTAGATTTCTGTACAGAGTTACAAATATATGCATAAAAAATGAGTATTTCGTACAGAAAATGTTAGGCACTATTTGAAAACCAACATAGACACCATTAGGAAATAAGAAAGACATTTTAAGAATTATTTTACTTAGGTTAGGTTAGCCCACTATTTTATAGCGGAAGCCGGGCTGCAGACTTCATGGAAGCAACTGGAAAGAGCCAAGGATGCCCTGACCTGGACTATTGTGGCGACCGCAGCTGTTCCTGCCCGCCCTACCCAAAGTCTCCGATTGCAGCTTCTGAGTTCAGTGGCAATTCAAAGCCCACTGGCAACATTGAGGAGTTGTTGAAAAATATTTGTCCTCCGCCATGCAGAACTTGCAGCTTACCCCCGCTTTCCTGGGACGTGTGTGGGAAAACTTTCGACTTCAGTACACAACTTACCTCAACTTTCCGGGCACAAAAAATGTGTTGGCTCCGGCCGAAGGGGCTTGGGACGGAAGAACGAAGGGACGAAAACTTTTGCATTCGCCTGCAGTTGAAGTTGGCCAGAGAGTAATTGAGGCACTCGAGGGCGAAAGGAGCCGAGTCCAATTTTCGCAAATCGTCCGTTTTTGCAGGTGATAAATTTTGAAAGGCATTTTAATTGATTTCGACAAATGAAATTAAACTCACTGGAACGCTGGCGGTGTGGGGCGCTGCCTGTGAGCTCTGAGCTGTGAGCTCTGAGCTGTGAGCTGTGAGCTGTGAGCCAACATCAAATATTAAACGTTCTGCCATTTGAATTATCAAATTTCGTGTTGCGCCCTTGCCTCCCATGTGGGCTTCAATTAAAAATTTACTTATTTGCTCGACAAAGTTTTTGTGTGGCATTTAGTAGGGGCTGGGGGCGTGGCATCGGGCCGAAACTCAAATACCGAGATGCTCAAATACAAAACGGCAGACAAATGAAGACGGAGATGCAGATGGCACGGGCGATGGGTTGGGCACGGGAATGGGAATGAATAAATTTCCAAGCAGTTGAAATGTTGAACCAGGCGAAGTTTCTGCTTTGTTTTGGCGCCTCAGCTCGAGAAACACACAAAATGAGCAGGGCACAGCGGTGCACTGGGAGAAAAGCCTTGCCATTGCCACCAGCACAAGGTTGTAAGCCAAGTTGCGCCTCCCAAAAGAGGATCCCAGGGGTAGTTGTAATTCCGTATATGTATATTTTGTATAGTGCATTCTCTTCTAAGAAAGGGAAAATAAACACTGCTTTTATAAATTTTTCCCTTGCAATATAAGCTAAAAACTAAATTCGAACCAAAGCTGGGTCTTGTAAAATCCAGTTTCTACCTCTGCAACCTAAGGGTTCTTAGGAATCTAAAAAGCTGTCTTAATTTTTCAGGCATTTTTCCCAGTGTACTTGCAAGCAAGATGCGATAGTTCACCGCGACTGGAGCTGCATGCGGTTTGTGGCGGCATCTTACTTGCTGCACACTTCTGTGGACACTGGCGGGGCGAAGTGGAGTGGCAGTATGAAAAGGGGGCGTGGCTGGGCCTCTGTTCAAGTTGTGCAGCGAAAGCCACAAAAATAAGGAGCGACGACAAAGCACCCCCCAGGCCCCCTTCCAGCCCCGCCTCTGTGCGAAAAATTAGAACCGCAAATCATTTTGAAAACAATGCATATGCCATGTCATATAAGTAGGCGGCGGGAGCGGGCCGGAGGGTGGTGGGCGAGAGAGACTTTTCCTGGGCGTTTCCAGGAATCTGCACAAATTCCTCATCTATCTGGGAAAATGCCACAAAACAAGTCGGATATCCGGCCTCCCCCAATGCTAATTAGTCGGGCTGCGGTTTCTAATTGGGATTAGCATTTGCCGAAGGAGCAACTTTCAGCCGCTTTCAGGAATAACCGCGGCAAACGCTCGTTACCATAAGCTCATTAGGCCAGCCAGCAGAAATGATGCGCTCGTCTTTGTTGAGGGGAAATTACATTTTCTTTCTGCCGAACGCTCAACACTCATAACTGGAACCCTAAAATACAAATAATAAAGATAATATCGTGCTGAAATCAAATTTTAACCTAGGTTTTTAACCTAAAAACTATTTGAAATAGTAAAGATTCAAGCCTATTTAAGGGTGGTATTTTCATTTCACAATGGCTCCCCAATAGACAGGCCAAAGAGGGTGCCGAAAATGCCGTCCTTTGGGCTGTCGGACTTCCCAGCTCGGCAATCACGGCGATAATCATATTCACATCGGCCACAAAAGAAATGCTCGGGAAATGAGTATGTGGACGGGGGAACCGCAAAGAACTCCCAAGCCAGGCCCATTGGAGGCTTCGGCTTCGGTTTCTGTTTCGGTCTCGGTTTGGGCCATGTGAATGTCGGCTCAGACACGTCTAACACCCTTTGGCTAAGCCGGCCTTCTTTTCGCCACCCCGGCCGCCGCCTTTTCTTGCCCCACTTGCAATTTAATATTCATTTTGTGAAAAGCCCATTTACATTTTGCGCTTGCCCTTTTTCGTTTCTGCCCTGCCACTCCAGGTCCTTTTCTTTCTCCACTCCACTCCACATTCTCCTCTCTCCTGTCTCCTGTCTCCTGTCTCCTGTTTCCATTCTCCAGCTGCTTCTGTTGCCGTGCATGTGTGTTGCACTTTCTTTCTCGACCCCCTTTCCCCGCCCAAACCCGAGACCCAGGCCTAAAGGACCAGTGCTCAACACGGCGTATGCGTAATCTAAGCAGAGCTCTCCATTCCCAGTCCGCATTTTCTGCCAGTGCCTTTTGTTTGTCTTAATTCAACCGCAAAGGCACAAGGATGCGGGATGTAGGACTTGTGGGGCACAGGGATACAGGGATGCAGGGATGTGGGGACACTGGGATACAGGGATTTGCGTCCGTTGACCACTTGAAAAGATTTTTAACCCGCTGCCGGCTGCTGTCCCCGTTTCAACCCCCACCGCTGCGCCGGAAAACCTGCTGCAGCTGTTGATTTATACGCACTGGACCATGTCAATGTCGATGCTGAGCGCCCTGAGGGAAGCAATCATCGCCGGGTGCCATAACCAGATGCCCATGGAGTCCCTGCACGGAAAAAATAGAGCTGGCAGATATTTTTAACGAGATATTCCGTAAAATAAAAATATCTGTAAGGCATTAAATGTTATCTTTTGATGAAGAACTAAAGTCTTAATATAATATACATCTAAGTTATAAATCTCAGAACATTTGCACAGATTTAAAGAATTACATTTTATAAGCATTTTTTAAATTTCCTTAAAGTCTAAAAGTAGTAGCTAGCATATAAAGCATATTCAAAAACTAAGCTTTCAAGTAGTCTCGAGGAATAAGCAATATTTAAATAATTTTACATTTAATTAATATAATTTGTATAATTTGCCTTAAAATATACACCACAATATCTGTTACTTTAACCTCTGCCTAAATTCGTGATTTAATAGGCTTTCAGGGCAAGGCATTTTCTGCCTGTGTAAGCCGAACTCAATCCAAGCCTGTTGTTTCCTTCCACTCGGTTGACTTTCGGTCGGTTTGGGGCTGGCAAACAAAACCGATCCCACTAAGCACCCACAATTAGCCGCTGGAAATTGTTTTTCGGGCGCCGAAATACTTATTGAGATACTTATGGACAGTTAAATGTTTAATCAATGTCCTGCCATATGTGATAATTGGGGGGCGACTGGGGAGTGACAAACATTTGGCTGCTGGCCACAAACCGGTTTACTGCGCCACCAGCGCAACTGCAATTGAAATGCAAATATTAATTACAATCAAATGGGCAGTCAGGTGAAATCGAAAAATTACGGCTCCAAAGGGACGGCCGCGGGACGGCACGGCCGAAGTTTGCGGCGACCCTCGCACTCCGCGCCCGCGAACCGTTCACGCAACGTGTCGCGCTGTAAATAGAATTTGTGCATAATAAAATTATGCATTCATAAAGCAGTGGCAGTCGGAGTGCCGAACACCCGAACATGGCCATAAAGCACTCGCTGAATGCGATCCCCACCGCCCCAGAGCCCTCCCACACAGTTGTGCACCCCCGCCGCCCCACGGAGGGGTGCACGGGCGCACAATGCAGTGCCATGGAAACCGGGGAACCTCTGTCTGATTTCCCATTCAAACGGGAATAGTGCGGAGTCCTTTCAAAGGCGGCGTCATCGACCGTGAGTCCATTTGGCCGAGCCCGAGCCCGAGCCAGAGCCGAGGCAGCGACCCCGATGGCATCCGAGGGGAACCGCATGTGCCTTTTGGAACTGCAATTGGAGCAGGAGCAGGAGCTGGAGTCATCATCATCATCCTCTGGCCGGGGGCATCTTCTTCCCAGCGCTGCGCTGCGCAATGGCAACAGCCACCGAAAAGGGCTTCAAGTTCCAAGGGACTAGGGCTGTTCCGGGGATATTTTGGCGGTGCCTCGATCCCAAAGTGAATACGAGACAAGTGAGTACCAAGTATTCCGAACCATCTTCATTTCCGTCTTTAAAACGCCTTTTTGTTACGCAAATAATAGCCTAGGCAGAGCTCCACCTCGTGGCCACGTGATTCCAGTTCCCCCAGCTGCCGTCTCCTGGTTTTCCGACGTCCTCCACTAATTCCGCAATTCTGAGGGACAGCTAAGTCGGTTTCCTTGGATTTCAGCAGGGATTTGCGACGGGGGTGACGTACGTAAACGGATTATAATGCGTGACCCGCCCCGCCCCTTTCGCCCGCCCGCCGCCTACTTATGCCAGTCCATCGCCGGGCAGTTAAACCGCTTACGGAAACGCTGCTCCCTGCGCCCGGGACTTACTTTAAACGGTGCACGTGGAAAAGTGTTTCATATTTTTGTGCCACACAATCCTCAGCTACGAAAAATCAAATGGCTTCTGACCAAAGACCCACTTTTGGTTTTAACCATAGTTTGGTCAAGTCGGGGCGCACGAATAAAAGTCCGACTGTTATCCTCATCACTTTTTGGGTAATTTATTTTTTGACCCAACTTGTTGCCTGGGCTTGTGACATTATCTTCTTCGAAAAAATGTTCAAAAATTGTAGTTTTCAGATTCAAATGCCAATCGATTGGAAGCGTAGCTACTGGCCCAACGAGATACAAGATTCCTTGTTGCGACCTCATTTCGCAATTTGTCAGTTTTATGCAATTTCTGCAAAGTGAGCCAAGCACAAAATGAGCATCAGATATTCCCAGTGTAGGTCCCCGCTCCTCGTCCGCGGTGCTTCCTAAGCCTTGTAGAGCCAAAAGTCCATTCTGTCACGTTTTATATTGATATTTAAAAAACAACACGGGTGGGGGGAAGGGGAGGGGGAGGTGAGGAAAGGGACGGTCCGCCCGCACCGCAGCAACAACTAAGAGCTAAACAAAATGGCAAAACAAATTTCTGCGCGTTTTGCGCCGCTCAGCACGTAGGCGGGGCGTAGGAAAGCAAGGGTGGCAGGGTGCTGGAAAATCGGGCGGGCAGATGGCTTTTCACGTGGCAGCCACGTAGCAAACGGCAGCGGCGAACGGAAATTGCAATTGAGTGCAAATTGCAAGAAGAAAGGCTTTCCTCCCCTCGCTCCCCTCGCTCCCCTCGCTCCCCTTGCCCAACTCCACCCACTTCCTGGCGCCTTCTCCGCCGATTTTCGTGTACTTCCTGCCGAGAGCTCCCTAAATCTTTAATGCCCCACTGGGCCACAGTGATTTCGCAGGCCCCAAACACCCCGCTAATGAATAAATCCGACCATCTTGAGCCCTGGCCCGGGAGGCGGCTTTAATGATTAACCACTGACCGCGCCCTGCTGCACCCACCACCCACTGTCGCCCACCTTAGCCCACGTGGCCCACCGCCACCCACTTTCCACACACCAGGAACACCCATCATCGACGCGTCGTATGCCTGTTTGCTCTCGGCGCCTTCAACTTCAGCGTCGTTTGTCACGTTCGGGACGCGATTTTTATCGCCCACGAGTTGCGCGGGAAAGCAGGGGACTTAATTAATTTCCACGCCGAAAATCGCATAAGCTCCAGCTCCTCACATTACTGGGGAACATAAATTCAGGAAAAACAGGTCAAGAGCTAAGTCAGAGTGAGGTCATGTGTACTTCCTATGGCTTGCATTTAGAAACAGGAAAATGATGCATGAAACTACCAGTGCTGTGCAGTGCTGGCTTATTTTGTACATTTTAAGTCTATCTAGCCCTGAAAAGCAATTTTCTTATGTAGTAATGTTATAAACAAAAAGACTTTTTATTTATAATTTAAAAATAATAAAATGGAAGGAAACTTTTGGGGATACGTACATATTTAGAATGCCAGTGTTGTACAGTGGCGAGTTCTTTTTATAATTTAGCCTTGTTAAATTATTGTAAATTTGTGTTAAAATCCAAAAATAGATCGCAGACCAAACCAAAACTTGTAAAAATACAAGTTCTTGTTGCATAATTAATAACAAGTGAATAAATGAAAACGGAAATTTTAACGTGTAATAAGTGTATATCATATTATTAATATATTGTATAACATTATTATTGGATATTTTCAGCATTGTACCTGGCTTGTGCGGAAACGGCGAACAAATTTAAACAGAACTAATGAGTAACGAAAAACAAAAACCTTTGGGAGATGACTCAGTCCTCAGATGACTGTCCTTCGATCCCCGATTCCCTTTCGATTCCCCCGCCACTTTTCGGCCTCCCATTGTCAGCTTCCTCTGGAATTTCCTCTGCTCGCAGCTCGAAGTACCTTGCACTATAGAGGTCCACTTCCTTGCCCAACTCCTCGAGGAGCCCGAAGATAAATTCCTTGCTTAAAAAGCTCTGCAGCAGTTGGACCAGCAGGCGGTGACGGATCACAAAGGGATGCAGGTCCAGGTAGAGAAGAAGGGCCTCCCACAGTTTCGGCAGGGCAAATGCCATGCAGTAGGCTATGGGGGAACAATTATTTCCTGTATTAAACAACGAAATGTGCCAATATTATAATGGTGTAAAGTTCACTTCAAGCTTTGATAACTATTTTTAATGCCCCAGCAGGAAGTATATGCTCTTAGGGAACTTTCTATAATGTAATGTCAAGCATTATAGATGACAGATATTTGCCACAACCTTCCCTTTTATCGGTTATGCTTTTTCATTCTAAAGTGATATTTCTCGATTCACAGTTATGCGGAAATTTATGACGTCTGCGCTCAACCTCCTTATTGCAAAATATACGTATTCATATATAAATATAAATAAATTAATTTAGCAGAGGTGGAGTAAATTAATAAATATTCCAACAAATCCATAGGTCAGAAGTGGAAGAATTCTGGCATACGCGTATGATTATTTTTTAAGGAAACTTTACAGAACCCTGCAAAAAATTTAGTTTTTTACTACAAAATCTAAGAGCGAGGACAGAATTCTACGGCATTTGGACCAGGTTTAGAGACACTTTAAGTTCTCATAGGGATACCTACCGATCTTGATCAGAGTGGAGAAGCTTATCCAGCGCAGGACGGAGCGCACTTCCAGCAGCACCAGCCCCAGCAGGAGGCTGGCGCGGATGTCCGGTCCGAAGAGCAGGAACTGGGCGGTGGCCACGCAGCGGTTGATGCAGTGGGCCAGGCCGCTGGCCACGTGGATGCCCAAGCCGCGGGACCAGGACGAGTTGATCCGCCTGACGATGAGCTCCTCGTAGGGCAGAAAGCGGACATACCTCCGGAGGACGCAGTACAAGAGTCCGTGGAACAGGAGCGTCGAGCAGGCCATGCCCAGCAGCTGGGCCAGCGAGTGTCGGGCCAGGAAGTCGAGGACCACGAGGCCCAGGATCAGCGAGAGGGCGCACAGCCTGGGATCGTGACAGAGCACCATCCGGCCAAGGAATCGGGTCAGGGCGGCGTCCCTGAGCAACCGGCACAACTCGCCCAGCGTATATCTTCGCGGGCGAGCCCTCTTCTCCACCGCCCCGGGACACTCGATTGCGCTCATGGTGGTCCTGCACCTGATTCGGAAAGCACTATTTTATGGCTTTTTCTTCGCCCACCGAACAAGTAACTTGGAGCAAATAAATAAATTTCGTTGTAGAGCCGGCGGAGGTCCAGTTGTAACTAAATGGAGCTGAGACCTGGCCCAGAACTTGGCTGAAGTGCCAACCGAAATGCATATCAGGGCCTACTTTGAAATCGGATTCAGAATAATAATTTGGATAGAATAGGTAAGTCTATAACATCTTATGATGTTTTCTTGACCAACTACGAGCTCTTCTTCCTCAATTTAATTATTGAGTAAGCACAAAATCCTTAAATTACAATAAAATTAAATTATGATGTTCGCCGGATCCCTCTTTCGAAAACTTTCCCTTCGTATTTCCTACCCTTGGGCTCCAGAAACCGCGGTGTTTTCTTGACCAACTGCGAGTTCTGCTGGGGCTGGCCAGCTAATTTATTCATGGCCCTGGCGCGACGGGGCTTATCGCTTATCAAGGGAGCTGCGAGCCGCTCCCGTTGGCCAAATATTTGCCCAGCTGGGCCAAACAAAGGCAACGCCGAGGACAAAGGAGCGCGCTGCGCTTCGACATTTGCGTATACGTAATAAATAAATAAAATAAAATCCCAGTGGAAGCCGGATTAGAAGGGGAGCAGAGGCGGGCGGAGGCGTGGCGGAGGCGAACACTAAATGGAAATGGTAAATTGGAAATTGCAAATTGGATCGCTGTTCGCCGCTAATGAAATGCGATAAAATGGACCGGACCCGAAATCGAAATCGAACCGAAACAGTGCCGGCCCTCAAAGCCAAGAGGGACCAGGGATGGCCAGCGATCTATTTGGAACATTTTGAGCGAATTGTGCGGAAATTAGCGGAGCTTTGGTGCCCAAATTTCAGGGGCGGTCCTGGCTAATTTTCAGAGGCAGCTCGAAATGTAAATCAAAACTGCAGCTCCAAGTGGCTCACTAATTAGATTAACTCGCAGCAGCAACAGAAAACCAGCGCGCACACAGACCCACAAAAAGCTGTTGACAATTTCGGAATTTGTTTTTGCAGCCTGATAGGGAAATACGTGCACTTGGAAAACCAAGGCGGGGACTAGTGCGCGATTTGGGCAGACTGTTATATTTAGTTGAACTAAAAATAGTAAGGGTTGCGAGGGGAGACGATCTTGAGGAAGGCGCATACACTTCAAAAATGGTCCACGAATAAGTGAGTAGCAGCAGTGATGAAAAGCAGACTAACTGAGTGATCAACCCACTTGACGTACAATATATATTTTCCCATGTTTTAAAACGAAAACTGTACTATTTCTTTGCTGTGCAGAAAGGCCCAGCTATATCTGGCGCATATATATACTTTTGACTTGGCGCCAACGAAATATGCTCGGGTTTCTTGCCCGTGTCTCCGCGGCTGCCATGTCTTGCTTAATTATTTCCTTGGCTAGAGCAAACAACCAACATAATTTCTGACACGCCCTCCCGCATCCCACGCCCCGGCCGCGGGTTTCCCGTTCTGCCGTTTTCCAGCTGCTTTTCCTTGCGCCTTGTCTGCGACACAATGAAAAATGTGGAAAGTTGCAAGTCGGCGACACGAGAAGCGGACGCAGGCCGCTCATTAGCCGCATTTGAGGAGCCTTCTCTGAGATTCGATGGCCTCTGATCGCCCGGCTGTTTTCCGCTTTCCATTTCCCCGTGTTTTCCACCTAGCCGAATTTCAGCCAACTACAAAACGCAGGCCCAAACAAAACAGGTGGCGACTACCTGGGTTCGAGGATGGTTGGCAAGACTGGCTTTCCCGACACTTTCCCTTGTTTGCATTTAAATTTCGTTTTCAATACCACCGAAAGCTGCATAAATTATCTCCACAACCTCAGCTGTTTTTCCGACTTTTCTCGTGTGTGCGCCCAACTACAACTATCGATCTCACCTAAACCTCCTGGGTGCCGGCTCTCCGTTCGTCCTCCGCCCACTGTCCGGCTGTCTGGCCCATATGCAGCGGGCAATAAAATTTAAATATTTTGCATATAAATCAAATCGATGGAAATTTTCGGGACAAGGCAGTATGCCACATGTGTGTGTGCATGGGCGGGGAAAGGGATTGCGAGGGGCGCTAGGACGCGCCAATGCAGCTGGACAAGAGGGCGCCCAGCGCTGCCGACAATAAATTAGGCAAGGTGCTTAAAGAAGCGCTTTTAATTCAAAATACAGTATTTATCATCTCAAACACTGGGGCATATTTTTGGAATACTTGCCAGATGTTTTCAAAAGCAGAAAACGAACTCTACTGCCAAATCTTTAGGGAAGAGAATATAAATAAGCGGGGGGTTGAAGTTAGGATTCTCTTCCTGATGCCCAAAAATAATCAATATTGTCGTCGACCAGAATAGGGAATGTCATACCTCGTTGAGCTCCTAATTAAATTCCCTGTCGAATGGCATTTAAATCTAAATCATTTTCGAAAACGACTTTTTTTCGAAGGGGTTACAAAAAATGCGAAAATTTTTCAACAAATAAAAGCGATAGCCTCGGTTAATAGATGCCCATCACAGTCTTTCTTTTAGCTGTACGCCTCGATTCGACTTAGTTACGACTTAAAAACGATGACGATAAAGTGATCTATAGCCGACGTTGATTGCTGCTCACTGCAGTTCTTCCTTTCAGTGTGCGCCTTGATTTGACTCGGAAACTAGGAACGCCTTAAATGCGGCTTGAAGAAAATAATAAAAAATACATTTCTCATCACTATACAGAATGCTGCAGCAAGTCTATCCCCACTGGCTTGAAGCTAGCCAAGTGTGCAACGGCGGGCGTGGGTGTCCCTTTGGCCAAGGGTCGACTGCTCTTGCCCAGTGTTTTGTGGCTGTGCGACGCCCTCTCCGCAGAATGTAGATGTATGCAGATGCAAATGCACGACACAAATTGCGGGAGTCGCGTCGAGGGCCCATTATGTGCCTTCTAACTGGGCGATCACGTAGCCATAAGCGGGCATGTGTGCCAATAGCTTGCAATCTGCCGGCCGATCATACGAAATGGTCCCACAGACACACCCTCGTGTCCTCGGAAGGTCCTGCGGCTCCGCTCGGTAATCACGCGTGGCGTCTCAGTTTTGTACTGGATTATTTGCTTACAGCAGCACGTATTGACTGATTGATGGGTGGTGTTTTATTTTCAGCGAGTTAGGTGGGGAGCCCTGAAATCCACCTCCCTGGAGTCCTAAAGCCCTGCTGAAGTGGTTAAGAGTGTTGAGCTCCTCCCTGTTGCCTTTTGATGAAACAATCAAAGACAGGAACAGGCAACTGAAATGTGAGGTGCTTAATTTGACTTCCTGTATTTTTTTCAATTTACTGCCTATACAGCACATTAACCATGTGTGGCATTAGAACTCCCGTTTTCTCCTCCTTTTCAATGAGATGATATCGGTGTTTCGGCCACTGGGCAGTGGAGACCTGGGCTAATGAAGATCTGCGACGCTGAAAGCCACGTCTGTGCACGTGCAAAAGGATAATGGATAATGGTCACTCGGACGCGCATATGTCCTGGCTGACGGTCCACCTTCATTTGCATCACTCGGCGGCTCCTAATGCAGCGACGAGTCCTGGAAGCCCCGGCGAAGGATGTGGCATGCAACATTTCGTTTACGTCGAGTGCACTTTCGGTCACATTTATTACACAATTCCAATAAATAACATTTCGCAGGGCTTCCGGCCTCTGCCGCTGCTCCTTTCTGGCCAGCTCCTTCCAGACAGCAGCCCGCACACAGGGACGGGCAGACCAGCACACTCGCAGTCGCAGGACTCGCAGGACACACGGACACGGACACCGCACGTCGGCAAGGATTTTCTTTATGGTATTTACAACGACATCGTCAGCTCGTCATCGTTTTGCCGCTGGCCCAAGCAGAGGATGAAAATTCGGGGGCGTCGGGAAAGCGGGGCGAAGGAGCAGAAGGGGCGTGGAGAGGGCGGGGCTGGGGACATGGAGAGGGTTTTATTTACGAGTATTCCCAGCACTCACACACTGCGACGCAAGTAAAGGAAGTCCTGCTCAAGGAGCGAAGATGGTTGTACCCTAATCAAATTAAAGACCATTTTAGCAACGCTCCTCGAAGCACAGTCCAAAATTGACAGATAAGTTGTACAATATTTAAACAGTGTAGTGCTTTTGCCTTTTTATTGTTTAGAATAAATCCCTAAATCCCTACATACCTGGTTCTTATTAATGTCTGCCCTTTAAATTATAAAGTAAAAAGTTAGAGATTAAATTACAGATTTACCAGCTTGTAATAAAATACAGATGCGTTGTTAGGAGGGGCTTGCATTGTATTCTGCAGGTAAACTGTTAAAGAATTGCTGGAATTTGGTTTTTGTTTTCGATAGCTACAAGCCATGGTAGCGAAGTACTTTACATGGGAAATCCAGAGCGTTCCATTTGTTGATTATTAAAGTAACTCAGGTTGTGCCTTGCTACATACATAAGTAAAGTACGTGATTCCTTACAATATCTGGCACCCAAATTGTTAACTGACATTTCAACATGGCTTGGAGTCTCAGTGACTTACAACAAGGTAGAGGTGCGCTTTGAGGGTTCAAGCCTCGAAGGGCAGAGCCTGCAGCCAGGGCTCCCGGAGGATGCCCAGCTGCCCGCTCTGCCGAGTGTCCCGCAATAAATTGTGTGCTTTATTGATATTTTATTTGATTTTATTTCGTGCTTGCTCCACTCGGCCGTCGCAGCCCGCACTCGCCGCATTTCGGCCGCCACTGCACTTGAAGGGCTGCAAATTTGCCATTTAATTGACAGCCGAATTATATGCATTGTGCGCCCGCCTGCCGGCGTTAAATTCGACTTTGTTGCCGCAGCCGAGCTTAAATTCAGCAGCTCGGACTCGGCCCGTCTGCAGTCTGCACTGCATATTTATGAAGTTATTGCAATGCCAACTGGCATAAACATATTCATCGGGCGATGTGGGAGCTGTTTGATTTGCCACTCTAACGAACAGCCTGTGTGTGGAGATGCGGCGGGGTGTGCGGGGTGTGCGGGGTGTGCGGGGTGTGCGGGCTGTGCGGGGTGTGCGTAGTGTGTGTAGGGTGTGCTGCCAGAAGTGCACATTGTTTGCTATGCAAACTTTGCCAGTCGCTGCTGCTCCGGTGGCTTCTGCGACTCCAGCGGCTGCTCCCGCTCCTGCTCCTGCTGCTCCACCTCCAACTGCCGTCCCGCTCCTCCCCCTGCTCCGAGCCCTGCTCCTGCTTTGGCCAAATATCAATAGCAAACGGCGAGCCGCACTCCACTTGCATATTTATGTTGCACATGATTATGTTTAATTTTCAACCGATTGCGCGCCCCAGGCCAGCGAATTTCCCCAAGTCAAGAGCTGAACAAAAATATAGAGCTACATTCGTACAGAACTGTCCTTCTTGCTTTGGCAGCTGCCAACAATCTGTGAAATTTCCAGCTTTCTAAACTTCAGCCAAAATTGTTACGAAGTCCTTGGATTTTTTGGGGCGAATTTCTTGATTCCTAATTTCAGACACCAGGCGAACATAAACGTTTAGCAGGTGTCGAAACGATCAGCTGATCAGTTTATTCTGAGCTTATCAGAGATGCCCTCATGATTGCTTCCCCTTGTCACGGTCTCATTAAGTACATGGGAATCCATTTTTAAGTCGTGCTTATCGTGACTAGATCGTGACTAGATCGTGACGGACTCGTGAAACCACCATGCTCGCGCATCTCTCGTCTGCTCTTTTTTCGCAACCAACGGTTCTTTCCCATGGAGATCGCTTCCTATTGGTCAACGGGGAGAGGGAAAATATGGAAGTGGCCGCCATCTTGAAAAAAAAACAGCTGTTTAAGCTAGCTTTTGGCTACCAGCTGCCACTTGCTGTGTTTTCTGTTCGCCTGGTGTCTCAGATTCTGGCACCAAGCATTTCGACTGAGAAAATGTTACGAAGTCCTTGGATTTTTTGGGGTGAATTTCTTAGTTCCTAATTTCAGACACCAGGCGAACATAAACGTTTAGGAGGTGTCGAAACGATCAGCTGATCAGTTTATTCTGAGCTTATCAGAGATGCCCTCATGATTGCTTCCCTTTGTCACGGTATCAGCAAATACATGGGGTTTCATTTTAATATCGTGCTTATCGTGACTAGATCGTGACAAGCTTGTGACGGACTCGTGAAACCACCATGCTCGCGCATCTCTCGTCTGCTCTTTTTTCGCAACCAACGGTTCTTTCCCATGGAGATCGCTTCCTATTGGTCAACGGGGAGAGGGAAAATATGGAAGTGGCCGCCATCTTGAAAAAAAAACAGCTGTTTAAGCTAGCTTTTGGCTACCAGCTGCCACTTGCTGTGTTTTCTGTTCGCCTGGTGTCTCAGATTCTGGCACCAAGCATTTCGACTGAGAAAATGTTACGAAGTCCTTGGATTTTTTGGGGTGAATTTCTTAGTTCCTAATTTCAGACACCAGGCGAACATAAACGTTTAGGAGGTGTCGAAACGATCAGCTGATCAGTTTATTCTGAGCTTATCAGAGATGCCCTCATGATTGCTTCCCTTTGTCACGGTATCAGCAAATACATGGGGTTTCATTTTAATATCGTGCTTATCGTGACTAGATCGTGACAAGCTTGTGACGGACTCGTGAAACCACCATGCTCGCGCATCTCTCGTCTGCTCTTTTTTCGCAACCAACGGTTCTTTCCCATGGAGATCGCTTCCTATTGGTCAACGGGGAGAGGGAAAATATGGAAGTGGCCGCCATCTTGAAAAAAAAACAGCTGTTTAAGCTAGCTTTTGGCTACCAGCTGCCACTTGCTATGTTTTCTGTTCGCCTGGTGTCTGAAACTCAAGCACCAAGCATTTCGACTGAAAAAATGCTGCGAAGCCCGTTAAAATACTGCATATCTCCAATTGTTCTGAAATGTTGCCTACATTTGAGCGCTGCGGCTTTTAAGCTATCGCCGGATCCGACGTTTCCATTACAAAATGGTTTTTATCGTAGGGTAAAGATGAAAAGGCGAATTAAGAAGATGTTTTTTGGATCTGAACCCATTTGTTGCGTTCCTCTCTAGCATTTTGTTGTTGTGTTCATCCAGGGAGACTATGATAACGTTCGCTTATGAAGGTTATGGAATCGTTTTACTCAAAGTAGTTCCAACCTTTCCGTTTACATTTGCATTTTACTCTCTCTCACAACACTCCGAAAGTGTGTTAAGTTCCCATCGTGAAATCCGGAAACACCTTTATTTAAACTCCGCACATTGCCAAAAAACGTGTACTTTAACGAGCACAACGGCACAACAATCGAGCAGGGAACGAGCACACTTCAGAACTGCAATCAAGAGCCAAACCGATTTCCCTGGTAGTTAAGTAATTGACCAATTCCAGAGCACCACTCGATTGTCAGCCATTCGAGTTTGCGACAATATCGATAACCTGTCACAATATCGTTAGCCTTGATGGCCGCTGCAGTGCTTCCTCCGCTTTATGTCCTTTGTTAACTGCCCAGTGCGGCGCACCCGGCCCTCCCGTCCGTCGCCATCCTCCTGGCCGCCGGATCGTTCAATCCATTTTCGCCTGCCCCATGGCCAATGTCACAAATTAAAATTTATTTTCCGACAATTTTTGTTTAAAGGTTTTCGGGCTGGCGTGGGCATCCCCATCCCGATCCCCGTGCACCTCTCCATCCCCATCCACATCCGCCCGATCCGCTCCTGAATATTTGAAACTGGTGTCTGGGCAGCAGCTGGCGTCCTGCTGCAGCGGCAAAGAAACAAATGCAAACCGTCCACGGAGCGTGAAAGCAGATTTAAGCTAGTTTTTATTCGTTATTTTTTATTCCCTGCTGGCAAATATGACCCTTTTTCGAGGCTGCAGAATTGGACAATTTTATAGGTTTTAGGTGCCTTGTTGCTCATAAAAAGTAGGTAACTAGTAACTACATTGGCTTGACTTTGCTTTTAAACAAAAAATGCTCAATGGCTTACCAAACGAAAACTAAAAACGTGTGCTTTATTTTTTTAAATTAAAAAGAAAATTATAACTGGATATACCTTTTTAGGTCATTACTCAATACACAAATACCAAGCTCTTCTCCGAGCGTGTCGAACTCGACCTGACCACGTCTCCACATCCTTAGCCGTCCTATCCTTTTTATTGTTGTTCTTGTCACATTTATGCACACTTAATGGCGGCGACAATCGACCTATGAATGTTCTTAGCCTTGGCCATCCTGTGAGTGGGCGTGGGCGTGGGGAGGGGGGGCAAAGTGTGGTCGTGGGTGGTGCGGTGGGAGGGAGAAGGCGTGGGAGGGAGGAGCGGAAGGCAGGATCGGACGGAAGGACTGGAGCTGCAGCAGCCTCACAATGCCCAATAATGGCAAGTAGGGTATGGTAGTGGGCCAACAAGTCGAGCTGTGAATACCCTATGCAAATAAGAACAATATTCATTTATCTACTTTTTAAATTGGTTGTAGTGTACTGGAAATGACTGCCTTTCAGAAGTAGTTGCAGCACACTGGCAGCAAGTTGAATAATAATTAATATAATAATCTAAGGTTCAAACTTACTAAAGATGGAATTTAAAAGATTCCCCAATTCGGGAGCTTTCCCTTAAGATGATCACCTTACTATGAATTGAAATACCCTGGTTTTCTCCCTACCCCCTGCTTACGCAAACAATACCAGCGAATTGCGCCCACGCCCCGAAACCCCCGTTGTGCCACCCTTTTCCTGGAATTTTTTGGGCTCGGTTTTCGGTTCGGGGAGGCGGAGGAGGAGGCTGCTCTTTTGGTCATTTTGGTCGGAGCATATTGAAAAATTGTTGTTGTAGGAAAAACCCATTTGGCTATTGTTTGTCATACTTTGGACGGCAGCCGTTGCCGTCGCTTTTCCCGCTTTCCTGCCGTTCCTGTTTTTCCAGCTTTTCCTGCTGCAGTGGATTTTCAATAAATGACTTATGTGTATACACCGCGGGGCTAACTGCTCTCCGTGTCCGTATGTGAGCGCGTGGGTGTGCGGGTGTGCGGGGGTGCGGGACGCTCCCACCAACCCACTCACCAAAAATCCCAATCCCCCTTATCCCTACCCATATTTTCCCTGCCCGTGCTCTACCACCCCTGCATCTTTTCGTTGTTTGTGCTTTTAACGAGCCCAGCTGCGTGCCGGTTGCGAAAATCGCTTTTAAAAATAATAACAATGTTGTTCGCCGCCACCACAACCAGCAGTTAACCCCTCGCCGCCAGAACCACGTAAACTTAGAGGAAATTCAGCTAAGAGGGGCTTATGAAATTGGTCAGGCTGTTTAGCGGGGCCTAATGGAGGGCATCAGACGGAATGAGCACCTCTTCAGAGGAAGGAACATATTTTTAAATTTTTAAACGTAACTACAAAAAAGGCGGGCAACAATATATAAGGACGACTTTTATATACCTTCTCAAGCCATTAAAAATCAGTTTAAATGTACTTTGATTGTATCATCACTTGAAACTCTTTAATGGGTGCCTAAAAGTAGGCAACAATATTAAAAGACCCCTTTTTATTGCAGCATACTGTAAAACACCTTTGCCGTAGAAGCCATCGCGTATCTTTGTTATTACACATTAAATATTTTTTATTTGCTCAGGTTGTTCTTAGTTCCTGAGAGCGTTGCAGTCAAAAAAGCATAAATGTTCTGCCAAGAGCTCCATCCTTATGCGAATTCCTTTCGAGTTTCCCAGCTAAGCATTTCCATTTGCCGAAATGTTCGCCTGCCTACGACTCCCCGGAGATCAATAGGAGAGGAGGGGCCTTGTGACAAAGGCTGTTGAAAGTGCAGGAATCCGCTTCACTTGGCCTTAAAGTCGTGCAATTATTTGCGGAATCACTCGAGGACCTCTCCGCTCTCTCTTCAGCCTAATTGACTGGCTTTCCCAGGACCTTCCATTCATTTGGCTTTTGTTTTCCTTTGCGCCATCTAGTCCTCGCCGCTCCTTCGCACACACACATACGTGCTATATACTTTCCCGATTATATTTTTCTCCTGTTTTTCCAGCTAATGAAAACATTTGCCGGAGCAGAACGAATACGAGTAGTTATTAAAATATTTTCGTCTGTGTCTGCCAATGACATTTACAGGCCCTGAAACTAGCAGTCCGTGCAGGACACTCGAGCTCGCACACATAGTCGGGTTTGCCGGGGACGAGGCCGTTTTGTTTGGCTGATGTTGACGTCGGCGCAGCCCAGGGGCGTGGGCTGGAAGTGGCAGAGGTGTGCGAGGGGCACTGCTCCTGGGCCGTGTTTGCTTTAAAGTGCAACTTATTTACCTGGGCACGACCGAACTGAAATGCCGGAGCGCCGCCTTCCTCGCCTGCTTAGTACCCTGGCCACAGGCCCGCATAAATGAGGCACTGCATGGAGCCCTTTTGGCAGAGTGTCCCGGCCCCCTCCTCGGCCTGGCTGGCTTGTTTGGCTACCCTCGATGCGAACAGCATTTGGGTGGTAAACACAATTAAATATTTAATAAATAATAATAAATAATTCAAGAAAGGGCCCAACTTATTTTAAAAAAACCACAAATAGGTTTAGCAAGCAACCCCACCAAATTGTATACATTTTAGGCTCTTTGCCTAGCTCAACTAATGTATTCTCAACCTATTACTATTAAAGCATTTTCGATCATTTTTGTTTTTACATTAATTATATTTTGAGCTGTGAGGTTATGCTATAAAAGGGCAACCGCGGGTGAAGTAAGTAGGAATAACAAGCGAAACTTTATAAAGTTCATACTCGTAGACATATATCATGTACTGTGAATACTGTGTAACTTGTAATTTGAACATAAAAAGACTGTTTCATTAATTTGTTCCAGGGTATATCCCAGTCGGGTGCTTACACTTTGCTGGTAATCATTCTGCCGCCCTCCCCACCTTCTACCCCTCGCCGCCGCCTGTTGCCATTTTAGCCTTTGTCCTGTGTGTGTTTATGCTGATTTTAATCAACGATTTTAACGTGCGCATTTGTTTGTCATTTACAGTTATTGCTGCATAACACCCACACCCGCCCACTCCCCACCCAGGTAGACCTTTATTGGCTCGCACGAGCAGGTGGGAAGAGGGCGAGAGCCTTCGTTTGCATATTGCATATTTCGACACAGCCACTTTTTCAATAGACACATTTCAGTGCTCAATATCAAACAGAAAGAGTGGGGGAGGGGAAAATATTGGACTGTTTTTTCATCGGCGAGTTAAATAGAATTATTAAGCAAATAAAGGGAAAACGAATTAAAAGGAATTTAAAATGGGTTTTCGCCAAATGAAATTAAGTGCAAATTTAATAATAACTGGGCATTTAATTGAAACGAAATTGGCGCGAGTAGATGTTGTTTTCCCAACAGATTCGGCGGATTCTCGATTCCGGCCGTCATAAACATAATTTACATGGACTGCCATAAAACGCAGACCCGGCGTTTCACGACGGTTTCCACTTCCCATTTTCCAATAGTAAAATTTAAGCTGCTCCCCTCGGTGGGTGCGGGCAGGGGCAGGGAAGGGGGTAATAGAACAAATGACTGCCAGCACAAGTAAATCAATTGGCTGCCATTTGTATGCGTAACATGGGCGGAGGGCCACCCCCCTCATTTTTGCCTTCTATTCGTTTTTTCAACATTTTCCCGAACAGCTGCTGCCATAAATATGGTTGGTGGGAAAAGCGATGGAAAACGGAAAGCCGGAACGAGAAAGAGACCCGCACATGAGGGGGTCTTTAAGGTGTAAGTCAAACTAGCGGGCGTGGCAGTCCGCCCCTCCTGCCACACACCCATGGCCACTAGTGATGTAGCAGCATTTTATGCGCAAATGCAAATTATATTTCCACCGGATCGCTGGGAAAACGCCTTGCCACGCGGCCAGTCGAAAGAATCTGGGCGTTCCTAAGAAGTCGAGCAAATACGAAGATTTTGGTAGGAATAGGATGTACAGATGGGATGGGTTATACTCCAACGTCTTCCAAAATAACAAAAGAGCTGTCTTACAACCTTTTATAGGTCTAAAAGTATGTAGTACAATGTGTGCAATTGCCAATTTAAAATAGTTTGTGGCATACTTTTAGGCACCTTTGTAGACGATTTTAAAATTTAATTGATTTATTTTGGTACTTTACTGCAAAGTAGGGTACTCCGTAGTCCACACGTTTATTTTTCTTGCCGCATTTGTATCCTCATCCTTAAGATGTTTTGGGGCTGACTCACGTTTTTGTGGCTGTGTTTCTGCGTTTTTGTCGGTCGCTTCCTATACGTTTTATTGTTGCTTAAAATTTACGCCAAGAGCAATAAAATATTTTAATGGCCACATAAAATGCTGCAGCATTTGTAAATAAATCGGTGGGTTTTCGAAAACAAAAAACACGAAGGGAACCGAGGCTTGTCTTTGTAGCAGATTTTACATTCCTTTCTACATTTTTTATAGCCGCCCGAGCAATTTGCCAAATGAAAATCGCACACGCGTTTTTGAACGCACCGAGCAGTGAATTTCCCCCAAACACTTTCCATCGCGTGTTGCCGTTGCTGTTGTGTGCTTAACTGTTTGCTTTGTTGCAGCAACAATGGGATGTAATTAAAAAGTTTCCTCAAGAAATTCAATCAGCCAAACTCGAGCCGCCCCGAAGGACACGCCCACAATGTAAACAATGAAGCCAATTAAACGCTCATTAAGTGCGCAGTCCCAGGCATAAAGAGTCCTGGGAGGAGCCACATCCGCATCCCTATCCGCATCCGCATCCTCAGCGCCATCATCATCAGCGTCTCAAGTTAATTTTTTAAAGCACAGCTTTGGGCGCTCAGGTGGATGAAGCACACAAACAACAGGTGAGCTACGGCCAGAAAATGGGTGATAAAAGCAGCGCAGCAGCAGCCCAAGTGCAGTGAAAGGTAAAAGTTTCGCCCAAAACTTGCTCGCTTCCCGCTTTCTTTCACCCCGTAAGCTCGCCCCTCACACACCGAGTTTTCCTTCATTTTCCACTAGAACTCCCAGGCGAAATGCAAACCGTTTTTGCTGCTCAAGCCCAAATGAAGTTAATAAACACACACTTGCAGGACAAGCAGCAACAGCAGCCACAAGGCGACCGGAAACGGAAATCGCAGCCCCGAATTCGGCGCCCAAGCCCTTTGATTGGGACTGAGTTTCAGTTTTGGCAACGGTTTAACTTTGGGTGTGATTCGTGCATTTAATTGGGGTGCAAAGCTAGGAAGCTCAAAAGGTGTACCCAGCTTTATGTTAGATATAAACAACAATCGTGGGCAGCTCGTCTTCGTTCAGGAGGAGTTAAAAGATGGGTTCATTTATATTGAAAGCCTCGAATGGTTGCGCCTTTATTATGCATACTTTCCTTGTTTCTAAGTTATACTATGCTTTAACTCTTAAATGATTCTATATTAGTTTCGTATGTAATAATAATAAACTATATTCATATAAAAACTCAAAGACATACTCCACTAATATATTCAAATTACACACATTGTACTAGTCATGAACTGGCTAGTTTCCTAAATTATAGAAAACATTTTGAACCAAATAAGCCGAGTTAAATGTATTTTTCCACCCCCTTACTTTCCATAACTTCCATGATTAAACCTATTTCGAAATGCCACCTTTTCTATCAAATTAGTTGATGGGAAATGCTCATGCATTAAAGACAAAGGAATTTTCCACCCATTTGAATGCCGCCATTGCCATCCATTGTCGATGCTACCATCGACGTGGATTAGCATATGTCTTCATCGCTATCCCCATCCTCATCCACATCTCCATCTGAATCCGCCAGCGGATTCTTCTATCAGCCACCATTTACACCCAGTCCCCAGTGCCACGCCCGCCGTGTCGCCTTGTTTGGCATTTAAAGGTAAGCAGCTAAGTGGCAAGTCACCGGCTCCGCCTTTCCTTATGGCTTTTTACACTATAAACAATATTTATTAGCCCTTGTGATGGTGATGTATTTTTAAATTTAATTGATTAAATTTACTTTGTTAGTTTGTCAAGTTAGTTGGTATGGTCATATTTTTTTAAATTTAAGGTGAACTAAATCTTTTTAGTTTTAAAACTTCCCACTTATATTTCTTGAAGTGCACTTCCCGCAGCGACTTGGCGATGACTTTGATGTACACACTGTGAGTGAAGAAGCTGGCTTAGAGGGGCGGAACACAGAGAGGGCTGCGGGGGTTAGGGCGCTGGGTGGTGAGGGCGGGGGGGAAGGGGAAGGGGAAAAGGGGAGGGGCGGTTATAAGAGGGTAGCAACTTACAAAGCGACGTCGTCAGCGTTGTCAAGTTGCATTTGGCTCAATTGAAATCGAAGTTGCATCTTCTAGCATTTCTTTTGTCTACGCGAGCGTTCTACGACAAGAACCCCCTCGAAAAAAGGACGCCCGCCCAGGCCGCCCATTTCAACTTGGGAAAGGGGCGGTGAAAGGTGGGAGGGGAGGCGTGGCAGCGTGTGTGCACACATTTTGACGGCAACATCGCCAGATTTCTGCTGGCATCAATGCGCATATGGAGGGCGGAAAGTGTGGAAAACTCTGGCGAGGGGAGGGGTATGGTGAGAAAACCGGAAGTGGGAGGAGCCTAAGCAATTTAAGAGTCGCAGCGCGTAAAACGAAATTGACAAAATCGCATGGAGTGGCTCGGCGCGAGGGGCTTCAGGGGCTTGCACAATGGCAGTCACTTAAATTTAACTGTAACTGTTCCTTATGATAAGTAAGCAAGCTTATGGCACGCCAGCACACTGAGCTACAAAAAATATATATCTCAAATGCTCCCCGGGAGTCTAAGGCCCGTCAAGGAGGGGATTTGGCAGGAGGCGTGGCCGGGCTAAGGAGATTTGAAAGCGCCCGCGTTGACATATTGATTGCCAGCTATCCGTGAAAGTGGAACAGCGGCAAGAGGAGGCTGCTGGGCGAGCTCGAGTGGGGAGCACAGTCAATTGGTAAGGATGACAAGACAAAATAGGTAATACTTCAGCTACATAAAATACGGCGACTAACACTGTATTTACGTTATCAAATAGCCTACAATTCGTATGTATACATGCCAAACAAAAACCCAAGACCCATCGTGATATGAAAGTTTACATACTACAAAATACCTTTAGCAACTGCTATTACCTCGTAGATGTTGTGAGAACCCCACCCAAAATAGCCGAGTACTTGGCGAAGTTCGAGTATCTGTCATAACTGGAAGAGGTCCCCCTTGTATTTAATAGACACACTACCCCTGGTGTGAGAGGGTCCAAAGACGTGGCAAGTTCTTCAGTGCGTCTTCTTCAGGAGTCTTATAATGACTGCCTCTCCCGAAGATTTGTATACGACTTAACACCCAACGCGGCCTGCGATTTTCGTGGGAAAACTTTGTCAGCCTCCGAAGGACGCCTGCTTGGGGAAGGGGGTGCTCGGCACCCACCTTTCACCTCCCCTTTGCCACCTCCCACTTGCCACTATCCACCCTCCTCTCTCCCCTTTCCCGTGCAGTTTGTTTGCCAGATGAAAGTCGCCCGCTGAATGATTGCCATTTAGTCTGCCACTTGCGACTAATTCGAGATCGCTGAGAGCTGCAGACAGATTTCATTATTTATGCACTTGTGTCTGTGCGCCGGAAAATGGGGAAAGTCAGCGAGGGGGAAACGGCGGTGGGGCTGCCGACAATTAACTTTGTTTTTCGCTTACATTTTCACGCTATTTTTTGGGCCAAGTTCCGGCGCGCACTTTGCGCTTTTATGCTCTTATTTATTTGCAAGACTGCAGTTGAAGCGAAAATCAGGAGGGCCGTGGCAGGTGGGGGGCGATTCACCTGGGCTCCGCCGGCGTCGAGTTTGTCAGAGTTTTTGTTAGTTGTTTGCACCAGCTCCTTTCATGTCCTTGCCGCACCTCTTCATCAACGCGGCCCTGCCGGGAAAAGTTTGGGATCGAAGAAGCGAAGTAAGCGCCAGGTGAAAATGCCCCATTGGTCAGCGCGGGGCCGGGGTGGAGGGCGGAAAATTCTGGCAGCTCTAATTGAGTTATTTGCGCAGCTCAGCCTGCAGCAAGGAAGCAATTAACCCGCCCGCCCACTCGAAATGGTTATTAAAATGTACACAAAAATATACGGAAGAAGCTGGGGAAGCCATTGCACACCCTCGACTGTGACGTGATTTATTATGTTTTTCAAATCGAAATTCACTGCAATAATTGCTATTTCGGCCTGTTTTAAAGCTCGCATAGCACATCAAAGAAATGCGTAAATTGGGCTAATTAAAAATGACACATTGGTCGCTTTGTGTGCGTGTGTAAATTAGTTTTTGGCTGATAAGGACCTAAAAGCCGAGCAACTAATTGATTATGTGTAAATAATTTTTGGCTGAAAAGGCACTAAAAGCCAAAGTAATTTATATACTTTAACGTAAAAAGCTAATGGATTCCGCAAAGTTTGTTATTTTAGGGCACGACAGGCTAGAGTTAATTTGGTCATATAAATTACAATAATAAATGTTCGTTGGTCAAAATCCACTTGATTTGCAGTATGATTAACGAGATCAACCTCGAGTTAGCTTTTTGGGCAAACGGATTGGGGTCGGCAAATCTGCTCCAAAAATAACCCTATTTGTAAAATATGATTACAAAATGCACAACCAGGGGGAAATCAATTTTAATTTAATCAGGAGACCCCGTTTGCTTCTGCAATCAGTGCTGAAAAGTGTGCAGTCATCGTTGACCCCATTCGAGCCTCCCCGGACTCATTAACCCTTGTCAGCCGACCGCCTGGCTCGACCTTGACCCGCTGTGCCCTTCCTCCGTCTCCTTCGCCTGCTTGCCACCCTCAACCCACCCATCCCCCAGGCCGGCATTTTAATTTTCCGTTTTCCATTTTCCGTTTCCATAAATCCAGAAATCCAGTGCCATCGCTCCTTAGCCCCATTACCAATTAGTCCAAATAACATGGCTGCCAAGGTCAATGGCCCGGACTGGATGGTCGGGAGAAGCAGTGGACACGGGACAAGGATAGGGAGTCCTGCTCCTGCTCCTGCTCCTGGTAGTGCTCCAGCTCCATGGCCATTAGGCGTGCGCTGCAGGCTTAATTAATCATGGCTAAGTGAGTCCGGGACGCAAAAAAAACTATTAGACATAAATGTGATTTTTCCGTTGCTTTTCGTTTATCGCTTTCTTTGCGCTTTCCCATCCAGTCTGCCTTTGTCTGCGCTTCCGGCTAGCTGGCCTGCACTGAGAAAAAAGTCCCCCTGATGGGTGTGGAAAAAATAAAAGCCTTTCCCCTACGTTATGTTATAAATGTGTTGTTTTTAAATCTTCCCTCTTCTTTACTCTTCTAAAGAATTACGTATATTAATAGGTTTCGTAAATTTTGTATGTCAAAAAAGAAAAAAATATTTAGTTGACAGTGCCAACCAAACGAAATATTTTTATCATTAATCTAAGCGATTAATTTAAAATCCTTATTGGTAGCAAATTTAGATTCCAATTTCGATATTTCATTTTTTATGGAAGTTATTATAAAATAAAATATGAAAACGAATTTAAACCGAATGCAAATGAGTGGAAATACTCACAGCTTCTAACATATTTAAGTGAAATATTTTTTAGCGTGTGCCAAACAGTGGTGGACAGCGCACAAATTACTTAAAGATAGATAGAGCGACCGGATGAGGTGAAGGATGTGGCTGGAGTCAGGGGCGGGGTCGGCGGAGTTCGGCGGTCGGAGGTCGGGGCAACGACGCGTTATTTCCGTTTCCGGTCCAGCATTCAACACGCGCATCGAGGCGCATTGAGTGATGAAGTTTCGAGGCCCCAGGATCTGCCTTGCCCCGTGCCACGCCCTGTGCCCCGATCCTGGCCCTGTTGGCCTGGCCTATTCCCCGGCATAATCTTTCTCCTTTTTTGTTATCCTCGTCGGCTCTCGCCACCTTTTTCCCTTTTTGCACCCTGTTTGTTGGCCAAGTGATAAAATGTTTTATGTGCCCGAGTGTCTGATAACAATAAATAACGCCATCAGGACGAAGAGGACCCCGAAGTGGTGGGCAGGGCGTTCGGCTGGCATGCAAACAAATTGGTGTTGAAGGCATTTAGCCCTTTGTGGGACAAAGTTCTGTGGCCAGTCCGTTTGTTTAGGCCTCGCAGCGCGACCCCAGCGCTTGATGAATTGTAATCAGCCCCGAATCGGCAACAAGGCCAAGGACAGAGGGCCCAGCAGGGGCTGTCGTATTAATCATCGAACTTTGAATGGCCCGAATCTGATTTGATTAGTTGCCAAAATATGTTTGAACAGCCAGCGCAACAGTTTCGGGCCCGAATCGATTTTCTGGTGATTAAAACTGGGGAAAGCGGAGAGTAGTGACGTTTAAAAGGTATTATGTCATGCCGAGGAAGTGGTTGTAGGCTCTTTAATCCCAGATGATGTTAAAGCACATATTTGGCTGAGAGATACGCATTGAGTTTGGACAGCAGTAAAATTAAAGGTACTCAAAGCGGTTAAATTGGGTTTTAATTTCTGCAAAAGAAACAGTGGCGCTTCCGATGTCTGTGCATAATTAAAGCGGAAGGACAAACAAATAATTTCATATTAATTTATTAGCGTTTTCATTAGGGCCGCAATTAAATTGGTTTGATTTTTTGCATTTACTTTTTACGCCACTCCGGACTCAATAAACGCATAATTGAATAATTGTGAGCAGGGAAAAAGATTTAATGAGGGGCATGAATTATGCAGGAGGCTTTTATTTTATATGCCCGTTTATAGGGTACCATGACATGTGGCTAGACTCGCAAACCTATTTGTTTCGTTGTGTTCTGCCGCTTGCCGCTTGCCGCATGCCGCATGCTCTTTCCAAGGCGAAAAGCCCGAAAACAATAAAGAGCTCGCACACGTGCATTTTTAATTTGGTTATGCATCGCTTCGTTTTCTGCCTTTCTGAAACGTGAAAATGGGAAATGGAAATGGAAAACGAGAAAATGTGTGTGAAATGGACAAATGAAAATGCGGGAGGGGCAACGCACACCGAACGTTTTTAATTATGTTGATTTTTCGCTGATTTAATTTTTACCTGCGTTCGTTAGGTTTGCAGCACAGGCCAAATGGAATTTAATTTAATCCTTTAGACCAAAAAAACAAAAAATACACATCCTTTTTTGTTTAAGCTGACCGGCAAAGGCAGCCGAAAGGCAAGCGAGGGGAAAAAGGAAGGCCACATTATAAAAGCGCTTTGGCCAACGAATTTTTACCAGCTCTGGCGGAAAAAATACTTCAAAAAGCGTCTATTCAAATGCCAAACGCTGATAACAGGAATGTCCAGGGGTTCTCGGGGCATTTTCGGTTAATGTTACACCACTTTGGTTTAATTACTTTTTGGCTTTTGAACCAAGAACGGCGGCACTCGCTTTTTGCTCACTTCCGTGGCCGTTTTCAAAGAGCTTAATTAAATACGGGGAGCCAGTTTGGCTCTCCACTCGTCCCGATTCGCGATATCAGGCGATATGCCGCACTTTCCGATAATTTAATAATTGCGCCGGGCTGATAAGCCGATTCAGCTGCATTATGCAGCCTTAACCGCATTCGAGCACAGTATTTACCCAGCGAGTTTGGCTTTTGATTTCATTTTGGTCGCCTGCATAATCCGCATTGTAGGTAAACTCTTTAACTTTTCCATAGAAGCAATATAAAGCCACGTTTTACTTCCTTACATTTTCAGAGCCATGTACACCAACTTAAGGCAAGGTAAGCAGATTCAAGGCACATGCATTCCTGGGAGGTCCTCGGCTTAGTAGCATCCTGGAGTCCAGCTGCACCACGATGAAAGATGTATACGTTTCTTATCACTTCACAAGCCCACACACAATCGCACCGAGTGATCACATGGCACTCAGGTCATGCTGTTTTAGCTAGAGCTAATTGGGAATTATAAGAACCCACTCAGGTGATTACATTTATGATTCCAATATCATCAAAGATCCAGTAAAATATAACATCATATAATAAAATATATACATCGCTCACTTTATTAGTTATCAAATTGCAATACAAAGCTCAGGGCGGATCCTAAAGGATTCCGCCCGGACATAAACGCGTTCCTACATAAATGTACAATCACTTGTTAAAGCTCTGGGGGATAATGTTTTGGGGCAAGGGAGGGACTCTTAAGGGCTAAGCAGAACACCCGGAATTAAGTGAATTACTGCCGCGGGGGCACAACTTATCACATCTTATCACAAAAAACTGGTCTACCTCTTACATAAAAATCGGAAGGGTATACAAATGTACAGGCCCTTGTTGCATATTTACAAATAGTTCCATTCACTATTGTAAATTTTAGATTTGTAATCTTATTATTTTTACATTCAAGGCCTTATGAAATACCTGGACATTATTGTCCGAGAAAAACCTATACCGCTCTAACATTCTAACTCAACTCGTCAGGAAGTAAATATCATCACGTAGGTAATAATTTTAAATTCATTTTCAAAAGTAAATTAAACTTGAAAGGTTTTTCAAAATGGTTTCAGAAACACTTTGAAACGCCTAGGCACATTCTAAAGTTTTGATATTCCTATTTTTTAAAACGTCAGAGATAAAAGACTTTAGTGTGTAAAAAAAACTATAAGGGATTTGAATTTAGTCCTTTTTGGTTTAAAAATGAGAACATGGACGAGTCGCTTAGGTTCTCGTCTCCTCGTAGCCACAGTGAATGTAGCCGGTCTCCAGGGAGCCACCGACGGCCGGTGACTTGCTGGGCAGATCCTTGCCCGCATCCTGCTGCCGCTCCTTGTGGACGCCATTGGTGCCGTTGGCCTCGCAGCTGTCCAGGATGCGCTCGAAGACGCTCTCAAAGCGACAGCGGCTCAGCGAGAAGCGAGCCGTGTCCACGCAGAGATCCCGAAGGGCGGCGAAGAGTTCCGAGAGGAGGGGAGCTCCGCCCGGGGCCCCAGGTGAGCGTATCCTCACGAGGAACCTCAGGCTGTGGCCGTAGTGCTGCAGATCCCGCACGCCCGTCAGCCGCTGTCCCAGACTCCGCGAGATGATGGCCTGCTGGGCGGGGCCGCAGAAGCAGGTGACGGCATAGTAGCCCCCGTGCTCCGCCTTCAGCCGCTCCGGACTATCGCTGGCGATGACCTGGCCCGCCCGGAGCACCGCCACCCGCTGGCACAGGTGCTCGATCTCCGAGACCGAGTGCGAGGTCAGCACCACCGCCCGCCGGGCCAGCAGCAGCTGCTCGATGGTGCCGTAGACCAGGTCCCGGGTCACCGGGTCCATGTCGCTCGTGGGCTCGTCCATCAGGACGGTGGGCGTGCAGCCGCAACATGTCACGGCCACCGTCAGCTTCCGCCGGTTGCCGCCGCTCAGGTTCCGCACCTGGACGTCCTTGTAGGGCCGCAGTTCGTAGGTGTCCAGCACGCGGTCGAGGAACTGCTCCAGGTCGCGGATCCCGCGCAGCTGCCCGTAGAAGCGGATGCACTCGCTCGCCGTGAGCAGCGGGTCCAGCGGGTTGCTCTGCGGGCAGTACGAGACCCCGGGCTGCAAAATCGAGTTAAGGTTATTACTTAAAATCACAACAATTACTTTTAAAAGTGGAGACCGGGCCACCCTGCGTATGAGTAATACATTACAGGCACTCTCATTGTAAACATAAACAACGTCGTACTGACCCTTCGCTTTCGGAACTGTAATCGCCTGTAACTTGGAGCCTAGAGCTTGAATGGAAATCTTCATACGACACTTATATATAAAATAAAATCAAATAAGACAAGGCAACGCTGCGTATGAGTAATACATTACAGTTGATATAATAATAGTGTAAATATAATATAAATATTTTTTAGAAGCCTACTGCAATATTGTCTTATTCTTAAAAATTTACTTTTGGGAAACGTTCTCTGATTCGATTTGACTACAAACAGATTAGTTCGTTTTTGGATATTATTTAAGCCGTTTTTAAAATAATATGAGTGGGAAATCTCCTGTACAGAATATTTTCACCTCTGCCGATCAACGGAATAGTTTTCCACATCATCCCAAAAACAAGACCCACCTGCTCGAAGTAGATGTGGCCCACGTTAGGCTGCAGCTGCCCAGTGAGCAGCTTGAAGATGGTCGACTTGCCGGCTCCGTTTTTGCCCAGCAGCCCGAAGCACTCGCCCCGCTGGACACTGAAGTGCACCTGGCGCACCGCGTAGCGTCCGCGGCGGTAGGCCAGCCAGAGATTCTCGGCCCGCACGGCCTCGCCGGCGGCCACGCAGCTCTTGAAGATGCTCTGAATGTTAACCAGCTTCAGCTGGCCCATTTTGTCCAGCTCGCGCCGGTAGGTACAGTCCATCATGCGCTCCACGCGCTGCCACAGCTTTCGCAGCAGGTGCCATTCGATGAGCACGTTGAGGATCAGACCGGCCACGCCCACCAGCAGGAGCGCGGTGAAGTGGCGCCCGAGCAGGTCACTGGCCAACGGATGCTTGTACGAGTCGATGTCGTAGCGCCGGAATACCAAAGCCACCATGTAGTTCTTGCACAGCTCCAGGAAGCCATCGCCCAGGGCGTGGATGGGGAAGATGAGGAATGCCTGGTTGAGGCCGTGGCGCCAACTGTCCCACGTCGGACCGTCGCCCACCACGCCCAGGATCAGCACGATGCCCATGGTGACCAGTGGGATGATGAGGTTGGCGCAGAAGATCGACACAATGGCAATGCTCGAGTCGCTGAAGATCTTCTCGGCCACATGGACGGCAGGAACACAGGCGAAGCTAAAATATGGAAAAATGTATTAATTCATTTTTGACACCTTATTTAATATTTTAGAACGCACCTGAAGGCTAGCGACAGGCCAATGATGCCCACGAGCTGCTGGCGGTCCACGAAGACGGGCATGCCGAACATCAGGACGACGACCAGACAGACGATCAGTCCCAGGACCATCACCAGGTAGTCCCAGACGAAGGCCACCAGCCAGTAGGTGACCGCACTCACCCCGCACAATCTCTGCTGCAACTTCTCGCCATTGACCCGTTCGTTGACCAGGTAAACGGAACCGGCGGCCACCACCAGGCCGAAGGCTATCAGCAGGATGAAGACCATGGATCCGTCACCCGCCTGGCGGAGAACCGAACTAGTGCTGAGTTCGGCGTAGCCCAGTTTCCAGGGTTCGTTGAGGGTCAGGATCCCGTACTCCGAGTCGTTCAACGTGGTGCGCAGCAGCTCCGAGTTGAGATCGTTCAGCCAGGCCACCATGGAGTGGTAGCCCTTGTTGTTGTACCACACTGTGGCTCCCGAGCCATTCAAGCCGTAGCCTCCATAGCGCCTCTCGCGATACTCATCCCAGGAGTCCAAGACCCAATCGTAGGCCTTCTCCGAGCCATTGAACTCCCTGCAGGAGTCACCACCTAGCAGATCACAAGAGCTCCTCAGCCGGAGATGCAGTTGCTCCGAGAGGCTGGAGGGCCTCTCTTGGGACAGGAACTGAGCGCTCTTCGGATAGAGCGAGCGACTCAGGGGCAGGACGGTGTCGAAGTCGTCCTCCAGGCGATAGCTAACGAACCACATGGCGCACAGCTCGAAGAGAGCCGGCAGCAGGAGCACGTAGAGCAGGAGGCGGTAGTTGCGGGACAAGTGTCTCAGTCGCTTGCCCATGAGCAGTCGAAACTGCATCCACGGCGTCGGCGGATCCTCGGTGATCATCGCCGGTCCGGTGACCACTCCTCCACTCCGATCCCCGTTGGCCTGGCGTCGTGGCTCCTCGCCATTCCTGTTCAACTGCTCGAACTCCTGCTCCAAGCTCGAGCTGCTCGTCAGCTCCACATCGCTGATGCCGCCAGACGCCTCCTGGGACTGCAGCAGCTCCAGGAACTCCATGGCACCCGGCGTCAGGTGCTCCGCATAGCTGGCGCTAATGGTCAGTCCGTGCGGATGGTCAGCCCCTCCCGAAGGAATCGCCTGGCTCTGGGGCAGGAGCTGCTGGGCCTTCTGGGCAATATAGGTCACTCCAGTGGCGTCGGCACACCGCATGCGGATGCTGTAGTTCGAGGTGCACAACCGCTGCAGGGAGTCCCGGCTGTGCTGGGCGATAATGCGACCCTAAAATGGTACCAATTGGGTGAGCAAGGGGTTTAGACTTACATAATATAATGTTAAGCAAATAAGTACACCACTCACATTGCGCATTATCAGGAGCGAGTCGCTGAGGTACTTGGCCTCGTCCAGGAAGTGGGTGGCGAAAATGACGGCCCTTCCCTGGCGCAGGCGCTCGATCAGCTGCCAGATGTCCTTCCTGGCCTTGGCGTCCACGCCGTTGCAGGGCTCATCCAGGATGACCACGCTGGGCGAGGCGATGAAGGCGATGGCCACGCAGAGGCGGCGTCTGTAGCCCCCGGAGAGCTGCCACGAGGGATAGGACTCGTGCTGGCCGAAGTTGAGGCTCTGCAGGGTGCGGGCCACCTCGGAGCGGATCTCCTCGGCTCCGCCGCTCTCCCCTGGCGGCATCTTGATCCGGGCGTACAGATGCAGGTGCTCGCGAGCCGTCAGGGTGGGTATGAGGATGTTGTCCTGCCAGCAGACGCCCACTTGGTGCTCCCCAGCCAGGAGCACCTTGCCGCTGCTCTGGCGGATCTGGCCGGTGAGCAGCTTGATCAGCGTGCTCTTGCCAGCTCCGTTCCGGCCCAGCAGGCAGCTCACCTGGTTGCGGGCGAAGTCGAGGCTCAGGTTGGAAACGGCGCACTTGCTGCCAAACAGTTTGGTGACATTGACCAGCGAGGCGCCCAGCTTGTCGTCCATCTGCGACCGGCTGACCTTTACAAAGCTATAGTTATCTGAAAAATCCAATAAAGTATTAGTAGAATGTATATGAGCCCCCACTGGGGTTTCACTTACTCCTCTTGTAACGCTGATAGGCCAGCCCAATGGCCGCGTAGAGCAGGAAGTCCAGGAGGAACATGAGCAGCGCCATGGCGCACTCGCTTCTCGCCGGACCCACCTGGATGAGATGGGCCGGGGTCAGACCCTCCTGCTGCAGCTCCATCCGCATCAGCTCGCCCCAGCCCTTGGCGAAGGCCGTGGTGAAGGACAGGTCCACCAGGAAGCCCTCGAAGACACTCAACTTGGCATCGAACATCAGCACAATGATGAAGGGACACAGGCTGATGAAGAACAGGAGGGCGGAGGCCACCGCTCCAATGTTCGCCGAATTGAAGAAGTTGGAGCACATGTAGCTGCAAAGCGCGCCATATGTCAAGTCTGTTCTTCTAGGTCCTACGCGAGCTACTTACCAGAACGATATCAGACAAATGCCGAAGCTCAGGCAGTAGAACATCATGAAGAACCAGTTGGTGTAGCCCAAGATACCGCCACTGTAGAGCACCACGCTGATCAGCACGAAGATGGCACAGAGCTCCAGGAAACTCATCAGAGCCCAGGCCACCAGCTCGGAGTGTGCCTTCAGGCCCATCGATCGCATCAACTGTGGATTATGTATAGGTTAGACACCTTCAATGGGGTTCTTTATAATTTTTCGAAGGCAACCACAACATGCTCTGGTTGCACCAATAGAAAACGGAAAAGAAGATTAAGTACAGCCTTAGAAAAAGGTGACCAATCCTTTATTTCGATCCCAGTTCTAGCATCTACTGCATATGCTTTGCTCACCATACTATTCCTGCTCTCCCGCATCCAAATGCGCTCCCTCACACAAAGGGCCACGAAGACCACCAGACCAAGTAGATAGGCAACCTGGACACCTTGGGCCAAGTAGAGACCACGTTTGAAGCTAAAGAAAATGTTCAAAAACAGTGTTAGGCCACCAAAAAATAGTTGGGTCGCTTACACATCATTGAGGAAGGCGGGATAGGGAAACTGTTTGGTGTAGAACTGCATGTTGTCCACTTCGAACTTGTTTTTCTTGCTAGCATCCCCGGAACCGCCCAGTCCTCCGAGCAGATCGAAGATACCCTGGCGCTTGGAGCGCCTCAGAACATCGTCATTGTCGAGCAGCCGCAGATCGGGTTCACCGGTTGCCGCCAGCTGTTCCGTGGTAGCCCCTTCTTCTTCGGTGGTGACCTCCACCCCCGCCTCGGGGCGCATGGTGTTGCCGTCTGGATCCTCTGCCGCTGGCGAAGCCTTCTGGGTGGCGTGGTCCGCACCGCTTCCCTCCAGACTGAGATCGAAGTCGTCGTCGTCGTCCTCGTCGTTGTCCACATGCTTGATGGTGAACAGACTGCTCAGGGATCGCCCGCCCTCAAGGGGGTCCGCTTCCGGCGCGAAGCCCGTCTCATTGCGCTTGTACTTGATAATGCCCAGATCGACCATCTGCTTGAGCTGCACGAAGCCCCGGTGGTACTTGAGATCGATGACCATGCTGTCGGCGGGTCCGGGGAACCAGAACCTGTTCCGGTTCTCGAAAGTCGGCTGCGTGTTATCCGTGTCCATGTGCAGGCGGTAGGAGGACTGCTTGAGGGCCACGTCCTCCAGATTCAGGGCGGCCAGAAAGAGCTTGTTCTGGTTCAGTTCGTAGGCCCTCTTCTGCAGCTCCTCCGCGCTCTCCACAGCCTCGAAGCGGTCCGCCGACACGCAGTCCATGAGATCGGCGACGGTGGTGAGAATGTCGTATATCAGCTGGTTGGTGCGAATGTACTGGAACACCCGTTCGATTTCCGCAACGTCGAAGTCGTCGCCCACCAAACTCTTGACCAGCGGCGACTTGGCCAGCTTGAGGAGGTTGTCGAAGGCCTCCTGGAAAGTGGCATTTGTGTGCAGCTTGGTGAGAATCGTGGCGGCTGCTCGGGAAAGCTGCTTCAGCCTGTCCAGCTCCTCGAAGGTGGCATTGCTCTGCGGGGAGTTTAATTTAGTACAAATGTTACACAGTATTCCTGGTTCCCCGAGGATGACCTACAAACTTCACCACGCTGTCGGTCGCCACATTGGCGGGGGTGTACAGAATCCGACCCTGGATAATGGGCTTAATGGTGTTCCAGGTGAGCTTTCCTTGGTTGGTAGAAGTCACATCCCGATAGAGGCGCTTGCAGTACTTGGCTAAGGGGTAGAAGGGTTTTGTTATAATCCATGAAACATATAAGCCAATATTAAATTAGTATAGAAAGGGGCTTGTTAGTATAGGAATAATATGCCATCGGTTATAGGATCATTGTACAAAATTAGACAGCAATCACAGCCCTCGAAACCATTTTAGCAGAGTTGCCCCAAGCTTAAGAAACAAGAACTAAGCAATTTCAAGAAGAGCTATTGTAAGGATCTCTGATCATGCTCACTTGGCCTCCAGTCCGTGGGGAGCTTCTCGGATCGACGACGACGGCCTGGAGGCAGAGCAAGGTTGGCAATTTGCAGGTTTAGGGAATTCAACAGGGGACCGCCTCCTCAGAGGACTCAACTCACTCGGCATCGCATCGAGCTCCGCGTCGTTGGCCTGGCTGAAGTCCTCCGACTCCAGGATCTCGTTGACCAGCGGTATGGTGTCGGTGTTGGGAAACGGATGGCCGCACAGCAGGACGCCCAGCTTGACGAAGGTCTCGCGATCTGGGGGGATCAGGGGAATCAGTTGGGGCTATCGGGTTCACGGGGATTACGTGTGGACATACTCGAAAACAAGTGCTTGATGTCGAAGCTGTAGTTCATCCGTCGCTCGATTTCGGGCACCAGGGAAATGATTTCACTTATGTTACCTGGGGGTTAATGATGGAAATACTTACTACCAATAAATGCCATATAAAATATATAGAAAACCTAGAAAGGCAAACCTGTACCCAGCAGTCCCAACATCATTCTGTAGAGTGCGAATTTTGTAACAAATAATGACCGGCATAAACATTTTATAGGCTTTATAAACAATACCTGGTGCAAATGAAATTGTAATTGTCTTAAGAGTGTGTGGAGAAGTATTCCACGAGTTTACAGGGGCTTCGCGGCTTTGCAATAGTGCTCGAACAGGCCAAGCTAACAGCTCAGCAGTGGGAAAGGATCACGGTCGCCGCGTTGTGAATACCCCTAATTGCACCCCGTGTTGCACTGATGCTCGCTGGTCCACTGGCTAGCCTGGGTTAATTGCTAGGTACTCACTGCGAATGATGTCGAGTCGATCGCTGGTGATCAGGGTGGTGATGGCCGACACAAAGTTGGCCTTCTCGGCCAGCTCCACGACGGCCTTGTGGAGCCGCTCGTCGGTCACGAAGGCGTTGACCACATCGATCACGGAGTGCAGGCTGGAATGCAGAGGCAATTAGGGGCTAGTTCTGTGTGGGGTCCCCAGGCGATCTTACGGCGCCTCCTTCCAGAGGGAGTACTCCTCGTAGGGGTGCGCCGGCTGGCAGCGGTTCTCAATGCTGCAGATGTAGGAGAAGGCGGCAGGCACCACCTGGTTCTTGGTGGGCAGCAGGCGCGTGGGGTACTGGCAGGCCGCCACCTCCTCCGACCCGTACTTGAGGCGGATCAGGTAGAGCAGCATGAAGACCATCACCGGCCAGGCCAGCAGGACCAGGCTGAGGCCCTTCTGGCGCCATCGCACCAGCAGGTCCTTGCGCAGCAGCTCCCGCACCTCGCGGCCACTCAGGTGCATCCTCATGGCCTTCCCTCGCTTGTCCCACTTTTCCCGCGATTCCCGCGTTTCCCACTGGCGATTGCTGCTTCGGCTGGATCACTCGGGCATCTTCGTCGTCTGCACAGGGAAAATCGAAATCACTGTCAATTTGTAGCATCGCTCTTCATAGCTGATCCAAAAGCATATTTCAGTAGCTCAACAAAAGTCAAAGGTCTAACCGAACAAAAGTCTCCTATCGAAATGTCAAGGTGACGCAAAAAGTTATTCGCCCGATCTTGAATACCTGTTCGAGCGTTTCTAAATTTATTGTTAATTATTTATTGCTGGTTATTCTACGTTTAATGAGGTGATAAGCGAGAAATGTGTGTGCTAAGCGATGATCGGGTACTTCTATATACTACTCTATTCTGTGCTTTTGTTTGGTATTCCACATATAATGACGGGACCTAAAAGGTATAAAATATTTCAACGTTCCATTTCGTATAAAGCAATGTCTCAAATGTAGCGTTGTGTTACCTAAAACTGTATATGCTGTGGAGAAGACCTTAAATCTTGTGAATGGCTTGGGTGCATATAACCGGCTTATTATTTAAAAATGATTCCGATTCTATAGTATTTTAGTAAAGTCTATTTTCCTACTTCTATTTATTGGCGGCGGAAGAGAGCCGGGTGTTAACTGCCCCGGCTGATAGGATTGCTTTCCTACGGACATCGCTTCCCCAGCATAATTAACCCCTGTTCGCATTGTTGGCCGCCTTTGTGCCGCTCGCCGCGTTGCTAATTCGGGCTACTTAGTGGCTCGCCTTGGCGGCACAACGCTTCCCGGTGGCAGGCGAAGAGTTAAGCCCCTCTTTCCGCCCCTCGACCCCTGCAGCCAGCTCTGTCGGTAAACGCCATTTGTTGACAATTACTCTGAAGCGTGCTGCTGTAATTTGAATTAAATTATTCAGCGGATAGCTCTGAGTCACAGCTAAGTGGACAGTCAATCAGTAAACACCAGTGGAAAGTTTGTAGTTTCCTTATTCCTAGCATGCCTATACGGAGGGGAAAGAGTTTTAATATAAGGTACTATTTTTTAGAAAACAGACTTGTTACCAAGCATGAACCTTGCCTTACTACAAAACGGTCGATAATTGCTTGCACCTAAGATAACACATTTGTGTTCGGCTTGCCTTAACGAAACCACACATATCTAAAGATAATAAGGGTAGTAGAAATATCATATCTACATATCCGTACTAAACTATTTTAATCTCCAAACCTACTTGAAAATACCATCACCATTTCTATTTAAGAAGTGTCATTGCCTCCGGGTCGTGCAACTTTTCTCACAAGAAAGTATCTCCGAACCCTCCAAGGCCTAGGCCCCGTAAACTGGGCGATCGGCCAAAGAGTTATGGCTTCGAACAGGAGCTCCGGCTCCACATGGCCGAGGTGAAGGTGCTCGAGATCGTAATGGCGCTGTGGCGCCCAGCTGTCCACTTGAGTCAGGTGCGGATGAGAGATGAGCCGCGCCACTAGCCGGCGGGCGATTTATGACCCCGACAATGTCAAACTTCGCCAAGCCAGTTGCAAATCACACAGACGTACTGCCAGGCAGTAAAAGAGTGCTCATTCTTTAGCCGCTTTTTGTTTGGTATGCAAAGCCGGCCCGCGACTTTGATGAACGCCACCCGCTGATCTCGCCAAGATGCCAATCAACTCCGGCTGGATTGATCACAGACATTCCCCACACATGCAAGCACATACACCTTTCAGCCGCGCTGTGAGCACTCTGACTTCTGACTTTTGGATGGGACTTTAGTCAAAGTGGGAAAATCTCGAGGGGCGAGACAAAAGAATATCAACACGTGGGGAAGTATGAGCAGAAGCTAAATCTGGCTCAGGGTACTTCGCCTCTTAATAAGCTGGCCAACTGCTGAAGCTTGGCTATTAAAGCTTCAAAGAAGCAGCTCTCAAAGAAGTAAAAAATATATGCACAACCTTGTGATCCCCGTTCGAATTCTATAGAGAATATGCCAGAAGTACTTCTTAGGCATCTTTTACAATAACTAAGGCATAGGTTGTTACATCGGGAGATAGACTACATATTAATCCTGCACTGGTATTCTCGCCTTAGTTGATCATCCAGCTTCTTGTTACAAATCAGTACTTGTCATTGGTGCTCAGCTTTCTGCACTATATAAGGGAAAGGTGGTGTTATGATAATGGTTTTCTGGGTCTCCTATAAGTAATAACTATCTTAAGAAGAGCCCAAGTTATTCAACCTTATATAACATAGGATATAAATAGAGAAGTGTTATCAAAAATAAAGAAGCAAAACTTTGAAGTCTGTCCCAGCAATCGAAACAATCAAATTAGTTTCTAAGCCTGCCAAATCAAGAGCCGAACTCGTTTGGCAAAGCCTATGGAACCAGATCTAGTGGAACACCAGATTTAGCGCCAGCTCCACTCCACTTTCAGTTGCATTTGCGATTAGTCAATGGCCTGAGCATAATGTTGCAGCGGAGCCAATGTCATCATCGGCGGGACTATCTAATACTGGACTGATCCCCGGCTAATGTTGCGCGAACCGATCGCTCCGGTTTCCCGCCGCCGGAGAACTGGGTCACTGTGTGATGCCTAGTACACTCGTATGTGGTTATTTGCGCTCGGGTTATCAGCTTCGCTGGGGACTTGTGGCTGATAATTGCAAGGTAGTTGGGCAGCGAAAATGATGGATGGCCGCGGCTCCAATTAGCAGGTAGGCCGCCCACGACTCGGCACTCATTCCAGCCTCGGTTCAAGGAAGACATCGGCCGTAGGCAAGTGTGTTAGCGCCTGCGATTCCAGCGGCAATTAGACACTCCCGGCACGTAATCCCCCGGAGACCAGTAACCAGCCACCGGCAGCAGCCCCCCGAAAACCCATAATAAGCAGGTGTTTTTGCGCACTTTTCAGGTACCTGCGAACCGAAACTAATACTTGCTTTCGGCTAATTAAAATAAAGCGAAAATAAGCTGCGAATCAGATGCAGTTGCGAAACGGGATTTCGAGGCGCTTTCAAGACCCTCCACTTGTATACCGAATCAAAACTTGTTTAGATCACGTTTAGTCACTCAAGATGCAAATGAATTCCTGGAATTACCCAGACAGCACTCAAGTTCGTTCTAAGTCTTCGTGGAGGTACCTTTTAAGACCTCCGGGCCGGTTAGATAAAAGGTGTTGTACAACTGCGTTTCAGCAGGTTTGTTTCAGCATCCGACTCAATCTCCGACCTGAGTTGTTCAATTAAAGCAGACAGGGTAACGCTGAACTCCTGAAACACGAAACAAAGAAGTGTACTTATTCGTATCTCATAGCTACCTTTTGAGCATTAATATCTATTGGAAATGTATTCTTTCGAATCTCATAACTACCCCTTGAGCTACTAATATCTAGTAGGTATTCTTAAAGCACGAAACAAAGAAGTGTGTATCGTTCGTGTCCCATAACTACCTTTAGAGCTACTAATATCAAAGGAAATGTATTTGCTACAAGACTGCAACAACTGTTTCTTCTGGTTGTGAATTGTATATATACACTGTTAGTTTTGAATAAACAAATTCCACAGGTTTTTGACGTGTGAAGTGTAATTCCATTTGCATACGCCTACCTACATACGAACACCGCGACTGGCCTCAGCTGACAGACGCACTAATTCAGGCGAGAACTTGACCCACCTGCTGCTCCTCCCTGAAAACCACCAACGACCATCGAATGCACGGAGCAAAATTGCGAAATCTTCTGCGGGAAGGCTTATCATTTCCAAAATAAGATTACGGCGCATAGGAAAAAGCAACAGTGTGGAATAAAATAAATTTAGACAAAAGTACCACACAAACAGCTCTAATTTGCTGGGAAGCATGGTTGCTCTCAAAAACCTACAACGACTTTTCTCTCTGTGCCTTCTTGGCAGGCAGCATAAACATAAAACTCCGCCAGACGACGCCGACTCGAGTGGGTTCTAGCCGCAATATATCATCGATCTACTGGCTCACTCGGGTTTCAGCGCGACCTTGGCCATGAGTCTTCGCTAGTCGCTAAATCTAGCAAGTAGTGGCAGAATCGAAGCATCGCAGTGATAGAAGGCGAAACTGGTTTGCCGCAGACAGACAGACAGACAGAGGCAGCCGTGATCCCCTTGCCCTTTAGTGGTTCTTGCTCGGGTGATTATCCCACTTAAACTGAACATGGAAATCTTAGTTTTTGCCCCGGCACCCTCAAGCTGATTAAATCGCGTGTGGTCAAGCGTTTAAAGTCGCACGCGCTTACTGGCAATTTATGCGCCAATTTATATCTAGGTATTTCAACTGCACTCCACCCCATAAGTGCAGGTATTGCACTTGTGCTTTGCACTCAGTTCACGTGCTTCCTGGCGCTTCTTTCGTTAATTTCTTTTAATTTATTTACGCTTTTTCTGTGCATTTCAGCTGCATTCCAGTTAATGCATTTATTTAAAATGAATTGCTGTTTAATTCCCCCTTTTCTGCTTCGAGCAGCCGCAAAACAGTTTGAATTTTGACTGTTCTGGATTGTTGAATTGATGTGCCCTAAGTGGGTCCTTTACTGTTACCTGATATGGTAACATAATAATTTGCGCAATGTTGCATAAGGCTCCTCGCCGACTGACAAAAACGCGATTGCCGGCAGTGAAGCGTTTAAAAACGCACGCGTTTCCTGCTCAGCTTCTGACTTCGATTTCTGGATTTCACTTCAACTTCAGGTTGGTGTCGTAGCGAATCACTTCGAGTCGCCCGATCAACCGATCAACCGAGCACCGATCAGCATGAGTCGACAAGAACCGGCGCAGACTTGGCTATAATTATATTCCCAGTCGCATGTAGATTCTGCCGCATATTTTATCTATAAAGCCCCTCGGCGGCCATAGGAAATGCCGCTCGCTTTATTTATTTATTTATAAGCGCTAGCTCGTCGCTACTTCGCTTTAAGCCAGATCAGCAGCCGCGGCAAGGTCGCTGCTTACATGTGCAAAAACCGGCAGTGCAATTAAGTCTGGATAAGTAGCCAGTCTGATAATGGCGCTCAGGGCCTCTGGAGCGGTGTGCCGAAGATTTTATGCTAATGCCAGCGATAGCCGACGACGCTCGGGAAACGGAGGACGGGTCAAGAATTCTAACTAAGCTTCCAGCCAGTAATTTGCCTGTTTACCCAACGCTACAACACAGAACATGCACCACTTAACAGCGGCCATTTTCACCAGGAGCGGCATCATGATCTCTATGCAAAGATCCTACAAAGGACATTGCACTTAATGCACAACTCTGGGGAGAACTCTGCGAAGGCAGTATCCTATATAGCTAGATATGTAGATACTATATCAACAACCTCTAATACCTATTGCGAGATGAAAAACCATACTTCATTCTCAAAGCCATCTAGCTACTCTACGTTTATGAATATCAAATAATTACCAAGTGCATCTGAGACGCTAGTGCATCTGTAGTTGATTCTTGCTCCCCTCGCTGTTTCACACGGCTAATTGCCAGAAATCCCACACTTCGGCTTTTGCAACTTTTAAACTTTAGATCCGACTGCCGGAAAAAATCAATGACGGACACCCTCCAGGGAAAACCGTCCCCACAACGCCTCACACGTGGTAATTACTTGGCTATGCTCATTACAGATCTCATGCCTTGGCTGGGTTCTGTCGAGGCTAGGTTTGTTAGGCGAAGTGTGCGTATGTTTAGGGTATCATGTTTTTGAGATGCAGGCAAAACGAATTGCTTAGTATTGGAAATGCTCTATTAGCTGCTTAAAGGGGCACTAACTCTCAGTGCTGGGACACAATACAAAATCCGTTTTTAAGTTTGAAAATGATTCGTTAGTAAAATTTACAGATTTCATTGAAGTACTGGGCTCATTTCTGTGTGCTTTCCAAACAATCTTTAACAGTTTAGGGAGTACGCACTTCCCTTTTGTTTGTTTGTTTTTTCACTTTCATTGTGCTTTTCACTTTCATCGCCTGCTGCTGTTGTTGCCTGCCACCTCTTTTTGAGCCGCCCACTTGGCGATCACCTACATAAGTTTACAACTCTGCGGCTGTGTTGGGTCGGTGTTCCGTATGGACAATTGGTCCGACTCTTTTGTTTTGCTCCGAACTTTTTGTTTTGGCCAGCCCTTTTTGGGCAGCAACGTCAGAAAACGTGACGAGAAACCTCAAAAACCAGAAACGCCAGAAGCCAAGCGAAGCTCAAGAAATGCACTCAAAAAAACGGCGATAGACTGGATTACCTACAAACTTGGCGTGGAATTTATTTAGGCTTAGGTGTGGATGTAGTAAAACATCGCTGAATTCAGCTGAAGATAATCTATTTAAGCGTGAGCAATTTTGTTTTATTTTTTTTTTTGGGGAATTTGAAACGAGTTCAGAACTTAAGGATCCTTGATCCTATATTTAAAATTCAGAAATATAATATAACGCCCTAGGCCAATAAGCGGATGTGGTCAAAATATTTACACTCTTGGAGAGGCGACCAAAAATAACAACTAAATAATAGATAATAATGCAAATTAAGGCAGATTCAGAAATGTTTTTATATGCTCGGGGTGATATTAAAAACCTTTTTCAAAACAGTGTCCCCAACACCCCTGGCCAAAAATATAAGGCATTTAAGCGACGTTAATGCCTCCAACTAAGCCACTATAACCTCAGATTACTTTCAGAGTGAGTGCACCGTAATTGCAGTGTACCAACACTGAGAGCGACGCAGCCATCGAAAACAGCTGTTGCAGCTTCGTTTTGCAATCCGCTGCAGCACCGCAGTAATGGGTGCACCAAGTGTTTGGGAAGTTGCTAAGACAGCCGAAAGCGGCGGAGGTACAAAATCGGTGACTTACTGACCCCGCTGAACGAGTTGTTGGTCTCCGCGCTGCGCTTTGGGCCTCTGCGCAGGTGGTTCTTCTGTCTCGCCCCCTTCAGAGGTCTCTCGGTCACTGCAGTGGTCACTCCCCACACCGTTCTTTCGGAGCTTTGCTCTCCACTTCTCGCACAGTTAGCACAGTCAAAAAAAGCCAGGTTTCGGTTAGGTTCGCTGGTTTCTGGGTTGCCAGTGCTCTTGGTACACAGTGCCGCCTGAGACGTCCGCCGACAAAGCTGGCCGCAATTGAACTGAGCTTGACTAAACGCGCTTACGGAACATATTTAATTCCGCTCCCAGCCTGCCGCCGCTGCCGACGTCGCAAACGCCGTCGATCGGCGATCGCCAACTTCCAACTTCGTTGTTGTTGCGTGGGGGCGGCAACATGTTGCTCGCGTCCGTCGCACCAGCAACATGTTGCCCGCTCGGGCCATGGGCGTGCGCGGGGGTTCGAGCCGCAGCCCCCTGAACGTCGGAGCGTGGTGAGGTGTGAGACATGCATATTTACATATTTTTGTCCTAAGATTACATTAAAATGTACTTAATAACATACATTTTGCATAACTACTACACATAGGCGAAATACCTTATACATTATCAAATTAAACTGTCCACTTACATTGCTTTTAACTTGGGTACCGCGAGTTCTTTAGATCTAATCCTAAGATAACATTTAACTAATATAACTTTTGCAGAAGCTAAAGAAGATTACAAGCCACACAAAACCAGTCATGTTATGCCGAATATCTTTATTGCCTTCCTACATCATAAGATGGATTGTTTTGAACGTGAGTAGCGCGAGTTCTTTAGTACCGCGAGTTCTTTAGTACCGCGAGTTCTTTAGTACCGCGAGTTCTTTAGGTATGCATGTCCCTAGGTTCCAACAGAAACAAACAAAACAAAGATAATCAGAAGTCACCTTAAGTCAGCCCTGACAACCGAGATTTGGGCTTCCCAAAGACCCCTGTCCGAACTTCCCCGCAGTGCGCCCCTGCTCCCAACTGTTCTTCTGGCTCCCAGCAGCCTGTGCGTGACACGCAGGGAAAAGCAGAGCTGGACTTAATTAGCCCGTCTTTCGGGAAGCTCTAATTGCAGCCCTGGCCGTCGGACAGCTGTACTTATATGCAATGAAACGCCAAAATACGTGAAAACCCTTCCCGGAGCAGCGGGTCCACGAATTAGTGCCAATTTCGAGAGCCAGTCGGCCGTGTAAAGGGGGCTCCCACGCCCGCACTTTGTACCTGGCGCAGGCTAATGGATCGGAACCCAAGAACTGGTATAAGCTCGCCAGAGAGGTGCGAGAAAATGAAGTTCCTGGACTAGGACATCCAGGTTCAAGGGAGTCAACACTAAAGTCGCCTACCATTAACTTAGACTACAAATACGTTAGTTAGGTTCATGGAAACTTGAACTTTATCCCAGAATCAGTATATACTATTGATTCTGGCAGTTGGAATAGGAATAGGACTAGGATTTCGTTCGACCATTTCTGGGAACGTGAAGCACCGAAAAGTGCAATCGATTGGGAAAACAGGCCCAGGGGAGGTATGATGTGAATGCATAAGCCCCCTTCAGAGTGCGTTCGAACCGCTGTTATCAGGGAATTCAAATCAAACGACTCTTTCGTGGGAAACTGGATACGGGGAACACATGGAAATTCCTGGGGGAGAGTGCGAACAATTGTCAAGTGCTTTTGGATCCAGAATCAAGACGACCGCTGATCTGCGTCACCAGCGCCCACCTCCACATCCACCAGCTTGGACCGCGGCCAGGGGCAGTCCCCCACTCCTCCCCGGAAGCACGCCAACCAGAACCGTTCTCGGTCCAGCCGCCTCGCGGAGTCCACGTCCACGGACCCAGAATGTCCAAAAGTCTCGCTTGGCCGCGTATCAGTTGCGCATAATGCCCAAAGCCATTACGGCAGAAATCGTAAAACAGCAAACTAAACGCTCAAAATGCTGAAATTAAAATTATATATCTGAATTATGAAATTGTTTATCGGAATAAAGCGAGGCGCGGAGCGAAAACGGCCAACTAGCGATGACAATCTGGAAACCAAGTGGCAAAGTTAAGCCAGAGTAATTAAGTTTAGTAACTAGCCCCGAGACAAAGCAACAAAGAACTCTAATCCATAACGCAATTTTCCAGATAAAATAAATTATATTGGCGTTAGATAGGACATGAAAACATGCTTAGGTATTTTCAGGGCACGCACATGGAAAATGGTGTGAATTATATGGCATGGAACCATAACAAAGGTGAACTATTGAAAGTGATTGATGGGCTGACCCCACTATCATATCAGTTTCCCAACAGATTTTTGTGCGTTAGTTAGTGGCTGAAAGTAGGATTTTGCTGAGAATCACCTTGATGCCATTCCGGGTTCGTTGGCTGGGTTCATTCACTGCCGGCTTCCATTAAGAGGGCTCCGGAGTGAATACGGATTGGAAGTCGGTTGACTCAGCTTCTGTTCTTGCTGCCACGTGTTAGCGCAGCACCCCACGTCACCTCCCACTTACGGCACGAATGCGACCCCCTGCAATAGAGAAGGGTTAATGGGGAGGTGGGCGGTTCAAGTGTCTCACGCTTAGCTCAACCTCCACTTAGCTGCTTTCCGATCGAGCAGCGCTCGGGCCCTTGACTTCGCTTTCCACCACCCCTCCGCTTGCTATTTGAATACACTTTTTATATCGGAAATTACTTGATGAAAAGTAAATGCAATTGGCTTATATATTATACTTAAGCGGTAGAATTGCTTATGCAAAGGGAACTTTTATCAAAATGAAATCGGGCTTTATTCATGAACATCGATGTTTACTTATATCACATATCTGAAAAGTATAAAGTATTTGAGCGAACGACCTGTTTACATCTGATTTTTTCACTTCAAATAGAAATATCTAAATACAACTTCCCCCCTTTGATTTTCCCTTTCACACTTGAATAACTTTATATAAAAATGGAAAAAATAGAAACAAATAAAAACGTAAACAAAACCAAAATTCCAATTTACTGCACGGGTTATAAAAATCCCCATTGAAAACCCGTATAAAACAGTATGTCAACTTTAGGGCTAAAATGATTTTTGGGTAATAGGGTGCCGCTTCCTTTGGTCTTCAAGCCGTGGCTCTTAGTTCTATAAAAATATTTAACAAAATGGCTTTGCGAAGCTGATTGTTTCCATAGAAGACCGGGTGAATTGCGTTCAATTCGTTGAGGAGATGAGCTTAGTGGGCGGCGCCCTTTGGCCCCGACAAGGTCACGACTGGAGCCAATCAAGCGCCGCCGTTCGAGCCGGGGTCGAGAGTCAAGCGACAAAAAATAAAAATAAAAATAAGTAACTGCCAGAGGCGCTAACAAGTTTCAGGTGGCTCAGAAAGGTAGATTCTGCCGCCGGTCCGGCGTAATTACATTTCGCAGTTGTCAATAGAAGGGGCAGGCATGTACTTATAAATCTTTATATGTTACTATTTGCCGAGTTGGACAAACAACGGCCAGGAGGGGGTGGCGGGGGGTGGCGGGAGCCGACTGAATGCCACTTAAGTGCCATTATAAGACTGCGATTTGCAATATAAACAAGTCATGATTACAGTTATGTCCACAACCGGTTTTCGTTTTCCTATTTTCTGTCGGCATATTGCAAAGATAAGGCTAGTGCATCTTACTGCTGCAACAAATTGAGATATTCATGCAGGACCTTCTCCTCCTGGACCAAAGGCAAGTCCAGGTAGTCCATGTCGTTCTGACTGATGTCGGCGTTGAAGCGCTCGTACGCCTTGTAGGTCTCTATCTCAGAGCGCGCGTGCTTCAGAACCGCCTCGATGAGAGGCGACGGTGGAGCAGTGGGGGCACGTGAGGTGGAGGGACCATCCCAATTCTGACCCTCGATTCCGGCCATACGGCTAACGCGCTCCAGAGTCTCCTTCAGCTCATCCTCACTCTGGAAGGCGCGCAGCAGGCTTTCGATGGCCCGCTCAATGTTATTCGATGCGTTCTCGAGGGCCACGCGCGAGTTGTCCTCCTTGAAGCCCAGCTGGAGGAGCTGGTTGAGCTTGTCCTGGTCGCTGGGGACCCGATTTCGGGGCAAGGCAGCACGCAGCACGTCGGCCTCAGTCTGCAGCAGTTCCAACTGAAAAAATAATATTTCTTCAAGGTTTAATGAATAGGAAATTGTCCTAAAAATGTTTTCAATAATTTTTATTATTTTCAAAGCAGTTGTTCAACTTTATATTATTAACTCACCGCTTTTGGTAGATCATTTTTGCAGCGCTGCAAGGCGACGGTAGCTAGTCCGCCATCGAATCCCATTTCGGTTAGGGTGCACACGCTGCGGGGATTCACCCACTCGCTATCATTGGCATTGGATCGCATCAGGCGGCGCTGCAGAGCACGCTCAGCCTTGGACTGCTTGCGGGCATCCTTGAGCTGCCGACGACGCTCCTGGATGAACTGCACAGCCAGCTCAATTTTGTTTACGCCCGAACAGGAACGCAGGGCCAGCCGCGCCTCGGCGGGCTCGAACCCCATCTCGACGAGGAGAGCCAGTTGATCGCCGTTGATCTTGAGCTCCCTCAACAGGGAATTGGCCGCTTCGAAGCGCTCGAAGGCCTCATCGCGTCGATTCTGGTGGAACATCACCACGCCCTGGAGCAGCTGCAGTCGCATTATCAAAGCCCTTTCCGGGCAGGCCTTGCCTTTCATGGAGTACAGTCGCTCGAAATTCTCGCCATAGCTGCGACGGAAATTGCGGCCGCAGATGGCCAGCCGACGGTCGGCATCCGGCAGTTGGGTCACGTTCTTTAGGCAGAGATAGCACCAAACTATGTCCAGGTTGAGCAAGGCATAGTTGTCGACCGACTCGAGGAACTGCGAGTCGCAGGTGGCGAAAGACTGGTCGGCCTCCAAGAGCAGGAGCAGAGCCTCCTCGTAATCCTCGCGAAGCATTGCAGCATGGGCCTTCTCGCTGAATCCCAGGCCGATGAGCAGGGCGCGGTTCTCGGCCGGTGGCAGAAAGACGGGACTGCCGTTCTGGTCCTCCATCTAGAGAAAGTAGACAAGTACTTTTAAAGTTAGCCCTTCATATGAGCAATATTTCAGAATTTCAGAATTAACTGACCTCAATGAGACGGTTCTGGGAGGACACCACTGCCTGGACATCGGCCTTGATGCGATTGATCCGCTCGTACAGGGCTTCGCCGCTATTATCTCCATCGCCCACGATCACAATCAGCTGCTGGTTGTTCCTCAGCAGCTGATCAGCCAAGGAGGCATTGCTGGACACCACTCTTCCGGCGGCGATGCACTTCACATGCTCGGCATTCGGCAGCTGGAGCTTCTCGGCTATGGCCGCCTGCAGGTCGGAGCCCAGGGCGTTGAGGTCGCACTTGATGTCCACCATGGTGGCGCCGCTGTGCTTGTCAATGCGGCGAACCTTGAACGTGGCCACTCCGGTGGAGCTGTACTCCCGGCGAGCGGCCAGCTTGCGGAGCGCGTTCTCCTGCAGCTCCGTCAGGATAAACTTGCAGCGACACATCTCGAAGCCCATGATGTTGGAGTACTCCTTGGCCAGGTTCTGCAATAGGTAGTTACTAATTAATACATGTTGTGTAAGCCACTTTTACGTAAGCAACTACACTATTTATATTTTATAATATATTATACTATTCAAACCATATTACTACATTGTAAAAAATAAAATTTTTATTGAAGTCTTACAATTTCTTCTCCTCGCAATCCCAAGGTATTACTTCATCCACTTGCTCTAAAGAATTTGCGGTTCGAGTTTTACTAAGTTACTTTTACGATGCATCCATCAATCTTAAAATATAAAACATGTTCCACTTACGATCTACTCTCGGAATTGTCGATCAATCATCGCCCTTCCATTCGCTTACTCCTTTGGATTTTTACTTCTTATTTTGTTTAATCTTCTCAATCTCTTAACTTATTTCTTGTGCGCTGCATAATAAATGTTGTGGGAGTTTTTCAGGAACTCCGCAAAAAACTAACACTTCTGAACTCGTTTCCATCATTTTATCCTTTCCATTTAGTCGGTTTTGATTAGCATAGTACGATACTCTTAAAGGCTATTAGTTGTATCAACATAGGTCTAAGAGTGCTCTGTAAGAACCAAGCACACGAACCTAGTGGAAGTTTAACTGGTCAGATCTTTCCGGTTTCTGGTCCTCGTCCTTCCGCGTTTCGCAATCGTATCGTATGTACAGTGTATGTTTTGTGTTTTTCGGGTCGAGTTTGGGAAATCATATCGAAAATACATTGGCAAAACCCTAGGCCTAGAAATATACATACTAACATGCGGAAGAGATAAGCGAGTCAGTCGATTAAAATTGGTTAATGGGACGGGACAACCTCTTTCCCTGAATGAATCTACGGATACATAGTTTCTCTTGCCGTGGAGAATTCGCGGTCATAATTCATATTTCGCTCTATTTGCGAAGTTAAATTAAACAGTATTGTGTAAACAAATGTAAGATGATATATCATTACTATGACATATGGATATTTTACAACTTCTGGGGTAGTAATTTCACCACAAGTCTGACACCTGAGCTGTGAAGTTCGGCTGCAGCTAGTGATCTGTGAGCCCAGAAGGCATATATCCTTTAGCGGATTACGTTACCTCCAGGGCGCCCTCTACGCTGCCAAGATCCTCGGAGTAGTACGGCTCCTCCCACAGCTTGACGCCCTCGGACTGGAGGCGTGCCCGAACCTGGATGAATATGTTGTCGAGGTGCGACATTTCTGGGAGTGCGGCCGAACGGATGATTCTGCATTCAGAGAGGGGGGTGTCAGTGCCTGGACCACGTCACAAAGAAAGTCATAATATTTACCGAGAGACGTGATGTTATGGTTCTTCCTCTTACTGCGCGCACATGTGTTCCTGCCCGCAACAACAAAGAAAGCTGCGCAGTCAGCAGCGACTTCCTTGTGCTTTCACTGGCGTTGTGTTGAGGAGGTGCAAAATAACAACAGAAGCTGATCGAAAAACTGTGCGAACAAAAACTATACGAAACGAAAGCACGAACGCAAATTAAAGGAACTTTAGAACGCAAATAAAAGATGTGTTTATTATTTTGCAGTTAACCAGTGTGACCGCGGTGTCGTCGATAAATAATACCGTCCGCTCCTAGAAATTATACCAACTATATACCAAATCATTGTTATGGATAGTTTCCATCGACAGCTATCGGTTTGAGGAACAGGATTCAAGAACAAAACGTTCTTAAATTAATACATTTCTTAGAAAAGGCTTTCCCCTTTAGTGTTTGTCCACGTGTCTTCTATATGTTTCCTTTTATTACATTTTTGAAATTCCCTCTGCCGCGCGCCACTGTTTCATCGCAGAGTTTGGTATGGCTTTATTGAAACTATCGATTCTAAACGAATTTAATTTCAAGAACAAAACGTTCTTAAATTAATACATTTCTTAGAAAAGGCTTTAGTGTTTGTCCACGTGTCTTCTATATGCTTCCTTTTATTATATTTCTTAAATTCCCTCTGCCGCGCGCCACTGTTTCATCGCAGTTAGAGTTTGGTATGGCTTTATTGAAACTATCGATTGTAAACGAATTTAAATTTAAATTCAAATTTGGTATGGTATATAAAAAGGGTTTTGTATCAGAAATAATTCAGTTTTATATAAGTTTGAACTTTTAATAAAGCAGACTGCATTTGTTATGTTTTCAAAGAAACAAAATAACAAGTCCTTTTTAATATTTTTATATTTCATTACAGGTGACGTCGGACCAACCCCTGGTAGGCCGGTTCGATCCGACCCCCTCCCTATCCATCCATTTTCCAGGCGCCGGGGCATGCCACGTCGCACCTGTCACATTTCGCCGGTGGTGGTGAGTGTGTCTCGCGCTTGCCTCACCTGGAAATTTCAGTCACTCGCACACGGCGAAGGAACGCGCGCCGGTGAAAGAACCTATCCACATACATACATATATACTGCTTATCCTGAGCCGATCCTCCGATGAAGACCCGCCAGCTGCCGGCGACCACGACGACGGCCTCGTTCCGGGCCAAGCAGCGGGATGTGGCCGGGAGGCTGGGCGGGATCGGGCTGCCCTGCGAGCGGGAGCGGAAGCACGAGGCCGCCAAGCAGGAGCGGGAGGAGCAGCAGAAGCGGGAGCGAGCCCTGGCGGCGGTGGCGGCGGCGGCGCAGCGGGTGCGCCAGCACAATCGCAGGATGGAAGCCATCGAGGGGAACTTCGCGAAGAACAGGAGGATGCCGCTCACCAAGGGGATTTCCAGGGCGGCGGGACTGGGAGGCGGACCAAATGTCCCAGGAGGTGGGCTTAAATCTTAAAACCAAGTATTTTGAGCTACACTGAAAGAGTATTTGCCCCACACTTAGGAATTATCGAGTCAACTCTGATCATCTCTGAAACATTAAATAATACTCTTTTAAGAAAAAGGTTTTTACAATTTGAATTAAATTGAAAAAGCTATTCAGATTCCTATTTGAAGCATTAAAGAAACCACTAATTATTTCAGCACCAACTATAACTAGTTGTGAAAATAATATTTTTACCTGAGCTTAAAAAGAGTACAGCATATCATGTTATTATAATATGTGCTGTATTCAACAGCGTCATAAATTCCCAATTAACAATAACTTTATGCCTCGATCACTAGGAACAGTAGGAAAACGGACGGAGAGAGTGGGCCAAGTTTCAGCTCCTGCAAATCAGAACCAGAAGGACGAACCGGACGAGTATGACATCAAGGCCGATCGCCTGAGGCAGCAGCTGGAGGAGCTGGCCGGCCTGTCCGAGCAGGAGTTCGAGGTGAAGTTCCGCCAGTGGCTGGACCAGGAGGGGATTGCCCGGGAGATGCACTCGCACCTCCGTGTGGAGCTCATCCACTGCTTCAACAACACGGCTCTCGGTAAGTTAAGCTAGGTTTAAGATACACTTTAAGAAAAGTATGCATATCATTGTAGGCTAGGATATGTTTTAGAGTACTAGCTCACATCTTTGAAGGACTCTTCCATTAAAATCCATGGTACTTTAAAGTATTATATAATATATATGTAATTCTTTGAATATTTATCGCTATTTGCCAATACTTTTACTGATCCTAGTGATATATGGTTTTGTTTACTGGGTATGTTTACTTATCGTCATGATCTATGGGTCTTCATCTTACAGTACTTCCCATACTTACAGTAGTAATATAGTATCCCATTTTCTTCCAGGTCAGCTCCTGAGCAAGGCCGCCGGAGTGCAGATGGCCCACTCGCACTCGCTGCTCCTCTCGCCGCTGGCGGTGATCCTGCACACCCTGGTGGCTGAGTTCCTGCACTCCCAGAACTGCCACTTCAGCCTGTCAGTCTTCTGCAGCGAGACCCCGCATCGCCACAGCCTGCCCGACTTCCGCAGGCGTCCGGAGTTCCGGTTCCGCGAGGAGGAACTGCAGCCAGTGCTGAGCGCCGTGTTGGGCGGCGAGGAGGCGCCACCGGATGCGGAACTCACCCAGATAGCCTGGGCCCACTACGAGGAGGACCTGGCTGGCCAGACGCAGTGCCTGCTGATGGCCCTAATGCGATCCCTGGTGGAGATCAGGAGGCCTGTTCAGCAGGAGAAGGAGAAGGAGGAGCCGCAGCCTGTACCCGTTTCCGTGCAGGATTCCGGATGCCAAACGGAGCCTTCCGCCTGCCTGGAGGCCCGTCCCGGGGTGGACACCTCAAATCTTTACCAGGCGGAGGAGAACGAGCTGATCCTCGGCGCCGACGGACGCAGTGTCTTCGTGGGCGGCCGCGTCTCCCAGTCGCTGCACACCGTGGAGCAGCAGATGCACCAGTTGATGAAGAACATTCGCCAGGTGGCCAAGACCTGTGCTCCGCCCGTCGAGGTGTTGCCCACGGCCAGGCTAGAGGAACTGCTGAGGAGGGAGCTGCGCGAAAGGGAGCGCCTCCTCAAGGCCGGCATTGGCTTCGATCCCGCCAAGACGGCGATCAAACTGGCCGTGCCCTCGGAGAGGGTGCAGCCGGTGGCCAGTGCAAGGAACCCGGAGGATGAGGTGGTCCAGTCCGAGGTGGGGCCCATTCGCCTGCCCGTCCTGGAGGTGGCCCTGCCCCGACTGCCCTACCTCCAGGAGGAGCAGTTGGCCAGCCTGGCCGTGATCCGGCAGTCCGTCGAGAAGGCCCAGAGAAAGTCCCGCCAGCCGCAGGGCAGGATGTACGTGTCCATGGAGCGCATGGAGACCCTCATGCGCGACGTCTGCCTCTGCGTCCAGCTGCTGGGCAACCTGCTTAACCTCTGCATGGAGCAGGAGCACGCCGTGGGCATGCACAAGGGCTTCAAGGCGGGCTATCGCGAGGGATTCGGCCACGGGCACTACATGGGTTGCCAGGAGGGCCAGAAGCAGGAGCAGTTCGACCAGCGGAAGAGGGACAGGGAGAGGCCACCGCCGCCCGTAATGCGCGACGCCGCCGTCCAGGTGGAGGCCACGCCACCCGCCGTCGCCAGCAGGGGAACCCAAACCTCTAGGAGATCGACGCAGCAGGGATATGCCCACACCCAGACGAGCAGGAGACACCTCAGGGACGCCTCCAATCAGGCCAGTCTGCAGCCGGAGTCGTCGCATAAGGCCTACGAAGAGTGGATCCACGAAATGCTGCACACCTCCAATGGCCAGGTGTTCCTCGAACGGGTCGAGCTCTCCCTGGCCAAGGCCCTGGAGCTGCAGAAGGCGCGGCTGGACGAGCTCTTCCAGGTGAAGCTGCGCCACCAGGCCGAGATGCTCCGACTGAGCAGGCGGCAGAACTCCTGGCGGGTGAGACTCTCCACGTACCTATAAAAACGAATCATTTATTAACACCCAATGTGAATATCCCATCCAGACGCTGTGCAAACGAGTGGAGGAGGACTCGCAATCGTCGGCGGAGGCGCGGGAGCTGGTGCAGAAGATATTTCGGCTGCTGGAGCACTACGAGGCGCACCACCAGCTGCTGGCGGAGAAGATCCAGGAGACGGAGCTCGCGGCGGAGCAGGCGGCTCGCTTCCTGCCCCTGTGGACGGAGGGAGATGGCGATGCCGACGCCGCCTCCAGAAACTGGAACTCCGCGGCGTCCATCACGCCCTCTTCGCCCGCCAGTGGAGTGCCCGACACGGCTCCTCCGGCAAAGAAAGTTGGCTTTCAATTCCTGGCACTAGGTCCGCCAGGTGCAATTCCAGTTACAGGCGCCCTTGTGTCCGTAACTCCTCGACTCTCGGTCCATTTTGCAGCGGATCCTGTCCAGCCTCCTGCGGCAGTCATCAAGACCAAAGCGTCTGGGCCACCGGGTAACATTCCCGCAGACTCCAGCTGTGATCCTCCAAACCCCAGCGATACTAAACGTTCTAGTTCCCGAAAGAATTCATCTGAAAACATACTCAAGTGAGTAACCTAATTACCGATACCTTCTAGTCCCCATTCGATAACCATCTATGGGTTCCAGAGACCCTGCTACGCCGAGAGCCCCTGCTCCTCCACCAGTGCCTGCTCCTCGGGATCGTCCAACGCCTGTGGTCAGTGCTGTGCCCTCCACAGCATCCACCTCCAGACCTCCTCCTGCTCCAGCTCCTCCGAAGCCCTCAATGCACTCCGTGGCCACCAACACGACGGCTCCACAGCCACTGAAATTGGCACCACTGAAGCAGTCTTCTCAAAAATCCCCGAAAGGCCCGAGCTTCGAGGAGGCTCTTCAAAGTGCCAAGTATGTTTTCTTTTGTCGCCCTTTCCAACTGCGTCGATCCTTACATTTCTCCTGTTTTTCGGGTCAATCCCCATATAGAAACCGCATGCTGCAGCTAGAACAGGAGAGCGATCTGCTGGAACAGAGCTTCCGCACCTACCTGGAGAAGGCCAAGGCCAAGACACCTGGCCAGAAATCCACGGAAGATCCGCCGAAGCTTCGAAGGATGCGCTCCAGTTGCCTGCGCGAACGGGAGCAGATGAGCCGCACCCTGGATGGCTTTCGGGACTGGCATCGGCGCATGCGCAAGGAAGATGCAGCCAGTCTGGCCCAGCTGGATGAGCTGCAGCAGCAGCGTGTTGTACCGGCCTCCATGTTGGACTCCAAGGTCTCCTCGCCGCTGTGGCTGTCGGAGCTGGAGGAGGGTCACGAGCAGGACAGCTATCCCTTCACGAACGCCATCTCCGAGGCGAGGAGCAAGCTGCTCGGCAGGCTAATCCCGGGTGGAAGGGAGGCGGGGGACTGGCCGGAGCCGCCCGATGTCCCGCATCCTGTCAAGGCGCCGGAGCTGAACCGCCTGCTAACCGATATCACACCCGAACTCACTCGCAGCAGCAGCAATGGCGAGATGACCCTGCTCCTCCAGCGGGCCAAGGAGGCCCTGGGGCTGCAGACGCCACATCCGCTCCTGGACAGCAGCAGCAGCAGCAGTGGCAGTGGCAGCACCACCCTGGGGTTGCAATCCTTGGGGGCCGGCAAGGCGCCGAGTACGAAGCTCCAGCAGTCCATGGCCAAGATGCAGCTGCTCTTTGGCGGCGTGGATGCGGTGAAACCCGCCGCTACCCCCATCCCGCCCATACGAGCAGGCCGGCCTGTGAGTGCACCCACCGCGGGATCGGGAGCGGAGGGCCTGCCGCTTCCGCAACGCCCTCACACGGCGCCCACTCTTCACTCGATTAGCGAACAGGCTGAGCCACCCATTCTCCAGCTGGATGACTCCACGTCCAGCTCCTCGCAGAGCACCTTGCCCGGAAGAACGGCGGGCGAGGCTTTTGAGGAGCTGGTCGCCAGCGCAGTGGTTGGTGGCCAGCGCCGGAGCGCGGAGTCCAGCCAGGAAGCCTCCTACAGCCAGGCCTTCTGGAAGCGCATGAACCTGTGAGACATTCGAGGGAGAGTCTGGTAGATTTGTTGAAGGAACACTCGCTTAAATATAGAATATACATAAAAGGATGTGTGCGCCTCCAGAAGTCCGTGCTTTCCGGTCGAGTGCGCACCTTAAAAGTAGCACTTGTTGTGATTTATGATTTGTTGGTGATCCAAACTAGCTCGATGCCTTCTTACAAGAGTGTCCTGCTAAAAGGTGGCCCCAATCGATTAAAACTCCTTCGGTTTGTCGGGCCAAAAGTGTGCGCATTTATTAATTTTAAAGACCTATATCCGAATTAACCACGCCTAACTCCTGTGTATATTTTTGATAAATTTAAAGTGGCCAAAATTGTGCGCTGACAATACCAATTTGTTCAGGCCTGTTGAGACCACCTATGATTTGCTTGTGTATATTTTTTAAATAGTATTATTTTCTGTTGCAATAGACATATATATACTTTCTGTCACCTTACTTCCGAAAAAAATTGCAGCTCTTGGTTGGCGTATGACTTACTTCCGAAAAATCTAGCTCTTTGGTTTCTCTTTGGCTACGAGTGCGTAGTGGTAGATTACACGGCGGTGCCGTTGACGAGGTCGTAGGGATCCCTGTTCTGGCCCAAGCCGAAGAGGCTGGCATGGGAGCGCCGACGATCCCGCTCGATCTCGTCGAGGTCGAAGGCGTCGCTCACGAAGCTGGACCGCCGCTGCTGGTCGTCGAATGCGTAGCCGCGCTGGAACTTCGGAGGGCCGGAAACGGGGACGGACCCTGGTCCGCCTGGCCCACCAGTTCCCGCCGCCGGAGCTGGGTATATCGGCTGCGGGTGCTGCTGGTAGCCGTTCGCGTAGTTCGACGGAGACGAGGGGATCGCCGTGGGCCACTGCACCTGGCCCTTCGACGGAGCCACCTGGGGCAGGGTCAAGGTGGAGGACACGAAGAGGTTCTGGCGCTGCAGCTGCTGGAGTGGGTGCGGCTGCTGCTGGGGCTGCTGATTGAGCATCAGCTGGGAGAACCGCTGCTGACTGGCGCCCAGGGAAAAGCCCTGGGAGGCCAGCGAGTCGGACGACTGCCGCAGGAAGCAGCGCGGCAGGGTGCGACTCTGGCCGAGATCGGCCGGCGGGAGCAGGGGCATGCGCAGCCCCATCCCCGGATAGCCCCCCGCCGCCGGGTAGCCGGAGTCCGTGTGCAGCGACAGGTTGGAGTTCAGCCTGCGCAGCGGCTGGCCCAAGGAGTCCACGCACATGGACGTGCGACGCGGCACCACCAGCTGGGCGTGATCTGCAAGAAGCCGTACAATGGTTAGTCCGGGCTCTCGACTCCTCCATTATACAAGGAAGATAAAAACATCACATTCTAGGGTATATATATCTAAAGAAAGTGATAAAAAATTCATTAACTTTGAGGAACTTATTTTAAGGACCTATCGAAACTGAAAAGACTAAAATAAATTCCAGGTTGGAGTTGTCCCTCACCTCCCACCACATAGAGATGGTCCTCCTCGCCGCGGTTGAACTGCCGGAAACCGTGGTCATCCCCGTCGGCATCATCGTCGTCATCGCGATCGGGGGCCCCCGGAGCCTGCTCCCGCTTGGCTCCCCCCTGCTCCGCCGGCAGCTCCTCCTCCTCCGCCTCCTCGCCGCCACTGATGTAGTATATGTTCTTGGGCTTGCTGCGCATGCCGGCCCGTCGGCAGAACTCCTGGAAGAGCTCGTCCTTGGTCTTCCGCAATCCCCGTTTCAGGCCGCACAGCCGCGACTGGTCCTCCAATTGGGTCTGCGAGGATGGCGGCTTGTGGGAGGACGCGACGGAGATCTTCGTGTGCGTGTTGGTGGCCATGTTCCGCTGCTGCTTGCGCTTCATTTGGGCGGAGGGCGGTGCCGGAGCCGGGCATATATCCGTGGCGGTTGACACGGATCGCGTCAGGGGAAACTCCTGGGGCAGGTCGGCGAAGAGGGGAGGAGCGGGCAGGGGCTCGGGATCGTGATCGGGCGGAGGAGCGGGCAGGGGCAGGGGGACATGGGTGGAGGACACCGACGCCTCCGTGCAGAGCTCGTTCAGCGATTTGGCGAAACTGCGCGAGTGCAGGTTGCACTTGGACACCGCCGGCTTTTCGAAGTAGAAACTAAGGTGTGGGTGTGTAAGATATATATTTTTTATCTAGAATCAATGAATATTTAAATGGAATAAAGAAGGCTAGTTTGAAGGAGAATAAAATAGAATCCTGGCTGGCAAGGTTTTAAGCTATAATAATTTTGATGTTGTATGCCTCCAGCTTCATTCCATATTTGGCAAAAAAAGAACATTATTAAAATTAAAATTTTAATTTGCGCTAAAAACAAATCATATACGAGTCATGCCGCTTAATGGCTCTAAAAACTAAAAGGTGTGAAATCGAAACTAAACCAAATCACTTGAAAACCCCTTTGATTGCTTACCGCCTCTCCAAGTCGTTGTGAAGATAGAGATTCAAGTTGGATCCAGCGTTTGGGTGCTTGCGACATGCGCCCGGAAGTGTTTGCGTCTGTCCAGGATGACCCGCGAGGACACCGCGGCCAGCATCGTGGACCTGGTGGAGGCGGGCGTTGGCGCCGCTCCTCAGGATTCCGTGTGGCGGCTGCTGACCCTGGCCCTGGGCCTGGTGACCCTGCTGACCCGCTCCGCTGGTTCCCTCCTGGCAGGCGGTGCTGATGCCGCCGGGCTGCTTGTACCGCTTGTAGGAATCGCTCAAGGGATGCTGGCCCTCCTTGAACTTGGCCTGGATGTTGGCCACACTGAAGCAGGGCAGGCGCTGTTTTGTGTGGAAAATGGAGCAGATGGAATTTTCAAAGAGCGCAGCATGAGATGCAGCCAGTCCCGAAGGACTCATCCGGCGACGCTTGCATTTAAGCTGAAAGGTTTCCGCAGTCGACGGTGGAATTGCGAGTCAAGAGGTTGCCAATGCGCCAGGGGGTTTGGGGATGCACTTACAAAAGGATGGGGGATATAGAACATCAAGCAGGCCCAATCATTGGGAAAAAATACTCATATAAAGGATACTCAAAGGAAAATCATTTTTAAGATATTTTGTTCAAACATTCAAATAATGTACCGTCAATTAAATTCTAAATCGTCAAACCACCAACTAAATATATAAAATCCATAAAACCATTTTACACATTTTTGTGTAGCAGAATGAATATGAATCACAAACAAAACATATTATGAAACAGTTTAAGTAATAATAGTACTGCAAGTACTGGCAAATCATTGAGAAATGTGGTTCGAGGCACCTACCATAGGTATAGGAAAATTCTACGAATGTTATGCAAGTATTTTCCAATAACATTATGGCACGGTACTGGTCACCTTCGAAAGGTATCTTATACAGACTCGGGACTTTTGGAATTACTCACGCTGTAGTAGCTGACCTCCTGCAGGTTGATGAAGAGGAAGATGTTGAGGACGCCCACGAACTCCGTGATGATGAAGCCAAAGACGAAGAGGAAGAAGCTCTGGCCATAGGAGACCTTGATGAGGGCGGGCTGGAGGGTGGAGCGGGGTCTCAGCTTCGAGCCGATTTCCGCCTTTAGTATGGATATGTAGGCAATCAGGCCGATCAGCATGACGAGACCTGGATCGAAGCACAAGTAAGAGATTACGTCCCCTCGGCCCAAACTCGAACCCACAACCCACCGCTGACAATGAAGAGAATTCCGGCGCTGAAATAATACAGATTGTTCTGATGCGAGCACGTGGGGATCAGGAAGACTATGAAGCTGATAACCAGGAACACACCGGCAGCCAGGAAAATAGGGCACGACTTGGTGACGGTATCTGCAAAAGGAAATGGTTAATTGGTAGTGAAACTACTCTGTCCATCGGCGTTTGTGCAACACAACAAAGTATTGCCCCCCTGTTTTCCATTTCTGTGCGGGGACCTTTAGTAAAAGTACCCTTCCTTCGCCTAGTCCAGTATTTCCGACTTTTCGGCCTTGTTCTCCTCACTTTTTCCCCGCTTTGAGCAGTCAGCGGGTGACAAATCATCCTGCGGCTAAGCAAAAACACGTCGAAAAATAGAAAGGACCTGGGCAATAAAAATCCCACCCAAAGCAACTCGCTTCTGGCCGACCTCCTAATAGTTTTATTTTCGGAATTGTCACCCGCGGCCAGCTTGAAATTAGTTTTTGAGCGCCAGAACAAAACAAAATTAGTGCCAATACTTCATATCGTTGGTCAGTTGTGTAAAAATGATGGAACTCCGACAGGCACAGGAGACTGGTACTTGCGGCTTGATTCGGACTTGGCCGCAGCTATGAAGTGTGGGCGAAAGCCCATAATAGATATTGAAAAAGTTCGCCAATGTCACTTGCCCCTCGCCCGGCAGGGCCACAAATCACAGGGCCCAGAGTGGGCCAACGGAGGCCAACGGAATTAATTAAAATTCACCAACTAAAGTTGTATTATGTGCAAGTGCGTTGGTGGGCCAACAAACAGCAATAAATCAATTTCAATTTGGCCCAGTCATCCGGGGGATGAAAGGTGAAAGGGGGCCGGGGAGGGAGAGGCATTCACCTGTTTAAATGCCAAAAGCCAGTTGAGCCCATTAAGGCTTAGTGGAATCCTAAAACGCGACTGAGATGAATTCAACTGCAATTGCACACGAAGGAAAGTGCTGTTTCTGCCGGTGTAGCTAACTGCGAGTCGTTTGCCATCAGCATTTTGTTCTCCATGGAGCACACTCTCCTCAGATGGAATACTCACTAAAGCAAACTAATATCTCCGAATCTTTGAGGTCATTAGCCTATTTCTTGGCGGTCTATCGTCATTGCTAGAACGCAGCTCCTCCGAATTTTCTACCCGTCGAGCAGAACAAATTACTGTTGGCGATCTTTATTGGCCTTTTGTTACCCTAACATACAATGCTGGTAAATCCTTTACCTCAATTGATCGAGATAATGACAGCGATTCAGTAAATGCTTAACCCAAATTGTTAATTACAGTTTTCTTACTGGCAAACTCTATAAGGATGGCACATCACCATTCCTAGGCGGAATAAATTGGCACTACTATAAAATCGATTATACGACCTCATTTAGCTTTGTTGAAATGATGATCAGGCCTTAAAACGTATCAGCTAAGGAGGTAAATATAATCTACACCGTCTTAGAACAACCAAAACGTAAAAAACATTAAATGTCAGAAATAGGAAAGGAAAAATAAATAATATTATGTTGTAGTACTTGATGAGTGGAATTTCTATCGCATTCAACTAAATTTGTGATTGGTTTACAGTCTAATATACATATAATATATATTTCGATTCGACACGCAACTTTAGTTACCTAACATTCTCCGTATATTATCTTCTTATATATTGAACATTACAAATATAAAATGCATTATTTTACATGAATATAAATGAACTATTATATAATAAAAATCCATGTACTTACAGGGTATTGCTGCTGTTGAGTCGTGTGGATCCGGTTGATAGCCCTCGTTGGAAAAGTAGTCGATCTTAACGCAGTTGTACGAGGAGTCAGCATCTTGGCCTATAAATAAACAATGGGCTCCCTTACTTAATAGTAAATGGTTTGTTGGTACTCCCAAAATCAGGCAGAAACATATTCCCTTCATGGAAAAGTAATAGTGTGTTATTGTTTTGTCAAAGCTACCTTATTCGGCTTGTGAATTGGCCGAGGGTTGCCAATCACTTTGAACTTAGTAGGCTGCATTTTCGGCAGTTATACAACACTGTTTTAATGTCACCTATGGGTGCACGTGTCCTACAACTGAGAATACAACAGCACACCGAAAAAATGACTATCCAAATCAGGACGATGCGCAGCTCCGGCGTGCAGTGGTCCCAGATGCCCCCGAGGGCATTAACGAGCACCTGGCGATCTTCAACAACGCCTACCTCCAGGAGCAGCAGTACCGTTCCAAGCCCGTCCTTTTTCACCCCCTTCAAAATCAAATATTTGAATGCGGATTATCAGGGAATTGAAATACAAACTCTTAGAGGTATCCCACGCAATATTGATGAGCAGTTTTGTGTCACCAATCCGAAACCCATTGGACATACGAAAAAACCACACATGAAAATAGGTAAAAGTTTTGACCCTCTTGATTATTAGAGAATCGAAAACAAACTCATAGACGTATCTGCAATAATTCATACGTTTTTAGATAGCATAAAATGTCACGCATGACAACCAAACACCCAAGAGTTGGCTTATGAGAACAAACAGTTAAAGGGACAACTGTCAGTGAGGAGCCATAATTGAGTGACTGACTGAACGGCTGATTGATTGATTGACTAGCCGACGGACTGCAATTTAATTTGGTCAAATCCGGAGCAGAACCCTCGGGCTGATGTCGCCACCGTAGTTATTAAAACCGCAAAATCCCAGGCAATGCGCACGCGTCGTTGTCCTCGGTCGGTAGGTCGGTAGGTCGGTAGGACGGTAGGAAAAAGGGACAGGACGCCACAGGACAACACAGCACACCACAGCACACCAGCTCATAAAAATGCTCAGGACACATCTGTGTCCTTTGTCGGTGGTGGCAGCGCTGGAAAGGAAAAGGAATGCGGTGTTGCAACACTCACCTGGCAGGCTGGTGCACAATATCCACAGACTGGACTTGGTGCACTTGGTGATGTAGGCGCCATCGTCCATGGCTTTGAAGTTGGCCGTTCCATTGTAGTTGGCATTGGGCAGCTTCTCCTCCGTGAAGAGCCACTGGGGACCGGCCAGGGCGGCGATGACAATGGCCACCGATATGCTGCAGAAAACGAGCGGAGGCCGAATCAGACACTTGCCGAAATGTAAAGCGTGTTTCAAATATGAGATCACCCAGTCGTTACAAAAATTACTCATTTCATTGGAAAATCTAAGGAATTAAATATCAATAGTTAGGTATATTTCCATACCCGTTACTCGTAGAGTAGGGTGTACTAGATTCGCCGGAGAGTACGTAACAGGCAGAAGGAAGCGTTTCCGACCCCATAAATTATACATACTCTTGATCAGGACCACTAGCCGAGTCGATCTAGCCATGTCCGTCTGTCCGTATGCTTCCTGGAGCTGATGTCTTCGATTTTTTAATTTCCAATCATTTTAGTTTAATGTTTTTCATAATGCATTTTTATACAAGCTTAAGGGTTTTAGACCCAGTTTGGCTGATTTAAAGCCTACTTCTTCAACAATTTTTTCTAGTGCTGTTTGAGAGCAGAGAAAGTTGCATTCTCCAAATCAAAATCGATGTGGGTGGTGGGTGGGGGGGTTTTAGAGTGTAATCAAGGGAAATGCCTGTCCCAGGCTCTCCGGGCCTTCCAAGTATTGGGTTGAGGCTGCTGATTAAAAAATACTTCGGCCTGCTTTGGGGTTGGGGGAGGGGACGAGGGGATTGCCGAAAACGAGGCCAAAACTCCACAAAAACCAGAAGGTTAATGTGCACCACGCCTCCCATCCACCCACTCACACACGTTCGCAGTGATATGCAAATAAATGTCGCCACCCGAAAAAGAGAAGCGCACAAATAAAATTGTTGGCGCTGAAAAATGTGCGAAAAAGAAGCGTGGGAAAGGCGAATAAAAAGGTCAAAGGGCGTGGGACTTTTTATTTTAGAGGGATCGTCACCTCGTGGCCCAGGTATTCGTGAATACATTCATGAGTGCACTCGAACGCCAATATTTGCCCGATTCGGCAACGAGTGTACTCGCAAGCGCAGAGATGGATTCTATGTGTTGTCATAGTACTCAATATTGTTTTTAAAAATTGCCAATTGATTTATAAAACGAACAATGGACGCTCAGCACAATCCAATCCAATCCAATAAGGCCATACTATTGTGGCCCTCAAAGAGGGCTTTATGTATAATTTCGGTTTCAAAGCAGCTTTCTTGGCTATGCCTTATTTTTGGTATTATTTGGGCCGTCAGAATATGTTTTGCAACACTAAAGCAAATAAGTAGGACCCTTTCCGTCACAGAGGGCCCTGACAGTTCAATGACGTTTGATATTCCCTAGCTTCCCGCTTCAGTTCCGTTTTGGTTTTTGTTTGCATGTGGTGACTTTGTGTTTTGAAAATATACATTTGACTAGTCCGTACGATGCGCAGCCTGTTTTCGAATCGGTACAACAATAAGCGCCGCGACTTTTACGAACGTTACGAAGGTGAGTCTTTCCGTAGATAAGCTTTACGCCGTGTAAGCAGTTTTCCTGCTCTTTCAGCGGCCAGAGCGCTCCATCCCAGCCTGCCCCCGTACGAGAGGCCGGTGGAGCCCGCCGAGCTGCAGGTCTTCAATCCGAACAGCTCTCGACGACGCTATCTGTCCTACCGACAGGTGGCCAGGCTGACGCGGGAGCAGCTGGACAACGACACCTGGCTGTCCAGCAGCCGCCTGCCCATCGTGGTGCGCCGCGCCATCGAGGGCAGGCACCACAAGCTCCTGATGCCCCGCTACAATCCGGACAAGGCCACCCACGAGTTTAGCCACAACGGCAGAGCGCGACGTGGTCGACCTCCAACGGCCGCCACCGTGGCCAGACTCGCGTCGGACTTTGCCGTCCAAGTCGGCGGTCTTCGCCCTGCGGCGCCCGCTGGCGATGACAGTTCGTCTCCGTCGGAGGGGGAAGACGAGGAAGAGGAGACCGAAGTGGAGGAGTCCTCCAAGGAGTCGGAGGACGCGGATAGTGAGGGGCTTAAGCCGAAAGCAAGGCCCCAGAAGAGTTCGACGAAGAAGTCCAAAAACCAGAGCCAGAGCACTGACCTGAACGCCAACCAGGACATTAACCAGGGCGTTAGCCAGAGCACTAGCCAGAATATAACCCAGATCGATGGCCAGAACATGAAGCAGGTCGATAGCCAGATCACAGACCAGCACCCTAGCCACAACGTCGGCCAGAACCTTGACCAAAATTGTAAACCAAGTTCGCCTCACGTCCAACTGCGCAGCCAGTCGCAGGCTGTTTGTCGCTATTCCGACGAGGACGAGGACTACAACCCACTCGACATGGGCCCGATTGAGCCGTCGCTCCGCTCCTTTATCTGCCAGAGCTGCAAGCAGAACTTTGCACTGCGGTGAGTTTTTTAGTTAAATAATGAGGCCTGCCAGAGCCGCACAAGAGTTTTCCTGTGCAGCAAAATGTTGCCTCGGATAAGATCGAATTACTTAGGAAAATTCGTATATTAGATTGCACATTTCCTTGCCATTTTCCACTATTGGTAAAAATTACGGATGATTTTTTCGTTTTAGCCGCTCTCTGTACAAGCACCAGCGCGAGGCCGGGCACCACACCTGGTCACACAGGTGCGCGCAGTGTGGCCAGGTCTTCCGCACAGCGGGCTTTAAACGCATGCACTCCGCCAGAGCCTGCGAGCGCAATCTGGCGAAGCTCAGAGCCTCGCAAGCGAGTGAAGTCAAGCAACTCGGGCGAAGAACAATGCCAGAATGAATCTGCCCACCGCTCCCACTTTCACTGCCACCCCGTTACACCGCGAAAAAGCACTGTGATAGAACACGAAGTGTAATGCCTTGAAGATAGTACCTACTTTTAAAAGAAGATCGTGGCTTAAAATATGGAAATAGATTAATGGATGAAAACAAAATAAATGGGTTTTAATTTTGTTCTTCTGAGGATTAAATGGTCAGGTGGGTTTCACGTACGCTGTTTTCCCTGTGCACTCCGTGCGAAATAGTTTGCGAACAAATTAAGCCCACTTTGCAGTGATTTGTGTCGCTAACACAATTATTTGTCAAGCAACAAGGATGAAGGAGGCGCCTGGGTGTCTGGATGTCCTGACGTCCCGGCTGCTCCTGTGACAAGGACGAGCTGCCATTTCCAGCTGCGGAGCACGTGAACCCCGCTTCCTCAGTTTCCTTAAAAATAAACGGAACGGGCGGAAATTGTGTGTGCGTCTTGTGCAGGAATTCAAGCTGCTGGCACTCAGCTGCTGTCTCGCCACCGGTTTAAGGGATTCGACTATTTAGTTCTTTGCCTACAGGAATTTCGAGCATTTGCCTTTGCTCGAGATCTGACAAGGGACTCTTTAAGGTCTCCTGCGAAAGTCACTCACAAAGTCCGCCCAAGCTGTGATTTACTCGAAACTCGGCAATAATAAATAATGAAATGCAAAAATTGTAAGAGCAATATACTTGTAAAGTGAATGGAAATATTCAATACGCGAGCACATATCCCTACAAAATTGGGAATATAATAAGGAAAGATTTAAGAATCTTAAAAAGTATATATTTTTGCAGTTTCTCCCCCAGTTGTGGCCATATGACACTCACTTACATTTCATCTGGCTGGGTATATCATGAAAAGCATATACTACCATTTATTTTCGAGCTTATACATTTTGCCATTCGCCTTTTAAATTTTATATTATCAGAAAATGGTGCATCATGATCCCATACTAACCTGGCGGCAACAGGTGTGAGGAGCCACAGGTAACCTCCGTGGACAGTGGTCATGTTGCTGAGACCACCCTGCGGATCGGGAGCACCAGCACCCCCACTGGCCAGGCGAGGTTGCTGCTGTCGCTGGACATGTTGCTGCTGCTTCTGCTGTTGCACCTCCTTGGCTGGCTGCTGGCGACTCAAGGAGACCACCTGTCGCTGCTGCTGCTGCTGCTGCTGCTGGCGATGTTGCTGCTGTCGCTGGCTGCTGCTGTTGTGGGTCCTGTTGGAATTGCCCGTGCTGCTGATGTTGTTCAAGTGCAGATCACTGAAGCTGCCGGCCAGGGAGCTAAAGCCCGTGGCTGGTATGCTGCCGGAGATGGTGTTGATCAGGCCAGTTGGCTGGTGTTGCTGCGGTGCAAATCGCTGGCCCCGCGGCAGTGTTGCGTAGGGGGAGTGGTGCAGGTGCTGCTGCTGCTGCCGCTGCTGTTGGTGGTGCAGCAACAGTTGCTGCTGCTGCTGCTGCTGCTGCTGCTGCTGCTGCTGCTGCGAGGGCTGACTGTGCTCGATGGACGCACTGGTGGTCAGCTGGTGGATGGCCAGCGGCTGCCTCTCGATCGTGCTGCAGTTGGCATTCGCTGGCCGGGCGTTGTTGTAGGGATTCTCGCTGTTGATGCTGTGCGTAGAGGCCACGCGAAACACATTGGGCACCGAAGGATAGTCTCTCATTTTTCGTTGCAAATGTTTAACTATCTCCACCAAACCGAAACCAAGGGGCAACACAAAAAAAAGGAGAAAAAACAGACGAAACTCAACTCAGTCCAGCACTTTGAAAGCGCGCCAAAGAGCGGATTTGTTCTGTTGCTGGCTGGCACGTCCGCTGCGCTGAGGAACTTTCACTCGACTAAGGGAAGCGCTGGTCCTGGCCACAGGACCCAGCTCGGCCGTGTAAACGACCGACAGCCGACAGCCGAAACGAGTGACTTCGGCTGCTCCGGATGATGATGTTGCTGCCGTGCTGCTGCTGCTGCTGCTGCTGGTGCTCACTTGCGATTATAAAACACAGCAGCCATATTTTATCTCCGCTTTTGATGGTCTCCCTTCCAGCAGCAATCCTCGCCTGATGGCCAGCGCCAATCCTTGATTCGCAGCTTTCCTTGGCAGACCTAAATTTAGCGGCTATGACCAATGGTAAATTAACTCCCACACTTGCACGGCCGGAAAATCCAGGATCTCGAGAGTCAGCCTGCGAGTTCAGATCGCATCAGTTATTCGGAATGTGAACATTACAAACTGCATGTGGCCGAATCAAATGCACTGAAGGTAAATTAAATTGGGAATTAATGTGCCGCGGGATGAAAACAGTTTAGTAAGCCCTTAGTCCTTGGCTGACACTCCTCTGGAAAATAGTACTGGAGCACTTGAGAGTAACTTTAAAATAAGAAATACTGGGTTTTGTTAGTGGAAAACGCTTTGAGTTTCCTCGCTGTGTAGCCCAACGGCCAGCAGGAGTAGCAATAGCAACAACCAGCAGACGTTTGCAACTTCCGTTGTTAGCTAAAAGTGACTTCCGGTCGCTCGGGGATCCCCACTGTCTGTCTGTGTGCGTGCCAGGGTGTGTGGCGATGTCCCACATACATACGTGTGCAGATGCAGACTTGGGGCATGGGATATGGGATATGGGATATGGGATATGGGATATGGCTATCCCAGCTGTTGTTGCTGTTGCACTCGCCTGCAAATCTAAGCATTTATTGCAGCCCCAGCCCGCTCCGCTGCAGCTCTCTTTTATTTAATTGAATTCCCACATGTGATTGAGGTGAGTTCGTGCCATGATTGTGCCACATTAAAAGGGTATGGCCAACAAAGCCCCACCCACCAGTCACGCCCGCCCCCAGCCGAAAATACTCAGCCCACTCCTACTTACACTCCGTTTTTGCCCCAGAGCACCTTGTTAAGTGCACCTTGTGAAAGTGTGGAATTGCTGAGTGCAGGCACAAGAGCAGTTCGGAACAAAAGCCGGAGATTAAGCGGCAAATCCACACTGAAAGGAAACAGAAGCGGTAAGTTGATAACTTGGAAAACCATTGGTTTCCTAATTTGAAATCCCTCACAGAGGAGTCTTTAAGTGTTCAGCAACATAACTTGGAAGCCACGTTTATTTACTGCACTATTTACTCAAAAGCTACAGAGCTTTCATTAAAAAAGGTGCGCGAAATTATGCCCCTACATATTTCGGGTCTGAAATTCAGACACCTTTTAGGAGTTTTAAAAACTCTAGTTTTAATCAAAGTTGTCAAAGGGCGTGCCAGGATATGTATATGGAATCCGAACTCTTGATTCCTTTTTTTACACAGCATACTTGGACACTTTGTCTACAATTTTATGTTAAATCCTTGAAGATCTTACGCATATTTTGCTGTGCACTCCTTTGCGGCAGCTTCCAGCTGTCGACCAAGTATTATCACGTATAGAGACATACCGAGGAAGGGTATTCATCAGAATTGGATTGGATATTAGAGCACATTTTGCACATGAGAGGCACGTGTAATCTAGTAAATGGAAGACAAAGGCTGCCGATTATTGCCGGCAGGAGACTATTTTTGGCCATAGGGCCCAAAAAGCCAAGGACAATGGCACATAGGCCACCTGCCAGGGACCCAAAAACCGCATCATATAGATTCGATCAGGAAAGTTCAGTGGTTCTAAGGCGGAATGGAAATTTCCGAGTATATAGGCACGAAGTTTGCTTGGGAAGAGTAAATGTCTTTTATCAAAAGCAAAACAATGAAAAGTATCCCATATCCCTCTTTTGGTAAGGCGAAGGAGCAAGGAGCAAGATGTATCTATAAGGACCAGCTCATAGTAATGAACTAATTACTCTAAGCGAAATAAAAAGAAGGGAAATGCAAGTTGGCTTTAAGCCTCTTTTAAAGTTAAATCAGTCTTCCGTGTTTTTAACTTCAAAAGGGGCTTACAAACTGGCAACTTTGAAGTGCACTTTTCTTTACACCGATCGGGGGAGTTCATTCAGTTGGTAAGCTCACCAAATAATGCTAGAGAACTAAGCTTGAGCGCGAACCCTTGATTAAATAAAACACTATTTGGCTTACGCAAACAGCCTTCAGTTTGCTCACCATTTTGTTTCGCAGGCAAACAAATTAATTAAACTCTTAATTAAATCTCGTTCTGGCAGCAAACAAAGATGTGCTAATTTAATGCCAACAAGTTGTTGGACGCGCCTTTAATTTGCCATAGAATTAAGCCCCTTCGCCCCCTGCCGCCTCTGTTCCAGCACTTAAATACATAGAGAGCAGAGTTTACAACTTTCGCAAAAGTTTTCATCTAAATGCACTGCAAATGCTGGCAACACTTTTCCCGCTTTCTTTATTTTCCCCTATTTTTTAGAGCACGGAGGACTAACAAAACGTTCGTTGCTTTTTGTTTGTGTTCTGCCTTTTGGCAGTTTACTTTGGCCTTTTTCACCAGTTTATTTTATTATTTTTTTTATTAATTTTTTTGTTATTTTTGAATAGCTTTTTGTTGCTGTTGCAACTGTCAAATGTTTGCCAATGCACACAGGCACAGGCGCGGCCGCGTTGTTAGTGTTGCTGCCAGTATGTAAATGCCAGCGTGCGTGTGAGTGAGGACTTTAAGGACGACCACCGTATGTGTGGGTTGCTAATTTTATGCAGTTGTATGCGTTATATCCCCGTTGTTTTCCTTCATTTTCCACCATTTTCCACGTTTTTACTGGCAAAAAGGGATATTTCATAGGTTAGCAAAGAAGTTCCAGAACATACTCCCATTTATCTCCTCGAAGCTGAGCATTTTTTAATTTCCCGATGAAATTAAAGCTCAATTAAAGCATTACCCATTTTATAACAATGAGCTGCTTGAATCTATTTTGCGGTCGACTTTAATAATTTAGTTTCCAGACTTGCTGGTGTTTCTAAGCTTCTTATGTGCGTTTGGTTATTATAAATCAAACACAATTCGGAAAGTATCAATTATTGTGTTGTAAGCCACTTGCTGCAGTTGCAATTCTAACGATTGCTGCTGCTGCAAATTGGTTAACTTGATATAGTTGCAGAAAACGAATGTGACTAAATGCCTGTAAAGTGTATTCAATGTTTGGAAATGCAACGTGTCTCGTGCTGCACCTATGACCCATGTGATCTGACCTATTATCGCTGGTGCTGCTGTTGCGGGGGCCTCGTGTTGCTAGTTGCCAGTTGCCAGTTGCCAGTTGCCAGTTGCAAGTCCGTGGGCTCAGCCCCTTGCCGACCCTTGCTGCGGTGGCCCTCTGTCTTGCGGCCAGAAAGACATTGTTTGCGAAAGCGTACCTCCAGTCCCATTTTGGCCAACATCAGCAGCTGACAAGGCCAAGGCGAAACTTTGTGCTCCCCATTATTGACTCCCGCAACAGGGCGGGCTTTCCTTCGGTCCGTGAGGCATAGGTTTTCCATTGACGCCTTAAAACTGTCCGCCTCTCGTGCTCTTCGCATTTCTCCCGACACTTTGCCAGCTTCGATTGGCTGCCGTTGCCACTGGCATTTCGGAAGTATTGATTAAATGCACCGAAGACCCAAAGATATCGGGCATAGTGACACACATATACCGCAGGGAGGGATTTGTTGCCGTCGTGCTGACTGATTAGCGCCTTTGCGATGTTGCTGTTGTCGCTGGTGCTGCTGCTGTGGCTGCTGTCGCCGCTGCTGTGGAAATTGATGAGCAATTAAGGTTATTGACCAACCGCTTGGCGAAGGGTTGCTGCCTGCCAGGGGTCGAGGCGCAACGCTTCGCTGCCTTCCCGACTGACCCAATCACATAAATACGAGTACATATAGTATGGCATGTGGCGAGGGTTACACTTTATTTTGGAAAGCAAGAACTAAATGTACTGGAGAGGATTATATTTTTAAAAAGTAAAATTAGTGCACTGACAACTAGTTTCTCACAGCGTTGAAGTAGAACAAAAACATTCAAAAATAATACTTGTATTAGAAAGGTTTAACTATTCAATTTCAGAACTAACGTTTATTTAGGCTTTTCCTTTACAAGCACCACACAAAAAGTACTTTTTAAAAAATGTAGATAGTTGAGTAAACAAAATTGATTTCAGCAGATGCTTTATCAGTATTTGTTCAGTACTTTTTAATTTACTTAAACGGTTAAAAAAATCAACTTTAAAACGCATATTAAGTGTAGGGAAAGTAGGGCTCTCATAGTATCTCAATTATATTTCAAAAGTTGTTGAGCAAACAACGCGATTTCGCTCGGTGCAAGCGTAGCAGCAGATCCATCGAAGCGACAACAATGCCGACAGCCAGCCCAGGAGCAGCCATAACCAGACCACTTGCTCATCCTGCGCCGGATGGGAAGCGTCAAACGGAAACGGAAGCAATTGACTGAGTGACAGGTCCTGCCCCACTCCGCCCCTGCTCCGCCCCTTCCCCGCCCCTCTCGGCCCGCCCCTGAAAACACCACCGACACCCTGATTAACATTAACTGATTTAAGGCGAACGACTAACCTAAATCCGCAGCAACTCAACTCCGGTGGCAACAGAGCCGCAACTTCAGGCGCAAGTGGAGCGGAAGGAGAATGTGGCCAGCAAACGAAATGAGCAAAGGACCTGCAATTAATTTTGCACATGCCGTTGCTGCTGCCATGAATTAAGTCAACAAAATTGAGCATTTAATTGTCGCTGCACAATCCAATAAAAAGGCACCTGCGGTCGTCAAAAGGAAGCGATTTATTTGATTTGCCCTTCGTTAAAAATATGGAAAAATCCAATTCCAGGGCAAATAGTGCGGGGCGGTGCAGAAATGAGTCAATATTGGCCCGACTTCAGGACTCAATCATTCTGCCGCATTTTCCATTAAACAAGACCGCAGCACATGCATGTGTCCAGGCCTCTCGCGATAAGCGAAAGCTCTCCACGACAAATTATTATGGTAGTAATTGAAGTTTAGATAACAATAATAATACCCACATCTTATAGCAATACGAGGCTAATGTGTACAACATTCTCTTTTTTTAAAAAAACGCGTATCCCCCATAGGGGGGTCGCACTGTGGTACTTACACACCCCAGGACACGTGACCAGGCTCTGAGTTAAAAATAAAGCATGGACCTGTTAATCTGGGATTGAGTCCACCTGTTTGTGGTCCCAATATACACTCGCGCGCACAGGACTTCGCTTTGAAGTCCCGCTTAGTTAATTAACCCTCGCCCCTAAGTATGCAACAGTTTTCCGCGCAGCCTGCATCTGACGACTTCTTGTCTGGAGTGATACGCGTAATTAAAGTCGCAGCGAAAACTCGTGGAACAGGCTCTTCTGCACCCACAGCAGTCGCCTTCAGGAGGTGGAAATCTGAGGCAAGCTGGGAGGGGTCGAAAGGTTGTGGCTCACAGTTTGAATACATGCATAAATACCTCGGGGAGCCCTTCGTGGCACTGAGAAAAATGTTGGTTATCCAAATGCATATGGTTAAAAAAAACTACATATTGGATTAAAAACATAAAAAAAAAAACAAAAAAGCAAACAAACAAAATTCTACGGGTAAATAAAATGTATTTAAATCAAAACTTTGGGCATTGAACATACCAGTTATGGTAAGTTAGTAATAATTATAATTAATTAAGATTAGCTCAGATAAGTAATTTACCACGCGTTATTTCTAATGTATTACAGAGAAGAGTTTTATTTAAGAACTTAAGAGGCTGCAAATACTTAAAAAGTTAAGACAAATATAAGTATAGTAAACACTAAGACTGGCATGTTAATTTAAGACTTAGAACGTTGGTCCAATGGTATTTCAAACTAAATGGGCTACTCTCTCCTACTTTTCCTCGGAGTGATAGTAAACGAACCCGTTGGCTCGCACACAGTAGAAAAAACCGCATCAAATATTAAAAATGTCGTTTGGCCAACTTTGCGAGAGTTTTGGCCTGGCCCGCGGCTGGCGAGCTGGCGAGCTGGCCAACTGGACACTGTCCTTGCTGCTGGCCAAAAGTTGGGTCCGGATCTGCGGCCACTAGCATGCATTAGTTGCAGTCGCTTCGCCAACTGTTAAGCACCCAAGGCTGAAGCTTAATATTCCGAATGCTCAGAGCCCGGGAAACCTTGGTGGTCCTGATGGTCGGCCATCCCTACAACGGAGCGCCTAATTAACTTCATTTGTGCCCTTTCGTTTCTCACGATGCAGTGCTCCGTCGAGTACAAATGCATCTCGTTTTGTCTCAGACTCCTTCCAGGTATTAAAAGGAAGGACTATGCAAACACGTGTACATACCCCACTGAAAATGACTGAAAAGAAGTAAAACACTCTGCTGCCCAGGATCCTTTTTGGCGATCCCGTACCACACTCCCTTTCCCTTCCTCAGTGACACCGCCTTGTGTTAAATCATGTCCGTTTTACTTTATTTTTAATTATGCTCAAAGGTACGAAATACATTGAACTATTGGTTTTGGTTTAGTTCGGGTTTGGTTTGGTTGGTATGCAGTTGTGTGTACGCTCTATGGGGATCTGTTCGGGATCTGTTATTCCTAACCCTTAACCTACACGAGACAAACGTTGGGATCGATACATTAACACGGGTTGCAATTCAGGGGTGGTCTGTGGGCGCGAAACCAAACTGCTGCTCTACGCATGGTGGCCGTGGTTCAGATGAGTGGGTCGGGAGTTTCGGACTGCCAGCCTGAACCTCCAGGGGCGGGCCGGGGGTTGCTAGCTGGCAGTGTACAACATTTCGCATTTAATTGGAACTCTCGTTTATATGTGTTCTCCTGCCGGCTGGCTGCGTTATTTTATACCTAACTAATGTTCATGGTCCAACAAAATTAGTTTTCCCGGCTCTCGTTTTGTTCAACGTGTGATTGATGCACTTGCATAAATTCAGGCAAATAAATACGAACAGGGGCATCAAATATGTACGGGTATGACAGCACCATTGAACCCAGGATCTAGCCAACTTTCGGTTCGGTATCATGTGACAGCAAGTGGTTAATGATTGAGGGTCAGTTTGGGCGGGAACGGTATGTAAGACTGGAAGGGATTGCTTGGGGTTTTGGGGGGCTCAATCAACGATGGCCTATGGAATGTCTTCTTGCTGCCTCTAGCGGGAGTAGCCACAAACATGTTTTTCGGCCACTACTCATATATATTCATGTACATATCGTGTATTTATATCTGCATGTTGCACACTCAACGATTGGGGCTCAAGATTTCTTTTCGTTTACAATCTCTTATCTTTAGGGTAATAAAAAAATACATTTTTCTCCATTTAATTAATAAACGCTTCATTTCAGTTGTTCTCCTTCTAATTCTCGTCTGGTTTGTCATTCGTCTAATCCGTAGTTATAGCGTAATACAATTTGCAACTAGACTAGTTTTAATTAATATATAATTTGTGTATATATATATTTTCATTCTCTTTTCGAGGGTATTCTTCTCGTAGCGGCTTCAAAACATATTAAATACCATTGGGGTTTCTTCTCTTTGGCTAATTGTTAAAGAAAAACATTTAAGATTTGTGTAGGCCGAATGCAACACTTAACAATAATTTTGGCTATATAAATGGCTTTATAATTGTTTGGTTTGATGTACACATACAATTATGCAGCAGGATAACCTTTCTAACTTCCACGACTACGGGAGAAGAATACCCGTGTTCGAGTTGTAACCTCCTCATGGTATCTGGGCTCCGTGGATCCTCTTTGTTGGATTTCCGCAACTGCCGTTCCTCAGTATTGCCTAAAATATACATCTAATAATACTCAAAAACTCAAGTCTAAACATTTCGTCTCGATCCCTCTCAGACGGCCGTTTCGTGGTCCGTCTCATCGATTCTCCCAAGGCGCCAGGAGTTGGGATCTCCAGCTGAAAGATACAGATGTGGAAAGGAAAAGAAAACAAAACATTTATAGGTATTTCATTCAACGAAAGGCTAAGGGGAGGAGACTTAAATTCCCGGATTTACCAAACACTTTGTAAATTTTGCTCATTAAATTTGACTCAAATCCGAAACAATGGAAATTACAGTTTAAAAAGTTTCGCATGCACAAATCTAAAAGCAGGCACACAAACGGTCACACTACAGAAAGTTGAACACCGACTTAGAGAGAGATAGCTGTATAGACAGAGAAAGAGACGGGGACACACACAGGCTAGCATACATACGCGTGGGCTGCTGTTGTTGTTTCTGGACCCTTGCAGAGGGAGAGGGGGAATTTCAGATGGTAATCTCCGTGAATCGGACTTAACCCTCAGTTACAAAAATGATCTGGTAAAGGGTGGTTTTATCTTCAAGTTTCTGGACAAAAATCTCTAATAACTGATACATTTTGCATAAAGCACATGTATATATGACCAGCGGTTGGACACCCAGAGATTTACTTTCCCAAAATCATGACCATTTAACCGGACAATTAGGCTACAAAATGTATACTTAGCAATCGGTCTGCAAGGGCATTCGAGGTTTCGGTTCCCGAAACTTAGGATCCTTTTCCTATAGGACTTGAAACTTACCGCAATCGTAATACTTCGATATCCTGGGCAGGGCTGTTTTCGTGGTGGTAGTTGTTGGTTTTGATTGGAGGTGTTGTTGTTGTAGTTTTGTTGTTGTTGATTAACGTTTATGATGGAGTTTGGTTTGGAACGTTTACGTTAGACATACAACAAAATCATAGTCACCGAAAAAATAGAAAATCAAATACATAAATTTCATCACAAATCAAACATACATAGATAGAAACTGGTTGTTGTTGAGGTGAAAAATCAGTAGAAGAACGTGGTTAGCGATACAGGGGGCGGGTGAGAAATCAGGCAATATATTTATATGCACCAGGGTGTTTACTATTCTGGAAATAGAACTAGGCAGAGCTCGTCATCTACTTAGAACCGAGCGCTATTTCCAGAACCTCTAATCAAATAGCAAGTATTTTAGGTCCTAAGTTTACTTTCGCGTGCCGATCGCCGGTGATAGCAGAATGAAGTGATACAAATAACCATAAGATGTGAATTCATTAAGAACATGGAATACATTGAAAATGAAACTGAGTTCCTTGAGCTCAGAGGATCTACTACAAGTGTTTGGTTTTTTGTTCAACAGTTACGTCTCCAATGCAATTCGATTCTCTTTTCCATACAACACCATCAGATAGACACTATAGAGGGGCGGAAACGATGTGGCAGGTGGGCGTGGCACAGGCGTGCTGTTGTCGGATGCACTTTGTGTGTCAGCTTATGGGCATGCTGCTGTTTTGCTTTCCGTTTGTCATGATTGTTTGCCCAGCGGACCGATGAATGCCTGCCCCGCACAAACTTCGCCCTATTCAGACGATAGACGATCGCAGCCGCCACTCGGCGATGGCGACAACAACCGAATTGTTTAATTAAGTAGCAAATATTGTTGGCGAATTAGAATAAAAAACATATCAATGCCATTAATGATGTCAAATGGCCGAGCGCGTGCCTGTGCCAACGACGCTCTTGAAAACAAACTCGCCGCCGGATCGATTAGTGGATTAATCTCCAATACTGCATCTTGATATTATAGTGCTTTTTATTAGCTTTCGTTTTTGGCTTGTTTACATTCACAATGATTCCTTTTCGGTTATTACACTTTCTTGGGGGCGTCTGGGATGGAGGGGTTCTTGGATATACGGTCATCGGGGTTATGTACAGCAAGTATATTTATATTATGTAGCGTATGTACAACAACTTAGGCTATGTAGTGCTTAACATTATCCAATATTATTCGATATTAATTCTAATTAGTTTTCACGCTTTCTTCGAGCTCAATTTGTATGCAAATCAATCAACAAATCAACGAAAAAACCCTTGCATATGGGAATACAAAAATAATAATGTGTTAATGGAACGTATGGAGACTTGGTGGATGTGCCAGCACAGTAACTTTCCATTAAATGCCAAGCGGTACCAAATCAATTTAATCAAATAAAGCGATGAAAACTCTTGGGCCAGCGGAAAAGTTCATTTATCACCTGTCGCTAGACCGATCGATCTTGAGATCTTGAGATCTGGAATCGGTAATTGAAACTGAAGAACTGTTGATCAAACCAGTTTGCATGTTATTTGCTAAGATCGCAAGCGTGTCAAAGAACTAGTAAATATTATAACTTTCTATTCGTATTTTGTTTTTTATGCGAGTTTGTGACTAAATTATAACTGTTAATAATAATAAATGCCAAAATATTGCTGTTTTCTTTGATCAAAACATCCCTAAATTGTCCTCATATAATAAAACCAAACTTATTCCAGCTCATCTTCAATCACTTTTATAAAAATCATTTCTATGACATATCAAATAATACTACTTCCAATTCCAATTCAAAACCACAATCAATTATTTTAAAGTTTAGACCTTGGTTGGCTGTCTGGTCGCGTTCAATTCAAAAGCCCAAGCCCACTCAAAACGAAACTAATTCATGAGCAATCAAGTGTCTTGTCTGACTACAACTCAACTACAACCATGATCAGTCAAAATAAATTACAATTTTTACAACTGGTTTGACTACAGCTAACGATAGTTTTTTGCTAAGGATAATGAATATTTTCAAACAGTGTTGCCATGTTTCCTACTTTTTTTCGCTTGTGGATTTTTTGTGGCATACAAAATCTTTTTAATAAGCAGAAAAATGCTGGTTTATAGAGTTGTTTCGGTGTGTTATGCACAATAGCTAAACAGGGTTGCCAGGTTGAATTACAAAGCAAACTACAACTTATTGGGTTCCTCCTACATTTAGTATTTATAGTTAGTCAAATATTTTTAGTAGCTCACGTAAGTTTAGTCTAAACGAATTGTTAATAGAATTTGATGGGGATGTCAATAGTCCTTGACCTGGCATCACTGATTTTCAGAACTTTCCGCTGGCGTGGAAGGCCTATGTTTCCCAAGACGATGGGTTTACACAAAAACTCAAGTGTCTGTCTACTTGCTGGGCTTCGGGGGTGATACAGAGTTGGCTATTAGAACGATTAGATGTGTTAGATGTTTGTTTAGCTAGTGCTAGTTGCTATGCTAGGTATGAGATGGTTATATATGTATGATTGGATTCAAGATGAGGATTCAGATGGATAGATTCCAGATTCTTCTGATGATCGTGATGTTGCTGTTCATGTTGCTGTTGTGGTTGCCGTAGCTGCTGCATGTGATTGATGACTGACTGATGATTGTTTGCTTTTGTGGTTGGTGTTGTTGTTGTTGTTCTTGTTGTTGTTGTGCAGGTCGGAGGTGAAGGGACGGAGGAGTGATCTGATTTCTGTTCGTGGCAAGTTGGACAGCAGCAGCAGCGGGGCGGTTGCATTATTTCAGATTGCACTTTGCACGATGTTGTTGGCGCTGGTTGTTGCTTCTTGTACGGGCTGTTGTTGTTCTAGTTGTTGTTGCAGTAGTTGTTGTTGTTTGTACGTGCGACCGAGTAAAGGAACATGCTCTTCTAAAATTAGAGTTTTGCCGTAGAACAGGTAAAAAGAAAACAAAACAAAAAATCAAAAATGCACAGAAAATACACAAATAAAATTATACTACAGCAGAAAATAATTACAAATCAAACTATATTGCGGGTTGAAGTTAGGTCTTTAGGCCATGCAGAAAGCGTGCAAACAGAGATACACATAGAGACACGGGGGAGAGAGGCACAAAGGGTCGAAGGTGAAGAAATCAAGAACCCCAAACATCAAGAAAGTTAATGAAAGCGTGGGGAAAGGCTAGCCACAGCAGCGGTCAAAGCAAGAGTACAGCGAATGTATTTTGAAAAGCGCCCTTCATATGGTACAACTCCGACTATAAAGGCCCCTATTGCAAACGATTGCTATTTAACCATTTGCAAATAAATAAATATTCGCAATTATCAGTAATATATAATGATTAAACGTCGTCGAGGTTCTAAGGGAACACTTCATCTTTTCAATAAGGATTATCATTATTCAACAAACGCTTGGGCTTGGGCTGTCACTACTGTGCTAACCGCCGCTGTGCAAGATTAGGTGGACAGTGAACAGACTGCTGAGGGAGTAGACTGGGTCAGGGGTCGAGGACGCCGCACTCACCCTGTAGCTGCCGGTTGATCAGGGCCGTCAGTCCGTGGCCCACATCCACACTCTTCTTGAGTATCAACATGGGCTTGTCCTCCGCATCCTCTGCATAGCCACCCGAGGGCAGGAAGCCATTGCTGGCTATTGATTCGCTCACCTGGCGATGAAAACGTGGTAAGCAGGTTAATGCAAAGTGACAACTACTCTGTGACTGGTGAAGCAGACAGCGAGAAGAGCTGAGAGCACATCCACGCACCTGGGTCACCTGCATCAGCTTCTTGACCACATCCCGGCCGAGAATGTGATCGAAGACCGTCTGCAAGAAGGGCTCGGCCATAATTGACAGTTTGAGCTTGTCGCGATGCCAGATCAGCACCCGCGACTCCTCCATGGCCATAATGGAGACCTGTCCATAAGCAAAGTATTCGATCGTTAATAAACTGGTGGATCGTTGGCGCGCAGGAGCGACCCACCTGAAAATAGTCATCGGTCGAGACGCCAAACCATTCCGGCGAGTCTAGGAACTGATGTGGAAACACGATGTGCAGGGCTCGCTGATGCTGCGACACCACCAATCTGAAAAGTAGGATGGTATACGTGCATCCATCATCCGAAATGCGGAAATGAATCTCCCGGGAAGCACTCACTTGCCACTCAGCACCAGCGACAGGCTGTCGACCTTGGTGACCTTCTCCTGGGCGTAGACCTCCTGGTATTTCAGGGCGCGTATCACCTTCATGCAGTTGAGCACCTTCTTGAACTGGTGGCGAGTCACGTGCAGGGGCTGGAAGAGGGCCAGGTACACCTGCAAGTGAGATCAACAAGTGAATGATTATTGTGACAGCTACAGATCAATTGAACATATTTATCTGCGTTTTATTTGGCGCCTTAAAACAATGACTTATTTTTTAGCGTTTCCTTCTGCCGCATTTCCCTTTGATATTTACTGTCCGCCCTTCCAGGGGAACCACATAAATATTTAACGACAAGTGCAAGCTAATCCAAAGCCGCAAAAAAGAATATCGATCGTTTACCCCATAAGTACTAAGAAAATATTGTTTATTCTGTTAGATTCTCATTCGTGCGTGTACCTTCCTTGCGCTGAAAACTTTCCATCCAAATAGTCGCGGGTTCCAGGTGATGGAAACATCAAATGCCAAGCTTGATCGTGGGTAATTTACAAGTCTGTGTGGCCTATGCGACAGATTGGATGGGTAATAGACGATACACCGGAGTATCGGAAATCCCGAGCCTGCTGGCCAAAAGACTCCCATGGAGGTCCGCCGGCTGACAATCTCTGTTGTCAGGCAGATGTTACACCAAACGCTGGGCAAACACATGGGCAACTGGAATGGGCAAATATTATCGCTGACCGAGAGTGTTAACTGATGGCAAGGCGTCCAGTATAACAAGAGCACGCCCCCTTTTCCCACCTGTTCACCTATTCCCATTTGCTCATGGATGAGCTTCGGGCCTGAGGCCACATTGATTATGCTGTGACTAGTTTTTCGGCGGGCCACCCGCCCGCTCTCCACCCCGTGGCGAGCCAAAAAGCCAAGACAGCGATCACATGGCCAAAATATAAGACCCGTGGTGTCAGTAGCCAGAGTAACAGCGGGGCACAGCTGTTGCCATGCAAAATATTGTGTGGCTTGCTGACGCAGCCGTTAGACGGGCCAGCCGAGCGGCCAACAGCCCCCGATCCCTCCCAGCTCCGCGGGGGCGCCCATGGGACGGGGCAGTAGCAACAGCAGCAGCACTCACAACGGCAACACAGAGGCGATCGCATTGCACACGAGCAACGTGAAACGGCGACAGTTTTCGGTGTTCCGCTACCCTGACTAAAAGGTATACATGTTCGCTTAAAAGCCAAACACCTGTTTCCTACAAGACTGTCTAGTTGCAAAGGAAAAGGCCATACATATGTATATTTTTATTTGTGCTCCGCTACATTTTGGTTCCTCAATACATGAGTCAAAAAATCAGCTGTAAGCCATTAGTTATACTTTACTCAGGGTCTTGCGCCGTCGACCTAACACAAAGGACTCCTTATTATTGCGAACGAGGTTCGGTTTCGATTGATTTTTTGTGCATATATTGTCGCTTTTTGTGACTGAGGTGACGCGCGGCCATAACATTAAACATTAACGAGCATGGCTAAATAAATAAATAACATAATCAAGAGGTTTGCCGGGCGGCGGACAAATTGCGATCCGGGGCAGGTTTCGGTGGCGGATCCAGCGGATCCAGCGAATCGTTTCGATTTGCAACAGTCGTCGGTCGCCAGTCGCTCGTCGGACATTGCCGCGGATTCCCGAGTCACGTAGGCCACTCTCCACAGAGGCACAGAGGCACAGAGCCACTAAACCACTGAGCCACCAGGCGCAGCTCAGAGAGCCTTAAAAAGCATTACAATAAAACCGAAATCCACAGAGGCAGTGGGAAGAAAGAGTCTCAGGCACAGTCACGGATACACGGAGAAAAACATCCTCGAAAGAAATCACTGGGGCCGGCATATAGTTTAATATCATAATATAGATAAGCAATTCGCACTACTCGAGAGTATTAAAATCACTAGTGGACCGGCTAATAACACTGATTATAATAGATTCACTTCACTAGAAAGTGAAAAGAGGAATATTTCAACAATAACTACTCTTGCCAAGTTTTTCGGAATTCCATTTGGAGTGCCATCACAAAGAATATCATACCTAGAACGCAATAGTTCCATCCAGTTTTGAGATCGTTCTGCCCTCGTGTGATGCAGCAAATTGGTCTCTGTGTAGAGCTGCAGATACCGCAGATTGGCGGGCTCTGGACGGTGATGAGCCGCCGGCTGGACAGCTACGCACATGATGGACTGCCATCGAGTGGGAACCAGGGCACTCGGAGCGGGGATGGGTCGTTGTTCCTTTGCTGTGGGAAACAAAGCGCAGTTCCGCTGTGCCGCTCGCAATTTGCGAATTGAAATCAATGAAAGCGCCAGAATTCCAAGAGTTTGCGCGTATCAAAACCGAAGCAAAGCAATGGCGGGCGATCGCCGGCCAGAGATAGTGCTCTACTCTGGATCCGAGCGCGCCAGATTAATGTACTTGGTTGGCCAGCAAAGAGGCACTGGCCTCAGGTCATGAACCAATCGAGCAGGCCCAGGAACACCCTTTCTGATGATGATGAATTGCCCTTTTAATGGGCTGATACCTTCATTTATCAGGGGTTGCCCAGAAGGTTGACCAAGGACCCGGCTAAATGTTGATGTCATACTGACTGCAAGCAAACATCCATAAATACCTTGGCACTGTGCTTGGGATAGCACTTACTTAGGACCTTATCACCATCACCATTCACCTAGTAAAAACAAGAAGAATTGAGAAGGCGAAGACTCTCCCAAGGGCAATCCCCTAGATGCGAAGAACTCTCCAGGTGCATCCCTCAGATGACGATCGGCCGTTGTGGGAGACCCTTAGCGGCCCAATTACCGCTGATCGGTCTGATTATCTCCTTGCTCGGCCTCTTCAGCTTTCTCCGCCTCTTACTTGCTCTTAACTGACCTGCCCAAACGATCCCCGGGCGGATCACGGAGAGAGCGAGCCCGAGAGCCGTTGAACCCGTTGCCTCTGCCCCGCGGTGAGCCGCCGAAGAGAGGTTCTCTTGGGGCTTCCAGAGAGAGGCCGGTCGGCAACAGTGGGCCACATAGTAGCTTTAGACGGTACTGCAAGTGTCGATCGCTGCGCACGACGGCGCCGGGTGGCGATGGAGCTCGTAAACAAAATCGCCTGCCGTCAACAACCAACTTGAACTGATAACTGATAACAGGAGCTCAACTGCAGGGAGTTTTCCGCGGCTCCCCTCCGGCACTGTGCAGTCGCTTATCAGTGGCCAACCAGTCGGAGCTGTGGTGAAATACCATTCCTGAAACCTAACTACAGTACCTGGATACTTCTTTCCACCGCCATCCTGGGAATAGTGTTAGATGTTACATCAATCCTCCAAGAGGCAGTGTCTCTAAGTCGGTGTTGTGTCAAAAGTCCAACATAAACTCGATAATACAGCTTCGAAAAACAGAGACATTGTAAATATTTTGCCGCTCTGCAAATTGATTTTACACATATCTCACACCCACTATCTCAGTTCATAGAGCTATTATCTCGGTATCAAGATAGATCTGGGAAAAACAAAGATGTGGTAAATATTTTTGTTGTCTGCTCTCCAAATTGATTTCATGTTTTTCGTCACTTTTGGCGCTAATTAAGCTGTCAGCGGTCTGCAGGTGATTTAGGTGACTCATGTGACTCCAGAAAGGGGCGTTGGGCGTTTCATTAGACTAACCCCTGAATCTCCGGATCTGCTCGGGCCGCTCACGTGGCCGGTGTTTTGCTTTTGCCCGTGAAGGGATTGCGCCGCGACCCGAACAATGATTGAGCGAAGGCGCGTGGGTGGGTGTGGAAAGTGGGGCTGGTTCTGGGGCTGGTTCTGGGGCTGGTTCTGGGGGCGGTGGCAACGTTCCCCCTTCCGTTGGCCCACTGCCACGATGGACAGCTGGTGCTGATCGCCGAGTGTCCCGCGATCTGTTGGGGCCTCCCCTTCCAATTACCAGACCCCTTTGGGCCAGCCACCCGTTTGCTGGCCCATTAGACGCGAAAGCCGGCCGGCACGTCCGCCTTGAGGCAAAGTCGAGTGGAATTTGCCGCAGCGCCAACCGAGAAACAACAAACCAGACTTGGCCCACGTACCATCCCGTCCATAGGAAAAGAAACCAGCGAAAACTATGAGCTCTAATCGAATGTCAAGACTACCACCACGAGGTCCGAATAACCAGCGAAGAATACGATCTTCAAGAAATGCAAATGCCTCATGTATCATACTGCTTAAATACTGCGCACAATAATAACAGCTTGACAGTTACTAGTTCACCAAGTATAAAACAATAAATAAAATATTAATATATTAAAATATTTGCGCTCATTTGGCCCTATTTGGTAATTTTAATTACTCTGTATTACCAGCTTTTTATAATCTATCATCGAAACTGTAGTAAATAAATCTTGCACAGAGTGTGCAGAAACAATTTACGGTGCAGTTAATGTCGACAGTCTATGAATAGTTTTACTTAATCGTTATATCACTCACCGGCCCGTATATCATATATGATTAACCAATCTAAGGATTGATTTACTAGCACGCAGCCCCAAAAAGTCATTGTCACAATGATCGATCTATTTGGGCTTATTGGAATGCAGCTTTTGCTAGGAATTTAAATTACAGGCCCTGGAGGAAACCTACATAACTCAGAACCTTTAAGTCATATCATTAAATGAAGTAATTAAATACTTTCTGTAGGGTTGAGCGCCTGACCGATCACCCAAGGTTCTTGCCCAGCAACCTTTGATCTGTGACCACTTCCCCCCATTTGATGGACTGACTGATTGATCGGCTGACTGATCGATCGATTGACTGCGATTTGATTTCGAGATTCATTCACCAGAAGTACTGCTGCTTTTTTTTGGGGCCGCCAACTCGCGGAACGTGCGCCACATGACAAGGGGATTCCTCGAATCGGTAAGATGTACATGGAGAGTGCTTTCTATATACGACTCCTGGGCGATCGCCGATCGATGCCTGCCCACAAACTGCTCATTATCTAATTGCGGCTCCCCAGTCCCAGTCCCAGTCCCAATCCCCATCCCATAGACCGCGTTCTGCTCGGCCGGACGTAGCTATCTCCGCCGATCGAGACGATCGATCGTTTTGGGCCCACAGCCGCCTCCTTATGATGCATACAAACAACGCCATTATTCCGCTTTTGGTCGCCCAACTCGGACGGACATCGTGCCACTGGTCTCGATTTCTTGCCCACTCACCGTGGCTCTCAGGAATCCAGGGGTCCGCGGATGTATCGGGGATAATGCCAGGGTCCGCTGATTGGCCCTGATTAGCCTCTGCGCCCAGCGCAACCAACGACCTTTAATCAACTAATCAGTTTGTTTATTCTATTTTCGCCATCACGTTCGCCGCCTGGGGTATTTTCGCTTCGTTTTTGCGCATTATGTGGGTGATGTCTGCGGGATCGCCAGCAGTGGTCTGCTTCTGGCGGGCTTGAGCGGCCCTGGTCAGCGGTTGATCCTCGCCGAGCTTCAACTGAATCACTGCGTGACTCACCCGGGCCACTCTTATCACTAGCGTTTCCTATCTGGCCTATTTCACCCGCATTCAGCCATATTTCTGCAGTGGGCTTCCTTCCACTTCGCCACTAAACGAATAAATAAATGCTTTCTGATTGTGTGTATGACCAGCTGGAAGACGTTCCAATATCAACTGGTGGCAGTTCCCTCTGTGTAACTCACAATATTTTGTAATAAACGTTTCGTAGTTATTCCCTTGGAGTTGAAATGAGTAAAAGAGGATTTCCAAACACTTGAGTTCGGACAAAATCGGATGTCTCTACAGCTTTTCCCCCAAGGGTTGGCCAATATTTCCCAGACCCATATTGAATATCTGCTTGGTAGCTTCTCCAAGTCGAAGAAAGAACGATCCGCCCGACGTCAGTGGTCGCAATCCGACGACTCATGCTTGGTACACCGGAATCGGTGGAACTCAAAGTATATATTTGGGTGTCTGAGGAACTTACACCACATGCATATTTCAGAGAATTCCAACCCTTTCCCGGCGCAACAGTGTAGGAAAGTTTTGCGACCGAGGGCTGTCCCGAAAACTATTCACATGTGGCGTCCATTTGTCAGGTGCTTATAAGGGGCCTAATGCCAAACGATCGCAGCGTGACAGCCGCCGCTAATTGCGGCTGGGTGGTGGTGATGGGCGGTGGTTCTCTTAAGCCCTGGGATGCTCCCAAGAGACCCGTGAAAGCCCAGCCTCCCATTCCCCGCCATTCCCCGCTCTTCTGGGGCAACCCGGTTCAAGTGCGTCGCACAGTGGGTGCCAACAGTACATTTGGGGACCTGACCTAGATCACATTTCCCACAAAGAACACACTATCGTATCTTTTTTTAACCATTATTCATTAAACCATCCTTACTGACTTATACAGGAAACATTACTATATTACTACACCAAATTCGAGTTAAACTACAATATTTTCCACTGTTTAGATGGCTGTTCCTCTAATATGTTAAAATTTATTTTAACCATTATACATTAAACCATCCTTACTGACTAATTCAGGAAACATTACTATATTACTACACCAAATTCGAGTTAAACTACAATATTTTCCACTGTTTAGATGGCTGTTCCTCTAATATGTTAAAATGTATTTTAACCATTATACATTAAACCATCCTTACTGACTAAATCAGGAAGCATTACAATATTACTACACCAAATTCGAGTTAAACTACAATATTTTCCACTGTTTAGATGGCTGTTCTTCCAATATGATGCATTACTATGCATTGGGAGCTTTACGACCTCAAAGCGTGAAAGACTGCCTATCTAATCACTTGTTGTTCACTTTGTCTCGTCAAAAATAGGTTCTACAGGCCCAAATTCGTGTACAGCTAGGTGCAGTCTGCGGATAAGAAAGCACCCGTCCTGGATTACCAGACGCCCGCACTGCCATGGGGCCCACTGTTGCATCAGCTCCGCCGATCGAGAGAGCGAGAAGTGGTTCCCGAAGAGCGAAGAGAGTGCAGAGTGGAGCGTGGAGCGCTCTCCGCACCCGAGCCCCAGTCCGAGTCCGAAGAGAGCGGAAGCAGAGCGGGCAGCGACGTCGGCGCAAGAACTGGCGTCGGCGACGGTATATATAAAACCTAATGGCAGCCCCGACTTCCCATTCAAAATCAGCGCGCCGCGTGTCGCACTTGGTCCCCCGGCAACCAAAAACCGAATAACCATCCCAGATATTAACCAGACCCCAGTTCCCAGATCCAAGTCAAAGCCCCGACCCAACGTAACCCCGAGCAGCGCGGTGCAGTGAAGTCCCCAGACTCCAAACCCACATTGTAACAGAAAGTAAAGCTAGCCCGAAGTCAATTTTTTTGCTGTGCGAAGCGAGACAAAGAAGAGTGCCAAAGACCAAAGTTAAAGAGGCCGCCGAGCGAGGACGAGGATTACCAACCCAAGGAAGGAGCCGAGGTCCTAGGAAACCAATGCGAAGATGTGCCACAACTCGGGGATCGTGGAGAAAGGCAACGAGCAGCAGATCGAGCGCTATATGGCCTGCGGAATGCCCTCGAAGGCGGTGAAGAGTGTCAAGTACACGCTGAAGAAGCGCGAGAGGAAGGAGCGGCAGAGGAAGGACCTCCAGAGGGAGCAGCAGCTCCTCGAGGAGCTCGAACTGAGCAGCAGCAGCGGCAGCGACTCCTCCTCGAACGCCGGCAGCGACAGCGAGGACAGCGAGGACAGCGGCGTCACCGAGACCCTCGTGGAGTCCCCGTCAGCGGCAGAGAAGACCGCTCCCAGTCCCAAAGTGAGCAGCAGCACCAGCACCACCAGCAGCAGCAGTACCTCCTCCTCCACACCGAAAAGTGAACTCCTGCGATTCTGCCCAAGATTTCGGAAACTGCAGCAGGAGCAGCAGCAGCAGATGCTCCGCGAGATGGAGCTGCAGGAGGAGGAGTCGGTGGACACCAACGCCGCCACGGCAGCCGCTTTGAAGGCCCAGCAGCAGCGCAAGCTGAGCTCCATGGAACCGTCGATGGACGACGCCCTGGCCATTGGCACCCAGATGACGCGACAGGTGTCCGAGCGAATCACCTGCCTGGTGGCGCAGCTACAGGCCAGTCGCCTTTACACGTAAGTCTTCCCCAGAAGCACCTCCCCAACTTCCCTGATATAAATATTTACCTATTGACAGCTGTTTGACTTGCTAGTTTGGAGATATGTTATTATTTGTCTTGGTAAATAACAAAAAAATCTCGAAATTTTGATATTTTCTATATACTACATGTTCTGGTACATTTGAGATCTATTAGGCCACAATTTTTCTAGGTGTTTTCGAGATCTGTTATATCGGAGCCCTCTAATATATATTTGTTCCACTCTAACCTTTGCCTAGACCCATAGAACAAAGAGTAAAGTAAAGTTCCAACCCTTTCTGACAAAAGCATATGCAAACCTGCACCCGAATAAGCGATTGTTAGTCTTTCGACCATTATGACCACTAATAAGCAGTCAATTTATGACATTTACTGCTGTTCCTACACATGCCGCACATGCCGAAGAAAAATTACAGGAAACGTCAACTATTTTATTATTTTTGGGGACGACAAAGTCGCAAAACCAATTAATTCTGGCTTGTCCCGCCTCGCAGACAGAAGATGTTTTGTATTTTACGGCGCATTAGTAATGCCCCAAAATTAGCCGCTGGACTAATGATAATGCAGTGGAATAGTGGAACACGGGTACAGAGGTAATCCCATCTTGTCACTGTATTCCACTCTGTAGTTGTCGTCGATCGACACAGCGCACGCCCCCTCCATTAAGAAGCCGTAATGCATCAGGTGGCGTTATCAGCTCTTATCAGCTCATTGTCATGGCCGTGGATCATGCTGATCACGCCTCTGTATTGGCATCTATAAATGCAAATACATTCGTATAGTTTTTCCACCGTCTGCTGTTGTCTAGGGCGCAAGGCCGTTATGCAAAAGGCGAACCCAGGAAACTTCAGCCGTTCCTCTTATAAAAGACTAATTCGAATTTAATATCGGGAATTAGGTGGTTTAACTATAGAACACATGTCACCGACTCCCAATTGCACCACAAACCCATTGATCTTCATTTTGTGACTTGGTTCTTGCCCCTTGTTGCCCTGATAGCGACATTGATAATGCCTGACAGCAGACGCCAAACTCGTGACCCGCACGATGTCGAGGAATCGAAACTCAGGGCTATGGCAGTATCACGCTTTTCCGCCGATAACCCTCGGAAACTCCCCACAAACTGAGCTGGAGAAGAGCCCAATTTTTTCGGGGTGATTCACTGGGATTTTTCCCAGCTGGGGGTATTACTTACGATAAGTGTGCGCGTCTAAAAATACGATATGCGAAGGTATGCCTTGACCGTAAGCTGACTCAATGTCAGGCGATAAGTTGAGCCTCGGGCGGGCGGGGGTGTGTCTGGGTCCGGTCGCTATCTTGCGATCAGTGGGCCCCGTGACGACTGTTGGCGAGTCAATAGAGTTCCCTAAGACCCCTTGAATCACCCGCTCTGGCCGTCTCGCTCTCCCGACCGATCCACCACCACCTGCTGGAGAGCAAAGTGCGATCGGGTCCTACGTCATTTGGCGAAGCTTTTCCAGCCGTACACTCGAGGTCGCAGTTCTAGCTCAGAAGGGGAACACCTTATCTCAAAGTAAAACCTATTCAGCAAAGAATGCCATCGGGAGAGATTAACGATGATTAGTGATTTATGATTATGTTCTACAATTGTAATTTATTCTGAGTTACTATAAATCAAATTATTGAAGAAAAAATTCTAACAGTCTTTTTGCTTTTACCTGATCTTATGTAGGTACAATTTAAACGTATTCCTTGGCTTATTCCTTCGAGCACAACTGTACCTAGCTGGCTTTGCCGCATTTGATCGTTTTATCAGCTGTTCGCCAGCTGATTCGCCCGAATTCGCCCCAAGTGCAAGTGCAAATTGCAATATACACGCTCTTATGCTATGAATACCGCCCAGAGATTGCCAATTTCTGGCTTTTAGTTCTGGTCTCCACGAGAGCAGCCCCAGCGAGGGGAGCAGTGGGGGCGCGGCGAAAATATACAATATTCGGTTGCATGCGTTTTCGCACGTACGCCACTTTGGCTCTATTCGCCGCACGACAAAAAACGAAAAAGCGTGCAAAAAAGACATAAAAAACGTAACAGACGGATATGCAAAAATCACAGACGAAAGAGTGGGGGGAGTAACGCAACAAATGCGTAGACACGAAAAGAAAGAGACAGAGGAAGGCTCGGAGAGAGGGAGGGAAGAAAGGGTCGGCGAATTCGCACGATCGCAATCAGTGCAAAAGTTCGCCGCAAATCAAATCTAATCGGACATGAGGCCACGTGGGTACGTAATACCATTTACCCATACCCATAATCAAAGCCCTGTGATCGGGCGGCTATATCTTTTTGGAATTTGCACCCCCGCCGATTACGTTTCTATTGTGTTAATAAATTCGCTAGAAGCATCACTCAGGCCACACGGCGAAAAAATATAGGGCATATCAATAGTCCCATGAGTTCTCGACCATTTAAATCATTTTATGGGCCTTTCCTACTTTTTAAGCGAGCTGCTAAGCGAAAATATTTGTCGGATGTATATATAATTATCGCAATTTCCGATTAATTCGATAAATACAGATTTAACGGTGTTTTGTAAGTCTAAAAATGAGTGTTGCTTGTTCATTTAGGAAGCTTAGACATTCAATTGTTATGCTTTAAGAAGTATACATTTTATACTAGTTTTTTCAAATATTTAAACAAAATTAGAGCCCCAACGACAGTCCACCAATGGTCACTATTTACTTATCGAAAACTCTTCCGCTTCAATTGCAGAATTCTGACGCGAACAACACAACCAGCGCACTTGATAGCCGTTTGCATATTGGCCTTTGTGCTGATGACTGTGGGACGCGACCTCATCGACCCAACGACAACAGTGGAAACCGCAACAGCAACAGCAGCATCTGCAGCACCTGCAACAGCAGCAGCAACATCGACGCGAACGGCCACGGGCGGCGTTTTGGCGGCCTTGGTGTTCCTGGGGGCCTTTGCCACCCACTTTGGGTCGCAGATCTGGATGACATTTGTCTCGGGTGAGTGCACTTAGACCGCAGGACTGTCCTGACTGTCCTGATCCTCCGGGAACATCCGTCCAGACCCATCCAGAACATTATTCACACCAGCGATCATCAGTCGACCATCAGTCAATCGTAATTACATTCGTAGACCCTTCTGGTAGAGGAACGCGGCTTACTAACGGGCACTGCTTTCCCCATCCTTGCAGGTCTCTCGCTGTATTTCTCGCTGCCCCGCCACGTCTTCGGACAGTGCCAGCAGATCCTGTTCCCGCGCTACTTCGCCCTGAACGCCGTGCTCAGCCTGACGATGCTGGTGGTGTACGCCAAGTACTTCCTGAGCGGCTGGACGACGTCGGCCGGCATCCAGATGGGATCGCTGGCCCTGGCGGCGGGCATCGAGGTGGTGGTGCGGCTGTACCTGGTGCCACCCATGCTGCAGCTGATGCACGAGAAGTACAGGATCGAGGACGCGATCGGCAGCGGCCAGGAGGTGGGCAGCCTCGTCCAGGGCGACCTCGTCGACTGCCCGCACTACCAGCGCATCCACAAGGGCTTCCGGCGCATCCACATGACCATCGCCATCGGCAACATGACGGTCATGCTGACCACCTGCCTGCAGCTGTATTTTCTGGCATCGAAAATACGCCTCAGCTAAGGCAGGGCGATCGGAGCGGAGAAGAATTTATAGATTAGGATAGCCACCCCCATACCACGCATCACACATCAACCACTGTATTTCCATGTTCGATAATTGTCTCAAATTTGTTTACTGCTCATTGAACCATTGATCCTTGGACGCCCTCCTCCGCCCCACGCATTAAAAATATTATTTTCTCCCGAGGACGCCTCGTTTTCTGCGGCCTTTCAATCTGATTTCCTGTGATAAACTCAGCCCGCCCCACACACCACCCCAAGCACCCAGCCACCCACAGGCCCCGCGCGAACCACAGCACATTTAGCCCATAGTCGATAGCCAATAATTTACACGGAGTTATTAATTAATAGCCTATTGATAAATAATTATACGGTTTTTTTTCTCGAGCGAGAGCACGCAAATCCATTAATATCTTCTGTTATTTATTAATCCATCGAAAACTGTGCCTTTCTCTGCTTTAAGTGCGCATGTTTAGTGAATGTAATTTATAATTAAACAAAAGGAAAACAACAAAAGAAAACAAACAAAAAACCAAAAAATTCAAAAACCAAACAAAAAATAAAAGCAAATACATGAAATCAATACAAGTATCTAAGCAAGGTCGATGTGTAAAATTGAAATTGTGGTTTTTCTTGGGGTTCCCCAGTTCGATTCACAGTGGGTCATTTTGCTGACATGAAATCAATTTTCCACCATTGGGTGGTGTTGATTGGGCTGTCTACTTTTCGGCTGATAGACTTTATTGCAGCCGAGCTTCGGACTTTGGCACTATTTCAAAACAGTACGTATAATACAAAAAAACGCTAAGGTTTTAAGGTTTGTAATATTAACCTTCTACCCACGATCCCTTATGTTTCTTACGTAAATCAATAGACTAAAACAACCGTGATTGGTTGGAAGAGATTTCTGTGGCACCTCCGTATAAAACGATTCTCTCTTATATAGATAGTTTGTAGCACTCAGGTGGGTATGACTTACCGCCTCGATCTCCTGCTCGAACCTCACGGGCCTCAGCCGGCACAGCACGACGACCAGATAGACGAAGTTGACAAACAGCCCCATGCCCGACCATAGGACCACGTCCGGCGTGCAGGCCACCAGATAGCCGTGCATGCCCATCATCAGGCAACCGATGAGCAGCATGGCCCGCATCCACAGCGAGCCGTAGGGGCCGTGGGGGGCCAGGAAGGCCAGGAAGAGGAAGGCCCAGCCGAGCTGAAAGTACAGGTGATGTGGCTGCTGCCATCCGAGGCACTGTTCGATGGACCAGTCGCCGGGATTGATCGACCGCAGGGTTCCGTTGTTGTCCCAGGTGATCGTGCCGCTGCTGGCGGCGCTCGTGCCCGCCGTGCTCTGGGCTATCAAAGTGCCAGCGGAGGCCTCTGCTCCGGCACCGGGTGCTGGTCCAGGGGCTCCTGGTGCAGCTGCTCCGCCCAGACCGATGCCCATGACGCTGCTGGCGCTGCTGCCGGCACTATTGATCAGAGCGCCCATCCCAACGCCCGCCGCACTGCCCGCTGTGCTGGGCATTCCGCCGATCCGGATGATCCTGCTTGTGCTGCCTCGCTGCCTGCCTTTCAGTCTCAGTCGCTCTCCTCAGCCTGATCCTTGAGCTACTCCTTGGGAGCACCTCCTCGCCAATTGCCAGGAGCCCAGTGGGTTGGTGTATTCGCTGACTATGCCCCAGGGTTCCTGTCTGCGCTCGGTGCAAAAACTCCTCTTTTTCAGTGTTTTTCTGAACAAGTTTGGGGATTTCCTTTTTTAGTTTATGAATATTTTAGTTTTGTTTAATTTTCGTGGGTGGTTTGGTTATTGCGCTGCCCTTTCCGAAACGGTTGTGCTTTGTGGTTCGTGTCGCGAATAGACGGTTTTCCAGCGGTTGTTGTCCTCGCCAAAGCAAGATTAATTCAAAATTCCTTCGTTTAACAAGTTTGAGCTGCCCGCTGATCCGTTGTCGTTGCTGCCGCATAAGTATTAGTTGTTAATTTTTGTAGTATTGCGTTTGGACTATGTGTTGCTGTTGCTGCCGCCGGATTTCCGCGTGTGTTGCTCCTGGCACAGTTGCTGCTGCTGCTGCCGCCGGTCACATTGTTGCATTGTTTGGGCAGCTGCTGAAAAATGAAAGAAGTAACATTTTTAAGACAGTTCCACAAACTTTGAACTAGTCGAAGGGCTGAAACAACCCGTGGCTTTGTAACAGCCACGTAGAGCCTTATTGAAAGGGAGGAAAATCGCATGCAATTAGCTAGGCCAGTTCATTAATTAATTATTCATCGGTATTGCAACACAGTTGGGAGCCCTGTGAACTGCTGCAGCTGCCAGCGAATGTCCCAATTCTCAGAGATCGATGTATTGCACCAGTCCACCTAAATTTTTTACGTTAGTATTCCCTTCCTTGGATTATAAATCATTTCGTGTTAGAAAGCTACCTTGTTTCTTGTATCCTCTAGAGCCGTTTCTTGTCAATCTTCTCAAGGATAATTGAATAATATATGAAGAAAGCTTCGGATGTAGGATCTCCATCCCTAAGCCTGGCATTCCCACCAGTTGAATTCAACACAACTGACTGGGATTAGTCACATGTGCCAACTTAGTTCGCTTGATAGGGCAAGCAGTGCGTGGATACCTAAGGATGACTAATCTCAGCACGAGTGGTCTGCTCCTCAGACAGTGTCTAGTGCTTCGCTGACCTCTGTTCGCGTCTTGAGATCAGCGCCAGCATAGTTCAGGCACATCCAAATGCTATATCTCACACTAGCATCTACACGGTAATCCGAAATAAATCGTACGAAAATCCACGGGAACTCGCAGAGCCAAAGACTATCTGCAGTTGCTGGCTTTTTCTACTTTTGGCGACGGAGATCCGCACAACCTGTTCCCGACCGGCCAACAAAACTTGGTCAAAACCTCTCCGGAGAGCACTCACACATATAGAACAAAGCAAACAACGGCTGCGAGTTTTGTTTGCTGACCCCAATAGGGAACTGGGGAAGTGGCCGAAAGTGGGTGAGGGTATGGTCTACATGGTCTGGGGTCCGGGGTCCCCCGTATATTTTATAGTGTTGGGGTTGGTCTGGAGAGTGCGACTGGAAAACGAAACATTTCCGGGCTGGACATGAATAATAAAACAAAGCAGCGAGTGGGAAAGACAGCGGAGAAGGGAGGAGCAGAAGGCGGTGGTGGAAGGGCGTCAGGGAAGGGCACCAAATAATCAATTCGCTGTCGCAAAGTTCGTGGTCGCCAATGCACCAGGAGAAATACTTATGACACCCACATCTGGAGTCCAAGTTACAGTGGGATTTCCTATTTAAGGCCATGTGACCATTCAAATCGAATGTTTACTATTTTCTAGGAGCGTAAACTTCATCACTCAGAACCGAGTGTTTCAGAAAGTGAAGCTGGGCACTTCTCCCCAGTGTAGTTATTGAAGGCGGTCAGCCAACCGTTGACAGACAGTCTGGCGGTGATGATGGTGGTGAACATGATGCCCTGGCCATGTCGGCCGGGCTGGCGATTACCCAACACTTTGCGTATTGGCTGCACTGCAACAATGTCTTCGGCGTGTGGCTGATAGCGGTAGCGATGATGAAGTGGCAGCGACACACATCGGCCACACAGGCCAGCAAGGCCAACACTTCCTCATCATTATCATCCACGCCTCGGGGCAATCGAATTCGCGTTGATTACCGAGCAAGCGAATACCCTGGAAATCGCCAGTTGTGGCATGCGGCAGAATGGGGAAGTCCGCTTCGCCAATTAGATTCCGTTAAGAACTTTTTCGCAAGTTGACAAAGTGTTAGTACTATATTATATTGCTACATCTCGTAGAGCAATAGTGGAGTTTCCTTTCCGAAAACAACCAAAGTGGCTCTGGGAAAATGACTAGAATATAAATGTATTCAGCTTTCTTCATATCTCGTAATTGGTATTTGCCACCGCCGTTTGTGGGCTAATTGGTCGGCTCGAGGGTCGGAAGTGCTTTCTCTGGAGCGTGGCTAGGTCCGAAACTACAAATACCCTCTGTAAGGGGTATGCCCACACCAGCGCACGCACACACTCTGCGCAGCAACAACAACCGTGGGCAGAGCAGATGAAGTCATCGTTTTGTTGCCTTGAAAATAAAGCACTCACAGCCACAGAAACACGAACACCAAAAACAAAAAGCAAACAAAACAACAAATGCAAATACACCTAATACACCGCTTAGAAGACCAGAAACTGAAGTCCATAGCCAAAGGTAAAAGGGGTACGAAGCAAGCTCCAAGACTGAGAAAAATAAAAACAAATATGGCCAAAGCCTAATAACACTAGGTAGAACACGATGTAAAACCAACCGAGTTACTATTTTTGCATGTTTAAGATCCCCTGAAACAGCCACATCAACAATACGAACCTTAAACCGAGAGCAAGCAGCTCTTTTGATAACGATGTCAGTGGGCACTGAAAAACTGAAAAACAGAACAGAGGGAAAACTGGAAAGTAGAAAAGTAGAAAAACAGACTGGGAAACTTTTAATGCGAAAATGCCAATAAGTTGTGGCTGATAGTTGCCAGAAGAAAGGGAAAAGTCGCGTGGAAAGGGCTGGGTTGAATGGCATGTCAATGGCCAGTGACAATATTGGAGAGGCGGGGGTTAATGGGCGATGCGGACTCCCCTCTTGGTTTCCCCATCTTCCCCTCCCTTCCGTCGTTCCGTGGTAATTTCGCATCGAAGTCATCGATTGCCTTTGTCCAGCAATTGGTGTTTGCTCGGTCGCAATCATCGTAAAACAGTCGTGGGGCATCTAATGAGATATCGCTATAGCCATTACCCTTAAGCGGTTTGTATTCGTCTTCCCTGCCCTTCGAATCGCTCGAGTCATGGTGGGGAAAGTACCGATCTTTGGTAATAAAAAATTCAAATGAATGTACGAGTACCTGCCACTTCTTATGGATATCGTGTAAGTGTACCTGCTTTTTCCTATAGAAATGCACGCTTGTACCTCGAAAAGGAAGTGAACATGTACCATTTGTACAAGAATTATAATTTGTTATTGTAATTTGTACTTCCTAAGGGGTTAGCTGGGGTTGTTGGCCCGGAAACAAGAGCTCTGTCATGATTCTTTACGATTTCGCGAGAAATTTTTATCTTGGTACATTTTAGGTACATGATTTGCTTGAGGAATACAGACTGTATCTTTCAAACTATTGTTTCGCTTGAGCTAAAGCATTAAAATTGGACTTTGAGGAATCGACTTAAACACAATTCTTAGGTAGTCTTCCAAAAGACTTCAGAGACGAGTCATAGAAGGGTATTTAGTCGTCGATCAGAACTTGTAGGCGACCCGCGGAGTTCCGTATCTTGGCCGATTCTAATCGGTATTTGGCCCGCAGACAAGTTATGGTCGTAATCCAATTGGAAGCGGAACTTGTAAGGCAACAATTGGAGGTGGAACCGATGAGGGAAATGGGGGAAAAAAATGAAACATTAGGGGGAAAGGGAGGAGATCGGACATTAGAGTCGTAAGCGTCGCAGAGGTTTAATTACGTGAAATTAATTGTGTAAAAACACGGCGCTGGCAGCGGTTCTTAAGGGTTCCCGGACTGCGTCCCCCAGTTATTTGTAATTTTTCAGCAACTCTGGAGGGGGCAGGTGGAGAGTGCAGAGGCGAAAGTGAAACGGCGGCAGCTTTGTTTCTCTCGCCAATTTCCGTTTCCCACGTGTAAGCGAAAATAATAACAATAACGAGCCAGCAACATTGTCTCTCGCCCCATATGCCACATTAAATTTTACATCGTTTTTACGGCCAAAAACGGGCCGAGCAAAGGCAAAATTGTTGTAAATTAATTCGAGCGAAAGCAGAAGTGCAGCAAAAATCACTTAATCACTCACTGGCCATGTAAATGGGTTAGGAAATGGCCGGCAAGATACACAGAAAACTGATGGATTGTCATGCTGATGGTCGGCAGTCAATTTTCGGCTACGTCACAAGCCCATTGATAGGAAACTCCTCATTATGACAGACAATTATCAGCCTTCATCCAGGGGCGACAAGTGGGAGGGGAAGGTCACTTATCTAATCTGAATACTTCTGGAGACGAGCTATCAAGTAGCTGGCGGTTATCCAACTTTGTGGACAAGATAGTGTCTCAAAATAATGACAAACTCGACGGTTCGCTTAGATTTCCATGCTGACTTATGGGAATAGTCTCACCGTGTGCTTTATTCCAATACTTTTTTTTGCCATTTTGAAGATATGTTCATGTTGGATTTTCCAACTGATTTTACACCCCTTTTCCCCTTAATTACCATAGTTTCTTTATTATATTTATCTAAAACTATAGACCTAAAATGGACCCCTTGCGTGAGAGTGGTTTACCCTTTCCATAGACCAAAACATCCGATGGTTAGTGCTCTTATTATCCCCCTATCATTCTTAGTAAAGAATGAAAAATCGTGGATGATGTTTTTTGGGAACCTGACTATTTCCAAGTTCCGTCTTTAACTCCTATCTTGGATCCTAAGCCTAGAAAATCGAATGCTAAAACCGTGCAAAACCGTGTAAAACAATTTACCCCAAATCGAATTTTGTATCTTTTTGGGAACTTGGATAATAATAAATAGAGGCCCCCGATCTTGCCTCCCTTTCGCACGCCCAGGACCACCAACTTCCATAAATACACACGCACACACACAGAGAGTTGCATGCCAGAAATGCCATGCAAATGCAAGCACCCACACACACGCGGAGCGGGGTGGGCGGCATGAGTGCGGGGGGCAGGAGTTGGAGTTTGTTGCTTTTGGTTTCCCCTTCTGCGCCTCCCCCGCCCCATCCCCCGCCAGCCGTTCTATAACTTATTCTTCCTCTTCTTCGATGCGTGCTGGCAACTGCAACCGCTGCCTCTGCCGGCGTCGCTGCCGCCACCCGCACGCACACACTTTCACACGCCCCGACACATACATGGACGAGTACATAACACATGCATTTTTAAGAGCGTGTTGATGTTCGATTTTTCACCGTTCCCACTGAACTCTACACACAAGCGAACTGTTATTATTTAATTACTTTTGGCGCGACTTCAGTTAAAAAGCCAGCAACAACAACGCCGCCAGTGTATATACACATGTATGTACATTGCACATAACAAAGCTGCCACTCAAAAAAAAACCAACGTCTTCCACTGGCAATCACACACACACGCACACCGACTGGGGGTGCCCGAGCAGGGCGAGAACAATTTGTTTTAAATATTTAGCACGTGAGCTTGTGCTTTTCTCAGTGTGGTCTAGGTAAACCTCCTTTTTTCCCTATGTATTTACCAGCAGAAGTCAACTTGTATTCGCTCCGCTTGGCGTTTTTTGGGTTGTTTCGGCGATTTGGCTCCCGTTTCGGATGAATATATCGTGTATCGCGCAAATCCGATAGGGTATCAGCAGTTTTTCACTGGAAACCGTGAGTTTTCTGCCCGGCGGTTTGTCCGATGTCTTTTTGTCATATTTTCTCCGACATTTTTGTAAAACGCAACGAAAACACGGAGCAGCGGCGCTTTTATATGGGAAATAAATGAAATGTAAACGGCTGAGAGCGCTCCGAACCCTCTCTCGCTCGCCCGCTCTCCCGGAGAGAGCGCAAAACAGCTGGGAATCGGGCGCAGGAACAGCCGGTTACGAGTTGGCCATCTGAATGCAGGCCGTGCTCTTAGGTGACTCACCCGTGCCCCGGCAACTAATCGTAAATCAGGCATTGACTGCCAAAGAAACCGCAGGAATCGGTAAAAATGGGAGATAATTAAATCGCGCCCAGCCGCCAGGGTTGCCACCCGGCCGCCGATAGCCAGACGCCGCGCGCGATAACCGATAGCACTCTTCGCTCGCTGCCACGAATTGCAAGTTTGCAATTCCATCGCCCTGAAGTTCGCAGCCAGTGTTTTGTGCGAAATCCTTGGTAATAGTGCGCTCCGTGGTGCGGCACACGCAGTCCTGGACATCCGGAGTGGAGTGAACATCGCGTACCGGTGATTTGACGGCCCCAGAAGCGAATAAACATCGCCGAAAAACGCCGGCAGGCGAAAATGACGCTGGACGTGGGCGGCGTCGCCCGCGGACTGCTCACCTGGGAAAAGCAGGAGCACCTGGTCAAACTGGCCATTCTCATCCTGGCAGCGGTTCTGTGTGAGTACATCTCCTGTTTTGGCATTATTCGAGTGGGCGTGCTTAAAAAAATACATTCGCATCTGGTTCGAGTTTCCCCGCTATCGATAGCTATCGGTGATCGGCGGCGGTCGCTATTGCCTAGTGGTGGACCCTAACTGCGAAGGCATCTAGAGATGGAAGCTATAGAGTTTACTGGTTTTTCTTTACTTAAATTACTTAGAACTCGAAGTCCCTCTTATTGCTTTAATGAGCCCTGCTTATTAGTAAAACCGGCTTTCAGAACTTAGGAACCCGAAAAGGGTTCTCTATTATTGTGCCTTGAAATAGCGCCAGCTTGTTGTGCCAGCCCTGCGGAAGTATCGATAGCTCAGTACTCGCGCAGCTGCCACCACTAGCCGCGCGTCTTCCTCTTGCCAACGCCGACCTGAACTTCCCTTTCCGATTTCCATTGAACAGCGTTCGCCACGCGCCTGTTTTCCGTGCTGCGATTCGAGAGCGTGATCCATGAGTTCGACCCGTACTTCAACTACCGCACCACGCGGTTCCTCGCCGAGCAGGGCTTCTACAAGTTCCACAACTGGTTCGATGACCGCGCCTGGTATCCCCTGGGCCGCATCATCGGCGGCACCATTTACCCGGGCCTGATGCTCACCTCGGCGGCTCTGTACCGCCTGATGTGGCTGCTGAACGTGACCATCGACATCCGGAACGTGTGCGTCTTCCTGGCGCCCTTCTTCTCCTCGCTGACCACGCTGGTCACCTACGCCCTCACGAAGGAGATCCACGTAAGTCACCGTCCCCACAACGACCTTGGATCCCAGACCCCAAACAACCAAACACTCCACTTAAGATCTCAAAATGATCTCAGTTCCTAACTATTGAACACGCCGATCGGTGTCTATATCAACGAATTTCAATATATGTATGTAGTTAATGTTATGTACCTAATGGGTCCCAACTTGTCCTTACTTGAGATCATTCCTTTTCAATTTTTCTTGCCTTTACAATTTAGGATCCTAAATGCTTGCCCTAAACGTTATCACGACTGCCGATCCTAACTATTTCCGAACTTAAACCCTCCATACTTATGTGTTGTTTCTGGCTTGTTAGTTTTCTTTTTTTTGTTATTATAACCCGTCAAATTTGATATCTTAACTAATAACTCCTTTACCCATTTCGAGGTTATGTCTTACACATGGTCCTAATGATCTCCCTCTTCTTTTTAGAGCACTGGAGCTGGTCTGGTGGCCGCCGCCCTGATCTCCATCGTTCCGGGATACATCTCCCGATCTGTGGCGGGATCGTACGACAATGAGGGCATCGCCATCTTCTGCATGCTCTTCACCTACTATCTGTGGATCAAGGCGGTAAAGACGGGCACGATCTTCTGGTCGGCCATGTCGGCCCTGGCCTACTTCTATATGGTCTCCTCCTGGGGTGGCTATGTCTTCCTGATCAATCTAATCCCGCTGCACGTGCTGGCGCTGATGATCACCGGACGTTTCTCGCACAGGATATACATAGCGTACAGCACGCTTTACTGCGTGGGCACCATTCTGTCCATGCAGATCTCGTTCGTGGGATTCCAACCTATCCAGAGCTCCGAGCATATGCTGGTAAGGGCCCGATGCTGTTTAGCAATCGAAGTTTTATCCACGTAAAGAGTGATCTGTTGTGATGAATACCTAATATATTCTTGATAGGAAGAGTATGAAACATAATGAGTACGAAAAACCCAAGCTGACTTGATCACTGATAGGAATCAATATATATTCACTTGCTCAAGATTGCAGACCACACTGTTAATCGTTGTTCTCTCTTTCAGGCACTGGGAACCTTCGGCCTGTGCCAGATTCACGCCTTTGTGGACTATCTGCGCTCCCGCATTCCCAAGGATCACTTCGACCTGCTCTTCAAGACCTTGGTTTCCAGTGTGCTGACTGTGGTGTTCGTCGTGGGCATCCTGCTCACGCTCACTGGCAAAGTCTCGCCGTGGACGGGCAGGTTTTACTCGCTGCTCGATCCGTCCTATGCCAAGAACCACATTCCAATCATTGCCTCGGTCTCAGAGCACCAGCCGACGTCCTGGTCGTCCTTCTATTTCGATCTGCAGGTGGGTTTCGTAGTTTTGTAAGAAGAACATTAAATGTTTAAAATGCATTCCCACTTTTTGGATTGTGAAAAATCCATTATGGTATGTAAAATGTAGAAATATAATTTCTTTATTTTAAGTTAGGAGAGATAACTATAATCCCCCCTAAACTGGCGGAAAAGATTTATCTGCCAAAGATGAAAACTTAACCACGATGCGAATGAGTTGCGCCTTAATGCATTTAAATGATTACCTTGCACTTTGATCGCTGAGGCAGTCTTATAGATATTGAAACTCCTTGCATCGTGACCTCTCTTTGGAAACCACTTATTTATCCTTCTTCGGAACTCCTTTGCAGATCCTGGTGTTCCTATTTCCAGCTGGTCTGTATTTCTGCTTCTCAAAGCTGACGGACTCCAATATCTTCATTATTTTGTACGGCGTTACCAGCATCTACTTCGCCGGAGTGATGGTGCGACTGATGCTCGTCCTGGCGCCCGTGATGTGTGTGCTGTCCGGCATCGCCATATCGCATCTGCTCGCCAAGTATATCAAGAGCGTGGATGCAGGTGGATCGGGAAAACAGGGAGTGGAGAGCAAGCGGCAGCACAAGAAACTGGAGCAGCAGACGGGCGGCGTGAAGAGCGAGGTGGCCATTGGGTTTGTTGGCGTCATCACACTGATGCTCATCGTGTACACGCTACACTGCACCTGGGTCACCTCGGAGGCGTACTCCTCGCCCAGCATTGTGCTGAGTGCCAGGTCGCACGACGGCGGCCGCATCATCTTCGACGACTTCCGCGAGGCCTATTACTGGCTGCAGATGAACACCCCGGAGGTGAGTTGCCAGCATATAAGGTCCTCCTATCGAATGTTTTGCCTGCCTAGCCATGGGAAGAAGCTATTTTTAAGTCACTTTAAACATAGAACATTCATCTGGCTGCGTGGGCATCTCGAGATCTTCGCCTTCTCATGATGACTACATTTTAAATTCTTGATAGGAAGAGTATGATACACAATGAGTACTAAACAAACAAGCTGACAAAGCCATTAACACCTCATCCCTTTGCACATTGCCGTTGAGCAACCGAGACTAAACTGTTTTTACATGCTTTACCAGGATGCTCGCATTATGTCCTGGTGGGACTACGGCTATCAGATAACGGCCATGGCCAACCGCACGATATTGGTGGACAACAACACTTGGAATAACACGCACATATCGCGCGTCGGCCAGGCGATGGCTTCGTCGGAGGAGAAGGCCTACGAGATAATGCGCGAACTGGATGTGGACTATGTGCTGGTGATCTTCGGAGGACTGACTGGCTACTCCTCGGACGATATCAACAAGTTCCTGTGGATGGTGCGCATTGGCGGCAGCACGGATCGTGGGGCGCACATCCGCGAGAAGGACTACTATGCAGCCAACGGCGAGTTCCGAGTGGACAAGGAGGGCTCACCCACACTGCTCAACTGTCTGATGTACAAGATGTGCTACTACCGCTTCGGGCAAATGTACACCGAGGGTGGCAAGGCCCAGGGTTACGATCGGGTCCGGGCGGCCGAAATCGGCAACAAGGACTTCGAGCTGGATGTCCTGGAGGAGGCCTACACCACGGAGCACTGGCTAGTCCGCATCTACAAGGTCAAGGACCTGCCGAATCGCGGGGTCTAATCAAAGCATCAGGTCGCCAACATTCCGCTCTATTCTGTGTATTAGCCCACTCCCTATCTCTATCTATCTCGAACATTTGGTAATCTCTCTCTCGCTCAACGAGTATTATTTGCTGCTTTCGCCTCATGCATTTATTGCGCCAAGCCACAAAAACCAAGTATTTCGTTATACTTTTACCAGTGTCTCGAGTGAACTAGATGCGTGTAGGTCCCTAAGCAAGAAAAGCGAATCGATCGAAATATATATATATGTGAAAACGTATCAAAGCTAGTTTCAAAATCTCATTCATTGGAGTTGGGTCTTTCCTTACAATAATAAGAAAGGTGTGTTTGCAACTGCTGCAGCTAATTAAGATACACCACAAACAAATCATAAATTTAAACTAGACAGCATTGATAGTTGGAAAAGGAATTTCATTCAACAAATACTACAAAAAATATAGTTTATTTTTCTAACACACGTTTTTTACTCTTTTGTTTGTTCTAAGACGGTGTAGATTATACTTGCCTCTGTAGCTCCAACGTATTTTGGCCTGATCATCATTTCAACGGAGGTAAATGAGGTCGTATAATCGATTTTATAGTATTCCCCCTAGGAATGGTGATGTGCCATCCTTATAGAATTTGTCAGTTAGAAAACTGTAATTAACATTTTGGGTCAGGCATTTAAAGTAGTTTTTAATGGATGATACGTGCGTACCAGTTACCACAGGACCCGTACCACCAACCGCCGCCGAGGAGGGGTCGTTATCCCGATCGATTGTAGTAAAGGAATTACCCGCATTGTATGTTAGGGAATCTCCAGCTGTGCCAGTATGTTCCTGGGGCATTCGTCGACAACAGCGGCTCCGGGAGGTATCCGCTCCAAAACCGCGAGCGCCAGAAGAATGAATGGCTTCGTGATGACCGAAATGGGAATCCTCGGCTGCCAAATTAGACTACGCTGAGGCAGAGTCGCGTCTTATACCCAATCTCTTTACAGCTGTACTTTGGCAACAGGAAACTAAACAATTAAAAAATCAGTAAACAAAGATCGCCTGCACTTTTCTGTGCTCTCCAAGTAGCCAAATATGGGATTCGTGTACATTAAAGTGCTTTATTGGACATAAGACGAAATGCTGCGGGTATAAGTTAAAACGCGTGGACATAGCTTAGTGGCTGCTGCCGTTGGTGGTGCCGTTGGCCTTGTGCATCTGCTGGCCGGCGGCAATAAAGGTGGTCACGTCCAGCTTGCTGGCCACCGCCCTGAGCTCCTCCTTGCCGGCCGCGCTCTTGCCCAGGATGAGCACACTGGGATCCACCTCGAGGACGCGGGCCAGCTTGCCAAGGGTCTCGGACTCGTTCAGTCGGATCACTCGCTTGTTGAGCGCCTTGATGGCGGGGTCGGACTGCTGGCGGTTCATGCTCACGATCTGGGTGATGAGCGTCTCCTGGCCCACCACGCCCAGAATGGACCTAAGTGGGGGAAACAGAGTTATAAACCTGGCAGAGGCGGAAATTCTGTGGCCTACCCATCATCCGGATCCACAACGGGCAGCTGGTCCACGCGATGCTTCCTCATCAGGGCAATGGCCTCGCCAACCGTTGCACTCGACTTGAGAGTGGCCGGTGGGGCGGGGAGCTGGAGCTGCTCGATGGACAGGTCCCACCACCAGTGACCGTGCTCGTTCACCGGCTCCTTGAAGCCACGCGCCTCCATCCAGTTGTCCGAGACGAACTTGGTCATGTAGTTGCGTATGCCATCGGGCAGGATGACCACGCAGCGCTGGCCCTTCTTCAACTTGCGGGCATGCTGGAGCGCAGCGTGCATCGCTCCGCCGCTGGAGCCGCCGCACAGCAGACCCTCCTCCGCGTTCAGGCGCCGGCTCATGGGGAAGCAGTCGGGATCGCCGATCTTCGTCCACACGTCCACCACGCCGTCGTCGAAGACGGTGGGCGGGAAGTCATAGCCAATGCCCTCCACCTCGTAGAATTGCACATCGGTCTCGTTGAGCTCCGCGGGCCGGGCCAGGATCGAGCCGTAGGGATCCACGCCGACGATCTGGCAGTTGGGGGCCTGCTCCTTGATCTTCCGCCCAATGCCGCTGATGGTGCCCGCCGTTCCCGCGGAGACCACTATCATGTCCACCTGGTTGTCCAGCTGCCACAGGATCTCAGCGGCAGTGCCATCGTAGTGGGCCAGCGGGTTGCCGGCGTTCCGGTACTGATCCAGGACAATCGAGTTGGGCGTTTCCCGCTGCAGTTGCTGGGCCACGTAGATCAGTCCCTCCGGCGAGTCGTAGGCGGCCTCCGTGGGCGTCCGTATGATCCTGGCGCCCAGGGCTCGCAGCGCCGACACCTTCTCGTTGGACATCTTCTCCGGCATCACGATGACGCACTTGTACCCCTTGACCGCACAGGCCATCGCCAGGCCGATGCCCGTGTTGCCCGACGTCGGCTCGATGATGGTGAAGCCCGGCTTCAGGAGCCCCTGCTCCTCGGCGTCCTGCACCATGCGGTAGCCGATGCGGTCCTTCACCGATCCTCCGGGGTTAAGGAACTCGCACTTGGCATCTACGAGAGCACAAGGTATTTATCGGGTTGGTCAAAACATAAGATATGTCACTGTCATTACTTCAAGGAGGAATACAACAAATTCAAAGCAATACGTAACTAAAAATATCCTTAGAGTCTCAGTTATACCTCATTCAGTTACTTTACATTTCGTTTTAGATACGTATTGCCTTCAATTCTTTGTAAGATTCCCTGTTTCAAGGTACATTCAAGGCTTGAAGTTTCTGGGTTTCCCCGCTGTAAAACAGATGGCTCTTTTCGAATGTGACAAAGGAGAGTAATCATCTATGCATTAGCAAGATGCCAAGGACTTACACATCTCGCACTCGACTCCCTCGCTGGCGGGAATGTGATTCAGTCTGACCAGTGGAGTGCACCCGATCACCTCGAGGATGTTCGGCGTGATCTTTTGGCGGTGAGCGATGCCCCGTTGGGTGTGGGGCGACTTTTCCGCGCTCCCCAGGTGCCATTTGCACTTGGACGGCTTTCCGGGATCGATGAAGTCGGCGGGCCTTTCGTACGGCTTCGGCTGTGGCATCTCTGCGGGGGTGAAAGAGCAAGGATTGTAACTCGTGGATGTGTAATCAAGATACATCTGCGGTAGGTGGGACCCTGCTTTTCCAGGGGTCCTGGTTGGGCTGGAGTTGCGTAGGAGTGGTGGGAGCATGGGGCACTCGCGGTAGTAAAGTAAACCGACTTGTGATATTTTGAGCTATCGCTTTTTGCTAGGAATCGCAAACAACAACTGATTGCCGGAGACCTCAAGGTTGTTCGACTTGAACAGCGCCAGGTGGCGAGGTTGGCCCCGACGATCCTGGACCTTGTCACCTCCGAATTCCGGTGGGCATACGCAGGGAAGTGCGAAGATAGCGATCAAAACACATTTCTTGCCGTCTCACTGCGACTGAGATTGTGAAGTGGCACGAGATGATTGTTATTCAATCGAAAGCGAAAGGTCGGGCCCGAAGAACGATGACGCGCCAAAAAATTGATAGAACAGAGCCACTAGGAAACAGGAGGGAACGCTTATCAACTCTTTTGGTTTGCAAGCAGATCCCTGGTTCTGCTTGGACTGTCTCTAGGGAAAGTTTGCCATTGAGGGATCCGAAAACTAGCCTGGCCATGCCGGTGCAGAGGCTCTTCCTTGATTTCCGGGCATCCTTGGATGGGCCCGTTCATCAATCCCAATGGTTCCAGTCGGAGGCCCCTGGGGGTTGCCGAATAACTGGGGCAGCTGCCGTTCGGGTGGCGTCGTATGTGGTAGATAAGGCTTCCAGGTGGCACTGATTGATTGCCCGTCATCTGGAGGTGCGAGCAGGGGTCAGTGTTTGCGCACACTCTGGGAGGGCTCCAGGACCTGGGCACCTCTTGGGGCTGGGACTGGGGTGGGTCGGGGTCTATTGCTCCTGAGTGCGTACATAGGCTCGAACAAGAATCACTGGGAACTTCGCGCAAAGCTAAAAATCTCTGTAAAATCACTTTTCAACAACTACCAACAGCTTACGATTTTCGAACTCCTCGCGCTCCTGCTTTTTTCAGTGTACGCTCTCTTCTTCGTTCTGCTCCGCTCAGGAGTTTTTTATTGCTCTTTCTTGTTTATCTCCCCCTCGCGCGCGCTCGGACCATCCGCCTTGTAAGTATGTATGTATTTATGCGTACATCGATATATTTGTTTCTCAAAGCACGCGGCTCCAAAATAGAAAAACAGAAGCGGAGAGCAGCGACGATATGTATGTAGGAACACGTAAAAAGCACATGTTTCCCTGCTCTGGTTGCCGGTTGGGTTCTTGGTTAGGTGCGCAGGCTGCAGGAACTGGGCGGGCCAGGACCTGTGGGGCCCCCGCCGATCTGGGGCTCTGGTGGTACTTACTGGGGCGGGTGTGGGCCAGTCAAGGAGCAACTAAGTGGCGAGAACTGCGAAGGGCGACCGCTGCGATGCTGCCAACGAAGGCAATTGACAAAGCCAACAAAAAGTACAACCAACGACAACAAAGTGCGGTGGTGGTCGGCGGCGACGCCGGCAGAGGCGGCGGCAGCGCACAGTGGGCGCCGTCGCCCCGCAGCAGTGGGGGAACCTCCTGTGCACTTCCAAAAATTTATAGGTCTTGAAAGAAGCTAATTTCAGAAAATAAATATATATTTTATTTCATGCGTTTGCTTTGGTAAAACGTCTGGCTTGGAAAGAGGACGAGTTTTCTGTTTTGAGCTCATTTGATCACGCCTGCAGCTTAACAGAGGGTAATTGGGCAGTCCGCAAATCATCAAGAACACTTACATTTTCGAAGGTTTATAATATTTGCATTTTTCATTTGCTGTTTTCTTTCCCACTGTGAGTGCGAGAGCGAGATGCTCGCAGCGATAACCAGTTTTCGCCCTCGCTCGCACAGCGCGGCTTGAGCTGTGATTTATTGTACTAAAAATAAACGGAAAACGGGAGTAATCGCACGTAAAAGGGCTCCAAAACTGTAAAGCTACGCAATAATCTAAAACTATGGCTTCAAACTGTAATAGTTTGCGAGGCCCAGAAAAGCTTTCCCAAACTGTCAATGCATCTACAAGTGCAACCAGTCGTTGTGATCATTAAAAAACACATTAAGTTAAACGTTTGACCTAACAATTACCGTTTTTGCCCCACGGATGATCCCGAAAGATGGAAGTGAATTGGAAAATACTTATGTTATCCTAAACTAAAAGTGGGATTTATATTTTTTTAATTTATTATGTAAAACGGTTCAATCTTCATATTTGCAATGTGACTTTTGTATTTCTTAGTTTGGTCTAAGCAATGCCCCCTTTTCCGTGGAAAAGCTCGCTTGGATTCCCTTCCCTCCTCCAGTGGACTGCAGGGAGAACCGTCTTCACCCAGGCTGTGATCCTCCAACAGCACCGAAGCCGAGGTCGGTGTATTCTAATATGCAGGAAGTTATTTCGGAAACGGGTTGGAACAGCATCAAGGACTAGAGCTGTGTGCCTAGAAGGCGGCCGAGAGGACGACCTGCAGGGCCATGTAGACGGTGGCGCCCAGGGCCACGAAGAAGGCCAGGGCGCGGGAGGGCTGGGGCACCACGACCACGGCGTAGACGAGCGTGTGGACGATGCGGGCGATGCCCACGGCGCGGAACAGGTTGATGGCCAGGAAGGCGGCCGGGTTGGTCAGCACGTAGAGCAGCCCGATGGCAAAGAAGGGCAGGATGTTCTCCAGGTCGTTGCGATGGGCACGACGCACACGCTCCACATTCGGGTCGTCGAACTTGACCTTCAGCTTGGGCGACATCAGGTCCTCGGGGTTGGCGAAGGTCTGAAAACGAGTTGGAAAGTGAGTATGCTCCATCCCAAGGGTCCTCCGATTCCCAACCCAGGCGAGCCAGGGCACAAGGAACTAGGTCTCATCGCGATACTGATCTGTCCAGTCACAGTGTGGGCACATTCAGTTGAACCAGAGGCATAAATACATTTTTAGGGCAATGGTAATCAAGTTCATTTACAACACACGAAGATTATCAACTTAAAATCTCAGCTTAATGAATGAGTTTACAGGTAATTAAACGAAGTTAGTTAAATGCCTTTCTAATTAGCTTGAGCTGCTTTTACTTCCAACCTTAACCCCGCCGTCTGTGTATAACAAGTATTTACTTCTTGTGCTTATAATTCTCAAGTTGTTTTTTGCGATGCACTTCCAAGACTACTCGTTGTAGAATATACACTAAAATGAAGACTCTAGGCGATCAATACCTTTTCATATAGGGAGTTAGTTAATAAACTTTCCCTGGCGCGAGACTTTGACCCCACTGTGCGACCCCACCCCGCTCACCTTCGTCTTGAATCGCTGGACGGCGGTCAAGAGGCTCATGAGCAGCATTTTGATGACCAACACGCCGACCCAGAAGGTGAAACTCTTGAAGACGGGGTTCGAGAGGCTGAGCAGTTCCACGGGGCTGGCCATTTTGGTGCTATCTCCTGGTTCCCTGGCCTTATAAAACGTTGATAACCGACTCCACAGCTCGCTCGCACGCCGCTAAAAATCGAATGAGCACCTCTCCGCACTCGCTCTCTCTTTTTATGCCGGCGAACGGAGGAGCTTTGGCTCACTTGCCCTCTCGCTCCGACTAGCTGATAAAGTGCCTAGTCACACTGAGGCGGCGAATGTCGAATTCGAACACACAGCAGCGGCCAAGAAAGTGGCACTGCCCTGCACTGTGTTTTTGAAACGCTGCAATTCCATTTTGTATGACTTTTGTGGGGGTTTGGTAGGGGATTTCAGTGGGTTGTTGAAATAACACTACAAGAAATCATTTGCTCAAGACCTTTTCATAGACAAATCATTTTTAAATACTTGATTTAGCTCCTGGTTTTCTAACATCATAAGGAATATTACAGTTGACACCTCTTCATAAGCAAATATTTTGTGAGTTCAAAGCTCTCTTTAACCGCCCGCAAGTGTACGCCTGTGTATCTGTAGAAACCCGAAGTTGTTGCGCACTATCGTGTAGATACCATGTAGACGATGCAGTTTGAGCAAAGAGCACTTACGGCCGTGAAGAAACGCATCAGCCCCGTGTAGATGGCCGTGGCGAAGATCTTGAGCACCAGAACAGCCGACCATCCCAGGTAGCACCGGAACACCTGGTTCTCCAGCGAAATGAGCTCGGGATTGAGCATTCTGAGGGCTGCAGCTGCACTTGCTTACTGAAATCGGTTGTAATCGCGCTGGGAAGCAGAACCCGGCGATACCCTGGGCACTTGCAGGCCGGGAGTGTCGATTCCAAGGAATGTCAGCATTCTAAATTCTACACACGCAGTATACAATATGTTTTCCAATAATCAGGAGATTCCCCCACATTGTTCCCTATCTTGAAGCAAGCATTGCGCGGTTGACATGTGGTAAAGCCTGGAGCCTCACATTCGAGGCTTATAATTCCCAAGTGCTTTTCCTGCGGCACGTTGAGGGTATGGCTTGGATCATCATTCGCTACTTCTGGCCATAACTTGTTTGGCTGTCGGCGCTGCCAAGTGCCGGCGATTAACATTAAATGGAACTACAAAAGCAAACGAATTGCCGGTAATTACCATCAAATTGCAAAAGCTCGCAGAGCCCAATTATATTTCGCTCTGGTTATTCAATAAAATCTTCGAAACAGGCATCACAAAGTTTAAAAATAAAATATGGGTTGATCAGACAAATCAAGCGATAAGCAACGAATATAGATTAGAAGCACACCTGTATTTGTTGAATCCTATCAGCTTTTCCTTTGATAAGCCCAAAAACCGATGGGTTTAAAAAAATGTAACACTAGTGGAGACTATGTAACGCCTTAGTTTACTATGCACAGTGGGGGATGGTCAACAGGTATAACCTGTTTGTGGAGGAATACTTGAAGTAAGCAGCCGCAGAACAGGATCCATAACTCGATCTAGTAAGTAGAAGCATAGCTTCCGATTGAATTCGAATAAAACATGTTCCAACCCGCCTCTACAGCAAGGCCTCGATATGTTTTGCACCGTCCACTCGGCCACTCAGCCACGGCGACCCAACCCGCTGGCCCCAATTCCGGGAAATAGCTCCGATCTTGGGCCTAACCTTCTGCCGGCGAATTTGGGTAATGGCGAGGCGAGCACAATGGTCTGTAGGGCGGCTGCCCAGATCCGACCCAGCATGCACACCACACGCGTATGTAAAGCCATTATGCTCCACTCAATCAGCTTCTGGGCGAAGGCTGGGGCTCGAGTGCGGCTTACGGCGGAAGAGCCAGGCGGTGTCCACTTCACAGACGGGCCCGAGAGGCCCGAGCAGCAAGCGCGGACGGACCAGCAGAGGGGCCACGAATGAAAAGCCTATTTCCTAAGTGTAATTAATTAATTTCGGCGGCGAGGCTCTGTGACTGCGCCCAACTGCAGCCGCATTTGCATGCCATCTGACGTCCATTCGGTTCAGTTCGTCCAGCGCACTGTCGTCGCGAGCACGTCCAGAGTAAGCAGCCAAACAGCCACGGAACCATTCAGAACGGTCCTGGGCTACGGAGCACGGATTTTCAAGCTGGACCACGTTTTCGAGGACTGTCAGCGGCAGCAGTTTCACAGAATGTCTCACGGCGAGCGGAAGGGACGCCTTAACGTGGTCAAGTTCCTGGAACTGGTAAAGGATTTTTTTTCAAGTGACTGTCTACGTTCTGGTGGATAACTGAATGTCTTACCGGATCCTTGAATACTTTTCCCCCAAAACATCTTGGGGACCGTGAACTGATGCACAAAATAAAGCCATAACAATTCGCAATCCTCAAATATTTTGCCCCCAAAAACCACTTGGGAATTATAGCCCGATTTCCGGCACCTGTGTTCTACGCGTTTCAAGGATCATAACTCAGTCCCCCTCGTCTGCATTATACTTTTAGGGCTTTGCCGTGGCGTGCCTAGTGCTTCACTTCTACAGCTTCAACGACCGCGACATAATGACATCGTTCCTGGCCACTGGCACCTTCACGGGCTACATCATAGTGGTCGTTGGGGTCTTCGCAGGTACGTGTCCATGTACAGGGTCCCGAGTTCGTGCTCATAATGATAAATACCTGCAGGTGTGCTGATGCGGGCGCCCATACACAAGCGCATCGATATATTCTTCAGTGTCCTGGGCTGCACCCTGTTCGTGGCCAGCGGGGTGTTCATCATCGAGGCCTGGGAGTTCTCCTTCCGGACCCGAACTCGGGACCTCGCGCTCATCAAGGCCTCGCTGTCGATCGTCAACGGGGTGCTGTTCGGGTTCGACGCCGTCTTCACATTTCGCGACAAGTGAGTCGGCCGGAGTTCGGCCGGAAAGCACTCTGCCAAGTCCTTCGGAGCTTCATTTGATGCATTTAATAGTTCTAAGTACGTACTTTTTCGCCGCTCTAAATTGAAAGTCCACCAACCTTAAGACAACAAGCCAAGGGTTAACGTTAATCTTTATATTTAAGTGTTTTTTTGTCTCAATAAAAAGTAATTCGCCATCACTCAATTAGTCATACAAGAAAGCTAGAGTCGATATCCTCGACTGTGTAATAGTCCCGGTACTCAGATCGCGGTTCAAGAAGTGGGTATTCGATACAAAACATTGCAATGCGGCTATCTAAAGTATTTCAATAATTACAATACAGAACCGGACGAGGGCCCAATCGAAAGTGTGTTGAGTCTATAAAAGTACGAACAAAAATCAATTTTAACGCGTGCAGTTGCCAGCGGTTTTGGTTGCTTTCCGGGGAAAATGAAAGGAGAGCTCGTCGCAGGCCACATACCCCGCTCGATAGCCCTGGCTAAATGGGAGCCCGAGATCCAGGTGTTCGCGGAACAAACGATTCGCTGGCCCCGCGAGCCGAGAGTACCGGGCGCAAGGGGACACGAGAGTGGCGGGCTGGTGGCCCATTTTGTTTACATCGCATAGTAGTTACAATTTAATTTCTTCCTTTACTGTGTGTGTTTTTCTTCTCTTTCTGTTGCTTTTTGCATTTGCTGATAGACGTGAGACCGCTGCTTGTGCTGCTGCTTTGCATAGTTAGTTTATTTTCCTATTGAGTTCCACTGCCCGCCCGCTGATGTCGTTGGGCGCCGGGCATCTTTGGATGTGGGTTGAGTGTGTGTGCTGGTTGCTGAGTGGTGCGGATAAATAGTTTTGGACGCGCGTCCGGCGGAGTGGGCGCTCCTAGGCAGAGTTGTGGATGTTCAGGCGGAAGATGTCGTGGGCCACGAAGAAGGTGCCGGCGTTGGCCTTCAGCACGAAGACCTGCGAGAAGGCGTGCGGGGGGTCGTCGTCGCACTGCAAAACAAGCAAATAGACACATATCAATGGTCAGTGGTCACTCAAGCGGTGCGTTAGTTCACTAACAAGCGTGCGAAAAACCAATTTCGGGCTTTAAGTTAGATCGGGAAGGGAAAACACACTTAGCTCCGGGGGCCTGGGGAGAGGGGTGTACAGAACAACTGGCGATCGGTTGCGTGCAGGTGAGTGTTCACTGTACCAAACTATACAGCTAGCTAACATAGAGGTTTGAAAGCCAAGCCTCCGATGTTGTGCAAGTATTTAGGATATTTACAGGACTCTCTGTGAGGAGGCAGTCAATCTGAAGGCGTTTAGGGTGTTTCAGATGGCAAATGGTGAATAAATAAAAATCAGTTTGAAAGAGAGTTCTAGGGCACAGTAAGTGCAGAGGAAGACGTCATAAGCATCTGATCACATCATCCGTGCTAGGGAACTCCTCATTGTAGGGCAGTGTCCGGGTTCCAGCGACCAACTGCGCGTCAACTAGTTAGGAGAAGCGAAACCAACTCAAAAATTAACGCAACCATGCACGAAACGAAATGCGCAACACTTTTGGTTAATGCGGGCATTCACGTACTGTGCGGACAATCGGAAGAAGGTGGACTATTTGCTGGTGGGTGGAGTGGGCGGCAGAGGGGCGGCAAGCAGCAGCACTGTCTTATCGCGTAGATGTAGTCTTCTTTCGCCTCTTAACTGGGTCTCGTCTCGTCGCTGCTGGCGGGGGCTGCTCGTCTCGGTCGGGAGCTCGATTGGTGTACTCGCAGGCAGCCAGTTGACCGGGCGTGGCAAGTCGGGGGCGGTGGGGCTACACATCGTGCAGCGAGAGCCGAAATATGTCGTGCTGCACAAAGAAACTGCCGCCCACCGGCTTCAGGACGAAGGTCTGAATGTAGGCGTGCGGCTGGTCCTCGTCGGTCTGCACCGGTTTGATGGGTTCCGTGGCAACCAGATTGGGATATACGAGATATACAGGTGTACAATGCACAAGGTGTATGCGATGCGGCGGCGGCGGCTGGCGGCACTGCCCCATGGGGAATGGAGTGGAGCTCAGACCCCGAACGAGTGCGAGCACTGATTTCGGTTGCTCGCAGGCCACAGAGGGGCTGTCTATCACACATTTTGGGATGATAGCTACTGCAAAATCTACAGTTGCTGCATGAAAATGAGCTTGAAGTTATCGTGATGGGTTGATAGTTGATCCTACTCGACAGAGATGCTTTCCTTGAGGCACTAGTACTGGTTGAGTTCATATTCTTTGCCCTGTTTAGATCATTATTTCTGAATAATCTGTTAGGCTTGTACCATGACTCAGCGTGGGCAATCAATATGTTTAGGTCTACACCATATATACTTGTACTTCGTGGAATCACCAGATGTGGCAGGGTCAAGCAAGTGTATAAAAATCAAAGATAAAAAACTATGTGCGGGCAGTGAATGTATGTTTCTCATGTGAAGTTAAGAGCACAATGATTGGGGTCTTGGCGCAACATGTTGATGAACCAAACCATGGGGAACACAGTTTTTAGGTGATGAAACTCGACTGATGGACAGTGCTTTTCTCCCAACCGCCGCCGCGCCACAGGCAGTCGCTCGATGTGAGTTGTGGGACTTTCCCAGGGCGACTCGCTTCCGCCCCTTCCCGTGGCGATCCTGCTTACCTGTAGCCTTCCGAGGACGTTGATCAGCACTCCGCCGTCGAACGTGGGCTGCGAGTCCACTGTGGTTATCACTCGGGTGATCTTCTGGAAACTCAGACTCTGCAAGGGGCAAGGCGTTAGCAGAGTGCCCTCAGATAGCGTGGGTCAGGACTCACCTGGACTTTCTCGAGGATCTTGGGTGCACCCTGTATTTGGTGGCCCTCGAAGGTCATGAAGGAGTCGGTAGCCTGGAAGACAGCAGGGGTGTGATTAGATTCTAGCCGAATGTGCCGACTTTATCCCGGGCAAAAGCCTGGTATTTTTACTTGGTTTGGACACTCTTCGAAAGAGTTTTAACTTTTGTTTCTACACAAATCTACCCATGCTTCAAGTCTTCTTCAGCCGTTCCTCTCGATATAGTAAATGTATTGGAACTATGTTCTAAGTTCGAGTTTTAATTTTAATTAATTAGTTAAAAGCAATCAAATTAATTATGTACTTTTTTCGATGGTTGCATGTCTGGATCACGGCTGTTAAAACCTATTCGTACATTATATCAACATAAAATATCATTTTTAAAAATTTTCTGCGTTCTACTGTGCCCCCCCAGAAAGGCCTGTTTCACACATAAACCTTTTTTCTTCTAACACATCAAATGTTGGTCGTTACAAGTGCTTTTTTCATTTTTGCCGGTGCTACTGTGCTGCCCTCGGCTGTGTGTTGGCCATATATTTCGCATGTGTATTTATTTGTGCGGGCATGGGCGTATGTGTCACCCGAAACTTCGAGAACCCATGCGCCCCGCCCCGTCCGCCCGCGATCGCCCCTCCCCTCGCCCCGATGTCCCGCCGGCAGGCTCCAGCTGCTTTTGGCGCGCTCTTTTCTTTTCGCGCCCGCCTTCCCTCTTTTTCCGCCCTGCAGTGTGAAAGGAGGCGAATTTTCAAGGGCGCGTCGCGCGTCACCTGCGTGCGACAGGGACGGCAACAGCTGGATGCGGAGGAGCAGGGCGGCGGGAAGGGGGCTCGGGGAGCGGAGAGGAGGGAGAGGGAGGAGGCAGCAACAACACTCACGCTGTAGAAGTTAACCACGTTCGCGCGGTTCGCCGGGTCGTCGAAAATCGCATAGTACTGCTGCACAAAGCCCTTGCCGATGTCCTCGTACTGCGGATTCAGCGACATTTCACTCGAGCGGTGGAGGCGGTGCGGTGCGGAGCGGTCGAAGGTTGCGTTGCTGGGTACCAGGCAGTCAGCGGTCAGGCAGTCAGGCAGTCGGGGAGTGCGGAGTCCGGATCCGATCGCGGCAGCACGACTTTTTGAAACTTTTTAAAAAACCAAAAAACCAACCAAATTAGTGGGGATGTGAAAAGATGTCAAGGTATCGATACATCGATGATATTTGTATTGAAAGGTATGATCGTGGCGATACTTTTCTACGCCGAAATATCGCCTAGCGATATCATTTGTAAGTCTCTCATTTTTTCGTTTAGTCGTGAGCTAACGTTGAAACGTAAGCAACGTAAGTCAGTAGAAAAGGGAGATAGCTTCAGGGTGAGTGGTTGAAAAGCGAGATGATAGCTTTTCCGAGGTTGTCGGCTATCAATTTAATAGGCAAATAAAAATAAATATGATTGCTCACCGCGTGTATCGCTGTTATCGTGGCCGATAAAAGACTGAACTGAAAATCGTGATTTTCACCTGAAATACCGCTGTTATCGATAGTCCGAAAGTACGGTCTCACCAAAATGTTAGCTGCGATAGCCGAGACACCCTCCCCGCGCCCATTTGACCATACTCACCATACTCCCCACATGGTCGACATTAAAGTTTAAATTTAGGGCGCCATTCTGATTGTATAGAGCTCTTAGAAGAAAATTCTAATTATTATTCTGTATTATTTTTGTATTTATTCTCAGGTTTTGGGGTAATTGTATGTTTGTTCTTGTTTATGTGTGTTCTTTTATTGTAACCAAATAGTTGAAAACAAAATAACAAATCCCGAGAGTGCTGCGATTCATACAATTGCGATAAAAACAAGCCCCCAGGCCTATGATTTTTTTAATTATGCCATGTTAACCACCATTTTAGTTCTCTTAATTTAAATCCAACTAATAAATCGATAACGATGCCGATGCCGATAGCGGCCAGAGTGACCGAACTGCGACGGATCCGATCCCAGGCGGTGCCACAGGTGTCGCTGCGCTCTGGTCACACCGGCAGTGGGTGCAAGAAATTGGCAAAGGAAAAAGGGAAATAAAAGGGCTGTTTTTCCACGTAGGGCGTTGCATTCTGGTGCCCACGATTCGCAGCGATGTTCACCGCATTCACCGACCTGGCCCGCCTGTGCAGGATCTGCCTGCGCCACCTGCGGGACCGGGAGAGCCAGCGCCCCGATCCCCGACTCATCGCGATCCTGCAGAAGTTCCTGGACATCGACCTCCTGCAGCAGCCGCACGGCCTGCCCACGGAGATCTGCACCCTGTGCCACAATGCGGTCGTCTACTTCGAGGAGCTCTGCCAGGTGGCCAGGGAGTCCAGCCAGAAGCTGGGCGAATGGCAGGCGATGGACCGGGTGCATATATATGCCCCTTTTCGGGTGACTAAGCCAGGATTAATACTTTCTTAGGGCTTCCGCAGGTGAAGGAGGAGCCGCTGGAGGAAGCCACAGGGGGCACTGTCGGACAGAACCATCCGGAACTGGGGGCAGAGCAGGTAAGGCTGGCGGATGGCGTGCCCGAGGAGCTGGCAGAGAAGCAGGAGGATCAGGAGGAGGAGGAAGCGCTAGAGGAGCAGCAGTACCAAGTGGAGTACTCGGACAGCCAGGAGCAGCTCATCCAGCCCGCTGGCAACAAGAGACGCGCCGGCCTGGCCTGCGATCAGTGCGGCAAGCAGGTGTACAAGCTGCCCTACCTGGAGGCCCACATCCGCAGCGTCCACCAGGGCTACTCGAAGCCCTTCCTGTGCCGCAGCTGCGACAAGTGCTTCACCCGCTACGAGCAGCTGCGCTCCCACATGCGCAACGCCCACCCGCAGCTGGAGCAACTGCAGCAGGAGCTACGCGACCTCATCTGCGAGCTGTGCAACCGGCAGTATAGCACGAAGAACGCCTTGGGCGAGCACCTGAAGCGGCATGCCCAGCGCAAGGAGCACGTGTGCGAGCACTGCGGCGTGGCCAAGGTGACGCGGACGGAGCTGCTGACCCACCTGCGCACCCACAATCCCACCTGGGAGCGCTTCAAGTGCGAGCAGTGTCCGCAGCTGTTTCGCCACAAGAGCGCCATCAGCCGGCATGTCCGGGTCGTCCACGAGGGCCAGCGGAGGTTCCAGTGCGGCCACTGCGAGAAGAAGTTCGGCACGCACGCCTCGCAGGTGCGGCACGAGCGGCTGCACGCCGGGTCCACTGGCGGCGGAGCAGCAGAGGCCGCCGAGGAGTGGCCCTTCGCCTGTGCCCATTGCCAGGAGCCCTGCGTTTCGCGGCAGACTCTGGAGTTGCATCTAAGGAGGCACAGCGGGCGAAAGGCTCACCGGAAGCGAAGGGAGGAGCAGGACCAGGATCAGGGCAGTCTGGAGCGGCAAGAGCACCAGGAGCTGCTTCGCAAGAAAGAAAAGCTGAGGAAGAGGGGTCACCCAAGCGAGGACCACGCCAACGAGGCCACCGAGCAGCCAAAGGAGAGACAACAAGATCGAGAGTGCCAGGACGAGGAGCTGGATGCGGAGCTGGATGCGGAGCACGGTCTGCTGGAGGAATGGCAGCACAAAGTGGAGCTGGAGGATCCACAAGATCCCGAGTGGGAGCACAAATTAGAGCAGGACGCAGAACCACACGACGTTCCGCCAATGGAGCTGCCAGAAGAGCACTTCCATGACTTCAAGCCGAGCCCTTCGAAAGCCTTATGATGACCTAAAGTTAGGTTGGCAAGCCCATCCACTTACATGTGTTTGTTCAAGGCATTCCCAAGAAACCATAGCCCCGATCACGGCCGAATATTCCACGGTGTGCTATGCCAGACGACAATTGTTGAATATTTTATTTTACACGTTTGTAACACTGCTATTACAATGTATTAAATCATTTTTATATATCCTGTTTTCTGAAATACTCTTCTATCTTGGGGTGCACATTCAGTTCTCTTTTCGTAAGCTAATTTTGTGGTGTAATGGAAGATTAAGTCAAGAATCCACATGTTTTTATAGGCATTTAAAGCTGGTTCTGGCAGTATGCTCTCAGTGCAGCGCGCGGCGAGGTGCTGTGGACCTTAACGTCGACGTATCCATCCATCGGTGGACTGGACGCGGCACACGCACGCCTTCCAACCGACCTTCGGGCTCACCTCTTCCTGGTGCAGCTCGGCCAAGTCGAGGGTAGAGGCCTCTGGCCTTGGGCTGGACGCCGTCATGGGCCACCGCCACGGGGTTGTCCTCTGGGTGCTCCAGGGCAGTCTGCTGGACAGGGGACGCCTGCGTAGCTCCTAAATGCCATTGTCATTACTGTTTAACACAGTTTATTTAATGTTGTTTCACCTGCTATCGAAATTTAAAAAATAGTCGTTACTTAGCGTGACCGTTCTGAAGTCCCGCCGAAACACTTGGTATTTTATTATACTAGTCAGTACCATAAAATACCATTTCACTCGATTGTAAGCATATCGATACCAGGAGACGAGAATAGTCCCATTCGATATTTTCAATTTAGGGACTCGATTACTTAGAGATGTGTCTGGTGCCGATAGCGACTGCCGACTATCGATAGGCCGAAAGCTCCCGGCGCTCTGAGTACGGTCACACCGCCCTGGACGTACATAAACAAGCTCGAGACTCGCTCGCCAAACAATTTGCCCGCAAACTCGTTGCCTGCGTGAATCCCCAGCGACCAGCCCAAAGATGTCGGCCATTCCGGGACGTGCCCTGCACTACGTTTTCAAGATCGGCGACCGCGCCAAGAACGCCTTTTTCTTCCGCCAGATACTGGGAATGACGGTGAGCGGGGGTGGGGCGGCGGGATAGCATCTTCCCGGGCAGCTATCTTCCCGACTCGGCAGACTTTCTTATCGGCAATTGCACGTCTGGCGGCGTTTATCTGGACGTCTTGTCGACGTCGCGCGTCCGCTAATTGAGAAGCCCAGGTGCCGACTAACATCATATAACGACGCTGTTAAAATGGCCTTCTTTTCTTCTGTCTTTCCCCCTTCCCCCACGGCAACAGGTGCTGCGGCATGAGGAATTCAAGGAGGGGTGCGACGCCGCTTGCAACGGGTGAGTGCGGGGAGCAGACATGCGGGCGGGCTAAGCTCCTGGGACAGGACTAACCGGTAACCCTTGACCCCGGCAGGCCCTACGACAACCGCTGGAGCAAGACGATGGTGGGCTACGGACCCGAAAGTTCGCACTTCGTCATCGAGCTGACCTACAACTACGGCGTGAGCAGCTACGAAATGGGTAAGAGGACTAGGGCTCGGTGTCCCTAGCACCTGGGACGACAAGGAGCACCTTCCCGAACTCACAAGCGCTCAAAGGGATACCGAGCAACTCAAATGTGATCTTCATTGCATAGCAGGAGTTTCAGAATAGCTGTCTAGAATTAAGGCCTTAAAGATGTGTCTAGAAAGTTAAGTTAGGGGACCTGCCCCTCTTCATATTTAAAAGATGTTAAATCCGTCTTTAGGTATGTTCTTTACATTGTGATAACTCAGAGTAGACTACTTTCCTTAACTCCAAAACATCCCCAGACTCACGTGATAGTTTTCACCTTCGGTAAATCTCAATGATTAGTTGATAACTCAGAAGCGCATTTAGCTACCACTTGTAATTTCGGTGGGCTTATCTGCACGTACGAACGGGTTGTTCTGTCTTCGACAATTTAATAATTAAGTGGTCTGCTATTAATAGCTGTTTGATGTGTGACTAGGCACAATTGCCTGCAGATAATAGGTTAATAATCTTTTGCCTTATGAGTGGACACATAGTTATCTTTGAGGCGGGAATCTATCAGAGCAGAGAAGCTATTTTAAAACCCTTACAGATTGCTGTTAACCGCAGGATTAAGTGATGCGAAACGCTTTAACAGTGGGTGTTGGGTGTTTTCTTAATAAATATAGTGAGCATAATAAACGAGGAAAAAGGGAAAGTAGAAAACTGTATTTGCAAACTAATAAGTTTTTGTGATCCCCACAGGCAACGACTTTGGCGGCGTGACCATACATTCCAAGGACATCCTTTCGCGGGCCGCCAAGCACGCGTATCCTGTGCAGCAGGTGGCTGGAAAGGCGGGCAGCCTGCTGACCTCGCCAGATGGCTACAAGTTCTATGTGATCGATCAGCCGTCCGCTGGCTCCGACCCCGTCCAGTCGGTGGAGCTGAATGTGAGCAGTCTCCAGAAGTCGCGAGCATACTGGCACGAGCTGCTGCAGATGCAGGTGCTCGAGGAGAGTGAGGGCAGCCTGCGCTTGAGCTACGGCGGAGAGCAGGCCTCCCTGCAGATCACCCAGATCGCAGAGCCCCTGAACAGGGCCAAGGCCTATGGGCGAATTGCCTTTGCCATTCCGGCAGCCCGGCAGTCGCCGCTCCAAGAGGCTGTGACAGCAGCCGGCGGCGCCATTCTGACGCCCCTGATCACCCTGGATACGCCGGGCAAGGCCACCGTCTCCGTGGTGATTCTCGGCGATCCCGATGGCCATGAGATCTGCTTCGTGGACGAGGAGGGATTTGGCCAGTTGTCGCAGGTGGAGGCCGACGGCGATCAGCGGCTGGACAAGAACATCGAGAAGGATCCCTTTCAGCAGAAGTGATCCCCCGCCGGCGATCCTGAGCACTGATATTTGTACACACTTTGTATTCGGATTTTGTATTTCGTTATGGTTATTGGTCGTTGACGGAGGTTTACCCATATTATACTACACATTTTAAATGTTTATTATGCCTCTCGAAAAGCGTGTAAACTTGAACTGTTGATTAACAAAGCGCCTTGCGTACTTACTTTCCTTACATAGACTTTTCTTGAATGGTTTTTTTTATAAAAGATAACTAATAATGTTTTTTAGGATATTAGCATCTATCCATGACTTTTACCTCACATTAATTTCTGTTTTAGGAGAGGCAAATTAGAACGTTTCCTTTTTTGTAGCACTTGTATTTTTAGGGCTTTCCCTGTGTTTTTTTTATTTTTTTACCTGTACGACGAGGAGACTTGGGCGCAGGATGAAGGACTCGAGTCTATCGGGACCGACGAGCGTTTTGGCGGCGAACCCGAGACCGTGGGAGAACGTCGACTGGCCGGAGGAGCAGCAGCGGTGGATCCACCGCAGTTGGGGCCAGTACTTTGCGAGGATGCGGAAGAACAGCTTTGCCCACTCATACTTCGACAAGTGCATCGAGGAGCACGAGGGGCTGGACCACAAGGCCCTGTGTCTGCGCAGCAAGTTCCAGAGATCGGTGGCCCTCACCCAGGGCGCCCTGGAGGACAGTCTGCGCGCCACGGCGGCGGGAGAGGTGTGGAATGCCAACGTGTCCATGGAACTGGCCGATGCCCTGTACGATCTGAATCGGTTCGAGGACAACAAGAGCCTGCTGCACGACAATGTTCGCCGGCACGCGGGCACCGCCTTGAAGGCCTTCGAAAACCGCCTCCTGGTGGTCGATGAGAACCTCAGGGATTGCACCGGCTTCAGCCTGGCGAACTTCTTCATGGAGCACTCGTCCCAGTTGCCCGGCTTCTACGACCATCAGCAGGAGGAGGTGCGAAAGGCGGACAAGCGACCGCTGTGGAAAATCCTGAAGGAGCGCAACGAGTGCGACGTCCAGAGCAGCATGGATCGCAAGGAGGAGATGCTCTCCCCGCTGGAAATGGAGCGCAGGCGCCGCAAGACGAAGATCTACTACCAGAACTACCTGGGCCGCAACTGGACCGATTTCATCTTTCTGAAAACGCTTCGCCGCAACCCCAACAGCCTGTTGGACAACAACTTTGGCTCCTCGCCGGACAGAACCGCCTACCTGGAGCACTCATTCCAGCGGCTGAAGACCTTCACCCGGATGCTCCAGGCCCGGAGTCCCATGTACAACGAGTACTTTCAGCGAAGTCCGCGCATGGAGGCGCGCATGCGGGAGTCGAATCTGTTCAGGATCCAGTACCAGACCAGGCGCAATATGCTGAGCATCCTCCGAACCATTCAGGTGCTGAGAAAGAAGAAGGACCTCAAGGTGACTAACGGCTAACCACATTTATGACGCACATTTCTCAACTGTATATCCTTGTTACGCCAACAGCGCCTTCGCAAATTCGTGGAGGACGTGATGGGCAGCTATGTGGTCATCAAGACGAACCGTCTGATGCCCTGGAAGGCGGAGTTCATGAACGAGGTGTACAACAACCTGGCCCTGAGCCTGTGCGAGGGATACCGCCTGCCGCCCACGCGGGTCACGCCCTACGACAAGGGCGCCATGTGCCACCTGCTCAACATACCCACCGCCAAGCCCCTGGAGCACACGGAGTTCGTCTTCGGGGACCGGTCCACCTACTCCTACGCGGGTCCCGAAAAGCAGAGCACCGACCGGTTGGCCGACCAGTGAGTTCTTGCGTTGACTTGGTTAAAAACAGGGATTGCTTGGAAGGTTTCTACATTTTTGAACTCGATTAGAAACAAAAAACAAAAAACCATCTTAGAGGGAAACCTTCTCAGTTATGACCCACTCTATATGAACGAACATTCAACTAAAGCTCCCACCTATCCTTCAATCCCTCGAAATTATAATACCCCTTTATTATTCCTCACAAGGCCGGATGAATAAGATACACTAAATTGCCTCAACTCCTCTTCCATGCTAGAAACTTCATCGAGTACCTGGAGAAACGCCTGCTGTTCGCCCGCCTTCCGATCGAGAGGAGCTACTTGCTCCACGAGCTGGCCGACCGGCACATGCAGAAGAACCACTTCGTCCAGAGTCTGTCCTACGCGCAGAAGGCCATCGACGAGGCCCGGGGGTGCAACAGCCGCATCTGGGAGTTCCTCAGCACCATGCTGATGGCCAAGTCGCACGCAGTGCTCCACAAGTACGAGCGGCAGACGGAGGTCCTCAATTCCGCCTACGACCTGGCCACCCAGCTGAAGTCGCCCCAGCTGTGCACCTTCATCGAGCTGTGCCGCATGCTCAACAAGGACTACATAACGCTGCGCAAGATGTCCCAGCTGGTGACCAGCAAGCGACTGCGCACCAAGCTCTCCAACAGGTCCAGTTTCTTCACCTCCCCCAACTATTCCCCCAACTTTTCGGAGATCAAGAAGCAGGAGGCTGATGCTTTGACCGCCTGACTCGGCGGACTGGATGGAGGGCACTGATTCCCCACAGTGCCCTCCATGCGATCCGTTGGTTCTCGCACGGCCAGGCAGCAGCCTCGAAAAGTAGCTCGAAACTCATATAAGACTGGGAAGTTTGAAAACAGATTCGAAACAATTTGAAATGCTAAAAAAATGTGTAAAGTGACAAAATCGTAAAAATATGCCTAAAAAGCCAAATCGTAAGAATATACCAATGTGTAGGCCTAAACCGAATTAACTGCAACATTTGTGTGTTGTTTTAAAATGAATTTACCGTCCAAATCGAATGTTTGCCCAAGAAATATTCAATCTAATGAAGACCTTTGGAAAGTAATGATTTAAATCAAACGGCCCAGCTTTGGCATGCAAATTATCCGAAATTAAAATGTCACTGCCCCATATTTGAATACAAATGTGCGGCACAAATAAAGTCAACAAAGTGCGGCCGCTGTGAAAACTATTAAGCGGGCTAATAAAATCAACGGCAACGACACAGTCTAACATCGAAATAAAATCATTTAAAAGGGCTTAACAATTAAAAATCAGAATATCGCATTTCAACGGGATTATAAAAATAACGAAATTCAGTCTTTTTTGCCGTAATTATTTCCAGTCAACCGAAGTACAATCTAAACAAAACTCCGGACGGGCCAGTCACAATCGGAAAAAAATGTTTTCACGCTCTTAAATTATTTATGTTCGATGGGGCGGGAATACGATTGCACTTGACTCCAATTTGGCCAATAACCCAAACCCCGAGTGCCTGACCTCGCCCAACTAGAAGCTACGATTTGCATATTTTGCTGTTGCCATCGTTGTTATTTTTGCCCCTTTCGTCGTTGTTGTCAGCATTGAATTGTCGCATGTTGGCCAGGGTTGGGAGCTGCAAACTGCAAACTGCAAACTGGAACTGGGCCTGAAAGAGAAATTACATTTTATTTTGTCGCATGTCGCGGAGCCCGGCAGGAACGGCAGGGGGGAAGGGAAACGCGGGAAGCGAGGCGAGGAAATAGTGAATACTCTACTTTTAGTCACTTTTCTCAGACATTTTATTATTATATATTAGTGCTGGTGCTCTGTATATTTCTTTGGTGTAACCTAATGGGAAAATACATATGTTGGTGTAACATTTGCAGGCTTGTGGATTGTTGTTTTTGGGGTGTCGTTTACTAATTTTTTCTTATACAGTTCGTGTCTTTTATACTGGGGATTTATTGGTGTATTTTCTATTCATTGCATAACTTTGATAAATGTGCGTTTACTGGTGTAAAATGGGTTTTCTTCACTGTTGGTGTGGTTGGTGTTTTATAGGTGCATTTTTATTCCAATGAAAGTGCACCAATAATACTTTCTTGGTGTACTTTTATTGGTATATTTTTAGGTGCATTTTTATTCCAATGAAAGTACACCAATAATACTTTCTTGGTGTACTTTTATTGGTATATTTTTAGGTGCCTTTTTTTCCAATGAAAGTACACCAATAATACTTTCTTGGTGTACTTTTATTGGTATATTTTTATTGAAGTGAATTGAACTAAAACAAATATAGCTAGTTGTTTTTAGTGTTTAACTTTTATTTAATACTATCTGATGTACATTTTACAGAGGTACTTGTTTATTGGTGATTTCCTTTATTTTGCTTAGTTTTGGTGTATATATTGGCTTGATTGATGACTTTCTAATTGCAAACTTTTATTGGTGTATGCCTGAGAAGGTGCCTGTTTTGTTGTTGATTTTGTCTTATTTTGGCGGTCATTCACTGGATCAGCTTTGGTTCCATCCGACATACCTCCTCAAAGAGTATGGAAACATTCAAAATATGCAAAAGAGCAAATGCGTCAATAAATGCAACGACAACACATATTTTATTGTGTCAATGCTGGCCGAGGGGCGGGGAAAAAAGAAAGTCAAGGAGGCGAGAAGGGGGTCTTTTCAGCCAGGTCCCAAGTGGCCGAAACAAATGCAGCAAGTTCGAATATGGCCTGGTGGCACATGGCACACATAGCAGCTCATTATGCCAGTTGCCATTAAAAGTGAAAGAGAAACCTGCCCAAGGACCCTCTGCATTTCCCCCCTCGAAAACACTGAGAGAAATTGTCAGACCCCTCCTGCGCCGCCTCACCTTGCACTTCAATCAGCTGCCATCGCCAAGACGCGAAGGCAATCAACAAGCTCGAAACTCGGGGCTTGCGGCTCCCTTTTCCTTTGTGTTTACTTTTTCTTTCCGTTTTTATTTTCTTTTTTCATTTCGACAAGGAAACCTTATTGGCCAAATTGGGGTCAGCACAAGAAGGTCGCGATAACAGCGCAAATAATTGGTAGTGGCAAGCGCCACCAGAAGCCGCCCAAATTGCATCGAACGTTAGGCTTCTGAGTCAGATTTTCGGGTTTGTCTGCAAGTCATGCTGAATGCTGAACTGGTGGAACGGGTATTTGTGTTCTCTTTGGGCTGCAGACGGTGCCATTTGTTTCCTCAACTGTTTAATGTGGGGGAAAAATAGATTCGGAGTGGCACATAGTGTTGCACTGATGGCCAAGATGTCTTTTGTTTGGGTCCCGAACTATTTCTCTTGTACCTGTGGTTGGTGAAGTTTTCATTCTGCCATTATTAGTTATTGGTGATACTTAGTTAATGCCTTTCTTATTGGTGTTAATGTTGCGAATTTTTGTGTTGAATTATATCTAGTTCTGTACTTATTTTTTCTACTGTTGGGGTATTTTCCAATTAAAAGATTACATTTAAATATATTAAAATATATTTGGTGTGTTTTGCTAAACACATATTCTATATTCAGTATGATAAATTTAAAATATCTGCTGTTGGTGTAAATGTTAATGGTATACCTGGATATAATTTTATTTTGTAAATCCATCATGAATCTAATTAAGTTAATACATATCTTGAGAGATAAGGTTTGAGTGGTTTGTTGTTGGTGATCGTCAGTTAATATTTTCATTGTTGGTGTGTTTTAATTTAATTCAAGTTATTGGCGATACTTAGATAATGCCTTTCCTATTGATGTTAATGTTGCGAATTTTGTGATGAATTATATCTAGTTCTATATTTATTTTTTCTACTGTTGGTGTATATTACTAACTATATTACTATATTAATCCATATTTGGTGTATTTTACTAAACACATATTCCATATTCAGTATTATAAATTTAAAATATCTACTGTTGGTGTAAATGTTAATGGTATACCTGGATATAATTTTATTTTGTAAATCCACCATGAATCTAATTAAGTTAATACATATCTTGAGAGATAAGGTTTGAGTGGTTTGTTGTTGGTGATCGTCAGTTAATATTTTCATTGTTGGTGTGTTTTAATTTAATTCAAGTTATTGGCGATACTTAGATAATGCCTTTCCTATTGATGTTAATGTTGCGAATTTTGTGTTGAATTATATCTAGTTCTATATTTATTTTTTCTACTGTTGGTGTATATTACTAACTATATTACTATATTAATCCATATTTGGTGTATTTTACTAAACACATATTCCATATTCAGTATTATAAATTTAAAATATCTACTGTTGGTGTAAATGTTAATGGTATAACTGGATATCATTTTATTTTATAAACTCATCATGAATTCAATTTATCAATAACATATCTTGGGGGATTTAATGCTGTACAGTTGAATTATTATTATCATATCTAGTAACGAAAAACATTTTTATTGTTGGAGTAGTTTCCAAATGTTTTAGTTGATGCAGACTGTTGTTGTGATTGTTGTGCATGCGAGTACGTTAGGTGAACAACTGCTTTCGGCTTCACTTTAAACGGGAGGCCGCTTTTGAATTTGAATAATTGGTCGGGGAACTATGCTTCCATGTGGATATGTTGAGTTAGAACACTCTCGCTTGAGCGCAAACAGGTGCAGCCATTTAAGGCCACCGCAAATTTCGTGGCAAGCACTTGATAATAATTTCACCTCACACTTTTCCCGAACTTTTCCTTTCGACTTTTTGAACTTTTCTCCCTCTGCACGGTGGAACTTTTCAGTTGTTGTTGTTCCTGTTGTGGTTGCGTCGGTTGTTGGTGTGATTGTTGTTTTGTGGTGTTGTTGTTGATGGTGTTACTGCTGCCATTCGCAACTAATTTACGGCTGCCCGTCGCGCTGGGAAGACCCTCCAAAGACTGCGGCAATCGTCGAGCAATTCCAGCAGCAACCCGCTGACCCCTGACCACCGCCTTACCGCCTTACCGCCCACCCCTCCCCCTCCTAATACCCTGCACCGCAAAGTTAAATGAATGTGGTGGCCTGCGAAGTATGCTACAAGTAAGCCGTGAAAATAAATGCCCAAAAATGCAACCAGAAATTATAGTATACACCCGGCAAATGGCGAGTAGGCGGTGCTGGCATTAAGTGTCCCCAATAGAGTAAAAAATAAAAATAAGGAAAAAACAAAACCACGATGGAATGTCGGCCAACGACCTCGAAGCACACATACACATAATCGATGTGGAAGCAGGGCCACCAAGGTGCCATTAGAGCCATTAGGATTGGCAAATCTTGAGCCGCACACCATCATCATGTCGACGATGATGCAGCAAAACTAATAAAATTAAATTATTATGTAAAATGCAAATAAAATAATATGCAAATCGAACCCGAGCCATCCCAAACAACCGGCGAACAGGGAGCTATGGAGCCATGAGTAATCACAGACGCAAAGCCAAAAACAAGGCAAATAAACACATAAATAAATCAAAAATGGACTACGACAAATCTCGGTTGGCCCGAAGCAGACGGAGCAGCTAGAGAGCATTAAAATATGGCCAATAATAACCGAATATCCATGTGATATATCCCGGCTACCCCGAGCATAATGGCGCAGTTCAGGCCGGACCAAAATTGGTAATACGAGTGGGGAGCGAGCGGTGGGGGTGAAACTAAGGAAATGACATCAGAGCCGGGATCTGCGTGGTTCCTGTAACACTCAGTAAATTTTTAGCTTTGGTAAATTAATGTCATACCGAAATCCCCATATTTTGGTGGTAGGAAAATGCATTAATAAAATAATACAATTTCTTATTTTATTTATTTATCTGCACAAAAACATCTTATGGTGCCACTAGCCTCAAACACCCCGGCTTGCTACCCTGCCATACTTTTGCCTAATTTTTTCAGGGGCGAATAAAAGATATCTGGGAAAGGCAAAGCCAAAATTTCGACTTGCACACACAAATACAGTGGCAGACATTTTCGTAATCAACATAAAATCCAATCATCCGTCATGGACAGTAAAAGCAGCAAAGGGCTGTCCATTTTTCCGGCCCCACCCCACCATCACGGCTTTCCTCCCGGAAAGTACCGAAAAAAGCCCGGGCTCCTCGCTGTTAGTTCTGTGGCCTTTAAAAATGCCAAAAACGAACAATTTTGATTTATGAGCAGCCGAAAGCCAAAGTAGAAGAGCAGCCAGAAATTATGTGTGTTTGTGTATTGGCCCGGCTCATTTATAACGCGCTTAAATCTAATACGCGGACAGTGCTCAAGAAGGCGGTGGTGGCGACTGGGGTGCGGGCGGGGTGTCGGGTTACTTGCTAGAGTCTCTTGTCTTCCGCATCCGCATCCGCGTCCGCATCCGCAGCCGGCAGACGTGCGTAAAGCGACGCGTGTCCGCTTTATGATTAATATGCGCGACAAAACACAATTGCACGGCACAGGGGCCGCTCGGTAGAATAAATCCAGATCATAAAGCAACTCAGATCCCTACCTCAGACAAGTCCCAGGATCTTGTTCAGAATTTTTCCAAGGAGCCGAACTTTTTGGGGTGCAGCCTTGTTTTAGCTTGTCTAGAATAATTTATTTCAAATATCCGTAGGCAACTAAACAATGATTCTTCCTATAGCCGCACTTTTAGGGATACAGCCTTGTTTTAGTTTGTCTCGTACAATTTACCGTGAATATCCTTAAGGAACTGGAGAACGATTGCTAATATAACTGAACTTTTTGGGATACCGCGTGATTCTGTAACAAATGCACCATTGCACTCATAAGAACAGTTAATAACCTTAATGAACTTGTCTAGAATAATTTATTGCAAATATCCTTAGGCAACTAAACAATGATTCTTGCTATAGCCGCACTTTTAGGGATACAGTCTTGTTTGGCTTGTCTCGCAGAATTTTCCGTGAATATCCTTAAGAGCTAAAGAATGATTCGAACTATAGCCGAGCTTTCTAGGATACAGCCTTGTTTTAGCTTGTCTCGTACAATTTACCGTGAATATCCTTAAGGAACTGGAGGACGATTGCTAATATAACTAAACTTTTTGGGATATCGGGATACACACATAAGAACAGTTAATAACCTTAATGAACTGAGGAATGTATAGCGGTGCCACCGACCTTTTTGGGATACAGCCTTCTATAACTAAGGCTAGGGTTTTTTATTTCTGATTATCTAAAAAAACATGTATTTTTATTATAGCTCTCAAATTGAATTTTTAGGACGAGTTCGTCTATCGAATGACTACTGTAACTGACAAGCGACCGCTGCACAAATTTACCGTTTGACACGCAGCCAAAGCTAAAGACGAACTAACGGGAAACGGAAAATGGGAAACACAATGCCCAGACACCCGCCCCTCCTCCCCCGCCCCATTTCTGTGCCACTCTATCAGATCTGACTGCCAGTTGGCAAGCCAGGACTTTTCCCAGCTTTTTCCGCATATTTGGCATTGCACTCTTCGGGGGTTTTCGCAGGACATTTCGGAGGGGCGGGAAAGCGGTCAAGCACAAGTGCGTGCCATCGGTGAAAGTGAAGGAAAACTGTCTGTATTGGTTTGCGGAGCTGATAATGTACTGGATGCTAATTTGCATGGATTGGCTTAAAAGCCAGAAAGGCAGTGGTGGCAGGGAAAAGTTCGTGACTCATAAGGAAGAAAATTAGAGAGAGAAAATTCCTATTAAAACTATAGGTAAATAGATAAGGGTAATTTATACATAACAAAGCGAAATGGTATCCACCTCCATTCTACAATGGTTAATATCATAGAAAATCTTGGAGGCCTGGGCCCAAAAGCAGGGCTGGGTACTGTAAGTCAGCCAGTTGGTTTGTGGATGGGGTCAACACTTTAATCCGGCTATTAACAATTTTAGCTCACCTTTCTCCGGCTTCGGGTCCTGCTGCTCGACTTCCTCTGACACTGGGCTTTCTCTCCTTTCGCTGACCTCTTCCTCTGGCTGTCGTTTTGCTTTTGTGCCTTTGTGCGGCTCTCTGGGACAAAGGATATGGGCGATGGGCGCTGGGCGGAGGAAAATGATAACGACAAACAAACAAATTAGCACAACTACCGCAGTAGCATTTGTGGCCTGCTGCTCCACCTTTCTCCAGGAGGAGTGCTCCCCTTCCCCCGGTCCCTTCTCTTTGAATGTCTGAGTGTGTGAGCCAGCTCGCCGGCAAAGTGGCACACTAACACCCATTTGCTCACCTTTCAGCCTCACCTTTCAGAGGCACAACCCGCCCCTCCGTCACCCCCGCCCAGCATTTTCGCTCTTTTGGTGTGTCTCCGGCATAACTTTATCGCCTGCATGTCATATTCCATATTCCATTGTCCTATTTGCTGTCATACGTAATGAAAAGCAGCGCACATTTGTTAAAGAGCAAACGAGCGCGCAAATGAACGTGCGAGCTGACCCAGGCCGAGGTTTCCCACCCCTCGGGAAAGCCCCTTCTGGCCACAGCGATGCTCGTGTGAGTTACACGAGCACCTGCCAATCCCCTGTGTGAGGTGTAACTCATTTCCTTGGTTTCACCAATGGTTAAGTGTGCCCAAGAAACTCGGGAGCCCCAGCAGACAGATCGACTCGATTCGGGGTATAATCTCAGAACTAAGATATCCCTAATTTCGTATATTTCAAATAAAAATAAAAGTATTTATCCTATGATTTGTAGAGTAAGCTGAAATACATCGTACAATACTCAGCAAAACAATGTTATTACTATTTTGCAGCCCCAAGTAATTGGGGATAACTAGCGGTAGATTAACATATTTGGTAAACCGATATTATATAATATCCTTCGTAGATAAAACATACCTGTCCGTCTAATCGAAGTGCCAGTCATTATCCTATTTTTAAGCAAGGAACAATATGTCCCCAAGAAACTCAGGATCTCTAGCAGCTAGAGCCACAACATTTGGTATGCGAAGAGGTACCATTGTAATCCTAAATATGTTTTTTGTTTCTGACTTTATCTGCTGATCTTTTAAGAAATATGTGCTCAAACAATCGTTCAAAATTTTGAAGCTTAATCCAAGTTTTTGTTTTGGCAATTTGGGCGCCAAAATGTATATAGTACCCAGGTGTAACTCAAGTCGTGACACGAGCTCAGCTCTCAGCCAGGCCTGCTTCTGATGTTTGTCCGTGTTCGTTGTCTTTTATTTCTTTTTTGCAGGTCCTTTCTGTTTGGTTTTGTTGCTTGTTGTTTTGGCCAGTGCGGTCAGCATGGAACCCCAATCTTCAGCCACCCTGCCACCCTGCCACACCTTGTGCCCCGTGCAATTCTTGTGCCCGTTTTGCGCCTTTTGTCACACACACATATATTTGTATATATATCTGTTTTCCCCATCTGCAAGCGGCAAATACATATTAGAGCACACAGGTTTCCACGGGGGGAGAAAGCGCTTTCACTTGGCCGTCACGTACGGCAAACACAGCATAGCACACGGGAGCGGACCCAAAGGTTCGTCCCACTGTGCGGGCACAGTGGCAGCAAAAGTGCAAATGTCATTCGATGCCTGCCGCATTTAAAGTATTACGGAATTAACATTTCTTTGTGCCGCCCCTCCCTTCCCCGCTACTTTCTGTTTTTTGTTGGTTCTTTTCCTCCCCTTCCTGCATATCCTGGAGGTGTGAGTGTGCGCTCCTTTTGTGCCGTCGCTTCACATTTTTCATTAGTTTAGTGGGTTTGTGGCACATGACAGTCACAGTCGGGAAGAGCCAAGGAGCAGCCCTCGCCCAGGACTCCACCGAAGGAGCAATCGAGGTGGTGGGCGAGGGAGTGTGGTCTGCACCCCAAAAACGAACGAACGGACGAGCCTTATTAGTCTCACTGATCTCTGGGTTACTGGAGACAGGTCCAAACTCTTTGGGTTGCACCTTCATTTCCACTTGTTTACCAAGTTGTTACCAGTATGGCAGCTCCACAGCTAGGAACGTCTTCAGGGCCTTGGAATATCTGCTTATTTTCGAAGGAAAAGTTATCTTAAGCAGAAACCCCTCATTTGAAGGCTTTAGCCACGAGATCTTGATGGCACTGGATGAAGTAGAGCACCTCTCAGTCGGTTGGCCACATTCTCCTGCACATTATAGAGCCCGTGCACTCGTGAAAACTTCGCCGTGTTGTCCTTGTATTACTTCACTCTTTGACTTCCGTGTTCTCCTGTGCTGCATATTTCGTAAATGATTCAAATTTGTGCAGCCAGCGGTTCGGGGAGGTGCCAGGGCAGCCCAGCGGGGAGGAGGTTGCCACAAAAAATAAATAAAATAAGAAACAGGAGAAGTTGCCTAATTCAAAGTGGAGCAATGTGGCCGAGGAACTGCTCGCATGCAACACGGGGCATTCCCCTCACCCTTTCGCTCCTCATTGACAACGGGGTCAAACGCCTGCAGGCCAAATCTAAGTACAAACTAATAAGGTTTGGAGCATTACAAAAAATATTAAACAAATTTTACATAAAAAAATACCTAAGCAATTTGTCAGTTTGCAAGCTAGTACATTTGTTAATGAATTCGCCTTCGTTGGGCGCCAATACAGATATCCTACTCTCAAACTCTGAATTGTGTATTACATTTGTTGGTTTTACTGGCTTTGAATTACGAACCATAAAAAACAACAGCTTTCCTGATAGATTATCTCATTCTGAGCTCCACCAACAGTCCGAGCTGAGGGGTCTAGCCCAGGGATTTACTCGCAACGTCTCCCGGCCAATTATGCTGAGAATCGAACCAGAAATCGTCCCCCACCCGATTTCCCCCTCCGTCTGCTGAAAGTTGGGACTTGATCTATGCGAAGGCGGCTGTCCTTATACCCAATGCGACAACTTCAACTTCACATAAACAATTGCTTAACCAAACACTCACTTGCTCGCCCTGGACAGATGCCACACACACATAGAGGATGGGGAAGACCCATGGCCAATCCTTGGATTACGGGCCGTGTGGATGTGGTTGTCGTTGTGAATGTTGGGGTTGAGGGGAATACGTTTTGTTATTGATTCATAAATATTTCAATACACATCGAACTGAGCGGGAACATGGCAACCAATTTCAATGAATATATCAAACAACTATAAAAATGCCGCAAAGTGTTTTCTTTTGCCCACCAGTTTACCTTGAGCATCCATCGACCCCTTTATCTCCCACGCTAATGCTTATCGGCATCAACAGTTAAAGAAGAAATTCATTTTTTAGCTCTTCTTGAGCTTTCATTTTTATTTATTTGCGCATCTTTGATTCGGTCCAAGCGAAAAAAGTGGATGCGGAGTAGGCGAAGTGAGGAATGCTCTTTTGAGCAATGGTATGCACTGAGATGTCCAAGTAAAATACTTCACTTAATGCTATTTAATGGTTTCAAGTGACGAAGCTAAAGAACTCTCTTTCTAAGTAGATGCCAACTATAACTTTTACTCCATAGAGGAGTAAGAATTTTTAAAGCGTATCTCAACGAGAAAATTTAATACGAACTTTAACGTAACCTACAGCTATTTTAGACTAAATGAAACATTTTTCCGAAGAATTCGCTTACTTAGTAAGTCCTAACTCGGAATACTACTTTGCTAAAGTCTCTCGCCTTAATTGTGACTACAACTCCTTTACTCCAACAATACCTTTAACTACTTTGGGGTAAATCACGTAGATTTAAACCAGGGGCCCAGGCCAAGCTGTCCAAGGACTGCCCAACAAGCAGGACCAGCTCCTGGCTCGAATAGATGGCCCCTTTTGTTAGTGTATGCAGGGAAAGAGTTTTCGGCTGGGGTCCTGGCCACTTCACTCCACTTCTGGCCACTCCACTCCCGGCTGCAGATGCTTATGGGTTTTTATGTGCCTTGTTTGGGGTGACGGTGATGCTGGAGCTGGAGCTGGAGCTCCTTCGACTTGGGCTGCCGCATCCTTGAGCATTGAGCCAGCATATTGAAGTAGGCGTGTGTCCGAGTCTGTCCATAATGTCCTTGTCTCCCGGCTCCGTCTTCTGCCAATAAAAAAGGGCCAAAGGCACACACTCACACATTCGGATTTGGATTCGGATTCGGATTCAGATTGCGCCTGCTTACGGCTGGCACTCGGTTATAAAGCATATATCTGCTCCTCGGTCTGCTCGCCTGATTTAAATATCTCCTCGGAGTCGCAGACGGCACTGGTGTCCGTTTTTGTCCGTTTGTCCGTTTGTCCGTTTGTCCGTTGTCCGTTTGTCCGTTGTCCGTTATCCGGAGTTTGTGCGGAGTCTGAGGGTTATGCTAAATATTTATGCATGACTGCTTTTCTGTGACATCAAATAAATCACTTTTATAGTTTTTGGGGCCGGAGTTGCTCAATATTCTTTACCAGTTCGTGTGCTCATGTTTTTTTTTCTATTTTTCCCATATTCTTTGTAAATTTTTAGTGCGTTCGGTGTCCTGCTGAGGCTGCCAGTGGGGCTATGGCCATATTTATTGAGTTGAACAAATTGCCAGACACAATTTGCATACATGCACAAACCGATCCCAATTGAAGGGCAAACAATGGCGACACACGTTCGAGACACTTTATTTAACCCTTAAAGACGAAGCTTCTCGTTCAGTGTCTCCGTCGTATTTTAAACAAGGCTGGGATTGATGGCTGCCGGCAGTGTTGGATTTTACCTGCAGCGGGACTCGTTGATTCGCCTGTCCGCCGGGCAAATCGGGAGGCCAAACGCTTGACACTTGACCGAAAACATCAAATCCCCATTAAGCCAAGGGCTACGAGATGATTCGGTGTGGCGGCGCAGGGGGATGGCTTGGTGCCCGGGGGATTGGATTTAAGATGGGCCACGGCTTAAAAATATCACAAAGTGATATCAACCAAGAACTAAACACGTAATGTTTAAGGGCATGCATACAAAAATCAAGCACTACTTATTATTAATATCATAAATGTTCTTGATTGGGAACGTAGTCAAAAGATAAGTTTGGCCTCGACATGTCAATGAAATAACTAAAATAAACCCCTACATTTTACAGAATGAATTAAAAATGTATTTTATATGAGGACTTTTCGCAAATACCCAATATTTCAAGAAAAAAACATTTTTTAGAGCAGCTTACTTTAAAATACATTTCCTGTAAATAAATAATAACAAGCTTTAAATTTATTTAATTTGTTTATTATAAGTGCAGTTTTGTTGGTCCGATCTCTAGAGCATTTATTTCATCCTAATGCCGAAGGTTTTCCGCGGCCTAATGGGTGGCGAACTATGGGAAAATGGCCGGGAAACTGGGAGGCGGGTGGTTGCAGGTTCTGCTCGATTTCGGGGAAACACCTCGGCTTGCAACATGCCGCAAAACCGGCAAACTGAAAACTGCAAGCTTAACAGCGACGCCGCTGCCGACGCGGCCAGCGCTGTCGACGCCGGCAGTGGCAGCGACCGAGGCAGAGAAAGCTTTCCCACCGAGCAGACGGCGCTCTCCTCCGCATTTTCCTTCCGCTCTCTCGCTCTCCGCCTCTCTGGAAAAGCTCCATTGTTCTGGATGCTGTTGCTGCACATTCGCTTCCGGTTGTTGCAGCACGGGCTGCCGATGTTGCTGCTGCAACCTATGCTGCTGTTGTGCTGCTGCTACGCTCTCGGAAAAATGTTAATTACAAAAAGAGGGAACGAAAACAAATTTGAGTATATATGTTTGAATTTTATTTAAACCAAATATAGCTAGTATGTATACAAATAAAATAATACAAGTTTGGAACTAAAAATATATTAAATACAACTTACTATCCTAATTAAGACATATTTAGGTAGAAAATACGACTGATAGGTTTGTTCGTGTCCCCATCCTAAGTTTGTATTGCAGCTTGGTCATTTTTTGGCAGTGCATCTTCTGCCTCTCCTACTGCTGCTATTTCTTCCTCTTCTGTTGCTGCTGCAGGTCGAAAATGTTGTAACTTTGCAGCTTATCCTGGAAATTACGTAAGCAGCGCAGCGAGCGGAGCTTGCAGAGGGGGGTTCGGAGTGCTGGGGCTGGGGCTGGCGCTGGGGCACAGAGAGCCAAAGGGGGGTCAAAGGACACGAGAGCTGGAGAGAGAGCGCGCAGGGGGCTGCAATACTAGGACTACTGCAATGCTGTCGCAATGAATAAGGCGGCAAATCAAAACAAAACTAAATGAAAAATAAATCGACGACAGACGAAAGAAGGATGGCAAATGGGAGCGAAGGAGATGGAAGGAGCGAGTCAGAACGAGGGGGGAGAGAGACAGACAGAGACGGGGAGGGCGGCTGTTTGGGGGCTTTCCCAGGGAATGCAATGAAGCAGCACAAACACAGAAATTAGGAGACGACGACGACATCGTTGCACCTTTTTGGCTAATGTCACCAGGGGCACCAGGGGCACCAGAAGCAGAAGAAGAATCGGTGGCCGAAGAAGAGGAGCAACGTCCAGGGAATACTTGGCCATATCCATTCCACACACCTCCAAAGGGATTGCCATTGGGAGTACCCCTGGAAACAAGTAAAGCTCAGCCACTGGATTGAATGTGTATATTTATACAGTTATAAAGGTCTAATTAATTAAAAACCTATTGGAAAACAGGGCGTATGAGTAATATTGGAGTATTACGTATGAGTAATAATAATACTATTTTGAAAAAAAAAATAGCCCCTGGCGTATGAGTGATTTTTTGTTAATTACAAAATATAAAATATACGACGCCATTTTAAAATATCATAATATCGTTGAAAAATTCAAGTAAAAGGAAAGGATCGGGTTTGGGATACAAGACATCATGTACGTATGAGTAATATTTATTGCTGTGAAAGAAATGCGAAATCAAAGGATCAGAATAGAAATAAAAAAGTCATATATCATATATCTTGTTCTTATAAAGCTTAAGCGTTATCAGTCCTTATGGCTTGTGTTTGTGTTCTAAGGATCACCATAGGTATTTCAACCTAGCAGTCCAATTGGTATAGAAAATCAGGAGAAGGACTCATTGGACACATATGCATCTGCTATCCTGTAAAAAGCTGAAGGAGAGCACGAGAATGACGATGCTGGCGGTTAAAACTTGGCTTCGCCTCCCAAGGGTTTCCCGAAAAAGGGGCGGCTGAACAGGGGGCGGGTGCGGTGCTACAAACACACACACACTTGTACGTACCACCCAATCATACATACGGACAGACCACTGTCTTTTTGGCAATGGCCACGTGCACTTCATGAGTGTTTGCATGCGTCCTTGTGCACTTGTGTGTGTGCCTGTCTGTGCTTGTGTGTGCGCGGGCCAGGTTGCGAGCGTTAATATGCCACAAGCTCACACACACACGGACGCAGAGTGCCAGCCAAAAGGATAATGACACTTGGCGCGCATTTACCGTTAGTTGGCAACTAACCTATGGCTGGCTGCCCTGTGTGTGAGTGCGGTGTGTGTGTGTGCGAGGAAGTTGGAGTTGTCATTGCGATGCGATAGCCCTGATAAGATCCTTCGGTCCACAGACAAACGTTCGAGGAATGCTCCTTTTTGTTTTGCCCCTTGATAATTGCCGGCGAAAACTTGAAATGGCTGGCGAAATGAGTTTCAAAAACACTCAGAGATAAACGGAAATAACAATTACTCGTGCTTGCTTTTCGTGCGTTTAACATAAGAGATCATTATTATGATTATAATAACTAAGGATTAATAATAATAATATAACGAGTCCTTTCAATGAGAATGGTTGGGCACTGGAGAATAGTTTCCGAAGACTTGAAGGCCCCTTCCCTAGGAAAGTTATCAAAAAATTGAAAGATCGATCGTGGAAAAACTGATGGGGCGATTCTAAACATAAGTTAATATGATATTTGTAATCTCAAATTATGTTGGCTTCATATTTTGCACTGTCAAACCAAAAAAGGCTGCGATTTGAAGGGCGGCAGTATGTGAACTTTTGGCTAAGCACTAATTTACATAAAAAGCAAAACAACGTGAGACTTAACCACTAATTGAGTGCATAAATACACCTCCTACAATTTGTTCGAAAAGCATGGTAGTTTTTATACTTACACTTTTTTGTGCGTGTGTTTTTAGGGGATTATTGAAGTACAAAATTTGTTTGCATACAAAGTGCACAAAAAAGAGGCTTTATTTTACATACAAAAAATATAATAAAAACTTTATGCATATTTAGATATAAGCCGAAACGGTAAGCCTTTCGTGGTGCATTATTTTGGATGGGGGTCCAAATATGAATGCTTAAATCTGAAACAAGAATTCATCGCTGCGACAAGCTATCTGTTTTGGAAATTACTTCTGGAGGTGAAAAATGTAATCAATTCCGCATAGTAATAAGAAAGGAAATTCTATAAGAGGCGACTGTACAGCACTTTTCAGCATGGTACAAAAACCTTTTCCAACACTGTCCATTGACAGCTTGGCTTTGTTTAGTTCATATTTCTACCTTATGAAGAACAAGAGGATATGTAGCCTAGTGTAAGTTCACTTATTTGTTGGCCCGAAAGGACTGGGTTCGAGTCCTGGCATGGTCGTATTTTTTTTCTTTCAATAAATGCTTGCAATATTGAAATTTTGTTTTGTTTATCTCATGCAATCCTATTCAATTAATTTGCGAAGCGAGCTTTCGGGCTTAACGACTACGTCTTTTATCCGAAAGGCAATCACGACAAAAGTTTGATTGTCTTTTGCCAGGTGGCAAAGGCAAGCTGATGGCTATACAGCTCCGCATACCCTATATACGTACCTTTTCTGGCCGTGTTATCTTGTTAATTGTGCTTGGCTCCGATTGCAATTTTGAAGTGGGTCTTCGGTGAAGTTTCGCTCCTCGAGGTGCTGTTCCCGGGAATCGGGGTTTCGAGCAATCCGAGGAAGTGGAGTTTGAAGTTCTCCAGAGAAAGGGAGTCTATCCCATTCTAGCCCCCCCTCCGCCCATCTCCCCATCTTTTTGACTCCCAAAGAAGAGGCAACCAAGTTGGGCCACCTTTGCAGTTTGCCGTCGACTTAATTAGTTTGTTATCCCGCCGCCCCCTTTTCCGGCATCCATGTGGTTGTGTTTCCACGTCTATGTCTCGTCTAGTCCTTGGTCCTGGCTCCTCGGTCCTGGGTCTCGGGCCCTTGGTCCTTGGGCCCCTCCCTCTCGATTGCCCCTCAACGGAAGTGGTTTGACAATGGAACTTAATGAGTATAAGCGGAAATTTAATCAGCAGTATAAATAATGAAATGACAGCTGAATGGCTCGGCAACATTTCCCCTTTTCCTCCGCCTATCCCCCGCTTCTCCCCCGCTTTTCCGCCGCTTTTTCCTCCCGTGTTGGGTTTCATTTTACGCTAAATGAATCAAAACTCATTTGCTTCGCTTGTTGAGTGCGAATTGTTTGTTTGCCGCTCCGCGTTGTTTGTCAGTTGTTGGTCAATCCGGATCGGGAATTAGTTACGTGTTCATCCATACATACATCTATACATGCAGACAGATTTCGATGCGCAAGTTTGATATGACAGCGGAAAAAGTGGGAAATTCGCGCAAGCTTGCCTTACAGTTTACATTTCAATATATACATGCTTATCTGCTGTTAGACAGAACTAAAATGTGATATTCCGCAGCAAAATATGGTATTGTCTCTCGTTTTTAATGACACATACGAAAATAATTGAGAAGAAACGCTGGGGTACAGTAATGCTTTACATTCAAAACAAACATTTTTAAGAACCTTAAGAGGGATTGAAGAGTATAAAAAGAATTTAAAGTATTATTCTATTCTACATTGTATTTCATTATTTTTGGTATAAAGTTTTTATGCCCGTTAGTCGTAGAGTAAAAGGGTATACTGCATTCGCCGGAAATACATAAGGACATAAAGTATATATATTCTTGATCAGAATCACTAGCCGAGTCGATCTAGGTACGTCCGTTTGACCGTCTGTCTGTCCGTATAAACGCTGAGATCTCGGAAATTATAAGAGTTAGAAAAGCCAGATTTGGCATGCAGATTCCTGGGCTTCCTGCGCAGGGAAAGCTTGTTGCAGCGGGGTGTCACGCCCACTCTAACGCCCACAACCCGCGAAAATCTGTATCGCCTACACTATATATGATAGAAATAAAATTTTAACTGAAATGTGTTTGTCTACTAAATACCTATCCACTCTAACGCCCACAAACGGCCTAAACGCTTAAATCGTTCTGCCGCCCACATAACATCTACTGAAATAGCCGGTAGGTGGCGCCCTAAAATATCAGTTTGCTGCTTATATTCTCCATTTCCCTGTTGGTTCTAAGGTGAGTAACGGGTATCTGATAGTCGAGGCACTCGACTGTAGCGCTTTTCCTTGTTTATTAAATGAATTTGTAGGTTAAAAATCTGCGATTGTAATGTTTTGTATCAAATGGTATTTAGTTGTTCCTTACTAAATGAGGAACAATTCTAGCGTTTGAGCGTTTTGAACTCGTTTTTAGATCCATTTGGGTCGGAGCAAATCTTTTCAGTCGCTCGAAAATGAAAGAAAAGTCAAGGCTGGCAATGAAGTCGGCAAGGAATGGGCGGGAAATTAGGGGGAGTGGCGTATTTGCGTCTATATTGTATGTGTGTGCGACGGAGCGTGCAATTTGATTTGAACTTTCCGCATGCAAATAAACTTCCAGGCCACTCCCCAAAACAGAAAAGCGGTGTAAAGGGGTGGCAAAGGGGCTGGGAAACTGTGAAGAATTTAATTTTCCAATTCATAAACAATTTCTGCAATAAAAGCCGAAACCAAAGTAGCAGTAATAACACTGAAAATAATCCAACTAAGCAAGAACAGTGAAATTCGATTTTGAGAGGAGCAAGATGAGTTATAAATACACTTTAAATTTTTATACAAATTTTAGTATTCAATGGATGTGGTTTGTGCCTTGAAAATAACTAATGCATGTTTTCACAAAAACTAAAATAATATTTTAAATATTTTAAAATGAAATCTAAAAACAAACCGCTGATAAAGTTCAAAGCTGACTTTGTAAAGAGTATGACTGCCCAACTTTATCTCGGCTCCAATGTGATGGGTGGGCGTGGCAGTCATTGCCGCCTTTCAATGAGCTTTGATTTGAATTTTTTCCTCTTCTGGCGCAGACAAATTTCCACTTCATTGTCGTGCTGCTGACTTAGCCACCTCTTTGGCCCCGGAAAAGGGTAATTCTTCTCTGTTTTGGGTGTTGCAAGTTTATGTGCCTCACTTGAGTGAGGGTTTTTCTTCTCCTTCTGTTGGTGGGTGTGTGTGCTTGCCACATGATGACACTTAGGATCGGCAACGACCGAAAGTTATGCGAATTTTTTCACAAGTTTTATTTGTGTGATTTTCACGTCGTAAACTTTGCAACTTTTCATGTCGCAAAAAACTCACAACCGAAAATCAACTACAACGCGCAAAAAAGTAATTATAGAAAAAAGAAAAAATTAAACGGCAGGGGTTAGCTGAAAGGACTTATTTTGTGAATAAAGAAGGACCTCCTAAAGTCATGTTGAACCTGTGTAGCAATGATTAATAACTAGGTCAATATAGTGGTACAAAAAATTAAGGATAAAAACTATTCTATACATGGGCTTGATATGTAAAACAAAACAACATCAAGTGTTCCAAATTCAACATTGAAATACCAATAACAATAACAAATAGAACCCTTTTGATATTTTTTTGACAGTTCACTTTTTCCGTAAATGGTTTTTAGGAATAAACTAAAAAATTCTAAAAGATATCTATATTTTGGTCGACAAATTACGAAAAAGGTCAGAATAAAGAATGTAATACCTCGTTGAGCTCGTAATTAAATTCCCTATCGGTTGGCATTTAAATATAAAAACTAAAATTTTTGAAAATTTTCTTCGAAAAAAATGATGATACAACCCCTGGCAAAAAATGACAAATTAGGTCAAAAAATAAATTTCCCAAAAAGTGATGGGGATCGGTAGCCCTGGTAGATAGCTCCTTAAACCAGTCAGTCTTTTTGATGTGCGTTTTGATTTGACTAAATTACGACTGAAAAACGAGTAAACAAGACGTATTTTTCGTCAAAAAATTCTACTCTCTATATTTAGACAAAAAAAAAACAGTATTTTGGTCACCAAATTGCGAAATGATGTCCAAATAAGAAATGTGATACCGTGTTGAGCTCGCAATTAAATTCCAAATCGATTGGCATTTAAATTTAAAAATCTTAATTTTTTGAAAATTTTTTCGAAAAAAAATTATGAAACAGCCCCTGGCAAAAAATGCCAAATTCGGTCAAAAAATAAATTTCCAAAAAATTGATGGGGATCGGTAGCCCTGGTGGATAGCTCCTTATAACAGTCGGTCTTTTTGATGTGCGTTTTGATTTGACAAAATTACGACTGTAAAACGAGTAGAAAAAGGTATTTTTTGTCCAAAAATGCTACTCTCTATTTTGACGCAAAAGATATCAGTATTTCTGCCGACAAATCAGAATGAGGAATGTGATACCTCGTTGAGCTCGTAATTAAATTGCCTATCAATTGGCATTTAAATATGAAAAATAAAATTTTTGAAAATTTTTTCGAAAAAGATAATGTTACAACCCCTGGAAGAAAATGAAAAATTTGGTAAAAAAAAAAATTCCTCAAATAGTGATTGGAATCGATAGCCCTGGTTGTTAGCCGCTCAAAACAGTCAGTCTGCTTGTGGTGCGCCCCGATTTGACTAAATTACGGATGAAAAACGGACGAAAAAATCGTGTAAAAGCCAGGACTTCATCAGATATTTGCCCCTTGATTCATAGCTTAATTCCCGAAGGGCAGTCTCCTAGTTGCAAATGCTGCAATTATTAAGTTTATCAACTGCTGCATAACCGATTACCAGCCAGTTAAGTGCGCCCATTGGCCAGCTATGCACCCTGCATTCCTGCATTTCGGAATGGCCATCCCCATAATCGCCATCATCATCATCCGCACGGCAATCGTCATGCCGGGCATCTGTCCTTGCGGCGATAAAAATTGCATGCAATTATGCCCAGTCTTGCGCTCCCGCAACAATCCCCGAGATCCCCTCTGCTTTACGGGAAACCCCAAAAATCCCCAGAAGCGCAGGGAAAAAATTGGTAAATCGAACCAAATCCGAATGGATTTCCCAGCGTTCGTTTGGTAGGTAATCAAACGCTTAATTAATATGACACACCAGTACAAGCAAAGGGACGCAGGGGCCGAGGGGGGCGAGCATGGGTGGGGTGTCCGGATTACGGGGGAGGGGGAGGGGGAGGGGGCAGGACCAAAGGACATCGCATGTGGCTGATGATTTTTGGTGGCCAGGCATCGTTTTTCGGTTTTTGGCATGTTACTGATAACACTCGCGGTCGCTTACCCGAAAAAAGTGCGAAAGAGACGGTAAGCGCTTCGCTGGAGAGAGACGGTGCATACGCAGCCAGAAAGAGAGGGCCGCAGTGGGTGGGCGGCGGTAGGAAAAGAGACAGCGACTGAGACGCCGGCCATCGCTTGCGGTAATTGCTTCATAATTGAACAATTATGCAAACGTGATTGAAGTGATTATATGGCCGCTTATGCGCCTCTGTTTATGTGCGTTTTCCCCACTCTCCGCCCACTCTTCCACCGCCCGGTTTCCCATTTCCACATCGATTCACCGACCCCTCCCCTCGCTTTCCCTCCGTTTTGCCCGGCTGATGCGTTAATTGAATGGATTTCCCATAATTTTTGCGCTGGGTTTTGTCGCTTTTTCAAGAGTCCACATCCGAAATTAGATAACATGAAATTTCTATGCTTGCTCTGACGCATATCTGCTAAGTGTTTTTTAATTTTAATATAGCCAAGATAACTACAAAGTCTGCAGAATAGGAGTTTTCATGTTGATGTCTTTGATCTTATTTATTTCATTAACTGAGTCGAAACAAGGGGTTTATGTTTTTGATGTTAAAAATAATATTCCAAAGCGTGGAAGATAACATGTCACAGAGCACCAAACTATCGTTGATCCAGTGCATCTCTTCTACTGAAAATAAACTAAACCAAAACATATTAACTTATTATTGTGGTATTACAAACATTTAAAATAGTAATTCCTTATACACCGACAGTCTTCAAGCCAAATTCAGCGCCTGATGACTACATTTATCCTCTGAAAATCTAATAAAAACCAAAATTAGTGGACCAAAAATAAATACCTAGTCTCGTCCGCTCGCATTATTCCACTAATTTAAATAGCGGCGAGCAGAGCCACGGAAATTGCCATAAAAGAAGGAACTCATCTGAATTGGTAATGGGCTACGTGGGTCAAGCGGCGCGCACATTGATCATCCGCCATGTGGCCGCTTCATTTGCGAGCAACCTGCTATACACAGTCACAGCATCTCGAGTCCAGCCGTGTGTGTGCGGCCAGTTATCAAAATTAGGCACTGGCATAAATTAATTGAAAGCCAGAAAGCCAGATTCGACTGGCTGACTCACTGACCAACTGACCAACTGATGGATTGACGCACTGCCAGAGAGATCTCGGTCTAAATGAGTGCTCACCATCAATTAACGTTGACAAATGGAAAAATGACCGAGATTGGGATTGGTATTGCGAAATTGGTAGGTGGTGTGGGGGCGACATCGGGGACTGGGGAATTGGTAGGCGAGAATTCGATGACAACGGGCAGCTAATTGGCGCCCGGCTGAGGCTCAAACAAAAGCCAAAGAAATGACAATAAAACTGGCCGATTAGGACGGAGGCACACACACACTGGCACACTCACACAGCGACACGGCTGCAGGACACGGCCAACGATATCCTAACGAGGCTAAAAGCGGCATTAAGTATCAATCATACAGCCCAAACCAGCCATGTGAGCCAGGCAAGCCCAAATAAAGGAGCCGCCAAGGCGCCAGGGATCGCGACTCGCACTTCAAAGTACCCTAGAGTAAGTATTTTCAACATTAAAAACCCTTCCCCCTCAAAATCGCTCAAGTTATAGCCTTTATTAATTGCTGTGACAACCCAGAGTACCCGCTGCTGCCGTACACTTTTTTTCCCATTCTGCCAAATTATACGTATTTAATTATATTTCCATTTCCATTTGTTAAAAAATGCTTTCTAGATTTTCTAAAGTTGATGCATGGTATTCCATCTATGATTTTGATTATTCCAATAAAGTGGAGATAATATATTTTCGTTTCTGCATTACTTACACATTTTTCCATGAATTTGATGTATAATGATTTCCCTTTTTTATTTTTTGTTAAATCTAAATTACAAAAAAGTCCCAAGGCCATATGCCCCGAAACCCCTGAGGTATGCAATATTTCGGTGTTCCCTGTTTGAAGAGGGCCCAAAGAGCAGGCCACGTGTGCGTGCGTGTGAGTGCGGTGGTGTGCGGTGGTGTGCGAGGGGAAGCCCCTTTTCGGCGGCGTGCGTGTGTGTGCGATTATCGGTCGCCCGTTGCTTGTTACACGTCTAATCTGTTAAATCCTGTTTACCAAGATTACAAATCAATTGTGGCCAGGAAATAAAAACACATGTGGTCCCACCCCAAAAAATAATACACGCACCCCGCCCCGCCCGTGCCCCTGCCCCGCCCCCTTCTTGGATTTTGTTGCTCTATCAGTGATGAGGGTATTATGTGGCATTTGGCGACGGGGAGTATCCAATATTCCTCAGTTCGCCCGCCAGCGGTGAGTCTTTAAAAATGGGGAGGATGCTTCTCGTGGGTAATTTATTGGGGCTTACGCAAATGGCTAGTTACTACGTGTTGGGTATATTCTTAGTAGGTCAGAAAATATTTCAAAAGATATGGAAAACGACTGGGGCTCCTCCATATTTTATATAGCCTAATTGAACTCCAAAACTATTATTTTGTAAGTCTGTTAAGTGTATAATAAGAAACACGTATTTATATAGCATTTGGCAGTGGCAAGATTGTAAAATCTCAGAAAGCTAGTTATAAATATTCCCCCAAAGCTAATAAGACCTATTTTCGTATGGCTTGACCTTGCCAATTTTCTCATTTAGTCTCCCCTTTCCCTTTCCCCATAAATTTGTTTGCCCCCGAGTGTAGGAAATCGAAGCTTTCCCCAGGACGGTCATTTTCATAATTATTGACTTGCGCCATGCATGTGTCTTCGATTAGCACCTACTAACCCTCGGAAAATTCGTGACAAAAGAAAGTCCTTTCCATATCAATGACACTTTTTTCCCTGTCCACTCCGGTTACATTTCCGCCCCTTTGTCCGCAAAAGAAACTGTTTGGGTCTCGGTTTCGGCATTGATGTCTCCTCGGAGGGGGTGGAAAAGCGGGTGGCTTGGGGATTTGGCTCGGCACCGCCAGTGGTGACTATAATTGATGTTATCAAAATATTGTTTGTGGCGTAATTTATCAATAAACACCAATCGAGTGGAAATAATTTGATTATGCTTGATTTGCTTTTGAGGCATATTTGTGGTGTAAACAGTGGAAAAGCTCCTCGCACAGCCACCTACCCCGTGTCCATTTCCGTTCCCTTGCCACCCCCACCACCCCCACCACTCCCACCACTCCCACCGACTTAATGCGCATAATTTATGAGACTTTAAAGCCCCGGCCCCATTAATTAGCTGTTAATCAACACTGACCGACATGCAACATGCAACAACGCCGGGCCACTGGCACTGCCGAAACGCCACATAAAAGTTAACCAAGTTGATATTTAATTGTCAATTTGCACGCTGCGCTCTGCACTCCGATGGTTCTGCGAGTCGCGCGATTTGCCCGCCAAATCGCTGGCCATGTAAAGTGTTAATAATGGGATTAAATCCCCGGACACAACAACGCCTCCCGAATATATGCACATATATCTACATGTGTTTAATTGCTAATCCTGCAAAATTAATGAGCGGCCATTGAAAAGCCTCAAAGTATGCCGCACACGCGCTTATGTGTATTTAATCTAATTTGAAAAGGTTTCATCAATTTAATGGCGTTCAATTATAGGGCAGCTTCGAAATTTCATTTTCCTCTCGCTTTAATAACAAGCGGATAGTACTTACGAGTCTTTAGGCCTGGTCCGCCTAATTAGCAGTTAATAAACACTTTTTATGGCCAAATTAATTATCAAAAAATCACACGTTCGTTGGTCACTAGATTTGGATTTAAATATCATTACAGTAGACATTGCATTTATTTTCTGCTCCTAGCTAACACTTATTTGCGCAGCGCAGCCCAGTCGACGAATTAAAAGTAATGTCCGTTTCGCAGGGGCCTTGCTGTTTATTTCCAGTCAAAATTCTTATGTTTATGTCCTTTACAGCGCACACTTAATTTGCAGCCCCCGGTCCTTCTTTCCATCTTTACGACTGCTCACAGATTTGCTGGCTTAAGTTCTTGTGTCTAACCCTCGTCTACGAGGAGACAGGGCAGCCAGGGAGCCCACACGTGACTAACGCTTTATTACCATTTTTCTTCATTAATTTAATTTTTCGTCTGCAGTAAACTGCTTTCGTATGCAATTTTATTGTACTTTTGCACTCGTGCCTGAGCGCTTTGTTGTTACGTTATGCCGCGCACAGTTCTCCCGGCCCCCGCCATTTTCCACCCAGCTTTCCCATCTTTGCTCCTCTGTTAATCCAGCTCTTCTCCGCTCTGCTCGCAAAAAGCGGGAAAACAAGCCAAGTTCAGCTGCTGCTGCTGCTGCTGTTGTTTTTATTTTTTATTGCCGCGCAAAATACAAGTTTGACTGCCTCGGCAATCGTTTTTGCATGGCGTGTGCACGGGGTTACCCTACGGAACTGGGCGTTACGACTGGATTTTGGGCCTGGGAAACATGCGCCCTCAATGGCACCTATTTAACAAATTTCTTTTGGAAAATGGCTTGCGTTTAGTTTTGAACCTAATATAGATGTGAAAATATATTCCAGACCGATGAGCCTGAATTAAAAATTCACTGGGTTCCCACTAAGTGGATAATGGATCTGTTTGCCCGGAACTTCCCCGAATATACTCCATTCGACCCTGCACAATCTCCCCCACAATGCACTCAGTGTATCTGTGTTTCCACATGAAAGTGACCCAAAGCGAACTCCGCCTTCCTGCGTTTGCTGTTTGTTGTTGTCTATACTCTCACCGACCCACTGCCAGCCGGGAAATTTTCTTTGTGGGGCCTTTGTTTCGTTTCTCGTTTTGCAGTTCTCTTTGTGCTCAGGCTGCTTTTCGCAGAGAGTTTTCCTTTACCAGTTGGGTTTTCTATGCTGGCAAATTGTTTGCATTATTTATGGCATATTTTCGAGGATTTATAATGGAGTCGCATCCGAGGGGGCCGCTTTCGCTCCAGACTCAATCATATATTAATGAGAGTATCGGCCCTGGCTACCTTATTATATATTCGATCAAGTCGTTTTGCAAGATTCCTTTGACTTGCCAGTTTTTGTTTGCCTACTTTTTCCACCGTCTTTCAGTCCGCTTTTTCTTGGTTTTTGTATTTTCCAGCTCCCTCGCTTTTGATGAAAGTTTTGTTATTTGGACCAAGTGTTTGGCTATTTTGGCCCCCTCCATTTCGCTTTGAGAACTTCCTACTTTTTCACATTTTACGAGCAATTAAGCGAAAGACGGCCAAAGTACTTGGCCAAAAAGTGTGTGCCTACACTGGGAGAAACCGCTTTCAAGAGATCGGAATTGGCTTGTGACACACACGGTGAATGATGGTTGCAACCAAAGATCTATCAGTTCATTTATTCTTATTTGGTTCTGTATACTTCTTACTTTCTAATTTAATCTTTGGGCTTGAATAAACCGTAATATATTTAAACATAAAAACGACAAGCATGGAAAATCATGCTGGAGCAAACTTAGTATCTGACTGGGCTTCGAACTGATGCTAACCGCACAGTGTCCTGAAACATTAACGCCCATTAAACATAAAGACCACATAATGGGTTAGTTTTAAGAGTAAAGTCGAGTCAAGTCAGATAAAAAATCAAAAACAGCGATTTTTTACATTAAAAAACCGAAAATAATGATTTGTTAGACGATTTAGAGCTTGCAATCTAGAATCAATATTATCATTGAGTCCTTTCAACTGAAATGCAAGGCTTTCAAGCCTGGTGATGCTGATTTTTCCCAGGTGCACTTGTATTTTAGTGCGGAAAAGTTGCCGAGACGGGGAAATCTTTTGGCCTCTCTTTCTGCGTAACAGCCTCGCTCTTTCGCACAATCATAAATATTTTAATATGCTCAAAGGATATGTGTGAGTGTACGTCACTGGAGCAGGCATCAAAGTTTTAACCACATGCTAGCAACTATTTTCGCCTCCCACCCCGCCGCCCCTCAATTTTCCGCGCCCGCCCCCGCCCCTCCTCCTCCCGTAGAATGCAAAAAGTTAATTAATAAAACATCAAAAAGTTCTACGTTTTTGTGTTACAATAAACTTTATATAAACTCCATGCATTTTACGCTCTTAAGCGGACCGTCCTGCAGAAAAAGGACCAAGAGCAACAACAAAGTCCTGACTGCAGGGCCGTCGACGGCAGCAGAGGCAGAGCCAGGGGCAGCGCAGTCGCTGCTGACTTTGACGTTGCCCGAAAACTGTCTGAAAATCGCAACAAAAACAAAGCACTGCAAATTGCGGAAGAGCACCAACAAACATTTAAATAGTTTAGTTCAATTTCCAGGGGGCTGAGGGGGGCAGTGCAGCGGTTGCGTGGCAAATTTTCGATTTCAGTCTTCGCCCAAGTTAAATGAAAGTTAGGTTCAGGGAGCCATAAACACAAACTGAATGTTTTTAGCCAATTACTCTGACTGCCGCTGCTTCTGGACGGAGTGACGGCCAAAAGGACATTTGCAAGTGCACGGAGCATGGGATCACCTAAGATAAAACGGGAGCATCAAGTTATAAAAATGAAATGGAAAAGGTTCTTAGCTTACATATAAGATTAATCATATTTATTAACCATATTTCTGTTAAGCTATTAAAATGTGAGTCCTTGAGTGGAGCACCCGTGAGCGCCCTTTGAAGAGGCAGCACTTATAGGGGTTTCCCGGCGGTTTCATCGGTGAACCCATAGCGGAACCCCTTCGGAAAAACCCCGGACGCTGCCACCTCGCCGCCGATGGCAGATGAGCGAGTAAAAGCGACTCCTCAGACAGAGGTTGTAGCGCCACCGGTCCGGGTTCGAGTCCCTAGAACTAGAACTAGAGAAAGGAATCAGAGCCAGCAATGAAAGGATGGCGCAGCCAGGATCTACCATAGGAAAGATCTAGGCGAAACGCAAAACGAATAATAAAGTCTGTAAATAGAACTGCGTGCACCCAAAAAAATCTTTGAGTGTCAATTTGATAAGTGTGGTTGAAATGGCAGTACACCTAGGATCATTTTTTGGGATACATTTGATCCCAAACGAGAGGAAAAGTATTTGATCCTAATTAGTGTCATTTTGACCAAATCCATGCTAATATATTAATAGAAAAGTAGTCAACAAAAAGGGCGTTTCATGTTTTTAAACAGTTATGAAACAAACATTTTAGCATATATAATAGGACCATTTATTGATATTTATAATAAATAGAGTATCAATTTTTTCTTCGCCACTGCAAATTTATGTTTTGCATAAACCCAGAGTTGAAACTCTATCTCCCAATTTAAATCTAGCGTTTGGAAAGTTTTTATTTGCGAATTTACCAAGGGCTTTTAATAATCGCTTTACATCTGAGTGAACTACTTTGAAGGGGCAATACCGATTTAATGTCAGAAGTGAGGCTGAGTAATAAATTCGCAAATTAAATTTAGCACTGACTGTTTAAATTTTTGCGTGGCGAATAATTTTCGCGTACAAGTCGTAAATTTGTTGCTACGTTTCGAGTGCCATCCCTAGCACATACCACGTATATTGCCTATGTACTACATACATGTGGGTATTTGGACATGGGGTTTTTGGGTTCGGATTGGGGCTTGAGTTCGGGTAGCTGCAACTGGTTTATTTGGCGCTCGACAAAGCGACATCGAAACTTTCGCCAGTCGAAAAAGTTTCTGCAACGTTTCCAGCTTGCAACGGCAGCTGCTTCTTCCTTCGGCCACCCCCTTGGAGGGGGTTCCCTCGGAGCGCCCCTCCGGCTGTGGCAGCTTTAATTGGAGTCCGGCTGGGCATTTAATTGGACTGTGATTTGTGGTGCGCATCGCAAACGTATCAATAACATGCTGCAAATGTTTAAAAAGCAAAACTATACACACAGGAAGAGTAATCCTGATGGATGGTGAAAGTGCGAGGGCGATCGAAACGGAGATACCCTTGTAAAGAATATATAACACAACATTTATAACAACCGAAAACCAAAACCCTTTTTATTTATTATTTTCAAATTCAAAAAACATCAACACCATTGATGACGTTTCGTAGGTTGAAACCTTAACAGAGCTAAATCAGAAATGTGTTATAAAATCATAAAGTGGCTACTAGCAAATATTTTAGTTGGGTTTTCCCACATATCTGTATGCGTATGAAAATGGCAGAACATAGCCGTGGCGGCGGGGTATTGAAATTAAAGCGAAGTCCAGGTAAAAATTATGCGGGCAGTTGTCGACATGGGGGTGGACCTGTTTTGGGTCCGTCCGTCGGTTTTTGCAACTCGCTCTGCGGTCGGACCACAGAAACCGCAACGGTAGCTCAACCAGAAGAATCTGCCAACTCCAACTCCAACTCCGACTCCGAACACTTTCTGCGCACACAACAAACACCTATGTGAAGGACCCCCAGAGGCCCACTCCACTGTTCGGGCTGGCCCGTTCTTAGCTGGCCGGGATTCCCCACAGCAAGCGGGGGGAAAAGTGTGCTGACTTCAAATCAGATGCCAATTAATTCGCTGGCATGCCAGGAAAATTAATAAAATTGCGGTCGATTTTCTTGACGCTTGTGGCAGCTGCTTGGGCCACAGGAATCACGAGAGTTGAGATAATTACGGGACGGTGCAAGTAATTACGAATGTTTCATGGTTTTCGTCGGGTAAGAAGAAGTCCCATGTGGGACTTTTCAGAATTTCACCTTTGAGGTTTTCGTTTTTTTAATTAACTGGGAGGTTTTGTTTTTAGTTTGTTGTTTATTTATTTCAATTACCACAAAAGCTAGCTACATTTTTCAGATTATTTGTATTATTAATAAATACATTCCAAATAACAAAATCTGTATCATTCCAGCAGAGCTTATTTTCTAACTGATTTCCGAATCGTTTTCATTTCCCCCCTTCCCTTCGTCAAACAGCCAGATTTCACTCCCCTCGCTCATCAATATTGTATTTGAATTAATTGCTCGGCTGTTAGCGTTAGTTAACCTCACCACCATATATTTCCCTTTTTTCGCAGCTTTCACCGAATCGCACTGTGTGTTTTTGATTGAGGGATTTGCGGCTTTTGTGAGCAGAGGGCCCCCCGTGGGTTAAGGGGCTGGCGAGGGGTTAATACAGGTGGGCCCGCGGAACACTCCTACACTCCTAAATCATATTTAGCACAATGAGCCACGAGTCCGGGGATGAATGGGGCCTGAGATTGTTTCAATATTTGCCAGTCGTTTATTTTGCGCTAATTTAAAACTAACATTATAAATATTGATGGGGTTGGAACGCCCCCCGCCACGCCTGCTAACCTAATCGCAGGGCGAAAGGGAAAGCGAAAAGTATGACATGTCCCTTGTGGCCTTTGCAACGCCACTGGGTTCACTGACTGCTTTTAATAAGCATGCACTGAGAGAAATGGTAAAAGTAACTAGACGTGTTAATTCCAATGTTTTTATACCCTTTCAGAGGGTATAATGACTTCACTCAGAAGTTTGCAACGCAGCGAAGGAGACGTTTCCGACCCCATAGAGTATATATGTATATTCTTGTTTAGCGTCACTAGACGAGTCGATCTGTCCGTCCGTTTGTCTGTCTGTTTCTAGGCAAACTAGTGTCTCAGTTTTGAAGCTATCGGACTGAAAAGTCTTCTTTCTATTGCAGGTAGCCGGATCGGGCGACTATATCTAATAGCTCCCATAGGAACTATCGGGGAAAAAATTAAAGAAAAATAATATCTTTGGTGTTTTTTTTACTTATAACCTCCTTTGCTTGGAAATAACATTTTTTAATTGATTTTGAATTTCGAATTAAATTTGATCAAAATCGGACGACTATATCATATAGCTGTCATAGGAACGATCGGAAAATGGGTGGGAAAATAATGTGAAACAAATTATAGCTTTGGGGCTTGGGAATATAATTTGTTTTATTTTTTAGAATTTCGAATTAAATTGAATAAAAATCGGACTACTCTAACATATACAAAAATGCCAAAAAAATGATCTGAAAAAAAGAATGAAATAATTTGTTTTAAATCACTGAAGTCAGCAGCAATCCTTAAAATTTCACATGTTGTTACTAAAGTTGAATATTTCTTATAACTACAAGGGTATACAAGCTTCGGCTTGCCGAAGTTAACTTCCTTTCTTGTTAAATTTAAAAAAGTGAGTTTTTTGAGTTCGCAAAATAAGAGAATCCAATTGTGGATTGATAATTGAAACTTTTTCGTTACTACAAAAAAAAAACAGTAAGCTAAATATGTTAGGCATTCATTACTTATGGTTGCGTTCATATTATTATTTTGTATGAATTAGATTATTTTTTTATTTGTTGTAGGTTCGACAAAAGACCGCTGTTGCAAGGCCACAATCGGAGGTCCTGAACCCTTCTATTTTTTTTACCAAATGCTTTAAGATTATTATATTGCTTGTAACTATAATGTGTTCCCGTTTCTCGCAGTGTAGTTAAACGTCTTCCCGGCTGGCAAACATTTGCCGTGCGCTTAGTTAACGGCCTGCCACAGGTACGCGTACCGGTTGCCGAACATGGTTGAGTGCCCCTGACGCGGAGCGGTGCGAATTAAGCGCAAACAAACAGACGCCTGCAACGCCCCCCGAGCTCCCTCGACGCCCACGCCCATGGATTCCCAAAGGCCCATCAAATACACGCGTGCCGAGCAGCTGAAAATCAGAGTTGCCAGCTTTCTAGTTGGAAAATAGCTACATCTGAAGGGATTTCAGTAGTTGAGATACTTTATAAACTTTCAGAAACAATTACCCATAGGACCTATTAATTTCTCAACACTTTAGTATATTCTTGAATAGGAAAATCAACTAATACCTTATTTCTTTAGTTTTAACAGCTCGACGTAGCGCAGTCTGTTTAGCACACACTCTTGTAGTTTCTGGGTAGAAGCCACGGTTTTTCACCGACAATTTAGCTCTATCTTTTTACGAATCCTTAACAATAGCTAGTCTTGTAACAAAAACCGTGACAACTTAGCTGGAACACAGGAGCAGGTATTAAGGAACGTTCGTGCTTCCCCCGGCAATTGGTTTGCCGATTTTGCTATCATTTTCGACAACTGTTACAAAGAACCGCGGAGATATAGGGGTAAGATGTGCATCTTGCTAACTTGGGCACTCGATCAGTGGATTACCTAGCAGCCCGAGTTCTGATAGTTTTCGAACTGCCCGAATTTAGGCCCAAAATATTTTCCATCTACACTCAGCTTCGTGGTTAATCATGTCGACAATAAGAAAACATGTATTTTAAAAATAGAGGCATTTTCCATTTAATGGTACAGGTTCAAACCTGGAATGCAGCCTAAAAACCCTTAAAATTTAAGATTTCCAGCATACCCCATGGCGCTACCCATTGACCTATTGAAACAGTTGAGGCTTGAAAAGTACGAAGCCATGATTCGTGAGTGGCCAACTGAGTCCAAACAGCAGCCCATTTCGTTTTTCCTTTTGCCGTTTCCCATTTTCCCAGGCCCCCTTTCACTTTTCTCAGCCCCGCGGCTTCTTTTTCCTGCGTGGGCGCGAGTTGCGATGATTGATGACAATGTTGGGGAGTCGCTTATCCCGGCCTTTCACTTCCCATCCCTAACAACAAGTCCTCCTTAAGGAAACTGAAAGAAATAAGTTGGGCTCATCCCTGACATTTTAAAGTCAGGGCTATCTCACAATCATGTTTAATGTAATAAAATAAAATCTATGGTCACTTAAAGTATATATTTTATAATTAAAATTTAACTCATACGTAAGACCTATATTATCCAGCATAATTTAATTATTATCTGATAGATAATTCTATGTTTCGCCATATAAGGTGATAAGAATTTTATTTATTATGTTTAAAAACCTCCGTTTTTATTCCCGTGCACCTGTACCATTACGTTTTCGGGCACACCTGCTAAGTTTCGTTATGGCTGTTGTTGTTATTGTTTTTACTTTTCTGATTTGTATGGATTTCCCACTGGCTCTTTCCTCTTTCCCCTCCTTTCGCGTGGGTTTTTTCTTTCTAATGTTTATTTCATTTTGGTTGCGCCCCTGTCTCGTTGGTTTCAGTTTCAGCCGGAGAGACATATGTAAAATTCATAAAGCAACGGGGCAACTTTTCCCTCTTCCAGTTGGGGACTTCCCCCCGATTCTCGCTTCCCCTACTTTGATCCGCAGTTTTGGGACATCAGGCAAACATTTTGGCCATGGCAAATACCAACTGCAGAAGGACTGCTTTCTCGACCGGTCTTTGTCCTTTTGGTTTCCTTTGTTTTTCTTTTTAGCCAGTCGCTTGTGCGTCCAGCAACCCAGTTTCTTTTGGTTTGCTTTTAACGCAAGCATGCAAGCAAGGCCACACTAAGAGAAAACGCGGTGGACGGCCACACTATGCGAATATTTATTTTAAGTTTTGTAGTTATTTGATATTTTAATCTGGCATATTAAATATACAATTACATTTATTTCGAAATTGAATTGTAAATTCTGTGGAATTGTTCCACTTTTTTTGTTGTGCGAGAACTCTGACAATGTCAGAGATAAGCTGCAAAAAATGAGAGAAGCAACCGCGATTGATGGACTTTAGTTACGCTGGACTAGAAATTTGTGGTGGTCAGCAAGTTTTTTTTTGGAGGTTTCATGAAAAAGGAGTAAGTGAAACGAGAGAAGAGAGTAACATAATCGAATGAAAAATTTAAAAATTCACCTTCAGCGTCCTTTGACAACAGTTTCTGAGAATTGTTGGAGCGTGATTACATTTCTTGCAAAACGTAATTGATACTCCCTCAGTTTTTTGGTCGACAAATTGCGAAATGAGGTCAGAATAGGAAAGGTAATACCACGTTGAGCTCGTAATTAAATTCCCAATCGATTGAGATTTAAATTTGAGTACCATAATTTTTGAAAACATTTTCGAAAAAAAATGATATTACAATCCTTAGCAAAAAAAAAAATTTCGGTAAAAAAATAAATTTTCCAAGAAGTGATGGAAATTGATAGCCCTGGTTGATAGGATCTCATAACAGTTGGTCTTTTTGTTGTGCGTTTCGATTTGACCAAATTACGACTAAAAAACGAGTGAAGAGAATGTATTTTTCGTCCAAAATATTCGTCGACTCCTCATTTTTACGCAAAAAGTATAAGTATTTTGGTCGATAAATTGCGAAATGAGGTCAGATTAGGGAATGCAATACCTCGGTTAACTCGTAATTAAGAGATTGAGACTTAAATTTAATTACCAAAATTGTTGAAAATATTTTCAAAAAAAAGAATTAAGATACAACCTTACAAAAATGAAAAGTTCGGTCTTTTTGATGTGCGTTTTGAATTAACTAAATTGTGGATAAAAAAAACGGACGAAAAAGCGTATTTATCGTTCAAAAAGTGTACAGTTAATTTTTTGAAAAATAAAGTCCTTAAAAAATTGTCTTCTTAAAGATATTTTGCCATGGATGTTCAGCTGTTTGCTTGTGTGTGTGGGTATCTAGCTAATGTACTCCTTCTGCTGCCTGGCTGGGAAAACTGCCGGCCATTTTCGCCAGGAAAACCCTTGTTCCTGTCGCTGTTATGCACAAATGTTTGTCTTTAAATTAAGCTTCATTTCGGCAACTTTATGCGGCCTGTCCCTGTATTTTCATTCCCTTCCGCCCGACTTCTACGTGCCTCGCTGCCACTTCATTTTCCGTGGAAAAGCGGGAAAGCTTGTGGGCGGTTGAAAACGAGAAATTCATTTTTCAAGTTGTAGACCGGCCTGGTCGGATGCTGCTGCACGTTGAGACTTTTACTTGTTAACGGGGTCATAAATCATGCGTGAAAATATCGAACGGGAAACAGATTTTCCTGCTCCTGCCCGCCCCCCATTTCCGCCCACCGTCCTCGCCCACCGGCAAACAATGAAGAGCAGCTCAAGCTGATGCAGCGACACTTTTTGGCCAATGCGCAATCCGTGTCCGAGTTTCAGACTCCTCAAAAAAACCCACAACAAAATAACAAAACGGAAAAAAAATACAAAAATATTAAAGAAAAGGAAAATAAATCCAGGCTGGAAAAGCCATATCCGGAACCCTTTTCGATATGCGTGCTAATAATCGAATTGTTTGTTTGTTTTTAATTTCTTTGGTGCCGAACTTTGACTGCTCACGTAGGACACCAACTCGAGTCCCGAGTCCCGAAACCCAAATGCTTAAAGGGGCTGACTCTTGAATAGTTTTCTAAAAACGAAAATATCAAATTAAATGTGATAAGAAAATAAAAAAGATTTTCGGTTATTAATTTAGACTGCTGCAGGCTTAGCTTCAACAGTTGTAAAACATTTATAAGTATTGAAAAACATTATAAGCCGCATGTGGTTATACTAAAGGTTTTCTGCTTCTATACATTTTTAAGGGGTATTCATTACCAAAAGCCTTTTCTCTCTTTTGAAGCTGCTTCGGTTTGTTTTTGGGGAGGGCTGCTCCGCTCCTTTTTTTATAGCTCCGCAAAGCTGATTTTATAACGATTTTCTTTTCAATACTTGGGTATAAAAAAATAAGTTCGAAGCCTCTAAAACCAGAACCACTCACGTGGTTTTGTGCACTGCGTGGCTTTCAGCTCGCTGCTTTGCCCCCCCTCCCATTTTGCACCTTGTTTTGTTGCTACCTGTGCTGAGTTTTTAATGAAAATCACATCAAATCGATATGCACAGGACGAGACCCTTTAAGCCATCAGCGGAGAGCCCCTCGCATCCTGGCCGTGTCGCCATCGCGCTAAACTTGAAACGCTCCACAAAACGCAGCTCAGCCCCCAGTTCTCTTCTGATTTCCAGAGGCGTCGCCAAGGGGATTGCTGACAGTCGTTAAAAATTGGCTCAAGTTCTGAAAAAAAGTAATTTTTTAATCATATTTATTTCTTATGAACAAAATCGAGTTGCACATTTGAAACTTTTTGATGAATTATTTTGACTTGGTCTTTTAAACTGTATACCTATCTAAGGGCTAACTATTTTAAAGTCCTTATTATTTGTGCCCTTGGCCATTTCTTAGTTGGGAATCACGACATACAAGTACTTGACAAACGTTATTTATTTACCTCATTTTATCACCGGCACCTCTGAACTTTGGGAATGCTTTTAGACTCTTCAATATGCACCGGTGTATTTTCAACAAAGTGGATTAGAATGGTCCTTATGACCAGGCATGTCCAGGAAAGGGGACTTTCGAGGGAGACTTTCAGAGGGTTTACGGAGCAAGAGACAGCAGTTAGATGAATGACCATCGATGACTAGATGGGGCATGGAGCCACAGTAAACTGCGGTTAAGGTGCAAAGAGGCCAGGTGGAAAAGGACGGACAGATACCGATGGAAAGGGACGGGGGGAGGGGCTCGGTATTAGCCCAATGCATTTCATATTTTTCTGTTGCGATGCTAAAACCATGGTGCACCGCAAAAGCTCAATGGCCAAACGATGGCCCAAAGCAAAATCACTGCCAAAGCCCCCGAACCAAATGAACCTGCACCTCCTTTTGGGGCTTGCAGGGTTTTTATGCCGCTCAGTCTGAAAAAGCCTTTTGCCTATTCGTACAACTATTTTTCGATATGGTTTTTAATACCTTTTCCAACTGGAACTAAGACCGCCGGGGTGTATCAGCTCATCGCACGCGTTACCTCACACATTGTTTTATATTAAAAGCACTCTATAATCAAAAGAGAGTATTGATTGTCTCCAATTTTAATGGTTCCGCGACTGAATTATTTTAAAGTTCTCTGAGGAACTTGCATTTCAACCAGTAGAGCATTGAATACGTTGTTCAAGCCTTGGCGACCATTTGGCTCCCCCTTTGGGAACATATTCTGTTCTGTTGGTATTTATTTTATATTTGATTTTCGATCCGGTTGTACCTTCTTTTTGTTTCCCCTTTTTGATATCGTAGTATTTTGGTTTGTTGTCGACTTCTTTTTTGTTTGATTGGCTACAGATTTGGGCGGTGGGACAGCAGCCACTGACAAATTCTAATTGAACTCCGGTGCAAATGGCAGGGAAAAGCGGGTGGCTTCGAGGGGGGGCTCATGGGGAGTGGGGGATCCTGTTTGAAAGGCGCTTAGCAGGCCGAGACAAGGCAGAACAAAAATGTTTAGTTACAGTCGAATGGCAGTCGCTTTTTCCCCCTCCCTGGAGTTTTGGCAACTGTCAAAATACAGATGCATGCCAGGGCGTCCGAAAGGGGGTGCTAATTCCCCCTGGACGGATGGGGGCGAGTGGGTGGTTTTTGAGGGGACAAACAAACAAACACCACAAACGTGAGACGAACCGATGATGCCGACGCATTCGTATACACACGGGTTAAGCCGCTGGTCACTCGTTGATTGCCATACTAGCTCTCTCTCCCACTCGATCCGTGCGGCAGCAACCAATTAGGTGACCCTGTATGACACTCACCCACCTGCCACGACCACCCAACCCCTGGCCCATCAGCCCTTTTTGACAGGGGTCAGAAATGTCAGTGAAAATGCAGAAATATTTTCGTTACCTCTTCTTGTGAGGTAGGTATAATTTTTGGAGCCTAAACTGAAAGAATCTACAGAATGATGTTTGTTTCTACAGCAGGAACTAATTGAATACGAAAATTGTACTCTTCTTGATTATTAAATTGCTTTAAAAGTTGCCAAAGCACTGAGATGCATGTTATCATCGATCCTAAATTAATTATAGCAACTCGTCGTTTGTACTTATATTTATATTTTTTTGGTTTTGCCAACTATCAGTTGGTAGGGTGTAGGGCAGCCAGGTGCTTGACGTCTCGACTTTGTATCGTATTTAGACTGCATCTGCATACTTCAGTTTCCATTTCTGGCTGGCCAGAGTTGAACGCACATTTGCGGTGGCCATTCGGCTTGCCACTCACTTACTCGCACTCGCAGCTCACAACGATATTGATGCACTTAACTGCGCTGATGCACTGCGAAAAATCTCCATTAAATCGAGAAATCAACCATTTTAATAAATATATAACCTTTTGTAATAAGAAAAGGTAACAGATAACAAGGAAGTTTTAAGAACTAAACGCGTTCAATGTAAATGAAAAATACTTCGTTTGTAAATCAAATGCAGTAGAATGTGTCCCAAAAGTAAACTTACAAATTACAAGTAAAATTTCACCAGTGTTTTTCTGTTGCCACCAGCTGCTGCGCTCTGCACGTTGCAGATGGAGTTGCAGTTGCAGCAGCAGTGCTGCAGTTGTTGCTGCGATTGTTGCTGCAGCTGTGCGCCTAATGAGGATGGGCAGCGGTGCGGCACGTAGCATCGGTGGCAACATCGGGTAAATAATCATCACATGTCCGCCGGAAGTGGAGCCGCTCTGAAACTCACCGATGTGCCAGCCACCTTGTATTTATCCCGTGCCCAAAAACTAGCAAGCTGGCTGAGAAGAGTCAATTTGGTGAACAAAAATGTAAAATTCAATTTAAGTAGGTAAGTTTCTAAGCATCAGTTTTCTAGAAGCACGGACTTATTGCTTCCTCTGGGTAGACATATACAAAAAAACGTTAGGTGACTACATCTAAAAATAATATTATAAGCCCTTATTTAAAAGGAGTTATGAGTTCACTCACCAAAAAATGTCCATAAAAGTAAGACAGTTACGTATACCTAAAAGCATTGATTAAGGTATGCCATTAAGTGTACCGTTTTTTAATATTTTCTTTATTGCTTATCTTAATAATTTAAATATAATATTCCTTAGTTGTTCATATGTAAATCATTTTTATCAATTCTAATTAGCCTGGTATCGCAACAGAAGGTGGAAAATACCTGGGGACAAAGTTCACATGTCCTCGACCAGTGGGTAACTAACTGCCAAAAAAATGGGAAAACGAAAATGAAAATGAAAAGAAAGACCTAGATGGCACACGCATACTGTGTGTGTGTGCTTATCTGTATGTGGTGGTGTGTGTAAATACGTCAACAATTTTGTGCAAAGAAGGATTTCAATTTCCTTTAGGCGGAAGCGCGCTGTCAGTTTCGCATTTTGCGCCACAAATCATCAACTCTATCTGGCCCTCTGTCCCTGGCCATGGACTTTCAACCAGATACCATATAGATTGCAACAACACTGCACTTTTTCGGGGGATGGGAGGTGGGGTATAGGTGCGGAGGGGCAGAACGGGTAGGAGGCGTGGCAGGAGCAACAGCTACACATCATCCATCCATCCATCTAACAATAAGCGTCCAGCAACAGCTCCTACTCCAGGCCAAGAAGCGGAGGAACGGAGCGAAGCCATCCATCTAGTCAGCCATCAGTCAGTTCGGGGCAGTTTTTGCATCGTAAGTTGGGGCCACACTGAGCGAAAATCATTGCTGCTGCCAATATATATATATAATTATATTATATTAAGTTTCAGAAAAACTATTGCTACTATTTAACATTAACATAATGATTTAAAAATCATTTTTGAATGAATTTAATCAAATTAAAGATTGTTGAATATGGCCCGAAAAAGTATGCTACAAAAAAGTTTTTGAACTGCATATAATTTTAAGGTGAAAAATTAAAAGTTTTGTATGTGGTATTTTACTCATAAAGTAAATCAAGTTCTTTCTTACATATTGATTGCAATTTTTAGATTTATAAATGTATGTCTTCAGTCGTTTACAAATTGGCTTATTAGTAAGCAAATAAATATAAAAAAAACTTACAAAATAAAACCTTCACTTAGTTTTAATGTTTTTTAAAATGCCTACACACATAATTTTTAAGCCAAAGGAAAGCCTAATAGAAAATAATAGTTTTCAGTGCAGCTCTGTTTGCACTGGTCTTTGTCCAAGGGGTGGGGAGGGGGCAGGGGCAGGGCGTGATGTGGACCACGGCCGGGTGAATTTATAGCAAAGTGTCAACAGTTGCCGCGTAAATATGTAAAATTGTTTGTAAATAGCAATTTCGTTCTGAGGCCGCCGATGCCGTCGATGCCGAAAAGCAAACGATGTGCGCCAATCGAGTTCAAACGTCGAATGTGGGGGGAGAGCAAACTTAATTTACCTTCAATTATGCGAGAGGTGTTAGAAGCAGCGATGGGGTATTCATAGGGCTTGTTGATCGCCGTGGAAGTCAGCAGAACTTTAATGTGCCTTCAATTCGGGGATTTCGTAAAGGTATCAGCAACGCGGACCACAGGTCGTATGAGCTATTTCAGGCACATCACTCATACGCAGTGGTGGCCGTTCGGTTTTCCGTGAATAAGAAAACCAATGAATGCGTAGAACTGGAATTTATTGGATATAGCCTCAAGGATAAGCCCAAATAAGGCTTGTTGATTCCCGTGGAAGTCAGCAGAACTTTAATGCGCCTTCAATTTGGGGATTTCGTAAAGGTATCAGCAACGCGGACCACAGGTCGTATGAGCTATTTCAGGCACATCGCTCATACGCAGTGGTGGCCGTTCAGTTTTCCGTAAATAAGAGAACCAATTAATGGGTAGTAGAACTGGAATTTATTGGATTCAGCCTCAAGGATGTATGGCGTCAATGGCGAGCGGCATGGACATGGCCAGCTGGACCTTTCGTTCACTATCGACTTCCAGTACGCAACCCAGGGTGTCCTCCTCCTGGTCCATTGTGCGCCAGCGGTGATAGCTGTCGATCCTCGAGGTTAATGGAAAGGTACTGCACACGGTGGTCAAACTGGAGTTCCGGCTCAAGTCCCCGTCGTTCTCCTCCAGATCGAGGTCCCTGCTGCCCGTGGCCTCCTTGCCGCGGTCCTGATTCACATCCTGCATCTGCTCCATTGTGCTGAAGGGGTGTAGATATTTAAATTTTACTGAATTTCTGCCTAAAAGTCATGCCCGATTTGGAGTTCAACTATTTTGCTGACAAGTTTTGCCTTTTGTATGTAGTGAGGCGAGCCGAAAATTCGTCAAATCGTTTATTTTATTATTGGTTAAATTATAAAAATACCTTTGAATTATATTGTTCAAAAATTCTCTCCCCTTTTTTCGGCGCTCAAAAAAGAGCTGAAGGCAAGGGAAGCTAAGTGGATGCAGTGAGGCTGCAACTCCAAATCGCTTTTGCACGCAGCTGGCCATGAAGTAACCGCCTTCGGCTTTCCTCCTGACTTTCTCCAATTTCCGAAATCACCCAGGCTCCTCCCCCGCCTCCTCCCCCGCCTGTCAACTGCCAAGTGCCACGCCCACTGACCAGACCGCACGGCCCGCTATCGCCCATCCCCCCTCTGGGTCAGCAACCTTGATGGCTGGTTGTGCGTTAATTGATTGTTCGGCTGGCCCATCATTATCGGCAGAGGGAAGTTCTCCTGGCTTTGGATCTGGCACATATGGCAGTGCGAGGGACGAACGATGGACGAGGGCACCCAGAGGGTTAAGGCTGCTTGGTGGCCGTGCTGATGATGCTGACGGACAGCAGCCGGAGGGTTAAGGGAGTGACAGGGGAGATGGCCAAAACAACCAGTGTTGACAAGAAAATTGCTTTCATTTGAGTAAGCCAACACTGATCGGAGAATTTACTCTTCTTCTCAGAAAAGCAAATATTAAAAAAGTCTTGTGCATGGAGAATCCAATATGGCCTTATTAAAAGTAGATAAGTGCTTAAACATGTTTTTGACAAACTCAAAAGTTATTTTTGTTTGTTTTTTTAATAAAAATGAAAACATTTCTTTAAGATAACTTAACTTTTACCCTGTAAATTATATAAAGAATGATTTCATTCCTATTAATTAATGATCAGGTATTTTATTTGACGCTTTAATTTTACGGTTTTTAGTTCCCCAATATTCCTAGGTATAGTAAATCAACTGTTACTAATTAAGTACCTTTTTCAATTAACAAATTAACTTACGCAAAACCCCCTCCTTTTAGCTCAACCAAAACATCGAGTGCAAGCGGCAAAAAAGAAATCAAAATGGGAGTAAACCCCTATTTCCGCTCCTTTGCACTCGAAACGCACTTGTAGATGCCCGCAAATGATTCGATTTTATCGATACTTCGATACCGTTTCCCTTTCTCTGGTACGACAGAGAGGGGTGTCGGAGTGACAGGGAGAGATAGATGTGGCAAAAATCGGCATTGATTGTCTGTCCGGTTCATTGCAATCGCTGCAATTTAAGCGGGCAAACTTTTTGGCTCACTTTGCTCCGGTTGCCGCCGCTCCTTTGGTCCTTTTTGTTTTTGGCCTACATAGAACACGGATATGAAACGCCGACTCTCTTTATCGCCCCATCTCTGTTCTGGCCAGCTACACTTGGAAAAATGTGGTTCTAAAGTTCGACAACTAAAATTTTTTGTGAGGTATACACTATAAGAAACTTATAAGGTTAAATATTTGTAATTATTTCATATATGAATATGAATCTAGACTATATTTGCCTAACAAAATTGGGTTTTCAAGTGTTTCTCATGGATTTTTATCAAAAAATTTGAGGAGTAAAACGTTAACACTTCTTTTACTTCTTAAAACAAGTATTTGTATTTTAATATTATTGCGAGACTCAACATTTTGTTGAGTGCATCTATGTCCGCCTCATTCTCCGGGCACTAGCCGTCTCTGTCTCACCGCAGAGGAACTTTTTTAATACGCAACACGAGTGACCCGCTTGCGGACAATTGGAATTGTAACTTTTGATTAAATTCGTTGCAATGGCAACCGGGTGAAAAATCGAAGGGAACGGCTGCGAAGCGGGAACTGGCTGGGTGGACCGGGTAAAAAACTTCAAGGCAAGCCAAAGGATAAACTTTTTGCGCTGCTTTTTCAATTGCATTTGATTACCTTGTTGCGTGGGCGGACACTCCGCTTGTTGCTCTCTCCCTTTCTCCTTCTTTCTCCTCTGTCTCTCTCTCTCCCTCCTCCGCTTTCTTTCTCTTTCTTTTCAATAAACTCGGAGCGTAACGCCCACTTTCGGGAGTTGTTTGGCCGCCACTTGTGAAATCAATTCGAAAACTATGCGAGCCCATGGAAATAACCCCATCTCTTATCATTTCCATTTCCATTTTTATTATTATGATATTTATACATCTACATATCTATGCGCTTAATGTTTGCCCGGCACATTTGCAGAAATATGAAAATTCTATAAAAACAATTTGGTCCGATATGCCATATTATATGTATATATACCTATATGTTGTGCTATATATCGCTCTGATCCAAGCAAACACACAAATGGACCCGGACACAGATGCAAATATTTGCAATGAAAATGCACAAAGCACACCGACTTCCCACACAGACGGGGTCAGTTGTATAGTACTTCGCAATAAAACGTTTTTTTTACTTTTGGCTGCATTTCGAGAAATATTTAACACAATTGATCCACGGACTGCAAAACTTAAAAATTGGAACACAAATCATAACCAAACCATTTTTTACGTTGCCAATATATATATTTTTTCGACCCTCACTGTAAACACCCTTCTAGATGGGATACAACATTTTGTTTTTGCCCTGTCCTCAAGCTAAATAAATATGTTTTTCAAAATTACAACAATAGAGACGAAATAACAGTTGTTGATGCACAAGAAGTTCCAGAAGGAAAAAACAAAGGGTGAAATAAATGCAATTTAAAATTTAAGTGCACTGAATCATGAGTACCGAAATATCCAGGAGACATGGAAAAAGGCATTCATTTTTTTTATTTAAAGTTGTTGCGCCATTTTTGTCAATATAATTCTGCGTGTTTGCCATTTAATTTACTTCGCCCAGGGAAACACTTTGGATAAATCCCAAAAGTGTATAAATTTATTTGAAATTTCCCTGGGGCTGAGCTCAGATTTTGGCATTTGCTTTTTAATCAATTAATATTAGATTTTATTGGGAATTAAATGTCTTGCATTTGGTAAACATTGCCCGCAGTCTGTTAGTTGAGTGAAAAATAATCCACAGGGGGAGCTTCCTTTAAATTTGTTGCTGGATCGAAAATCAAGAGCAAAGTAAGACTTCCCTGCTGCCCCGAAATGTATAGGTAAAATGTTTACATTTCGGAAATTGCCGCACAGCCGTCAACTCCCTTTTGATTCTTCTGGCTGCCTTCACTTCTCTCGCTTGCTTCACGTTGTGCTCACTTTTTGCAATTAGACAAAAAATTCAAATTCGAATCAATAGACAAGGAAAACTTTGCTGCAGCACGTCGTCACAGAAGAGGGGCATATGGAGCATACGAATACGGGGGAGCGGGACCGAGGAGGACCCGGACCAGGCCAATTGGCCAATGCCAGCGGCTCCGTACGTGTTCGGCCAAAATAATTCCGATACACGTAAAAAAAGCTAAAAATAAATACGATTTAATTTGCAAAAATACTTGTTCAAAGTTCTATAAATCTAAGGTTTTATTAGGGTTTATTTTTGAAATGCAAGCTTCTAATTTGCTGATTGTAATAGTCTTAACTGATAACACTTACTAGTTTGTATTCATTGAATAACCCTCTAAAAGTCGATAAAAAAACAAATCGGAAAATAATAATGCCATATTTTACTCGAAAAACATATTCACTAATATCCATAGACTAGCCCTCATACAATTGATATCCAAAATCTTAAGAAACGACGACTAGTGATATATGTTTACAATTTTAACCGAAATACTTATTTAATATTATTCACTGGTGAATCGAATGATCGAACAAAAATGTCGATGCCGCCAAGAGGTTATGCTGTAAACTGTTTTATTCAATTGCCATACCGATTAACTTTACGACGACGACGAAATTTGAATTTATCCAATAAAGATCAGAGTATATATTAAAAGTGTACTCTGCCGTTTAGGGTCCGAGTGCGGGGCCTGCGAATATTTGGGTATGGGCCATTTTCCCCAAGGAGCCGCTGCAACAAGCGAAGATGCTGAAAGGACAGACGGGATCTGCAGCTGATTCCGAGGTTCTGAGGGCTCTGAGGCTGACGTTGGGGCTAATGTGATTTCGTACGTTCAATTTGCGAATTTGCGAAAAATGCGAAAATGCTTACAAATTTATTTTCCGCCTCGCGTATGAAAGAACCTATTTTCGCGCAAAAAATATCAGTATTTCGGTCGACAAACTGAGTTCCCAAATCAAATCTGAAAGCTACGAGTTTTGAAAATGCTTTCGAAAAGAAACTCTTAAAAAAAAGGCAAATTTGGTAGAAAAATAAATTGTCCAAAAAGTAATGGGGATTGATAGCCCTGCTTGATAGCCTCCTTGTGCGCATCAATTTGACCAAATTACGACCTAAAAACCTATTAAAAAATGTATCTTTTGTCCAAAAAAAGATAGTATCAGTTTTTGCGGAAAAATATCAGTATTTTGGTCGACAAATTGCAAAATGAGGTCAGAATAAGAAATTTAGTTCCTCGGTGAGCTCTTAATTAAATTCACAATCGATTGGCATTTAAATCTAAAAGATACAATTTTTGAAAATTTTTTTGAAAAAAAGACTTTTTTTCGATGGTTGTTCGGTTGTGGAGCCCTCTTCCTGAGATGGTCGCAGGGTATCGGGAACAGCGGACTGTGCGGCAACAATGCTGTCAGCAACATGATTACCTACGGCGAGTGAAAGAGAGGGCAGACCGTGGGGCGAGGGAGAGGGGCAGATGGATGGCTCCGTCTGCAGGCTGCAGTTGAATGCAGTTCGTGGCGAGGAGTTCAGTTGGAGTTCTCAGTGCTCAGTTTCCAGCTACCAGTTCCGACTCAGAAATCGCAGTGCGATGCCAGTTGGAGTTCGGGCTGCACTAAATGTAAGGCACTGTGCCAGACACACACACTGCCGAAAGAGATGGCACTATAGGTGGAGAAAGAGACGGATGGATGGGCGAACTGCGGCAGGGACATTTTGCATTAAAATTAAGGCAAATTTATAATGAGCCAAAATTGTCGTTGCGATGCAATCGCCGCAATATATAATATATGGCGCAGATATGATATGTATGTATGTACATATATCAGCATATGGGAGTATGCATATGAAATATATGTGTGCCTGGACGTGACTCCTGACTCCTGTCCCCATATCCTGGCCGGTTCCTTGTCCTTGTCCTGCTCCCGAGCCCATTATTGGGGTAATTTATAATTTGTTCATTTAAGTGATTACAAAGGCAAAGGGCGGCAGCAAGGGAGATCGCACTATATGTGTATGCCAGTACCATAAAAAGTATTGTCTCTTTTTATTGCCGCCAAGAATGAGTTGGCTTAAAGTTAGAGGGGTTTTTTCGCATAATTTACTAGCTTGTCCTGAGCTATGTGTTCTTCAGCCGCGTGAACGTTTGCGAACTTAAAAAGATAACTTAACTATTTTTAGTTTAATCCAAATAAGTATTGCACAGGGTATTGTTATAGAATTACATATTTCGACACTGAAACTGGTTGCTTGCAAGAGTTACGAATGAAAACTGCATTTATCTGTCTGCACTGGAAATCAGTAGACTTGTTAAGAATGCAGGACAACTTAACGCTGGAGAACACACATATGCCGAGAACGGCGACTTGAAGGAAAAGTTAACGTCTAGGGAAATGCAGGATTTTACTGGCAAAATAAGCACTTTATGGTTTTTTGTTTTTGCTCTGTGCTTCTTTTTTGGGGAATGCAACCATTTGTGGCACCTGGTCATTAGGGAGCATGTGTGTGCGCATCCGACTGACACATCTGAAATTTAAAGTGCAACATCAATCACTGGTGCAAACGGGGACAAGACTTCTTCTTTTCTCGCCTTTTGGCAAGGGCATTTATGCCTTGGCTAGGCCCAGAATATGTATCCCGGCTTCCTGTTGCTCAGCATTTCAGCTGATCCCCCCACAGCCCGGGCAACTCGAATTGTAATGACGCAACAATTTAAAGTTTGTCGTTGATGCTGCAAAACTCGGTGCTAATGGCGTCAGCGTCAACGTCTCTCAACTCATCTTTGGATTCCTCTTCCCCCATCAACAGCCCCATCAACAGCCCCAGCACCAGCTCCAGCCCTATCCGTCCCCAGGAACCAGGACCCAATCCTGTCGTCCTGATCCTGTCCTGCCATCTTGTTTTTGTTGTTGTTGATGACGGCGATTATTTGCGCCATGAACACATGGAAGCAGCTGCAAAAGGTGGCGTCCTGCATCCTGTAATCCTCCTCCATCGACGGCCCCATTTTTAACATCTCCCATCTCACCCAGACTCGATTCCAACCTTCGGCCAGGTTGTCCAGGCGGAAAATGACACTGGAAAAATCATAAGATTCCCGTGATATTATAATGCTGATTAAATCTAATACGCACAGCTATGCTTGGGGTGCTATTATAAATTAAAGGGAACGCTTTGAAGCACGTCAACCGACCTACAGAGAATGTTTTTGAAAATATTTCAGAAATAAAAATACTTTCAAATATGTGTTGAACATATATACTATATACCATTTTATGTTCTTAAATGAAAGGCATAATAGAATCATAACGACCCACAAGTGCGAACAATTTCTGTCAGTGCATTAGTGACTCCGTGTGCTGCAATTCAAACTTTAAGCTGTCGACGTGGCAAAGTCGAGCACTGCAACTGCAGACAGGGCGCGTGCGAGCGAGAGGGCCGGAGGCGGGCAGAAAGAGACGGCTGGAGCCAGACACTTGGCAATACAAATTGAAATATTTCTTCCTCAGCTTCGTCTATATCCACAGCTATCTCCGTCCCGTTCGCAGTGAGCTTGACTGTTGCTCTGCAGGATGTATTAATATAAATGAATTATTCGGATGAGGCGGTATATACGGCAGCGGGATGCCCGGGCCCTCGCCCCCTGATAGATATTATGATGGATACGCCTTAACGATGCTTCCGACGACATCGGGGACAGGATCAGCAGGAAGGAGGATGGCAGGACCAAGCAGCTTGTTTCCCAAAAAGTTGGCCAAACTTTATGGCCACGCAGGAGGAGCGGGCCAGGAACACCTGACAGTCCCGACAGAGTCGGAAAGGCAGCTAAGAAAATGAAAAGGAACCACTCGAGTCCCGACTTAGGATCTAATGGATGAAACTAGCAAAATATATCTGGTACAGATGACACTGGTTAGGATGCGATTGAGTTAGAATATATGTGCATTAACCAATATATTTCTAAGTGTTGAACCGTTAAAAACACTTCTAGGAATTTAATAAAATTACCATTAGACCATTAAACTTTAAAGATTTATTTTATAGAAGTTGTTTTGACTTTTTAGTATATGCAGTATGAATCACAAAAGAAGCATGAAGTAATATTTAAGGAACTATTTTATAAGTCCCTTTTTGCAGGAACCATTGGGTGACCCAATGCCGACTGTTCAGGATTTCGGCCAATTCCAAACCAAGAACAAAGCCAGAGGACACACAACCTGCCCCGAAGATTTTCGTCGAACCAACAGAATTTCCATAGCCCTCTCTGGCCCATCCTTCCACCCATCGCTTAAGTTTTCGGTGTTGCACACAATTTTGGCCATGGCCCTGGGGCGGCAACTGCAATTTGGACAAGTTTATTTATATGAATGTGCGGCCCCGGGCAACCCAAACGCACAACGCACCATGCAGCATGCAGCATGCACCATGCACCACGCACAAGGATCTGTGTCCAAGGATCTGCAGCCATTGTTGCTGCGGTCGGAACTTATTGTCGTCGCACGACACATTGAAGTGGCGCCCGGGGTAAGTTCGCTAGTCCGCTGCCGGCTAATGGTATAATGAGCTAATCAATACAATTAATTAGCATTATCTGCATCTTAAACGAGGCAGCGCAGAAGGCGATCGCCGAGGTGGAGTGGAGTGGCAATGGGAGCGGGAATGGGAAATGAAATGGACTGGAAACGGGCGAGGTGACCCCAAAAAGCCGCAACCGAATCCCAATTTGACTGACTACTTGAACGGCCGAGCTACGGGGAACTTAATGCACCCACACTCGACAAAATAAAGGACACAAATGAGCTTAAAATATATGGTGAGATGAATTTTACGCAAACCTTTCTCAAACAGTTTAATAATGTAAGTAGTATAAAATGAAGGAATCTCTTATAATAGATAAATCGGATTTACAAACTACAAATATTTTAATTCAAAATTTTACACTTTTTTTTTAAAGAGAACTTAAAACGGTAGACCCTTAAAAAATAAGAATTAGAAAAAATTTCAGACTGTTTTGAATTATATTATACCCAAAAAAATAACACTGAGGGTTCTTTGTAGTTTCCCAAATATTTTGTAGTGTTGGAAGTGGGTGCAGATGAGGTATCACAAGGCGTAACTTGGGGGGCTGTACGGCTTCCATCCTGTACTCTGATTCCTGGGGTGCCCGCTGCTGCGTAAAAAGTGGGCTAAATGTCGTTGGCAGTCGGCTGGCAGCACAGCTGGGATCTCTACCTCTTTTAGCCCGTTTGCCGGCAAAAGCCGGCCCCAATCGCGTTCCCAAACCCAAACCGAAACCCAAGGCAACTTGAGCGCTGTGAAACTCAACGAAATGGTCCAATTGCCGGGCAAGTGGTTCAAAAGTGCCGACGTAGCCTGTTGGATCTATGCCTACTTTCTGTCTCCCGTTTCCCCTTTCACTCGGACTCCTCGTTCCCCGTTTCTGACTTTATAGATCCAGCTAACTTATCCGCTTCTTTCACACCTCAGTGAAGATAAATTAAATGTGAGCTCTTAAGGGTTTTGCGGAGGGAACAACTACAGCTTAATAACCACATAAAAAACGTAGTTAATAACAAACAGTGTTGGCAAGAGACATTTGAAGACATTCGAGTTTGGTTCACTATAAAAGAAACAATAAACATTTACAATTGATATTGGTTAGTTAATTCAAAAGATTTTCGACAACTATTCTATAGATTCACTTTTAACTCGCAAATTACAAAAAGGATAATCTTTCCATTTAGACAGTGTTGGAAAGCCGGATTGAAAGCATACCGATCAGTTGCAAGAAATCCCCTAGACCTAAACAATTTACGCACATTTGCCAATTAATTACGGCACGAAATATGATTTTGTTTTGCAATTAGAATGCAATTCCATTTTTATCTACGGATATGCGTGCCGAGGTAATTTATGATGGAAAAACAATTAAATTTATTCAACGCAAATGCGCTGTAATGAAAGTGTGCGCACCCAAACAAGCTATATCGATGGATAGTTAGTTGTGTATATATTATTGATAGCGATAACTAATAACTTAAGCAGCTTTTATGGTTGCAATTCCACAATTGGGCGCATTTTGTTCACTACGTTCTTTGTATTGCAGGGAATTGCAGAAATATGTAAACATAATGTAACTACAATGCATGGGAGCGTGGAGCAGAATGCGAAACAATACGAAATGCTGGGGCAAAAACTCTAAACAAAATTGTGGCCACTAACCGAAATTGCATTGGCTGCACTCCACCACCATTTCCAATTTCCCTGGTCCGCTTTTCCACTGTTATTGTTGCATGTCATAAATGATGCTGCTAAAGAGTCAAGAATAATCCGCTTTTGTGTGCATATCACAATCAAATGCACGGCCATTTCACCGCCCTCCCAAAAAAATAAAAACAAGAAAGATGTTAGCTTCGGCAAGCCCCAGTTTATATACCCTTGCAGTTATAAGAAGTAATCGCCATTTTGGTAACACCATTTTAAATTTTAAGGATTGTTGCTAGCTTCAGATATTAGCTTCAACTATTTTATTATTTCTCTGACCTTTTCTTTGACAGCTATATGTTAGAGTCGTCCGATGTTCATTAAAATTAATTCGAAAGTCTTGAAAACATAAAATAAGATATTCCCAATATTATAAAATAATATGCCAAAAAACTCCCAAGCTATAATTTGCTTCATATTATTTTCCCACAAATTTTCTAAACGTTCTTACGGCAGCTATATGATACAGTCATCTGATTTAGATAAAATTTAACTTGTAATTCAGGGTATAATACTACGAAAGACAAAATAAACGAGGAAGGGAAAGAGGACTCACGGACGTCTTATCCCCTACAGGATAATATTCCTGAGATTACGCCTTAAGGATTCAGAGTACTACTGCCCCTCTTAAAAAAATATAAATGCTTGATGAAGCCACATCATGTGCTAACTAGCCATGAACTTGGCCAAAGGAGATGAGCAGTTCCAAAGAAGTTTCTAATGACATTTCGAATACCTTAGTTTTCCCGAAAGACAGAGAATTAGGAAATTACTTTTGGTTCTTTTTAGCCACAACAGACGTTGTTGAAGAGTCAGTTTGTTGTTATATACTTACGATTTATAAAGAATTTCAAAGGAAACTTGCTAAAAATGCTGTTTATTAATCATCATTTCTTTTCTTTTAAATTCTCATAAGCACATAAGATCTTCAAATCCCACGACCCGCAAAGCTTTTCGTAGATCATTAACCGAAATTTTAACTCTCTGCCATATTCCACCAGCAATTTCTCCCAAAATGGACCCAAGGAAGGGGGCGTGGAACGGGTCCTGGGACGGGGCCAGGGGTCATGTGCCGAGCATGAGGAAGTGGCAAACAACATGGTGCAGCGCACCAGCAACAAAAACTACAACAACAGCAGGCACATCAAACGCTGCAAGAACTGGGACGCTCTAGCACTCACACATACAGCTGCAGGACCTCTACACATGCCCGCTAGATGACGCTGGACTTGGCATAAAATGCACTGAAAGTTTTCTAATACTCAAATGGGTACTTTTGAAAAGGGTTAATTAGTTTTATTTTAAAAACATAGAAAACACATTTACTTTGTCACCATACAACGTTTAATTGCGAAATGAACTAAAACTAAAAATCGAAAATTTCTACTTTGGCATAAAGCCAATAAATTTTTCCCACTGCACCCCCAAAGTCGTGGCTTCAAATCCAAAGCCTAAGAAAACAACAACAGTAAAACGAAGAACGAGAAGAAATCAACAGTAACACACACTCACCACAAACAGACAAACACATGCACATGCTGTCATACACACATAAGACCCCCCTCACCACACACACACATCCACACACACACAAATTAAAAATGCAGATTTCTATTGCAACATTCGGAAGTGCTTGAAAAATTGTTGTTGCCACTGCCGCTGCGTCGGTTCCAGTCATCGTTATTGCCAGCTCCATCTTCCAGCGTCCTCGTAGACCTCCTCGTATCCTCCCGATCCCTATATATGTGTACACCCCATGGCTTCCTGCTGCTCCAGCTTCGGTTTGAAAAGCCTCGCAAGGCTGCATCCCCTTTGTTCTCCGCTCCTTTCCATTCTCTGCGACCACCCTTCTCCGATTTACCTCCCCTGCTCTGCAGCATTTGGTTGTTTTGAATGCCCTGTATGGGGGTACATAATTCGAAAAGGATCTCTCAGTCAAATATCATTACAAGTGCCAAGTGTGAAAGTTAGGTAAATAATGTAAAATAGTGTTTAATACTTATTAAACATAGACGCACCTAAACTTAAGGAGCAGCCTAGGCATGATCATGTCAAAAGTTAGAAAATAGGGTTTTAGATGTGCATGAAGGAATCAATAAATGTATACATTAAATTATATAAATAGCACTATCTCTTAAGAGTGTTAGAAATTTCGCTTATTCTTACTACCAGGCCCCAACGTTTTGTTTTCTATTTTTTGTGTTCAGCAATAGCATCAAAATTGCAAAGAAAAGCCAGCAAACAGTCAGTAAAATATTGTAGCTGGCAGCTGCGCGAAGGCTCCAGCTCCTAAAGAGGAAAAGCGTGGGGGACTGGGGCTAGTTTTGTATGAAAAGCGAGCGTAACAAAACAATGAAAACATCGTCGTCATCACAATCATCGCCATGCGGTGTTTTCTTGCCATTTGTTTCCCGAAACTCTTTCTCTCATTCCTCTGGCTATCTCTATCTTTCTCCCCCAGCGTTCCCCCTTCTCGCTTCAGCACGCACAAAACCAACAAAAAGAAACACAACAACAACAAAAACAGCTAGAACATCCGAGTGAAACGTGGCCAACAAAATGTAAAATAGCCCACAAAGGAGGCGATGTTCCAGTGTCCAGAGTCTAAGACAAACTCTAAAATACCCTTAAAAACAATGTGACTGGTGCGTTGATCAACTGAACCCTTTAAAAATCAAGTATTGTTGTCGTTTTAAATTTGTATAATCATGATAATGTTTTTGGCGCCCAACGTGGGGCTAATATTTGTCAACAAATGTCAAAACTATCGAATAGCACGAATATAACCTCAAAACGATGTTTTGGCGCCCAACGAGGGGCCTTCTACTCTTGGTATTTTGGGTATTTTATCAGTTTTATTAGGTACACCCTGCTTGCGAAATGAAAACTAAATTGCTATTGACACCCCTTTAAAGAAAATAGAAGAATTAACAATTTAGCTGGAGCAATGCTTTTTGCACTTCATTTAGAATTTTAACAGAACATTGGACAGCAAGAAACTGGATGCAGAAGACAAAGAAATTCAGATAGCGAAGGGTCAAATAGTGCTTACAGATTATCCACGTTTGATACAATACCCGGAATTAGGGAAACTGAAATTTCAGCACTGGTGGCCTGGAGTTGAGCTCTCATCCTGCCATCCTGCCATCCTGCCATCCTGCCATCCTGCCGTGGCCATCTTCTTTATTTTAGCCAAACCCAGTTACCAAAGTCTGGTGCTGCTGGATGGGTTTGCATCGAGTTGACCCCCTCCCTTCGTGCATTGCATGTGTGCATTGTCTTTGATGTTGTTGTACGTTCGGCTTCATCTTCAGCTGCAGTTACAACTCCGCATTCGCATTCGCATACTCGTAGTCGTACTATATCTGTGCCACGTCTAAGTCTAATGTTTCAAGCGTCAGCAGCAGGAGTGCTGCACAAAAAACAACACACACTCAAAAAAAAAGAAAAAAATAAAAGGCACAGAGGGGGAAATAAGAACAAAAGCCATGGCCAGACAATTAACCAGCCATCAGTCATTTGGTTTTCTGCCTGGCACGCATCAGGGAAGGTTGGTTGAGTCCCAATTTCCCAGACGTAGGACCTTCCCAAGCCCAGTGGGTGATACAGAATGATGATCCCGAGGGGAGGTAGCTCTGGGGGAGGTAATCCTACAATCCTACGTTTAGACCAACAAATATCACCGAAAATAGTCGAAAAAGCAGGTCATAACGTTTAACAACGACTCAGAAGCAAGCTTTGGCAATTGCTGCGACTTCCTTCGTTTGTATACCCCTGGAATGTGTTGAAAGAATTTAAAAAGGGGGAGATAATGCCGCCTCGAACGACACCTGATTTTATGGTTTGCAAATTTAATAATATTAACAAAATAAATAAACAGAATTTCCAAAGCAGATTACCCACCCGAAAAATGATTTAGTAATGCTTTCTTTGAAATAGAAAGCTTTCAATTGACACATCAATAAAATAAATAAGTAAATTAAATCAAATTGCTTTCTCTGCGGGAACTAATGAGTTCAGTATGCACACGCCTGTGCAAATAAATATGTGCACATGCGTTTGGATGTGTATCTTCGCCTTCGAGTGCACAAAACTTCGCATTGAATTTTGTGAAAATTTCAAACATATTTAAAAGATGGCGCATAAATTATGCACAGACATATTGGCCAAGTGCAAGACAAGGCTCGGATTCAGCCCGAGTTCGAGTTCCACACTTTTCATCCCCCTTTGGCCACCCTCTCAGTGTGTGTGTAGAAATTTATGGCCCCCATAAATTGCATATTTCCCTTTTATTGAATTAATTAATTTCACAAATAAAGTTGTGAAAAAGGTTCTTCTTTCCAGAAGCAAGAGTTTAAAAATGCAAATACCAGTTGGGTTTGAATTTTAAGCTGATAACCTTAAATTGAATATTGAAATAAAATAACTAATTCCTAACCATCGGAATACAGTATTTAATTATTAACGTTCAAGGGTTTAGTATAAAACAGTATTTAAATTTGTTGGCTCCCAATGTGGGGCGCACGTATAAAGACCTTGTTTAGCTTTATTGCGATCAATTCAATCATCTTACTCTAAAAATAATTTTACAAAATTTTAACGGCCAATGGTTCACATTTAAGCGTTCGCAAAATAACACCTGACTTCAGATTTTCTATTGCTCTTCCACCGATTTACCTAACCCCCTGGTTGCACACCTGCGAATTAGGCCACAACTGACAGAGAGCCTTCAAACAAACAGCCCCGAAACCGAAATAACCAACTGCAGTGGATTGCAGCCTTCGAGGGATATATGTGTAGATGGTATAACAGGGAGGGATCAGTCACAGAAGAGACCCCCTGGCCAATCCTTCTGGGCTGACAGACAACAAGTAAATTCCATTAAATGTACGAAATGGAAATTAATTTCGGCTGCACACTGAAACATATATATGGAAGGATTTTTATGTTTTCATTACGAAGTCGAATATCCAAAGGGGAATCCTCGCAAGTAGTAAGAAAGTGAAAAGAGCTGTCGGCGGATGGGTGGGGTGTGGGCAGTGGGGTGGTGGGTAGGGTCCTGCAGGAGAAGTTGGGGTCACCGGGTGACCCCTGGCCAGGCCAATGTTAATTTCAATTGCCTGGTGCATGGTCCTTGGTCGCATGTCGTTGACTCCTTGCCGCAACTAAATCAAGTGCTGCACGTGGCAGATGCACTGGGCCACTCCTCCCTTTCCTCCCTCTCTCCCTCTCGTCCGTTCTTCATTTCTTCTTTCTTTCCCGTCCCTTTCCCCGCCAGATGCCGCTCCATCCCCAACCTCTTTGTTTGCTCTCTGGCTTGAGCGAGGTTGATGCTCTGTTATCGCGGTTTGAGCACACTGAAATGCACGACATAGCGAGTTGGTCACACTGTTTTCTTCTTCTTCAATTTAGTGGAAAATAACAAAGTAAAGTGTTTGTTAAATGTTAATTTTCAAGGTGCTTACAAATTGTTTTTAGCCTTAGTTTTAATTTGACAAGTCTTTATGTAAAAGACATATGTGTTGTTTTCGAGTTTGCCGCTTTAAGTAAGTAGAATTTCTTACAGTGCCCGAAAAACTGCTGGGCTTGAAGGACGCGGGTTGGCTGGGTTGGCGGAGGGGTTATACGCCTCCTTTTTTGGCAAATGTCGTGAGTCGCGAGGCGTCGCTAACGTGGACATGGACATGAGCAATGTGCAATGGCGATAAGGAGGAGCTCTCGCAGCGGACATGACCATTCCCATTCGAAAATTCCCCTTATTCGGGGGCATAATTGGCCAGTCAGTAACCCCGCTTCACCCCGCCCCTGGCACTCGCCACTCCACAATCAATTGAAGCGTAATGGCAACAGTTCAATAACTTTTTGGCCATTCTCCACGGGATCGGGATGCCATGGCAGGCTGAAGATGATGGCCACCACGCCATCACAATGATGATGCCTCAATTATCTATTATGGATCTAATGAGTTGTCATGTTCGGATATTATGGGGATTGATTCGAATGCGACCGTTTTGTTAGTTGCAGACGATAAAAATAGTTCAAGTTTATGGCGGGTTTTTTATTACGATTGCTATTTTTAGTGCCTTTATCTCCGTCTCGCTGGCATCCAAAGGCTCTTTTAATCAGCAAAGTCGTTTATATATCTCGCAAAGGGATTTAGAATTTATTTAACAGGTACTTGAAACTCATTTTAAAACCTTTGCTTTGACAACCTAAAATGTATATAAACATTTTTAGAATATCTTTCAAGACCGGGGTCTAAGGAATGTCACTGCAACAATCGGCAGCCGATGAACTTAAAGGCAATGACTAATATTCGTGGCTATCAGCAGCGCAAAATGGCCAACGCTCGCCGCCCGCGGAAGCCCCCTTCCCCATTTACACAATGCGCCCCCCTGCCCACGTCTATGTGCATATTTAAGGCAACTACAGAGGCGGACGTACATACATATGTACATGCAATTGGCGGAGTACATGGTTTACCTGGCTTCGGGTTTTTGGAGTCACTACCCGGGGAGCACAAGGGGGAGGGGGCTTGGGGCTAGAGGCTGGGGTTCCGAGGATTGATGCTGCTGGTTTTGGCTCTCGGTGGTTCGCTATCATTGCACAAGTGCGCAAAATTTTGGACTCAATTCACGTGCTCGGCTGCCAAAATTGTTGCCTGGCCTCCGTACCGCCCAGCCCACCTATGAAAGCCCACCCCCTGGTACCGCCTTTCGCCCCATAAATTTGCACATTGATCGCCCTGTGGCGCTGCCTCTCTATATATGTCTGTCTGTATGTATTTAATTCGATAACAGCGCCAACGGTAAAGGGAGTTGTTCGAAAGATTTTTACCCAACTCAGCGCAACTCCACCGCCCTATGCTTCCCCTATATTTCCGCCCCCTCCCAGGCACGCCCACTCCCACAAGCACTGCACTCTCAAGTGCAGTGAAATAGTTGTGAAACACTTTGCCAAAGATGAAAGATAAATCCAAAAAAGCAAATGGCAGCGCAAAGGCAGCGCTCCGGACCCGAATCATTTTTGCATAGCTTTAAAAATTTAATCAAAAAACTGTAGGTGGTGTAAGTGCACTGGTGGAAGCGAATCGCAAGTAACTGCTGTAACTTAAAGGGAGGTACAATACTAGTGTTATGAATACCAAGATATTCAAAAATAAAGTCGTGTTTTATCTACTTTTTTCCAATTTATTCTTCAAATGTTTTGAAGTAACAAGCAATTTTGAAACAAATATTAATTCGATGTTTCTTTTCTGATACTTACAAGTCTTTGGTGATCGACCCTTTATTTCTTGATTTTGTTGCGATTAAAAGTAAGATGATTGAACTGATGGTAGGTTCTCTAACGGGGCGAACGAAAGCCGTGCATAATTTAAATGTCTAGGCCCCATCCCGCCGCCCGACACGCCCCCTCGCTGACCGCAGGGCGTGGAATGCCATGGAAACCTGGAAAAGGGCACGAGAAAATGCAAAAAGAAAGAGGAGAGCAGCCGCATTCTTCGGAAACCGACGAGTCTATACCTTGATGGCTAAAAATAATTTTGATCTGGTAATGTGAGTTTTGGGCAGCTTAAATATTTGGTATTATAAAAAAATTAATACAACGTATATTATATTTAAATTTTCTAAGCTGGAATTACTAAAGTACTTAAAGCAAAGAGCTATATTTATCACAATTTTCATGTGGTAAGACATTTCTTGAAGACAGATTTATAGGGCTAGCAATATTTTCTACATTACTGCTCAAGCCCCTGACTAAAGTTGCAGTACTCTCTGCATTTACCCATCGTGAAGAGCGAATACCTCAAGCATCCGGCCTGCCACTGTCAATAATTAAGTGCGAACCTTGATATAAACTTTACGCCAACTCCGCTGACGGCCGGCGCATCTGCCTCTTGCCCGTCGCTGCACTGAGAGAAATTGATTGAATGCACAGTTCCGGACACCTCTTTAAACATTTTTGTTTGGGGGAAGCTGTCATCAAATATAGTGAACAATTAAAACCAAAGGCGATTGTATGGCGACATATAATATTTTGACTTTGAATCAGTACAGTTGAAATTATGTTTCGAGCGTTTACGAAAGGACTTGGTTTTAAAAACAGTGAAGAACAATCTTATTCTTATACAGTCTTATTTTTATACATTATTTGCATGTATACGTTACAGATGAATTCCTTTCGGTGCATTACTGATTCGTCCTTTTCCTTTGGTCCGTCCGCGTTTATCCTTTCGCAGGCTCTTCTCGCTTTGCGCTCGCTTCGCTTTGATTAAATAAAAAGTTACCACAGTCTCAGTCGCCACCGAGCACAAACAAACCGACAGACAAACACGCATTCGAATGCAGACAAAAAATAAGTGCGGAGAATTCCCTGTGCCCTCTCCTGCTCAGCCCTCCTCTAATTGTGTCTTCAGCCGTCAATTGTGGCCGTCTCTTTCTGCCGGCCCTGGCCCTCTCTTTCGCACTTCCAAGAAACAATGCAGCCTTGGATGGGCTAATGGGTTTATCACGAATCGTTTCACGGCCCGTTACCGTTATTGTTCTTAGGCCACAGCTAGCCCCATTGTCATCCAGGTGTCTTCTCTCGTCTCTTCCCTTTCAATTCTTCTGGCCCTTGGCATGCAGATTTAGTAAGTGGCATTAGCAGAAGAGCTTCAATAGTTTGTGGATTGGTTTTCTCAGGCAGTGGCTTGGACATATTTATCACAATACGATTCTTTTTGTAGGCTGCCGATTGTTCTTCAAAGATTGTGTTGCCGCAAAGTATGCAATCAGATAAAGCAAAGTTAGACTATTGAAAGAATTTCGAGACTAGAAATCGCTGAATCTTCGCAATAGTGGGCGATAAGATTGGCTTCTGTATAAGGTCTCAAAATAAATCGAATTGTGCGATAAGATATTTCAGGCTTAACCCCTAAGTAAAGTAAATATTTTCTAGTATAGTAACATAAATACATTAGTTTACGTATATATGTTTACAGTTTCTAGATAAATCAAAGTTTATAGTATATTCAGATTTATATGACAGCACTTTCGGGAGAAGGGGCTGGTTTCTTAAAACCTTCTTTCACAGAGCGCCTAAGTAGAACGTTTTGCGGGGTGCTATAAATCAATTCCAAAGCCCGTCTATATAAGGAGGTGCCCCTGCTCGGGCCTTTCCCATTTCGAAAATGAGAGTCGCTGCCATTGGAACTCTGCTCGCCGGCTTTTCGCTCCTGCTGGTGCTGCCCGTACAGTCGGCACCCGGCACGCTCGACGGCCGTGTGGTGGGCGGTGAGGATGCGAGCAAGGCGCAGTTTCCCCACCAGATCTCCCTGAGAAACGGCGGTTCCCATAGTTGTGGTGGCTCCATTCTGTCCAAGAACTACATCCTAACCGCCGCCCACTGTGTGACCAGCACGGATGCAAATGGAAACCTGGTAGCCACTGCCGCGAATAGACTAACCATTCGAGCGGGGTCCAATGACCGACTGAGCGGCGGAGTGCTCGTCCAAGTGGCCGAGGTTATTGTCCACGAGGAGTACGGCAACTTCCTCAACGACGTGGCCCTGCTGCGCCTGGAGACCCCCCTGATCCTGTCCAGCAACATTCAACCCATCGATCTGCCCACCGCGGACACGCCGGCGGATGTGGATGTCATCATTTCCGGCTGGGGAAGGATCAAGCATCAGGGCGACCTGCCACGCTACCTGCAGTACAACACGCTGAAGTCCATCTCCCTGGACAGGTGCGACGAGCTGATTGGCTGGGGAGTCCAGAGCGAACTCTGCCTCATCCACGAGGCCAACAACGGTGCCTGCCACGGGGATTCCGGCGGCCCGGCCATCTACAACAACCAGGTCGTGGGCGTGGCCGGGTTCGTCTGGTCCGCCTGTGGAACCAGCTACCCCGATGGATATGCCAGGGTCCACTTCCACAACGATTGGATCAGGAAGAACTCGGATGTGAAATAGATTCGATTTTACTGGCTGCATTTTCGATAATTCAATAAAGTGTTCGTCGATTTTAGAATTGATCAGCTCTGTTCAGTTTTATATTTACGAAAAATATTGCTAATAAGTTAAAGTATTGCTAATGGCTACTTTTGGAGGGTGACTTTTAAGGGGCTTCAACATTTTATTTGAAACATTAGTCGTATAGGAAATATAGAAGATATCCATATTGGCTTGGAGTTACTAATTGCTGACTGGCTTTACTCTTGACCTTATTATTTTTATACCGATTTTCTGCGACCAAGGCTTTGGCGAAGTTACCTAAGTTACATGACAATTGCAGAATTTAATTTTAAAACCACTTATTGGCAGGCCTTTGGGCGCACCTGCAGTTTCCCACCTAGCATGTTATACAAAATACATATGTGTTATTCTGCGCATATCAGATCGATGAAGGCGGTTTTCGGAACTTCCAAATGGAAATGTCTGGGAAAACTTGGGCGGACCAACTAGTCAAGATTAGCCAGGAAGCCGTAAAACAATTAGCAATGACATAATTCCCAATCGCCGCGACTCTTCGATTAGCTTGTGTACAGGCCTCGCCAAAAGGAGGAAGGCATATATATAATAAATCTCTTGGGTGAGGGCGATAAGATACGGATAAGATAGTGCGGGTTGCAAATCAGGAGGCGTAATCCCCGACTGTATATAAAGAGGGTGGGCCACTCGGTTCTTGCAGATTTAAAGAAAATGACGAACCCCAACGTGGCGCTCCTGCTCGCCAGCTGTTTGCTGTGCCTAGTGCTCACCGTACATTCGGCACCCGGTAAACTCAACGGCCGAGTGGTGGGCGGTGAGGATGCGGCCAAGGCCCAGTTTCCCCACCAGGTGTCCCTGCGCAACGCCGGCTCCCACAGCTGTGGCGGCTCGATCCTGACCAGGAACTTCATCCTGACCGCCGCCCATTGTGTGTCCGACGAGGATGCGAATCACGTGATTACGCCCATTGCCGCGGATCGTTTCACCATTCGGGCGGGCTCCAACGATCGCTTCAGCGGCGGAGTGCTCCACCAGGTGGCCGAGGTGATTGTCCACGAGGGCTACGGCAACTTCCTCAACGACGTGGCCCTGCTGCGCCTGGAGACCCCGCTGATCTTCTCCAGCAGCATTCAGCCCATCGATCTGCCCACCGCGGACACGCCGGCGGATGTGGATGTCATCATCTCCGGCTGGGGAAGGATCAAGCATCAGGGCGATTTGCCCCGCTACCTGCAGTTCAACACCCTGAAGTCCATATCCACGGAGCAGTGCGAGGAGCTCATCGACTTCGGATTCGAGGGCGAGCTGTGCCTGCTCCACGTGGTGGACAACGGCGCATGCAATGGGGACTCCGGCGGCCCGGCCGTCTACAACAACCAGCTGGTGGGCGTGGCCGGGTTCGTGGTGGGCGGCTGCGGCTCCACCTATCCGGACGGATATGCCCGGGTATTCTACTTCAAGGACTGGATCAAACAGCACTCGGATGTCTGAGGAACTCACGGAAAATATAAACAAGTCTATAAGCTCTCAAGCTACTCTCTAAAATCGTGTGATTTTATTTTATACAAATAAATTACCTACTGTGGAAATCGGGTTTTTGTTTACTCCCAAGAAATAAGCTAAAGTTGGCGGAAACAGGCGTGTAATTGTTTTAATCTAAACCATAAATCACGATGAAAAAGTGGCTACTCATGGTAAATACCTACGAACTGTGTACATCTCACATTCGGTTTAATAGTATTCAGTTGCGACAGCCATAAGCGTATCGAATGTATGCCTATTAATTTACATGTGCTCTGTAAAATTCACACCGCCGAATCGTTGAAATTTTTGGCAGCCCTCGGCCATAAAGCGTACGAATGCACCCCGCCCGTTGCGTGCGTTACACATTTTTTGCATATTTGTCAAGCAATTTTACTCTAAATTTGCCAATTATGCGCATTTTTTGAGCGTGACCCGAATGGCCACCAATACGCAGCCGAAAAAGCGCATGCCGATACGGATTTGCCCTCGCCCGTGTATGCAGGAATATGGCCTTTTATCGCTTTGGCTACATTGTCTCCTGGCCATTGTTTTCGGCGAGGGTAGCTTGAAAGCATTGTTGATAGCATTTTTCTTATGAAAAATTCTCTTTTTCGTCGGTTTTTCACGTGGTGTAGGTAAAGCGAAACAAACAACAAAAAGACCGACAGCTATGAGCAGCTATTAACCAGGGCTATCCATCCCCATCGCTTTTTTTTACGTTTTTAAGAAAAAATTTCAGTTTTTAGATTTAAATGCCAGTTGATTGGGAATTTAGTTACGAGCTCATCGCGGTATTACATTCCTAATTCTGACCTCGTTTCGCAATTTGTCGTCTAAAATACTGATATTTTGGACAAAAAATATGTTTTCAGATGGGTTTTTAGGTCGTAATTTAGTCAAATTGATGCGCACAATGAGGAGACCGACTGATATGAGCAGCTATCAACCAGGGCTGTTGATTCCCATCACTTTTTGGGAAATTTATTTTTTGACCGAATTTCGAATTTTTTGACAGGCGTTGTGTCAATCTTTTTTTCCAAAAAAAATTTTCAAAAATTTTTGTTCTCAGTTTTAAATGCCAATCGATTGGAATTTCAATTACGAGCTCAACGAGGTATTACATTCCACATTCTGTCCTCCTTTCGTAATTTGTAGACCAAAATACTGATATTTTTTGTGCAAAAATAGGGAGTAGCATTTTTTGTAACAGTTTTTGGCTGTCTTTTATAGCTGTGACCCTTCATTATATAAAATGTATTTAGTGGCAATTTTTTCTATGAATTAAAAAAGCTTTGTAGAAAATTTACTACATTGAAAAGGGGGAAAAGGGCAAAAATGAGCAAAATATTTTAAGGTCGAATACTTTTTGAGTTTTTCTGTTCTCAAAAGTTGGCTTTCAGGGCAAGCAAAAAATTAACTTTTTTGATAAGTAAAATTAACTATTTTTCCCGCCCTCGCTTATCTTTGGCGCCTCTTTTTGTCCCACTCACTGCCCCATGTTGTTGCTGCGATCTCGCGCATTTTCAAACTTATATTGGCATAATTTATACCTTAGCAGCATTTTTATCGCTGCGCTCGGCGCAAAATACCGAATACCAAATACAAAATACAATAAACAATGGGCCGCTGCCCAGGAACAATAGCAACAGCAACAACGACAACAGGCCAATGTTCAATGTTAGTCCTATAGGAAAAAAACAAAATAAATAAATAACCCTTAACCCCACTGCCTTAACCCTTTTCGCTGCATTTTCCGTGCGCCGTACTTTGCGTCACTTTGCGCGCTTTATTTATTTACGATTTTTGCGTGAGCCTCGTTCGATTTTTGTTTTTTGCATTTTTATTTTATTTATTGATTTACAATTTATACATGCTCGGTCACACATGCACTCGCCCAGTACGTATACGTAATATTTGCCGTCGCGCATCGAGTGTGTGTTGTCATCATCATAGTCATCGTCGGCATCTTTATTTGGCTTCGACTGCGGATCTCCTCATCCTCATCCCTCAGCCCCTGCCCCTGCCCCGGGGCTCTATGTCAATGCCATCAATCATTTGTAGCAGCATTTTTATGTAAATAATTAAAATAGAAAAGAATCGTAAAGTAAGGGGAACGAGTGTAATTCTCCCATTTTTTGACGCAGTCTGCCGAGGAAGATGACTGCAGCAGTTTGTGGCGTTGGCGATAAAATGCCGGAATTTCCGATGAACCTTGTCGCGTGTCGCTCTTCATAATTTCCCTCTTAAATTATCGCGAATGAAAAGCCACGGCCGTGGAAAGCGGCGCGGAAAATGCAGAAGGGATAAAATAAAGAGTCCCTCAATGCGTGAAGGGCAATGAATACTTTTAAGCCAACAAAAGTAATGGTAGTAAAGTGATTTGTACTGATTAATATATATATATTTTCAAAAGACGACGAATCCAACTACATTAATTTATTTGATACAGGCTCGTCATCAATTGGCTGGCCATCTATCAATCTGTGTTTACACTTTCGTGCTGGTTTCCAAGTCAAGGGTTGTTAAATTCGGAAAAAAATTAAACCATTCCAATGATTATTTCTCTGTTGTGCGCTGCAAATTGAACAAGTTCGAAGCGGAAATAATAAACCGGACTGGCCGAGCCACTGGAACTTCGATTTGGCAGACAGTTCAGTCGATGTGTCATCATTCGGATCGGTATCTGTATCTGTACCCGTATCTGCATCTGTATCGGTGGAATGGTGGGAATCGACTTTACGGTTTTTACCAGTCCATGCATCCTGAAATTTAAAGCAAGGAGGAGCACGGGCCCAACTTTAAGCACTAGGCGGTGGCGGCGAGTGTGCTTGGCGTAAGAATGCGTCCAAGCGTATCAACGATATAAACTTCTACGTCTGCATAGACATATAGTCCCACGCATATCCATGTTTGTGCACACACTTCTGCATATATGTGTTTTTATTTAAATGAATTGCACGCAGCAATTCCGAAAATCGATTTCGGCGGCAGAAACAGTGCCCTGTGAATAGCGAGATATTATTGTAGTAACACTTGCTTTCTAAAATACTACACAAGGAACTCAATATGTTTCAGGTTATGTTTATGTTATTTATGTTTATAGCAATCACTGTTTTTAACAGTATCACTCCTTTAAAAGCAATATAATTTTTTAAGACATTATCCCCTACAGTAAATCATAAATGCAAAAGGCATGTACTCCTGTGACACTTGTTTCTGATCGAGACTCGTTGTTTGTGGGCTCCTGCGTTTCTTGGGATCCTACTGCAAATGGCGAATAAAAATAATAGAAATACCTCCCCGGAACGCACACACATAAATAAGCCCACCTACCCAGGCGCAGCAGCGAAGGGGCGACAGACATGTGTAAGTACATACGTACATCTGTGTATATTGGGAAGTGTCGTCGGTTGGTGCTACTTTTGCCGCAGGAAGCGGTCGCAGCTGTGGGTTTTAAAATTTCAATTCATTTCCGTTGTGCATACCGTATACGTGCACGTATATACACCAGCAGCGCTGCAGCCGGCCGACAATACACACGCACACGGGGGCACACGCACTGCAAAAAGAAATGAAAAACAAAATGCGGCTAAATGGCAGACAGGACGAAAACAACATACCAACAGCATCAACAGCGGGCGCAGGTCCTTCTGGTCTGGCCAGGGCAATTTATGTGCCGAAAAGGCCAAACAGAACCGAACCTGAGGCCTGTTGCCGGGAAGCCCCGAAACCCGGCTCCCCCCAAATGTCCGGGCCCATGGACCTCCCCTGGAAACCTCCTTCGCACCACCCTGCATTCCTTTACGACTCCTGAGCGAACTCGAACGGGGGCTATCCTCTAATAACTGGTATTTATAGTGAATTCTCACGAATTTAAAGTTTTAAAATCTTGGCCACTTCTTCCAAAATTCATTTTTAATAATAATTTTAAATATTATTTTTTATTTTATTTTATGTTTAATTTTAAGTGAAAACTACTTTTATTTGCCACACATTTAATTACCCAATATGTTATTAATACATTTTGAATACCAACCCGAGGGTATCTCCTTGTCGACGATTGACTGTCTTCGCGCTTGCTCTGGCTTGTTTTATGTTTAAAATGTAAAATGCTTCAAGTCACAAAATTCAATAAATGCTCAGTGGCCAGTGCAGTGCCACTCCCTTTTCGGCCCACGCCGCCCACTCAGTGGGCGTGGCACAATGGGGTAAATTGCATAAATGCATGACAAATGAATGCGTTGAATGCAGCACTAGCACACCGTTCGCTCTGGTGGCATATCATAGGTGCTTTTGTGTGGCATTGACACACACACCGCCGCTGCTGTGCTTTTCGAGGGGGGTTAAGGGGGGTCCGAAAAGGCTCAAAGGGGGTTTTTCCCGGCGGTTGACACCATCGAAATTAAGCGATTGATGAGAGGCTAATGAGCGGGCACCGCAAAACGAAATGCAATGAAAAGTCCGCTCGATTGTGAAAGGGCGACAAAAGGAAAATATCTATGCGCATTTTGTGTGATTGGTCACTCTGAGGTTGGTTCAATGATATTCTATGGCAAAATGGGCAGCCATAGTGGCGCGAATAGTACAAAGGACTGTTAGTTGAATATGAACAATATGCTTGGACTTATATACATCCATTCTACGACAAAGGCCTACTAAATTTATTTTTACTGGCCATGATTTAATCTTGTGTCACAACACCTTCAATTAGCAAGAAGTGAACTTTTCCAGTTGCCCTATGAAAACGTAAAATCTCTAAAGTTCTGCTGGCTTTATTTTTCCAATTTTCTTGATTGGGCATAATCCCAAATACAAACGAAATGATTCCCAAGGGCAACAGCACAGGTACGACGACTCGATCACGTTGCTAATTCCCCAGAGCAACCAAGCATTGAACAACCACATCGATATTGGCTATGAGTATCGCAAAAAGTAAACATATTTTTGGGGCTCCGGCATTTGGCCACGCCTACAAGAAACCAGCGACAACAATAGCAATAACAATGGTGAACAAGTGCAACTACAACTACAGCATCGCTGCAGCAACTTTGACCGCAGCAAAGTTTAGGTCTCATAATTTCCAGGAATGTTGTTGTTTGGCCTACACTATCCAAGGAAAATGTCACCTGCACCTGAAGGCCTTGCAAAAATGTTTTTAAAAAGTGGTTAGCTGCTAAAAATAAATAGAAAATGTACGTGTTCCGATCGAAATTAAAACCAATTGTTCTAGATCCGAGAACAATGAAATATGTGTTCAATAATTAATAAAGCTATAAAATATTATCACATAGTGTGACCAACGTCTTGTATAACGACCTGGACAAAATTAAAGTCTTTTATTATTTTTTATTTCAAATATTATGCAGAGCATCAAAAAATTCTTTTTAAAATTCGGTGGCAAAGTTCCTCCATTTGTTCAGGTTGCTTTTTGTTGCGCTACTGGGAACGTGCAAAGATTTAGCAAAAGTACTTAGGCAAGCAGCCAGGTTGGACTGGGAGAGTGGAGCTAAGCTCGTCTCGGAGCTGAATCTGAACCCGAATCTGAACCTGGAGCTGCAGCAGCGGCTCTGGCCCATGGCAATAAAGGTAACCTTCTTAATTTGTTATGACTGTCATTTTGGGGCACGTAATGTGTGCGGCTCCACCGGGCAGCTATCCTGTTCCGTCACCCTCTGTCCTCAACTTCTTTTGCACACAGCATGCTACGCTTGCTTCTCTAGGGTAAGTTGTACAGAGGGTCATTAAGAGCTTAGGGATTGAATGTGGAAATTGTTTTAGTTGAGTGGAAAAATTATAAATATTATTTTATGACATTTTCAATAAGGATATGATAAACTTGCTTTCTGGATTTGGAATGTCTAAGTAAAATATTTGGGTACATTGATATTTTGACAAATAAATCTTGTTCTGTTTCAAATTCAACTTTGGTCCCTTTAGCCTGACTGTTTTACTTGCAGATTTGGTCACACTACTTTTTGTGAGTTGCACTTATAATTAATTTCTTAAGGGCAAGCTTAACAATTATACTTAATTAGTTTTGATGAAAGTCATAGGTTCTAGCCTAATGTCTTACGGACTACCGGGTAACTCTCGGTTGGATAACTTCTGCTTGGATTTTCAATTTTTTGCAGCACGATTTTCCCCCTTCGCCGCCCCCAACCAAACTCACTTGGCCAGCTGGCGTTTTTGGTTCGTCTTGGAGGCGCCGCCAGCGACTTGGCCCAAAAAGTGTGGGCCATGTCTGTGTTTTGTTTCAGAACTTGCTGGAATATTTGCATTGCGGTGTCGCCGGCGTTGAAGGAGCTGCGATTTGTGTGTGAAGTCTGCGAAACACAAAGAAAAGCGCCACGGCGAATGGGTTGGGAAAACTTTGCATTGTTTACTTTTTGTTTTCATTTCTTTTGTATATATATAATATACAGATTTTTATTTTCCCCTTTACCCAGGCTGTGTCAGTTTTTGTCTAGCTCAAAACTTAAGCTAATACAAAGGGGAAATTGAGATGGCTGGAAAATGGCTGAACAGCGAGAGGGCAAATAAAATGTGAAGTAAATTAAACTATAATTGGAAGATATCTAAGAAAGACAGTTAATCTATTATTGCTTGAAAAATAGTCATGGCCGAGAGAATGTAAGTTTTAAAAGTATATTCCTCAGGCCAGAGGAAAAGGTCGTATTGAAAAATAACCGATGGACGGCTCTTAAAACTTGCATAATTTTGGACCCAAGGCGAGGAGAATGCCCCCAGGTCATCAATAGAATTGTTAGCAGGAGCATGTTCATCCCGCTGCCTTTTTTCCAACCTCCCATTTCCCAGCCAAAAAAGAAAAGCCTCCTGCTGTGCTACCTTGTGCCAAGTGCTCTGGATTTTCCCCTCTTTCATTTTTGCTTGTCTTTTTTTTGGGCCCACGCTAAGCACACAAAAACATAATTTGTTTGCTTGTCATTTTGCCATAATGCGCTGACAACAACAACAAAGACGAATACAGCAAGGAGGCCAGAGAAATTTTGGGTTGAAAAAACCAAAGAAGTGGGCGATTAGGAAAACCAAGCACAAATACTAATAAACGGGAATGAAGGGGATGCTGCGAGGGAAGGAAAAATCGCGCTCACCACTAATGTGTTTTAATTTTTGGTCAAAGTGTGAAAGGCGAGAGGGGGTGTGGGGGCTCACGGGATTTTGATCACAGTGTGCCTAAAATGGGATCACAACATTTTTCTTTTTGTATCAAATATTTGAACGTATTCAAAAATATCATAAACAAAATAATAAAGATTACTGCGTTACAGTATTAAGCCTAATTAAATAAAATTCATTTTATTTTTCGGCAAAAAAAATATTGTTTTCAGAAACTACTAAGTTTACTTTTTAAAGTTCCTGAAACAAACGCTACTACCCACTGCAGAGTAGTATTATTAAAATTTGGGTTTGCTGACCGTTTCAGTGTGACAACATTTTAAAGGCACCGAAGAAGTTCGGCCAAAAATCCAGTGTTTTTTTTCGGACTCTGGACTGTGTCTCTGCTTACTGAGCATAATGAATGTGCTTACGAATTGGTTATTATATTCTTAGGGACAGGGGGACTTGCAGGACAGAAAACCAGGATAAACCGGAGGAGGCTGTTTGTTTGTTTGTTCCCTGTTTGCTGTTTGCTGGCCCTGTGTTTGCGCTTCTGGCTGCCTGTTGACCTGCAGAGCGCAAATGGCTGAAAAGAAAATTGAGCGCAAAATGCTTAACAAATATTTTATGACTCCGAAGTTCAAACGCTTGAATGTGGCAACATTGTTCTTGGCCCTGCTTTTCTGCTTTTCTGATTTTCCGCTCTTCTTTCCCTTTGTTGTTGCCGGCAAATTACCCACAGCAGCAGCAACTATTTTCCGGCATGGCATATTTTTGGTCCTGCTCCTGCGAAACAAAGAGGGGCAATAACAGCAACATCACCCAGCACACACGGCGAATAAATGCGAGGAAAAGCGGGGGAAACTGGGAAAAATCATATATACTATGTAGGAAAAATATCAAAATACAAAAAAAAGGCAGCAGGAGAAGCCGAAAGAGTGGGAAAAAATTGTTTGAAATTCCTAACAAAGCATTTTAACAATTTGCTGACATTATAACGGCGACAAGTTGAGCGAAGTCAATAAACTGTTAACTGAAACTGAACAACAAAATATCACAAAAAATAGTAATAGCAAAAAATATGTAAGGTCAAGTTTTTGAACTTGGCGATACCCATTAACCTAGTTACAGGCTTACTCATCTTAAGAGGTTCCAAAAAAATGTTTTAGATTTTTTTGATTAAAAAAATGTATATTTAATTGTACTAAGGGGATATATAATTAAACATTATTCATTCTCATAACAAGTTCAGAAAATCATAAAGCCTTTAATGGGGGCTTAACAATAGTGAAGTTGGTGACGTCGTTATATATTTTTTCCAAAAGTACAGTGCTTCGCCTAGGTGCCGAAACAATGATGGCTACAGAAACCAGCAAAACAAAATGCGCTAAAGTGAAAGAAGTGCTGATAGTAATAGACTGGAAAGACGTGCATCAATAGCGCCTCAAATGCCCCATAACGTTGCTCGGTCAGGATGGGATAGGCGAGGGGCTTGGCAGTGGCTATGGCCTCGGCTATAAGGAAAGTGAGGAGCCATAGAGGCACCTCGCCATGGGATTGCCGAAAAAGTTTTTAACGAAATTCCCGCCGCAGCAGCAACATCAATGTTTGGCAGCTGGCAGCATAAACGGCATGAAACTTCATTTAAGCGATAAAAATCAGAATCGAGGTGGCAACCAAAATTTTGCCACGGAAATTAAAGCTTATAGGCAAATGGTTGCCCTATGATGGAAGGGATAAAGGAATAAGTTAAATGTGTTTTCTGAACTATGATTTATTTTTTAAGACTAAGAGTGAATATTAATCTATTTCAAGGGAGTACGTTTTACTCTATTTTTCTACACTTACGTGTGTTTTTTTATTACTCTGCTGATGCTAGATTTCAAATACATATTCGATAATATTTTTCCCATTTGTTAAGAACATGATTTTAAGTTATTTTTATGAATTGAAACACGATGATTGCATTGTGGACACTATATATATTTTATGTTTTTACGGCTGATAACAATTTCGGCGTATCCAAATTGAAAGGGCAAAATCAGATGCACGTGTGAAAATCCCGGCGCAAAGCATGCCCTGCTCACCGCAGTCAAAATATCCGACGGAGCCACAGCACCTGAACGTGCATCGAGCGCCGGCAACAGGGGGTTAAGCTTCGCCGGGATGGACCGCCGCAGAAACGAAGGCTCCGCTGCCAGAGTTATTAAGCTTGTTCGAGAGCATGTTTATGGAGCGGGATTCGCACAGATTCCCAGCATCACCAGCCACTCCCGCCCACTCCCACCTGGGTGCGGACCACCCGCCTCACCTAGTTAAACGCCGGGCTTGCCAGTCAAAGATTTATGACGAATTGTCTGGTCTCCGAGGAGGTGTTTTGGTGTTGGGATTATTAATTAAGGGTAAGGGGAAGGGGAAGGGGAATGGCAGTGCAATCGGGAATGGAAATGCACCGGCTGGGAAGGGGGTAAAAAGTGTGATTTAATGTGCAGGTGCTGCCAGCACATATTACTACAGCATTTTTGCTCTCGCCGATGATGGACATTGATGGACGTGGATGGGAGCTTATGCACCGACCAGCACATGCCGGTGTACAATGCCAATGCTATTCCTTCGGCCAGGCTAGCCCAAAAGTAGGCAATCAAAATGGAGATTCAGTCATTTTGGAAAAAGTAATGAAAATGGGAGGAGGCGCTTAATAATATAATATATATAATATGTATAATATAATATATGTTGAAAACTCTTAAATATAATTTCAAACGAATTTAAACATAAACATTAAACATAACATTCCAATTATAGAAAATATTTACTAAATGAATATTTTAGATCAGAGAATGGGGAGGGAACCCTTGGACATATAGCAAGCTACGATTATAATCGAATTATTTATTCGAATCACCCTCGGCTGCAACACTTGCACTCAATTTGACCTAGATTTTTCCTTGAATTAAGGCCTATTAATTAACCCCAACTTGAGAAGTTCCAACCAAGTCAGGACCTTCTACTTTTGCGATGTGCTCGGCCAAGATTTTAGTGGCCAGCCACAATGGACCCGAATAACAAAAATAATAAAGTGCCAGGCAGCAGCAACAAAAGAGCGGCAAAATTTTTGCCGTATCAAAAATGGTTGCTCGGTTGCGTGGTTTCTCCACTTTCGTCACTTGACCCCCATAAGCAAAATGGAAAATCCGGGGGGAAAAACATAGACTGGCATAAAGGAAATCAACTATTTTGATTGAACGCACACAAACATGAGCGCGCAGAGGAGCTGAGCAGCGTTTTTTGGATAGCAAAGATTCATAATTACGATAAACAACAACGCAGCACTGAGAGAAAATTCGGGGTGGCGGTTGCCAGTGGGTGGCTGGGAAATAATCGGGTGGAAAACAGCAGCAGCAGAGATAAGCAAATGCTCCCCTGGTTGAGGTTTCCTTTTTGTTGCCACACGGTTTTCCTGCTGCGGCTGCTGCTTTGTGATAAATCACAAGAGGATGCATCCTTCGCCTTGGCGGGGCCATAAAAATGCTCAGGAAAAAAGGGGAAAGTCGGGGGGCGAAAGTGCCGGAAAACAACGGGTCGGTAGTGTTGGAGGGGGGTGGGGGGCCTCACTTCTGTGGCCCAGGGATAAGAGCTGCTCTCACCGCAATCAGTGTTCTCTGTGCTTTTAATTGATATCATTGGCCATGATTTTAATTGAACAGTGGCTGGCCATAAACCAGTAAAAATCATCCTTGCTCAGTCGCATTCCGCACAACAAAATCGACGGGAAAACTTTGGGGTGAAATATCGCAGATATCAATAGCTTGGAAAAACGAGAGACTATCTTTTTTGTTCTCACTTTTATTTTTTATAGTTTTAAGTGTAAAAATCAATTGAAAGTTTTGTTTATTGCTTTTTGTAGTGAAATACCTGAGATACAACTACTTTCTAGTTGAACAAGTTCGAAAAAGTTTGAAAAAAGTAAAAATATTTTTCTTTGTATAAATATAAATATACAAAAAATACTTAAAAGGGTGCATATATATATTTTTGTATTATTTAATTGATTATTAACAATTTATTTTACATTCCAGAACAACCCACCTGGTATTTCCTATACGTATATGCGCACGTGTCTTTCTGTGTTTGCCATACCATTAATTGGATTATCTAGCGCTCCGTGGCACCACAACAAAATAATTATAATTATTTCAATTTTTATTCGCACTCACATAGTGTGCTTCACTTGGGGCAAATAGGAGAAAAAAATTAATTAAAAGTTATTATCTTGCGTGCTGCGATCTATCGAAGGCCAATCAATCGATAGCTGCATGGCCATCTTGGCTGCCATTTTGCATGGCATTTATGAGGGAACACTGCCACCCCCTCGTCATGATTTTCCACCAATTTTCACCAGCTGACGACAATGCTGTTAGATGGTGGGGAATTTTCCGGGCTGCTGTTCAGCTCATGCTGTGCAGGCTTTTCCATGTGTTGGTCAAATGTGTGTTTGACATTTTCGTTGTGTTCGGTGGACAGGGCGGGCTTTGGGAGGATGGATTTTCCGGGAGGCACGGGGGGAAATCGTGCGCCATTTAATGCAACCAGCTGCTGATGCTGATGCCTTTGTTGCTGCCGCTTTTTGCGGCATGTCCTGTGTCCTGCGTCCTGGCTCCTGCATTTTGCATGAAATTTCTCAAAATTGTGCGCATTTGTTGAGGTTGTTGTTATAATTTAGCTGGAAATTGCTGTCACACTCACACAATCGCACGCTGGCACACTCGCACACCCCTCCCCCCGCACACACACCCTGGCACATCCGCACAACATTAACCCACTGAGGCGGCGGTGTCATCTCAACTCGGATTTAATCTGCAGTAATTTGTTTGATTTCTGTTATTGGCCTGTCACTCGACTGCCGGCCACAAGAAAATCAGGCCAACATTTACAACAAGTTTTCGTCGGCGGAGGGTTTGCATTTCCCCTAAATGGCCCTGCATTTCCCAGGCCGACTCCCTTAACTTAACTAATGAAAATAGATAATATTACTTATTTATTATTCAAGTATAGAAATGTTTGTATAAAGTACTTATTATTGTTTTGAGTATTTATTCACATTACTGATTATTGCATTGCTTTTAAAATGTTGTGTTCCTTTTGTTTTATATTACCACCACACAAAATCCATTTAACAAATTTATTTTTTTAATTAAAAATGATTTTATTTCAGGTTTTTTGCCATTAATGCCTTTGTTTTAATCAGCCTGCTGATGAGGGTTAAGATTGTGTGAAATTTTAATTTAATTTCAGAGGCAGAAATAAAAACAGAACTAGTTGCGAAACAAAAAATGGAAACCAAGCTCATTCGTTTACGCGCTTTCGCTTGGCTCCAGTTTCAGTTTGCAGTTTTGGCTCCCAGTTTTGGCCAGAGCCCCCTTTTATTTTTTAGACTGCGGAACTGCCCCCTCTCTGAGCCAATTCCACGGCCATGGCCACGGCCAGTTGGTCAGTTTAGAGTTTTGTCAGTGTTGATAACATTTCAGTTTGAAAAACGAGCTAAATGGCTAAAATGCAGAGGGGCGATGCCGGGGGAGGGAAAACAGTTGAAAATGGGTTTTTGGCCTGCTGCAAGTGTAATTTTAGCCAAAACGCGAACTGCGAATTGGATTGCGGCTTATAAGCACGTTTATAAATTACTGATTCGTCTATGGACTAGTCTAGCCATAGTCCAGAGTCCCGTGGTCCGTAGTCCGTAGTCCGTAGTCCGTAGCCCAAAAGCCGGACCCGGGCTTATGTCAGCGAATGAATAAATTAAATATTCCATCTCCATCATTGAAAATGTGGCCGTGTGTGTGCATGCGCTCTCGCTCCGCTTTAATTAACTTTTTTCGCGTTTGGTTTTGGCAGATTGTGAACTCCTAAAAATTGAATTTCCTCTTTCGTAATTAATTTGTATTAAAACCCAATTTTAGACGGCTGCAGCATGGCAATCCCGGCCAGAAACTCAGGCTTAGTCCGGCTTAGGCCCTGTCATTTGACCCTAATGCTACAACTGACTTTGCCCCTTTGGTTGATTGCATTAATTAAGCCCGGAAAAAGTAAAGATGTGCATTGAATTGCACAAACGTATAATACAAAGCTCATTCAACTGCTAATTAGAAAATAGTTGAAAAGTTCTAACCAAAATGAATTTGAAGGTCGACAAGATTTCAAAAAACTCAAGTGGGAGTCAGGAAATGGAATTGGGCAAGATATAAATCTAGTGTTTAGTATTTATTTTAAAGATCTCTTTCATAAATTTGAGATAACGATTTTACCGATTATATTTTTATGTATTTTTATAGAAGCCGTTGAGGGCCTTTGCTTTAACAGGGTGTAATGTAATTTCATTAATGTAAAAACCACCGCCCCACTTATCTCATGCCAATTTCCGTTTCACTCTCGAACGAGTCCCGAAATTCCCCAACTAATTAAAAAACGCATTATTCAAAGTGCCACGGAAAAAGTATTGAAAACGAAAGGCAATCCCCAAGGGCAGCCAAGTGAGTTTCCCTTTTGGAAATCGGGTTTTTGTTTGGCCGCCGCCTTTATGGCCAGATTGCAGATACAGATGCGGAGATACAGATAAATACGCTTTCCGGCCTTTCGGCGCATCCAATAACCGATTAATAAATATGGGCAAATTTTATTTTAATGCCCTCCTCGTCGGCAGCCGTGAGTTATGACCTGGCTAGGAGTCCTGTTCAGCCTTTTGGCCTTTTGACCTATGGCAGCCGCCTAAATAGGCCACAAATCGTGCGAAAATAGCGCAGACCTGCCCTGCTCTGTTCTGTTTCGCTTTTGCATTTTTCGGGGCTATTGCCGCGCGGCCTGCGCGAAATCAATTAATTTAAATTTTTATTGCCACACTTGCCACATTAATTCGTTGATGCGCCTCAATTTCAGTGCGAAATGTGTTGTCTGCTCACACGGCGGATGATTTATGTGAGTCGGCAAAGATGCTCCTAATGGATTATTCATTTGTTCATGCTGTTTATGTGCGCTATTTCGTTTTTCTTTTCGGCCTCAAGTGCTCGAGGGCGATCATAACTGGTGTTAAATGATTCCGGCTCGGCCAAGTGGATGCCACTGAAAAATTCGAAAATGGAAACATGGCCCTGTATGACATATGTTAGAAAGAGTGATAAACCTACTGCTTTCATATCCATTATGGCATTTAAATAATACAATACATAATAAATTTGCAAACTTAAGCAAACAAATAATTTGTGTTCATCAAAATTAAAGGAATATTTATTCAAATACATGTATTGTTTAACCAAATATGTTTATACCCTTCAGAGGGTATAATGATTTAAGTCAGAAGTTTGCAACGCACTGAATGGGACGTTTCCGACCCCATAATGTTTATGTATTCTTGATCAATAATATATTTTATATTTGTAAGACTTTCGAATTAACTTTAATAAAAAGCGGCCGAGTCTAACATACAGCAGTCAAAGAAACGATCAAAGAAATAAGGAATTGTTTTTTTCAATATCACTGAATTCTTAAAAATTTAAAATGGTGTTACCAATATTGATTATTTCCTATAACTGCAAGGGTATATAAACTTCGGCTTGCCGAAGTTAACTTCCTTTCTTGTTTTTTGTATTCAGAAGAATAAAAGGCTTGACTTAGTTTTGATATACTTAAAACAAATACGGCTTATACAAAAATATTTTATTTCTATTTATAGTACACATACTTTTAGGACTCGAATAGCAGGACCTCCTTTAAATCATTTATTTAATAGTGACTGAGAAATAACCCCGATCATTCAGTTCCCATAATTTATTGGCCATATTTTCCATTTAGAAATCAGAAACTCCTCGCATTGCGGAACACACTTAAAATACGGAATTTACGAACTCAGCCGCACTTGTCCTGCTTTTCGCCTCTAAAATCTAAAAATACCCAAAGATTATTTGGCCATTCGATGGGCGCCATTCACGTGTTTATTCTCCGGATTTTCTGGCCGAGATGTTCCAGCTCATTGGGTTCATTTTTGGCATTAGCACTTGGCATTGTTAAAGCACTTTGAATGGCAATTAAGTAGAGGATGAAAAACATTGTGACCCGCACACGCACACGTACAGTCACGGAAATATACGTAAAGTCGAGAGCAAACACGTATACGTATGCGGACAACTCAATTTGCACTTCATCTGTTGATGTGGCTGTGCTGGTTATTGCTAATTGATTTTGCCATATGCATTAGTTGATACATTTATAATTATGCCTTTCAATTGTCGGCCTTTTGAAGTGCCGGCGACTCGATGAGGCATGAATCTTAAAGCGCACACATTTCTCATTAGGTGATTATGATTGGGGGAGAAAAGTGGGAAAGCTGCTGAGGCGGGTGGAGCGGAAAGAGCCGGGCAGTCCTCCCCAAAATTGCTCGGTTTTACTGACCACGGTGCATGCGGAAAAACCACTCTAAACTTTATTAATTTTAATTAAAAACACTCGACTCATTTTGAGGGTTAAACGCTTTTCTTCCAGCTTTTCTCTGTGTGTGTCTGGCTTCCATAAGCCGCAGAACACTCGACTTGGCCAGCAGGCGGCGAGAGCAGTTAAAACCAAGGAAGCCGTCATCAGGAAACTTACCCCTTTCGCCCACTCCGAGACCCCACGACCTCCTGGAAGTAGAAAATAAATAGATTTGACAAAAATTCTAAAAATTTCGACTTTATTTAAACCCTTAGTTATATTTTAAAATTACATTTCCTATACAAAAATAAATATTTAGAAAACTATGGATTGCCATAAAACATGCTAGGATTAGCAAAATGTATATTTTAATAATAATTTTAATTAATAAATCAAAGGTAAAATTATAAAATCACAGCTCTACTTTAAGAATTGAAGATAATAATATTTTATCTGGATATTATAATAATATTTTATCTCATCCGAAATACTCGGCATTCATTAGTTCACTGGGTTAGGGCATTCAGGCCTTGTCGCAAGGGCCTCGAAATACCATTAAAAAACCTGAGCCAAAGTTGTGCCCAAAAGGCGTAAGACGTTTTGTGTATACCGAGAGGCCAGAGACCGTGATACCAAGGAGAGAGGATAAACAGGGGATGGCCATAAGCCGTGGGCCCGGGAAATCGTTGGTTTGTGCGACTTTCTGTTTATTGTTTTAACGCCGCACGCGGCAGTTGGTCGCTTTAAGCCATAAAAAGCAAAGGTGCGACGACGATAAACAATGGGCGAAAGGCAAAGGGCTCAACCTCCCGCCGACAATTGTCTCGTGGCGAGTGCATAGCTTAAAAGCGAAAAGAAAAATTATCTTTTTTAATCACGGCGGCCGCTGAGTTACTATCTCCTGTGATGCTTCAATCGTAAGTTGAAATATAAATAAAATAAATAAATAAAACATGGAATGCTGCATGGTCCTCTACACCTATGGGCATTAATGGTGAATGCAGAAAACTGGTGGTTGTACCAAATACACTAAATTGACCACGGGACCAGAAGTAACCAAGTACTCTCCGCGGATTCTCTGGCAATACTAAATCAGAAGGTGACAACTCCTTTCCCATGTTCTTTACTAATTCTTGACTTTTTTAGTTTGCCTTTGAACGGTTTCACTAGTGGCCCCTGCTCGAGCTGTCACTTGCCCTTTTCTAAATTTATTATTTTCGGAGACAAGTCGAAGTCACAAAGAAAGAAGTGAATATGGAACAAACTATGGGAGAAATCAGAGAGGATGGCGAGCCCGAGGCCATGAGTGGTAATACGACCCCCTCGGTGAGTGGTGTAGCAATCTTCAGCAGCTAAAATAATGAAAGACCCCAAAATGAAGCACCAGGCCTTCAAATTTTTACTCATTACTATCACTCAGCATTTATTTTTCAGAGGGGTCTAAGGCCCCTTTGCTTAATGCGGATGAAACATCCTTACCACTGTTCATTAGTGTAACGTCTTTGTATGTTGTTAAATGTTGAATTCAAGCATTAATAGTTTCCTTACACCAAAAAAATAGTTATTGTGATGTTGCTTTATTAGTTATCTACAGGAATCAGGAAATCGTATTCTCATGTTCTGAAGAACTCACGTTTAAAAAATTCAAAGGGAAACGAAATTTGTGTCAATTAGACTGTCTTTATTGCTTTAAAGGCTTAGCTTTATTAATCCGCACTAATATTCTCGAACCTGCAGGCCCAGACAAAGAAGACAACATATTCTTGGAACATAAGCCGCGAGTTGTACCACAGGGAGCTGAACCTAACCAACAGGATCGGGTGGCGCGGAGCCCACACGTCGGCAGAGGGCTTTAACCAGGCGTTTTACGGATCCCGCCAGGCCGTGGAACAGTTGACGGAGCTGTTCCGCCGCGGCAAGAGGGGCAGGTGCCTGAGCTTCAACCGGGCGGGCGACCTGCTGTGCTCCGGCTACCAGCTTGGCAACCTTGTCGTCTGGGACTGGGTCAACCAGAAGGCCCTGTGCCGCTTCTCTCCCAGCCGCTACGGGGGTGTCAAGAGGGTCAGGTTCCTGGACAGCACCGGCGGCCTGGACATCGTGAGCGCCAACGATGGCGGCCAGGTGCACCGGTCCCTGATCCCGCCCTCGGGGGGAACTGTCCTGCACGAGCTCTTGTACAGCCACGAGCACGTTAACCAGCTCATCGTGGTGCCCCAAAGTCGCTGCGAGGTGATGAGCTGCGGCTCGCAACTGAAACACTTCGACTTCCGCACCCACGTGGGCAACACTCTGCTGAGCTGCCCCCAGCGGATATTCAGCGTCGCCCATCACCCCTACGCTCCGGAAATCTGCTTGGGCGGATCGGACGAGGTACTGAGGGTCTACGACAAGCGGAACCCATCGACGCCCCTGGCGCAGAAGAGCCCGTTCACTGCGGAGCACGTAAGTGTTTAAGAAAGCTTAGTAAACCCCATATATTTAGGTATTTTTCCATGCGTTAATTGGATACGATGTTATGCCAGAGTTGATAGCTTATGAAGGGTTTTTATGAAGTCTTTTTATAATATAGTTATTACACTGAATCATTATCATATTTGTTTTTTGTACACTGTTGCCAAAAGCTTAAACTTAATCTTTATCTTATATTTTATTGTTACTATGTAACCTACTAAAATTTCCCTTACAGGTCTCATTGGAATGCTCATGGATGAAGTCCGTCGCTTATAACCACAGTGGGAGTGAGATCCTGGTCTCTTACACCCATGACGACATCTACTTGTTTAGCACCCGCGACTGGAGTGCCGGCTATCTGCACAAGTACAGGGGTCGCTAGTATGTCTGCGTTACATCACACAATTATTGGGTGACCTCTATCGTTTACCTTCTCTTTTCCCACATAGCAACAATCCCGCTGGTGCAGCCATGTTCTTCGGACCCAAGTCCGAGTTTATACTGAGCACAAACTACGGCGCGCATATTTTGTTCTGGGATCGAAACACTGAGGCGTTGATCAAGAATACGAATGCCAGGCCGTTCAGCTGGATCCATGAGCTGGAGGCACATCCATGGCTGCCGGTGCTGGCCAGCGCGGAGGCGGAGCATGCCATAAAACTCTGGGCTCCACGAGGGGGCACCGAAAATGGCCTAGCCTTAATGCGCGACCCACTGTACATATAGGTTTACCATATATTTATACAATAAAGTACAGATTATTTTCTGTACAAAATAGAAGCCAATTATAAATACGACCGGAGTTTATTATATTTTCCTTTTCAACTAAGTGATGACATAAGTGATCAGAGCTGATGACAATGATGATGTCACTCTAAAATGCGAGCTTGAAATCCCTAAAATAACTATAACTTATTTGACTTTTGAAAAATATTTACACTTATTAAAGAAAATTAAAAATTGCAAACCTTAAATAAAAGGATTAACTTTATCCTTTTATCAGCCGCAATTCTTTCCAACTTAAGTTATCTTAAATTTAAAAATGAATGCAACATTTTTTAGGTTAGCATAAATTAGTTTATTCAAGTTTTAGTTGTCCTTGTCGATTTTGTTCGACCATTGACATAGAACGCTCATGGTCGATGGCAAAATTCAGACTGTTTTAGTCAGGCACACACAGGATTTCAGGCAAACACACAAGCAGGCACACTCTACAGACTAGGATATATTACACTTTTTTTAGAGGATATGGATTATGATCCCGATTAGTTGGTGGAGATGGTGGGTGTGATCGGTTCGGTACTTGAGCTCCTGTCCATTTTGCTTAGCGGTCCCAGGAGACTGAGGAGCACGGGCAGCAGGATCAGGCCGTGAGCTGCTCCGATGAGGACAATGCCCAGATACATTCGGAAGTAGAAGACCTGGAAGATCTGCGAGTTGGAGAAGCCCAGGACAATGATGCCGGCGAACTTGGTGAGTGTTATGCCCGAAAGGACACTGCTTCCGGTCACGTTCAGGGAGTGACGAGCCCGCTCCTGGGCAGTGCCCTCCGCCCGCTTGAAGGACCTCACAATGTGGGCCACGAACTCCACTCCAATGCCCACGCAAACCACCAGATTAACCAGGGATATGGCATTCAGATTGATGCTCCACGCCCACATCATTCCCAGCATATTGATCAATATGCAGATGACCATGAAGAGTACTATGAGTGTGGAGGTAATGTCCAATCCGGTTATCAATAGGGTGACCAGGAATATGGCCACCAAGGACATGCCGAGCGAAAACATGGCGTCCTCCCAGATTGTCAGATATTGCTCGTAATAAATGTAGAAGACACAGTATGCGAAAATCTCCGCATCCACGCCATTCTCCTCGAACATCGAATTTATCTCCCCGGCAATTCTTCGCACTTCCCGCAGCTGCGAGTAGAATTCTTCCGAGGTGGTCGATGTGGTGGAGTACTGCATGAAGTAGGTGTCCAGCACAGTAGACATTCCCTCATCGTCGATGGTGTAGATAACGGCCTGAAAGAACATTAAATATTTTTTTGGATTTAATTTATATCACTGTAAAATAATATATTACTTTAAAGTTGCGTATCATAAATTTATCCGTTTTCAGATTTAGTTCGTTAAGTTGCATATATTTCGTATGTGGTTTTTCAGTTTAAACTCTACTCACATCGGCATAGGAGGCTCTTCCGGCCTTGGCGCACTCAGCGTCTGGCAGATCGAACAGGAAGTACGGTATGTACTTGTTAAAAGTCTCGGCATCAGGTCTTAGTCCATTTTCAGTAAACCTACGTTCACAGGGTAGGCAATCCTCGCTCTTGGAGTCTACAAAAGTATTAAAAATGTGGGTTGCAAAGTAAAGTATTAGGTACAATATTGCAAGTTTTAAGATACAAGCAAATAAAAAAATACTTCGCAATTTCAAAAAGTTTACTTACTGCTAGAACAGAATCCACCAGTGGTGACGTTATATTTGCAGCAGTCGTTGATGGCCAGCCAATCGATATAGTCGTCCAGCCAGGAGGTTGCGGGCCGGGCCAGGGCCGTGATTTCCGGGTATCGGGATTGTGTGTAGAGCTGGACGGACAGTGAGTTATTGTTGCACTCGACACCACCACAGATGAGGTTCTGCTGCAGCGGCTCCGAGTAATTGAGTCCGGGCTTAAGAACCCAGTAGACCGGAGCTCCCATTGCCAGCAGGTCGACCATGTAGCGGAAGTACTTCACCACATGGGAGTTCTTCGGCATAGACATCTCCTGATCGAGGCCCTTTTCAATGGAGGGAGTCACCATCAGGGAGAGACAGGTGATCACGGTGAAGATCAGCAACACGGCTACTTTAACGGGTCTGAAATTGGAATTAAAGCGGGTAGTATGTAAAGGCGACTGGTAGTAGATTCTACTTTTCTTATAATCTTCCATCAAAATAATTATTTTTTGATTGGAATTTTTTTTACAAACAAAATAAAAAATAATTGCACAACAGAAGTGGGTAGTACATAAATGCGGCGCCTTGTAAATTAATGTTTAGATCATTTTTTCTTGGAGCCTATGCTCACGAACATAATTTGACTTACTTGGACAACAGGAACCGCGAATAAAAATTCTTGAACAAGGTCTCCAGCATACCGACCTCCTTGGGTCTGCCTTCTACGCCTCCGGCCTCCTCATCTCTTTTGATCCTCTTTCCCCCGCTCCTCACACAGCACAGCATGTCCAGTCTTCCATCCAAATAGCGCCTCTCGTCTATAGCCATTAATGCGACAAAAGCTGTGATCTGGAGCAGGAAGTCCAGGAGTATGGCAATGGCGGCGTACATTGCAAAGGTCTTCACAGCCGGCATGTCGGATATACATCCAATGGCAAAGCAGGCCATCTCACTGCCCGCCGTCTGAAGGATGGAAGGACCCACTTGGCCAATGGCCTCTCCTATTGCCTCGTGCGTAGTCTTAAATTTCGAGTGATCCAATCTTTGATAGGTATGGACCATTATGAAGATATTATCCACGCCCACGGCAAGCACCAAAAACGGTATCACTTCGATGGCCAGCATTGTGGTCGTCACATCTAGGTAACCCCAAAATCCCAGACTGCAGGTCACCGAGGCCAGAACAATAACGATACCGCCAATGGCGAGCATTATTCGAGATTCCCGGAGGAAGCCCCGACAGCTGCGAATGTGACCCAGAGCTATGGCCACGTAAACGAACATCACCACATAGCTGATGACCACTGTGCTCACTTCGCCCTCGGACAACTCTACTATCGCATCCTGGATGGACCTTTCGGCCATGTAGGCTATGTCTAATCGATCGCTCTTGTAGTCCCGCAAAAAGTCCACGAACAGCTTCTCCCACTTCATATTGGGCTCCAGTTTGGTCTCGTCGACCTGGTTGCGTCCCAGAAATGTGATCACGACTCCTGTGGCCAGCATGTAGTCAGGATCCTCACCCACCGCGACCTTGGGCATGCCACCTACGGAGATGCCAGGCTCAATGGGTCCACCATACGTTCCAAAGCAATCCTCCATCATGGGGACGCTACGGAAATAGTTTATATTGTTAGGTATAACCATTATTCAAACATATATTGCTCACCGAAGACAATCTTCCAGTTGATTGAGATAGTTGATGGTGTAGTTGTTGCTATCGATATAGGAGTTCTCAAACTTATCCATATCGTGCTGGAAATACCCATAGATCGACTGGATAACGCAGTTGTTGATCGTTGGCGTTTCGCCGACCATTTGAACGGGGGCATAGCATATCTTATCAAGGCCCTCGTTATCCTCCATGCCCAATTTCATAATGGACTCCTGCAGCTCGAAGACTTCCTTCAGGAAGTTGTACTCAAAAGCAGGTCCAAAGTTCAGCACACCGCTGGGCGCATCGTGAGTAAACTGTACGAAAAAATGTATTGCTTAGAAAAGTGACCCAAAGTGACTTTTACGCCAAGTTTTTTATCGAAAATTTGCGAAAGTGTCAGACCTTTCTAATCAAATGGCATTTAAATTTAAAAACTTAATTCTGGTCGATAGCTGCTCATTTCACTCGGTCTTCTTGTTGTTCGTTTCGATTTGACCGAATTACGACGAAAACGTATTTTTTTCCAAAAATGAGAGTCCCTACACCCAGAAAAAAATCCGTTCGAAACGTTCAAAAATCAAGACCAAACGGGGTCAAAAAGTGCGTAGGCCGTTTGTTGACAGTTCATGAACGGTCGTTTATAAAATTAGAACGAAACTGTGATGTTGGTTTCCGAACAAATGGGGTCAGCTTGAGAACATTTCGCTCTAAGCTTTGGAAGACAGAAATATAATTATTGCAGGTATTACTTATATACATAAGTCGGAACCAGTCGGATGGTACAGCTTTATCCTAGAGCTCCCATTGGAACTATCGGGGAAAAGATTAAAAAAAAAGATATCTTTGGTGTTTTTAACATATAACCTCCTATGCTTGGAAATAACATTTTTTAATTGGTTTTGAATTTCGAATTACATTTTATCAAAATCATATAGCTGACATAGGAACTATCGGGAAATTGGTGGGAAAATAATATGAAAAAATTATATCGTTGTTAACTTCCATTCTTGTTTTCTGGGTGTATTCTTGCCCAAAAAATATCAGTATTTTGGTCTACAAATTGTGAAATGAGGTCTGAACAAGGAATGTAATACTTCGTTGAGCTCGTAATTGAAATCCTAATCAATTGGCCTTTAACTCCAAGAACTAAAATTTTTGAAAATATTTTCGAAAAAAAAATTGTTACAAAAAATGAAAAATTTGGTCAAAAAATAAATTTTCCAAGAAGTGATGGAAATTGATTGCCCTGGTTGATAGCTGCTCATAACAGTTGGTCTTTTTGTTGTGCGTTTCGATTTGACCAAATTACGACTAAAAACGAGTAAAGAGAACGTATTTTTCGTTCAAAATATTCGACTCCCCATTTTTATGTAAAAACTACAAGTATTTTGGTCGATAAATTGCGAAGTGAGGTCAGAATAGGGAATGTAATACCTCGTTGAGCTCGTAATTAAATTCCGAATCGATTGAGACTTAAATTTAAAAACCAAAATTTTTGAAAATATTTTCGAAAAAAAAAATTATGATATAATCCTAGCAAAAAATTAAAAATTCGGTCAAAAAATAAATTTTCCAAAAAGTGATGGAAATCGATTGCCCTTGTTGATAGTTGCTCATAACAGTTGGTCTTTTTGTTGTGCGTTTCGATTTGACCAAATTACGACTAAAAAGGTTTTTGGGATCTATAGCACTGGTTGTAAGCTGCCCATAACCGTATTTATCGTTCGAAAAATGCTACTTCCTCTTTGTTGTAAAGTGGGGTCAGAATAAGGAATGTCAGACCTTATTGAGCTTGTACGTAATTCCTATAAGAATGGCATTCCATTTAATTTTGCCCAACAACTTAACGATATATATGTAGAAGAAAAATGTGTTCCAAAAGAAACTCTCGATATGCTCTCTTACATAGGTCTGATTGACGGCCTTGATAAACATCTGATTGGTGCGGTAGAAGGGCCCGAAGTGCTGATCGAAGTAGTCCTTCTCGATTCTCGTCTGACTCTCCTCGCCGGCCCACAGCTCGACGGGATCCGTGGTAATGGTCATGTAGCGGATGCCATAGGAGAGACCGGCGATGGCCCAGGAGCAGAGGGCCAGCACCAAGACGGGGTGCTTGGCACAGAAGGTGCCCCAGATGCGAAAGCCGTGGTAGAAGAACTCCCCGAAGAGCGTCGGCATGCAGACACTGGGCGCCGAGCTCTTGCCAATGGCACCCCAGAGGATCAGGACAGAGACCACAATGGCGATCAGCAAAGCCAGAATAAAGGTGACCCCGTACAGGCCGGCGATCTTCCACAGCTCCTCGGGACCCGTCGGAGCATCGGTCAAGGGGCAGGACTCCTCGCAATCGATGCAGGCACATGCATAGCTGTCCTCGTAACTCTGGCCACACTTCAGGGGACTGAGCTCCAGGTAGATCTCCTGGGAGCCCTCCTCGGCGTCATCCGACCACTTGTAGTTGATCTGGAAGGGCACGTAGTCGCCGCTGGCATCGCCCATGAACTCGTACCACCGCCGGTAGTTGCAGGTCTTGGCATTGTAGGCTCCGCAGCCCAAGTCCATGGCCGGCCGTCCTGTCTGCGTGTGCGTTATGCCATCGCAGCTGTCGTAGATCCTCGAGACTGTATCATCCGATATCCTGTAATCGATGTACTTCACATAGAGCACGCCATCCGAGTTCGTGTCATTGTAGCCGGTGAGGAAGAGAGTGTGGTTCTGGGCACAGGTCATGGCGCAGACGGTCGCGGCCATGTTCCTCGTGCAGGTGGGACACCTGGAGAAGACCCCGTCCGCCTGAGAAAGTCCTGCGTCCATGGTCTCGACTTGCGCCGCGTCGCAGCACAGGCTCAGCTCGTCCTCTCCACTCTCGCCCTTGTACTCCTTGTAGAGCAGGGGACACCTTCTGGCGAAAATAGCCTCCGCAGAGGGACTGTTCAGCGGTCTCGCGGGTCTCGTGTCCGCCAGATTCTGCCAGTGGGCACCTATCATGTGGCTCTGGCCATACCAAATGCACCCCAACTCTTCACTCTGCGACCAAGCGCCGGCAAGTAGCCACAGAAAGGCCAACAACACCTTCATTGCAGCACCACACAGAAAAGAATTACGAAAAAATACAGTCGTTCTGGAGAACTCTCCTTCCTATAGAGAGTGAAAACAGTTCGCGCCGGCAGCACGCTACTAACTGAAGCAAACCCAACGCCATCCACCGACCATTAACGCGTTAAATGCTGGCGCAGGCTGTATCGGAAACCGGCTGGAGTGCCCGACCTGCGATTAGATTTGCCCGCGTTTTGGGTTTCTTTCGGTCTTATTGCGCCCGCCCTTATCGCCCACAGGCGATGGGCTTCTGAATTCCCTGGGATTTCGTGTTCGAGCAGACCTAATGGGTGTGCAAGAGGTCTTATCTTCACGCGGATTAGTGCGCGCCTCACATAGCGACAGGTGGTCGCAAAACGATTAGATATTAAAGGTCGATTTCGGCGATGAATGGTTTGAGCACAGGATGCCCAGAACCAATGTTATTATTACTATAATCAGGTGTTAGCTTTCAAATAAAAACCTAATGGGGCATAAGCATTGCGATGGAGATAAAGATATACTTACTCAAAGTTTTCGAAACAGTCTAAACGACGAACTAATAGGTAATATTTTATAACATGTAGTTGCAGACCACTGTTAAAGACACTTTGCCACCTTTATTGGCATATACCACATTCGTTACATTATAAATTGTAGTTAAAACAAAAACATCATTCAGTAACTTATATCATTAGATGTATTTGCAGGCCGTTTTAAAGCTACTTCGATGTTTTTATAGCTTAGACCTACACAATAGGAACCCGATACGTAATTTTAGATTCCTGTTTCAAGAACACTTTGCTGCCTTTATTGTTTTGAAATATCCTAGTAAGTCAACGGCAAAATGCACAATAACCCTTACATCAGACACTTCTTGCACATTATTATCTTTACTAATTTTAATGGGCCCCGCACCTGCTCAGCCACCTGAGCCTGTATCTTGGGCTTATCGTGGGGTGAATTGGCAGCTGGCTCAGCTGGCCGGCACAATAAAGCGGCTATCGGCTCTTTTTGGAACACCTGTTCCCTTGTTGTATGATAAGTCGAGAGACCCTCTCGAGACCCTCGACTGCCGTAAAGCTTGACGGCTCGGCAACGTCGGCGTGTGGGTCTTAATCTTCGCCGGATGAGTGATTCATTAAGAAAGGCCAGCTACCAGGAAAAGCACAAACACATTATTGTCCAGAGTAGAGGCCAATCGCTTTTCTGGGATTCGGGGAATTGAAGGTGCTGTTCGGGGAACCCAATCAGCATATTCGCCTTGTTGAGGATCAGTTCTTTAAATCTTAGCCTATAGGAAAATTGTTCGTCGCATAACCTTGTTTTAATCAATCAGATGGCTGGCAGTTCTTGTTTGATCTGTACGGAAATTCGGTCAAATTTCAAGTTTCAAAAAATAAACAAATTACTTAGAAGGAAATGGGTAAGAAGTTTTGCTATTCGGAGCTAGCGACAGCATGTCAGGCAGAGCCGAGCATCGAAAATAAAAGGAGTCATCGTCAGGGAAATCGAGACTGCCCATTGAAGAAGGACCCCGACGCCCAGGAGGAGGAGGTTGATGAGGACTTTGAGTCCGTGGCCAAGCCCCCACAGAGTATGTTTTCTTGACAGGTAATAGACAACTTTCTTAATATTTGTCTTAGTAAAAGGTGTGCTGGGTAACCTGGCCAACGGCTACTTGAGATTGGTCCATCAAATCCAGGTTCATCTCAGTCCTCCACCGCCTGTCCCAGTCCAGGTTGAGCAAAAACGAGAGGTTGGTGGCGAGATTCCCAAGGGTCCAGTGATCGAAGACGATATCTCGCCGTCTTCAGAGGATGGCACTGGACCGAGTATTGGCTTTGTGGATTTATTCCGGCGCAGTTTTCACTTCGAGTGCCTGGGGATTCCCCTAACTCCCCTGGAACTGTTCTCTATGGAGTGTCAGAAGGCAAAAGAACCGAAAGGGAGAATCCTGGGTGGTTTTCGAAGTGGCCTGGAAGTGGAGGAGCCAGCCAAAAACCCAGAGACATATGATTCTCCTCCAACCCCGAAGGCAATTGAGAACATTCGAAATGAAAGTGAACATTTGGAATCGGGAAAGGATGATTTTTTGGGCGATACACATTTCAACCGGCTTTCAACTGCAGAGCTAGCCCCGTATTCGCCCAAGTTCCGGAGTCGGTTTCTAGGAAAGTTTCCCCATGCGAACCTCAGCAAAGAATCGCCAAAAAGAAGTTCTTCCCAAACTCTAGCCCACTTTCCCGTTTCATATTTTAGATCAGCTCGTAGCTCCTTTTCACCACCGAAAAATACAGTTGTTCATTTACCATCCCAAGATTCCGTTCAACTCTCGGATCAATCGCGAAACCATAGTCCTATAAAAACTCGAAGGCGTGTCAAATTCCCTGCTCAAAGTTCAAACAAAGCTTTGGGAAAACCAAGCAAAGTTCCGAAGAAACCTCAATCCGGAAGTGGTTTTCAAAGTGGAAAAAAGAAGAGTACTTCACCAGAAAATCAAAAAATCTCCAATTGCTGTGAGCTGCCAAAAAATACGTGTGAAATGGATTTTAGGGGCTCGAACGAACCCAGTTGTTCGTCGAGAGCTTGCCTGTCCAAGAGGAAAGGCACAAACACTAAGGTCAACGTATCCAATATGTGTTTAAGTTCCCGATGGTTGCCTTGTGGGTCAGAGGGTAAACACTTTCGAGCAGGTCGTTGCCATAACGTCGTAATCCATGGAACCTCAAAATCTAAAGATTTGGAGACCATATTGCCGCCCAGAAGTTTAAAGGATTGTCATAGCAGCGGCAGTGAGGCCTTCCAGAACGATAATCATACAATAGGCCTCAAGGACAGAAGAACCCCGGAGTCCGTGAAGAGTTCCTCGGTGAAAGAATCCGATAGACGACTAAAGGCCCTTCTTAAAAGTGAGCCCACGAAGTCGTGCTTAAGGAAGCCCGCCGATCCAATCGATGATCCCAATCCCACACCAGATCCCGATCCTGATGATACCGAGCAATTGGTTTCCCTGCACTACAACGATACCTTCACGGAAGTGTGGATAAATTCCGAGCTGGGTAGGGGTCATCTGGACCATCGAAATCAGTGCTTTGGAGGACTCTACAGCCAGGCGGATAAGCTGAAGTATCAGCCCTTGGATCGACTGGACGCAGGCTGTGCGGGCTTGCCGCTTTTCAAGAAGTCCGATGAAACGCTGGCCAGGACCCAGTACTTTGTGAGCGAGTTCGACAAGCAGAGCCGGGCTGAGAGAATGCAGGACATCAAGTTGCGAATGGGTCAGTTGCGTTGGCTGCAGGCCACATCGGACCGGGCGTACCGAAAGCACTTTGAGGACCACAAGATGGCCTTCAAGCCGGTGCTCAGCAACTCGGTGAAGTATGTGTGTCCCGCGCACAACTGTGGGTGTCCCACCGTGATGAATGCCACTCTGTTGGGGCACTTTTTGTCCCAGCACCTAGACGAATCGGGCATTGAGCTGCGCGAGATCTTCGAGGATCAGCGAGTGCTGATGATCTTCAGTCCCAAGAACTTTGACCTTGGCCAGAACACCTGCGTGTCGGTCATCGTCTACGGCGGGGTTAGGGGCAGGCCCTGCACCTTGCCAGCCGCCAGATTCATGCCCACCCGAAACCTGGAGCTGCCGGAGCCCTACCAGCACTTCGACAACCACCTGCCCCTCTTTGTGATGATTTGCAGAAACCGGCTGAGCACCCTCGAGGGCCGGCGTAGGAGGGTGCGGTTCGAGGGACTCGACGACGAGGATGTCCTCGCCCTGTGGATGGTCAGCATGGATCTGCCGCGTCCCGTGCATGTGCTGATGACGGTGATCAACCGGCGTCTGGACATCACCAGGAGCTCGATCATGAAGGTCCGGGGGCTTCACAAGTCGCACAATTGCCTCGACTTTATGCCACACAGCCAGCAGTACATGCGCCTAAGCGATCGAGACCTGCGGGTCCTGACCAACGATCACACGGAGCCCATCTACATGGAGATCGCTGTGAAGGAGTACGGCGGTGTTTACCCCTGCCACCTATTGCACTGAAAACGCAACCCGTTCTCCCAACGATGTTGTTAACTTCCCATGGTAGCCTCTGCTTTCCTTTCGAATTTTGTCTAGCCAATAAAATTGAGAATAATACGATATTCATCTGGTGTTCGAGGACTTTTCTTTAGCATTGTTGCCAACTAGTAAGGCCCAATCCACCGAAAATCCGCCTCTTCCGATTATATTTCCCAATCACTTATTTTATTGTAATGTATATAATGAACAAACACCAATGTTATTCCGCTTACTCATGCTTTTCAGGAGGAAACGCGTTCGATCACTCGACTGACGATACGTAGGGTAAGCCACAATTGTTTCCGAATACCTATCTTATCGTTGGGGCGTACCGTTCAACGGGGATCACAACAAAGTTGACTTCGTGGAGTGTATTTTTTATCAATATTGAGTTTGAAATTTCGAGTGCTTTTAACGAACCAACTAGTTCCAAAAATAAAATACCCATTGAAAGGATAAAAATATACTTAATTAACCATACTAAAATTAGTGTTAATAAAAGCAGTTCTTATCAAAAATATAAAATACAGCGCATTATTTTTTATAGAAAACCTGTGATGAGTTATCTTTGGTGCTCAGCTTTCCATTTCCAGATCGCCTGAGGGCAGGTGATCACTTTGCAGGGCTATTCGAACTGCTCTCCCTAAATTTTCCAGGCTTTCAAGAGCTTTTCCCTCAGTCTCACCGAACGTTAACAGACTGTTAAGCTGCCCATCCTGCTCCCGCCTCTCTCCTTCTCCCAGCGCGGCAATGTCTCTCTCACTGCAGCAGCTGCAAGCTTCTGGTGTTATTTATTTTTTATTGCCAGCCCAAAATGCTATTGAACTCACACACACACTAACGCGCACACACACACGCACACACGCGCACACACACACGCACACACACACTCCACTGGCGCACTCACGCACTCCTCCAGCCAAATTTGAATATTTAAATGGTCAAAAAATGGGAATATTTAACATAGTTCCAGCTAAAAACGGGACATAATAAATAATACGATTTTGAGATAAGTCGAAAGGAGGACCGAGCACCCAGCCACCCACAGGACCACCGGGGACACGTGTCCTGAAAATCCAGACCTACATCAACAAAGGCAGAGCCGAGCGCCGAGTCCCGAGTCCCGATTCCCGACTCCCGGTTCCCGGTTCCCGAAGCCGAAAAACCCGTAATGCGCCGCTGCAAAGCTCTGCCGCGGCCTCCCGACCGCCCCCGAAGAGTCCACATGTCAGTGCTCCCGTTTTTGTTACTGGTTTTCGGCCGGCACGGCCCACAGCCCCGCGCCGCCGTTCCAGGCGCATTTTCTGGAAAATTGTGTCAAGCTGACGACACAATTTTCAAATCGCATGCCCGGAGCTTTGCACATTGCAGTTTTCCGGCTGCAAGTCGGCGAAAATGCGGCGCTGCTGAGCGAGTTGAGAGCGGCAAAGTCGCAGTCGCAGTCGGAGAGCGCAAGAGGCGGCGAGGGCGAGAGCGCCGTTCTTTTGCCGGCTTGCCACAGAAAATAATAACGGTACAGTAGCCCAACAGGAAGTGGTGCATTAACACGCGCTGCTTTTCACCTCGAAAATCCGTGCTTAAATCAACACAAAAAGAAAAGTGGAAAACTTCGCGTAACAGTAAACAACCAAAATATTTTAGAGTGTTTGCCTTTGCTGGGAGAGTGTGTGCGTGTGTGTGCCTGAGTGTGTGTGAGGGCTGTCCTGTGTGTGTGAAGTGCGGCATTCGATTGCATCACCTAAATAAAGCAGAAGCAACAACGAGAACTGCCTTTTGTGTTTTTTTGCGAGTGTGCAGGCGTGAGAGTGTGTGTGTGGGAGGAAAACTCTCACCAATTTTTTGGTGCACTTTTTAAACAATTCGAACTTGCTTTGGCAATTACCCCGATTTTTTTTACTTTTTTTTCGGTGCTGCCTGCTCACATATTTGAGCAATTATAGCACGTAGCAGAGTGAACCTGAAAAGAAAGATAAGACGGCGTTCAAGAAATAATTTGAGTAACTCATGTAATTAAATAATCGAATTGAGGCTGTTAAGATATAGTCAAGCGGGGTATACTTTTGACGACTAAGACGCTTATAAAGGGCCACTGAACTATTGCTTTAAAATGCTTCCAACATTTTATTATTATACTCGTATTTAATAATTTTAATTTAATTTAATTTTTAGTTTAAAAAACGCCGTATTTCGACTTTATTTGCAACTTAAAAAAGGCTATGATTTCGACTTATCTAAGGACATTATAAACCACCTTTTAAGATATTTAAAAATAAAAGCGATTTTTTTTTAAAACTCATTTGAGCCCATATAAATATGCAATATTTTTGTGAACCGCAAAAAAGGCAAAAACCGGCTAGGCCAAAAACCCCGCAAAAGGGTGACAGAGCGAGGGTGCAGCGGCAGGCGAGGGGAGGAGAGAGCGAGACAGAGGGGATGCTCGGCTCGGAAAACGTGAAAAGCACGTGCAGCACGAAAAGCGACGGAAAAGCGGCGAAAACTTTTTGGTGTGAATGCCTTCTGCACAGACACAGAATCGTGTTTTTTCTGCCGGCGTTGACGGCGGCGTAGGCTGCGCTGCCGCCGTAACAGCGCTGCAGCTGCAAGCGATCCCTGTCACTCGGCAAATGTTAAGTGGGCCGGACTGTTAAGGTGCAGAATGTTAGCGGCCAGGCGGAATTTCCAACTTCTGTTGCATACCCCCAGGAGTTCAGGACCTTCGAGGAGTGATGTGCTTGAAAAACAACGAAAGACGAAGTTGTAAGCCCTTATTTACAGCTGAGAAACAACTAAATATGCAAATAAAGGCTGGAGAGCTTCTAGTAAAACGGCTCTGCAAATTCGTATGCACTCTAACCTTCCTTGGTTTTCACACATTATACGGATTTCAAAAAATGTTAAACGGGTAATAATCTTAGGGCACTAAAGCTGATAGAAAAAATACTTGTTTTGGGAAGGAAAGAAAACCTGGTTAACTGTAAAGAATCAAATTCGGAAGGCCTATAAGTATATAGTACTCCTCAAATGTCGTATTTTGTGCTCAAGAATTGTATTGAAAGAATATTCGCCACTATTGTTATTTCCCCCTACCCTTCCCTAACTTAGTTTGATTTAACAGAAAATGCTTAATTTGAGTTGTAGTGTTTGTTCTAAACTTCCCAGTCTTCCCTTTCAGCCACCTCCACTCTGTTTTACTCTGGCTTGTAAAAAATTAGCGCTTCAATGTAGGCAATTTGTCAATTACTGATGGCAATGCAGCAGACGCACAACACAACAACAAGACAAACAGCTGCAGCAGGAGCACGACTTTCTCTCGCGCGCCCCTTTCTCTTGCTCTCTCTTCGGAAAGCTCTGTTCTGGCCCCAGGAGAGAGTGCGGCAGCGACGTCGGCAGCGGGCCACGAAGACGCTTCGGGAGCCTTCGTGGCACAGCCGAACACCCTGCTCTCCCGCTCACACCCATGCGTTCTTGCCGCAGTTGTCTGTCTGCCGAAGACTTCGGCTCTCCTTCGGGCGGCGCTTCGGCTGCGCTGCCGACGTCGGCGGCGCCGTCGGCTTTTCAGCGGAATTTCGTTTTTCCGAATTTCCCTGCAGCAAAAACAGTTTGCATTTGTTTTTCCGCGTGTTCGCACACGTTCACGGGTCTGCGTTTTGATTTTGTCTTCCCAGATTCTCACATTCTCCACCTGCCACACATTCACAGTCATTCGCATTCTTCACAACTCCCTTTCTGCGGTTTTCTTTTTTGGCAGCCGAAACACCGTTATTGCACCGCGTGTGTGAAAGACAGTGTGTGTGGTTGAGTGTGTCGTTGAAGGTGTGCGAGGGATTCGGAAAACTACGCGTAGGATTACTAGATTTTTGGGTTATTTTCGATTTCTTCTAAGGATTGGGCAGGTGTCTTACGGATTGCGAAAGTGATTTTTCCATTGCCAAAGCAATGCAGAACGGTCAAGTGGCCTTTGCAAGTTTTTTATATACATTTTTTATAAACACACATTTTTTAAGGTTTTTCTTTAGGGTTCGTAAAAGTGTTTAAATTTTGAGGGTTTTTTGTTTAAAGTACCAAGTTTCGTTTGGTAAAAGCATTTGGAAAACTGAAAAACAATTTAAAAGTTTATTGTCAGCAAAGACGTATAGTTGTTATCGAGGGTGTTTACGATCTTTAAAACAAATCTTATAAGCAGGAAATAACAACATGCTGAAATAAAACTCCAAAATTGTCGAAACCAGAATTTAGAAAGATAATGGCAAAAAAAAGACACACAGCCAAAATTTTTTTAAGGCGGGATTAAAAAGTGCTTAGCTTAAATATTTTTTTTTAAACAGTAACTTTGGTAGAACGAATTGTTTGTGAAAAAATTTTCAAGGAAAAGGATTCCCGTTTGATAATTATTTAAAACTTAAATATATTTTTTAGACACAGTGTTTTTGAAGTTTTTAAATTAAAATAAAAAGGCAGTAAAAAGGGGATACAAAATTTTTTTTAAAATTTTGGGCGGACAAATTAAAAAATATTTTTGAAAATTGGCAAGTTTGGAGCCAAGGCAGCTTGGAGAGAACCGAAACTCTCCAAAGGTTGCAACTCCGCGCGCTGTGACTCTCTCGCTGCCTGCGTCTCTGCCGCGGTCAGCATCGACTGCGGCAGCGGGCGGAGCAGAGCTGAGGCCGAAACAGAAGCAGTCGCAGTCGCAGAAGTAGCGGCAGCGGCAGCGGCAGAGGCTGAAGCAGAAGCAGAAGCAGAAGCAGAAGAAGAAAAGTCGAGGAGTCGTGTCGAGATCGAAGCGCCGAACGGAACGGAACGGAACGAACTGTGCTGAACGGAAGTGCAGTGCAAAGCGGAAACGGAAGCTGGAGCAGTATTCCCACTTAGTGCTTGGCACGCACACACGCCAACTCGCACGCACACACACACACTCGCAGCCGAACTCGCACGCACACACACACGTGCGTTTGGCGGGGTTCCCCGTTAAATTGTTTGTGTCTCCCATTCTTTTTATTATTATCACTATTTTCTAACTCAACCACGCGCGCAAGCGATCGATTTTTTTTGCAAATTTTTTTAACGTGCTCTCTTTCTATATATACTTCCGAAAATACGAAAAATAAAAACCGAATGTATAAATTAAAATAATAAAAAAACAACAACAACCTCTAACAGCAGCGAGAACAACAACGTGCGGTGTTGTGAGCTTGCCGCAAAAATCAAATGAAAGTCCAAACGCAAAGTAAAGCCAAGCGAAAGTCGACAAAAGTGGCAATATGCAGTGCGTGTGCATAGAAAAACCAGATGTACAGCGGCCACAGGGTAAAGTACTTTGGACAAGTGAAAAATCCCCCAAACGCCAGTGAAAATCGAAGGAAAAATCAACACAGCATACGCAGAGAAAATCGCTGCAACACCGGACAAAATGTGTGGCAGCCAAAGAGGCTGCCTTTGAGGCTGAGTGAGTGGCTCAAGGTGTGTGATCTATTTTACAAGTACATATCTAAATATATCTATTCTTTGCCCAAAGATCAAGATCATATACCCCCTGATTTTTTTTGTGTATTTTTCTTGCGTTTTTTATGAGCTGAGTCCGCTGATTTGTGGCCAATTTTTTGGCCGAACACTTCCGCTTTGGGATACACGTGTGAATGGAAATCCCAGAATTTTTCATATGAATACATGTTAAGGCAACGATATTTTTTCACTTGCTTCGCCACGGCAGAAATATTCAAATAATGGAATTTCATCGCCGTTATAAGCAATCACCAAGTGCGAATGAGGCAATGATTTCTTTTAAATCTCCAATTGTTTATCTATTGTTAATAATAGCAAATGAATAATTAAATATGCCGAAAATACTTTAAAAAAACATTGCTCATCGTATACATTTTTCATTGGCTTTAATTGTTTTGGCTGGATTTTATTGAGTAATTCCTTGGTGCTTGTTCAACAACAGTGATATTCTTATACCATTTAAGAACATATTTCGAATTAACTTTGATAATAGAATATAAATATTTGTTGTCTTTAGTAAAATGTACCTTTTTGTAACTAAGAAAAACGCGACAAAACTATATTTTAAGTTAAAATAATTCATAATAATAAATTACTAATTAATTTGAATTAAACTCTCCATTAAGCCTGGAAAAATGATCTTAAACACTAATTTAAAACTATTTGCCTGTATAAAAATCTCCTTTACAAGTCAAGCAAGCTTATAAACAATCTCTGCCGTCAGCTGCCGCTGCTAAAAAACATAAACAAAACCAAAAACATTCGAGCGAAATGGGGAAAACTTACAATATTTTCTAAAATAAATGCCGGGTTGATTTGATGATTTGTTCATGTCTTTCGGCATCTTTGTCTGGCCATCGCTCATTGAGAACCAAGCGAGCCGCAGCGGGAAAAAAATCTCTCGCGATCTCGACGGGCTTTTCATAACGGTCTATTAATAATTTTGATGCATTGCCATCTCTCGCTGGCTCTTCTCATTGTCCAGATCGCTCTTAGGCCACCTTCAGAGGGCTTTCGGCCTTTAATATACGATTGCTTCGACTTTTAGCTCTGCAAAGAAAATTTTGGCAATGCCCGTGTGGTATTAAATTGAGAAAATTCCTAAAAGATTTATTACGCTGATCAAAGCGAAAATTCTATATAGTTTGAGAAACCATTCTCAAAAGCAATAAAGGGTAATCTCAGAAAAAACTTAGGTATCTCATTAAATTGCTAAAAAATACCTAAAGAACTTAGAAAATATTACAATTAACAGAATTTAAAGGAAGTCTATTAAAATCAGTTATATATTTTTAACATGTTACGTCGAATACTGAATGTCTTTTCGGTCAAATTTGTTTCATTGAACACAAATGCACCACCCATTCGCTGAGCAAAATAATTGCCAATCTAGCCTCAAACATATTTTCGTTATATTTAAAAACATGATTTCACGTTTTATTTGTTCAATTCGTTTATATTAAAAACAATGCTGTCACATCCATTAATGCTCAATCGTAAAATTATTCACAGCCTCGCAAAGAAATGGCCACTTGGTTCCTCCATCGCAAATAATTATTGTCAGGGGCTTTTTCCCCCTTCGTTTTTCATTTCCATGCAGATATGTTTCGGAATTGGTTCCGCACATTTTGCCATATTAAATCATCAATATGGGCGAAAAAAGCAGTCACATCAAAATGGCCACAAAAAATTAATGCAAATGTTGGCGCTCTCGCATTTAATATGCAAAAATAACAAAAAAGTTGATAGGGTAAAAAACGCAAGCAGAGCAAAGTTGAAATGAAAAAAAACAATTGGAATAATTGTGCAATATAATGACATATGAAATTTCATTTCAATTTCGTTTTTGCATCTTTTTATTTATTTATATAAGCAGAAACACCAGCGCAGAGGAAATCATGTCCATAAACTGAAAATTGCCATGCAAGTAAAAAAAACACTATTCGCACACGAAATGAACAACAAAGGCAGAAGAACAAATATAACAAATGTTCAAAAAACGACGAACAACTAAATGGATAAAAAATATTATAAATAAATTAAAATGAAATAAATTTACTCAGAGCCAGCATCATCAATTGGTCAGGCGAGCAGAAGGGGCATTGTCAAACGCAATCAAAATGTTCCGGCTAAGGGTGATCAGTGTATTCTAAATGATAAATTATAAATTCAATTTTACCAACTTTTTATGGCTTCAATGATTTCTTCACTTTACAGGCTTTTCTTTACTTTAAGCCCTTTCTTTAAACATTTCTTAATATCTTTCTCCTCTTGTTCTTCGTATTAATATTATTGATAATGTAAGGAGTATTTGGAAAGTATTGCATTGCTTTTTCCCACTTTGTTGGTAATCAATGGGTCGACTTTTCGGTTGTTATTGCTCGCCTGACCTAATTTACGAGCAGGGAAACAGAAACTGGACGAAAAAATCAGATGGAAGGATAATAAGCGAAGAAAGAACGTGTCGCATATTTGTCGCTATATGTTATCTGCTTTTTTGTGGTTTAAGCCTGGTGAAAAATCCTTATACAGCCCACTGCATAATGGCGAATAATGTGGACTGAAAACAAAAGTGACTTCCTTTATTGTCGTCTCGACATATCCCTTCGTTGTTGATCTGGGTTTCAGCAGCGGATTTGCGCTCGGGATTGTTGATTCTGGGTTTTGAGTTTTGGGTTTTCGGGTCCTGCGCCTGGCCTCATTTGTCCCAGTTTAAACGGTCTTTAGGTCGCGCATTAAACCATTGCAAAAGTTTGCATACATACTTGCACATGGCCTCTCTCTCGCTCACTCCCTCCTGCCTTCGTCGTGTTGCTGAGTATCTGTGTGAGTGTCTATGTGTGTGTGGGTCCTCCTTTGTGTTTGTATTTATTTGTTTGCTGTTGGCTTTGATTTGGTTTCTGGCCTGGGCTGCTATCGCCGTCAAATCAGGCACACAAGCATAATTGTCTGTGCGACCATGTGGCCATGTGTATGTGCCAGGATCTTCGCTGGCTGTGTTGGTGAGTATCTGTGTTGCAGTGTAAATAGCAATTACAGGCCAACTACCAGCGACCCCCTTCTGCACCCTTCGCCCAATGTGTTAGGGTAAATATACATAATCAAGCGAATGCCCCCAAAAACGAAAATGCAATGAGGCAGCGCACAAAAAACAACAAAAACACTGATTTTACACTCGCCAAACAACGACACCAGCTGGGATGGACTTGGAGAAAATAAAAATGAATATTATTTTACTTTAATATTTCACTTTCAGTGAGCAATAAATATTTATAAAGGTTAAGCTGTTCGATTTGTTCGATTTGTTCTCATTTATACGTTTTTATTTTCGTCATAATAATGAAACTGTGGAGTTTTAATGCATTTTCACTAGAAGTCTTACCTGTGAGACAAAAGCTAGAGATCATAATTTTTTCATGGAGTTTTATCCATAGTTTGGTTTTTAAACTTTTTCTTCCGTGGAAGCCAACAGCAACAATGTTGCACTTAAGCCTCGCCTGCGCCCATAAGTATGCTTCGATAAGTGTGAATAAGCGTGCCTCGCGATGACGATGAATAGCGAGGAAAACTGGGTGGCTAAAGAGGAGAGTACATAACGATGTACTAACTTAGTTAAAGTGCTTGAATGAAGATGAAAAATTGTCTGGCTAAAAATAGACTACCCAACGTAGGTACACACTTGTATACCAAGGGAACGTAGAGCTATTGGCTGCACAAAACACCAAAGTACAGATTAAATGTAAATAGTGCGCACAAGGTTTTACAATCGTAAAGTATTCCACAGCTATTTTAAAATGTTGCAATAGGGCAACTAACCTAAAGTGTGACACTTTTCCATAACGTTTTTAAACCATGTATCTGCTGCTTCCACTTAAAGTAGATCCCCAAATTAAAATCCTCGCCATTAACTTAACCAAGTGGCTTTCAAAAAGTCCAAATGGGAATTTCACCTGGCCAAAACCGCGTGAAAGGGTCGCGCAAATGGGGTTGCTTCCCTTGTCCGGATCCATATGCAAATTGGTAAAACTAACTAAATCAGACAAGTAAAAACACCCAATTTAATTACATAGTTTGCGGGCCAGACTAGGCCCTGCTCCCCCAGACAAGCGAGACATGGACAGACAGCGCATTACACAATATTTATTTAATGGCATGCCTTTTCATACATGGAACCGCCGCCAATTTATGTCGCCCAGAGTTCTTCTCCACCAGAGAACCAGGGAACCAAAGAACCGTAGAAGCCCAGCTACAAAGCTCCAAAACCCACCCCCTGAACTCCTCCCCGTGACCGAGATTCCGAGCTGGCGATGACGACGATGGCAAGTCGGGCCCCAACCCCTTGTTGACCGAGAAGGAGTTGGACTTTTGGCTTTGTCTTGAAAACGAAAGCAGCCCGGAAATGTTTGTGCTGGCCCCATCGTATATAGTAGCTACTTAACTGTACTAGACCGTACGTCCAACGCTGGGGAAAGAGAATGATGGGCGAAAAGGCGGTGGAAGGCGCGATGTGTGCATATATTATGCCGTCACCTTGCCGATGAGGCCTCACGTGAAAAATCTGGAATGCCTTGAAGGAAATTCAAGAAATATACAAAGAATAAAAAACGAGGAATCTCAAGCGGTTTCTGGAAGAAGTATGGCCACACTAGACACCTAGTGTGGCCAGGCCCCTGCACAACTCAGTTTAAAGTGACCAAATTGTTGATCTTGTGCCGTTGTGTATATATTTCAGTAGTCTTTTTTCTCCCAGTCTCCTTTTCAATTTGCAGATATTTGCTTTCTTTTCCTTACCGCTCCTTTTGCGCTATCTCTTACCAACTTTTCGCTCGCCTTTTTGCAGTTACGCTTTAAGTTGGCTTTAATCACGGTCCGCATATGCATACGGCTCTGTGCACAGGCACACAGATATGGCCATATGCATATGGCTTATACATATATACATATATATATATGTATCTATATATAACCACGTCTGACAAGCCCGATTTTCCACTTCTCCGCCACTCTTCTGTCTCAATAACTTTGGGCTCTGCATTTTCGTTACGTTTCGTATGCAATTTTCGCATTTGTCTGCCTCGCTCGCACGCTGAATGGGCGGGAAAATGGGTCTGTGGATGGGTGGGCCCACGCCCCTTTACTCGCTTGTTAAATAGCATCCAAAGTTGCAGTTGTTGTTGTTTTTTGTTTTCGTCGATGGTACGTGTTGGGAATGTAGGACATTGTTATGCAGGCAGGCGGCGCAAAGGAAGAGCCAGTGAGTGCGAACGAGACGGGGTGAGCATGGGCGGTATGGGCGGTATGAGGCTAAAAAAATGAAAAAAAGGAAAAGAAGAGGGGGAGTGGCAGGAGTAGGCCAGCCGCATGGCACGAAATGTGCAACACAAAAGTTTTCGTCATTATTGGCTTATGAGGTGAAATTTATTGCAGCATAATTCAATGGAAAACGCCAACGTTCGCGCCCTCTCTTTCGCGCTCTGCCTTCTGTCTCCCTCATTGTCTTTGGGTCAAAAAGAAGAAAATCAGGCGGATTAAAGGAGTTTTCACAATATCACCCACCGAAAGGGATGAGAAACGAAGAATATTTTGGAGTTTTCAGCTTAAGCGGATAAAACTCTAATTAAATAGAGCTCGTCATTATATACCTTAATATACCTTAATACCTTTAATAACTTACTTACTTATCTTTCTCCTCCGTTTTCTCATTTCAGCACGAAGACCTTTTGTAAGAGACAAGCCTAGAGAAACTAAGGAAAAACTTCAAGATATTACGAGAATCTTCTTATATTTGAAATATTTTCAAATTCGAATTCAAAAAACTTTATTCTTAATAAACTAATTGATAAATAATTAAATAATAGTAAACAAAGCTCAAATAGACTGAAATAGAGTCCAAATATATTACGAAAGTAAATGCAATTAATTCAACATATCATATAAATTAATTAGAACAAATTGCATTTAAGTTATTAACAAAGAAGGAAAACCAAACTAAACAAGCGAATAATTACACAAAAACCAAGGGCAGGAAAAATCAATGGACAAAGTCAAAAAACAAACACGGAAAAAAGCAAGTGAACCAATATAAAAAAAAAAACAGATCAAAGTGCGGAAAGTGTGTGGTGGCTCCATCGCGAACAACCATTAACCCATTGAATACTCTATAACTAAATTTCTTTAAAATCGCCGTTTAGTTCGCGTTCCAATTAAGTAGATATCAATAAATTATCGATTTACATCCAACAGCCAGAAGAACGGCTAGCCAAATGGATCATCAATCGTAGGGGCAGCCGAAAAGAAACCAAGGTAAATACACTGAAATTCCCGAAGATCTGCGGGATTATTTGTAGTGAATTCAAGATATGCGTGGGGGAGGGATTTTCTGGAAATGTGCGAGAGGTCATGGCATCGCCTGCCATCTAGCTATCTTGCCTCTCGCTCGTTGTATTTTCAACAAGTGCCTGTGCCCCTTAGTTTCTATTCTTAGACAAATGATTTTTCTTTTTTCTGGTCGCCGGTCTCTCCCTTCAAATTGTCTCTATTTGTTTGTTGTTGCCGCTCGTTTGTTTGTTTGGCTCCTGTGAAAAATGATTTCTTAATGAGTCGCAACTGTGCGGTAGATTGAACAGAGGGCCCCGAAAAAAGATTTTCGGAATAGATTGGCATAGATCATCGCGGGTATTACGCTGACTAATGGGTGTCTAATGACCGGAAGAAGTGAAAAGTGCCTGTTAGAGTTGAGAGCGGCTGAGATTTGGGCAAAGTTTCCGAGTAACTGGGAGCAAAGTAAAAATAAATTCAAAGTACCTTCTGAACTCAAATTAAATTAAATTTAATATTAAAATAATCGGTGCTAGAGAGCACAAATAATTAAGAAAAATTAAAAATGCTTCCCAAATTCAAGCTCTTTAATTTTTTCCTGCCATCGTCGAAGAATCAAAAAATTGCAGTAGCAGCTGTGAAAGCACAAAGTAGAAAATAGCCGAAGGGACGTGAAGTTCTTTTTGGAGAAATATAAGTGAAAAATCAAACATTTTCCCACATGCCGAACAGCACACGGCGCTTCATTAACATCATTCCACTTTCGTAACTCAATTTGGGAGCTGAAAATTCGTGGCACATGTGCGACAGCTCAGGAAACAAGCTAATTCCAGAATCAGAGTCAGCATCGAGCACATATCTTTATATACTCGTATGTATCGCTTCATATATGTGCGAAAAATCGCTGACGAAGCCAAACCAATTTCAAAGCTGAAAAATGGAGGAAAATATAGAAGGGGGACGGTTCCTCTTCTTTGTGGCCATTCATGGGGATTCATTCATAGAGCAATCAGACGAAGGATGGCGCGGGCTTAGCACTAATCAAATCAAAGAGTTCGAAGGAGCTGGGAAAAAACTTCCAAGGGGGCGGAAAACAAACAAATACGAGACAGGAAATGAGGAGCCGCGGGAGGTTTTTCCTCGGCCAGCCAGCCGAAGTGTCACACAAGAACGTATAAAAACATCCACAAAATCTGAGAGTTTAAAAAATAAAAAATTAAAATAAAAATAGGACGCGATCCAGCATTTCAAAATGCATTGTTTTGCCCCAACCCTTTGCGGGCAATAAAAAAGTTCGTTTATAAAGCAAACATTCCAGACATGTTTTCCCTTGCCTTGTCACTCGGCGGCTTGTAAGATTTTCCGACAGCTCCACGCCCCCTTTTCCCACCTCCCACCTCCCACCTCCCACTCCGCCGCCCGTCACATGTTCCTCACTTGTCTCGGGCGGCAATAAATACAATAAAAAACCCCCTCTCTCGAGCACAACACATTTCGTTGAAGATTCGTGGCGAATTCCAGGAACGAAGTGGCCCCACCGATAAATTAAATAAGATTGGCTGATTTGTGAGTTTATGGATTCTATGAGCACTCAATTGCACTTCTTGGGAGCAACTTTATTTCCCAACTTCATTTTGATACCTCCAATATGTTTTTGCTGGCGGCTGGAAATTATTTGAGTGTGAGGACCTGAATGCATCTGGTATTTTCACTGTTTTAAATTTCATTTTATAAATGTGTGCCCTACCTTACATTAAACTTTTATTTTTTTTTATTTTCCACTCTGAGTCCTAGAGAAGTTGCCTTATGGAGAAGGACCATACGCCATTCGACCCGGCAGCTCGGGTTTCTCCTTGTTTGCCCTCCAATTTGTCCACTGGGAAAACACCTTTCAAAGTCTGCAGCATGTGTCCCACTTCCCGGGGGCGTGGCAGTGGGTGCTGATGGATTTTGAGTTGTAATGGCCTCCGAAGGGCGTTGCGCATACGCCCCGTGGGATGCCACAACCCTTTTAATGCGCTTCCATATTTCACAACGCCCACACAATTTGTATTCATCAGCCGTAGATTTCTGGGCTGCGATTGCCTCTGTAATTAATTTTAATGCAAACATTTTTGCGGCTTGAGGCGGCATTTCATTTGTTCCCGTTTACCGCTAGATGTTGCTAATTTTTATGAGCATAATGATTGATTGATTGATGGATGGCTGGGCGGCTGAGCGGCTGAACGGCTGAGGGGCGGCAGGGGAGGTGAATCCGAATGAATGCTGATGGTTCGGTTGAGTGAATTGCTTTTTGATAGATCACAAATATGTCAGCGGGGGTGAAAGGGGCCCAGTTCATTGTTCGTTGTTGTCGGGCGTTCCAAATGGAAATCAAAATGGGAATTCGAGGAAAAAATGGAAGAACCGACGAAAATAGAAACGAAATTCGGTTTATGAAGCGCGAAAATGGAAAAGCGACAACTCAAATTGGATTAACCTCATTGCCCAAACTAAGCTGACAAATAGGAAAAATATTAGTACCACAATTGCAGTGGTGTAAATATTCACAATACTTCTTGTGAAGGAAGAACTAAGTACTCAAGTAAATGCTGAAAGGAAATACAGCGCAGACATAACTATTTTTGGAAGATAAGAAGAATATGAAAAGCCATTTCGTAATTCTTCATTTGCATTTAAGCAATGGCTTAAGACGGAAATTATATTTGTATTTAAATGATATTATTCTGCCTAGCTTTTTTTCAAGCTGGCCTTAAAGATCTGCAGGTTTCCTTTGAGCCCGTTTCGCGCTTTATATCAACAATTTTCCTTTGTCCCGACATCAGAGCGATTCTGCTGAACTTTTTTGGCTTTGTCCAAACAAATTGTAAATTTGTGCCCCAAAGAGGGGAAGCAGGGCAGGGCCGTCGGCAGCACACACAAATAATTGCCATATGTGGTGTTCAAGGGGGCTGCAGCTTGGTTTGCACGGAATGCATTTGGTTTTGTGTCTCGCATAAAGTTAAACTCCCGGCTTTTTGCCCACCACGATCTCAATAAATAAAACTCTTTTTCCAACGGCAGAGGCATGAATAAATTTCGCACAGCGAATGGCTGGTGGGTGGGTGAACTAAGACACATTTGACAAGTTCATAAATTATCGGGAATGGCGAAAAAAAATGTGTGTAATTTTTTTGATTGCTGGATATTTTTCATTGAAAGCCATTCGCCGCCCCGCCCCTCCAAGCCAGTGCCTTTAAAATGTATTAAACACAATATAAAATGGCTGAGAACATTTCCATTTCGAATGGGGCGTGGCAGGCACTTGCAAGGCAGGAAATAAATAAAAGGAAAGTTGCGCTGGCGCAAAGTATAAAGAACGGAATAAAAACTTGTGTACGGCGCATAAAAAGCCACAATAAAAATCCAACAAAGTGAGACACAGCCACCGAAACTATCGCCAAGTCTAGTTATCCAGCTCTCCAGGAGGCTGGTGGGGAAGCCCCAGAAATATGGAGTACAAACAAAGCGCAAAGAGGGTGATTTGGGGGAGGAGTTGCAAGGGGAAATAATGGACAATGCGGCGTATGCGCGATTTAAATTTTTCACTGGCACGCTGGCCAATGCGAAGGGGCGAAGGAAAAGCGAGCTGAGCAGGGCCTTAAATTATACAAAAGATGTCTGGCAAAGGGGAGGAAAAACAGGCAATAGATTATAAAAGGATTCCATGGAAACGGCACGAATTGAGATAGGGAACGAAGGCATAGGGGAATCTATAAATCGTTTTCTACAGCAAATAAATTGTGGAGACGAAAAAAATGCAGGAAGACCAAAAACGAAGTTCTCATTTCCTGGACGTAAGATCAGACCATTTACCATTTTATTTATTTTTGAGCTCACCTGTTTGACTTTTGATATTTGTATAATTTTTGTATTTAATTCTAATTTTTACTATTACCAATAATAATATTATTATTTTTACTATTTCCCATCTGTAAAGCTCCCCGATTTCCGCTGCTAGACTTCGCATACTTTCTCAACTCCTTCGTTTTGCAAATCTGCTGTCCTCCTCCTCAATTTTGTGCCCGCCCGACTTCTTCATTTATCAATCATCCGCCCCGTTGCACTCAGCTGTCTTCATATGCAAATAGTTGCCCCAAGTGAATTTTTTCTAATGTGTTTTGCGTTTGCCTCGGGGGGTAGGACCTGGTCAAAAGCCTTCCAAGTAAAATGCATTTGCTCTCCTTGGCCAGGCCGTCTCCTTTCAGTATGTCCCGAGCCCCAACCCCAACCTCAGCGCCAAAACCCCAACACCATGCCATGTATACCCATTTTTTGAGGGTCATTTTTCTTGGAGGCAAAGCAAACTTCTTGCGCCCCATTTTTGCTGCTGCTCCTTTATTATCTCATAGGGTAAAAAATGAATCGGGCCCACACACACTTATGTATACACGTACACAGAGGGGGTGCTATATGGCGGCATACAATGAATAATGGAGGCCGGGGGTCCTGGGGACGAGATGCCGTAGCTGAAGCGATGACAACTATAGAAAATATTATAAGGATATGCGCCCATAAAGCAAAAGGAGCCCAAGAACAACGAGCAGCGACATCGAACGACGCCGGGGAAGACAAATAAAAGAGAAATCGTTTATTGCAAAAGAGCCCATAAATTGATTTTTTCAAATAAAAATAAAATATCGACACACGAATGGGGAACCACCACTGCCTTCACCACCGCCATCACCACAGCCCGAGAGTCAGACAGATAAAATAAGCCATCTACCATAAGGAGCTGGGTGGTGTTGGGCTGAGGTCAGATGGTCTGAAGGGCTGATGGGTTGATGGGCCGTTGGGCGGCAAGGACTAAGTGAGATGCTGCCAAGATACACGACTCAATAGCCTGCTTGTGGTCCAAAAAGAAGCCGCCTCCAAGACGCCACGAAAAAAGAGAGGAAAAGAATGGAGGAATGGCCGGGGCAGTGGGAGATAGTTCGGGGCGGAGATGCCTGATGGAGAAACATTGTCCTCGGCGTCTTTGTCGTCATCAGAGATCCGCCTACGTCCTTTTTGGCCAAGGTACACCATGTCTCCCTGCCCGCCCACTCCCCATTTAAGTTAAAAACTATTAGGAGGCACCCGCCAAGCCGCCACCCACTGTCGTAGTACATAAATTAGGTGAACCCACACATTCACCCCAAATGAAGAAAGGAGAGTAAAATGGAAACGATGAAGTTTTGCCTGGCGAGGGTTAGATGAATTTTTATTAAAAACTACGGCCGTCTCTTTAATAAAGATGTGGACGGCACACGAACACATAGAAATGCGGAAACCATCACGAGCCAGGGAACATAAATAAGAACACACACAGACGGCATTTATCTAGTCCAGAGAAAATTGTAGAAAAAATGGTAAAGGCAGCGGTCGAGGTGGTAAACAGGGGCGGAAAGATAGTTTTCCGGAGGAGCGGGCCATGGTGTTATATAAGCCCTATACTTGATTCCGTTCCAGCTCACTTCATTCAGCTGAAAAATATGTTCTGTCTTGCCGCCTCTTTTAGCTCAAGAAGCTGGGCTAATTTAAAGTTGTAAGCTGATGCTTCTACTACAGGTAATGTTCAGTAGGTTCGCTAACTCCAGAGACGCGGTTCCATGGTCCTCCAATCCCCGAGTGCCTGCCATAATCCCTCTGGAGAAGAGAAAAAGCCAACTGTGTTTGAGTGCCTTTGGTTTCTCCGCCCATAACTCGCAACATAAATCAATTTGGCCATTTATTTAGCAGCAGGCAGCAGGCAGCAGGCGACATTTGCATTTGCTTATTAAAAGCGGGGCGGAGACAAAAGCGATGGGAGGAGAAGGAGTCGGCGTGACAAATATATTTCACAATTTTAATTGGCCAAACAAACTTGAAGTTTTGAAGTAGGAACCGAGCTGAAGTTGAGGCTAAAAACTTGATTCCTTTCTTCATTTGCTGCAGTTTCTGTTTTTGCCGTTGCCGTTTCCTTTTCTTATTCTTGCGCTTTCGCATCTTCATTGTATTCAAATACTCTTTTGTTTCGACGGCATGCCAATTATGGCGTGCAGCTTAGAATCGGTTGACTGGTCCCTGAAGTTTTTGTTGCCAATATGTGGAGTGTATTCATGAATTGAACAAAAATGAGTGCTTCAAATTGTCTCTGAATTTTTAAATTTAAATGGCGCCCAACGTGGGGCTTGCTGCTCGATTTGGGATGCATTTTTGTGTAATTTCTGCGCAACCGTTGATCCTCTTGCAGAGCCAAATATAATTTGGTTTTATTTACTCCATGAGTGTATTAGTAAGTTGTTAGTCGGCAAAACTTTCCCCCGTTGTGTTTGCTGGCAACGGAGAAGTTTTCAATCCAAGAAGGCAGGTTGGCTAAATTAAAAAGAGTGCGTGGCAGGAGCGGGATGGAGATTCATGAGCGGCAGTTCCAGCTCGGCCATAAACTTTATTGCCGGAGCAGAGGCGGGCGCATCTGCCGGAGATTCGCCTCGGTGTTCGGTGCTCGGTACTCGGTGTTGCTGTAGTTTCCGGACCGTAGAGTCTGGGGCAATCATACATTCATATCCTCATGTTTATTTAACGATGCTTTTTACGCTGCACACACAGCTCGAAATGCAAAAAGGATTAAAAGTCATCCCATTCAGCCCTCATCTCGGGATCCTTCAAGCGGCGTGAAATTTGGCACTTTGAGTGGCGTTTCGCGGTCTTTACGAAACTTTTAACTAAACTGAAAGCACTTTTGTGTGTGAGCGTGCTAGAATATTAAAAATCGTCTTTTACTTTAAGGGCTCATCCAATGTCAAAGTTGATCCACTCGTCGGGAATCTTCCACTCGGGAAAAGTGTGGCTGCTGCCAGTCAATTTGTGCCCTTTGATTTAGTTGCCATGAATTTCATTTGAGGTAAAAAGAATTTCATGCGTATTTTCTATAAATAAATTTAAAGCTCTGTGGAACTCCGGGGGCAACATCAAAGCCTTATGTCCTCCCAAAGCGATTAACATTTGCCTTTCAATGTATCATTTCATGGTTATGAGTCGATGGAAGAGGCTTTTGATTGGTCTGGCTTAATGCTGAGGTTCCTGGTGGTGGAAAATAAAATACATTTTAAGGTTTAATAAAAATGATTGACCACAAAACCTATCTTTGCCAATTTCTTCAATTTATTTTGTATTTTAATAACCCTCAGCCATTGAATCAATTACCGATGTCATTTTTTCCCTTACATATCGTATTTATCCTTTTACGTGTCTCACATGTGTTCTTTTTTGACTCCTTTTATTTGCACTTTGCCCTTTTCCCTGCGTGTTTTTCTGCTCTTTGCATTGGCCAATTACGTGGGACAAAGGCAAACAGAACGAATGCCAATTGGTTGCCAGATGGAGAATGCAGCTGCAGACTGGGATTCAGATGCAGATGCAGATACAGATACAGGTGGAGATTCAGATCGGGAGACCTGCAAAAACGCCAACGAATGCCGGGAGACGTACACTTTTTAATATCACAAATGGAAGGAATTATTATTGAAATATTTACAGGGCACAAATACAATTGAAACGCCGGCAGTGGAGTGGGCCTCCTTGGTGTCCCTTGGCTCCTGTTTCAGTTTCTCTTCCCACTTTCCAGTTTCCGGTTCCGTTTCAGTTTCGGTCCCTGCTCCAGACTGGGATGACATAATTTACGGCAGCTAGTGGAGTGGAGACAAGTGTCCTCCAGCGGTCTCGGTCTCCCCCTAGGCAATTAAAACGCCAAACTAATTAGATGAATTCTGTGTGATTTCCGTATAATTAAATTGCCCATTTGAGTGGAGTCGAGTGGCGTGGAGTGGTTCCATTCAGCGGAAAGATACTTGATTTCAAAAAAATAAGCATCTTTAATGTTTGTGAAGGGGTTGAGGCAAAAACACTGGGTATATGTGGAACATACTGCCGATTCGAGCAGGCAGTGTCGTACCTTGCTGAGCTCGTAATTAAATTTCTAATCAATTGGCATTTAGGTCTTAAAACTTACTTTTTGAAAATTAAAAATAAAAGGCAACCCATGTAAAAAAAAAATTGGTCAAAAAATAAATTTCCTAAAAGTGGTGGCGATCGATAGCCCTGGTTACTAGCTGCTCAAAACAGTAGATCTATTTGTTGTGCGCCTCGATTTGACTAAATTACGACCTAAAAAACGTATTTTTGGTCCAAAAAATGAGAGTCCCTATTTTTGCGCAAAAAATACCAGTATTTCGGTCGACGAATTGCAATATGAGGTCGGAATGAAGAATGACATATATCGATGAGCTCGTAATTAAACACCTAATCGATTGGCATTTAAATTTTAAAATCAAAATTTTGAAATTTCTTTTTAGCGATGTAGGGCTTTTCGGTTAATGTTTAGCGGAATACTCTGCCCTTTGATATCTTCTTTATGTCTCGCAGTGTGGGAGGATGTTTTACAACATTTATAACATGCTAACTATACACAACACACGGCTGGGACTTTCTGCTGCCACCCACTCGACGTTTAAGTTTACGGTACTTAACGTAATTTCCTTCTGCTGGCAACTTCTCCACCCACTTTTCGGGGGCCTTCCTTTTTCCGTGGGTGCACTGCCTGGTGGGCGGTGGGTGGCGCGGCTCATGTTGATGGAGCCTCTAGTTGAGCCAAAGATAAATAAGCAAATAGGCAAATAAATCTTCATTTCAACTTCTTGTGAGGCTTTCTTAACTTTTTCTCAGCTGTTCAGTGATGCCACACCGCCTCCTGCCTTTTATGCTTCTGAGTTCTTGCGCTCCCCTTTTGTCTTTTATCTTTTTGTTCTTTTTCCGAGCTCAGAGCTCCTTGTGCTCTTCTTAGCCAATTCAAAAATTTTCAACTTACGCTAGTAAATTGTTCGGGTAACATGCACTTAAGTATGCCAGCCACCGCACTCCCACCAGCGCCAGAAAAGCCCCCGACCCCGTTGAGTTTTCTGCTCTTATTTTCGGAACCCGCAGCTGGAACATATGTACCATGCACACGCCTCCGTTTCTGTGCCTTTGGGCCCTGTTCTCTTTGCTCTTGCCATTAAAAGTTGAGCCCTGCAGGGCGAAAGTTTCCCCCGAAAACGCTTAGCCTGCTAACCAGTCAGCCAGACGCCCAGCCACCCAGCCACCCAGCCACCCAGCCATCCACTTTTCCAGCTTTTCCTTTTTCGGTTTTTCATTGTTCAAGTATTTTTGGTATTTTACTTGGTATTTCATTTGCGTTGTCTTCCCTCTTTATTTGTTCTTGCCATTCCCGTTGTCAAGTGCAACATTTTGGGGCTGCAATTGGGGGAAATTTTCCAATGGTGGAGAGGGGGAGGGAAATGGGGCCGTGAGTGATATGTAGGTGACATGGCAAAAAATAGAGGGAAAACTTTGCCGGCCGTAAGTTAAGTGTCAGGCTTCGGGGACTAATTAACATATCGAGTAGCACAATTAGGTCAGCATTGAGATGGCTTAATTATTTAGCTGAGAGCATGCATTTTTTAAGGAAAACTGGATTAGATATAGGGATTAAGAGAAGAAAAGTTCCTTTAAGCTATTTAAACATTCTTTGCTTAAGTGCCATAGAATTATATTTTGTTTTTTAGTGGATAGACTCCCCTGACTAACCTCATATTTTTTTCCAGGAAAGCCTCTGATTTTCGCAGCATCCGAGCTGCATTGATTTAAATTTATTATGCTCAACGGCAGCAGCGTGGCAAGAATTAGATTACAAACATAAAAGTTTATTTGTTTCGCTCAGTTCTCTGTTATTTTTCGTCGGCTTGCCTGTTTGTCTGTTTGGCGTTGTTGCCGGTCTCAAAGTAAAGCCAGCTTTTGGTCCTCACCTTGCCCTAACACTAATTTCATTTTGCAGGTGAGCCTGCTCTACTATTCGGGGAAAGGCACTGAGCACTGCCGTCTTACAAAGTCCCTTTGGTAAAAAATTAAAAAGGGATTATTTTCTCATGGCCAATCGAAATAATATTGCTAGGATGAAGCATACATTTGGATAAGATTAAAAAGTAGGCTTTCGTAAATTAAAATATTCAATAATTCAACAGTCATATCTAAGAAAGAAATCATTTTTTTATTTTAATTGTTTGACAGAAGGGTATCAACTAGTCTACCCAATTTCCTGCGCATTTGCCCCGTTTTCGTCATAATCCGTCTGTCTGCTCTCCTAGGCTGAGTCATTCATTCACTCACTCACCCATTCATTCAGTCATTCATTCGTACACTTCCTGCATACCTTTGCATATTTTTGCAATTCAGCGGAAAGTTCACTTCGCTCTCGTGCTCCTCTCGCCACTTCCTCTCGCTTTTCCACTTTTCCGCTTTTCCGCCACCACCGCCGCCGCCGCCGTCGCTTTTCTTCCCGAGCTTTGTGTCCTCGGCTTATGTCAGTAAACTGTAAATATTTAATTAATTTGCATGGATATTTTTTATGCCAGCTAAGTTGAGTTTATTAGTCGCGCTGAGATGACGGGGACTCTGGCTGTGTGTGTGTTTTGCCCCCGCTTTTCCGTTTCCCCGCATTTCCTCTCCGCCCTCCTCTTTTTGGTTTTTCTCGCTCTGTGGCTCTGCATAATTTACCAAGCTCTTTAAATGCTTACACGTGTGTTTGTGTGCCAGTTTCCCGTTTGCTTTTCCGCCTTCCTCTCTCCCAGCCAAAGGAGGAAAAACAAAAAACCTGTGACTCGGAAAATGACCACAGCTGTAGGAGCATTTTCCGTCCCCATTTCCTTGAGCTTGCGAAAAAAGTTGACCCATCTTTGGCCACATTTTATTTTATTCAAAACAAAAAATGTGTAATTTAAGTAAATACTGTAAATTAAGATTTTGAAAAAGTATTAAGGTGAAAGGAATTTTTAACTATTTTATAACATTAAAACTTTTCATTTTTAGAATTGAAAGTGAACTACTTCTTTCATTCTGCCTTCCACATTCCGCTAATGCCTTTAATTTTGAAGCATATACCCTGCAAAAACTTTATAGATCGCAAAAAGGTTCTCAAAAAAGGTCACACGCTGCCCCACACTTCCTGTCGCCCCATCGTTCTTTTTATCCACCTGCAACCCCCTTTTTCCAGTTCCCATTTTCCACTTTCCACCACTCTTGTGCGTTTGTCCGTGTTCATTATTGCGGTTAATCTGTTTGTTCTGCGCTGCCCGTTGCTTGGGATTCACTGACAAAGTTTGCCAAAAAAAAAAAAAATAAATAAAAAAAGAACTCCAATTTCCACATTTTCCCAATCTTTTTATTTGAGGTGAAGGTATTTTTTTCTTTTTTAATAAGCCTCACTGGATGGTCAGGTGCAAAAAAATTAAGCGAAAGTGTTGGTCATTGGACAGAGGGATGATGGGAACATTTTTCGGGGCGGGGGTGGTGGTTTTTGCGAGGCAATCATCTTCCTGGCACGTTGTTGACATCAAAATAATGATTTTGGGGCGGGGAAATGAGGGTGTTGAAGAAAGACCGCAAAATGAAAGGCGTTGTGCGGCAGCAATGCAAACATATGCCCGGAAAACACCAGAGACAAACACCGTCGGGAGAAGGTGCACTTGAAGAATTTGAATTAATAAATGTAGAATACAGAATAGAAGCTCAAGGAAAAAGTATCCGAAAGATTCTCTTCTTTTAAACATAAGCAGCAAGTATAACAAGTATGAATCAGGAGCTTTGAAAATATCCCAGTGTATTTAAAAACTGTTGAGGAAGGAGATGGCTGTACAAGGAAAGAGACGGCTACAACGAGCACACATAAGCCCGCCCCTCCATCCCCCTGCTTATCACATTTGTTGCTTGCTTTCCTCATCATCAGAATCATCATCGTCCTTATCATTTTCACCCTAATCATCATCATAATAATGATCTTGTTGTTGTTAATTACAAAAAAAATGCAAAAGCACGAAAATGCCGCTGTTTACCAAATTAAATGCTACTAATTGGACGAGTTTAGCGTCGCTCAAGTGTGTGCTTTGCCCCGCCCCCCATTTCCCACCGCCCGTCGCCATTTTCCACCCCCGACCGCGCCCACTCCCGCCCCTTTCGGCGGTTATGGCTTTTGACGGCGGCCCATAGGAATTTTTAATGAAAGAAGTTATTAGTATGTATCAAAAGCATCGTTAGCAGCCCAAAATGAAAGTTGAATGCTGTGGCCGGGGGATGTAGATACACATGTACATATGTACTTGCACATGGTGGATGGGCTGACGAGGGTTAATCGTACACAGGTAGAAAATACCCAAACATTTCTGGCTTAAATTCAACGCCAATTTGGGGATTGGGAAAAGCTTAGCCCCTTGCACACCCTGCACTTTTTGGCCAAACGCTAAAATATTTAATTCTTAAGCTGACTTTAGCATCCCGCTCTTCGTCTGCTCTAATTTTCTAAAAGGTTCTCTAATCTCTGCTGTCCCTGGAGTTTTTCGGCAACATAAAAGTCCACCTTAAGTGCGGGTCAATGCTTTTACTCGGCTGCTTTCAGCCCTATTACTTATTTATATTACTTTTTATTCTCTACATTTATTTATTTCATGGGCGCTGCAGCAGCAGATGCAACCAGCAATGACACACTAAGAGAGGAAGCGAAATCAAAACCAAAGCAGTCCACGGGGCGTATGAGTAACGTCAGATGAGCCGCTCCACTTTCCACTCCTCCCCACTTTCTCCGCGCCGCTTTTTTCCCTCTTGTGCCCACTCCACCAGCCCCATGTGGGGCATTAAAAACGCCTACGACTGCCTGCAACATTTCCTCGTAACCCCATCAGCCCTTCAAGTATTATTAATAAAACGTTGTCGCATCGTTGAGCGCATGATGTAGCCGCTTAGGAAAAGTGGGCGGGAGAAAAGCGGCCAAATGGGGCCAGTGGGCGTGGCCTGACAATGCTTATGGAACAGTGAACATTTGCAACAAAACAAAATCCGGAAACCACGACAACGACCAGCGAATAAATACGGGCAGTCAACAAAAGGCAGAGAGTGGGAGTGGGCGGGCAAAAGCTGGGTTAATAGGTCTCCATATGGGAAGGTCTAGCTCGGAGTGATTGTGCCCGGGATAAATTGCACCCGTGGATGCGCGAAAAATTCGCATGGTTCGGATTAAATATACCCAAGTATTCGAGGTGCAGCTCAGTTTTTCAATGTGATATCTGAGGGTGTTTTATCTGACCAAAAGGATTTGTTTAATAATGATAAATTCATATTATAAAATGGTGAACACAAAATCCTTTTATGACGTACAAAACACATTTTAAAATGCTTCAACAAAATATATATCAAAATTCTATAATTTTTGTTTTTTGTATTTTAAAATAAATCTTAAAACGTCCTACAAATAATAACAGCTCTCACTAAAAATATTTAGCACACAAGTTTGTTAGTCAGTTTTTAAAATATTTTCAGCACTTTTCAATAGCTTTTTCCTGTTTTTGAAAACAAGCCAATTCCGGCTCAACGAAAAGTATTGCATACTTGTGGGCACTCACACACACTCCCAGCTCACCCACACTGCGGAAAGCGATGACGTAGATGTTGATGAGACGTCGACGTGGCCTGATTGACGCTGCGAGCCATTGTTGTTGACTTGGCAGTTGGTTGAGTGCCGGAACGGAAGTGGAAGGGGCTCCCAAAAATATAATTCATATTTAATACGCACGCGGCTTCGTTGGTGTGCGAGCTCACATAATTAGTTGCAGCACACGGACTCAGATACACACCCACACGAGCGCACACACGAGCAGACAACGGAAATCAGAATTTATTTACCAGAAATAAATAATTAAAAATGCCTGGGAGGAGGTTTTTCCGGAGATCTTCCACCGAAAACTGTGCAAAATTTAATAAATAAATAAATAGCAGACGAAAGCACACACACAGACTTGGTTTGACATGCCGCTCAGCTCGGCAGTTAATTAAAAATTGCGCCAAAAAGAGGCGGAAAAATATTTCCCAATTTTCCTCGAAAGGGTGCCTGAAGAATGCTAGTTGCTGCTAGCTTTGCTGGCTATTCGGGGAAATCTAATATCGTTTTTGGCGAAAAATGCAGCTTTATCTTGGCGTGCAGTATTTGCGTTCTGGCTGTGGGAAAAATTATTTGTATAATTTATATGCACATAATTTATGCAGAATTTATGAAGTATATGTCCAACATCCGGTTTTCTTTTCACAATTTAGATAATATGGTTTTTAATGGATAATTTCGGTTCGATAAATAAAATATGCTCGCATAGTTTATCACATTAATTGGATTTTAATAACATCTTAACCTTATCGAACTCAGTACTGAATTATATGTTTTCATTATTTAATGAAAGTTTTTTGTATTACCTATAAGATAATACAATGAAATACAATCCTAGTATTATTTAGCTGAGGATTTTTTATATCCAAACTTATCGGCCCGCAAACTCTTCTGTTATGGTCAATTTTAAGGCAAGCAAAGTGAAATAAATTTCATGTTCTACTTAATTAGACTGGCTGCGAATTGAATAAACTTGCAGATAATATTCTTTGCGTTTTCGCAGAGTTTTGGCCAAAGATTTGCCGTTTGCGAAATGCGAATATAACTAACATAAATCCCCACGTGCGGAAATGAGTACACAAAAGCTCCAAAATGATTTCTATCTGTTTTGGGGGGCGGCGAAGCTGCGCCTCAATAATTTAAATTTCCAGCATGTGTGTGCATGTGATTTTATGAAATTAATTTCGCCTTCATGGCACATTCTGTGGTTATGAATTTATTAAAATCGCTTGGCAGAAACTGCACCAAATGGCAAATTAAGCAGTTTAGCAGCAGATTTATGTGCGGCCCCACGCCCCACTGCGTAGGCCGAGAGTCTTTATGAAGTTGCTAACATTTATGGCTAATAAATATGCATGTGATCAGATAAAACATTTGATTTTTATACCGCTGACAAATCAAAGCAAAATTGCGTATGCGCCATGTGCGCCCTTGTATCATTGTGGCTTTGAGTCGACCGAATCGGTTTTTATGGCCGCCAATTACGTTTGATGGCACGCAACTTCTATGGATTATCTTCTTAGCTGTATCTATATGTTTTTCCCCCTCTTTTTGGGCTCATAATCTCTGGAAACGCCGGCCTTAAATGGCCGTCAGTTGCCTTCACTTCTCGTGCCAATTTCCACGGAATTTGTGCATTCAACGCTCGGGGTTGCAGCTCATGTTCAACCTGACACGATTTTCCTCTTGGTCATCATAAATTTCATTTATCTGTTCGTTGTTTTGGCGTATGAAAATCAACGCATCAAGCAGATTGCACAGAACTAGTTTCGATGTGCATTAAGAATACCTAACACTAGTAAATCCGTAGATGTATCTTAGGAAAAAAAATTCTTTAAAATTATGGTTTTTGTATCACTTTATTATTTTAAAAAATTGCACTTAGAAAGTATCGATAATTCATTTTTAATCATCATCATCACCATCAGTGAAATTGCTATATTGGCTATTTTTTAAATATATATTCAAGGAAATTCCCTTATATTAGTTTCAGTTTACTTTTTACTACCTAAAGAACTGTATACTTGTAGTTCGTTTAACTCACCCGTAAGTCTGCTGCATTTGCGCTTGCATAGCTGCCTTTATTCTTTTCTTTGTTTATCTGGGTATTTATTTAACATTTTCTGTGTTGTTTACTGGCCAAATAAACTTTTCCACACATCATTAGCTGGGAAATGGCAATCAATGCCAGACGCGGGACAACATCAAGCAGTTTCCTCTGGCTCGAGTTTTCTAGCTGAATTTTCCCATCTTTTCTATCGCTCAATTTTTGCTGGGCCTGTGCTAATTTAGTGCATTGTTGCAGGCAGGCAGCTTTTCCAGCTTTCCCAGCCTCCCCAGCCTTGCCGGCTTTTCTCGATTTCCTCGGGAACGTGCTAAGTGCTGGGCAGCAGGGAGAAAAGTACATTGCACGATCAAGTGAGCAGCTCCATAATGGTCGTTTTTAGGCCACTGACTCCACGATGAGTTCGTCTGACAATCCAGAGGGAGCGGGGCTCGGGGTCCCGATGAATTCCCTGTTATTGGTCACGTACAGCCGGAAAAGCCGGAAAGCAGGGGCCGGCGGAAAAGCCACAGAAAACGGTTGACTTGTGAACTTTGTAAAGAAATTAATAAGTGAACGTTGTCAAGTACAATTTATTAATCGGGTAGAGGGCCTCCGCTGCCCAGTCATGGGGGAAGAAGCCTGACTAAATTTTTACTCGAAATTAAAAATATATTTAGCAATTTGGGGCAAAATCTGCCTAATAAGTGCCATTAATGCTGAACATAATTGTAATACATTTAAGGACGACTGTCGTGTTTAATTATTATGGTTCCCAAGTTAAGCTAAAAATAAACAACTAAAGGGACACTTATCCAAGCAAATTGTACCTTTTCGGCAAGCAAGACTGCCAAGAAAATCAACTGGATGCCATAATTACTATATTGGTTTGCCTGGATAACAAAATGCTGATAATGTACCCCTAAACGTTCCCTAATTGATTTATGGCCCTGAAACGCACTGCAGTCGCCATAGAGAGCCAGCAAATCAAATTTGTTTGTGGCTGGTTACATTATTATGCGTATTATTATCATTGGCCCAAGTCCTTCCTTCCTTTGGCACCTCCTTGCTCGATTTTTCCAGACCTCCACCCGCCATAATTCTATTTTCCTTCACGACATTTCCTTCTCGTTCCCCCTTCCCCAAGTATTTCTCTGGTTTTTATGACCCAAAGTCGTAAAGGCAAATACCAGAACTGGAGACGAAACTAGACGGGGCTGTCACGGAAAAGTGGGGGAAAATTCGCGTAAAAACCGGGCGGAAAGGGGAGGGAGAACTCCGCGCTTGCGGCAGTGTTAATGAGATCTCTTGGCCACGTTTATGGCATTGTTTAAAGCCACGAAAATCACGGGAATTGGCATAAAAATGGCTAGCAAATCTATAAGGCAGACACACAGCTACAGATTTCTAAGCGTAGTAAGCAGCAGTCGAGCGTTTACAAATTCAATTTAATGGCTCGTATAATGCCCGTTTACGATCCCTTAAATATTATGCTCGAGCACAAGTTAATTATGTTGAACGTTAAATAAACATCAATTAAAAAGTTGTTGCCATGCAAACATATTTCGTGCATTTTAAAGACAGCCTCGGAGAGGAGAGGCGGAGGGCGGAAAAGCGGAAAATGGCAGCCCGGCACGACAATAAATATTCATAGCCGAGGCTGAGTCGTAAAACAAATCAAAAGTCATCAAAAAGTGCACTTTGCTCTAATTCCCTGTCTCTCTCTCTCGGGCTTTTCTTATTTACTTTTCCCCCATTTTCCTGACAAGTCATGCTATGACCTATGACCCCTTCCCCAGAGCCGAAAAAATATGGAGAAAACGTATCGAAAAAATGGGAAATCAAGGAAAAAACACACAGCAGGAGCAACAATCAGCATGGCAACAACTGAGCCGCCCGGAAAACTTATTAATAAACGTTATGACGACAACAACAAGGCTTCTGCCACCCCTTTGACCCCCCTTTGACCCAATCCCAGAAAACTCCAAACGACATCCAAATTGGCAAAGTTGGTACGAAAACGAAACGGGCCAACAGAAAAATCCAAAAATAAAGAACAAAAATCGTAGGAAAGCCAGTGGAAAAGCAATGACAACAAAGGCAGCTGCAACTAAGGGAGCAACAGCAGCGGCAACAAAAGCAGCAACATTAAGCAAATAAGGCACACGGGCAGCAACTACGGCAGCAACAGAATTCCGAGCCATTCGGGCGGCATAATTGCAAAACTGTTTTCATAAAGCCCAGCAGCAACATCAGCAGCACACCAGCAACTAGCAACACCAGTAACTTGCAACAGCAGCAGCAACAGCGACTTGCAACAGCAACAGCAGTAACTTGCAACAATGCGGCAGCCAGACTGGAAAACAAGGATTGCCGCAAACAATCGAGTACCGAAATAAGGAAAATGTAGAGTACAGTGAAAACCGGGTAGAGCAAACGTACCTACTGCCAATAAAGGGCCTGTGAACTTAAGTTTTTATTCAGAGAGCTTAACTTAAAAGTCACTTTAAGTGTGCATAAAATGTGAATTTAAAAAAATAGGTTTTGGGAACATACAACAAATTTTTAGAAGTATATACATAAAAAGGTTTTGGAAAAAAACGTTGTCAACAACAAGGATTGTAGAACAGATACTTTACAAATAAAAGCTTAAAAAAATTGTAAATGCTCCGTCAAGGAAATTAAAAATATTATACTAAGTTTATTGAATATAAACAAAAATTTGATATTATTCATCTATACACATACTTTAAATTATAATTTATGTTGATCTGATCTACAATTGCAATGGTATGATATCCTGTTTAAAATATTATGATGATGGGCAGTCTAAAATTGTTATGATAGCGTTATGCTGGTCTGCCATCGGCACCAGAACAATTAGCGCTTTGTGAACTCCTCGGTCCCATTCTTGTGGACTGTTTCTCCATTGTCTGGCAGGTCTAGTTTCCCCCCCCCCCCCCCCCCCCCCCCCCCCTTTCGCCGTTTTCCGTTGTCCCAGCAACATTTGTGGCAATTAAAGCGGAGATTTCAAGGGTGTGGAGCCGGGAAAACTTAATGGGGTGGGGGAGGGGGAGTGGAGTTGCTAGGAAAACCAGGGGCGGAGTTGATTTCATAATTTTAGGGGCCCCGCGGCGTGTAAACAATTTACAATCGATGCCCAGCTGCCGCTGCTGCGATGTCCGCATAATATGTATGAAAATGAAATTAGTTTCGTCATAAAATATTCATTAGAGCCGATTCCTATTGTAATTTGCATTAATTGAATTGTTTGTTAAATTGGAAAATTCTCGCCAGCATTATAAATTGTGCTTAGCTGCCGCCCCCGAGCTCGCTGGTCGAATAACCATAACCATTTCCTTCTCGACAATCCCGCAACGAGGGCAATAACCATAATAATAAAATGAATTAAATATGACCCGAATGCTGGGTCCCGGAAACCCCAATCCAAGCCCAAGCCCGAACCCGAGCCCAAACCCAAACCCAAACCCAAAACCCCAACCGATTCGCACCGAACTGAACCGTGTAAATCCAACCGCACTGTGATTAAACAGCTCAAACAATTGTCGCACGTGCGTCCATCTCGACACAATGGCAAAAATCTCACACTCGACCGCAAATTGAATTTAAAATGAGATCCGAGCATGCACGTGTACAGTGGGTTTCGGTAGTGTAAGGCTGTCGGGCTATAGGCGGAGCATTCCTCAGAGGAAGTCATGCCTGGCAAGTACACTCTACAAAAGAAGTGGGCTTTATATGGGAAAATGCTTCTGGCAGTTGTTCGGGAATGTCTTTCAAAGAGGAAAAAGTATTCTAAAAAGTAAACTCATGTTCTGGGCTCTTCTCTCATAGGAACATATACTTTATGTATCTGCCTAAATGCCCCACTTAATGCACCAGTTTATGCCTCCAATCGCTTACTAAAATTGCAAACTTTTTCCCATTTTCCCACCGTTTTTCCAGGTAAGCCCACGTGAATCTCCCCCTCCGCCCCCGGGAGCATCATCAATTTATGCGCCCAAATGTAATGATGTGTATGTAAGTGAAAAGACGATTTTCTTATTGATTAAATTACACACACATGAGCAGGCACACTGGAAAGAAAGAATTTATATGTCTCGGCTCCCCCCGGGGCGATAAATTTCGGGGAAATCTATATCTGTAAATGCGATTTCGGTTTGTTGGTTATTATACTTTGATGGCCATTGGATTTGGCCAGAATGGGCATATTCGATTTGGTTTCTTTTCGGCCAAACGTTATATAATCCCAGCACAATTTGCGGAGAAGAGTTCACGGAGCGAGTGCAATTTTTTATCCCCCCAAATTATGGGCAGTAAAAAAGGGACACTGGCGTTGCATAAACGGTTTCTACACACAATAAAATAGATTATTTCAAGCGATAGTTAATTCGCGATAAACACCATAAAGAAGAGATATCACTGCGAAAAAAGACCCGTAAAATATCCGTTTGACCTCAATTCAAGTTTTTCCCTTTCACATTACTTTTGGTGCGTGTAAAGGGATTTCGAGTTTTTGCACTCGTATGCCTGGCTTAAAATAAATATTGCACAGATTCTACGGTGTAGGTTACAAAGAATCTTTTCAATAAATACGAAGGAATATTAATTCGGTGTGTACCTTTCCTTTTACCGATGTTATTACCCGCTTGAATTTTCCTCTTGGTATAGTCTAAATATCTCGACGATTTGAGCAGCGCTTTAAGAGTATTCCCTGCAGTCCCCATCTTATGCTGGCCGTATTAATCTCACAATTCGTTATGGACACGATTCCATTGCCGGCACTTAATTAATCCTGTCACACATTGCCCGGGCATCCGCTCCGTCCCGCTCTAGCCGCCTACTGCCCTCTCTTTCCGCCGCATTCGCCGGTCTCGCTCTGGTGCTCACCTTCGTTGACCGCATGCGGTGCTTGAGTTTTATGTGCGGCCCACGTAAGTATGCTACGCCATTTGGCCCATGAATTTAGCCAAGGGGATTTCCCATCCGCCAGCTGGCCCCCTCGCTACTGCCGAGGACACGCCAAATAGTTTTGATGCCCATTTAATAAAATTTTCTATCTATTTTCCTGTCTCAGCTCGACGACTTCTCCTTGAATTCGTTTTGTCATTTATAGTGCTTTCTGGCTGCCACCCCCAGCCCAGGCACCACGCCCCTTCTGCCGACTGCGGAAAATACCGCCCCCGCTGTCCCCGCTGTCCCCGCTGTCCCGGCTTTCCTCGACTTCCTTCTCCAAAGCCGGAAAGTGAAAAATCCCAAACGGAAATACATTCATTTGCTTGTTTTACTTTTCCAATTTCAATGCCGGGGCTTGTCTGTCCCTTTCTTTCCCCCCACAAACACACACACATCGTTGCATATGTGGGCGGTGGAGCGGAGGGGGCGTGGTCCGGGGACCTCGTGCCGCAGTCACGTTTAAAACATTAAAGTTAGATTTATGACTTTTCGGGTTATAAAATGACTTTAGATTGATTCCCGTCACATGATGACAGTTTTTCGTTTTTCACTCGCCAACCAGCAGAAGAACCTTTTCCCTCTCCCTCCACGCGTCCCCACTTTCCCAGGAGAGGTCCTGCAGAGAGGTCCTGGGCACCATGTGTAGACAATGAATTTTTAAGTTGTTCATAAGTTGAGGCACCGGAGGACTTTCCGCGCTGTACGAGTGGGGCTTACTTGGGAGGCCCCAAGCCAAAAATTGGTTTACTTGTTCTCGGTTTTCGTGTTATTTATTCCTGTAGGGTGTTCAAAATATATATATTATCAGAAGGTCTGTTAGAATTTATATAATGTTTTCCATTAATAATAATTAGAACTCAACTAAAACAAATTTAAAAAATCGTGGCATTTTGATGTGATCTGTTCCTATTTTTTTTAGGTATAGGTACTATTATTATTATAATAATGATCAATACTAAAATAAGTTACACAAGCTAAGCTTTTTTAGTTTGGCGAATACATTATTCGGTTTTCTCACCCATGTATTCCCTTCAAAAATATTATTTAATAAAGCCGAACTAAAATAATTAAGTTTTTCTTTAATTGAACATTGTATTATTTATTCCCTAAGCATTTTTAAACATTATAGCTTAATCAAAATAACTTCCACGATTCCCTGATTTAAGTTCTCCATTTTCCCATTTATATTATATTATATTATTTATGTTTTTAATGTATAAAATAATATTTTATAACTGAATCTATCTAAGCTCCACAGTTCCGTGATTAAATTGTGAGCAGTGAATCTTTTTTTTCCCGCTCGGCGACTAACCGAAGGCGCCTCTTAGCGCGCACTAATGTTAATTTAACATTTTGGCCTAATCAAAGGCCATTTTTAATTAGCCGCCGTCCATTTGCGCGCTTTTCCCCGCTGATCTGCGTGGATTTTCCGCTAACCTCAAATGCTGATGAAGAAATGCCATGACAGAGTTGCATTTCCGATGGAAACCCCTTCTGGAAAATGAAACGGGGCCATCGTGTATTCATTAGCGTGTCGCTGGGATCTGCTCTCCACTTTTCTTCTCCACTCAGGGAAAGTCGGAAAAGTGGGAAAGGGAAATCAGTGGCAACCGGACCGCGATAGAGTTATCAAACGTAGCCGCAGCGAACTATTAATGAAGGTGGTGGTGCTGGGGGAAATCTGGTTGGGGAAGTGGGTGGAAAGCGGGTGGAAAAGGGGGTGTTGGTTACACTTTACGTGCCACTGCACACATTGTGGCAGAAGGAGACGGCAGAGGGAAAACACACGGAGCGAGAGAGAAGGTTAGATTCGAAGCGCTAATTACGTGGTCATTAATTGCGCTAATTATTTTTCATTTTGCCCCGTCCAACCCCAACCCCTCCCTCTGCCCACCACCCCGCTGGTTTGCAATTTCCATCCATTTCCATTTTTGCGTCATTTGCATTCCGTTTGTTCCTTGTCTCCAGATTCTCCATTTCGTTGTCCTGTTTTTTACGCCTCGGTATTTTCAATTTGCAGCCAGTTATTCGCAAGAGGGAAAAATTCAACAAAAATAGGAAAAAACATGAAACCTAGAGGGAAAAGGAAAATGCAGGGAAGGTGACTTTTCCTCTCTTCCATTCCATTGCATTTCCCGTTTTATCTCGTTTTTTGCTCGGCTTCACTTTTCCAATGTTGTTTTCCTGCAGAAAAATATTTGATTACTATTCTATTTCCTTTCGTTCCTTTTGTTTTTCACTAGTTTTTCATTAGACACTTTTTTAATATTTAGCACTTTTTCATAACTTTCCCCCATTTTATTGGCCTTTTTTAGATTGATAATCTTTTGTATCAGCCATAAATTAATTTTCCGTTGTGTTCAAAATCCTACATTTCTCTTTCTTTTTTTAAATTTTTGTTTGGTTTCCTAAATATGTATTACTTAAATATAAACATTATAAAATTTTTACAAATATCATCTTCATTTCGTTTTCATTGCATAACTAATTGCTCTGTTCCTCTCTCGGAAAATCCCATTTATTTGATTTGAATATTTTTTGAATACAGTTTTTCATTTCCGTTGAATTCCCAACAGGTATTTTTAATTCGACCGTTCCCACCCTCCTGGCTTTTCCGACCGCTTTTCCTTCTGCTCCCTGCTGTTGTTATTCAGATTTTTTCATTACGTCCATTTTCTTATGCACATTTCTGTAATAAGAAAATGCGCATGAGGTAATTTTCCTGGCTATTTGCAGCATTCTGCAAATTGGGCACACCGAAGTGGCGGAGGGGATGGGGTCTGAGGCAGGGGGTGGGAAAATGCTGCGAGGGTGGGAAAAGTAGTGGGTGGCCTGGGGTAAGCCGCAAGTGACCGACATTTTGTGTCATCGTCGACCAGAAATGAAAATGGCTAAAACCGTGGCAACGGAAAAGATGAACACGCTGCAGCGCCCCAAGCCGGGGCGGGGGAAACTGGGGGCGGGGCATCCGGCCAGGGAAACGCAGGGGAAAAGCGCCAGGGAATCGGTTGTGTCGGTGTCACTGGTAATTTGATGAAAATGATGCCACCGCTGCTCCATTTTACACTTGGCGCTAATTGAAAGTTTCATCAGCGGGAATGAAAATGGGCTTGGCAAATGGAAAATGGGGGCGTGGCACTTGGAAAATAGAAAATGAGGCAAAAATAAACCAGAGCAACGAGCAGGGGACTTCCTTTGAATGCCAGATGATCACTGCGATAATTGAGGGAGATTAAAGGGGATTAATTAGATGATGAGATAATGAAGAGTTAAGGTGACTTGCAGATCCCACAAATCAACTGGGACTTAATGAGCTAAATATGGGAAAAACTAATGATTTCAATTAGTAGTCGGAAAATTGATTTGAAAGGGGATGCGTAATTTCTCGCTTAGCTTGATAAATGACCTAACAAATAATTGAGCTCAAGAAATCGAACTTAAGAATTAGCGGTTTTGAGGTGCATTCCAAGGGATTTACGTGTATCTTTAAAACTGTACGAATTGTCAACAAATAAATTAAAGACATGTTATTCACGACAGTTTCTGGGAACTCGAAAAGCGTTTCGAGTTTGCAGCTTTAATAATAACAAATGATACTTTGCAGAACACCATCTAGCAACTAAGCAAGAAAGGAAACTCGCCTGGAAACCCAGTTTTTAGACAAACTACAGGAGTAGAACATTTGAGCACACATGCTTCCAAAGTCGTTTCCCCGCCACCCATTTAGGGTCTTTAGTTATCCGCAAAAGTTTTTGCCCCGGGATTCCGGGTTGTCTAATGAAATAAATGCGAACTAATTATTTATTTAGATCTCGCTTCCTCGCTCGCAGTTTGCTCAGCCATTCAGTGAAGAGGGGAAACTTTTCATTTGGCTGGGCTGTTAGGCTGTCGACGCAAAAAGACCAGCGGAAAAGCCGGGGAAAACACAAATTTTGGGGCCACACACAAGCATCATCAGCATCAGGGAATGTTTCAACAGTTTACACAAAACTTGAAATTAATCAGAAAATTGTTTGGCCAGTCCAAACTGCAATTTGCAGTTTTTGCGGGCCGCCAAGTTGACGGCAAATAAATATGTGGCCCACTGTGACGATGGCCCAGGGACCAGCAGGATATAATCGGTGACACAGTGAAGAATGCTCCGCCACCCACCCCACTGTTTGTTTAAAGCCCAAACAATCGGGCGAGGAGAGGGATTTTCAGTGGGGTGTCCTGGTGGCTCAGTGTCCCGATGTCCCGGACTTGGGCGGGCACGTATCTAATTTATGCCATCTAAACAAAATACAAACAACAAAGGACCAACACAAAAGTTTTCCCCCGCACACACACTGCATGTGTGTGAGTGGTTGCCGCCCGATTTGGCTATCTATAAAGCGCTTTTCCACCACGTCTCCTTGGAAAGTGTTTTGTCTAACTTTTGTCTTTCGGCTTTATGAATTGTATCTTTTACGGTTCTGGTTTCTGGTTTCTGGTTTCTGCCCCCTGGTTTCTGGCTGGCTGCCGTAAGCAGCCCGATATGATTGTTTGTCTGTCTCCGATATTAAATTCAAATATATATCTGTATCCGCATATATATACTTTGGTGTATATTTATATGTCTCGGGCCAGGAACATAGACGTAAGCGGACAGTTGAGAATTATTGCCGATAACGTTCGGATTGGAGGGCCTGGACTGGGTCGGATTGGATGGGTCGCAGACGCAGTCGCCGTGACTTGGACAGATTGAACATGTCGCCGCTTCTCCTCCTCGCCGGCCAAACTGTTCCGCTCCAATGTCCCTTATGTATTTCATTTATTTTCGTTAACTTTGCTCCCGGACCGGCGAGGCGTGTAATTTGAAACTTGCCCCTCGAAAGGGGCCCGACCCTGCCACTCGAAAAGGGGTGCGATGCTAATTCCCCCAGGAGTTCGGTGCTCAGTACTTGAACTCCCATGTATATGTAAAGTATATAACCGTCGGCAAGTGACCAAAGTTTGTACCATTTAACCTAATTTGTTGTTTTATTTTGGCAATTTAACATTTGCTTAGTTCTTTTTGATGCATTTTCCTGAATTCTTTCAAGGGATCGGATTAAACCACACACTATTATACATATGGGAAAAAAACAGAATTACGTTTAATTTGAAACCCATTTTACACCTCAATGATTCAATGAACATACACATGAACATACAAGGACCCCTTAACAGCCTCCGTATCATTCCATGCTTTTCCTGACATTTCCGCTGATATTTTCCGTCCTACGGATTTGCCACACTTTAAACTTTTCAGACCACACTTTGCATTTTATTTCTGCTGAGCCGAGCTCCTTGGCCACACGTATATGGCCAATATCCTGCACATTTCCCATGTGTGCGTGGCTGGGTAAATATTATTTGACAACATTTGGCTTGGCAAAAGCCAAATGGCGAACGGGAGCAGCTGCGGCAACCCGTCCCCACCCACTCGACAGCGCCTGTGTGCGCGGGGTGCTCTAGCATGTGTCAAGTGGCCGCCGTGGTCGAAAAAAGTGGGAAAAAGTGGAAAAAAGCTCCGAAAAGTGCAGGAAAATGTGCAGGAAAAACTCTCCGCAAACTTTGCATATTCGACTGCTGCTTGCATTAATCAAAATGTTAAATAAGAAATTGGAATCGGAATTGATTTCCAGCTCTCAATTCTATTCCACTTTTTGCCCCCCAAGTGGCAGCTGCCACATCATTTATATAGTGCGCCCCCGGTGGGCGTGGCAACACCTGACAAAAGGACACTTTTCCCCTTCTGCATGCGCCTCGTGTCATGGTCCAAGGATTCCATTCCGCAGGAAGTTTTCCTCGTTAAAAACTGCAACAGCAATCGTTTATCGAACTCTGCGAACATTGATTGGCAAGTTGACTTCGAGCTTGGGTCCTAGCGTCTTTTATTTTCATCTTGGTTCGACTGAAATTGAGTTTTATTATCCGAAAAGGTGAGCGAATATGGAGAGTTATGTGTAGGGGCTGACAGTGGGAAAACGATTGGGGATACCAAATGTGTGGAAATTAGCAAATGACATTATTCTAATATAATAATGATCGAGTACCAAAGCTTAGAGAATAAATAAATTTGGATATGTAAGAACTAAGAGGGGACTTACAAATTATTTGGGGATAATTACTTTAGGTAAAATAATCACTCTTTAATGTTGAATTCAGTGTTTACTCAGTGCTCTAAGCTCTATCTATTGTAATTTAAGAAGTGTGATTTTTATAAAACTTCATGTCTTAGTTTCTTAAGCCTCATCGAATTTGGGGCATAAAGAAAAATAAAGTATAGCCAATTATAAAGCGAATTATGATGCCCAATGATTCTAAATATTTATATTTCAAGCGCTTTCCTGTAGGTTCCAGCAAATTCCACACACAACATAATGCTTCTGGCCCTCGAATCCTGAGCAAAACCTGCGTTTAAGTTCCTGCGCGCCTGCCACGCACTGCTCCCTGTGTTTCCATATCGTTTATACATCTGGCCATAAAAAATTGGTGTCGAGAGCTGGGTTTGTCGATTGTCGAGAGGTTCGTCTCCACGGCAGCGCCGCCCCTTTCGCTGGTAATGCGCTAATTAAAATGCCTGAGCTGCAGGAAAAGCCCGAGCATTTTCCTCCGCTCTCGGCTGCAACGGAATGCAACTTGCCACTGTGTGTGCAGCTGTTCTTTGGGGGAAACGGGGGGACAAGTGCGAGGGGCTCTGGCTTTGGGTCCAGGGGATAAGCTTTTTGACTTGCCACTTATTAACTTGCCAAGCAATTATGGCCTGAAGACGGAGCCGAGAAAAGATTTCAGGTCGTTGGACCTTTTCCTTTTAGCCTGCTTTCGCTATCCTTATCCTTATCCTTATCCTGCCGATGCTTTTTCTGTAATTGCTCGGTGCCCGGAGAAGCTCCTAGGGACAGAGCAGAACAGGGCTGGCGGAGCAGGAAGTCCTCGCCCGTGTGTGCTCCTAATAGGTAACAAGTTTCCAAAAGGCACACAACGTCCGACCATCCCGCCCCCGTGTTTCTCTGACTGACTGACTGTCATTATCTGCATCAGCACGCGTAAACTTCGTTTGCACCAAAAACAGGAAAGAAGAGCAGAAAGTACCCAAGAAAAAAAACGCATTTATAGACAAAAAGAAATAGAGACTCTTGAAAAATGAGCGAGTGGAGCTGGAAAAGAGGTAACTGCTGGCGGAACAAGAAGTCATTTCTTTTAAGCTCAGCGGAGGCACTTTGCCAGGTGCATTTTGACTCGACGCCTTTTGCCGGGACCCACTGTGGGATAAAATGTTATAAGATATAGGAGGAGCTTAAAAAAGACCGTCTTTGTTTAGTGAACATTCTTGTAAACAATCATTTTTTGGAGAAACGTAGGGAATATTCCATTCATTCACTGACAACATGAACAGTAAATAAATAACTAACAAATATTTTATATTAACATTTTTCCCACGCTAACTTTACCCATACTTTATCAATTCTTTTTATTTCTCCATCTCCTCTTCAGTTTCGTGCAGTTCCTTAAAAGTATCTCTCTTTCGCCTCTGAAAAGATCGTTTAATTTTCGTTCCTTCAAGCTTAATCTTTTTTATTTCTTGCCATTTTTTTGGTTACTTATTTATGCATGTAACATACCATACCCTTACCTACTTACCCTCTTCCATCTCCTCAGAGTCCGCTTTTCGTTTCATTTTTGGTTTCATTTCATTTCCTCGGCTTACTTTCTTCCTGCCCTCATGATGCGTTTTCTCCCCGCACCACCGGCGCAATTCTAATGGGAATTTACAATTTTTCACCAAAAAGCGAGCTTTTCCTCCAGCTTTCCGCCAGCGCTGTTTCTTGCATAAAATGAAATTGTATTGCATTTTTTTGCCCCCCATTTTTTTGTGTTGGCTGCTTTATGGCTGGACACAGAATTGCTGCCTCAGCAGTAGAGCAGCACTGCAAGAAAGTAAGAGCACTGAGGTCTACTAAAAGAAAGAAATAGTTGGCTGTTCATAATAAAGCCTGGTCTCATTGTTCCTTTTATAACCAAAGTGTGACCAGCCGACTAAAAGCGCTTATTTTTAATGTTATTGTTGCATACAAAATTAAAGTTGTAAGAGACCGAGGCACGTTTTCGATGGTTTTTCGTAAGTAAATATATTAGAATACTAGTTTTTCTCCCTGTGCAGCAGACGGCAACTCCAGTTACTACTACTTCAGTTGAAAGTTGCCGCTGTCTTGGGCTTGGCTTTTTATGTCCATTGCTCGCCACTCTCCAGTGGAGCACAATAGAAAATCGCGAGAGCAACATGAAAATTTATGATGCATTTCTTTGGCCCCTTTTCCCCTCTTTCCGCCTACCCCCTTTTCGACTCATTTTTTGCACTACAGCTCAGTACTCCCTCGCTTAACTCGTTTCTGTCGCATCTCAGGCTTTCAAATTATTGCAAACTTAAGTGAAATTTATATAATTGTAATGGAATTTATATTAGATTTTTTCTTTGCTCCACTAAGGGTTACGACAAATGGAAGGAAGCAGCCCTACGACCTCCTACTGGGAATACCATTTCAACGACTTCAGCTTTCGTTCTTGTGCCCATTCTCTTATTTATTTTGTTTACATTATGCTCGGCAGATGGCAGAAAATCTGTGACACAGATTCCGTTTTATTTATTTCGATTACTTAAGCTCAAGAATCATAAAAATAGTTTGAGTTAGCCAAGGAAGGAGACAGAAGTGGGGAAAGAGACAGAAATTAGCTGGGGCTTTAGCTCGGACAAATGAAAGAAATTGAAAGGATGTGAAAGGGAGAAAGGAAGTCTCGGCTTTCAACAGCAAACTTATTTGATTGAGAGCAGGGCAAAATTGACATTTATTATGGAGGGAAAAAAGTAAGTGGGAAGTGAGCTTGATAAGTCGCATGAAGACGTTGAAAGTGAGCTTAAGTGGCAGCAAGTGTAAATGGTCAAGAATGAAATAGAGTCGTAACGACGGCATATTATTTTCGTCGCGAAAATTGAAAGTGTGGGAGTAAGCGGTAAAGCCAATTTAAAAAAGTGATTTTAGGGTACTCCCTAATTGTTTGAAAGCATGCACGGTCACACTGCACTTCCAGTGTAGCGAAATGCTCTAACAGAACATGTATATACATGAAAAACCAACAGCACCCTTTTTCAAATACCCTTAAGAAGTTCTGGTTTTTAAATCGCTAGTTCGAGGGGAACATTCTTTTATGATATGTATAAAAACCGGATATAAAAGACATATCTCCAACATTTTTTTCGCCTGCCTGAACAATTCTCAAATATGATGAGATTTATAGATTGATAGATAAGAATGGCAAGGCAGGAAAAATGGAAGGACACAAAAGAAGACTGGGTTTCACAAGTGAGGAGCAGTCTTTCAGATGTTTTCCTTTTTTTGCTGTTGGATGATAGGGAGTGGAAAAGTGTGGAAAAATGCGAGCAAATAGTTTTCCGCTGGCCGCCGCATACAATGGATTTTGCTAGGGTGGATTAAGGGCGGCGGCGTCTTCTTTATCAATTTTATCTGTGAAATATATTTCCGAAACATTTGCCATTATATTTGCATTAGTAGCCACGGCATCCGCTTCCCTTTGCCGCTTTGACTACGAGATGTGGCTCAATTCCGAAGCCTTGCCCTCTTTATTTTTTGTCCATAGTAAGATTGCTCCTGGCATCCCGCACTCAGAAAAACCACTTACCTATTTGTGATTGGTTAACAAACGGGTTTCGTATGCTTACTTAAAAAAGTTCTTTTATCAAGAGTATGTTAAATAAAAGAACTATTATTAAAACGCATGGTCACACTAAACTAGGGTGGCCAGCCTCAATAAATAATATTTTAAATCAAGACCAAGGAGTTTACAAAACGTTAACTTCTTTTGGTGCTTTATTTTCTTTTGGTGCTGGCTTGTCGTGTTGGACAGCTCGACACCAATGAAAGGAAAAGGGGCGAGCCCAGGCATTTAAAGAACTATCTTCGCACACCATGCCGTACACATGCCTGTCCTATACTTGCATACACACATGTGTGGTCTATTCCCTGGCGGAAACTGCTTATCACACATTTCCACACAGCCACGCAAAATCACACTCACACACAGACCGAAACCAAATACAATACAGGAATGCCAAAAAAAGAAAAATAACATAGTGGGGAAAAGGGGAGTGGACTAGTGGAGTAATAGCACAAAGAATGATGCGTAGACATGATTTCCGTGCGGTTGATTTCGCTCTCTGTCTTCCTTTTTACCGGCACACTGCTTTCGATGCAGGGCGGAAATTGTTAAATGGAAATTTCCATAAATTTCGAACAGCATGGGGTAGCTGCCCCAAGGATCGGTTTCAAAAGAGGAACTCGAGCTGCAAATTGTGTTACGTTTCGTGAGTCTTAAAGATGCAGAAAGTGTGGTGGAATTCAGAAGGTAGAACCCATGAATTTATGTGGAATACAAAATAAACTACAAGCTGAAAAATTAGAACGGTCACACCACAGAAAAAGTGTGACCAGCGACACCAAATCACTTACTTCAAGAAAATAGAAAAGATTTTCCTAAAGTTACTTAAGGAAGCATTGCTGTCTTGTACTTAAAGCTCACCTTTTCATTTCTACGGATTGGTTCCTTCCCTGTTTCCCCCTCTCGCAATTCTTTGCCTCTGTGTCTTTCTTCTCTTGTATTTTCTTGCCTCCATGAGCTATTTCTGCTTCTTTTACTTTTTTACAAGATTTCTTAGAGCTCGAGTTCCACTGTTTTTAAAGGGACTTCCTGCTTCGAAACTATGCGCTTGGGGATTTAGTTTCTGGTACCTTTTTGTGCGTTATCTGCATGATTTTGCATGCTTAGGGAGAAGAGTGCCGAGCAGAGATAGGAAGCGTTCTGGAAGGAGCCGGCGCAGGGCGGGATGTGGAAATGGAGATGGAGATGGAGATGGGGGCTGCCTGAAGTAGCATGTAATTCATCTTATTCCCCAAAGACAACCACACCAGCGACAAAGGAGACACGGACGCTTGAGCTTACAATTCCGGCGGGTAAATTGCCCGCGCAGCTGGGGGAGCAGGAAAGTCCGGAGGAAGAGCGAGGAAGAGCAGGAGACAGTCGAAGGCGTTGCTGTCGTCGCGTTTTGTGCGTGTCTCCATTGGGACAAAAATGCCATTCGAGGAATGGGGCAGGGTAAGACCAGGCACGCGCCTCATTACGTGCCACCCACCTCCGATTCCCTTCCCCGATTCCTATCCTTACCCCATGCCCATCCCAATGCCAATCCCCAATCTCCTTCTGACGCATAAAATGCGTAATGAATTTTAGATTTCATTTCAATGGCACACCCAAAGAAAGTTATGGCCACAGACGCTCGAGGATTTGGTTTTCCTCGGACATAACGCTTCTGCTTTTCCTGGTTCTTCCTGCTCTTTCGCCTCGCCCACTACCCACCGCCCACCGGAGAGTTTTGTTTGCCCGTTAAGTGCGTGAAGAGCAGCCGCCAAAGTGTTTAGCCCAATGGGCTGCAAATAGTTTTAGGTGGTTCCCCAACTGGGTGGCGCGAAAAGTGCCGGAAATAAAAAATCCAAAGGGCCTTTAACGATTAAGGTAAGGGATTGGAATGATTCTACCTTTGGGGTTTCACTTGTACCCCTTAGTCAGTAGGGGGACTACTGCGTGCCTCTAAATAGTTGCACGAAAAATCTGAGCGCGTTCGGCCTCCAATGATCAATATGCAGATTTTTTGAACCAATATGGGGAGTACCCCATGGACAAAAAATACGGTTTTTGATCGGTTTTTAGGTCGTAATTTAGTCAAATTGATGCGCACAAAAAGGAGACCGACCGATATGAGCAGCGATCAATCAGGGCTATTGATTCCCATCACTTTTTGGGAAATTTATTTTTTGACCTATTTTTGCATTTTTTGCCATGGGTTGTATCATCATTTTCTTCGAAAAAATTTTAAAAAATTTTGGTTTTTAAATTTAAATGACAATCGATTCGGAATTTAATTGCGAGCTCAACGAGGTATCACATCTCTTATTTGGACATCAGTTCGCAATTTGGTGACGAAAATACTGATATTTTTGTCTAAAAATAGTATCAGGAGTATCATTTTTGGACAAAAAATACGTCTTTTTTACTCGTTTTTTAGTCGTAATTTAGGCAAATCAAAACGCACATCAAAAAGACCGACTGCTATAAGGAGCTATCAACCAGGGCTATTGATTCCCATCACTTTTTGGGAAATTTATTTTTTGACCGAATTTTTCATTTTTTGCCAGGGGTTATATCATCATTTTTTTCGAAAAAATTTTAAAAAATTTTGGTTTTTAAATTTAAATGACAATCGATTCGGAATTTAATTGCGAGCTCAACGAGGTATCACATCTCTTATTTGGACATCAGTTCGCAATTTGGTGACGAAAATACTGATATTTTTGTCTAAAAATTGAGAGCACCACTTTTTGACGAAAAATAAATCTTGTTTACTCGTTTTGCAGTCGTAATTTAGTAATCGAAACGCGTTACAAGAGGTGCTATCCCCATCATTTTTTGGAAAATTTATTTGTTTGCATTTTTGGAAAGCCATATCTTTGCAAGAGAAGTAAAAAATTGTTTTTAGTTTCGATCGATTGATCGATTAAAACAACTTTCTTAATGCCAAAGAACTCACACACGTTGACATCTCCAAGCTCGTTTGTGCCTTGCACTTGAACCCCGGCCACGCCCACTCTTCTCCCGAAAGGGCTGGAGGTGGGGAAAACCAACTATTCAAAAAGCATCGAGCATAATTTTTCATTCAGGGTCGTTGGCTGGGCTCTTTTCGCATTTTGGACGCGGCGGCTGCTTTTTTATCTGCTGCAGAGCAGACAAAACCCCCTTTTCTCGACCGCAAACATAATTTTTCTTGCTTCTAATGCCAGATAAACGCAGACAAGAAGTAAAATACACGAGGCCAACGGGAAAATAGTACAAAAATGAAATTCGGGGGGAAACCGAAAGCCAAGAAAACGAAAACGAAGCAGGCAAAAAGTTCCTTAACCCCTTGCCACAGCAGCCATCATATTATTTTCAACATTTATTTGCCATGCGTAAATAAAAAAAATAGAAATACATATATACATAGTAGTAGGGCGGATTTTTTGTGCAGTTTTCAAAGGCAAAAGTGGTAGAGTAAAATGGAAAATGGTTTTCCCAGGCCTCCAACCCACCACGGCCCACCCGTTTTCCACCCACTCTACCAATAATAAATGCAAAACTGCAACGGGCTAGGAGAATTGCATTTTAGGTAAACACAGAGCCCGGCAAAGGAGCTGCTGTGGGTTTTGGGAAAGTTGGGGGAGAGGGCGGTCGGATAAGTGGGCGGATGGGTCGGAAAAGCTGCGGGTTAAATGGGGCGGGGGCACTGCGGGTCAAGGCGTGTCCTGGCGCTTGTCCAATTGACGTAAATCGTGCACAAGTTTTGGCAGCCAAAATGACTGCGGCTAAAGCTGGAGACGAGACAGCCAGAGAGACAGAAAGAGAGGGGTGCACGCAGGGAGAAAGAGACAGGCAGTCAGGCGGAGACGAAGAGGGAAAGAGAGGGCAGGAAAGGACAAGAGGTCAGCAAACTTCACTGCGGATATTTCATCAGTTTAAGTTCAATTTAAAAAAGGTCTTTAAAATCATGCAAAATAAGTTGAGTCTGCACAAATAAGGGAAAACTACAACTGGTTATGGCTATTCCCTCGGAAACCGGAGTATGAAACTTTATACTCTTATTAGGAAGACAAAAAGGCAATCAAAAAAGTAAAACTAACATTAACATTATTTGCTCTTGCCTACAAGTGGATTCAAATCGGTAAAACTGGATAACTAAATACCTTAATAGTCCCGGTAGGCCTTTCTAAGTAAAAGTCTCAGCCAACTGAAACCTTCTGTCCCTGGTTTATTGAATTCTCTGTGTCAAACAGTTCAGACACAAAAACAGAATTTCGGAACGATTTTTTAAGTCACCAAAATTTCCTAGAGTCCTTCTATTTTTTTACTTTTGCCAAATGGATCTGCCGAAGGCCGAGTTATCGACTATCGATGGCGAGTCGGAGCCCCGGAGCCCCAGGAAGGTGAGTTCGACGATTCCCGCGGCGGCGGTGGAGCCGGCTTTTCCCCCGGAAACGGACTCCGGCTTGGGCTCGACGGACAGCACCGACTCCGTGCCCCAGGTGGCGGCGGTGGCCTCGCCCGGCCTCCTGCGCCTCCGATTGGCCCAAACACAGTCGGAGAAGCCCAAGAAGAAGCGCGTCGGCTTCCACGCCGGGGTTATCGACAACGAGCACATGAATCGCCGCAAGTCGAAGTGCTGCTGCATCTATCGGAAGCCGCATCCCTTCGGCGAGAGCTCCTCCTCCACGGACGACGAGTGCGAGAACTGCTTCGGCCATCCCGAGGTGAAGACCCGCAACCGGCTGGAAAAGCTGGAGAAGCGCAGGCAGGAACACAAGAACTGCTGCTCCTGCTGTCGCCATTAAATCAATCGCCACGTTGCCCGGAACAATCGGTTGGCTATCGAGGAGGACGGTCATCGGGATGAAGAGGAGCAAAGTCGCTGACCAGGAACGGAAACAAGTCAGCTGGCGAGGAAGCCCTCGACAGTCCCTAATGCTCAATTTGTGAAGAAAAACAGAACATGTGTAAACACAAAATTCCAGTCAAGTCTTTGTATAACCATTATTTTTTAGCAACCAGATAAAATTTTAAACTATATTATGGGATATACTATTTTATGATCAGAGACAGAGCGGTTCCAATAATAATGTTGAAGAGCTACAGGTACTAGTGTGATCTTCATGGACCCTCTTAACCAGTTTCATTATAATATTTTTTAGATTGTAGACCACGCTGTAGGGACCCCTGAACGATCTTTTTGGACCTTGTTAGCTCTCTTAACTAATTTTTACGCCACATCTTTCACCGTGCCCCAGCAGTTCTCGCCGCCAAGGAAAGGTCGGAGAAAACTCGCTCAGAAAATGCTATCCTGCTCCTGTCACTCAGCGGGCAGAAAACCGCAAAAAACTGTCGCACGCCCCGCCCCCGCCAGCTGTCACGCCTACCTACACAGGGGCGTGGTGGGGCCTGCAGGGGGTAAGGCTTGTCAACATGTTTACGCCCCAGAATTCCCTTCTACTAGCCCCTCCTTCCAAAACCCAGCGTGTGTCTATTGATTGATTATGCGAACTGTCTGCGCGAACTTGTAACTAGATTAATGAACTTTTTGCCGTGGATGCAGTGCATCACAGATGCTCGTGGAAACGCTCTTTGAAAAACAGCCCCCTGCCCCGCCCCACGCGAAATCCCTCTTGAAAGCACCGCTCTATTTGAGCTCCGCCCTGTGCCGAGGGGGACTTTAAGTTGCCAGCGAAGCGAATGTGGAACTCGATGAAGCGGGCGGGAAATGGGAAATGGAAAATGGAAGCGCTGCTGTGTTGATGGCTTTGTGGTTGTCGCCCTGTCATCCTAATCCCTAATTCCAGTTGCCTTTGCCGCTCCGGTTTAAATTGAACTATCAGATGCAGATCCATCGGAAGAGCTTGCGAATTTAATGTTTAATTATCTGGCAGAAGAACGTATAAGTTCAGTTGCTCAAAAGATTATACAGATTTAATTATGAGCCAAGCAACACTGTTGTTTCTAGAACTATCAAGCCTGCACAAATATTATTATTTTGTTAAGTAAAATTCATATATTAAATCTTCCCCCAACTTACCTAGATAATTTCATACCCGATTTCGCCCATCTTACCTTATTTAATTCATAGTTGCAGCCGCTGCTTTTATTACGCCTTTCCTGTTCCTCGTCTAGTTCCAATTCCCAGTTTAATCTGTGGGAATTTTCAGTTGCCAAATGAAGCTGCGGTTGCACAGGGGCGTGGTGGCGCCCCCGTAAAGAGGGGTTATGCAATCCCGAGCACATGGCATGACACAAATTCTGAGGAAGAAAACATTAAAAAAAAGAAAAGCAAAACCACGTACAAAAAATGGAGCGAAATATTTCTGTTTTGGTTTTTGCGCTCCTTCTGCCAAACTTTGAGCCCCTGTGTGTTGGTGTGTGTGCGAGTGTGTGGCATTAAGCCACAACTCAATATGCCCCGCAGTGTTGGTGAGTATCTGTGTGAGCCAGTCGCGTTAGTCGTTTTTTATGAGGTCTCTTGGCGCTTGATTCCGCGACCCCAAGCCGCATTTGAAGTGCCTCCGCAAAGGGGAAAATATATCATATATATATGTGATACATATATGGTTTGCACAACGCACACATGTGCGGCCGATCCGCATGTACGCCATATATGCCACATAGCTATAGCCTTTTTAACTTGGTCAATGGGTCGCCGTCAACGGAGCTGAATGTTTCCTCTTTCACATTATTTATTTTTCCTCCTCCTTTTTTGTTTTTTTCCCTTGCTGCGCTCTGCTCTTTTCTCTGCTTTTTCGGTTTTTAGGCAGGACGAAGGATCTGTGCCAGGCAAATTATTCCTTCTCCTTCACTGATTAAGTTGATGAGGCGGCGGATGACATCAAAACCGGTCGCTTTGAACATGACACAAATACCAGGCACAGAAGGGCGCAAATTATGAAGACGCACAGGGGAAAAAGCTCCAAGGACCAACATTTCTCGTAGATTTTTCACTGAATATGTTGGAAGAGTCTAGCAATTCTACTGCTACTGTCCGAGTGAACTAACAACGTTGTAGAGACCTTATATTTCGGTACTGTCCCTTTTTCAAACATCAAATTAAAAGGGAATTTCCATGCGCCGAAAAGTAGGCAGCAGAAACGCGTCTAGCGGATACCTTGTGTCTTGTGAATTTGAAAGATATTTCTTGGGATAAAGGATTTTTGATTATGGTTGTGATTATTTCTGAAGTGGTGTGCTGCAGAACAACAAGTAAAGGCCTTAAGATCCGATCCAAGCTCAGCCACTAATTGCCATTAAAATTTATCTGGCCCCGAGGCCAGGTCAGAGGTCGGGAAACACGAGGGACAACACCTTGTCTCTGTGGGCCATAATCCCCAAATAGCTCTGAGGTCAGCAATAAACAATTTGCAGCAATTCCACAAAAATATTGTGGTCAAATGCAGGAAAATGCCGGAAATGTGGGAAATGTAGGAAATTTGCCACAAGCCAAAGGGACCCGAAACTCAAAAGACTCTGAAAATGAACCACAATTAAAGAGGTTGGGGGCGGGGGCGGTGGACGATATCTGTTCGGGCCCGCTTTTCCACCGCTTTCCCTTGGCCAGATACAAATAATGAGGCAGACCACAACAATTACAGCAAACAAACAAACGGAGCGCAGCAAAAAATAAATCTGGAAAAAATAAAAAAGCAATTGAGGCAAAGGAAAGCTGGGCAAACACTTTGCGTGTGTGTCTGTGTGTGTGCCAAAGTGAATAATTTCTTTTTAATTTCCACTTAAGTGACTTTTGAATGCTCCACACACAGAGGCGAGGGGAACTCGACTTTGGGGTCGGAAAAGCAAAGAAGTCAAGGTGGTGCGATGAAAGGGCGGAAAAGTGGGGGAAAGCGGGAAAAAGCAGGAAAAGCCAGCCAGACGACACGTCACTTTGACGCCCTCTGGTGTTGAAAATTGGCAGGCAAACGGGATGCTCGGCAGGGGCGGGACAAGGGGGCGTGGCAGGTGTTGAATAGCCGCTGACCCTCTGTATGATTTTCCCCAAGTCGCGTTTCCTTCTCAAGCTTTTCCCCGGAAAGCGGAAGTGCTTGCTTGCCGACTTTTTTGCTACTTAATTTTTAATTAACCACGCAATTAATGTAATTATATCGCCCAGCCCTTGAGTTACTCAACTAGTTTTTATATTTATTCAAATATTTTTCCCGTCATTTCTAAGTATAAAAATTAAGATTGCCATCTTGGTAAATATACTGGAAACCACTATCCACCCGAAGTATGTAGGATCTCATTTAAATGCAATTATAACCTCTTAACTTGAATTACTCCCCTTATTTGTAGTCAAAGCTCTTTACCGCATAATTTGTCTACCTCGTGCTTCTCCCCACTTCACGTCTACGTAATTGACTTCATTGCCAACCATCGGTTCAAATACAAAAGCAGCCTTCTTTCTTTGTCCCCATCACTTGGGCTCCCTGCGTTTTTTGCCTGTTATTTATGGCTCACAATTTGAAGGCTTTTGAGACATTTTTGAGTATCGAAATGAATCCCTCTTAAGAACACACAAAAAAATTCTTGAATGTGATATGCAAATGGGGCGAAAGAGGTGGCATGGGCGGCGGTGGTTAGGGGGCAAGCATTGACAGCTGAGTCAGCGGCAAGAACAACAATTGAAAAGCAGTGAAAATGCTGCATAAACGGGAAAATGATGAGCGGAAAATGGTGGGGGAAACAAATGTATTGAAGCGGGGTCTGAGGAAATTCGTGGGTGTTTACTTTATAATTGTTCGACAATTCATGGCCCCTAAGAAAGCATGCAGAATACCAAACAAAAAATAACGTATACGTAAATATTACGTATACGCAGAAAACGTTGCTTTTTTTTCAATTTAATGCTTAAAATCCGATGAAGCAATCAGAATATTTACAAAGCAGTCAGCTTATAATTAAGAAGCTCAAACGCACCTTTACTAAAATAAAAATTTAAAGGCATCCTTCTCAATTGCAAGCAACAATGTTACGTATACGCCCTGTATATTTACATTTAGCTTATACCTCGCCAGATAAATGCTTAAAGCCTTTATGAGCATTCAAAATGTCTGTCTTAAAAAAATTGAATAACTAAAGTATTTTCTTTATTTAAAACTCTCGTCCTTACAACCATCTCTGGAATTCCCTGGAACTGCAAGCACAAAATTAAGTATCCGCCCCGTACGCCAAAAGGGGCAAACAATGGCAACGACCGAGGACGGTAAACCGAAAACATAAATAAATAATCATAAACAACAATAAAAATCGACTCCTCCTGGCTTTTCTCCTCCGCCACTTTGACCAACACAAATCATGGGAGCAAATCATGCGAAGCACCAAAAAAAACCAGAACACACACATTTGGAACGGGCAACTCGGAGTTTGGAGTGCGGGGTCGGAGGTCATTTTACGCTGATGTCTATGACATTATCAGCAGAATTTATTAAATGACAGACACATAAATATATAGTATATTAGGCCGTAAATATGGGGGGCCTCAGATAGCCGCTGGCTGCGCGATAAGGGTCGCCCGGCCAGATACCCTGGAGAAGTGAGTCGGCCAGGCGTGTGAAAGTGCGGCATACATGCTCAATAAATAAATTACCGCTAAATAAAAAAGACAAACCAAGCGCGGGGAAAATGTGTATATACATGGATGCATGAAAACGAATTACAATATTTTAATTTGATGTTATTATTATCGCGCACACATGCTACACATTCGCCCCCCCCACGCGCATTATTATGTACGTTTTTTGTTCTTGATATTTTATTTATTTTCTAATGGCTTTCGGGGAGTGCGAAAATAATGGCGGCCGGGGAAGCCCCTCGCACACATGTATTTTCGGAGGGTGTGACTGTAAGCGCCAAGTTATTGACATCTAAATTAGGAGAATTTGGGTCTCTGGCCTGCCTTTTTCTATTTGGCTGCTTCGGTTTCGCTTAATTTCGGTTTCATTCCGTTTGATGTTGAGGCCCCGATTGGAAGTGCTGCTTAAAGGCAAATAAATGGGAATTTAAGACAAACATGGCGGGAATTGGCTTATAAGCTTTTCGCGGTTCGTTTTGGTCCAGGTTGTTTTGGTTTGGAATTTCACTTTATTTTCTGTTAAATTTGAAAGAAAAAAGTAATGCCCTTGAAATACATTTTGTATTTGTTATTACAAAAACATTGGACTAACTTTTTAATTTATTTGGGAATATAGAAGGGTTTGCTCCTATTAAAACTATAACAGCCAAAGCTTTTGAAATTGAATTTTTTCCTATAACTTTTACACCTTTTGTATTTAGATTCTCAGTAGAATATTATGTTTTTAATCGTTCCAATGAACTCCTTAAAAATCTCGCCGTACCACGCCCATGTCCCTCCACCTCGCCACCCCTTTTGCGAGTGTGGGGCGCTCATGCCTTTGTTTGCTACGTGGCCTGCTTTGCCAGCCCCCTTCCGCCACGCCCCCGGCGCATTTTCCGCATTTTCCGCTCCGCTCATGCTCCTGCTCCTGCTCACTCCCCACAATCAGTTACAGTCTCAGCTGTCAATAGATTGTTGACATTTTTTTCTTTATACTTTCGCTTGGGCGAAAGAGTCAGCAGCATTTTCTCCGTAGAAAGAGAGGGGAAGTGTTGTTTGGGCCATGTTTTGTTGGCCGTTTTTTTGTTTTTTTGTTTACTGCTTAAATCTGCCAATTTACTCGTTTACGTTTAGGCTTTGTGTGGACGAGTGTGTGTGCCTGCCAGGGAGCGTGGAACCGGGCGGAAAGGCGGAAAGCGGGCACATGTGTGCGGAAAATTAATATCTGTGTCATTTTTTGGGTTAATAAGGCCAAATTGAGTATATGTGCGAGACACACTTAATTATCATCATATTTATGGCCGTCACGGGGCGACACTCGGTCCCATGTCCTTTTTTCATTTTTTATGCCGTTTATTATGATTACGGGTAATTATGTCTAATTTCTAATAGGGCGAAATGTTATCGGAGCAGCCAGCTGCAAAGGGGATTTCCTTAGTACACTGTAACTATAAATTAAATAAGTTATTAATTAAAAATACAATAAACAAGTATTCACTTAAAATTAATTTGAGGAACCATTTTTACTTAGTTAAAAAAAAGGGAAAATATTAAATAAACGCTTCTTCAAAATGATTACACCTGATTTGAATCTAAAAAAGTAAGATTATTTTAATTTATAAAAATTTAGGAACTAAATCCAAAGTAGAGGGTTTTTTGATTAGAAGACCAATACAAGTTCTATTAATTTCCATTGATACCCGAGCTATTCTTCGAAGCGATTACTTGTAGCACTCCTTTAAATGCATATTATCTTGGCTTTTCCCCCACTTTTCCTGAGACTCACTGTCTATTTCCTGGTGTCGATGATAAAGTGGATTAGGGGCAATTTAGTATTCGTCGGAGAATGACTGTTGAGAAGCCGTCGACAGATGTCTGTCGTCGTCCCCTCCATGTATCCGCCGATGTCTCAGGTCATTGCGAGTGTCTAATCTCCCGGCTGACTGTCTAATCCCATTTGATGATGACTCGACTTGACTCCACTCGATTCGATTCAATTCGCCTGGACTCCAGTCGATGGCGTTCGCCTTGACTTCTCCCGGCCTTCCCTCCGCCACATTGGCCATTTTCCCTAGGAAAAAGCGGCCCTAATCAATCATTGGCCCTCCTCTCGCCCACCGAACTTATCTATTGGGTTTCAATTAATTTTCCAGCTTTTATGCCAGCTGCATTGGCCACAAAATTTTGTTTGGCCCAGAGTTAGGGTTTGATTGGGGATTCCCTGAACTTTGAACTGGCCGAGAGCCCAGGCAATCGAAAGTTTGTCAAGTGTTTTGGGGCAAAAGTTTGGAAGTGACCTGAAAAGTGTGTTTGAGGAATTTTGATTCGATTAGATGGGATTTTTACTCCCGTTTCTGGACCTTTGTTGGGCAATATTTTGCGGAGCAAAGTTTTCCCTATTACCTTCTGGGGCGGGCGCACAGGTGCAAACGGAAAGTAAAACAACAGCATTGGCCCAGCCTCAGAATTTGCATAAAAAAGTTTGTCACGCCCGAGGAAAGCGGGGGAAAGCGGGAAAAAGCGGGGAAAGTCCGGGAGAAGCCGGCACATGCTTGCTTTTGTGTATATTAAAAACGAACATGCTGCAAGCGCTCGAGGAGCATCGGGAAAAGCCTGATCTCCGGGTTCAACGTTACCGTCTCGGCTTTTCCATTTTCCCTTCAGGTGCGCATATAATATATATACATTTGTGTATAGTATATGCATGATCATGTCTGGATTAGCCTAATGAAAGCAAAGGCTCTGGTGAACAACAGCTGATGGGAAAGCCGGGAAAGCTGGTAAAATTTTAACAGTCAGTGCCAAGAAAGTGCTGTCATGAAAAGCGCTAAGACGCTGACAATGTGCGTTTTCCCCGAGTGTTTTGCAAGTGGGATTGCGGTTGGGATCGGTTTGGCTGGATTTCGAAATCGGGGAGCTATTTTGTGGTAGGAAAACAAAAAATATATAAATAATACATTTGAAAATATTTTTAAATAATGTACTCTACAGCGTTCTTGTAAAGAAAAAGTCCTTTATGGCCCTTCAATGTGTGTGTTTTAATTTGATAAAAATATATTCAGAGATATCGTTAAAAGCTCCTCTATTTGTTTAACATTCTTCTTTTGGAGGTACCTATAAAAATAAGGGCATCAAAAAATCGACTCCCGCCGCTCAGATTTTTCCCCTTACGACATGTGCTTACATGTGTGTAAGCGCATTTTCCAACGTGTCGGGGGCTCTAACATGCTGACGGCAACATGCAACACGAGCCATCGTTCGCAGCGGCAACACCAGCGACAGCAGCAACACAGACGTGCAACTACAAAGGGCCAACTCGGTGGGGATGGGGATGGGGCTGGGGTTGGGAAAACCTTACCATGAAAATCCTTCAGAGTCGCGTCGAAACATCCGCGTGACGACGTCATCGTCATCGTCCTTGTCTTCCATTGTTGTTGCTGGCAGTAGTGTTGCCATTGTTGTTGCTAGTGTTGCTGCTGGTGCCGCCGGCAGACATCGCTGCAAAGATTTACGGAAAGTTTACAGCCTCAGACATTTGTTGCGGCTTTTATAAATTGTGTCTGTGCGTGGGTGCCAAGGTGTGCTATTTTTTCCTTTATTTTTTCGGTGGCTCAGGTGGTTGGTAGGGGGCGTGGCAGGCTCTCTTCGCTGCACTGCAGCTGCAACAGCAGCAGCAGCAGCAGCACGAAACACGTTAAGCGCATTGCCATTTGTGCCACATCACGGCAAAAGGCGAGGAGTCCCCTGCCACTGAACCATTCATGGGAATCCCCGCAGCTGCCAGCAAAAGTTGTTCAATTCACCAAACAAAACAAAGCCAAGAATATATCGGGAAAGAAGGCAACAAAATATTATACATATTCGTGTGTTTACAAAGGCGCCGTAAGAGAGGAAAAATGGAATGCCTTTGTGCAACCGAATGGCTTAAGCGGGATTTATCAGCGTGCCGAAAGGTGAATTCGATTGATGGCTCGATAAAGATGAGCGATGATTGGGGCTATTATAGAAAACGGAAATATGCGAGTCCATTTCTTGGTTAACTGGCCGATTAATCTGTGGTTCAGGGGGAGTTTCTTGTTAAGGACAGTAAATACGAAACCAAATTGATCTGTAAATACTACCTCTGACTGTTTTTGTAGAATAAATAGCCAATAAAATGATACTTACTAGTTACCCAGTTAACTGCGGACCTATACAATTAACCAGGGGTTATATCATAGCTGTTTAGTCTTCAATTGGGTTTCACTTTGATATTATTTATTTCTCAAACAGGTAACCTTCACACAGTTTAACTACTTGAATTCCTAGCCAATTCATAGTAGAAGTGCACACCCCAGATCTGTTCGAAGGCGCACTATATCTGTGGCATTTCGCGATCGGGGCATCCGTCAGCCATCCGTTTTTCGATTTTCGATTTATCGATTACGGCTATTAGTCATTCCCTTTCGGTGCGATTCAATGCACCTTGTCGACTCATTGGAAGCCGAATCCTTCGGCTTAAGCGCTCCCAGCTTGTTAAATGCGTTGCTGGCAAATTGCATTCCCCTTTTCCCCGCCACTTCCCATTTCCCTGCCATTTTCCACTCCCACCCACATTTTCCGCCCACTTCCTGTCAGGACGCAGATGCTGCCGCGCTGGTGCGAGCGAGATGGATAGCGCAACTCGCGCTGTAATTAACATTAATTTCGTATAAACTTTGGCACATTGCGTACACGCCATGTGTGCCTGGCCTTTTCAATTGTCTGTCACTCGCAGTAATATCATCACGCAGCCTGCGCTGGGAGTTGGGTAGGGAAGCAACATTAAGGCGCTTCTTGAGTTGCAAGTAAAGACTTTGGACCCGGAAAAATGAATAAACATCTAGAATTGCTTTGATATACAATTTATTGCAGCAAATCAAGTACAAATTTGAAACAGAAAATTTTAATTTAAAATTAAAATTAAAAATCGAAATTGAAAATGAAGAGCTGAAGTTAATACTCAATATATTCTAAAATTTAAATTTTTAAAAGGTCAAAACAATGTGCACAGCTTTTATGACAAGGCCGTAACCTCTATAGATTTTCTCCCAGTGCAGAGGTGATGCTAGATTGTCATAGCGCACAAATTAACTCCGAGCACAATTGCTTTACACATTGTTGTCTGGCTTGTTGTTAAGACAGCGGCAGGGAAATGGAAATCTTTCTGTGAACCCGGCGCTTAACCCCCTGCTGCCCTGGGGGCTTCCTCCGTGTGTGCGTGTAAATATGCCAGCTCAAAGTTTAATTTTCCTCAATTAACCCCTCAGAATCCCTGTCTTGTTTGCTCTTTCACGCGAACACCTCTTGATTCCCGATTCGTTGACTAATTTGGCCTCCTTCTTTTCGTTGCAGGTGAGTTTTGCCACTGACAATGGGCTAACATCCCCGCAGACGGCTGTCAAATTGTGAAAACTCAATTAAAGCAGAGGTAAGCAATGGGAAGCCGTCTTAAAGCTGTCAGCACGGCCGGGGAAACGACGGCTTTGGCTTGTTTGCTATTTGCGGCTGGCTGCACTCTCGACTGACAATTGCAGCTCAAAAGCTCGAAGGGAATAGCAACGGACGCTGGGCGGGCGGGAAATCGGGGAAGTGGTTGAAAGCCCGGGGAAATGTGGCCAGGAAGAAGGTGGGATTTTGCTCTCCAAACTAATAAGTAAAGGCAAAGTAAAAGGGAGAAAGCCATAAACAAATGGCGCCAGCACGTGACTCAACTCGCTTCTTCTATTGCTGGCCCGATACCCACGACAAAATGTGAGGTAGAGTTCCTGAAAATATTGCTGAGACTATGCAGCTTGCCTTATTTGTTTTCGAATTGTTCATCAATGAGATGAGTGCTAATTTTAATTTTATTCAAAACAGAGATGTGTTTTAGTACATACTTTTAATGCAAAATCGCCTTAAGGAGGATTTTACACAGATTTTATTATTGAATTGCTGTTTCTTAAGCCTTTGAGCATTTAAATAACTATCTTTTGCAATTTCGACAGCAAAACTTTAGTATTTTTTAATTTGTTTATTTTTTAAATATGTTTTTGCTGCTTTAAGTTCTCACTTCTTCTGCAGCGGCTTGTTCCATTGTCGACATGAAGCCAAAGGAGTTGCCAGTGGGCGGCAGTGGAAAGGGGGCGTGGCTGCAGGGAGTTCGGAGTCCTAGTCCGACTTAGGCGCCCTCCCCTGTCGCCGGCAGCCCTCTCTTCCTAGTCTTTAGTTGCATTTCGTTGTTCTACAGGGAGAACTTGAGTTTTGTTTGTGTTTTGCTTTGTCCTGCAAGTTGACACAATTTTCTCTCGCATTTTCTTTTGTGGGTGTGTGTCTGAAACCGGAAATTACAAATGCAACAAAATGTTCTCCAGGGTTTAGATGTTGCTGTCACTGGAATTCCCCAGGAATCGGCTCTAAAAGGGGTAATCCTATTATACTCAAAATGGTATATCAAAAAGTATAATTACATTTAAAATAGTCACTTTTAATTAGAAAGCCATAAAGCAGAAAATAGCTATGTCGAATATTTATGCAAATAAATACACTTACATATAAATTAATTTTAGAAAACTTTTGTAAAGTAAGGTATCCGTGAAGTATACATCAAAGGGAATATTTTCTCAATCCCAGTTCTTTCAATTCACTCGTCCAGTAAACCAGTAAGAAACCCTTGAACTATAAATCAGTAAGGAGAACTTGAGGCGTACCAGTATCATTTGATTTTGAGGGTAAACACTTCGACTCGCACTAATCGCAAAAAAATTTCCCGAAAGTCCCCAGTTTAGAGTAAATTTTCCAAAAGAAGAAATCGTATTTTCCGAAATGGAGAGCGACGAGGGCGAGGGCGAGCGACCATCGACGTCGGGGGCGTCGCGGTTCAAGGGCATGACCAGCGGATCGGAGATCGGAATCGGAATGTCGGCCATCCTGGGCTACGCCCAATCGGAGTACTCGTTGGACACCTCCTCGGGGGCACTTGAAGTCGCCGGTCGGCGGCACCATGAGAGCGAGAACGACGGGAATGCCACCGACGAGGAGGTCGAGATCTGCATAACCCGCCTCAATTTCCTGCCCGATCGGGCCAGGCGGCTGTACATGGACTGCCAGCTCTCGCTTCCGGCGGGCGGAAGTGTGCCGATGCGCGGCGGGGCAGAGACCGTTTCCGTTTCCGCCGCGGAGAGCAGCAGTTCGCCGGAAGTGCGCTACGAGCGACAGAGGAACACGGCCGCCGGGGTGCAAAAGTACTGGCGCCTACAGAAACTGGCCTTCGCCTGTCCCCTCGGCAACTGCGAGGTGGTGGTCAATCCCGGCAATCTCCTGAGCCACTGCCTCATGTCGCACGAGGATGTGATCAGCGTGGAAATGAAGGTGGGCGAGGCCAGGGGCCTAAAGCTCATGGGCAAATCCCTGCCGGAATCTCGGGTCAAGAGCCAGTGCGTGGGTCTGCTGATCTACGAGAGCGGCAGGCAGGTGGCTCTCAACTCCAATCTGCCCAGGATCTACACCGACTGGGAGTGCCGTCTGCCCGTCCTCGTAATGCTGTGGAAGACCTCCTGGGACTCCATGCCCGGCGGTCCTCGGATCACTCATCTCTACGTCCTCTGGCTGCTCTGTCCCCAGGCCCAGCCGCCCCTGCAGGTGGCCGTGTCGACGGGAGCCGGTCTTCCGGGAGCACCCCGCCGCCAGGTTATCCACACCTGCTCCGACTCGGAAACCATCGAGAAGTGCGACCTGCTCTCCGACAGCCCGCTCTACATGCGGTTCACCCACCGCGAGATGAAGGAGTACACCGGGGACTACACGCAGGACATCGAGCTGCAGCTCACCATACACGAGGATGAGGCGGTGGTGGCCCCCAGTTCTCTGCAATCCAAGAAGGACGATCCCATGGTGCCAAATGAGGAGCAGGCCACAGTGGAAATAGAGGTGATCGCCGACATTGAGGTGTTGCCAAGTGAGGAGACATTTAAGGAGGAGCTTGCCTTGGAGAAGGCTGAAGAACCCATTGAAGAACCCACTGAGGAACCCACTGAATATTGCTCTGAAGAGTGCTCTGAAGGTTGCCCTGACAATTCCACTAGAGATCCCGCAGAAGTCGCATATCAATCCCAGTAAAATCGTGCTTTTATTTCCATTTTATTCACCTGCAATTTTCTAAATTGTTTGCCTCATCTTGATATTGTTTAACAAATTTTTCCAAACGAAACTTTGTATTCATTTTAAATGAAACCCAAAATTAAGCCAGTGTCGGAAATAAAGCAGCAACAATTACTTTTTAGAGACTGAAAACGAAACTACCTTTGGGTAATTTAATTCATGAATTACTCATAAAATGAAATCAGTGCAAAAATGAAAGTACCAAAGTCTTTGGCCACACCTATGCCAGTTCATATTTCCCATTAATTGATAGATTGTCGTTACTGTCAGCTATGACGCTTTCAGCTACTCAAAAACTAGTGTAAAACTGCAGTTAATTTAGTGTAATTAAAACAAAGTTTGGCTCAACCAGCTATTCAGTTTTAATGAGACTGGAGACAAACAGTTTGGAAATGCCCTGAAATCAGCTCTTTGAGCACAAACTTCCCGGCAGGCAAAAGTGCAGCTACCTACTATAATTTTGCGTAATGCTCTCGACCAGTCTGACAGCTTAATTTAATTATTCTCGAACACAAATGTTGTGGCAAACTCGCCCACTTAACCCACTGTGTGTTTGCTTGGCCAAAAAGCTGTTCGCCTGAATTTTTCGCTTACGCCGCAGAGTATGCAACATGTTTGCCATGCGGCAAAGTCGGAAAGTGGGGGCGGGCGTCGAGCGAGAGGGGTTTTTGGGGCTTTTGGTGTCCAGGTCGTTGGCAGCCATTAGCACAAATGTCGTCGCAAAGAGGGGCGTGGCGGGCCGAGGGAGGTGTAACTGCATCAACAACTTTTTAACCAACTTGCCAGCCCAGACTAACAAGACCGCAGAAGTTGCGGGCTGGGGCGCTGGATCGGGTATCGGGGGCAACTAACTAACTCGATGCTCTCGCCTGCCACTTGTAATGTACCGTTATTGTTGCAACAACATGGGCTGGGCAGAGGGGCAGCGAGGGGCAGTGAGGCGGAGGGGTTATTTTGGTTCCTTTGTCCGCGAAATATTTTTTCCTACTATTTTTTGGTTGCAAAAAATTGTAAGCTTAACTTCAGCTGCAGAGATTTTTCGGTCAGCGTTAATGCAGCAGTGTTAACCCCTAAAAGCCACCCCACTTCACCCACCCCCTTCAGAGGACGCTGAACGCTTTATGGCCAAAGCATCCCAGCACCGAGAAAAAATGTTGCTTAGAATGTTGTGTTCCTTGAGTCATTATTGATCAGTACCTCAACTTGAGTTGGAAACAGGGCTTTATGCGATTTAACAGGCCAGTAATAGGTGTATTTTTACGAATAAGGGTATTATAGATACTTTATTGAAATAGGATGTATATTAAAGGTATAGTTAAAAATGGGAGAGGGCGTAGTCCAATTAAAATCAATTAGTTCGTGTAGAATGACGACTACTTTAAGGCACCTTCAGAGTGACTACTATTTTCTTCACTGCATACGCTGGGGCACCTTAGATTACATTTGAAACGCATTTCGGAACACTGGTAATTTTACCAGCTGGGCTGCCTATTCCGACGTGAAATCTCCCTCTTTTTGGGCAGTGCAGCCCCGCGGTCAGTTCCATTGCGGTCTGCTCATCTGTGTCCGTGTCTGCCAAGTTTTCGGCGCCCCTGACCCCCGGCCGCAGCCTGCGAAATAGTTGGCAACTTTCCTTGTGTGCTATGTAACACAGGGTCCCCCTTCGGACACTTTAAATTGCACACAAATTGGCAGAAATGGCTGTTGCCAGAGTTCCATTTTTGGCCGTTGCCGCTGCCTTTGACAAGTTTTTGCCTGCGAAAGTTGCTTTTCCACACAAAAAGGGATAAAAAGAACGCATTTTAATAAAACTAAGACAATAACGACTTTGTGTCTCCCTTTGTTCGCTGCCTTTCTCTGCATTTTTCCCAATATTTCCCCGGTTTTTCCCCCATTTTTATTTATTCTTTTGGGTTTTTTGTCCGCCCTTCTTGACTTGGGGAATTAAGTGCTGTGGTCTGATGCTGTCCCTGGCCAGCCGCAAAATAAGTGGCAATTGAACATTTGATTGCAGTCTGTCGGAGAAGTTTGCGCCGCGCTGGGAACTTTGAAACACTTATTATTCACCACTCCGACTGCCCGGCCTTAATTATTATATCCGCTTAATTTGTATATTCGTTTGCTCGTTAGTTTGTTTATTTGCCAACTTAACTGGCACAACATTCGGCTATAATTGTTGTACAAATTGTAATTTGTTCGCCTGTCTTGCCGGCCCTCAACAATTAATCATACAATGGCATTCGATTTATGTTTATTTGTTTTCATGGTTTGTTGTTTTTCGTTTGAACAGGCCAACCAACCAATTAAATAATGTAATTTCAATTTGCATTGACAGAAACAGGGCGCAAATTCGCCCGAAAGTGTTGCCTACCTTTTGGGGCGGCCCTTGGCGGAGGGCCTTGTTTTAAATTGTTAAATATTTTTGTTTAAGCTAATATTGGGCCAGCGATTTCCATTACTGATTGGGTGTGCAAACAAAAGATAATGCAAATAAATACCTAATTTAATTCGGTGCGCCGTGGACTATTATTTAACATGGGCGGGGCAAATACAAAATAATATTTAACTTACACACACTGTAATTTGCGTTTAAGTCTAAGTGTAAGTTCTAACTCTTTAATTTAGGACGAAAAAATATAGAAAACCTTAGAATAAAATACGATTTTTAACGGTTAACTGTTAATTTTACACGATTATTTATATATCCCTACGAGATACCTTTCACAATCAAAACAAAAACAAGAGCCGCACCAAACCAATCACCGATATTGATTGGCTTGAAATCATATATTCTAAAAACATTAGCAATTGATTAACTATAGTTCCGTGAGCCTGTTTGGGAAAGCCATTACATTGCTGTGAGGCCCATCAAATATTGGCATTTAAATGCTGGCAACTGGTTATTTCTGGGTCACTTGCCGGGCCACGTTCCTCCAGAGCTCCAGTGCTCCGCCACTCGCAGGAACAGGAGCAGGACAATAAACGCCAGCAGTCGCCCTTTGTCCCGGGTCCTGCATCCTGGAGGGGCTGCCCCTGCGCCAGGCGGGCTGCATGAATTACGAGGTTAATTAGAAGTTTGACACGAGGCATGGGGCACTTACAATATGTACATGGAATAAATATATATGCGCACACAGGGTCCAGGCGAGGAGGCTGCCTGGAGGATCCCGGGTGCTGGGTGCTGGGTGCTGGGTGCTGGGTGCTGACTCCTGGAACAGGAGCAGCTGTCGCTGCAGTTCGAGGCACGTACGTGGCCCACACACAGACACACAGTCTGCATAAATAATGCAAGAGTGTGAAAAGACACATACTCACGCAGGGCAACATTTGCTTAGCTTTGCAGGCTGCAGTTTTCAATATCAGCCTAGCAACTGAGCTGGGAAATGGGAAAGCCAGCGCCGCCGCCCCGGCCCCGCCCCACTGCCACGCCCACTTGGCCAGCTTGCACTTGTTTATCATTTATTACTGCAGTCGGAAAATCTGTTTCAGCTCCTTCTGCATTTCACATTGTTTGTCTTCTGCACACTCGCCCCATGTTTTCCTACCATTCCATTTAGCCCCGGCGTTTCAGCAGAGTTTTTCTAGATTTTCCACTCCTGCTGACATTTTTGCTGGCTGCTGAAAATGTTAAATTGAATGTGGCAAAAGGTATTTGGCACGATAAAAATGGTAAATGTCATCAGAGGTAACTAAATTGTGTATGTATTTATAAATGTTATTTGTCCTGCAATTCGGGTCGTTGGTTGGGCAGGAATTAAATTTGCTCAAGGGTGCATGTCCAATAAGCGGCATTAAATTGGGGAAAATGTCGGTGGAGAAATAGGGAGAGTCAAGTACAAACTTTTGAGGTTTTCATTCGCTAAACAATTTAATTGGATTACACAGGCCACTCTTTGTTGTTATTCCACTTTTACTAGAATAATTGTGAGGCAATTGGTAATATTCATTTTATCTTTATATATTTCACACCTACTCCGTCCCTTTTAAAGACTTTACATGTTAAAAAACCCCTTTCTACCCCATATAATGCCCTGCTAAGATTGCACACATTTGGGGAGTATTATTCACTAGTTTTTAATGATGTTTTGCGAATAGAGGGTGTTCTTTAGTTTAATTTAATAAATATATGTGCAGGCGCAGCATTTCAATTTCACAGCCAAAAGGGAGGGCACACCGACGGGCACGCACACAGCGGCAGGTGCAATTGCATCTGTATCTGCATCTGCATCTGTGTCTGTGTGGGTGCGCACCTCGCTTCTTGTTCGGTTGATAAAGTTCATTTACCTTTTGGCGTTTATCTAAATGCCCCCTCCCTTTCTGGCTGCCTAGCGCGCTCTCACTCTTGCAGTGGCAAAAGTGTAATTGTCTATCTTATGCTTTACATTTGCACACAGATACACACGTGCACTGGAAGAAAACCGCAGGGCAAAAGCTTAGAACATTTCTCTTAATTTTCGTGTTTTTTGTTAATTGTTTATTTATTTTATTTTATTAATTCTGTTTTTGAAAATGTTGTAATGTACTGATTTTAAATTAATAATTTACCTTTTCTTTACTGATTCTGTATCAACTAATAGATTTTCCTAAGTGCACGGAGCCAGCTTCAACTATGTTTGTTTGCACTTGCCAAGTCCGCAGACTGCCTTTACCCTTTTCTCCCAGTGTGCACCCTCCTGTGTGTGCGGGCCCTTGAGCATGTGTGTGTGTGTGCTTGAGTGTGTGACATTAGTGCAGCGGGTCATGCCCACCCCTCCCCTTCTTCGCCTCTGCAGCTGGCATTTTCGCGCAATTTGAACTTGGTTTTATGGACAAAGTCGCAACAAAATGAAATTCGCGAAATTAAGCCAACTCGGGTGGGTGAAGTTTTAATTTGGATCCCTGCTCCCTGCCTTCAAATTGAGCAAAATGTTTCATTAATTCATAACACAGTCAATAAAAGCGTGACAAACCAGGGAAAAGAGTGGGCTTCCCTTGTTTATCACTAGAATAGTTCTGGTTACTCCCATTCGCTTTAATTGTTTTGCACCCTGTAAAAGGGAAAACCAACGAAAGCCGACTTAATAAAGGCTTTCATAAATATGCGGAATATCCCTTGCAATTAACCCGTTTGGAATTTAATTTCGAGTTTGTTTCGCCTTGCATTCAATTTCCATTTCCAATTTGATGCAATTAGCTGAAGTTCTGCGCAGCGAGCGAGCCCAATAAATTGAATTTAATTTGCCAGCCATTCCCCATTTCCGCATTTCCCCATTCCGCCTCAAAGGTATACATTCGCCTGCATGTATGTGTATGAATTCGCACAAATATCGGCATTGTGCGGTTGTCGGAGTTAACATTTATTGCCTTTTTTGTACCTTCACGCTGTTAAATGAAATGTTTTATTTTCCATTTGCAGGGGGTGCCGGGGGGCCAAGGGGCCCCGGGCTCAGGGGCTGTGGAAACCCTCTTGGCATTCCATTTCAACTTGAAAATGCACTTCGAATCGCACACAAACACATCGAATCGCGAGCCACTCGGAAATCAGAGAAATCAGAGGAGCGCGGCCAAACGCAATTACACGGTCCCGGCTGCCATGGGTTAAGGCAGCGCGGGGTACGGGTGGTGGGAGCAGCTGGCCCATATAAAGCATTGGCAAAACTTCATTACTAATTCCATTTCGAGCACAAACTCACCCACATATGCTCGCAAATGCCATTGCAAATTGTACGCAATTTATTTTTGAAATCTCATCTGCAGATGGACGGCATTCCACGGGTCCTGGGGTGGGCTGGAGTTCGATTTGGGGATAGTCAAAGGGAAAATGCCGCGTGCTGGCGAAAAATTGAAGAAGGTGGAATCCACGGGTTTTTTTCATTTTAAGCTGTGGTGAAAGGTGTAATCTCTCCAGTTTTATCGAATATATTTTTTGTGCATTATATTTTTCTGGACATTATTTTACATTTTAATAGATTTCTATCCTATTTTTATGAAAAACTGCTCAAACTATTATCTGTTTCTCATAAAAATCAGTCATTGTTTGCATTTATTTCAATTTATTTCTTATTCAAAATAGGTCGCCTATTTTTATTCTGCCTAATTAAACCTTTTTCTGATTTTTGCAAGCCAAGTAAAACAAACTATTACATCTCATTTGCAGCACTTTCCCTCACAGCCCAAGGACTTACCGTCCCTAAATTCAAGTGGGGAGTGGAGAACCGCTCGCGAATTTATTCATCAATTTGTATTCCCATTCCGCGGCTCAATCGATTGTTGCCGGGCTCTCTATTTCTCTGGCCGACTGTTTCCCCGGCAATATCTCCTCTATCGCTTGCTGCGCACTCGGCAACCGCTTTTCCAGCCCCCCCGGCGCCCCTGGCTTTCCACAGTTTTCCATTGCTTCTCCTTTTGCTGCTCACGATTTGGTGCACCCAATCGACCCATAAACCCAGTTATTTACTTAGAAGCGCCTTTTAACATTTTCTTTTTGCCTCTGCTGCCGCTTCTTCTGCCGCTGCTGTTGCAATGGTTTAATGGCAACTTGGCGGCGCAGTCGCAGTCGCCGTCGCAGTCGCTGCAGACGGCTTTTTGCATTAAATCAACGCGCGGCCACCGCCAACAATAATCAACAAAACAGAGCGCACAGAGAAAACTTTCGGCGCAATAAAAGCCTGCACCACCCAATTTCCCAGGATTTTCCACATCCCACACTGCAGAAACAGCGGGGCTACTTGATCTGGCAAATATAAATCGGTCACTCATAGGATCGGTTTTATTGTTATTTTTCCACTCTATATTTGCGTTAAATTTTGTATTAACTTAATAGCTTTTTCTCTTTTTCTGTACTATTTGGCTAGCATTTACCATCTATAAAAATGTCTATTATATTTTAGAAAGTACTGATATTTTATGTTAAGTTCACCTGGGGCACTCCGTTTTTTGCAGTGTACGTAGCCCACAATGCAGTGCCACCAATCTCAATTGCAATCCGAACTCCAATACGAGAATTCGTTTCAATTTGTTGGTCACCCAACATCCATCGGCCCCTTTTTTGCGGAACCAACCGCAATCGTGGGGGACTTTTGGCAGAGCGGGGAGGGGGTGGATGGGTGGATGGGTGGGTGGGTTTGCCGGTGGGTGGCTACCATCCTGCCGAGAATTGATTCGCGCCGAGTCGCGCCGCATGCAAATAAGGTCAACGTGCGCTGGCCAAAAGCCGCCAGTCAGTCAAGAAGCGGCTGAGACGAATGCGGCTGAGCCAGCGGCCCATTTAGGCGCTGCACTGCCAGAAACGGGGGGCGCAAAGGCCCTCAGGAAAAAGAACGCCAAACTGAGATGCAGCTCCTGGCTGAATGCAGTCTAGTACATTTCCCGTATTCCAGAACTCGATTAAACCATATCTTTTAAACACCACAAAGGATACTGCTCTATACTGTAGCATACTTTTGGCCACCATTAAAAAAATGTGGCATGCTGTTAATCACCTTTACGCAAGACTAATAGCCGCTGATCAATGTGGAATGCTTGCAATTTAAAATGTGATTGCTTTTCTTTTCCAAGTGCTCTCTAGCAGTCCATTATTACTGCTCCTTGTCTCGCAGTGTAGCAGTGCCGGAAAGTATGCAACACTGCGCCAACCGCTTGACTGAATGACGGTTGATAGTTGGAAGGGAAGAGGAGTGGGTTCCGGGTGGTTCTCGGTCTGCTCTCGGGGGGTTTCGTGGGCTTTTGGGCGGCTCGGTGTGGGGCTTAGTGTCGGTTGCCTTGTCTGTGGCGCTTGTTTGCCACGTTGCCATTTGGCACATTTCGAATGAGCGAACGAACGAATGAGCGTGGCACGGAACAAGATGAACCCTCGGAAGGGGCCTGGGAGGGGTGGAAGGGAAACGGGGACTTCTCTTTGGTCTCTGCCGTTGTTGTGCAATTGCAAACATTTAGCATGGCGACCTAAAACAGTTGGCACACAAACGAACACGCTACAACCGGGAAGGGCGCGGAGAGGTCTCTGAAACGGCGCAAAGGAAAGTAGGGGAAAGTGGGCGCAGGAAAAGCGGGGCGGAAATCCATAAACCCAAATCGAAATGAGTAATTGAGTCGGCAGCAATGACCACCAAAACTTAATGGTTCCTGTAGCCAAAACGTTATTGTAATTTTTTACAACAGAAGCCCACATTTAAGTCATCAAATAGCCGTTTGCATGCGCTTTAAAAGGTATTGTTTCGATATTTTTGCCATCCAATAGAGCTCGCCATTTAATTAAGGCCATGTACCATTTATAAATTGCATAAACACCTAGAGCCATTCACAAATTGCTGTGAACTGAATGCATAAATGAACTGGGGCCGAGGACCTTCTTCATTTCCCCTCTTTTCATGCAGGTATATATTTTCGCATTTACTCAGGCTCGGGCTGTGAATAGCATTCATCCTCCCACTCGACCGCCCGGTTGGAGCTCACAAATCAACAAATTTGAGATTTAAATTCAGTTTACCCACCTCCGAAATCCCCTCCCCTTTTATCCGCAAGCTGTTAATGGCTTGCATTTTATTCATACAAATCTCATAAAGGAGGGTGCGAAAGAGCCGGCCGGAGTGCGAGCGAGAGGGCGTGGGTGACAGGTGGATAATGGGGAAAATTGCATTCTAATGAAAAGCATTTAAGACAAAATCAACAACAGAATTGGCCAAAAAATGCAAACAAGTCCAGAGTGGCAGGTGGGAGAGTTCGGTGGATTTTGGTCCGGGGTGAGGGGTTTTTGAGTGGCCTTTCAGGGGCTTGCGCTAGGTTGAGGGTTGAGTTTTTGCTCTGCCAAGCCGCAGGCCCTATTGTGTACTTTAATATATCCATATTACCCATATCCCAAACACTTATAGTACTTCAATATTTTTTTATATCTCTTGATATATTATACAATTTGTTTAATCTTCACCAAAGACAAGAACCTCTTTTGCTCGCACTTCGAAGTAAAATGTGAGGACAGGGTATTTCGAATGTTGGTAACAGAAGACGAACTTTATTTTCGTGCGTTTCCACAGTACACGAAATGGATCAAAATGTGCTCTATTTGGCAACAACAATGGGCGCGAGCAGGAATTTGTCGAGGGGAAATGCGGGAAAAGTGGAAAAGTCGAAAAGTGGGGCTTGTTAAGCCCTGTCAGTGGGACACCAAAAGCACGGGAAGGCGCAGAGGCAGGGAGAACTCTCGCTTCGTTTCAATCAATTAAGCGCCAATAATTAATTCAATTGATTTCATTTCAACCGGGATTGCCCCTCGGCTTTTCCACCAGCCGCCCACCACCCCTTCTGAGCGCCGCAATGTCGCTGGGGGTGGAAGAGCGGCAGAGGGCGGGGGAGGACGCTGCAGAATGTCTAAGGCCATTTGAATCTCGAGCGCCATTAATTCATTTTACAATTTATGGCATACAAGGCGGCCCACTCGTTGGGAAGTCGATCAGAACTTGCAACTCTGCGATTAAAAGTATACATTTGTTCTTGCCGAGGTCCTAAGTTCCCCGCTAGTTTTGCGAAACCAGAAGGGGACTCCCTCCGTGATGTAGCTTAAATCCGTGCTGTAGGCTTTCATAATCGTTTTTATAGCCAACCACGCCGACTCACCCTGTATATTTATATAAATTATTGCAGATTTATATTTTTGCCGGGTCTCTGCGGTAGTTTAATGGCTTCGACAGCTGCTTCGGGGTTGAATTCGTTTGGGGGAGGTTTAATTTTAATGGCACAGCTTTTAGGGGACCGAGAGCTGAAAGGCTGGGAAATACCCTCGCACAGAGATGTTCGGAGCTTATGAAATTATTCACCGAAGTCCCAGCCCGCCCACGTTTACTCCACACATTTGAATCTGGCTCAGCATCTGCATACTTGTCAGCATTTAATATGAAATAATTTCTTTTTGTTGCCCTTTTTTGTTGCCCACTTACCCGGCAAGTGAAATCTTTTTGGCCAACAACTTCATAAATTCTCCGCTCTTGTCGTTGCAGGTAAATTCCCACAGCAAAGGCGACCCGAGACTTTTGTTGAATGTTAGCCAAAAATCCATTTACATAATAAGATACCAGGAAAACTCGAGCAAAACAAGCTGGCGGGCCGGGAAGACAAATATGGACAGTGAACCCGGTTCGACTAATGCCGCATAAGTCATGCATAGTGACTCACTCCTGGAGTTTGGCAAGAAAATTAACAAAACATAAATCGTGCCAGGGCCCTTTACATGATAGAGAGACACACGGGTGGAGCACATTGTAGGCGTGTAAAAACAGGGGGACGAGAATGAGTAATACTTTCCCGGGGCACTTGCTCAATTCCATTTGAACGCCTGGCTTTAGTTTTCCACAAATGCTGTTAGACTGGTTTTCAGACTTCTTTGATTCCAGAGACTTATAAAACCCTCAAAGTAGTCATTTGAAGGGATTAGGATAATATTAAGTAGGCTTACATGGTATTTTTTAGGAGTACTACGTATATGGCTCAGATGATATAATAGTACAGAATGTAAGCTATACTATTTTAAAAGTAGAGAAAAATATCACATAATCGGATATAAAGTTATAAATATTCCGAATCAGGAGGTATTTTCGGGGAAAACTCGAGTCGAATGTTTGCGAAAAACACAGATCTGGGAAGCTTTATATACGGGGTCCGCGTCTCCATCATTTATTTGGACATTCTTCAGGCTGGAAGCGAAACTTTGCCTCTCAGACGCAGCCATTACTCTTTCAAGCCCCTGGCCCACGCCCCTGCCCGCTCGCTTAAGCCCCTCGCCGCTGGGGGGCGCCACTTTGAAAAGGCACAACGAAGGAAGAAAAAATTCACACTATAAAATCATAAATTACGCCATTTAAGTGGGTCAAATGGAGGCATTTGTGCGGAAGACACCCCGCTGAGGGGTTTTCCAGGGGCGGGCACTGGGCCTGGGCCGCGGGAGGGGCAGGACCAAGAGGATACAACGACTGCGGCGTTTTCCATGTTACTGGGTCACTGCAGGCACACACAAATTGCGGTGAAAGGGGGTTACAGTTCGGTTTTCTGCCGGGCAGGGGGTTTCGATATAAATGAGCAATGTTAGGCCTGTCGAACCCCGGCCCCTTGTGCCCACCCGGCGGACGCCACTGGGTTGTTGTTGAGTAAAAGAAGCCGCAATAAAACAAACGAAAAATGGAAAGCGAAACGGCAGCGGAAAAGCGGCAAATGGTGACTGGTAACTGGGAAATGGGAAATGGAAAACCGAACGCGGACGACGTCATCGCTGCCATTGTCGTCGCTGCCGCTGCGCCGCAGTGGCAATTATTGCAAAACAAGGCGGACCCCCTTCGGCGCCCCTGCTGCATCGCCCCTGTCAGCGTTTTTCGTCTTCTGCTGCAGTCACGTTGACAATTTTTCCAATTGCAGTTTTCCACAGCGAGCGGCAAAACTTCGCCTTCAGCAGTAATCATTTAACAGGGTCGGGGGTTGATCGGTTTGGAAAAATGGAAGGGGGAAAGTGGCCACTGACGACCAAGGGACTTAATCAATAAGGCCTCAATGTTGGCTCTGCTTTCCATTGGTTCTTTTACACCGATGCCCTCGAACCGGGGGAATGTCGGGTTTAAGGTAGTCCCGTAAACGGCGCCTAGTCGATGGCATTAGTATTATTATTGTAGTAGCTTAACAAATCTTTCTTCTACTCTTACTTTTTTTAATTTAGAGCAAGACAAGATACAGTAATAAGGTGGCGCTGGGGCATGCCTCTTCGAACCCATAAATGGCCATAATACATTGAAGGCCAAACAGCTTGGGACAGCTTTATCTACATGAAACAGACATCCGTCAAGTAAATCCAGAGTGGAGTCGGGGGGCACTGGAACCTTCGCTTTTGTGTTCGCATTTGTTTTTGGTCCGCCGCAGCTGGAATTTCATTAGCCCAAGTCGCGGAACACAGAGGCCTCCCTGATTCGCTTTCATGTTCGGGGTCGTCCTGCCCCGGAACCCCGGAACCCCGGAACCCCGGAACCCCGAAACCCCCTTTCACCCTATTCGTCCGTGTGTCATGTCACGGCTGACTGGAGGAGTTGCGAGTGTCGAGGGCTATGGCTCATACGTCGCTGGCTTGCATTATTTTCCCAGCGACTTCCCCTGCCCTCGCCCTTGACCCCAATTGATGGTAATTTTTTAGCTCGCTTTTTGCTCCCTGTTTTCCTCCTTTTGTTTTTGGTGGGCGAGTGTCCCCTCGGCGGAAGGCTGACAGGAGATCCGAGATATTTGCATGCCACACGGCTTAGATGTGGGGAAAAACTCGGGGGAATGTGCCGCACAACAAGGTCTATCGATCTGAATTGGCGAAATACCTGCTAGGGCTGGGTCGCAACGAGAAAAATAATCCTGAGTGTTTTCCAGGCATCTAGTTCGCCCTGCGATATTAACAAACTCCCCTTTGCCTACTTGGGCATACGCAGTGTGTTTTGCGGGTCAGTCAGCCTGCGAAGGCACTTCCATTAGCCGGAATTTATGGGCCTTTATTTAGTGCATTCGACCCGAAGCGTTTAATGTGGCTTAAATTCCGCACCGACTTATCGGCCATCTCTGTCTAGCTATGCAAATGATATATGCACACTGTGTGTGTGCGGCCATATACCACTGATATCTGGCTCACTAATCTCAGATACAAACAATATATTCAAAAAGCGACCTAGATCCTGGCCAGCGTTCGAGCCACAACAGAACAAGGATGGCGATAATAATACAATGCCGGGAGTGGGTGGGGCCGGAAGGAGGGAGCAGTAGGCCCTCGAAGGAGGGGGCAGGGTGCTTCGCAAATTACACTCGAAATGAAATGTGGCCCTCAGTTGTTTGCCTCACCCTCGGCCCGGCATTTCCATTTTTGCTTTCCGGCAGGCGGGCGAGAAAACGGGCAAATGTCAGTGCAAAGTGCAAGGGAATCGGTGGGCGGCGGCGGGCGTGACACACGAATGAAGAGTCCCGAAAAATGAAAACATATAATTGGGGCTTCAGAAGTGGTGGGACGCGAAGGTGGAATCCTCAGGAGCCCTCAAGGGAGTTTATTTCCTTTCATAGCTTTGTTGCAAACATATGGAAGAAATTCGAAAATGTTAGAAAGTTATAGACAATGCTTTCCTGTATTTTCAAGCCAGAAGAGTTCTTCAGTCTTCAGTCTTCAGCAAATCAAATTCAAAAGTGGCAGTCCTTAAATACACTTGTAAGCAATTGGTCCAGACGAATCCAACTGAGTAGTGACTCATGTCTTCTGAAAACGAATAAACGGGGTTTTCCCTGCCTAGTTAACCAACTTATCTCGGCGATAATCATCCCCTTGGCCCCAAAATAAATAAACTTGGCTGCGGCACTCCATTCGCATAATTCCGGCACTCGAAACCGCGAGTGGGAACATTAAATTAATTTAAGTGGCTCACTCGCTGCCATCCAAGCAATTGTCAGTGCATTAATGCCGAGCACATCGGCGAATAGTGCCCTCCATCCTCTATCCTCCACCCGGGGACTCCAAGGCGGGCTTCGCTGGCACACAGGAAACGGAAACGGGCAAGTCTCGACGAGAATCCGTTTCCATGCGTCGGCCCTCCTCGGAATTGCCTGCAATTGTGCGGGGGAGGGGAAAACAGAAGCATAAAATCAAATTACAAACTAATATTACTCACAGTGCGTTTGCTTTTCCGTATCGTTAGTTTTCACTGTCAATTGACAAAAGAACAAAAGTGAAATGGTATGTTTTCCGTTTTTTCGGGGCGATGTGTTCGGGGCGGGGGTGTTTTTGTGCTGGAAACTGCAGCAGTGGCGGAAAATAAAGCAAGACAAAGGAAAGGCCAAGGGGAGGGGCGAGCAAAATACACAAAGGAAGAAACAAACATGAAACAGCAAGAAAGCCAGTTATGCATGTGTGGGGTGGGTTTTCCACGGCTTTTCCAGGGCGGGGGTGTGGCCCCAAACAATGCCAGAAATAATGTAACGAAAATTGTGTCGACGTCATCGATACGCAAAAATGACGTGGAGCCCGCCAATAACCGCAAATAGTGGGGATATTCGATGGAGATATGGCGTACAGGGTGCCATACGGCCGCCAATCCTTGCTTGGTATTCCAATTTACTTCTGTAAAACTAATAATAGTTAAAGAGAGCTACGTCGATGCTTAAAATCCGATGCCGTAAATAATAGTTTTCCTGACTTTTCGGTTTGTTTGCAGACAAGAGGTGAAACGGTATCAGTTTTGACACTATAACATACTTACCCCTGAAAATCAAGACCCTCGAATAATGTCTAAGCCGAATTCAAAGTGAAAAATGCAATTTTAAAGGGGGATCTACAGGGTATTCGCTTGACTGGTCTCTTCGACATTATTCCCTGTGGGGCCGACTTGTCGGCTTGTTGTTCGCTCCCCTTCCCACACACACCCGCAGACACCAGCCCTCACACAGCTGTGTTTGTGGGCATGTGTACGTACACATTACGGAATCGGGGCCAGCAGGCATCAAAAATCACGTATACGTCAGCGCGGCCAGCGGCGTCGTTGGAGCTTATCTTATCCCGCGCTCGGGCTGTGCTGTTCTGCTGCTGCCGCTGCTCCCATAATCGCACAGCCCATAAAAAACGCATTGTTTATGCGACGTAATTGGACACCATCGCATCGCAAAACCGCCCACCTCCCACCGCCCGCCGCCCACTGGCATTTGGTCATCATGGGATCTTCGGCGCGACCATTTTCAATGCCATTAAAAGCGGCCATTGGGCGCGTGTCCGCACAAAAGGCGTTGTCGGGGGTGGCAAGGGGTGGGGTGCTGCCCCGCCTCTGCCGCCCCCAGGGACAGCCCCTTGTTGTTCGCTAATCCTTCGCGCACTTTATGCTGCTCACTTGGCTGGGCAGGCTCCCAAGGCCCACAAGAAAAACGAAACATCCCCAGGAGTCCGGCGATTTCCAGCCGGATTTCTGACCTGAACAACGATAACGAACAACGAACACCGAACGCCGAACGACGGGTGGGGAATTAAACTTTTCACGACACGAAATGGGAGATCTAAGGAAGGGAATGGCAAACATTGCGATTCGATTTTCCAAAGTAGGCCGACGTGGGATTAATTATGCCTACTAAAAGCAGTCAATGTGGGATCCTAAAATTTACAAACAAAATATAAGCAAGCTAGACATCAACTCACCTCTGAAATATATTCTCAAGGGCAGTTTAGTTTTGCTTCGTTTCTTCAGAAATAATTCCATTATATTTATTTGCTTTGATTTTAGTAAAATTAATCAGAATGCCCCAGAAACGTCCGTTACTCCAGGTGCATTGTCAAGTGTTAAAGTGTCCACGCTTCGGCACAGCTACTTTCGCCTGACACGGCCGAAACGCACTGTACCGGCGAGTGGGGCCCGAGAGATCCTGTGCAATTTCGGCTTTAGTTTCGGCTTATGTAAATGGCTTATCGAGAGTGAGGGAGAGGGCTGCTGCGGGCCGGAAAGAGATAGACAACTTGGCAAACAAGTTTTGAAGCGATTTTCGCTTTAGTTTATGTTGGCACATAATTTCTTCTTCCCCTCGCTTTTCCTCCGCTTTCTTTCTTCTCCCCCTTTTTTTGCATAATTTTTCGTTTTTGGCAAATATTTTGCCAGGCAGCCAAACTTTCTGGCCGCACACACAGATGCACACACGCACCGAACTCGTCGAAAATTTCAAATTAAAATTCTGCAAAGTTTGCCATGTTCCCATGTATGAGAGTAGCTGTGTGCGTGAGTGCAAGTGTGTTTGTGTTTGGGCAAACACTGCGCATAATTTTGCTCAAATCTTTGACAAATATTTTCACATGCTAATTTCACGTGAGCGAAACCGGCCCAAATACCAAAAAGGCACTCGGAACCCTTCTCCCCGCCCCGCCCCACCCCTTTCCCGAAGTGCTTTCCCGCTCCACGCCCACCCCAGGCACCACCCAGGCACCACCCACCACCCCCACCCAGCAAATGGACCAAAGGATTTATTGTTGCATAATCAAATTCCTGGGGATAAAACAAGCCAAGGAAATTGTCAGCGTTCCTCAACTTTCCACGCTGCCTCTCTCTCGAGAATTTCTGGTTTGGTTTCTGGCCCCGGGGACCCGGGGCGGCTGGCTAGGAGGGGGCGTGGCCGGCCGAACTATTCACAAAGTTGGCAAGAACATAGCTGGGATACTCGGCTGGTCCAGCGCTCGGCGCCTTGGAATTAAGTGCTAAACAAATGAGGCGCTGGCGAAAATTGAAAAGTTCGGGGGCACTTGTGCGCAAGTACAGTGAACACGGGCCAATTGAACAGTTTGCATTCCAGAGCATTAGCGATCTTCCCTTGTGGCTTTTCGCCATTTCCCTCCGAGTAGAAACCCTGTTAGGTCTGGCAATCCTCATTTCCCGCTGTGCGGCTTTAATTACAGCCGCTTTTCCGGGAGGAAAATGAATGGCAAAATGGGAGAGCGGGAGAGCGGGAAAGCGGGAAAGCGGGGAAAACGGGAAAGCTGGGCCCGAAGAAGCATTCCTGGCGCCGGGCACGGGCTGCACACACACACCACCTATTCGGTGGCCACCTAAATTCCGCTTTCCCTCGCACGTAGTTAAAAACTTTTCGCTTGCAATTTTTCTTGAGCTGGCAGAGCCATTATTTCTGGCATTTGCCCTCTGCCCCCGGCTTAAGAGCCCTTAACCCCCGCAGCCCCATGTGCAACGTGCAGCGTCAACCGAAAAGCTCTTTCAATTCCCCGGGTCGAGGGTAAATTTAAATGCAGCTTCGTCTGCTTTTTTCCGCCGCCTGCACCATTTTCGGGGGTTAATGTGGAATGTGGAGGCCAGTGCAGCAGGGGAGGAAAAAACATCTGTCAGGGCTAAACCGTGTCTGCCGAAGAGAGGGGTGAAGGAAAATAGAGTAACGGGGCAGCCCCAGAGAAAGCTGACAAATCTGAAGGAATTGGCCCCGAAAACTTTTGGACTTGTGTCAGCAAGCCCCGTGCAGCCCCCTCCCTGTAACCCTCCAACCCAGTCGCACGGGAGTTTAATTTTTGCTTTCAAAAACAAGACTGCTCCCAGAACGCATCAATCAACGGGCAGAGATTGATGTGTGTCCACAGGCGGGCTGGCGAACCATCCCCCCGCCCTCCGGCACGCCCACTTAATTAGCTTGAAGAGGAGAGGGGGGGGGGGGGGGGGGGGGGAGAGAGGAATACCCAAATCCTTGGCCAAAAGAGCAGAATCAGTCCCGATTTCCAGGCAATCCTATTACCAATAATTGAAACTTAAGCTGCCATTAGCTTTTGCTTAGTTGGCTCCCAGGACATATAATTCCCCCCACACACCCCCGTAGGGTTATGGCACCAGGAGAGGGCGGGGAAATCCGGGGAAAGTTGGGGCCTAGACAAACATTAGCATGTATTTTTATCATTTATATGCATGGCAGGCCCATGAAAGTCATCTTTATTTTATACACCCAACTTGGAGCAAAGTTATGCGGAGTAGCGGCGGTACACCCTTCGTATAAGCATTCGGATTTGGGCAGTTCGAGCTCGGAGAATTGAGGGCGAAGATATGCGAAAGTCAGGAGTAGTTTTATCTGCGACTGAAGAGTTATAGGGACAAAGCTTGTTTCAATGAGAATTGCAGGATTCTTCGAAAAAATACCTATTGTTATTTAAAATTAAACAGAAGCGCAGTTAGTACCATCAACGAGTAAAGGACTTTTTCCAATAACTTCCATCTTCTATCACATTCTTAAAAGGGGATGCCCCAAAGTTAGGGTACTCGCACTGCTCTCCGACTGCTCTTTATTAGGTGAGAAGCGACTGAGGTTCCTGGCGAGTCCTGGAGTCCCGGAGTCCGGGAGTCCTGGAGTCCTCAAGTCCCGGACTCCTCTGAGTTACGACCGCTGCGACAATAAACCGACGCTCGACGCCGTGACGTAATAGATTTTACGGGCCCATAAACATTCATAAAACATTCTTGACCGTAACTCACATAATCGTGTAATCTTGCCGCCTGCCCCGCCCCTTCGACTGCCGCCCACCGCCCACGGCCCCCCGGTTTTGTGTTTCATTAAATAATTCATTTAATTTGATTTCGGTTGGCGCTCCTCTCGTTACTTTTTTATTCGCGCCAGCAAATCGATTAGGAATTCACATGTATACATGTGCGATATATGGCGGGTCCTGTGGCTTTTATGTGCTCCCCTATCGAAATTTATTTGACAGCGTATCCAACGGATACTCACCCTGGATGAGCAGCAAACGCTCCTCCCACCCCCGGAAAACCCTCTTCGACGTACGCTTAAAAATAAACGGAAGGAAGTGCTTGAAATAAATCTAAGCTGTAATTTTGGAAGATGGAATACAGCTCCAGTAATAACTTATCACAAAAAAAACTACACCTATCTATGTACCGATCTATCTATCTAACTACTTATCTATGTATCTTTGTCTGTATGTATGCGGGGGGAAAGTGTTTAGTAGGCCTTAAGCTTTCGCCGTTTTTAATGATGAGAATTACCTATCTATCTATCTATCTATATATCCATCTATGTTTTATCCACATTATCCATTAAATGCTTATTATTTAACAATAAAATTTAATTGTCGATTTAACTTAGTAATACTTAAAATCCAAAGTTCTTTATTTACTCAGCAAATTGTCAATAATCTAGTTTTGCTCATTTCAGACACCAGGCGAACATAAACGTATGGCAGGTGTAAAACCGTTCAGCTGGTCTGTTTATTTTATGCTAATTGGAGATGCCATCGTGACTGCTTCCCCTTGTCACGGTCTTATCAATTACATGAGGTTTCGTTTTTATATTGTGCCTTTCGTGACTATATCGTGACAATCCCGCGACGAGCTCGTGACGAACTCGTGAAATCGTCATGCTTGCGCATCTCTAGTCTACGCTTTGTTCTGAGCCAACGGTTCTTTCCCGTCGAGATCGCTTGCTATTGGTTCTTGGAGGACGGGAAACATGGAAGGGGCCGCCATCTTGAAAAAAAAACAGCTGTTTAAGCTAGCTTTTGGCTACCAGCTGGCACGTGCTGTGTTTTCTGAGCGCCTGGTGTCTCAGACTCTTGCACCAAGCATTTCGACTGAGAAAATGTTACGAATGTTACGGGTAAAATTCTTGATTCCTAATTTCAGACACCAGGCGAACATAAACGTTTAGCAGGTGTCGAAACGATCAGCTGATCGGTTTATTCTGAGCTCATCGGAGATGCCCTCATGATTGCTTCCCCTTGTCACGGTCTCATTAAGTACATGGGAATCCATTTTTAAGTCGTGCTTATCGTGACTAGATCGTGACAAGCTCGTGACGGACTCGTGAAACCACCATGCTTGCGCATCTCTCGTCTGCTCTATTTTCGCAACCAACGGTTCTTTCCCATGGAGATCGCTTTCTATTGGTCAACGGGGAGAGGGGAAATATGGAAGGGGCCGCCATCTGGAAAAAAAACAGCTGTTTAAGCTAGCTTTTGGCTACCAGCTGCCACGTGCTGTGTTTTCTGTGCGCCTGGTGTCTCAGACTCTTGCACCAAGCATTTCGACTGAGAAAATGTTACGAAGCCTTGGATTTATTGGGGTACATTTCTTGATTCCTAATTTCAGACACCAGGCGAACATAAACGGTCAGGAGGTGTCGAAGCGATCAGCTGATTGGTTTATTCTAAGCTTATTAGAGATGCTCCCGTGACTTCTTCCCCTTGTCACGGTCTCAGCAAATACATGGGGTTTCATTCTTATGTCGTGCTTATCATGACTGGGTCGTGACAGTCCCGCGACGAACTCGTGAAACCGCCATGTTTGCGCATCTCTAGTCTGCGTTTTGCTCTTAAGCAACGGTTCTTTCCCATGGAGATCGCTTTCTATTGGTCAACAGGGGGAGGGGAAATATGGAAGGAGCCGCCATCATGAAAAAATCAGCTGTTTAAGCTAGCTTTTAGCTACCAGCTGCCACTTGCTGTGTTTTCTGTTCGCCTGGTGTCTCAGACTCTTACACCAAGCATTTTGACTGAGAAAATGTTACGAAGTCTTTGGATTTATTGGGGTAAATTTCTTGATTCCTAATTTCAGACACCAGGCGAACATAAACGTTTAGCAGGTGTCGAAACAATCAGCTGATCGGTTTATTCTAAGCTTATTTGCGATGCTCTCGTGACTGCTTCGCTTTGTCACTGTATCAGCAAATACATGGGGTTTCATTCTTATGTCGTGCTTATCATGACTAGGTCGTGACAGTCCCGTGACGAACTTGTGAAATCGTTATGCTTACGCATCTCTAGTCTGCGTTTTGTTCTTAAGCAACGGTTCTTTCCCATGGAGATCGCTTTCTATTGGTCAACGGGGAGAGGGGAAATATGGAAGGAGCCGCCATCTTGAAAAAAACAGCTGTTTAAGCTAGCTTATGGCTACCAGCTGCCACTTGCTGTGCTTTCTGTTCGCCTGGTGTCTCAGACTCAAACACCAAGCATTTCGACTGAAAAATTGTTGCGAAGCCCCTTCGATTTGTTGAGGCAAACTTCTTAATTCTTCATTTCAGACACCAGGCGAACATAAACTTTCAGCAGGAGTCGAAACGATCAGCTGATCAGTTTATTCTAAGCTTGTTAGAGATGCTCTAGTGATTGCTTCCCTTTGTCACGGTATAAGCAAATACATGGGGTTTCATTTTTATGTCGTGCTTATTGTGACAAGATCGTGACAAGCTCGTGATGAACTCGTGAAACCACCATGGCTGAGCACCTCTAGTCTGCGCTTTGTTTTTAAATAACTGTTGTTAGGAAGGAGAGGGGAAATCTGGAAAGGGCAGCCATATTGCTTCTTAAGTCAGCTTCTGGCTACCAGCTGTCACTTGCTATGTTTTCTGTGCGCCTGGTGTTTCGGATTTCTAAATTCCGCATTCTGACTGAAAACAAGTTGCGAAGCCATTCAATTTTTTCAAGTAAATTTCTAGTTTCCTTATTTCAGACACCAGGCGAACATAAACGTGTAGCAGGTGTCGAAACGATCAGCTGATTAGTTTATTGTAAGCTAATTGGAGATGCTCTCGTGACTGCTTCCCTATGTCACGGCCTACGAGAATACATGGGACTTGACTCTAATCTCGTGCTTATTGTGACAAGATCGTGACAAGCTCGCGACGAACTCGTGAAACCGCCATGGCTGAGCATCCCTAGTCTGCACTTTTCTCTCAACCAACTGTTCCTTCCAGTAAAGGTCGCTCTCTATTGGTCATTTAAGGGGAGGGGAAATAGCAAAGGGCAGCCATATTGAAAAGTAACTGTTTTGTAAGTTACTTTCTGGCTACCAGCTGGCACTTGCTATGTTTTCTGTTCGCCTGGTGTCTCGGGTCTGTAAATCCCGCTTTTGGCTGAAAATATGTTGCGAAGCCGTTCAAAACCTTGAAGTAAACTAGTGATTTTTCAATGTGGAGCACCAGGCGAACAGGAAAATTAGTAGGAGGCCAACATTAAGTTTTCAAGGCTTTGCTAGAGGTGTGCCACTTCAACGAAGTGTAAAGCCTCTTTCGCCGATCGACCGGTTGCCCATCTCTGGTCTGCTTATACCGAAATAACGGATCTCTTCCAGTTCGAAAATGGCAACGCCCACCATCCACTTGCTGCGGACTCTGTTCGCCTGGTATCAAACATCAAGAAATTAACCGTAAAACTCGCAAGAGCAATTCGATTCAGTCAGGAAAACAACGGCTGCATTTAATTTTCTGCAGCCCCCAAATGTAGGCAATGAAAGCATCGGCAATCGCTAGACTAGGTTGTTAGCTGCTGAAAACGATTAAAGCCCCGTAAAACAGGGCAGTGTTATAACGAGCACAAATTATTTTTGCATAATTTGTTTAATATTTATTCTGAGGGCTATGAAAAAATTCTCCTAATAGCTAGATACAAACACTAAGCTAGGGACTAGAGTGATAGTTAACTGGTTGGATTGCGAGATGCACTTATGTGCTAGTACACTTTACAGTCATTGCGTATGCTGCAGGACTTCAGTACTTAGATGCGAGTGTTGAGCCCCCTAAACTATTCACAGATAAGCTGACCCAACGCACCAAGAGGGGAATAGCCATCGGCTATTCAAGTGACCCGTTTGGCTCAGTGCGGAATCTGTTTTTCATGGACCTTAGGAGGATATTTTTTCAACCACCCTACCTTTTCGGCTTGCATTTACGAGCTGTTTGCCGTCTATCTTGGTTAGCAATTGACATTGAATTGATAATAAGCAATAGCCAATTTGGCAGCACTTTTTCCACAAACGCTTTCGGAAACCCTCTCAATGTTCGATGGCTCTTCGTTGGCTTTTGAAGGTCGTCGCTGTCTTGATTAGCAGAAAAGGCAGTCGGCTGCCTTCGAGAGGCCCGCACTTTTGTTAGCATATTTTCCGAGATTTCCCCTTGAGGTGAGCACCAGCACCCCCGCCAGCCGAACATCAATCAATTGGCTGCGAGACTTGTCTCAAGGTACTGGCTCCTCCACCTTGATCTCGCAGCGAACCTCTGTGGGAGGAAAAGGCAAAAACCGGGGGGCAGCAGGGCCGGAAAATTGGAAGGGAAAATCGGAAAAGGGGCGGACTCAGCAGAAAAAGAATCCCCTTTTGATGTCGTTGCAGAAAATGAGATGGGAACGTGTTTATCTAGTCGCAGGGCCGGTCTAATCAGCTGATGATGAGCGATGAGCTCGGCATTGTCCTCAGTTCGGTGTTGATTTAACCCTTGGGTGCCCGGGCCCAGGCCCAGGCCCAAGCCCAAAACGTACACATCCTTGCGGGACACTTTGACTAATTAGTGCGCCAGCGGAAAATGATCAATTTGCATTTCAGAGACGCCAATTACTATGGCCTAAATAAACTCGGGCTCGCCAAGAGCGAGGGGAACGAAAAAGGGTTGAGGGATACTTGGGTTTTCCTCTTCCTGAAGGCTATTCGGGCCGAAACAAATCGTAAATGGCCAAAGGTGAGGCGACACATTTGAAGAAATTGAATTTTCAATTTAGGGTTTCACTATCCCTGGCCCCTTTACTCCGCCCCTCGCTAAACTGCTCGAGTAAGCTAAAAATTTTATCACTTGACAAAAACATACATTTTCCCTTAGCCATCCCCTCAACCCCACCGGACCGCTTCATCTACTTCTTAACCCACGAACGCCCCAAGGCATGCGCCGAATTTTATGGCTTTGACGAGGTGAGTCGGGGGCAGTGCTACTTCATATTCAAGTCCCGAAAGGCTAATAAAGCATAATTTAATGAAGCATATATGGACGCTGGCCCAGGACTTCCGCTTTGTGTAAACAATAGTTTATAATTCGCACACACACATGGGCACGGGGCAATAAAAGCGGCCCTGCAAAAGGGTTAAACACGCCGGGACTGAAATGAGCGGGGAAAACAGGAGCACCGGGGGGAGGCCGGGCATTTTTCCTGATTGCGGCAAATACCCTTTCGCATCGAGTGGCCTCACAGGTAATACAGCAAATTGGGAAAATAATACGGCTCATAAAAAAGGCGCTTTAAAGTTTGTTGGAAACCTTTGGAAAAGAAAAATTGGTGCAGAGTCCTGAGTGCAAAATTCTAGTTACCATGTAGGGGCTAATTTCTCCAAGCAAATCGATTAAAATCGAACCAGCGCCCAATTGTATGCTATGATATGCTTAAAATTTAATTTTGCGCATGTAGACTTGTTTATTATTGGGCTTTTTTTAATAGTTTGTATTGGACATCTTATAATTTAGACATTGTAAATATTTATTATTTTATTTTATTTACTTATGCTGGTCCAGGCGATTTGAGGACCAAGATGAGTACCATTTGGTAGTTGAAATACCCAAAAAGGGTAGTCTGCACTTGTTTCCCGGGTTAAAGGCTTAAAGTGTCCGTCTAAAATATGTTCTGTGCGTGTGTGTGTTAGCCCACGTTTCAGTGTGGCGGTGGCGGTGTGTGTGTGTGTTGGCCCGACTGTCGCTCGCTTGAGCACGCCTACGTGCCTAAATCAAAGGCGGGGAAGGGGAAAATGCGGAGGGGACTCCTCTGAATAGGCCGCAAAAGGTCGTGATAAGGCCAGCAGCCAGGTGAATGAATAGAGGGCCCCAAGATGAGTGCCACAATTGAAAAGCCTCCGAGTGGGTGGAAAAGTGGGGGAGGGCTTGGAAAAAGCTAGGGAAAAAAGAGGCAGCACTACTGACCACTTTGCATTAAGTATGATTGCACTTGGTCGAGATCTGGCAATTATAGATATGCAATGTGAATGTGTCTGGCCTGCTAATTACCATGATGGGGATTATGGGGTTGAAAAAGCGGGGAAAAACTACTTTTCACAAATTTTTTTACTAAAACCTAGCTTGACTCTATGTCCTATATAAAACTGGGCGATAAAGTGGACGTTTCCTTAATTACATCACTCAGACCTTTTGGAAAAAGTGCCTTAAAAACCTTTTCAAGGCACTCCCTATCTTTTATTTAAACGTATTATATTTATTTACAGATCTATATATTTTTAAGCTTCTTTGAAATTAGACTCCTAACATTCGAAGCCTTCTTAAAGGGGATGGTTGCTTTTGAGTTTTTATTAGGCCTTGTGAAATCAAGCAATGTAGACTTCAACTTTCGTAAAACCAAATCGAAAGTCACCTTAAAGTCAGCCCTATATTTCGGTTTTCAGTTTGCCGTCATCGTGATCTCACTGCCATTTGAACTCCCACCTGATGGACATCCAGCGAAGGTTCCGAGCTAACCCAATCTGTCCGCTGTCACCTGTTTCACCCGTCCGCTGACCCCACAAAAAAGCAGAAAGAACACAAGAGCCAACTAAAAAAGGTAAAAATCCACTCAAACCCCAATCGTTTTTTCTTGCGGCATTTAATTTGGCCACACTCGTGGGCGGCGGGGAGGGGGTCCCCTTTTCGGGATCCAGAGAGGTCCGATCATAAAAACCAGAAGGGGAAAAATGCCAAAAAAAGGGAACCCCAAAAAGAAGTGCAAACACACATACAAGCCGCAAAACGAGCAGCGACACAATATGCTAAGGCTTTCCCTTTTCCGACTTTCCCCATTTTCCCCACCCAGATACTCCCCTGAATTTTCTGACCAGTCTGTCCTTTACATTTTAAATTTTATTATTTTTTATCGCTGCGCACATTTTTGAATACCCTCTCAAAGGGCTTACAAATTTGTATGAAAAATAAATAAAAAAAGCGATTTTTTAAATTACTATCATGTCTTAAAGTATGGAACAAAATATTTAAAGCTCGAAATTTTTTAATGAGACTTTTAAGGGCTTTTATTTCTATGAAAAACTAATAGAAAACAAGTGAATTTTATAAATCACTATTATTAAAGGTGTCCAAAAGTATGCCACAATATATTACTTAGATTTACAGTGAGTACTACAAATTAGTTCTTTTTCAACGCTTCTTTGTTTTTCTGGTTACAGAACCATATATTTATTTCCAATTTCTCTATAAACGTAGAGCATTTTTGCAGTTCCACCTCTTAAAATAAAACTACACCTGGCTTTTTGTCTTATTTCCCGCTATCTGGATGCCTAACGCTTTTGCTCGGCTGGCTGAAAACAGCAAAATATGCTTTTTCCAGCGACACCTTTGTGGAACTCAGAAGGTTTATTGCCGCCTTTTGTCTTTGGGTCCTTCGGTTGTGTCCTTTGCTTCCTTTCGCTTTTTTGCGCCCTGTGTTTTTTTGTTGCCGGACACCTTTTCGACTTTCTGGCCACATTGTGTTGATTTTTGCACGGAGATAGTCCTCGTGCTCGTGCTTCCTTTCCGCCTTCTGTTTGAGTTCCTTGCGTGGTGCTGACAGGTAACTCAGATTACCTGAGAAAGTTAAACAACTCGCATAAATTCATGCATGAGTATGCGCCGAGCCTGGGAAGGGGTAAAATATATTTACTTAATTATTTTTCGTTACCCACTGTTCCGGGCGCCGGCGAAAAAAATTAAAGGGAAATTATCGAGCTACCTGTTGGTTGTTTGGCGGGTGTAATTAGATTATAATTCGGAGAGGATGGCACAATGCTGTCCTTGTGGGTGAAAGACAAGCCAAAGTAGATTTTTAAGAGACTATACATTATAAAGTGAATCAATTTGAAGAGCCAGCGTAATTATTAATCTTACACCATTGAGAAATATTTAAGAATGTAAAAACATTTAATTTGAACTGCTTACTTGTTGAAGAACACCATTTGTTAGATTTTAAATATGGGTACAAAAACACGGCTCAACTTAAAGCATTTTTTAAGGCCCGCACCACGCTCTGATTGCAACTTGATTTAACAAAAATCGCATGTGGAAAAATGGCTTACAAGTGCAGCAGGAGCCGACAGGCGATATCCCTGGGATTCAGTCTGTTTTGCATATGGAATCAATAAGAGATTTAAGCCGAGATGCAACGCAAGATGACCACATTCTGCCCGGCCCTTTGCCTCGTCCTCCTCCTCGGTCTTTTCGTTTTCCATTTCCATTTGCGGTGCCTGCAGCTTTTTATGGATAATCGATGCTTAAAGTCGAGACGCACTCAAAGGAAAGCGGGGGAAAAGGACGAAAGGCGAACAAAAACCTAACGACAGCTTAATCCTTTTAAAACTGAGACCACATAAAAGCTGCAGAAACAAAAACAACAGCAGCAAACAGAGAAATAAACCGCAAAGCGGCAACAAAAAAGAAGAAACCGTAGGAAAAGCCGGGAAAGCGAGGGAAACTGAAGAAATCGACGACGATGGATGATGGGCGATGAGAACAATAAGGTGCTTGAGAGGAACATCCATTTCCCACCCGCTCTCCCAGCCTTCCCAGCCCCTTTTCCACTTTCCCAAAGAGTTGAAGCGACAGCGTGACACAATAAAGACAACCAACACACGCCAAAGGCAGGGTGTAATAACTATAAAAATAAACCGATGACAAAAAAAGCGGAAGAGCGAAAAAGTGGAAAAAAGCTGGGGAGAGCCAAAAACAGACGGAAAAGTAAGCCCAGAAAAGGGGATTAAGTGGGGGCAAGAGCGCCCCCGGGGCAGCAATAATACCTAGGAAAAGCCCAGCCCCCCGTAGGGGAAGAGGCATTTTGTCCACGAGTTTCCTGCGAAAAGAGCCACAAAAATTTGGGAAAACAAATCTGCGCTTTTCGCGAATTTACAATTTGTTTTCCCTACCATCAGCCAAAAAATCCATACAGGAGTAGGGATAACGAGCCTTAAAGCTAAGCCTGGGCTAACCCAAAAACAAGTCCATAAACAAGTCATATTATCATCTGAAAAGGGAGAATTTACATTTTTAGGGATACATTTAAGTATAATTCTTAGACTGACGAGACAATAGCTCTCTTTTTCATTACTTGACAAAAGACCGAAAATTGTTTCCCTTCAACAAATCTGGAAAACAGAAAATGTACCCATCTCTTCGACCTGCTGACATTTATTTTCCTTTGTCTCGAAGTGTGTGGCAAGAACTGAGCTGCGCTGCTGTGGCACTTATTTGTTTTTCTTGGAAGCCATTAAATATTGAGCAACACTTGAAGTGCAGGTCCTTCGCGTTTCCCCGATCCCTGGACGCTTCCCCAAGTTCCTGGGCCATAAAGCGTGGCAAATTTGTTGCTCTTAAGATGCTCATAATCGGTTTTGCCAGGGTACAGGATACGGCACACACACAGCAACACTTTACGGCCTTAAAGCTGTCTTTCGGCCAGGAGTTTCCAGCCAAATTGATTATTAGACGAAGGCGATGGCGATGGCGATGGCGAGGCGAAACTTTGTAAATTTCAACACGTACACAAATCCCATAACAAAGCCTTTTAATGGCAGCCGGGAAGAACTAACAAACCACATTAGCAGCGGGATTGGATTGGGCCTGGAACGCTGTCCCGGGGAACTTGAGCCGAAGTTGCCACGCATATTTGCCGAGATTTCCGGCACGAAAGGAAGACATAACACACATCCCGCCAGCGGACAAATCCAATAATAAATCCAGGACACTTAACGCCTCGGCCGCAGCCACCATGACCCACAAACCAGCTGAGGGATTGCCCATATTCCTTGGGAGCAGGAGCAGGAACAGGAATGGGAACGGGAATGGGAATGCGAATGGGCTTGGAGTGGGCAAATTGGAGTTCGGCAAGTTGCCCGAACGGGGGATGCAAATCGCAGAGGACCCAACGGAGCGGCAAGCGGCGAGGGACTCTTGGAGAAAAGTGGCGGAAAACGGGGGAAGCACTAAGGATAGTGCCACAAATCCGTATCACCCATTTTCGGGGCCCTTCTTTACTCCCAGCCCTCTGAGTTTTCCTTGGCTTAGTTCGGTTCAATTGACTGGGCCTTAAGCCGGGAATAAAGTTGTTAACAACACTTCGATCGATCGTATTCGCATAAGTAGCAAGTACAGCAAAGCTCCGGGAAAACCTAGAACAGTGGCGTGGATTCTAATTTTATTAGGTGACAGTATTTTGCGCATTTGAATAAATTATGATACTACTATGTTTGATACCAACAAAACTGAAACCCTATTTAAGTCTAAGTCTTTTATAATTTTAGCAAGACGTGTCACTGCTTACCTAAAAGGTTCCAATAGTTTTTCAATATTTTTAAAATACTCTGAAATACAATTCATATTCATTAACTAAAATTATAGGGTGTATCCCAGTCCACTTCATCCACGTCTCCGCCCTGTTGTCCTCGCTGGATTTTCGGTAATTTAATTGAGCTTGCGGTCACAGCGCCGAGGAATCATGGCAAATTACTTGATTCTGATTTGATTTGCCGGATAACAACTCGACCGATTCCGATTTTCCCGCCCCGGGATTTTCCGCCCTGTTGTCGCCGCCAGAAGCCGATTTTCTTTGTTTCAAGAGGCCACAAGTACTTTCGGCCAGAAGGGCGCATCCTTTTTTGCCATGGCGATGGCAAAATGATTGGGCCAGGATGGGACTGCGATTGGCAGTAGGCTCGGCTCAACTCGTCTGATTGCCCAAAACTAATTTGAATTTTATTGATTCGACTCGCGGTCCTAGAGCCGAGGAGCCAAGGAGCCAAGGGCCCGCTCGCCAGCCATTCGCCTTTCCAGGTCCCTGGCAAAGGATTGTGTCCCGAGTGCTTTTGATCCGCAATTCGGGGCTCCCTTTTTAATATGCCAAATTGTCTTTTAATGTGATAAACGCATATGCTCATGGAAATCGCATTATCGACGCATCACTCGGACGTCCTTTTTTGGGGAATTTGCATGCATTTATACCCGTAAGTAGCTTAAGTCGGTGTGACAAATTTTTGGTCCTCTTTTCGGTGGGTTTGCTTACAAAATCCTGTCGCTTTCGGTCTCCGTGTGTGTACTGAAGCTTAGGCTAGTTTCCAGGGGATTATCGAGGCTTTGGGCCCTGAGATTTGGGATCTGAGTGTTGTACCTCAGCTTAGACTTTTCAGTGGAGCCCGCAAGAGCCCATTGACATGAGCAAATACAACCTGCTCTGCGGCCATAATCTCACTAATAACTACGCACGAGAGAGTGAAATCTGATTTATTCAATATTTGCAATCGCTTTCCCCTTCAACCAGCCCTTAACTCCAAAGATGCCCTGCTAATAAATTCGGAGAGCAAAAATAATCAAATAATTGCAGAATATACGGAATACACAGAATATACTGGAACAGGGACAGAAACACCCACCCACATACACATGTTTTCGGCTGTTTTATTGCCATTTTATTTCATAAAATTTACGAGCCACAAAAAGTTTGCCACTGCGACCGGGAAAAAAGGCCCGAGCTCACAATGGAAGCACCCAGAAGATATAGTGAATGTGGAAGCTGTTTGCCAAGAATAATAAAGTTGAACAAAGCACCACGAGTCTATCAGTCAAAAGTGGCGGAAACCGTGTCCTCTTTGCTTTCTGACTGGTAACTTAATATTGATGACGCTGCTTAGGAGTCCCACCTCCCCGCGAAGAGTACTGGGAGCACAAGCCCCAATAATCCCGACAAATCGCGGTTAGTTCGGGGTAACCGAGTGACACTGGCTTTATGACGCGCACTCTTTGCTGCAGCAAGTGCGGCGACTACAACGTTGTAATATCTATTATATCGCTCAAATGAAGCGTTTTATAGGTAAACTTTTAGGCGAAGTGGGCGATTTTGGACGTTATTTGTGGAGTACTCAAAAATGAGTTATGAGAAAAGGTCTGGAAAGGTCTTGTAAATACCGGAGAAACTACTCAAAACAATGACGCATTCAGAATTCACAAGCACTTTGTAATCATTTTAAGAGGTTTCTAAAAGAATGCTGTAAAAATAAATCGAATATATCTGTTGGATTCGGACAATTTAATATAAGACACTTTTGGAAAAGTTAAAGTGGCATACTTTAAGGCACTTTTATATTTATTCACCGTGATAATTAATATTAACATTAATATATTTGGTTTTTCACGAGCTTTTAAATACTTGCGTACTCATCCCAGGCAACTTGATCGTAAAATAAGCCTATTTGCTATTTATACAACTCGCTTGATTTTCATTCACTCACACGTGAGTGCGTATCGTGGAGAAAGGATTCGAGTTATTTCCTTTACAACCCCCGCAGTCCCCTTGTCGGCTGGTGATGTCTGAAATTTCATTTCGCACGACTCGTGCATATCGAATTCGCCTTTTTTAGGGTTACGCCGACGGTCCTGAAGTCCGGGATCAGGCCAACCCAAGCCCAAGGAACGGGCGCCCACATTGTCACTTTTGCGTGCCTTCTACGTGCGGTTGATTGATGGATTCGCTTGTTTACTTGTCAAGCCGCACAGGAATGTACTTTTGGCTTTGGCAGGGGGAAAGCGGAGCTGGGAAAGCGGTCTGGGGAAGGGATTTCAAAATAAGCAATAGTCAGCAGTAATCGTGATATATCATATCGCAAGCCGTAGGGGAACAGCAGCCGCATGATATGGGTCTTTTTCTGCCTCGGTTTCGCTTTGCCCAGCCTAACTCTGGCGCCTCGCCTTTTATTTATTTTTTCCTGCTGACATCTACCGCGGGGCGTTTGCGGAATACGTTTTAAAGCCTGGCAAATGTAAATTCCGGCTCGGCGGGGACATAAATCATAGCAACTCATTGCCCTTGAGCATGCACTCCGGGCAATTGACGCCAAGACAAAGCGCTTCCTGATGGGGTTAGGATGGCCGAGGACACGGGGGACCTGCGGAAGTCGGTTCCTAAAAATGCCTAAAACACCGAGTGACACTCACGTTCTGCGGGCTTTTAAATGCGATTCAGCAGCACATTTCCCTGGCCTTCAGTGGCCGAGAAGTGCTGCTTGAGTTCTTGAAATAACACACAAACGAATAAATTCAAAGCCCTCCAACTAAATCACATTTGTATAAACAGGACATTGTGAGGTGTGTCATATCCTAGAAATTTAAAATTTAGTCACTCGATTGCCAGTTATGCCACTCTTTCGGTAGAACTTTTTAGTGCTCTTCAGTAAAATGTTGTCTTTTAATAAGCTTCATTTTTTAAAAATAAATCCAGTAGTAGGTTTTACAAAAGGGCTATATATTTTAAATTGTGTAAGGCTAAGCTGAGTTTGCTCTTCAATGGTATACAAAACTATTCAGATGAAGGGTTCCCGTATAGTGCTCTCCTCTGGCTGGCGGTGGATAACGTTTTTTGGAAACATGAGAAACTTATTTTTCCACACAATCTTTAATAATTTGCGCCCGGACACATTCCGAGATGATCTAATAAACTTGCCCGAATGTCTGCGAAATCCCATTTGGAGTGGCTCAGAATGGCGCATTTCTGTCTCGCATTTCCATTTCTGTGCGTGTTGCTGGGATCTCATTACGATTGCAGGGAAGGCGGGGAAAGCGAGGAAAGGCCCGCAGCCAGTGCTCCTTAAGGCCAAGAATACGCATTTCATTTGCAAGAAGCCAGCGCCACTAGTTTTCCCATTTCCCGACCCCGTCCAAGTAGCCGGGGAAAACTCAGAAAAGCCATCTAAAAGTTAATTACAATTGCCTCAGCCAGCGCTGCTGCAACTTTAACTGCCGCAACGAGTTCGCATTAAGCAGGGTCGAGGCGAGCGCGAAAGAGCACGTGAAAAGTGCGGGAAACGGGTCTAGCGAAGGAAAAGTACCCTGGAAATGGTAGGCCTAACATTAAATTATCAAAGAAATCACGAAATCATCGAAAAAGGTTACTAACCAACGTAGGATTGAACATTTTTTTGTTCACGAATGGTATATGTACAATGCTCAGTAAACAGATTTTTTAATTGCGTTTACTTAACAACTAGTAACAAGTTTTTCAAATTTTTGAAAATTAAAACTATTCAAGTAGTAGGACAAGAAGTTCTAAAATTTGCGTGTGAAAAGAATACATATATATAAAAAATGTTGACATATTGGCTCATTAAATCATCATTAAATCATTTAGTGTATTTAATAAAGATTCATATTAGGCTCATTCCAAATTATACGGGATGCGATAAATATATTTTCTTATCAAAGGGAGTTCGAGCTGTCGGATCCCCAGACTGAAGCCCTACACAGGGTATCCCGAAAAAGGCCAGCCCGCAAGAGGTTCGAGCCACAGCCGGGAGCAGTGCCAGTGGCTGTAGCAGTAATGCCAGAAGTAACTGGCAGTGCTAGTATCTAACTGCTGCAGTTTTTCGTTGCGAGGGGGCGTATAAATATTAAAAAGAAAATCTGCTACATGGCTACGTGCGACGCATTTCAACGCAGCCGACCCGACTCCGACTTTTCCGCCCATTTCCCCCACACACACCCACATAGAGGGTTGGGGAAAAGGATATAAAGCAGGTCGGGCAGAGGAAAAAATGAAGAGAAATTTACTTTGACATATTTTTGTGCTTAGCAAAGCAAATACTTTCATTATTTTTGCTGTTGGGCACAAAATTTCCCTCTTCATCTCACGCCCACTTTTCTCGGGCCGCAGGAAAAGCGGGAAAGCGGAGGGGAGCTGCATTTGAACGGCTCAAAACATTCTGCGGTCCACGCCCCCAACTTGAGTGGAAAATGACGGAAAATCTGGGGCGGCGGCTGGGGGGGAAAGCCCATCCAATGACCCAGACGTGGACAGCATCTGTAGTAATTTGGCAGCGTCTTTCGCCACTTCATCGCAGCTGATTTCAGATAGGTCACGGAAAGTGCCCAAAAAATCTGAGTGCGATTAGAAATTTTCATATTCATCGATTATCTGTGGGGGATCGTAAGAGCGCCAAGGGGACTCCCAAAATCATCAATCCAAGGCAAACAAGCCGTGTTGAATGTGTGCTGAAATTGATTCCTATAAAATTGTAGCTAAAATGGGCATATTTTGTATTTTCTTAAAGAATTAACATCTCTTGAATGAACATAAGTCAGGGTAGTTAATCAATAAATAAAGTCGAAAAATATTATATTGCCAGAAGATTATATAATTAAAATACCATTTAAAATAAATAGAAATTTTTGTCATCAGTAGACTTAGAAAATATATGAATTTTGTAATAAAAATAATTTTCCTCGCTAAAGTGTTCCTTATGTTCCCTTCATATCTTTCCAGATCGTCGAGTGTCTATGAGGACAGCTGAAAGTACTTGTTTTTTTTTTTTTGGGGGCGTGGCTCCAGTTGCCCCGCGCCCACGCACACGCACGTCCACGGGAGCAAGGGAGACAAGGCGAGCAGTGCGACAGAGAGGGCGAGACAGATGTGCGAGCGGCGGTGAGTGAGCGGACTCGGTTTCCGGTTCCGGGGCGTTGAGAAGGCGGTGAAGGCGCAGAAGAACGCAGGACGAAGACCATGGATTGGACCCGGTGGCAAATGGCCAGAGAAAGAGCTGGCAACCCCGGACAAGTCAGGAACAACCCTGGGCGCAAGGATTGCGATCGCGAGACCCGATTGGAGTGGTTGCCCATTTGATTCGTTGCGGCTTCACACGTAGGTTCTATCAGTCAGTCAGCCAGTCAGTCAATCAGTCAATCAGTCAGTCAGTCAATCAGTCACCCACTCAATAAATCAATCGTGCCACTGAGCTCGGTTGTCGTTGTCCCCCACATCATCAGTTTAAAGCAGCAATACAATAGCAAGCGATCAAGCCATGCACATTACTGTAAATACGCAAAACTAGTTTCATACCAGTAAAAGCAAACAAAAACAAATAAAACTAAAGTGCAGTGTTCAGTGTTCGACGACACAGGAAAAAGAGACCGCAGAGGAAACCGATTGGGAAAACTCCAAACAGAGAGGGCGGCCAAGGGCTGCCCAGCAACAACAGAAAGCAGAAGAAAATCTACAAGGTCATCAACAGCAAGTCAGCGAGAAAACCAACAGTAACAACAACAACAGCATAACGACCCCAACACTGCCAATGCCATTGCCATTATCAAGAACAACGTTCGTTCATCATCGTTCGTTTAGATTTGACACAAGTGAGTCTAGCCTATGCCATTATCACACTATCTATCTACTACTATCTACTGTCATACTATCTATCTATGAAGTCTACCTAGAAAACCCAGCTGAGTCCCAAAACTCCCATTTTAAGCCCGAAAGTAGGCAATGCGGTAGTTCCAGGCCTACTTTTGATCTGCAACAATGAGTTTTAGCCTCCGCTGGACTTTAAGTTCATTTTATTGACATCCTTAGCTTACTATATGCAACTATACATCCCTCAGCGAAATAGTTTTCAAACCCTCCCTTTAGGTGCTGTGTAATCGAAATAAATTCAAATCGACTAATATGAGCAGCTTCTTTTTGAGAAATTTTTGCTTGGCAAATATTTTTTGGTCAAACAATATGTCTTTTAGTCCGATTTTAGGTCGTAAAGTAGTCAAATCGAAGGCCACAATAAAAAGAACAATTGTAATAAGTCGTAATTCAGTCAAATCGAAACGCACAACAAAAAGACCGACTATTATGGGAAGCTATCAACCAGGGCCATCGATCCCCATCACTTTTAGGGAAATTCATTTTTTGACCGAATTTGCCATTTTTGCCAGGGGTTGTATCATCATTTTTTTCGAAAAAATTTTTAAAAATTTTGGTTTTTAAATTTAAATGACAATCGATTCGGAATTTAATTGCGAGCTCGACGAGGTATTACATTTCATATTTGGACATCTTTTCGCTATTTGTTGACCAAAATACTGATATTTTTTGTCTAAAAAGAGGGAGTATCATTTTTAAACAAAAAATACGTATTTTTCACTCGTTTTTTAGTCGTAATTAAGTCAAATGAAAACGCACATCAAAAAGACCGACTGTTATAAGGAGCTATCCACCAGGGCTATCAATCCCCATCAATTTTTGGTAGATTTATTTCTTGACCGAATTTGGCATTTTTTGTCAGGGGTTTTATCATTATCATTTTTTTCGAAAAAATTTTTAAAAATTTTGGTTTTTAAATTTAAATGACAATCGATTCGGAATTTAATTGCGAGCTCGACGAGGTATTACATTTCATATTTGGACATCTTTTCGCTATTTGTTGACCAAAATACTGATATTTTTTGTCTAAAAAGAGGGAGTATCATTTTTAAACAAAAAATACGTCGTTTTCACTCGTTTTTTAGTCGTAATTTAGTCAAATCAAAACGCACATCAAAAAGACCTACTGTTATAAGGAGCTATCCACCAGAGCTACCGACCCCCATCACTTTTTTAAAAATTTCTTTTTTGACCTAATTTTTTTTCAGGGTTTGTCTAATTTTTTCAACCAAATTTTGATTTTTAAATTTAAATGCCAATCGATTTGGAATTTAATTACGAGCTTAGCGCAATTTGTTGACCAAAATACTGCTATTTTCTGCACAAAAATTCGGAGTATCACTTTATGAGCAAATAAAGATTGTATGTGGGCAGCTCAGGAGTATTAGAGTTTTGTCTCTATATAGAAAGAAAGTATTTGGAATCGGCTGATTTTTAAGAGTCTTCTCCATACAAAGAAGTCACACGTTGGTAGCCCTTAGTAAGCGAAAGGTAAATATATTTCCTTGTTTTTAAACTTGTTTTCCTGCCTTAATGACTTAAGCTTTTTTGGTTCTTTATAATCTTTCCGTGAACATACTTTGTAAAAATCAGTTTTCTTTAGATTATTTAGTTAGATAAGCAATATCACTATTTTTACGTGGCATGTTAATAAGTGCAAGGAAATCCCGATGAGTGAATTGTTAATTAGAACTAAACACGTTAGCTGAAACAGTTTCGTGATTTAAAGCTATTCATTTAGGTGTTGCCGTGAGAAATTCAATTAATATGTTTAACCTGTTGATGAACATTTTCACTCACTTTACTAATATGAATTAATGTTTCAGAGAAGCTTGCATATGTGAATGTAGGAACATAAAGTGAATTAATATAAAATGAATAAGACAGAAAAACGTATAACTGGGGTTTTTGAACATACTACTACAGTGCCAGGAGTATGCAACACTTTTCAACAACACTTTTCAAAGTATTCATCTTTCTATGCATACTTTTAGTCTCCTTTCATTAATATTTAAAATAGCCCTCGTAGGATCCCTGAATCTTACCCACCAAAGGAAATGCCACCAAGTAAGTGATTTCGGGGTTTCAGTGAGTTACTCATTAGCGCGTCGGGCTGATTAGTGAATAGCCCTTAGTGATTAGCGACTAGTGTCAAGTGCCATCAATCAGAGTTGCTTTCGATGAATCACTTATCTGACAGCTGCCGCGAGTGCACCCAATGGGCGACACTGCGCCGGAGGGCGAGTTGCAGTTTGCCATCCATCAATTAGTTGTGCACCACTTGCCACCCACCACCCAGCTGCCCACCCACTTTGCATATTCGTTTAGTCTGGCGCAAGCCCGGCGGGCAACTGCCGCGTGTCCACTTCCAATCGCAATGGCAATCTGAAATCTGACAAATCAAATCTTGTATGCAAAGCAGCCCAAGCAAGGCGGCAACTGGCGACACGAGCGACGGCCGCAGCACAGCTAAAGCAAAAGCGACGAACAATTTGTTCAAGCATTTGTGCCAACAAAACTCCAGCACACAGGCGAGCTGGAAAGCAGGCTGGCAAATAGAAAGCACGCGAGGAAAAGCGATACAAAGCAAAGCGAAAGCAGACACCAAGCTGGGAGAAAAGCACGCTACCAAAGTAGCAAAGGCAGAAAATGAAAGCAAGCTAGGAAGTTTGCTAGCCATAAGAATTGAAAAACCGGTAAGCAAGAAAAGCATGCTTTGGTATCCAAAAGCATGTGAAACTTTAAAAAAGCGTAAGAGGAAAGAAAGTGATAACAGTTTAAGAAAGTTAATGCAGCAGCGGGAGTGACAAAATCTAGAAAGCAAAGCCGCTGAGCAAAAAAGCAGGTTAACAAGCTGATAAAAAAGCAAGAAGGCGAAGCAGGAAAGCAAGTTAACAAGCGAGCCAGGAAGCAAGAAGTCCGAGGAGCAATAGTTGCGTGACCCGCGCGTTTTGCACAATAAACAGCGTAATTGCTCATAAAGCGACTGCTGCGAATGACCCGCACGACGGACTAACCGACCGTTTACGGCAATTAGAAGCCGGTCAGGAGGAGGAGGTGACAAGCAATTAGACGGGCGGGGGGCGCGGGGCCCCCAACCACGGATGTATAAGCCGGACACGCTCACGCGCCGCGGCAGCCTGAGATCCCTGCGCAGCGCCCCGCTCCTGAGCACCGTGCTCGAGAGCACGCTTTCGCTGACCCGCATCCACCCGATCGCCTCCTTGGAGCTGCCCGGCCTCGACTATGCGGTCCACTCGCAGTCGGCCTTCGGCGCCTACGGGCTGGCCCATCCCCGGGATCTAGCCACCTGCACCTCGTTGCGCAGCGGCCTCGCGGCGATCACCGCGGCCTCCGCCTCCGCCGCCGGCGGCGTCTCCCAGTCGCAGAGCGCCCTCCTCGGGCGGTACGGCCCCAACGCCTCGATTCGCCACGGAGAGCGAAAGATTGTCCAGCCCAAACGGTAGGTCCCCGATACACCTAAGGTCACCGATAGAGTCCCGGGAACGGCGACTAGAATCATCTGTCATGAGAGGTAGCAAATTATATATTTAGAGAATCAACGTCCTCGAAAGAAGCGACAGTAAGCAACCGTTTTTCGGAGCTTAACTAAGTCCTATGTTATTACCATATATCTACCAAATCTGTACGGTCACCTGGTCCCAAAGAATCTCATTGCTACAGCTCGCTTAAACATGGCTGCTCAAGAATTCGCGAATGGGAAGACTAAGAGAAGTTTCTCAGGAATTCGCGTTCTTAACAAAAGTAAAAGAACTCCTCCATGGCTGCTCAAGAATTCGCGTCATCAGCGAAGCTTACTCCATAATTTATAAAGCTCTTCTTTTTGTTGCCCCCTTTTATTGATTTGTTTACTGTTTTGCTTTCTTGGTAATAGATCATTATAAAACGAATACGCAATATACTCAGGTGTCTGTTGATAAATTGGTTAGTGATTGCCAGGAATTTCTCACGGGACGGGTGATTGGGATCAGCCATTCGGGACCAGGGATCCCAGGTGCTGGATGTACTACTGCCAGTCCCTCACCGGACTCCAGCGCTTGAGGTTGCCATCCCACGGCAGATCGTCGATGTTCGCCTGCGCGGCGATGGCGGCCTTCACGCGGTTCGAGAACTCCACGGGCGACTCGTCGACGCGCCGGGTGAGGGGCGCCATGTACCAGACATCGCAGCAGATGCACCAGGAGCTGACCACCATCATCATGTAGCGGAGCATCGAGTGGCGCGTGCTGTCCCAGAAGGCCTCACCGAAGCGGCGGTCGTAGCGGATGGCCACCGGGTGGACGACGTCGCTGACGGCGAAGCTGCCCTTCTTGAACTGCATCACGGCGGTGTTGTTGATGCAGGTGCCCTCGGGGAAGAGCAGGACGGGCGGGCGGCCCTTGGAGGAGCAGTGCAGCCGGAGGACGAGGCCCAGGGCCTCGCGGTCGGCCAGCTCCTTGCGGTCGAACCACATGTGGTGGGAGACCCGCGAGAGGGCTCGCTGCAGGATTCCCAGGATGCCGGTGTGCACCTGGCCGGTCAGCGAGTAGTTGGCATCGCACATGAGGACCAGGACGTCCAGGGGACTCGTGTGGTTGCACACGCAGATGCCCTTGGTGGGTCGGTGTTCGGTGTTGTGAAACCGCCGGATCATCGGCAGGCAGCTGGCGGTGATCCTGAAGCACTGCCGCAGGACCAGCTCCACCAGCTGCCTCTTGAAGTGCCAATCGGGGAGGTGGCTCAGCAGCACCGTGATGGCGCTTATCATGAACAGGCACAGCCAGCAGGCCGATGTCCTCAGGGGCAGCAGGATGCCGTAGCGGGTCAGCCAGCCCAGCAGCCAGACGATCCGCAGACGCCAGTTGAGGTAGCGCTTCCGCTGGCGGAGATTCCTGGTCAGGAGATTCCACTCGCCGGCCGGCGAGAGGGCGGCCACGAACCGCTGGGTCACGTCGTCCTCCAGGACCAGGCCCAATCCGGCGGCTATCAGGTCGCAGCACTGCTCCACCCGGATGTTCAGGCGGTTCTTGATGGGCGGCGAGAGCACCATCTCCGCGCCACCGCCCTTCTCCTGCTTCTGGCTATCGGTATCTCCATCGGCATCAGTGTCGCTTTCACCATCCTGATCCCTGAGCCCCTGGCCCAGGAGGTGACGCTCCTCGCGAGCCCGCCTCCTGCGGGTGACGGCCAACTGCTCGGCTATCCAGGCGAAGAGCAGCTCCAGGATCTCCAGGTAGCGGCACTGCAGCCAGAAGGAGAAGAACCACACCAGTACACTCAAAATAACCACTTGGATCAACATGACTGCAAGCAAAAGTGCAGTGTTGCGGAGTTGATAAGTTCACAAGATGAGACAGTGTTGGAAAAGGTTGCAAAATTAAAATGTAGTGATTTGTTAGTTGCTTTTGGAAAAAATTGAAAGGAAAAACCTAAGTCAAATGTATAGATCATTAAAATCGAAAAAGAAGGCAACCCAGTTTGAGTCTTATCCCGATTGTTCCTACATTTAACAAATTAAATTCCGTTTTTTATATATTTTTTTAAATTAATGTTGTATTAAGTCCTAAAGGAATAAACCCTTAATGAATAGCAACTTCAAATCAGCTAAAAATGTAAATAATTCCACTTGAACTGCATTAAGGCCTTAGAGATAACCCACAAATTTCCCAATTAAAGGCCTAATTCAATTTGGCGCCGACTTTTTGCCTTTACTCGCCTTTCCCCATTTTTCTTAGATATTTTCCTTGTTTCCTTTTTTAAGCGCCCCGAAAGACTTTTGATTTATTTAGCCCAAGACGTGGGGGAAAAAATACGAAGGGGCACAAGAAACTTTGCCGTCGTCTTTCTTACTTTTTTGGCTGCCGGTCGGGTTTGAGTTTTGGGTCTTTGGGCTCGACTTGGCCCATTTTTTGTTTTTTCATATGGCAATAATTCAATTATGCCACAACAAGGCCGCAAAATGTTTGCCTTCGGGCGACCCGAAATCACTTAAAAACCACAGAAACTTCTGGCTTTGTTAATTCGTTAATTAAATGGGGGTTTGCGACTCGCCTCCGCCGCTCGAGGATTACGCAATGAGGAGGTGGGATGGCGGGCTGCTGGGAGGCAGTTCCTCTGGCGGGGCTTCCTTCCTCCGCTCCATTGATTACATTGGCTGGCAACAATCTTGGCTTATCAAATGCAAACAACGACGACAGGCAACGTCAACGCCAACGACAACTCATTTAGGGCCGGGCCGGGCCCTTAATTAGCATAGAATGTGTTTTAAAAAGCCACTTGAGCTAAACATTCAAAACACCTACAGGGTGTTTCGCCCAGCCCCGCTCCCCCAGCCTCTTCACCTGGTTTCCCCGCTTTTCCTCGCTTTTCCACTTTCCCAGCGACAACGACAACGACCTTAGGCGCTTTCTGCGCGGGAAAGTATCTGCGTGGCACAGTTTGGCAAGTCTCAGGCCGGACAGATTTAAATACCCTGACTGCCAAAAGCGAGGAATTAAGACGGCATTTGCGACTGGGGACCGGGTTTGCCCAGGGAAAAGTATCTTCAAAGGTGTCAAGCGCTCGCCCACCATTATTCATAAGTCGGGATAGCTCAATACTTGATGCAGTATGCTGATATTTAAATTTGTTAGATATATATTTAGCGTTGAGTGTCCTAGTATTTATCAATTTGATTTTAAACATTGATTTTAGGATGAAATATTCTTTATGATTTAAAAACCGCTTAAAGTAAATGACTAGCAACCCGAATTACCTTACAATTTTTGGACAGTTGGAAAGGCATAAAATTTCGAAAAACAAGGGTTTTTGGTCGGGCTATGAGGTGCTATGATGGGGAGTACCTACCTAAGGCCGCCTATCTATCTATCTATCAGATGTATGTATGCCATATGTGCCCAGGTTCAGTTAGGGTACTCCTGCGTCGACGTCGGCGCCGCTGCGACCGCGACTGCGGCAGCACGTGACGCTCAAGTGTTGGGATAAGCATTTCCGCTCTTCAGACGCTACACGAAAAAAGCGCCCCTCTTGTGACAAAGCGCTTGTTGTTGTCGCGGAAAAGCGCGGTGGAAAAGCGCTGGCCCGGGCGCTGGGGGGCGAAATGAGGAAGCACAAAATGAAATTGTGACGCTGGCGCTGCGACACGCCCACATGACGAGGCGTCGCCACGCCCACCTGCCATTCAAAAGTAATTTAGCGTTTAAAAAACATTTTTCTGCCTGACTTTTAAAAAGTTGCGCGTAATGCGAGTCGCGTGCGTGTGTGTGCTGTGCAGGTGGAAAGCGCCTGGCAGGGAGGGGGAATGGGGGATGGGGGAAGGGGGAAGGGGGGAAAGTCGTGGAAAGGCCCGCCACTCACCTGGTTGCTGTAGCCACGTTCCGATTTCGATGTCGTCGTCTGTCTGATCCGCCCGATTGTATTTTGTATTGGCCCGCGTGGGGGAGGAAAAACACAACTGCCTACGAAATTGTTGTACTTATTGACTTTGACGTCTCACCAGCCGGCTACGTGAGTGTATTAATCAAGGGGTAAATTGCCGGGGAAAACCTGGGAAAATGTCTGTGGAAGTGCTGCTCAGATTATGAAAAACCCGCGCTTCGACGCAAACGGGAGCGCAGGATAATGAGATTAGGGAAGTTGTTAGCACTTAGTCAGGGAATGAAATAGGCAGCCGCCTTGAGGAAAATGCAAACAATGTTGCCGTAGGGATACGAAACGTTTTAAGGTACTACATTTCAAAACACTTTTGTTTAACTAACAGAACTACCTTGTAGGGCAAGTTCCTAGTGTAAGTAATAATAATAGTGAGAGAAATTTCATCGAGATGTAAGTTTAAGCAATGCAAAGGTATTAGATTTTATAAAAAACAACGTATGAGGATCATCGATTTATTGTGGGCTTAAAATATTAATTGTTTTTGTAATGCCACTTGGAAAATGCCAAATAACAAAGCCGTTTGTCATGAGAAGCAATTAACAGGCATCGCAGGCAAGGCAAAGTAAACAATCGAGTGGAATCATGACAATGGGAAAGCATTCTGCCCCGCATTAGCATAATTTTGGGGGAGCCAGGGAAATGTATAATTTCCTTGAGATTTCCCCCTCCTCTCGCGGAGTTTTCAAGCGGCTGTTCGGCATCCAAGTTAATTAAAAAAGTGTTGCCGTTTGACCCTCGCAACTCGTCGCTCGGCACTCGCAGCTCAGGCCTTTGACTCTCGATGGGCAAAGCCGCCCGCACTTTCCCATAATTGGTTTATGCCATTTTCCATTCGCGCTTCCCGGCTTGTTTGCGCGCCGCCAACATTTGCATAATGAAACTGGAATCAAATACAAGAAATGCGATTTTTAATTTTTTCTGATGTCGGGCGCCGGGCATTATAATTAGTCCCTGAAGAGGGCCCATCGCCTAATTATGTGGGCCTGGGGCTGGCCATCAAGTCATTATTTGATATAAGCCGACTCCCCGCCCTTGATAAATTACTTCCGCCTGATGGACGCTACGTGACGAAAGTTGTCATAGGAGCCAGCGCAGTCTTGAGTATTTTTGATTTGCGGCCGCATCGAGCAGTTTGCCAATCATCCATCCTCGAGGCCCGTTTATTTGCGGCAATTAATCAATTTGGCCGGCGGAGCGGCTTAGCCCGAATAAGTGATAAAGATTTATCACTCAGCCGCCCCGTTGCCGGGTCCTTAAAGCGATTTAAAGCGCCGGACCCTCGGCGTTCATTGAACCAAACATTTTGACTTTTGCGTCTGAACGCACATGAAAGGCATTCGGAAAATGGGAACTGGGAACTGGGAACTGGGAAATGGAAAATGCGCGGACTGGCGTTTAGTGTGACTAAGAGCCGACAAAACTGCAGGCGTAATAAGTAGCGAATGGCACCCAAGTCGGCCACAGAAATGCCCTTGCTTCTGAACTAACATTTGGCACTGAAGTGAATATGCACTATAATTATTTTAATTTTTTATGGCGTACAACGAACTCTTACTTTTAGTACATTATTACCCAAAAACGTAAACTACTATTACATTTTAAAGGGCCCAGTTAGAAGCCTATGCTCAGAGAGCTCGAAGCTGCAAGCGCTAAAACGTTGAACATAAATCTTTAAAAGTGAAGAGCAGAGAATATATAGTGCTCCGACCTCCGATTTCCCGTCCGCCCAGCCATTTTCCCGCCCCTCCATCATTTAGCCTGCTGCATTTTCGACCTTTTTTAAGCGGCTGTATGTGGGAGAGAAACGGGGGTCAATGCACCCGGAACACGGGGGTGGAGGGCGGAAAAGCGGGCAGGGCGGAAAACCCAGTCAGACGACTGCGACGACGACTCGTTCACGATGTTTACGTTTTGAGCCGCGCTTTTCGGGGCTTGTCAACACCATGCTCCCAACTTATTACTGCAAATTCCCGCCGAGAGAACTTCTTAGGTGCAAAAAGTTGCACTTCACCTGCTCGGGTGGGTGGTGATGGGTGCTGGGCGTGGGCGGTGGGTGCCGGGTGCTGGGTGGCGGTTCGGCGGCGTCGTGCTAAGTGAAGTGTAGGCGCAAAGGCGAAACACGCGAAACTTGTCGGTGCAATGTAATAAATTTCAAAAACGTCCAAACGCTCGGCCCATAACGAATGGCTTGCCCAATGCACACGGACAGAAGCCACCCGCCCTGCACCACCGCCCACGCCCCACTGCACCGTCTTGTTAGGCCGCCTGCAATAAGTCTTTTATGGCTTAGGGAGCCACCGAAAGAACGCTCTGCAAACTTTTATCATTAAAGTTGAAAGGTGAAATTCGGCCATAAAAAGTGCGCAGAGGAAAATGGGAAACGGGCGAAATCGTAAACGGTAAGAGAGTGTGGAAAAACTCGCGAAACGTGACTCACAAAATCCGCTCACGTGACCGAGTCAATAAAGTGTGCAAAACATTCGCGAGTAAATGAATTTCCCTTGCCCTTGCCCCTCCTGGTGTCCGACTTGCTTCGTGTCGGTGCAATTTTACTTGCCCAACACTGTGCCAAGCTTCAGTTCCGTTTGCCAACACTGTTACAAAATGGTCCTATCTGAGGTTGTTTTGTTGGTATTTGAATTTGTTTACGGGGTGCCTGATTTTATGTGTCTATTGTGTTCCTAAAACCTATCTTAAAATTTGAAACTTTCCAACACTCTAAATAATAATTTTATAGAGCGGTGGTTTTCCCGGTGCTTTAAGGTTTTCTAATAATGAAGCCCAAAAACTGTCTGCTTTTCTGGAATGCCTCTGCAATTTCCAAACACATGTATTACCCCTAAACGTGCTGGAAATCGTGTAATACCTTCGAAATTGTTATCGCCCCCATGTGCTTCCCCAATCCCCACATCGATCATCGTGACCCCGGTTGTCGAACTTGACTTTGCCACTTGCTCGGCTCTCGAACGCTCCATTGTGGACTCTTCCCAGGCACTTTGGCAGCACTTGCTCCGATATCTGCGGGGTTTCCCTGCCTGCTGATGGCTTTTCCAGCACTTCCCAGTGCGTTTAGGTAACTGAACTCGCACGTACTGCCACCCCCTCGGAGTGGAGCTCTCCCCATTTCCCCGGCTGCCCCACTTTATTTCATTTCATTTCCTGCCATTTGCAATTTTCCATTTCGGGTGAGCTGCCAGTGCACATTTTATTGATTTCGAATGCAATATTTTCGGCTTGAGGGACGACGGCAGTGGCAATGGATGGTGGATGGTAGGATTTAGATGGCAAATATTCGTGTATGGGTCCGGGTCCCTTTGCCCTGCTCTTTTCGCTCCGTTCCGGCAATTTGTTAATTGTATTTCATATGCAAGCGTCGCATGCATTGCAAATTTTATTAGCCGCCCTGCCAGGGCAAATATGAGCTGGGCGCCTCTTTCGGGGGCCACACACAATAAATTGAAACATAAATGGAAATCAACTTAAATATGCATGACATGTAAATAAAGCGTGTGGAATCGATGCCTTCGAGGGTTGGGCGGGCGTCCTTCGTCCCTTCTGTTTAATTCTGTTAAATATTTGTGCATACTCTTTGCGTTTTTGGCCTGTCTGACAGCCGAGGGCAAAGTTTCCTTGTCATTTGGGCTCGGGCCTCGGGAAATGCAGGCTTGCACTTACACTTCAAATAAACATGAACAGACATTTTTAAAAGCAATGCAAATTGCGGGAAACGCGCGAAAGGGGAACAATATATAGCCTGAGAGTACTTTTCGTTATCATTTAAAATGTTGCTTAGTGCAGATGGATTGATTTCTTATTTTTAACATACGACTATGCACATTATTTATATATTTTCTTTAAAATGAATGACTTTTGCCTCAATTAGGTTGTCGTCCTGCGCCTTTAAGCTGGATTTACTTACATCCTTCAGGTCCTTGTGCTCGTGCTATGCAAATTCCAAATATTACTTGCAAAGTAAACCCGAGAAAAGGGGGGGACAGCGAGTGAAAAGAAAACCAAACAAAAGTACACACAAAAGTTTAGGTTGGCATGAAAAAAAACACATAACTGCAAATATTTTCCTACGCTCGTATGAAATGTAAGCACGTAAATACCAGTACTTGCACACACACACACACTGGTGCGTCGGAAAAACACCCACAGACATGCATAACTTTGCTGCAGTCGCTGGGAATATAAGAAAGTGGGAAAAGCGGGGATTTTCCCCGAAGACAGCTGCGCGACGACGAGGGCCGCTTCAATAGTAATCCAAGGCAACATGAATGTCTTGTCGAAATCAAATTTATATTTTTCGTAGCACACTTTTTGGGGACCCTCGCTGATGAAAAACTTTGCCTAAATCGCTGGAGTCGCCTCTCTCTCGCCGAATTTTCTTTTTGCTCAAATATTAATAACAACAGAAGAATTTAAACTTTCAATGAAGAGAGTCCTCAGCCTCGTCCTTTCCGCGTGTGTGTTCTGCTTGTATATTGTATTTGTAAACAAATATGGAAATTGCTGCCGTTGTTTGTGCTGTTTTGAGGGGCTGAATGACAACCAGCCCCCTGGGAGGGTCGGAAAAGGGGCGGGCCGGGGCAGTGGACAGGGCTGAACATCAGCATAAATGCCAAGTTGTAGGGGATGGCAGAAGTCGTCCTTGCACTTTACATTTTGGGTTTTAAAGTGACTCGGAAATTCAACAAGGCAGCTTGGAATCTCTGACAAAAAGAATAAAACAATTATTAAAAACAATTCTTTGTCTATAAATTTAAAAATGCCTAATTATAATATTACAATTACTTTAAATTTTCTAATCGTTCTGTTAAAAATTACTCATACGACACGTACTCCACTTAGGATGTAGTCCAAAAAACTCCTCCCTTTTCCAGCCTTGTTATCTTATGCATTTTGTTGCCAAAAATAAGTCAGTCTATAAATTTAAAATGTATATTAAATATAATATTATTACTTTAAACCTTCTAATCGTTCAACGTTACTCATACGATGCGTATGCCACTTGGAGAGGGGGGAGTAAAAAAACAGAACATATTAAACATTTGGCTAGGTTTTCCTTAACCCAGCCTTACTTTGAGTCAATTTTAGAGGTATTTAGGCAAGCTGCTCAATATTTGAATTTAATTAAGTGGAAAATAGAATAGATGAAAATGGATTTATTCTGAATAATGAGATATGTAACTACGCCTTTATTCCTTGTTATGCGAATCCCTTTTCTGTGCACGACACACATTGTCACTGTTAGGCTTAAATGCCAGCTATTGTGAACAGTTTAAAGGCAATATTTTGCTGTCAAAACGTCAGGCAACTGAAAGTGAAAATCGCCTAAAAGCAAACAAAACACAAAAATCGGAAAACAAGGCGCTGCATTGTGGCACATGCGAGTCGAAAAGCTATTAAGAAATTAATCTACTGGCAGCCGGTTGAGCCCAGATGGAAGCGAAAACCCTGCGGTCCCTTTGACAGTCCGATACTTCCGATGCGTAAGCGGTTTACGCCGGAGGGCGGCAACCCTGGCCGCACCGATCGATCCCTTTGCTGCCCATTTCGCAATATCCTGCTGGGCATTTTAATATCGCAACGGCTTTCACTTGTTTACCGCTTTATGCAAATTTCATTGTGAGTCCTCTGGAGCCCAACTACCCCTCTGATTTGTGTGCCATATATGCACCACACAAACAACATAGGTGGGCATATACATATGTGCATATGCTAAGCACTCCTGTCTCGTCGGAGTCGGCCAGTTATTTACAGTCATGGGCAGTAAAATAAACATTGAGGGAGCGTTAAAATATTAAAAGTTCCAAGCGGGTGGCATAAATCAATAAGGAATGTATTGGGAAGATCTCTGGCATATCAATTGCCTGTTCAATTTGCAAAATTTCTGCAGCACCGGCAATGCACAACCAACTGGCACACTGAGGGAAAAATGTTAAGTAGAAATTTGGGTATATAAGTATTAAAAAAGTTTTGCAAAAATGTTGAATTGATCAATGACGTTTGCCGGATATAAGTTTCAAGGTGTAAGCCATTGCACGTAAACTTCTTAAAGGTTTTGGGGAACAGCTGTATTTGTGCCACTGAAAATAAAATTAATTTAAATGTATTTGGCTTAAGAGCCCAAAGAGAAGTGCAACTGCAGCGCCCATTTGCTCATTACGCATACGCACTGCCGGCCGCTGGGGCTAAATGGGAATTAATTATGCGCCTAAGTGAATATTGAATAAATTCATCATTTGCGGGCAGAGGTCAGGCCAAGGGCTGCAGGCACAATTAAGAAAATTATTCACCAAATGGTAATGCATATTTAAGCCCAATTGCGGGTCAAAAGGGAGCGGCCTGGCCGAAAGCTGCTTAAAGCAAGTAATTCGATTGGCATCTGCTTTATGAACATGTGTGCCGCAGTACTTCCCTCGCCCATTTGGAAGGGGAATTTCTCAATTGAATTTACAGCGTTGGATAACGACATTCCGATTGCCTGTTATTAGCTCGGAAAGCAGGTACACAAGTTTAATAAGCACATTGCTGGCATATCTAGGAAGTCCGTATTGCCGTTATGATGACTTAAAAATAAACCGAAAAGTTGATTTGCCATGCCCATTAATTCCTGTGACAACTGAGGCTCCTGCGATTTTCCAGCCCTTTTTCGGCCAGGCACTTAGGGCCAAAGACCATTTGGCCATCGCAAATTGGCCCATTCAGTTGGCGCCCAGCACTCAAAAGCTTTCCCAGGTGCAGCTCCACCTGCTCGTATACATATACACACCTATATATAGGGCTTTATGTAGGGGATCCCCAGCCCGCCGCCCGATCCTTGGCAAAGTGTAATTAAATATCCATTTAGTGTACATTACGTTTCCTCCGGCCGGCCTGACTCGGGTAGACACATTACCAACTTTGCAACACACAAAAAAGAAAGTACACACACACTCTGGATGGAGAAACCCTTAAGAAATAGACAGAGGCGAGGAAAAGCCGGGAAAATCAAGGAAAAGCTGGAGAAACAGGAAAACACGAACCGCTTAGCCAGCTCTGAGGCAGAAGTTTAAAGAGCTGCTTATGTCTAAATTAATTTAAAAAGTTCGTTCACTTGAAAAATCGCACTGCCCCGCCCCCTGGCGGCGCTTTTCCTTCGGCATCCTCTTGTCGTCCATTTGCGGCCGCTTGAGAGTTTTCCCGCGGCTTTCCACCACCCCCTACTTCAGTTGGTTCCCTGGTGTTCACTCGTTTATTAAAGATTATGCTTATAATGACGATGACAATGACGACGACAAGCACGGGAAGCTGGAGGTGGGGAAAATGGAAATGGCACGGGCGAAAGCTAGGGGAAAATGGAGGAAAACCCCCCTGGGCTGACGATGATGCTGCTATTTTCCAACATTTTTCTTTCGCCCTGTCTGCCCGCGCTTTATTTTATTTCATTTTGTTTTATTTTATTCTATCCTTCTCCTAAACTTGTCTTTCTTGCTCGCTCTCCAGAGCCATTAAAGCGCTCTACTTCATTTCCCCCACCAGTCACTTCTTCTCACAGGACTTCAGCATTTTTTCCGACAATGAACTTTAAGTCATTGCTTACTGAAATTAGTTGTAAAGCGATCAAATTTATAATTAATAAAAAAATACAACACTATTTTGTAAGTAAAGGAAAACGTAAGTTAAAAGTTAAGGTTAGGTAGAGAGAGTTGTCTGAGGCTCCTCCTATAAGCAGTAATTCTGTTTAAAGACTGTAATCCGCTGGTATACTTGCCTCTTTTTTGGTGCAGCCCCGAGTCCTCGCCCCTCCTTTGCTCGATGTGGCATTTATGTGGGTTTTCCGTTTTCCCGAGGGTCCCTCCACTTTCTTCCCCCTCTTTTGCGCCCCGGTTCGCGGCGACAGAGAACTCCGTGACCCATATATGCAGATATCATATGTGGGCTAGACTCCGACTTTCGCCCTGCGATCCAGGACTTGTGCCACTGTCGTCATCGCCGACGCCGTCGCCGTTTGCTGTCGTCATCGTCATTGTCATCGCATCGGGGCTTTATCCTCATTCTCGGAGCCAAGTCATTTGGCCATTGTGTGCTGGCCCGGAACCTTTGCGGCGAGAGGTGAGAGATGGCTGCCATTGTGCTGGGCCACCACCGGCCATTGTTTCTGCTTTCTGTTTAATTTCTATGTCGTTTCCGCTACCCTTCTGCCGCTCGCTCTCCTTCTTCTGCGGCACACTGGTCCAAATCGGCGCTTTTTCGGGGATCCAACCGATCAATCTATCGATATTATGTTGATAGACGAAGGCTTCTCATCTACAAAGAGTATTTATACGGATATAAGTTATCGTTGAACAAAAAAGTGCACGAAAACCTATCGGAATTATCGATATTTCCGATATCATTTTTATTGAAAACTTTCTGGATTTGTAGGAACGGTTCTTTGGAGTGCTCGAAAATAAAGTACCTAATGGGATTGAGTATCTGAAAACATAGACCTTTCAACAAAAATATTAAAAAGCAACAATTTAATAAAGCTACCGACACCAGCGATACATTCGCTCAAGCTGGCAAGAACTTTTAGAGCAGCACTGGCATTTCACAGCTAATTTCAAGGAGAGTTTTTGGATCGCGAGATTTGGGGCCCAGGGGCGGGTGCTGGGTTTCAGGGGAGTTTCGGGGGGCTTTCGAGGGGCTCTTCCGGCGGCAGATCTGGGGGAAGATGGGGTTGGGGTCGCTCCAAAAAGAAGGCCTGGTGTTTCGGGCAGGACAACCATAAGTCATCCGACCGCTTGCCAGAGTGCGCTTATGCAAATTTGTGCCAGCTGACAAATGGGACAGCATTTGCACAATGCCGAAAGGAAGGGAGCCCAAAGGTGGGTGGTGCTGGGCGGTTGTTGGGGGCGCTGGGGCGTGTCTATATAAATGTCATTTGTGTCGTTGTTTTCCTTTATTTTTGTTATTTTTTGGGGGGAAGGCGAGAGCTCTCCTCGCTTAGCCTGACATGATGATGATAAAGTGCACATTAAAAAATATATTCCCATTGCCTTTTTCGTTGTTTCTCGGTTGTTGTTTGTTCTTGATTTCGTTGTGGTGTTGTTGACGTTGCGGCCGACTGCTCAACTCTAGTTGGGAATTATTTATGGACTGAGAGCGCGCTTTGAATTTTAAAACTATGAAAAAATACGAACTTCGGGCATAGAATGGCTCATGGGAAGGGGATCAAAGCGGTGGAGTTGGGCAGCACGGGGTGAACTAAGCAAATAAGTATATAAACTGAAATGCAGCAGCGATTTTATTTGGGTTATGACCGTTAAAAACTAAGAGTATAATATTTGGAAAATAAGAAACAAGACTACCAGAAGATGCAATAGTACAATTTAAGCTTACTTACTTACCAAAACGAGTGAAAATCATATGTACGGCCAGCATATATAATCCAGCCAGCTGCTGTGTGGTTTTGCTTACTTTTGCGCCCAGATTTCACCCTCTTTTGGCCCGCTGCGGGAGTATATAATCATTATTACACATTATTATATAATATAATGCTTTCGCACATATAATTCACACTTGCACACACACGTGCCACGCCCCTCCTCAGCCGCCTCTTATCAACATTCTGCAAGCCGCACAAATGAAGTCTTCTCTTTTAATTTTCCCTGTGCAGCTCTCGGTCGCACATAAAATTATTTTCTTCATATAATAAGTGTAATAACTTTCATGTGTCGCCCGTTTGAAGCAGGAAAGTCGGAAAGGCGGGAGGGCGGGAAGGCGGGAAGCAGTGCGCCAGAGTTGAAGTGGGAGGAATATCGCTTCGTGGCAGTCAAAGTGAATGTGAAAGTTGGAGGTAGGGAGTGTTCTAGGAGAACTGGGGAGTGTGGGAGGCGGTAAACTAGGTGCTCCTGAAAATTGTTCAGTGGGACCAGCCGAACAAGCATAGTTGGTGTGACCATGCTAAATGTAGTTGAGCAAAAAAAAGTTATTTTTGTGCAGTGTTTGTAAGTTTCCTCCGCAGTTACGAAACTTATGGGGCCAATACCAATTCATGCGCCATCACTACCCCTGAATCAACCCTCGAACCCTTTATGTACATATAATTTGCACATGCATGTGTGTGCAGCACTTAAATAGAATTGGGTGCGGAGTGCGTTGTCCTCATTTGAAGCTTGGCGCACAAATCCCGCATAAGACAATAAAGGGGTCCCCTAGTAGGTGAGTGCTCTGCCTGATCCCGATGTCCTTAAAGCGTGATTTTGAACTAGCGCTGGGCAGATATGTAAGTGCCCAAAAAGAAAGGACAAAGGGCGAACTGCATTCAATGAATTCAACCACGAGCTATTTAACCGCAAGTAGGGCAAGGTATGCATGCTAAGCTGCACCATTCTAGGGGTCATCAGGTGGTTCGCTGGTTTGCTGGGAGATTGACAGGTTGTGTGGTCTAATTAACAGCAAACAAAGGGCAGAAAATTGCGCAAAATGTCGCAATCGAAACTAATGGGAAAGGCGACAGCAGAAAAGTGGAACAACAGCTTTGAATGCCATTTCTCAAAAATTATTACAAAGTGATGACCACGATCAGTGTATTTTAATGATACATTATATGTATTACAGAAGCTTGTTTAATAATTTTGTTAAGTGGTTTACAATAAAAAAGCATATAATGTTTAAACTAGAGAAATTCCCTTTGTTGTTGTCCATGTACAGTGGAGCTGGGCTTCCCTCTGGGCATTGCGACCAGTTAAATGTTCGCTGATTTAATATGCTAATGATGGTGCCCATGCAATATGGCTCTATATTATTTTAATATATTTGCCCCGGCGCTCGATACGCGGCCAACTAAAGCGTATGCGCCCAGCGGCTGTTGCATGTAAAATGCAAAATGGAATTATGCACAATTATTTTGGCATTGGCTTTGCTGCCCCCGCTCTTCCGCCTCTCATGCAATTTAATTGGCGGCGGTTAACAGGAGCAATTATAGGACGACAAGGAGGCAATCTTGAAGGTCTAGTTGCAACAAAGGAAAATTGCGGGCAAATGAGAGCAGGGTTGTCAAAGCTTTCAAAATAGAATGAAGGTTGCCAGGTTGACGTGTGCGGTTTGCTGTTATGTAAGCGAGGTTGCTAATCAAACAAATTAGTTAGGCAAACAGGGGGACTTTTTAAAATTCCCTTCTAAATATTTCTCGTTGTGCAAGCTCTCTACTTTCCCTAATTAATTATACGATGACTGGATTATCTGGACTTATGTATATTATATTCCTTTGTCTGCTTGACTTGCACTTGGCTTTTAATTTGCTTTCTCATTGCATGCTCAAGTGGCTTTCCTCCTGCCATTTTCCTTCACTACTTTTCCCCTTGCTAATTGCTCTTATTACGCTGACAAGAAAATGGCAAGCGAATAAAATAAAAAAGAATTCATAAAAATAGGGAGAGAGGAAGAATAAAATCTGAAATGAGCAATCCAATGGCTTTATGGCCATATCGCAGTTATATATCTCTGTCCTTTTCGCTGACGCGGACACATGCACGAGCATATTTTATTGTTGCATACTTTCCCTTGTCTTTTCCTCTAGTTTTCCTACATTTTCCCCTTATTAACTTTTGCAACTGCGCTGTTCGTGCTTCTTCGTACGCGGGAAATATCTGCAAGAGCAAATTATCGGTTAGTAGTCGCCGCATCGCTAGGGAATTGAGGTACGCGATACCTGCATTTTGTGTAAATATTCACTAATAATATAAATTAAAAGCAAAAATGTGTTAGTTTAGTAACGTTTTGTGATGAAACTCTTGTGAAAATCCATACGCATTTGTATTGAAAAAAGATTTTGTGTGATTGCAGCCATGCCAATCATACAGAGTTAAAATATAGGGTTTTTCTTGAGTCGAACTTCTTGAATTTTACAATATTAACTTGACCTGAAATGTCGATCAACTGTTACCTGGGCCTCAGATAAGGTGGCTTCATCGGAAAAGGGCAGCTGGGATTCGAAATTTGCAATTTCACCAATTAACTTTGTAGATACTCTGTAAATATAAAACCTTTATTTATTTTTTGATATCCTCGCAAAAAAAAAAAGTGTCCAAAAAAATTATAAAGAAAAAATTAAATACTTTATTGTCAATAACCATATAATATTCATATTTACTTTTAATGAGTAAAAAATGTTTCGCATTTTTCAGCGAGCAGGAAGTATTTACCAGGTTATTTTGTCTGCGCTTTCTTATTTATGAATTGAGCGACAGTTTTCTCTGGAACCCCTTACCGATGCCAATCTTTAAATAAAATTTCTTCATATTTACCTTTTTTGGGTTCACTTTCATCTTACGAATGAAGTAAACCGTTCCTTTTACCGCCAACGAGCGATGAAAAGCGGAGTGGGAAAGTGAAAACACATTTATCTCGATTTTCACGCTGTCAGCAACAACTCAAAAAGGCGACAGTTTGTGAAAAAAAGAACAAAATAAATAAAACAAAAACCGAAAAAAACATTTAAAAAGGCGGTTGGGACCAAAGCAAAACGAACCCTGCACAAAGTCAATTTCAAGATTTATTTTTCGCAATTTAACATTTCTGTTACGCCTGTCAGGCGGGAAAGGGAAACAAAAGCCGAGGAAAAACAAACAGAAGCCGCCGAAAAACCCAAAGGAAAATTCCTGCGGGCCAAGGTGTGGGGCGCCCAAGCAGAAGGTGAATGTGGTTAAGAAAATAATAATAAATTAAAGACATGCGCCCCGGCCAAAAGGTCAAATAATTTCAATAACACAAAAAGGAACCAACCTGTCCTTACCCGATTTGCAATTGTAAGAAACTCCGAAGCTGAAGGCTGCGAGGTTAAGGTCAGAAATAATCGACATAAAAATACCAGGCGTATTTTATTCCGTTTGAATAAGGATCTTTCATTAAATTTATAACAGCTTTATAAAAGCAGTGAATACTACTTAAGAATAGATAGATATTTAGATAGTGTAAATAATCGTCAGTATATTCGAAATATTCCGTATTCTTCAAAAATCTTGTTAGGTTTTAAATAACTCGAAAGCCCATTTAAACCAATATGCCCCGCTGGCCAAGACAAAAAAGGCCAAAGGACAAGTAGGGAAATTCTGCTGCCGATGCTTTTTAAGTATTTTCAATTTCGGCAGGCAAGATGAAACTTGCCACGCCCCCGCCCACAGCTTTTTGTACTCGAATTTATTTGACCCCGAGGGTCAATATGCAGAGAAGTCGCGTTCAGAAGTCGAAAGGCAGCGCGAAATTCGTGTATGTTCCCCGCGAAAGTAATCAGTCCCGCCCGCCCTGCTCCTCTTCTTTTTTTCATTAATAATAAATTAGAAGCACACCGGAAACGGAAATGCGCGTTGCCAGCCCGCCCAGAGCTAACTTTATTAGTTTCTTTTCGCCGCTTTTGTCCGGGGAACGTGCGGCATTAGGAGGAATTCACTTTTGCATTTTTCAAGAATTAAATTCCACAGATTCTGCCCCTGGGTGTTTGCCATATATATATATCTTTTTCGGGACCCCTCCGTCATTGTGCTCACATGGGAATCCAATTAAATGCTCTGCTAATCCACAGAAAAGTGGGGAAAATCACAGAAAATCTGCGCTCGCCTCTGCTGTCGGCTGCTTAAGTCAATAGAGTAGTAAATGAAGCCCCAGCCTTATCAGCCAACCGAACGCCAGATGTACACTTAAAAAAATGTGTCCCCTTACTTACATACGCCAGCGTTGAACTTGAACACAAGAGAAGCAAATTGTCTTTTAAATTAAGAGTTGTATTGAGTAGGTTTTAATTTTACCCACACCCCAAAATAACATATACTTTCCTAGCTGTGTAAATCGCAATCTCCGTTTCTCCGTTTAGTCACAGCTTAAAAGCTTGGCTAATAAAAACTGGAATTATGCGTGAGTGTGTGCCAGAACAGGGTGCAGATACATAGATGTAGATGGAAACTGGGATGGAAATTGAAGATGAAACCTCAGACAGAGATGGAAGGGAAGATGGGCGGCCTCCCTGTTGCTGGGGGCAATTAAACGATAAGCGTAATCTGCGTTGTCAATTCACATAAAATGCGTAAAGTCGTCAGTCGAGGAGGATTTCAATTAGCCGGCACAAAAATTTTAACCATCCTTTGCGCATATTTCATGGCCCACACACACTCACACGCCGCAAACTATATGCATATACTATGTAGTGGAGAGTCGGAAAAGCGGAAAAGTGGGTGGGCCACTAAGTGCGGCCAATTAGCACAAAGACTGGGGAAAGTGTTTCCGTTTAGCAGATGAGAAAGGCGAGCACCTCTCAAGTGACAATTTGCTTAGCGCTTCAATTTGGTTGCGAGCCGAGGGCCAAGTGGTGGGGTGGAAAGACGCGGAAAAGTGGGGGTGTGGACTGGAAAAGCGGTGACCTCGACCAAGAATAACCCACATACCACTGCCGAGTCGTTGTCTTACAAAAGCGACATAATGGTGTGTCATCCTCATACGTACTTTGGATTTTATTGCTTTTCGGGAACGAGCATTGCAAAATCCTTTCTCAGCACACCCAAAGAAGTTACTCCCGAATTTCAGGTTCTGATTAAGTTCTTAATGTTAAAGTATTTCCGCTGGAGACTGAGCCTCCAGAAAAACGAGGTTCTTTTCTATGTGTTCAACCTATTCTGACCCATTTATTTCCTTGCAGGGTTCTTTCACGCAAACTAAAGCCACATCTTGTTGCGGACACCGTTAAGCAGTATATAAGTCGGGCCCAACGCACAACCAAGAAGGGTTCTCAAGAGCAACAAAATATGGAGTTTTTACGCGGCGTCTATGCGTTTATGCAAGTGAGTAGATCATCGGTGAGTGTCCACTTCCTTTATAACAACCGTACTAATCCATGTGAACTTGCTCTACTTTTATACCGCCTTTGGTTGATTGATTGATTATACCATACCATACTCTACTACTACAAATCAACTCAAACTCAAAACCAAATAAATTATATCTCTGAAACCAAATCGATTTGAGTCACAAAAAAACAAAAACCGCAAGACAAAAACGCAAAGCAAAAGCGAATCAAATATGTTACTACTCCCTTCTACTACCTATTTATTTATACTACTACTCTACTACTATCACTCTTATAAGCGTAACTAATGAGCCAACCAAAAAAACCAAATACGAAAGACAAATAAGCCGAGAGTATCAAATGTATCTTACACTATATACCGACCCCCCTAAAATTGAAGTACCAAAACCGATCCCCCACGTGTAAGCATCGGAACCTGACAGATACCTATGGACCGTCGAAACCTGGGGGCAAACCCATATAACCATCGTCGAGAAACAATGGAAAATATGTACCAAGCCCAGACCATTCCATTCCAGTCAAAAATAATACTCGCCCCACCACCTTACTTTTACGTTCCCAACCCCCGCCACCACTCACTTTGTTTGTGTTTTGAGTTAAAGGCCATGACTTTTTAACCATTGCCATTCCATATAACCCGGACCCTAGATGATAACAATAAAGCGAAATGCAAATAAAAGTAACAAGAACCAGAATAACAATACTCGTAATAATGTACTTACCGTGAGCACATTCCTTCAAAAGATCACAACAAAAGACAAAGAGAAACAATAAAAACAAAAACGAAGTGAACATTCACGAGAAAAGGTCATCAGAAACCAGGGAAAATGAACGCAGGAAAAATGAAATTAATATGCAAAACATTCATCAAGTAGGATTTTCAACATGAAAAACCAGCGGCGGGACAAAAGATAATGCCGTCTCTTTCTCGTTTCCCCATTGCCGTCTCTTTCGAACATGGCAAATTCTTCATTGAGACCCATTGCTGAGCACATTGTCCATTAATAACCATTGTCCATCCAACATTCCCATCGCTCTATCTCAATCTCCCTCGGACTATCTCTCTCTTTCCAACACACACACACAAAAGACACATGTCTCTGTCTCTCTCTCTCTTTTTCTGTCAGTATCTCTATCTCTCTGTCACTCTGTTTGCGTCTCTTTCTGTGTTGAATTTGATTTTTGTTTGTAATCGGCTGTGTAATTGATTGATTAGCTAATATGTTTGGAGTCTATGAATATATTACCGTAATCGTTACTATATCTATGTCTGTCTCCCTCTCGCTGTTTGTGTGTTTGTTTCTTTAATTGTGTTTTTACAAGGCAAAATTTTTAAGCGATGTTTTAGTTAAGCTCCATTTATATAACTCCCCAAATGTGTGCGAGCTAAACCCAAAGAACTACAGAAAACGAACACACACACTTTTAAAAACTCTTAGCCCCAAAAGCCCCTAGCTGCGAGGAAGATCTGTAGGGTTTTCAGACGATCTATGTACATAATTAAAACCCATAACAAATGCTTTATATATTTATATATTATATACTGAACGAAACCCCATAAACCGAAACGAAACGAACGAATTATCGATTGTGGCGCCACGTGAAGGTTGACTACAGCGGAAACGGATACGGAAACGGCAGCGGCGGCTATGAGGCAACCCTGACAACCCTGCCCAGCGACAACCCAGAGCCGGCAGCTATTACCGGAAGCGGAATCAACATCAGATCGATAGCCGATAGCGACAAGGAGGCCGAGGCAGCAGCAGCATTAGCAATCGCTGGGGAAGCCGAAGTCCCTTGGCCAAACTCCATGGACAGCTGCGATAGCACTAGCAGTACTTATACCAATACCAGTTCCAGTTCCAAATCAGATCCTGCCCAGAAGAGACGGTTACCTGGTTCGAAAATATCGTCGAACAAGCTCAGAGACAGTTGAGAGTGCGGCAGTAATAATGGGCATCGGTCCCAGATGCGGTGAATTACGAGCAAGAACTATGAACTACGATCGAATAATGCTAACCATTGTGATAACTCGTATGTACATATAGCCACGTATATATCCAAGTTTATAACAAAACATATTTACAAGCGAACTGCAAAACCAAATTAAAGAAACGAAAACGAAGGCGTGACGCGCGATAACTTAGCACCACTAAATCAAAAAATATCTAATTGTAAAATCAAATGAAAACAGGGCAACTCGTGAAAAGGTGGCCTTAGCTTGTGCGACTGAACAACCAAACCAAATCAAATCAATTCATCGATTAACGATAACCGATAAGCAATAAAACGATCAAAGATCAGCGATCAATCGAATTAAGAGCGATATCAAAAGCGATCTCTACGCAAGCGGCAGCTGCGGCGACGGTAACAATTATCAATAGCCGATAGACTGGCTCTGAACCACTGCTGGCGGTGTGTGTGTGTGTGCGCGTGTGTGTGCGGTGCCGCCCACGCCCATCCATCCCCACCCCCCGCCAAGAGCAAAGTGATAGAAAATGGTAATTACAAATCAAGCAATTCTAGTACTCATTTTAAAAACTCACCACCCACTCTCCACCCGCTCCCCAGAAACTATCGAAAGTATCGAACGGTCGGTTTCTCTATCGATATCCCACTATAGGGTCCCATCGCATCCTCCCTGTCTCTGTCTTTCTCTCTCTGTCTCAGACTATCTCGCCAGTTCTACCCGCCCGTCTATTTTTGCTTTTCTTTCTTTTAAACCAAACTTGATCTGCGCCTTGTTTTTGCTTATAAGTATGCATATATATAAATTAATCGTTATAATGTAGTTGGTTAGCTTAAATTGTGCCTATTGATTTATCGTTTTCATTGTTATTGGAAAAACCCCATGTTAGCTGAAAATATTTTTGGGTTTACGTTTCCTTAACTTTGCTTTGGCTTTATCAACTCTGTCCATCTCCTTTTATCTCTATTTTTAAATATTTCCTTTATTTTTTGGCAACTTTCAAGTTATGTAGAGCGCAATTTCAGGATTCCAGAATAAGGAACAGATATACCCAGAACAGAAACAGAACATATAAGGGGATGCAAATTAAAGAAAACAACAAAAATCGATATTTTATCAAAAACGCAGCCGCACCGCGCCGATAAAAACGATAACCAGAAACTTAACCCGACGATTACGAATTGCTCGCCTGCCACCACAAAATATGCTGTCGACGTCTCTTTAAAAATTTAAATAATAACAGTAAATGACCTAATAAGACTTACAAAGCTCACGCTGAAAACCAAATCAAATTTAATACAAAAAGGAGTTTGTATCGATCTATCCGCCCTAACCCTACTTGTGTATCTTTCTGTCTCTTTCTCTATCAATCTCGATATCTCTCTGTCTCTCTTGAGTAACTCTGACACACCCACACAGTAACAGACACACATATGTACACACGCAGACTTTGTAAAAGTATAGTAAAGTGTTGCGAGTGCGATAACCGATAATCAATCCCGATAAACATTACGACAACGAGAAGCTGGCAAGAAAACGATTTGAAGCGATCAGCCAAGGTTAACTTTTTCAGTTGATTTCAATTATTATTTTCCACATCTATCAATAACGATGACTATTTATGCGTATGTAACTAATTAAGTAGGTCAACCGAATGCAATCGAAGCAACCGAATGCAATTCGATAACTGTACCCCAATGCTATCACAGGGCAGGAGGACGTGAGGAATCCAACCCGATGACCGAAAGTCTGAAAACCAAAGAAAGCCCTTTAAATAGCTCTATTGCCGCGTATATGGTGCTCTGTGTATATATATATATTTTGTCAAAAACCGAATGCGACTAAAGCCCGAAAAAATAAAAGAAAATATAACGAAACACATAAAAGCAAACTTGAAATTGAGCAAACTTGAAGCCATCCTCCTCATGTGGAACAATTATCGCCAAGAACCAAAAACAAACCCCTCTGTACTTCTCTCTCTCTCTTTGCCGCTCTCTCCGTCTCTTTCTCTCACTTTCTCTATTTAACTCTCTCTCTCTGAATCCAGATAATCCCTGTAACGTACCTAAAGTCTAAATAAATAACCTTAACCTTTCTCGAAATTCGATAAAAAAAAACAGGAAACATCCCGATAATTGAAAAGCGAAAATTTATTGAATCCCCTCACCGCGCACACCCCAAATAAACTTTTGATTTGTGATAATCTTTTGTTCCAGTAACGCCCTCAGTTCTCTCACCAACCCCGTTCTTTCTGCTGCCCCTGCCTCTGATCAAGTAGTTAAAACCCCTATAAAACTTCCAATACCGATACAAAAAAACGCCCAAAATCCCCAGAAAAACAACTTGCACGTGTCTTAAGCCGAAAACTGTGCGCAACAACTCAATCAATTGCAGTCTCTTGTGTTTTATTATATGCATACTCGTATCTATATCCATAATGCTACTTGAACTGTACCAACTGTATCATTTGTTGTATTGTTTGCCGGATATCCCCGTAGTGACTTGAGCGTAACGTACACGGAAATGTTTCGGCAGATCTCAAGCAAGCAAGCAGTGACAATACCCGTAACGTATCGTAATCTATCAATATCCAATCAATATCTCGTACTGCGGCATTTGTGGTATTGTCTCCATATTCGTATTACCAAGTGCAAACTACTTTAACTACCAACTAAGCCAGATATATATCAGCACACATATATGCTCGACGATCGCATCAAAAGTATTCAAGTACATAATCGTTCTATTACTTTTTCCTGTTGCATTTTCATTTTGAGTTCTTCGACTTTATTTTAAGCTGACAGACACATTTTCGTTTGAAGATTTGCGATCAGTAAAAAGCACCTTTAAATGGTTCCATCTCGGTAAAACCTAAAAATTAAGATTCTCCTATGATGATGATTGTTTAACTTATCGATAAATCAATCTTGCGAGAGCATATATGAGTGTTGGTAGCTAAACCAAACATAAGTATGTCGCATTGTGTATGTGTATGCTTGTCTGTATGTGTATATGTAATCAGTTGTACGTATAAACCGGTGTAGACGTAAATTGTAATATTATTATTGTTTCTATCTTTTCTTTTTTTGCGATCGATACATCACCGAGCAACTGCGAGCAAGCTAAATTGTTGTTTGATTTTTCAGTAATTGTAATCTTCAAGCTGTATTGATTTGAAATTGTGCTATCGTTTGGTTAGTAATCATTTAAGTTTTTTCATTTCGATTACCGATAAGCGATCGATGGATCCAAGTCGAGCAGAAGCAACAATTATCGTATTCTACACCATCTATATATATCTATATACCTATCTACTCGTACTCAAAATAAATATATCTATAATATACCATACTCAATTTACATACATATACATATATATTCATATATATATTTATATGCATATTTTAACATACATATACTTCTATATATATATATATCTAAAGGAACAAACAAAAACAAAACAAAAAAAAATAATAATAAATATTACTCGTAATACCAAAAAGTAGTTGTCGTTGTTGATGTTGTTGAAAATGTGCAATTTTAATTGATTGAAAACGCAAAAAATACCAACAAAAAAAGTACCAGAGAAGCCAATTGTAAACGAATGATTTTTTTTGTGTCGAATGCCAAAAAAACTGAAGCTGAATAACCATAATCAAATAATCATAAACAAATATCATGAAAAATAGAAAAAGTACCGGTTCAAAAGCCAAAAAGTATGCAACAGTATACTTTTTCAGCTGGCATTTTTGTGAACTCTTTGTTTTTTAAACCTTTAAAAGAGTACCGTACCAGTATTACCCACTAAAGAAAAGAAGCAGAAGGGGAAGAAATCCTTGCCCAGAACCGAGCCACCCCCACAAACCGCAAAACCCACCCACCACACCACCCTTAAAAAAGATACGAAAAATACTGAATAATCGAAAATACCAAATAATTTTATCCACCTTTCTCTCTCTCTTTCTCTCTCTGTCTCTCACTCTAAAAATGCTAATTTCAATGTTTTTGTGTGTGTGCGTGTGTTGCGTGCGCCTGTGTGTGTACAACTCAATTGTATTAAATTTGGTTAACTACAAAGCGATCTGTATACGATATATATATTAACAAAAACCGGTAATCCGTACGAAAATACACCAACTGCTAAACGGACAGGCAGCATATATGTTGGCAATCGAGCAATTTCTGTGTAGAAATCAGCAAAGGCGTCGCCTTGTCTCTTTTTCTCCTCCCCACTCTAAATATATATATCTCTCTTTCTCCCTCACTCTCTCCGTCTCTTTCACGCCCACCCACTGACCGTGCGTCGCTCTTTGTATCTCACTCACTCCTTTAGTTCAGAACTATCGAGATTTGTTTTTGTTATCATTTTTGAAATTTCGATAAACGAGAATAAAAAAATATGATCAACTGAAATAAAAAGTGAAATATTCCCACAAATAAGTACCAAAAGCGAAAAACCAAAACCAATGCAAGCCCCACAGTTGACATGAACATATCTATACCGTATACTACCAATATACCGCATATATACTAACCAAATCGAAAACTATTTACTCCAAGCTAAACTATATACTATACTATACTATACTATACTCAAAATAATACTAACCTATCCTATATACTTTTGCAACTTGAGCCACAGAGACCAGCAAAAGCTAAAAGTACACCCACACACAAAGTAGCAAACACCCAGAGTTGACACACTTTTTTCGTATTTGATTTTTACCACTATAACTGTATGATACTGTGAACACCATATAATATACACCTATGAATACCCGTGTACCATACAATAAATACGTTTAAGTTATAAGTAAGCTGTGATCCCACTGAAGAATTTCACTTATTTTGCCGCCGATAGACCACGCTTGACCTTGTTGTTTGCATTTTGGCCAGCCCTGGCAACCCTGGCTGTGAAAAATCCTGTGAAGCATGCACCTCTATCTCTTTGGCCTCTCTCTCTATCTCTGTATCTGTCTCACTCTAAAAGCAATTTTTGTACAAAAATGATGAGCACGTAGAGCAATATACATAATTTCCCTCAGTTTTTTCGCTTTTGTTGTGGCACGTTAAAAATGTTTGATTTGTAACCAGTAAACTGATTAACTAGCTTTAAAACGAGACTATAATAAGCCAAGCCCCGAAGCCTGGACTTGTGTAAATATTCGTCCATCGGCCGGAGAATGAATTGGAAATCACAAATCGGTTACAAATGGTTTGACCCACACACCAAAGAACACCTCTTATTTAACACTAACTTCAATGAAAGCAGAAACACCCAACCGTATTTACCATATATATATTTATAAATATCTTACTATAATCCCTTGTATTTGTATCTTGCATAAGTGAAAGCATCCAGTCTGCCTGCTGACTGAAACAAAAAAAGTAAAAATAAAAACCCGATAACTGATACCCAAAATACACAAAGTTAACAAAACACTTCCCCCTGAAAAAAGCCTGTTGTTAGTTTTCACATTTCTACCCGTTTTTCGTTTTAGTTCACTGTTGAGTTTTCTCTTGCTGAATTTTCCCGGGGCCAATTGTTCGTTTAAGTCGCCAATTTAAAGTCAACTCCAATGATGTGTAACCGGGGGCGTTTTGTGGAGGGGAAGCGGCGTGGCCCACTGATGTGTATCTGTCCTTGTTCTCTGCTTGTTTATTGCCACCAGGCACTTGGAGCTCCAGCATCCAGTTCCTCCTGGAACTGAAAGTTAGCTTCTGGAGACCAAGAAAGCTGGCTTCAATTTATTATTGACTGGCTGCAAGAGTTCTTAGACGCATCCTAATGAAGCGTAAGTGGCAAGCACTGCGGCAGGACCCATAACAATAACAAATACGGGGCAGCAAGTACAAATACAAAGCCAACCAGTGCGAGGGCCTCCTCGTTGTAGCTGTAGCAAAAGCTTATTTTTATTGCCCCAAATATATTGCCAATGTTGTTCTAATAGCAGAAACGAGCCGAAGCCACTGAGCTCCCCATTCGCCCACTGCACTGAGGGAAATTTGCTGGCCTATTTGTAATTTTGTTAATTCCATCGCGCTGCGGTAATGAAATCACCTACTTGAGTGCCCAAGTGCAATGATTTATGACTTCACTTTCCTTGCATACTTTTAGACATCTTTGTTATAGTTTCTTTTTTGCATTCTTGGGTTGTCTTATTATTTTTTTAGTTTATATCTTAGGTTTGAAATCACCTAGTAAGGTGCCTTACAGTGTGCTATGAAAAGAACTTTGTTTTTCATACTTCATACTTCTAGACTCCAATATTCAACTTTTTCTTTAGATCAAATGAAGAGTAGGACTTATGATGATCTTTTCTCTGTGTAGCAGCATTGGCACTAACAGTCGACAGTCAGTGGCAGTTACCAGTAGGCGAAAAGGGGGTGGGTTGCTGCTCCCTGCGAAAGAGGGCATAAAATTCATTGTTATGGTTACTGGGCATAAGTCAGTCAGCCGGGGAGGAGTCTTCTGGCCCTCATTTCGTTAATCAGCCCTGAGTAAGTCAGTCCAGCGCACATGATACTTATTACACATGCTACTTGATACTTACTACCTACTTCCACACCCCCGCCACACGGGGGCGTCGAACGAAAGGAGGCGGGGGTATTCACCCATTCATCCTCTTGGGCTGAATTCCATTATAACCCAAGGGTGCACTCGGCCAGATTGGGTTGGTCAAAGGATTTTCGATTCCTTGAGGCGGGGGATCGGCGTACAGTGCGTGCCGAGGCTGGTGTTAGTCGAATACTCGAGGTCTCCAGCAGAGACAAAGAATTTAATTTGAAATCACCCCCCGAAAATAGGGATTTTCGCAGTAGGACAATAGAGAAAGGCACCCACAGACCACCGACCTCAGAACAATATTCTGTTGATTAAAATGTAAGGCTTTGGCTGCAAGTTTTGATCAGTAATAATGCAATATACTAAGTATAGACTGTATACTTAAGGTCGTTAAAAATCTTGACAATGACAGTCATAGAATCAAAAGGTCAGTTCCTAGCTGCATGGGGCGCACTGCAGCTTTCCCCACCGCGCAAAACCCCTTTCCCATGGCCTGTTTCTGTTTTATGTGTGCGCGCATTTCCCATTTTTTTGCTTGTTCCGATTTCGTTACGTAGTCACTTTCGCATTATAGTTTTTCTTATTTTACTTTTGATTTACGCCTTTCAAAGATCATCGCTCCGTCTCTCTCCACAGCTCTCTTCCTATCTCGCTCTCTGCCCCACTCTCTCTGTCTCTCTCTCTCTCAATCTGTTGCCCTCTCTGTCATTGATATGAGATGTGTTTTTTGTATAGTGTGTGTTTGAACCCGAGTCCAAACCCTGGAAAGTGCCAAAAAAAAACTGTATGAAAAAGAACCCAAAAATCCAAAAGTAAACGCCTCACTTAAAGATTGACCTCTGCTAATTAAAATGTAAAAACTCTGCCAATTTGAACCCAACTTTCCAACAGAACTCACGCCAACCAAACCAAAAAAATTGTTATACTGTGCCAATTGTGATGAACGTAATGCAAAAATCTTCCTCTCACCAAAATCACCAAAAACCACAGAACTACAACAGCTAATATACAATGCGTAATGCCAAATTTTAATGCCAAGCAAACTGTTAAGCAATTTCCAAAAAGACAGCCAGAACATCTAAAAGTGAAACACGCCAAAAGCACAGGACACGAACAAACACCAAGTCACGATCACGATCACGAGTTCACCAAAGTCACGAATCACCAAAAGTCACCAAAGTCACGAATCAGCATCAAAATAGCAAGTGCCGAGATAAACTCACACACGCAAGCACACTATGAAAGCCAAAATCCCGATTTAAATCGCATCCCGATTCTATTCTGGAAATCTCTTGCTGATTATATTTCCGTTTTGTTTGTCCAAAAGAAGACAGTTTGCCACCCTACTTTGTAGTGATTCCTTGTAGTTTAACATTTTGCCATGGTTCTATTGAAAGTACCATTCAAACATAATAATACTTTTATTTAAAATTTATTTCGGTTTATGGTTTTAAGAAGCTTATCTTGAATTGTATCGATTGGAATGCCACATAATCACTATCCCGAATTACTGATTTCAGATGTCTAAGTCAAACTTTCCTTTAAAATAGATTTACAAATTTGTTCCTTTCTTTCCACCAATCAACCACCTCTTAAGGTTTTTTTAAAATATATTATTGCTTTTACTTAGTATAAGGTCAACGAGTCTACTTTTGAACAAACAACGCGCTGTCTGTGGAGATTTCTAGAATTCCTGAATACTAAATTAGTTTCCCCATCTCACGCTCTGTTTCTGTCTCACGAATCACGCCGCTCTGTCTCTCTCTCTGTCACGTTTACTTACAATCACTCTGTCTCTATCCGAAATCCCGAAAACCTATCTCTATCTCTCTTTACTCACTTTGTAAGGCCAATTAAATCGACGTCGGTTGCCAAAACTAAAGACCCCCAATTTTCTCTCTGTATCTGCATAAGTACACTCAAACTAAAACGATGTCAATTAAATGCCGGCAATTAAAGCAAAAGCAATTGAACTAAATAAACCTATATAAACCTACTCACTATCTATCTCTCTTGATCACTCAATCACGGATTCACTTACTCACCAAATACAAACTCTGTCTCTCTCACGCAATCTCACGACCCCACTCAAAAAATATGCAAAATGAAAAAAAAAATTAAAAGCAAAAAAAAAGCAAGCGTTACCAAAAGAAAACCGAAATCAAACCAAATAAAGCAACTTAAAGATAATAAACCACACTCTCTATATTTATATACATGTATGTATCTCTGACAGCTTTAAGTATCGTATAATCGTTTATATATAAAAGAAAGTAAACCAAAACCAGCAAAGAAATAAACCGCAACCAACAAACAACTCCAAACTCCAAACTCTAAACTACAACTACAAACTACCAACTCGAAACCAAAAACTCCAAACTACAAGATACAAATTCCAGACTCCACAGCAACAATAACCAGTAAAACAACATCAGAGATCCAACAGAAACAAAACAAACTACCATACTATATCTATATCTTTATATAACAAATAGCTAGCTGTATGCTCTCAGTCCCAGATGTAATTAAACTTATTGCGATTTTGTGTTTCAAAATTAACCAGAACGAAGTATTCCTGAGATCCTAATACCTGTTGTAACTTAATCAAAATTGTAAAGCTAATAAACGGTGAAGTGGTAGAGCTAACTAAAATAAAAACCACCTGAAAGTACGGCCAGGACCCATATAGAATGCGGCGTCTATCTGGGCTCTTAAATATACTAAAACGAATATAAAATCAAAACATACTTAACATAGTTAAGCATAGAACCCAGCTTTGCCGTGTTACCTGTCTCACTCTTTGCCACACACACTATCTCTCTCACTCTCTCAGTTAATATATACGCCTTTATATAATATATGTATCTCTCTCGCTCTCTATGTCTGTTTGTCTCACTCTAACTTGTGTATTGTGTTTGATTTTACCTAAAAACTAGATTAAACGTAAACCGATTTTCAACCATCTTATATAAGCAGTTCTCGTACATTTTCGCCACATTCAATTAAATTCAATTCAGCTCAATTCAATTTCAAACTCACCTAGATTTATCACCACGTATACCTTATTCAACTTACATTCAACTACTTATATATTCAATTTGTTTCTATATTGTACTCACTCTCACTCGATCTCACTCTATCTCTGTTTCGCTCGCTCTCGCGTTCTCAACTTCACCACACCACCACCACCACCACCAAAGACACCACTAAGCCACCCAACCACCCAGGTCACAGATTACAACTCACCACCAAGTGGCACCACTGATCACTGATCACTGATCACTTATCACAGATCACTGCAGTATTCAGTATTCACCTCTTAAAGTATGTCTCTCACCACAGCTCAGCTCACGAAACTCACCTCGCTAAAGCCGCCACAAACGAACCACCACTCCAAATTTGAATTCAACTGAAACCACTGAACTTAAACCACTCACTTAACCACTCAGCCAATCAATCTGCATTCTAAATCGATTCTAAATCAAATCAATTCTGAACCAAGCCATTATCGAAATTTCACAGGTCTCTCTCCCTTAAACTCTGTACTTTTCCTTTTGATTTCTCAACCATAACTAGTCAGCCAATCAGTCAGTCAAGCGATTACATTTTGATAAATATCGATTAAGTGGTCATCGTTAAGATCTATTAGTCAGTCGAAACAATTCTCATTCGATAACGAAATCTTCAGTGAATTTCGATTGGTTGTGTCGTGTCCAAAAATTCTACATGGCGGCCAGAAATTGGTCAAATTTTCCTTCGCCGAAAGAACTCCTCATCTCTACCGATCTGTAAATTATATATCCGCCTTAAATGCAAAAAAGAAACCGAAAAATTTGCATTCCCCGCAGTTCAGTCACTTTTTTTCCCTCACACCTCTCTCTATCTCTTTCTATCTCTTGCTCATACACATAAAACTTATTTTTTCTATCTTGAGTTTTGATTTGATACCAGAAAAGAAAGGAATGTTTAAGCTAGCTGAGGAAGTCGAAACAATTGCTGTGACACCTTACTATACTTACCTGCCATAAGAAAAACAAAAGCAAAACCGAAATGAATTCGAGAGTTCTTCCAAAAGCCTATTGTATTTATTTCGCATTAATCTAAAAACTTCTCATTTCGCCCGCAACTTGAACGACATATGTGGAAAAATAATATCTACTAGTATTTGTGGAAAACATATGGCTTCAGATTGCAGGCGGATGGGGAACCCCTATATATATCGATAAGTGAGTTAGCTAATTGTAAGGACCCCAGAAAGCGGAAAAGAAATTGCTTATGAATGTAAATAACCAGATATATAACCCCATATGATAAAGCACCTGAGAGCAGTCCTCTCGACTTCATTCAGAACAGACATATAGCAAATGTTTTGCGTTCAAGAGACTTCTCTCATCATCCGTTTTCGTTTTACAATTTTGGGTTACCTTTTGCGTTTGGACTTATATAACTAAAAATCTACCAAGACATCCAATAATAATGCTCTCTCTCTTCGTCCCCACCGAAAAACACCAAAAAAACAACCAACAAACCAACCAACCAACCACCCATCAACACACACAAAACACGGTTACCTCCGATAACGATAACGCACCGATAACCACCGGCAACAGGTGTCTCATGTCAAAATCGATTCACCTGTTTTTCGCCTGCACACCAACGCAACGGTTATATTACTGATCACATTCTCGATTGCTGTGACGACGCGGCAGTATGTAGGAAATCCCATAGACTGTGTACATACAAGGTGAGCGATCCTTTCGATTACTTCCGATTATTTCGATTCATCCGCTATCCGACTAATGCGTCTCTCCGATTGCAGAGACATTCCCGAAGATGTTCTCAACACATATTGCTGGATACACTCAACGTATACAGTGGTCGACGCGTTTATGAAAAAGCAAGGTTCCGAGGTGCCTTTTCCCGGAGTTCACAATTCACAGGGCCGCGGGCCTCTAACAATAAAGCACACAAAATATTATCAATGGGTAGCGTTTACACTATTTTTTCAGGTAAGTGACAGTAAATAGTATTTCTGAAAAATATTGAGGCCGAAAGCTTTATGCTTTGGTAACGGAACTGTCTAAAAGCGAATGAAAGCTCAGCCTGGGTGGAAAACTTGGCGGGAAAACTTCGGAAAGTGGGTGGCTTAGAGCTTTTCGAGAAATTCGCGAAAATGCTTTTGGCATAGAAGCATTAAAAAAGCTTGACAAGCAACCCCTGCTAGGCGCTGTATTTCAAAACTCGCTTCGTTATTCATTTATTACTACCTCTTCTACTTTTGTGCTTGCTTTTTTAAATTAATATTATATTATACTTGTACTCTTTTTTCGATATGATGTAATGTACGATTGGTTGTATCAGGTTACTTAATAAAGGAACTTGCCAGGGTGTTCGGCTGAAATCTCAGTCTATAAAATGGTATAGCTCCCTGATTTTGTTGTGAAACATGGGGAACATGGAGAAGCCGTCTAGCCAATCCCTTGGGAAAAGCATTATATCCTAGGAAATGACTGTCACCGCAGCAACACCAAAAGCAGCCGCCAGCCTCTGGCGACGCCAACAATGACCTTTCGCACTTTTCGTGGCGTTGGCTCTTTTGTTTGGCCGCCAGCCCGAATACCGTAGAGCCGGGTGCGTGATGCAGTAATGCGGCGCAGACGATGCAGTTGCAGCTACTCCCCGTGTTGCATGTTGCTGCGGCCGCTGCCGCTGCACCGGAAAAAGAGGCAGGAACTATTTTGGGACGCCTCGCTTTCTCCAGCTTTTCCAGCTCCGTGCGCTCTGTTATTATATTTTGTCTGCGCTATTTTTGTTGAGAGCGGGGGAAAAACACACAGAATGCAATCGCTTGACCCCGTTTAAACCCGAACCGATGGGCGGGGCTCTGTGTTTCTACCAATTCCGATTTTCCAATTCCCGAACTCTTCCCGATGCGCGGGTCCCGAGCGTCTTTTATCAATTTTATGCGCAGTGTGCCTGATATTTCCATTAATTTTATTTATTTACGCTACCGACCCGCTGGGCGACCGAGTGCTGAAAAATTATAATTTATGTGGCGAGTGTGGTGCCCCTCCGCCTCTGCCGCCCCCTTCGCCACCTGCCGCCCCCGGGGAAATCCCAAGTGAAAAAAGAATAACAAGCGGCGTGTTCAAGAGCTCGTTAAAGCGTTTTTGATATCCAATCATCCGATCGGACAAATCATATTTCTTCCGATCGCAACAAGAACTGACGCAACCATTTGACATCCCTCATAAAATCCGCGTGTGCGGTTCCCTGTCGATCGTAAAATCATGCGGAGAGGGCTAAAGATCGGGGGCCGAAAGGGGGTGGGGGTCCGACAAACCATCGGGCAGTCCATCAAAGTGTTTGTTTCGGAAACGAGAAACTACATGAAAGTGGTCGGGGAAACGACTCCCCAGACATTCACCAGCCCAATAACCACGAGTTTTATGGGATCACTGTTCCTTTGTATCTAATTCGGTGCCCGAAAGGAACATCTTAACTCGCTTGATTTCATTGCATTTTCCGTCTCGAAAGAAATATGTGTCTTCTCCGGAAACAGAAGTAAATTAAAAAATTAACGTCAGGGGAAGTCGTTAGATAGTGATAGGCCGATTTCTCAATGTCTAGATAACCTTTATCGTTAGGTTCCTGTTCGAAGAGTTGTCTTTCTTGAAGTAGCGTCACATAGGGAACCGATTCTGCCATTTCCAAACCATCTAGCTGTATGTTAACTTTCCGTGACAAATAGCGAACACTAGCCTTAACATGACATTGAGAAATCGGTCCTAAAAGGGTTATAGCTTTGATATTTAACTTATTTTAGTAAGCTGCAATAGCCTCCAACTAAGAGAGACACCTTCCTCGAGTCCAAGAGATATAATTAAAGAGGAGAACATTGGGCCCTCCTCCCTTTGATTTTAATGCATCATTTGGCGCTGGGCCCAATGGCGGAAAATCGGAAAAAGTACTCATGCATTTGATGTCCGCGCAATGTTTTCGGGTGCATTAATGAGGCAATGCAAGGCTTTTCCGGACATTGTCTGCGCCGCTTCAATGTCTGCCAGAATCCGAGTCTCCGGAAAGCCAGGGCCAACAAAAACATCGCCTAATGGCCGAATTATGCAGAGGGATCTGCCATTGTCTCAAGTCGGGAACGTTTCTGGGGACTGAGTATGCTAGGCGACTCACGTAGTGCCTCAAACCAATTGAATTTTGATGGCCAGCCTCCATTTTCCATTCCCAATCTTGAGGCACTTCCTACGGCCGACTCACACCCTTTTTTGTGGCGACTGCGGCAGCTGCACAGATACAGATACGAAACGAAATTCAGATACAGATACAGCCAAAAACGGCGCAAGTTAGATTCAACCTTTCTTTGGTTTGGATCCAAGCAAATTATACAAAATATTATGATTTTAAATTTTAACTTAAGAGCCATGCGTTAATACTATCCAAATACTTTCTGATATAGAGTTCGAAATTATAAATTAAACTTAGATTTAAATATAAAACAAATATTTTGGTAAAAGGGCGTTTCAATTTGATGTTGACTATTTTTTATCAGCGACACATGAAATGGTGTTTTTCAAGACTTGCAAACACCTCTTGGAGACCGCATAGGCGTCCTATTGTTCTGACCAGCGGTGTGCCAAGGCAGCTGGTCGCGCTGGGACAACTTAATCAAATCGGCCAGCGGATATGTCAGACAGTTTTTATGCCACCACTCCAGCTGTGCTCGTCCTCATAAAACTCCAATTGATATGCCCCGCATGATGTCTAGGCGCAGAAATCAAAATACGCATAAATCCCGGCTCCGGCTCCTCGCCACGTCACATGTCCTGCCACAGGACAAAGGGCTCCGGCCGCCTGATTGCAGCAATAATGAGCGGAAATCACAACAATGCAGAGCGCAAGCCCTTCACTCGAACACCGCGAGAAACCCGGCCAGTCGCCGAGGAAATACATCTGAAAAATGCAGCTTCAAAACGAAGAGAAATGGGAGTGTATCACACAATGGGAAAAAATGTTCGTTCAAGAACTATTAACATGGATTTATTTTTAGACCCGGCAAAGTCTCTGAGAAGTTAATTTAAGAGTGTCCATCTTTTTTCGCAGTGCACTTTTCGCAGGCCCCTTGCCGCAAAGTGTTTGCAGTCCGACTGTTCGAAAGTCTGACTCCTTGTGACGTCGCTTCAAATCATTGGACATCGGGTCTTCTTGGGCTTGTCGCTGTCGCTTTCTTTCTCACTCGCATTCTGATTTCTCCTTTCTCCAGACTCCTTTCTCCTTTCTCCGCCCCAGCCCCTTCCCCTCGTTCTCGCTTTCGTTGTCATTCGCGAGCGTGCGAGAAATAAATACGAGTATGTAAATAGTTCGCACAGTGGTTCGAAAGTTGCATTTGGGGTTTACTAATTTACTAATACTAAAACTTTCCTATAAATAGTATTCAAAATATAAATATGGTACAAATATTTTAGTGAGCCGGAAACGTCAATTATAACTCATACATACTTGACGAAAATGTAAGTTAATTACTGCGAAAAATGCATTCCAAGTCCTCACATCTTTTGGTCAACACTAGGATCTTTAGATTAAAGTTGGGGAATTGAATTTTAATAATTTGCCCCACTATCCTGAGCAATATTTGAAGCCATTCGGACTTTCAGCTCGTGGGAGGGATGCGAATTTATTAGACTGGGGAAGGGGTCTTTGTGCCTTTTGTTTTAGGCTTTTGGGCCTGGGCACAGATTGTTGCAACTACCATTGTTGTTTATGGCCGGCGAGTGCAGCTCCTGCTCTTCTCCAACACCCCCCACTTTCTGCCCCAAGCCCCCGCCCCTTAGCAACCACCGCCCCCCGTTTTCCGCCGCCGGAAGTGTGCGTGTCTCGCGAGCAGAGAACGTGTTGCTGCCGCCCGAAATTTGTGGGAGCGCAGAGATCTGCTCTCCGGATTTTCGCCGCTCTCCCTCCGGCTTTTCCGCTCTCTCTGGCCGTCAGCTGTGGCTGGGCCATTTTCCAAGGGGCTTTTTCTGGCCAATACCCGCCAGTGTCTGTTGCGTTGGCAAAGTGAACGTGCGCGTGTTTTCCTGCTCCTGCTCCAAAGTCCACAGTCCCTCGGCCCGAACTGATCTCGAGGAAAACCCGTGACGGAAAAATAAAGCCTCAAGCCGCGGAAAAGCCATTTTTCGAATACTTTTTTTTCCGTAATTGCAAACGTTTGGTCAAAGTTTTGTTTTTTTTGACAAGTGAGCGATCGAAAAAATGTGAGATGTGCAGAGTTGCCCGATGAAAGCGTCGACCATGTCGAACACGTGACCCGCGCTTGTCCCGCGCGATAATACCGATAGCACACGCCGATTAAACCGATTAAGCCGATTAATGCGATAGCAGCGGTAGCTCAAGCCGGACGACGAGTACGAGTGTGAGAAGTTCGAGCAAATGCCATGCAAAGAAAAACCCAACCCAGCGTTTTCTATATTTTCACAACACCCACGAAGATCATTGACTGCATTGCGGGATCGGGATAATAACGTATAGTAGGAAGCCACATGCCCGCGGAATCAGAATATCGGCCTCAGAAACAGAATTTATATTTATATAGACACGTATATATAGTATAGGATTGTAGGGGCTATGTGCAGGCCACCGCTTGATCATAATTAACTCTTACAAAGTAAATAAACCAACTGCAAATTCGAATTCGGGGGCCATGTGTTGCCGTTGCCCCCGAAACCGAAAACCCGAAAACCGAAAACCCGAAAATTAAAAACTGAAAACCAAAAACCAAAACCGAAAACCGAAAACCAACAGCCGATCCACAAGTTTTTACAATTAACATTCGACACGATTGTCCAAAGACCCAAAAGCAAACTAGAAAAAGCCACAGACTTTTATTTTCCATTTTATTTTTGTATTTTATGCGAGTTTGTTGTTGTCACATATCATTCACACATAGTTGGGTATGAAATATAAAGTTTTGGCTCGTTGTTTATTTAAGTAAGTTTTGCTTTTTCTTAATAAAGTATTTAGTCGGCGGCAGAAGATTGATTCATGCCAGAGAAATGAATGGGAAATTGTGAATGGGCGTTGGGCTGGGTGTTCGAACTGAAGATTCGATTATAAAATCGGAAGATCATCCATCACATGCTGGTAAAAATGGTGCAAAACAGATCAAAAATGTCACTCGATTTGTTAATAAAAAATCAAGATCGTTGGCTACACAATCACTGAACACTTTAAATCAACTAGGAATAGGTGTGAATTATTTATGATCTAAAAATTAAAATAAACATAAAAATCCTGCAGGAACGCAGTTATATTTTAAGTAGAGCAACAGAGCATTAATAAAAAGCTGAAGAGGAGCAATTTATGTGAACTGCTTTTGAGCAGACAATCATTTATATGCATTTTGGTTAATAGCCAATCAGTTTCTTACTGATCCCCACACACGTTTTGTAGGAAGAGTGAAGAAATGTCTGATAATCACAATAAATACCGCATAACGTATGTGATTACAAAGTTGGGCAGCATAAGCCAGGGACTTGCATGTTCGGCCTCCGAAAGCCGCCTTAGGCCCCATCAGCTGCCTGGAAATGTATCAATAATTATGAAACGGTTCCCCCAGCTCGAACTTCTTTGGCCCCCGCGCCGTATTGACTCTGAAAATATTGAAATCGAACCGATTTCGCTTCGGACTCTGAATCCGCTGCCTATGCCAGGCGACTTCAAAGTGCGCTGGCCGCTTTTGATCGGGGAATATGTGTTTTTGTTAGCATTCTCCGCCGGCTGCATTCGAAAGTGAACTCAACTCGAGCCGATCGAGCGTTGTTCGATTTTACGAGTACTGTATCCCGGCGGAAAATGTTCCTCACTTCTCGTTTTCCATTTTCTTTTCATTTTTCCTATGTGTGTGCTGCGAGTCTTTGTTGTTGGACGAGGGAGGGAAAGTCCCAATTAGTCACCTCGCCCGATTCTCGGAATGCGGTGTCTCATTTTCATATTTTGCCCGCACTACAGTTATGGGGAAAACAGATGAAAAGCAAAGATCCCCCTGCTAACCCTGCAGCATTTCTGGCATATTTCACAATGCCGAGCAACGAAATAGTTTCGTTGAAATGTCAAGTGCAGGCAGGAAGCCCGAACAGGTCGGTGGGAGATCTCCGTTGTGTGTTTTATAAACAAATCGGGGATCGGCCTGAACTCTGCTGGATTACGAAATAGATTAACGATGCTCTCGCCTTGGACCACATCCCCGGTACTCCCCGGATCCCCCGATCCCCCGATCCGTCCGATCCGATGCGATCCGCAGCAGATTCTTGGCTGCCGCTGGTCAGCCTTCGCCTTTGACTTTGCTGGGCCACGTGTGCGTATACGCAATTTTCCCGGTGTGTGCGTGGACTTGTCTCGGATTTATCTCTGTAACGCGCACTGAAAAAAAAAGTTCGCCTTTTATAATGGAGATGGGAACAAAAGGGAGCCGATTTTCTAAATTGGTTGACCCAATATAATGAATAAACCATTTAACCAATGCTACGCCCCTTCTTTTAAAGAACCTGCCCAATATTCTCAACAGTTCATTGGAGTTTTAGGGCCACGGCCTGCCACTTTTCTCAGTGTACCCAATTTTGCCTTTGGCTTTTCGCTATCGCTGTTGTTTTGATTTTATTATCGGCAACTCGGCGGGAAAGTTTGTTTATAAACATTGCAATTTTAAAATTTACAGTTCATTTGGAAACTGTTGTTCTCCGTTTTTCGACTTCCATTTTCCCCTGCGTCAGTCAGCATAAGTTTATTAACATATGCGAAGGAGGGGGTGATGCCACATTTTATTTATATGCTCCAAGCGTTTTTTATTTGTTTTGTTTCCTTGCGCAATTTTCAATGCTATCTAAGCATAAAACAAAACGAAATATTCAACAGCGGGAAAACCGAAATGTTTGACTAGCAATGGCCATAGATTTGCCATACAGTTTTGTTTCCAACTGACGCTTTTGGACCAAAAATATATAAATAATTTTAAACAAATGAGCCAAAAATAATCCTGTTAGTAAACAATAGGAGCAGAAAAAGTACTTTAAGTAGCTGTTTCATAATGGTTGATTAATAGGCGTAAAACACTGGGGGCCCCTTAACAAAATGAGATAGAAATGAGATTAAAAAATTCAAATGATATACAGTGGACCCTTGTGAAAATATAGAAAAACCCGCGAAGCATCGCTGAAAGCAAGTGATTAACCCACCGATAACAGCAGCCACCGAACCGCAGATAAAGACCACAGAAAACACCACAAGAAGTGCCAATGTGAGACAGAGGGCTAAGGACAGTGGAGCGCGGAGGAACGGACCCGAACCCGAAGATGCCCAGCTCTGTGACAGTCAGACCCACAACAACGAACACGTCGCAACCCGAGGAATTGAAAAGCCATCCGCACCACCGGAACCACCAGCTGCCGCGCTTCCGGTTCCGGTTCGAGTCCCGACTAGCCGATGCGCCGATAATGGGCCTGCCGCGCAAAAGAAAGCACAGCCAGGAATCGGGAGCACAATCGATCGATAGCCACACGATACTCTGATAATTTGACACTCTGTGCCCGATACTATCGATAACAACGCTAAAAACTCAAAGCCTCAAACGGAATAGAAGGGAAAAGGAAGAGAAGCTTGAAGAGCGGCCCGAGAGAACCATCGCCGATCTTGCCAGCCTTCGCTGACGACAAACCATGTTAGATATATTTCGTGGATTGAAAAACCTTGTAAAGGTCAGTCACGTTAAAACCGATTCGATAGTATTCCGCCTGCACTACTCAATAACTGTGATGATTCTGATGTCATTCTCGCTAATTATAACCACACGCCAGTACGTGGGCAATCCGATCGATTGTGTGCACACCAAAGATATTCCAGAGGATGTGCTGAACACGTACTGCTGGATCCAGTCCACCTACACGCTCAAGAGCCTCTTCCTCAAGAAGCAGGGCGTGTCGGTCCCGTATCCGGGCATCGGCAACTCCGACGGCGATCCGGCGGACAAGAAGCACTACAAGTACTACCAGTGGGTCTGCTTCTGCCTCTTCTTTCAGGTATAAAAAAGGTTGTGTCTCCGGACCACTTGAATTCAAACTTTCGCTTATCGAAACAACTATTACATAAGGCACCTTGGAATATCGATAAATATGATCGGCTTTTGGCTATAAAATGTATTTAACAGACCTCCATGCTTACGATAGTAGTTGTATGTAGGAGAAAGTAAATAAAACGAAAGAAACATCTTTATAACATCGATCACATCTTAAGAATATGTTTATTTAGGATATTTGAAAGTTTGAAAGCATCAATATCTCAAAATATCGTTTTTAAAGCTTTTTAATTATCGATTGGTAATGGCATTGTTTTATGCAGCAATCATTTGTGTGAAAATATCGATATCTGAATAATATTCGTAGTAACGATATCCCAAATTAATGGTCATCAATCTGTATAATACTCGTTGATTTTCGGCTGATTGGAATTCTTTTAAAATTACAGCAAGTTCTAAAATCCCTATAAAATATACATAGTTAGCAATTAATTTAATTGCATTTTTAATGAAATGCACATTACAAATCGATGCCATAACTCACTCTTTCAAAGGCTACGCCTGCGCAGCCAAAAAGCACGAAAAGCCCAAAAAGCCGACACAGAACTCAGCCATAGATCAGTTGATCGTTATGTTTGGGGGCGTTGAATGATTTGATGGATTAAGTAATTAAGCGATTTCTCGCTGACTGAGCGTCCCATTGAGATAGATCTCTATACATACTTTTCAATTTCCAAATATTTGTTCCCCTTTTTTTCCGATTTTTTCCTTTTTTTTGTTTTGCGGTTTTGGCCTTTTGTGAGCCAAATGAAAATGCTTAAGTATTTCGTGTGTGCGCCGTTTTGTTATTGTTGCTGCTGATTGGACTGGCCTTGTAGCGCTGCGAGTATCCCAAAGATATTTCGAGCTGTGACGTAGGCGATTTCAGACAGAGACGGGGATGCTGGGCGGGAAAGAGAGGGACGACAGCGATTGATTGATCGGCAATCGATGGGATCAAGGGTGAGCTGGGGCGCTTAGTACAAATTTCTTGGCGGGGGAATGGCAGAAAGTGGAACAAAATAGGCATATTTTCACTTTTATTGGAGTGGGAGTCGAATTTTATCGAATGTTTCTGCCTAGACAATCCGATCCTAGCTCTTATTTAAAAAAAGGCAGATCAAGGTAGGCGCTTTCAGAAATAAGTCTGACAACCGGCTTTGGAACAATCAAAAATCAATCACTTCGAGCTAAAGCTGAAAGGGAATAACATCAGAGATATTTTAAATGGACACCGTTTACAAGACGCTCAGGAACCGCCAGGTGTTACTGTCACCCCCAAGAAATATAAGATACAGGGGAGGGGAACGGACCAGAAGGACCCCTAAAAGAAGTGCCCAGGCAGCCGGGACAAATAATGATCTTCAACCTAACTCTGGTGAAGACGACTACCCGATTGAGTTTAGATATGGTGCGGCAAACCTTCAGTTTCTGGACCAACCGCCGGTGGGAGAGCCCTATAATTTTCAAGTTGGTTTCGAAGCCCAGGGACTTGATAATCAATATCAAGAACTCGAAGGTATGGTACTACCAGTATGCCCATTGTTAGTTCTAGCTTAGAAGTAACTTACTTGAAGGTATGAAGATCACAATGCCGAGATTCTGGCTTGTGAAGATTAAGCAAATGATATCATATGTGTGCATGATACAAAGGACCCTGTGGCAATACTGGACCAACGGTTGATGATGGTGAAAACGACAATGGTGGTGATTTTGATGACGAAATGGCGACGTATTCAGGACCCGAATTTGTTAACAGAAAAAATGACGACTGGACCAGTGTTCATAATGTACTTTCCGCCCCGGTAATGACTTTCGAAGCGACTTAGCGACCGATGATAATGAATATGATGATGCTTGGTTATTCTTCCCCGGGCAGATGTTCTAGCTTTAGTAGAGCCGAAGCTGTTCACAAACTTAAACGTCCGGGCAATCCTTAACTATGCCTGTTCAATTATTTTGTTGTTTGCGGTTTATTATATTTATTATCATCCTTATGCCTCCTTCAACCTACGTGTGTTATTTACACTCCAGAACATCGATCGACAAAAATTAAAATTCTATAAAATTCCATCTCTATGGGTCCCCAGACTCACCCACTCTCGCTTGCCCGTCATCCGCCACCTGATCTATTCCCAAACTGTCATCGCTAATTGCTGGCACCGCTTAAAGGAGATTGATTGTGTCATGGATGCCATCTCGCCCCCCATTATCCACACCCCTGGCAGCATCGGTGACGTCGCAGTACGGCCCATATGGCGTACATAGGTATATATAGATCGTGTCGCATACACATACCATACAGAGAGAGGCGCTCGCTGGTCGGCGCGACGATTACACAATATATCTTCCCGCTAACAATGTACAAATATTAAATGTATATTTTTATCACACTTTGTCGGGGCGGGGCAAATCGGGGGAGCTTTTCTCGGTTAGTGTCACAGAGCGATTATAGAGACGTTCTAGTCACCCAAATTCCTATAAATACATTTATCATGGTATTCTCCCTGCCTAATGACGCGTAGACGCGTTTCTATAATTTACACTTTCCCCCAATTTTCGTTGCACGATTTATTAATAACAGAAAACAAAACGAGAAACAGAAAATAATGCCGGCAATCGTGGATCATTGATTTCCGAGAGCTCAGTGGCAGGGGTATTTACACGCGGAAAAAAGAGTCCCAATCTGTCGTTAATGTGCCACTCACCTCAGACGATTGAAAGACCCCAAGACGTCCTTCTAGAATACACAGCACCTGGCTCAATTACCATGCATTTCGGGTTATCATGGACCAACTACGCAGATCTAATGGACAGATCGGTCATTAACTTGAACAGTGCAGCCATAAAAATTGAAAGACCCGCAGCCATCAATTTCCATTCGATCGATCCGCACCCTCCCTCCGATATGTCAAAGATTGGCATTTCTCCTTCTACGCCACTATACGGCCGCTCGCCCCGACTTTTCCCGCTCTTCCGTCCATATTTCTGCGCCCGGCGTGTCTAGATATTTATTGAAAAGGCGCAGACAAACATAAAAGTGAAATAATATTTCTGGCCAGATGCCAGGGAACGGCTGAAACAAAAAGCCATGGATATGCCATTGGGCAAAGGGAACTTGGAACTGGGAGCCGGGAGCCGGGAGCCGGGAACTTAGGGAGTACGGCCAAAGGTTCTTGGAGTGGGAACTGTTTATATTTGAGTTACGCGCGTGTATTTTTGGCCTCCCCTCGAATTCAAACCAAAAAGATGGGAGGCCGTCGCCTGGGGGAGTGACAGATCGGATCAGATGGGATCAGACACTTCCTAGGCGATTCCTTCGCGGGACTGTGGGCCAGCCCTAAGACAGAGCACTAAAACCATAAGCTATGCCTTGTCGTTCAGTAATATTCTATGCTTTCTTTTCACTGGAAAGCATTTTAAAACCGATTAGATCATAGTTTAGAGGTACTTTGATACCTTATTGTAGAGTTTATCAGACCTCTTATAATAATTATTCAAACGGCGACGAGAATTGGAAAATGTAACTCTACTTTCGACTACGAATTATAATGATATGACGAGAATACGAATCTGCCGTAGAAAACCTTAACTACTCGAAAAGTTATAAAAGCACCACAAGGCAAAACAAAATTCTGCTTTAATTATTTATCAGATGGTATCATTTGTATCTCCAGTCTCAGCCACATGTTGGACCACTGTGCCTGGAGTCTGCAGACCCTGCGAAGAATTCTTCGGAGACGACTCTTTTGCCCTCTGCCTCTCGCTTTGATTGTTGCTTCTGCTGTAGCTGCATTTACGCGATGCCTTGCAATTTGAACGCTTGCCAAATTGCTTTCCACACACGCCCCGAGGAAAAGCGGGAAAGCGGGTGAAAATGGGGGAGGCCACCCTTCTTTTCTCTTCCTCATTTGGGCTGTCGTCGGGGAAATGCAATTGGCGATTGCGTACACAAAAGGGCAGGCTGCTATGATGGAGGCCAAGCAAATCAAACGCATCAGTTGACTTCCGGCAGGGCGTGGCAACAGACCTCTCCCTAGGAACAGCCATTCCACACAGAATAATTGCCCCGATTTCCGCATCGTATTATTTCCATTTTCAATATTTTGAAACCCGCAAGGGTCGTTTGATTTCAAAAGAGAGTCCTCTTCATGGTCTATCAGCACTGCTTATTTGGCACACAAATTTCACAAGGTTCATCAAGCAATTTATTAAAATTATACTATTTGTAAATGTGTGTTATTTCATTACCACCGAAAAATTTCTCCCTGAAAGCAAGCCCAATTCAGAACTGTCTCCCGAATTCCCTATTATTGTGGCCTCAGCTGTGCCACCGATTGCCGTCATTCGCGGTAGGATGCGCTGCAGATGTTGTTCTGGGCCCATTACAGCCGAATGCCAGCGACAATGGCGAATAGTTTGGAACTGCAGAGACGCCAGGAAATAGATCGCAGAATGCCAAGCCGGAGCGCGTGTGGTGAAATATGCGAGGGTGGAGGGGAAATTCGCTGGCGATTGACGGACAGCCGACAGTCGGGCGCCCACTAAACAAACTGAACTCTCACCCCTAGAGACGCAGACATGGGGATTACCACCTGCCAGGGACGGACTCGGACCCAAGATCACGAAGATAATGGTGGGGCGACATTGTCATGTGCCAAAGCAAACACACCGGACACAATCCGCACGGCTCGCCCAATCCCCAGCTGTCTGAAGATGGTCCGAATCCCCGGCTAATTTACGATACAAGTTATTATTAATTTGTCATCGGGTCGGGCATTAAGATCCCCTCGACAAAGAAAATACAGACGGACTTCTAACGAGCAGAAATGCTGGGATGGCGGTGTTGGGGCCTTAGACACCTCGTACTGTCCTCTACATTTTTTGGAATATAAAACAGTGGTTTCATTTTGAATGTAATTAAAATTAAGGTGACTTGACATTTATTTAAGGAGGTGTCTGAAAGTAGGCAAGGCCCTTCTGCACAATTATGAACTCTTCAGAATTCAAAACACATTGTTGCATACTGTTAGGCTCTTAGGATTGGATGGCAACCTCGCATTAGTACTTTTACTATCAAGTAAAATTCTACTTGACTTAATATATTACCTATCACTGTCTATATTCTTTTGAAGCCCGCTACCATAAACTCCTGATCTAGAGCGCATACACCCCTGATCGCCCAATTAATGGGTACAATTAAGCAAGAATTCGTGCCTGCGTGTCTGTCTTTGGGATCGCCCGGTATTGTGGTAGGCAAACCCGGCGGATAGACTGCCCGTAACGGCTCATGGCTAATTGACAAGGGCCCAAGAAGAAAAAAGAATCGGTTTGGAGTGGAATGGAATTAGCAAAGACAATTATGTCGCCGGGAAGGTCAGTCACTAATGCCTGTGGCTGGGCTGTGTGGCTGCGCATTGTTCTCGACTGGAATCGGGGGTCCACGATCTCCAATCCACCATCTACAATCTAACAAACAGCTGGCGAATGTCACTTGTCAGGGGTATTTTTTCGCTTTTACGACAGTTCCAATGCGACATCACGCCCACACGGAACTCACCTTTGCAGATCTCTATAAATACGTATACTATATGCCTGTCTCTATTCGCTTTTTGCAGGCAATCTTATTTTATACACCAAGATGGCTGTGGAAATCTTGGGAGGGTGGCAAGATTCATGCGCTCATCATGGACTTAGACATAGGCATTTGTTCCGAAGCCGAGAAAAAACAAAAAAAGAAATTACTTTTAGATTATTTGTGGGAAAATTTAAGGTAAGTACAAGCACGGAAAGCGAGCTCTGCAAATGCCCAACATTCTTGAATTCGTCTTCCACATCTCACAAAGAGTAAATATTTTTTTCGAGGTAAATGTTTTTGCTCGACCTAACCAAGGCACTTTAACCTAACTTTAATAAGCCCATTTATCAGAGCGATCCTAAATATTTACAAAAGCTTAAGAGAGTACAATGCTCCGAAACTCACCTTTGTAGACGATTCGCGGAAGGCATTTCCGGGCAAAGGTGCCCGCCACTAACAAAGAATTCTCCGGAAAGCGACTGTGAGTCACTAGTCCGAGTTTTCCAGAGACAAAGCATTTGCAAAGCTCGCCAATTTGTATATATACTAATTTACAACTGAATCACAGCTAATGCCGTCCACCCACCGACTTTACTTGCAGATATCACAATTGGTGGGCGTACAGATATTACGTGTGTGAGCTGCTCGCCCTTATAAATGTGATAGGTGAGTAGAAGTGCACTGGAAATAACGAACGAATGAATAACGAACCGAGGTGGCTGTGGTCGTTGTGGATCTCTAGGACCACACTCACTTAACGCTGCAACAATATGAGTTTGAACCCGGCTTTCTTTCGAGCCTGAGGGTTCAAATTGATATGATAAACGGAGGAAGGCTAAAGTCGAGTGCCTGGACAAGGAGTTGCCCAGTGCTGGAGTTGGAAAGTATAAAAATAGGACGCTTTTCACCAGTAAAATGAGACAATCCAATCACACAGCCCCATTTTCTCGGTGCACCTGTCAGTCCTTCGGCTTCTCCAGGTGGCAGTGAGATCGGTAAACAAATCTTCGGGGTTAGCTAAACGGTTTATCGGGAAGGGGCACCATAAATTCGGCGTTCATTAACATTCCGCGTTCGATTTTACGCCGAAAAATCAATGACGAATTTTTATAGACTGACCGCTCCGCATCAAAATAAACAAAGGCCCCCGATATCCATGAGCTTCCCTCGTGGGGCGTGCGCGCCGGAATCCGAAATCTGACAAAATAATGAACTGTCAGAAAACATGGGAAATAAACAATAATAATGCGCGTAATCGCGTGTTTAAAATGGCTGACATCGCGTCCGAAAGATCGGCGATCCGCTGGGAAACGCAGGCCTAATTGGCCAGACACTGAAATGGGTCAATTAGCCGGCAGGGGAAAGTGGAAATGGAAATGGAAAACTGGCTGAAAGGTGAGGCGCCTCTAAACGCATTAAATAGGGGCTCCAGAACTGCAGTCAAAATCAAATGTACCATACTGTCTCTTAGTCGATTGTCTTGTTTTACTGGTAACGAAAGCAGCCGCAAATGTTTTAGAAAATTATACTTCCCCAACTGAGTACCGTAGAAGACCTCGACTGTAGTCTTCTTGCCTGGATAATGTACATTCGGTCGGGATGTAGAAATATGTGTCAGTGGAATCAGGCTTTTGCTTCTGCGTACAAAAAATCTCATCTATCCAGTGGCCAAAGCGGCTTTTTCAACTTCATCAAGAGCCATTTAGCAGTAGTTTCTTCGTTACTTATGCCCAAGTTTGTTGGGCAAATAAATGTGCCAAATATAGCAGGGCAGAAAGCACCCATTAAAGTTCGTAAGCCCGATGGTTATTCCTTTATTGTTCTCAAGGGAAAACAAGTCCGCCATTAAAATTAACGTACCTTGGGCCTTTGTTTGTTCATTGACCTCCATCACCACACCAATTAGCCGCAATTAGCGCGGCCAATTGATGGATTTCGATTCCGATTCCGAATGTGAATCTGAATAGTCCGAGTCCGAATCCGATTTCGTACGGCCTATCTGCCACAATTAATGGGCCGAACGGGTGTGGGCGAGCTGTGATTGCGAAGTAAATCGATGCTTTCCCGCCTCGTTGGCCTCAAATCGATCGATCAAGCGGATCCGATCGCATCGCAACGCCGAATTTTCCAAAGAGCACCTATGCACCCATGCACAACAAAAAGAAGGGAACAAGAGGGGGCGAAAAGTGGAAAATCGGATGGCCAAGGCAACGAACCCATCAATCCGGCGTCCGATAAACAGAATCAGAATCAGTCAGAATCAGGATCGAGATAGATAGATGTAGACAGATGAACCGAACGAACGCAAAGTGTATCTCTGTATCTTTTTGGTGCTGATTTGTATCTTTTTTGCGGCTCTTTTGCAGGTCAAATGTTTCTTATGAATCGATTTTTCGATGGCGAATTTATGACATTTGGCCTGGAAGTGATAGATTATATGGAGACCGATCAGGAAGATCGCATGGATCCGATGATTTACATATTTCCCAGAATGACCAAATGTACATTTTTTAAATATGGTTCAAGTGGGGAGGTGAGTAACGAATGCAGCTCTCTACAAACCCAAGACTCGAATAATAATTGCATCTGTTCTTCTAGGTGGAGAAACACGACGCCATTTGCATTTTACCATTAAACGTTGTTAATGAGAAGATTTACATTTTCCTTTGGTTTTGGTTTATCTTATTAACGTTTCTCACATTATTAACGCTAATATACAGGGTGGTGATTATATTCTCTCCTCGCATGAGGGTCTACTTATTTCGTATGCGATTTAGGTGAGTTCTGCGGACAGTAGAGGGGTGTACTGGGGATGATATGGGGATAACTAGGGGAAGAATAAACGAGCGAGAACTGGGGCGGATGTAGGGGCCTAAAAGTATGCAACAGTCAGAATCCATATTTCACGCATACTTCTAGGCACCCTCAAAAGTGATTTGTAAACCGTCGTACTTATCCCCAATCAAATCTAGTGAGCCCCAAAATACACATTTGTTCACTGTTTTAAAACACATTTTCCTAACGATTTCTTTCCAATTGCAGGTTAGTGCGTCGTGACGCTATTGAAATAATCGTTCGTCGTTCGAAGATGGGCGATTGGTTTTTGTTGTATTTACTAGGTGAAAACATAGATACAGTTATATTTCGTGATGTTGTACAGGACTTAGCGAATCGTTTAGGACATAACCAACACCACAGGGTGCCTGGCTTAAAAGGTGAAATACAGGATGCATGATATTGGGAGTATTAGAAGCAATACAAAATGCAATTTGTCGTCTCCATTTGAAAACCATCGAAATCAACAACCACAACAAGAACAAGACTTACAAAGGAAAATTACAACCACAATGGAATCTAGAGATCTTCGCAGCAGCCGCTTCATAACAAACTCAACACACCGCTAAAAAATCTTTAAAAAACGTATCTCAAAAATACAACCAAAAAAACTATCGTCAGCTCGCAGTCAGTCATAAATCAGCATTTTCAACCATGATCGATAGTCGATTGAAACACAACCAGAAACCACAGGGCATAGAACCACAAATGAAGTACAGAACCAAACGGAAGCGGAATGAATGCAGCAGGAGCATGGAAGAAAATAGGAAAACATCAAAACAGCCACGCAACGAGAGGAACTACAAGTAACGAACAAACTCAAAGTCAATCAATTAAAGTAACGAAAATAAGTAAACGGATAATGGATAGTCGGAGGAGAGAGCACGGAAGTCCTGCGACTTCCGGACAGGATCGCCAGGCCGGTGGCAAGTAGCGCCCGCCGTCGGTCAGGGGTCACAAGGTCACAAGTCACAAGGGATCGCTTGGGAAATTAGCGATCGGCGACCCATAGAAAAGTTGCCCCAAGGACAAGGTCAAAGTGTGAGGAGAACAGCCACAGAGGACAGCTCCGGAAACGGAAACGGACGGACCCGCACGCACACAAACACCCACACACAGACGACGCCACACACCACACACAACCACGCTTACAGCGACATCACTCATACGCCCCGTAGAACACACCGCACTTTGCTTGTCATGCAGCGTTAACTAAACCAAACATCAACAAAGTCGAGACGACGCCCGCGGAAAATTGCATTTCTGTATTAACCCCAATGAAAAACGGAAACGTAGAAGGAGAGGAGAGGAAAACGATATGATCCGCAGAGGATCAGCATCACTTTCACCGAGGAAAGCAGGAGCACCCACTCAAACGAGATGCTACGGCTACAACAACACGAAACAACAACAGTAACGACAACAAAAGCGGCAAATGAAAGTCAAGAAAATCGCAAGTGGAAATCGCAGAGGGGAGTAACAGTTTAATTAAATTAAATTCAATTCAATTAAATTACTTATTACAATGATATCTTGAAGTGTTCATGTATTCGAATGTAGGTTAACTAAGTCAAGCATACAAATAATTCTACATATATGTATAATATACATATTATATATATATAAACAATTTTTTTTTCTAACTCTAAGCATTTGTATTACCCGCTAAACAAATGAACAACAAAACGAAAAGAAACGACAAAAAACAATGAAAAATCAACCAAAAAAAGCAAACTGAAAACAGAATTTTTTGTATACAGAAATGAAGGAAAATTGAAATCCAAAACGAGCAGATAGAGAGTAAAAGAAGGAAAAACGAAAGCCGAAGAGAAACGAACAGAAAATATCAGTAAATATCAAAGAAAGTTCAGAAAATACCATACCGAATACCGAAAACCGAAACAAAAGATACATTTACATAGTTTAATTAGAAGAAACTATAGCGCGAATCACATTATATAACCGAAAGTCAGAAAAACAGAGAAACCTAATCTGAGAACCGACCGAACAGAACTCATCTCCCAACTCACAAGGACGGGCGGAAACGGAAATGTTTTAAGCTCACTCACACTCACACACACAGACACCACACACCACTCACGCGTGCAGCATGTAAAGCTATATAAACGTATATAATTATCAATCGATCACTCAGCAAAGAGAGCAGCCAACATTCGCAGCATAAATCAATTAACTCCACTAATAATAGAGCATACTCAACTCTCTCTCTTTCTTCGAAAAATACGCCTAGTACTCAGCGGACAATGCGAAAATCCCCAGGAAAAACGGGCGGAACACTCACGCTTGCCACATGAATCAAGTGTAAACATAGCGATAGCAATACTATAATACCGCTAGCGAATACAGTCCCAAAAATGAGGGTTCAGTTCAGCAGTTCGACAATTCCCCCAAAGTCAGTGTGTATGAGTAGGCATTGCAGGAGGCCCTCCTGTAGCAGTAGGAGAGACCCTCCGAAAGTTAGTCTGCACCCATCCACGAGTTCGTCATGTGCTACAAATCGTAATATCCGTCCAGAAAACCTTTTGAAGCGCGCCTCCCCCTACACTTTCTATATCCGCTGGGAGAACCCATCCCGCTCTCTCTTCTGGAAATCCGATCCTTGAGCTGCGCTCCAAGCGACTTCCGTATGCCCCAAGAAGTGGACCAAAGAACCAGTCAGCCCCTCGCATTTTCCCCATCTCTCAAAGGACGACCAACAAAATAAGTACACAGCCAGAAAAAGCCAAGCCAGAGATGCAAGTCTTACAACAATGTCACTGCCAACAGAACCAGTTAAAGTAAAATCAAGTTAAAATAGAAAATAAAGTGGTGGAGGGTCTGCAATGGAGGGCTTCTCCCGCGGGGCTGAGCCTGCAATGCCTAAAGTACAGCAAAAAGCGAAAGGAATTTACCCCGCAGATTGTTCCTTGTCACGAAAAATCAGGAATTGCCGGTTGGACCTGCTCAAGACCTCACTCCTTTCGGGAATTACTTTCGGACTTCGGATTTGGGATTTAGAATCACCTAATTTGAGTGCTTTTTCCGTCTACTCACACTACTCAGCATACTCAAAGACGCATTACGATTTAGAGGGAGGAGGAGAAGAAGGTGGGGCAAGGTTGAAGCGAAAAAACAATAAATGTAACAATAAATGGTAATAAGTAATTTTAGCGTACTTTTTTTTTAACAGCTTATAGCCAACTAAGTGAAGTAATTGTAATTCTAGTTCAAAGTGAACGATTTTTGTCTGCGTTTTTTTTCGTCGTGGATTAGTAGGTTAAGCTACACACAGATACAGATACAACCACACACACAACAAAACCACTACCACAAAGAGTAAACGAAAAGCAAATGTATAAATATCGAGGATACTTACACTGTAATTATAGGGGGGCGAAATAAGAAGGAATACCATACCAAAACGTAAGCATATTACAAGGAAATTGCCATTAGTCGATAGTGTTAAAGCGATACGTATATGATCTACAATGCTAGGCTAATGAAAAACCAAAAAAGAAACAAAAAGAAAAGGAAGAAGAAGAAGAAGGAAGGAGGGAGTACTTAGTGTAGCTCAAGATGGAATCTCTCGTATCTCGGAACTCGTAACTCCAACTAAAAGCAATTGTAAAATATCGTAACAGGTCTAGGGGCGATCGAACAAACAAAAGCAAAAGCAAATCCAATGCAAACGAACAAAAAAGCAAGACTTTATTTTTCAAAGTGTTTGCCGCCATATATTACTCGAAGAACTCGAAATGTACTAGCTGAATCTAGAGGTTAAGAAGAACATTTCATAGACGCAATCCTAGAAGCAATAAGCACAGGCGGAAACGGAAATGAAATGAAAGCAGGAACGAAAGCGGAAGCGGAAACAGGCATCGATGACTTTTCACAACGTTTCACCACCTCCGGTACAGTTCTATTCACTTTTCTCCACACAGCACGGCACTTCTCTCTCTCTCTCTCTCTCTCTAACACGCCTTATCCCGTCTCTTTCACACTGATCTTCAAACTATTTCCACGCTTAACAGCCTGTTTCCACTTCAAAGTGGTTTTAAATGACAAGTGCGAACAGTGCGTTTTTACTCAGAAGGACAGTGAAAACAGGCCAGCACACTGTACATCCCGTTTCAAAAACCTCTAAAAAAAGAAAATTCTGTTTCTTGCTTTTCAGTGACCCAGAAACTCGGAGTATGTGTTTGTCTTTGTTTGTTCATTAGTTTGTCAATTTGTTTGTTTGTTTGTTGGCTTGTTCCCGGTCCGATTATAGTTTTTGTCATATTATTTGTGTATAATTATAATGTATTTTTTGGTGGCTAAGTTAAGGCTTTAGTTCTGTAACTTCTACCGTACTTTCTCACTCATTTGTTTTTTCGTGCAATAAAAACGAGACTTGTATACATATCATTGTTTATTTGGTTTTATTTTTGGGGTTGCCTTACATATTCTCCACCCACTCTCCCTCTCTCTATCTTTATCCCCGTCTCTGTCTATCTTTCTCAGCACCAGCACAACAACAGCAAAACACAAATACGAAGAAGAAAGTCAATTTCTCACGGCTCAAGAACGCAATAAAAAATGAACCAAGAAATCGAATCGAACTAAAGTAACAATTAGTGAAGCATATTGGTGAAATACTCGTAACTTATATTTTAAATCGAATTAGTGAGTGATTAGCGCAACGGTAACGATAAAAATACATTTAGTTGAATTCCCTAGCAGAATCGAATCGAATAGTGAGAACTTTTTATTAGGAAGCGAAAGCGTTTTTTAATTGTATACTAATCGAATCAAAATTGTAAAGAACAAATAAAAAAATATTGCATACAAATTGAAACTGCCAATTCACATTCTCAGACAAATTTTTACAAGGCTTAAGCTAAAACCAAAACCAAACCTTACAATACCCAATTAATAGCACTAAGCGAAAATATACAAAATTGCTGAATATTACAACCGACAAGCGAAACAAAATCGATAAATCGTAAAATCGAGCTCGTGTTTAGATCGATAACGAGGCCCACGACTTTGTTTTTGACGCTCCTTCGTTTCGTTTTCTCCGATTTTCGATATCCGATAGCCAATACATCCGATAGTCAGTCGATAGCCCATATCGGATTGCGGCTCAGGCTTACTTTAGTCACTTAGCGTATATATCAATTTGTGTGTGTGTGAACAAATAGCAGACAATAATTAGTGAAGGGAACTTTTTAGGCGAGATCGAGGGTCCAGGACTGAAATACCGAGGGAAAGTTTCCCCCTTTCCTGGACTAAGGGGCATGGCTGGGGATTTTAACAAGCAGATAAGTTATTGTCTTCCAACCTAGCGTAAAGTTTCACTTTGGTCAAAATACTGTGTTTGCCAGCTTAAGTGTTGATTAGTTTTAATTTCCGATGATTTTCTCAACTGTTTATTTTTTATTCTTATTATATTCTGTACTAATGCCACGCCCCAAGATCTCAAAGGCTTGAAAGTGATAGAAAGGGATTTATTTCTTTGGTGGCCCAGAGTTCAGCAGCAAAGTTAGCGAGCAGCATTTGATGAAGTGTATAGGAAAACTGCCTTAAAGTGATTTTCAAGTAAGACCGATCGATCAACCAGCAAACCGTGTACATATATTATATAGAGGCCGAGAGTCGAGTCGGTGAGCATTTTTTTTTACTAAGAACAACCTACGAGTAAGCCTAACTTTTAACACAAGAACAACCATTACACACGACCTGTACATAGCCGACATACATACATACGAACACCCTGCATATGTATATAAATATATATATGCAAGCATATACCTATATATAAAGTGTTTTATAACGAAATGGATTAGTTGGTAATTGTAGAGCGAGACATCTTTAACAAAATTACACCTAAGTTTTCCAGATTCAGATGACTTTTTAACCAGACAAAGCGAACGGCAAAAAGCAGCAGGCTGGCAGGTAGACAAATTATGAAATTATCGAATTAAAATTATGAAATTATAAAATTACGTAGAAAAGCAGTCAGGATAAGGACTATTTGTATTTCAACTTGTTTTCCAGGAGATCCTAAGTTTAGTCAAACGTAATGTAATGTAAATGATAAAACGAAACAAACGTATGTAAAATAATTGCATAAATAATTTCAAATATATTCGCCGATTGCCTTCAACTAGAGGAATTTTGATTACACTTAATAACGAATACTAAATATTTAATAATAAATTAAATAACGCATTGAATATTTATACAAAGCAAAAGGTAAAAACAACTATAAATATATGAAAGATGGAAAATTGAATGTGGAGAAGTGGAGGAGTGGCTAGAGGAGCAGAAGGGAAGAACAAACGCAGAATGGCAGACGCAGACAGAGAACAACAAATCTACACAAAAATGAAATTCAAAAAGAACTGAAGTAAAAACAAAGATTTTAAAGCAGTAACAAATGGCAAACAAAAGAGAACAAATGAAAAAAATAAATAAAAATCAAGATAAAGCATTCATATTTGTACACTAAACCCGTTAAGGAGTACGCAACTTATACACGCAATATTAGACTAAACCGACTTCGATAACCGATAAACGATAGATTCCCCAGCCCCCAGCACAGAAGGCGAGGGTCCCCGTTCCCGAAAAGAGCCCCGATCTTCAGCTGCTTGAAAATTGATTACAAACTTTTTCTGTTAACTAGAGACACTCGCACATATCCAATGAAAGACGTCGATTACTTTCCATCCCCATTCCTATCGAAAGACCACCACCCCTAGATACGCACACCCAAGAATCGAAATCGAAATCGATGGCAAGATCGAGATCACAACCACAATTAAGATTACAATTACAATGGCCACCACAACTACAGATGCACAACCACTGGAGCGAAGGACATGCGAATTAAGAAGCTGATATAGGAGCTGAAGGAGTAGTTCGAATCTAGTGAATACTTTTAGGCGTTAAGCGTACTTCTAGTTTGTATCACTTATATACACACAGATATATCTAGGTATATGGATATAGCATAATTATACAGATATACATACCTATCGATAACTCACATACCGCATACAACTAGCCAGTGGAAGTCGAAGTCGAGCGCAAATCGCAGATGATCGATAACAATCGATCCGAGTCGATAGGAGGCGAGGGAGGTGTAGATCCAATCTTTTTTTTGTACTTGTACTTATATGGTAATTGCTAACGGTATATGGTAAATGGTAAAAGCAAAAAGGTAAAGGTAAAGATAAACGGTAACGGTAATTGTCATTTAACTAGTTATAACGTGCAGTTATCGTAATTTATGATTATCGATTTTTGAGTCTTGAGTACGATTATTACGGAACGTTTAATTTTGTTAATACGAAAACAAAACGCGAGCATGGTTAATAAAGCTTTAATTTGAAGCTATATAGGTATATATATACGCCCATATATATATATGCCCACACACAGACACACACACCCTGACACACACACACAAGGAAACGTCCTCAGTTTATAAATTTTCAAATGAGTGACATGGAAAACTTGAAACGAAAACGAAACGAAAACACGTAGGCAGTACGAACTAGGTTTTAAGGCCCCCATATAAGTAAAATATAATTAAAGTTATTTAACGAATCAATTTATTATTGATGGCGAATGGAAACGATAGCGGTAGCGATGACGATAAGGATAAAGGATAGTGGTAAAGGTAATGCTAGCGAGAGGGGAGAGCCAGGCAGGATAGGATGGGTCGGGCGCGGTCATATAGATCATATGCGATCGTATATCCGATATCCGTCGATATATGGCCGGCATATACGTGCACACACATACGTGCACACGTGCCCCGGTCGCCATACATATACACACACATATACTATATGCATAATACCAGTGACGAGAATTTTTAGTCTATACTAATCGAATCGATCCGATCGGAGGCGGAGGAGAAGGAGATGAGAACGAGGAGGCAAACAAATCTATATACAATACATGGCATACACTTATATGAAGCCCCTATATTGAGGATATAAACGTGAATTTTTAGCAGACTAAGTAATAAATTATACACTCACACAGGCGGACATAATCGAATACACACACTCAACACAGACACACAGACACACACACACACACACACACACGAACACAGGGCGGTATGAGGATATATATTATATACATACGTCAGCAATACGAATACCAGTAATAATAATTCTATGCAATAAAGCGAGGAGGAGTGAGTACTAAGCGGAAACGGAAGTGGAGGCGAGAACACCTAACATTTAAGACACCGAACAAAAAATCGACTTGTAAATAACAGACACTCCCACAAACACACCAACACACACACACACACACAGACAGACCGCAGACAGCCACATCAGTATACATACACCCACTCACACACAGCCACACACACCCACACTCACACATTTTACGATTAGTTAATTTTACAAACTAAAATTATTGCAGCAGGCGCATTACATAAAATGAAATACAACTAAAATGGCAGAACGAAACGAAAATAAAACCAAAATCATATGCATTAAAGTAAAGTAAAGGCAAGGAGAAAGCGAAGGCAAAGTGAGAGAGTAAAGCGAATGAGCCCAGTGGTCGGCAAGGGGGCGGGGGAAAACTCTTCACCCGAGCCACGCCCCACGCCCTCGAACGCCCAACAAAAACGCAAAACGAACAAGAAGGCCAGGGACGTTGATGGGAATTAATAAATTACCAAGTAATATTATAAAATATTATTATATAAATTATTATAATTATAAATTATTATTAAAGAAGCAAGCAAGAAACGTAAAAACGAAAAACAAACCAGATTAAAGAGACAAAACGAAAAAAAAGAAAAACACAAAAAAAAACAAACAAAACCAAACATAAACCAAAAACACATTATTATAATGCGATAATTGAGTAATCAACAAAACGAATTGACAACGTTGTATGATTTTGATCAGAAAGTAATAAAAAACATTTTCGATTTGTTACGAAATATACATAAATATCCAGCGTCTTTTATTTCGCCGGGGGACCTCTTTTTCACTTTTCAAGGATATGACACTTAAAAAGGATATATGTATAAAAAAAATTATTTTTATACCCTCGCAGAGGATACTATGATTTCAGTCAGAAGTTTGCAACGCAGTGAAGGAGACGTTTCCAACCCCATAAAATATATATATTCTTGATCAGCGTCACTAGACAAGTCGATTTAGCCATGTCCGTCTGTCCGTCCGTTTATACGCAAACTAGTCTCTCAGTTTTAAAGGTATCGGGCTGAAACTTTACCAAAAGTCTTCTTTCTCTTGAAGGTAATATATAAGTCGGACAACCATGTATTATAGCTCCCATAGAAACTATTGGGGAACAAACTTAAAACAAATTATATTTTTGGTGTTGTTCTACTTATAACCTCCTACCCAAATAACATTTTTTAATTAGTTCTGAATTTGGAATTGAATTTTATCATCGGACGACTATGTAGTATTTCTGCCATACGAACAATCGGAAAATTGGTGGGAAAATAATATGAAAAAATGATATCTTTGGTGTTTTTTAACACATGGCGATACCAACGTTGGTTACTTCTTATAACTGCAAGGGTATAATAACTTCGGCTTTCCGAACTTAACTTCCTTTCTTGTTTAAATTTGAAATTCAGTTTGAATTCTAGCTTAGTTCGGCTTTTTGCCGCCAGATGGAAGAAGCAGGGAGTCCTGTAAAAATAATGTAGACGTTCATTATATTTACAGGACTCCCTGCTTCTTCTTGCCTTGCGTCGTGTAAAATAAACAAAAAAGGTACAGATAGTGCTGCCAGTCCCCGCCAGGTAGAGAGCTGAATGTCAAATTAGTGGCGCCACCTGGCGTACGTAGGCGTTACTAAAGCTAGCCCAGCCCAAAAGATGGCTACACAATGTAGCAATACTTAAAATAAACAAAAAGAATTAACCAAACTCTACTTTTGATAATTCTACAAGAATTCAGAACTTACTGAAAACTGTTATTTTAAAGCGTAGGAGGTTATATGTTGAAAGACACCAAAGATATAATTTTTCATACTATTTTCCCATCGTTCCTATGGCGGCTATATGATATAATCGTCCGATTTGAATCAAATTTAATTCGAAATTCAGAACTAATTAAAACATGTTTTTTCCCAGTGTAGGAGGTTATATGTTAGAAAACACCAAAGATTTAATTTTTTACAAATTGTTTTTCCGATAATTCCCATTAGAGCTGTAAGATATAGTTGTCCGATCCGGCTGGTTCCGACTTATATAAATAAAAAGAAGACTTTTGGAAAGTTTCAGTCCGATACCTTTTAAACTGAGAATCTAGCTTGCGTAGAATCGGACGGACAGGCGGACGGACGGACATGGCTAGATCGACTCGTTTTGTGATGCTGATCAAGAATATACATACTTTATGGGTCGAAAACGTCTACCTTACAAACTTCTGACTGAAATCAATATACCCTCTGCAAGGGTATAAACATTTCTGAATATATACCTTTCCCCAAAAAGTGGTGGGATCGATAGCCTCAGATAGTAGATGCTCATAACATTATTCTCGCAAAGAATTCAGTATTTTGATCGGAAAATTGTGAGATGGGCACCGAATTTGGAATGTCATACCTCGTTGAGCTCGTAATCAAATTCCCTATCGACTGGATCAAATCTAAAAAATTTATTTTTTTGAAACTTTTCGAAAAAAAGTGATGCAGCCCCTTACCAAAAATCCGAAAATTTTTCAAAAACTGAATTTTTCAAAAGGCGGTGGGGATCATTAGCCTCGGTTCATAGATGCTCAGAACATTCGTTCCCTTTCCTGTGCGCTTCAAATGGACTACGTTATGTCTTAAAAAGATCAATTTATTAAGCTAAATTTTCTTATTCCTCATATGAGCTACCTGTTTTCCACGTTTCCTCGGCAAACAGACCTCGACTATCGCCTTTCGCTGATCTCAGGTGCAAATTGCAGATTGCGATGGAATCGACATCCGGCCCTGCAATATTGGGCAACTCAGCCAGCTAAGCCCTTCGATAGTCATCGGCCCTCCACTCACATCCACGGTTGTTTTTGAAGAACGCCGAGGGATAATTCCTGACCCTCCGGTTTCAGTTTCAGGGTTGGGTCTTACGTTTCGGGTGCGATCTGGGCGGACGATAAGGGACGTGCATGCGACATAATTACCGCTGATTGAATTGGGCCGTCACAAAGGTGATGAATCGCATAGCGTAGATGTCGGATAAGGGCACCTTCGGCTGCTTTCGAATTTTAACATTTTCCTATTTTTCTTCTTTTTTCTTATTTTGCTTAGCGGAAATGCGCACTCGCAAAAAGTGCAGATTCCTGCGCTTTGTTGACCCAATCGCTTGTTTGCCAGCCTGTTTATTTGCCTGTTTGACAGTCAAATCACAGCGGAGCCGGAAAAACGTCGGTACAGTGCGGCTCCGCTACCTTCGGTGCTTTCTCACTAGCGGGCGATCCCACGAGGCTCCACTGTGCCCGTTTTTCCACGGCTGGCGTTCATTAGTTCAGCCGCCAGCACGGTGTTTGCTCACCTCTCTCGAACAAAACTGCGCAAATGAGGTCCTCGAGCGGGGCGGCTCTCAAACGCCCAATAGGACCAACATAAAACTTACACCCAATGTGGACTTATTGTGAGTTTCTTCCACTCGAAATCTGTGGAGGAGCTGGCCAGAATTCTAGCACTGCCCTTAGTCTGGGCTACAATCGGCTTTTTAGATATAAATAACACTTGCTTGCGCTAAATATCACTTGAGTTTTCTAATGCATTAGACTAGCTTTCTATTTCTAAAGGTACTATGAAAAGAAATACGAATTCAAAATATTTGATGTGGTTTCGAAATACTTTGTAAGTTGATGGAGAAAGAAGATATGCCAGAGGCTAACCATCCCTGGAGGACTACATCGCATTCGTTTTGGGAGGATTGGAAGGGCGCAGGTCGGAATCCGATTGCAGCTACAGTTCTAGAGCGGTTCAGCTCTTCCGCTTTTGGCCCAGTGCTAAATGGGATTTTGTTTGGGCAGCGGCAGCGCTGCATAATAGATGATATGATATAATATGATTTGCCTACACAAAACGAAAATCAAGCCGCTGCCGCTCGACAATCAACTTGTGCATAATACATGAGTGTTTCGGGGAGTGTGGGACAGACTGGTGTCGGCAATCAGTCAAATGCAATAATAAATAAATAAATAAATCAGGGGCAGGCACATAAACAACGGCACTCGCTGTTAATGGCAACACAAATGGAGCAGTCGGGATTAGAATTTACAAATGGAAAAGCAAAAATAAAAATGTCAGGCCGGCATTGTGTTGCTCGTTTTTATTTTTTGTGTATTCCAAGGGTCCTCTGATCCCGGGCCAACTCTTTTAGGGATTGGAAATGGCAACTTCGTATTTATCGCACCGAAATCGAGCAGCTGCCAAAGGGGGATTAGGATTAAAAACAAAATTCACAAATGGCATGTTAACTGCAGTGACACTGAAATGAAGGCAGGAAATTAGCCTAATAAGTTGTACTAAATGAGTGTTTCAGCAACTGCTATTTAATCAAACTGCTAAGCGTGAAATACTTAACGAGGGGCACAAATAGTTGAATACCATATGTGGGAATGTAAATGTTTTGATATCCCCAGCGAGTGTGCTGCAGAAATCAAGCCCTCGAAAAGTGACTTTTGCCCGATCTCGAGTTCTTGGGTTCGAAGGTCCTGGGGCCATTAGCAAAATCAACAGCCACACTCAGCCAGCCATTCACTCGTGCACCCATTCAGCAGTCAACATGCGGCATTCACCATTCACCCTGCAGAGTGAATAAGGACACTCGCAGTTGCATTCACACTCCGGCGCGCGGGGACGAGGCTTTTGTCCCACTTGCACTCACGCGCTTAGCTGGCCACCGCCATAGCCGCCTCTCTTTCACTCCCCGTGAGGCCGTCTCTTTCTGCAGGACTCGCTGCGGCCCGGCGATGCGGAAAATGTTACGCTACAATTTAATTGAAAGGATAATCAGGCGCACAGCGGACGAGCGTTATGTGAGGAGCGCACTCATTCAAAAAATACAAATAAAAAGGAAAAGCACCGAGATGGGAAAGCGAGCGAAAGAGACGGCACTGCGGGCGTCGGACAGGGACGGGGCGAGAGGGGCACGGACAAAAGGCAGCGCTAAAAGCTGCAAATGAATGAATGAGGCGAATAGAAATAAAATAGCAAACGGTGGCAGCGCAACATCGCCTTTTGTTGTACCCGTCAAGTGTCCTTTTTGATGACGACGACACACAGCAAGGCGACGACTCGCAGGACGAGCGAGGACACTGCGAGAAAGGGGCAGAGCTTGGGCATTTGTAAAACAGCGTATTTGGGCCTTGCTTCAGATGATTTGGTCGTTTTAAGGCCACTCTTAAAAGCCTGTGCAGAATAATTGTATTTAAATTTAAAGCCCCCTAGCTTGTAAGCCAAATATATCTTAGCTGCATAATATTTTTTAAGTTTAAGCTGAAAAAAGTTATATTACTATTATTATATTCCGACCACTTTTGTATTGCAGTTAGCCCTATTATTATATTATTTTTGGTATATTTTTTATTTAAGCAAAATACCTCTCGAAAGCACACATTCGCGATCTTTTCCCGCCTGCCAGTGGGCCGTTTCGCTCAGTGTGGCTCCGGGGTAGCTTCTGGTAGACCTCGCTTGTGGCCGGGTACGTGAGCCCACAACGTGGCCGGCTTTGCTTCCTGCCCGGGCCCCCGATCCTCGCCAGCTCGGCAGCCAGTGTCCTGTGGCGCGGAAGGTCCTGCGAAGGGTTGTCAACTGCGAGTGGGAACTGTGCGCGAATTACAAAATACAAAATAAAGTAAAATACAGAACGCAGGGGTCGGGGGGAGACGATTGGCAAATGAAACTCGAATGAAATAAAATTAAATGCGCTGCACAAGTTGCACAAGCAAAGGCGAGCGAGCAACAATCAAAAGGATTCACGCTGCGTGTCCTGTTCCTCGCTGTGAAAAATGTAATTTTAATCGAATTCACTCACCCCTTTCTGCCTTCTGCCTTCTGCTGCCACAGCTCATAGTTTCCCCTGCCACTGCCACTGCCCTCCAAGTGGCAGCCGTATTAGAGCAACTGAGTCCCGATCCTGCCCTGATTTGTGTTGTGCCAACAACAGTTGCCGCTCGAGTTGACGCAGCGGGCGCCGCCGGAGGCCAAAGGCATTCTTCCGCGAGAAATGCAATTAACTTGGCCAACTCGAACTAACCCCTTTACTGGCAGGGGCTCCGGGCGGGGGCCAGCTCCCCCCGCAATTAAACAAAGGCAGCAGTCGCTAATTAACATTGTTGGCATTAGCGCAGCTCGGAAAAACAAACGAAAAACAGAGCCAGAGTGCCCAAAAATCGGGCGGCTGTGGGCAAACTTTGACCTTTTCCGTGGTTTGTCCCTAGCCCGAGTCGAGCCATCGATTCCCTGCCGAAGGTTTACCCCTTCAAAGTACGAGCTATCCTCAATCGCACAATATAAGCAATAAAATAAACACCAAGAAAAGTACATAAACTAAGTATATAATAATAAATATTTACAAATTATGTTCAGCCAATGGCCTTCTGACAACCAAATGAAGTATGGCAATTACTAAAAAATATCAAAAATAAAAGCAAGAAATGTGGCTTAAATTCTGATAAATTCCAATAGTATATTTAGATATTTAATCGCTAATGTGAGTGATATGTACTTTTACCATTTATTCGAGCTCAGCACTTTGCAGGGCCTGCTGGGTCCTGAAGCCTATTCTGTTCGCCCAGCGACTCCTTCCCCCCGAAACTTTTTCTGTGGCATCATCAGCGACATATGTAAAATTAAATATTGTTTATTGTCAGAGCAGACCCGACCTTTGGCCCCGTATTAATCAACCCCTGTGTACCCAGGCCCCCTGATCCCCGCCCAGTCACTTGTTTATTTATCGACTTGCCAACCGTTTTGCACTCGGATTTCCCCTTTTTTCGTTTTGGGCTTTTTTGCTCCGTGTGGCAGTCGCTTGTTAAACAAAAAAGCGGGCTACATTCATAGCTAATTTTCTTGTCATTGTTTTGACTTTTACACCTTCGCTGCCGCGTGTTTACCTGTGAGTTTTGGTGGCCAAAAGGGCAAAAGAGCCAGAGTGGAAATGGGCTTTCGGAGTTCTCGAGTGGCGTCGTCGCATTGTTTGGCCATGTAAAATAATATTGTATCTGGGCTGTTTGCCTGCGCAACTTGGCTAATGAAGGGGTGGCTTGGCGGGCTGTGGATCGGTGGGCTTGCACTCTCTACAGAGCCTCGCAGAGGAAGGGCTTAAATGTCGGCGAAGCCCCACAAAAGAACTGTGATGATGAAGGGGGTTTTCACCAAACCTCTTGAGTTATATGCATTTAATAGACCAAACTCCACGAAACACACTAAATTGTAATTACCCTCTGTGCATTTTATTCAAGTTTTAAAGTATATTTTAAAAGTATTTTATACAAAGGACAACTTTCAAAAATATATTAAATTGTAATAAAAACTAAGGGAGTACCTAATTACTCTAACTGTGTGTATTTTTTAAGGGTATTTTCGTGCAAGCTGAGTTAAAGCGATTATGCAACAAATGAAGACAGGATCGTATCTCTTGACCATCTCGCAGCCAATCCGAGCACTCCAAACAATTGCTATTTACATAAACACCAGGAAAACGAGAAAATGTGACACTTGACAAATTTTTTAAAATCAGTCTGGCGCCACTTTCAATTTTCTGGCTGATTTATGGGCACAGCACTGAGACCGAACAGCAGTTGCAAGTCCCAGATCCCGATCTCGATCTGGATCGGGAACAGGATCAGGAGCAGGATCAGGATCAGGCCGAATTAATGCGAAGCACTTTGCAATTGAGTTGTCAAATGCGGGAAAACAAGTGGCACCTACGGGGAAATAGGAGAGCGGTAATTGAACCCGACCCCGAACCCGAGCCCAAAACACACAACCGAAACCGAGACTCCAGACCCCGGACCCCAGCCTCGAGCTGGAAAACCGAGCACCCAAGCACTCGAACCCGTTTCCAGCTTATTACTCAATCACATGCTCACTTGCTTTTAGCTGGAAGCAGTTGTTTTCGGGGCCGGGCGAGGATGTTGCCTGTTTTGACAGCATCCTTGGTGTAATTGGAACTGCAGTTTCGATGCCCGGGGTGCTACGATTTCCATTTGCAGTTCGATTTACCCAGTGATGACTATCTGACCTACTTACTACCTGATCTATTGCGGGGCCCGACAGCTGGTCAGATTTGGCAACTGTCGTGGGTCCTGACGTCCTCTGTCCCTGCGTTTTCTCCAACTGTCTCGGCTCCAGGTTGTACACTCAAAGAAGCGTCCTTATAAGTACTTCTTCGGCTTTACATTTTCGTGAGGTACTTTTTGGTTACACAAAAGTTCGCTTACTTAGCTGACAGCTTGGCCTATAAGAACTCGATCTACGTGTTGTATGTGGTTTTTGGGGACAGTTAGCTTGAATCCACGAGTAAAGCTTCTTATGAGGCTACTCTATTTGGTCAAACGGAATAGCCCCTAGCCTGAATTAGGTGACCCCGATCCCTGCTTAAAAGGACACAAATTCGATTGTAATCAATACTCTGTTCCTTTTCTGAGTCGATACTTGGCAGGGCCTATTTCGGCGAGTGTACGGCGGCCTTCTCTGTGTTATCCCGGTGTCAGAAGGCAATTAGCCCGGCATGAGGTCCTCGAATCGGCTGCAGATAAGCAGCCTGCTCCCAGGACACCACATGCTTGACCACTGGGTGCCCTGGACAAATTGCCTCGGGTCCGAGTGGATTTTGCAATGGGCAATGGCAATGTGGAATCTGGATAGGCAATAATCCCGACTTGACCGCGGAAGTGACCGAAGGCGAGGGCGCTTGCGCGCCCGACTGGCCGGGGCTGACCGGCAAGGGGTGCGAGGGGGCGACCGGGTCGCATTGTCCAGGTCACGGACCGCCTGGGATGAAGCTGTTAGCGACTTCGGCATCATAATTAAGGTGTCGTAATTGCCGCCCCTGAGACGCGGTATTAGTGCCGCGGCACGGAGGCTCTCCCGCCCCCGGAACCCCCTCGCACCCAGAAATACTACAAACCCAACAGCTGCGGAGCCCAACCTCAATGCCAACCGCTGACAAAGCTGCCTTTGTTGGAACTTCACCAACATGCAAATAAAAATTCCGAGCCCGAATCCCTTGCAGAGAGGCGGCGCACCGACGGAGCGAGGGGCGGCTGGGGATTAGGCGGCGGACACCAGTGGCCGGAAACCCATCGGATAAATGACACAAGAGCTCCGGTGGAGCACTCTATCGAAAAGTAGAATATTTAGCGGCAGTTGGAAAAGCGGGAAGTCGCCTCTTGAATGACTCGAAGAACACAAAAACGAGGAGATGCCAGGCGTTGAACCCTAAAAGCGGGCAGAAACGACTAGGGAAATATCTATTTCCTGGCTTTCATACATCTACTCCATCTACTCCACATTTTTAATTTGTCGTAAATGCTGGAGCCTATTCTATTCTATTTAATAACCAGCCCAAATATTTTATATTCATTACTCTTAATGCGCAGCTTAGGATTTTTGCTCAAGCCACAAAGCGTAGCATACTATGTCCAACCTTTCCGTTGACTTCACTCCCAGCTCCAGTTTATTTCACTACCATTTGCCTCGCTACCCATAGATAGTTTACTTTTGCTGTGCCGTTGGCCACGGGCGGGGGATACCTATATATTTTCGAATCGCACGGCCAATTTGATGACATTATTACGGAACAGTGCGCAAAAGTGTCGAGTGGACGAGCGTCGACTGGAAATAGAAATGGAAATGGAAATGGCAGCAGAGGTAGGCGGAATGGGACGAGGACCCGAGGAGCGTCCTTTTTGCCAGCGTTCTTGGCATGTGTTGCTGAGCATGAAAATTGCAATTTTTCGCTAGATAATCCCGAGACCCCGGGACAGAATTGGAACCCCAGAAATCGGAAACAATGCTGCAATGTTGCTCGGCAATTGGCAATTGGGTGAGTGGCAATTGATTCGTTGCACCATCAGCACCGTCCTGCGAAGGATCCTTTTTATGCTGCATTTTTTCTCGGTGTCCCTTTTTTGGCTGTCATTTTGTGGGGTCGACCGCAGTCGTTTGGCCACAGCGGGTAGTCCGTGGAGGGTTCAGGGCCCACATAGCCCATCGATCGCAGCGTATCGAACCGGGGACAATGCCAATTCTGCACTTTTCAACGCTCTGGCGGTCGAGGTGTGATCGTTCTTCAGGTCGGTGATCATTTCTGTCATTATCTGAAGTGCTAAGTGGTCGCGTGTGACCAATTTTCAGCTGGCCATGGGCAAATGGCGGGATTATCTGGTCAGGTCGGGGGATGGGGTCCCATAACCAACCGAGTAAGTTGGGTGTATTCATTAGGCGGTTCAGCGAATATCACATCAATTTACCAAGAAAACAAGTATGCCTGTAGCTAAAGTGAATCATTTCATAATTATTTTTTATTTAAAGTTTTTTTTTGTTTATTTAAAATTCGGAAATTCAGAATACCCGCTGTCCAAGCCTGACTTTTGCCTCTGCAAGTTGACTTGGCCGTCGAGCTAAAAAGTAGAGGAGGAAATGAAATGACCGGAAGTTAAATCAAACCAACTTCAAATGCCCGAACTTGCCGAGAAATTCGAGGCCAGCACTGAAAATTCGTCGCATTCCGCACACGTAGCAAACTAAGCCAAAATTCAGATGGAAATACAAATATAAACACGTTGCTGTTGACCTTTTGCGAATAATTCAAATAAAATTTACACCTTTGAGCCAAACGGAGAGCGGCGGCGGGAAAGGGGCGTGGCCATTGACCAAGGGACTGCAAGCGGAAATCCTTTTTCCATTTTATTTTATCACAAAATGCAAACGCACACACTGTGGAATGAAATTATTTCATTTGCATAGGGCTAGGTTTAAATTTGTAAAGTCAAAGCCAAGGTAAAAAAACATTAAATTAAGAAAGGAGTATAAGAAGAACATCACCAAACCATTGTAATATTTAAAAAGCCATGAGAGACTTCGGGGGTGCCAGCAAATTCAGATACATTTATTGTAAATCAATTTTTTTCTCTGTGCCACAGCACAGCTGCTGCAAGTTATTGCCGAAATATAAATTGAGTCTTGGCCACTGGAGTTGATTATGGTCTACGCCTCAACGGATCTCAGCTAACAAATTTTCTCAACTCGGTTGAAAAATCAACACCAAGCTGTCCCTTAAAAAGTGGTCGGGCCTGGTCATGTGTGTGGGGCCATCCTTCTTCCCTTTCCGCCCCCCATTTTCCCATTTCCCATTTCCCGCCTGCCGCTCTCCCCGACCTTCTGCCAGTTCCTTTGGGCCAATGTGTCTGGCCTAAGCCCTGCGGCTCACATATCAGCGCGCATTAAAACAAAGTGGGCATCAATGTAGAACCCGAAGCCGAAAGCCCCCAACGCCGCCCCTGCCACCAGGGGGGTAACTCAATTTGCACAAAGAAAGGCAAAACAAAAAAATTAGGGGTAGAGCCAGAGCATTGAATGTCCGAGGAAACAGCAAAGGGTTATACCATGGAAGAGCACTGAACCAGCCGTCACAAAAGTATGTACTTCAGATTGAAAACTTCTGGTTATAGGTTTACTAATTTAAAAAATGTTTGGTGTCACTTAGTACTATTTAAAATATGCAACAAATTTAATTGAATTGGAAACTGAGACTTCAAAGGACTGTAAGTCTTGTTCTCAATAAGTCATTGGCTTTCATAATTTTAAAGGTTCAATTCTCTTTTTTAATATTACTCAATGTATGATAATTATTATATGATACTGTGCAAACTTATATATTATTTATCAACTACAAAACCGATAGTAATCATTTCACAAGCCCAAGTTCTGATTTTGGCCTCGACTGCGGCCTGCCCCGCCAGCCTTCATCCTTACAGGGTATTTTTCTGGGAAAGGATCAAATGGACAGCGGCAGCTTTTCACTTATCAGAGCGGTCGGGGTCCCAATTATTAACGCCCAGAGCTCCAAATCCGATTTGCCGAGCCCCCAGCCAAGTCAATCCTGCTTAATCCCGGATTCTGCACCCGGATCCCGGGGCCTTTCACACACGATGTATGGGCATGTATGCTAAGTGGCCGGGGAGGGGAGCCGTTCGAACAGCTGTTGCGGGCCCGGGTTTTTAAATCTCCGGAGAATTCCAGACGGAAGTGCACTTGAGGCGTGGCGCCGGAATTCGTGTGAAAAGTGTTGCACAGAGGCGGGCAATGCACTTCAGGAGGAGAGCCGAGATCCGAATTTGACCTGACCTTCACACATCCGAGGACGAGGACAAGTGTTGGCCCAACACACAGCGCATCCTGTGCGAGGAGCCAGCAATCGCAGTTCGATAATAATTTCATGCTGGTTAACAGGACGCGTTGCCCCTAATTTTCTGGCATATTAGTTACAGGACCCCCGACCCGAGGTCCTTGTTATCGTTAAGCAGTCGCTAATTAGACGCACATGTGTAACCCGAAACCGCATTTAAGTTTCGGGGAATGGGCATGGAAACAGGGACGGACTGTGGGCTCAGAAACACAGGAGCAACCACCGACACCAAAACAGCAGAACAGCAGAACAGCAAAGCACCAAAACCTCGCTCCTCCTTTCGTTCCGGCGAAGCACTAAAACTGTCCCAATTGTTGCGAAATTATACACTTGAACTTCTTAACTTTTTGTCCGCCGCCTTTTTTCCGCCTGCGATTTTCCACCCCCTCGGCTGGCAGCGGGTTAAGCACTTGCCCGGGGGTCAGCCTGAAAATTGTGATCCCGAAACTGGCACTGAAAGTGGAACCGGAACTGAAACTGCCCCGGTCACAGTCACACTTCCTTAGCGCTAATCCTGGCAAAAAACATTTATTGGCAGAAGTGTCGAATGATTTTTAATGGTCTCGTGTGGGAAAGTCCGCATACGAGGGGTTTCAGGCGAAGTTTCGCCGCTGAAACCTCTAAAATATGTTCGGTATACCAATTCAAAGTTTGCTTTTGATCAAGAAAGCATTTGAGAAGCTTAGATATTAATGCTTAAGGTAGTGTGTAAGTTTATAGATTTTTTTAGATTTTTTAGTTTTGATGTATTAAGGGGGATTTTAAAAATATTTGTCATCGGAAAAATCGAGCTATCATTTATAAGCAACCTGGTAATATTTTTTAAGTTTCCAAAAATGCATTGCGATCGTTTTCCTAACTAGAACCAATCAATACAGCAGCTAGGAAGACCATGGACCGTGAAATCCAGTTGCCCTTAATTAGGAATCACCGCCATTCATCTGGAGGAATACCTCCCCTTTCGGGTGTCTTGTTCCTTTAATAATCTTATCGCGGACGAGGAATGCGGGCGGGTGGAGACCGGGCCGGAAAAAGCCAGATTTAATATCTGGCCGCCCTTTAATCTATCAGGCCAACAGCTGTGGCCAATGGCCGAAAATCGGGCAATCCACCATCAAGTCGCCGCCCCTCTGGATATTGTTATTTTCGCCGGAGCTCGACGGTTTATTTTCTTTGTTTTTAATAAATTTCAGCGCAGGACGGGCCATGGACCAGGACGTGGCCATGATAGAGCTGATGTTTCTGTGTTGCTGGGGGAGGAGGAGCCGGGGACTCGGGGATTCCCCTCAGTCGGCCTGCTCGTCCTTTGTTATTTCGCCAGGCGACATTTGCATGCCTCATTTGAGGACAAGTTCCTCTTCATTTATTTATTTTATTGCGGCCTCATTCGCGTTATGAACTCAATGGCCTGTGGACATTATTTTAATAATTGCACTCCCCTGGCTCGTCGCCGCCCCTGCGCTCTGTTTATTACTCGCATTCCATTGATTTTCATGGATTTCTCGTAATAAACTTTTCTGTATTGTAATTTTTTATGTACACAATTTCAGCTGCCCGCTGCTTTCGTTCTGCCCTCGATGTTGCTGGAGAAAATCGCGCGAATTCGGGAAATTATTGATCAAAAGCAGATATTGGATGGCCGTCCAAAATTCCGAGGCCTCAGACGGTTTCTCTTGGGCTCAGAAATAAGTAACAGATACCGGGAATCAACTCAGGATAATATTATAAATATGTCCATTTTATTAGATTTGAGGCCTATTTTTATAACAATTATTCCATGAAACAAGAGCACTGTTTAGTTAACATTCTACTAACACTTGTTTAACGAAAGTGCATCGATTGTGAGCTTAGATTGATTTATTTTTAGTAGCAAATGGAGGAAAACCAGTACCAAAATGTGTAAGTAGTAGATATTTTATGAAGGCATCCTTACAGCCGGGCAGCAATCAGCCGGAAGACACGCCGTCTGAGGTCTCCCGCCTACCTAACTCGAGCCCCCGAAACCGAGCCTAATCCCGGGCTAAGCTTACACACACTTTGTGGGCTAATTTATCTTGAGTGGATCGCGGAGGAATCCCGGCCAGGACAAAGGGCTATCGATCGATCCAGCTCAGCACCCGGCATCCTGCAGGTCCTTTGTGGCCGGGTGTGCTTTTGTCGGACACGCAGCGTAGAGGGAGTGCGCCCGGGAGGCTTGGACAAGTGTCGGTTGCACAATGGCCCTCGCAGGGCCCAAACAAAGGACCTGCACGATCGCCCGATGAAGGATTATCCCAGACAGCCAGTCTGCGGAATCCTTTTGCGGGCCAGGCACCCGTATATTAGCCCTAAGTGCGGCTTAGCCGAATGCTAATAGCCGGAAAATGGAAAACTCTGCATGCGGAAATCTGAGATCCGAGTCCACACATGCCAGTGCAACCTGTGGTCTTAGGTGGCTTTTATTGTGCGCCGCCCTTTGTGCCAATTGTTGCCACAAATTGCTGAACAAAGACAAGTGTAGCGCCGGCGCTGCCTCCGATCCCGCTACGGATTCGGATTGGGACTCGAACTCGGATCCTTTATCCTCTGCCGCATCCACTGCTACCCATGTATATTTCAATCGCCCTAGCCCAGCAATCGATGCTGCTTTTCTTTTTACTGCACTAGATTTGTCTAGGTGGTGGGGGAATACTGCGAAAAGTGCTCTAAAGGATATGCAATGAAGTGAATTTTTTACGAAAACCCCTTCCAAATCCGTCCAATTGCTCTTTATTCCGGGGAACAGTCTATGTAGTCTATGTAGTACATATATACATTTATTATTACTTTTTGCGGATTAGGCTACAGTTTTTTGGGAAAATGGAATGTTTACTGTTTCTGAGAATGGAGTTTTCTCAAGGGACCATAAACAGCTTAAATCAAAATCAAATTGTGTTAGGTGCAGCTAGTTATTTTGTAGATCTTAGTTCCTTATAGCAGTGCTCAAATACTTGTATATTTATATATAGGAAATTCCCAAAACTGCCACAACCATTGGTTGGGATTTTTCAAAGTGCAACCTATTCGGCATACTTTTTCCTAAATTCCTGCGCTACTTCTCGGCAAACTCTTGATCCCCCAACAAAATGATGACCACATAATCGAAGAGTGTGGGCCTGTCGGTCCCCCGGATTTTTCCCGCGATTTTTTGGACTGGCCGTGCGTGCTTTTTTTCTGCCATCACCAGCACTTTTTCAGCGAGGACACCACACTATGTTTCTAATCAGTGCAGCTTCCGCCTTTTCCCGACTTTTTCCGCCCCGCCGATGAATTTTCCGTCAGTCAACAGAGCGCGATATTTGTCAACAAGCGGAACTATAAATATGCATGCAAAGGGAGAGCCGGTGGAAAATGGTGGGGAAAAGTCGGAAAATGCGGGTGGGGGAGAGAAGTTGGCGAATGGAAATGCCATCAGGGCATTTTTCGAGGGGACAGGAGGCTCTGATTTTCCACTCACAGCCAGGCATTTCATTTCATTCCATTTCGCCCTGCACTTTTTACTTTCTGGCAAACTCATTTTTTACACTCTCCCGCGGAAAATCAAAAAAGTAAGTCTCGGAACCCTCCGGCAGACGAATAGGAAATCAACTGCAACCGAATCCATTCCGCCGACAGTATACTTTCCCCATAAACATACAAACTTGAAAGCAACTAGCGGCATTTGCGATTTTGCAGCATGCTTAGGCAGTTTAAGATGCCATCTGCTCAGCAGACCCAAAAGATAGTCAGAAGTGTGTGCTATGGTAAGTATACACGGCAGAGTCGGCTTAGTCTACCATGGAGTCCTTTAAAAGTCCGTAGATTTCTTATACATAACCATATTTTAAAAATCAAAGAATCTCCCAGCTCTCTTCCAGAAGAATTCTATAGCACACTCATGCCTCCCAACAGATTCCCATCGCCTCAAGGAGCAGTTCCTCGTCCAAGACGGGGAGTCCCCCTCGAATCCCGAGGATGTCGACCAGGACAAGGAGCAGCAAGCCCCGGCGGGGCCACGCCCCCGCACGCCCCTGCACAATCCGCTGAGTCGACGCCACACTGTAAACAGCTCCCGGCTGCAGTACATCAACGACAAGTACAAGGAGCTGGCCAACGAGGTGGAGCTGCGCAAACCCAAGGCCAAGCCCTTCGTGACCCGCCACGCCCTCCATTCGGGGCGGTTCGACAAGTAGGAAGTGTGGTCCTCGGATCCCAAGGAACCCACTGGCCCACGGTGACCCTGGGACACCTCCCATTCTGGTTTAATGCCGCAAATTATTCAACGCATGTCTTTTCTTTCGACCGTCAAAACACAAGTACAATGCTGTGGAAAACGGCCAAATATTCAATTTAAGTTTGATGGCTTAATAAACGTGACACATACGGATGGCATATTTTTAGAACTTTCATACAGTACTTCTGCCTTAAATGCCTGGGCCAAAACACACTTGATGCATTGCTCGGGGATGGGGCAGGTGAATGTCTAGGCAAAAGGGAAAATCATAACGAGGACCGACAGCCAACAACCAACGACCAACAACCAGAAACCGACAACCGGCAACACATAAGCCGCCATGTAACGGATGCGAGTGCAACAACAGCAGCAACATCTCCTGCACGGCGGCAGCAGCAGCAACAAATGCTGCATTTCCCTGGACAGGCTCACCGGATTCGATAGGGAGCGGGAGAAAAACGACGCATTGCTGAGCCGAAGGTGGACGGTGAAAGTGGAGAGCGGGGAGCTGGAAAATCCAGAGGCAGCCATCAAACGCCAAGGCTCAGGGGGACAAGCAGAATTAAACTTGGGTGACGTTTAGCACCTCATTAATAAAGAAATTATATTTGTTCTTGTTGGCCTTTTTCATTAATTTTGGAGCCTAATGATATCTGGTTAATTTATGTCTTGCTATACATATAAATCCCGCTATGGTATTAGCCATCATTACTAAAAAAGTAAAAGTAAAACATTTGTATTATTTTTGTAAGTCTTACTCCAAGATTGCTAAACCTTAGTCATTTTTATTGATCGTGGTTCATATTAAATTATACTTCTCTTGCTAAGATAATAATGCGCACATTATATTTGGCGAATTGCTTACCACTTACTTGAATGCTCGTAAGTATGCAACACATTTTGCGTAACCTTCTTGGCGAAAAAGTTGAGTCCGTGTCCCTCTTGTGATATAAATTTTTTTAAAGCCTGTTTTGGAGTAAAATCGATTTAGTTAGTTCTACTTACTCTACGAGCTCTCCTTTGCAAGTCCCCCAACGAACTCAGATCGCTGTTGAAATAATATTTACCCCAAGAATGCGGCTACCGCATTCCATTCCTCCTTTTATTGTCTTCGGATGACGCGAGTCCATTGCAGGCCGATCCACATCCATCTCCTGTTGCTGGCCATTCAAATTGGGATGGGGTCGGTGGGAAAGCGTGGACCAGGGGGAAAGCCGGGGAAAATGGGGACTAAGCGTTTCACTTTCAGCTCCGTTTGATGGCCAGTCGCTTTTGAGCATGAAATCGCAATGCATTCGTCTCGCTTTTTCTGTTTTCCGATTTTTGCCCAGCTTTGGCACTTGCTCCTTTCATCCATACAAATCACACTAAACCGAATACGTCAAGTCGGGGGAACAGTGGGTGGAAAACCCCTGCGCCGGCTTTCCTTTGAGTGCCAGCCGGGGGTCAATATCACAGGGAAAATGGCCGCAAAAAAGCGACTCCCTCTCGATAAGAAACAAAGGCAGGAGCAAAAACAAAATCCTGCGATAGAGGTGGCCAAAAGGGAAAACAGGAGCTGACTTGACTACAAAACCCAAGTCGCAACGGATGCGGCCTCATCGAGCGCATGGCTGGGGAAAATCTGTGTGGGGGCCTGAACCCCTTCCCCATTCGATCCCCCTTGTGCGAGGGATTGACTTTGACTGCCGAGCCATATGTATATCCTGTTTGTGCCGAGATTTGGCTTTGAGCTATGGATATCGTTAGAGCAGCTCATCGATTTGGCACCCAAGGGGGGCTGCAAAAAATGGATGCAAAATGCCATGGGTGGGTTGAAAGAGGGTTGGGACGGGGGCGAGGACTGTTGTCGCAACTTCGAGTGTCGTGTGCTGCAAAGTTTACAAGCTCCCGAGCTCGCTTTTTATGCTCCGCCGTGCTATTGCTCTGGTCCTTTTTTAATTACATCCTTCGCAGAAAAAGAAAAAAGGACCTCAGGGGCTGCTTTTGCTGAAAAAAGGGGGTAAGGAAAAAAGCGAGCCAGCCAAACCAAAAACTTGTACAAATGCCATGGTTTGGCTTTGGCCTACGAGAATCGCATCCCCTCTACGCTTTTTCTGCACTCTGCACCTCCACGTTAGTTTATTGTGAAATTCCAATAAATGCAGTGGGCGTGGCTGCCATAAAGGTAGTTGTGGAAAAAGGCAGCAGAAAAGCGCAGGGAAATGGAAACGGAAAATGGGAGGCAGAGGAAGCTCCTCTGCCTGGAGAGGGGCAGAGCGAGCAGCAGAAAATCGTAGAAAATCGGAAAATTGGCCACGCAATGTGGGAAAAAACGAAGGGGCCTCGAGAAGGTTTTTGAGGTTTCGGCCTGAAGGACTTTTGCGGGAGCTATCTAAAGGAAAGTATCGTTTGACTATTGGTGTTCTCTTTAAGTAAGGAATAGTTTTTATCTCATTACATTAGGCTCTTCTGTTTAATATTCTTTAAATTTAATTTAATTTGATTTTGATAACATATTAATTATTTAAGGAAATAAATATACCATGCACCAAATAAATAATATATATATATACCGGATATCATGTATTACATTTTGGTAAAATAATGCTTTTTATCGCACAACAAAGTGCTTCTTATCCTCTTATTTTTTGACAGCAAATTAAGTAGATATCCCTTCTATTGGGTGCACGACGCGGAAAACTCCTGCAGCGCCTTGCCCCAGTCACAAAGGACGAACTCACCTGGCGTAAGCGCACCGGTAACTCGGCTTACCTTCTCCCGGCTCCTCCCGGCTCGATTGTGCCGGGGATTGCGATGCGATGGGATGCGATGCGATGCGCCAAGGACATCCTCGTCCCCGTCCTGGGGGCGCAGGGAGAATCGGAGAGGACCGTCTTCCTTTGGGTACTTCGGGTACTTGGGTACTTTGGGGATTTTGTGCAGATTTACATGCAAACAATCAAGATATGCCCGGGCTTTCAAGTGCCCCGGAGTTGCGAGCAGGAAAAGCGGAAAAGCGGAAAAATGGGGGCAAGGGACCGCCTGCCAATACGTCATGTGTGCCTCAGCAGCGGCTTACCCATGAGTTGCACGTGGAGGTGGAAGGTGGAGAGTGGAAAAGCGGGACATGGGCGGGTGGTTAAATGCCCCCGTGCACGTTCCGTTTGCTTTTCACATCTTTTCACCTTTGATTTCCATTCGCATTTCGATTGTCGTCGGGCCCTTTTTCCCAAACTGAAGGTTTTCCTCGCTTTGTTTCCATCCACAGACGAAAAATATTCGGAACCTCTTGAAATTATATTGCTGTATCAATATATATTCTCCTTGTTCTATATTAGTTCAATTTTAATAGGTTTTTTTTTCTTCAAAAAAACATTTAATTTTATTTTTAGATATTATAAAATATAAAGATATATATAAAATAGTCTTCAAATGTGCCCCTTTTTTCGCAGTGCAATTTTTTCTGCGTGCCTCTGGTTTCGCTCTTGTTATTTTCCCAATGTTTGTTAAATAAATATCTCTACACATGTTCCGTTTACAGTCCCCCCGCCCACTTTTCGCTCGTTACTTTTGGTTGATATTATTGGTTTTTAATTCAATTGGCACTTACGTATGTTAAACGCTTTCTTCTGGGGATTACTTGACATTCTCTGCGCCCTGTGAATCCCACTCCTCGCACTTCTCGTGTCCTTGTAAATGTTAAATGCGAATTAATTATTTAATGCCCGTCACCCAGTGGCTAACACGACCCCTTCAAATGCAAATTGCCTTCGTCGCCAGCTGGATTTTGGTTGGGGCAGGGATTTGGACGCGGACACAAACAACACGGTAACCCCGTGGAGGCAGGACATCAGGACAGCGTTCCTAGTCGGGATGAGAGTCTGGTAAAAACAACTGAGGAGACGGAAAGGTAACACAAAAAAATATAATGCCCTTTAAAGCGTAAATACTCTTTAAGATCTGTTAAACTAGAATTTATAATAGAAACTTGAAGACCCTTTACATTTCAATTACCTTTTGGGTTTTTAGCCTGAAATGTAGCTTTAGAGTAAAGAATTAACCCTTAGCACCACAGCATCCCCAAATCTCCCAAACCAGTCTTTCCATTCCCAGTTTTGGTCAAACATGGCCGCCAGGGTTTCTGCAATTCAGTGGGTCAAATCATGGTCAACATTTAAGGGAATTAAAACAACTCTGCGCATGTCTATAAAGCATTTTATAGTAACCCTTTGGGAAATGTTAGCCACGTTATTATATTATTTAGCTTTTCTTTCTTCTAAAAAGACATTTTCTTCTGTTTGCAGCCCTTCTCCGCGCTTCTCAGATAACGCAGCTAACTGCTGAATCAAGAAATCAGCAAGAATAAGCACAGTCACGGTTCTTCCTAACAAAAATTTAAATGTTTTCTTTTAGTTTACAGAACTTCAACACTTCCCTTTTTTTTTATGGCACTTTTTAGCCGACAGCCTCTCTCCGCGCTTCTCAAGCACTTTAGCTAATCCCCTGAAAACGCCCCAAGGCTATGCTCCAGATGCACACATGTGTGAATGGTATTTAGGACCAAGATGAACGGGTTTTTTCGGCATAGGGATCGGGATCTTTCGGCTGGCTGCAGTAGACACTACAATGGTCAACGGCTGACCCTACGATATTTACGAGTTTGCTGCGCGCATTATCATTAATTTAACGGATTAGCAGTGGCTGGGGCCACATCAGAAACCACAAAACCGCCTGGAAAAAGGACACAAGGGCCGGTTGCGCTACATTCCAGGAATTTTAATTGAGTTGTTTCCGACTGCTGGTGCGTGATTTAAGGCAAATCCCGAAAATTGTGATAATCGACTTTGATGCCCGACTGTCGCCGCCGACATTGTCGCCTGCCTATCTGGTTTTCGGATGGAAATGGTAAATGGAAAATGGAAAACAGCAACAGAGACAGAGGCGGAGATGTCCTGTTGTTTTTACCACTGCCCCACGAGATGGAGAGAGGTCCTTTTATTATTACGACAGGACGACACTTGGGTGCAAACGAGCCGATTATTGCCGCCTGATAATGTTCTAATTGCCCTGCAGTCCTCGATTCCGAGCTGCAGTTGCCTGCGTCCTCTCTCGAGAAACAGGCTCCTACTGTTTGGCCCATCTAGTCCAGTTGCCATCCTTTTCATCCTTTGCAGCAGTTGCAGTCGAGTTGTCGGTCGTCGCTTGTCGGTTATCCTTTTGTGTGGACGGCACGCTGGGCCTCCTAGCCTGTCCCCTACTGTCCTGTACCATGCCTTTCTATCTGGCACATATATCTGGCGTATCTGGCTTGTCGGTAGGTGTTTTATTTGCCAAATGCATCCGACAACGCCCCGGGGGCCCTGAGCTACAGATACGGATACCAGCGAGCACTTCATTAGTATCTGCCTCCTCCAAGTGAAACACCGAGTAGAAATCACGAAACTGAGAAGCCGAGAAGGAGTACGAGAGTCAACCTGAAATCGAAACTAAACTGACGGCCTATCACTAACCGCAGTTGGTCACTTTCCTGGAATTTTTTCGCAGTGTCGGTCCTTTTCAAATTGTCACCAGGCCAAGAAAATTGATTTCTCAATTTTTCCTTCAATAAAGACACCTTTATGGGGTTAGCTTAGTTTTCTGAGGCTTCCAAATAAATAACAACCTCTATAGGAAGATACTTGTATTTCAAATTATTAATAAAATAATTATTCATGTGTAGTATTTCAATGCTATTATGCATACAAATAAATCCACATACAACAAGAGCAGTTTTATTACAATACATTTCGCAGGCTAAAACAGTTTCTGTCAGGATCAGGTGATATAGATCATAACTAGATTTCCTAGCTCCTTCGAGTCCTTGGGCATTATCTCATACGCTGTTAATTCAATCTATTTGCGCCCAGATGGAGACCCAATAAAACCGAATCGCCGGCAGTAAGGGAAAATTGAAACGCATAACAGCCGCAATGGGATACCCCCAATTGGGTCGCCAAATCGGTGGAATGGGGTCTCGAATGACCAACAAGATTTGATTTTTATCGCAAGTATATTTGAATTTTATTGCGTACGAAATTCGCGATACAATCGCCGGCCATAAAAGCGACTGGAGCCAAGTCCACATCCACATCCAGATCCAGATCCGAGTCCACCTAGCCATGACCAAAATGGCAAAACGGTCGGGACGGTATCAACTGGGAGCCGGGGAGCAGTCACCATTTCTTGGCCACGTTGGCGTCATTTTCCACGCAATAAAATAAACATTCAAAACGAAATCAACTTAAACGCCTCACACTGACCCGGCCTTAACCCCTTGGGGCCAACTCCTTGTCCATTCCTCAATGTGGCACATTTAGTTTTATGCTTATTTTTATGTCACTCTTTCAAGTGATACACTGCTGCTCAAGAGGTATGCTCGTTTTTGGAAAAGAAGCATTTGCTTAAAAACTGTAAAATAATAAAGTTCAGCTGCGGAGCTCCTATCTAATATATTCTGTATTAAACTACGTATTATAAAAAATGGTACGCTATAAATGCATTTAGAAGCTATGCATAACACTTGAAATACTTTCACACCTTTTATAAAATAAAAAAATATATCAAAGAAAATATAATTTTAGTATATACTTTTTATAAAATAAGAGGCTTTCGTATTTCATATCATACTTCATGTACTCATGTATTCCTTAAATATGAAAGTCTCCAACGTAACATTTATTTATTAAGGTAGAGTGTTTGTATTTCCGCAAGCGCATCCCCATTTCGCTTTGTTTTCCCTGATTTTTCCGACTTTTCGTAACCCCTTCCGCACGGGTCAAACTTTCAATGGTCAGTGGCCGCAAATCCCCGCCAGCTTGCAGCTAATAGTTTGGGTAAACAAGGGACTCGGCCGAAAAGGGTTGATTTAATAAGCCGGACGATTCGATCCGAATTCTATTATCTGCTGTCCCCACTCCCCACAAGGACCCAAATCAAATGCGTATTTATCGGGGCTTAAATGAGCCAAGAGGGGGGCTGCCCATCGGAACACCCACGAGCTGCTGAATGGCCCAAAGTGCCTTGGCCACAATGGGCTCGGTTCGGTTTTCGGCCTGGGCCTGGGTTCGGGATGGGTTTGCTGGCCATTTGATGGAAGCACATGAGCAGCAGCGGCAGCAGCGGCAGCGGCAGTAAACAATCGTAAAATCTCGAAGGAGACAATGGACTGGCCAGGAAGTCAGAGCGACAATGCCGGGCTCCCATTCTAGTTCTCCCTGTGCGGTGACATCATCGGCCACATACCAAATACCAAATACCAAACACCAGAATGCCAAATGCCGAACAACAATTACCCGGGGCTGTTACCATTTTCTCGGCTCTGATTGCTTCATTTTCGGTGGCCAACAACTCCGCCGGATGAGTTATGGCCACAGGGATGGCTCGTCTCCAGGTCCAGTTTACAGTCTGCAGCTTCCAGGGCCTCAGTCTCCAGTCTGCAGTCCACAATGGGATCTCCATGGGCTGCTTGAGGGATCCTCGGACGAGTTTGATTTATACTGCGGATGCGTCTGCCATCGGCCAGCCGTTGGCCTCATAAATGTCCCAGAAAGGACCTCCGCCAGCTGCCAGTATTTATTTCCCAGTTTTTATAAAGCCTTTATCCTACTGACTTCAAAGTCCTTTCAGTTGGTTCAACATTATATTATTATCTGTATTTATTGTTTCCTTTGTGCATACAATAGTTTCTATAAATAATTTGGTTCAAAATACTTTCATTCCTTTTTTCTTTACTTATTGGTTTATTATTTCTCCCGAATAATTTTTAAATATATTGAATTTAAATGTTAGCTAGAATCATAGAGGATAGTAGTCTCTATTCAGTAGAATTGTGAATATGGTTTCCTATCATAAAAAACTGACTTCCCCAAGTAGCAATTATCAGCTTAGTTTTTGTCAGCTAACAGTTTTTAGCGATCGTAAAGTCATGGGGTTGTTGGGGGAGTTTCGGAAGGGTTTCGGCAAAGGGCACTGCGTCATTCTCAAATTGGTCTGCGGTCCAGGGCGCCGCCATGCTAAAAAAAAGTCCCGGAGTCCCAGTTTTCCGAATCGCGCATGCCGAAAACTTTAGACCCACCCAAACAGACGACTTCTATGCGCTCCCATAAAGGGGCGCAACATCAAAAAATCAAAAGCGATAAAATCGGGCTCTCAGCATTTTATTTTGCCCCTCATGTGGAGCTGCAAATTGTCATTAGACATGCCGAATTTATGATTTTCGACTGTGATTTCGACCGTTTTTTTCCTTTGCACAATGTGCCATGCGATACCCACCACCCACCGACGCCCGCTTAAGTATGCTACACACATTTTTTGGTAACCCTTGCCGCGACCCAAGCGCCTGCCCCGCCCCTGAAAACCCGAAAACCCCCTTCGCCCCTCCGCCCCTGATGCGGCACACAAACTCATAAATTGTATAAATTGTTGGGCTATTATTTCTCGTGGCTGTCAACGCAATATTGCAGGCAAATTGTCCTGGACACTGACGACAACATGTTGGTGGAAACGGAGGACAGGGACAAACAGGGGTTAAAGGTCGGGCTTGGGGCGCCGAGAACCTCCAATATATATTTTTGCCAATTTTTATGAGTCCCGAAAAGGGAGTTGGAGGCGCTTGAAAATAAAGATTGCGCCCCTTTTTAGAACCATACAAAAAATTGTGCCAGCGAATTAAAAACTAAGCTCCAGTCGATTTTATTTGTACAATCTAACATTAAAATAATATTATTTAATCAGGTCAAGATGTAGTTTAACTAGATTAATCTGCACCATTAGTCCTTTTTTTTCTAAACTAAATTCAATTATTTGTAGGACATGATTTATGGGCCTCTGTGGCATTCCACACCCCCTACATATTCGGTAACAATTTCATTCGCAGTTGCAAGTCCCCTACCCCTCGTCAGTTTTTACCCAACCATTTTTATGACATTTTCTCGGCTCGTTTGTGTCACATTTTTACCCATTTTCCGCAATTGACTTTCCAGCCTTGACTTACGCCAAATGACATAATTAGCCAGGGGCGGGGGGCGTGGCAGGTAGACGTTTTTAGGGCTAGGGTTATTATATGGCAACGTAACCCTAGCCCTAATCCTGCGTAATAAAAGATGCAATTTCGCGCGAATTCTAACCCCAGCAAATCCTTTTTTCACCCTGTCCCGAAAACGTCCGTTTTTTCCGCCGAAAATACCCATTTTCCTCCCTTTTTATGCTATTTTTATTATTATTTGCCGAACGGTTAGAAAGTCAATTGTTTTATGGGATGATGGAAAGCAGCAGGCGGGGCATTCCAGTAGGCGCTGCCCAAAAACTCAGCTGCCTGCTCGTTTTGGGGTCCACATCGAGACGCCAGATCGTCAGTCGTAAGCTGGACCCCGACTCCTAAACAACAAACTACATTTTTGAGCTCAATAGTTTATAATTTCGAAGAAAATCCAATAAAATTTCTCATTCAAAAATTGTCCGTTGAAACCCAAAGAAACAGATGCAATAGCAAAATTCTAAACAGCGTATGATAATTTCGAGCTGCCTCCCATTATTAATAATAAAAAGAAAAAGCCAAAAAGTAAAGCCGCGCGAAAAACCATATAACAAACGACCACTGTAAAATCGAAAAACATTGTAAAACCATCGAAAACCAATCGAAAAAAATCTAAGAAAAGCAAAAACGTAAAATGCAACGATCGCTTTCTGGAAGAGGCTGTTCCCGGGCCCTGGCCCTGCTCAGCCCCCTGAAGTCCTGCCCCCAGAGGAGCCTCCACGTGGAGGAGGCCCTGGCGGCGTGCCCTGTGGCCAAGAGTCCTTGCCTGGACCTACTGGGCCGCTTGCTTCACGGGCGATTGAACCTCCTGGGCGGGCGTCCTGTGCCGCACAGGTTCCTGCCCCTGCTGACGGGCGATCGCAGCCTGCACTTCAACGCCGACGAGGACGAGGAGTTCCGCAGCCGGCTGGCCATGCAGCTGAGGGAGCTGCGCGAGGCCCTGCAGGAGACCCAGGAACTCCGGGAAGCGCAGGAGGAGGAGCTGGCGGAGGAGCAGGAGGAGGATCAGCCCTATACGACGCGCTCCCGCGAAATATCCGTGGAGGATCTCACCGACGAGGAGCTGAACGAGATGCGCGAGGTGCGGATGACCGCCGGCGCGGATCGGGATCAGGATGGTGGTGGCCACAAATCGGGTGGCTCTAAGCAGCCGGAGGCCAGTGAGAAGGAGGGCGGCGAGGAGGCGGCCGAGGCCAGGGAGCCCCAGGACCCGCAGGAGAACTTCGACGTCCACGAGGTCCGCGAGGGCGACATCGAGGGCGTCTACTGGACCGGCGAGGGCAAGCGGATAGTCACCCAGACGCCCCAGCGGAAGACCGGGCACTCGGGCTTCATCGACGGCGAAGGCGAGGAGATTCCCCACGAGGAGTCCTCGCCAGGACAGGCGCCGCCCTACCACCCCGCTCCGCGCGCCCAGGCCACCTCCAAAATGCTGCGCAAGGGCGGCCGCAAGTCCAGGACCTCGTCCTCCAAGCCCACTCCCAGCGATTCCAATGAATAGCGAAATGGCCCAGGCGAAGTCCTCGAATTGTCGGGATCACTAAAATAAACAAAGGGCTGAGTTCAAAACCCGGTGTGCGTTTCCCTTTCCCGGTAACCTTCTGAGGTTTCTGCGGGTTGATTGGTTGCATTCAGTTGAGTCATCTGCAGGCAGGCCTACCTGTGGCCGCTTAGCAAATTTTATGCAATGCCAGGAGTCAAGGTCGAACTACCTGCCCTCGCTACACGCTTCCCACACGCGGCGGCCACTCTCACTCTTTTTGCGTCCTCCGAAATCCTTTTTTACAACCGCATCCTTTTGGGCTTTCGCAGAAATTGTCGAAAAAGAAACCCTGCCAGAAATATCTTAACTTATTTTCAAACGCATGTATGTACGGGCAGATTATTCAAAGCGATCTCGCAAAGTATATGCTCTTTGCTTTTTGGTGTAAAATATTTTGTAAGACATTGAAATGCGTAAGGGCCCGACAATGAGAAATTAAGGTAAATTGTCTCATAAATATTTATTTAATATTTTTATTGATAATATCAAAGAAGATACAAGGCGGCTACAAAATATTGGAATTAGTATTTTTGTGTGTAATATTTCAATAAGTTCACTCCGATTTATTAGGCAATTTTGAAAGATATCTTTACTACAAATATTTGCTCATTTCTTTTACATAGTTCAATAATTGACTCGATTGATGGTTCAATTTACGTGGGAAACACGCCAAAACAAAGGTGGTCCAACAGAATAGAGGAAAGTGAGAGAAAATTCTCCCCTCTGCGGTGAATGTATCTGTACCTGCTCCATTGACCCAAGATGATAAATGATGTTTGCCAATCTATCTGACCCGAAGGCCGGAAATTAAATTTGTTTGAGAATTTGCCACTTTTCTCCGTTTGTTTCTCGTGCCTTGTTTGTTTTCCCCCTGAAGTCACGCCCCCAAAAAATCAGGGAATAGTACAAAAATGGGGAGGCAATGGGGTCCAATAATGGTTGAATAATGTGGCTGAAACTTACCTTGGGGAACTGGAAAAACAGTAGTAGGTGGGAAAATATAATATTCAAAAACAAAACTAGTGGAACCCGCTTAAAAATAACCTTCATTCAGGAAATTATTATAAATAAACAATGTACTAAAATAAAAGTAATCATACCTAACCAATAGAAATCATCGCATAAGTGTATAAATACTATTTGTCAGTAGTTAAGAAACACATATTGGTCAATTAAGTTGTTAATGCGGACTCTGGAGCCCCTCGAGCCGGTTATGCGACGAAGGCTGTATCTTGAAGATGAAAATGGAAGTCGACCTCCCGCCGCGCAGCCTGCAACCTGCAACCTGCAACTGCGACAGTTTACCGAAACATTTTTCAGCATTTCTTACACAAATCCGTGGTCAGGACAATGGGGCCTCGGACCACGGTGTGGATCCTCATAAATCACGTCAGATACTACGCACCGAGTATCCATGCGGCCTCTGCGGTCGTCGCCGGTGCCAGCTCGTCTGGCGAGAGACCTGAAAGTGAAATCCCAGTCCCAACTATTATCGGGGATTTTTCACTCTGCCTTTGTGCGGTTTGTTGGGGTTTGGTTTCTGGTTCTTGGTTTCCCAAAAGAAAATCAAGTAAAAAGCGAGGGGAGGCGCGGGGACAAATGAAAACATCAAATCATTCACAACACTTGTTTGGCTGGCATTGATTGAGCCAACAACACACACCCCGTGATCCTGACCATTTCCTCCGCATTGTCCGCAGCGATTTCTCGGTTCTCAGTTCTCAATTCTCGCTTCCCGGCCTTTATTCCCCAGCCTTGGCTCTCCGTTCCCAACCTGTTCACTTTCATTGATGGCCAGATCCTCATTGTTTACGGAAAACATTTCGAGTTCAGCTGAATCGCTCATTGTTGGACTGGAATTGATTAATGTGCCCCCGGTTCTGGGCTCTATTCACCGCCTAGCGTTTCCCTTTTTCCGTCCATTCTGTGGGACAGTCGGGGGTGTTCCAGCGTGGAGCGGGACCTGTACAGGCTGGCCTGGCCCGGGTTAATGAGGCCCTCAATAAGTCAATTAGTTGGCTGCAGCGGGGATTAGGGTTGATCCTGTTCCTTCGGCGGTCCCAGCTCGTTTCTGACTTGCTCGATTGACCTGTCTGAGTTTTGGGGATTTTAATGCAGCAATTGGGATTGGGTCTAGGTGACATTTCAATTTGCAAAAGAGCTGGGAAAACGGGAGCTCTAGAGGGCAATTCATTATTTATCTCTTATGTAACTATGTATATTTATCCCCATACGCTCCCTGGTTTTATAGGCACTGTATTTTCAAACATAAATACATGTTTATTGCCCTCGTTTGATCCATATCAACCATACATTTAAGTGAATTACTTTTGAAGCGACCCTAAACGTACTTATTGACCCAAAGCCAGTCGACAGGCAGCTTGACCTCTGATCTCTCCGACCCGCAATCATAACTTTGGCTGGCGAAAGTCTTCTGATTTCGGGCAATTAAAATTTCACGCCATGGCAACGCCGGGCAGAGATACAGCCGTATCTTCAAGCGAGCAGAGATACAGTGCGTGTGACACAGGTGGCCTGCAGCAGTGGTGTCGGTGGTTTCGGTGGTGCGGTGGTGGTTCTGCCCTCTGCACTTGTTTTGGGAAATTCGCAACGCCGGGATACAAATGACACCTCAGCAGCTATTTCAGAAACGTCCCCACCCCGGCGTTCCACCCTTCGGCTGGCGCTTTTTCTCGGCTTGGTGATAACGCGAAATAATTGCGTGACAACCATGTTGCGATAATTTTCAATTAAACTGCGTTTTCCCGTTTTTTCTCGGTGAGCGTGCAAAAAAGAGTCGGAGAGCGGTAGCGTGAAATTTCATATTAAAATCAACTGATTTTCTGCTTTCATTTATTCATGCTGCTCCTTGTTCTCCGTTTTTATTGTCTTACACTGAGATAAATTGGTCAATTTGAGCCTTTCTTCTGTTTGGCGTTTAAACAGAGAGCGCAGTGGCCAATACATGAATGCATCCCTGAGTTGATACTCGAATTCCACTTCCTTTAGGAATAGATTATTTGAGTATTCAAAAATATGCAACTTGATTAACTAAACGGTTTCTTTATATAATATAACGTTGCTAGATAATCAGATGTCATTAGTTTTTTACTAAATGTATTTGTGAAATGAAAAATAATCAATTCCTACCAGAAGAAATAATAAGTCAATTTACATTTTTTAATCTTAAATCTTAAATAATTTCTACACCTCCTCACCCACTTTTGCCCACTGTGCCTGCAGAAAAGTGTCACACTTGTGCGTCATTAACGCCGTCGGGTCACAGCTGGTGGTTGGGTGGTTGGGTGGGTAGCTGGGTGGTTGGGGCGCTTTCGACTGTTTGACTGGGTGGCTGCTTTTGGGATCCGGGATCTATTCGGCTGGGTGGCCCTTTGCCTTCCGCCTGGCTTTTCGGGGATGGCTCGCAGGGCGGATTCGCACCCGCCTGCGCCACCACTGTGGTTGCCAACGACATCGCCAACCATTTTTCTGCGGTGCAGGACGCGTTGTTAATTTGATTTGTGCGCTTTGCAATTTAACAATAATATTGTCATCAGGTTTCGCTGGTTTCGGTGGTGCGCGAGGAGTGGCCATGGTGGTGCCCCGTGGAGGGGGGCGTAACCAATGCCCATTTAATGAGATCACACTGCACCGCTCTTTGATGGCCTCCAAAAATGTCCTGGTAGAGGCAACCATCTTGTTAGCTGCCATTCTTGGGGGGATTTTCCATTTGGTGATGCTTATTAGTCAAGGGGAATGCTGTTTTTTGTCAACTTTTATTAGCTATGTATTTTTTAATGAATGCCAACAAAATGTTGTAAAACAAATGTAAAGTTGTTATATATATTTATATGCATTTAAATCATTCATACAACCTTTTTGTCTGACTTTCCAAAGGGATTTTTTGAAAGTATCTATTTAAAATATTATTGTAGCATAAGCCTTGAAGTTTCTTACAATAATGTGTTGTGCCTTTTTATCTGTGTCTTAAAAATATAAAATTGTAATAAAGTGAATCTTACGGCGCACATAATATTGCGTTTTGAGTTTGATTTTTCCGTGTTTAGTTTGGGTTTGCACTGGGGGTTCTTTTTGCAGCACTTCAAAGACGCGATTTGCCCTCCCCCCGTGTTTCCTTATCAAAATCAAATCTTCCGCGATCTGAACTTCACATAGCCCATCCCCACCCCCGGCAGCCTCGCTTTGATATTGCGTGGCTTAACCCACACGCAGGCCGCGGCAACCGCATGTGCACCACCCAAGAGCCGGCACCCCACCACCCCACAACCCCACCACCCACATGTGGATGGGTTATTGGGTTAATCAGCACGCACGGGGATTTCCAAGGCGGCGGAGCTTTCGACCGACTTTCGAGGGGTTTTCAAAGGACGACATGATTTTGAACTTAAGGGCAAACACTTTTGGGCTCTCGCGTGCGAATCGCGTCATATGGATAAATGAGTCCTGCAATAAAAGGACCAAATACCGAAAACCGAGAGCGGCGACTTGTAGGGCAACAAGTTTTGCGTGGACACGTGTTCTTCTCGCCGCCGGAGAGGGCAGAACGAGCCTTAAGCCAGGACACGAGTCCTGGCTGTCTAAATACACACATACTGTGTAAGGACAACCACCCCCAATTGTCGGGCCATTCCTGAAGTAGTTCCTACGTGCCTGGCCATTGTTTGATGTGGATTTTAATTGAACTCAAGTTGATGCCTCGATGGCTTAACAACAGCCACAACCGCAAATATTAAAAAATAAACCGAAGCGGGCATCAAAAGTAGCACAAAGGACGGAGGAAAGCCAAGGGCCCAAAGCATCGACAAAGGACCTGCGGTGGGCGCTGCTACAGCAGGGGACAGGACCGTAGGGCGGTTGTTAGGAACCATTTAACATAATTAATTAAGTGTATAGGAATTATATACCAGAAAAACGAATTTTATTTTCAATTTCCGTTGGGAGCACTAGGTGGCAGTACCCATTAGGATAAAGATGATATTTAAGGTATGATAATGGTGGTAGCCTGCTATAGAAACGATTAATTAAAAACACAAACAGTTTTAGTCTATTTGGGATTCCGATTTCCATAACCCCCTATTTTTCTACCCACCACTGTCGGCCCATACAAAACCCCGTTGAACTCATTAAAAAAAGCTGAAGAGCGGAAGGACAGCCAGGACGGCGGGGGATGCCAAAACGCATATGTCACTCAATGAGGCGAAGGATAACGCCGCTCTGGGGTGGTTAGGGTGGCCCTTGTTGTTGTTACTCACTTGTCAGGGCCCATTGTTAATGACAGGATCCTCGCAGGCCCGCAAAAGTCGGCAATTGCGCTTTAATTTGAATTCGGACGCGAGTTTGATAAATGATTGACTGCACTTCAGGCGCCCCCTCCTCTCCCCACAAGAAGTCACTTAAGTCAAGGTCCTTTTCCTTTCTTCTTTTGCCCCTGTGCTTCCTGCCGCGGTTTCCCTTCGGTGAACTGTGCGCCAAAGGAAATATGGAAAAGGCAGGCGGCTTTCATAAATTGAATTATCCTTGGGCCAGGCCAAATTTAATTTTGCCGGCTCCTTAGGATTTGCCAGACTTAAGAGCCTTAAATTGGCACGACAAAGGATCCTCATTTCGCACATTCACTGGGCTAAGAGGATCAAGGCTTACACGCCAAGGGACTCATCCGAGCCACCTGATGGTGAACCACGCTTTAAACTCGAACCCCCAACCTCGGGCCTTCTCTTCCGGTTTTTTGTTTTTTGGTCAGGAGTCAGGGCAACGTTGGCCGAAAAATGCGGGGAATGCCTTGTAAGCCAATTAATGCGCCAACTTATTAGTTTTTCGGGCAGGGGAGGGGCCGAGGCAGCGGGGGTTGGTGGGTGGCTGGGTGGCTGGGTGGCTGGGTGGGTCAATCAACCCCGGGGCAAGTGGTGCAGCTGCCTGCTCTTAAGGCGCCCAACCACCATTCCGCACTGGCAACCACCCACAATCCCGCTTCATTATTGAAATCCCAGCCAGAGACAGACTCGCATCAAAGCGGCAAGGGCAAACCAGCAAGTTGCAAACCATTGTGGCCACCCCAACATCCCAAAAAGCAGAAATACATATATATTTAGGGAAAATAAGGGGCAGAAGCATTTGTTCGATTTCTCAGGATGCAGGAGCTCTTGTGTGGGCCCACACAAGAGGACATCGAGTGCAATTAATGTTAATGTTGAGATATTTATGATGCAACCCCCTTCAGATACATTCTTCTGTTTTTCGCTTTTTTTTATTCTAGAGTGCTGGAAAGACACCCTTTGAGGCTGGCCGGATATTTGCGTACACAGCAAGAAAAGTGCGGAAATTAATTGAGCGAGATATAAAAATATGTAGCAACAAATGTAGATAAAAACAACATTTTTAAAAAGCTAAAAATATAATACTTGCGAAGAGTACAATCAGGTCCAACATTTTAGGATTATATACAGGATTTTGTTAAATTAAAAAAATATGCCAAGTATATATTATTTAAAAAAATGATTTGGCTGTCTTATAAATGAAAATACCCATGAAAAAACACTCTTATCCCGTAAAAAAGGATTTTCAGTAAGGTAAAAATACTTGAGATACTTTTAAAAACTTCCTAGCAACCTCCACGTGCTTCCTCTTAGGAAAATATCACTTTTTCGCTCAGTGCAGTCGCTTGGCACATGCAAATCCAAGTGCCACCCTCGTGGCCTTCGGGAGTTCAATTTCTGTCAAATAGTTTCGTATTGTTCGAGGATTTGTCAAATCAAAAACTTATGTTACAGCTGGATTAAAATTATACATGTCACTGCGCTCGAGGGGCAGCAGCTGAGGTCCTGCGGCCTGCGGCCCTCGTCCTTCGTCCTTCGTCCTGATTGCAGCGCCATGGATTGCCGTAAATACCCATCCCCGCCCGGTTTGTTGTGCCCGATTTAACGGTCCGGCGCGCAAAAGTAAAACTTTCAAATGAACAGCTAAATGCGCACTAATAGGGGTTCGGATTTCAGATCCGTCCTCGCGGATTGATTGTGACATTAAGCAGGATTTATTTATTTATTTACTCCTTTCGCTGTCGCCGCGAGATGCAAATTATGCCCGCACTTTCGTTCCAGCGGAGGTGAGTCCGCCGAACCTCTAGCCTGAATTTATTTTCACTTTTCCCGATTTATGGGGTGGCGAGCTTCTGTTTGCCATTTGATTTTGTGAATTTCGCGCCTCGGCCTTTGTTCGCTCGCTTTTTTGTGTTTTAAGGTTTTAGACAAACAAATTGAAACCGAAATGAAAATGTTGCGCGCTGTGTTTCAATTTCAGTTTGGCATCGGCGGACTTAGTGGTAAATCGCATAGTGACAGTCCCCCGGAACCAGAGCGGCATCAGCATCAGAATCCGCACCAGAATCGGGACATACAAATGCCCTGCTTCCTTCCTGACGGCTTTATGCTTTGAATTTGTAATAAAGCAATCTATGCATTCCACGTGGACCGCCTCGCCGCTGCCAAATAAGTGAACAAAACGTGGAAAACCTATTCGCAACTATGTTTGCGATAGTTTGGTCGGCTCGAGTCGGCCAGCCGGTCCCCTCGAGTGCCCTGCCACCCACGCACTCTGGGGAGATCCCAGGAGGTACACACCATAAGGATGTTGGATCTACGCATTTTCTCCCTGTGTATGTAGGGCAATGGCATTGTGCCACCAACCTATATCTTTACATCTCCCTTCTTAAATTCATTCGTAGTCATCCTTGAACAGCCAGAGGCACTGTAGCGTCCCCACTGATCCTCCCAATTTATCCAGTTCAACCCTTCCCTCAGATCGTCCTTCCGCATCGCTATCCGTATCCATGTCGCATCCTATCTGCAGCTCTATCCCTGATCCTGTCGTGTCAATAAGCCCCAATCAAGGAGCATCAAGTAGCGCAGCGACGTGTGGAAAATCTGCCCCAAAATCTGCGCATATAAATCGACAGGAGCGAAAAAAATGGGAAAAATCGAGAAAGGACCTGCGAACCTATGCGAACATGTCGATGTGGATGGATGTGTGGCACAGAAAGTTTGCCCGATTTTATTTTATTTCTGCTCGCTGTGATTCGGTGCACGGTTTAGTGATTCAATTATTTTTGTGCGCAATTTAGATTTATTGAGTTTGAAGCCGTTCGCCGGCTGACTGACTGCGGCAGATGCTGTTGCTGCACTGCGAGAAAGGGGGAACTGTGGGACTGCTAATTATTTATTTTGAGAGTAGGCCAATGCAGTATCCTTGGACAACAGTATGGTTTTGGTACATAAACCACTGCATCTTTTTATTCACCTTTTGGGGCCGCTCAACAATCATCTTGTTTCCTGAGGACAGCTATTATTTTCAAACATATCTTACAATAAATATTTAAATGTTCCTGTGAGTGTGCTGCTGCTGCGCTGCCGACGCTGCTGCCGTGTCAGTTTCTGCTGCTGCTGGGATTTGCAGCAGCAAACTGCATAATCAATACTAAAACGCAAACGTGTTTGCCATTTGATGGAATACGAGTTGTGAGTAAATAAAGGAGCGCGACTGGGGATCGGATTGGGATTGGGACTGGGACTGGGGCTGGGACTGGGACTGTATCGCCGGGGTGAGGGGCAATCGGCGCTAAAAGCTTAATGCCCGGCATGCGTCCGCTATCCGTCCGCCCGGCTGTCACGTGACGCATGCAATTTGCATCCGTTTCCGGCAGTGGCGGGTTGGGGGCGATGTGCCGGGGCTAAAAATCATTTGGAAACCATAAAAAATAAACTCACTCGCGTGTCTGTCCAAAATAAATAAATAGCGAGCATCGCCAAAATAGGAGAAATATTTTTGTTTTGTTTCAGTTCCTGTTCCTGTTTCAACCTCGCCGGCGTGTTTGTTCTCTACTCTATTTTTGTTTAGCCTTTTTGGATTCCTGTTTAAGCTTTTCACGTTTTTGTTTGGCAAATCCCTTCACTTAGCACGTGATCTGCTCCCTTTTGTTTGGGCTTGTGGAAAAATTGCAATTTAGAATATCTGGCATTCCCTTTGCCAGGAGCCTTAGCCCCCGACAGTCCCCGCCCTCGAGCTGGCCCACTGAAAACGCAAATTGATGCGGCAAAGGAATTTCTCGAATTCTTCGGCGGACCTGGATCATCCGAAGATAGGGTGGTGGTTATGCTCCTAACTTGCCTAAATACACTTTCTAGTTTAGTGTTACTCAATGGGAAATGAGGAAGAGGTGCAAGCGTGAGCTGTTAAGAGATAGAAGATTCAAAATAAATTCCTGATTATCCTGATAATCTTGAGTGCTGAAGACACAAGTTATCTCTTTCCATCTTCCTCGGACTCGGACGCCCAGCTCCCGCACCCCAATTAGCCGGGCTGTCACAACCGCTCGGGACTCGTTTGCGATCCGATCGGCTCTTTAGCCTCCGGAGTCCTATCCGTATCCCACCGCCCCGCCTGTCGCGCAAATTGCAGATTCCATTATAATGCTTAATTTTTCATTACAACATCAACACCCTGTGTTGGACAACTTGTGAACATGACAATGCAATTGAGCGGAGGACTCGCCCCGCTGCCGGCGGAATTAAAAGGGGTAAAAAACTGCTTAGGGGTTGGCGGAGTTCTTCCATATATTTTCGGAACCCCTTTCCGTGCGCGCCTCATAACTTGGCCTTTGTGCGTCAAATTTATTGAAGTTAATATTTGTCGCCGGCAGGGGAGGCACAGGAAGGGAGGGCAGGGAAGGGGTGAAGTCGCAGCGAGCATAAATCATGCAACATATTGCATAATCATCCCAAGCAGCCGCGTGATTTGTCGTCCCCTGCGCCGGCTAATAGACTTTTCCCCTCTCCTTTCTCCTTTCTCCCTTCTCCCATTTCCCATTTCCCATTTCCTCGACTTTCCTCAGTTCGATCCTCGATTTTCCAGGGCATTAGCCCAAGGTCAGCGCATTGCGGGTGATTTGCATAAATGCAATGTTGCATCTTCCGCCCGGTTTTATGATGCAATTCCGAAATGCCGCAGCACTGGAAACCCGCTTCACCCGCTGCGAGTTCGTGGAAAACTGGAGTTATGCGCACTCCGCCGTCCGAATTGCGAGTGGGTTCGGTTTAATGAGAGAGTTTTCCGCGGAAATGCCGCCGCCCTGATACCTTTTCGCTTTTGCCCTTCTGCTTGCTCTACTTTCGCCGCCGCCTTTCTATTCCTTTCTCCGGTTTTGGGTTAACTTCGGCCGATCCTTTGTCCGACGGCCGTGCAAATAGAGCCCGGCCTTCGAGGACTTAGAGGCCCTCTATTGTCGCAATGTTATACAAACATCAACCCGAGACCAGGACACCCCTGCCGGAGCCCATCCCGATCGCAGATCCGATTCCGAGCTCCGAATCGCGGTTGTCGTCTGCCCGCTGCATTTATGGGCCGCCATAAAAGCGCTTTGTGCTCTCATAACCGGCAACTTGTCTTCGCTTCGGGGAAGTCCCTTCGAGCCGATTTTCCAGACCAAACAAAAAGCGGCCTGAGCACACGGCGATTCGCAACGCCCGCTTAGCGCTAGCGAACTCCTTGGCTCACCCCTTTTTCCGATCCATTTGTTTTTTGCTCCTTTTGGTTACGGCGGCCGACCGTTAATCTCTTAATTTATCAATTGAGCAGGACGCCTTCCGCTTCCATTTGCATTTGCGTCCACGGTTTCAGTTTCAATTTCAATTTCAATTCGAGTTTCGCAAATTAATTTCCATAAATGCGCGACGAGTCGGGTGAGAAAGGCGTCAAAGGGTTTTCGAGGCTCGCAGTTGCCAAATCGGAAGCCGGGGGTTGGAAAAGGGTTCGGCGCGGGTTCGGGCAGAGTTATGTTTACATAATTAATTAAACAACACAAAGCCGCCGGCGCAGACGGAGCGGCACACATGGGCCGCCGAGGAGTGTGAAGTTTTAGAGGAGCGGAGGCAGCCCGAAGGATCCGCTGCACAGTGGTTATGGGGACTACAGTTGCATGCGAAAGATATATCTGAGCCAAAAACCAACTACCAGCACTGTTTCCAACCAATATAAATACGAACTTTGAGGTGGCACACCCTTCATAAGTTATTTACCAAATTCAAGGTACCCTGTACTTTGTGGTCCTAGGACAGAAATGGTACCACTGTCCGCTGCCGCGAAAGATACATAGTGACCCCGGAAGGGTGGCTGCTGATGCTGCGTGGTAATAAACTCATAAAAGCGAACTACAATGGGGTACATTAAAACAAAACTAAATTGTCATCTACGCACGCCCAAAAGCCAGCCCACTGACAAGGCCGCATAATGGGTTAAAAGGGGGTGGGGCGAGACGGCGAACGCCGAGCGGCAAAGGGTTAACGCAGATGCAGATGCAGATACAGATACATTTACACGGTGGGCGTGCCACTTGGCCCATTTGTCATCAAGAACCGGGCCGAACTGGTTCCCCACACACTCGCCTTCAACCCTACAGCCGTGACCAAAATAATAGTGCTGATATCCAGGGATGGCTTGCTGTTTACTCTTTACGATAACTATATTTTCTCCTTTAAAGCATCTCAGGTGCTGTACTTCTTAAGTTACCTTGAGTGGGCTGTATTATCTACTATCAAACACACATTCTTGACCGCAGCTGTGCACCCGGGGCGACTAAGAGAAATGACTTTTTGATTCACTTGCGCTAAACAGGCGCAAATGTCCCAAAGGACTCGGTCGAGTTTCCCACCAGCTGGCGCCCGACTTTTCCGCCTTTCCCCCTTTCTTCGGCCCTCCCTCGAGCGTGGAAATTAAATCGCAGCCATTTGGTGTCGCATTTTATGGCACTTTTGTGACGCTTTTCCACTTGGCCGCCTCCGGTGGAGAAGGAGCTCCGCCTCGGCCAGGTGTGAAATTAGCGCAATTTTCCAGCCCACACACATGACTGGTTTGGGATGTGGCCCGCTGTGGCCCGCTGTGGCCAAAGTCTGTGGATAGGCCAAAAACCCGAGAAAGAAATGGGGTGGTGGGAAAATGTGGGCGGGCAGCCACTATTTTATTTGCACTAATACACTGAAAATGTGTTAGCTAGCGTAGCCTATGCATAAAATGTGACCTAGTGAAAAATGAATGGACCTAGGTCTTAGACACACCTAAAAATGAATACTACTTCGTCGATTTAAACTAAATAGCTGCTAACTGAGCTCACATAAGACATGGTGATGAGCAACACATTAGGAAATTAGTTAGCTTTTAGGGAGCCATTGCGCTAATAGATCGTAACACCCCAGTATAATATCCATCGAGGTAGGGGATCCTCTAATATTTCTATTTATTTTTCAACAACTGAAAACGCCGCCTTAAAGGCTTTGCCGGAAAACATCCACCCCTCCCCCACAAATCATAGCTAGACTGCCCCGATGGGCTGACAAAAGTTCTTATAAGTTCCCCATCTAGTGGGGCGACTAATCCCATAAATTCTCGACTATTTAGGAACTCAATCGCCCAAATGAGCGGCACGAAAACAATTGTCGAAGCCTTGAGAGGGCCGAAAATAAGCCGCCAACCGAGGGGCTCGGACTCCCTCTTTTCGGGGGAGTAATCACTTAATGCCGCACACGAAACAAAAGTTCATCCCGCTCCATAACTTTCCCGATTTTCCCCTATTTTCCATTTTTACTCTTCCCCCTCGCCCCTTTCACGACGGCGACACTTTTGTTTTCCTGACAGCATTCTTGAGATGCTTTTATGACGCACGGCTAAATGCCGTCGAAGGCGAGGGAGTAAATCACATGACCCTCTGTGACCCACTGCCAGAGACGACCCCCTCCTCAAACGCCTGAACCCCCTAGTTTCACCCCTTCCCAACGACACCTCGTTCGGCGCGTGAGTAATGCGACTGGCTTAATTTCAGCTTGTTGTCACATATTTCGAAGATGCCTGCCACTAAACACGAGGCACACTGAAAAAACCGTCTTCGCCGTCTTCGTAAATATATAAAAAATATATTTTAATTGCATAACTAGATAGCCATGAGTAACCATAAGTGTGAGTGCGCAGAAAGCAAAAAGATGTATAACAAAAACACTCTTTGGGAATAAATCTCGATGCTTTTTTTGAAGTGCACCGGGAGGCATAAACATAAATATTTATAGCGCTGCAGCCCCTTCACAGATTAGAAAACGCTCAAGTGCGACTTTGGCTCGTGACTTGTCTTAAGTGGGGAAGACTCCCCCCACCCCCTCGTTCAGCCACGCCCCTTTCTCCTAGGTGATCCCAGCGCCCCTCCACCCGCATATGTTTTATAGTTTGGGCCTGTGTAATTTGAGGAATCTCCTCCCCCGCCCCGGCGATCTGACTTGTTTGATTATGTTGTCGCACGCGCTGTTTAATTTTGAATGAATATGAAAATAGAGCCACCCCTGGAGAACACGGGGTGGTTCGTTTCCAGGGTTTTCCGCGGCGCCAGGGCGGGTTAATTGAAAACTTAAGTGGCAACAGGCGCCCTGGATTAGGGCATGTTAAAAATTTAATTAACGCCTTTGGAAACTATCTAAGCCCCTGCTCCAGCTTCTCGCCTCATTGGGGCAGACTTTGAGACAACGAGGGGCGTGGCTGCCACTTAATGAGGCTCAATGAGTCGCAGTTCTGTTGCGCTATGATAATATGTTGGGAAATGTACGGAGTTAGGTGGTTCAAAGTTATTTTTTACATATAAGAACTAGATCTTAGGATACCAGAGCCTAGAGAAGTAAAAAGTCAATAGCCTGGCAAAATGAGTGCCACATAAACCCAGTTGATCTGGTTAATGGTTTCTGGCGGATTATCCGCACCTTTATTGGCCAAACCAGCAACCAGCAACCAGCAACCAGCAACCTGCAACACCTAAAGTCCGACAGCAATCAGCAGTGGCCAGCGGGCATTTACGGCCTTGCAGGGCAAGTAAAACACTTTTGGTAATTCATTAAGTTACGGAAGTTGAACTCAGGACTGCAATTTCCCCTAGAACCAATTATAGAAAAATTTAAATTCGTTTTAAAACGCCAGCAGGACCGGCCCAGCCCCTGCGGACCGACGACCCGTGTCCAGTTGTGCCGACTTTTCCCGGCTTCCGAGAGAGAGTTTCCCAGACATGGAAAACGAGCAAGATGGATGAGTGTAATGCCACGAGTGTGGGTGTGTGGACAGCGGCATGTTCATAAATTGAAATCACTTCCATATCCACGGAGTGCCGCAGCGGCGGGGCGCAAAGTTCGGCAACAAAATCGAGCAAAAGCAACGTTTTCAGACCCCAAAAAAGAGCGCAACAAGAATAGTACGGTTTCCCTGTGCCCCCCCCTCCGAGGGCAATAAAAAATTCCGTTTTCAAACCGGGCATAGGGCAGTGGGCAGTGGGCAGTGACTCTGCGCCCTGGACCCTGGACACACAGGACCGAAATCGAGGACCCAGCCATGTACGACAAGTGGGCAACACTTGACACAGTTGCCACTTTCAATTGCCAACATAACTCGAGTGCCACTGCCGACTGAAGATGCCTCGGGGGGTGGGTGCCCGGGTGGTGCTTTCCGCCCGTGGCTGGGCCTGCATATAAATACCGCCTGTGGCCATAAAAGTGGAGGCCAGCCGACCAGCGACGGTGTAACAAGCTCCTCCCGCCCACTCCCCGCCCAGAAAAAATAGCCACCAGAGCTGCAATTGAACCCACCAGCAGCACCGCCCACCACCCAAAGCGGGCAGGGTGGTGCACTAAAAAATGGCTAACCGAATGTGTGTGGGCGCGAGGCTGTGGGTGTGTGCATATGCTGGCCCTGGTCAGCCAGCAGGACCGAAAACAGCATACCCTACGCGGCAGTCCCATCTATTCTACTTCTGCCAAGTCACTGAGATAGTGGTATTATTGAACAGTAGCTAATATATATACTCTGCTCCATATATATGGTTCCATCTCAAGATATTACATAGTTCATCTTTAGGCTTAGGTTCGAATAATTTAGGTGGGCTTTCGAAACATAAGTCCTTGGTAATAAACATACAATGCGAAATGTTCTCTTCATTTGTATTTAGTTACTTTCTTTGTGGTCCCTGATTTAAGTTAAAGTACCATAATTTCCCATTACCTTTATAACCGAGTAGTCGAGGACATTCCCACTTCGATCTGGAGCTCCTCTAGAGCATCTCGAAAAGTTGCCAGTCCCCCTTGACCCTTGACCCGCTGCTGTTTGTTGGCCCTTCACTTTTTGCTGCTCCCTTTGCCGTGTCATCCCGGTCCTGTCCTCCGCTCCTTTGGCTCCTGCCGCCGATTTCGCCACTGCTCCTGTTGTTTAGTTACTTTGGTAGTTTCGTTATATTTATTGGCCCACATCGGGTGAAAAATGTTCAACGCTTTGGCAATTTAGTTGAGTACCCCGTTATGCTGGTGGCGCAGGGTGGCCTAGGGTGGTGCCGGGTGGTTTTGGCTGGGGGGTGCACTGGAGCTTGGTCAGGCTCATAAAAAGCGAGGCGAGCCAAAGCAAAACAATGAAACAGGACCTGGCAGCGGGATTCCACCTAGTCAATGATGAAGTGGGGTGCTGTGGTGCAGTGGGTGGTGCAAGGTGGAGCCGGGTGGTGCATGACGTCCCCGGGTGGCTCCGGCTGGAGTGGAGTCGCTTGACGATTTACGATTTGGCATTTTGCTGCTCAACTGGGCCGTGAAGAGATGCCCAAAGCCAAACGTGGAGAGGGCAAAGAGCATGTAGGAAAACTCACGGGGAAAACGCGAAGATGGGACAGGGGGGTGGCGGGGAAATGTTGGCTGTCCACCTGAACCTCAGCTTTATTTCATATTACATAATTGGGCGTGTAACGAGTCTAATTGAGTTTTTATGTTTCTGGCCCAGACAAAAGTCCTGCAAATTTTCGCTTTTGTCCGTTTTGTTCCTCGTTTTTTCCCATCGCTCTTTTTTGTCGTTTAGCAACCCCTTTTGAGAAACACACACTCGCACACCCACATGTGGTACGTTTTATGGCCGCTGGTCATTGCCACGCCCACTAAGAGGCGGCATGTCTAGCTCATTTTCCCCCCGGGCTGGGGTCAGCAAATCAATTAACTCCGCCGGCAACATGTGTTAATATCCTTTCCAACTTCCGACCTGGGAATGGATTTTCAAACGGCAAACTGGTTCAGGGCCTTTGGGAGAAAAAACATGGATTACTTTCGGGAATGCAAAAGAACTCTCTGGCTAAAGCCCTCTTTAAGAATATGTAGCTTTGATAATATTGAAAATACCATAAGCGATATGTTCCCGAAGACTCTTCAGTGCCAGCAATAAATGCAGTCATTAATGTCTTGCTTTCACCTGATTGCCTAGATAAGATTACTTCCGCTTAGCCCTCCCTCAGCACTAAGTGCATACCAAATATTTCGGTTCTCTGCCCAATAGATCCCGAGATCTGGGCCCTTAACAAGGGGCATTATGCCAGCCTATCCTATCCGCTAGGTGGCGTGTGCCGCGTCTGCTGCGCATCGAATCGCTTCGGCCACGCCCCCGCCGGCGGACCGCCCGCCGCCCCGTACCTTTGCAGCGCGCTTGTTACTGCGGCCTTGGGCGGATGCTAATGAGAGGACTGAGGACTGCGAGGTGCCCGCTGCTCGATGTCCTTGCGAGGACCTTTTGCACGCGTGCACAGAAGCTGCGAGCGTACCTCTTCTGCTTTTCCTCGATTTCTCCCCGATTTCATCGACATTTTCCGGGTTTTTCGCTCTCGCCGTATCTGTCAGCACTCGGCAGGACACCAAAACGGCAGCCAGTCGAGGAGAATCGTGTGCACCCGCTGGGCTGCGCACGCGAATCGCAGCTAGGGAGACGGAGTGCTAGAGAAAGGCTAGGAGAACTTCGCAGAGACTCTCTGCGGAGAGAGAGCGACGTTCTGCGAATTTGCGATCGCCGCTTAGCAGGAACGCAATCGCTCGGCTATCTGGGATATCTGGCGGATAGCTCGCATCCCTCGGATACGCCGTAACTGCGGGATGTCCGGGCGAACTGCAAGCTGCGCAAATCCCGCTGCGGCAGTCGCGTGCATTCCGCCCGCTGAGCGCGTGCAAAACTGGGATTCGTATGGACAGGCTGTAAACACGCCGAAAATGTCTCTGCAGCGAGGGGGTAGGACGCAGGGGGGCGTGGAGGGCGTGGCCCGAACTCGCTAAATGCAGATACATTCAGATATTTTCGGGAGGAGGAGGCCTCATGCCGAGCAATTGATTTCCCGTCACTGCATTTTCCGGCGCAACTCAAGTGGCTTTCCACGGGATTTCAATTAAGGACGACTTGGTAGCCCAACACCAAACACTGGGCAATGGCCACGAAGTTTGTTCAGCAACTCCCTGCTCAGTTGGATAATACATCAATGTAACTTTTATAGAGATCCTTGGATTCTTGGCTATATACTTAAAAAAGTTTAAAAGTGGAAGTAAGAACGAGTAGTAAGAAGTTATAAATTATATTACACTGACACCTTGGTGGTTTTTAATCACAGCTTAAATAAATTAATATTCCCTATATTTACAGACTTTCTCTTACTTTTTCTCCCAAAGCCAGGCACTTTGTAGTTTGGCCCATCCCGACCATAAATTTAGGGTCGCCTCGCATCACACTTATCCCCCAGATGCATCCCAATGAGTGTTCCTCACTGTCAGAGGAATGCCCCGACCATCTCCAGGTTTTTCTGGAATCGGCTTAGCTCGAGGGTAACAAGGATCTCATCTCGACGGACCCCTTAACCCATTCTGTTGCGCTTTGTCAGCCATTCAAAAAGGAAACCCAAAAAAGTGGCAAGGAACTGCCTCTTTTTGTGTGATTTTCCTTTTTGTATGCTTTATGGCACGACTTTTTTGTTCGCTTTTCGTTTCTTTGCCACTTTTTGCGCTTCCTTGCAGTTTCTCTGCTGCTTCTGCAACATGCTGCAATTGTGCCACGCCCGCATGCCCCACGCCCACTTTTCCGATTTCCCCCACGCTTTTCAGTGCGCCGCTCTCATACATTTTTTTGCGGGTATCCGATATAGTTGGGTCAGCGCTTGTGGCCAGAACGGTTCTGGTTGCCAACTCCACCGCCCCTCGGAGGGTTAAGGGTGGGGAGTGGTCTGAAAGGGTTAAGGGGCGGCGGGTGCTGGGCGGATTTTCCCGGGGTCGGTGCTGGGTGTTATTGAGTGCAAATAGCAATTTCACAACAATTCTGCCGAATCTCTTCTCGTTCTCTCATCTCGGTGCTGATTTTTTTGCAGCTCGTTTTTGCTTTCAGCACTTTAGGCCGAGATTCCCCAACCCCCTGACATACACCGAAAAAAAGGCCCAAAGTAACGAATAATGAAGCAAGGGTAAGTATTATTTCGAGAAAGGTATCATAGCATAACAACATTTATATTTATATTTTTCTAGAAGTTTGAGATACATCCATTTATTTTATTTACGATTATTTATATTTCAAATTGCTATTATTATTACATTATTATATTATTGGCTATACATTTATTTATTCTAACTTGGCTTTGGATAGATATATTTCACCACAACCCTATAAAGGGATGGATCCAATGAGCCAAGAAGAGGGATACTTAAGTCCAGTCTATAGATTGATTGAAGTTACTGAAGTAACACAATATTGAATTCGATGAGACATATGTATAATTGACTATTCCCTTTTAGATACTCCATGGGTAAAGCTGCCGTATTTTCTTTCTGTATTGCCCACGCCCCTTCCCCGGCTTGTGCCACATGCAACATTCTTTGCATCCATTGACTTGGCTCGTTGTTGCTGCCCCAAACGCAATCACAGGGGATGAAGATTGCTGCAAGGTTTCCCCCTTTTTTTGCCAAATTTCAACTGGGGGCTTTCGCACAATGAACTGTCAAAAATGGTGCTTTTTTGGGCCACTCCGCTATTTTTTTGGTTGGGCGGCACATTCCTGCAGTCGATTTTATTGGATTACGGTTTAGATTGCATTGGCGAAAAAGTGCAGCAGGCAATTCATGTTGCTGTTGTTGTTTAGAAAACATGCAAAAAACTTAACGGCACTTGGCCGCTTGTCCTTGTCATCCATGCCGCCTTTTTGTCTTTTTGGCCCTTTTTTGCGCTTTTTGCACATTTTGGGCCCTTTTTTTGGGTTGCTCACTCTGCCGCAATTTGCTGCTGCTGCTGCTGCTGCTGCTGCAGCTACAACAGCAACATCAACATCTACAACGGCAACATCTACAATAGGCCGGGCGCTAACGAATTGAAATTTGTTTGTTTGTTGCTGCTGCTGGTTGTTTGCCATTTGTTGCTGTTGTTTCCCCTTATTTTGCTGTATTTTTTGGACTTTTTCTTGTTATTTTTGCAGCCGCCGTTTGTTGTTTGCTGTTCGATTTCGTGCGCTTCCGTTTTTAAAATGTACGTGCACCACTGCAATCACTGGGTGGTGCATCCAAAGTCGGTGGTGCGGGTGGTGCCCGGGGAATACCGAGTACACGGTGAATGTCTGATGGATCAGTGGACGAAGGTGGGCTGCGGATATGGCCGCAAATGCCTTCGAAGGGCTGCAGGAAATGGCAAAATACCCCAGGGTTCACGCAGAAAACAGAGGCAGTATTTTTTTAAAAATATTAAAAGGTATCTTAGAACGTACTCAAGAATGAAAAGTCTGTTAAAGATACGAGTATAAAAAAATGTGCTGTCACCATTTATGGACCATAAAATAAATGTACCTTAATTTTTTTTAAATTCTTATTATAAAACCTAGAAATACATTTTTCCCATGGTGCGGGGAATACCTTTCTGAGAGGTCCACTTACTCCTTTTTATGGAAGTTCCCATTACCATTTCAGGATATTGCAGCGTGTTGTGGCAACTGACAAATCCGCTCGTCCATCTAGCACATTTCTAATGCAAAATCCGAAATTCCCAAAGAGGAAAAAGCGATGGGGATGCCGACGGAACCGGAAGTGAGTTAGATCCTCGCACATGCAAATTTCGACTGTGTTTTTTGTCCGCTCTCGCTTGCCAACAGAGATTCCTCGCCGAAATGTTTCTTTTTGGCTTCTTGTCAAAGGAGCTGAGGCAGCTAAGCTAATTAAATTTTGGCCACGCGGTCGGGGGCTGGAGAAAAACAAAAAATACAAAAAGGGGGGCACAAAGCCCCGCAGCCATACCCAGAGTCAAAGGTCAAAGGCAAATGAGCCGGCAGCATTTTAATTAAAAAATTTCCACTAAGCAGGAGCGTGGATCAAAAGCTATCGCTATCGCAGATGCGGCGACTGGCGACCACAAGCTGCAGGACACGAGCACCACCCAACCCTCGAACCCTGCAGCCAATCGACCCCCTCCCCCAAGATTAGAATCATGTGTGTAGACACCCGGGGTCAAATCACTAGCTATTCTTAAAACATGAAAGTAGTACTCACTTGTAGGCGCAATTTGTCTGACATCGTTTCAGACTTTTTTAATCAAATCAGACTCTTTTTTAGGCTTTCTTTTTTTCACAGACGTAAACAGTTAATTTTTTATGGCCTCTTACTATACTTGGAACATCAACCTTACAAATTAAGCACATACGAATTTTAACCCAAGACTAGCAATTCTCCCGCGACTGCAGGCGAGTACGAGTATGTGGGGCGGTTTGTTTTTAGCTTAATGTGATGCGATGTGAGTCCAGCGATAATCCCGAAATGTTCAGCTAATTAAATTGTCAAATATTTTCGTTTCGCAGGGGCGTGCAGTCGAGTCTGGAAGGTGGAAAAGTGCAGGTAGTGGGTAGTGGGTAGTGGGTAGTGCGCAGTGGGAAAACGGGATCAATCCTTTTTCCTTGGGCTGCGGTCAGAGAACGCGAACCCGAAGGAGTGAGGCCATAAAACCCTTTCTTCCCGCCCATCCATCGCTGGAAATTCGTGTTTATTTATGCACTTGCATTGTGTGGCGAGAGCAAACTGTATTTTCCGAAACCCTTTCCACTTCCCTGTGATATCGCCCGTTTCGCGGGAAATTCGCTACCCTTTCAACTCGTCCCTTTGCCGCTGCCGCCTTTCCCGCGCCCTTTTCCCATTTCCCCCTGTTGCAACTTGTCAGTCATTTGAACAAAACTAATTTGCATGTCATTTCTTTAGCACTCTTGAAATTCGTGCACGAAATGCCTGAAAACGAGGGTAGCTCGGTGGTTTTGAAGAAATCCAGTGCATGCATTCACTATAAACTTTTATGAGATGCCCATACTTGGCTCATTTTGTTTCAAGAATTGTTTTTTGCCACAGGCATTTTTGCAAACGATTTGGTTCTTGTATATTAATTTATAATATATCTCAAGATTTTATTTTTTCGTCTCTCAGAAGCGGATTGCTTACATTATAATCATTTTACTCGATGGCTATATTAAACGAATATTTTTAAATAGCCCAGTATACGTTTATCAGGGAAGTTTTTCAGTTGATTTGTCCCTTCGGGTCGTTTTTAAGCTTTCACCTGACGCACCTCGACACCACGACAACTTGCAATTCCACTTGAATAAACATTATTTTCCAAGGAGAAAGGCAACTGGCTCAAGGCAGGGCTGAACCTTTAAGCCCCACAGCCAAAAAGCCCCCTACTGAGCCCTAATATACTTCCAATCCACTTCAAATATATTTGCATTTTTCAACTCTACTGATCATTTTGCAGCCCATTCAAATTAATTAATTCATACGGTTTATATGCCAATGGCAGCCCACCTATATTTTGTGAAAAAATTCAGCTGTATCACCTGCTACGAGTTGCCAGGACATGCTCATAAAAACAAGGACATTCGAGCTGGACGACAAATCATATTACAAAACTTTACACGCTTAAAAGCGCATGTAATTGGCTTTTGAAATGGACGCGCCTCCAAGGGGCGTCGGCGAAGGGTTAACACGTTTCGGCCAGGTCCTTTGGCTTTTTGGCCCGATCCTGGGACACGGGGATCCCGGGCTACTGGGATGCTAATAACAATAAGTGTCGATGTCCCTGCGACCGGCGGACGGCGTCTGTGAAATATGAGGAGCAGCCGGAGCAAGGACACCGAGCTGGTCAACCCCCAGGACCTTCGTTCCCTTTTGTTTTCGCAGTCCTTCTCGGCATTGTGTTCACCCCACTTGGGGCTAATTTTGGCCCTCAAAAAAATTAAAGGGGTGGAAATGGGCGGCCGAAAGGGTTTCGGTGTTACATTACCACTCTGGGTATTTACCATTGCATATTTGTCGACCGATTTGATGTTACTCAATATAAAGTAGAAAACGCAGCAACCGAAAATTTGTGTTAGTTGCCAGGTCAGAAACTTGGGAAAATATAACGATACATCCCCTGGAAAAAATGAAAAATTCGGTCAAAAAATAAATTTCAAAAAAATATGAGGATCGATAGCCCTGCTTGGATGCTGCTCAAATCATCTTTTTGATGTTCGTTTTGATTTGACTTAATTACGACTGAAAAACGAGCGGAAAAGACGTATTTTTTATTCAAAAAGTGCTACTCCTTATTCTTACGCAGAAAATATCAGTATTTTGGTTACCAAATAACGAAGTGTTGTCCGAATAAGAAATGTGATACTTTTTTGAGCTCGCAATTAAATTCGGAATCGATTGGCATTTAAATTTAAAAACCAAAATTTTTTAACATTTTTTCGAAAAAAATGATGATACAACCCCTGTCAAAAAAAGGAAAATTCGGTGAAAAAATAAATTTCCCTAAAAGTGATGGGGATCGATAGCCCTGGTTAATAGCTGCTCATTATAGTAGGTCTTTTTGATGTGCGTTTTGATTTGACTAAACTAAAACCGAAAAACGAGTGGAAAAAACGTACTTTTTATACAAAAAATACCACTCCCTATTTTTACGAAAAAATATCAGTATTTCGCGAAATGAGGTCAGAATAAGGAATGTGATACCTCGTAGAGCTCGTTATTTAATCCCAATTGTTTGGAGTTTAAATCTAAAAACAAAATTTTTTGAACATTATTCGAAAAAAATGATGCTGACACCCCTGGCAAAAAATGCCTCAAATGTCTAAATGCTACTACCTATTTTTCGCCTCAAAATGGGTAGATCATGGTGCCGGCTCGCCATCCTGATTTTCTTCCATTTCGCAATAGCCTTTCCAAATGCATTGGCATGTTTAAGTTTATTGCCGTACAATGTTGTTGTTATGGATTTTCGTCAATTGTCTGGCCCACACACACAGGCGTACTATAAAGTTATCGCTTTTTCCCCGAAAGCGCCTGTCAATTTTTCCAATCATCAGGCCTAATGAAAAATCTAGCTCGGTGGCAGGCGAGGCAGCTGGAAAATTGGTGGACGGGGAGGGGGCGGTGGAATGGGAAGCCCACCAGAAAGCCAGGCAGTTGGGGCGCAAAAATGTTTCATACGATTCTGACAATTTTCTGACAGCAAACATGCCAACACTCAGAAATCGTAGCATGCTTTTTGGCGTAGAGTCCTGGAAAATCTCCCATGGAAGAGTGGAGGCGGAGTGGGTGGCGGCTCCTTTTCGTGATGGGTGACGGCGGTTCGGAGTTGCGGTGCGGCATGTTAAATATACGTCACTGGCTACAACGAGCACATGCCTGGCGCCGAAAAAAGTCGAAAAGTTTCAAGGATATGGCAACAAGGATATAATAACAACCACACCACCACCACCGCCACTACTGCCACCAAAACAAAAGCGTTAAGTTGTCGGCGGAGCGAAATTAAACCCAAAAACTTCTATGACGCGAGTTTTCCACAAATAATCAATGTCAGAAAATTGAGAAAATGCGGATATTCAAAACTTATGAGCCTAAAGAAATAGTAAATCATTTTCTGGCTTAAAAACTGTACCCAGGACTAGAATTAAAATCAAATATGCATGAATTTTAATGTACGACGGATTCTGGTAGTTAATTTTTGGGTTCCCACACTGGAAGTACGGAAATATCGAACGTGAAATTGGGCCTAAATTTCGACCCTCTTGAAAATTTTAGTGTGCATATTTAGAGAATTCAAACACAAGCCCATAGAGGTACCCCCCATCGAAATCGGGACTCAGTAACGAAAGTTATGGATTCTGGAAGTTCATTTTTGGGTTCTCGCACTGGAAGTACGGAAAAATCAAACATGAAAATGGGCTTAAATTTCGACACTCTTGAAACAGAACAATTTTAGTGTATATATTTAGAGAATTTAAACACAAGCCCATAGAGGTATCCCCCATCGAAATCGGGATTCAATAACGAAAGTTATGGTTTCTGGAAGTTCATTTTTGGGTTCCCACACTGGAAGTACGGAAATTTCGACCCTCTTAATTAAAATGAAAAATGCATTATTTTGTATTAAAAAATGGAATACTTCTCAATGATTAAAAATCTTTTTTAATATTCTTTGGAAGTAAAGCCGTGTTTAATTTGAAAGTTACAGCTTTAAACCGCAAAGTGTCATACCAGAGGCCATTAAACATAAGCACACGGCTCCGTTCTCTTTTAATTAGCCGCAAAAGTGTTGTGCGCCTAATGGAATGGCACCACGCTGCGTATGCGTGATATGAGACGGTTGCTAATTAATTTTTTAATTCCAGTTTGGGGTTACATTTTCCTAAAAATAAACAGCTCCTTAAGGAAAACCTGAATAGCTTAGGCAATAAGTAATATTCATGCTTTACTGGTGCTTTCGACATTTCACAAATGTTTCTGTTCTTCGTTTTTTAAAAATGTTCATAGACTGTTTATTTGGAATATGTTGTTGGCTAAATGGTTCATATATCGTTTGGTTTTTTAAATACCGTAAAGCTTTCTAGTGCCGATTCCCCGGTCTTTTAAACCGCAGGCCCTAAAAGTATTGTAAAATTAGTTTGTAATTTCTTTATACATTGAACATTATTACTTTTATAGCTATTTATAATTTTAGTTTGTTATTTTTCCGTTTTTATTAGCTGGCCTTGACACAGATTTTGTGCAAATGGCCGCTGCTCCTGGGAGGAGGGTTTATCTCCCTTTTCGACTGCACTGGGTTACTGCTTCCACTCGGCATTGTTTCAGTTACCCCAAATCTCTCGAGTCGAGAGGCGGCGATGCCATTGTTTGGATATCTAATACCCGCCGGGGGGTCGAAAATAGTAATAAAAAAGCGAAGGGAGTACGAGTACATTCGTCATAAGTGCGTCTGCATATGCCCGATAATGCCGGAACCCGTGAATGCCCATGGAAGCACCCAACACCAACCAAACCCAACGAAACCAAACCACCCAACCCGCCCAAACCACCACGCTGAAGTGGTTGGTTGTACGATTTGGATTTGGAATTTGCGATTTCAATGCCACTCAACTGGCCGCTGGGAAAATCGCCTTAAAAAGTCCTTTTGCCCCGCATCCGCGCATCCGCAAATGTATCTGTATCTGTATCCGTATCCGCACAGATACATTTGTATAATGGCAGAAAGAAGGTCGAGCCATTGGCCCTTCGCTGGGGTGGCTTTTTCATTATCATTTGCCGCTGCACATAAATTATTTATTGTTAGCGATTTTCCCAAAAAGATAACGCGGATGGTAGGGGGTTGCTTTTCGGGAGGGTCGGCTTGCATCATTTTATTTACTTCGGCCGCGAATACCCCTGTCCATATCCCACATATATCCCATATCCCATGTACCGAATCCCCGCTTGTAATCCTCCTGTTTTCGTCTAACGCATTTCGGCCGGATGTAAATAAATATTTATAAGTTTGCTGCCTTTGCCGCATAATGCGAGCCAGCAAAAACATCATAAACATAATATTAATATGGACTCTGTTCGCTCGAATAAATAGCCTGAGGCGGGGAAAATTCGGTGGCAGAGCCACGAGGTATATTCCGATTTATCAAGGGTTCTATATTTACAAAGGCGGATCAAATATGGTTGAACTCAAGCCACTCAAAATGGTAAATTTCCAAGTTGTTCATCTAAAAGTATTTATAAATGTACATAAAATATAATTTCTACTGTATATTCGAAAACGTTATTTTTTTCAAATACTTATTTAAAATTAATTCGTAGTATAGATTCTTATTTACTTTAAACATTTTTACATTTCTTTGATTATCCACAGATTTAAGGCAATGTGACTAAAAATATCTTTAAATAAATAAAAATAATGCCAATACATTTCTAGATGCTCTCTCTTAATTTTCTATACACAACATATGTATTGGAGAAATACTTATTTATTTTAAATGCTTTTCCTTGGCCGCGTTTAAAAACCTCTATAAACAAACAATGGCCAACCCCTTTTGGCAAAGAATGCAGTCCAAGTTAAAATAACTTTATTAAAGCCATCAGCATTTATTAAATCCATTAGCATCACCTCAAAACCCCTCTGTAACGCCCCTCAAATCCCCCGAATTTAACCCTCATAGCCGACCATTTACGAGTTTGACCTTTGACTAACAAGTTGCAAATTTGTTTTTATTCAAAAAAGAAATCCACGCTTTTCGCTGGCTGGCAAAAAAGTGCCTACCGTGACCGCCAAACAACGCCACTACATTAGCAGCTGCAGTGGGTTAAAAAAGGGGAAACCCCTTAAACCCGCTCCGCCCCGGCAGCCGAACAATGCCAAATAATTGGACTTTATGCAGAAGCAATACGCAAAATCTGCTGGATTTCCATCTCTGTCTAGCCACAAGAGCGGAAGTTAACTTGCGTGCCGAGCGCCACTGAGCCCACCACCCACCGTACCACCCCCTGCACCAGCAGCCTTAACCCACCTTAACCCACCCATGGCCCCCCGGTGATATTGCTGTTGCTGGCGGCTTGGCTCGTTCGGTTGCGGTTCAAATTTAATATTCACTCGCGCAAATAATCCACACAGACCCAACAGACAGACACAACAAACACACACAAAATGGCGCTGCTAAGCTGACACAAGTGGGGTTAACGGAGGCGGCGGGGCCAAGGGTGGTGGCGGGTGGATGGGTGGTTGGGTGGTTGGGTGCTGCAGGGGAGCCCGGCTAACTGCAAACTGCAACTGCAAGTGAAGTGTTGTCTGTGGCTAGCCAGCAGCCAGGATTCCATTCTCATATGTGTGATTCTACACTGATATCTTGAATGACATTTTAAAAACATAGTCAAGGAAATTCTTCCTATATAAAACTGTAGATTCATATAGATTTAAGTACCCTCTAGTTAGTTATTATCTAGTTAGTTACAAAATATTGTAATAAAATAAGTTTATAAAGTGTATGCCTCTTTAAACTCTGTAACAATATTTAAACTTATTTACTAAAAGTTGGTTTGTCCAGCTAAAAATAACTTCGAACCAAAATTCCTACATTTAAATTAATTATTATATTTCATTTACGATTTTTTTTCGAGTGCACAACTCACATGAATCGAGGCAAAAAGAGGGTGCTACTGGAGACAGATTATTTATTATTTGCCTGCGGAGATTTCATTTACACAATGAGCCTTTCGAGCAGCGAGAAGTGCATTAAATCATCAATTGTCTCGATCGGGGTATATTAAGAGTTGGGTGTCATATAAAAAAGGGGAAAAGTCAAGGGATTTTTCCTACACGCCGATACACTCAAGACGGCTGTGTGTACGATACGTCTTTATTCCTGAAACCAATATAAATCCCCTTTTTATAACCATATATTCTTTAAAAATAGTTGAATACCTACGTGCAAGCACCAATGTGTGGATAATATATTTTGGCTTTGCATGTTTTAGTTTCAATTCACATACATTTATAGGGCTTTCGTACAACTTCAGAACCATCCACCCCTTTAAGGGCAGCACTTAAAATGTGCATAATGACGAATTCCAAGGATCCCTCCCACATTCTCGCTGGGAACTTAACCACTTTCGGATCCATGCAAATTACGCATACGCCGCATGTTACGCTCGAGATGAGCCAAAATCCAAAAGCAGAGATGACCGGCTAAGTGAGAACATTTGGCCATTAGTTGGCCCTAATTAGCCGCAAATTGGCGGCTCCAACGGTTCAATGGCCAAAACCATTTCCCAGAAAAGCACGTGTGTTGGGCTAACAATTAGGGAAAGGGTTGGCCTGCAAACTGTAATTTGGCTTGATTTGCTGACTGACCGCCAGAGCAGTTTTCCCCAGCAAAGTTCTCGCCACTGTCCGCCGCTGGAAAATGCAACTTCAGGACTTTGGGATGATTTTCCCCCGGCCGCCAATAAAATGCCTTCATGTCACTGTCGCGACGCCTTTTGTTTTGCCAGTGTTTGCTCCGCTTCACTCCCTTGATGTTGCTGCCGTGCAGTTGATGTTGCCGCTGTGCTGTTGCTGTTGCTGCTGCTGCTGCTGCTGCTGCTGGTGTTGCTGCTGCCGTTCGTACAACTGTCCAAGTGACAGCTGCCGCCGTGACTGTCAGCCAACCGCCCTGGAAAAAAGAAGCCAGGCCAAAAACAACAGGGCACAAAAAAACCAAAGGTACAACGAATCGAGCACTCAGCCCTTTGAATGCCCTGAATACCCTTTCAAAACCATTTAGTAATCAAATCAATCTGAAATTTTCTTAAATTCTTTGATTCTTACGGTCTTATACATTAAGAAATAAAGTGTACATTGGATTATATAGATATTTAAACAGTTCTACGATAACTACTTGCTACATAAGGGTGTAGTTCCTTCGAAAACTATTAATACATTTTTCACAGAATAGCTTTCTATTTGCGAACACATTTTCAAAAGGTTTTCCAGGCTTCTGACCAAAATGGAAATGCCCGATCGGGAAAAGCGCAGCAACAACCTCTGCTCGATCTCTGGCTCTGCAGCAATGCGCAATCAGTTGCAACGCAATTTGATTTTGTCGCTTCATGGCTCATGCACCACTCCCACGCCCCCTTTTCCGACCCACAGCCACCGCCCCAAAGCCCTGCCCGCCGCCCACCATTTTCCACCCATAAAGTGCACATGTCGCTTCATGTTCACAGTGACATTCATTCGCCGTCGCAGCGCTTTCTTTTCCACCAGCCATAAAAAGTTTCCGGCCAACATTCGACCCCCGCCCCTGCCACTGTCCCTGCCCCTGCCCCTGTCCCTGCCACGCCCCTTCGTCTGGCCAGTGCAATTGTTTCACCTTTTAACCCTTCGGCCCCCGGCACCGCCCGACCCCCGGCTGGCGGAATTTTTTGGCAATTTATTTGATGGCTTCAAGTTGCCGACGTTGCTGCGGTTGCAAAAGTGCATTAGCCGCTGCCTGTCATTCATCGAATCAAGTGTTATGCGGCTGTCACAGGCCGCGGGGCTTGGGGGGCTAAGCGCTGCGGGACGGGGCTTTGGGGGTTAAATTGCAAGGGCTGGCGGGGGCAACCACCCCACATTTTTGTTCTGCCGCGGTTTTCGGCCACATGGACCAATGACAAAAACTTAGCCCGGAATTCGCCGGATTCGCGGCTTGCCATTTGGAAGGCTTAGATTGGCAAATTGACTTTAAAAGTCTTAATATTGGGGTTAGAAAAACGGTTTTAAGTCCCTAACAACACATCCTTCAGCCCTTTATGATTTCAACAAGCCACTACGTTCAAACATTTAAGGACGTTAGTAGTTGCCCTTTTATAATCACTCTTTAAATAGTTAATCTAACGAAGAGTGATTTTTAATCATAATAAAATTGTATAAAAATAATAATAATACGTATTTTAATAATACATTTCTTTACTTGGTATTATAAATATTTATTTAAAAATTACAGGCCATTAAAAAATGTTTTGTAGATGTCTTGCAAAAATCAAGCTCTAATTCTGTACCTTACCTAGATTGTTTATTTATGAAACAACCAAAAAATGCAGTTGCCTGAAATGCAATACAATTCGCTTTTCAACAAATGATTTTATTTCGGTGCTCCTTAAAGCTTCCAAAAATCGTATTTTTTCTTACTTTTGCGTTTAATGCTTGATGTTGTTTTTATGCTATTTCTCGCGAGTGAATTTTATTTTTTCGGTCCTCTGATTGCTAACGACAGTGCCACGCCGCCTTGGCCATCATGGTTATTGTTACTGTTGGTTGTTTATCTGTTTGTTGCTGGTTCTTAGCACTCAATTGATTTGGTTGTTATTGCTCGGGCCGCCGCCTTGCACTGTGGCACATCTTCCCCTTGTTTGGTCCATTTTTACAGGGATAAGGCCCCTTGGAAAGTCGCGCCATCGCCGCCCCTGCCAATCTGCATCTCGTTTGTGAAATACCCGAAGCATTGCGGTCGCCATATTGCGTTTGCATACACGCCCACATGCCAAACACACACGCACACCCACTGCCCCACACAGATACAGCCCTCCCCCACTTCCTCCACCCCTCGCACACACACTCGCATTGACAAGAGCGTATTGATGGCCATGTTTCATGCGCCGTTGTCAGCCAAATTTAATGCGCGCCGCAAATACGCAAGGCCACCCAGCGCACCGCCCAACTTCCACCTTCCCCCTGACTTTTCCCGCTTTCCACACGCCCCCTTTTCGCCTTTTCCCCGTTTTCCCGCCTGTCAGTAAGGCAGACAACAAGCGCGACTTTTCATTTGGTCATTTAATAAAATGCAATGCCCAGCCGCCATGTGGACAGAAAGGGGGCGCACCGCTGCCAGGGGCGTGGCAGGAGGGGTGGTGCCCCTGCTTTATTACAATGCTGGGCAGCAAAATTGTTGTTGGATTTATGGCGGCATTACATGACATGATTAATGGGCTCCAATAGCGGCCAGAGTCCAGGGGATACGAGGGGGTTTCATGGCTAGGGTCGGCAGGAGGCGGGGGACGGGGGCGGGGGCATAACCAGGACAATGGACACGCCGGCAAATGTTGACCAGAAGGCGGATTTAAAACGCAGCTCCATCAGCATCATCATCGCCATCATCGAAAGTTGCATCAAAGCAGCTGCCACTGTCATGAAAAGGGGGCTTAGCCGAGGGGGCCAATGCGTCCCAAGCAAGGCAGAAACCTTTAAGACCAGCTAACAGTGAGTTCAAAATCACAGGGCTAAGGGTATTTAAAGATATTGCATATAAGGCAAATACCCTTAAGAGGACTTCGTTTATAAGGAAAATACAAATTAAGTAAAAAGTTATCATGAGAAAATTACAGAGTTGTAATAAGAAATTGCTCAATTTTTTCACAGGACATTTATGACCCATAAACCAAAGGACATCTGTTACATATAACTAAAATATGCAAAATAAGTCTGAATTGAAATATCTATTAATTATTCTGGTATTACATACTTAGAATATTTTTGTCAAAACATTTTCAGATTATAGATGGCGGAACTCTACATCCTTTTTTGTTTTGCCTTTCAAAATGCAACTCCTGCTGGAAAAGCTCATTGGAATTTTTCTGCAGGCTCTATTTGCCAGCTCGCTGGCAGCCATAACATTTGAGACATTTCCGCTATGCAAATGACTCCCAATTAGTTCAATCTGCCATCCCAGGAACTCCACAAAGCGTCTCCGCAAATATGACACACTCAGACGGGAGCTCTTAACTCTTGACTTCTGACTACCGACTGCTGGATCAAAGCTCCTGCCCCTCCCGCCGGCTAATCAATGGAATCGAACGGAGGGGTCTGGGGTGGGAAATGGGACGGGGAAAATGGGAAATATGGGGAAATTCCGAAAGCCAAACTGAAGCAGGTTCCCCAATTACCCGGAGCTAAACTCCGACTGCCTCGCTTACGATTCGTTTATTCTGTTGATCCATCAAATTAAAAATGTAATGCTTCGAAATTTAAACACCCTAATGCAGCCCGAGGAGGGGATCAGGGATCACTAATAAGTGCAATCAGTGAGCGATGTCCGTCTGTCGGGCTGGAGTCACCTGTACGGCGCACACCCGACCCGAAACTCCATTTGAATCCTCTCCCCGGACTGCAGTTTGCCTTTTGTTTTTGCACAGCTCGTTCGCTTTTTTGTTTTATTTCGGCACTCGTCTCCTAATGAACTCGTTCTCAGGGGAAAAGTGCGACGTAAAATTCAGGTACACTGGCAATTAATTAGTAATATTTTAAAAAAAGAATTAAGAAAATTTTAAATAATTTATTGAGCTATAAACTGAGAATTAAAAAGTGAATTGTCGCTAGCTAACAAATATAGTTATAGAAAATCAGCTATCACAAGAACACAACAATATATTTTTAAAAATATCTTTACATTATATATTACATAAACCTCAACAATAGATTTTTAGAAAATAGTTTCTAAAATCGCAGTTATTATACAAACTAATCATATTTCATTGGTGTTATAGATGTGTGTATTAATTCTACAGTATTACTGTTTTGATTTCTTATTTTATCATTGCAAGGTATTATATATTTTCTCTCAGTGCAGTTCAGCCATCAAGTGGCATCAACGTTGTCATGATTTCTGCTTGTTAACATGGCTACCGTAGGAGTGGTGCCATCCTCACTCCTTTTCCAATTCAGTTCGGTTCGGTTTGGTTTGGTTTGGTTTTCCTGTCTTTCAAATTGGGAATTCTGAAAATTTAACTCTTAACGTTGCCCTCGTCGGTGTTTTTTATTTGTGTCCCTTGTTTTTGGCAAGGGATGTGGGCTGCGGGGGGCACTGCCATAATTCCTCGTCGACATGTCAACAGAGTGCCTCCATCCCAAGGATCGGCTGCCGAAAACAGTTGCCACACCGAATCTGCCTCTGTATCGGTGTCTGAATCGGAACCCGGTCGGAGACGCTGCTACGGACGGACGGACAGACTTACGGACGGACAAACGGACGGGCGGACGGGCGGACGGGAGGACGGGCGACGTGTTAGTTCATTTTGATTGCTAATTGGTTTGTTAAACAATGGCGTCGGGGGTTTTAACGAATTGCCCAAAAATGCAACGGGGCATGAGGTGAAAAGTTTATGGGCTGGGGTGGCATATCACTGATGAAGGGCCGCCGCAAGGTTTTGGTCTTGGGTTTATCTTTTCAGCGCGAGAAGTTGGGAGCTTCAATTAATGAAATTAGAAGCATGTTGTAACTTTTTATTCACTTCTTAAAGTGTTTAATGGTGAATTAAAAATGTTTTTTATTGACTAAAAATGATTTTTTCAGGAATTTATAATCCATAATCAATTTTCAATATTTAATTAAGTTATTTTGAAATTATTCGGGTATAAGATTGTTCGCATGTACTCCAAAAATATTATAAATTCAATAATAACCCTAAATTTAATGACTACAATTTTCCATTGCGGCTTCATCCGCCGCTAATTTTTCAGGCAACCCTCTGCCATCTGTGTTTGCCTTCATCTCTAGTTAAGTAATTTCCACGAGCAGTTTCCCAGTTGACATTGACTAACCGCAAAAGGGTGCGAGGAGGGGCTTCGTAGGAACCGGGAGAGGCTAACTAGAATTTTCCTTGGCAAATGGCTGCGAATTCGGAGGAACTGCAAAGGGGGGATGTGTTGGCAGGATGATTGCGCCGCTTAAAAGGCAGGTGATTCGGCAACAAGTGAGACGACCGCATAATCCACAGCGACCACAAAGGCCACACGGTGGCGCATTAATAAATTTGCTCTGGCAAAAAGCTGAAAAATATTGAAAAACCGATCTCTACACAATTGTCCATAAAGTGGACACTTTTTTGCGTTATTTTCCCTTTTTGCAGTTGATGCTGCTGCCGCCGTCGTTATTGCCGCGGGGTGTCCTTGTTTTTGCCGTGCGACCACAGCAAGGATTAAAGCGGACAGTAAAGCGGACGCGGTGCCATTTGTTGTGACAATGCGGCTAACAAAAGCGAAACACAACGCAGCCCATCACTGACTCGTTGATATTGACAACTTTTTAATCACTTAATAAATTCAATAAAATTAAATGCGGTTAAGCGGCTACAAGGACGGCGGCTGCTCGGCCACTCGGCTTCGCGGCTCCCCCAATCAAAACTCAACCACCTCAATCAAGGGAACCCCTTCGTCCGCCAGTCAATCAAAAATCCTCAAGCGCCTGACAACGAACAAAAGACTCGCAAAAATGTTGTCGAAAGGATTCAATGAGCCCCAGCTCCTCAAATATTTGAGTGCCCTTTTTCGGGTATCCCAAAGTGTTTGTCAGGGCTTAAATACTTGGCCAGCTTAATGGAGATTCAAATGAATTGGCTCAATAAAGTGAATGAATAAAGTACATTCAAGTAACTAATTAATTGATTACGCCTTTATTTACATTATTCATAAGCTCGTAGTCATTTAGTCTGAAAATTGTAATATATTTTTAAATGGGAGAAAATATTCTTTGAACTTTCTTACCGACAAGTATAGATGTTTTCTGGGGCATTTCCAGTGCGGCCTTCTTCTCTAGCATTCGCCCTTTGAAGGACATTTAATTAGCATGATTTAATTTGCGCGCAGCATTTTCATTTCGAGAATTAAGTGGCTCGCTCCGAAATCATCGGTGTTTTGGCTGGGGCTCCCTAAGCCCATCCCCTACAATAAAAACCGATAGACCCGGGCTTAGTTGAGGAAATCTCGGCTATTGGGGATTATGTCGGAGCATCGACTAATTGGAGTTGTTTTCCTGGGTCTCCGTTTTGCAGCCCAACCTAAGCGCATTAGGAGAGCAGAGGAAACGCAGTCTGAGTTGCGGGTTAACCGCCAAGGCCTTAGGCTTTTCTTTTTCACTTTTAGCCCTCGCCCCACATATATTTTCCGTGACAGCTAACAAATTGCCAACATTGGCATTTGAATTGTAATGCCCATTTTAAAGGCCCGTTTAAAGTTTTCGCAGACAATTGACTCTGCTCGCGTGACACTTTGGATTTTGTGGGCAACTCTGACCCCCCAAAACCCACTGCCATGGCCGCATGCAATCAGCGCTGACCAACGCGTTTCATTAGCACCAAATTAAGCAAAAATCACCCAAAAGGGGAAACAAACGAAAAAAGACTATTTAGGGCCCAGACAGGGCTGCTCAGCAAAATAGCAACGAGACTGGGTTGTAAGAATGCCTGTTATTTGTAGACATCCTGCACAAATATTTAATTGTATTCGACTTTGCTCTTACTATTTAATGAACGGGAAAAGAGACTTAAGACACTGTTTTAAAAATACCTCTTCATTTATAATTAAGAACACCATTTGTGTGAGCACATCTGTGTTTGTTTCGAGAGCCATGTTGATCGTACTCCCTATAAAGGGTGCTTCCCTCAAAGGCAGTTGCATTGGTCAAAATAAAAAATTAAAGAAGAAAACAAAGCGGCCTCGCCTCATTTTGTTTGTAATTTGTTCGGGGGAAATTCGGAGGGGCGGAGACGATGGGGGAGGAGGGCGGTGGGGGCCGACAGTTCATTTACCTTTCCTTTCTGCGGAAAACCCCTGCCCCCAGTCCCCCACTCTCACGGCCCGTGCCTCTTTGTAATTTCTGGCCAACCATTTTCCATTGGCCATTTTTATATTTTCGGTTCATTTCGCTGGCCCCTCCCCCACGATTTTCCCCCTCCCAGCCCCACCCCATCCATCGCTCATTTTCCCCACATCTTGTTTGTTTTGCTTTGTTTCGCTGGCGATTCGATTCGATTCGATACGATACGATTCGTTTCGCGTGGCGCGGTTTCGTGTATCTTTGTATCTTGCCCCGTATATCTCTGCTGCATCTGTATCTGTGTTTGCGTCTGTGTACCTAGTGACGCCCCAAACCGCCGGCAATCACACACAAGCAACCTCAGAAGCGACAACAATTAAAGCAACAATTTGGAAACGACACATCGGCTACTAGCTCACAAAGGAGGACTATTTCAGCACTCGAAAACACCGACGTCTGCGGAAAAGTGTTAAGATAAATGCTATAGCATTTGGTTGGTTTAAAAATAATGAACAGAGGTACACCAAATGTTGCACTTCGAGAAGGAGGCTACATATAAAAACCGAATAATATACAACATCAATGCCAAACAAAATCAAAATCAAGCGCAGCAAAAAACACACCGATGCCAAAAATAAGCCAACAAAAGTCCGGTTCTTTTTTAGCAAAAGCAGCCATCTACTTTTTCCTGCGGAACGGGGAAAATAAAACCAAAGAACTGGAGGCTGAAAAAAACATGGTGAAAAGTGTAGAACACATTGTGAAAATGTAAATTTTCCATTGATTAAATGCGAAAATGCAAGTGGTGGGCTGGAAAAGCGGCGAAGAACTGGGAGTGGAATCATTACAGATGCAACTGTTTTTCGAGAAAATATTTTGGGCAAATGCCAGGCGGAAAAATCCGAAATTCGCAGCTTCAATCGAATTCACTTGAATGGGTGGAATTCCCCTGAAAGTGTACTTGTGCTTCCTTTATGTGCGGTTCTTTGGCAGTGGTTTAAGTCGTTTGTTAATACAGGTTTTCATAATGAAGTCGGTATGTTTTTACTCATTGCTTATTTGTACAATTATACTTGGATTATGAAGGGAGTAGTGTTCTGTATGATTTTTTATACATTTACATACATACATACAGAATCATTGGAACAGTGTTTTCATGGAGCTGTGTAAAAAGTTTTTCATTGCGAGTCAGTTTTTTGTTTCAAAAAAGAACTTCATAAAAAAGAAAATTAGCTACTGATAGTCATCTTGTAAATAAATTATCCACGAAATCTTTTTTATTATTGCTACTTTCTTTTGTAATTATTTGTACTATTTTTTTTTTAAATCGTTTGCATTACAATTTTTTAAGCACCAGTGAGAAACGAACTTTGAAGCAGCCTAAAAGTAAATGTATATTCCCAATGAAAGAAAGTTGTTTTATCGTTAAGAATATTAAATTGATGTATTTTCTATTTGCTCATCGACTTATTTTAAGAGATACCTTTTTAAATATTTGTTGTTTCCAGCTTCATTGCGAAAGAGTTTTCCTGCAGTCCAGGGAGTTGAGAGGATGGTTTCCCACTGGCAGCTCACCCACGGCGATCTGGCCAAGTGAGAAACCCCATCGTCCTGTCACCAAATCGAGGTCCTGCGACCTTGACCAATCGAAGGCAAGGTCGGAGCGGCAGGGGCAGGGGCAGCGGCAGCGGGACGACCTTGACGGCCCACAAAATCCAACCAAGGTGTCGACCAGCAAAAGGAGATAACTCAACGCGACTGTGCGGTTAATGGCCTCGACAAATTTCACTGCGGTCGGCCAACTGCACGTCCCGTCCTGCACATCCGCCAGATATGTATCTGCATCCGAGCATTCGAGCATCCTGGCTACGAAATCGAGTTAGTTATGCCAATTAATGCGACAATTGTCGAAAAGCGAGCTCCTGCGGATCCAACGAGGTTCCCTAATCACCAATAATCCGCATTAATTGCCATCAATTTGGGCTTTGGCCATGTCCATGTCCTGCGGTCAGCAGATGTCCTTCGATTTTCGAGCACCACCAGGCTCCCACTGTGCACTGAAATGCTGTCGGTGTTTCGGGAATGCGGATATCTTTATCTTTCTGTTGGGAAAAATTGTGAAACCAAACAGAAAATGTCGAGACAATACGGTTAAAATTCATACACACCACAAAATATAGGAAAACATTTAAAAAGTTTCGTATAATAATTCCTAATCTATCTTTTGGCAAAAATTGTGAAACCAAATAAAAGTTTCGAGGAAATATTATGGACTTACTTTTAGCATAAAATAAATTTGTATATACACCGTAAATTTTGGAAAACATTTTTAAAGTGCCCATTTTAATTTCATATCTTTATCGGTCGGCTTAAAAAATTTTGAACCAAGAAAAGTTGTCAACATAATATGGGTTCATTTAATTATTGTAATGGATTTTTATATATGAAAATCTTTTAACAATTCCTACCTAATTTGTATACTCTTTTTTAAGTTAACAATGGTTGGGCTTACCATTGAGGTAGCTCCTTTTATTATTAGCCCATTATTCACCCCCCAGTAATACTTCTTATCGTTTTCGCTTTCTTCGGGGGAGGTCTCAATCATTGTTCTGATTGATAAGAACAGAGATTCTGCAATAAACTTGAGGACACTTGGATTTTCCCCCCAGCTGACAACCACAGTATAGGTGTTATCGATATACTCGAGAGATAAGTTCAATTGAAATTATTAATTCCTTGTTGGTTTTCCCACCAATTTTGCTTTGATAATTCAGTTTTGGAATTTCTCACTTTATTGGTAATTCCTCGTGGAACTGTGCTATCTTCCTCCGATAAGAGGACGAATGTGTTTTAAAGGGGAAATCCAATGAATATACATTTTAAGTCAATGCCGGAGTATTGGGTTCATAAAAAAGGATACGAAAATTCGTCACCTTATTATAGTAGGAGTACCATCCGGTTTCGATATGTTTTAAGTTGAAAAATACTATTCCTTTCATTTTCCCCTTTTAGAACTCAGTTTGTGTGCTTTTTGGCTGGAAGGAAGTGTCGCTGAAATATGTAAGAAATAAAAACAAGTACTGGATATTTTTTGTAAATACTTTTCGAGTGTGATTTTGTTTTTTATTTGGTTTTGTTTCAAATTCGATTTTTTGTGTTAGATTTCTTTTCGCGCTAAAACTTACGGCTAGACAAAAAAATTGATTTCCCGCTTAGACGACTAGTTAAACATAAAGATTAAAAATAGCTAAATTCGCGTATTATCCATCGAAAAAAAAGGCTCTCAAAAAAAAAGTAGTAATGAGTGTTACAACTAGTAAGCTATATACAAAAGGTGTGTGGGTTCCATTTGTATGGCTCGAACCGCGATTGAACTAAAGTTGCTTTCTTGGTAATATTCTGGATCTAGGTCTATGAGTGTTTTTTCTGCTGGGATTTGTAGAAAATCCGGGTGAAAAACGAGGGCCTGTGACTCAAACTCGTCGCACGATTTTATGAGTCCGAGCATAAAACTTCGCCGGAGTCTGAGGTCCAGGGGGAGTCCGTGTCCTGGATCCGCTGTCCCGTTACAGTATCCATTATCTTGGTGATTTCTCCTGATGACTTGCTGATGAATACCCTCGTATCCTGTCAACCGATGAGGCTGCTCCGTTTGCCGGCCGGAGGTAACTTATAACACTATATCACAATTATAATTTTTGCCCGCTTGCCGCTCTGCGCCGCCGCTGTTTTATCACTTTGTTTTTCTGCTTTTCCGTTTTTCCGCTCGGGATCAGTTTTTAGTAGGGCCGCCACACGGTCTTCTGCTGGACGGCGGCGCTCTTGATCTTGGTGGTCGTCTCCGGCGACGACTGCCGCCCGTGGACGACGGCTCCGGGTCCGCTCTCGTGGTACAGGGGCTTCATGGCCGAGGGCGCCTTCAGGTCGCAGCGCATCCGCAGGGGCGCCACGTCCAGGCTCTTGTCCAGGTCGAACTCCGACTTGACCACGTCGATCTGCTCGTCGTCGGAGTCGCCATCGCTGGCCGACTGCTCGTGGATGGAGCTGGTCTCGATGGAGGTGTTCAGCTTGAGGAGCACGTGCTGCTGGGTGGGCGAGGAGCTGGAAGGGCGCGAGGAGGCGGGGCTGACGTGGTTGACCACCGGCTCGCTGGCATGGTGATGCAGTGCAGCGTTCCGCGCCCGCAGGCCCGCGGCGGCGGCAAAGTTGTACGGATGGAAGGCGTGGGGCGTGGCGGTGGCCACCTTGGCGGCGGCGGCGGCGGCCACATGGTTAAACGGGAACTGGGGCATGGCGTAGGGCGTGGCCGGAGCAGCACCTGGTGGCGACGGCATCATGGTGGCTGCCTGACCCGCCGTCGGCGGATGCGGGTACTCGGCGGGCTGCACCACGGCCGAGGAGGAGCTGGTAGACACGGGCACCACGGCGGGATTCGGGTTGGGCGAGACGGACGAGGCCGAGGACTTGGCCAGGGCGGGATGGTGCACCTGGGCCGCCTGGGCGGCTGCCTGGTGGCGGAAGTAGTCCGCGTAGCCGTAGGTCATGTACGCCGCGTCCAGCCAGGCGGGGTTCAGCATGAACGGGTTGAACGCGCCGGGATGGGGGTAGCCATAGCCTGGAAGGAAAAGAAAAAGCAGGAAGTCAGTAAGGAACGTGGCTTTGAAGCAAAGGTTTTTAAAAAGGGAGGAGGAGGGGGTTTAGTGGGTTAGGGTCGCCTTTAAAGTCATTTTATAAGCATTTTTAAGTGTATAAACAGGGTTCTTTTCGTATTTGTTTCCATGGTTACAAGATTTGAAGATTTTTAAGATCATATAATGATGAAAACAAAGTATATACGTAAACTATTTGAAATACATTGAGTATCTTTGAGATACATCCTTGAGATCAAGGCTGGCAAAGAGATGCTGAGGTCTTGGGATCAAAATAAAATAAGTTTGGAGTCTTTATAAAGTATGCGGAATACTTTGAGTATCTTTGAGATAGTATCTGAGAGACTGTTTAGATGGTTCTGACGGCTTTTAAAGGCTGGTGTGTTGGGGAAAGGGGATGTGGGGGAGTGGTTCGAACTGAAAACATAACGGAAACTAAAAAACTCACTTTGCTTACTTCTTGGCTCCCGCGGCCCGTCGACGGTCACCTTGATGGCCTTGCTGTAGCTGGCGATCTGCACGGGGTACGTGGCGATGGTGATGGTCAGCGTGAAGGACTTGCCGCGGCCGCTCCTGCCCACGAAGCGCAGATCGTTGAACTTGGCCACCTGGTTCTTCATCGTGGTGGTGCAGTTGCGCAGCTCGCCGCAGTAGTTCTCGTCGTTGCCGCACTTGATGGACACCAGGGTGCCATCGGGCACGTCGTCCAGGGCGATCACCTTGAAGGCGCCGGGCAGCGACTTGTTGGAGCGCCAGTGGTTGGGCAGCGCGCTGCACAGGATCGAGGGCGAGCCGGTCTGGGCCAGCTCGCCGTGGTACTCCTGCAGCATCTCGTGCAGGCTGGCGAACATGTCGGTCATCGAGCTGGGCATCTTGGCGGACGCGGAGGCGGAGGCGGCGGCCACTGACGCGGAGCCCGCGGCCGGGTTCTGCTGCGGGCTGCTGGCGTTGTTGGAGCTGGAGTTGTTCGTGCTGAGGTCCGGCGTGGAGCTGCCCGTGCTGCTGGCCGAGTGGGTGCTGGTGTTGGCCAGGCTCTGGCCGGGATTGCCCTGTGCCGCGGCGGCCGCGGCGGCGGCGGCGGCAGCGGCTGCTGCTGCGGCCAGGACCTGTGTGTTGTTGGCCACCATCGTTGGACCCGCTGGCAGATGCATCTCGTCGTATCCGAAAGTAATCCTTGGGAGCGTGTCTCTCGGGGCTGTATCTCTGTGTGCGTTTCACTTCACTTGTATCTGTTTGCGGGTCACTTGCAAAAAATTGGTTTGGGTTTTGAATTTCGCGGTTTCGAATCGGTCGTTGTGGCTCTCGAACACTCGGAATCGCAATCGGTATCTCTCAGTGCGTTCTCGACACGCTAAAGTCGCTGAGTGAACTGATTCTCTGCTGCGATCGTTGGCAGTATTTAAAGTGGAATGCGCTGCTCGCCGCCTCTGCCGGCGTCGCTGCCGCCGCCCGGCGCCCGTCTCGCTCGCTCGCCCCGGCTCCGTCCCGCTCTCGCGCGTGGTCCTGGGCGGTGTGGTGGTGCGGTGGCTACCTACGCACACAGGCGCGCTCTAAGGGTGCCGGCGAGCAGGTATGTACATCGCACATCGGTATATCGAGCAACCACCATTGCCGCCGCAACAACAACCACAGCAAAAAATTTCCCATTTTTCCATTGCGGTCTCTCCGTGTGTGTTCGTGTGTCTGTGTGTCTGTGTGTCCGTGTGCCTGTGTGGCTGTGTCCGTGTGCTGCGAGAGAGAAGTCGCTTGTTACTTGTGGCCAGAAGGGAAAAAAGAAATAATAAAGGCGGAAAAAGGAAAATCGCACGGGCGAGAGCGAGAGAGGGATGGCCTGGAAATGGCACCGAGAAAAACTCAAAAAGAAACACACCGAGGCTTTTCCGCTCTCTCGCTCTGGCTCTGGCTCCGGCTCTGGCTCTCCCTCTCTGCCCCACGGGCGGTCTGGAAATGTGTGCGTTTTCCTTTTCTTCGCTTTGCATTTTTTCAGTTTTCCTCCTTGCGCCGCGCCACGCACGCCGAGGAGAACGGCCGTGCAACAGATTCCCGTTTTCCACTTCCAGCGGCGCGCGTGTTTTGCCGGCCCTCCTGCCGAGGGGCGTCCTCGAGGGGGGCGGCCCAGGTAGGCACCCACGGCCGAGCGGAGGGGTGGGGAGGGCCGGCCAGGGCGTCCTGCCGACAGGACATGAGGACTCAATTAGCCGGTGGGAGGAGGGGCCAGGGGCGAAATTATCATAAATATTATCGCAAAACAAGGGGATCGGAAGCCACGCCAGCCTTGAGTCCTCGCCACTCAGAGGCTGATCTTGGGGTCTTGGGATATTAGGGGGGTCAAGAATCTGCAGAATCCTGAGCATCTAACTGAGCTTGGGGTCATTTTATATCTGCAAATATAACATCGCTTGGCAGGATAGGCAATGCCACTAAAACTAGTGTTAAAAGTGCTGAGGTCAGCTCTACACTTAATGATTCAAGTGCTATCTAATCTTAAAGTATTCATTGCGGTCTCTCGGGCTCATATATGTCAGCGATCCATTCCCACTGTCATAGCTACTTCTCTCTCAATCGATCAGAGACTGCCTAAGCTGGATAGAATAACACTCCTTATCAATGTCCCAGAAATTAGTGCTCCGTCGATGATCATATTACGGCACCCTGATCCCGCACCACAGCCATTGTTGCCCAATGTTACCTCGACTCCGCCCACGCTTACTCGGGTCTCCGATCTCGCAGCTCGATCGGCGATCCGCCATCTCCGATCTGGATCTGTCCCACCAACACCCATTGTGAGGTCCGGTCTGCGCCGGGCACTATCATCGGATCGACTTAATCCTAATGCTGATCGGGCGATTATCTGGCGATTAGTCGTGTAAATATTTGTGTGGCGCAATCCCCTGCGATCTCGTTTCCATATCCGTTTTCGCTGCCTGCGATCGCCGATCCTTGATTGGATCAGGCTTAGCTAGCTGATCGGATTGGATCTGGTCCGGAAGTGTGATGCTCGGAGGACACGGCCGAGAGCTGTGTCACATTTCGATTTCAATCTTAATGCATCCTCATTTCTGTCCTAAAAAATAAATGTGATTCTATGCGGACCCATTGTTCAACATCTTGTTATAGCCTTACATATTAACTTTTACCACTCTTGGTACTTACTATAACTACAGATTTATGATATTTTAGACTACAACCTGGTAATTGGTTCTATAAAAACTGTTCTAAAAGCTTTTACTCCTTAGTCACCAAAAACCTTTACGATCATATTTCGACAGCCAGTGAGTGCGTATTTTTCGCGGTGGAGCTCAAATCAAGTGCCTGACAGGCCGAAAAATTGCGGCCCACCAAAACAACCTTAAAAACGAGGCCACACAGGACCTCCGATTTTTCGACGGCGTGTCGGGGCAGGGCTGGCTTTTCCAGGCTTCGGGGTGGGGAGGCGTGGAGGTGGGGGAGGCTACCTCGGGAGGGGAACCACGAGGCAAGACCAACCAAAATGTCGCGAGAACGCGCCGCTCTCAGCTGGACATCGTGGACGCACACTTCCACTAAATCCAGTGAAGCGGCAGCGCTGCCTTTGTACGTGCGCGGCCGCTCGCTGCGAAGGACCTCGTGTCCCTGCAGCGACTCCTTCTGCGGCCCGGGACAGAGGGCCGCTACGGCAGGGCAGGTTGGCGGGCGGGCGTGCGACAAGGACGCGACTCTCGATTCCCGGGAAATCGGCGCACTGTCCTCGCTCCTTGGATCCTGCTGCGCTTCCTCGGCACTGTGCGACAGAAGCCGCCGCAGCACGCGCATCGCAGGACCCGCAGGATCGCCCAGCACCAGGTAGGACCCGCTGCCCATACACGCTGCCCATAAACAGGCTCTTCAGGCCCACAGGAGCCAGGGATCACCCCTTTTTATGGGCCCTCGGCTGCTTTTTTGCGGCCCCAAAAAACAGGAAAACCTACGGGTCGGCCAGGAGTTCCTCTGCAGTGTACCTGACGCCCGCCTCTACAGCGCCTCGAAACAGGTAGTGCGACCACGCAACCCTAATCCTTTGCTTATAAAAGTCAATCGGCGGATTAACCAGCACGCCCCGCAAATATTTTGGCCGATTAGCCGCCGCCACGGGTCGTAAATATGGGACCAGAAATAATAACCACCAGCACATGACAGTTCCTACCTGCCCCACAAAACTCGGCGGGTTTCGCTTTTTAGCGGGATTAGGCGATGGGGATTAGCTTCCAGGAGTGCATCTACACCAGGAAGGTGTGTTTCTAGGGCTAAGAGTGCTGGATAATGCATAGATCACCATCACAACTATAACAAGAGTACTTTTACTTACCCCACAGACCGCCAAACATCGGATATCTACGAGATACACAATCTCCCGGACCCAAGTACAACCTCGCCTATGCAAATTCCGTAGTGACTTGCCACCGAAACTGCGATCGCTGAGAGATCCCTGAGTCCTGCCTCGAGTACCGCCTGCAACCCCCAACGACCAGCACTGCCTATAAGGCCCCTCCCTCCCGGCAGACAGAGAGGGCGCTGGCGAACGAAAGAGAGGGAGCTGCGATCGAGGGTTGGGGAACCGCAGAGATCGGCCAACCGGTGGTGAGCAGACGGCCTCCGGAGGGGATGACTTATTAATAGAGCGGTCGAGAGAGAAAGAGAGCGAGAGGGGTGGAGGAGAGAGACGGCTGCGGCGATCGTGGCTCCGCCCCTCTGCATGGAGCTCTTCGCCCGGCCGCTAGCTAGGCAACACTGAACGCAGGAGCCCAAGGATCCCGGAGCCCAGGAGTCCCTTGAAAAGCACCAGCGAGGAGTGGAAAACGCGGGCACCGTGGAAATTCCAGTGGCGCAGGGGAAATTCTCACAGGCATAGCCGAGGAAAAACACAGGCGACTGTCGAGAAACATTTCTATACTCTATAGTAGTAACTAAGAACAGAAAATAATAATAAATTACATTGTGTATAACACATACACCATTAAAATGATATATCGCTGATTTCTATAGAACTTGGGCTCACATAATGTTCAGGTTCTTGGCAAATGTTACAGACTCTTTAAATAAATTGTGGTAGAGTTATGAATGCCATATTGTGTATTGAATCATAGGCGTTTTTATTAATGTCGTAAAGGGAAAAAAACAGTAAACGTGTCTATTTAAGCTTGGAATAAAAAATCATTGACCCAAATGTTACTACTTTTTTGCGGGGCGAGGAAAAGTATGGAACTTGCTAGGTACACATCATCTGTTTTTTAAAATGTCAAAAAATTGAGCTTAAAATTCAAAAAAATATGGGCCAGGCCCTTTGGCAAAAAGCGTATTTAGCCATTCGCCCCGCCAGTTTGAGATTGTTTTTTATTTACGAGAAATGGCAGTGGAAAAGCGAGGAAGCGGGCAGCGCAGCGACTGCGACTGCGGCGCTGTGTAAGTGAATTGTGGTTTGTTGTTTTGGTTGTGGCGCTGGCAGCGCCGCGGCAGCGACGTCGACGGCTTCCCGCCCCCTCCCCCGACGGCCTTCAACCCTCGAAAAAAATTACACCACAGCCGGTTCACCACTTTCCATTGGAAAACGCTTGTTTGAGTGATTTTTTCTGCCTTTGGGGGTGTTTTTCCGCTGCTTTCGTGTGGTGGAAAACGGGGAATGAGTGTGTTTCGGGTTTCCTTCTGCTTCTCTGCCTTCTTTTTGCCTTTATTTTTCCCTGCCTTTGCGACACTCCCACAAAATTGTGTTTTGGTGAGGTGTCCATGCATTGGCTGGGTACCCACCGTTTTCCACACACTTTTCCGGCTGCCAGCTGCTCCTTGGCCCGTGTGCGCTACTGCTTCTGGGCCGGCTCCTCGGGCCCGGGTCACATGTCATTGGGTTTTCAGCGATCGCCTGCTCCCTGTTTGCACACACATTTCCCTCGATTTCCCCGCTTTCCCCGACTTTCCTTCGCTTTACTTGCCTCGCAACAATGGATGTTTGGCAGTAGCGATCCGTGACCATTTTGTATGGACTTTCTTCGGGCCCGCGACAATTAGCCGAGATGGAAACGCTGCCGAGGGGGAAACTCGTGTGAGAAGATGGCTGGCGGGGGAAAATGCAGCTGTCCGATCGGCGTTCAAATCGTAATGATCTCTGGCGATTGTTACAAATGTCATCAACAAATTGTGCACAAAAAACTGAGAAAAATGGAAAATCGGAGGAGTGCGCAGTTGTTTCTGTTTGTTGGCACAACAAAGGATCTTCGGTCGTGTTTTGGGCTGCCTTGATCAAAGGACACTCTCCACCTTCATCTTCTAAAGATTTTTTATGTTATTCATATCAGTCGCCAAACGATATTCTCCTTGATCACCTGAGTGTTTAACAGTTTTTTTATGTTAATGATATCAGCAGATGGAATTATCTATGCTCTTGCAGTGTATTTATTTATTTTTTGTTGCTATATGGGAATTGAAAATGGGTTTCTTGGCAAGTGGCTGTTAAACTCGCTCCCATCGCGTTGGTAATCACCACATTTTCCCACCAACCGATCCTCCATTTTGCCGTTTTCCGCTTTCCGCTTTCCCCAGCCCCGTTCGCGCTTCAGAAACCCTCTTTCCCGGCGCTGACTTCTTGTCAACGTACATGCTCGTATGTGCACCGGAGTCGCGGGCTTACATAATAGCACGCTCCGCACACACATGCCCTCGAGATCTGATGGACAGACAATGTGCAGATTAGAGCTGGAAATCCGTTAAGGCCGCCCGACGAGGGCGTCCTCAATGCGATTGCGACCCCTTTTTGGACGGCGGGCAGGAAACCAGGAAGCCGGGAACCAGTTTTCAGATCTATTCCCATTCGATATGTAAAAACGCACTCCTCAGCCGGGGTATCAGGTTTCGCGCAATTGTCGGCCATTTTGGAGGGCGGCATATGCCGCAGAAGTTCGGTTGCAGGGTATCGCGAGGACTCGTTGGGCTCGGGCGGCTTGAACCGTCGGAGACGTGGCCCCGCCGCTTTCCCCGGCTCGCCCTGGCTTTCCACATTTTTGCGTTTTTTCCGGCCATTTTCCCCAGTTTTTTCAGCTATTTTGTATTTTTTCCCTCTCCCAGCAGGGGCTCAGGCTGAAGGGGGCTTAGAGTACCTTTTAAATGTTGCAAATTATTTTGCTTCATTGTTGGGGATTACTTTTTATTGGCTTTTCGCCATAGCGTGTATATACTATCCGTCTTTGGTTAATATTAGCTTCACAAAAGGAGCGTAGGTTCCTCTGTACATCCCCCTTGAAGCGGACGCCCCTGCCCCTTCGCGGCCCCATGACAACTCTTTTTTACCAAGCTTGCATCGCTCTCTCTTTCCCTCGGGCACCGGCGTCTCTTTCTGGCTGGAAAAGCGGAGAGCGCGTCTTGGAAAATTCTCCGTCCGCCGAGCGCCGTGTTTCAGTTTTGCACTTCTTGTTTTCCTTTTTATTTCTGGCTTTGCTGCTGCCCCTGCCAGTGATTCCACCCCGAAAAAGCCAGACACCGAGTGGGTTAAAAGGGGTGGTCCTTGGGCGGGCTGGGGACGCGCGGGGGTTAAGGGCTGCGGCAGCTGCGGCCACAAAACTAGTTTGGCTTTGGCTTTGCCAGAGAGAGAGGTCCTGTGGTCCTCGTCCTTGGCGCCGCATGCAGAGCGAGATGGCGCGAGTGGGCCGCGGGGCGGGGGTTAAACCATATTTTCCACCCACTTTTCTGGTTTTTCCTCTGGTCGGCCGTCTTAGCCCGCCAAGGGTTGCAAATCAAAACGCGGTTTGCTGGTTTGTATTTCTGGCCAAAGTCGTCGTAACTTTCAAGCATCTCTGCGCGGGAAAGAGACGGCAGGCCGGGGTGCGAGCGAGACGGAGAACGCAAATGGGGTGGAGGGGGCTGGTTGAAAAAGTACCAAGGAGGCAGCGCTCGACATTAAAGAGTTCTCAGCGCCATTATTGACACTTGGGTGCACCGAAAGGAAAGCAAGTGGAAAACAGGTCGTAAAGTTACAAAAATATTAAGTGTACAAAGGTATGACCAACAAATAAATTAAATCTTTACTTTAAGATGTATTTTGGCTTTAAGTTTAATACTGGAAATGTTAAGCCAATATCAATAGGTTTTTTCTCAATTCTATTTTAGTAGTCATAGAAACGTGGAACCTCACTCCTTCTCATACTTATCTAAACATTTCAGGTGAAGCACTGAAAGGACCCCCGATTTTTAGCAGTGCTCTTCGTTGGCCCCCATCACATTCCACCCCTCTCACTGGAAGTTGTCAACTTGTGTGCATAATTGCCTTGAATTTTTATGCCCAACTTGCGCAGTTTTTTACGCTCTCTCTCTCACTCTCGGCGAGTGCCGTCTCCTTCGCACGCCTATCGCCGTCTCCCTCTCTTGGGGCTCGGCCCGCCGGGTGGGCACTGTGGGGTTAAGCCATTTGTTTGCCGTTCTGTTGTTTGTGTGCAATTTTAGTTTGGGATTTTCGTGGCATTTTTGTGGCCTTTTGTCTGGTTAACCGTGGTTGGTTATTGGTCAACACAGAGAGAGACGGGGCTAGCGGGCGGGAGAGAGAGGGCGCGAGTGGGCGACAGTTTGTCAATGGTGTGGGCCGCTAAAAAAATATTGACTTGGCCAAATGCTTGATTAACTCGCGCCTCGCTTTAAGCACGCGCATTTAATCAGGCGACAAACAATGGGGGTCGGCGCACCAAACACTCAGGACCACGCAGGGCTACGACGGCTATAATCGGCATGGGGTGAGGAAGGTTGGGTCACAACTCCGGGGAAAATGTCCCAAAAGAGTAAGGTATCCCCTTTTCGGCTACCTTAGGTTTCAAAGTAGTGACCCCCTCTTCACCTTCCAACAAATGCCTTAGCAAATAATAAACAAAACAATATCCAATGCTTATTGAGTGGGATGGGAAACCAACATAGTCGCAACCCATAAAATAATCGACCTTCGACCACTCTCCCATTGAATCCTCCAAGAACACTGCTCGACTTTTTTACACCTTGACCGCAGGGCCAAAAGAGAGGCGATCAGCGCGACAAAGGACGATCGAAATTGTGGCTAAAAAGCCAAAGCCAGTGGCACAATGGGCCGCGCCCATAAAACGCCTGCTCCAGTTTTTTGACCAATTTTTAGTGCAGTTTTTTGTGAGGCCGTCGTTTTTTCTATGGGCTCACAATGGCCGGGATCGCTTCCAGCGAAGGACGAGGATCCTGTGCAGCAATTATGCGGAAAAGCAGAGCAGGATTCCTCAACTTTGCTACAGTTTTTTCCTCTGCGCGCCTCTGTTCGGCCGTTTATGGCCGGGCCTGTTAAAAAAGAATCATAAAAATTATTCAGATCTAGATCAGGTCCCCGTCCACGGGCGAGGCACTCATAAATCAGCCAGGACCGACCTACAAATGGCGAAATTCTCAGAAGCCGCAGGACTTGCGTAATAATTTGCATTTACATTTTTTGTTCCTCCTGCGCCGCTTAGAGGGAATTTTTTGTACTTAGCATGGGCACTCGGACGCTGTGCTCTTTTTGCGCTGCTTCATTCATGGCCCATGGAAATTGGCCTAAAAATTACCTAAGAAGTGTAAAACGAGAGCGGGACCATAAAGGACCCTCGGGCTTCCCGCCGCGCGGTGTCCTACTTTTTTGCATGTTTTGCTCGAGCAATAAAAATCCTGTCGTCGAGGATTTCCGAATTTTTTCGCCCTAAAAAGATCCCGAAAGATTCCGAGGGAGCCGCAGATTCGAACTAATTGAGGCGGGTGGTGTCGACGGCTCTCGAGCCGTGCCTTTATGATGGATTGATCCCTAAACGACTCTCGCCCCTCGACTGACCTCATAAAAATTTCCAAAAAACGCAGTCCAAAAAAGAAATAGAACACTAAAAACTGGTCAGCAAACTGGAGCAGACGGAGGAAAACTGCCCTGCCTTTGTGGGCCGCCTCTTTATTCCCTGCCAGCGCCACCTGCTGTTTATTGCCAACATGTCGCGATTTTTCCGTACACCCGGAAAAACAGGAGGTGGGTGCTGCACTCTAACCCCCAAAGGCAGTGCTCGTTAGGGCCAGCAAAAACAGAAAAAATAAACAGAGGAGGAAACGACGGAGGAAGTGGGGAGTTCTTGTTGTGTTAATAATTTGACATTTTATTTGTCAAAAAGAGGCAACAAAAACTGCGGGGTAAACAATCAAAAACGCCAACACTTGGGCTATAAAAAACAAACAGGGCGCGAGGAGGGCGGCAAGTGGAAAATGGAAAATGGAAAACGCGACCTCCTCCAGCCGGCGTGAAAAGTTTGCACAAAGGGACTTATGACAGTAGTCGGGTGGGGGAATGTGCAAATTCGCTTGATATTTCACCAGGAGTTGCGAAAATCGCACTCCCAACCGTTTCATTAAATGGCTCAACATTTACCAGCGCCTAAAATTAGTGAAGATTTGATCAGGATATTTTTATCATCGAGGGTTCCCAAAAAATTGTAAGAACCCCCTGCAAACTGCCGTTCGATATGGGGAAATCGGCGAGCAGAGGTACATTTTGCGGCCATTTGCATTCGATTGACCCCCCTGCGAATCCGAAACCAAAACTGCTCCCCGCAGACCGCTGGAAGTAAACCCCAAGCGGAGTCGGAGTACTCCCCCGATAAGGCGCATAATCGCTGGAAACTCTCATGTTCATGTAATTTGTTTGGCACACGAGCTGGGATTGGCGCCCGAGGTGTGGGATCTGGGCCCGGGCTCGCAGGTGTCATAATATATGGCCGCCGATTGCATAAGGCTCTTCACACAATCACAGGTGGCGGGGGCTGCGATTTCCGTGGTTCTCTACAGGGTGTCGGGGGGCATGAACTCGTAGCTTTACGTCCCTGTGCGTCATGACACAACTAAGGCACATCTGAGGTGAAAATATATTGTTGAGCAGCTTAACCCATTAATTTTGGAGTTTATTAAGCATTACCTTATACTAAACAGGCTATACCTTTTAATACTACTATCAAGAAACCTTAAAACGATATTTTAGGCCCCCGAACATATCTGGAATTTTTCCAAGGTATCCCCTGGTCCTCTAAGTCCCGGGAAATTCGCCAGCTCGCTTGTGTGCTTAGCATGATTACATTGGGCTACCCCCAAAGTCGAGTTCAGTATGCAAAGCGTTCCGTGTTCGGCTGTTGTTTATTTATTCGCGCCTCCCGTTGCAAAGTAATCCCTTCCGGGGCTGCAAGTGCTCAACTGCCATTTCCCCTTTTCCTTTCCGCCGCCCGCCCGCTGCTCCCGCCCTCCGCCTTCCACCTTCTTGGCCCTGTTCGCTGACATTCTCGCGTTTCGGGTTTGTCAGCAACGTCCTTGCCGGCTGTCATTCCATTTGCATTCACAAGGAGTCGTGGCCGGGCGGAAGGGGCGCCGAGTGGGGGAAGGCCCTCGCCGGAGGGTGTGGCTGGGTGTTTGGCAACACTCAAGCGGCACAAAAGGTGATTGCGATTGCGAATTCCGTTGACGTTTTTATGGCGCATTCAGTAAACCAAACAATTGCCGAACTCGAAGGCAACTCCTTCAGACACTGCTCGAAAAAGGGGTAGCTGTCTGTCGTTCGAAAAGTGTTAGGAAGAATCTCAGTTATAACAACAGGATGGACGCATTTCTATGAAGTCTTTTTAAGGAAGATATGATGGCGAGAAAGAAATATTTGTTATGGCTGAGTCTTTGTTTTATACTTTTTTTAAATATATATCATCCTAAGATGATCTCAACAAAATATTATTTTTGTTGGCACTAGTACTCATTTCACAAAAGTTGTATCGAAAAATCACAGTAAGGGCTATTAGACCTGAAAATGCACTATGCACACCTATCTTCGCCTTGGAATCACCTTCTTCCCACAACGTGCCGCACTTTCTCCCAGTGCCCTCGCCCACTCCCACCGGCGAGCACACACTTACCTACCATTGTTGTCGACTTCAGAACTCAACTCCCAACTCCGCGACAGTTGAACATTTTTCGCCAAAACCAAGCAGCAACAGCAACAACACCGCCTGCGAAAGGACAAAGGGCGAAAAGGATTCGCTCGAGCACCAACACCCCCGCGCACTTTTTGTCCACTTTTTGCAAATTTTTATGGTTTGTTTAACAAAACGCAACGTTATATAAGCGGCAGTGGAGTTAGCCGGAAAGCAGGAAGGGCAAGTAAAGGGAAGGATTGCAGAGGATGGAAGGGATTGGCAAGAGTTAGCGGGAAAGTGTCCTTGACTTGCGAGCTCTTGGCGAAAGTGGGAAATGCCGAGGAACTGCAGGGAAACTGAGAGAGCGTCGCAGTGCTAACTCTAATTTTCCGCGGAAATCTGCGCTCATGTAATGTTGCCTTCTTCAATGAGTGCCGGAGAAAGGGATAACAGTCCTTTGTATAGTTGCGCATGGTTAAGGGAGTACTAGTTAAGGAGTAATAAACGCTCAAAAACCTTGTTGTGGAAAAGGCAAGGTCTTAGTTCTTTTTTGGGAAAAATAAGAGAGGGGAAGAACTAATAATAATACTTACTATGATGTCTTGTTCTTAGAACTTAGGTAATGATACTGATAGCTGCGCATTTAATACCTTATATAAAAATAAAAGCACAGCCTTTCTAGTCAGGTATTTTTAACTATCTTGCTTAAAAATATAAATGAAAGCCAGTTAAAAATATAAACAATTATAGTATCAAAATCATAGTAGATGCTAGTACCATGTATATGACAAATGCTTTTTAAACTCTGCTTCTATTTCCAGGAGAAGAAACCCACATTGTTTTTAGGAATCCCATAAAACCGAATAGATTTAGTGTTATGAACCCCTAACTGTTGCAAAACTAAAATAAGCAAATTCCCACAATCCCATCCACAAGCCCGTTGAAAAGGTGGCCAGGACTCGCCTTGAGGAAGAACAAATCCCGTCTTGACCGCTGTCAACTGTCCGTCAGAATCAGAAAGAGGACCTTGCGTCGGCTGGGTATCATTAACATAACAGCTCGACTTGGGCCATCAGGATTCAGGATTCAGGAGCCATCCCAACAGCCCAAAGTCCCAGCAACCGTGTGGCAGACTTGAGTGGCCACTTGGCTTTGGCACTCATGTAAATCGACACAAATCGCTCGACAAATTTGCCATAAATCCGTATCATTTGCCCAGATTCTCATTTCGCCAAATGTCAAATGCACATTAACGGACACACAAAACACACAGGCTATTTGATGGGGGTTGCGGAAAATGGGAAAACGGGAAACGGCAAAGAGGGAAACCGAGCGGGGAGGGAGGAAAACGGCAACGAGCATGAGATTGCCAAACACCAGCACACCAGCACACCAGCACACCCGGAAAATCGGACAAAGTCGGACAATGAGTGACGGGCAGATTGCAAAATTGAAAATATGACAACAGAGGATCCGATCCCCCGACTTTGGCCTAGGGCGCTGCCCTGCCTTTCACAATTTTCCGACCTTCCTTCCTTCCGGCCCGGCCAAAAGCCGTTTGACAGCCAGGCGCAGCTAAGCCCGGTGGTCGCCGAGTCCTCAATCCGAGTCCCGGATCCGCATCCGAGTCCGGGTCCGAATCCGAATCCGATTTCGATTCCGATCCCATCCATCTGACCAGCCGACAATTGAACATATTTCGCTGACATTTTAATTAATTTGACACTCGGTGCGGAGGTTTCGCTTCGGTGTCGCTCCCTGTTTGCTCTCGGTTCTTCCCATTTATTTTTTGGCCCTTCCCGGGGCTTGCCTTGGGCGCAGGGGATTACGAGGCATTTGCCGGTTTTTGCCAGTTGCAACATTTAATAAAACTTAATCGCCAAATTAAGTGACAACGGCGACAGTTTTGGGGGACTCGGCGCTGTTTTTGCAGGGGATTCAGCTGGCGAACGCGGTGAAATCGATTGAATTAGCCTATGGAACTAAAATATTTACCTTACCAGCCAAGGCCCTTTTTAAAATGCTTACAATTACCATCCAAAATAAAACCCTTTGTACGGGTTACAAATATTTTGGGACTAACTGGCTTCGGTTTGCATCATACCTGTCATACTATTACCGTTCATATGTCTTAGCTACATTGTACAACACGCCGAATAAATATCGATCAGCCTCAAAAATACTTCATTTGACAGGCATTTTCCCTGTATAAGGACCGTTTCTTGGGTCCTGGTTCCCTGGTCCCGACTGACTTGAATGTTTTGAAACTTTCCTAATCGCCCCGCCCCGCGTAACTCGCGTTTCCCAAATTTTCGCTGCCCATTGCGACGAGGCGCGCCCGAAGTCGGCTAATTGAAACTAAACCCTTTTGCACGGTACCCACCCACAGAACCGGGGACTGGGAATCGGGATTTGGGCACCGGGACTTCGGGACTTCGGGCGAAGGACCCGCGTTAATTGCCGACTTTCGGAGTGCGCGTATGTAGGGCCGAGCGGAACCAAAGTAAGCCACACTTTCCGGAAAGCCGGACTAGCGGTGCGATCTGGCAGGATCGAAAGTCAAAGTCAAAGGATTAGGCACTCGGGGCTCAGAGCGCTGAGTCCGAGGATCACTGGGCGAAAGGGGTGCGGCTGTTTTCAAAATACGCGTAAACAAAAATCGCAAAAGTGCTAGGGGCAACGCCCAGGATTCTCCACACACACAGTGCATATCCCTGCCCGGGACTTCGATTTCCATTTCAATTTTCTGGTGGGCGAGGACAGGAGTGTCCTTGCCCGCGACCGCGGGGGCTGCCTTAATTGCCTGCAACTAATTATGAATAGTGGCGAAAGGAGTGAGGCCGGCGAAAAGGGAAATCTGCCGGCGGAAAACCGGGAAAGGGCGAAAAGTGGTAGGGCACTACTGTTTGTCCTTGCCGCGATTGTCGTCATTGTTGTTTGCAATTGTCATCTTTATAGATGATGCCATTGTCCCTCGGCCGCCGGCACCCGTAAAATTCGGCCGGATTAGTGGCGTACAGCTAGCGAAAGGATTAAAACGAAATTAGGGGCAGGTAGCCAGGCCCTGGCCACGGGAAAATCGGGAAAGTCAAGCCAACGAACGGGCGAGCAGCTCCTTTGGCCCTTAAAAAACGCGTAATTGAAATTAATTATGCGGGGGCCCTTAAGTGTGCGACCTGCTCAATTATTCAAGCGGCGCACTTTAAGAAGTTTTTCACACCCCTCTTCTCGAGGCGACGGATTCTCATAATTAATGCAGGGCGGTGGGTGAAACGAAAGGGTTAAGCAAGTTAAGGGAAAGAGTCGCGACTGAATATACCCTTTCTGGTTAGCGGTGTCACAGAAGCCTCTTCCCACCGAACACTGCTGGCTTATCGCACTGATGTACGCAAGGAACTTAACGGATTTCGGTTGGAAAATACTTCTGAGACACACCGAATAATGAGCTCATTAAAATTGGCTAAAGTTGAAACTGCAAAAATTGGTCAAAAATAAATTCCCCTAAAATGATGGGGCCTTGTCAATGGCTCACAGCACTCGGACTCCTTGTCGTGCGATTCGATTTATCCATTTTGAAAAGCGCGTGAAGGAAAAACGTATTTTTCGTCAAAAAAACTCCTGATTTTTAAGCAAAATATCAGTATTTCGGTCGTCAAGTTGCGAAATGAGGAATGTAATACCTTGTTGAGCTCGCAATCAAATTCCAAATCATTTGGCATTAAAATCTGAAAACTAAAAGTTTGAAAAATTTAAAAAAAAAAAGATGATACAGCCCCTGGCAAAAAATGAAAAATTCGGTTAAAAAATAAATGTCCCAAGAAGTGATAGGGATCGATAGCCCTGGTTGAAAGCTGCTTATAACAGACGGTATTTTTGTTGTGCGTTTTGATTTGACTAAATTACTACAATTACTAAATTACTATCCAAAGAATGGATATCAGTATTTCGTAATGAGATTCCTATTCTTTAATGTTATTTAATATCACTGTTGGTAACCCTTTGCGACTCCCACGGAAAATCACAATATATCACCGGCTCCAGACAAAGTTTCCCCTTCGCTTCTCCCGTTTTTAGGGGGTGTCGTGGGATTTTCAAGGACAGCTCAAACCGCTTACGAACCGTAATGCCTGGCTTGTGCACTTTTCCTTTGGCTCTTAGAACGGCGCTTAGTGCGACTCTTGTCAATAATCAATTTTCGCTGAGCCGCTTCGCCTAATAATGCCAATTTATTGTCATGGCTGGAAAAAAGCGCAGAAAACCGGAGCACCACCCCACAGGGAAGAAAGGGTTGCAAAGGGGTCACATGTGAGGCGTACACACACGTGAGCGGAAAATGCCGGCAATTTATCTGTTTGATTTTCAGATATGCCATGTCTAAGTCGTGGAAAAATCGCACAAGATAGCCAAAGCGACATCGGTATGGGAATCAGTCAGGGAAATGCTGGATATGTGTATAGGCTCCCTTAAGTCCATGTCCTGATGGGAGTGAGATTGCAGCGAAAAAGGACGATTAATTTGTCAATCAAATTGTTGTACTTCGTGATGGTTCTATTACTATGTTATACATTTTTGCAGGCCTTAAAATTTGTAAGGCACCTTTAAAATAAAAAACAAATACCTTCCTAGATACTTTGGATTTTTATGTCTCGTTTCAGGTCTTTCCGGGATACCCCCTGACTCGACTGACTCTTCGAGTGCCTCTTGACCTTTGAAGGAGCTCTCTCCGGGACGGCGGATACCGTTCATGAAAAGGAGACGTCTTCATCGGCAGATGCCACCCAAATTGGCCAAACTCTTTTGTGCGCGCTGGGCCATTAACTAATGGCCGAGATCGAGGACAAAGCCCATGCAGGTGGCCCTGCCACCTAAGGTCCTTTGAGGGCTCTGGCCAGTTCTGGCCAAGAATGAATGCCAGATATTCCCGAGTTCTTCTCCGTTGGCCACACACAGAATACGGAGTGCGGAAAACACAAAACACACCTCACCTAATGACAACAATTAGGGCAGCAGGAATTGCTCGGTGACTAAACAAGATTTCCCCAGGATTTCGGCAGGACACTCGACTCGACAACATAATCAGGCAGCCAACTGCCACGTGGGGTGCCCGAAATGACAAAAATTCACAAATGCCCGAAGCATCGGGATCGGAATGGGAATGAGGATGGGAATGGGATTGGGAGTGGGAATCGGCCTCACCAGGACATGCACAAATGGCGCAAAAATTGCAGACACTTCAATTATGAGTTGGGTAAATATTTTTGTGCAAACAACGCAACAGGATATCAATTCACCGAGGCATTATCGAAATCTGCCCATGTGCACTGCGAATAACTCAATTTGACACAAGGAGTCAATGGATGAGCGGAGCTGCGAGTCGGAATCCAAGGAAGCCACCCCGGAAGCCAAGAAAACAGGGACTCGAGGACCCCGCATTGTTTTGCCAGATCGACGGGGAGCCTGGCGGCGAAATATATAGGTATATGGATTTTATAGGAACGTTCGCCGAGGTCACTGGCAGAGATGATGTGCTTTTGGTTGAGGCTTTTCCTCGGCATTCATGGTTATGGAAAAATGATTATCTAAGCAGAATAAATATGTATGTGCAGTTCGGTTTGGTATTTGGGACTCACCACTTACTCCAGTAATAAAAATTATTAAGGATGTTAATACATATATAAAGTTTCCGAGGAAACTGGCAGAATATTTAGTACTACTTAAATAAAATGCATTTACTCGTAATGTTTATTGTTCATTTTCTTACGTCTTATTATTTACATTATTGAAAAATCACAAATGTTCCCAAACAATGCCTAAGGGCTACATACTAAACAGCTATGTTAACAATATATGATTGTTGTTGAACCGTTTCAGGCATGTTTTCGTAGCGAGATACAATTGATATTTGATACTACTCTGGCTGGCGAATTCGGTTCCGCAATCTAGAGGCCCGGTCTCTGTTTTTTGCGCACACTTCTCCGGGCAGCTGTTGTGCTGCGTGGGCTGCCTGGATTTACGGCTAAGGATCTTCGGAATCCCTCGCAATCTCGGATTGCGTAAGCCATAAAAATCCAGGCCAGGATCCTTCTGCGAACGAGGATCCTCGCGTGGCAGCCTAAAAAACTGGAACTGCACGCAACTGGAGGAAAAAGTGAACACACAAAAAAGCGAGGCACAAAAGGGATATATCCACGCGTCATAAAAAGGCGAGGAACACTGGATTCCGGTGAAAAATCGAGGAACTCCAGACAACATTACGCAAAATGCAATCGGCGAACCGAGACTGTAAATCAAATAATAAAAAACCGCCACGAGCGAACAACAAATAACGAAACTTGCCTTGGTTACGGTGAGTCTCAGTTCAGTTTTTTAGTTCTGTAGCTCAGTTTTTTCTTTCGCCGACTTACAGCGAAAAAATGGGAGGAAAACGCGAATATCTTTTTCATGGACCCGGGATTTATGACCCAGGCCTGCATGATGTAACCGTAGGATCCTCGGCGAAAATGGCTGCTAATGAGGTGTTGGATGGAAAAGGGAGGGCACACTTGTAAACCATTACTGGGAGGTTCGAAAAAGTCGGTTAAATGCCTGGCCATCGTAGCTTAATTATAGCTGAGTAAAACTAGTATCGCAGTGGCCTTTGTTTTCCCCATGTTCAAATGTGGAAACAGAGTTGCCGTTGCCTTTGTGTTCGTCTACTCATGTAATCGGAAAGTTCAGTTTTTAGTCTAGCAGCATTCGGATATTTCTTACACCTAAATTTCTCAATCTGTTTTTTAATAAATATAAAAATGCTCCGTCGAGGATTCAAAGCATTAAGTAAGTAGCAGAAGTCCTTGGGTGCGGTTATTTCGCAGCCTTGGAATAGAGTGGTATCGCGACCATTGTATCCCTGCGCTTTTCCCATAGTTTATGTCCAATTTTATATCTTTCATGTCTTCTTTCCCAGCGATCCGACCTTTCGCAGAGTCGTGTGGCCTGCTGCTCCGCAACTTTTCGGGAAACTCCCGCAAGAAGCCGAAGTTCGTGAGGCGCCCCCCTCTAAATCCCAAATGCAACCTCGTCAACTGGCCGACTCTCCAGAGGCTCTCGCCTGACAGAGTTGTCGATGAGCAGGACGAGAAGCCCTACTCCACGTTCAAAATCGACACCAATCGTCTGCAGGAGATGTGGCAGCAGACCAGAATCGCTGCCAGGGAGCAGGTTAAGATACCAATTAGTAATTTAATGACAAAAACAACTCCTTATGATCTGTCAAGCAGAACAGCCTACGTGGCCATCAACCTGCCAACTCCGACTTGAACTCGGATTCCGAGGACGTGATCACTGCCCTGGACAAGGTGCGCCAAATCGAGGAGCGCCGCAAGATCCAGAACAGGATGCGCAGTCTCATGGAGAAGCAGCAGGAGCTGGAGGAGCGGAACCAGGACGAGCTGGATCGCTTGATCCCCAGGAAGGAGGTGCCGGTAGAGCGCGAGCCGGCCAGGCAACAGGCGGTTCCCAGGGAGTACTCCCCTGTCCGGAGCCAGGAGAGCACCAAGCCGGGCTCCTGGATGTCGGCCACCGTTCTGGCGGCCACGGGGAAGATTCTTCAGCACCGGTACATGCAAAGACCTCCCAGAATGACCACCACCAGCTACCAGGTGGGAGCAAAGGTATTACTATATGACGAACCATATCATAGACCACTATTTAAGCGTGTGATATAACCACGAAGTAGAGGGGCTGATAGATTTATTTTACTCATATCATTTCAGACTGAATCGCAGTCTGAGATCCCGGCCCGTCCAGAAATCCCCGGTTCGGCGCCAGGCAACAAATCCCCACCGTCGAGTCAGGCCAAGATCAGCCTCCAAGAGCTGGCCAAGTCCGTGGTGGAGCTGCACAAGATCCGCGCCGAGGAGATGGACAAGACACGAACCCGGGAAGAGTACTCCAAGGACTCAGCCTGCCTGAAACTTTGCGACCTCTCGGCCATCGGCAGAATACGACATCACTAGGCGACGCGAGAAGGAGCTCACCAAATTACAGAGCAAGTCTATGGAGTCATAGTCCCAATCCCCAGCCCAACCTTACTCTCCTCACAGGAAGCGTTTCTGAGATATCCGCATCGGCCGTACTACATATCGGGAGTGGGCCTAGAACCCATCTAGATCCTGATCGGCGGCGGAGTTTTCGACTTGACAACTTGTACCTTTGGACCACGCAGCACTGACAGGATTCTCATTATAAGTGTAGACTTTAGGATAGATGGAAAAATTGTAGTATTTTAATACTGGATTTAAGTAGTTGTAGCAATAAATGTATTTTGACAAAATCACAAAAACAATTATTGATTTCCTCGGTGATTAAAATGCATCAGATTGCTGGTAACTAGACATTGTATTTAAAAAACGTTACAAAGTTACAAACATTCGCGTTTCTTGTAATGTCTTAGAGCTACCGCTTAAATGAGATCCTTAGTATACGATTTGGAAGCCCCAGCGCTGTGCCTCACTTGCTTGAACCCCCACTCTTCGGGAAGTCCCAGGGGTCCTGGAAGAACAGCTTGGTCAGGCGCTCGGTTATAGCACAAGTGCTTTGCTCTTGGGACTTTATAGGACCCAAGCCCAGGCAGTCTATAAAAGGTGAATAGGTTTAAGCACTGGTAAAAATGGCTTGGTATGACTTGAAAGTGGAATGGGGCATGGATATTTCTCGGAACTTACTGACTTTCTCCATCACCGATGGCTGTGGAGCAACGCTCCTCAGTCGAGCGGTCTTGTACATCTTGCGGGCGCTTTTGGCCAAGTCGGTCATCGACTTCCCGTACTGGTGGAATGCAGTGTTCAGCTCGTTCCTAGCCGATCCCGGCAGGTTGCGTCGAACCAGACTCACGGCCGTTGGGAGGCGGTCGCCCGCTTGGATCCCACGCCCGTCACTGCCGGCGGTAGCGTCCACCTCCTTTTCGGGTGCATTCGACTCGCGGATCCTTCGGGCGTTCAGGGCCTGCATGGCCAGGAAATGACGTCTGGTGCTGTAGGCGCAAGCTGTAAGAAGAAAAAATTTCTTCAACTATGTACTATCTTAGCAGCAGAAATATATATCCCAATGGTATATTAATCGGCGGTCGGCACACTGTCTGTGTGACGGCAGAGCAGGACGCTGCGTTAAATAAAAACAGGAATGCGTTGTATTTATACCGCGGAAACGTCATTTGACGTATAATGAATTATATTACATTATTAATAATATATTTTTATATTATAATATAACCGGCTGGCTGACTTACTCTGCTGCACGCAACGCGTTATGTTGAGCAAACATTTGCACATATCCCTTTGGGGCTGCATCGTTTTTACCTCTAATACTCTCAATAATTTTAGAGCAAATTTTGTGAACAATTTTTAGCTGACTGTAATTTTGTGGGATTTCTGATCTTACTCGACTGGCAACTAAAAAGAAAATGAGGAATGCCCGAGAAACCCCTGGGTAGTAAAGTTGAGTTTGGAAGCAGAGGCTTCTGGGTTTGCTTAAAAAGAATATGAAATGGCAAGGCCTAGGCCACATTTTTATTATGAATAATTGAATTATTTAATGTTATATTAAATTATTATTATATTGAACTCTATAATAATGCCAATCCAGAGCCGTTCTAGGGAAAGAACCTAGCTAAACCGTTCTTCAAAGGGGACTTCCTCCAGAACAACCCCCGAGTAGTCAAGTACCATGGTGTCGGAGCCGTGACACCCGCCCGAAATTGGAATGTCTCACTCAAGTGATCCCGCTCTCGAGTTCCGAGCTCGGCTTGCGGGGTCTAGGGCTCTCGATGACCTCCTTGCGAGGGGTGTGGCGATGGGGAACTACCCCTAAACTGAGGCCGGGGCCATATAATTAGAGTAATTACCTCAACAGCCTACTAAATTCGAGAAAAATGCAAACAAAAATTAAGAAATCACAACATTTATATCCCCCTGTCAACGAGCCCCGTTCGATTCCAGGACAAAGAGGCCTTCGGTCCTCCGAAACACACATACAGAGGGTCCCTTGTGCGCCGGGAGCGAACAATTGATGCCATCTAATGACAGGGTGGATTGCAGTTTTCGTTTTAATTCCAGTGCCAACTTCTGCTCGCTCTCCCCCAAAGTGGAAGAACAGAACGAAATTGTTTAACGTCTGCTTTGCAACTTTGCAGTTGCATTGTCAGGACCTCGGGATCGCCGGTTATAAATTACGTTTGGCGGGCGACTTCCTTTCGGGACTCTGGCTTCTATTTTCCGGCTTTCCACCCTTTAGTCTCCTGATGATTGGCAAAAAACAGCAAACTGAGAAGGATGCATACGAAATGCAGTCATTAGTGCCGTGGTCAATGCAAAAATGCCAATCATGCTGGTACAAATGTCCTGCCCGGTTTACACGGAAATATTTTGGCTCGGGCATAATTAACGCCTAATGAAAATATTTTGGCCGGCAGCCCTTTGAAGACGGCGGAGCACACAACCAGGAACATCCGAAAACGGAAATTTGTTAGCTGGAAAATTTTGCGACACCAGAAAAGAATCGCTAATCATGCCGGCAAGCTGAAAGGTCGGCGATAAAATGAAAACGAGTGGGTGGGCATTGCGAGCACCGTTATTTTGCCCATTTAACATAAAAACAAAAATGAGTAAAATAAGCAATAGGTAAATAGTGTTTAAACTTAAGTGGTAGGATCAAGTGGAACCCGAGTACAAAATATTTTATATGATATGTTAAAAAGGTTGTAGGCTTCAGGGTTATTCAGGACATACTAAGATTGCGTTTAGTTGTTCCTTAAAATGCATTTAATCACTCCTTATTTTGAAGGTTGAGTTCGGTACATGTATACCAAGTAAACGCCTTTATAGGCTCAGGCGGTTCACCATTGGACCACCCGAAAACTGATTTTTTGGGCTCCAGTGCCTACTAAGTTGGTCATTACACGACTAAGTAGCGTCGAAAACAAGCCGCCCAAGATGGGATAAGAGGAAGTCAGCGGGAGGGGGTACATACAGTGTAGTCGGAGGGTTTTTCCGCTGGGCGTTGTCGACATTGTCATCAGCACATAACTGTCAACTTTTACTATCGTTTCGGGGGGTTGGTCTTCGAGATTTGTAGACCCGGTGGTTAAATTGAAACCCAGAGACGGTGGAACAGTGGCGGAAACGGGAGGGTTTTTCGACCCGCCGGCAAATGACCCAAAACTGAGAGACATCATCATTAGGGCATCAGGACGGGCAAATCCGGGCAACAACCATGAATATCCGTGAAAAATCATCATCAGCAGTGAAATGCATACAAAATGAAATTGAACAATGTTATGTTTGTGTATATACAGTATGGTATATACGCGTATATGTGTTTATTCCCATGGCCGACTGACATATTTTATGCATTTGGCATTTTGGCTGAAGTGGCGGAATCAAAGCGATTGTTCGCAGGGCAAACATAAATAAGTAAATGAAATGCTGCATAATTTATGCATTTAATGTAAACATACAATTTGGCGCAGCTTTTTGAGCACTAGTAAAGTCGGGGCCCCAAGACGTGTAGCAAGGACGAAGGTTGCGAGGTGGGTTCGAGAAGTTTTGCGGTGGTTGAAACTATATACCACTTCGGAATAAGCTAGAGGTAGTGCTAGGGGCCTGAGTGGCCTAGAATCAACATTGATAATCACGTACTTGATTTAATTAATGAATAAGCGAATAAACTTGGTTATATTCTCGGTAACGGACAAGCGGACACACTTTAATTATTATAGCGTGAGATATTTACAAGTTTTAATCAACTTAATCAGCCTGGGCTGGCAATGTTCTCCATAACGGACAAGTAGTCTGAAGTAAAACTCCAAGACCTCCCCTCGCTAGTCCGTGTTCAAAGATGATTTTTGCTGACAGCCGACAGTCAGCGCCGTGTCAGAAATCACAGGCCCAAAAAGCACCCGACCAACGAGTGGAATCAAGAAATGCAAAGGTCCTGGGGTGGCGCTGAAAAACACAAAAAATAAAAAGTAAAATGTACACGCTCAGGCCGAAAGACTAAGGACGATGAGAGCCCAGGGAACTGGTAACTGGGAACAGGAGAGGACAGGCACTTGATGAGCAAATCAGGGCCATGGTTCATTGACGTAGCAAATTGGAACTTCCTCTGGGAGCTGCGATGAAAATAATGATGAAGACGGGGATGTGGATGAGGATGAGGATGAGGAGGGCGAGTCCTCGAGGAAAACCCAAGTAGCGCCAGGTAAAAGGAGCCAAGGCGGAAGTATCCGAGAGATACGCATGGTAATGTAACTGATAAACGAAGCGTAGAGAAGTGAGGCAACTTCTTGGGTTACACGACATTCCATTATCCATTATCCATCATCCATGATCCATATGGCCGTCCCCTTCGAATTAAGATGCGAATCGGGTAATCGGGGCCTCGGGGAGGCACACAAGTTGCCGCATTCATTCATAAATATCTGTCGCATCTTTTGTGCATCCCATGGATTGAGCAGCGTTTGAGTTCGAGTTTGTTTACCTCCCAGATACACAAATCGAGTTACAGATTGTGCGAAATGTGCGAAACGATCCGCCAGATGAGCTCGTAAAACGGATTCCGGCCACTTGTAAGGGAAAATCGAAAAGGAAAAGAAGACGGGCGAGTTGAACATCAAAGCCCGGGACTTAAGTGCAGAAATACAGCCTACTTTGTTGCCAGCATAAGATAGTTTGAGTCACACAAAATAAGCAATATATTTACACGATACGATTAAATACTAAGTAATATTCGAGAGAGGAAACAGGAATTTAAGTAGTTGCCAAAGGTAACAACTTGAACAAATGGCTGACTAATTTGTAATATCTGCTCCCATGTCTTTGGAACTCGCCCAAAATTGAGCCGTAAACAACGCACCCTCATTAATAATCATAATTCCGATGGCGCTTAAATTTGTTTGACAGCCTTAATTGGTTTTGTCTTCGCAGATCGATGAGGATCGTGGGTCGAAGCCAACTGGTGAATGGTGAATGGTGAATGGTTAATGGATAATGGTTAACGGCTAATGGCAACTTCCGCCCGATCGACTGGACATGTGCATCCAGTGTTTTCCCTTCGTTTTTCTTTTTTGTTTAGAGCGAGTAATTTGGGCTCATTAAAATGGTTCCGAAGTGTCATTCCCGAGGGGGCAAGACCCGCGACATGTGGGAAATGAGCTATAAAAAGTGGATATATACACATATCTCCGTGTGCAGGGGCCAGGAAATCGAGAGACAATAGAATTGCGGCGGTAATTGTTGGCGTTGGTCATGGTGAACCGTAACAACAGCAACTGTCAGAGGGACCCGTCGGTGGAAACCCCGAAAAAGCCAGGGGACTGGGAGCCGACAAGTGCAGGCCAGAAGAGAACACGTGCGTGGGAGTCGGGGCTCTAATTGGGTCCAAAAACTGCGGACGGCATTCGGCACTCGAAAAAATGGGACTGGCCAAGAGGACGTATATCTTGAGAGTCTCTACTCATACTCTCATAAATTGCATGGGGAGTTTTTCAAATATTATCACGTTATATATTTTATTTTGTGAATTTACGTTATAGATATACATTTTTGTTTTGTCCCTTAGTAACTTAAATTATGCATATTTTGGGTTCTTTTGGGGAAATATTTAATGGATATCTTCGCTTGGTGTTTACGGGCCTTCCCCTTTTTATTACAACTGTTTTGACTAATTGATATCTATTAAATAAGCCTTGAATTACGTTTACCCCAAGGTAGGTTTCTTTCTGTGCAGAACAACATCTGGGCTATTGGCTCACCCTTTCGGGAATGCAATGTTTGTTATTCCTGGGATGTTTGCGTAGGTTTATGTAAATTAGCTCAGGTCGATGGGTCAGCGGAAGGTCGAGGGCGCAAATGATTCCCAGAAGGCAACAGCAACTGCAACTGCAACTGCAGAAGGAGGCTGAGAGCAGCTCCTTCCCCTTTCATTCACTCGCAGCGAAAAACAAATGTTGCACTCCGATCCTACACTGGGCCAAAAGAGGCTCAAAATCGGATTTACAAAATACATAAGTACTTGCTGAAGAACAAAATCAGGCCAGAACAAGGGGTATAACTTATAAATTATTATTAATTATTATATACTTCGCCTTGCAAATGGTAGACTTTTAGCTTCATGAATCGTACTAATATTCTTTGAATATTGGGTCTCGATTGTACCCTATAAATGCACATCTTTTGGCTCCGTGTAGCTGCCTACAATATTTGCTCTCGGAACTTTATGACATTACATTTTACAGGAGGCTGCAATAAAACCCTTTTAGCGGCGTGCGCGCAAGGACCAAGCACAAAAAGGAAGGCGGCTTCATGGCAAAGGATCAGATCGGAAAGCGGAGAGCAGACCACCCCGACGAGCCGGCCACTGTTGATTTTTCGCGGTCTAATAAAAACTGACCAGCGCAGTGGAAAAACGAGCGGGTTTACCCTCAAAGAGTTGCGCACGCACTTTTCCAAGGAAATCACGAAAACCCTTCGGTTTTCCGCTTGTTTTCCCTCCTCTGGGTGTGAGCATTTGCATAACGCCGCCAACTCCGATGTCGGTGTGCTCTATGGAAGGAAAATACATTACAGAAGAGTTAAGTACACGGAAAAAAATTAAGCCAAATCAATAAAATGTATTTAAAAATATTTTTTAAGTGGTGGGGCTAACTCACGTATTTCATTCAGTTAAGATCATCCGTTTTTTAAGTGCACACTCAACGTTGCGACTTGAGGAATCCCCAGTACTCGACTGACAGCTGTCAAGTGCTTCATTTTCCTCGGCTCCAGACGCTGGTTACCCAATTCCGTCCGATTTATGTTAATTTTAATTGGCCACAAATCAGCCACTGCAACCGGTTTTCGCGCGGTTGATCTTGAACTTTAAGCTTTGCGGCGGAACGACAACTGGTTGGACCCAGTTTTACCCGCAGATACCCAGTAGAATTTATGACGTATTACTTACTTTTCCTGCTGTTCATTTCTTCAATCGATTGGTTTAATATATTCCCTATTTTATCCAATTCAAAAAGCTTTTTCAGTACCATCCTATAATCGATCCAATTATGAAGGCTTTTCCTATCCCATCTCTCACGGCGAGCTGTGCAGCGGTCCACCCTAATCCCCCAGCTCTAGAGCTCTGGACGCCCGGAAACCTGAACTTTGTTTGCGAAGCTCTCCGGTGGGCGATGGCGATGACGTAGCCGGCCGGCCCATCGGATCCGAGACCGAAATGCGAAATGCGAAACCGAATCCGAGTCCGAATCGAAGTGATCAGGCCACCGGGCAAAGGCCTCCGACTGATAACTTATCAGCGGACGGAACGAACGCCACGGACGGACCCCGCCCGCGACCCCCTGCCAACCAGCACTAGGCGAAAGTGCGCTGAGGTGGCATGTGGAGAAAATAAGGCCCAAGAGGTAGTTGGAGCGGATCGGGGCCACTGCCCCCGCCCAGAACGACAGACCCCTCCACGGATCGACCCCTGGAATGGGGCTACGATGCACAGGTAGCACTTCAGTGCTAAATGGTACATTTGGCAGAGTCCTGTTTGCGTTTAAGCGGGCCATTAATTGCCAAGCAAAGCACTGATAGAAATAGATACAGTTGCAGATGCATGCGCATCCCTCGTGAAGAGACTCCTGGTTGGCGTTTAGAAAAAGATCGTAGCAAAGTTTATTTGAGGCAGGCCGAAGTATTTACAAGGAGATGGCGATGGGGCCTGCTCCCGCCCCAGGAGCCCCGTAAAATAATGCTGCTGGTGTCGGATGGGCGGATGGGCGCACGGCCGGCGGCTATAAGCGGTCGACCTTGAGGTAAATGCGGTGTTCGCTGGCCAGCAGCGCGAACTTGGCGTCGAACTGGATGCGCTCCACGGTGCGGTCGCAGATCTCGACGCGGTGGCGGTGCAGGAAGTAGGCGAGGCCCAGCTTGATCTGCAGCAGCCCGATCTGCATCCCGATGCAGTTGTGCGGCCCGGCCCCGAAGGGCAGGTAGGACATGGGCGCCTGCAGCACCTTGTTCGCCGCGCTGAATCGCTCCGGGTCGAAGCGCTCCGGGTCCGGCCAGTACTGCAAGAAGACGAGAAGATACTAATGATAGCTTTCGAGGAACCTACTTCGGTGTGGTTTGCTTCTGTACAGTCAGTCCAAGGGTCAAGTGCTCCTGATCAGAGCATGTTTTTGGGCTTGGGAATCCAAGACCTCGGAGTACATCCCGTATGGGGGAAGCATTCCCATACCCACCTTGGGATCGTGGTGTATGGCCAGGTTGGATATGAACACGGGCATCCCGCGGCGGGCGTAGCACTCGGCGTGGGGCCGCAGCGAGTAGAAGCGCTTCTTGTTGATCGGCGTGCACTCGCGCTCCAGGAGCGGCACGATCGGGTACTTGCGCAGCGTCTCCTCGACGACCATGTCGAGGAACTGCATCCGGGAGATGGCCTCGAAGGTGAGCTTGCCGTTGGGGTCGTCGGCGAAGGCCTCGCGGATCTCGCGGCGCAGGCGGGACTGCATCAGCGGCTGCTTGGCCAGCTCGTAGAGGGCGAAGGACATGCTCGACGAGCAGGTCTCGATGCCGGCGACCTCAAAGGAGGCCGCCTGGGCGGCCAGGAAGTCGCGGTGGTGCGTGAAGTGCGACTTGTCCTGCTGCAGGTCCGCCTCCTTCTTGAGCGTCAGCAGCATCTCGATGAGATCGTTGCGCAGATCGCCGCCGCGCTCCCGCTCCTCGATCACCAGCTGGATGACCCGGCGCAGGAACTCCGCGTGCGGCTCCGTGAAAAGCTTGGGCCGCAGCAGCGGCACCAGTTTGGGCAGGTAGAAGATCACAAACAAGTCGATTATTCGACGGACGTTCGGCCGGAACAGGTCCTGACAGTGTGACCCGATCTCCGATTGCGTGTTCCTCAGGCTGTAGGACCTCAGGCCGAAGGCTATGCTGGCTATCATGTCCGTGTTGTAGAGGTCGCACACATCCTTGATGCTCACCACGGCCCCGCGCTCGGCGTCGCCGCGTCGCAGGTCTCGGGTCAGGCGCTTCAGATACCAGTCCAGGTCGCAGCCGATCTAGGGCCGCCAAGCCAGGATACGGCCAAAAAGAGAAGAGCAGAGGTACGAACATAAAGCATCTGTGATTGTGCAGGGGCAACTATGCCCCTCTGTAATCTATACCCCCTCTCCCCTCCGAAAACATTTGATCAACAATTATTCTGGAAGATATTCATAGTCCAAAGAAACCCCCTAATGTCCAGCTCCTCTCTGCGATCTATGTCTCTTGCCCACTAACAAGTAGTATCTCTGAGATACTTGTAGTCCACAGAACCTCTTCTCATCTCGGCGCAATCTCAAGCACTGTCCTATGAGAACTTGCCTTTTCAGAATGAGTAGTCTTTTTTGGTTTGTTTTGGCAACGCTTTGACTATTTTGATTTCTCAGGTCTCATTTGCATACAACTTCTGAGTTGACTGGGCAACAAAGTAAAGCCCAAAACCATACTCGTGAGCTATCATTTGTACGGCGTGCTGGAAATTCGACTGTTGTTGACCTTTGATAAGATAGCCTGTCAAAGTAGTGAGTAACCACAAACAAGTTTGGTTTGATAAGCCCCGCGAGGGAGCAGTAGTGGGGGAGACTCTCACTTATCAGCCTTCTTCCACATGCCTTCCTCGAGTGCAACCTCTGCAAAGGCACGGCCTAATGTCTATCAAGATGGCATTCTGTTGCTGTTTCTTAAGTTAAAATCGGAGGGGAACGGTTTGAACCCAATGAGAACGAGAAAATATCGCTAGACAAGTCTGAATGCTCTCTGGAATGCAGTACTTCTAGCCAGCCTGCACAATGAGTATACTAGGTTGGACCTTCCTCCCGGCAAGATGTATGTGCCGGAACACGTTTATCTGGGGAGCTGAGGACCGTCCTGCCCAAGATACAAATACTACTTCATGGTCTGGCACCAAACCCAGGGCAAAAGCGAAACCGCGGGCCTTGTAGGCCGGTGTAGGGGCTCGGAGCGTGTGACGTGGCGCCGCGAACTTGGGACCCGGCTGATTGGGCGGGTGACTCACCTCCTCCATCAGCGAGAACATCTGCTTCAGCTTGGCGCCGGCGAAGGCGGGCGCTAAGCGGGTGCGGATCTCGCGCCACTCGGGCTGCTTGGCCAAGAAGAGCGATAGGGCGCCCATCTTATCGCTGCGCCCGTCGCACTTGGCGAAGCGGTTCGAGAAGCTGACGAAGTCCTCGACGAGCACGGTCCGCACCAGCTGCAGGTCGCGGATGAGGAGCGCGGGCTGGTGGAACAGGTAGATGCCCACGACGGGCTCGTTGCGGAAGCGCTCGTCGAAGTAGAAGCGGCGCAGCTGGAGGGCGAAGGACTCCTCCAGGCGGAGGACGCGGGTCAGGTTGCCCAACAGGTGGGTGGGCTGGACGAACTTCACCCGGCGGCGCTGCCAGTAGACGTAGGTGCGGCGGGACCAGATGAAGATGCCCGTCAGGATCGTCACGATCGCCAGCAGGATGTTCGTGGAGTACACCATCTCGGATTCGGGGTCCGGGTTCAAGGCCTGCGGCTGACGTATCGCAAGGAGATACGCGGGTATCGCCTTTAGCTCGCCGATTTTGAAGCCTTTCGTGGTGTTATCACTCACTATCTCTTCTTCTGGGAGGCAGTATTTATGCTAAACTTGAAATCTTTTCAATCTTTTTCGTCTGCACTTTTTTCAGTAGCTGTTTTGTGGAAATTTTTTGAATAAGTTTTGGGTTGGGTTTTATTTTCTGATCTTTTGTGATGTGTTTAAAATTTTCTGGAGATCTTTGTTTAAATTCATCTGCTGATCCTTGGTTTTTTTTGGCCGCTGGAAGGTGCTTTCTCCAAATGTTTCATTGAAGATTGTCCGATTTGACTTTTTTTTATTTGCAATTTGTTGATTCTTCTGGGTAGTGCCTTTGTACAATTGTTAAGAATTATATTTTATCTTATCGCTTTGTTTTAAATAAAGCATTTGCCAATTTTTTGGTGGTTGATATTGCTTCTGTGTTTTGTTTTCCTTTCTTTTTGCTGCCTCTGCTTTTCCGTTATTTGTTGATTCTCTTTTGCAGCTCCTGTTCGTGCTCTCTTTTTTGCCTTTATTGTTGTGTTCAGTCGCAATCCTCGTTTTTTATGGGGCTTTTCCTCGGCGCGCGTTTTTATAATAAATACTTAACAAATTATATCACATTTGAAACGACAAATACAAAAAAAAAATGCAAAATACACTATAAACAGACAAAAATTAAGAATTAAATGCACAACAACGCGACGTCAACAACAAATGGAAGAAAAGGAAGAGGAAGAGAGCGCGGAGAAAGAGAGAAAGAAAGGGGAAGAGAGCGAAAGCGCGAAGAGAGTAACTTCGCGAAGGAAAGGGCGCAAAAACGCGATTTACAAGTTACAAGTTACAAATAATAAATCTAAAAAAATATAAATAAAATCGCTAGCTAGCTCCACCAAGCGACGCTTTTTAACTGACGCGGCGTCGGCGGCCAAAGCCCCACGAAGGCAGCGACGCCGGCGGAGCGGCGACGACGCCCCCATCTCTGTTGTGTTTTTGTTGTTTCCCCTGCTTTATTAACCGCAAGTTTGCGGGGAGCCCACAGAAGAGAGCGCGCCAGAGAGAGATCTTCCGGCGAGATAGAGCGGAGAGCCCCAAAGAGAGCTTCATATTTGAACAGTCATGTTGGCACATGTTCTGGCTCGCACAGTGGGGCCCAGGCCCCAAACAGTGCGCCACCTTAAAGTTAGTGAAAATTAAATCTTTGTAGATTTATTTCACTTCTTCTGTACACAACAATAAACTCTGCTATGTGGTATGTGCTGTAATGTGGGTCTCGAACTCGTTCCCCCAAGCTTACCCCAATATGCCCGAGCAGGTTTTCGATTTGCCCCACTGTTCTGAAAGATGCCAAAGCACGAAGTAGACCGCAAATAAAAGTGACGATTAAAAGCGAAACTGATGAAACCCAACGGAAAGAGAGCGAGGCAATGACAGTGGTTGTTGTTGTAGTTGGGGCTTTTTTCTTGCATTTTATTCTTTGCCGCCTGCTTCGATTTATAAATAACGTGCTTGTTGTTGCTTTTGCTCTGCTTTTCGTCGCCCCTCTTCTCTTTTGGAGCTCAGCTGTTCGGTTTTTGCCCCCTCTTTTCGCGAACGGGGATATCGATAGCTGGGAAATCAACCCTGGAAGAAAGTAGGCGCCAAAACTTAAAAAAAACACAAAAATCGCAGACTTGTTCTAAAAAACGATCGACAAACAGTTTTTTCTATGGAAAAATTTTGAAAACGTTTATGTTTTCATACAAAAAATTGGTTTGACAAAGGAAAAAGTTGTAAATTGTATGGTTTACCCGTAAACTTTATTTTATTTTCCATGTCCAAGAGTGACGTTCCCAAAAAGCTCACTTTGTCGAACAAATTGCCGCTCAGAGGAAAAAGGAAACTCCATTTGCAACAATTGACAGAAATTTGCACTCGCTGCGGATGGAAAACTTTCACGTCCACTCCGCAAACCCCTTTTCCGCATGCTCCCCCCACTCGTTTTCCTCCTTCTGGAAAAGTGTGCTAGAGTTACAAATGTGCAACATTTCCGGTTGTTTGTAGTCGTCTGCTTTTGGGACACCGAAAAGTGTTGGCCACATTGATGGCTCACTTGGGGGTTGAGGGGCGAAAGGGGCACCGTGGGGTTAAGTCTTGCTTTGATTAAATTTCACGCACGACCGCACGGAAAGGGTTTTCGCCCACGGACGAGGGGGAGTGCCGGTGGGCGGGCGGTTTCGTTTTCGATTTCGAGACCTTCCGGACCTTCTACCTTTTCCGAACATCACGCGCTGCAGTTCGATTTGCATTTTCTGGGCTGGGGCGTACAGTAGAGCCCGTGATTGGACACATTAAAAGAATTCAATTTAAAATATATAAAACATGAGTCTTGTAGTTAGGACTAATTTTAAAATTATAATTATTAAGAAACGGTTTATCTTTAAGCATTAAATTAGGAACATTGCAGTACAAAGTTGCCAGAAAAAGTACAAAATATAATATAAACTTAACCCTTCTGGCTTGGACTCTCCGTTGATTTCTGAATTTTCCAGCAAGACTTTTAAATATATAGAGAATATAAAGTGGGTTTCTTCTATATCCTGAGTTCACTGTGGCTGTGGCGTCGCTGGCGGTGTGTCAATAATCGCCGTTGCTTATGCACACACGGCTCTGCAAACACCAGCGCACTTGTCTTAACCCAGCCACCCCCTCTTAACCCATGACCCCGCTCGGCCACCCATCAAAATCAGCTCAGCGCAAATCAAAGCCGTCTCAATCAACAAACAAACAAACAGATAGACAGGCAAACAGACAAACAGACAAACATTTGCGTGCGCATTTCAAGGCGCTGGCTGCAGTGGGTTAAGCGGGGGGCGTGGCAGGTTGGGCGGCTGGGAGGGTGGCAAAATTTGCTTTTCCTATTAGTTTTCGGCCTGCGACCCTGTTTTCATTCCATTTGCGCTGTTTGCACTGGAGATCTTTTAATTATTGTCACGCATCCACGCCCTCGGAAAAGTAGTTTTCCCCCGCCCCACATTTTCCACTTGTGGGAGATGCGTCAGGTGGCGGGCTTTTCTGGGGGGATTAGTTTCGATATTTGGTCTTCGCGGAGGAGTTCTATTTGGACTATGAAGCATAGATATTTTTGTATTTAAGCTACAAATAAAATATCAAGCTATTCATTTTCAATTGTAAAATGTTTCCACACCCCTTCCCCTCTTCTCGAACCTTTGTGTTTTTGCATACGTGATATCTGCTCCGAGATTTCCCAGATCTCCGCCTGAACGCCTCATTAGCCAAAGCAATTCCACACGTCGGTGGGCTACCGTGCTTGCATCTCCAGCTAAGTATCTGCAGATACACATCCCTTCACCTGCCCACATTCGACTTAAGATACTGCACTGACCATCTCGGGAACACACAGAGAAAAAGAAATCAGGGAGGAGCACACACATGGTCCAGTAACCGTAATCCCGGGGGCTAATCCCCCCTTTTTTTGATGTTGCACCGCTTTTTATGGGATATGTGGCATATAGGGAGATCGAGATAAAGTGCACAAAATAGATGCGTAATTTGACGTTAATGTTGCGCTAATAATAATCTCGGAAGGGAGAGCAGGCAGCTGATCCCCCGGATCCAGATACAGATAGGGCTACAGATACGGATACACATGTGTGTATCTCGGGCGATCGTGTAATGTGCTTAAGGACCTTTCCTCCTTTTCAGCTCGTTTCTAAGACGCATTGTTGTGTTTGCCATTTTGACGGGTTTCGATTACTCCTCAGGTTAACCCTCCCCAGATTTCCGTCCCGCTGCCCAAAGAGATTCAGATACGGAGTATCTTTTTGTGTGCCCTTTCATGTGTGTAATCCACTCTGCTCGTTTTTGCTCGAAGTTAAATGATGCGCAGCTAAGTTGAGCAAATTTCCCTTACACTGTTTTGATTTTTTTCGAGACAGACGGCTGATGAAAGTGAATTGCACAACAGGAAAATCGGAAAAGAGGCATGAGCAGGGCCTGCCAATAAACAATGACTGGAGATACTTTTTTTAGCAACTCTAATAGGTTGAACACTATTTAATTTGACTGGTCGAGAAGATGTTATGATAATAAGGTGACGGTGGAAAACAGATGTTACACATAGGATTTCAAAGTAAGGTATCAATTTTGTATATCCTTAAGTATCTAATACTAAGAGCCAACACTTTGTCGGGTTTTCTTTGGCATAGCAGACGGGTGGGGTGCCTCAGTTGACCTTGCGCCTCTCCTTAGACCTTGACTATGGTTCGAAAACCGAAAACCTGGCCATAAAGTCAAACCCAACAAATGCAAAGTCAAACGCAGCGGCTGAAGATCATCCAGAAAAAACCCATCCCAAAGCATTAAAAATAACTTAGAGAAAGGATGCGCTTCCGCGAAGTGCTAAAAATCGGAGTCGTAAAGTACAAACAAACACAAAAACCAGGGAACGCGAGGGGAACTGCACTAGAAACCTACAAACCTAAATAGATCGGGTCAAGTTCTGGGTAAGGAGTGACCTATCCTAAAAAACAACCGAAAATCGCAGAAGTGGCACAAAAAACGACCGTAAAACGCGATTCTTGGTAGTTTAGGTAAAACGGTCAGCGAAACTCCCCGCCTTAACCCCTTTTTGCAAGCGCGAACAATTGTAATTGTATTTGTAGAGCAGAAAGGGGTTAAAAAAGGGGCGGAAAAGGAACACAGGCAAAAGGACCTCAGGTTGAGTCCTGCAGCCTGCTTCTATTTACAACTGCTGCCGTTGGCAATGCAAATTCACGGGCTTAAGGCTGTATGACACTACGTCGTAGAAGTACGCTTGGAAAAATCTTACAGTAATAACGTCTTGAAAACCGAACTTATTCACTCAGTTTGTTCTAATTTCTTAGTTGCCTTACTATTTAATATTGAATTGTTTTTAATGCAACACATACAGAATGCGTTTTAATTAAAAAAATAATTTTTTAAATAAGTGTAATATGGTCGCGTTAGTTTGCAGATAATGCCATTATTTTTTATACAAATTCCACTTGATAAAATATAAATATAAATACATACCTATTTATCAAATATAGATTAAACACCTTTTTGCATCATATTTTTATATTTTTAGTGTCATACAGCCACATTACACACTTTTCCTGGCATCACTCTGTTTTTTGCCAGTGGAAATCTCTGCTAGTTTTCCGAATATCCGCTGCTCTGCTTAACCTTTTATCATGCTGTTTTTTCGCTCTGTTTTTTAGCTAGATCGTAAAGTAATAAAACCATAAAAAGACGACAACCGAGCGAGACATAAATTAGAGATAAAGGAGTAAATGTGGAACGAGAACAGGACACGGGTTCGCTTTCATTTTCGGGCAAAGGACGAGGGGTTAAAAAATGCGTGCACATTCTGTGAGATTCTTTTATGACTCGGTCAGCGAATGGGTTAAGCAATGGGCAAAGTGACAATCGATTTTCTGGTTAATTCTTCGCCCGCTCCTCCGCTGATGTATTTTTTCCACTGGCCTACGCGGAACTGGTAAAAATCGAGCGAAAAGTACAATGGGGATTTTGTGTCTTGACTTTCGAGTGTATTTATTTTTTCGGGGCAGTAGAGATGCCTTTCCCGCTTAACATAAAGGCACAATTAACATTAACCCCTTTGTGGCCCTCGGGTGCGCGGGTTTGACTTTCCAAGATGCCGACGCCCAATAAAACTGTCGCATAAGTCAACTCCCCTCCGCGCGAGAACAATACGAAAATTTATAAATATTAATATTTTCCCATTCCGTTAATATCTTAACCTGCTGTCCATCGCTTTGATGATCCACCGTACACGGGGAGAAAATCTTGAAGCTCTTCTCCCAACTCGCATACCTGAAAACAATTGTTAAATCAGAAAGTCCTTAAGTAAAGCTTAAAAAGTACTTGATAAAAAATCTGGAAAAATAACTAATGGCAAAAATACAATTTTAAAATATCAATAATATTCCAAAAACATTATAGTAAATTATCATACACCTTCCTTGTTCGGTGCTAATTTCGAGGGTCCATCCTTTTCTTATCGTGTACGCATCGTGTGAGTTTAATATTTCAATTAATTTCGGTTCTCAGGCTGTGCGCCATGTGTTTGTCCCTGGAGAATAAAAAGAGAGGCCCGGCATTTTTATGGGCCCTAACAAATTTGTACAAATTGCTGCGGTGTCTGCTTGCTGGCCGGCTGTTGGCCAAGCCGAGATACCAAAATTGGGCCACAGTCAACAGCTCTCGACTGCATGTGAAAATGAAAAGGCCTCCTCGATCTCAATCGGAAAATCACAAGTGAATAAGGGGAAAAGGGCGAGGGGCAGGGCTGGGGAAAACACAACTGGAAAATCGGTGAATGGCGCATGGAAAACCGATCGAAGTGGCTATGCTCTAATTAAATTTATTTGATTCGTCGGCAAGTGGAAAATTGTAGACAGAAGTTAACAGATGAAGATGCGACCGAGAGGGTGGGACTTACAGGAAAGTTGACTTCATTAATACATCAATTTAAAAAGTCTTCAAGACTATAGTAACCTATTAAAATGATAATGGTTAACTATCCTACTTGTTCATAGCCATTGCCAGTTGTGTGCACCTTTGCAGTAGACTGCTTGCAGGAAGCGTACGTTCGACTTCAACAATCGTTGCTGGCTAATTTTCCCTGCTGGTTCACCAAACAGTTTGTCTTTGTTTTCCTGGTCAAACTTTGGGGCTCCGCACGAAAAGAGTTTCACACGCTGCTCCTCCGGAAAATGCCCTACTCGGATCGCCTCAATCAACATGTCGTGGCCATGTTCTAAGCCGAGCCAAGCCATTTTGGCCAACATTTGGCCACAAGTGCAAGCCCACAAAATGCAGTTCATTTCTTCGCCCCTCCAGCTGAGTGTGTGCAGTCGAAAAGTGCAACAAAGTGCCCTCGAAGCCCCCCGCTTCACCTGCCCGATCTACACTGAGGAAAGCTCAAATGCACTGGTAGTTTTTGAGTCTTCGTATAGAAGTAGTAAGTAAGAAGTAGTAGTAGAAGTTCTTTCTAGAAGTATATCAAAATACATACAAACTATTACAACACCTATCCTCATAAAAGTCACTTTTCGCACTGATGATCTTTTTACATGAGGTCCATAGTTCAATACCCTTTTCCTGCAGTGTAGGCACACAGTTTGAGGGCGCAAATTGCCAACGAAATCGCAAACGAAATGTAGAAGGAGCTCCTCGAACAAAGGGCCCTGATGTTTGGTTGTTGGGGGCTAAGGGACCCCTGCCCCTCAAATGACCTTGGGGACAAGCTTAACTCTAACCTAAAATAGGTGCACACCTGCTTTAAATACCTTCGGCCTTGTTGTCGGGTTCCGGGTTGAAAAAATTCTTTAGAATAACGATGCTTAAAATAATATTTTTAAGTAGTTACTTGAAGAATATTCATGAATTGCATAAAAATCGTGTTTATATATTGAAGAAATAAAAATCTTAATAATAATATAATGCAAATGCTGGCAACAAGCCCCTAAACTTAAAAAATCGTGTTAATTATTAATGTTTTCTTTGGGAACTGTGCGTGACTACAAATTTGTACGCCAGTGCGCCTCTCCCATCTTAATTACGGCGGCGTTTTTAATGCACTCGCTGCAGCGACGACTTTATTTAATAAAATCAATTTCGTATCATAATTTTAAAATGCCGCACAGGCGATTTCAACGGGGGTGGCGCCATCGAGGCAACTCCATCATTCGGGCGCCACATATTAATTCCAGTTTCGCACTCTTCGTGCTCGCCTGGAAATGCCGTAAATAGTTGTTGCCGCTGTCCGGGATTTTCGCCCCGCCCCGAGTTTCCCTACGCCCACAAATTTCCCCACCCCACCTGCACTGCTGCATTTATTAATAATTATAATGTCTGCGCTTGTCGTTCGACGGCTGGGACTCTGATCCTTTTTTGGTCGCAAGGGGGCAGGAATGTTTCAGTTTCAGCTCTCCGCTCCCCGCTCCCCGTGTCCAGTTTTCCGACCTGAGGTCCTGCGTTTCCGCCGGCTCCTGGCTCCTGGCTCCTGGTTTTCGGCTCCTGGGTTTTCGGTCCTGGCATTCATAAATCGCAGCTCATTTCGGTGTGGCCACGGAATGCACACGCATAATTATTTCGGCCTGCAGTCGTGGGGCTGGAAATTTCTCCCCCGATCCTGTGAAAATTTCCGCCGATGGGTGGTGGCGAAAATGGAGCTTAGAGCGGGGGAAAATTGAAATATGTGTGTGGCGAAAATTGGCAGAATGCAATGGGAATGCAGCGCCGTGAGGAGGGGAATTTGGCATTCGAATAAAATGCAGGGGGTAAATATTGTCTGGAAATCAATCAAAATTATAAACAGTTAGCCCAAAAATGGTCCCAAAAATTTTGGGGGTTGGAATGCAATTCAAGGAAAATTTGTTAAATGTTATTAACAAATAAACGAAAACATTGAAGGACAGTTTATGATACTAATTGCCTAAAGTAATGCTTGAGTTAATTTCAAAAGCATTTTGGACTAGCCAAAAGGTGAAATATCTTTGGGATTGCTGCAAAAAGAAGCCTCAGAATTTTGGGAAACGCACTCCAACAAATTAGATTTTCACAAGCCAGTAAAGTTGTTTACCTAGTTGCCAGCCCCTTGCGCTTAACCCATTACTACCCAAATGGATCTCAGCCGTTTGTTGGGGGCAAATAAACTGAAATAAAGTAAAATGGCTGTTGCCCGTTCTTTGGGGTTAACCGAACTCCGCCATTTGCATGCAAATGCAGTTTCAAAGGCCATTAAAGTGCCAGAGGTGCAGCGCTCAGACTCAGATACGGGTTCAGCCGCAGTCTCGTTGTCAGATACAGATACATCTGCTGCTCCTTGGCCGGATTTATTCCCAGCCTTTTGCGGATGTCTCACTTCGCGGCAATTACCAAGGAGACGGCTTCAGATACAGATACAAAAATACGAGCCAGGATTCGAATAGACAGGCGGTGCTAACCAATTTTCCATGGTTGCGCAATAACTGCAAATTTAATTTCGCAATTTCGCGCCTCAGATTCCATCCCTTCTCTACCATCCCCCGTGAAAACGGCAGAATAAACGATAAATTGGTTGAATTAATCTCGGCTTGCAGCCAAACTGGCAGAGCCTTTAGGCGATAGAAACCGTTCTCTGGAATGCAAAGTCGAAATTGCAGATAGCTTTCTTAGAAAATTGCAGGTGAAATAAACCATTTAATCTTGTGATTAGGTTACTTACAAAATAACGAATTTAAATAATATTTACCTTTATGTTTTGTTTTTTCAGCACGAGGTCACAAAAGAAATATTTAAAAGTAGGATAGAGCCCTCGGATGGTCCCAGAGCCCCGTAAATTGATTGATTATCCCAGCTCATTTCAAAGTTCTGTTCTGGGCGGAAAAACAGCCCATGCTGTGCGACTTTGTTTATTTGTGTTGTGCGCAATTTGTTGTTTAATTATTTTTTGGATGTTTCGATTTGCTATTTTGTTACGCGATGGTTTTCGTGTTGCTCCTTTTTATACGCCACCATAAAAACGCCGAGCCGTAAAAACGCTTCCAATAAAAACACTGTTGCCTTGGATCTTTTGGGGGATACACATATATGGGGATACGTATCCGAAGAGGCGCGTATCCGGGCGCTTGGTTGTATACTTGAAGCTAGTTGGCGCCCAGCTCTTTCGGGCATGACCAGAAACCAAATATTTCTGTTTGTTTGCTGGGATTTCGCCTCGCTTTTTCGTTTTTTGAATTTGTTTATGGCCAAAGCGGTTTTATGGTTTCCAATCGGGGGCGTGGCGAATTTCTCACGCTGCCATTGCGTAAACAAAGATAGAGCATACGCGCAGATACAAAGATACAAGGGTATCGACTGCAGTTCTAAGGGGAAGTTGCAGAGTTGCGGAGTTGTGTGTTTATTATGAGAAAGTGGCGCCAATGGTTAATGATTTTTAATGATTGTTTACACGAAGCTTAAGCTGCATTCTCCCCGTGCTCCCTGGACTCCCTTTCCAGCTGCCCGCGAGATTTATGGGCATTTAAACAAATTTGATGAGATTTTCCCCGGGCCCGTTGGCGCAACTCTTTCCTAAAAGATCCCATAAATCTTGGCCAACTCGGTGTTGCCAGCTGATGTGTCTTTTGTCTCTCTGCCGAGTCAATTTGCCGGCTGGCAGCCTCTTCTCGTAGTTTTGTCAAAGCTGCTTAAGTGGATTTTCCTCCGGCAATTTCTCACCGAAGGCCCATGTTTTCCGTCTCCCCTTCTGCATTTATTTTTATGCCGCCCTCGATTTTCGTTCGGGCTGCTATGGAAATTCGCGGATAACCTGAAGTGGATTCCTCCTCTCCTGAATTGATTTTCGGCGGCAATTCTGGCCTACCTCATATAAGGACGGGCTTCAAAGTAGAAGGGGTTTGGGATCGAATAATTCTCAGAAATTGTGGGTTTCAGCGGGTATCTTTGAACAATTTTCAAGCAAGCAACAGACTGTTTGTCTAAGATACGAATAGGAGTTTTGCACTGAAGTATTATATTTATATTTACACACTGTTTAATAATGTATTTATTTTTTATCAGGTTAGAGGATAATTTAAAGTTACCAAATTGTATTGATTTTTTGGGTGTATATAACACAAGCTTATAAAAATGTTAGATACTAAATAATAATGTATTATTGTTCCCTTACTTCTTTGGTGAATGGGGATCCTTAACATTATGTTTTTTAATTTGTAATGATCATTACTTGAAACTTTTATTGATTAATGTACATTCAAGGTTTCAGAATTAATGCGACCGAATCAAGTTACACTTTTGACCGTTTTTAAAGTGATCCCCTAAAAATCGGGCTTTGCTGCTCTTGGATACATCATTTTATTTTAGAAGGGCAATGTTGTTAGGACGGGTCTGCTTTACATTGTTTTTTTCTTGTCGCCGTATTATATTGTTTTACTCTAATAAATTAATGATTTTACCTCTTTAATGGACGTTGTTGTATGTTGTATGCACTTGGATGGCGCATGATGTTTCGTTAGATAAATAACTAAATTTAAAATTGTAGAAAATACCTGAGAGTTTTTTGTTCTCAGTAGTAAAGTGTGGCTGATGAGGGCGCATGGCTCACCACCGAAACATGTGTCTCGTTAGGATTCCAGGCTGCGGATACCATATAGAAGGTCCGTAAGTCATGCACTCCGTCGTTGTGGGGCTCGGTTTCCCTTTGAAAACTTCCACCTACCATCTGCTTCTGTTCGGCAATCGCTATTTAAGCGTCCTTTTCCCCAGGACTTCAAAGCGTACGAGACGGGTGGTGGGTGGACTGGGCGGCTTGGGTGGTTGGGCGGTGGGCGGGTGGTTCTCCGGGCTGAGTTCGGTTTATTTCGAAACGTATCTCGTGTGGGCTCGCTTTGGGGGGCTGAAAAGTTTGCGAATTGAATCCGCCACACGACTTGCCACACGCGGCTCACCAAATTTCGCACAATTTTGCGTGCGACGCGGCCGTGTAATGATGCCATGTTCCTAGGGGTTGGCTGGGGACGGGGCCTTCCCTTCCGGGGGATGGGCCTTCGGGATGGGTTCTGCGATGTCAAAGCTTGTCATAGAGCCAAGGAAGTGGGAGGGTGCAGCCCTGCCCTCAATGAGGCCAATAAAGCCCTCCGCCCTGCCATTCTGGGCAATTCCATTCAACTATTACAGGATCCATTGTGTGCGTGATTTTTGATTATCGAAAAAGAAAAGCCAAAAGTCACGTCATGGCCCTCAGGCTGTGGCTTAATCAGCCGGGGCTGGGGTCGGGACTGCTCTTCCTTTATTTTTTAGAGGGCTTCTGGTGGAGCTGCGGCATCATCAAACTCAATTGCTTGGAAAAATGGCAAAGAAGCCAGAGCCAGAGCCAGAGCCAGAGCCAAAGCCGAAGCCAGGGGGCGCATAAAACATATTACGCAGATTGTATTGATTTCTGATTATTCCGTCGCGCTGCCGTTTGACGCTTAGATTTATAGCCCCAAAATTGCAGGGGGTTCCCCTGGCGAGAGGATATACGCATACATCCCGGGGATTCCCTTTTTACTGGGGGTCTCGAAACAATTGATTCGGCGGTTGCGGCTGCTTGTTTATTCGGCTGCTTGTAAGTAGCTACTAAGCTCGCTTTCGGCGGATTTGCCTTTCGCCAGCGGGGTCTCCATTCGGGCTTTCGGTGGAATTATACGAATCTATAAACATGCCGGGATTGATGACAGATCACAGAAGCAGACGGGGAAAATAAGGAATGGTGAATTGAATTTTAAACGCATAGAAGAGCATCTTAAGAGCTTTTAAATACTAATTAAATACTAAGTGTTTAATATTTAAAACCTTGTCTTACATAATGTGCTGCCCCCATATTTTTAGTGGCTTAAAGTCGACCAGTTTTTATTATCTGAGTGATATAATGACCTTCACGGCTCCATTGCAATTATTTACTATTTTGACACTTGCAACTCGGGTGGAACGTGAGTTATGATCGAATTTTCCGCGGAAAACTGGGCCAGTTCCGCCCACGCCACCGACTGGCATTCGTCAATTCATCAATTGGCCGAATGAAAATATTGACAAGTTTTTTAACGACCCAGTTGAGTGATCCGATCCGATCCGATTCGACGTATTCACCCCTGTAAATCCAGCGTAAATTGAAACATCAGCCTCGAGGCAATGACGTCGTAGATAAATAAACAAATAGAGAAGCTGCAGCCGTGGAAAATCTATTGACTTTGCCGTTTTGGCGACAAAAGGACATCGGGCCGGAGGGTTTTCGGAAAGGACACTGAGACGAAGACAGCGATGTCAAAGTCTCCGCATTGTCTGCCGGGAAGGCCAGGCCCACAAAAGGGGGCTGATCGTGTTGGAAAACTGGGTGCCGTGTGCGCTGCGATGGAAAACAGAGAAGGGACACACGAATTTCTCGTTTTCCCTCCCTTCCAGGCGAACGCATCCATTGTCCCGGCCAGCAGGATCAATGAAAACGCTGAATGAAATGGAAAATGTATGCCGCTGGAAAATGCGATCCTTCGGCGATGTGACAGCTTCTGGCCGGGCAAACAAACGCAATGTTATCCTTTTGTCACAAATGCTACTAAGAATTATGTTGTCCTCGACACGCCGACAGCGACAAAAAATTCTATAAAACAAAATTAATGTCCTTTTTTCGTCGCCCGATAGCTGTGCGAGTGTGTGTGATTGCAGCGGATGCAACGACAAATATTTGTAAACGCGCCCTTTTACCTCTCGGTGTTATTCGACTTTTCGGCAGGGTTTTCGTTTTCGGGGGGAGTGGGAGGCTGGGCAGCTGGAGTGGGACAAGAGCCAGGGAAACGGGCGGGGAAATTGAAAATAGAGGGGGAAGGCGAAGGCCACGCACGCCCAGGCACTTCAGCCCACGGCATTTTCTAGCCGGGTGGGGGTGGTGAAAAGTGGGGAGGGAGGGGTGGAAAGTCACTTCAAAGGTCGCTGCACTAATTCGCTTTTCTTGGACGGGAGATGTTCTTGAAGAAATATAAAGAAGTATATTATAGAAGGAAAACACAAATATATTTTTGAAGTTAAAATAATAAAATAAAAAGTATTTTTTAACGGAATAGAATACAAAAAAAAGTGCGAAAAAGAAGGAGATTTTATATAGAGCTATAGATAAATGACATGGATGCACATAAAATAAAACTGTACTCTTTCCTATATATTGTTTATCTATCCACTAAAGCCTGTGCAAACCCGAACTTCAAAGAGGGTTTTCAAGAAGCGTAGGGTATCCCGAGGGTCGTTGATCGCCGGCCAAACTCGCAACTCCCTGCTCATTATTTATGGATACTTCTCCAGCGGGCTTTCGTACGCCTCGCATACTCTTTCCGCTCAGCCTTCCTGCCTATTATTATCGTCGGCAAACTATCGCCGGGGAATCGAGGACCCGGGGAGTGAGTGACACGCGGCACTCGACTCACCACCGAAACTCCAGCGTATGTGGCATCGAACGCGGTGTACATAGGGCTCGTGATATTGCAATGATGATGATCATCTGCGGCCTCTGGGTCGCCAACCAAAAACGCGCGCACACACACACCGAGCGGTGGTTTATGCTTGTTACGAGGCGCAGGGGTGGGGCCTCACGTTTTTGGAGGGGGCACTTGAAAACTAAATGCAACCGAGGCGTAGCGCTCGCTTTTCTTGTGTCCTATTTTATGTTCCTGTTTTTTCGGGGTGGGAACGGGCACACAAACACAGGGGCGGGGCGTTCAAAATGGCGGAGGAAACGGGCCGAAAAGGGGAGGGGTGGCAATCTGCGGGTTGCATTCTCTGGCCAAAATGGTTTTCTCCTTTCATATTCATTTCGATTCCCAGGGGGAATCGCATTATAATGCCTTGTAAGTCCACCATCTACTTTCTCTTTTACAGTATTATTTACAGCAGAATTTTATAAGTGCTGCATCTTTGAAGAACATTGTTAAATATTTTATATCGACCTTACTCCTGCAATATAATTTTGGCGTAAGATTGTTTTAAAAGGTTTCCTTACATAATTTCCAAAAAGCTCTTTAAAAAGAAATAAATGTATTGTACTTTAATGATTCATAAGTCCAGCAACACGTTCTTTACTGTATTACTTACAGTAAAATTGTATAAATATTGTATCTTTGTATCTTTAAACAACATTTTATAATATTTTATATGGTTACAATATTTGGCATTAGATTATTTTATAAGGTTTATGTTACATCATTTTTAAAAAGGTCTTCAAAGAAGGATACTTGTTTAATATTTCACTTAACCGTATTGTTCATCTTAAGTAGGTAATTTTTGGAATGTTCCGGGACATGTTATATATATCACATTTTCCATCTGCTTTTCCGCAGTTCTTTTCGCGATGGCCACTGCATTTAAATGATGAATACAATGGCCGAGTGATACAAATAAATGTGGGCAAACTTTTGGCACGACCACACAAAACCGCCCATCTGCGTGGTTCCGCAAAAACACGAAAAATATATGCCGCAAAAAATAAATATATATAAAATATATATGGAGCAAATCCCTCGTCAACCGCACTCGAAAAACCACCAAATAAACTTTGTCATTTTCGGCGATGCCGCCGGCCGTTGGTTAAAATTATTTACTCAAGATTTATGCGTCCAGCGATTCCGTCTGCCATTTGTTTGCGCGCATGCATTCGCTAAATATAGGTGGAGAACGGGTTTATAACATTTAGATATAGTGTGGCGTTTATTCGCTGAGATTTATGACTTGTGGCCAGCCGCAGAATTTTTTCAAGTGTATTTATGCCAATTTGTGTGCAAAATGAGCTGTTTGATTTGATATTTTATATATATATTTCATATTATATATAAAGATATAAATGGTATATTTTTTTGTAAGTTGTGCTCTGCTCACTTTTCCCTAAAAAGAGATATTTCCTAGATTTTCGCAAACCATTTCCCACGCCCCACTAAAGGGAAACCCTAAAACATCCCGGCCAAATCGAGGACAATGCATTTTGATTTGGTTTAAATTGAGGGAGGACCGAGGCGGTGGTGTGTTTTGTAAACATTTTTCCAAAAGCATGTCCCAATATGTGCCGGACATTATTATCGCCTGCTGACTGCTGCCCGCTCTGACCTGGCCAAGAAAGGAGAAAAAACACAGCAGACGCATTGTCTGGCCCGGCCAGTTTTCCTCGGCCTTTTCATCTCGCTGCGGCACTGGAAAATTGACTTGTTACAATTTTCCTGCCCTGCTCCGCCTTTGTGCCCCTCGAATTCGCCGGAATCACACCTATTTCTGTTCGTCACTCGGTTAGATTGAGAGGCATCTAACTAATTTATTTCCATTTCTTTCAGGACTCGGTGTTTCGGTTTTGTCTCCTTTGTGAGTTGGCGGCAACGCCCTCAGAACTTTCCTCCGCTGAATTTTATTTTATTTATCATGTTATCTTTATTCGGATGGTGTCGGGCCAACAAATTGTCGTCGGGACAATCGGCACTAGATTTACGGGAATTATTTGGAATTTGCCGATGACAGGTCGCTAAACTCGGCTAATGTGAGTGGAGTTGTTCGAGAGAACCTTAAATATTTTGGGTTCTTTGTCGGAACGATCTAAATAAAAGAGTCTAAGTATTGGGTAAAATAAATCATGCTGTGTTTTATCGAAATTGGATCACTTAAAAACTATTTTGAAGAGCTCTTTTTATATTTAATTTTATTAAGTAAACGTTCTATGATAATTACCTGTCCCTATTGTTCCATTTTAGTTTGACTTTTGCCGGAAATCATTGCCTTTTAATCAATTTGTCTCAATTAGATAGCCCCGGCATTTTCCTTGTCGAACTTTCCCGCTTTCCAATCTATTTTTGTCTTGAGCCCATCGAAAATCCCTCCACCCAATCACCTTTTGTCATTGAGAAATGGCCAGTCATCTGGTTATCCGAAAAAGGCTTTAAGTATTCGCTGATTTATGAGGGGAGAGTATTCGGCTTACCAGGTATATACAGCAAGTGGTATTAATGAGCCGCCCACCTCCCCCTCTGCGATTTACCAGCCCCCACCGCCCAAAAGTTTTCCACGGTTGTTTTCCCTTGGCTTTGGCCTGTCTCCCAGGTTGTCACTTTGCATAAAGAAACAATTAAAAAATTGCCAAAAAGCCAAAACGTCTTTTTTGGGGGTAGCCGCACAAGGACAGAGATAGATGGATACACAGGGAAAGAGATGGAGCACTGAAAGAAAAACACAAATATTATGCCTTGGCGACTTTTGCATAAATTATACATAATATCAGTTGGTTTTATAGTGTCAGTAAAAACAATATTTGAAGTATAACATTTAGCTGGATTATATTTATTTTTTAAAACGTAGCATAACACAACTCATTTGAAGAAAACATCTCATCCACAGCTCTGATTGATTATAAAAAATCAATATCAGTAAATCAATCAAATATTCCGTGCTAAGTGTATATGGCCTGAGTTTCAATAACTAGGTATTCATTTAGAGAACACCTTTTAAGATGTTGTTATATTTTGTCAAGTAAAACACATATTCATACTTTTAAGATATTCACAGCGCCAATTGTATGTTGTTCCCTCAGTGTATATGGTTTCAGTTTTAAGTACACCCGCTGGTGGCATTTGGCAGGCGCAAAAGCGCGAAACTCATTAACTTGTGTCAAAAGCAGAAGATGCCGCAGCTCCACCAATTTCCCCCTGCCACGCCTGCCCGCCCACTTAGCAACCCCCGGAGAAAGTGAGAAAATTATCATTATCACCCCGAAGGCCGCCCACTATTGTTGGGCTTAATTAACAAGCGCGCCAAGTGAGAATCGCATCTGGGGGCGGTGTAAACGCAAAGTACTAATCATGAAAATTAAAAATAATTAAAACTTTTCTTTCAATTTGGCTTCTGGGCCTTTTGTCAAGCGCGGCAGAGGCCATAAAACGCCGAAGTGTCTGTGGGTCGGGGGAAAAGCGTCGTGGAAGCCGGGGAAATGGCCTGGCCGTCGCGGTTAAATGGCGCTTCAGCGATTTTCATCACAATCTACGGATGGAAAAAGGCTTAACCCCTTAGGAAAGTCGTAAATTATCATGAAAAGAACAAGGCGGAAAGTTTAGGACGAAGACTTGAGGAAGACTTGCGGTTCGTTGTTAATTAAATTTAATTAAAATTTATTACAGTTGTTTTTCATCAGACTCTTGGAGCCTTGAAGAAAATTGTTTGTATAATCATTTCGGGTTTCCTCAATTTTAAGGGAAATGTTTCAGGGGAATATGTTACAGGGTTGGTTGATAAATGTATTACACATATTTTCTGATTTAATCATTAAAAAATTAATCACTTCAGGCAACGTTTTTTAGGGGATTCCCAATATAATATCACATTATCATATACCACCAAGTTGCTTAATATGTTTAACTGGGTTACAATGATTATAATTCATTGGAATATGTTTGAAATATAGTATACGCTGTTATAGGTTACTTGGGAAAATTGATATTTAAACTGGATTTATAATATAGAAAGTATTTTTTGTACCGATTTTATATAATTTCCCCAGCCCTTCGGCGTCCCAACCCCTGCCCGAGGTCCCGCTTGCTGGATTGTTTTCCCGCTTGTGGCTAGCTTAAGGATGTATCCCGGTGATCTGGGGACCCACACCCACTCCTCAGATCTTTCGCCGCCTTGGAGGACCTTCGGTACTTTCCGCTTCATTCATGGGAACGAAATGTCACTGGTAATCGGCTCTTAATCGGCTGAGTAATCAATCCTGCAACTTGTTTGTTTTCTTTGCTTTCTGCTGTCGCAGGCTGGGTGCAACTTGATGTCGGGGACATTGCCACAGGTTGCTGGGATTATGAATTTTCCCATGTCCTTTTTGCCGCCGTTATCGCAGCTGAGCCGTTTGCGCACGGTTAGCTGCATTGTCCTTTTCCCCGACGCCGATTCCGGGTCCTTGTGCGTATGCAAGATGATGCATTAGGCACTTCCGAGTCGAGATGGGACGGGAATGTCGTGGGTTAAGCCGCTTAGCCCAAGTGTCCTCCCATTGATCCCTCGGCTCCGATTTGGCTCCTGTTCCCTGCTCCTCGGGGCATTGTCCTTTCGGCCGGCAACAAGGACTCGCTGCTTCTGTTTGGTTAAATGCATTTTAGCCAAATGCGCTTGACAGATGATCCTCCCCCGACCGTCGGCCTCTCGATCTTTTGCTTGGCTCCTTTGGAGTCATCAACACCGACATTCAATCATCCTGCGATCCCGGGCTCGCACAGCTGACAAGGATGGGCACACTGGCCGAAAAGGTGGGGCACTATATCTACAAAAAACATAATATAATAAACTTTATAAAGTAATAAAATAATAAACTACCCTCACCTCAAATTACTTAAACTTATTTGTTAATATTATATATATATATATAAGCATGTCGTATTTATTTTTCTTTCCCAACCAACTTAATAGCTGGGAGTCCGGGATAATATTTTTTTCCAGTGCCAACACAATAAAATAAACTAAAAACGCGGGAAGGGCAGAAGGTGTAGGTGTCGTGGCACCCCGAAACTCTCTGTTCGACCAGGCTCCGTTGGTAGCTAATTATGTAATTATGTTGTCAAAGGGTTTCGCCTTATTTCATTTCATTTTCTTGCAGTTGTCTTTCCGCTTTTGGCCGTGCCAGGCGTCAACCGGCTAAATGTGCAGCCCATTAAAAATAAAACAATAATAAAAGAGGAGACACAGAAAAAAAGACAACACCAGAAACGGCAATAACAACCGTGACTGGCCTAATCAATTTGTTGTTGCTTCGTTGCGGTTGACCAAACCCGCTGGCCACTCACTCGGAACCGAAATTCGCTGGGAGTCGGCGTCTTGGCCATCTTGGGCTTCCTAAGACCCCGAAGTTAAGCCAACCATGGGCCCGAATCCGCGGCGGATTCGACCGAAAGCGCGTTCAACCGAAATGAACTGCTTAGTGTGACCAGGCCCCCGAATAGGTGTGTTTGAGGTGGCCAAGAGTGCGGAAGCTTCACTTAAGGTGGCCCCAGAAGAGTAGTTTCGAGTGGACCATAAATGTGTGGATGATTAACGAGGTGTGTTGATAATAAATGTGAAGCTCTCATGTCGAGAGCGAAGGGGCTACTTATTGTTTAAAAACCCAAGTGGAGAATTGGAGAATGGCGGTATTCTAATAGGTGACTCAAAACTGCATTTATAAACCCCAAAATTTTATAACTCGTTTTCAAAATGATTATTCATTTTTTTCATACTTTCCTCAAAAAATGTTGGTATATTGTTCATACAAAAATAAATTATAAAAGTATTCCGACTTAAATTATTGATAGGGTTTATATTTTTTAATGGCTATCGCCTGTTTACTGTTCGATTCTTGTAAATCCCTAAGCCGAATTCCCGACCGAAAGCTTAAAGCCCCCAAAGGGTCCTTTAAGGCCTGGCCGAAGGGCTGGGGGGCTGGGGGCTGGGGGCGGTTGGCCAGCCAGAACAGAGATTTGACCATTAAAATGCTCATTAATATGGTATGGCAGGCCGTGTAGTTGCAGTTGGCCCTTTGTTTGCATTCATGTCGCCGCTCGGCTGCCGTTGGGCTGCATTTTGACATTTTGACGAAGAGGAAATGTCACGTCACGTCGTGTTTTGCCGCACACCTCCAATTTCCGGTTCAGTGAGCCTATCCCCCGGTCTCGGCACCATCCCCATCCCCCACCGCCCCTGACGTTCCCCAGACAAGCGCCGTAGTTTAAGTCCCCCTCCGAACTTCAGTCGAAGTCTGGGCCTTGCAATCAAAAATTGCACGCACAAAATCATGGCAAAAGTGGGGGTTTCCATGGGCGTGAGGGGTGGAAAAAGGGGGGCTTGAGTGCGGGCTTGGGGGTTTTGTGGATGTGCATTCCTCTTTCGGGGGCACATTTCCACATATACTTTTGCGGTGGCCTCTTGTTTTGGATGGGAGTCCATCACTTGTTTCCCTATTGATTGGTAATAATTTACTTCGAATATTATTAGTATTTAACTATTGGTTCGTAGTGGAAAAATGAAATATTAAAAACAATTCAAAACTTAACAAGTTATAACTAGCACTTAATCAAACAGTGAATGTACACTTCTCAGTTAAACACAAACTTTACTATTTATTGCTTTAAAAATTAGGCCAGCAATTAATTATTTAGTTTCACCTCTCATTTCCTGCGCATTTCCATTTTTATTTTATTTCAATGAATTTCCCCGTGCGTCGGTGGAGAACATGGCGTGGCGCCATCTAGCGCACGACAGCGGAAGCTGCGCATTTTTATTTAAAATGGCGAAAGCTTTGGCGCCATCGCTTTGGCTTAAAAAGCGAAAGGGTTGCGCCTGGGGGCGTGAAAAAGTTCTACCCCCAATCACTTGGCGCTACTTTTTGGGAGCTTGGGTGGGTTTTCCTGCTTCTTGGCTTTTGAAATTTCAGCCATCAGTGTTTGTCATCATGTTGTGATGTTATATAAGCTTACCATTCAGTTTAGTAAATTTAATGCCTTATAAATTAACATTAAGCAGGGCTATACAGTTGTTTTTTATTTACTTGCACTTATTCATATTTATTAAATTATTTAATTCTCTCTGGTAGAAAATGGCATGGTAAAAATAAATATCTGCATATTGAATCAATAATTCTGAAATACAAGAACATTATATTTTAACCGAAACATTTGGATAGCATTATTAAAAGATGGTAATATAATTGGTCCATGTCCAGCTTAACTTAGTTTATATTTTTTCCCAACTTTTAAAGGGAATATTTATTTCCTATATCCTGGAGAAACCATATGCTAATTGGCAGGGATTTCCCGCCTCGCCCTGGCAACTTCAAAGGATCTCGGTGGGACTTCCGATTAGCGCGTGTGTGGTCGCCGTGCATCCTCGGCTGAAAATGTATCTGCGTCCTTGTGTCCCTGGCAGATCCTTGTTTGTTGTTGCAGCTCAAGTGGCCGCCCACTTGAGGCCGCCAAGCTGTCTGGTCGGCCTGACACAAATGTCTTGTAGCTTCCGGCACTTGAAAAACAAACGGCAGCGGCGGTCAACCGACCAAAATGTGCCACAGATCCCGTCGCAGGACTCTTGACCAAGGACATGGCGCAGCCTCCATCGGAACTCTGGATATAGAATATCAAAACCGGCGACGTCCCACGGATAATTAATGATTTGTTATTTCAAGACCCGGATCGTTAAATGTTGTGATCGGAGGGGCACGAAAAACGCCTCACTGATTGATGGAATCCTGGCAGGGAGCTCTAATGGTCTGGGCTACCATGTTACTCTTTTGTAATTGAACACTTAAGGCAATGTCAAGTTACAAAAAATACCTTTGAAGGCTCGGCTAAATTCTAAAAAATCTAAGTTAAAAACTATAAGTTGTAGAAGTAAAATATATGCATATCGAAATACAATTTTTCGAAAGCGTACCTTTAAATTAAGTCCATTTGCAGTTCTGACATATATCTTTACATATATCTGTATTTAATATTCTTAGAAGAGTTCTAAGTCCTGGTGAATCCGTTCCGATTATTTATTTATTCATTTTTAATCTACAGCTACAGATATAATAAGCCTCTTTACTTTACGTGGCAACTCCTTCGTTTGCCCCTTTGAAGTGCATGTGACGAACAGCCCCGTGCACTTCTCATGTCGTGTGTAGTTTTCCATTAATTGGATTTAGCAGCTAGCTCCATCACACTGGATACCAAATCTTAAGTTCGTCTGCCACCCATCCACTAGGGCAACATTATTAATGAGCCAGCACACGCTTCCATTTTCCCATTGTCTTTTCCACCGTTCTGCCTTTACCCGAAATTCCCCCCACATGTCGGTCAAATTCAGATGGAGAACTTATTTTAAATTGCACAGATTAAAAGACAAGCATAGTTTTTGGCTCAAGTCAAGATAAACAGCTGGTCCGGCGCTTGGGGGAGGGTAGGGGCTTGGAAATCGGTGGAAAAGGGGGCGGGACCGTGGGATAGTCGTGTGTGGCGTTGAGTGACAGGTTGAGAAGGACGACGCATCGCGCGCTGTCACTTTTGACAAATTATAAACGTCATTGCCAGCGACTTTGACGCGGTGTTTTTGTTTTTGTTGTCGGTCGGCTTTCCCGGCTTTGGCTTTTCCTATGGCTCTTACCCGAGGCTTTTCCGAGGCACGCCTCAAGCCGGCAAGTTTATCCAACTGATTAATGCAATAGTTTGGCCAGACGTGAAATTAATTAAAAACTGTGCGCGGGGAGGGGCAAGAAAGTGTCAACTCTCAGGGGACTCTACAAATTATATACAACTAAGGGCTTAACAATTTTAAATACAAATGGCAACTCAAAGCAGTTACTAATGAAATTACATTAAATACTTGTTCCACGGGGATAGACATTTACCCCATTCCCAGATAGATTTTACTTAATTCCAAAAGCTTTCAGAATGGGAACCCAAAACAGCACTTCTATAATCCGTAACTTGAGTTTTAGAATTCCGATTTTGACGTGGGATACCTCATTGAATTTCTGGTTGAATTCCCTAATACTCTACATTTAAAATAGGTCATTTTAAGATGGTCCAAATTTTAGCCTATTTTCATGTTCAATTTTTCCGTATTTCCAATGGCTTTCAGAAGGGGACCCCAAAACCGCACTTCTATAATCCATAACTTGAGTTTTAGGAATCCGATTTTGACGTGGGATACCTCATTGAAATTGTGGTTGAATTCCCTAATACTCTACATTTAAAGTTGGTCATTTTAAAATGGTCCAAGTTTTAGCCCATTTTCATGTTCAATTTTTCCGTATTTCCAATGGCTTTCAGAAGGGGACCGCAAAACCGCACTTCTATAATCCATAACTTGAGTTTTATAATTCCGATTTTGACGTGGGATACCTCATTGAATTTCTGGTTGAATGACCTAATACTCTACATTTGAAGTTGGTCCAAGTTTTAGCCCATTTTCATGTTCAATTTTTCCGTATTTCCAATGGCTTTCAGAAGGGGACCCCAAAACCGCACTTCTATAATCCATAACTTGAGTTTTATAATTCCGATTTTGACGTGGGATACCTCTATGAAATTGTGGCTAAATTCCCTAATATTCTACATTTAAAATAGGTCATTTTAAGATGGTCCAAATTTTAGCTCATTTTCATGTTCAATTTTTCCGTAATTCCAATGGCTTTCAGAAGGGGACCCCAAAACCGCACTTCTATAATCCATAACTTGAGTTTTATAATTCCGATTTTGACGTGGGATACCTCATTGAATTTCTGGTTGAATTCCCTAATGCTCTACATTTAAAATAGGTCATTTTAAAATGGTCCAAATTTTAGCCCATTTTCATGTTCAATTTTTCCGTAATTCCAATGGCTTTCAGAAGGGGACCCCAAAACCGCACTTCTATAATCCATAACTTGAGTTTTAGGAATCCGATTTTGACGTGGGATACCTCTATGAAATTGTGGTTAAATTCCCTAATATTCTACATTTAAAATAGGTCATTTTAAGATGGTCCAAATTTTAGCCCATTTTCATGTTCAATTTTTCCGTATTTCCAATGGCTTTCAGAAGGGGACCCCAAAACCGCACTTCTATAATCCATAACTTGAGTTTTAGGAATCCGATTTTGACGTGGGATACCTCATTGAATTTCTGGTTGAATTCCCTAATACTCTACATTTAAAATAGGTCATTTTAAAATGGTCCAAATTTTAGCCCATTTTCATGTTCAATTTTTCCGTATTTCCAATGGCTTTCAGAAGGGGACCCCAAAACCGCACTTCTATAATCCATAACTTGAGTTTTAGGAATCCGATTTTGACGTGGGATACCTCATTGAATTTCTGGTTGAATTCCCTAATACTCTACATTTAAAATAGGTCATTTTAAAATGGTCCAAATTTTAGCCCATTTTCATGTTCAATTTTTCCGTAATTCCAATGGCTTTCAGAAGGGGATCCCAAAACCGCACTTCTATAATCCATAACTTGAGTTTTAGAATTCAGATTTTGACGTGGGATACCTCTATGAAATTGTGGTTGAATTTCCTAATACTCTACATTTAAAGTTGGTCATTTTAAGATGGGCCAAATTTTAGCCCATTTTCATGTTCGATTTTTACGTATTTCCATATTTCCTTATATTTCCGTATTTCCGTATACGGTACAGTCCTAAAATATATAGCGTGCATTCTTCGAGAAAGTGCGGATATAATATTGCTCAAATAAGAATCACGAAAGGAGCGGATGTGTGCTATTTATTTGCCACGCTATATACTCGGTAAATAATCACCGAAATGTGTTGGACGTATCCTGCTTAGGGTCCCAAAGTCCTTATTCTCCCCGAGCTCTTTTTTATTGTTTCTCGGAACTATTCCAAGAACTGGAGAGGGCGCAAAAAGAGAAATAAGGATAGTTTTGTAACAACTGACGGAATGTTGGGCAAACAACCCCCGCAGGGGCATCGCGGATGGAATTTAATAACACCAATAAAGCCGTTCAAAGGAGCACAGGCCAAACGCACGTGATCCGTGATCCATGGTCCGTGATCCTCGAAGGATAGACATACACATAACCATATATGTATCGTGTTGAAGGCGCAGGCGTATAATAAATCAATTAACGAGCGAGGAGTCTGCTGGATTAGTGGAGGCTCGCCCTCCGCCCTGAGCGGTATTTATTGTTTACAGTTCCGGCTGGACGAGCGTGCGATGGGATCACGATCCCAATTGCGATCAGCCAGAAAATAAGGATCGTATGTATGGTATGGAATGGGGGACCCAGGAAATGGCACGCGTTTGGAGGCCAATTAACGCATCTTTGGCCTCGGCTTACGCCTTTGTCCCTGGCTTTTATGATCCCCATTCTGGAGGGTCGACAACTGGCGCAGACATCCTGTACCCACACACGAAGTCCCCGGAACGTGCCCGGGATAATTCCCACACTGTGTTTGTTGCCTTAACTCGAGGCTTAGCCCTTGGAAATATTATTTTTTTAGGATGGTTCCTGAAAGAAGCTTGCAACGTTATTTTTTAATATTCCTAGAATGCATACATGATTTAATCATACATTTCTGTTGTTAAATAGAGGATGTAAGAATGCATATGTTTAAATGCAAGTATATTTTCTTGTCAATAGCTATAGTGTGTTATTCTACAATATATCTACATATATTTATGTTCTTGTAAATTAGGCCATAGGCTAAACCTTGTATGGTGAGGTGTATGGGCTTAAAAGAATCCTTAAGTATTTTGGGTTAATTTAACAGTAAATTACTTATTCATCTGAATTCTAATTAGCAGAAATAGGTTTATGAAAATTTTCCAATTCGAAAACCGAAACAAGGATCGTCCTTCTAATTGGGTGGCATACTTATTGGTCTACGCAAATCGATGCATACTTCTGGGCTGCTGTGGAAAACTAATTCTGAGTCACAGAGGGCACCAAGTGATCGTATTAAATAAAGAGATCTTTACCTATAAATTTAGTGATTGACATTAAGAGCTTGATACTGTTTAGCTTGACTTAAACTGGGCAATATGTCTGCATTTAAGTATTGAATACAGGAGTTTCGCGTGGAATCTGTTCTAAGAATTTTAACAAACAGGAGGCTTTTTTAGAAGGATTTTAAGTCACATCTCGAGACATAGAGGACGCAAGTGATCATAAGGGGCCGAAGTAAGTAAGTAATGTAAATGCTTTTAGCTTGGCAAAACTCCAGCTACAAACTGGCTTGTTGAATGGCAATTGGCTGCGATTAACCAGCTTTTAGTACCCTTTATCCTCGAACTCATTAAGTCACAGTCCTCCTTCCGCCGCATTCCGGGGACAGCTTCTCTTTTAATTTAACCCCCAATCGAGGGATCTCCGAAATGACCCGCAAATACGCAAACTCTCTAATACAACTAACGAAGTGGACAAAGGACGCAGGACCGAGGACCAAGGGCCTTCCCCACCACTTCGCTCCCGCAAACAAAGGGAAGAATCTGATTGTGGACCTGAAGTCCAGACACATGGAGAGCCCCCGAAGAGTTGAAACGAAAACAAAAGTGAAACTATGTGGCCCCAGTGGCGGGGCTGAAGGGGTTGAGGGGGTGGTCTTCGGGTGGGAGTGGGCGGTGGTTCACACACAAAAAGGGAGACAGGGCGGGGGCTTGGTGTACCGGAGGAGGTTAAATGAATGAACGGATGAATGGATAAAGGCCACCGCATGTTACACAAGAGTCTGCCTCTTTCTCACTGTGTGCCCGTACAGCTGCGGTCAGGTTTGGAGCACCAGCATCAGGCCTTCACATAAAAGTCTGTCATATATTGTACCCAATTAAAATAAATAATGCATACAATACAAAAAACAATATTTTTAATATTTTATTTAATCATCATTTATTTATTTATTTTTTAATTACACAAATTAATATGCCCCACTAAGGGAATACATTATAAAGACTTGTTGCATACTTTTGGACATTTTCAAAGAGGTCTCAAATTTTTCAGTAGGTGTATTAATATGTAATGTATGTGGTATACATTTTCCGTTGCTTGCTTTTTATTTAAAAATGATGTGTTAAATTTTCAATATGTAAGGTACTTAATATGTACATTTCAAGTACAACTTAAAATGAAGTTTATGTAATTTATGAAGTCCCTTGTCCTATTTTTCTTATCTCCGCTGTGCGGTCTGCAAGTGTGTGTGTTTTTGGGTGGTTCACTCTAGTTTACTTTGGGATTTATGAATGCTTTATGGCGGCTTGTCTGGACAAGTTGTAGAGCGATTTTCATGGGCAAAGTGTGTGTGTGCGTGGAAAATCGTGTGTAAGTGAGTGTGTGCACATATGTGGGTGGCAAAAAAGAGGCGGGGTGGGCCGGGAACCCTACTAATTTATTGCCAACTTCCGGCAAGGGCGAATAATTTTGTTTAGTTTTTGGTGTTGATAATGAACGAAACGGTCAGTGGAAATCCCGCCCCAAATTTTCAGACCCCACCAAAGGGACGAAGGACCTTCATTTTTGAGAACTCCTTTGCTGACCACCGGGGTCTTATGCCCACACCCTCGCCCGAAACCCCCCTCCCAAACCCAAAAAAGGGGATCTTTTTGACCAACCCTCCGGAAATGCTCATTTAATTTTCAGATATTTGCGCATAAAACTTGCCATGAATTTATTGCTTTTTAAATAAATAAACGAGCAAATAAAGTGCAGAAATTAAGGGGTTAAGAAGGGGGCTATCCTGCTTAGTTGTGGCGCAACTAATTGAAAGTCACTCAAGTGTGAGGAGGACAGCAAACGGGGGGTAGATAAATATTTAATTAAAATATTTTGAAAACAGAAAAATTAGAAGGCAGTCGGGCCAAGACGAAAAGCAGATTTCACATGTCTCGTCGGTGAGGGTTTGTGAATATTAGCGATTTTGCTAAATTTTTTAATATTATCATTATTTATTAATATAAATATAGATGTCGAAGATATTTTTAAACCGTTTTAGTATTTCTTTTTTAATATTGTACTTGTACTTCAGTAAAAAAATGCCTTAAGTGATATTAATTCTTATTTCATTAATTAAGAACATCCTTGTCCAAGTAAAAAAGTATTACTTTTTTAAAAGCTTGAACAAATTTTGTCAACATCTGCATTTCAAACCAATTTTAATTGAATTTAAACTCTTTTTCGTTTGCCGACTTTTCCATAAAATTTGCATGCCAAAAACTTTCGCTGCGAATAAATTTTCTTTTGGTTTTCCATTTCCTTTGTTTACTTTGGCGGGCACACATGAAACCTGCCCCTCCCGCTCCCCCGCTCCAGCGCTCACTCAAAGGCTTTTCTTTTGCATAGACTTTCTTTTTTCCCCACCGACAGTAAAAAGCTTTCAGCAGCGCGGCAACCTCAAAATCGTCTGCCATAACTAATTAATGCCGTACTAATAGTGATGGCGTACCCCGGCACTCTGCCACGCCCACCACAGTCGACACCTAAGGCCCCCTTTTCCGCACTTCCCCTATAAGTATATGTACAATCCGTCTATGTAGAATCGGTGTCTCTGTGTTTTTCCGTTTTTTGTGCTCGGCATGCCTCTCTGCGACGTCTTGAGGGGCATTTTCCGGCGGTGGTGGGGGATTTTTTAGGGGGTACGAGACAGCCAACCACAGCCATGCTGAAACCGAACCACTGCCGCACCGCCAACCCGAAACCCGAACCACCCGCCAGGGGGCGCCACTTAGAGCCAGCAGCCAACAGCAAATGGGAATCACGAAAACTTTCGTTTTTCTATTTTTCCCAAGCAGACTTTGTACACAAACACTCGCACACTCGCACACACACACAGGCAGAGGCGGGAGGGGTACATTTTCATTGCGTTGCATTTATTTCTTTCGCCCCCCAGCGTCACCTTGTCTCGCATTCGTTTAGCATTTTTCGCCAGGAAAACGGTCGGAAAATGGGTGGTAAAATATTGTGCAGCTGGGTGGGGGCACCCCTCTCTGCGAAGGACGCTCTTTGCACTTTGCAATTTTGTTTTAAAGGGGCTAAAAAATTCTGCGCATGTTCCCTACCCGAAAAAGGGAAGCAAAAAGCTAGAAAAAGCGAATGCACTGGATGAATGGGAATTTTCCGGGGAGAAGGTTAGTGGAGCAGGATTCAGCATAGACCAAAATGGCGGAGGAAAATCGGGAAAACCCAGTGGCGACGCAGCAATGCACTTTCATTCGAATAAATAAATATGTACATTCTTATAGAAAATAAATACTGATACATTATTTTCTTACATTAAAAGAACTTTATTAGATACATGTGGATAAAAAGCGAATTTATAAATACAAAAAAATTTTGCAAATTAGCTTCGAATATAAAGCACATTTTTTGACCAATTAAAGCTTAATATAAAAATATTATTTACACGTTTGGTGAAGAAGCTTTATATATCTGTAAAAGAATACTTATAATAAGTGAATAGTTTTGGATAAACCTATTTTACAACGTAAGAAACTGGGACACTTGGCTTTATTTCCGAGGAGGACAAATAACCATCAGGCACTTAAAAACTATAAAAAATACGGAAAATATTTAAAAAATACAACCCCTTCCATCTTTTCAGGTAACCCGGGCACACAGAGCCGTGTCAGGGAAAGCGTGGCAAAATAAACGAAATTGTCACCCACAATCTGCCATGCAGCCAGTGGCGCACGGCCGCAAAGTGCAGCATGATGAGGGGGTCGAGTGGAGCCCCCAAAACAGAGGACCTTCCCCCCAAAAAATAAAAAAGCTGGAGAACCGGAGGAGAGTGAGCGCGTGCAACCCTAGAAACTATTAAAGCATCGAGTCGAGTCGAGTCCTCTTCCAATCAGCGGCTCCGATGGCTGCGCATTTTTCTCGTCGCAACAACAAAAACACAAGCACGCCGGGGAAAAACGAGGAAAAATCGCAAAAAGGAAACAACAACAAAAAGCAAGTGGAAAATCCGGGCGCAGAAATAAACTAGAAAAGCGACGGCTCCGCCTGCTGCTGCCAATGCAATTCATGGAGGAGTGCTCAGGGAAAATGCTGGGAGGGGGCCACACGGAAAGGGTGCTGGGAAGGGGGTGGGGAAAGGGTGGGGATGCTGGGGGCCTGGTGCCCCCTTCGAGTGAAAACTGCGAGTGAGTGAACTGAACTCAGAGCACATTTCGCTTGTGAGTGGCGAAAGCATCTGTCTCAGAGCTGCCAGGCTTTGCAGTGTTTCGAATAGAGATGTAAGTATTATATTTGTAAAAATGTATAAGGACATAAGTAATAATAAAAATAAGTAAGTGCTCTTGGAATACGTACAGGTAGCAGGTTCGAAAAATCTCTCATTATTTACATAATAACTCTGGTTCTTAGCAAAAAGGGTCCTAACTTTTTAGTTAATAATGCTTGCAAAATAGGCGAAACTACATTGGAACTATTCACCTTTTAAATTGGTAGCAAAGAATCACAAGTTAAAGGGTTCTCCCCTCAACTTTGTACATAAGAGATATGACATTCCTCGAGGATGCTGACAACCCTGCTGCAACTGCAAATTGAGTGCGACATTTTCCCTGCCGTTCTACCCACTGAAATTGCAATTGGGCAAGGCTCACTCCCCTGTGTGCGAGTGTTCTCAGTGGGTTAAGGGAGTGGGGTTAAGCGGCGGGGCACTGAGGCTGGCTGTGATTCTTTTCTTTTTGTTTTTATTGCCCTCTGTCGTGGCACGTGGCACACAAAATGTAAACAAGCCGCAAAAGTGAAGCGCGCGTGGGAGGTCCACCAGGAAAATAAAACTGGCTGCGGAGGGGTCAAAGGCGCGCCGGGGCCAAGGGGTGTTAAGAGATGCAAATGTGTCTAGGATTAGAGTCCTGCGGTAAGCAGATGAAGAGCAGCATCAGTGGATATTGGCTTCCCGTTTAGGGCTCTCCCTTTCGCAAAATCTCCAATCGGTGGGTTCTGAGACTATACATTTTTCCATTTAATTTAAAGGATAAAGGATTTAGAGAATACCTATACATAAGTAAATGTATACCATAAAGAAATAAAAAGAGTATGATAATAAATGCATTATTTAGATGAGTGTTTTATGAAGAGATGAATATCTTCTTTATTGAAAAAGACAGTGCCCTGCTTTGAGCTGGAATTTGTTCATGTAGATTTAAAAAGTGTACCTCATTTAAGTCACCAAATTCTATAAATTCTTTATTTCTAAAAATCAAGGCAAACACCTTTTTGATTTAATAATTTTTATAATCCTAGAGCAGCATGTTGTATTAATACCTTTCATAAATAAAAACCTTTGTATTGTACCTTTGTAATTACCTAAGGTTCCACAAATGTTTGCCTGGGCGGATCTCGAATATCTCCCAGTACTTGGTCGCTCATCTCCACTGAATCTTATGAATGGTCCTCCATGAAGAAAAAATATGTTGATGGGCTGTTGCCTAATCGGGATTTCACTGCCGCCGCACTATTACGCACATGCCAACGAGGGCGCAGGAGCCCGCTGCGCCCAAGCCCGGAAAATCGCACCTGCCTCGAGTCCGGGAAACCGGAGGCCGGAGTCCGGAGTCCCGAGTCCCGAGTGCGGAGTCCGGCGCAGGGAGTCCTCCGATCCTCCGGCTTATTCCATGCAAAATGGCCGCTCGTTTGGCCGCCTCTCCGCTCGGATTGCGTGTGCATTGGTTTACTTTTGTTTAGCAAAATGTTCATGCAAATCCGCGCGCTGCATTGCCATTTGCATAAGCGGCCCCAGGACGGGGAATCCGGACCCGGTCCCGGACCCGGACCCGGCCTACCCAGTAACCCCCAAACCCCGAACCTCCACCCCAGGCCGTAACCCGGACTCGGTTCCGGGTCCATCATTAACCATCGCAGGTTGCGTCCGCTATTGAACGCCGCGCGGTGTGTGTGCGAAGGCACTGGAAAAAATGATGGCGATTAGCGATTTTCAATAAATATACTGGATTCGGGAACATTTTTCTAATTTGAGTTTCTTATGAGATTATCAATAATCCTTTGTAATGTAATGTTTTTCTAGTTTATTACAAAGTCCAAGAAATATTATCAATAATACTAACATATTATATCCTAACTCGAATAGCCCTGTATCTGTATCTTTCGAATAAGTCAATAAAATCTTGATAGAGGATCCTTGCTTTGTCTTGGATTTAAATTTCAAAATAAACAGTGGAGCTTGCCTTTTTTGCTGCAGTGCGCGTGCTGGAGGACAACTCATCACCATCGCCATTCCATTCCAGCCTCATCCCAGTGCAATCCTTGCCACGCATATTTGCGCACGCACAAGGCCTCTCCAGCCGGGTTTTCCTCGCCCACTTCTGGCCCAAAGTGAATCCTTTTGGAACTTGCCAAACTGGTTGGTTTAGTTTTCAAAACGGGACGTCCTTTCGCATCGCCTCGCACCACCCCCACCCACTGTTCTTCCACCGCCTCACATGTGTGTGCGTGGAAAACCATTTAAAATTACGGCAAAAAAGCAACAAAAGTTTTCCAACTGAAGGAGGAAAACCGTGGTGGGGGTGAAAAAGCAGGTGGGGGGAAGTCGCGTTTGCGTTGCGTTAAATTAAAACGCGTATGTTGCACACATTAATTGCCAGGAAGTAGATACGTTGTGGGTGGTTGGGCGTTGCAAGGGGGGGAAGTCGGGCGAATTCAGGGGGCAGGGGCAGGGGCTTCGCTGCAAAAAGGGGTTTGCCTGGGCCAAAGGTTTTTCTAATCATTAACACAGTTGCCATCGCCATCGAGTTTGTTTTGTTTGCCTGCCATTACACACACGCACACACATTTGCAAATTAGAAATGTCCGTCAAATGCCCCGCCTCCAGTCGCCCCAGCCACCCACCACCCACCGCCCACATGCCACGCCCCGTGCAGACAAGTTGCAAAAGGTCGCTCAGATGGCCGTTGTAAGGATAATGCCGATGATGTCCTGGCGAGGAGAAGGCGACACAAAAACTGCACATGCGAGCACACACATGCTGCACAGTGGGGCAAATGCAGCGAAATGTGGTCGCAAATAATCTATTTTAAGGTGAAATCTCTTTAAAATGTTACGGATGTTTTGAAGCATATGTGTCTGGAGTTAAAGAAGTAGGTAGTAGTAATACATAATAATAGAGCTCACAAAATAGTAGACACAATCCGAAAAAAATCACCGATTTGGCTCCCAAAATATCTATCGCATTTTATTATAGCTCCGGAAATAATTCATGTTATTATTATGTAAAAATAACTTAAAGGTAATTTATATAGTAAGGAATTGAGGTTTCACCTGACAAGTTAGAAATGAAATAAACTTGCTGCTGTAGTCCACTGTGCATTGTCTCACTTGTAATGTGTGTAAAAAAGTGTATAAAAAACAATCAATTCGAAGTGGAAGTTTATACCAAGTACAGTCCCGCCGGGAAGCCCACACTAATTTACAGTTAGACACTAATGCGTGCCCCCTTTTCAGAAAACTTTTGTTTGCCAAACGGAGAAGAAGCAGAAGAAGAAGAAGAAGGCGAGGAAGAGGAAGACTTTGGCCACGACTGAGAGAATCCGATTCGAAGTCAGCAACAAACTAACGATAGTTTCCCCCGCCAGGGAAAATAGTTTAAAATTCATTATATATGTATATATGTATGGGCGAGTGAGAACTACTCAACCGACTGTTTCGGCCATCTCCCTCGCACGCTCTCTCGCCATCCCGCTCACTCTCTCTGTGTGACTGCCGAGCTCCGTACATATAATTGTGAGCGAACTCTAACCATATATTATATGTACGGTGGCATATGTATAAATCTAGTGTATATTATGTAAAATGTTGCATTTTCCTGCTCAAAAAAGCACCACCCCCCACCAACTTGTTGTTGTTTATGATAATGAGCATTTCGCTCATGTGTACGTGTGTGTGTGTGTGTGTGTGTGTGCGTACGCGGGAGGAAAAGAGACCCCCAAAAGGAAAAGGGTTGAAAACCCGTTCAGATAATGATGCTAAATTTATGTATTTTGTGTAGAAATAAAACCTGATTTCCAAACGAGTGAAAAGTCGAGAGGCCGAATGGTCAGTCAGTGGACCACCGGCCCATGGGGGTGGGTCACGATGAACTAAAGTTGTGGCGCCCCCGGTGGGGCGGACGTACTACATCCAACGGTAATTTCCCCCGCACTCCCACAGACTCTGAGCTCTTCTTCGCTTTTAATTGTTGCTGCTGCTGCTGCCGCCGCTGCTGCTGCTGATGCGGCGCCGTCGCCGCTTTTTGAGCCGAAACTCAATTTCCGTTTGAGTTATTTAAAGCCACACACATGTGTGTTGTGTGCTGTGTGTTTTTTGTGGAGAGCGTCGGCGTTTCGTTTCGTTGGGCCTCGGTCTCGTCTGTTTGGCCCACTCGTTTGGGAAATTTGAAAAGTTTTTTGTGTGAAAATTTCGAAAATTCGTGTGCGTTGTTATCATTTGCAATTGTGCCGTTAACCGGTTCAGCAGCAGCAGCAGCAGCAGTCGCAGCAGCAACATCCGTACGAGCCGCACGCCGTGGCAACAGCACACTCGGTTTCTACGAGTACATACGACTGCGATTCGCGAGGAGCCCTCGGCAAGTGCAAGCTGCAAATCGGGTGCGCTCAAAGGCTCTCGGGCTCCAGAAGGCATTCGTCGTACCCGCTCGGGCCAGCAGACACGAATTGCATCCCGGCAGCAACATCGCCGCACGGCAGCAACTCCACGCCGAGCAGGCAGCTTTGGAACCCTGGCGCTGGTCAGGTGCCCCCGAATGTGTCACTCTGCATTCTGACCACTGACGCGCCGGCTGTGCATCCGTTGCGCTCCGTAGTGATCCGATACCATCCAGTTCGATTCGACTCGACTCGGTTACGTGGCCAAAACCGTGGCTAAGCTCGTGTTCCGGTCCAACGCAACCATCATAAACCGCTGGCACCCAAGTAGAGATCTTTTCGGATCTGCTTAACTGTCCTAAAACAAGAGGGGGAGTCCCCGAGCACAGATCCTCTGGCATAGGGATCGTTGGTACAATGCTGGCGCCAGCAGTCGTTCACGTTACTTGTTTTTTCGAGTGTGCCTCAGCCGGGCAATAAAGATCGAAAGTTGCCAAACAGTGAAGAGATCTAATAGAGAGTTTCCCTAAACACAAAGTGCACCAGATAAACCCCTTTGCGACACCATCCGCCAACCAAGTGCACTTGGTGCATCCAACAGGCCAGAGAGGTGAGTTTGTTTGGCTAAAAATAGTATTATATTACACCATAATCACGATGATTGGGACATATTCGAGGTGGGGCGTAGAGAAGTGTAAATTAAAAATCCGGCAAGGGATTTATCTAGGCTATTATGATAGAACGCTTTGAAAACATATTGTTTACTTGATTTAACTTTTCATTTATCGCTGCATTTCGTACAATTAAATTCACGGTGGGATGGTTTTGGAAAGATGATATTGGTAGAGAGTATTTATCTTGACTGAAAAATGGTTTCTTTTTAATCTGACGGAATTCTACAGAAATTCCGAAACAAAGCAACCGAATCCGTACACAAAAATAATCATACTATATTTTATGGTAAATGTTTAACATCTGCGTGTCACATGAAACAGTTTGAGAAGTATATCTTCAAAGACATCAAAAGTGGGCAACAATTACCCAGGATAAGTTTTGGAACTTCCTGTTGATAGATCGCCATCAAAATGAATTGAGCTTTGAAATCGCACATACGACAGCCAGTTGTTTTATTTATCATCTACGGAACTCGTGACTTAATTATGATTGATCTTGCATACTCTCCGAAACGAATCAGCAAGTGCTGATTCCGCTTAAATGCCAACCAGAAGGGAAACCCACGCTAAAAGCATTTAATGACCCACTCGACGTGTCAAAAATGCGACGGGCAGTGAGCAATTTTACTTAATGTAATTAATTAAAATTTAACGTATTAATTTCGAGCGGGACAAATGTCATCGTGCAAGTGCGAACAAAGACAGCAATAATTGTGTGCACAAACGCGGGCGCGTATGATAATGTGATACCTTGGAAAACTCATTGGCGAACCGCACTTATGCACCACAAGTTCTACCGCGAAATTGATAATTCAACGGTTAACCAAACGGGCCAAACACTAACAAAAAAATAAATACAAAAAGGAAACCGGGGCAAAAAAGCACGAGCCGTGCTTCGGCGAGTGTTAAACGCTTTAAATCAACTTAACAGTCGGCATCGGATGAAAAACTACCCACACACTGGGCTCAGAGGTAAACAAAAGTGGACGTCGAAGGGCGGCAAGTTGGGGAACTCGGAGTATTGGCGAGGGGCTTTTCTTGGAAATATGTTTTGACAGGAAGCACTTTTTTGGCAGGATATATATTCAGGGTATTGGACTGGGGCGAAGTGCTTTAATCCATGCTAGGACTGACTACGGTTAATAGGTGTAGATAGCGAGGTATCCATAGTTACTAGGAACTTAACCAGCATTCTACTTATACAAGTATGAAATGAAATATAGATAAACATACGAAAAGTGCAGGTTGCTCCGTGCATGCAGTACATCTCCAAAAGGATCGTAAAAAACAAGCGAGCGTAGTAGTCAACAAATATTGTGGATAATCAACGGAGGTTCAAAAACAGATGCCAACTCCCATAAGTGGGGGCGGGTGGGAGTGGCAAGGGTCAGGAGGTGGGCGAAGGGTTGGGGGCGGTGCAGGTTGGTGCAGGGCGGCGGCATGGGGTGGGCGGTATTTGAAAGTGGTCAACCAACTCGTTGACCGCAGAAGAGAAAAAATAATAAAATGAAATAAACACACGCAGGCAGATAGGACGGATGTGTGTGTGCGAATCTGTGTGTACCAAGTATATATGTATGCGGCCTGGCAGTCAAATCACAAACAAAACAAACAACAATGGCAACAATAATTCCTCCAGCCGGCGCTCAAATGTAGGCAATGGATTTTTCCCCTTTCATATTTTCCTGTTTGCATGCGTTTAATTTTTTTGGCCCTGCTAATGCAATGCGACAGTTGAACGTTTCATTTGATAATGTTTAATTTAATTTATATTTATTGCGAAATGTTTAGTTTTTTCCAGCCGCTGATTGGCCAATTGGAAAGTCGTCGTTTGCTAAAGCTAATGATTTATTTTAATTCGCTGGCACTGTTGACAGTTTGACAAAATGCGAGAGTAAAAGAGCATTCCTAGGGGCGAAATATTTAAAAAGCGAGCTTTAGGGAATTCGGCTATTTGAGAAAATAAACAACGTACTAGAAAGGCAGAGGATATATGTGTTAAAAAATTGTGAAAAAGAATGCACTAAAGTTACGTAGGTGGCTGTTTTACATTTTTGAATTCAAAGTGAAGGAAAATATGTATTGTGTGTGATACGAAATAAACTTAAGTGCACCAAGTGCCTTTTAAAACATTTGTAAATATAGATAGCTGCATAAAAAACTACCTGCTTTGCCACCCTGGAAATAAATTACACATTTTATTTTGTGTCCTTACTAGCCCTCGTTTTGTGTCTTAATTAAAACGCAGACCAGTTTGAACACGGCGAAATCAGCGCGAGGGCGTGGGACTTGTAGGTTCGGCGGGATATACGTATTTATGGGGGTTGCTTGCAATTATATTGTGCATTGTGCTGTTGTTGTCCTCCGTCTGGACGCCGAGTTTTATTTTTTGTGCAAGTGCAACTTTTATCGATTTAAATTAAAAACGCATTGCTGCAAATTGTAAAAATTATTGTGTGCGTCTGTCCGATTGTCCGACTGTCTGTCTCGCTGCATTTTCCCCGGCCAGTTTCCCCGCCTGTGTCCGTGTGTGTCTGTGTTTGTGTGCCAGGAAGCGGCAGCACATTAAGTTGGTAGGCCGTGTTGTTGGACAGCATCCTGTCCCCCTCGGCCCCGTCCGCACCGCCATGTCCGCGTCCATGTCCATGTCATTGGCCGGGGCAATGCGGAAAATCGCATTTTCTCATTTGGCTTCTGTCAGGCAAAAATATCAAAAGCGCGTCGCGAAAATCTCGTTTATTTTTCACACGCATTTCTGACATCCCCCGACGGCCCGTCCTTTGTCCTGCGAGAGCGAAGAATCCATCGAAGCTGCTGCCATGCTGGCCAATTCTTCGGCATCTCACGCAAATTGGCTTAAAGTCGTTCGATCTGCGGTCTCCGGTTGCATCGCCTCGCATCAAATAAAGGACCTCTTCAGTAAGAACGCGACTTTTCTTATTTGATTCACTTCCGTAGGCATTTCATGAGGTGTTGCGCATACGCCGTGTTGCCGCGCCAAAGTGTTTCGCTGGATAGTAGGGCAGGGAGGTGGCCTTAAGTTAAGGTTGCACTTGAACTTGACAGGGTTTCGGGGATTACATTGAAGACCCTTCAGAAATCGTTTGGACAACAGATTGAATGTGATAGCGAAATGCTGAAGAACTCGCGATTTGGCCCTATCAACATATCCCAGGGAGTGTGAAGCTGTTCTCTATTCCGCTTAAGAGAACTGTTCAAAATTCCTTAAAGGCTTTTCGGCAGGCATCTATTCCTTAAAGACCAGTGAGTGCTTTTAAATATTTACCCACACGTACCTCCAGCGCCATCCCACCGATGGCGTTGGCATTAAACATTCACGCCGACCTGCAATCAGTGGTGTTCTATTTAAAAATGCGCAAACTGAAAGAGTTAATGCTATGTCCTGGATCGAATGCATTAATGTCCTGGCGGCCATTGCAGGAGGGCTCCTGAAAAATATATAGGCATGTGCGGGCTGCCATATGCGCATATATTTATATATGAGAGGGCGGCAGCGCACACAATTAATAAGAATTACAAGTTGTATGATGAGGGGTGGCTGGCCGTGAGTTGGCTGTGCGCTCCCTGCATCCGTGTGTGTTTGTGCGGGCTTATCCGCATCCTGCATCCTGCATCCTGGATCCTGCGTCCTGCATGTGGGGGCGTGCGGGCGAGTGGGCGTGGCAGCACATCGGCAGCAGCAACAACAGCCGCACAAGTGCTAATGACTTAATAAATCATCGCGTGCGACAAAGAAATATATGGGATATATGTTCCTGGTCGGTCGCTCCCCAGCATCGAAAACCGCAGCCAGGAAGAGCCGACGGTTTGGGCATTGCTGAGGTCGTGATTGGACCAACAAAAAACGAAACGAGCGAAAAAACGAAAATATAAATGCATAATTCAATGAAAATCCAGCAGAAATTCCTTTAATCCTCAATATTCATTAAAAATATGAGCCGACCTCATGATGTTGCTGCCGTGTTATTGATGTTGCCGCCGTGTTTTTCCCAAGTCGCCGATGATGTTGCTGCTGATCTGGCTTTTCTTGTTAAGTCTGCGCGGAGTATTTAAAGTCACTCTTTGTCAGTCGCAAGGAGAGGTATTCTTAATTTTAGTGCTGAGGTATTTAACAATTGTTTGCCCCGTGCAGATGGGATGCTGCTTCTGGTTTCTGTGGCCAAGGGCCAGGTGCAACACCGCCCGCCTCATTGCATCCTTATGTGCTCGAGTACATAATGTGCGGCGTGGCTGAGTACATAGGCTTAATCAGCAACTTAAATGTGTCGTGTGGCAGCAAGGATTTAATGCACCGCCCGCCCGCTTTCCCCGGTTTTCGCAGCTCGATTTTCCGGCGATTTTCCCTTGTGCGGGAAACTTTTGCTGTCCGGCCATTTGCACGTTACAAAAATTAATTCGATTTGCTGCTCGGCGGTCATTTTAATCGTTTGCCGTCGTGCGGTGCCGTTTAATGAAAGGACGAAAACCAGGACACACTCGCGTTCGGCCGGCCTGCAATGCAATTAAAAATTAAAAACGTGAGCAAAATGCATAATGAGCTCTCAAGCAACACTTCATTAACGCGTTTTCTTCAACGCCCTGCCCCTTGCCCCTTGTCCCTTGCCGCTTGCCGTCTCCCAGCCCCCTTTTAATTTCCCTGTCAAGATAAGTTACACTCCTTTCCCGAGCAACGCTTTTCCCATCGATGGGCGACAAAATGTTAACAAGCTGTTGAAAAATTGGCAAACAGGCCGGAGTGCGTAACCAGAGAAAGGCCCTGAACTCACCTCAGCCGCCCTTACCCCTTCGCCACTTTCTCCGCCTGCTCCACCAGCCCATGCACCAAACGAGCTCGGACAGCAGGTCAGAAGTGAGTGGGGATCCTGTGAATGGGACCACGACTGGGGGATGACCTTCGGAGGATTGAAAACGACGAAATCTATTGGCATATTATGGGCAGAAAAAGGTTTTGCTACTACAGCACTTTGACAAACATTTAAAAATCATAAAGCATTGGTTTAACCAGGGCAATATTTTAAAATATTTATAGGTGGCCTTTTGCGAAATTTTCTTAAAATTTATCTTCATATTTATATACATTTTATTTTTATTAGTTTCGATTGCAATGCTTTATTAAGTCTTAATTATGAGATACTAAGTAAGTTTGAACACTATAACCTTTTTGTAAAGTTATGAAACTGAAAATGAAGTACCTCAATGGCTCTTGAATATTTCTCCCAACGTTTTTTGATTTGTCATACATTTAAACAGAATAAAATCATTATAATTTACTGTCATTTGCTTCAAAAAGATTTAAAAGATTTGTATATACAAATGTTTGGCTTTTACTTATTGTATTATGTATTATTTTTGTGCCGATCCTCCTGATTTTGTTTCACCACAAAAACATCTTCAGAATACACCGCCTATCCAAGAGATAGTTTGAGTGGCTCCGACAGCGGGGATCTATGATAAATCAGGCCGATCCCTGACCGCATGGAGGGTATCGCTTCATCATGCAACTACTTAAACGGCGACATAAATTCACCCACCAACGAGGCCCGGGAAAAAGGAAAGGCCCGACGGGAAAAGTCGAGAGAAGGGGGAAAAGCCGGGGATGAGGTGGCACCCATTCCGCAGTTCGTGGCCTCAATGTTGGCCTCAAAATGCAAAACCCCAAAAAGGAGCAAAGTGCAAGAGTGGAAAAGCCTTGCACGTGATTGTCAACAAGTTTGACTGCAATGGCTTGGAAAAACCGGGGGCGGGAAGGCCGTGTGGCCAAGGGGATTGGGGAGTCCATCCACAAGATGGACCTTGCAGTTTGTTTGCTCTTCCGCCTCGTACTCGACGCTTTTTTTATTGATTTTCCTCTGCCTGCCTTTTTGCATGTGCGCATATTACGCATACGCCGCGTGTGCAGCGGAAACCAGTCGACTGACCAAACGCGTCCTGCCCCTCAACCCCTCACCCTTATCCCTTGTTTGTCGGTCTGCGTTTGTACAGCTGTCAGACAACCTCTGCCTGCGCTGGTCTGCTGCCCAAAAAGGCACAATAAGAGAGTCCCTGTTCGCGGAAAAATATCCTGTGTGTGTAAAAAATAAAATAAATAAAAAAGAGCGCGGAAAAAAAGCGAAAAAAGGAAGAGCAGCTGAAACCCGCGGAACACGCGTGTTCTCCCATGTTTATTATTGCAGCAACAAATTGGGGGAAAAGGACCCCCAGATCCAATCGCAATTGTTGCATTGTTGCATTCGTTTCTTTGACAGACAGACAGTGGGGAAAAAATTGACCACCAAACAACTCACCTGCCACGCCCCCCGCCGCCCCTTTCCAGGGGTGTGTGCTTCCTCTGTTTTGGGCCTTTTGTTGGTGGCAACCACATATTTGGTTGCTGATTTTTGGTTTCGTAATTTTTCCTACCCACAATGCAACAGCGGCAATTGTTGTTGCATTTGTTTGGGCCTTGTTTTTGTTTGCGTGTGTGTTTGGCGGTTTTTCACCTTCTTTTTCGCCATTTTCCCGACCCCCTCGGCCACTACGCCCACATCGGGTCCACAAATTATAGCCTGTTGTTTAAGCCAGAGTTTCCCTTTTTTCTTTTTTCGGTCTCGGCCAAAGAGCTGTTGATTGGTTGCGAATTTCGTTGGTAATAAAAAATGGGGCAGAGTTCATAAACACCCACAGCGTAGGAACGTGTAATGGGTTAATAATACCTTAAAAGTTAGGCGGCAATACAATGCTCCCATTAATTTTTAGGACTTTACATCATTTTTGGATAAATTGGAATACACTTTATGGGCTTTTGCCCATTCTTTTGAATAATAACAATTATAATTTAGAGCACTAGATATATATTTTGTATTTTGGGAACCTCCTGCACTTGGGAGCTCATCTCGGAGAAACTAAAACCAATTGGTGCTTTTCTCACTGCCGTATGATCTATTTCCTATTTGCATCTCACAAGCCACCGCCAAAACTGCAGCCTTTGACCTTTTCAAGTCCCAGTTCCAGTGAAAATCCCCTCAAGAGGTGCCCCACATGTGTCGTCCCCAAGCGCAGCTTTCGGCTTCCGAATGCCAGTTAATTATTTCCTGTCAAATGGTTAGTTCGCCCTGCAACAAAACTCAATACATCAATTGCCACTGCAGCTGCAGCTCCATCATCGGCTGCATGTGCGCATATATGTGCCGTAGACCGGCAATAAAAATATTTACAACAACAATCATAGCAAAGGCTTTTTGGGTCTACCAATATTATTCCACACAACTTCAAACCCACAAAATGTTGGTTAGTTTTTCGTAATAACTTCAAATCTGCACTTGCCACTTTGTGTGTGTGCGGTAGGTGGGTGGGCGTAGAAAAGGGGCAAGGGGGGCATTGTATCCCCGAAATGCAGCCCATATATGTACACGTTCCTATACATAGGCCAGAAGGCCTCCCACGGGCCCTGAGAATTTCAAATGGCATCGAATTTTGTGTTCGGGTTTTCCAGATTTTTTTGTGATTTGCTTTCTGGCCTGCCGTTCGGGGTGTAAAAATAATTTAACTAAAAATTGCACACAAATATCCATCGCACACGGTCACCGCAGAATGGGTGTGGGCTCGGTGGGGATCGGTGCCCGGAGTCCGGAGGTGCGTAAAATACAACGCAGGCATAATGAAATCAGGGCGGCAAAATGTGCAACAGGGGAGCAGAGTGTGCGAAGGCCCCGGAAAGCGGCCTTTGGATAGTATCCATTGTCAATTAAGATCCCTATCGATGGGTTTGGATTGGATTCTCGATTAACTTTTAGTTTTGCAGAATCAATGGGGATTTTGAAAGATATTATAGGGAGAGAGTGTTTTCGAAGCCTGAGGTTATAATGTAAAGTTATTCTGGGGTTCAGGGGTGTGTATTGCTTTCCTTGAAAAAGGCACTAAGAAGGTATTATAGGAAGAGAATCCTTCTAAAGCCTCTGAACGTGATGGAAATATTGGGTTTTCGAAGGGGGTGCCATGTTGCTTTCCTTGAAATAAGGCACTGAAAAGTATCTTAAGAAGAACATCTTTCTGAAGCCCCTGGCCAGAATAGAAAAAAGAGGTGTGATATTGTTGTTTTATTACTGGTTTTTAAATGTGACACAAATTGTTCACCCTGGGCTTAAAAATCCCTTTTTACGTTTTAGAGTAAATATTATATATACACGTTTTAACAAAATTCTTATTGTTAAAGATGTTCACCATAAAGAATGATCAAATAATAAGATTAGATTCATTCCGCATTTTGATCAGAGCCTTAGATCTGGTCGGTCGGATTATAATAAAAAGATTAACATGACCAACTAAAAACAGCTAGTACTCAAGTATAGATTATAATTATTATGAAAAGTCCAAGGACAAGAAACCATAATACCAGTGTTATAATTATTATTTAGCATACAATGTATTATATTTAATAATGATATAAAATCATTGGTACATCATAGGGGAAATCAGACCGAACCGGCAGCCTTATTCAAATAAAACCGAATCGCTGGACCATCCCCCATCCCCCATCCCCCATCCAGCGGAAACAACAAATGACCACCCACTCACACACACGCAGACACACACCGCCCCCCACATACCCACACACACTCGCAGACTGTTGAGCCTGCAATGGCCTGCATTTTATTCGGGGGCGGGGTCGCTGCAGGAAGGACTTTCGAGTGGAGAAAGGACTTTTGCGAGAGAATCGGCTCCACACGGAGTTCAACCCTTGCGCCTGCATGTGTGTGTGTCTGAGTGAGTGCCCCGTGCGTGTGTGTGTGGGTGGGCCCCATGTGTGCGAGTGCGAGTCCTTAATTTGCTAATTGAGAGCCTGCAACGGCGCATTACACTGGGGACAAAGTGGCGGGCCGAGTGGAAACTCATCTCGGGAGTTGAGTGGAAAACCTGACAGCCAGAGTGACTCAAACAAAAGAGGACCACAAAAGGGGGGATTTAATTTTGTTTTTTCCCCATCATCAAAAGCGGCAAATGAACACTCGGGCAAAAAGGAAACAAGCACATGTTTCTCTGTCTGAAATGGGATCCAATGGGATTCGCTTAGTCAAGACAACCGAAATGTCTCAGCTCCTCTCAACTCAGCTCGGAATTAGTCTAAGATTCCGACTCAGACACTGCGGTCGCCCCCCAAGACCCCCCTTTCAGAGGCTCCTCCCCCCAAACAAAAATATAAAACAGAAACTGTGGTGGCAAAACTAAATATTCAAAGCCAAAATAAGGTAGTTTCAAATTTAAGAAAGTGTAAAAAAGTGAAATGTGAGCATGTGCACTTAGAAAGAAGAGTTTTCCCCAAAGAAATTTAAGAATAAGACGAGTAAGTTCACAAAAGGTGTAGTGATATTTTATAATATAATAATATTTAATTTATTTAATATTATTTTAAGTTTAGAATTAAAAAAAAATTAAGTTACAAAGTCAAAGAATAAATAGAGAATCGTGATTAGCCTTAAGCTATATTTTAAGAGTCGCTTGTTTAAAATCAATGGGTTAATCGCCTCAAAGATCCCAGAGTCCCCGAAATATTCCATATTTCCCCTGACATTCAGCCCTGCGAAATCCTCAACTCCTTCGTTTCTGTGCTACACTTTTTATGGCCAATCTGGTTGGGACAAACAAAGGCATAAACAATTTCCTACCTCCCGAAATCTCCCTTTTCCAAGTGCATTTGCTGTTTGTTATTGCTGGGAATTTAATTGCCATAAACATATAAACAAAACCAGCGCGGCGGCCAGAGATCATTGCTCATAATTTTGTGTATTTATAAAGACATAAAGCCCGGAGATCGTTAAAAATATGAAATGTATCAAAGGCGGCGAAGGAGACCACCCAGAGAAAACGGAGGGGGTTTCATTTCACAAACATCTAGGTATATAATTTGCCCTAAAAATAGGGGAAACAAGCATTTTTGAAGCTCCATAATTAAACCGAGAGTGGACCGAAAACCGAAGCTAACCGGAATGTTGACTGCAGTTGACAAGATGTCATGCAAAGTGCAATTTCCCCACATTTTCCGGGGGCATTGGGCGGTGGGCGTGGCCCGGGTGGGGCGGAGTGGGGCAGGGTGGCCTGTCAAACGCTACACATTGCAGGTGGGTTTTCCGCACTCCCAAGAGTGTCGAGCAATCAACAGCAATTTGGCAAGGTCCAGACGCCGGCTTAACACCCTCTCTGCAAAGGGGGCTGGGGCTTAAAGGGGTTAAGGGGGAGAGGCTTAGGGGAGGGGCTTGGGTCACATCCGTGTCAAAACAATGTACGCACTAGAAGTCATTTAATTTGTTAAACTCGGTGATTTGGACAACTCTGTCCAGAAGGGGGGACATACACCGCTCTCTTTCTTACCGCCCACACCCGTCTCTTTCTCGAAATGCCGGCATGTCAATTGCTTTGCCAAGGGGTTAAGGGTTAAGGTAGCAGGGGGCCGTGCGATGTTTGCTGAATACGACACATGCCATACATTGGCGACAACATATTACACTGGTCACCAGGTCAGCACTTTTACCTCAAATCGGTTTTCTTAAGGTATCCACACATTTTTTAAGCGCTCATTCATTGATTATATTTATGGCAATACTTTTTAAAAAAGGCCTTTACCTGCTAACAGAATTTACATCTTAAAATTTTTAAATAAGTAATGAGAATAATAAGTTTTTCATATAATAATTTGCCTCTTTTACACATGTTCTTTTTGGATTTTAACAAAGGGATTACAATATTATAGATTCGTTATTTTGAGAGCTCAACCCATTAAAGACACGGCACCCATTTGTTATATATTTTTAAAGCATGTTTTGAGTTCTGAATATTTGAAAAATTATTTTATTTGAAAATAAGAAACTTTTTATGTATAACCTTGGAATGCCATTTGTGACTGACAATTTGTTTTATGTTTAAATCTAGATAATATCTAGAATATATTTAAATATATAGTATTATATTTATATCTTCTTATTATATCTTTGGGATGCCATTTTGAACTGGACAATGTGGCGACCAATCGAATTGCGGAATCGCCGGATAGACAGTGTTGTCTGAAGGTGACACACGGACAACCAGGACGAAGGACGACGGACGTCGGGCGACGGTCGAAGGATGAGCACGTCATCCTTGCGAGTTGCATGTTGCATGTTGCAAGTTGCTGGGGTGACGATGGGGCTGCTGCTGCGTCTGCGGTTGCTGCTGCTGCGTCGCAATTGCAATATCTGCCCCTGGCATCGCTCCTGCATTTAAACAATCTAACGCCCTGGGCGGCAACGAGGGGTTAAACGCTTGGCTACGGAAATGCAAATTATGTTATGTGTCAAGTAACCGGAAAATGCGTTTTAATTGCCGTTGAAATGCAATATCGCACTTAAGGTGCACGCACCCCGCCCCGCCTCTGAATAAAACGAGCACCGTGGCTTAAAGCGGCTTAAAGTGTCCGAAGAAGGAAGTCCAGGGGGTGTGTGGGAGTAAAAACAATTGTGTGTTGTGAAAACAGGGGAGAGCGGGGCGGCGGGAAAACGGGGGCGTGGCCACATGCATTTCACCGCAAACGAGCCACTCAACGAGTATTTCAAAATAACAGACAGCCGCAACCGGGGCTGACCAGCAAAACCAAATGAAACCAAAACCAAAGCCGACTTCATCAACAATAAAAACAAAAGCAAGGCAGCAGAAACTTGCAACACTTGCTGCATGTTGCAAGTGCAGCAGCAGCAGCTGCTCAAAATGCAATTTTTCACTTTACGCACTGGCCAGTGCCAAATCCAATCAAGCCTCAAAAATGTTAAACGCCTCCAACAGCTTCTGGCCAACCATTTTGGGCCTAGTCCTGGCTGGCTTAAAAGCAAAAGCCAACGGCCTGCTCTGCGGGCACAGGCAAACAAACAAGGACACCCAAGGATGTCCGGGCAGGGGTCGAGGGGTCGGGGAGTCGAGGAGCTCAGCAGCTGCGTCGAGGACCTCGGCCAGGACAGCCTGCAATCTGGACTTATTACGCCACTTAAAGCTTAAGCATAACACACAGAGATTCTGTCTGCAAATGCAGGGCAAGAGTCACAGGAGTCAGTCGAATTTGGAATACCCTTTAAATTGACACACCCGTGAAAGAGGAAAAACATCTCAGAGATGTGTGCTATTTACCTTGGAAGAAGAGATATACAAAAAAGATATATTAAAGAACGGGTGACGAGCCAATACGACACAAATAAAACATACAAATAATTATTTAGGTATTCATATTAAAAAGCTATAAGAACAACGTGTTTTTAAGAAAATATAAACGGATTGAAAAGCTCAAGAACACAATTTACTTATTTCTAAGCTTTAATTAAACGGTTAAACCTTACTCCATTCCAAGTTTCTCAAAAAACCTATAAGTCCTTCAAAAAAATTAATTTACCTGACTACAAATAATCTTTGGTTTTACCATTTACACCTGGGTTTTGACTCATATCTTGTCTTTATCCAACTCATAAACTCATCCGGCGAATTCATGGCTTTGGCGTGGGCCCGGGTCAAGCTTAACCCCAAGCTGACAAACTGCCTCGCACCTCGGTGGGTTAATTCAGTGAGGTGCTGCCAGTCGAGTGCCCCGTACAGTGTCACTCCCTTGGCTGCGCCCCCTGCATTCGGGCTCAAATGTCGTCACATTGTCGCCTCAAAAGGACTCGCACTCCCCACATTTCCCTGGGAAATGTCCTTGTCGTCTCCTCGTCGTTTGTCGTTTATCAAATGGCCAACGCTGCGCCGCCGGCCGTCGGCTAAGTGACAAGCAAAACCGCGAATTGACCAGAGAAAGTCCCAGGCTCTCCAGCTCCAGCTCCAGCTCCTCTTGCATCTGTATCTCCATCACCACCACCATCTCCATCTCCAGTTGCAGCTGCAGGATGCACTCGCAGGATGCAAGGATGCCAGCAGAACGTGCGCCGCACATTGCACTTTCAGAAATTGGGAATGAGCAACGCCTGGCAAAAAAAAATGCAAAATTGATCAAAAAATACCTTTCCCAAAAAGTGATGAGGATCGATAGTCCTGGTTAAAATACGCTCATAACAGTCGTTCTTTTTACTGTACGCCCCGAATTTTACCAAGTTAGGTCAAAAAAATTACGTATTTTCGTCCAAAAAATGATACTTCCTATTTTGGCCCAAAAACATCAGTATTTTGGTCTGGCGAAAAATGCAAAACTGGTCAAAAAATAATTTTCCCGAAAAGTTGGAAAGGGGGTTGATAGCCTTGGTTGATAGCTGCTCATTGCTGTTGCAAACCTATACATCGTCCAATACTGCTACTCACTTTCCCGCGGTGCACACTCAGTGAAAAAGCGAGGAGCCAGGACCAAGGACTCGCACAAGATGCGTGGCCGTGTGTGCTGTGTGTTTTTTCGGTGTCGGGGGCGCCGTGTGGACATGGGTTAAGGGGCACACAGGGGCTAACACACAGGATTGGGCATTGTTTTGGCCGAAAGTTGACCGAAAACTTGGCATTGTTGGTTGCTCGCTTTTTGGGGCTCGGGACTTGGGACGGAGGCTCCCACAGGACGAATGGATTGCATTGCACTTGCTGCAAGACTGCAGTTTGCTTTTTTGCCCCCTTTTTTGTTTTTGCCTTGGAATTGCAGTGCGCAGGGGCCCTCTGGAGGGCGTGTTACTGCGTCAATTTATGGTTGAATTTTGGTGTCCACTCCCTTCTTGGACTCTTGATTCCGACTGGTTTGGCTTGTTTGGGGTAAGTGTTCTGGGCATGCCGGAAATAAGTTTGCTGCCCGCAAATTTAGTTGATTTAGGCATTAAAGCGAACACACACGCACGCCCAAAGTCGAGAATCCCGAGCTCGAATCCTGGGGCTTCTGTGGTGCCCACATTGAGCACTTATAAACAATGTATGACTTAATTTGTTCTCAGTTAGCAAATGTTGTTCATTTTCGGCTCTTGTTCCCTGGCGTCTGTGTGGCACCGAGTGGAAAAGATAAATTGATTGCCGAGGTGGGGGAAATTAAAACGGGGATTTATTGACGACTCAAATGGAGTACCCGCCATGAGGTGGGTACTCTTAGTAATACAGGTGTTCTTCGGGCGGGTACTGAAGTGAGTGAGTGAAGTTAGTGAGTCTTATCGTCTTGGAACAATATTGTAAATTAAAAAGAATGTAAATATCATCAGTTTGGTTTGGTTAGTCCATGTAACGACAGTTTCATATAAACTATGCTGTCTTGTTGCCTTGCTTAATCGTAGCTAATCACTGGATCAGACCCCCAAAAGCAAATATCCCAAAGAATGCCAGAGTCCCATTGACTCTCCTTAACCCCTATTAGCCGGTTTAGCTTCTGTTTTTTGGGACTTGTACTTAATATGCGAAAATTTCGAATGCCATAATAACAACTAACACACACACATACTTGACATTGTTGTTGCTGCTGGCTGAAATACCACAGACGGGGTAGCAAAAACCCAAAGTCCAATTAAAATTTAACTACATCAAAGTAGCAGCGCCAGTAGCCCAGCCACCCACATACACCTATGGCCCAATATATGTATATACATACATATGGCCATAACATTTAACAAGTTTAGTATTTGGGTTTGCCATTTTTTGCCGCCCATTCTCCGGGCCCTTTTCCCTGGGAGTCCAACAGATGGACGTGGCAAACTATGGGTGGAAAAAGTAAAAAAAAAAAGAATCAAAGGGAGGGGCCAAATGGTCAGAGCCACCCACTCACGCACCCGAAACGGGGTTGTTGCCTGGATGGACAAGTATCCATGGGTATCCATGGCATGTCGAAAATTGCGCAGCTTTACAGCAAATGCCGCAAATTGAAACAATTTACATGTCGTACATGTGTTGGATGCGCGGAGGCAGGGGCGAAAGTGAGGAAACGAACGCCATCAAAGGGTTAAACTTGCGTGTAACCCAGGGGTCCTCGCTCGTCTATTGATACCCGGTTTTAAAACAGCAACCATGAATTTTGATTTAGCCCCTCCGTCCGACCGGCGAGAGTCTGGTGGAACAAATAGCGAGCGACACAAAAAAACTCTATCTTTCCAACAACAACGAGGTGACAAACCGCGCGTGTCCGTGTCCTGCAAGTCCTGTGAGTCCTGCGAGTCCCGGCAACCTTTCGGTGACGGCGAGCGCGGATTATGGCGCGTTTGTCGAGCACTTGTCGCTGATTTTTTCATTCTCTGGCCACCAATACTTTTCACTTGAGCTGCCACATCGTTAAATACCCTGCAACTGGTTACAATAAATAAATACTAACTACACTTTTGTATGTTAATTTTTAAAACGCTTCGAGTCTAGACGCAGTCAATAAACTATAAGACAATTACTTCACTTTAAACTACATTAAAACTTAAACAACATTAGTATTCATTTTTACTTAAAGCATCCACGTAGTATGTATCTGAGAATATTCACAGTAAACCTATGAATGTCGCCTTTCTCCGCGCTTCTCAAAGTGCCCAAGTAGAGGACATCGATTAACCCGCCACAGCTGGCTCCTCAACTTAATTTGAGAGTCCGGTCTGGCCCAGTTTTAACCCCCTCTTGCCGCTTATCTCACCTACTTCCTGCAGTTCCTTTTTTGCATGCTCCTGCTCGTTTTTATCTCGAGCTCGGTAATAACCTTTATAAAGTAAATTTACAATAAAAGGCAGGCCAACGAAATGAAAGGCAAATGACGTTGGAACTGAAACGGGCACCATTAACCCATGCCGCTGGATTCTCCGATCTCCCCATCTGCCTTGGCATTTTCCGCGCTTTTCCCGCCCCATTTCCCATTTCCCAGTGTGTGTTGTCTGGACTCTCGACGACACGTTTGGCTTCCGTTGGATTTCTACCGCGATTTCCTCTTTGGCATCGCGCCTCCTTGTTGTTGTTGTTGCTGCCGCTTGTTAACCCCCAGCCCCATTTTCCCCAGATTTTCCACCATTTCCCTTTGTGTGACAGTCGACGGTTATTTTGTGCACAGTTTTTTGGTTCGTGCTTTTTCTTCTGTTCGGTGTTAATTTTTTCCTTTTTGTTCGTTGGCCAAAAGTCAACCCATGAGCTGTGGCATTTTTAAGTAATTTTTATCGGTCAGCAATGTGGGGGAATTGTGGGGAGGTGGAACCTGCGGGTCTCCCGCGATGGGGGCAAATTTTCAGGCACACTGAAAAATATTGCCAAGGCACTTTATCTGATATATGCAAACTTATTTTGATGATCTGGTATTTTTAGAATGTTAATCCTAGTAATCTGTATTGTAAGAATTAAATCACATTTAATGCATTATTTTTTTAATATAAAATTTTTTTTATTGCAGTAGTTTATTAATGTAGCAACGTTCTGTAATTAATTTGAAGGTGTTAAATTGTAACGCACAACATTTTAATTCAATAACGAATTCGGAATTTTAAAGGGCGTTTCTTACAAACCTTAAAAAAAACAGTACCCTCTTTAAACCTGGTCCTAGGAAGGACGGTAATGGTACATTTACCATCGCTTAAAATATTTGAAAACCGACCTTCTCTGATTTCAAAAATTATTAGTAAATTTTTATATGGAAATGGTATTTAGCATTAAATAAACTCCACTGAAAAGTGTTGAAAACATCCAGGTCAGTTACTATTTTCGGGGGTATATGCGTCTGGCTGTGGATCTGATCCTTGTGATTTTTGGTCGCTGCACGAATGTCGACAAGTGACAAAATATGCAAGTATCAAACCACAAATTCTCACCCGTGAGTCCACAATCATTTTGACACTGGTTACGGTGACGAGTGCAGGGTCCTTCATGGCACATCCTTCGTCCTTCGTCATGGGCCCCTCGTCCGGGGTTCCTCGCACATGCCGCACGGCAGCGACTAGATTTGGATAGTGTTGCATGGTCGTCGGGAGTGGTGGCGATGAAGTCCTTTGCCGGAAATTGAAAAGTGCAACGCAAATTGCGTTCCGCCGGGATATGAATGCCCCTCACCCACCACTCCCCCTCCCAATTCTCATCCTGCATTCTGAATCCTGTATCCCAGAACCCCCAAAATCCCCAATCCGCACCAATTCGAGTCCTGCCAGCCGTCTGAAGTCCTTCCCCCGTCGAGTGGTTGACAATTGATTTGTGTTTATGGTGGCCATGCCCATGGACATGCCTGCATCCTGCCGTCCTGCAGTCCTTATGCAGTCCTCGTGCACTCCCCACTCCCCTTTCGGTGGCCCATGTAATATGCCATTTTGAGGCCGTGATTTAAAGACATTAACAGGCCGAGGCGAAAATGGGAAATTTTATGGTGTCGCAGGAGGAGATTGATGGGCTAATCGGGTGCGAGGGCCTCGAACGGGGTGATTCAGCTCGTGAAGGAAAGCCATCTAGAAAAGTGTCTTCTCATATTAAATTATTAAATATGAAAATATAAAAAAAAACATTAAAAAAAATAGTAAGCGCAGTAGTGAAATAAGTAAAAAAAATAGTGGAATAAATAGTAGTAAAAATAGTAGTAAAAATAGTAGTAAAAATAGTAGTAATAATAGCAGTAATAATGGGAGCAAAAATAGAACGAAAAAATATAGTAAAAATAATAGTAAAGTAATAATACCATAAATAATACAACAAAAAAAATAGTTATAATTGTAGTATTGACAAATTAAAAGTATTCCTGAATAGGTACCTTTTTCTATTTTAATCGCAAAAAGAAGTAAAACTAATAAAATACTGTTGCAATTTTTGCATTTTTGAAGGACATTTTTTGGCAAAAATTATAATTATAATAGCTTTTCTACTTCATTCTTCTTGCAGGATTTCAGGGAGTCCTGCGTGGTACATCCTGAATATTGATTGTTTTCCAAGGCGCGGCACTTAAAGAACGACAAAATTGTGCGGCTAAAAAAAGTGCAGGCTCACGCTCAAGGGCAACTGGAGCAGTTCGAGCAGCAGCAACAGCAGCAACATCTGCAGCAGCAACAACAGCAGCAGCAGCAACTGTTGCAGCATCAGCAGCACCAGCAACACTATCACAACTACGACGGCAATAGCAACAATTACAAAATGCATTTAACAACAACATCCAGCAACTCAACGGCATCCAATGCCAACAACAATAACAACAACACAACCAACAACAACAACACCAGCAGCAACAACAACACCAGCAACACGAACGGCAGCAGCAACAACACGAGCGGCGGCAACAACAACAGCAGCGGGAACAACAACAGCAACACGGAGCAAAACACCCCGCCAACGCCGGCGCAACTGCTGAATGAGGCCTACACGAAGATGACCTCTGACATACTGGCAGAGCGGACGCTGGGCGACTTCCTCACCGAGCACCCGGGCGAGCTGATCCGCACCAGCAGCCCGCTCTTCGTCTGCACCGTGCTGCCGCCGCACTGGCGCAGCAACAAGACGCTGCCGGTGGCCTTCAAGGTCGTCTCGCTGGGCGACATCATGGACGGCACGATGGTCACCGTGCGGGCGGGCAACGACGAGAACTACTGTGCGGAGCTGCGCAACTGCACGGCGGTGATGAAGAACCAGGTGGCCAAGTTCAACGACCTGCGGTTCGTCGGCCGGAGCGGCAGAGGTGAGTGTCTCCTCGCGAATTCTACACACTCGGAAGGTTCTTCAATGGGTTCCATTCTACAAAGCAAAAGAGCAGCGCGAGGGGAATGGAAAATAGGATCGGCCCCTACAATGTCTCTAGCAGTACTTTCAATACTCCTTCTTTATAAAAAGTATAGTCTGCTTTTAGTCAATAACTCTGAGAAGAAGAAGAACTGCATCGGAACTTTGAGAAGTGCAGAGAGAGGCAAATATTTGTGAGAGCCTTTTCTTGCGCTACTCCCAAATTTAAAGTTTTGTCAAATGTATTATCTCTTTAATCTTGAATATTACTGAAGTTCCAACTAGTTAACTAAGTCCCTAAGCCGAAATCTAAGGTTTGTGCAACAGTCTTATATTTACACCGATCGAGTCGGATTCCCGGCTGAGCCCGCCCATCTTCAGTAAATCTCAGCCCTTGACAGGTTTCGCGTCAAGTGGGGCCCCTTATTGGCCCTTGAAAAGCCCCCACTTTCACCCTTTCGCCTGCACTCGAAACAATTTGTTCAATTACCGTCCAAAAGTTGTGCCAGCTCCCCCGGCTGCTTGTGGCCTTTGTATTACTCGGAAGCACTTTTTGCATTGCTGTCATCCTTTTTCGGTTCATTTTCCAGTTCTTTTTTCGGCGAAGTCGTATCCTTTTGTATCCTTTCAACCGCTTGTTAAGCGCTGCACAAATTGTCAGCAGTTCATCAGCAGTAACCATCATCGTCGTCATCGTTTTCATTCACCGAATGCCGAATAGAAGCGGATTACTGGGTGCGATGCTCCATTTTTTGTTGTCAGCATTTGTGTGAGCCGGCTTTGTCTTGAAGTGTTTAATAAACTGTCGGAACGGAAGTGAAGTGAACTGGAGGACATGGTTTTCAGGCACTAATTGGGAGTTCTGGTAGGAGGCTTTTGAGATAAAGGGGTGTTTATTGAGGCTTTGAATAAGCGGTAATTTTGCGGATTAGGGTGTGACTTTTTCTTTTCCTTTGGTAATAACAATACTTTGATTGATATTTTTGTTTGGCGGTGTTCAGCTCTTAAGGTGTCTAAGGTCGCGATGTGTACAGAAGTTACCTATATAAATCAATCGCACAGGCCCATAATTCAATCAGCGAGGACTGGCCAAAAAAGATTTGCCCTTTTCCCCCAACAGCGGAAGGACTAAGCCCAATTCCGCTGGTCATTTTGGTCCGGTCGAAAAACGGGGGTTTTGGGGGACAGTTACGCATCCGCTGCGGTGGAACCGCAAAAACCAAAGCCTCGACCAGCGAAGGGGGGACATAAGCGGTTTTTCGGGGCGGTTTTCCAACGGCGGTGGCGAGGGGCAGAGGTGAAACCGGAAAATGGAGTGGGGGCGTGTCTGTGTCTCGGCGAGGATTCATTCATTGTCATCATTCGGACAATGCCAAATGGATGCGTGTCCGTGTCCGCGTCACTCCCTCTTGGGTGCCGGGTGTGCATCCATCTCCATCTTCCGCTTTTCACTTTAACATTTTCCGCTGCTCACTTTCCGCCCTCCATTTTCCTGCGTTGAGCCGCCTTAATTGGGCGGCCTGCGGCAGGCGGAATAAAGGCCAGAAATGCATTTTCCCTCTTGCTCTATGACCTTTTGGGTACATTTTTGTTTTGAAGAAAGAGGTTAACTATGCTCATAACTTATTTTTCATCTCTGTGCCTCAGAAAAACACAACTTCATACTTCTGAGAGAAGTGAAATTTTGACACAATATAAATAAAGTTAATGTTAAAGTAGGGTTAAGGGCAAATAACAATTTTTAAAGAAAGAAAATGGAGTGGGCCTTGCTAGCCAGAAGAATCTTGATGATCGGTAAAGGTCAGCTAAGTACGTTACTTGTTTTATTTTATTTATTTCAACTAAAAAGTTCTAAAGGAAATTGAAATTTATAAGAAATATATTTAGAAAAATTATTAAAACCAATCATTTATAAAGGTTTATTTTAGTTTTTGTAATTTTAAACTTGAAGAAAGAGTGAAATTGTAAAATCAAAACAAGAAACGTATCCACTTGTGAAATCAAGTGTCAAGCCCTGCTTTGTGAAGCTGCTGCTAAGGGGTTAACCCCATGACGGCCTGGCGTCCGTCATGTTTTATTTAACCCATCGCAGCCAAATTATGATAACTGAAAATGTTAACATTTGTCTGCCTGTTGCTCGGCCCGAGAATTTCCCAAGGTCCTTGGGGGAAATCTCCACCCTGGGCTCGCACAATTACCAACTTTCGAAGGCGAAACAAAGCCCAGCGAGGATAAAAATTGAAAAGAGCGGAGCAGGCGGGCCAAAAGCAAATTGTGCACAATTTGGCATGACTTCCCCTGTAGCCGGGGGCCTTCCCACTTGTTTTCCACTTCCACAGATCCACAGGCGTGTCCTTTTCACAGGACAAGGTGTCAGTTGCTGGCAGAAAGTTGCCTTTTTTCCTTGCCTTTTTAACGCCTCGACTTTTGCTAGGCATTTATCTTTGAGGGGTCTTTCTGTGCTTTTTTGTTTATTTGCTGGGGGTTGTTGTCTCTTTTGTCGCCGAAGATTTTGGGGAATGTTTGGGCTTGGGCTTTCTGCCCTGGGAGTTCTTGGCTCAGTTCACTTTGCGGCTGTTTTTCGGCCGTATTAAATGGCTCGAGAGTTGTGTGTAAATAAAAACCTCAAAGGGAAGGGCCTCGATTAAGGGTAGGCTTTTCCCGGGGGCTGGGGCAGGGTAGGGTATCGTAACTGGCGGAAACTGGCACCGACTTTAACCCCTTTAAGCCCCCTAACGCCAACTCGTTAGCCCCCACGCCCCATCAGCGTTGTCGTCATCATCATGCGTGCATGTGCATGGCACTTTGCTAATTAAAAGTGTAGCCCAGCGTTGGGCCAAATAAATCGATGGCCGGGTAATTAAATTGCATGACAAGGCTGGAAGGGGTGCAAGGGTCGCGGGGTCGCGGGGTCGCCGATCGAAGGGGGCTCCCTGCATTTGTTATTGTAATTAGACAGGAGCAGCAGCGGAACAAAATGGCGGCGGAGGCCACTGGGCGGATGAAATGTAAATCACTCATACGCCCCATGGGCGCGGTGCAGATTTAATACACCTAAGAAGCGGGAAAAGGCGGCCAGGGCGGCCGAAATGCAATTAAACCTATTAAAGTTGGCCAGAACGTAATTTCAGAATGATGGAACAACCAAAGGAATTCATTTTTAAATGGGTAATTGTTGTACTAATCATTTGTTTTATGTTTTTCTCTGCATTTCCTAAATCTGTATATTTTTTAAATTTATGGCTAACAGCCTTCTAAGCTTGTGCCACCCCTTTCCGAAACCCCCACCACCCACCTGCCATCAATCATTCGGGCACAAATAACCACCCTCAGGTAAACACAAACAAGAAATCAACAAGCAATCAAAATAAGCAAACAAAAAAGATGAAAACCAAAGAAGCCGCAAAATGTTTTTATTTCGGTGTCGGAGCGACTTACTGGCTGGCTTTCAGGGCTTTCGAGGGCTTAGCCTTTTTCGGCCGAGAAGTGAAGTGGCACGGAGAAACTTGTGGGGAAGTCACCTTAGGTAGAGAGTAACCCCACGGAAGGGCGGCCCAATGTTTTTGAAACATATACTTTTGAGGCCAAATTGTGTTGGATTATGGGTGAAATACCATAAATAATATTGCAAGTAGTTTTGAAAATGTATTTATATTACAAGTCTTGGAAAACAATCCGATTTTAATTTAGCCGAAATTCGAACCGGGTTTCCTTTGAATAAATATCTTCAGCATCTATTGACAAACGTGCGTGTGTGCGTGAGTATCTGTGTCTTGGGCCGCCCTCAGCGTGCGAGTGTGTGTGCTTTCATTACCCCCAAATTGATTTATGACGCCTGTGCAACGGTAAATTGCCGGGGATTTGCCAGCTAGGATTTCAGGTTATTTGTCAACAGGATTTGATTTTAAATGCCCCCCACCCACACCCACACGGAAATGTCCTGCCCCTCAAGTGTTGACACTTCCATTTGTCGCACTTTCGTTGGAGATTAAGATGAATGCTCGTCGGGGGTGGGCTGGGGGATTATTGTGGGATTATCAATCAATTGGGTCAAAGGCGCCGCTCTGATTGTAGGTGTTGCCCCAAAAATGGTTGTTTTCCCGTCATTGTGTAAATACCCTGGAGAACCTAGCAAAACTATGAAAAATTAAAGATTGCTAGGGCAGAGAGAGAGAGAGTTGCTTATAAATATTGATAAAAACATTATAAGATTTAATTTCCTGTAAGTCACATGCCATTTTCCCAGGAAAAGACGCCCCTCCACCTCCTCCTCAAATGCCTCGCTTTAATGATCGATTATCCATGGCCAATCCGCCAACTTTTCCGGCGACTCCCTCTCTCCGGGCGGGAAAACCCCACGACAAGTGTCAAAGAATTGCACAACAATGAACTGCACTTGCTGGCAGATAAACACAAAAGTGTTTTCCCACCATGGGGCCGCCACTTGAGACTTCATTTTTTAAGAAAGTGGCTTGGAGGATATTGTCCCGGGGCAGCGGAGTGTGTTCCCAGGACATGTGTAAGCCGCTCCGTCTGCGTTTGTACGGCGTAGTACATATAAAGTGTTTGTGTATCTGCAGTGGTTCGGGGACGTCGGCGGTTTACTTGTGTGTGCCGAAATGATTTACGCTTTGTTTGTCAACTTAAAAAGCAAGCCCCACCCCGAGATCACACATACGCCGCGTTGTCATAGACAAGGCGGCTCGGCAGGAAGGCAGCGGCTCAAGAAGCCCGAAATGCTTTTAATTGAATCCGGGCGACACAAAAAATGGCAGGAGCCCGGCTCCGGACGCAAAGGCCCTGGCAACACTTGACAATGACTGGCTGAAACAAGTTAATTAAAAGAAAACTGCGGCGCAAACGAAATAAATCTTGGGGCGCGAAAGACGCACATGTGAAGGGGTTTCTCTTGAGAGGGTCGGGGTCGACAGACTAAATCAGTTTAAATTGTAATTAATTCTTTATTTCGAGAGGTGAAAGGAGGCCTGAATGGAATTTAAATGGGGAAGCGTTGGGTGCCGAAAACACCTGGAGATTGAGGAGGGCAGGAGAAAGTCACCTGAAGACCAGCCCTCATTCGTTAAAATAGTATATAGAAATCATTAAGAAGCTTATGATCTTAACTATTATTTCTTTTATATAATTTATGGAAATGTAGTAATATACACTGTAATCCTAAATAAAAGTATTGAAAGTAAAAATTGAAGAGAGTAGTAGAAAATCACTGGAGGGCTGTTCAATATGTCACCATTTATTTTAACTAAATTATACCCTATAGTTAAAGATCTTCGAAGAACGTTACGCACTTAGAATCTTGTAAGGTTTATTAAAATTGAACCAAGTTTAGGTATCACAAAACCCTTACATCGATGTGTACATTGGAATCACCGAACTAGGAGAGTAGCTCAATGGAATAGTATTCCCCACCCCTGACAGCATTATTGTTTTATGGCCAACCCATTTACGATGTGACAATGCCCCAAAAACGGCAAAAAAGCCGAAACCGAGAACATGTTTATTGATTTGCATGTCTAGCGGACATTAGGCGAACGAAAATCTCATAAACTTGTTTGTTTCTCCCCGTTGTTTTTCCAGGGAAGAGCTTCACGCTAACCATCACCGTGTCAACGAATCCACCGCACATAGCCACCTACAACAAGGCGATCAAAGTGACTGTCGACGGGCCGCGCGAGCCCCGCTCCAAGACAAGTAAGTATGCTCCACGGGGCCGGACTAGGACGGGGCCCAGCCCACTGTTTCCAAGACCCCGACTCCCTCTCGTGTCTTTCATTTGCAGGACAATGCATAACAATTTATTAGTTGCCAAATAGATAAATTGCTCGGCAGCAGGCAGTTCTCAGATGTTCCCGGAGATGCAGACGAGATAGAGATGGCTGGGCTGGCAGGGGTTTCCGAGTCCCTCGCATTTCATTAATGTCAGTGATGAGAGGGTGACTCAGTAGTGAAAATATATTTGTAATGCATTAAAAGGCAGGGTACAGTGAGAATAAGAATAAGGAGTATAATAGGAATTCATCAATGTACTATAGTGTCATTAGCAAGACATTAAACCTCATCTTCTTGATTTGATTGGAATACCAAACAAGTTATAATGTTTTCCTTTTTATTTTTGCTGAAGTGCAGGGGAATTTTAGTATACATCGCAGTATTTAAAAGGTATTATTTCCTGCAAAATACCTAGAGCAAGAGCTCATCGCTGAAAGGAAATTTGCAGAGCACTTGTAGAACATTGCCACTTTCCTCTGTGAGTCCTTGCTCGGGACTCGGCGATGCAGCAAGGACACTTCCTGCTAATACCTCACTTCATTTCACTTCTGCCCGGAATGCCGAATGTCTTGAAGGAATATTCATTAGACAGCTCTATCACACACTGCCAGTCCGTTACATATTTATAAGGATGCAAATATTTTACTTTGCATATGTTCCCCGGCTGCAGACGGGCGGCAAAAGTTTTGCTGGTCTGTGTAATCTGGTTTCGGTCCGAGTGGAAATCCATGAAATGATTTATACGCCCGAATGCCAGACAGGGTCCAAAAGTGGGGCTGGGGCTGGCAATGGGGGCCCGCACACAAAAGCCCTAAGCTGCAGACAAAAGGTTATTATTTTATAATGAATACAAGCTGGCAGATAACTGCTGCAACCGCCGAAGGATTTTAGTGCGGACCAGAAGTTTAGCTGAATGTGTCGCCGGTTGGCAGAAAGTTTTTGGCCCATTGTCATTTCACTTTCCCACACACACTCACAAAATCCATTGTCGATAGTTTGTGCTCCTCTTTTGTGGGGTCTTGGAAATTGTCGGGGGGAGGTCCCGTCCTGACATCCAGTGAAGGGAAAGCAACAAAATGTCACCCATCAAGTGTTTGTCATTTAAGTTTTCACTCAGACACACAACACGCTTACAGTCATGCCCAAGAACACACACACAGCACAGTGGTCGCTCGCAATTGGAAACACGGTGGCCTATATGTTAGTGATTTGTTATTACTTATGATTAATTTGGAAACAAAATATTAGGCCTAGTACGACCCACATAGCTTGCCATCGACCACTGTTCCAGTGCAATAAAACCATTTAGTTAAGGACAGAAAATTATAACTGAAAAAAACTTAGTGTTATCCCTTTTAGGACAGCAACAGCAGTTCCACTTTGCCTTCGGACAGCGACCGTTCCACTTCTCCACGGATCCCCTTTCCGGCTTCCGGATGCCGCCCATTGGCAATTGTCAGAGTAAGTATTCCCGGAAAAGTATGCTGTACATATTTTATTTTTCTCGAATCAATTCTCTCCGGAGTTAAGCCACCAGCCAAATTTGAAATATATCCACAAATGTTTAAACACTTATTTTATTATCTATCCAATGATATTTTTATAAATCACTAGTTGTTTATGGTTTATTTTATTAACGCCTCCAACAGAGGCTTGCATTTAATTGAAAAGGGGAAATCATAATCAACCTCTTTTATAATTTGTTAAGTTTCTAGGCAAAAATTAATTAAATATTTCACAGTTTTGCTGGCAAGCAAATGCAGGAAAAGGCCAACGTAAACTCAAACGCATACTCATATCGCCTGTTAATGAGCAGGGAAAACAACTTTAAAAACTTGCGCTGTTTTTTCGTGTTATTGCCGTTGGACAACCATTTGAATGTGGTAAAATTGCGGGTCACCTTGCCATATAGGCTTTTTTCTGGGCTAAGTGGGCTCGTTGTTATTGTTGCTGTTAAACTGTTGGCCACTTTATTTAACCGAAGTTTACTATACAAACAAATAAACGTTGGTCAAACACAAGCACACACACCCACGGGCGGGCAAAAAAGTCAAAGCCTAAAAAAGCGCGTTAAATCAGAGCTCGCATTCAAATTATGATTTAAATGAAAAACTACGCAGTCAAATACACTAAATGCATTTAACCAAGCGAATATAAACCAATTTTGACAGCTCAAATGCTAAGCAAGCCGAGATAGTACTCTATAACGACTCGAAGGCTTTTGTACCCATTAAAAATAATTATATTTCATACAACGCACATATTTTTGTTGTCTTAAAATGAGAATTTTGGCTTTCTTTTTTTTCTTGCTATTTAATAGATTTTCTTCAAATAGTTTTTGTGTATGCAGAGCCTCCTTTGCTCCCAAAATTCTTTTTCTATTCTGTACCATAACCGCCCCATTTTCACCCCATATCCATTGATGGAATATTTATAACAAAATCAATAATTAATATTGTGGGGGACACATTTTTCTTGCTGTTTTTGCCGTGTGCCCGCGTAGGTGAAATAAATTTAATTGTACATTTTAAAATGCATTTATATTAAATTTGATGTTTCAATTTAAATTGACAATTAATTGGATTACAACAACATCGGCAACAAAAGCCGGACTAGACACTGTCCCCTTCCCAAAAACTAGCTGCCCGGGGCTAAAAAATACTGCAACGGCTACAAATGTGATTTTCTCTTTAGAGCTTGATGCCATTAAAAAAGCTGAATATAACACAATTAACATATTAACGACGTTAAAGTAGAAAAAAGCGAAGTCAAAGAGTTGGGCATGCGAGCGTTAGTGGGCCACCTTTGAGCACACACCCGATGTGTGTACAATGCCAAACATCCACTGAAGTGAAAATCAGTTATGAAAGAATTTGGCTCAAGTGCAGGAAAAATGTTTGAAATTCCCAACTGATTTTCTTTGTAAACTATGAATAAAATATATTTCTCACTGCATTTGTTTAATGAATTATTTCTGCGCATTTCGCTTTCGCTATTAAACTAATAGTTTGGCAAGACTAGCCTGGTTTAATTTAAATGCCCCACGCAAGTGCTTTCCCAATGTATTGTTTGCAGCATTTGCCACTTACATTTGACTACCGGCCACTACGAAGTGAGTCCGGTGGATTAAATAAAAACTCGCCGTAAATATAAAATGCAACTCAATCAACGCGCAAATTGCCTGCCAATTTGAACGGCTCCTTCGCCCCTCAAACTCAGCTATGCGACATTTTGTGTCAATATTTTACCGTCTAGCCCAGTGCACAAATCAAAATGCAAATTGCGCGATTTACAGGATTCTGAAAGGCAATCCACATTATATAACACACATAAACATGTACATTGTACATACGGATGTATATGTGGGGCCGCAGCACACAAGTAAATAATGATTACTGAAAGCGTCTGTTGATACTGATTACCCATAAATTAATTGTAAATACGCAAAAAGCAAAGTATTCTGAATTATTTATTAACAAATTTTATTGACAGTCGCTGCTTGACTTAATTACTGGCATATATTTTATTAATTTCGCAAAAAAACATCAAGCCCAACCGGAAAAGCCAAGGGCGAGGCAGTGAGTACGTGGGTACGTTTTAAAGGAACTGAGGGACTGTTAAGAGTTTAAAGAAATCACAAACATTACCTTGGCATTTTCTTTTGTTGGTAAATACTATTTTATGAAAAAGTACTTTTATTTCAAACAGCTTTTATTTTGGAGATAAATTTTTTCAAACATATGGCTTGAGTTATGAGATATTTTACGCCGGCTCCTTTCGCTTTTTAAGCGACTTAATAACATATTGGCAATTATTTTGTCGCCCCCTCCCATTGGAAACCCCTGGCCAAAATGGCCCGGTGTCCGGTGCCTTGTTAATAATTCAGGGCCCGAAAATATGCGCAAATAAAGTCAATCAGTGTGACAACAAACAGGCAGGACTAACCACTCTCGCAGCCCAGACACACAGATACTCGGGCACAGATACACGGACACACCGGCGAAGGCACGCACACTGGCGCGGATAATGACAGACAGGACACCGTGTAGAGTAGCCCACATCCCACAGAGAAAATTGTACACAAAAAGCCACGTAATTAATGGAGGTAGAAACATTTAAGCCAATAGCATTAATAAAGCCACCACAAAATCAATATCCGGCTACGAAAACGCGCCCGTCGCCTATAAAAACTAATTAATAATTTCCGAATGGGCTATTAATTAAGCCTAATTATCTGTGCATGGGTCCCGGCGACCCGCAAAATGTTGACTCTTCTTTCCTTCCCCGGCTTCTGTTTTCGGCCCCGGCCCCCCACAAAGTGGGCAAGCTGATTCGAATTTTCGGCAGGCCCAGGTCCATTCCATTGATTTGTTTGTCGCTTATTTTCCCGGTTTTTTACTTCCTGTCTCCGCAAAATGGCGGCAAAGGTCCCGCATAATGTGGGAAAATCCAGAGGAGGGGCGGGAGTAGGTGACCCCCAATTAGCGGCCCACATGGGTCGTAAATTTGGCTGGAGCTATGCCTAAGCCCTAATTATCTTGTATTTACTTTTCCCGATTTATGTACTGATTGGTTTACAATACTTTATGTTTACAATATTAATCCCATTTTATTTCTTTCAGCTTTGTTAGTTTTATGTTAACTGATTTTTCCTCTGACACATATTCTAAAATGACTTACAAATGTCTTTTCTTCATTTCTAGGCGCCAGCAACACGCACTGGGGCTATGGATCGGCAGCCTCTGCGTACTCGCCGTACCTGGCCAGTAGCGGATTATCGTCCTGCACCACGCCCACTTCCGCCCAGTTCAACAATCCGGCCCTGGGCTTCACCTGCTCCTCCAATGATCAGAGCAACAACCAGGACTTCGGGGGAGCCACCAATCGCGACTGCGTTCCAAGTAAGTCTTCTTCTTTGCCAGTGCATACAAAAATCTCTAGTAAGAAATGCAGCAATTGGTCAAAAAATGCATTTTCGGAAAAGTCAATAGCCCTGGTTGACAGCTGCTTATTACAGGCGCTATTTTTGTTCTGCGATTCGATTCTTTCTTCGACTTGACTAAATAACGACAAAAACGGGCCAAAAAAGCATATTTTTCGTCAAAAATAAATGATACTCCCAATTTTATTTATTTTGGTCGATAAATTGCGAAATTAGGTCAGAATACTTCGTTGAGCTCGTAGTTAAGTTCCCAATCAATTGGCATTTAATTTATTTTTCGTCAAAAAATGATACTCTCTATTTTTAAACAAAAATATCAGTATTTTGGTTACCAAATTGCGAAATGATGTCCAAATAAGAAATGTGATACCTCGTTGAGCTCGCAATTAAATTCCGAATCGCTTGGCATTTAAATGTAAAAACCAAAATTTTTAAACATTTTTTCGAAAAAAAAATGATGATACAACCCCTGGCAAAAAATGCAAAATTCGGTCAAAAAATAAATTTCCCAAAAAGTGATGGGGATCGATTGCCCTGATTGATAGCTGCTTAAAACAGTTGGTCTTTTTGATGTGCGTTTCGATTTGACTGAATTACAGCCTAAAACGGACTAAAAAATGTGTATTTTTTATTTAATTTTGTGTCTTAAAAATGAAAGTCCCTATTTTTGCGCAAAAACATCAGTATTTTTGTCTAGGAATTGCGAAATAAGGTCAGAACAAGATATCGATTGGCATTTAAGTCTGGAAATTTCCCTTCTAACATTTTCCGAAAAGAAGAGATGAAAATTCCCACTGAGTATCTTGTGATATTTATCGACACACTCCATCCCTCTTATTTTTTTAGTGCTCCCCGACTCGACGGCCAGCGACCTCGACCAGCACCTGAGCAGCCTCGTGGGCTCGACCAGCGGCCAGATGACGCACCACAGTCTGCTGGGCGCCGGCGGCCAGACCTCGATCTCGTCCACGGTGAACGGGGCGAGCGGCGGCAGCGGCGGGGCAGGAGCCGCCGGCGGAGGAGCGGGCAGCGGCGGTGGCGCCGGTGGCGGCGGAGCGGGCGGCAACTCCATCCTGGTGCCGCGCTACCACACGAACGCCAGCAACGAGTACAACGTCCACTCCAGCCAGAATGGACCGCGCAGCCTGTCCGACAGCTCGCAGGCGGAGTCGCCCGTGCAGGAGGACCTGCTGACCACCAACACGCCGAACCTGGGCAGCACGGCGGGCGGTGGCGGGGCAGCCAACGGTGGGGCGGCCTCGAATGCAGGCAGTGGGGCGGCGGGTAGCAGTGGAGCCGGCGGGGCCGCCTCGGCGGTGGGCAATCCCGCGATGCTAGGTGCCAACCAGAACTTCCCCGGGATCGTCAATCAGGCCCAGCACTCGGCCGCCTCCGCCTATGGCGGCGGGTCCGGGGTGGTGGGTGGCGGGCATGGCAGTGCCGCCGCCGCTGCTGCCGGATGCAATGGCTCCCTGTATCCCGTGCTGCCGGCCAGCCTGCTCTACTCCCAGCTCTATACCGCCGCCAACCAGTCCGCCCATGGCTTCCACTCGCACACCCTGCCCGCCCATGCCTCCCCCAACTCCTCGGTGCACGGGGAGCTGCAGAGCGTGATGGACCACATCAGCAATGTGGGCGTCCGGCAGCAGCACAACATCATGGCCGGCGGGGGCGTGACCCATCCGGGCGATCTCACGCTGATTGGGAACTGCGGGGCCTCGGTGCGGAATATCGAGGACGGGAATAGCAATCGGCAGGTGGCCGCCTTAGCTGCCCATCGCGGCCACCACAATCCCACCGACAATGGGGGCAGCGTTTGGAGGCCCTATTGAGGTCAGGTTCTGTGGTGCGGCTCGGCGGTTCTATAGTGCGAGGGGGGTGGGCCGCAGCACGAGGCGGGGGTGGGGGTGGGAATGGGCATGGGAATGGGTTCGGGAATGGGGGCGGGCATGGGGCTGGGCCTGGGCGGGGGCATGAACTGCTTCGGGGGCTTCTGATCTGTACATAACAAGGGTGAGCGGATGCACGTTCCAGTCAGAGATTACCGATAACCATTATGCTAAAACTCAAACATTTTAAAATGATCGATTTTTAGGGTTTCCCTTCAAGAAGTGTCTGTATCTGCTGATCGTAAAACGATTTTAATATTTTTAAAGAACACAAGAATCGCATCTCCTTTAAGCAAGTCCAAAAAATCGATTACAGATTTTCTGACTATCGAACAAATTATTATGTTTGATAATGAAAATTATGAATTCAGAATTCGAATAGAAAAATTATCGAAATAATCGATTTAGGATTTTAAACTATCGATAAATGTACTGTCTCTGATTTCAAACTATTTTAATTTTTACAGGAAGCAAAAAATTTAATTCTGACCTTGTCAATTATTGATCACAAAATACCCTATTAAAGATTTTAGAATGCAGCTGAAACATTCGATACCATTTCAAAAATGTTTTTAATCCTTTAGTAACAGTAAAGCCGATCGGTGATGGAGAACTGAGAATCGTCATAGCAAGAGCCCCCTCTAAAAATGATTGTATATACTTGGGGGATAATATAAATCTTTGGAGATGCACAAAATTGGCTTGAGTATCCAAGATTGAGGTATTTTATTTTTACAAATTGAACCTATTGATCCTGTATATAGTGTTGGCGGAGTAAAATATTTCATATCCCGTAATAGACACCTAAAGCATTGTTTTTAAATCTCTAGAAGTTTGTGAATGTGTGTTTTTTTTATAACTTTCTGACCATATAATAGAAAACAGAAACGATCAACCATTAGTAGAATTTGTTGGGGTGCTTCAAAGCCCTCCATATAGCATATAGATAATTAAAAAGCCAAGAAAATATAAACTAGAGCTTAAGACAGAAAAATTTAGCAAATTTTGCGGGGACAGAGGAAGGCCTCTTTGAACAATTTTCCGTGAATTATAAGACATTAAAAACTCAAGAAGAAAACATAAATTTTAAACAGTATTAGGTGTGTGTCCAGTTATTTTTTTATATTTTTTTTCAGGCCCGCGGTAAGCCCGAGCCATAAAGCTAGTCATGTTAGTGATAAGTAATTACCGAAATACTATACCAAGAAAACCAAAGAAAATATATAGTATCTTTAAACTAGTCGTAAACATTGTGAAGCCAAAGTCAAGTTGAGTTTTAGTGATTTTTCCTGTTTTTGTGTAAGATATGGATGTTGGGAACGGAAAGAGGGTATTATTCCCGAGGGGAAAGGGGTTCTTGGGAGCTTGGGGTCTTATTTAATGGGGCGGGTCGTAGAGCCGATGTATGTCTGAGTTCCTAAGCCGTAATCCATGTTCGTGAATTTGTTTACTGTTCATTTCATGTGCTTCGATCTGCGTGTCCTTTAAATGTGTATAAACATGTGCAATCTAAACTAACCGAAAAACAAAAATATATAACTATAAATATGCATATAACGAGATATCTGTATACTAAATGGTAGACCGCACGCCCGCAACCGCACTCTATGACACTTGAAAACCTATATTGTAACTCTTTTTTTTTGTTAGCTCATAAGTGGTAAACAAAAATCAGCATCAAATTTAATTAAAGAAACACTATACTACGCGAACGGTAAATAGAGTTAAGGAATCGGTTAGAAATGTCCAAAATAGCACATTCTTCAAGCATATATTTATAAATATACACGCTAACTTACAGAGTCGAAGTAAAAATGTAATTGATGTATACCACAATCCATATGGGAAAATGGAAAATCCATTAAGAACTACCGAAACTGTGTGTATAATTTAGCCAAGATCCCGCATATATAAACATATAGAAATTAAACAAAAACAACATTTTGTGCAATAAAAACAAACTAAAGAGAGTTCTTTGTAATAAAATATATAAATGTAATTAAAGCATTTTATTTGAGGAACAGAAAAACTAAAACGGAAAAAGCAAAACCAAAGAGGTCTAAATACAACTTAAATTCAACAATTATATTAAATAAAATTATGAAAATTAATAACAAATTATGGAAATGGTATGCTTATTTAGGGAGGTCGGGGACCTATCTAATATTTAACAAATATTTTTCTCCAATTTAGCTGAACACGAATTATTTTTCTCAGTTATATTATATCTTTTTTTATATTTTATATATTATTTTGTAATTTTCTCCACCTTTTTAGCTTTATAAAAAATCCCATCAGACAGTCTCGTTCTCAGATTTTCTCCTAGCTCCTCGGCAGCAATTTTACGACACCGCCGGGGCCAATTGGCCGGATCGAAAACTTACGACCTGGCCGGGATACTACCACCGTCCCTTTCGCTCCCTGCCGTCTCTTTCTAATGCCATCTCCGTGTGGTTTGAATTTGGCGGGCAACGTAATTTTCTGCTCAATTTATTCCACATTGTGGCATCCAATTAAGCTGCAAGCCGAGCAGTCCGCCATCCGGAACCGGGCGAAATCGGAGGAGTCCGTCCGGGTCTCACCTGCCCGCACGTATGTGGCCATAAAAATACGGCCTGGCCATAAGACTCCGTGCCGCGAAGCGTAACAAAAACGGCGGGGAGGTGGAATAACCGCAAAAGGGTAGCCAACAGGGGGTTAAGCCGGGCCTGGGATTAAGCACCGGATAAATAAGAGATCAATATAAGGACATGCGGCAGGGGCTGGGATGGGTGCTGAGAACAGGAAAACAGGAAAGTGCCGGAAAAAACTTTTTAATTATTTCCATGCCGAAGATGTTTCGCATAACAAATTAGCTCGCCGTCAAGTATTCAGGCGTGTATGTGAGTGTAAATAATTAAAAATTCTACCCATTACTTGCGAGGCTTGGTAAAATTTCAAACAGACGCCAGGATACACAGACACTCGCACTCACATGAGGTCCTTTGGAGGACACTGGGAAAAACAAATCGAAAAATTTAAACACTGAAATAGAAGAACTTATTGCTGTTGTTACAATAATAATATTTCTTCTTCTTAAAGAAGGGTAAAAATAAAGTTTACAAACTTTTATTTTTTATTAAAAATGGGAATGTTAAAAACTTGATGCAAACCATATTTAAGGTCATATATTCATTAATTAATAGTAAATTATTTATTTACTTGCAATATTACAATCTACTCTATTCACTTATACAGGGTTTTAATATTCCTTTAGAAAAACAAATCTTGTAATCAATTTGCATAATTTTTAGCTACACTTTTTTGCAGCGCATCTAAGCGCCATAAAGAGCTAGAGGAAACCACTTGAGACGCTGATTTGGCCTCTCAACGGGCATTCTTTTGCGCCCCCCAAAGCCACCCAGCCACCCAACTTCCCATCAGACAGCGCCCACTCCAATTGGAGCGTGCGCCGCCTTGCATATTAACACGTTTCATATGAGCAAATCCCTTGGCGACCATCACCAAACGGGCTAAGGCGTTAAGGGGTTAAGGGTGTGGGGCGACTCGCGCTGAGCCGAGACTCCGAGTTGAGTGGAAAACGGCAAGTGGCAAGAGGCAAGTGGCAAGTGGCAAGCCGGAGTGGAAGTTGAGTGGAGTCCGCATTTGATGAAGTTCCCGAGGTCTTGCGAATAAAATTCATTTTTCTTATTAGCCATTTGTTGGCGCTCTCAGCCGGGTCTTAATTAAGGTGATAAACAAGCAAACCGAATTAGACGGCCCACAATGAGACGCCGGATGGGTTGAAGCGAGCAGGGATGAGTTGCGTACAGGTAGTCATCAGCAAGCTGAAAAGTGTCTGGAACAGGGCGGAGCAGATCAAGGAGTTTGCTGCTGAATTGAGAACTTATCCTTCTTAAAGGACGTTATTCATAATACATTCAGGAGAACAAGACCATAAGCCCTATAAGCCTAGCTACTGTAACATCGCAATCCATCGGGCCACACAAGTAAAGTTTTGGGTCACTTTTCAGTCGTTAGAATCTCAAAAAGTTTAGAGAACAGAAATGTTTAAAAATACTATATATCATTTAAATAAAAGTGTATAATGCAGATTCCTAAAGGAACTTAGAACACACACTTTTTTCACGTGCGGTGTGTGGCAAAACAGTATTCGGTGATTTTTGGGTCCCCTTCTTTGGGTCTAGAAATAATGAACACTTTCCGAAACTCCATAACTCTAGGACCCTCCCTCGACGAAGTTAAAATGTTCACTTGTTTGGCTTCTTTTATTGGCCGACTCATGATGGAAATCATCTCTTGCACTCGCTTCATTTGCTCCGCATGTCGAGGCTTTCACGCAACTTTCTCCGACCCTTTCCCGCCCTGCCTCAGTTATGCATGGGTGTGTGCCCCTGCTCATGGGTGTACATTTGATTACGATGCCAATTAGAGCACATGAGGGTGATAGCGGGGCTGGGGACCTTTTCGTTCCTTTTCCTGTACCTGAAGCCGGAAGGAAGCCGCCTAATTGCCGGGCCAAGGAAACTTTCTAATTATGAAATTCGTAATATTTTGCAACCGACAAAAGTTGGAAAACGCGGCGCCGAGGCCGCCGGCTCTCCGCTTTCCCACTTGCGGACCATTCGAATAATGCAGTGATTTCTGAGGTCAGCAGAGAATTATGCAGACCCATTGGAAAAGCCATCCGGACCTAAAACGCCTTTGCAAATCTGTTGCTGTTACTCGTGCAAATATTTAACGGCTGCTACATTTTTGCACCTTTTGGCACACGGACACACGGGGCGTATGAAAACATTCTTCGCTGCGGTTTCCCCATTGTTGTTTTCCATTTCGTTTTTTGTTTTGCTTTCCTTGCGCGCTGCCCTTGCTTTTGTTTTGTTTGTTTCCGCATTTTCCGCTTTTCCGCTGGCGCTGCACATTTTTGGCATTCGCGCTTTGACAGGCGAAAGCGCGGCGGTCCCCCGTTTTCGGCATTATATTTGTTGTTTGGCCCCGCGACTGACTGAATCCAATTCCTTTCGTTTTCCCATCGCTTGGTGCATTGGGTTTCTGGTCAGTAAAAAGGTAAAAGGCGAGGAATGCAGTTCGGCGAGAGTCGGCGGCCGGGGTCAGAGGTCGGGATGGGACAGGTGGTCGTCCAGGATCTGCAGTTAAGTGCTTTCGACGGGTGCTTAAAATGCCGAGCTAATAGGGATCCAGTTCAGATATCCTTTATGTCCTTTACTATTCGTTTTTATGAACTAAAACTAAGGGAAAGCACTACATCTTGAAGCACACGTTAGATGTGCCGAAAGTATGCTGTGAAAAAATAATGCCCTCTCTCAAAACGAAATATAATGTTGCATACACTTGGACACCATTGTGCCGATTTTAGGTAAACAGTATTATTTAACACTTTCTCGTTCTGTTATAAAAACCTTTTCCAGAAAATCCCCTTGTCATTTGTATTTTCCTCGATTCTGCGAAGACAATTGAGGAGCATTTCGTCCCAGCGACAAATCCGATTGGCGCATCCAAGCAAATTATGTGGCCAGCAATCTCTTTTCCACAATCGCCGCTTGCCAACCGCTTTACATATGTACCCAACTCCAAATCCGAGTCCCACTACATACGGTTTATGTGGCCAGGTGGTATATGGTAAATGGCATATAAACTATATGGCTTGCACAGCCGGCCGCAATCATCTGGGTCCCAAAGCCCGCGTGTCACCTCCAGCGAACTCTGCACTACGAGGAGCATTTCCGAAATCAGGAGCATTGTGTACCCTGCTGATATTTTCGGGGAGTGGGCGTCGAGTGGCAGGGGTCCAAGCACACTGGCAAAAAGAGCTGGCCGAAGGTGAATTGAGGATTTCTGCAATACCTACATCTACATATCTACAACTACAAAGGAGTAAGAAATTTTCCAGTGGCATTCCCATTCAGTGAATAATATTTGAGCTTACACAATTCGATAATAGTTTTAGGGTTCTTACTTAGAAATATTTGCTCCCAAAGTCATCCCAGAAATTATTCCTAAAACGAGTAATAAATAAAATAAATCCAGAAATTCAGTACTAAGGTTTTCGAGATACTTGTATAACCCGAAGTGTGCGAATGCAGTTCCGATAAAAATATATACTTCGTGGAAAACTAGAGCTACGAATTTTTCCCAGTGCACCAGGATGGACAATGTTGGACAGCGGTCTAAAACTGTCAGGCAAATCAAACTGAAACTGAACTCTTAACGATTCGAGCACGTATTCAATATGGTTTGTTATGGGTAACGCTAAAGCCTCCCAAAAAATGAGGGCGTGCCCGGGTGGGGGGCGGTGGGCGTGGCAGGACTACGTTTCGAGTTCGGTTTTCGGTTGGGTTTTTGTGTGTCGGGCCATAGAGAGCACGGCCCGAAATGCCGAATATTGATTTGAATCAATTAATTCGTGCGGTTGTCGCTGGAATTACTCCCTCGAATCTAATTAATTTTAATGCACGACTACACACACACATAAGAATGCACACACACACACACACACACACACACACTCCGCGCCAGAGGGAGACGGGCGCAGAAGGAGAGGGAACGAGCGAGACAAACAGGAGGCGACACTTTGGCAACATTTTAGGCGCAAAAGCTGGAAAATTTATATTGAAGTCGAATTATGCAATTTGCTACTAAATTGATTGCATTTCCACAGCTCTGGCCGCCCACACCCCCTGTGCCAGGGGGGCGGAGCAGACAGAGACGGCGATAGTCTGCGTGTGTGCATGATTGAATTTCCTTTTAAAAATCATAAATAAATAATACACCGAAATTCGTAGGCATCGGTGGAGTTTAGATGGCATTTCGCATTGCGGTCTCTGAAAGAGATCCAAGCGGATCCGTTGTCCATCCATTATTTTTATAAAGTTCGTAAAGCAGGGATTCATCACATTTAGCAGAAGTTGGAATGCAGTGGTACTAATTTATTTACATAACAATATTTATCTTAATAATAGCGGTAAAGGACTTAAGTATTAACGACTTCCAAAACAACGTTCACGTGTCCCTGAAATATAGTTAAAGTATTCCCGCGCTGTCATACAACTGCAATTCGCATTTCTCATTCATTTGATATTAGATTTGTTTTTTTGTGCATTCTCAATTGGCGAAATAAAATCATATTTCATATTTAATAAAATGCATTCGCGTGCATTATTATATTCATTATATGCCAACATATTTGTATTATTTGCTGCCCAAAAGCGGCGGCAACAACAGCAAACAGCGCCGAATTAGAACATTCAGCTATTCAAAAGAGCCCCGCCACTCTGACCCCCTGACCTGGCCCCTTTCACCCTACGCCCCTTTTTTGAGGAACGGCGGGTGGGGGAGGCACAAAGAGCGAAGCGCGTTTACCACACAAAAGGCCAACGCAAAAACATGAGTGCGTAGATAAATATATTTATGCGGACAGTGGTCGCTGGGAAAGTCGCAGTGAAAGATAATATTATTTGTTTGAGACCTCCAAAAAAATGTATTAAAAATAAAAAATAAATTAACAGGGGTGTTAAAGAAAGCAGTTAAAGAAAGCAATGGTAAGAAAAGTGGAATAGGTTTAATTTCCAAAGTCAAATGATCCAAGCTTGGTAAAAATAAACAGGATGAGTTGATACATACTTTTGAAGGAGCAAATATCAAAGTCCTAAAACATATTTTATTTATAAAGAAAGTTTTAAAAGAAAGGTTCTGTGAGCCTATGCAATTTATCGGCGACCACTGTAAATGTTTATATCTGCTCGCACACAAATCTATGCACGTATATATATAAAGATATGTGCTGACCAAAACAAATATTGTTTTGGCCATGTTTTGGGGCACACACAAACACACAATGTCGACAATGTCCTGGGCGAGAAATGATTTTGATTTTGATTTTTCGGCAATTGCAATATAAATGCGATCATTTTAAAACAAAATGGCGTCCACAACTGCGCGGCGGCAACAAAAACATTTTAATGTATGATATGATTTGAATAAAATTTGTGCAACCTCCCCGCTGGGGGCACCTCGCCCTCTTCCCCTGCGCCCATGACCGCCTTTCCCTCGCCAGCCCACTGACCCCTTTCACCTCCAACGAAATGATTTGAAATCGTTTTGTGGTTTTTACGAGTTGCAAATCATTTTAATTAAAATATCAAAATTAGAAAATGGAAAATGATTACATTATTCATTAGTTTTCATTACGCATGTTTATTTATTGGCAACAAAAACAGCGGGAGCTAGCCAGAAAATAAATGAAGCCGAATCGAAGCTACACTTCAATGGCAAATGTGTAGCTTAAGGCAAATCAAAAGATGATGGAGAAATTTCAAGGGTTTCGTCATCACTTAACTAGATGCCTAGGAGTAGGCAATAGAAAATGCAATAGAGTTAAATATATTAATGCCCTCTTTTGAGCACCTTATTAGATAATAAGAAAATATTTGAAGGTAAGATATTTTTTAAAATTTATAGAATTAAATTGTATCGAAGTAATGTATGTTTTCAGGACACGACTGCTGGCTCCATCTAGCGGTCTGGGACTGGCAAAAGCATTAAAAAAATCGTCTTAGCCAGTTTACGGAAAAAAACCGGTAAGCACGCAAAGCTTGCGAAAGTTTTCTTAAGAAAAATGCCGGCGAGCCAAGAAAATTGCCATAGAAGGAACTTCGGGTTGGTCTCAAGGACCTTGGCTTATAAGGGGTCTGTGTGTGTGTGCGTGAGCCTGCGCAGAAGAAAGCTAACTTAGACATTAACCCCCGTCTTTTGGCGGGCGTCTTGCAAGACGCGGAGCAACTTTTTGGCGCCCAACGTGGGCACTTGTCACTTTCGTGGATGAAATTTTTACCAACTCCTATGGGTAACGGTGCCAGGATTTTTTTTCCATTTGCTGTTTCGCCAGCGAGTCGCTAGGTGGCGCCAGGCCAAAAGCTCTGCCACGTCCTATCGATTTGCGTATTTTCCTTTCTTTTCGCGAATATCGACCTTTCGCTGCCGAAAGTAGGTGATGGATGATTCTTTATTGATACCTGCCATCAATAAGCGGAGCCACCAACACTCACGCAGTCGCAAAGTGCCGTTAAGGGAAGGTCCTGGCCTCGTACGCTCTGACTCGCGCACGGAGAGAGCAGGCAAGCGTAAGGCATTTCGACCAATTATAAGTTGCGGTTAACCGCAACATTTATTCAAGAAAATGTTCGGCACATGCTCCGCTGCGAGTGCGAGCGGGACGGCCGCTCCGCAAGGGCCGCGGGCGCCAGAGCGAGAGGGAAGGAGGGCTGAAGCACTGGCATTGGATGAAGGACCTTCCCTAGGGGGTGGTGGCTGCGAGGACTTAAGGACTTGCGAGCCTGCTTCTCAAGGCCCGCCGGCCGACGGGGCGGTGGTGAAATGTCAAGAATTCCGCCCGTTCTTTTGGGGAGATTTTACCGCTTTTCGAGGGTTAAATATGACGGGCGATGCTGATGTTTGCGGTCGGGAAAGAAGGGGGAGCGGTTTCGAAAAAAATACAAGGGGTTTCATATGTTCTTGCTTGGCCTTATGATCTACTCTAAAAGGTGACTGATTTTCTATTTACATAAAAAGTATTGTTAAAATAATAATAGAATAAGTATGTGTAATACATAAGAGTAGCTATAATTATTTAATAACTACTACCAAAATATTATTAAAGTCTAATATAAAACTATTTTGTAATCAAGAACACACAATACTATAAAGTCCTTTTGAAAAGTGTTTTCAGGACTCATGTGATCTAAGATTGCTAAATTACCCTAAACATATCTAGTAAGACATCACATGCGTGGCATCATCAATAAAGCCGCTTGCCCCGGATTAACACACACATGTATTCCATCTCATTAAGCTAGCTTTGGGCCTCCATCCCATTATGCCACCTTCCTCAGGCTGGGCGCTGCCACACTGGGGCTTGGCCCACCTCCCTTCGGTGAGTGCAGAATTAATAGTTTGCCGGGCTTAAACGAATCGCCTTTCAAGTCGCTAACCACCGACAATATGTTGGGCCAACGACAGACTTCAGGACGATCCTGCCCGGTGAACGGCGTCTGGTGACTGGTGGCTGGTGGCTGCACCACCAAAAACTACCCATCCCAGCCGCCGAGAACCACATCAGAGGAGACACCAGCAGCGGCAGCTGAGCTGTGACATTAGTTTAACGCCAGAATCCATTAAAAATCCATACTAATATATGTCAGGATAAGGCAGCGACTGCCACAGCGCATAATGAGTGACGAGGTGGTTGAGTGGGTGGTCGGGCTAGTAGGAGGTGGGTGGTGGGTGGCCCCAGGACCAGGACTTTGGACAAGATACCGCACACACTTTGTGCGCTGTCTTTGCATCTCCTTCGCCTTCCACGGCCCCTCCATCCCGCCTTTTCCACTTTACCTTGTCGATTTTTCAAAGCCAGCTCAACTCAACTCAACTGCGAGCTGAGAGCTTCGTCCTGCGGCTGCACTGCACTAATGAAAACTACCCGGCAAAGGCGAAAAGAAACAGGTTGCCGTAGCTGCAGGGGCAAAAAATAAATTAGAAAGCTTATCAGACTTTAAGCCACCTGAAAATTAAATGCCAACATATCACGGTGAGCGGCGGGAAGGAGTGAATAGTTTAATTTCGTTGCCACGACAATTCCAGAAAATATATGGGTCATCTTTGATTGGCTTTAAAAAATAAAAATACCTTACTCCAGTTTTGTGTGATGAGCTCCCCACACGTCATCGGAAATCACTTCACAAGCTTCCGGTCAACTGATTCACCGGCTGGCGTGGTACTAAGGTCGTGAAAGCTAAAGATATAATACCCATTTCCTTTTAGCACAACACTCTCGCCCTTGATAACGTGATAGCCAGAGACCACGACGAACATGGAATTAAAGCTCCCTTAAAGCAACCAACGAAGTCTGGTGGCTGCAAGGCTGTCTGGTCTTAAAAATCGTCTCTTTTTTTCGTATCGATTTTATGAAATTTTTATTAATAAACATTCGCGGCAGATTCCGCCGAGCGGAGAGCTATTTCCCACCCTCCGCCAAATAAATTGAAAGCGAGGCGGAATTTTTTAATAGAAAAACTGAGACTGAATCTGAAGCTTAAGCGGAAACCGAAACTGAGAGCAGAGCGAAATACCCGCAAATCAACGTAATTAAATGCCCAAGAAGATATTTGGCGGACGGGCTGGGAAATGCCCGGGAAAGCCCGGGAAAACCGTCAGCAATTAAAATGGCGCTTGGTCCGTCAGCCAAAAGACTTCAAAAAATGCCAAAAAGTTCAAATACTAATGAATTATCCTTTATTAGGATAATGTATGATGTGGTTCCTGGAGAGTTTGCTCAACTACCTCATGCCGACGACTCCCCCGAAGAGATATCTTGTGATCCGAGGGGTTGTGAAAAGTGTGGGGGGCTGGGCCAGTCCGAAAGTAGGAAAAAGGTTCACAGTTTTTGCTAGACTTTTGCCCTCCTCAATAAGGACGGAAATTGGGGGTTGGTCAGCTATTGAAGTCCGTTAAACATAAAATACTTCGTTGTGTTCTTGAGGCTAACACGCGTTTTTGGGCTTTAAAATATAATATAATGTAATAACATCATAATTTTTAAGAGACGCTCCAAATTATTAAAAACATGTTGCAATTTAATAATAATAAACAATCTTAACAAATTAAAAAGTATAATATGTTTAACATAAAACTTGTAAATGAAATATGAAATACATTTTTTCTGTATTACAAATATTTACTAAGTATATATATATTCTATCAAACCTTGGCAATCTAAATCTTAAGTATTTGGTGGGTAATTTTCTAAGGGCATCCAGAAGTTGTTGATGCCCTCGAAGCCACTTTTCAAGTCCCTTGTTTGCGGGGATCTGTTGAGTCGGCGGGCTCTGTGAAAGACGGACAGTGCAGAGGTTGGCTGGCTAAGAGGCTTGGAAGCTGCGGCTGGGAGCTGTTGGCAATTTATGAAAAGAGCCAAATTAATCAGACTAATAACGAAAACACGCTGAGCCGACGAAAAGGCGTCTAGGCAATGGAAAGTCCGCAGGCTGGTCGGCTGGGGGAAAAAGGGCCAAAAGGGCAGCGAGGAAAAATGGGGGAACAGCTGAAAATGCGGGGAAAACTTATGCAAAGTTTTCTTAATGAAAAGATTTACGATGGCAATACTGGAAATTAGCAAAAACTGAGGTTGTGGCCCACAATGAGCAGCCGGAGGGGTGGAAATACTTATAAACTTTTCGCCAGCATGGCGGTTGCCAGAATCAAAATCAGAATGTAAAACTTTGCCAGCAATGTTGCAATCGTGAAAATATGCCAAGCATATTTCGACTGACCCACCCACCCACACCCTGGATTCTTCCCGCCCAATTAGTGCGTACTCCAATTTGTGGCTCTGGCCAAAAATAAAATTTCCCAGTTCAGCTTTCGAGAGGGAAATCAAATTAATAAACTCAACTAACCGGACTGCCATGGCAACGGACCCTCGGCTCCTTGCGGCCAGGACTTAGACATTAACAATCAAATCCACATCGATTGCCTGGGATTTATTAAAATAATTCGCTTGACAGGAGCCACTGATGAGCATGTTGAGGTGCAGTTTGGTCAGCCAGGGGTTAAGGCGGCTTTTAGGCACCCCATTCGGCTGGCCAACTGGGGTAATTATTCCCAAAGATGCTGCTTTGGTTTGAGCCAAGAGGAGAAATGGCTTTAAAATATGTACAACTATATTAAGGCATGAATGAAAAATTTAATATTTTTAATTTCCAAAAATTTAAGCATTGCATTTTAGTTTACTTCTTTCAAAAATTGGTTGCGTTGCATTTTAGTTTGTACTATACTCTTAGGAGTAGTTTGATGTTAGGTAAAATAAAAAGTATTTATTAAGATTTTGTCTTTGAGGATTATGTTTTATTCGTTACTAAATTTTTAGACTTACTACCCAAAGAAAAACAGGTAAGTTATCACTTATTCTGAATATTTAAAATTCTTCATCCTCAAAACTTAAATATTAATGGGAATGTATTTCATCCTTTTCCCGATGCATCTGCTTAGCGCGCGTTTTCTCATACATCCCATCGAGTTCACACAAAGCACCCACTAAGTATCCATTCCGCCTTGCTTAAAGCCAGCGATTTCCCCAATTTTGTGTAGCGTAAATTCGATTGAGTATCGCATTTTTTGGCCGCCCGTTGATCGCTTAAATCGATGCCCGGGCAGAGGCCACAATCCCACTTCCTCATCCACTTCCACTTCCGCACGAGCAGCGGCGGCAAGGAATATACGTATACAAAATAAGGGACACAGCACACTCGGCAGGGAAAAGGGTTAAAACAATAGAAATTGTTGCCGGCGTCGGAGAAGCTCGGGAAAAACAATTCTTTATATGTTGCCTGGCTTAATGCCGCCTTTAACGGCCCGTTCAGCTGCTGCTGCTGCTGCTGCTGCTGCTGCCGCCGCCTTGCTCCTTTGCCAGCCCCAAATCATTATTGCAAAAACAGCTCCTTTCACTCGACATTTTTCAGCCCCACCCGAATCCGGCGGCCCGGACATCGAATCCTTTCGTTCATAAATCAAGTCTTTGGTTTAATTAAATCTTGTGTTGGCGGTAAAACTCGAGCACAACAAAATGCCGGCTGGAAAACGGCAGAAAAAAGCCAAAGAAAAAATAGAAGCAAAACAACGGGGAAAAAACGTAGAAATAATCCGAATACCCAGAAGCAGGAGCCAAACGCCTCCGGTCTTCTGGGCAAGACTATGGGCCATGCCAAATATTTGCACAGTCTGCAGGATATGGCTGGGAAAGCGGCTGGGAAAATGGAAAACGGGCGGCGGGCGGCGGGGAGAGCGGCATCCCTTCCTCCATTGTCGACTCGTCACGTTTTAACTGTCGTCGCGGTTGTCCTTTTCATATTTTCCTTTGCAAACTCATTTCCTTTTGTCGGGTTTGACTTGTTGTCTAATGTCCCTCGTTCTTTTTGGCTGCTCAACTGGGAGTGCAGTTTTAAATGGATGTTTGATTAAATTAATTAGTTAGTTATTATTGCCCAATACTACTACAATATTACTCTAAAAAATAAATGCTTTTTTTAATTTCTTGCTGAGATTTCAAAGTAGCGCCCTTTTAGTTTTCAGCCGCATATTACCACATTAGATGTGCCAACATTTTCCCCAGTGTGGACATAAAACACATGCCAGACAAGTAAAAAAATTAGAGTGAAAATGAAAAACGCAACAGGACCTACAAAATAATATTTCGGTGCCCTACTGTTCGTATTTTCGCACTCGAAACCTTGAGCACTTAAAGCCCGCTTAATCTTCGGCGTAAAAACAAGCGAAACAATGTGGAAAAGTGCAGAAAAGCGAGGTGAGGGCCGGGAAAGTAGAGCGGCCGGCGGCGGGAAATTGAATGCAAGACACGTTGCAGGATTTATGGCCAAGGAGCAGTCGCCGAACGCAGACTAATAAACACGGAGTGCCAGGGGCGTGGGTAAAAATTAAAAACACCAGAGGGGACGGGGCCGAAAGTGCTGTGAAAATTATAGACAAAATATTTACGTACGTGAGGCGATGTCGGGGAATCCTTTCCCTTTTACTTCTGGCCTGACTCACTCGTGCGGCAGGCCAAGCAAGGCGAAAGTCGGATGAAATGAAACGAATGAAATGGAATCCTTTACCGTAAGAATTTCATGCACGTCAACACGTCCTGGAGGCCAGGACACTGCCGTTGACAGGCGGGGCCGGAAATCCGGAACCCGAAAAACCGGAGAGAAGGCCGTGTAACAATTTCTAATTCATATGTTCCTGAGCCTGTTCCCCAATCCCGATGATTTATGATCCCGGCACGCGAGTCCCGAAATGAAAGTCCTGTCCGCAATCGAGGATGCTCCAGCGATGGACGCGTGTCACGAACGGTTTTGTTCTTAGGGATGAACAATATGGTCGGCATAAATAATAGATAAAATGTTTGGCCATTGCACCGACTAGAAATGCTCTTAGGAAGTTTCCTATAAAGCTGTAGCCTTTTTTTGAAGAAAAGATCCAGATATTTAGACTTACACGCAGTTGGGCGATATGTATTATTTGCAAGGATAACAAATTTATACTTGTTATTATACCTTTATAATCCCAACATTATCTTAGTTCCAGTAATGATGTGAATAATATTTTAAAATGTATATTCATTATAATTATACATTTGCAAATATTTTCTTAAATGAATAGAGCATTGTTCCCCCTGAATTGCACCATATTCCAAGACCCGAAACACCCCAAATATATTCGTATTTCTTTATATTTAACAACAAGTTTTTAAAGCATGTTTTCGAAAGGATAGGCCACTGACTAAGAGTCCCAAAATGTGCCTGTGTATGAGCTCATCTCTAGACCTCCGTTCTCCAGAGCCTTTAATCATTCAATAGGCAATTTGTTTGGGCCGCCTGGCAGCGTGGAAATGAAATGTTTCACACATTAGGCCGGTCAACTACTTGGCCTGGACGGCAGTGCTCCGGAACGGGAGTCGGAGGCGGAATCGGAGTCTCCGGCTACTATATTTAATATCATTTATCTTTCTTACGCCCCCAAAATGCGGTTTGTGGGAGTGTGTGTGTGCGGGGAGGACGTGTTGTTGTGATTTATGATTGTCAAAGTATTTGTTACCTTTGTGTCCAAATTATTTGCTCGCCCATTAATCATTTTATCCTCGGGCAGCCTTCGCCGCTTTGATTAATTTTCTTCAATTGCCGTCCGCGATTGGCGCCTGCGATTTTGGATTCGCACAGGTTCATCGAGGGGTTTTGGTATGCCAGACAGCGCCTTGGCACATAATTCACACAATTGGTCAACAAGTCAACGGTCGAGGACCTCTCCTTCCAGGCCAATCAACCCCCCATCAGGGGTATCCTTCCTGCAGGACCCCGAGTATTCTGCTAATCTTGAGAGCAAACGCGACGAGCACCATGAATTATGTATTTATTTGCCATTTTTCTCGGGTCCTGGGGCAAGAATGGGAACTTGAAGATTTGATGTTTTCGACAAGGAACCGAGTACAGAATACCAGAAACTGTCCCACATTGAACCTGCTGTTGAAGTCTAATTTTGGATAACTTTTTGAAATTGTAAGATGTGGAAAACAAACCAAAACATTTATTTTTAACAAAGGTGCAAGAAAATAAAGTTTAAAACAACAAGTTCCTGGAGTAAAACATTAGGAAATCCCAATCTACTGGTTTGTACGCTCCTGGAATAATTTGCTCGAAGAACTTTTACCTAAAGAGTATTTTTTTTATAAAAACCTTTAAAGTACCCCGCGAAATTATTTTGTTGTCGATCTTATTTAACATTAAAATTATTTATTTCCAGTATATATCTTTCCAGCAACAGCATCCAGCATAATCCTCCTACGACCTTCGCGCATTTGATTACGCCGCGCGGAAAAGTCCGCCTCCTGCTCAAGAACCTGCTCCAATCAATAGGCGAAAATCTTGAGAGCAAACTCAGCGGCAAATGAATTATTTATTTGGATTTATTTGAGGCCAAGTAAAACAAATGATCCGCACCAACAAAAACAACAGCAAGTGCTGACCCGAAAGGAAAAGGGAAAGGAGGGGGAAAACCCGTAGAGGAAAAGCCCCGAGCCCAGTGAAAGTGGCATAAATAAATAAAGAGCCGAACACAAAGCATATTAGGCTAAGCTACTTGCGATTTCCGTTACACGTCCGTCCGGCTATAAAAATGCGGAAGCTGATTAGCCACCCACCCAGCCCGGCCCCACCCACCGGAAAACCCAAGAAAAAATGAACTGGCAAGAAAGTCCAAGGGATGGTCGAGAATTTTATGAGGCACGAAAATTTACAACGCCTCTGGGGTTGTCTTTTCGACAAGAACAGCCAAGATGGGGACAAAGTTCAACGTAAAAAACCCGAAATGGGGAAAGCCGGAGGAAAGGCGGCGGAAAACCCGGGGCCAGAAGAAGTTGCCAACTCTCATAATCGAAATTGGTCACAGGTGGCCCGGCAAGTTGACCAAAAGAGAGCTTATTGAAATTAAATGTGCTGGCCGGCAGATAATGCCCGTTTAAGGCGTGTTTAGCTAAGTTGAGTTTGATTCGGGTGGCCCCATCCCTTCCCTGATTGCGCTGTAATTTATTGCGGGGCAAAAGTGTCTGGGCAATCGAGCTGACCAGGGGTCAGGGCCCCGCCGACCCCACCGACCCCCATGGAAATTAAGAAAAATCACCAAAAAATCGCCTGTCCCTGTGAGCTTCCATCAAGCCTTGACATTTTCCTTTGGCCGGCTAAATTTTTAATCAAATCAAATGACAGACATCATTAATTTTGCTTCAGCAAAAGTATTTTCCTAATAAAAAAGATGCGCCAAGATTACAAAGGAAAGCAATTTGGATGCTGAAAGCAGACTGACGGGCAGGAATCGCGCTAATTAACGCTTCGTTTCAGGAATGCTTTTAGTATGTGGGATAATGTTTACAAGGAAACGTATTTTTTGAATCCATTTACCTTGCTAACGAATCTTTTGTTGGCTCATGCCAGTTTCATTGTGCCTAGCAAAATATGCAGCGAATGTGTTTATATACTTCATAATATCCTTCATCATATGCACATACAAAATACATTTATCTATAACACTTTGATGTCCTGGAAAGTATTCCAAACAGAAACAGTACTGTTTGAAACACATATCCGATCCAACAAATCCTAAGCCCTATTCTTGAGTTGAATATATTTTTGGTTCTGAAGCCACAGTCACCATTTTAAGCCGGTAATCCTGATCCTTAGGGGATCCTGATCCGAATGATACTCCCCCAAAGCTCCTGCCCAGTCATCTATCACGCCAATCCGATCCTTAATTATTTCAACGATTCAATTGACACTTGTAATAGTTTATGCCCGCCCTGGCCTGGACTTGTCTCATTTTCAAACTGGAAGCATGTGCGGCTGACACAACGGGGATGGAAATGTGGAAATTGTGAAAATGAGGAAATGAGGAGTGAAGCAGCCGTGGCTCTGAGGCTAGTTGGATAGATGGCTGCTGACGAGCGGACATTGATAAATCACATATGGACGGGAGTTTCGGGTTCGAGTCGGTTTCCTATGCGTTCCACTGCTGATTTTTCTTTTCAGCGCTCTCTTTTTTGTAATGTTTGACGGCACTGGAAGAGGGATAAAACCCCGACACTGCACGGAAAACATTTGCCGATCAAGTCAATTAGTAAGTCTATATGGTAATATCAGCACTTCAACACATTCAACAATGCCAAAGGATAGCATTGCTAGATTAGATAACCAGATATTTGAATATAAAAGGGATGCTTATGATATTATACTAATATACTACTATCTTCTCCACTTTCAATGCTAGGAAAATATAAAGTTAATTTTAAATTTATGTAAATAAAATACTATTTTATTTTTTACATTTTAAGTTTTTATTTCTACCTACTTAATTTGTTACTTATGTGCTAATTGCGGAAGCACAATATTCTCTTTCTGTTTCCTAAATTGCTTTTCATAATTTAGTTAACAAGTAATCCGATTTTAAATTACTGTTCCAAAGATTTCGATACTTAATTTCAGACAGGATTTTCAGTGCCTTTTGCCGCTGGTTTTCTGCAGCGACATCAAATTACGAACTCATTATTGTTAGCGACGACAATGGGGTGCTCGGGGATTTTTTCTGGGTGGGTGTCATGGGGGCTCCACCGCCCCCAGGGCCGCCCCTTGCCACGCCCCTCCTCGGTCCCATTTCGGTGTTTGCATTTGCCGAAAAATACTTGAATGAGCTGGACGTTCCTGGGGCTCGCGGAAAAGGGAATCCGAGTATTTGTTGACTTTGATAGCGGCGAAGTGGGAGGGGAGCTTACTTCTTTTTGTTTCGCTGTTTCGCTGTTGTTGTCGTCCAATGATTTCGCGCAGTGTAGGCACGGGGGAGGGGGGCACCGAGGAAAGGAAAACCCACATCAAACTGACCAAAATGCATGGAATGCCTATGAAAATTGTAAAGCGTTGTTGCATTGTCCGACTGCAGCTGCCTGGCCGCCCACTTTTGACCCCTGACCCGCAGCGCTCATTTAATGACACTCCCAGAAGAGGAAGCGCAGAAATTGCATGCTATAATGCACACACACACTCACGCGCGCGGCAAAAAGGGGCGTGGCATTGCATAATTTTAGTTTTGCCGTGGAGGCGCTAAAAAGCCAGCGAGCCCCGCATTTTCCCCCTGCCACTCCTCCGTCGAGCAGCATTTCCCTCTGCTTTTCCGTTGTCACACACACATCCACAGCCTTGGAAAAAAGGAAAAGCCATGGAAAAGTGGAAAGAGCCTTTGTTCTACGCAGCCCCCAAAGCAGCCACGCCCACTGTGTTCATAAGTTAGCGTTGTTTTTCGCGGCATCGAGGGAAGTGTATGTCAAATAGATGGGAAGTAGCAATAAAAGATATAATTATTGGTAAAAAAATATAGCTAAAATATAAAATAAAAAATGAATAAAATAAATACATAAAAAATTAATTAGAGATTAGTTCTGCAGTTAGAGTTAGTTCTGAATTTAGACAGACGGTTTTACTACCGATGTGCAAAGTCAAAGAGGTAAAACTCGAAACAACCCATTCTTTTAAAATGCAATATGAAATCCAAATGAACTGTTAATCTTGAGTTATTAATATATTATATAGCATACTTTTTGACACCACTTTTATATTAGAAACACTTCCCTTTTCTAGATCAATATGGGAAAATATTAATATCATAAATGGAGATAAGAAGTTTTTAATTATGCAAAGCACACTGTGTGTCACCTCTTCCATGAACTGCAATTATTTCCCTAATAGGGCATTCTAGAGGGCGACTCTCCAATGCATTGCAATTTCCTCCTCATTTCTGTTTAGTTTTAGAGGGAAAATGGGAGCGAGGGATCTGCTGTTTTTGGAGCGAGGGAATTTTCGTCTAGCGTATTTCGTTTTTCGTATTTGCGAAAAACCGTGAAAATTACATGCCGCTGACGCAGCGGCGCCGTCACTCATGACCTGCCTTTAGCCCCCCGCCGCTTCTCCTTTTATTTTCCCCAAAAACGATGGGGGAAGAAGGGGGCAGCTTTTCCATTTTCCGGGCACGAAGTTGTGTCGCTGACCGCAACATCGCATGTTGTAGGTGCGCCAATGACGCTGATTTTCTGTTCCGTTCCTGCTCACGCTGCACATTATTAACAGTTCCTGTGACAAAGCTGGAAAAGCGGGGGGAAACGTGGATGGCCTGGGTGGTCGTGGGTGGCTGTGGGTGGTGGATGGCCAGGCCACCTGTCATGTTACAGGCGACGCTGTCGCTTCGATGTCCTTTGCCGGCCGTTCGCTGTCCAACAAAATGTTTTGTGGTTCCCGCTCCGCGATTTTCCGTGCCTTTCCCCCACCCCATTTTCCCGCTCTCCTAACCGTTACCAAGTTTGTGACGCCGCCGGCTGCTGGTTGTTGTTTATTTTGGCTTCCAGAAAACTCATTCCCGGTGTGCGCCCGCCTTTGGGGCATTTAACTCAGTCGAGCAAATGGTCCAGAAACTACTCAAAAACCCACTTAAAGCGGCAAGAAAACTGGTTCACTGGGTAATCGACTTTCACTTGTTTTTAAGTCCGCAAAAATAAATATATATAATTGACAAATTGATTTTTAAGTAATTACTTGAAATTACCTCGGCTCAACAATAAACAACCATTGACATATTTTTCAGATTCCGATTCGATGAGTACAGCTTACACGCATTCGTGGCATTCCAATTCGAAAATGATCCGGAATGCGATACATTTCGCCATAATTAAAGCCTTGCTTTCTCAATCTGTGGAATGCGACAACTGCAACAAACAAGCAATTTATTAATAATAAGCACAGCAATTAGCACTGCAAGTGATTTGATAGCAATTGCCGAAGGCAAATGCTGCCGAATGTGCGTCTGCACTGGGAGAAAAGCCCGGGAAATAGTAGCAAGCTTAGAGGAATACAATACGAAATGTCTTCGGTGAAAATTGGGTAAGCGAACTACATTCAACATATATTTAGTGTTTAAATACTCGACCCAATAAAGGCACAATAAGCAGTTTACCAACCGAACTATGAGCTGCAATTTCTCCCCGTGCATTCAAGTGCTTGAATGTGTCATAATAACCGGAAAATACCCCCGGCAACGATTTGCCATAAACTGACGTCACACGATGCCATGCGAAAGGGGGTGGTGTCAAATTTATTGCAAGTGTGCGAGTGCGTGGGGCATGGGGGTGGGGTGTCTCTAATGATGGCATAATTAGCAGCAAACGGCAGATTCTGCCAGGCCTCAAGTCGTTTGCCCTCCCTCCGACTTGCGCACACAAGTTTTTGGCGCTTGGTAATGGCATAAAGTCAAATTACTTGGCATTAAAATGGGGCTGCAGCCTCTCCGGGGGCTGGAACATGTTAATTGAAAGCCCACTTACCGAAATGAAAATGCGACTCAAGTGTGTGTCCTTACACTTGGGAAATGCATGAGATGAGAAAGCCGGTCTGACGGGGAGGAATTTATATTATATGATATTATATAATATTTACGGTTCTTTCACTCGTTTTTCAGTCGTAATTTAGCCAAATCGAAACGCACATCAAAAGGACCGACTGTTATAAGCAGCTATCCACCAGGGCTATCGATCCCCATCACTTTTTGGGGAATTTATTTTTTGACCGAATTTGGCATTTTTTGCCAGGGGTTGTATCATCATATTTTTCGAAAAAATATTCAAAAATTTTGGTTTTTAAATTTATGTGCCAATCGATTCGGAGTTTAATTGCGAGCTCAACGAGGTATCACATTTCTTATTTGGACATCATTTCGCAATTTGTCAACCAAAATACTGATTTTGTTTGCGTAAATAAAGTAAATTTTTAGAGTACATTTTTGTTCCTTTTTTCAGTCGTAGTTTAGTCTATTTTTTGTATTTTTTAGAAATTTGGTTTTGCAAAATGCAAAGTACCAACTTGGACATCAAGTATTTTAATTACTTTCAATGATCAAAGTTCGGACAAAACATTAATGTATTTAAAGAACGATTTCGAAGCCCTATTGAAGCTATATTAGTTTCACACTATTTCTCTCTGAATATAGTGTTCCTCTGCAGCTGCTCATGGCGCAATTATCTATATATGTAGATTTATTTAAATGTTTATTGCCAAAGCCCTGTAAATCCGAGTGGACAATTGTGTGCGTGTGTAACCAGGACACTAGCACTCCCAACGAGTGGCCATAAAATTTTCTATTTAACGCTTGAGCAACAGTCGAAAGTGGGTGGAGGTGGCAGTGGGTGGAATGGCACTGGAAGGCAGATGCTTTAATTTCGAACCTGTTCAACCTCAGACACGATATGAAAGTTTGGTCCTTTGTTGCCAGCAAGCTGGTGGAATTGCGCACCGAGCGACGGAGGTTAAAAGCCGGCCAATGTCAGATGCTGGTCGTCCTGGGCAACAGTTTATTAGGTTGTGTCGTTGCTGTTTCTTAAGATTGCCCGTGCCGCCCACCCAGCCGAGTCCAGCCACCCACCAGCATTTGTCGCCATCAAATGCCAGTCATCATTTGAGGCAGAAACGGGTAGCCAGGGCAACGTCTTCAGACAGACGCTCCTCCCGTCTGACGAGCCAAATTGGAAGGCAGATCGGCATTTGCGACTCCGATTCTCCGTTTCTTTGCAGCACACACAGCCTTGGGGCAGAAATCAGCAGAAGAGGCGGTTACAGCCTTATCGACTGGGAGATACCCTGAAGGATAACCAAATGTTAACATGTCAACCAGTACTTGGGGCTATATTAAGGAATAGGACAAAACTATCCTCATTACACCATACTAAAAACTGAAACAGAAACATTATAATTGAATCATAATGAATATCATATCGTACCATACCACATTATGCAGACTCTTGAGAAAGGTACTTAAAATTGGGATCGCCTCAGAGGATATCCCCCGTATGGAAGAGTACCCATGGTACCTCGGAGTTGCCAACACAAAAGAAACCGAAAATGCAGCTGGGACTGTCAGGACCATTGACCATGAGCAGGATAAAAAAGGTATGTGGACGGGGTGGCGTGAGGACGAGGTTGAGGATGTGTCAGAAAAGGTGACACGAGACAAGGTTGCGTTGATACGATGAAGTGGAAGGCCGAAAGTCGAAAGTTGAATGCGGAAAGTGAAAAGGGAAAAGCAACCCCCAAGCACAGGATATCATTGCCTTCGTTTCAGGTTATTCATTTTTAATTTCTTCGGGCGCCCGCTTTTTCGGGACGAAAAGTGCTCACATTTGAGTATGTTAATTTTGGGATTTTAACGACAGGGCTCGGGTCAGGATGCGCCCGGCGATTTGTCAGTTCCAACTCATAAGGCAGCGCTAATTTTCAGCCATTTGTTTCTGATTCGAGCACGCTAGATAAACCTTTTCTTACTTGCACACGATGTCCCCATAATGGGGTTCACATATGGCCGGGATTAGTGGGGCCTTGACAAATGAGTTTTCTAGCCCCGCAAAGAGAACTGGCTCTAAGGATAAGGAAGGTGTGCATATTATGCCTGGAAATTACAAATATTCACAGTGTATCTTAAACAAATCCAAGTTTCGATTACCTAGCCAGCCAGGGCTAAGGTGCCCAAGCAAACGAGAGTAAGATAAATAATCTCAGATTAACACAAGTGATTACATTAACCCAAAGGTTCGCCGGGGGATAATCCCCTTACTTTCCTCATTTTTTGTTGTCTTAGAAGCCATTCGCTAATTGTTTCTATGCTCAATTAGGCAAGGGAAAGCGCAAAAAAGTGAAAGAAAAGCGCAGAGCCACGTTCTTGGATCGCCGCCAAGCTCATTTAATATGAGCTGAAAAGCTGGAAAACTGGAAAACTCATTCATTATTCGCACGACTTAAATAAGCTGCTTCGGCCAAAATCGTACCCAGCACACGTCACAAGTTGGAAGTCGTCTTTTCTTTTCTTTTATTTTTTATTTTTTGCCCGTTCCATGTAATTTATCCTTCAGACGAGAGTCCCTTTTCTGGCATTTTTCTGCTTGGCTTTTTTCGCTTTCAAGTTTGACCATTTATTTAAACTTTTTATTTAGCCAGATTTCTATTTGCGCCAAAAACTCCGTCAGGGACTCTCTGGCAATAAATTCAACTCTCCTTTTCCGCTTTATATTTGTGTTAACCCCTTCAAGGAACTCGGACAGGGGTGAATTAATTTTCTTAAAAGCTTTTCTTGGCGGCGCTGATTATCCAAATCCCCGCTTTACCTCTTACCCACACGCCTTCTGTCCTTCTCTGCGGCTTCTCGATTTTTTCATACCCTTAAAAGAGGGCTAAATTGGGGTGAAACAATCCTCATCCTTGTTCTAATTATTTTTTAAATAAATCCCTGGCTTTGAATAACAATTTTCAATTGAATTGAATGTTTCTCGGCTAAAAACATATAAGCCTAATTTAGCATCCTAAAAATGTTTAAGTTACATTTCCGTTTTTAAAAATATACCTGTGTATATATCTGAGGTTCGAAACTCTCTCCCTCTGCTTAAAACATTCGCCAAATCATTCTTTTAGTTGAAATTTTTATTAACGAATCTGTGGCACACTACTCAAGTACCTTATGTACAAATCGGTGTATGCTTGTGTGTCTGTGTTCCAGTATCCTTTTGTTCATGTCATTACTTAAATTTATTTTTAATAAATTTTAAAATATGTGTTATTATTATTTCCTTTCTTTCCTTCCATATCCTTACGTTTTCGTCTTTTGCAAAAAAAAGGTATTTCCGTAACATCTAGCTTGTTTAATTTTTGCCGTATTGATTTTGGAGGGGGAATACAGAGCCATATATATGTCCAATGTACACAGATCTCGCGAATATGCGTATATATTATGTATGAGAGGCCCCGCCTTCGACTGTTTATAATTATATTTGATTCTTAGGGCCATGCTAATTGATTTAAATTCGATATGTGAGCCACTTACATTAGGGTTGACCATTAAAAACAACACAAAAAATTACTTAATGCGAGTGTTGCTCCTTGAACTTGTCATTTTGTATGCCATTTGTATGCTTTTGTAAGCTGTTTTTTAAGTTTAGTAGTTTGAGGAATGAATCAAAGAAAGAAAAGAGTGTCTTGGCACGTATCTTTGACATTGGAATATAGTTGCCACTACAAGTTGGTTATTGAGGAATTCGTAATTGGCATTTTGCAATTGTTTTAGTGGTATATTATTGATTTTTTGTTTGTTTATATTAAACTTAAATGTGATTTTGTATGTTCAAATATCTGGATAATTAAAAGCTAAATTGTGATTTAGGATTTTTGTAAGATTTACATAACATATAACAGAACATAATCCTTGTTAATCAGCAATAGTTAAGAAGTATAATCTAATAAAAGCTAATCTTTGTTAAATAATTTTAAGAACCATACAAATTATATAATAATTTCTTTTCAGTGCAGTAACTTCGAGATCTGAATCGTAGCCAGGTAAAAACACAGGGGATTAAGTAATACATGTTTGTGGCTAAATAATTCTATAAAATGAAAATGGTGTTAGCAAGGGGAAAACAAATGTGTAATTTAAATAATATTTGCTGGCTGTTAAGGATCAGTTTCATAATTTATAAAACGAGGTTAATAAAAATATAAATTCTAGGACCCAAGTTTAGTAACAAATTAGTAGTAATATCAGGCCAGTCCTTTCAAAATACATTTATAATAAAAAAAAGGGTTGAGGTACATATGCGACACGAAATTCTCTGCTTTACTTCTTTAACTCATGTTCTATTAGCAAATTATAAATGTTCAAATAAAATAGTTCAATTTGGAAGGTGGTTTTAAGGGTTTCCCTATGGTCTGACAAATTCAATGAGCAATCCCCGCCAGCTGCGATATGGCGACTATTCACAACACCACAAGCTCGCTGCCTTCACTTCCCCTTTTTTCACTTCAGTTTTGTGGAACAGCTAAGTGCCCCGATCCTGCTGATCCGCCTCCTGGTGACCTTTCACCCCGCCGCCCCCGTGACCCTGGGCCGCCAGACAAGTGCCGAGCAAGGCGGCCGCCAGCCGCTAGTAGGGGCGCCAGACATCCGCCGATGGTTTTGGGGTTCGCGTCCTGATGGGGCCACCGCCGCCGCCCCCGTGACCACTTGACCCGCTGGCCGAGCGCGAGGTGGTGCTGACGTCGTCCAGATCAATGGTCTCCACCGGCGACGGGGATCGCCGCGTCGAGCTGACCGGCGGCGAGGCATTCGGATTGGCGTTCTCCGCATCCGGCGGATTGTGGGTTATCAGGGTCACACAGCGCTTGATCAGATTGACGCCGTCGTGATCGGGATTGCCAGTGGTGCTGCCGCTGCTGCCGAGGGGCGGCATCTCCTGGCCGGGATTGATGTTGGACGCCGCCGCCGCCGCTGCCGCGTTCCTCAGCCACGGGAGATCGCTGTAGCTGCCATATAGCTGGGTGTACAGCCACTGGCTCGACTGCGGCAGGAGGGGACTCTGCAGAAAGAGCTGGGCGGCCAGGGCGGGATTGAAGCTGTGGCCGCTGGGTGCGAAGTGGTTGCCACCTGCTCCTCCTGCCCCGCCTCCTGCTCCTCCTCCTCCTCCCCCTGCTCCTGCTCCGGCGGCAAATCCTCCAAAGAGGTCCGTGGGATTTTTACCACTGCGTTGGATGAGCGCAGTGAAGGCGCCACCGGTGCCGGGCGAACTCTCACCCAGGGAGCCTTGGATGCCGCCATTACTCAGATTGAGACTCAGGCCGCCCACCTCCGCCTCATCCGCCTCGCCCTCGCCCTCCGCCTCCGCTTCCGCCTCCTCCTCGTCGTGGGTCAGGGGTGAGCCCAAGCTCTTCCGCGGCGATCCCGTCACCGAAATACTGTCGCTCTCAAAGCCCGCATCGATGTTGTGGCTGCTGTTATTATTGTTGTCGTTCTGCAAGCTGGTGATCGGCGGCGGCGACGACGTCATCGGCGGCTGGACAAAGGCGCTCAGCTGCGTGCCGCTCGTGGTGGTGGTGGTGGGGGATCCCTCCGGGCTGGTGGTGCTGTGCGCCGCTCCGACGGTGGACAGCTGCTGGTGCTGGCTGTCTGCTGAAAAAAGTACATATTATGTCATATTTTATTCAATACATTTGCGAGGGAAATCCCTCTCGAACTAACCACTGAGTCCACGCAGGCCCGAGGCGGTGGGAAAGGCCGCCGCATGGTGGGTGAAGAAGGGGGCGGCGGGAAAGGCGGCCGGGCGGCCGCCCAAGGCCATGTGGGCACGCCAGTCGGGCGCGTGCAGGTGGCTGTGCATCCCCACCAGGTGGTGGGCAAACCCTACAGGGATAGGGGAGAAACAGTTAAGTTAAGACTGGATTCAAAAAGATTAAAAGCTTTTAATCAGAACTGCCAATAAAAAATATGTAGCTGCCCCTTCCTTGAGACAATAAATGTAATAACTTTAATCTCATTAGTTTAGTTAGACTTAAAACTTAAACTACAATTTCAGCACATGAGCTCCTAGATGGACCAGTCAGAGGGCCCCAAAAGCCAGTTCATTCCGGCCGAATCCTTTGGGGGCGCCAAGTGCAGTGTCAGGACCTATATCAGCAGCCCGAAAAAATGAGCCAACAGCAGGAAAAACGAGGGCCAAGAGCCAAAGCCTCGTCTCGACCACATATAGCCCACTGTGCAAGACCAAAAATGCTGCCGCACATTTCGGTTGCTGCAAAACAACATTGGGCAAGGAGTGCTCCGCGTCCCAGCCCCTTGCAGAGACGGCCATTGCTGCTTATGTATATGTGTGCAGCAGCCACCTGCCCCCAAGACAAACTCCTAAATAAATTCATTAAAATTATCCCCCAGCCAGGGGCGTCTCGCTCTCGCCAGCGACATCGCTGCATCCCTCTCGGCTGCTCCTGGCCGCCCATGTCCATGTGGCCGCCATCAAGTGGCAGCCCACAGTTGCGGGCATCCTGCAGGATGCCTCCCTCCTCGCCGGCAGCCCGAAGGAAGATGCAGCACAAGATGGCTGAAGGCGATGCCGACGGCTACAGAGCCAAAAGGACCAGAAGAGCCGCAATGACACTCGGAGAAAATATCAAGCATACGCCACGTGTGGCAGGGGTATTCCCAGTAATGGCTGTGCGATTGTCAACCAAAAGGATATGAGTGCTAACTAGCTCAAAAAAGTCAACTTATTTGAAAAGATAATCCTACTAATTATTATACAATTTCTTTAAAAAAATATTAGATAGCACCCCAAACATACTCCTACTTATTTATTTTTAAATCGTAATATTACCATTTTGCAACTTGGCTATGCTCCCATCTCAGCGCACTTTCGCTCACTGTAGCTGACTGCAAGGAGCCGAGCCAAGGCTTAAGAAAGCGCCAAGACGGAGCTGGGCGAGCGAGAGAGATGGCTGCGAAGAGAAGAGCGGTGCGGAGAATCCTCCGGCGGCAGACCGACCACAATACACTCACATGCTCGGCACTCGCCCTCTCTCTTTCGCGCCGCCAGCTAGCCGTCTCTTTCGCCGGCGGACTGGCTGGTCTGTCTCCGTCCCGTTTTAACACACTTGAGGCCACATACTTGGCCAAGTTTTGCCAAAGTTTGCAAACCAAAATTTCACCGAAAATGTGACACCAACGAACCAACCAAACGAACCACTGCAGCGCCACCCACGCCCACTTTCCGCCCGACTTGCCCACTCCCCCTCGCAGCGTCTTGGAAAGCGTCTTGAGGCAGCTGCATTACTTGATTGGCATGGCTGCATGACATTTTCATTTGCCCACCCGCACACGCATCCGTATCTACACCTATACCTGCCATATCTGTATCTGTATCTGTATCTGTATCTGTATCTATGGCCCTCTTTATATCTATGCATCTGTGTATATAGTCATTGATATCGGCACAATGCAGGGAAACTGGGTCAAACTACGACAAGTGGAAGTTGTCATCAGCTCGACATCTCGCCATGTCTGGCGTCTTTTTTGATGAAAACTTTTGCTGCTCAGTCAAAACAAAGGCGGGCGAAAACAATCGGTGGGTGTGCACTCCAATATAGTGCCTATATATGTGCACTACACAGCAGTGCTGTCACTGAGCTGGCAACTTTCGTTCGAGCACCCATTGTCTGCCAAAGAGCCTTTCAAACTTCTCCTCTGAAAGGGGCTTACAAGATGGTCTCGTTATTAAATGTCTTGGGCCGAAGCATCATCCTTTATATCCTTAGCCTTCTAAGGGAAGCCTTTGGAAGCTAACTAAATTCTATTTTCAATCAGAGCGCCTTGATATATATTGATCTTCTGTTTGTTAACCTTTTAAGATTGTAAGAAAACAAGTTATTACTACATTTTAGGTAAAATCCCATAGTATATCTTTAAAACCAGTAACTTATATAATCCATTAATGTGTTTCAAGGAAATGAACACGTATTTGTGGTTCCTGTTCTTGTGACTAACTTCTTGTTCCGAAGGGGGCTACAAGATGGTTTCCTTATTTAGTGTCTTGGGCTGAAGGATCATCCTTCACAACGGGTAAAAATTAAAAGCAGTTTTAGTTATTACCTTCTAGGGGAAGCTCTTTGAAAGCTGTCGAAATCAATTTCGATTTTCTATCTTTTCTTATCACTAAGATAGGTTGAAGTCATGTTTTTTCATAGCCTTTCATAAATACATATTTCCCATTACATATCTTGAGAACTACTTATTTCTTAATGACATCCACCACTAAATATCAACAATCTCTGATTACCATCTTGTCCTGCTGCTTATTTATAAGTCCCCTTGGTTAGTAGCTGTGTATACCTCGTGTTGTGGTGTTTTACCAGCTGGGACACCGTTTTATAGCTGTGTCACGCAAAATGGCAGTAGTAACGGCCCGCAGAAGTGCAAGGATCCCGGCATCCCCCCACTTATGGAGCCCCTATTTTTACCCGTCTAATATTTTTACTCCCTTTTTTTCGTACCCCCTCCCTGGCTTTGCTAGGTCCTACACTTTCCCTCTAGGTGCCCTGCACACATAGAAATCGTTACCGCCCACGATTTCGAGTGCTACTTAAAGTCGGCGTCGGCGTCGACTGCGGCAGAGGCGCCGACTGCGACGGCGGCGGCCACTGCGGCAGAGGCGGTGGCAGACCGTTGAGCAAATTGTGTTTTCCATATAATATAACATCACGTCGATTTTGGGTAACCCAAAACTATGTACATATGTACGCCACTGTCTGTGTCCAAGGCACACACACAGCTGCGATGGGGAAAGAGCAAGAGGGAGGGTGCGAGTGCGAGAGAGACAGAGGGCGAGCCAGAGCGAGAGGGAGCGAGCCCCCATAACTGCAACCTAAATATGCGGTCCTGTAAGGAAACCCTATGTGCGATAAAGGGTTAGCCGCTTTTGGTGTCAGTTTTGGGTTTGCCATTCCTCGGCTTTTCCACCGCTTTCCCAGCGCCTTTCCTTGCGACCCGCTTTTCATTTTCTTTTTCTTTTCTGTTTTTTCCCGTTGCCTGGCCCCCTCGTAACGGTATTCGTCGATGGCTGCTCAGTGTGAGTGAATTCCCATTTGGGACACTCTCAACGCCGCCTCCCTCTCGGCCCCTCTCCCCCAAGGACTCTCCCAGGACCCTCCCCCTGTGTGTGTGTGTGTGCGACTGCCTGGCAGTGTGTGTAAGAGCATAACGCGGTGCCATTGGTGCGCCGCAAAAAGCTTTCATGAGTCCGGCGTCCTACGCTTCGGCCTTCTTTTTCCTCGCTCCGCTTTCTTTTCTTCTAGACTTTCTTCCTAGGTCTCGGTTTTCCTTCTTTTTTGTTTTTGCCATTTTTGGGTACCGCATTGTGGGGAGATTCTGGTTGGTTGCCATGGGTTAAGGGAGAGGGGAGGGATAGGGAAGGGGCTGGGAAGGGGTTCTGTTGGGGGGGAGGAAGGAAAAGGGAAGGGATTGGACAGGACAAGCATGCGAAGGGCACTCAGGGCGTATGCTCGTTGCCGCCATATAGGCCTTGGCCAGAAAACGCGCTTGATTGTCGGTCAAGACACCAAATAAATCTGGGGGAATTCTTAATTTAAATGTTACAAATATTTATATTTATACCTGTTTTTTAATTTCGGGAATATCTGTTAAGCGAATAGTAAAATCTTTAGTCCCACTAATTTGTCAAAACAAAATAATAAAAGATACATTTTTGGGGAAATTAATTTGTATTTAATAGATTAATAATAATAATAATAATAATAGATTACATAAGTTTATTATTTTCAGAAAAACCCAACAATATCTGAACATCACGATGAAATTAATATGATTTAATTTTTAATATATACAACCTCAACTATAGTTAGTTGTATATATTATAGAAAATACCCGTTAAGTTATTAAATTAAATTGAGATGAGCTCGAAGCATTTTTTCGTTTAGCGCCTTATTACTTTCAACATCGCCAAGAAGTTTTTCGATCCCAACGACTTGCCGTCGGCAAATGCGCTGAAATTTCTATGCCACCGACGGCATTTGCGATTCCGCCGGCAAGGCAGGAAAATCCGCCCACTCCCGGAAAAGCGCCTAGCCACCCACAACGAAAACGAAAGGCGACGGCTCGCCCGAAGAGCGGCAAAGAAAATGCTGCTGCCGCTGGAAAAATAAAAATGGAAAAGGAAAAACTCAGCGGCGCGCAACAATTTCTCACCACAAGACGTTGCCTTGGAAAATCAGGAATGGGGGCAAAAAGGAAAAAACCGAAAAGCAAGCCGGTTTCCTAACTCACCACAAAATAAGGGGGTGGCGGGCTGAGCGGGGGGAGGCGCTACTGTTTTGAGCCCCACCCCCGCTCGCCACCCCGCCGATTTTCCCCCTTTGAGCCCGGCCGACGAATCAGGGGAAATCGCCCAAGTACATGGCTCGCACTTTCACTCCACTCCGCCAGAGTTTCACTCAAAATCGCCGAGAGCAGAAAACTCGACGGCTGCGCATCAGCGCCATAAACACAAACACAAATACAAGGGCAAAAGGAAAAGGAAAAGCGACGCCGGCAGCAGTCGGAAAATAAAGAAGGCAAGGAAGTTCTGTTGCTGTTTTCCGTTCAGCGCGGACATCGCGGCGGCTGTGATTTTGCCGCTGGCTTTCATTGTTTTCCAGTGCCTATTTATTTGAGTAACACAACGAAAAGCAAAACATATTGAATAAAATACCTAGTACTTCAAATAAATGAGATGAAAAATAAATTAGTTGCATTTAAAATACGTATTTGTCACAATTTATAATAATAATTAAAATAGCGTATGAGTAATCATTTCTTAAAAATGTTCCATAGTTGAGCATTAAACAATTGATCAAAGTAGCGCTGTCTTTATTTGATCAAATGTTTTTCACATCCTGTATTTATAATAATTTGTTAGCCCAACCGTTATATATTTTATTGTTTTAAGTACAACTGTAATTGGAAATGGCGGTTTTTTCAGTCAACAAGTTCATCAAAATATTAGATATCACTTTTTGAAAACAAATTTAATTTTTAATACAAATACATCATAATAATCAGAAAGGTATATAAAGCACCTTGTTTATTCTCAACTCAATTAATAAATGCAATTTTTAAATGATAAATAACATAATAAAATTGTATATTATTTAATTTTCAAAATTAGCTTACGGGCTACCAAATGCAAATTAGGTAGTTGCTACATATAAGACCTTCTTATAGTAAACTATCCGCTAGACATTGTAGGTCAATTCCTATTCTTATTTATATAGAACACTTAAATTTGTACTTTAGGGTTTCCTTTAAAAATTAAAGTTGGTATGTGTTAACTTGAAAATTAAAAGTCCCAAATAGCATTGTGTGACCCAATAATCTTACGGTCGGGAGATATATTTCGTATCCCCGACAACCCGTGCTTTGCTTGGCCACCTGGCAACCCTGGTAACAAGTAAAAATCGCACAATTTTCTTCGCTTCGGCCGGCAAAATACCAAAGAACAAAAAAGGGAGCAAGTTAATAAAGACCTCCCAGCCAGGCAGCTGTTGCCAATCACTTATCGGCGGCATTCGCCACAGGTGAAAGGTCGCCGCACACCCGCCCCTGTCCCCCGCCCCCTCGCCACCCATCCGCTTGCAAAGTGTCTGTCATATCAGTATTTACATGTATTTGCTGTAGATTTGCAAATTGTTTTGGCAAATTTGTTGCTGTTTTGTAAGCTCCTGACAGGGATCCCCGGCAACGGAGTCTGCCAGCCCCCGCCCGCCACCGGAAAATCAACACCCACCCACCTCACGCCAACACACACGCACAATACGCACAAATTCACCGTTACACAAGTGTTGTCAACACATGCGTTCAATAAGTGAGACATGGGTAGAGTGGTGTGGGTGTGCTGCCTTGGCATGCCGAGCTCACACACACAAGGCCACACCACCACCACACACGCACACTGAAAGAAAACTATAAAAGCTTGGCCAAATATAATTTCTGTACATTTTACCATCAAACTTAAGTATGATAGCAATATGTATATGTGAAAAAATATATAATATATAATATTTATAAAAAAAAAAAATTATAATAATAACAAGAAATATATAATAATAAATATAAAAACTAACATTAATAATATCTAGTAAAATTAGTATATTCACCTAGTTAGCCCTTTTCTCATTTAAAGGAAAATTCCATACTAATTATGTTGTTACCCATAACCATTTGATTTTTAACCTGATTTTCTCGCCGTGCACACCCACACACACATGCAACTCAAGGCCAAGGCGCAAACAGGCCGCAAGTTATTGCCAAAAAAATGGTAGCATACTTCTCAGCGAGCCGAGGGAAAAAGTGTTTTCCCCGGCATTTCGGCAAACATATTTTCGCAAATGCTATAAATAATTTTAAACGCACACCTTGTTGAGGCCCCTGAAATTTGCCATTTTGCAGCCTCCCCTTTTCCACATTTTTTGCACAGGCCACGACCCTTGGCGTATTAGTGTCGCATTGACACGTAAATTGACATGAAATTGAATCAATGCTGTAATATGTCCTTGGGGGAGCAGCCCAAGGGGGACGGGTGGCGAGCGGCGAGGGCGGAGGCGGAGGCGAGGGGCGGAGGACTCCCACAAGGACAATGACTTTAAAATATCTCCCCCTGCGTCGGTGTGTGTGTGCTTAGCTCTTGTCTGGCAAATTGAGCTGTAGGCCTCGTCGCCTTAACCCCCACTGCCCACGGTGACTGTGCAAATTTTGTGCGTCTGTCTGCATGTTTGATTATATGTACTAAATCATCTCATTCTTTCTTTCCCCCGCTTTTTTGGCATACTTTATTTATTTTTTGGCTAGGGTGATGCCAGCCGAGTTTATTAACTTGTTTAAAGGCGGCGGCGTTTAACCCTTTAAGGGCTTTGGGCGAAAGTCACCCCGGGTGGACAGAGTGGGAGTGTTGAAAGGGCAGGAACATGAAGGAATATGTTGAAGGGGGAGATGGGATTGTGAAGCGTAGGTTCATGTGGGAGCCAGTGAAGGGTTAAGAATTAGACAAGACAATGGTGATGAAAAATTAACTTAGCTAAATTGGAGTTTAAGTAATGGCATTTGTTATTTACCTATTCGTTTATTACTGAGTTGTAATATCTTAGGGATAGCCAAGTTATGCGATCTTCTACCTCTCTGTGCCGGGGCTATCGAACTCTAGGTTCATTAACCTAGGCCACTTGGAGTTTCCACAATTGAACTTCTTTCAAATAAAACGAAATATCATTAAAGTATCTCAAAGATACCCAGTTAAAGCGATCTTCTCCCGATTGGTATTCACTTTCTGGACCGAAGCCTCAACACAAAAAGCGTACGCCCCATCCAGGACAACCAGGATAAGCATGTGTGTGTGCTTAAATGCGTACATATATTTGCATTCAAGGGTGGAGTCAGCACTTTGATCTTTGCCTTTCGCCTTTGACGGCGACTCGGCCAAAAAAGGGGTTTTAAATAAATAATCTTAAATAGCGAAAAAATCACATGCTCGCATGTCGGGCATTGTCTTGCCAAGTTCCGTGGAAATTAAGTCGAGCAGAAAATTCATGTACAGCATTAGCGCGTCGTCGCCTCTTTTTTGTGACTCGTTTTTTCGCCTTTCTTCTGGGGGTTTTTATGACATAAATTACATCAAGCGCAAAATTTTAATATAATTTTCACTAAAAACGCAACGCGAAACTTTTTTAGTTACACGCCTTGCTCATCAAAAGAGCCTTGTGACGAGGAGGGGCGGGCTGATGAAGAAGGGAGCAAGGCGTGTGTGAAACAGGATATCCGCTGCGGAAGCTACAAATTTTCCACTTTCCACACACTCACACGCGGGGGGAGAGAGCGGGGCGGCACCTTCCAAAGGATGTGTGGAAATTCAGGAAAGTAGGGAAATTTCCGAAAAGCACAGCAAGGAAATCTCTTTCAGCGCATATTAAATATAATTTAATACTTACTTAAATGTTATATCATTTTTATATTATATTACGTATTTGTTCTTATTTTAACAACCCCAAATACTATTTAAAAGATCTAAACTATTTATAATTGAAAATTTCAAATCAATTTTTGAACAATCTATCTGATAAATTTCAGGGTTTTTAAATAGAATTTTTATATACCTACATACCTACAGGGATCACTTCCCAAGCCACGCCCAATAGACACAAATATCTCTTTTAAGGGGGCATTTTCGCTCAGTGAGCCGGGGACCCTGTGGAAACTTGTCACTAATGTGCTTCTGCTTACAACGCCATTTTATGTTTATTTCGTTACATCGTCTCCGGGCGGAGAGGACTCGCCACTATACATTTTATACCCTGCTACCCATCTGCTCTCGCACATATTTGCCGAGTCCTTTTAATCATTTGGCAAACTTTCCCTGACACGCAGCCCGAGATCCCGTTAAAGGAGTCAACTACGTTTTCCGTATGCCAAAAAACTACTCACCAACACTCGCACACGCACGCATGTCCTGGCACAAAGTCCTTTTAGTTTTTAATGTAATTTTGAGACTTTTTCAGCTGCTGTGTCACTTTGCACACGAAGTGGAGGGGCGCGAAAGGGAGGGAAGGGAGTCCTCCCCGAATTCCCCCGGGGTCACAAGTTAGTTCTTTAAGTGATTCCCCAGGACACGGGTAACAGTTTAGCCAACGATTTTTGGACAAGGACATGCCAACTTGGCCCAAGAAACTCTTTAAGTTCCTTTCAACAGTTGTTCAAAACAGCTTCTTATGAAACCCAAATGTATTACTGTTTAAGTTTAGTAAAACTACATGCATTGAGATGAGATAGTAATAGTATGGCAATTGCTTAGTAGTTACATTTAAGAGTATTCCAGGTAACTTGTAAGCGGTCCCCTTCGAACCAATCAAATTTTTCTTGTAGTCCCAGAGGAAGTCAAGGCTCTTGCCCATTAAAGGCAGCCTGATTGCGAGATCACAAATGATACGGTCCAGGAGACAAGTGGTTCGTAAGCCTTTTCGCGGAGCGAATCCAATTGAATGGAATCGAAGTGAACCCAGCCACCCGAAGGGCTCATAAATTTCATAGCGAAATTGTTAAATTTTAATAAAATCAAAGCGTATCAAAAGCGATTTGTTCACCAGGCGACGACTGTTCCTTGTCCTCATTTTTTGTTTTTGCCTGCTTCCGGGGCACGGAGTTCCCACCCCCACGGACAATCGTCCTTGCCATCGTTATCCTTGTTCGCAGCCTGGTTATATCGCGTGTTTATTGTTGCAACAGTCGCGCGGGGCTCTTTAAAATAATTTAAGGCTTAAGGGTTGGGTTTTTGGCATCGGCCTCGGCCTCGGTCTCGGGTTCGGACGCGGACGCGGATTTTCGGGCCCGGGCTCACATTTAACCCCCGCGATGCGCATTTCCAAGTCGCTTCTCGTGACTCGTTAAAGGATTAAAATCATTTTAATGGATTTTTCAAGCTGTTGTTTTGTTGTATAATTGTCGCCTCCATTGTGTCTCGCCCTGCTTCCATAAATAGGGCACACATTCGGCTGCGCAGGGTGGCATTGACAGGAGCCCGTCGTCCTTCGCGCTGCGTCCTGCGTCCTTTGCCCGCCTCATTTGTCATCATCTTTGTGCTAATGGCTTGAGGTGTTAATGAAGCGGCCAAGTCGGGCTCCTTGGCCCCTTGTGTTGACGTTCTGCCGCGAATCGGTTGGGATTGGTGGCCCAAAAGTCATAGGAACCACTAACCGAAGGTTAATTTTATTGGGGATTTCTTTTCTCTCTTTTCTGTAACTTAATATTTTAGTATTTAAAGTAATTGAAACTTTTCTGGCATTGCTTAGGTGCACACCACTCTAACGACTTAAAACACCAAAAGTCAGAGGTACTGCTAACCAAAGGTTAGTCTGATCATGGATTTTAATCGTTACGTTACGACAGTATTTTGAATAAATTAAAGTGTGTTGCCTATTTATTAATTTTTTTGTACACCTTGAAAGCGAAAACTCATAACCAAAGGTTAAGGTACAATTTACCTTTTTGAATAATAATACAAAATTTAAATCGTACTTTTAAATAGTTAGGAAACGTTATATTTCCCGTACTATGTATAAGCATGTGGAGACACCAAAATCCTCCTAATCTAGCCTCGCTACCATAGGTCCCCTAAGCCCCTTGAATCGCTAACATTTCGTAATTTTTTGACATAACCCTTAGCCCCACAACCCATAAAAGCGCAAGTCAGCTCATTAAGGGCTAAGCCCAACTCAACTGGCGATGAGCCCGAAAAGAAGCTCGCGGCCATCGGTGGAGGTGGAAATGGAAATGGAACCCCAGACGGGCTCTTGTCATAATGAGGGGTATATTGCCGACCTATCGGGTTATAGGCAAAGATCTCTAATTAACCCATTAGCCAACCCTATCCCAGCCGGATTTTCGAGCTCTTTGTTGGCCCAAAGCCGCGGGCATCGGGATTTCGGCTTCGGTTCGTTTAACCCCTGGATAAAAGGTATATTTATTTACAGCTAATTTCGCGTGTGGCCCGCGGCCAAAATAGACGGGCAATAAGCTCACCTGGCCTTAACCCGCCACCAGCCCGCCCGCGCATCAGCATTAACCCCCGGCTGCCCGGTTGACATTGATACGTGTGGTTCGGTGTCTAACGAGCGACAAGCCCTTGAGGCCATTTCCCAAAAGCCGCTTAGTTCCCAGTTTAGCTCCGCTCAACTCACTGCACTGGGAGGAACACTCGCCTCTGGCCAAGCCTCTTTAAATGCGCTTCAAGTGCCTATATATCTCTTATCTAAAAAATAAATTATTTCTGGACTTAAAAAGAGTGATTGAAGGGGCTTATATTTTGTGCCTTTGGCTGTTGTAATTTAAAAGGGAATTCGTATAATAGAGAAATGTTTCGTATTGTATTGTTAGAATTGATCGTCCCGAAAACTGAAACTAATAGAAGCCAAAACGAAGTCTTTTCCGCCAGTGTGGCGGTGATGTTATCGCTTGAGCCTTCCTAATCCGATTCCCCGGAATGCTCAACCTGTTCCGCTTACCTGGCAACTTGAAGGGCAACCCGGCCATAAGTGGATCCGGTCCAAAACGTTGTGGCCCGAAGGCGAACGGATGGAATCCCTGGTGTCGCACCTTGGATCTGGGCTCCCGCGGCCCGTCCACGGTCACCTTGATGGCCTTCGTGTAGGTGGCTATCTGGATGGGGTTTGTCGAGATGACAATCGTCAGGGTGAAGCTCTTCCCTGAAAAAGATGATTTTCGAAAGTGAATAAATATTTGGGGATTTTAAAATCACCTACAAGGTAAGTGTATAATATCTTAAGGAAATATGTACGACTAGCATTCTTATCTAATGCATAATTAACTAAAAACTCTTTAATTGTACTTCCAAATTCGTCTTTCTTTTCGGGTTCCTGTCCCCGGCGAAATAATAAATGTTAATTTTCGGCGACCATTCCCAGGCAATCAGAGGGCGCCAGCCGGACCACCCACACCCAGCCGCTCTTTTTGGCACTCCCACGGCAGCTGCAAATTATCCAGCGAATTTATAGATTTTCTATGACCCTATGGGTTGCCATGGCCAGAGCGGCCACTGCACATGGAAATTAAAGTGCGGAATCGGAATTTCGGACGGGAGCGGAGCGCTTTCCGCGAAAATGAACCCCCGGCGGAGTTGTGAAAGCTTCATAAAAACACACACCCACACGCAGACATGCAGATCTGCAGGGCATGAATGAATGAATGAGCGGACGAGCGGAGGCTGCTGCGGGTCAGGGGTCACGAGGGCTACACCGGGGCAGCGTCGGTCTGGAAATCGGGAGTGCAACTATATGCACTTCCCTTGCAGCCAATGCAATATTAAGCAGCGCGCGGCGACTTTGACATGCCAACTATTGTGGCGGCGTCTGGTTCATATTCCAAAGCCCAGATACCAACCCCCTAACCCTCCACAGCCCGGCAGGGCGAAACCCACCCCCTAAACGGTGCGTTGCGTACTTGAAATATCCATAAGGTGGAACTCCCAGACGCGCGAATATAAAATTCATTTGCCAAACGTTTTGCATGCCAAAATACTTGAGTTAATCAACAAAAGGTAAAAACACCGAGGGGATGCCCAAGACTTAGAGGAGTGGTGCTGAGAGATCTTCAATTGGAGAACACATTCAACACAGTGTAGGAAAAAAAACAATATGTAAACATAAACCACAAAGATTTGTGGTTTTACTTTCTAAAGCACGTAAGGAAGCTTTAGTAAATAACCTAGTAGGAGTTAATATCAAGGGAGTCGATTTTATAAGTATTTCAATATGCACCTTTTTACTTTAATTTAAATTATTATTTTTCATGAAACTTACAAAAAAATATATAGAACAATAATCCAAATTAAATTTATTGAATACTATTTTGTTTTGTTTAGATATTTTAGTAAGTACCCAAGGCAAAACTACTATGGATCGCTAAGATTTTATAAGTATTTTAATTAAAAGGTTCGTTAAAGTGATATACTATTTGAACTATATATTTTGGAGATACTTTTAAGGCGTACCTTTGCAATGCTAACACTAGGATGCAATTTCACCCGTTGAGGAGCAATTTAGCATTTTGATGATCTGAGAACTCTTGTGTCTAACTTTGGCATGCAAATTTGCCCTGGTCATGTGCCCCGTAATCCATTTAGAACCCACAGCCCCGCCATATAATTCCGAGTCATTTGCAGCTTTCTGGTCTACAGCCAAGGAGGAAGAACACATAAAAAACAAACAAACTTCTTAGATTAATATTAAATTAAACGAAGCATGCAAAAAACGCAAGAAGGCGGTAATCATTAAGACAAAGGGCGGCAAACAAACTGGCGACGTCTGAATTTCCTTGGGCTGTAACGGCTGCAGTGGAAAATCCAGGAGGCGGGAAAAACCCCAGAAACCCACGCAAGAAAACAAATGAACATAAACAGAGGCGAAACGAACCAAGAAACCCAACAAAATGAAATGAAACTTTTTTAATTATGCGCCCTCAGCAACAGCAGAGCGAAAGCAACAAGCTGGAAAAGCGGGCGGGCGGGGGAAAATTCTGGGGGCGTGGGCTTTGGGGGACTTTCAAGTCAACAAGAAGGAGTAACCAGAGAGGGCTCGCAAAGTGGCTAAAGACAAAAGACTTGGCGTCGTCTATTTTTGTTTTCTGCTCTGTTTTTTTGGGCCCACTTTACCCGCTTTTGTGTTTTGCCAAATGAGCAAAAATTGCAAATAAATCTGTAGCTGTTAGCCATTTTCCACCAGCCACCAGCCACCCCCACCCCACGCCCCTCCCACTCCTCCAGGGGGCGTGGCATCCACAACAACGGCGACAAAGAACTTTTGCCTGCTAATAAGATGAAAAACCATTAAAAGTCGACACAAGTCGCGTCCATTGCAAGTGGAAAACTGTGTGGGCGGGGAGGTGCGGACAACTCTGTGGGCGGGAAAAGCCAAGTGTGGGTGGGTGTGTGTGTGCGCCGGGTTAAAATGTTGTCATTTTCGCAACAAAGCAGAAATTATCACCACTTTGCAAAAGGCGACGACAACGACGGCGGAAAAGGAGTTGGAAAATGCGGAAAAGGGCTGGGAAAATCGGGGGGGCGTGCCAGGGGCGGTGGTGGGGCCCCTCGGTGGCAATGTGGACAAAGTCTGCACCCTTTTAGCAGGACCCAACTGTGACATATGCGTGGCGTGGGTCACAGTGACTCCAAACTAATAAATGGTTTTTGAACCTAAATGGGAGGACATATATTTCTTAATGCTGCATTTGGTGTACAAAATTTGCCAGTAAGATATACTAAATATTCTATTATGCTACTGAAAATAGTCCTAATTAATATTTTAAATATATTTATCTATTTAATTTGTATTAGTTGAAATTCGAAGTAACCCACAACCAAATGTCAAAAAAAAATTACGTAAAAAATTTCAATTTAAAAGAGTTTATTTTATTAATCATTATTTCATTATAAGTAAAAAGAATTATAAAACTAATTTACTTAAACAATTTAAAATCAATAAAAGAGATTTAAAATTTTCGGAAATCAAGCTTTAAAAGAACTCATAAGAAATGATTGGCCACATTACTAACAGAAAAAAATACTCAACATTTTATTTTAACAAATTTTAAAAAAAATCCAGAATAAATTCTGAATATCTCACTTACAAAAAAAGGGTTTTTAGCCTTTTTAAAAAATGCAGATCTCTCGCACTAAAAGGAATTACTCCACTGTGGCTCGTTCATGTGGACGCGAGTGTGTGTGCCGGGCGCTAAGTGATTTTAAAACAAAGTTTTCGAAACGTTTAACCTTGCACAACAAAAATGTTTCATTTGCTGGCAGGGCAGAAGCAGGAGCAGCAGCAGAAGGCAAAGCCTTTGCCTGCATTTTAACTTTCGATGCTGATAATGAAGGCGGCGCTACCGCCCCCCAAAAGGGGGATGGCTGGTGGGTGGTGGGTGGTGGGTGGCCAGGACATCGCAGCAAGGACGCCGACAAGGGTTCGTATGCTTAGGCAATTTAATGGCTGCTACTGCCACTGCCGCTGCCACTGCCTTTTGCCCTGCGTTAATGTCGTTAGTAGCATGGCGCCATAATTATAATTTGACATAAGACAAGAAGTCTGAGGTTGACAACAAAATGACATTTTAAATACAGCAGGAGGCGAAACAAGGCAGCCCGGAAAGCCACCCCCAGGACTCGCCCAGCCCAGGGCACTCGGCTCGTATTTAGACACTTAACAGATCATAATTTCAACACTTTGTCTAATGCCAACGAATTTGCTTAATGGCCGGGCTTCGTCGAGGATTTCCAGGGATCAAGTGACGGGGCCAAGAAACCCCTACACACGCTCAAAACTTTGCCCTAAGCCTCAGAAAAATGTATCTTGGCACTACATTTCGCTGCAGAGAACCGGTCCGGTCGAAAGCCCCTCCTCCCCGGCAGTCTATTTGCATAAACTCCACTTTGGCCCCCCGAAGGCAGTCATAAATATTCATATGTTTATTTTATAGCAAACAGACAAAGTGTGTGTGTGAGGGGCTGCCCTTTGCGTTTGACTTAGCCGAGTTGAGACTGTTTCAAGACACTTTGTTGATTGTTTGTGTTGCCACTACTACTTGGAGCCATTTTCACTCTCTTTCCTCTAACAAACTGAATTTTTGGGAGGCACTACCAGACCACCTTTAGTTTGCACAAAAGTGATGTGATCATACGTCTTAGCCTTTTTTTGCAGTGAAATGGTGATCCAAAATTGGTTCTTTAGCACCTGCAACTTGGTCAATAGGAAACCAATTCTAAAGTAGCACTCCTCTAACATTGTGTGGCCTTAAAGTCTGACAATGTACGTTAAAATTGTTCGGAAGTCCTTTTTTACCACTTAAATATGATTTTAAGCTGTTTCAAAACACCTTATAAAATACGTTTATTTACTTATACATTATGATTTCGCTTTCACTGCAGATATTTCATTGACTACTCTTGTATTGGTATGATGGCATCTTCATTATTTTTATAACTGACTGTTGCCTTTTTGGCTCGAACCATTTGCCCCCGGGGCGCCCTTCCGTTGCAGGGTGGGTTTTCAAACATAACGAGGGTGGGAGGCGTTTCAGTTTCACTTGGTCTCGGTTTAATAATCACAAATTGTAACCCTTTTTGGCGCAGCTTCTTGACTCTCTGTTGACATCCGCTTTTCGCTGCTTTTCCAAAAACGATGGAGGATTGCAGTACTTCTGGATTTTCGGATTTCTGGATTTATGTTACATGGCCGCCGGGCGAAATAGCGATGAAGGCGCAGGGAAAGACTTTCTCGCACGCCTAAGAGGAAATTAAATTTCCAGCCGAGTCAGAAATTATATTGGCAATAAATGAAGACACAGCCGAGGAGGCGAGGACGAAAATGAGACTGAGCCCCAGACGCTGCCAGCAATTACGGCCTTCCACTTGGCGGGGTTGGTTTGGCCGGTGACGAAACACTGGGGTCTTGAGATACACGCAGTGCTCCCAAACAGGAAGCCGGAATCGACGTTTATTAAAACGGAAACTCGAGACAACTGTGCGGCGGCACCGTCGACAGCAGCACAAAAATCTGAAAAAACCCCCAAAAAACCAAAAAAGAAAGCACAAAACTCAGGGGAAGAAGGCTGCTGAGACGGAGGCGGCAAGAAAGCAAACGCGACAAAGACGATGGCGACAAGGACATAATTCTGTCCTTGGGGCTAGCTGATAAGCCACCCCCACGGGGCCACCCACCACCCAGCGTCCCCCAGAAGGACGGCCGCTAAATTGCAATTTTCAAGATTTAAGCGTGAACAATAAATGTCACATAATCTGTAAGTAGCCAAATAAAGGGACTAAGCTATTTAATTTAATTTATCGCATTTTAAACATCCAGCAAAACAATAGAGTCAGCGAAGAGCAAAAAATGGAAAAAATAATATGTACACAAGGCGAATTTATTGATTGCGGTCATTCGGCCAAGGAAAATTCGAGGAGCCCGATGGAAATATATAGATTTTTGGTGGCGCAATTTGTAGGGTGTCCTTTGATAAGGAACTGACAAAAAATACATTTAAAGCCGTATAACTTGGGTTAAGATAGGGGAAGTTGTCTGGGGAACTGACATTTCGGTTTGTAAAGAGGTTTGGGGACACACTTTTACAACATTTACAAATACAGCTGGAACTGCGTGTATTAATTGATTTAAATAATACTATATTTATTTATACTACAATATACTACATACAGACTACTTCTGCTCATTACGGGGAAATCGAAATGTTTTTCGGCTCCCTTGGGCTAAGCCGAATTTCACAATTAAGAGCCCGGGAAAGTGTCAACAAATCTTGAGGGCCAGTCCGGGCTTTCGGCAGCTCCTTCTGCCGCTTCTCAGGACATGGTGATGCGGGCAGGAAAATCCTGTGACACATTTCATTATACAAATATCAATTAAGCACACGGCAAGCCCACAGAAGTGCGAGTGTGTGCGTGTGCGTGTGCGTGAGCGTGTGTGTGTGGGAACGCCAACCGGAAGTTAGCAACCCCAAGGAAAAGCCGGGGAAAAGGGGGTCCGGAAAAAACCTGTCATAAGGGCTGGCGGCTGCTTAATGAAAATTAAAAATTCAACATCAAACGCAAGGAAATGTAAGGCAACAACAACCCCTCGGCCGAAGAAGTGTTAATGTGCCATCTGATTTATTTACGCAGAATGTGTGTTCGGTGTATGCGAGAGTGCGACTGAGTGTGTGTTTGTGGATGCTTGAATTTGTGAGAATTCGTGACTTCAATTAAATTCCATTCGATACTCAAGGAATTTCCGACCGATGATGCGCAAGTAATTTCCGAAATTGGATACTGTGTGCCACCAGCAAACAGGCAAATACGAGTGCAAACAAACACAAGTCTGCCCTCTCGCTGTCCCTGTGTGTGTGAGTATCTGTGCGGGACTGGCCGGGTGTGCGTGTGCGTGTGTGTGTGTGTGTGCATTTGTATTAAATCAAATTTTAATTGCGCATACTTGTCCCTCGGCAAATATTTGCAACGCTCGCTCGCCACCGCCTTTGACTCGGAGTCTCACCCGCCAGCGAAACTGGCCAAAATGCTTTAGCGACAAGGAATTTAAGGCCAACACACACACCCGCACTGTGCAAACAAACATTATGAGCCAACAGGCAAACAAACAATCAAACAAACAAGCGGCAAAGAAAACTCAACATGTTTATTCGCCCACCAAAAAAGGCACGTTTGGAGGAGGAGCATTAGGTTGGGCTTTAAAAAGAGAAAGTCAGTTGGATTGTTCTAGAAGAAAGCCTTTCTAAGGAGCAACGATTTCTTTTACTTAAGGTATCCTGAACTGCACTTAAAATAAATATTAAAACTTCTTGAACAAGAGTTTTCAGTATATAGAATAATTTCAAACAATATAAGAAGGTATTTAAAGCAGTCTTGAATCCAAGGTATATTACCATGTATTCCTCCAAAATGTTTGAGTTCTCAATACTTTAACTTCAATTAAAATACCCTCAATCATTATAGGAGTTACAAACCATTTTGGGTTTTCTCGCCATTTTGGAAATATGATTCTTGGTGTTAAAAAAGAGTAAGCAATGCCTTAGAGGTTCAATATCTGTTACAAATTCTTTATTTGGCAATTTTAAAGAGCTGCAAACAAATGGGCCGACGAATTCTTGCGACTCGCCCAAAAGGCGCTAACTGGAGTCCAAGATGCCAGGTTAATAGGGGTAGCCAAGGTTGAAATTCATTCGACTATAATTCCACTAACGACGCCGCCCGTCGCCGGAAAGAATCTTTGGCCAGGGGCCGGGGTATACAAACACCCAGCTGGCGAGGTCATTGGAGGGGTGGCGGTGGGCGCTGGGCGGTGTGCTTGGGACTTCTCCGGCGGCTTTGTGGGTGGTTTTGGGGCGGGGTGGAGTCTGCCTACCGACTAATGCCCAAATAAGTAGGAACTGCCACTGCCCGCCCCAAAAGCACCCCCCGAAAGTATCTGAGCGGCAGCTCCTAGGAAATCTGTCAAATGTCAACGGCAGCAGCGAGTTGGCAACGTTGACGTTGGCTCATTAAAAAACGAACTTGTCCCGGTCGCCGTTGTTTGTGCTGTTGCCTTTTGGGACTGTTGCTGACACCTGGGCGAAAGTTTTCTGTGTGTTGGCTTCTGCACGGAGAGAAACGGGGCGAGGTTCAGCAAATATCAGTTTTGCGGAACAACCGCCCTATATATTAATTAGGATTCCTACACATTAAAATATTGTGAACTAAAACGTATACTGATTTTAATTGAATTTCCCTATTCAGTCATTGATTTTCTCATAGTCTACTTATTAGGGAATTTTAAATTTTGATTTTAGTTTGAGCCTATTTTATTTCAAATAAAATTAAGCTTAATAATAATAAAATAGTACTCTCATCATTGCCTTCAATATTTAAAAAATATTAATGAAATGTAACACGGCTGTTATGGAATATTTTGTTTTCGTTTTTCATTCATATAGTTTGTAACCCTTTTTTTGAACTCTTTAAAAACCATTTCATTTTGTTTCTCCTCTTTAACCCAGCCGTTTACAAACCTTATTTTGTGTTATTTTCTAAAGCAAGTATTTTTTCGCGAGTGTTTCTTGTGAAGAAGGAAGAAGGCCTGCTTCAAAATGGCGCCTTAGTGCGACCATTTTGGCTGTTGGCCTGGGTGTTTATCACATTGCTGCTATTAATTAAGCTTAACGAGGTTACCGTTCGCAACCACACCCCTCGCTAAAAAGGGGGCGGCGTGGGGTGGTCTTCATCTTAGTGCGGCAAACTTCATAATGAAATTTCACCTTCATCTCATTAAAAGTCTTGAGTATTTTCCGAGCGCAGAGCTGTAAATTGATGCGTGTCAGTTGGAAAAGGGTTTTTGAGTCCTGCGCCGAGAAGGCGGTGCCACGCCCCTAATCCCGCAAAACTCCCAGTCTGCTTGGCAGTTTGCCTGCTCTCGAGTTTTCCGAGTTTTCTGAGTTTTCTGAGTTTCCCAGCTGCTGACTGACAGCGCCGGGGCGCGTATTTAATTTTTAATGAAGTTTAATGGATGCCGGAAGCTTTAAAGAAACTGAGCAGCGGAACTCGGGAACTGAGGAACCCAAAGGGGGCACCGAGGAGCATCACGGACCACCGGAATATTCACTTCAACCGGAGCAGGTTGCACATATCTCCCTTAATTCTTTTGATATTCTCGCAGCTCGGATGTTTGTAGCTGGTATATTTTTTTAGGATTGGCTGGAAGATACCTTTAAGTCGGTTTTGGGTTTATAGAGCTCTAGAAATTTGTAAGATGTTTTATATCTGGCCTCTTTTTTAAGATAATGGCAGCAATCAGCTAATGCACTCGACTCCTCTGGCTGACAATCAGCTAACAGCTCTCCCGAAAATTCCGGGGCTACGAGTGTGGAGGGCCCTCTCCAGGGCTCTGAGCTGAGCAGTAAGCAGGCCATAATCACTTGCAGTTAATTAACATATTATCTGCAGCTTAGATGTTGCGCTGCACTCTGGTAATGCACTTCAAAGTGCTGGCACATCAGTGTGCAGCTCTCATTTACATGCATATGGCAACAATAATTACATGTGCCGGACCCCCGGAACCCCCAACCCCCAACCCCCAACCCCCAACCCCCAACCCCCTAACCCCCTAACCCTGGGCCCCTTGACCCTCGGAGCCAAGGGGTCGGCTCTCAACCCCCCGCCGCCCGGCCGGCAGAGAAATCTCTTTCGACGAAACGGCATCCAAGTGATTGTAATTCATTAGTCGACAACAACAAGCCCGATGCATTTGTGCATTTGCACGTGAGTATCTGTGTGGGTGTGTGGATTATGCAGTTTCCGCCTGGCTGCAACTGCAGTTCCACTTCCACCATTTCCCATTTCCCGCCTCCACGGCTGCAACTGCGAGGCAGCTGCTGATGCCGCCATTTTATCTAATTGCGTTGCCCCCGACCAGCGGCACTACGCATACGCCACGTGGTCCATATCATTAAAACTGCGAGTACCTCACGCACGCGAAAAAGAATTCGATTTAGCCGAGAACTGGACGGGGTGGGCCATCACAGTGGTACACAAACACGGAACGAGGTAATTAAATTGGAAATTGTAATGAGGGAGGGGGAGAATCACTTACCAATTTCTTGTTAAGAGTAATTTTATAAAATATAGAATGGCGTAGAGTGCCTTATTTTGAGTTTAAAAAATACTGTATTGTTGTGCTTATCGATTTGACTAAATTACCACTCAAAAACGAGTTGAAGAGACGTATTTTTCGTCAAAAAAAATGATACTCTCTATTTTTATGCAAAAAATATCAGTATTTTGGTCACCAAATTGGAAATTGGAATGATGTCCAAATAAGAAGTTTGATACCTCGTTGAGCTCGCAATTAAATTCCGAATCGATTGGCGTTTAAATTTGAAAACCAAAATTTTTAAACATTTTATCGAAAAAAATGATAATGATTAAACCCCTGACAAAAAATGCCAAATTCGGTCAAGAAATAAATCTACCAAAAATTGATGGGGATTGATAGCCCTGGTGGATAGCTCCTTATAACAGTCGGTTACGACTAAAAAACGAGTGAAAAATACGTATTTTTTGTCCAAAAATGATACTCCCTCTTTTTAGACAAAAAATATAAGTATTTTGGTCGACAAATTGCGAAATGATGTCCAAATATGAAATGTAATACCTCGTTGAGCTCGCAATTGAATTCCGAATCGATTGGCGTTTAAATTTGAAAACCAAAATTTTTAAACATTTTATCGAAAAAAATGATAATGATAAAACCCCTGACAAAAAATGCCAAATTCGGTCAAGAAATAAATCTACCAAAAATTGATGGGGATTGATAGCCCTGGTGGATAGCTCCTTATAACAGTCGGTCTTTTTGATGTGCGTTTTTATTTGACTTAATTACGACTAAAAAACGAGTGAAAAATACGTATTTTTTGTCCAAAAATGATACTCCCTCTTTTTAGACAAAAAATATAAGTATTTTGGTCGACAAATTGCGAAATGATGTCCAAATATGAAATGTAATACCTCGTTGAGCTCGCAATTGAATTCCGAATCGATTGGCGTTTAAATTTGAAAACCAAAATTTTTAAACATTTTATCGAAAAAAATGATAATGATTAAACCCCTGACAAAAAATGCCAAATTCGGTCAAGAAATAAATCTACCAAAAATTGATGGGGATTTATAGCCCTGGTGGATAGCTCCTTATAACAGTCGGTTACGACTAAAAAACGAGTGAAAAATACGTATTTTTTGTCCAAAAATGATACTCCCTCTTTTTAGACAAAAAATATAAGTATTTTGGTCGACAAATTGCGAAATGATGTCCAAATATGAAATGTAATACCTCGTTGAGCTCGCAATTGAATTCCGAATCGATTGGCGTTTAAATTTGAAAACCAAAATTTTTAAACATTTTATCGAAAAAAATGATAATGATAAAACCCCTGACAAAAAATGCCAAATTCGGTCAAGAAATAAATCTACCAAAAATTGATGGGGATTGATAGCCCTGGTGGATAGCTCCTTATAACAGTCGGTCTTTTTGATGTGCGTTTTTATTTGACTTAATTACGACTAAAAAACGAGTGAAAAATACGTATTTTTTGTCCAAAAATGATACTCCCTCTTTTTAGACAAAAAATATAAGTATTTTGGTCGACAAATTGCGAAATGATGTCCAAATAAGAAATGTGATACCTCGTTGAGCTCGCAATTAAATTCCGAATCGATTGGCGTTTAAATTTGAAAACTAAATTTTTAAACATTTTACCGAAAAAAAATGATGATACAACCCCTGGCAAAAAATGCAAAATTCGGTCAAAAAATAAATTTCCCAAAAAGTGATGGGGATCGGTAGCCCTGGTGGATAGCTCCTTATAACAGTAGGTCTTTTTGATGTGCGTTTTTATTTGACTTAATTACGACTAAAAAACGAGTGAAAAATACGTATTTTTTGTCCAAAAATGATACTCCCTCTTTTTAGACAAAAAATATAAGTATTTTGGTCGACAAATTGCGAAATGATGTCCAAATAAGAAATGTGATACCTCGTTGAGCTCGCAATTAAATTCCGAATCGATTGGCGTTTAAATTTGAAAACTAAAATTTTTAAACATTTTACCGAAAAAAAATGATGATACAACCCCTGGCAAAAAATGCAAAATTCGGTCAAAAAATAAATTTCCCAAAAAGTGATGGGGATCGGTAGCCCTGGTGGATAGCTCCATATAACAGTCGGTCTTTTTGATGTGCGTTTTTATTTGACTTAATTACGACTAAAAAACGAGTGAAAAATACGTATTTTTTGTCCAAAAATGATACTCCCTCTTTTTAGACAAAAAATATAAGTATTTTGGTCGACAAATTGCGAAATGATGTCCAAATAAAAAATGTGATACCTCGTTGAGCTCGCAATTAAATTCCGAATCGATTGGCGTTTAAATTTGAAAACTAAAATTTTTAAACATTTTACCGAAAAAAAATGATGATACAACCCCTGGCAAAAAATGCAAAATTTGGTCAAAAATAAATTTCCCAAAAAGTGATGGGGATCGGTAGCCCTGGTGGATAGCTCCTTATAACAGTAGGTCTTTTTGATGTGCGTTTTGATTTGACTAAATTACGACTAAAAAACGAGTGAAAAAGACGTATTTTTTGTCCAAAAATGATACGCCCTCTTTTTAGACAAAAAATATCAGTATTTTGGTCAACAAATTGCGAACAGATGTCCAAATATGAAATGTAATACCTCGTCGAGCTCGCAATTAAATTCCAAATCGATTGTCATTTAAATTTAAAAACCAAAATTTTTAAAAATTTTTTCGAAAAAAATGATGATACAACCCCTGGCAAAAAATGGCAAATTTGTTCAAAAAATGAATTTCCCTAAAAGTGATGGGAATCGATAGCCCTGGTTAATAGCTGCTTTTAACAGCCGGTCTTTTTGATGTGCGTTTTGGTTTTACTAAATTACTACTGAAAAACGAGTGAAAAATAAGTATTTTTCGTCAAAAAATGCTACTCTCTATTTTAGACAAAAAATATTAGTATTATGGTAACCAATACCATACAATTCTATTAACGCTACCTTTATTGGTTTAATTGCGTTACTAAGCCTTTGCAAAGGAAAGAAAAATATCACGAATACCTTCTTATCAAGGATTTGATTCCCTGTTAAACTGCCAACTTTCATCCGGTTCTGCGTGTTAAGGCCCCTCAGAGTGCCGCAACATCCCCAATTGCGAGCGTATCCCCTGCAATTGCGATAATGAAAGGCTCTTTTACAGGACTATCAATAGAGCTGTCCCCACCCGCTTAGCCCCCCGCTCCCGGCTGACGGGGGCAGTGGCAGTGGCAGTGGCAGTGGCAGTGGCAGCCACCCCTAACCCATGCTGGCCCTCATAAATTCGCTGCATACCGAAGGGCGCTGGGGCGTCTGCAGCCTTGACAACTGCAAGTGGCATTAGTTGTAGCAAATACAACGGACAACAATTACAATTGCAGGCCCTGCATTACTTTTCCCTAGTACAAGGGATTTGCATTTGTTTGCTAATTGAAATTAAGCAAATAATACGAAGCGAGACTTCCACCCACGTAATCCCTTTGTAGCGCATTAAAACGAGAAGGGTTTGCAGAAAAAACCCCGGGAGAAAAAGCTGAAAAAAGGGTTCCCGTTTCGGGTTAAATAATTTAAATCCATTTGTAAAACATTTGATGCTGCCCTGTGGCAATTGTCACGCGTCCCTTCGCCTTCTTCGTCCATTTTTTCCATCGGCTTTTCCCACTTTTTCCTGCCGATAATTAGTAGTGAAAAGGTCCTCTCTCTGGCTATAATCAAATGTTTAAAAAAGATTTGCCAAAGTAAATCCCAAGGAATTATTTGCCACTTGAAACGTTTAAAAATGTCAAACAAGAGGATGGCCGCGACGGACGGCTGGGTGGATGGATAGATGGCTGCAAGACGCTGCTGATGAGGGTGCCAAAGGACCTTAACCCAGCCCCGCCCCGCACCGCGCCGCGCCGCTTTTTTCGTCGAGGGGTCAGACAAACTTAATGAGCAAATTGTCAAATGCCGCGGCAAAGCGCGCACTTAGACATGCCCTGAAAAATTCCCAAGAAAAATAGCTCGGGCAAAAGTAAAAGTTGCCGGGGCTTTGAATAAACAGTTACGCTGATTTAATTTGCCAACAAAAAACCGGAAAACGAAAATAGGAGAAACGACGGCGGGGGAAAATTCTATCACAGTATGTTGTCTGTCACCCTCGATTTGATTTTTAAATTGCGTTCGTGATAAATTGACGAAATGAACAGCAATAACGGCGGCGAGAAAAAATCTCAAGCAAAATTGACAACTGTCAAGACTGTCTGCCGTCTGGGTCCCAGCCCCCGCCCCATCCCCTTGGTTCGGCGCCCCTGGACGTCCCCAATAGACATATAAAAATTAACTACAGACTACTTATCTTATTTGTTGATGCCAGGCCGAAAGGACCAAGGATCCAGCGCCCGGAAGCAGGCTGCAAAAGTTTGTCAGCGGCTTTTGATGTGTTCTTTGCACGAGTGTGAGTACTGTGGGGCTATCTTTGGGAGTATTTTCGGGTGGATTCCTGGCTACATGGGGCGAACTTTCGGGTGTGACAATATGGCACAGGAAGCCAGCAATCAGCTCGAATGATATGCCAAATGGTAATGACCAAAAGTGAAAGGTATGAGAAAGAAGATAAATGATCCAACAAGGCTTTTATAATCAGTTTCTTAGTGTCATAGGGCATAGCTGGGAATAAAATGTGGAAAGGGGAATAGCCTTAAAATGAACTAGAACTCAGACCTATACTTTTTTGGGTCTGCAGTAGCTATATCTTAAAACTATTTGAACTGCGAAGTTCAGAGTCCTGGACTCACCTCTTCCGCTCCTGCCCACGAACCGCAGATCGTTGAACTTGGCCACCTGGTTCTTCATCACGGCCGTGCAGTTTCTCAGTTCGCCGCAGAAGTTCTCATCGTTTCCGGCCCTGATGGTCACTATGGTGCCATCCATGACCTCGCCCAAGGCCAGAACCTTGAAGGCGATCGGCAGCGTCTTATTCGAGCGCCAGTGCGTGGGCAAAGTGGTGCAGACCTGTTGGAGTTCATATATTTATTAATAAAGAGTATAAATTAAGCTAATCAAATGCAAGCTCATTTCACAATTCCAAAGCAGGCACAACATGGTAATAAATAATATTTAATTCTTTACCAAATGCTGTTTTAGGTTATGGACTGTCCCCGTTTTTGTACATCTAATGGCACACTTTCTTGCGTAAAAAGTCTTGTTTCCTGATTAAAATGTTGTAAATATTAAATATTTTAAGCGACGATCTCGAGCTTTGAAAGAAACACCCCCTATATAGTGTCGCTGTACCCACCACGTGTGGTGACCCCGTCTTGACCAGTTCTCCAGGATGCTCGGCGAGCAGGACGTCGACGGTGCGCTCGATGAGGTTCTCGGGGGTCAGGTAGGGACTCGTGTCCACGGGCTTTGTTTTAACATTATTATTATTGTTGTTGTTGTTCGTGGTGGTGCTGTTGTTGTTGTTAGCGCCGCTGCTGTTGTTGTTGGTGGTGCTGGTGTTGTTGTTGTTGTTGCTGGCGGAGGAGGACTCTGCATTTCGCCGCTTCGTTGTGGTCGTTGTTGCAGTCTGCTGTTGCTGCTGCTGCAGCTGGTGTTGCTGCTGCTGCTGTATTTGATTTGAGGTGGTCGAACTGACCTCAGCAGAAATGTGCATTATTGCAGCTGCTAGGCTGGGCACAAGGTATTTCAGGGCCTCTCTTTGGCTGCCAGTATTCAGTGGATTCAGTTGCCGGCGGGTTTCGTGGGTTTTCGGTTTGATTTCAATGGCTGCCTCAAAGAGTCGACGCTTTCAATCCGATCATTGTCAGCTCATTTGGTCAATCTGGAAAATTAATGTGGACTGCGAGTGAAATTCGGATTGCCAAGGGTGTTTTTTGCGAAAATATGCTGTTCCTCGAAATAAACTCTTTAACAATTTTAAGGGATTTTTAAAAAAAGTCATAAAAATTATTTCATCTGTAAAAAAACAAGACCATAAATTACATTTTCTTCTTAGACTTCAACTTTACATTTAAAAATAGGAAAAACAACCATAGTTTTTAAGGCACATTAAATTAAAATTAGCTCATTTATTAAAAATTTCGCAATTCCAAAACTCAAAATATTTTTAATAAATTGTATATGTTTTTGTATTTTTGTGGCATGTTCTTTTAAATTGTTTGGAAAGTGTTTTTTGGAACACAGGCACTGGCGATTTTTTGTACGGATTTCCACGCTTTTGTTGTAGTTCTCCTTTGTTTTTCCGCTTGCAGCCCGCATAAGTATGCTGCACTTTTTGTTTATTGCCGCGAGCGACAACAGCTCAATTATTATTGCACTTTGACCTCGGGGGGTCCGGGTCGGGGTCCGGGTCGGGGACACAAAGGCAGATCCCGATTCGAATTCGGAATCAGAAACAGAAACTGTTGCGCTATAGTATCGCTGTGTGGAAGCCAAACAGAATCGTATCGAAGCGAATGGAATCGCTGCGAACCGCACACCTTTGCGCACAATTTGCATTTAAGCCGACGTCGGCGATTGCAGCTCAATTAAATATTAAAAAATCATAACCAATAATGAGGAATTTCGAGCCGTATGGGCAGGATCCAAACTAAGATGTACGACTGCGTATGTGTTCGTGAACGGGCGGCAGAAGCAAAAAATGCATTTCATGTCCGTCAAATAAAGTGCGGAATAAAGCGGGGGAAACGGGAAAAAAATTATCGAAAGCGCCAGATGTTGCCGGCTTGTGTTTGGCCACCAAAAAATCAACAATGCCCAGCCAGTCGCTTTTGTTTAAATAAAAACCAGTTGCCGGACACAGCGCGTTTTGTTTTCATTAACTATTTTCGGGATGCTTTCAGCTGCCCGTTTTCCAGGACCCCTAGAAAAAAGCTTGCGCCTTTCATATCATTCAAAAATTGTATAAAATAAAAATTATGCTTATAATTTATAAGCAAAAATAAAACAAACTTTCACTGCCTCGCAGGGATCATCAAAAAAAGGTATTAAAATATCATCTTTAGGATATTATAATATGCATTTACGAAACATTTTACCAAACATAAAAAGAAAACACCCTTTAGAATTTTTTAAAACTTTTAATCTTTTGTAAATAAAAATTCAAATAAATACATAGCAGAAAATAACCCAGAGTATTTAAGGCTTCGGTCCATTAGAAGCCCAGAAATATGCTACTTGTTTTGTAATGTAGCAGCAAGTGTTGCACAAACACAATCAGACCTAAAGATATATATCCACACGTACGTGTATACGCTTCGTATACGCGTTTTTTACAATTTCCGCGCTGAAATGCATACAAACATATTATTTGTATATTCATATGTGCATTTTTTGCCGCTGCCGAATGCAGATGTCCGCCAAATGAGCTGGCCAGGCGACTATGTGGCGACACATGTGGCCACAGATGGGGGCAGGGGCTTGGGAAGGGGCAGGGGTCGCCGAAGTCGGTCTATATAATCGGTTAACAAACAAGTCGGTTGCGAGGCTAGCCACACAATTAGACCAACAAATGTAAATGAACCCGTGGGAAAAAGATGGATTTATGCGGAATTGTGCGGCTTAGAAAATCAAAATCAATTGACTACGAAATTGTGACAGATGCTCTGCACTGCGTTCTGAAAAGGTTATTTACCACAAAGTATGTCTATACATTTAAAGAAAAACTTTATTTATTTTTAAAAATATGCAAATATAATTTATAAATAATATAATAGCAAATAAAAATAAAATAAATATTTAAGAAAAAATTATATTGCAAAAAACCATATCAAAAATTGTTTTTGTTGAAATCATATTTCAATGGGTTAAATACAAGGCACAAGATTGAAACGTTTCAGGTGTTATAGTTTCTTTAAAAAATAAATAATAATAAGGCTTAAGTAAGTAAACCCTTTGAACTAAAGAATACACTAAAGATCAGTTCGCGTTTTTTTTTCTTATTCAAGAACATATTTTTGTGGTTTGGTCACTGATCATGGAACAATATCCTTTAGCTCCTTTATCAGTTGATCACTTTTATATCATTATAGGGACGATCGCGTTAACCTTCAACTTACTTCTTTTTCGGAGTATTGTGTTTATTTTTCGCCAGCACCAAGTACAATTTTGTTTTATAGAGACTTTCCTGGACTTTTGTTTGGTTACTATTGCACCACAAGCACTTCAAAAAAATGATTGAATTTTGGCAGATTTTTCGATTTCGGGCTTTCTAATTGTGGTAATTTTGAATAGCCACCGACACACACGCACACACACAGCGACACACACCCACACAGTGGCAGGAACTCAGACACAGACGCATAAAGAGAGACACATAGACGGGGGCTGAGACTGGCGATCGAATCAAACGACACGGAGATATTAAACTATTTTTTTGCGGTAACCATGAACGCGACCACTACGAGCGGTTGGCAACGCCGACCACCGACGCCGGCAGCGACGTCGACCGCGACCGCGACGGCGTCGCCGGCCGAGGCCCCGATTTTGGAATAGAACGAGTGTACAGCATCCAGCATCCAACTGTAACGAAGTCTCACGCAGCGCGCTCACGAAGTCGCTGTCGAAGGACGATGGAGGCGAAGGACGCGGAGGACGAAGGAGCGCAGGCGACGCCTCGTCATAATCACAGGCGAAAAAGAAGCAGGACCTGGCACCACCCCACCCACCACCCACCAGGCACTCCAAGCGCCCACCACCCCATCGAACACTGCAACATCTCGGCGCACCCGCCCCCAGGGGAACGTCTATGTCGACTTCTTGCTCAACCGATGGGGGTATATACAGTCGGGCCTCCGCAGGGCGAACCTTACGGAAAGATGGAAAAATACATAACCCTCATGTATGAACCCGGCTCGAAGGACCACCAGACCTTTACATACATACTACTCCTATAGTTACCATTAATTTGTTATCTACAATGCATTCGATTTCGAGTTTGAAATTGCGGCCCGAATGACCAATAACTTGAGATTTCACTCCCATTTGGTCACTCGAGCCGGATTAACTTCACTCTAAAGCGAAAGGTACTAAAAACTGAGAAATAAGTGGTATATGCATTCAAAACAATCGTTTGGTCGGGTATTATTGCACTAAAAGGTCATGGTGCTTCGATAGATATTAATAGAATTTTTTACTAATGTTCTACGGATTTTTTAATCGGGCTGTTATACTTGGAATACTTAGAATTCCGTAGCTAGCCAGTAGGCATCTCCAATAGGAATCTTCTTTTCTTTTTGTAACAAAGTTCTCTCTTGCGGGGTCGCACTGTAGTGCCTCCTTGCATTTTTTCTCACTCCCGCTGTTGTTGCCGCTGTGGATGCTCGGAGGCCGCCTCTCCTTCCTTCTGGCTTAACATTTACCGCGAGAACCAGTAGCAGCGGTTGTCCCACGGCAGCGCAGTCGACGTCGACGGCGACGCGGGCAGCGACGCCGGCAGAGGGAGGGGCAAGGGCAAAGTAAACCGAAAACCGAAAACCGAAACCAGAAAACGTCAACTACACCACAAGCAGAAAGGCCGCAACGACGTCTTCAAGTTGGACTGAGTAGGGCAGAGGCCACCCACCAGAGGCCGTCGTCCGCCCACCGCCCAGCGCCCCGAGGAAGGGGCAACCCACCACGGAGCTTAGAAAAAATGCGCTCAACTTTTTGGCGCACTCTGGAAAAAAAGACGCCGAGGCTAGAGTGAGAGGCGAACAGCGGGCCAGAGGGAGACGGCCGAACTTCTTGAGTTTTTCCCAGGCTTTTCTTGGCACTTCTGTGCCCTTCTTTTTTTGCTTCAACCCCCAAAAGAATTTCGTCTTGGAAAGGACTCGAAAAAGTCTCTCAACTCATCTCGTTTCGGGAAAAAATGAAAAGAAAAGCAAAGCGTTGGAGACGCGGCTTTGTGGCAAACCAGGAATTGGTAAGCCAGCGCGAAAGAGACGGCTACAGGGTGCGGGAAAGAGAGGGCCTACGACTTGCGGCTGCCATTTGCGGCCAGGAAAAGCCGAAGAACGAGTGGAAAAATTGCAACCACAGGGCACAACCGCCCGCCCCTTGGAAAGCGAACCAAGAAACGAGGCGCAAAAGTAAATCTAAGCAGATCCCCTACAGGGCGGTGCTAAATACTTGCTGGGTTCCTCGGTCATTATTCGGATTTCCTAGCCGTTTTGGGCTCTCACATCACCTCGTGGGCTGGGCAACCCTCCCTCGCCTTGCGGTTTCTTGGGCCGCAAAAATAAAAAGGGGGTGCTCTTGGGTTAAGGGTGGTGCTCGTGTGTGGTGTGTGTGTGTCGGTGTCAGCGGTTGCGCACCACCAACAGTGCTGTGTGTGTGTGTGTGTGTGTGTGTGTGTGTGTGGTTGGGCATTATGAAACCGCAGGAATTATTACACGCTGCGGTCGATTACTATATCAAAACTCCTCTAATCAGGCATCTGTATTGGACAGGGCGGCTCACACGCACGCAGAGGCGTAACCACAACCACTACTGCAACCACGCACACACACACACACACACACAGGCGCAGGCACACACAGATGCTTTGATAGCCAACCAAAACTACGCGTTCCGCTTGAGTCGATGCAGCCAATGAGCGGATTTCGGTCGCCGGATTGCCAGTTCGCCAAGCCGCCAGCCAGCGGATTCGATTCGAGGCCCTTCGATTCGGCGGGAAATCCCGCTGGAGCCGCGGGAAAATGGTGGCCAGCCGGAGAATGGGGGAAAACATAGGAAAACCTAGAAGGGGCAAGCCATTACTAATTGGAGTCACTTGACATGCAGCCATTTCTATTCGATTGATAAAGCACAGCTCAAAAGTAACTCGTAATTCGTTGTTTTTATACGCTGTTCCGAGTTATTTGATAAAGATTATGATAATTTTGAGTCCCTCAGAAAATAACTATAAGTTATAAGCAGTTGGAACCAAAAGTTTCCAATTAGACATAGATCTATAACAATTTCACCCCTGTCAAAATAAAATAGAAATATATAGAAAAATATATAGAAAAATTAAAAAACTAAATATTAGGGCTTAGAAGATTACAAAAATCGAAATATTTAAAAAGGTTTTTACGAGGCTCCATTGCCACATATGGACTCTGTAATCTCTTAAAAATATTCCTAGGCTTACAAGCACTATATATCTAGCAAAAGCTTTCTTGAAGAACCTTCTCTGAAATGATCTGCATTCCTAACAGCAGAGTCATGCGACCTTCTCAGTAGGAACCGCTTTAAAGCTAAGACTTTAGTTAAACTTCTCCTAATAATTTCAATAAGCCCCTAGCTTATACTGCATGATGTTTTATCGAAAGACTGTCGCTTGTGGACTTCCAAAGAGCTCCCAGCCCTTTGATTTCTTTTCGCAAATAATTCGCCCCAATTAGTAGATTTCCGCATGTGTGGCATTGTCGCCAGTTTGAATAAGTTCTGTGTGCTTATCATTAGCCGAACACTCCGACACACCCGTGGGGCTCATCGATGACACCCTTTCGCCCTGCCAACGCCCCCTCGGAGCCCCTCGCACCCCCCAGCCGCCGCCCCTGCCAAAGAAACCAAGGCAATTAAAACGATAAACCGAAATGCCCAGCGGCGTCACCAAAGAGGGTAAATAATAACGAGAACTGAGAGGGAAAAAGAAAGGAAAAAGTGCAGGAAAATAACGATTTTTTACTTTCCCCTTCCATTTCCTTGGCTGTCTTGCGAGCTACACAGAGGGAAAGTGTGCATTATTATAAATACTAATTATAAATAACATTGGCATTCAAAATTAAGTTAGTATAATTAATTAAAACGACCACAAATAAATATTTCACAATAAATATTACAAAACATAATATTCAAGTTTTATTTAGAACATCATTATCTATCATTAAGATACTTTTACATTTATATACCCCATTTTATAAGTTGTGTGAAAACTTTTAAAATAAATTTTTTATGGTTAGGGAAATCTTAATTTTACAGTGTGAAATACTTTTTGTTTTCCTCCGTAGTTGGAGGCAACGAAAGGCGTTCACGTTGCAAGACCGCTAAGCAACGACACCAGGCACCACCGCCCACCCACCACCCACTCAGCCACCCACCACCCCCTCGAACGGGGAAGGACAATTATGAAGCGAGTTGGTCGGCGGAAGCTCAAGGAGCACAGGAGCGAGAAATCCTTGCAGCCGCCGAAAGATTTTGTGCAAATAATCCTAAAGTGAACGACAATGGCTGCCAAGCGGCGGCCAGTGCAACTGAAGTGGGTGAGTGGGTGGTGGGCGGTGGGAGAGTGGGTGGTGCAGGTGACCGGCAGCATGACACTTTTCATTTAGCCTCGGGGGAGAGTGTATTGTTTATCTAGCCAGAACATCTACGCCGAAATAATGCACGTTTCCAACTCTTTTCAACGGGTTTGACTGAAAATAATATTTAAATTCATTAAATAATCTGTAACTGCTTCAACAATTTCGGAGGAGTTTTAGTAAAAGTATAAGTAGATAATATCTACAAATTAAGTAACATTTCAGGGCCTTGTTGTTATATTATAACTTAAAATATTTTTGCCCCAATAGAAATTATTTTATATATATTTTATATGTAAAAGGGTTCCCGCACCATAAACAACTTCAAAATAACTTCAGCTAATATTTTCCTCTTAGATAATTCAATTTTATAAATCAAAAATTCTTCGAAAAATTCCCCCCAAAAAGAGTACAAAAAAGCAAGTAAACTTGTAGCCCTACTTTCTAGCCCCTACTCATAAGCCCTTATAGCCGCACAGAACCCCTTCCCTCCGCCTTTTGTGTGGATTTTTCTTTTAATTGTTGCGGATTCGCATTCTGACACATTTGTCAACCTCAACGGACGAAAAAGCAAGGAGGGGCTAAGAAGGGTGTTGGCGTGGGACAAGGTTTGTTTATTATTTATTAGCCTCAGTCCGGAAGGGGTTGGAGGGGTCGGAGGACATGTGAGGACATCCGCTGGGATAATGATAAACACCAGGGGCAGAGTCGTGGACGGGCGAGGGGAGCCCCCAGTCAAGTAATTTGTCAACGAGCCAGCAACAACAACTGTGGCAATAGCTGCACTGAAACAAATGTTGTGCACTTTGAGAAAAGGCCCAAAGCGTAGTTTACTCCAAGGGATATACCTTTTGCTTCACAGTGATTGTTCTTACTTCACATTTAAATCCATCCGAGTTTCGGAGGTTACCTAGAAATGAGAAATATTTTTAAAAATATAGGTAGTAAATAATATTTGCCAGTTTCTATCCATTTTTATACCCTTGCAGAGGGTATAATGATTTCATTCCGAAGTTTGCAACGCAGTGAGGAGACGTTTCCGATCCCATAAAGTATATATATTATATATCAGCGTAACTAGACGAGTTGATCAAGCCATGTCCGTCTGTCCGTCTGTCTGTCCGTCCGTCTGTCCGTCCGTCTGTCCGTCCGTTTCTACGCAAACTAGTCTCTCAGTTTTAAAGCTATCGGGCTGAAACTTTCCCAAAAGTCTTCTTTCTATTGCAGGTAGTATATAAGTCGGAACCAGGCGGATCGGACAACTATATCTTATAGCTCCCGTAGGAACTATCGGGGAAACAATTTTTAAAAAATATGATCTTCGGCGTTTTTCAACATATAACCTTCAAAGCTTGGAAAGAACATTTTTAAATTAGTTCTGAATTTCGAATTAAATTGTATCAAAATCGGACGATTATATCATGAAGCTGCCATAGAAACGATCGGAAAATAAGTTGGAAAATATGATATGATATTATATCTTTGGTGTTTTTTTACTTGTAACCTTCTAAGCTTGGAAATAAAATTTTAAAATTTTTTAAGAATTTCGAATGATAAATAAATAATAAAAATCAGACTACTCTAACATATAGATGTCAAGAAAATGTTCTAAAGAAAGGAATGAAATAATTCATTTTTTATATCACTGAAATCAGTAACAATCCTTAAAAATGTCACATGGTGTTACTAAAGTTGATTATATCTTGTATCTGCAAGGGTATACGAACTTCGACTTGCCGAAGTTAACTTCCTTTCTTGTTTGCTATGGCTTTCTATGGGTTGTTAAAACACATTTTCATTTCTAGTAAAAAGCCGTGGGCGACACTCGTTTTTTCCTGTGCACACACGCACACCTGTGCACTTGTGTGCGCGTGTGTTTTGAGTGACATGTGTCAAAACTGAAAAACTACGCGAATTTGTGTCAAACCCTTGTCAGCGCGTTTCAAGTGCAATAACACTTTGCCCCAACAAGACACACATCCCTCACGGGGCCGGACCACCCCCACCGCCTGCCGCCAGCCCTGCGAGCCGTCATGAAGACAAAGATAAATACCGGACAGGTGCAAAGCGTGAAGTGGAGTGCTTGGAGTGTGCAAAAGTTGGGATTTCCGGAGGGGCTGCGGAAATGGCTGATACACATCACTTGGGAGGCCGCAGGGCAGCACGACACAGGTATTTGGTACTGATATCGTATGTTTTCAGGGGTGTAATTGTGCCTAATTAGTTTGCAGGCTTGTTGCTGCACCACTACGGTATTTTATTTCGCTGGGTGCAGGATGAGGCGTTGTTAATTAAAATATAGAAATGAATGAACAACAGGAATGTACACAGTCCTAAGTCCTTTGAATACTCCGGGTCCTTCCATATTTTGGCAATTCCCTTTCCCCACTGCCTTCATTACTTCCCCATAGAGGCAAAAATCAAAATACGATTTTAAATTGTTTAACATTTTCCCCCACCCTCTGAACTCCTTTTTCGCAAGTTCCCAGGACATCCTCGGGGCGGGACAGCTCGGGGGTGAGAGGTCACGCAGTGTCTCAATCGTTCCACCCTCGAGCTAAACGTCGCCGATTACACACATGGGAGCTGTAAACCGCGCTTTATGATTTCTTCTCCTTTTTTACGGACCCTGCTGTTTATGGACCCGTCGCCAAAATAGATCAGCAGAACTGAGGAGCGGAATTTGTACAAATTGCAGTTTTGCCATTTATGTGTTTTTTTGCGCCCCGTTTTATGATGGGAAATGGGACATGAGTGCTTGGTGGTTGGTTGCTGGGGCGATACGGCGGCGGCTCCTTAGTTTCCTAGGCCATAACTCATGCGCCCTTTATTGCTTATTGTGACAAGCAAAGCAGGACTCCGTTTTGAAGGATGTGCTTCCAGCCTGGCCAACAGTATTCCCACTATACATTACACTTGATCATTGAAATCTGTAGTTTCTGTACTGTTCCCTTTAAATTCCTGGGCACTTACCCGTTTTCGGACCAACTTTTCACCCCACCCTTCCAGCACTTTTTATTTCGCAATCCATAAAAAAGTGCCAAGCTGGTGGTGCGTGCCAAGCATGGCCAAGGCCCAGATCCATATTTGTTTTAATGGCCGCAGACATGGATATGGCGGGGAATCCGAATTGGAATCGGAATCGGAGTCGGAGGGCCGGGGTGACAATAACCATCGGGATGATAATAAGCGACGGATAGCCTTAATAATGACCAGAAGCGTCAAGGAATAACAAAGGAGCCAGACTTTGGGCAAGGGCGGTACGTGCTCGATATTCAATGACCTCGTGGGTGGGAAGACAAGGACCAGTGCTGACCACTACAGGAGCTCGACATAGATAGAAACTAGTATAAGTTCTTAAAGTGATAAATAAAATTGAAAAAATATAATGAAAATGGAATAACACAGCACTTACATCATTAAGAAATATTCTTAAAACTTAAAGCCATAAAAAGACCTCAATGGGTGGGAAGACGAGGGCCCAGTGCTGACCACTAAAACATAGATACAAATAAGTATAGGTTCTTAAAATGATAAATAAAATTGAAAAAAATATTTTAAAAATGGATTAACTTTTAGTTGATTACAAAACACTCAAAGAGTGTTCAACTGCATTTGAAACATTAAGAAATATTTTGAAAACTTAAAGCTATAAAAAGATTTTGAAAATATTTAATAATTCTAGAAGTATTTTTATAAAAACTTGTCCCACTGCCCACTTATCAAATTAAGATTTTTTATATCTGCCATGTAAAAAGCACAATTTTCGACTGAACAGTTTCTAAATGTTTTAAAAATGTAAAAACGCTAGCAGCTTACCAAAAACCCTAAAAACACACAATTTTCTTGAAAAACATGAGCAAAACAGTGCTAGCCAATAGCCGAACTGGCTGCCCTGAGCCGGCCATGCCGATGGGCTCAATAAAAAATCGAATTGAACATTTCCGGGCGGACGGCGCTTATGGCAACCGTGTGGGCAACCGGACAACGGCCCATGACCGACCCATTCAATTAAGCATGAAAAAAAGTTGCCGGGGAAGGGGGCGCAGGACGCAGGACGTGGCAGTGGCAGTGGCCGTCTAGTCCATAAAAAAGGACATCACTTAAGGAGGAGCTCGGACAGTGGCCGCAACAAAACACGCATCACTTGTCACACATACTTAGCAGACATGGGCGTGGGCGGCAGGGCTGGGAGGGGCGAAGGGTCCCCCCGTCGTGTCCTGCTGTTGTTATTGAGGTGTAATACAATTTTTTGCCATGATACCCCATAACAATGGCCGAAACGGAAACGGAGGCGAAAATAGCCCTTCCAGTTTTCTCATTTTTTGGAGTTTTTGGATCAGTTTTGACATTTTTAAATGAGCGATTTCGACCTAAAAGCTAGCTTTTATTAAATTATTATTTAAATGAACACACAACCTACTTGTTTTTGGGCCGCTATTTAATTCTAAAAAGCTGTTTTGGTTTCTAAGTAGTTTATTATTCATTACAAATTAAATTTCCCATACGTTGCAGCATTTTTGGGATTCATTTGGAGTTTTTGATACCTTTAAAGATATATACAGTGTATGGGGGTTAAATAGGAGCTGTACTAGGGGAAATATATTTTTTAAACGCCACTTTATTTAGTTTTAAATAGCAAGCTTTGGCTCTCAAAAGTATTTTCCGATCCCACTGGCAGTGTGCAACCCGGAACGCCCCCAGAGCCAGCTGCAGACGGAGAAATCGAATCAGAAAAGGTTAACGAGTCCCGGGCACATATGGCGGCATTAGTTGGGATCCTGAGTCCGGGGCGTCCCGGGCGGGGCATCCAATCGTGGACAACGCATAAACTTGCAATTGAGCCAATTTGTAAGAGTGCGGCAAGCCCATTAAGATGAGGTCCTGCCAGTCGGGTCCCGGCAATCGAACGGCGGCCAGGACACCTGCTCCCCCTCCAGCCCGGATCCACCCCGTGTGCGAAGACACACATGGCCGGCTCCCAGCTGGACCCCGACCAGGGAAACTTTGCCGGGCATCTACTTTGCATTACAAGCGCCCACATTAAAATTAAAATAAAGTTTTCCCGGGCACACACATCCCTTTCGATCCCGGCCACCCCCGCCCCCTGGTCGCTCCGGGCCCTTTTCCTTGCCTTTTACTCCACTCCTCGCTTGTGCAACTACAAATAAATCTAAAACTCGCACATTTCTGATGGATACTTACACTCAAACTCGCACACGAGCGCACAAAGGATACGGGTCGGCCGCAGTTGGCCATTCGCAGTTTTATTTTTGCATCTACATCAGCCCACATGCATTATGCATGCGGACTTATATAGGGGGATACCCGGGAGCACAACGAGAGAGATACCTCTGAATGATGGCAAACAACTGGAAGTTACATAGAACACTGTTGGGCGCACTTTATATTTATTTTAATTAAGATAGTGAAGGAATAAACTGAACACAATAGTTTTGAATCCTACGTGAGCACATTAACTCATAAGAAATGACTAAATTCTTGCTTTTTATTTTTACTCAATGTGCCTGGTGCCGACAAATAATATTTGCATAATTTATTTTACGCTTAAGAAATAATACCTGACTAGTGAATACCCCAGGAACTCTAAATCAATAGGGCATTTCCACGCTCAAGGCACCACCACTCACACTTGAGCTCAGCCTGGCATTTCTTGCTGAATTTCATGTTAAGTTGCGCTCTTTGTCCTTCGTTTAGGACCTTTTTGCCAGGACTCGCTTTGGACTTTAAAACAAAGCGCTGGGCTGAAGGGGCAGAACCAAAATAAAGTATGCAAAAAGCGAGACAAAAAGAGGTCCGGGCACAAAGGATGCAGGGGATACAATAATATCCTTAAGCTACGAATGCAACATGAATTTGTCTTTGCTCGACCGGACTTCTCGACCTTTCCCTTGTTCTTCGAGCTGCCTTGCCGAGGCCAGGAAAAAGATAAATAAACGTACAGCCATATTACATACTATATGTAAGCATGGGAGAGTACAAAAAACATGCAAAATAAAAAGGATACTCGAACTTTACAAATGCATGCACATTAGAGAGATTTACGTGTGTGCTGGTGTGTGTGTGTGTGGGAAAGCGGGGAAAGCGGGAAAGCATTCACAGGCGACGCATAAGATTACCACCCACACACTCGAAAAGCCAACGTCCTTTGGTCCCTTTTGCCGTTGCCTTTTGCTTCGACACTTATTTTAATTTATTTCATTTTCATTTATGCACAGCGCTCCAAATGTCCTTTTCCCTGCGCTGCCTCTGTCTGTGTGTAATTAAATAAAAAAGGACCTTAAAGCCGCACCCACACAGCCACGCCCCTCGATCTGGGAGTCCTTCGGCCGCTTTAACCCTAGTTGCGAAACAGCTTGAGATATTCCAGATACAGGATCCTAAGATCCTTGCCCTCGAAGAACAGAAAGGATATGGGCAAACCCAACGAGCGAAACAGACAAATTTACTTATTATGAGCAAGGCAACCAAACATTAAGGGAAATGTTGAATGAAAATAAGAGAGGAGTGGGTACTCCAAACAAATACAAAGTAGCACGGCTATAATTATTACAAATTTAATTTAGTATTGAAAACATTAGTCTGTACCAGAAAACAAGCTAACTTTGACCATAGAGGGCCAACATTTCTAAATAAATAATAATATTATAAAATAAAATTCAAAATCTAATATTATACAATAAAATTCAAAATCTGAAGAACACCATCATGCAAATAATTTCAATGCAGAAGAATACATAGTTTTTAGGTTTTTTCAATTTAAAAAAAACGTAGCTGATTCAATATTTCCCATGAAATTTAAAAATATTTAATATAATATCATATATAATATAATATAAGTCTCCGGTTCTAAAATCCAATTTATCTTAAGCCTAAAAAAAGCAATTTCCCGCAATGAATTTAATTTGTTCTTACAACTCAGTTAAAATATATTTAATGCAATCCTTCAAGATCCCTTGTAAGAGCTCTATAAACATTTTAATAGGTAATTCTCACCTTAAACACGTAGATCTGGTTTTTATACCCTTGCAGAGGGTATAATAATTTCAGTCAGAAGTTTTCAACGCAGCGATGGAGACGTTTCTGACCCCATAAAGTATATATATTCTTGATCAGCGTCACTAGACGGGTTGATCAAGCCATGTCCGTCTGTCCGTCTGGCTGTCTGTCTGTCCGCCTGTCCGTCCGTTTCTACGCAAACTAGTCTTTCAGTTTCAAAGCTATCGGGCTGAAACTTTCCCAAAAGTCTTCTTTCTATTGCAGGTAGTATATAGTCGGAACCAGCCGAATCGGACAATTAAAAAATTAAAAGAAATATATATCTTTCGTGTTTTTTAACATATACCTTTCTAAGCTTGGATATAACATTTTTAAATTAGTTCTGAATTTCGAATTAGATTTTATCAAAATCGGACGACTATATAATATAGCTGCCATAGGAACGATCTGAAAATTAGTAGGAAAACATGAAATAAAAATTATATCTTTTGTGTTTTTTAACATATAACCTTATAAGCTTGAAAATAACATTTTTAATTAGTTCTGAATTTCGAATTAAATTTTATTAAAACCGGGAGACTATATCATATAGCTGTCATAGGAACGATCGGATAATTGGTGGGAAAACGAATTATAGCTTTGGGGCTTTTTTACATATTATCTTATAATATTGGGAATATAAATTTTTATATTTTAAAGAATTTCGAATTCCATTTAATAAAATTATTGATTATTTTTTATGACTGAAAGGGTATACAAACTTCGGCTTGCCGAAGCTAACTTTCTTTGTTTAATCAACATTATAAAAACTGCAATCAAATTCATAGCTAGTTGCGTAAAATACCAAAATGTCTGTATGCCTTAATTGTATTTAAACATTTTAACTTCAAAACTATTTATTGAATTTAACTATAGAACTAATTCATATTCAGGTTAGTGTATCCGCTATGTCAGGACGGTGTATCTGCTAGCTCAGCCAGGACCCGCTCCACACAGCTCAGTGTGACCGCATACAAAATATATACGGTATATTTGGGAAAGCAAAGACGGTATATTGCGATTCCCGGAGCCTATAACCTATCGATTACTCCGCGGTCACACTGTTACTCGGGCTAAAAAAACAAGTTTGTACTTGAAAAGTACGGCGTATTTCCACGACGAAGAACGCAACCGCCCGCCAAGTGAACGCCCGATGCAGCAGCGATCCGCTCGAGGATTGAGCCCGGAATCCGGAGGAATCCCGGCGAGGATGTGATGTGCGCACTGGGCCGTCTCCGCTGGTCGATATAAACTCGTGCCCCGTCTCTTCTCCGTTCTCCGCTCGCCCGCTGTCCAGTGTCCACTGTCCGACGCCCGCTTCTCCTCACCCTCCTGCCCAGCCGATCCCGATCCCCGGGGCAACTCATCCCCACTGCCTCTGCCGGGAAGTCCCGCAGCAGTGGCTAGTTTCGCCAAGGAGCACGAGTGGCAGCACCAGGGAACCCGGGAAGCGCCAGGAAACCGGGCCGGAAGTCGGGAATCTGAGGCATCTTTGCCAGAACGCACCCCAGATACCTTGGCCGGGAGCCCCGATCCCGGGAACGGGATATCAAGAACCACAGGAGCCCATTAAGGAAACTAACGCAAAGCTACCCCGGGTGTTGTACCGGGAACCCACTGGGTTTCAGACACAAGCCTGAAACTAAGCAACGCATAGGGAGACAGTCTGATGCCTTAATTGCCAAGACATTCGGGACTCTTGCCGAAGAGCCTAAACCTAAGAAATAAGAATAACCCAACCGAAAACTGTGGTATCCCAAAGGGAAATATAGGAAGCCGCATCTGAGAGGCCGGGCAGGATCACCAGGATCCCGGGGAGATGGCCACCGCATCGCTGGACGCACTGCAGGCAGCCTATGTGGACTTCAGCGAGCTAACACTCAGAGAGGTGCGCCCATAGATTACATCTAAAGCATATTCAAACGCTGTCCAAAATTGTGGACACATTAGAGGTTTCAACTACTAGGGACTGCGCACTCAAAGACTCACATACGTACACTCTTGATCTTGAAAATACCATTTGTCAAAGAAGTCATGCTGCGTTTAAGATTAACCACTGTTTGGCGAAAAAAGTGGCACATGCTTGATTAGTCGTGATACTATCACAACTTTTAGTATGAATCGCAAGAAAGAACAAACACAAATGTGTTTTTCCCCATAAATGTTCTGTCCACTATCAAACGTATGCTAAAACGTATTTTTAGTCTGGAATTTGTCTTGAAATCTTAATCATGGACTCAGAAATCAGAAGAAAAGGAAAAAGAGCCCACTGAGATACTTGTATTAAACCCTATTCAGGCTCCTGCTTGAGTTGATAAGAAGTTGTAATTGAAATTCCCACAGAGGAACCTTACATACCTCTTTATCCAACACCTTTTGTGCTTTTCCCCGTTTATATTACAAAGCTGATAAGGAAATTGAGTCAAAATTAGCAGAGTTCTCAGAAACTGCCATTAGTTTTCGCTGTGATATGATAAGAAATTTAAATCAAAGTAGTTATACGCAAAGACACGCACTCATATTTATACCTCACCCTTTCCTTCTTCCACCCAGAAAGTCGGTCATGGGTCCTACGGGGTGGTCTGCAAGGCGGTCTGGCGCGATAAGCTGGTGGCCGTTAAGGAGTTCTTCGCCAGCGCCGAGCAGAAGGACATCGAGAAGGAGGTGAAGCAGCTGTCGCGCGTGAAGCACGCGAACATCATTGCTCTACACGGCATCTCCTCGTACCAGCAGGCCACCTACCTGATCATGGAGTACGCCGAAGGTGGATCGCTGCACAACTTCCTCCACGGCAAGGTTAAACCGGCGTACTCCCTGGCCCACGCCATGAGTTGGGCTCGCCAGTGCGCAGAGGTAGGTCGTCGTCATCAATGGGCGACTTTATCGCAGGGCCCAGCCCAAAATGAAGGCTCTCGATGGCAACTTTTCCACCTCAATTACATTCACTTTATCTGTTGAGTACATAAACAAAATAGTGTTTATAAAACTGTGTTTTTCATACCTTCTTTAATTACCTTCGCATGCGGTTTTCCCCTTTTAGGGCCTGGCCTATTTGCATGCCATGACACCGAAACCCCTGATCCATCGCGATGTCAAGCCGCTGAACCTGCTGCTGACCAACAAGGGGCGCAACCTGAAGATCTGCGATTTCGGAACGGTGGCCGACAAGTCCACCATGATGACGAACAATCGCGGCAGTGCCGCTTGGATGGCTCCCGAGGTCTTCGAGGGCTCCAAGTACACGGAGAAATGCGACATCTTCAGCTGGGCCATCGTGCTGTGGGAGGTCCTGTCCAGGAAGCAGCCCTTCAAGGGCATCGACAATGCCTACACCATCCAGTGGAAGATCTACAAGGGTGCGACTACTCGACAAGCCATTTACCTCAGCGGTTAATGACAATTGTGACTTTTAGGTGAACGTCCACCGCTGCTGACCACCTGCCCCAAGCGCATCGAGGACCTGATGACCGCCTGCTGGAAAACGGTGCCCGAGGATCGCCCCTCGATGCAGTACATAGTGGGCGTCATGCACGAGATCGTCAAAGACTACACGGGGGCGGACAAGGCCCTGGAGTACACGTTTGTTAATCAACAGGTGAAGCTAGCTCTGATATAACATAGAAAGATGTATTATTAGTCAGGAAACACAAAGCTTACTAAGTCATACGACCGATTCCTTGTCAGCAAGTTTAACTAAGTCATTTTTAAACTGTTTAGGTGTATAATATTTTACTTCCAGAATGATATTTGTTTTAATAAGCCTTAATATCCATTTTTTATTATTACCTATTTTCTTAATACAGAATTATTCAGTGTTTTAAACAATAACTTTCTCCTGCAGTTCCAAGCATTTGTTTTTACTTTTACTTACAAAAATAACTAGCCATCAAAATCTCGAATGTAACTTGACTAAGAATCTATAATATCCTCGTAAAAGCTAATTTTCTATCCTTGAATGTCCCGCAGATTGTCACCAAAGAGAGCGACGGCACGGTGGCCGCTCAATCGGATAGCCTCAGTTCGCAGGAGGAGGAACTGAGCCCCTCGTCCACACAGTTAACACCGACAACGGCGGCCAACGCCAATGTGAACGCGATAGCAATAACAGAAACAACGACTAGCTCAATGACCGAAAATACCTCATCAACATCATCGGACATCACGCCGACGAATTCGGGCCAACTTGACAATAATCCGCTATTCCACATGGTCAGCAATCGCTGGGACGCGATTCCCGAGGAGGATAGCAACGAGAGCCGAAATGACAGCTTCAACCTCACCTCGTCGGCGGAGGCCACCCAGCGCCTGGAGACGATCCGCAACGGGATGATCCTGATGGCCTGCAAGCCCATGGAGCAGCTCACCCTCGACGTGGAGCCGGTACGTCGTGTGATGGTTCTATGTTCCGAAGCCACTATTAGGTGTCTTCAAAAGTTTATTTTATGCTTAAAAATGAACTATTTCGAAGAGGCACAAATTTTATTAGATATTATGTTCAGATGAGAGAGGAATTTGAACTGCATTTTCTTAAGTTTTCTTTCTTAAGTTGCATAGAAAAGCTCAAGCAGTTCAAGCTCAGAACATGCATATTTATATTTTGATACTTCACTTAAACTAAATAATTTTGAGTGCAGTTTTTTAATATTACTTTTCATACACAGCTTTTTGTTGAAAATTCTATTTAGAAAATGAAAAACACCAAATGCATCTAAATTAAAAGAGATTTTAACATTTTTTAATTAAAATTTAAAGTATTTATTTTAAATTTTTCTAATTGCTATAAAAAAAGAGATTAAAACACTTACTGACTTCAAATTAATATTCTATGACCTATTTAATTAGTATTTTACTTGGACCCTCTTCCTTTTATCTGATTTATGCTTAGTTAAGTAATAATTTATGCCCAATGACTTACATTTTTGCCATGACTAATAAATTTCCTCTCATTTCTTGTACCCCCAGAATGGCTTCGACCTGAGTCGCAGCGAGAGCGGCAGCAGCAGCACGCACGGTGAGTTTTCCTACCAAATCTGTTGATTGTGTACAGCCACCTGCTGTCCGTTTGTTTTCCGCCGATTTTCCGTTGGTTTTGCGTCGTCTGCCATGAATCACACGCACATTGCCGTCGAATTGACAGACACAATGTCGTGGCTTCGATTTTGTATAGCAGAATTTAACATTTAATAGTCACAAAATGCCCCTGTCCGCCAGTTGTCCGCCTTTCTTTTTTAATCCTCAAAGGTGATGTCTTTGAAAGGTATATTATTATAAAATGATTTATTGTGTGAGATTTAAATAATGTATATATACTAATCATACAAAAAGGTTGATAGATTTTGGAGAGCCAACACAGAGCCTTAAGTAGTAGAACTACAGTCTTCAGGCTTTGACTATAAGGTACAGTAACCTTTCAATTTAAAAGATATAATATAGGTTTATAAGGACTGTAGTAATTCTAAACAACATTTTCGAATATACCCACATGTTATACTTTTCAAGTTTTGCAGTAGGGTGTCCGAAAGTCGACCACATCCCGCACATAGATCTCTAGATAGATATAGAATAGTCGAGAAGGACTGCTGTAATTCCAAACAACCTTATGTGCAGTATTACTTTTTACTAGCTATTTTTATGATTCGAGTGCACCAACATGTTGTACTTCTCAGGTTTTGTAGTAGGGTATGCGAAAGTCGACCCCCTGCCCCACATAGATCTGCGCAGGTCACTCTTACTTGATCGTCGCAGCCTGACGCCTTGTGTCGACTCTTGTGGCACGACAGCTGTTGGATGCCGGCCATTGGGCTGTTGGCTTCGGCCGCAGGTGACGCATGTTGGCCGTGTGTAAACAATGCACTCGCCATCTCCGTCCGGCACTCAATGCTCGGTTAATTGGCCGCCGCGGTGTTTGTGTGCGGTGCACAAGGAATCTCTGAACATTATTCAATTGTCAATGTCTCTGGCTGTGCGGCTGCATAAATTATAAATATTTAGTGCGCTCATTCGGATCGGCGAACTTGCGGCGGTCTCGTAATCCTTTGGGCGTATATGGCTGGGATGAAGTGGTGCTTCAGTTCGAGTTTTTAAACAGGGCTCTAGCATACCTTAGATATTTTCGAAAAAGTATCCTTTAAATTTGAACAGGCAAAGTTATTAAAATTTTAGGATTTAGGATTTTTTGATTTCTATTTGATCGAAAATGAATTTAAACTAAGTAGTTTATTGATAATGTTAAATTCGTTTCATAGGATTTTGAAGTCATTAATATAAGTAATAAGATAATAGGATAAATATGAAATGGTAATATTTCAAAACAATAGTTAATAGTTAATAGTTAATTGAATACCCAAGTAGTACCCTCTGTTAACATCAGAAAATACTCGATTACTATGAAACGGAAAAGCGCAAAAGAAACCTATATGCTCTGCGGCGCAACCAGGGTGTCGGCCCCAAATAGTTGCACAAACCTCGCTGCACAATTAAATAATTTGTAATTCGCAGCCTGGCGATTTCGGACAGATTTATAGCCGCAGGCATGCTCCGTCGCTGCTGGCCGGCGAGCATAACAACAACACCTCCCGAAGAGGGGCGGAGGTCGGGCAGATGTGGGAACATATAGAATATGGGAACGCACACATGACGATGCGATCGCCACGGACTCTTGAGCAGCGGCCCCAGCGGGACGTGACTCACCCGGCAATAATCTCACTTTTATTTCGATTCCGTCTATATGGCGCACACTCACTCGCACACCGCACGGCTTATATATAGACCGGGGCACATAGCGGATATATGTGCGGCGATGCTGCCGATTTGTATAATCGGTGGGAGCCGCCGTCGAATCGAGTAGGCAAATCCCACGGGGCCCTCGGTGGACACGGCCGGGCGGAGATCTCCCTCTTACATGTCCCCATGCCATATGTCCCATCCCTATCCCCATGGTATCTGGTAAATAGTATGTTCGGTAGTGCGCCAGCAATGTGTAACTAGTAAATGCATCAACGGCCAAGTCGAGATACTTTTTGGCTCTCGAAGCTCTCGGAGTTCACTGGCTGCGTCAGATTTTTGCACTGTGAAAAAGGGGCCAGGCAGTTGGTCACAAGTTGTTTTGGTCTGGAGGTTCTCTTTATTCTTAAACCGAAGCAGCACTGCATTTTTTATGTCTTTACAACACTAGCTTTTCCCGTACTTGTAATCGAAAGTGTGAAAACTGTTCTTTATAATAGACTACTTGTTGCTGGATTTTTTCTATTTGTAAGCTATAACTTTTTTACATATAGGAAAACCATTTCAATATTTAAAATATGGACTTCTCTTTACTCCTAATCCAAAGCAACCCTGCCCCTTTATGACTTTACAACACTAGCCGTTTCCGTTTTCTAGCAAAAATGTTAAAGCTGTTTCCCTAACTCAGACCACATTTCTTTGCGTGCAGGAAAATTATTCCGCTTTCCCTCGACGCCCGGCTCCCCTGAGATTTCCCAATTGCAGATGCCGACTGCATTAATCACCGATTTCGATCAATGCTCGCCGCACTCGCCGCATCGGATTTGAATGAATCTTCATTGGGTTTTGGTTCGTCATGGAATTCGGTGGGTGGCTGTCTGCTTATCGGGGGTCTCGATCGAGAGGGTCGTCTTTTTCTATGGCCCACTACAGGTTGGCTCGCCGGCTGATTTACGGTCTGCGTTTTGGGAAATTGTTTAATATTTGCTCAGACTTTTCCTGGAAACGATGTCGGTAAATCTTCGATGGCAAATGCTTTCTACGAAGTGTCTCCTCTGAACAATGGCATTTACAGAACGGAATAGAACTGCGCTGGCTAATAGTATTCCAGTGCTTAGTTTCTCCTAATCTTTGAAAGGGCAAACTAAGATTGCCTTCGAGTAACCAGTTTCGAACACACAAAATGTGCTTTTGGCAATTACATTGTTGTAACATTTCACCGTATCACCGGCGACATTTCTTTGTATTTTTCGGTAATCTTTATTTAGAAATCACTGGGTACGTTTCGAAAATATTTTTGTTTACAGAGGTATTTTTTAGCAGTGCCCTGGCTGACTCACTGGTGGCCTCTAACCCCTGGCTTCGCTGCGTGTCCCAGACAAAGAAACCACTTTACCCACACATCTTGGGCGTTTTCCGCCCCACCGCCGTGGGGGAATGATGCCACAGATTTTCGCTCTGGCCGCGTCATCGGGGCCCCGCTCCCCCACACCCCATCCCCCGTCCACCATGTCCCATCCCCGATCTCCGAGCCCCGAGCCCCATATGGCTACATATATGCGAACGATCTTGCCACGTCTGCGGAGCGTTTAGAAGGCAATCCCCGGCGCGAGAATTGGCGCGATTGTTTGCTTTACGGTGGACGTGGACGTGGACGTCTCGGCTTGGCCTCAGTCTGCGTCCGAGAGCCGTGCGATCTTGAGTGCTACGCGAGATGTTCCGGAATCGTCGGAATTGTCGGGAACTCTGCCGATGCGAACCTCCCGGCGCTGGCCAGGAAATACCCCTTGAAAAGGCCTCATCTAACCCGCCCGTTTTCGAGTGAAATTGTTTTTCCCAAAAGAAGCAAAGCAACCAAAAGTTAGGGAAAGAAAAACAAGAGTGTTGGGCGGAAAATCGACGAGCAGAACTGAATCTGAATCGTGTGTGCGGAAAACACGTCATCGCACGAAAAGCAGGGGCGGAAAAAAGAAAAGTGCCGGAGTGGGGGTGCGAGCAATGTGAAGGATTCTCGTCCGCGCATCGAGCACTCACAGCACTTTCCGATCCGAAAACCGACGGCCACAGCTAGCAGAAAGCCTGGCACCAAGAGCCCCAACCCCGCTCCTGGACCCTTTGGGTGGCCTCTCAAGATGTGCGACACGCGCGCCCTGATCAGCACCAAGCAGACCAGCGACCTGCACAGTTGCTGGATCATATATAGTAGGTGGTCCTCGGTAGCAGTCGTAGAGGAGTCTGCCAGCAGAACTCATTATAAAGAGTGCTTCAAGGACAGTCCCCTTACTTTCGGTTGGGTTTGACCACGATAAATATTTATGGAAGGTCGTCAAACTCGAACTTAGGATCTCAGATACGTTGGGATTTTTTACGTTTTGTTACTTCAAAATATTTAAAATTCAAATGTAAACATTTTCAAATCTGAAATATTAATACAGTGGGCTTATAGAGTTTATAAGTTGAACTATTGGCGCATTGAGAGCCCAGGGTATAATAGAAAATGTGATGAAAAAGTGAGAAATGTTTCTTCTTGATTATGAACCGCTTATATGCTGGGTATTTTGAGTGGCCCTCTAAGTATTTACCATACTAGTTTCTCTAGAAATATATATTTTTTAAACTTTGATATCTCAAAAAGCTTTAAATTAAATAAATTAATTAATACCGTGCTGGGTATTAAATATTTATTATTGTAATTGCCTGTTTCTCTCCGTATATTTTTTTTATATCAGTAACAAGTTGTAAAAAAAAGCTAATTAATTTATATATTAATTGATTGATTATTTTTGTTTTTTTTTTATCATTTTTAACGGCACTTGGAGAAATATCTAAGCTTTATTTATTTAACTCACTCCTTTCAGCCAAGAGCGATGGCCGCGAGCGACTCACGGTGACGGACACCAAGCCGGTGATCATGACCACGGATCTGACCAACAACAACAACAGCCACGCCCTCTCGAACGGCCTGCTGAGCCATGCGAATGGGCGGCAACTGACGGAGGAGGAGCAGCAGGAGCAGGATCAGGAGGTCGCCAACTCGCTGGACGTCGCCGTGGATCCCGACGAGGACGAGAACGACGGCACCGAGCAGTCGCTGGCCGAGATCCTCGACCCGGAGCTCCAGCCCGAGCCGCCCATTCCCAACGATGCCGAGTCGCAGCTCATCTACCGGGAGCACCGGCACATGGCCAAGGAGTACCTCAGCGTCGACACGAACCTCTACTACGCGCAGGACTTCAAGGACAAGCTCATCGTCCAGATGGACCGCACCGAGCGCGAGCAGAAGCAGGAGCTGCTGCGCAAGATCAAGGACAAGGTGGGGAAGCTGGTCCTCAGGGGGAAACGTTAACTTTTCCTTTTCTTATTTGTAATGGGTGCTTTTACAACATTATGATTGCATTCTATTCTACACAGAAAAAGTCATAAAAAAGCATCTATTTGTTCGGTAATAGCTGGGACGATTTCCAAACGATTAAATTTAAATGAATCTACATTTCTTGTTATAGAACTAAAGTATAGACTCTATATTATGTAGTGCTGAAGCTACCGCTAATACATGTTAACTTTCTCTTTTTCCTACGATCTCCCAAGAAACCCCTTTTGCTTTAAGCTCAAAACTCAACTACTCAAAACTGTAACGCCATTCTCCATCTACTTTTTCAGGAAGGCCTGCAGAGTCTGTACAACAACCTGCAGCAGCAGTACGAGCGGCTGCCCGCCTCGCGCCAGCTGTCCGCCGGCCATCACTCACATCCGGCGTCCCACGCCCACCCGCATCCGCATTTGCACGGCCAGCAGGAGGATGTCGGAGGAGGACTGCTGCCGGGCTCGCTGACCGGAGGAGGCTCGGAGTCCGTGGAAGAGGGTTGGGTGGTCATCCAGCCGCATCCCAACGCGTAGTCTCCGCAACCGCCGCTTAGTCTCTTTACGTCTTAGGCTAGTGCTGTAACCTCTAATCTGTAAACCGTAAACCGTAAACCGTAATCCGAGGTCCGTACTCGGACATCTTTATCTGTATCGTTAGCCATAGCACTGTGTTTATTTATATTTCGGACGCGTCTGTTCGTTCTAAGCGTTTTTTTAATTATCTCTAAGCGTCTTAGTCCGTGTTTCTTTTAATTTAGCAAACGACCTCTTCACCCATAGGCATTCTCTGACACTTAACTTAGGTTTTAATTGTACTGTTTATATACACACATACTTAGCATACACACGTATCTGTCCGAGGAAGCTGACAAGGAGTAGACCAAAAAAATATAAAAACCATCGAAAGCAACGAAGCAACTCGCCGACTTTGTGTAGAGTTTTGGTTCTAGGGGGACCTAGGGCCCCACAATGAAGTTCCCCGCAAAAACACGCTTAATTCGCATTATTTATACTATTTTTTATTTATTGTCCATGGCCTCCGTTCTTTTTACACAGTTAGCTGCCTAACAGGTCCTCTAGTCAATTGCGTTTGTTTTATTTTCGGCAGTATCCTTTGTTGCAGAAATGATGGGCTGTCATGAAGATGCCCTTAAGTGAAATGCAATAGATCGGGTAAAATGTTGAGGCAAAAAAAGCGAGTCCTTATTGTAGTCTATACAAATTTAGTACAAGGGTCCTAATAATTTACGCCACCTAGCTACTGCCATTCAACAGGGTGGAGAAGGCAGCTGCGGTCTATACATAGTAATTACACATTATTTCAATAATTTAACACTGCCTTTCAGTATTCCGAAGGCATTTAGCTCTAAACGTTCTCGCTGCCGTGCTTGGCACATCTCGTCGCTGTGCACAGTCATCACAAATCTCGCATGTAGGTCTACGCTAGCTATACTACTACGCATACAATCTATAAAAGTATCATGAGAATCGCTAAATTCGATGGGGGGAGATGGATGGACTTGAGTTTGAGGAGCTTCTCGGCAGTTAGAAATCGCACATGGGCACGTAGATGGCCGCGCACGTCGACTCCCAGACATCGTTGGGCGAGTCCCACGAGTCCTTCTCGCGCCACCACTCCTTGCTGTCCAGGTCGTAGGCCATGGTCTCGGCACTGGCCCGATCGATCGACTCCGTGGAGTCCAGTCCGCCCACGAAGAAGATGGTTCGGCCCATCGCCGTCACGCCGGAGTAGAACTTCGGTGCCGGTATCTGTGTCTCCACGCTCCACGCGTTCGCCTCGATGTCGTAGGCGTAGATGTGCTGCACGAGCACCCGCGACTCCGTCAGGCTCTCGTGCCAGCCGCCGCAGGCATAGATGCGGCTATCGACGGCCACCAGGACGTGGTCGCAGCAGGGCGTGGGCATGGGGGCCAGCTCCTGCCAGAGCTCTGTCTTCGTGTCGAACACCCACATGCTGGCCAGGATGTTGGCCAGGTGGATGCCACCGGAGATGTACAGCTTGTCGCCCACCACGACGCCGGCATGCTGACTGCGGTGCTCCTGCAGACTGGGCATGTAGGTCCACACGTTCTGCTCGATGTCGTAGCGCTCCACATTGGAGATGGTGCGCAGCGCCTCCTCGGGGTTGTCGTCGTCCAGGATGCCGCCCACCGCGTACAGGTGCCGGTTGCCCACCGCGTTCAACGAGAAGCGGCAGCGATCCAGCTGAATGGGCGCAATGGTCATCCAGGTGTTCCTCAGCGGGCAGTAGCAGAAGCCGAACGGGTGGATGTACTCCTTCAGGCAGACGTCGTAGGCCCCGCCCACGATGAAGAGCTTGTTGTTGAGGACGGCGGTGCCAAAGTTGCCTAGAATGGTGTACAATATAGAGGCTGCGTAAGAGGAGGATGTTGTGGCCAATCGCATCGTCGGCAGTCCCATTATAACGATGGCCATAACCGTACACTGGTGCTCTGTGGTTACTCTTAATGCCTAGTGTTAGTGGAACACCGAAACCGTCCCTAAAACTTACACTGATCTATGTGCGGTATGGCGGTCAGCTCGTACCAACTCATCTTGGTTGGCGAGAAGCACATTATCACATTGGTCAGCCCCTTCCACTCGAAGCCCCCGATCTTGAGCAGGCACAGCTCCATGCCGCGCATATTCTTCGGTCCCTGCGACAGTGATCGGTCCTCCGGGGACACGGACCCCGCTCCGTTGAGCATGCCGCCCATATACGCCTGCTCAAGGCGATTGTAGTAGGCGGTGGGCAGTGGCAGCTGCTCCCCCTCGTCCAGCGCGCAGTTCGCGTGCCTCAGCTCCTCCAGGGCCGAGTAGCTGATGTGCGGCCACTTGATCAAGCGCAGCAGGTCCCCCAGCTCGGCCTCCTCCAGCTGCTGTTCCAGCGCATAGCTGCACACCAGGCGCACCAGGTCCTGCTCGGCCACGTCGATGGGGTAGTTGCTGGCCAGGATGAAGCGCAGCTGGTCCACCTTCATTTCCCTGAAGTCCGACGTGGTCGCAAACTCCTCGAAGTGGGCGCAGATGTAGCGGTGCGCGCGCTCGGACAGGTCCATGATGCCATAGATGTCGGCCATGCCCGCGATGGCCAGGCAGTTCTCCATCTCGATCTTGGTGCCCAGGAAGAGGGTGCAGCGCTCGATCACCTCGCGCACCTGCACGTGGGTGGCCGCCGCCAGGATCTCCTCGATGTTGTCGTAGTTCAGCTCCAACGTCGAGGTGTATATGAAGTCCAGGATGGCGCCCAGCGCCCGGGCCGTGATCCCGTACAGGTTGATCTCGTCCTTGCGCGACTCGATCATGGCACAGTCGGCGAACATGGCGCAGAAGTAGTCGCTGCTGGCCGCCAGCACGACGCGGTGGGCCTGGAGAAGTGGGTGTTTTTAGTCGTGTTATAAGGTGGGGTAGTGATTTTCTAGTAGGTAGTCACAACGGTTTTGGAAAACGCCAAAGATCAAGGTAAAGATTCCAAGGCTGCAAAATTGAAGTATTACGAAACCATATTCTAATATAATATAAGAAAGATGATGAAGATTAGCTACCATTACAAAGTCTCAAAAACTAGACCAATAACTATGGTAAAGGCGACCATGACTAATTCCATCCACGGTTCGGCCGATCCAATGCACAGCCAGTTCCGGGAATCCCTCGCTATATGTAGCAACGGCATTGGAAGTGCGTCATCGCCCGAAACACATTAGTTTCTGTCGTCGATTGTTTTCGTTTTCGAATTAGCAAGAGAAAGTGAAGATGAGCTTTCCGCCGTCCACGATTATCGATTCGCCTGCCATCTCGACCCCATAACTAGTCACCTAGCGCTCTGCCTGCGCATGTAATCAACGCGAGCCCGTCGCATTGCCCAACCCGAGCTTAGGACTCGGCCGTCCGGTTTGAGCCGATTTCTACTTGTCCTACGCCCGGCCAGCCCTCGCGAGCAGTGCCATAACCTAGCCCAATCGATTGCCACAACGCGGCCTAAGTGGGTTATGGCACGGGTCTGGTGCCCCTAGATTGGCCGGATGTAACTGGTGGCCAGCGTAACCGTGGTGCTTTTGAAGCTTCGCTGGCGAAACTGGGTGCGCAAGCATGCTACTGGACCATTGTAACTCTGCTGTCTTCACAGGTACGCCTGTGGGCACGCTCTTGGAGGTACATGCTAGGGGGTTCGAGATGCTTCTGGTGTACAAGCATCAGAAGTCCACGCCTAGTGGCGCCGAATGCCAAGGGGTTCGAGATGCTTTGGCCCACCGTCCCCAGCTCTTACGGGTACGCCTCCCCGGGGCGACCCAAGCTTACCTTGAAGCGGTGCTCCTCGACGATCAGGGTGACGTCGGTCAGCTTGTTCTCGCTGCGCAGCTTGTCGAGGCCCCGCAGCAGGGCTTTCTCCTCGGCGGACATGGGGTTCGCGGGAGCCTTCGCGGCCGCAGCCGCAGTCGCCGTGGAAGGAGCCGCCGGCGGCGCTGCTGGCGCTGGCGTCGCGGCCATCTCGGCGGTCGTGTGGGCGAGGGAGGAGCGGGCTAGCGGCCTATCAGCCTGGGTGGTGCTCTGCGAGCCCAAGGTCGGGGAATCCGCCTGATAAGAGCTTCTGGCGACGGGCGGGCGGGCGAGCGAGGGGCAGCTCCTTCTGTTTACAGCCGCGGCCAGCTGTGCAGCTCCGATGCTTGCTGTACCCTCGGCGGATTCTCCAGCGGGTGCTCGCGCCTCGGCAGATGTGGGCGAGTGCCAGCCAAGTCTGGGCAATGTCTGGCGGACAGTGGATTTTGCGTTCGTCTTCTCTGCTTGTTGCTGCCTCTCTGCTTCGCTTCACATTCTCCGCTGTTTGGCTTTTTGGCTTTTCGTTCGTTTTGCCTTTCGTTTTGACGTTTCTTTCTTGACGTAAGTGCTGCGCAGGCAGCTATTAGAGATGAGCAGCCGTAGCTGAGCAGCCATAGCTGTGCCGCGAAAGTTCAAATTCCGCCTATCGAACACTGTTCCTGGGAAATACTCGATACTAGGGGAGCGTATTTCTTGTTCTATGGATTAGGCTGGGGCCAACTCTTACTAGAATTCAAAATCTCTACTGGAATTTAGGCTTTTTGCGTGCCGTAATGTATGTATGACCGTATTGCATTTGTATCGATATTTCGGCAGTCGATAGCTGGGCACGCGGTATGGTATTTTTTAGGGCAAACTTCGGGCGAAAGTATTTTATTTATTTATTTTCAAGGAATAAAAAAAGGTGTAATAAGCTACAAAGGAAATGCAAAAAATTAAAAAATTAGGTGACCATTTTAGCGAAAATAGGTCGACAGTGCTCACTTAAAAACGATACTTTTCAGGAGTATGCCCACCGTAAAATGGTCATAGCTTTTTGAATTTTCGAATTGAAATGAAATGAAAAAGAAGTATAAAAAAGCGAAAAAAATGTAGTGTTACACAATTCAACCACAAACGAACACATAAAAATCGGGATTCAGTAATGGTAATGGTTTTTCCAAGCTTTTAAATACGGTATTTTCAAGCCAAATGAAAAATACCAAAGGATACGCACCGATGAATGGTATTTCCCGCAACTGAAATGGTATTTTTCAGCCGGATGGTATTTTCATCGCCTGCTTACGTATGCTTACGTTCCGGCACAGAAATGCGCGTCCGCTGTCTGTTACATTTTAACAGAGGCGCTGTCGCTGTTAGATTTTGTTCCTAACAGCGCCGTTGGAAATCGCTGGAAAACTGGTTGTGAATTTTCCGGGCTGGTTCGATTAAAAATCGCGATCAGTTTCCCCGTCCGGCCACCATTGGCGCTCTAAAATGTTCGATTTCCGCGATTTGCCAACAGCGCTGTTAAGATGCACCGCAATCTAACAGCGACAGAGCAGCGGCGCCGGCGCCGGCGCCGTCTGCAGACACTTACGGTGCTTACGTTCGCCTACGTTTGGCCACGTTTGCTTACGTCGCCCGCAAAAATACTGAAAACCCGCTATTTGGCATTTCGGCCCTATCCGCCGCCTCTCGCATTAGTGTGAGGCGAAATCGAGTAAAGCGAGTGGAAAGCGGAGCGAAGGAGCAGGAAAACGGAAAACGGAGAGCATAGTAAAACACATTTAATTAATTGCAATTGTAATTCGCCCGAAAACGCAGGACGGTGCGCGCGGCTGTGAATCGAACTACGCGCAGTTTCCGCGGCGTAAGTGCAGGCGACACAAGCGAGTGGCGTGTTTTTTTTTCTTGTGAAAAGGAAAGGCACAGTGCAGTAAAAAGTGAAAATCGAGAGATAAAGGACGGGCACCGCAGCCGAAAGACGAATGCGGGAGACGAGGACAGCGCAGAAACACAAGTATCGCAAACATTTCGCTTTTGCTGGTTGCTGGGTTTTCTTGTTTGCCGCCGCCGAGGACGCCAAAAACAACAACAGCAGCAACAACAGCAACAGCAGCCACAACAACAAGGGAGAGCAACAGCCGAGCAAGAGGAAGCAGAGGCGGCGACAACAACAAAAGGAAGTGAAAATGCAACGTGCAACATTTGGATTTTGTTTTGCGGAGTTCCATTGAAACTGTCGCGTTGTTTTTCGCTCTCTCTTTCGTGGCCGTTCGCGTTGCAGCGGATGGAGCGGGGGAGCGGGGCAGAAGTGGAAGGGAAACGAAGCTGTGTAGGTGCCCTGTGTGTGTGAGAGTGCCCAGTCGGAAGTTCGGGAAGGCACTCCGGAGAGCACCGCTCTGGAATGCCTTCCCGTTGTGTTCCCACGTAGTCCAGGCAGAACGCGATCCCGGTACACAGATAGGTGCTCGCGGGACACGTTCCCAGGTGCGTTCCAGAACGGCTGCGGGGAACGCTTCCCTTTGGTCCCCCTCACGAGCCCATGAAATGGGATTCTGTGTGGATGCAAAGCTGTTGTTGGTGCCCAGTCGGAAGTTCGGGAAGGCACTCCGAAGAGCACCGCTCTGGAATGCCTTTCCAGATAGGTGCTCGCGGGACACGTTCCCAGGTGCGTTCCAGAACGGCTGCGGGGAACGCTTCCCTTCTGCCCCCTTCCCGAGCCCATGAAATGGGATTCTGTGTGGATGCATAGCTGTTGTTGGTGCCCAGTCCAGGGGAAAGAATGTGTTCTAGAACGCTTCCACTTTCGGCGGGCACGTCGGCAGCGGCAAGCAAAGAACAACCAAGTAAACCAAATCGAAATAAACCCATCGGTAGTTTGCAAGGAAACACTGAAAACAGTGGAGTTCGGAACATGTTCGTTATTGAAAACAATCAGTGTGGTGGCAAACAAAACCTCCGTGCCTCTTGAAGTGCTCCTACCTTGCCCGCGACTGTGCGCCTTTCGCCTGCCACCGACTCACGTTCCATTGATAAGAGGTGCGGGAGAAGCTAGGCGTTCTGGGAAAAGGATTGCGGAATGTCCCCCAGATGAACAAGCAACAAACCGCCTTATCAGCGCTGTAAAATTTTGTTTGTTTTTCCCTAGTTTGCAAAACAAAACGAAAGCCTAAGTGCACGAACAGAAGAGCAGAGAGGAAGTCAACGAGTGACAAGAAGTATCTTCCTGGTTTTTGGTAAGTATCTCCTCCTACTTCCCTCCTAACTAGGTATAATTCTTGCCCCTCCTTGCGCCCTGCCATCGTCACTCTTCCTGTGGCGAAAGTGAAAGTTTCCCGGCCCTTTTCCCGTCGGTTGGACTCCTCCCCTCTCTCGCCGGGGAGTTCTTCCGGATCTCCGAGAATTCGGTCGTAGCTACAGGAAAAGGCCTCGACCCCAAGCAGTTGGGGAATATTTTCCACTGACAGCCGATGAAACTAGTTGCTAACATTGAGCTTGCTGCAAAGTAGTGCACCATTATTGGGCAGTAGTTTCGACGGGGCAGGAAAACTCTGGACGCCCAATTTTCCAATTTTCGCAGTGAAACTGCCGGACACCGCCGTCCGAGTCCTGCCCTTGGCTCCCCACCCCAGGTCGGTTGACACTGCCCCGAACTTGGGGCAGATACACAACCGATGGCGAGAGTCGATGGATAATCACGCGTAATGAGCAAAGAACAGCGTGGCCCGAGTGCAATTGTTGCAACAATGGCCAAGTCCATTACGTGTTTTCCCCGCACTCTGGCCAATAGTAACGGGCACTCGAACTCGGACCGAGCCACGAGCTGTAGGAAAACCCAGCCTTGTTCGCCGGACCTCGGCTGCCGCTACTGCCATTACCACTCGCGGGCTAATGCTTTTCGTATTTCGCTTTTCTTTCGTGTCTTGGCCAACACGCAAGAAGCAAAAGTAACACAAGAAACCGGGCGAGGAGAAGCAGAGCAGCAACAAGCTGAAATTACATAAAACCTTGAGGCTGCACACGAAGAAATTGCACATGGTGTTGGCTACTCTTGAACGAATTTGGGTCAGCCAATCGCCGACTAAATAGTTACGAGTGTTCAGCGGCCTAAGATAGTTACAACAGGGCGCTCGGAAGTATGCAACGCTTTTGTGAGACGTCCGTGGTGTGCCCAGTTAATTGCATACTTTTAAGCACCATTCGAAGGCATTCCCCGGAAAATGTTTGCCCAAAACCAGTGCCAACTACACCATCAGTAGGAGAAAGGTTGTCAAATTTTCGATATAGAGCCCCTTGTATTTTTGTAGTTGATTAAATCACTTTTCCTCCAGCGGAATATCTAGTGCCTGGAAGACGGAGTCGTCCCCTGGAGAAGGGAACACCACACTCTCCTACGACACCATCTGCGACCCCCGTTTTCTGGCAGTGTAGGGACGGGGCTGGGGCTGGGGCTGGGGCTGGGGCCTGGGAACCGCTGTCTTCACCTTCCCCCGACCATAAGCCTGCTGGACGCGGTCCGAGCACGAGCCGCCCCACCAACGCGGGGCAAACGAACCCCAGCCCCGACTCGGGTCCGAGCAAGCCGCTTGATTAACCTTCTTTTTATTACAATATTTCGTTGGTTGACTCTTTTCGTGGGCCCACCGCTGCTGCTTTTGCTTGGTCGTGGTTTCAAGGCGGCCACGTTCGGGATGGGAAATTAAATGCACTGCAATTACTGCACCCAAAAGGCCAGGCACAAAGCAAAGGGAATGGATGTCGGATGGCGGCTAGATAGGATCTGGGGCCAGGGCGAAGAGAGCCGAGTTCGAGGGAAGAGCGTCGTCGAGACGTGGCTGCAGCTGAGTGGGCTCCAAAATCAGGTTTGGATCGCGGACTTCTCGGCCAGGAGCTGCCAGCGCCTTAGTCGCAGTTTAGAATTTAGATTTAGTACGAAGTTTGGATTTAGTATCGCATGGCAAGGCACGGAACTGCCTTAAAATCGTAACCAGAATCGTGCAGAACTCCCTTGCATTTTACCTACACTACACAACACCCCTGAGCCACGCACCTGGCTTGTTCACTCACTTTTTGCCACCTATTACTCACTTGTTTGTCGGTTAATTAGGCTCAAACATTGTCAACAGCTTGTCGTTGTTCTCTTTGTTGCTTTGTTGGCTTTGTTGCAAGTCGCGTGAAAGCCACAGCGCTATTCGATTTAAATACTAGAACTAGCCACTTGTCGGTGTTGCTGGAGAGGCGGGGGAATGCTGGGATGACATAACCCCAGCGCAGTACCAATGCCTCACAGGTGGGATCAGAGTCAGAGGGGCGGAGGGAAGGTTTAGACAGATCTTGTGGGCACTCTGGGCCCCTGGAGGGGCTTGATCCCAGCGCCACAATCAGCTGGGGAAACGTTTTAGAGGTATTTTAAGAACACCCATGTCTAGCCAGTCTGGGGAAGTCTCTTCGAGCATACAAGCACTGCGATATCTTGCGCTTGTTATTGTTTTCCCTCCGCCCCACTCCGGATTCGTTTTTATTCAGAGGGAAAAGAATGCCAAGGTCGTTGCTCGTTATTATTCACTGTCTTCGGGCCCGCGATAACGAAGAGCAAGCAAGTTTCTAACGAAATGACAAAACTTGGGAACGTGGAAGTGCCGCGGAAAAGAAGGTGCTCGAGAAACAAGTGCCAGCGAGTGCCGCCCAGCACCACCCCTTTTCAGAACCAGAACCGGAAGTGGTGCCAGCAGGAACAGCTCGCCGAGCGCCACGCAAAATGTTCAACGTACTTCGCCCGTGCTGACTTCTGCGCTGTATCTGGAGGCCAAGCCACGTTGCATCCTACCACTCCTGTGACTTAAGTACGAACGGGTGCAGCCGGGCCCGCGATGCAAGCTGGGTTTAGCAACTGATCTTATATCACCATGTACAATCCGGGGCACGAGACTGGGGCACTCGGTGTGAATACAAAGGTTTCGATTGGATGATAGGTTCTTCACAATAGATTTGTAAGGACGTGTCTACGTTCTCTTGCAGTACTACCCGCTGGCTCCTCTCGAAAAGTTCCCTGCGACAGGCCGAAGAAGCCGCAGTTGTCGCCCCAAGCCGCTCAGTATTTATATCAATATTAATATTTATATTGACCGACAAATGGGAAGTGCAAACAAATTGAAATCGCCGGCGCTGGCGCAATTGTCTTGCCTTATCACCGCCGCCTGGCCGAAAGCAAACAAAGGCCATTGCAAAAACAGACGGACGACACTTGAAAAATGAATTGAGCAAGCAAATTGCAGGGAACGAGAATTCGAATGAGTACTATATGGGGTATGGAAATGGAAATGGAGGTGGAGGTGGAAGTGAAAAGCGGGACAGGGTCTGGCACTTGATTGGGATTTGGGACTGGGTTGTTTACCAGTTGTGTCGAATGAATCGGACACCTTTCGTGGGTCCTCGTACCTTTCAGGTGGCCTGCAGGCCAGGTAAGGGGTGTCTGGTGATTGGGCTTTGTCCACCTTGTGATTACATTTCACGCCCCAATCGAAAAGCCAGGGGCCGGAAGAGTCGGAAAGGAAATGCAGCAGGAAGCAGTCAGTCAGCCAACTGGCATTGCAGCACTGAAAGAATCGGTCTGACGCGCTTGTTGGGCTCGAGGCAGGTTGTGTTTTTCTAAATAGTATAAATTGTGAAATAAAGGGAGACACGGGTGATAAAAGTCAACAAAGAAATTAACTAGAAAAGAATTCAGAAATGAATTTCTAAATGAATTCGGAAATGAATTCAGAAATGTGTTTGTAAATGAATTCAGAAATGAATTTGTAAATGAATTCAAAAATGAATTTGTAAATGAATTTTAAAATGAATTTAGAAATGAATTTTAAAATGAATTCAGAAATGAATTTCTAAATGAATTCGGAAATGAATTCAGAAAAGAATTTGTAAATGAATTTCTAAATGAATTCGGAAATGAATCCAGAAATGAATTTGTAAGTGAATTCGGAAATTAATTTAAAAATGGATATAAACTCAGAAATGAGTTTGGAACAGAATTTAGAAAGGAATATACAAACGAGTCAAGAAATAAATGTAGAGGTGAATTCACAATTAAAATGAATTTAGAAATTATGTATTATTTGAAATGATTTTTAAAACGAATTAACAAAATTAGTTGGGCTTAAATACAATACAACTCCACCTAGAAATGAATGTCACACAGAGTTCAGAATGGTCTCATAGACTCTACATCTTGTACCATCTTGTAATTTATTAACGTGTAGACGGAACACAGATTCAACTCAGGTTTAGACTCATCAACGTCGCCATTATCAACTCGAGCGTTGTGATTATCCTGATGATTGTGGCCCTGCTGCTGCTGTCATTTTATCTCTGGCCTCTGTTTGAGGTGGTTCGGGCTGCTGCCGGCGGTGGTTGGGCGGTTTGGGTGGTTGCCTGGCTTCCGTGGCGCGGATAGTGGGTGGTGGGTGCTTTCGGCACGTGCGACGGGCGCTAAGTGGGCGGCTATCTCTCGGCCTGCCAGCCGTTTCCTCTTATCATAAAACAAAGGCGGGAGCAAAGGGAAAAACAACAGCGGTGTCTCTGTGTTTTCATGAGAAAAACTCGTGGAATACACTATCGTTTCTATCCCAAAGAATTTTTTCCGAGAGCTATGGACCTATTATTCTTGAAAATTTAATAAGAGAAAATTGTTCTGAAACAAAGTTACTTATTTCGAGCATACCTATTGTCTAGGTAAAATTAAAGATCTAAAACTTTCTTTGTTACTAAGTCTTCAATAACTTAAGAAATATATTTAAAAAATTGTCAAAACGTCATCACACAATCCATTGAATCGAAACATTTAAGGGTGTATAACAAACCTAAACAAAATACAACACTCAGGCAAACTGAACAAACAGAGTGTGAAGTAGCATTGGGCGATAGCGGAGAACAACCGAACGCAAATGCGTTGGAGGACAGCACTTGACTACAACAACTGAAGTCACAATATCAGCCCAGGTGTGCAGTGCAAAAAATGTCAAAAGCAAACTGCCCCCAAATCACCTGGGTGAAATGAGTTTATTGCATCCACTAAATAGTCTGTAGATCGGTGAATCTATAGGCATAAAGATCTTTTGCACGGATCTGTGCCTCAAAAATTTAAAGAGAGTTCAAACCTCTCGGAAACATGTTGAAAAGTATGCTACAAATTTTTATTAATATTTACATAAAACATTTTTTGATTTATAAATTTTTTCTTAAATTGCTTTCTTGATTCTTCAGAGGTTTAGAGCCTATACAGATTTTATTTTGTTTAATAACCTAATGCTTAAAAATTAAATATAATAAATAAAACTAAAAGTATTGAAGATAGTAAATGTTGAAGAAGTCAGCGACATGTATCAGTTAACATCCTGAATTGGTAACCCAAATCCCCGAAATCCCTGTGAGCCAAGTAGATGATTCGCCCGCATTTTCGCTCGGTGCATGCTTAGCGGCGACAGTAGCCGTCTCTGTTAACTGTTAATGCTCACCGGTGACAACCAGCGACAGTGGCAACAACAAAAGGCGGTAAGCACAGCTGCAGGGCAGTAAAATATCGATCGGCAGTGTCAAGAGCAGCAGGCTTGGACGTCGGAAACGCGGGGAAAAGCGGGGGAAATTCGAAGGGGCGCAAGGGGTGGCTACTTCATACGGCTGGCATTCAAATTAGAGGGGGCGCAAAACGGGGGAGAAGCCTCGCCCAAGGAAACGAGCCAAGTGATTCCAGGGAGTGAATGAAAACGAAATGAAAAGCCAAGGGAATTATGAATGAGTTTTTGAGAGCCGAATATGGTTGTTAAATGTGAAGTTTAATTTTCACTCATCACTAAAATACTTCACAGAATCTTACAATCCCAAGTAAGGGCCCAAGAGCAGATCCCAATAGTGCATCATTAGTTGGGAAATTGAGATTATGCCCCAAAGTCAGCACTCGGGAATGTCAATTGAGTCACTTTAATCACCTTCCGACTTCTATCCAGCCGAGGAGATTGCATTCGTTCTGCGAGGATTGCATCCCGCAGATAACTTGATTTCCTTCCTTTCCCCCTCTGCCCCAGAAGCCCCTTCGAGTGTACAGGAAATTGCGTTTAAATGAATCAATAGATAAAAGCCTTTGCCAATTGCATTCGCATCTACTTTGCCGAGGCGCGAGGAATCCTCTTGTGCACAGTGCGAAACAATTGGGTTAGGCACATAGCCATACTTAGTTGCAATCTAATCACAGTGAAATCTTATCAAGTGTCTGGTCAGAGTCGCACTCTGCATCGCATGGTGATGAGAACCCTGAAGCCAAACCTTGGAATCTCCCGTGATCGGTAGTATCAAAACGCGGATTCTTGAGGACTCCGACGCTTTTTCTTCGTGCGTAGACGCAAGCTTGGCTGGGCGAGAGGGAGATGGCCGGAGGGCGGGAGGGAGACGGAAAATCTCTTTATGTGTGCAATTTCCGTTCCTTCTGCGGCGCCCCCTCCTGCGCCCAGTCCCTCCCTGCCCCCACTTTCGCGATGTAACGACTTTTGCGGAGGATGCGACAGATAACAATAACAAAAACAACAACAATGACAAGTCAAGGAGCCTTGAAGCTGCAGCTCCTGCTTCCTCGCCGCCGTCTTTGTGTACCCTTACACACACTGCATACACTGGAAAAAAGGCTGTAACGGAAGGAAATAAATTTAATTTACCAGAAAATTAGAGACAAACATAATTTTTAATGGCTGCAGTTCCTGCAAATTTGTACGACATATAGCTCTACTTATTTTTTTTATTATTTTTAAAAAACCAATGCGCTGCATAGAAATTTGTTGCGGTGCAGCTGTGACTTGGCAGTGACTTGATTTCAAAGCTGAAGCTGAAGCCGGTTTGCGATGCTTTTTGCGGCCTGTTTTGCGGCCTGGTCCTTGAACCGTCTCCCGCTCTCTCTGTCCCTCGCCTTCTCCCTGGTTCTCCCTCTCTCCCTCTTTTTTGGGCCTTCCCCTTGGGTAATAACAAATAATAAAAAGAGAGGAAGCCAGGGCCAAAAGCCAAGAAGACAGTGAAAGCCCGCTTTAGACCATATCAACAAATATTCGGAACCTACTGTGCTATTCCAGGGAATGATTACTCCGATGTCGCAGTGGAAAGTTGTCTGGAAGTGTGCTAGATACTTTTATTTCAAATAGGTAGAGGCCTAAACGGAAACAGGTATTAAAAAGTGCCCACCTGGTACAAAATCTTTGTAAAATTCTGGGAGACTCGTCGTTTTTTGCGCCCTTGCATTTGCAAATTGCATAGAACTGCATCCAAACGAGTGCAGGTGAAAGAGACGGCAACAGCCGAGGAAGGAAAGAGAGAGTGAGACTGGGCGGGAGACAGTGAGTTGCATCCAATTTATTAAATGCCCCGCAGCTCTTTACTTCTCATCTGACACTGTACCAAATTAGACACTAAAAAATAAAATAAATACAACAAAGCGGGGAGGACGGGCTTTCGGTTAACCGGTATTTGCACTGGGAAAAATTCTTATAAAATACCTCTGTCCATATCTGAAGTTATGGCAATATAAACATTGTTTCGTTAAATATTGATAAGCTGCTGACTCTGTATTACTTTTCCGGTTAGTCAAAAGTCTAGGGTCAAAAGGCCCTTAAAATTGAAAGCAGCAGTTTTACAATTGTTGCTCTTATTTTTGCTTTCCATTGAAGGCAGTATTCTCAGATGCATTAAGTGTAATAAAAAGATCTTTTGCAATTTTTATTGTATTGGATATTTGTCGCTCTGCATAAATCCTTCGGATTATGCATGCGGTGCAACCCCCAAACAACGCAAATGCAACCCTCTTCCTGTTTACCCCAACCCCCAATTCCTACCCATTTTACCCCCCTGCGCCATGCTTTTACCCCCACATCTGTGAATTGCATTTTGAATACTCATTATGAGGGTTTTCAGCTCCGGGGGGACTCCCCCATTCCCGAACCACCATTGACCACCCCCTTTGGGTGGTGGAACCAACAACCCAACAACCCTCGCTCCCAAAAACAAAAACAAAAAGAAGGAAAAAGCAGGAAAACCCACCAGAACCCAAAGCCAAAGGTCCGATCCGCACTTTGTGTGCCACCCTTTCTTGCTTTTCATTCATAAATGGATTTAAAGTGGATGCAATCTGGGCCTGAAAGTGGGTGGTTGGGTGCTTCCAGGGGGTGGTTCTGGGGAGGAGGGAGCGGATTATTAACATGAGTATGCACTTGGAGCCTTCATTATGAAATTAAATGTATACACCACCCCTGTAAAAACATATGTACTTATATGTTTTCATACCGAGAAATACGTGTTGGTTTTCGTAGAGATTTTCATGGTTTTCCCTTACAGGCTTCAGCAGAAAATATTCCACGAAAATGAACAGATCGATGTCGTTGGTTGAACTAATCCACTAGAAATTGTAACCAATGATGGAAATTACTATAAATTGTTGAACGGAAAAGCTTAAACTTAATTTACTTACTTCCTTGCAATATTTCTTGCCCACCCAACCAAAAATCCAGTTCTTACGATTAAAAACAAATTCAATCAGGCTGATTGGCAAAGCAACCCTGAAAACACCCCTGCGACCATCCCATCGGAATCGAATACTTTTCGGATTACTACCGTCGGTCAGCATAATCCTTGGAGAGCCCATGAAAACCATCCATCAAGTTGTCAAATCGGGCAGAAGATGAATGGAAGCCAGTTAAGGGGATTACTTTGGAGAATCGTAACTGATATGATAAGTGTGCCCGGATAGTGAGGGGCTTATCGACTGGCGGTAATCTGGCAACCCTGGTTCGGGCAACCCCAATGGTGTGCGACCATACTAAATGCCTGTCAAAAAGCTGATCTGTCAAGATATTGAAAGCCAATTTTTTTCTCGTGACTTTGAATTCGTTTTCGCTGAAAGTAAGTGCTTAGAAACCGGAAAAAACGTGGAACTAACCTATTTGGTGTTTTCGATCAAGGCCTTAAGTGGTTTTAGGCAGCAGCAAGCAGCGCGAGACGAGCAAGGAACAGTTTTCAGAAAGATTCAGCCAGCAGAAGCGGTGCACGTGAGCGATATGGCCGATATGCACGACCTTGACAAGGGGGAATGCGACGCACCAATGGACGGGGAGATTCCAACCAGGACCATAGGCACGGGGTCCGAGAAGCCCGGACCTGACGGCGAAGGCGGGAAGCCGGAGGTCGAGGCGGAACCGTCTTCCAACGCCAATGGGGAGCAGGACCCTAAGGGCGGAGAATCCGCCAAGAAAGCCGACTCAGATCAGCAGGCCGGTGCTGCGCCTGAGGTGCGCGAGATGCTGCTCGATGAGGAGCAGTTGTCCCCCAAACAGGGCCTGGAAGAACCACCTCTCCCAGGAGATCTTCACCAATCCGGGGATCAGAATAAGACGCGTGAGTTGGGCGGACTCTCGGACCCGGAGGAGGAAGCTCCTCCTTGCCCATCCGCGGAGAACCCAAAGCAGTCTGAAGGGAAATCCTTGCCAAAGCGCGATTCTCATGATCCGGTAAATTGCGCAATCGCTCCACGAGCCAAGCGACCAAAACTGGTGGACCAAAAAGACGAAGACTCCACCCCAAACCAGGCCACCCCGTCCTCCGAGAACGAGGCTCCCGCTCAGCGCATTGACCGCTCCCAAAACTAAACTATACCATCTCAATACTGAAGTTACCTCACACAAACAGTACACCGAAACAACTTTAAATTTAATTTCACTGAAATAGTTTGTACCTAAACTCAATCGACACTCCCAATGATTAAACTTGTTGATGGATTGAAGCGCTTTTGGCATGCAGAAATCTTCACTTTTAGAGAATCTAGAATATGCTTGCCCCTTACCAACTTCATTTCGAAAGTGAGCGCTTTCCGAGTGCATCAAAACAAAGATGTTGTTGAGTACTAAATAACAATTAGTTGCTACGCTTGTTCTAAACTGTAGTGCTTTTCCCCGCCACACCGCGATTCGTTCGTTTTTATGGCCGGCAAAGCGTCAAGTCATGCTTCAAGCCATTAGGTGGAAATCTGTAATCTCAAGTTTAGCGAGCTCCTCCCCAAACCCTCAGCCCCCACCACAGCCTCGGCTCAGGGCCTAAAACTTCTCACAAATAAAATTGAAAATGCGATACAAAGGAAAATAATGAAACTCCTCCCCTTTAATTGAGTTTTGTGATGCACCGAGAAATGACTTTGCAGTTTACTAACTAACTTTTGGTAATTCCGTTTTCGACGGGGCTTCCATAATTTGAATTTGAGGCTTTGTAGAAGAAAAACCAGAAGAGCAGGGGCGAGCGCCGAGGTCTGCTGTTGCAGCATGCAAATGGTCACGTAACACAAAACTATTTCCAATTAAAACCCCAAATCAAACCCAATGAACTTTGGGCGACAACGAAGGGGAGTAGCCATCCGGAGGGGAGTGTTCTCCGTCAGATGAAGTCGGTGCAAAGATCTTCTGCGATATCTCGACAGTTGAGTTCACTCCCAATTGAACTTGGGGAATCCATGTCAGCAACGAAGACAAAACCCATCCGAAAGAGTATCAGCCATGTGAGGCTTTTCTCCACTCACGTTTCGGTTGCTTTCGTATGCTCTAAAAGAAAGCATTGCTTTGGGCTGGAAATGATGTGCAAAATAGCTCTATAGTCCCGGTGCTATTATATAGTAATGGTAAATACCGTTTGGAAAATTCGGTTGCAGGGTAAAGCATAGTTTTCCATCGCAAATCCCTTGATCTTTCGGCAAGTGTGCTAGAAGTTTCGACCGGATTCGGTTCTCCTTCCATCTCGTTGCCCTGCTGCTCGGCGAGCTCTCTATTGAATGGTCAAAGGCCTGAATAATTGCGAATTAAATGCTGTGCAATTGTGGGGCAGGTCATTCTGCATAGAGCACAACAGCCCCTGCACGGCGCTTTAATTTAAAAACGCTTCCCCTCCTTGTTCTGTGTTCCGCCGTTGCCAAGGGTCGGCCAGCAGCCCCGACTCATCGGATCCCAACCTTAGTTCTTATGTCAGCCAGGCGCGCGTACAATATCATTTTCTGTTTTTCAGTCTTTCAGTTTTATACTTTTTGTTTACTCTGAAACTGTTGGGTTTGTTTATGCTTTCTGGTGCCTTCTCGCCCTCGTGTGTGCGTTCCTGTTGTTTTATATTTATTGTAATTTCACTCTTTGGCTTGGCTTCTTCTGGTCTCTAGATGGTCTCCATTCGAAGACGAGTCGGGGAGTCGAAGAAAGTCGTTTTGGCGGCTGCAACGGGAGCTGAATGTCTGATTGAATATTTTTGCTAGTTGGTTTGGGTGCGCGATCATCTAGTACCTCCCTCGGCGGATCTATAGTGTGCTTCGATGACACAACCTCGTGACAAGATCTGTGGGTCTATTCAAATGTTTACGTCATTGAACACTCATGGGAAGACGACAATGTTTACACGAATTTATTCGCTTAAATTACATTTGTCAAAGAGCCAGAAAAGAAAGATCTACACGAACGACCATAAATCATACTCGGAGAACTCGGATAATGATTGAGAAAACCGAAAGCACATACGTGCGGCTTAAATAAACAAACATCCAGATACATTTGTGGACCTCTGGGCTTGATTAATCATTAAAATGTGTATTAACTTATTCCTGACTGCATTCGATTCATGAAATCGCAATGATAATTGCGGAGTGCCTTGGGCAGCCTACTTGTCATAGTACAAGGTCTGAGCTTTGGCCCACATGGTTCTGGCACTCCGACCACATCTCCTCGAATTCAGTCCAAGTTCATGCTCGTCTTTCTGGTGTCTAGCTCTCCACCAGTCCGCGAAATTTGGTTATTTCACTCGTGCTGCTGGCCAAATTGCTTGGCACATTCTGAAATGAAAATTCCTGGGCCGCCTCTGGCTGCACTGCGAGAAAAATGGCCTATAATGTGGGTAAATTAATGTTGGGGAGAACAACAAAGGGTTGAGATATGTGTTCAGTCTGAGCATTTATTGGATCAAATTGGAGCGCCTTCCTGCAGCGCTGTTTTCATCACTAGAACTCAAGCTTATTCCGCTTGATGTTGAGTTGCCTTGAGCCAATTTTTGTTTTGCCGATTTGTACTCTTGCTCGACTGTTTTGTGGGCCATCTTCTAGGCACGTCTATTTGTCTTTCACCAATTGACAAGTGGGAGTGTTCTCGAACACTTCTTTCCATTCCATTCCATTTCCCTTCTAGCCTGTCAGGATGGTGTTGAATCCAGCCCGGTGTTCTCATTCGACTTGCGTTCTTCTTCTGGCCCGTTTTCGGCGGTAAACCATTTAATGATGATATAATACAGCCAACTAAAGCACCCGAAAACGCACACACAGGCGCGCTGGGAAATTGCGAAGAAGAAGCTCGGCACGCAAGCAGTGTTTTCCCCATTTCCCCCTGAAATTATTTTTTGTGTGCTTCTCTCCATCTCACAAAGAATACAACAAAAACACAAAAAGGTCGTTGAATGAGGTCAAGGTAGCACTTGCTCCCTCTCTCCCTGACCTGTACTCACCCCTCCCTTTCTCCGATGGATTTTCCATCTCTCTCCGGAGGAGGAGGAAGAGCCCGCGCCAGAAGCACGAAGAAGATGAAGAAAATGTTCCCATTTTCCACTTCATTTATTGATTTGCCCGTCAGTTGTCAGAAATTAGATTATTAAGGCGTTCGCTCCGCTCAGCTGGACCAACAATTTTCCCGCCACCCCCCGGCCTTTCGCCAACCGTCGACCGCCGCCTGCCGACCGCCGCCCGCCGACCGCCACCCACCGCCCAGCGCCCGCTTGCCGCCCCCCGCTGGCGGAAGGAAAGCAGGGAAAAGAAAGACATAAAACACATAGCACAAACAAACAAACGACGCTGCAAGAACATTAAATAAACAATTCGAAAATAAACGTAACAACAAAATACAACAAAATTAAGTATCGGGAATAGTCGAGATGTTCGACGATATCATTACCCTGTAAAAATGAAAATGCCTTCGGGTACAAGTCAGCTGGGGTTGCGTTCTCCTAGCTTATATGATAACATGACAGATGTTAGAGTGGAAAGTTATGTTTTAATAGGAGGTAACTTGGGTCTTTTAGAATACGACAGGATATTGCTGGAATTCATTCGCTTTTTTGTTAAAAATAAATTTGATTTGCATGGCTTTACTAACTTTTAATTATGTTTTGGGTGGTAAGAGGCAATAAAGGTGTTTGAGGGTTAAATACCTATGAACTGTATGGTTTCCCAGGTTGTAGCGCCTCTTTGAACGGGGGTGCCTACACGGCCGGGATCTCGAAATATCCCAGGGTAGGCCAAATGGAAATTGAAATTGTGAGTGACGCCAGGCCAAGACACATGAATGCCTGGGTACATTGCCTTTTCGGTGTGTGTTTGTGGGTTGTTTTTCCTTCTTTCTGGTTTTCATATAAGTGTATGGCTATTCCGATTCCGAATCGGCGGCGGCGACACTTGGCAACAAGTTGAATGGCTCTCGCCCAGCGCCCAAGGGGGCTGTAACCCCCTGATAACGAGGGACAGATCAATATATACAGAACGTACTATATGTGTATATGGACAGGTGAGGCTAGAGGTATATGCACCTACAAGGCGCTGTGGGCTGTGTGCTGTGTGCCGTGTGATGGCTGTACGGGGTGTGCATAATAGACGGGCGTGATGTTTGTCGAATCCGATCGCACCGGCAATCGGCCTTTGATGTGCGTCGTCGTCTGCCACAATATTTTTCATACTCCCCGACGAGCCGACTTTCTCATGTTACCCCGTCTTGTTTTTGATGGATTCCGATCGGATTTGTGGGGCAGAGGTGTGAACATGCCGCGGAGATAACCTTTGATACGGCGTGCCACGGAGTGTGTTAGTGTGCGATTCAATTGGGTTAGGTCGGCGATTCAGTGGGTTGTAGATCGTGCAATAAGTGAATGAGCATTGTGTGTTGTACAACACTGCCAACCTGACCTCAAGATTGGCTGGGAGTTTATTAAAACCTTAACTTTCGTTTAAACTCCTGTTGACCCACAATGTTGTCAATAAACCAAGATATTACCGGTATCCCTGGGCAGTCTTGAATATTTGAAGTTAACTTGGAAAATTCCATTTTAACGACCTCTGGTTAAACTAAGTGTCAGTTAAAAATATTTCGAAATTTTCAAACGGTATACTAAGTGTGGCAATCAATTAGTTAATCTTGAATATTTGAAATGAAACGGAAAGGAACGGAAATTCCATTTTAACGACCTGTGGTTAAACTAAGTGTTACTTAAAAGTATTTAAAAATTTTCAAACGGTATACTAAGTGTGGCAATTAACCAGATACTACCAGTGTCCCTAGGTAATCTGGAATATTTGAAATGAAACGGAAAGGAACGGAAATTCCATTTTAACGACCTGTGGTTAAACTAAGTGTTAGTTAAAAGTATTTCAAAATTTTCAAACGGTTTTCTTTAGTTTAACATGCGCACGTCATATTACACTAAGTGTGGCAAATAACCAAGATACTACCAGTATCCGTAGGTAATCGTTAACCTATGGTTCAACTAAATGTTAGTTTAAAATATTTGGAAATTTTTAAGGGGTTTAATTATTTGGTAGATTATCTTGTCCTTGGTAGACCATTATGGTTAAGCTGAAGGTTAGTTTTAAGGGATCACTTTACTTTAACCGGCGGGTGAGAAACCGACCCCTAAAGGCTCATGGTTGATTTCTGACCCGATCGACTCCAGCAATCTGATCGAGTGGCCTGCATATAGATCTAGCATATGAATGATTTATCGCTGATACCGCTGTTTGTTTGCATTGTACTTTTGTTTCGCTCTCGTGTCAGCTTTATGTACCGACACATATATCGCCTTTTTTATCGACTTCATTCCGCGAAATTGATAGACAAAGAAATAAAAACGGAGTCAATACGTATGCTCGTATTTATCTGTAATTTCTTTTTGTTTTTTGTTTAATGGGGAGAAAGAGAGAAAAAGGCGAAGAAATTTTATAAATGTAATTGCACGTAATTGGATGCCCCCGCGTGTGTTTCTCGGTTTCTGCTTCGTTTTTTGTTTATCGATTCCAAGTTGGTGGCTACACGGCCGAGCCATTTATCGGTTGCCATATATCATTTGTCTCTATATATTTTTCCCCGTCGCTATCTGTGGACAGATATGGAACTGGAATGGCTATCGCCCAAAATTATTGTAAGGGCAGGTGAACACTGTAAACAAAATTGGAGATAATGGACAAGAAGTGTAGAAAAGAGTTGAGAAGCAGGTATTCAAAGGTAAAGAGCTGTGATTTAACAATATCTTACAGCGACACCCCCAAAGAGCTTGCACATTAATCTCTTTGTTTTATCATGGTATCGTTGAGTGTATATTTTAAGTAATACAAACAAAAACCTCACCGTCAATTGAGCTGAAAAAACAACATTTCCTATCAAATTTTGTGGCAAAAATGATTGTAAATATACAAATAAAATGACTGGCACCAAACTTATCTGGCTTTCTGGGAACTAATTCAAGTTTGTTTTATTGAATGAACTACTTAAGCCGGTGCATCGTAATTTCTGCCTTAGTTGCCTTAGGGAAAGCCAGAGAAAAGGATTTTTGACGGGAGTTAAATGTAAATAATAAATTTAGTAAGTGATAACATGACTTAGTGGGTCACACTTAAAGACTTTTTGCATATGCTAGAAAATCGGGAGAACAATTTCGGCCCTTCGAATAAATATTTCTGTGCCGCCCGATAACAATTAAAGAATGAAATGTCAAGCTGAATAAAGGAGATGATATCACGACGTAAAAAGACGATTCGGTTGCCGGCCTTTATTGACTTTGTACACTTAACAATTTTGCTGTTGCCTTTTACTTGGGCTCGTGTGATAACAATTAACTTGATTGTTCCCCACTACAAGCGGCCGGGAATGAAATCGAATATAACTGAGAAAAAATCGGGTGAAGTACGGCGAAGCAAAGAAGATAAAAAACATACAAATTCGTTTCGTGTCCAGTAGGATAATAAAAATAAAGATTGAAGACAGAACACGCGTGTAATGAGCCAAGCAGCGGTAAAAGTATTAAAGCCCTGCTCGAACAGCGCCAAGAAAGGAGAACAGCCACAGAACTACATCAATCAAAGTTCATTTTTTGGGGGCGGTTCGGCTGCTGGAACATAAAAAACCATCCGAAAAACGAGTCAAGATGACGGCGAATCAGGAGAAATATAGGGTTTGGAATATATGACCGAAAAAACCAGTTCACGTGCTATAACACCAAATGCCTATATCAGATTCTGTGAGCCGAAAATTGTACATAATAGTACAATATAATAATAAATTATAATATTATATTATAATATTTTATATTATATCATATTATATTGTATTATTTCATTTTATCTTTATGTTTTGCCTATCGCCTGACCTTCAGTGGGACCATCGGCACCAGAGCTGATAAGTTGATATAGGTCGTTATATGGTGTTTTTCCCAAAGACCGACTGGCCAAGGCCTAACAGAAGCCGAACAGAGTGTTTTACAATCATTCACTGGGCTTGTTATTTTTTACGATTACCCATTTGCCACCAAACCCAACACATTTTCAGTAATCTGCAGCCGAATCGGTTTATCTATCCGCTGCTCTGCGTCCATCGCCTTGAGTGACTTGACACACTCGGGTTGGCCCCACTTTTGCGAAAAGAAACTACTTTGACAATGCAATTACAGTGGGGCAATTATGGCGACCAGTATATCTGAGCGATTCGTTTTCGTCTGTCTATCTGTTTGCGGGTAATTACATGTGTTTTGGCTCAAATTATTGTGCTGGCTGTCGTTTTTGCCTTCTTTATGTTGTTTAATTACGACGCTCGATGCGATAAAGTTGGCAAACCCGCAAACAAAAAGGTAATCACAATAAAAGTATGCACTGCAATCACGAAGTCCATCAAATCCTTCGATTATTCAGGGACAGTTACCTGGGTCTTTGACCTCTGACCCTATCGCGGGGGTGATTAAACGACGCTCCGCGGGCTTCCATTTGTGTTCGCAAACAATAACCGAAAATGCACAGGGGGCAGCCACATTCGCACTCCTTGGATCCGCAACCAATCAAGAAGTCGAACTCGAACTCGAGAGATGAAGGTGAAATAGATTTACACCATGGAATGCAGGTAATACCTATGACAGGGAGCAGGCATTGGAACTATTGTTTTGAAGAATATTCCAAGTGGCTTGCCGTAAAAAGTTAGCAATGCAATAACTACTCTGTGCCTTTAGTTAGTCCGAGCTTAAACATTTCGTTAGGCTTAATCGAACAACCTCACCTATTGATTGTCCCCGCCCTCGAAGTGATAACTTTCTGGGCAAGCAAAAGTGTCAAACGGAGGAAAAGCCAAATAAGAAGGGGCGTTAACCTGGCCTTTTCATTTTTAATACCTCTCCTAGGCTGTATTTTAGCTGTGTTTTTCAGGAAAGAGCGGTAATAAACGGCATTATATCATCATCGCAGCGTTGATTATTACGATCCACCAAAAGTCATCGCATATATGGCCGAGTACAGTTAGTTGAGGCTTTTTGCTGCCCAGTCCAACTGAAACTGGGGAAAACAAAGGCTTCGAGCCACAAAAAACACAGAGCGGGGAAAACAAAACAAAACCTTTCCAAGCTTTAATTACAATGCATAAAAACACAGTAAAAACCCGAAAACAGCCCCAGCCATGGCATTTGTGAGTTGGACATTGACCGTCAAATGAGAAGTCTGAAAAGTGTAACACGCTTGGTCGCAATTTAACCCTTCTCGGCCCGCGAACTGCTGGGAGCTATTGGGTTAAGAGTGAGTCAATGCCAGGAACACTGGGAGATGGTACTGCGGGCCATATTAAACGAATTCCAGGGAACAAGATCGGGTTTTTATGTCACGAAAGCACTTTAACAACAAACAAGCTATTGGGTTTCTGTCGATCTAACATTGTATTACTGGGCTCTCCAATGGGGTTTATAGGTAGGAAGGTTTTGCATACGTAGAGATCAAACAAATACAAAGGAAAATTCTATATATATGCAAATTAAAAATTCTATAAATAAGGATCTTCCTAAACTGCATTAAACAATTTAAAGAAATAAAATAACCAGAACGCCTTCTCTTCCTTCCTGCAGATGGTTTCCGTTTTCGCAGCGATCGACCGGCAAGGAGGTTCAGTATCGTCAGTACTATGGTAACATCGGTCGGTACGATGGGCCTCGTGCCGCAGCCACATCGAAAGCTTGCCACGCATCGCAGGCTGTAAGGAAAACCCCGCCCCTCCCCCCGAAAAAGGAAAACACAACTGCAACGCGAAAGTGCAGATAGAGGATAAGATACTAGCCGATAGAAGAGGAAAACCCGGGGTGAAGCACCACCCCCACGCACCGCCACACAGATGAGGGTGCCACCAACAGGTTGACCACCAAAAAGCAGAAAAGAAAAGTAACTAAAACAACAAACAAAATAAAATAGTAATAAAAAGCCAACCGCACGACAAATAGAAAAGGCAATAACAGCAGCAACCCACCAAGCCGCAGAGCCGGGCCGCCGAAAGAGAGGAGCGTGTGAGCAGAGGAACCCCCCGGAAAAGCCGCCCCTGGACAACCACTAAGCCCGCACAACAAAATGTTACAAAACCCGAACGCCTCTGCCGCCGCCGCTGCGCACTCGGCGGCGCAGGCGGCCTCGGTGGCCGCTGCCTCCGCCGCCGCAGCGGCCAACAACGCGGCCCTGGCCGCCTCCTCCATCCAGCCCAAGCTCATCGTGATCCGCCGGCGCCCGAACCAGGGATTCGGCTTCACGCTGCGCCACTTCATCGCCTATCCGCCGGAAGACGACCCGGCATCCGCGTCCTCGGCGGCCGCAGCACCCGCATCGGTGTCCGGCAACTGGCCGCAGGTGAGTCAGGATTGTGCACGGACTTCGGAGGGGGATGTGGGGCATAGATGATCCACGATATATATTTCGAATTAATATCTATCACAAGTAGAGAGAATTATCACAACATCTATGTTGGTATCTTCTATAACGTCTATCAGCTATGTATCATGATCATGATATCTATCATTGACATCTTATGGGCATAATATTGGGGGCATAGATGATCCACGATATATATTACTATCTACCACAACTATCATTAGAGTAGAGAGAATTATCACAACATCTATGTTGGTATCTTCTATAACGTCTATCAGCTATGTATCATGATCATGATATCTATCATTGACATCTTATGGGCATAATATTGGGGGCATAGATGATCCGCGATATATATTACTATCTATCACAACTATCATTAGAGTAGAGAGAATTATCACAACATCTATGTTGGTATCTTCCATAACGTCTATCAGCTATGTATCATGATCATGATATCTATCATGATATTTCGACATCTTATGTGGAATGGTAAATGAGTATGAGTCAGGATGGTGCTGGTCTAGTGAGGAGAAAATGAAGTAGGGATAGTGCCTAGCGCCTGGAGGCACATGATAGATATTGGCTAAGGGATATTTATTAAATCTAGATGATATTTATCAAATCTGTATATATAGTATATGGCTGTAAACATGGAAAATGTGACTGAAAGATGTGGCATAAGTGTATCTAGTAATCTGGTATATGTGTGCATGGGTAGAATGCAAAATAATCTCTATCATAATATCATCACTTCTATGTATGTAGGTTAAGGACACTGAGTATCATAAAAGATACTGGATGGAGGATGCAGGGTCGGATTGCGGGGCAAATGATGCAGAATATCTGTCTGTCATAGCATCTATGTTTGTTGTATTGAAAACCCTTAAGGTTAAATAACACCCGATTCACAAAAGATGGTGAAGTAAACTAATAGTTTTCCAATAATTGAGATATTACCTGGTATTCAATACCTTTTCTTCTAGTTAGAAATGTTCTTTCCAGTTCAATTAAAATTCGTTGCCATTCCAAAACTCCATGTGCATAAAAAATAATTTTGGTTGGGGTTGAATTATTTAATAATTTTTACCTGGAGGTTAATTGCTCGCAAAGGAGGTGGAAGTGAGAGAGCGGGCGAGACTCTTTCTCTCTCCCGCTCTGCAGAGTGGCAGCCTCGGTCGACGCTGACGCTGACGTCGGCGCTCGGCGTTACGTGAGCGCTGCGCACGCGCGACTTATTCAAATTGCCGCTTTTGCTTTTTCTGCTTTCTTTTTGCTTTTCGTTTGTGATACCCCGCACGGAGTGCAGAGGGGTGTTTCAAGTATACTGAAAACTAGTCAATAAGAAATATGAATAATAAAGTAACAAATGTATTAGACTTAAAATTTTAAAATATTGTAATAAGTTCTAATTAAATCCTTTGACGCCTGCCTAAAAAGCATAAATAGGAAGTTACTTAATCACAATACAAAACCACACTGCGTATGAGTACTGTTCTGCCGACAAGCTTGTGATTGCTATGTTAGGGTATGCCAGTGCCGTAGAACCTCCCTTCTCTTTCTCTTTTCTCTGCTTTATTTTTATTTTTGCACTAATTTGCGTTTTGCTCACTTAACTTTTTGTGCCCGTTTTATTTTTATTCTGTTAATATTACAACCTCCGCTCGCCGCTCTCACTCACTCTCACACTCTCTTTACGCCTCTCCCTGTCGCTCGCACGGCGACTTAATCCAATCTACACTCTCCTCGCGAAATGTGGTTTCACGACCCACAGGCCCGTCCAGCTAAATAGGTCTAGGTGCTTGTTTAAATAACTTGAATATTTTAGAGAGCTCTGTATTCATTTCCTCAATAAACTTTAAAAAATGTTGTAAAAAGTTATATCTGCTACGTAAACCTTATCGAAAGGTACATGCTAATTTTTAGCTTAGCTTGGAATATTTTTGAATAGGAATTAGGGATTATATAAAGTAAATAATTTGTGAAAATGTATATTTGTTGAATAAATCATGTGTTTATTTTTTACCATAAATAATTCCTTCATTCCATCTCAGCTCTAAGTAGTTTTTAGTGAGTGCTGCCTTTCTTATGAATCAGATTTCAGGATTATCAACTATGATCTTGAGCAGTTTTATTACTATATTGAGGCGCCTACCTAATCTCCCCGCCACAATCGTACGTCTACTAACTATTTTTTGTGCTTCGGTTTCGTTTGGTGTGTAGGAAGCCTCCAGTGTGGCCGGCAGCAGCAGCGGCAGCAGCAGCAGCGTCGTCGGCGGCGGCGCCGTGGCCGGGATCACCGGTTTGGAGCCAACGTCGCCGACGTCGCTGCCGCCGTACCAAGTGAAAGCGATGGAGACCATTTTCATCAAAGAGGTGCAGGCGAACGGACCGGCCCACTACGCCAACCTGCAGACGGGCGACCGCGTGCTGATGGTCAACAACCAGCCGATCGCTGGCATCGCCTACAGCACCATCGTCTCGATGATCAAGCAGACGCCGACGGTCCTCACGCTGCACGTGGTGCCCAAGGAGTGCGATGTCCTGCAGATGGTAAGGTTCTGCCACGCCCCGCCGGGGGCGTGAATACGCCCAGAGATTACAGATACGCGGGGTAACCTCAAGTACCGAAATATACGATATAAATTATAATATTTAAAAAGTTCCGGACTGGGCCATGAAGTTTGTGTACATTTCAACGTTTAAAAAACTAGTTTCGGTCACGAAAGTCCGTGGAACCGAAAGTGCCTCAACACTCATGTGACTCACCTAAAAATTTCAGTGTAAAAATGTTTCTGCGAAAGCCATTAATATTGGCAGCCAAACAAAAACCCTATATGTGATACCAGCGCTGTAATGATTTCTGGGGATAAACAACGCTAAGTTGGCTTTAAACATACAAAAGTCGCTATCAACTTTTGGTAACCCGGTGAATTCAGATGAAATTGATCGTTTTACTACGGCACATCTGCAGTTGAGCTTTTAAACCAATTTGGCGAGGAACGATAAACAAATAATGTCTTCCCCTGGGCGGTAATTGATAAGAGTGATTGATGATCTGTCCGCACCACATGACAAGCTAGTCCGTACCGCGAGAAGTATTTAAGCAGTGATGCTAAGATCACCTGGTTTAAGGTAGTTGGGTTGAGGGGAATGCGACCAAGATTGCTGGACACCCACTGCATGAACGTTGTGTTGTACTATCATCTCACTAACTTGTTTTCCCTCCGCTTTTCACAGCACTACACGAGCATTGCCCACACGCCGGAGTCGAATCGCCTGACCATGTCGACGCACTCGCCCTCGCTGCTGGCCAACGGCTCCCACAAGACCACATTTCCAGCGGCAACGGCAGCAGCAGCGGCGGCAGTTGCGGCGCCGCCGCAGCAGCATCCGCAGCAGATGCAGCAGCAACAGTTGATCTCATATCCCGCTGTTGCGGCCGTGACCACATCTTCGCCGGCAGGATCGCCGCACTCGCACTCGCACCCCAACTCCCACCATGCCCCCTCCCTGCACGGCGGCAGTCGCTCGGGCAGCATCACCAGCACGGCCAGCGCGGGCATCACCATCCTGAGTCACCAGTTCTACCCACAGCAGCAGCAGCAGCAGCAGCAGCAGCAGCACCGTCATCCGGCGCTCACTGGCGGCAGCAGCAGCATCGACTTCGGGGACATGGCACACGGCCTGCGGCAACATCAGCAGCAGCAGCAGCAGCAGCAACACCTCTACCAGCAGCAGCAGCAGCAGCAGCAGCAGCAACATCATCATCAGTTCATGCGGTAAGTCAACGAAATAAATGAGCTCACCTTGGCGCACAGCGAAACGGCAATTGACGTCACACGATGGCAATTACAGCGGATTTTCGGATTTCGAATTTGGGATCTCAGATAAATACAAAATAGCACACAAGTTTACAACGCGCATATCTACAGGCGAAATCTGGTGTCTGCCTGAGCCAATTGGCAGTATTTGAGCTGAAAACTGCTTCTGCGCGGACTAAACAAGATCATATCATGTTGGGTCGAGAGTTCGGACTTGATTTCTTGACATTATCCTTATTATATCCCGTGATTTTGGTAATTGTCTCTATTTAGATTTCTACGGACCAGAATATAACATGGTTTTTTAATTTTTAAAAGTACTGCTGACCAACTGTAGCCGTTTCTCAATTGATTCTTTTTATTTCCTGAATATCTTTAAACTTTTTTACATTTTCAAATGTACTGCCACTTGTCAAGTGTCATCGAAAAAAATAATGACTAGAAACCGACGGAAAAGTAGCCAGTTTTGGGAATTTCCGCGGCCAGCCCGGTCGTGCCCCTAACCCCGCCCCCACAAATGAGCCGACTTGGTGTATGGGTCCGCCTTGCCGCCTTCGTTTAATGAACGTGTAATTTTCGTGTGGTGTGCAGAGCTCCGCTCGAAAACAAAAGAAAATCAGACGCCACTGGTGGGCAGGACCTGGAAGCCGTCCAGGAACTTGGCCACGGGGATCGCCAGGGAGAAGAGGCCGTAGCTCTTGACGAAGGTCCACAGGAAGTGGTCATTGTAGATGACCGACAGGGTAGAGCGCGCCATTCGCAGCAGTTGCAGCGGTTTCTTCTTCTCCGCCATGGCGCCAAAAACTGACCGAGAGGCTTGGGTTCAGAAGGGCTTACGGAATTTTGTTGAGCCAGCAAACAACTCACCCAATATTCGATTCAATGCGAAGAAAATACACAGATTTTCCCGAACGAAAATTCCGAGGTGTGTGCTCTCCTAAAACGAAAATGGAACTGAGCGCTTCGAGCTAGTTGACTGGAGACGAGGCTCGGGGAGCACTGAAGGCTCCAGGGCCACTAGATCCCCGAGCAAGTCCGACTGGACTTCAGGCTACTCGATTGGGAGCTAAGAAAGTATTTGCCTTTAATCGGTGCACCTAAGTGCGGTGCGCTCCACTGTGCAGTGGCGGTCTGTTGTGATTTATGGTGGCAGAAGCCGAGAGGCGGTCAGTCTTCTCCCTGTCTTTCGTAGCACATGCATATGTGCTGTGTACGAGAGTGTGGGCACCTTGCACATATTTCACTTTCATTGCCAGCAAATCAACGAAATAAACAAGTGAAACCCCAATATTCGGAATTGGAGGCGAGGAATGCCGAGCTGTTGGGGGGCAGGGAGGGCGGGAAAGGCCGGTGCGGGGGCGGGGGCGGTGGCTGACGAACTGAACGACAGTAACCAACTAACTAACCGCAGTATGAACAGCCACCGGCGGCGCGCAGTACGCATAATTAAAGGCAATTGCAAACGAACTCTGGGCAGAGGGTTTTGCAGCCCTCGCGGCTATCCCCTCTGGATCCCCTCTGATCCGATCTTCGACATATGGTATAAGTACTAATATACTATGGCAATAAAGTACAAGATACAATAGTAAGTTATAACATGGGACACCTCGGGTACTGCCAATATTCGGCCCTATCGAACTGGCGGTGAGTGGAGACCACCTCCTCGCACCCGTGGAACCACCAGACCAGAATCCACAGACGAACGCTGGTCGCCATTGTGGCTGCGATGGGGCCTTTCGGTGATTTCATCCTCTGCTTCCCCGGACCCGGACCCGGACCCGGTCCGGAGACCCACTCCTCTCCTCCATCTCCTCTGGCTCGCTCGCTTCAGTCTCATTTCATTCATCGCCCGTCGCCCGCCTGTATTTCCATGCATATTTGTCATTGTTTTGCGTCCGTCTGCGCTGAATGAAAATCATTTTCCACATATTTCCCGCTGTCTGCATGGGGCTGGGCCTGTGCAAAAAGTATTTATCATTCGTATTCTGTGAAAAGTTCGTGTGACGTCAGCGGAGGCGTTGCACGCGTGGTGGTGCGCAGTGTGCAAGTGGGAGTTGCCCTTTGCCCGGACTCCGAAAGGTCAGTTGAGCGGGATAAGGACACAGTTTCGAGCTCGAGCAGGGGAGTAGTGGAACCGGACCCCCCTCAGACTGCCGTTTCATAATCTTTCTTTGTTTAAATTTCTCCGGAGCTTGCGGAAAGTTTGTCACGTCTCCAGTTGCAGGTTGCAAGTGCGCTTTTCAAATTACGTGAGTCGGATTGGGCGGTCGCATCTGAGGGCACCCGGGGAGCACACGCTGGCCAACTGACGAGTCTTCCGACTGTGAGATACCCCGGAAAGGGGGTGATTGATTGTCGACTGCTTTCGGCTGTGCCGCAATTAAGGTGCCCTTCCCTACTGACCTTGCCAAAAGCCTCTACACGCACTTTCTGCAACCGCATGCGTTTCGGGAGCTGCTTTGGTATTCAAAGCGCAGCATCGGCAGGCGCGTTGCGTATACGCAGCCTGGCTGCGCGCGAATATGAATAAGTAAATCAATTATGAGTGTGCAGCCACAAACACCCATTGACTAATCGGGGGACAACGAAAATATGAAGCATATGAACCAAGGCGCACTCAGCACCGTCGGGTGTAAATGGACACCTCGCCACAATAGCAATTACTTGATGAGCTGCAGGGGCGAGTGCTTGCCCCATTGTCAAATGATTACGATACATTTAATTGAATTTGGTATGCCAGCGAGCGAGGAATGGGAGGAAACAACAATGCCTTCAATTCCCGCAGACACCAAGACGTCGTCTCCTCCAGTCGCCGTCCCGATGGAAATCGAGACGACTCGGACTCAGATTCAGATTGAGATTCAGATTTAGATTGAGTTTGAGTTCGAGTTGATCTTGCGACTCGGCAGGAGGCCCTATGCAAATTCCAAGCGTGCCAGTGGAGCAATGTGCACTGGGAGAAACAGGTGGTGCCTTCGAGGGGCTGGCCACTCCCCATCGGGCGACTGATTGATTGCTTGATCGACTGACTGATTGATGGCTGGCGAAAATATGTCGTCGGAAATGCAAAGCTCGACTTTTGGTGCGTAACATTGCGTGCACAGTGGTTGCGGTTCCGTCAAGGATCGGATTTTACTTTGAACTATTTTTTCTTGGGACTCTTTCTCTATATGTACAGTTCGGTACTCTCATGAATCGTAAACGCATATTTTTTTAAATTCTTTAGGTACCAATCAATCAATCACGGTGCCTTGGCTCCACTGTGCGCTGTACAAATTTAACTGCCTTGCTTTCACAATTACGTATACGCCCTGCGGTTGGGTGGGATAGCCTCCCCCCGTCCCTTTCCCGCCCGCCCACTGGGTAACCAAGTAAACAAGGCAAGGTTAGTCGCAGGAGGGGGTTTAAGGGCGTAGTACGCAGTGCGTAGTGCGTGGTATGGGGCATATATTTGGTCAGTCGGTGACTGATAGGGATACAGCGGTCCCACTCCCTCCCTTTCGCCCGTCCTGCGCAAGCTGTGGGCAGCGCCCTCCGCCCACCGACCGCCCCTCGCTTCTTTTTATTTGTTTATCTATTTATTGGTTATAAAGTACAGTGGGCACTAGAGACGGGTAGCTTGTTGTTTGTCAAAATTCGACCAAATGGTATCACAAGTGGTTTTCATATATGTAATATAATGTTTATTCTCTCTAAAATAATCACTGAGGGTTATTCATATATATATATATATATATATATATATATATATATATATATATATATATATATATATAGGAAATTTTAATAATTTCGGTTTGATTATAATTGTAAGAAAATATGTTTCAAGAGAGATGGAACGTTTTGCTTTTAGCGGGGAACTGACTTCCTCGTCGTTTTCAACGACTGAACCATATGGGGGACGAGTGCCAGTCCCCCTCGGAGGGATCACTGTACCGCAGTAATGACGAGGGAACCTTGCGAGAGCAGAGCATCGGTCGGTGGGTCGCTCGCCGCTCGGGCACTGCCCACTCAATGGGGCTCTTTCAATTGCTGGGCCTCGGCAGCTCTTTAATGCGAATTTCATACGTCGCACACAAAGCCAATTTTTGCTGGGTTTTGTTGTGCCTTCTTTTTGTTTGTGCTGTTGCTGCCTTTTTGTGTTTATTTTAGTTTAGTCGCATGGACTTTGCGTAGTACTTTAGTTTAGTTGACGATGGCGAGCGGTTCGCGCAGATTTCGGACTTTGTGATACGCGGCCAAGCGAAGTTCTGCCACTTCAGTCTATTTACTAGCATATTTTTGGGGAACTGCGAGTTGTGCTGCGAGATGGTGTGACTGCCATACACTGCCAGAAAAATGTGCGCGCTTCCAGTGGGTGGCAACAAAAAGCCCGTGCTCATACAAATGAAAATGATACGCTTCGAGATCGACTCCACCAACGAGCACAGGTTAATTTGCATTTCTTTCTTGTCATCTTATTTTTATTTCGGTGCTGCTCTCTCTCTGGCGATAAAGTGTGAAATAACAGCCAAACAGTTTGGGAACACAACAAGAAACCACAAATTGCAGAGACCTCGCCGAAAGCCGAAAAAACCTACATTGGGTCAAGAGTTCAAGTGTCTTCAATGAGGCGGAGATCAAAGCGTCGAGAGCGCCGCCGCCCTTGAAAGGTTCCAATCAATGGGATCCGTAAGTCGGGTGCAAGAAAAACCCCATCACCTCGGAAAGATAGGGTTTCCTTCGATCAAAAGCCCAGTCTCTTTTCAGTAAAGTCAGTAAAGTAGGAAGCTGAACTAAATTGCCCGTGCAATAACCCATTTTGTGGAAGATGCCTACACTGCTTTTAGAAGAAATCTGTATTTTAAGGAACATAATGCACTAGCTTTCAAGAGATACACCTCTAGTTTAATGGTACAGAACAGGAAATAAGCCTTGCGAGGAACCTGATACAACTGAGGGCTCGATTCCAAACAAAAATTTGTTAGGAGTGAAACTGTGGAATCGGCGGAAATCGCACACCGGGCGAAAATGAGGGTGCGTGAGTGGGTGTGTTGTGACAGGTTCTCGCTCCCTTATTTTTCGCCGCTTATCAAATGTGTCAACAATTTTTTATTTACGACTTGTTAATTGCAAAGAGTCGCAAGAGTTGGCGAACCGCAAGTCGGACGGCGGAAAAGTATACAAAATGCGCCCACAGTGCACACAACTGGCGGACAATAAAGCGCGAAATTCCGCGCAGAGAAAGGGAGAGAGCTTAATGGTATACGTGTGCGGATACATTCGAGAACCCCCTGTAGATACAGATACGGCTAATTCGCTGGCCGCCTTTTATCGATATGCCACAACAGTGTGCGATATGTGTACACTGTACACACACGGGGTGATAAGGGCTTTCGGGCGCTGAATCGAATCGAATCGAATCGAATCGAATGTGCGCGAGTCACTTGTGTCGAAGCCTTTCTGCATCAGCCTCGAGTGCACCGAGAGAAATCGGAGGAGGAGCCCAATAGATGTTGTCAGTAGCCAGTGTTATTTTAAATGACCGAATGTATGTGTCGCATCAGCAGTTTCGCCCAGTGCAGAACCCACATATTGGGTATTTCATATAGAGCTCATGCATAGATAATAATGCCACCGAATAATCACACATTCATTTGCCGGGGACACGCGCTCCTGATCCGGAGTATTTCTCTTTTTGCCAAGCTACCTGCTTTGCCGCGCACAGTGGGTCAAAAGAGGTCATCGAGTGAACAATAGTTGAAAACACTTAATTGTATGTTTATATCGCTAATTTCAAAATTAGAGCACAATAAATATGTTTTAAATAGAGATTTGAGAAGATTACGAGAGAAACAACTTTGACTTTTCAATACGATTAAGCTCAATTCAATTTAACTTCATTTTTTCGATTGGTTTTATAAACAAAACTGAAGTTATTCATGTATGATATTTTTATGTGTTACAAAAATGTAACATTTGGAAGATGGGGTTTTATGCAAAATTGTAATTAAAAAGGTCCCAGTTAATGGGATGATATTTTGCACAATTAAGCTCACATTTTCTGGATCGACAGATGGCATTTCGACCCACTGTGCGCCGAAAGCTAGGCAATGGAAATATGTGTGCGTTTCCTCTATTCTGCGACCTGTGAAACACGATCCAGGGATATGGGCGGGCGGGTGGCCATCTATTCATTACCTTTTGACCTTGGCAGTCTGCCGGGTTTTGAGCCTTTTGAGTGCGGGAAAGGCTTTTAAAGGCGAATTGAATTAACCATCCTGGCGCACACACTATCACTTACCGTACTATTTTTAGCTCTGAACTTTCGTTTGACAATCTCGGGGGCAGAGCGACTGGGGGCGCGGCTGTGGGCCGTGGGATGCAGGAAGTGTAGGTATAGCTAAACTAATTTGCCATTCCCAGTGGCACCGCAACCGAGAGGCTACAACTCGATACGCAAATGCTCCTTCCCTGTGCGGCGCCACAAGGAACTTAATTATTCGAGCTGCTCTCAGCCACTTAAACTACGGCCCAAATCTAATTTGTTTTGTTTGCCTGCCTGCCAGCTGCCTGCCTGCCTGCCTTCGGCTTACTGAGTGTCCACTGTATGGTGGTGGTGGAACAACTAAAACTACAAACATCCAACAACATGGGAAAATGTCCGAAAACCGGTCCGCAATTTGACATTTTCACATATCACAAAAGGCTTTTAGCCATGAACTTCCATGTGTATCTACTTGACATTCATGTCAATTAGGGATGTCGGCGGAAAATGCAGAAATTGTGACAAACCCGTGGGTTTGATTGCAGTTTCAAGTTCATTGCTAAATATTTAATAGGTTTTTCATCAACTAGATTAGGCTACCGAATTTTCGGTTGGACAACCATTTTCATTGTGTGCAGCCATTAAAGTATAGTTAGTTGCTGCGGCGCAAATTGGAAAGGTACAACTTTTCCCAACCGACGAGTGACGTACGAATAGGTAAAACGCATTGTTTAGCTTCCGAATTTCCCCCTCTGGTTGGTCTGAATGTCATGGTTGGGTGAAGTCGAAACTGAGATTCATGTTTTTCCCACAAAAACTTGCAACCAGAGCCCCATGACAGTTACAAATTAGATTGGCGGCAAAGGAAGTGGCTTTGTTATCAAATTATAGGAATAACTATTATTTAAGATATGACAAAATCTTTAAGGGTTGTGAAATCATACATATTTATCGAGCCCTCAGTAATTCATTTGTTTCCTGCTATGGTAACTCTTTGTCTGATTTCAGTTCTTTAAGCTGCTGCTTTAAATCACAGTTTCATTATAAGTTTTGCTTGTTAAATTAGTTTGTCAGCGACAAGAAAGTGGTTGAATAATGTGTTATCGCGCAATATTACAAAAGTTCTTAAAAAAACAAATATTTGTCAAGGACTCATGCTTCCTGATCGGCTACGGTCACACTTGGTCTGATTTCAACTCTTTGTGGTAAAATGTACATTCACTAATAAGTTGCTCTCGAGATATTCAATCGGAAGCCAATTAAATTGAAATAAGAATAGTTAGCTATAGATTTGTGTTCCGCAAAAGAGGGAATGGAATTTGGCTACAGGTCGGCGATCGTGATCGGCGTACGCGATGGCGGGTATTGCGCATGCGCAGCGTGTGACGACAGCGAAGGCGACTCAAACCCATTGATGGACTGACTAACTGACAAACTGACGACGGCACGTGCCATCAAAAAGCGGGAGGCCCACTTGGGGCGTCGTACTGCTTTTGGCCGTTGGCCAATTTGGAGCTACTGCGTCGGCTGATTCAATTGACAAATATTTTTGTTTTGCAAAAAAATGAACAGGCGGCAGGCAGCACAGCAAAATGTCTAGATCCGCCAGCAGAAGCACTTTGCTCGATTATTGCGAGGCAAATAGAAAGGCAGACAGTGGAGCTCGGCGCTTGGATAGTGAAACTTACATTGATTAGTATTTAGATTTGGGACTTTGCATTATTAAAAGACCCGGATAATGTGTGTTCAATAGTATCATTTAAGTTCTTTGGTGGTCTTTAAAAAATTTAAATGTTGTATTGCTTGGAGCCAAACTGCTGTTACACATTGAAAGAACTTAAATAGAGTTTATACCTCTAGCTGTGTGAGTTAAATAAACAATTCGGACGTAATATTTTATGTGAAAGCTTTTCATAATCTTATTTTTAGCGATCCCTGATTGAATTAGGATTTTCTTCAACTAATACTAGTTATATATTATCCTTGTTAGATAGACAACTATTTAAAATCAGAGAAATTATTGCTAATCGTATATAAGGCATATTAATTATTACAAAATCCGACGTCCAGCAATAAGAAGTATCATAAAATAATATCAATATCGAAATTCTCTTTTTCTCTTTGCAGTGCCAATCAGCCGCCAAATCTAACAGTATTATCGGCCAGCTCGGCGACGAACACGCCCACACCCACGCCCACTGCCCGCCAGCCCAAGTCCTCGACGGCGCTCAGCCAGGCGCTGTATGCGGGTCCCGGCTCCGGTCCCAGTTCCAGTGCGGCGGCGGGATCTGGCCAGGGACCCCACTCGGGGGGCAGTGAGAACAGCGACCTGATGATCCGCCTGCGGGAGTCCATCAAGCAGAAGGAGGAGTTCCTCAAGTCGCCGGTGCCCGCCTGCCTGTCCGCCTCCGCCTCCTCCGCGACCAACGGCAATCAGGCGCAGTCCTCGTCGCCGGCGGCTCAGCAGCATCTGCAGCAGCACCAGCAGCACTTTTTTCCCTCGCACACGCCCTCAGGTGGTGTCCAGGTGGTGGTGCCACCGCCGCGTAGTCGCCACCAAGTGCTGCTCAAGCAGCAGCAACAGCAACAGCAGCAGCAGCAACATCATGTACTGGGCTTCGACATGTACTATTCTGGCGGCAAGCTAGTGCAGCGCTCTTCCACAGCTCCTGGCAGTGTGGGCCACCACCACCAGCAGCAGCAGCAGCAACTTCAGCACCACCAGCACCAGCAGCAGCAGCAGCAGCAGCAGCAGATCCAGCAGCAGCACCGCCAGGTGATGATGAACAACAATGCCAAGTACGCCAAGGAACTGGACTATTTTGAGACGCTGCAGGAGACAGGTGTCACCAACAAGGTGTAAGTAGATCCAAATCAGCAAGTCCTCGCTAATACCAGCATTATAACTTTTTTCACACCTCTCCCAATCCACAGCTTCGAGCGCAAACTGGTGTCGCACATGTCCAAGGGCTTCGATCCCTTCAAGCCGCTGTCGATCAACACCAGCGCCATGGAGTCCTCGGCCAGCACGTCGAGCAGCTCGACTACCACGACGGTGAAGAAGCAGAGCGTGCTGTACGAGTCCCTGCAGCAGCATCCGCTGGCCAAGTACCACCAGACGCAGCACCAGCACCAGCAGCAGCATCACCAGCAGCATCAGCAGCAGCATCAGCAGCACCAGACGACGACCACGACCACGACGACGATGGACGGACAGACAAGCAGTCGGATGGAGCTGCACAAGGCCACGCTGGCGAACGCCACCATCGATCCGGTGCCCGTGGGACCCAGCAGTGAGTCGCCCCGTCCCTGGATTAACCCCATCCGCCCTGTCGGCAATTAAGTTATTAAGCAACTATCGTTTTTTTCTTTTTGACTATTTGGTGCAGAGTTCGTGGCGCAGCCGGACAAGCCGCCCGCGGGTTCCTCCGTTGGCACCTTGGCGGACATTGCCGAGAGCAGTGGTAGGTCCTACCTATGGTTTATTACAGGGGGAAACCCGACCAAACTGGGCATTTAAAATGAATTTATCTTATTAAAGATATACATAACATACATAGCCTTCAATAGCTGTTAGTAAATTATTAACATTAATTTTTGTAACAAAATACGGTTAGTGTTATTTATTTTAAATTCCAAGTGCTTCAAATAAGGTTCCTTGAGGGTTTCAGTTTAGACATTTTAAAATGTTTCCTCAACAGAACAGGAATGTTACATATTTAATAGCCTCTGCAATTTGGTTAGAAAATTTCAAGCAATTACGTTTGCGGGATTGTTCTTAATATTAAAACCTGGATTCCTTTCGTTGCCAGGAATATCCAGTGAAATGGTCATGCACACACATTGTTGGAGCGTAATTAGAAATTATTATCAAGGTCCTGCAAAACGTAACAGCTTAAATTGGGAATATTTTCACACATACATACGTGGCCCCGCGCCTAACGCACTTAGGGAGCATTAAATATTTTATTAAGTCGGTGGATGATATAAGCCGGTAATCCATTCATTTTCGCCACATTTGCAGCGGCAGCCATCGTGGACTGTGCTGTGGGAAGCGGCAGCGTGGTGCGGCGCTACAAACCACTGTCCTCCAGCTCCTTTGACGAAGGCAAACCGATGCGCAGGATCTCCTATCTGAGGGCCACAAACAATGAGGCCGACTTCAATGCGGAGGCGCCAGCTGGCGGAGATGCAGCGACTCCAGGAGCGACAGCAGTGGGATCCGCATCCGTTCCAGCAGCTGCAGCTCCAGCTGCAACCGCTGCTTCAGTGACTGCTCCCGCATCGACACCCGCCCCCGCACCCGCTCCCCTGCCCATTTCGATCCCCGTTCCGGTGGCCGCTGTCGTGGAGCCGCAGAAGACGAAGTCCCTGGTGGAGGAGCATCCGGATCCCACCTACGATGTGATCGGAGGCACTGGCGGCGGCCACGAGTTCATCGAAACGCCCAACGGCCTGGAGGATGTGCGTCTGTCGGCCCACGGGAGTCGCAGGGCCTCCATGAGCAGCGACATGCGGAGCAGGTGCGTGGGTCAATCATAAATCATATCAAGCTAATATTTATTTAAGCGTTGATCAGCCAACTTAATGGCTATAAAAAACATGGAAATAACAAAAGGAAAAAACATGAAACATAACAGAAATACGGAAGTTAACAAGTTTATAACAGAGACAGCTCTATTGTTTTAAGACACGGGTACGAAGACGTCCTCGTGCCCAAAGATCATCAGAGTGTCGACGCTTCAGCCTTCTTCTTGTTGCAGTTGAGTTTACAGATGCGTCTAATAATATTTCAATAGGTTTCTATGATAGGGCAAAATATTTTTTTAAAATATTGTTCCGACTGTAAAACTATTCTGTTAAATATTCTATAATAGAACATACGTTTTTGGATAGTTATATCTAAATAGCTTTAAGAATGAGAGACTAGCTTGCGTAGAAACGCACAAAAGCCCCCAAGAACGGACAAAAGGACATACGCACGGAGAAAAGGAGATACGGACAAACGGACGGACATAGGCGAATTCATTCGTTTGTTTATGCTGGTAAAGAATATGTGGTCTGTTTTGAAACAATGCGACAATAAGAAAAACTTTGAAAGCCTTATATACTGTACGGGGTTATAAAATAACGGGGGTATATAAAATAAATACTCAATATTAATTACTACTGTACCACATAGCATCCACATCGATGCCGAGTTGAATGGCAAATATGTGCCCAACGAACTGGAGGCCTTCGAAACGGAGATCGAGATCAAGTCCTCTTGCATCAATGGAAAGGTGGGTGATCATCTTCTAAGACCAGTCACACTAAGGATATTTATTACGACCATTTTCCCCACAGCGCATGTCCGAGTACCGATCGTGGCGTCAGGTGAAGCTGGAGATCAAGGGCGATATGCTGCGCATCTACTCAGGCCGCCATGCCAAATCGGAGCATAATGTGAGTGTATATCCCACGTTATCACATCTGCCATGAGCTAATGGCTATCTCCAATCCCCCTCAGGTGATAGAACTCGATATTAGAAACTTTAAGTTCTTCGACGAGTCGCTGGACAAGAAGAAGTACTTGATCCGCATGCAGTCGAAGCCGTCGCCCAGTGGCGCCCACCTGGCCTCGCTGGGCAACGAGTTGAACCTGGACGAGGGCCACCCGGACAAGCTACTCACCTCCTCGGGCAGCAGCAGTGCAAACGAGCCCGCTGCCAACTCCACGTCGGCCCTCACCGCATCCACCTCCTCGTCCACCGGCAGCAGCGGTCCCTACACGGAGATCCTGTTCAAGACCAAGAGCAGCAACGAGATGAAGCGCCTCTTCGGACTGCTGCAGTGGAAGGACAGCCTCAACTACGATGATAATGTGAGTGTCTTGGTTACAATAAGCTGTGGATCTAACATTAAAAGATTCCCTTCAAGCAGGAGCATCAGCAGCATGGCAAGCAACTGGCGGAACCGCAGAAGACAGCTGCCAGCGCCAGCTATCTGGACGACGTCCAGGGCGGAGCAGCGGACAGTTCGCCCCTGAGCTCCCATTCGGGCGGGATTGCCGAGGCCAGCGGCGGTCATCATCACGTTTCCGCGCTGCCAGCGGCGGCAGCCATTGTGGCGGCCACCAGCGACTCCATATCGCCGGTGATGAAGGCCAGGAAGTCCAGCTCGCACAAGCATATACCAGACAAGGACCTGGGCTCGCCCAAGTCGAAGAACTGGAAGGACCTGCTCTTCCGACGCGGCGGCAGTGGCAGCGGAGGCGTTTCCCAGCACGACCTGGCCTCACCATCCGCCTGCGCGGCTAAGCAGATCGGCTCCATCGGCGTGCCCCTGCGCAGCTGCCCCATGTCGAAGGTCAATGCCCACGTGCCGCACCTGGTAGAGGTGTGCACAAATATCGTGGAGACGAAGGGCCTGGGCGTGGTGGGCATCTACCGCATACCCGGCAACAAGGCGGCCATATCGGAGCTGTCCGAGCTGGTCAACACCAAGGACTTTCAGTTCGAGAGCTGTGCCACCGACGACCGCTGGGAGGACGTGAACGTGGTGAGCAGCCTGCTCAAGCTGTTCATCCGCAGCCTTCCAGATGCCCTGATGCCGGCCAACTACTACATAAATTTCATCGAGGCGGACAAAAAGATCGGCCTGGAGAGGATCGTGCTGCTGCGCGAGATCGTGGAGTCGCTGCCGCGACATCCGTACGAGACCATGAAGCACTTGATTCGGCATCTGTGCCGGGTGAGCGGCAACTGCGAGGTGAACCGCATGGAGCCTAAGAACCTGGCCATCATCTTTGGGCCCTCGATAATCAGGACACCGAACGACACCCTGGAAACGGCGGTCAAGGACATGAAGCACCAGTGCCGCATCGTGGAGCTGCTGGTCACACAGGTGAGGGGTCCTCCGGGAGTCTAAAAATTTGTAGGATTCGAAAATAATTTATTGTTTCAATTCCAGTACGATTACTTCTTCGAGGGCGGCAGTCTGCCGGACTTGGCGGAGGTGAGCGGCGGTGGTGCCGCCGTGAACGCCGCCCAGCCGCAGCAGCAGACGCAGGAGGACCAGACGAGCATGCTGCTGCACAACCTGTCGAAGATCGAGCGGATCACCGAGCGCGAGACCACGCGCACCTCGCGCTTCATGCCCCAGCTGCGGCGCAAGACCCACGGCAAGCGCAGTGCGGTGAACTCGGACACATACTCCGGCGAGAGTGTTCTGGTAAGCGGGAGCTCCTCCACCACCAACACCACCACCACCCACACCACAAGTAGTAGCACAAGTAGTAGCAACACCATCACCACAACCATCAGCACCACCACCATCCAGCAACGACGGGCGCAGCGCAAGGCTGTGCAGAGCATTTGCGACCAGGCTCTAATCCTGCTCCTGCCCACACCCGTTTCCTCCGTCTCTCTTCCCTTTCAGTCGCTGGACTACGCCAAGGTGTCCACCTCCGCCTCGGCATCCGCCAGCAGCACCGCCAGCACCTCGAGCAGCTCGACGCTGCACAGCGGCAAGCCGTCGTCTTCGTCGAGTTCCACCACCAAGTTCAGCTCCTCGTCATCGTCGGCCTCCTCAACCACGGCGGTGGCCGTCTCCTCCTCCATATCGGCCACCTCCTCCAAGCTGCTGAGCGCCAATTTCAAGAAGCGCAGCACAGGCGGTTTCCTCGGCTCGAGGTCCTCGCACCAGACGCGCAAGGCCAGCCTGGATGAGAAGGACTCGGGCCAGTCGTCGGGCAGCCTGGGCCACAGCCTGGGCGTGGGCCTCAATCTGGCCAAGGAGCAGCAGCGCAGCAGCGTGGACATATCAATCCTGCTCACGGACGACGACTCCAGCAGCAGGCTAAGCGATACGGGTAAGTGCCTTGGAGATGCCCTGATTAGAAGCGCGATTATCAATTCGATACCCTTACTCGCCAGGTTCCATGTCGCTGACCACTATCACGGACACGCTGGACAGCAAGCTGCGCAACCTGCGCAGTGGCTCCGAGTCGAACGACGAAAACGGATCCCCCGAGTTCCCCAAGAACCGGCGGCACACGCTGGGCCAGCCGCTGCACCTGCACTCCGAGAACATTCCGTATGCGGACGAGTCGCCCGAGCGACTGTTCCATCAGTTCTGCAATCCCCTGGATGCGGCCCCCCTTTCGCTGCACCTGAGTCGCTCCTGCACGGCCACAAATACAATTGGCGCCGGCGATGAGAAGCCGTCAAAGCAGTCGAGTGGAGTGGCTCCACTGCCGCCGAGCTTGCTCAAGGCGGCCCACAAGCTGCAGCACTCGGCCACAGTGCCCATTCACCAGGGCAGCTCCACGGCACCGACCAGTGGAGCAGCCACGCCCGTGGGCACACCAACTGGGAGCAGCAGTGGCGCCGGAGCCATCCCCTCGCGCAGCTCCTCGAGCAGCGTAACGACTCTGACCAAAAGCATACATCCCAGATTCAGCAACTACTTGAGCTACGAGCGGAGCAGTGCGGTCGCCGCTGCTGGAGGAGCCGAACGCTCTGCGGTGGTGGCATCCGCCGCCGCAGGAGCCGCCTCCGAGGACGACTCCGAGGGCTCCACGACCAGCGATCCCAAGGAGAAGCTGCTGCTCGGCGAGCGACCGTCGCCGTCGTTTTTTCTCGAGCGCTACAACAAGAAAAGACGCGACCATCGGTTATTTCGAAGTGCCAGCTTCAATTGCCGGAACTACTCCACCCGGCACATGACGGCACAGGCGTCCTCCTCCGGGGGCGGAGGGTCGGCGGGAGGAGTAGCTGGACCGGCGGTGACGGTGGGCGTTGCCTGCTGCCAAGCACTGAGTGCCACCGGCCTGACCAAGGACGAGAAGACTGACATGAACCTGACCAAGAAGCGCCAGATCCAAAACAAGCAGAACCGTTCGATTAAGCGGCGGCACACAGTGGGCGGACCGCACGACTACTCCGCCAGCAATGGCAGCTGCTCGAATCACAGCCACGGTCACGACCTGGCGACCATCAACTACAACCACCACAATCGCCACCACCAGCAGCAGCTACTCAAGCTGGGCAGCGCCACTTCGGCCGGCGGGGGAGGTGGCGCAGCGGCGGCCGAGACGACGACCACCACAACGACCACCACCACGGTGCTGCGACGTCTTGGGGCAGCCCAAGGAGGCGCCGATGCTGGCAGCGTGGCCCTGCCCGGATCCGGATCTGGATCCAGCAGCAACAACAACAACTCGCCGCAGAGCGATGGCAGCAACGGCAACGGTGGCGGTGTGGCGGGAGTGCCCTCCAGTGGACAGCCATCAGGATCGGGGGTGGTCACCAACAGCAGCAGCGGCGGCAGCAGCAACAGCAGCTCCACCAGCACCACTCCCGCCGGGGATCAGGTCCTGGAAGTGGGCATACGCATCAAGAACATCAACCGAGGTCGCTTCTAGAAACTGCTGCTCGTCTGTGAACTATCAGAGGAATTCTTTTCACATGTTTCACACAGTCTGTCTGCTGAATTCACATTTAACAAGAAACAGTTTAAAGAAAACGTTTAAAGAACATGATTAAAACATGGTTATAAACCATATCAGAACGCAATGGAACCACCCCAAAATAGCAGTTGCTAAACAACCACATTTTACACGAGTATTAACAGGGTTTAATATGAAATCAAAGGCATAAGATGAATATATTTAACAATAGTCTGTTAAACACACAAATGCTAAACACACATTTTAAAACAAAAGTTGAAATGAATGTTAACCTGAGCAAAGTTACTAAAAAATAACAAATCGTAGTAGCAAGAGTAATTTAAGGACTTCTATGTAGTCTAGCTGCAAAACTAATTTCAAATCAAGATTATTTTTGGCAAAGCTCCTTACAAAGGCGCAAAGTGACTCCTTGCTACTTCGATTCTGTTTAAAATAGTCACCATAATATCTATATTACTATATATCTGTAACAACGTACAGTTGCACTGTTCGAAAGTCCGAATTGGGTCTTAAAGCTATCCAAATGGAGTGTCTGAATAGATTTGATTGCAAAACCAATCAACAGAGCAGTCGAGATACGTATTATCACATATTCTATCACGATATATTATATATTCATGTGCAACCTCCGGGAGTTGTGTGGGATATAAAAACCCTATGAATATAAAGTTAAGAACCAAGCAGACCAACAGTAACGGACAACCCAGGATGATGAGTTGGCAAAGATCCGAGATTGCGCTGTAAGAAAAGCACACAACTCCCGGGGAAAAAGAAATCTAAACAATGCAACGCAGAAAAAACAATCTTAGATGAAACTACGAGGGCAGGAAGTAATTTATTCGCACACACAAAATACACAAAACACAATTTAAATGGGAACCAAGCAAAGAGATATGGATGCAGACAGAGAGAGATAGATATATATTCGAGAGACAGAGAGAGATATTTAGAGCGAGAGGGAGACGGAGAATCAGAGGGAGAGAGAGAACTATTTTGTAAAACGTATACAACACAGTACAGAAATCGCATAAATAACCACCTATGTATAGGATCAATCGAACGTGTCGCCTGTCCTGGAAGATTCAAGGAGTCCCTCAGACAACCAAGTTGTGCTAGGTCTTTAATAGGGCTCCGTTTTGTTTAGTTTAAACGTGTTTTGTTCTTATTTGTGTACCTGTGTACCTGTTGTTGAAAAGTGGACGAAAAGGAGATCCCATTTTTGGTGCCTTAAATAATTTGCTTTAAATTCTGGAAAACATATTTTTACACCCACGAAATTTTTTTTATTGTTTTCGGTAAACAAACCCTTATTTACCCCGGGCGGTGCTGTAGAAAATGCATGATATAGGTGCAGCTATGTAATAGAGACATATACACATATATTCCGCACACAGGCTGACGTCTAGACAGGCGACCAGAAGAAGGACACCATGATCGAAGTGGGGTTTGGTTGACAGGGCGCCAATATGTTTACCATATAGCGCCAGAGAGACGGCATAAATTTACATTTACATATATATTAATATATATTTTTGTGTAGTTTGTATATGATTTAAGTTTGGCAACACGGAGAACGCATGCAAATATATATGATTAAGCAATTAGGAGATAGTTGTATAGTATTCCTCCCATTTTTTTGCTGTATATACAATTTATTTTTTTTATTTCATTCACACTTTTGATTTAGACCACCCTCCCCCGAAATACGGATATGATATATATTTTGTATGCATTTTGTTACCCGAAGGCGGAATCAAACTAGAAGGCAGGAGAAAGTATATAGAGAGAACCCCAAGCGCGCAACGTTGCTATATAAATATTATGATTAACTAAAAACAATTTTTTGTTAGACTTTAGGTAGTTATTTTTTAAAAATTGTATTTTCTATTATACATGTATACATCTATATATATTTTATTTGTATTATGATTTTTTTTCAAACAAAATAATGTGGATTTTCTATAATGCTATAAACGACAACACAATAAAAAAGAAACAACCAATATTAAGAATAAAATGTACAAGTATAAACCGGAAGCCAGTTGTTTTTATTAACCCATTGTTCGTTAGCTAAACCTAAGTCCCCGTGAATGGTGATGAGCTATGTACAGAATGGCACGGTCAATGGTGGCTTCTAGAGCTTGGCCTGTGGACCCGTTCCCGAGATCTTGTAGACGAACTCGTGGGCCACGTCGTAGTGCGGGTTGCAGCTCTGGCGCACTCTCTTCAGCCAGGCCCGGATTTTGGGGTACTTGATCCTCACATCGTAGTCGGCCATGCCTGAAGTACGTATGTAAATATTTAGCTACTAAGTATATCATGTACTATTGCATATGTACTAACGTGTCTGTTCGATTTCGCAGGCTGCAAAGATGTCCGACACGGTGAGCGTGGGTCCGGTGAGGAACTCCTTGCCCTCCAGCCAGACCTCCTCGACCACGTCCAGGTTGCGCTCCATGTGCATGCGGACGGTCTCGATCTTCGCCTCGGAGGGAGTGCGTCCGGTCAGGAGCGGCTCCAGCCACACGGTGCGGAAGTACATGGCGCACGTTAACCGCAGCGACATGTGCTGCCACTCGAGGAACTCGTCCACGCGACTCTGGTCCACAAAGTACTTGGGGTAGAGGTGCTCTGGGATCTTGCCCTTGGCGCTCAAGTAGCGCAGGATAGCCACGCTCTCCGCCAGCTTGTAGCCGTTGTCGTGGATGCAGGGCACGCGCTGGAAGCGGTTAATCTGCTGCTTGAATTCCTCGGTCAAGTGCTCGCCTTGGGGGCAAAGACCGTGGTTAAGATAAGATTGTAGCTATGAACGCGGGTCTGGGCTCCATGTCTGCGCCTTTAAAAGCACCCAACGATGTGGACAAAACTATTGCACATTAAAGACATTTTTTAATTTGATGAAATTTAATTCGGTTTCTGCAGTTATAAATGTAAATAATAAGGTATTGTCATTAATTCTTAAGAACAACGTTCGAAGATATTCATGAAAATTTTATTAATGTGTATTAATAATACATACAACTTACTAAAGATAAAAACAAGACAATTATTGATAATTTTCTGATAAAGTAATAAAAAATAATTAAGATTCGAAATTTGTATAAATAATATTTTAAAAAATGGTTTAAATAAGTAATAAAAGGAGCATCATATAAAAATTTTAATATTACAACAAATTTGTTGGAGTAAAATTTGTATTTAAAATCTTCTGCAACAAATTTTAAACAGGTAAAAATATGAAAGTGTTATGGAAATGCAATGTTTTAATATTACAAAAAATATGTTGAAGTTCTGCTGACACTTTTCTAGCTCTGCCCAAGACATGGACCCTCCCTCAATACCTTACCATTCCGCAGGGCCACCACGCAGTCTTCGAAGGGCATGTTGCTCAGCCGGAAGATAATGAACAACGCCCTCGAGGGCTGCGACATGAGGTCATAGTAGTAGCGAATCGGGGACGACATCCTCAGGTTCGTTGCCTGTCTGAAGGGAACTGCAACGGAGATTCAGAGCATTAGTCCCATGGCGTTGGTAAACAAGAGGGCACCGGTCCAAAGATCACCGACGAATCATCGCTGAAAACGCGTAAACTCCGGAGCCGCATGTATTATCCCCGGAACTCACCACAAACACGGTCAGTGGGCGACTGGGGCTGAGCGGTTGGGCTACGATTCAGATCGGAGTAGCCATATGACGAGAGCGAGCTTTACGATGCGTATCTAATCAGCGAAAAGCTTTGCTTTTAGTAGAGATGGGAATTTACGCGAATGATGTTTCCGTTAGTGTTTTGATAGGAGCAGGCAAATTTTGTTGAATTTCATTTGTTATTTTTGTCACTTTTATTTTTAAATTCGTCAAAAAGTATGTAACAGGTAGAAGGAAGTGTTTCCGACCCCATAAAATATATATATTCTCGATCTGGCCATGTCCGTCCGTCCGTCCGTATGAACGCTGAGATCTTGGACACTATAAAAGCTGGAACAACCAAACTTGGCAGATTCCTGGGCTTCCTGCGCGGCGCAAGTTTGCTTCAGCGGGCTACCACGCCCACTCTAACGCCTACAATCCGCGAAAATCAGTAGCGCCTACAGTTTCTATGATAGAAACAAAAATTTTAACTGAAATGTGTTTGTCTCATCAATACCTATCGACTGACCGACTGGGCCACGCCCACTTAACGCCCACAAACGGTTAAAACGCTTAAAGCTGTCTGTCGCCCACGTAACATCTTCTTGCTGCTTTTTGCCCCCTAAGCTGAGTAACGGGTATCTGATAGTCGAGGCAATCGACTATAGCGTTTTTCCTTGCTTATATTGTAAAGTTCTTTAAATTTCTATCATTTACGATCCCTTAAGTTTCTAGTCTAACTCATTTTATTTCGTTTTGAGTATATACTATGTTTACACAGTTTAGATTTTAACTCTCTTTCTAAGGTGCGGTAAGGTAACCTTCCAGAAATAGGGCATTGCAATCTTTCCACATACCTCTGGCTCGTTCCACCTCGTCAAAGGCCAAATGCAGCTGATCCTCCTCATTGCTGAGTCCAAGTAAACTGGCCAAGAACGACACCGACATGTCGAGATCCGAATTCCTCCAACTAATGAATTGATTGCAGCTAGTTCAACTTATTCTTATATGCCCCGGGTTGTGGATGCTCTCGAAACTGAGAGGAAATTCGAATGCGACTGCGAGTCAAGCTAATAAATATGAAAGAAAATAAACGCAAGGCAGAATGAACTCTCAAGATAAGATAGATTTCCCTTTTCTATACCATCTACACTCAACAAAAACTCTAACAAATAAAGTATATTATCGTTTCCTCGTTTCCTTACCCCTATGATACTCCCCTTTTTCCAAGAAAAATCTGTGTTTTGGTCGACAAATTGCGAAAAAAGGTCAGAATGAGGAATGTTATACCTCGTTGTGCTCGCAATTAAATTCCAAATCGACTGGCATTTAAATCTGAAAACTAGAATTTTTTAATATTTTTTCGAAAAAAATGATGATACAAACCCTTGGCAAAAAATGCCAAATTCGGTCAAAAAATCAATTCCCCTAAAGGTTATGGGGATCGATAGCCCTGGTTGATAGCTGCCCATAATAGTCTGTCTTTTTGTTGTGCGTTTTGATTTGATTAAATTACGACTGAAAAACGAGTGAAAACCCGTGTTTATCGTCAAAAATTCCATTCCTTTTTTTTGCACATGAAATCGGTATTTTGGCTGTTATTTTCGAGTGTAACTGCGCTTCATTCATCTCCTCGCCAATCCGCCAATAACAATTTATTTCTGGGCCATTGGCAACTACGAGTGGCCAGGTATGGAAACTGAAAGGAAGGTCGCCCTATCGCTACAGATAAGGAAAGATTGTTTACCTCGAATTCTGCGCAAGGGGCTTACGCAGCGATCAGCTGATGGATCGTGATGTCTTCCCATCCGCCCGAAAACCTCGGCTCTGACCAGTATGCATCGTATATGTGTTATTTATTATTTCCATTTCAAACATACCAACGTCATTTGCTTTGTACTTGTATACATTTATACTATATATAGATTCATATTCATATCGTGGGTGTATATATATATTGTATTTGTAATTGAGATAAAGTGGAGCCGAGGTGTCGTCTACCTCCTGTTTGTCCGGGGAAAGGTACATTTACAAAGAGTATAATTAAGGTATAAGGTAATCCACAACATTTATACTCGGTGTAGAGAGATCACACAGTGGGGAATAGATATAAGCACTGACTTGCCTTGTAAATATATATGAATATATTTATATAAAAATGAAACACAATCAAATGAAAATGGAACTTGGCTTGGCTTGGCAGCTTGTATAGATAATAGACACAAAAGATCCGACTACACGCCGTGTATATGGATATTAGGGTACTTGACTTATTGTTGCCTTGATTGTTACACACAATTGGGATTTCTCGCTGGTACGTGTTTAGTTGCCTTCGGTTCGATTAGTAGAGAGTCGGTTTACTTGGGAACGGAACTTACTCTCTAATAGGTTTCTACTTGGTGTCTACTTCTCTGGATTTTTATTTATTTAGTGTGCGATTTGCTAATACAGTCGCTTCAGATCGAAGTCGTGAAAGAATTTAGTAGAAAAGCCGATGGCAAACATTGTAATGGTATTTTCGGTAACTTAAGTAATCGGGGATAGGCATAAGGATCCGAAGGAACCGAAGAGGGAATTAGGGGAAAACCATCAAGTAACATCGATATTCAGCTAAATCATTCAGACTATAAACAGCAGTCGATCTGATTTAACTGGTAAAACGCACTTTTCGTGTATATTGATAATTTAACTTGCTCTTTGATATAACGTGATAAGTACATTGCACTCCCCCATTCCTTCTATAAGACGTTTGTTTTCTGTATAAAAAACACACGAAGAACAAATTGTTCGAGTGCCCAGTGGGAGTATCAGAAGTCTCTACGGTCGTATAAGGATTTCGTGTATAAGATTTCATTCTTTTGCTCAGAGTCTTTTGCATTTGCGCCCCTGTTTTCTGGTCTCCTTGATTCCTGGGGATATGCGTGAAGAGTTGGGAAGGACTTACGTAGGCATAAGAATAAAGTTAACAATTAGGATTGCAGTTGCCGCTTCAGTTAGGGTTTTTGGGTTGCTGTATACTCTGTAGCGAAGACTTCGATCGACACATACTTATTGTTTGGCAATCCACTCCTTCGCCCTGTTACCTAAGTGGGCTTTCTTTACTGGTTATCTTTGGCAAACGAAATTGATTGAACTACGATCTAGGCTCTAGAATAACGCGCTATGTAGGTGGGTTCTCCACACCCTACTTGTTCTCGATGATCATCTGCAGCTGGAGGACCAGACTCCGGGCCAACTGCAGCACGGACCGGGCGTTGTGGCGCTCGGCCATTTCTGGAAAGGCACAGATTGCATTACAAATCTTCTGGTTAGTTAGAGGATCGATTTCTCAAAGTCATGTTAACCTTTCCGTTAAGTTACACTCGGTTACATTTGCTTTTTCAGAAGGAAGTACTAACAATTTGAATTTGTTAACTTTTGCTCCAAACCAAAGCCAACTAAAAGCTTAACCTGACTTTGAACAATCGACCCCGAAAGCAGCCACTTGCCATTGAAAAACTTGATGACGTCGGTGAAGTCCATGCTGTTCGAGAGGATGATGTCGCGGTAGGTCTCCAGCAGGGCCAGGGCCAGGAAGAGGACGAAGTGGCCGGAGGCGATGTGCTTGGCCGCCCAGATCACCTCCCAGGTGGCGAAGACGTCGTCGTAGACGAGCTCCCTCTTGAAGTCCAGCAGGAACCAGCGGTAGCAGAAGTAGAAGTGCGTGTAGTCCCCGTTCGAGTCCATCAGGTCGTACATCTCGGAGTCGAGGATCTGGATGAGGGATCTGTGGGGGATGGACAATATTAGTGTTAGGTGGAGTGTCTCCTGGCTTAGAGCCCACCTCATGTTGGCGAAGTGCATGTCCATGGCCCCGCCACTCGGGAAGTTCTCGATCATGCGCTCCATGAGCTTGCAGAAGCAGCTGTAGCTGAGCGACTCGTCGTCGAAGATGACCAGCAGGGGCGCCACCAGGTCGCACATGCCCTGCATGTAGCCCACGTCCAGGTGCTCCCACACGTACGTGGAGATCACGTTGCGCAGCTTGTCCAGGTTCTCGCTGGCGAAGTACCAGTAGTTCCTGTCGCACCGCTGCACGTCCTTCTCGATCCGGTGCAGATTCAGCCCGAACTGCTCCAGGAGTTCGCTCTGCGAAATGTACGATTTAAGATTACAAAAATGGCTACAAAAATCTAAGGAATTATACAAAAAGTGTAAGAAAAGGTAGCAATAATAGTTATAAATCAAATAATCAAAAAATACATCACGTATACGTGTGGTAGGTTAATATTAGGATTATATTTATGTGTATATATTAATTAAAACGACCAAGATTAAAATGCATAACATAGCCTAGAGCCACTCACACTGTAGACCCCTCCATTGGAGCTGGCTGGCGAGGCGCAGGCGGACTTGGGCTGCTGCAGGGCATCCAGGTTGACGCCTCCTGCTCCTCCTCCGGACTCGCCGCCCTGCTCCTCCACGGGCGACATTTGCTCGCCCTCGCCCAGCTTGCAGCTGCGCTCCCAGTGGGTGATGTCCACGGACGCCTTGGTGATGATGACGGCCGCCGTTGCCTGTGATGGCGGTGGAGGCGGCGGCTTCACTGCATCCTCGTCCTCCGGCAGCTGGAGGTCGTCGGCACTCAGGTACTCCGGGCTGAGGACGCTGCGCGTGTCGCTGGTCGGCTGCTGGTGGCCACCGCCGGGACCCACTGTCTCGTACGAGGAGGCTGTGGAAGTGGAGCAGCTGGGCGCCGGGTTGAGCTGATCCTCCTGGTCGTCGGCCGAACCGGCTGACGGAGACGGCTCCTTCTGCTGATCCAGCTGCGGCTTGGGCCCGCTGCCCTCCACCTCCTCCTGCTCCTCGTCCAGCTCGTTGAAGTTTTCACCCTCGTCCACATGCCCCGAATCCGTGCTCGTCTTCATGGCCCTGGGAACGGGCTTCACACTCAGGTGGTTGCCACTCACGGGACACTCCACTGGCTGCTGCTGCTGCTGCTCATCGAACTCCAGGTCACCGGGATCGGAGATGTCGGAGATGTCCTCGAACACCTCGTTTTCCAGCTCACCGCCCGCCTCGAGGTCTGCCGCCCGGACGGTCCTCTCGTTGCCGGAGTTGCTGCCGGAACTCAACTTGGCCACCGCCCGCGCCGTCTTCTCCTTCTCCCGCTGCTGCACAATGGCGTCCACCGCCAGCCACTCGCTCATTGTCGTCTCGTAGTAGTGCTTGCAGGTCTCGTCCTGCTTGCGGCGCTCCTCCGTGGTGGAGCCGAAGGCGTAGTGTCCCAGCAGATAGGGCCACACCTCCTGGCGCAGCTCCGGCTGCACGCCTCCGAAATAGACCAGGCGGTAGAATTCCGTGGCGTTCTCCAGGACACCGTCTACGTTCAGGAGCTGCCAGCGCTCCTTGGTCAGGCCCTCCTCATCGGCTTTCACTGCAGGGGAACAGGACAAAAGGATTCCAGTGATATGATATATATTTAATACAAATATTTATATTTATATATTAATGAGAACAACATTAGAATGCCTCGAATATTGCAATTAAACAAAATCGTTTAAAATTTTACTAGATATTTATACTGAGGGCAAAAAGGTGTACTGGAAAGGGACTATTTGGCATGTTTGGAGGATTAGAAAAAAGGTCGCAAAAATTTAAAAATTACAAATTCGAAAGGGTAAATAAAGTAATTAGGTTGTTAAAGTATCTTAAAGCTGAGTAATATTGAATATTTATATATTTTTCAATATTAAAAGAAGCATAAGCGGGCCTCGCCAACTCACTTTCCGGCGTAATCCTGCCGTGCACCAGGCCGGACAGGTGGGTGCGCACCGTGGAGAGGTGGCGGCAGTAGGCCAGCCAGCCGTAGAAGGCCCTGGAGATGATCTGCCTGCGCATGGTGGAGCAAACCATCTCGATGCTGGTGCTCTGCGCCTGGAGCAGCTGCTGCTGCTGCTGCTGGAGAAGCAGCGGCGACTCCAGCGGGAACTGGTCGATGGAGAGGCTCTTGTTGGAGCAGTCGCTGCTGCCGGTGGTGGAGCAGCTGCTCAGCTGCGCCCGGCGCGGAGTGCTCCGCACGAAGTCCAGGATCGAGTGGGTGGCAGCTGAAAGCGGTAAATAATTATCTGAAATTATATTCCCAGTGTCCAGCACTCACCGAACTCCTCGTGGCGGCTCTTGCTGACGATGCGGAAGACGTAGTCGATGGGCGTCTCGTCCACGGACTCCATGACGGAGGGCAGGATGCGCCTCCGCATGCTCCTGGGCCAGAGGAACATCTTGCCGATGCCGCGCTGCGACCACAGCGGGGGATCCAGCTGGCCGTGGGGCAGGAGACCCGTCTCCAAGCAGCTGAGGAACTGCTGCATGTGCCCGCCCTCGGGGAAGTGGATGGGCGGCCGCTGGACGCCGTCCTGGCCCACCAGGATGACTGTGCCGCCGCTGTCCTCGCCGCGGCTCTGGTGACAGTGGACGTAGACGATCTCGTCCACGTTGATGTTGAGGGCGTAGGCCCAGAAGGCGTCCTTGTCGATGTCCTCCGCCTCCTCCGCCTCGGTGTAGCCGTTCATCAGCTGGTTCGGGGTCCACTTGATGGTCAGCGTCTGGATGTGCTGGTGCAGGCTCAGGTAGCCGGGCATCGGGTCGGCCACGTCCTTGGGCAGCACCTGCACGTTGTTCTTCCCGTAGAGCAGGGTGGCCTTGGCGTTCTGGTGCAGCGACTCCACGTAGTCCTTGGCCACGCTGGCCGAGGCGATCGACTTGAAGGAGCCGCTGCTCGCCTCGTCGGAGCTGGTGTTGAGGCTGCGCTTGAAGTTGATGATCGCCGGGCGGGAGCAGGTCGACGAGGAGCGGCGCACTGAGCTGATGCGGTGGCGTTGCACCTGGAGGATCAGGCAGTATAAAAGTTGGTAAAACTCGTTAGTTTAGGAATAATCAATTCTGGAAAGTTCTATATTTTATCTTGACCTGCGTAGTCGTACAATGAGACATACTAGTGTAAAATGTTACAATGGAAATATGAAATATATATTCAAAAATGATACAATAAAATGAAACAAGAAGGCCTCCTCACCAGTTCATCGGCATGCGGGTCGGTCCAGTAGTGATCGGCTGTCTTGGCCCGCGTGAACTCCAGGGCACAAGGACCCACCAGCAGGGAGCTCAGAATGGACCCGTAGTCCGGGTCGGCCACCAGGGAGTCGCGGTCGTAGAAGCTGCTGGCGTTGCACACCAGGTACTCGATGATCTTGGTGAGGCGCTTCTCGTAGAGAGCCAGGCGAATCCACAAGTACCTTCAAAATAATCATGGTAAATTTAATCTTCATAAAAAAGTACAACTCCAATACAATAACACAAGTCCAAGGTACAACTCGCAACGATTTTTATATAAGTCTAAAACGTTTTTGTAGTGCTATTCAAAAGTTATAGATGAGATATATTCTATATATATATACTTTTCCTAAAAGTAAGTTTAAAATTCAATAAATAGTTTTCCTAAGAAGTCCAAATAAAATCAAAATCCAAGTAATAAGTGAAAATTGGATTTTAAGTTGTAGGCTCAGTGTAAAGTTGAAAAGCCCAATTAATGAATTGATAACCCGAATGAAATGGTAAAACCACAAGAATGAAGCCTAAGTTCAAATTGGATTTCAAGCTGTTGAACCAGCATAAAATTGAGAAAATCCAATTACTTGAATCGAAACTATAAAAACCCAATTATTTTGTTACAAAATGAAATGATAGAAACAGAAGAAATTAAAAATAAGTTCATGTTGGATTTTAAGTTTCTGGCAATGCAGAGAAATTACGCAACTGCAACTCACTTCATGCTGGCCAGGGACATGCTGGAGTTGCTGGCACTGACGCTGATGGACGCGGAGGCGGAGGACGAGGTGGCCACCGCACCGCTGCCGCCGGTGGACATCGAGTTGCTGCTGCTCTTCTTCAGCATCGGCGGGCGCTGGAAGCTGTCGCTGCTGCTGGAGGAGCGCTTGCTGGGGTCGCTGGCCTCGATCTCCTGCACCAGCTTGCTGATGTGCTCCGCCTCCGGGCAGCTCTTGGCGATCTTGTGCAGCAGCGCCGTCGTGGAGGAGGTCTTGAACAGGCCCAGGGCCCGCCGGCGCAGGCCCTGGCTCAGGCAGGCCTCCACAGCCCCGCACAGCGCGGTCACCGAGCTGCTCTCCTCGTGCACGTACTTCTTGGTCACCGCCTCCTCCATCAGCTGCTTCACCTCCTTCTTCACGCTGGCTATCAGCCGCTCCTTAAAGTCGGAGCCATCTGGAAGTGGACAGAAAAGTAATAGCATCCAACATTGTTTGAGCAGTGGCGTAACTGCACTATTTTTCATGTTATTATGGGCATATATTTTACGGATTTTGCCCTTACGAATTGCATGAAAGCACTTTCAACAGAACAACAGAACAATGTCCATCATGAAACGTAGATTCATAATCGCAGTGATAAAATGATCTTATCTGAATTCATAAAGGTCCCCGGTGACTGATAGTCATCGGTGACTGGCAGTCAATCAAGGCAAAGCGATTAAAGGCCAAATGGTGCGTGATTGTGGTGTACTTTTTGTTTGATTAGTTTATTGGTCGTGCCTTTAATCATCACCCGTACTTTCCCCTTTTTCCTAAAGTACCTACAAACCGGACTTCCTTGTCGCGGAAACTTGATCGTTGCGAAACATGAGTAATTTTAATGAATATAAATAATGGAGGCCAGTGTTTGACGAACCCCTGCCATCGCATTTGGTCGAGTCGGGGGCAAGCAAGCCCCGCCGGGTCCTAAAAGGAAATCACAGCGCCAACGCCCAGTAAACACTGACCCCCTGCGCTGCGTCCTGTGTATACTTCGTACGTCCCGAGTGTCCCGAATGTCCTGGATGTCCTGTGCAGTCTGCGAAACTCAATATGTCCAGCATGCGATGACTGCCGCCCCCAAACACGTTCGTAGCTAAAATGCTAATGGCATTTGCACTCAAAACTCATGATGGCCTCCGGCCACGTATAATTTCATTTTCATTTTCATTAATTGTTCTCCATTTGGAGCGACAGCGGAGAGGTCGGCGGGGGGTGATGTATCCCCGGGGGACCGGCGACCAGTGCCCAGATACACAGATACTCAGACGCACAGATACACGTACGGATGCAGATACACTCACGCCTCCACCGAGAGATGACGGACGAAGACTGATGTGGCCGGAGGACCAATGGTTGCCAAAGGGAAGTATGTCGGATCACCATGGACAGGCCAAAGGGACGCCAATGCATGGAATCTCTTCATTAGAGATCGTTCAAAATTTTCATTCAAAAAAATCTTTGTTTTATTACAATATTAGAGAAATATTTCTTGAGGTTGTAGAAAAAAGTGTATAATTCTTCCCCAAGCTAATTAGAAGTTTTTATAAGGCTTAAATAATAAATCTATACTTTACTTTACCTTAAGTAAAGTTACAAAATAAGTGAAATACGCCTCTGCGTAACCTAAACATGCCACAGAAAGTAGGTCAATATACCCCCCATCCTCATTAGGAATCGTAAAAAGCTTCATCTATTTTCTACGAAATCGATTTCGGATGGATATTGGTTTTGGGGTTTCCCGAATGCACTTCCCACTGGCGACTTGATGGACGCCGCCCACAGAGCTGGGTTCATTACGCTGGATGCGGACGGGGATGGGGATGGTCTGTGGCGACAACAAAGTGCTCGCAGTCTGGAACGCCGACCGCGTTGTCGCCAGGCTGTGTCCTTGGCAGTGGGAGGACTTGGGTGGAAAGTGGTTGCAACAACGGGTGGGAAAATGTGTGGAAAATGGTTCGAAAAGTTGCCCCTTTAATTGCTGCTCTTTGTTGCACCATTTTAATTTTGCATCTGACACTTGTTGTTAGGTTCGCCTCCTCGTCCCTCCACTTTCGCCCATCTATTGCATGTAATTAGCATTTAAATGCTCGCAGCACGGGGCCTTGGCAACAAGTTTTAATAACTCCGTTTCCCCCAGCCGGGAAATGCAAATATGTTGGCGAGAAAGTGGAGAAAGCTCCGCAGCTCCTGCCATCTGCCATCTGCCATTTGCTATTTGCTTTTGCTGATTTGTTTATTTATTTGTTTGCCTGGCCTCTGTGGACGCGTCCAAATGAAAGTAAATAGTGCGGGATACTCGGGTAATTGCTCTGTACTTGCACACAAGCAAAGTGGGCGAACCTGCTGCTTGGAAAGACCAGGCTGGCTTAGGAGAGCCAAAAAGATTAATTCACATCTGACTTTATTTTAATTGCACTATTTGTGTGTTGCTTTCCTCTCAGTGTGGCGAGTGCTCCCCAGCATTATCGACCCCGAAAGTTGCGAGCTTGAAAACCCTTTGGGATCGCCCAGCCGGAGCAGCATCATCAATGGCAACTGGGTGAAGGGGAGAAAGGGTGGAGGGCAGGGTCACCTCCGCAGTGACCTTGCTGAGCTTGTTGGTCTTGGCCAGCGATTATCCCGCAGGGAGATGCTGTGGGTCGAAGCACACACAACAATAGGTGGAAAGCAAGCCGTAAAAGCCATAAAACCATCCTTAAAGTTCGCGGCGATGTAAAAAGTTACTGCCTAAACAAAATGTATAAAACTAATCAAAATGCAGAAAAAGATAAAAACATTTTTGAGACATGTATTTACCTTTAGAACATTGCTACGATTCGGTTTAAATTGAAATAACTAAGCTGCATAACGTTGATAAGTTGCCTGGCCATAAGAAACTTTAAGATATAAAATACTGAACATAGACCTTGTTCAAATTTAAATTAATTTTCTAGAAACCATAAGTGGTTTGAAAGTTAAGGAACGAAGTTCTATGTTAAGTTTTAAAAACCAGGTAGTTGCAACGTTTTAAAATTAAGCAAGCTGATAAGTGGGAGGGAAACATTTGCCCGAGCCAATTGGGCCTTAAAAGTTCAAAGTGCTTCAATTTTTATTGGCCCACCTGGCGTATGGGTAATCAATCAAACAGGCCAAGTGAAAAGCAAAATCAAGTGAAATCGAAGTCCACGAGGAAGCCAGACCCACGAAATTCGCTTTAGAGTCCCCTGGCGAATGGAGAAGGAAACTCTCGAGCAACAGAATCCAGAAGCTCAACAAGCAACTTTGTCAATTATCCCCAGGAACAATCAAGAGCGAAATTTGCCGCAGTGCGAATCAATTTCAGTTTCTGCCAAGTTCAGCAAACACGGCTGGGGAAAATGGGAAATGAGAAATTGAGGGGCTTTCCTCGTAGGAGAAGGTCCTCGGACCCCCCTTCCTGCAATCGTAAATTCATTTGGCCCAGCAAATGGCAATTGATGGCTTAAACAGGCTTAATAACCATTTTGGGCCTCGCACACACACGCCCAAGGTCGGGCCTTAGTGGGGGCAGCGGAAAAGGGCGGAAATCGGTGGGAAATCGGTGGGAAATAGGTGGCTCCCGTGTGGTTGACTATCCCAGCCACAGCGCTTTAAATAAAAGCGTTCTATTTCCAACGCCCCAAAATATTTCGCCCTTGCAGCTCGCTGGTCCGCATTTTCTCGACCTGCTGCTCGATGCTTTTATTTTTATACCCATTTTGATGTGGTCACGGATATAGATGTTCCCGGGGCCTTCGCTTAATTTCGGTTTTATGGCCCCGAACCGCTTCTGTGGCAGTTACAACAAGTTATGGCTATTTGAATGGATTTTTCCTTAATTTTCTTTATGAAGACTTCGATTTTCAGCCACTCGCACTTTTAGTAGAATTTTTCAAGTTAAATGCTCTCATAAACTGTTATTATTTCAGCTGAAACCTGTTCTGGAAGCCCGAAAACACTTTAAGCGGGGGCTGCAGAGCTTAAAATATATTGTTGCATACTTTTAGACACTTAGAAGGCTTTCAAGCGTGATTTCTCAAGGAAAAAAGCACATTTGCTTGTTTCTCAGTAAGTTTCTCACTGGCACTTTCACAACTTTTAATTTCCGTTTGAATTTTGGAGCCTTGTTCAAGTGTTTTATCTGAAACCAAAGGCTAGGCAATTGGCTGTGCGTTTGTCAATAAACAACTAACAAAAACTTAAGTGGGCAAAGTCAGTGACATTGGTTTTGAATCTACAATAAAATAAGTCCAATATTTTCGTACACTTGGCGAAAAGTACAAGCCTTTACCTCTATTTTGTATGTTTTGTAAGAGACTTTGTTCCCAAAAGTACGTATCATTTTCTCTGAGTATACAGCTCATTATACGACTTTCTGTCGGATAGCCATCTGTTGGTTCGTTTTTTGCCTTTGCCTTCAGTTCATTTGGTTTGTTTTGTGTGTTTTTGGGGGTTCGCTATCTGGCAGAAAGTGTAGAAGGACCCGCATAGGCAGATAACTAAATAACTTTGTGTGTATACAGGGGCTGAAACTGCGACATTAATTACAGTCTAATGTATTGTACATATTGTACACACTGTGTGTGTGCTGTGTGTTGGCCCCGACACGCAAACTGCATTAAGTGGGGCTTGTTCGCATCTAAGTAGACCACAGCCAGACCGAGGAAACTTCGACTCGATTTCCCCCAGGAGCGGGGAATCGAAGTTTAGGCCACTAAGGCCCTTAATTGAACGGAAACGGGGAAAATTAATGTGTGAGTGCGCTTAAATGGCCTCGAATCCGCAATCACAGGCGAGTTATTAGTCTCGTTATTGGGGATAATGCTGCTCTGCGTTTCTGTTGCAGTCAACCAGTCGAATTCAAAGGGAAATTAAGAAGTACACTTTTGAAGAAATTGTTGGCTTCCCAACCATTTTGACGCGTTAAAAGTTATTGGAATCGTAGTGCAGTAGGTAGTAAAAATAAAAATAAAAATAAAAATAAAAATAAAAATAAAAATAAAAATAAAAATAAAAATAAAAATAAAAATAAAAATAAAAATAAAAACATAAACATAAACATAAACTTATAACTAAAATATAGAACTAGAATTTTTTATTTTCTTTAAATTTTTAAACTTAAGTAAATAATGTAATATAACCTTTTAATAAAAATATAACCTCATAACTAAAATTTAGGACTATAACTAATTAATTATCACTCAACTTTTGACTTTTGAATCAAGATTAAGACTTAGCATTTTTTAAGGGTACCTATGGTTCGGCAGTTAAACTACCTAAATATTTGTCATAATTTAAAAAGAAATAAAATTTAAAATGAATTTAGAAATGGCCGACAGCTTTTCCACTCCGGGAAAATAGTCCCACTGGGATTGAAAGGTGCCGTGAGCGCTGTGAAAATTGCCAATGAATGGGGATAAGCTGGAAATCTGTGCAGTTTCGCGCTGAATGAAGTGCCAGAGATGGAATTTTTTCCGCACTTAAGTCGCGGGGCTTCTCAAGGAGATGGGAGCCGCAGTTTGCTCGCCCACGTCGCTGGCAAATGCAATTTGTTGGTCTTTGCAATTAAAATTATATGCGTTGGGTTTTCTGCGTTTGAGCATTACGCCCCCTGCCCCCCAATTGACCTCTGAACTTTGCGCTAATTCTCCTGCTGCTGGGCAGAGCGGGGGCAAGACCTGCTGTTTCTCCACCGCCGTGGGCGTTCCTGCAGTCAAGTCTCTATGCAAAGCAAATATTGCACGATTGCACGGGGCATTTAAGCAGCTTACGCCGGACGAGCGAGCAGGAATCTCGGAGGAGGCACTCGCAACTTGTGCCCAAGCAAGCGGGAAAGCTGGAAAATAGGAAAGCGGGAAATGGGAAATGGGAAAACACTGGCAAACAAGCACGCCCACCGGAATGCCTAATTAGGCCGGGCAGAAACAGTTGCACTTCGCATTGCCAGTTTCCATTTGTCATTTCGAATGCACCAAGTGCAGGGCCAGCAAAGGTCAGGGGGCACGGACGCAGTGCTGCCTGCCTCGTGCGGCAACCGCACGGGGGACGCATGATGGATGCACTGACCTTTCAAGCCACACGACCCACGACTTTAGGCGCCTGATTGAGCACGATTCCACTGCTAGTCATTGCCCAAAAAGTAGGCAGCATTAAAACTGCAACACCCACGACTCCGATTTTAATTCATTTAACAAGGTTTTCTGCGCAATACTCGAAGGCTAGGAATTCTTAAAAACTACAACTACTTTTAAATATCTTTTCTTGATCTTTCAGATGTCAGCAATATTTTAATATCTAAAATGCCCATATTTGTATTAAGCCTTTACTAAAGTATACAAAAGAAATTTCCTAATTTCCTTAAAGGCTTTCTTCGGGTTTCTGGCTGCCACACAAGCTTTGGCATTTTTTAAACGAATTTCGATCTGCTGCCATTCAGCTGTCCATCCAACTATCAGTTCAGAAAGAATTGCCAAACAATGCGATTTCTTTTCAAGGCATTTGATTGACATTAAGGAATGGCTCCCTTTGAAGAACTTGGGCTATTTGTTTGGGACTCCGCCCCCCGCTTCTCCTGAGCCTTTGAAGTCCTTGGAAAAGGACCGAGCTTCGGGGCAACTGGTGTATATCGAGAGGGTCTAAAAAAGAGCTACCGAAAGGGGAGTAGGGTACACGGTCTGACACGAAATTAATGATGACCAGACAGTGGATTTTTAATTTTGAAGGAGCCCAGGCTAGGGCATTATATTAATGGCACTGACAGGACGCAGGACATGCAGACACACGCACGTCAGGATAACGACTCTGTCGCTGACAGTAAGCCCACACTTTGATGGCTTTGTCATGGAAGAGAGACGGACGTGCCCAGAAACAACAGTGCCCAAAATACGGCACCAAAGGTACCCTCTCCATAACTGAGAATTGCTTGATGCCTAACTCAAAAGTGCAAGTCTCGTTTCAATTTCAAGAATTATTGAATTGCCTATCCGAGCCAACCAATAAGTCATATTTATTACCACAACTATGAACTAGATACCCTTGGTGCCGGCGTACCCCTAAACCGCCTAGCAGTATGCAACACTTTGTGACCAGTTCTTTTGCTCACACGTGCGCCCCACACAGACGCATAAGCACTGGCACACTCACGCACACATGCACGCAGGGCTTTCCATTTGACCTCTGTTACTTTTACTGTCAACAGGGCGTTAAGTGCACGGTCGTATGTACTCTGGGGGTGAACCTGCCCATAAGCAGCCTGTTTAAAATCGCATATGGCACTACCATTACTTCTTGCACTAGTTGAAAGAACAATAGCAGCTTTAGACGCTAAATGGTATGTATTATGGTACAGATAATATTCTTATAAAATATATATATAGCTCACAAAAGCACAGGTTTTCGCATTCCTGTTCTTATTCTTATTTATATTTATTTTTATAAACAGAGAAATCTGAAAAAGTTTGAAAACCCTTTAAGAGGTGTGTAACAGTATGCTTTGGAATTTTTTTTAGTTCATTGGAACAACATGAATTTCTTATAGCACACTTTTAGGGATCTTTTTAAGCCTTTTGGAACGGCCTAAAATAAGGTTTTTTTGCCAGTAAGTAAGCTATGATTATGATAAGCAGATTTTCAGACACTATTTGGGATTTCTCTTATAACCACTGGATCTGTGCATTCGACTGCGGCTCACCCTGATCTCTGACATTGAGCCAGAACTCAGCCAAGTCAATCTCATCGAGGCCGACTTGAGTCCACAGCTCACAGCTGCTGGCTCTCGGCTTTTAGCTAATGCCATAATTGAGCAATTGATGATGGCCACATCATCGTCAACATTGTCAGGCGATGGCCACGTCATCAGGAACATCGCCAAGTGGGTGGTGCGGGCTGGTTATGGTGGTTAGGGTGCTCAATGTGGTTGGGGTGGTTGTGCGAGTGGCAAGGCCGACCAGCTAAAACATAAACAAACGCCCCCGCCTTGACTACGGCACTCCGAATTGCCGCCTTCCGATGCGGCCAATCGAGGTTCATTCATAAAAGTTTTACGCCCGTGCTCATCAGCGAGCTCCCCAGCTCCCAGTTTCCCGGTTTCCCAGTCGGAAGAGCCCCCGCTGCACCACGGACATTGGACAACTACGGTCCGGAGAGTCCCGAGCGTGGAACCACGCGATTCTTGTTCTGTTTGGCACAAGAGATAGCGAAATGAGGCGACATTGGTTTTATAGAACCCCATGGAACTATTAAATAATATTAGTTGTGTTAACTATTTTAAAATATATTATTTGTCTTTTCTAATATTTATAAAATATTTATGTAAGCAAAGCTTTTCTTTCTTCGCTATTGCGTTTTTTTTAATAAGCAACATTAACATTACAATGTTAATAAAGGATAGTCGTCTTCCTGAGTAAATTGAGATTAATAAACATAGTTGCATACTTTTAGACACCTTAACTTGAATGCTAGAGATTTAAAAGGCTCCAATTTGCTATGTTAAAAAGGAAAATAATGTTTAAGCCAGCTACGTAAATTAAAAAACAAGCAGCTTTATCAGCCCCCACACTTATTTTATTAAACGAGTGGATTTAAGAAATGTCGAAGCTTGGGTCAAAGACCATGAGGTAAGGCCACGAGGCAGTTGAATAAATCGTATTAAAATAATAAACAAAATTATAGAAGCAATTAAGCGAGCTTACCTGTTGCTTAATCAAATTAAAAGCACTTTCAGTGGCATAAAACACGAGTGGCCATCCGCCACTGGCATTCCATCCACTGAAAGGGGGCTTATCCTTATCCCAATGGCACGCTGATAAATCGAGCAAAGAAAGGCGGGCCGGAGAGTAAATTGGCTGGCGCACATACACATCTGTGTCCTTGGCAGTGTGTGACTGGGAAGTTAAGGCAGTTGCATTGATTGCCAGGGATTAGGATTACCGGGAAATGCAGCACCCACACGGCCGTAAACCCATAAGAACACCCCCGTAATAACACCACCACCTGGCAAAACCCGCACACCTGAATGAATTATATGTATATGTAGTCGGCACTGTATTTGCACGGAGCTTTCCGCGCTTTGGGCGCTGCTGGCGGGCGGAGTCACGAAATTCTTGCAAAACATAAAATATGAATAGCGATGCCCGAATGCAGGAACTATCTGGCTGCCCCACGCGCGTGTCTCATCCACCAGGGTGTATCTTATGCTATCCATGGAACATCTTTGCCAGTAATGCAAGCCGAAAATCCTATGATTGAAGAGTGCCTTCCGTACAAGTATTGTAAGTAATAGAGTGTCACGCTATCAGCCCTCCTTATAAATATTTATGTCAACATCTGACAGTATCACCCGAGTTTTTATGTGTAATTTACATATTTTTGTTTTTCTATTCAAATTCGGCTTTGCAGACATTGTTTACTATTCGCAGTGGATGAAAACTGCGTCACAGTTTCAAGGCAAAAGCAAGCGCATAGTTGGCGTATTAATCATACGCCGTGTTGTGCCAAGTTATATTTTCTTTGGCTACAAGAAAACTGCCAAACGAAAAATGTAAAAAAAATGAAAATGTTAAATTACCTAGTTTGAGCTCTTTTTTAAATATTTGTAAATGTAAAGCCACTCTATTGAGTGAAGGAACAGTACTGTACATCGCTGGGCGATGAATAAGCCTAAGTTTTGTATTTATGGTTCCTTTAGGCATTCAATAAATGGTATTTTGCGGAAAGGAGAAAGTAAATACGTGGAGAATTTTAAGTTTTTTAAGTACCTTGCCTAAGTCCATTAAATTATAGCACACTTTATTATACTAACTCATTCGGCGCTGGTATTTTATAATTTTTGGGTTTCCCAAAGGTATATATCATCAGATGTTTTGCGGCAAAGGCTCAGGGTAATATCTAGAGGATTTCAAAGTACGCAAAAGTACTACTGTGTGGGATATTAAACTTTTGTCACCCTGATAGGGCGACAGTGTGTGGTTTTCGGGGCGATCTCTTTTTTATTACCTGCACTGGTTTGCACCATTTCGTGGCGTTTTCTGGCTGCGCGTGGGCGTGTGTTTGGGGCTTGCGGAGATTGCCCAAAGCTTTTCGCCGTAACTCCGCTCCTCTCCACGCGCGCGTAAAATGTATTTCGAAAATTTGTATTTGTTTTGCTTACGCCGACGACGCCAGCGGAGAGCAAAGTGTCGCCTGTGGCAGCGTGCGTTTCCTCCGCGCCTCTCCCGCTCGTATGCTTTTTCTTTTCCAACTAGTTGCTGTTGCTGTTCTTTCTAAATAATTTGGCTGCGGCCGCCGCAGGGGGGGCTGGGGCAAGGGCTTTCTCCACCCGCTCGCCCATCGGAGGAAGCGAGCACCCAACTGGCGGAACACTGACTCACTGACCAACTGAACTGGCTGGGCTGCCAGGCCAGGGAACCCAGAGGCTAGGGAGCCAACAACAAAAAAAAGAAACAAACAGCAGTCGAGGTTTTCCAGGCGGTTGTCCCAGGCGGTTGTCCCAGGCAGAGCGCGTCGTCTGAGCGCGACCAACTCCGCAGCGAAACTGAAGCGGAAGCCCAACTGAAATCGAAATGAAAGCCGAGTCGGCCGCCCCGCCAGCAACATCGAGGGCGGCAACATGAGGACGAGCCACTCGGGCAACATCAGTGCAGTCGGCGGGAGCCTCGAACCCTCAAAAACAGATAGATTTGTATGGCAAACTAATTTGCCACCGAACAAGCTCAGAAAAAGAGATGCCATACCTCTCAGGTCGGAAATTCGCAATTGATTGGGAATCGCTAGCCTACCTAGCCGATCTATTAGCTAAACGCCTCACTCGACCAAGTAACGATTAGTGATATCTCGTTGAATGGTCTTTTTGATGTGCCTTTCAATTTGACCAAATTACGACTGAGAAGCGAGTAAATAAGATATATTTTTCGTCGGAAAATGCTACTCTCTATTTTTAGAGGAAAAATATCAGTATTTTGGTCACCAAATTGCGAAATGATGTCCAAATACGAAATGTGATACCTCGTTGTACTCGTAATTAATTCTCTATCTCTATTTTCTATCGACTGGCATTTAAATTTAAAAACCAACATTTTTTAACATTTTTTCGAAAAAAAAACAACCTGGCAAAAAATGAAAAATTCTGTCCAACAATAAGTTCCCCTAAAAGTGATGGGGATCGATGGCCCTGGTGGATAGCTGCCCAAAGCAGTTGGTCTTTTTGTTGTGCGTTTCGATTTGACTAAATTACGAATGAAAAACGAGTGAAAAATTGTGTTTTTGTGCTACTATATTTTGACACAAAAAAATCATCTAAAACCATTTCCTAAAAATGTTTCCGCTGGTTTCCGCTAGGATCGCGGCAACACTGACGTAACAGTGGCCTCAACACCAGCACGGCAACATTTGCAGTAACTACGAAGCGTGTGTTGCGCCCCGCACCCCTCACCCCGCACAAGTCTCCCTTTTTCGTCGCACCTTTCCCGTTACTTTTCGGTTTTGAGAGCTTTTCGCACTCCACCCGTCTCGCTCGCTCTTCGAGGCGCCACACACATACACACACGCCAACAGTGGAGGTCAAAGTTACTACACTTACAAGTACGTTTTGAAATAGTTTATGAAATGTGTCGCAAAGTATGCAACGATATGTTTCAACTCCGAAACTGCGGTGGAGCATTCCGAACGACAATATTTTGTTTTTTATTGCATACTTCCAGACACCTTTATCAATACTAATAGAAGGTTAGGCGACTATTTGGGGAATCTACGGAAAAGTATAACATTTTTAAGGAAAAGTCCGATTTTATTTATACCTACAAAGGGCGAAAAGGGTTTTTAAGTTTCAGAATGGGTCAACAAAAAAGAACAACGTGTTCCAAGCCTCCCTAAAAATATAGTACATATTTTTGTAAGTCCAAGGTGAATATTGTTTCGGGTGTATGACTTTGGGGCTCAGCATTTTGAAGATAATGAAGTTGTGTTGAGAGAAATATTCTAGTGCCGCTATAAGCCTGACCGCTGCTGTTTGTGTGCCAGTTGGGGGTTTGCTGACGTCGAAGTCGCAGGCTGTGTGGCGCAAAATCCAGCCACAAGCAACAGGAAAGCATGCCAAAATGCCCTGCTGAGCGCCGCACATTTCTGGGAACCCCCATCCACGCACTCTAAGAAAACCCCCTCCACCTGTGCAAGTCTGCCCCAAATTTTTGGATGAGAACATTCGGTGTAATTCGTAGCCCGCTGTTGCTTCGCATTGAGTTTGCGCCTTGGCCATGTAACCCGCAACTTTCCACCCTGCGCCGCCCTTAACCACCCAAGCCACCCCTGCCCGCACCCCGCCGGAGCCATTAGAGTGCTTAACATAACCTGCTCACTGTGGATTCGTGTGTACCGAAATATGCCTCAATTATGGTCTCAGGTGCAGGCAAAGCGAGTTTCAGTGTTGGCTAAGCTGGAATCCAGCCGAGCAATTTCCTTTTTTCTATTATTAATTCGTGGGGGCACAGGCATCAAGCTGTGCAGCAGAAATATTTTCGTAGTAAAAGCAACAGGACGCAGGTTAACATAGCTGCATTCCAGTGGGGACTGGCCGATGGAGGAAAATGCCGCATTTTCACAAGCTTGCAAATGACCTCACAAAAATACTTGGGAAAAATGTAGGGCATTTATAAATTATTAAACCAGGAATTCGATGGAAATGATCGGTGCACAAAAAAGGTGGCTAACAGTGATACAATGCAAGCGGCACATTTATCAACAAATCATCGCACCAACTTGGAGATATGGAATCCAAATTTGGGGAGTGGCGGCTGCGTCCCACCGAAAACGTTTCCAAACCGTCCAGAACAAAACATTAAGACAAATCACTGGCTGTGAGTGGTTCGTTAGCGGCCAAACGCTTCACAATGACCTAAACCTGAGTCTTGTTGAAGACCAAATATCGTTCTTCTCAAGCAGGTACAACGACCGTCTAACTGCCCACCGTAATCGTCTAGCCCGGAGATTACAGGGGGCTATCCCAATTCGCAGGCTCAAAAGAAGACATTTTGGGCTGCTCCTAAGAGACTAATATGAATATATTATTTACTTGAAACTAGTCGTAATTTGATCTACTCCTATATACCAAGTTGAAAACTAATTATAATTTATAATTAAGAGATTATTTACTTAAGAAAACATTTAGGTTAAAGGCTTTAATTAGATCTGTTCCTGGATTATATTAAATAAAGATGTTAATTAAAAAAAAAAAAAAAAAAAAAAAAAAAACAGTGATACAGCTCTTAATATATTTTCATTGCATACTTTTCGACAGCTTTGTAAGCCACAGAGTGAACTATACCTTATAATATCTCCGAATTCCAGAAGAGATATTATAATAATAAGATAACAGGAAAGATAAAATCAATATCTAATTCATGAAGAAATCCATGAAAATGATCAGTGATTGTAAAGGTAGCTAAAAGTATGCTACACAGACCGATATAGCCCAGATTGAAAGGTTCCAGAAGAGAAAAGATCAGATAGTAATCGATATCGGATCAAAAATAGTTGTTTTTGCTGTAAGTCCCCAACAAATTTGCCAGTTCTGTAATAAGTCCCCTTCAAAGTAAAGGTGTACATCTTGAGAACATTTTCGAACCGGTTTCTTGTAAACATTTTACATAATTTCTTTTATTTTGATTCCACCGACATGGTTTCGGTAAATTATACATTAATCGGTTGTTTGTTTTCTCTGGGCTTCATGTGGGTTTCGCTCGGAACATAGGGTATTCGTAATATTCATGCGTATGCTAAATGTTGTGGTTACAATCGTGGGTAACGTAATATCTATATGCTCGGGGCTCTATAGGTGGTGTCTCTACACAGACGGGTATATATATGTGTATATATATACGGTAGCTTAGCTTGGTTACGATACAATATGTTATAGCGAGAGTTCCTGCCTTGCTCTTCGTGTTTTAGTTCTTTAGTTTTGCTTTTGTCGTGGTGGATCGTTTGATCTTCTGTCGAATATGTGTATCAAAAGTGTGGCCAAACTTTGGTTGGACTCGACTGACTTTCTCTATCCCCCGGTTTTTCCCAGCCAAGTGTAAAATATATCTCCCCTCTCTTCCGACATCGCTCGCCGTCTCTTTCTGTTGCCTGCCATCTCCTTCCCTTTCGTTATGTATATATATATATGTATATGTATACGGTTTAGCGCTTACAAAAATATCAATATTCAAAGAAGCAACAAGAAATCACATTAAGTATTTTTTTGGTTTTCGTTTTTACGTTTTTCCATACACAAAAAGCGTGCTTCTCGCATTAAATCAGATTCCACACAAAGTGTTCGCTCTATATAGTTCTATATAATATAAGTTGTATACAAGCCCAGTGGAGGGATTTTTGGTGCGCCTGCACTTACCAAAAAACAACGAAAACCGGATAGAATCTATGTGTGTAGTTTGCCTGAGAGTAGCAACGAATCGGGTTCGGTTATAACAATACACGGCTAACACGTTCCGCTCCTATATCTATGTTTTGGGTTAATATTTGTATAAATACTAGTTTATAGTATGTCTATATATATGTTGGGCTGCTATTAATTCTGCTAACAAACAAACTCAGCGCTTCGCAGCCGTCAACAATAATTTCGTAACGTTTTTCTGTGTTTTCTGTGGCTTGGTTTACCCATAGAAATATGGCCCCAGGATCCACCTGTCGGGCAACTCGAATACAAAATGTTTTCCTAACGCTTGCAGCTACAAAGGAAAAATGGGGAAAACAATCCGAACAAGCAAACAATTGCATCACGATTCAGGGGTGGCCTCAAAAACCTCTGCAGGTCTTAAAACTCCTCAAAATGGTAATCCTTACATAGCTCTACTGCCTTTTTGAAAATCTCCTGTCATCGCACACAGGACTTAAGCTTTGTCAAATCATTATAGATCTTAAGTCCCCTAATATAGTAGGCTGTAAAAAAATCTACTCTTTTCCGGCGATTTCAAATCACCTCGAAATGCTTATCCTTGAGAAACTCAACTCTCCGTATCGAAATATTTTGCTTTACACAAAGTTATTAAAGCGAAATTAAATCACTGCAAGTTTTAGATCTTCTAAGCTCTCCTTCCTAAAACTCAACTGTTCTGAAGCGATATAAAATCACCACAGATTCCAAAACTCCTCAGAGAAATCCCCTCGAAAACCTCCACTTTTCTCTGGTTTTCAACAATTGAACACAGTTTTTAAAGTGACAATAAACCTCTCTCGAAAAGCCCACCTTGCCTCCCCCTGAATTCCTTCAATGCGCATATAACATACCTGATAACTTCCAAATCTATAACGTAACATTAACAACAATTGGCCGCAGTCGCAGCCCCACAGCACTGCCATATATAGACGATATCTAACACAATATCCATATATGCCCGTGATCCTCGCCCGGTTCTCGAATATACAAAACGTATAAATATGCAACTGCCTGTATATAATATAATCGGTATATGCATGTATATTGTATAAGTATAAATAGTTCATCTGTTACGTTGCTCGGTTTCCACTTGATTTTCTCTCTTTTGTTTTTTCAGGTCACTACAATTTCCTTTATTTTGTTAAGTTTCTTTAAGCGATTCCCAGCCGTTTCCAAAAAACCATTGCGGATTGCGGGAAGCCTCCCAAAAACCTCAGCTAATTGCCATCTCTAGGGTGCAGGCTTGTGGTGCACGTATATGTGTTCTATGGTATATGTGGTTAGGGTATATGCTATATGTCTCCGGTTATGTGTCCCCAAGCGCTTTCTAACTTTCTAGGCCCTAGGTGCTAGCTACTTAGTACATCGCATGCTCAATACTGATCGGAACTGAGGTCTCCAGGAACTGACGACGGATGATGAGGTCTGGGGTCTGATGTCTGATGTCTGCCGATGGCTCTTCACTTGTTCTCGATGATGGTCTGCAGCTGGAGGACCAGGTTCCTGGACAGCTGCAGGATCGACTGGGCGTTGTGGCGCTCGGCCATTTCTGGAAAGGCACAGATTGCATTACAAATCTTCTGGTTAGTTAGAGGATCGATTTCTCAAAGTCATGTTAACCTTTCCGTTAAGTTACACTCGGTTACATTTGCTTTTTCAGAAGGAAGTACTAACAATTTGAATTTGTTAACTTTTGCTCCAAACCAAAGCCAACTAAAAGCTTAACCTGACTTTGAACAATCGACCCCGAAAGCAGCCACTTGCCATTGAAAAACTTGATGACGTCGGTGAAGTCCATGCTGTTCGAGAGGATGATGTCGCGGTAGGTCTCCAGCAGGGCCAGGGCCAGGAAGAGGACGAAGTGGCCGGAGGCGATGTGCTTGGCCGCCCAGATCACCTCCCAGGTGGCGAAGACGTCGTCGTAGACGAGCTCCCTCTTGAAGTCCAGCAGGAACCAGCGGTAGCAGAAGTAGAAGTGCGTGTAGTCCCCGTTCGAGTCCATCAGGTCGTACATCTCGGAGTCGAGGATCTGGATGAGGGATCTGTGGGGGATGGACAATATTAGTGTTAGGTGGAGTGTCTCCTGGCTTAGAGCCCACCTCATGTTGGCGAAGTGCATGTCCATGGCCCCGCCACTCGGGAAGTTCTCGATCATGCGCTCCATGAGCTTGCAGAAGCAGCTGTAGCTGAGCGACTCGTCGTCGAAGATGACCAGCAGGGGCGCCACCAGGTCGCACATGCCCTGCATGTAGCCCACGTCCAGGTGCTCCCACACGTACGTGGAGATCACGTTGCGCAGCTTGTCCAGGTTCTCGCTGGCGAAGTACCAGTAGTTCCTGTCGCACCGCTGCACGTCCTTCTCGATCCGGTGCAGATTCAGCCCGAACTGCTCCAGCAGCTCCACACTGTAGACGCCGCCATTGGAGCTGGCCGGAGAGACGCAGGCGGACTTTGGCTCCTGCAGGGCATCCAGCGAGGCCACCACCGTGATGTCCTCGTTGAGCGGCGACATCAGGCTGGTCTTGCGCGAGGTGAACTCCTCGGTGGGATCGTCGTCCACGTCCAGGGCGTCCAGCGAGGCCGCCTCCGTGATGATGACCGCCGTGGCCGGCTGCGATGGCTCCTCCTCCTCCTCTACCGGGTTTTCCAGTCGCACATCGTCGGCGCTGTGGAACTTGCTCAGCTCTCCCGGGCGCTCTTCCTCCTCAAGCTTGGCTTCCGCCATGTCCACGAACTCGTTGCCCACCGTCTCGTAGCTGCTGGTCGACGGGGAGCTCTTGATGCTCAGCATCAGGATGTTTCCGCTGCCATCCAGACCCAGTCCCAGGTCGTTTTCCGTCTCGGAATCGGCGAAACAGTTCTCCTGCAGACGCAGTGGCTCCATGCCGTCCAGGTTCTGGAACTCCAGAACCAGTTGCTCGCTGAGACGTGGCAGCCCGCGCTCCTCCTGCTCTTCCTCTTGCCTGTCCAACAGCTCCTCCTGCTCCTCTGGGTTGCTTTGCTCCTGCTGCTCCTCGGCTTCCTGGCCCAGTTCCGGCTCATCGAAAAGATCCCCCGGATCGGATATGTCCGAGAAGTCATTGTCATCGAACACATCGTTCTCGCCCTCATCCAAGATGATCCGCTCCTGTTCCTCCTCGCCATTCCGCTGCTCCAACTCCGGCTGCCGACTGCCGTTGGAGAGTTTCTGGTGGGGATTCGAGGAGCTGGCCGCATTGGCCGCCAGGCGAGCCTGCTCGGCACTCAGCTTGGCCACGGCCAGGGCCGTCTTCTCCTTCTCCCGCTGACGTACGATGGCTTCCACGGCCAGCCACTCGCTCATCGTCGTCTCGTAGTAGTGCTTGCAGGTCTCGTCCTGCTTCCGCCGCTCCTCCGGCGTGGAGCCGAAGGCGTAGTGTCCCAGGAGGTAGGGCCACACGTCCTTGCGCAGATCGGGCTCAACGCCGCCGAAGTAGACCAGGCGGTAGAGCTCTAGTTCGCCGGTGAGCACGCCGTCCTCGTGCATCGCCAGCCACTTGTCGCGGGTCAGACCCTCCTCGTCCGCAGCCACTGGTGGCGAAAGGGGGTATTATTATGGGCAAATTAAAAGATATGTAGGGGGAAGTATTTCAATAAACATCAATAGATGGTTTCGGGATTCAAGGGATGCAGGGAACCTGAACTCACGGTCGGGCATGATGCGCACGTTGACCAGGCCGGACAGGTGGGTGCGCACCGTGGAGAGGTGGCGGCAGTAGGCCAGCCAGCCGTAGAAGGCCCTGGAGATGATCTGCCTGCGCATCGTGGAGCAGACCAGCTCGATGCTGGTGCTCTGGCTGGCCTGGATGAGGGGCGTCTCGCAGCTGCTCTGGTCGATGGAGAGGCTCTTGCTGGAGCAGTCGCTGCTTCCTGTGGTGGAGCAGCTGCCCAGGTGCTTCCTGCGCGGACTGGAGCGCCCCAGCTCCAGGATGGGATGGCTGGCCACTGGAAAAGGGACCGAATCATGGTGGTAAGGTCCCTTGATGACAATCATGCATAACTTACGGAACTCCTCGTGCTGGCTCTTGCTGACCACCCGGAACACATAGTCGATGGGCGTCTCGTCGGCCGCCGGAGCACCTGCCTCCATCACCGAGGGCAGGATGTGGCGGCGCACGCTCCTGGGCCAGGGGAAAAGCTTGCCGATGCCGCGCTGCGACCACAGCGGGGGATCCAGCTGGCCGTGGGGCAGCAGGCCCGTCTCCAGGCAGCTGAGGAACGCCTGCAGGTGCCCACCCTCGGGAAAGTGGATGGGCGGCCGCTGGACGCCGTCCTGGCCCACCAGGATGATGGTGCCTCCAGTGTCGCCTCCGCGGTTCTGGTGGCAGTGCACGTAGACGATCTCGTCCACGTTGATGTTGAGGGCGTAGCTCCAGTAGAAGCTCTTGTCGCCGCCGTCGCCGTCGTTGTAGCCGTTCATCAGCTGGTTGGGCGTCCACTTGATGGTCAGCGACTGGACGCTCTGGTGCAGACTCAGGTAGCCGGGCATCGGCTCGGACACGTCCTTGGGCAGCACCAGCACGTTGTTCTTGCCGTAGAGCAGCGTGGTGCGGGAGTTCTGGTGCAGCGACTCCACGTAGTCCTTGGCCACGCTCGCCGGCGAGCAGGCCTTGAAGGAGCCGCTGCTCGTGTCCTCCGAGCTGGTGTGCAGGCTGCGCTTGAAGTTGATGATGGGCCGGTGGGTGGTGGGCGGCGTGCGGTTGCCCGAGCTGATCCTGTGCCGCTGCACCTGGGGGTGGAAGGATCCGGAGAGCATCAAAATATATTATAAATGTATAACATATAATAATAAGGAGAGTTTTTCAAAGGGCTCTCTCAAATTTGTGACTTATTTTATTTTTGCTGCTTTAAAAACATATAATAACCATAAATTCATAACTTAAAACATTTTGAAATAATTCTAAAACTGTTTTCTTACACGTGTTTACGAATTTATCCAATCGTAATCCAATTTGTAAACCATATAAGTTTTAAAGGGCAATATAACTGGTATGATTCACACAAGAAATGTTAATGTACATTTTTTATACTTTTTAAAAGGTTATGATTATGTTAAAACTATTTATGTTTAATAATAATTTATGTTTAATAACACATGTAATTCTAAGAAATATTTTAAAGTAAACACAAATATAAGAATTATAAAGAATTAAACAAATATACACTTAAACGACATTGTTAAATCTAACAAAGAGAGATATAGAGACATCATGGACGGGGATACTCACCAGCTCGTCGGCACAGGGATCGGACCAGTAGTGGTCGGCAGTCTTGGCCCGGGTGAACTCGAGGGCGCAGGGACCCACCAGCAGGGAGCTCAGGATGGACCCGTAGTCCGGGTCGGCGACCAGCGCCTCGCGGTCGTAGTAGCTGCTGGCGTTGCTCACCAGGTGCTCGATGATCTTGGCCAGCCGCTTCTCGTGCAGGGCCAGGCGAATCCAGAGGTACTTGCCCAGCGGGGCAATGACCCCTCCTCCTGCTCCCCCGCCACCCGAGCCCGCTCCCGCTCCATTGGACACCGTGTTGATGGTGGTCACCGAGCTGCTGCTCCCACTGCCCTTGCTGAGCAGCTTCGGCTTGATGATGCTGTCGCTGGAGGAGGAGGAGCGCTTCCCGCTCACCGCGTGCGACTCCTGGGCCAGCTCCAGTTCGAGGAGACGCCGGCTCACGTAGTCCGCCTCGGGGCAGATCTTGGCTATCTTCTGGATCAGCGCCGTCGTCGAGGAAGTCTTGAACAGACCCAGGGCTCTCCGGCGAAGGCCGTGGCTCAGACAGGCCTCCACGGCGCCGCACAGCGAGGTCACCGAGCTGCTCTCCTCGTGCACGTACTTCTTGGTCACCGCCTCCTCCATCAGCTGCTTCACCTCCTTCTTCACGCTGGCTATCAGCCGCTCCTTCAGCTCGGTCTCCGCTGGAGGTGGCAAAATCGGGGGAAAGCATATTTTATTTTAGGAAGATTAAAAAGAGTATATTTGTTTGTTTTAATCAGGGCTTGTAAATAGGCGTTATGAGGAAAAGTGGTCTATTAATTACATTTTTACGCATTTTCTTGATCCAACTGTCTGAAAACAGCGTTCTTAAGTTGTCAGACAACTCCTTTTATTTTTATTTAAAAAAATGAAATTAAGAATGAAAAATACATAATATAAAATATATATGAGAAGTATTGGTATGGCTGTGCATTTTGATAATGAAAATCTTCGAATAGGTGTTATTCCTGACTTATCAGAGTGAAAGCCAAAGCAGAACTCTTAAGTTTTGATTACTCATTTAACATATTACAATATTTTAATAAATAATAAAGAAGAAGCCAGCTGCCGTGGGTTGGCGAAAGGGAAAGTCCACGAGCCCTCCTAACGACCGACGTGACACTTCCCCGCCCATTTCCCTTCTTATTTTCCCACAGGGCACTCGTAACGGAGCCCGATAAATATGCTTTGATTGATTGCACACGCCGGAGTGCCACTCGAAGGAGCCCTCCCATCCGCGGTGAAAGTACTGCCCCCCTCGTCTGGGGCTGCGTTTGCGACCGCTTTCGGAGTCCGCCGACCGACGTCAATCACTTTGTCATCGCTGTCAATTTTTGTTTCGTTTGCTCCTGTGCACAAAGTCGTCCCCATGCTCCGATGCTCCGATGCCCCATGTAGCAGCATTTATTGGTACACAAGTGTTGGGCCGAACACAGTGCGTATGCGTAATGGTAAACTTGTGCCCAAAGGGATCGAGTCACAAAAGTGAAACAGATAAGCATACATGTCATCAAGAGATCCCTTAAAAATACAACATATGAGCTACTTTTCGTCACAAATAATAATAATTTAAAGCAGCATTTTTCTTTTAGGAATGCTCCAAATAATATGATATATGCGAGCTATTTTTTGAGTTTACATATGTAAGCGAAAAAGATCATTTTAAATTAATGTTTTAATATTTAATATTTAATATTTAATATTTGCTAATAAATTTGGACCAACAACAATAAACTTTGAGACAACACAATAACATACTTGTTTTAAATTATTTTTTTTCAAGAAAGGAACTTTATTTTGAGTTATTTTTAATAACAAAAATCCAAAAGCCTATACCTGCTAACCTGTTGCTCCTCAAAAAGAGTGTGGATCTGAAGCCAAAGTATATTATTTTTTGGTCTTTTCTGAAAGTTCTGGATTTCCTAGACGCACTGTGCTCGCATGTAAATGTTCCGGCATTGTTCTATATACAAATATGCTAATGGGAAGAGCGACCACGAAGTGGGGAAGCCCGAGGAGGAAATGGAGAGCAAAGAAGACGAAGGGCGGGGCGTGCTTCTAATTAGAATGGAAATAAAGGATTTACGTCGCTACGTGACATGGCCGCCAATGTCCAGGACCCCGGACTTGAGGGCCGGAACCCTGGACTCGGACTCGGACTTGGAACTTCGGGGGAAGAGTGAGAACAAAATCGATAAGAAACCTTCTTAGGAAATTGCAACAGTTTTGTAAACAGTGAGGAGCGGCAGCGGTGCAGCCTCTGTAATCAACTGCCACGCGAGGCACAAAAATTACACATTTTCAAATTAAATTATGAGATATCATCTATTCATTTCGGAAGCTGTGTAAGTATTCTAAATGCACTTGCAAAATATTCTTATTTAAAAATAACAACACATTCGGTAAAGTATTATCAAATTTTTGAGTTTTTTCAACTTTTCGGGTCCAAAGTATGTTGAATTCCAATTTCCTAATTTCAGTACCATTATGTAAAATTTACCTTAAATATTTGACAGTCGGAAACTATTCATTTTTGAAATATAGTAACACATTTCACACATTCACGGGTGTATAAGAAAAATTGAAACTTTAAAATCCAAGAACCATGCTCAATGCCTTTAAATTTCAGACCTCTTAACTAAACGATTCCAACGTACCGAACTTTGCCTGTAGAAACCACATTGAAGAGCGCTGGCAGGCGGCAGGAAAAAGCGAAGTGCATTCAGGCACATCGACACATGCACTAAGTTGTTTATTTTCAATTCCCACTGCAATTCGAGTGAAACATTGCGATAAACAGGGCTCCGTGTGTGCGTGTGCGTGTGCGTCTGTGTGCGGAGGTGCAGAGTGCAGAGTGCAGAGTGCGGGCGTGTGAGTGTGTAGTAACCTTGACTTGATGCTAAAAAACTTCCTTGAATTCTAACCTACAACAACAGAGCGAGACGCAAGAGAGCGTGTGGAGAGGGGGCGAGGGAGAGGGCAACACCTGCGACGCTACCAACACAAGTGCACACCGACAGGCACACGCACACACTTGACCCTGAACAACATAAAACAGCTGATGACAGGACGAAGGGCAGAAAGGGATGGCAAATGAGACGCTGAAAGGCGATGCCTCGCTCTCTCACTATCACTCCCTTTCCCGTTCCCCTTCCTGTTTCTCTCTCTCCCTCCACGCTCTTTTTCAGAGAGGGATGGCGAATGAGCGTGCGTTTGCTTCCTCTTTAATTTGCCAGTAACACAATAACAAAAACGAGGACATGGGAGGGTCCCTCACACACACGCACACGCACACACACATCATTAAATCCCATGCCAGGGCAGCCATATTGCTCAAACATATGTTTGTTACCGTTACCCAACAAAAGACGCAACACACACGTTTGCCAGCATGTGTGTGTGCGTGCACAGGGGGAAAAAAGCAAACAAATAAAAGGGAATTCAGAAGGGGGATTGCGAGAGGACGTCCCAGGGATTTGTGCTTTCGCATAGAAAAACTAATAAATTTTAAAACAATAAATAGTACTTTTCAAAAAAATAAGCCAGTTTTCAAAATATAAACTAAATTGTTTTGAGCAAATGCAACAGTGCGTATACGTCATAAATTATTACTCATACGCATGGCTGTCCTGCATTGCCCTTCTAAGTATGCTATGATTTTATTTATTTTCCTTATTTACTTTTTAGTAATGGTATTAACAGAAGGCCTTATTAATAAGCAAGATTAACATAATTGTTTTGAACAAATGTTGTTTAATAAATAATAAGCCCAGATAATACACCAGTGCGTATACTTCATTAACTATTACTCATACGCATGGTTGTCCTGCATTGCCCTTCAAAGTATGCTATGATTATTGATAAGCAAAATATTGATATTAGATTTGATTTATTTCAAGACTTCAAGATTTTCAAAATGCTGTTCTCGGTTCCTAGGAAAAGTGAAGCGCAAAATCAACTAATGGCTCTTCAATTTCAATAATTAACTAGTTGATTTTCAACTCATGGGCATTTCGTTGGGCACCCTGCAATATCCGCCCAAATGTGCAAGATTTCTCAAACAATTATAAGAGGCTTACATGGGCAGTGCATTTTCGAACAGTGTCTGCGAAGGGGGCTAACTTCCGAGCAGCCCCGAGGGGTAAACGTGAGAAAAGAAGCCCGGACGTTGTGAGCGCTCTGATTACATTAATTGCCGGGCAATTTGATGACTTTCAAATGAGAGGGCAGCCCGTAAGAGGGGGCGTGGTCGGCAGGAACTAACCGAGCGTAATCGCATCGAACGACGTAATGCAATTACCGGTTCCGTGCGGCACTGGGGTCGTCATATGTAAGACACATACACGATATGTACTGGCTCTATATGGCCAATTAGCTGCGCAGGAAGGCGAGGGCGGGCCGGCGAAACAAACAGCAGATTAATGCCGCATTGACCTATTGGCCGTGAACTTTGCGTTTCGCATGGCCAGGGTAATACCACTTAATTGGCACTGGTCGGCAGTCGGCGGTTTTATAAAAATGTCACTCAATCGATTCCAATTAGAGCGGCTTTGCCTGCCATCCACCTGAGTGCAATCTGCTGTCCGGCCAGCGATTCCCCATGGCCTGTTTAATTAATAACCGCCAATCGCAGTCGGAGATTTTCCCGATTTCCGGAATGTATAATGAGTGGGAAAAATGCAGAAAGTAATCACCGGGGGAAATGACAGGCGCAGGCCTTCCTTTGATGGCAATGAAAAAGGGCACATTAATTGAAAGTAAGTGAATTAAAACAGCTGCACTAGAGTCGAGTGGGCTGGTGCATGTGCCTCTGGTTGTGGCTAACAAATTCAGTTAACAGGAGCGCTATTAATAAGTATACCAAGCAATCCCAACTTGAACTGACGACTAACTTCTGCGATACATCACCACTCAAGTTAACTCAATCGCAAAGTATTATTCAAAAAGTTCGAGTCCAAGGAGCTTGACATGTGTATATGTCTTTTCGGATGTTTGCCCATATTCTGGGTGCCACACTCCATACAACACCACCCTGTCGAGTTCATCAAAGCAATTACAAAAAGTTTCGCTTGCCCAAACGTTCAATATACAGTGAAAATGAAAGGGCAAGAACATAAGGATTTGTTTGAATTTATAAAATATATTAAATGTACCTATTCATGTAAATTAAACAGGTTGGTCATTTTGCTATAAAGGTAATGTTAAAAATACATATTTAAGAAAAAAAGGAGTTTATGATCCAATCGAAAATAATGATAAATTATAGGTACATTTCAGGACCCCTTCCAGATACAGTAGGAGCACATATTAACATTTTCAGTCTCGTAAAGTGGGGGCCCACTGTAGTCGTATCTTCGCCTTGCTTTTTGCTTTCTTTTCTTGCAGAAGCGACGCCAAATCATTTCACTTTCGCACCTTCTACGCATCAACGCTGAGAACAACAACAAAGCACACACACAGACAAAGGTCCTGGCATTTCGGCATTTGTTTGTGTGTGTGTATGCATGATATGTAATTGGAATTTGCCACTCTTGTTGTTGCCAAAAGATACACTTAAAAAATTACGGTGAATTTCAACATTTACTCAACTTATTTCGTTCCAATATTTGTATATTGCATACTTGTATTTGAAAATTGCCACATTTGAAAATTGGTAAAAAATAAACGACCCAATGGCTAGAGCTTCCGTATCCCTCAAATTAATCAACGATTAAAACCGAAAGCACAATGTAAAATAACATTTTCAGCATACATTTGATCACTTGCTCGCATTTAATTGCATTTGATTAGTTGGAAAACATCGATTTGATACTATTTTATGCGTGTTAAATAATCCCCTGGATCACAATTATTTTTCTCTCTGTGCACGGGCAGGGAAAGAGAGGGGGCGAGGACAATAACTGTTTCTCACTCACCGCTGTTGGCGTCGCCCGTGGCGTTGGCAGCGCTGCCGCCGCCGAAACTGTGTAGCATGTTCATTTGTATTGGTGGATGATGGACGCTCTGCTCTCTCTTTCGCTCGCGCGCTCCCAGTTCTTTTGTGGTATAATTCTCGGGGCAAACTGTTTCTCTCTCTCTGCCAGCTGCTTGTTTCCTTTTGCTTTTCTTCTTTCGTGTTTCCTTTATTCGCCCTTTGTTTCTCTCCACCTTCTTCCTTCCTTATTTTTTGTTAACAAAATTGTGGTATCAAAAAGGTTCTTAGATTCGTTGTCTCATGTTTTTTGTTGCTTCTTTTGTGTGTCGCAGTTGTTGTTTTGCTACATTTTTACTACTACGCACGCACACAGACCCGCACTCGCACACACACTTACATAACAACAACAGAGTGTGTGTGTGTGATGATGCTGCTGCCTTGTTGTTGCTGTCGTTTCCGTTTGGAAGTGTTTATTCACATATTTGCTGCATACTTTCTGGCTGACCCTCTCTCCCTTGCGTTCCGTGTGTATGTGCGCTGGTGCCGCTGTTTTTAAATACTATTCGGTATATTTTATTGTTTATTTTTGATTATACTGCTTATTGTGTCATTTACTGTTTTCCGCCACACAGCTTTTCGCTCTGCTCGCCAGTGTGACTCTGCTCTGCCCGTCAGTCGACGCAACAGCGCGATTGTCAATCTATCGATAGGCGGACGATGACACTCCAACACCAGGGATGACAGCCCATTGTAAAAAGGGCTTTTTTCAAAAATCTTTATTTCAGTGTTTTAAAAGAGTAGCAACAACATCAAAATACTTACCACGGAAATTGGGGCAGAACATAATTTATATTTTATGGATAGAGTAGGAAACTCTTGAAAAGGCATCACATCTTATTCAGAATTTTTTGAGAAGCCTTTATTTTCTTCGCTTCGCATGTATCATAGGCAACCCTGCCATTTTCATGTCTGATCTGAGCGCCTGATTCAAAGTGGCGTTGGGCCACCTCGCACTTCAAGCACGGTTTCCCTCCCCAAGAAGTGAAGTATATACAAATTGATTTGATTATGTTTATTCTGCTATTGAGGCCTTTCAAAGGCTTAAGACACTGGCAAGAGGTATCCGGTTACTTCGAGCTTAAACTATGCGTGAATGCGTGTGTAAGAATTTTCAGAAATAAACCAAATGCAAAGGCATGGAATATTATCAAGTGGGAGGGTAGAGTAAGCAAATATTATGAGGACTAAATATATAAAGAAATCAACTGCATATTTGAATATATGTAATTGTGAAAAGAAACTAAATACTTTTTAAACTAACCAAATAAAAATTAAGTAATTATAGGAGGCTGTATGTAGGGAAAAAACTACTCCACCAGAACAGTATCGCCGCAGGTCATCTGCTGCTCCTTGACCTCCGAATCTGGTTGGTCGTTGGGGATCCTAGTGATATAGATGCCAAAGCGCATGCGACCTTGCTGCAGGCGGGATATGGTGGTCAGGGTTTCCGGCGACCGTTCGCCGGTCCTTTGATTAATGCAAATCATATCACAGCGCTGGCAGGGACCCTCCACCTGGAACCGGAGGCCCCCAATGGTCAGGGCCTTGTAGGCCAGCTCCTCGAAGGCGCAGCCCGTGTCGATGATGATATTGGCCCGAAAGCGATCCACCGTCTCTTCGAGGGATTCCTCGAACTGCAGAGAACGCACCGAAGATTTGTTCAGCAGCAAGAACTGGGCCTGGTTGACCAGACTCAGCTTCTGCTGATCCTTGGAGGAGTTCCTCTGGCCAGATTGCCGGAGCAACCGCAGGCCCTCCAGCCCCAGGCTTTGACTTAGCCACCGGGCAACCTCGTCGCCGCAATCCAGTCCCTCCACGGGCTGTCGGCACACCTTGCTGACGCACTTCGCTGAGTCGGATGCCTGGTCCTCCAGGGAAAGGGGCACTGAGACAGCGGAGTCGGCTCCGAACTGCAGCTCCAACTGGTCCGCCTTGATCACTGGCCTTATCAGGCACAGTTCGGTGCAGCGTTTCTGGGTCAACGCCATGCCGTTCATGTCCACAATCATCCATTCCCGGTCATACTTTAGACCCTGATCCGTCAGTGGCCACGAGCCCGGCGACTCGATCTTGAAGGCGGCGCAGGACTTCACCGGGTATATGGCCATTTGGAGGAGTTTCGGTCTCAGCAGCTGGACTCGCTCCTTCAGCAGCGGCGGCAGCTGCTCCGCCTGCTCCTCGATAAACCGGATGCGCTGCTGCGGCCTGGTGGCCAAGTAGCTGGAGCGCAGCATCTTCAGCAGCTCCTCCACGTCCTGGATGGTTGTCATGTAGCCGAAGGACACCCGCACCGCTCCCGTCGGCCGGCCGTCGATGAGGTCAAAGTAGTCACCGCAAATGCGACCCGCTCGCTTGTAGATCGCATCCATGGCGTCTTCATCCAGACCAAGGTAGTACTGACAGGCTCCGATGTTGCAGAAGCAGCCGGTGCGCAGGAGGATGCCGTGCAGCGCGGCCACGCAGGCCATCTCACCGAATCCCACATAGGATCCCGACTCCGTGAGCACATTGAAGGCCACAATGCCGCCCTGGCGGGATTTTTCCTGGTAGCCCGCCTTGTTGTACAGCCGGATGAGGGGCTCGCCGTTGGGATGCTTGAGTTGCTTCAGCTGGTCCTCCAGGTACTGGGCCAGGCCGAAGACGTGCCTGCAAATGGGAATGGATTTTAATTGAGCATAAAACCTAGATCTTGATTCCACCCACCTGGAAATCCTCTCCATGGTGCCGTGCTCCGCTGTTTTGGGCACCAGTCTCTCTAGGGTGCGAAAGCCCTCGAGCAGTCCGACAATGGCGAGGAAGGGCAGGGTGCCATCCTCGTAGCGCTGGTGAAAGGACTCCCTAAGCTGGTAGTCGGTGGAATGGGGATATGCGTAGTTGACGGTGCCGCCGCCGAAGAAGCGACGCTTTCCGAAGGCCTCGGCTCCTCGTCGACTCACCAGCAGGGCTCCCACGCCCGTTGGATAGCCGAAGACCTTGTAGAAACTGAGGCACACATAGTCGGGACGGTGCTTCTGCAGATCCAAGGGACTGGTGGCCACCAGAGAGGCTGCATCTAGGCAGATATAGTAGTCGTTGTGGGTACTCTCCTTGCTCTCGGCCACAGAACCCCAGGTTTGTTTGCCCGCCTGGGACAGTCCATTGTTTTGGATTTTCCCTATCGCATCTAGGGGGATTTTGTAGCCACTAAAATTGCACTGGGCGGAGAAGGTCACCAGGGAGTTTCCCGTTTTCCTGCAGCCCTCCTGAGCCATTTTGCCGTTCCGCTTGGCCAAGCCGCCAGAGATTTCGTCCTCCTTCAGCATGTAAATACCCTTTGCCTGGACCCTCTCGCGCATCCCCAGCACCGAGGTGTGGTTCTCCTGGCAGAAGTGGAAGTCTCCCGAAGCCCCGAAGTCAAAGTTTTCCGCCACCAGGGACAGGGCGGCGGTGGCATTCGCCGTGAAGATCACATGGTAGTCCTCGGCGGTGGTGTTGAAGAATTCCAGCACCCTAAAATGTGTTGCCGAAACGATTAGTTTGGATGTATCTTTAGGAACCCATGCTCTTTATATACACTAAATAAATGGTCCTTAAAAATAATCCCTATAATTTGTGGTAGCTTTTTTACTATGCATAAAAAATGAATCCCTATATTTTGAGCTAGTTTATAGGTCAGAATTTGAATATATATCCCTTGTAAATCACAGATTTCTTCAACAGTTTTTACCATTAGTCATAGCAAACTTTGCCATTAGTTTTTATTACCATTACTCACTGTAGGAAACATTGCATTTGCGACCAAAAATTAATTAGCTTTCTAAATAGAGCAGAAACACCAGATTGTTAATTACTTTGAGTAGAATTTAAAGGAACAGGAAATTATGGAGAGTGAAGGCAGTTTCAATAAATAATTTGTTTGGTGTATTTTTTTAGCCTTTTTAATGGATATTTAATAAGAGAAGTTCCCGAACATAAGCTCTACTTTGTTGGGTATAATACTCATATACTTAATAACTTATGCGAGATAAGGCAATTTTAAGGCCAATAAAAAATTAATTTTTATAGAATGTTTTTCTGGAATTAACTCGTATAGACGAGGAATCATTTCTGGGAATGTTTGAAGCTTCTATATAGAATGTATTTTTATGGAACTCCTTTGGGAGAGCTTCAACAGGCAAAGGTACTAGGATAGGGCCCACTTTTTTGATCCCCATGTTCTTTGATTTCCATATATGTACACTCCATAAGCCCCCCGCAAGGGCAACCCAATGACAGGGGGATACTTGAACACGGTGGTATGGTGGTGCCATGTCTTCCGGTCACGCTTGAACTCACTTGAATCGCACCTGGTCCACGAAGTCGCCGGCGGTGCGGCAGGTGTGCGGATTGCAGATGACAGTGCGCTGCAGCTGCTCCGCGGCGGCCTTCACCTGGTTCTCGGCGTAGAGGGTGGTGCCCGCATGGTCCAGGTAAACACTCTTGTTCCCTGCGTGGAACGGGCGGTGGTTAGCTTCGTTATCTGCTCACGGGTATTTCACCATGGTTCCGCACTTACTGGCCAATCTAGAGAATTCCGCGTCGATGGTCGACTGCTCCGACGGGGAGAACTCCGGGCGGTATGGCGACATGCTGGGCACTGTTGGAGTCGGTCGGGAATCGGGCTTTATTTATTTGCGACCGGCCTGCCGCCAATCGCCGCGTTTGTTGCGCCATACTCTTTCGGAGAAAAGCACATCTGACGGATACATGGACTATCAGGTTCGCTTGGCCGCCAACAGGTGGTATAGGGGTATTGCGGCACATCGGTTCCATTTTTTTTTTGTTGTATTTTTCAATTTGCATATTGATGCTATAAAGTATTATAATTTTATTTAATTTCTTTTAAAATACAAAGGTAAGTATGCCTTTTGCTTGGATATTCATAACCATAGTCACAAAGGGATCATAATCATGAATAAAACGTTTATTTAGTCTCCTTTTAAATAATAAATATACAGTAAAAACAAGATTTTGCAATTAAAAATGTAAACTAATTCCTAACCTTAAAAAAGGGTATTCCCCAGTCTACATGAAAATATACCGTTTTTATAAACATACGCTCACAGCTGTTGCCTATCGATATCGATTGCGGCCGATAACAGCCTGCGTTGAAATTTTAAAGTTGTTCCCTTCCAATTTCACAATTGCCACAATTAAACCAACTTACTGACTGCGAAATGGAGAAGTTCGTGCGGGACTCGTTGTCCAAGTGCCTGGACTGCGTGGTCACGGACCAAATGATGGCGTAGGTACTGGATGTCTCCGGGTGTCTCCCTTCTCACGGGGCGAACCTCTTGCAGGGCCATACTGAGCATCAAGGATGACTACGAGTTCGACAGCTACTTTGGCAACTTGCTGAGCGAGGACAACGAGGAGCACCGCCTGTTCCTGCTGAACTGCCGCCGCATGCTGCTGAGCGGCAAGCAGCCGAGGAACAACGGCAAGAGTCGCACGCCCACCAAACAGCTGCCGGCCACATCGTCGCCCAAGGGCCAGCAGCCGCAGCAGAATCCCAGCCAGGGGGCCAAGGGCAAGGCGGGAAAGTATGTGAATCTCTATGCCAGCGACGGCCGGGTTCAGGGCGACACCATACTGCTGAAGGGCCGCAGGCACTGCGACTGCCAGGCTGCCCAGCACAAGCTGATCAACAACTGCCTCGGCTGCGGGAGGATCGTCTGCGAGCAGGAGGGCAGTGGGCCCTGCCTGTGCTGCGGCGATCCCGTCCACACGCCCGAAGAGGAGCAGCAGCTTGCCAAGGCGGGCAGGGAGAAGGGCGGCTCCAAAGCCTCGGCCTCCAAGCAGGGCAAGAAGAACGCCAAGGAGGCGCTGGACAAGGCCCTGGCCCAGAGGGATCGCTTGCTGGAGTACGACAAGAATAGCGAGAAGAGGACCACGGTCATCGACGACGAGTTGGACTACTTCCAGGTGCATATTCCAAGAATATGCAGTTCAGATAGAGAAACTCAATGAACTATGCTTTTGCAGGAGAACTCGGTCTGGCTGAGCGACGTGGAGCGCGAGAAGTTCGAGAAGCTGAAGAGCGAGATGCACGACATGAAGCACGGCAGCCGTCTGAAGCGCAAGATTCGCGTGGACTTCGCCGGCCGGGAGCTGCCGGAGGAGCCGACCATTTCCAAGGAGTACGAGCAGCAGGTGATCAGCGAACTGGCGGCCGTGTCCAAATCCTCGGGGGGCGCATCCAACTGGAGTGCCAACTCGATCACCGGGCACTCCGCCATGTCGCTGGCGCCCAACTTGGACATGGCCAAGCCGCCAGTCTACAAGCCCAGCAAGGAGTCCAAGGCGTGGCCAGCTCCCGCAGCGGCCAGCGATGGTCTGGAGAGGATCTACAATCGAGTGCAGGACAAGGAGCTGCTGGAAATGCAGGACATGCGCCAGTGCCTGTCGATGCACCAGCCATGGGCTTCCCTGCTCGTGGCGGGCATTAAGAAGTGGGTCTCCTTAACGAGCTGATGCTAGATTTCCTATGACTTAAAATGGCTATCCAACAGGCACGAGGGACGCGTGTGGTACAGTGAGCACCGCGGCAGGTTGTGGATAGCTTCCACCTCCAAGGAACCGCACGCCGACGACATTGCCCAAATGGAGGGCTTCTACAAGGTGCTCTACGGAGGTAGGCCTGGAACGTAGCACATTGAAACCTCGAGTTAACCCCGTAATGTTATTTCCAGATCCGGACATCACGTTCCCCAGCCATTATCCCACCAGCAGCCTGCTGGGCTGCGTCCACGTGGACAGTTGCCTGCCGCAGGAGGAGTACAGGGAGGTGTTCCCCAACGGGGAGTCCGAGAGTCCGTATGTCTTCGTCTGCACCAAGCCAGAGCAGCTGAACCTACTGCTGCCCGTGCAGGGCGATCACAAGATATGTGAGTGGCTTGGGTTATTATTTTCGTTGTCTGTGCTTATAACCCCTCGATTCCAGATGAACTCCCACTGAAAACCCACATGGCCGCCTGCAAAACGCTGCTTAGAGCCAGGGCCAGCAAGGGCTAGGGCCAGGACCATTCCCAATTACGTTATTTTCGCCTAATGCCAGAAACGCATCTAGGAAACCCAAATATTGCGAAGGCTCTCATTCGAAAACTAGAACAATTAAAAACTCCCAGAGTTTCCCAGAATAATAAATTGAACTAAGTAGGTCTGTGTATGTGGATTACCTTTGTAATTGTGGGGAAAGCCGGGTTTATTGTATAGGAAGTCCCGCCTTGAAATATTTTTTTGGTCCGAGGCTTGGTTACTTACTTATAATGTGTTTTTTCAAGTGTAACGATAACACTCCGCCGCTAACAATATCGATAACTGGGCGACAGCTGTCTTCTATTTCTGTTTTGCTTACTTTATGCAATGGTGAAAGTTGAGGTGGAATACTGGTGAGGCACGTCGCTCTCCCCGCCAAAGAGAGGTTAATAATAGTGTTTTGCCACCCCCAAGCGGCATCTGCAACTTCAGCGGGCAGTGCCGCCTGCTGCGCGAGTTCCTGCTGGCCTCGTCCCCCGGCCTGGAGGTGTCCTGCCGCCAGGGACGCCGCGGCGCCTTCGAGGTGGCCATCGACGGCCAGCTGGTGCACTCGAAGCTCTCCTGCCTGGCATTCCCGCAGCATGCCAGTGTCCTGGCCCAGGTTGAAAAGGCGCAACGGGGAGAGCCCGTGGAGAAGGTCCTGGAGCAGCCCATCAAGGACTGCAGCATTATGTGATGTCCCCTCCACCAGGATCTCCAGTTAACCCCAGTTTATAAGTTACATTTAAGGTTGCGCCAAAGACAGTGCTAGAACATCCACAGATCCCTACTATGACCTGTGATATGAGGCTTTTCGATTATGGTCCCCACTTCATTGAGGATAACTGAAGGTCCGTGCTTCATTTACATTGATATTGCTTTAGGAACTTAACAAGCCAAAGGAGTATCTTTAAGACCTAATAAAGCGAAAATAAGGGATACCCAACTCTTACTGAGGTCACCGGTTTCTGTTCTTACATTTTATTCTGGACACAACATAGGGCTACAAAAGAAGGGGATACCAAATAGCGATACCAATAGTGAAGCTCACCGCCTGTAGCGGTAGCGCTTGAAGTGGAACCACAGCTGGAAGATGTTGTTGTGGAACTGGCAGCGGAACCCCCGCTTGTAGCTGAACTCCCACTCCCGGTTGACGATCTTGAAGGCTATGTCCTCGTAGGGCGGGCCCGTGTGGAAGCGCAGCACGGCAAAGTCGCCGTTGTCCGCGCAGGGAGTGAGGAAGTACTGCGGCGTCTGCGACTTGTCCATCAGGTCCGGGTAGAATATGTTGAACTTGTAGCCCTGCACGATCTTGGGCGGCGGGTTGTCCATGTCGTAGTGTGTCTGGTTGTACTTGTTCCACTCGAAGCCGGTGTGCACGCGGTTGAAGTAGCGCGGCTTGCGCGGCCGGTACTTGTCGGTGGCCAGCTGAGGCACTGCGTCCAGGGTGGTCTCCACACTGAACTCGGCCTCGTCGCCCTGCATGCCCTGCCTGGCCTCGTTGCGCATCCGCAGCTCCTGCGGCGTCAGGTGATTGGTGTCCACGCGCTCGGGGTGGAGGATCAGCAGGCGCTGCCTCTGGGTGCGCCGCTCGTCGTCCTCCTCCTCGTAGAGGGCTCCCTCGCCCTCCGGCTCGTCGTCGTCCTCGTTTTGCACTCTTCGGCCGGTGAAGTCCTCTTCGCGTATGTAGCGCGGACTGTAGTTGCCCGCCTGGTACAGGCGCACTGCATCGCGCAGCTCTTTGAGCGGGTCCTCCTCGTCCTTTGGTGAGCCCTCGCCGTCCTCCGGATCCTCTGTGTCCTGCGATTCCATCTCCTCCTCCTTGACTTGCGGTGCCGACTCCTCCTGCGTGGCCTCGTCGTCGTTCTCGCGCTTGAGCAGCAGCAGCTTCTCGCGCAACAAGGCCTGGTGGCGATCCCGCAGTCGAGCTCTGGCCATGTGCGCCTTCAGCTGTGACAGCAGACTCTCCCAGTAGCTGATGTCCACGCCGTCCGCCCGCCCACTGATCTTGGCCTCGATGCGCTGCCGCATCTCCTCCAGCTGCTGGGCGTTCTTGCCCCTAAAGATGTCCGCCACATCCTTCACCACCGCCTGGTGGATGCCATCGCGGCGCTGGTTGAGCGATGTGTTCTCAGCCTGCAGCTTCTGTTGCCGCTGCAGCTCGTCCTGCACAATGGTGATCATGTCGTTCCAGAAGTCGATGTGCTTGCCCTGCTCCAGCTCTTCGTAGACCTTGATGTCGACCAGCAGATCCTCCAGTTCCTCCATGGGCAGGCCGTTGAGCAGGACATAGGGCTCGTGCATCTGCATCTCCAGCGACTCCTCGAGCGGCGCATTGCCGGCGGCCACATATTGAGCCAGCAGATCGATGGGCTTGGCCCGGCCATCGCGGATGCGGATCTCGCTGCGCAGGCGAGCCTGCTCCAGGTGAAACTGGTCCTCCTGGCGCTGCCACTCGCGGAACTGCACCGCCTCCTTGGCGCGCTGCTGCATCATGAGATCGTCCTCGCGCACCTGCCGCTCCAGCTCCCGCTCCTGCCGCCGCTTCTTGACCTTCTCTAGCTCGCGGCGGTTTTCCAGCTGCTTCTGCAGGGAGAGCACCTCCACGGTTTTGGTGGACAGGTTGGACAGGCCCTCCACCTCGAGCTTCTTGCCCCAGTGGAATGTGGAGGTGAGGTTGGAGTCGCCGAAGGGGTTGTCCTCGTTGGAGTACGTCTGGTACTCGTTGTCCCAGCCCATTCGCTCGCGACGCCGCTGCTCCTTGGCCTGCTTCTCGCGCAGCCGGCGGGCGCGCTTCTCCTCGGGCGTTTCCTGGGCCTTCAGCTCGTCCTTCTTCCGCTGGCGGTCCTTCTGCTCGACGAGACGACGCGCCTCCAGGGTTTGCAGCAGCTTCATCGAGCTCTTGGCCAGCGGCGAACGGGGGCCACCGGGCGCAGAGCTGGCCGAGGAGCTGGACGAGGAGGAGCTGGAGGAGGACCGGCGCTTCCGGCTCTTGTGCTCCCTGCTCTTGGTCTCCCTGTCCCTGTCTCTGTCCTTTTCCTTGCGGTCCCGCTTGTGGTCCCTGCGATCCCGATTCTTTTCCCGCTCACGATCGCGATCCCGCTCCCGGTCCCTGTTCCTGCTGCTCTTCGCATCCGGACTACGGTGATCCCGCCTGTCGCGGCTGCGGCTGCGATGGCGGGACTTGGACTTCTCCTTGGGCATCCTTTTGCAGGCTTTTCTCTGCGAAGTCTCGGAAATTGTGAAATGAAACAAAACACAATGCAGTTGGACGGCGGTTATCGATAGGCAGTCAGCAAGGCTATTCCTCTGTATACAACATTAACCCTTGAACACCCCTAAAACGACCTTTGGCTACTTTGCAGAGAACTAACTATTTTTTTTATTTATACTTTCAAATAATTTATTTTTTTTTACTTATACCTTCAAATAATTTATTTTGATTTTTTAGAAATCATACATTTTATTGTAAAACTATTTTTAGATATGGTGCTGCCATATCTTAAGAAACATCGATAACACCGGCCGAGTGTCGATGCTTCGAAGTCATCGGCGTGGGCATCGACGTTTCTCCACCTCTAGCGTGGATGCCTGTTTATTTAGTCGGAAACTCAAAAACCCAAAAACCGTGGACCAACCGAACTGAACGCGATTCTGAGGACGCCTCGATGGTTCGACAGCTCAGCTGCAGATCGCCGTTCGATTAGTGCGAAACCCAGAAAAAGTGGCAGGTGAAACGCGACGGCGACCCCCTCGGCGGACCGCCCCTCTCGCTCGCACCAGCTCCTCTTGCGGGGGCAACAACAAAAGCGCCAGGAGGAAGCGGCCGATGTGCGAGCGGGACGGCTGTCTGGGGGTGAAAGGAGAGGAGGCAGGAGGAAATTCAAAGCCAAATTCAAAAGATTCAGATTCATCCCTTTCTGATTTCTCTCCCTGCCTCGCCTCCTTTCTCCCTTTCTTCCCCATCAGCTGTGCTTCTCACTTCCCCACCGTTTTGTTTTTTGTTGTTTGTGACTGTGCTTTTCCTTACGGTTGTTTGGCCAACTAACGGTATTCCGTAATAAATGTTATTGTTGTCAGCCCGTTTTTTGTTGCAAAATATTGCGTGCTCCCATCCGCCCCCTCCGCTGTCACTCTCTCTCGCGCCGTCTCTTTCTGGCCTGCAGTTTATGCATGGCCACGAAGTCGTGATTTATTCTAGATCTCGAAAGTGATAAAAACGCGATACACTGCAAGAAGTGCGAATTTGAGTGCCAAAATGTGCCAGTGGAAAAATGCGAATGCAAGTTGACCTGAAAATCGTAACTTGAATTCTAGGTCATTACCCTAGTTTAGCTTAGGATAAAAGCTCGAATCAAGCGATAAAAACTTACGTGGTATACAGCTTTAAAAGATGTCCCCATGAACAAATAGTACTTTTTGACTTCTAAGAATCTCATGGTGATTCACCGAACATAAAGTACAGCTTTATTCGAAAACAATAGCCATTGCTATCAAATCTGAATCATCTGAAAAGTAATTCGTCAAGGCTTCTGAGAATTTTTGGCGATTACACTAAAATAAATATGAATACTTGCGCACAAGAAAATGGAACAGTGTTAGCTAAAATAAAAATAATAAAAGTTAAAAATGCAGAGACTACAATAAATCCCGTTAGCAAATTGATAAACAAAAACCAAAACTGGTTGTGCGAATTTTTGCAAATTAAAGTAGCAATTTGAAATGCCAAATCAGAATTTGCAACGCAAAATCACGATTTTCGCAATGCCACGCATAAACCCGTGTCCGTGTTTTGCCACGTTGTACAAGTGTGTGTGTGTGTCTTGGCGCTCTTCTTCTTTGCCACGCAGCGACATCGCCTCGATTCGAATTACCTTTGTTTTTGTTGGCATTCTCCATGTTTTTGTTGCTGCATTTCGGTTTCGTGTTCCTTTTTTGGGCGTATGTGTGTATGTGAGTGTGTGAAAAACAGCCAAAAATAGCCAGTAATAACAATAACAATGCACTGCCATTAGCAGAGGGGAGAGGGTCGTCGACGAGAGAGCGCGAAAGAGAGAGCCGGCACAAAAGACTAAAACAGCTGAGTGTATCCTGTAAATTGTTTAAATTAAAAATGTTGGACAAACAGTGAGTAAAAAACAGAAATACACTTGTGAACCCCGAGAAACAACGATCGAGGTGCGGGAAAGAGTAGCACAAGTAACGTAGTTTTTCCCATTGAAAAACAGCAAAGACTAGGTTAAAGTTCCCCGGAAGAAGAGCCAACTGTTACCCTTAAATGCCCGATAAGAGTACCGCGAAACAATAAACCAAATCAATAAAACACTAACATTTGAAGACACGGGAAACCCAACAATCCACCATGTATCGCATCAGTCCAATTGGACGCAAGTCGAACTTCCACTCGCGCGAGAAGTGTCTGATTGGACTCGTCCTGGTAACGCTGTGCTTCCTCTGCTTCGGCGGGATCTTCCTGCTGCCGGACAACTTCGGCAGCGACCGCGTCCGGCGCGTCTACAAGCACTTCCAGAAGGCCGGGCCGGAGATCTTCATCCCGGCCCCGCCCCTCGCCGGCCACGCCCCGCACCGCAGCGAGGATCCGCACTTCATCGGCGACCGCCAGCGCCTGGAGCAAAAGATCCGGGCGGAACTGGGTGACATGCTGGACGAGCCGCCGGCTGCCGGCGGCGGGGAGTCCGGCCAATTCCAGGCCCTGCCCCAACAGGCCCAAGCTCCGGCTCCGGTCGATCAGCAGGAGGACCAGGAGGAGGGGCAGCACGCCGCCATTCCCGTCCTGGCCGCGCCGGTCCAGGGAGACAGGGCCGCCGCAGTCGCCAGCCAGGCGGCCTCATCAGCGTCCCATTCGCAGAGTCCCGCCCAGCACAGCCAGCAACAACTGCCCATGGGAGGCGGGGGCAATGACCAGGCGGCGGACACGCTGGACACCACGCTGGAGGAGCGACGTCAGAAGGTCAAAGAGGTAAGTGGTTCGCGCTCTTCCGCTCGAAGTCTTGCAGTCTTGCAGGACGGTCATGTCCGGGATCCACCCAGTGTTGTGCTGTGGGAGGATCATGACTAGCAGAAATAGGATATAATCTCCACATTTGACTTGGTGTCAAGGGTCTTGAACGATCCCGTAGTGCCAACACTAAGACCTCATCTACGATAATAATAACATATAAAAGTGCCGTTCTATCTTACGATCTTAGTGATCTATTCCATTCGCACTTGCCTGTCTAAACCCTACTTCGAGGGGCAATCTGTGGCTTTATGCCGGCAAAAGTCAGCACTATCGGGGTTATCGCTCTGCCCAACTCAGCCCCAGCTCAGCTCGATTTCGCATTCGCACTCGCACTCGCCTTGTTATTTTTCCCGCGTCGCCTCTTTTCATTGCTCTAATTTGGCATTTATTTATGTTGTTTCTTGGCCCGAGCATGTATATTTTTATTTTTGCTCCTCGGCAACGTGGGCAATTATCAGCATTCCGCTATTTGAGTTTCCTCTGTTGTCGGTCGTCGCTCCCACTGCCGCCCCCCGACCAGTGTGTTGGACCCCTTGCTTAGCCTCCGGGGCAATCAGCACCGGCTAACTGCTCGCGGGGACTCTGCGGACCAATGCGAGGAATGTCGCCACTCGATAAAGAGACTCCGGTAGCGGGGGTTATGCGCTCGGAAAACAGCACAAAGACGATGATCTTACTTGCTTATAAAGGTATTTTCCATCTTAGTACCTTTTAATCTGCGGAACTCTTTTTATACCCTTGCAGAGGGTATATTGCTTTCAGTCAGAAGTTTGCAACGCAGTGCAGGAGACGTTTCCGACCCCATAAAGTACGAGTCGATCTAGCCATGTCCGTTTGTCCGTCCGTTTGTCCGTCCGTTTCTACGCAAACTAGTCTCTCAGTTTTAAAGCTATCGCGCTGAAACTTTCCCAAAAGTCGTCTCTCTATTGCAGATAGTATATAAGTCGGAACCAGCCGGATCGGACAACTATATCTTATAGCTCCCATAGGAACTATCGGGGGAAAAATAAGAAAAAAATGATATATTCGGTGATTTTTGACATATAACCTTCTTAGCTTGGAAATAACATTTTTTAATAAGTTCTGAATTTCGAATTAAATTTTATCAAAATCGGAAGACTATATCATATAGCTATAGCATAGGAACAATCGGGAAATTAATGGGAAAATAATACGAAAAAATTATTTACTAAGTTGATTATATCTTATAACTGCAAGGGTATAGAAACTTCGGCTTGCCGAAGCTAACTTTCTTTCTTCTTAAAACATGATGTCATACAGAAAAACATGATAATAAAGTATGTAAAGGGGAGGTGTCAGATAGTACAGATCTACGAGAGCTAGTAAGTGAGCATCGGTATATGAAAACATCATATAGCGTAGCACGTTGAACGTTAAAAAATAGTTCTCCTCGGCATATTGTAACAACCAATTTCTCCAGAACTAGAAATGTCCCATTTAACGCGTCCATAAAATCCATAACCAATTTGCAAGTCTCGGCTGTATTTCGGTTGTGCTTTCCTAGGTGTCTAGTTTTCGCTCTAGCTCGCTTTGCTTCTGCTTATTCCACTGACCCAGAATCTGTCTCCGGCCTCAGGCGGTAAATAGAAAACAAAATCTGCGGACTAATCATTAAAATCAGCGGGCTGCGAAGCTATCACCGCCAGAGCGTGGGGCAGCACGGAATGCTGGACAGAAACTGAAGAATAAAGATCGTCGTCGTCGCCCTCGCTTTTGTTTTTTACTTCGGACCGGCTTCCACGTTATTTCTCGTTCTAATTTATGGCTTTCTGACTGTGTGGAAAAGAACATGCGCCCGGCGACAGAGGCAAATCAATTGAATTGAAACTTCTTGGGAATACCGCTGAGTCGTGGCAATCAACCTATTTTCCCAGTCTGGGTTTACTTTAGTCAGTTTCCATTTCGATTTCAGTTCCGATTGGGCGAACTGCCTTCGAGACCTGCCATCAATTTCCAGTTTCGCTTTCAACGTGTTAGAAAATAAAAGGGCAGCCAAGCATTTTGGCTGCTGGCCTTGCCTCGGGCTGATTTGTGAGATCCCTCGGCTGTTGTTTAGTCTCTGATTCGGGTTCTTCAGTCTTTCTTCTGTATGGCATCGCGAATGTTGAAGTGAAACTTGCTGTTTGTCAAGAAAATGAGCGAGATACGATCAGCGACCGTTGTATAACAGTTGGATAAATATCTTCAATGCCTTGAAAATCATTCAAGTACCTTCTAAATATAGTCAACGGGGTTCAACGGCACTTGTAAAGATGTAAAACAGATGTGTTCAGGGCTCAAAGGAAATAATCGGATATTAGCCACGTTCTGAGATCCATCTTTAGCATATCAGTATAACAGTATAGCAGTTAATAAAAGCCTTCATAAACTGTCATACCAGTACGATGTTGAATGATGTTTTCCAAATACGATTATAAATAGCTGTTTTTAGGGCCCAACATAAATATTCGGATGATAGCCATGTTCTAAGATCCATCCTTAACCGTTGTAGAGGGGATATGGTAGTATAAGAGTATACCAGTAAATACAAGCCGTCAAAAACGGTTATACTCGGATATTAGCCACGTTCTGAGATCCATCTTTGGCATATCAGTATAACAGTATAGCAGTTAATAAAAGCCTTCATAAACTGTCATACCAGTACGATGTTGAATGATGTTTGCTAAATACGATTATAAATAGCTGTTTTTAGGGCCCAACATAAATATTCGGATGATAGCCACGTTCTAAGATCCATCTTTAACCGTTGTAGAGAGGATATGGTAGTATAACAGTATACCAGTTAATGCAAGCCGTCATAAACTGTTATACTGGTAACAGAGTTGAATGATATGCAGCAACATTTCATTAGTAGGCAGCCCGTTTACAAGTCCCACAGCTGAGGCCCCGGGCAGAGGCCCATAAGTGTGCATTAGCCCAACGCCCAGCCCCCAAGCTGCTAAAATTGAATCAATAAACTTGACGAGGGCTGACAGAAACTCACACCAAAGACAGATGGCTTCTGCACTGGTATTTCGGGCAGATGACATGCGACATGCAATTGTGCAATGGACAAAGGCTGATGGGAATTTGAATTACTACTTAGTTGTGTGTACCGCTCAGTGGCCGTCGCCCTCGCACCTGCACCCGTTGACAGTGCTCGTCGGGCACTCAACGAACCATTAAAACACGCATTAAAAACCCATCATCAGCTGGACGGCGCAATCTGTTCACTGACCATACAGTAGCAGCAGGTCGTGCAAAGTACGTATTAAGCATTTATAATTTCCATATCATTTTCAGCGCTAGTGGGCATCAAGTTCGCGTTGCCATTGCAATGGGATCTCTGGCCTGGCCGAACGATGCAGCCTTACAGCGATTATTGGTGCACTTAATGTTAGCCAAAGAAAAGTACACATCGGCTTTATTTACTCCGATATGATAGATATAATATGATTAGTGGGGGTGAACGATATGGTATCTAGGGTAACCGAACCAGCTCTACAGCGATTTATTGGCAGGAACCTATCCTTCGGAACCTCTCTATTCTGATATAGGAATATATTGTTTACCTTTTCCCCTACTCTGCGCATTAGTACCTTGTGTGCTGGCCCCTGGGTGTGTCCAGCATTTCAATGTGCGACCCCAGTCCATACACACTGTCCTTGACCAAAAGTGTGGGACCACGAGGCGGAGCATAGCCAGCATTTCCATTCATGCCACCAGTTGCTCTTCTTGCGGTCCCAAAAGGGGGCTGGGGCCTCAGAACAATGTGACCTATTGGGCGAGGTCTCTTTGTTAATTTAGTCGCTGCCCATTTGCATAGAGTGCAGCGCTTGAGCATGTGCACAGTGGCGTGGGCCAAGGAAAGTGGCCAATTAAAACTGCCCTTTGAGCTTCTCAGATTTCGGGGAAACACTATCGGTGGCTTCCTCTTGGATGCTTAAATTCACGTGAATTTTGGGGGGAACTACGGGCCTGTGCTTATCAACTGGCCTGTACTGCCTGGAATTTGGTTATCAGCACCATTGATTAGCTATTAATTAACCGAAGGCTTGGATACTGACCCGACGCAATTGATTGAACACATATTTGGTACTTATTTGTCTACTTATTTGAATAGCTCGCCCACCGTAGCTCTGAACTTTCTGTCCGCTTTCGGGCTCGGCTTTCACCAAACACCGTGCTGTGCATACAAAAACCAGCGAAATGGAGGGGAGAGTAAAGAATGGACTCCGAGCAGAAGCGAATGTGTCAATAACCAGCCAAACTTCCAGCGCCCGCTTTGGGGCTTGCCACAATCGGTGGCACTGTGCCGTCGCCAGGGTTGGCTGGTAAAAAGCAGTTGTGTGCCCGTGTGCTAGCATACTGCCATTATCATGTTTATCGAGCGCAACAGTTGTTTTCTTTTTTGTCAAACATTACATTATTGTGTTCCACAAATTATTGAGGACGCCGCCCTTGATTTTATCTAACCCCAGGGCGTTGGAAAAGCCCGAACAGAGCAGTCAGGGATGGTTTTCACGAGTCCGGGATTACTGGATCAAAGTCCGCAATTTTTGCTTCGATACAGTAATCCCAGACTGAAAACTATACCTAATTGCTCCATTAGGTGCTTTTTCCGCTACATATAGACAAACTACCCACTTTTTGGAACGTATAAGTAGTCGCTGGTGCTTTCGAAGCATGTGCACACCGACCCATGTATCCCCCGAATTCTTAAAAATAGCCTTTGAGACTATTTCGTAGACATTGCTGACAGCAGCAACGAAAGCAGGGTCAGAACACACATCTGTGCAGTTGATAGATTTGAGGGAAATTATAAAGTGTGAAATTTATGAAAGCCCCTCAATAGATCAATGCTTTCTTTCGTTCCTCCATTGAATAATACGACGCTTGATTCAGGTTTATTCCACGTGTGCTGTAATAATTGCACCCCATTTGTAGGGCAGCTTCGCTGGGGAAAGCGAACAGTAAATACCACGTATCACCCCTCATGCAAGGCAATAAGGCGACAGGTTTCTCAACTCTTCGGAGACGGGCAGTAATCAGATGCAGATCTTCCAGAGCAAAGAAAAGCGTTCTGAACGAATTAGCAACGAACCCAAGCTGACCTTTTCAATACCATATGATACATGATGATATATAATATGTGATCTTCAAAAGGTGGGGAGTTCTCTGGAGACCCTTGCCCAGTCATCCGTCGCCGTCGATTGGGGCCGAGAGAGACGTTTTCTCTGGGCTTCGGGCTTGGTTCCATTCCGCTCGTTCCCGAGCAGTTGCCAAGCTCGGCAAAAGCTTTCCTGCTTCGAAAAGCTTTCCGAGCTTATACGCGACTTTTTTGGCGCCAAAACATATCGATGAACGCCATTGGTCGCTTGGCTTATGAAGGGTGTTCGAGGGAGTCCTTGGGAATTTTGAGGGATCTAGCGTATCCATGGGATAGAACGTGATACAATGTGTACTGTAGTAATATGTGTTATTAGTAGGTGCTTTTGGGCTTATTGATTTGTGGTAAAAAAAAACTTATTTGCATTAACATAGTGTTTCAGGGGTAAGGGTTATCCATTTTCATACTTTTCCGCAAAAGTAATGGAGATATGATATTATTTCCCCTGCCAAAGGGCCTACAGAGTTCGGGTTAGGGCCCCACTTCGTCGCCTTCTTCGACAGCCCTCGACTTTTCGATTTCTGCTCGTTTCTTCACTCGAACTAAGCCGAGTCAAGCCGACGCGCCCTCGGCTCGGCGCTCGGGCCCCGGTTTCCGAGGGAATTACGGGATGCAGGAGTGTGTCTGGGGGACCGGGGACTAAGCCACGCTGTCTGGCTGCTCTGCAGCTGATGCTTTGGCCCCGCTGCTGCTGGCGCTGCCTCTGCTGCCCCGTGGACTTGGGCTTCTTGTGGTGCCGTTCGGTTGCGGTGCGTTCAATGTCTCGCCTGCGCTGGAAGCGTCAACTCCTTTTTGGACGCGCCACGCGTCGTATGCGCAACGTAGCACGTATACGCCACCGTACCGTATCGCTCGCCACGGACTATTTACGCTTTTTTCGGCCACTTGCTTGTCGGCATCGACGGGCCTACCCGACAGCCCGCCAGCCCGCCAGCCCGCGTGTTTGTTTGTGGCGCGTGTGTGCCTGTTTGCCCGACTCGTGTTTGTGTTCAAGGCTGCACCTGCTGCAGGTGACTGCAGGTGCAGATGCAGCTGCACCAGCAGCATCCGCTGGCTACTTTACTGCCGAAACGTGGACAGTGGTCGCTCGCTAATTGCCCAAGAGATCGCCAAAGAACCTGGAACCAAATGTAGTCTGACAAGTTCACAGGCTGTTCCACATGAATAAATGCGGTTTTCAAGTCCCTCCTAGAGGAGCCCAATAAGTATGCAATAGAATGTGTATCCACCTGATCTTCGGACTCAAAACACATCGCTGCATACTTTCTGGCGCATTTCCCAAGGATTTCAAAACCTAGTGGTTAATTGCTTGAAGATTTAAATGATTTTTACAAATTCTGTTCGGAAATACTTCACTAATCTTATAAACATGCAAAAACTCGAGAAGTACGAAAACTCTTATTAATTTCAAAGTGAAATCAAAATAGCTACACTATTGCGATCATAAGATTTAGCATTTATTATTTTGTAATGTTTGTTTATCAAAGTTGGAATACTTTTATGAGTATTTGAAATGTATTCATAAAGAGGCTTGTAAAATGACGCTGAAAATTATAACTTCTGATTAAGGCCGTGATAAATAATAATTAATTAGCGAGCAGCCACTGTACTTACTCATAAATTAAGTTGTTGTTGCTGCGGTCCCTGTAGTTGCCCTTGTTGTTGTTGTAGAGGCCAAAGGAGGAAAAAGGCGAACTTATTGTTCGCTTGGCCATTAATTGTGGCCAACGCTAGCGGAGCGGAAACGGAAGTGCAATGTGTTGATGACACCATAGCTTCTTTTTTTTGGTTACCCGTTTTTTTATTGGTGAAAAAAGTGGAAAATGCATGAGAGCAAACGGATACTCCGTTAAATGAATACCAATCATGGTTATTAGATTTTTAAGGGCTTGCATTATGCGTCAACACTTTAATAATCTAAAAGCTTATATATCCAACCAATACTACAAGTAACCGGAACTGCTTAAACTCCATAAAACTGAATTAACACAATGTTGCATAGAAAACCACTCTAAACATTATGAATTTTAATCAAGCGAAATTCCATTTAAAATTCTGCGACACAGTGAAAAAGTGCAGAGCAACTTGGTGTCCCTTGGGTAGTAATAAGAAAAAACAGCAGGAGGAAATATATCGAGGGAGATGGGGACTCGCTCAGCAGGGTATGAACGGAAAAAATATACATATAAATAAGAGCTAAAACTAAATCCAAAAATTCGCGCAGCAGGCAAGAAAAATTCTTCATACGCGCGAAAATCTCGCAGCAGCAGTAAATAAAAAAACGAAAAAGGAAAAGAGAAAAGAGAAGGGGTTTTCGGGCAACAGAGATAGTCATACGAAAAATGTACAAAAATAAAAACACGTTGGAAAATTTCACATAAAAATCTCGGTCCTAGGAAAACATGTTTGGGTGTGTGTGTGTGGCCACAAGGGGTTACATTTGACTACACACACACAGAACATAGAACACACGGCCCACAAACACACTCACACAGCGGCTTTCACGCATTGAAAGTAACGCATAATGCGTCATTTTTCACTTGAGCAACATAATAACCAGGAGAAAGACAGCGAAAAAGATGCTGGAGCATATATGTCGGCGGAATAGCACAGTAAAAGCCCTTTAATGTGGTTTTTGCTGCTTTCTTTGTCCAAGAAGTGAAAGAGATCCAATTAAAAGTATGGTCTTTAGGATATTATTATAATGAAAGGGGTTGCGTAATGAAGAAGTATCTCACTAAGTGGTTTTGAATACTTTGGAAAACCCTTTTCGCTTTTGTCAAGTTCATGCGATCCTACGATCCTGCTTCAGCTGCCTTTTGTCCAAGAAATGAAAGCAATTAAAAGAATGGCTTATAAAATTATTATACAAAAGGGTTGACTATCTTCTTTAATTATTCCAAAAGCCTTAGAAAACCTTTCGAACTTTACCAATTTTATGCAATTCTGCCTTAAAACTAATAAACAAATTTTCCGGTACAGCAGCATAGACCCATCTGAAGGAGAAAAATCCTGGCTCTGGCTTTCTTTTGCCCTACACCCCATACTACGAAAGGAAAGTGCATCTTTAGGCATTGCATTTGGGGCTAGACAAAGGCATATCATGTTCTTAGCCAAGCTGGCCCCTTTGGGCCAAGTAGTGTGTTTGTTTACAGGCAACTCGAGTGCACTTAAGCGGTGATACGAGCGGCAAGAGCGCAGAAAATGGAGAAAAATGGGCAAGAACGCAGAGAAATAATGGGGAAAAGTCGAGGAAAGAGCTGAGACCCAGACAATCCACTTGATGATGCTGGCATATGTGGCATAAAGTGGGCTGGGGCCACAAACTTCGAGGAAGAGATAACGAGGAATTTAAAGAATTCCCACTTTCGTCCCGTCCCTTTCCGGCACCTTATAGGGCTGTCCCTTTTCCCTGCGACGACTGCCGTTGACCTGCCTTAACATTTCCCCTCGTTTTCCCGCATTTCATAGCCCCAAAATCACCCACATTTCATCCATTCAGTCACTTTGACACGTATGATTTGATGTCAACGAAAAGTAACATTTATTACTTATCGTTCTTTGTAGGTTTAAAAGACATGTTAAGAGAAAATAGTTCAAAAATATGGTCCTGCTTTTGGGCTGTAAAGATTTAACTTTAAGGATAACAGTTCCACAAGTTTTAATAAGGAAGCGCTAAAAAAGGGAATGCATTAGAGATGCTACACAAACCACTAGGGACTTAAAATCATTTTAATAGGTAATTTGAGGTGTGCAAAAGCAGGCAGTACTTCTGAGTATACAATATGTTGTTGCATACTTTTAGAGATAAATGAAATAAAGGATGTGATTTCAAAAAATATGTAATTATTTTTAAGAATTAGCTCAGCATAGAAATATGTAAATAGTTTTAACGGATGCTCAGCTCAAAGAGGCCAACATGTTTGCCCAGATTATTCATTCCTTTTAAAAGAAGTATGGGTGCCATTTTTTATTGCTGCAGCACCTTTTACATTTTGTTGTCCCCTTTTCCGCTCCTCAATTTCCTTGTGCCCCCTTGCTTTCTCCTGGCTGATTAATAATTCATTGGGCTTTCCACGCCTTTTCTTGTGTCCAGCCATAATTCTTGTGGCGCCGCCTGTTGGCAAAAAGGCGGCAACAAAACGAAACAAAGCAACAAACAGCAAAAACCAGCGAACAAAAAACAACACACAATTTATTGGTCCTGCAAAAGGCGGGGGAAGTGCCTTTACCCTTCTTTCCACCTGGACTTTTGCGGTGGGTTTTATGTATTTCCCTGCTGTTTTATATCTCCTTTTTTGCTGGCAAACTTTTTCTGCTTTGCCATGCATTTTATTTGTGCCTGTTTGTTGTTTCTGCAACTGCATTCGGAGGCAAATTGTAAAAATCATTTTCTGACTTTTTGCCGCCAAGGTTTTGCCAACCCCCCGCCCGCTTTCCCCCGCTCGTGTTGCATTTTAATTGCAAAATCTAGTTTTATTTCGTTTCGTTTTCGGGGAAAGCTGTCCTTTTGTCGGCAGTCAACGGAATTGATGCCTCTTTTCTGGGGAAAAACTCTATCTATCGCCAGCTTTCCGCACAGATGTGTTCAAAATGTTGGACTTTTGTTAAATTTATTTTGCAATAGACTAAAAAGAGAGGGTAATCCTGAAACATTTGGTTGAAGTGTTGGCCTAAGCCGGTACAAAAGGTATTTTAATTCGTTTTGTCTTCCTGTTTGGTGATCTGTAGCTTTAAGGGTTCTACCACGTTGGACTCCATCGTAAATGAACGTCCCACCATCCTTTCATAGTTTTATCTTTGCTGCTAGATGGCTTCTGCCAAAGTCAGATGTGGCCAACACAGACAATCCATTTTGTCAGCCAACAATTGAAGCCGAATGCGGTTTTTCATTCCTTGTGGTTGGGATTTTCCTTATTTCTTTTTTTTTGGCTTACCAGGGGGTCAAAATTTAAAGGCTGCGGGTGGCAAAATTGGAATGGATAGCCGAAAAAGCAATTAAGCGAAAAGGTTGCAGCGAAAGCATCACAATTCACACTAATTACCACTTGTAAAGGGAAATCGAGATCGGAAGTTTTGAGTGATCCCATTAAAAAGGCGTCTGTTTTTCGGGGCATACTTCTAGACAGCTTTGAATAATATTTATGATCCTCACTGACTTCTGTGGTAAATAACATAAATGAGTTGTAATATACTTATTATTTTTTGTAAACAAATTAAACTAAACTTTAAATCTAACATTTCTCTAATATTTCTCAACTCTGATCATGTTTCTCATAGCCAAGGTTTGCAACTTTATGCGTTTTATTTTTACTGCATACTTTTTAGAACTTTGGAAAGTATCTATTATCTTACACCCTCACTTCTAAAATACTTTTTGAGAATATTACCTTGGCTGTGATCACTCCCCTATAACCAGGGCAACCCGTCAATATCCCCACTTTTCCTGATGCAACGCTGTGCACACACAACGCACACATGCATGGGCGAGAAATAGGGGCATGGGAAGGCGCATGAAAGTATGCTAAATTATTTCTTCGCCAGGACAACATGCATGTCAGACCTCCTGACGCAGCACAGCACCTGAGCGAAATCGGGGGGGGGCGGTGCTGCCGAAGGCTCCTCTTTATGAAGGGCAAAAACGGGCACTAAACATGTCCTGGCAAGCTGCCACCTCCCTTTATTGCGCCCCCTCCCCGCCCTCTAGCCAGCCTCCTCTCGAAGGACATGGACATCGCATTCTGCATCTGCCGATCCTTCGACTGTCTCCTCCTGCGACTGTCAACAGTTGGAACTGACTAATTAAATCTGGCATCGATTTCCCACAAAAGTTTTTCCTTCTCTCCACTTTTCACCGGCAGTGCGGATTTTTGCGTCCACACTTGAAATTGTTTTCAATTACTTTCTATTATGGTGGGAATCCCTACTGATCTAGCTATTATTAAAATTTAAAGACAAATTTACAAATATTTTTCTTACGACCATAACAGGCGATATATTGTACTATATCCAGAATACATTTTCAGTCTCTTACTAATATAGTTTTGACATTATTGTTGGTAAGATGTGCAATCAAATGCTAAAGGTTTCCTTTTAATAAATTCTTAATTTTGTAAATGTCTCAACAGTGAAAATTGGTCTAATCAAGTCCGACATGGAATTCTGCCCGTTCGAAAATTGAAAATCCAAGCCAGAATTAAAACGTGTATATGCCTTTTCCATCCGGGTGTCTTTCGTTTAGCGTTGTCAAATGCACAAAACACGACACAAAGGACACTGGGATAGTGGGTTCGGTTCGGCTGGGATTCCGGTCCTCGCTGCTCTTGTTATTGTTATCCTTGTGGTGCAGTTTTAATAATTCAAAGTGCCTGCAATAGACGGCCTGCTTGCTGCTCATTGCCTGTCCGTCCTTGTCCTTTTTGTTGGGCTTCCAAAGCCGCACTGCACAGGCAGTAACATGAGGATGGACTTTTCTATGGCCCAGCAGGACACATTACGTATACGCACCCCGAACCCCAAACCCCCAAAACCGGCAAGGCAGGCAGGCGCTGACCAGGAGTCCAGCACTTCGATCTGCATTTTAAGTGGCTGTTCAGCGTTCGAAAGCTAATTGCTTAAAGCAAATAACCTTTCCATTGCATCAGGTCAAACTTGCCAAGGGAAAGAGTAACAAGCTTAGAAAATATCCCCAGAACCTGTCAATATTTGTAGATAGTATATAGGTATAAATTCTAAATATTATAACATATAATTTAATTTCGTATTCAAATGTTAAATGTTAAATAATATTACTCTAGGACAAACAAAGATTCATAATCATGAATTTAGGTGAATTTATACACCTTTGCAGAGGGTATAATGATTTCAGTTAGAAGTTTGCAACGCAGTGAAGGAGACGTTTCCGACACCATAAATTATATATATTCTTGATCAGCATCACCAGACGAGTTGATCTGATCCTAATGAATATCACTGAAGCCAGCAACAATCCTTAAAATTGTAACATGGTGTTAAGTTGATTATTTCTTATAACTGCGAGGGTATGCAAACTTCGGCTTGCCGAAGCTACTTCCTTTCTTGTTGCTTATTAAAAGTTCCCGAAGCGGACGATTTTGCAATATTGCATTCGTTATTCCTTGTATCATAAAAGGAAATCATTAACGCAAGCCATTCAATGCAAAGGTGCTATTATGAAAAGAGCCGAAAAAATCTTCAAGGGCTGAACCCCTCAATCTCAGGCGCATAATTATCGCCAAAGTAAGACGGCCCAAAAAGGGTTAAAAGGGGCCACTGTGCTGGGCAAATAGTTCCACTAATTAGAGACAGGTTGCAAGGACGCGCGGATGCAGATGCAGATGCAGATGATGTCGCAGTTTGTTTGTTGATTTAGCCGAAGGCGGGCCAAATGAGTGGGGGTAGCGGGTCACGGGGCTGCATGCGGAATGAGAATTTGAATTTCCCTTTCGTGTATCCCCTTTTTTCGGTTGCCTAGAAGTTAACTCGATTTGTGCGGAATTTGACAGAGCGAAAAAGAAACCCAGAGAGCCTCCGCAACTTCGACTCGGCCCAAGGACACTCTGGGCGGCGAGGAGGAGCCTTGGGATTGGATTTGGGATTTGAATGCAGCCAAAGGAAAGCAGCGGCCTGCGGGGCACAAAAATGCGAAAGGAACAAAGCGAACGGCAGTGGGAAAAGCGAAGAAAAAACGAGAACCCCCTTTTTGGAAAAATGAAAGAACAAGAAAAGAAATAGAGCAAATGCAAATGACAAAATAATGCGTTGTTCTCGGGCAGGAAAAATGTTTTGGTGGCGAAACGGCAGAGTGAAACACGAACTGCAATGTTCCGACCAAGTTCCAAGTCCAATTTGGTTGGCTGTGGCTTAAAAACGAAATAAATCCAGCTGAATATTGATTAGAACCCAACGGCTTTGGGCTTCAAACTCGAGTTGCAGTTGAAAAAAGGGTAAACCAGCGGTTTTCCAAAGAACTTGTAAAGGTGACTAAAAGTATGCAACGAAAAATAGTACACTTGTTAATGGTTACATACTCAAAGGTTGCATGTAAAAGGAGTGCGTCGGGCTTTTGGAGTGAAATAAATATTGTCGAATAATTTAAAACACCTTTATAACTAACTGATTTGATTTATTGATTGCTAGGCCACCAAATATATACAAAATCTTTAAATTGAATACTCTTAGACACTGTTTCAAGCACCTAGTGGGCCACCCTAGTACTCCTGGTTAGTGAAAATTTTTATAAAAGTAAATAACCTTATGTCACTGCGAGTCAAGTGTACGCACCGTAGTAAAACTACTTGCTCGGCCCTCCGGCCATTACGCATACGCACCGTTGCCTGCCTCGTCCAATTTAAAATGACTCCTCGCCCAGTGGAAGAAGAGGTAGAACTGGGCACAGAATGAAGCTGGAGCCGAGAATAAATTGCAATTTACTTGCGTAAATTTAATAAAGTTCAACCCCCCGATTTTCCAACGGGCTGCATCTCTCGTCCGTGCAACTCGTTGTAATGCAATCTGTTTGCCGTTCGCCTTGAGCCGCAATTTTATGAAAAGCTGTTGAAAATAATTAAGATGAAACGCCAAAGATTGCCGCACATCGTTCAGTATATCTTCAGCTGCAGCCTGCGTCTTCGTTTCTTCGTACTGTTAACTCTTGATGGATGTTGTTATTATGCAATTTACCATGCGAAAATTGCCGGCATTTCTCGTTCTAAGTGTCTGGCTTGCATCTTTTGTTCAGTATTAGTCATTAGTTTCACCCTCAATGGGTTAAAGACTACTTTTAGGTATACCTGTATCTACTATCTAAGTTGTCAATCCCATGGTAGTCTTTTCTCCATTGAAAACTCACTGCTTCCCCTTTCTTCATCGCACGCGGGGCAATTTGTCACAAATTACAACAAATTGAAATGCCTCAACATGTTAATTGAAAATGTAATCCGTTAATGCCCAAATTGCGCTCAGCTTTCCGCTCATTTTCGGCTGCTGTGGAAAAACGTGTTGAGAGCCCTTTTGTTCGGAATTAATTAAGCGACAAAAGACGCAGCTTCATTAATTGAAATAAATAGCGAAAAAAGCACTGAGGAGGTGCTGTATTTCCTCTTTTTTGCCGAAAAAAAGAAAAATAGCGCGGCCTAAGCGGGGGAAACGAAATAAATTCGTCTAGGCAACAAGCGTTAATATGCAATTAAACGAAATTTCTGCCAAGTCTCTATGTGTGCGTGGGCGGGCACTAGTGTGCGTGTGTTTGAGCGTGCGTGTCGGCTCAATTAAATCCGCAAAGTGTCCCCTTTTCCCCACTGAGCTCAAGGCGCGTGTGCAGATCCCATGAAATGAATGCTTAAATCCTCCTCCAAAAAAGAAATACCACACAGAGGCAGAAAGGCGGAGAAAGCAGCGGGAAATGTTAGAAGCAAATGTGAAATACCCTTGGAATCGGAACAATTGTGAAAAACACATGATATATCAAAGGAGGCCTTCTTTAGTAAGGTAAACAAATGGGTTGTTATAGCTTTTACAGAGGAAGCTGAAGAAAGGGTTAGGACAGATGAAAAATACCCTTAATTATTTTATAAAACACGCCCTTAAAAAGTAAAAATATCTCTCCATGTAACATTTTGTTACGCTTAGAGAAATGCAAATACTTCCTAACCAATACTTCAAATGTGAACTCTTCGAAGTCTTCATCGAAGAACTTCAAATCCTTTGAAATTCAATATGCTCTGCGGAGGAATGCAGGGTACTCGAAGTTCCAGTTAGGTGCAAAGTTGTCGCCAAATATCCCTTTGTCTTAGAGCCCTTTGAGAATACCAGGGTATTAGGTGGGCATTACGACCCTCTGGCTGCCTAGAAAGCGAGAGCGTAGATATAGTCAAGGCTGAACAGCTCAGGAAATAGGAATGGTGGTGAAGGGAAAAAGTGAAAGGAGTGGCGAACATTTCATTAACATTTTTTGCGGGCGGCAGGTTATGACCTAATATAATCGATAGAGATCAATGAAGATGTAGTAGAGAATTCAATTAATGTGTGAAATGCTACATTTATAATTCACTGGAAACTCGTCTGAGGAAAATGCACATTTGAATTGCTTTCATTATCAATAAATTCCAAACGTTTAAAGTGTGTCACATACTCAAAACGCTTTCGTAAATTCAATTTGCCAGCGATCACTGCACGAAAATAAATGGTTTTATTGGTTTTTGCCGCACCTCAAAAGCAACAGCAACCGCAACTGCATGGGAACATTTAAATGCTAACGAGCCACATTTTTTTTGCGTGTGCACTGTGTATTTTTGGAAAAACAAACAGCAAGCCGGGCAAAAATAAACAAAATGCAAACCGACAACCGACTGCAATGAAATAAATCACAAGCCAAGTTTTAAAGGTTCAAAAACATAAAATCAACATTGACATTGCTTAGAGCGCGACAACAAAGAAAACCGATAAAAAAAGCTGAAAAATAAAAACAAAGATTTCACATTTAAAAAAAATATTGCATTCCAAAACGCTAAATAAAATTTAATAACATTTTTTTTACCTAACACATTTAATGCAATCAATGCAAAGAGGACATGAACTCTAACATGGTGTTAAAGCTGGAAATACCTTAGAAAAGCAATAAAAGAATGAGGGAAAATGTGAATAACAGTTACAGAATTACTAAAAAATTAACAACTAAACGACAACAAAGTAATAAATAACTCCCCTAAATCATGGAATCCACTAATCAATGCGTCAAAGTTCTAGAATAAATTGGCAGAAGTTCACTATAAAATACCTACAACGAATGCACAATAATACTGCAAATTAACAATAATCTAAGTTTAACCTTTTCACACAACTTAAAAACAAATAAACATAAATTAATTATATGCATAAATAAAAGCAAAACAAGGAATATCGAGTCTAGAACAAATTCACCACATAAAAGTCAGCGAAGACATCAACCCAAATTCAACAATTAAAACCAACAATAAATAACAACAACAATACCAAGAAAACAAATCAAAGCAGCAAAAAGAGAATAGTAACTACAACAATAACACCAATAAAAACCACACTTGGAACTGCGAAACTGCTTTGCGCTCTCCAGGTGGGTCGGACGAGCCGGAGAGAGCTTGAGAGCAGGAGAGCGGGAGAGACTGCAGCGATTATCGCACTGCATTCGCATTTCAGCTGCAGAAGCGAGCAGTTCAAGATGCGCGCAAAAGGCTCGCGATCACTGAAACGACGCGGATAAATGGAAATTAAGTAACAACAATCAGTAGCAAACATTTGTTGTTTGGCATCTCGCGAGTTGGCGGCAACCAGAAACCAGAAAACAGAAAATCACCAGCAAATATTTGCTGGAAATCTCGCGAGTTGGACCCAAACAAAGATAAAAAGATATTGCCTAACGAAAAAAGATAATAATTCCAAGATAATAATAAAAAAGCTTCCAAATATTTGTGCTGAAAAATAGTTCGAAGTTAAATGCGAATAATTAAAACCAAGAAAATAATAACATAAAACAACCTATACTTGAAAACCCGAAAACGATCCATAAAACAACGTAACCAAGAAATCGTAAAAACAGTGTTTTTGTAATAAAAACAGTAAGCACAAAAATCTAATGGGGAAATCCAAAGAGTGCTCTAAAAGTAAATAGCAAAAACTTGTTCCGAAACCAAGGAGAGCACAGCGACAAGTTGGAGCAGCTGATTTCCACCGCCTGCATGCGCTTCTGGCCGTAACCGCCTCCCCAAGGTGACCATGTGCAGCCGGAAATGCTTCCGCATGCCCACCCTGGTCATCTGCGGCGTCGTGCTGACCATCATCCTGGTCTGCATCACGGGCATCACGCTGACGAACAGCATCAACATATCGAACATCGTGAAGCTGCGCGAGAAGGTGGCCAGCGACTCGGCGGCCGCCAACGGGGGTCACCAGGCGGCCCAAACGCGGGCCGCGCTCGTCGAGCAGCAGTACTCCACGCTGCAGCAGCACCACCTCTCCCGCAGCGATCTCAACTACATCCAGGCGGCCACGCATCCGAAGAACCTGCAGCGGCAAATGCAGCTGCAGCAGCAGCAGCAGCAGCCGAACAAGATTGTCATCGAAATCGGGTTGGACCATGACAGCGGCCCAAGCAGTGCGCCCGCTGCAAGCAGTCGAAGCAGTTCGGGCGGTTCGAGCAGCACGGGACCGCGAATTCTTCAGGCGGCCGAGGCTCTATTGGAGGGAAATGTGGACTCAATTTTGTTGCCGGCAGCTGCGCCCCTGACAGCAACAGCAGCCCCCAAAGACCCGGCTAACAATTTGGAAAAGGGCCTAGAGAGCAGTACGCCAATCGCCGCCAGCAGCACCCCGAATACCACCAATCCAGATACAATGGGCATCGCAGATCACAACCCTGGCGGCATTCAGTTCGAGCGACGCGCCCACGTCAAGCAGGTATACACTGGGCAAAAATACGTTCGCCTCAAAGACACAGCGGTTGAGCTAGAAATGTAGGAATACGGTTCAAGTTGAACTCCTTTCGTTGCAGTGATTTAAATACCACTTTGATCTTGGCGTTTTACATTCATAGCCATGAGCTTAGGTTTTTTATATAAGTTTGAATTTGCAATTGCCAATAGTAGGAACAGTCCTTGATATCTTAACTGAGATCATTTTAATTTTGTACTCACCCTGTGCACGTTGTGTTTAAGCTCTACGATAATAAATATTTCTGACAACTTTGGTTTTGTTTGCCTTTATTTTGGGACCCAAATGCCACGAATCATGGGGGCCTGGGTCTGATTTATCACTAACCCTTTCCGTGTAATTTTCGCAATTACAGATACGAAAATTCAATTTACGTGTGAACTTCAGTGGTGTTCGGCTCACGTTTTCCGCTTTTCTCGCTTTTATTAGAGCTATCTGCTAATCATTTTCCTGCATTGTCACGCTGGACGGCAAACACGAGTTCGCGCTTTGTGATCCCCACCGCCGCCCCATCGCAAAATGAATTTGTTCTCCGTTCGATTCGCCCGCGGAAAATGTTCAATTCGGAAAAGCGGAAAAGCTCGTGTGTTGTGGTGGCGTGTTAGAGTTTCGTATACCTTTTATTTTCCATCTCTTCGGGTGGCTGTTTCCCAATTAAATTTGTCACGTTTTGTTTGCTCGCCATTTGCACACACAACAGAGTATCTACAGCTGACTTTTTTGCTTCATTTTCCATAACTCTGTGTGTTCAATGGCTTTCGTTTCGTGGCTCAAACCCAGTGGGATCTAGTTCTAACCGACTGATCTTGGGCCGGGTTTCTTCCATTTTCCTGCACTTGCTAGTTTATGCTAATGCGAAAGCATGAAAGTAAAAACGCGATTGATCTATGGCTCCCGCTTCTGATATACCTTTGCAGGGGCACTCGTTTTTCCAATAAGTACTCACCAATAAATAGTAATCATACCCGTGATGTGATTAACCCCTCTTTAAAATCAGTTGTTTGCTGCTCGAGGGACCCCTCGCCCATTTAATTGAAAGCCGCCAGTCATTTGCAGAGACAACAATATCGGCCACAATTTTGAGCCCCTGGGCATTGCGGCAAAACAGATTACAGATTACGGATTACAATAATGAACATAGTTTTAATGGCGCTGGGAAATCAAATGAAACAACTGCACATGCACGGCGGCAGACGTTTGCGAGGGCGAACTCCATTCTGGGGCATAACAATAATAAAATCGCCGCCCCCAGCCCCCGCCCTCACGACCTACCCCTGCAAATGAGAATCCCATGTAAATCTCGCGATTTCTCTAATGCGATTAAAAAGGGGAGCGGGGCGCAGCATCCACACACGCCAGAGTTCATGGCAACAGTGGCGAACGAGGGGGGGAATGCTCAGTGCTTTCGGTTAGTCTGGTCTCCGCTTTTAACTGCCAGTTAGAGAGGTCTAAACAAGTGATATAAGTCAATTCGATAGCCTACCAAACTTGTGGGCCTAATTGTCGGAGAAAATGTTTCTAAGGCTTAGTATCTAAGGCACAGCAAACATAGTTCAATACAACAACGTATAATTTTAGGGCATTGTAAACTCCTAAATCGACTTGTCAACCTGTACTACAGTCACACAAAAATCCAATATCTAATCAAATCGGAGTACTCGGTATCTGACAGTCGGATAAGTTCGTTTTTATTTCTTTTTTCGCCACTAACCAGTCGGATTCAGTCAAAAGCCAGCTCTAAGCCAATTAACTTGCCAACTTATGCCGTGTGAAATTAATTACTTGATTTTCAATGTGCGCCCGACCCCTAGTTGTTTTTTATTTTTCCCCATTTGGTTTGCTTTTTCACCGGGTCGGGTGATTGGAAAGAGAGGGAGGCAGGCTGGCAGAGAGAGACAGGGCGATAAATTAAGCCGTTGAATTTCATGTGAGACTTGCTCATTTATTTACTAGCGCTAATTTTGCCCACTTCCGGTTGCTGATTCCATGCCTGCTGCTGATTTGCCTGTTTTTGAAGTTTATAAATAGACATGGTAATGCAACTGGGCTAAAAAGGTGGAATTAGAACAAAGATCTTTAAAGGAATTCAAAGGTGGTTTGGCCAAGAAAGTCAAGTAAAGTGGATTGTTTTCAAGGTGAATAAAATGTAGAAGTATTTTTTAACTCAGATATCACTTTATTTTAATGTATACAATAAAAGTTAAGCGTTGATTAGAAATTAGCTGTTCCCCAAATGAACAGCAGATTTTCCTGGTTCAGATAATCGCCCATAGATGTCTTCAAAGGCAGTGTCCTTGGCTTGTTATGCACTTTCTTTAATATCCCCATTCATCATACGCAACTCTCTTCTGGCCAGAAGCATGGGGCCATAACCTCTGACACACCCCCTTTCTCCTGCCACTTTCCACTTTCGGGTGTAAAACTTCTTCTCAATAATAAATTGCTTAACTTTTTAGGTAAACAAAAGCACATTTGCGGGCGGAGTGGGCTCAGTTTTTGGCTTTCAACTTGCCGCAGGCTCATCACGTGCGGGCTGCCCCGAGAAGGGAAAGTGAGGGGGAAAGGCTGCCAGTTTGCCTGGCCTGTTGTGGAAATTAAAATAATTGTGAGGGAGTTGCGGAGCTGCCTGCGAAGTCCTCGGGCGCTTGTAATTATCGCCGAGCTGGGCTAGTTCTGCCAAGTTATCCTGTAGTTACTGGATAGATTATAATTTACGGAGCAAGTGGGCTGGCCAGAAATCCATAAGATGCGATTTTAAGGGAAATCAAAGGCATTCATTTATTGCCGCATAAATTTCTTTCTTTGGCCCTCTAACCATCGCCTTTGAAGGCGGAAACTACGCCTCTGAATTACTCGCCATTGTCGCAACAATTATCTACATTTCCGCCGCCCGTCGTCAAGCGAGCACTTTCCACATAGTGAATTTTCTTTTCATGCTGATAAACGGTTTTCCTCCCATTCGCTTTCCCCCACTCCCGCCGTAATACATCTGTCATGTCTCCGGGAGGCCGGTCATAATTTATAACCACCAATTGCAATGCAAAGCAGCCTCTTTATATGGAAAACACGCGCCTGCTGCTCGCAGTACACCGACAAATTCGCATCCTCAAACGCGGCATTACGAGGCGAGAAAGGTTCTCACTTTTGGTTAAATTAGGTTTTAAAAAATCGAAATATGACTCAGTCGGGGACAGTCATTAGAAATAGGAAATCAAAGGTAGGATCTATCTTGGTTATCGAATCACATTGGGAGATTTAAGGAATAATATGAGTAGTAATAATATTAAAATTTCAGATTGGAACCAGATTTCTAAAAAGAATGATAGTGATGTTTAAATAAATTTAGGTGGTTTTGATTTATAAATAAAAATTATCTTATGCTTTTAGTTGGGACTTTATCATGGAAATATTTATTATCAGATGTTTACTGTTGATGGATCATATGTGATATTATTTTCAGTGATACCTTATTGGTTAATACACATCCTAGCCAGAGATCATTTCCCCTATACCTTTTCATATAATTTCATTTGTGATCCATAACAGTGTGCAGTTTTTCTCCCAGTGTACTCATGAACTCTCCGATTCTTTTACTTTCAGGTGAGTTGCGAATGAATGATTCGAGCATAAGGATTCGTGTTTCGCCCTGCTGCTTAGTGTGCAATATCGTGGATAAAAGTTTTGTCCGACAAAAATACTGAGCAGTGGTGGAGCGAGAAAGTGGCGCTGACTACTGCCAGCAGTCCAACAATAAGCTTCAATTTGGCGCTAGGACAAGGTGATGAAGGGGCGGTGGGCGGGGAAATAGGGAAATATACAAGGACTACGAGGTGAGGGATCCGCCATGTCTTGGAGAAAGTTCTCTGCGCTCGGACAAATGCGCAATGACAACGCCCCAATGCTTTCAATTATCATGTCCTGTCCTAGTGGAAACCACCCAGCCACCTTCTGCCTGGGAAAAGTGTCCTTGGTGAAACTTTTTCCTCAACATACCAGGCAATCGCGTGGAAAACCTTAAATATTTCAGTTGTCAGCGAGGGCAGAGGAAAGTTTGAATATGCCAACAATCAATTGAATCAAGGAAAAAGGAAGTAGGCTCCTGGAAATCAGTAAGGAAAATATCGCAATGAGAAGATCACGAAATTCTTTATGGAGTTTTTTTGGACTCACCTTGTTCTAACAGCCCCCAGAACCCTCTCGAATTAAGGGGTATTGCTGGCGCATTGCATTTCTGCTGTTGTTCGGGGTCAAAGTTTCGGGGCTTGGGAGCATAAGTAATCATTGTTCAATACCGGAAACTATTCAATTTCCGCATGACACGGAGCGTGCACAAAGCAGACGAGGGAGGGCCAGGGAAAAGTGGAAAATGGGTGGAAAACAGAATCAACGCCGGGAAATGGCGAAACCGGAGCGATGAAAACTCGCGCAGAGACAGGCCAACAAAACAACACACCGAGAAGGACAGCAAAGCCTTGGAGATCCGAGCAAGAAAGCCAGAAAGAGATTCTGGCACTGACATTATAGCCCGACTCCTGTCCCTCTTCCACCCTCTTTTGCCACCCTAAGGATTTTCAGGGAAAACAAAGAGACTTACGAGTGCCATTTGAATATCAAAAGAAGAACCTTAAAAACCTTCAATAATGTTATAAATATTTTTAGGTAAATTAAAAGTAGTAAAACTAAGGCCAATTTTTCATAAGGTTATCAAGGTTTTGTCTATTAAATATTACAAACATATACAATTTTAAAAATAGTAGTTTTAACCCCTTGTTCTTACCATTTGTAAATGTTAAAAATTAGCAAAAAGTCTAATCATTTTTAATACTATTGTAACCTTGTCATTCATCTATGTTATTATGATTTTTAAAATGATCAACTTGTCATGGATAATGTAAAAATAAATGACGAAATTTGTCAATTGTTGTTCATTCATTTTTACATTTTCCATGACAAGTTGATCATTTTAAAAATCATAATAACATAGATGAATGCCAACTACTTCAATAACCACAAGAACGTGATACCAAGATAACTCACTTTATGTTTTCCAGTAACGCAACAAAAGCTAATCGAGTTTAAAGAACTGCATTGTTCGCAGACCAGAAGTGTGTGGCTTTGATTACACGTGAGACCTTGACCTTGAGGCCACTAATTGAAGTGCTTTTCCCAGTCTTTTGGCCACAAATTCCACATATTCCAATTTGATATTCACCTTTAAATATTTAGCTCCCTTCGTACTGGGAAAATCTACCAGAATTGACAGCCAAACTTTGTCTGCCCCGAACTTGATTTTTGCCGTGCTGCATTCGATGGCTTTCCGCCTGCGGGCTGGGAAGCCATCCCGCTCGCCATTTTCCCTGCCCGCAAAGTGGGTGGCAAAGAGCCAGAGTTGACTTACTGTGTTGATGTTTGGTTTCCGCCCTTGCAACCCCTGCTTGCTGATGTGCCCCGGCTTCCATTTCCGCCTTCCATCTTCTGGCGGTGCTAAGCTGATTTTGTCTTGCATTGCTCTGCTCGAGGACACGTGTGCAGGAGGTCCTTGCCTCGCTCAAAGGAGTCAATTCGGTTGTCTGCACTTCCTTTTCCCACTTCCCCCTTTCTTCGAGTCTGCCCCACCTGCCCCCTTTTCCCACAGCTCTACCTGTTACGCTTCGTTAACTATGCGCCGGTATAAAAAGCTTTTGGCTATCAATCAATTGTCCTTATTCAATTATTTAGCACACTTTGCTATTTATCCTGCCACAGGTATGAGCTGCACTTTCGGAGAAGTCCACTTAAAGTCGGGAACGTGTTCTCTCGGCATTTTTAAAAAGGTTAGCAGAGCATTCCAATTTTCCTAATTACCGTGAATACTTATCTGAAAGTGTGAGCTACTCTGGATGTTACGTTGTTTCGGCCCGATGCACGATTAAATCTTTCAAACCTTTTGCCATATATCATGGGGATTTGCCCGGCTGCAATGGCTTTTTGGGAATAAGAACGCGAAATGCGGCGGATAACTGGCAACCAAGGGTTAAGGGAGCAGGCAGGAGGGGCCATCGTTCGTTTTACGACCTTTTCTAATTGCCTGCTCTCGGTCCCGAGGCAACCGCCAACCGACTCCGTAGCTCAACTAGTCCTCCCATTTTGGCCGGAAGGAAGCAGCCGGCTCTTCCTTTATTTATTGGCCCTCTCATGCTCTCTTCCTGCGCTGGTTTTCCACTTCAATGCCAAAAAGTAGGAGAAATAGAGGAAAAGCCAAAACAAGGCGGGGGAAATTGCCGTCGATAAGAAGAAAGTCCGGTGGGGCGAAGAATGGGAAAGCGCTAGGAAACGGTTCCAAAGCCGATCAGATCTGTAGCTCGAGGGAAAAGAAAATAAAGGTCCGTCTTCGCTTTAGATATTTGGGTTTTTAATCCAAATAAATCGATAATTATTGAACAAACTTTGAGAGCATATCGCATGCAAACCGCTTTGTAAACGAGAGAATACATATAAATACACTGGGTTCTACATGAACTCTTACATGCGAACCCAAAAGTTATGCTATAAAATCCTCCATTGATAGAGAGGACTGTTTGCCAACTTAGCTTGAGCGTTCTTATTTTTATTGACCCGTCTCAGCTCACAACAATGCATACATATGTTAGAAGACTGCCAGAATCTGCACTGAACAAAATAAAATGTATTCAGCATTTTAGGAAGCCCTTTATAGCTAAAGTAGGTCGAAGGATGCAGGGGATACATGTTTCTTGGGTTGCCAATTATTCCATAAATAGGTATTTTGACCTAGTATTTATGCACTTTTTCTCCGTGTAAAACCAACTTGTGCCATCCATTTCCTCTTTTCTAAACTTCTCAAGTGAAGTTCTTAAAATCTTGGAGGACCGCAGCTGAGTTTTGTCCACTGAATGGCGTAGGAAATGGTCCTCAAGTGGTTGCGAAGGATGAGGCTGTAGGTCGTGGGTTTGGGTTTTCGGTTTTTGGATCCTGAAGAAGGAAGGAGACTCACGGCGGGGGAGCCCAGATAAAGCGGTGTGACCGGGAAAAGGCAATCAGCAGCTGTGACTGCCAGAAGAGCAAAATAGAAATGCACAAACTCATTGCTATAAAAAAACACGAAACGTTCGAAGCGAAATGAAATGAATCATAAATATGTGATGAGGGCGAGCAGGAGGGAGAATGTGTGCAAGTGAGAGGGATAGGCTTGAGTAGAGTCAATTTCCGATCCTTAACTATTCCCACTGTGTATCCTAAGCGCTGGAAAGGATAACAAAAAGGATAATTATCGGTTTTTATTTCGTACTTACAAAGTACAGCGGATTCTTAAGCCTCTAACAAGGGGGTCTAAAAGTATGCAATATAAATGTCTGAGACACCTTTTTTGGAAATCAATTTAAACACACCAATTCAGCCAAGAACGTCTAAAAGTATGCAACGAAAACAGCAAACATTGTTGCCTACTTTTAACCACCTCGATGAGTAATGGCGGTATTTATAATTATATTCATTTTCTGGTCAGCATTTTGGTCTGTAACTGATAGGGTTAATTTTTGTACCCATCCATATATCTTGGCCGCTGCTAGTTGAGTGCCTGCCAGCTGGTGTTTCAAAAACTTGCCGATAATCATCATCAACAAAAGGTCAAAGTTGCGGAGGAGTCAGGCGATGACATTGCTATTTCTTGCTAAAGTGTTTACGTCTGGTTCTGCGGTTGTGGTCATTCCTTCCCCGAAAAATCAACCTCACCCCGAACCGAAACCGTTTAATTTTTAGTTTATGTTGCATAATTTAAGGCAACCAGCTGTGTAAGGAGCGGGGATTGGGGTTAGGCCATCGTACTTTTTGTGTTTTGTGCTGACTCGAGGCGAGTCGAGCCCAAAAGTGCTTACAAGACAAGTTGCCCGATAAAGATGATGCGAATGATGACACAATGATAACAGAGGCCGGGGAGGCGGTGGAATGACGTGCAGATATGGTGAACAGGCCAAAGTTGAGGTTTCACAGCTCAATCACTAGATTGACATGGCAGAAAATGAGGGTGAGGGGCGAACTCGTTCCGCTTGATACCCTTTGTTCTTGGTAGCTTGAACTTTCTTCAAACGTATTTTAATAAATATAATTCTATATTGTTATTAGGTTTTTTTGCAATTATAATGCGCTTTTGAAATACTCAACACACTGATTCCGAAAATATAGACGAAGCTCTCAGTGAGCTGTATTAGTCCACCGCGAATACCTCGCTGCGCCCAGAAGTACGCTATAAGGATGGGAAACTATGTTGGTTTTCGCATTGCCAACGCTCCGTCGGCGGGTTTTTGGGTCGGATGGTTTTTGCGGCCAACCTCTGGCCGTGTTATTAATACACTTTATGCTTGTTGATATTATGATTATGTGCACACAGAGCACATACATGTGTGGCCTATCAAAATATTTGCTCTTGAGAAATTGCCAGCCCCCAAAATGGGGACTCAATCAAATTTGCGAGGCGGAGCCAAAAGGTGAGTGGCGGTGGTGGTGGTTCTCGACATTGTTTGTGGCCCATCAAATATGTCAAACTCCGTGGATGACCCGGCTGAATTACGTCAATCTTGCGGCATTATCTCTGCGGCCAAAAGCTTTGGGCCTGGCGATGGCACTCGGGTTGGCCGGGCTGCCCAAGGCGGACAAGTGATGATCCAACCCTTCAAGGGCTCCTCCGAAGGATTTCAAGTCGTCAGTCCAATTCAATTAGTTATGCCATGGGTTCATTGGGTCACTCGGCATGCGGCGTGCGGCATGCGGCATTTGGCATTTGGCATGCGGAGTTCGGCAGGCGGCAAATGCAATTACATCTCGCATATTTATTCATTAATGCTGGCAAAACTGTTTGTTATGCAAATGTGCTCGAAGTGAAACAGGAAGCTCCGGCCATCGTAAATCGAATTCATAGCTCAGAGAGGCGGATTTGCATAAACTGCAGGACCTTTCGGCTGGCGCGGGGCAGAAGGAGCTTTCGATTGGACAAGGACGCCAGTTGATGAGATGCTTTTGCGGAGCAAGTCTCCAGTGTGATTGGGGCATTTATAGAACAAAAGTCTGCGAGCAATGCGTGCTCTTATCAAGCAAGAATGAAGAGTTTTCCAAGAGTTTTAGAATATTATTGTAATTTTCCTATTTACGGTAAAACATTTGCTTTTAAAACCATCTCACTAGCTTCAAACTAATAATGTAACAGTTTATTTAACCAAGGCGCTGCATTTTATTTCTTCCTTTTTTAAGTTATGCATGCATTAAATATTTTTGGGGCATTTATTCCACACAAAAAACAGCCATAAATCTGTAACTCTGCTGTCGCCATTTGCCAGCCGCAAAAAATGATAGATTAACAATTAAATATAGAGGTGAGAAGCACACAGAGGGGACAAAAAATGCGAAGACACAAAGTTGAAGCTCAGCGAAGCGAAAACTTTGATAAAATTGTCCACATATCAAATGCAAATAAACGAGGGCCAAACAAACTGGAAAAAACCGTCGTCCGCACAAAGCACGCGAAAAATGGAAATAAAGTTAAACGATACCAATCCCCCGGTGAATGACGGCAGTATATAAAACAGGGATTTAATACACCTATCAAAATAATCCGAGAAAAAGCCGCCAGATAGGTAAACAGCGAAAATTTCAACCCTGCCAGAGTATTCGGAAGCTGAATGCTTTGAGGTTGACTCAGCTTAAACACCGAAATCAATCGACAGATCTATAAAACAAGTATTATTCTGGGTAAAAAATACATCAGCTTGGAAAACAGTGCGTATTTGAGGTAGCGGTCTAATGAAACAAAATGTCAGAGGCAACAGGTTGCCTGCTCCTCTCCGACGGGCTGACGGGCTCACTGGGCGTATGAGTCATCTTGGCCAGGGGCGGGACTCTCACCCCCCGCAGTGCCTCGGGCTGGTCGCATTTAATACGCGTTAACTTCATAAGGTTATTGAATTGAGCCCAACTCCCGGCAGCAGCCACCCGCCACCCGCATCCCATTTACTCGAAGGCGTCCCATAAATTAACTTTGACTTTGACAGCGTAAAAGACATTACGCATACGACCCATCAGCCGGCAGGCAGAGATGGAGATGGGGATGAAGTGAGGGGTTGCTGGGTCGGAGGGGCTTGGGGGACACCCAAGCAACAGAAGCAGTTGAAATTCATTTTAAAATAAAGGGGGGAATTCGGGGGCTTCAGTACGGCGTGAAATATTTCTGGGAAACATGCCTCATTTTTAGTGTAGGATGGGCAGTGAAAGTACAAAAATCTTGAGTTTTAGCTAGTGTTTATATGCTCCATAGGTCTACCACTTTATAAAGTAATGTGTTTATTTATTTTAAGAATATATGTAATTAAAAGATGACGAATTTGTATTATACGAAAGAAGAAAAATCTTGGGATGTTACATAACATATGATTAATTAGTATGGGATGTTTATCATAAGAGCCTCCTTTTATTGCCTTTAAAGCACAAAGGATTGCCTGACATTTAAAGCAAATGTTTGACGATGACCAGAACATGAGTATAGGATAAAACATATTTTTATTTATGACAGCGCATAAAAATATAATAAAAAAGCAGCGCGCTGGGAATAGATAGGCAGAAAAAGCAGAAAATAATAATCATAATAATAATACGTAAAAAGTTTTATGGCTCGCCGGGCGCACAAATGAAAAATTGGTTTTACACGCCATTCTCACTGCCGGAGATGATAATGGCTATGGGGATAATGATGCTAGGGATGATAGGGACGACCATGTTGAAGGGAATTTCTGGGGGACAGGCAGCTGTTCGTGAGGTTCTCGCCAACAATGCCCGTGAATTATGATTATTGGCGGCCATTTTGCGATAATGTCATATCCACAAACACACTCGCCCACTGGCACGCATGCAAATGGCGATTCAATCGATGGCCCCAGCCCAAAAGCCCCTCTGCACTCCCCCGGACGCCCCCGCCGCAGATTAGCCAATTGAATGACGAGATTTAATGCCCAAATTGGTTAACTGCCCTTTCGGGCCCAGGAATCTGAGAGGAAAAGGGCCGAAGGGGCTCGCTCCGTGCGATGGAAAATTATAGAGCATTTGCGGAGGAAAGACCGTGATTAAATTGAATTTGAGAAGCACGGTACACTGTGCTCGGAAGTTCTTACGGTTTAGCCCGGCGCACTCTATAGACGTACTACATTTGCTCCCATAATTTCACTTTAATTCCCCCATACATAGGCCAAACCACTTAACCCCAATCTGCCGGAAAATCATTATCCTCCAAATCAACTCAGATTTGTCTGGGCAGAATTTAAACTCAATTCCGTCTCGCATAATTGATGGGGATAATCAGTTTCCCCGGAGCCGTAGACTCAACGTTTTCTTTGCTGATCTCTGCGCCCTACTTTTCCCCAAGCTCTGCGTTCAACCCACATTTTGTAGTAGATTTTCCGTGGCCCGGAGATTTCAATTAGCGATAAATCGCAAATAAACAAACATTTGGGGCGAAAGTAGTGGGGCTGAAACAATTAGCACGTCGATGGCGCTGGGGCGACCTTGATAGGCGAATGATCTGGTTCTGGGTTCCTAATTGCTTGGCCGGTGCTGTGATGCAATCTAAAAATCTCACTGAGGGTTTTCAAGTAGATTACTCCCAGTAAAGATACATGCTATTGGTTTTATTTGTTCTTCATATATCTTTCCACTGTTTCGCTAAAAATAAATAATAAAACGATTAAATTTGAACCTAAAACGATATCTCTTTTATGAAATAATTATACCATAAATAAATGCCTGGAATTTCTCCCAGTGCATTGTTGCTTCTCCGACGCTGTTGCTTCTGGTACATTTGCTGCACTCGCCGCTGTAATTAGATCTGGGTGGTGCAACTGCGTTTAACGAACCTTGTGGCAAGAGTTTCGCCCCCCGGCAGTCATAACCGTAATCGCAATCATGAGCACAATTTCATTTCATTTCCAGAATTTTCCTCGGCCTGTGGAAAGTGGCTGGAAATGGGGAATGGAAGGCCAGGGGGCGGCTCCAATCGGAAGGTGAGAGTTTTGCGCTTTTCGAGTGCGTTTAATGAGGCTAATAAAGCGGAGGCCAGGCGCCGATGTCCCCTGCTCCTAACGAGCTTATTGCATAATAATTGATTTTTATTGCTCGCCCCACTTTCTTGAACTTATTGAAATGAGCTTAGCTATAGTTCATTCACACATTTTTTTGAATATTCAATTTTATGTCTAAGTATTTTTTAAATTGATCCTAGACTAGGGTGCTGGACTATATACTCGATTTATTTTTAAAATATTTTTTAATTTTTATTTAACTTCGTGCTTATTTTGCGCTGTTCTTGGCTTTGCGTTTTATCGCTCATTTTTTGGCCGCGGTTCGGGCCACTTTTTCATGGTGATGGCAGCCGAACGCCCCTTCGCCGGCCCCGGGGGGCGTGGCCCGCAAAGTGGGCATAATGTTTAGTGCCTTTTGTTGTAAAGAGTCTTATTTTATTTTTCATTTTCTTTTCATGCCGAGCTCTTACTCTCTCTTTCCCTTTTTGTTTGCTTTTTTGCTTCCAACTCGAGCCCATAAATTTAATGTACGAGTGTGTGTGTAATGTTCTGCAGCAGACACACATATGCAATTACATACAGCGGGAAAAATGTGTAAAAATAAAATAAATGGCAGAGGAAAATGCACTGCAGTGACTTCCAAAAATGGCAAATATCTTTTTTACCAGCCTCGTGTGTTATGGCTCTATAAATTGAGTTCTTTAAATTTAGTTGCCTAGAAATTGAGTTTTTCGTTGCCCCTACACACTCTGTTAACACGGGGAATTTATTCGCTGACTAGCACTTAAATGAGCTGCCAGGTTTTCCATCAATTTAATGCAATGTCAAGACACATTTCTGCAATATTTGCAACTGCAACTCGTGTTGCTATTCATTTCGATATTCATTAGCTGTGACAGAGAGAGTGTGCCTGCCGTTTCCTTCCACATTTATTTATTTTCGTCCAGCCTGACCTTTTCCCCTGTTGTGGTGTGCGGCCATCAACAAAGGTCAGCTTTTTGCCAGCCTCCTCCATTTGAATATTCATAGATATATTTCCCACACATCCTGTGTGTCGCCCAATAAGTTGTTCTGCACAGAAGAGTATCAGACGTTGGGAGTGACGACGGGTCTTTAGGATAAGCACTCCATGTGGCAGCTATTTTATTTAAGGACGGGCAAAAGGAAGCCCGCGGCGAGGTTAATTTAGCTGCACTGCACCCGGTCTGGGACCACGCCCACTGGGGGAGTCCTCTGCGGGTTATTGTCATTGTCCACTTTCGTTATTACTCGTAAATGGATTAATGCGCTTGGGCTGGAGCTGCCTCGTCCGCTTCCCCGTCACCCATTCCGCCCCTCGGTCTATGCATAAGGCTATCTCACGGCAGGCAGAGGGTATTCCATTAAAGTTGCAGTAGTCGTCTTAACCGACTTAATTCCTCCAGGTCTAATATGTATTTTTACTATTGTTGCATTTTAATTTACGGCAAAAGTCTTGGGCAAACTAATGTTTGTGTCACTATACCCTCCCGTTCTTAAAAGATAGCCCTATTCCTTTATATCTGATATCTGGAGAGGATCTCGAGGCAATGCTTCCTGGTGTCCAGTTCCAGTTTGAAGGAATCTCCACTCATTGCTTCACGATCACCAATTTCGCGTGCCACGCACGTACTTTACAAAACATTTTCCTTTTGGAAATTTCAATTTTGAGTTAGTTTAAAAGTGTTTAATGTCTGTTAACATCCAGCCTTGAAAAATGGCTTATTCTACAATTTACAGTCTCCATTGAACAATCAATATGCAAGATACAGCAGTAAACATTCAAGATAAATCGTGTTGGAATAATGCCAACCCAATGTAAATGTTATGTACATGAAACTTATGATAGGCCACGTCATGGTTAATGTTAAAGCTAACATTACGCGTAGGTATCTAAAATTCCCAATAAGTTCTAGCTAAAAACTGAGAAGTTAGGTGCTGCAGCAGCCAATAAATCAGTTCACCGCAAGTTTTTCGAGTGGGGTACTACGTGGAACTGGTACTTAGGTACTGAACAATCCCAGCATTCTATTAAAAGCAAAAACCAAAACAAAACATTTCCTTAAATGACACACATTCTTGTGCTCTTTCGCCAACTTATTCGCCATGTTTGAAGCGTTTCCGGTTTATATCGATGAAAAGTGGCTTATTGACTTCATTGCAAGTTGATGAAAAGAGAAAAATGTATGAATTTCTTTCACACTTAATTTTTCCCTGTAAACAAATTCCCCTTAGCCGCTTTTGTTGCTCCACGCTTTGTTTTTGTCACTCTCGAGCTTGTTACTTTGGGTTTTCCCCTGGTTTTGTTGTCATCGTTACCTTCCCCGGGCTGCTGCTTCTATCTTTCCCTTGCTTTCTTCTTGTTTGTTATTATGTTTTTTGATTAGAAAGCCAGGACTTGAGAGAGAGGGGAGGGCGGTGAAAGCGTGACGGCATAGAAAGTGTTGAAAGGCATTTTTTGAAGGCGTCAACCGCTCGCAACGAAACACAATGCAAATCCGAATGCCTCGCCCCTCGTCCTGCTCCTTTGTACCTGATTTCTTTGGGCAGACAAAAGGATGCGAGCCGACAGGAAGAACAGCAAAAATAATAAAGAAGAGTTAATTAGAAAAATGCCTCGGTCGTGGGTTTCATTACAAGAGGGAAGAGGCAGGCGAAATGGTGGCAATCACACTGATCGTTGCTCCATTTTCCAGGCAATAATGTAAGTTATAAGTGCATGGAGTGGCATGCCCTATTGAGCTGTGGAAGCTTGAATGAAATATGCTTTTCCGATCCTAACTTCTTATTTATGGGTTCTTTTGCCACCTGGTCAACTCGCGTTTTTGAAATGTGTTTGCAGCAGCCGCAGATACGGTGGCACATTGTCCCACTTGCTTGTTTTGACACTGAGCAGCGAGTTCTATTGTTGCTTCCCCGGCGATAAGAGCTAAAATGCTGCGCGCACTCCCTCACTTACGCACCTACTTACTTACCCAGTTAGTAACTTACTTAGTGGGGCTTATGGCCGAGTAAGTTATTGTTATGAGAACGCCGAGACAAAAGGACGAAGGCGAGAGAAAGGAATGCAGGCGAATTAATTTATGTTGGCAGAAGGAGAAGGAACAATACAGCGAGCAGGGGCGGGGCAAGGACATTAACCAAGTTGACAGGGAATTAGTGGAGCACATCTTTCAGCCCGCAAGAAGATGACAGCCGTGGAGGTGAGGGAGAGCCTCCTTTACATTAAAGAGTTTTGCAACCTGTACAAGAAATTCACAATCCGAAAAAATATATATTTCATAAACAGGGGGTTTATTTGCAGCACAGATGCACGTGGTTGTATGCGTTTTCCAAAGCTCAAGTGGGCCAGTGCAGGACTATGTAGCATGCGCCTCTTCCATCACCACCCCTTATACATTATGTCAAAGGAACTTGTGTATTTCCATAGCCCTCTCCCGCTGAAAGGGAGAAAATCACTTAGGCGCGTCCCAAGAAAGGAAATAAACACCGGGATCCCCGAGCGGGCCAAAATAAAAGCCAGGAAGATTTTAACCCAGTTACTTTTCCTAATTAGTCGCTGCTTTGCCAATTTCTTTACAAATTCTGCCATTTATCCGCCGCCCCCCACTCCTGTGGACCTTTTCCGTAACCCCATGCATACAGGGCGTATACTTAGCACGTTTTTATGATTCACATTTTCCTGCTGTGCGTTCTGACCCGCTTTTTCTTGGTGCTGGCTACATTTGCCATATGAATATTTACGACCCATTTTGAGTTGAATTACTCAACTAGACGACTACGAAATTTTCATAATTATTGTGCGTTGTTTTTTCATGGCCCTGACTGTTGGAGTCGTAAATTAAACATAATGTAAATGCATGTGGGGCCTTTTTCCATCAATTTGCAATTAGCATTCGAAATTGTTATACTTTTTTGTGGCCAATTAATCGCTGTCCATTAATTGCCATACTTTTGTCGTTCTCAATTTTATTCGAATTAAGTTGATATTTTTGCGCAGCTTGGATTCTTTTTCGCTTAGTTTGAAATGTGTTAGTGTACTTAATTGAAATGGTATTAATATATTTTCGCCGGAACTTCCTCGGCGGCTTTTGAAAATGTTTTACTTGAATCTAAATTAGATAAATAATAAAATATATTATTATATATATTATTAATATCATGTACAATCTTATGCAATATTAAGATATTTTCGATACGCTTAGGGATCATCGGTCTTAGCTTTCCCTCTTCGAATTTGCCCCATATCATTTTGCCGCACCTAACTTAGCTTTTTGGAGGGAGCTTTTTGAGTTTTCTCCATTGCCAAATTGTTGCGCATTGCAATGCTTGTGCCTTCGGGTGCTTGTGTGTGTGTGTGTGCCTGTTCCGTTCCATTCCCACTCATTGCGTTCCGCCTGTTGCCGTTCCGTTTCCCGCTCTCACTCAGCATCTCTTCGGCTTTTGGATGCACTTCGTCGATTTCGTCGTTTGTCGCTCTGCTTTCGTTTCCGTCAGTGCTGTCACTCCCGAAATGTCAAGCTAATATATTTAGATTTTTTCTAGACAGCTCGAAGCTAGCTAGCTAAAAATTAAAATAAAGGATTTTTCAAATGTATTGATTTAATTGATGTTATTCGTATGCTGATTACAAATATTTTGGGTGTGTGGAGATAAGTTTAAATTCGAAATTGTGAGCAGATTTATGTAATTTTTATGATGGTGGGCCGGCCTATTTAAATGTAAACTATGAACATAGTATCTAAGTACCTTCTGTTGCTAGGTGGCCAATGTGGCAACTCGGCTAAAATATAATATTGACAGTCTGCTTTTTTAAAAGTATTCTAGTTGGATGAAAGTGTTATTAAAATGGAAATTGAGTGCAAACTTACGTTATAAGCCGGGTTATCAGAAGTTTGAACTATAAACTTAGTATATGGCCAATCCGGCAACACTGCTAAAAGTGAGGTATCGACGTTGATCGCAGTAATCCAATGCCAATGAAAAACCGGGAAATTGTGAATGAGAAGCTAGGAGACCGGTGACAGTGTAACATCCACATTATTCAAGAGGCCCTTGACGACTTCTAGCCTGCACAGCGGGGCCATGCCAAAGTGCCATCTCTGACCCAAGAGAACCGTCGTCTGGCGGTTTTGTGGCTCGGCTCTGGGCTCTCGGCTCCTGTGCGTGTTTTGCTTCTGCTGGCCGTTTTTGTTGGACTGGCTCTGGCCCATTGGTGTTGCCTCAGTCGCCGCATTCGGTTCGTTCTGCTTTCGCCTTCCGGCGCCTCGTGCACGCGCGAAAAGTTCGGAAAAAGGAGAAATAAAGAAACTCGAACACACACACATACCCCCCGCCGCAAGACAACAAGCCAGCACAAATACAAACAAAACAAACGAAAGACAAACTATTAGCCACATCGGGGAGAAACAATTCGTTATTGCAAATAAAAAGTGTCACGAAAGCGCCGGCCCTGGAACAGGGGACTCTCGCGCGAGCCAATTGAGGGTTCAATTAAATTTTGGTTAGAACCGAAAATAAATAGAATTTTCAGAGCGCGAGCAACAGTTCCAAGTGGGTGGAACCGAGTGGGCGGCGGGTTGATGCTGTCAGTCGGTCGGTGGGTCCGTGTTCGGTTCGCAGGGGTGCTTGGGGGCGGGGACTGTAGCGGTCCGGAGATACTGGGGCCGCAAAGGTGAGAGAAGGCGGTTGAACATCTCGGAAGTGATAGTATCTGAAGGGAGCCAAGAAGTGTGTGAAGTTGACTGCGGGGTCTTCGAAATTGAGAGGCATCCATAAACATGAGATTTTGGGGGAGGAGCCCCAGATGTGTGACAATTGCAGACCACGCATCAGCATAGTGCTTGTCCTAACTGATTCACACATCTGATATCATATGTATCTCATATATTATAAGGAAATTATCAGGGAAAAAGTCAGCCGCTGGATATATATAATTGTTTAAGATGGGCAAATAAAGTTGGTGGGACAGCTGGAAATCTATATACAGTGCTTCTAATACTTAACGTACGTCAAACACAAATTATAAAAAGGTTTTCAATTTAGATCATTCTTGTTAAAAAAGAGACTGTCATTTAATATTTTCGGAGATCTATGAACTTAATAACGAGAAACCGAAATATAGGAATCAAGCCCAATTTGTTAGAGAGAAGAATCCAATGAAAAAGGAAAGTAAATGACTAATAACTAAAATGTTATCTCCCCGAATTCGTATATGAGAAAACGGAATATGAGTTTCAGGACCAAAATTAGCAAGCATAAATATATATGACGATGCGCTAAAAGTATATAATTTAAGTGGGAAACTTACTGGGAGAACGAAACATCAGAATTTCCAGATTTAAAATTAGAAAATTTGAATATCTAGGCCAATTCGTTGGCTTTGTAAGTGTAGCCAAAGACGATTATTTATGAAGACTTCGTGTTTGTGGCAGACGGGGAATTAGATTGATTGAGAAAGCCGAGTGGAGGACAGCTTCTTGTCACAACTTTCCACGAAAATGCTGGCTGCCGTCCGTCCCCCTGCCAGGTGCAGTGCGTGGAAAATGTGGGCGGCGGTGGGCGGAAGTAGGAGTGGGTGGGTGGGCGAAAGAGGTTTAGAGAGGCCCCGAGGCTTCGGCTTCGTTCTTCGCTCGCCAAGTGCCGCCGTTGCGCTTGACACGTTTCTTTCCTCTCTTGTTTTTCTTGTGCAGCCTCAGGTTTTCCACGCCGCCCAGGAAAACCCCCATGTGTGCATGTGTCACTTTGCTGTGTTTATGTTTTATTTTCATTTCGTGTTTCTTTTAATTGCCAACTGCCTAGTGAGCGCGTCCTTGAGCCGACTCCCCCAGCCCCCAGTTCGCCCATTTTCCACTCTATATTTAAACGCATCTCTCAATGATTTCGCCCCCAACTAGCTGCAGCTGCCAAAAGCAAAAGCAAAATAAACACTCAAAATTAAAGAGACTGTATGGGCTCTGTGTGGGAGATTCTTTGGGAGAATCCGCCGAAGATGCTCCCATCGTTAATCAGCAGTTTTCATTATGCCAAGGAGCCCCATTATTCCCATGAAATATGCGCAGCTCGACAGTAAATGCTCAGAAATACATCTTTCGCAAGATTGTGGGAAATTTCAAAATTCTCCGAAATGACAAGCATAAGCATCGGTAAATTTATGGCTTCCTTTGTTATATTTCGTCAAAGTACATTGGGATTTAATTAATATTTTAGCCTACTATTTCTCTATTTTATGTGAGCCTCTTCCGTTAAATCATAAATGTTACTCTTGCTTCCATATAAATTGCATCCCTAAATAATCGAATAACATGTTCTTGAGTTTAGGGATTTTTCTAAAAACTAAAAATTCATAAGTACTGTTAAATTTGTTGAATATTATTATATTTCGCAGAATTTATTAGCTATTTTTATATTAAATTTACGATTTTCGGAAAGCCATACTCTTACTCATGATTCGTACATTGCATCTATAAATGCTAAGAAGAACTTGTCTGGGAAATTCCTAGAAAGCACCTAATATGAAAACATTTATTCATAATACGTATTATATTTCGCCGAACTATTTGATTTTGTTTTTCGAATTTTAATTAATACTCTAGCTGGTGATTGGTAATAAAAAGTTGCAGCTTCTTATCAGCACTGTCTCTCTTTTGGGCAACTCACTGTGTAGAATGTAGAATACAGTATGCGAATCGGCATTTGTTGAATGGCGTGCGCTGAATTGATGTGAATTCAATTAAAACAGTCGCGTCTGAATTTCCAAGGGGCCGGGCTGGCGGGGAAGCAATCAGAAATATATAGAGTAAAACGAAATCGAGTGAATGAAAGCAGCTGAGTAGCCAGTTATCGGATTGATCTGATGTGATCCAGTTTGTCACCATGCTCCTTCTGGCAGTATTTTTAATTATTGTTTGCATCTCTTCAAGTGCGTCTGAAAGTGGTCAGATCTGGGTCCACATTGCGTGTACTTAATTTGTCAGCTGGGCATCTGAGCATCGCTCGTATTGCGTATACGTAATGGTGGTCTGTGTTTTGACAACTCCACGAGAGCGCTGCTTTGAAATTCTGGCACAGCCAACTTGACCTTCCCCTTTCTCAGTGTTTCGCCCCCGACTTTCCACCCCACCCAAATCCTTCCCCCAGTTCTTCATTGATTATTCGAATTTGAAGTGCAGTCGTGCGGCTCAAACAAAACTCAAGCAAATTCATAATATGCATGGCAGTTGGAATAAAAAGCGAAGCCGAGTTCTCGGGGGACGGCAGAACACTCTGGACACTGCGCGGGTCCAGTTCTCACCTCAGAATTTACTTCATTCCGTTTGTTGTTGTGCTTTCCCTTCGCGGAAATCGTGTACTTTGTGTTGTCCTTTTGGTCTCTGCTGCTGCGAAAAAAATCCAGGGGATGCAATAAAACCTTGTCAACTTTTATATTGCTCTGTCGGGCAGAAGTACTTAGGGAGGCAGAACGCAAGGAGGATGGCTTCAAGTGCTGTAAACACAAGGGGGAATTAAAGGTATCCTTAGCAAGAAAATGGAAATCCAGGCGGGAAATACCATCTGCAGATGTAAAAAGTGGGGGGAATCGGAGATATCCTGAAAAGCAGGACTTGACCTATCCACGTTTTTGTTATTGTGTCACACCGTTTTCATATAAAAAGAGAGCTTTGGAAACATTCTGAAGTTCTAGTGATATCTTAAGACATCCCTATCAACCCCCTGGAAGTGCTGCATACGTACATGTTTCCCAAACTAGGCTATGCGATCCCGGAAAATACAGCCATAAGGAGATAAAAATCAAAACTATAACGCAAGAGCAAATCAATCAAAGTGAAAATGTGCCCGAAAACGTCGAAGACTACGCCGCTGCTGCTGATCGCCGGGATTTGCTTTGTGATCATCCTGGTGGGGATCACCGGCATCACCCTGATCAACAACATCAACCTGTCGAACATCATTCGACTGAACGAGAAGGTGGCCAGCGACAGTGTGAGCAACAACGAGAATCAGATCAAGGAGCTGAACTACGTGAACAACCATCCGCGGAATGTGTATCTGAAGTTGAACGCCAGCAACGGGGATTCGGGGGAGGAGAAGATGCAGAGGGAGCAGGAGCTGCAGGAGCTGCAGGAGCAGCAGGAGCAGTTGGAATTGCCCAAGATATCCGCTGTAATAGGTGTCAGAAAGCTGAAGGTCCGGGATAATCAATTGAAGGCGGCGTCGGAAGCCATTTCTGTACAAACGTCGCCCCCTCCATCTTCACCGCCCTCCACTTCTCCCGGAGATTCCACACCCCTGCCTTCCGCCGGAGACTCCTCGCCTCTGCCCTCTTCCGGTGGGTCCACCGTGTCGCCACCATCCTCCGTGGACGAGGACTCCCCACCTTTGCCCTTCGGCGGGGTCAAGTACAACGCCTCCAGCGGATTGATTGATTACGAAAAGCGAAACCAAGTCGTCAAGGTGAGTCAAGGGTTAAGGGCTGTCTGCTGCCCACCCGACGGGTTAAACGGTGCTGTTAAAGGTGTAAAGCCCAAATCGGAGTATCCTTTTAAAGTGTCTGACCTTTCTGTTTGCCTGAAGCTAACATTAATGCCTAAGAAATAACCCAGTAGGTTAATAATATTGATAGGAATAGGAAACACTTTTTTGGTAATTATTGTGAAATTAATTTTCCTGGATGAAGTACAAAATGTATATTGATTTTGCAAAGCACCAGTGCACTGTGCGGTGTTTTGCCCCCTTCTCAACACTGGAAGGATTCCGAGTAATGGAGTGGGGGTGGAATACCAGGATAATGTTCGACTCACAGATAAATGGACAGCGGTGATATTGAGCCGGCCTGTGAAACACTTGGGTGACGTTAAACAGGCACGTGACAACAAGAAAAATAGAGGGAAAACGAACTAGAGGTGTCAGTTCCTCGCAAAGCGCACCTTCGCAGCCCCTGACTACCCCCTTTTAAAGCCGCCTAAACCGCCCAACTTATCCGCCAGTGAAAGCGATCTAAATCTTGGCGTTTATTACGCTCACTTGGCTCCTTCTCTTGTACAATTGCCATTACGTGGTTGGCCATAGTTGCCCCCTTCGTTTCCGCGCAGTGGCAGGGGTGTCGCCAGGGGGAGGTCCTGTGCCAATTGCTTACGCCTTAACGGCTCAAAAGCCCGTGTCAACTGGAAGTAGATACGTATAGAACGTGTAGAAGCGACGACCTTGACTAAGGCGATGCGCCTAAGCAAAATGCAGTGGAAAATACACTGAATACGGGGGAAAAAAGAGGAAAACACAGCACATTTAGGGAATACGTACTCCAGTGTTGGAAAAGTATAAAAATACTAAAATATGTTCCTTAACTAGTGAATAAAAAAGAAATGCTTAACCTTGAAGTTAAAACCATTTTCGCAGTGCTTCCGCTTTCTACTTCCAATAAAAACACCAGAAAGTAAAATACCTAAGCAAAAATTTGTTTAAGCAGCTTAAAGTGTTGGGAAACTGCAAGTTTCCCTTAATATCCCGCTGCACACTTTGGGAATGCCAATCAAAGTGAATAGGATTTAGTTGTGTGGATAACAAGACCCGAGGACAGCTTGATTAATTTGAATGAGAACTTGAACCCAGATTGCATTTTATTGACTTAAATTTCCATTTACCTGCTGAAGATTGATATACATATCTCAATCACTGGGACAATGTTCTCCATTTGCGAGGGGATGCACATATTGTAGGTGAACGAATGTGTGATTACGATTTACCTGGAATATCTGAGAGCTGAGAGGGGTGAAATACAAATGAAGACATTTATATATGACAGGGGTGGCTTAAGAATTGCAATTTTCATAGCAGATACGAGGGCATCAGAGTGGCAAATGTGGGGGAAACAATCTGTTGCAATTTAACTTTCTTGTTTCTTGTTGGCTTACTTCATCGCCCTGTTTTCCCTCGAATGTTTTATTCATTGTTCTTTTCCGATTATTTCCCATTGCAGGTGAGTAAACTCGGAATTGATGATACGCCTTTCTGATCGAGGGAAATGACCACTAAGAGATATGTATAGCTAGGGCCGACTGTTCGGACTTGAGTATGTATTACTTGCTGGATTATTGATCACTGTAACCCCTGGAAGGGGTATTCTCCATAACTTTTATTTGATAATCATACTAAATATATTTTCTGATGGGCAAAAAAGAAGCCGTAATAACACTTCAAGTCCAGAATTCGCCGATGAAATGCCTTAGCCTTGGTATGGAATTGCCAATGGTGGCGATTTTCCCGCCAGTTGTTTTCCTTTCCCTTCATTCTTTCCATTGTTCACTCGGCTTGTTTTTCCTTTTTTGCGCTGCCTTGTTTTGCTTTCCATGTTCTACACATGTCGGCAGCTAATAATCGAATTGTGTTCAGCCATTTGTCCGCCCCTCTTTGCTAATCTCCCCCCCCAAAGACCGCCCACCACCCACCGCCCCTCGAGTTTTTCCATCCCGTTTGTCCATGCAAATTACAGTAGGAATTGAAATGAAAAACGGGTGGTGGTGGAGGGGTGAGAAAGCGCGGCGAGCGAATCGAACGAAGCATTGAAAAGCCAAACGCAGACAACTGAGCCACTTGTCAAGGTGAAAGTAAGCGAGGAGCAAAGCAGGGGAAATGGAAAAGCGGCGAGGCCTTTTGGAGGACAACATTGCGTAGCATTGACCAATTCAGCTGGCCGCCAAAAATCGCCGGGCCAAGTGGAAAACCAATAGAGGCGGCAGAAAATGCCAAAATCCGCACAGTGGAAAAATCGAGCAATTAGGGAATTACTTTAGAATTTTTTCAATTTGTAAATACTCAGACAGAAGAAGCTCACAAAGTACGGGTTAAAAAGAAATGATTTAAAGTACAGAGACTAAGATAAATGATTAATTATTAAAAATATATATGTTTTTTTTGTATTTTACTAAATATTTTCGGATTAATAATTAAACAAAACTATTTTCTATATTTTACTAATTATTTTCTACCAAATGTCTGTTTGTTTATTTTCACTATTTTATCTTGAAGTTTGAATACCATATTCTAGTCTTGTAAATAACATGTCTGCTGTTTGTGGCACTTTCCCATGGCTCTTTGGCTTTTGACCACTGTGCGGTCATCCGTCGGACGAAAAGACCCAATGACAACAACGAACAGCAGTGCAGCACTGACACTAACCCAGTTTTCCCCCATTTTTGTTGTCCTTCAGTCGGATCAGTGGCAGTGGTGTGGGTATTTCAGTGTGTATTTGACCGATGGCCGTGTGCTGAGCATTTTGACCGTTTCGTTGACCAGTATCATTGTCAATAGCGCAGGGTCAGCAAGGGGTTAAAGCGGCCAGTTGGGGAAAGGAAAAGCTGAGGAAAAGCGCAGAACACTTTGGAATTTCGCAGCATAAGCGGGAATTAAGGCGCGAAGAAGAGGAGAAACGAGAAATCATAGTTCTGTTCTGGGAAACTTTCTTATCATCTTACTGAACAATACAAAATTCGTTCATGTTTTCCTCTGCCGTTGCATTCAATTTCCCAGCTATCTTTTATTTCCGTATTTTTCCTCGTTTAATCTCTGTGCAGTAAATTTCTTGGCGAAAAGTTTAGTTTATATTTTGGCCGGGGGCCACGCCCACTCACCGAAAATGCCCCCACAGTCGCAGCAGCCGGCAGGCACCTAAATGCAAATAGTTAGATTGTTTTCCCAAAAATATCCGGTGGCGATTAAAGGACGGAGGGTATGATGGGCTTTAAGTAACTTGTTCCAAAGTTATACTAATAGTATTTTGGGTATTCATAAATGTGGAGTTTTTTATAAACCAATAAACTATATTTTTGGATTTATATCAAGTGTAAATTATGTTTCAATAATATAATTTATATTGTTGATTTCCCTTTAGAAGCGTTTCCCTATGTTGCCCTTAAAATTTTGTAACAGTCTAGGGTACTTTAAAACCGAGTCAATTGACCGAAGTGCTGTGATTTGGCTAAATATATTCCCTAAGATTAAGCGACAGAGGCGAAGTGGGAGGGAAGAACTGGATTGCAGGAGGAAAGTTGGAAGGAAAGCTCTCGCCGCGTCTTTTGCATTATTTTATGGCCTCAAGCAAATGATTTTTCTTTGCCAGAGTTTCTGGTTAAAGTTTTTCGCTGCCAAGGAAGTTGGTTGCTTTTTCCATTTTCCATTTTTTTCGGGGTGTGAGTGTGCATATTTTGCAAACAATTTTCAACTTTTACTCCTTTATGGTATTTTTCGGTATTTTTGTTGCCGAGTCCTTAACTCCCGCTTTGTTCCCCTTTTGTTGGGCTAAAAACTTTGCACTCGGAAAAGTTGCATTGAAAATATTTGGATTATTCAATTATGGGGAGCTAAAGATGATGCAGCCCCGCATTTTCCGCATTCCAACCGCTCGGTCTCTGCCTTCTCTCTTATTTTTGCAGTTTCAACTTTTCATTTTTTGGCTGTAAAGATTGCGCTCGTAAATCGCCCAGTTCTCCGGGGACTGTCATTAAAGTTAGATGGAAGAGGACGAATACGAATACGAATACGAGGTCGGGGACGGGGACGGGCACTGGCAAAATCGGAGCGGAGAAAGCGATACTGGTGGGGAGGGATACGGCTTCTGTGCGGGGCTTTTAAAATGAGAACACGACTGAAATGAAATGCCATCAAGTGAATGACGAAAGTCACGTGACAGGGGCTGACGGAAAACAATTCCAGCGAGTGCCAACATTCAGCTGTGGCATGCCTCAAACTCAAACGCAAAACTAGAAGTTTGCGACAGCCTACACTGCGCGAAATTCACGGCACATCAGTCAGAGTGCACGGTGAAAAATAGTCACATTTCTTTGGATTTTAATTGGAGCTCAAACAGCAAAAACCTTCATGGTTTCCGAAAGTCGTATTCGTTTCTAAAAGTAAATTCTTTTATGAAACATAGTAATGAACACCCTTGCAAAATTCTGTTAGGCCCCACACCCAGGCATATATTTTCGGTGCAGGATTTTGTCACCTGCCGTCTGGGATGTGGACAGATTGTGACATACGACGAGTGTCTAACACCCGCCATCAGCCTCTCACTCTGCGCTCCGCTTCCTTCTACTCGATCCCTTGCTGCCTGTTGGGACATTCCATTGCGTAAATTAAGTTCCAACATACCCATACACAAAACACATACATGGAAGTACAGGAGTTATTTCTTTTGGTGGAAAAGGGCACATCTTAATGTGGAATATAAGAGAATTCGAATACAAATTCCTAAAGCTATCTCACCTGCAAATCATAAACCAATAGCTCAAATTAGAAGTGCATTTTTGGGGCCCCAACATAAAAGCCATTGTAAATACGGAAAAATCAGGGCTAAAATTTTGACTCCCATTTGACTTTCGTAAAAAGTAATATAGAGTAATAGAGAATTTAACCACGAACGTATAGAGGTATGCCACATGAAAATCGGAATAATATAACTCTAGTTATGGATTGTGGAAGCTCAGTTTTGGGTCCCCATGGTGAAGGCCGTAGGAAATACTAAAAAATCTAACTGAAAATGGGCTAAAATTTTGAACCTCATAAAAAACAATGATTTGAATGCAGAGTATTAGAGAATTCAACCACGAACTCATAGAGGTATGCCACATGAAAATCGGGATCGTATAGCTCAAGTTATGGATTGGGGAAGCTCAGTTCTGGGGCCTCATGATGAGGGCAATTGGAAATACTGAAAATTCCATCATGAAAATGGGCTAAAATTTCGACCTTCGTAAAAAAGAATGATTTGAATGCAGATTATTAGAGAATTCAACCACGAACTCATAGAGGTATGCCACATGAAAATCGGGATCGTATAACCCAAGTTATGGATTGTGGAAGCTCAGTTTTGGGTCCCCATTGTGAAGGCCTTGGAAATACTGAAAAATCCAACATGAAAATGGGCTAAAATCTTGACCCCCTTAAAAAAGAATGATTTGAATGCAGATTATTAGAGAATTCAACCACGAACTCATAGAGGTATGCCACATGAAAATTGGGATAGTATAACTCTAGTTATGGATTGTGGAAGCTCAGTTTTGGGGCCCCACTAACCTGAAAATGGGTTGATATTGTAACCCTGCAAGTTCGCAAGTGTTCTCTGCATACTTTTAGACATCCTTACCCGTGATAACAAAACCCCTGTGATTTCTTTATTGCCATTGACTGCTCATATGAAGTCGGCGTTATTTTTTGGCCCCCATGTTTCTCATTTCGGGGCCGCACTGTGGCTTTACGGCGATGTCGCACTCACGCACATCCATTTGAGGCTGACATTCCTGCGCCGGTGGCACGTTTTGTGCGACGTTTGCACATTGCCAGGATATAACTTGATGTTTAATGGAGACATCCAAACACAGGCACACACGCCGCCACACACAACCAACCCGCTCGCCCACCAAAGAAAAGCCAGATGGATGAGTTCGGGTTGTGAGGTAGGCCACCGGCATACCAAATTATTCAATCAATCAGTCAAATCCATCAAGCAATTTCCGTTAATTAGTCGACTTGATGATTGAGATACCGCTTTCTGCCAGTGCTTAGACCACCACCTAAACTGCAAATCAGCCGCGGCCTGCAGGTATTTCTTTGAGAATATTTAAAACAAACTGTGGTACATTAATAATTATTGGTTAAACTTTATGGTCACCAAATATATAAAGAGATAATAGTGCTTTCATTAGTGAATACTTACTAAATAATAGTTGGTATTTGTTTTAGAATAAAATATGTACCTGCATCTTCACGTTTTTCCCTTCATTAAGCATTCCTGAGTGTCATCCATCAATCTGGGCTGCGGCTCATTAAATCACGCAGAATCTGAGGAGAAACAGCCGGAGGCAAGAGCTCAAAGTTTCTGTCCCTCGTCCTGCGTCCTGCCGCCATTCCCTTATCCTTGCCCCTTTTCCCACGCTTTCTGGCAGCTGTTGTAATCCGTTTAAAGTGTTTTTGCGGGCTGTAAACATTTCGACTTTTAATTCACTGACAGCGGTGCTCCATTCAGTCCGTCCTCTTGTTTTACTATATCCACCGTTCTCCTGCTGACCGCCGGCTTTGGGGTTTTCCCGGGCTTATGGGTGCCAAGGGGGCGTGGTCGCGGATAAATGGCTTTTCCAGCCAGCTGTCTCTTAAGAGTGTAATTCGCAAATAAAACATTGCTAATTGGGTTGAGTACGAAATAAAACCGAAGAGATCATGCCAAACAAAGGTTACATTTAAGGAGGGAATAATTGGCAAAACTTAATTACTAAATTAAAAATAATTTACAGCTTTGATGTGAATTTCAATACTCAAACATCAAGGGATGCATTATTCTCCAATAATTTCTAGGGCTTTGCGGAACTGGCTGCCAATTTAATTCAATCACTTCCCATGTGCTTAACCCCAACTAAGCCCCGACCTTCGCCGTCGGGGAAGACCTTAACCCCTTAATAAGACCGCACTTAAGCGTTGCGTGATTTGAGCCCAATCATTTAGGGGTTAAAGGGTTGGGTGGATGGTTTTCAGCAGGTTGTGTCAACGCGTTGGACTTTAATTAATTACCGGGAAAATTGTTAATATTTGTTCAGCCCTCACTTGCTCCTTCCACTCTCCCACGTCTCCCAGCGAAAGCAAACATGGGGAGGTGGAGAAAGCGGCGGAGAGGTCGGCCCTTGCTGAGTGCTTTGTCCTGCGGTCGTAATTTAATTTTTGCAAAAATACCCAAATGAAAGCCACACCAGCCGAGGGAGACAGCAGAAAGGGGAGGGCGCTCCGAAGTATGCAATGCCGAATTATGCTGTGTGTGTGTGCGCGCGCCTGTGTGCGAGAGCGGAAGTACATGGCAAAATGCACAAGAGCGGAGGCCACACCAATGCAAACACACGCACGCGGACGCGCACCCACACAGGTGCAAAGCCAAATACTTGCACTAAGCCGAATGAAAGATTGGAGCCACATAGCCGGAGCCAAATTGGAAAGTATCGAGTCGAATGCCCAAACGAGCCAGAAAAAAGTATTCCATATTACTTAAAGCAAGTATAACAATATACATGTACTTATTAAGTATGAGCCTAAACACAAAACCCTTAACTTTCATAAAATTATTAGAATTTGAAAACATATGTTCCTATTCAAAAAATAGTATGCAATCATTTTTGAAGTTCAAAATTATCCTACTAAAGGGTCTATTTTTATATTCTCCTAATAAATAATACAAGAAAAATATTCGGCTGAAGTATTTAAATCGAGTAAAATGCGTATGTTAATGGGTGTAAATATTGGAAAACAAATACTATGTTTAATGATCACAATTCTTCAAATTCTTAAATTCAGTTTTTTAAATAACTGTGCGTGTACTACAATTCCGCATTTCTTGTACCCTAAAATTGTATTTTCCTCTTGAAAGATAACATAAAAAATCCAACTTTATGTTATCTTTCAAGAGGAAAATACAATTTTAGGGTACAAGAAATGCGGAATTGTAGTACACGCACAGAGAGTAATGCCCACGAAACAGATTTTCCGCTGGCCATTTCATTAACATTTCTGCGGCCACCGCCAACTACGTGACTTTCCCGGGCTGTGTGTGTGTGTAACTAGGCGATACTCAATGGAAAAAGGGAAAATCAACCCGAACGCACGGTCGCTCTGACGTATGCAAACATTTCAAGCCGAGTTGAAAGCGAGAAACTAAATATGAAGCGAATTTCAGCGAAGGCCAAATATTAAGCAGAGTAAATATAGAAATAACGTGAAATGTGCGCAAATCTGCATATTGTATCCGTGCGAAATGATTGCGATTTGTCCGAGGGTTCTTCAACGTTGGGTGTGTTGCATACGCAAGCAGCTTTCAACTGCAATTTTTAAATCGAAGCATCTGGCCTCCGTGGCTAACAAAATAAATCACTGATTTAATGGATATTTAATCCTGGCTTCGGCCTATGGCTTGCATGGGAATAGGTTGTCGGGGGTGAAAGCGGAGAAGAGACATATTCATTTAAATGATATACTACAACACCCAAATAAATAAGTAAATAAAAAATACCATGCGAATATCTATTACATTTTCAATTAGGTGTGACCATGTCCGTATGAAGCATGCTACTTGATATTATACGTTTATTCTAATGATTTATTACAATTTACTACATCTTCCAGATGATGGAGCACGCGTGGCACAACTACAAGTTGTATGCGTGGGGCAAGAACGAGCTGCGTCCGCTGTCGCAGCGTCCGCATTCAGCCAGTATCTTCGGAGCCTACGACCTGGGGGCCACGATTGTCGACGGCCTGGACACGCTGTACATCATGGGACTGGAGAAGGAGTACCGCGAGGGTCGCGACTGGATCGAGCGGAAGTTCTCGCTGGACAACATTAGTGCGGAGCTGAGTGTCTTCGAGACGAACATTCGCTTCGTGGGCGGCATGCTGACGCTGTACGCCTTCACGGGGGATGCGCTGTACAAGGAGAAGGCCCAGCACGTCGCCGACAAGCTGCTGCCCGCCTTCCAGACGCCCACGGGGATTCCCTACGCCCTGGTCAACACCAAGACCGGCGTGGCCAAGAACTACGGCTGGGCCTCGGGAGGCAGCTCCATCCTGTCCGAGTTTGGCACCCTGCATCTGGAGTTCGCCTACCTGAGCGACATTACCGGCAACCCACTGTACCGGGAGCGCGTGCAGACCATCCGCCAGGTGCTCAAGGAGATCGAGAAGCCCAAGGGGCTGTACCCCAACTTCCTCAACCCCAAGACGGGCAAATGGGGACAGCGTAAGTGTGATACATGATGTGTTTTTTGGAGACTTTAGAATAGTGTGTTCTCCCTGACAACAATACTACATTGTACTCTGATCCACAGTTCACATGTCCCTGGGCGCCCTGGGCGACAGCTACTACGAGTACTTGCTGAAGGCCTGGCTGCAATCCGGCCAAACGGACGAGGAGGCCCGCGAGATGTACGACGAGGCGATGGTAGCCATTCTGGACAAGATGGTGCGAACCAGTCCCGGCGGACTGACCTACGTCTCCGACCTGAAGTTCGATCGGCTGGAACACAAGATGGACCATTTGGCCTGCTTCTCAGGTGTGTAACATGCCGCATTTCAACTCGAAAAGTACTCAACTCTTTCGTCTCATTCACAGGCGGCCTTTTCGCCCTGGGAGCTGCCACGCGTCAGAATGACTATACGGACAAGTACATGGAGGTGGGCAAGGGCATCACGAACACCTGCCACGAGAGCTACATTCGAGCACCCACTCAGCTGGGTCCCGAGGCCTTCCGGTGGGTTAACATAGCAGCACCCCAAAGTAGCAGAATGACACACTAATTCCCATCATGATCACGCAGATTCAGCGAGGCCGTGGAGGCGCGAGCACTGAGATCGCAGGAGAAGTACTACATCCTGCGGCCGGAGACCTTCGAGAGCTACTTTGTGCTGTGGCGCCTCACGCACGACCAGAAGTACCGCGACTGGGGCTGGGAGGCGGTGCTCGCCCTTGAAAAGCACTGCCGCACGCCGCACGGATACTGCGGCCTGCGCAACGTCTACCAGCAGGAGCCGCAGAAGGACGACGTCCAGCAGAGCTTCTTCCTAGCCGAGACGCTCAAGGTGAATAGGAGACCTGAAACCGGCATTATATTCGCCGTAAAACACCGAAATTAATCCATTCCTGTTGCAGTACCTGTACTTGCTGTTCTCGGACGACTCGGTGCTGCCGCTGGACGAGTGGGTGTTCAACACGGAGGCCCATCCGCTGCCCATCAAGGGGGCGAATGCGTACTACAGGCAAGCCCCCGTAACGCTGCCCGCCTCGAACGCCTCGTAAGCGGGCTGGTTGCTGCCTCGCTGGCTCCTCGGCCTGCCCCTAGCAATGCACCTTACTTAGCTCTCGATATTTGCATACTTATGCCGTGTACCACATTGTAACTTTGTTTTTTTTTGCCTTTGGTTTAAGTTTTTAGTTTAGTGACGTTTACGTGATGACGACAAGTGCGTACGAAAGATATTGCATGTTTACAACACACACGCGACGCGAGAAACTTTCAATGTAACATATTTATGAAGCCTGCACATATATAGGAACTTAAACTAATGGAAATATCGTAGCTTAGTCCTTAACTGTTTGCACAAGTTTCTCCGAGTCTCTCTCTTTTTATTTACCCCACGGGGTATGTAACAATCCAAATAGATGACAGAGGTTGACGCTGGGGAGACCTCAATTTCCATTTAAAGCGAAAGCAAAAGCGAACGATGTAGACTTAGCCAACTCTCTTGATATTAACTATGATATGCGATAGGCGATATGCGATATATGATATATGTGTAAATGTAAAACTCAGGTGTTCTTATTATGATTTACCTTGCGCTCGAACAAGGCTCTTTCTCACTAACCAGCTACGTAACTATCTCTACAAGCATTCTATATCTCTGTGTGGATTAGTGGATTAGTGGATTAATGTATAAACGGCCTCTTGGCGGGCATTTCGATAGGTCCAGAGACCTACTCCGCTGATTTCCAATTCGAATCTTAGACCACTTTGTTTTGTATATAATTTCTATTGGCTTTCCTCGCAAAATGAAGGCAGAAGAAATCGAATTGATATGTATACAATATATATTCTTACACAATACTGTTTACTTTGTAGCCTAAATATTTAAAGATAAGTCTAATATAGAGTGTAGCTACTTTATGTGACGAAACAAATGTAACGCGAATTACCTTAAATCCAGAACATCAAGCGAAACGAAAGCAAATGAAATATATAAAAATGTACACCTAAATAAATATATATTTGTATTTAATTAAATCAAATAAAACGTAGGCAATTGTTAAAGTAAATTAGTTATACGATGGCGCGAGCCGAATGCGAATGGTAATTTAATTTTTAACAGCTGTAAAGGTTTTTTATAATAATAATACCAATAATAATCGTATTTATAATTCTATTTATAACTGTAATCCATAGACTAAGCCACAAGCATCGCATGATAAATAAAATATAGAAGTTATTTAATTGTTTTTTTTTGAACCTACGCAGCTTGTGCTGTGTGAAGTGATTTAACAAAAGTAAAAATAACATACAACCTAAGCTAAGACGAAAATGTAAAACCGAAGAATTTTAATGATGGATTTTAAGGAAATAAAATAATATCAAGTTTAATTAAATCGATAAATCAGAAGAGCTAAAAAGCACAAGCCAAGCGCTAAGCATAATATAACGCTAAACAAGAGTAAGACGACACTAACTAAGCGTACATTTAGACCTTAGAGCCAACTTTTTTTGTTTAGATCAAATTAGAATTGAGGCCAATAGCGAGATACGCGGTATATCCGATGGTGATGCCCAGAACATAGATTTCAATGGCAGTTTGTAAGTGCATCACACACAGTGCGTTCTTCAACGGCAGTCCCCGAGCTGCTGGCGATGGACATTGTATTTTGCCTAAATCGTAAGTTTAATAAAGATCTAATAACTAACCCATGCTGTGTAATCTGTCTCCGGGACCTCCAAGGATGGTGGTTTCAGCAGGGGCTGATAGAATCCACTTGAAATAATCCACTAAATACTTCAGTATGCGATCTTGAAAGTGCACTGCTCACTCAGTCTTTCTTTGTGTAAATATTCTTATCTCACACATTGATGGCTCATTGATAGTTGTCTGGCTATAAACAAGCGCCCCTCCCCGTCGACTCCGCTTCAGATACTTTTCTGTATCTGCCACCAAGCAGTTGTCGAGCTCAATTAATGAGCAGCCCACTTGAACCGAATGTGCGTATACTTAATGAAGAAACTCGCACAAAAGGCGAGCACAAAGCACCATCTGAGGTTAACAACATTCGCCGGCGACTCGAGAACCCGGAAAGGCAGTGCGTCGCGACAGAAGCACCCTTGCAGCCCGTCCCATTAACCCCCCAAAAATAGTGCAGTGGTCACATTCCTCTCTAAAACATCTAAAATTGGGAACTATAAAAAGGGGGAATTATTTTAGGGCATTTAAATATCAGGTTTTCTATGAATGTGAACTGTAAAGATGTGTTTTCCAAGGAGCTGCTTTACATTGTCATATTTTTAAATAACTTATAATCCATAAAATCTCATAATTGTTTAATTTGCAGCATTTAAAACAAAAAAATTCAAAATTAAGTATACTCAGGGGGCTCACAGTGATTGGCGTGCAAAGTCCGACTCTTGCCAGCATGAGGTCTGTGGAAGGGGCGTGCAGCTGCAGCAATGTTGGGGCGAGTGCGAACAAAGCATAACCATAAAACGGAGGAGTGCCAGCCGACGACTGCATTCGCCACCCACACCCACACCCACCACCCACCGTGCACCCCAAAAAGGAACAGAGAGCAGCCGAACGGGAGAGCACACCTAGAGAAATCAGGCTTCCTGCGCTTACAACTAAAATTGAGTATATTTTATACTTACTTAATTCCAATCAGGCAGATGTTAAGGGCAGACTGTTCAAGAAATGAATCTGAATGGGCAAGCTGTGGACTTTTGAAGCCCAGCTCGGGGTCACCATCCTGCGCTTAGTGGATAAGTGACCAAGTCGCACTGATCAAGAAGAGACAAGTGTGGTGCTGGGTCACCTCCTTGCTTCCCCAAAGGCTCAACAGAATCCTAAAATAAGTTACCCAGCTATTTTTCTAGGTGCACCATACCGGTCGTGCTCTTCCGCGCTCTCGCGCTCTCTTCTTTGTTGACTAGACGAGCCCGCCAGACCAGCCTTGGGTGTGTGCGTGAGCCGCGGCCGTGTGCCGCATGGCAATGCCGTGGACGGCACTGTTGTTGTGGCTGTACGCCGAGTGCTGGCATACCCTAGGATTTCGGAAAGTCGCACAAGTGGTCGGAAAAGGTGTGCCAACCAATATTTGCCCACCAAAGAGTCCAAACAGTCTTGAATGTGTAGTTCTAAAGTACACAAGCACGCTGGCAAATATTTATTTGGTCTGGTGCTCCAGCTTGCCCTTTTTTATATTTTATAGATTGTTCTAGGTATTGCATTTAAGAAAATGTTACTTATTCAGTTAGTTTCCTAATTAGTGAGTGTGATTTATCACAATATTTTTAGAGAGAATTATTATAATGAATTTATTATGGGAAGCAACACCCAAGCAGCAGAGGCGACATCTGTCTATGTGGTTGAAGCTTTACTGAGTTACGTTTTCGTTACCAAAGGTGTTGTAAAAAATACGGGAGTCAATTTAAATTTGTAATTGATATACTTTTTTGTCGCAGGGAATCCGCCGGTCGCCTCAGTCCCCTGAGAAGGTTCTGCTCTTTGTGCCTGGCTGTTTTTGTTTTTTGTTTTGGTCGTTGACGTTGCCGCGTCGCTTCCAGCAATCCGCACAGTTCGCATCGAGACGCCGAGCAGAGCGGCAGGCACAGGCACAGGCACTCCGCTCCAGTTGCAGTTGCAGATAGAGATACAGATACGTTCACAGACACAGGCACAGCGGGTCGAGACCAGACTTGCAGGCTTACGGTACGGTAGCTGCTTGACCACCCAGGAAGAAGATGCCGTTCCCCATCCATCCGCCCAAGCAGATGCCCTGCCCCCACTGGCAGCACTTCCCCATCAGCCCCGTGGACAGCAAGCCCAATCCCTTCGACTCCGTGGGCGGAGCGGCGGCGGCGGCGGCGGCGGCGGCGGCGGCCACCCAGGTCGGCATGGGGGTCAGCAAGCCCCCGGAGCCGGTCTCCTACCGCTACTGCCTGCAGTGCAAGGCCTCCGGCAAGGAGTCGTCGGGCCCCGGCGACAGAGAGTAGTCCAGCCCAGGTCTTTGGAGGTGACCGTTCGACCCAGCCCGCCAGCCACCACCTGCAATCAGCCACTTCAGCGGAGGACGCACACTTGGAGAGCACAGTCGGCGGAGGCGCAGAACAGAGATACACCCCAGTCATTACTTCAAAATCACAGATACAAGGAACAAGCTACATCGGAGCCAACCCATCCTTTGTTATACCGAAATGTATCTGGTCCCCGAACTCATATTGTATCTTCAAGTGCGTCCAGTCAGGCAGATATTATGTTCTGTGCTTTGCTATTCAACCTATAAATACTGGCCCACTAGATGCAGGTCCCCACAACCTGTACTTTCAATTCGCAGTAGAAACGAACCTCGAGCCATCGATCCGAAAGTCGGGTCCGGAGGCAGGCCCCCTCCCCTGTGTTATTATTTAACCTAACCTAAGCACACGTTCCACTTATTTCTGCTGTCTTTTGCTACAACTAAGCTAGGCCTTTTGTACGTATTTTATTTGTATTTAGAGCTAAAGACTAAAGTTTATGAATTTTTGATATACTTGTATAAGCGCGCGCCAGCAAACGCACGACGCATTTAAAAAACGAGTTCTACACAAATACAGCAGCACTCCCCACGTACGCATGCCACATGCTGGCGTTTTCGATCCGAAACTCGGAGTTTGCTGGGCTCTGTTTTCGATTTCAGATTCGTTCGTTCGGACTTCACGTCTATCAAACTCCCCAAGGTCACCTACGAGGCGTCGAGCCGAGAAGGTGCGATAAGAGCGGCTTGAGGTTTGAGTTTTCGATTGGAAAATTCGGGAATGGTCCGGTGTGCTATCGCCTGCCCACAGACGAGTTCAACAAACCGCGGAGCCAGGGCGACGAGCGTGAAAAACGAAAGCGGATGGATTATAGGCTGTTGGTGGGGGTGGGGGTGGGGGTGGGGACTACTTGCACCGCTCGCCGCTGCAAATAATCACACTCGGTTCTCAGAGAGCTCGTGTTTAGGTATGCTAAGACTGGCATGCACTGAAAAAAACGCCTTTCTGTATGAAAAAGAACATTACAATTGATGGAGGGACAATGGTTGCTTACCGAAAGAAGAAATATATTGTCGTGTTTTTAACATCTACTACTACTACTACCTATCTGTACTATCTACTCTTACTTATTTTTGAGGGGAAGCACTTATATAATGTTTACTATATATTACTTATTTTTATAGCGCATTTATTCATAATACATTTATGTTAGGCACCAAAAGAGAAATATATTGTCGTATTTTTAACATATTAATATAATATCATGTACTATCTACTCTTACTTATTTTTGAAGTGAAGCATGTATAATGTTTACTATATATTACTTATTTTTATAGCGCATTTATTCATAATACATTTATGTTGGGCACCAAAAGAGAAATATATTTTATTTTTAACATATTAATATAATATCATGTACTATCTACTCTTACTTATTTTTGAGGTGAAGCATGTATAATGTTTACTATATATTACTTATTTTTATAGGGTGTACTGCGTACCAGAATCATGAGTGAGATGAAGTTGCTACTTTTCCCTGCCTGTGGCCACTTATTTATATAAGGACGAGCGCACATGTGCGCACTATATTTAACCTTATCGCGTGCGGCGGCGAGTGCGTGTGCGAAAAAACTCAGCACTGACACCGAGTCGTTCGTGATATTCGCCCCATTCGCTGAAGGGTGAAATGGGGTTTTGAATGACACCAAGTTCGGCGTTTCCTCACATAGCAGTTTATGGCCAAGGTTTCGGGCTTATCTCCGCGATACGCCATTATCTGAGGCTATCTTCGAGTCTAGCCAACGTGCCCCCTAAAATAACCCACACAAATGAGGAGATATGAAGAGCAGATAAAAGTGAAAAGAACATTGGCAAATATACGAAGATTAGAATCGAAGCAGAAGGTAAAATACCCCTGTATCTACGAAATACTTCGTATAGGCATTTCTAGGAGGATAAAAAAATGTTTAAGTCCCTAATTTAAAAACGTTTTTAAGGTTTTAATCGCAAATAAAAAAGACACGCCATACTTTTTTAAATTGTTGTTTTATATTTCTTGCACATTTAATATGGTTTTGCTTAAACGTTCTCTGCTTAAGCGATCATGTAACTATATTTCTCGACATCCACTCAGCTTTTGAATGTAAGAGCTTCCGAGAGCTTTCTGTTTAAATAATTCGTTTAACGGCATTCAGTGTTGTCGTACTATTATTGCGGGAATTTGTTTTATTATTTTGTTTTAAATGGGTCAAGGGTACTGTGTACCTTTACTTGCAAACACAAATCGTACGCTAGGTATCTACAAACAATCGCCTGAAAGTAGGCTGTATCTCTTATATTATTTCAGTAGGAGTAAAGTACATCGAATCGCTTATCCATTTGCAACATAAGTCCCGTGCCCAAGCAACAACAGCTGGGAAATATTAGCAAGACACCAGGCGAACATAAACGTTTAACAGGTGTATAAGCGATCAGCTGACCCCTTCCACCAAGCCCACCAGAGATGCTCCCGTGAATGCTTCCCCTTGTCACGGCCCATGCAAATACAGAGGACTTCATTTTTAAGTCGTGATTATCGTGACTAGATTGTGACGAAATCGTGAAACCGCCATGCTTGCGCATCTCTCGTTTGCGTTTTGTTCTCAACCAACGGTTCTTTCCCATGGAGATCGCTTGCTATTGGTCCTGGGGGAGAGGAGAAATATGGAAGGGGCCGCCATCTTGAAAAAAACAGCTGTTTGAGTTAGCTTACGGCTACCAGCTGCCACTTGCTGTGTTTTCTGTTCGCCTGGTGTCTCAGACTCTTGCACCAAGCAATTCGGTTGAAAAATTGTTGCGAAGCCTTCGATTTGTTGAGGTAAATTTTTCGATTCTTAATTTCAGACACCAGGCGAACATAAACGTTTAGCAGGTGTCGAAACGATCAGCTGATCAGTTTATTCTAAGCATATTAGAGATGCTCTAGTGATTGCTTCCCTTTGTCACGGCCCAAGCAAATGCATGGGGTTTTATTTTAAAGCCGTGCCTATCATGACTAGACTGCGACAAGCTCGTGACGAAATCGTGAAACCACCATGCATGCGCATCTCTCGTCTGCGCTTTGTTCTCAACCAACGGCTCTTTCCCATGGAGATCGCTTGCTATTGGTCCTGGGGGAGAGGAGAAATATGGAAGGGGCCGCCATCTTGAAAAAAACAGCTGTTTGAGTTAGCTTATGGCTACCAGCTGCCACTTGCTGTGTTTTCTGTTCGCCTGGTGTCTCAGACTCTTGCACCAAGCAATTCGACTGAAAAAATGTTGCGAAGCCCTTCGATTTGTTGAGGTAAATTTTTCGATTCTTAATTTCAGACACCAGGCGAACATAAACGTTTAGCAGGTGTCGAAACGATCAGCTGATCAGTTTATTCTAAGCATATTAGAGATGCTCTAGTGATTGCTTCCCTTTGTCACGGCCCAAGCAAATGCATGGGGTTTTATTTTAAAGCCGTGCCTATCGTGACTAGACTGCGACAAGGTCGTGACGAAATGGTGACACCGACATGCTTGCGCATCTCTCGTCTGCGCTTTGCTCTTAAGCAACGTTTCTTTCCCATGGAGATCGCTTGCTATTGGTCCTGGGGGAGAGGAGAAATATGGAAGGGGCCGCCATCTTGAAAAAAACAGCTGTTTGAGTTAGCTTATGGCTACCAGCTGCCACTTGCTGTGTTTTCTGTTCGCCTGGTGTCTCAGACTCTTGCACCAAGCAATTCGGTTGAAAAATTGTTGCGAAGCCTTCGATTTGTTGAGGTAAATTTTTCGATTCTTAATTTCAGACACCAGGCGAACATAAGCGTTTAGCAGGTGTCGAAACGATCAGCTGATCAGTTTATTCTAAGCATATTAGAGATGCTCTAGTGATTGCTTCCCTTTGTCACGGCCCAAGCAAATGCATGGGGTTTTATTTTAAAGCCGTGCCTATCATGACTAGACTGCGACAAGGTCGTGACGAAATGGTGACACCGACATGCTTGCGCATCTCTCGTCTGCGCTTTGTTCTCAACCAACGGTTCTTTCCCATGGAGATCGCTTGCTATTGGTCCTGGGGGAGAGGAGAAATATGGAAGGGGCCGCCATCTTGAAAAAAACAGCTGTTTGAGTTAGCTTATGGCTACCAGCTGCCACTTGCTGTGTTTTCTGTTCGCCTGGTGTCTCAGACTCCTACACCAAGCAGTTCGGTTGAAAAATTGTTGCGAAGCCCTTCGATTTGTTGAGGTAAACTTCTTAATTCTTAATTTCAGACACCAGGCGAACATAAACGTTTAGCAGGTGTCGAAACGATCAGCTGATCAGTTTATTCTAAGCATATTAGAGATGCTCTAGTGATTGCTTCCCTTTGTCACGGCCCAAGCAAATGCATGGGGTTTTATTTTAAAGCCGTGCCTATCGTGACTAGACTGCGACAAGGTCGTGACGAAATGGTGACACCGACATGCTTGCGCATCTCTCGTCTGCGCTTTGCTCTTAAGCAACGTTTCTTTCCCATGGAGATCGCTTGCTATTGGTCCTGGGGGAGAGGAGAAATATGGAAGGGGCCGCCATCTTGAAAAAAACAGCTGTTTGAGTTAGCTTATGGCTACCAGCTGCCACTTGCTGTGTTTTCTGTTCGCCTGGTGTCTGAGACTGAAACACCAAGCATTTCGACTGAAAAAATGTTGCGAAGCCCTTCGATTTGTTGAGGTAAATTTTTCGATTCTTAATTTCAGACACCAGGCGAACATAAACGTTTAGCAGGTGTCGAAACGATCAGCTGATTAGTTTATTCTAAGCTTATTAGAGATGCTCTAGTGATTGCTTCCCTTTGTCACGGCCTAAGATAATACATAGGAGTTAAATACTTTGTCGAACTTGTCGTGACAAGCTCGTTCCTTTCTCGTGACAAGCTCGTGAAGCCGCCTTGGTGGCGCATCTCTTGTCTGCACTTTGTCCCCAACCAACGGTTCTTTCCCATGGAGAACGCTTCCTATTGGTCAATGGGGGTGGGGAAGAGAAAAGGGGCATATTGGAGTACAACGGTTCTTTAGGTAAGCTATAGCTACCAGCTGCCACTTGCTAAGATTTCTGTTTGCCTGGTGTTTGGGAAGAATGAATGCATCAATTTCGTCAGGCAAGTTCCTCCATTTGAATGCCTGATGCGCCCAGATGCAGGCAATGAAAAGGTTGCTAATCTCTGCTGCTGACGCTTAAGTTCAGTAGCTGTTCCAAATCACTCAATAAAATCCAAATATCTGATGCAATAGAATTTGCACAATTAAGAGGAGTGCTAAAGACACAAAAAATCGAGAGGAAAAATAACAAAAACTTAGAAATATTTACTACGAAGGTAGGCATATATTTTAGTTGTTTCCTTGAGGAGGAGGAGGAGTATTTATTTAATATTCATTTATAAAAGGACATCTGTTTTCAAGCTAAAAACGGCCACATCCTGGTCAGCACTGCCTGCGAAAGCTCGCTCCCGCGGTGCACGCTTTCGCTCCCGCTCTCTCCTTCGGCGGCATGCGCTCTCCGCAGAGGTCCTGCAACGCTTCCCGTTAGCTTTTCAATCATGTGGCCGCTCTGCTCCGCCTGCACCGCCGCGGCAGCCTCCCCCTCGCCGCCCGCTCTGCGGCCTTTCGGCATCTTCGCACGCATTCGGAACCGACGCAACAGCAGCAGCGGTCGCAACAGCAGAGTCGCAGCAGCAGAGTCGCAGCAGCAGAGTCGCAGCAGCAGCCGCCGCAGCAGTCGCAAACTCGCAAGCAGCAGCCACAGTCGCAGTCGCAGAGCCTCCGTCGAGTTGAGTCCCAGTTCGTTTTTCACGCTTTTCCTGCACTTCCTTCCACCTGGCTCTCTTGTTGTTTATCTAGTTCCTCTTCCCGTTCACCCACTCTCCCACTGCCACCTACGTTTTTTGTGGTGTTTTTGTTTGCCAGCGTTTTACGCATTAGTAACGTGTCCTGATTTCGGCACAGGAAACAGGAAGTTGAGACCAAGCAGTGTGTGGTACAACGGTAAATCGCAGTGTGCCAAATTGCGAATTTCTGCCTCTCTCGCTCACTCCCGCTCCGCCTCACTCTCTCTGCTTTTTTTGCCAGTGTATTTGTGCTACTTGTTTTTGTGCGGAAAAAAGAAGAGAACTAAAGTGCCTGAAAATTCTCAATAGCATTAATTAACGGTTGTTTCTCCCTACGGCCTGCAACAGGACCCCTCCCCTGCCCCAAAAAAGAAAACAAAGCTCCTGCCTCTCTCTATCTCTCTCCGCCTCTCGCTCTTTTATGGGTGTGTTTTTGGTTTTGCCCTAGGCCGAGTTCTTGTTGTTTTTGTTGTTCTTTTTTTCTGAGTGTACTTGTGTGTGCGAGTGTGTTGGTGTAGCTGTAGGTGTGGGTGGCAAGAAATAAAATTTCATAATGGTTGTTGTACTAGCTAACACAGAAGCACTCTTACCAAATTAATTCAATTAAAAACAAAACAAGGCGTAATTAAAATCATAATATACAAAATAAAGGCATTAGAAAAGTTTATGCGAGCAGGATGCTGAAATGGCAAGGTTGAAGAGCTGATGGCAGGGGAAGCTTGAGCTGATAAAGTGACCCAAATATGTGGAGCAACCTCACATGCTTAAGAAAATCCATTCAATTAAGGCGAGAAATGCCTAAAGCAAGGCATAAAAAATAAATTTTCTTCACTGATTTTTAATTCTTTCAATAACCTTGATGAAAAGAATACATAAAAGCTATCGGAAAGTGTTTTTTTGTTTACTTATTAAAAAGTATGGTTACCAAGTTGAATCTTAACTTCTTGAAGTTTCCAAATGTTGCAAAGATTTAAGAAGATTAAGTCTGACAGTGAAAGATACTTTTTTGTTGATGTGACAACATACAGCTTGCCCAATAAACAAAACAAATTGAATAAAAAATAAAGCAAAAGCGAAAGCCAAGTCAACAGAGAAAGGAAAATTTCATCAAAACTAAGAACTATGCCTAGTGATATTTATGTCCTTGTCAAATTTGTTAACCCATTATTAATTATTAAAATGATTTCAAAAATAGAACAGCAAATATTTGCTTGCCTTTGTTTGGTAACATAAATAGCGCAAATGAAAGCAGTGTCCTTTGGTACCAAATTATTTATGTTGGAAGGGTTAGCCCGCCCCGTCTCCGCCCCCATGAGCGGTGTTCAACGCCCATTTCAAGCCGCCTTTTCCGCTTTCCCACTTTTCCCACGCCCTGCACCACCCACCGCCTTCTTATCGCTGAAGAGTCACGTTTTTGACCCATTTTCACATGCTGGTGCCAAAGCCTATACAGATGGCACAAAAGCTGCTCTTCTGCCCCCACCCATCCCCATTAACCCATCCAGCCACTTAACCCTCGAGTGGCTCTCGCTGATGTAATGCCATTCGATTTGATTTGCCATGGTTAACCAGATTTGCTTGCCACAGCCATTCGGCATTTTGCGGTTGCTAATGCCTAGTCTTTACACTCGAAGAAAAGTTGAGTAGTTGCTTGGGTCAGCTTCGGGGCCTAATATATATTATTTTAAATTGTCTTTGCGTGTGTACTAAGTCTATATGATTTTGCTTAAATAAAATCTATTTTAGTTTTTGCATGGCCTAAAGCTTTGTCGCTCGATAGAATTTTCAATGCATATATATTTTTTATGATAATCTTTGGTGATCTGTAGATGTGACCTGCAGCTATGAGAAGCTCTTAAAAACTATATTCTTACAATTTTTGCACTCCCTACTTCTCTTAAAATCGGAGATTTATAGAGGTTTTATTATACCAGTTTGAAGATGGAAGATATGTTTAGAAAAAAATGTGCCTTAATTTTTCCAGTATTACAGTCATATTAATATTTTATTTTAATAGTTTTAGGACTCCCGTTGTATTTAAAAATTGCTGACTTATAAATTGTACAGTAGAAAAACGTTTCGGTTGCCTGCATTTTTTCGACTGCATGCTGTGTGTGTGGATCAGAGACTGCTAGTGATGTGCAGGACGAGTTGATTACTTGCCACATGGTTGCATGGTTGACGATAAGTCAGTAAGTTGATGGCCCAATTTGCGTACGACTCTAATTTGTTTGTTTCCCTTTCCATTTTTGGCTCCCATTAGCTTACCATTGGCCCAGAGGGTGACCAGCGCCGTGTTGCCTAGCAATTCCCCAGTCGCCGCAATGAACCACTGACTCGCCCTCGGCGCCTCTCCTTCTGGCTATCTGGCCATCTGACTAACTGCCATCTGGCCGAGCCTAGTGTACAAAACAGGAACCATCCCCAGTCGGATCTAGCCCCTTCACCTATCGCACGTGCCTGGTCGGAGACTAGAAAGCAGTAGACTGGCCCACTGAAAAACCACTGAGGTCCTCCCACAGGCGCAAGCAACAGGACTTGTTCATCGGTGAGTAATCCACGAAGGACTGGGACACGGTGGATCAAAGGGGTGCGGTCTTTTCAGTAGAAGTCTGCCCATAAATGCTCTGTCCTAGGAGAGGCTAAGGGTTACCAGACATTGAAGGGGATATCAGTATATAACATAGTTGTTTTGCAAGATAGAGTATTCAGTTCGTTTGCAACAAGTATATGAAAATATATTTAAAGAACTTATTAACCCATCCAGAATCCGTATAAAAGCAAAAAATCTTAAAAGGTTACATGTCGTATGAGTAATTTTTTGGGGAACCATCTTTGAACTCCGAGGAGTGATTATAAAGTCCCCTAAGGTCTTAGATATATATGGAGAAATGGTTCAGATACCAAACGCCAGATATATTTGTTCTATTCTATTGAAACGGCAACCTCCATTTGATCCTCCGCGCCCCGGGCCCTATATCATATAGAACTAACCACATACATCTTGCAGGCAGCCCCTTGGTCGGGCCCCACTCCAAACTGGCCCATCAATTTTGGTTCTCCTACCCGCCACCGGGCGCTGGCGGCGGTTCCTCAAGTGAGTGTTTCGGTTTGCGCATGCGTGGCAGCACCCTGGACCCTCCACAATTACTATTCGTAATACCCCCAGCCCCCAAGAAAACAAAAAAGAAAAACATAAAACCGATCCCCCTTCGTTTGTGTTGTTCGTCCCTCGATGTCTATGTAATCTGATTGATCGATATAACCGAAAGTGATCATGAAATAGCCCGTGTACTCGTATAGTCCATAGGGAGTGCGATTATCGTTTGTTCTTTGGTTCCACTTCTTTTTGTATGACTAGGCCATCCTGTGAGTCCTCTCTCTCTCTGTATATCTATCTGTATTTAACACATATATGTATCTTGTCTGTACGTATGTATATGTCTGTATGTGGTACGTTTGTTAAGTGACTCCTCCTAGTTGTGAAAGCCACATAAAGTATCTCTCTTATATATAGTCGATGATTTCCACATCCTTTCGTTGTTGCCATGACCTAGGTATAACGTATACTTTGCCACATACCATTGTTAATAATGTATAGTATAGCGTAACTCTGTAGTCAAGAAAACCAGAAAGCCAGAGCCAAAGAGAGAGGTAATCCGGCTTCAAGGATCAGATTAGAGGATTACAGTCCCAGATTTGTCTTGGTTTTCTCTTCATTTTCCTTGATTGCGCGAATTCGTTGGTGTCCATATAAACACAAACTTGGTTGGGGCTGGCCAATGCATTTTTTATATATTTATTAAAGGATTACAATTTAACCAGCGACTTGTCCATTTGCTGGCTCTCCCCAAGAAAAAAAGTAAACTTAAGATTTAGTTCCGATTTAAGTACGAAATAATTGAAGATTTGTTTTTGTCCTTCTTTTCTTTGCTCTTCTTTGATTGAATTGTCTTCTATGTTCAACACACAAATAAAAAGGAACAATTAAACTAAGGAATCGAGCCTAACAAATACGAAATAAAAACTCAAGAGATGAAAAACTAAGCAAATACAGAATCGAACCTAACTGAAAAAAACGGAGATTGTCTCTCTCCCTCTCAGTCTCTTCTCTCTCTCTCTATCTGCCTATATGTCTATCTCTCTCTCAAAAGACACACTCAGACACACCGCACTCACCTAACGGTACTTCTAACGGTAATTCTATTCCAATCGTTCCGGTTCGCGTCGCGATCGCGTGAAAACCCATTAAAAATTCGACAAGAATCGTTACTAAAATATAATCAAAATCAAAAGCGACACAAAAAGAACAACATCATCACCACAAGTACAACATCAGAAAAAACACTTTGAGGTAAGGAAGAATTTCTTTCTCACTGTCCCACACACTCCGCCTCTCTCCGTCTCTCTCTATCTCTGTCTTTGTCTCTCTCTGGTCTCGTAGTGTTGGCTAGATGGAATATCAACTATTCCGTTGAACCAAATAAACCAAATCCCCATTAGAAACCCCCCCAGACCAAAAAACAAGAAATGGAACCCCCCACATAGCGAGTTTCTTTATTCCGCCGTTCCGTTCCGTTGGTTGTTTCGTTACTTGTAGTTCGTTTCGTTCCACGTTCCTTGTTTCCCCTTAGTTGTATTCATTTTTCGGTTGGTTTTTGTTTTTCGCATTTTTTGTAGCGCCTTGTTGATGATGATTAAGAAACGATGATGATGGTTATAACACAACGACGACCCTGATGCAATTGTGTGCGTGTGTACAAAGTTGTTTATGAATGAAACGGGGTCAAAGGTGGGGCAGGTGCAAACTTGTGGCATCCACTGTGCAGCACTCGGGACCACTTTGTAGTCATCCAAAAGCGTAGAACGAGATAATTGCAGCTGGTTGACAGGACGCATGCTTAAAGCTATAGAAAAGGTAAAAACACATAACAAGAATGTAAGATAACTAGAACAAGTAGCAACGATTTGGGTACCTGGTAGCTGGGCTGTCACAGAAATGTAGCCAACCCAATTTGGTTGGAAGTCTTTTTTGGATAAATACTTATTTCAACTATTATTGTTTGAAAACGATTTGCGTGTCATACCTCAAACAATGGTAGGAGTTCGATTAGAAAAATATGTAATAAGTCAAAAATGTGACCAGCGCTCTATTGCAAGCATCAGTGGCATTTGGTCACACTACAAAGTGCATGTTTTAAAAAACGATAAAATAATAACCCTTAAAATAAATAACCTCAGAATGTAGTGCTCCCAAATCCGTATGCATACGAAACTACTATTTTTCTGTGATCAATCCCTACCCACCACACCACAGTGCGGCTCAACAAAATGTTTGCCCACCGCCCCTGTGACGCACACACTGAACTTGGTGAACTCTTCTGCTCTCGTGGTGGGTTGGCAAGCGGCTCCGAAGCGCAACGATGGGGCCCTCAATCGGTTGAAGCCAAGGCCAAAGCTCAAAGCTCAAATATTCATGGGAAACATAAATGAGCGAGAATGGCAAAACGACTGGCAGCAAACCAAATGTTGACTGTTGTTAGTCGAGTAGAGACCGCTCTTCAAAGTGGGAATGTTCACAGAATAAATATAAACACGCAACTAGCTAGATAAATATGTAAAATAAATAGGACCCCGAAGAGTAAAATTTAAGAAACGGGTTGGCTATTTAATCTGTGCCCAAATTAACGCGCAACACAAGCTGGGACAGTGGAATAGACTAGAATAGAACTTGAAAGCAACTAGTGTGCCCAGCACTTGTGGAAGCCCGCCCGCGACCTGGTCACACTGCCGCCAAATGCATATCTGTCTGGTTGCCGCGAATATGCACGCAGCTGAGCTTTAATCCGCCCGAGAAGATGACACTAATTGGGACGCGGTCAACGTTGAGTGTGTTTAGCGTTTTGGGTTCGGTGTTTTGGGTTAGTTTTATGTTTTTAGTGGGCCGCACTTGGGCTTTCAGTGTCAGTGTCGCTCGGTTCTTCGACCACAACTGACGGCTGTTGAATCCCTCGATTCCGAATCCGTGTGTGTGTGGGCTCCTCACCTGCGAAAGGTGCGAATTAGCATGACACCGCCCCGGCTGAGTCGCTACTTGATGGCAGTGCGTGGTGGGCGAGACGGGGAGCAGCGTAAGTAGGGGGCGTGGCCTTGAATTGTATATGCAAACACATATGTGGGTGTGTGTGCGTGCGAGCTGTAGATGTGCATGCTGCAAGTTGTTTTTTCAAACCATTTCGCGTTTTCTACCGTGCATGCTTGAGCTTGAGTAGACGCTGACAGTATGATAATTGCAATTGAAGTACCATAATGAGAATCGATTGAAACTGTTTCAACATGCCCTCTCTCTCTTCCCCGTCTCTCTCTCTCTTTCTTTTCTTCCCAACGTATTTTTCAAATGGTTCTTTTCCTCGGTACTTATGGTTTTCTTCCGCCTTACCTGTTTCCTTGCCTTGTTATTTTTTAAATGGATTTTTGGTCGTCTGTGTTCTGTTTTCTTTGGGTTTTCAATGGGATTTCATTTTAAATTGGCTACTGTCTGTATACTTATTGTTTAAATTACGCCCTACATTCAATATATTTTTTTAATATTTTTAAAATTTTGTCTTTTGTTTTCTTGTTTTTTTGTTGTACATTTTCATTATTTTCATAATTTGTTTTTCATCATTTTCCTTCGTCTTACTCTTTGCCTTACCAATCTTTAAATGTGGTGACTTGTTTTCTGTTTTCCTGGGTTCTTCGATGGACTTCCTTTAATTATGTTATATATTTTTTTTGTATATATTGTTCTTTTAACTTCTATATTTTGTGATGATTTTTATCAATTTTTGTGATCATACAGACAGCAAGAACTCGCAGACCGACGAAGAGAAGCAGCGCGATCGACAGCGAAACGAGCGCGAGGCCAAAAAGGAAGAGCAGGACGCCATCAACTACAAGGTGAGTGTGTGGGTGTGTGTGCCTCTCTCTGTCTGCCCTCTCCCTATCTCTTTCTGTCGCGGCCAATTCGGTGTGTGCGTGTGTGTATGTGTGTCTACCGCGCGGGCAACTCCATTGACAGTCTAAAAGATACTAATTCCGCAAAGAGATATAAAAAATTATGCGAAAATAGAAAAGAAAGATAAGAAATAGAAAACCGATCAAAATGCAGCAGTAATTGAAAATGCAGCAGCAATAGTAACGATGGCCATGCGATAACCCTTAAACCTGATAGTAAGAATGCACTTTGCGACAATTGCATGCAAACAGCGCGACAAGGAGCAACGCGAGGCCCGTCTGCTGGACTTTGAGATACGCCGCCAGCAGAAGCGGGACGAGCAGCAGCAGCAGCGCCAGCAGCAGCAGCAACTGCAGCAGCACCGCGAGCAGCAGCACCAGCAGCAGCAGCACCAGCGCGAGCAGCAGCAGCAGCACCGCGACCAGCAGCTACACCAGCAGTCCAGCGAGAAGAGCCCGCCCACCTCGTCCGCCGCCGCCGCAGCCGCCGCTGCCGCCCACCAAGCGCATCCTCATCCGCAGCAGCAGCGACAGCACCTGCACCTGCAGCAGCAGCACCTGCAACAGCAGCAGCAGCAACAGTCAGCGGGCAGCGGCAGCAGCAACACACCTGTGACCCCCAAGTTGCAGACGCCGCCCCCCGATCGATCGCTGCCCCCCGCCTTCCGGAGCCGCTCCATCGAGCGGGAGATACTCTACGAGCGGAAGCGATTCTCGCAGCCGGAAGCCGGCGAGATCAAGGTTTTCCATCACAAACCATCTAGCAATGCCGCCATCCACCCACCACCCATCATGCCCCTCCATCCAACCCATCTGCACCTGCCAGCGGCACATTTTCGTTTTTTCGAAAGGTGGACAAAAAGTCGGTCGAGTGGCATGATGTCACTATTTATTTTTTAATTTAACTACTTTTTAAAAATAAAACTATAATTTATCCACCTACTGTTGATATTTTAGGATTTTTTGGAACACATTAGGGGTGCTATCGAAATCACCTTTAAATGTGACCCAAAAGTATGCAACTAAAAAAGGAAAGTCGTCTTTTTAGATAAATGTATTGTTCTCCTAAGTTTTAAATATTTTGTTGCATACTTTTATACATCTAAAGTGGCATACAAAGTGACTTCAAAGTCCTAAAGAACAAGTTGCAGTAAAGTTATTGAGAACGTTTGGTGAATACACTTTCCATTGGCATTTTTTACTTGATTAAAGTATCTTTCAAACCGGCTTTTGTCCACCTTTTCAATGCTTAACTATTACTAAATGAACTCTCTTTGGGAAATCACTTGGCACAGGAGCTCGATAGTACGACATCATCATCGTCCACCCAGCAGACCTTCCCTGGCAGCGCAGTCGGCCCGGGCAGAGCGTCGACAGCGGCAGCGGCGGTACCTGGGAGCGGCACACCGGGAGCGGGACAAACGACGACATTGGCGGGGCCGCCGGCAACGGCCGCAGCTGCCACAGCTGCGATCATCCCGATTCTGCCGCTCGGCGTTGCCACGCTGCGCGATGATTCCACCGAGTCCGAGCAGTCCGTGACCTGTGCGCACAGCCAGCTCGATGCCTACCACCGCATCATGTGAGTATTTCGCCCAAAGTATTCATACACTTATACCAGAGTCCTGTCACAACGCCCTCGTAACTGCAAAAATGGGTGGCCCTGGTTGATAGCTGCTCAAAACGGTTGATCTTTTTGTTGTGCGTTTTGATTTGACTAAATTACGACTGAAAAACGAGCGAAAAAACGTATTTTTCGTCCAAAAAAGCTACTCCCTATTTTTGGGCAAAAATATCAGTTTTTTGGTCGACAATTTGAGGAATGACGTCAGAATGAGGGATGAGATACCTCGTTGAGCTCGTAATTAAATTCCGAATCGATTGACACTTAAATCTGAAAAACAAAATTTTTGAAAATATTTTCGAAAAAAATGATGGTACAACCCCTGTCAAAAAACGCCGAATTTGGTCAAAAAATAAATTACCCAAAAAGTGACGGGGATCGATAGCCTTGGTTGATAGCTGCTCAAAACGGTTGATCTTTTTGTTGTGCGTTTTGATTGGACTAAATTACGAGTGAAAAACGAGTGAAAAAACGAATTTTCCGTCCGTAAAATGCTAGCCCCTGTTTTTGGGGAAAAATCGCTTGGCATTGAAATCCAAAAAAAGAAACGATGATACAACTCCTGGAAGAAAATGGGAAAACTGGTCAAAAAATAATTTCCCACGTTTTACCAAATTCAAACTTAAAAACGGCGTCGGAAAACGTTCTTGTCAATCGTAATCCCCTTTTTACGGTTCACTGATTGAATTGGTTGCCGGGAATGACAGTAAAAAAGATAGGAGTGTCACTCTGTTAAAATAAACCATTTTGTGGGCTGATTTTATGAGCTCTAAAATGTAAAATCATGGCCCTGGTTCCCATTTTACATCCTCCATTCATCAATAAACGGTAGATTTATTTATTATATGTATCTGTGAGCTCGCGCGTTTGTTTTTTACTGCCTCGCCGATCTCAATTCGTTCTGGCTGAGAGTGTTAATGTCCTTAAAGGCGGGTAGGTAAAAACCGTAAGTTAAATGAATTCAATTTAGCTTCCGAGTGCCGCTTGTTATTTAACGGCGCGGCAAAAAGTCTGTAAACATACAAACTGGGCTTGTTTGCATTTTCCTTGGGCCTGCACCGTTTAAACTGCGTTCCGCGGCGTTAAATCAGGCAACCTTTGCCCGACTCTCCTCCTACTTTCTCCCTGCAAAAGCTTGCAGAGCCGCTTTTCTCAGCTTATGTGCCATCGAAGAACAGATTTTCTTGGCACAGCTTGTGTGACTCATACAATTAAATAAAACAAATGCATTCGATAAAGTTTTTGCCAAAGTTTGAAGCAATTCCGCGAAGGGCACTAAGCCCTGAGAAGTATGCTTTGAAAGTTGCATGTAGAATGCGCGTAGGAGGCGTGTAAAAACCGTGGAAAATCAAGTATACGCCATGCTGTCCAGCGGTCAGCGCAAGTTGCATTCGACAGATGGCGCCCATGTGCAGTGTGCTAGATGCATAACATGCTTATCGTTTATTGAAATATAAGTTCTTTTGAGGTTTAATTAAAACACCTCTATAAAAAAGTAGTGTCTTCCTATTAGTATTCTTATATATTGTAAAGTCTTAGTAACATTAAGTAAATTAGCAACCTACTGACAGATCGTTTTATTCATTTTTGGCAATGTTGCCCCTCGTAGTCATTATGCAAGCATTTTTAGAACCTCCAACTTGATGGAAAAATTAGCAAATAACATGCTCCTGCGCTGGCCTCAAATTTAAATGGTTAATTTTTCATGAAGGCCAAGTCATTAATCGACCAGCCACGTATGCGCCCGGCACACGGCACACAGGTGCATTTCCAAATGTTTGTGCCCCGATACCGGGGCTTTATTGTGTTTGATTTGGCACAGCCTGCAGTCTGCAGTCCACAGTTCCGGCAATCGGATCGAAATTGAGGCATTTCCCACGGCCCCATCCTATATTTATGTGCACAGGCGAGGTCCACCTTGCAATCAATTGCCGCAAGTAAGTGCCTTTTAATTGCCACGGGCTGCGGCGGATTAAGTTTGCCTGAAAAGTGCCAAGTAATAGTCTTTAATGCTCCTGTAGCGCCACTCCAATATGCATATATGTACGTCGCTCGTGGTGTTCATTATGGCCTTTGGCAAACGACTTCTTTGCACTTATCCATTATTCATTATTATCCCGGCGCCATTTGTGCAGTATTTGGACTCGTTCCAGCCCGGTTCTCAGGCCAATGCATTAGCGCCAGATTCTGATCAATGAAAAGGGGCGCTTCATAAATAATGTACTGTCTATGAGTTATATTCGTTCTACATTTTCGAGCTATTGTGGCGAGTACTGGTTTTTCAGCATTTGTGGTACTTAAAAATGTTTTCAGTTGTTTGGTGTAATTTTCTAAGACTAAACTAAAATCGAGACCTAAGATATGCATAGGAAGTCTTCATTTCGTAAGGCCTAAGAGCTAAATAATAATTTAGGAGTAACCAACGCACAAGCTTTTATAATAGCAACTTATGCAGCACATGGTATTTTTTACAACTCTATAATACAAGTTTGTACTATGGTACATAAGTTTGTTAAAAACAGTTCCTGTGTGTTGGTCCCTAGATTATTATTTGGCTTCGGGCCTTATAGAGTATAGAACTCCCATGTACAATTCAGGTCACGATTTGGGCTGCACTCAAAGTGAATTTATATTGCCTACTTAGGAGGGCAACTCCCCGGAGTCTGTGCGCTGTGCCGAGGAACTTTAAAGGCGAGTGCTTACAGGGTATTTGTGAGTCAGCGATATGTGCACGTGTGTGCAGCATATAGAAGAGCAGAGAGTTGTACACTCTTGCAGTTACCCATTTCGCCCATTTCAGCAGGGGGAAGGCCTTGTAGGCCCCGGAGCATAAGCCGAAAAGGCAATCCCGTAAAAAACACGCACTTCCATCCGTCTCTAGTAGCACACACACACTGCGGCACTGCAGAGCACTCACACACGGGAGCCAACACACACAGCAAAACAGACACACAGATTCCCACACACACTCGGCGACTACACTCCCACATGGAGAATGAAGAAACATGCCGGGCCAATTTGCAACCGCAGAAAAGAATACGTCTGGGAGGAGTGCGAAAGAGATGGGGGCGGCGAAGGACAGCGGGAAAGAGAGGGGGAAGGACTCAAAAAAGAAAGAGAGGCGGGCGGCTTTTTGAACTGGGACACGTGCGTTTAGGCCAAAACTCACCACAAAAACAGAGAGCAGGCCGAAAAAGCTCGGATGCTCAAAAATTGCGCGCGCTGGCTCTGTCTCTCTGCCTCTCTTTCTGTCTCTCTCTCCCGCGTTCCCCCTTCTCTTTCCCCAAACGTCTTTAAAAATTCAAACACAAGCCATGAATTGCCCTAATAATTAATAGAAACACGGCCTCGCAATAGAACGGACCTATGATGGAGATACTCTTACCGTTCCCTTAGCTATAATGCATTCAAAACTATCCCATTCATTTGAACCTATCCTAAATATTAAATAAATACAAAAAAATGTATATTTTACTTAGATATTCATTTATTTAGATATTGATTTTATGGACCCTGGTAGAGCATTCAATTTTCGACCTCCAAGCTTTGCAGTCCGCTCATGTTTTATTTTCGTTTTGTTGTTCCTCTGCTGTTTCCTTCGGCTCGCAAATAACACGTGCATTTGTCGTAACTGTCGCACGCCCATCGTCCACCGCCCACCGCCCTTCGTCCTTCATCACCCACCCTCCGCCCACCTCCCCGCACTCGACGTTTCACTCTTTCGCCTACAAAGCACTTTCCCTCCGTCTCTTTCGCCTATTCTTCTTTGCCATCTGAGCTGCCAGCTTTTGCTGGACAAAACTCGCCAAGTACTCGATTATTAAATATTTTTGTATTATTTTACTACTGCTACACCAAACGCGGAGGTTCCCACATTTTACTGAGGAGCAGAAAGAGCAGAATATACTTAAATAAAACTACCTAAACTCTACACAGAAACCTCTAATGTCTTCAAATTCCATTTCAATGTTTTCGGGATTCCTTTACCAACCTTTACCAACACTGCTGACCCTACACTGCCTGATAAATTAAAAAGACGTTTTGTAAACCAGTAAGGAACTGCTGCAAATGCACTTAATAATGTGAAAGTCTCTAAATTCATTTCCCAATACTTTTGAAACCCCAAAGTGTTTGATCCCGTTTTCAATACTTTTGAGTTCCTAAACTTTACCAACACTGCCCACCCAACACTGCCTTGCACATTTAAAACATTTTTGGGGAACAAGTGACTTTTTAAGATGCATATACTGATAAACAATAAAAATTCGATTTTGAATACTTTTGAGATCCCAAATGTTTGATCCCAGAAAACAGCCAGTTTACCCAACACTGAGTTCCTAAACTTTACCAACACTGCCCACCCAACACTGCCTTGCACATTTAAAACATTTTTGGGGAACAAGTGACTTTTTAAGATGCATATACTGATAAACAATAATTTTAATTTTTTTAAATTCGATTTTGAATACTTTTGAGATCCCAAATGTGTGATCCCAGAAAACAGCCAGTTTACCCAACACTGAGTTCCTAAGCTTTACCAACACTGCCCACCCAACACTGCCTTGCACATTTAAAACATTTTTGGGGAACAAGTGACTTTTTAAGATGCATATACTGATAAACAATAATTTAAATGTTTTTAAATTCGATTTTGAATACTTTTGAGATCCCAAATGTGTGATCCCAGAAAACAGCCAGTTTACCCAACACTAGCCGAAGAGTTTGCCACTGCTTTGCCATTTGGCTCTCGGCTGGCGTTTCGCCCGTTTTGCCAGTTTGCATTTTCCGATTTCGGCAGCGAGGCCGAAAAAAGACCGTGCATGCTGCTCGGCGATTGAGAAAGTGAGCAAGTGAGCGAGTGAGCGAGTGAGCGACTGAGCGAATGAACGACTGAGCGAATGGGCGAGTGAGCGGTGGCACTTCTGGTCTTCATTGCGGTGTTACGTGTTTCGCGTGTCAGACGCTTCGGTTCGCGTCGCGCGCGTTCCGTTGGCGGCGACTTTTTGGGCGAGATTATTTAATAACAATTTATAAATAATTGTAAGGCGAGAAAACAAAACAAGGAGGCGAAAAAAGGAGAAAACCAGAACCTCTGTGCGAAAATTGCCTTCTGTTTTCCCACATTTTTTTTGTTGTTGCTCAGTTTGTTTGGTGCCAAAAAATACAAAGATACGGATTCGCACTCGTAATACAATGTGCTGCGGCACATAAATATGCTCATAAATCTCGGCTGTCACAGGAGGGGGCTGCAACGAGGGTGGCAGGGGGCGGAGTGGGTGGCAAGAAGGTCGCATCCACTATTTTGTTGCGTTCGCCGTCAGCAGTACCGTTACATGTGCTGGCCTGCGTAAACACTGCCGTTACAAACGGCAGCCATATTGTTGGTGCACACATAACGCATACGCAACGTGGTCCCACTTCCGGTTGAGGAGCCCTTTCTTTTAGCTGGCTAATTTCAAGTGCATTGCAGGGCTCCGCTGTTGGAACACAGTGTTTTGTGCGCGTAAGCTAAATGGTTCTCTGCCACTTTGTAGTTTATCTGTTTTAACGCGGAGAAACTTGCAAATTTCATTTGCCATACTCTTAGGTTTTGTGCATTGCTGCTGCTCTATATTTAAAATGGGTTTTGAAACAGACAGTTAAAAAGAAATGTCGATCTCTGGGCTGATTTTTAGTGACTCCGCGTTACATATTCAGATATCTAGTGGACACTTCGAGGGCATATCTGCATTGTAGGCAGATTTGGGTTGCCTCCACTTGGCCAGCTCACACAGACGCAGAGGCCCTGCAGAGGATACCGCCATAAACAAAGGGCAGGCCGACATCTGTGCCAAAGCATTTCCCATTTCCCACTTCCCATGTGTGTTGTGCCACGCACACATAGCCGTGTATGTGTGTCAACGCTCCAATTTTCTGGCTGCCTTTCTTTGGGGAAAACCCACTCGCACTCACAGGATTCCGGAGCAAGAAATCACAGACCGAACTGAACACAATCACAAAAAACGCTTCAATAGCTCCGCGTGCCGGACTTTAATGTCGTGTGAACTGCATTCGACTCGCTGGCCCAAGCAGCAACAGGAAAAAATTGTGTTTAGTAAGTAATTATCCAGTCACGCCACCGCTGCTGATTTTTTGGGGGAGTGGGAGAGCGGTGCATCGATAAGACCGCCTTGCCACAACAAAATCTGAAAAAGCTACAGTGGAGCTTCACCGGATCGTACTTTGTCAGTGGAGTATTTGAAAATTTGTTTAACAAATTAATAAGGAGAAAACGCTTATAATAGAAAATGTATAGCTGATGGTTCGATTTTCAGAAGTAAGAGGGTTTTTGGGTATATCCTTGTGGCTACATCCGAAGAAAATCTTTAAAATCAGAGATCTATAATACGGAATCGTTTGGGGTTTTTAAGATTTTTAGACCAGGAAAATCGTAATTCTAGGGGACTCGCATTATAGAAGCCGAACTGTGGGGCTGTGGGCGGTGGCTATGGGTCGTATCCTTGCCTTGCCCCTGGGTTTGGGTCTAACCTTGTTGATCCAAATCAACTGAACTCGGCTCGACTCGACTCCGCCCCCTGGCCCTGATGGGAATATAATGCAGCCAAGATTTCGGGGGGACGGGGAGTCCCCAAGAGGGACTTTGACTTTGGATTCGTGTGAGAAATGTAATTCCAATATGACATGCCACGTGTCACCCGATCTGGCCGCTGATATGGGATATGGGATGTGGAGAATGAAAATGGAAAATGGGCAATTGCATAAGCCAGTGTGGGCTGATACTTGGGAAATCCGTCGGGGATGATATATGTTCCGGAGCTGGGGTAAAGCTTAAAACTGATTGCCGCACTTATTAATTGAATTGGAGCCGCTTAAGTCGCAGCTTAGCCGCTTGGCCTGGTCAGCGGCATTTGTTTTTGATTAAATAACTTAAAGCTGGCTTTCCAGTAAGAGCTTTATAGAAATGCACTAAATAAACTCATAAATGAATATTTGGTTTTGGATATATAGTTAGTCGAATATTTTTGAGTTCTTCTTTTCAATAGTGGAGTTTTTTGACATCCCAAGGGACTTCTAATAACTTATAATAACAGCTTACAATTTATATATACTATTATTTTGTTTGATAACGAACTTCTTTACCATCCCTAAATTCAACCCCAACTAATTGGAATTTTAGAGCTGCTCCTTCGACCCATTGATGGCGAACATGAGTTGCGGCAGGCCTGTATCCGCTGCTCGGTATCCCGTAACCTGTTTCCGGCTTCCTGTTTCCGCAAAGTCAGCCACCCTTCACCTAATCGATTAGCGAATGCCTTATGCACTTTAACCCGAAAATGCCGAGACTCCCCGGCCCCGACCCCGACCCCGGCCCCGGAACCATAACCATAACCATAAATCCCATGTATAGCCGCGTACCCGTAGGCCGGTCAGCGCGTCAGTGGGTCACGGCTCTCCGTCCCGCTCTAGCCGGCGCCCGCCCTCCTATCGCTATCTCTGTCCCCGGGGTCACCGGGGAAAGCCGAAAAAGAGAGGGAGAGAAAGGAAAGCGCGGGGAAATGGGGAAATGGAGAGCGAGCCGGAGAGGAATGCGGCATATCGACCGGTGTTGGTGTCACGCCATGCTGCGGTTGTTCAAAAAACAAGAAAACACTACAAAAAACACAAAAGCAGCAAAAATGGGGAAAAATGGGGAAAAGGAGGCCCACACACATGCATAACTTATATGCACATGTGTGTGTGTTATGTATTTATTTTATTATTTGCACTTTTGGCTACGTGCTGTGCGCCAAAAGGCGGAATACCAAGGCAATTTGTTGTTGCCAGCCTATGGCAGCAGGTCCTTTGAGCCGCACAGGCACACAGAAACGGACACAAAGACACAGATACACAGATGCTCAGATACACGCACACAGCTGAGCCGGGAAAAGCGCGGAGAAGCCCACTCGCACACACAGGCAGCTGCAATTGCAGTTGCACTCAAGGTTGCAGTGGATGATGTTGCAGCCAGAAAGTAGCAGGCAAGTGGCTCAAATTGGATTTTTCCCGTGCCGCTTTCTCAGGGGGTTTTCCACCCCGCCCCTCGGCGGCTCACATAATTAGGAAGCAGAGGCTGACACTGTAAACCAGTTGTCTTTTGTGGCTGCCATAAGCTTGTAAACAGCTTACGGACGCCTGGCCTTCGCCCGAAACTATAACAAAAGGAAGGGAAAACGGGGAAAACACATTTTCCAATTCGTGCACGAGTCAAGGTCGCCGCAGCACAAAATGCCAGGGAAAGCGGCAAAAGATAATCGGCAATGATGCGATTTTAAGTGCAGACAGCCAAGTGTCAGCGGAAATCAAACCGAAGGGGTTAAGGGAAAGTGCAGGGAAAACTAAAAGGGAGGTGCAGAGGGAGAGGGGGCGGGGGCTAGCTGATTTGACACACGTGTGCTGGCCAAATTGCAAGCTGATGAAATAGCAATAAATGCATTTCCCTGATTCCCTTCGGCCGGAAAAACCGAAGTCCCCCCCCGAACTGATGGCACGACACGCCGATTTCAGGCATTAAAAATGCATTTCACTTGCAATGTCGCAGCTAGGTACTCGTTCATTCCAAGATCAAAGTCGCCGAACGAGGTAATAAGGTGGAAATAAAGATTTTTCGTAGTTTACAATTGATACTTAAGGGGCGCGTATGGGCTGGATGGCTAATTAACTAGCTATTTTATGGGTCCTAACATATTTCCCTGACTCCAAAAGAAAACTTTTTCTATTATATTTAAATGTTTTGCCTTGTCCTGTGGCTCCTGATGGGTTCTTGTGGATAAATGAAATTGAATTGATTGATTTTGAATCCAGAGTTGACTTGCCTCATGATCCCATGGATCTGACACAAGAATCTCTGATTGAAAACCCATTTTCTTGCCTCAAACAATTCACCCATGGCAAATCCATTAATCAGCGCAATCTATCGGTGTCTGATACCCGTTTTCTCGATGGGTGACCCCACTTAGCTCATCAGGTCAGAGTGCCTGTGACCTGGCCCGATAATCTTGCACTTGCCGCCCACTTGGGGGCAATCTGGCTGAGCAAGGATAACAAGGATAACAAGGATAACAACACCTGGCTGAAAGTTTAATTTGCAGATTAGCCTCCTCTGCAGCCCCCGAGAACTGACACCTTTTGCCAAGTGCCCGAAGACCTAGATGTTTGTGCACATGCTATGGATATCTGTTTTTGTTTTCGTGTGTGCTCAGTCAACTGTCATTGTGGCCTGGAAATGGAAAACTTGCAGCTGCCTCTCGAAACTTTTCACCGTAGCTTCAGGTTGGCCATTGATCCCTAGGAAGTAGGCTGTGCGGCAAAGGAAGTGAGACACATATTTACTTGAAGAATAGAACCTCAAATTTTCGTTAGAAAAGGGCACATTTTATGAATAAGATGAAACCTACAAAAATGTTTAAAAGGCTCATACAAGATTAAAAATGTAACTAAAAGATACCTTATTGATGTCCGGTGTTTAGCAGGGTCCTTTCCTGTTACTGGTTAACAAAAATAGCGAAAAGATATTGAAAAACATGTAAATTAATATTTTTGTCATTGCCTTGCTAATACATTATCGAAGTACATTAAAATCTCTGAAAATATCTCTGCCTTACAAATGAATTGTATAATTAAACAGTAGTATTGTTGGCCCTGTTGCACAGTGTAATCGAGTCCCTGTGCCTGAATTTGCTACCTGTGGAGGTGTCAGTTTTATTGAGTAAACCGTTGCATAAACGTCAAAAGTTAGTTTGCCAGAAGGCCAGCAAAGGGAAATGCAGGGGAAAGGCGGGTGCAAATTGTGCCTTGTTCTTGGTTTTGTACTTTACTCGTGCTTCTGCTTGTTGAGCTGCCAAATACACCGGTCGTGGTGAAAAGCTGTCTCCTCGCCGCTCGCCCCTCTCCCGCTGGCATTTTCCCAGAGGAAAGTAGTGCATTTTCCGAATTGATCCCGCTAATGAAGAGGGAAAAGCTGTCTGACCGATTCTGAATCACTGTCAAGGTTAATCTATAATTAACCTCCGATAGTGGAAATCGTAAAGAGCCGCCGTCGATACATTTACGGATACAGATACATTCGTATCTGTCTTTGGCACGGGCGGATTAAATGAGCCGGCGACGGGCTAAAATTAACAGCCATCAAATTTTCTATTTATGTGCTGTGATATTTCTGCGGCAAAGTGGTCTCCCGAAATGTTGAACTTTTTTTGAATATTACATTTTTTTTGCATAAGATACACTATGACAAGTTGTGTCGTGGGGAAAAAAAAAAAAAAAAAAAAAAAAAAAAAAAAAAAAAAAAAAAAAAAAAAAAAAAACAAAGTGCGTGCTTACGCGTTATTATTTTGTTATCTATTCTTCGTGTGCTAATAATAGCACAGATCATAAAAATTCGGACGCTGTCTAGCGCAGTGTCGGCAGTGGGACAACAACAACAACATAAGTGTAGTGCGACAAGACTGCATTTGTGCCCGCTAGGGCACCGCTGTTCCCCTCACACTGCGCGCAGCCGTACAAGAGGGGCAATAAAAGCAGTGATTGACTTACATTCGACTTTGCATAAAATCGAGAGAAATGGCAAATACCAGAGAAACAATGCTTCTGGGCGAAGCTCTGAGAAAAGCCGTCATGGACGAGGTGATTCCAGGAGAGTTAACCCTGGCAAAAAATCTGGCCACTAGCGGCAAGCTTAACTCATATGGTATAGCAGTATCAAGCAGTAATGCAGCCTGTATCACCAGTACTCTGACAACAACTCACAGTCCAATATATACCAACACTACATCATCACCCAGCATATGCAGTGGCATGTGCTCAACGCCTATGCCTCCTAAAGCATTAAGCACTTCTATAGACTTCCCCCCTCTACCGGATTCACCCAGATGGCAAAAAATCCAGAGCCAGAAGAGGAAGGGGTCATCGAACTCACCAATAAGTCAACGAAAACGTGCCGATATTAGAAATTTAGAACCCAGTGACCCTGTGTCAGCAAACAGGTTCGAAACACTATCAGTTGATGACGATGAGATGGACTGCAATAGTGTGGACGAACCATCGACTAGCGCTGCAGCAGCGGCTTACCGTTCTCACACCGCTTCTAAGGCTAAAGACAGCAATGCACATAACAAGAACGCAAACGTACAAAGTAAAACTGATTCATCTACGGTAAAATCTGCTTCTACTGGTAGTCCAAAACCACCACCAATCGTTCTTATGGACGTGACAAACGTGAACGAACTTCTTATCGCTATCGAGGAAGTTACAAATCTTGAAAATGTTGAAATCAAATCCTCTGTGGGCTCCACTCACAGAATCTACACCAAAGACGCAAACACCTACAGGGCTGTAGTACGACAACTAAGTTCCCTGAAAATTGAATTCCATTGCTATCAATTGAAAGACGAGAAACCATTCAGAGTTGTTGTGCGAGGATTACACCATTCACAGCTCCATCATAAAATCAAAGAGGAATTACTCAGACAGGGGCATAAAGTTCTATCAATATATAACCCAAAAAGCAACAAGAGCGGTGAACAGATGAACCTCTTCTTCATTAATGTAGAAAAGAATCTAAATAACAAAGATATACTCCAACTACGATCTCTATGTCGCCAACGCGTCCGTTTTGAAGTAGCCAGAAAAGCACAAGACATAGTGCAATGTCGGAGATGCCAATCGTTTGGTCATACTGCAAGATATTGCTACAGACCTTTTATCTGTGTCTCTTGCGGTGACTACCATAAATCATCAGATTGTCCCAGAAGCAAAGAAGCACCAGCAACTTGCACTCACTGTGGTGAAAATCACCCAGCTAACTTCCGTGGCTGCAAATCCTATCAAAAATTGCTCAAAATGAACGAAAATGTACAGAAAACCCCAAAAGTGAGCATAAACAATAACTCTACACCCAAACATTATGAAAATGGAGTTTCTTATGCTCAAATAGCCAGAAATGCAAATCCAATCACGGAAAAACAAAACAAACGACCAGGAAACCTAACAAATAGGCTACAGGACGCCATTCAACAGCAACATCACTACGGTGCAAAAAATCATGCGCACTTTTTCCCAGATGTGTCACAACAGCAAAATGCACAAGAATCTAAACTAGAAATGGCAGTTGCATCGCTCTCAAAAGCTATCGAGGGTCTATACGCCATGCAAGCCCAGATGCTGAAGATGCTGGTTGCAATTAACGCGCAACTTACACAATGTCCCAAATAAAAATTCTCACCTGGAACACGCGAGGTGCTGCCGGCAAAATGACGGAAATCGGCCACCTTGCGGAGAGAGAGAATATTGACATTCTCCTTCTCACTGAAACGAAGACATCCAACCTTCAACTATTTGGATATGAAGTCTACACTTCAAATCTACCTGACGGCAGCCACAGGGGTGGAGCTGCAATCCTGGTTAACAAAAAGATCAATCACTTTCCCATCGAGCCAATCGTCCATGCTAAAGTCCAAATCGTGGGTGCCAGAATCCAAACATGTATAGGACAAATATTCATCGGATCAATCTATTGCCCTCCGAACTTCAGCTGGACTCAATCAGAATTTGATGACATATTCGCTAACTTCAACTTCCCAAGATCATTTATCAGCGGAGACTGGAACGCCAAACATCCATGGTGGGGTTCTGCGATCACCTGTCACCGAGGTAACTTACTTGCCGCAAGCGCCATCTCAATTAACGCCAACATCCTGGCGACTGGAGCACCAACATACTATCCAAGCGCAGTAAATCGAAGACCATCCTGTTTAGACTTTGCAATTTATCGCAACATTCCACACGACAAGCTAAGCATCAGAGACAGCTGGGACCTTGAATCGGACCACCTATCTCTCATCACTACATTAAAAACAGAAGCCATACAATGCACTCAACGTAGACAACTTCTTAGCAAACACACAAATGTAGCTGTTTTCAAGGAAGAACTATGTAGATCGATACGCCTTAACATTGAGCTCAACTCTGCTGCTGAGATTGACGACGCTGTAGACCTCTTCACTACCAACGTGACAAATGCGGCGAGGAGTGCAAACGTGTACACTGCAAACAATCATGGCAGAGCCCTCATACGCCACTCGAATAGAATTGACCCAAACATTGCAGAGATTCTAGTCCGTAAGAGAGCACTGAGAAGACGTTATATTCGAACGCACAGTCCTGAGGATAAAGCTCAATGGCATAGATGCGCCAGAGAGCTTCACGTTGCCATGGCTGAATTGAAAAATGCGCAATTCGAACATATGCTGACCAATATGGACTATTCTAATGATTCCATTTTTAATATGTGGTCCTTTACCAAAAAAGTAAAAAGAATGCCACAGAAAGTTACGCCTCTGAAGAACAGCAATGGTAACTGGTGTCGCTCCTTAGAAGAGCAAGTACAAACATTTGCGGAACACCTTGGCGACAGATTCACTGCGTTTAATTTCGCATCCGAGGAGGATATCAACAGAATAAACGAAATACTACAGCGCCCTTTCCAGATGTCACCTCCAATAAGACATATCCGTCTGGAAGAAGTCTCAAACATGATACGTACCCTCAAAAGTCGAAAGGCGCCAGGTCATGACCTAATAAGCAACGCAGTACTTAAAATCCTTCCCAAGAGAGCACTATTACTTATCACATTGATATTCAATGCGATACTTAGAGTGCAATACTTTCCCAAAAAATGGAAGAGTGCTAGAATCAGTATGATTCTAAAGCCAGGGAAACCGGAACAGGATCCATGCTCCTACCGGCCTATCAGCCTCCTGCCCTCTTTATCGAAGGTAATGGAAAGGCTGATAGCTTCCCGACTTATAATACACCTAGAAGACAATGATACTATCCCAATGCACCAATTCGGATTCAGAGCCGGCCACAGTACGATTGAGCAATTGCACCGTGTAGTCAATCACATCCTGAAGGCCTACGACAATAAAGAATACTGCAACGGCATCTTTCTTGACATACAACAGGCATTTGATAGAGTTTGGATCCCGGGACTACTAGCCAAAGTCAAAACAGCGCTGCCAGCCAACCTGTTTGAGCTCATCAGATCGTTTCTCACAAACAGAGATTTTTGCGTCCAGTCCAGAGACGCAATCTCTGCAAATGTTGCCATTACAGCTGGCGTTCCCCAAGGAAGCGTCTTAGGACCGCTACTGTACTCCATCTTTACAGCAGACATCCCCAAGCCAAGCTATGAAGAAATGACCTACGACAACAGCAAAATGCTGCTGGCCAGCTTCGCTGACGACGTCTGCTTTCTCAGCTCCTCGAACAGTGAGACCGAGTCTTCACAAACGCTGCAAACCTACCTCAACGAATTCGAGAAATGGGCCACGGCGAACAATATCAAAATCAACGAAAGCAAATGCGTAAACGTTTGCTTTACGTTACGCCGAAAAACAACTCCGGTGGTCCACATTAATAATGTGGACATAGAGCAAGCGACTAAGGCGAAATACCTAGGCCTCACACTGGACAAACGCCTAACCTTCCGAGAACATATTGCCAGAGTCGTCAAAATGTGCAACCTAAAGCGGAACCAATTATTCTGGATGCTAAACAAGAAAAGCAAATTATCTCTAAGATGCAAGCGGCACATTTATCAACAAATCATCGCACCAACTTGGAGATATGGAATCCAAATTTGGGGAGTGGCGGCTGCGTCCCACCGAAAACGTTTCCAAACCGTCCAGAACAAAACATTAAGACAAATCACTGGCTGTGAGTGGTTCGTTAGCGGCCAAACGCTTCACAATGACCTAAACCTGAGTCTTGTTGAAGACCAAATATCGTTCTTCTCAAGCAGGTACAACGACCGTCTAACTGCCCACCGTAATCGTCTAGCCCGGAGATTACAGGGGGCTATCCCAATTCGCAGGCTCAAAAGAAGACATTTTGGGCTGCTCCTAAGAGACTAATATGAATATATTATTTACTTGAAACTAGTCGTAATTTGAGCTACTCCTATATACCAAGTTGAAAACTAATTATAATTTATAATTAAGAGATTATTTACTTAAGAAAACATTTAGGTTAAAGGCTTTAATTAGATCTGTTCCTGGATTATATTAAATAAAGATGTTAATTAAATAAAAAAAAAAAGATACACTATATTTCCACTTAGGCGATCATTTATCTGAAACTAAATCTTAGATTTTACTAAATCTTATAAGTATTTCACGATCTGAAACTACATTTTCCGAGACACCAGTGTGCCTTTACAAATTAGGACGATCGGGCAGACAAGATCGAGTTTATGAGTTGGCAGGTTATCAGCCAAGTGATAAAAGTTTTCGACCGGATTATTCCCTTTCTGAGTTCTCCCGCCCGCTGAATTTTTTCGAGTGTGGTGAAAAGCTCCTTCGCTTTCTGCGCTCTCGCTTTCCCCAAGAAAACGTTGTTTATTTGGGCCTTGTTTCGGCTCCCTAATTATCGTGACAAAACTTTTGGCAAAAGTTTCGATCAAGTTTTTGTATTTTTTGGCAAACAGACTCGGGCGATAAGAATAAGTTTTCATATTATCATCTTCAGCAGCGACGAGAAAATAAACATTTATCGGACTGGACTTTGCCTTAAAAGTATGCTATATAGCAGTAAAATCCCTTGTGATTTGTAGTCCAGTCTTAATAATAATATAAAAAAGAAAATGCACAGCAAATGCAGAAAGTGAAAATAACATAAGAACTTGAAATAATCAACTGAACACAAAAACAAAATAAAATCAACTCTTCAATGTAAATAAATCAATGAACGCTGAAACATTCTATGGAATTTTAATTAAATTAAAAGCTAACAAAGTATATGTTTTGGAAACCTAAGAAAATAAGAGAAAGAAAAACTAAAACCTATTAAAACAATCAGCCAGATAACTTAAAAACTAGAAACTCCGATTGCTAATAATAACTTTAAATAGCTGAAAAATAGTTGGATCAGTAGAAATTATTTCAAAGAGACCGACAGTCAAATGAAAATTCAATTTCACTTGCAACAGAAACAAATAAACATAAAGCGAAGGCCTACAAAAATATGAGAGAAGAAATTCCTACACAGCACACTAGCTAAATAAATACAAGCAATGGCGTCCAATAGTGTATTAAAATAAATATAAAAGCATAAGCAAGCATACAAATAAAATATTTAATTTAAATAAAGTGAAATACAAACCAAAAAAACAAAAACAATGTCGATGGCATTATGCAATTTGAACGGCGACGGCAGCGCGGCGCAGTCGGCGTCGCAGTCGCAGTCGCCGGCCGTCGCGGCAGCGCACTCGCACACGCTGCAGCAGGAGAGCACGCCGCTGCTTCTGGGCCACGACCAGAGCAGCGCTGCGGCAGAGGTCGCCGGCAGAGGCGGCGGCGACGTCTCCAGCGGAGCAGTCACCTCCATTGAAATGCCCACTGTCGCAGGCGGCGACTCTGCTGCAGTACCGCCGCTGCCTCTGCCGGCGTCGCTGCCGACGCAGCCGCCAGCGCAGCCCCCGCTGCTCATGGCGCTGCCCGCCAACCTGAACTTCGTTCCGGGACCCACGACGCAGCAGCTGATGATCGGCAACGGCGCCGTCGGCGCCATTCCCTCGACCAACGACAACAATAACAACAACAACGTGGACAATACTAGCGACGAGTCGAACCCGGTCACCATTTACAGGTATAGAGGTCAGGGGTTTCGAGGGTCAAAGACCCTGAAAAAGTTGTGAACTCGTCTTGATCGGGCGTGGTCGTAGCATCACTTAAAGGTGGCCAAAAGTATGCAAGCTCGAGAAGACAACGTGCTGCTTTTCCATTGCATACTTTTGGACACCTTTGTAGCAGTTCCACAGTCTTTGCTACCATTTTAGCATCATAAAAAGTCCTGAAAAAATATGAGTGCGTTTGTTGCGAGAGCGGTTTCAGAATCACTTACGAGGTGCCTAAAAGTAAGCAACGCTCGAAAAGAAAGCGTGCCGTTTTTTCTCTGCATACTTTTTCGCACCTTGGTATCAATTCCAAAACCTTAGCTACGTTTTTAGCATCTCCCTTAGATATCACGCTTTCGAAAACTCTGTAAGTAAGACCCGTTCACCACTTACAGGTATAAAGCAAAGTTATTAAGGTTAAAAAGAAACCCCTGGCAAAGGTGCCCAACAGTAGGCAATGGTAAATGGTACTAAGCAGTCATTTCAATTTGCACCATTAATATATGAATACAAAACAATAAGTATATATTTTAAGTTTGAGAACACTTCATCCTGTACTTTACTTCTAATGGGGAGTACAAGGTTTCCACAGGTTTCCACAGGCTTCCACGATCTGCACGCGATGTCCCTAACCCGATCTGCCTCCCACTCTTCATTGCAGGTGCCGGGCTCCCATTGCGTCACTCGACTGTATGGAGGAGTTCAGTGGTACGGGCGGTCATCTTGATTTCGGTATCAAACTTCTCACTATCATATAGGCTTATCATTTATGTTGTTTGCTGTCGATGCTCGACTTTGACTTTTCGATTGTTTTCGATTGCCTGCCTCTGCATGCTACCACATACGAGCAAGTACCGCTTGCTTCAGAACAGCCCAAGTAAATGAAATAAGTACCTCCAGTGTGTATCTGTACTGTACAAACTCCACACTCCCACTCCACACTCCACATCGATGTAGTAGCTCAGCTGTCGGTAAATGTGGGTTTTGTTTGGCGAATTAGGCGCGGGCGCAGGGCCCTGGAAGGAGGGCCAGAACATGCAACTGGGCGGTAATTTATTTTATTCGTTCTGCGAGGAACACAACTCCACCCCTCGAGCCACCTGCCACAATCACGCAACCAAAAGTACAGAGAATAATAATAAAAGTACAAAGACAATAACAGAAACACGCACCGGACGCACGCACTTTCCACGGCGGCAGGGGAAAACCGGGGACAGGAAGGCCAACGGAAAAATGTCACTTTTGTTTATTCATGTTCATTGCACGCGGCGCTCTTTGTGTTTCATACACTCTCCTCCGAGGCGGTTTCAATTAGGTAATTGAAACGGCATTACGCCTATAACACCTTTTTTCGGAGGCCCGAACACCCAGATTTTTAGGGACCCCTTTGGCGAGGTTTAGTGTGCACTAGGTCGTTAAGAGTTTAAAAGGCAAGGAAGGCTGTCTCAACAAGGGAAGTAAATGCTTTAAAAACTCTAAGTAGTACAGCTTTAGTGGTATTTTTTAAAGATGATTTTTATTTTTTATTTGGGCTTAGAAGAAGATACATCGTAGGTATAATTAAAGTGTTAGAACCTTAAAGAACAAGGGGAAGTAATGCTAATCAAATTAACATACTACTTTCAAAATAAACGCTTTTAAAGGTAAAACTTTTTAAGAGGTGGTACTTGATGTGCAGGCTATAGATTCTTTTGGATATAGGAGGAGATTACAGAGTTAGGAGCTACGAACTTTTCACACACTTCCGAAATTAGTCTACGGTTCTTGTGTAGAGTACTGGCACTTCGTCACCCTGATTTGGCCGCCCTTAATGGTGGCATTGCTTTTGTGTTTGTACCCTTATTCTTGTTGCTGTTGCGTTGCCGTTGGTTTTTGCACGTTTCCCGGCACTTTGAAAGCCCTCAACCACCCAAAAAGGAATGAAAAGGTTTCCCACTAAACGAAACGCACATTTTCCCCCAAAACGAAACGCTCCACTTCCATGCCGGCGCCCGACACTCGACCACTCGACAACCCGACAACGCGACAACGCGGCTATTTGGATCCTGGCCGCCCCGCCGCGATGACCGTGTACCTGGGCATTCCGCTCCGAACAGGCCGCTCCATCAGCCTGGGCTCCAACCCGGCGCTGCCGCTGCGCCACGGCTCCACGCCGACGCCGGGGCTGCGGTACAAGAACCTGGGCAAGAGCGGACTCCGCATCTCCAACGTGGGCCTGGGCACCTGGCCCGTCTTCTCGCCGGGCGTGAGCGACGACCAGGCGGAGGCCATCCTCAAGCTGGCCATCGAGAGCGGCATCAACCTGTTCGACATCTCGGAGGCGCACTCGGAGACCGAGATCGGCAAGATCCTGCAGCGCGCGGGATGGAAGCGGACCGCCTACGTCATCACCACGAAGGTCTACTGGAGCACCAAGTGAGTGGGGGTTCCGAGGGTCGTCTCAAGGACTCTCCAAGAGCAGTTCTGCTTCCAAGTGGGACTTTCGAAGAAAAGTTCTGATAGAAAAGAAACTTTTTGCTTGCAAAGTAACAGGAGATTTTGGGTTCCAATAACAGTTCTGATATAAGAGAGCCTATATTTATTTTCTGTTAAATTTTCTATCTTAAAAAGGCTTTCTTTGTAAAATAATTGGATTTTCTATCAGTTAGAACGCATAATTGTGTGTAACTTTTAAAGAAAATAAATGGGCATACGGAAACCATTCCATTTTAAAAAATATATTGTACAGAATCTGTTTTGAGTTGTTCTTCGAAACATACCGCTGATTTTGTTAATATTTTTGCTTTTTATCAGGTCCGAGGAACGGGGTCTCTCCCGGAAGCACATCATCGAGTGCGTCAGGGCCAGTCTGCAGCGACTGCAGCTGCAGTACATCGACATCGTCATCATTCACAAGGCGGATCCCATGTGCCCCATGGAGGGTAAGATTTCCGAGCTTACAAGCAGACTACTAAGTATAGGGCACTCAAATGGAGGGCCAGAAAATGTGTGGCTAAAATATAGTGCATATATTCGGCCATAATTTGGAGGAGTGTTCAATATTACTAGTATCTTTATCCCCCGCGTCTCGTTCTAAACCGCACTTGCCTTGCGTATTTTGTAAACTCTGTTTCATTTCCCTGCCAGAAGTGGTGCGCGCCATGAGCTACGTCATACAGCAGGGCTGGGCCATGTACTGGGGCACCGCCCGCTGGAGCCAGGTGGAGATCATGGAGGCCTACACCAACTGCCGCCAGTTCAACTGCATCACGCCCATCGTGGAGCAGTCCGAGTACCACATGTTCTGCCGCGAGAAGTGCGAGCTCTACCTGCCGGAGATGTACAACAAGATCGGCGTGGGCCTCATGGCCTGGGGCCCCCTCTCGATGGCCCTCAGCGACACCCAGAACGGCGACAAGCTCTTCCTGCCCAAGGGCTCCTTCAAGACGAAGAGCTTCTCGTGGACCGAGGACGAGATCAACCGCAATGTGAGTGCTGACCGATAAAGGGCATATTGTGGTGGTACTTTCTATAGGTTTTGACTGCCAAGACTGGTTGTATTTCGGGGAGTTGAATCTCTAAGGTAGTAGTGCTTAATTTATGCATGTTTAAGATCTCTAACATGGAAGGGGAAACAAAAATGAATTCTCGAGAGATTGACTTGTTTTTATAACACAGATCCACTGGTCACCTTTTCCCTGGTGTAATGTGTTGCGTCCTTTGCTTCCAGGCCGCTCTGTCGCCGCAGGGCAGTTGGGGCAAGGACCGGATCGAGGAGGGGCGCCGCCACTGCGACCGCCTCCGCGACCTGGCCGCGCTCGCCGAGAAGCTGGGCTGCAGCCCCACCCAGCTGTCGATCGCCTGGTCGCTGAAGCACGAGCCCGTCCAGTGTCTGCTGCTGGGCGCCACCTCGGCGGAGCAGCTGCACCAGAGCCTGCAGTCGCTGCAGGTAAATACATCCCAAAATAATACTACCAATTAGGTATTTCTGCTAAGGATATAAGTTTCTTAAATAGTGCTTTTGCTGAGAAGTATGCTACAATATATTTTGAACTCAAGGATACAATGAACTCCTTCGCCCATAATGTAGACGACTAGCTTTGTTCACTGCATACTTTCAGACACCAACTATTGCAGTTCAAAGTGATTTCAAAACGCTATCAAACCAAGAGATTTAGCCAAATATTAAGACTTCAAAGTTTATCACTCATACGTACCGTTCTCCCTGCTCAAATTATATTTTAGTATTGGTGGCGTTAATCTCAACCAAACATTTGCTTTTGCGATCCTTATTAAGCACAGGCAGCAAAGTCCTTTAATTGACAACAAAAAATTAAAAAAAATATTTTTTTATTTGCCACACGTGGCGTATGAGTAATTTTGAAGGAAAGTATTTTTTGGACCCCCTTATTGGAAAAATATTTTTGATGACTGATTCAGTCAAACATATGTCTTTGCTGCTCTTAGTTTAGCAGTTATTTCAGTCAGAATCAATCGCAGAATTAAAAAAAGTGTTTTTTGGCACACGTGTCGTATGAGTAACTTTTAAGGACAGTACTTTTTGACCCACCCTACTGATTTAGTGCTTGCTTTTACAATCATGTATTTTTTGCTTTTCTTAATAAAGCAGTCATTACAACCAAAATCAATAAGCTGGCAGCACAATATTTAAAAAGTTTTTTTTTTTTGGCAACGTGTCGTATGAGTATTTTTTTGCCCACCCTCGTGGAAAAATATGTTAGGTGACTGATAAGTGTCCTGCTTTATAATGTCCCACATTTTTTGACTCCACATCTTTAACCTCTGACCTCTTCCCCCAGCTGCTGCCCCGGCTCTCCTCGAGCGTCATGCTGGAGCTGGAGCGGATCCTGGAGAACAAGCCGGTGCGGCCGCCGATGATCTCGACCCTGGCGCTCCGGTGACAATCAGCGTGCCCGCAGGGGCCGCTCAGCCTGAGCGGCGGCGGACCCTGCGGCGCCGACTCGCCGAAGCACGAGGATGAGGCCTTCATCGAGGAGGTGGACGCTGCCAAGGACGCTGCCAAGCAGGGCTTCTGCCTCATCCAGTGACGAAAGGAGTCCTTAGATAACGATAATAAATTTTTGAAAGTGATTAGCAGTAAAACTAGCCTAAGTAGCAATACCATGACGACAACAATAAGCAAGCAGGAGCAGCAGCAACACCTGCAGCAGCAACACCTCCAGCAGCAGCAGCAGCAGCAGCAGCAGCAATATGTGCAACTTCAGCAGCAACCTTTGCTGACCAGCGATTCGGTAGTGGTTCCCATCGCAGCTGACCTCCAGTTCGACACCCTGAACAACAATAACCAACACAACAGCACCGGCAGTCCGGACCAGGCCCTGCCCCCCAGTGACGAGCCCCAGAAGCGCCGCTCCCTGCTGAACTTCAAGTCCCTGGACTTCCACCTGAAGTCCCTGTACAGCGGCCTAAGGAGTCACTCGGGCACGGGTACTCCGCCCAGTCAGCCGAACAGCTCCGTTCCAGCGGTGGATCAGCCGCAGCGCAGGATGCCATACCTGCGGGTGGAGAGTGTGGATCCCGAGGAGCCGAGGGGATCGGTCATCCACCCCGGGCACTCGCCCAGCTTCCTCTCGCCCTACAGTGGAGCAGCAGCAGCCGGAGCTGCCAGCCTGCAGCTGCCCTCGAGCGATGGAGCCACCATCAGGAGATCCTCCACCTCGGACATAGTTAGTTGCAAGCGGGGAGGGGGAGCTGGGGGATCAGGGGGAGGAGCCGCCTCTGCCCAGGACAGCCGGAGGCCCAGCACATCGGACTTGCTCAGAAAGGCCAGGGAACGCAAGGGCAGTGAGGCCCGGATGGGCAGGAGCGTCTCCCACAGCGGGCTGACCAGGGGCGGACCCGGCGGAGGAGGCGGTGGCCTGGGGGGCAGAAGAACCAGCATGGCCTTCTAAGGAAGAAATCCAACCCGAGTGGCGAAACATGGCGAAAACTGTTGATCAAATCTGAATCATAAATAGGCTGACAAAATGGCGCTTATGAATTTTTATCTAGTAAAAAGGGAAAACCAAAGCAAAAATACCAAAAAATACCAATAATAGAGCAGCTGTTAAGGAACGACTTTTTTGTGGATCTATTATCATTATGATTATAATATGGTTACTATAATTGCGCCTCGAAAAGAACTTAAGTTAGTAGACAACAAGAAAAACAAGCAATGGACAGAAACACGACATTTCATCTCTCTTAAACTCTGTATTCTCTCTCCCCGCAGTTTAATATATAACCTATATTTAAAGAGCCCCAACTTTTATGACAATATTAGAACCTAACTATCGTGTATATCGTTGACTATCGCCTGGCAAAAGCTCTAAACTAACCTGCGTTCTGGCCCCAAAACCAAAGAGAAAATTACTCAAGATCGATCCATTATATCATCTTACTGTGAGAGTTCATATCAAGCGAAAGGATGCCCAAGATAGTATGGGGATGCGAGGAGAACATCTTTTTGATTAATTGATTAGAAGAAGACTTAACGAGTGCTAACGATTTTGATTGTGGCGCTCGAGGAGATCGATAGCGATTAAAGATCACGATAAGCGACAGACGATAAATGATAAACGATAAGCGATAAAGCAAGGGGAAATTCGTCGGATAATTAAATTTTAGCTAAACAAAAGAAGAAAAAGAAAAACTCAAGTGAAAAACAAAGAAACAATTCAAATCAAATCTTATTATATAGACATTACTAGCATTATGTAGTTAAATAACAACAATTCAAGCGAAATTTTTTTAAATCAACAAACGAAAAACAAAGCAAATGCCTTTCATAACAGCAACAACAACAACAACAACAAATAGTTTATATTTTAAATATATGCAGTCTTATATAGATATACACACACATATGTGAGGCAAGCGAAAGCGACGAAATAAACAGCAGCCACAAATTGTTATTAATTAATTGTAGTCCATTGTCCCGAGGCCCACGAGGCCCATATCCCACACTTCATGTAAGCAACAAAAGCAAAGCGAAAGCAAACACCAATATAGCAATATGTAGGTTATACATATGGGGGCGTTCCCGAGCCGAACCCCTCCCGAATACCATGTATTTTACCATCATTATCGAGTACACATATATAAAGTCTTTCTCACATACGGACTGTGATTTCATATAAAGTAAACGTAAACAAAGTAAACAATTAATTATTATACCTAACCTAATGTAACTAAGGGCTAAGTTCATTCGAGGGATCTCGCAGATAGACACTCACACACCGCCCCCGAAAAACAACCAAGTAGTTTGAGAGGCTGTTGGAAGACAGCCCGTAAATAGCAATTTTCAAGTCGAATGGCATTATATACTCTACTCTACAATTAATTAACCAAATGCGATTGCCTTAATAACGAATAATAACACAGGATCGGGTCGGATCGGATCGGATCGGATCGGATCGGATCGGATACAACCCAGAGGGGCCGGTTTCCTCCAACTGCAGCTCCAGACCGGAATACATCAAAGACACGCCACCACTCGCATACTTATTCCCCGCACTGTTGCTTGAGGAATCGCCCCGAGCAGGGGGTAGATACACCTTGGTTTGGCTCCTTCGGATCACTCGCAGAATATTTACACGCATATGGGAGTGCCATGCAGAGTAATTGCATTTTTAGTAAGTAGTTAATCCGTCCTCGACAACGGCTAACCAAGCGAAGCAATGGCGACAGGGCGCTGCTCAAGTTGAAAGTCGAAAGCACTTCGAAAACCTTCCACGCTCCTCATGTCTTGTTTGCATATTGCCAGCGCTACTCCTTACTTTATTCGAGAACTCCATTCCAAGCACTGTGGAGCCCAAAGTTTGTTGTTTAGAGGTTGTGATATAAGAGAACCTTCTTAATTGGGGAAACTGCTGAGAAAATCAAATACATATCTGCAAAGAGCAAGTTATATTCGTTTAAACTGTTGTTATATGTTGGCCCACGAATCGATGCTGGTGCAAATATTGCTTTCGAATAAGTTAGGCCTTCAGAATTAGGTGTCAATTTTGCGTAAATACCAAAGGTATCTCCGATGATTTTGTAAAGCGCGTTCAGCCGGGTCAATCAATAGAGCAGCGCCCGTCCGTAGATGCAATCATCAATTGTGGCCACGCCCCTTTAGGAACAAATACAGCCGTAACGTGTGAACCGGAAAGCAATAATTCGAGATAGTGCTGAGGAAAGTTCAGCAAACCAATCGATGTACATACGAGAAACAGCAGCAGGAGAGCACACACGCAGTTGCATTATGAGGTTCATTTAGTCTGTTGTTATCGCAGTTACTACCACGATTATTATGAGTACGATTATTACTACACGTAGCTAGTAACCGAATGAGAATCAGCCACTATACGCCTAGGCCTGAAAGCAACCAGAAGTACACTCACACAAGCCCTTGCCGTTAAAGTTAAAGTTAACACACACACAGACCACACCTACACTGAGAGAAATCAAGGATAGCGAACGCAAATGCAGCAGCGAAAGCAACCGAAACGGAAAGTACTAGGAGGCCGAGGAGCGCGGCGATTAAGTCTAGTCAACAAATTTTACTTTACACCAACCAGAATATTTGTAACAACTGCAATACTAAGCGAGGAGCGGTTGAGCGGTTGAGCGGTTGAGCGGGAGCGTATATATAATGAATATCTTAAAATTATTTTCTTATCGAAACTGGCAATAATAAATATTAATATTAACTTAACTAAATAATTATATTGTACACGCGCGAGAACCTCGCAAGTAAACTTCGCATAGATGAAGCACTTGGAGGACCACAAGAACCGAAGGAACACCCGAAACACAGTACACTGAGAGAAAGCTCGCCTACACACACACTTGATTTGAAATTAGGTCCACGCCAAGCGTACACACCAGCACACACACACACACACACACACACACACACAGTAGCCGGTACTGCACACCCACACGCACGAGATCAGCTTTACTTTAGAGTTTCGAAGATTAATTGCAGGGCTGTCGCCTAGGGTTGCCTAGAGATCGCTGGAACCCGCTCCAACCCAGACGCTTGCATATAGCCCTAGATAAGATATATACGGAGCACATAACAAGCAGTACTGCAGTACGCTCGTATTATTTCGCTAAGTTACTAGAAAACAAGCATAGTGCAGGATGACCTCTTGGTGGGCGAACAAGTCCAATGCGAATGGGCGAACGAGGGCGATTGTTTACATTTCACTTTTAAAGCCACATTTAATACTAATATTTCGAAAGCTAATTAAATAAGTTATAACAATAACGAACAGCAACCAGAACAACAATGGGCAGCAAAGAGCAACACAGCTAATACTGAAAAATTATATAAAAATACAACTCTTATCTTTCAACCAAAAACAGCGTGTTTTTCCTGGGCGGAACCCGTGTTTCTTTTGGCCATCCCCATAGTTCGTAGGTACTCTGGGTACCCAACAAAGGGCTCGTACTTGAGGTAATGCACCAAGGTGGCCCGAAACAGCCCTCTAGACCGTGGGGTCTTTACCAACAGGGTTCCTCTCTAAATTTGTATTTAACATCCCCACACTATAGATCTAAAGTGAGACAGTATTCTTGGCCAACACCCAAGTTTCCAATGGCTGGCCAAAAGGTGACCCAAAACTATTCCTCGGAGCCCGTAACTTTATCAATAGCATGCCTCTAATTTGTTTCTTAATATTATTACATTATACTTAATAACAATAATCATAACTCTGTTTAACACACTCGCCAAAAGGTGACCCCACTTGACCAACATGATCTCGATATCATAGTGATATACAACTAAGAGTTTTCAATGCTAGATTCAGTTGCCCACCACAATCTACAAAACAATAATAATAACCAATAACAACCTCTACACAACGACGCTTTCTTAGTCCCCAGTTTATGTAACATTTATAGCCAGAAAGTAAATAACAGCAAATCTAAATAACAAATTCTCCGCTGCTCTGTCATCACAGCGCGTAGCCAGGGGAATTTCGGTCAAAAAGCATTTCGATCGACACATTTAAATAGATATGACATATCGTAAACCACATTTTTGGGTTGCGTAAGCCGATTCCGGCCACGCGGCTCTGCCCATTGATCAGCTGGCCACTATTTGCACACACACTCGGCCGCCGACTACCATTCAGAGATCTCCGGACCTGGGCACGCGGCCTTCCCCAACACAGGGGCTGTGACACCCCACCGGAGAAGCAACCTCTGAGGTGACAAAGTGTCAATCGCCCTGAAATGCACAGTGGAACCTCACCAACCCGAACTGTTGTTGGTGGAGCTTAGAGCTGGGAAGTTTAGAACCAGAACTAAAGCGCACAAAAATATGTAATATCAAGTCAGCATCGAAATGTTAATGCCGAATGCCCATCTTCATTAAACAGATTGAAAGTTATGAACTCAGTCTAGTGGAACACTGAACATTTAGGGCCCCATAAAGCACCTATAACTTCCTCTTCGTACCACCAAGTCTTGCAGTTTAATGGCCCAAAATGCGCGCAATCAATTAGGCTTACTCACGGTCAATTAACTGCGTCTGAGCTACAGAAGTTGGACTGTAATTTGGATGTTTGTTTCTTCTTCAGCCTTTAGGCGAAACTGAGACCGAAACCGAAAACGTGCTGGTAACGGGTCATCAGCGCAGCGGGGGATCGGGGGAAGAGAGGGGCTCGTGCGTTTGTGGGCTGCGCCTGCGCAACAGCGCGCATTTAATAATTTATACAGAAATGCACAGAAATTAACAAATTCGAAAACGATGTTGCATGATATAATAATCCGGCTGCCTGGGATTCCGAGATGCCACTCCACGACCATGCCGGTGGCCACTGGCCCTCCCAGCCCAAAATCGCTGTTGCAATGCGAGCTCTTGCACTGGGAGAAAAGGTCGGGATTATGAAAATTATGAATATTAGGAAAGTATTGGGAGTACAAAAAAATACTGGGAAAAGGCCATCCCTTACTGACTTGACTTCTTAAACAACCAATTTGATCTGAAGAGGTTCTCATTCACAAAGTAATAAATCTATCCAGTGGATACTAAGAACCCCCGCCTAACAAGCGCTATTTAAATGAACCTTAGAGTTTTAAGTCAGACACAAGCAACATTAATTACAAATTTTATTACTATTTTATTATTTTTATTTCATATTTTAATATTTTCGTAATATTCCATATAGTGATAATATCATTCAGATACTCACGAAATATAACCTCCCAATTACATCGCTTCGGATGGGCTACTATAATTTCCCTGGGCACGCTCGGCTTTTCTTTCCCTGCGAGCGGCGAACCGTTCAAATCGATAATCGTATGCAAAAAGCCGGTCAGTTGCGGTGACTTGACCTACGACGCACCTCGTCTCGGGAGCGGAGCGCATCTGCTTGGGCTTCGACTGGTCAAGTGGTGTTGTCCGCTCGGGTTTGTTATTGCTATTGTTACTTTGTTGCTGTCTTTGACTTTGTTTTCGTTGCTTGTGATTTGGGCAGTTGGAGAAGTAGATGCAAACAGGGTGCTTTGCAGCTGTGGCTGTGGGGAATCGTATCTGACATAATAATAAATAAGATACCTGTTCGTTGTACAAACTAGATCTATAAATTCTTGCATATATATGATATACTCTATTTAAAGTATGTTGTGGTACGCTATAAGCTGGGTAGAAATTTTACCTGTAGCTTAACTCCAGAACTTATATCTTGAACTATCCTAGTCCGATTTGAAACAGTATTAGCTCCCAATGTTAGTTTCTAATATTGGAATATTTCAGTTCATCATTTCATAATATCTTGAACAATATGAAGTATATAAAGTAAGAGGAGTACGCTATCCCCCTAGGAAGTGACAGACTTGACCCTATTTCTGTGTGAGGAATGTCTTTAAGACATACCAGAGATGGGTTTCGTATGCCCTGATCTCCTATCTTTCGAAATGTGGATTTCTTCCGAACAGCAACCCGCCCGTAACGAGCACCCTGTACCGCCCCATCGAGATCTCGGGTGGGTCGCGAGAGCAGCATGGTCTTCGGCAGGTGAAGATGACTCCACACCGGTGGCTCTCCGCCGCTGACGTCACGGCCACGGCCGCGTCTAACGGTTGTGCTCGGCGGATCTCCGGCGGAACTCTTGTATAAAAACGTTGGGTCGACTGGAGAGTGGCATCATTCGCTGGCCTGGAACAGTTCGACGCACAGGTGTCGTCTTTGGTTCCACCTCTTAACTCAAATCAAACCAATATCAACGCCGAAATGAAGGTGAGTTGGGGGGGACTCCCCACCGGATGTGGATTACCAGCTGGACATGTGCTAAACGGATTACCTCCACAACTAGGTCTTCATCTGCCTGCTGGCCACCATCTGCGTCTGCAACGCCACCTTCCTGTCCCTCTTGGGGGGCGGCGGTGGCGGAGGAGGCGGAGGAGGGAGCAAGATCACCTATAACGTGATCGCCACGCCCAGCTCAGGCGGAGGCGGAGGCGGTGGCGGTCATAGCTATGGCTATGCCCAGGGACATGGCTACGCCCAGGGCGGCGGCGGCGGCCATGGACACGGCGGCTCCTCGCAGATCATCAAGGTCATCCTGCAAGAGGGTCAGGGCTACAGCAACGCTGGAGGATCAGCTGGCAGCATTGTGTCCTCGAGTCACAGTCATGGTCATGGCTACGCCAGCGGTCACTCGTACGGCCAGGCGCACGGCTCCTATGGCGGCCATCAGGCGCAGATCTTCAAGGTAATCGAACAGGCCCCGGCTCCGGCTCCAGCTCCTGTCCCTGCGCCCGCTCCCGTTCCCATTCCCATTTCGATCCCTGCCCCTGCTCCGGCTCCCACGGCCTATCACGCCTCGAGCGGCTCCAGTGGCTACTCCTACGGCCATGGACACTCCTATGGCCAGTCGTACGCCTCGGGCCACGGCTACGGTGGCGCTGCCTCCTTCGATGCCCAGCAGTTCAACGCCATTCTGCCCCAGATCCTCCAGCTGGTGCTGCAGGAAGACTCCTTCGGCGGCGGCGGTTTCGGTGGCGGCGGAGCCTCCGACGTGGCTGCCATCAACAGCCAGCTGATCAACACCTACGGCTCCAAGGGCAAGGCCATCATCCTGAAGGCCGACCAGGCGCAGGGCGACTTCTTCAAGAGCGGCCATGTGGTGCAGCGCGGCACCCTGAAGGTGATGCGTGTCCAGGAGCAGCCGCAGCAGTCCCAGGGTGCCGGTGGCTTCAAGGGTGGTGCCCCGTCCGGTGGCTGGAGCTCCGGCGGGGGAGGCGCTTCTGCCGGCGGGTGGAGCAGCGGCGGTCCACCCTCCGCCTGGTAGACGCACTGCGTCCAATGCCCGCCTAGTTAGTTAGACCAAATGAATTTTTTTTTCGCTATCTTCTATTCTATCGTTATGTATTTTTTTTCCTAGGCTAGTCCTTCACAGTCATTATCAACGAATCAAAAAGAAGGCATCCATCATTGTTAACTTAAATTATTTGTTAATAAACAATTTGAACCAACGCGAGGTGTTTTGTTTGCGAGGTTTTATTTGCGACTTTAAATCTGTAATTGAAAAGAAATCCCCAAAAACTGTTTTACAACGATTAGAAATCTAAAAATAGGCAATCAAGTTCAAGTTTGTGTTGCCTGAGGCCCAGTTTTCCCATAATTATTTGCCAATGGTAGCCCCATCACGGAAACCATTTGTTTTTCTGTCGAAACCATTACTTTTAACTATTTCCAGGGGTTGGCCCAACCAAACACTATTTAATAACACAAATACCCTGCAGCAGACTGGGGAAACGAATGAATCAAAATCGACGTAATCCATTGAGCTGCTTGCCCAATCTATTTTCAAGGCTGGGAAAATGACAAGAAAAGCCCAGAGCACCGGCCACTTCAGCACTAACTTGTGTTATTTGTTAATAATAAATGGCCCGAGCGTATGCAAAACGGGCCACAAATTGGTAACGTGTTATGCGATTACATCACGACTTTCATTGTGGATGGGCTGGCGCGATGGCCCTCGGCCACGGCAGTTGGCTCCGAACTGATCGCCTCGGAGGCGTTGCGAAATGCTGTCCATAGCTGATCTCCGAGATCCAATCACCGGACCCATCTCCAGTTCCGACTCCCGGACTCGCGAGTCAAAGGTGAAATGGCCAAGGGGCAAAGGGGATCCAAAGAGGTGCCCGCGTGACACAATATCGCTCAACTAAAAAGCCATTTCTTCCTGCTCACAGCTTTAAGGTATATAATATGTTTTATCAACAATTTAATCTAATTGCTAAAATCATTTAATCCTAATCCAATCCTAAAAGCAGTTGAAGTCCATTTTATTTTTTGCACTAAAAAATTATTTGTTCTATGCTTTAGATTTTTGGACTCAATGATAGTCATTTTCAAATGTTTAAAAAATGTACTTTGCGGAGAAAGTTTACTATATTTCAAAAATACATTCATTATAAATATTTTTTATGATTTTATAGCAAACAAGTTTTGAGTGTCATTGAAATAATAGTTCATTTAGAATTTTCGAGTGTTTGATATTGAAATAATATTACATTTAGAATTTCTGAGTGGAATAATTCATTTAAATAAAATAAAAACCCTGATCCAAATTGAAAGCTTTCAAATTATTTAAATTTGTGTGTACTGTAAAATAAAAAAAAAATCTGGATTTAAATTTGTGTTAAATTTAAGATTAGTTAAAAAATAAAATTATTATAAATTTAAAAAATAAGTTTTCTACCATTAAGGAATAAATAACCTACAGAGTTTTGTTTCCCGTACCCTAAAAAATATATATATACGTATCAAAAACCAAAAGCTTTCACTTCCACTTGCTCCTCACGCAACCATCTCCATCTCCAACTTCTAGCCACTTGCTGAGAGCCAAATTGATTTCGGATGTGGATGCGGCTGCCAATTATGTGAATACACATGGACCCAGACCCAGACCTACAGCCAAGCGGAGTGCCCAAAGACCAGGCCAAACGCAGGGAGTAATATTACAAATACTTTCACAAAGTATAATTAGATTTATTAGCAAAAATAAGGGTTAGCATACGATCATCCCTCGGACAACACTCAGTGGACACCGAATACGAACCAGTTTGTGGGGTTTAGTTAAGCACACGTTAATACAGACAGGGACAAGGGACCACGAGCACGGTAATGCTTTCGGGCCGGCTAAATTGCACGCTGGAAGAGATGGGCCAGCAGCTCGGCCTCGCTCAGGTCCATTTTGTACTTCTGGACAATGTCCTGCACCTTGAGTCGGCGTCGCACGTGCGGCGGTTGGTAGCTGAAACAAAACACAGGAGGTCAGATGGGGTTTAGGTGTGCAGATCAGAGGTGAGCCCTACTTGTCGTTGTCCAGACGCCGGCGACGGGATATGTTCAGCGCCGTCTGGCGCACCAGGTTGCCGACGACCCGCCGGCTGAGCACCATGCCGTCGACCAGGGGCGTGGCGAAGCTCATCCTGCCCGGCGGACCCTGCAGCTTCACCCGCAGCAGGCCGGAGAGCAGCGAGTGCACGAAGATCACGTGGCAGTCGGCCGCGCGGGGCAGCTGCAGCGTGTGCAGCTCCTCGCCGGTGCGCGTGTAGGCCAGCACATCCTCCAGCGGAAAGTTCAGGTAGTCCTCGTAGCTCTCCAGCCACACCAGGAAGATCTTAGCCGGCGCCTGGGCCAGCAGCGTGGGCTTCGTCACGTTGCCCTTCCGCCGCGTCGGCGGCACTGGCTCTTTGGCATCCCGCCGGCTCGTGTCCAGCTCCAGGCTGAGATTCCTTGACTTCGACTTGGCCAGCCCGGCCGCACCATCGCCGGCCGCCTCGCCGCGCGCCCACACATTGCTGGGGTTAACCATCTGATCCGTGCTCGAGATACTCCCGCCGTCGCCAGTGTCGCTGTTGTAGCGCAGATTCCACGTTGTGGGCACCACGAAGGCGATTTCCGAGCACACATCCGCCCAGTAGAGCACCCGCTGCGAGCCATTGTAGTTCAGTGGTTCGTTGGCAGTAGACTTAAGCTGCTGCTGCTGCTGCTGCTGCTGCTGCTCCTCCGGCGTTCCCTTGAGGGACCACGAGTTGTGGGCAAAGCCCGTCCAGCCGGAGTGCTCCGCCACCTGGACCGGCCAGCCCAGCGTCTGCAGCATGCTGGCAAAGTGCGTGTCATGGCTGGCCGCCTGCTCCTCGGCCATGTTGCCGACGATCTGCTGGGCACTCGTTTGACCACTCTGCAAAGATTGGTTAGTACACATATTTGTATTATTTTGTCCTTCTGGTTAAGTCACCTTCACGTAGAACACATAGACGGTGTCGTGGGTCCGCGCACTCAGCTTGTCCAGTCGATCCAGGTCGGCGGCAAAGGCCGTGGACTTGGTGTCCAGCACAATGAGCGGTCGCTGCGGCGGATTGCCCAGCGCCTCGGCCGGATTGTGTGGATTACGCGTCTCGAATCCCAGGAAGCCGAAGTGCGAGAGGAAGAGGCGGGCCGCATGGAACTCGTGGCACACCGCCGGCGGCACACACTCCTGGGCGTGCGACAAGCTGTCCGCACTGGTGTCCGCCTCTGCCCAGGCCAGCTTCTCGTGGATGCTCTGGTTCTCCAGCATCGCCTCCAGCTCCCGAATGCTCGCCGAGCCGTACTGCTCGCGCATCTGCTCAATGGTGGGTATGGAGTAGTCGGCCACGCAGGGCTGCACCTTGTCCACGCCCTCGGGGAAGTTCTTCTGCTCGCAGTCAGGCCGCTGGGTCACATCGTTCATGGGTATGGGTCGTCCGGGGTTCACGGCGTGGTACTTGATCCCGGATTTGCTGCGGGGCAGGTGGCGCAACTGCATGGTCCAGGCGTGTCGGCCAAAGGGACCCCGGATGAGCACTAGACGGAGGGGGACACTCGTTAGTTAGATGAAGATGATGATATAATGGAAGGTGGTAGCTTACGGGTCACTGTGGGCTGCGGATCCTGGTCGTTTCCCAGCGGCTCCTCGAGCAGCGCCAGTATGGTGGAGTTCTCGGTGACGAAGTACTTGAACTTGGCAATGGCCTGCTCGCTGCTGGCAGCCGCCGCCGGCACCATGGAGTTGCAGTGCTTCATCAGAGCCAGCTCGTCCAGCAGCGAGGAAATGGACTCGGGGCCGCACTCGCTGGGGAAGTAGCCCACCTGCTCCAGGATAATCGTCAGCAGGTTCTCGGCCGCATCCCGCACCCGCATGGAGGCGGGCTTCAGCTCCTTCTCGTCCTTGAACTTGGGTATGTCGGTGCCCTTGCTCTGGCTCTTGGTGCCCGAAATGCCCAGCTCCACCACCTCGAGCACCGTCTGGAGGCAGTCCTTGTCCTGCAGCAGATAGGGGTGCTGCATCAGCCAGGCGGCGGTGCACTGGAAGGCCGCCACGATGGTGCTGTGCAGGTCCTTGCTGTGCGCCGGCGGCGGGCGGGAGCACTGGTAGCAGATGTAGTCGCAGATCCACTTCACGGCCCGCTTGCACTCTAGAGCGTCTGAGGAGATTATCGTTAGATTCTGACTAGCTTCGTATATTTTCACTAAGGTGTCTACGGGCGGTTGGATGAGTGGTTGGTTGGGCGTTATATACATTCGATTTCGGTAATCGGTTGAGATGCAAATCAAACACATATGTGTAATACATGGAAACAAATGGCAATCATCGTGGTTGATGGATGGCGATGAGGTGGCGGATGGAGTGGGTCATGTTGTGTTGGGGTTTGGTTTTGTTCGGGGAGTGCGGTGGTGGTGGTGCGGGTTCGATGGCGGTTAGAAAAAGAAACGCATCAAAAAAAAGAAAGAAAGAAAGACAGAAGAAAGTGGCGTTAGTTAGGTTAGTTGGCTTTGTCAATCAATTACCATTTGTAAATTTCCTGGCTGCACAGTAAAGCAAACAGTTAGGGGTCAGGGTTAGGGTTCGTGGGGTGGGGTGGAGTGGGGTGGGGTGGGGTGGGGTGGTGTTGGGTTGGGTTGGGTATTTGCACACGGGGTCAACGTTTGGGGAAGCGCACACACGGCAACAGTTCGAAAATAAACAAACAGAGGTGGACAGAAAACAACGGCGTTATAAATCGGGAAAGAAGTGCTGCCTCGATGAGACCGAAGCCCAGGATGCCCTTGCAAAGGTTTTGGAATCTGCGCAGTCCCTCGAAGGAGGCCTGTTGCGCGGTTGAATCACAACTCAAGACTTTTGGAACTATTTGAAAGTGCTTTAAATGAGTTTTTGGAAGTTAAAACCTGGTTAATTTCCTCCTTTTTTAGGAATTTGTGTTAATGGCAGTTATACAATGAGCTCATACGGACATTTCCGAGCCTCGATTCCCTTTGCAGGAGCATATGCACACCAAAATCCCAAGCAAGCTCCAGGGGAGCACACTCTACCTGTTTCCCGGATGTGCAGCCTGGCCAGCCCGGACAGCAGCTCCAAGGCGGCCAGCGACACATTCAGATCCGTCTTCCACGACGAGATCAGGCGATGACACACCAAGTACGTGGCGCGCACGAACAGGGCATGGGCGTTGTCTGGAAAAAATGAATGAGGTTAGTATCAGAATGACTAATGGCTCATTAACATCCAATTAAATATAACTTTAAAAATATTTTTCTTTTTTCAATCCCTGACACAAAATAATATTATAAAGTAGAGACAAACGTCTTATCGTGATCAAAAAAATTGCATCATTTAAAAACAAAATATTCTTGAATGAGAATAACAAAAATACGGAAAACTTGATTACTGATAAGAAACTCACAAATAGTCAAAATAACTTTACCAAAAATAGAGTTTATAATTGAAATAAATCAAGTATTCTTAAGATTGCGGGCTAGCAGATGCCTTTTAAGAAAATATACAAAAATGCAAGTAATTGAACTCTTAAAATAGGAACATATCGACACAAACACCAAAAATAAGGAACGTAGAGTTACCATAGGAGGTCACCCCCTCCAGCTCCTGGCCGAACTCGAATGACATGTCGTCGGAAATGGTCAGGCTGGGGTAGTCGTGGGCGGAGGCGGTGTCGCGGATGGAGCCCGAGCCCGCTCCCATGGTGGCCGTCGTCTGGCCGCCCAAGCTGGCCGTGCCAGCGCTGACCAGCGAGGCGGAACGCTCCGAGCACGCTGATCATCGTCAGCCCACAAAAACACAAAATGCGAATAAAACAAGGGCAATTAAAAACAACAAAAATCAAACAAACAAATCAATGTGGAATGAGACCAAGTGAGATGGAGCGATAGAGGGAGAGGGCTGCACTAACCGGAACTCAGCAGGTTGGCCTCGTGGTGCTGCACACCACTGGAGTTGTGCGAGATGCTGTTGGCGTTGCCGCCGCCCAGCTCCGTCTCCTCGAAGGTGACGGCATCCTGGACGCAGAGCAGCAGGCCGCCCAGCAGCATGTGCGTGTTCTGGGCGTCCGTCTCCACCTGCAGGGCGTTCATCAGGATGTTCATGAGGCGCGACTTCAGCTGGATGAAGGTGAACATTCTGGGAAAGGGGAAACCAAAGCATTAGCTCCTGTTCAAGGTGGCCCCCGGCTCCGCCACTCACTTCTCGCTCGTCTCGCTGGTGAGGTCCCGGATGGGCAGCGTCTGGTAGTGCAGCGGGAGCACCATGATGGACAGCAGGATGTGGATGGCCGAGCGGCGCAGCTCGGTGCGGTTGAAGACCATCGACTGGGTCTTCAGCTTGAGGTCCTTGTCGGGCAGCACGATCTCCAGGGCGGCGATGAAGCCGGGCAGCAGCACGTTGATCCCGTCGAGGTCCAGCCGGAACAGGTCGCTCGAGTGCAGCAGTATGCTGGCCAGCGTCTCGTCGCACTCCCGCGACTCGGTGATCTTCAGGCACTGCTGCAGCGCCATGTAGAAGCGCGCCAGGTAGACGGGCAGGATCTCCTCGCCCGTCTTCTTCGCGCAGAAAATCTTGCACAGCGTCCCAATGGCCTCCGCCCGGCCGGACTCGTACTTGTCGATGGTCAGCGTGGGCGGCAGCGACTGCGGGTCGTTCAGGGAGTTGGGCTGCGACAGCGAAATCGATCCCTTGCGGTGCTCCATGATCATCGAGGACGGCCGCTTACTGGCCTCGCATGCTTGCTCTGGGTTTGGGGGGAGGAAAATAAAGGAGAAATGATGGTTAGTTGTAATAAATTGTTCTGAAATGTAATTTTGTCAATGGGTTTCAACTTAGTTAAATTCCATTAAACCATTTTTTTAAATTTTGTCTTTGGAATTAAATTGCTTTTTAAGTAGTTACAAATTAATTGATCAAGTTGCTTTATCCATTGGGTTTTTTGAAATTTTAAATGAATCAACCAATCTTTTCGAAACCAGCTTCATATTTGAGCTTCTTGAATATTTTTAAATGAATTCACTAAGTTTTTCTACCAATAATAATAAATTCCGTAACTCACTCTTGCGGTTCTGGCGCCAGGTGTCGCCGCCGATGTGCGCCGCCTCGAAGAGCCACTCGTGGAATACGTGGAGAATGCTGTTGCACTTGGGCCTGGCCACGGCCAGCTCGACGCCCGCTCCCATGGAAGTCAGCGGCAGAGCTGCGATCACGGAGAGCGAGAGAGAGGGCAGAAGGTGTTAGAGGGGGCGGAACCACGCGGTGGGGCGGTGGAGCATCTGTTAGATTGTTAGGCGGCGCGGGAAGCTCAACACGGTTCACACACAGCACACACAAAACAATAGATCCAATTGGTCGGAGTACAGCCGTCCGAAGACGGCTTCCGAGCCCAACTCTGGACCATAAGCAACAGCTTGATCTTGGCTTAAAGTGTTTTGCGGAATAATATTTTAAAATGTATCTAATTAATTTATTGGGAATTATTTAATTTACTGGGAATAATTACCCAAAGTTAAACCCCCTTTAAGCCAAGATCAGATTCCCTGATTCCCCGGTGGACTTACAGTTGATGCTGCTGCTCGCCGACGGCGGACCCGACGTGGACGTGGGTGTGGTGGGCGCCGGAGCTGGAGCGGATCCGCCCCCCGAGCCCGCGCCCGTGCTGCCGGGGATTCCCGGGCCGGCGGCGGCTCCCGCTCCGCCGCCAGGGCCACCGAGGGCGGCCGTCGAGGCGGAGGAGGCGCTGCTGGTGGTGCCGGAGGAGGTGGTGCCGCTGCTGCTGCTGATCGCGTTGCGTGCGCCGCCGCCGGTGAGGCCAATAAGCGAGGTCTTGCTCAAGCCTGCGAGGCGCGGATGGTGGTGGCGCGGATGCGGGGGCGTGGGTGAGTGGGGCAGAGCAGAGCAAGTGTGAGAAATTGTTAGAGAAATTAGACACAGATATGCGGAGCGCGAGGCGCGGGCGCAGACACAAGGGAGCATGCTATATAATTGTGGGCGTTCGCAGATAAATTACAGTGCATAATCCGGCGCTGGAAAGTGGCCACAGTCACTCGGCCCGACTCATCCGCGCCGGGCAATTACACCGAGATTATTCCACTCATGCTACGGAACAAATTATACAAAAAATGCAAAACTAGGTAGTGCCAAGGAAAGCAAAACAAAAGAAGAAACGGAAAGGCTAGAATGCAAAACTCGTGGTGCGAACTTGGCTGGGGAAACGTGGCGACGGATCAGGCAAACAACATCTAGGCAAGCAAAACAAACCAAGTCAAGTCAATTCGGAAGCACGCCAAGGCAAAGAAAAACATCAAAAGGCGGGCTCCGGCGCACCGGAGTGCAGACGGCCTGGCAGATGGGCTGTTCTGAGGCGTTTCTTGTTGCCATAGCGAAAGACCTCATTTACGAAGCACACTTGTGGGTAAGTTCCCGAGGGATGTGAACTTTTAGACAGTGTAATGCATTATAGGGCGACTTGAAAGCCGTAACATTTTGAAAGACAAAGTTCAGACAGATTTTTAAAGATCTCAAATCTACTCCTATCTTCTATAACTATTCAATCAATAGATTTCACAGCCTTACTGTTTTAAGGGATATTTTTCTAATGACTTTGAATTAACATTTCCTGGACCACTGCTGTGACGGATTCCTGGGTTCTTAAGAACACTAAATGCTTGATAGCACAATCAAAGCAGAACAGAAAATCCCACTTGCAAGGTGGTTCTCAGCCGTACAGGTACGGAAGGCCCTCTGCCAGGTCGCATTCACTAGGTTATTTGGTGTGACAACGAGGAGTACAACACTCGGTGGATTCCAAATAGAGATTCTCCGTGGAGAGGCGCACCCTTCTGCTGTGTGATGCTCGGCGCCACGCTGAAGCTCTTGGCCAGGCGTCGCTGCAGCGGCGGCGTGGGCGTGGCAGAGGCGGCGAGACCCAAGCCGGCCGACTCGGCGGCGCCGAAGGAGATGCTGCCCACGACCCCGGCGGAGTGGCTGCCTCCGGCACTCGTGCTGCCCACGGCGGAGCTTCCGGCTGCCGACAGGCTGCTGGTGGGCGAGGCGCTGATCTGGAGCTGCGGCTGCTGCTGGTGGTGCTGCTGGTGGTGCTGCTGATGGCTGCCGTGGTGGCCCATGATGGCGTTCAGGGCGGAACTGGCCGAGTTGCTCATGAAGTTGTCCCGCAGAAAGCTGCCGGCACCATGCAAGTGCAAGTGCGGATAGTGGAGGTGATGGTGGTGATGGCTGGCCTGGCTCTGCTGGCCGTGATTCGCTATGTTCGTGGCGCTGCTCGAGTGGATGAACTGCTGCAGGGTACTGGAGGTGGCCTCGTTGAGCGAGTGCCGGATCTCCAGCAGGTTCGTGACCACACCCTCCGATTGCTGCGGCGGCGGCTGATAAACGCCTGCTTTTTCGGCACGGTTTCAGGCGATTTAGCGTTTTCGGTTTAGATACAATTGGTTGGGGGTTAGCAAAGCCAGAGATAAACAAACGAACAGAGAGAATAGAGAGAGGTACTGAGCTAGCCTACCACAAGACTAAAGCTAGAGGTGATGGAGAAGCCGAGTCGGAGGGGCCGACTACATCAAACCAGGTACTCGGTGTGTTTTTGGCACTAACTCTGTATAAACTATACTGGGATGCATGAATAGTCCAGCGCACTAGACAGAAAACAGCACCACGAGTACCGGGCTTCCAGGGGGACAGCACACCCCTCTCTGCCAGGATCTTACCCAGGAACGCGTCCACCTGGCTGGATATGCCCTTCATGGCGTTGAGGAAGATCTGCGGCAGCTGCTGCAGGCAGGGATGCTGGTGCGTCTCGGCACCCTTTTCGTGGGTGAGGGCCCACTGCACGAAGTGCGAGGATTTGCTGATGATGTGGGGCGAGCACAGGGCCGTGGGGTTGCCAATCATCCGCAGGAAGCGGTACCAGGTCTGGGCCACACAGTCGTTGGACATGCCCACGGGTATCAGCTGGCCATCCTCGTCGGCTGGAAGGAGTAAGGAGATTAGTTGTCAAATGTGGCCTAGGTGACACATTTTAAGCGACTCCAAACACACCGTTTTTGAGCTGGGGAAACGCGGGACCGTAGCTGAACTCCAGCAGGCGAGCGGTCAGGGCCAGATTCACCCGGTTCCACTGGTCCACGAGGGCCACTCGGTGGCGCCACATGGCGCAGGACTCCTGCAGCGTCTTCCACATCGAGGGCGAGGGAAAGCTGCGCACGCAGGCCAGCAGCCAGACCTCGAAGAGCACGGAGAGCACCCGCTCGCACAACTGGTCGCCCACGTCGTCCTTGACGGTGGGCGGGGCCAGCAAAATCTCGTTGATGGCCAGCAGGAAGAGCAGCAGCGTGTCCCAGGTCTGTCGGTCCATCAGCTGCGATATCTGGGCAGTCTGCTGGAGGGTTCGCAGCACCCGATGGCAGAGCACTGCCTGCCGCTTAATGGTGTCGGCACCTGAAAGTCGTCGGGAATAGCATTTAGTTTTGGGTTGGAACGCTTCAGGGGTTCCTTAAGGTCTGGGGAAAAGTATTGCCCAAGATCTTAGTTGGCAAGTCAGGCATTATTCTTCCACAAGCGACGACAGTTCGAGCAACCTACCAAGCGTGGTTTGGTATAGAAATGGCAAGACTTGAAATTTAGAGGGGGGTTAATACGGAGGCAAGGGGCAGCCCTTGGAGCACAGGGTCCTTGGCCTATGTGCACTTACTTTCGCCCTGGCGCGGCACAAACAGGTTGTGGAAGTGGTTGATGATCTGGCGGGCATAGAGGTTGGCGTCCTCGCAGATCGGCTTGGGCACGCTGATCCTGGGCTGCGGGTGCAGGGCCGTCAGCCACTCGCAGTACACGTTCACGCAGTCCTTGATCGTCTCGTGCTCCTGCAGCGGGAGCGAGAGTCCGAAGCAGATCACGTCCATGCACCATTTCACCTGGAGCCGAGGGGAATTTTAGAAAATATTAATAGTGTCATATCATCAGGTTCATCTTCATTGCAGCGTTGGGGCAGCGGGATTTCACTGGAGATCTACCTCATTTCATTTCATTTTTTTCTAAACTCATATTGAAAGGTATTTTCATAATTTTTCTCATTATACTGTCTGAGTTATCTATAAATAGCCTTCCCATATTAAGCAAACAAACAATAATTCTTTCGCTTCCAGATTGAGCTAATATAAATGGGCCTTGCATTAACAATTATATGCACAATTAAATGTTTTTAATGACGCTTTCCAAGCGCATTAAAGGTCAGTACAACTCGATTTACCCCAAATAAATATGGGTTCACAAAAGGTGCTAATAATCTGATAAATTTTATGGTTTTTTTCATTTCACTAAAGAGAAAGTAGTATTACATGCGCAACTATGCGAGACAACAGCTCATAGTATCATCAAAGTTATGTTACGTATCCAAAGAGATATCCCAGCCTATCCTAAAGCATCCTGTTCCTATAGAATAATATTTGGAAGATATTTTTTAGGGGAACTTCCCTTTTCTTCTGTCTCGATCTGTGACTAAAGTGATGCTTTACTGTGCAGTTCAATTAGAAAAGGCTATAACCTGGATTATAACGCTTCGTATGAGAAATATGTGGTCTATAGGGGTCACTTCAACTCCGATCCCCCTTCCTGGATCGCACCTTCTGTCCTGCCTAGTGCAAAGTCCATGCAGGAATGGAATATAGCGATTTAGGTGAGAAATACCTGGTGTGCTGAGAGCATTTCAACTCTAAACGTCTGTTCTGGACCCCACCCTTCATTTTCTGACATAAAAGTGATCTGTCACATATGTGACTATGTTTCAAAGAGGGTATTTCTAGTGTTGAGTTGGAAAGGCATACAGCACGGGGAGTATTGTGCTTTCTAGAGGAGCTAGATGATCCTTAGCGAGCTGGTATACAATATGATTAGTCCCCAAATGGAATTGTAAGGAAGGTAAGCCCGGTTTTTGGTGACAAAAGGGTGCAAGATGCGGAATACGTGGTCCTTAGAGGCCACTATGATCACCCACCTCCTCGTCCTTGACCAGGTGGCTGGGCTCTGCGTTCTGGGTGATGCCCAGGTTGGTGCCCAGCTGCTTGACCACGGAGACGACCACCTCGCGTCCGGCGGAGGCGGGGAACTTGTTGAGCACGCTGAAGCACTGGGCGCCGCAGCTGTTGGCCGAGATCTGGGCGGACAGCGAGGCCCACTCGGAGTACATCCTGGCGTCGGGGCACCTGGCTTCGGGGCACCTGACACCTGCTGCTCGACGCTGCCTCTGCTCCCGGCTGTCCCGGCTGTCCTGGTTCGCACTGCCCGCTCCTGGTCGCTCGGTTATCTCTTTCGCTCGCTCGGATTTCACTTTGTTGACGTCAACATGAAGACTTCTGCTGCAGGTGCGCCATGTTGTTGTTGCCTCTGACTCGCTGCTGGCGATTGGGCGCTCTCATGCTGCAAAGATGGAGGCCCCGATGTCTGTGTTTGAGTCGCACTGCCCGCCCTCGTTGTTTACGTCTGCGATTCGGTTACACCGCCATTAAGGCCCTAGATTCCGCAATTCGTTTAACAATTGTTTAGCACAAAAAAAGCAGAGTCCACAGCGAAAAGCGTGCGAGGGAGACGGCGCGATGAACAGCTGTTCGTGGGCTTGGTTTGCGGGTGGGCAGTAGGGGCATTCCCCCGATTACTACCAGCTAGGTGTTTACTGGCAAATGCATACCAATAATTAGCAGGGCTCTCTAAAAGACAGGTACCTATTGAAGAAATTACCCTCAGATACTCCACATTTCGCTGTTCTAGTGGATGGATGGATGTCAGAATTCAATTTTATAGTGAACCAAAGCCGTTACAAGCAGAAACATTTCCATTAGGGGCATGCACGCACAACCTATCGGCCTGTTCGATAGGCAGGGATATCGGTGTCGCAAAGTCTGTCACTGGAAAGTCGAATGTAAAATGTCAAATGTAGAATACATAGCATAGTGAGTTGTACTTCGGTCTTATTCCTAAAAATATTTTCTTTTGGCCTAAATCGTCTAAATGATTTATTTATTGGCAGAATTGACACAACGTTCCATTTCCATTCCAGCTTCAATTCATGAATAAACACATTTGCTGGGATCACGTTATCAAAATATATGCATAGTCTTTCACTGACTCAACAGGAAATAAAAATAACAAAAACAAAAAATATATATTAGTACAAAACAAGAAACCTTGCAGTTATAAAAAATTTTTAAGGATTGTTGCTGACCTCAGTGATATTAAAGAAAATTATTTCATTCTTTTTTTCAGACCAGTTTTTTTTTAAATCTATATGTTAGAGTAGTCCGATTTTTATTAAATTGAATTCGAAATTCTTAAAAATATAAAAGATTATATTCCAAATATTATAAGATGATATGTCAAAAAGCCCCAAAGCTACAATTTGTTTAATATTATTTTCCCACCAATTTTCCGATCGTTCCTACGACAGCTATATGATATAGTCGTCCGATTTTGATTTTTATTTCGAAATTCAAAACCAATTAAAAAATGTTATTTCCAAGCGTAGGAGGTTGTATGTTAGAAAACACCGAAGATATAATTTTTTCATACTATTTTACCACTAATTTTGTTCCTATGGCAGCAATATGATTTAGTCGTCCGATTTTGATAAAATTTAATTCGAAATTCAGAACTAATTAAAAAGTGTTATTTCCAAGCTTAGAAAGGTATATGTTAGAAAACACCGAAGATATATATATATTTTTTAATTTTTCCCGGTAGTTCCTATGGGAGCTATAAGATATAGTTGTCCGATCCGGCAGGTTCCGACTTATATACTAGCTGCAATAGAAAGACTTTTGCTTTAAAACTGAGAGACTAGTTTGCGTAGAAACGGACGGACGGACGGACGGACAGACGGACGGACGGACAGACGGACATGGTTAGATCGACTCGTCTGGTGCCGCTGATCAGGAATATATTTATGGGGTCGGAAACGTCTCCTTCCCTGCGTTGCAAACTCCTGACTGAAATCATTATACCCTCTGCAAGGGTATTACCAGGCAGGTTACCAGTATTAATAATGCAATGCTAAAATAAAAAGTAGAACACGTCATCTGGCATTAGTCAAGTAAATAAAACGAACAAATTTATTATATATACTAAAGAGCTATTTACCCAGGCACACAAACTACGGAACCCATCGATAAAGACAAGTCCTATGAGGAAAACATCCTTTTTAAGCTTAGCCCACAAAAGAGGGGGATCTCAGTGATCCTACGACCTACACCAAAACAAACCAAACACCGTCACGAGAAAGTCGAGGGTCCGAGAGCAAACTATGTTTTCTGTGTGGGGAGCTCGGCTCGGCTTTGCATAAATTTGCATGACTGTCGGTGGGCCGCGGCCCAGCAGGGCGGGACAATGGCTCCGGATGAGTTTGGCCAAAGAGGAACTCACGCACCACGGCAAACAGCCCAGCTCGTTGCGAGGCATCGATTTGCACAAGAATTAACCGAGCTGCGGAAATCGGCCGGCGACGATCTCCACCTGCCGCAGGGAACAAGTTCTCATTGTTCTGGCGGCTTGAAAGGCGTCTCCAGTGAGTTATGGCCGCCCAGCCCGAGACAATTGAGCGGACCGCGCCAATTTGCATCCGCGGTCGTTCCTCGGCCAGTTCTACTGCTCCACTTCGGGGTTCTGGGTGCCGGGTCCGCGGGTATATAAGGTCTCCGTGGCGGCCGTGAGATCAGCACAAGCCTCCCAGCCTCCCTCCGAGCCAGACCACGGAAAGAGCAGCCCCAGAAAATGAAGGTGAGTGCAGCGGGGAGGACACTCAGTACCAAACCCAGATGGTGGCGAACCAGGTTGGGAGCTTCCCATCCAATAGATCGAGCCTCGGAATCATTTTTTATTTTTTGGGTGACGGTGATGAAGGCATGATGCAATATCGAAGTGCGTTCCAGTTTTAGGTGCGTCGCCAGAGACCGAAGTGTCTGGGCCATAAACATTTAAGACCACTTAATTGCGAGATATATATGTCAGTCAACTTTTGTTATGACAGCAAATAAGTATCTAAAATCACTAAAGCTCGCAGACAATAGCTGATGTGATACAGTGTAGCAGTCTATTTGTGTGTCCAATAAATTCGAGATCAGACAAAGGAATGTGCTGGACTGCCAGTGCAGATATTGCAGGGGAAATGGTTCCCAAAAGTACATCACTGCCAACGGGAGATACATATAGAGACGACCAATCACGGATATCATTCTCGGGATCCATAGGGAAATCTCAGTTTTTAAGTACCCTATTAGTACTGTAAGGATATAAGGATAATCGTTGGACCTCCAGACTTATAGTGTAATGTGGTATACCTGCCTCCCAACTTTCGATCATAAGTCATAGATAAGCTCGCGCTTACACTGAACACAACAATCGATGGATCTCTACTTCACTTCACACGTCCCCTTGCAGTTCCTCATCGCCAGCCTCCTGATCGCCTGCGCGGCCCTCGCCCAGGGCAGTGTGCTCTACTCCCCGCTGGCCTCCGTGCCCGTGGTGCGCTCCGTGCCCGTGGTGCGCTCCGTGCCCGTCGTGCGCTCCGTGCCGGTGGTGCGCTCCGTGCCCGTGGTGCGCAGTGTGCCTGTGGTGCGTCACGTGCCCGTCATCGACTCCGTGCCGGTGGTGCCCGCCGTGGTCCGCGTGGGACACGCCTCCGTCTACGACGCTCCCCTGGTCCAGTCCTACGGCGGCTGGCTGAAGCAGAAGTAGACGGCCACCTTTCCGCGAGACGACCTTTCCCTGCAGGCAAAGCAAACTCTGAATAAACGAGCAGATAAACAATCTCTGGCTTACTCTAGGGGTCATGGGGTCGGGGTGCAGCGAATCGATGTGGCTAAAGGCCGATTGACGGGCTGTAATACCAGCTGTCCCCGAAATATGAAAGCTGCTCTCCAAGAGGAAAGCCGGAATTGCACCGCAGACTCGGGACAAGCTTGATGCGAGACAGGCCCCACTAATGTATGTATGAATTCCAGGCCCCGCATTCCACGCACGGATCATTAACGAGCCATGGCAAACCAAGCCAAGACCACAGTCTCGATTGGCGCTGGAGTGCAGGTGCAGCAGCGAGCCCTTGATTCCCACACTGGCTTGGGCAACCCGCTCTGCCCACTGAGAGATGAGATGCCCCACGAGATGAGGCTAGGTACACTGAAGTGTATGAAATGAAAGACATGCTAAAGAATAGTGGAAAGACTTTCAGCTAGACCCTCAAAAACTTGAAGAAATAGATGATTACTCATCGATCTCTTGACAAAGTTGTACTAATAGCATATTAATGCGGATGACGCAACTAGGTACAATCAAATATACATATTAATGCGGAATACTCAACTAGGTACAATCAAACACACAAAAAAGTTGTAAATTATTACAAGAGATAGGGTTACAAGGGTAATGTTTCATTTTTAATGTAAATATAATATATTTTTAACTACATATATGTGTATATATTTGAACTAACTGATTACTTCGTATATATCTTAGTAAATGCTGTACCAAGAACATCTTAATGCAGGTACGAAGCTAGGTACACTAAAATATGAAAAAATACCTACAGATTATTATAAGGGATAGATCTACACGGTTAACATAGAGTTTAACTACATCCTCAAATATTTTGAAAGTGTGAATGGTTACTTCATAGATACCTTCAATGCTGTACCTAAATCTACATTTTGTAAGAGTACAAGTTCTGATACACGATTCCCACGGTGCACTTGGGGCAGAGGTGATGCTGGGTACACTGAAGTATAAAGGGAATGAAAGATATGCCAAAGAATAGTGAAAGACCTTCAACTAAACCCTCAAATACTTGGAGAAATAGATGATTACTCATCGATCTCTTGACAAAGTTGTACTAATAGCATATTAATGCGGATGACGCAACTAGGTACAATCAAATATACATATTAATGCGGAATACTCAACTAGGTACAATCAAACACACAAAAAAGTTGTAAATTATTACAAGAGATAGGGTTACAAGGGTAATGTTTCATTTTTAATGTAAATATAATATATTTTTAACTACATATATGTGTATATATTTTAACTAACTGATTACTTCATACATATCTTAATGAAGGCTGTACCAAGAACATCTTAATGCAGGCAATGCAGCTAGGTACACTAAAGTATGAAAAAGACCTACAGATTATTATGAGAGATAGATCTACAAGGTTATCATAGAATTCAACTACATCCTCAAATATTTTGAAGGTATGAACGATTACTTCATAGATACCTTCAATGCTGTACCTAAATCTACATTTTGTAAGAGTACAAGTTCTGATACACGATTCCCACGGTGCACTTGGGGAAGAGGTGATGCTGGGTACACTGAAGTATAAGGGATATGAAAGATATGCCAAAGAATAGTGGAAAGACTTTCAACTAGACCCTCAAATACTTGAAGAAATAGATGATTACTCATCGATCTCTTGACAAAGTTGTACTAATAGCATATTAATGCGGATGACGCAACTAGGTACAATCAAACACACAAAAAAGTTGTAAATTATTACAAGAGATAGGGTTACAAGGGTAATGTTTCATTTTTAATGTAAATATAATATATTTTTAACTACATATATGTGTATATATTTTAACTAACTGATTACTTCATACATATCTTAATGAAGGCTGTACCAAGAACATCTTAATGCAGGCAATGCAGCTAGGTACACTAAAGTATGAAAAAGACCTACAGATTGCTATAAGAGATAGATCTACAAGTTAGCATAGTTACTTCACAGATACCTCCAATGTTGCACCTAAATGTTGTGCTGACAACATCTACATTTGTATTTGTTTATCAGATCCAACTTAATGAGAGTGAAAGTTCTGATACACGATTCCCGTAGCTCCCGTGAGCATAAGTGTGATATTACGATAAGATATCATGACACGATGCTATGGTACTTGGGAGATTACCCAAGTGGGCCTCCTGGGAGTCCCAAGGGGCAGGCATCACTGATCCGCCCCGTTGGCCAACTCACGGCGCCTGTGCCTATTGGGCCAACATAGTGCGTCTCAGAGGGCTTGCGCAATCGGCCAGTTTAGATACACGCCGGTGTAGCATATATGTGGATATGGCCTCGTCGGTGATGGGTCGGTTGACAACGGATTCCGATTCACCTTGAAATCGCCGGATGGGCTGGGCTCGGCTTTCGGCTCGGCTCACGGCAGACTGCCGGCCGCCCTGTGGGGCAACCGCTCTGCACGGCCCGAGTATGCAAATGACCCAGCAGCACAAATGAAAACGAAACCCAAACCCAAGTCCGAGTCCGAGTCCGAATCCGAATCCGAATCCAAAGCACAAGAGCCCGAGACGCACGGAAATATGAAAGCGGCGCGCGGCTTATCACCATCGAAGCGCCTCATTTTCATGCTAATTGTGGGAGCCCATTCGGAATTTGGGAAATGCAGCGCAAGACTTTGACGAAATCGAAGCCAAAGCCAAAACCAGATCCCGCCGACGGAGGCGATGATAACTGGTCCGAGCACCGATCGCCGAACGCCGAACGCCGAACGCCGAACACCCAGCACCGAAATGGCAATGGCAGAACCTGGGTGCGCCCAGCACCGGGTGAAAAGCGGATGAAAACGAAAGCCCATCTCCACGATTATGATGGTTATGCAGTAGGCGACGATGATGCCGATGGGTGGTTTGGAAATGCTAATGAAACGCCCTTTGTTCGCCCCGGGTGCTCACGTCGTATAAAAGACTTGGCCTGCGATCGATCGGACATCAGTCGCTGCCCATCGGCTCTCAAGGCGTTTTTGGAATTGGTATCACCGCACCAAGTGGATTAGTAGTCAGCATGAAGGTGAGCTGCCCAGCACGTCCTGCCGCAGATACATACTTTTTTTGGTTCGCCAAGCCGATCTGAACAAGTGCCAAGCTCCAAAGAAAAGGTCAGGCCAGTGATAGGGTCCAAAGCACCCTGAAAGGCCAACCTAAGAACGTGTTACGAAAGAATGCATACCATACAGTTTCTTTTTTTTCAAAACCCGGTGTGAGCCCACGAAATATAACCACAACTCAAAGGATTGCCGAACGAAGGACTTACAGAATTAGAATTAAAAAGGGGACAAAGTTGAGCTGGTTCAACATAAGTTCGGACAGTGTACGACCAAACTCGGAGTAAAGGATTCGGTTCTTAGCAAGATGTTGTGTTGGTGGTCAAATGATAGAGGAGACAGCTCTATAAACTGTGATGTGTATATTGCTTAACCCATTTTTATTCCTACTCCTCCCTCCAGGTCTTCGTTTGCATGTGTGCTCTGTTCGCTGTGGCCAACGCTGGCTTCCTGGGTCTCCTCGGAGGAGGCGGTGGTGGCGGCGGCGGCGGCGGCGGTGGAGCTAGCCTGAAGGCGGGCATCAGCCTGGGCGGCAATGGAGGCGGAGGCAACGGAGGCGGTGGCTACGGGGGCGGTGGCCACGGAGGCTACGGCGGCCATGGACCCAGTGGTCCCGTCCAGGTGGTCAAGGTGATCCACCAGCAGGGCGGCAGCGGCGGCGTCGGCTACTCCTCCGGCGCCTCCTATGGCGGCGGCTACTCCTACGAGGCTGCTCCCCAGGTCTTCAAGGTGAAGGTCATCTCTGGCGGCAGCAGCGGCGGTGGCTACGGACCCGCCCCCGGCCCCGTCTACCTCCCACCCGCTGGCCCCGCCCCCGCCCCCGTCAAGGTCATCAAGATCCTGCAGGAGTCCGCCCCCATTGTGAGCGCCCCGCTGGTCGAGAGCGCCCCCCAGATCGTCAAGGTGGTGAATGTGGGCTCCGGACACGTGGCTGGACCCTCCTTCATCGGCGGCGGCTCCTCCTCTGGCGCCGTCTCCCAGGTCATCAAGGTCGTCCACGAGGGCCACGACAGCGGCATCTCTGCGGGAGGCTACTCTGCGGGTGGCTACTCTGCCGGAGGCTACTCCTCGGGCGGTGCCACCAAGGTGGTGCGTGTGATCCATGAGCACTCCGCCGCCGGTCCAGCCTATGGCCCTGCCCCTGCCCCCATCGACGTGCCCGCTCCTGTGGCTTCTTACCTGCCTCCCCAGGAAATCGCTGCCCCGGCTCCAGCTCCAGTATATGCTGCTCCCGCCCCAGTGTACTCCGCCCCTGCTCCCGCTCCAGTTTATGCTGCCCCTGCTCCTGCTCCCGTGTACTCTGCACCTGCTCCTGCGCCAGTTTACTCTGCTCCTGCTCCTGCTCCCGTGTACTCCGCTCCTGCTCCTGCTCCCGTGTACTCCGCACCTGCTCCCGCTCCCGTGTACTCCGCACCTGCTCCCGCTCCCGTGTACTCCGCACCTGCACCTGCTCCAGTCTATGCCGCCCCAGCGCCGGCTCCCGCCCCCGTCCTGAGCGTGCCCCATCCCGCCCCAGCACCCCTCTTCGCGCCCGAGGAGCAGTCCCTGCCCGTCGGCCACGCCCCCGCCCAGACCTACGGCCCACCGGCGTACTAGACAAGCCCAAGAGCCACCATCCGCGCGGAGGACCTTCCTGCCAACTGCATCGAGAGCATATTACCATTCCTGCACAACGCCATGAGTTAATTTAAGACATTTTTTTTACCACACATTTTTTTGTTAGAAAATACATAGACAATTCCAAAAAGAACCTTACTTGTCTGGATTGCTTGAGGGGTTTACAATGGGTTCTGGGAAGTGTCACACACTGAGTTTAAGGGTAGAATGCATTGTTATAACGCCAATTTCGGGATCCGAAGCTATTTCCTAACTAGTTTCAGTGAAACTATACTTTAAGTGTAGAGTAACTCTTTATATGCTGTACTTTTCAGCCCCAATTATCTACGATCTTGGTCTTAAGGTAATTTCCAAGAGAGTTACCTTAGTTATTAGTTTTCTGCGCTCTGCAAAGCCTCGAGAACGCCTTCGGGTATGCAGTGCATTTTTATCAGAATAATTAGTACGGCGAGTGTCGTTCTTGTTTGTTTTTGAGCACCAATCTCTAAATCTGAGCCGGAAATGCCTAGCATTATGAGCTGTGCTTTCGGTTCAATAGTCCTGGGGTTACACTCCACCGCCAAGAAAGCTGTGTGGTTCGCACAGGTCGGCAAGGGAAAGAGCTCTATACTTGTCTCTCTCCCCTCGCACACTCCGTCCGAAATGCTAATCACTCATCGCCCGAGCATTATCTTGCGACAGTCCCTTGGCGAGAAATATACACACTGCTGTTCAGCGCATCACAGGCATTATGAACTGCAAACACACAACAAAAAAAAGAAAATGTTGGCGTCGTGGATCACGGGTCATTAATACGATATTATGATTCGCTTTTTATTGTTTCATAACGCTCTTGCTTTTCAAGCCGATCGCTATGTTTATTAGTTTCGGACACAAAGCATCGACTGTGGTTTGTTGGTGGCGGTAGTGTGGTGATTACGTCTATTCGGCAGCCTTGACTAACGCTTCGGCGACCTCCACCGCGATGGCAGCCTGGGCCTTGGCCTGCAAACAGGGATTGGTGTAGAACACATTAGAAATAGATCGTTTAAGGCCAGGAGTACAATGATATTCAATTTGCCTTCGAGAAGCGGTGAGAATGGAGAAAATCTATCGTTAGTCTGGTTTCAGCGGTCCCTATCTTAAGCGCTAAATAAGAATCAATTAACAACACTTTTTAACAACCAAGAATATTTAAAAAATATGGTACTGGAAACGTATGCAGTTTCACTTAAGTTGCTTGTTACAGTTCCCCAAACAAAGGGACTAGCTGGCTTATACCTTATATAAACAAAGCTCAAAAGAAGGGGCATCTTGTTGCTACAAATGCTAAGCGTACAAAATATTTTTGGAATTTGCAAGATACTGTGGCCAAAAATAAGTCGAAAATTTGGTTCCACATTAAAGAGTACTACTAAGATGAAAACTGAACCTACAAATTGCATTTTCGGAGATTGCAGAAGGAACTTGACTTTACAAGCCTTTAGAACGAATTCTTGACTTTGATTTGTAAGCTATAGTATATATGGTATATCAATCGGTTAATTGCTGTTCAAATCTTAATTATCACAGACTATTTTTCACTGAGCATTACTCCTAATAAGGATGCGTAGATCACATACGAAGAATTTGCGGGCAAATAAGAACTATAAGTTATAGTGAAAAGTATTTGGACTAAGCTACATCCAAGAGGTTACTTTAAAATAGTCTAGTATACAGACAATGGTGTTTAGATGAGAAAGGGTGCCCCAAAAGTTTCAGGCTAAGGCGCATATAATAATAATTGTTATAGTTTCTGAGATGGGTGATCTTTTAGAAGTTACTGCTCAAGATTCTGCTTGGATACGGAAACACTGAGGTGCTTAGTTCAGAAAGGGCGCCCCAAAGTCGTGGCCAAATGAGTAACTATTGCCTCTTGCTACCAAGACTTGACTTCTCAAGATTGTCCTCCTAACGATGCACCAGAGCTACTGACAAATGGACATTGACACCTCCTGTACTGGCCGATCTCCCGGCCAACGGTTTACATAACTCCCCGACCCGATGCGCACCTTGTCGTCGCCGGCGGAGCTGAGCTCTGACTGGTACTTCGCGAGCAGCTGGCGCGCCTCGTTGGCGTCGATGTCCTCGACGTTGTGGGCCTCCTCGGCCAGCACCTGCACGGAGGAGTCTTCGTTGACGGTGACGGAGCCGCTGGAGACGAAGAACTTGATCAGCTTGCCGTCGTTCTCCACGACCTGGACGACGCCGGGCTTGAGGACGGCTGGAAAGTGAGTAAGCAGAGGGCTCAGCGGGTGATATAACCGACTAGAGACCCGGAACCCGGGACCGGCCACTCACCCAGGGTGGGCACGTGCTTGGCCAGGATGCCGAAGGAGCCGGAGAAGGAGGGCACGTCGATCTGGCGCACCACGGCGGCGTCGTAGAAGGTCTTGTTGGCGGCGGCGAAGGTGAGCTTCATCTCGTCCGAGTAGCTCCTGTTCTGGGCCAGGCGGGCGCCGCGGGCGGCCAGCAGACGGGCGTTCTTCACGAAGGACATTCTGGACTGCAAGTAGGCGAGATTCCACAGATTACCACCCAGTTTCCGCATTCGACAACAAAAATAAGCGCAAATTATGTAACTTTGTAGGTTAGGCCGGGGCTGGTGTTCCGCCTCCTCCCGGCCTCGCTCTCAGACTTCTGCCCCTGCCAGACCCTGTGGCGCTCGGCCCCAGCTAAAGCCCAATATAAAGCTAGTTTCACCTTTTGCTAGTTCGGTTTGACGGCGAAAAACACGAGAAAACTTCAAGGAGCTCTGCAAAAAAACAGTTTGCCTCTGCCAGGGGTGGGAAAAACATCGATAGAAGCCTCGGTCGTCGGTCATCGAGGGAGTCATCGGTCGTCGAGGCAGTCATCGGTTATCGGTTGTCAGAACAGAAATCTTCCATATCTGTTTTACTCCCTTTTTCAGTCGAACCACAGCGCCGGCGCCGCTGCCTTCCTCTGCCGTTCTTAGATTTCGATGCGTCTTAACAGCGCTGTTAGCACTTAACGTGACACTTACGTTTGCTAACGTTCGCTTCCGCTGCTTACGTCGTCGGAGCTTTCGGCTATCGGTCATCTATCGAAATGCAAAAATACTGGAAAATATACCGGCTGCATCGGGAGAACACCCCTGCATTCCTGCAGTACCCACTACCTGGTCTCACCGCACACAGCAACAACAATTCCAAACGAAACAATGCAGATTTTTGCATTATTATACAAGTGAAGGAGCAGAGAGTGCCATACTTCGCCCGTCTCTGCCTGTGCGTGTGTGAGTGGCGAGCGTGCGAGACTGTGCTGTGCTTGTGGCGGACGACAGCGCAGGCGACAAGCAAACAAACAAACAAGGAACAGGACGTAAGTGCTTGCAACATTCCCCTAGCGCCCTCTCTGTCGCACCTGCAGCCCAGTGCAGTTGCGAAAACAACAGTTTTTTCGCCCTGCTTGAGTGTGTGTGTATGTGTGGGATAGCTGTTTTTCTGCTCGTATTTTCTGTTTTGTTTTGTTGGTTCTTGCGATTCAGCTGTGTGTGTGCGAATTGCGCCTTTCGGTTGGGAAAACTGGCGAAAAACAGCAGCGAAAAGCTTGTTTTAAAGTTCGTGCTCACACACACAGCTGACTTTGTTGTGAAAAAGGGAGCGAAGAAGAAGCAGGACCTCAGCTTTTTGTTTGTTGCAGCACACACACTCGCACAGGCGGGCGAGCAGCTGTGGCGCGCATGTGTGTGCTGTATTTTTGTTTACCTCTCTCCCTCTCCCTCTTCGCTCTCTCTCCGTCTCCCTTCCTTCTTGTGCGCTCTGCAACGCAATAAGTTTCGTGTTGTTTTCTGATAAGAAAGGCGGCCGCAATCGGTCTATATGTCTCCCGTATATAAAGCTGATCCGAACCCGAATCCGAAGCTACCCTGCGCCGCCCCGAGTCGTCAGTGGGCCCAAGTCACCGACGCATCATCAACGAGCCCTGCCAAGCCGACGCACAGTGGGGCCAATCGACCCATCGTAGGCAAAATCATGTCTCTGGGGCACTGATAATGGCAAAAATTAAATAATAGTGATGAAAATGGAAACTGAGGACAGCCCTAACTTCATCACTTAATTCTTTGGCAGTGGGTATTGACCCCGGGCAGGGGAGCGAGCGAGATGGCGACAGCCAAACGAAGCAAAAACAACAACGGTCGTTGCTCCTCTTCTTGCTTTCGTCTTCACCTTCTGCTCCTCCTTTGTTTTTGCTGTGCGTTTGTGGAGGGGGAACGGCCAATGAATACCCTGTATTGTAACTTTAAAAAAATAGTCAACAATTTTTAAAAATACCTATAGACTGCCAGAAACAGTTGATTTCATTTTATTATGTTCCAAATAATTCTGGTCTGGTTGTAGCACGTCATTCACAAACCCCTAGAACCCGTCGAACACCCTGCACTTTGGCCAAATGCAAACAAAAACAAAGGGCAACGACAACGACGCAAAAGTTGACTTTCCGCTGAAGCAGAAGAAGAAGAGGCCGCAGACGAGGGGGCAAGCGGCAAACAATAAACAATAATCGGGCGCAAATGAAGTTCAGAGATTGCGGCCCAGTACAGTGGTGGCAATTAATGGGTATGTGTCAGCCCAGAGGGAAGGGGGCCAAGCAGCTGATTACTGGAGCTGCTTTGCTAGCTTGTTGGCCTGCTTTTCTTGCGCTCGGTTTCCATCTGTTGCAAGCGCAGCACCGTTGGCTGTGTTGTTGCTTTCGTCTCAACACGCGACGCCGCTGTCGCGGCCGCGGTCGGCGTCGCTGCCGGCGGTGACACACAATCGCGGTGCCGTTACACGGCCGCCGCTTGTTGCTGTCACGCACAGTGGCGGCCATCGCAGCATGGCCCCTCTTTACAAAAACATTTTAGATTCGCGAATTTAACAAGAATACGTTGTACTAGCTTGCCGCGTTTTAGGTAGCTCATATGTTTGTTCGCTAACAATGTTACTAGTATGCCGACCTCCACTGTGCCACGCACATTAAGTTGTCAGCCAGAAAAGGCAGAAACCGCATTTGAAGCCAGGACTGGAAAGAGATGGTAACAGGGGCAGCGGGTGGGACAACAAGAGTACGGTTACGCTTCCATTTCTAACGGCACTGCTTTTGCACTCACCTTGCCATCCCCCCCTCCCCTCCTCACTCCAGCCCCTTGATTGCAACTGTAAATTGCACGTAATTTGTTTGTTCATTGAGCACGCATTATGCGTTGCCTCTTTGTTGTTTTCTTGCGCTCTCACTTTTTACTGTTCTTGTTCTCCATGTTGTCCTTTCTCGGCGACGCCACCTGCTGCGCCGCGGCCGGCGTCGCCGCTGGCGCCGGCAGCGCTGCCCTGCCTCCGACTTTGGCTTGGCACCCGGGCAGCGTCACTTGCCATCCGCATTTCGCGCTGCGCGCTCGATCTTCGCCGTCCGCTGAGTGGTGCAAAGCAAAGGCCAAAAGTAAACAAGTTGGCCAAGTGGAGGTGCAAACTAATAGAAGTCCGATTTGGAGCAGAAGAAGCCGCCAACAGTGGCAGTGGGTGAGATTGCGAACCTATTTTCTTTTCCCGTGGTTCAGTGAACTCGTCTCCCTGCGATACTGGCTTCGAGTGAATTTAGTGGCCCGGCGCACGGGTGCTAATTAATTAACTAATTGAACGGAAGGGCGCGATTCGCATTTCGGGTTCTTTGTTGTCTGCGCTTCGAGTGCATTTCCCTGCGCTCTCCCCCTCCCTCTGCGTCGCCTGCTCTTTGTTCGCCCGCTCGCTCTCCGCGCTCCTTTTGCATTTCCTTTGTTCGAGTCGGCGGCGCAGGCAGCGACGCGGCGCCGCAGTCGCAGCGGCGCCGGCAGCGGCAGCCAATTTGCATTCGCAGATCGAGCAGAGGCGGCGTGGTGATAGGGGAGTGTGCGCAGCAGGGGGCGGATGAACAGGGCGTGCAGCAGGGGCGGCGCGGGCAGTAATTATGCATTACCTTCTCGCTCGCAGACCAATTTGCCTCTAGTTTTGTACACAACGAAAACAGGACATCAGCACAGCCACCAGTATATTTTTGGTACACAAATGTATGGCAGATCCAAACTAATATTTGTTCTGTTTAGAATAATATTGTTGGGTGTGGATAGTGTACGGATTTTGCTAGGAATTATCCAGCGTTCAAAATACAGAGCTTGTTAAACGTATTAAAATACTACATTATTCGTATGTACCATATTTGTATCATTTTTCAGTTAGTGGATCTATTAAATTCTTTTATTAATTTAGTAAAATAAAATATATCTCGATGTATACATTTTTTTTAAATAATTTAATTTATTGAAAGGGTCAACAAAATATGTTGTAGTAAGTTTAAAAATGCATTTCAATACCAACAAGAAAGGAAGTTAACTTCGGCAAGCCGAAGTTTGCATACCCTTGCAGTTGTAAAAAAAATCAATAATTTTATTAAATTGAATTCGAAATTCTAAAAAATATAAAAATGTATATTCCTAATGTTATAAGATAATATGTCAAAAAGCCCCAAAGCTATAATTTGTTTCACATTATTTCCCACCAATTATACGCTATATGATATAGTCGTCCGATTTTAATAAAATTGAATTCGAAATTCAGAACTAATTTAAAAATGTTATATCCAAGCTAGGAAAGGTACATGTTAAAAAGTTCCTATGGCAGCTATAAGATATAGTTGTCCGATCCGGCTGGTTCCGACTTATGTACTACCTGCAATAGAAAGAAGACTTCTGGGAAATTTTCAGCCGGATAGCTTTAAAACTTAGAGACTGCATTGCGTAGAAACGGACGGACAGACGGACGGACAGACGGACATGGCTAGATCGACTCGTCTTGTGACGCTAATCAAGAATATATATACTTTATGGGTCGAAACGTCTCCTTCACTGCGTTGCAAACTCCTGACTGAAATAATTATACCCTCAGCAAGGCTATAAAAATATAACTAGAACACCCAGTCCGAGGGCCTGAAAAACTGGCAGTACCCACGGTATTTGCCACTACTAGTGTCTATCTGTTTAATCGGTCATTGCCTGCGTCCGACTTCCTCATACCAAGCCCCATGTTCCTATATGTAGGTACCGCTTATCAATCGGTAAACACCGGCGCGGTCAGTGAATAACAATTAACGACTTCGGCAGGAGTTGTTGGGAGGAACAGCGGCCAACGGGCACAACTGGTATGAATAATAGATGCGAATCGGCATTATTCATGCGCATCCACTCGTGGCTGCCCCGAGATCTGTCCCATTTGAGGGGCCCTACCTGGGCCCAAGTGGGGGATTACCCCCCCATTTCTGGGTTCGCTGTTTACCGCCAGGCGGCTGTACTCCCATTTATCACTTAGCACTCGAAGGCGCTAATAGGAAGGGCATTTCTCCGGAAGAGGCTCTCCGCCGGCAGGGTACGTTGTCTTCGGGAGATTACTTTGTGAGAGCTGTAAACTGGAGACTATGTGTGCTTATTTTACCATTATTTCGTAGATGTGGAGCTATTAAAGGCTTATCGTTACTCATCAAAATTGAGTAATGTGTGATGGTTCCAAGTGTTTTCAGACAGATTTTTGATAATGCTGTACTATATTCTGTTCTGGTAAGCCAAAACGTTCAAGATATTGCTACTGGAGTGCTGTTTTATACGATTTCTCTGCTTACAGGGTACCTTTTGCTCTGGCAAACTGGTCTATATTTCGTTAGCTTATTTTTGTTGCGCTTTGCTTGGTTCGGGGGCGGCAATTATCCGTGGTCTGTGTTTCGGTGTTTCGGTGTGTGGTGTGTGTGGGCTGCCCCCTGGAACTACCAACGCCGGAGGCAAGGAGATTGCAAATGGAAATCAATAATGGAAAGGCCCGGCCATATCTACTGGCTCTATAGCCATACAGCCCAGAGCCCACGGCCCGCTCTTCTGTTTTGCTCTGTTTTTCCTCGGATCGAATTGCGCTCTTTGCATAACCAGACATAACAAGCACATGCATTATTAATTTCGCCTTTTGTTTTCCACTTGCAGTTTTCTTTGCGTGGAAATCTGATATAGCCGTGTATCGGAATTGGAATCGGAATCGGAATCGAAATCGGAGTTTAAATCAGAAGTACGGATTGACAATCGCTGGAGCAGAGGGGAGGAGAATCACTCGAGGCAAGCGACTGTAATTGCAGCCATAATCGTTCAATGACTGCAGTCGCGGCAGTTTTTCCCGCTGCTGTTGCTGCCGCTGGCCCCGCCCCCTCCGACTCCGCCTCCATCGCCGCCCCCGCGAAAGCTAAAGAGCACAGTTAACAACGCCCCAGTTCGACGGAGACGGAACGATATCGTTGTGGTCCTGGTCAAGGTAAGGTCCTGAAAAAACATGCTTCCAACTCGAAAACAGTCTAGACACAGCAGACACATAGATGGGGTGTCCCAGAAATCTATTTCAAGCAGTTTTCCTCAACAGAAACAGTTCCGAAATCAAGCCGACGATTTGAAACCAACCAGATCCAATTTTATCCGAAGCAAATACAAAATTCTATAGATTCTTTTACATCGATGGAGTCCTCTGTTGGTTTTCACACCAACCGTTCCCAAAACAGTCCGAAACTTCTGTCACCATTGAAAAATAACCTGATAGCCAGGCAAAATCCAAATTCGAAACTATTTTTACTATTTAACGCTGGTAAAGGCCTTATTCCACGAGCCTGACTTTTGACTGACTGGATTTATTTCTAAATGTCAAAGCAAACTTTAATCCGTTAAAGTTAATCCGTTTAATTAACATATAAACCAATGAGTTTAATGTCTACGTTGCACTGACTGGGGGCATTATTGATTAATTTATATCGCAGAACATGTTTAGCTAGCCATGACTTTTTGAAATGAGCACAGTCAGTTACTGAAAAAGGGATCAAGTGTCATTGGGCTCTGATCAGCAGAAAAACTACCCAAAAGGGCGCCAGTTTTTATTTAAAATTGTGACACGAAAAAATGGAACTGTGAACTTCTTGCTAATCCTTAACCCCTGCATATGTACATTCGAGTTAAAGAGGCTGTTTCGCTGTGAACTCAAGACTTATAGTCCAATTCCTAATTATAGAAAGAGGACCATTTTGAGGACAGACAACCGCGCAGGAGCTAGCAGTCTATAACTTTCGTATATAGAGGCCGCATAGAGGGAGACCAGATCAGGAGCAGATCGGGGAATCAACGTGTCACGATGGTGAAGACGTTTCAGGCCTACCTACCGTCCACGAATCGGACCTACTCATGTGTTCACTGCCGCGCCCACCTCGCCTCCCACGACGAGCTCATCTCGAAGTCGTTCCAGGGCAGCCAGGGGCCGGCCTACCTGTTCAACTCGGTGGTGAACGTGGCCTGCGGCCAGACGGAGGAGCGTGTGCTGCTCACCGGCCTCCATGCGGTGGCGGACATCTACTGCGAGTGCTGCAAGACGCCGCTCGGCTGGAAGTACGAGCACGCCTACGAGTCCAGCCAGAAGTACAAGGAGGGCAAGTTCATCATCGAGCTGGCCCACATGATCAAGGAGAACGGCTGGGACTGAAGGGCTGTCCGGCGACTGATGGGCTAATGTAGAAATACCCGGAGCACACCCGTAACAGGATCAGGAAAACAGGAACAGCAGCATCAGCAGCAGTGGCAGCAGTGGCAGCGGGAAAAGCAGCGAGTTCACCACACAAATCAAAATACACCTGCGGCAAATGGCAGACATAGAGTGTTGACAAAATGGCTAAAGTCTGGAAAATTGTGAAACAAAAATGGAAATGAAAGCAGAAGCGAAAAGCGGGATCGAGTTTTAGGGTACCACATTATATATATGCTATTATATAGTGCATAACTCGTCGTATCTTATAGAACAAAACACAACAAACAAACACACCAATCAACAAGATACACCACACGCATGCGATCGATTCACCCATATTATAGAAAGCTTGATTGGGCTTGGGAAGGATCTCTGCGCTGGCCGCCATCTAGGATTTTCACACTTTCATTTCGATCACCATTACCGCATATACCTTTCACCCTTTTGTGTTGCAAGTTGATTCAATTATGCGTACTTTCTGTGCAGTTTGCCTTAATTCGATGATTTCAAAAATGTAAAACTGGTGAAAGCCACACGCAAAACAAAACTTGCACTGCCAATAAACAAGAGAAATGTTTAGCAACCAATAATAATAAAAAACAGAAACAGAACAGCAGCAGGAACCATTTGAAACACATGCGAAATCAAAAACCAGGAAAACAAACTGATACAACTCACTCACACACACACAGACACACATTTTCAACGTAGTAGTTATATTTAATAAAATAATTAAAAATAATTATTTAATGCAATTTAGCTTGGAACAAACGAAACACACGAAAAACAGCAAGATAAACTTAAACATTTTTGTCAATGTGAAAGCGAAAAGAACAAGAAACAAAACACAGGCGGCTTGGTGCGCCTCCTCGCCGACAGGTGGCGTCCTGGTGATGTGTCCTGTGGATGTCACTTGGTCCCCGGGAATGAGGCACCCATGCACGGGGGGAAAACGGGCGTGGGAAATGAAAGAAATTATATAAAATACAAGCATATGAAATGCCTATCTTTAAAAAGAACATGAAGATCTATATATATATATATGTAAATGTATATTTATGTATGTGAGAGAAATGCGTATTTATGTCGCAAAATATCGTACATTAATCAAATCGGAGGAGATCTGAAGAAAAGCTAGGAAAGCATATATATATATGAACCGATGGAAAAAGAAAAGAGATCGGGAATATTTTTTAAGCAAAACGGATTATGAAATATGTATATGCAAAAAAAATAACTGCCAAGAACTATTCAAGTTAAATGATGTTCTCTAAGTAGTTATAAAAGTGTATCTGAGGAATATATTTTGTGGTAGCATTAAAGTAAACTAAAATATAAAGAAAGATCAAGATATAGAGAAACAAGAAACGGAATACAACAGAGTTCAATAAACAAAGAAATCAAATCCCTTTCGAAAAGCGAGTAACACTGAAATTGCTGAATACTTATTTGTCCTTAGTTTCATCCTCTTAAGCAATTGGCCGTACTTAAAAACTCGATCTATATATATATTATATACACACATATATATCTTATCTTTCCAACTTAAAAACTAGTTTTGTCGAAGCTTTGAGCTTTGTTCGACCATTTAGGCATTGACTACTGTACTCCATGCATGTGATGCACCATGAACGAAAACACAAATTTTGAAAAGCGGAATTCAAACAAAAACGAAAGAAATCAACTGATGTTAGTATTTACATACATACATGCCACTATACATACTTTCATACATACATACTAAAACGAGACCACCTTTACATTAAAAAAAGAAACAAGAACAAACATTAAAACACATCAAAGTACAGTCAGCGACATGAAGCCGCATGCAGCCGATTAAGATGTATTAAAATCTCAATTCAAGATTGCAATAAAGCGCATTTTTAGCTCACATATCCTGTGTTTGATGGTTGGGATATGTCTATAAATAGTAAAAAACATGTTTTTTTAAACATTTTTTTATGTTCCCATCGCAATAAGGTGTTACAATAAGTTTGTAAAGTGGAATGTTTTACATTTCTTTGTTATTTTATAAGTGTAGTGTAGTGTTGACAGTGTTGGAAAACGATTCAATTTCAATTTCTGCATTATCCTATTTAAATGGTTTACGATATTAACGAAGGAAACGAGTCCCTTGCCAATTGAGTTGTAGAACGTCTTGATGAGTTTGTGCGCATAGTGTACAGCGTGTGGCAAACAATCATAGTGGTGCAAGGCGTGTGCGAAAAACCTATCATTTAGCGTTTGGCGAACTATCAATGTACTTCCATTTTCGTGTAAGACCAGTGTGAATTATAGCTTTGGTTTGGCAATGTGGTACGAGAGAATGGCAATCGATTATGCTTTTGATAGTATGTCATTCGTGTGATATTCGTTTGATTTCTGTACATAATTAACGGCGACCAATTGTGTGCGAGTGTCGAGTGCTTACTTCCACTTGTTCTCGTGGTAGCACCACTTGGATGAAATTCCAGTTATGGGATTCATCTGCAGCTGGATCATCCGACGTAATTGCGCCGACTGGTGCACATCGTCGAACGTCTCCGGCAGCTCCCCATACATCTTGGCCTTCAGGACAATTGTTATGCCCATGCCAAGGGCCACCAGCCACAAGGCGACGCCCAGGCAGATCTTCCACTCGGGCGAAAAGTGCTGGAACTCCGCGTAGGTTTGGCAGAAGCTATGGCGATACAGCAGCTTCTTGTCATCCAGCGACAGCTTCTTCCAGTCGCCCAGCTCCTTTTCACGCACGGCGCACAGCTCCGGGGTGACTTCGCGGTATCGAATCGCCGGAAATGGACAGTCCTGGCTATCGAAGTACAGGGGTCGTCCGTTGATCCCGTAGCCGACCACCTCGCGATCCCCGATCAGAAGGCGAATCCCGTCTCCGCCGCTGGCAAAGCGACGCCCAATCATCATCCTCGTCGGCGTCGCCAACTGGCTTAGATTCCGAGGAATCAAGCGCAGTGCCGACATTTTGACGGCACTGTACCTGAAACGAGACGCGAGTGATTCGGTTTTCGTGTTGACTGTACTTTTTGTACACTTTTTCGTACTCACTTTGTTCACTTTTTAATTTAGGTTTTTTTTGTAAAACTTGTGCTAGAAATACGAGCAGTTCGTTGCCTGTGTCGAAGGCAAATGAAAAGTAGTCAGCCTGCATGTCTAATTACAACTTTTGAGCCAAAAAAATTGACAGCGGAGGGAACAGCCATCTAGATTTGTAATCTCTAATTTATATTTTAAGAAGTGTGTTCAGGGATGAGATGTAACAAGATTCTTACTGCAATTGAGGCTATACAAATGCCCCACTCATCCTTGTTCCGAGTCCCTAGCCTCCGCTCGAACGAAATAAAACTGACATGTGGGGGACAGGATGGCCTAGGCTGGAGGAACCCTTTTCCGGAGACCTCCTTTTCCCTCTCCACCAATTCAGACGTGGGTCAATTTAATTTGAAGAGATTGTAAAGTTGAAATGACTGTATCTGTCACACGCCCAACCAAACTCGAAAGGCGGATAAAATGGGGAGACCCATTGTCTTGTCCTTTTTTGGGATCCGAATTCAATTCACCCACACCAACATCACTGGAGGTGTTGAAGGGAAAGGTTTTTCTTTTTTTTTAGTATGCCTCCTTTGAGGTTGAGCCAAGGGTCTTGTGTTTGATATTTTTTGTGAACCATTTGTGCTCCTGTCAGCAGTTTCATTATTTTCCATTTTTTCGTTTGAGTGGGCGAAAGTACGAAATTCTGATGACTTGATTGCAGACCCGAAGTGAAATTGAAATTGAATATTAACCGGAATGGGTTCATCAGTTGACGCTCTGAACAATTAAAAAAAGTTTGCATGGGAACAGAATTGTAATGGATTTTTAATTAGTGAGCTATTTCTGCTAGGAAATATTGAACAATTAAGTACGCAATATAAATATAGCATTGGGCCTTAGAACTCATGCATAGAATTCTAGGTGAAATAGTAATAGTGCAATTTTTATAGAAATTAAGGACTTGGTAGAGTAATATTGCAGAAGCAAGGAGCAACCACAGCTTAAACAGTTTATTTAACCAACAGCTCATCTGTAAGTCGCATAATCCGTTGAAGAAGTTCATACTTTGTTTTCCTTTTAAGCCGCATCATAATTTCAAGAGAGTAACAATGGAAATGTGGCTCACAGTCATTACTGCTGATTTACATGACCGCCTGGGAAATGGAAAATGGGGGTACCGAAACTGCAGACCGGAGTTGGCTTCCAAGAACTTTTTCGGCCAGACAACAACTAATGAATGATGCAACAACAAGGAATCGCCTGGCCAAGTCCGAAAAAGTAGACGCCCGCTGGGGAGAAGGGGGCTGGGGAAAACTGCAGGAAAATGCACAAGTGGCGTAGGGAGGGGGGCTTTGAAAACTCCGAGAGAGAAAAACATTTCCTGGTCTCGTTTGCTTCGTTTGGCGCGTCCCCTTTCTGGGTTTGTAAGCATTTAATTAATATTGAAAGCGACACATAAAGGGCTTAAATGCCCAGATCCCTCACAGCTGCACATGGCTGCCACGGAGGCCCAGGCCCAGATACACACTCAATCCGTGGAGTGGAGTGCAGCGCAGCAAAAATCCAGCATCCAGCATCCAGCATCCAGCAGCAGGCCAATCATTTTTCCAGCGCCATGTCAACGCAACACACATGAGCCGGCTGACTGACTAACAGAGTGAGTGGTTGGCTAGAAGGAATAGTAGAGCGGGCAATGCACCGAAAAAAGGGGATAGCTAGTAAGCTTTACATTTTGAGTGTTACTGCTAGTTCGAAATCACTTTTATAGGTGTCTCAAAGTATGCTACCATTTTTTTTCACATACTTTTATGTGCATTTTACATTGATTTTGGTTGCCTTATTCTAGAAGCAAGTGGGCAACTGCAATTTTTGTTATCACTTCATATTTTTAAAGCGACTGCTCTGTTGAATAGACTACTAGGGCTTTTAAAAATGAAGATATAACCCTTTTATAACCCCTTTTAGTTTTTTTAATGTACTTTTGAATTTTGGAATAATTTTTCTTGAATTTCATGCATTTTGTCCATTTTTTATTTAGCTACTAATGAAAAGTTACACTTGCGCTACTCCGATTTTTTGCAGTGTTTATTGGGAAGTGCGTCGGAGAGTGGGGCAGGTCGGAATGCAAGTCAGATGTTAGCTGGGACCTTGTCCTGTCATCACTTCAGAAGTCTAATGGGTGCGTCAGTGCTCGCCGAGCGTTCAGTTTTGGTGCAGTTAGTTGACAGCGAGTGTCTCCCGGGATCCCCCGACCACCAGATCCCGACCCCCTTTTCAGGTGGCCATGGGTGGCAGTCGGTCGCTCCTGTCATATGCACTGTCCCATCATTCAACGGGCCCTTCAGTCCTTCAGCCCACAACACACAACACACACCGAGCACACCCTCGCTGAGTGGCGACAGCCCACAGTGGCTCAATCATCGTTGATATGCCCGAAAACCCCCGTCTCCATTTCTGAAGGGGACTCAGACAACCCCCCACTTGTGATGCGCTTTTCGGCCCCCCCGACTTTGTGAACTGACTCTGGCCCATTTGTTTCCGCCGGCACTTCTCGCATTCCTCAGCGATTCGTGGCTTGGCGGTCGAAAATCGACGGGGCGAGAGCCTGAGTTGGATTTCGAGGGGGAACGCCACTTGGACCCGTCCAACAGCTTACTGAACTGCAGCATTTTCTACTTCAAACGGGCCTTACTGTCGCCAAGGGAAATGCACAGTTGTTTGATTGTTTAAGGGGCTTTCGCGGATTAGATTTCGATACTTTTGTTGACCTTTAGAAATAGCTCGAGAAAGGTCTCCATTACTTGATATCCTTTTGTAGGTTCAAGTTCTTGATAAATTTGATTAAAAATATATAGATGAATGGTTTTTAGGGAAGATTACTTTACGGTTCCGTCAATCGAAGAGTGCACCTTTCGGGCAAGGGTCGCCCTTCAGGATGCTCCCACAAATTCTTGTTCCCCCGCGAGCTGTGCGCCAGCACATATGTGAGTGAGTGTGAAAAAGCGCATTGCGGCGTTGGCTGGCACTGTGCCCGAAAATGGCAGCCCCTCGAGAGCCCCGCGAACACCCCCAAATCGGAATGCCCCACTCCAAGTGCCATAAAGTGACAAATCCATCAACGGCTCGGCAGTGAAATGGTGCGAGGCGTGAGCAATTTGTCTCGTCTGAATCGGAACGGAACGGAACCGGAATGAAACGAAACGGGAATAAAATCGAGGGGATTCCCGGGCGATTCAATTGCGAGCATTGGCGAGGGGATCCCCGGAGGATGAGAACACTGCCATGCATCGTAAAAATTCTTTGTATGCCTGGGTGCTAAAAACTCAATTAAAGGGGAACACCGTTCGGCGACTGTGGCACCGAAGCCCTTTAGGTCAGGCTCTTAAAATTAAATAGGTTATGAAAGTGGGCAGGAACTTTGGATAAGGAACACTAAACAAGAAGGACCAAAAACACCGGTGCTTTTAAAGCAAATTACATCTATCTTCAGAGCTATTTAAAGGGAGTTTGGATTTCGGGTTTCACAAGTACTATATGCTTGTTGTGTAAGGTTGTTTTGCGCCTCTTTCCCCATCACAATAATTCCCGCTTCCGATATGCATCTTTTGCCAATATTGTTTTTTTCGGGCATTTTGAATGCGAAATGCTGAACGCAAATATTGGACGAGTGATGGATGTGCCCACCTCGGTGCCCCTTCACACCCAATTCGAAACTAAATAAATATTTTTGTTATGTTTGAATTTTATTTGCCTGACTGCTGCAACCGAAAGCCAATATAAACGTGCATATAGCACATATATGTGTGGATCTTTTCCCGAGATATATAGGTTTTTCGCCAACTAAATTGAGCGTAAACCTCCGTGCCTTTCGGCGCATTATTGGCCAGCTGAATACATCATATTTGGATTTTAATGGGAGTGACGGGCCAAACAATCACAGAGATGGCTCATAGTTCGTTTAAACGCTTCACTCTGGGTGCCGATGTAAGCGATTCTTAACTAGCGCCATAGGTAAAAATAAAATTTTGGTAATTATTTTTTTAATTCAATTTTTTTGTCTTTCTGATACTGAAATTTATATGATTTACGATTAATACGAACTAAATTTTTCATTTTCAGATCAACAAAATGCATGCGGCTTTCATTTTGGAACCTTTAAACTAAATCCCTAAAAAACCTGGTAAGTCAAACAAGGAATATAGATACTTGAACGATCAATCAGCTAAAATTATTCACTTTTCAATTAAGGGTCTGTGGAAATATATTTTTCTTAGTGCCTCGCGAGATTTGGTGTAGTCATGTTCGGCCATAAGCCGTTTACGCCCCTGATTTATTATGGCTCAAAGCCCACCCACACCATCCTACTCCCCACCTCCCCCCCCCCCCCCACTGAATGAATCTGGGTTGGGTGCATTTTTAATGCTTTTCGTGGAAAGGTGGCAGAGCACTGATATTTGCATTGTGCCCGGGGGACCTGGTTTTCCGAGAAAGACATCGAATTCAAGTTCAATTCGGCGGCGAACACTTGAAGTTGAGCCGAGAAGCACGCACACCCAGAAAAAAGGAGAAAAAAGGGGGCGTGGGGGTTGGGGTCAGGGGTCAGGGGTCAGGGGTTGGGGTGGCAACCAGGTGCCACTGAGACTGCCGAAAAAGTGATGATGACAGGGGCAAATGGAACTTTCGTGTATTATTATAACTTGCCTTGCTCTCATTTTTTCCTCCTTTGCTTTAATGGAAAGCTGAGAGATGTTTCCACAGTTCCCCTGGGCTTTCCCCGAAATCCTTCCCACCGAAACGCACTTTCTCACATTCCTTGAGAAGAAATTCTTTTTTCGAGAAATCAGTTGCTTGAATTAGTAAGCAAATGGGCCATAAAAAATCAACAACAAATTTTGCTATAAAATAATATTGCAAACAAAGGGAAAAGGGCATTATAATAGGCCTACAAAGATTTTTATAATGATATTTTGGGAAAGTCTTCCAAGAATTTCGCGTGTGACAATAGTCAATTTGATCAATATACAATTTCTGGTTTCATTTTCTCGGTGACTTCTCCGCAGTCTTTTTCTCGTTTTCATCCTGGGAACTACTTGACACCCGGAGGATGATGATTGAATGGGCAGGAGAAAGTGGGGGAAGAAAGTGGAGAAAGCAGTGATGCGAGAAGTGTTGAAAATGAAATCGTGTACGCATCGAGAGCATAAAACGTGCATAAAAATCTGTCATTTACATTGGTAAAGGCGTGAAAAATTGGCAAAGTTTCCCCCTTTCTCCCCTCCGGTTTTCCTCTGCCCTTCTCTTTCGCTCTTTGTGTTTGCTCCCCTGGCGAAAAGTTGGAAAAGCGCTGACGAGAACTCGGTTTGCCTTTGGCTGTCGCAGCATCGCTTTCCCAACTTGCACCCCCTGATTTTCCCCATTCCCCCCTGCTCTCGTTTCGGATTCAACTCTTTTTTCGCTTTGAATTCGCTTTATGAGAAATTTATAATATCCCCCAACTCGGAGTCGAATGGGACTTGTTTGTTAGCCGGAGTAAAGCCAGGAGCGGAAAAAAGCTGAGAGGTCAGGGAAAATGTTTACTCAGTGGGTTAACTTAAACTTAATGGGTAAAAAATATATCTCAAATTTCGAGCAAGGCTTTAAGATTTTATTTATTTCAAACCTGAATTAATTCTATTTTATTTGTTATCAAACTCATTTTCTAGGGTTCTTTCATTGTAACGTTAACATTTTAAAAACAATGCGTATTTCTTTTATTTATTGAAAGAGTGATATGTAGGTTGTTCAATTAAAAAGACAAAACTCCATTGGTTTTAAAGTAATTTTAAATTGTTTCTCTAACATATTCAGATTTAAAATCTCTATAAATTTCTGTACTGATATCTGCTAGTAGAATCTCAGCTGAAGAGCTTTACATTTTTTCACTCCGATACATTAACAAATTAGCCATCCCTTGGGGGGATTAGATAGTCAGCCCCCAGTGGGTGGAAAAGCAGGAGGCCAACTGCAGTTCTGGTTGGGCCATAGATTTAAGTTGATTAATTAGCAACCGGATTGCGGATATCAAAATGGATTAACTGCTAACCCCGCTCGGAACAGCTTTTCAGCGAGTAGAAACATTTTAATTAAAATGCCATCGCGGGTAATTAAAAATGTAAGCGTGGTTTCGGATAAGCTGAGAGTTGCAAGTGGGTGAGTGGGGAGTAAGGTCTTTAAAGTAAACATTGAAATGACAATGTGTCATAATGATGTGTCCCCCCAAAAAACAGATAAGAGATTTGACAAATCAACATGGCATCGCTTCAGAGCCCGACATTAATTCCAAAAAAAGAAAACCCTCCGGCTCTGAAGCAATTACATTTAATTATCAAAGCGTATGCAAATTTTGTCTGGCTCTTAAATAACAAAAATAAAGAGCTCGCGGGGGCGGTTATCGCCAGGAAGACGCCCTAGAATTAAAAAGAAATCAAATGCGGCGGAGTCAGTCTTGCTGGTTTTACAATTGCCCATTCCCCACTCAAAAAACAGCCCCAGACACGCCACAAGACTTGTTTGAGGTCGTTCATACAGCGTGAAAGTCGGTTGCCTTTCTGCGTTTCCCCTATTTTTTTGGAGCGAACCTGCCGCCAGGACACCACAGGCGGAGCACTGAAACCGCGGCGGGGAAAAGGTCCTAGGAATAGTAACAGATGTCCACACACTGTTGACAACGACGGGAATTTAATTTTGAATATGAAAAGCGGAAGTGTTGCGGTTCATTAGCTTGGGAGAACTTTAAGGATACAGGTTCTCTAACACATTTTAAATCATTTGGAGCTCTGACCAGTTCTTTTAAATATTTACATTTATTCTACAGAAAAAGCAATAGGAATGCTAACTTTAATTAAAAAATAGCAATTAAAAAAAATAATACAAGTTTTGTGGAAAGTAATAATAAAATACGAAATAAATTAATAAAAAAACAAATGAAAAATATAAGAGGGCTCTAGTAGCATGGCTACTATAATATTATATAATATTATACTATATGCCTCAAAACTATTTTATAATATAATCAATTCAACTTGCCGAATGATTTCCAAAGGAATTCCAAATTACTTATTTCCCTAAATTGTTCCCTTTTAAATTGTTGCCTTCCTTGCATGTGGGTAAAATATTTGCTTTAGTGGGAGAATTTTCAGCTGCAGACCATTTTTCTCTGGTGAAATTCCCAGTACTAGTTATGTTTGTATATTTACCGCACTGCCGGACTGCTCATTTTCCTTTTTCCTCGCCATATCTCATGCGAGGCTTCGGGCGGGGCCACATGGCGTATGCTTAATTTTGTTGCCACTTTGACAACTTGACTGTTTGCCTGCAGGCTATGTGTGAGTGCTGGTGTGTGTGTTGGTGTGGTGTGTTTGTGTGGGTGTGCTGACCAAGGGAGTCCTGTCGAGTCCTGAAAAAGATGAGTTGAGGTAAGCCGGGCTGAGCTGAAATAAGGTGTTGTCTGCCAGCAATTAAAAGGACTTTATCACAAGTACATTAAAATATACCTCGGAACTAGAGAAATCCGGAGGCGGAGCGGGAAAAGGGCGGCGGCAAGGGGACGGGCCAACAAACAACCTAATTAACTTGTCAAAAATGCAGACTCTGTTCACCGGCCCAAAAGAAAAGGCAAAAGGAAAGCAGGTCCAACGAGAAAAAGAAAAGGAAAACAAACAAAGGCAATGGCAGTTATCCCCAGTTTTTGCCTACGTGCCCGGCTTAAGGTTCTATTAAAATTTCAATTAAATGTTTTCCTTTTCCCCTCTCACCCGGACACCCGGACACCCGAAATACCCAAAAATACCGGCAACGCAGTACTTATGTGCTTTAATTATTGTTTTTATAATTATTATAATTATGACAACGAACCCCTGGGAGTTTTAGGCGACAGGCACAAAGGAGCCTGCAAAACTTGCTGAGGAAATTGGGGGAAAAGTGCGGAGCTCTGGATTTCACAGGGAAAAACTTTACGCGGCCATTTCGCACGCAAACGTTTAATTATTGAAAATGCCCGGCTAAGGAAAACAAAATGTGGAAATTCGGGAGGGGTAAGTAGGTGCGGTAAGGCGGGAAAGCCGAGGAATGCGAATGGTTGCTGAGACAACAAAAATCTGTTTACGTGATTTTCCCCATCTTCGTTTGTGTGTGACTTTGTCGCTCGTGGAAAATCCAAGCAAAAAAAGTTAAGGAAAGCTGGGGAAAACTATGGTTGAGCCAAAACTACACGACCCAGAAAAAAACAGTAGGCAATTATTTAAACGACTTCGGGCTCCTTCTGTAGAAAAGTTATATTTTTGTTTTAGTGATAAATTATAGAAAACCGACCTTAATTGTTGCTCTTCTCAAGTGTATGTACTCGGGTGTGCCGCACAAATATTAGGTGGCAACAAGTATGCAGCATCTTATTTTAAACTTCGAGTAGACGACTGTTCTTTATTCATTGCATACTTTTAGAGACATGAGAAAGACCTTGACATTATTATTGACCGCAAACCAAGTGGTTTGAGTTTCGCTTTCATTATTTCCTGTAATGAAATTTCTTGCAGTGCACCGCAAGCATACGCAGAGAGACACATAGTTAAAGTAATGCTGCGACAATGACATAGAGACAGACACACCGGCGGACAGACGGGTTCACACACGTAGGTACAAGCAATCCTGCTGCACTTGGCACGACTGGGAAAATGTCCCAGCCTCTGCCCCTCGTCCTGTTCCTTGTCCTGATCCTTGTCTCTCCTTCGACGCTTTGGAAAGAGCGCCGCAAGCATTTTGCCTTCAACTGGAGCCACTGCCTTTACGAGTTTGATGCACTGGAAAAATATTCGGAACCACTCTCCCATCGAAGTTTTTCCTCAAACGTAGGTTGCACTTTGTCTTGCCTAATGCTTAAAAAACATATTGTTGTTTGTGAGTTTTGTCTTTTAAAGACTACTGCGGTCTTAAAAAATATACTTATTATTATCATACCACTTAAAAAAGGTGTCCAAAAATATGCAGTATAAAATATAACGAAGCTTTTCAGTGTGATGCTGTTGCTGCGCGACTTTGTTGGGCCGGCGGTTTTGGACTCGACTCCCTGTGCTTCTGTTGCATGTCTTCACTGCTCTCCGGCTACGTGTCTATTCAAAATCTCCCCAACATACCCTGTAACTAGCGGGGAAGTGGAAGTGCCTGTCTGGCACTCTTGGGCACTGATCGCTGCCGTATCCAACATTTGATTTAACTTTATTCCGGGCGGAAACTTGGCTAAACTGAGACTGCCTCGAAAGTTAAGAGAGACATTCGCAGATTGAATTTGACTTATGCGGCAAATGTGCAGCAACGTAGAAATAGAAAAATGCACAAATAAAGCGCAATGGAGTGCGGGCTTCTACATTTTATGCAAATCAAGTGACAGCCATCTCTCTCTTATCGTCGTCTAACCGTCCCTTTCCTCACGATGGGAGCTCTATGCCTTAGTTTGCCGGAGATTTGTGCGTAGCCGATATTCGATAAGCGTTTAAGTAATTAAATGCATACGTTGCGATTGACAAATGGGCCGCCTTCTCCCTCACTCCACATCCTGCCGACTCGCTCTGATCGGCCGTAAAGGGTCTTAATGGGATATACATGATATATCATGGCGCAGGGCACCACTGTTCTTTTATGCAAATAATGCAAAATTAAAGTGATAATTTCTTCAAGTGCTACATTTCATTTTATTAAAAACAGGAAATTGGCCCTCGTTGTGTTTATTTATCTCTTTGTGTGGCTTGTGGTTGAATTCTTTAATCTTTTACTTTACATTTTTTCTTTCAAACGAGAGAAAAAATTTCAACCTATAGTCATTTTTGTACTTTACCGTGTTTCTAATGTTGCTCATGAATTGAGTTTTATCATCCCGCGTTTCTAGTGATATTGTGGTCGATTTCTCTAACATTCTGCATCAACGTTATATTTTTTAAATAAACTCAAAATTGTAACCCATTTTTATGTTCCTTTCTTCCGTATTACCGATGGGAGCCCAAAACTGCACTTCTAAAATCCATAACATGGGTTATATGATACCGATTTTCAAGTGGGATACCTCAATGAATTTGTGGTTGAATTCTCTAATACTCTGCATTTAAATGTTTAATTCTTAAGATGGTCAAAATTTTGACCCATTTTCATGTTGGATTTTTCGTATCCAATGGCTTATAGAGTGGGAGCCCAAAAGTGCACTTCTACAATCCATAACTTGAGTTATTTGATCCCGATTTTCAAGTGGGATACCTCAATGAATTTGTGGTTGAATTCTCTAATACTCTGCATTTAAATGTTTAATTCTTAAGATAATCAAAATATTCTATAATAATCTAAATTAGCCATATATGTAGCTGCCATAAACTATTTCTAGTCTCTCTAGTGTTCCCATTTTGAAGAAAAAGTCAATTTTATAATAGTACGTTTTTTGTTGCATACTTTTCGACGCCTTTAAGAGGCGATTTAAGAACACTAGTAAACAGCAATTTAACAATCTAGTATTTAAGTGCCTTACAACCACTTGATAGTTCTCATCACTCCCAATCCCATTTGAGTCATCGGTGCTCCACAAGTATTTCCAAGTTCAAGTCGAAGAGCTTCAGGCCAAGGGGTTGACCAAATGATATTTCCTGGGGAAAACGCGTTAATTGCTGAATACTTAATTCCCATTTTAACGGCTGCCAATGGCGGCCTGTGAGTTCCCATGCCAAGGAAAAAAGTGAGTCGATGATTATGCGTAAATAATAAATTGTTGCTTTATTGAATTTCATTCCATTAAAATGTTACCACATAATGAGATGTGTATACATGTATGTGTTGGGTTGTTTTCGTGTTGTGTCTTTCATTTTTGCTTTTTTGTTTTGATACGTTGATATCTTTAAAGGTCTTTGCATTTCGACTGCCTTTTTCCTTTTTTTTATTTCAACTGAAATTTCAATTAAATTGTACAACAAACAAACAGCGAACATTTGCGCGAGTCCGGAAAATCGAAATCCGATCTCGTTTTCACTTCAACTCAAAGAGTTTACATTTTAAATGTTAAAGCTGAGCCACAAAGAAGCTTTTATTAAATTAAATCAAAAACAATTACTTTTATGAGTCCAATTTGAGAGATATTTTTGCCACCGCGCTTAGTTTTAATTGCCTGGCGCTTTCGCCGTTTTTCCTCCCCACGTTTCGCTTTTGATATGTTAATTACACCGCATTGCATTTCTCCACTTTCTCCTTCCCGACTTCTCGCACCCGCCTTATCCGTCTTGCTTATGAAATTTTCATTTCCGCTCACATACTTTGTGTCAGTGTGCGTGTGTACGAACTCGTAATTCGGCCAAAGCTGTGGAAATGCATTTTTGTTTTTGTTCTGCTTTCTTTTATTTTCCACACAAAGTATTTTTAATTTCTTAAGTTTTCGACTCATTTTGGGGGAATTTTGCAGAGTTTTTCGTCCTCTTCCTTCTGCACTTTTACCTCCTTTTTTACGTTGTCTGTATGCATCTGCGTGTGCGTAATGTTTGCTTCGGACTGTCAAACACAAAGTCCTTAAAATGTTGGGAAATTATATCACTATTATAACACGAATTATATCATTTGAAATACAATTTTTCAAAAATAGCTTTTAGGTTGAACATTTTTTATAGAGTTGAACGTCAGTAATTTCTTAGTCCGTCAGAAAGTGTATCTAAAAATATTTTTATTTTTTCAAATGGTATAAATCGAATCAAACTGAAGGAATACTTGCGCTTAGTAAACTCAAAACAAAATCAAAAATTTATTTTTCCAATACAGTACTTCCTTTTAGCATCTATAATTGTCTTTCCTTCGTCTTGATATGTCGTATTAAACATTGTTCTCTGTTCGTTTGCTTTTCTTTTAACCACTAAAACTTATTGTTTGCTATGTTCTGGCTAATTGAATATATTTTAAGTTTTGTGCAACGTTGTTATCTGGCGTCTTCTGCGCATTTTTTTTCCTTAACTTTTCATTGTTTTTCGTTTAATTTTGAAACCTATTTCGATGGATTTTGCGTGCAAGGGCGACGAGGAAAGCTGCAAGTGTTTGTGCGTGAAAAGTAGTGCTGCCATTTTGCTTTTATTATAAAATAATTAAACAGATACATGTAGAGTAAAAACCAATATAAACCCTAAACGTTTGCAATAAAGTTCAAACAATTGTTGGCTCGTTTGCCTGGCTTACTATTTTTTTTTGCTGGAGAGGCTCTTTTCTAACAATTTCTTCTAATATTCAGCTACTTTACACTCAGAAGCAATGCCTTCTAAAACTAAGTAAAATCCAATCGAAACCAAGGCGCAAAGTCAACATATTTATTTTCGGTTATCACTTTTTGATTTCTAACAGCTCTTTGAGTGTCCGTGTGTGTGTTTTTCGTATATATGTATGTGTGTGTGTGTGTGTCTACAGGTGTTTTTCGCTATTTATACACAAAAAAAAATATTTTCGCTTACCTTTAGTTTTACATTTCTTTTTTTTGTATTTTTTGATTTATTTTATCAATTACTTTTTCTAACGTTTATCGTTAAATGTTTCTTTATATGTTCACCACACAAAAAAATTGTTTTCGACAATTATCTCTATATCCTTTGATTCGCTCCCTCCGTCCCTTGTAGAACATAAAAGACCAAAAATAATACATCCGAAAGCGGCGACTACAATATAGTACTAGAATTATGCTTAGATTCTGAGTTGGTAACATGTGTGGCAAGGGGAGAGGGTACTTTTCAAGTTGTCTGTTCAAAAAAGGGGAAGAATCCCTCGAATCTGGCTGGCATCAGTTTATTGTGGCTCGAAAACGCTTTGAAATGTTTCTTGAAAACATTAAAATACGTATTAAATTTGATATCAGTCGAAAGTTGACAACTCAGTTTTTTAAGAATCAGAAAATGTCGTTTATTTTTTCGTTTCGTTGGATTATAATTTTGCCAAAAATATTTTGTTGATGGGTGTAAAATGCTCAAGACTCCTTGTAGTTGGATTTTAGTTCTTTCTTGATTTTAAAAAATATTTGAAACTAAGTTTGTTAAAAATGTTCAAGAGCAGGAAAATTCAGTTGATATAAGAAGCTCTTTGGGGCTTTCGTGGATTATTTTTAGTTCTACAAATTTGTTTAATACCCCCGATAAATCCCCTTTCCACCCGTTGCCACCAACTCATTGTTAATTTTTCTTTACTCTTCCTCTTCTCCTGCTACTTTTCCGTCTTCAGCTTTTCCAGCTTTTCCACTGCTGCACAAATTCGCGGCTTAAGGCATCGGAAAGTGATTCTGCTCAAAGTCTTTGTGTCGCTCCGCCAGCGATTTCTCCAGCCGTCGATCCGTGATGGCCACGAATGGCAGCCGGGACTGCTTGCCTCTACTGCTGCCCAGGCCAGATGCTCCGCCCAGGCCGATGCCATCGATCACGCGATGGTAGACAAAGGAGTTGAGCGGCGAGGGATCTCCCCGCCCGCCTCCTCCGGGGGCTCCTCCTCCTGCTCCTGCTCCACCTCCTTCCCCTTCGGAGCCTCCCCCGCCGGCTGGCTTCTCCGTGGAGTTGCTCGTCTCCAAGCGGGGCCAACTACTCTGACCCCTGCCGGCCACATTGGCCACAAACTGGGCACTCCGGCTGCGACTGCGCGGTGTGCCCAGGAAGCTGCCCGCGATGGCTGGATAGGATGGTAGTTTGAAGAGCGCTGGCTTCGGCGTGGTTGATGTAGACGCGGATGAACCGCCCACTTTCCTGGCCATTTCGCGCTGCCAAAAGTCCAGGGTCTCGGGTGCAGGATCGCCAGAAACCACCTCATCCGAGGCCACGGGAGCATCTTCCTCGGGCAACTGATTGCTGGGTGGAGGCGATGTCGAAGTGACCGGAACGGGGTCTGGATCCTTCTGGGCCAGGGTAACCTCCTCTTTTGGTGGAGCGGTAGTGCTAAATCGACTCCTTTGCTGGGCGAACAAATCCTCGAAGTGCTGGTGCTGATGGTAGCGACGCCTCTTCTCCTTCAGGTACTCATCATCCAGCCGGATGCTTGCGGTGCTGCCGAGGGAGCTCTGGCCGGGATCCAGGGTGGGTGTGGGCAGGGTGCCCTCGAGGAGATTGAGCAGCTGCTTGTTTCGCCGGTTGTACTTCTTGATGTAGGGCGGCAGGTTGGCCTCTTCGCCGCGCTCCTGCTGGGCCTCCTCCAGCTCGGCGGCACTCTCGTAGTCATCCTCGTAGTCGGCATACAGTTCGGGATGCGACTCGCGGTAGTGCTCGTCGTAGACCTGGAACTGCACCCTGGCTAGATGAGGCCACTTGGCATAGTAGCGCTCGAGGTGCTCCAGTTCGGTGATCTGATGGCCCAGCTGTGGTTTCGGTGGTGGCAATGGTGGAGTGGGTGGTGGCGGCGGTGGTGGTGCGGCTGCAGCCACTGATGGACTTCCGGCCGCAGGAGACTTCCTCTGGTAGGGATTGCTGGGGCGGGATCTCAGATGCGCGGGCTTGTGGTGATGGTGATTGTGACTCTGGTGATGATGATGGTGGTGGTGGTGCTGGTGCTGGCGCTGCTGGTGACCTAGGTGACCATCTCTGTGGTGGCGCTCCTTAGACGGCGGATCACTCTTAATGCCATTCCTCAGCACCGGACTGATGCGGCGATACCAATTGCCGTTGTCGTGGGCAATCAGGCGCTCCATTTCCGTGTGGTGCTTGAGATCCACATCCAAGGGTGGCTGGTTGTCGTAGTAGTTGACCTGTCCCTCGTAGAAGGGCTTCCCAGTGGTGGGCAGAGGTCGCTGGGGTCGCAGCCCCAGGGCAAAGATCGGTGCCGAGTGCGTGGATCGTTCCCGCTCCTTTTGCAACTTCTGAAGGTGTCTGGCCGAGATGGTGGGTGGTGGATTTCCGATTTCCACCGGCGGCTCCGTCACTTCCTTCTTGGGGTGCCTCTTCAGGTAGTCCTTGTACCGCTTCTTGTGGCTCTTGTGCCCCGTCCTCTGGCGACTTCTCCGCAGCGCCTTGAAGCGCTCAAACGCCGACGAGGGGGCGGCGGCGGTGACAGTGGGCGAGGCTGTGACGCAGAAAAAAGGAGGAGAAAAAACGAGAATAAAAATCTTTGTTAGTCTCGGCACGCTTTTTAGGGCTCGGAAGTAATAGATTTCTATTAGGCCAACGGACAACAGGAGCTCCTCCCGTCGAATGCCCTAGGAAAACGCCCAGAGGGTAGTATGCTGTACCCACCAAGTTTGGGCGGCAGAAAAAGTAACGAAAGGGTGACCCAAAACTGTCTTTCGTTTGCCAATTACTGGCTTACTTGGGTTCCGATTTTGAAGATTCACACCTCTTAATGTTTGTGGATTAACTATATTAAAATGTGCATTATGATTTATTATTGGTAAAGTTGTTAGCACACTTCAATTTGTGTCCGGCAATGCGATTTTAAAGTTAAACCTCAATACAATTTTTTCATTGTTGGTCGAAATAAGAATATTTGAATTCCATTCCTAGAGGTGACCCAAAACTACACACACCTATTTGGGTCTGTGGGTATAAATATTAAATTCTAGGGTATGTCGGGCGTTCGCTGCTAGTCTTGGCCTTCTTTTTCGTTTGACCCAGCTCAATGGTGGTCCTGAAATCCTTACAAACCACACAAAATCCCCAGGACCGCCGTTCCACAACTTATAAACCGCTCTTACCCCAAGAAACCACACACAAATTCATTTCAACTTGATTTGTGCCAGCGAGGGAGGCGTCAGCACTCCCAAGAAATACCAAAGAATTTATGGCGAAACTCTCGAATCGACCCGGGGATTTCCTTCTTCTAGTCAGGGCACGTCTGCCCTCGCCGCCCCCGCACTTCATTTCTCAGCCAATCCTCTGGACAGATTTTGTTGCTTCCGTTCCGGAATATATATATTTGCTATTTTGTGAGCTTTATTGTTTAATGCCGGGAAAAGGCAGGGGGAAATGGTGGTGTGAGCATATTCCCCGAAGGAAGCTTAAATTTTTCGTTTGATTTCTTGCCTTGAAAAATATTGAAAGAAAATTTGCATACATTTTACTCACTTCACTTTGGCTAAGCTAATTAGGGCAGTATAGAATTTTAGATTTTTGCTCTTTAAGTGCAATTCGCATTTGAGTTAAAGTCAGCTACAGCCTTTCATTACCCCCGCCAGATATGCCTGTCAGAACACACACATATACCTCTGTCTGAGGGTCTTCGTCTGTGGGGTGCAGAATGCTTTTGGGGATTTCCTTTACATATTTTCAATTTACGGCAGACACACAGCGCCACACATAGCCACATAGCTGACTTTGATGGGACCTCTTACTGGGGTCCGAAAACCGAAAACTGCCAAGCGAAACCGAACGAGCGAGTGGAATGTGCGCTACACTGGGTCAAAAGCGGATGTTCTCGAGCAGTCCGAAATTCCCATTGACAAAGGCATTTTTCCCCGTTCGACAGTCAAAGGAAGCTGGAATGCGGTACAGGGCCTAGTTTCAAATGTTCAACTGCAAGTCCGGGTATGTCAGAGCCCCGACTTAGGAAATTAGAAGACTCACCTTCTAAAAAATAAGTGTAGCTCTAGAAAGGATAATAGAAAAGGATCCAATTTATCGGGAATAAATTCCATATTTGAAGGATTTAAACCATATTGTTGCATACTTTTGAACACCTCCATAAATACTTTTAAATCTCATGTAATATTTGGGGCACTTTAAGTATACAACCTTCTCTTGACTTAAAAAATAACTTAAAACCTCTTTTATAATACTATATATAATTTATAATTACAACTGATTCTTAATATATCACCAAGAAACCTATTAAAATTTTCTAAATCCCTTAGACTGTGCCTTTCAGCTTGTGTTTCTTTCAGTTTTAGTTGCTCGTTTCGCAGTTTAATATGCCAACAACTTACCCTCGTGATACCGCTGCAATGCAGATTCCAAATCAGATTCCAATTTGCCATCCTCCAGCGGATCCTGGTCCTGTTCCTCCTCCAGCTTTTCAGCGGACTTCTCCCAGGGATTTTCCGGCTTGGACTTCTCCGCCGGCGGCTGCTGTTCGGCATAGTCGTCGTCCACGTAGCGTGTTGCATGTTGCTGCGGTGCAACAACATGTTGCAGCTGCGGCTGTTTCTTCTCAGTTGCATTCACTTTGCCAGCATAGAAGCCGGCCAAGTAATTCTCCTCGGAGTTTTCCGGATCGAAAGCGACCAACTTTCTGGGGCTGCTGCTGGTGTCATAGTAGTGCAGCTCGCCCACATCCTGCTGCTGCTCATCCTTATCCTCCCCATGGTTATCCTCCTCTTGGACCGCCGATGCCCGAATCCTTCCGATATCATAGCTGCCATAGTATCTGGTTTCCGGCTGGGAAGGACCAACAAAATTTCTCTTCAGTTTGCGGCCGATTGTTGGCAATGTCCTTGGTGCTGCTGTTGTCGATGCGGCTGGAGTTGATGTTGTTGTTGTGGTGCTGCTGCTACTAGTGGCTTCTGCTGCGGTCGGAGCGGTGTGGACTGGGACCTTGGTGGTTGCCGATGTGGCTACTGGGTATTTTTTGGCCAATTCATCATTGTCAATGGGCGACTTAATGTCCTCGTCGTCGCCTTCGTCGTCGTCGTCGTCGTCGTTTTCGCTGGGCAATGCTTCATCATTATCCAAATTGTCCTCGATATCACCAATGGCCTCATCCACCTGTCTGGACTTCTCCTGCTCCTTCTGCGGAAACTTGTCCGTTGATTCGTCCGATGGCTTATTAAATTTTCGTTCATTTAATATTTCAATAGCATCAAACAGCTGTGACGTCGGGTATTCCCCTAGTAAATCACCATCGTCGCCCCGTTTCCTCTCCTTCTCCTGTTGACTATGCTGTTCGTGCATTTTCTTTAATTTTTTATACGCAAAACTTTGCCTGCCAAAGTTCGCGCCGTCGTCCTCCTCGCCGGAAGTGAATTTGGATTTTCCGCCGCCACCGAGAACAAGCGATTCCGTCTTTTCCGATTTCCCAGCAGCAGCGGCAACGGCAGCAGTTTCCTTCGGTAGCCTTCGGTTCTCTTTATTGTTTTTCAATTTGTAGTTGTAGTGGCTTATATTGTTCTTCTTATCCTTGGAACGCTTCTGGTTTTTGTTATTTTGGTATTTCTTAGCGTCCAGGTAAACACTGAAATTCCTTGAAGTGGGCCTTTGAGATTCAAGTACCTGCAAGTAGTCGCAATGCACAGAGCGGAACACCGGGTGAGTATTGTATATTGAAAAATAAGGTAATTAATAGGAATTGTCTGATTATCGATTGAGTTTCTATAATTTACTTATAAAGGTGTCAAAAAGTATGCTACAAAAAATATATATATATATTTTTACTGCTTATTTTTCAACACATTTATAAGAGCTTACGAAACATTTTTGATTAAAAATAAATAATAATGTTGCTAAAAATTGGGGCTACCAAAAACCCATTGTGCAGTGCCTAAATAAGGAATAACTACTTAAAAATTGAAAAACAAAAGCGAAACAAACTGAAGGAAACCTTTTTCTTGGGAACTCTCTTAAGAATTTCTGGTGGACTTTTTTTGGGCGGATAAAGCGAGGTGTGGATGCACATGTGCAGCCAGACAGTAAAATGAAAGTTTCATTTCGAGCCCTCTGCTGCTTTTCACACTCGACTCAAGTGTCTGCAAAACGTTGATTAAAGGAGGGGAGAACGGGACTTCTGGGGGAATTGCAATTCCGAGAAATTGTCAATGCAATGGTTGTAAGATCTAGTAAGTGCATTCTAAAGTGCTAAACGGTGTTTCCACTTCTTACAGTGCCCCGTCCCGTGTTTTACAAGCTTTGCCTTCAGTCTTCATCGTTTAAAATGTTTCACCCTTTCAGTAAATTAGTAATGGCTTCCGTTATTATTGTCTAAATGTAGTCCTCAGTTCCTTACGTGATGTTAAGCTTCTAAGGCATTGACCAGGCCCTCCTCTGGTTTTCGTGCAGCCTTTCCCCTCTATGGCAATTATTTTTCTTCTAAATTTTGGTTTCAAAACGCTTTCAAGTGCTTGGCTCTTGCTCTTCTCGACTTTGGTCCCATTTTTTGCTCAAGTGAATTTCAATGCGGGGATTGAGTATTGAGCTAAGCTGAGTGGGACATCCTCCCCCGCCTCCTCAGCTGAAAAAGTAATTTGACTTGGCCGCTCGCATTGTGCGACATTTCAATGGACACCCCTTATAGGCATCCCCATCCACCACCCGTCCACCGGTCCTCCGTCACCCCACTTGGTTCAATAGAACTGACCTCATTCGGAATGGACTTGACTGTAGGCTCGGGGCACTCTAAAAAGCATCTGCGTGTACTTATGTTTGTCTGTGTACACTAAAAAAGTCATAGAGTGGGGAGAAATATTGTATTTCAGCTACAATTCGTCGCATATTTGAAATACTTGAACAAAAATAAGAAGAAAAACATTTAAACTATGTTATTATTCATTATTATTATTATTATGTTATTATTTGCCAATAAATTTACTCAGAGATAAAAATCATAAAAACCATTATTTTAAACCTAGTTGATTGGTTTCTCCAGTTATATTTCTTTAAGGACCTTCTTTTAGTAACAAACGAAAAAGTTGACTGTTTTAAATGGCGCCCAAACATGCACCCTTAGCTTTTGGTGAATGAATCCTTTGTTCGAAGTTTTAAAAGGTTTAACCAGAAACATACTTCATTTTCAGTTTTTCAAGATGCAGGTCCCTGATCGAGCATATTTTTTTAAAGTGCATTGCCATGTGTGTGTACTCACGATATCAGCTGCCTCAGATGCATCGTCGTCCTCCTCCATCAGCCCCACATCCTCGTCATCTTCGGCGGCGGCGGCGGCGTCTTCCTCCTCGCCGGTGGCAGCTGCAGATGGAGCGTATTGAATGTGGGCCGAGTCTGCGTCCTCATCCCTGATGTCGCCGTCGTGCTGGTCAAATATGTCCTCCGGAATGGAGGCCTCTTCTTGCAAATTGAAATCTGCAAGGCGAGAGCGAGAGGCGTGATGAGTGAGGGGCGGCATTCAGGTGGGCGGGCAGCAAAGACGCCACAATCCCCACAATAAAATAACATAGAAAAGGTCAGCAGCCATAGCATCTCAAGCACATTCCGCAAAAAGCGATATATGCATATATGTATGGCCCTGGACGTGTGCTCCTTTGCCGTTTACTTAAATAAAAGTAAGCTGCTTGAATTGACTTCCACTCGGGGTCGTCCTGCGAACGGATCTATATGCAGATGTATGTAGATGTACCGTGTGTGGCCGCATGCATGACCTGGGCAAAATAGGTTTTTACTCATAGTTGAATAGACAAGAATTCCCCTTTTTTTTCCTCTCGTGCGGTGGATCTTTTATGCCCTGTCATTGACTGAATTGCCATTTGGGGAAACTCAAGAAGGACGTGAGGAGTGAAGAGGCGATGGGGCTGGGAGCCCTTGCATGCGGGATTAAAATAAAAATGGCATTATGTTCTGTGTGGGGACCAAACGAGCGATAAAAAACAGCGCAGACTGCCAGTGAAATTGCCTTTTTTGGGGAGTGGTAGACACAGACGAAAGTAGTATAAGACATCATTACATTCCGATTTGAGTGACCTGTTAAATATGATTTTTAAAGTTTGCTATCTGTTTAAGATTATTTGAATCTTGTAGAATCCTGTCAATTATTTGGGGCTTGAATAGTATCTTTCCAGTGTTTGGAGCACTCCATCTTCTCGGGAAGCGTTGCCTCACTAACTTTGATTTCCTGCCTCCATTTTATGGTCATTGTCCACACTTGGCGGCGGAGTCGGGCGAGTTAATAATTTGACCAGGCCAGATGTTGCCGTTTCTAGGCCTCTCGAATTATGGAAATTTATTCAGCACGCCCTTTATTAGGGCCATTCTAGTCCGCTCTGGTTTTCGGTCGTGTTTGTGCGACTAATTAAATTCTTTTTACTGTGATTAAATTAACACAAGCTCGGTAAGCACTCACACAGCCAATCTCCGGAGACGAGCCTACTCTCCGGCCATGGAAACAGTGAAAGAAACGCCGGCGGTGAAAGCAAAGTTGAGCCGCAGTGAGGGAAGAGCAAAAAATGCGAAATAAAATCACGCAAATGCTTTTTATGTCCCTCGACGCTCTGCGGCGACACATTTGTGGAGGCGGAGCAGGGGAGACAGAGCGATCCGGGGCGTAAGGATTGGGGAATGGGAACTACGGAATGGGGACTTCGGAGTGGGGACTACGGACTGCGGAGTTGGTAGGCAGAGGCGCTCAAGTGGGCGCCGCATTCAGGTTATCGTCATTGCACAGTGGGAGGAAAAGAAGTACATAAATACAAAAAAGTAATTTTTGGAGATTTCAAAACTCCAATTTTAATTTGATCACTGAAGTCTCATAAAATGGTGTCTAAAAGTCTTCAGTGTAAATATTTACGCTTAAAATAAATTTTGAGACCTTTATAGTAATAGTATATTTTAGTGGGCTATAATCATCATTGCATACATTCGGGCATGTTTATTTGTGATTTAAAATCTAAATATTTTTTCTTGATTTTTTAAATTGCCTAAATCAAAATGAATGTATCTTAAAAATGTAATGGCTTCATTATTTGTGATCCACCCGACCCCACGGTGTTTTGGTGTGTCATCGCCTTTGTTGCCCGGCCGTCGTTGGCTGCTTCATCTGTCCTTCCAGTCCCCACCAGCAAGCCAACGCCCAGCCCCTGGTTATCCTTGCACCCCAGCCGCTCGCTCCTTCTATGACTGTTTCATGGCATAATGAATAAATGTCGCATTAATTTGCACGCAGACCCAAAGGGGGTTTGGTAGACACCAGTGGAGGGGAAGGGGAGGAGGGTCGGGGGAATGAATGGGGCACGTTCTGCACTGACTTTGCTTGTGGAACGCTGCTTTTTCCTCATAGCTTTCGAGGCAAACAACGCAAATCCATGCCAAACACTCACGCACATAGATTGCACGTACGTGTATGAATGTCATACAAAACCGCGTAAACAAAGTGACCCCTAGAAACCCCTGCTCGACCCCCTTCTTTTGCCCCGGCCGTCCCCTCCTTGCCCTCTCCGACTGCCAGTGCATATTTGAATTTTGTGGCACTCCGGAGTTTAATTATTGTGCTTGTAATGAGCATGTTGCATATTTTAGCAGGCCCACAGTCCGCCTTGCTTAACCCTTCCCGACCGTTTTCCATTTTCTATTTCCCCAGTCCCCTCTGGCTATTTCCTCTATCCACTTTGGACTAATTAATAGACAGACCGGACAGATGATTCGGTTTCATGCAGTGCAGCACAGCGGGATTTCGCCCCACTTTTCCATCGCCCTGCCTTAATTAACCCATTATGGCCTGTTGATTTTTAGCCCGGCCCTCTTTTGCACCTCTGCCTTTTCGCTTACAACTTTTTGCATAATTATCCAACGATCTATTTGTCCATTAACCTGAGCAATTTGTTGGCCATCGCCTGTAAGCATTTTCCCATTTTACTTACAGCCCCTTTCCAGCGAAAAACATAAAACATTGCCTACTTTTGGGTGGTTAAAGCCACCCAGGGGTATTTTTACGAACAACTAAAATGGGATTTTTAGAAAAAGGGGGCAGCAAAAATTAACCTGAAAACAGAACTAAACAAAAAAATAAACGGGGGAAACTTGCTTCTGAATAGCCAACCAAATGAACGAGCGCTGCGTTAGATAACGTTTCGCATCGAATTTTGCTGGTGCCCTCAGATTAGAAATGGTTGAATAATCCCAACCATAATGGATTTAACATATCAAGGGGCGTTTATCGTTTTGTACTTTTTTTGACATGAATAAATAATGGCGAGTGCAAGTTTTGGTCAAAGGAAAATTTAATTTAGTTGGTTTTTTCAGCGCTAATTAACGGACAAAAGATTTTGCGGTGAGAGTACTATTTTCGCTAATGCTTTTAAAAGCCATCTTTAATTTATATGGAAATAAATTCGCAGCTTTACTAAAAAAAGTTTAATCCCTTATTAATGTGTCTAAAAATATGCTACATTTCGGGAGTATAAATGATAACTGATTATTTTTCATTACATACTTTCGGGCACTCTTAAAGGCACTGTGAAGGTTTCTGTGGCACAACTAAATATGAGGTATATTTTTTGTTTTACCAGGAAGAAGATATAAGAAAAATAGTTATAACCCAGCTACATATACTACCTTCGCCATGCTCAGAGTGCCTTGAATTTTTTATGACTTGCAATATTATCTCGACATTACCTTTAATAAAATTTGTGCACTACAAAGTGAATTATTATGGCGGAGCGCGAAGTCTGGATCCCTACGAGTTCTCCGGAATTTTGAGTGCCAACTCAAGTGTTGGTGCCCTTGTCTGCCCTGTGCGCGTGTGGGGTCGAGTGTGTTTGGCACTAAAATTTATTTAGTGCACAGTTGGCAGCAAGACAACAATGGCGGCCACAAAAGCCACTAAAGTCTAATTAAAATGTCCGCAACCATAGCAATGTGTGGCACAAGCCCATTGTTGTTCTTGCTAGCTCGTTGTTGATGCGACAACAAGTTTTTGCCCACCAAAAAGCACCACCTACTCGAACCTAAATGAAATGCCAAAAAGGCCAAAAAATTGTTAAATTGTTTGGGGCGAAATGCAAAAGTTAGCCGCCAACAATCTGGATCACTTGACATCTGCCCTTGAAAAACTCCCCTGGCTCGGGTGCCCCTTGGCTCGGGCCTCCTCCATCGCTCCACGCGGCGTATGCGTAGTACATGTCATCGACATTCCTGCTCCTGATGTTTTGTCAATAAATAACAAACCAAACCAACGTAATCTGCGCTGAGCTCTGAGCGGGTAGTCGTGCAACGTGACGTATGCGTAATGTGCGGAGCAATTTCCCAATAAGGGAAAGTAGGGACGCAGCAAGTCAGAGGAATAATTCCGACATCTTGCATTCGCTCACGTCCAAGGAAGCTGTTATGCCATTGAGTTTGACTTGCAGTTGACTGCTGCGCACGGTACGCAACGAAATGCAGGACTTCGCTTGTGCAACACGGCGTATGAGTAATACTTTGATGGCAATCTCTAACTGTGGAAATAATAAACTAAGAACTTGAATTAGGTAGTTTCAGTTAAAGAAGGATCAAATGAGCAGCTGCTTAATAAATTGTTTTTGCTAGGCACAAAAATGCCGGTGGAACAAGGCAAAGTGGGGTATGCTTCGGGTGAACAAAGCCCAGCATGACAGGCTTACAAAGTGCTACAACTATGGGTGTATATGAGTATGCAATTCAATTTCCAAATAGGATTTGTGTGGCTTACAAGGCACTTCCATTGGCTGGCAAACATTTGCACCGCCTGGGCATCATCATCGCCAGTGCTTTGTAATCCCCATCTCTAAGTGGAGGCAGGAACAACCCGCCAACCCTTAACCCTTAACCCACAACCCATAGCCCTTACCCCATCAACCACCCCCCTTCCGGAGCCCTTAACTATTCATCGATGTCATGGCATATTTAAACATAAGCCAAGCTAATGTTCCACACACACAACCCCACGTATTGATGGGCAGACAGTGCAAAATGTTCAAAGCTTTTCATTTAAATCGGCTTAATATCTCCCTGCCTTTTTCGTCCTTACAGAACCCAAGCCCATTTGCATTTTTATGATGCTAAAATTGCAACATATTCCCAAAAAGGCCAACAACAAAAGTTGTTTCAAATGTGATAAATATATGTGTGTATATGGAAGAAAACCAAAAAAAAAAAGGAAAATGCAAATAGATATGTGTGTGTATGGCGTAACAAAAAAACTGGGCTCGGAAAAGCCCCGAAAATGTCAACTTTTACTTTGGTCGTTTTTTTGTCAAAACCTCGAGGCCAAAAGAGGCGGAAATGCGGGGGTCCAAAGAGGAAAAGTCGGCTTTTCGCATTAAAATTCCTACGAAATATGCTTAATAAACCGACAAAGCCATTTGGGTTCTACTTATTGTCTCTCTACGCCTTTTTATACATTTCGGCACATCCTTCCTGTTCCCTTGCCATATTTTCTGTCACCTGTATATGCAAAATATTTAGAAGCCGGGGGCAAAAATACTGAAAATGGCGAAAAACGAGCGAGATTTTAGTTTTTCTTCAATTAAAAATAAATAACTAACAAAATGTATTTCATTTAGGAGTGTTAAAACTCTTTAAACATTTTATGTAAACTGAAAAACTGAATAATTGCAACCATTTAAATAGTTGAACTTATATATGAAGTATACCGACTTCTTAAAGTATATCTTCTTTACACCTTGATTTTATTTTTCCTACAATGCCGATTTATGATACGCATATAGGGGATATGTTTTGTATCCTTTTGCCAGGAATCCATGAAGCACCTCGTTATGCCAAAATAGGGAAGAAAAACAAAAAGAAAAGCGAAGAAAAAGCCAGGAAAATTCGACCAAAGCAACAGAACACAAACGGGTGGGTGGTAGAGTATGAAATTTGGAAGCAGCACGAGGGTGGATTGATGGGTTTTAAAAACTGAATACTTGAGAATTAAAATAAGTTAGTTTACTTTAGTATTAATAATTGCATTTTTTATAACCTTGACTTAAATCTTAAATAATTAAGAAGTGAACGTATTTGTTGGGCTATCAAAATTTGGCATTATTAATATTTAAATGTGCGGTTAGTAAAATACACTCAAGATATATTAATTTATTAAGTTGTAAATTATATGTTAGGCTATCTCCACCTGCAAATCCTGCTTTAATATTTTACAATCGCATCTCGTTTTAGCACGGATAATGTCTTAATGTATGTACGTGTTTTCGAGTACGCTCCTTTTTTTGTGTGTGCAGGCCAACCTGTTGTTTCGTCGTGTTTTTTATGCCCCTGACTTGCCTCCCGTTGTCCTTGTTTCTTTTGTTGTTGCTTTTTATGGGGGACAGGCAGGGGCTGCTAAAATACGAGTAGTGGGGATGGGTTTCCCAGGGATTGTGAGAGCGCTTAATGCCATTCAAAGTAATTTGAGCAGATGGACAGGCGGGGAAGAAGGGAAAGGGAAGTGGAAGGGCCTTCCACGGGCGGAAGAGCAGTGTGTGGTGACTTAAGCTAAGCCGATTTCTCTCATTTCACTTCATTTGAGCTCAACAACAAATTTCCTTCGGCTTTTCGCCCCCCATTTTCCTCAGGGCCAATAAACAAATTCGCAAATTTGCAGGTTCTTCTTTTTGGCCAGACTTTTTGGGGCAACAGGTGACAGAATTCCCCATGCCCTGGCTTATAATTAAATAAATTAAAGCCTAAATTAATCAAAGGCCCCATGCTCGTAAGTGGGCGTGCCAGGAACAGAAAGTCACTGAAGTGTATTAGATATTCTCTGTTTTTGTGGAGCATGTGTGGTGTGTAACAAGTTTGTACTTAAGTTTTGCGAAGAATACCAAAAACCGTGTGTAAGAAAAGTGATTACGATTTTGACAAAAACCTTTTTTCCGGCGGTTTTCTGTCATTATTTTCAATACGAGTTCCACACGCAAATGACCGAGCAGCTATCAACCAGGCCATCCACTATTCACTATTTAGGAAATAATTTTTTGACCAAATTTGGCGTTTTTTGTCAGGGGTTGTATCATCTTTCGAAAAAATTGTCACAAATTTTAGTTTTAACATTTAAATGCCAATCCATTCGGAATTGAATTACGAACTCAACGAGCCATTCCTCATTCTGACGTCATTTTTATCATCAATTTGTCGACCAAAAAACTGATATTTTTCCGCAGAAACAGGGAATAGCTTTTTTGGACGAAAAATACTGTTTTTTCACTCGTTTTTCAGTCGTCATTTAGTCAAATTGAAACGCACAACAATATCAACTGTTTTGAGCAGCTATCAACCAGGGCTATCGATCCCCGTCACTTTTTGGGTAATTTATTTTTTGACCGAACTTCTCATTTTTTGCCAGGGTTGTACCATACATTTTTTCGAAAATATTTTCAAAAAATGTATTTTTCAGATTTAAATGTCAATCGATTCGGAATTTAATTACGAGTTCAACAAGGTATCACATTCCTCATTCTGACGTCATTGTCATTGTCGACCAAAAAACTGGTATTTTTCCGCAAAAATAGCGATTGGCATTTTTTGAACGAACAATTTTTTTTCACTCGTTTTTCAGTCGTAATTTAGTCAAATCAAAACGCACAACAAAAAGATCAACAATTTGACCGTATTTGGAATTCTTTTCATTCTATTCGAAATAATTTTTAAAAATTTTTGTTAGTAGTTTTCCCATCCCTTATTCTGACCTTATTTCCACAATATCGGCCAAAATACTGGTTTTTGTGTGAAAATTAAGGATTAGGATTTTTAGATGGATTAAAAAATCAATCATATCTGTTTTTTTTAAATTAATAATTCACTAAATTAAACTGAAAACTACTAAACTTAAACCTTTGCTAAAAAAGACTGTCTCTCAACTTGGCCAACTTCATGAGCTCATGGCTGCAGTTGCATGGCAAGTGGCCATGTGAGTTGTCCATTAAGCCGATTACGGTTTTATAGCGCTTCACTGGGCAGCTCCAGTTGGCCCCGCCCACCGCTTACGCCCCCTGATTCCGCTCCCCTCTACCCCTCCCTTGCCAGACCGTTCATCAACTTTTAGGAGCCTCGTGATCAGTGGAGTGTTAAGCGTTTTGGCACACAGAACCACGCACATTCCAGGGCGCCAAAATGAGGGGGTGGCGGTGGTGGTGCTGGCGGATGATCCCTTGGTCCTTTGACCAAGACGCGGGGAAAACAACATGGGCACTGCTCCGCAGCGGAGCACAGACAGGGAAACAAACGCAGACGTGGACAAACATGGACAAACACAAGCGCAAACACCCGCCCAAGTGGTCTGTTTACAGGGCCTCCACATGGCAGCTGCGCGGCCGAGACGAGCAATTAATTGAACCCCGGCCGAGGCTCCAGCTCTGGGAACTCCGCCTTCAGATAGCCCATCTCCCCCACCTCCACCTCCTTGCCATCTGGCCCATCCCGAACTCCGGCTCATAAAATCCAACAGAACCAAGCCAAGGGAGCAAATGCAAACAAAAACTGTGAAGCATTGGGACTGTGGGTAAAGAGCAAATTGCACAGGGGGAAATTCTTCCAATTTACTGGTACAGTTCATTACCGGTTTGTCTATGATTAAAAACATGTTCTTCGATAATAATAACCGCAATTAATGGTTTTGAAGATTAAGGAAATTGACTATTCAATTTCCTAATTAATTAATTATTCCCAAAATCATGCCTTATACTTCTCTGTTCGAATTTTTGGTCTGCTTTTGATTTTTTAAAAATCCTATAGCTAATTAAAAATGACCTTAAGACTTAGTGAATCATCTGATTCAGCTGATAAGATTTAAGCCATTTTATATAGCCCAAATATTTACAAAATTATTTATTTAACTAACTAACTTTTTTTGTTTGTGTACAAAGGAGTTTCCCTGAGGGCCAAAACCAATGAATGTGGTTAAGCAAAAACGTTGGCCATGGCCAGCACACACAATTCCATTGTCCTGCTGTCATCGATTTAATGGGCATTGACTCAAGATTTCTTTGGTTTTTGGGAATTAACTGACGTCAAACAGCAATGATTGTTGGCAAATTTCTGCCGACCTGCGTTGAGTTTTCCGGAAATTCTGCGCCAATTAGAAAACCCCCAGTTATTTTTGTGTTTGAAATTACCACTACCAAGTAGATTCTGTATGGCTAAAAACTATTTTTGTCTTTGGAATACTTAAGAGATCGTGTTTTACATATTTCATTTACGCTGGACTGTGCAATTTGACTTTTTAGAGGTCTTTAAGTGAAATAGATGAATAAATTGCACAGCTAGAGATTATATTATGATAGCCATTCTTGTAATATCTTACAGTGAGTTTTTCCCAGTATCTGACAGCTATCACCGCAAAAACGTGTGCTATCCGGGCTTGTTTTAGCCCGGCTTGCAAGTTTAATACCTAGATTACCACGTTGTTGCTGTCTTAGCCATGTGACTTTCTCGGCAGCAATAGCAGTAACACTTTGGCCAACCATCGTAGGCTGGCTGGAACACATGTCCTGCGACAAGTCCCTTTCCCCCGCCTTTTTTGCGCCTTTGGGGCGTAATCGACGTTGCAAAACCCTCGGGGATTTGGTTTCAGCCCCTCTATTATCTCGCCGCCGCCCATGTCACTTCCTTACAAATGGCAAAAGGGGGGTGAGATTAAAATTCCATTGCGGCGGAGTGCAGATGATTTTGGCCGCCATGAGAAGGCATTGCCGGAGTGAAACTTGGGGCTTTGCGAAGGCAGTGGAAAGGACAAGTTTGTGGTTTCATAGAAAATTAATTACGACGGGATTTTAGTTACAGTAAACAAATTATGCGTTGGGGCTTGTGTTCGGGAAATGTGGCATCAATTAAAATGTAATTTATGCAATAGTTTTCAAACTGTTTTAAAGGCATTGAAAGTAAAATTAAAAGTATGTTAGTAAATATTTTAAAGAGTGCACTTAATTAATTAGTTTCAAATTCAAATCTGCGCTTATCACTCTTAAGCGTCCGCCGTGACCCCCGTGATCAGTCACTGGTTGTGACCGACTCTTCCCCCAAAACTGTCCAACTCTTGATGGATTACGCCCCAACCTCAGCTCCATCTGCAGCTCCAGCTCCGTCAAAATGGGAATCAAAGTGTGTGGACGGGAGGCGAGAGTGATCCGAGCTGATAAATCCCTCCCAACAAGCAAGACCCCCTCGTTGCTGCAGGAAAACATCAGTTACAAGCCGATGAAACTTTCTAGTCTGCCGAAACAGTTTCGTCTCTAAACTTTTCACTCAGCCCAAAAAACCAAAGACCCCCCTGCAGCTTATTGCGGAATTATGCAAATTTACGCAGCTGTAGCTGTTGATGTTCCTGTTGTGTTACTGCGAAGGCAGGCACAGCGAGTTGGACTCTGGTACATCAGCTTCAGCTGTTTTTCGCCATAATGCAATCATAAGCGAGACACAGATCCACGCTGGGCCGTTGGTCCACTTGCTCGGAGAGCCCTGTCGCCATACGAATGACAAACTCTGCCAGAAACACAAAGCATACGGACTCCGGGAAAACAGCATAAATCGGGGAAATGTTGGGGTGATGCCAACTGCCGCCGTGGAGTTGACAACATGAGCGCTTACAAAACGTTTCCAAGTTTCGGCGAAGGTTCTGATTAACCAGTGCTATACATCACCCCAAATGTAGGGTGCTTCGGGTAGGACACTGCAAGTCTATTCGAAACCTCGAAATAGCCAACATTTGGATGGAAAGCCGTCTGCTTCATGGAAACTGTTGGAGTTTTTAAACCATTTTAAAGAGTGCTGCAAAGTATGCAGCTACTTTTTATACCTTTGTTTTTTTGTAGCATACTTTTATGCACATTTTGAAGAGATTTACCTTTTTTATTTAATTGTTTGTGGTTGTATGCTGTTTTTAATGCTGTTTTGTTGTATTTATATTTTATAGTTAATAGGGTACAGCGCTTCACCCTGATGCCGCCACTCTGAAACGCAGTTTGGTTTTCGTTTCTCAGATTCAGGTTCGGCCTTAACGTGGCTTGTCTGTGAGACTTATGGCCCAAAACAAAGACTCCAAAAGGGAGGCAGGAGTGCGGTGCGTCCCGGTGAAGGAAAGCGTGACCCGACCGCAAGGGCAAATGAGATTCGGGCAATCCTTGAAGGAGGTGTGCCACGTATTTATGGCGTAATTAAGGTGCACACACTATCTTCCCAGCGGCGCAGGAAAAGCGGTGGAAAAGTCTCGGCATTTTTTCGATTTGCAAATCTCCGGACCACTTGATATGGGCAGTTTGCCAAACGATTTCGCAACATTGGTTGGCCAGTTTAAAGGTGGCTGAGAAAACTAAAGATGTTTTATATTTTAACATAAAAAAAATTATTATTTATTATTATTAAATTTATTATCATCTATAATTCCGAAAAAAGAACAACCTTTAAGGTTCACCTATGAAATTACCTTCTAGGCCTTATACTTTGGCAGCTGTGCCAAGTTTTTAAAATGTTACCTCAACATTCACAAAGTTTGGAATCGGTTTAACACCTCTTGAACGGCCCAACTTTGCTGACAGCTTGAAAACAGCTTGCAGCTGGCTGGGGAGTTCAATTTCCCTGGGTTAGGCGCTGTTTTGTGTGCCAACTTTGTTAGCCGGTATATAATTAATATTTTCAGACAGACAGACAGACGGCAGACAGATAGACAGACAGAGAAAACATAAATAAATCACCGGGCTGTCGGCGGTTTTTCGCATTGTACAAGCTCTTGTCATCAGATCCCAGCCAGCAGCACGTCGATTTAATTAAATATTAATCTCCCACGGTTATGAGCGCCTAAGCTGCCTCGGCTTCTGGCCAAAATCCGGGCATTGACAGACGCCACCTGTCGCCAAGGATATGCCTCTCTTCCAGCCAGCTTTAACGCATACCTATATTCAATCCTATCGATGCGATTCCATCATTTTGGGATCTGCCATATTCATTATTAATTTCCACTTCGACTTCTGTTTCCAGTACAGTTTGCCTCGACTTTATTGGGTGGGATAAAGCAGGACCACATAATACTGTGCAAAATTCGGGGACACGTAAATGGAGTTCGCTACGTGCGACCGCTGAAGCCCCAAAAAGAGCCAAACAAACACGAAACACACACATTCGAGGGGAAAATAACAGAAAATGGGAAAGATGAGGAGGATTAGGGGCCAAAGGAGCGACAACAAGGTAAGGGACAGACAATGTCAAATATAGGGTCCGCTCACACAGCTCCTTGAGAGGGTATGGAAAGATCCTATGGAAAATAATAAAAAATATAGTAAATAATCTTACACAAATAACATGAGAACACAGTTTAATAAAAGGCTCTTATAGGCTACGGAAGTCGTAAACAAATTGGGGTGAAACATGGCTTTGATAATATAAAGTACAAAGCTGATTGAAAGTCCATGTTGGTCTATAGCCCTAACTTTGAGCCCGGCAAAAGTCCAATGGATAATAATCACCCTGAATAAGTGGCTCATGGTGCAATTCTAAAGCCCTTGCATTATTTAACGTGGCGAATTGCCTCATCATGTAGGGTATGCAAAACATCGATCCCTCGTTGGGCCACCTTGGTCGCCATCCTTGGGGTTTGTCTATACAACTTGCGTTGTATTTGTGGTGCGTGTGGGTCGGACAACAGCTGCGTTTCAAGGTCGACCTTAAAGACACCGAGATAGTGGCTAGCGGTCAGATAGTGTCCCTGTCTAATAAAGGCCACCTTGGGGTCGGCCGGGCGAGTATGAAAATTAAAGTGGCCCACTATCTTCTGCTTGGGTTTCCGTTAAGCCAATGCTCGTAAATCAAGACCAATTAACTTTCCTGGTTTTTAGTTCACCCACTTTTTTCTGGCTCAATGTCACGAACTCTTCGGTTGTGCGTGCAAGGTCAAAGGGAACGGTCGAGGCCCTAATTGGGCTACCTGTAAGGCAATGTGGTGCTCTGAACAGTGCGTTTAAGTGTTGTGATCACACACGTAGTTGCTGGCAATTACAGTCCCTGGCAATGGAAATATTTTATCCCTGCGCTTGACCCCTGGCATTCGATATTTGCCGTGGAGTTTGTCATTATTTATTCAAATTGTTGTGGAAAATATGTGCTCGATTGTTGAATCAATAATATTCCTAGTTACCAACTAGTAGCGCTTCATCAAAGAGGTTTACAGCTTTAAAGTTTAAAGGAATTTTGGTACAGAATACTAAAACATTTGTAAGTTTAAAATGGAATATGTTTCGTATTTTTAATGTTAATTTAATGTTTTGAGTGTTAGTGGTGCATATCTGACTCAGTGCCATATGCAGTTGAGACGGACTGTACTTCAGGACCCTTGACCCGTGGCCATATCGAAGCCCAGGCTTTCACCTTGGCTCACTGGCACCCCTGTCCAGAGTTCCCCACTTTCCCATCGCTTATCCGCCCCTCCTCCGGCTTTTCCTGTGTGACAATTTCGTTGGCTGATTTGCGTGTTGGGGCCTAACAAAGTATTACGCGACACGCCATAGCCAAAACACACACGCACACCCACTCGGGGAGTGCATCCACACCACGGGATACAAGCCCCCCCTCAACTTTTGCCCCCACACCCCTGAGCTTGTCAGCATTCCGGGTGTTTTTCATGATTAATGAGCATCATTTTGAAAATGGAGTTTCAAACATGTCACCTTTCTGGTTCTCCATAATGTAGAAAGCTTCTTCTTCGGGTTCTAGAGCTTCTTCTCAGGATTCTTCTTCCTCTTCCTGGCGTCTTCGCTAAGTGTGCAAACAGTAATTATAAATATGGGCGGCCCCGCCCCCATTTCCGGCCCCTTTTCGCGCCCACCCCTAAAGGCTGACAGCGGGAGGGGCTGAAGAGAGCGGTTGGACTTACAGCGGTAGGGGAACAGAAATTTCGCTATAACGATAATTAGTTTTGTTTCCTGTCTCAGCCAAGTTGCTGCGAATTGCGTTTTTGCATGGCACATAGTACTAGGGCCCCCCCCTTTGGCACGCCTCTTGGCCCCCCCTTTAAGCACATACATACATTTATGGCTTGCACTTACAGTGCACTGCTCAGATAGAAAAACATGTGGATACGTTTGGGAAATTTAAGTCTCTTCTGTGACTACATTTTGAAGCACTAAAATCCAACGATTGATTGAGTCCACACTATTACCTAATTATTGAAAATTCTGTTATTAACTTGAGCTTGAGGTGTACATTTTCAAAGCTAAACAATATTTCTTTAAGTGTGCCCGGCCAGGCGTCAAATGCAGCGAAGGGACAGGGAAATTGGGTTTGTTCTGTGGGCGAGAAAGGGGGCAGGGGCGTTTGAAATGGGCGGGGCCGGAGAAGGACTCGCGGCCAGCATTTTGATTAATTGCATTGCGCTGCCTTGCTCCTTCTTTCCCTGCAGAACTAGAACTACTTCTTCTTGTCCCGCCCTGCCCTGCCGCTCGGCTTTTCGCGTCGTCCTGCGCTTTTTAAATATTAAATTGTTGCCAGCGAAACGGAAGTGAAACATGAAAATGAAGAGCAGCAAGAAAGGAGAGCGGAAGTGGCTCAGAAAAATAGTGACACCGAAGGTGCCCTATAAAAAACATTATCATTATATACAACTTTTGGAACATTTGACCAAGCATTTCAATTTTAGAATTTTTATATTTGTTTAAACTTTTCCATTAGTACTTAAAATATTTTCAAATGTATTCTACATTTAAACCAGAAAAAAAAATATACATATATAATATTTTATAAACTACATAAAAACTAAAGTCATTTTGGATGGCAAAACCTCAATACCCGCCGGCGAGCCCAGTCATGCATTGCGTGAAATGACTTTAAATTATGGAGTGCACTTTCGGGAGACTCCTGGAGATCCTCCGGACCCACCCGCCGACCTGAGAGTCAATTAAAGTCAGCATTATAGTCGAGATGTGGCAGTAAATCATATTGCGTTTGGGGGGGGGGGAAAGGGTTTGCGGTGCGGCCAGGTGGGGCAATCGATGGGTAAATCAATGGGAGGGGGAAGGGGCTTAATTGCCCCGCATTGCGTGCTGAAAATTTCGATTTTAATTGCCATCGAAGTTCCACTCGAAGTTCACGCCCATCCAATTATGGCGAGTCCTCGGTTCAAAGCCAAAGGACCTCGGCGACTCCTGGCCACCGTCTCCTTCCGCTCATAACAATAAATTTCAAACGAAACATAAACAAAGCTGGGAGACTGCGGACGGCCAGAGCCTTCGTTCTAGTCCGGACTTTTAACCCAATGTCTCCGCCAGACACAGAGAACCGGACCAGAGGAGAAGACAGATGACGGCGGGAGTCAGAGGGCGAGGATTACAAATTGACCCGAATTTGGGCCATGAGAAATGACCGGAAACGATCAAAGAGCACTTCTGTGTGCCATATGCAGTGTGTCAAATAAATCACAGCACGGGCCCAGGCAAACTGCTGGCCATTCGGCAATTTTGAGGCGATTTCCGAAAAGCAATCAAAAATGAGGGGGCTGTAAATGCAATTAAATAATAGAAATCAAAGGCTACTAAAGGTATTAATAAAAAAGCCTTCGTTCTACAAGAATTTTTAGAATTAACTTTTTGTTCCAATTTTTATTAAAAAATGTCGATAGTTCTATTTTATGTAATAAAGATTTAATTTTGGAATGCACTTTCATTTATTAAAATATTATATTATAACAAAATCGTAGAACAATTTAGAATATTTTCTAAATTAAATTTGATTTTCGCAAGGCAATTGAATTTATTGTTAAAATACTGTATGATCAACTTTAATTGCTTTTCCCAGTCACAGATTTAATACTCTATAACCATTGTTCGCCTCGTGGCATAAAAAATTCGGCTGATGTGTCCTTGCCTTGACATTTTTTGCTGTTTTTCTTCCCTTTTTTGGCCGCTGAGCAGCGAATATTTCCGAGCTCCTTTTGTTGGCCATAAATGACTCATTTGTATTCATTGTTACGCCCCGACGCTTTCGTGGGCGGTAGGGCGGACCGGGGGCGTGGCCGTCTGTCCTGTTGCGGCATGTAGTGCAAATGAGGAGCTAACTTTTGGTGTTTGCTCGGTTGCTTGCTGGCCCGCAGCTTATCAAGGATTATTGCGTATACGCAATGTGTGCTCCTATAAGTGTAATAATGAGGCTGAATAAAATCTAATTGACTTCCGACTCAATAAAATGGAGCAGTCTATCTGCAAGTCACAGGCCAAACAGTTTTACGAAAATACAATCTTGAAAGTATCTAGAGAACAGTCCAATATGACTGTGATTTCCAATAAAACTTACATTTTTAGGGTTCCACTTTTGGACAGTATTTTGATATAATGTTTAGGATTTTAGGAATAGGTCATTTTTTATTAGATTTTATGATTGGTTGAACTATGCTTTTTCTTACTGAGACTTCCTTTTCGTACGTTAAGTTGTGTGGGATGTTTGTAAACTTAAAATTCAATACAAAATTATCCAAACTCTATGGGTTATCATTTTACATATACATACATTTATTACATATTTTTACCTTTAGTTTTACCAATTTTATTATGTAGAACATGAGTTGTTCCCACTGCTATATGCTATAGACCACCTGTGAATCCCCGTGAACTCCGGCAGTCACTGCCTGAGATATATTGCCTAACAGACGACCAGATCTCGAGTGGACACGTGTATTATGTGCTCTTCCTTGGAGGTGTATATATTATATTGCCAGGACATGACCAAGTAGCCGGGAATTTCTAATGCTCTCCGTGCGCCGACGACGCTTTATTTTGTTCATCGCATTTCCGCGTGTTTTCCTCCCTGTTTTTGCTTTTGTTCTGAAGGCGGCACTAATGACATGCTGCTTAGGGTGCCAGTCGGCTGAGAGTGTGTGTGGGTGGTGCGGAGGGCTGGGGCTGGGGTTGCGACTGTGGGTGGTGCAATGCCACATGCTGGGGCACAGTGTGCAGCTAATTGGGGCAACGTGGCGCCGTGCCTTTGCCTTTCGCCGTGGACGGTGTGTGCCAGCTTCCACTTCACTTCGCCCCAGCCTGGCCGGGCCCCTGGTCCGCACCACCACCCCCAGCCCATTTTTGATGTCTCTCCTTTTGGCTGGGGGCCCAGACATGCCATGCATTATTTTTATGGCATCATAAAAATTTAAATTAATTTTTTTCTTTGCTGTTGCCACTCGACACACACACATGGGGCATGGCATTTGTATGCAGCTGTTGTAGTCTGCCACGCCCACTGGGAGACCGCCGCCACCGCCCCCGCCCCGGTGGCAGTTAAAGTTTCCTTTCGCTTGGCGCAATTTTTCAGGATAATTTTCATTGCTTCGCTTCCTCTGGCGCGCTTGCAACGCCATTCCATTCGATTTTTAATTCATTTAGCCCCCGCCAGTGCATTGGCGAACACCTCAAGTGGCGCCCCTTCGCCACCCCTCCCCCTTTGGAAAAACAGTAAAAAACATACCCCCTTGACTTTATGGCTTCCGGCCGCCTAAAAGTATGCAGCACACTTTTTATAGCCATCTGTGGGCGGAAGTTCGTTTTTTAGAATTTTTATTTCCTGGTGTGTGCAACATTATTGATTGCGGTTTTGGGTTTGCCCATGTCCAACGATCATGTCGCCCGAAAATTGGAATGTGGTTTCGGGATTTATGTGTTGTAAAAATATATAAGTAAAGAAAAAGTGTACAGCTGTGCCGCAAAACGATGTTATATTCCATACGAACCAAGAATTAAAATGTATCTAAAACAGTGCCACAAGTATTTGATTTATTTGAATTTTTGTGTTGGAAAAAAGTTGACAAGCGAGTGGTTTAGTTTGTCCATAGACTACTAGCCTAGTAGTCTAGTTTGCCTAGCAAAACTAACTTAAAATAATCGAAAATATTTCAAATTGTACTTTAATTTACAAACAAAAAACTAGGAAATCGCACTACGTTTTAAGGGAAGCCAGGTATAAATTATAGCTAGAAACTAGTAAAACAAATTAGTTTGGCCAACTTAAAGCCAGCTAAACTACAAACGTTAACTTTCCGTGGCTTCCATCAGCCAGCTGTTCCGCTCTCTTTCTCGCCGTGTCGCTCCGTCTCGCTTCCGCGTTGGCTGTGTGTGAAACGCAATAAAGGCGAATTGTCTGTAAAATTTTTATTGCTGGCCACAGTTGGCGGTTGACTTTCCCAACAGAGGTGCGAGGGAGAGGGCAGATGGGGGAGTGAAAGAGAGGCAAGCACCGGAAGTCACTTTGGCAGCTGCTCTGCTCATTGCGGCTTCATTTGAAATCAAACAAACTCTATTGAAATGTTTCTAAATAATTAATCATTTTCGGCGCAGCGGGAGCTCTTTTCACGGGGGGTTTCTCGGCTTCTGTTTGGTTTTTTAAACCAAAAGTGCCCTCAACTCGCTTATGTGAGCCACATTGGTGGGGGCCAATAGAGCGTGACTTTCCGCGCCTCACAAAGTGTACGACTGCGAAGAGGAGGGTTCTCCTAGGCATAAATATGCATGCCGGCGCGCCTGTCATTATGCAGCAAACTATTCGTACATGCGGCAACTTTTGCCTTTCTGCAAAGTTGCCTCAATTACAGCGCCCGAAAGTGAGGGCGGGGGCGCTGAGCCGCTGAGAGGCGGAGGGGCGTGGCAGGGACGCTCGGCTGGTCCGCGGCCCTAAGTATGCAGAAAAGCTACTTGTCGGCTTCACACATAGAAAATAGCACTAGGTTTGTGGTAATTAAATTGAAAAAATATCTAATTGCTTATGATATTTAATGAAATTAAAAATTAAATGCAAACGTAAAAGATTACGATTTAATTTATTCCCATGATTAAAATCAAAGGTTAAGCAGACGCACAATTCTCTCAGTGCACTTGAAGATGCCTATGTGTGTGCGTGGCAGTAAGTAACCTACTTTAAGTTCTTTTGGCTGCCGTCATCAGCGGCAGCAGCAGCGCTGCCAGTCGCGACTTGAATGCAGCAAATTGCCGACGTCCAAGCGCTGGGCTTTAAGTAGGGTTTTCGAGGGAAACAAATGGGCTTAGAGGGCCGCAGACTGGCACTGGGCCTCCAACTTGCAGTTGGTACACAAAATTAAACAACAAATTGTTGCCACACAATTCGCGTGCCAAGCGATGCTCTCATTTCTCATACAGCACAAGCACGCCCATCCGTCCATCGGACATGTACCTAGGCGACTATGTACCATGCACCCTATATATGTTTCGGAAAAACTTTATGTACTAAACTGCAGCATTTGCATGTCAAACAAGAGTCGTAGAGCAAATTGTACAGTGAGGAGCGAGCAAAGTTTCCAGGAAGCGAGGATCGCAAGTGGAGCTTAAGGAGCGGGACGGGGGTCTTAATGCCCCAAAGATTTTCTGGTGAATGGGGAAATACTTTCGAGTTGGCAGGGGATTGAGAATTCGAAACTTTCCTAAACAAATGTGGGATAAGCATTTCGTTTTCACTACTTTCGGATTACAGTTAGCGTTTTAAAACTAGTTTTTAAATTTTTATTAAAATGTAATATGTGGTAGTACGTGCTTTAACATGTACGATAAACATTTCCTTCTAATGCATTCAACAATTTTTGTTTTCCAAAGTTCTGAAAATATTTTCCACTGATTGGTTTACTTTCGTACTGCGATTTATTTTGGTACGGCAACAAAATGTACTTAAGTGATTTGATAGGGAACAGCAAAACATTTTGAAAGAAAAAATAAAAACAATGCAAATAAATGTTGTAGCACAGAAACAGCAGAGCCCAAATATTTGAAAGGCCAGAACTAAATCTGATGCCAAGATCAACCCACTTCCTTTGGGCCCTTAGCTTTTGTTGCACCGAAGATTCATGACTGACACGGGGCTTTCTTTTGGGGTTGTCTTATCGCAAGGACTTATGGAGCCTCAGCCATTCGTGGCTCCTTGCGTCCATTCACTCTCTGAGGAGCAGAAACGCCTCGAAGGCATATGGCTGGCTGGTGATCCCATTTGCGGGCTTTGAAAGATAGCCACTTGACTTGGCTCGGGCCGTGTCTTAGTTAGTTACCTTTAAGTAGGCTATAAATACCCGTTTCTGGGCGGCTGGGCGGCTGGGCGGCTAATGTATGTCAGTCGTGCGCATAATTACGGTGGCGCTGCATGTACAAACACGTGCAGCACGAACAGGTTGGCAAACACACACACACACCCATAATCGGGCCAAAAAGAAAGCCAAAGAAAGTGCACATATGCACATGCAAAACACACACTCATGCAGATCCAGATCCCGAACCAACTTAATTGCATGTCGAGTGCTGGCAAATTGAACGCTTAATCATTTGAGCCGCATGCCTGGCCAGCGATTAGTTTTTAATGCGACTCGATTGCCATCTCGCCGACTGATGGCTGATTAACTTGGCTAACTGGCACGCCTGACTCGCAGAGGCCCTCGAAAGGGACATTTCAAAACCACTGGGGCATAGCTGACGGCCGCCATTCGCAAGCACTCCAATTAGACGTTCGGTATGTTGCTGCTGAAATAGCTAAAAAGTTAAGCCTGGGGTTCACAACGAGTCCTGCGCTTTGTCGTTGAAAGTCTTGTATGCATATTATTTAATCTATCGATATTTTCATTGATAAGAATACCTTTTTGATAGTCATGGGAGGATTATTTTAAGTCTAGGCTCTCATAAAATCGGACATATTTTGCATCAAATATTGATACATTATCGATTTATACGTTCGCAACCTGAAGGTGCTTACCTATAGTTAAAGGATTCGGAAAGAGCCCATCTTATTTATGATTCAGTAATTTAGTTCTTGCCCTAGTTATAGGTGTTTAATTCTGTCCGTTCATTTATTAAATAAATAATAAACATCATTGAAAGAACTCCAGCGTTTTTTAAAGTCATCATAGCAATTTCTAGGCCTAAAGCAGGGCATTACACTTTTTTGATTGACACTAATTGACAGTTGAGTCGGCTCAGGTGTAGATGCCCTACATAAGCAATTTGCCCTCTTAAAAGCAAATAGCAGCCTTACCATTTCCCCTGTTCCTCAAATAGGAGGAATTAAAGGAGGGAAGCGGGGATACAGAACTTGGGGCAAACGTTGACACACATCCGAATCGAAAGCCTGCTAAGCTACGCCCAAAAAGTTAAACGAAAACTTTGCTCAAGATTGAGTTTTTGAGATTTGACTGCAATTATGACAAAAATCACAGACAAAGTGATTCAAATTAGGAAAGTATTTTGTGTGTATTTAATTCAGGACATTTCGTCAAGGCTTTTGTCTGCTTCGAACTGGAAAATGGGCAAATTTGTCAGCATGCACAGGAAAAGTTATGTTGTCTGTTATTTCGGTAATTACTAAAGTCACAAATTTATTTATTTCAGGTAAGCGTGGGTCATTAGTTATGATTAAAAATAGATTTTAAACTTAGTGGTAATTAATTTAAAAATTTCTAAAGTATGTTTTTTAATTATAAATTCGTTTATTCCAAATTATATTTTTATACATTTTTGTATTATTAGTTACGTATTTTCTTTTAAATTAAGAAAAATTAAATTGTTCTCTCTGTATTGAGGAGGAGGCTTAAATTTAAATGCTCTCAGTGGCCATAACAGTCGAAAAGAAGCTTATTGAACTTAAGGCCCTGGGAAATACGGACTGACCACTGAGTAAATGTTAAATGCTGCCGGTCAGGGCGGCGGGAATCGGATTGGCAGGGGAAAAGGGGGCTACTATAACATCATTGGAATGCCGGTCCCAGCCCACAGTCATAAATTTGTCTGCGCCACTTGCCTTCGGTGCCTGGAAATTAATTCATTATCGATTTTCGTTTCGTTTCATTTGCTCTGGCTTGTTTTTTTTGTATTCCCTGTAATTGCAAAGAAAGGGGTGTACCTTATCTTCTCTAAAAATTAATTAAAGTGCTTGAAAAATAAATTTTTTTTCGCATTTTTCTAAGGTGTTATAAACCAATTTCTGCACAAGTTTTTAAATATTTATATAATCGTAGCACTACATTACACTTAAATAACTTGATACTGTCCCAATTTCAAATGCTCTACATGTGAAACAGAGGATATTTAAATTTAGTCTAGGTTTATTACCACTTATAAATTCATTGATTACTGGGTACATGGTTGTAAAACTCCCAATAAATTTTTTTTTACCAGCTTTGTTGCTGCCGAGACCCGGCTTAATGCGGCCATTAAAAACATGCTGGGCGACCATGGAAATGATGACGACGATGACGATGGCAATGCCTTCGAGTAGCATTATGAATGGATCATTTACAAAGTCAACACAATTAAAATACACGCCCATCGACCGACCGCAACTGAAACTGAAAATGCAGGCGGGAATACGGGAAGTCGGTGTGCAAACGGAAAAACAGGAAATCGGCGGAAGATGCCAATGAGAAGTGCGAGCCCAAACACGAAAAAAACCCTTTTCAACTCCGCTGACACCACCAGACATCCGGAACCAGTCGGTGTTACCAGTAACCAGTACTCAGTCAGGTAAATGAGCCCCCAGAGATGGGTAGCAGGGAAACGCGGGTCCTGGGTAGAAAGAATGTGAGTATGAAACGTGAAATATTAATAGGGCAAAACGGTAGGGAGCAAAACAAATGCGCCAACATCGATTGATGTCCTTGGTTGTGGTCATTACCATATTTCAAAGGATACTCGGCGGTGCGTTTGTGGGGGAACTCTTAGGCACAGTGAGTTCAAGGATTTTATCCTTTTTCTTTGTCATAAAGAGTTTTTCCTCTGAGAGTCAATACAAATTGAATTCTTATTTTACATGCATTTAAGTTTAATAACTAAAAACGAAATTAAAACGCTTTAATATAGGTATGAAACTGGCGGAATAAATTATAATCTGTTCATATGTATTATGAATTGAAAATGTATATAGACTTTATTTTATAACAATTACTGAACATCCATCACAGGGTATGCTCAACTTTACCCCACCTTATCAGCGAGCAAGCTGCTAACCTTTTATTTAATTTGCTGTGGCCAAAGTTCAAAGGTAAGCCCTGAGTGTGTGTGTGCGGTAGCCGGTCGGCAATCGGGGATAACCATTTACACAAATGGACTGTGTGCGTTTGGAAACCCCTGAGCTTCTTAACCCTTCACCCCAAAAACACCGGATCCATTTGGAACAATGCATTGGCAGGGGTCGTAAGGTGGAATTTGTTCAAATTTGCTTTGGGCTTCCTCATAGTATTCATCGAGCTGCCTTTCAATAATGCATACGGTCGAAACGATTCGTTAGCTTCATTATGATGGGTAATGATCGAACTGAGACTTTGACCTTTGCCCCGGGAATTAAGCCTTTACCGCCATACCTCACTACCAGGGTATTTTATTAAAAGAATGAGTTAATAGAAATGGTCTATCTTCTGTTTACACTTATATAGCTTTAAATTTAACATTTGTGAAATAGTTTAACTATAACCTTTCCCTGCGATTCTCAATATTAATATTCCTCTCACTCTTGGGCCTTCCTCTGCGTTTTCAGGTTTTCAAACGTATGAGCAACTTGTAGAAGCTGAAATTATTTTTTAAGTAATAGACGAGACAACCCTTATGAAAATTATATTAACTTAAATTATGGCGGAAAGTTAAAAGCTCTTAAAAATGGCTCAATTTCAAAGCATATCATCAAGCGCCATATATAAATTAGACTCTTGGCTACGCATTAAAGGGTTAACTGCTATTTTATGAACTCCTTGCATTCCCTTTCGGCCAGCAGTGAGCAACAATTTTCGAGGGCGACTCCTTGGCCCGAAGGCAGCAAATTGAGTTGCGCATTGAACTTCAAGGCTAATTTATTTTATGGCTGCACCCCCGCCCTTCGTTTTTTGTTTATTGTCATTTGATTTTTGAGCCGGAGTTTTGCCCTCCGTTGAGCTTGAAAGTTTTTTTTTACCCTCTCCCTCGCTCAGTTTGTTTTGCTTTTCTGTGGTGTGTTGTGTTTTCTGCTTCAGTCATAAAACACAACAGCAAAAGAAAGCAGCGGCAAAGTGGGGAAAAGACCAAAGGACTAAATGTTGCCAGTTTATCACATCATTGGGCGCCTTGGGGGGAACGAAACGGTTGGGTAGATAAGTATATGAGTCAAGTGAACCACTTCGGGATTTAAGTTTAAAGGAGCTTTGAATTTAATTTAAGTCACTTTTTGTAAAGAAAATAACACATGAGTCCTTTTTTTTACTAAAAATACTAATGCAGATAAAGGGGAAATGTTTAATAGCGGTGCCACTATTTTCTGTTCGTACCTCTCTCTGCTTTTCTCATTATTTTATGCACCACCTCGGCAGAACTCTTCTCCGCGCTTCTCAACATTTTGACTTTTACTTTTAACAAGTTTCCTCAGCCACTTTGCCATGACTTTTGGGAGTGCAATTTTCACAAAAACGTACTCCGAGAGAGGTGGCAAAAATTACACTTGATCTGTGCGTTGGAGTGAACAATTTTCGGATGCTGTTTTTTTATGACCCACCATGTTGGCACCTGTGCCCCACCTGCATGGCCGTGGGTTAACGTGTGTGTGCCAGTGGCAACATCTCTCGCCTGTCGTCGTGCATCTGGTAAAAAAAATAGAAAGAAAAAATGGTAAAGAGCACCTGGCACGCCCCTTCGCTGAGCGGTGGGCGGCTTAACAAGTATGAAAAGCCAGGACATAAAATTTAAACAAGCTGCTGCAAGAATCGTCTGCGTCCAGACCACTGGACCCCGAATCCAGCCCCTTCCGTGCTTATTTTTACCAGCTTTTCTTTCGTCCTCGCCTGTGGCTTTTCCTCTTGCAGTTTTTCGTTCCTCATAGGCAGACCGTTGAATTTTTGAAGCGGGTAGGCGATTTTAAAGGGATTATTTTTTTCTCCGCGTCACAGTACTCTTCTTTTCTGAAGCGGACTGTTTTTGTTCGTAAGGAAGGTTCCGGTGCGCGAAAAGGGGGCGTGGCAGTATAGCCGACTCGTGGGGATGCTGCATGCGGCACATGCAAAACCACAAATGATAGCAAAGTTGAGCTGGGTGCGTGTGGCTGGTGTTGTTGCTGCTGTTGCAGTGATGTTGCTGCTGTTGCAGTGTGTTGCTGCTGCTTCTGCGGCAACAGCAGCATCCCAATCACAGGAAGGGGAGGTGCAGGCGGAGATTTGAAGGCAGAGCAGGCGGGGGAGCAGTGGAAGAGTTCTGTGGCACTCGCCGTAGCTGTCGCACTTTCAGTAATGTGACACTTTGGGCCATGGCATGTGGCAGCTGCAACAGCACGGCAGCAGCACAGCAACAACAACCGGAACCGGAACAACAACAGTGCCACCTCTTTAGCCAAAATGCTAAATATACACGCTGTAAGCTTATGGATAGACAGCCAACTTCCAGAGAAATGCATGTCTGAGAAGGTGGATCGGTCGATAAATCAAATTGCTGGCAAAAGAAAAACTAAAGCACTGGGAAATGTATAAGGGGCTGCGATATGAGTTAGATTTTACTATTCTATCATATTTTTATCTAATACCTATAAGCTCAAAAGAAATCAATGTATTTCTGTATTACGCGTTTTATAAATGTGTTGCGATCTCTGAATGTTTACAAATAAAAAACCACTCCGATTTAATAGTTCGGTATATAACATTAGAACACTTGTTTAGAGCCGAAAGAAATCAAACGTTTTGCAACCATATATGCCAGTTTAACTCTATTAAAAACAGTCAGCGATTCCTTTAAATTCAGGACTTCTTCCATTCTACGCCCTCTTCATGGGGTGTCAGTGAGAAAGGAAGAGGGCTAGGGGCAGAGGATGACAGAGGGGCAACAATAAAGTCCAAACAATTTATATTAATCATACGCAATGTGGTGCCAAATTGTTCCGGGCATACTCAGCACTTAAGGAAGCCCCCACCCCGACTACGAAACTCCTGCTCTGCGATATTGGTTCGGTGCAGTGCAGCAGCTAAAACTACGACATCGTTGGGGCAAAGACGTTGACGACGTCTACGACATTTCGAGCACTTCCCGGACAAAGTCAGGCTCTTAACGCATGCAGCCGGAGGACGAAGGATGCGGATGGAGGATGGGGACGAAGATGCGAGCGATAAAAGCGCCAGCTAAAACGGATGGTGTATTATCCCTAACGACCAGCATATAAAAATAAATCCCCAGCCGAATGCAGAGCGACATCGGACCCAAAGTGGGCGTGCCCAATTGGCCTATAATTTGTTAGGCATGGGTGTACTGCGAGAAACACTGCTAATGGGTATTATTATAGCACTTGTAAATATGGTAACCACGGCTGAACAGCGATTCATCTTGAGATAATATGATTACCTAATCATTTAGTCTGTTAACGCCCTTCTCTGCGCTTCTCAAAATATTTAGCTGTGCAGTAAAGACATATTCCAAACATACATTTTAATTTCTTTCTAAAGAAATATTTTTCCAAGTGCATAGCTGGTCGGCACTTGGCCTTAAATGTATTTTGGGCTAATTATGCTGAGTGAGTGAGTAAGGACAATTGTCGGACGACAAGTGCATTGGGCTAGGACGATTAATATTGGGCGACTAGACAAGGGAGCACTTTGCACTCGATTAGCGTATAGCAAATTGCGCCTGAGTGGGGTCGACTGCTCAGGTAGTCATATCTCCATCCTGGAACATAAGGACAAAGGATCATGTGGGCGGCCATTACAGCATAAAGTTTCGGGTTTCGTGCGTCTTATGGTCCATTATGCTGCCCGCAAAAAGCCCCAGAATCGTATTTACCAATCTGTTAATTATATTAATGTGGATTAAAATTTCCATGTGGTTGCACACAAACAATCGGGAAACAACTAATTAAATTAATTTGATTTTTCCCTGTCCTAAATGCAAACAAATTTTGAATGAACAATTCAAGACAAACGTAATCCCTATGCAAAGCAACTAAACCGTAAACAATAATTATAGATCAAAAATAGTTTGTAGTAAACAAATCGTAGCATTACTAAGCCCACTAAAAACGTTGATGTATTAACTTCAAACTATCTATAAAAGCAGGAGATAAGTTGGGCAATAAAGTAATATAGTTTCAAGGCGGACAGTTAATGCTGGGTAGTAAGACATTAAAGTTTAAGCGTATGCAGTAAAAACTTTAGCAAAGTGCAGGCAGTACAAGTGCATCAGAAATGGCGGAGATAAAGTTTCGATGTAAGTTCCCAAAATAAATATGGAAAGGGCAGTAAAAACCAAAGAACGCTGGATTTTAAAAACTCGCTTCCTTATTACAACTGAATAGGAGCTGTGGTAAATGCTTTTTTTAATGGCATTATAAATAGCATTCCGATTATTTCGGTTTGAGCCTCCTTATGCGCTTCTCATTATTTCATGTCCACCCAGTAAGGAGCTTTCTCTGCGCTTCTCAATATTTTGATTTAAGCTTGCAACATAAACGACAAACATTACTTAGCCATGAATTTCGGGAGTATTATTCCCCTCGCAAATGTGTCTATAAACCATAATCATTTCCTATTGCCCTCGCATTAATTAATCCTAAGCTGTTTAACCAACAAATGCCGATGCTGTCCCTCCTCCCATTTAGAATCAAAGACTCTAGGGTTACCCTGTTCGTCGTGATTAGGCCACTAATTGGTTCAATCAAAGTGTCTTCAGAGTTAATTAAATGCTGTTCTCCGAGAGAACCTTTCAAAACAAGTCCCAATAATCGTTGAAATAATTACCTATCCCTGAGAACACACACACATGGGAATGAGATTGTGGGATTGACTGACTGACAAAAGTTTTGCGTGCGGCCTCCAAAAATGGCGTTGATTATTTAAGTACTTAAACGTGTTTTTGTTAATGAGCTACGAAATAATTCATAAAATTCCAAAAGGCTCAGCGAAGCCCCTTTTAATTTCCCTCTGACCCCCCAAGGCACTTGAAAATATAATCCTCGGCGCAATAATGTGCGAGTATTTACTTAATCTGTCTCCTCTTGCGGGGGAATTTTCCGCCGTCGTCCGCGAATCGCACAATGAAAATTGCTTTTATTTACTTTTGATTATCTGCTTATGGACAGCAAGGCAACAACAAAGGCAGGGGAAAAATAAAGTTTGAAAAACAGCAGACAAACAATAATGGCGGCTGCCTGTTATGCAAAAAAGCGGTGCAGAAAAGCGGCTCCAAAAAGCATATAGATTAGCAAAACGCAGTAGTTGCCATGAATTCAGTGGTTGTGAATTGTGCCAACAATGAAAGCTACTACGAGGGATAACTTTTAAAACAGTGGCATTTTTTTCGGACTAGTAAATATAAATGTTGCCAAAATTAAAGTACTTGGCACTTATGGATTTTCTACAACATTAAACTAGGCACAAAAGTTTACATTGGCTTAAATTATGTCTTGTTTATTGTGAATTTTTATAGTCAGTAATTAGTGACATTTTACTGTTATTAACACCTGTAGGTATATGAAAAATCTGAAATGTGGTTAACAAAGAGGACAACAATGGGTGCTTTTAAAATATTAAAAAAGTTATTGGAAATGCAGTCAAAAAGCAAATAAATATAGAAAGTCGGAATAACAACTAACACCAGTTGAGTAACCCAGCTTTTCTATTTATTCCTAAAGACAAAATGAGAAGGAGGCGACAGAATGCCAACAGAAAGGCGATATCAAACAAGCAAACAAAAAGGCAAACAAAGAGACAAGCAAACGGCTTATGGCCAGGTTTAAATGTGGACCATACGGACGGCGATGCTGGCCATGGCCAACAATCGAGGGTGGTTTCCACAACGCAACTCTTCGAACTGTGCAGGCCCACCGCTTTATGGGTTTTGCCCTTTTTTGCGGACTGTCAACACTGCCTGTCGCGGTTGTAAAATCAGCGAAATGTTAGCACTCAGCCAAAAATAAACGAAAAAGTATCTAGAGTGAAAGCGCAAAGGGTCGAGAGTGCGGATACTGAGTACTTTGTGGGGGGACATTTTACGAGAAGGTCGAAATGGGTTGCAAAATGTTAACCAGAAATTAAACACATTTTCGGAAAGCCATTTAAGTCGAGGATGGAAGAAGGGTATTTACAAGCACAATTTTGAACGTAAACATGTTTATTTTTTTTACATTATTTTAGTAAAAATATGTGTCCTACGAAAGCTTTAAGCAACATTTTTTTAGTTTTATAGAATGGAATGAAATACATTGCTTCAAAGATATTCTCATTGCTTATTTTTTTTTTTAATATTGTTTGTAAGCACATTTTACTTATTATCTGATAATTTTAATATTAATGCAAATTCTTATATTTATTTCGACTCCTAATACACTTTTATTGTTATTTTGGCATCATTTTTTGAGGTCTATTTTATGGCAGTAAACTGTTATAAATAAAATAGGTGTTGTGTTAAGAAGATTCCCGCGAATTGACCCTTGGCCTGTGACCTTCCAGGGTACCACAAACAAAGCCGCACCTGCAAGGCACACACATGCAGGGGCCACCCACCCGCACACCTGCCATAAGCCACGTGGCACACCCACCCACCCTCCTATCGGGCCATAATTTATGGCCAAACGGATGCGCAAAGTAGCAAAAGCAAAGCACGACAAGAGCATAGCAAAAGCAAGGGCGAAAAGTGTTACCTCTGGCCCGCCGGCTATTTAAAGTGTGAACGCACGGCTTCGAGTGGCTTCGATCTCATCGGGATGATGAAGAGGCTGCGTCTCAGAGCAACAAGTCGTGGGATTCGGTTTCGGATGCCGATACCCCTTATCCGCATCCATCCACAGCCACAGCCACAGCAAGAGACAGACACTCTCGGATTATGGCATTTCGATCATGTGCTTGTGCGAATTTAATTGCTTTCCGATGGCCGAGGAATGAGGAATCGCAGCAGCTGGCCGAGTGGCTAAGCATATTGGCATGCAAAAATGCATAGCATACATTCGGGGGCAGTGGTCGGCGGGCCACGATGCGTATGAGTAATGCCATTGCTTGCCACCAGGATTACTCATACGCCGTGTGGCCGCTCCACTTGTGTGTGTGTGTGGCTAACGCAGTCAGGCACTCGCACAAATCTGTGTGATTTCCACAAAATTACATTTTGCAGTTACAAGTGTTATAAATAAATTTTACGTTTCAAAATGTTTGTCAGTGCGGTCGGAGTCGGCCTTTTTCCCAGTTTCATTCTCGTTTCCCCCAAAATGTTTGTTTGTGTGACTTTTGTGTAGCTGCTAAGTGGCAAAGCACACACCCGCACACCCACGCAGCTAACTGCATTTAAATTGCAATTTTCGCAAAGCAAGGCAAACATTTTGGACGGCATATCATCGGATTTATCTGAGCCGCATGTGTATATGTACCCTGTGCATGTGCCAATTGTAATGTATATGGCTCCGCACCATATCCATTCGCATTTGACAACTTGATAGTGGCATACGTATATGTTTAATATGAAATTCCGCAAATTGCTTCTGTTATCGCAGACGATTTGGCATTTGTCCGCCTGCCAATTTTCGGCTTGGAAAATATTTCGAAAATCTCTGATTAAATAAAGAGGGGAGAGCTGGAGCTTCGACTGGAATTCATTGGTTATTAGGTTATAATTAACAAGAAACAGTGCTGAAAGTTCTCTAAGTTATTTATTTAAGTTTGCTACAGGACTGCAATACACCATTATGAGATAAAAGCAATAGAAAAATTGTTCGAAAGTTAAAGCTCCTCCTATATTTTAGATAGGCTTTTAAATATTTATGATTTGTTCTTCTTTTTACTGGATTAAATATAAAAAGGAAATTTAACTGCAAGAATTCGGCTTCGGATAAACATTTTTTTAACCCAATTATTTGCAATTCCAGAATCATTAATATTATAACATAATAGGCTCTTATACAATTATGATTATTTTGTAAATGAAATGGGGCTGAAAATTGCATTAAAAAACATGCAAATTCACATGAAATCTGGCGTCTATTGGCTTTAATATTTTAAAAGCCACAACTAATTAGAGTACACAAATAATTAAATTAGATTTTAATATTTTAATAACAAGTGAACTAAACTTAATTGGCCGCAAATAACTTTTGGAATTTCATATAACTGCAGCAGCTCAAAATAATAACTATATTTCACGCTACTTAAAAACACAAAGTGCCCGCTTCAATTACGCATTCTGCACAGGCTTTCTGCCGATTTCCCCACGCACTTATGGCAACGTTTTGCAAGCCAATCCAATCAAATTAAATATACTTGCGGCTAAAAGCCTGAAATCGGAGCGGCCAGAAGCCTCAATTGTTTTGTGACCACTTAGAGCACTCAAATTGCTTTTCTGGCTGCAAACGTCCGAAAGTCCCTGCGGAGAGTGGCAGGCTAATTTCCATTTTGTGAGCGAAGCGACAGGAAGCGAAAGTGATTGAGTCGTTGTCTGGCGGCTTGGGCTTTTCAGTGGTCAGTTGGGAGTCCGCCCCCAAGAAGAGAAGCCCCCCGACGGTCCACACACTCACCATTCACATAGGCGGCGAAATCAAAGTCCTTGTCCTGTCGCGCTCCGCCATCATCTTCGATGTCCGGCCGTCGCTGCCGCTGCGGCAGATCCTTTCCCGCTTTCGGCGCGGAAATGGCGTCATTTCCGGCCGCCAGGGTCACGCAGGAGAGGCCCAGGAGCAGTGCCACCAGCGACATTGTCTTGGAGCGTTTGCGGTGTCGGCGGCTCGGGGCCGCCATGCCGCCCACTAATTGCACGCACACGGAAGCGGAAATGACACGCGGCTCGCCGGGACTGCAACTGTACAGGGTGCGGCTTGGCTCTGGGTTCTCCGCCCCCAAAACTCCAAGGATTGCCGAAAATACACTGCCAAAAAATAAACTCACAGTCGAACCGGCTCTGCGACTCAGTACTTATCGCGCGTAGCACCACAAGCCGGCCACGAAGGACTTACGCGAATTCTCCAGGAGCCGCCGAGAGGACCTGCTGCCTGGCCAACGTGCGAGGCGCAATTGAGCCCACAGTCGCCCGGCCGTACACTCATATAGCCTTGTCAGTCGACAGTTGCCAACTTGCAACACGCCGCACACGCCGCACGCCAGGAGCCGAACTTCTGTTTTGGTGAATGGACTCGGCATCGGCGAAATCCGAGTCGCATTACGGGCCGACGCCTGCGCCCTTGCGGGAATCTCGAAAACAGAAATCTGAAAGCGCGGGGAAGGGCTTGCGGGGAGCCAGAAGTCAGTTGCAGTTCATTTGCTTGGCTACGTGACGCGAGTTTTCGGTGTTTTGAGGTTTCAGCAGGCCGTGGAGGAGGTCCGGAACAAGCTGGGGACAGGGGTCTTCCCGCGAAGCGAAGCGGGATAATGGGTAATGGTCGCTCGGCATGGGGCAGTGGCAAGTCGAAGGAAGCGAGGGGTCCGAATATCGCTTTTATTGTTTCGCCACAACTGTTGCTCGGCGAAGATCAAATGGCTTGGCTGTTGTTCCGCACAACTCGTTGGTTTCAAAGATTGCTGTTGCACGGTTGCAACTCAAATTCAGTTAGGGTGCAAGTTGTTGATGAACTCGTTGGCTAGTTATGGGATGATTGCACATGATAGACTGTTAGAAAGAGATATTTAAGTCAGTTTTAAGTCTTATTTAGAACAGAATAAAAGTTATTTGAAGGAAATTTATGAATTTTAATGGAATTCTAGGAATAATAGTTATTTTATTTAAATGTTACTGTTGAATGTAATCTTGTAACTTTTTTTAAATTTATTATTTTATAATCCTACTTATTAATTTTAAAGAAATTATTGCTTATTTCAATGGTATTATTCGCCAATTAATCGTCTATTTTGTATTTGTCGTTATAGTTTTTAAGGTAATTCTTATAAATGTTTCTTCCAATAATTTCAAACAGTCATGACTCTAACTTGTGTATTTTTCCTGTAATTACAGGTAATTGAGAGTGCCGAAAAGGCTTCAAGAGCATGTGAAGCTGCGACTTGCCAAAGAGGACTGCCGCCGCTGCACTTGTCGCTGCACGCGTTGTTGTTGCTGGTCGCCAGTTGCAAGTTGCTGGTCGCAGCGGCAACTGTTGCAGCTGTGACCTGTGGCCTGTGGCCCTGCGGATAAGGAACATTTAGCCATTATTGTTACTGCCGCTGCATGTTGCTGCTGCAGCTGCTGCTGTCGTTCGGCCCCCGATTACGGGCACTGGAGTTGCTGCTGGGCTTAACTCTTGCTGTCGGTTGCTGTGCGTCGATTTGCATCGCAATTGCAGTTGCAACTGCAATTTCGCAATTTGCCATTCGCATTCGCCATTTACCATTTGCCACGCCAAACTCCTCCCCGCCTTTTCTTTCCCTCTTAATTAAAACATTTTGCAGTTGATTTGCGCGGCTGTGTGGTAATTTGATTAGCGCTCGCCCCTTCCGGGAGCTGCAACTGCAACTGCAACAGCAACAGCAACTGTATCTGTATCTGTGTCTGCGTTAACGACTCATCGAGGACCCGCAAATATTCGCGAAATATCCCTGAATATCTGGAACGGAACGAGGGTTCAAAAATAAAATCAGGCATTTTCCAGCCACGGCAGAGCAGGCAGCATTACTGCAGAATGGCAGCGAATAAATGGACGTACAAAGGTAGAGCCTCCCCGACGATGGGATATTGATAACCAACAGCAATTTTCAGCTGCAAATAATCAAATCACTCGGCGAAAACTGTTCGCTGAAAAGCGGTAACATTAAATATTTGTAAACGTGCTGAGCTACCGGGCATCGCGCTGCATGCGAAAATGCCCTTCTCGTTTGCGGGAACATGAAACTATAATAATGTGTATGCGAAAGAGGCAGTTGCTAGCTTTTTGTAGGACTTGCTTCGATTCCGATCACTTTTCGCAAATTTATTTTGACAAAATACTCGCCGTAATTTAGTCGTAATTTGGTTAATTCGAGTCGCACATCTAAAAGACCGAATGTTATAGGCAACTTACAGGCAACGCTAACGATTCCCATAACATTCTGGGAAATTTATTTTTTAAGCAATTTTCGAATTTTTCATAAGTGGTCGATTGGAAATTTAATTACGAGCTCAACGAGGTATGGCATTCCCTATTCCGACCTTATTTCGCAAAATGATTTCCAAAAGCTACTTTCTGACGGTTTTTTAATCGAAACTTGGTCAAAACGAGGCGCACTGATAAAAGTCCGACTATTTTGAGCAGCTAACAATCTATGCTAACTATCGCCATCACATTCCGGTTTTGGGATGTTTTGGTTATTTTCGCATTTCTCGTCTTTTTTTGCGGAAATGGGTCAAAAATTAAAGATTCCAGGTTTGTATGCCAATTGCGAATTTAATTACGAGCTCAACGAGGTACGGCATTCCTTATTCTGACAATATTTAGCGCAATGGCGTTCAAAAAACTGGAAAAAACTTAAAATATTATACTTCTTTTTTCAATAAAACAAAATATAAAATCTTCACAATTGTATTTTTGTTTAAAATGGTCAAGATAGCGCCACTTTTAGGCTCATTTTTATAAGGGAATACAAAAGCGTCAAGATAGCGTCACTTTTAGGCTCATTTTTGCAGTTGTAAAAATGAGCCTGAACGTGACGCTACCTTGACGCGAGAGGATAGAGATGGTGTCAAGATAGCGTCACTTTCGGGCTCAATTTTAAAATGCCCTTTGCTTGTCAAGATAGCGTCACTTTCTGGCTCAATTTTAAAATGCTCTTTGCTTGTCAAGATAGCGTCACTTTCGGGCTCAATTTTAAAATGCCCTTTGCTTGTCAAGATAGCGTCACTTTCGGGCTCAATTTTAAAATGCCCTTTGCTTGTCAAGATAGCGCCACTTTCAGGCTCATTTTTTAAAGCAAATAAGGAATTTGTCAAGGTAACGTCACGTTCAGGCTCATTTTTTTAAGAGCTCGCCATTTCCAGAAAAAAAGTAAAACATTTTGAATTGGAGGAAAATCCCATTTTATTTAAACATAATTTTCAGATTGTTTACATTTGATACTTGAGAAACAATATTTGTCGGCCGGCGTAAGCAGCGCAGCCCGCAGCAAGCTAATCTAATTAAAATTGCCAACTTATTGGGGCGGACTGCTGTTGGCAGCTCATATTCATTGTTTTCCCATTACATATTATGCTTTTATTATTGTTATGATTTCCATTGGCATTACGGCAGCAGCGCAGCAATAAACTCGTGCGTGGACAAGGCGCCGTATTCTGATGTGATTGAGGCGCAGTTATCGCATCATAATGCACTTGGCCATAATGCTCTTATGGCCATAATTGTTGTTGCGGCGCCCTGACCCGACTAATTGTCGAGTTGTGCCTTTTGTCCACGGCCCCGCAGTTCTGGCCAGTCAATCCCAATCCAGCCTCCAGTTTTTGGCCCAGTCGAAGGTTGCGTGCAGGCTGGGCTCCAATCGCACATCCCACGAGGCGCTAATTGAATTCGCTGCCACCGCTGGCCAATTGCAGTCCAAAAATTGAACAAAGCCCCCGCAAAGCACTGAAATAGGCAGAAACCTCGAAAACAAAAAGCGAAACTGAGAGCGAGGCAAGCAGGTGAATTGCATTCTGAAATACCCTTTCGAAGGGCCAACAAATGTTGTTTTAGCTTAAAAAAAACTAAGGGTTTCGAATCACTGGGAAAAGTTAATTAAAGTAGGCACAACATTATTTTGAGAGTGCAGACAACGCCGTTCTTTAAAATAAAGCCTACTTTTGGAGACTTTTTTTAAGGGATTAATTTATAATTTGACTGTCACTGTCAATCATAATTGCATAATGTAATACAGCTTTTTAGGGTGTTTTGTAATGATAGAAAGACCCAATAGGGATCTGTTAAAACAATTTAAAATTATTTTTAAACATTTGCTAAATTAAGTTACGCGTGTGGTATATATGTTCTAATATTATAAACAATTCTAAGACCTTTTCAAGAACCGGGTGCTCTCCGCTTTTGCAGGGTATCAATAACGAGCAGCATCGACAACAACTCGCTCTCGGTGGCAGGATGTGCGAGCCGTAGTGATGATGAGGCAATTTGTTTAGGCCAGTTATGCATCATTTGGGCGGGGGTAGACGGGCGGGGTAGACGGGCGTTGGCGGGGCTTGGCTATTGGGATTGAAAACGAAGGACGTTGGACGACGGACGATGGACTTAGTAGGCAATTCGATTTGACGGCGCCCAATTTCCGGCCGCGTTGGCTCTGTTACTCATTACAAGCGAATAAGCCCCGAGGAGTCCTTGTGGTCGGAGGCGTGCCGCCCACTCAGCCTTATTCACACACACGGAAAACTTTCACAATTAGCGGCCGGATTCCGGCTGCGATCCTGCAGTATATTTCCGGCTACAGCCGGCAGCAGCAGCAGCCGGCAGGATAATGCGCGCCCAGGAAGATCTCGCAGGAGGAGCAGTAATGGTTCGTCGTCCGGCAGCAGTTCCACAAATAGGGACACAAGCAGGCGCAGCAGCACCAACTGGAAAGGGATAACGTCATGGTTAAATTGGGGTTCTTGGTGGATTTGTAAAAAAATTGAAGTAGTATTTATACGTACATTTTTATTGTATTTTATGGCACAGAAGTAACTACTAATTACATAAATGAGAAATGTGATGTTCCAATAATATTTATCATGGCAAAAATGTAATGCAATGTTTAGTTATGGGATATTATGGAAACCTTTTTTGAAATGCATTCTTAATTAAATAAAAACAGTATTTTATATATTATTTGTTCACCCACTACTTAATTAAGAACTAAAAAAATTATAATTTTTTAAATTTCAAGAGTCGTATAATCTATAATCTATTAGTACCTTGCAAACTTTGGCATGACTTAAGAATGAATTTCTCACCCAAAAGCGCACATCCAGAGGGACCAAATGTGGGTGCTGGCGTTGGGCGACCTTCTCAAGCGCGTGAGTGCCCGTTGACCACAAGCGGGACACACCATCTCCACCGGCTTGTTACCCAACTTGGGTTGAGGGGTCGAGGTGAAAAAATCTGCGAAATAAAAAAATTAATTTATATTATTATCATAATATACTTATTAAAATACCCCACTTACCTCGCACAGGAGGCGGTGGCGGTCCCTGCTGCAATGGAGGACTATCCCCGTCTTCATCCACCACTTGAGGCATCCCCTCCAGGCCATTCCTCAGATGTTGCGGCTCCGCAAAGAAGGTTCTCCGGCGGTCGGCGGAGTAGCCAAAGTTGGCCAAGGCGGAAGACATGGCCTCATTCATGGCATCGTCGTAGGTGGGCGGTTCCGAGGGCGACAAGGACATGGGTCGCTGTTTCTGATGAGTCACCTGACTGGCGTCCTGACCCTGGTACAACATGCGGTGCTTCTCCTCGGCCATGGCAAACCCTTCTAACTGGCCGATCGGGCCCCTCGGGGGCTTTTATTTTCCGAAAGGCAGGCCTTTAAAGCCCTGCGAAAAACAGTTGTTGATAAGCAAACATTCCGGGCCAATTAAGCAACTGCCAGCGATGTCGGCAGTCACCAATAGAAAGCTGGAATGGAAAAGGTCCAGTCACCATCGTCGTCGTCGTTGGAGAATATTGTCAGCTTCCGTTTCATTTCCTGTTCATAACTTTTTCAATATGTGCAGCTGACCGCCTGCACTGCCGAAAAAACGTAAATATTACTGGGTATAGCGAATTTTTAGTTGTAAAGTCTAATATTGATTTTAATAACTAAAATATATTGTGCTAAGAAATAGTCAAAAATTCGTTAAAAGTATAATTTCTCTTTTTTAATTTTACAATATATTGAATGCAGTTACTTTCGTTTTTAGCTTAGCCTTTTAACCTAGTATAAAACTTAATAAATAGTATTACATTTTCTTGACAAGTTGCATAGCCTTTTCCATTATCAATGCAAATGTAATTTTCCACACACCCAGTTATGAGTTAACTCCAAAATCTCCTAGTGTTGTTCTTCCGCCCCTTCACTTGCCTCCACCGTGTTTGTGTTTGCGATCCCCAGATTGTTTTTTGTTTTCCTCCAAGTTTTTCAATATTTTTCAACGTGGGCTGGGGTGGCAGGAAAACGGGAATGAAATTCCGTTTGCCACTTTGCATTTAATCAACTTCATCGCATGCATGTATAAATCGTATGCAGGCGCAAATAAACTAAACAGAGGCGACATTATAATGAAAAATCTCATTTGCATGTGGCAGCTGACATATCTCGATTAGCTGAAACGCAGCCCCTTAAAAATGTTGGATAAAGTGCAAGTAATAATTCAAATATTAACAAATCTGGTATTTACCAATTATATTTTTCCTAGTTTGAAATATTTTTTGGGCTTTACAATTGTTCTTACTTGGATGCTACGATTTTCCACCCATTGCTTATGCTTAAATATCATTCCCTCTAAACTCCCGCCAAACTTTGATTTTTAAATTCATAACTTGTTTAAAAGTGTTTTCTAACTCTGTGAATTCGGTTTTTAAATTCCAGGATGCTCGGGGCCTGTGATTTGTCCACTCCTGCTCTTCCGCCAGGTGCCACTGAAATGGGGATCGGGTTCTGGGATCGGGCGCTGAGAGCTGTCGCTGCATAAATTTGCAGTCCATTTCAAGTTGGCTCGTCGCTTTGATGTTTGATTTATTGCCCGCCGGCGGGGGTTAAGGGGGCCAAAAGGGGTTAAGGGGCGGCGTGCCGTGGGGAGTGGGCTTATCGGCCGACATGCCCGACAATTGTGAATGGCAACTGCAATTGGAATTGACAGGGACGGGGGCGAGTGGGCGAGTGGGCATCAGGTGCTGACTGGGATAAGCAAATAAATGGATGAGACGGGCCAACAATCCGGTGATGGGCTCGCATTCCATTACGGATTCTGCCCTTGCTGTCCTTTTCGCCCATTTATGTATTCCCGCATTCTGAAGGTCAGTCGAGGGTGGAAAAAATGGGGCAACGTGGGGGAAACGGGTCAAGCTTTAAGGCAGCTCCTTTAAAAAAGTATTCCTGCTTTTTATAAGGATTACAAAGTCCCAGTATCCCGGTAGTCTTCTTTATGAAGCTGGAGGTACAAAATCCTGGGACTAAACTGCTGGCTTTTCCTTCAAGGAAATAGTACATACACGCATGTAGCCATCTCCCTCCGGCACCCACTCGCCCCGTCTCCTTCGCACTGATTGCGACTTTGGCTGGAAATGTGTGCAAATAATATTTCTGTAATTGCAATTAGCGCCAAAAAGGTTTCCACCGCTCACAGCTGCCGAACGGAAGAGCAGCAGTCGTGTCTCCTCCCCTGCCCGCTTTCACCTCCCTTCGCCACCCACCCACCTCTCACCACGCCCCCTATCATCCGCCTCCTTCGCTTTTTATATATCTCTATTTGTTGTTTGCCTTGCGAGGAAATGCGTTCGTGCGAATTGCGATTTCTTCGATGCTTCAATTACACATGTCTGTGTAGAGGCGTACACCCGGAGAAATTACTAGTTGTTACTGGAGGGGAATTTTTTAAAATGATATCCTAAACATGTGAGTAGGGTGTAATAAAAGTTGTCATTATATGCCCTCAGCAAATGTTACTTTCCAGTCAAAAAGATTTACAATATGTGTAAAATATGTTTTATGTTTTTAAGTTGTATATATAATATATATTTCTAGATGCGTGATAAATGTTTCTAGAGTTTGTATGCAAAAATATTAAAATATAGAAAGATTGGCTGATCGAATAACCCAAATGGCTGGGAAAGTGTCACTTGTCTATTATAGGTTTCAAAAATTGTGTCCAACGAATGGCAAAAGATTGAAATAATATTTAATAATTAATAGGAAAAAATCCTTCTTATTACCTTTAGCTTAAGAACTGACGACCAACGAAGGCGTGATAAATCACCACACTTTTTCTCTCCGTGCAGCCACACACCGTGTACCTAGGCGCCGGGAAATCAATGTTTAAAAGGGAACCCGAAACTGCTGCCGACGCCCCTTCCCACGCCCTTCGGCTGGCCTGTTAATTTGCCAAAAGAGAAAGGATATTCAAGATATTGAAGGTGCCAGATCCACGAGACTATCCCCGACCGACCACTGCTTCGCCCCAAAGAAAGCAGGCACTAAAGCGACTAAATAAAGGCAGGAAAAACAATGAGGGAAAACAAAGGCAAAGTCGGGTAAATGTCTTCGGGCTCTCGTGTAAAATAGTTAAAGTATGACCCAAAATGGAGCCAAAGAGCAAAACCCACTCGCACACCCAGCCACTTCGAGGGCCAGCGTGTGTGCGGCGGAGGTTGGTTCTGGGGCGCGAGTAATTCACATTTCGAGCACGTTTCGCTTTTATGCTCTTAAATGGCGAGTGTATCTGGGCAGGACCCCCCTCGCCACATGTGTGTCTGTGTGCCGTCTGTGGCAAAACGATAATTTTGTTGATGATGCCATGATTATAAGTTTTAGCCCCGTCGCCGGAGCTCTCAACTCGCCGAGGGCAACAATGGCGGCTAGAAAACACCGAGGATTGCCGGCAATCCGGAGTGTGACTGCCGAAAAATACTCGTTGCACGCTGATAGATACTGAGTAGTTTTCAAATTTTATAGGCTAACACGGCTTTTAACTCGATCAAAGGATTTACTACTATGTTGTGTCATACCTCTAAAGTGTGCGCGGTTTAATGTACTAGTATTGAGCACTAAAACCTTTTATTTTTGGACAAAACATTTGGAAAAGGTGACCCCAACCTGGACTCTTAAAGCACATAACTCAGCCTTTAGTGTTGCAAATCCCCTGTTTCATGGCCCAAAAGGCGTTAAACATTAATCGCTAATATTTTACCTCACAATTTTTTAGTTTATACAATTCTTACAAAAAGGTGACCCCAACCTAGAGTTCTAGAACCTCTAACTCGACATCGGGCATAGCTCTTTCAGTGCGTGGCTTCATTCACTTGCAACAAACACTTCAATATCGCTTGTAGTTGGTGAGAGTGCGAGGTGCTCCCACGCCTTACAGGGTATCACCTCGCAAGCCAGCGCAATCAGGGGTTCAAGTGGCGTGTCTGCCCGCCGCGTATCTGTGCCACATGTATCTGTATCCGTATCCGTATCCGTATCCGTATCTGTATCTGTATCTATTCCTAAGTAAATTACCCACACAGAGGGACTACGGCTGCGGACCACACATCCACATCCCGTGCGCGTGGATGACCCACATAAATAGCCGCGTGCCTCGACTCCAGCCGCCTCTTCATTGGCACGTACCAAACAAAGCGGCGAAAAAAGGACGAAAATCGGCAGAATCGGAAAAGGAGGTAAGCCATTCAACAGTTTCACAGACACATTTTTCATTATGGAAACCTGAATTGAATTCCGACTGGCCGTCGCATGTGGGGCGGAGCTTGGCCCCGAATCGATTGACATGGCCCAAAGACCTTGTGATCTGCTCAATATTTCATGGGGCGCCCTCAAAATGAAGTGACATCTGGACAGGACGAGCAGCGGGAGATATGCATCGCCAGCAGGGCCATGCGTATGCGTAATCTCTGGCCGCCCAAATATTTGTCTAATAAATTGTGTATTTATGGCTCGGGCTTGCAAGTAGCCGTAAATTTGGCCAACATGACGTGCCCAATTTTCCTGCGTCCTGCCACTGATTTATTGTGATTTTTGCCTCTGCAATGCGAACCTTCGATTTGATGGTCGTCTACGCAAGAGTCGGACTGCCGCTTCTTGCGCGTGGCCCACAGGGAGAGGGATGTTGCATGTTGCTGCGGGGCCCTGCGGCATGTGGCTGCTGCTGCTGTCGGCAGGCCATTAACTGTTTGCTCGCCGGATTCGGCCAGACAATGTGAAAGTGTTTGCACTGCACTCGCCCGTCAGCTGGTTGCTTTCAGATCGGTTAATACTGCTGCTTTACTTGGCCTGCCCAGCCCCTGGTGACCCACTCCACACTCCCCACCTCTGGCCCTGCCTGGAGTGAAATGTCTGCACAATCAAGACATCAGCATCAGCAAAAAGACTTGACGCTGCTTCCAAACTCACGAGGCAAACATCGGGCCAGTGTGTAAGGAAAATATGCCAAGAAGCGTCCAAAAGAGGCACTCTGTGGCATTTTTTTTGACTTGTTTTACGAATCCAATTAGAAAACCTAAGTATTTATTTAACAAATTAAACCTAGCATATAATTACCAACTTTATGACAAAAATGCTAACATTCCTTGCCTACTTTTGAGCAGTGCTTGATGGAAAAATCCAAAACTAAAAGCTACCAAGATTTTTTACTTCTGAGGGGTTTTGTTTTAAAGCAATCGTTCATTATAATAAACAATAGCTTTGTGTAAATTGTGTAAAAAACCACTTTGAAGACATTTTACGTTTGTACTCACCGGTTGATGGGTCGTGCTGCTCCACATTAAGCACAATTTCCCCTTGCTTCTTTTCTGGGGGTGCGCAAACCTGACAAGTTTTCCTTTGGGTTTTCCCAGCAACTTTTCATTTGGACGCTGCTCTTGCATGTGTGTGCCTACTCGACGGAGTCGAGAATCGCTAATGTGGTTTCTGTTGATTCTGCTCTCGAATCCGACGTCGCAATGCCCCGGTGCTTGTTATTATTTTTGCCAGCACCTACGGCGTTAGGCTGCCAAACTGTTTGGAAAGCCCGCAAAGCGGCTGCCCCGGAAATTCAATTTTGGAGTGGACCGTCGTTGGATTTGTTTCGCTACCATATTTAATGCTGCCATCGATATACAATATTTGAAATATTTGCTTAAAACGTAGTGCTTAAAATGGATGGAATGATGTAACATAGTTGTGGATCTGGGCGATAATAGGGTCTAGAGTAGTTTAGGACTATATAATTAAACAAAAAGCAGAAGCAGTGAGGGAAAACCACGAGTGAGGGGATAAAATCTATCAAGAAAACGTAGGCATCAGGCGTTATATATTAAACGTATATACTACTTTAGTTATGTGTAGATCAGTCTGTGTGCAAGCACTGCTAAACGAGAATCTCTAAAAAAAATTGTTCATATAAATAATGGGTATGTGTAGGTATCCAAAAAAATAAAGTATGACGTCGTCTGTCTGGTTGAGTGGGGGTTCGAGTTCGCTCTCAGGCCAGGCAGAAGAGCTTCCTCCAGAAGGAGGGCGTGGGCGGCAGGGTGGTGGGCACGAGGCCCTCCCAGATGGCTGCGTCGAACACATCCTTGACTTTGTCCTGCGAACGAAATAATACGGTTATTAATCACCGCCTAATTGAATCGATGGGGCCCCACAAAGAGTCCGCCGCACTAATCACCAGCCATTGTCCGGCTGATATGTGCAGAGTTAAGTTTTTACTATATTTAATTACTATAATTAACTAGCTGTTTGAGCCTCAATTCGCAGTGGTTGGGCTCACGAGTGTTTTTAGTCACTCGATGGATCACTGAACAGTTTCATTTTATTTGTAAATATTTCCTAGACATAGTATATTTAAATGAAAATGAAGTCGTTGATCAACGGGCTTTATTCATATTTGATTGATTTTGTATTTGGCAAGTGCGTTAAATATTGAAATATTTTTGTAGCATTGAAAGTGTTTATTTGTAATTACCAGTTAATATATTTATATTTTAATATATATTGTCATTTTCAAATATTATTGAAGCCTTGAATATTTTTGTTAAATTAATAGATTCAATAATTCATTCATAAATTCATTCAACGACTTATACTTCCTATAGGTATATAAATATCTTTGTGAGCTGCTTCTCGCCTGCTTCTGAGCCCCTAAAAATCAGAGTTGGCACATTTCCCTCACGCTGTTCCCGAACATTTTCCACAGCTTTTCCCACCGGCGGCAGTACAACTTAATGGCGCTGCTATGTGTATACGCTGCTGTCTTATTTTCCTGCAACTAGCGCAGCACTTGCTCAACAAATTGTCACCATCACCGTCGACATCCGCATCATCGTCGTGGCCATCGTTATTATTATCCCCATCCCCATCCCCATCTGGATGTGCCGGCGCCAAGTGCTCTATAATTTGTTGCAATCGCTTCATCTTCGCCGTCGCCCGCTTGGAGGAGCCCCAGAAGAGGGGGTTACCTTCGGGGAAATCCGCGCAGAGTGCAGTGCTCGGCTGACAGGAGCGACGGCATTCAGGCGGAAGTGTCGGGGCAAACAGGGGATTCCCCGGCCACACCCTCTTAACCGCACAATTATGATTATTGTGCGCGAGTGTGTGGGTGTGCGCGAGTGTGTGGGTGTGTGCGTGTGTCCTGGTGCACCGTGACAGGCGACTCAGAAGGATAAAAGGCGACGAGGACCGCGGCGACGAGATTTCTGCCTCCCGCAGGAGGACGCCTCCTGTCGACCGCGGAATTTCGCAGGCGCCTCGTTTTATTTTCCAGGAGGCTTCTTTCGCCGGATTATCCTGCTAGCTAGGCTCCCTGATACGTCTGCATTCCAATCAAGTCCTTGGATTCATGAAGTGTACGTTATTGTTTGCCATGCAAATTTGCAAGGACCTTTCTTCGCGTCAGAAGCTTTTTTTGGCAGGCATTTGTTTAAACAATCTGTTACTTAAGTTATTTTGTAGTCCCTTTCACCTAAGTCAACATTTTCAAGGTATCTTTAAAATTCGTGTTATTCAACTTATTTTATAACCCTTGGATTCATCAGAATATAAGTTCTGGCTTTGAATAAAAATTCAGAAAGTGTGGGCTACAGTTTAAATTTATTGTCCTAAGATGTATTTAAATGTAAGGTTTTGTTTATTAGAAAAATTCAATAAACACAAAGACTGTGCTTGGCCACATTTCTTGAAAGATATTATTTTAAATTCGAGGTATTATTTATAGTTCACTGATTACGGGTTTTATATTCTTGTGAAGAAGTGGGAAAAATATTCGACGATTCTTTAAAATAAATGCATTGTTATTATGAGAATTTTGCATAAAACTTAAACAGCTTAAGACCCAACTAAAATCGATAGAAATATTTTTCGAATTTCAATTTGGGTTTTGCAGCAACCTTGGCTACTTGTCATGTGAATTCTAGGGTACTTTTCAAAGTTTCTCACCCCACGCGGCCCAGAGCCATGACTGCCTGCCCTTTGGCTTTGATTAATGCGAGGTACTCTCCCCACCCCCTACTCCGTCATTTGCAGCACTTTGCTGACTAAACGTGGCCCAGCTAATCAGTAAGCCGACTCACCTGTGTGGCTGACGAAGTCTCAATGTATTTTGCGCCAATTGTCGTTGCCAAGTCCCAGGCGTCTGCATATGAAATTGCCTTCTCGCCATTTGTCTGCAAACGGGGAGGCGGAAAAGAAATCAAGTTAGCCTCGGGCCTCAGATGCGATGAAATCAGAATAAGCGAGAGCCTCATAAATAGTTGAGCCGAGCTGCCGCAGGCGGCAGAGGGCATTAATAAACCAGGCTCGGGAACCCCCACTCACCTGCAGCTTGTTGAGGACACTCGGGCTGGTGCGGAGGTCGGCCTGGGTGCCCACCAGAATCAGGGCGGCCTTGGTCTTGGCGAACTTGGGCGCCCACTTGGCCTTGATGGCCCGGAACGTTTCCGGCTTCACCACCGAGAAGCAGAGCAGGAAGACGTCGCTGTCCGGGTAGCAGAGCTCCCTCAGCGGGTCCAGGGTGTCCTGCCCGGCGGTATCACAAATGGTCAGGTGCACCGGACTCTCGTTCACGTTCACGTCGGCTAGAGAGAGTTACGTGGTTTAGAATGTATAGGTAAATAATGTGGAACACAAGGAGTTATAATATCCAAAAATTAGGCCATGTGATATCCAAAAATAAATATAGCAAGGAAAATTAAGAGTTATAATATGCAAAAATTAAAATTATAGTTTGCTTTAGCTTTATACTTATCAAATAGATGTATCAAAAAGAGTTGTAAGCAATAAATTGCCTAACTACCATTACCATTTCAAAGCATTCCTGAAACCTTATACAAATTAATCTCAGAACAGGGATTTGTAAATGTGGATTTCAGCAATTACTAAATCACTTAGAAATCACTCATACCTAAAACAAAATACTCGCAAACTAGTGAATTCAATTTGCTCTTAATCACAACTCGCAGATTACTTTCTATTGGATCTGCCGAACGTGTAAAATCAACCTCAACATTATTTGCCAAGATCATCGACATCGACCTCGACGGCATCCCATTTTCTAGGGTTCTCCCACTCTTGTTTGCAAATGAATCAACCCATTGATTTGGCCTGATTTCGGTGCGATTTAATTGCAAAATATGCAAATTACTCTCGCTCTGAGGAGCCCTTCTGCGATTCGCACTTTGTGATTGCATTCCCTGTCGGAATTTAATTTAATTTAAAATCCTGGCCCATCCCTCGTTGTCTCCTCCACGCAGTGCACATTTTTGGCATAGCACATGGCACACTCGAACACCCACCGCACACACGCGTGCCACAGCGGAGGGCACTCACACAGCCTTACCACTGGTCACTGGTGGACCTTTGACCCACACAGAGGCGGAAAATCAGCACACGGACGGGCTGGAAAAATCGGAGATGCCTCAAGTTTAGCAATTGAACTCCGCATTGTTTTCTAGCTGCAAGACTGTGGAAGACATCCCCGATACGTCCTCAAACTATGCTGCGAAATAATAACAAATTTCTATGTAGACATCATAAAATTCATTGTGGCTAACTAACTGGAGGCTTTGGGGGAAAGCAAGTGCAATTAATTTACACTAGAGCTCCCTAGTTTTAGCGAGTATTTATTTTTGCAGCGCACAGTGATAACGTCTGTTTAATTACATCCAACATTGCATTGATGCCCTCCTGCCCACAACTCGAGCTCGGGGGCCGGGAAAGCGTTGGGAAAACGAAAATGGGGGCGTGGAGCATCGACAATGGCCCGCCAGCGAGTGAATTAGTCAAGCGCTGTGCAGGAAAACTCCGGCTCCTCCTGCCGTTTTCCACGCCCGCCCTTTTTTCCGCCACCTCCCATGTGAGCAAAGAACATTCATATTTAAACGCAAGCGAAAATGATTTGAATGATGCGCGGGAGAGCGACTCGGGGCGCGCTTTTTATAGAGTTACACTGCTAAAAACTAGACATAGCTAAATCTAAAACGAACTATTTTTTATGACGAACTATTTCGTTAACAAAAATATTCTTGTTTAAAAGTTGGAAATAATGGAAACATTGGAAGTAAATAAAATAAAAATTAAAAAAGTGTATCATTATATTTGGGTGTGCAAAAGAATACAAAATTAAAAGGGGCAGCACGCTGTCTTTTTGAATATTAATTTTAGTATTATATACTAGCTTTAGAATGCTTAGGCATTACAATTTTACTATGAACTCATTTTGTTATATGTAGGTGTCTTGACTGTTAAAAAAGTTCGTGTTTTAAGAAAAAGCTGGTTAACGTATTTATTTGAAGTTATAACATTTATCCCAGACCTTTTACTCGCTAAAACTAGTACTATCTTTTTTAGTGTTCTGGGGCTCCGGCTTGGCTTGTTTTTGCTCGCCCCGCCAAGCAGGTTTGACCTCGCGTCCGCCCGGAACCCACCGTATGGCAGCCAACCTCCCACGTCCCGCCTCCCAGCGGCCGACTGTGTGTCCATGTCCTATCTAAAAGTTAATCATGGCAACCTTTCATTCGATGCAGCCTCCTCCGACTGTTTGGCCTGCGTAAACAAAGTTGCCCGGCTGCCCTGCTCGGGGATTTTTAATCAGCCTGCCGCATGTGGCTCGTGGCACGGAGCGCGTTGCAGCTTTTCAGGTGCAGCGAAGGTCGCCAGACCCACGGCTCATGTAAAATAAATTTAATTTGTGCAGCGTATGAAATTCATGAATGCATCTGGGGCCAACGAAAACCAAGAGCCCGGAGCCCGGAGCCCAGCGCCCGACGCTGATGTGACTTCATCATCTGTGGCCTAAACCCCGCCTCCTTTGCTTTAACTGGGCTTAAAATCGTGCACCTCATTTCATTCGCCGAATTGTCGGCTCCCTGGGCTGCACCCCTCTGAGCGGCTAGTTGCTGGCCTTGGCTAGTTTTACGCTTTTTTAGGCCAATTTCTGCTTACTTTTGGGTCTTTGAGAGTGTTATTTTATTGGCTTTCCAAAAGGTCAAATAAAAAAGATGTGATGCGTTTTAAGCCAAACTACTAACTATTTGAAAGAATTCTTTTCTCAATAATATTTTATGCAAAAAACGGTTGAACTATATTTTTACAAATACTTTTTTTAATTTTTTAATTTGTGTTCAGTTTTCTTAAATAAAAAACCCAAGAACCTATCCCTATTTTATTATTTAGTTTCCATGAATTACATTTTTTCAGAGGAATTCAAGAATGTTCAGCACCCTTCTCCCTAAATAATCCCCACTCCCAGCTGCCAAAAATAAAAAAAACCAATCGCTTTTCCCCATTTTCATTGTGCAGTTTCCTCGAACCTGCTCATTGTTGCTTTATTAGTTGCTCCGCTTTTCTTGGCCGTTTCTTGGCTGCCGAAAAGTGTAAAAGTGGAAATCAATGCCGGCATACTACACAGGGCGCATTCAATGCCATTTTCCCCTACGCTTTTCGCTTTTCACAAAAGGGAAATTGTTTGCCAGCTCAGCTGAAAATCGCTTTACGCGATGGAGAACAAAAACAGTGAACTGAACTGGAGTGAAGTGAGCCGAAGTGAAGCGAATTCCCTCCCTACAGGAAGAGGGGAAGGGAGGCCAGACAATGGGCTAAGGTCGGGACAAAGGACGAACATCGTTAGCGGTTGAGGAAGAGCCCCGAAAGCAGCCCAGCCACCCACTCTGCACACATGTGCAAGTGAGCAATTGTGTAATTGTGAGCCAAGAAGTCGGCTCATCCCGGCTCAACTGGCGTTTTCCACCCGCCTTTCCTGCTGACTCAGCCTCATTGACACCTAATTGAGTCTCGGATTGAGGGATATATCGGGCAATTAACGATCGGGCGGCTTGGCAGAAATAAATTCAACAATTTGACGCACTTAGAGCCAGTCAATTAGCCGGGCTCCTGCCCAATTAGTTCCCAAAACTTGTGTCTAATGGCCAAACTATGCTAAAGTCTTGGCCCCTGGCTAAGTATGCAAGGCGAAAAGGAAATGAAGGCAAAGATGGCAGCGCAGCACAAGTGCGCATTCAGGGGAAGGGGGGAGTGGAGGGGAAGCCGGCGGGGAGGGAAAATTCCACGAAAAGTTGAGAGCCAACTATGCCTGGTATTCGCCGACCCGGCCAATTGTTGCTAAAAGCCTGGCTAAAACACGGGGACACGCGGCGTATGCGTAATTTCATTCTTCGCCAACGACAACGGGACAAAAGGAGAAAGGCAGCTGGAGCAGGCTCTGGATGGAAGGATGGAAAGTGGGGAAAAGAGCAGATGACGTCCCTGGCATTTCAGGCCCAACAAAATGCCTCGAATACGCCCCTCCCCCGCCCCCAAGCACACAAAAAGTAAGCTGCAATACCAGCATTTTCCTGCAAACTGAAAGGGGATTCAATTAGCAGGACGAGACTGGGATTTACTTTTCCGACGGGCCGAAGTGATGGCCATCTTGGATCTGGATAGCTTTTTAAAAAATAAGACTAATCAACTCAAACTAAGGTTTTCCACGGAGCGGAGTAAATTAACCCATATGGCCAAAGGATGTGAAACCCCTGAAAAACACCAATAAAGCCTCAATATTGGCCTGCCGTCCACTCTCCGCTGCACACACCTAGTTGAATCTGCTGAATTATTCCACGATTATCTGCAGGCGAATTTGGCCAGGACCCGGACTCCCGCCTTTGGGCCAAGCTGAGTGACTGGCAGGCGGGCCGAACACAATTTTTGGCCCTAACCGAGTGAGCAAGCGTGCAGAAGTGCAAATTCATGCAAAATTTTATTAAAATCAGCCGCAGGCGCCCGGCGAGGGGTTAAACTGGGCTGCCGGCAGTCTCGAGCGCCAGGCAGCCGAGGGTTAAGGGGCAAAGGGACCCCCACTAGGGTCTGAGCTTAATTCAATCAATTGCACACGGCAAGTGGGATAAACAAAGTCAAGTTTTTCCATTCTGTGCGCCTCCGTTGAGCAACCGCAAATTTTCAATTCTCAATTTTCCGTTCATTAGAATTCGTGAATAGCACAAAGTCGCTGGAAAACTGTAGTCCCCCGCCCGCCCACAGGCGCAGAGCCAACTTCCGCCCGCATTTGGCACATCCCACATCCTGCAGCCCTCGCACGGCGAGCGGAAAACTCGGCAAGATTTCACAAATTGGTTTTCAACAGAATGAAAAATTCATATACGTGCGCCTAGCCGAATCCTGGGCTCTCCCTTAATCGAAGCGAAGGGCCGCAAGGTCGGGCCACAAGGTAAAAAGAACTTTGGATTGGGTGGCACGAGGGGTGACCTCCTGTTGAAGGGCGCCGTCAGCGGGACTCCACCGACTCCACACTCACCATTATAGATGTCCGAGGCCGTGGGAATGTGCTCCGGGTTGAAGCGGTTCTCCAGATACGACAGGATCAGGTTCGTCTTGCCCACGGCTCCGTCGCCCACCAGGACGCACTTGATCGAGGGCTGCGCGGGGGCGCTGACAGCTGCAAAGGAAGGGATTCGCCGTGTTAAAAAGGCTCTTCATTGGAGTTCGGGAACAAATCTAGGGCATCTACAATTTACCAAGTAGTCTACTTTATAAAAGTACAAGGCAGTTCTACAGTTAAAGATAAATGTGTTACTTCTTCATAGAATTCTGATGGGTACTTCTTTTCACGCCCCATAAAATGAATGGTTATTTTTGGAAAGGTTATTTTCAATTTGTTTCTTTAGTTTAGTTTCAATAAAAATACTAGAATATTAAAAATATGTTCCACTTAAAAAACACAGCCTAAAGGTATGCAATACAAATTATGTGCCAAAAAAAATGCTAGCATACTTTCTAACAGTTTCATAGAAATCTTGTGCAATGCCTTTTTATTATTATTTCAATGCTTTTGCCGGCAGCACCTCGCGTGTTCCAGGTGAGAATTTTTATTTGGGACATTGTGTAAGTTGCGCGTTAATTGCAACCAGCATCTTCAGCATCTGGGCTTGCATGGCGTATAGACCTTCGATAGCTTTTGAGAGCGATGCAACTGCCATTTCTAGTTTAGATTCTTGTGCATTTTGCTGTTGTGACACATCTGGGAAAAAGTGCGCATGATTTTTTGCACCGTAGTGATGTTGCTGTTGAATGGCGTCCTGTAGCCTATTTGTTAGGTTTCCTGGTCGTTTGTTTTGTTTTTCCGTGATTGGATTTGCATTTCTGGCTATTTGAGCATAAGAAACTCCATTTTCATAATGTTTGGGTGTAGAGTTATTGTTTATGCTCACTTTTGGGGTTTTCTGTATATTTTCGTTCATTTTGAGCAATTTTTGATAGGATTTGCAGCCACGGAAGTTAGCTGGGTGATTTTCACCACAGTGAGTGCAAGTTGCTGGTGCTTCTTTGCTTCTGGGACAATCTGATGATTTATGGTAGTCACCGCAAGAGACACAGATAAAAGGTCTGTAGCAATATCTTGCAGTATGACCAAACGATTGGCATCTCCGACATTGCACTATGTCTTGTGCTTTTCTGGCTACTTCAAAACGGACGCGTTGGCGACATAGAGATCGTAGTTGGAGTATATCTTTGTTATTTAGATTCTTTTCTACATTAATGAAGAAGAGGTTCATCTGTTCACCGCTCTTGTTGCTTTTTGGGTTATATATTGATAGAACTTTATGCCCCTGTCTGAGTAATTCCTCTTTGATTTTATGATGGAGCTGTGAATGGTGTAATCCTCGCACAACAACTCTGAATGGTTTCTCGTCTTTCAATTGATAGCAATGGAATTCAATTTTCAGGGAATTTAGTTGTCGTACTACAGCCCTGTAGGTGTTTGCGTCTTTGGTGTAGATTCTGTGAGTGGAGCCCACAGAGGATTTGATTTCAACATTTTCAAGATTTGTAACTTCCTCGATAGCGATAAGAAGTTCGTTCACGTTTGTCACGTCCATAAGAACGATTGGTGGTGGTTTTGGACTACCAGTAGAAGCAGATTTTACCGTAGATGAATCAGTTTTACTTTGTACGTTTGCGTTCTTGTTATGTGCATTGCTGTCTTTAGCCTTAGAAGCGGTGTGAGAACGGTAAGCCGCTGCTGCAGCGCTAGTCGATGGTTCGTCCACACTATTGCAGTCCATCTCATCGTCATCAACTGATAGTGTTTCGAACCTGTTTGCTGACACAGGGTCACTGGGTTCTAAATTTCTAATATCGGCACGTTTTCGTTGACTTATTGGTGAGTTCGATGACCCCTTCCTCTTCTGGCTCTGGATTTTTTGCCATCTGGGTGAATCAGATTCATTGAGGCCCGGTAGAGGGGGGAAGTCTATAGAAGTGCTTAATGCTTTAGGAGGCATAGGCGTTGAGCACATGCCACTGCATATGCTGGGTGATGATGTAGTGTAGGTATATATTGGACTGTGAGTTGTTGTCAGAGTACTGGTGATACAGGCTGCATTACTGCTTGATACTGCTATACCATATGAGTTAAGCTTGCCGCTAGTGGCCAGATTTTTTGCCAGGGTTAACTCTCCTGGAATCACCTCGTCCATGACGGCTTTTCTCAGAGCTTCGCCCAGAAGCATTGTTTCTCTGGTATTTGCCATTTCTCTCGATTTTATGCAAAGTCGAATGTAAGTCAATCACTGCTTTTGTTGCCCCTCTTGTACGGCTGCGCGCAATGTGAGGGGAACAGCGATGCCCTAGCGGGCACAAATGCAGTCTTGTCGCACTACACTTATGTTGTTGTTGTTGTCTCACTGCCGACACTGCGCTAGACAGCGTCCGAATTTTTATGATCTGTGCTATTATTAGCACACGAAGAATAGATAACAAAATAATAACGCGTAAGCACGCACTTTGTTTTTTTTTTTTTTTTTTTTTTTTTTCCACGACACAACTTGTCAAAGAGTGGATGGCCTACTGCCAGGAAAAATTAAAAATTGAATTTGAAAATCTCGTTAAAGTGTCTAAAAGTATGCAAAAATATATTTCGAACTTATAAACCTTAAAACCGCACATGATTTGTAAACTTACCCGTTTGATTATGTATTTTTTTTTTTTTTTTTTTTTTTTTTTTTTTTTATACATAATCAAGCCCGGAGATTACAGGGGGCTATCCCAATTCGCAAGCTCAAAAGAAGACATTTTGGGCTGCTTCTAAGAGACTAATATGAATATATTATTTACTTGAAACTAGTCGTAATTTGATCTACTCCTATATACCAAGTTGAAAACTAATTATAATTTATAATTAAGAGATTATTTACTTAAGAAAACATTTAGGTTAAAGGCTTTAATTAGATCTGTTCCTGGATTATATTAAATAAAGATGTTAATTAAAAAAAAAAAAAAAAAAAAAAATAAAGATTCAATAGCTAATGTGTCTAAAAGTTGGCTTTGCATTGCATATTTTTGGTTATAGCTTTTCAAAGTATTTCAAAATCTATTTCTTAAAAGTTTCTACAATTTTAAAAAAATTTTAAATTATTTAATGTATTTGTATTTTGAAATACTTTCATATATTTGGTATGTGTATGTATGTATTTTTAATATAAATATTATGCATTGAACAGTATATTTTTAAGTTTTTGCTGCTGAATTGAAAAATCTATTTATTTTTTTAATACTTAAATACTTTGAAGGCTTTAAAGTAAGTCCATCAGGAAGCCAAGATTTGAAATTAAAGTAAATAGATCATTAAATATATTTATTGTCATTTCCAAATTGAAAATTTTTATTTTGAAAAAAAACATAGGCAATCTTAAATTGAAATGAGCTCATCTCTGGGTTCTACAATAAAAGCCAACATATATTGTTGCTTTTGTGTTGTAAGCGATTATTATTAAATTATTATTATTATTAAACTAGAAATGGCAGTTGCATCGCTCTCAAAAGCTATCGAGGGTCTATACGCCATGCAAGCCCAGATGCTGAAGATGCTGGTTGCAATTAACGCGCAACTTACACAATGTCCCAAATAAAAATTCTCACCTGGAACACGCGAGGTGCTGCCGGCAAAATGACGGAAATCGGCCACCTTGCGGAGAGAGAGAATATTGACATTCTCCTTCTCACTGAAACGAAGACATCCAACCTTCAACTATTTGGATATGAAGTCTACACTTCAAATCTACCTGACGGCAGCCACAGGGGTGGAGCTGCAATCCTGGTTAACAAAAAGATCAATCACTTTCCCATCGAGCCAATCGTCCATGCTAAAGTCCAAATCGTGGGTGCCAGAATCCAAACATGTATAGGACAAATATTCATCGGATCAATCTATTGCCCTCCGAACTTCAGCTGGACTCAATCAGAATTTGATGACATATTCGCTAACTTCAACTTCCCAAGATCATTTATCAGCGGAGACTGGAACGCCAAACATCCATGGTGGGGTTCTGCGATCACCTGTCACCGAGGTAACTTACTTGCCGCAAGCGCCATCTCAATTAACGCCAACATCCTGGCGACTGGAGCACCAACATACTATCCAAGCGCAGTAAATCGAAGACCATCCTGTTTAGACTTTGCAATTTATCGCAACATTCCACACGACAAGCTAAGCATCAGAGACAGCTGGGACCTTGAATCGGACCACCTATCTCTCATCACTACATTAAAAACAGAAGCCATACAATGCACTCAACGTAGACAACTTCTTAGCAAACACACAAATGTAGCTGTTTTCAAGGAAGAACTATGTAGATCGATACGCCTTAACATTGAGCTCAACTCTGCTGCTGAGATTGACGACGCTGTAGACCTCTTCACTACCAACGTGACAAATGCGGCGAGGAGTGCAAACGTGTACACTGCAAACAATCATGGCAGAGCCCTCATACGCCACTCGAATAGAATTGACCCAAACATTGCAGAGATTCTAGTCCGTAAGAGAGCACTGAGAAGACGTTATATTCGAACGCACAGTCCTGAGGATAAAGCTCAATGGCATAGATGCGCCAGAGAGCTTCACGTTGCCATGGCTGAATTGAAAAATGCGCAATTCGAACATATGCTGACCAATATGGACTATTCTAATGATTCCATTTTTAATATGTGGTCCTTTACCAAAAAAGTAAAAAGAATGCCACAGAAAGTTACGCCTCTGAAGAACAGCAATGGTAACTGGTGTCGCTCCTTAGAAGAGCAAGTACAAACATTTGCGGAACACCTTGGCGACAGATTCACTGCGTTTAATTTCGCATCCGAGGAGGATATCAACAGAATAAACGAAATACTACAGCGCCCTTTCCAGATGTCACCTCCAATAAGACATATCCGTCTGGAAGAAGTCTCAAACATGATACGTACCCTCAAAAGTCGAAAGGCGCCAGGTCATGACCTAATAAGCAACGCAGTACTTAAAATCCTTCCCAAGAGAGCACTATTACTTATCACATTGATATTCAATGCGATACTTAGAGTGCAATACTTTCCCAAAAAATGGAAGAGTGCTAGAATCAGTATGATTCTAAAGCCAGGGAAACCGGAACAGGATCCATGCTCCTACCGGCCTATCAGCCTCCTGCCCTCTTTATCGAAGGTAATGGAAAGGCTGATAGCTTCCCGACTTATAATACACCTAGAAGACAATGATACTATCCCAATGCACCAATTCGGATTCAGAGCCGGCCACAGTACGATTGAGCAATTGCACCGTGTAGTCAATCACATCCTGAAGGCCTACGACAATAAAGAATACTGCAACGGCATCTTTCTTGACATACAACAGGCATTTGATAGAGTTTGGATCCCGGGACTACTAGCCAAAGTCAAAACAGCGCTGCCAGCCAACCTTTTTGAGCTCATCAGATCGTTTCTCACAAACAGAGATTTTTGCGTCCAGTCCAGAGACGCAATCTCTGCAAATGTTGCCATTACAGCTGGCGTTCCCCAAGGAAGCGTCTTAGGACCGCTACTGTACTCCATCTTTACAGCAGACATCCCCAAGCCAAGCTATGAAGAAATGACCTACGACAACAGCAAAATGCTGCTGGCCAGCTTCGCTGACGACGTCTGCTTTCTCAGCTCCTCGAACAGTGAGACCGAGTCTTCACAAACGCTGCAAACCTACCTCAACGAATTCGAGAAATGGGCCACGGCGAACAATATCAAAATCAACGAAAGCAAATGCGTAAACGTTTGCTTTACGTTACGCCGAAAAACAACTCCGGTGGTCCACATTAATAATGTGGACATAGAGCAAGCGACTAAGGCGAAATACCTAGGCCTCACACTGGACAAACGCCTAACCTTCCGAGAACATATTGCCAGAGTCGTCAAAATGTGCAACCTAAAGCGGAACCAATTATTCTGGATGCTAAACAAGAAAAGCAAACTATCTCTAAGATGCAAGCGGCACATTTATCAACAAATCATCGCACCAACTTGGAGATATGGAATCCAAATTTGGGGAGTGGCGGCTGCGTCCCACCGAAAACGTTTCCAAACCGTCCAGAACAAAACATTAAGACAAATCACTGGCTGTGAGTGGTTCGTTAGCGGCCAAACGCTTCACAATGACCTAAACCTGAGTCTTGTTGAAGACCAAATATCGTTCTTCTCAAGCAGGTACAACGACCGTCTAACTGCCCACCGTAATCGTCTAGCCCGGAGATTACAGGGGGCTATCCCAATTCGCAGGCTCAAAAGAAGACATTTTGGGCTGCTCCTAAGAGACTAATATGAATATATTATTTACTTGAAACTAGTCGTAATTTGATCTACTCCTATATACCAAGTTGAAAACTAATTATAATTTATAATTAAGAGATTATTTACTTAAGAAAACATTTAGGTTAAAGGCTTTAATTAGATCTGTTCCTGGATTATATTAAATAAAGATGTTAATTAAAAAAAAAAAAAAAAAAAAAAAAAAAAAAAAAAAAAAAAAAAAAAAAAAAAAAAAAAAAAAAAAAAAAAAATTTCAATGCTTTTGTTTGGATTAGTAGCCTAAAGGCACGCAGTGCCATTTTGGTTATTGTTTTAGACTTCAAAATAAATGCTAGCATACTTTTCGAGAGTTTCATTATAATCTTGTACAATTATTATTAAGTTTAAATACTTCTTATTAAATTGCACATATTTTCATAAAACCTTAAGTATTCTATTTTAAAATTTCAAAAATATAATAAAATTCTCTGTTTAAGCATCTGCCCATATGATGTTATGTTAAGGAACCTTTCTTTCTATGGAGGCAGCCTCGAACACATGCGTTATTTAATTGCGAACCCTTGTTTGGTTTAAGAGAACAAGCGATTTTCTTCCGAAGACAGCCAGGAAAATAAATCTGTAGAACAAGTGAACTTCCTCTGGGAAACTTTCACCACCCATTTTTGTGCGGGGGTGGTTCAGCTGGAGAGGCCTTAAATTGACAGCCACTTACCCTTCTTGCCACCCTTTTTTCCCGTTGTTTCGGTGTCAGCTGCTGTTGCTGCGGCTGCGGCGGTTGTCTTCTTTGATTTACGCTTACGCAGTAAGAATCTGGAGCCCTTGCCACTGCTGGCGGCACTCGTGTCGCTCAGCGATTGTTGCTGCAAAGATACAGAAATCAGAGAAATCAAATTACCATTTAAATTCTGAGCCAAGGACAAATTTAAAATGGATAAAATCACTGAGGAGTACGTATATTTGAACGGAGACGCCTGCAACATTCACTCGGATGCATTTAGATTTCCATCAAAATTTGATTATTTCCGAGCCGCATTGCGCATACGCCTGGTGCTCCTTCGCAATTTGTCAAGAGTGGCAATTAAATAATGAAAGCCAACAGATTGAGGCAGCTGTGTGTGTGCCTCTGAGTGTGTGGGCCACATAGGTGTTAGCCATTCTGGGAGGAGTGGTTGGTGCTGGGGGTCGGAGGCTGGGGGTGCCAACTAATGCCTAGCGCGACACTTTTGCCTCGCCCGACTAATTTAATATGCACATATAAATTAGTCAGGAGGACGGCAGCTGCTCCTCGGGGGAAAGGCGGATGAAGAGGGGGAATCCGGAAAACAGCAGGGAAAATGGAATGACTGACAGACGGATAAAAATAGCTGGCAGTGTTGCAAACACTGGAATTGAAGACACCTTCTCGATTCCTGGCGCTCTGAGGTGGCATTGCGTATACGCCACCGACTGGCCTTTAAGAAAACTCCACATTCAGTACTTTACCTATGTGTAACTGCCTTTTTGAGTCAGAAGTTAAAACAACCAAACAATTATTTATTAAAGCGCTTCCTACATTTTATCTTAAATTGCCTACTGTTAACTTCAGCATTTTCCTCCTTGGCAGGCCTTTGCTGAACTTTCCCTTCACTGCCGCTCAATTTACCATTCAGCCTCGTTTTTTCTGGCCTGCAATCATTGCACTAGTCGAGTGAATAAATAATTCTGTATATTGATTTATTCAGTGAACAGAGAAGGGGCAAACACAGTGTAAGCGCTTTTTTGAGAAACAATTTAACAATATAATTTATGAGCAACAGTTTGAAATTATTACTATTTGTTTTTCGCTCTTGATTAAATCAAATCGTTTTATGGCCAACAAAATCGGCACTTGAATTAATAATGGACTCGCGAGGATCCTTGGACAGGGACCGACTTGGGGATACCTCATGATACGTATGAAAATTAGTGGAGTATTAATAATGAGACCTTAAAGCCAACATAAATGTTACTCATTTCTATCCCTTTTCATTAAATTTAATAATCACACAACCAATATACTTCATCCGCTCAAGTAGCAATTCGTTTTTTGCCCAATTTAATTATGTTTTACTTTGATGATAGCCAGCGAGCGCATAAATTATATTTCAACGAAGAGGCATAAAAAGTGGATTTCACAATTGCAGAGCGAAATGGATTTTCATTTGAGCCTTTAAAGGCTTTAAACCAGTTTATTTCTGTGGATGTGTTTACTTATTAGCTGCTAATGTAGAGCTCCTCTCGAAAATGTGGCCCGTCAGTCATCGAACGACTGGCAATTACAAGGGGACAGGAAAATCCGGGAAATGGAAAGCCCGTCCGGTATTCCCAATATTGTTCCCGCTCAAGTGGGAAAACATATTTGCCAGGCGCTATCTAAATCAATATCTAAATTGCTCTGCGTTTTGTCGTTGTCAACTTGAGAGGCTGAAGCTTTTCCTCGACCCTTTCCACTTTCCCAGACTTTTCCATCCTTTTCGGCTGCCATTTTCCGCTTGTTAGGCGATAATATCGCATACAAGCACACGAAAGTAAAACTTAAAGTTGCGGGGGTGGGGGTGGAAATCGCCGGAAAAATTCCGGGAAAAGCAAATCGAGGGCTCCGAATAAAAATACACACAATCGATAAGCCAAAAAGGTTTGACCTTTTGGCGGAATCGAAAAGAATTGTTGTGCAACCGGTCAATCTGGCAATTAACCTTTAAAGAACAAATTACGAATTACTCTCTGCTCTCTGCGCATTTTCCTGTGCATTATGCCGTAATTTCCCGCTTCGATCAAACTTTTCCGGCGCATTATGCACAGCTCTCAATCAGGATAAACAGAAAATGTGTAAGAAAGCTTGGCCCCTTTCAAATTAAATTAAAACGTCTGTCTCCTGCCTTCTTCACCCAACTTGCTCCTTAAGCTGACTAAAAATAATTCCCTTATTTTTTGCCCATTTCTGGTACATAAAACCGAAAGTCAAAGCCAAGTTTCTCCGCTTGACAGCAACTTTGCTCGCAGCCAAAAGAAGCAAACTTCGCCATGTGCGTCTTAAACTAAATAAAGCCCCCTCGGAAAACCCCCTCTTAAAAGCGTTAAGGGCCGGTCATGTCACAACCCACTCCCCCGGGCTGGGAAAACTTCGCTCCCGGTCTTTTGGTCATCGTAAATATGCAACTTTTTAATAATTTCATTCGGCCATCGCTCGTCGTTGCGCAAAATACTTATGTACTTATCATTTTATTTCCAAATGGTCCCACAATATATATCCTCCTTCCCCCGCAAAAGTTTTTCGCTTTAACCCTTGACTTTCACGCTGTTTTTTGCGTCCTCGGAGTCCCGTGGGGACCTCAAGTCGAGTCAAATAATTGTTGAAAAAATATTTGCTGCCTCGCTGCGGGTTGTGGCAATGTAAATAATCATTTTTTCCCTAACCGAAAAACTTTTCATACCCCGACTGCCATTGGCATCTATACATTCACATAGTTTTCGTGGCTTTTATGGAAACTCCTGCAGAGACAAGAAACAACTTCGGAGAGCAGGCAATTGCAGCCGCAATAAGAAAAAGGACTAGTAAATCAGAAGTGGAGAGGCCGAGACTCCTTTTAGCCAAGATGCGTGTTATTTTCTCATGGAAAGGGGAAGTGACTTCCGGCTTTATTCGAAAAGTTACTTCGACAAAAAAAGTGTTAAAACAATTAGTTTATTGGAAATAGGGATTTTAAGGGACACATTTATAAAAAAAATACTAGTTGGAGAGTGTTTTACAATTAAGAATTCTAAAATAATAATGAGTATATATTCCAATGAAAATAAGGTAAGAATGCTTAGTAAATGTAGATATGATAGTGGTGTATATATAGCGAGGCCAATTTTAGAGGTTAATAAAATACAACCAATCAACTCCACTATTATTAAGGCCAGCAATCAATAAATTTTTGGAAAAAAAGAGAGAGAGCCTTTGGGCCGACATTCGTGCTGTTATCCTGCCTTTCTTGGCCATTAAAAGTTTTTGTTTTGGCCAGCTTATAAATCATGCTTAAAACACAAGGACAAGGCCACTTTTTCGGGTGTGAATGGAGGGCAGCCAGGCTGTAAACTTGAAAAATGGGTCAAAGTTTTCTATGCATGCGAAAGGAAAACATCTCAAATACATTTTAAGCAGGGAAATAAAGCAGAAAAACGTTCTTACATTTTTCCTTTTAACGCCCCTCAAAATAATGCCCGAAAAAGTAAGCAAACTGTTGACAAGCCGCCGCATGAATTGTAATTTACATGTTTGGCAAGAAAGAAAGAGACAGCCGAGGGAGGTAAGAAAGAGAGGGACATAAGCCTGGTTGGGGCAATTGAATCAATCGCCAGGGGAAGTGCTAAGCGCCTTGAATCGCCCTCTTCGGAGAACCCCTCCCCAAGGTCTCCCAGGAGAGCAAACTTTTAAGGAAAAATTGACAATAATTTCTGTTAAATAATATAATGAAAATCTGAAAATTGGAAGGGGGAGCACAGCTGCTGGCACAAGAATTTCAATTGAAATTGATGGAATTATTATTTATGGATCAGGGTTGGGTATGAAAATATTGCAACATGTCCGCCATGCATGTGTGTAAATTCAAAATTATTGTCGAACTCAATTTGTTGTCATGGCAAATAAAAAAGATTGGAAAATTTGAATAGAAATGAACATTTTTCCTCGGATGGAAATAAAAATGTTACCTTTGTTGGCCTCGATTTTTGGCATTTCTACTTTGGCACACTAGAATATATTGGCCCACTTCGCCAGCTCTTGGCAGATGGTACAATTTACTGTGCTGCGGTATTGGCCATACTTACCTCGTAAACTGCGAGGAAAATACCTCATTTTGCGCTGTTCGCGATTTTAAAATTGTAATTTTCCGGCTTCTATGCTTTTGCATACTCCTATGAAACGCACTGTGTGTTTGCTCGTGCTTGGCAATTTTATTGGTAACCTCGTTCTTTCTGGCCCTCGCTGCCTTTGTTTTGATGCAACAGCAGCAGCAACTAATAAAATTGCGGTCTATTTAATGGCATGCCACTTATTGCCTCAAAATGGGGGGCGGCAATCCGGAGCCGAGGGCGTGGCGGCGGTTACTACTAAAAGCACAACCGCAAAAACCGAAACTAAACAGCAGAGCAACAATTCCAATGAGCAAAATTGCTCTGCGCCAAAATGGACATGAAATTAGTTTCTATTTCTGGCCAAAACTCCTGGAAAAGTCAGAGCGGGTGGAAAATGGCAAGAGGGAGCGGTGATAATAATACTATTACGCAATGTTGCCCAGATTGATGGGGGAAAAAGTGAAAAAGGTGCATTTAATAAAGAGAAAATCCCTTTTAAATATTCAAAATATTTATGCACTCATGCTTAGTTTTTCCTAATTTTATTACCCCAAATTATTGCTACACTGCTGCATTTGGCGTAATAAAAACACGAAACAAAGTGGGCCGTAAGGAAATTCCTTTGTGAGCTCCAAAAACCATATCATAGTCAGAAAAAATCAAACGGAATTCGTGTATACAGATGTTGAGCGCAAAGTGATGCTTAAATACTAGACAAATTGTGTGCAATGATTGTCATTAAATTCTTATTTTAAAAGCAAAAAATATGGAACAAAAGTTAAATAAGAAAACCTATGAGTTAAATTTTTGTTAGGAAAAACACATATCTACCCATAAAAACCTAATCAACGTACATATTTTAATTTACATTTTTTAAAGCATTTTTTAAAACATTTTTTTCCCCCAATGACATGAAAAATTATGAGAGGTTGCCATGTAAATCACTTGTAATCTAGTTTCTGTGCCACTCCTGTGGCCACATAACTCATACGCCCCGTTGCCGTGCTTTTCCACCTTTTTACTGCAGGTGGAAACCCCTTGCATTTATCTTGTTTTCCGTCGCCGACTTTTCCCTTTCCCCAAGCTGCCCGAGAGTATGCAGCGAAAATGAAAACGGCCCTTGGCCAAGTTAATTGGCTTTGCGGACGTTGGCAATTAATAAATGCAGAATATATACAGACGATCCGGGGAACGTGGAAAATTCATGTTGCACGCGGCGAACGCCTTTTACTTGTTGCCGCTTTTCGACGGGGAACTTTTTTGGTTCATTGTGGGCCGGTTCAGTTCGGTTTGGACTCTTTTGTTTGTTGATTTTGGCGGCTTAAAAGGGGCAAAGCCTGGGAAAATCAAAAAAAGGTCAGGAAAATGCAGCCAACAGGCGACAATTGCATTGGACTGACAGCGGCGGCGGCAACATTGACGTCACTTTCTTTGTTGTCACTGTCAACAAATTGGAAAAGCTTTTCCCCGCCCAATTCCCTTGCAACAAAAAAGAAACCAGCAAAAATATTAGTCTGCCGTGGTTGCTGTTGTTGCGTTAGCGCCACCGCAGCGAATTGGTCAATTTCAATCAATGGCCAAACTGCATTCACGGACTGCAAGTGCAACTGCAACACTAATACCAAACAATAGAAGCCGCATGCGGCGACCGCAGCGAGTTGCCAATGACAGACGGACATGGTTCAATGCAAAGAGAAACTGCCGAAAATATAAATTTAAATAGGCAAAAAACGAAATACGATTTAGAATATAGATAAAATAACGTAGCGAAAATATGGGCACTATGGAGAACCCATGGGCATAGATTATAAATATTCAATTTCCAAATAGTCGGCGGCGTGAATTTTAATATTTGCTTTTAAATTTCCCAAACGGAAGTAGATTGAAAGCGGTTCACTAACAAAATAATACAAAGGAATAGCAGCAAATAGCAACAAATGCATATTTATTCATATTCAAATGGTGGAAGACACATCAACCAATAAAAAGCCATGTTGAAGAACTGCCAAATCCATAGCAATCACCAGCTTTTTCCACGAAATTCAAGGGGACTTGGGTACCTTTCTGGCTCTTTTCTACTCAAAAGGTGCTCATACTCAAAAGGTACTAGGACACACTGCAGTAATAACTAAGCCCTCGAATTCGAAGCGCTGCTGGGAGCTTTCTCTGCTCCGATTGCGCAACTAATCCGGCTATATCTGTAAGCCGCGACCCTCCCTGCCGCTGCGGTTGCAGTTGCCACCTTAACCCTCGTGCTGCCACGGCACATTGATCTGGCATCTGGGAGCATGAGGAGCGACATGGGGCTCAGAGCGACTTTGGGAGACCCGCTTGACAGTTAGATAAGTTGCCAACTGGCAAATGCAACATGCAACACGGCAGATTAACCTGCAATCCAGAAGCACACGCCCCCTCCCCTGCTCCTTCCACCTCTCGGATTTGGATCCGTATCTCTGTATCTCCGCATCTCCGTCTGTCTATCCGCCCGTCTGCCTGTTTCGTGCTGCGCTCTGTGTCATAATTAAAAATTCAGCAAATTACACATGCAACGACTGCGATGACAGCGATGTAGTGGGGCTGTCGCCTTCTCACTCGAACCCATGAAGAAGCACACCCGCGGTTGCAGCGCTAGCAACTAAAACTGATTCGGACGCAAAAATAAATAATTTATATAACTTTTTGTAGGTCCCAAGTACTGAGAGTTTATAAGCTAACAAAGATTTTTAAAAATTAATTAAAATAATTATGATATTTTTTTTTATTTTTAGACAAATCTATACCTTATAGTATATATTTTATTTATATATATATATTTTATTTAACAGAATAAAACATCCTTAGATTATAACGTATGCAATTTTATATTTCGCTTTATTGTTTTTTCAAAAATCTTCAACATAAAGTTGAAGAGTTACTATAATTAATAGAAAGTAGAATCAATTCAGTTTGTAAACATCCTCAAAACAAGCATTTGCAGAGTAGGGATCCTTTTCGTATGATAGTTAAAAAGATAGCTCACAAGTATCTTGATGCCACATCCATGTCTGTATATCAACCCGTCTACCCATCTCTCTCGCTGTGCAACTCCGAAGAAGACGACCCCAATTCCGCACTTAACCGGCAAGCGGCAACCGAATGCCACAGCCAGCCCACTCGTGTGGCAGATGTCTCGCCGCAGCACCCAGAGTTGGAAATATATCCGTATGCCCCGAGATCCCCCGGCCAGGCGGAGATACACAGTACGCATGGTATGCAGATGCATCTGTATTCATGCCAGCCCATCAGGTTAATTAAGCCCACTCCCGGGACACAGCTCGGCATTAAGATTGCCCAAATGGAGCCGGCTCCTGCGGAATCGTATCAATACGGAAACCCGAGTTCCCAGAGACACCGCCTCCACTTTGCAGCCGAAGACGGGCCATAAAACTAAAAGTAAACTCGATGTGGGGCCTTTCGGGGCAAACTTTTTAATCAAATAATGCAACAGGCGGTGGGTTCAGGGGGTGGTGCTTTCGGTGGTGCTATCGTTGGTGCTGGGGACCTGGTCCAGATGGGGCATTAAGTGGTGTCCGAGTGTCCAAGTGTCCGAGTGTCCGAGTGTCCAAGTGTCCCAGTGTGTTTATGTTTGGCCCGGGCATTTGTGTGTGTGGTCTCATGGTCGCTGAAACCGGCTCGGTTGGTCGGAGAGCCCCTCGGCTTTTGGCCAGCCAGTTGGTCGCGCCAGGTTGCATTTTACCTGTCCACCTCCTCCAGCACCACCATGACCACCACCAGCACCACCCCGCCCGCCCAAAACACCCCCATCTGCAGCACCGATTTGCAGCTTTAACTTTGTCAGACAGTGCGACGACGCGGGCCAAAACAACTTAACTATGTGGCAACCACTATGGCAGTAACAACCACTGTACACAGGAAAAAACACTTGGCAACCAACAAAAATTTGAGTCGAGGTCTGCTAACGCATTTTTATTTTTGATATAAAAAGGAACGCCTAACGGACAGATTGTATTTATAAAGTGAACATAATTTTTGGGATATATTTCCTAAAGCCTTAAAGAAGGAATAAGGTAACTACGAATCGAAATCAAACGACCCTCGTTTTTTGCCCAGTGCACTAGCAACAGTGATTTCAATTATCCAAGTTGCAACAGACGACAACATTTGCAGCTGCGGCGGACAACGAATTTAACTCGGATTTTTGTTTTCAGCCAGTGCTCGGCTTTGCTTTTGTTTTCCAGCTGAAAGGTAAATTGATCTTAAGTGGCATAATTTTCAACGCAATGTTATGCCAAAACAAAGAAGAGAACAGAGACTGAGAGGCATTAAGTAAGACAGTCTTGGCAACAGCAATCAGAACGGCGACCGAACAAGCTCAACAGAACTGGTAAGTCAGCGGCAGGCACTGCGCTACAGGTATTGATAGTTAAATAAACTAAAAACCCAACTACCTGCAACAGAGGCTCCACAAACAGTTTTTGTCTTGCAAAAACACTCCTAACCATCTCTTAGACCTCGTTTGCCCCTAACTTTCCACTAATTGTGACTCATGCCGCCATGACTCATCTGTGTTCTGTGGTTTTGCTGGCCAGTGTGATCGATATTGCGCTACTTATCAAATGCCCAATGAGCTCGCAATGCCAAAACCAAGTGATTCTCGTGTCCCACTCCCCTTTCTCTGACTCTGTGATTTTTGCGATATATGGCTTACATATCTCTGTGTATGCATATATGGCCTGGTCTGTGGCCGTGTAATCGAAGACGATTTTCGCAATTCGATTGGCTTTTATGCTATGGAACAGCAACAAAAGCGGTGCGATTTTGCTCGTTTTTAGACCGCAACCTTGCAGGCCTATAAGGAGCACGCAGTGTATAAAGTGCAACTGACCGAAAAACCTCCAAAGTGTCCTCGGAAATGTCGCAGTCGTTGCTTCAACTCGTGATATGCGTCAAATTTAGCGGTTCAAGTTGGCTTCCAATCTAGTGCCCCCATTATCCCAACTTCTATTCCACCTCTATATAAGCACATATGTACACGTATTATGCTAATCTCCTGTTTATTTGCGCATTCTGGCAATCTGGGAAAGCAGCCTAATTAACACAGAGATTGCATGCATCTGTATTCAACATGCACCCAGCTTTCTCCAACAGTCTCAGCCCCTTTCTCCGCCCCTTTCCCCGTCTCATTGGGATCGTAGCAGAGTTTATCCAAGTGTTGACGTCGAGTGCCTATCGGCCCAAAAAATAAAAGCCAAGCGAGAGGTTAAAAAAGAAAAAGAATTGTGTATTAAATTTTTATAAAATCCCCGAAGAAAACACTTGAACACCCTAACTGCGCCATAATATATTCATTAATTTTATTTAAGTGCCAACCAATTTAAAGTAAAATAAATCCCATTAAATTTGTATAATTAGTACGGCCGTAAAACTGATTTTCGCAAGCGGCGGCAAAGCGAAAAAGTTGCAGCAGAAGAAGCGGAATATCTGTCCGACAATTAACCAACTTAAGTGTAATTACGAAATGTTCTTTTTCCCCGTTTCAGTTTCTACTTTTGTGGCAAGCCCCAGCCCCCTACAGGCGCTTTCCGCCATTTGGCGACTTTTGCGGTTCTCGACGGGCGGGAAAATGCGGGGAAATGTGCGGAAAAGCGGTGAAAAGCAAGCTGGCTGGCAGTTTTTGGAGCGGTGTAAAGTGCATCCACATCAGGGTTAAAACATTTCATTAGCGTAATTTGCTTTTTAACTGGGCCCAGACTCATTCGACCAAATTAGTCCTGCTAAATCCCAGGCGGTTTTCATTGGGAATATTTGAATGGTTTTGGAAAGATTTTATCCTTTCTTTTTTCGCCTTAGGTTCATTAGCAGATTATTATTTGCATTTTTTATTTATTGAAATGTAACGTGTTCCTGACCTTTATTTTTAGAATACTCCTTGCAATCTTATTTATATTCAATTTATTTCCCAGTTAAAATATATTCCTTGGTAATAATTTTACTTTTTCCTCTTACAATTATTTTAAAGATTATTATTTCCATATGTCATATTACCAAATTTATTTATAATTGTACATATGTTCCCCACCTGCATTTGGTTCATCATTCCCTCTTGCAATTTTTTAGCTTATTCCTTACATTTTTAATTTATAATTTAAATATATCTCCCCCATTTCCATTATCCTCGAGCAAATGAACAACTGTCCTTACTATCTGGACATCGTAGGTCCCTCCACCTGGTCGTCCTCTCGTAGGTTTCCTCATTCCCTTTGCGATCCCGTTTCATCCTTTAATTGAGAGGTTTTTGGCCGCTCCTCCGCTGCTTTCGCTCACACTTGCTGTTCATGAATTAATTTCATTATTAATTTACGAAATGTGTTTTAATCCAAAGGACTGCTCCTTCGCTCCTCCTGCCAGCGCGGGAAAGTGAAGGGAGAGCGACGTGAAAGGATCTTACATTTTATTTGTGCAGCATTTTAATTTTCTCGGCTTTAATGGGCCAAGACGGTTGCACAACGTCGGCGAATGGCTGGGAAAATCGGAGAGGTCCTGAGAGGGCCTGCATTTCCCGCAGCTGAAAATGAAATGAAAAGCTCGGCCCGACACAGGCCCAGACATTGACGGGCTTTGTCTCCGCCTGGGTGTTGTGCTTATGGACTGAGAGGATTGTTTTCCCGCCGTCTGCTTAACCCGCCCAGTGCCCTCGGGGCCCTAAGCCCCCGCTGACCAGCTTTCAAGTGCGCCAGGTGTGCGAGTAGCATCTTCTTCTTGGCCATTACCAACCTGGGCAGACGGCCGATGCGAAGTGCTGAGAGCGGAGGGCAGTTGCATTGCGAACGGCAGCAGCAGCAGCAGCAGCAGCAGCAGCAGCAGCTTGTGTTGCCCCTGCAACTGTGCAACATCGGCACACAGGCAACACCCACGCCACGGTAAACTCTTAAGCCGCCAAACAGAGAGTGCAGAAAAACAGGGAATACCTGAACAAAAACAGTGAGGAGGAGCACAAGCATCGATTGTTTAGGTTTCGGCCCCTGCCACACGGCTTGCGTGCTGTGAAGTTCTCATAACACATCCCAAGCAACCCAGTCTGCCCAAGCAACCCACTTTCTGTGTGAGAAAAAATACACGAAAATCAACAAGGCAAACGGTTTTCCTGCCAAGGCTTTTCTTCAGAGCTGTACAGTTGGTAAATTTGCTGCTTCTGCCAGAGACGACTCTATTACTACATTGTTCTAGCCTGACTATCTAGGAATATCTTATGGGTAAGCGTAGTTGACAGTTCTATAAGATGGAGGGTGACTTCTTCAAAACAGTATAAATACTTCTTTCCGTTGGGCAAATATATCTTATTTTTAGCTCCTTGCGTAGGTTGATCAGTCCTACATACAGATATCAAGAAGACCTTATCTTAAATTCCTTTTAAAATGGCTATGGGAAAACGCTTCATATTTGGTTATTAAATAAGGGAAATGTTTAGTTATCATTGCTTACTCACCAAGGGACTCCTGTTGATCACAGATTGTTGATGCTTCAGCTGCGGGGGCGTGGGGGGCAGGGGATTGCTGCCGTAGTCCGTGACCTGGTCCTCCGGGGCGATGCCAAAGATGAAGGGTCCACTGCCGGCGATGGGTGACGCAGTGCTCTCCGCGGCCGGACGACGCATGCAGAAGTCATCCTCGAAGCGCGAGGGATATAAGCTGGTGTGGCCCGAGCTATCCGGATAATATCGGGTGGGCGAGGAGGTGGATGTGGTGTGCGAGCTGCTGCAGTTGCTCGAACTGCTCGAGATGACCTGGTGGTGATGCTGACCCCCTCCGGCGGCGGTGGTGCTGGTGCTCCCCGGCATCATCACCAGTCCCGTCTGGCGGTCGAAGCAGAAGTCGCTCGACTGGGCCGTCGGCGAGGGAGGACTGCCATAGGGGTAGCCGATGTGCGGGCTCTGCAGGTGCTGGTTGTACTGCTGGGACAGCGCATCGAAGTCGTTGAAGCCGTGCAGTCCCTTGGCACTGTCCCGCTTCTGCTGCTGCACATAGGGCGAGATGTAGGTCCTTAGGGGTGGCAGTGGTGGCGGCAAGGGGAGGCTTTGCTGCTGGGGGATTGCCCCCGACTTGCTGGCCTTTTTGCCAACACTCATCACCGTCAGCTGGGGACGGCGATCGCCCAGAAGCGGCCTCTGGGAGTTGTTGTACGGGTGATTGCGCTGCATGCAGGTGTCCTCGTAGTCATCCTGATCCTGATCGTGGTCCTGATCCTGGTCCATCAGATAGGTGGCCTGCAGGTGCTCGTAATACTTGAGGCTCTTCATGTTCGCATTTGGGGGCGGCAGGGGTGGTGCTTGTTGCAAGTGTTGTGGCTGCAGTGTGGCAGCCAGAGGTTGCTGTTGCTGTAGCTGCTGCTCCTGATGCTGCTCCTGGTGGGCGTCCAGGACCTCGGGGCCTCCACCACCACCAAACAGCTTGGCCAATTTCACAGTCATCTCTCCCTGCTCCGCCTGCGTGCGCGTTGGCAAAACTTTTTCAATTAAGCTGTTGCCCAATGCCAAAAGACAATGACAGTTGGGTGGACGACGGACGAGACTCACACAAGTTTGACACACTTTTCCACCAGTTTGCGTAGCTGCAAGAGAAAAAGAGAAGGACCGTTTAATATATATACTCGCTAAAGAGTCCCACTTATTGGCAGTAAAAATCATATAGCATTCTCTTCGACTGCTTTGCATGTTTTGCCCAGCTGTCGGTGGAAACACTGCCTCCTTTGGGCGGGCAACCAGTAACGGAAACTGTAATGGGATATGTCAGCCGCAATTGCAACTCAGTCGCCAGAGCAACAGCCGTTGATGCCATTGTTGCAGCCACAACGGAAGCAAAAAGGAGGAGCTTGAGCAACTTAAGTTTCCATAAATACAGAAACAGGAACCACAAACAAGCAACACAACAGGAACCAAAGCTGCAAGAACCCTGTCGCCAGCAGAAATGGTCAAGCCAAACGAGGAACATGGAACGACCATTGCTTTACCAACAAAACACCTGAAAGATTTGGATATTTTACTGAATTCATTTTATTTTAAGAGAATTCCACCAAAAATTCATAAATAAATATGCAAATGTGGAGTAATCCAACATGAAAATGCGTTAGGATTTTGACCCTCTTAAATATGTGAACTACAATGCAAAGTATTAGAGAATTCAACCACGAACTCATAGATGTATCCCACTTGGAAATCGGGACCATATACCTGAACTTATCGATTTTATAAGTGCAGTTTTAGATATCCACTCTAAAAGCCACTGGAAATACTCGAATAACCGAACATGAAAATGAACTAAAACTTTGACCCTTTTAAAAGTGAAAAATTTTAAAGCAGAATATTAGAGAATTCAACCACGAATTAATAGAGGTATCCCACTTGAAAATCGGGATCATATAACTCAAGCTATGGATTGTAGAAGTGCATTTTTGGTCTCCCACTCTGGAAGCCATTGGAAATACGGAAAAAATCCAACATGAAAATGGGTTAAAATTTTGACCCTATTACAAATGAAACATTTAAATGCAGAATATTAGAGAATTCAACCACAAATTCATTGAGGTATCCCACTCGAAAATCGGTATCATATAACCCATGTTATGGATTTTAGAAGTGCAGTTTTGGGTTCCCATTCTGTAAATCATCAGAAATACGGGAAAAATCCAACATGAAAATAGGTTAAAATTTGAACCTCTCAAAAATGAAAAGTTTAAATGCAGCATTTTAGAGAATTCAACCACGAATTCATGGAGGTATCCCACTTGAAAATCGGGATCATATAACACAAGTTATGACTTGTAGAAGTGCAGTTTTGGGTTTCCAGTATGAAAGCCCCTGGAAATACTGAAAAATTCAACATGGAAATGGGTCAAAATTTTGACTCTTTTAAAAATGAAAAATTAAAACGCAGAATATTAGAGAATTCAACAACTAATTCATAGAGGTATCCCACTTGAAAATCGGGATCATATAACTCAAGCTATGGATTGTAGAAGTGCATTTTTGGTCTCCCACTCTGGAAGCCATTGGAAATACGGAAAAAATCCAACATGAAAATGGGTTAAAATTTTGACCCTCTTATAAATGAAACATTTAAATGCAGAATATTAGAGAATTCAACCACAAATTCATTAAGGTATCCCACTCGAAAATCGGGATCACACAACTCAAGTTATGGATTGTAGAAGTGCAGTTTTGGGCTCCCACTCTGGAAGCCATTGGAAATCCCGGAAAAAATCCAACATAAAAATGGGTTAAAATTTTGACCCTCTTAAAAATGAAACATTTAAATGCAGAATATTAGAGAATTCAACCACAAATTCATTGAGGTATCCCACTTGAAAATCGGGATCATATAACTCAAATTATCCATTGTAGAAGTGCAGTTTTGGGCTCCCAGTATGAAAGCCCCTGGAAATACGGAAAAAATCCAACATGAAAGTGGGTTAAAATTTCGACCCTTCTAAAAATGAAACATTTAAATGCAGAATATTAGAGAATTCAACCACAAATTCATTGAGGTATCCCACTCGAAAATCGGGATCATACAACTCAAGTTATGGATTGTAGAAGTGCAGTTTTGGGTTTCCAATGTAAAAGCCACTGAATATACTGGAATAATCGAACATGAAAATAAACTAAAATTTTGACGCTCTTAAAAATGAAAAATTTAAATGCAGAATATTAGAGAATTCAACCGCAAATGAACAAAAAACTGAAATATCAACAATACATACATTAAGAGCGGAATCTGCACCTTTGGCACTTCAACCAGCAACAATTACGTCACCAACGACCAAAGTGCAGCATCAGAAGCTTATATTCCACATATTGAACAGCAATAAATCTGTCAATTCCACTTATTGGAAGTGCGCAAAGCCTTGCTTTTTTTAGACCCACTTCATTTCCCTTCTGCTGAAGACATTTGCATAAAGTTAGAAATGAAAGTTTTTAAAAATAATAATGAAAACAGGAAAACCAGGAGCGGAAGCGGAGAAACAGAGCAGCCGCAGCAGGAAAGTAAGGACCCACACAGCAACTGTCAATTAAACGCTTCCCCCATTGACGTCATAATAAAACGTCATAAAAAACAAAGAGGCGGACAAAAAGCTATCAAAAGAAATGGCTGAAGAATGCACAATATAGCGGGGGTAACAAAAAGAAAATAAAGCTGAAATGATTCACCCGCTGTTATTTTCCAGCTTTTCTCTCAGGTACTCCTTCTATTTTTATTTTACCACTGCTGCCACGCTGCGGTCTTTGCATGGAGCATTTTGACTGCATAAATGACAAAGCAGAGTGCGACTTTTCCACAGAGGGTCGCACATCAGCTAACGAACGTCAGAAAAACAGTAGACCAAAGGAAAAACTATAAAAAGGATAAGAAAAAACACCTCAAATTGTATAAAAGAAAATTAATACTATTCACGATCGTTGCGAATAGCCAAGAGGTTTAATGGAAGAGGCAAGGAAACTTTAAGGAGGTTGACCAAAAGGTGCAAGAAAAGTTATGGCATTAGTTGGATTGTTTAGGTAAGGTCGAAAAACAACCTGTTGCTTTGAATCCTGGGATACTCATTCGTGAATTTGTTTGGAGGCCCAGACCTATGTCGTTTCATCCTACCAATACCCCCAATTGTTTCCACTTGTATTTGCCTACCACCATTCCGCCTGTTCGTGTCATAAAGTTGACTTTTTTGTATCTCCAGCGAGTGGTTTCCCGGTTTCCCGGTTTCCCGGCTTCTCGGCCCTTGGTTGGCATGGTCGAGTGCATCTTTCGCTCGCCAATTTCCACGGCTGCCTCCTCGATTCCCCGCTCGCCATCCTCCAGGCCCGCTGTTGATGCCATATCATTTTTAATTTTGTAGCCAACTCATATGCCCCGAACCCTCGGCAAACGAGCATGTTGTACGTGGTGCTTGTCAAACAAATGCTACAACAGCAGCAACATGGCAAACATACAGCAGGAATAATAATAAAAAACAGAGCACAGAACACATAACACATAACGAAACAGAGACTAAATTGAAACTGCAGCAGAAAGCAGGCATAATAAAAAAGTAGGTGTTGCGAAGTGGAAGAGGTTAATACCCTACACACTCCATGGCCAAAATGGCAGACTTGTTTTTAATGAATGTATTAGTATATTATTTTGAAGGTGATAATAAGCAAAAGGTTAACTTTACTTAGAAAAGTAGAACAAACATGTAGGAATTTAATAACAGTTTCAATTGCATTCAAAGGAAGTGGCGAAAGGAAGCAACAGCTTGCTCTTTCTTTGGCTAAAAAACCTTAAAAAGCAAAAAGTCCTAAAGGTATAACATTAATATAAATTACGTTTTGCAACACTGTGCACTTTGGAATTGGCAAGAATTGGCATGGAAAGTGTCATGGAGGAAAAGCAACAACGGAGAAAGATACAAAAAGAGGAAAAAATCAACAGACACAACGTCGGGTGAAAAAACGCTGTCCAGTCTCCAGTCTCGTCGACTGCCGTTGATTGTGTGGCGCAAATGTTAATGAGACAAAAAGATGTCAAGGATAAAAAGGGCAGAGGGTGGGGGAAATTAAGAGGAGTATCTGCAGGATGACTAAAAGGAGACAGACGTCGAAAAAGTGCCATTGAAAGCTGACTTTTTAACGGGTCGCCAACCAACCCGTTTGCGATGATCTCTTCTGGCAAATAAGCCGTGCTCTCCAGAACCCCCACCTCATCACCCTCCTCTTTAAGTCCCACCCACTTGGGCGTCAGCCAATAATTGCCTTGGCCAGATAAAATGGGCTTTTCCTGCTAAGTAAGGTGTTTGTATCTAAATGAATCTATATTGATATCTACATCAATATCTCTGTGAATCGATGTACCAATATATATATATGAATATGCATTTGAACAACTATATGAGATATTCATATATATATATATATATGCATATCATTTAGAATATCTATTTTAATATCAATATGGACATCTACATAAATATCTATATCAATATTTTTATGAATATCTATATGATTATGCAAATGAATATCTAAATGAGCATCTTCCTGAATATATAAGTGAATATCTATATGAATACAAATATGAATATGAATATATATATGAAGATCTATTTCAATATCAATATGAACATCTACATAAATATCTTATGTCTATGAATATCTAAGTGAGTATCTTTCTGAATATTTATGTGCATGTCTATATCAATATCTATATCAATATCTATATCAATATCTATATCAATATCTATATGAATATCTATATCAATATCTATATCAATATCTATATCAATATCTATATCAATATCTATATCAATATCTATATCTATATCAATATCTATATCAATATCTATATGAATATCTATATCAGTATCATTATTAATATCAATACCTTTTTCGTTATCTATATCAGAATGAATACTTAAATTGTATGTATGGTTCATGCATAATGGTTTTAAACTGCATTTTTAAGTGCTTATTGTTCAATTAGCCGTTCTGAGGAGCTGAATAAGATATCGCCTGCCAGTTGCCTGGACTGGATAATCACTTAGGTGATTGGCTGCCCATCTCCCTTGGAGCCGACCTTCTCCTTCGTCACTTTGTTGCACATAATTCGATAAACTTTCCGCTTTGTGGAGCTGCAGGGAAACTAAGAGATGAAGTGGAAGCCCCGGCTACCGCTCATCTCACTCTTCTTCTGCTCCTTCTTTAGGCCCTGACCCTGGCAATTGGCATACTTTTTCCCCACTCTGCGACCTTTTTTCCCCGCAGCCAACGAAACTTTCCTTGCAAATTCTTTGACCAGTTCGAGCTGCTGTTTCTGCTGCCCCTTTTCCTCTGCCTTTGTTGCTGTCTCATGTGGCAGAGACGTGACAGGAAATGGCCAACAAAACAAAGGGGGCAAAAGGGGGTAGGGAGGCCGAGAGGCACGTCTTAGTCAGTCAAGTGCAGTGCAATGAGTAAGTTGCCGCAGCAAATTAGCCTCGTAAATTAGCAGCGCGCACAAGAATATGCAACAAATCAGTGGCAGGGGAAAGGGCTGGCTGAAAAGAGGAAAGTCAAGTTAATGGAAATGATAGAATAAATAGATTGAATAAATTTAAAAAGTTAAAACATGAAAGTGTGCAAATTCCAGACGTTACTTAAGTTGAGTTACATTTATAGTTCCCAACCTTTGATTATCACAACTCCCCACTGAGTTTCCCGCTAGCCATATCATTAGGCCGCTTTCCATGCACTCGGCAATCTGACGAATGAAACTGAATCTGCCAACACTGCAGAGAGTGCACTCTCCGTAATGCGTCTGCCGATGGGCTTTAATTTGTATTCATTGTTATTATGGTCCCCGAGTACACACAGAATCCGAATGAACGATGAATACTTAATGAGGGCAATGCGCAAAAATGAGCCCCTTTCAAACGGCAATCGAGAAACTCGAATATGATTTTCAGCTTAATTATTTTGTAATAATAAATGGAGGGGCTGGCAGTCGTAATCTACTTTTTGGGTGGCCCTGCATTATGGATGGAAACTATTTTGTGGTAATTGCAGGTCGAACATGTGCGTATCTTCATCTGAGATTTGGACCTCCATCTCTGCGTTTGTAGCTTTGCAGGTGTAAAATTCGAACAAATAAATCTGGGAACCAAACCGGTTCCATGCCCCGCATCCCCTCGAGAACAATTGAGCGGTTTGAGAGCAGGTAAGCGCTGCGAGAAACCCCTACAAATTATGAGATACACTGCGAGCAGAGCCCCAGGCGCAGTATCTATTGGATACAAAAAACAATAGAGCAGCGCAGCCAGCGGATCTTCACTGGATTTATGTGGGTTTTTCTTTTGTACCCGGCAAATTGATTTGGTTCTCGGCCAGCAGCTGCTTTTTTGCCTGCTCTACACCACCTCTACTCCCTGCCCAGGCGTCTGTTCCATTTGACTTTCTGAGCGTGTGAAACGTTTGTATATTCTTCTAATTTTTGCAGGTGCTGCTCTGTGTGCTGCCACAATTAAATGTCACTGCGGCAAGAGTACAAGTATCTGGCAGATACAGAACAGCTTCTTGGCTGGCTGGAAGAGAAGAGGTAGGAAACGGAAAGGAAAAGCAAAAGGGTGTAGAAAATATTATCGCATCACGCGCATCTACAAAATGATTTCACACAGCAACCAGCCGACATTAACTTGCTCTTTCATTATCGGCACATCATTACGGGGGCCAGAGTCTCCGCTCCGCCGGCGTTGTCGTCACATTGTCGACCGACAACGACTACGTTTATTTATTTTGCCCTTTAACTATTTGGGCAGACACATCCACAACAGCCGCGGCAACGACAAGCGAAGCAACCACGACCACCGCCAGCGGCCTTCTTTTTGTGGCCCCTCTCCACGGTTTTACCGGCTGCAGATGCACCTTGATTAAATTCCAGGAACTGAAAAATCTCTTAGTCGCAGACATGGACGGACGCTTGTTGATATTTACCCAATGATCAAGGGGGTGAACGGAGCGCGGGGCGGGGCGGGGCGGGGCTGATGGACCCCCTCCGGACCGGCTCCATTAATGATGCAGCAAATGCTCTTCTTCTGCCTCGCTTCTCCCCCTCTTAGTTTTCCAAAAGCCGAGCCCAATCAGCTACTTCAACTCCGAAAATGCTGCAAAATGTGAAGGGAATTTTCCCTGTTGTTTAGCCAAAAAGCAGCCTAAAATCAGCAAAAAGCAAGTAATAACCCATGCTACATACTGAATGCAAAATACTCTGAGAACAAGCTCTGTAAATTCTTTTAAGCATTAGCAATATTCCTAAAAATAATATATGTGTATGTATTAAAATGTATTAATCTCTGCTTTTTCCATCATTTTCATCAAATATTATAATGTAATCTTTTCGTTTTTCAACTTATCCGTAGTAGCAAACAGTTTCGTAAGACCATTTTTCTGTTTCTTATTACGATCCCACCATAGCCACTCCGTAAGCCAACTGTTTCGACCTCTTCATCGGGCCCAAAGAAGAGCTGGCTCGGCTTCTTCGCTTGTTCCTCCTCGAGTCTTCCACTTTGCGGTTGGATTTTCGATTTTCCAGCTGGCATTTCTACACAATTGAGGGGGCGGCACTCGGGCAGGAGGAGCCCCAGCCCCGGCTCAAGCGCTTCCATCTCGAGTGGATGGGCTGCTGGGCTGCTGGGCTGCCGAGCTTCAGAGATTGCCTTTGTTGTTGGCCTCGGGCTGCTGGCATTTACCCGCAGTGCCTGTCAAACTGTGGACCCATAGACAATGTCCAGGAACCGCAGCCCGAAGAACCCGAGTCGCTGCTGCCGCTGTGCTTGCCCTAATGATTTTACATTTTTTACATAAACAAGCCGGTCCCCAACCACCAGCTGTCTTTTCTTTTATTTTCCCTATATTTTTCCTGATTTTTCCTTTTTTTCTGTTTTGCTGGCGGCGGCAAATGCAACTCACGGAAAGCATTCAAAAGCAATTAAGCGCTTTCTTCGCAGCCAAAGAGCGCGAAAGAGATGGCCTCAGAGGGTGGGAAAGAGAAGGGCGCACACATGAGTTGAAAATGTAATATCATCAATCAAAAAAATAAAAAAAGAAAAAAGTACCGAGGCAGAGACAGCAGAAAAATTAAGCAGGGAGGGGAGAGCCAAAAGAAAAGCCTTGCCCAAGTTAAAAACTGGAAATTCTCTTCTACACCGAAAGTTTAAATGATCTGGAAAATATTTCCAAAGCAAGCTGATTTATCAGATAGGTTTCAAACATTCTGCCGACTATCCTTCCGTACGATTTCGTATATCTATATCTATACCTTTTATTAGACTATTTTTAACCTAAAAAAATTGTGTGGATAGTAGCTTCAATAATAAGACTTCACTTTAATAAGCTTATTAAATAAAAGATTAAATAAAATATAAATAGGGATATTTCATGATATAATTTCAAATATTTGCAAATAATTTTACAACTAATCTTCATCTTTTAATTGATTAAAATTGCCTTTACTTGCTAAACAGTTTTTTTGCCGTGTACCGATGCGGCACGAAGCCAGCTCACGAAACGGCGGCAACAACAAATTTAGCTTGATTATGCCAACCGGCAACAACTGCAACACAAGCAACCACAACGAATTTTTTCCCCGTTCTTTATTTTTTATCATCGCATATATTGAAAAATGCTTCAAACTAAAAGCCAAGCGCTGTAATCATATTTAACTTTGCCTCGGTTGTGCCTCATCTTCTGCAGCAGCAGCAGCAGCAGCAGCAGCAGCAGCAGCAGCAGCCGCAGCCTGGTCTCTCCTTCACCTGATTTTGGTTGCTGTTGCTGCTGTTGCCGCTGAGTTGTTTCGTGTTGCTGCCGTCGCTGATGTTGCTGCTGTTCGTGTTGCTGTTGCTGCCGCTGCCAAACCTCAGAGCCAGCCGCAACAGGTAATTGATGCCGCTTGCGCGTTGCAAGAACTTTAATCAATTTTTCAGATATTTTTCTTTCGTTTCGTTGGCTTGCTGCCTCTTGTTCCAGCAAGTTGCTCGTCTGCCTTTCTACGGGTGATGTTGCTCGTGCATCGGCGGTGTGTTTGTGTGTGCTGCAAGTGGCCATGACAACCGAAAACGGCAACCGAAATGGCCAACACAAGCTGCCCCCCGCGGAAAGGGGTCTGGGCGGGGAGTGAACCCAAATGACTGGGAATTCGGCCAGGTAAGCCAGGTAAGTGCGCCCCAGAGCGGCCAGTGGCCAAGTGGCAAGTGGCCATCATGACCGGGCCACATTGCCGCACATATATATGTATCTCGGCTGGGGCAGCAACAAATTTCTGCAAATTACTGTGAGGCAACCGAAGATACGAGGTTCCCAGATCAGATAGCCCAACACGAAAGGGCCCAAGTATGCGCAGGGCTTAATAACACTTTCAAACATGGGGCCAAGTTATGTTTTATACGCTGTTCTAAGAATCATTATCGTTAAACGAAGAAGATGCAGGATAAGCAGACCCTTCAAACCTGTTGGGAAGGACTAAAATAGTAATATCTAACTATAACTAATACCCAAAATGCAAAATATGGGCAATATTCTAAAAATTATGATTAAATCATAATGATGCTAACTTAAAAATAGGCAGTGGTTTAAAAATAATAAAAAAGCTAAAGTTATTGTAATCAAAAATCAAACTGCTTGATAAGCAGTGAATATGATATGTAATAATGCAATATTTCGATTTCATCGCCCTACTTCCCCGACAAAAACAGAGCCCATTGCATTCACTGGTTTCCCTTGATTCTCGATTGCCACCGAATCAGAGCCCATAAATATGTATATCCGATTTCCCCGATGGGTGGGTGGGTGTTTGGTGGTGATTCGCGGAACTGGGGAGCACTTCATACAGAGCCAGCGACAAGTTGCCGCCGTTTACTTAACTTTCACAATTTCGATTTCCACATTTCCGTGGCTCCTCTCCATTCTCCCGGCGCATCATCTATGGGTAGTAGGTGCCCATGGAGACCCCGACGCGATCCCCTCGCCGCCGCCCCTGCGGTCGGCTGTCTACTCAATCACGGCGCAAAGCACTTCTGAGTCATAAAACCGAGCCAGACTGCGATTGTGTGGCTGGCAACTTTATGCAGCGCCACTCGGAGCACCTCGAGGATTGGGGTTCGAGGAGGGTGCCACGGGTCGCGGGGCCCACCGTAGAGTGAAGCGATAAAAATGACACATGGAGCTCAACCGCACTCCACTCCACCGCACTGCGAAGGCAAATGGCACACAGCGAATGGCAAATGGCGAGGAGAGAGCCCTGTGGCAAGTGACACTCGTGGGGGCAGATACATGGCCCAAAAGGAGTTGGCTTGGCCGCAGCCGATCGAGCCTGTCTCGAGGAGCCGTATCTTTCAGTTACTTCGCACAGCACCCCCGCAAGCGGCGAAGATTTCTCCTATTTTATGACGAAATGTGTGCTTCGTATTTTTTGAGTCAGCCACTCAAATTCAGAGATTAGAAATATGCATTTTCTGTATTAAACTTGAAAATATTATTGTTATATATATTATATATAAAAGTATTGATTTATTTATTCTTTAAACAAGTGTTCAGAAGGCTAAATATTGTTACTATTATTATAGACTACAATGTTTAAATAGTTTCTGAAATCTGTATATGAAAGTAAAGAAATATTAGTATTATATATTTTTAAAGTCAGTCATTATTAAAAAAAATGTAATACACAATATTTTCAAATTTTCAAATGCAAAACTTCAAAGCGAAATATAATGCCAATTTTGGGTGCTTTAATTAATGCTCCTTTTCTATTACCCCGTAATCTTAATTTCACTTAATTTCAATATTATATAGAACCAAAAGCAAACCTTTTTCACAGCCTAAGAAGTAAATATTTTGAAAGACAGCCCAAACAGGTTTTCGAAAGCAATTACAGCAGGCAATTAAAAATCGCCTGCGCTGCAACAAAAACCATTTCGTTTTTTGGCCCGCAGACAATCGGGCTTGCATAACCGGGAAACACTTTCTGGTCTCGTTTTTGGCTTTTTATGGCTTTGTTTATATACCAATATATATATTTATATATCTTTTGTTTGCCTCAGAGCCCGAAAAGCGACGGCGACAAGTTGACACAATCGTGGACAACCTTTTTCGCACACAAGCCAATTAACTGGGGCAGTGCCAGTCGAGAAAAAACGGGCAAATAATTATGGAAAAACAAATTTTAGCGTGCAATTGCACTCGCAACAGCGGCCAAGTCGACAGCCGAAAACCGAAAACTTAACAAGCCAACCTTGGCGTTTTATGCCCTTTAATGGGGATTTTTAACTCATACCTACCTCACGCGGTGGCTTCACCTTGAGATACCTTTACGTGGAGAGTTGGAGGTGGAGCCCATAGTAGGGCAGCTCTTTTGGATCGTGGACAAGGCGCAGCCTTGGAATAAAATCGGCGAGGTCTCTCACAAGTGATACAAAGTCGAAAAGGCGACTGCTCTGTAACTAAAGACGCAACTGGCTGAAAGGAAAAGCCTCAATTGAAAGCCAGTAATCCAAAGCCCCTTAAACAAACAACTTCGTTAATCAATCAAAAGAAACAGCAGACCAAAGCCATTGCCCGAAAACGGGGAAACAAACAAACCGAGCATAAAACCGAAAAACGAGAAAATAATTAAACCAGAAACACCTACGGAACCTGTGCACTTAAAACATTAATTTCTCCCCCCAAAAAGGCCATCGAAAGTATGCTGGGCGAGATTCTCACCATCTTATGAATTCCATGGCTTGAACTTGGCGACACACAAATAAAAACACCCAAAAACACAGCAAACACGAGTAAGCAAAGATGAAGACCCAGGGGAAGCTGGCTCCTGGCGTCAGGCCATAAAAAGGTAAAACAAACAAAGCAGGCTAACAAACATCAGCAACAACGGCGTTGTATTCATGATGCACTCAAAAAACAAAAGCTGGGGAAGGGACCAGTTCTCAGAAGGTAACGAACGAAGAGAAAAGGGGGCCTTACTTACCCTCGCAAGTTTATCGAAAGTCAATTGGGCGTAAACCCCGATAATGAATCAGTTTCGCGAACGAAGGCGAAGGCTGATGAATAGGCCAGGCACTGGCCGTTCCCTGCGAATAAGTCCGAAGCTATTCCAAATTTATTTACCCGGGAATATTGTATTTACCAGCTAGCTTTGTCTGTAATTTTCTAAGAATTTTTGTAGTACACGTTGCACACAACAAAATAAACAAAATCTTAACTTAGATTCTCAACTAATAGTTGGATTTCAGCTCAGTTCTACCGAAACCACTAAAAGTAACTGCTATCGATGGTACAAAATAACCCTTAGTAAGTATTATTGTTATAAAAATCGTACGCTATAAATACGCGTAGGTAATATAACACTCCCTAATTCTATTTCGAGAACCCACCTAACATTTAGCTTTAACTTGCAGACAAGCTAACCCTCCCTGTTCCACGATAAGCGACACTTTACACACACTTGAAACTCCCAGGGACTTAATTAATGAATTAATTGTCAGGCGCTCTGCTTAATTGAAAGCCCGTTCAGGCGCGAGCGTCAAAAACTATAATTAATATTATATGGTGGGCTGTCGGCGAAAGGTTAACTTGAAAACCGTTTAATTGCCGTGGGCGAATGGCAATTGAGGCGCCAAACAGAAGCCAAACGAAAATCTCTCTTGGCAATTTGTCGTCTCTTCAATTCGGGTCACACGGAAATGAAAGCCAAGTTAGCAGACAAACAGACAAACAGACAGACAGACAAACAGCATTTAAATGTCAAATCAGGCCCAAAAAAAACCCCATGAAAACTCAGAAAATGGCGAATGGGTGGGCGCCAATAACACTGGCAGGAAATCAGTGAATTTAATATAAAGAATGGTTGTTTCCAAGAACTCTAAGAAATGTATGATTTTAAGGTGTTTTTACAGCTTACAAGAAAGAATCTTCCATTCAAGTGTATCAAATGTTATAATTAAATTAAATACAAAAAAATTAAAACCAATTTCTCATAAAAATCCAAGCTTAAGTATCCGCAAAAGATGAAACTCATGTCGAAAAATATTTAAATATAAGTATAAAATCTTTGGATTTACGTTTTTCCGTGTAAGATAATCCTAATCCTGAAAATCTACTTAGTGGAGAGCTCTCAGAACTCTGAATTTATGCCCCAATTAACTGGTACATTTCATGGCATTCCGATTTACAAAGCCGAATTGGCCTTTTTCACCTTTCAATCCTTGGGGCCATGTGCATATGCAACACATACATGTAACACTTATATAACGCACTTGGTTTCTTTAAATCAAATTAAATTCGTTGTCCCAGCAATTAAATGCATGCAAAGTTAATTGAGAGAGAAGCAGCGGCAGCTGACTTCAAATGATTGCTGCTGCACTTGCAATGTTCATTGCTGCTGTTGCTTTTGCTGTTGCGTGCTTTTTATACTTCGCATTGCTTGGCATGTTTCTTGTGGGCCAGCAAACAAAAAACGCTGTAGTGGTCGGCCTCGACTCCCAGACACCCGCCACTCAGCTGGTGGGAGTGCGAGGGAGATGCAGATGTGCATGCTGCAAATCTGCTGATTCCCAGATTGCACACCTTGTTCTCTAGTACTAATTTCAAGCCACTTCTTGCAGTAGATGGGTACTGATAAGTAGAACAAAATCCCTTTAGCACTAGACAGGTGTTATCTTTATGGACGTTTTTGGTCGTTAGATGTATGGCCTAGTATACCCCTTACTCCACGACCAATGGGTGTACAAGCTCAAAGGCACTCACACAACGATATATGCACAAACAACATATAAAACCATGTCGGCATATGGGTTTCTGGAGGGGGGAATGCACACTTAATTGCCACCGACGTCTTGGGAGTTCACTGTATTAACTACTCGAGACACACATAAATTGTTTTCACTGTGCCAGAGGTAATTTCTAGCTTTGTTGATTGTTCTCTCCCGAGGAAAAACTCTTGAAGAAGTGCTGCAGGTTCGTGGGCTTTTCCTTTGAGGCGAGGCATATGCAAAACACCGTTAAACGGATTTTAATTACAACAATGTGGGAAAGCCATTAAAAACAAAGAAATAAGAAGAAAAAATAGCTGAGAAACAAGAATTAAAATAATCAGAAAGGCAAACGCAAGCTAAGCCAAAACGCAAACAAAGCCGGGCGAAAAACAGTGGAAAAATAAAAATATATATCAACGAGTATGTATGGCGTGTCTGCATATAAAGCGAACAACAATGAGCGCAATTTAACAAATAATAATTAAGGAAAATTACCGAGATGCAAAGAGAAAACGACCATGTTGTTTGATATTTTCATTGAAATTTCATTACGGCCAACAAAGGCGGAGTTAAGCTTTAAGGCTTTATGAATTAATCCGAGGGAAATGTAGAAAACCCCTAAAAACATTAACTGTTTTTAAATTAAACTTGTGAGAGACTAGTACACAAAATATACTGCTCTACGTTTTGTAACCTAACGATAAATCCCTCCCAGTCAAATCTCCCCGAGGGCACTTACATCACACCTCCCATATTTTTTTGCCTTTTCCCCAGCCAGTTGCCGCCTTTAACTTGGCCAATTCATTTGGTCTCAGCCATTAACCAAATACAAGAAACCCCCTGCCTACTTCACCCCTTTCCCATTAAAATCAACTAACAGAAAGACTGGGGCCACTTCTTCTTTTATTTCTCATTAGTTGGCTTAGAGTCTCCTCCTGGCCTCTTCTTCGTGCCTGGCTTTTCCTGGCTTTTTCACACGCTTCGTTGGCGAGCTTATAAAAAAAGTCATAAAATCGAGAGAAATAAAGAAAAGCGACTTGGAAATGCAAATAGAAAAGGTTAGCACACACCAAACAAAGGCCACAAGGCGAAATGAAAATAGCAGGCAGAAAGTATTCATAAAAAGTTGACAACTTGTTGACCCCTTTGTGAGTTCGTCGCATATTGGGGAGCACGTTCGCTTTGACCATAAAATACAATTTTTAAAACGCACCACTTCGTTATCAATGTAAATTTCCATCGTCTTCCCATTTGCTTTGGCTTTTCTCCGCTCTCCAATTTGAGTGCCACCTTTGGTTGCAACAGCCAAAGACGAATACTAGAGGCGGGAAATTAATAATTTCATTTTGACGAAAGCTAATCATTATTTTATTCTCAATCTTTCCGATTGTATTTGCTTGACCTCTATTGATACCCTACAAAACGGAGCTATTTTTGTGCTGCAAAACAATATTTAGAATACAAAAATTTAACGTTCCATAACAGTTTCAAAAATAGCCTTAAAATATTTTTACATTTTTCTACATTTTTTACCTAGCTGACTCAGAAAAGCCACATTTAAAGTATCTGCTTTATTTTTAATGTTTATAAAAACGGATAGTACTTAATATACTTTATTAATGGTAATTCAGTCCCCAAAACAGCTCTTAAAAAGGTTACATAATTGGGGTGCTTTCCCAAAAGCCGCTTCTATTTTCGAAGAGCTTAAATCTTCGATTCCCGTTGCCGAAGTCGTCCGCTGGCTGCCGCAGTGGTTGCTTTAATTTTCGCATAAATTTGCCATAATTTATGCAATGGCTTGCATTGTTGTCGATGCCTGAGTTTGAGTTCGAATTCGAGTTTGGGTTTCAGTTTGAGTTTGCGTTTGAGTTTGCACCAAGAGTCCCAGGCTCGGGCTCCGGCTCTGGCGCTGGCTCTTCGGCTGCCATTTTCCTCCGCTTGTTTATCGGATTTTTTATTGTCATTTGTGTTTTTATTGAACAGTTTGTGACATTTTACGATTTTCAAAGTGAAAGGTACATATTTGGTAAATTGCTGTGGCCAAAGAAATGCCCCTCGTCTGTGTTCCGTGGAGTTGTGCCTCGGTTTAGTTTTGCCTTAGGTTCCCGTGTAAGTTTGGCCGTTTTTGTTGCAAGCCACCATCCATTCTTAACTGGTTTTCCCCCCTTCCAGGGATGAGTTCGAGCCGCTGGCGTCTGGTTGAACACGGGGAAAATTGCACTTTATATATGGTCCATAAAAGTTAATAAGTAACTGGCAGTCGAAGTAGCAAGTGCCAGTCACGAAGCTGTTTATTTATTTTTCCTTTTCGGCTCGGATCGTAATGAATCGATGGCAAGTTGCTGTGTAGCTGCTCGTTCGATTCGATGGTCACGCAATTTTGTCAAGTTAATTTTTAATGCCAAAAGTTTAGGCAACCTGCAATTCGTTCGTCAAAAACCAACGGCACACCATGGCAAGACATACCCATTTTCACCGAAAAACTTTGTATTTTCATGACAACACTGGCGGCAAAAGATGAAAGTTCTCGATTTGCCGCACTCTCACCGCGGCCAAAACATTAAAGTCAATTACAGTGAGACCCCCGCCCCAGAGTTCGAGGCTAATTTTGGTCACGTGCGACACACACAAAATGAAAAACTCACACAAAGAATTCTTCAACGCAATGTGTGCGAAAAAGAGGAAATCTCCCCTTGTGGCAAGCGCGAAAATCAACACAATTAAATGCCAGAAGAGAAAAAATCAGAAAAAAATAAATACAAAGGGGCCAGCGAAGAAGTTGCATCCCAAAGGTAAACAAACTGAAGGAATGATTTGGCGGCAAGCCAGAAATCAACGCAAAATAACCCGGCAAAGACGACGCAGGGCGTCAAAACGCAATGGCACGCCGAAAGGAATATGGCCACTTTATCTTCAACTCGATTTGCATATAACAAAAAAGGGAGTGCGGCGAAAATGCATAAGGAAAATAAATATTAGTTCTTTATAAACGAAACGAAAATGGATTTGGCAGAGGAAAGGAGCGAAAAACCATCGCAAAGTTGACGAAGTGCAAACTTCCCTTGATTACAAAAAATTCATCTAGGAAAGTTAATTAAATTTTAAAAAAAGTAATAAACTCACCCAATGAAATGTAAAACGATTTTTTCCTTCCAACTTTCAGGTCAACTGCAAAGCAAAAAAACAGATGAAATTAGCTAAAGTTATTAAACACTTTTCAATCACATTGAACTCCGACCTAGACCAACCTACTCCCTTAGATCCCCAATCCTTGCTTAATCCAATTTGCATATAAAAAGGTTAGCAACAAATGAACCAACACAATGCATGGAGTAATCATAATGAAAGAATCCAACCCGAAACCAGAAGCGGAGGAGAACAACAAACAAATAAATCTAAAAGAACGCAGGGGCGTGGACGGAGGGGGCTTTCGGCTGGGGGTTAGCCCTAGTGAGGTAAACATCATGTTGCAAGTGTTCAATAGGACAGCGGCGGGGGAGGGCGGCGAGTCGGGAGAGGCAGATCCTAGAGTGGATAGGTTGGATTATGGCTGCAAAAACTAACAAACCATAAAAATCCGCACATAAATTACAAGACAGGGGCGGCCGAGGGGGTTTGTGGGGATTGAACAGGGAGAAAATACCGATAAATATATGTTAAAAAATGCATTTTGATCTATTGGATTATAAATCGATTTTATTGACACTATTTAATCGATAACTAGTAACTGACTTTATCGAAGTCGCCACATTAGGTAACATGAATAAATAATAATTTTAAGACATTTTTTATTCTATTCTTTTCAAGTGTTGTTATTGAACGTGCAGATTCGTACAGATATTGTAGATTCTTTTTGATGTGCTTCGATTACAATTAAATTATTAATCGCTAGCACATATCGAAGTCTTTCCATCTCTAGGCACCTTAGTAAGGGCATTTACTATTCATTTTCTTTTCTTTCTACGGAATAGAGCTTTTCTGCACTTCTGAAACCCCATAACATTTCTCCCGGTGCATCGACAGCCGAAGAAGCAGCAGCTGCGCCGACGATGGGCAACATACGCAAATGCAAGCAGCAGAAATTTATGAGCAGCCATTCGCAGGCATCGCCGAGGATCCGCCAACCAAACTGCCACAAGTGGCCAAAAAGATAGCAGCCGGGAGGGTGGAACGATGGGTGGCGGGGTGGCTCTACACGTATATACTGTAAGTATAGGGCCGGGCCAAGTGCAGTGACAAAGGCAAATAAATTACAGCATCATTTGCAGGCAGAAGCAGCCGACAAAGTGGCGAAGGAAGCACTAGGACAGGACCGAGGAGCAGCTTAACTACCATAAATTGGCCAACGCCAATAAAAAGGCAGGGAAGAGGAGCCGCCAAGGAGGAAAGAAAGCGCACCTCAATCAATGGAAAAATAATTACAAGCGTTACTTTCCTCAGCTGTCGCTTCCTTTTCTCCAGCTCGCCCTTCTCTTTCGCCGAGCATTAATCAATGGGCAAAAAACAAAAATAGGGGAGTAAACTGGAAGGGATTACAGATTTTGGCCCCTTAAAAATGTTCCTTGTTATTGAGTAAAGTTGCACTTACGAAAATATCATAGACTAGTCCTATTCTTATCTCACTTAATTTTTTCTCCACGAAGAAACTTTTTGCTTCGAAACTTCGCTCCTCCCTTCAGCAGCCTTACAAATTATGAATCACTTGGGAGGCTCCAACTCAAATGTTATTTTTTCTCCCTTGCTTTTGCAACAATACAAACAGAAATGATATTGTTTTGCCCCTTTTTTTGTAATTGAGCCCCGCATCGTTGGAATGATGGTTGGGACGGGTTCGCGCCCTGGTCTCGGGGACTTTATGAAGTTTTACTGCTTCTTCTCTTCCACTCGGCCACTTCAGATTCGTTTTCTTGTTGGGCCTTAAAATGGTAAGCTCCGCGACATGATACTTACATGGCAGTAGTTTTGAAAGGATTATTAAAAAAAGCCAAAATAAATTTTTTGTAATTTTTTTTGTAGGTTCGTATGATTTGAACCTTGAAAAATATCTTAATAACAAAGGTATGGGTGATAAAACCCCATTTCGTTCAAATTGAAGTGGTTAATAAGGCATGAATCTCGTTAGTTGTTTATTTTCTTGCTTCTACATCTTTGCAAATGTTGCCCATGTCGCGCACTGTACTAGGTGCACTCCCAAAATGAATCTTGTCGGTAACACCAAAAGTCTTTGGCTTGGAAAAAGGCATTTTCAAGTGCTTTTTCGCATTTGCCGCTTGACTGATGTTTTCTTGTAGTTGTTGCTGTGAAAATTGTTGCATAGTAGTTGTTCAAAGAGTTGTTGCAATTCTGTTGGTGCTTCGACTGCTGTCGTACCATGTTGCTGATATTGTTGTTTATGTTTCGGCGTGTTTAGCTATGTTTTCTCCTCACATTTTTCGAGTGTGTGTTTATTTCTCCCTCGTGTAATATTACGTATACTTCTAGTACGACCATTGTTGTTTTAATTGGCCCGTGTTGAATGTGGCTTTTCGTGTTATTTTCACAGTTTTTAATGCACTCGTTGTTGCTGTCCTGCTCGAATTGCAGGCCCATTCGTCTGGCGATTATTAACTTGCAGATTGCACATTTTACACTCAATTTGGTGCGCAAATCGAGTTTGTGTTTTTTGCTCCCCTTTCGGCTCACCCCTCTCCGTTTTCGTTCTTCCATTGCCAACTTTTTGCTCTGTTTGCCTCCGCGCTTTGTGTGCGTTTTCTTTCGTTTTTGGTTGCGACTTAAAATAATCGATAACTTTGTTTCGATACTCTCGATTATTTTCCTTACGTTATTTCTCAGTGTCCTGAGTTTATTTCCAAGGCCGCGACAGAAAACAAGCGATTCTATTTCTAGTAATCGGAATGATTAAAAATAAATTAAATTAAAAATGAACATATCGTGTTTAAGTGAAAATAATCGATAGCTGTATCGATAATTTCGACCATTTAGCTCGTTCCGCTCAAGCCAGGCTCCACTGTGAGGTCCAAAAGAGCCGCCGACACAAACAAGCCAACAAATCTCCCGTAATAATAATTGATAAACACTCGACAGGTTCATGAACCCCTCGCACGCACACAACCACAGCCGAACCGAAGCCAACCAAATAACACCAAAAAAGTAAATAAAAGGTAGAAGTAGAGACTGGGGAGATAGGGCAGGAAACTTCATCGTTTAGTAATTTTGCTGAGTTTCTTATAATTATTTTTAGCTTCAGTTTTTCTGGCTCCATTTGTGAGTCACGTGGCCGGGGATTCCCCTCGCTGCCCCTCGCCAAATGGTCTTTTAATTGCTTAGCAAAAAAATGGAGAGCATGAAAACAACAAAAAGGTGCCCAGCTCGTTGACTTTTAAAGTAATTATGGAAAGTTGATGATTTTTACGCATTTGGCGAGCAAATTGATTTTGATAGTTTATTTTTGCTGCTCACGAACTCAGCTGGAAGTGTTGTTTTTTAGGCTGTAAGCTTGCAAAGTTGTTTATACACAGAATTTTTTGAATCTACTAAACCTAATAGATATTTTTCAGTTGATTATCAAAGGCAATCTGTTACCTTTGAACACATGTGACTAATAATTTTAGTATTGCTATGCTTTTGTTCTAATTCTAGTAGAAATCAAGCTAGAAACAAAGATGATTGGCAAATTTAGAGTTGACCTACCAAAGATGAGTACACTTTTCTCTTGCGATGTGTGGGAATCACCGCTTGGCCCCTCCGCTCGGAACCCCCTTCCTGTGACTGGTCATGGGCCACAGCAAATCGGTTTTGAAATGCAATAAAGCGTGATTTTCCAAACTGAAGCGTAACGAGCAACGAACGAGCAGCTACAAAGGCAGACATATAAACATGGATCCAGTTATACACAGATACATATGTTAACTATGCATAGAGTCTGGGTACATTGCAAAATAAACACCTGAAGCGAGGCAGATAGAGGAACAACAACAAAAGGAAGCCCAATTCGTAGGTCCAAAACCTAATCTCTTTCGTAGCCCCGAGGGCCGGAAAGGGGTTAACTTGGGTGGGGGGATGGTCCAAAACGAAAGTGAACCCAAGCCCCATATCATCTCCACTAAGGCAAGGCAAACTAACCCACAAAATCAAGGTGATTTCGCTTCGGCGATTGCAGCAGAACGAAATGCGGAGGGGAAAAAGAGAAAATGCTGGGGGAAAACATTTAAAATTCAAGTGGAAATTGTGGGGAATCGAAAGAGTTGCGAAATCACCTGAAATATTGCTACGCATATTCCAATCCACCAACCAATTATTATTAAGCACTTATGAAACGCACCATCAAACAGATAATCACCCAATGAGTTGGTAAGATTAATGATGCGCAACAAGACCCAATCAATGTAGGCGACTAAGTAATCGATCGATAAAAAATCTGCTGGTAATTGAACTCCCAAGTCAATAAATATGTTTTACTTGGCACTTACCCACTTTCAAATTATAACTAACCATGGAAGAAAGGTATCTAAGGTGTAAACTTGCCTTCAGTTATGGATTGCACAACATTCGATTATAATCGATAGGCACAGCGATAATTCCGACTTATAAAACAATCAATTTATTTACAGATTTCCAAAAGCACCTATTACATATTGTTAATTGCGAATTAAATCAATCAAGTAACATAATTTTAGTTTAAATAAAAATTTAAATTAACCAACGTTTACCAAAATTCGATAGTCACAGCGATAATTTCGATATATTACAAATAAATTATTTTGATCTATACCATAATCAATTAAATCCACTCCATAAGCAATCAATACCAATTATTTGTGCTTACTTAACTTGGCTCCAGAGAAAATCAATCAAATTTCGATGAAATGATATACTAGTTTTAGTGGTTGTTCCCCCAAAATAGTCAGAAAATACTTCCCGAGCCAGATGGGAAAACAGAGAAACAAGGGACACATTTCCACGAAAGTTTTCCAGTGGCCAAGCAACTTTTCCGCAAAAACAAATTTGATATTTCCAGTCGAGGTCCAGCGATTTGCCAGTTCACGCATTTCGAATTCCCCTTCGGATGACAATAAGTACATTCAGATACAAATGCGAAGATACATTTGCCGCCAGCTTATCAACGGGAAAGGGGGAGTGGGAAGGTGGGAAGGTGGGTGAGGGGGTGGCACTCACGGAATGCTTATCGGACTTATCATGCGTAAATGATAAATGGAATTGAAGCAAACATTTTTCGGTACTCCGCTTTTTGTGCGCTGCCTGTTTCTCTGGTTTATTTCTCGGTTTTCGGTTTTGGTTTCGGTTTGTGGCTTTTGTATCTCTCGGATTGTTTTTATTTTGGATTTTTTATCGCATCGTTTGCATTGTCAAATCTCCCAAAAAAAAAAAAACAGAAAAAGACGGCACACAATTGCAACATTGGAAAATGTTAAATTAAATAAATATCTAGGCGGAGGTGGTTGGGATGCGTGCTTCGGCGATTTCCAAATGGAAGATTTGTGTCGCCGAGGGTCACCGCCGGGGCAGTAAAGCTTCGCCAGCTCTGGCTCCGGCTCTGCTATCTTTCAGTGCGACTTCGGCCTGATGCAGTGGCTTACTAATTTTCTAATGGAATTCTGGGTCGATCGCAAATGTTATTTCTGAATTTCTTATTAATTTGATTGTACTATTTCTGTTTTTAATGTTGTTAATTGTTTATATAAGTATGCACCTCATTATTACGTCTGATAGAGGTGAATTTCCTGAGTAAATAGCCTTTTGTATACAGAAGATACACCATTTGATGTCCCAATACTTCTCCCACTTTATTGGCCGTTTGGTCGATAGTCTACACTGTCCGCCTGACATTTAATTTAACACTTTGCTCCTTGGCTCATCCGACTAAGTGGCGACCTCCTGAAACTGTGTCGTGTTTGTCACCCTCCCCGAGCTTTGACCCCTCCCCAGCTGTCTGGCTGTCAGCTGTCTTGGCTTTCGCTTTTGCAGCCGTTGCACTCGATTCTCATAATTTGCATTGACCTACACTTGTCTGCGGATTGACATTTGCCATCGGCCGTTGGACCTCTCGCCAGAGCAGGGGAAATGCAGGATCTTTCCCTTTTTGCTGGGAAAGGGCTTCCGAGGCCCCTGATCCCCGCGTCCTTTTCCCTGCCTTTGACACGAGACAAAGCAGCAGAAGTCGAGCAGTTGTATGAAAGAATGGACATGTCACTGGGAAAAACGGGCTGATTTCATTGCCAACGATGTTGTGGGATAGGGAAAAGCCTAAAATTGTGGAAGCCCAATTGATGGTTACAGATCTTATAGGCTTTCTTTCTTTGAAGTTTAGGTTTAGCACATCACATTGGTGGAAAAATCTCTTAGGCATAGCTATGATGGTGATGTGATAACTTTTAGAAGAACTAATTTCCTCTAGGTATATTACTATTGCACTCGACCTTACTCTTATGTTTCTCTGTGTGCTCCCAGCAGTTTTCTCCCTGTGCATGGCCAGTTTCCCCTCCGCCGGAGATTTCTCCTTATGCAGTTTCCCCCGCGGCTGGCATCTCATGCAATTGCACATTTCCCCCATTTTCCGATGTTGTTGTGGCTGTTGTCGTGTTATATGGCACACAATTTACTGGCTCAACTGTTTCAACTTCAATTACAGCTGGATGTTATGAGCTTGGAGACCCGGTTTTGCGGAAAGGGGTTCGTGTCTGTCCTCCCCGTTGCGGTTATGTTTCATTACATTTAACAAACATTCTGGTTGTGTGCCGCACTGAGTTTAAAACGAAAAGCAACAAACGCAAAAGTAGGAAAGGACTCCGTTTTTGTTTCCTCCAAATATTGGTTAATAGTTTAAATTTTGTGAAAATCTCAGCGAGTACCTGCAAAGAGCCCTCGGCGTTCGCGACTTCAAATTCTCACAGAATAATGTCGGGAAATAATTGTTTGGAGGTCTCAGAGCCAGGGTTGATTATACCGTACTTTCCGCCGTTTTCAACTGCAATCTCCTGCAGTTTTAAGTAGGAAAACCGCAGAGCTTTATAACAAATAAATTAGGTAACACGCTTACTCAATCAACTAATTAAAAGCCTGGAGTCAACCACCTATATTCGAATCAAATCAAATCGAAAGCCCAAATTGCCGTTTCGGCATTCAATTAAATAATTTTGACATCTGATAAGCCTTTAATCAGAGCTAACAGCATCCACCACGTTTCGCATAATAAAACTGCGGAAATAAATGGGGAAAATAAAACGTGCACTAAATTAAGTGGGAAAATGGCTTAACCTATTAAATTGGGATATTTAGTTATTTAAACACTATTTAGGGGCACTTGAATGTGGTCTGAGGTTGATTGAGTGATTGTGCTCTCCTTGCCACTGAACATAGCCCCTCCTCGGGCCCACTCCTTGGCAAAACAGGTAAGACCGGGGCACCTGCGGGCCGGCTTCATCCGCGTTGGCAGCGAAACATGTTAATTTGTGGGCTGCAAAATGCACCCGGTGACTGCCTGAGCATCCACTCGGTGCGTGTGTGGGCCCAATCGCAATTGATTGGGTTAATTGGCCGGGTTGAGGGGCTGACAAGGCCCTGCGAAGGGCCGATTTCCAGGCGGTTCCCAGGGGACTTCCAAGCCAAAACGCAGGCCCTGGCCTCCTCTCGCGTTATGCAACCCTCACCCCTCCCACGGGTCTCACCTGGCCATATATCATTGCTATATCACCGTTTTCCTTTCCCCGCTATTGTTGCTGACTTTGTTGCCGGTTGCCCGCAACAATTCGTTTTCCCCCGTTTGATTGAATCATGTCGCGGGACTTTAACGCAATTTCCCAGCCAAGACCCATTTAATTGGAATTCCAATTTGGTGGCTGCAGAAAAAGCCGCAGTGCACAGCCACAGCAACAACAAATTGTTTTTCATCTCATTATTGCAAGTGGTCAAAGTAATTCATAACACACCAGAGTGGATACGGAAAAAGTGGGGCGGGAAAAGCCCGTGGTTGGCTTATCCGCCAGCTTTTCGCACGCCACGGGAATAATAACCTTGGCTAACCAAGCTGGGCTTAGTCCCTATAATTCAGGAGTATTTGAGGAATATATACATAGATCTACAAATATGTTTCGCCAAGAGGATATCTGTTTTTTGCAGTGCATGTTTAATTGTTCGGCGCTTAATCATCAAACTGCTTTTTAATGGGCCTGTATGGAATTATCTTTAATCTCTTTAAACGGATTTAAACCGTTTCTGGCTTAAAAATATGTGCAAAACTACCTCTTTCAGATGCCTGCTTTAATTATGCTTGTTAGTATTTTTAAAATCCCCAGAAACTTAGGGAACCTTTCGCCCCAAGCCAAGTACTTGAGACCCCTTTCCCCGCCTTCTTTCCCACTCACACTGCAGCAAATGTGCGGAAAGCAGAGTCAATTTGCTGACTTACACAAAAAGTGCAATGCCACCAGTCCGCGCTCCCCGGCTTTTCCGATTCCCGCCTTTCTGGCAGGCCCAGGCAGCGAAATTTTCATATGGGCGCTAGCCGAAAATGCACAACACTTCGCTTAGTTATCCTGAGCTCGAAAAAGCAGGGGAACCGGAAAATGGAAAACAAAATCGCCCCGAAAAGTACTTGCAAATGCTACGAATCTCGGCGAGAAAAAATGAAAAAGGGACGGGAGGTGGCAGTTGTATCCTGGCACCGTGGCACTCTGGCATCCAGGCAATGCCTCCTGGGAATTACCTTGGTTATTGTTTCAACATTTTTATCTGCCCGCCCTCGACGGGGCAGAAATGAAGGGGGAACAGGTGGAGTGATGCGGGCGCACGGCAGGTGTGGGGGCTTCTAGGGCTTAGGATCCCGGGCAGGGCGGAAGAGGGGTGCATTACATATGCCACGAGTGCGTTTGGGCATAAATCCCAATTTAATCCGTCCGGCTCTTGGCTTTGTACATTTCCTATCTCTGGTGCCCCTTTCCCCGAACATAGTGAAACATCCCCCTTTTTTGGTCGGAGACTAAATACCCAGCTACGGCTTAGTCGCTCTTTAAATAGTTGGCACTTTGGTAGGGTTCCCTGTAATAGGCTACTGCGTGATAGGTCAAGTATCTAGGGTTGAATCTGTTATTGATAACACCCAAATACGGATTTTGGCAAAGCTCTTAAAATAATATTAAATAATAATATATTCAAGTTTTTGGGCGTATTCTACTCATCGTTTTTATCTTTTAAAAGTGCAAAAATAAGTATAGCGAGTTCCTATCGCCGACCTATAGATAGGAAAGAAAGTACTTGTCAAAAAGAAGCACGCCCTAATTTAGCTTGATTTAGAAATTGAACAGTTTAGTCCCTAGCATTATAGTCTATCGGCTGATAGTTTTATTTAAATTAAAATTAAGAGCAGGCACACTTCGTGGCCTCTAAAGCCCTGTTTTATTATATTTCGTTGTGTTTTCTGGCATTTTCATGCCGGTTTGTAGCACTCCCCGCTGAATTTGCTTGTTTGCTTGTCCGCGTTTCGTGTTTTGTACCTGTGTGCTCGTGTATCTGCCCTCAAATGCTCGTTCTGGCCCTGTAGTGCCTGCCTACCTGCCGCCAAGCCGCGCTCCAAGCCGCAGAAGATAGGCCCACCAAATGCCGGGGGATTGCCCCGATCCGCGCCCGAAAAACCTGGCAACGCAGTGCTTTCCTGCCCCCGATTGCGCTTTGTTGAAACACTAACTTATCAGTATCTGCTGGCCTCTGGCCCCTGCCGCAGGCGGCATTACATGAGGTGAAAGACTTCGATGGGCGCCAGGCGCGATCGCGGTTGTCGAGCACCAGCGATTGAGGCACTCACTCGGCGGCCGCCATCAAGGTCAAAGGTCCACCAGCAGAGGCAGAGAGGCTGGTACCCCTTAGGGGGATCTTCTGGACAGGGAAAGGGTGCCTTACCAACCCTCTGTATATCCTTAAAAATGTGTCTAGGTATGCCGAAATGCTGTTCTAGTAGTAAAAATTAGCCCCTGCACTGTTAATAACTCTTTTTAAGATAATTTAATTTAATTAAAAAAACCATTTATGATTAGATTTCTCCTATTCTTCCAGGAGGGAAGTAAAATCCAGCCTGGATATCCATGAAAGAGCTGGTGACCAAGCTTGGCCCCTCTCCCCCGGGCCCTTTCTCCTCCTCCACCAACCTATGTGGCTGTGCAACCCATTCAACTTGTCACCCGTTTCCGCTTATCAGCTCCACTTTCGCTTCCATTCCCATTTTTCCAGCTCAAGTGAGTGCGATAAGCCCGCCGCCGTCTCTTTCCTTCGCCAAGCAGCCGTCTCTTTCTCCTTTCTCCAATGCGGCGCACCGAGGTGATGTACTTTTCTTTGCGTAAGGATGCTATGTAAATATTTTTGGTTACTAAATTAGCGTATGCAATTTTGAGATACACGTAAAAGATACCCCCTCTTCTTATTCAGATCCCCAAAAAACCAGCACCTCTGTTGTTCCGCTGCCTCGTTTCTCGCAGTGCACCTGAGTAGCTTTTCAATTGGCTCTGGCTGACACACTGAAACGCACTTCGACTTGCGACCGAGCTGGAGTCAAAGTTCAGCCGAAGGCCAACTGCAGCTGGTCCTTCCCCCTCCCCCGCCCCTTCGGCTTCTTGTTTTGGCCAGGGAGGAGAGAAGCCCTACAAAACGCACTGGCAAGCGGACACCATGGTGCCTCCAAAGGCAGAGAGGGCAAAGGAAAACCGCCTGCGAGACGCAGCTCAGCAGTAGAGGCAAGCTGCTGCGGACAACAATAACTACAGCAACAAAAGACGAGCGGCGAATCGCGGCGAACCAGGTAATCAGCCCCGCCAAAGTGGCACAGTGGGTCGGAAGTGCAGTGCGCAGAACATTGAAAAGCAGAAGAACCGCATAGAGCTCGGGTGCATAAGTAGGTACTTTTCGGGAAATCCAGAGTGCAAATTTAAGGTAAGATTCTAACTGTTGTGCCAACAAGTTAGGCAAGTCGCAGTTGTTAAATGCAAAGTGTATTCATAATATTTTACATTTAATATTAATATAATATAATTTAATATTTACATTTTACCCGGCATTTTAATACATTAATTTAACATTCTGCGAGTACACTTTGAACTGAATACAATCAATCCGCATCGCACATAATACTGGCTAGAGCCTCCCAGCATGTGCGCATTTGAGCAGTAAACTCCGGGTGTGGCCCACTGTCTGCGCAGGAAGCGGCAAGAAGAAGCAGTGGAGGGAAGGCGAAGGTGAACTGTGCGAGCAGCTGCTGCTTCCCCGCGCCTACCTGGCGTCCCTCGGCTCACCTCCTGCCCTCGCCTTCGCCCTACCTGCTCGCCCTTGCGGAGGCAACAAACCTGCTGCAGGGAGCCGAAATTTGCATCAGCAGCGGAAGAGGGGAGGGGAACGGGGAGAAGTGCGTCGAAATTCCCAGGGCGAAGTGAGCGCGTCACTTGGACAAGGGGAAAACACTGCCAGTCGGCCGTGTATAAGGGAACAACATTACAACCAATTTCTCCAAGTGCAGAGGTGGCAAACGGATCATCGGCGGGTGGGTGGCAGGTAACGACACAGAAACAGCAATCCGGAAATTTCCAGCCGCCTAGACCAAACCGGGAAAAGAAACCCAAAGCCGGGCCAAATCGAGACGTAATTGCTGGTTCAAATCCCAAGCCCCTCCACGAACCTCTGTCCGAGCTTGCTCAGGCATGCACAAAAAGCAGTGAAAGTTCTCGGCGAACGTGTCGCATCATAAGCGAGCACGAGCAGGAACTTACCTCACTTCCAGAGGAGTGCGATTCCAGTCAACTGCGCGCTGGGGCGGGATCCAGTTCCATTTGATTCTTGAAATAAAAGGCCAAAAACACTCAGAAACAACCGAAAAAAAAGGCAAACAAAACAGTGGGGGGACTTCTTCACAATTTACAAGACTTGCAGTTGCATATTTTGGTGTTTAGCAACTGGTTTTCGTTAGTTTGCGATATTGCAGTACACTTTGTGCGATAATATGCATTGTTTTTATATAATTTTTGGGGAATGTCTGCATTGCAGTGTTCTGAAAAAGTGATGATTGGCGCAAAAGGCGGGCTAGAAACAAACACCTGCGAGCGCGCGCAACTTGCACAAGCTTGTCGACATTTACCGTTGCTCCGCTGTTGCGCCTGCGCTGCCCCGTCTCCGTCGCAGCGCTGCACTGCACCTGGGCTTGTAATTGTAATTTGTTGCTGCGCGTGCAACCCGCGGCACAGAAAAAAAAGCGAAAACAGAGCGGACCGAGCACCGAGCACCGAAAACAACGAGGGCAACGAGAAACCGACGGACCACACGGAACACGGGAAACGGAGGAGCGACGCACCGCCGCGATCGACGATCAAAACAAAAACACGACTGTTGCGCGCATGACCGTACTTTTCGGGGTTTTCGTTCGAAACGTAGGGCGTTCGCCTTTCTGGCTGGCTTCGCTGGTAAATCGTGCTTTCACGGCTCTGGTAACACTGGCAACCAACAAGTCTTCCGTCTCGCTTTTCACACTTACGTTGTTGCCATCTCCCTTTTTACTGACACTACGTTGGATTACGCTCGCTTACGTTCGCCACGTAATGCCTATCGGTGACGGTGCCTATCGATGCGTGGTATTTTTTCGGTATTTGGCTGGTATAAAAATGTCGAGAGTGTGTCATGGCTAAGCAAGCGGGGACACCCTCCCGCCGTTCAGCTCCCTGCCTGACATCTGGCAACTCCGCCAGAACTTTCCACCTTTTCCGAGACGAAAAAGATTTTTAAAACCTATTTCCCCAGGGAAGTACCCCAAATTGCAGTTGGACTTTATGAGCCTGCTCTATCGGCGACTCGGAGCTTCCTTGAGGGGCATTCCCCGGACCTGCCACCCACTCAGACACCCAGAAACCAGACGACAACCGAGGGACCCTTCGGAAACCAAGCGATTCTACGCCGGCAAAGCGATGGGCTTGAAGTACCTGAACCAAAAGGAGGCCATCGACGTGGACCAGGAGCTGTTCACCGAGTACAGGTTCAGCGTGGACCAGCTGATGGAGCTGGCCGGCCTGAGCTGCGCCCACGCGGTGGCCAAGTGCTTTCCGGCGGAGAAGCACCCGCGCATCCTCGTCTGCTGCGGCCCCGGGAACAACGGGGGCGATGGCCTGGTGGCCGCCCGGCACCTCGCCCTGATGGGCTACACGCCCACCATCTACTACCCCAAGCCCACGGCCAAGGCGCTCTTCGAGAACCTCAGCCACCAGTGCCGCCGGATGGAGATCCCCAGCCTGGCGGAGTGCCCCTCGGTGGAGGGGGCGGCCTGCGACTACGACCTCATCCTGGACGCCCTCTTCGGCTTCAGCTTCAAGCCGCCGGTCCGGGCGGACTTCGTCGCCGTCGTGGAGCTGCTGCAGCAGACCCAGCTGCCGGTTGCCAGGTGGGATTGGCCGGGGTCCAACCAGCAGATCATTCGCATACGCTATCCAAAACTAACGTCGCACCCCTTTGCAGCGTGGACATCCCCAGCGGCTGGGACGTGGAGAAGGGCAAGCTGACCGAGTGCGACCTGGAGCCGGCTCTGCTCATTTCCCTGACGGCCCCGAAGCTGTGTGCCCGCCAGTTCCGCGGAGCACACCACTACCTGGGCGGCAGATTCGTGCCCCCGGCGCTGCAGAGCAAGTACGGGCTGGATCTGCCCCAGTACCCGGGCAACGAGCTGTGCGTCAAGCTGTGATCTCCAATCCAAATCTGCGGTTCCAAGCCGCTTTTCATGCTTCCGAGACGGAAAGTGGGTTTGAAAAGTGACTGGAGAAGGTGGTGGGGCCAAATATATAAATAAAGCATTTACCCATAAAACCAAGGAGTAAGTTTTCTCGTTGCAATCAAGAACAGTTCCGTACGTTCCTAAAAACTATATATTTCCATACAAAGGTGTTTATAAATATTTAAAGGCTTCTCTGGCTAGTAGTGCCCTGGACTGTACATTTTTCGTCTAAAGATTTGGGTTCCCCTTGTTTTACTTTATATATTACATATTATATAGAGCCTACGATTAGAAGGTTGCCAAAGCGCTGGTCCAGCGCATCTACTTGTAGAGGCGATTGTAGTTCTTGCGCCGGCGGTCCTCCTCGAAGTTGTTGTTCCTCGCCCACTCCTTGAGGTTGCCCTTGGAGCGCAGCATGGCCGACTTGGAGTCCACGTCGCGCAGCACGAAGGGCGAGAAGCCGGCGGTGTAGTCCTGGTCCAGGGCGTTCGTTTTGGTCTTGGCCACGCGCGACGGCATCTGGCGGGGCATGGGCTGGTCCTCGAACAGGATGGGGTTGCGCGAGTGCTTGCCGCCCTGGAAGCGCGGCAGGCTCTGGTTCTTGTACTTGTTCGTGAGCGGCCGGCGCGTGTTGATGTGTATCACCTGGCGCCCGTTCTCGTCCAGACTGACGGCCACCCGCTTGAGCGTCTTGTTGCCGCAGTTGGGGCAGAAGACCTTGGTCATGATGCTGGTGGTCTTGTAGCAGGCGTAGCACCGCAGTATGTAGGTGCGCAGCTGCTTGATGATCCGGCCGTTCAGGGCGGCCAGGTGGAGATTGAGCTGCTTGAGCACGTTCTGCAGGGCGTAGTCGGTGGTCATGCAGGCCACGGGCGGCACCTCGTTGGTCTCCACCTTGCCCTCCAGCGCTTTCTTGGCCTTCTTGATGTTCGAGTGCGTGATCCAGCCGTCGTCGCCCACCTCCTCTTCGAGGTTTTGGCTTTGCGCTGCCTGTGGCTCGGCCTCCTCTGCATCCTCCTCCTCGGCCGGCTGGGAAACCAGCAGCTCCGACAGCTCCTGCTCCTCCTCGGCGCTGGGGGCGCACTTCAGCTGCTCGAACAGCTTGTCCAGCTCCTCCTGACTGGGCTCCTGTTCGAGATCCTCCTCGGCTGCGAGTGGCTGGCTGGGCAGGGTTTCCTTGCCAGCCAGCTGAGCTTCGATGGCGGCTTTCACACTGTCCTCGCCTGCCGGCTCCTCCTCTGCGCCAACCGCCTCCTCCTGCTCCTCCTGGGAGTCCTCATCCTCCTCCTCGGAGTCCTCCTCCTCTCCCTCGGGCATGTACCAGCCCACCAGCCTCTTGTTGCTGGCATCCTGCATTTCCTCGGGCTTCTCCTTGGAGGCAATGGTCTGGGCCATCACGGGCTCCGTGCGCAGGTGGTCGGTGCCCACGGTGTCCGCCTCCAGCTCGTATGTGAGCGCGATGACCTTCAGATCGATCCCCGAGAGACTCGCATAGTCGCCCGTCCGCTTGGCGAACTCCACGCAGTGTTTGATGCTCTCGGGGCGCGGCTCGCGCACCTGGAGGTCGAAGGGCAGGACGCAGAGGCGACGGATCTGGCGCTTGTTGCGCACCTCGGCCACCACGTCCGGCACGGTGAGCACCTGCTCCGCGTATTCCTGGAGGGGATTGGTTCTGGGTTTCAGAGGGGTTCTCTATGGAACAGCGGGTGACTTACGTTCAGGGGCACGGCGTTGATGAAGGCGGTGGTGTCCGCCACCAGGAACTTGATCTTCTTGCTCGTCTCGGCCATTTTCGGGGTGATGCTCACATGAAAAACAAGGCACCAAAAAAAACAATTCAGCACGTGTTGGAAGTTTGTTAGTGATGGCGATAGCTGCCGATATCCTTCCCTTGCTATCGCTTACGTATATCGTTGTCACGCGATGAGTGGAAGAGTTTTTGCCACGAAATATTATATATTGCAATTTGAGTGTTGAGAAAATTCTTATCCAATTCGTCTTGTCGCACATATTACAAGACTATTAACCCCAATCTTAACCACAGTCAATTTGCTTGTTACCCCTTTCAACACATTTTAGAAGGAGCTACAAAAATGACTAAAAACGCTCGAAACTTAATTTAAACTTACTTTTTTATTGATACCATGTTATTTAATGGAGCCACTTAAAACATGTTATCTTCCATTAACATGATGTGCTCACAGCCAAGGAAATTGCGTGAAAAGCTCTACTCACTGGAAATTATAATAATAATAATATATTCAAAAATTTTCGTACATATTACAAAACTATTGACCCCAATCTTATTTTGGATGGAGCTACATTTTAGAAAGAGCTACAAAAGTGACTCTTAAAAACGCTCGAAACTTAATTTAATTGTTTTTATTGATAACATGTTATTTAATGGAGCCACTTAAAACATGTTATCTTTTATTCACACGATGTGACTGGATAAGGAAACTGCGTGAACAGCTCTACTCACTGGAAATTATAATAACAATAATATATTAATATAATTTGAAAGTTTTTTTTTTTAATACTGCTGTGGTTCTGATATATAAATGTAACAAAAGTCCTAACTAAATTGAAAAAACCCAATAGGCCTTTCCAAAGTCCCGAACAAAATCCCTTTCGATAGTCGGCGAGGGTGCCTGGCTATCGATAAGCCCTGACAGCGGCCAGTGCCACCCCTAGTTTTCAAGCCAAAAATGGCGAAGTGAATTTTTTTCGACCCCTTTGCAAGTATATTTCGGATATTTTGTGAAGCGCTCGAATTAAACGCAAGGGATCGACCTTTCCGCCGGACAGTGAAAACGCAGTGCAGCGGACCGGCCGAGTGAGCGACCGGCAGAGCGCGACCAGAGCGTCGAGGAATCCGCAGAATGTGGATCCATTGGCAGAACGCCACCGCCGCGGCGGCTCCCATGGGCGCACCCCCTCCGCAGCCGTCGGTGCCGCCACCACTGCCCGACGCCCCGCCACCGCCGCCCCCGGCGGACGGGGTCTCCGCGGGAGGAGCAGCTGGAGCGGCTGCCCAGAACGACAGCAGCAGTACCCCATCCACCGCCGCCGCTGCGGGCGCAGCCTTCAACCCCTATGTCAGCGGACAGGCGGCGGCGGAGGGCGCGGGGGCCGGCAACCCCTATGAGCAGTACACCGCCGCCCAGTACGCGGCCATGACCCCGGAGCAGCAGTACGCCCTGCAGCACCACTGGCACCAGTGGCAGACCTACCAGGCGGAGTACGCCAAATGGCATGCCCAGTACGGCGAGCAGGTGAGTCTGTTTTGATCCCTGCCATCTGGCACAACCTAACTCTACTCCATCTCTACTCCATCCTGCCCCCAGTACAAGCGTGAAATGGCCGCTGCCGCCGCCGTGGCCACGACTACAGGTATCCAGGGCGTCCCCGCGCCCGTGGCAGCTGCTCCCTCGCCAGTTCCCACCCCCGCGGTGGTCGCCGCACCTGGCCCACAGGCCTATCCCGTGGCCCAGAACTATTACCAGGCCGTCCCGGCTTCGCCGGCTCCTTCCACCACGCCGAATCCCGTGCTGGGCGCGCCACCGCTGCCCGGAAAGATCATGGCCCAGCCGCAGTTGTACAACCAGCCGCCGCCGCCGCCACCCCAGAAGGGCGGCTACAACCAGCAGGGTCAAGGCAATGACAACCGAGGCATGTGGTCGGCTGGACCGCCGACCATGCAGCAGCCGCCGCCCAACAGATATGGCGGGCAAGTGAACCACATGAACTACAACAGCGGCGGACCAGACAACCAGGGCTACCCCAACCTCCAGCAGCCGCCGCCCTCGCTGCAGAGACCGCCACCACCGCATCAGCAGCAGAATAACATGGACAACCAGTGGGGAAACAACAACCAACGCGGTGGCGGAGGCAGCAACAACTGCCGTCCGCCCTGGGAAACCAGTGCACCGCCGTCCGATAATTCCGGGCAAGCAGGTCGCTGGGATGGTCCGCCACTACAGAATGACATGAACAATCGCTGGAATGGACCGCCACAGGCCAACAGCAACAGCGGTGACAGCAACAATCGCCGTTGGGACGGGCCCTCCAACCAAACGCAGTCGGGCGGGGATCAGCAACAGAATCGCTGGATGAGCGGACCCCCACCCAGCGATGCGAGCCAGAATCGCTGGATGAGCGGACCACCGCCGAGCTTGAACGACCAGCAGCAGGATAATCCGATTTCGCGCCAGAACCGCTGGCAGAGCAACAACTCCGACATGGACGGACCACAGATGCGGAATAACAAGCCGAACCAATTCCAGAACAATCGAAAGAACTGGGGGCCACCAGACGAGCAGGGAGGTGGAGACGGCGGCAACAACCAAAACCAGAATGCCGTGCGCAATCAGAATCCATTTAGCAAGAACTCGCAGTCCGACTATGACCAGGATCAGCCGTCTGGCAATGGCAACAACTTTGGCCAGCGAACAGGCAACTACCAGGGCAACTATGGCAATAGTTACAATAACCAGGATCAAGGAGGAGGAGGCGGCAACTTTGGCAGCGGAGGAGGAAGCAACTTTGGCAGCGGAGGAACAGGCAACTATGGCGGCAGAGGCGGAGGCTCAGACAGCTTTGGAGGTCGGGGCGCAGGAGGATCAGGGCCGGACAACTTTGGCAATAGCAATAGTAATAGCTTCAATAACAACAATCGCCGCCAGAGCAATCGTTGGGACACAAATCGCAACCAAAACCAAAATCAGGGGTACTCCGATGAGAGGGGCGGCGGAGGAGGCAGTGGCGATTCTGGTCCCGGAGGTTTCAACCAAAACCGTGGCAGTTTCAACCAGCGGAACAGCTTCAACCAGCAGAATGCCCCCTACCAACATCAGTCCCAATTGAAAAATCAAAACCAGAACCGCAACCAACAGCAGGCTTCCGACCTGGACGAGGCCAGCTTCGACCGCCTGTTCGACCAGTGGGAGCAGCAGTTCGAGGACTGGAAGCGGGCCAATGCCAATCATCCGGACCGCGATGAGTACCGCCGCTATGAGGAGGAGTTCGAGAAGCAGCGCCGTCGCATTGCCGAGCGAAGGGAGCAGATGCGCCGCCGTCGCCAGCAGCAGATGGGTGGCTCGACAGGACCGGGCTCGGCCACAGACATACCGAAAGAAGCTGCAGCCGCCGGAGCATCCCAGCCCGAGGAGCAGGAGTCCAATGAGGATCCATTCGCAGGCCAAGGCAATTACCCTGACCAGGGACCACCCGCACCGGGACCAGGCCCTGGACCCAATTACGGTGACCAGGATAGAGGACCCCCATTCGGACAGGGCAATAGACAACCAGGACATCCGGGTGGTTTTGCGAATGAGAAACGCGCCGGAGCTCCCGGATTCAGGGGCAACCATGGCCCACCGCCAGGAGTACAGAGCCAATACCAAACCGCCCAGAAAGCCATCCAGGAGAAGTTGGACCAGCAGCCAGGCCCCGAGCCGGGCAAGGGCAACCAAGCCAAGCCACCGGGACCTCCAATTGGACCCCAGAAGCCAGCAGTACCAGCTCCCCCACCAGCTCCACTGATTGGTTCCGTTCATCCGGCCTCCCTACCGCCGCCCGAAGTTCCAGCTCCGACTCCAGCTCCACCAGTGGCTCCTGCCCCGCCGGTGGCTCCGCCAACGCAGCCTCCTCCGATCTCCACCAACCTCGGCAAGCGGCGACAAGCGCCTGCGCCTGATCCTGCCCCAACTCCTGCCAAGCAGGTCAAGGAGGAGCCCATATTCACGATTTCCCTGGACGACGACGACGACGAGGAAGAGGACGAACAGCCGGCTACCGACACGCCCATGGGCAGCATCTTCAAGAAGAGCGATGGCATCCCGGGTCTGGATTTGGTGGCCGATGGCAGTGGCAAGAACTCGGCCTCGGTCTTCGATGTGGGGCTCGGGGACTCGGAGCAAGCAGAAGCGCCTGCCGCCACCGCTAACCAGTCGGGACCCGCGACCGCCAGCAAGAGCAACGAATCGCTGAGCAATGCCCTGAAGGACCCGAACTTCCTCAACAATCTCACCCAGGCGGTGGCCAATGTCCAGGAGCGCGAGCAGCGCGATCGCCAGGAACCCCAGCAGCAGCATGAGCAGGATCAGAATCAGGAAACGGGATCGGATGGTCGTCCGCTGTCCTTCGCCGAGTGGCAGCGCAAGAAGAACGGCGGCAACGACAACAAGTCGCAGGATTCCCGCGACTCGATGAGTCCCGGTGGCAGTGAGATGCCGGACAACAGGGGACCACCCGGTGGCTTTGGTCCCGGGCACGCTCAGGGTGGCGGCCCGGGAGCCGGCGGCCCCAGCGCTCGGTCTCGTCCAAATTCCGGACCTGGACCGGGCTCCAACGACATGCAGCGCTTCGACAACTTCGGATCGAACCAAGTGCCGGGCAGCAACTTCATCGACTTTGAAGGCAACGGGCCCGGCACCGGCCCTGGCCCCGGCTTTGGGCCACCAGGCAGGAACTTCGGACCCAACGGCCCAGGACCACGGGGACCCAACTTCGGGCCCAACTTTGGTCCCGGGGGACCGCCTTTCGGACCCAATGGTCCCGGGGGACCAGGAGGACCACCGTTCGGCCCCAACTTCAGACACAATGGCCCCAATTTCGGGCCCAACTTTGGCCCGAACTTTGGACCGGGTCCCGGTCCACGTAACTTCGGACCTCGTGGACACGGCGGTCCCTTCGGTGGTCCGCGGCGCGACGACTTCGGAGGCCCTCCGTTCGGCGGCCCAGGACCCAACTTCGGACCTTGCGGACCACCTGGACCGCGGGGATTCAACAACGGCGGACCAAACAGTGATAACCCCTTCCGCCGGCAGGGCGGAGCACCAGGTCCCGGCTTCGGCGACGATGACCTTGGCGCAGGGCCACCAAGAGGGCCCAGGAATTTCCCGAACCGCAACAGCTTCGGCGGAAACCAAGGAGGACCGAACAGCCGGAAGCACTGGAACGACGGGTATGTGTCCTAGTCCGTTTATAAGCTCTTCACCTCGATCAAATCGTTTCTCAACACGTATATGTAATGCCTCTGTATGGAACGTTGTCTTGACAAAAACGGGGGAAAGGGGGAAGACTCTTCCCCCTTTACACTCTTTTGGAATCCATGTCATTGTCTGATTGTCTGAAGAGTGGCGGCATTATCTTGTAAGATCTGCGGCTCGTATGGTCTGCAAATGCGTTAGCTATGCAGCAATGGGGTGAAACTTAACCAGGGCTGATGTTAGCAGACATTTCTCTGACTTGCTTCGGTGCATGGCAGGTGCTACATACACCCAGGTTACAAGGGAACCATACAACTTTTCGAAACGACTGTGCTATAGACCTATGTTCGTCCGACTTTGCTGCTGGTGCAGTTCGAGAAGGAGGTGCTCCTTTGAAGCAGCTCGCTTTGCCTGGTTGTGAAGTGGTACTTCGATGTTTCCCTACAATTCCGATCGAGTGCGAGCTCATGCCCACGAAACACCTTCCTGGAAAGAAGCCTCGGAGTTCGCTCCGCTCAATCCCCCTTTCCCACACGTTGTCCCTTTCTATTGCTCTATCTGTATGATTCATCCAATTTTACGTAGTTAACTTGCGCAGGCCTGTTTCTGGTTATCGTTAATGCTGGAATTTCGATTCCAACCCCGTTTTTCTTCTTCTCTTCTACTTCTATGCAATACTGATACAAACTGAAAAAACGTATAATTTAAAAATGCTAAAACCCAACAAACCCGCTGGTGTTCATGGTTGGCGATGCCCGCTACATACATGATATATGTACGCCCTTGTATATACGTACACCCACCGATCTGTGTGTCTGATCCGATCCATTGTCTGAGCAGCAAGAAAAGGGGGCGGTAAATGCTCCGGCAGCGACAGCAGCAGCGCAGGAACTGAGCTCTGAACTCTCGAATCCGGGATCTGATTGGGAGACAGTTTTTTGGGGGCGGCCCCTCTGAAAAAATATATCCGTAATCCGATATCAGATCGCAGGGTCCAGAAGCCAGAAAAGACCTATGTTTAGAAATTAAGGACACACACATCTGCCAGATCCACAGAGAACGAACATGAAGTCGAAAAACAACGCGTACTGGGACTAATTTTGCTGCTCGAAATTTGAAATGAGTTTTACTTTTTTATCCGATATTTCGCTGTAACACCGAAAATCGCCCAATTCTTGACCTCTTTAACCTTTTTCCTAGTTTTATTTTTTGCAATTCGAAGCGATTACGTAATTTTCCCAGTTATTTTTCCTGATTTTGAAAGCAACGATTACGTCTTGTTTGGTGGAAATTATAACACTTTTATAGCGCGAAGTTATATAAGTCGTATATGTTAAAAATATACCATGAAATTAATATCAATAAAGGAAGATAAAACGAAGAGTAATATTATTGGGGGAAAGTGAACTATACCATATAAACGATCCATCGAAAGTGTTCGATTTGTCCGTCTGCGTGTTGATCTTTTGTTATTTTCCATGACACTCTTACTATTTCCGATCGCTAAACGCTGGTTCTGGTTAGTATTTAAGTATTTATAAGACTTTCGAAATTATGTACCCAGATCTGCTTTAAATATAATGAAAAAAAGTGTTTCTTTTTTTTTTACTGATATTTGCTATTGGTATTTGTTTAGCAAACCAATAAGGCCTTATTTAACTTGAGAAATGCAGTTTATAAGGTTTTGATTTAAACACAATTTTTATCTGTCCGTTTTTTGCTTTGTCCGATTTTGGGGTACTAATATCATAAATCAATGCATTTACCTACTTTGGGGATCTATAAAATTAAGATATCAATTTCCTTAACATTTTTAATTACTTATGTATGTCCGCATGTGTCCGATTAAAATTAAAAGTAAAAATGTTTGTCCGATAAATAAATTTAAACAGATAAACGATAACTGTTGTCCGATTTAAGATATCAATTGCCTTAACATTTTTAATTACTTATGTATGTCCGCATATGTCCGATTAAAATTAAAGTAAAAATGTTTGTCCGATAAATAAATGTAAACAGATAAACGATAACTGTTGTCCGATTTTTATTAAAAAAATCTTTTGCTTCGATTGCAGTATCTTTAGAAACAAAATAATACAAAATTGTTTTCGTATTTGTGTGTTTAATTTGATTAATATAACTATTGTGGTCCGCTTTCATTACAAAACCAATTTATAATTATACAATTGATATTAATTAAAGGTATTTACATCCTTCAAAACGCGCTATCGTTTTAGTAAGCACTTTTAAAATTTCCGATTTATACTTTGTGCGACTTTTCTGGTTTTTAAATCATGAGAATATTTTTCGAATAAGGTTTTAGTTCTAGGAAATATGCTAAACTTTGAAGGTATGTTTTTACTTTCGCCCAAGCAAAACTGCATTGCTATTCTAAGTTTAGGGCCAACATACACACATTTATCTCTATGCTCGTCTGCAATTTTTGGGCCGAGGGACGTGCAGATTGCGCACCCGCCCCTCGATCCCCTGCCACGTCACAAAAAAACAAAAACTATTTTAGTAAATTTCAACCCAAGTAAAAGTTCAAGTGTTTTTCTTTTGGTTTTGAACATTGAAAACCTCTAAACAAACCTAAAACTATAAAACAAAAAATCCAAAACATAAATAAAACAAAAACAACTGAAAAAACGAAAACCAACAAATGTAACGAAACAAATTATATACTAAAATCGCCCACGGTGTGTTCCACCCGCCACCTCCACCCGCAAAAAAAACAATTCGAAATCCAAAGGCCGGAGCAACAGCAGCAACCATTCCCCAACCAAAACGAGCCCATCTATCGACCGATGAAGGTGTTCGACTATTCCAACAACCAGCCGGCCGCCAGGGTGATCGATTACGGCCACAAGTCGGGCGATGGAAACCCCATCGAACGGCCTTCCGGCCCGTCTCCCGCCGACAGAATTCCGGAATTCAGAGCCGTGAAGACCTTCGAGTATGGCCACTCCTCGTTGTCGGGACCGAACCGCATGGGAATGCCAGGAGGAATGGGCATGGGAATGGGGGAAGGAGGTCCGAGTCAAGGAATGACAGGTGGTGGCCCTAACAGAGGAGGACCAGGAGCCCCGAACAGCAAGCGAAAGAATAAAAAAAGAAACAAACAGCAAAGGAAACAACAGCAGTTGCAATCGGTTTCCTTTGACGAATGCAGCTCCTCGAATCCCGGACAGGATGAGGTGAGTGGTCATTGGAGTGAAAGCGCCGACTTTTGTCTCTAATCCCGCCAACGATTCTTCCCCCAGCAGCAGCAGCAACAGCAACAGGATGAGTCCCAGGACCAGGGCGACGAGTTCCCGGCGAATGAAGGCAATGATCTTGAGGACATTTCCGATGGAGAAGAGTAAGTCGAGCCAGAGATGGCCCAAGCTTTAGGTTTTTCGAAAAAACTAAACTAATATTTTGGTACCTTGTCCCCAAAGCAATCTCACCCCACTGGATGGCGAGGATAACAACGAAGAACTGCCACCGCCGCCATCGATTGGCAGATGGAATCAGGGGAATGCCCCGGAGCAGTTCAACCAAAGTCCGTTCAGTGCCTTTCCCGGCCGGCCATTTGGCGGCGGAACGGAAAGATCGGCTCCGCCGCCGCCAACCCTGTCGCTTTTCCCCTCGGCAGCCAATGCCAACGAGAAGATCCCCACTCCAGTGACGGCTCCGCATCTGGAGATGTGCGTGCCCACCAACGAGAATCGCAACACCATCTCGGTGGACGAGGTGCTCTTGAATCCCGGTCGCCAGACCCGTCCCAAGCGCATCTGTATCATTCTGCGCGGTCCTCCGGGCTGCGGCAAGTCGCATGTGGCGCGCCTCATCAAGGAAAAGGAGCTGGAGATGGGCGGCGCCAACCCGCGTATACTCAGCATAGATGACTACTTCATCATAGAGAACGACTACGTGGAGAAGTGTCCCAAGACGGGCAAGAAGGTGAGCTAAGAGCTGAAAGTCATCAAACGCGTATTCAAAGTGTTCTTCGATTACAGATACCCAAAAAGGAGATCCTGTACGAGTACCACGACGCCATGGAGGAGACCTACATGCAATATCTTATCAAGTCGTTCAAGAAGACGCTCAGTGATAATCTGTACGATTTTATAATAGTGGACTGCAACAACAACTCGCTGCGCACGCTGAACGAATTTTATTGCCACGCCAAAGACTCGAATTTTGTGGTGCGTCATGCAAATCGGTATTCCTAACGAAGATATTAGAAAGGTGTTTGTTTCTCTTGCCACAGCCCTACATCGTGGACCTGCACTGCGATCTGGAGACGTGCCTGGGCAGGAACTCACACCAGCGCACCGAGAGCGAGATCCAGGTGGTGCTGGACAACTGGTGCAACACACCGCTGCAGTACATCAAGCTGGACGTGAGCACGCTGCTCGAGAACGTGGTCGAGATGGAGGATGTGGAGGACATGGCTACGGTAACTATGCACTGAGCGGCCACGTCGCCGCCGAGCACAGGAGCTGGTGGAGGAGCTGGCGGAGCTCTGGGACTGGCCAGTGGGTCGGTGGCCAGCCCGGAGGCTCCGACTCTAGTCGTGATTACTCTTTAAGCGATCGATGCGAACGCGAAAACCTTCAAATTCTGACCTGGCCGGGCCAAGTTCTTTCGAAAACAAGAAACTGAAAACGCGATGCGAACGCAATTCTAGACTAAGTTCTTCACTGGATTCGAATCTCTATATATACCTACTATATATACGTTTTATGACTTGCAATTTATGTGCACCTCTAGTCACACCTCTAGCTTAAGAAACACTTACGAACAACCTACGTTAAGCTTTAAGTAAAGGCAACTCTGCAAGCTGGTTGAAGCGAATGTTTTGTTGATTTATGGCGGCTTCGTCTCACTTTCAGGACGATAATGCCTGCGCCGACGACGGGGAGACCGCCGGAGCACCGGCGGCGTCCGAGGATGCGGCCGTCGAGGAGACGGACGACAGCAACAGCGGCGACGCCTCCAACGATGTAAGTGTTACCCGTAATCGCATCGACTGATTGGATTCATTTTGAGGCACAAGACGGAAGGGGCTAGTGGGTTTACTGCCTGGTTGAGGGCAGATTGGGCACTCTGATGTCCAATTTGAAATGCAAATGTCGTAGCATACACATCTCTTATAATGTTAACATGTTAAACTATGAGTACTTGCATCCCGAAAGGTGTGCTTATGAACGCGTGTTACCCCTGTGATACTAACATAGTATTTGCCTCAAACTATTCCCGTACCTTATCCTTTTAAAAGTATCCTCCTTTCACGTATTCATGTTATTTGTTTTTGGTTCTCAGAAATTTGTTCTAGTACTTTAATGTTATTTTAAAATAGTGTCTTAAAAGTATTTGCCTTAAACGAACGTGTTTGTGAAGTATTCGGAATGTCCCGCACTGAAATTTCAGTTAAACCTTTGATTTGATCACATTATACTCCCTGAATCAATCCAGTCAGTCGCTAGTACGTAGAAGCAGGAGATTGGTGGCCCTTGGGCCTGGGTATCGGCAAATATTCCTCTAAATTTTCCTGAAATTCTCCCATTGCACTCTCCACTTAATCCGGACCCCAATCGTGCGTTCTGCGTTTCGCGTGCTCCACGTGCAGTGCGGCTTCCTGAAAAGCAAATGGGAATGTGACACCACCGAGGAGAACCTGGGTGAGTCCCTGCCATCTTGGCTTTGGCTTTGGCTTTGGCCGCCGACTCAACCGAATCTACCATTTCAGCCCGCTTGGATGGCACCAAGCGCCTGATGCAGAGCCGCCGCACCAGCATGGCCGACTATCTGCAGCTGGAGGATTGGGAACCACCCAGGACCTCCGCGAACGGCAAGAAGCGCGTGAGTAGAGACTAGCTTTGCGGGGAAACGTTTCTTTGTAGGTTTTTCACCTGGAAGGGAAAAGGATAGCTAGCTGTATTGCTGTCTCTGTTGCTCCCATGAGGCTTCGAGTACTGGACGATTTTATTTGAAGTTTTCTGTTTTTTAATATTACAGCTTATTATATAAAAGAGTAGTTTTTATTTGTTTTTTTTTTTTTTATTGTTTAAAAACCAAGTCACGTAAATAATTTAGCTCATTACACTATGTTTCGCTTATAGAGAGCTTAGCATTACAGAAGTTTTTATGATCTAGTAAATTTATACATTAAATTTATACAAGCCAATACAGCATTCACGTAAATCGACCGTAATCATTACTCACTGTAAAAATGCATTTCAATATTTTAAAAAAATGTTTACACTGATTATTCCCATAAATTAAATTCCACCAATTAGTATTTTTCAATCCTTCTCCGGTAAAGCGAAGGACTTTATGCCAAATAGTTCAATCGTTGTAGGAGAATATTTTATGGGATGGAAGAAACGTTTCCAAGGGTCATTTGCTTCTCACAAAAAGTCACTTTCTAAAATCGCTGCCATGTTTTTCAGGTCCGTTGGGCGGACATCGAGGAGAAGCGCTCGCAGGAGAAGATGCGAGCCATCGGCTTTGTGGTGGGCCAGACGGACTGGAACCGCATGATGGACCCCAACGCGGGCAGTCGGGCCCTGAACAAAACCAAATACATCGAGCGCATCAAGCGGCGCTAGTGGCCACTTACAGCCATGCAACTGACACAAAAAACCCGGGAAAATAGGGAAAAAACTTTCAGCATTTCCACCAACCAAAAACACAGACCATTTCCACACGAATGGCTATCGCCGTGCGTTAACAAAAGGCTCAAAGACCCCGAATTACGTTTAATCATCCATCACTCAAACGCTATCAGTATAATTTCGCAACATCAGTCATTTAGGCGCTGCATTTACAAAACGAATGTTCAATTTCGTTGCCCACACGAACATCCGATCGCGATTCAAATCCTAGCAAAATATATATCAAATACGGGTGCATTTTAATTGTAAATTAGAGCAATTCGCCTTTTAAGGCGAATGATGCGCCCCAATTTTTTTTAGTTTGACGAAATATATAAATGAGATACATGTACTTGCATAGTTTTTATTTCATTTGCCACTCGGCGGGTTCGATGAACCCTGGCCGCTGTCTCGCTTTTCTGCGTGACAGCTGTCTCTGTTGCTCCGTAAACAAGCATTGACAGCTGTTCGCCCGGGGCGGGGGGCGTGGCCGGGGGCGGAATGGGGTGGGGCTTTCGGATGCGGAGTGACGCTGAGTGTGCGTCTCACATGCTTGCCAAGGTGAATTACAGATGACAGCTCCGGGCAGAGTTGCACAACATGCGGCGCACTCGGAGGTGGGCGGATGGGGGTGGGGGGCGCAGGATCAGGGGGAGTTGGAGCGCCGCCAGTAGTCACCAATGGCTCGCATCCACTCCCAAGCACCCGAGCCCATCGACAGTCAGTGCTGGTTGAAGATAGCTAGAGAATACTTGAAAACTCTCCTATATTTCAAGCGAAGTGCGTGTAAATCAAAAATAAAGTAGTGAATGTTAAATAAAATGTTAAGTACTTCTGTAATTTAAGAAAACGTTGTTTATTAATACTCTATATAATAATATTTTAAAAATTCGAGGGGTTCAAGGGATGCTTTTCCTACTAAACTAAAAGTTGTTTTTCAAATTATATAATACTAATTATTATTATCATTGTTATTATACATTTATTATAAAATCTTCGAATCAAGATTATTATATTTTACCATACCACTGCATACTTTTAGTTTCCTAGCGATTTGAAATCGCTAGTTGTTTTTGTGTTACCCCCATAGTGCTGCACTAACCACCAGATATTCAAAATACATTTTAAAGATTGGTGTGTAATTTTAAACCCCTTCGATTGTATATATCGTAGACTCATTTTTGATATCTGATATGTGTTATCTAATCTGTAGAGACGTTTGTGAATCTGTCTTCTGGGTTGAAAGCTAGTCTTAGCCTATTTTTGGGCAGCTTTCAATGAGATTCAATTTTAAACCTCTGGAGATTTCACTTCAACCTTTAGATTTGTAGTGGCACTGCGAATGTTAGTTTTAGCTACAACTTTAGACACCTTTATAAGTGTGGAGAAATTCCTGAAAATTTCGGTGGGTTAAAGTTGTGTAGCATACTTGTGGGCGGCCTATGATGAGATTTTATTTTAAACCTCTGGAGATTTCATTTCCTACCTCTAGATTTATTAGTGGCACTTTTTTTTTTTTTTTTTTTTTTTTTTTTTTTTTTTTTTTTTTTTTTTTTTTTTTTTTAATTAACATCTTTATTTAATATAATCCAGGAACAGATCTAATTAAAGCCTTTAACCTAAATGTTTTCTTAAGTAAATAATCTCTTAATTATAAATTATAATTAGTTTTCAACTTGGTATATAGGAGTAGATCAAATTACGACTAGTTTCAAGTAAATAATATATTCATATTAGTCTCTTAGGAGCAGCCCAAAATGTCTTCTTTTGAGCCTGCGAATTGGGATAGCCCCCTGTAATCTCCGGGCTAGACGATTACGGTGGGCAGTTAGACGGTCGTTGTACCTGCTTGAGAAGAACGATATTTGGTCTTCAACAAGACTCAGGTTTAGGTCATTGTGAAGCGTTTGGCCGCTAACGAACCACTCACAGCCAGTGATTTGTCTTAATGTTTTGTTCTGGACGGTTTGGAAACGTTTTCGGTGGGACGCAGCCGCCACTCCCCAAATTTGGATTCCATATCTCCAAGTTGGTGCGATGATTTGTTGATAAATGTGCCGCTTGCATCTTAGAGATAGTTTGCTTTTCTTGTTTAGCATCCAGAATAATTGGTTCCGCTTTAGGTTGCACATTTTGACGACTCTGGCAATATGTTCTCGGAAGGTTAGGCGTTTGTCCAGTGTGAGGCCTAGGTATTTCGCCTTAGTCGCTTGCTCTATGTCCACATTATTAATGTGGACCACCGGAGTTGTTTTTCGGCGTAACGTAAAGCAAACGTTTACGCATTTGCTTTCGTTGATTTTGATATTGTTCGCCGTGGCCCATTTCTCGAATTCGTTGAGGTAGGTTTGCAGCGTTTGTGAAGACTCGGTCTCACTGTTCGAGGAGCTGAGAAAGCAGACGTCGTCAGCGAAGCTGGCCAGCAGCATTTTGCTGTTGTCGTAGGTCATTTCTTCATAGCTTGGCTTGGGGATGTCTGCTGTAAAGATGGAGTACAGTAGCGGTCCTAAGACGCTTCCTTGGGGAACGCCAGCTGTAATGGCAACATTTGCAGAGATTGCGTCTCTGGACTGGACGCAAAAATCTCTGTTTGTGAGAAACGATCTGATGAGCTTAAACAGGTTGGCTGGCAGCGCTGTTTTGACTTTGGCTAGTAGTCCCGGGATCCAAACTCTATCAAATGCCTGTTGTATGTCAAGAAAGATGCCGTTGCAGTATTCTTTATTGTCGTAGGCCTTCAGGATGTGATTGACTACACGGTGCAATTGCTCAATCGTACTGTGGCCGGCTCTGAATCCGAATTGGTGCATTGGGATAGTATCATTGTCTTCTAGGTGTATTATAAGTCGGGAAGCTATCAGCCTTTCCATTACCTTCGATAAAGAGGGCAGGAGGCTGATAGGCCGGTAGGAGCATGGATCCTGTTCCGGTTTCCCTGGCTTTAGAATCATACTGATTCTAGCACTCTTCCATTTTTTGGGAAAGTATTGCACTCTAAGTATCGCATTGAATATCAATGTGATAAGTAATAGTGCTCTCTTGGGAAGGATTTTAAGTACTGCGTTGCTTATTAGGTCATGACCTGGCGCCTTTCGACTTTTGAGGGTACGTATCATGTTTGAGACTTCTTCCAGACGGATATGTCTTATTGGAGGTGGCATCTGGAAAGGGCGCTGTAGTATTTCGTTTATTCTGTTGATATCCTCCTCGGATGCGAAATTAAACGCAGTGAATCTGTCGCCAAGGTGTTCCGCAAATGTTTGTACTTGCTCTTCTAAGGAGCGACACCAGTTACCATTGCTGTTCTTCAGAGGCGTAACTTTCTGTGGCATTCTTTTTACTTTTTTGGTAAAGGACCACATATTAAAAATGGAATCATTAGAATAGTCCATATTGGTCAGCATATGTTCGAATTGCGCATTTTTCAATTCAGCCATGGCAACGTGAAGCTCTCTGGCGCATCTATGCCATTGAGCTTTATCCTCAGGACTGTGCGTTCGAATATAACGTCTTCTCAGTGCTCTCTTACGGACTAGAATCTCTGCAATGTTTGGGTCAATTCTATTCGAGTGGCGTATGAGGGCTCTGCCATGATTGTTTGCAGTGTACACGTTTGCACTCCTCGCCGCATTTGTCACGTTGGTAGTGAAGAGGTCTACAGCGTCGTCAATCTCAGCAGCAGAGTTGAGCTCAATGTTAAGGCGTATCGATCTACATAGTTCTTCCTTGAAAACAGCTACATTTGTGTGTTTGCTAAGAAGTTGTCTACGTTGAGTGCATTGTATGGCTTCTGTTTTTAATGTAGTGATGAGAGATAGGTGGTCCGATTCAAGGTCCCAGCTGTCTCTGATGCTTAGCTTGTCGTGTGGAATGTTGCGATAAATTGCAAAGTCTAAACAGGATGGTCTTCGATTTACTGCGCTTGGATAGTATGTTGGTGCTCCAGTCGCCAGGAAAAATTTTTTTTTTTTTTTTTTTTTATTTTAATTAACATCTTTATTTAATATAATCCAGGAACAGATCTAATTAAAGCCTTTAACCTAAATGTTTTCTTAAGTAAATAATCTCTTAATTATAAATTATAATTAGTTTTCAACTTGGTATATAGGAGTAGATCAAATTACGACTAGTTTCAAGTAAATAATATATTCATATTAGTCTCTTAGGAGCAGCCCAAAATGTCTTCTTTTGAGCCTGCGAATTGGGATAGCCCCCTGTAATCTCCGGGCTAGACGATTACGGTGGGCAGTTAGACGGTCGTTGTACCTGCTTGAGAAGAACGATATTTGGTCTTCAACAAGACTCAGGTTTAGGTCATTGTGAAGCGTTTGGCCGCTAACGAACCACTCACAGCCAGTGATTTGTCTTAATGTTTTGTTCTGGACGGTTTGGAAACGTTTTCGGTGGGACGCAGCCGCCACTCCCCAAATTTGGATTCCATATCTCCAAGTTGGTGCGATGATTTGTTGATAAATGTGCCGCTTGCATCTTAGAGATAGTTTGCTTTTCTTGTTTAGCATCCAGAATAATTGGTTCCGCTTTAGGTTGCACATTTTGACGACTCTGGCAATATGTTCTCGGAAGGTTAGGCGTTTGTCCAGTGTGAGGCCTAGGTATTTCGCCTTAGTCGCTTGCTCTATGTCCACATTATTAATGTGGACCACCGGAGTTGTTTTTCGGCGTAACGTAAAGCAAACGTTTACGCATTTGCTTTCGTTGATTTTGATATTGTTCGCCGTGGCCCATTTCTCGAATTCGTTGAGGTAGGTTTGCAGCGTTTGTGAAGACTCGGTCTCACTGTTCGAGGAGCTGAGAAAGCAGACGTCGTCAGCGAAGCTGGCCAGCAGCATTTTGCTGTTGTCGTAGGTCATTTCTTCATAGCTTGGCTTGGGGATGTCTGCTGTAAAGATGGAGTACAGTAGCGGTCCTAAGACGCTTCCTTGGGGAACGCCAGCTGCAATGGCAACATTTGCAGAGATTGCGTCTCTGGACTGGACGCAAAAATCTCTGTTTGTGAGAAACGATCTGATGAGCTCAAACAGGTTGGCTGGCAGCGCTGTTTTGACTTTGGCTAGTAGTCCCGGGATCCAAACTCTATCAAATGCCTGTTGTATGTCAAGAAAGATGCCGTTGCAGTATTCTTTATTGTCGTAGGCCTTCAGGATGTGATTGACTACACGGTGCAATTGCTCAATCGTACTGTGGCACTGAGAGTGTTAGTTTTAGCTACAATGTTAGACTCCCTAAACTCTTCTGTCACGTAAAATAGAGTAGCATACTTGTGGGCAGCTTCTGGTGTGATTTCATTTTAAGCCCGTGCAGATTTCACTCAACCTCTAGATTACTTATATGTAGCATATGTAGCTACCAGTTTCCTCTCCAAAAAGGCCAGATCTGGCGGGTATGTAGCCGAGGGCTAAGCTCTGGCGGGCGCTTTTCCGAGTCCCTGGCACGAGGCCGATTCGAAAGCGCTTCAGTTTCAGTTTCAGTCGAGCAACGCAACTCGAACGCAACGGTACATGCACGGCGGACGGCTAGCGAACCCAGTGTCCCGTCGACAACAACTCTCCGAACACCGAACTGCAGTTTGATTGAAGAAACACTTCCGTTCACATATTTTTTTCAAGTTGAATACATCGAAGTAATAGTTAAGAACGCCGCTTCTCAAAGCCCCCAAACAGTGCTCAAAGTCCCCGAAAAACCAGCTGCCGCATTTTGAAGTTACGTCAAAAGGAGTCGCGGAGAGGAAGCGCCAGCGGAGAAAGGTGGAGGAGAGAGCCAAAAATAAAGAACGAAAACAACAACAAAGCAGACGCACGCGATAGGAGTAACTGTAAATGTGAAAGGATAAAGTAGGAGAAAGTGGAAATCGGCGGAGGAACTTTCCTTCTCTTCTTTTCCCTTGGCGCGTCGTCGCCGTTTGCCGTTTGCCTTTTGTTTTTATTATTTTTTCCCTCTGTGCCTGTGCCTTTGTTGATTGCTTTCCAGCCGGCTTTGGCCATAAGGGAGGGGGCGATAAAGCGAGGAGGAGGCAGAGGCGACGGAGCACCCACGACGGCTTATGTAAAGCGTGCTTAAAGCGTGCTATGGAAGCATGTCGTCCACTTCCAGCTCCGTGCTAGCGTTGTCATCGTTTAATCTATTATTTTTCACCCAAGGTAAGCACTCTACACTTTACATAACTCCCCATTTCGGGGGTCCGATTACCCGATTGGGATTAATGAGTGTCCAGCTTTTGAGTCCGGCAGGGATGTCACCAGGGGGCGCCACAAATTTTGGTCGAGTTTTCTGCTTTATGGGGCAAATTTTGATGGGCTGCAGGGGATCTCTGAAAATTAGTATTAGCGCAGTGCCAAAATCGGGTCAATTAAGAGGTTCATTTGGGAAATGAGGGGGTACTGTTTTTAGTCTGATATTGTATTATGATTAAAACCCAAAATAAAAGAAATTGGTTTTTATCACACTTAATTATCAAGGAGCCAAATATGTTGCGAAATATCGCAAAGACGGCGCTTAGGGATTGCTATCTCTCCGAAGAATGCATTGCACTTCTGAATTCAAAGTATTTTGTTGCATACTTTTAGACGCGTTTTAAAGTGATTTCAAAGTTGTTCCATGTAAATAATTGGAATTCTGTGCACTCAATGCTTGGACATCTCTATTATTGTTTCCATCCTGTGGTTCACTCGGATTCGTTTTGGACATTTCCGCAGTGGTTTAATTTGCCGTTGATATGCCACGAATCGCGTACAGATTGCGCCACCCACAGCCGCACAAGATAATAAATCTCAGTCAGAGTGCCCTAAGCCTGGGCTCAATCTGAATCTAACAATCCGCCCGGACCTCCAGGGGCGCAACATAAATCCCAACCCAGTTAGGGAGCCACCAAAGCGGCCTGACCAACTTGATTTGCATGCAAATTGCGTATAAATCCTTGAATTGTTGCTGCAACAGCGAAACCTTAGCCAGGAGTTCGCCCCAGTACCAAAAATAACAGATAACTGAAAAAACAGTGGGTGGAGAGGCAGCTGACTTGGCCAAACTCATTATTTGGTAATAGCCGTCGTCGCTAAAAATATTTGCTTTTAATTAAAACAAAAGGCGGGAACACACAGCACACTGCTGTTTGCCAAGATAAAACTTTTGTAGCTGTTCATTTCGGACAAATTGATTTTTCTGCACTTAATTGAGGGACAAAGTGTGGCTGGCAAATTGGAAAGAAACTTTTGCCAAATTAAAGAGCCAGCGTGGAGATCGGGTAGATAGAAGCGCAGTCAAGACATGCCGCCAAGAATTTTCCCTCCAATCAAAATTGAGTTCCCACCTTTGTTGACCCAACACTGCGGTTTCAGCACTTCGACACCACCGAGAAAGCGAAAACACATTCAACAAGGGCTCTGGCACTATTTTTAGGCACTTGCCACCCGGCCCACAAGGTGCAATTAGGAGAAGGGTCTAGACTTCTGGGCATCCAAGGAGTACTGAATGCCCTTCCCAAAAGTTTTCGAAATATCTGGGACAAAACAAAACTTAATATTCATGGATGCACTTCACAGTGTACCAAAAGTGTAGAAGTTTTTAAGGGTGCGACGGAGACCTCAATGCTTGAAATATTTTGCAAGGGTGCCTAAAGGTACGCTTTAAAAATCCCAAAGCCTCTTTTTGGCAACTTTCCATTGAAAGTTCGGGAGAAAATATATCATTGCATACTTTTAGACACCGCTCTAAGTTATTTTGAGCCTAATATATTGCTAAGGCATGCTAAATTTTAAAATAATGCTTTAGTCTTGTTGGTAATAAAAGTAAATTACTAATGTTCCTGACTAAGTAAGAATGGAGTAATATTGTAAAAATTTTTTTTGACTAATAACTAATTGAATAATACATATTTAAACAGGATCTCGCCCGAGAAGCAAACAAAATTAAACAGCACAATGGGGAGGCGGGGGCGTGTGGGGGGAGCGCAGTCAGCAGTGGGGAAGTAAATTTTATTTTAAAATAAATTTATCGCCTTATCCGTTGTCCACGGCAGCCGCGGCAGGAATATCAGGAACAGAGAACTGAAACAGGAGCAGCGCCAGAGTCAAGTTCCGCCATGTCCTTACAGAGGGTATTACGCTGTGCTCACTGCCCTGCAGTCTAAGTATATTCCTTAAGTTTAGGTTGCAAAAAAAATGTTTAGCTTTATAATAATCTTAATACTGTATGATAAAATACTGAAAGTAAACTATAAAAATAATGAAGCTAATAATAATTTTTAAAGCAAAATTTAGATTGAATGTAGGAACTAAAGATTAAAGATGAGAAAGAATGATATTATTATATTACATTATCATCATTTTTGGATTAAAAATAGGTTTTATGATTTTATGAGGTATCTTAGAAACATACCTTTAAGTTATTTTTTATATACAATGTTTGTTTTGTGTAGTACAATAGGATGTTCAATTTAAAGTTTAAGTATTTTCTCACGAAAGATATTATAACTTTACATAAACATAAACTTACATTACAAAAAAGAGCATACGGCTAAACGTTTCTTACTATGAATATTTTTTTTGGATCAGCGTAAAAACGTAAAAAGTAGGGCATTCGATCCTCGATTTTTATGATGCATTTTGAATCAGCTTTATTAAAAACTTAAAAATTAGAGCAAACGGTTAGGGTTCCTTGATTTTTATGATATTTTATGAATCTGCTTTATGAAAAACGTGATAAGTAGAGTATATGGTTGAACTTTTTTATAATAGAATTAATAAAAACTTTAAAAGTATTGCATACCATAAATTGTGTTCCGATCGTTCAAAAGTATGTTTCTTGGTATTGATAATATTTTTAGGATCATCTCTGTCAAAAATACGAAAAGTAGAGCATACAACTAAGCGTTTCCTGATTTTTCGAATATTTTTGTTTTGCTTCCTTTGGTTCTGGCTGCAGTGCCCCATAGCGGCTATTGCCGGACAGCCAAGGAACACATGAGACCGGGAGGTGGGATGTAAAGGCGGAGGCGGGGACTGCCACCCGCTGGCAGCTGGACAAGAACGAGGACGGGGACGAGGACGAGGACACCGACACGGATGTGGACTGTGGATGCGGATGCCAGAGCGGAGTCCCAGCACGAGAGCTTCATTTGAACGAAATGAAATCATAATGAGATTTTTGCGTTCGTTTTTTGTCGCCGCAGAGGGAGAAACGAAGGAGAACAGGGGAATGGGAATGGGAATGGGATTGGGGATTGGAAATGGTAATGGGATGGTTTGCTTTGGTTTGCTCTGGTTTGGGGGTAGTGCCAACCGACGGAAGCAGCAATTGCCATTGCCATTGCCATGACCATGGATGGCATCGCGTAATGACAAAAATTCATAATTGGATAAAGAAGCGGACGTGTGCTGCTGTGCCGTCCATAAAACACAAGACCAGATTGAAATTCAAGAGCTTTTAAAGCGAAGCAGCTTAGCATTAGCCCCAACAAATGGCCAATAAAGTGTGCAAACATTTGTCAAGCGAAGATAAAAAATGTATTCAAAAGGACTTTAAATAAGGGAAACCCCACAGCATAGATAATATGCTAATAATATAATATTTGATTTAATATCCCCACTAATTAACATTAAACACTGCCTGATAAATCAGTTTGAGGTGCCCTATTGTGCCCATTAATGGCTTCTCGGCTGCTCATTAACATCAATTAAAGCCCAATCAAATATGTGGCCCTCGCAACTGTTGATTCCCTGACATGCCAGCGAATATTTGATGGTAAATCAAACCGAATTGCCGCTCATAAACCACAATTTAATGGGACACCCAGTCTCCTGCGACTGCGTAGCCCCCTTTTTCGGCCTTATGGCAATTGTGCACTTGATTGTTAGCGGCTTGTTGGGCAGCCAACAGGGCGGATCATCCCAGACCGCAGTCCCCATGCCGCCAGCCATGTGGCTATATGGCCAACAATATGGTTGTTGCTTGTTCGCCGCTGCTCGTTGGCCAATTGTTGTGATTGTTGGCAATGCAAAATGCCAGGCATTCGGATGCACTGGCGCGTAATCCGCAGCCGGCAATCGAGAGAACGACTTGAGAATTCACTTGACTCGAAATGAAAGAATCTGAAAAGAGCACAGCGAAACAAATGAAAATAATATAAAGGTGGAAGCCCCATGGTAAAGAAAAAGGAAAACGGAAGTAGAACGGCAGGAAAAAAATAATAATCGCTTACAACACAAAAGCAACAATATATGTTGGCTTTTATTGTAGAACCCAGAGATGAGCTCATTTCAATTTAAGATTGCCTATGTTTTTTTTCAAAATAAAAATTTTCAATTTGGAAATGACAATAAATATATTTAATGATCTATTTACTTTAATTTCAAATCTTGGCTTCCTGATGGACTTACTTTAAAGCCTTCAAAGTATTTAAGTATTAAAAAAATAAATAGATTTTTCAATTCAGCAGCAAAAACTTAAAAATATACTGTTCAATGCATAATATTTATATTAAAAATACATACATACACATACCAAATATATGAAAGTATTTCAAAATACAAATACATTAAATAATTTAAAATTTTTTTAAAATTGTAGAAACTTTTAAGAAATAGATTTTGAAATACTTTGAAAAGCTATAACCAAAAATATGCAATGCAAAGCCAACTTTTAGACACATTAGCTATTGAATCTTTATTTTTTTTTTTTTTTTTTTTTTTAATTAACATCTTTATTTAATATAATCCAGGAACAGATCTAATTAAAGCCTTTAACCTAAATGTTTTCTTAAGTAAATAATCTCTTAATTATAAATTATAATTAGTTTTCAACTTGGTATATAGGAGTAGATCAAATTACGACTAGTTTCAAGTAAATAATATATTCATATTAGTCTCTTAGAAGCAGCCCAAAATGTCTTCTTTTGAGCTTGCGAATTGGGATAGCCCCCTGTAATCTCCGGGCTTGATTATGTATAAAAAAAAAAAAAAAAAAAAAAAAAAAAAAAATACATAATCAAACGGGTAAGTTTACAAATCATGTGCGGTTTTAAGGTTTATAAGTTCGAAATATATTTTTGCATACTTTTAGACACTTTAACGAGATTTTCAAATTCAATTTTTAATTTTTCCTGGCAGTAGGCCATCAACTCTTTGACAAGTTGTGTCGTGGGAAAAAAAAAAAAAAAAAAAAAAAAAAAACAAAGTGCGTGCTTACGCGTTATTATTTTGTTATCTATTCTTCGTGTGCTAATAATAGCACAGATCATAAAAATTCGGACGCTGTCTAGCGCAGTGTCGGCAGTGGGACAACAACAACAACATAAGTGTAGTGCGACAAGACTGCATTTGTGCCCGCTAGGGCATCGCTGTTCCCCTCACACTGCGCGCAGCCGTACAAGAGGGGCAACAAAAGCAGTGATTGACTTACATTCGACTTTGCATAAAATCGAGAGAAATGGCAAATACCAGAGAAACAATGCTTCTGGGCGAAGCTCTGAGAAAAGCCGTCATGGACGAGGTGATTCCAGGAGAGTTAACCCTGGCAAAAAATCTGGCCACTAGCGGCAAGCTTAACTCATATGGTATAGCAGTATCAAGCAGTAATGCAGCCTGTATCACCAGTACTCTGACAACAACTCACAGTCCAATATATACCTACACTACATCATCACCCAGCATATGCAGTGGCATGTGCTCAACGCCTATGCCTCCTAAAGCATTAAGCACTTCTATAGACTTCCCCCCTCTACCGGGCCTCAATGAATCTGATTCACCCAGATGGCAAAAAATCCAGAGCCAGAAGAGGAAGGGGTCATCGAACTCACCAATAAGTCAACGAAAACGTGCCGATATTAGAAATTTAGAACCCAGTGACCCTGTGTCAGCAAACAGGTTCGAAACACTATCAGTTGATGACGATGAGATGGACTGCAATAGTGTGGACGAACCATCGACTAGCGCTGCAGCAGCGGCTTACCGTTCTCACACCGCTTCTAAGGCTAAAGACAGCAATGCACATAACAAGAACGCAAACGTACAAAGTAAAACTGATTCATCTACGGTAAAATCTGCTTCTACTGGTAGTCCAAAACCACCACCAATCGTTCTTATGGACGTGACAAACGTGAACGAACTTCTTATCGCTATCGAGGAAGTTACAAATCTTGAAAATGTTGAAATCAAATCCTCTGTGGGCTCCACTCACAGAATCTACACCAAAGACGCAAACACCTACAGGGCTGTAGTACGACAACTAAATTCCCTGAAAATTGAATTCCATTGCTATCAATTGAAAGACGAGAAACCATTCAGAGTTGTTGTGCGAGGATTACACCATTCACAGCTCCATCATAAAATCAAAGAGGAATTACTCAGACAGGGGCATAAAGTTCTATCAATATATAACCCAAAAAGCAACAAGAGCGGTGAACAGATGAACCTCTTCTTCATTAATGTAGAAAAGAATCTAAATAACAAAGATATACTCCAACTACGATCTCTATGTCGCCAACGCGTCCGTTTTGAAGTAGCCAGAAAAGCACAAGACATAGTGCAATGTCGGAGATGCCAATCGTTTGGTCATACTGCAAGATATTGCTACAGACCTTTTATCTGTGTCTCTTGCGGTGACTACCATAAATCATCAGATTGTCCCAGAAGCAAAGAAGCACCAGCAACTTGCACTCACTGTGGTGAAAATCACCCAGCTAACTTCCGTGGCTGCAAATCCTATCAAAAATTGCTCAAAATGAACGAAAATGTACAGAAAACCCCAAAAGTGAGCATAAACAATAACTCTACACCCAAACATTATGAAAATGGAGTTTCTTATGCTCAAATAGCCAGAAATGCAAATCCAATCACGGAAAAACAAAACAAACGACCAGGAAACCTAACAAATAGGCTACAGGACGCCATTCAACAGCAACATCACTACGGTGCAAAAAATCATGCGCACTTTTTCCCAGATGTGTCACAACAGCAAAATGCACAAGAATCTAAACTAGAAATGGCAGTTGCATCGCTCTCAAAAGCTATCGAGGGTCTATACGCCATGCAAGCCCAGATGCTGAAGATGCTGGTTGCAATTAACGCGCAACTTACACAATGTCCCAAATAAAAATTCTCACCTGGAACACGCGAGGTGCTGCCGGCAAAATGACGGAAATCGGCCACCTTGCGGAGAGAGAGAATATTGACATTCTCCTTCTCACTGAAACGAAGACATCCAACCTTCAACTATTTGGATATGAAGTCTACACTTCAAATCTACCTGACGGCAGCCACAGGGGTGGAGCTGCAATCCTGGTTAACAAAAAGATCAATCACTTTCCCATCGAGCCAATCGTCCATGCTAAAGTCCAAATCGTGGGTGCCAGAATCCAAACATGTATAGGACAAATATTCATCGGATCAATCTATTGCCCTCCGAACTTCAGCTGGACTCAATCAGAATTTGATGACATATTCGCTAACTTCAACTTCCCAAGATCATTTATCAGCGGAGACTGGAACGCCAAACATCCATGGTGGGGTTCTGCGATCACCTGTCACCGAGGTAACTTACTTGCCGCAAGCGCCATCTCAATTAACGCCAACATCCTGGCGACTGGAGCACCAACATACTATCCAAGCGCAGTAAATCGAAGACCATCCTGTTTAGACTTTGCAATTTATCGCAACATTCCACACGACAAGCTAAGCATCAGAGACAGCTGGGACCTTGAATCGGACCACCTATCTCTCATCACTACATTAAAAACAGAAGCCATACAATGCACTCAACGTAGACAACTTCTTAGCAAACACACAAATGTAGCTGTTTTCAAGGAAGAACTATGTAGATCGATACGCCTTAACATTGAGCTCAACTCTGCTGCTGAGATTGACGACGCTGTAGACCTCTTCACTACCAACGTGACAAATGCGGCGAGGAGTGCAAACGTGTACACTGCAAACAATCATGGCAGAGCCCTCATACGCCACTCGAATAGAATTGACCCAAACATTGCAGAGATTCTAGTCCGTAAGAGAGCACTGAGAAGACGTTATATTCGAACGCACAGTCCTGAGGATAAAGCTCAATGGCATAGATGCGCCAGAGAGCTTCACGTTGCCATGGCTGAATTGAAAAATGCGCAATTCGAACATATGCTGACCAATATGGACTATTCTAATGATTCCATTTTTAATATGTGGTCCTTTACCAAAAAAGTAAAAAGAATGCCACAGAAAGTTACGCCTCTGAAGAACAGCAATGGTAACTGGTGTCGCTCCTTAGAAGAGCAAGTACAAACATTTGCGGAACACCTTGGCGACAGATTCACTGCGTTTAATTTCGCATCCGAGGAGGATATCAACAGAATAAACGAAATACTACAGCGCCCTTTCCAGATGTCACCTCCAATAAGACATATCCGTCTGGAAGAAGTCTCAAACATGATACGTACCCTCAAAAGTCGAAAGGCGCCAGGTCATGACCTAATAAGCAACGCATTACTTAAAATCCTTCCAAAGAGAGCACTATTACTTATCACATTGATATTCAATGCGATACTTAGAGTGCAATACTTTCCCAAAAAATGGAAGAGTGCTAGAATCAGTATGATTCTAAAGCCAGGGAAACCGGAACAGGATCCATGCTCCTACCGGCCTATCAGCCTCCTGCCCTCTTTATCGAAGGTAATGGAAAGGCTGATAGCTTCCCGACTTATAATACACCTAGAAGACAATGATACTATCCCAATGCACCAATTCGGATTCAGAGCCGGCCACAGTACGATTGAGCAATTGCACCGTGTAGTCAATCACATCCTGAAGGCCTACGACAATAAAGAATACTGCAACGGCATCTTTCTTGACATACAACAGGCATTTGATAGAGTTTGGATCCCGGGACTACTAGCCAAAGTCAAAACAGCGCTGCCAGCCAACCTGTTTGAGCTCATCAGATCGTTTCTCACAAACAGAGATTTTTGCGTCCAGTCCAGAGACGCAATCTCTGCAAATGTTGCCATTGCAGCTGGCGTTCCCCAAGGAAGCGTCTTAGGACCGCTACTGTACTCCATCTTTACAGCAGACATCCCCAAGCCAAGCTATGAAGAAATGACCTACGACAACAGCAAAATGCTGCTGGCCAGCTTCGCTGACGACGTCTGCTTTCTCAGCTCCTCGAACAGTGAGACCGAGTCTTCACAAACGCTGCAAACCTACCTCAACGAATTCGAGAAATGGGCCACGGCGAACAATATCAAAATCAACGAAAGCAAATGCGTAAACGTTTGCTTTACGTTACGCCGAAAAACAACTCCGGTGGTCCACATTAATAATGTGGACATAGAGCAAGCGACTAAGGCGAAATACCTAGGCCTCACACTGGACAAACGCCTAACCTTCCGAGAACATATTGCCAGAGTCGTCAAAATGTGCAACCTAAAGCGGAACCAATTATTCTGGATGCTAAACAAGAAAAGCAAACTATCTCTAAGATGCAAGCGGCACATTTATCAACAAATCATCGCACCAACTTGGAGATATGGAATCCAAATTTGGGGAGTGGCGGCTGCGTCCCACCGAAAACGTTTCCAAACCGTCCAGAACAAAACATTAAGACAAATCACTGGCTGTGAGTGGTTCGTTAGCGGCCAAACGCTTCACAATGACCTAAACCTGAGTCTTGTTGAAGACCAAATATCGTTCTTCTCAAGCAGGTACAACGACCGTCTAACTGCCCACCGTAATCGTCTAGCCCGGAGATTACAGGGGGCTATCCCAATTCGCAGGCTCAAAAGAAGACATTTTGGGCTGCTCCTAAGAGACTAATATGAATATATTATTTACTTGAAACTAGTCGTAATTTGATCTACTCCTATATACCAAGTTGAAAACTAATTATAATTTATAATTAAGAGATTATTTACTTAAGAAAACATTTAGGTTAAAGGCTTTAATTAGATCTGTTCCTGGATTATATTAAATAAAGATGTTAATTAAAATAAAAAAAAAAAAAAAAAAAAATTTTTCCTGGCGACTGGAGCACCAACATACTATCCAAGCGCAGTAAATCGAAGACCATCCTGTTTAGACTTTGCAATTTATCGCAACATTCCACACGACAAGCTAAGCATCAGAGACAGCTGGGACCTTGAATCGGACCACCTATCTCTCATCACTACATTAAAAACAGAAGCCATACAATGCACTCAACGTAGACAACTTCTTAGCAAACACACAAATGTAGCTGTTTTCAAGGAAGAACTATGTAGATCGATACGCCTTAACATTGAGCTCAACTCTGCTGCTGAGATTGACGACGCTGTAGACCTCTTCACTACCAACGTGACAAATGCGGCGAGGAGTGCAAACGTGTACACTGCAAACAATCATGGCAGAGCCCTCATACGCCACTCGAATAGAATTGACCCAAACATTGCAGAGATTCTAGTCCGTAAGAGAGCACTGAGAAGACGTTATATTCGAACGCACAGTCCTGAGGATAAAGCTCAATGGCATAGATGCGCCAGAGAGCTTCACGTTGCCATGGCTGAATTGAAAAATGCGCAATTCGAACATATGCTGACCAATATGGACTATTCTAATGATTCCATTTTTAATATGTGGTCCTTTACCAAAAAAGTAAAAAGAATGCCACAGAAAGTTACGCCTCTGAAGAACAGCAATGGTAACTGGTGTCGCTCCTTAGAAGAGCAAGTACAAACATTTGCGGAACACCTTGGCGACAGATTCACTGCGTTTAATTTCGCATCCGAGGAGGATATCAACAGAATAAACGAAATACTACAGCGCCCTTTCCAGATGCCACCTCCAATAAGACATATCCGTCTGGAAGAAGTCTCAAACATGATACGTACCCTCAAAAGTCGAAAGGCGCCAGGTCATGACCTAATAAGCAACGCAGTACTTAAAATCCTTCCCAAGAGAGCACTATTACTTATCACATTGATATTCAATGCGATACTTAGAGTGCAATACTTTCCCAAAAAATGGAAGAGTGCTAGAATCAGTATGATTCTAAAGCCAGGGAAACCGGAACAGGATCCATGCTCCTACCGGCCTATCAGCCTCCTGCCCTCTTTATCGAAGGTAATGGAAAGGCTGATAGCTTCCCGACTTATAATACACCTAGAAGACAATGATACTATCCCAATGCACCAATTCGGATTCAGAGCCGGCCACAGTACGATTGAGCAATTGCACCGTGTAGTCAATCACATCCTGAAGGCCTACGACAATAAAGAATACTGCAACGGCATCTTTCTTGACATACAACAGGCATTTGATAGAGTTTGGATCCCGGGACTACTAGCCAAAGTCAAAACAGCGCTGCCAGCCAACCTGTTTGAGCTCATCAGATCGTTTCTCACAAACAGAGATTTTTGCGTCCAGTCCAGAGACGCAATCTCTGCAAATGTTGCCATTACAGCTGGCGTTCCCCAAGGAAGCGTCTTAGGACCGCTACTGTACTCCATCTTTACAGCAGACATCCCCAAGCCAAGCTATGAAGAAATGACCTACGACAACAGCAAAATGCTGCTGGCCAGCTTCGCTGACGACGTCTGCTTTCTCAGCTCCTCGAACAGTGAGACCGAGTCTTCACAAACGCTGCAAACCTACCTCAACGAATTCGAGAAATGGGCCACGGCGAACAATATCAAAATCAACGAAAGCAAATGCGTAAACGTTTGCTTTACGTTACGCCGAAAAACAACTCCGGTGGTCCACATTAATAATGTGGACATAGAGCAAGCGACTAAGGCGAAATACCTAGGCCTCACACTGGACAAACGCCTAACCTTCCGAGAACATATTGCCAGAGTCGTCAAAATGTGCAACCTAAAGCGGAACCAATTATTCTGGATGCTAAACAAGAAAAGCAAACTATCTCTAAGATGCAAGCGGCACATTTATCAACAAATCATCGCACCAACTTGGAGATATGGAATCCAAATTTGGGGAGTGGCGGCTGCGTCCCACCGAAAACGTTTCCAAACCGTCCAGAACAAAACATTAAGACAAATCACTGGCTGTGAGTGGTTCGTTAGCGGCCAAACGCTTCACAATGACCTAAACCTGAGTCTTGTTGAAGACCAAATATCGTTCTTCTCAAGCAGGTACAACGACCGTCTAACTGCCCACCGTAATCGTCTAGCCCGGAGATTACAGGGGGCTATCCCAATTCGCAGGCTCAAAAGAAGACATTTTGGGCTGCTCCTAAGAGACTAATATGAATATATTATTTACTTGAAACTAGTCGTAATTTGATCTACTCCTATATACCAAGTTGAAAACTAATTATAATTTATAATTAAGAGATTATTTACTTAAGAAAACATTTAGGTTAAAGGCTTTAATTAGATCTGTTCCTGGATTATATTAAATAAAGATGTTAATTAAAAAAAAAAAAAAAAAAAAAAAAAAATAATACAGTTACATACTTTTTCAATATGCCTTCTTCTTTTTGGCAAAGGGTATAAAAAAGACAATGACTGTGGTTTGTTAGGGGTTTTCAGGTTTTGAATGCCAATGCCAAAATGCAAAGGGACGAGTGCCAAAGGCCCACAACCAAACGGGCACCCACACATATGTATTTATAGGGACATGTGTGAATTTAAATTTGCATTGATTTTCCGCTTGGTTGGTTGACTCACAGATCCATAAGGAGGCCCAGCCCCATTTGATATTTTTGTTTGCTCCTGATTTTAATTGCTCTCACTGCACACAAAACACACACCCAGGACCCCTTCGAAATAGGCAATAGACAGATGCATTTTTCAATTATGCCAAGCGAATGGAACCAGAAATACCAGACAACAACAACAAGAGCAAATGGGTTCAACAAGTGGGCGGGTTCGGCCAAAGGAAGGGACATCATTACGGAGAAAGTCCTGTCCCCTGCCCAATGTCCTTCGCCCCGCTAATCCCCAGTTCACTCTTCATCTGCCATCTGGTTTCTCCTGCAAAGCAAATAAAGTGCGAAACGAGAATTGCCATAGGGAGGTCACCGTGGTTGGAGTCCTATTGAGAAAGGGGATTCAAGTTCAATAAAAAAACAAGAAATTAGTTTTGCATGTGGCTGTGTACTCCAGAAAAGAGTTTTTCAATATTGGTTAAGGTAATTCTTTAATCGTTAATAAAACATTTAGTAAATATTTTAATTTTTTCCTGATCATTGATCACAATTAAATAATTTAATTTTGAAAATGAAAGCAACGAATTTTTTACATTAAAGAAACTTAGAATATATCATAATATTACTATCCTTTTATTTCCTTTAGAAGATTTGATAAATATTTTATTCTAGCCATAATCACAAATATCATCAAATGGATTCGATTTGATCAATTGTGTAATAAGTATTAAGTACTTTTTAATATTCTTAGTCTCTTATAAGTGGATGTATGTATGCAATGCTCCTATAAGGTCCGAAGTGTAATGTTCAATTTCAAATGCCGTGCTAAAGTCTCATAAAACTAAATTGCAACTCCAATTTCGCCCGCTCTCTAACCACTGTGCTGTGTGGAAAGCCCAAGTTGGGCCAGAGGCTGGATTAGCTCTTGTCGTGACCTCGTGGCCCGTTGGCATGCAAAATGCAACTAATTATGAATTTTAATTAATTCTGGCATTTTATTTTGTTTGCTGCTGCTGTGCAGCATTTCTGCCCGCGGGCAATAATAATAATAAAGTGACTCGGGGAATTGCGGAGAAAGTCTTCAGCTTTTTCCGCCTCCTTTTTCCCATAGACTTTTCCCCGGCTCTTGGTCAAGAGAATATGCATAAAAAGCGAGCTGGAAATAAAAGTAAAATGGGGGAAAGCAAGAACATTGAATGACTCTTTTGTTCGCTTTTCGGTTTGGGTTCTCCCCTGTCCCCCAGTCAAGTGTCTGCCTTTCAGCTATTTCTGTCGTTTGATTGGGCCGTATTCGTGGCATTTTGGCCATGGGAGATTGCGTTTCACTTTGACCGTTCAAGAATGCCACGTGCACCAAGGAAATGTTTTTATTTTTGAATGCACACTTTTTAAAGGCGTTCAGTGGAATGTGAAGAATTTAGAAATGCATCTCGGTTTGTGGCTTTCTAGCGAAGAATTTTATCAGCCGCAGCTTTTTTGTAGAAGCTTATTGGAAAAGGTTTTATTCAGTGGTTTTTTGCCCGGGAATCAATGGTCTTTATATTTAAAAAAAAAAGAGAAATCGATCAGGGAGTCTACAAGTACGCAGTGCAAAACAAAAATGATTTAAAATAAATGAAATCTATCAAGCAGTTTAAAAGTATGCAACACTCTATTTGCAGTTCACAACTTCTACGGAAACGAAGCCAATATTTTTTACTGCATACTCTTAGACACCTGTACAATTGATATTTAGGTCTTTGTTAAATTCATTTTTAAATAAATTCCCTTTTATCGATTGTGCGCCTTTATTTGCCTAGAAAATTCCCCCTTTCATTTGTTTTGTTTTCTGTGGTGTTTTGTTGGGGTACGTATTTTATTTTTTTGTTGTGCCAGCAGAATAATCCCATAGTCTGCTTTTGAGGGCAACAGCTGCATCTGACATTTGTGCCCCTATCTTAACCCCGGAGCCCCCATGCTTAACCCCTGTTGTGCGCACTTATGCCTGAAAGCTTTATGAAATTCCAATTTAATGGTCGTGTGGCTTAAACTGCATTTTGTCCATTTCTCCTTTCCCCTCTTTTTCCCCATTTGTTGTCGCTCCTGGGGAATCGATGGACATTCTGTGGTCGTTCTAAGCCAAATGCATTATTTAGCTCCATAAAAATGTCAGGGTTGTCGTATAAATACACAGAAAACAAGATGTACGGCCATCGTAAGCTACTTAAACAAAATGAGTTCGAAAAACAAACTTAAATACCTATTTATGGCGAGGGTTGAGGGTAAAACCCGCAAATTCTAAGATAAAAATTTAAAATATTATGTGAAATCATGGTTTCATCACAGATATTTATGGAAAATAATGCAGTATTACATTTGTGTTTTGTTTTTAGAGATATTTTCTCTCCGTAGGGTAAATGTATTCCCACACATAATGTTGTTGTTTGTTTTGGCCCATGTGTTGAGGGGTCTTGAGGAGGCTTTTTGGGCATTTGCCGGTGACACGGAATGCAATCGACACTCGCTGGGGGAGTCATAAATACTGCAACACTCAATTCCACTCAAATCTGACAGAGCCAAGTTGCCGGGGCTCCCAGGATAGCGTTTTCCGGGACAGGATTGTGGCTCTTCTCTTCATTAACCGGAGTGAAATCAATCGAAATGGCATCCATTCCATTATTCAGCAGTCACGCACCCTTGCTTACTGTCCCCCAACTGAATTATTTACATGCGGATTGGACAATGCACAAAGAAATGCGACCAATATGAAGGCCATTTGATCAGTCGATTATGCAAACCGAATAAGTTGAAATTAGTTACGACTAATTACGATTAATTCAAATAACATCTAATTAATATTTGCGACAAAAGTGGTTAATATGGCTTTAATTTAAGCCTAAAATATTACAACATGATGGTGAAATCAGTTGCATTGCTTGAATAAGTAGGTAAAATATTGGGGGCAAACTTTAAAGTAAATTTATGACAGCAAAGCCATGCAAATATTTATGAACACAAAAAAGTTGTATTTTATGCAAGCAAACGAGCCGTGAAAAAGATACAAATATAAATATTTAAAAACGTTTTAAACGCACTGTTAATTGAGGCAGAAAATCTGATGCGCAAATAAATGAGATCCGGTTAAAGGAATAATTTCCTGCGTCTGATGCCTGCCCGCCCAAATGACGCCCTCGGCCTTTGAAGTTGCGGGTTTTTTTCAATTTAAAATCAGAAGCCGACCAACAAACCTGGACGAGGATACATTTCAAGAGGACCCCGACCTGGGCCCAGATACCCAAGGTGGTGCTTGAGAAGTTTGCCCCACCGACGACCCTTGAGCTCCTCCTCCGGCCCGTCCATTCAGCTTCGATCTCCCAGCTGGGTGCCATCAGCAAAACTTTATTTCGGCGCTTGTTGCTTCAATCGCCGAGCCGAGGGGCAGGTTCGAGGATATAGCACGTGTAGGGAGGATAAAGGATATAGTCGGAACCGCAAATTATGCAAAATGGCCGCAGCAGGCAAACAGGAACGTGCTGCGAACTGGGGGAAATACAGGACAAGCTCCACAAACTTATGACACTCAAGTTTCAATTCTCCGCCGAAGAAAAGTTCACATTTAAATCTATACTTTTTTGAATAATAATAGGAATTTCATAGGCCTATATTTCTGGAAGTAATTCAAGTCATCTTCTAACTTTAACTAAACAACTGTTGTTAACTAGTTGTTAACCAGTTTAAATTACACACAAAAACTGAAATTAATCTCCGTATGAAAATTCGCCTGAAGGATCCATTACTGTACCTAGCCGTCTCCCTAGCTTGGCTCAAATCGAGGCGAGTGCTTAAATAATTAATTACAGAAAAGCGCAGTTCCATGAAAAGCGTGCTGAAGTGGTGTTGTGGTTGCTTTGGGGTGGCCATCGTGGGAATAAAAATAAATAGGGGAAAAATGAAAAGGAAAGGAAGGGAAAAGAAAACGAAGGGGCGGGAAAAACCATCACAAGTCCTTCACTTCTCGCCGTGTTGTTAAACCAATTGGCAAACATTTTTATTTTATTACATTTCAGTTGCACTTTCTGTTGCCTTCTGCTTTTCACCACCCAACCCCCTCATTTTCCGCTCGTTCCGGGGGAATTCCTCAGCACCAGCCAATCACTCGTCGGGGTAAATAGTTGGTAACTAGGGGTTCCGCATCCGGTTAATAAACAAAAGGTGTCGCCCGCCCGTCTGTCTCCGGATTTATTTGCCCGGACTTCTGTGCTTGTTTGGCCATTGTCTCTTGGATTTTGTTTCTTGATGGCTGGATTGGGTTACGTTTATCGCTGGTTGGTTTCTGCTTGGGTTTCTCCGATGTGGTTTTAGTGGTATCCTCCCTCCGCTCGGGTGGCCTGTGTTTATGGCAAAATCAATGTAAACCGCGTCTAAGAATAGGCAACTGGCCAAATCGCGTCACGGCCAAAAAGCCCTGGGGCGACCTAATTAAATCGCTCGACAATTGATGGTTTGCCCATCGACAAAGTGAATGATTGAACGCCAGCCTGATTGAGTGACCTTGCACTGCGCCAAATTTAAAATAGAGGCAACCTACACCATTACAGACTGCTGGCTTCTGAAAACACTGAAGCTGGTTCAGAAATGCTAAGTGTATGAACTGAGTGTTTTTGGTTTACTTTTTTAGAATTAATAATATAGTTAACTTACGTTGGGTTCTTAAGATATTTTATACTTCGAATTTTAATGAATGACCACTATACACATATTCCGAAATCAAAGGTAGTAAGAAAATGCGTAGCTGCGAACACTTACAAGATTGTTGGTTAAGATTGGTGTTTAGTTAAGCTTAATACGCAGACTTCACATTTTTTTAAATATTTCGAATATTCATAGTTTTCAGTGTTGCCCCTGAAAGCTTTTGACGTCCTCTAGTATCATTGCTTTAATTCTTTCTCTGCGTGTACATTTAGGCGTCTCCATTGGATTCGTGCTGAAATCAATTAACTGACGTCAGCAGGGGATGATGGTGGGCGTATTTTTCCGGGGGTGGTGCATACTTTTCGGCAGGCAGCTTGCGCCTTACATAACCCCACATGGGGTGACTATTGTTTTTCAGCACCCACCCACTCCGCAAAACCCAAACACACACTACCCCTCGGTGCAAACTTATTATGGCCATTTTTGGCTTGTGCGAAACTTTATCAACATTATGGATGACTGACTGCCGTACATCTGCCCCAACTTGGACAAGGTTGAACCTTAAAATTGTTTCATATCTGGTTTTTGGGTTTTCATATGTGTTTGAGGAAATGTGTTCTTGGTAAATGTTTGCTTGCCTTGTGCTCGGAGTTACCCGCAAGAAATGGCCAACTGTAAAAAAACAATCTTATTAAGCTCGTGTAGCGGGAGTCTTTTCAGATTTCTGGCTTACGAGAAACTGACGAAATATTATAGCGATAGAAGTTTAATCCATATTAAGTGAGCCACTCACGGAGAACGGAACAGAGAAATGTGGTTTGGGAAGTTGAAGCTTGGCGATGTAAATTTATATAAATATATATATTAAAGAGAATGTGAAGAAATGTATTTATATAGACAACTTATGTTTAAAATCTAAAAACTATCTAATCGAGGGTGGCTTAAAGTGTTGTTCTTAATGCGTACATTATTTTCTTCATAGATGCATTTTTGTAATTTTTCCCTTAAAACCTTTTATGAATTCTTTTTCAATATTGGCAGCTCCCAAACCCGCTTTCTCCTGGAACGCCGTCTTTAAGCCCTCCTTAAGCCCAGTTTCTAGGTGACTTTTGAAAGCCAGAAATAAAATATGAGGAATGGAATGACGTTGCCTTTGGTGTTTATTGTTGTTCTTGCAGCTTTTGTGTTTTTTTCCTGTCGAACGTGAATGAGAAGAAGAAGAAGCGGAAACAGGCAGCGTCATAAATATGTAAGCAGTGTGTGTATGACCTTCGCGTGTCGCAGCAACATTTCAGAGTTTTCTGCATGCAGAAATACAACAACGTTGTTAAATTGAGGAGCTTTTTCGCCCCCCCTCACCACCGCTTTTTCTGGTTGCCTTTTTCCTTTTGGCAAGCAAATCATATTGCATGTTCCCACCGCTGACCTCTGACCCGCCAATCACCCCGGCCCCAAGATTTATTAGTCCGTGGCCTACGGCCGCACGAGGGACACGAACTGCAGGAATATAACCAGGGCCTCCAGAATGAAGAAGAACATCTGTGGTGGAATGCGTAACGCATAATATGAGCAATGATATCTGTCTACAGGATAAACTCACTCCAGCCAAAGTCTGCAGGTTGAGGTGATAAATTCCACAGACGTCGAACTGTATGGGATCCTGCATGACTTGCAGGGCGAATCCCTCGATTTGAGATCTATCTGAGCTTGTTTGTCCGGGCCGGTCTTTGAGTTGCTCCTGCAAGTGTTTGGACTGTAAGAAAAATTAGGAAATCTTTATTTAATAAAGATGTCTAAAAGTATGCAGCCTTAAATTATTAGACGTTGCATTGTCTTTTTATTGCATACTTGTAGACCGTTTTAATACCTTGCTGATTTCTGTGGCACTTTTTTATAGATGAAGGTGTCTAAAAGTATGCAGCTAAATATGTTGATCCCAAAGGGACTACACTTTATACTGCATACTTTTGGAGTCCTTCTACGGTGATTTTAAAAACCTTTTTTGCACACAGATAGCAAAATATAAAATTCCCGTGGAGAAAGCTTTATTATTTACTGCCTACTTTTTAACTCTGTTCTGTGGTCTAAAGCCCATTTTGATTTCATCATTAACCCCTACCTTTGCCACACAGCGTTGGCAGGCAGCGCACAAGGTCGATATCTTGACGAGAGTGGGCAGCACAATGTACGTGGTCTGGGCGAAGACGAACCAGGTGCCGGGCATTGTCTTTAGATATTCCACCATGAAGTACACGTTGCAGAGGATTATGCAGTCGCCCAGGCAAAGGATATTCAGCTGGAGCAACGAGAGGCCATAGAGACGCGACAGCGAACGCGACAACTTGGCCAGATGGGCATACTCGCATCTGAGAGTTTTGTAGTCCGTTGCCCGGGTTACCACTCGGTGATGCAGTTGCTCCAGCTGGCCATCCAAGCGGTCCACCATTAGCGTCACCTGCAGGTAGCGAGCCCGAACTGCCTGAAGGCTGAAGGCAAACTGCAGGCTCTCCAGATACAGGCCGCCCGTGTTGTACTCAACCAGGATTAGGTTCAGGCCCCAACCAGCCAGCACAAGCTCCAGGACTAGGTGCCTGTATATGAAGGAAGTGCTCCTGACCAGAGGCAGTTGCTCCAGCAGACGGCGAAACCGCTTACACTCGAACAGCGCCGTTAGGACGATCCACGAATGAACCATCTTGTAGGCCACGTTTACGGTCTGGATGGTTTTCACAAAGTACGTGGACAGGGGCTCGCCATGCGGCAGAGCCCCCTTGAAGTAATTGACTATTTCGTTGGCCAGCTCGATTAGTATTATCAGCAGGAAAGTGCTGCCCAAAAGGCGGCCCAGACGACTGCCACTCCAGCCGCAAGCCAGGCCGAAAAGCTGGAAATAACCAGTTGTACAGCGTTCCAACCACAGCGACATGGGGCCACCAACTGAGGGACCCAGGGTTCTCTCTATAGGGTTACTACCAGCCAAGAAGATATCTTTCAATTAATCAAAGAGGAGGAGCTAGGCGATCTTATCGCGCCTATTCCACGGGTTGGGCTTAGCAGGTAGACGAGCGCACATACTTGGTGACCCCGATTGTGAAATATAGGGGATGGTGATGTACAGAGAGTTCGTTCTTAGTTTTTGAGATCAAACCTCATTAGCCGAGTTGGGGAATGCTGTTATTTCTTTGGAACTTGTTTTATCAATCTCTCTATACCATTACATCAATCTATTTGCAGTGCTCACGGTACTCAGCTCTACGATCAAGTACAACGAATACGCGACGGACAAGGGCGGCAATGTGAGCATACCCTGCATAGCCCAGGGCAACATTATGTGGGTGAAAGAGCACGGCAACAACAGCACGATAATCCAGGTGAGCTGGTGGCCACGTCCCTCTAAAGAGTGTCCTTTCCTGTACCCCGAATCCTCTCCCCAAAGACTGGCCGTGTTCTGGTGCTGCGCAATGTGAGCACCACGGATGCGGGAATCTATGTGTGCTTCGCCTCAGTGCCACGCCCAGCGACCACGACAGCAACATCCGCAACTACCTCACCGCAAAGTCAGCAGGAGAAAGAAACGCAGCCAGTGGTGGATGATGAGCGGGATGGTGGCAGGGAGTCCCAAGCCGAGACCGAGTCCCGGAGGGACTTCCAGCAGGAACCCCACGTGGCGGAGGCCGAGGAGGAGGAGGTGGAGTACCAGGCCCAGCAGCGGACCAAGCTCAGCGTTCGCACCGTTCCGGGTCCGGTGTCGCAGCTGTACTTTAAGGCCTCCACCATACTGGGCTTCCTCATCTGGCGCTTCAACAAGACGCAGTCCGGCGGCTACCCGGTGCGCAGCTTCACGGCGGAGTACCGCAACGTGTCCTACAAGACGCCGCCGGCCAATGCCAGCTTCGAGCACGCCTGGAGCAGGATGGACCCCATCAACATAGCCTTCAACGTGGTGGGTATTCCTCATCGCTGCCAGGGCAACTAGAGTTCATTGAAGCACTTTAGGCTCTTATTTTGATGTGATTTGTATTAAATGCACCACCCACGTTGCTTTCCTACAGCGCCAAATGGAGGTCTACCGCCTGGCACCCAACACCACCTATGAGTTTCGGATATGGGCCAACAACGAGCTGGGCAGCGGCGAGGTGGTCACCACCAACGTGACCACGCTGCCGGAGACCAAGGAGGAGGGTGAGTACTCCACCAAGACTGCCATCCGTCCGAGTCCCAGAGGTCCTAGGCTCTACTAGGCTAGGCTAGGTCCAACCAGGTCTAGATTATGTTGGCTATGACTACTGTTTCCGTATGACTTTGGTACTCTACTTTAAATGTGTAAACTGTAACTTTGAACGGTAGTGTATCATTCCTGATTTTAATTGGTGTCAACCTCTGTATCTTAAGGACCGTCGGAAGGAGTTGCAATGGAGTGGTGCAATGTAAGATGCATATTACCATCTGGCAGTCCCCACCAACCCATCGCAACTCAGCCGGGGTCGCGACTTTAGTCACCTGATTGGTAGCCAGCATTACCGACCACTCTAAACTAAGTGTAAACGTATAGCTCATTGTTTAGCGATTCGATTTGTATTTTTGGTAACTTTCGTTGTCCATCTGTCTACTTTCTCTCCCCTCTCTCTCTCTCGCCCTCGCCTGTCTCTGCCACACCCGGCCAGATCTCATACGCCTTATAAAACCCGACCTAGACAATTTCGACCCGCGCATTTGGATAGTGGCCGTCAGCATAGTGCTCGGAACCCTTGTGATATTAGCGATCGGACTCTGCATTGTGCTCTCCAAGGAGTGCTACCAGTCGGCGCAAATGGGTACAGACTAAGTCGACCAACTCCAGCTTAGCCCCCAACTCCAACTCCAACTCCGACTCCGACTCCGCAATGTCCCAGCCTTGAATAGAAAACAGCAAGCAGTCCCCGAGACAATCAGCAACAGCTCACCCGTTTTGTTTCGTTTTTCGCGCGTTTTCCAATGGTTTTCTTTGACATTTGGCTTTTACTTTGCTTGAGCTCACTCATTATTTTGCCCTGCATTTTTCGGTTCGGTTATGGCTTTAATGTACTAATGTTCATTGGTGTCGTTGTTGATGTTGTCGTTGTTGCCACATTGCCGTTGTTGTTGCCGCTGCTATTGTTAATGTATTTAATGTATCCCATACTGTGTTGCTTACCGCATTAGATCTTATGTTCGCCAGCCGGACGCGAGTTGCTTGCCTTGCCGTTGGATGTTGTTTGTACTATACATAGAAATATATGTTTAAGTCCCCTGTAAGAAACACCATGTACTTTGTGTACACGGCCCTAGGGCGGCGCCTGTGACCTGTAAATATAGTCCTACAAAATGCGTACGAAAATGTATTTGTTGTGAAACGCTCAGCAGACGGATCACATATTGATTCACGATTCGTTTATTTTGAATAGACACTCGTCATAAGACGGTCTTACTCATTTTTCATCTAATAATGTTTACAATAACGTAGTTTTAGTAGAAAAAACCGTTGCGGGCATTAACGAATATTAGTGAAAAACTAAAATTTTATAATATATATAAATCCGTGCTGCTTGCACTAATCCTTCAACTTGATCCCCACGTTTGTGCCACCAAATCCCCCTAGCACAGCCTAGCCTTAAGCAATATAAAGTGTAACTTCCGCTCTGATGAATCAAAAACCAAACCATGCCTAGACCAAAAAGAGTAAAAGCTTTGAGCACTTAAACTGTGATAGCCTGCACTTTAGCCAAACATCGATCAATCAATGGAAGCGAAATCGAAGCGAAAACCGTCTAGAGGTCCCAGCCAATTTTACCTTTAGCTTCGCAGCAGCTAACCAAATGATATTGCCAATAAGTATTGTATAATGCCTAGACCAAAGATAAACGCTTTATCAATGTTGTAACCGTGTATGTACTTTACCGAATATTATTGTGTTACTTGCATTTGCAACTACAAAACCCGTAAGAGCACGACAATTAAATGTTTTGAAAACCCGAACGAGTGGATTGTGTGAAGTACTCCGTTCCGATTTGGCTTAGTTTTGTTTCGACTACACTTGAGCTTGGATTTCAATAGAAAGTGCACACAAACACACACAAAAAGACACTAGAAAACCTATGCTACATCCGCAAAAGCCACTGTGCTCAAAATAATAACAATATTTGTGCCAGCAAAAAAACAGTTCAAATTTAAAAACAAGAAATGTTTTAAAAATTGAAATACCAATTTTACTGCTAGCGAAACAAGCATTTAAAACAGCTACTTTTAAACGCTAACTGAAAAGCAGCAGAAAATCTTTACATTTACATGTAATTAAAGGCGGCACCTATTATTTTGAACACAGCTGTGGGCACATTTATTTTGCGAGACAAAGTTGTTGCTTGCATTACGCATACGCCCTGTGCGCCGCTGGGGCTGAGTGTCGCTTTTTTCGAGTGTCACTTGGCTGAAGCGCCGCCTGTAAATATTTGTGTTAAGCTGTTGCACACGTACACTCAGAAAAAAACCCCAAAAAAGAGCCCAAAACACACACCTAGCTACCCACAAACACAAACATACAAAAACCCTAGAAGGAGGTAACGTACAGAACAATTATCAAAAATATGCCTAATAAATGTGTGTTTTCTTCTCTCTCTTCCTCTTGTTCTCTCTGTCTCTTCCCCCCTTCAAAACGACCGTCGTAATGCAATTATTACCATTGAAATTAACTTGTCATGCACTTTGAACTATTTTGAAGAACTGCAAGATGGCTGGGACAGCATTGAGCTCATACCGAACATAATACTTAATCCCGGTTTCAGCGAGTCGGATGGCGGTGGTCAGGGCGGTCCCAAGGGCGGGGGTGCCAGTGGTGGTGCCGAGGGGCAGGACGACCCGGACGAGGGGGACGAGGACGACGTCGCCATGCCCTTTCCGCGCACCATCATCTTTGGCCAGCACCATCGCACGCCTCCGCCGCCGCGCCTGCACTTGCCGCCGCAGCAGCACCACCAATACCACCACCACCAGCACCACCGGCGGCGGGAGGAGGACGAGGACGACGACTACGAGGAGGAGCACGAGCCCACCATGGAGCGGTTCAAGCGCAAAGTTTCCGTCTTCTTCACCGGACCCACCATCAAGCGCATTTGAGACGCGCCCGAGTACAAACACTGGTCACCTAGGTTGTTGCATTGCGGCCTGATTATGGGATAGTTGCGATCCAGATCCAGACCCAGATCCGGGTCCACTGACGCATAGAGCTTATCGATCGAAACCTTCGTTTTCACTTCGGTTTCCCCTGTCCAAGCTTGAAAATGAAGTATCTAAGAGCCCCAAGAGCTACCACCCCCCTCATTTATTGCTCATTGCCAACGCTTCTCCCCGGATCACAACTATATAGATATATATACACGTATTATACATGTAAACCAAAACAAATATATTGCTGTGATACAAATTCAATTGAACGGACATTGTGAGGATTTACCACAAAGCACTCGAGACACCAATACAGTTATTAGCCCCCATGAATTTGCTGAAGCTCGTAGATGCATCGTACCCCCATTGGATTTGGCCTAGTTCGACACGCTCTCTGAGTTGCAGCCACCGCATTCAGGATCCAGATACAAGCGGGACAGCTTAGAGCCGCAGAATAGAACCCGTGCAGAGATCTGTTACCAAGAGCTGGACAAGATATTTGTCCGTTGGTCTGCAAACTGTTGAGTTAAGTACTAGAAGCCCCGTTTCCTGAAGTATACCCAGGCTACTGTAACAGATCTCCAATAGTCCAGAGCCGCGACTATATCGTTGCAACTCTTCTTGCTTTCGATTATGTTTTAAGATTAAACAAACTGTGAAACAATTTTATAATTGAGCAAATATTTTGCACTGTAGAGCGCACCAAACGATCTATATACAGATATATAAATATACTTAAACCCGGTAAAAACGTTTGATAAACATTTTAAATAAACGGCGCAATGCCTTGTGCTTTAGTTCGGCCTCAAAGCTAATCAACCTGAATACGATATGATATAGGAATACTTATGAAAGTAGTTAAAGTAGCTGGGAAACCAAATATTCAAAGCGAGAAGGAAACCGAAATAAATAAGAAAACTGCTTCCACCACAGAAAACAAAATTGAAACAATTAAATTGTTATAAAAGATAAATCAAAACTAACTTTAAGCAAGCGAATAATGTGTATATACCAAGGCAAAACATATGTTAGGGCTGGATGTACACACATGTGAGGCGTGTACATAGGATAGCGAGTGGGTATCTTAAGAAAGACTGTAGTTACTGTTTAAGACACTTTGGCCTGCGCTTATACCAATTTTTTGGGCGCTCCTTGGCCCGCTGTTTTGGTTCGAAACATTTTTGCATTGATCTGCTAAGCTGCGAACAAGTATATTTAGAAATAGTGTTTCTATCAATTCGGAATGTGCACTTAACTAAACCGTGTATAAAAGGAGAACCCAGAACTCAAGAAAACACGAACTAAATAAACTAAAGTCTCTCGCCCAAGCCCTCACCTTAAACTCTTGGCTGTATTTCTAATTGTTATTGCTTCAGGTTGAGGTTTGTTGTTACTGCGCCAGCCTTCGGTCAGCGAAAACGCCCCTAGTCACTCTAAAGAAATTGTTTTCTAGTCTAAGGCTAAGCCGGCGGCGGAGCAGCTAGACCTCAACACCACAGAAAACACAGACAACAATAAAGTAAATCTAAGTTTACAAAACAGTCGATGGTCTTTTCTTTAGAGGTGTACATATATATTCTATATGAGGTATCCCATTTAGTCTGATTTTTGGTGGGATGTTTATTCGGGTTCCAGAATGTTTTCATGTGAGGCAAAACAGAAATCAGAAATCAAACTACCATTTTTTGGCCTAAAAATGTAGGGTTTTCTGCTATAACTTTGCGAATTAAGGCCAGAATAAGTTATGCCATACCATACTATGCCATACCAATTCCCCATCGATTGGCGTTCAAACCTGGAGACTTGAATTTTTGGCCCATTTTCCCAAAAAAGAACCCTTATGAAAAATGCGAAAATTGAGTAAAAAATGAATTTCCCGGAATGTGATGTGAATAGTTAGCCTAGATTGTTAGCTGCCCAAAACAGTCGGACTTTTACCTCTGCGCCACGTTTTGACCAAGTTACGATTAGAAATTGACAAAAAATGGTATATTTTTGCCAAAAATCAAACTACGATTTTTTGGCCTAAAAAGGTTTTTCGGCTATCATTTTCCGAATAGGGAATGCCATACCTCGTTGGGCTCGTAATTAAGTTCCAAGCGAACTACAATTTTTGGACCTTAAAGTTATGAAGTAATTCACATACATATTCAGGTGCATGCTTGATTGATTATAGTTAAAAAATTCAAAATACTAAAGTAAAGCAAAATATATGTTTGAGATCTTCCGACCACCCTCTCCCCCGACATGACTGCAAGCTGCTCTGTTATTTTTAAGCTCTTTATCAAGCGTTTATTTGCTGAATTTCGCGATCTGCTCGTTACATGGTTGAGTAATCTCAAGAAAGGGCCAATTTGGGTTCAACTTAGGGACTACAGTGTGTGGGGTTGGGGGGTTGTTGGGTTGGTGGTTGTTGCCATTCCAGTTTCCAGATGCCTTGCTCCAGAGCCAGAACCTCCTACTGGTAGTCCTTGCTGTCCTGGTTGCTGTTCCACGCCTGGTGGACACCGTGGTAGCTGCTCTGCTTCTGGGCGGGAGCGTTGCGGCCGAAGGGGCTCTTGGGGTTCACCTGGAGGATGTAGTCGCCCTCCAGATCGTGGGCGGTGTCGATGCCCATGTAGGCGCGCTTGCCGAAGCCGTCGTTCTGCTTGTACTGCTGCAGGGAGTTGGCGGGTACGGCGGGGAAGCTCCTCTCGTTTCCGGGACGCACTGACTCGGCGAAGTAGCGGGTGGCGCGCATGGCGGCCTCCACGACGTTGCTGGCACCGGGCACTCCGGCGGCGGGTCCATTGGGATAGAAGTCAACATCGCCGGAACGGATGGGGGTGCCCATGCCGTAGACGGAGGTGTGGATGGCGTCGACGAACTCGGCATCACCGCGGGCCAGACCGGTCAGGGTGTTCTTGCTCTTGGCCACGATCTTGGAGGGGTCCAGACCGGTGACGCGGCGCAGCTTGTGTCCGGTGAGGCGGGTGAACTCCTGGGCAGCGGCGCCGGCCACATGGGCTCCGATGTTCTGGCCAATCAGATGGATGGTGTCGAAGGGCATGTCCAGCTCGTTGACCATCTGGACGATCCACTTGCCGATCTTGGCGCCGGTCTTCTCGATGTCGAGCATGGCGTAGCGCTGGTAGTTGGTCAGCTTGGAGCCCAGGTCGATCACGATGATGTCGCCGCTCTGGGTGCGGGCGTTCTTCACCTCCTCGCTAGAGTCCTCCTCGCTGCTGGTACGCTGGGCCTTCTTCTGCTCGCTGCTCTGGTCGTGGTAGTCCTGGCTGCCCTGCTTGCCCTGCTGGCGCTGCTGCTGCAGGTTGTAGCGCTGGATGTAGGCCTGCACCAGCTTCCTGGTCGCCTTCTTCACGGTCTCGGTGGTCTGGGGCAGTCCGGTCACGATGATGGTCACCTCGTCCTCGCCAAAGTTCTGCTTCTGCTTCAGGCGCTGGATCATCTCGTTCAGGGGGGCCACGGTCTTCTCGCCATTGGGCTTGGGCACGTAGGCCTGGATGCCGCTGGGCACGTAGCTGGGCTCCACGTTGTGGTGGATCTGCGACAGGTGGTCTGCGGGGATTGGACATTACAGATAGTATATTTTAAGAGTTTTCGTTTTTCGAAATAGGTGTTTTGGCAGTGTGTTAAACTGCCACTGTGCAACTCTAAAACCATCTAGTTTTCACATGTTTTTGTATTGAAAGTTGGTATGTTTTATATGAAGTGTTGGAAAATGGTTGGGCTGTTCTCTCTCCTCAGTGTTTTACAAGACTTCCATTTTCAAAACGTGGTTTCAATATTTTCCAGCACGTTTTCAATATTTTCGCTATTACTTAGAAAGTGCCAGGAAAGCCAGCAACCCCTAAGAAAACCCAAGAACACATTTTTAGAAACTTGGCATCACTTACAGACTTGCTGCAGCAGCTCGGCGCCGCGCTCCAGGTTCATGTTCTCCAGACGCTCAAGGGTGAGATCGTCGACGGCAGGAATGGCCTCCAGCTGGGATCCGGAAAGCCACTGCGAGGGCTTCAGGGCCTGGTTGACGGAGTTGTCCATGCGGCCATTGGGCTTGGCCAAGGCGGCGACCGCCAGGCAAGCCAGCAGGCTCAGCACTCTCATGGGGTTCATGGTTCGGGTTCGGATTCGGATTCGGGACTCGGTCCTGGGGATGTGACTTCAACACTGAGCGAGTTGAACTGACTTTCCAGGCCGCCGACCCTCGCTTATATAGCCCAGTCTCCAGCGAGCATTCCCCATTTTCAGACCCTCTTTCCGCTGGGTCAGGCTAATCGGGCGCTTCTGCTGAGTAAGGCTTTCCATGGCCTGGGAATCGGACGCGTATATGCTATATGGACAGCAGAAGCGAGTCTACTTTGTGTTCACAAAGTAGAGCCATACTTATACCTATAGCTGACCCCGCTGATGACTTAGCAGCACCTGCTGCCGCCTGATAATTTCAATTTGTAATCACTTTGTAGGCTCCGCTGATTGCAACTTTGTAGTTTGCTACCGGGTTTGCTTAAAATGCGTTAAAATCAATCAAACATTAGCATTAGATCGCGTGTTTTCAAAGTCACTTTAACTTTTTCCCCATTTCTTTTAGTGGGTATCTATTCACTTTCGTTTTGCCTAATTTGCGCCCTGTAATTTCCCATTTCGCACTCAAGGCCAAGTGCAGTTCATTGATTCCAGATTTTCGCCGTTGATACGAACAGAGTGTGTTTAGTTTCCAGGCCAAGTAACACATACATATAGTTGCTTATAGTTAATCAAACACTTTATAATGGACTTCGGCAAAGTATTACAGGAGCACACGATGCTTATATGAGCCCTGCTTTTAGAGATTTACATATTTTTATTTTTATAAAAAATATTTGTTGTTCTTAAGCCCAACTTTTTTGGTAGATATCAATGAAGGTGGTAATGTTTGGTTTTTTTTAACATTATTTGTATTATTTCCAAAATGAGGGATGCTTGGTAATGATAGGTAATTCAACATATCCAAATTTAAATGTATTTTTATTTAAGAATAGGTAAAGATAAATTGTACCTATGTGTTATTTGTTTCAGAACTGTCAATATTATGATTCCATTTTACTAAGTCATTGAAATTTGAGCTAGGATAAGCTTGATCTGCAAGCAAAGCGTATTACCATTAGGGTAATTAAATAATTATGATATTGATGAGACAATATAACATTTTTGCCTCTTAAATATTATTTCTAAGTAAAATAGTATATATTTTTGAAGCACAGTAATTAGTTATGGTAGTAATACCAATTAATCGAAGATAGAACTTTTCCTTAATAACAAACATTACGGCTAAATGCCAGCAAAACCTACGAGACTTGCATAAAACGGCCAAGTGTTTTTTATAAACAAATCCCCGGCTTGACCCCGCCATGAGTTCAAGCCGTGCCCCCTGGAGCCCCCTGCGCAGACCCCCTTTGTTTATATTATGTAAGTGCTGGATAAAGAGTTCCCCAACAATATACGGGTGGGCAATCGGGAGACCCGGCGAAAGAGCTCATCAGAGGTGTTGCAAAACCACTGACGCTGCCAATCAGCATTTGCGCTGATCTAGAAATCGGTGCTCGAGCCAATCGCTTCCGGCGCGTGCATTTACTCAGTCAGCACATATAGTATGCCGGGGGTATAAAAGCCCATGGCAGGGCGGCTCTTGGCATGCAGTACAACTTGGTACGGTGTCTGAGATAGTTGAGAACCCGAGAGCCACTATGAACCCTCTGCGCAGCCTGTGCGTCCTGGCCTGCCTCGTGGCAGTGGCCATGGGCAGCCCCCAGACGGGCAACCGTTCCGGACGCCGCTCCAACTCGCTGGACAGCGTGGAGCAGCCCAGCAACTGGGTGAACCCGCGGGAGATCGAGGATCTGCCCTCGCTGAAGCAGGTTACGCTCAAGAAGCTGCAGGAGATGAGCCTGGAGGAGGGCGCCACGCTGCTGGACAAGCTCTGTGAGTTCGAGGACCCCTGGACCCATCGGAACGCCCCAAATAATACCTCGTTTCTATCCCCCAGACCACCTGTCCCAGTTTAACCACGTCTTCCAGCCCGAGTACACCCCCGAGCCCAGCCAGATCAAGGGCTACATTGTCGGCGAGCGCGGCCAGAAGATCGAGTTCAACCTGAACAACCTGGTGGAGAAGGTTAAGCGCCAGCAGAAGTTCGGCGACGACGAGGTCACCATCTTCATCCAGGGCATGCCCGAGACCAACGGCCAGGTGGAGAAGGCCACCAGGAAGCTGGTGAAGGCCTACCAGCAGCGCTACAACCTGCAGCCCTACCCGACCACCGACTACTCCAGCGAGGAGCAGCGCCAGAAGGGCTCTAGCGAGGAGCAGCAGCAGCAGCGCCGCAAGCAGAACGACGACCAGGAGGACTCCAAGACCGGTGACCTCATCGTGATCGAGCTGGGCAATGCCATCGAGGACTTTGAGCAGTACGCCACCCTGAACATCGAGCGCCTGGGCGAGATCATCGGCAACCGCCTGGTCGAGCTGACCAACACCGTGAACGTGCCCCAGGAGATCATCCACCTGATCGGCTCTGGACCCGCCGCCCACGTGGCCGGAGTGGCTGGACGCCAGTACACCCGCCAGACCGGACACAAGTTGCGCCGCATCACCGCCCTGGACCCCTCGAAGATCTACGGCAAGCCCGAGCAGAGGCTGACCGGACTGGCCCGCGGCGACGCCGACTTCGTCGACGCCATCCACACCTCCGCCTACGGCATGGGCACCACCCTGCGCCTGGCCAACGTTGACTTCTTCCCCAACGGACCCTCGACCGGAGTGCCCGGCGCCGACAACGTGGTGGAGGCCACCATGCGCGCCACCCGCTACTTCGCCGAGTCGGTGCGTCCCGGCAACGAGAGGAACTTCCCCGCCGTGGCCGCCAGCTCGTACCAGGAGTACAAGCAGAACAAGGGCTACGGCAAGCGCGGCTACATGGGCATCGCCACCGACTTCGACCTGCAGGGCGACTACATGCTGCAGGTGAACTCCAAGAGCCCCTTCGGACGCAGCACCCCTGCCCAGAAGCAGCCCGGCTACCACCAGGTCCACCAGCCCTGGCGCCAGTCCTCCTCCTCGTCGAGCCAGGGTGCCCGCCGTCAGTAGATCATCGACCAGTGATCCCTAGATGACAACCAGATCGCACACCCCTCATGCGACGAACCCCTCCAGCCCATCCTCATCCAGCGGATCATTCTGCGAGTAGCATTCCCATGTTTAGTTACGCTTCGTTTTTTAATGCACAATAAAAAAACTGCAATTTATAAATATTCAGAGAGCCCTATTCGATTTCTTGAAGATCCCTCCAGTTAAATTCCCTTCTCCACCCCGCTGTAACTCTGCTTTTCGATTGCCAATAAAGCATCTTGCATTTGTGAAATATTTGCATTCAAATTTTAAAATAATATTAGGTGGTAAAGTAGGTGGTTCTACTTGTCTTACAAAAACCTGCAACTTTCGGAATTTTTAAAATATTCCAAATGATATATAATTTATTCATCAGGTTCTATTTACTCAAAGCATCCTTATAATCCATTTTTGATAAGGGTTAGTCAAAAGGACGAAGAGGGTTCTGCATAAGTTCCTTATGGCCAGGCCCCCTAATAAAACATACAGTCCTTCGGATTACACGATATGTTTATTTGATAAAGAAAGCATATTATCCATTATGGTATATAGCGTACACTCGCACAACCACACATATATGGCGCTATACATATGGGCGATGAACTACAGACGATGTTTCTTGCTTACTACTGAGCTGGCAGGCGCAAAAAAAATTGGGTAGATATCACTAAGCTTAAATAAGAACAATTAACGTAGAATTTCAACTGCCATCGCTCTGGTGTCACCTCAGCAGAACTAATCACAAATCGGGAAGAACATATACAGATGGTGTCTGACGGGGGATGGTTCTCGTCTTTTTGATCGGTGCAAGGGCTGGGATGTACAGGCTTATTTGGGGGCTGTGGTTTTATCAGTCTAGTCCCGGCAGGGCTGATTGGAGGGCGACCAGGTGCACATCCCGCCGACGCCGTCGTAGGTGAGTCCCTTGGGACAGGTGTACTCCCAGCCCACGATGCCGCCGGTCTCCTCGAAGCGGGCGCAGGATATGAACTTCCTGCAGTTCAGCGGGTGCGGAAAGTTGCCCTGCGCCCGGCACTCGATGATGCCCCGCCCATGGACGATGACCTTGGGCTCGCTCTTGGCCGGCGCAACGCTTCCGCCGCGTCGTCGCTGGGCCACCTGGCTGGGGCCCCCCGGGAATGCGTTCTCCAGGAGCTGACTGCTCGAGGTGGCCGTGAGCACGGCGGTCTTGGCCGGCGGGCGGCTGTAGACCTCGATGTACTTGTGCGGACGCCGACGACTCTGCTGGCGGCGGGAAAGCGGAGGGGCCGAGTGTCCTGCCGCCGTCGATGACCCCGGGGATGGTCCGACAGTGGGCGTGGTCAAGGGCGTGGCCGTTGTCGACTGCGGGCGGCGCGGGCGTGGTATCAGCTGGCGTCCTGCAAAATAACAAACACATAAATAAATAAATCTAGGCTAACTGTTCCCACCACAGTTCGGGAAATTTAATTTTTGACCAATTTTCGCACTTTTTCTAAGGGTCAGCTCATCTTTTTTGCGAACATGGGTCAAAAATTAGTTTCCAGGTTTGAAAGCCAACCGATTTTGATCGAATCCCTTTGATTATTTTGGCAGGGCTAAACAAATCGGTGACATACCCACTATATAAAGAGACTCACGTATGCCCTGGCTAACAACCGGCAGTGGTGCATTGGCGGTGGTGCTGGTCGTGGTGGTGGTGCTCTTCAGGGGTTGCGGTGCTGCAGGCGGCAGTGCCAGTTCGTATTCCTCGCGCGGACGCACTTGCTCCGGGATCTGGTTGAAGCGGCTGGTGTGAATGCTCGACTTGGCCACCTGATCCTCATCGTCGTCGTTCAAATACGGAGTGGTCGTGGTCTCCAGGCCGGAATTTGGTGGGTTGGTGGTGCGGGCGGATGGCGGTGTGGTGGATATCAAGGTTAGCCGACGCTTGAAGAGCGGGTTCTGGGTTCTTGGCACTTCGGTGGCTGGGGGAAAGAAACAATGCATTACATAGGACATCCTATATCTAAACTGTCTAAAAACAATGTGAAACAAGGCAGTAAGTTATTTAAATTTGAGTTAGTTGTTTTGATGGGTCCGCCTTTATTGTGGGATTGTCACTGGTCTGAAAAAACTTGAATTTTTACGTTCAATTAACCTAATTATAAATACCAAATGTCTTCCTCATTTTCGCTTTGCTTAGCATAAAGTTTTGGAAATAAAATCGCTATTAAACCCTTCAGAAATATGAGTAGAGAGAGTTGTGAACACAATGTGCACAGTCAGGACGGGTTTGTTGCAAAGTTTTTCCCTTTTTCCTCATTTGAACACAACTTATTCATTGGAAAAGGTAGACATGTTGCTAATTGCAAACCTATATTTATTCCATAAAATAAAAACGTAGCAAGTCTGTGATATTATTTTTTCAAGTGCATAACTGTCGAATATTTGTACTTGCTTTTGAATACTTGACTGATATTTTTAGATGCTGCTTTATCGTACTCCTCTTAAGGTAGGAGGCTGGTCTAATATTTTGTTTCTTATAATTGTGTAGTTTTTTTCAGTGTATTTACCACTCTCATCGCCGTTGGCCGCCGGCGCGAAGGTTGTCAGTCGACGCGTTTGAAATTGGCGGCGCAGCGCGAAGCTGGCGGGCTGGAACTTGTGTTGCTTTTGAGTGATGTCATTGCTGCTGATGTTGCTGCTGCTGCTGCTGCTGCTGCTGCTGCTGCCGCTGATGTTGCTAGTTGCTGGCGTCAGAGTTGCTGCCTCGCCGGATGCTGCTGCTGCTGCTGCTGCTGCTGCTCCGCTCTTGGCTTTCAGCTTGCTCAGGTAGATGTTGCTGCTGGTTCTGCCGCCAGCAACAGATGTTGCTGCTGGGAAGGCTGTGGTTGCTGCTGCCGCTGCGGTTGTGGTTGCTGCTGCTGCTGCCGCCGAGGGTCTGCTGCGCAGCCGGTTGTACTTGGAGGTCGCTGGTGGTTCTGCTGGCTGCTGCGTGGTGGTTTCCAGCGCCGCCGACGTCGGCGAGTTGATAATCCGCCGGCGGACACTCAGCACCGGTCGCCGCGAAGCGCTGCCAGTCGCCGGCTGTCGCAGCTGCCAGTCGGTAGTGGAGAGTCGGTGTTATCGCGGAACATGAAAGTATACAAAACACACACTCAATTTAGCACAAAGTGAATCGTTCGAAATTTGATTTTGCGTTTTTGCAACTCGCTGTGTGGTGGTCGCTTTTTTGTTTTTGTTTCGTGCGTTTTCCCGGCGGTGTGCTGTCAACAACAATTCAAAAGCGCGCTTCATGCTGGACTATAAACAACAATAAATCACATTAATACATACAGAATTAGTTTGGAAAGCCGCAAAGGAAATCTACCATAAGCCTTAAATAAATTAGTAGGGTTTTGTGTTGTGTCTTTCTCTGTGGGCTGGGGCACTGGAAATCGGGAGGGGAAAGCAAGGGAAAGGAGACCCTTCGGTGGGCACTTTCTCTCGCCATCTCTGCAAGATCAAGTTGACCGCTAAGTGGAGCAACAGCCGCAAAAATGCAGTCAGGCATTTTAATTGAAGGACGGTCGAGTGCAAATAGACAAAAACACCCAGGCATAACAAGTTATTTGCTCGGCCACTATTTTGTGCTAGTTGTGCTTGTCCACCAATGTTGTCGACATTGAAACCAGCAAAACGGGGCAGCTAGTACTGGAATTTATTGTAATCACACACAATTGAACTGCTAAAGCTAACGCTTTCCTAAGATTCTTGGGCTTAGTTTGCACAGAAACTATTTGGGTAACGAACTTTAAAAACAATTCCTCAAAATTGAAAATAAAAGCTGTTGTTTTTCACTTTTAACTCAATTCTGAATCTCAACTTTTAGTGGTTAATATGAAAACTCATTTGGATGGCTGTAAGAGAACTCCATTGAAGTTAACCCTGTGATGTGTGAGGGAGAGTTGCTGGCCAGGAGGCTTTTGGTGTCAATGTCGCACCCACCTTCAAGACAATGAATGGGCCGGAAAAATACGCATCAGATGAGGCGCTTGCATAACGCCAATGGCCCCTTCTTCGATTCGCAGATCGAAGCCTGAATTTCTGCTGGTACTTGGATTTCTGGTATTTGGCAAGCCGCCTCGACTGCATGCCAATGCGATTGCGTAATCCGAGTCCCCAACATTCCCGCTTGTCTTTTCCTCTTGGCAGATGCGCGGCTTGCTTTTTTGGCTTTTGGTCACTGAAAACTGGTTGGGCTTTAATCAAACATTGTGCAAGCCAGTTGGTCAGCGCGAAGACCGATGATGCGTGCAGGGCGTCGTCTGCCGGATTTGCTGGCTTCTTAATGGGATCATTGTGAAAGTGGCGAAACAAAAGACTCAAGGCACGAACGCGCCAGGGAAAGCAGCGGCCGTTTCAAGGGCAAATGAAGGGAAAGAGAAGGGTGATCACATTGGCATTTGCAAAAAAATGGCAAAATCATCGAAGTTCCCCTCTAATAATTGTAAAATATATTAAAGATGAACACTGATCAGAGCTTGGTATAAGATAGGTGGAAACCGCCTTTTGAAAGAGTTGAAATGTTTTAAGTAACAATAACCTGATAACCTGATTTGTAATGATTTTTCCAGTTTCAAAAGCCCAAAAGTAAATGAAAAATTGAAGTGGCCATATTTTCTTTGAAGTGGCTTCACATATCCACACCTCTATGATATCATTGCGGCCCTTTCGGTAACCTCTTCTTCTGGGTAAACACTCCCCATTATTTGCTTTTTGTACCTACACACGTACTCCTCAACCAACTGACGATGACAAAAGACGAGTTACCCTGAGTGCAACACCTTTGATCTTCTTTACTGCCTTCTTTTCATTGTTTGCTTTGCGCGGCTTTGGCTTTTATATCTTCAAATGGGATTTTTCATTTCATGGGCACTCGAAAGGAAAACTCTCCAAGCCCGAGCCGACTTCAAAAGCGAAAAAACGCTGTTGAACCGTTTACGACTTTTTGTCAACCTGATTTTTGGTGTCGCCTGTCAGTTCGTCGCGTTAGTTATGCGGCGCGTGATTTGACTTTTGGCAATTATCGTGCCGAGCAGACTGGCTAGCTGGCTATTATGAAACATGTCTCGTCTGCAAAGAGCCTCTCTCCCTCAGCAATTTGCAAATTGTCTTAGCTGAGCTCGTTTTTGATTTTCATTTTTTCGCCGTTTTCCCGCTGGCTTTGCACATCTTGCGGACTCATCGAAAGTTGAAACCGATTATCCGGACAGGCTCACACACAGCCGCGCAGCTCATGTACACTTATGAATAGGCATGTGGCAATACCACTTGGTACAAGAAACTGAAATAAGGCCAGGCTGACATTTAGCAAAACAAAAAACACAGAAAACTGGTAAAGAAGCCCGGAGTAGTGACTAAGCAAATAACAAGCAATTCCACAAGTGACATTTGAAGGAGCATCGAAAAGCGAATGGAGGGGAAATAAATGCATTTATAATTGCCCAAGACATGCAGAAGAATTTTTTCCATTGCACTACCATTTTGTGCAACCTTTGAAATTTAAGAAAAATATTTGCGAGTGAGCGTAGCTCACAAGCAATAATACACATATGTTCACGACCTAGGAAATTGCCTGGGAACTATTTGGGGAGCCCTAAGGTATAATCTTATTTAAAGGTGTCTATCAATAATCAAAATAAAATAAAATAAAATTGTGTTTACATCTTTAGTTATTTTTAAGACCCAACTACCCCTTAACTTCCCATACCAAGTCCTTAAATTTACGCCTAAGAATTGTACTGAAAAGAACGTATATGTTTATAAAATAAAGGTTGATCGGTTTCTGTACAAGACTATTCCAATTCTATATGTACTATTTTACACTTTTCAGGATTAGGGGTTAAGGTGGGGGAGTTTTTCGTGTTCTGTTGTGGCAATAATAATATGTATAGTTTGTTTCTTTTTGTTCATTATTTTATTGTTGTGCATAAATATTTTACAACTAAAGCTAGACTTAAAGTATTTCGGGTAGAGGGGAAAGAGTGAAAAAAATAAAAATATTAGAAAGGAGAAAGAATTAAGAGAGAACTGCGCCTGCTGAAAGCCATTATGAGTTACTTCAAGTTGATCAAGATTGTATCCACTGAGGGTCGTTGTTTGTCTAGAATTCTATACGTATTTCTAGAAATACTATATTCAAACCAAGGAAAGACTTTTCGCATCTGCATGTGTGAACGAATGTGTGTGAGTGGATGTATATGTGTGGGTGTTCTTGTGGTTGTTGTTTGGGTATGGCAGCTCGAAGAATACGAATTGTTTAAATAATTTACATAGCAAAAAAAAGTATGTATAGTAGAAATATTCAAATTAAAAGCAGCAGCACTGGAAATTTGGAAGGAGTATTTAAGCAGCCGAAATGGATGTTTACTTAATTTGTTTTATGCCGTGGTTGTTGTTAAGCCGAAGCAACGCAGCCAATTATCTACGGTTTTGGCAACAAAAGGGTTAAGCTCGCAGAAGATTCTCTTCTCTGGATAAGGGCTAAGACTAGAAATAACTAACTACGCTGATTTGCTCTGGTTTTTTGTATGCTTCTGGTTTTGTTTTTGTGACCTATTCCGGCACCACTGTGGTGGTGTCGTCAAGTGACGCCTCCACCGTGGTCGGCGTCTCAGTGGTTGTTGTTGTTGTCGACGTCGATTTGTTGCGCAGGCGACGGCCACGCCCCTTGCGCCCCATCTTCTTGCGATGCACCACATGCGTCTCGGAACTAAAGCTAACTGCCTCGCTAACTTTGCTGCCCAAACTTGTGGTGCTATTGGCGCTACTACTGATGGTTGTTGTCTGTGTGCTCAGGTTGCTGTTGCCACCAACAGCCCCACCACTTGTGCCAATTGTGCTTGCTGGCGTGTTTTCTGGACTGTTTTTGGTGACTGTTGTCTGTGTATTCAGGAGGTGGTGGCCATCAATAGTCTCACCAATTGTGGTTGTTGTTTGCGTGCTTAGGTGGTGGTTGTTGCCACCAATAGCTTCGGAACTAATAGCGCCGCTGCTAGTCTCACTGGTTGTTGTGCTTGTTGATTGAGTGTTATCTTGGAGGTTGTTGTCAGCGGGGGTTGTTGTACCACTGCTAATTGTGCTTGTTGTTTGAGTATTACTTTGTTGGTTGTCATTGTCTGAAGTGGTTGTTGTTACTTGTGTGTTTAGACCGAGCTGACCCATAATAACAGCACCAATTGGCATGGCCGTTAATGTTCCACTGTTGGCTTCTGATTCGGCAAGCGTTGGCTGTGTACTAATCTGTGGCTCTGTGGCTGTGTCAATGCTAAGGATTGTGGTTTCTTCAGCCACCTGATCGTCTACTGGCCTAGTGGTTGTTGTTTGTATAACTGATTCAACGCTCTCACTAATAGCACCATTGCCGGCTTGATCTTGGGTGTTAAGTGTTAGTGTGTTGGTTTCTGGAGCACCACTGCCGATGGGAGCCTGCACCACCAGCGGCTGGCGCACGGAGAAGGCCGAGTTCGAGTCGCTGGCAGCTTCGGGCGACACTGTGGTGTGGCTGCCCTCGGCCAGCGACTTTTGCACCTTGCTGAGTATCACCTGATCGAGATTGGCTATCGAAATGACCAGGGGCGAGGACTCATTGGACTCGGGTCGGAGGAGGGGTACAATGGGTCTTACGTAAGTGGGTGCCGGTGTGGTGGTCTCTCCGGGTTCGGTGGCCGAGGCGCTGCTACTGCTAACGGTGGTGCTCTCCTCCGTCTCCGCTTCGGCGATAATGCTATTGCTGCTCAGTTGCTTGCCCTTGCGGGCCGAATCGAAGAGTCCCTCCAGCGAGATGGTCGAGGTCTCCAAGGCGCCGGCTAGGACTTCGGGGACTAAAGACTTGCCATTACGATCGGTGTCGGTGCCTCCTTCGGTTTCCGGGAGAGAATTCCTCACCGGAGCGGAGACAGGACTCTGAGCCGCCGAAAAGGTGGGCTCGGTGGGCGTATAGTCTGCCACTGTGCTGTGCCCATCGTTTATCTGAATGTCACTGCCATCCACCAGATGGACATACTTGACCACACTGATCTCGCCCAGCTGCTCCACGTGGGGCAGGGACTCCACGCGCAGTGTGCCAAAGTCCTGGTTGGCCTTCGATTTCCTCTGGGCAGCCTTGGCCTGCTTAGAATTGATCTCGACAATGCGATTGATCTCAATCAGCTTGTGCTTGGGCACCACCTCCGTCTGTATGGTGGGATGGAGACGGGCCTGGATCGGCCTTCTGGTCGTCGGCTCCTCTTCGGGGCTATCGCCCTCGAGCAGGGTGAACACGTGCAGCAAGGTGGTGGCCGGCGGTGGTGCTTGAGTGCTGCTCGAGAGGGATCGATCCTGTGAATTGATGGAAGTGGCTTCATTAGCATTGGTCGCTGTTTCGGTTTCGGTTACAGTTTCTATATCAGTTTCGGTTTCAGTTTCTGGTGGCGTGTCTGTGGTGGTGGCTGTGTCTGACTGTGTGCTGGGTGGTGCTGGTGGTGGTGGTGATGGTGGTGTACTGGGTGTGGTGGTCACAAAGCCCTGCTCCAGCTGCTGCTGCTCCTCGGTGGTTTCCTCTTCCACCGCCACCTCCGTTCCGGTTTCCACCTCCGCCCCCGTCTCCGTTTCCGATTCGGATTCTATCTTGACCACCTTGGGCTTCAGGGCCGGATGCTTCTTGCTGTGCTTGTCAAAGATCTTCTTGTTCCTCGCATTCAGTGCATCGATGTTCAGTTCTTCGATTAGCGAATTTTCGCTGGCCGTCTCCGTGGCCTCTGTGGATGGACCCGTGTACTTCCGCTCGTAACTCCTGTTGTTGCTGGGTATGAATGGCGCCGGTTTCAGTGGTGTCAGTGGTGTGGTGCGCTCATAGTCGCTGGCCACCGGTTTCAAGGTCAAGTTCGGGGAGGCCACACCCGGTGGTCGGTTGACGACTCGGGGTCGCTTTGTGGTGCCAAAACGGTTGGCCGGTGTGCTGTTCGCATTGGCCGAGCTGGATGGACGGCTGCGTGGATTGAAGGGTACGTTTCCAGATGCCGTGGGTGGTGACCCACTCCCGGTGGCTCCAAATGTGGGACGACTGCCCGGCAACACTCGGTTATCCTTGGGCTTGTACGGGGAATTGAACTTGGGCTTGTCTTGACCATTATCCTCATGTGGCTTCTCCTCCTCACCCGCGGCCTTCCTCTCCTCCTCTTCATCTTCATCCTCCTCTTCATCTCCTTCCTCCTCAGAATCCTCCTCTTCGTCCTCCTCTTCGCTGTCTTCTGCCTCATCTTCCTGCTGCGGCTTGGTTTTATCTAAAAATGGTCGCGTCTTTGGCACGAAAGGTCTGCGCAATGTGGATCCAAACTGATTCTGCAGTGGTCGTTCATGGCGTTCTTCAATCTCCTCATCGTCCTCATTGTTTCCCTGGGACTTGAAGCGATCGGCTCCCGGCAGTCTTGAGCCTCGGGGATCACTTCTTACAAAGCCCTCGCCGCGATTGCGGACACTCGAGTTGAAGGGATCGAATCGACCGTTCTTCTTGCGCACAAATTTCGCCGTGGGCCGGGTGGTGCTGAACGCCAGAGGGGCCTTGGTGGTGCCACCGCCGCTGGCCGAGGGTGGTGTATAGGGTCTGCGGGCGACCAGTTTGCGTTTAAAGAACGGTCTGGCCGAGGAAACCGCTGAAGACTCATCATCTGTCGAAGCTTCCTCTCGTTGGCGAGCGCTAGTGGTGCTGGTGGTGCCTTTCTCGGCCAGCAGCTTCTTCAGACGATCGTTAATCACTCCCTGTTCTCCCTCTCCCCTTGCCTGCTCGGCCTTCACTTTGTCCCTCAGCTTCTGCAAATCCGAGACATCCTGATCGTCCTTTTGACCCAGGGTCTTGAATCGATTGCTGATCACTCCATCCTGGGGCTCACCTCGTGCTTGCTGCTCCTTGATCCGCTGGCGAAGATTCACTAGATCATTTTCCTGATCAGCGAATCTGGTGTGGCTGGGGACGAAAGGTTTACGGGTGGTTTCTTCGGAATTATCCACACTAGACGCGGTACTTGAGTCCACGGGCCTCAACTTGCGCACAATCTTGCGGAAACGCTTGTTGCCTGTGGTGCTTGTGGTGTTGTTGTTGTTGCTGGTGGTGCTTTGGCCTAATGTTGTTGGTGTGGCTGTGGTGGTGTCTGGGTTAGTTTCAGTGGCGCTATTAGTGGAGCTGTCTACAGTGGAACTATTGCTATTGCTATTCAAGGGTCTGCGGAACTTCAGCACACGTATGCGCTTCGGTGTTGGTCTGCTGGTGGTGGTGGTTGTCGTTGTGGTTGCGTTGGAGTCTTCTTCCTCCTCCTTCTCTTCTTCATCTTTGTGGGCATCCCCCTTAGTCTCGGTCTCTTCAGTCTGCTCATCGACTAGGGCTAGTTTAGTTACCTGGGCACGCTGACGGCCCCCAAAGGCCAGTCTTCTGGCGGTGGTTGTTGTTGGGGGTTGTTGTGTTGTTGTGCTTGTTGGGGTGGTGTTGGTGGTGCTGCCTCTGGTGCGGCTCAATTGATAACGATTCTGAAAGCGTCGTGTGGAATTAACATCAGTACCTAAGGCGTTCAAACCAGCCCCACTCGATTTCTCCCCGCCCTCATTCTCTGGACTAGCATCGTTATCATCATCGTTATCATTAGCATTATCATCTTCATCATCATCGTTATCTGGACTAACTGACTTAAGATTAGCTGTGACTGTGACTGGTTTGTTGTTGGTTGTGTAACTGTTTGACTTGAATCGATTAATATAATTGGCTACGGTGCTGTTACTACGTTGACTAGCTACATTCAGTGCGGTGCTACGGTTAGTAAGATTGTTAAGGTTAGTGGTGCCTCCCCCCAGAGTATTGCTGTGGTTTAGTGTGTGGTTACTGTTCGATACCTCAGCGGAGCTATCATCATTATCTTCATCGTTTTCTTCCTTATCATCATCCTCATTGTCCGAGTCAGTTTTTGTAAAGTTGGAGTTATCTGTCTCTGTCGGTATTTGTGTGGTTGTCCTTAGCGGTTGTCTTTGCCTGTTGGCAAGCAGTTGACTTAGTCGTGAACGTGCGGTGGTGCTTCTGATTTGAGGATCTACGAATTCTTCTTGTTCATCCTCGCCTTCCTCATTTTCATCGTACTCCTCCTCAGGTTCTTCCCCTTCTTCATCCTGATCATTATATCCCTCCGCTCTGTGGTACAGATTTCTATTGATCGCCACCAGATTGCGTCTTGTGCTGGAGCTAAGTCTCAGTGGTGCTGTGGTGGTGCGACGAGCTGCAAAGCTGGTTGGTTTACGTGCCGGAACCACCGCTGCAGCCTCGTCCTCCTCTTCTTCTTCGGGGGTGCGTTGCAGAGCTCGATGGCGGTTTGTTTGAAGGAAGGTGGCACGTGGCGGAGTCACCTGTGACACCTGATTTTCTTCCTCATCGTCATCATCACCGTCATCGCCGTCATTTTCCCCATCGTCGGTGGTTGTTGCTCGCGGTGTTGTAAAGCGATTACGTGACCGGTTCAAGGCCGCATACGGACGACGTGTGCTAATCTCGTCGCCGTTCGTTGATCCCGACGTGGTTGTTCTGATGGAAGTCGCATTAAACCGGCGACGTGACAGAGGCGGTCGTCGTGTGGTTGTTGTTGCCGCATTAGCTGGCTCGCCCTGATCTATTTCATTGTCGGCACTGGGATTTGCGGTCGTCGTTGTTGTTGGTGGTGTTACGGTCGCATTAAAGCGTCGGCGTATAAAAAGTTTCCGCCTTGGTGGAGTTGTAGTTATCGCTTTTGGTGTTGAACTCTTCGTATCATGTTGATCGATCTCATTCTCTAGATTTTCGTCATCAACTAAGGAGGCCGTGGTGGTTGTTGTTATGGTGCCATTAAAACGGCGACGAATTACCAAATGACGACGTGTGGTGGAGCTTGCCGGAGAACTCGTTGTTGTTGTCGTAGTCGCTTCTGTAGAAAGTCCGCTTTCTAGCAGAGGGATCTCATTATCATCGTCTATATGGGCTTCCAGCTCGGGCTCTTCAGTGCTGTCGTCCGCCTCTTCGGGAGCTTTCGTCTTAACTTCTTCTTCTGTCTCTTTGACTTCAACTTTCTTTTCTTCAATGGCGTCGTTAACATCCTTCTCAGAACTTATAGTAGTTGACTCTTCATCATTTTCATTGTTTTCAATTTCATTTTCCTCTGGCTTCTCAGTGGTTGTTGTGGTTGCGGATGTCGTTGTCGTAATTCTGCGATTAATGCCCACATATGGTTGCCTTGTGCTTCTCGCAGTTGTGGGTGCTGCCTTGGTGGTTGAATCACTGGCTTCCTCGGTGGATGTGGTGGTACTTCCCTTGCCTCTTAATCTGTTAAAGCCGGCAAAGATGCGCCTTGTCGTTGATTCCACCTTTGACTCTTCCTCGTTGTCGTTGTCTGAAAAAAATACAACTAGATTAAAGTAAGGTTGATTAAGATCTTCCACTCTATAAAACTGATTCGAGAAACCAGTTAAGTTGAAACATAATGAAATAGGTTTCAGTGAAGTGAAAAAACTTTTGACTTTTAATAATCTTTCAAAAATACTTGAACAACTTACCGGTATTAGGAGAATCCACCACAGCATTCACGGGTTTTCTGGGGGTAAACACTCTTCTGGTCGGAAACTTTTTGAAGCTATTGGATGGTACTTCGGTAGTTGCACTTGACACTAGAGATTCTTCTTGAGATTTAACTTTAATTTCTTCATCGTCCTCTTCACTATTTTCCGTAGCTGCTGGTGTGGGTGTCGTCGAGCGAACACGGAAGCGCTGTGGAACGCTATAGCTTCTTCTGGTTGTTGTATCTAGTGGTTCACTTGGAGTCTCCTCCTGCAACCTGGTGGACGGGGTCAATCGGGTGCGGTTAAGTCTGGTGTAAGTGCGTAAAGCCCTGGCATTATCTTCGCTTCGTTCCTTTTCTTCTAGAAGAGAAAAGCTCACAATCTTGGAGGTCTCGTTGCTTGAGTCTGCTGCTAGTAGTATTGTTTTAAAGGTTTTGCCCTGTCTCTGGGACTTTCTATTTCCGCCACTATCCTCATCATTTTCTTCATCCTCATCGATTTCAGCGGTTATCTCATCATCATCAAGGGTTTCCTCTCCTGATCCGACCAACTTTGCCCCCGGGTGACCTACTTTGACCCGGGGGTTTTCAATAAAAAATGACCGAGTTCGGCATTGATTTCCCTGGCCTGTTGCATCGCTAGGCGATGGTCATCGCTCTCTCCCTCTTCGCCTAGGGAATTGATTGGTGTTTCATTTTCGCTCACATTGAAAACATCATGGATTTGCTGCTTTATGTTCACAGTTACACTTTCAATATCTGGTGGTGCGGGGGACTTGTCAATGTATGTAATCGGCGAATCTTTCACATACTGATAGTACTTTCTTCTATGGTAAATCGGTAAAGAAAGCTTATCATCGCCTTCATCTTCTGAAGTTTCACTTTCCTTGGTGATTGTTTGGCTTTCCAATTTATTCTCTGTCTGCAAACGATTTATGGCGTTACTTAGCTGCACTTTAAGATCGCTTAAATCTTCTTCGGTGGTTGAGGTCGCTTCTGTGGTGGTTGTTGTCGTGGTGGTGCTGGTTTTGAGGCGATTTACAAACTGTTGCTTGGCCGCCGCCAACTGATCTTCTGTAGAGTCATCTTTGACGGTAACTGGTGTTGTTGTCGTTGTGCTCACGGGTCTTTTGCGGGCAAGAACTTTTCTGGGGGTGTCTTTTGTGAAAGTAGAGGTTGCTTTTTCCGCAGACTCATCTCCTATTGAAGCGGCAGTAGTTGTTGTGCTGACGGGTCTTTTGAACGCTAGAATTCTTCTAGTGGTGGCTTCTACAGAGGCAGAGGTTGCTTCCTCTGTAGACTCGTCTTCTTCTAACGCTGCAGTGGTTGTTGTGCTCACCGGTCTTCTGAACGAAAGAATTTTTTTGGTGGTGACATCTACAGAGGCAGGGGTGGCTTCCTCCGTAGACACTTCTTCAACTGGAGCCGCAGTGCTTGTTGTGCTCAGAGGTCTTCTGAAGGCAAGAACTCTTCTGGTGGTGGCTTCTGATGAGGGGGATGGTTCCGTAGAGGTAGTTGTAGGTTCTTCAGTTGTTGTACTAGCTTTCGAGGGCCTCTTAAAGGCGAAGCTAGCCTTGCGAGTACTGGCTTCGATTTCGTTCGGTATTTCAGTGGTTGTCGTGGTAGTCGTACTACCTCTAGTCGGTCTGGTTCTTCGAATAATAGTCCTGGCTGTTGTGCTTGCACTTGGTGTCTCCTCCACATCATTACCAGCTCCGTGACCGGCTTCGTACTCAAATTCTTCAACTTCTTCGTGCTCGATGGTTTCCTTGGGCTTCTTAAGAAGACGCCTTCTCGTTTTGGTCACCGTCGTCTCGGTCTGGGCCTGCTTCTTTCGGTTGCTACGGGAGGCAAAGTCCAGGGCCAGCAGGGACGAAAGATCATTGCTCTCAAAACGCACGGATCCACGGTTACGGGTCACAGTGCGCGGGGTGCTGCTGGGCGGTGGTGGGTGGGTTACTTCATCGATAATGTACTCATACTCCGCGGGTTTCTCCTCCACGGTTTTCGTGTGGATGCGCTTCACAACCTTTTGCCCTGCGTCCAAAGTGCGCACATAGGTGGTGCGAGTGCGAGTGATTCCATTGCCTAAGCTTTCGGTTTTTGTGGTTGTGCGGTTGCGAACGGCATTCAACGAAGTCCGACCACGGTTTAGCCTCTCCGCACTTTGAGGTTCCTGTTGCTCGCTTTCCTCTTCCTTGGAGGAAGCCGAACGACCAATAGGCGTTTCAGTGCTCGTGGTGCTGTGATTGTTTCTGGCTCTTTTATTGGCATCTGCCGCTAGAAGAGAGGATAGGTCTCCCTCTTTGCGTGGCCTAAAGCTGCCTCTGACTATAACTCTTCGCCGTGGCAAGGCAGTGGTTGCTTCACTCTCGTTTTCAGCCTCCTTAGCCCCTTCGGTGGTTGTTGTACTTGTGGTTGCCTCTGTGGTACTGCTAGTGCGGAAGAAGCTACGTCTAGTGGAGCTGCTCACGTCGGTTTCTTCTGTAGTTGTTGTGGTTGAAGCTTCTGTGGTGCTTGGCGTCTTCTTGAGGAAAAGCGAACGACGAGTGGTGGATGCATCTTCTTCAACCTCATCACCCAAGGAACTGCTAGCGATTTCTTCAGTAGGAGTGGGGCTTAAGGCTTCAGGGGTGCTGCTAGGAGCCTCAGTGGTGCTAGTTCTGAAAAAAGGACGACGTGTTGGACCTTCGGTGGTTGTCTCGAGTTCACCTTCTGGTTCGGTGGGGTTACTGGGTTCTTCGGTGGTGCTGCTAGTTGCCGCAGTGGGGCTAGTTCTGAAGACCGAACGACGCGTTGGACCTTCGGTGGTTGTCTGCACTCCGTTTTCTGCATCAGCAGTGCTGCTAGATGCCTCTGTGGTGCTGGTTCTGTAGAAGCCGCGTCGTTTTGGACTTTCTGGGGTTGTCTGAACTTCACTCTCTAAATCAGACAGGCTGCTAGGTGCTTCGGTGGTGCTGGTTCTGTAAAAACCGCGAGGTCTTAATCCTTCAGTAGTGCTCTGAATTTCGTTTTCTGCTTCCGTAGTGCTGGTTCTGGTGCCAACGATAACACGGCGTTTAGGGCTTGCAGTAGTTGTGGTTTCCTCTTCTGGCATAGCTTCAGCTGTGGTTGAGCCAGAGTGGTTGAAAGCCCGACGAGTGGGCTTCTCTGCAGCTGTCGTAGACATTTCTTGGGGAACCACTGTGGTGCTAGTGCTGCTCTCTGGTAGTTCTGTACTACTTGAAGGTAATTCACTGGAGCTATCGTTGATACTAGCTTCCGAATTCGATTCACTGGTGCTGCTGTTGAGGTCTTCAGATTGTGCACTTGTGTTGATAGCTTCGCTGATTTCTGTCGATGACTCTTCGTTGTTGCTCTCGGATATGGCCTGCTCTCTAGTTTCGGTGTCTAAAGCTTCTTTAATTACTCTATCGACGGAATTGGCTTCTGTAGTGCTGCTGATAATGTTCTCAGCGGTGCTTACAGTGGCTTCTGAAGAGCTGCTCACATCTGAAGTTTCTGCGGGCAGAGTGGTAATCTCCAGTTGTGGTGCCGCTTCAGTAACAATTTCGGGAGACTCCTGTTCGGTAGCCGTGTTGCTATCATCCGTATTTACACTTCCAGCGGGCGCCTTGGTCTCACCCCGCTTTTCATCATCGATTACCTCAGCAGCTACATTTTCATCTTCGGTGGTGCTCTCGACAATTTGTCCTCCCCTGCTTATCGGTCGGTGTGGTTGAATAGGTTTGGCTGCATCACCGAGATTCCTTACGAAACTGGAACTGCGTCCTGCGGTGAGATGGGCCCCACCGTCGGAGTCGCGAGTGATTGCTTTGTAGTGGATTTGAGAGTCATCTGTGGTGGTCTTGGTAGCAGAGCGTTGGATGCTCTGGTAACTGCGGGAGCCATGAGATGTTGTTTGGGTGGCCACCTCGAGGGCCACCTCGGACTCATCTTCGGCGGAATTAAGGCGACGGCTGCGGAACTTGGTGGTCGGCTGGAGATCATCTTCCACATTTGCTTCGGTGTTCAACTGCTTGCCGGCAAAGCGTCGGGAGTCCTTGTCGTCGCCCGCTAAAGAATTGGCAACCACTTTGCGCTGCGATGTCGGGCCTCGCACCCCGCGCCAAGTGTACTTGACATGCGGCTGAGTGGTGCTGAGTGGGGCGTCGGTATCGATGTGGTTTTGGGATTGACTTAAACTAGAGCTAACTACTTCATGCCTTAAGCTATCATTGCCACCGTTACCAGCTACTTCTACTTGGGACTCTTGGTGGTGCAGTGAGGAGGTTTTTGTTCGTGAGTTGGAGATTGCTGTTGCTGTTGGAAGACTGGCACTCACCTTGGGCCTATCCCCTGGAGATAGTCGTGTCTTCTTCACTACTTTCACAACTGCATCGGTTTCGTTATCGTTATTATCGGTATTGTTATCGTTATTATCGGTTTGGGAAATTGTGGTGGAAGTGGTAGTGCTGGCTGTGGGTCGTGTGCGACGTCGGGGATAACCAAAGGGTCGGGGACTAGAAAGGTTTGGTTCTGTGGTTGTTGTTGGGGTCTGTTCTGGTTGGTGTTGCCTTCTGCCCGGGTTGGTTCTAATGCTATTTAAACTACTCAAACCGTTTGTTGGACTAGCATCGCTCGCTGCTTCTGCATTGTTGTTGTTGTTGGTGGTGGTGGTTGTTGTGGTTATACGTCGACGGTTGGTGGTCGCATACTTGTATTGGGTCTTAGTTTTTGTTACCTCACTGTCCTCGTCCACGTTGTTAACGTCATTCAGGTCGTTGTTGCCCGTGGTGGTTGTTGTTTTCGGTGTGGTTGTAGTGCTGACCAGTTCGGATTCCGTTGTCGTTGTGGTTGAGGTGGTTGTTGTCGGTGTTGTTGTCTCTACGTCGGGATTGGGAGGAAGTTGGGTGGGTGAGGCTTCACTCAGCTCGGTGGCTAGCAGAGAGTCTGAGCTAATGCCATTGGAGGTGGTTGTTGTTGGGATAGTGGAGGCTGCAATTGGTGTGGGTGTGGTGGTGATATGCAGGTTATTAGTTAAGGATGTGATGGTGGTGGTGGAGGTGCTTTCATTTGGTTCAGTGGTTTCGTTAGTTGTGGTGGTGGTAGTTTCGGATTGGGCGGTAGTGCTGGGTGTTGCTGTGTTGTTCTCTTCTGTTGGTATTAGGTTATTCAGTTTCACATTGTTGTTGTTGTTATTGCTGCTGTTGTAGTGGTTCTTGTTGTAGTTGTTGTTGGTGGTGGTGCTGGCCTTGGCAGTCTCAGTGCCGGTGGTTGTTGTTGTTGTAGTTTCTGGTGTTGCTGTTGTGGTGGTGGTTGTTCTGCGGCCGATGCTCGCATATTTACGTGTATTTGTGGTTTGTTTGCTTTGTACCGTAACAATATCCTTTTGCTCGTCCTCGTACTCATCTTCTTCGTCCTCTGTGGGATCTTCGGCATCCTCGGCAGTGGCACTCTTGGTGGGTCGCGTACGCTCAAAGTACTTGTAACTGTTAAAAGGGAGAATGTTTGTTAAATTGGATGGATGACCATGGATATATAATTAAAAACCCTTTAAAACTGTACACCCACTCACCGATTGGTTGTCGAACTAGGTGCCGGTTCCGTGACCTCTGGTGGTGCGGTGGTGCGTCCTCGCGTGCGACTTAAGGTGGCATAGGATTTGACCTGAGTCTGGGTTTGTTGTTCCGCCGCTTCCTCGTGGGATTCTTCTTCTGGAGGAGCCACAGTGGGGGGTCTTGTGCGTCGGAGACTTGTGTACGAAGGCGTTACTGAGCTCAATGGACGACGGGTGGTTGTCTCGACCACGGCCAGATTCTCTTCCTCCTCCTGCTGATCTGCATGCTCCTCCTCATCACCCTGACTCGCAGACCGATGACGATTAATGGTCACATACTGTTTGCGTTCCTTCAAGAAACCATCGAATTCGGCCAACTTCTCAATGCCCTCGTTTTGTGGTCCCTGGCGGCTGTTGCCCCTCAGAACTGAGGAGTATTTGGAATAGCTATTAGCGGTGCCACTTGATGAACCACTCGAAGAACCACTGCTCGAGGCAGTGGCCTCCGTGCTCGTCTCCGTGGCTTCACTAATCTTAAAACGATTGCGTGTGAAGGAACTCAAAGTTCCAGGTCGACTCAGCACACGGTCGTACAGGGATTTGCTAATGGTCGAGGGTGTGGTGGCTGCACCACTGGCTGAGTTCTCCTTTAGGGTAATCGATCCATCCTTGTTGCGCAACAGATGCTTCTCCAGCTGCTCGACACCACCCACTTTGCGAATTAGGTCGATCAACTCCTTGATCACCTGTGGATCTTCCTCAGCATCGGTGGACTTGCTGGGCGACAGCTCATCGGTGTCCTCTTCGTACTCGAGGTCTTCATCAACAGTGGCTGGCGTTGTCGTGGTGGTGGTCGTGGTGCTTGTGGTGGTGCTGGTGGTGGTTCGTGGATACACAGGACGAGCCGTGGGAGCAGCTGTTACTCGATTCGAACGCACTGTGGTGGTGGTCGGGGCTGTGGAGGTCACTGGTGCCACTGTGGTGGATCTATTGTAGGAAATAAAGGGGTTGAGATAGTTGCCCATAAAAAGTAATACAAAATGTACTAACTTCTTGGTCTTGCAGGGCACATTGCGGGCAAAGTCGCACGAATCGGCGGCCGGATTGAAGTAGAGACCCGATGGACAAGTGAACATGTGAGCCACGATTCCCAGACCCGATGGTCCGCTATCCAGACACCAGTAGTACTTCTTACAATCCCTGGGATGCTGGAAAAAGCCCTCCTCCTCGCACTTGAAGTCCGAGCCCGGATCCGGAGTCGTTGGAGGTGGTGGCGTGGTGGACGCCCTGCCTCCAATGTAAAGGGAGGATCCCTCGGCTTCTGTCAGCTTGAAGGTGGTGCTCGGCGGTGGTACTTGGGTAGTAGAGCTCACGGCTGGCCTCCTGGTGGCACTGGGCCGCCTGGAGCTGGCTGGAGCTTCGGTCTTGCCATTTAGACGGTTCCTGGTGCTGGCATTATCGCGACTGCGAGATCTTGAGGGTTTCTGCGGACCACTTGGCTTGGCCACCTCGTTGATGCCCAGACTGAGGGAGATTGGAGAGGATTAAAGTAGTGTACGGGCTTACAATAAATATTTCTCCTTACCCCAGCGCCTCCACCATGGCCTCTTTAGCAGCCTCGATGAGGGGATATGGCTTTCCGTTGCAGGTGCCGCGGAAGTCGTCGTTGTCGATGGCCCAGAACATGATGCCACCCAGTCCCTGGGCCACCACATACTCTGCCTTCTTGCGCACGATGGCCTCGTCGTCGTAGCCCACCCACTGGTTGCGCCTGTAGGCATAGGGACCCATCACATTGGCATTCGGCTGCACCACAGTCCACTCGGGATCGTCCTTCAGGGTCTGACAGATCTGGAAGGGATTAGAGTGGGTTAGGGGACTCCAACTACATTTATCAGCTGGTAAACCTACCTCATAGTAGGCCAGGTATCCCTTCTCGCGAGTGGCATCACCCTGCTCTCCCGGACCCTCCGAAGGTGCTCCCAGCTCGGTGCTCTCCTCGTTGATCAAGGTGTAGGACCGACCGTAGGTGGGTATGCCCAGAACCAGCTTGTCCCGATCTGCACCCGCTTTCAGGTAGTATTTGATGGAGTAGTCCTGTAGATACAAAGGTGTCATTCATAGAATTTATGGTTCATTCTTATTCCAACTCACAATATTTAACTCGGCATCGTAGTTGTACTCGGAGTCCTCCTCCAGCGAGTAGAGCGGAGCATGGTGGTTGACCGATGGCTCGTGGGATGAGTGGAAATCGTAGGTCAGCACGTTGAACCAATCCAGATACTTGTTCAGCTTGGGCACATCGTAGCCCTTGTCGATGTACTCGATGCCAGCGGGCACGGCCATGGTGAGGAGGAGTCGGGTGCGTCCGGTCTTCTCCGCCTCCCTCTCGAACTCGGCCCTCAGCTCCTGGACAAACTGGGCGTAGTTGTCCCGATCGCGGGACTTGCCGCCCTCGCGATGCGCCGGGTACTCCCAGTCCAGGTCGATGCCATCGAAGTGGTTCTGTCGCAGGAACTTCAGGATGTTCTTGATGAACTGCTGGCGCCGCTCGCTGCTGGCCACCAGTGGCGAAAATCTGGAACTGGCCTCGTTCCAGCCGCCGATGGCAATCATGGTCTTCAGCTGCTTGTTGTACGTTTTGAGTCCAGTGAACTTGGCATAGCCACCTGGTCGTAGCGGGTTGGAGGAGGGATCTCGTTAGTCAGGGGTTGCAGCGGCAGCATCATCAGACGGACAGGAAATTAAAGCCGAGTCAAATTAACTCGCCGGAAGGACGGGGCGTGTCTGCGCTGCCCAACACTCACCCTGCTCAATGTCCTGGTACTTGTCGAAGGGCTTCATCTGGTTGTCCTTGGTGAAGCCCCCGAAGGCGTACACCAAGTGGGTGCACAGGTACGGATTGATGTTCTGCGGATTGAACTTGGCGGTGCCCGGCCGATAGACACTCCAGTTTGTGTAGTAGCAGACCACGCGCCCCTCGCTGCTGGCTTCTGTTCCGGGGGAGTTTCAATTGGGTTAGTGACGGGCCATGGAGCACAATTCAAATGGGTCGGGGGTTGCATTAATTGAACAATATATTAAAAGGCCAAAGGGGTTATCAGGGGTTCGGACTGGGCCTCTGTAATTATTGTTGCCATAGCTTTTACGGCAAGTAATACTATTCTTAAGTGCCTTTTAATAACTTAAAATGCAACATATTATTTAGCTGTATATACGTTTTACTTAGGTTCTACAGTTTCACATAGAGATCTGCACCAAGTGACACAATTACTTACCGTTTATGCAATAGGCGAGAGCGCAGAGCAGGAAGAGCGTTTGCCAGGCCGCTCCACGCCGGAACTGCAATAGAGGAAGAAGAACATTAGGAATTCGGACAATCAAGACGACGATTATATCGGTTCGAGCCCAGACCTGGGCCAGCACGAGGCGGAAGCCATCGGCGGGCAGTCCAATTAGCATATCGAGATCGGAGATGGAGATGGAGACCGGGGAGCGCGGATCTCGGATCGCCGTGGGCCATCAGCATTGACACAGTGACATCGATGGATTGAATGGGTGGTGGGGAGCCAAGGGGGATTGGAGATCGTAGATGGGTGATCGGAGGGGCTCGCATAAATCTGGGCGAAACAAAGGAGCCAAGACACGAACTCGAAAAAGTGGTTCCCATGAAGGTCGCCCTTCAGGTCGCGCCTTACATAACCGCCTCGCGACTGATGTGACGAGATGAGTTTCACATGCAAATCGCCCGGCTAATCACATGCAGGTGCCACGCTCCGTTTTATTCGGGTGCCGCAAGAGGGGCTGACTAGGAAGCAGCACACACCACCCGTGCAATATATGAGTCACACTCCGCATAAATAGCTCGAACGGATTTTCATATTAAAATGCCAAAGTGTTACAACAGCGCGGCCACAATGGGCCCAATCTTTTTGGATTTTGGTCAGCAACCGAAAGAGAAACAACGCGGATTACATAAGCGATCCGAGCCAAAAGTCGACTTCGATTGCGAGTGCGTGTGTGCGTGTGTGCGTGTGTGAGCCATGCCGGTTTTTCTTTTTCTGGGCTCACACACACTGCGTAATCGTTCATTCATCGAAGTGACTTTTTACACACAGCGAACAAAGTGCCTGGAACCGAGTTGGCCAAGCCAAGACATCAGCATCAAAAAGCAAAGCCATCTGCCTGCGATGGGACCCAAACAGGTTGGATTGCCGAGGCTCATAACTAATTAGCGGGCTGGTCAGACCTCTCTATACGCGCTATAATATGCATGCTGTATGTGTCGGGAGGCGAACAATAAAGTCGGCTAAGTGCAGTTCGCGCCGGAGGGGAACTTTCTTTTCGCCAAAAACGAGTATCTATAAGCAAAAAACTAAACATTTTAAGCCAAGAACATACTTCTTAGGCCATATTTTGTGTTCACACAGCATAAATCTTTCCAAAACTATGTAGTTTCCCTTGCATCCATTATGTATAAATCTACTTCAATAGTCATAGTTCAACTTTGATTCCAAGCTTCCTGGAATGACAGGTGCTTCATCTTTTTTCAGTTACCGTTTTCGATTTCTGGAAAATCTTGAGAGCTAGTTAGATCTTGGATTTACACATATAAGAAGGTGTGCATTTATTCGCATTGCAATGAAATTGTTGGTATTACCAAACCATTAAATATTCCTAAAAATAAAATCTAACAAAATGGTTAGTTCTTCAGAAACACAAAGCCATAAACATCACTTCCCCGAGAAGGGCTCGTTGGCTGCTGAGTGGGCACAGCTGCCCTGGCAAGTGCGCAACCCAGTTTCCCGAAGACCTCCTCCGCATGCACTGGCTGGGGGCAGAAGTGTTGGCTGCTTAGCGATTGGAAGCTTTCCCCGAGCGCAAATCGCAGCCGTATCCATATCCGGCGCACCGCTCGATGAGCTGTTGATGGCGGTGCTGTTGTCCCATTTTGCCAAAAGCTAAAAGCACTCGAGACCATTCTGGCGGAGGGTAATGGCACACTTACCCCGTGCGAGCCGGGCCAGCGAAGTACTTATAGAGCGGTGTGTGGACACTTGATTGGGCCATTGGACCAGCATAGGTGGACGAGATATGTTTATGGAACGCTGTGGCCATTTACATTTATACATAGCCATCATTTACATGGCGGCCGGTCTGTGGCTCACGCATTGCCTAACACTGCTTTATGGCGGCGCCTGCAGCAGCTGCTTACATAAAATGCGCGCCGACAAGCAGAAAAAGATAGCCACTCGCAGATAGATGGATAAATAGATGGGGAAAATGTGCGCAGCTAAGCAACAATTCGGCTGGCACAATGCGCAGAGCACTCGCACTCGCAGTCGCATTTCGCATTGATTGGCCTGACAAATTTGTCGATTTTACGCAAAGTGAGCAGCGGCCGCGGCGGCAACATCGACAACACACGAGCCCGTACTTAAAGGCAAGTGCCAGATTGTTTTCGGCCTGGTTGCGGCTGTGTCCAGCCTTATTTTCTTTTAATTGCAACCAGCGGTTGGCAATTAAAGCGGGCTAAATGCGGCCTGGTCCGGTGTGCTGCTGCTGCAGTTGCTGCTGCAACACCGTGGACGTTGCTGCAGGGCGCCTGAGCAGCAGCCGCCACAGCGGGCCAAATTGAGAATCGTTTTGGCCGGATTTACAGCCCCAGCGGCGGAACAATTTATGGACAAGTTGCTGCTGCTGCCGCAGTTGGCTGCTGCTGCTGCTGCGACAACGAGTTGCAACACCACCGAGTGTGCGGCACACATGTACGTGTGTGTACTGCAACTGCAGCTGGGGAGCCCGTTGCTTACGTAAGGCACCGCGTTACGGCAAAAACAAAAAGATAAAAGCCCGCAAAAAATGCGCAAATATTGCGTACATGCCACAATTTCTCAGTTGGCTTTGCATAAATCTGGTTTAACCTTGAATCGAGACCAGCCACACTGCCTCAAAAGCGCAGCGAGCTGCTTTCGGTTTTGTGTGCCATTGGCAGCAGGTCGGTTTCGAGAACTTCGAGACCCCGAGATTACTTGGGCTGCGACCATTAGAACCGCTTGTTCCAAGGACCGACAGACAAGGAGATTCGTTGGCCAAGATACCTGTAACCAAACCAAAAGGGACGCTTAATTTGTGGTCTGAAATCGAGGGATTTATGCAGTTGAGTAAGGGTGTCTTTGCAATTTCCAACTCATCTAATTCGATTTCTAGCCCAAAGTTATTGAGCAAGTAATAATAATTCAATAGTAAATTATTTTTTCCCAAACGATGAACTCCTTTTGTTCAGAAACTTAACACACCAAGTGTAAGGCCAATAAATCCTGTAAAAATTATCAATAATTACTGAATTCTATAAACTTAATTGTTACTATCATAAAATTACAGTTTATGAAAATGAAGATGTTTTCAGCTGCTTAACAAGGCTTGAATGCCATTAAAAAGCACTAAATCCACCCAAAGCAGTTACCAATTTGTATGAATATGGTGTGGTTTTCATATTTTCTTTTGCTTTTAACGTGGTTAATGGCACGCTCATGGTCTTTGCTCACTTCGTAGGTCTTTGAAGAGAAACAATATATGAGAAATTCCTCAGAAAGTGAGTCATGTCTCAGGAAACCCATTTTGCTTTTGCCCGGGAAACTTATGGCGGCGGTGTGCTGGACAGCTCCTTATTTTTCTCCTTTCGGAACACCCGTGAATCATGTGTGAATATTTGAGTAAATTGTGGGTCTGCCGGCCATCACTCATGGCTCAGGCGAAATTCCGCAGGTAATGCCCTGGCTATTCAGAATCCCCGGGCGCTGCCATGCAGCTGCCACCAGAGATCTACATTTACACACTCACAGCCCCGCGAGGAGGAGCATGACTTGGCCGAAACGCTGTTGTGGAGTAGTTCGGTTCGCCCCTCAAATGCAACTTAAAATTCAAAGAGGGTCCGCTGCAGTACCGCTGCCGCCTGGAAATTGACTGGAAATTTCCGTAGCACGTAGAATGTGCCGCACATCGTGTCACGTTCCAGGTACCCAGAGCGTCGCAATGTCAACGCCCCAAAAAGCTGTATGAAAACAAAAACAGGCAACTCGGCCCGGAGATCAATGTCTGGCCGAGCGACGTTGCGTATACGCCCCGTTTCTGTTGAGCTTTGGCAGCAGGCGCGGTGGGAGTGCCCTGCTGAAGAGGTTTGTAAACAAAAGTTTTGACATTTCGAACGGCCACTCCACTTGTCCAGAGAGTTCGACAACACCTCCTGGAGTGGGTGTGCCCAAATCCACAGCCCAAACCACAATGCCACAGATCTCTGGCCGATAAGCTGATGCATTTAACCCATGCAGTTAGCCGGGATTTATGCCGTGCGAAAGCTGGGCATTGTTGGCCAACAGCGAGACTGGCGTGCGAAAGATTTTCCCAGTCCCCGGCATCAAGGCATTTCCAACTAGGCAACCAAGCAGGCCGGGCCACGACCCAAACTGAATCATGGCCGGCGGCAGAACACAACAATCGGGCTTGGAGCCAGCCAATGGGGCCCGATTGTCCAAGCAATTGAGGGACACAAAAAATAAGACAATTCCCTGATAGTTGTGTGATATATGCATAAATGAGGGGGCCTTGCTTTCAAATACAAGGGAGCTTTTCCTTAATTGAAATTATGAAAATCAGGATCAACCGACTAAAAAAATGTATTGAGTCAAATTTTGATAATTTTCAGAGCTGTTTTCGTAATAACTACTCAAGGGATGGTAGCATATACAGCGTGAGCTCACTATCAACCTATTCCCACCGCGGTGCACCGCCTGATGACATCTCCACTTGACCCGTCGGCCATGACACCCCATGGCCAGCGGCCAATCTTGTTTGAACTTTCCTCGATGGAATCGAATCGCTTGGCCAGGTGAAAAGCCGCCCGACCGGCCAAAAGAAAATGAAGCCAGCGAACACAACGCACCTGCGTTGACCAAGAGTGGCCAATGGAGCAGAAGTCACCCAGTCATTGACTTCGCTGGGGAACCAGTTGGCTGCTGACTCGGGCCCCGATCCCCCGATCTCGTACTGCTCTGCTTTCTGCTCCTCGCAGGCTTTCTTAAGCGCCTTTTGGCGTGCCAGGAGGCCACCAACCACCAACCACCAAAGACCAAAACCGAACACCGAAATCCGAAATCCGATGGGAAAAGCGAAAGTCGATGTGTCGCCGGATGCTGCATCTCGCCCCAGCGCGATTATGTCCATCTTTATTTGGCCGCTGGATCAGTGCATTATGGGTCAGCAAACGGTGGTCGAAAAGGAAAACCACATCTGAAAAGCGGTTTCCCCGCTCTCACACAATTGAGCCATATCAACCGAGCAGGCCCGTCGATGGATTGGGAAACTGGCCCACTGCAACAATGAAGACAGTGCCTGTCAAGGCCGGGTACCCGCCAATAAACTAGAAATAGAAATCCCCCGCTCCAAGACGATTCGATGCCAAGCCGTCTTCGGACCTCGCTCACACACCTTCCCCCGATCAATGTCAATGCCCATCCATCGATGTCACAATTTGCATTTTACGCCGTGCATTTTCCCTTTGGCCGACTGCAGAATTCAAGTTCACTCGGCCTCGCCCCATTGTCTGCACTTCGCCTTGGTGATCCGGCTCTTGGCCATCTCTGGCCCATCCTCATCAGCATCAGCAGCAGCAGCAGCAGCAGCAGCAGCATCAGCATTGTTTGCGTCGCGTCACGAGCGCAACAATGGGCAGTTCATTAAATCCAATTACACGCCGAATATTTGCGACTGCCTTTAATGGGAATTTCATCAAATTTTTGGCTGCTTTTGGCTGTTCGGTTCATAGGGGCCGCCCCAAATGACGGGAACCCTTTTGGCGAGGATTGTTAGCTGCACATAGTTAACCTACTGCATCGGAACTCTTCGTGTGTTATCCTTTTATTTCATATATTTAGGTTCGACTTGTTTATTTTTTGGGCACCCCATGTTAAATGTTTGTGGAATCCAAGCCGAGCCCCCTAGGTGAGCGTTCCGTGGCGCCAAGGCCCCACCCAACACTTCCAATTTCGCCGCATTAGCGGACTTAAGCTCCACTCTGCTGTCGAATCAAAATATTATCCTTCGGCGCGCGCTGCAGCGTGAAAATTCAATTTAAGGCCTGAGTGGTCTAAGCAGTCGGGACGCCGGCCAATGGAATCGATGCCCAGCTGGAATCGGTGTCCAGCTTCCGGGACTCCCGATGATTCACTCGCAGAAACTGGAACTAATCCGTTTGGACTGGCCTGAGTCATGGCAGTCAAATCGAGGCAAAAACGCGAAGTGTCAGCTGGAGAATTTTCATTTCCATTCCGCAATTCATTATCTCTCATGCGCAGTCGGTTTCGACTCCAAGGTGCTTCGTCAACGTGGTCAAAACCAACAAGACATCGGCTCCGGCCATGTAGTACCCCCCGCTTTTCGCCTGCTGGTCGCTTATCACTTTGCGTTTGTCGCCGTTAATGGTGCGATTTTCCCCGTTAACGCAAATTACCAGGCGATAAAGATTGGCCAGGTCGAGGAGAAAGGGGATGCCGCTTTTGGCCAAATGTTTGGCGAAAGTCAAGGCGGCTAAACAGCAAGTGGCTCGAAAATGTCAATTAAAACGGCTGCTATCCAGACTTTAGCTGAAGATAAGACAACCAGTGCTTGCGATTTTATTATTTCTATGTACCCCAACTATAGGGGTGACGCTACTGGTGCACATGCGAGCTACTCAAATTTCCCACAACTCCCGCTCGATCACTTCTTTTGGCCATAAACTTTCCCCGCCAGCGTGGCCAGCTGTCGGGCTAACACCGCAATTAATGTCTGGCCGACTTAATTGCACGCCCGAGCTGACCGTGAAAAGTCGGCGGAGGATTGAAGAGCGCATTTGCATGACAGAAACCGGAAAACTGCAGGTGCAACACATGTCTTTTCCCGGCGATTTCGCGGCTTCTTGAGTGAAATGTTTTTGCCACTGTCATTTATCACATCGGCAAGCAGCGCTTTGCGATTTGTCACCAGACAGTTACGCAAAAAACGCAAAGCAGCAGTGAAAGCTGGAAAAGAAAACGATAGTGGCAAAGAGCTAATAAAAGTATAATGCAGACAAGAAATCAATTAATTTTTGTTAATTTAATTTGCAGTTTCGAAGATCATCTGTCAAAGAAAGGGCCAGCGAAGCGAAGGGGAGGTATACCTAAAAGCATCTAAAAATGAAGTGAAAGAGCTGATGCAATGGCATTTCATATGGGTCTCCACACTCAAAGACCAAGATAAAATCATGAGCTCTAATCTGAGATCTAAAAGCATGTTCTTTGGGGTACAATAGTCGAATTAACTTCTTAGGACGGTACTTCTTATAGTGCACTACCCAACCACTTGTTGCAAGTCACTAGCCCAAACTGGCAGCCAGTGATATTTCAGTGCGTGCCGCAGGTGCGAGCTGCCCACCGGCCGCCGCTCCGCAGTGAAATCGAAAGTCGGACCTGAGCCAGACCCCCATACCATATGACGCCGAGTGGCACCCCTCCAGCCCCCGTCGGAGGGCGGACCGCGGACCGCGGACCGCGCTTACCTTGCCATCGCCAGCGGCCCGATCGATAATTGGCAACCAGGCGAAATTAGCGGAGCTAACGGCAGGTGTTATACACCAACTCATCTCTTTATTGCTCTTTCTGCACCAGCACTTGGCGGCTTTTATGGCCTACAGCCGGGGGCCACGGGCATTTCTTTTTCGCCCATTTGAGCCAATTATGTCATCCCAACACGATGAAAGGCCAATAAAAGAAACCGAACGGAAGGGGCTCAATCGAAGAGCGGTGATCTTGCGCAACGTTTATGCCCTTTAAACACGCTTAGTATACAGTTTATGTGCAGCTCTTCGCATTAAGTTTTGGCCGCTGTTGCGTCCTCTGTGGTCGGTGGAAATTATTAAGTCCGAAAAGAAACATCCGGCAACAGGCCAGCCAAAAACACAGAAACCCGTGAAAAACACGAAGACCCGAGGGGAAAACAAAACAACTGGGAAAAGCGTAATCGTGATGCACATTCAGGTTCAAGTTGAGCTGCAGATGAAAACCCCCAGACAAGATGAGCGGCTGAGGTCAGAAACTGGGCACTGGCTAATTTTGGATGATCTTCAGGGGCGCCAGGGGCTGGGAAAGAGGTTTGGGTGCCTTTGCTACATCCGAGCAGCCGGGCTCAACTTAATTAGATCGAAGCATGACTTCGGCAGTTTTGCTTTGGCTATTTTGATATTGTGCTTATTGTTCGGAGTGGCAAACAAAAACTAAATGGAAATCGGAGGAAGTGGGAGTGGAAGGTGGGGATGGGGATGGGGATGGGGATGGGGATGGGGATGGGGATGAGGATCTATGGTAGAGAAATCAGAGAGGCCTTCCAATTTCCAATTCTTTCTTCGCAGCGGGGAAATCACCTCAGGCAAAATAAATTAAGCAAATGCTGCACAAGTTGAAATGGTAAAGCGAGTGGGCGCCATTGCACCCCACCACTTTACTCTATGGAAACAGAAGCCTGCCTTTTAGTCGCATCCCCAACAAAGTAATAACAAGTGTCTCCGTTCTATTTACTTTTCTGCCGATTCTGTCACCAGCTCGCCACCTACTACTCCATCCTTGAGGCAATTAAAGGGGCCATTGTCCACCCCTTCCTCGCTGTGATTTATTTTCCCAGCCGTGCCGTTTCGCTTCGGCCATTTGGCGTCGTGGCGAGTGCAGTCACATTCTTCTAAATACCAATTGGGGGTCGGTTAGCCGCTGGTCGAGACTCAGGAATCCGAGCAAGTGCTTTGTACTGCTGGCCAGGCAAACGGGTTTAAGTGCGGCCAGTGGAGAGCGCAGCTCGGCCAGCTCGGCGCGGCTAATAAATTAATTTATAACTCTTGCTTTTCTGCGCCGCGAAACACGTTGACCTTCAGGCCGCATAACCGATCCATGAGTCTGTCTTGCATTCATACACAGCCGTAAACACAGATACTTTGGCTTCGTATGCTTGTATCTGTCAGCTGAATTAACAGTTACGTCTCGAGAGCTGCCAAGGGGCCCCGCAGGCTGGGCTCCAAGGGTGGGAATCTGATTGGTGGAAAGCGTCGGCCATTGAGGGCATACTTTTAATTGGCCAAGAGGTGGAGAGAAAACTGGTATGAAATAAAAAGTTATTGGGTAGTTTTAGGTGCCTCCAATCGAACACAAAGGATCCTAGGCTTTTGGCGAACGAACGATACTTTTCTTTGACCTTTTTAGTGCAACTTGGTCAAAAAGGGTCCAAAAGCTAAAAGACGCGCTGTTTTGGACAGCCAACAAGCTATACCAATAATCGCAAGTACTTTCTGGAGGTGTAAGAAACCTAGAAAATTTTCATAATGTTTTTTAAAGGAAGAACATCGTTTTGACAAAAAATAAATTTTCCAGGTGTGAATGACAATTGATTGGGAATTTTATTGCGAGTTCAGAAAGGTGTGCCATTCCATATTTGGACCACTACTTTTTATGTTTGGCTAAAAATACTGATTATATTTGGGTCCAAAACAGGAACCCTAGTCTTTTAACTAATAATTATATACTGTTCACTCAAATATAGTAACGAGTTTAAAGGCCTGAACTTACTCAATTGAGTTGAAAATAGTAGCACAAAATAAAGGTTAAGGAAATTGATTAACAAATTGAATACCCGAATATATTTTTAAATTTTTCACTGGCATAACAGAAAGTAAAGCGGAGCTTAAAGAGCGATTGCCAAGCCCCGAAAGTGGCAGCCGAATTCGGTTTGATATCTGGACTCGGATATCAAAGGGAGCACTCGGCACCCTTCCCACCCCGGGGCCGTCGGTGTGTTAATGATTTGCATGTTCCCAAATCAAAGCCGAAGCAGACCCCCGCCTTAACCCCCGACTGGCCCCCCCTTCGCAGACATGGCTGGTTAGCTGTCGTTGTCATGGAATTGAATCATCCCGGCGGTCTCTGGAGCATGTCTCTGCTCCTAGCCCGCTCCTCCGCCTTAACCCCCTGGTGCCGGTGGCGTATACGTAACGAGCAGAAACCCAAACAGCAAAAAATGGCAAATTTTGCAATGGAACTGAAGGCAGATCCCGCTGCACGTGTATCTGTGCATCTGACAGATACAATTACCAAAAGCGATTGCGCTGGGAACGCTGGAATTTCAGGCCAATGCGGTTTAATAGCCCAAAAACCGGTAACTTAATGACACTCTTCTATAATGCTTTTTGAATAAATGCCAAAACGCATCCCCCCGCCGGTCGCCGATTTCAGTATGTATACTCCGTACATATACATTCACTTTTTACCCTCCGCTCATCGGGTTTCACTGTAGCCGGCTGCGAATTCCGATTTGCCAATCTGGAAACCTTTCCACTACTCCGAGGCGGATGTGCCACCTCCGGGGTCACATTATTCGCCTCGATTCGAGATCAGCGTCGTCGGGATGCAGGCGGCTTCAACATTCATGTATCACATCTTGTGGTGGTAGACTCGAAGCTCTTCATTATTTAATGACTCTGCCATTTTTGTTGCTCAATGCAATGCAAAAAAATAACGAGCTTTGGTTATTTATAAGTGTGGCTGCATGGCAGCCCAATAAATCTGTTCAACCCCCTTTAATTCAATGAAAAAATCACAAATCAAGCAGAACTCAATAATAATAGCTAATAAACTTTTTGTGTCAGACTTTGCTTATGAAATGTAAAGACTATTTTTTACTATTATTTGCGCTTTATACTAACTAAGTTTAAATGGTTTTTTCTAGAATTCAAGGGGTTTTTGTTCAGAAGAAAAGTAAGTGATTGGAGTCTCAATATATGTCTGCCAGTGGAAAGCAGAAAATATGCTTTCGTAATAATAGTGTATATTGTTGATGGTTTAAAATTGGGATTGCCTTTTAGGTACTATAGGCATATGGCTTTTCGTTAGGAGCCTGTGAAAATCAAGGCAACTGCAGGAAAGGGTATTGCATCGAAAATCAGATGCCGAATAGGCGGCCCACTTAATGTATGCATACCCAGGCGGAGATCGGCTTGGGATTGTATTGGATTGGATTGGCTCGGCTCGGCTTGGATCTTCAGTTCACTGTCATTGTCTTTTGGGTGCGGCTGCGTTGGCGTCGCGACTTACAATGTTGCAGTGGCAGCTTTGCCGTTGCCTTTGTTGCATGAATTCGCAAGTTGCAATCTCCGCTGGCTTATTTTCTGGGGCTGGGCCACCGATTTCCGCCTGTTTTTGGCAGACAAAGGCCGTAGCCGATTTCCTCTTCTCACGCATTTTTGCAGACTGACGTCAAACGCTGAGATGAGTCTCGTTATTTTGGCCAGTCTTTCCAGCACTTGTCGCCAAACTTGTTTCGCCCCCACGCAAGAGTAGAGAAAAAACGTGGCCAAAAATAAGTTCAGCCGAAAATTGACAAAAATAACAAAAAGCGGGCCCAAAAAGTGTAAAAACAATTCCTAAACGAGTTTTCTGCGCATGCGCAGCTGAAAATTTGCATGAGCCCGAGAAATATCATGCCCCACCGCAGGTCCAGCGGACGTACAGCCTCATTTCGACCATGCTTCCATTCGACCGGGCGCCCTGGGCTAGACAAATGGCAAGGGTCGGGGATGTATCTCCGCAATATCTTTAATATGCGTGCAGCGCACACATCTCCGGGCGATTTCGGTTCGTGTTTGAAAGTTTTGCACTCGATCGATTCGATTAGCATGGGAATTGCAATCGTTGGCGTCTTCGACGTCTTCAGAGGTGTTAATCGGGTAAAAGTTGCGGTTATGCAATGCCCAGAGATCGTAAAGTGATTTTAGACCAATCTACGTAGGCGTGCATCCCTCGATCCTCTCACTTTTTCGTGGGTTCCCCGCCTGAATGATAACTAATCAAGCATCTTGCTGGGCAAAGTCTCGGGCAAGTGTAAATTAGGAAAACCTAAACACGACTCAATCGTAGGGCCATAAAATATTCGATTTTGGAATTCGTATGTAAATGGGTATGAGGAAGATAGGCAGTAGTCTTGGTTTCTTGTCTTGATCTACAGTATAATCCAGCGAAGTGTCAGTGAAGTCAACAGAACTGCTTCAACCATCATAAAGAACTCTTGCTTTCCCCAGAAGCTGCTCTATAAAGTTGGAAGCAGTGTCTAAGTCGAGGAGAATTCTTCGTGCCCAGCACGATGTGTCACCCATTTATTATGCAATCGTCTAGAGAGACATTTCAATATCAAGTCAAACCGGGCGAACGAAATCGAAACCGCGGCCTCGATGAATAATTCAGTTCCGTCGAGAACGAAGAGGAACCAGTTTGGCGATCTTCCTGATCTGCCCATGCATAATCCGCCTCTCCAGCCCTGGGCAAGGATAACAACTTTCGGATCCTGCCAAGGTTGATCGAAACGAAGAAGGAGCGAGGGAAAAACACCCCAGCTCCCCAGCTCCCCTTGTCGGGGCGCCAGGAAATCCAGAGCCGATTCGCCGAACTGGACCGAATATTTACGACTTTTGGCCAGATTTGCGCTAATTGCGCACAAAATGCGGGCCACAAAAGCGGCAAAAAGCAGCGAAATAAAAATGATTTCTCGGCTTTGCAGTTAAGGTGGCCGAGAGTTGTTTTGCGAATTTTTTTCGATCTTTTCCATACTTTTCAGTTGCTGCAACCACTTACCGGAAGCATTTTGGCGGCTTTTTGCTGCTCGAGGTGGCAATACAAGGCTCCTTTGGGCTAGATCTTGCTGCTGGCAATGGTGTTGCTGCTGCTGCTGTTGCTGTTGCTGCTGCTGCTGCTGCTCTCCTTGTTGCTGGTGTTGTTATTGTTATTTCAGTTAAACGCGACGACAACGACGAGGAGGAAGAAATAGCGCTAAGATTTAGTGTGAGATTTTTGTCGTTAGCTCTTGGAAAATATTTGCTCAGAAAACTGGGCTAAATGCGGTTGCAGTTGTTGCTGCTGCTGCTGCTGTGTCTGCATTTTATGCAATCCGCACAGATCTTGGCTAAATGCTCCACTGCCTCCCAGCAGCAACAACAACTGAGACGCCAGAAAGAGGGAAAGAGTATGTAAAAACCAGGCCGAAAGTAAAAACTGTGTTACACACGTCTGCGCATTCAGTTTTTCACTTTCGGCCAGGCGCGGCGGCGCTCTTCTTGGCCCAATAACTGAATAACTAAATCGCGCACACATATCGAACCGCAGAAAACAATCTGCACAATTTTCCACATTCACTCGAGGCACGCAAAACCAACAAGAAAAAACAAGTCAAACAAAAAAAATGGGAAAATGCAAGAAAAGATCCAGCCACGAAGTTGAGGCGGGCCAAAAGTATCTTTGTATCTTCTCTCTTCAACTGGCGAGTGACCGCCGAGCCAACAGTACCGTTCGAGAGTCGCCGCTGCACTGAATCCGTTTGGTGGCCAAAAAGCGTGGCCAGCAGCAGCAGCAGCCGCCGCAACCAGCAACATGCGACATAACAGAGGCCAGGCAGCAACAGCAACACCAGGCCAGCAACCAGTTGCTGCGCAGCCGCAAAAGCCGTCTGTTAAGCCGGTTAACAGGGCGCTTTTGGCCAAGTTGGCTGCCAGCAGCAGGGAATCAAAAGCACGGCAACGACGCTCAAACAGTCGCGTTCTCGGGCCCCAAAGTCACCCGCAAAGCAAACAAAAGCACTGCGGGCTAATGGCGCTGCTTTAATTGCGCCCCGAGACCAGAAAATTATCAATTATGGACACACTTTTGCGGTTTTGGCGCTAAACGGCAGTGAAATCGGTCACTAATTGTTGGCCATCACGGGCCAAAAGGGGATTGTGCAAGCATTCTGGCTGCAGTCTATGGTGGGGGGACGGTAGTTAAAAGTTTCAGTAAGATAGCTAATTCAAGTCGCTAAAGTAATGATAACTCTTAATAGAGTCAAACGCTTGAAGAGTGTCAGTGGTGGAAGCAAAGGTGGTTTTACGTTTATTTATGCTTAGCCTCAGGGGAATCCCCCAAAAGCCTATTGTGAACGTATTACAAACAATATTGGTTAAAAACAAATAGGGTATATTTGCAGGAAAATATTTTTGATAGGGGATATCGAATCTAAATTTATTAACTAAGCATTTCTTTCTTTCTTATTCTATTCACGCTTAATAAAAAAATAAAAAATCAACTGAGGACTAAAACGAATGGGGTCAATTAATTCTTTTAAATAAGTAATATTAATAAATTTATTTTTGAAGTCCTTTTAGGTTTAATTTGACACTCTTAAAGTAACCAGTGCTTGCCAACTTTTAATTGGATAAAAAAGTTAGAGGGGGCTTCCCCCCGAGACAGATGAATTCAATTTTAAAATAAAACACCGCCCGTTTGATTTATCAAACCAAATTTCTGCACTCTTCCTGGAAACCTGTGCGAAAGTAAGCACACCATCTTCCCGGAGATGGTGCCCCGAGCTTTGTGGATCATCTGGGGATCGGACTGGAGTGGCCAGTGGATTGCAACAGGTGAGGTTGCTGCTGGTCGAAGACGCCTAATGGGCTTAATGTGTTGCGCACACAAGTGGCCAGCAGCGGTGTGTGTCTCTGGGTTTTCCTCCTCTACTCGCAAAGCCCCGATCTGGGTTTGGCCGGAACTCAAAATCAATTCAGGGTCCAATCATTTTTGTGGCTGACCTTTGTTTCGGGCCCACTCCACTCCGCCGGGAAAAAGAGTTTACATAACAAGCATTAAATGCTGTCATCGAAATGCCAGCGGCTGCCAAGCGGCGGCGCGAAATGAATTTCAAATATTTTATCAAGCGATTTGCTTATGCCCATTACTGCTGTTGTCTCTGCCCGACCAACACTGCGATTGCTCCGGCCTTTCTTCCCCTTTCTCCGGCACTCCGCTCCACTCCCAACTCGCATATCTATATCTTATGTGTGGCTTGGTCCGCTGCCTGGCCCCAATAGTCTCTCGGTGTTTTCGGCTCTTTCTCGGGGCATTCGAACTTGTGCCAGGGCCTGTGCGGTAACACTGACAAGTTGCCATGGTGGCTGTGGGTGACCCAAAGCTGCTCTTCTCCAGCTCAAAATTAGGCTGGGGGTGATGTACACCCCGATATTACCTATTAATCTTGCACATCAATTTGTACTTCTGTCGGTTTTGGAACATTCAAATATTATATTTTATTATTTAAAAGCAGTGATGAAAAAATAGAAGGGTAAATGAATGAACAAGATAAAAAAAGGTAGCAATAGTAGAAAAAGCATTTAAGAATAAAATAAATATTCATTTTCCCCTTTCAAAACCTCTCTGAAAACCGGAAAGAGAGAAAAGAGCAAGGTAACTCTCCAAAAGAGACAAAGAGAGCTAAAAGCAAGATGGCGAAGTAAAAGTGATACCCCTATAGAAAGAATTGATACCGAACTTCATGAAAATTATGATCAAGAGCAAGGTAACTCTCCAAAAGAGACAAAGAGAGAAAAAAGCAAGATGGCGAAGTAAAAGTGATACCCCTATAGAAAGAATTGATACCGAACTTCAAGAAAATTATAATCATATCTGATCATTTTTTCTCTGTCTATACATACGTTTTTGTGTCATATAGAGTTGCTGGTTAAGAGACCTAATATTTTACAATTCTAATCCAAGATGTATCACTCGAAATACACTGAATGGCAACGCAGTTTTACTAATATCAACTTGATTTTAGTAGACTATAAAGAGTATTCAGAAGTCGGCTCTCCTTCCAGCCTTTCCCCTTACCTATTTTTAGAGCTGTCTTCTCATTTCATTAAATTCCATTTCAATCGGTTTCGTTTTTATTTCTGCTCTCGCCTTTCCTGCTTTTGAGGGCAATCAATCTCGCATTTGGTAGCTGCTATTTGCCCAGGCGAACATAACACACCCGCGTGGACGACGATGACGACGACGATAATGATACGATAATCATCTCCAGGATGACTCACGTTCGCCTCCTGGCTGTTAAATGCATCCGCTGCAAGTAGCCCTTTACCGGGTCTCCATACGGTCTCCATGTACTCGCCAGTACATGCTTACATACCCATGTATTCAGGGCACGCAGAGCAGCGCTCAGACCTCGGGGTGCCCAACTTCCGTTCGGAGGGAGGAGTAGTACGGGGACTGGGCTAAGAAGGTGGTGGGAGCAGCACACACGGACCGTTCACTAAGTGGAGTGGGTGGGAAGAAAATGTAGGGGCCCTTCAAGGAAAATAGTTTATTAAGCTGTTTTGGGGATTAAAGGATTACTTCAAACCTTGGACCAGGGAAATCCCTGATAATGCAATGTAATCACAATATTTTAGGGGATATTATTGGGAATTCTTTAAGCCTTTGAAATTAGTTTCTTACATTTTGCTCATTGATTGTCATGTTCATTCGAATTTTAAAGGTTTTCCCCCACTAAGGATGCTCGAAATTATAGTATCAAAGGGCCTTAAGATTAGGTATCGTTTAAAACAATCAATTTATCCAGCCAATTCAACAATCAAAAAACAAAGTAATAATATTTCCCAAGGGTGGCTCACCACCAAACAACAAAGGCATGCATGCATAACAATTACCTAGGTCTCCATCAGGGCGGCCAGGTCGCCTTGGATTCCCTGCCAGGTGAACTCCATGCGCCCCTCCTCCAACTTGAGACGACATCTGTCCGGGATGTGCTTGAAGAGTCGCCGGAAGGGGCCGTACTGCTCGAGGCACTGGACATCCCCCAGCAGGATGAGCTTGTTCTTGGCGCGGGTTATGGCCACTGTCAGGCGGCGCTGATCCTCGAGGATCTCCGCCTCCCGCGAGCGTTCCATGTCAGCGGACTCGCCGCCTGTCTTGGAACAGCTGTATATGATCAGGTTCTTATCCCTGCCCTGGAACTGGTCCACAGTGTTGCACTCCAGGTCGGGGTCCAGTTTGGAGACCAGCTTCTTGAGCAGCTCCACCTGCGCTCGGTACGGAGCAATCACGCCAATCCTGGAGGCCTCGAAGCCGGATTTCAATAGTTGCCTCAGCAAGTGCATCACGACGGCCGCTTCGCAGTAATTGGTGTACTTGGATACTCTCCTTTTGGCCGTGTGCTTGCGTTCCTCGTCTTTGTCTTCGCCGAAGCTTTGCTCGATGGAGGAGCAGGTCTCCCCCAGTCGCTGGGATGCCTGCACGAACTCCTGGCAGCGGTCGGTGCAATTGCCAGTATCTATCAGGGTGACAGCCTGCTCCAGATGGGTTAGCAAGGCACGCTGCACCCACCGGGGAGCTTGGCTGCATAAATCCACCTGGAATCTGGCGTCGGAAACCTCCTCGGAGGCGCACTTTAGGGCTCCGCCGTAGGTAAGCTCATTGGCCAGCCGGGAGATGGTCTTGTTCATGCGGTACTGCAGACTGAGCACAGCGGTCGCCCGTTCGGAGTCCAATCTCTGGAACAAAGTCTCATCCGCTCCCCGCAGACGGGCCTCCTTCGACCTGACAATCGGTGGCAGCTGCTCCGGATCGCCCACGAGGACGAACTTGCTGCAGTGAATCAATGGACGCAGTACAGTGGGCTGCAACACCTGCGTAGCTTCGTCTACAATGCAGTAGTCGAACTGGCGACGCTGGAAGAGTGGGTGTCCGGCTCCCAGGCAGGTCACCCCCACAATGGAGGGCTGCTCCAGCGCCTTTTCCAGTTCCTCCACCGTTTTGCAGTCCTTCGTAAGCCTGTCCTCGCTTATCTCCTCCAGCTGGCTGTGAATTCTAGAGCCGGAGCCCAATCTCATCAGGGGCAGATCAAAGGGCAGCAAGCGCAGCAGAAGATTGTCCACGGCCGAGTGAGTTTGCGCTGTGATGAGGACACTCTTGCCGAGCAGATGAAGCAACCTGACCAGGGAAACCAACGTCTGCGTTTTTCCAGTGCCCGGCAAACCCTTGATCAAGAGGTGACTGCTGGTGGTCAAAGCGCGCAGAGCAGCGGTCTTTTGCACCTTGTTCAAGTGCAGCAGCATGGGAGCTCCTTTGGTGAGGATGATCTTGGGCAGAACCTTGTGCTGCTCCGGCTGCTTCTTGGCCACTATAATGTCCCTCAGCTCCTGGAAGCGCTCGCCGTCGGAGAGCAACAGCCCAAGATTGGTGAAATTGAAAGTGGCAAAGCTCTGTGACTCGTGCTTGTCCATGATGAAGGTTTCCTGCCCGTAAAGCTGGCTTAGATCTCGCTCGAGGCGGAGGTCCAAGCGACGAGCCTCCAGGGATACAATATAACCAGAGGCAATGGCCAGGCGCCCACTGGAGCTGATCACCACATATTCGCCCACGTCAAACTGCAAGAAAGATTCGAGATTAGAACACTGTCTGTGGGGGGATTGGGACTAAAATACCCCACTGAGGCTGAGATCTCGGCTGGCGTCGGCCTCTTCATCGAGCTCCAGGCTCTGACGATAGCGTCCCTCTTCAAAAATAACCTTCTGGGCCTTCACTAGCCTCAGCTGGCACACGGCTCTGCCCTGCTGTTGCCTCCTAACCGGATCCTCCGTCCAAAAGGATCGCGAGTGCGAGGACAGACGATTGTGCTGCTCCTCGAGGGCAAGCAAGCCGCACCAGTGCTGCACATAGGCGTGATCCGGCTCTTTGAGGTGCCCCAGAAGCTGTGGCATGAGTTTTTTGAGCGGATGTGAGTCGCTGAGTTCCAGGCTTGGATCTCTCTGGGCAAAGCTGGAGCAGATGGTGTTGTAGGCGCAGTTGCCGCAGGCGCTGTGATGGTAAACAGGTTCGGGTAGCTGCAGAGGCTCCAGGGGATCGTCCTTGCCTGCTGGGATGACTACTTCCCGCGTCAGCCAGTGGGCCAACTCATTCCGGAGCATTACAAGGTCCCGCTGCTCGTTCCTCCCGCTAGGAACCTCGCGCAGAAGGCCCTCCTTGAGGTAGAGGAGCAGCCCCGACTGGGTGTCCCTGCCCTGGGCAGAGTGCATCAGCTGGTAGAGCAGCAGCTGCCCCTTGTGCTCCATGGAAAAGCTGGCCCGGCCGGTCTTCAGTTCCAGCGGTATGATTTCCTCCTTGCGCAGGTGATTCCTCACCTTCACGGAGACATCCACCTTGCCCTTGAGCCCCAACTGGGGCACCCAGAGGTTCTCCTCTATGTCGCGGATCTCGTGGATGCGACCGCGATAGACATCAGGCAGCAGGACATCCGGCTTTTCACCCTTTACATATTGCGCCACAAAGCTGACAATGGGATCGATGAACTTCAGCAGCTGCGCCTCCATTTCCGCCTGGCTGAGATTGCTGGCGTAGAGGAGATGGGCCAAGGCAGAGCTGGCCAGCATCTCCTGGAGGGCAGATAGGATGTGTTCCTTCTTGGAGAGCTTCTGGCGGAGAACCTTTTGCAGCAACTCGTGCACCAGGGTGCCAATGACCATCTGCAAAGGGGATGATACGGGGATTAGATGGGTTCTGTGGATCCGGAGGAGTACCCACTATGGAGCTGCCAGAGTCCAGCCCGCGGAAGCGCTCCTGCAGAACGGACTTGCGCTTGCAGAAGAGGGAGCCGGTGACTGTGGTGCCGGAAATGAGGAAATCCGGCTGTGAGACGCAGTAGCCCTGCTCCTTGTCGACCACATGGCACCCGGCGGATGGATCCCACCGGCCCATCAGGGAGACGGTGTCCCCGGCCTGCAGGGCCATGTGGCTCCAGGGTGCGTGCAGTTGGCACACAGCCGTTTCCGGATCCCCGCCAGAAATCCTCTTCACGTGGATTTGCAGCCCCTGCTTCTTGGGCAGCTGCTCCACCTGCACCACCTCGCACCGCTGCCAGTGGCCCAGATCCAGTCTGTGGTTGCTTATGGAGTCCACAGCCCCAGCCACCGCCAAGTCGAAGTCGTCATCGTCGCCCCAATCGATGTTCTCCAGTTCGTCGGCCCCAAAGTCCAGTTGCTCCTTGAATTTCTTCACAGGATTGGCGGCCGGCCCGTCGGCAGTGGCATTTTCTGTTTTGCTGGGCGTCAGCACACGTTTCGTGGCCATCGCGGGGGCTTTACTTCTTTAATGAGTTTTAAGTTAAGTATTTACTTTTTCAGTTGCGCTTCCAAATATTTTGGCGCAATTAGAGTGGCCGTTTCTTTGTTGAGCAAAGTGCCCAAGAGCTATTGTGGGCCAAGTCATCAGCTATTTAAGAGCTATTTGTTCAGTTCTGGCTTCTAGGCGGGACTTTTTAAAATGTTAAATGTATATTATTTCCTTGCTGGTTATTTAACCTACTTGTTCTTTCATTAAAGCATATTAAGTTCTGATTCTGTAAAATGTTTACTTCGGTTTTGTAAGTATTTTATTCGCATTGCAGAACACTCAGCGTTTTTTAGTTGCGAAAAACAGCCGAGCAGAGGGCGAGACTTCGACGGCAATCGAAACATTTGCTTGCTTTGTTTTCCCCCTTAAATATCTGAGTAAAGACTTGTGTGCCCTTAATTTGTTCTTTATTCTGTTTATATTTTAATTTCAATAAATATGAAGAGATCGAAATGACAAAGGTGTACTAAAAGCAGTTCACTCCTCGCAAGCAGTTCAGTTCTCCTTCCAGACGGTTGCCATAGATGGCGCTGCTTTGGGCGCTCAATTCAAAGGTGGTTTTCGAAAGAAGAACTTAAATGCAATAGATACGACGAAAAATGTACGACTACGAATAAATATGCCCGAAATCGAAAACTTCATTTGGTTTTTAGGCAGAAGGTGCATATGCTGATCCGTCTGGTCATCCCCTCATTCGCGTACTTGCGTAGCAAACACGGCTGGCATTCCGTTCCTTTCGAAGTTAATTTTATAATTTAGATGAACATTTTTAAGTGGATAGCTGTTTCAAACCTGTTTCTAGGGTGCTACTCAGATGCGTTATGTAGCTGCTGGCCAGGCGAATGATTTCTATTTTCGACAGCTTGCGATTCATGGGTTCCGTGGGTATTAGGTTCCGCAGGGCCTCGTAGGCGGAATTTACACTGGTTTTGCAAAATTGATAAGATACAATTATTATAAACAGTGGGTTGAATGTTTGGTTTCTTGTGGACGCACTTGAATGTCCTGTAGCGCTCCCTAGCGTTGATCTTCTGGCGCGGCGGCCGCCTCCTGCTCCCCTGGCTACCGGGGCAGCCCTGGGTCCCCGGGGTTTCCAGGCCCATCTGTGAGTCCTCGGAGTCGGCGGCTGCGCCACTGCAGCCGCTCCCGGTGGCACTGCCACTGCTATTGCTGTCCTGGGCGAACACCGCCATCAAGTAGGAGGACGAGACCGCCATGCGGTGACCGCGGCGATGGGCGGCTGGCGAGCGACTGAACGGATTCTCTGGCCGGTTCCCGACTATATCCACTTCTCCACAAGGAACAGGCCCCCACCCACATATTTGTGCTCGCACGCTCGCTTCTGTTCTGCTAAATGAATTAAGTCATCGGCTAGTGACGACAAATTGTGCGTGAAGATGGGAAACAATAACGAGCGCGCTTCCTCCGCTAAATGTGTGCACTTGTCAAAACAAGCGGGGCTCGCCGACTGCTCAGTGCCCGGCACTTGTGCGCCACTAATTGGGCATCAAGTGGCCGGCGATCCAAGGATAAGTAGCCCATATCCATCTCCACTTGTCCATCGGCGATTTGTTTGCTTTTGTGTGGAGCTGCGGAAAGCGGAAGTGGCACTTTAGACCCTGACCTTCCCTCTGCCCTCCCTGTTTTCGGTTTTTCTGGACCGCACACATGCCACGCATGCGCACCAGTAAGTCAGTCAGTCAGTCAGTCAGTCAGTCAGTCAGTCAGTCAGTCATTTAGTCCCTCAGCCATTCATTCAGGCGAGCCACGCAATGTTTTGAGATGGATAATCCAGATATTTATAAACCAGATTCCAGAGGGTGGCAGCCGAGCAGCCAAGCAGCTCACTGCGAAATTGTGCAAATACTGCAAGTGCTTTTTAATTGCCCGAAAACATTTCTCACAATGGTTATTGTGCTGGCATATTTTGTGGTAGCTGGATTTGCGAATATAAAATGCGATTGGCTTGCTGATGAGTAATTTTCCATATTAGCCATTTTTAGAGCGCATGAAACGCACTTTATTGAAGCGTGTGCGTAATTAGTTTATAAAATATACCCATTACCCATTACACTGGTCAAAAAAACATATGAACTCCTGTAGTTGCATAATCAATACACATATTTTCGCTTTGAATTTAATACTACGCGGTTGAACTTTTCAAATTACCATATTATAACTTATAAATTACCAACTTATAACAGTATTCCTCGTTTTTTAATATTAGGCTTACAAAACAGAGGCGTAAATTAAAGATTTTTCTTTCGATTCGCAGGTTTTTTCGCATTTTGTAACCTGTGCAGAGTTCAAGCCCACCCAGCCCCAGAAAAAACGCCGAGCAGCTCGTACTTGAAATCATTTCACTTTATTTTATACACATTTTTCGAAAGATTCACTTAGCTAGGCTAGAAAAAATCGTAGTGAGAAAACACAATTCGCTTAGGAGTACGGGGGTTACAAACAAATCCAGGGACACAGGGGTCGAACAAGAACGGATCTATATAACATATAATGGGCGTATCGAATCGCTGCATATGGGTGTGTGTGTTGAGTATGCTTCAGTGAGTGTGCGCGTCGTGTGTACGGGTGTTTCTGGTTCTGCGACCAACAACAGCAATCAAAAACCTTTCTTCTAGTAGAAACTTGACGGGTCCTTCGTCGTGCTCTCATCAACTCTTCTTCTTCTTCTTCATCTCTTCGCTTCGTTTTCGTTTAAAATAATTAAAAATAATAGTAAATAAAACACCACAGTCATGATTTTTTAATAGAACACAAAATATACACAAAAAGGAGGAAGCGGCTAGCAAAAGATCAGAAGTGGTGAGGAAAGTTGCAAATAGCAAATATTTACAAAAGCCAGTGGGAGTGGGGAGAAGATATAAGGCGTAGCTCTAGGACGGGAATATCTGTTTCGGGCGCTTCTTCTCTACCTAGGCGTATTAATGTCGCTTTCGCACTTTCGTTTTGATTTTGTTTTATTGATACATATAAATAAAATTCTTGTTTGTATTTTTTCAATTTTGCTTAGTTTTATGATTTTTTGTGTTTAGTTAATCGAACTAACTCCGTTTTTGTTATAAAAAAAATTGGCTAAAAGTTTAAAAAAATATGGAAGTGGCCGGGAAATTTCTTTGATCGAATGATGCACAACAAAGTTGTCTCCGTGTGAGTGAGTGGGCGTGTGTGTGGGTGTGAGGGGCGGGAGGAGTTTCTTGGGGCGGGGAGACAGAGGGAGATAGAGACAGACGTTCCGGGGGGAGCGAGAGAGGGTGATCTGCTGCATTTGACTCTGTACAGGTTGGTGACTTGACTAATTCGGGCGAGGGCGTGGCCGGAGCTGACCCCTGACCTTAGATCAGCGCCGTTATCAGCTTGGCCTTGAAGTTCACGAACTTCTCGCTGGTGGCCGCGACGCGCTGCAAGGAGAAGGGGATGGCATATAAGTAACCATGTAGTGAAAAAGTATTAGAAAGCATTACGTTTAAGTCGAAAACCCTTTTCTTGTGACCTAATCGATCATAAAAAGCTATTCGCACACTCACCAGTATCAAGTCCTGGACCAGGTTGGCCAGTCCGCGGTTGGCCAGCACCACGAGGCGCGTGACCGGGCCGGGAATGCCCTCGGTGTAGCCGTCGGCGTTGCGGGTGCTGTCGCCATCCGCGTCCCCGTCGCCGCCCAAGCTGCCGCCGCTACTGCTGCCGGCGCCGCCGCCCACCGAGTTGGCCGCCTCGTCGCCCTGCTGGGTCTGAACGCTGCCCGAGAAGAGCTGGTGTTGCGAGAGGGGTGGAATATCCCAATAAGACACCTCTGGATGGGTCGCTAAATATGCAGGAGGTACTCACCCTCACCACGTCCAGCAGGAAGTTGCCGGAGCCTCCGGCTCCCAGAGCATTGCCGCTGGGCGAGCCACCTGCTCCGCCGCTTGAGCCACCGGCCAGACCTGCACCGCCGAAGCTGAGGAACCTTTTGAACAGATTGCTATTGGTCATTATCCATTCGAAATCATATGGTTGACGAATATAGATTTGTTGTTGATTTCGATTCATGTGTTGTTGATTTGTTGTTGAATTTGATTGTTGAGGTGAGGACATTCCATTCCCATTGGGTAGTTGTTGGGTGAATTCCAAATGTTGAATTTTGATTTATATGTTTCGAATATTTTTTGCATTAGTTAGTGGTTGAGGTGGGGTATCCATTCCAATTGGGTAATGGTCGAGTGAGTTTCAAATGTTGTTGAATTTTATTTTTTAGTTTTGATATTATACAATCGTATATTGGTTGGTTGTGGGGCGTATTCATGTGTTGTTGATTTTTTATAAAATAGGGATTTATAGTTTTTTTGATTTGATATTGATTTTTTATTTGTTGTTGAATTGTTTTAGGGGTGAAAAGGAAAGTAAGGCGTGCGATTAGTTGTGTTTTGTGTTATTAAAGTGTTTGGCAACGATATGGTAAAGGGGAACCCTCACTTACCTCTTGTTGCGATCGTCCAGGTCGGCAGTCTCCTCCGCGGAGTCAAGGGTCAGCTCATCGATCGCCGGCGACTTGGACTCGGACAGCTGCAGATCGTTGGTGCTCAAGGCCTTGTCATTCACACCGGCCGAGGTCGAGACACTGGGCAGTTCATTGTTGAAGCTCAGCTGGATGGGCTCGTTGGACTTCAGGGGAATGGGCGCCTGGGCGATCGGCGAGGAGGCGGAAGACGGGGACAGGGATTGGGCGGCCACGGCGGCGGCGGCGGCTTCCGCCTCCTTTACCTGACGGGCCACTCGGATCGTCTCCTCCAGTTGCTTGTTGATGGCCGATAAGTCGATCTGGGTATCGGTGGCTCCATTCTTTTGGGGTTTTTCGGGTTTTGGTCATAGGTGTGTTTATATTTTTGGTGGGGCATTTGTTGCATTATTTTTTATTGTGGGTGTTGGTTTAGAAATTTTAAATTTTTTGTAGCGTTGATTATGTGCGTGTGGTGGGGAGGGGTGAGTGGAGGGAGAGGGTTCAAGGGTGGGTGGGTGAAAAGCCCAAGGTCGAGGGTTTGAGGGATAGGCAAAGCGTAGGATTCGGCGACGTGTTATGTGTGTGTTTAACAGTGTTTCGTGTGTATTTCGTGTCGTTTTGGTTTTTATTTTTTCCAGTGTGTTCGGGTATGGTGAGTTCAACACAAGTGAGGTTATGTCATCGTTTGTGAGGTTAGGGTGAATGTGGGGTTAGGTGGAGACAGAGTGGTTAGATGGTTTTTGTTGATCATTTGCACAGGCGATTTTCGTTGTCGATTGTTGTGTCGAAATCGATCGATTGATTGATGGCAGTTATCGAATACGTGCACAAATGCGTTCGATGTATTTGTGTATACATTTGCGGTTGTCAGTTATCGTTATCGTTATCGGTTATCAGTTATCAGTTATCGGTTATCAGTTTTCGGTGGAGCATTGTTCGTATTTTTTGATTGATTTGATTTGATTGTTTTGGTGGTGAGTTATTTGCATTGCACAAATCGAATCGGGTTTTAATGGAACATGAAAATAAAGAGAAAAAGATACAAAAATAAGCAAAAGAGAAAAACAAAAGGAGCGAGACAGCACAGATAGAGAGAGATAGGTAAAGATAAACGGAGAGGAGCGCTTAGTCTAGAAATCCACATTATCAGACATCGACTATCGTTTACGCTTCCTTGGGTATACTTTTCAAGCGTTCTTAATTATTTTCTTTATTTGCGGAAAGGTGGCAAGCGAATCTCTGTAAGTCCCTGTCAACTCTTTTGTTTTTGTTTCTTTATTCTGCGGCGGGCGAAAATACGAAGACGGCGAAAATGAGTGCGGAAATGAGTACACTGAGTATCGAAAATTAATTCTGGGGATGAGAGCAGAGATAGTTTCGGGATGAAATGCACTCGTGAGTGTGGTGAGTGTACGAGTGCAGTCGTGAGGAAAAAACACCCAACCAACCCACAATTCACCATCGTTTCGAGAGCGACAAAAATGAGCTTAATGGGATTTGTACACGCTTTTTTCGAATCTGTCTGGGCACCAAAAGTGTGTATGAATATTTTTGGAGATTTTTGAAAATCTCTAGGTACATCACAACTCTTTTTTGAAGTGTCCAAAAGCAGGCAGGAAAATATTAAATGTGATATATACAGAAATTAACAATATGTTGCCTACTCTTAGACACCATCCACAAAGCTTTGAAATCTCTAAAAATGTGATGTTTCTGGCTTGAGCAAAAAGTCACAGGAGAATACAAATTATTTCGGTATATTTGGAAATGTATTAAAAATGGCTTACACAACTAGTACAATATAAATGTAATATATATTAATTTATTTTGTAAAAAACACCTACTAACCTATGTGGAATGAGCGTGCGCATGAGGGAGCAGGAACGAAATAAGAAGAAAATAAGGTAAAAAGTGGAGAGAAACAAGATTAAGGGAAACATTTTAGGAGAAGATGACAGTCAGAAAGAGAGAGATAGATAGTGAGAGACAGAAAGGGACAGGGAGAGTGGAAAACAAAAAACAGAGACAGAGAGAGAGAGAGAGAGAGAAGGCTGGTGAGTGCGTATGTGTGCTGAAAACCAGTGTGCTAAAGGTAATTTCAAAACAATCAAGTGTTGGTTAACAATGCCAATTCAATGAGAACTTCACTTTCATTTTATTATACTCCTTTAACGTTTATATCAATTTCTGTAGAGGGTGGTTTGGTGGTTGTTGTTGTGCTGCGCGGGAAAATTTGTAAGGGAAAGAGAAACCAATTTTAAAAGCCAATTCAATAGTACTGCTTGTCAGAGCTTTATAATATCAAAACCAAAGAGACATCTTGAATCATTTATAATCAAATGGTGTATACCACTTAAATATAAAAAATCCGTAATTGATGCGGGTGCCAAAGAAATCACAAGATGAAAACATCATTTAAGTGTCTAAAAGTGTCTAACAGTAAGTGTCATTAAAGTGTCTAACAGTATGCAACGAAAACAGAACGTTGTGGTGGAGTTCGGAGCTCAGAATATTTAGTAGCATACTTTTAGACACCCGTCAATGATTCCAGTGACACTTTTGGTTTGAGTTTTTCACAGTTGTTGTAGCAAATGAAACGCACTTTAGTTGGATTCGGTGGTTGAGGTGCTGGTAGTGGTGGTGGTGCTGCTGCTGCTTTTCTCCGCATCGATCTCGTTGTCATCATCTGGCTCGAAGGTGGGCAGTTCGATGGTCACCCGGGTGCCACTGTCACCCCCGGAGGTGGAGGTGGTGCTGGTGGAGCTGCTGCTCTTGGAGCTCTCATCGTCGTCATCATCGAAATCCGCATCGAAACTGGTCCTGGCCGCATTCGCACTGTTGCCCTGGATGGCGGTACGCAGCACCGTGGGTCCCAAGGTTCTCAGGAGCTTCGAGATAATGCGGTTCGCCTGGTCGTCGATTTGCTACAACAACCACGTGGTGCGTATACGAATTTAGGTACGGTGGTGCAGGTGCATAGGGTTTTGAGAGGGTTTGAGTGGAGGGTAGGGGAGATTAGTTAACTTCAGTGGCTCAGTTTTGGTTACATACAATGCGGATGGTGCTTGGGGGCTTGGTCAAGGGTTTTTGGACGGAGCATGGAACTTAAGGCTTACTGGGAAAATCAACAATTTACATGGGGCTGATTTTAGAATACATGTGCGAAGCGGTTCAGAGGGTGAAAACTACGGCATATATGAGAGTGGAGTGAGGGGCGTGGTTCCGGAGCGACTTAAGGTGGTTGTAAGGTGGTTTCTTAAAGAAAAATGTTCAAATACCAAGAACTATGTAGAATTTGAAAACCAATCTTAATTTCTTAGAAAATTCTTTCGAAAATATTAATTTTGAAGCCACTTGACCCACAACTTTTGAACCGATTCCAGAGTTTCCTCTCCATTTGCTATATAATGAGCCACAATCTCTGTTCGAAATCGAAAATGCTTTTTCTAAATGACGTTACTGATGCTCTCTTGCTTCTCATCTTCATCCTTATGTGATTGTTGTTGTTCTGGTGGTTGTTGTTCTTGTTGTGGTTGTTGTTGTGATGGTGGTTGTTGCTTTCAAATCCTTGTTTGCCTTTTAAACTCTGCCCTTTTTGCTAAGTGCTCAATCAAAGACGGGCAATAATTTCGTAATGTTGTTGTTGTCAATTGTTGTGGCCTTTGTTGTTGTGGTTGTTGTTGTTAGATTATCTCTGGTTGTAATAAAATAATTGGTAGAATTTAATAAACGGTTTATATCGGCTATTATGGTTAGCAATTGTGGTTCTTCGATGCTGTTGTTGGTGGGGAACAGAATGTTGGTGGTGGTGGTGGTGGTGGGTTCAATTATTGGTGGGGTGCTAGAAGTGGTAGTAGTGGTGGTGGTGGTTGTTGCAGGCAAAGTTGTCGTTATCGTTGTTGCTGGAGATGGAGTTGGATTTGGAGTTGGACTTGGACTTGGACTTGGAGCTGGACCCGAGGTTGTCGCCGGCTCCAAGAAGCGCGGCAACAGCTGGACCAGCTCCTCCACTGGCGTGCTAGTGGTGCTACTAGTGGTGCTGCTAGTGGTTGTTGTTGGATTACTGGGACTGGTGGTGGTTGTTGTACTTGTTGTTGGGGATGAAGATGCCTGATTGTTAGAGCTTTCGTCACCTTTCGTTCCGGTGCCAGTTTGTGGCGCAAACGTGGGCAGATCGATCTTCACCCGCCGGCTTTCCTCCACTTCGTTGGCCCCCTGGCTCGGTAGTTCCGGCAATGGTGGTGCACTGGCACTCCTCGTCGCCGGACTGCTGGATGGCGCCGAGCTGTCATCGTCATCATCGAAGTCCGCATCGAAGTCGGCATCGAAATCGGAGGCGGGCGTTGTACTGCCACCGCCTGCTGCACCACCCGCACCACCGCGGTTTCCGGACAATATGCTATTCAGGAGACCCGGACCGGCCACCCGAATCACCTGGGCTATAATTCGATTGACTATCGAGTCGATTTCCTAGATCGAGAGATCAGCGAAAGGTCAGCAGAAAATATGTGGCTTTGTACTGGGTAAGTGAGATTCTTTGGTGGTTCTGGTTGTTTTTTGGTGGTGCTTTCCACATGAGATGCAGTAGATGCAGTAGCTGACTGTTGTTGGTTGGTCGATTGTTGACTGTTCTGATGATCTTGGCCAATTGTTGGGATGATGATTATATCTGTTTGCAGGCTGAAAACTTAATTGTGGGTGTTGTCTACTTGTGTCTGTGTTCGTGTCTGTTCATGTGTCTTTGCGGGTGGTTCAACCTCTGCTACTGGGTGGAGGTGGTGGTGCTGGCATGCTGAGTTCGGGGGTGGTTTGGTTGGGTGCTGGGTGGAGTGCTCGTTTGCTAAGCCTAAAGAAAAACATGCAACAGTTGGAGGTACGCATTTCCAGAGGAGAGAGGAGGGGACCAAGCCAATATTTGTATCGGGATAAAGCCTTAGGCTACGATTTTCTTATTGTTTTCTCGTCAGCGCTCCTTTGCAAAATCGGCATCGGGCTGGAACTGGGTTAGGTCCTCGGGCAGTTGGTCATAGTCCTTGGAGCCCTGCTCCTTGTCCTCCCCTGCGCCAGCGTCGTCCTCTTTGGCTGGCTGGCGGGGATGCAGACCCCGGTCGAAGGCCGGGTTGAGGATCGTGCCCAGAACCACGGGCCCCACGCGTTGCAACACATTATTCACTAGGCGATTGATCTGCACATTGATCTCCTATGTGAGGAAAACATGTCGCGTGGCGCCAAGTTCAATACACTTTCGTATAGACAGGGGTATATGGTTTTCTTTTCTTATCTTTTTTCATTCTGGGTTCCTAGGAGCCCGGGCTAAAAGTGTCTGAGTGGATTGGTATAGTTGGCTCTACAAATGGGATTGGCTGACGATTCAGAGGGACAGAGGGGCTTCGGGGCGGCTTATGGTTCATGGTACATACAGGTCTATGATCTATAAGAGGGTGCTTACCTTGGTGATGTCGGGGAACAGTTCGCGCAGCAGTCCAATCGTCCGCTTGTTGCGATCGGCTATCAATGTTTCTTGGTCTTTGGCGCCCAATGTCAAGACATCGATTTCCTGTAAAAGGGGATGGAAGGAACGAGTTTTAGCTCCAAGAAACGGCTAAGATACATTTACGATAGCAAGTTTATTTGTTTTTCTTACAATAATTAAAAAAATATATGTATACTTGGAATGCTCATATTTTATTAAAACCTCATGCTTTTATGCATTAATTACTAGTTTGGGGAAGTTCGGCCAATTTACATAGATAGTGAGTGACACCCACATAAATAAACAAATCGTTCATAAGCCTGTTTACCTGTTTAAAGAATCTTCAGACTCATTTAATATTTATAAACAATACAAAGAATTGGATGACTGGCAGAAAAGAGCTGCAGACAAAGCCTTTCCCCGCGACCTTAGCCATTTGAAGCCCAGTTGACTTTCAGGTTGGCAGAGACTGGTTTTAAGTGTGAATTACTTTTTCTGCGGTCGGGATAAGCAATAATACCTATATAATTTCGTACATCTGTTGCATAACCTGGCAGTGAAACAGCGGAGAAGACGAGGCGGCCGCAGCTTCAGCAGATGCCAGACGAAGAAAACAAAAGGCCCCAAAGTGCCCGCAAATTGACAAAACTTTCACTTCAGACAATGAGTTGCTGGTGGTTGCCCCCCGACCCCATTCGGGGCGCCCCTGTCATTGGTGCAATCAAGTCGACAGTGTAAATTGTAATTTTTCTGGGGCTACAGGAGATCTTCTATCGCCGCAGCACCACATCGAGTGGCCCTGTTTTAGTTGAGTTTCCTTGGGCCAAGTGGGCGGTGTGGTGCTTCAGTTTAGTGGGTGGCGGTGCTGCTGCTCTTCGACCCCCTAACTCAAAAATATAGAAAAACCAAGAGTCAGGGGGCCCAGAAAGCCAAATGACTTGGCAAAAAGTTGTTAACGTTAATGGGCAATTGCCAACTGTGCAACAACAACAGCAATAAGCTGTCTAAGCCAAGAAAATATTGCACAATAAATTTTCAAATTGCATTAAAATTGCATTTTGTGGGCGGTGGATGAATGGCTGAACGGGCCGCCAAGGAGGCAGCTAACTTTTGGACAATCAACAGCACGAGTCACTAAGCAGCAAAAAAGCAAGGGCGGAGGCAAAGGCGACTTCTTAGTTGCAACAATTGTCAAGGTGCCACCAGGTGCAAGGGATTCCAAGCAGCTCAAAAGCAGCACAATCTAATAATATAGCATCAACACTTTAACAATTGGAAAAGTTTCTTCCGCTGCTCTACAGTGAACAAAAAAACAAAATAAAAAGGTTGTGCTGGGCAGCCATTTCAATATCGGACAATGAAGTCGAAGTTTTAATACTCTTAATGGACCAAGAGATAAAGACAGTGGGCAAAGTATTGGATTTTTATAGAGGAAAGGAATAATATCTAAGAACTAAATTATTTATTTTTTTAAGGTTTTTACTGCTGAACGGCTTTAAAATCACTTATAAAAGTGCCTAACGGTATGCAGTAAAATCATGATTTTTAAAATATATTGTTGCCTACTTTTAGGCCGTGTATCCCAGAAAATTATATATTATATCCCAATTACCAATTATTTACCAAACACTATTAAACCATCTGTTTGACTAATATTTATAAATATTCAATGACTATACATATCCCCCATATATCATCGCCGACAATACCTGCGGTTAATGAGGCAATTGTCTATATTCTACCATTGTTTTTACCTGCCCATTATTCCAATTGTTAATGGCTTTCGCATGTGTCCACCTCTGTTGGCCTCTCGCCGAAGCACATCTTGGCCAGTTAATGAGACTATGCACTTGGAATTTTGCAGGGTATTCCCATAAAACTGTCACGTTTTCAGCCAGCTAACTTTCGGAATGCTACTTAAAGGCGAAAGAGATCCCCAGGCCGTGGATATAGCCATATATATGGATATAGTTATTTCTCGGGGGCTGGATGTTGCTGCTGTTGCAGTGTTTAATTGACTCAAAAGTCAGTGCGGAAGTTGACTTTTACACGCGGGCGGAAGTCAGCAGCGGCGACGATGATTATGACGGCCATGATAACGATGATGAGGAGCATAAAATAAACTTTTGCTAGTTTGGCCAACAAACTGTTGCCAACTCCGTGTCTCCCTTTCGCCCCGTCCCGTTCTCCCCCGCAGTGTATATTCATCATCATATTTTAAGCTGTCTGTCAGTGTCAGTTTAGTGCGACAATTGTTTGGATATTGCCCGGGGAAGGAGCCTTTGCAGGGGCCAGGGGGCCAGAAACTACTTAAGGCAGAAGTTACGTTTTTATGGGACATCTTAATGAATTTCAAATGAGTTCAAGCCCAGGAGCCGCCTCGTGGCAAACGTCATTAAAGCGAATGCTGTGAATTTTAAGCAGTCTGCAGTATGTTGGTAATTTCGTTTTCAGTTTCAGTTTCGGCTCATGCCAAGGCGGAAGACACCGCTTATACAGAACCGAATCAATCGAATCGAATCGAATGGAAGCCAGAAAAATAGTCAGAAAGAAAACAATTGATGGGAGCGCCGTTGAATGTATAAATTGCCTTGACCTTAACCAACTTAAGGCGACTCTCGACTCGATAAAATGCCACAAATTACTGCCAAAGTCAAGCTCTCGTAGAAAGAGATATAAACGAGTGTAAAAGCCCCCGGCCAAGAAACTAGATTCGATAAGTCACAGGCTGTGCATAAATTAACAAAGCAAACTGGTATATTTTATTTTATGTTTGTGGATATTTTATTCAGACTTAAATGCTGGTTAAAGAGCTTTAGTGCTGGTCTGTGGCACTGTCTGTCTAATATAAGTATGCAGATAGCCGTTCCAAATATACATTCGTGTGGCATTATTCATCGTAATATCTTGTTAGGGATCATATCTTGTTCGCCTATTTTGAATGCTTTTTATAGAGCGCTTGGGCTGCGCCACAGCCGCAACATTCCACGAAAACAAATTGAAATTCCGATTTAATTGCAAACGCGACCTCAACGACAGTGCGTGTCATGACCGCAGTGCCAGTGGATAGGCTTCTAAATCCACACAGACACACCGGGCCACGCCCATTGCTAATCCAGGGGAGGGGCGGTCGGCGAAGCCTTTTAGCCACTTGTCAGTTGGCCCGCCAAGGGGCCTTGTTCGGCGGCTAATAAATACGCGACACAATTAAATTAAATTGAAAAACGGGCGAAACTGGAATTCGAAAACGAATAAATCAAGTGAGCCACAAGACATTGGCTGGTGGCCGGGTTAATTATTCCCAAGCACTGGCTAATCGCCCAAGCCAACAAGCCTGTCTGTGGAGCTATTTTTCGCATTTGGGACTCCCTGCTGTATAAATTGTCCATGCCTTCCCTCCGCCCGACATGGCAGACAAGGCAAGCGCGTCTCGGTGCCACTTAGCCAAATGCAGCTACCAACAAATTGCAGCCACAGCCACTACGGCGAGCTGCGATTGACGTTTTCTCGTCGCACAACACGGCGTATGCGTGATGTGTGTGCAGGAGCGCGAAGAGAGGAAGTTGTTCGGCCCAGTGGCGCAGTGGGGCAGGGGCTGCCAGAAGGGGCGGGCAGGAGCCACTGGTTACGCAAGCGGAAAGTCTATCACTGGGTGAGCGTCTGCTCTTGGCAGGGAATCAGGCAAAGTTTACTCGGGGTGGGTGCAAGGCAAAAGTAACACACAGTCCATAGAGAGACACATAGCATTGGGTAAATAATTAAGAAAAATATAACAAAAATAAGGAAGAAGCAAACAATAAATGCAGAAAAATGGAAGGGAACAACTTTTAAATCAAGTCAAACCGTATTATTATAGGAGTTACCTATTTACCTATTTTCAAACATTAAACTGCTTATTGAGTCAAGTATGGCCCCTTATTTAGTCCATGATCGGGGAGCCCTGGACTCTATGGAGAGGGGAGCTGCCTGGCAGTCCCTAGCGCTCGGCTTCCCCCAAATGTGTTTGTTATACCAAGAGGCAGGCGAGCCGAAGTGCGAGCAAGTGACAACAATGGAGACATCATTGCAGTTGACATCGCACCGCATCGAGAAAATGGTCCGCAGCTCCGCCTGTCTATATATTTTTGCCCGATTTTCCCCGAATTCCCCTGCTTCTGGGCAGCCAGTTCAATCGCCATTGTCATCGTCTCGTTAAGTGATTTATGGCGCAAGGCATGTCAACACGCCGAGATGAGCATCGGCTCGCACTGTGAGTGAACTATATATATGCACAGTAATACACAAATCGACTTCATTAACGTATCAGCGTTTTGTGGGCTAAGTTTTGACCCAGTTTTCGCTCTTAGCCGCAGAGCCAAATTGGGCAACAACAATGCTCACCGTTTTGTGTAACATTTGCTTTTGGGCTGGAATTTTTTCGGTTTATTTGCTGGCTTTTTTGGCTCTTTTGCAGATGTTCAGAGATGTTATAGTGCCGGCGTGGGTGCAGGCATTTAAAATATATTATGTCTGCATGATATCACTGGGTTGCCCAACGCTCTGTGGCAAGCTGCAGTTTTGGTGGCCCCAGATTAAATCATGTTGGGCTTTCAACATATCATAAACCATTTTACAGCACATCTTGAGAGGGTTGCATTGTTACTTCAGTCTTGAAAGCCATGTGAGCTAAGCTTCGAAAATGGTCAACTTCTTTTCAGTTAAAATGGACAGAAGTAAGTTAGTTCCTAACGAAAAAATCTATCTCCCTCTTGTTTATCAAAAAAGTTCAGTTACTTAAACCACTTTTTGTATCAGCGTATGTATTTGGCATTTAAAAAAACGTAAAAATAAGCAGTTTACTGGGTTCATTTGTGACAGTTAGTAGACCCAAAAAACTTCCTATGGGCAAAAATACGCGATACATTTTCGTATTTCACACGGATTTGAGAGATAATTGCCTGCCAGCTTTGATTGACAAACATAACGACGCTGATTTGTATAATATTTGCACGGAGCCTCCACAGCTGCGCGGAGGCTCGGAGATTTGTGCAAATTGTTGCACAAAGTGAAAGCCATGAAACGACATAAAACAATGCTGAAAACTGGCCGGCTGCCTGGCCGAATAGTTTTGGCCAGCAAATCAGCCGGGGCGAGGGCAGGCGCTCGAACGGGGTGCTAATTGCCGGCACAGTGATACAATGATCCCGCCGATGATCGAATGCGAATGGGGACTGGGGGAACTGTCTCGCCCGGCAATTAAGTAATAAAATAACAGAGCTGCAGTTGGCTTACTCAACTCTGGTCGGGAGTCCGGTTTTTCGGCCGGGCCAACACCCAGCCGAGCACAGCCAAGGAAACAGGTACCAAGTGTGCCAGCTTCTTTGGAACTGGTCTGCTGGTCTGCTGGACTGCTGCTCTGCTCTCCACGAGATCGCCGCTCGGATCAGGTTGGACGGGCCCAGAGACCCCGAGACCCGGATTGGCCAAAAAATGAAACGAAAACGCAAGCTGCGGCCGAAAAGTAAAAGGAAGTTTTCGCCGACTGGCCAACATGTTTGGCCGCTTGCTTCCCCTTCCGAAAAGCCAGGCCAACGCAGTCCAAGTGCAAATTTGCCAAGCAAATATGGTCGAAAGGGCAACCGAGGCGGCAGCACGCGCTACTCCGCGCCACCTGAGTGCCAGCGAAGGTAGCTGCAGGAGTTCCACTGACTCGGGCACTTGGCCAGCCAGTTAGGCCCCAGTTTGTGGCCCTAAATTGTTTTTGCAGCCAGCTGCCCGCTTTACAGATCCTAGCCCAGGCGAATTTCACGTTTAATACTGATGGGGTGGTAAGCAGCCTTTCGGTTTGGAAGTCTGGGACCAGCCTGAGGGGAAAAGCCTACGAAAGCTTCGGACAATATTTGATCTACACACTCGCTTGTGTGACTTTGGGCTGTTTTATCGTTTTCTCGATACAGTCAGCCAAGCAAATATTTGCCCTCCACTAGGCTTCTTTGTACAACTCGATAGGTCTCCTGGGATTCTATTATTTTAGCAGTGCCAATAACTAGGTAAACAGTGGCGATGGAACGCAGGAAGGTGGCTTGGGGGGATTATGCTGCCCCCAAAATTAGAGGCTTACTCAAGAAGTATCACCTCCACGCTAATTCTCAAATTGAACTCAAGTGAGGTTCAGTGATGTATTTTAGGTTGGCTGGGATAGCCCCGAATGTTCCTAGGATGCAGCGCAATAAAAGTTGCTAAATTTAAACGGTTGATGGAATAGAATTAAATATTCTCATTAGCGGATGTTATAATAACATAATATGATGGGAAGGTACAAACATAGTGGGTATATTTTAAGGGAATTTTTGTATAAAATGGAGTCAAGATGGTTATGTATTATATTATTTATATTAGAAGATATTATATATTTCAGCCCCCTGATATACTTCTTACGTTAAGTGAAAACGAACTCTTTATGCACTTTTGGAACTATCACCTTTTCCTTATATAGTATAAGATGATCTTTAAATACATTTTGGGCAACAAATTATCTTAACTTCATCTTAGGTAACTTTTCCAAAAATTTAAGACCACCTTAGGTTATTTCATCTGAAATACATAATTCGGTCCTCAATCATAATCATAGGTATAGGGAATTCACATATCTATCTGCATTCATCCTTGCGAAACCCATCCCCGAACACTCCACGTAGATCTCCCAATGTTGGGAGCCTACTATCCCAAGTTTAGATCAAATCGAGCGTCGTTTGACCTTTTTTCCAGCGTTCTGGGCACTCACCTTGCCGTTGGCCAGCGGGATCTGCAGGACGTCGAGCTCCTGGCTGCCGGCGGGCTGCGGCAGCGGCACGGCGCTGATCAGGCAGGCGGCGCTGCCGAGGACGAGGATCGCCAGGAGGTGCTGACTGCTGGGCTGCCGCATGCTGTCTCTGTCGCGCGCGCGTGGGGTGTGTGAGAGCGGGAGGTGGGCGCGTGTGTGGGCGGGAGCGCTGGAACGAGAGGGCAGGCAATTAGTGGTGGTGCGGGGGCGAGTCGGCGGGCGGTGACCTTGTGTCGCGAGGAGAGTGAACACCGAGGACCGACGGAATGAAAGCCAAGACTAAAGCCGAATAAAATCGTCTTGTTTGATTTCCAGTCTGTGGGTTGTTCGCTTCTCCGGCCCAAGGTCTCGGGGCGATGCGGATGCTAACGACGACTGTCAACAGCGATGGCCAGTGGCCAGTGGCCAGTGGCCAGCTGAGGCGGCGCTTTGGTCAAGTTTAAACATTGGACATTTCTTGGGCAACTCGGCGTATGAGTTATGCCAGCAGTGTGCAACGGCGGGCTTATAAATCACAACAAAAATTATGTAATTTTCGTTTTTCTTTTCACTCAAACATTTGGCCAGCAGCGCTGTGTGTGTGCTGGCTGTTTTTAATCTTTGTGCAATTTCTATGGGCAAAGCTTTTCAAAGCTGGGCTTTTGTTGAAAGAAATTGAATGAGGCCCCGGGGCAGGAGAGAGGCGGGCAGGTGCGAAAGCCAGGCCTGATCCGTAATTACACACAAAAATGTGAGAAAATGCAGCAAAACGAGCAAAAACAAAAACAAAGCTCTAATTGAAGAAAGGAGAGGGGTGTCATTTCTTTGGTCAACAACTAGGCAACATTGTGAGTCATCCCGAATTTAATGGCAGACACTAAGTACTTAGTAAGGGAAACCGCAAATTAGAATCGCTGATTGCCTTATTAGACTTCGGCACGAAAGCGAGTTGACATTGCGGGCTCAAAGGTGAAGGCTCTGGCAGTTGTCATCATAAATGTGGTTAAAAACCTAAGCGCTTACTATAGTTTATGAAACGTTTTTAGTCATACCTAACTTATTTTAGGGAAAGATTCTAGCCACTTTTTCATTTGCACTACAATAAAAAATAAACCCGTTTAGTTTTTGACTTTTTCAGCCTAATCAACACCCTGCTTTAAGACAATTTATTGCTGTTTTTTGATATTTTGAACCAAAATAAATTTCACTTTTGTGAAATTGTTTGTGAAATACATACCCTATCTAGCAACCCTAATTGATAAACTGAAAACTTCTCCAACTCTCATTTAAGGAGCTTGCCCGTTTTGGGAAATACCGAATAAATTGGGGGAAACTGCGAGCGCCGAAGCCCAAGTCATCTCCAGCCGCGGCAGGCAAGAAGTGAACTTGAAAGCGTACTTTGGGCCGCTTTGTTTTGGCCGCCTCTGCCGCTTTGTTTTGCTGTCAATCGGCCATCAGTCAGGCAATTTGGCAGCACGGGGGCCGCGAAAGGGGGCTGCGCAGCGGAAGTGCCCCTCGGGCGGGCGTGCAGTGCTGACGGTCAGGTCTGCGTCTTAACTTGGCCCGAAGACTGCGGCCGTCGAAGTAGGGCGCAAGCGCCAGGCCCAAAGCCCGGAGCCGAAGGCCCGAGCACAACAGAGAGGCGAAAGAGAAAGAGCGGTGCCGGCAGCCACAGAGCCAGGCGTTATGTCATCGTCTCCGGCCTGGCTTTTACTTTCAGGCCCTCTCTTTCGGCACGATCCACTGGCTTCTAACAATTGCCGAAAAGCGATCAGTGATCAGCAACGTGACTCGACATCCACCGCTCGGGCCCGGGCCTTGTTGGAGTTTGCATACGGAACTGGGCTTTTACGCGACTCGCGGGCCATTGCACAAACATCATAAGACTCGTGAAAACAAAATCGCATCTGGCATTGAGTGCAGGCCGCGCCGCGGACATGTCGCAATTAAAAGGCGAAGCCCCGAAGCAGCGGCGGGATCAGGGCTCGAACGCCATTTGGGCCCGGTGACTGGCTGTTTCCCCTTCCCGAAGCAGGGCCGCAGTAGTGCACTTCCTGGGGCCAACTCTGCAGGCTCGGGGAGGCCTTCATCGATTCCCTGGTGGCTCTGCACAGAGCCCCGAGCCATCTCAGCTCTTCTAAGAACATGAGCTGTCTTGCGGATGCTTAGAAAGCACTGAGTAGCTCTGGACTGTTTCAGGCTTCTTGGCCACCGCCTGATCTGCGCGCCGCTCCCCCGTCTTCGAGCCGATTTCAGCACTGCACGCGAAACCCCCCGAAACGCAACTTGGAAATTGGCAATCAAAAACGTTTTTGCGTTAACCAACTCGCATTATTGGGCAATCGAACAAGGTAAATGAATGCAGCAGCGAGAAGTGGGACGAAACCGAAGTAGTCCAGCACACGCGTTTTTCGACGTTGTTGTGTTTTGTGATAACTCTGGAATTTTCTCCGGAGTTGGGAGTTTCTCGTCGGGTTTCCCCGTTTTGTTCACAAGCCAGAAATTCTCGAAAATTGCGTTGAGCACAGCAAAAAAAATGTAGAAAAAAATGTGAGTGGGTGTTTCGGTGTTGGCTTCATTCCGATCTTTCGGTTTTCTGGATCCTCGCGATAGCGATAGCGTTTGGCATTTTGGCACATCACAGGGTTGTCTCAAGATACGTACGCGTTTTGGCCAAGAGTGGGCGGCCGAAAAAAAAAGTATCTCTGCTGGGTCGAAAGAAACAGCAACCGTGGATCGGTGGATCGTGGACTGTGGATCGGTGGATCGGTGGATCGGTGGCGACTGCGACTGCTGCTCTCTGTGGTCCGGGCTGTTGGGCCTGCAATTGATTACTAACGTGATTTTATCACACACAAGCGACTAAAGCTCGAGACAAAGCGCGCGGCGCGCACCGGCAGCGCGGCGGCAGAGCGTCGGCAGCGGCGCCGTGCCGCCCCGCGCCGCCGGGCCGCTCGAGTTCCGCTCGAAACGAAAACGAAAGTGAGCGCAGAGTCAAGCTTGAGTCGCTCGGGAGCTTGACCAGGCTTTTGAGTGGCTGCAGCGGAGTTTCTTTTCGGTTTCTTTGGGTTTTGCGATTTTTACGAGCCGACACTCTCCCGCCCGTGCTTCTATTTTTCTTGTATTTTTGTATTTTTCCCACTTTTTCGACAACACGATTACGCGAAAGGTTTCCGCCTCGTGACTGCCAGCTTCGGTTTGTCAGTTTGTCAATCTCCGTCAGCTGGCTCAGTTTGTCAGTGGGCCGTGGCCAGGATTAGAGCCAGTTTTACTTTGCATCTACGCTTTTCCTTTTCCTTCCCTCTCCCCCGGGCCGGGGGCTTACACAACCTCCTGCAGCTGCGCATCTCGAAGATGCATTTGCTGCGACCGCCTCCCTGCGATGCCCATTTATCGGGGGCCATTCGCAATCGAGCGATTCGATTCCGTTTGATTGCATCCCCATCCCCATCCCCATCCCCATTGCCATTCCGCATTCCCAAAGTTGGCCAGAAAGCAAATAAAGCCGCGGTCTCTTGGGCCCATGGGGGAAGTTTATGAAAATTACCACGGAGTCGTGGGGCTAATGGAAGTCACGACATCCCGCGGTTCCGAATATATTGGGTTTTTATTTCGACTTGCTTGAAAGCTGCAAGTTCTTGACACTTTGCTGGACCGAGGGAAATGACGAAGAATAAAAAATACTTCAGAAAATGATATAAAAGAAGTTTAATGTTAGTCCAAGGTACTGAAATCTTTCAAATAGCATTTATTTGTTTTTCTCCGAAGCCTACTTTTCATAAAATACTGATTATTAAGACCTGCCAAAGGTTCAATCAGTGCAAGAGTCCGAGTTCACTGAACTTGATTGTCCGCCCAAAGTTCTACGGGCTGTGCCACCTCTCGTCTCTGCTTCCCCTCCCCGAGGGCCCAACTGGGCTCAAAGGTTGACCGCGCAGAATTTCCGCCCCGTCATGCTGGCCATGCACTTTGGCCAAAAGCCACTCCGTGATAATCAGAAGCAGCAACCTTCGGCCGGGCACAAAAGCTCGAAAAAACGAGAAAAAATAAACGGAAAATCAAATACTGACCAACCGCAAGACAATGTCGTCGATCTGTGGTTAGCGACAGTTGTGAGTTGTTCTTGAATGATTGATCATCATGATTGTCGGGGTGGTGATGATGATGACGATTGAGGTGAAGATGTAGCCTCAGCTCGACCTTCTCGAGAAGCAGAAAGAGCAGCAGCTGCCCATCGTGGACGACATTTTCGATGGTTTTAGTGCGATAGTGAATGGAATTCTCCAGCTCCTAGGCCACAGTGAGGCCTGGCTAAGAGGTCCATTGATGGGGTACCAACGGTACTATCATTCCCCAGTTTTCTAGGATTTTTTTGGGCTTACAAAGGCAGAATAAGTGTTAACTAATATATGAATTACATGAATTTAAAATCATATTCTACCTTTGTTATTTTATACAATCTTGTATTTTGTATGTTTACAAATGAAAATAATTGGCGTACTTCTACTTCTTTGGTAAGCATTCTTCCTGCTGTTTTACTTATTATTATTCTTATTTTCTACATAAAGATTTTTTTTAATTATGCAATCTTAAAGCAATTTTTCAATGCGGGCACAAGGTGTTTCTTATACTCCTGCTAGGAGACCACTGTGCTGGCAGTGTGAACCGGAAGCCAGTGCCCAATGCGACGCGATTCGACTCGGTTCCATTGGATTCGATTCGCTTCGATTTGATTATTGGTTCGAGCATCGCTCTTTTATTTGGCTTTAACATGTAGTTATTTATTTTTGACTGGGCAGCCGCGTTACCTTCGGCGGCGGACTGTCGCCGCTCTGAAGGATAACCGGTAACCGGTCGGGCTTTACTTGTATCTTTTTTGATTGTTTTGGATAGTGGTGCCCTGGGTTAACGACCAAGTGGCGCAGAAGTGTGGAAGTGCAGGCAGACATGCATGGCAGGCTACAAATTACGCATACGCCGCTTGGTACCGAGCTCAACTGGAGCTGAGATACCGAGCACAAGATACTGTATCTCGCGGATTGCAAAAGCAACGGCAGCAAAAATAGCTAAGGCAAAGCAACACCGAAGGCAGCCGGGCCAAAATCAGTCAGTCGGTCGGCTAGTGAGACTCACTAAACTCACTAAAAGTTGCATGCGTTCGAAATCAGTTTAAGGTGAATTAGATTTGACACACATACAGCGACAGCGTTTTGCATAAACAAAAGCTACAAAGAAACCCAAAAAACTCAGATACAAAACTTATGAAATTAGTCTCAGTTGCCTGGGTCGTTCGCTTTTGCAAAAGCAAACCTGCCAAATCGAAAATGACATCGAAATTAGCTAATGGCCTCTCCTCAGCCGCTATTGTCTGGATCTTGCTGTAGTCTTGGCGGTGCCACGCCCACCTTCGGAGCCAGGCGCCAAAAGGGGCTTAACCTTTTTTGGTGTTACTTGGCCCAAAATGCTGCTAAACCTAAGTAACGCATCGTTTCGGACAGCTTACAAGTTAGACAATTAATAGCAGCCATTTTCCGCCTGACTGTAGAGACCTAAAGTTTTTGACAATTTTCAGTTTTTTTTGCGAGGGGCAGCATCGTCTTTTTTTGAGAAAATTTTGACAAAAATAAATTTTCCAGCTGTGAATGCCAATTGATTCAAAATTTAATTGCGAGCTCAGCAAGGTATGCCATTCCATTTTTGGACCATTAGATTTTCATTTCGTCAAAAAAACCAATTTTTTTGGTCGAAAACTATAACCTTGGTATTTTGTCGAAAAACTAATCTTTTCTTTGACTTTTTTTTGGTGTAAAAAAGTCCTAGGCCTAAAAAAGGCACCTTTTTGGACAGATAACAAGCCAGACAATTGATCGCAGTCATTTTCCGGCTAATTGTAGAAACTTAAAATTTTTCGAATTTTTCACTTTTTTTATTATTGTCTTTTTTTTGCGAAAATTTGACAAAAAATAAATGTTCTAGGTGTGAATTCCAGTTGATTGGAAACTTTATTACGAGTTCAGCAAGGTATGCCATTCCATAATTGGACCACTACTTTTTTTGTTTCACCAAAAATACAGATTTTTATTGGTCTAAAAGTAGGATCTTATTTTTTTTGGCGAAAAACCTATTTTTTGTTTGCCATGGTCAAAAATGGCCCTAAGCCTAAACCAGGCACCGTTTTGGGCAGCTAACAAGCAAGACAATTGATCGCAGTCATTTTCAGGCTGATTGTAGAAACAATATTTTTCTATAATTTTTTTTTCAAAAATTTATCCGATTTTTTTGGTTTACCCCATTTTTCCTACCCAAGAAAAACCGTAGCGGCTTTGGTTATTCTCCAAAGGCTGTCTCGTTGGTTCAAGTGGCCCAGGAATGACTTAGATGCACACTAGAAACCCCGAAAATCAAATGAGACAAATTAAACGCAATTACTTGAGCGGTTCCCCGGACATTTTTATTTCCCAGCCGAGCTGCGAGCTGTCATATCACACTTTAAGACCTCGCCCTGCGCGATTGATTCGCCCCCCTTTGGGCGCCGAGGAGGCCCTGAACAGCGGCTCCGTGTGTAAGGAAGGCGGTGTGTGCGGTGCGGGGCCCATCGTCCCTGCCATTGAGCGGCAATTCATGGCGCATCAATTAATTCTGGCGGCGCTGGCACCGCTGGCATCGCTTTAAACCGAGCGAGGTGGACTCGGAGACGGGGACCCGGGGACTCGGAGATGGGGTACATATCTGGGGCTCGGTATCTGGGTTTTCGAGCGGCTGTTGGGCAGATTACTGACAGTTCACTTGCCGTGTGCCCAATGGTGCAATTAAATGTAAAGACATCGCCGGAGTCACTGGCATTGTTCGGAGTTTGTTGTTTGTTTTCCGTTGTGTGTTTCTGTTTTAATGACGGCCCACAGACAATAACAAGGTTGTGCGGAGTGCGACATGGGCTCCAGTTTTTTGTAGTCTGCAGTCTTTGGCTTCTTCCGCGGCTTGGTTTAATTGCCGGCGTTTTTGGCCCATTACAGGGACTTAATTCTTCGATTTTATGAGTAATCTGGCAGAGACCCTGGACGGGATGATGATCCACGGCCCGAATTTTGAGCCGGATAGCCGTCATGTGTATCAATCGTCACGTCCGACGTGCCCAAACGCAAGGCACAGAAAGCCTTGCATAAATTAGCGATTGCCAAAGCCCCCGATTTTTTGCCTCAGTTTCTCAGCCTCCGTCGGTGACTAATTGCAAACAATTACTAATATTAAGTACGAGTGGTTGGCCGACTGCTCGGATAATCAGAGAGACACAAAGTGCCCCAAATGCAAGTGGACAACTTGATTTGTGTCATGAAAAGGAAGCTGTCTGCCGGGAGTTGTGATTTGGTAGTTGTAGAGGCTGAATTTGCAATGCTCTGTGGATTAAATAGTAAAAATATTAGGGAAAAACAAGCATACTCATGTGTTTCTATTCAGTTTATTTTTGGAATCGTTAGAAAAATCGAGAAACCAAAACTTGAATGTGAAAAGGTAGTTCAAAACTCCTAAAAATAACTCCGACTTAAATTTACCAGGCTTAATATATAAAACACAGTTATTCAGCCCATTTAAGTACAAATAAATGCATTAAGAACGATTGAAAACGAATTAGAAAAACAAGTAGCAGGCCAATAAAATGTTTGAGCAGTCTCTCATGCTGCTTGAATTGCCTTCCGTTATGGATCCTAAATTTAAATATGGTTCATTAAATTTGATTAAGCGGAAACCCTCTGAAATGCCCACCACTGAAATAGCCATTGTTTAAATGTAATATTAAAGCCGAGTAACCGTGCGGCGTATCTGCATCCATTATCTCTGGATGTGGTTTCAAACACCCCGAAATCCGCCCAACTTTCGGCTCTTCCAGTTGCCAATATGGATTTCACCCTCACGGTCAACCCCGTACATATACCATTTATTTGTACATTTGCAGGGGCGGATGCTGGATCGGACTTTCGGCGCCAATGAGCTCATAAAATTCCGCATTATCCACTCAAACACTTGCGAATTGCGGTGTGTGTGAGTATGTGGTTCGAAAGGCAAAAAATCATAATGCATTTAAGCCAAGTTAACATGTTAACAACTCTGCGGCTGCGGCGGCTTTTGGTTTTGGCCGTCATTTTCAGTTGATTGGCAAACCGAACGTGGTGGCCCACCGAAGAGACCAACAAAAAAATTAAAAAGTTCGATACTCGGAGGGTGGGCGGGGGCTTTTCGGGGGGCGTGGTAGCGGTGGTGTTAAAAAAGTGCCAAAGGAAAGGTGGTGTCATGACTTGCCAGCCCTGCCTAGGCGATCTGTCCCAAAATAAAAAACAGAAAACCAAAACATTGCGTGATATCAATCAGGTTTACTCTCGGTTTTTTTCCATCTTTCTGTGATAGCTCTATTATGGCTTTGTTTGGTTTTCGTTTGGTTTCTCTCAGTGTCACCCAAGCCCCAAATAATCTTGCTTACCACTCTTTAGCGCCATGACTGGGCGGATATCAGCCAGGCCTTCTGGCAGCCGTTGCCCGAATTTAGACTGTCTGGCTTTGATCGCAGTGATTGTCGGAAAAATAATAAAAATAAATGAGAAACCGCTGCACGGAGCTGTAAATAATTAAATCCGTGAGTTGGCGATTGCAAGTGGGGAAGCAGCGCCAACTGGGTCGTTGGTCTGGACTCGCAATCCTGGGGGAAGCGGGCCCATTACAGACTGATTTCGATGAGATTGGGCCAGCAACAAGTGGTTGATCAAAATTGGGGTTTGCCACTGGACAGCCGGTGCATGGAACCTATATATTTTACACTGCAGTTCCGGCTGGCTATAGAAGTGGAAACACTCCTAGTTTAACTCTAGAACTTTCCAGCATTATCATACAAATTAAATCAACTTTAGGTGGCAGCATTAGGAATTAATGAGTAAACCCAAACCCATTTGCGGCATTTTAAAACCCATATAATTAGTTAGGACTAACCTGCACACACTGCATTCTTCGTGCTGGCGCAAAGACTCGCCTTTGTTGGGCCCCAGCATTAGCATATGAGAACAAAGATCGGCCGAACTGGTTGGCTTTGAAGATGACAGATTGGCCCTGTCTCTGTGTGTTTTGGCTGTGTCTCCAGTCCGCCAATTAGCAGAAATTATCTCGAGCTCAGAGCTGAAGGACTTCTGATGGCCAAGAGTGCGTCGAGTGGCTCACTGTGTGGCCCAATCCATTCCAGCGAACCGTGGCTTAGAGGCTAGCCAATTGTATAACGAGCGCTAAGAGGCTGGGGCATGGAAAAAATAGAAATAAATTGCTGCAACTAGTTTGCTTTTGGTATTTATGGCGCTATTTATTATGTTAATTTCCGAGTGCGGCGATTTCTCATAGATACCTTTTTTCGCCAGCCACTGCTCCAATTCGAAGATTAAATTGAGTCCAAAAAGTGCAAAGTTTATGGCTTTTTAAGTCGGATCGAAAACTGCAGCTCCGTGTCGTTCGGATTTTCGGGTTTTCGGATTTTCGCTCTCTGTGTGCTGAGTATATGAATGTTGCCAGGCAGCGAAACGAAGTCAAACGATTTGGCAAGGTTATTATTTATTGCACAAAGATATGTGTTAATAATACACACAAACACGAATCGAGTTTCGAATTTATCTTGAGGTTTCGCTGTTTCGGCGCTTCGGCGCTTGGAGTGCCTTTGCCTTTTGCCTTTTTCGCCTCCGACAATTGTCAATAAACCCTAATGGTCGGAGATCGTTATTCTCCGTGATTCTGCGGCCGCAATGTCAAGTGCCGATGGCTCATTAGCGATAGAGTGTGGCGGTCGCCATTTCCGCTTCCGGTTGTCCGAAGGGTTTTCCTTTTCGCCGCGACCGCGACCGCGACCGAGGCCGAGCTAGGCGGTAACGATGACAAATAAAGGCGCGGGAGTGCCAGGGAAGACCATTTTTTCCTCCTTCGCAGCGAACTGTGCCGCTTACAGTCCCCCGACGGGCCCAATATATTCAGCATTCGAAAATGACTTCCATCCGAAGGCTGAGAGCGAGATTGATCGGAATTTAAACACTTTGAACATGTCTGGCCTATGTTGTTTTTGAAGTGTTTATGACACGGTTTTGGCATGTTTTAAAACGGGATTTCGAGTGACTCGGGGTTTTCAAATGTGTCTCTCCAACGATGGCCATGCCGCGTTATAAATAATATATAAATAACATTTGAATAGGTTCAAGAATATTTTAAGCATCGAAAACACCTAGTCGTGCCTCTCTTCAAGGCTGCCCAATGTGGCCCAAAGACACCACACTTTGGCTAAAAACAAACTGCACAAATTGTGTTTCAGATTTCAGATAAATTGTATTTAATTCAAGGCTATTCTGTCATCTGTTTCATTCACTTTAACATTTCAAGAGCTTCTCCCAAACTGTCTGTTCTAATCCGCCATAAAATCGTCGCCCTTGAGCTCCTGGGGCTCAGCGTCTTAATGAGTCTGACTCACCGCCCGTGAATGCCACAAGTGACTGACTATATCAGATCGTAGGGCTGCCCTCAGATGCCTGAATTAAAAGCCCCAGTCTGAGGGCAGTCGAAGCATTAAAGGGCACAACATTTGCACAAAGTGAAACAATTATATCATTACTGTCTTGGCTTTGGGCTCGTTTTACTGTGCCTCACCATTACGGCCGCGGTTTTATGTATTTTTTCGGGAGCCACTTAGATCCAAGTACTTAAACGCTAATGCAATGAGTTATATCAACATTTAAGGCTCACGGGGGTCAAAAATCATTAGAATTAAGTTGCTTTATATTAATATTCTCAGTGGGCAACAAACATGGTGAATGTTTACTTCTGTTTGATCGCCTAAGTTAACCCCAACCCCAACCGGCACGCTTCAACAGTCGAAATTGCGTCCAAACGCTTATGTCATGCCGCTCCGATCCGCCCTGAGTGGCTCTATGTGTCTGGTCCTATAACCCCTGTGTGCATGTGTTCCCCCACCGATCTCTGCGCACTTGAAAGGTCAAGCGAGCGTGACGAGCCGCCGCCGACGTTGTGCGGCTTGGACTTGGACTACCTGGCTTTAACCCATGTTTGCCATTACGACAACGGGCAGCCTCCTCACGTAATCTCCGCCCAGTCAGTGCCCCCGGCTGGCGGCGTCGAGCGTCTTCCCAGGCCAGAGGAAGCTGGCCAATCTCTCGCGTTTATCTAATGGACAATGCTAATTAACAGTCACGCATAACCGCGACACCTGCAATTCGTTTTCCCACCTCTTTTTTACATAAGGCCGTTGATTCAATCCCCTCAACATGTAGCTAATGACTGTGATCCGAGTCTATTTAGTGCCTAATGGGGCGGGCAATGTGGCTCCTAATTCTGAGTAGGTGAGAAGTGAAGTAATGATGGCCTTTCCAGACCCCGATGTTCTGGTCAGTCTTTGAAGAGGATTCTGTGCAATTAGGGCTCATGATATTAGGCTCTTCCTCAGAACTCTATCGTAAAGTATCAAAACATGATCGTCATTAAGTCTGTGAAGTGGTGTGATGTCAGAGATATAATGACATTAATTCTCCAGAAGTTAAGTATGCTGAGTATATGGATGAACCCTTAGCCATGAGAATACTGAGATAGTTCTTAGCTCTTAGAATAGTAAAATATCAAGCAAGCTTCAAATGAACTGTATAATATGACCTAAAAACTGAAATTTTACCAAACATCATACAAGTGTTTTATAAAGAATAATTCAGTAACGACAAGCAGTTCCAACTGGAAAAGTGAACTAGTTTATGGATGAAGCCCTAAACGCCCCCAGTTAAGATATTGCCTTATTTGCGTACGACAAACCGACCGAGATATGCCACACTGATCAGCTCCACAGACGATTGACCCATTGCGCAACCCGCAAAAAGGAGGCGGTCCCAGTGGGAGGATCCCCCGGCCACGCCCACCGCCCAACGAGCCGTGAACGACCCGCGGATGTTATATGAGGCAGTGGAAAAAGCCTCCTGGGCGCAGTTTTCTTTCGATCGGCCGGCAATGGAGAACCTGCAAGTGCTGCGATTGCTCCTCGGACTAGCCGGATGGGTCCTGATCGGTCCGGGATCGGTGGCGAGTAGGCCGGGTGGCGCGGGGCGGTCCACCATGGAGCTGCAGTCGCACTACCTGCAGGCGATCACCGCCTATCGCAGGCTGGAGCGGGTCCTGCCCAAGGAGGAGCTGCGGGCGGTGACGGGCATTGGCCTGCTGAACGGAGCCCGCCAGGCGGAGGAGCAGATGGAGCAGCACCTGGTGGGGGCCGTCAGGGAGCTGCTGTTCCAGATGAATCTCACGGAGAGCGCACGGGTCATGTCCAAGATCGATGCCATCGAACAGCAGTTGTCGCGGGACCAGAGGGCCCTGGAGATCCTCAACAGAGTGATGGACGTGGTGTCTCAGGCCAAGGACGACCATGCGTTCCGGGTGGAGCTGAGGGAAATGGCCCAGCAGCAGAGGGAGGAGGAGCTGTACCAGCAGGAGCTGTCCGCCGATCTCACGGATCAGCCGAAACTGGGCGAGAGACTGGGCAAGCTGAGGAGGAACATCATCAAGCAGGTACCGCAGATGAAGAACGAGCTGGAGGCCAAGATCGAGAAGGCGCTGCAGCACCTGCTGGAGCAGGCTGGCGAGGATGGGCTGCTGGCCAAGGCCAAGCAGAAGGTGCTCCACAAGAGGCAGGTCAGGAAGGGAGAGGAGCGGGATCAGGGTCAGCAGGAGCAGGAAAATCGGGCGGAGCAGGAGGAGGCGGAGCAGCGACAGATGCCCCAAGAAATGAGGATCATCAAGTCCATACTGTCAGAGGTGGGTTCGAAATTCACCCTTAGTTACTATCTGTATGCAACAAATATAGAAATGCTGAAAAAGAGGATTCAAAAGTTGAAAAGTGCATGTCTTAAGTGCGCAAAACCCTTGATTTCTTGTAACGCCAGGCTGACGACTTGCGCTTCCAGGACGACTTCCAGGAGAACATGCTGGACCAGCCGCCGCCGCGGAGGATCAAACTACAGCCCGATGGCTCGGAGCTCGACGACCTGGAGATGAACGCCAAGGTGAGCAGGGGAACCCGTGTCCAGACCTTTGTGACTAACCAGAAGACCCAATTGATGCGTATATCGATGACCTAACCCAACACTGACTTGGTCCACCTAACCCTATTGTCTAACGGCCTCTAGAAGGCGCCAAATGTTACAGCCAAGGCCAGAGGCAAACCGCAGGCGAATGCCAAGCCGGAGAAGCAGGTGGAGGCGGAGGGCACCGGCTCCTCGGAGTTGGCCGCCGATGACGCGGATGACGAGGCAGGCGAAGAGGATCCTGGAGCAGGCGGAGGCGGAGGAGGAGGCGGTGGCCTGGTGGGCATCATCGGCAGTCTCAGCGGTGTGAGTAAAGGGTTCACTGGGAGTGTCCTTGAAAAGATTAGTTTAAATGGATTTCCTCCAGGGGGAAGGTGGCTCCGATGTGGGTGCCCTAATTGGAGCCCTCACCGGCCTGGTCTCCACTCTGTTTGGCGTGAGTATTGCGGTCTGTAAGTCCCTTTAGGATGTCCCATTTTGATTAATACCCCCTCAGCCCGGTGGCCTGGATGTCCAAGGGCTGATCCAAACGGGAACCTCGCTGATCTCTGGCCTCCTGGGTGGCAACAAGAACTTTGGTCTCGTCCTGGGCCAGTATGTGGGCACCGCCCTGGATGGACTCTCCGGAGGCGGCGGAGCGGTAAGTTGAAAGTATCAGGTTAAGGGAATAACCAACAATGTGTATAAAATGTATTCACAACATGGGAAGGTCTTGATGTAAAATAGTTTTTATTTGATTAAGAATCCTATGTTTGGACTACCAATAAAATGTACTTTTCCATTTCGACTCTGTTCCTTTTGCAGATCAACAATGGCCAGTTTCTGGGCAACTTCTTCGGCACTGTGTTGGCCGCACTCAGCGCAGTATTTATGCCTTTTCCTACCCCCTTTTTACTCCCAACCGTTTAACTGTGTTACTAACCCCGGAAGTGGATGACTTTCACTACACAAAATAACCTATTTTTCAATGTCCCCGCAGGACCCCGACGAGGAGGGCCCGCCGCAGCCGCTGACCTTCACCAAGAACCTGATCACCAGCTTCCTGGAGGCCAAGTTCCGGCCGAACTCGGAGGAGGGCTCCGAGGAGCGGCACGGCAGTGCGGAGCTGCCACGCCCCCGCAAGAAGAAGGAGGGCGGCGGGTGGGCGGCAGCGGCGGCGAGCAACTTCGATTCCGGCGGGTTCGTGAAGCAGGTGGCCTCCCACCTGGTGAGCAATGCCCTGGGCCTGATCCTGAACGCCGGACTGGGCGCCGCCGGAGGAGCCTCGAGTGCGGCCAAGAACATCTTCGCCAGCAGCAGCATGGGCCACCACGCCAAGCCGGCGGACCACCACCACCGCTCCTGGAGCCCCTACGACCACGAGCCATTCTAGCCAGCTTAGTCAGCGGCCCAAAAGGGTTTCGACGTTACATTAATCGTTTGTGTTAGCCCCTGTTTTTTTTGCTAGCTTGTAATCAAAGTAAATAGAGAAGTGAGTGGAAGAAAGACTTGTTGGTCACTTGGGCAGCTAAGAAAGCGTGAAAGAGGGGCTCTAAATCAACTGGCGTAACCACTTGGACAGCGGCTGATGCAAGAGATCCGCTGCAGCTCGGAGTGGGCCTCTGCGGCTCGCGAGCCACTCCCCCAAGGAATCGGGGGGCAATCGCCGGGGCGAAGACACGAGACAACAAGGCGAAAGCTAGAAAGCGGAAGTAAAAGCTAACTGGAGGTTGGGGTTGGGTTCACCCCACAGCACCAAGGGGCGCAGGGGTGGCTTGGGGAATTGAACTCTGGCGGGGACTTTGTGATCTTTGGCTGGAGGGCAAGTTGAGCACTCACTGGGCGATGTCTTGGCTAGCGTTACATAACATAAAGAGTCTTGAGTTCAGTAGTACAACAGTAGTAGTCCAAGTATAGCCAGTATCAGTATTGTAATTTTGGCATACATTTTGGCCATTTTCCCCGTAAATATTAACGTCCATATTTACGGGGAAAATGGCCAAAATGTATGCCAAAACGTTGCATAACACACTGTATTTTAATATCTGTCATAGTATATTTAAATTTATTTTATTTATTTTAGACACATTCTTTAACTCATGAACATCACTAAGATTAAGCTAGTAAAATATGATGGACCCTGAAGCAGTTTGACAAGTGAATAGTGCCTCAGTAGCACATGTGGCGCACCTCATTTTCGCATTTCCCGGCTCTCTGGAGGGCCCTCCCTCCCCTCCCCCTGCCTGGCGGCCGGCCAGCGGAGCGCACAGTGTCACTTTCTACTGATTACAGGTTTCGTTAAGTGCTTTTACTTACTTCTGGTGCTTTCTCCGCCTCTCTCGCTCTCTCCTCCGCGCTCTCTCCCTCTGCCTCGCGGTTTCTTCGAAGGGGGCTGAGTTTTTAGCGGCCAGTTTTAGTTTTCAGTTATGCGTGAGTCTTTCACAAGACCAAGTGACATTTGCGGGCCGTTTAGTTGACGCGTTTTGGGCTGAAAGCCTCAGTTTGTTTATTGTCTCGTGGCTGCTTTTTTCCGGTGTCTGTGCCGTTTGTGCTGGTTATTTGCGTTTTGAAATTGTTAATGAACTCAATTATAATTTCGGGTGCTTGGCAGAGTTCGCGTTGCAATTAAGTTTGGCAAGCCGCATCTTTATTTTGTTTAATTTCGGGTGAGTTCATACTTACACATGCGCAAGGCGGTCGAAAGCCCAAAAAATGGGGAGCGGGCGAAATCCCAGCTCGCAATGTGTGTCAAAACGAAAGACTTAGGCAACGAACTTGCTAACTGGGCTAAGCCGCAGCCCGAAAAGCTGGCATAGGTCAGGTCCAGCCCGAGGGGCAGGCGGCAGTGGTCAGCAGGGGTTGGCCAGTGGCGTGCAGGGGGCTCGGGCGCTATTGATTAGCGCCCGTCCATTAATCGCTCGGGCTACCGAAATTTGGCAACAGCGCCGACGTCAGCCATGCAAAAGCGAAGCCCCGAATGCGTTAATTGCTGCATAAATCAATTAACAAAAGCCAGAGACTTACCAACATTATGTGCAAGTGTTGAAAAAGTGAGAGTTTTATTGTTCTCCTATGACGGAAGCCTGGCCTTCCCCATATCATATTAATTGTTGATTATATTGGGCTTGGGGAAATTTTCAGTTGAACATTTGGGTCAACTCATTGGTTGCTGCGCTGATGTTTTACAACCTCTATTTGAGTGTTTACCTTAAATTAAGCAATTCGTGGTTTATTTTCGGCAGCTATAGATGGGTTCTCGAGAAGCGACTTTAAAAAAGGGATACATAAGTAGTTTTAGATATGGAATATATTTAATAGCATATTATTTAAACACTTTCAAATCTCAAAATATAATTTGACGAATTTTCCATTGACCCATTAGTTTTGATACATTTATAGCAGTTGGTATCGATTTATGCCCATCGATGTATACCCACTTACCATTTTATAACATCTTATTGTTTTAAACACCTCCCAACTCTCTGACATCTTCAGACCTATGTGGGGGAATTTTCTAGAGACCAAAGCTCGCCTCAATTTTCGGGGTTAACTACCTGGTAACCTACTGCTGATTTCGGCTGACCCCTGGCTGTGGACGAGCGCGGGTCCGGGCTGAGCACCACAGCCAAGAGCCGAACACACCGACTGGTCTGGGCCAGGCAAGAGTGGCCTGGCCCAAAGAAACCGGTAACGGTCTCAAGGTCGTGCGCCGAGTCGATGGCTCTGGCCAGATAAGCCGCAGCCGAGATCCAGCAGCCGGTCCAGCGCTTTGGGCCAAGAGCTGACAGCCAAGAGCCAGCGGCCATCCATACCACGGGCAGTAACCAGAGCCGGCGATGATAGCCGGACCAGAAATAAATCGAAAACGAGGAAAAAGCGAAAGTATTCGCCCCGAAAGTGGAGCAGTCGCTCTGGAAGTCCGCCGAAGGCAAACCGGCGAGGGGGCGTCTCCGCGGAGACACAAACATTCGCAGAAGCAGAAGCAGAAACAGATGCAGAAACCGAAGCCGAAGCCGAAGCCGAAGCCGAGAGACGTGTGTGCAGGTGTCGCATCTAAGGCGGTCAATAGTTTATTGACCAGTCGGCGCCCCACATTGGGGGTCGTCTTCGGGAGGGTTATGCAAATCGATTGGGGCAACCCGATTCGGGGGAGCGCAGAAACAATGCCCCTATTTCGCCTTTTTGATCCGCCTGCTATGCAAATCGTGAAGTTCGCCCCCTCTTGGGGCTGTGAGTTTATGTTTCAATTATGAGCGTTAAGGCCCGTGTCGCCCATCTGGTATTGTCCGAATTTTCACACATTCGATGCGCTTCGCCCATTATAAAATATTTGTTTTGGTGCCACTGAGTGGCATTTGCCTGGCGGTTTCATAAGCGCCTGCATTCTCGTTTGGCTTAGAAGTGATTTCCAATTCACGGCTCATTTAACAGCACTAGGTTCTGCACGGCGATTAGCAGAGTGATCGGAGATTCGAAATGCCTTTCAAAAAGCCAAGTCCAAAACGATATTGCTGCGGGGCGACCTTCGGCGGCCGCCAGTGGCGAGATTTATTAATACTGTAATTACATTAATGGCTGAGCAAACAGACAAACGCCACCTGACACCGGAGTCCGACTCAGAATCTCCATCTCCGGACCGTTTTGGCCGGCCAAAGTGCGCTCCTCCGAATCCGTGTCTGACTCTGATTCAGAGCCTCAGCTCTGAGTCGCCGGTGAATGTTCAGCTCGCCCACTGGCGACGCCTTTTCCAATTAAATTCGACCCGGCTATTGGGCACGAAACAAAGCTCTGTGAAGGATCGGCTTACACATGTTCTTAATGGAAGCTAAACGACTTATTTTCGATTGGGAACATTGCATTGGCGGGGCGATCGCTGGCCGATCTCGGTTCTTCAGCTCATTGCCACTTTGGGAGATTGTCTCTGCTCGGAAATGCCATTTTGTCTGTGGTCTAAGAGTTTGGCTCTTTGAGCTGGTTAGTTTTAGTGAGTTCCATCTTAAATGTCATCGTGTTCCTAATAAGCAATATATTCATGCTCTGGTACAGTAATTAATCCATCCACATTAAAAGTTTAGATTTTGTCATGTGTGAGAAGACCTGAAAGCTTTTCTGGCTAATATAAACCCCAAAAAGTTGGTAGTTTAGTTCTGTAATTTTATTTTCATGGGCCAAATAGTAGGGTTTTACCTACTTGTTCTTGCAAATTCGAGACCCAAATGGAGTTTCGGAGCCTATAGCCCGAGCAATACAGCTGCCGTTCCAAAGATACCTACCCCTTTGAAGTATGTGTAACTATCCATTTGGAAGAGTCAACCCGGGCTATGAACTTTTTCAATTAGCATAAATTAAAATTCTGGCAACTGCACTGCAACATCTTGAGGTGAGTCTGCTCGAATCCTATGGTCAGACAAGACTTTCCTGCGGCTGCAGGCCCAGAAGAGGGGCCGTAAAGCACTTGCGCAAAGCCATCGGCAGTTCATTAGGGGCCATTGCAGGCGGAGGTGAATACATTAGATGGGATTGGATGCGGAATGGTTACCTGGTTGCCTGGTTGCCTGGCTGCCTGGTCACCCGGCTAACGAGCCGGCTCCGAGTGGAATGGTTAATGGTTAATGGGTAATGGGTAATGGTTATGGCCGACCGCCTGGGACTCCCGCGATTCGGCGCCCAAGGGGTAACTCGTAAAGCCGGGGCCCGTTTCTATGTCTTTTTTATTTCCCGAATGTTTTACTATTTTTTGGCGTTTTTCCTGCGTGCACTTAGCGGAGTCATCGTGGCCAGAACGCGATGAGCAGGTGACATTAATGCCGTGGCCCGAGACTGAGCCGGGCAAAAAGCGTCGCATAATGCATAATGACAGCCGTTGCACAACCCCCGCCAGTTGGGCAATGCCAAATTATGCCCCGGCATGGCGGCGAAGGGTACTGTGGTACATGCCGTATGGTAAATGCTACGTGGCTGCGACCATTACGTTTTCCAGAGAACAAGTTGCCACCGGTTAGTACGGATTTAATGCGTCTGCCCCACTATTTTGGCCCCTGACATTTTCGCGGCTCAAGCCTAACAGGCTGAGAGACAGCGGTCGAGAGGCGAAACTGGAAATGCAGCGAAGATCTGGTTGTGGTAATGGAGTCACCCGGGTTCAGGGGGCAAGGATTTGGGGCGCCTTCGGGGTCTTGGCCGGGCCCAAACGGCGTGTTTCTGCGCACTGGCCTGGGTGGAAACCGAGGCGAAGTGTGCTGGTGCCCCTGCCTCTGTCATAAACATTATGACACGCGCTGCAGCACTGATGGACGGACCGACGGACCGGCGGACCGGCGGACCGGCGGACCGACGGATTGACAGGTTGGCCCGCTCGCCCGCTGGCCAACTCGAGGGGCTGCCCGGCAATTATGGCGTTCTAATTGAGGCGCCTCGGCGGCAACGAGCTGTAATTGAATTTTCATGGATAATTTGCTAATTGAGCTGCCAAATTGGGCAGAACAATTGGCCGGATCTTTTGCGAGTGAGATTGTTTTCGCGATTTGATAGAGCCATTTAAATATATCATAAAAATATTTTAAGGCACCTTCGGTATTTTTTGTATAGCTAAAATGATCTAAAAATACAACGAAATTTATAATTTTTGCTCTGTGTAATTTTAAAACTAAATTTTCATTAGAAGTTTCGCTTTTCACTTAATTTATGTGAAGTTCCCAATGCAGCTAGTTTGGGTTTCCTTTCTCTTATATTATTTTGAACCAAAAGCGTAGATTGGTTTTTTATTTAGTATGGCTTAGGTTTTTAGGGTTTTGATTTTTAATAATTATTTATTCGTACCTACAACTAGTTTGGAATACCTGTTAATAAAGCAAGACAAGCAGATTGTGACTTGGCTGTTAAAATATTATGTTTTTTTAAACTTGAAAGTTCTTGGGGTTTTTATACTACCCCAAACACTGGTGGAAAAATAATAGAAACAGATATAATGATAATATCCACTTTGTTTTTTTGTGAAATATAAAAAAAGAGAGGAAAGGGAGTACGCTGTTTCTCTTATTTCTGTCACCAGTGTATATTTGAAATCTGGGCCGAAAGCAGTGTTTTAAACATTCTTATCGAAGCACTGGCCAACGTTTATTGGCTCTGCTTAAATGGGTCAGAATGTGGCTTCAGTTTTCGGAAAACATCTTCAAGGGCTTCGTGCGGCGGCAAGAAAATCGAAAGTCAATTTAGCTGAGGCCACAAAGTAAGAGGCACTCGGGCATGCACTGGGCACAGGTTCTGCGATCTGCAAAAACAGCATACGGCGTCGCGATGTGCGGATGCGATGAGACGGCGACGGTGATGCGGTTGGAGCTGCAGGTGGGGGATGTGGATGAGGACGAGGCCTCCGGAGAGACATCTCCCGACCTTGTGACCCACAAAGCGCTGACAGCCGAGCGTGCGCTTTGCATTTTGGGCTCTTCGCTTTGGGCTTGCGATTTCGAAGCTGAAATTTTTGCTTTTATTTGTCATTTCGACGGATGCGCGCATTAATTTTGCTTTATCTGGGCCCTCGCTCGGCCGTCGTCATATGAAAAGAAGTAGTGTAAAAACAAGGCAAGGTGCGCCAGCGCCTCTCGATGCCAATTAAGGATTATGTTTCGGTACCGTTCCGGCAAGCGATCCGGATGACCTTGGGCCGAGGCGTTGGTTGAGCCCGCCCTTTGACAGGCAAATTGCTGCGAAAACGGGTTAAGCGACGGCTGCCAGGGGTTAAGTAGAAAGGCTTCCCAGGCCCCCAGAAACTGGCAGTGACATTTGCAATTAAATGAGTGGCTGACGGGTTGGTAACAGGGGCTGTCCTCGAGGATCTCGCAGTTGAAATGGTCGATCTGGATAAAGAATTCCTATATTGACCTTTTGTACTGCTGGCATTAAATAAAAAATATCTTGATAAATTAAATTACATTATGTTACAACAGATTGGCACAATTGTCTCATTATAGATGTTCTTTAAGAATACCATTTCGGAGTTCTCGATATAAATACGGTCCGGTGTTCACTTTCAATTTTGTATAACTATTATTGGCATTCGAAATTTAGCTCCTAAGAAAACAAGTGTAATAACAACATATGCAGCAATATTTCTCTGCATTTCTGAAATCTCAATTTTCAACTTCACGTGCCATAAGCCATTTACCCAACAAATGGGCGAAAATTGGCCAATAAATCATGCAATCGCCCGGGCAACATAATGAACGTGCTAAAGTCGACTGCAGATGATCTCATTCTGCTAAGGCCCAATTTAAATCTCAAAACGGACTTAATCAACCGCTTCGGATCGATTCGATTGGCTGGGAATTGCAGGCGATTTAATTAGTTAATTGTTTCGAATTCAGAACTCTGCTGGCGGACTCGACTAATTACACCTGCGGCTGGAAAGGCAGCTTTTCGGATCACATCGGATCGGATCAGACCGGATAGCCAGATAGCCAGATAGCCGTATGGCTTCGGATCCGATTGGATCGCATTGGAGTGCTGTCCATGCACTCGACATGCAATTCCAGTTATTAAGTTTCGTCTGAATTCGATCCGCACTTTGACTCCAATTTATCGGTCTCCCTCGGTCGTCCGAAGGCGAGCGACTTGATTAAGTTTTCTTTAGCTCGCGTTCTTTTTTGTTCTCCCCGCCGACGACATTTTACTTCTAGCCGTAAATACGTATAATTTATGCTGATTATTAATCGTAAAAAGCGCATTAACATGCGGCTTACATAGGCATTTCGTTTGGACTTAAGTTGGTTCGATCTAGTAGAAAATCCAGCTGGTGCTAAATTCCTAGTCAATGTTAGGGTCAAGGAAGGCGGCTTTGATTTGCTTTATTTTTGAGCGTTTTTGCTTACGAGTGGGCAGAAATGAGTCCCAGGTTTTGCTTTTTAGGTGAACCAAAGCAAATGCTTGGAGTTCCAAGCTCTTTCCTTTTTCAAACACAGGAAAATAGTTGGGAGCATTCACGAAAAAGAAAGTAAGCTCTGAAAACATGAGTTGCTAAATTTAAACTATCAGGGGATGTACAATTTATAAAGGTTTCCATTGTTTGAAAATATGAGTCCACACCAACAATATATAATACATTATATTAGTGGTCGTAAAATTTATACTAGTCTTATTTGGCATAATAGTGAAACATTTTAGTTTTGATTTAAAAAATCTTAATTTCATTTTTGTATTTATGGTTATATACCCTTTATAAACTTTGAGGTTAGATAGCCAAATAGGATATGTGTAAGAATGGTATCTCTTATTTTAAAAAGTAATCATATGTATAGCATTCACTGGCTGGGATCTGCAAGTGAATGTGGGAGGACGTGCTTTCCCAAGGACTAGTATCCCCGCAGCCGAAAAGTGCCTGAGAATGCACATTGCGCATGCGCCGCGTATGACCGACTTGGGCCCCCGCTCGGTGTGTGTGTGCCTTAATTGAAAGCCAACGAGTACAAATTAAAAGCGCATTGCAGAAACACCATCGACGAGGCAACAACACCGGTGACTTAACATCTCCGGCGGCTGGTTTTGCACTTTATTGAGCGCTTTCCGCGCGGACTTGCGCTCAAACCGCTCAAAACGTGTTTCTGCGCCGGCGTTCCGCTCGAATCGCTGCCAGCGCCGCGGCCGACGTCTTGCATCCAGCAACAACAGTGCCACCGAATCCACGTATCCACGAATCGGGCGGCAATAAAATTCAATTTGGCCGGATTGCGTTCGTCTGGGATTTTCGGTGGGTCGACGCCGGGGATTTGAGTGGACTGCGCAGCGGCGCCGCACAAAAAGCTCTGCGCATGCGCCGTGGGCTGGTAACCGATTTTTGGCCACTGCTAAATCATTGAAGTAACTTTCGTCCGCAGTCATTTGCTTAAAGTTAGTGAACGTGCTAGTATCGCGTATCTGGCGGCGCGGCTTCCAGACGACAACAAAATAAACCAAAATACACAAACTTTAGCTGCTTTTTCCAGTAACGAGCTTTAAGTGTTTTTCTTATTTTGCGGTACTACAAATTGAGCCTCTCTTCCCATACCTACATCGAAAAGCAACATTTTCCACTGCCAACGAGCCTGGTTGACCAGCAAAGTAAAAACCATTTCATTTTTGCTTGCAGAAACATGCTGTTCACCAGGAGCCGATTGTTGTTATCGATGGGCGTGCTATCGGCGCTGCTATCGCTATCGCTGGCCCTTCCGGCTCCTCAGCAAAGCAACTCTGAACTGGAGGCGACCTTCCAGGACACCAGCGACCCCGACTTGAATCCCATCAACGCAGAGGTAACATTCGAAAAATAAGAAAAAATGTGGCAAAGACCCCTGACCCCCGGAAAAGTCCAAAAACCCAACAAGGAAGTCTGCGAAAAATCCAAGAGAGGGAGCGGGAAAACTTGATTGCCTCCTGCCGCGAAAGCAACATTTTCCCGCTCCCGCTCACGCTTTTGTTGCACATTTTCTACGCTTTTCCCCCTGTTTTTCGGCCCGTTGTGCAAGCTGCTAATTTTGTGGTGCATTGAACCGACTTCTGGCCAATTTTCTGGGCAGCCCGCTCGTATGCAAATCGCACAAGACCCAAAGAGCAGCAAAAACAGAGGCAGCGAATGGTCTTAGGCCGAGTTCGATCCCAAATTCGTTGGCCATTCGAGACCAGACGACCTTGATGGCGACAAACTTGTTAACGACCTACGTTAACATTTCAAAACCATTCCAAAAGCCAAAGCCAAAACCGAAGACTGAAGACCGAAACCCGAAAAAACCGAAAAAGCCAAGCCAACGCCTTGGCCAGAAAGAGACGGGCACGGGCGGGTAGAAAGAGAGGGCTGCGGGGAGCTTCTTCATGGCTCATCACCTCTTCCTCTCCCGCTTCCTCTTATTCGCACGGATTGTGAAACATTTCCGCGCCTCCAAGAGTTGGCTCACATATTTATTTCTTCGGCTCCGTGTTTATTGATCCAACCATCTGCGGTGAGAAGCATTGAATCGCGGTATTGCTGGGGAAATTGGGGAAATTGAAATTAAGCGGGCATTGAAGAGGTAGTTGCAAGCCTTTTGAAGGAGGGAAACTCTAAACAATTTGAGATCATTTAAATAATTTTTTAAGTAAAGGGGAAATCGACTTCTGCCAAGAAACCAAAAACTATGCAAATCCTAGTATTACATCTAACATATAATATTGCATTTCTTGAAAAAAGAAAAATATGTTTTTTGTCCCCTTCATCTCAGCCAAAAAATAAGCCCTATCTCAGCCTATATTTTGCCACTTTTCAACTCAAGTAGTAGTTAAACTTGTTGTAAATCCCTTCGCTGAACTGCTCGTTCAGCTCTCAACAGCTGACCTGATTTTGCTCCATATAAATCATAGCGCACGCTTTTTGTTTGTCACTTCAGCGGACAAAAACAAAAGGCGAAAGAGTGCAGGGCGTAATGTGTTTAGCGTTTTGTTAAACTAATAAATCGCCTAGTTGTTTTAGCTCCTCGAAACCCAAAAAGACAACAAAAACACAAAATAGACCATGTGGGCTCGAGGCGGATTTGGTTAGGAAATCTCGAAAACTCTCAAGAGGGAGAATGGCAGAACAATAAACCAAAAACGCCAAATGAATTGCATAATTTTCGAGATATTAGTTGTAATCAAAACCGGTGGGTCGAAGGCGAATTTTTGTTAAACGTTTGCCAGCTGCCAGCTGCCTTTGTCTTGTTTTGATTTAAATATTATGTTGTTCAGGGTTGTAGACTTTTTCAGATTATTTACTGACAATATTTTTGGTAATAGACAACCTTAAAATGCCGTGTCTTTGGCAGTTAAACATAAAATATTTTTGAGAGCCTTATATTAATTTTAATTTGTTACTTTTTATATTAATTTTTACTTTTTTTTGCTATAATGAACTGTGACTTATAACTATTTGACAACATTGTTAGAGCGTCGTTAAATGAAATAAAAAAGGTCTTATAGTTGCAAGTACGGAAAGTAATGAACCGAAGTCCCAGCTGCCTTAGTTAGTCTCGAAATCCGATGACGAGGGCTTCGATTATGCGTTTTGGTTGGTATTTGGTTGATTTGGCTCCGACATCGCGCTGCATACATATGGCCAAATGACGAGGTGAATTTTAAGTGCCTTGGACCAGCGATCCAACAACCGATCGAGAAGCGGTCCGAAAGCACCAGATACACGGCGATAGACTCGGCTAGAATGACCGAAGGTCCCCGGGTTAACAAGTGATATAATTACTTATGCACATAGCATGAGTGTTTTTACTTCTCTGTATTTTTTTGGTTTTATCTTTGACCAGCCCCGAAAATTGGGTCAAGTCTAACTGGCAGCCAGTGCCGTCGAGAGCTTTTTTACCCGCTCTTCGGCGGCAATTAAGCTTGAAGTCAGGTGTAATTAGGCAAAGAACCCAATCGATTAAAGCCAGGCAAGTCCGAAAGTGCCAGATCGGCAACTTGGTAAGGTAAAACATGACTGGAAAAAGATACGTGTGCTTAGAGATCGAAAGAGAAGTGGCAAAATAACAGAGCTAAGTAGAATGCTTCGCTGGCTATAGCTTGATAAAAAACAGATCTGTACTGAAAAAGGCCAGAGATGGCAACCCTGGTTCCCAGGGACCTTCCCTTGTGGGCGATCCTGTATTTTCCACTCCGATTTCCCTTTCCAGGAGGTGTTAGGTGTCCAGGAGCGCAACAAAAGAAAACTGCCCGATGCCACATTCGAGGCTAAGAACGCAGTGCTCGGCTTCGTGTTTGGCGTGAGTATTTCGCTGAAATGAAATATCTTTGAGAACATAAATGACAACTCTGTGAAAACCTGTAGAAAATCGACAACTTCCTGGACACCAAGACGCGAGTGATCGAGCAGCTGGACCGCTCGAACATCGAGAAGAACAAGCAGTGGGACATCAAGTCGCCGGTGCCCATCAAGGACTTCCAGACCCTCATCACGGCGGTGGTCTCGCCCAAGATCCGCTCCATTGGCAACATCGCCAACGACCTGACCACCGGTGTGCTGACCACCATCACCGCCTTCAGCGGCTCCTCGTCGGGCGGCGGCAACGCGAACGCCGGCCTGGGCAACGTGGTGTCCAAGTTCCTGGGCTTCTCGGGACCCATCCTGCAGGGATCCTCCGGCGGAGTCAATGGCATTGCCGGCGTGACGACACCAGCTCCCGACTCCGACGAGGCGGGCTACTAGGGCTGACCTTCACACCATGTGTTCCAACGATCCAAGGCCAACTAATGGAAGCTGTAACTTATCGTTGAGCCCCTGTACCTTCTCTTTTCCTTCCCCCGCCTCACATCCATCAGAATCTTTGCTGAACTTCCAACCCCAGCCCCAACCCCAAGCCCTCGCTCGAATCGTCTTATTTTTTTGTTACACCCTAGTTAAGTTTCATGTTTGTAAATATTCGGCATAAACAAATATATATATTTTATAGAGAGAATTCCACGACACCACAAAAACGAATAAAACCGAAAACAGAAAACCATCTCACTCCACACCTGGTTTCAATGGCGGCCTTGGCCCTGGGTTTTTGGATTTGGATTTGGACTTTCGGGTTTTGGACCTCGGTCTTTCGGTTTCGGACACCTCTGCTCACTCACTTTGCCCATCTTACTTATCCACATGTTTGTCTATATATCCATCAGAGCAAGAGGCGTCGTCGGGCGGGGGGCAAAGACCTGAGCGATGCCGCCGAGATCATGAGTGACGCCTCCCTGGAACTGCCCTCCGAGCTGCTGAACAAGTCCCTGCTGACAGTCACCAACATCTCCAAGTCGCTGTCCCGTCTGATCCTGGTAAGTGCTGGCCATATCTGGGCTTACTACGATTCTTGGGCTGGGTTTTGGGTCTATATTGCAGGGAAAACCAAGAGGACGTGTAAAATAAAAACTAATTTACCTTTTATTATACCTATGTTTAATATATAAAATAAGGATATGATTGTAGTATCATTTTTTGTAGCTATATTTTTCCAATACTTAATCGATCAATAACCATCTTTTATAATATTCAAGTATTTATTTTAGTTTTCTTTTGCAAGGTATAATCAATAACCATCTAACCTGTATTATTTTCAATATTTTAGTGATCAATAACCATCTATCCCTTTACTTATATTTGTTTTCTATTTCTTGAAAAAATCTTAACAGATTTATAGCCCTTTATTCTATGATATTCTATGCTTATTAACCCTTGCCATCCTCCCAGAACTCCGCCCGTCGCTACTCCCGCTTCGTGCTCTTCTTCAAGCCAGTTTTCGGAGATGCCCTGGTGGTCAAGGGCTCCGAGGACCCCACCACAACCACCACCGCACGCACCACCACAACCACCGAGGAGACTGACAAGCTCAACGAAGTCTAAGCCGAATTTATTTTATTCCTAACTTCTATTATTTTTAACCTGTTGGGTGTTTCTGTTAAAGTTTAACTGGTGTTACCAATGGAATATAAACATATTTATGAAGCAGCGCGGGGTCGAACCAGCATGCGGACGATTTTCAGAGACCCCTTGGGTCCATCCAGGAAGCCGCGCCACAAAATGCCCTTAAAACCATCCACATCTCGCTCGAGGAGGCGTTGGTAGAGGCCAAAGGGGTTGCTATGGGATGGGGGACAATATGTTGATGTATATCCAAGGGCGTTCTGAAATGCCATGGAGAACCCACCTGAGGTTGCAGGAGCTGCCGTACCAGAAGGCCCCCGACTGCAAGGCCGCACAGTTCTGCTCGCTCTCATCGTTGTCCCGGTCCTGGGTGCTGAACTTCTTGCCCGTGTGCTGACGCAGTGCGTCGGCCGCCTCGCCCTGGTACTTTCCCAGGACATTCAGGCGGTACTGCTCCGACTCACTGCCGATGCTGAAGTGGTCGTAGAGGGCGTAGCGCAGGTCCTGCTTCCGGTTCTGCAGCTGGACCAGGAGCTCGTAGTTGTCGCTGCTGGTGATCTGGTGCAGCTTGTCCAGGCCGATGAAGAACTCGGTGGTCAGGGGCCCGAAGCCGATCTGGTAGTCGGCCCACTTGCGGTTGAAGTCCTCGCTGCCGTCGTACCGGTTGACCACCATGGTCCAGCCGCCGCCCCTGACCTTCTGGTGGCAGAACACGAAGAAGGGCTCCACATTCGCCCGCGGTCGGATGCGGACCACGCCGTGCTGCTGTTTCAGGCAGTTCGCCGGAGTGCTGGGTGCCCCGCCGGCGGCCAGGAGTTGCGGCTCGAGGTCCAGGCTGTCGAGGTGGAGAGGTCTGGGGAATATTACTTGGGATCAGAAGGGCCTGCGGCCTATACCCACAATCGCGAGCCCAGGGCGTGGGGCGAGGCGGCGAGGGCCCCCACTGGCGGACCGCCCGTCCTCCGGAGGTCCGCCAGCTGCTCCTGCAGGCTGCCTATCTGCTCCTTCACACTGGCTATGTCCCGCGTCAGCGACTGCATCCGGGTGGTCAGGCCACTCAAGGCCGACACTGGACAGCTGCTGGAGCTCTGGAAGCCGGATACCGGGTGCACGGGGTGCACGGGGTGCACGGGGTGCACGGGGTGCAAAAATGCATCAGCGGTGCAGGTACAGGCAGAGAAGAAACATAGTGAGTGGTGGCATTTATGAACATGAAATTTTAATGGTTTAAGTGGTAAACTATACCACTCCTGAATTACAAAGTTTGACGTAGAGCTTGTTTATGGAAATGGTTGTAAACGATGGATCTCCATTATCTACCATAAATTTAGGGTTTTTACTTTAAATACATATATATTATGCACAAATATATGATATTTTATACCCTTGCAGAGGGTATATTGATTTCAGTCAGAAGTCTGCAACGCAGTGAAGGAGATGCTTGATCAGAATCACTAAATCGATCACTTCGGCTTGCCGAAGTATACTTTCTTTCTTGTTTTCAATGATGTGTGTACTAAAAATACTGTTTTTGTTTTTGATGTTGATTTTCTCCAGGTGTAGACAAAGCGTAGATAGGCTTTAAAGTAGTCATACTATTAACTTTTTTCGAGTTTCAATATTTTTTTAAATCTACGCTGAAACATCATTGTTGGAAAACATTTAGGGTGCCCTATGTTTTTGGTGCCCACAGCCCACTGGCGCTTAGATCAAAAACTGGCTTAATTTTTGATCCACGAGTACATTGCAAAATTGATGAATTTTACTTGGCCGTCGGGAAACTCACCGCATTTTCCAGAGAGGGCGGCACCATCAGACCGCCGCCCAGATCCGTTTGCGTGGTGGACAGACAGGCCATGGCCATGACCAAGGCGTCCAGCTGGAGCATCTGCGACATTTTCCCACTGGCGATCACTGGCCGCCGACTAGCTAACTGGGTGACTAACTAAGTTAGCAACTAGACACTAACTACCGATCTGAGGCGCAATGCGAGTGCGAATAAAAGCAAAGGTCACTCGATCGACTGGCTTTGCACGTCGTGTGCATTGCATTGAAAAACGAGTATGCTAAGCAGATTCAGCTAGTGTTGGGCAGTGCTTTCTCATCCAGTGATCGCCAGTTAGCAACACTACATGTAAAAAAGGTAAAAAGTTACCCTCAAGAGGACACTTGAATGTTTATGGTTTAAGAGGATTTTATATGACTTTACGGGGGGAAAAAAGAAAGAAATCTTCTCAAACATAAAACATGTTTTAAAATTTGTTAGCCTAAAAGGTTTGGTTTCCATACATTCTCTATCTCAGCACATGTAACATGTCTATAGCATATAACCCATAACATTGATCCATATAAACAGTTTTGAGCTTTGCAAACCTTTGATGAATGTGCTTGGTACTGAATTCTGGAGTTGTTAACACTGCGAAAGTATTTTATGGCTCAGTGAATTGTGATCGCTTCACCTGTTGTGACTTCTTCGGCATCTCCAATCATCCACCAGCTAATAACCAATCCAGTGAGCTAGTGAGCCAGCTTACTTAGTCAGTCGCCCAGTCGAGCAGTTGCAGCTGCTTCGCAGTCGCTGGAGTCTAAGTACTATAGTATCGGAGTGTATTATATTGTCAAATCGGAGCTCACATAGGCACCGCCATGGCGCTGGAGGCGCTCGTCACGGCTTTGGCCTGCCTCAGCACCGCCACAAATTCCACGAGCAACTTGCCAGGAAAGCACTTCTCCGTGATAATGAGAAACTCGGCTCAGCCCTTTCTCCTGGCTGAAAATGTGAGTGTTGCTACTGTATTTGAGGTTTTTGCTTAAATATTTATTTCGCTTCTCTAAGGATACTGCTAGCTGTCCTGTAAGCACCTTGGGTGGGCTGGCACTTCGGTGAGTTGCCTTTAAATGTGTTATACAGAACGTTTAACAGCAATATTATTTCATATGAAATCAACTTTTTAGCGTACAATCCATGACTGATGAACTGGAGTCCCTGAAAACTGAGCTAAATGAACTGCAGGGCTTGATAGAGGAATATAAAACAAAGGGAGCTGGAGTTCCCATCACAACCCGATTGTAAGTAGTGAAATATTATTACAATACTGTAATTTAATTGCATTTTCTTTCTCCATTTTCAGACTACGCCCGCTACCACCCAGTGTCCAGACCTTCCCCCTGCCCCTGGCCACACCCGCCGACGACACGCCGAGGAACTGCCACGACGAGAAGCACGGCCAGGTGAGGATCCGAATCGCCCCGGACGTGGAGCCCTTTTTCGCCAGCTGCGACCAGAAGGTGCGGGGCGGCGGCTGGATGGTGATCGCCTACAGGTACGACGGCAGCCAGGAGTTCAACAAGGACTGGCAGGACTACAAGACCGGCTTCGGGGCCCTCAACGCGGAGTTCTTCATCGGCCTGGACAAGCTGCACCGCCTGACGAACAGCGAGCACCACGAGCTGCTCATCATCATGAGGAACAAGAACGGCGAGGAGCGCTTCGCCCTGTACGACCACTTCAGTATTGGCAGCGAGTCGGAGAAGTATCTTCTGTACGTCCTCGGAGCCTACAAGGGCGATGCCGGGGACTCGCTGCGCTATCATGCGGGCAAGAAGTTCACCACCTACGACCAGGACAACGACGACAATGGGCAGAACTGCGCCAGGACCCACGCAGGAGCCTGGTGGTACGGAAGGGAGTGTTTTGAGAGGTGAGTGCGAAAGCCCCTGGAAACGCTTATAAAACGACGCAGGCCAAGAAAAAATGATTAGAAAATCAAAATATAAGTTGTGTTACACCCAACAAATTTTAGATAAAGCTAACACAATACACAAATATTTAACCAGTTAGTCTAGTATTGTGCTTTATTTTAATCAGATGTAATTTCCCATAACCAAGTTCTGTTTAAATGAGATGAAATTCCCAACCACTTGCTAAGTGCAAGCACTTGCGATGGTCACCTGTCGGATTTAGAAGTTTCCCCAATTTTAGTAACCCGAAATAAGACACGCACGTATTTATAAAATATCCGTACAATTCTTTAGTTACTAATCCAATGACCCTCGTTCTTGCAGCAACCTCTTCGGCACGTTCCAGTCGAAGTACGGCCAGGAGATCGGCTACTTCAAGGGCATCCTGTGGAAGACCTTCCTGCCAGGACCCACTGGCTCCCTCAGCTACGTCCGTATGCTCATCCGACCGCTGAGGAACTCGTAGGGGGCACTGCCGCAAATTCAATCGCCAATCGACAATCGCCAAGCCTCCTCAGACGCCATAGACTCGAATAAATGCCGATTATTGTGTAACTCAAGATACTTGCCGGAATAGTTCGGCCATTGCTTGTGCAAGCATTTCCCCGTTTCGTCTGCCGGGATGAAACCCGGAACGGGTTTTAATTATTCCAATTATTATATATATTTCGCATTAAGCGATGTTCAATTAATTGGCACACAATACGCAACATCACACAAGCACACAGGGAGAGACGGTGGGGAAGTAATGCCGCTCATTAATGGCATATTATCATGAGAAATTTTCGCTCTGCTCATTTGCATACAAAGGGCACAGCACAAAGGGAGGGCCCATTGCTAAGCAACGGAAATTGTTTTCTCTAAAAATAAGCATATGCATTTGCCAATGCTAATGGTATCGAACGGCCCGCACTGCGTATACGTAATGTGGGCGCACGGGGCGTATGCGTAATGCGACTGCCATTGGCACCTAGCCTCCTCCTCCTTCGGCTCTCGCCCAAGAAATACGAGTATGGGAAAACTTTGTCCCCCCCCCGGAATAAATTTCATGAATTTCTGGCAGAGCAATTGAATGTGGAAAGGGGCGTGAGACAAGGACGACTCCCAGGATAAAGACGGAAGCAAAAAAGCACCTGTGCAATTGTGTGCCAAATTCAATAAATAACAAGAGAAACTTGGGAGCCTTTGGACAGGGCGAACAGAAAATACCCTAATTAAAATTGAATACGTTTTAATAAATAAACAATTTTATGCCTATTAAATATTTACTAGTTTAACTGAAAGTGACGGGCATTTCTCACTTTCCCAGAAACGTATAAAAAGTAGTGGCACAGATTGAATTTACATTAATTAATTAGTTTTACATATCTATTGGATGTGGTAAAGTATTATAATCAGCATTATATCGGTTTGCTTCAGCTGACTGAATATCTTTATATTTTTAGCCTTAAACCAACTACTATTCATCCATATGCATCCAAAAATATCTATAATATATCTATGAATCTTGAAGCAGATAAATTCTTTGAGATATTGGAAAATCTGTGCTTGAACATTAGTTCTGAATGAGTCCTACATATTTAATGTAAAATAAATTTAAATGCATAAGCGAACTGCTCCAGATAGCTAATTCACCCGCGTTATTACCGGCGCATTGGCCGACATGATAGTAAATAAATTCGCTCACTCGAACTCCGGAAGCCCGGGAACTTTTTGACAGAGTCTGAAAATATTAAACAAAGCGCACGATTCCGCAAACTCAACTGACAATGAAATGTTGGCCGATCCGAGGCAGCCGGAGCTACTTCATCAACTTGCTCCACCTCAACTTCAACTTGCACTTGTTTGGCCTTTGTTTCGATTGTGTTTTTTCCGTTTGTGCTCCTGTGTTCTTGTGTTTTTTGAATTTTCATAAAACTTTTGCTCGTTTGCCGCTAATAAATTATTTTCGGGGCGCAAAAAGTTTGGCCTGGTGTCCTGGAGTCCCGAAGTCCCGCAGTCCCGCAGTCCCGCAGTCCCGACGTCCTGGATCCAGAGTCCGCAGCTCTAAGCTGCCCGCAGAAGGGACATTCCTCTGTTCCTCGGGGGAAGGACTTCGATACCGATTCCACAAACACCAACTGCATATTGTCCCGGGGGCCAGGACATCACAGTCCTCGTTTGCCGTTGTTTGTTATTCCTGTGTGTGCGCTTTGTTCATAAATAATTTGCCCCACAACTCAATTTCATGAGCGTAAATCACTGCGTGGTCACTTGGAGCCACCTCATTGACCCACTACCCACCAGATTCCACCCACCGAACACCACCCACCACCTCATTGTCTGCCTTCTTCCCCTCAAATAACTCCCATCTTGTTTTCCCGGCCGGCCATTTACCATACAATTCCTTATTTATGCCCCGGCCAGGAAAGTTTTCTTTTCCCACCTCATTGATGGCCAGACAGACTCGTGACTTTGTTGTCTTGCGTGGGCAAGTGTGTGCCGGGGGTGTTAAATCAACACAAAGTTGCCGCAAACTTTTCAATTGGCTTGACAAATATAAAGAAATTTACAATATCGCTTTCGGGGCGCTCAAAAGAAAGATGTGGTCAAAGGTCCTGCCATCAAAATACGAATGTCCGAGGCATGTGGACTTTTTCGAGACCATAATAGGAGCGATTTTTTTCTTCTTATCATGTTTTTTCTTGGGGATCATTTGAATTTTCCATTGTAGTTTTGAATTGTGTTCCTAATCGAAATACTTATGAGAAATTGTTGTTAAATCCGAATTATTACGGTGCCTAAAACTGTGCCAGAAGTAAGGGATAGTTATCTTTTGGGTTGAATTGATTGTGCAAGTGATTTTAAAAAATATTGCTGCATACTTTTAGACAACTAAAATTATAATAAAGTGAATTGTAAGGAACCCCTATACAAAAATGTTATTACAGAAGCTTCCTACAAGTAAATAAAAGAAAACTAGATAAAAATCCAGCAATCTTCTGCTGGGCAAGTCGGAAATCGTCACTTGATCGTCCTTCGGGGAAAGTTTACTTGGCTTTGCCGCCAGCCCCATCCACTCTCCCTTAACCCCTCACCTCTTAGCCCTCCACCCCTTAACCCTTAGGGGTGGCTAAGTGTATGCAACAACACTTTAATGCCCTGCTACGCATTCCGCACATGAAGTTGCAATAAAAACAACATTACACTAAATTCTCATATTTCCCCGGCTGCTCCTCGCTTTCCGTCGCCTTTCCTTTTCCCCCAGCTGTCTTGTTTATTTCCCGGCCCAAAAAGGGGGCGGGCCACATGGGCGTGCTGGCTGATTTTCCCCTTTAGAGCGGCGGCGATAAATTGCAATTCCAAGTCACTTAAATTGCAACAAATAACAGGAGGCAGCTTGACAGCGAGAAAACGCAAACTGAGCAGCAGCCCCGTGAGATGTCAACGTGTTAAGGGCTGACAAAAGGGCGCCTCGACCACGGAGGGCGCTCGGGGGTTAAGGGAGTTGGCCCTGGGAATTTCGCCAAAGGCTTTCATCTTGTTTACCTTGGTGCTACAAAAAAGTAAGATATGTATTGGAGCTTGTAATACAATTTGTGCATTGCTTTTTGTTTAATTATCTGATTTAATTATCTGTAATCTGTGTTTAAATTCTTTTTTTAATTTTATTGTATCGTTGTTCAATTTCTTTATTCGCATTTTCAGAATCGTAAGTCCAAGATCGAAAATCTTAAATTGCTTAATTTTAATTGAATTATTTCACTTCAGTTTCCAGCCCAATTCTTGTAAATACCTTCATGTCCTGGGATCCTCGAGATACTTTCCTTATTTTCTTTCCCATTTTCCCCCACTTCCTCTTTGGTTTTTGGCCATCCAGTTGGTTTATGTTGTGCAATTGCTGTTGCCACTCACCAAAAGGCAATTGCGAAATTCAAAAGTCAGCAGAAAGTGTCAGCGCTGATGCATGGACCAGATTTGTCGGACACCGCCTTAGAAAACTTGGCTCCTATTGCATTCGGCATTGTGTGGCGAAATACGGACTTTTTATGAGTAGCCCGACACTGATTTATGTGCATTGAGAATTATGCTGGCCAGCCCACGACAAGCTGCAATATTTAAATAGACATAACTATAAAATTTTATTTAAATGTGCATTTGCTTTTAGCGACGAAAAACACAGGGCCGGGATGAAATGCATTAAAAATGCATTTACAGCCAACCGCAAATGGCGGCAGGTGTGGTCAGGTAGCCGGGGTCAGTTGGGGTCATGGGGGCGTTGGGGGCGTGGCTAAGCCAACATGCCACGTAAAAACGAGTGGGCAAATAAAAAAAGCTTAGATAAATGCCAATGGCAAAGGCAAAAATGCTCGAAAGAGATTAGCATATGAAATAAGTAAATGCAGTCAAAGAAAAGTTTGGTTTTTTTTTGAATTCATAATATACTTAAAGTAATATTCCATAGTTATCAATATATATTTTCCTAATGTAAAAACATTTTCTTTCAAACTGACATTTTAAAAATTATTCTCCCGGTTTGCTATACATAATTTCCGCTTTCTTTCAGTGCCCGGGGATTAATATGTTTTTGCCATAAACACTGTTTGTTCAGGTATTTAATGAATTCGATTTAATTTGTTTTCCAGCTAAATATGGTCCATAAATAAATAAATGCCAACTGTTGGCCGTTGCTTTTTTGCTGCAGCTTTCCATTTGGCCAGCGAAGCCTGAAAGTTGGCTTCAATTAGTTGACGGATCAACTGGAACTAACCCCCGACTTTCCCCCATTTTCCTCCTTTTTTTGCATTTTTTCGCCTATTTCCTCCTGTGTTCTCTTTGGCCGGAGTGGCCTCTTAATTAAAACGAAATGTTCACAGCCGCTTGGGCAATTCAGTTAGTTTCAATCTTCCCGCTCACCTGGCTATCCCCCTGGATATCCCCTCGCCCACCCGACTTCGCCCGATCCAAGTGCCATATATAACTCATAACGATTCGGTCGGCAGAATGGCAAAAAGGGGAAAAAGGAAAATGCCGAACAGAAAGCCGAAAAAAATTGGTCAGGCCAATGGCTAAGCAGTCTGTGCCAAAAAAGGACCGCAAAAAGAAATGCAACTTTATGCGTGTGCTCCAAAAAAAGAATCGGGGAAAACATAGGAGAGGAAGCGGGGATTCCCATTTTTTGTGCACTCGGCGAGGGCAAAAAGCTAAACAATGACAGCTGCAGCTGACGCGGGGGGCGGTGTTGGGTGGCTGTTTTGGGGCTGGGCACAAAAAAGGGGGTTTCCCCGACATTTACTTACGGTCGAACGCACTTCATCTGGAAACCATAAAATTGAAAAATGCTGCAGCGCACAAGGCAAAAGAGCGAGGCCATGGCAATGACGATGATGATGGCTCACAGGGGGTGGCATGGGTTAAGGACTCTAGGGCTAGGGGTAGCCGTGTGCCCCCGACCACCGGTTGGGGGCTTGGGGGTTGGGGCTCCGACTCCGGTTCGGTTTTAAACCACACAAAAGTCATTTGAGCGCCGTCGTTAACATGACACACACACAGCCCCACACACAGACACTCGCCAGCCGGCGAACAATGCACTTGCCTTAGTGATGGCACTGTGAGAGGTGCGAGGGTGTGTGTGAGAAGGACGAAGGACAAGCTAAATTTTAGTATTAATACTTAAAAATATTACGAATTAAATGGAATCAATTTGGTTGTAACCTCGTTTTAAGGATTTTATTTTATTTAAGCTGTCAAATATACGCCTACTGGAATATTTTTGCAAAGTCATTATAAATATTCATTTGCATATTATTTTTATCGTAAGAATAGCAAAAATATGTCAGCAGGAACTGTGGAGTAAGACATAAAATTGTGACCTAAACTCCTAGCAAAAGTTCTCAAGATAATTGAAGAAGTTAAATATTTTATTGCTATTTACTTTTTCTTTATAAAATTGTTCATAAAATATATTCAACAAACTTAAGAAATCAAATTGATTCAGTGGATATTGTTTATTGTTTTTCACTTCTAAAAATTTGTAAAAATAAAAACTTGATAAATTTAGCAATTTTTTCCTAAAAAGGAGGCTTCGTAATTGCTATCCCTTTCCCTTATTATTTTTTCTCTCCTTGCCACCACTATAGCCTCTGCACTCTGGCTTCGCCGCTGGCCAACAATGCGGCCAACATGATGGCCATCATTGCCATCGCCATCGCCATCGCCACCGTCATCATCGTCGCAATCATCAGCAGCAGTTGGCCTTTTCTTTTGGCTTAGACTGCTCCTTCTCCAGTGACTTTTGCGCCCTTCACCCCTTCTCTGCCCCTTTAAACGCCCCCAGCCCCCTTTTCGAAAGGCAACCGCAAAATGCGCGGGCCACATGTCCATTTGGCTCGCTTTTCATTTGGCGATCGCCCCGCCCACCGCCCTCCAGCCCACCAGCCCACCAGCCCCTTTTCTTTTTTTGCTTTTAACCCCCTCGCATTTGTTGGTTTGCCCGCACATATGTGCGCTCACATATGACTCTGTTCATTTCGTTTGTTTTACAATAACAACAGGGAGGGCGAGAGGGTTAAGGGGGTGAAAGTGCGCTCATAATTAAAATGTTTGGCAAAAGTGGGAAAAACGAACATGGGCAAGTAGAAGACTAAGCGGCGGCCAAATAGGAAATGAAAGAAAGAAAACGTTTGCCGGCTAACTGAAATGTTAACGGCAAATGTTAATGGCAGCCATTTCTCTCCCGCCCCATCATCCTCTTTCTTTTGCCCCTTTCACCCCACTTTCTCCTGCCGCCCAACCCCTTTTATCATTTTTTACGTAATTTTTTTAGCCCGAAGCGTTGGCGGACAATGAGGAGCTCCAGTTTATTATCTACCGACAGGCGAAGTGACTTTGAAATAGCCATATATATGAGGAAACCAAAGAAAGGAAAGGAAGCAATAACATTGTAAATAGGGATTAGGGTCCTACCTATGAATAAGGACAGGAAGAAAGTACTTAATTTTCCCTGTGAAATATCTTGAAAATATATGTAAACACAAATAAAAATATACATATTAATGTTGTAAGTACATTTCGAACCATTTTCTATTTTTTTACAAAACTGCACACCCTCTACACATTAAGTATTAAAGTACTAATGACACACCACAGCTTCCTGCAGGAAAATCCCCACTGTCCGAAGTGAAAGCTCACCTTAGATTTTCCCAGCACACACTCGTGCCACAATTGTCAAAGCGACCGCTGGAAAATACAATTGTATTTTCTATTTCGCAGGGATTTCGCTGGCTGTTGTTTCTTTGCGAACATTTCTACATTTGTCGACTATGCGAGCGCGTAATTAATTTCCCGCTGCTATTATTTGCATTGCAATCACAGCACAGCCGAACAAAAACTAGCCACGACAATGCGAGCCGCTGGCATTTTTAATTACTTGCATGAGAATTAATTATGAAAATGGCGGCGAAGGGAAAATGCGGAAAATGGCGGAGCAAATTGCTAAGCGGTGGCAAGCACAGCGGGTTACGAAGGGCCTTCAAATGGAAGGAGCATAAATGCCAATTCGAAGATCACTTTGTTTAAAAAAATTTTAACTACAAGTCTCTCAAATCAGATTTTTGACCCATTTTAGTTTCTACACTGAGGCGACTGCACGGGGGGCCTTTAGGTTTCCGACCATTTTTGACCAGGTTACACCAAAAAAAAGTAAAAAAAAATCGGTTTTTCGCCAAAGTTCTAAGGTTCCAATTTTCGACCCCAAAAAAAAAACAGGATTTTTGGTGAAACAAAAAGAGTAGTGGGCCAAAAATGGAATGGCATACCTTGTTGAAGTCGCAATAAAATTTCCAATCAATTGGCATTCACACCTAAAAAATTTATTTTTTGTCAAATTTCCGACAAAAAAGACGGTGCAAAAAAAAGTGCAAAATTCGAAAAATTTTTAATTTTTACAATCAGCCGGAAAACGACTGCGATCAATTGTCCAGCTAGTTAGCTGTCCAAAACGGTGCGTCTTTTAGGTTTCGAACCATTTTTGACCAAGTTACACCAAAAAAGGTCAAAGAAAAAGTCGGGTTTTTGCCAAAATACTAAGGACCTAATTTTCGGCCCCAAAAAATAGTATTTTGCCTTGCTGATCTCGTAACAAAGTTGCCCAATCAATTAGCATTCACACCTATATATATTAAATGTTCTTATTTTTTGTCCAATTTTCGCAAAAAGTGAGTCTTTTGAGACCATTTTTGACAAAGAGACACCAAAAATAATTTTTGCAAAAAAAGGTGGACTAGGACCAACCAGGGCGAAGTGAATGCCAAACCCATGTGATATCAGATCTTTTTTATTAGTCTACCTAAAGCACCAACCCGTACCCACTGCAACTCTTAGCTCGACTTCCACTTTCTCCCGGCTAATTGTTTGCTGGCAAACAAAGGGGAACCGAGCCGGGGCAAACAAAGCCAGTGAGAAAACAAATCGAGAGCTTTCACTTCACTCATTAGCATATCAATTAAACGCAACACGCACAGTGAAACGCACACAGACGCACCGGCGGAGAGCAGGACTAACTTTTCTTTGATGAAACTTTATCCAGACGCATGCACACACACATGCCCACATGCACGCACACTCACGCACACTCACACACACTCACGCACGCCGAGGAACCGACACACACACACATGTCGTTAAGGCCAAAGCTGTTTGTACACAGTTTGACTTTTATTATTTTAGTTAAACTTCTTTTGCTCTGCGAAGGTGGAAGGGGGCATTGGAGGCGGACGAATGAGAGTGAGAGGGCTGAACCCAAATCAGAGGCAGGACATGTCAAGAGTGTGTGCGAGTGCACTAGGGTGGACCCTATTGATTTTGCACCGTTTGAGATTCATTAAAAGTGACTTGAAAATTACTTTCCTATTTATTTGGCCTTTCTATTAAGCAAAATTGCTTATATTCCTCAGTATGTTACCAACTCAAGTGTACAAAAGCTTGGTGTAAAAAATGCATTACGCCGTGTTGTCTTAAATATATTGTGGCCTATTTTTCGGCACTTTTATTAGTGATATACAAATCTTTTACTTTATCTTTATCTTTCTGAAATCACTTACTCTGAAATCACTTATTTGTATGCCGGAAAGTATGCAATAAAGAAATCCATCGGACTTGGGTTGAATGAAATCGTAGCCTACTTTTAGACATTTTTGGTGTTTTTCAAGCCCAAGCGATGAATGTTGTTACTTTAAAACTACGTGTTATAGTTGGGCCAATTAGGGTATAAAGCTATCCTCATAGGAGGGCCACCCTATAGCGCACATGTGTGTGTCAGAGATGTCTTATGGGCTTTCGGTGGGCCCAGCTTTATTGATATCCACCCGGAAGCCCGTCCGCCCGGACACTCCCTGTCGTCAGCTGCCAGGCGAACTTAATGCCTGCCTCGTCTGTCTAAGCTGTCCAGCCGGAGTCCAGCTCCTGTCCATGCTGTCAGCAGCCTCCACTCCAACTCCGCATTCCCCATTCACCGGCCCTCTCCGCCTTGTGTGTCCGTCCATTGGCCACTAATTCATCAAATTTAGCTCAAAACTGAAGATTAATGACATACGTGTGGCATATTACGAAACTTGGTGACTTGATGAAATTTATTATTATGCCCCAGGACCAGGAGGTCCGCACTTTAATCCTGTCGCAGTCGTAAACCCGACTTTATGCCCGAATGTTGCAACTCCTTAGCTTTCGGGTCGTAAAGCTGCTGGCCGGCGGAAGGTAATTAGTTTCGGAAACAATCAGCTCCGACACTCTGTGATTGGATTATATCGGAAGCTGCACTGCGAATGGACTTAGCTCTGGCCTTACGCATATGCCATTTAGTCGCCAGCAAATACCTGGGTTCACGTCGAAGATCGATGGAGGGAACAGTTTGTTTTATGGGTTATTTCCTTACTTTGCTAGCGGTTTGCGATCTTATGTTGTGGAAAAGGTTCAATAGTCTTGTATTTGCAAACTTCTGACTGAAATCAATATACCCTCTGCAAGGGTATAAAAACAAGGTTTATATATTGTTATTAATATTTATTTAATTGTACCGCAAAAGTAATGGTATTACTGTTATTAAGAATCAATAACTACTACTATTTATGCAACTTTTTCTCATATAATTTTTTTTTATTTACCAAATGCACCTGGAAAAAACTATATTTTATTTTTTTATTGCAGCGGGAAAACATGCTAAGAGCTGCGCAAAGTTTCTACTCGCTGTTCGGATGCCTTGGCCCAAAGCAGACGGATATTTACCCACAATAGCTTTGGCTCACACACATAGTTCACTTGTCTAACGATGTAACCAATAAAAAATGCATCGCCCTGGAAAAAATCAACCTGCCAGGCGGACGGGCAAACATGGAGACATGGCGACACCGAGACAGTTGGTCAGTGGTTGGAAAATGGCTGTGGAAAATGTGGAAAATGGCTGGGGAAATGTGTGTGAGCAGGGGTAGCCCGTAGACCCGAGTGACAGTTTGCCAAGTGGTCAGCAGAGCGTCCTCGGTTGCATCTTAAAGATGCTTTTCAATGTTGTCACCGGGCATGTTGAGTGCCGGACCGTAGCCTTTCCGCCCCATTTTCCACCCATGGTCTCTCGACTCAGAGACTGGGAGACTGGAAGACAGAAAGGAGTGCCTGACACGCTGCACTTTTGGCCATATTTTATTTCCCCAACGTCAGAGTCGTCGTGGCCAAGCTTGTTCCGATATTAATGATGGAATTCCTCGGGGCAGACAACAACTCCAGACAGGGTAATTCCGGCTGCAGGACATAACCAATTGATGGTGGGTCATCTGAATGGGGCAGCATGTCCTACTCGTGTTGAACATATTTATTTTTTGTACTTAGTTTGCTTGTTTGAGTTCAGGACTCCGAAAAGGGAATATTTAAGTGTTATATGGACGAGGATTTCTTTGTTTTTTTAAAAATATACAAATAAACACCAGTTAATCTTCCACGTTTAACAAGAGGCCTATTAACTCGTTTACAAATTTACAAATATTCTTATCTCGTTGTGACTAAATAATGGGCTCCTTACTCCTTCAATCCGCTTCCACATCCAGGGATCCCCGCCTCTTTCGACCGACGTGGGCCTCCGCCCCCTTCCTAATGATGCGGCCATCTGTCCTCAGGTAGCTCATGAAATTAGGCACGAATGTCCGGCGAAGGTTGGAGCCCGGGGCGGGCCACAGGTAGGCCTCGGCCTAATGCCAGGTGATTTGTTAGACTCCCTTCCTTCCGCCTCCCCTGCCCCCTGTGACCTTTGCCTCCCTGGAGCCTGCTCAACCCCTGCTGCTGAGGCATTCACCTGAAAAATTCCACAATGCCAGGGCCACGACCCAACGGCCATCTCCGGTTATCCGGGGCCACCGGACTGCAGCCCTGTCCCCCAAAAACCAAACCCAGACAAATTTGCATGCCATTTGTCGTGAATTTCATTTAAGATTTATTTAAATTTCTCCCTGCGTGCGAACTTTTGGCCGCATCATTTTCACATCTTTTAAAGGTTTCCCTGCCCACCCACGCCCACTCGATGTTGTTGTTTTGCTTTGTTTTACGGCGTTGATATGATAATTTGCTTACTCGCCTGCTCGGCTAACCGTTTTTGTTGCTTTTCGCCCGGCTAATGCTGCGGTCTCTTCTGGCCAACAAGGCACAGTGGCCGGGGTGCTCCGGAATTACCATAAATAGTTAACTAGGCGAATTCGAAAAAGCATGCTCCTTACTTAGTTTCATTATTTAAAGATGCATTTTTAAAATCATTTAAAAATATGATCTTGGATGAGTTTTATATAGGTAATATTTTACAGAATATTGAATTAATAATGCCTATTTTTTTTAAAAAATTTGAAATTTTTATATCTTTTAATTTATTTCCATAAAAGCTTTGGTTGTGTTTGCAATTACTATGCTATTCACACGACCTTCACAACTTTTGAATTTATTTTTTACGAGTATAATACATTTTTATTGATTAGACCGCAAAGTATATGTGAACTTTAAATTGACAAAAATATAATGGCTCATACTTAAGCTTTAAATTCATTTCTTTTCGACAGGTTTATTTTCCACAATTATTTTCAACATTGTTATGTTCATTATATTTGTTTTAAGTACCTATATTTAGCATATATATAGTGCGTTCAATATATTTTTTAAAACATATATATATAAATACATTTACTCTTAATTACAATATATCCTTTAAAGTTATAACCTTATTTTGATTGCATTTCCCTACATTTATCTCTGCTTTTTGTGCCGCCCCGAAAGTAGGAAGCACTTGTCGTGCGACATAGATGAATCGAAATAAATTTAATGCTAATGCCGAGTCGAGGAGCAGCTTTCCCAGGGGACAAAATAAAAAGCAGAGCGCGGAGCAGTACAAACTGCAAACAGCTTATTTTGCATTTGAGTAATGTGCCTTAAATTGTTTGAGTGTGTAGGCCGCGGCGCAGTGTGTGCGTAATTAATGTGGTTGTCTGTCTGGCTTCCCAGGACCTCCCGAGGACCTCCGAGGACCTCCCCAGGACCACCCCACGCGCCTTCGGTTACACTTTATTTCGAATTATTTGCACATTTGCCGCCTTGCCAGAAGAAGCGAGGCGCCAACACAAACACAAACACCGACATTATTTTCACATCATTTAATTTAATGCATGGCCTGGATGGGGTGGCGCATTAAAAATATGGCCCGGCTTCTTGTTTGCCTTTGTTTAACATTTTATTTCACTTGTTGTTGGCCGCTCACCTTGCGGCCCTGACCCCCTGGAAACCACCCCAAACGGCTAATAAATGCCGAGGCATCGCGACGAACAGGCACTAAAAATTTGTACTCAGCAAGCCCGATGACAGGGGCTGGGGCTCCGCCAGGAGGAGGGCCAAAACAGTTTTGAAAACTGTAATTATTTTAAGGGATTCTTTATGCTAAACACCACTGCCAGCCCGGCTCCCCCGAGAAGGCCAAATTGAAACGGCAGCCGGGGAGGGGCCCAGGGGCGTCGATTCCGGGGTGGGGCTGCGGCTGTGTGTGCGGTCTGTCAGGTGCAAAGTGCCAACGGCCCAGCAATGAATAATTACATTTTAATAGAGTGTCCAGGGGAAGTGTTTTAAAAACACGGCGCCCGAAAAAGGAAGACCAAGTCCAGGGGCGGCAGCAGGCACATACAGATGCATAGGTGGTGGAAATTTAAGGCTGCCAGCTTTGGGTTGTGGCCCTCTGGGCCAGCCCCACGCCTTCCGCATACATACTGCCGGCTGACACAATAAAATTTTAACTCGATTTTGTAGCACAGATTTGGGCGCCATAAAGCGGCAGCGCATAATGAGTGGCTGCCCCGCCCCCGGAGAAGAGGGTCCTTCGGAGGCGCGGCCCGCCCACCTTCGCCTGTCCCACCTGGCAAATCATTTTACGGTTATGGGGTCGCGTCGACTGGCCGCATTTGAATAACCATAAAACACTTTGTGCCGGGCGGGCCCGCGCAGGTAGTCGGCATCAGGTGCGAATGGCCACCAAATCCAATGAATGTCAATGATGTCGATGTCGATGTCGATGTCGATGTCGTTCGCATAAATGGCAGGCGATGCGAATTTATGCCGCACATAATACAATTTTGCCGCCCGGCACACACGGCCAGGTGTGCCTATATATTTATAAATATGCGAGCTTGTTTGCCTCGGCCACCGAATTGTGCATTTGCCTGCGGCTTACGCCGGCGTCATCCCGCCAAGATAAGCTCCATTATCGGCCAAAGGCCTTTGTGTAATGCCCGCCCTGTCGCCGTCTCCCTCTAGTGCCGGACAGCTGCGGACGCACGGGCGTTACGGGTCGTCCTGGCAGGCGGGATTTGCGGAGTGCAGCGCAGCCATTCCGATATCCACTTGGGGGATTCCCCGGCTAAGCCCGAAAAAGCAGCGGCATCACGGCCATATGGAGACCGAAACGCCGCACGTTCGACGTTTTAAGAGCCCAAAATGGGCAAACGGGCGGTCGAAGTGAAAAGAGGGGCTTAATAACAATCGTTAGGCCACTCCATCTGGTACCTGAAGTTAGTAACACACGGTAATTAGGTGCATACAATACAATTATTTGCTTCCATTACCATTTATTAACTATAAATGTATTTGTGTTAAGATATATTCATTTAATTCATTCAATTTAATGTGTTTTCTATATAATTTCATGGTTGTGAGGTGCGTTTACTTGGTAGTAAGGTATAGGAAAAAATATTAATAATAATAATGCACAATATAATCCCCAATTTAACTGCGTGTGGTTTAAGAATAAGAACTCACCTTTAAATAAAATAAAATGGTAAACACGTATATCATCTGTATATCTATACATCTATTTGTAAGTGTATACTATCTAAAGGGAAACCTAGAACATAGTAACTTAGGGAAACAAATGTTGAAAGTAGAATACGTGGGGCTCAGAAATAATGTTGTGTAGGCCTACTCTGTTTTATAGAAAAAGAAACCTATCGCAACTCATAATATAAGTAATTGGGAAAAGGGTAAATTACCTTATATCTTTGATTCGTAACTACCCTACTCCAAATTGAAGTATAGCAATTTTCCGCTTGAAAGGCCTAACCTGTCCTGTTTGTTAGCCGTAACTAACCATTTTTACCCACTCTTAGGCAAACACCAATAAATGAAAAGCCGAAAAAAGAGGCGACAAAACGGGAAGGGCAAAAATGTATATTAAGCGGCCACCGAACACAAATAAAATAATTATGCGTTTGCAGGCCTCAACGGCTTGCCCGCTGATTGTCGCCACCCCCTGGAAAATGCCGCCCACTCCGGCCCCCAAAATCACCCCACTTTCACCTGAGCGGCTCAAAAAGTTACGAAAGTCTTGGCCGGCCACAGAAATCAAACTCATGAATAAACAAAAACCGGAAAAGCCAAGGAGAAAGTTATTAGTTTGCCCCACCAGACCGAGGGGGGGTGGAACGCTGGATCCCCGGGATACTTGGGATCCTTGGCTGGGGGCACCGGCTCCTCGGCTCGCTCGAGTGTTGCACAAACAAGGGGCGGCCGAAATTAAATGAAAGCCACTGGAAAAGGGTTGGGCGGTCGAGATGAAAGCGAGACAGATTCAAATGAAAATATTCTAATTTTTCTGTTTCTTTTCTGGCTGCCAAATTTTGGGAGTGAAATTGAAATTGTAGCAGGCAGCGACGACGAATTAATTGAAAATATTTTACATTTTCCCGCCTGCCCGGTGAAGTATGCAACACTTTTCGGCAACTCCTTTGGCTCCCGCAAAATGTATTTTGCGTTTTGGTTACAAATCACCATTGCTGGAGTATCAGAGGTCTCAGAAATTGTTGATAAAATACTTTAAGGGTTTTCGAATGGAAATTTCTTCATAAGAAAAGAATTGACGCTTTGAAAACATTTTTAGCGTGTTGTAAATATAGGCATATTTGTACTCTACAAAATTCGAAGGGTCTCTATTTTTTTTCTAGGGTTAAATGGGGTTCAAGTGGGGTTGACTGAATAACATTAAGACAACCGCCTACATATTCTAATAGTTCCGATACTTTTAAACAACTTTTTAGATAAATTGCATAGTATTATCCTAGTATCTCAAATGTAATATTAAAGGGGCTAAGATTTTACTTACAATTTTTATAAATATCTTTGGCACTCATGAAAACTTTTATTTAAGTTTAAGACAATCTACATTTGCAGTACACAGTAACATAACTTCTTTTAACAATCCCAGACAGCTACATGATTTTTAATATCAATTCTCAGTATAAGCTCTGACTTTAGCTATTCCTTAAAAATAGTTTAATAACATTTTCGTAAAAATTCTGATGAACAATGCTAAACATTTAATTTTGTATGAAGCCCCCATAAACTTGGCGGCTGGTACCAGGTCCACTTGGCATTCCCCACTGCTTTGCCTTCGATCCTGGGCAGCCGCAAGCCGCCAAAAGGAGGAGATCCCTCAGTCCGGCACAGGCTCCTCCAGGAGGCCAAGGCCCAATGGTATGGCCGAATTCTTAGCATATTCCCAGAATGCGCTTTGATTGCGCATTTGGACCGGAGGCGGCTGCCTGGGCATTCCGCACCATCCACCAAGCACAAAGGCGGGGGATTGATGGAGCACATTTATTGGTTAATTGGCATTTCAATCATTTTGATTACGGCATGCGGACTACGGCTCAGGCCTGGATCTTCTTCTGGGCACCGACTCCGGGTTTAATTTCTCTAAGCTGCACTTCAGGTGCGGGAGTCCGGGGCAGGCACAATGGCGAGATTAAAAATTGCAAATGCCCAAAAGCGGGCCAACAGACGAGAAGCGAAAAAGTGTCACGAGAAAAGGCCCCGGGAAAACTCGGGCAAACACCATGCATCTGCATATACCCTTCAAGGACATTGCCCAAGCATTTCCCAAGCTGCCGTAAAAACTCATGGCGCATTTCTAGGCGTAGGGTAGGAAAATGCCGTCATTTCTGGTGGCTGAAATCAAATTAAAACGCTGCAAAGAGCGGAAAATTATAACAAACAGAGGAGCGGCGGGCGGGGGAAATGGGAAATGGGAAAATGGCCGGGGGCCACAAGGGAAATTGTTGCAGTGCAGATAGAAAGAAAACATGGGACACACTCATACGCTGACAGGCCGCTGTTGGCAGCGCATTATGAAAGAATTTCACACAAAAACGGGGAAAATCAGACAAAAAACGACGGCAGGACAAAAAGTCCTGGCCAAAAGGAGCAGGGAAGGCGTCAGGGGGACAGGAGCCGCAGGCTCATTGACAACATCTTGCAAACGGATTAAGAGCAAAAACTCATTAAAATTATGTTGGCCATGCATTAAATGCAATTCAATGCAGGCGGACTCGTCCCCGTTCTCCGCCGATCCTGCCGTTGCTCCTGCGGTCCTTCGTCCGGCCTGCGGCTGCCGGGACACTTAATGCGGCCTTTGTTGGGCGTTAAATACAGTTTTGGGCAATGGCCCTGGAAAATTGAGGAAACGCCCAAAAATGGTCAGTTATTCTGCCGGCCATCGCAGAAGGTGTGTCCCCGACGTGAAGAGCTGCCAAGAAAGGGGCCCAAAGAGGCTCACTTTAACCTCCGATTGCGCTTGCACCTGAAACACAGGCGGCCATACACTGACCAAAAGCAGGAATAATCAAAAAGTGTTCGAATCGGTTCAAATACTTTGACTACATTCAAAAATTGAATTCAATGTTTTTTGCGAAAATTTGACATAAAATACATTTTCTATGTGTGAATGCCACTTGATTGGAAATTTTAGTGCGAGTTCAGCAATGTATGCCATTCACTTTTGGGCCTCTAATTTTTTTGTTTCGGCTAAAATATTGTTTTTTTTTTTGGGTCGAAAATTGGGGCCTTAGTATTTGGGCGAAAAACGATTTTTTCTTCGACCTTTTTTGATGTTACTTGGTCAAAAGAGGTTAGAAACCTAAAAGACGCACCGTTTTGGACAGCTAACAAGCTGGACAATTGATCGCAGTCGTTTTCTGACTAATTGTAGTAACTTAAATTTTTTCGAATTTTTCACTATTTTTGCAAGGGGTAGCTCGTCTTTTTTGTCGAAAATTTGACAAAAAATAAATTTTTTAGGTGTGAATGCCAATTGATTGGAAATTTTATTGCGAGTTTGGCAAGGTATTCCATTCAATATTTGGACCACTACTTTTTTCGTTTTGCTCAAAATACTTATTATTTTTTGTTCACAAATTAGGACCTTAGTTTTTTGGCGAAAACCCCAATTTTTTTTTAGACCTTTGTTTGTGTTTCTTTGTGAAAAATGGTCGGATACCTTAAATATGTATGTACATATATATATATAGTTATTTTAAAAAGTTTCATCGATTTTAAATTTTTATTTAATTTGAATAAGTTAAAAAAGGTGGAAGAAAGATTTTCTGTTCTTTGTTTATAAGGCACTTTTTAAAATTATGTTTATACCCGATGGAAATATTTTTGAAATGTATTATGCACCTGTTATTTAATATTTCGAATACAACATATGATATATTTATTTTTTGTTGTTTTTTGGTTTATATTTTTTATCAGTAGAAGTAATCAATAATCCTCCGCTCTTTTGGTTCGCTTCCCTGCATTTAATTTACTTTTGTATATATATTTTAGCTTTAAAAAAGAAGAGATGACTGAAAAATCATCTTATAAATAGGAAACAAAATGGAAGAGACAGCCAACAATAAACACAAATGAATCAATTAAAGACCCCTAAAAAGACCGTACTATTCAGTGAATTCCTCGAAAGGCGTTTAATAATACCAAATACTGTCGTAATAAAAAAGCATAAGTCCAGTTTTATGAGAACCTTGCAAAGGAGCTGGGAACATCCTATCATCGAGCCTGTGGATCACGAGACGCAGTTTTAAGGCGAAATCGAAAGCCATAGACTGGGCAATCATCGATGGTCCAACCGACCGCAAATCCCTTAACACATTTGTCAACACTTCGTCATTGTCAGAGGGACCAACAGCCCGGCATCCCGGCATCCCGGCTTCCTGGCTTCCTGGCTTTCTGGGCAAACATTTAATACACTCCAGTGGACGGGACTCTGGTGCTGGCCCCTTTTAACCCGAAAACGGGGACACGGGGCCCCTTGAGGAGCCAAAACAAATCAACGGCGATGAGCACAAATGGCAGCAGCCATAACAACTCTATCAAGCTTATTTCGATGGCCAAACAACACACTCATTCCACACAAGCAAATGGGGCAGATGGGAGACGGCAGGGGCTCTCCCCCTGAACAAACCCAAGCCCCAGAAGGACATGGGACGCAGGACAAGGGACAAAGGACAGTTTGGCATTTTGACAAACTGTGTCAATAGCATTTTTATTTGTGTCCAATTTGTTGGTTGGGACAAACATTGGGAAGCTCTCGCATGGCGATGACCTCTCCTCGAGCGCCGTGAGTCACGAAGCATTACAGAGAGCATTTAAAATTGTATAACGAAAGTTGAAAACAACATATATACGGAGTAGTTTAATATGTTGGGGCTAGAAGGACCGTAGTATCTTCTAGAAAATTAAATGAACTCATGGAACTTAAATTTGTCTTAGTTTTGTTTGTCTATTTTCTAAAAATATATCTTGTTTTTTTAGTTTAAAAAATGCTTAACTCACGTTTTATTAGGATTGGTGTGATTAAATGCCATGCATAGCCGATGTACAACTATCGCGGCCTCGCACATCTCTTGATTCCGCAACTCATTGTCCTGTTTCTTGAACTGTGTCCTGCCAGTTTTCAAAGCCATTTACATCGTTTAAAGTTAACAAGCGAACAAATAACAAAAAGTCAACAACATTCGCATGGAGCTCCTGCCACGCCCCGCCTCGCGCCCTCGGAGGAGCCACACCCACCGCCCACCGCCCACCGCAAGTGTCAAAAATGTGTCGTCTTGTCCCCAGAAGGATCATCGTTTCAATTTGTAAAGGTTCATTGCTGTGGAGGACTTTATTTGAATTGCTGGCTGAGACGTTGACCTGCCAGCGACCTTCACACAAGCCACCCCCAAGCCCCAGTACAGCAGTACAATCAAAGATACAGGGGGGAGTCGCCCGGGGAACTCCGTCCGTCCACATCCTGTTTAACGTCCATTTCTTACGGTTTGTTAAGTCCTTCAAATGTGTCAGTCCCTGGCCCAGAATCGCTCCGTCTTCGACTGCAGATACGGGCGTTTTTCTTTGCCGCCTTCCGTTTTCCACAAATGAATATTAATTCAGAGCTCGAAAAAAGGCGAGCTAACTGGAATTAATTGCCGAGTAGCCGGGGCCAAAGAGACAACGGCCATAGTTTATATACCAATCGGCATATATATGCCATACATCTGGGTGGAGTGCAGCGGAATCCATTGCCAATTCGATGGCGGCTGGCTTCTTCGCCTCCCACTCGAGTTCGAGATAATGCAGTGCTGTAGGTACTGACTTAGCCGGAATTTGCACTTCCCGGCTCCTGCTCCTGGCCAGCTTTCATCCGACCAGCTACTGACAGCTACTCTCGCCCGGCGAAGAAGCGGGAAACTTAATTGAAATTAATTAACCCGCCATTGGCGACCTAAGGAAAACTCAGGCCGAGCAGACGTCACTCAGAAATAGTGGCGGACAGGAGGGGTTAAGGCGGTGCACTGGGAAAAGGGGAATAGCAAATAGTATTTGGGTTAGTTTAAGGAGGTAAGTTGGGTTATCCCAATGAACCATAAAGTAGCCAATAAATAATTCAAATAAATAATATTAAGCTTACAAGTTCATATGTGATAAGTTCCCCTTTTAGTTAGATCACTCTTAAGATGTTAATATCCAATGTGAAAAAGTTTTTCTTTAGTGAGTATACAGCACATTTTCCCTCAGTGCAGGGGTGGGAGTTGGCCTTGCTCTTCGGGGAAATGTGGCAGAAGGAGTCGATCTTGGCCCAAGGTCTGGTCGGCTGCCCCTTATTTACTTACTTGCCCCTCGAGGTGGCAGGCAACCAGGCGGCAACCTCATATCATTTACAGTCAGTTTATTTAAGCGTTTGGCGCTTGCCAGGACCCAGGATGCCATATTTTGTCCTCGGTCCCCGCGTCCTGCGCCAGAAGGACTCCACAAGGAGTCGAGAGGCAGTCCTCTACTGATTTGTTGTCGATACTCGTCGCCCGGCTCTTTGCCCAGTCCATTTGGGGCTGCCTGCGATGGCGAACGATAAATTCTCATCACGTTCGCAAAATATTTTTCTATCACCTATAAAACATTTGAGGCAGCCTTGCGGCAAAAAACTTTCCCTGCTCCTTGGACAATGGATCCTGCTCCTGCTGCTGCCACTCCACATCCTCGTGCTGCTACATGCAGCGTTCCCCCACATGAATGTTTATTTATTTGATTTTTCCCGCACTCCCTGCGTCTCGTTGCATTTCGTTCTTGCCATTGTTGGTTTTCGGTGTCTTGTGCTCGGGCGAGCCTGCATAATGCTGCCATCTAGCCAGCCAGCTACCAACAAACAGCTCCGGGCCGGCAGCAGCAACACCAACAGCAGCAACACCAGCAACAGCAACATCCAGCAGACACAGACAGTGTGGCACATTAGCCCAAGTTCGCTTGGCAAGTTGTTCTTTGCTCGTGGAACTTTTGGATTTGGATTGCAATTGCTATTGACTGTGGGTGTGTGCGGGAGAAAGGGGCGGAAAGTGTATGGGGGCGTGGCCGGATAAATGGGAACATGACTCCCAGTTTGGCTAGAAAAAATCACAAGAAATATGTGCTACTTGGGGTCGTATATTCCGCGAACAATAGTACGTATCTCAAGGTATGGATAACAAATTTAGATGCTTTTACTTTAACTAAAAATAAAATACTCAGTACTGTCAATTTTATTTTCGATTTAGTTGTAAAATATTTTTATATTCACCAATTTAAAAATTGTATCACAACAAAATTATAAACCACTGAGTAATGAAATATATCTCATAAAAATAACTGAAATTATTTAAACAAAGCGGAATTCTCGTAGAAAGAAGTGCACTAATGTTTTTAATTTTCCATCAATATTTTTTTATTATTTTAAGGATTTCTTTTTGTATTTTAAAAGTGATTAGTTCTTCAGCAAAATATAGTAATCCATATGATTAGTGGTATACCGTTTTTTCATTTCATTTCATTTCATTTTTCATTTGACAATATTAGTAACAACATTATATTGTTTTAACTCTTTTAAATGTTATTCCTATCAAGTATTAAAAATAGCAACAGTCTTTCGACTAGAATTTTTGCTTGGCTGCTTTTAAGCCATACAATTCAGCACCTCTCCAGTTGCCTGAACTGTGGAAGCGATTTTGCCCGGCAGCCATTTCCACTTCCACTTCCGATCTGCAGCCATTTGAAGCAATTTTCGCTTCCGTTACCCAAATGCAATTGTCCTGCGTAAGTGCCACAAACACACACAGGCGGCCGCACACTCGCACACACGTCGCACACCCCTTTTGGCCGTGTTAAGTTGTTGGCCAAGTTTAAGTAAAATAGAAAGCGAACGAGACGCCACGGAAAAATGGCCGGGGAAAAAGAAACGCAGCGGCAGATGTGGAAACTTGCTTTGTTTGCCGTGCAGCTGCTGTTGTTGTCCTGCTCTCAACTTTTCCGGCCTTCATCATATATAACTTTACCTTACTTACACTTTAAGACGGTTGACAATTTTATTTGTCTGATTTGCAGGGCCAAAAGGAGAGACAAGGCGCACCAAGTGTAAATAAAATTAAAACGAAAAGAGGCCGGCAAAGTTTGCAGCGAAAACGCTAATTAAGTTCAACTTTTCCCATTTAGTGCAGCGGGAAAATCAGAAGAAACGAAAAGAAACGAGGCAGGAAGGTGTGCGACTGCATATGATTTATGTCAGACAGTTTTCTAAGCAAATATGCGAAAAGTTTTCGAGTTGCCTGATTTTTTGGGGGAAAGGCAGGCCGTGTCATCAAGAGCGGTGATGAGCGGCGAACGCTGCGAATACGTAATGTGGAACGGGAGATATTGCGTATACGCAGTGTGAACTGGAGATGTTGCGTATACGCAGTGCGAGAATATATTACGCTTATCTAAAATTTAGAAACCAGAGCAACAAAGCTAGTATAAATCTAAATTGGCTATTATACACCGAGTGGACTTTATTTCACTGGGCGTTGTACTTATTTTATAAATGAAGATACAATTCTTTACAAGTCACAGCCTTAAATCCTTACTAAGTTCGGATTAGATCTCTCAAGCCCAGTGTTTATATTGTCACCTCATCGGATCCCCAGTTGATTTCCCTTTTCGAGCACGTTGTCGTCGTGTCACGCACTCAATTCCAGCACACTTCACCGGAAGAGCAGCGGAGCAGCCGAAGTGATGAAAAATCGGGGGAAAGTCGGGGCGGGAAAAGCGATGAAAGGCGGCGCAGGGAGGGGGAGGGGCGGGGAAACATGGACAGGTGCAGTGACAAGGTGCGAAGAGGACTGTGCTTTGCGTGCGAGTTCTTTGCATGCGGCGCTTAAATTAATTTGCACAAGCTTCGCCTTAGTTCGGGGAAAATATGTAAGCCCCAGCGAGGGAGTCGGGGCTGCGGATGGGACAGGGGCAGGAGATAGAACTGTCAACAGCAAAGTTGTTGCCAAAACAACCAAGAAACAACAAGCGGCACAACTTTTTGCCAAACCAAAAATATTTCCCCCCTCCAGGGAAAACTATTACGCCAAGCGCTGTAGTTGTTGTTTGTGTGCGTTTGTTAATGATACGCTTTCAGGAAGTGGAGAAGGTGGGGAAGGCGGAGGGGGTTTGCCAGAGGTGTTTGCCTTGGCAGCTCTTTTCCGTCAGTCATATCCAAAAATTTAATTGGCTGGGGAAAATGTTGCAGCTGAATTGAAAAGCCAAAGTTTGAAAAGTAAATGACAAAGGAGGACAAGGAGGCGTAAAAGGACATGTGTCGGAAATGAGGGGAGCAGGAGAATGTCCTTTGAAAGTGCATTCAATGTTTGCATTAAATATGGAATTTATTTATTTAATATTACTCTCTAACTAATTTACAATTTTATTTAATGTTATTTATTAAGGTACTCCTAATACTCCTATTTTTTACATTTTTCCCGCAAAGAAGAAGTTTAAATAAATCGCCTAATATTGTGCATTTTAGATGGGCCTTAGGTAAGGTATTTATCTATTGCTCTTGCTTTTTTACATATAAATTTACTATAGTTTTTTATTTTTATATTTTTTAGATTTATTAGTACCTTATTTCCAATTTGTTATATATTTCTCCCACTTTCCCCATCATCATTATCTGTCGAAGAATGGCCCTCGCATTTGTCGCATTCAAATCACTTTTAACATAATTCGGCAATAAAAATTCATTGAATTATTTTTTGATTGCTTTATGGCCGAGAATGGGGGTGTGGGCAAGGGACGCAGGACATCCGGCCCCAGTGTGTATGCGAGTTTGCGGGGAGTGCGGCATGTTTATGTTATTAGACAAAGTTGAGGAGCCGACGAGGCCGGAAAAATGTCAATTTAAGACAAGGAATTGATATGCGCAGGGCATAGGGCCGAGGCAAAAAGGAGGGAGACAGGCTGCTGGCAGATTAGGCAATGTCCTGCCAGCCGTTGGCCTTAATCGGGGGTGAAATAACGCAGATCCCGGGCCATGTCCTGCGACCCCGAAGTGGCATATGCCCACGCCCCACCTGCCCCATTAACAGTGCCGTTCTGCCTTCCGGTGTCCCTTTTATTTTGTTATTTATGCCATCAATAAAATTCACAGGCGTAAACGTTTCCAATTTTTTCCTCCCCTGCCAGGTGATTCCCCGCTGCTCCCCCTTTCCCCCGCTTTTCATGCTCCCTTAAACACACTCAGCTCGGCTGAATTATGCCGTGCCAAAAAGTCTGTTTATGGCATTAAATTTCTCACAGCTCTTTGCTCAATTTGATTAGAAATCGTTTGGCAATTTACATGAATGATATGGTAACTGGGACTCGCACACGAGTGCAGTGGGGATTGTCTATCGGTTCGGATCAATCACGTTTCATGTGCTATTTCAGCTGAAAAGTGATGAGATGCGCCACTGTTGTTTTTAAGACAGAAGGGATTTCTTTTAAATTACATAAACTATAAAATATAAATAATTGATTTAAAAGGTGGGAAGGAGTCATGAGACTTGGGATATTTAAAAAAGCTTCACATGCCGAAGAAAATAGAGTTAATATTTTATTAAATTTATATTATGCCTAGGTATGTGATATTTATAAGATAATAATAATTAAATTTTGTCATAGTTTGAAAATAAATTCTACTAATATTTATTTACAAATTAACGGAAATAACTATAATAATAAAATCACATATTTACAACAAAAATAGCAAAGATTCTAATTATGTAATAATAAATTCGGCTACAAGGTGGGACGGCAAATACAGAACATAATAAATTTCTGCCCAAGCTAATTAAACAAGTGGCTGCCAAATTAACGCAGATCCCAATACGCTGCCCACAGGAGCTTACTGCCACCTCAATTTGTTTTGGGCCTGAGATTGTTGTGCACCCCCACTGCCACTCCCCCACGCCCCCACACCGCCCACCTCCCCCTCTTGAGCTGTCAACTAAAAACTCATCTGCTGAATTATGCGAACATTTGCAAGGAGGCAATAAATCGTCCTTTCCTTAGGGCCGGCCATTCTTCCCATCGTCTGATATCCGGCCACTCCCCACTTCCGGTGGCCGCCCACTCAGGTGACTTCGTCCCCGCACACACACACACTCACATGAGACCGAGACAACTGTCAACGGCAAGTCAACCGCCTGACAGCCACGCCCACCGCAGCAACCATGTGAGGACGTGGGCGGTGCACAGATATACGGATGTACATGTGGATATATGGATTCTGCGGTCGGCGGCGCATCGGTGGGTTCATCAAATCTCTGTAAGTGAAAATGCCCCCAGCCCCTTTGGCAAGGGGCGTGGCCAGCCGGCCTCGTATAATATTAATAAAGCAGAAATTGACAGATTCAGAATGACAAATTTGTCGTCGAGCCTGATAAATGATATGAAATCTGGAGGAGAAAACAGAGGCCGAGCACTCTCTTTTTATTTTCCTTCTGTTTTCCGTGTGCCGAGAAGAGCAAGATAAATATTGATAGCATCTGCGGCGAGCAGTTAAAAAACGAACCGAAAAATGAAATGAAAATTCGTGGAGGGCAGGGCAGCAGATCCTGGGACATCCTTCGCGCCTTGAACGGCATGTAATGCGAAGCAATTTGGAATGCCGCCCGCCCTCCCATTCCCGAGGCCCCCTTTGCACCTGGACAGCCTGGCTAAGTGGTGTCCTGGCTGCAGTTCAGCTCCTGGTAAAGGTCCTTGGCTGCATGTTTGCATGTCAACCACGCTGGTGGGCGGTGATTGGGCGTCGAGTGGGTGGCGGGAGGTGCAGTGGCCAAAAGAAGGTGCGGCATGTTGAACGCTTGCCAAGTGCAATTTCAAGATTTAACTGATAGTGTTCGTTAGTCAACGCCGTCCGTGGCTGGCGGAGGGGGGTTCTTGGGGGCTTCCAGGAGGGGCTCTGCCAAAGGGGAGCCAGGGAATAGCCGCAGCATTCCTTCTAGCTGGGTGACAAGCCCCAAGACATTATATTCCCTTGCTGGGAATTTCATGTTTAGCTTTGAAAATTATTTTTAGGTTTTTATTTTTACTATTAACATAAATTATAAATGTAATACAAAGCTAAACTTTAATTAAAAAAAAGGCCGCAGATATTGAGTATAATATTATACTTTTGCTTACTTTTTAGAAATCTTACTTTAAAAATCTTAAACATATTTTCCAATGATATCTTATTTATTATTTATTTTATATTTTAATATTAATTAGTCTTCGAATTTTCCTAACATCTTTTAAACCAAAGATATTACGGTTTCCGACAGATTTTCCCCACCTGTATCCACTTGAATACGCTTCATATATTACCCGATTTTCCCTAACCTTAACCCATTGTCGGCTGCTGACGCCTGTGCCTCTCGAAACTGCATAATTTGTTCTATAATTTCACTTAGTCACCTGAACCAGCGTCAAAATCAGAGCCTCTTCCGCTCCCGGTTCGAGTTTGCTTCTTTGCATTTCAGCTTTCTTTGCTGGATTCTGTTTTTTCCCTGCTGTTTTTGCATAGCCAAGTGCTGCCCTTCCTGGCTCTTTCGCCAGGATCCTTCGACGAGCTTCCTGTCTTCCTCCCTTTTTGGCCATCCGCTCTTTGGCCACCGCCTGCAGTTTCAAGTGTTGGCTGGCTGACATCAATCTGGCCAAAACTCGCCGGCTATAGGGAGGGGCTTGGGCTGATGGCCGCATTGTTTGTCAGCCTAATGTCTGTTGTGGGTGGCAGGGTGGGCGAGCGAGTGGCGGATGGGGGACTCTGCCTCAAAAATACAATAAGATGAAGATGAAAGACACCTGGGGGAGCGAGAGAGAGACAAGACGAGACTGCTTCGTCATTTTGGCAAGGACTACCGCTTCCCGGCTCCAGCTTTCCCACAGACCACCATTTGCCACCCCCTTTCAAGTGATTTTCCTTGCAGAAGGCGGCTGCATTGCGGTTTTTCTATGGCCAACTTAAAATTCAATTTGTTTGGCTGTGATTTAGTGTAATTTAAGCGCCCAACTGCCTGAAAGATATATGGGCACTTGAGACGAGAGAGCGCTGCCAGCGAAAGAGACGGCAACAGGCGGGGCGAAAGAGACGGGCCGATGAGGGGGAGGGAGACAGCACGCCGGGAGATGGGGAGACGGGGAGACATCACCTCAAAACCTCTAAAACAGGCTGAGGCGGTTTTGTGCGTGTGACAGTTCATTAGTATGCCAACGCCAAATGGCATTGGGAAAAGTGATTCCTGCAGCTTCTTCCACTGCATCTGCACCTGATTGAAGGACCCCTCTGCCCCTACACCTTCCAAGGACCCCCGAAGGACCCCCGCAGGACCCCTTCATCCGCAGCTCTCGACGCCGTTTGTCAGCGGTTGACATGAATAAGTCATAGCCCAAAGTCGTCGTCTCGGAGTTGTCAATTCAGAAGGCAATCGCAGTGGGCGAGAGGGAGTGGCACAAGAGGGAGATGGCAGCACGCGGAGCGAGGGAGAGGGAGGACCGAAGAACTGGGACTATCGGCAAATCTAGCTTGAAATATGCTCGCCCAGAAACAGACGCTCGTAATGGAAATTCTGTAGAGATTCTTCAGGATTCGCTGATTGTTTCTGATACCCTGAAAGGAAGAGGTATTTCCAATGGGTTTTCGTAGTCGATTTTGACTGCCCTTTATAGCGTATTATAGTTTAATAGGAGTCAACTAATAAATATAGAAGGAATGCGCAGATTTTCTTTAATTTTGTCGGTAGCTGGCGACCCTCTTTAATTAATCTGCTACGGAGAGGTGACCCCGAACTAAGTGACTTTCGATACATCATAATTTAAATTTATTTTTCATTTGTGTCTATTTTGTGATACATAAAATAAACGTTTCGATGCCAGAAGAAAAGCTTCCTAATGTAGATTGGGTATATAGACAAGTTTTGCAAGGCGAGAACCCCGATCGAAAACTTGAATCTTCGAAGCCTATTAAGAAGTCATACCCGCAATTTTAAATTCGTGAGGGATCGCCGAGTGGCCCCGCCCTGCTGTCCTCCTCGCCGGGCTCATCATACTCGCTCACGTCGAATGACATGTGCAATATTTGTCTCTTCTTGCGCTGCCCAGAAATGGCAGCCAATACACTGGAGTTGTCAACTCATGCGCTCGCCTGTGCCTGCCAAGAGTAATGATGCACACGGACCCCTGGCAAGCCCCTGGAACGGAGCCCCTCTGCAGTTGCAGCTGCTTTGTCAGCGGCTAAGTGCAAGTTAAAGCAAAAGTAATGGCTCCGCCAAAGGAGCAGAGGAAGAAAAATCGTTGCCAGCTCCCTCTGCCAGAAAAAATGGAACAAAGGAGGGGGAATAAAAAGGAACCAGAATAGAGAAACAATTGCAATGCATCTTTCGGGGGGAGGGCACCGTACGAGTCAGTGCAGCAGAATGAATGGTCATTGCTTAAGTTTCCTCTGCTCCATTTGCCGCCTCTGTGCCCTGCCAGCGACTTGATTGCGCATACGCACAGTTGGCCGCACCGAAAGCGCTGCTCGACTTTGAGCTCGGCGGCAAAAATGCCCCTGCATCTGAAATTAGATGAGCGAGTCTCAAGATGGGCGATCAATCGTGTGGAATGAGGGGCCGAGGGTGCTGGAGGGTCCTGGCTGCAAATTGAATTGATGGATGCAAAAATCGGGCAACAAAGGAGTTGCCGGCTCCATGGGCTAATCGGCAAATGGCAATTGGTGCAACCGCAAAGGCAAACTGTATCAGTGAGTGGGCGAGGCCCTCTCAGGGCAGCTGCAAATTGGCAAAGCATGCTGAAAGCACGAATAATGATGAGGGGGTGCAGCATCCGGGCCTGGAATGCGGAAAATGCAAGGCAAACAGTGCGGTACGTTTTTATCAATCTGTTTTCCGTGGGATCTACAAATTGCAATGCTCTAATGCAACGGTCTTAAAATGGAAAAATGAATCAGTTTTAGTAAGTTGAAAATAGCCCATGAGGGTGTCCAAAAGTATGCAACAATTTATTTCCAATGACTAAGTAAATTATTGAACCTTCCACAATTTTCATTAAATATGGAAAAATCTTTTCTCAACGTACAATGACGAATAATATCAGTAAGAAGTTATTTGAAAATAATTTTTGAAGGTGTCTAGAAGTATGCAACATTTTATTTCCACTTCAGAAAAAGATTTAAGCTGAATGCAAACAGGTCGATTTTGTCGGAGTGCGCTAAACACTTAATTTGATTTTTTTAACAGGGCTTACTCTCAAAAGTTCGTTGGCTTAACCCCTGGCTAACCGATCACTGGGTTATCACCTTATAATTGGTTGCATATACTCCCCCAATTTCGTTTCGCAGGCAACAAAATATTTTGCAGCTTTTTTGGATTTGTTTTGGATTTTTGGCTGCGAGGGGGGGAGATGAAAATGGAAATTTATGCAGTGCGCCATTTTTTGAAGTGTTTTGCTGTTTGCTGGATGGGAAACTTTTGCTCCTGCGGTTGTCGATGGAGATGGCGATACGGAGGCTTCCCCTTAAGGATCTTGAGAACTGCAGCGTGAACTGAGTTGGGGCGAAATTTCTGGTTTCACGCTGACTGAATTTGATTGGAAATTTTCAATGCTGCCCTACTGCCACTGCCACTGCGGACAGTGGAGTAGTAGCCCCCTTGCTGCGAGTTCCCCCTCCAAGCAGCAAGCAAATGAAATCGAGATGGAGATGTTTGCTGGCTGCTCGCTGGTGTGCGTGTGTATCTGTGCGGGGAACTGCAACAGGAGCAAACTGAAGCTCACAGCCGGCAACAGGAAACAAGCCAAAGAAAAGCATACTTCCGCAGGCAGCTCGTCTCCCTCTGCCCCTCTCTTCCCAGCTTTCCCTGCTCTCCCCCGCTTTTCCCACTTTTCCGCCCCGCAAATATGTCACGATAAACAACAACAGCAACGGCAACTGAAACCGAGACTGCGAGCGAGGATTGCTGACTCGATATCCGGCTGTACGGCTGTTCGGCTGTATGGCTATGTGGCTATAAGGCTGTGCCACCCCTCCTCCGCCTCTGAGCGGGGGCAGCAGACAAAACCAATGGAAACTTTCATCCATCCACTGGCACTGCAGCCACCCCGGCTCTCCGCCTCCTGGCCCCCGGCAACTGCACAACTTCACAGCCACACAGTTTCAGATACAACTACGGCGACGGAAAGGGAAAAGAAAGCCATTCGGGCGTGCCAGGATATTTAGACTTTAGTTTAGCTAGTCCACAGTGCAAAGCATTAGAATTAAAAATACAAATAAAACGATTAAATATAAAATACACAATCATAAAATGTCTCCCGCAAACTTTCACATTTTTTCCTAAAGCAAACTCAACTGGGAAAAGTAACTTTTGCTTTCAACGATGACTAAGTAAGGTTACTAAACTTATTTTTATTTTTAAGTTAACTCCTGCAATATAGGAGAAACGAACTTCTGCTGCTGTTTATAAAGTGTGTATTTCGTTTATGTATTTCGCCAACGTGCCGTCACCAAAGCAGGAAAAGGGAAAAGGGCCGGGGAAATGGGGGAAAAGTGGATCGAGCGGGAGGAAACGTAGAGATGTATTGCCGGGCAACAGACTTGGCACAAATTGACAACTTCTGGCACTCGGAGAGTGGGCGGAGCAGAGAGCGCCGCCTAAAATACCAATTGGAAATTATTAATTTCAATCAAAACTTTCGACATCGCTGCTTATCTATGCGTGCTATCCACTGACCCACTGCCGCATCTCCGTTTTTTGTTTTTCGCCCTTCGTTTTTCCTTGTGGGGCAAGGGCAATCTGGGCGAAAAGTTTGGCCCTCACCATAATTCAGTGGCTGGAGCCGAGGCAGAGGAGCCTTTGTCTTGGCCGGGATGCCAACATCATTTGTTAGCCTCCACTCGCCGCTCCATCAGTCAGTCACTCAGTCAGTCAGTCAATCGCTGCTGCAGGCAGTCAGTCAATCAGTTCGGTGCGTGAGCCAGCTACCAAGTCATCGATCAAAACTGCTTAAGGACCAGGCATTGACATTCAGTGGAGGTTCCAGTCCCCAGATTCCCCATCCCCATCCGCATCCCCATCCCCGTCCCGCATCCCTGCTAATCCATTATCCCACTCCCGATCCGTTGCGAGCTGGGCCCGGCATTAAACAATATTTTTCAGATATTTATCCCTGTACATATATGATAAAGCAATTTCCCCGCCTCTGCCCCGGTGCGATGGGGCGTATGCGCAATGTGCACGTGCCCAGAACATTCGGGAGAAACTGCCTCTGTTCGTCGTGCTCATATGCAGATGCCATTTCCTTTGAGGGGATACCCTAGCTAGAAGTTGAACGATGCCGATCAAGGATATTTAAAAATTTAAGATTAAAAAATCACCTAAGAACTGCCCAAAAGTATGCAACGATATATTTGAACATACAAATACGCCTAAGACTAAGCAACAAAGTTTTTTCTTTTTTACTGCATACAGTTAGAAAGCTTTAAAGCGAGTTAAACCTCCCTAGCTGTAAAGATCAAATAATATTTTATTTATTATTTATTTTACCATTTTTTAAACGGCATCTTCGATTCGGTGTGCCCTAAGAGGAAATTTACCCCGTTTTCATTGTTGCCACTGCTGGAGCTCGCAGTTTTGTGCATCATTGACTTTATGCCAGGCTCAACTTGCCCACCCACGCCTCTTAGCCCCTTAGCCCCTTAGCCACTTGACCCCCGGCCTTAACCCCTGGCCGCCTGCCTTTCAGCCATGCAATGATCCCCGAAACGTCACGGAAAAAGCACAAAAATAAGGCAAGAAGAGAGGCGAAACAAACAATATAAGTTAGGCGACATGCAAAACACATAAGCCGAAATATACCCGATGTCCTGGATATATATATCTTTGTATATACGTATTTTCCTGACTGCTGTCGCCAGCGTCGTCTGCGTCTGTTTCACGTAATTTTATTTGCAATTTTTGTGTGCTTTCCTTGCCGTCCATTTCCCCGTATTCTTACTCTTATGCAATTTTTATTTTGTCGTTGGATTTATGACAGAGCCAAGGCAACAACGGCGGCTGTAATTCCAAGTCGATATTTCCGCAGACCTCCGCAGTAAAAAACAAAACTATGAAAAATTGCTGCGAAAATATAAATAATAATGCAACAAGAGTGGGAGAACAACGATTAATTTCAATGCCAGAGCCGGACATTTCAAATATGCCGCACATTTAATTAGAGCAAAAAAGAGAGCAAACCGAAAAAAGCGGAAAATTAACAGCACGGACAGAACATTAATAAATCGATTTATGACAAACCCACAAAGGCAAGCGAATTAAAAGTGTAATATTTTTATTACTCGAATTAGGGAGGAGGCGGGTGTTAGGCTTTTGCCGGTAAATAATGGACTGTGTGCGAAAATGATTAACAAAAGTCGCGGGCATTTAAGGCCAACATTTATCAACGAATGCGGCGTTTTAAAATCCGTTTGGCTACGTTAAAAAATATAAATCTGGCATTCCATTCAAGTCGCAGGCTTTATTTTTATCGCTTTTGCTCTTATTTTCAAACCCATTGATTCAAAGGTTTTCACTGCTTCGGTTTCACAGGGTTTCACGTTTCTTTTCTCAATTGTTGCTCGAGTTTCCTTTGTGGCCGTTCCTGTTAATTTTCCGCGGCATTTTGTTTCATTTTTCATTTATCGCCGGTCATTGATTATCGTTTTCGCCCCTTTATTTGTGTATTAAATTTATTTATGGTGCATTTTTTCGCCATTTCAGTTGGCTTTATTGCAGTGGCACGCAGCCATTTTGTAAATCATACTTAACGCGGGCTGGGAAAGTCGCGAGAGGCTGGGAAATGCTGCGAAAATGGGCAGCGGGTGGCTCTGGGGGAATTTGTTGCTGCTTGTTTATTTGGTGAGTGTTTAATTGGTTTAAATTACACTCACGCACAAACACAGGCGTTTCCGCAGGAGCGCAAAGTGAGTGAGTACGGGGCGTGAAATAAAAATAAAATTCGAATTGCGAGCGCGTGAAATCAACATTTTTAATTGTTAACTTCCCACTGATTACACGTTTAATAATAAAAATAAATAAAATTCGCCGAATCGCCCCGTCGCATTCCTTTTTATTGTTAAATCATTGCCATTGTCGTCTCTTTTCTGCTTGTTTGCTCTTTCGGTATTTGCAGAACGCGGTATTTTTGTAACTTAATTATTGTTTGTTTGACCGGGCACGCCCCCCGCCCCCGAGCACTTGATTAAGGTGGTTTTAATTACAATTCCAAATATGTGCGTTACATATTCCCTGCAACCAATTGGATTCTATAGCGGCCTGTTCTGCGCAGGCATAGTTATAGAACGCCAAGCCGGGCTTAATGGCTCTTTGGGAAGTCGAAAAAATACCGTGTAATGTCCGGCAGTTTGTTGAAAAGGTGAAATGCTATTTATTCAAGGGTATCCCCCTATCGTAGTTCCTCAATCACTGAACTACTGCCTGCATGATTTCATATTTTCCGACAAATTCCGATGCAAAAATGCAGCATACTCCCGGGCCAGCAACTGAAAACGGCGTAAATTAAATATGTGAAATGGAATATTCCCGGGGGGTATCCCCACCGAGGTGCCCTTGACGGGCGAAAAAACCCGTTGGGCCACCAGGCTCGCCGCCGTGACATTCGGTCAGCCACTCAACCCATTAGCAGGCCCCACCCAAGGGCCGGGCCCAAGCCCAGGCCCCGAAGGCGGTGAGAATCCGCGGGAAGTCCCTCGCAGCAGGCTGGGGAGCTGGGGCAGCAAATTAAAACTAAATATGGGGCCCGAGTCGGGTCTCTATCGCCTAGCTGCGTGTGTTTGACCTCCCTGGCCGCTGACATAAATTGATAAAGTCGCCCGATTGGCGACGCCGTGGGTAAACATTTGAGAGCCGGGCGGCGGCGAAGCCAAAATCGAAAATTAAAATCGAAAACGAAAACGAAAACGCAGGCGAAGGCGACACCGCAGTGTGTTTATTTATTAAAATCAATTTTACACAAATTAATAGAGCAGAGGCCGGGCGGGCGAAGTCGGGTTTACTTTGGCAATTTGCGATTTATATGCGCGCTTTAATATTTTATTTCGCTTTTTGGGGACTGATCCTCCACCGAAGGTAAAAGCAAATGAGCCGCCGTCGCTTTAATGGGGTACACATCTGCGGTGTGGACGAACCCATGCCCCTGCCCATGCCCATACGTATGTGCGGCTTCAATAATGCCCGACGCGTTGGCCTGATTGTATAATTGCTCGAGCGATTCCCGGTAACGATGACATCACAGGGGCGGGCGGGGCTAAAACAGGCTCTGGCGGAGGAAAAAACAAATTACAAAGGCAGATACCTTACAGCAGTGACACACACTTAATCACTTAATAAAATCAAAAACGAGAGCAGATCAACTGAAACTGTTGCGGCTAAGCTGGGCTTAATTGCGGACCTGAAAAGGAGATAACGAGCTGTTCCAGCGAAACTTTGCATTGAGGCTTGGGGTACATAAAATAAATTACAAAGAAATATCATCCAAAGTGATGAGGCTCTTAAAGTAGATCGAAAAGATACGAAAGAAATGAATACTACTTGATGTACTTTGAAACTATTAGAAATACTAAATTAACCATCCAAAAATACTAAAAAATACTGTAAAATTACGAAGGCGTACGTCAATGTTCTTATGTAGGCATCTCAAATTATTAGACATACTAATTAAATTATCAAAAAACACTAACCATACACTTGAAAATGCCTACATAGTCTTGGAAACTGGAAAAGGTATGAAAAAATACTAAGTTTCTGCTGTAGATAACAAATACTGTAAAATTACCGTACTACAAAAATACCAAAGAAATACTAAGGCTTCAGTAGGTAGACTTGGAATAAACTACATTCATACAAAAGTTCTGTTGTAGAAACTTTAAAAATATTAGACATTCTAATTGATTTATTAGAAAATACTAACCAAACACTTGAAATACAGTTACCCAAGCAAAGCTGAACATCTCAAGATTCCAAGTGATCTTCGGTAAGCGATTTACTAGAGAGCAACTTATAAGATGATGAATGGCCTCTCCCAAGTGAAGGTTGTTTACACTCCCTCTGCTGGAAACGTGTTGATATTCAGCGGTCGTCGAGATCATTATCGTTTGTCACAAAATGATTTTCTGAGTCGCCCCTCGCTTCGCAGCTCTGCTCGGTTGCTTTTTTCCACACACATCTCCGATTTTTTGGTTTGTTTGCCAGTGTTCTCCGGCGCTCGAGCACGCCTTGGGCCCCCCTTTGCTCCGACTTGGCTTCCAAGCCGAGCTTTATTCTCGCTGCGTTCGCTGTGCCCTCGCTTCCCCTGCCCCTGCCCCACCCTCAGCGGCCCCTCCCGTCTTCCCCAGCCTCGCATTCTCAGCGAGCTCACTTAAAGTTTGGATCACCTCGACGAACCCACAGTTTCAGTCCTACGTTCAGTGCGAGCACATCAAGTGAGTGGAGTCGACCGTCCAGTATTCGTATTTTTTTCTGTGATCTGCGCCCCAGTGCCCGCGATAATACTCTTTATGGCCCGAAACTGGAACTATAATCTCCTGACATAATATTTCCTGATTTAATTTTTGTAGTACAGCAAACCTTTATCACAAATCAGCACTAACAAGTTTCCAATTTTGGAACTATTAAATATTAAAAATTAATACAGAAATTAGTAAAATACATTTGGAGAAACGTATCAGTTTTCAAGAGAAACCTAGCCACATATTCTTATAAATTATCAACAGATAAACAAACATAAATTCATTGGAAATAGGGTTAGGTTCTCCGAAAAAGACCTCCTAAAAATGTACACCTTATCATAGAAAACTGTGGTGCCCAAAAAGCCTGGAAAGCTCAGATTCTTCTGGAAGTTTCCTCGATTTACAGTTCCATTGTCAATAACCCATACATCATTTTTACTTTCAGCTATGAAGCTGTACGCCCTGTTCTCCCTTCTGGTGGGATCTCTGGCCATTGGCCAGGTCTCCGCCGCCGGGTCCCAGCACCTACTTTGTTACTACGACGGCAACAGCTTCGTCCGCGAGGGTGAGTCCCAGTTCCACGTCCGCCGGCTGATAAGAATCGGGGTTATCGGCGCGGAGAAGATCTGTACAAATAGTATGTGAATATATGTAGGACACTTAGAGAGATAGAGAGTTTCGGGGCCCAGTTCGATTGGACGATTTTCACTTTTCATAGGCACATGCTAAAAGCTAAACTGTGTATTGAGCTTCTGCGGCGCTGATAATTGGCAACGGGTCACAAGATCGGGGATGGAGGTGTTTTGCAACCAATTTGAGCCAATTGCACTTGGAGAGAGAGCCCACACAAAGCCCCAGACTCGGGCTAATTGAAATTGGCATCGGGTGTTCGACGGGTGACTCATGTCCGAGGTGCCAGCCCCAGGGCGCTAATTGGTGACGCAAATCGGTTCTATTTAGCACTTCGTTTTATATAGCACTTCTGGTTTGGGGAGAACAACAAAATGTCGTTGTCTCTGAACGCTTCCTGCCGGGTAGGGTTTTACCTTTTACAATTTCGGAATGTGAAACACCCTCGCTAAGCTCCCTTAACCAACTTTCGTTGGTGGTCTAAGCTGATCCCGGCTGATCTGAAGCCTGCCTCTAAGTATTTTTGGGAGCAGCATTGTGTACTTTTGACTCCTTTCGAGTGCGAAACTTCTCTGCATAGCTTTCCTGATTCAAAACGACTTCCTCAGGCCTCTCCAAGCTGATCCTGACCGACCTGGAGCCCGCCCTGCAGTACTGCACCCACCTGCTCTACGGATACGCCGGCATCAACCCCTCTAGCAACAAGCTGGTCAGCAACAACGAGAAGCTGGACCTGGACCTGGGCAGCAGCCTGTTCCGCCAGGTGACCGGCCTGAAGCGCAAGTACCCGGCCCTGAAGGTCCTGCTCAGCGTGGGCGGCGACAAGGACACCGTGGACCCCGAGAACAACAAGTACCTGACCCTGCTGGAGAGCAGCAACGCCCGCATCCCCTTCATCAACAGCGCCCACTCGCTGGTGAAGACCTACGGCTTCGACGGCCTCGACCTCGGCTGGCAGTTCCCCAAGAACAAGCCCAAGAAGGTGCACGGCAGCATCGGCAAGTTCTGGAAGGGCTTCAAGAAGATCTTCAGCGGCGACCACGTGGTGGACGAGAAGGCCGAGGAGCACAAGGAGGCCTTCACGGCCCTGGTGCGCGAGCTGAAGAACGCCTTCCGTCCCGACGGCTACATCCTGGGCCTCAGCGTCCTGCCCAACGTCAACTCCTCGCGTGAGTGCCACTCCCTGAATCTATACCTTTCAAATCCATCTATGTCTTCCCCCCTCCGGATCAGTGTTCTTCGACGTGCCCGCCATCATCAACAACTTGGACTACGTGAACCTGCACGCCTACGACTTCCAGACGCCCGAGCGCAACAACGAGGTGGCCGACTTCCCGGCGCCCATCTACGAGCTGAACGAGCGCAACCCCGAGTCCAACGTGAACTACCAGGTGAAGTTCTGGACGGGCAACCGTGCGCCGGCGGCCAAGATCAACGTGGGCCTGGCCACCTACGGCCGCGCCTGGAAGCTGACCAAGGACTCGGGCCTGACCGGCCTGCCCCCGGTGGCGGAGGCTGACGGAGTGGGTCCGGCCGGCACCCAGACCCAGCTGCCCGGCCTGCTCAGCTGGCCCGAGGTGTGCGCCAAGCTGCCCAACCCGGCCAACCAGCACCTGAAGGGCGCCGACGGCCCGCTGCGCAAGGTGGGCGACCCCACCAAGCGCTTCGGCAGCTACGCCTACCGCTCCGCCGACGACAGCGGCGAGAACGGGCTCTGGGTGGGCTACGAGGACCCCGACACGGCGGCCATCAAGGCCGAGTACGTGAAGCGCGAGGGACTCGGCGGCGTCGCCGTCGTCGACCTCAGCTTCGACGACTTCCGCGGCGGCTGCACCGGCCACGACAAGTTCCCCATCCTGCGCTCCGTGAAGAGCAAGTTGTAGGGCCCAGGAGCCTGGTCCTTCGTCCTTCGGAGAGGAGCGAGTCCCTCCACACACGCACATGTTTATCCCCCTACTTTCCCACTGTTTTTATCGCTGTAACGGACTCCGCTCCCGTGTAATCGCTAAATGCTAACTAATATAACATGACACCGAAGGTTGGAGTTTTTCTGCCTTCTGCTGGGGGTTGTGGGGGATGAATGTCTTTCAGGGTGGATATCCAGCTGGGTTTGTAACCATTTAGTTGTGGAGATGTGCCCCATCGCAGGCCACATCATTAATCCCTCATAGTTCTTAACAAGCGATCATTATTCCTTATAATTCCCAACCAGTTCCAGCGGAGATTACTTTAATTTCACTCTGAACCCAGAGTGGCCATAGATCCCTTTAAAAACCCCAAAAATGTACCCATAGATTACAACATCAATCGTTTTTGGCCAATTGACTATGTTTAAGCGCACTTGCTGCACTGGATCGCGTTACAGTGGGCCCTCGCTGTGCGTGAGTCGCCTGCCCATCGCACATTAACTGTAATTGAGTGCAACAACTTCCAATTACTTTCCCCCCGTGGCAAATAAACTGATTAGAAGGCCGGCAATGAATGCACTCATGTGTGAATTGTGTCCGCCGCTTTGTCCATGTCCGTGTCCATGGGAGGACTCCCCCTCCTAGTTCTGGGGGCCTGCTCGTTCTTTCCATTAGCCTGCTGCTCCTTCCCCGACTCGGACTCTGTGCCTGGCTGCTGGTTCCTGGTGCTGTGACTTCATTTTGCTGCTCCTTCCGGCATTTCGTGTCAGCCTGTGGTCGCCGGCTGATTGTTTTATGTGCGGTGTTTGTTCCCGCTCCGGCGGCCACTGGGCCAGCCTCCCATCCACCCATCCACCCACTCGCACCACCCGCTCCTCTAACGGAAACGGAGCACACCCACCGCCCGCCACCCGCCACCCACGGCCCCTGGAAAGCAGCTACGGCTTCAACTGCAGTCGTGTAGCAACAGTTTCCATTGCATTGTGGCCAATGGCTCATTCATCTTTGGGCGGTGGTCATGCTGTGACCACTTGAACCATTGCCGCTGACACCCACCAAAGCTGGGGTGGGTGGTGCTGCCATGTTGCCTTCGCCTGGATCACTTTATCATTTGCAAAATTGCAAAATGCAACCGCAAAAACCATAACCCGGGCGCTGGCAAAGTACATTTTAGAGCCCCAGTCCCGAGCATCACGCATACGCACTGTCTGCTCACCGGCCAAACCAGGAAGTGCCACTCCCCCGTCCCCCGTCCCCCGTTCCTAGCCCCTGTCCCGCCCCTTCTCCTCCTGCCCACGAATCCGAGCCAGCACTGGGATGCCGTTGATTTAGTTCTCGGTTGCTGAAAAGCGCATTGGATTTTCGGAAAGCCCCTGAAAACTGGGGTCACTGGGAAAAAATGTAGACGTATCTTTGTGTGCTCGTAAAAGATTTTAAAAAGTATGTTGGGGCGCAAAAGAGGCTATACTTTTAAAGAGAGAGAAGTGTCTGTAAAAGAAATAATCATAAATAATAAATATAAAAATGCCGTTCATGTTTTATTAACCCATATTTGGATATGGAAATGCGGTAACTTTTTTTCAAATTTAATACATCTAAAACGTTTCTTTCAAGTACCTACTTTAAGTTTTCAATACAAAAAGTAACTTGTCCTTTAAAATATAATGATTTTTAGCTGTTAAAAAGTAAACAGATCGTAACGAAGACCGTAAAAAATGTATAAGCTTTAAGAAAATACCTTTTCTATGGAAATAAGATGATCTTGGGCTGCTAAAAAATAGCGAGAACTACCAAGTGGAAAATATAAACAGCTATCTTACTTTTAAGGCAAGGTTAAACACAAATGCTGCTGTTTTGGAATGTAATTTCAGCTTATAAAAGAGTTTTTGCTCTGCTATCAGAATCCCCACCTGTTTTTTCCAGTGCACATCCTGCCTGCTGTTCGGTCATATCACTGGCAGCATAAATCTCGTGTCGGCGCTGAGCAAGTGGCTCCTGGTTTGGGGTCTGACTCTGATCCTGCTGCTCATGTTGCCATGTTCTGCAGTGACCATGGCCCGGCCGCCCCTTGTCCTTCCCCCTTCGCTTGTCACCCCTCTCCACCCATGTGCCCCTTCTTAGCAGGAAGTACGATTTTGGGCTGCGACTCCTTTTGCACACACATGCAATTAGTCAACCACAAAATAACAAGTTGCCGTGTAAAGTGCCACGCCCAGATTGCCACCGCCCTAGCCCCCGCACCCCTGGAAGGGGGGCCACAGCTTAAGTTGCCGCGCATGAGATGTTAACAATTATCAAAGCAATTTGCCGAAAGGCCGCCTATCTGATGGGGACACAGGCGCCCCTGCCCCGGAGAACACTCAGCCCCCTCAGAAATCCAGGCACGCACACACATGCCAACGATCCGGAATGAAGTTCATAACAATTACTGGGGGCATAAACGGGCACAAAAGATACATTCGCATCCGAAAGATACATCCTGCAATTGCTGCAAATGACGCTCGCCTCGAATCGGACTTTCGTTTGCTGAATCAGCCGGAAAAGCGGAAAAGTGGAAAGTGGGCGCAAGGGGCGTGGGGCGGTGGGTCATCGAATTTTATGTCCAAGACACGTGCAAATGCAGGACTAAGGCCATCGTCCAACGGGGATTCATTCACTCGGCCGGGGGATTCCCCCGCCGGCACTCCATTCTCCACTCCCCGCTCTCCAATTGGAATGTGAATGCGAATGCGAATGTGAATGCGAATGTGAATGCGAATGCGAATGCGAATACGAATGTGAATGTGAGTGCGTGTCTGAGCATATGCAAATTGCCGGCAACCCATGGGGCAATCTTTCCGAATGGCCATTCACGTCAATCGCAATTGGCACGTCTCTATGAGCGCTCTCCCCTTTGTTTTTCGGCTGTTTAAAGTCAATGAATGCGGGGATTAGTGATTAAAAGAAGGGTTAGTTGGGCCGAAGGGATCTGCGAATAAATAAACAAGTGGGTCTGACTTGCAATGGCACTTTGTGATCAGAACTATCTTGCAGAATAACAATATAATAAACTAAATAAATACCAGAACATTAAGAAACCAATAAGGCAATATGAAAGAACTGGGACGGTAAATAAGCGGGAAGGGAAAAGTCAATTTAGGCATTCATTCTTGATTTTATACACTGCTTAATTAATATTTAAATTTTAGCTGGGTAAGTTAAGTTAATTAGTTCTTTTTAAATTCATTTTAAAGTGGTGAATCAAAAATATCCCATTACTACTACATTTTTATTTATACTTACAATTTTTACCAGCATGAAAATGAAATTTGTTGATCATTCTAGCACTAGCTCCCTAAGAAACTGCTTAAATTCATGGTTAAATTGGATTATTTTATTTTCGAACGCATTAAATATATTTGCTTTTGAACTTTGTCTACCAGCCAAGTGAGGTAATCAGGTGAAATTTCAGCACATTTAGGTGTTGCACCTGAGTGGGAGTACGCCCAAACTCCTATCTGCGAATGCATTCATAAGTGGCTCGGTGTGAGTGCACTCACATGCCGGTGCAATGTATTCGCCTCGGCCGCATTCATTTGCGAGTCGCCTGAATTATTCACTGTCAGCTTTATCGGCCGGCGTCCTCCGAGAGCGTTTTGTCCTGCGGTTCCTTGGCCGGCAGACGCTTTTCCCGCTTTCCCAGCGTTTCCCAGAATTTTCCACACAAGTGTTACATTTCGCACATGCCACAGAGCCGGAGGGGAAAAGCGAGGGGCGAGAAAAAATTATGCTGCGTGAAAAAGTTTTTTGGCTCGACTCAAAAATGGGCGACACCTCACGTACGGTCTGCTGGCAGTGGTGTGTGTTTCCCCGCGTGTGTGTGTGTTGGCCAGGACACGTTTGGTGTGTTGGCCATGTTTACGAGTCCTTGGGGCCCACTTGATCAGAAGGAGTTGCCTGGGAGTTGTAGCAGCATTTGTCCAGCTATCTCGGCGAGTCCCGGCCCTTTGCCATTTTATTTCCGGCTGAGCCAGCCGTTTTGCTCAGCAGCTCTCCCCTCCCTTCTGAAACCCCCCTCTGAAATCCTGCAACCCCTTAATTAATTAAAACTAGAAGAACCGACTTCATCTCGAATCAATAGCTGGGCGAAGCTCATAACTCGGCTTCTCAGCAAGGTGCGCTTATCGGCGCGCACAAATCATCGGAGGCCATAATGAAAATGTCCCCGGAAAATGCGAAGATATAGCTGCCAGTGTGTGTATTCATTGTGGCAGCAGCAGCTCATGTTAATTAGGAAAATGTGCGGGAATCTCGCTGGCCATGTGGAAGACTCTTTTTATCAAATTCATTAATCAGCGAGCCACGGAACGCGGCTCAAGTTCGAGACTTTGGACAGGCAGACAAAGGCCCGGGCAACACACCTACCCGGAAAATGGAAAATGAATGGGAAGATGGGAGGAGTTGAGGGAGGGCAGGAGTGCGAGCTGTCCAATTGACCAAAGAGTTTTGGCTCGAAGCGGCGGAAGACCGGAGCAAATAACTCTCCAGGAAAAAGGGAAATCTTGAGGTCGACGACTTCTTTGAGTACCCTTTAAAGATATTATTAACAGTGTGTAAATTTGCATAAACTACATTATTAAACTTTAAAAAATGTATTTTAATCAGCATTTAAAACTGAGTGGAAATTAGTTTAAAAGAAACGGATTTTACTTAAGTATATGGCTTACAATAAATTATTTAAAATAGGTAAAATTCAATGGGTAAATACTGTAACTCTAGGAGTTCCCAAATCAAGGTTTCAAACTGAATTAAGCTGTAAAAGGGGCCAATTTTATTTTCTACATCTAAAATAAGGAACCTGTAAAGATATTACTGTACTCTGTTACATAAGCTTAGATACACTCGGATACATATACTTTTTAAATGAAAAACTAACTGAAAAAGTTAGTTTGTTTACTGTATCTTAGCCTTGGATACCCATTTCATCTCTCAAGACGGCCAGAAAATTCGCCGTCTGCGAAGTCACGAAGGCCAGAAAAGCATTCGCAGGCAAAGTGGCAAGAGTTCGAAGTTCAAGTGGTGGGCGGTTGCTCGGGCGCTCTCTGGGTGGGCGTGGCCAATAGGCTTAGGCCCTGACGTTTGATCAAAGCCCCGGAATTATGAAAGAGGCGACCGCAGCACTGAAATTATTTATCGCTGCCCTCGCTGCCAATTGTCGAGGCAGCGTCCGTGTGGTTTACGATTCGGCACTCGGAATGCCCCGGCCACGCCCCACAGCCTCCGGGGGCGGAAGGGAGTAGCCGCCACCCAGCTCATCAAGGGCCAGCGCAACTGTTTACCCTCCCCCACTTCCCTCGCGGCTTTGTATCTAAATGCCGGGGCAAATAAATCAAAACTCGGTCGGTGGGCGGCAATCGGGTGTTCTGAAGGGGCCGCATTATGTTATGGCCCGAATGTCTGCTGGCTTTAATGGCTGTGCCGCGGAGAAGGGCCAAGTGCCTGTAGCCGGGGCAAATTGATGAAGAGCCAACTATGAGCCGGCCGCGAAAACTATGGAAATCGCACTGGCATCTCCCAGAACCACTTAAAGTTATCGAGTAGAGGCATTGTAGTGCTCCAAGGGGCCTCAGATGTGTATTAAGGAAGTATTCCAGCTTTTTAATATATATATTTGGGACTGGTCCCTCGTATTTAACAAATTCCAAGGGGGCTGCAATTCTTTAGTAAGCCGAATTTTACCCCAATTCTAATTTATAGCTCACGTGATTTGCTATCTTTTGATGAAGTCATCAGGTAAATGCAAATTCTAATCAAAAATGATTTTTTAAATGGCAATTGCTTATTTCACAACCTACGTGTGTTACGAACATATGTGCTAATACCAGCTTAATTTAAATTGATTAAAAACCTTTACAATGTGATACGCTTCTTAGGAGTCACTTGGATTCATCTTTGATTGAGTCTGGAATATAAGTTGCACTAAGATCACTAGCTTTTCGGGTAATATCTACAGGATAATTGGTAGCTTCTGCTTATTTTTAATTACCTATCCTTCATTATGTAGTTACATGAGCCCAGGCGACGGCAAACCCTTTAAACACAGCTCGATACCCCTGGCGCCACTGCACTTGGGCCGCCAAGTTGGCGCCCCCGGCTCCAGCCGCCGCAAGCTGTCGCGCTCTGTTTTGTTGGTCAGCAAAGCCGCTTAGGCGGCATCGAAGACCGGAGAAGCGGCCAATTCCCCAGCCCACCCACTGGCTCCGCCGCTCCGTTAGTTAATTTCGCTTTAAGCTCATGTACGGTCAATGTTTGGCCAACACCTTGTAATATCCGTTTAAGCTGCCGCCGCCGACTGACTGACAGTTGGACGTTTTCAGCAGGACAGGGCCAATTTAGCTACAGTTCATTTGAGTTCGGTGGGCGGGGGAGGGGGCGGGGGCGGAGGATGGGGTCGCAAAGCGGGGCGGGCAGCAGCAGCAGCAGTCAGTGCTCTAAACATGACTTATGACCAGTACGTGATGCAACATAAAAATGCCATTACATTGTGCGTGTTTCGTAGCTGCTCCGCTGGGTCGCCCCGTTTTCCGCCTCTCCCCGCAGCTTTCCATCTCTATCTCGCTTTCACTCACTCTCCTCCCGCCTCCCTCCTCCCTCCTGCCTCGTCCCCTGTCCCAGCCTCGTCCAACATGACGTATGAGTGTTGCACGTTTGCCTCGCATTTCGGGCGACTGCCACTGACAGAAGACAGACGAAGGAGCCCTCGCCGAGACCCCCGGCCATTTCTCATCCGCCGCGCACCTAGGGCCCGTCCCCCACGCCCCTGAATACCACGCATTGTTTGCTTTATTAGTGAAATTTAATGTGAAGTCTATGGGCACAGGAAAAACAGTGGCAGCAGTCGAACCAGCAGGAGGAAAATGAATGAAGAGCGCACTGGGAAAAGTAGTTAGTAGTTTTTCTAGGCTGGAAACTAAATGCACTTCTTAAAAACGTTGGATATTCCTTGAGAAAATATGCAGTGGTATCAACCTATCCTTGACGAAAAGGTATCAGGGAACGGTATATGATGAAAATGAATATAGTTTTAAAGGTTCCTCAGTGTTAATTGATACCATTCCTTGTCCGACTATCTTGTGTAACACATTTACCTTTGAAAACTTGAACTCTTAGATACAAAATCGACAACGTGTGGGTGCTGTTACACTTTTCTCCCAGTGCGACGACAGATAGATGGGCAATCCAATCGGCTCCCCTCGAACGGCGGGGCCCAGAGGGGCCCCCATATCATTCGGCATTTCATTAAAAAAGTTCGTTTTTCTAGCGTTTTCGATTCGGCAAACTTCGAAGCATCGATAGGTGCAAATTACACAACAATCGGGGAAAAGACCATGGAGTTGTGGCGAAACAGGGAAAAGGGCTCCACCAGAAGAGCAGAAAGTTTGTTTCGTTTTTCCACAGGGAGGGGGAAAATCCAGGAAAAAATGGGAAGAGCCAGCTTGTGTTGGTGCTGTTGTTGATTTGGTTCGGCAAACGTTAGTTTTTGTTGTCTAACCTCAGCGAGGGGTGCTGGAAAGCTTCGGAAATTCAGACTACCGAAAGGAGACTAGAAAAATCACCGAGAACCCCCAAAGGCTACTGCCCAAATAAAATCCCTAAGCAAATACCAGCTGCCGCAGCCTTGAAGCTGCCTATGTGTAAACTAATACAACTGCCCTCGCTGAGCGGGCTACCTGCTGAAAACTTTGACGTTGCGGCAGAGTCAACGCTTAATGAGTTGCAATTGCTTGTTTAGAGTGGCCCGCCCCTTCCGGGAAGCCCCTTCCCGCACCCCTCATCCCGCATTCGGCGAACTTTGCCTACGCAAAAGTTTGTTAAGTGCCCAGAGACACACACACAGGCGCAGGCCCAGGGACGTGGACACACACACGGGCGTCGAGGGGGTTACGCAGCATTTAGAATTTGGTTTATGCAGCTAATTTGCTGCTGCCGCAACTAAATAGCCAATAAATCATGCAGTCAATCAATCAATCCGTGCCGCAGCAATGTCTGCCATTCAAATGCAGATTCGGTCACAGATACGCAGCCACAGACACAGATGCAGACGGCGAGATACACAGATACATTCGCGCAGTCAGATACAGACACCGAAAATGTGGAGGGGTTGAATCTTTTTATCATTTCAAAACCCACAAGATATTCCTCTCGTGTTGAGTAAAAATACATTTTGTGCTAGCACTTAGTTTTAATAAAATATATATTCACTTCTACACCTTTTTTCGTAGTGTGCTGGCTCGAGCACGGAAGACAGGACCTCAGGAATCCACAGAGTCCTTTTTTAAATGCCTGTCACTGGCGTTTGACGACATAATGGAGGGGTGCAGTGGCAAATAGCGGCGGCCAGCGGGCGGAAGGGGGCCGCTGCCAAACGGCCTGCATTGTTGTTGCCCGACTTGCGATTCGGCATGCCAATGTCGCCGATGTCGCCCAGAGCGCCAACTGCAGAGTGACAAGAAGGGTCGATTGAGTGGCGAGGCTCGACTCCCGGTTGTCGGTTGCGCTGCATGGCATGGCAGCCAGGACTCGGACCCGGGACACTGAACGGCAGCTAATTGCCCGATCGAAAAAGAAAGAGACAGCGAGTGGGCTGGAAAGAGAGCCAAGTCCCCGGCCCCCAAAAGTAGGCAACACCAGGCTGCAGGCTAAGAACATAAAACATGGATTTTGGGCATTGCTAGCAAAGTATACACAAACCTAATACGGTTTTGATTAAGTGTAATAATCGACTAAAGGGACCAGCGGGCAACAATAATTAGAAAATATTATATTTAACAAAATAAAATCTTCCAAAGAAAACCTGCCGAAGCCAACCTCGTAGTCAAACAAAATCCCCGTTTGCTAAAATTAACTCAGAAAGTACCATAGGCATTTGAATCAAATAAATTACTGTAGTTCACCCAAAGTATTCACAAAAAGGCGTAAGGAAGGGTTTCCACCATGACCTCGGTAGCTGCGAGGCTAGGGGTGCAGTGGTCCGGGATTCTCGGCTATAGAGCCCAAATGATAGGGCTGCAAGGCAGCTCGCTCGACCACTCCGCCGACTTGAAGGCCATGTCCTGCAGGACTGAGTCGCAGCCCCGCATGGAAACCATGCGGAAAACTGAAGGCCCACACACCCGACGGCCTGCGGTCTGGAGTCTGAAGTCCGGGGTCAAAAGTCTGGAGTCCGGAGTCCGGAGTCTGGAGCCTGAAGTCTGGTTGGGCCAGCAGTGCGTCCGGAAAATTACACGCAATTAAAATAATTCCGCAACTAGGCAATGCAAATTGTATCAAATTACCAATTAATGGCCACCCCCTCGGCCCGTCCGGGCGGCAAGATGTGACAAATTAAATGCCAAAACATCAAAAGGCAAACACACCACGTGTGCGAGTGTGCGAGTGTGGGTGTGTATCTGCGCATCTGTGTGTGCTGTTTGTGCTTTTGTCCGCCTGATTTATAAGCCTTATTATTTGGGACAACACGCAGGGAGTCGGCAGTCTGAAGGCCAATTTAAGTGGTTTCGAGTGCCATTATGTATTGATAGAAACACAGGCGAGGGCGAGTGTGCGGATACACAAATCGGCATTCACAAGAGTGTCTGGGAGCCTAATGCGTCTGCACATCTGTTTGCATTCGGGTGACTTTAGGCTGAAGTGGGGGAAGACGGGCTAAATTAAATCTAGAACCGAAACCCCTTTAATTTTCTCAAAATCCTCACCTTTTACAACGCCACCAAAGGTTGCCAGCGTATGAAATGCAATAAAAATGCAAATCCTTAGTAGTCATTGAAAAGATACAAAACAGCGTTTTAAATAGGCTAAACACTTGGGAAATTGTTAAATTGCAGCACAGGCTGCATTTTTCATTGAATATTCCTTAACTATCGAGTGATTTTGGGTGCCCAATCCAAGCCGAACGCCTTTTCCTTAAATCCTCACATTTTAATGGGCATAAAATAGTTATTTAAACAAAATCCCAGGCGAATTAAAAAAATAATGAAGGAGAAAATATCTTTTCTAATTGCGAACTGGCTCACATTTCCCACTGATTATTTTTATTATTTATTTAACTTCCCTAATCTTGTCCAAAATAAATCATTGCACAATAGAACCTGCATTCCTAGCGCCGTTTGGCATTACAATTTATTATAAATAAATATTTTTGTTGGCCGAAACTCCTTCGCCTCCTTGTGGCCCGTTTTTGTGTTGTGTTTACCCGTTTTCTGTTGATTTTTCAAATTTCCGAGGTTGTCGAAGGTTGCTTTGGCAGGTATTAAAATTTACTCACCTGCTAAATATTTTGTTAGGAGCTGTCCAACATTGTGTGTGCGTGTGTGCGTGTGTGCGTGTGTATCTGTGTGTGGGCGCTGTTTGTTTGTTTGCGTTTGTTTGGGTGTTTTGCGTGTGTCGCGTGTGAAATGCTTGGCAAACAACTACTAAACTAACAATAAGGACCTGCAGTAATTTCTGGCGACGCCTTTTTCGCATACCCTGTGAATAGTAGAGGTCCCAAGTGGGGTAGTGTGGGCTTGAGGCATTTTAGGACTCGTCAATTAATTTAAAAAAATAAAAGACGTGTTTGCGGCTTACTTAATCTGCAGTCTTGGGGAGAAATCTACAATAAATTGTTTCTTTGGAAACACCTTCTCAGCTAAATATAGCTAATTGGAAAACTAGAAAAGTCCTTAAAACCCTATCTGAAGCTGGAACAAAAGAATTTGTTTTTCGATCGATCCAGGGTATCCCCTGATCCTTGAGCCCCCGCCCCCTTTTCCCCCGGCAAATTACTTTGTTGCCGCCGAAGCTGTCCTTTGACTGCAGCGGTGTGTGTGAGCGAGGACCTGTGTGCATGCGAGTGTGCGGAAAATCCTTGCGTTAGCAGTAATCAGCACGTAGCGTTTAGTTCATTGTGTGTGCGTGCTCACTCGCGTGCCGCTGTATGGGTGATGGTGTGTGTGTCGTGTGTGTGTAGGTGCCGGCTCCTTTTTTGAGCAAGTGTGGGTGTGGGTGTGGGTTTGTTTAAACAAAACCCCAAAGCACAAGTTCCACTCCGGCTTGGGCACTTTTTTGTGCTTTTCCAACCGCTGATACTTCTCCTGGCTTGCTTGTAATTTTCCCTCCCTTTGGCCAGGATTTTCTGGCCTCGGGCAGGTCGAGAGCTACTTTCACATAAACACCAACTAGCGTCCAAATAACTTTTAAATGACGTTTGCTTGGGCTTGTGTGTGTGGGGGCGTAGGGGGCGTGGCGCACGCCTTTGCGTGTGAACTCTGCGGTTGCTCGCCTGCCCTTTGACCTCCCCCCCCCCCCGCCCCCCACACACACACACACGCTTTTCTTCCTCTTCGTTCGCACTTTATTTTAAACTTTATTTATGCGATAGAAAGCTGCAAATTTTTGTTTGCGTTTTTAGCGCTACTTCGGCTTCCACGGCGACCCGCGAGTAAATTTATTTGCCAAAACCTCATAAAGCCCCCTCCTTTCGGCTTACATAGGGGGGCGGTGGCGGGGCCGGGGGCGTGGTCGCCTCGCATTGTTAACTTTATACCATTGTAATCTATTTTTAAGCATGTTATGTGTGCTGTGCGCCGGAGTTTGTTATTTTGTGCAAATTATGCGAGCTTAGCGCGTGAGCTGCTTACTCGTTGTTGTTAATTTTTATTTGCCATGTAGTTGCTATTTGTATTTGTGTCTCGAGGACTTCTATTTGCACTTGTGTTTGGGCTTGTGTCGGGCTGTGTTTGTGCGCCCGACAAGCGGATTTGTCGCTAAGCTGCCACCAATCCCCGAAATCCCGCTTCGAATTCCCCGCCCCACGTGCCCGCAGACGCTCGCCATGATGTAAGCGATCATAATTTCCGGCGCTGCTCCAGTATTTTCGCCAGCTTTAAGGGAAATTTATACTTAGGGGGAGAAAGGGGCTGGAGACAAACTTCAATCAAGCACATAACGGGCAACGTGAAACGTGCGCATAAAAACAAATGCCAGCCGAAAAGTATGCAACACTCGCCTGCGTCAGCGCAAAAACGAATGGGTGGCAGGATAAAGGACCTCCGGCAATTCAGACAGTCCGCGAGGAGCGCAGGCAGCCGAGGCAATAACACCGCGCCCGAAAGCCCGGCCATTGGATGCCCTTTGAACTTGGGGGATTTTCGGTTATAATAAGATCAGCAGTGATAGGGGATTGAAGCATTGGGATTTCGCCGAAAGGAGTTTCTATCACCGGGAGTACAGGGCAAAACGTATAATAGCAGGTTATCTAAAATAAAGTATACAAAAATATATAACATATATATATATGATATCATACGGTACGATGGTATATCATGGTGATTTGAAGCAATGATGTGATATGATATGATATGTTATGGAGTGACATGAAATGATATTATAATACATAACTTAACATGACATATTATGGTAGGTATGATACAAGCAAAATGATATATATAAGCAGGTGTAAATGCATAATTAAGATACAATATGATACATGATATAATATGATTGGATGTGATCTGATCTGCATGGTATATGACACCAACCCCCTTTTAGAGTGCCAAAACTGATTTAACGTAATTCGTTGTTTTAGTTTTGTCTCCGAGTGCCTGCCAGTCTGCCTGCGTGTGTGCGAGGGGAGTGGGGGCGGTAGAGCCGGGCTGGGGAACTGAGGAACTGGAGCGGAGTCAAGTACCAAGGCGTCGGGCGTGGAAAATCGCAGCCCAGCAGCGGAATTGGACACCAGGCGAGCAAAGTGTTGGCAAAGGACTCGAATTCAACTTACAACTACTAAGCAGTTTATAAGGATTTCTCCTCTACAAGTAAAAGGATTAAGCGACCTATTGGTTGAACAAAAACCCTGAATTATTTAGCTTTTTTAAAACAAATAAGGTCAACCGCATAGTATCTTTTTAAAGATATCGCCCTATAAGCAGACTTGTTTTGTCGCCTGAACTTTGGCATATTGTGATTACCGTCCCGCCACGTTGTCTTCCATGACTTCTCAGTGCGAGTGTGTGTGGCAGAGTCGTCGGTGCCAACGGTGAAAAGAGGAGGTGGGAGGCGGCAACTGCTGCGACTGGGGACTGCTGACTGGTGACTGGTGACTGCTGACTGCTGAATTGGTGACCCCGACACTACTTGTCCTCCAAGCCGCCGCCACTCCAGCCATTCAACAAACGCCAGCGACATGGCAACAAGCGACAACAACAATCACACTGGGAGAAAGTCGTTTATATATAGTTGGTAGAATAGTATTCATCACTATATTTTTTTAACAACAGATGGACATCCAGATATCCCCAACTACGGTGCCAAATATTTGTTCAGCGGCCAGAGGAGCTCCACATTTGGGGGAGAGGGTGTGTAATATGTCTAATAGCTACTGTGACTTACGTTCTACCAACACAGTTTGAGTATTTTCTGTATTTCGACAAATGAGACTAAACTTTTTCGCTCGGTGTTCTTAACGGCGACTGTAAAAAACGACAGGAGCGGGAAAAAAGTAGAGCTACATGCTCACGTCGCTGACGACGTGTCTCAAGTGTGTCCCCTCAGCCCCTCTTTCCGACCTAGTCCCGTCCCTTTCCCGCCCTAGTCCCGTCTCTTTCCCGCCAGCTGGGCCCCTCTCTTTCGCGCGGCAGTAGTGTTTGTCTGTTGTAATTTACGAAATTGCCAGCAATCGATATAAACATCAACTCTCGATGCGTTCGAGTGCCCCGTCCCTTTCTCCACCCCGCCTGCTGTCTCTTTCGGGCCCCATTGTTGTTGCTGTCGGCTTCTGCCAATGATCCTGTTGACGTTGTTTGTTGTAGTTGCTGGTGCCTTTTTTGCTCCTGCCAGCTAGTCAAGCATCGAGTATCGAGTGCTCGAAAGGAAAACAAAAATTGTTTGCCTGGCTTGTTTTTATTTTCATTTTAGTGCTGGCGAAACTGACATTGATGATGATTATTGGGAGTAAATAGAATTGAAAATGCCACCAGTATCCTTTTGCTCGCAGCTCCGCTTTCGAGGCCCGGGCCACGTGTGGGTATCAACATCTATCCTGCCGGCTGCGAGACCAACCCAACCTCCTTCGCATAATGCGCGCAAATAAATTGCAAAATCAATTGAGCGGTAAAATAGTTTCCCTTCGTGGGAGATAGCAACAACAAATCGAAAGTCAATGCTGCCACACCCACTCCGCCCCAAGGAGCAGACTGAAAATTGGAGCCGGGAAACAGGAGTTCGACTCCTCTTCGAGAGAACTCCCCCTTTTTTAAGCCTGCAAATGCGGAGAAGGGGCGTGGCACTGGGAAACAAGAGCTTGGATGCTTTAAAAACTCTCCGCAGCTGCAAGTGTTAACCTTTTCGATTGTTTGCCCTACTGTCAAGCCGATTATTATACGTTTCTTGCGGGCGACAGAATTCTCTTCCACCACAATGTTGAAATTGTTTTTAAACGTTTTTTCTTTAGTAAATACTTTTAGTATTTTTCGGAAAGTTGGTACAAATGAAAACTTTTTAAATTAAATTGCCGATTGATTTGAAAGTTTAATGCGAGTACAGCAAGGTAAAATACTGATTTGTTATCGGTCCAAAATTTTAATATTAGTTTTTTGGCAAAAAACAATTTTTTTTTATACCTTTTTGGTGTAATTAAACCCGGGTTTTTCCTTGACCTTTTTTGCTGTAACTTGGTCAAAAAAGGTCCGAAGCCTAAAAATCACACCGTTTTGGATAGCTTACAAGCATTTGCATTAATTTTCCGGCTAATTATAAAAAATAAAATTTTTTTCGAATTTTTTACTTGTTTTACAAGGGGTAGCATCGTCTTTTTCTGCAAAAATTTGACAAAAAATACATTTTTTAGGTGTGAATGCCAATTGATTGGAAATTATTATTATTTATTGCGAGTTTTTTATTATTATTATTATTGCGAGTTCAGCAAGGTATGCCATTCCATAATTGGACCAATACTTTTTTTGTTTCGCCCAAAATACTGATTTTTTATCGGCCAAAAATTAGGATCTTAGTTTTTTGGAGAAAACCCGGGTTTTTCCTTGACCTTTTTTGCTGTAACTTGGTCAAAAAAGGTCCTAAGCCTAAAAATCGCACCGTTTTGGATAGCTAATAAGCAAGACAATTGATCGCAGTCATCTTTCAACTAATTGTAGAAACTACATTTTTTTCGAATTTTTTACTTGTTTTGCAAGGGGTAGCATCGTCTTTTTTGTCGAAAATTTGACAAAAAATACATTTTCTAGGTGTGAATGCCAATTGATTGGAAATTTTATTACGAGCTCAGCAAGGTATGCCATTCCATAATTGGACCAATACTTTTGTTGTTTCGCCCAAAATACTGATTTTTTATCGGTCCAAAATTAGGACCTTCGTCTTTTGGCGAAAAACCGATTTTTTTCTTTGATCTTTGACCTGAAAACTAAAAATTGTATATGCCCATTGTAAACAAATTTAGTTAAGAAACAACATATTAACACCGACTAGCCGAGGCTGATTCTCGAGCCGGTCTGCGTGCATTTAATCTAATTAAAAATCAGGTAATACCCCTCGATTGACCCCACTCGGCGGCGACTTGTTGCATACTTTAAGGAGCCTTTAAGCCGTCGCCCGCCAGGAGCTGGTCGCATTACGCATACGCCGCATTGTGCGCGGCGGTGGCTGCGGATTCATTAAATGTTATAAACTCATTACGCGTTTTGTCTGCCCGAATGGGTGTCGTGTGTGGGGTGTGGGGTGTGGGGTCCCGATAAGGGGGCTTCTGGGGTGTTGAACGAGTGTTGCTGGCTTGCTGTAATAACCACAAAACATCTGCGAGGGCCGCACTCTCGCACACTCGCACACTCGCACACAGCTGCAAATGAAAATCTTTGTGCAGAATTAATTAAGTAAACAATACGAAAATTGTGGAAATTGCTTTGAATGCGTCCCCGAACACTCGCACATAAGCCGAGCCCACATACATGTGCAAAAGTTATTGCCAGCAGCTGCCGTTGTTGCTCTTGTTGTTACACATTATTATTATGATGCTGCTTAATAGGCACGCCACTGTGGGCCGGGTGGACTTTGGGGGCCGCCCTCCCCGCAGCAAGCAGCCATTGTCTGCGGCAGCAATTAAGCCGCACTCTGCCTTAATGATAGAGACACATGAAGAAAATGGCCAAAACAAAGAGGGCCAAACTCCAAAGTGCATGAAAGGAAATTCGAGGAAAACGGCTGGGAAAACTCGGCGAAGGGAGCGCGCGCTTGGGGGCGGGCGAAACTTTTGATCACTCATGAATGTTAAATCGGAATAGGCGAGTGTCCCACTCTGCCAGCAATGAAATTAAATTCATGGTCCTGATTGAGTTTTTCGATTCCTGTTTATCCACAGATTGGGCCAGTGTTCAAATTCGAGGAATCAATGCAAGGCTAAGCATTCAAGGCCTTATTTCGCCTTGGTTAGTTTCAAATGATTTCTGAGATAAATATAAGTGTATTCATTACCAGTATTGAGTGAACAAATGATGTATCGAATATCTTCTTGTTCAAACTACATTATATTTAAAGAGGCACAGAAACTTCAAACCCAATCCATTGTCAATCAAATCTTTTCAACACAAATGGCGAATCAAGCCTATTTTTCACCGACCCATCTTCACTGCTCTTTTGTTCTCTCACACCGTTCAGCATTGATCTTTTGTCGAGCTTCCAATCCGAGCATTTATCAGCCATTCCAAAATCTTTGAGATACATTCCAATCCGCACGCCTTCCCCAGCCTTCTTTCTGCCGGATTGATAGTGTCGAGCACAGAGTTGACATTGAGGCCAGATAAACAGAAGTGGACGGCCGAGGAAGCTACAGATAGATATGCAAATTGATCGAGCGACTGCCAAAGCAGAAAGGGCGAAAACCGAACCAGAAGAAAGGCGGGGACGGGGAGAAACGGAATTAAGGCGGTCCGAAGACGAGCTTTGCGGCTCTCCCAAAGTCTAAACTGTATCTGAGACAATGGGCGAAGACGACGAATTTGTTTGGCACTTTACTTGCGCATCATTAGCGTTCTTCTCTTTGCTTTCGTTTAACACATATTGGTTAGAAAGCTCGGCCAAAAGCCAAAAACTGGGCAGAGGAACGGGCGCGAGGGCCGGCGGGTGCGGGACTATTTTATGGCTTATCTCTTGTAAGCCCAGCATATTTTACGAGCGCGACATAAAAAACGGCGTTTTGGGTCAAAGTTTGTAAGTTCTCCGCCAGTTGGGCTGCTCCACAAGGCACTGGTAAAAATAAAGTGGACGGCGTTTTTACAAAAAATAATATAAGCACTCTGATATCAAAGGAAACCCCAAATCAGTTCCAAAAACTAAATTGAACATTGGAAAATGTGTGCAACTCGTAAAAGCTCTCACAATGGAACTCCATCTGCTTGCTGTAAGCAACTCTGCCATAAAAGCGCTGGTCAAACCCTTTCTCTCACTGCATCGAGAAAGCGGCCCCCAGATCGCCTCCCTCTGGGCTTTATGGCTGCACTAAAATTAACCCATTCGATCCCAGATGAGGCCTGAGTGCGCCGCCTTGTCTTTCGGTTTTATTATCGATTTCCGTTCGGCACGGTTTGCTCAGCTGCCAGAGTAAACTACAAACTATCAACTATAAACAACAGCCGTGACAAGCCAGAAATTCGGGGCTACCGTTCGCTGGCTTCTATGTCAAGATCAGTGGAGTGCCGAGACCGAGTACCAGACCCCGAATACCAGGCCCCACACCGAATTCCCCAGCCGAAAGAAATCGAAATCGAAGTCAAAAAGTCGTTACAAGCTTTTGTACTTTCACTTGTGCAAACACGCGGCCAAGAACGCCGGAGATGTCGGGAGCCAACGGAGAGCAGGGTCATCAGCACCCGATGCACTGGGCGAAAATCCGTGGAAATATTTCGATTTGGGTCTGCGAATGGGTGGATGGAACGTTACTCCATCGCAAACAGAGGGGTGATTCCGCGGCGTACTTACAGATACTTTTCTATCTTCTATTAAATTCAGCCCGTAATATGTTGTATATGTATAAGGCAGGATGATATTCAGGGTTTCGACGTTTTTTGTTGCCTAAAGATCTCTACCCAAGTGCTTTGACGCCCTAACCTTAGAATTCAGTTTTAGTTGTAGAGATATCTTGTCACTTTTAAAGGCATCGATCTCGTAGCTGATTCTCCCCAGTGTAGTTCTGCATCGCCATCATCGGCGGCGTGATGATCGCCGTCTTCACGGGTCTTTTGGAGTTACAAGCGAGTCGGGTTCTTCAGTAGCCAGCCACGGGGCAAGTCGAGCGGTCCAAAGAGCGCGTCTTCAGTCGCAGATCTCGGTTCCCGATCACTCCCCGATCACTCCCCCCAAGCCATCCCTCTTCGCACTCGCGTGGTCTTCGAGACCATTCTTCTGTTTTTTCTGGTGGTGCTCATACAGTGGTGTGCGCGGTGTTCTCCCTGTGGATTCCGGTGGTGCATGACCCATTGACCGCATGCCCGGTCGCGCGACCCACCTGCTGCTCCTTGGCTGCCTGCTCTGCCTGATCGGCGATGTGCCGAGGACCGCGGCCCTCCACCGCTGGAGTCCCATGATGAAGGCCTTCCGCTACCTCCAGGAGACCATGCTGCGGAACAGCCTGGAGCGGGCCCACCTCAACCATGGCATCGTCTTCGAGTGCCGCACCATGTGAGTGGGTGACTTCTCCCTAAGAACTATGAAGTGATACCAAGAACCTCATGGTTTTCTATGGTACCTGTACAATATACGGGCTTTGGATACTTTCTAGGTGACCTTAAAGTATTCCATGATTTTAAAAGTAGTACAGTGTATTGATATAACCCTTTCATGGTATTTTAGGGTACCTGGTTCCCTAAGTGCTTTCATAACCTCATTTTTTTCCCAGTTCAGCTAAGGACTTTGGCAACGAAGTGCACTTCAATCTGCAACTGGGGGACCTTCGCGGATTTCGTCGGCTGGATCCTAAGAAAAAGTTGGCCCTGTTCTTGCACGGATGGAATGATCAGGGCAGCAAGGATTGGGTGCAGGAACTATTGCTGAGTGAGTATATAATATTTACTTTGTTTACCAAATGAAAAAGTATATTCATTTTTACCATGAACAACAATGAATCATAGAACTATCGAAAAAGAGTTATTTATTAAAAACAATTTAATATTTAAATTAAACTTTTGCCTTTTCATATAACATATAATAATAGATATCATATAATATTTATTCCCCTTACCCAGCTTGGACCCTCTTCGACTCCAACTACAATGTGTGCGTCGTGGACTGGGGCAACCTCTCCCAGAACGACTACAAGTCCGCCTCCATGTCCATCTTCGATGTGGGTCTGACGGTGGCCGGGATCATAATGGCGCTGGAGGAGCTGCGGCCCGCCCACTTCCACCGCAGCAACGTGACCTTGGCGGGCTACAGCCTGGGGGCCCACGCCGCCGGCTACGCGGGGGCGGTGCTGGAGGGCCAGGTGGAGCAGATCATAGGGCTGGACCCCGCCGGACCCCTCTTCTCGCTGCCCGCCGAGGTGGCGCCCAAGTACCGCCTGGACCCCGGCGACGCCCGGTTCGTCCAGGTGCTGCACACCTCCGGCGGCTCCCTGGGCACGAGCCTGAAGTGCGGACACGCCGACTTCTATCCCAACGGCGGCCGGGCTCCGCAGACCAACTGCAAGATGTTCGCCAACCTGCGGGACATGCAAAATACCAGTGAGTATCACAGGATGTCTCTAGGAGTGCCTTTGTGGACACCGAGTAACAAGTACAGAAAAGTATTTAGGGATCTGTTAGGCTTACTTAAAGGGTTTTATATGGAACTTTATAGAGATCCCATGGAAGTATCTTAACATTATACATAAAATACCTTATGAAAAAGAACTCCTCCGAATATTATCCTTCTATAAAGGCCCAATAATGAGTGTTAGATACCATACAACTAGTACATCCTCCGAACACTATCCTTCTATGGATACCACGTAATACATATATTCCAAAAGTAGGAGATCTATTGAAGTTCACATTTAGTACCATCATTTAATGAGGCTCACCAAGGTAGCTCAGAGATAGCTATTAAGGATATCCCAAGATGACCCGTAGCTAATATCCCTTCCGAATGCCATCTCTCCGCAGATCCCATCTCATGCAGCCACTCGGCGGCTGCGATCTTCTTCCGCCAGTCCATGGACCCGGAGTACCCGTTCGTGGGCCTGGAGTGCGGGAGCTACCGGGAGTTCGCCGCCGGATACTGCGACGCGAACCGGAAGGCGCGCTTCGGGATCCACTCGCAGAGGCGGGCGCAGGGCAGCTTCTACTTCCGCACCGCCCCCCAGCAGCCGTACGTGCAGAGGCGCCAGACGGGCTGGCTGGGCGGGGTGGGGCGCATGGCGCCGGGGGGCGGGCGGAGCCCCCTCGTGCTGCGCCTCTGGGCCAACAGCTGGCGGCGGCGGGAGCGAGGGAGAGGGCGCCAGCGGAGGGAGAGAGAGCGGGGGCGCTGCGCGTGAATAGTTCCTAGTGTGTTGTTAGTGTTAAGGGGCCGTCGAATAAACGCCGCCTAAGTGTATGCTATCTTTTCTGTCTGCGAGGGGCAGCCTAAGGGTTAACAGAGAGAGCCCCATCTATAATATCAAAATATTACCCTCTTTTATAAATGTTCATAAATGCCACAAAATATATGTAATGTAAGAATGGTTGTTAAAACATTAAAGTACACATAAAAATATATAAAAAATGGTTTTTCAAAATTAGACAGTATCCTCGCTGCCCTTTAAAAGCGGTCCCCTATATCAGACCCTGCAGTTTCTCAAAGGAATACTAAGCTCGAAGGCGGTTTATTTTTCTCGTACTTTAACCACCGAGCTGGCAGTAAATATTTCCGTTCAATTTGGCAGCCAGCCGATTTTCCCTGTTCTTGTAAACTGCATAAAAAGAAAAGCGAGCACACATGGAAAAGTCGTTGACTTGCAGCCGCAAAACGGCGAAAAGTCGGCTGCATTTAACAGTTAATCGTAAAGCAGAAATGCGAAAAAACAGGGGAGGAACAGGAACGAGCAGCAGAAAACAATAAACTGAAATTCAATTTTCGCATTGTAAAACATAATTTTCTACAAAACTTGACGTCAGCTTGGCCCGCTTTTTGCTAAAAGGTAGTTAATATTTTTGCAGTCCATTGCGGCCGGGCCGCCCCTCCTCCGCCCTTTTCCCACCTCCAGCAGTACACTGGAAGGAAGAACAGGACGAACAGGATATATATAAAAAATTCATTTTATTAAATTTCTTCTTTCATTCTAAAAGCTACTACTAAATAATTGGTTTTTTATATTATAATAAAAAATGTTTTCATAATCAAGCACCTTTTTCCTGATAATATTAGCCTGTTATTGCCTCTAAAAAGTAAAGAAATTATGTATAAAAAAAGTAAATATAGTATTCACATAAATACTAAGCCCAAACAAATTAGTATAAAATACTTTGCCAAGCTTTTAGTGACCTAGAAATACAAAACAGTTCAGGTACTGAATTCCATTCATTTGAAGAGATGTTTTCTCAAGTTAGGATGTTTTTCTTAACATACATCGCTCCATATGTGTTTTTAAAAAATTTCATATTATTCCTAGACCTTATGGTACCAAAGATTGCTGTTTCTCCGTATTTCTGAGTGCAGCTATCCCGTAGAACATTCCACTCGAGTTGTTCTTGCTCCCCATCGTCCTGGTTGCTGCTGCTGTTGCTAGTGTTGTTGCTCCGCCTGCTGCTTCCTGTTTTGTAGCTGTTTTTGAAATTTATGGCGCCGTCGTCGCCTCTGCCGGGGCTCTGCCGCCGCCGACTTCTTCGCATGAGTTATGCGCTTTTTATTTCCAGCTCCTGGCCACGTTAAGTGTTAAATTGTTTTATGCATGCACGTGTGTGTGGGCGAGTGGGGCGGGGAGAGGGAGAGTGGGGGCTCGGACTCGCCATTTAATTATGAAAGTTGATTTCAAGGAGGAGCGAGGGAGATGGCGAGGGCGGGAGGGAGATGGCCAATGGGGTGTGCAAGTGTGTGGGTCTTGGTCGTGTGTCAGACTAGGAGCAGTCTATCTGATGCTAAACCAAAGATGGTCACTCTTTTTTCATCTAAACCCTTATAATTCTCAACCATCCTAGCTCATAGAGCTTACGACCTTGAAGCCTTCAATGGGAATGCATAATTATGCAGATGTGCTAATCGGTTAGGCCAAATGGGCCTAGACAACACCAGGAGCAGTCTATCTGATGCTAAACCAAGGATGGTCACACTTTTTTCATCGAAACCCTTATAATTCTCAATTATCCTAGCAGTTTAACTATTGCATCTGCAAAAGATCAAATCTTAAAATGGGAATGCATAACCATACAGTAAATTAACTTTTTCTGTAATCGTTAAGGTGTTTTTTGCTTTCTATTAATGTTTTAGCCGGTCTCCACTACATGTGAGTAATTTTATTTGTTTTCATTGTGCTTAATTTCTGCGCAAACAAACAAAGGGGGAGTAGGGTGAAAAAGGGGCAAAGGTGGTGTTTTTTGTGCTCCGCTGACTCGAACCGCCAAAGTGGCAAGCGTTAATGCGAAAATCACTTACTCACACACTCGCACACACAGGTGCGAGGGAGGGGGAGGAAAATCCTGTAGAATCTAAAGCAAATTAACGTTTTAAACACCTCAAAAGTTTCGTGTATTCGCGTGGTCCCTACCGCTAAGGCCCTCTCTTTCTCCCATGTTCGGCCCTCTCTTTCTTTTTATTCATTGCACCTGACGTCGTGCTGATCCTGGCGCAAAGTTAAGTGTTTCTTTAGCTTAATAACGGAAACATTTTAGTTGCTGTTACGGAGGGGATAGGAGGGGAGAGCCAGACCAGGATAATAGAAACAGAAAGAGAGGGCCAGAGGGCGAGCGAAAGAGACGGCCTGCGGGGAGCAGCAGGAGAGGGCAGCAGGCAACTTGAGCGATAGACGCTTACACATAAACACATTCAAATGCTTCCGGCGATGTGTAATAGCTGGACAAGGACGAGCTGCTCCTGCTCCTGCGGAAAATAGAAAAAACAGCCAGCAGAGGGAGTCCTGTGAGCTGGAGGACGGGGGCTGGAAAGGAATGCCCTCCAGTGGCTGTAAATAACTCGCAGCAGGTGCCGTCCTCGTCCAACTCCCCGAATCCTGAAGACATCGTCAATGGGAGAGCCCTGCGAAACACCAGGCAGAGGCGCCGCAAAGGGAGCGGGATGGTGGATGGTGGATGGTAGATGGTAGACAGGAAGGAGCGGCCGAAGAATTGCACAGCTCGAAAAAGACATCGGATGCAGGTGAGCTTGTCCTTGGGGATTGTTTGGTGGGCCTGAAAATTGAGATAAGGTGAGATCAGTTATGATATCTAATAAATTAATCTCTTAAAGTAATAAACCTATTCAGAAAAACATATTTATGAAAGCTTTACACAAACTTTCCTATCCTTAGTTAACATTTTGGTTACATATTTATATTTGTTTTACATTTTATTTTTTTCATTCTTAAAAACTGCTCTTCGAACATTGAATTTTGTTCTTAGTGTTCCGAAACAACACCGACCAGCGGCAACGTTTTCTTTTGATTACACGCCGTGTGGCCCTAGCTTTGTCCTCCCGCCAGCCGCATACCACCCCCTGAAGGACGCCCCAACTCATTTTCCACCCACCATTGCCCACAGAGGGCCCCGCATAAGTGCAAATGAGCATGAAAGATGAAATATTAAGAGTCGCCTTGGACTTTGGTTCTTTTCGGTCCCTGACTCCTTGGGGCTTCCATCCCCTCCCCACAGCCACTGTCCCTGCTTCTTCTCTGCTCGCTCCACTCATTTGGCCAAATGCAATTTTCGCTAAGAGCGCATATCCGCCAAAGCAGACAGGGACTGCAAAAAAGGCGGCCAGCAGAAGCCAGAAAAAACTTGGTCAAGTCAGCAAGTCGGTCAGCTGCAGGGTCACTGAAAAAATTGGGGGCTTGGTTCAGTTTTGAACTTAAAAAAATCTAACTTGAACTTTGAAACTATTATATTTTTTTAATATTTAATATTTATTTAAAATAATAATATAATAAAAAATATAAAATATATTAAAGCATTTTAACATTTTCAAAATTGTTATACAAAGTAAAGAACTATGATGATAGATCTATGCAAAAATAATACTAATTCATCTACTTATACATACGCAACGCTTATGAAGTTTAAATATGTTTTTGCTTGCATATTTTTAGGCGGAACCTTGAAGGTGTTAAATGTGTTTTCACAGGTAGATCAAGTTAAAACGGGCTTTGTTGGCTCGCCTAGGAGAATGCTTCGTTTTAGTGCGCTGGACTTGATGTGCAGAAAGTCGCAACCAAATGGGTTCAGTGCAGATCTCCCCCCGCCTTCCAATCCCCCCTCTCGCTCGCTGTGTGCATTCCCCAGCTGACCATCAGCAACATTTCTGAGTGCAACCCTCGCTGTGCGGCATGCTGCAACATGGCCGCGGTGCTTGACAAAAGTTATGGGCCACCCCACGAGGGGGGTTTCGAGTTCTCCGAGCGGGAGGCGCAGTGCCAGAAGCCGTAATTGCAGAAGGGGCCATCGTGTGTCTTGTTTGTCGCCGCCCCGAAAGTAGGCGCTGCAAAGGATGCCGGGATGCCGGGAGCCGGGATGAGGCGGCGTCCAGCAGAGGGGGAATGCCACTTGACACTGCCCATCAAAGGATCGATTAGGCGGTAACGAGGACCAGAAGGCCATTTGTTTTGGATCTAGTGGAGCCTACGAAACCTAGTTTTAGCTGGAGCCATTCAGGCAGTTTCGAGTTTATTTATGGCCACTAAAACTGGGATGGTTCAGTTCTATTTCAAGCATTTATCAATCAGCTTTTTTTAAATCAAACATTTTTAATGTGACCAAGCATTTATGAATACCCTTTTTAAGTTCAGCATTCTTAAGTGTGACCAGCTTAATGATTGAAGCATAAGAAACTAATCAACTCGCATTTTGAATATTGAAAACTACACTAAATACAAGGCCGTTTAAGTAAAGAAGTAAACCCTGTTTGCATTTTAACCAGTCTTTACCTTAGGTATTCATTGCAATCGTACTACGCGTTTTCTGCAATTCCTGAGGGCTTTTAATAGATCTTAAGTACAATCTGGTATCCGCTTGGTCCTCCTAAATCCTCGCCTTTCTCATTAGGGACTCCTTTGTTGTGACACTAAAATATTGTGTTGCAACCTTTGCTGGATTATCATTTGCCTTTGCAGTTGCACTTTTGCGCTGACCATTTGCACACCTGACCCCGTGGAAGTGCCGCCTTTCCCAGGACTTTTCCCTGCACTTGAGGTGATTAAATTTCCGCGAGCGGCTGGACAAAGGAAAGCTCCCCCGACCCTCCGCCGGCATTCAATTTCAAGCGCACACAATTTAGTTAATAACTTTTAAGCGGAGCGCATCATAAACCCTATTTTCCCCTCGTTTCCCGGCGCTTGCCCTTTGTTTTTGTTTTAACAAATGGCGAGCCATAAACTAAACGCAGCGGACTACGACTGGGAATGGTGCTGGCCGGCGGGAGCAGGGTCGGGGTGGCGCAGTGGCGGGGTGAGAGGTCACAGCAGGCCCAACGCCTCCTAAGGGAGGCGTGTCCTCGGCAGGGATGTGAGTGCATTTGGGTCTCAGCTGAGCTGATTGCCGCTGATGGAAGCGTGATCATTTTCCGACAAGCGTAAATAGGTCACTTGGTTTCATTTAAATAAATATTAAATACAAAAATCCGTTTTAAAAGGAACAAATTCGTGGCCAACCAGGATTGAGGATCTCATTAAAAAAAGGACTCTGTCTATCATAGTACCATCATTGTGCATTACAAATAAACTAAATCCATCTAGGACTTGGGTTTTCAAGCAGGGCGACTCCTGTACAAGTGTAAATACTTAAAAATATAAATGTAGGTATCTCCAGAGCGAAGAGGAAATCCAAATCCCCATCCATCGCGCAGCCAACTCCAATACATGTGATTCGGCTTTGTCCTGCCATGGATGTGGTTTTCCGGCTGGGCCGAGGATGCTTTTAACCAAACGGCAACAAGGCCAGCGCAACTGCCACAACTTAAGCTCGGCAGTGACAGTGGCGGAAAGTGGCCGAGGAAGTGCGCCTGGGAAAGGGGTGCAGCTGGGCGGGGAGAGTGGGTGGTGCAGGTCGGGGGCGAGGGCGGGGGAATGGATGAGAGAGGAACGGAGACAATGCGGAAAATTGTAAGACACTAAAATTGGCTAAAAGGACTCGCCTGTTGGCTGAGGCGAGTATGTTGATGCTGCCCTCACCACGAGCCACCCCTTTCCCCACTCCCCCACTTTCGCCGCACTTTCCCCGGGCTTGAGGGAAGGAACTCATAAAAGTGAGCAACAAATTTCATTGTTTATGGCCAAGACTCAGCTTCGTGTGTGTGTCCCAGCCATCTCCCTGCCTCCCTCCTCGTGTTTGCAATTTGCTCTGGCATAATGCTGGGCAATTTTGTGTGAGCCCCCGCCCCAGCCATCAGCCCCCGCCAGCGAAACACTTATCCTTGTGCCGCGCATAAATAAAAATTACTTTCACTTTCGGCCGAAACTTTCGCCGAATTCCGTCGGCGCATTTCGGGTACTCGGGGCGGAAAACTATTTGAACTTGCACTGTTTGTATGTTCTCCGGAGAAGTTCAAAGCAAGGAGCCCAGCAGATCGGAATACCATTGGCAAATCATGGGCCCAGGACAGGTACAGGTGTGTAGAGTGATAGTAAAATGAAGGAGCTCTGAATGTCACTTGTTCAAGCCTCTGTTTGAACGCTGCATAATTTGTATTACTTTTGAAAAATCCCGTTCTCCATAGGAACAACAAGGAAATCCCAGCTGGCCTCTCCTGTGCTAGCCGCCGAGCACTTTCCCAACATGGTTTATTAGAATTTCGTTTTATTAATACTTCGGAGCGGGCTAGAGCGAACTAGCAAAGCGTGAAATTAAATTTGACTTGCCCCGATATCATTCCCAGCTAAATTTTCATAGTTTCCCGCGCGATTTTCGGTTTTGCGGGCGTTTTTCCATAACAATCCCTTCGCTTACATTTCCCCACTAGTCTTTTATGTGCCCCCTTTTGCGACTGCTCGCAGAGGGAAATCGGGAAGGGGAAAGCACGAGCAGCGGCGGGAGGCCAAGGCGAGGCGGAACGAACAGCTTTATGCATGGCCATGGATTTTTACTAGGCACTAAAATATACTTTCATTGTTATGTCCTGGGGTCGAAGGCGGCCCAATGGGGATGCGTAGTTTCGCATTTTCCGAAAGGGCATATGGGTTGGCGGGGAATCATTTGTGCCCCAGCCAGTGCTGCCGCTTCCAAGGGCCCAAGGCAACTGAGGACGACTCCGAAGGATCCTGCTCGGGTGTCCTGCGGAGTGTGGTGGAGTTGGGCTCGGCGGTGGTGGGTTTCGGCGCTGAGAGCGCGAGAGAGGGAAGCAACAGGTGAAAACTGGAAGTCCTGGAAGGAAAAGCGGTTACTGTTCAGCCGAAATTAGAAAATCTGCTTGCACTTTTAAAAAGCTAAGTAAAATAAATAAAAAAACTTATATGCAAACTAAATTACCACAGCCCCATAAATGAATCCTAGAAAATATGGGCTAGGGGCTAAGGGCTGCGCAAAGCTAAGGTGCTTCTACATTTCACCAGAAAAGAAAAGTCAAAGCCATTTGGCACAAGAAGGCCAATCTGCATAAGTATTATTGATGGCCAGTGTCAATACTGGCGTTTATTAAAATATATCTCGGCAGCCGGCAATCGAGTAACCCCATAGTTCACCCAATTAAAGGCAATTGGCCAATGTGAAACTGAGGAATTTGGCCAGCTCGGGTCAAATTGTGTTTAGCAAAAATGTGGCAAACGGATGAATGGAGACTTTACCTGCAATCAAATCGAAGTCCAACGCAAAGAGTGCCACAAAAGCTGCAGTTCCAGTTGTCCTGCACTCGGCACACATTTTTGCTGCTGTTGTTGGAAAATTAATAAATACATTTTAAAAATGCAGGAGCATTGAGGAACAAGCACCCGGGGCGACGCAGGGACGCAGGGCGGGGTCAGGGGCGTCGGAAGGAAAAACAATAATAGGAAATGGCCGACAAAATACTTTAACAAATACCGAAACCCGACATTTTACCAACTGCATATTACGATATGCATATTTCATTTATGCCCAAAACAAATGCACAAACACAACTGCAGAATGCAGGGCCCACAGGGATCTGGGTCCTGGCCAAATCGAAAACGATGGGCGATCCCGAGAAGGACAGGGATGCTCTCAAATTGCCAAATTTAAATAGCATAAATATTTAATTACCGTTTCGCCAGAGGGTGCCTCAAATGCCAGCGTGTTTCCGATATTTCTTACATTTAATGGCTTGCAAATCATTAGTGGGCGATAAAAATCCACAACTTTCCTCCCCCGAACGTATCAAACACACTTTGTTTTTCGTTACAAAACCCCTAAAACTGTCCACGGTTTTGCCAGTTGCATCTGCCACTGTCGGCATTTTGCATTTAATGCCATAAAAGTTTATCCGCAAATGTTTCGCCGGGGTGTTGGGGCTGTTACTTTTATTTTCAGTACCTTAATTAAATACAAATTCATTTGTTTGCAGGCCTTAATTGAGACCATTTTGCGCAGTTCGGCTCTCTCGTTTACAATCATCCAGCCCGACTTGAGTCCGTATTTCACTTAATTAATCACACAAAAGTGAAATTCATGGAGGAATGAAAACAAATAACAATTGCAACGCATTTCAAGCCTATTTTTCTGTTAGCCAGATGTGCCCTATAAATTCCCAGATTGCCAAGAGGAGAGGCTGTGGAATTTTAGGCCCAGAAAATGCACTTTAACATTCTGAAATCCCCCAGTTTTTGAACTAACTAAGGGGTATTCACTGGTCAGGAGGGCCAGCTTTATTTGAATGAATTTCGGTGGGTTTTTAGCCCTTCGGTTCCGGTTTTTAAATGTCGCTGGCCAAACTTACATTGCGAGCGCATCCGGAGTGAAAATGTTTTTATTGTATTTAATTTCTCGTTCGGGCTGCCGCCGCTGCCACTGCGATAAACATATCAAAAAAATGTTTAGTTTTATCCAAAAAGCAGAGTGCAAAAAACGGGTCGCTTTGCAAGCGCTTCCTCTGTTTTTCGCCCTGCTTTTCGCTTTTTGCGCTTCTGCACTATCGTAAAAATGAAGGCAATTAAACAATTGTCTCTGTGCTCGCTGGTGTTATCGCCATTGTGCCATAGCCGCGGCTCCTGACAAAACGTTTCAATTAGTGCGATTATTGCATAAACAACAGGGGCAACAAAGGCGGCCAAAACCATGCCTGCCCCTACAGTTGGCGCGAGGCGAGAAAAACTGCCGCCTGGCTGGCTTCCTTTGGCTTTGCTGGGGCTCGAACGCTCTGTGGCCCAGTTAAACCGCTGACAATGGTGACAACCCAACTTCAAATGGGTTCTTAGTACGGACAAGCGCTCGCATCCGAGGTTCGAGGCTTGGCCTCTGGACTTCGAGCTGCGGCCAGGCCCACTGTGCGTTGTCCATTACCCAGACATTATGCAATGCACAGTCCACAAGCATTTAGCCGCGTCAGCCGGGCTCTTAACCTGGCTCTCGGCTGACTTGGCCGTGTGGCTGCTGTTGTTGTGCTCCGCAGCATTTGCAGCTTGTGCCGTTCACGGCGCTTGCGCAGCGGCGAGCTGCCCAGCCTCTGCCGCAGCCGCTGCCCACACCGCTGCCCGCGCAGACGGCGAAGTCCACTGGCCTGCACTTCTCAAGCCTGACTTGGCACAGTGGTTGCGGTGGGCCAACAAGTGGGCGAAAGTAGAGTTTACTGAGCTTCTCACATTACTTGCTTAGTATCCATTACTCTTATCTAGCCTTTAATTCAAATTGATCTTAGCTCTATTTCATATATTGAAATTCTTTTATTAAATATGTATGACACTATTTGATGCCCTCTTCTATTAATGCATTCGCTATGCCTAGAATTAAAGTTTTTAGAATTTAATACATTTTATAACCCATCAAAGAGTAAAATATACATTTTAATGCCCTAAAAAGATGTTACAGATACACCTATTATTTGAAAAATGGAATATATTTAGCGATCTAGCAAAGAGTGTTTACTCTTAAAAGGCAAAATATATTTAACATTGTAAAACTCGATTTATATGTAATTTAATCCCCATCAGCCCGATTTCTGGCCTGTGTTCACTGTGCCGGCGCCTCGGTTCGTTTCAGGTTTTGGGCCTGTACCGCCTCGCCTGGCCTCTGCCTCTGCCGCCGTCGACTGCGCGCCGGCTTAATGCTTTTCTGTAGTTTTAGTGTTGAGGCTGCATAAAGTTTAAACAATTTGGCCGCCGCTCGCGTTTAGTTCTCTTTCGCGTGCGCCAAAACCAAGTAACAAAGTTAACAAGTGGCCGGCCGAAATAAATTTCGTTTTTCGGCTTCGGTTTCGGTTTCAGTTTCGATTTTTTTGCCCAAACGCACTGGGTTTCGGTTTCGATTTCGGTTTCAAGTGTTACAGATATTTTTTGAAGTGCTCGATTGATTGGCCGATTGATTAGCGGGCCACGTGAAAGTGAGTTCCATTGTTGTTTTCCCATTTTTCGATTTTTTTGTATCGTATTTTTATTTTCTGCCGCCGCCGCTGCCGCTGGGCTGCATTCCACGTTACAAATATTTTTGGAAATATTTTTCGGCTGCGTGAGTTTGGCAAGCGGCGCAGGCATTAACCCACGGCTGACCCCTGCCTCTCAACGCGTGTGTTGGGCAAGGATTTTGACGAGTGTGTGATGAAAAAGCAAATGTGTGTAATGGAAATTGGTAATTGTAAAATAAAGCGGGCCACATTGGTTTTAAAAAATGAGGAATAATAAATAGTGTGTGTTGGGAAAACCCATTTGTGTTGTTTTTGAAGTGTTTGCGTTCAGTGACAAATACTTTGAAGGAATCGTTTTTCGATCCAAACAAATAGCAAAAAGCTAGTCAGCTTGCTTTTGTACATTTTGCATTACTTCTCAACATGTTTTTAGTCGGAATAATCTGGCTGTAGCCTGATTGACCCATGAAAACGCCTTGAAAGACCCACCTGCATTCAAAAACATGTTCCAATAAATGCAGCGCCTTGCCTCTATCAGCCATTAACCACTTTAAGCCGGTTTCCCTTGCTCCAGTTTTCGGGGTCTCGCGGAGTTCGACAGGTGAACATCGCACATCACACCCAGATAACCAGATAAAGCCAACAAATCCCACGAAATCTTCGCGGCCTTGAAACCGCTCCGAGCTCCAAGCGAAAGATCAACAAAAACGAAATTCCGCCCCGAGGGCGAATAAATAACATTGTTCGGTGAATTTTGAATCGCTTTTGAAGCTGCGCACGACGCATGCGCAGCGGCGTGTAAACAGTAGTGACCCACTTGCCCCATCTCTCAGCAGCCTGTGCAGCGCCGAAACTGCAGTGGATTGTGCAACCTGCGAGGCAGATTAACATATCGAGGCAAAGTGTGCAATTTGTGCAAATTGATTGGCCCCACAGGGGCGGGAAAGCAGGGGCTTTTCCAGTTACGCAGCTCGAGGAAACGCTGTACTGCGCACTGTGCACTGTGCATGGTGGGGAAAACGAAGATCTGCCTGCGAAACGAGTCGAGACATTTCCCGAAGCTAAAAACAAATGAATCATATTCAATTACTTGGCAAATAGCTAAGGATTACAAAAAAATTACAAATTAACTAACACAAGAAATGTTTCATAACACCAATAGACTCGTGATGTTTAGTAAATACATTTTTAACAGCCAACTTTGCTTGAATAAACTATTCTCCTGAGTTTATTTTTATTATCTTGCCAAAGCTAGATTTAAGTGTTGTAAATACCATTTTTAGTGTAACTCCGCCTTGTGAATACCCCAAATTGCCGTTCAATAAAGTACGAATATTGCGACAATTATTTATTTATTACTTCTGCCAATAACATATGAGTCGGCAATTGGCCAAACTATTTCCCAACAAATCCACGAATAGCCCCGGAATTCCGCCACCTTGAGGTGTGAGTTAATCATACTTTCGAGAAACCGCCAACTCCCCCGAAAGGCCCTCAGAAGTATCAGTTGGCCCTCTGACCAATTGAACGCTAATCAAAAGGCCAAAAGGCGAGGAAAAAACTCGGCCCTCGCCCATCAATTACCACTTGTCAATGTCGCTGGCTTCTTTCTTACCGGTTTCCAATTGCGGCCAAAAGCGACGAGCCAGTTGGCCGAAAGAATCCACAATCCAAAACCAAATAAAAACCAACGGAGTTTGGCAAGAGCAGCAAATGACCTTGGGGGGGGACTCAAAATCGAAATCGGGCTTTGTCGCTTGGGTTTTTGGTATGAAAGTCAAGGTTGGGCCTCGCTTGATAGTTGTTTCATGATTAGCATTTGCCGTTGTTGTTTCTCTGTGCTTTGTTCAGTCCCCCTTTGAGGGCTTATTTTTATTGTTTATAGTTTTTCAAGCGCTTTTTACGACTGTCATCGGCTCGGAGGCAGATACAAATTGATTAGCCAAGGAAAAATGCATACCGGGTGATTAAACGTTTAGCAAGTGTTGAACGTCTGTGGGCTATTAGTAATAAATAATATTTTATTGTGACCGAAAGAATATTGGTATTTGTATTTGTATAAAGACTATATTCAGTATAACGAATTTATTTAAGTGTTAGATCTGGGATATGGATCGTACACCGTGAAGGGTATTCCGAAAGATGTTTGGTTTCTACAATCAGCCGGAGAACGACTGCTTGTCAGCTGTCCAAAACGGTTCGATTTTAGTCTTAGGACTTTTTTGACCAAGTTACACCAAAAAACGTCAAAGAAAAAATCGTTTTTTCGCCAAGAAACTGAGGTCCTATTTTTCGACCCCAAAAAACAGTATTTTGGGCGAAACAAAAAGAGTAGTGGTCCAAATATGGAATCGCATACCTGGTTGAACTCGTAATAAAATTTCCAATTAACTGGAATTCACACCTAGAAAATTTATTTTTTGTCGATTTTTCGCAAAAAAAGACGATGCATAAAAAGTAAAAAATTCGAAAAATTTTTAGTTTCTACAATCAGCCGGAAGCCGGCTGCGATCAATTGTCCAGCTTGTTAGCTGTCCAAAACGGTGCGTATTTTAGGTTTCGAACCATTTTTGACCAAGTTACACCAAAAAAGGGTCAAAGAAAAAATCGGTTTTTGGAAAAGAAACTAAGGTCCTAATTTTCGAACCAAATATCAGTGTTTTGGGCGTCACAAAAGAGTAGTGGCCCAAAAATGGAATGGCATATGACTTGCATCTGGCAATTTCAACATTTGATGGATTGGAAAATGATTACACTCCCCGAAATCTAACCAAACTGGTCAGATTCAACCCTCCCACAGGAAAGCAAGTAAGACGGTGCTCATCTTTGCTTAGTGCATAACTTGACTTCGAATCCCTACTAATTTTGCTCTTCATGCGAAGTGTTTTTTTTGGCCATTTAGAGTGTGGGAAGCCGGCAGCTGCGGAGGAAATATCGCAGAGCGATGTGGAATCGGCAGACCAGCAAACGTGTTTATGCAGCTGCACTGAAAAATTAAGAGTGCTTCCCGCAGGGCTGGATTAAAAAGCGGCACGGAGGATAGCTCAGAGGTTCCTCTCCTCCGGAAAACAGGGCCATATCAATATGTATGCCTTATTTATTGACTTGCTGGGGCGTGAGTGCGGGTGCCGCGCTGCAGGATGCCGCCCTTGACAGTTGGCACGTAGCCGGGCCAAGACGATGGGGCGTATACGTATTATGAGTTATGAGCTCGCCTCGCCGATCACGTATACGCCCCCTATGGCTGGCTGCCTTTCCGGGCCCCCGCTGTCCCCGCCCTGCCCTGGGCCACTTAAAATAATGTTGATGCCAAGCAATTAAATAGAAGGCCCCGCGATTGTGAATTTAATTACAACTGTAAACAGTTTTCCTGCTTTTTAAGCGGGGGAAAAGCTGAAAGCTGGAAGCTGAAAACGGAAAAAAGAAAACAGAACAAAACCAAAGCAAACATTTTTGAATGCCATATTTTGTGTTTTCCCCGTTGTGTGTTACTTATTTTTTAGCCAGCCATTAGCAGCGGAAAAACTAAAGGGAAAGCGGGCGGAAAAGGGTTTCCAGGGGGCGGGCAGGCGGTGAAACACTACGCGCTGAGAAAAGCAATTTTCCGGTTGAGTTTACAAATGGCGGGCGCGGCCAGCGCTGAAAATAAATGACATATCACAGAGTCTGGTCACCTTTATGCGATGTCCACAGTAAACACGGGACAGGGGGCTTCCGAGGGCCCCTGCCGCATCCTTGTTTGTTTATTTGCCCGCCTCCGAGGACTCCTTGGCTGTGCGTGTGTGTGTGCGGGCGAGTTGTGTGCATTTCGATGTGTGCGGCTGTGGGTGCGGTGTGTTTTAGTGGTGCCTGCGGTTGCGCCGCCCGGTCTGCCGGCATTCCGCCAAAGCCTCTTCGGCTTTGATTGTATTGAGGGGATCAAGATTCCTATCTTCGCGGGCTCTGGACAGCTTAGGCATTCGTTATCATTGCAATTTTGGGGGACGCCAAAGCCATCCGTCAAGTTCTGCTTGTTTGCTGAGATAGTAATACCTGTCATTAAGCAAATATTCTATCATTAAAACCCAAGATATGAAGGGATAAATATACTACCTATCATGTTTGGAAGAGGTTATACTGGTGAATCCTTTAGGACTGCACCTCTAACATAACCTTCCTCTTTATAATTATTTATCAATCAATAAGAAATGATACAAATTTGTTCCCCGGCTTATATGTTTTTTGGCACCCTTTAATGGGACCTGTCGTACCTGGATATTAAGATTTACTATTACTAGATTATATTAAAGGTATTGTGAGACGCATCAGCTACTAACTGTGTTACAACCCCTTATATCTGGTTCTTAAAAGTTTAAGAAATGACCCTCCCCACTTGCTTATGCTTTTTCGGGACCTAGGTGCCCGCCCTTTCTGGCTATCAATAAATGGTCGCCATCCATTTTGGCAACTTTTGTGGCCCTGGTAGTTGGTGCGGCTCACACGAATACACTCGCACACTCACACCCACACTCACACCCGGACAGACACACTCACACCCGCGCCCCGCAGACAGACACACATTCCCGAGGACAGTTATGAATGGCAATCCATTCGCTTAATGGAATTTCGTGTTGTTTAACTTTTACGTGGCGCCCGGGTGGCGGGGGTTAACATGTGTGTGTCCTTGGGTCAGCTGGGTCGTAAAGCTTTATTAGCATTTATTATGCAAGACTTTGGCCCGGTCAAGTTTGTGTCTCTGTTTAGTTTTATGATCGCTTCCGACTCGACACCTAACCCCACTGCTCCAACCCTCCTGGCCAGGTTTTAATTTCAATAAACGCACATTTTATGAGTGCTCGGGTTTATGACCATGTAGGATTTATTTATTTTTCATTCCATTACGCCAAGTGCGGGGCCAACTTCAGAACTCAACGGGTTGAATCGATTGGATGGTTGCCGGGGCTGTAATGGGCTAAGGGTGGTGCGGGGGCGCGAGGGTGCGAGGGTGCGTGGGTGCGTGTGGTTCGCATGTGTAATCAACAAAAATTGCCAAAATGTAACTCGATAATTTCGCTCGCACACAGCAGTGCACACGGAACCGAAGCAGAAATAGAAACAGAAATCGAACCTCTGAAACCGAAACTGAAATTGCAAAATGGAAATCGCATTGCAGCACGGAAAACTCTGGACTCGGGATCCGGGATTCCGGAGGGGGAGGAAATTGGGAGAGCGGCGAGGGAGGGGAAATGCATTTCAGGTGGACAAATGTGGCACTGTGTGCGTAGTCGGGCGACAGAGTGCGGCAGTGACAAATGTTGATAAGATGCCATCGATTCGCATAATTTATGCTGCCACCACGGGCCACAGTGGGCTGCAAAGGTATGTCGACAGCCGGAGGGAAAGGCGTGTCCTCGGTAGAAATTTTGAGGGAGCTCCCTTAGCTGTGATTGTGCGTTTCAATTTTCGTTCTTCTCTTGCCATTTCTTGATCATTTTCACTTAGAGTGCCCCTTAAAGGGTTTTTTTTAACTATATACTTAATATTTTATTTCCCATATAATTATAACCAACCCACATATTATATATGTGGATCATGTAGCTCTCAAAAATGAATTAAAAGCTCCTAAAACCAGTAATTAATCGCCATAAGCTGAGATCTGACAGATGTATCCTATCATGATATAGGATCATTATGATAAGAGTGATTAAAATTCCTCTTCTTCTATGAGCTGAAAAGTTCTTGAAGACAGTGAATATCTGAGAGATATAATGTAGCATGATGATCCAGTGCTACAAATAGATTAAGATGTTTGGCCTAAATTTGAGAAACGGCTGTTTCGGAACAAGGTTTTCGTACTACTGTCTTATAAAAACAACTAACATAGGGAAAATTCCTAGCAAACCCATGTACAATTTAGGGATGGCCCATCGGCAGTGCAGTTGAACTTCTGAGGTCTTCTGTTGGCCCTGGGAAGTGCTTCCTGGGACACCCACTCGAGCACACATGCTCCCACACACCCACTCACACACTCACACACTCACACACAGACTGACTCACACCTAGGCACTACACAGCGGTAGGTCTCTGCCGGCGCCGCTGCCGCTGCCGCTGCCGGCGTCGGCAACATATCGAGGACATTTAAATCGCTCTTAAGTCTCGTTTAATTGGTACTTAGCATGCAAATGCAAAATGAGGCGAGATCCAAGGCAGCAATTGTCGCACTGTCTGTCTCGCTCCGTCGCCCTGCACCCGTCTCCTGGCTCAGGTCCTGGTCGGCCTGCTCCTTGCGCATATGTGAGGGCCCGTGGGTGGGTGTGTGTGTCATTAGTTACATGGACAATATGCCAGGCACATCGTCAGTTTGAGTTGCTTTCGTTGTCTCAGGCGGAGAGACCCTTTCTCCCACGTCCTTCCTGCTTCGTCCTTTCTCCGCTTTCTCCCCCGCATCTGCTTTGTTCGAGTGTGTTTACCAACACAGGCACACAAAGAGTGGTGCCGACACGGAGCAAACCAAACAAGCTTGTTAAAATGCAAAAATGATCAATTTCCTTATACGAAACTGCTTTTGTGCAGAATTAACCTTTAATTATCAATTTATATCGGCAGACTTTCGGGTAATTTAAAAATTTAATTTTGTAATATTAAATAAAAACCACTTTGAAAAAATTCTTTCTTTTTTCCCAATTTTGCCTTGGTTTTTTCGCCCAGTGCACTCCAACCAGAGCTTGAGAGAGCGCCGAGAATCGAATCGAATCGAATCACATTGCATCAAATCAAATCAAATTTAATTGAAATGCCATGCAAAAATATTTTGAGAGCAGAGACGAAAATTGATTGATTTTTGGCTAGCCATCGAGAAGTCCGATTTAAATGCCACGCCCTCCGCGCCGCCCACCTTCCCTGCGGCCGGCACTCATTGATATAATTACAAAGTTTTGTTGGCCAGCTGATGAGCCAGTTGGAAAACATAATCAAGAATGCGATTTTGCCGTTCGCCCTCTCGCTTCCGCAGCCCAAAAAGTTTTAATTTCAAATGAAGTTTGAACAGGGGGAGCGAAAGGGGCGAGAGGGGGCTCGGGGGATGGGCAATAAAATAATCAAAGCGTGCACAAAAGTGCAACGAGAATTGCCGAAAAACTGGTAACAAAAGTAAGCGAAACGGAGAAGAAAGGCGAAAAGAAAGCGGGGTGGCGATGCCATCATCCAAACAGGGAAAAAGCCAAGGGCGTGGGACAAAAAAGAAGGGGTATCTGGTTGGAGAAGGAAGGTATGACGAGCCCCTGTAGGTATGCAACGATAGATATTAAGTGCGTTGCATACTTTTCGACACCTTGCCCAAATTTCGCTTACCTCAAACTTTGAGCTCGTGATCAGATATCGGGGAATATTTTTAACTACGACTTATATATTGCACTAGCCTGAGGTATGCATTATTTTTTCATTGCATTCTTTTAGACACCTTCCCCCAACTTTGGAATAATTGGAATTTTCTGGAAAAAATCGTACCTACTTTATGCTTCTCATATATCCCCTCATCTCCCACGGTATTCGGGCTTTGAAAAAGGGTTTGCCAAGCCACGGGCCAGTGCAAATTTACCTGAAGACAGGGCGAAATGGGGGCGGGAGAAGGCGGTGGGAGGGCCGGGCAAACTTACTGGAAATCTAGTCGAAAAATGGGCAAAGTTGCCAAACGGAAGCGGGCGTCTGAAAACGCCAATGCCGTTTGTCCAGGCGTAATGAAAGTCGGCCAGAAAGGAACAGTGCAGCGGGGGAGGGCGAGGCACAGGGACAGGGACAGCTATTATGCGCCATTAGGGCATAATTAAAATGCTCCAAGCAGCGGAAGCAGCAACGACAACAAGTGCGGCCAAGACGCTGATAATGACAACACGCCGAAGGAGGACATACCAGGTGGAAGAGGGAGAAAGTGCAGGGGAGCGGAAGAAAGCGAAAGAAAGCGGTGGAGCGGCGACAAAGTTGCCTGGGCAAACAGGAGGGGGTGGAAGGGCTAGCCCCAAAAGCGAGGCACTAAAAGCAGGGGCAGGTCAACAGAGATAGTGTTACAGCTAAAACTCCAGCTGAAAGCATACGAGATTTGAAATCCTTTTTCAAAAACGTATAAAAGTAGGCTACAAAATCTGTAAAATCGGAAAAGTTCGTTACGCTAAGTATGCATGCCATAAATAAATTTCCAAAACCCCTTATTTAAAGATGCTTGTAACCACTGTCTCAAACTTTAACCAAGAGGAGCAGGTGGTCTTAGGCCAAAAAGACATTGAGCGTGTGTTTATTTTTTCGGGGACCCACTGTATTTGCAGAGGAGAACTAAAGCGAAACTGGTAAATGATTTTTTTGTAAAGCCAGCTATGCTGTTGCCTAGATTTAAGATTTCAAACCCTTAAAAAAGTATATAGATGCTCCCTAAATTTGCATTGGCATAAGCATTACATGGTTTTGAAGTGTCACAACTCAGTAAAATAATTTCATGAAAAGAAGATTGAGTATGTACATTCCACCAGTAATGAGTTTCCATGTCTCGATACCAATCGGCAGGTGCCACAACTTTGGTGGCCACTGTGCGCTGTCCATTTGCCTCGGAATTGGCAATAAGGACTTGGAAAAGGACTTCACAGCTTTCCCTCGGACTCGCACTCTCCCTGGCTCTTTGGGCCTTTTTTCGCTTTTTCGACATCTCCTTGATCAATCTGTGCAATGAATTTTGGCAATTAAGCAATCACTTCGCCCATATGCAAAGAAATTTCGGACTCTGCTCCGGGGGATGTGGTCCCTGGAGGGGGTTGGGGACTTGGCCCCAAAGACGCTGGCAGAGCTCAAGAGCACTGCCAGCCGAAAAACTAGTCTCAACTCGACTCAATGAAATGTTTGTCTGTTAGATGTGCCGCTGCGTTGCGTCCGGGGTTGTCCTTCTTTTTCCGGGGCCAGAGGGAGGAGATCCTTCTGCTTTTTCGGCTGCCTTACGCTACAACGGGCAATCTATGGGTATAAGGATATGCATATGTGTGCCGTGTGTGGGCCATGCATTTTTATGGCAGTGCTTTTCGGGGCTCGGGTGGGAGGGGGTCTATAAGGGGGGAAAGCATGGCATGGAACGCTCTCGAAAAAGCAAAAGTTTTCACTTCAAGTACTTTTCCGCTCTGCTCCTTGGCTGAGCTGGTTCTTTTCTGGCAATTTGCTGTTGTTGGTATTGCCGTTCTTGTTGTTGCATCATCATTCGCCTGGCAAAAGAGTTTGAGCACTTGAGTAGCATTAAAGCATCAAACGATTGTCTACGGAGCCAAAGGCAATTGACTTCTGCGCTCCACGATACCGGAGAACATGTGCCATGGGATGGGGTGCGCGGCGGGGGATAGGTTCCAAATTGGTTGCCCAGGTAGCGATAAAACGACGGGGAGCATTAGCAGTCCAAGGCTGGGAGTACCCTTCGCAGAATAAAGGAATGTTATATAACAAATGGTACGCCATACAAAGAACAATTATCCGGAAAACTCAAAAGTTCTGATCTTACCTATTGGGTTTCAATTTTATCCCTATCATTTTCCTGAGTGATACGGAATTTGGTACGCATTTTAACAGGGATATTATAACAGTCGATCAACAGGGTATCAAAAATTGGCCATCTTCCCCAGTGCATATATGATAACATGGTGTGCCTGTGTCTTGGTGTAATTTTTATTGCTACAGATTTTGATTGGGAGTCCCGCTATGCTTCTCAGCTGACTTGACCTCATCCCCGTCGAGGGGAATCGATACCTTTCCCCGTTCCCCACCGCCATCAATCAGCTTTTCCTGCGTGTTGGGGAAAACGAAGTGCCAACGTTTTCGGCAAATGGCCAACAATCCAATCAAGAGCGCCAATTCCGCCGTCAACGGCTCAATTAGCCACACTGAAAGAAACCGCCAAACAACTGTATTCACGTTTTTCTTTTTTTCTGAATACCATAGCTACCCCTAATTATGTTTAATTCGGCGAAGGGAAGAGCACAAAGCCCTGAAAGCGATTCAAATGATTTCCGTGCCATTTTTACATATTTTGTGCAATTTATTCGGCTATAATTTCATCAATGCTGCACCCGCCCTCCACCTCGCCGCCTGGCTAAAGAGGTCAGTGCATTTTCAGATGCGGCATAATCGGACACAAAATGCTGCAAAATGTAGCAAGTATAATGTACACAGTCTTTTTTGTTTCGCTTTTTGCTTAGCCGGGTGGCATTGAAATAATTTAAATTATTTTCGCATTGCATTGCAAATTATGGGCAAACAATTAAGCGGACAGTTTTGGCCTTTGCCCGCGGCCAATTGCTGTTTTCTATTAACTCTTTGGGCCCAAAGGGGCTTAAATAACGCAAACACACACAGCGCACGGCACACGGCCGCATTGTGACATTAAATGGCATTTGAATATTTGGATATTTCTGCGAGCTGCGTTCGGCCGGCAGAAATGCAATTAAAATGTAAAAATTTATTAAGCTACTTTGGCAATTTTCCTAATTACGCGCATTAAAAGCAGCAGTGAAAAAATGTGAATTTACACAATTTGCGAGGGACCTTCCGCGGCAGCGGAAAAGTTGACTAAATATTGCAAATTTGATTGTCACACAATTTCGGCTGCATACTTTCGGGGGCCGCTGTGGAAATTCGCCTTCTGCTGCCATTATGCTAAGCGGAAAGCAGTTTTCCATGTTCCGCTGGACAATTAGCATTTCTTCGAGTGGCAAGGTGTTTCATTAGGCGGGAAATTTGACTCAGGGATTGGGAAGGGGCGGTCTTCAGGGGGACATTCACAGAATCTCTACGTTTTAGTTGTGAATTTAAGAACAATGTTTCCAAAATCCCAAGATAGATACGGACATTTCTTTGTTGATCATCAAAATCGTATTTTACCATAGGAATATTATGTACACCCCAGGTATCACAGATATTGTTGTGTAGATTTTTTAAAGCCTCGGACTTCAATGCTTTGGTTGCCCCTAAGCTTTGGGGGTATTTGTGCAAAATATGTGAAAAATGTGTTGTACAGCAGAGCATTTTTTGCTGTTTACTTCGATCCGTTTCGCTGACAACCCTGCCTTTTATTATTGACCCCTGTTTTTGCGAGGCTCCCCATTCGCGCTCGCAAATTTCCATTTCAATTTCGCTTTCCGCCGCTGCTGCCCTCCTTTTTTGAGAGCTGTCGCCGAACATGATTTATGCACCGTCTCTGCGGGGCGTGCCACTTCTATTGCCGTCGCATACCGCTGGCCGATGGCAGAATCTGCCATTGATCGATGCAATTTGCAATGGATTAATCACGCAAAGAGCCCGGCCGTAATGAAATATCTGTGCTTTTACCATCGCAGCATGCACTTCGGTTGGTTGGTCGGCATCCTGCTTTTGGGCCTGGTTCTGGTCCAGGCCGAGGACCCCAGCTCCGGGGATGCACCCCACACAAGGCACAAGCGCGGGATCTTCTGGGACTTCTTCCAGAAGATGGTCATCACCAAGAACCTCATAGTGGACGTGAGTCGCAGTGCCTAGAGGTGTTCTTCACATACTAAGTACCATTTCTAGCAATACACGGACACGCGCAACACCCTGAATGACATCTACAACACTGTCAACGAGCAGTTCAGCGACCCGGGGCCCGAGAAACCCACCAGTCGACCTAGGGTGACCACCGAGAAAACTGTGAGTGTTGCACAGTTGCCGATGAACATGGTCTATATGCCACACTCTATTTACCACAGTCTATAAGTGGCGAGGAGGGTGGCAGCAACAGCGAGGAGCCCACCACCACAGAGGCCTTCACGATTTCCCGGTACGAGCTGGGCCGCATCCTGGGCAGGAACTTCCGGGGTCTTCAGAAGCTGGCCATGGCCGAGTTCGACACCGCCCTCAACGTGAGTACCTTAATGAAAGTAATACAAACTATGTATTTTACAACGCAACAGCCTGTGTGAACGGTGCCTAATTCGGTATGTGATAATATTTTGGTAGTGTTGACAAACCTCCTTTGAGGCAGTGCTACCAGACACCTTAGACAGTCTAGCAACCTACCCAAAATGGGGTCACTGACCCTAACATATTTTATATGTTCATGAATTAGTAATCGAAGGATAAGCTGCTGTCATATGGTATTCAAGATATGATATTCCAAACAAATTAAACTTAAGCTTGTAATGATATTGGACTACAATGTATTATATATTTTTCAGGCCACCAAGTACAACCTGGCGGAGTACAAATCAGAGGCCGACAAGCAGTTCGCCAACAGCTTGGCGGTGGAGAAGAAGAACAAGCTGAAGAGCCTCAAGGGCTGAGCCACGCCCCTTCCCAGTGCCTGAAGATAGTTACCTCTGTGATAGGCTGAGGACCGTATTCCCCTGTTTTTTTGCGTATTTATATATATTTTTATCGAATAAAGGCGGATGTGAGTGCGGCTGGGAGGTGTCCCCGGACGCCTGCGGATTCGTGTCTGCGACTATTGTGTGTCAAATTAAAAAGTTTTCTGTCATAATTTTATTGATAAACTTTTAAGACGAAAAAGGAGCACCGAAAAAGCGGAAAACAACCCCGAAGCGGAAGAGAGTCACAGAAGGGACCAGGATGAAAATGAAAACATTGTAAGACCGGGAAAAGCAAGCATAAATTGAAAGTCTGCCCTTGGACTTTATAAGGTTTCTACGGCACCTATTTCTCAATGTTGTTAATACATTAAAATATATTAGTCTAGTATTAGGCATGAGTTTGGTTGTTGCTAGGTTAAGTAAATGTAATAAAAACGAAATAAAAAATCTAAGGTACTACTTGGTATTCAAGGTAGTGTAACATATTTTGTGTTCTTGGAAATGATATTTCCTGTTTTCCAGTGATTATAAATTCAGAAAGAGGGCCCTGTATGCCCTCCCGCCTTCCGCCACAAAGACTGCAAGTTTGTGTTGGCTGAAATCGAAGTAAAGTTGCAAACAAATCCAAAGGCAAAACTTGGGAAAATACAAAGACAGTTCTGGGCCCTGTCTGCCCTCCGCAGGATCTGCTTTCTCCTTTCTCCTTTGGCCGCCGCATAGTTAGCAGAAACCACTAAAAGTGTCATAATTCGATGCCCATGAGATGGCTGTCTCGAAAGTACGTTGGCCGACAAAACTTTGGCGGTAATGACTGTCGTTCTCCCCCGAAAGGCCCCTCGAAGGCACCCAAAGCAGCCTCGTGGGCAACTGTGCGTATGAGCAACCTGCCCTGTCTGCCAACTTCTGCCGGGGAAACGACGGAAAAGCCAAAAAACTCCGGGCGAATGTTTGCCAGCCGGAAACTTATCGAAGTGGCGAGCAGTTGCAGCTGCAGAGACCGGGGACGCATCTCTCAGATAAACAGATTCCCCTACCCTTTAACGTGTGCTTCACAGTTTGATTATCGGAAACCTTGATAGCGCTAAGCTAAGTTTTTGAAAGGCAGGGAATCAGTTTCTGGAACCCTTATTATTTTTATTATTACATTGGTAAAAGCTATTAAGGATTGCAAATACCAGATGGTTGCAGAAATATCTCCAGGGCAGAGAGAAAAACCTGGAAAATAAACATACACTGCCCGAATGAAAGCAAACTCTGAGTGAATAATTCATGGCGCCTCGCTCGTGGACTGCCATGAAAATATTGTCCTGGTCGTTTTCCCCTTAACCACTGGCTCTCCATGCCCCTGAACACAGGCCCCTCCACACCCGGCTGCAATTCCGGCTCTGCTTTGAAAGCCCAAAGTGATAATCTGATTTATGTGAAGTGTTTATTTTCGTTGGCAGTTTTTATTTGTTGATTGTGACATGTGATTCAGCCGGCTGTGTATGCTGATTGCCCTAATTGTTTCGGGCTTTGGCACTGCGACTCGTGAGCAATTATGAGTAATTTGCACAATAGAACAATTAGTCCCACAGCTCCGGCCGGAGAGCACTAAAAACCAGGGTCCAGTCCGGAAGTTTCGCCCCGTAGCTCAGACCCGATGAGTAATGCCCCGACTTGCGTAAGACCCGTGTAAGTGCCGGCGAAAACGGGCCGTAATTCGATCAATCGATCGGGAAATCCCACTTGGCACGCTGCAAATGTCATGACATTCGGGCAGTGTAAACTACGGCTTGCTAAGTTGCTTTCGCCCCGACATTGGCACATCCGCACTCATAAGTCAGTAAATGAATTGGCTAAACGAAGGCAAGGCGATCGAACAGGGCCGAGGCCTTCGAAATGTAAACAAGCTCCGAGTGACAAGACAGTCGTCACTTTGGCCGGGGGGTACCCTGGGAATATCGCTGACTGCACGGGGTTAAGGGTCGCAGTGTGGCTCCTACTGAAAGTGATGTGATGGCGCCGCAAGCAATGATGCGGCTGGTGTAATACTCGTATAATGGTGCGGATGGTATAATATAATGATCCATACATCGCATATTTTCCTGGAGTTTACTACAGGGCGTTGCGAGGATGATAGAAATGGGTGTGATCATACGTTCCGCTTTGAAAAGCATTTATAACCACACCATCTCTCAGTAGTTGCCGTTCAAGAGATTATAGTACTTGTCAAAACGTACCCCTGTCCCAGTCCCGCCTTCCACAAAGGAAGGGGCTGGCCCAAAACTAGATCACTCGGAGCACGTGCACTATCCCCATGCGAACTCCAAAAAGCACCCATAAATTATAGGCCAGCGAAATGACCGAGCTGCCCGTCATGGTGACTGATCGGCAGCATCTCGGCCATATAATTTGTGTCTGGGGGAGTGAGGGTTGTGCCAGCGGACGGATGGAGAGACTGTCGTCTTTGTGATCTCCGAGTTCTCGGAAACAAGTGTTTACAGTGCGGTCTTAATTTGAATAATTACGATTCAAGTGTAAATCACTTGCGGTTCGCTGCCCGCCGAATGTTTATGGCTTCAGTGTCTCGACGGCAGTTGTTCCCTCTTTTCCCAAGAACTCTGGTTCTCGAGGCAAGACATGCGACTGTCTTTTGTTGGGGAAAAGGGGTAATCAAATTTATATTATGTTTTTTAACATATTTTCAAATGAACCGATTAAGTTGTGCTAGTCCACTTGACTTGAACTAGGCCCTGCCTACTACCCATATACTGGTTCGACTGAACTGATTAAGCAAACGCTTCTCCTTGAATTGACGTATTTGTAATCGCCTTCTGAGGTCGAAGATCCCCCAATACATTTCCCTGGTCTGTCCGAGTTAATTAGCTCCGAACTGATAAGCGCCGATCTGGGATCAGTCCCCGCTTATCGGCGCTCCAGTAAGTCGCAAAAACACAGCTCTCGATTCCAGCATCACTCGACTTGGCTTTTATTTTTATACGGATCACAAGAAAAAAAACGAAGAAACTTATGCCACGGAGAGGGGACGGCCATCGGGACGGGCTGAGGAGGTACCTGAAAGGGGAGGGAGTGAAGGTTAGTGGATGCGGTTCCCTGGGACTCGGGCAGGGAGCTGACCTCACGGGGCCGGGGAGCTGGGGCCGCCGATGGGGGCCAGCAGGACCTTCTCGGTGGGGGCGTCGTAGGTCACGGGCAGCCTGGGCGTGGTGGAGGCCTCGTCGGTGAGCTTGTGCTTCAGCTCGTCGTACTTCTGGGCCACCGAGCTGCCGAACTCCTTGGCGCCCTCGCCGATCTTGTCCGCGTAGGGCTTGGCGGCCTCGGCCACCTCCTTGGCCCCCTGGTTGACCTTGCAGCCGAGGTTCTTGAAGAAGTGCTTGAAGTCGCTCTCCTCGGGGGCCTTGGCCTCGTCGCACTCGCCGCGCACCTGGCCGCCGGCCGCCAGGAGCACCAATCCGATCAGGGAGCACACCACGAGCGATTTCATCTCGACGCTTTCAGCTTGACAGCGCGACTGATCGGAGCGCTCCGAGGCGGCGGTCTACGATCTACGAGTCTCGGTCTCGGTCTCGGTCTCGGTCTCCGATCGCCGCTCCTCCGCTTCTCCGCCTCTCCGGCAACCGGTTGGGTTCCGGACGGGTTCCCCGCCTGCCCCTGGCTGCAATAAGCCCCAATCAAGTTGCGTTCGTGCGCTCGGCGATCACTCAATGCGAACTGCTGGCTTTGTTGTAATAGAAGCCCTGGTGCACAGCGAACAATTCTGTTCGAGTTTTATGAACAAAGTAACACCAAAATGGAGACTAACAAGTTATCAATGTTTACGTGCTATTTAATTCCCCCAATTTGGCTTAAGGTGTGTTAGGTCTTTTGAAATTGCTCAAAAGCATAGATCACTTCCAATGTTATATATAAGTCAAAAATGTGTCCTATTCTGTGATAGAAAAATAAAATCCATATGACCCCCATGACATAACTTTTATTTTCGAACCGAAACAGTCTGAATTTGTTTAATTCCTAAGAAAGATATAAGGGTTGTACTATTACCTTTTAATTGAAGTGAACTACTCTTAGTCGAATCCGTGAAAAAAGTTGAATTTAATAAAGCTTTAATTTAATTCAGATCAACACGATTTTTTGTTCCATGTATTGGAATATATAAATCCGCAGATTTAAAATTAATTGGTTTCATTGCTCAGTATTAATCCTAAAAAAATGCTAAAATTGTAATTATTTTGATGTTAGTATCCAAACCAGTTCCAATATAAGCTGTAGTAAAAATTTAATTAAAAAAGCAAGGCTTCACGGGAAAAAACCCAGAATAATACCTTAATAGATACACAAAAATGTTACAAATCGTGTTCATTTATATTTTTTGCTCGCACTTCTTTAAACCAATTGCACAGAAAATTGGGGGATAATCAACTTAAATTGGCCAAGTCACGAGGGCTCTACTACTTACCAAACAATGTTTAGTTAGTGCCATTAAACACCCAATTTTACCACTTAATCAAACATTATTTTCAGCCCATTTTTCGCCGTGTCAGACCAGCTAAATGAGGTTTTGTTCTGATAAGGTTTCACAGAAAAACAATTATTTAATTTGCCGACTGCTTGGAAATCGTTTGAGGGTCTATAGACATAAACTTAGCTTGGGATTGTTTATTTCTAAACATTTGCAACGTGTTCACTCTAAGAAAATTTAAACTACACAACTCCCGGCACTAGAGCGACTTTTGGATTTTGCGGTTTTAGGGCTCTTAACATTTACAAAGAAATTTTTTCCTTAGATTTCAGTTCCTGCTGTTGTGGAGGGCACATGGCGGCCGCGGTCGCTTGGGATTCGCCCAGTTGAAGCAGCAGCCCCGGTGATCCCGCGCGGAGCAGCTGAATCCCGTCCAGACAATCGCCTGGACGAGGGGCAGTGACAGGGCGAGGAGGATGACTGTCAGGAGTGCGCCGGTGCCCAGAAGCTGCATCTTTCGCGACGACTGTCACTTAGCAATTGACGGGATCCGAGATTGGCCCGGAGCCTGATGCCCATGATTCACTCCGAAACCGGCTCGGGAGCTGAGCCAGAGCTGCAGGCTTCGGTCGGCAGGCTGTTTGTTTGTTTTTGGCCAGTAGCCCCAGTGGCCCCACTGGCCAGAAAGTCCAGAAGAGAAAGTCGGGGGAACGAGCGCCGTGAGTCACCGGGGGAGGAAGCGGTCCCCTCAGAACCGTAACCCAATTGGCTGCGCCGAACAAGTTTCGGGGTTCCAGTTATGCTAAGCACAACGCATTGTGAGGGTTCGAGGGGCGAAAGAGCAGTATAAAAGGGGGAACACCATATTGTATTGTGAAAATACCATGGACAAACGCTTCTTTGTCGTAAATAGGAAATGCTCCGGCCAAGCAGGGCTGGAAACTTTATTAGTTATTATAAATATTCGTAGGTATATGGCTTATCTAGTTCCTCTGCGGGAGGGAGTCCACCTCGTTGGCCTCGTCCTCCAGCCAGTCCAGGTTACCTGGGGTCGGCGAGGAGGTGGTGAGCTCCTCCTTCAGATCGCTTTTGGCGGAGCTGGATGGCTCCGAGGTGGAGGAGGGCTCCGCAGCGGTGCTGCTGGTGGCCTCCCCCTCAGGCTCCTTGTTCTTGTCCTTTTCCGAGTTGGCCGGCAGGGCCAGCACGTTGACCAGCATGCTGACGCGCTGGAAGAGCGACCTGGTCACATCCCTGGCCTTCTCCTCCAGGAGCTTGGCCTCCTTCTCGATGTTGGCTATCCAGGGCTTCGCCTTCTCCAGAGTGCACTGCAGACTGTGGACGAACTTGTTGACCTCGCTGGGACTGGGAGTGGTCGCCGCGTCCGAGTCCGAGCCCGGGTCCCTTGCAGACTTGGCCTCGGAGCCGCAGACAATCGAGGCTGCCTGCAGTTGGCCGAAGCAGAGGCACAGGCTGGCCAAAAACACTGCCAAAATCAGGGAATTAGTCATCGCGATTGTGGACCTCGCACCTCGAGCCTCGAATATCGTGTATCGTGTATCGCCGCGGAGGCCCCAAACTCGACTGAAACCCGTTTGCAGCCGCTGTGGTTGACCAAGTTCTTGGGTATCTGGTGGCTCTTGGGCTGGGCTTGGGTCTCGAGAGGCGACGCTCGGCGAGAAAGTCGTCGGGCCACTGCAGTGCATTGCGGGCGAGCGAGCAGAGAGGCCCAGAGAAAGAGAAAGGGGGCCTGGGGAAATGGGAAAGGCCGGGAGAGCCGCAGAATTCTCCAGAAAGTGTGGAAGAGAAAAGACGCGAGTGGGGGAAGATTCATGGGTACTTGGAGTGATGGCAACGATGACTAATCCATCAACTAGATCGTTGAGCGCTGATCCTATTACACACATCAAAGCTTCAGGAGAATCTATAACAGGTATTTGTAGCTAAGTCACAGTACAGTTTTAAAAATTTAAAACAATACATTTACTCAAAAATATATTATTCTCGGTTTAGAAACCATACTTCTACCACTACCCATGTTGCAGTACTTAACTTTCTATCGTCATAGCCACATAACTCGAGAACTACTCTTAGCAACCAAGTAATATTCTCGGACCTTTACTAAGCCTTTAGAGCGTCGTAAGCCCCATGAATTCCTAATAGGTTTCAAAGTTGTATGCCTCTGAGTCACCAAGAGTCACCATAAAGAGCGAGATAGCTTAATAAGGCTACCGAACAGTGACGCACACAAATTCTACCACAAAAGCCACACAGAAAAATCCCTATATCACGTAGAGAACAGATCTACAAATACTATACAAAAATCCATTATGAACTAGACGGAGGTGGTACAACCTGATAAAACTCTGGAGCCCGTTAAGTAATCCAAGCACGGGAGTGCATTTCACTTTCCATTTTTATTTACACAAAAAAAAATCATAAAAACTTAAACGCTTAGGGAGGGAGGACTCGCCGGAGGACTACTTCCTCAACTTGCTGCAGTTGCCCAAGGCGTCCAGGATGTGGCCGTGGCCGCACTGCTGCTCGCCCTTGAGGATGTCCGGGTTGATGATCTCGACGTTGGCCAGGAAGCCGCGGTCCTTGCTCATCTCCTCGGCGGAGTCCTTGGCCAGCTTGTCGCGGAAGTCGTCGAAGCGGTCCTTGAGGTCGCTGCCCAGGACCTTGGCCTTCTCGCCCAGCTTCTGGGCGCCCTCCTTGAGCTCCGTGCCCAGGTCCTTGGCCTTCTCACCCAGCTTCTTGGCCCCCTCCTTGATGTGGCAGCCCACGTTCTTGAAGAAGTCCCGCACCTCGTGCTCCGAGCTGGTGCTGCTGCCCGTGATCTCCGAGATCTTGTCGCTCACGTCGCCCAGGCCGGGAATCTTGTCCTCGCAGTCGAAGAGTCCCGCGCGGCTCTGCAGGCATGCTGCGGCCAGCAGGAGCAGCACCAGGGATCCTTGCAAGCTGTTCATCGCGCTGTAGAAGGTGTATCTATGTTGTTCGGCTCCTTTGGCTTATCCACAAACCAGACTGAACGCCGATTCCGCTGAGACTGACCTGGGGCGCCTCGATTTCCACCCGTTTTATGCGAATCGCCGTCGCCTTTGTGTGTCACTTGCCTCGCATTTTCCTTAATTCAATTGGCGAACGGCCACAATCATCGCAATTGTGCGCTGATTTAGGCACAGCTCCACAAAGATACAGATACGCAATGCTACGGATACAGACAAAGACACATATCCCTCGGATATTCCTTTTCCGCCCGCGTCCCAGCCGCTGCGACTTTGTTTTTCCCATTTCGCCACGTAAACAAACACGTACTTTTCGTCGAGCCGGAAGCTGTGACAAATATGCCTTATAAATAGCCTGTAGACTGTGGACTGTATAGTATATGTGCTATGCTAGGCGAGATGCCTTCAATTGGTATTCTCGCCCGACTCACACGCACTGATCTGGAATTGACCCACAACGGCACGGGCTGGTGATTATGTAACACCGGCGAGGCCATGAGAGGCTCTCGGAGATCGCCGGAAGTCCGAGGGATAGGTTAGGCCTTATGTGCCTAAGGGAGATTATAGTACTGGCCAAGTTCTGGTCTCTTAAGAGGTTCCTAGAAAAAGAGAATGGGTTCAAATATGTGTTTAGCTTATTGCCAGATACTTTTGTGGCCAGCTCATCGAAAAAACAAAGTTTCTTATCTTAAGCAATTTTTATTATAAATACTTACGTTTTCATTAAAAATTTACCATGGAAGTGCCCATACTAATGCATGCATCCACCATTATTTTGGGATTGTTACACTTGGTGAAAAGCGAGAGATAATCCCGCGTTTCTTTAAGCTCCATTATTACCAACCAGTTAAAGTGACTAAACCCCGTCTCTTTGGCACACGAACATCTCGATCCGCCCTCGAAACATGCTTAGATAGGAAAACGCTAGTGGTTCCGCAGTTGCCATTTTATTGAAACCCAATTAAAGCGGCGAATTACATCGACCTTCCCGTATCACCATCAGTTCTGGCTGTAGTTCCAGGCGCCGCCATCGTGGGCCCCGATCGAGTGGGTCTCCCCTTCGTTGGGGTTGACATCGTACAAGTCTTCCAGGTCGGCGTCATCCTCTTGGTCTTCCGCATCAGTGTCGTCAATGTCGCTTTCGCCATCGTCATCGTCCAGAGGGATAACATCTTCCGGCTCTTCGGTGACCTCTTCCTTGCCGCCCTCCGATTCGTTTTCAGGGTCCACGTCACTTTGTGGCTCGGCTTCCGGTTCTGGCTCGGTTTCAGTTTCGGGATCACTGGGTTCCGCAGGGGTCTCAGCCCTTGGCTCAGGTTCGGGCTCCGGGAGATTGGGTAACTCCGTGGTGGTGGTGGTCGTAGTGGTTGTTGTGGAAGAAGTGGTAGAGGGTGCACCTTGGGAATGCACTTTTAAGGTAGAGTTCAAATATGGCTTCAAAGCAAACTCACATTCCTCCGCCGTGGGATCGAACTCACAGCGAATCTTCCGCTCCATGGACTCGTCCCTCAGGGGCTCTGGAGTGGTTCTGCGAGTGGTGGTTGAGGTGCTGGAGGGCGCCTGAGTGGTTGTGGTTGTGGTTGTTGTCGTGGCCTTGGTGGTGGGGGTCACCGCCGGTTTCTTAGCCGAGTTCCTGCCTGGAAGGAGGTAAGCCCAAGTTATTCACCTGAGGCTGAACGAGGCCTCTTCTTACACTCCGGAAGATTCGGCTCGAAGTCGCAGCGGATGCGCCAGTCCATCTCGTCCTCGTCGAGGGGCACCACCACCTTCTTGGGCCGCCGCACAAAGTACACCTCCTTGACCTCGATGATCTCCAGGTCGGGGTCGTCGGGGGAGACGCGTCTGCGCACGAACCTGTGGCGCCCGCCCTCCGGCAGAGAGCGCGCCTGGAGAATCTCCGGGCAGCACACTGCCAGGAGCAGGAGAATCAGAAGCGGGGATCTGCTCATCGCGTGGTCTGCGGCTCAACTGTTCGAGAGCTTTGCCGGCAAGGCGGATCGCAATGAGACTGGGCGAAGCTTATCAAACTCGACAACCTTCTCACCTTGGCCCTGGGGTGGGGCTGGTGGGGCGGGAGAATCGCGAAGAGCCGCCAAGTGTTGCATACTTTCGGCCTGCTGCGGCTAATTGCGGCTCACGCCTCGTGACGATGCATCAATGTCCGCATAAATTGGATTTCCTCCACGGACGCGTAACAAATTAGCCGCAAACATAATTGCCACGAGCTGGGCTAAACGCCCCGCCCCCTTTCCCGGCCCGCCTCCGCAGGGTCAGGGGAGGCAGCTGGTGGAAATTGGCAGGCCTGCTGCCTGCTTCATTGGGCATATCGGAATCGCCGAGGCGCAAAACAAATAATAAACAAGTAAATGTATGTGTTTTAATCTAGCTAGCTGTGTACGAAAATAGTAGCCGTTTTTAGCAAATACAAGAGATTGTAAACAAAGTGTTGTCCCAGAAACGAATATATTGTCTGGCAGCTGCGTAAAAATATTGATATGGTACGCAATAATCAAAATCAGTGAATATAAGATTATTAAATAAATTTTCTAAGAAATTAATATAATTCCATTTTATGCAAATGAATCAATAATAAATCTACAATGCATCTTGCCATCTTGCAGGCCCCTGGTCACCGTAATCGATATGCCCCCGATCGGGTCTCTGGGCTTGCAAATTCCCAGCAGCTGACTCAGTCGGCGGAGCCAGGACCTCGCCCATCGACTGGGTGAAAAGCCACTTTCCCCTACATATTTTCCCGTTCGCCTTCTTTCTCTGCGTTTCTTTGTGCCCCATATTTTGCGCTCGCCCCTGTTTGTTTGTCATTTTTCAATGGCAAAGTGCTGCGCGGGGCACTCGGGCGGGCGGTGCAAATTAGCCGAGCGACGGCGGCCACATATGTTTCAGTCATTTCCCAATAACATAGCAGAAAACCGTGTGTTTTCCTCGGTTCGGAAAGTGGGCGGCCGCGGGGCGTGGCCGGGATGGATAAACAAAAGTGTTGTGGGCAAACACACTGAAGACCACATACGCTTCGAGCGGGGCATCGCCACTTTGATCAGCGGTCACTGGGGCCTTGCGCAGGGGCTCCCGGGGAGGTATTTGCCAAATATTGATCGGCGACATGTTCTAGGGGATTACGCGGATAAGCGGTGTCGCTTTCGAGGAAAGGTACTAACAGGCACTTAAATTGTGATTAGTTCTCCAGGCCTATTCCTGTGATAGAACCTATCCACTATTACACATTATTAATATTAAAGATTACAGTCCCTTAAATTGTATTATGTTTTGTTGGTTAGGCACACAGTGCTTTCAGCTATTATACCAGGAATCTGGGAGATATATCTACGTACATTTAGTCCCTGAGCATGAATAGAATAATAAAGAATAGTTCCAGGGCCTGTGTTTATTATAGTAACAATCTGATTTGTAGATATATCTGCTTACATTTCAACCTCAGAGCAAACATGGTATTTGGCCATTACTGAAATACTCGTTTATAAAACGAATATTTTCGGGATTACATTCCCCAAGATTACATTATATTTTATTGATAAAGGCATGTTCCTCCAAAGTTTATTATCGTTATTAGTACTCGTAAGTAATCTGACCTATTTAGTATTGAATTCCCGGAAATCAAACTGTGGAAAGGTAGTTGAGTACCAGAGAACGATGCAGGGTATTCAGATTGAGATATCTTTCGGCCGCTCCGCCTCGAAAGCGCCCGTTGTGAGAGCGTGAAATATGCAAATTGCCAGTGGGTCTTCTTCTTCCACCCCCTCCCTCTTTGGGAGGGGTTTTCGGGCGGGTGGGCGTGTGGGGCGGCAGGGGCGGCAGGGGCGGCAGGGGCGCCCGCGTTTCTGGGCCGCGAGATGCGGCCAAGACGAACAGTTGGCTACGAGGCACGTTGGCGGGCGGAACTCGACGCGATCGCAGCTGATCGCAGACCACGGAAAAGAGCGGGACGGCAGACGCGAGTTGGAGCGAGAGGGCGCGCTGGGGCGGCAGCCGGTGCGAGCGGGACAGCGCCACAATATACACTGTCTTCGGGAAACATCGCTTGTTTCCTGCCTGTTGTTGTTTGCCAGCCCATAAAACTCAGTTCTGGTGGGCCTGTTTTTTACATATTTTACAAAAGTGGCACAGTGTGGCCCACTCAAGTGTCACCAGAAAGTCGGGAAAATTGGGAAATCGGGAAGGCGAGCGGGGACGCCTCAGGGAGCGGATCAACTAAAAATAGCAGAACATAAAGAGAGGAAATTCGGAAAAAGAAGCCAAAAATAATTGAAGCGTGGGCAGCATACAGCGGACAGTGAGGCCAGGCTAAGGGAAACCTATAACAAATAAAATAATAATTATGCTTTAAGGAAAACCACGGCCCCAAAAGCCCTTTAACTCAAGCAAAGCGAACTCGTAGGGAGATACTTCTGAAGAGCTCTTAGCGAGTGCCCCCTGTACGGGCATACTTGAGATAAACAATAAATTGGCCAAAGGCCAAAAGAAGAAGAAGCGCCAGCAGATCAGCAGTTAAAGGCAGATCGAGCGAGTGAAGAACGGACGGGCAACAGGTGGAAGGAAACGGAGACCCCAAAAGATCAGGCCCGAACGACCTCTAGGAGGCAAGCCCCATCCGGAGCGAGGAGACCTCAGCCGATGCGCTGCAATGTCCCAAGAAGCCGAAGAGGAGGATGAGGCTCTCCAGGAGGAGGAGCAGGAGGCGGAGGATCCCCTGGCCAATCTGTTGAGCCTGAAGCTGAAGAAGCCCAGCCACTGGAACTGGGAGCTGAGCACCTCCCGCAGCTGCAGCCAGATAGCCCTGCCCCGCATCCTCCTCTACGACCACACGGGCAACCTGCTGGTGGACGCCGACGGCCAGGAGGAGCAGACCTACACATCCCGGGAGCCCCCGCGGCGGCGCAAGCGCTCGGCCACCTCCAACCTGAGCCTGGAGCGCAACTTCCATGGCCTGCGCATAGCCGAGGCCACGCCCACCGCTACGCCCACGCCCGCGCCCACGCCCACGCCCACGGCCACACCCAGCTCGAGCCGGGAAAGTGGGCGGCGGGAAACGCACGGCAGCTGCATCGACTTCAGCACCCACGAACTGCCCAACTGGGAGCCCTCCTCGGTGGGCTCGCGGCGCTCCAGCTCCCTGCGCGGAGTTCGCTTCCAGGAGGCGGAGGACCTGCTGGTCTACCCCACGCCGCCCTCCACCTCCACGCTGAACTCCTCGAGCTCGGGGCCCAGGGAGAAGCGACGCTACCGCCGCTCGCAGAGCTCCATACTGGAGAGGTTCAGCCTCTCGAAGGGCAGGCACTCCTCGCCGGAGTTCGCCCAGGAGGAGGAGGTGGTCAAGGCGCCGCGCTACTTCCTGCGCACCAGCAAGGCGGGCACCCTGGTCATCCGCGAGGAGAGCTTCAGCTCCCAGCGGATGCGGCACCGCCGCCGTCGTCCCCCCAAGCACTCTTCCAGCGAGAACATCCTGCAGGAGCAGGAGCGGGATCGGGAGCGGGAAGAGGGGCAGGAGCAGGCGCCCCAAGCTCCAGCCAGTGTCGCGCAGGCCGCGACCCGCCGGAGACCGCAGGGGAGGACGCTCTCCACCTCGGAGGAGGAGGAGCGGGACATGGAGCAGGAGCCGCGCAGGTCCAGGGGCAGGCCCAGGAACCCGAGCCAACGCAGCTGCGGCAAGGATGCGGCCCAAGGTGAGTTGGGAGACGGTATAATACATGAGACAAAATCGATCCATAAAATAAATTCATATGATTAACTCGATATACTGCAGAGAAGATGGGTTGATCATCTGATACTGAACCCCTCATTGCTTAGAACCAAATCAAAATGCTTATGTTCTGGAACCTTAGTGAAAAACATTTCGTTTTTATCGTAACAATTTTGTTTTATTTCCAATCTGCAGAGCTGATCACCGTGGATCCCGATAATTGTGTGTATCGAGCAGCGCCGGGCGCCACCGCACGATAGAGGACAGGCCGGAAGACCCCGGGAAGCCGCCCAAGACGATGAGAACTGGTCTAGAAAACTACACAGAAAGCCAGAGAACAGATAAAACTAGAGTTCCTCGTTGTGATGTAAGACGATAAACATATGAAAATAAAACGAATAGGTGAAGCTTAAGATCTAGGGGTAGTGCTCAATGAATCAAATGAATTGGATTTCCTTTGCAATGTTAAATGGGCTTGGGTGTGCCAAAAAGTATTTTTATAAGCCCATTACGATCGGGGGCCTACATTGTCATAGTTTGACATTTGTCCCATTAGGATACAGAACATTTTCGGACTACCTTCAACTGAAGCCATTCAAAGCGTTTGCCAAAAAGGTCTGTCAACCTTTTCACTCTTGAAATATTTATTTTTAGGAAGTACCCTGAACGAAGGGGTAAATATAAAGGAGATAAACATCGCTTTTGAAGTGTTGCAGAATAACATATGGGTTATCTAGTACTCTCGAGACTATATATTGGTTATACAGATGTTATGACATTTTTTGATAGGGATCGATGTGCCGACAGCCTGAAAGTATGCAGCATCCCCAGTCAGATCTTGATAGATGGGAACCGAGATTCCGGAGTGTCCAGCCAACTAACCACTCGGGGCTCTGGGTAAACAAGCTAATCTAGAGCTGATAAGCCGGATCGTCGGGCGGCGGCGGGTTGGCAGAACAGCTCAGTGCGATTGGGAGTCTCCGCGAACGAGATGCGATCCGTAGTGCTGTCCGCCGGCCTCCTGCTCCTGGTCCTGCTGCTGGGCTGCTCGTGCAGCGGGTCGGGCAAGGTGATCTACTTCAACCAGCTGAACTCCACCCAGTCCCAGGAGGCGGCCAGGAACACCACCGGCGCCCTGGGCAAGGGAATGCTCTTCGACACGCGCGGAAACCGCTGTCGCCACGGCTTCGTTCGCGATCACCACGGGCGCTGCAGGAGGGTGAGTGCCCCAGGCCGGATCCCACTTGATTTACCACCCTTACTACCCTGTTTACCCTCCAGCTGGTCTGAAAACATGGAATCTCCCGCTGGGCCGAGCTAATTTTAACTGCGTGCTTATTCTGGGTCTGTGCGTCTTCGGAGATTAAAGTGAAAGGCAGGTCTTCCACGAATCTTGTGGATACTTACTGGCAGATAGCGAAAACCTGAGCAGCGGCAGTAGGTATTTTTGCCTAAATTAACTTTGAAGTTACTATAAAATATGCTTTGTTAATGATGAAACTTCCATGTGGCCAGTATGAAAATTATACTTAGTAGTTAGTAGACATATTGATAAATAAAAATAGTTTAATGGGGATTTTGTTGTTGGTTCTGTTTGCCCTTGCCATAAGTACATATCATAAGCCCCAAGAAGCCATGGAAACCCCCAGATACCTCTACCCCAGTGGACGTTAACCCTTGCGCCTCGTCATGAAATCGAAACTACGTCACATCACGTGTCGCCGGCCGCGGAAAGTATGATGAAATACTGGGCTCCATGGCCTGTGAGCGGAGATACAAGGTACCAGATACAAGATACAAGATACCAGACACTAGACACTAAACTCCGGCGTCAAGTAGATAAGGGGAGTCGAGGAACGCTTCTGACTCAGCGCGATATTTATAATACTGCTCGCTCCTCTGCAAGACCCGTGTTCAATCGCATTTTCGGGAAATTTCAGCGGGTGTGCGGCGCGATAAGGCGGGCAAATAAGCCAGATCTGTGACGCGCCCGTTCCGTGATTGCCGCTGAACACTCAATGGGCTGTCGCGTGGTCACCAGGAAGCACCCAACCACCCAACCACCCAACCACCCATCCATCCGAGCCAACCGCCCTTCCAGAAAGCCCCGATGATTGGCCGAAAATTTTACACGGAATTTCGCATGGCTCACTCGGCGATCGTTACGCAGCGAAAGTGCCAGCCGGATCTTTTTGTCAAAGTTCATAGCGCTCCGGAATCGAGCGCTATCTGGTGCCCATCACTAGATAGGCGGTGATTGCGCCCAGCTCACCCAACACCGAAAATACGGGGAGCCCGGGCCAATTAACCCACGTCTTACTCAGGTCTAAAAATAGGGTTATCTATTTCGGAGGTGGAACGCCAGGTCGGGAGGGCTTCTTGCTCCACCTCTTGGTGATAGTTTTGCCCTGGTTGATCTCGCTGGAGGCGGGGCTTTGGCTTGCCTAAGCTGTCGCATTGCCTTCGATTCAATTTTAATCGCAACATAATTAAAGGCCCTTTTTTGGCTTTTTAAAATGCTTTTAACCTATGTGCCAACTTAAAAAAATACCATCTAAATGGCTTGGCTTGAATGCAAACAGTCGTTTACTTTATGCTTGGTTGCCTAAGGGGAACCTCTCTTTGAAGAATCAATTTATTTATATTTTATATTTTGCCATAAACATTCTTTGCCATTTCCTAGAGTGAACATATACATCCTTTACTGAAAAATATATGCCATCCAAATTTGTCAAAGGAATATTTGGGTCTTAGTTATATTTTTTAGTTAATTCATTTTCAAGTTCGGCTTAAAAACTCAGAATTTGCAGTTCCCGGCCCTGGGTGAAACTGTCGCCCCAAGGAACCCCTCCCGGTTGGGCCTCCAAAAGGAGACGACGTAATATGCAAATGCAACGAGCCCAAAGATGACGATATTGCGGGGCGGAGTCCCCGGCCCGTAGATACGGTACGATACCCAGTCCGCCCGCTCGGCAACCGCTCGACTCCGCGTCGGGCGGGAGCAGAAATCAGTGCTGGGCCGGCGAAGCACTCAATTACACAGATTGCAAATGGCACGGAGGACAAGATAAGGTCCCCGGCACCCCTGATACCCGGAGAAACAGGGTAGTTTTCCACCGACCCACGGAGTCTTCCGCCGTTCTGGCCCAAAGGCGAGCTGGACACCCTGTGCGCGGTTTATCAACGCGGTGAAAGACGGGCGGGCAGCGCACTTAAGAAGAGCTACCCCAAACTCGCACAAACTCAGTTAACTGCCGTCACTGGAGCAGGCCACTTGGTTAGCCCCACCTTGCTCCTCGCGCCCTCCGGAGACAGATACGCACACCCGTGCACCCGTACACCCGTACACCCAGAGCAGAGATACGATGTCGCTGCAGCAGCTGCTCCTGTACTCGCTGTTCCTCTGGGCCGCGATCGTGCTCTGCGCCCCCACGCCCAGCGAGTCGCGTCGCGTGATCTTCCTGAAGCCGAACGGCATCCACCGTGGCCAGATCCTGGCCACCCACGGCATGCAGAAGTCCTGCCCCCAGTGCCACATGATCGACCACCGGGGCAACTGCCGGCGCATCATAGCCTACAACGCAGGTGGGTCCCCGCACACGCTGTGCCCTCTGCGGCACCGCGCCCGCATTACGTATACGCCCAGTCCCCGTGCTAACACCCTCCCTGTCTGTCTCTGTCCTTGCAGATGGCGTGCGCTGCTGAAGCGGCCGAAGTGAGCCCCCCGAACGAATCTCGCCCCCTCCACACAACCCTATTTATTTATCCCATCTACGCGCTCGCACCACCCACCGGAACAATAAACCACCAGGCCACTGGTCCAATCGAGGTGTTTATATTCTTATCACTTAAATGTGCCTTACGCGGGGGACTTCTACGCCTCGGCCCTCGAGTGGAGTCGGAAATACTTGATTTAGCCATTATAATGCCGACTTGGCGCAAAAGCCCCAGCCAGCCGGGGGCCACCTGCCAGTGCCCCGTCGCCCCGTCGCCCCACCTGCAACAGGTGCTGGCCCGAGCCTCCTTGGCCGCAGCTTGTGCCGCCTTATCGGGCCCACTGCTTGGTGTATCGTCACTTGCCCGTGCATTGCGGCCACCGCCTTTGACAGTCCGAGCAATCCATTTTAGCCGATATCGTGTTAATAACCCTAATTATTCGGGTTCCAAACTTGCCAGTCAGGCCACTCAGTAGTTGGAACGTTAGTCTAAGGCCTTTTAGTGAGTAAAAATCAATGTTACTTCCGGTTTATTTCTATTTTGTATGATGAGCGAAGAATCGATCCAGTAATGCTTACAAAAAATGATATGATACAAATTTAGCTTTTAATAACCCAAAAAATCAATGCAAGTTTCAGTTTATTTATGTTTAATATGATAAGCGTGGAAGTTAAAGTCCAATAAATGTTTTTTGAAGTGGCGTTGCAGTTATTTTTTAGCACTTGAATCAGCAATTTAAGAAAGCTTTAATCAATGTTATTTGCACTGTATTTATATTTAATGTGGTAAATCTAAAATTAATAAAAAAATAAGCACAGCAGTTATTTTTTAGCTCTTGAATCAACAATTTAAGATAGTTATAAAAGCCCTCTAATAGAGTTATTACCAGTACTTGTATTTAGCATAGCTTTTCACATTCATAGATCATCACAGATCAAGCTATATGCATTAAATCAAAACATTTTTTGGTTATAAGATCCCAAAGTAATATGAGTATCTATCGAAGTGATAAGCCATCTCCTAATCCCTGAATAATACGAGTCTGCGTACTTGTACATGCGTCAGAGCCGTCGGCCAAGCCATCGATCACTCGAATGTGCCCATCGGAGATCGCAAAGGTGCTCTACCCATAAGGGGGTGTATCGGGCAGAGCGGCACCTCGGGCGCTCGCTGGTCAGCCGTCCGCCCAACCTGGCCAGCTACGTCAGCTGGGGGAGGGGCTGGCACCACCGGCTAATCAGGCGCAGGTGACTCGGCTTCGATTCAGATTCATCAACGCCTTATCGACGTGTCAGCTGAGTCGGAGTTACCCCTGAATGAAATTCCGGCCCCTCTACGGCGGCGGATTACGGAGCGGCAGTTAGTGTGTCATGCATTCAAGGGTTAGGGCTTGCAGAAAATTAGCCCAAGTGCAGCACTTACACTGCAAGAAAAAGAACTTGCATTGCTTGACTATCCAATGCAAGACACCTTGAATTGAAGGGCTTATTTTGAAACAGATCGGTGGGCAGGACAGTGTCCTATGGACACCTCAACTATGTAAATTACCCCGATGAAGTATTTCTATTTTAAGGTTCTATAAGAAATGCTTTTCCCGTGAGTTATTCCCAATGATTGTGAGCATCAGGCAGAGATCCTAAGGGAAAATATACCTCGCGAAGCCCGTTTTTACAGGGTTAAAAGTAGTCTTCTGGCAAAGGTTCTGACAAAGGTAGTTCCTATTTTTACCGGACTGGCGCAGGCCTCCACCTCCGCTGCCTGTAGACAGCACTCGACAACCGAAACCCCCCGAGGGCGCCATTCTACATGGTTCTGGGGTGGAGGAGACCTGGGCACTGCATAATTTCGGGCTGAAGCGAGGCGAGGCAGTCGCCGCGCACCGGATATGGGGCGTCACCGATAAGGCGGGACGATCCACCCGGTGACGAGTGCCGGGGACCCTGATCCGGCAATTGAGGGGCGCCGACGCTTGACGCGGAATTCCACTACACTCGTAAATTCCCGCGCGCTTTCGTCATGGCGAGGATCGAAAATAGCAGCCAATGGCGCTGGAGTGCCGTAGTAGCGTGGTAGCCCCGGCCCCGGCCCCGAGTGCCAGGGCAGCCGCCGAGCCAGGCACTGCCCGTAGGTATGTGCGCATATGCACATGGCATTCGTGGGCTGTAGGGCGGGTATCTTATCGCGTGCCAGCGGAATGCCTTTGGGCTTATCTTATCGGGGCGCGGGCCGGCGGTCGCCGTCGTTGGCCATCGAAGCTGAATATCGGCGCGCACAACCCCGGAGAGCGGGCGCAGTCATAAAAGCGACTCCCAAGCGGATCGAACCCACCGAAAAGTATTACCACCGCGGCACAAGTCGCGAACGAGCACCGGAATCGGAGTCGGAGTCGGAGTCGGAGTCGAGAAAGCCCCACAGAATCACCCGCAGAATGCAGTTCCGCCGCCTGCTGGTCCTGACCCTCCTGGTCCTCGCCTCGATCCTGGCCCAGAGCCCCAGGGCCGCGGAGGGCCGCCGCCTGATCTTCTACAACCCGCACACCCGCCCGCTCACCAGCCAGCTGCTCGTCTCCCGGAAGATCGCGAGGCCCTGTCCCGCGGGCAAGATGAGGGACCACCGGGACCGGTGTCGCCGGGCCGTCATCTTCGGCCGCAGCAACTGAGCCCGCCCCAAAAATCTCCCCCTGCACACACATAGCTTCCGAAGTTTTTTTGCCCTAGCCGTAAGCTAACTTATTTTAGTCGTAGTTGCGTCACAGTGTGACCGCCGGGTACTCGTTACATTATTTATTTTGTAGCTGCTAACAGTGATAAGTAATAAACTATGTCGATAAAGATAAAAGCGCAGTGTTGCCCAAGTCTGTTGTCCCCTGAAGGTTCGAACGGAGCACGGCTTGGCCGGACTCGTTGAAGTATTTTGGGTATTCATAGAGCTGGGAAAAGTGAGTTCTCGGGTGGAGGAGTTGGCAAAACGTTTTAAGTGAAATTTAAATGGAGCTATCTGGCTCATACGTCCCAAATACTCCATTAGCTTGGCTCATTCTTCCAAATATTTCAGTTATTAGAGGTGTTCTAAAGAAACAACTGGGGTCTCAGTAAGCTAGTTCAAGTGCGAATAAAATTGTGAATAAAAACTATTCGCCAGTGTTGTTATGTGGTTGGTTATACTTAAAGAGCACCTTATGGGTTTATTAAAATGGACATACAACTTTTATTCAAAATCAATTGTAATCAATATGATATGATTCAAAGAACACTCACAAATGGTTCTCGTTTTTGCGTAGAACCGTATTCAGTTTTGATTGCGTCAAAGTTGTGCCTCGGTCATAACTTAAAGAATTCCGAAGATGACTGGCTTGCTTCCTGTGCGAGTTCATTGAATCCCATGATTCACCTGGAAAGCTGTCCACAAATTCTATTTAACTTAGTAATAGTCGGTAGCTGTGCAAGAAAACAAGGAGACCAGGATACTTTTAAAAGAATCCTCCATTGCGAACTATGAATTGCCCGTTTGTGTTTAATGTCCACTTATGAACCACAATATATTTTAGTTATGACAAAAACAATACCCTATAAAAAGGCATTCTGGGAAGGGGCTGCCCCCGGAGTTACGGCGCCCAGAGCCCACCATCATCATCATTTTGAGACCCTCGGTGTCATGGGCAAACAGTTTAATCTTGGCAGAAATCGAGATTGTCGGCGATAGGTTGTGTGGACATGCTGAGCAAATTGCACGCCGGAAATCAGTGACGTCAGTGATATGACGACTTCACAAGCCAGACAAATGGAAAGAGAGGAAGAACCTCAGTGGGGAAATCCCTCGGGGCCCGCCTTTCGTACGCACGCAGGGCTTTTAGGCCATATTTTACCAAGAGCCACACACATTCTCTGCACAATTGTAAGGGGATCCTTGATGCCTTGGCAGTATTTATACGTTGTGAGCTATACAGGGGACTAAAAAAATAAAACAAGTTCTTGACATGCCAATAAAAACACAACTCACAACTAGTGATTGGTTACATAATTAAGTAACACCCAAAATTCGATTAAGTCTTTGTTTCTAGCCATACACATTTTCGGGAACACATCCTAGCATTATTTCTTGTGGCCCCCACCCACAAGTCTAATACTTTGCAGTACAAATTTCTATGAGTAATGTCGGAAGAATAATAAATATAGCATACAAAAATCTTTTTAATGTCTTCGAAGGTCGGAACAGACTTTGCTTTGATTGACCAGGGACCGGACGCCGGCTAAACGCGATTCGCGCGGATGGTGTTCTCGATCCAGTCCATGTAGCTGCTGACCCGGGTGTAGACGCCCGAGAAGAGCGTCTTGCCGCAGTGGTCCCGCCCGATGGAGACGACGCCGGCCAGGTAGACGTAGCGGTCGCCCTGCGGCGTGTTGCCCTCCACGGTGAGCGGTCCGCCGGAGTCGCCGCTGCAGGAGTCGACGCCGATCTCGCCGCCGGCGCACATCTGGCCCTCGGTCAGGACGATGCCGGAGTCCTTGGAGAAGGCCTCCTGGCACTGGTCCTGCGCCTGGATGGTCAGCATGGCCTTCCGCTTGACGCGGCTGCTCCCACTGGTCTCCGTTCTGCCCCAGCCGGAGACGTCGGCGGCGGAGCCGGCCAGCTGGTTGGCGTTCCTGCCCCTCAGCGGCGGCAGGCAGACGGGCTCCAGATAGGGCATCTGCAGCCAGTTGACCGGGCGGGACAGTCGCAGCAGGGCTATGTCGTTGCCGAAGGTGCGGTTCGAGTACTGCGAGTGCGGCAGGACCCGGTCGATGGTCACCCGGATGTGGGGCGGGGCGCACTCCCGCACCCCGATCAGGGTCACGCAGTCCGGATCCGTGTCCCGATCCCATTCCCCCAGCACGGCGGCCGTGAGGTTCCTGCCGAACGGCTGGATGCAGTGAGCGGCGGTGACCAGCCACCGCTGGGCGATGAAGGATGCCCCGCAGGCGTAGTCCTTGCTGCCGTCGGCCAGCTCGTACTCCAGCAGCGTGGTCCACGGGAACTCGTAGAGCCCGGTGTTCTCGCCGCCGACCACGCGGAACGAGAAGGCGGAGCCGCAGTACGGGTGCTGGGGCAGCTGGTCGATCCCCGTGGGCGGGCGTGGCGTTGTCCTGGCCAGCAGCTTCAGGGGCGTCGTGCTGCCGCTCCTGGTGGAGTTCGCCACCGGGGCGTTGCCGTTGCTCGACATGTTGCCGATCCTGGGAGCGAAGGGCGGTATGATGTTCGTCTCTCGGGGACAACACACCTGCGGCGAAATTAGCAGAAGGCACTTAGAAAGGTGATTCTAAAACAGAGAGGCATTCACAGATTTATCTGTGAAAAGCAGGAAAATGACTGCGATCAATTGTCTTGCTTGGTAGCTGTCCAAAACGGTGCGATTTTTAGGCTTAGGACTTTTTTGGACCAAGTTACGCCAAAAACGTCTTTGACCGTCGGTTTTTCTCCAAAAAAATTAAGATCCTGGACCGATAAAAATCAGTATTTTGGGCGAAACACAAATTAATGGGCAATCAATTGGCATTCACACCTAAAAATGGATTTCTTGTAAAATTTTCGAAAAAAGAGCGATGCTGAGCTCGTAAAAATCGCTATGTAATTTAATAGATTTTGCTTTGGAAGCTCTTGGAAAATTGAAGTGCATTCGAATGCGCCTGGGGAAAAGCCCCTGGCTGGACGATTGTGGGCCCAGTAAGACGTAAGTAAACGTGAGGCTGCTAAATTACCGCCTAGCCATAGCGCTAATATTCAACACTAAGCAGGTGAAGAAGATCTCCTCGGAGCGGAAAAACTGGTTGGTGGCGGGAAACGTGTTTGCTGTGCTCAACATCTAAAGGTATACTGTGTATACTGTGTGGCATTTGGCTAAGCACACTTACCAGGTCGGGTCGCTGGCGGGAGAAGCACTGCTGCCTGCTGGCCAAGTCCATGAGTTTATCCACGGCGTAGAAGTCGCAGTCCCTCCTCTCGATGCAGGTGCCCCGGCCGAACTCCACCGAGTGGCAGTTGCCGAAGTGCATGATGGCTTCTGGAAGTGGAGAAGAGGCTTAGGATCCCCAAAATGGCTGCTCGAGCCGGTCAGCTTACTGCCAGTTTGCTGGGCCTGAGCCCCCGGGGCCAGGACCAGGGAAAGGGCGATGAGCAGGAGCATTTGCCAGGCTTTCCTGATCTCTCGTTTCGCACTGCTGGTTTTCCACTCCGGTTGATTCTCGAGTCGTGGCGAGCTGCGTCCCCAGTGGCTGGCAATCAACTACTGATCTCTGGCGATCGGCAATGGGCGCCTCGGAAACGCGACCCTCGGAAGCTTTGTATCTCGCAGCTTGGCTTTTCCAGCCCCGCACTGCGGCTGCATTGATTAGCGGATCGATTCTCATTGATTGCGGCTGGGCGGGAAAACCCGTTGCCGTTCCAGTCGCTCTTCCAGCGCTCAATAAAACATAAAATGCTCGCAATTATCGCCTCCGTGTGCCGTTTACCTCGCACAACGCCTCTCAGTGCAAAAATCCACTTGTTTTCGTTGCTATTTTCAGTTATCAGCCCGCCAAGCTGGGAAAGTGCGGGCAACCGCTTCTGGAGAGTGGCCGATTCTCTTCGGCAGTGCTTGAAAATTGCAGTAGGTGCAACACAACGCCCGATAAGAAGGTTACATTTAATGACGCTCAACAAGGGTATATCAAGAACGCACCATAGGAGACTTGATATATTTATCTGCGATCTACTCAGTTCCTACGGCTTTGTTTTCATTTGTTTTTGCACCATTCTAGTGCACTGCCTTTTACTCAGCGGCGGGAAGATGCACTGATTTATTGTTTCCCTGAATACAGGAGTGGCTCATTGGGCAGGTTTGATAAGTTTGCCGGGCACATTGACCACATTAACCCTTCCTGACTCGCTGAGGGCCAACTGCGAATCTCTTATTCCGGTTTTCCCAGTCAACACCTTGGCCCAGAGGGCTTCTGGAGAAACCCGGATCGGATGCAAAACCCAGGGGCAGTCATTACAACAAGCATGTACCAGCCACTCAGGTGCGTATCGGAGTGGGCAATTAATTTCTCTGCGGTTTTTCTTCGCAAGGGGGAGGTATTACTCATGGAGACCCTCGCTTTCGGCTGCCAGCGAATATTCATGTGTCCAGCGGTTCGAGAGCCAACGCAAACTCTGCCAGCATTTATTTATATATTTCCCACGGCCAACTCCCGGGGCTTTTTGCCAAAACGCCCGCAGTGAAATCTACGAAACTGTCACAGCAAAAACCGCATGCAGCACAGAAGTTGCAACTTTTTGGCCAGTGGGCGTGGCAGACGGGGCCTTCGCCTGCGTCTTCTCCTCCAGCAAGCTGTGCTCTATTAGAATCTTCTTTTTGAGTGCCGCCTTTTGCATAAATGCAAACTATTCAAGGCTCAAACTGTGCCAGCTACGAAAATCAGCCTGGAAGGGGGAAATGGGGTTAGGGCGGTGGAAAAGCGGGAGAGCGGGGAAAGCGGGAAAACCGGGGCGATATGTCCGCACGCAGGATGCGACATTTGAAATGTTGCAGCTGCATGGTCAACAGCAACAATAGTGCCAAGGGATACGCAGGGATACGCTCTCTCGTTACCCCGCAAAAGCAGGGTTTACAAATTAAAGATGCATCTGCAGATTGTCTATTCCTACATACAATTTCAAGAAATATACCCAGCCTTTTGAATACATTTTTTGTTTAATGGAAATTATGATACACTGTTTGAATTGAAATGAAGACAGACCACAATACTTCCCCTCTAAAATGCACCCAAGCAAAACTTGTTTTATTTTTAACTTAGGACTTTCCCTCACAACGACCCAAGGATAATCCATTGCCACTTCCCGGTAGTATTCAGCCGGATTAATTTCATATTTATTGGCCGGCCTGCGGAACCCTCGGCCGTGTTCCATGGGATCCTTCCACTCGATTGCAGTTGCCAATTTCCAGGCCACAACTCGAAACGGAAGTTTTCCTGCCCACCGAGAGGCGTCTGTGCCAAGGCTTTTCTTCCCTGGAACTGTTTTGTAGTCCTCGTCCCTTTATTATTTTTTGCTCGCAACTCGCAAAACTTTGTCCAGAGTTGTGACTTAAAAGGGGGCGGCTCGGTTTCACTGGGCACTGCTTGAGGTGCGGGTGGGCGTGTCCGGCTGGCGGGGATCGGGAGGCAGGAAGCCAAACTTGAGGCAGAGCAGAAGTATCTGTTGCAATGTCACCGACTTGAAATGGCCAAGAGCAGGGGGGCGGGCAGCTGGTAAACGATAATGAATAATGTTGCCGGCGATAATGTTGCCGCCTCCGTCAGCAACATGAAACTATTCGAGGAGCCGGGGGATGGTACCGTGAGTCACGAAGGTCACTGCTTAGGTGGGTGAAGGGGTGCCAAAGTAACACAAGGTGTTATATTTCACTTACAAAGAGTATCTATAATGATTTGCCATGTGTTCTTAGTGGAAATTATATTGTATTAAAAACTGTTTCATCAAATTTAAGGTCACAGATTTGGCGTTAATTATCTGTAATCCTATCTTTGGGCTTAAAAACATCTGCTATCCGACGATTCTTTGATTTGAGTCCTTGTCCGAAACGACTAAAATTATATTTCCCTTATTGTTACGAAAGCGATGTGCAAATCTGGTGAATTATACTTGAGAAAAGCCCTTCCCCAGAGCAGCAACTTCGGCAGAGACTGCCACCACTCACGCTCGAGGCTCAACCCTTGTGGGGCCAAAGTTCGGGAGAGTACTGATAACATTTCAGTGGAATAATTTCAGCTACAATGACTGTCACTTGGCCAGACACCCCGAAACCCCTTCTGGACTTTGGACTTTCAGCATTGATTCATGGCCGGGCAGCGTGCTTATGAATAACCATTCAGAAGTGTCCCCTGCAAGCCCCGAGCAAAGTTTTTTAATTGAAAATTCAAGTCGTCATCGTGGCGCTGGCCAGGAACAGGGAAAAGGGGGGCGCCACTTTTATCACCGCACAACAAAAATCGAACAAAGCGCGCCGACTGCGACCGAGCAAACAGAATGACATGGGAACGCGAAGGTAAATAAATAAGAGTTTCCAATTCGGTTGAAGCCAACGTGAATATTTGTGCCCACGGAGCAGGGCGACGGGGCTTAGGCTCTGTGGAGGCGCGTCTGGGATGTAGGCGTGGGGCGCGGTCGGTGGCAGCATGCGGAAGGCGCACAAAGGAGGCACCGAATGTTTATCGCTCGCTAATCACAAGTCGCGAATCGGAAATGCGATTATTTTCGCACAGGCAAGCACGCCCACTCGGCAAGGGGTCTCTGGGGGGGTCCTGCCGCAGGATCATCCGCCGAAGAAGGGGGATCCAAACCTTGGTATAGTTTATAAACATTTTTTTCGAGCTAAACCTTTCTTTATTTCTTAGAACTCCTGTTTCTTGCTCTTCCACGAATCCCAGAACGTGGAAATATTCCATTAAAACCAACAATATTTCTAAATATAGTGGGACTTTCTTCGTTGATCTGGACGTAATGAGCACCCACATCCCTGTACGAGTAATCCCTATCGAACGCTTGCAACCGCACCATTTATAGTTACAACTTCTGGTGAATGTGTTCGATAAACTGGGCACAAAAGGAGAAATCGAGTCCCCTGGAAAGGACGCCTCTGCCCCGCGCTAAGCAGTTCAAACACGAGCGCACACACAGAACATTTCAATTGTCAACAATGTGCTCGAACGTGAATGCATCAGCTACTGAAACCTCTCCAGGCCGCCTTCCCGCACCACTTGCCACTTAAGTGGGTGGATTCGAGGGTGGGCCTCCGGGGGGACAGGTTAAGCTCTCCTCATGCGCGCATTTTATGTTTGCCTTGTGCATAAAACGCGAATGCCGAAATTGATTTCGCCCGATTTAAATAGACACGACTCCCCGCTGATTCTGATTCCGGTGCCGCCTCCTGATGCCGGGGCAAGTACCCCGCCCCCTGGGTGAGCAGGTCCTGCATGACGCACACAAGTGTCGCCGCCGTTGCCGGGGGGAGCCAAGTGAAAGTGTGCATAAAACGACGGCAGTCAAGGCGAAATAAATAAGCCAAATAAACAAGGGCCCGCGGCAGCGAGGGGCGGGCCGGGAGGGCTCTTTTTTGGCCGGGTTGTTGACAACCCAGGCGGAACGCAGAACGTCTCACGGAGCTCATTTAACGGCCTCCCATCCGAGCAGACGATATTTATGTTCCTCGGCGCGTGTGAGTGGGTGTCCCCGCCCGCAGCCCCGTGCGAGGTGTGCGTGTGTAAAATAATGAGTCATAAAATTAAATTTCATTTTCAACGCAGCCTTCGATTTCAGCCCCAGGGCCTCCTTTCCCGGGGCAAAGAGCTGCCGGAAACCCCTCTGCAAACATATTTTCCACCTGTTCAACCCCCTCACAGAAGTGCAATTCCTTGGGTGCCAGGCCCTAATTGTCACACGCATCGATTATCGCTGCTTGGCCTGGCAAATAAACACATCAGCCTATTGACACGCAGCTGCTGCAGGCTTTCCCGGCTTTCCCCGACTTTCTCGCCTTCCCTGCCGACCCTGCTCTCCCTCGCCTTTGCTCATATTTCGAGGTGTGACAAAATGAATACGCTAACTGCGCCGGCGAACGCACAGCGCCAACACTCCCTTACACTGGAAAAAGCGAAGAAAGCGAAAGAAAACCCCCTTTCCCAGCAAGGGTTTGCGTGCTCTTCGCCTGCGGGGGGAAAGTGTTTGGTAGGCCTCAGGCTTTCGCCGATTTTAATGAGCCCCCGCAGGAGAGGCGGAAAGGAAAGTCAAAGCGCCAACTGACATGCACCTCGAGGGGCAAGCAGGAGGACCACTGGGATGACAGTTTTGTGGTCTGAAACGCACGATAGCATTGGGGAATCACACAAATACTTGAAAGGCAAGGAAACAATAAGCACAATTGCAATCTAACTGAATTTGTTATAAACAGTGAGTATCCCGGCCATTTAAAAAAATAAATAAAATGTACAGTTCCCAAAAGAAAACAGAATATTAGGAAGAAGAATTACGAAACTATAGATTTCAAAATTAAGATGAGAAATAAATATTAATGTTACGTAAATATTACATTAAAGTACAATACAAAAATACAAATGTTTTTAAGGAATTATTGGAACTGCCTCAAAAATGTATCTACCTGTCTACCTATCTATCTATCTATCTATCTATCTATCTATCTATCTGTCTATCTATCTATATATCCATCTGTGTTTTATCCACATTATCCATTAACTGTTTTATCATTTAACAATAAAATTTAAATATCGATTTAATTTAGTATTGATTAAAATCCAAAATCCCTCGTTTACTCAGCAAATTGTCAATTTCCTAGGTTTCCTCACTTCAGACACCAGGCGAACATAATCGTATGGCAGGTGTAAAACCGATCAGCTGGTCTGTTTATTTTATGCTAATTGGAGATGCCATCGTGACTGCTTCCCTCTGTCACGGCCTTCGCAAATACATTAGACTTAACTTTAATCTCGTGCTTATTGTGACAAGCTCGTGACAAGCTCGTGACGAACTCGTGAAACCTCCATGGCTGAGCATCTCCAGTCTGCAATTTGCTCTCAACCAACGGTTCTTTCCAATGGAAAGCCCTTTCTATTGGTCATTTAGGAGAGGCGAAAGAGTAAAGGGCCGCCATATGAAAAGTAACTGTTCTTTAAGTTATTTTGTGGCTACCAGCTGCCACTTGCTATGTTTTCTGTTCGCCTGGTGTCTCGGATTTATAAATCCCGCATTTTGACTGAAAATAAGTTTCGAAGCCGTTCAATTTGCTCAAGTAAATTTCAAATTTCTTCATTTCAGACACCAGGCGAACATAAGCTTGTAGCAGGTGTCGAAACGATCAGCTGATTAGTTTATTGTAAGCTACTTGGAGATGCTCTCGTGACTACTTCCCTTTGTCACGGCTTACGCAAATACATGGGACTTAACTTTAATCTCGTGCTTATTGTGACAAGATCGTGACTTAGTCGTGACGATCTCGTGAAACCGCCATGGCTGAGCATCTCTAGTCTGCAATTTGCTCTCAACCAACGGTTCTTTCCAATGGAAAGCCCTTTCTATTGGTCATTTAGGAGAGGCGAAAGAGTACAGGGCCGCCATATGAAAAGTAACTGTTCTTTAAGTTATTTTGTGGCTACCAGCTGCCACTTGCTATGTTTTCTGTTCGCCTGGTGTCTGGGAAAAATAAAAACCTCATTTCTACTGAAAATATGTGGCGAGGCCGTTCAGTTTGTTTAAGTAAATATCAAATTTCTTATTTTTGGACACCAGGCGAACATAAGCTTGTAGCAGGTGTCGAAACGATCAGCTGGTCTGTTTATTTTATGCTAATTGGAGATGCCATCGTGACTGCTTCCCTTTGTCACGGCCTTCGCAAATACATGGGACTTATCTTTAATCTCGTGCTTATTGTGACAAGATCGTGACAAGCTCGTGACAAGCTCGTGACGAACTCGTGAAACCTCCATGGCTGAGCATCTCTAGTCTGCAAATTGCTCTCAACCAACGGTTCTTTCCAATGGAAAGCCCTTTCTATTGGCCATCTTGGAGAGGCGAAAGAGTAAAGGGCCGCCATATGAACAGTAACTGTTCTTTAAGTTATTTTGTGGCTACCAGCTGCCACTTGCTATGTTTTCTGTTCGCCTGGTGTCTCGGATTTATAAATCCCGCTTTTTGACTGAAAATAAGTTGCGAAGCCGTTCAATTTGTTCAAGTAAATTTCAAATTTCTTCATTTCAGACACCAGGCGAACATAAGCTTGTAGCAGGTGTCGAAACGATCAGCTGGTCTGTTTATTTTATGCTAATTGGAGATGCCATCGTGACTGCTTCCCTCTGTCACGGCCTTCGCAAATACATTAGACTTAACTTTAATCTCGTGCTTATTGTGACAAGATCGTGACAAGCTCGTGACGAACTCGTGAAACCTCCATGGCTGAGCATCTCTAGTCTGCAATTTGCTCTCAACCAACGGTTCTTTCCAATGGAAAGCCCTTTCTATTGGTCATTTAGGAGAGGCGAAAGAGTACAAGGCCGCCATATGAAAAGTAACTGTTCTTTAAGTTATTTTGTGGCTACCAGCTGCCACTTGCTATGTTTTCTGTTCGCCTGGTGTCTCGGATTTATAAATCCCGCTTTTTGACTGAAAATAAGTTGCGAAGCCGTTCAATTTGTTCAAGTAAATTTCAAATTTCTTCATTTCAGACACCAGGCGAACATAAGCTTGTAGCAGGTGTCGAAACGATCAGCTGGTCTGTTTATTTTATGCTAATTGGAGATGCCATCGTGACTGCTTCCCTTTGTCACGGCCTTCGCAAATACATGGGACTTATCTTTAATCTCGTGCTTATTGTGACAAGATCGTGACAAGCTCGTGACAAGCTCGTGACGAACTCGTGAAACCTCCATGGCTGAGCATCTCTAGTCTGCAAATTGCTCTCAACCAACGGTTCTTTCCAATGGAAAGCCCTTTCTATTGGCCATCTGGAGAGGCGAAAGAGTAAAGGGCCGCCATATGAACAGTAACTGTTCTTTAAGTTAATTTGTGGCTACCAGCTGCCACTTGCTATGTTTTCTGTTCGCCTGGTGTCTCGGATTTATAAATCCCGCTTTTTGACTGAAAATAAGTTGCGAAGCCGTTCAATTTGTTCAAGTAAATTTCAAATTTCTTCATTTCAGACACCAGGCGAACATAAGCTTGTAGCAGGTGTCGAAACGATCAGCTGATTAGTTTATTGTAAGCTACTTGGAGATGCTCTCGTGACTACTTCCCTTTGTCACGGCTTACGCAAATACATGGGACTTAACTTTAATCTCGTGCTTATTGTGATAAGATCGTTACTTAGTCGTGACGATCTCGTGAAACCGCCATGGCTGAGCATCTCTAGTCTGCAATTTGCTCTCAACCAACGGTTCTTTCCAGGAGAGATCGCTTTCTATTGGTCATTTAGGGGAGGGGAAATAGCAAAGTAACTGTTTTTTAAATCAGCTTCTAGTTACCAGCTGGCACTTGCTATGTTTTCTGTTCGCCTGGTGTCTCGGGTCTGTAAATCCCGCTTTTGACTGAAAATATGATGCGAAGCCGTTCAAAATCTTGAAGTAAACTAGCGATTTTTCAATGTGGAGCACCAGGCGAACAGGAAAAATAGTAGGAGGCCAACATTAAGTTTTCAAGGCTTTGCTAGAGGTGTGCCACTTCAACAAAGTGTACAGCCTCTTTTGCCGACCGACCGATTGCCCATCTCTGGTCTGCTTACACCGAAATAACGGATCTCTTCCAGTTCGAAGATGGCAACGCCCACCATCCACTTGCTGCGGACTCTGTTGGCCTGGTATCAAACTTCAAGAAACTGTAAAACTCGCAAGAGCAATTCGATTTAGTCAGGAAAATGGCTGCTTTTAATTTCCTGCAGCCCCCAAATGTAGGCAATGGAAGTATGGGCAATGTCTGCCTTTATGGCTTAAAAAAGTAGGGGGAGCGCTGCACTAGGTTGTAAACTGAAACTGCTGAAACTGCTGAAGCCCCGTAAAACAGGGCAAAACAGGGCTATCTATCTATCTATCTATCTATCTATCTATCTATCTATCTATCTATCTATCTATCTATCTATCTATCTATCTATCTATCTATCTATCTATCTATCTATCTATCTATCTATCTATCTATCTATCTATCTATCTATTTATCTATCTATCTATCTATCTATCTATCTATCTATCTATCTATCTATCTATCTATCTATCTATCTATCTATCTATCTATCTATCTATCTATCTATCTATCTATCTATCTATCTATCTATCTATCTATCTATCTATCTATCTATCTATCTATCTATCTATCTATCTATCTATCTATCTATCTATCTATCTATCTATCTATCTATCTATCTATCTATCTATCTATCTATCTATCTATCTATCTATCTATCTATCTATCTATCTATCTATCTATCTATCTATCTATCTATCTATCTATCTATCTATCTATCTATCTATCTATCTATCTATCTATCTATCTATCTATCTATCTATCTATCTATCTATCTATCTATCTATTTATCTATCTATCTATCTATCTATCTATCTATCTATCTATCTATCTATCTATCTATCTATCTATCTATCTATCTATCTATCTATCTATCTATCTATCTATCTATCTATCTATCTATCTATCTATCTATCTATCTATCTATCTATCTATCTATCTATCTATCTATCTATCTATCTATCTATCTATCTATCTATCTATCTATCTATCTATCTATCTATCTATCTATCTATCTATCTATCTATCTATCTATCTATCTATCTATCTATCTATCTATCTATCTATCTATCTATCTATCTATCTATCTATCTATCTATCTATCTATCTATCTATCTATCTATCTATCTATCTATCTATCTATCTATCTATCTATCTATCTATCTATCTATCTATCTATCTATCTATCTATCTATCTATCTATCTATCTATCTATCTATCTATCTATCTATCTATCTATCTATCTATCTATCTATCTATCTATCTATCTATCTATCTATCTATCTATCTATCTATCTATCTATCTATCTATCTATCTATCTATCTATCTATCTATCTATCTATCTATCTATCTATCTATCTATCTATCTATCTATCTATCTATCTATCTATCTATCTATCTATCTATCTATCTATCTATCTATCTATCTATCTATCTATCTATCTATCTATCTATCTATCTATCTATCTATCTATCTATCTATCTATCTATCTATCTATCTATCTATCTAGAAAATGAAGAAAAATATAAAAATATAAAATAAATATCTATCTTCGCCTTACGTCATGTTGTCATCTCTATCGGTGCAGCGACTTAGCCAGATTATGCCCCCCTTATCAGATTTCTGTGTGGCGGGTAGTTCAGGGCGTGCCGGATTCAGGACTCGGAATTCAGGACGCAGAATCGCATAGGTCATAATCAAATTTTATGGCAAACACTTGAACCAAAATTGAGTGGAACGGACTGAGAATCGAGGGAGACAAGTGACTTTGGCCTTTGCATACTTTGTGGCATCGAAGCGATTGCCAATTGCATAAAAGCCAATTTGCCATGGCTGCAAAATAGCTGCAAGTGGCAATTTATTAACACATTCAGCACGAACACACACAGATACAAACACCGGGGCACGCACACAGCGGCGCAGGGGTGACCGCACACACAGATACAAAGGATTTTTGCATCAGTTGCAAGATGGAAACGCAGCTCGATCGAAACAATTTTATAGAGGAGAACGGGGCACCGCAAGCCGAGCTGCTTCTCCAGGTGGCAGGCAGCATGTGGCAGGACTTTCCAGCCCCTTTCCACACCCCCTCTCAATTTTCCAACCCATCCCACAAAACCCCCCGATTATTATAAACGCTCACCTGCCGCACGCAAAATGAGCTATGCAACTCAGACGTGGCTGCTCCTGCTGCTGCTTCTTCACTTGCCACCTGAGCCCCCGGGGACGCAGGGGGTTAAAGGGGGCTAAAGTCGGGGGCGGGGGCGGGGGCGTGGCACCTCCCGAGACTGGCCCCTCGTCTATATGAAATAAGCAAAACTAATATTTCAGCGCCATAAATCATAAAAAGAAATAGAAATTGCTGCAGCCATGGACTGCCTTCGGTGGAATCGAGGGGGAAGGGGGATGGCAAGGGGGCGGTGCTGCAAAAGGGGCGTGGCCCCTCACCTGAAAAGTGCTGGAGTGGCCCCAAAGTGAGACAGTGTCTCCAGGTCAGCTCAAATTGGTTTTTCGATTTTAAAATTCGATTGTGTTGAAAAAATAAGTTCACACTAAAACGGCTTTATAAGGGTCTGCTCCACTTTTTTATTATATACTTATATATACACTGATATAATATAATACAAACATATATGAAATAATATTATTACAATCTACATAAATAAAAATATTAATATTTGAAGTAAATATTTTAACTGAATCTTTTAAAGTTGGATAAAAACTTAAACTTAACACAACGTTTTTTATCAGTGTACTTATTCAATAATTCGTCTCCCAATTCAGACTTTCGAAGCATTAGAATCCAGATTTTAACAAAACCAATAACATTTCTATTTATGCAAACCTAATCAAAATATTCGTAATATCCTTGAGATACTATTTTAACGACTCTTTGGCGGTGCACTTACATGACCCGTTTCATTCCGCCTGCGGGGGACCACTGTACCTTGGCACGCAGGATCTGGGCCTGAGCCATTTCCCGCTCGACTACCGCCTCTCGGCACTGCAGGTGGGCGTGGCAGTGGGCGGTAGGGGTTAGGGGGGCCACCGGGTCACTTGTTCATTGTCATAAGTGCAGTTTACATTCAATCTAAACACTCACCACGTCGCCCTCACCCCCACATAGTTCAATCGATTTCTATCTGGCAGCGCATAAATCGCTTTGCCACATGCCCCTGGTCGCTTCGCCTTAACCCTTGGCCGGCCCGCTGTATCGAAGCGACCCCGTGCTGCACCCGGGCATCGGAACATCGAACACCGAACATGTGCATAAATCGTGGCGGAATCTGAAATCCCTACATATACATCTATTCGGTGGGGGCAAGGGGTGGCCCGCTGTGAGGAAATTGTACTTGTGGTTAAATCTAATAGCAGTGTCTCAAGGGTTGGAAATATCGAGAGTTCAACGGGCGAATTACTTGTACAGGCAGGGAGCGTCATGTTTATTGTCCTATTTAACACCTATTTTTGAATTTTTACCTCATTTAAATTACTTGCTAGCTCACTCAGCAAACATAAAGAACTATATTGTTTATAATAAGGTAAATAAATGTTTAAATATTTGCATTTATCCAATGTGATTATTTTTAAAACCACGTTAGCATAAAAAGTACGCCTCTAGCCAATCGCTAAGTGGTTAATTTGGCGAACCCTTCGCAGCTTGACGCACTGGGAATATCTGCACTTGTTCCCATAAGCCGAGCGGATGTCCAGAGGCATGGGGGCTGGGCGCACCTGTCCCCCTTTGGCGACCGACACAACGCCACTGATTAGCAGGGAACGTGACCGATTGGACGGTCCAGTTCGGTTTGGTTTGGCTCAGTCGGAGGAACACGCATAAGTTCGAATGCCAGCAGCCCCAGGCAATGACTTTTGGGCACCGTGCTCCCTGCGCCCGGCGCCCGGCACACGAACCGACGGCATTATTTACTGCTGGCAGTTCCCCGGGGCAGCGGCGAGCAGCAAACAGTGACCCCTGACTCCTGACCCGTGGCGCGTAACCTATAGCCGGCAGTCCGTACTCCATAAGCCGTAACCGATGCGGGCCTGGGCGTGGGCCTGGGCGTGGGGAATGCGGATCCGAGTCCAAAATCCGAGTCCGACTGTCCGAGATTTGCATATTTTGATGATACATGGCCCTCTCGCTCCGCTGGCGCCGCCAGAAAGTGGGCGGCCCTCCGCTGAATTTATGCAAAATCGCGCGTGGCCCCAAAAAACGCGCGAAAATTCAAAACGCGCGGTTTTCGGTCTGCATATTTTAATTTCCTCTTTTGTTTGGTCGGCTCCGGGGAGCCCCTGCCCCCGATTTTCTAGCCACTTCCTGCTGCAGCTGCAGCTGCTGGCCGTTAACATCCGGCTTCCGAGGCAGGAGCTGCCCGGCTGGGATTGGAATTGGGCTCCGGATTTCGGCTCTGATTCGGATTCTGGGCTCCAGCACCTGGGTTCGATCGGTTTGTTGATTCGCCGCCGCCTGCGGAGTGCGCCGCCCCCGGTTGCCGTTTTCATATTTCCAATTTGCCGGCCACGCGCTTGACAGCCCAGCGGAGCCAGAAACTGGAGTCCATTTGCTTTGCGGTCCCGGGAGGAAGTGCCGAATGTAATCGAAAGCGCTGTCCATGCGAAAATGGCAGAGCCACAAACTAATCGCCAGGAGAAACCAAAACCCAGGCCTGCGAAAACTTGTTATTGATAATTGGCCCTTGCAAATTGCACACATGTGGTCAACTTATTAGCCATTTCATTTACTTTCGACTGCTCGAGGCCGGGTTCTCGATTGTGCTCTTCAATTTATTTTTAAATTGCCAATTGCGGTAGAAAGTCATTTCCAAATATTTGGAAAATAGGGAGATACCAAGATGCTTGCATGATTCTAATAACTATTCGAAGTAAGCGATGAAAGGTGCTTTAAATACATGTGTGAAATCTAAATAGATATATTAAAAAGAGGGACAGATAAAATATCCATTGGATTCTACATTATTCTCATCTTTTATATCCCTTAAAAGTATATAAAATGTTTTTAGCAAGGTTTACTTTCAAGCAGGAACTTCAGGGGAACTCACACCTTACCCTATCCCACATGTGTATTTAATTATATCACTAAAGCATGCACTCAGATGCAAAGTCGGGCACTTGTTGTTAATAAAAATCAGAAGGAACTTCCACCAACCTGCTTGCGCCTTTTGCCAAGCACTGGGGCTTTTCCTCGCCACATAGGTAATCCCATCCAAGTGCATCCAGTAGTTCGGCTGCCCCGAAAATTTTCCCCTGGCCGCCGGGTTTCGATTTGATTCTGTGGCGCTTTTTAGTATCGAAATTGAAAATGCAGCTGGCCGGCATTCGCCTGTGTTGGTTTTTCCGGCGGTGCGGTGGGATAAAGGGGTATAGCTTTTCCTTTGGTCCCCTTTTTTGTTTTGCATGTGTAATCCGATTGCAGGCGAGGAAAAGTGAAATGTCTGGGAACGTCATCATCAAGCGAGGAGGTCTCTTTTTACCTCCACCAATTTTTTTGGCTTCTGTGTTTGCCCGTGAAATTGAAAACGGCAGCCGCAAATTAGAGGGGGGAAGCGAGGCGCGGGGAAACAATCGATAGGCCGCCGAAATGGCCATTGAACCCCACAGAAAATCCGGCAAATCTATTAAAGCCAAGACTTAGGCTCTCGAGGACTTTGGGGGCGTTTGCTTAACAAATTTGCCGCCGTCCATTAACACGGCTGCCGCTGTCGCATCCTGGGGCCAAAAAAGCGGGAGGAAGCTGCGCTACAGAGCCAGGATGTCCGGCATTTATTTCGTCCTCGCCGCTCTTCCGTTTTTTATGCCTTGATAAGACGGGCCCCTCCAAAAAACCAGAAAACATATGCCAGCAAATTCAAATGGGAAATGAAAGAGATTTTTATCGTCCGGCAGCAGCATAACGCATAAACTCGGCCAACACGAAAATCCATTTTATCATCTTATTATTATTATATTTATTCATTTTCCCGGCGCCCGTCCTTTGTCCAAAGCAAACTATTAAATAAAATGTTGTTTGGCCTGCCCATCGTTTTTGATTACAGTCCTGGGAGTCCTGGGATTTCGCTGGCCCAGTTGCGCACTCTGGGGGAGATCATGTGGGGTGCGGATTACGCTGCACGGTTCTGGTGTTTTGCCAGCTCAACTGACTATCAAATAGCGTTTGGAGGTAGTGTACGATGGTGGGATTCTGGTAGATTAGTAATTTCTTATAACTAATAATTAATACTGATAAATAATAAGTGTAAATAATAAGATACGTTTTTAAGCTGTTTGAATATCTATATTTATTTTAAGATCTTAAAAAGTAGTTGTTCCCATTTAAGTATGGTTATCACACACAGCTTTGCCTGAACTCATTTGGTTGTCTTCAAATAAAAAGGATAACTTACCTAGTGGATTTTCTACATCATTGAAGCAATTTGTTTTTTTTTAACTATCTGTGGCATTTTTCCAGAGTATCTGTAAGTGCCTTTCCTTCCCGCCAATATCACTTTTAATTCGTACCTCTTGTGAGGACGACAGGGGCGCAGCTTTATTGTTGTTCGGTGGGCGTGGCGGAAATTAGTTTTTTTACGGGACAACGTGCGCCACGCCCCGCCCCCCATTATCCTGCGCCTCCTTGGGCTTTGTCCTTTTGGCGGTGAAAGCGGTGAAGGCGGCGAAAGCGAGAGGCGAAGGCTTTCGGAAATAAGTAATTGTTGCGCTGTTACAGGTAATTTCCTCCCGGGTCGGGGATTAGCCCCAGAAACAGAGACAAAAAGCGGTGCGTTCTATATGTACTCGTATATTTGTTGTCCTCATATACACATATTATATATAGCTTTGGGGATGTATGTATATAATTATGTTTAATTTGTGGCCTGCAAATCTTTTTACACATGTCAGTATATAGCACTATTTCGAGGGACTTTAACACACAACAAGGGGCAAGCTGATTCCGGGAAGTTACACAATGTATATCTATATATATATTTTAGCTATAATATTTTGCTGTCCTTTTTTTACACTACACACTTGGTGTTCGCCTTGGTTTCGCTACTTAATTCGTTAAACATACAAAGCATTTAGTTGGTTTTCACTATGTGATGAATATATGTATTCGTATTGGTTTAATTACGCTATATGGTACTATATTTAGGATTATTCGGTGGAGTTTCTGCTGCTCCAAAAAAATTTACATTATGCCGTACAACTCTCTACGCCGCTAAGTGAACTCGATTTGTATCTTCGTATATATAAACCTCGCGGATCCAGTTACATTAGGACACTCGTCTAGTTCAACGGGTTATCGTGGTTATTGGGCGCTTGACCCAAAAATTTACTCTTTTCCGGCTCGTTTGTGGTGCTGTGTGTGATGGGGCTTGTGGGTTATTTCGGGGTCCTTGGGCAAACAAGAAATCAACTGAATTTGCCCGACAATCAGCGAGTTGTGAGCTCAGCTCGGGCCAAATTTGTTTGTGCGAATTAAACAATTTTTGCCAAATTGAACTCCAAAAATCTACGTGGGCCCTCGCTCCTTTCGGAAGTCTATTATTTATTTACGTGTGAAATGGAAGCCAAGCTCTTCGAACACTTTTCAGTCGGCTGAGCTGACCCTCGGCCCGAAGTACACAGGAAACAATGTGTAGGAGGTAGTGATGGGAAAAGCTCAGATCAAGAAAAAAATGTATCTTAAGAAAGATATACATAAAATAATATTTAATAATAATATTTAAGAGCTCCAAGCTTAGCTAAATTAATGAATAATAAAAATAATAAACAATAAAATATATTTTAACAAATAAGTAAGCATAATAATAGTAAATCTAAAATAGTTACTATTAAATATATTTCTTGTGTTTCGTAGGCTGCCAAAAATAAGAAACACGTTTTTTATATTTAATAAAAATGTCAATTGCATTTGTAAAGTTTTTTAAGTTTTAACAATATAGCTCTTATTGCTTGTAGACATTTTTGGCTGTGTGGGCCAAATATTTGATTTGGCAATCAGGCGCAAATACAACAAATTTGCCACAAGAGTGGGTGGTGGGCGACAGAGGGCAGCTGGCAGTGGGCAGTGGGCGGTGGCACCTGGCAATTGCCTTGTCCAGTTCCCGTGTCAAATGCATGTCACACACACAAATGGACACACACCCAAAGTGTGAAATGAAAACACGGCAGCAACCGAAACGCGTTACAAAATGTTAATTTGCACTGACATTGGCGGGGCGGTGGGTGGCAGCTGGGCGGCAGGGGGTGGCCAGTGGGGCGGTGGCAACTGCGGCAGGTGCCTCGCCTGGCCACAAGGCAGCAGCTTTGTGCTCTACAGGCATTAACAAACAGCAGCAGCAAAAACAACTGCAACAACATTTGCAATCAGTCGCCAGCCAGCAGCAACAACAACAGGCCGCTTGATGATGACGATGACGAGCGACCGCTAACACCAACCGAGCTGCAACCAAATGACCAATGAGCCAACCACTGCCCACACACACACTCAGCCAGCTACCCACACACATGGTGGGACAGACACACAGACGGGGGGGAGATAGAGAGTCGACCATGTGTCAGGGCAAGCTTGTCGCTCGTTATACCCCTTAAGAAGGCTAGGGGGTATGATAGACCAGAGAGAAATTGAAAAAATATTCATTTACGCCATCTCGAAATTTGATTTTTTGTAATACTCAAAAAACCGCCTTCTAAATCACCTAGGTCCCTCTAGCAAACCCCTAAAACCCATTGCATACTTCTAGGCAGCTGAAGAATTCCTAGGTATATGTGTTAATATACGAATGATTTTTGGGAAATTATTATGATTTATGATTATATATTTTACAATAATCATTATAAATATATACGACTTAAGGTCGTGTTCTTCCGTAACTACTTTAAACGTCTTAAAGTAAGAAAGTTTAAGGGTTCTTCAAGGAAACCTTAAAATCCATTGCATACTTTTGAGCACCCGAGCAAAAGCTTAAACTTCCTATATATTTCTGTTAATATCTTTAAAATATTTTCAAAATTAATCGGACACATTATAACAGCTTTTGAAAACTTTAATAACATATTAATATCTTTTAGAATTTAAAAATCTTAAAAGCTTTCAAGCAATTGAAATAAAACCCCTGAAAAATTCTGATTTTCTCAGCTGCACCTCCACAGTCAACCCAGGGTGCAGGGTATCAATGACTGCCATAGGAATTCGCAGCGAGTGCCGCTGGTCGTTGGGTCAATGTTGATGCTGATAAGTAGCAAAACATGAGGTCGCCTGTAATTATGCGAGTGTTGCAAGTTAATTGCAATTGTGTGCAACTGACGGTAGCGAGATTAATTAAATTCATCCCGGGCACGGTACGGCACTCGCGTTGGCAATTGCAATTGCTGCTGCTGTTGCAGTTGCAGCAACGCCGCTGCCCCGCAGCAACATCCTCCTGCTGCTGGCTGCCATCACTCAATGCCAGGACAAGGCAATGGGGACAGTCAATCTGTTTATTTGCTTGTCCCGCCCACCGGCCCACAGCCCGCCTTAACCCACTGGTGCCCCCTGAACACCGCATGGCTGGCATTGTTTAAAGTTTACTAATTTCATGCGCACTGCTGCTCGCCCGCATTTGTGTTAGTTAAGTGATTTATTGTCGCAAAATTGTCATTATTAAAAATTAATGATGTCATAATTAAGTGTGTTGCTGCCGTGCATGTTGCTGCTGTGCAGTTGCTGCTGTGCGGTTGCTGCTGTGCTGTGCGTTTTATTGTGAAATGATTTACATGGCGTCACGGCCGAGGGGCGAAACATTAGCTGCTCCGGACATTTTAGCAGCGCAAATTTATGAACTGCAAACAACAAATATGCTCGATTCAATTTAATTTCCATAATTTAATTAGTCTTGTGTGGACAGCAGCGATAGCCCCGAAGGGGTAGCCCGTCCCGGGCACGAGGGTGTGCTGTTCAGGGGGCTAAGGTCCGGGCACCCCGTGCTGGGGGTGCCATTTGCATAACTAGTCGGCAAGTGGTTGCCCCTGCCCATCTGCCGGGTGTTCCGGTTCGATTCGGGCCTGAAAACAGAACGAGATATGATAATGGCGCCTCGAGGAAATCGAACTGGCCAGCCAACTGCTCCCCTGGAGTTTCGTTGCATCACAAGCCCACTTTCCCCACTTTCATCCGCTATTCCGCTGACTGTGCGATGTCAAAGGGTTTGATGGCTGCTCATAAAAATATTGCAACATTTTACACGTTTTTTGGGCCCATCATTTGGGCGGGGATAAAAAAGCCGAATTAGAGAAAGCAAAAACGCCAAGTCATCAAATGTTTACTCTGCTGGCAGGATTAGTTGTAGGAGAATATTGCTTTGAAATAAATGTATGAAAGATCAAGTTATTAAAAATAACTTTCAAACCACAATTCTTTAAAAATGAATAAACTAGTTCCCATTTCTCTTTTTCACAGGGCAAAGCCCCGTCGACTCTTTTATTTGCTTGGCCCCACACCCGCAGAAAAATGAATGGCTGCGAATTTGTCACTTTGTCAAATTGCAATAGTTGCAGGTCTGTTCCGAATGGGTTTTCCCCGCTCCGACTGTCATGATCGATGGTGTCTTTTATCCGGGTCCGAAAGGCACACCAGCTCACAGCAGCCACAGCTCAATGTATTAAAAATAATCACCGAAATGGCCAATAGCCGAGATAATAGCCGAGATGGCCAACTGCAATCGCATATGCATGAAAATAAAATGATGTAAAACTACATATTCATCCGCCCGCCGCAATTTTTATGGCGGCGATAAAATGGTAGTTTCCATTGAATGATAAAAGACGAAATGGGAGTAAAAATTGACCATTTTGAAGACGGGAAAGTAGGGCTTAACCCCTTGCAGGCCGGAAACGGGTTAATTTAAAGCTGCTACCTGCACTTTGCAGCCATTTGGAGTCCGGCTGCCTGCCAATATGTGCCGTCTGGTCGTATCCGGTGGTCAGCCACGCCCGCCTCCCCGCCCACCGGCGCAGCTTGCAACATAACTTCGTGCAGAAGCCACCGCAAATCAGTTTGGCCAGAGCCGCCTCGCCCAGTTGGCCCAAACCATTTGATTGATTGAAAGTCAGCCAAAGTTGGAATCGAGTTGGCTGCAAATGAACTGATGGACCGGGCCATTCCCTGGCCAGGCTAATTAGGCCCCGTCAGGCTTGCTGGAGGCCACTTCAGATACCCTGTAAATCAAAGGTATTCGGGTGGATGTTTAAAATACTACATTTACGATGTTTGGAATAGATAGAAGGCTACTTTAGATTGCCATATTAAACATATTTTCATTTGAAAAATTAAATGTATACGTAACAATCATCATTTTTTATACTCTTTCAAAATCCATAATAAATAATAAGAGATGCAGACAGCCCGAAGGCCAAGCCCAAAATGCACAGGCCATCAGTCGCCGGCAGCAGCTGCCGCTTGATTCGCCCAAATAAATTACACTTGCCATGTATTAATTTAAGTCATAATTTCCCATTGGCAAATCCCTCGATGCACAACCGAAAACAATGCAGAAACTGAAAAGCAACTAAATGAAACAAAGAGCTCCAAAAGTTTCAGTCGAATGCCAGGGCACACAGAACAACGACTGCAAAAAGGTCAACTAGTGCAAATAATGCAAATGTTTGTACAAATTATTATGTGATTTTGCAGGGGGTCGAAGGGGGCGGAGGAAAAGTTGTACAGCTTTGGCCAGTTTTCGGCCATGTCCCTGGCCACGCGGCGGATACGTAATCATTTTCCTTTCGGGCATTAAAAGTTGATTTTTATGCTGGCCAAAAACGCAAAACCCAACCAAACCGAAGCGAGAGACAGCCAGCACTTTCGTATTTAAACGTGATTTTAAATAACCGCAACAGATTTTGTGGTTTCATGTTGCATTTGCCGTTCGATAAGCGACAGCCCGACATCCCCGGGAGTACAGGGGTGGTTTAGGGTGGTCCAGGGATGCCCAGGGTGAGGCAGGGTGGCCCAGGGTGGCCCGGGGTGGTTTCTGGCTGCCTGGCGAGTTGGTTTGATAAGGTCCCCGGTTGCACAAACCGGCGGGGAACTGGCTGGATCCTGCGGTCAAGTGCATTTAAAATGCAAAATGCACGCATTTGCGGCAACACTGCCACGCTGGCGGAGCTCCGCGTCGGGATTACGTATTAAAAATGCCCAAATTCATAATTTTAAAATTGCAATTAATGTGCAAGTATTTTAAGCCCTCGATCCCTGGGGGACCTTTTTCTCCGCTCAAAAGGGTCAACAAATTGGTAGTTCGTCACGCTTTGCCCCGTCAAATGGCAAAGCAAATAGGCATTTTTGCCATTAGAAAATGCAATTATTAGCTTAGGGGTAATGTAATGCAGAGCAAAATTAAAGCCTTTTTATAACATTTTTAAGCCGAAGAAAATGTGAATGTTCAAATATGGGCTGAAAAATATACCAATGCCAATACGCCTGACTTTTTGCAACGAGTGTAATTAATATTAATAATCATTTTTTACCACCGCGTACTCACAGAGATTAACACTTGATTATTGTTAATGGTATTACCTAATGCACACACAGTCTAACACACACAAACAGAGGCCGCTCTATACACATTTAGGGGGCATAAACAAACAGCTTTCGTGCCCGCCGATTTGGGTGCGGATTTAAAGTCTGTTCTTTGGGTGGGTTTTGCATAATGCCTGCCACAACACTAATGACAGTGTTGAGTAACGGCTATCGATGCGCGTGTTCGGCGTTCTGTGTTCTGTGTATTATTTTGATCTTTTCACGTTGTCAGGCCTAACTTAAATATACAAGAGTTTGGTTTTGTGGATTACGATAATGGTTATGTCGGTAATTATGATTACTAGTCATCGCTATTCTTAGTTGGTTTGCTTTGTTTGTTGTTATTGTACTTACACTACGCACACACAAAAAAAATTTAACCTCTGACTGCAATCAAGGTCTGATTGATTTTCCGGGGAGACAAAAAAATGCACGTTTAATGCTAGTTATCGTAATCGTAGTCGCTATCCATTATTCCTTTGTTTATATCTGCCTATTTATATATATGTATGTGTTCCAAACGCCATTTTGCTGCACTGATTCCTTTGTGATCCTTTCCCCAGCCCATCTGAGCCTCGTCCTCCCTCTTCCATCTTAGTCCTTCCCCTTCGAGTCCTTTCCTCGGCATCGCCTTGTCTATATGTATGTTTAGTGGAAGCTCCTGTTGCACGCCGCTCGCTACTTACGTCATACGCTTACGATACGTTACGTTACGTTACCATCACGTCTCTGACTCCTAGTTCTGTTTCCAACTGGTTGCTGCAAAATATAAATAGTTTTTGTTTAGCCAAAATTGTAAGAATCGAAACCGTCTGAGGGCCCAAAAGTCTGCAGTAAAATAGGGAATGATTGTCAGTCAGAGCTATTCACTGTAATACTGCGTTAAAAATATCTTATTGCATACTTTTGGGAAATAAACATTTAAAGTAGATTTAAAAATGCTTTCTTATGTTAGAAATCCAGCAAAAATAGTTTTAAAAAATGTTTAAAATTATTTTGTATACGATAAAGCTAGTTTGTTTTTATGCTTATTAAAATTTGAAAATTTAAACTGCCAAACTGTCTTTTCTGGGAAATCACCTACATTGCCTTCAGATTTCCAGTAGTATTTTACCTTTGTAGTAGACCTCGCGGTACATGGTGGGGCAGGCGGCCTTGCCGTTCGTCTTCGTCGTCTTGAAATCAATGTTGGTGCGGATGGGCCGGTGCAGCAGCGGCTGGGGCGGCCTGTAATTGTTGCCCAGGGGCGCCTTCGGGTGGTCGGGGCTGCCCTGCATCAGGCGGCGCAGGGCGTGCAACTGAAGTAAAATAAAAAAATAAAATATTTGCGTTTAAGATCATAGCCTTATTTCTCAATGATTATATTCGTAAATATTGAAACATAGCTAAAAGTATGCACAATCTATAAACAGAGTAGTTAAATACTTAAAAACCATAATAAGTTCTTATATAGCCCGCGTAAAAAGTATGTTGGCTACGGTGCGAATGAGTAATAAGAGTTAGCTAGTTTCTGTGTGCCCTCAGCCAAAACTCGACCGGCATCATCGAGACACGGAAGTAGATCAACAATGGCTCGACAATAAGCCAATCCTCCGATGGAGATAAGCCGTAGAGCCCATCCATCGTTCTAACGTGCATAATTATAAACTCTTGCGCAAACACACAGCATCATCGATCCGCACTTAGCAAAAAATCAAGCTTGACACAAATTGCTAATCCTAAAAATAAGCGCTCGCTGAACAAAAAACTCAAAAAGAAGGAAAACCCTAAGGATACATATTCCCAACACACTTACAGAGAGGGAAAAGCATCGATGAGCCGACAGCAGCAGCAGCAACAACAACGAGTCAATAACACTTAATCTACTCAATCTGTTTATCAATTGACTTCCGTCAAAATCGCTTTTCACGACAACGTGGCCGGGTTGATGTTGATTGAGGAGAGCGGGGCTTCAGTGGGTTAAGGGTTCGGATCGGCGCGGCAAGGGGTGGTGGGGAATGCCCGTTCAAGTGTGAATTAAGTTGGGTACTCGTACGTGTGTGTGTGGATGTCCCGAATGTATGCAACACTAAATGGCACTCAAGGATTAAAGCCCGATTCTGGCTGAATTGTGGTTTAAAAAGAAGGGGTTTCGTAACAAACATGGAATTTAGGCACAAAACATAAGACTGTCTAAGCTGGAATTGTAAGAGGATATAAGAAACTGAAACATTATTTCTAGAGGTTTAAAATCATTACAAAAGGCGCCTAACAATATTCTTCAAATTAATTCTTTCAGCATTTGATTATAAAATAAATCACAGCATACTTTTAGGCAGTTTAATTTCGGTGTTTTAAGTGTCTAGAGCGATATATCTCCAGAGGTTTCAATCATCAAAAGAGGTTTCTCAAAGTGGTCTTCGAAGCTCGTTTCGACAATTCTCAAGGCATACTTTTATGCAACTTTACAAACTATTTCAAACATCTAGAGATTTCAGATAGCTTTTTTTAAAAGGTGTGTTACTACCAATGTCAGTTTAAGAACAGGTGTTAAAACCTTTAACCCTGTGGATGCCATCATCTTCCGGCTTCCCGGCTGCGACAGAGCGCAAGTTAATGGGTTAATTGCAATTTCAGCTCATGTCGCGCAGCTTCCTGTGCTCTCTGTCTCGATTTCGCCCCCTCTGGCCCACTGGTGTTACTTTAATTTGGTAAATTATGTTTTGCCAGCAAGGTGCTGTCTCTCTCTGCCGCTCTGCTGCCGTCTCTTTCGCCGTGTGTGTGCGGTGCAGCCAGTAAATTACGCTGCCGGAGAACCGTGGACCGGAGTCCTCGTCCTCGTCCTCGCCCTCGCCCTCGTCCTCGTCGTCGTCCTCCTCCTCTTCCTCGCAGTCGTGCTCCGTGGCTGCCACAAGTTGTAATCATGTGCCCATGGGTGCCATTGAGCTTGTTGAAGTTTTTATGAGTCTGCCTGCTGCAGTCGCGTGTGTGATGGTGTCCCTTTTCCGCTTTTCCTGCATTTCCCGCCTTCGCCGCCCTGCTTACATTGTTTACACGTATGCCGCTGGCCACCATTCAGCCGCTCCAGAAAACCATCGAGACCACCAGAACCCTCGGCCACCCACAGCCCACCGCTGGCGTCTTTATTACAGCGCTGCACTTAATAAACATTTGTGTTAAATTTTTTCTCCCCCCGCTTTTTCAGCTGAGTGTGTGGCTCCTCGCTGCCTTCTGCTCGCCATTCCTTTGAGTTATGGACACTATCCACTTTGTTGCTCCTCCAGCAGCAACTCAATTTAAAACTTAAATGAAATTAGCTAATAAAACAGAAGAAGCCGGGGAGCAACGGACACCGGAGCACTGTATACTAATTAACAAACATTAAGGTGCTCATCACTCAAAATGTTTGTTGTCTGCTTTTGTTTTCGGAGTTTGTGGTGGGGCGAGGGGCATCTTGATGAATTCGGTGGGAAAAATTATATCGTTGACTTTTTACTTTGTGTTGGGAATGGTCCGCCACAAAAGGGATACCTTTATTGATCATATATATACTCACTACGAAATTTTAAAATAACTCATTCCTATATCTATATATACAAAACCATCTCCAAATGGGAAGTTTGTAAATTAAAAATATATTGACTTTACCCCCACTCGAACATAAATGCATTCCTTAGTATATTTTTAAATACCTGTTGCTTTGTGATGTAAATGGGCTTGTTGAGCACCACCCAAGTTACTGTTTCGTGGCAGGCTGGAGCCGTTGTTGATCCATCGTAGGTCATATAGTGATCCGTATCCGGAAGCAGTCCGCGGATTGAGAGGCGTTTAACAAACGCCTCATCGCCGCCATAGCGAATGCGCTCAAGCTGATCGGTGAGCATGCGCAGCTCGGGATTCGAGAGGTCTCCAAGCTGTAAAAGAGAAAATGGGTATTTTTGAAATTTGTAGTTTCTATAATCAGTGACCGCCAAAAAACTGCTGAACTCTTTTTTCACGTCCACAAAATGCATTTTTGTCGTGCAATTATTTAGAAATGCCTCATTATTTTATGCTCAGCATACTTTTCGGCACCTTTTAAAGTGATATCAAGCCCGAGTCTTTTACAATTCCTCGATAAAAATCGCCTTAAATAAAGCTCTTATCGTAGCCATTGTTTATTTGTGGCTCATAATTTTTGAGCCCCTTGGGGGATTACTTACCTGCAGCAGTATGGAGACGCCCACAATGCCCTGGGCGCGATTGAGGGCATCTGAGAAATTTGCATACAGCTGGGAATTGTAGCCGAATATTTGTATCTGGGGAGAAGCAGAGGGGAAACAAGGAGTCAGCTGGAGAAATATATACGGAGAGAGAGGCAGAGTGAGATATATGCTTGGGGTCTGAATAGTTCTCCCCTTTTTTCCTTTTCGCCTGACTGGCCTGTCTGGCCTGCCTCCATTCTTTATTTCTCGTGTGCTGTGGCCAAAACTTTATTGTTGCTCAATTTAAGCACAAATGCATACAGAGGCGGTGACAGCCAACACAACAAGGGGGCGTGGCTGGGGTCAACGAAAGCTTCGCCTTGTTTCGCATAAATTGCCCCAAAATAATCCCAACTATCAACAAAATGCACACAAATACAAACACAAACATTAGAGCACGTGGGCAAAAACACACACTCACAGCCGCACACTAGGAGTTTGGATAGAAGATCAAGCAACAGAATCAGCAAATATTTTGCTTTTAGCCAAGACACCAAAAGGGCCAAGATTTTTCTTCCTCTTCCACCCACAAGCACACAGACACGTCTGCATTTGCACTTTTGTTTCATGTTGGCAACAAACGCCTACAGATGAAGAGGAACCGAGAGAAAGGGGAGAATGGTGGAATGGGAGATGGTAGAGGAGAAAGTGGTAGAAAGGGGAAAAGCAGGGGTCGACAGCGCACAATGAATCCAAAGCAAATGCTTAAAGTGAGGGTTGCACAGAAAATGTATCGGTTATCGATAAAATTTACAAAGCAACCGTCGATTGTTGGTTTGATCGTTCTTTGACGTAATCCCTTAGGTCTTTCGAGAAGTGCAGTTCGATTTAATGTGGTTGCCAATGAGTTTTGTAGAAGAAGACGTTCTTATAATCTATACGTAAAAGTAAATTTATTTTTAAATTATCATAACTATGTCATGTCATGTATTTTTAAATGGATTTGCAGTCCTGCAATCTTTGGATCCAAATATTCCTTTGAGTTTACTTTTCGAGCATCCCTGTGAGCTTGTGTAACATGTGTGCATGGATTTTCGGGGGATTTGGGCGTGGGATATGTTTGTTTTTCGACCCGGGAGTGTGCTCGTGCCTGTGTGAGTATCTCTGTGTGTGTGTGAGGAGCGTAGGTGTGAGTGCACTCGCTGGTTGACCAGACCAGACGCACCGAGCGGAAGGAAATGCTGCAGACAATAGTGAAAATAATAATAATAATAGCAGAGTGCACATACTGATGCCCGGCGGGCGGGGCCGTAGGCGCTGGGCAGTTAATAGTAGTAGCCCTGAAAGCCCTTCTCCTCCTCTTCCCCCCAAAGGACCCTGCCACATGTCCTGTTCCGACTTTTAACTCCGCTTTTTCCCTGGGAATTGCACATGCCGAAAGGAGAATGCCTGAAAAGAGCAAGGAAAGCGAGGAAATGAAGGGCGGCAGGCGGAAGGCGGCGAGGCGTGCATTTAAATATTAAAAAACTACATGCTGCAATTTTAATGTGTGCCCAGCAAGGCAAATAAAAATTAAATTAAATTAAAATTTCCCCAAAAGTTCCTCTTCCCCGAGTGTTTGGTGAAGTTGCGATTGCCGCAGCGGCGGAGAACGGGTGGCAAAAATGGCAACTAATGCAAATAGAACTGAAGTTTCTATCAAAAAATGAAGAGCTCGGTGGGTACAGTGCATTGCGCCAGTAACTGCAGGCTTCAAAAAAATAAGTCGGTCTTAAGGAAGTTCAAATCATATTTGAAGGTTTCTAAACGTATGCAATATAATTAAAATAATTCAATTTTTTTAGGAGTTAGTGTACGATACACTGACCTTTGCTTATTAATTTACCTTCTATATCTCCATTTGCAGTTGAAATAATCATCGATTGCGAAACGCACTGTCCCTGCGTATATGTGCATGTACTTAAGTGTATTTGGGAGTGCTGGTGGAAATGAAATTTTGACGAGACCACGGCACACAGAAGATGGTGGGGTCCTCAACGCTCCTCTCAGTTTCCTACCGAAGGACTGGGCACACTCCAGCCCCACACAAAATAGCTTCCTGCTCAGACACCCAAAAATAGGAGCAGATTCTGGGTGTTAACTGCACGGGAAAGCCGAACAACTTAACAACCAAGCAGCTTTGCCAGTTGAACAACAGATGCTGCACTTTTTGTTGGTAATTAAAAATTTAGAAGAAAAAACTAGTTTTGAAACTATGAAAGTTGGAGTAGACGATGTAGGTTGGAGCGCTTTGAATAAGCAAATATTAAATAATACATTTTTGGCAAAAATAATATAGAGCTGTCTGAGGGTGGGGAACGAAACCTCTCCAAAACCGCCTCAAACGAGCAATCAAGCAAGTTTAAACCATAAATAGACAGATTTTATGCTATTGAATTAAGCCCACTGCTTTTGCCTCAATGGTCCCTAAATCGAATTAAACTCCTCTCTCGCAAAGCAGCCAATAAATTGAATTTCGCAATACATAAATCACCTCAGCCTGCTCAATTTCTTATGCCTTCACACCTTGGGCCTAATATCTATGAAATTGAATCATAAAGACAACGAACTACCCCCTCTTTTCTTTTTGTGTGCCCAGTGGCAACAACACAATAAGTGGGAGCTGTGTGGGGGAGGAAAATTATACAATATTTGACCGCAAACTAAAATGTTATATTTCCGTTTCATTAAACAGCCAAAGCCTGTGGCAAGGCAAATAAATGCCAGGCAGTGTGTCTGCGAAGGCAACAACGGCGATACAGGGATAAGACAACAACAGCAATAACGGGGCAACAACAACAACAAGGGCAAATAGTGTAAGTACCAGCAAATAGCCGGACAACAAGCCGGCCAAAACGCAAAGAGCCAAAAGCCTAAGCGGTGTTAGGGGACGCCCCTTTCCCTTCCGACTGCCTTCCTTTCGCCCTCCAACCCCCTTTCTTTCCATCCACACACCTTCCCTCACCCTCCCCCAGCCATTCCATTCCCTCTAGTGTTTGTTTGAACAAAGCCAGCTCCTCTGGCACATTTCTTGGCCAACACAACGACACTAACACACACAGCTGCAGAGGAAAAGCTGGCCCACAACACACAGATAGACACACGCAGAGCAAAGGCAACTTAATCAGATCAATTACACATGTTTTCACTGCATGGATTCCGCAGACCGGAGAGCCCGGAGCCCCAGACTCAGGCCTAGTCTGCAGTCCTGTGTAGTCCGCACCCGGCCCGCAGTCCTCGGACGGGGGCTCCCCGACTGCCTTAGCCCCACAGCAGGAGCAGGAGTCAAAGCGACCAGCGCGACGCCAGCTGGTGAAACTTTGCCTGGCCAGCACAGTGGGTGCTTCTGCCTCATGGACCCCGCCACACAGTCAATAAGCAGGCCCTTACAGTGGGGAGATTCCGAGGAACCAGCGGTAAAAATAATAATATATCAAATTGCTGGCTTCATGAAAATTTAACAACCTTTTATTCATCTGTTAATTTATAAAGCTGTTTAACTTATATATAAGTCAAACATTTTTTTATTTTTATGTAAAAATACAATAGGTGGGTTAAAAACATTTTCTTCAATCAAAACCTTGTTAAATTTTCCCCTATCTTATTTTCCCTGCGGTTTTCGGAGCAAGAAGCTAGTTTTATTTCGGAGTTACAAAACACCGTCCCAAATCAATTGTCAAAGCAATAAACCCATAAAATTATACTGCAATCAATGCAGATAACCGTTTTCATGGCTCATTCCCAGTGCTAAGATAAGGAGGTAATAATTTGTGGCTTGTTCTTAGCCTTTAAGATTTCTGTGATTCGCAATAAATGCAGATAACAATGTTCCAATTTTTCCTTTATTACGAGCGTTGAACTAAAGACTAAATATAGGTGTGATAAAGCAGTGACGAAAAATAAGGTTAATCGACTTAGGAGCTTGCATTTTAGTTTGATATTTTCTAAGCATATATAATAAGCAAATATGAATTTTTAGTTTAGAGACTATAGTAAAATATGTATGCTGCTTTAAATGTTCGATTTGATAACAGGTAAAATTAAATCAAATTATCAATTTTATTCATATATATGTTAAGTATTCTGATAGTATCTCGATTTAAATAGTAAACGTTATTCGAAAACGCCCACTGTGCACAAATATTTTTCCTAGCAGGGGTAACAGTGGGCTTATTGGTTTGGCCGGGGCATGTTGATGGAGGCGGAGTGTGGCAGGATGAAGGACGAAGGACGATTCAGGAGTCGGGACGAGGAGCAGCATTCTTGGCCCTTCAGCCGCTTGACTTGGCTTTCGTGCTGCACTGACCGGGCACGATAATATTGGCCATGGCCAGCAGGGAGGCGGGCTAGCAGCTGGGAGGTTTAGGCCGAGAACATGGCCTCATGTCAACACTTTGCCGCCTATGTCTGCCCCCTTCCTCCCCTCTCGCTTTGGTCTGTGTCAGTTTTCTAGACAAATGAAGCAAATTAGCTTAACAACGCACTGGGGACATTGTCAAACACGCACACACACCAGCAGGAGAAGGCCGAGGAGCACCAGAGGAAGGAGCCGATTTACCGGACCCAGATCGCTCCATTTCTGGCCGCAGTTTGTCATGGTTGTCTGGACAGCCTCCTCCGCCTCCTCCGCCTCCTCGAGCACTTGCCGATGCACTTGTAGCACTTTCGGCTAATTATGCCCTGGCACTAAGGCGACTGAAAAACAGGGAAATGCCAGGCGAATGCGATTTGCTGGCGTTCTGAAAACGCGACCAAATGGAAAGGCCGAGAGTGCGAAAGCAGTGCCTTGGGATAACAAAGGCTGCCTGTAGAATGTGATGCCCGGGCAAAGAGCGAACTGATTCAAATAGCACGGAACCGATGTCCCCAACAGTATGCAAAGAAGTACTCACTACTTGCTACTTTTTTACTGCAAAGGCACCTTAGCAAGTGTTTTCAAAACGAACTGTTTTTTTTTTTTTTTTTTTTTTTTTTTTTTTTTTAATTAATATCTTTATTTAATATAATCCAGGAACAGATCTAATTAAAGCCTTTAACCTAAATGTTTTCTTAAGTAAATAATCTCTTAATTATAAATTATAATTAGTTTTCAACTTGGTATATAGGAGTAGATCAAATTACGACTAGTTTCAAGTAAATAATATATTCATATTAGTCTCTTAGGAGCAGCCCAAAATGTCTTCTTTTGAGCCTGCGAATTGGGATAGCCCCCTGTAATCTCCGGGCTAGACGATTACGGTGGGCAGTTAGACGGTCGTTGTACCTGCTTGAGAAGAACGATATTTGGTCTTCAACAAGACTCAGGTTTAGGTCATTGTGAAGCGTTTGGCCGCTAACGAACCACTCACAGCCAGTGATTTGTCTTAATGTTTTGTTCTGGACGGTTTGGAAACGTTTTCGGTGGGACGCAGCCGCCACTCCCCAAATTTGGATTCCATATCTCCAAGTTGGTGCGATGATTTGTTGATAAATGTGCCGCTTGCATCTTAGAGATAGTTTGCTTTTCTTGTTTAGCATCCAGAATAATTGGTTCCGCTTTAGGTTGCACATTTTGACGACTCTGGCAATATGTTCTCGGAAGGTTAGGCGTTTGTCCAGTGTGAGGCCTAGGTATTTCGCCTTAGTCGCTTGCTCTATGTCCACATTATTAATGTGGACCACCGGAGTTGTTTTTCGGCGTAACGTAAAGCAAACGTTTACGCATTTGCTTTCGTTGATTTTGATATTGTTCGCCGTGGCCCATTTCTCGAATTCGTTGAGGTAGGTTTGCAGCGTTTGTGAAGACTCGGTCTCACTGTTCGAGGAGCTGAGAAAGCAGACGTCGTCAGCGAAGCTGGCCAGCAGCATTTTGCTGTTGTCGTAGGTCATTTCTTCATAGCTTGGCTTGGGGATGTCTGCTGTAAAGATGGAGTACAGTAGCGGTCCTAAGACGCTTCCTTGGGGAACGCCAGCTGTAATGGCAACATTTGCAGAGATTGCGTCTCTGGACTGGACGCAAAAATCTCTGTTTGTGAGAAACGATCTGATGAGCTCAAACAGGTTGGCTGGCAGCGCTGTTTTGACTTTGGCTAGTAGTCCCGGGATCCAAACTCTATCAAATGCCTGTTGTATGTCAAGAAAGATGCCGTTGCAGTATTCTTTATTGTCGTAGGCCTTCAGGATGTGATTGACTACACGGTGCAATTGCTCAATCGTACTGTGGCCGGCTCTGAATCCGAATTGGTGCATTGGGATAGTATCATTGTCTTCTAGGTGTATTATAAGTCGGGAAGCTATCAGCCTTTCCATTACCTTCGATAAAGAGGGCAGGAGGCTGATAGGCCGGTAGGAGCATGGATCCTGTTCCGGTTTCCCTGGCTTTAGAATCATACTGATTCTAGCACTCTTCCATTTTTTGGGAAAGTATTGCACTCTAAGTATCGCATTGAATATCAATGTGATAAGTAATAGTGCTCTCTTGGGAAGGATTTTAAGTACTGCGTTGCTTATTAGGTCATGACCTGGCGCCTTTCGACTTTTGAGGGTACGTATCATGTTTGAGACTTCTTCCAGACGGATATGTCTTATTGGAGGTGACATCTGGAAAGGGCGCTGTAGTATTTCGTTTATTCTGTTGATATCCTCCTCGGATGCGAAATTAAACGCAGTGAATCTGTCGCCAAGGTGTTCCGCAAATGTTTGTACTTGCTCTTCTAAGGAGCGACACCAGTTACCATTGCTGTTCTTCAGAGGCGTAACTTTCTGTGGCATTCTTTTTACTTTTTTGGTAAAGGACCACATATTAAAAATGGAATCATTAGAATAGTCCATATTGGTCAGCATATGTTCGAATTGCGCATTTTTCAATTCAGCCATGGCAACGTGAAGCTCTCTGGCGCATCTATGCCATTGAGCTTTATCCTCAGGACTGTGCGTTCGAATATAACGTCTTCTCAGTGCTCTCTTACGGACTAGAATCTCTGCAATGGTTGGGTCAATTCTATTCGAGTGGCGTATGAGGGCTCTGCCATGATTGTTTGCAGTGTACACGTTTGCACTCCTCGCCGCATTTGTCACGTTGGTAGTGAAGAGGTCTACAGCGTCGTCAATCTCAGCAGCAGAGTTGAGCTCAATGTTAAGGCGTATCGATCTACATAGTTCTTCCTTGAAAACAGCTACATTTGTGTGTTTGCTAAGAAGTTGTCTACGTTGAGTGCATTGTATGGCTTCTGTTTTTAATGTAGTGATGAGAGATAGGTGGTCCGATTCAAGGTCCCAGCTGTCTCTGATGCTTAGCTTGTCGTGTGGAATGTTGCGATAAATTGCAAAGTCTAAACAGGATGGTCTTCGATTTACTGCGCTTGGATAGTATGTTGGTGCTCCAGTCGCCAGGATGTTGGCGTTAATTGAGATGGCGCTTGCAGCAAGTAAGTTACCTCGGTGACAGGTGATCGCAGAACCCCACCATGGATGTTTGGCGTTCCAGTCTCCGCTGATAAATGATCTTGGGAAGTTGAAGTTAGCGAATATGTCATCAAATTCTGATTGAGTCCAGCTGAAGTTCGGAGGGCAATAGATTGATCCGATGAATATTTGTCCTATACATGTTTGGATTCTGGCACCCACGATTTGGACTTTAGCATGGACGATTGGCTCGATGGGAAAGTGATTGATCTTTTTGTTAACCAGGATTGCAGCTCCACCCCTGTGGCTGCCGTCAGGTAGATTTGAAGTGTAGACTTCATATCCAAATAGTTGAAGGTTGGATGTCTTCGTTTCAGTGAGAAGGAGAATGTCAATATTCTCTCTCTCCGCAAGGTGGCCGATTTCCGTCATTTTGCCGGCAGCACCTCGCGTGTTCCAGGTGAGAATTTTTATTTGGGACATTGTGTAAGTTGCGCGTTAATTGCAACCAGCATCTTCAGCATCTGGGCTTGCATGGCGTATAGACCTTCGATAGCTTTTGAGAGCGATGCAACTGCCATTTCTAGTTTAGATTCTTGTGCATTTTGCTGTTGTGACACATCTGGGAAAAAGTGCGCATGATTTTTTGCACCGTAGTGATGTTGCTGTTGAATGGCGTCCTGTAGCCTATTTGTTAGGTTTCCTGGTCGTTTGTTTTGTTTTTCCGTGATTGGATTTGCATTTCTGGCTATTTGAGCATAAGAAACTCCATTTTCATAATGTTTGGGTGTAGAGTTATTGTTTGTGCTCACTTTTGGGGTTTTCTGTACATTTTCGTTCATTTTGAGCAATTTTTGATAGGATTTGCAGCCACGGAAGTTAGCTGGGTGATTTTCACCACAGTGAGTGCAAGTTGCTGGTGCTTCTTTGCTTCTGGGACAATCTGATGATTTATGGTAGTCACCGCAAGAGACACAGATAAAAGGTCTGTAGCAATATCTTGCAGTATGACCAAACGATTGGCATCTCCGACATTGCACTATGTCTTGTGCTTTTCTGGCTACTTCAAAACGGACGCGTTGGCGACATAGAGATCGTAGTTGGAGTATATCTTTGTTATTTAGATTCTTTTCTACATTAATGAAGAAGAGGTTCATCTGTTCACCGCTCTTGTTGCTTTTTGGGTTATATATTGATAGAACTTTATGCCCCTGTCTGAGTAATTCCTCTTTGATTTTATGATGGAGCTGTGAATGGTGTAATCCTCGCACAACAACTCTGAATGGTTTCTCGTCTTTCAATTGATAGCAATGGAATTCAATTTTCAGGGAATTTAGTTGTCGTACTACAGCCCTGTAGGTGTTTGCGTCTTTGGTGTAGATTCTGTGAGTGGAGCCCACAGAGGATTTGATTTCAACATTTTCAAGATTTGTAACTTCCTCGATAGCGATAAGAAGTTCGTTCACGTTTGTCACGTCCATAAGAACGATTGGTGGTGGTTTTGGACTACCAGTAGAAGCAGATTTTACCGTAGATGAATCAGTTTTACTTTGTACGTTTGCGTTCTTGTTATGTGCATTGCTGTCTTTAGCCTTAGAAGCGGTGTGAGAACGGTAAGCCGCTGCTGCAGCGCTAGTCGATGGTTCGTCCACACTATTGCAGTCCATCTCATCGTCATCAACTGATAGTGTTTCGAACCTGTTTGCTGACACAGGGTCACTGGGTTCTAAATTTCTAATATCGGCACGTTTTCGTTGACTTATTGGTGAGTTCGATGACCCCTTCCTCTTCTGGCTCTGGATTTTTTGCCATCTGGGTGAATCAGATTCATTGAGGCCCGGTAGAGGGGGGAAGTCTATAGAAGTGCTTAATGCTTTAGGAGGCATAGGCGTTGAGCACATGCCACTGCATATGCTGGGTGATGATGTAGTGTAGGTATATATTGGACTGTGAGTTGTTGTCAGAGTACTGGTGATACAGGCTGCATTACTGCTTGATACTGCTATACCATATGAGTTAAGCTTGCCGCTAGTGGCCAGATTTTTTGCCAGGGTTAACTCTCCTGGAATCACCTCGTCCATGACGGCTTTTCTCAGAGCTTCGCCCAGAAGCATTGTTTCTCTGGTATTTGCCATTTCTCTCGATTTTATGCAAAGTCGAATGTAAGTCAATCACTGCTTTTGTTGCCCCTCTTGTACGGCTGCGCGCAGTGTGAGGGGAACAGCGATGCCCTAGCGGGCACAAATGCAGTCTTGTCGCACTACACTTATGTTGTTGTTGTTGTCCCACTGCCGACACTGCGCTAGACAGCGTCCGAATTTTTATGATCTGTGCTATTATTAGCACACGAAGAATAGATAACAAAATAATAACGCGTAAGCACGCACTTTGTTTTTTTTTTTTTTTTTTTCCCACGACACAACTTGTCAAAGAGTTGATGGCCTACTGGAAAACGAACTGTAATTATTTTAACAAAAGAGCCCAGAAGCATGCAACAACATTTTGAAGTAGCATTGCCAGCGACGTTTGTTTTTCGTTGCATACTTTTAGGCACCTTTACAAATGTTTTGAAACTTCATTTTAGTCAATTAAAATAGTGCAAAAGAAGAGTTTTTATGCAGGACTTAAGATCTCCAAGACTATTTCCCTAGTAAGAAAGAATTAAGAGTAGATTATCGTGCTAGTCACTAACCAATTTAGTGTTTAATGCCCATTAAACTGTCAACAAACCCTAGCTGAAGCCACCGCCTTATTAGTCGCCTTCAGTTGACCCACCTAGACGTTTAAGCCACTTGCAAATTCTCCCAGCCAGACGCTTTAAGCGCCGTCTTGGCCAGCTCGCCATAGAGCACCCGCCTTACCTGGCATCATAATCCAATCAGGAACTTCACCGAACTCATTACCCGCCCGCTGAAATCCACTCAGCTCCCCATTAACGACTTAGTAGCGTTTTAAAAGGTGGAAAAAACGTGCTTTAATCGCTGCCAGCCCGCCTGCCGCTGGTTATCCTTTAAACGGATTTTCCGAAAGGGGTTGTGCACAGCGACATTTTCCGGGGGAAATCGACGGAGAGCGGGAGAGGGCGGGGGAGGGCGGTGGAGGGACCTGCTAAAATTACAGCACGACCTCATTAGCAGCAAATATTTTGGCGTTCGTTCGTGCTCAGTCACTCAGGCACACAGATAGAGATACAGATACATTTGTATATTTAAGTACTTCATGGTTAGCGCGTAAATTAATGGTTAAGCCATCGCCGGTTGTTGGTCGTTTTGGGCTGTGTTGTTGCCAGTGGTTGCCGACCGCAGGCAGGCGGGCTGGGAGGGGTTAAGGGGCCTGAATCTGACCATAACGAAGGGGGTTAACCCATTGCAGCGCCTACCGATGGGTACGTGATGGACGGATGGCCAGATGGCCGGACGCCTGTTTATCTGCGCAAATCGCCCCCTCACCTACGCCCTTGGCGATAGTTGGCCTCGCAAATTCACAGAGCCCCAGTCCCCCCACCCCCTGCCTAACCCGCCCGAACCAAGCCCCTGGTGATTAAATTCCAGCCACAAGACAAGTGCTAAATCACCGCGGCCCAAAACAAATCAAAACCAGGCAACTGTGCATTGCAAACAGAAATAACGCATAGCTCTGCGGATAGCGCCCTGCGCCCGCCCCTGGCAATCACCTTGCAGGTGCGAGGGTGCGCCACAGGCATCCAATGACAACAGGCTGCCGAAATCCAAGACGGCTGCAATCTTGTGCGGATTTCATGGGGATTAATTAAAATTGCCAATTACGAATTCATTAAGGCAGATCAAATTCCGCGGCGGCCCATTAGGGCGGCTCCCGTTACGGCCGGAAAGTGCCTTACGTTGGCCGGAGACAGCGGCTTCCGGGGAGCGGAACGGCAGCTGGACCTGGAACTGAAGCTGGAAACGGGATCCGGATCCCCAGCCGGTCCTGGCCCTATTTTTCCGACGAGTTGATTGGGCCAATGGCGAACAGTGCTTGTATTTTCGGACAGGGTTTTTATTAATCAACCAGGCGGCCTTGAGTTGTTAAGAGGAACTTTGAGAGGTAAGAGGAACTTTTTGGTAGTGAGGTAGGAACAGGGGATCTCTCCAGGTACGCATCTCAATTAGCTAATTCAATACTTAGATATGTTATGACGTAGAGAAACCATATGCCGACCAATATTGCTGATTATAATCACAAAGGCTAAAGGCGAAATTGAAGAGGTCTCAAATAATTGTAATTATTTATGAACAAAATGCCTTTCTTGGTAGTTTTCGGAGTGCTTACTTCTGGCCAAGGATCAGCATCCTTAATTTATTTTTAGATTCTCCTCTCCTCAGGTCTGTGCCTCGCTTAAAAACAGTTTTCAAGGGGGCCCCAGTCCCAGTCGCAGTCGCAGTCTCAGTCTGCGTCTCAATCCCAATATCGGATTGCGTCTCCCATTTCAGTTTGGCAATTGTTTGTCACTTTGGGCTTAAGCCGACAAGGCAGACTGGCAGAATGCGTTTTAATCACTCTATTGTTGGCTCAAATCGGAGGTCGAGGCGGGCGCAGGGCGGGGGACTGTCGGGCTGTTCTCGAGGTCTGGAGGTCTGGAGGTCCCGAGGCCCCGAGGCGGGGAAATTGGAGTCTGCGACTGCCTGAGTCAGGCAGCGTCGAAGTAATTTAACCGAAATACACGGCATACTTTGTCATTCGCGGAAGCGGACCAGAGCTTCGCCCCTGGGCGGGTTTCTAATTAATTTGCGTTGACATTGGCGGCAAGCCGGCGGGTCGGCGGGTCGGCAGGCGGGGTCAAAGGTTGCGAGCCACCAACTGCTGACATGCAACAGATTTATAAGGTTATTTGTTTGTCGTCTGCAGCCGGCAGTCTGCAGCTGCTGTGGCAGCTGCGGCTCACTTTTTGATTGCCTGGCAGCAAAAGGAAAAGCAGTGGAAAATCGCTACAGGAAAGGCGGACAAAAGCGCCGCACGGCACAGCGAGTGTCGGGACGGCAGGCAAATGGAAATGAAAATGGAAATGCGACTGGGAATGAAAATGAAAACTGTGTCGCACATCACTCAGGGAAACTCAGCTCAACCCGTCTCAACGCAACTCAACTCATCTCAATTCAGCTCGACTCGAGGCAAGTCAAGTGGCCAAGGACCAGGGACCGAGGACTGGGGACCAGAGAGACGCACGACGGATTAACCCTCCGGGAGCGGAGGACCCTCTGCCGGCGAGGGGTTCTTAAAAGAGCGCCAAGGAGGGTTCTTGATTTCGCGAATTTGCCCTGCGAGGGCGGGCCACTCTAGCAGACAAGAAAACGACTGGAAATCCATTATTAGCACCTACTTAGAAGGCAGGATAGAGAAACAGGTTACTCCAGCCCAGGCGACCCAAACCTAAACTTCTCCAGTCCATAAACTTACTAATCGAGTACCAGTCTCGAAGCGGCTTAACTCAAATTCAATCTACAATCACCAATTTGGCTAAACTAACGATTTTTATTTCGGTTAGCTATAATTTTTGCCAAATGGCGACTCCAATCTTCAACTTCTGAGTCCGTAACCTAGCCAATCTAAAGATATCTGCCCTACAAAATAAGCTTTCCGAGTAATTGTAATTTTAAACAGGGGGACCCAAGCCTTCATCGGTCACATCACTGCGTTGTTCCGTCCTGTGGCTCAATAATCTTCTTAGCATTTCCTTCAGATTTATGATCTGAGGGATGGCCACTAAAACTGCGGGGTGTTGGGCCCTTGAGTTGCCGAATAAAACCTCTCAATCTGGTGGCAAAACACAAGTTATGGGTTCATTAGCACCAGACAGTGACTAATTCGCAGCAACAGCTTGGCCTAGTTAATGAACATCTGGCCAGGGGAATTTGTCAGGGATTAGCCATTCCGGCCACATCCCCAGCAGTCATCGAGTCAGCGGCGAGCACTAGCAGTTAGTTGTGGGTCCGGGGCAATAAACATCCAGCCGCGGCGGTGGCAAATCCTTTGTCGGGAGTCGCGGGTATTTGCATACTTTTAATAACGCGCTCGCAAATCAACTGGAGCGAGCCTGTGTGTGAACTTGACATCAAATGAACAAAACACGGACCCGGCGAGGCTAAATCAAATTTGACAAACAGCGAACAAACAAGGGCGGGCGCACGCATGTGTTCATTCCGGAAAATGCAGGGGAAAACTCCGGGGCGGGCTGTGGGTGGAGGGCTGGGGTGGCGACAGACAAGGTGTCTGAGCGAGTCGCAACAACGCCTGCCATATGACACATAAATGTGTCCTCCTGCTTGCCGAAAACAATGTTCAAATAAAACAATACAAAGTCATCAGCCATCAGGAGCAGGCTGTGAGTCTGCAGGAAGACGCTGCAGCAAATCATTCACTCTTGAGTAATTGAATCTGGAGGGGAATTTAAAAGGAGAATGTGGGTAATATTATATAGTACATATGCCCTAGGACATATATGGATACCTAAACATACACAAACTAGTTTAAAAACATGGGATGGTCTTACACCTACTATACCTGAAGTAAAATGAATGTTCTCTTCGCAAGCCTGGTCCCAAACAGAACTTGTAACTGACTCTAATAAAATAAAAAAAAATTTACTAAACGACTTATTACTATGATGAAAAAATTTGTTAATTCCAAAGTAAGTATGACAAAACTCCAAATTTACCACTTTTGGGAAGTGAAATGATGTACCGAATAAAAGGTAGCCAAATATAACATTCGAAGGAAGTTTATTTAACCTCATGAATTTATTAAGGCCCGCGCTGAAGTATTTAAATAAATCAGATATTTTGACATATTAAACAGGCAGTTCATTTGTTTAATTTTAAGCATATATTCTTCTGATAATTGAATAAAATATCCCTATCACTAAGCTGGGCTGCCTTGCCGTGAATGATGTGCCGGGGGCGTGGGAGTGCAAAGCGGAAAAGCGAGGGCCGGGGCTGGAAAATCAAAGCGCCAGACAAGTGGGCCGAGTGGCGTCTCCGGCATGTTGAACCTGGCGACGACGTCGTCGCCCTGATGACAACGCCGAGAATCCAGACAAAGACGCCGAGCTCTTGGCTTTTTTGACTTTGTTATTTATTTTACTTGCCACCCCTGGCCCCCAGGCGCCCCCTGTTTTTTGTCAGCGACAAATCGACATTTGCTGCATTAAATACTGATCAAATACACTTCCGCTCGTTTATCTGGGCAAATATTTGAGCGGGCGGGCTAACAAGTTTACAGCCACTGGCTGGCTGGCAATGAAATGACGCAGGAAAAGTTGGAGACCCCGGCCCCGATGAAATACCATTCCGCTCCGCAGCAGCCGAAACAGCAGCAGGGCAGACACAATTGAATTGTTAAAGAGGGAAACCTGCTGACAGGCGGGACCCGAAATAGCATCCAGAGCAGGCCTTGAGCCCCAGCCCCAGCCCCGGCAAGTGTCAAAGTGTCCCCTGCTAAATTTAGGCCTCACCCAGGCCGGAAATTGAGAGTGACACCGGTGGCAGTCCCCACCAGAGGGTACAGGTAATATTCGGAGTGCAGGGCTGACTCACCTCCGCCGGGAACGTATAGCCCTCGACGCTGTGCTCCGACCCGAACTGGTCGTTCAGCCCGTAGTGCATGTGGATCTCGTGGAAGCGGTAGCGGTACGAGAGCGGTCCGCCCGAGATGTTCACCGGCGTCTGCATGCCGTCGTAGTTGGCCACCGTGTCGTTGCCGGCCGTGAAGATGACGCTGTGGCCCGTGTTAGTGATCAGTCCGGATATCTGTGAAAAACCTTTCAAGGTTAGTCATACAAACCGATGTACATATATAGGCTATGAATGTCCAAGGAAGGGGTGGTATAGCTTAATAAAATTGCAAACGTTTTGATACTTATACAAAATAAACCTGTTAAAAAATATACTATAGAAAACGATCTAGCCCTATAAACTTAGGTGTCCACAGAAAAATCTCTAAAGAGTATACATGGATCTGAAGAACTTGCTCTTAAAAAGCTTTAGTATTATTTAGATAAGTTAATGTGCCATCAAAAGAAATAAAATCTATCCCATTAATCAAACATCCCAATCTAATTTTTTAAAATTTGGATATAGTACATGTATTGCCTTTTTTAAAAGCAAATTATAAAATAAATAAATGTAATAGATAAAAAATAATTAAATAAGTAAAGATCTCCGAAAAAGAATACTAAAGTATTAAGGATAATGCTAAATAATGAGTTCCTGCTGAGTTGGGCAATAATAAACCAAATTAAGATCTATGCCACCTTTATTCCTCTACACACATCCCTCCCCCAAGGGTTTCTTGAGGGGATGGGGATCCCTGGACTCACCCTGTGCTTGTCGATGTGCATGGGCCGCAAGTTGGGATCGAAGAGCAGGCGCTGGGGCTCCAGGTTGACCGGCGACTGGCGACGCCCCTTGTTGCAAAGCGACCACTCCGGGTTGATGAGGCCCCAGAAGGCGGGTCCTGAAAGGGTGTGAAGACGGGCACTCTATAAGTCAGACCATTCGCATCGATCCCGATCCCAGTTTCCAGTTCCCAGTCCCCGTTTCCAGTCCCCTCCCGGGTGGCACAAAGATTTATGAACCCAGTTCGCCTCAAACTGTTTCCAAAGTTTCCCAGCCGACCACAATTGTGGGTTGTTGGCTGGCTGTGCTGCAAAAACCTGCCGCAAATTGCATAATGGCAGAGGGGGGCCAAAGGGGTCGAAGGCCAGAGGCCAGGGGCCAGGGGCCAGAGGCCATTACAATATTTGTCTGCATCTGCATAGGTGTTGGCCTGCGTTGGTAGTTTTTTCGGTGGGTTTCTCGTCTCTTTGATTCTGGCCACACAACTAAGCCGTGTAGCCATCTAGCCCTGCAGCCCCTCTGCAGAAGCCCTGACTTGTTTAATTTCGTGCGGTTTGCTTAGCTTTCCAGTCCCACTGTGGCTCTGAAATTGCAGCTTTATCTGCCTCTCGCCCCATCTCTGTCTGCGTGCTGTAGCCATCTCTCTCCGGCTTTCCGGCTTTGGCCAACTTCAGCTGGCAACTCGGCAGCTTAATTTATGGCAATATGAAATCAAGCTGAGCTGCCACAAAAAACAATAGGCCGCCTTTTTTATCGCCAGTTCTGAGGGAACGACACTCTCCATCGGGCTTTGGTGCCACATAATCTATGGGTCCTTGTGTTTTCAGCAATTGAAAGTGTTTCGTTTGGCCCGAGGAGCTGTGGATTTAGGGGTGACTTCGTTTTGTTCTTTGTAGGTGCACTCTGTATCCTTTCGATCCAACTAACAGGTGCTCCACTCCGTGTGCTGCTACATGGTCGGCTGTGTCTTAATTGAGTTTATGGTTTTATTTATATTCTTAGCTTATCCCCGCCATTTGCCGTGTTTTTCGCTCGCTTGCTCAAGGATCAACCCATTATTAAAACCTCTTCTCGTCGCTGCATTCGAGTCCGTTCCGTTCCGGCCACTTGTAATCCCATTTATGGCACACATTCGCCTCCAAGCTCCCGCCTCCCCAGAATGGCATCCATAAAAATGCTTCGCCTGCAGTCGCATTGCGTATACGACACGTAGTACGTCGTGGGGTGGGCAGGGGCGTCGGGCGGTGGGCGGTGGGGTGGAAGGGGGCAGGTCCTGGGAATCAACACGTTCGCTGCGGCCGCAATCAGGAGCTTCAATCATAGATATGCCACGTACTCGCGTTTAAGCGATTGTTGACCTCAACGACGCCATCGCATTAGCCAAAAAGAAAAGCCAAAAGAAAAGCGGATAGGAATGGGGCAGAGGGCTGGGGAAGGGGAATGGGAATGGAGAAGTAATCCTGAGTGGGAAAAATAACCAGTGCGGCTGATGAAAAACTGGGATGCCACGGCGTAAATGGGTTAGGCAATTAACTCTCAGGAGCGTGGCGATCTCAAGAATGGATTAGTTACAAGCTCTTGTTCTATAGCCAGATTAGCGGAAAATCTTTGGCAAATAATCATAGACCAAATAACGTTTTTTTTGTCGAAACAAAAGTTTAACATCATAATAGCAATAACTTCCATGGCATATGATTATTATATTAAATATATCATCATTTTATTTGGATCCTTATATGCATTTTATTTGAGTTTAATAAAAACCATTATTTGGTAAAAAATCAATTCATAAAAAATCTATATTAAATATTTGTTGATCCTAGGACTGGTGTATGTAAAATTTATTTAAATACAAATAATTTTAAGGCTCTTATTAAGCTTATTTAAAATTGGAGTAAATAAATATGAAATCTTAAAATGCAATGTCATGATTATTTCAATGTTTTTGAACATTGAACCAGTAATATTTACTTCAGAATTAATTGTTTTACAAAAACCTTTCTAAAATAAATATATTGTTCGTCAAAAAATGAGGTTTAGGGACTCCCAGCTCGTGTCACGGCCTCATCGCCAGTGCGATTTCGCGGAGTGTGGCAGGGAAAGTCGGGGGCACGGGTTCGAGCACGGGCAGAAGTCTTCAGATAGCGCCGAGGAGGATGTTGCAGTCTCGAGTCTATTAAATTGCGGTCTGGAGTCGAGTCAATGAGGCAATTGCCAAACGATTTTAGCAGCCATTAACAACATTAGTGGCCTGGCTGACTGGAGCTGGATGAGGATGTGGATGTGGCAGTGGCAGTGGAGGTGCAAGTGGATCCACGGGCTGTTGCCTGCCGGGTGGTTTTACTGGTTTTTAACCCAGATAGTTGGGTGTTGCCTAAGACCAAGACTGGAGGCGGTGGCCTGAGGCACGCTTCGTTTGATTCCGTTTGGCCGCCTTTATTTGGCTCGTTGGGAGTGCAAATCACGTTAAACAAGTGGCACGTTGCAGCTGCAACTGCAGCTGAGGCTTAGCCGTCTTTTCGGGGCAACCTTTGGCCCCCTTTTCCATTCCAGAAGCCCCCCGCCACCTCTCAGCGGCTCAGTGGCGCCCCTGACGAGGGATTTCGGGTCCTCCAGCCGACATGCATGCAATGCTTATGTAAATTTATTTATGCCAAAAGAGACACAAAGTTCGCCTCGGATTTCGGTTGCAATTTGTTGACAACACGTGTTACAAGATACCCCGTTGCCAGGCTTTTGCACGGCGAGAAAACTTGCACTTGGAATTCTCAATACTTCATGCACTTTAGTGCTGCTTAACTACCTAAACTTGCTGGATTTTTATGAAATAAATTATATTCTTGTGTCATAATTGCCACACAAAACAAGGGAGATACCATTTCGATTCAATATGCCTTTAAATATTTAATAATTAAAAAATCTGTTATACACTTCTAAATAAGACCGCCTGAAAGTAATATACGATATTTGAAGCTTTGAAGTAATTGATTTACCTTACAGACAATTTAGTTAAAAATTGCACTAAATTGTTAAGATATTTTAAACAACATCTTCAATTTTTGTGCCTTGCCAACACTGTTCTCCTGCTGAATTTCGGTGTTATGCACTTTAAGCTTGAATTTCCAGCACTGGCCGCTCCTCTTCTCCCCGCCAAATCCAATTCAAAATTCAAAGCACTTGAACTTATTTATGCATTTGTCTTGTGCAAATGGCGTCGCCGTTGTGTCTCTAATAAGATTAAGAAAGATGCTTTCACCGAGCAGCGAGGGAGGGAGAAAGGCGGCCAGAGAGAGAAAGCGAGGGACAGGGACAGAGCAACGCTTATCGGCTGTCTGCCGTCCTGTCTGGACATAATCTCCAAGGACCTTTGCCCCGATTTCGCCGCCAGCAGTGACACATGGCGAACTGTTCTCCATTTCTCCGACGGCGATGGCATTTCGGTTCTCCATTCTCCATCCTGCATCCTGCATCCTGCATCCCTTTCTCCGCTTTCTCCGGAGCCCCTCCCCCTTTTCTGCAACGTCTGGGCCTCTGCTTATCACGTTTCAACGCCAGACAATGGGGGGAAAAAGGAAAGTTCGCTCTTTCTCCGCTGGGCTCTTTGAATACTTTGTCTGCTTTCCATTTGACAGCTGCAAATCGGCTTCGTCTCCGCCTTGCCACCCACCCCACCCGTTTTCCAGCCCCTTTCCACCTCCTTCCGCCGCTTTCCCATGCACTTCACGCGTGCAGCTTCAGTCGCTGAGAAAATCGTTTTACACCGGCAACAACAAGAATCGCCCATGGCTTTTCCGCGCCCCTTCGAGCAGGTGGAAAAGCAATTCCACTACCCACCCCGCAGTTTTCCCCCCAACTTTGTTGCTGTAGCGACGCGTGCTGCTCGTTGGCTGAAAATTTTACTTTCCGCTTCCGTCCGTGGTTATTGTTGAGCTTTGATTAAAATTTACTTTGTTGTTGGTATTTATGAAACTTAAACGGGGCGGCACTGCCGGAAAGGCGGAAAAGCTTACCCGAGATGCCATCGTATGTCCACCAATCCTCCCAGCTGACGGCAAGCAGAACTGCAAAGAGAAAGCGGGGAGAGTGCATCAGATTTCCGATTTCAGATTTCGATTTTCGAGTTGATGAATATAAGCCGCGAACATGTCAAAGATCTGATTGGGTCAATATATGTAGATACCCGGCTTTAAGCCCCTACAATGTTTGCCCGGGGGCGGGGGTGACTTAAAAGTGCCGGGAAAATAGCGGGGAGCTTGCAGGGGATTTTACATTTTAATGACTGAACGAGAGTGGTCTCCTTGCAATTTGACTCTTTCGAAAGGGCTATTTGTATAGATTTTTCCTTTCACCACTATCGATATCTTTGTGTGTTTAATACCCCAATTAAAATATATAAGCTTGAGTTTATTTAAGTATTACCTGATTACCACGAACTTACGCACGTCTAAAGGGGAGTATATTATTAAATAAAAATAATGATTTATATTTATTTTATATATATTTTGTTTCTGTTATAATATTTATTTATTTTATCTTTATATACATTACCTGCATACATAACATTATTTTTTATATTTTTAATATTTAAGCTTGATTTATTTATATTTTACTTAATTACATACATACTTTTAAAGGTCTGAATATTATTCATATATTTTACTGATGGGACATAACTTCAGTTATGATTTATTTTATGTCTTTTTTACAATGTTTGAGCTAAAGTTCACACAAATACTATTTTATTTCTATGAACTTAACAGTTAGTTATCACAATTGACACTAGTTCCTTCAAAAATAATTAAATGGATTTTAAATACTATGGCTCCTATCTGTAGACTAACCCCTAAGTAGTAAATGTGCTGCCTGCTGTGCCTTTCCACTAAGTTAATGGCTCATTTGCATTGTTTCAAAAACATGATGAATAACTTATTTCCTTGTCTCGCGTAAGCAGCCACTTTTTCCTGCATTTGAGAGGGCATCACGAATTTGATTCGAAACTTTTTGGGGCCGTCCTCCGTGTCCTGCACTTTGTGAAAATGATTTTTGCTTACTTGCCTTTTAATTTTTTCGTGTTCGAGTTGGTTTTCGCTTTTTGTTCGCCGGCTCGTTGGCTCGTTTTTGTTTTGCGGCTGCTTTGCTCCTTTTGCCTTTGCTTTTTGCCCGCCCGTAAATTCACTTCCGTCACTTGTTAACTTTAACATTCATCGACACTTTTTGCCTTTTGGCCCTTTTTTGCACCTCACTTTTTCTGGCGCTGGCGCTGGCGCTGGCTTCTGGCCTGGGAATGCAGCTGAAGCACTTTGTTATTTTGACAGCCGACAAAAAGCGGGCCAATGCCTTTGCCCCAGAAGCAACCCTTTGGACCAGCGACCTGCACTCTTTCTTTCCTTCCGCGACTCGAATCAAAGTCAAGAAATGTTGAGTCATTAAAACGCGTTGCCAGGCCCCATAATCCACCCACTCCTCCGCCACTCGTCCGCCGCCCCCGTTCCCCACAAAGTGCAGTGCGAAATGCACTGTAGTTTCCGGCAAGGAGTTCCTCGGTCTCGGGAAAAACCCCAACGAACTCGGGTTCCACTCCAGATATTCTTGCGAAACTTTCTGAAGGGTGTTATTAGGTAGAACGAGGTATATTTACCAACGAATGCTTGGGAGGTTGTTTCCTTTTGGCGGAACTTGGGTCTATGGTTTGCCAACTGATCCTCTCATACGGTAATATAACCGTATATTTAAGAAATACAATTTTTATGACAATTTGAAAGAACACCTCTACTACGTATCGCTTGTTCAACCTTTTAAAAATATATATTCAAACTTTTCCCCAAAAATTCCCCTATGTAACTGCTTTGCCGAGCCAAACTTTGGGTCACAACCACCCCGAGTTCCCAGCCTTTCCTGCCCCTTTGAAATATTTTGTAAAAAGAGCAAAAACCTTGAAAATGCTGTGGCGAGGGAAGGGCGAAAAGTAAAAGGCAACGACAAGAGCAACATCAACGAGAGTAATAACAATAATAATAATAATGCAAAGTCATGGGCAATGATTGAAATTAATGGATTTCTAAATGCTCAGCGTCATTGCAGTCCCCTTGCCTGCTCTTAACCCTTTCGCAACTCAAAAGGGGGAGTTAACCCGCTGTCGACAAATTGTGGCTTTGGCTGAATGGTGCGCACTGCGATTCACAGAATGTCCTTGTGATTCGTAATTTGTGTGGGGCACTTGAGGATTTATTATAACAAAAAAGAGTAAAAGAAACTGTTCCAGAATGTAACTATACACCCCTCAAGTGGATTACTTAAATTGTAATATTGTGCAACCTTAATTTCCCACAGACTATATAGCTTGGCTCAAGACTTTCCAAATATCTGAATAAAAATAGAGACCCAGAATACCAAAAGTCAGGTTTATTTAAGCACCAATCTCCAAGTCTCGACTTTCTCATTAAGCTCTAGGTGTTTTTATTCTCTCAACTTTACACACTTCACGAAAAGTTTTTAAGCTTCTCCTTTTGGCCAAGCAAAATAACATCTCGAGTAATTTCTATTCAATTCGTTGGTCCCCCACTCCCCTTGGTTTTGTTTGTCCATTGAATTCTATTTATAAATTTTCACCTGGCTGCACGTCCCCTCACCTGTCTCCTCACCCCCTCCCGCCACCTACACCTGATTCTTCTGTTGGCTTCTCTTGGCCTTCTTCCATTCCTCCTTCGTCTCGCGTTCGCAATCATAAAAGGCAACAAAATGTTGAACAAATTTTTATGGCTGCACAAAGCAACAGAAAGTGACAAAGCGAGAGAGCAGGGCGAAAAGTCAACAGTCCGGGTTACACCGAGAAAAACTGATGATAAATTTGCTTATTTATAAATTGCTTAATTTACTTAAACTTGCTTACTTATAATAAATTGGAAAGCAGTCTGCGCTGGGAACAATGATTTCGCAAGCATAAATATATGCTTTTTGTTAAGCTTTTTAAAGGATATAAGAAGGAAATATTATGGAGAGAAGTTTTAGCCAACTCATGGGCATTACGACTAGACAAAATATGTAGTACAATTCTAATCATATCTTAAAAGACTACTTTTATTATGAAACAAATATTTATTCAACGACAAATGCATAGAAGTATCCCACTCGAAAATCGAGATCAAATAACTCAAGTTATGAATTGTAGAAGTCCACTTTTGGGCTTAAATAACCCAAGTTATGCATTGTAGAAGTCCACTTTTGGGCTCCCACTCTATAAGCCATTGGAAATACGGAAAAATCCAACATGAAAATGGGTCAAAATTTTGACCACCTTAAAAATGAAAAATTTAAATGCAGAATATTAGAGAATTAAACCACAAATTCATAGAGGTATCCCACTCGAAAATCGGGATCATATTATTCAAGTTATGGATTGTAGAAGTGCATTTTTGGGCTCCCACTCTGGAAGCCATTGGAAATAGGAAAAATCTGACATGAAAATGGGTAAAAATTTTGACCATCTTAAAAATGAAAAATTTAAATGAGGAATATTAGAGAATTCAACCACAAATTCATAGAGGTATCCCACTTGAAAATCGAGATCAAATAACTCAAGTTATGAATTGTAGAAGTCCACTTTTGGGCTCCCACTCTGGAAGCCATTGGAAATACGGAAAAATCCAACATGAAAATGCGTCAAAATTTTGACCATCTTAAAAATGAAACATTTAAATGCAGAATATTAGAGAATTAAACCACAAATTCATAGAGGTATCCCACTCGAAAATCGGGATCAAGTTATGGATTGTAGAAGTGCATTTTTGGGCTCCCACTCTGAAAGTCATTGGAAATACGGATAAATCAAACTTGAAAATGGGTAAAAATTTTGACCCTCCTAAAAACGAAACATTTAAATGCAGATTATTACAGAATTCAACCACAAATTCATTGAGGTATCCCACACGAAAATCGGGATCATACAACTCAAGTTATGGATTGTAGAAGTCGACTTTTGGGCTCCCTCTCTGGAAGCCATTGGAAATACGGAAAAATCCAACATGAAAATGGGTCAAAATTTTGACCATCTTAAAAATGAAACATTTAAATGCAGAATATTAGAGAATTCAACCACAAATTCATAGAGGTATCCCACTTGAAAATCGGGATCATACAACTCAAGTTATGGATTGTAGAAGTCCACTTTTGGGCTCCCTCTCTGGAAGCCATTGGAAATACGGAAAAATCCAACATGAAAATGGGTCAAAATTTTGACAATCTTAAAAATGAAACATTTAAATGCAGAATATTAGAGAATTCAACCACAAATTCATAGAGGTATCCCACTTGAAAATCGAGATCAAATAACTCAAGTTATGGATTGTAGAAGTCCACTTTTGGGCTCCCTCTCTGGAAGCCATTGGAAATACGGAAAAATCCAACATGAAAATGGGTCAAAATTTTGACCACCTTAAAAATGAAAAATTTAAATGCAGAATATTAGAGAATTCAACCAAAAATTCATAGAGGTATCCCACACGAAAATCGGGATCATACAACTAAAGTTATGGATTGTAGAAGTGAATTTTTGGGCTCCCACTCTGGAAGCCATTGGAAATACGGAAAAATTCAACATGAAAATGCGTCAAAATTTTGACCATCTTAAAAATGAAACATTAAAATGCAGAATATTAGAGAATTAAACCACAAATTCATAGAGGTATCCCACTCGAAAATCGGGATCATATTATTCAAGTTATGGATTGTAGAAGTGCATTTTTGGGCTCCCACTCTGGAAGCCATTGGAAATACGGATAAATCACACTTGAAAATGGGTCATTATTTTGACCCTCTTAAAAATGAAACATTTAAATGCAGAATCTTAGAGAATTCAACCACAAATTCATAGAGGTATCCCACTCGAAAATCGAGATCAAAAACCTCAAGTTATGGATTGTAGAAGTCCACTTTTGGGCTCCCACTCTGGAAGCCATTGGAAATACGGATAAATCACACTTGAAAATGGGTCATTATTTTGACCCTCTTAAAAATGAAACATTTAAATGCAGAATCTTAGAGAATTCAACCACAAATTCATAGAGGTATCCCACTCGAAAATCGAGATCAAAAACCTCAAGTTATGGATTGTAGAAGTCCACTTTTGGGCTCCCACTCTGGAAGCCATTGGAAATACGGATAAATCACACTTGAAAATGGGTAAAAATTTTGACCCTCCTAAAAATGAAACATTTAAATGCAGATTATTACAGAATTCAACCACAAATTCATTGAGGTATCCCACACGAAAATCGGGATCATACAACTCAAGTTATGGATTGTAGAATTCCACTTTTGGGCTCCCACTCTGGAAGCCATTGGAAATACGGAAAAATCAAACTTGAAAATGGGTAAAAATTTTGACCCTCCTAAAAATGAAACATTTAAATGCAGATTATTACAGAATTCAACCACAAATTCATTGAGGTATCCCACACGAAAATCGGGATCATACAACTCAAGTTATGGATTGTAGAAGTCGACTTTTGGGCTCCCTCTCTGGAAGCCATTGGAAATACGGAAAAATCCAACATGAAAATGCGTCAAAATTTTGACCATCTTAAAAATGAAACATTTAAATGCAGAATATTAGAGAATTCAACCACAAATTCATAGAGGTATCCCACTTGAAAATCGAGATCAAATAACTCAAGTTATGAATTGTAGAAGTCCACTTTTGGGCTCCCACTCTGGAAGCCATTGGAAATACGGAAAAATCCAACATGAAAATGCGTCAAAATTTTGACCATCTTAAAAAGGAAACATTAAAATGCAGAATATTAGAGAATTAAACCACAAATTCATAGAGGTATCCCACTCGAAAATCGGGATCATATTATTCAAGTTATGGATTGTAGAAGTGCATTTTTGGGCTCCCACTCTGGAAGCCATTGGAAATACGGAAAAATCAAACTTGAAAATGGGTAAAAATTTTGACCCTCCTAAAAATGAAACATTTAAATGCAGATTATTACAGAATTCAACCACAAATTCATTGAGGTATCCCACACGAAAATCGGGATCATACAACTCAAGTTATGGATTGTAGAATTCCACTTTTGGGCTCCCACTCTGGAAGCCATTGGAAATACGGAAAAATCAAACTTGAAAATGGGTAAAAATTTTGACCCTCCTAAAAATGAAACATTTAAATGCAGATTATTACAGAATTCAACCACAAATTCATTGAGGTATCCCACACGAAAATCGGGATCATACAACTCAAGTTATGGATTGTAGAAGTCCACTTTTGGGCTCCCACTCTGGAAGCCATTGGAAATACGGATAAATCACACTTGAAAATGGGTCATTATTTTGACCCTCTTAAAAATGAAACATTTAAATGCAGAATCTTAGAGAATTCAACCACAAATTCATAGAGGTATCCCACTCGAAAATCGAGATCAAATACCTCAAGTTATGGATTGTAGAAGTCCACTTTTGGGCTCCCACTCTGGAAGCCATTGGAAATACGGATAAATCACACTTGAAAATGGGTCATTATTTTGACCCTCTTAAAAATTAAACATTTAAATGCAGAATCTTAGAGAATTCAACCACAAATTCATAGAGGTATCCCACTCGAAAATCGAGATCAAATAACTCAAGTTATGGATTGTAGAAGTCCATTTTTGGGGTCACACTCTAAAAGTCATTTAATGGAATCCAAAAGTGTCGGATTAGCATCAGAAACACCAAACTGAAGTCATAGTCATATACCCTATACCCAATTGATTTTTTCATACCTTTTCTCCCAGTGCACGCAGTGTCATGGCAGCACAGCCGTCTGAACTCTCCCGCAGTGCCCGCGCCCCTCGTTTTCGGCTTGTGGTTGTCGCTTTTGTGGCTGCCCCGCATTTTCCGCCCCCGCCCGAATTTTCTCTCTCTGTTTTCGCCGTCGCGCCTTTTAGTATTAATTACAAATGAAATTTTCTTATCATTTCAGTTGCCGTTGACAACTTTCTGTCTGCTGGCTCGTCTGGGTCACCCCTGACTTCAGCCCTGACCGCCGGACCTCCTCTAGTTTAGGGCCAATAAGCAAAAATAGTTGCTGCTAATTGCTGTTCGCCGTTTACGGTTATTGCCAATGCGTGCTAATTGTCAGCAGCCATCTTCCTGGGCCCCCTCCTCGGGCTTTTCAATTTCAGCTTCGATGCTGAGTCTTATTTTGTATTTCGTATTTCGCGTTGTGTTTCCTGCAGGAAATTAATGGCGACACTTTAGTTGCGCTCAATATTGTCAGTTTCTGCTGTCGGTGAGATTTCTTTTTTCCGTTTCTGATACTCTAGTTCGGTGGAAGTCCTGTTGAATAATGTCTGAGCTTTCAGTATATCGAATTTTGATAATATTTTGTTGTATTTTCGCGGTATGTAAAATTATTTTTCTGTGATATTTGAAAAATACTATTTTCATAAGGTAGGGGGTTATAAAAAATATCCTATATCTCATATAGTGATTTTATTTTTCATTGCTAAAAAATGAGTACCCTGTGTAAAATGGTCTGACACTTGAAATAAAGATATATTCTTTGGCAGGATATAAAAAATACTATTGTCATGGGATGCACTATCATTCACCGGATCTTAACTTATAAATAATAACAAAGTATTTATTTCTTGTTAGTGATATTTTAACCGTGGCAGGCAGGCTAAGGAGCATTAAACACTTCGATCCCTGTAACGTATCCCCATTTTCCGGTTCCTTATTTCATGGGTTTCCGTCGCCTTTTGTTGTGTTCGCTGGGTTTCGCTCGCTGTTTTTTGCGACTTTCTATTTGTTTGCTGTCGTCGTAGTCGCTTGTCTATTTAAAAAGCACGTAAACATGGCCGACTTCTGGCGCGCCCAAATCAACAGCAACGGCAAAAATATAAACAATAAGAACAACAACTACGACAGCACCGCTGGCAGGACACAGGAGCGGGTTAATAGGAGAAGGGCGGTTGGAAAATGAAAAATAGAAAAAATGATGTGGGCGAAAAAGGATTGACGTGCGCATTTTAGTCACGCTGTCGCGGGCTTTTTGCCTTTTTGCCATTTTAGCTGATTGTTTTTGTTGTTCTTGTCAGGAGCCGCCGTTGTTGTTGCAGTTGTAAGCGAAGGGATATACACGACATGTGTGAGGGACACGAGAACATCAGAGGACATCGAGACATCGGGCTTGCGGAGCGCCCTGCCCGCGGGTAACTTAATATTTTGTTGATGTTTGCCCAACTTGATTATATCTATCACTATCATAATACGGCACACCCCCGCCAAGTTGCCAGCACTGCTACTGTTCTGAGACGTATGCAAATTCCCCCTCCCATCAGCAGCCCAAAACCCAAAGAGTCAACACAACAGATTGGAGCGACGGATATGGTTCTCAAAACTGAATTATATGGCCAGGGATATAATGAAAATGTGCAGGGCGTGCGTAAGGATTTTGTAAATTATCCTCATGTTTACAGGGGCCTACGATTCGTGTGAATAATTTATCTAACACAGATTGGGGGTTTTACAATGTGTTTCTATTTAAAGCTCCCTCCTTAAAGAAGGTACCCGCACTTATTTACTTTGAAAGTCTCAAACCATATATTATTGATGGGTGGGGGATTTAAAAACAGGTTCTATAGATCAACAATGCTCTTTCGAATACATTATTACAAATCGAAAACCGTCCATTAGGAAACGCCTGTTGATAAGGAAAGGGTTAGAAATATTCATATAGAATATATTATAGTATTATGAATATTATATAATACAATTTATTTTTTTTAATATTTTCCATAATACTTATTCCAAAGTTCTGGAAACCAATCAAACGTAAATAAATATATAATATGCAAGTTTGGAATTTCCGTTATTTAAGCTGAATTAGTAGAATATTTTACGGGAATATTATGTTTGTATTTTAATTGATTGCCCTACAGATTCTCCTGTCTTCCGCACACTTTCCCCTTTCTCCCCTGCGTTTAATTCATTGGATTCCCATGATGGTGATGGCTAAGAGCATGGGGCAGAATAGTAAAATGCAAATAGCCCAAGGCGTGTTTCCTGAAATCAGGAGCAAAGAGTCGGAGTGTGGGGTACGGAAGGGGGAGAGAGATCTGCAGGAACAAGACGGTGGTTCCGTTTTTAAAAGCGCAAGCAAGTGAAAGCTTTCAATCAATGTCGCTCGCTAGTCGGGCGCCCTAGGCCCACCCCCTTTTCCTGACCTCTCAATACCCCTCCCCACCGGGCTTACACGCCTCTGTTTTTGTGGCCGGCTTTGGCTTTTAATTTCTATCGCTACGAATTCATTTTTTAGTTCCGTTCGGTTTGGCTTGGCGTGGCTTGCCCTGGCCTGGTTTAAGTAACCATTTCCATTTTCCACCCGCCGCCACCCCCTCCGGTTTCCACCCACCACCACCCACTTTAACCCTGCATGAAAGGGCCACACCTCGTTCTTTGATTTTTACTAAGTTTTGTCGACGCGGTTTCTGCTTTTGTGAGTCCGCGTGTCCGTGTGTCCGCTTGTCCGCCTGTCCGTATCCTGTCCGCTGCCACGCCTTGGCCCGCCCCTAGCCCCTGACCTCTGACCCCTTCGGCTGGCACTCCCTTTGCCCTTCGCCTGGCTAATGGTAAATGCCATTTCAATTACGTACACAGTACTAAAATTTTATGCGGCCAGTCAACGTGGCCTCCCCTCTGTTACTTTTTCTTTTTTTCTTTGTCGATTTCCATTTGCGCTTTAAGTGCATTTGCACAGTGCCATGGGGGAGTTTTTTGGGGGCTTGGGGTATATGGGATACGGCACTTGGGGAGTGGCCATAATCAAACATCAATCGGATGCTATGGGGCCCGTTTTTATCAACGTAGTTTAGCTTTTTTCGACTACAACTAGCTAAAATGTTATGCAATACCTGTTGGTGAAAACTTTTCACAAAGTTGTTTTTAACGAGTATTTATTAACAGCAGGCTTAAAGATTATTCCAATGTTATTTTGCTTTGCAAATTACTGTGATAGGAGGTAATTTTTGTAAACAGCAGATACCTTCTAAGACGGGTAACTAACAAACAAAAATCCAAAAAAGAAACCGCTTCAATGCAAGGGAAATAAAATCAAAAATCGTCTCCTTCTCCCCCCCTTTTTGTGCATTTTTTTTGTGAGGCTCGTGAAATCCCTGATTTGTTTATTCTTATTCTATTTTCTCCCAAGTGACACCTGCACCTTTTTTGTGAGTGTGTGTCGGAAACAAATGGCACGCAAAACACCTGTCAGAAAAACAAAAGCAAGTGCCTGGGAAACAGCAAACTAAAACTTTGTGAGCTCATTTCGTTACCCGCTGGTTTCCCCACTTTTGTTGCTTTTGTCACTAGTCTAACTGCCAATAGGCGCGTCAGAAAGTCGAAACGGCAGAAAGTCACCAGCGGCGACAACGGCAATGGTAACAGCAAGCGAACACGAAAGGAACCTCATTCGAAAAAGGATTACTACTTATCCGACGGCGGAAATACCCTTCATAAAATGTAACAAATATTTATATATTTATTATGTGTTTAAAAAATAAGCAAGTACATAGATAAAAATGGTTTACTGTAATTGTAAAGTTTAAGATAACAATACAACAATATTTAGGTGGACTGGTAAAAAAACCCAATAAAATATTTTATAAATAAACAATAAAAATATAATTTTTTATTTGTTTTAATCGAAAATAGTAGACAATCATTTCACAACTTTCGTTAAGCCCCTTTTTTACCGGAAAAAATATTTTTACCACATTCAAATATTTAATGGTAATCCCTTTGTACCTTCCAAAATTCGATCAGTTTTTGTTGCGAAATTCTATTAAATATTAATCGAACTAAAATCTACCTAATGCTGTTTATTCCAAGCTGAGAAGGAGGGACCGATTTTGGATACACCCTCAAAGAGGGTATCAAACTGGAACTGACTGAGCTAAATAGTGCTGGGCTGAGCTTTCGTGCACTCAGCTAGTACATGCATTTGTAACCTAACCGACCGCCCCCGATTGCCAGCCCGGTTTTCCTGCAGTTTTCCGAGGAAAAAGCAAGAATTGCTGAGAGGAACCGCAGTCACTTTGGCTTTGCATTTTTTGTGAGCTTGGGTTTCCCGGGGATTCTCTGTGTGTGTGGTGATGGAAGAAAGTAGCAGTTGCAGGGAAAACTGGGAGAAATCGGGAGGGTTGGCACTTGCACTTGGCAACAGGTGGCGCGGCTTAGTCCTCGGTGATCTCTTCCACAGCGCCTTCTGCGCCAGGGTTTTCCATTCGCTAAGCCCACAAATAAACAAAACAAATGCCCCGAAAACGGAAAGCAAAAGAAAACCGACTTCAAACGAAGAAGGGCTCTGGAAAAATGGAAAAGCAAAATAAAAGGTGGCACTTAAATATCAGCAAAAGTTTTTCCTGTCGCCACTAGAAGAGGGCAAGGGAAAGAGAAAGAGGGAGATGGAAAGCCTTAAGCGGAAATTTTCCACTGACACTGATTTGTTGCCTTTGGCAATGGAGAAACATTTTTGGAGGAAAAGCCAGGTGAGAAGATGCGACGGCTGCACAACTGAAAAATATTTTGTAGTATTTTGAACAGATTTAATATTTGTCCTTAAAAGCTTAAGCTATGTTTATTAAATATTTTAGTAGCTTGAATGATTTGATTTTAGTGTCTTTTTTAAATTAAATATTTATTTTAGGTCGGCAGTTCTTAGTATATTTTCCCAGTGTCCAAAAATAGCTGACTGACATTGCTTGTTTGCTTCCGAGAGCAGTAACTTGGCTTCCCCAGTCGCTCCCCAGAACCCCTTTTCCCCGCCTTTCTTGCACTTAAACTTTGGCAACTAGTTGTTTTTGCCGTGCTGCTGCACTCATTATTGTCAAGTTGCCCTTTACACATTCTACTCATTTGGGTTACACAAGACACAGGCACAGACACGGCCACATGCACCACAATGGAAATCCCCGGAAAATGTAGCTTTCCCCGCCTGCCGTGCGCTGCCTAAAAATGTGTGCTGCTTCGGGGCGCCTGCATCCATAGATGTGCCCCCGAAAACTGTGGATATAGCAGTTACAGCTACAGTCACTCCCCAAGCGGTCCCGCCAGGTGTCCAGGTGTCCAGGTGTCCTGGGTAGATATAGTAGTAGCACTCAAATTGCCACTGCCAAATGGCCAGCAAAGAGCAAACAGTGAAAAGTTAAGCGGGCCCGTTCCTGGTGTCATTTTCCCAGCCACCCCAAACCCATCCCCACTTTCCCGGAGTTTTAATGATGTTGCTCGACTGTCTCCGGCTTCACTTGCAGCTGCACCGCTGAGTGACCGGATGACCGCAACATCAGTAGTGGGCGAGTTCAGGTGGCGGGGAGAAAGTACCGGTAGAAAGCAGCGTCGTCCAAGAACAGAGTCGTGTTCTTGCTTCCTGCGAACAAGGAGATTTGGGAAGGAAATACTTCCGAGAACTGTTTTGATTTTGATTGGTAATTGTTTGAAGCTGTCAGAAGGTATATAACAACAACTTTTGTTGCATACTTTTAGAGCCCTTTACAAGTGAAACAAAACCCCCTAAGCATTTTAAGACAATCTTAATGAAAATACATATAAACCGAAAAGTAATAACGTGTTTTATGATATTCTTTTGAATACATTTTCTTTTAGTATTTTTAGTTGTACCTGAAATGTACCTATAAATCGCCAAAATCTAAGAGAAATTGCAACAGGGAGCTTTGCTTGACCAGAATTTTTGCAGAATTTTAGCCCAGGGGCACTTTGGCATGTCGACGATATGAAGCAGGCGGACATCGGGACTTTCGGACAGCTGGACGGACGGACAGGAGAACAAACGGACAGGCGGACGGACGGCAGCCAAGCATCGCAGCAGCCAAGTGACGGCGCAGTTAATTAGTCTAAGTGGAACTGGGTGCACAAACTTCAAGCACTCCCCACTCCCCATTGTTGCCTCCAATTGCTACTTTCACTAGCTGCACTTCTCCTTTCTCCTTTCACCCAGCCCCTCCTCTCCACCCTTCTGTTTCTATTTTGTGAAGCCTTCTCCTGGTTTTGGTTGCTGCTGCCAATTGCTGTTCACTTTTCGGCTGCTGCCATTTAAAATGGGCAGTGAGCGTGCTGCGGCTTCAATTTATGCAGGGTAGCAGGGATTGGGAGTGTACTAAATTTTGATAGGAGTAAGATCAATAAACATTTAGGCGAAAGAACAGAAAAACTATGAAATATTTTAAAAGAAATTATTTGAAAATTAATATTTTTAAAACTAGTATTCTGATGATAGTTTTTAATTAATGTCTAGAAACCCATAAAAGCTTTGAGATAATTAAAAAATAAATATTATACAGTTCGGGTAAGCTTTACAAGAACATTTGGGCAACCTTTTTCAAACCTTTGGAATTCCCAAGACAAAAATTACTAGAGCATGAAGCCGCAATCTCTGAAAAGCAATAATATTTGCCACTCCAGGACATCTTCTGTTCGAGTACCTCTCCTCTTTTTTCCGCCCTCAACGTTGGCTCGGACAGGCGAGCGAGCTGAAGAAGGACTCTCGAGGACTCGACCGCTGAAGGATCCAAGCTGAATATATATTCATTTGTATTCATTAGACTCGCCTCGCAAGTGACTGACCATAAAGGCAAAGAAAGCTTCGCAGGCAAGAGCTCATGAATTTACTTTTACATTTTGGACTTGGGATTTTTAGGAATGTTGGGGGATAACTTTTTTAATAATGCACAGTTTTACCCAGTGCCCCGGAATAGTATTTACTTGCTGTGTGGGTATTCAAATCACGCTGCACACTCACACATGTCGTCCTATCGATTTAAGCTAATGTTTTCCGAATGAATTTTCGCTTTGCACTGCAATTGGATTTTCCCTTCACCTGGAGGCCACTCATAATGCAGTTAACCCTCCTCAACCCCCCGAAACGAATGTGAATAAGCAGTGGGCGAGAGAGGGTTAAAGGGGGACGGGCGTTAAAGCAGACCTTGAATATCTCCCAACGGAAGACCCGCAAAACGTTGGCCAAACATTTGCAATTCTTTTGAAATCATCATTACGTCGGGGTGTTGGGGTGGGCTCGGGCTTAAATGGGTTAAGGCTGGGGTTAAGGGTGGCCCCTGTGGTCGGGTGGTTGAGTGGGCGGTGTCAGGGCGGTGCAAAGTTTCCCGCAGCGTCGTCGAAGAACACACATTCTTCATTAGCCGCGTGCCACATTTTTCTCCGAGGTTTCCTCCTGCGGCTGGCGCTGCAAAGTATGCTACCATTTTCAAGGGCCTAAAGGGGCCCTGTTTGTGTGCGAGTGCGAGTGTGTGTGTTGGCCAGAAGCAAAAGAAGCGCCGTGCGTGTGTGTGTGCATGTGTTGGCCATGATAAATGAGCCATTGGCATTTATTTTCGTTTCAGTTTCATTTCGTTTCGTTTCGTTCGCTCCCAAGAAATCGATGTCTGCTGATTTTTCAGCCAGCCCACTGAAAATTACATTTTCCGGAACAAAAAAAGGAAAAGCGGCGCCTAGTCCACCTAAGCGCTCGCAGGTGGCGCTAATGCGGCCGCAGCACCTTGAATGCTCCTGATTTGTTGCCCGAGCCAAAGGAAATTATGCCAATTTTTTGCGATTGTGTGTGGGTTCGCCTGCCACGACCTTGTGGCTTATTTATTCCGCAACCGGGGGTCGGGATCTCCGTATAAATAACCGATGAGTTGCTTAAAGTTTCGGCTTGAAAGTTGTGGCAAATTAAATGGGGGGAAATTTGGGCCTAAAGGTCCCAGGTAAAGTTCCTGGTGAAAATGGTAAGCTCAGCAGGAAATACTGGAGGATAACATTTGAATATTTTGAGTGAGCATATGCCACCTTTAGTTAGTATAATTCAGGAAAATGCGGTTATAAAATATTTCAAAATACCTTTAAGATAGCACATCTATGATCTCCGACATAAACCATCCCTGAATAATAATAATTTTTTTTACAATAACTTTTTTTTGTTTTTCCTTTTTGAAACTGATAATAGTTTAAAATATATATGAAAATTCGCTTTAAATATAACCTTTATGATGCCAGCGAGCCAATAATTTCCCTCATATCATTCAGATTTTAGTTCTCATCTCAGGGACAGGTAAATCTGTACATAGTTAGACTAAATAAAATACATAAAAATTCCTTTGACATTGCAGCCTTGATTATCTCCGCGAGCCAACTATAGCCCTGGGATCACTCAGATTTTAATTCTGTTTTGCCTGGGGACCTGGTTGTCTTCACTTTTTATGCGAATTTACAGCAGAGTCGCATTCGCAATCGGAATCAGAACCCAGGAATCAGAGCCACTGAAGACACTTGGAAATCAAATCGCATTGCTATTAAATTTGACCAGCCAAGCATTTTCTGGCCAGGGGAAAAAAAGGGAGAGCAGGCCGGCAGGACTTGACCAAAGTGGCCAATGACGATGACGTTGGCACGTCCGCACTCGGCCGAAGGGAAAGCCAAAGGAAAACGCTCTGGTGGGAGGGGGAAACCCTACTTTTGACCAGTCGATGCTTCAATTTTACACATGTTTTGCATGCAAATCTCGCCAAACAAACACGGCAACTACTACAAATACTACAACATCTCGACTTGTTCGTGCCGGAAGTTGGAAATTTTCTCAAGCAAATTTTTGGCATTTTTACAAAACGTACTTGGGCCAATTTTATTAGGCAGCCTTTCGCCTGGCTTCCTTTTTTCTTCTTATTTGGTTCTCTGTCTTAGGCAGATTTTTTTTGTTTTTGGGGCACACGCAAAGCAGCAACGTCGTCAACATCGTGCAGTGGAAAAGTTGTAATTTTAATTTAGCCCCTAACTGCCTCAAAGACACATGCTCCAACACACTCGCAGTGGGAAAATTGGAAAATGGGCGGCAGATTCAGAAGTCCAAGGCGTTGAAAGCCACAAAGTTGCACGTTCGGCTGAAAAGAGGTTGGAAAATGGGGAGAGCTCTGACTCCTGCCCTCGTCACGCATGCCACTGCACCTGAAAACTGAGTTGTGTGAGTTGCATGGCCGAAGGAAAAGCAGCTGTGTTTTTGTCAAAAAAGAGGGGGAGGGTAGCCCAAATTAAATAAACGAATTTCATTTGCATTTTGGCTTCGTTTATGCTCACCCCGGGGGAAATTAAATTCAAGGAATCCAGTGAAAAATGGAAAAGCGCACAAAGATAAGCCTTTGATTAGGCGGTTCTATAACCTTTTGACTTTGGAAAATAATGTAGTTGAGAGCGAAAACTGGGCTGTACAAGCTGGCAAGGAATTTAGTTTTATAGTATATTTTCAAAGAAATTGCAATTAGGTGGCTGGAAGATCCTTAGGAAAGGCGTAATTCAAAGGAAATAATACTTTTGGTTAAATTACAAGTAAGGGGAGTTTTTAAAAAGTCTCATGAAAAGCAAAACCTATTTGAACACTAATATAAAATGTTAAGAGTAGTAGAGCTAATAAAAAGCATGCCAAATTCCCAGAAAATCGACCTGGCTATCCAACGTGCTAGCTCGCACCGCTTTAAATATTTTAGAAATAGTTTTCCCAATTTTGCTCGCCACTCTGTCGGCCAATCTGGAAACCCAAAAAGAGAGATTTGGCAAACTTTGTTTTTTCTTTTTGAGGGCTGTCCGACTTCTTTCAATCGCCTGCCAATCTCAGCCGCCCTGCTCCTGATTTGCCCACCCCTCCTCTAGACTTACGGATTTTTCCAGGCTTTCCCCCTGCCCGGCTGTCTGCTCAATAATTTGTTGGGTCTGGAAATCAAAGCGAGCCTTTGCTGATCCCCTTTGAGTGATTTGCTCGCTCGCCTCACGGACATTTGAAATGGAGCGCAGGAAAGGCGGCGGGGAAAGGTGAAAAGTGGGAAGAGCTGGGGCTGGGGAAAGCGTCGACAGGCGAGGAAAAGCGAGTGAAACCCAGCCGGCAATTAAGGCGCAAATCGTTTTTGTTTCCACACACCACAAATAATTAATGGCCGGCCATCGCAATGCAAGCCATCCGATGGCCGAGCTGCAGTTCGGCTCACTTAATAATTGAATCGGTTAATAATGCAGCATAATGCTGCATAAATGATGGCCCTAACAAATCGTAATTGGCCTGCAAATGAAACCCAACTGGCAGCAGCCCCGCCGCCAGAGCGGAGGGCAATCAAGCTGAGATGAAATTGCATAAATACAAAATTCAAATTCAGCTTCAGCAGTAGAACATGCATTTTTTAGGCCGGAATAAATGGCATGAAATTCCAGCATTTGAGTTAGGCCTTTTTGTGCTGCTCTCCTCTGGGATTTTTTGGGGTTTGTTTTTTGTAGGTAAAGTGTTCGGTGGTATTTGGTTGATTTGGCTACATTCTGTTTAGGAATTTAATTGCTTTTAAATTTTCCACAACTTTACTTTTATTGAAACTGTCCTTATTCCTCCTACGTTTTTTTTTTTATTTTGTAAAGCCTTTTAATTTTAAACATAATAATATCAAATTCGATGTAACTAAAATAACTATTATTCTTCCTTTCCCATACTTAGGAATGGTTTGTATTTTTTAAGCTTTATCGAAAAATATAACTTAGTTCAATTATGAATAAATTTAGATGGATTTCAATGTAAGTTAAACAAAATTTTAACTTTATATGTAGTTTTCTTCAAAGAAAATCGTACGAAAAGTCTATTCTATATTTATATTCTACATTTTTTATATTTTAGAAATACTTTCTTCTAAATTCACCACCATCAGTAACTTTCTTAAATATTACAACTAAATACTCCCACTGTTTCACTTTCTATATATGTAAGACTTAAAAATTTCTTGTAAGCACTCCGGATAATAAAATGCTGTAATTATATTTACTTGGCTTAATGTTGTTTGGTTTTGGCCACTGCTCCGTGGGTGCACTAATTTTTCCGGTCAGTCTGCGGTTTTCCAGCTCGCCTTGTGGGACATTTTTATGGGCGGCACTCTTATTTAATGCTCGGTTTAAATGCTTACTGCATGGCGAGCTGCGCTGAAATGTGTCCTCTTGACTTGGCTTGGCACTCTTGTTTGACCTGCCAGGACTTCAGCTTTTCCTCTCGCTTTTCCCCCGGCCTTCCTCCCCTCTTCCCACTGCACGGCATTGTGCCGTGTCAAAGTCACACATTCCCTGGCCCCAAAAAACCCCACACAGATGCAAGTGCATTTGGTTTGGAGGGGTGATTTTGCCCACGGGCAAGGTCAAAGGGCCAATGGGTGGGTGTGGCCCCGCGGGGGGCGGAGTCAGTGGTGTGTGTGTGCAGTGTGTGTGGATGGACCGCCATGTGTGCGTGCGAGCGTATTGTCAGGTTAATCACTCGTTTTGTTGGCAATTACCGTTATGACCCCAACGAGAGAACAACAAAAGGGAGGGGGGGTGGCGAGGGCGAGGGCGAGGGCGGGGTCGCCGGCAAAGCCACTTGACCTTTTGTTGTTGCCAGCGAATATCAATGAGTCCATTATGTATGAATGTCAATGATTATGGCCGCCTGACATGACACAGTGGAAATTCGGAAAGGGACCTCGATAAGGGAGGCCCCCAAATGACAGTTGACAGCATTTGGCATTTTGGCACTTTGCCCCCCTTAGCCGCCGCCCCTGCCCCGCCCCTGAGGAGACGAAGGAAACGACGCCCGTTGACAATAACAGCATCAATTTGCCGTCACCTGGGCAGCCCATTTCCCAGGGGAAAAGCTTCGCGGGGGTGGGTGGGACAAATGGGGAAATCCTGGCGAGTCGAGGGAAACTGGGAGCTTGGTAAGTGCGCCTGGCCCACATCATAAAATTTTAGCAGCACGCACTGGCGACGTATCAATGTCAGCATGCCAGATTCCCTTTTTAGAGACAGTGGGCAAAGAGCGCGGAACTAATTTAAATAAATTATGTTTTAAATTCAATTAAATATAAATTAATTTTTAATTTTAAAATATATTTTATATTGATTATTCACAAGAAAAGCCTGGTGCAATAAAGCTTTTAACTCAAACATCAAAAAGTATGAAATGAAAACCAGATCCACATAGTTTGGATGGACTTTCAGGTGATTTCAAAATCCCAGTAATTTCTGTATAATTTTATTAATTTTGTATAGGCTTCTACAAACCATAATCTCTAACTAAGTTGAAAAATACATAAAAAGTAATCTAAATGAATATTTGATCCCACTTTTATTGTTCAAGGTGTAAATAATAATTTATTAAGATTAAATTCTTTTAATTCATTGGTGCCAAGCTATTCCATTATTTTCCTCCCACTGTGCCTTGCCCCGCACTTGCTTAGGGTCCTTAAACGGCGAGGGGTTCACTGTACAGGGGAGCCACTTCAGACTGTCTCTCGCATTTTGTTATGATTATTGTTATGATTGTTGCTGTTTTTTTCCGAAGTGCTTTTGTGCCTCGCTGTGAGTTGAAAAATGTGTAGGCCTCTTTTAGGGTCACAAGCTCACACTAATGCGCTAGAGCCCACACGAGCACACAGGCACACACACTTACACACACCCACACAACAGGTGTCTTGGGTGAAATGTTATCAATGCCAAATTAAGCGTAAAATGCTGTCGCACTTTTAAAGGCAAATTAGCCCCGCAGCCCAAGGCAAAAGCCAAATGAGGCGTGAACAATGCACATGTGTGGGTGTGCGTGTGTGTGTGGGCCACATACACGACAGGGCTCACCCACACAGGCTACTGGGGAGCTGCGAAAATTATTATGTCTGGCCGGGATCATTTATTAGCCAAGTTTTTCAGCGCCACCCACACCTTCGCCCATCGATGAGGCGTAAAAGAATTATGCAGGCACCATTGCCACGTCCCCACCCCCACCACCACGCCCCAACGCCCACTTCCGGCCATGCCATTGTTGCCATGCCATTGTTCCAGCCATTGGGAACAATTAAGCGGGCTTAGAACTCAACTGGAAACTCTCGGCCAGCAAACTGCCAACTGCCAATTGCAGCTGCCATTCAATAAAATTTAAACGTCAAAGCGGCATCGGGCCAATTATTTGTGACCGCACTGGACCCAAAACACAGAGACAGGCTAAAAAAAGAGAAAAATCCGCAAAATTGCGGGGCAGCCGGGGTTATAGAAGAATATCAGAAAAAACATGAAATAGGGAATAAAAGCGCCAAGGAGAAACAAGAAAGAAGCGTCCTGGCGGGCCTTTGTCTCTGCGATTCCTTTGTTTCGCCTCTGGAAGATGGCGGTTCCGCGGGGAACTCTCTGTATAGGAAAACCAGGGGGGAAAAAGCGGGTAGGAAGAACCCGGGGGAGGGGCCCAAAGAATGGCGAAATGGCGGAGAAAAGCCCAAGGGGGGAGTTGAAAAAGCAACGAAGCTTGGGCATTGTGCAAATTAAAACTGCACTTGATTATTTCTCCTGCTAATTTTCATTGTTCAACCCGAAAAAAACAGCAAATGATGAAGAAAGGGAAAATGAGGGTGGGAAGGAAACGGCCAAGTCTCCTATGAAAGTCGGCGTGAAGATATGCCCTTGACAGAGAATAGAGACGAGATATGACAATAAATTAGATTTAATTATACATACCTCTTTAAACTCTTTTTGCAGAACTAAAGATATCATTTTATTGGATTTTAAAAAAAAAACTTCTTACTTGAAATCAAACAAAGATTTTTTACAAAAATAAAAAAAAATAATTCACTAGTAAAATGTGAACAAGATCAAAATACAGGTGTATGATGTCACAAAATGAGCAGTGAAGAAACGATCTAAGGAAAAGGTCGAGGTCACCAACATCTATTTAAACTCTCGAAAACAAATAAAGAAAGAAAGCCAGAGTATTTAATAAATAATTTGAGACGTACAGAAATATAAGTATTCGAGTTCAGTTTGGCTTTTTATAGAAAACTGGCTGCATATTTTATAATATATTTTTCCAGTTTTGCACTATTGATTAAAATAATAAAGAAACAAAAAAATAAAGCGAAATTGAGTTTAAATATTTGTATGCTGTATATAAAGTCTTAAAAATAATGTGATAGTAAGTTTTGAAAATTAGAAAAGAAAAGGCATGAGAAAGGTCGGGGTCACCAACAATTCGCCAATACTTGTGGCACTCAGTTAAAGGATATAAAATAGTTTATTCATTTTAATGCAGTTGTTAAAATCCTGTAGCATTTCCTCCTCCTTCCAGTACAAAATAGTGTTTCAGAATTCACAAGTTAGTGGCAATACCTCGCGAGGAAAGCGAAAACCATCAGTGGACAGCAACTGGCAGTAGCTTTTCATTAGCGCGCGAGGCGTGGCAACTTAAGCGATTTGAGGACAAGAGGCGGGGATGGGTCAGAGGTCACAGCACACGGGACAGTGGACAGCGGGGCCGGTGGCGGGGTCGTCTTGAAGGGTTGTTTTCTCTTTCAATTCTGGCCACAAATTGAAAGCAAAATGCCAACGATGAGGCTGATGATGATGATGATGATGACCGGCAGGCCAGCGCGGGAGTGACAACAGAAACAGAAAAACAACGACTTTTGGCAACAATGAAACAAAAGGCGGCGGAGGGGGGCTGTGGTCCAGGGGTGTGGTACGAGGGGGGTCCGTGAAAAGTCGGAAGGAAGGAAGATCGAAAGACAGCAGAAACAGATTGAAATCAGTTTGAAAACAAGCGAAGCGGAAAAATGCATGACCCGCTTCGACTTCGACCGAGGCCAAAAACCGGATGAGAGGACAAAAGGGAGGGGGAGGGGGGGGGGGGGGGCTGGGGGTGGTGATGGTGATGGGTCGGAAAATGTCGCCGAATGGAAACGGAAAAGCGGGGGTTGCGGTGGGCTGGGTTCAGCAGTTCAGCAGTTGGCCATGGTTAAGTGCTGGAAATTATGTTATGCTCGTCGGCCATTGTTTTATGTCTCCATTCGAAGGATTATTGGTCATGCATGAGGAGCCACCCAACTACCCAACCACCCACCAACCCATTCAACCTTCACCCCCTCCACCCTCCACTCCCTGATTAACTCAATAAATAAACAATTTCCACAGTGAAGAGGACAGATTTCTGGTCATTGTTTGGCGAGCAATTCAATTGGCGCCACATTAAGACAACTCCTGCCAGACTTTTTTCGGTGAAAAAGTTCTTCTTCTTTCTTTGTGTTGCTTAATAAGAAAATATTTTATAATTTAATTGCCAATAATAAATATCGTTAATTTGTTCATATGTCCACATTACGCATACCACATCTAATTATAAACTGATTTCTTTTTCTCCCTATTGTATTTAAAATAATATTACCTCATTTTAGAATTAGTAAATATTATTTTCGATTCGTTCATGTGTAGTTTTTTAATCAAATATCTTAAGGCAAATATACTACGTATACGTAACGTATAAGTTAGTCAAAACGAAATATTACGTATCCGTTCTGTTGACGAATTAAAAAATGTAGCATACTTTTTTGGTGCATTGACTTACTATTGGAAATGATTAAAATTATTTTATTGAATAACTATTTAGAAAATAAACAAAAGTAAGGAAATAAAATATTTTTATTTTTTTAAGTAATCTTCATTAAAATATAATTTTAAAACGAAATATTACGTATACGTTATTTTGAAAATTCAAAAAATGTAGCAACCTTTTTTATGCATTGGTAATGTTTTCATTGAATAACTAAGGCTTAAAAATGTTACCAAAGTCTGCAAATATAAGGAAAATAAATATTTATATTTTTTAAGATGGTCCTCCTGAAAATATACGTTTTCGCGCTGTTCACATCAGCTTGCAATCATATTTCCATCTGATTTTTTGAAGTCTGTCCAACTCGCACACACTCAAATGCCAAATCGGAACGATTTTCAAATGCAGAGTGCGGGAAAATCCCAAGTAAGGTTTAAAGCAAGAAAAAACATGGCCAAAAACAAAGACCAGTAACTGGGAGAGAATAACAAACAAACAGGCAGCAACAACAATGCAAAAATAAGTGGAGAAAAGTATAATTTCCATTTCAAATTGAATTTTCATTTGCACAAAATCAGAATGGAGATGGCAGCGGAGCAGCAGCACTAGCATATATACTACATATCTGTGGATCTCTATATATAACGAGGGAGGGAGGGGGTCTTACCATCCACAGATAAGAAGCAGAGCTGGCTAAATATTGGCCAAAAGCGAAAATCAATGTCCTGACGCGGCCAGTTTAATGTTTTTGGGATTACAGCCTGCCGGCGGTCGAGCATACAAGCCGGAGAGCCACCTCCCGATTTTCCCATTTTCCCCGGAAAACCACCCCCTCCCCCAGACACACACACACTCACTCACACGCTGTATGCTGTATGCTGTATGCTACGACGTGCAGCAACTTAATTTAGCATTAACACACACACTCGCAGAGACACAAACACACAGACAGACAGGGGAGCCATGTTGTTGTTGTTTTGGCCATTGCACAGGAGCTAACAAACTTTGGAGCCCCGTACCACCCCCCTCCCCTTCATTTTTCCGAGGACCGAAGATCCATTCCCCTGCTAGCTACGTGCCACATTACGTAGCCGACTGGTGGCCAATTCGCCAGAAAAATACTACAGAAAAGGCCAAAAATAAGCAGTCAGGCAGCTCTGGAAAAGACACCCTTATTTTTCCCTGTGTATACTTGTAGTTCAGAGCCAAAGAGTTATACCCAGCAAAGAGTCATAACTTCTAGGCCATATTGAAACACTCTGCATCCAAAAACAGCGCCATAAACCCCTTAATATGAGCAAATGAGCTAATATATAAGGAATCTTCTCTAAAGCATAAAACGCTTGAGTGTTAGAGGAAATTGAGAGACAAATGTATGCTGGGTTGATATAGAGTTGGCTTTTAGGTGGTTTGCTCCCTAAAATAGGTAACAACGTTTTTTCAAGAATAAAATGTAAAAAAATGTATCTTTTTTTAGCAAAACTCTGTTCAACATTGCTAAAATAGATAAATAAATTGTAGGACTCAAGGGGCAGCCCAAACCAGTAGAGTAACATCATAGAAATTTCCGAATATAATTTTTGTTCAGTGTTGGTTCATAGTAACATAAACTTGACAAGTGCAAAGGTTGATAAAAAAAAAATACTTTCAAACATATTCAAAATCTTCATAAAATTACCATAAATTAAGAATAAAAGAAGAAATATTAAATAACAAGTTAAAAATACAAGTAGGAATATATTTAAAACAACTCATATTTTGAAGCCAAAACTAAAGGTAATCGCAGAAAGGTGGCTATAATGTCACCCAAAGCTAAAGTTCAAGTTAAGAAGCATAGCTGACTGATGTTTTAAATTTAGAAAAGTTCATTAGGCTCGACAATTGCACTTTTCCTGCCCTAAAATCCCAAAATATCCCGACACTGCCGCAACGCACTGAGGGGCATTCAACCTTTGTCTGGCAGTTGGCTGCCACTTTGGAGTTTTGTTTATTTCCGACACGAACCGCCAGCGGCAGCTGCGACCCAGCCGAAAATCATTTCGGAAATTGTTCTTCCAATTTCGCGTGGCCATTTGATTTTTGGGCGCCGCAGCAGGGGCGGGGCAAGGGGGTCGCTGATCACTGTAAATTGCCCAGTGAAGGGTATTTACTTAGTGCATTTAATTTATTAAGCCGTGGGAGGATGCTGCCTGCTCAGCGGCCAGCGCTCCATGGCTTCCACTCTTTTGATTTCCCACACGTGTCCAAGGGGCTGAAAGGCCCCTTTGGCCCAGGGGCGGGGAGGCAGCAGCTGCAGCTGCAGGTGCAGGTGCAACTGTCCCAACGCTCACGGCTGATTTATCGTCCATGAAATTTATGTTTAGTTTAATCGAATGGGGCAAACAAAAATTGTGCAGAGAGCGGCCTGCTTATCGCCGCCCACCGCCCTCCGCCCACTGGCCACCACCCCTTTCGGCCAAATCCCAGCCACCCCCGCGCCCGCGCCCCTGGAAAAGTTTACTTAAGCACAGGAGGTGCTGCAAAATTAAGCAGCAGCAGGAACCACTCAACTCAAAGTGGGCTGGTGTGCTGGTGGGCTGGTGGGTTGGTTTTTTAGGGGGTGGCTCTGGCCCCCTGACCCCCCTCCCGTGCGCCGCCCCTTTTATTTCTTCGAGCCGCCCATGCCGCTTCTGCTGCTCCTCGAGCGTTTACTGCTGCAACTCGCAGACGCAACTATTGCAAAATTTCAACGTGAATTTATTGCATGAACATTTCTTTTTCCCTGCTGCTTTTTGCATTTTTTTCTTCTTCCTCATCTTCGTGATATTTTCGTTTTTCCTATATACCATATATACCCGCCATATATATATAGGTTTTATTCTTCGAGCCATCCCAGTTTTTGTGCTGAATTTTCGTGAGGCCGCCGGCTATATATTTGTCTATGTACATCCGCTCGAGTATAAAATGCAGCTCATCTATAGGATATAGCACATGGTATATGGTGTGTAGTACATGTCTGTGGCGGGCCTTAAAGTCGGTTTATAGTTATGGCGGCCTCGGGAAGTAAATATTTAGCAGTTGCACCTTTTATGAGAGCCGGTTGCCGCAAGTCTGTAGGTCAGAGCCGCGGGGTCAAAGTCTAAGTCACCTTTGAACCGAAACGTTATTTGCTTAGCCAGACATAACTTATCTCCTGGCTACCCTAATTTATTTAAATATTTTTAAACTCCAAGTTCAATGTTTAAGCAGCCAGCCCTTCATTAGATTTAAAATTTGATCAAATTTCCAAACGGAATTGCCGCACGAAAACTTTTACGCATTTGCATCTATCGATTCGAGTTGCATTGGCTTTGGCCATCGCAATGCAAATGAAGATGCCCCAGCCCCAAGAGTGCCCCAAACTTGGCCTAAGTAGTCCCGATTAATGTGCAAACTTTTTGGCCACTTGCATCCGTTTCTGGTAATTTGAGGCCCGGCCCGCCCCTCCTAGCTGCAATTTATTTATTTATTCTGTTGCTCATTATCTGTGCCAGGGGACGCTCGCCGGCGCTCGGCTCCGCAATTAATGTTGAATTTACGATGACAGATCTGTGGCATTGATAAGGCAGCAGGCGGGGCTCCCAGGCCCCAGAAACTAACCTCAAGTGCACAGGAAGCTTATCGGAGGACGTGACTGCGAGCTGCTGCACTGCTCGAAAAGCCTGTGCCCTAAAGAAATGCGATAGGGGAAAAAGGGGCTCTGAACCCAAGTATATCCCCTATCAAGCACTTACACTTACTATAATCTAAAGGTCAATGCTGAAGGGAAACAAAACGTTACTTAAAAAGGCCTTTGATGGCCTTGATGCAATCCCAAATTCGTTGACATAATAAATCAAGTTCTATGTTCAGCACATCTTATAATGGTTTTGCTGTGATGTTTGGTAAATTATTAAATTATTTATTAAATCATAAATCAAATATTCGGAACATCATATACTATCCTATCCGCATATCCTACACTATGTTATGCACGCCCTAACTTTGCTATACTACTAACTAACCATAAATCAATTTGGAACACTGCCGAACTTGATAAATGATAAAAGCTGTAGCAGGAAATCTATACATCTCACATCCATAAAAAACTAACTATTTATATTTGTCGTACTACATTTAAAATTTAAAGAAATAATATTAAAGCAGATATCTTTATTTATTACTTTAATTCGCAAGATCATTGCCAAAATACCTGGTTTTTTGGGACAGAAAATTGGCATTAGCAGTTTTTAGCCTTAACTTATATATAAGAAATATAAGAATTCAAGAAATTCAAGGACTAGGAGTATACAGTACTGTAGTAAATAGTAGTGTCTTCACTTATAAATATAAGGAAAGGGCTTTCAACATAATTTCCCCTTGAAAAGACATGACACATTGCAGTGGGAATCGAGCAGCATCTTTAAGTGGAGTTCACCATACTCCACACTATTTTCTTGCAGTGCTAGTGCGGCTGCCCATGCCCGTGTTGTTCTACTTGTTGTTTGCCCAACTTGCAGTGTTGCAAGTTATGCAAGCTCGTGTCAGGTTGATGTGGAAAATTTGCATATCGCATATCGTTGACACGGTTGACACTGACCCCAAAGGGGCGTGGCGGGTGGGGGTGGAGGTGGTTTGAGTACAGTGACGAGTAGGAATTATTCAATTTTTGACTAGATCAAAGCGGATGCGCTGACAGCGGGCAAATATTAACCAAATGGCGGGGTCGCAGTAACATGGAGGGACTCCCCAGGACTCCGAACCCTGCCAGGACTTCAGGACCTGTCGAGGACTCACCTTGCATCCGGGCCAGAAGCAGGAGCAGCGTACAGCAGAGGGCCTGCAGCAGCTCCATATTTCATCAGCTCTGAGTTATGCCAGTTGCGCCAGCGACAAGGCGACTCCGGCGAAACTTGGCCCGTAACTTACTGCCACTGTCAGTGGCACTTCGCCTCCTCCTTCTCCTCTGCCTCCTCCCTCACTTCACCTCAACGTCCGTTTTTCCGCGCTTTTCCGCCTTCCCAGTCCGCGGGAAAGTCTTCCTCCTCCGCCTCCTCCGCCTGATCGCCGAACAATATGCAACTTAAAAGGCAAACGGCATTCTGCGTAATTGCACGGCCAAGTACTGCAAAGAAACCAGAAGAGCGGTGGAAAATGAGTGAGCGGTGCATAGATTGCAGGGGCGGGGAAGGGGACTTAAATTAATTAGGACAACATGGCCACCACGATTTTCGAGGGGGGTCCATACGCAAGGAGTACCCTGCAGGAAACCCGCTTTTGTCAAATAAACATGGATTATTGAAAACACAATTTTAGGTCCTGCAAATGCTTTGTAAAGGGTTTACCAACACTGGAATGAAGCTTAAGTCCCTAAAATGCTTTGTACAGGGTATCAACACTAAAATGTATGTATCGTTCGTTAGTTGAACTTCCTGTTTCATAAAAACGGGGGATGCTTGGCAAGTAAAACTAAAATTACATATTTAAAGAAACAAAATGCATACGGACAATTTATCATAGCTCCACAAGAAGTGTTCGTTCATACGACTAGGAAGTACACTATTTTTGGTAAACCATATTATGCCCTGCTCTGTACGGGGTACGCGGCAGCACTTGTACTGGCCATAAACGGTGCAGGGTATAGTTTGTATGCGTTGGGATGGGGCTCGGCCCTTTGGGGCATTACGTCAGAGATGGAATGCACTTGCTGCAAATGTTATTAACAAACACAATGCCATAAATACAGCACACACACGTGAGGGGGTGGTCGATGGGGCGGCGGGTGCTGTGCGGCAGCAAGGACACGGCGAACGACAACAACAATGGCCACGGCTGAGTGACCTTTCTGGTCGTCAAGTAATCGCATTCGCAACGGTAGCCCCGACAACTTCGCATTTTTATGGCAACAAACGTCAGCCATAAACATTTTTATAACGCTGCAAGGCGGCGACGGGCGGAAAAGGGGGCGGCAAACGCGGAAAGTGGGCGGGGCGGCAAAGAAAACGCATAAACCACAAGCAAAATGAATTGTGTTTTCACTTTTTGTAATTAGCCTGCACTAAAGTGCTCGAGAAATGGAGCTGGAGCGGGGAAGCGGGGCGAAGAGGCAGCGAAGGCAATGGCCGTACTATCCCTACTCCTCCGGAGTTCCGCCTCGTCCGGATCTGAATCATGATAAATACACACGGAAGGCACGGTGGTGCAGGGGAGTCCGCAAAGTACGACCCTAGAAACTTGGTCATGGAAAACTTTACAGCAGCTGCTAATCGAAGTGGGAAAAGGTGAGGACTTCAATCGATCAACGATTCCGGCGGAGGAAACTAGGATTTTCCAAGGAGATTGCGGAATCACGGGGAAAGTTCTTGAGATTCTTAATCGGATTCTAGCAAATCCATAGCTGGCCAGAAGAACAATAACCCATAGTTTCTCTAGCTCCTGCAGACTGAGATAATGTATTTGTTTCAATACTAAGGCATTTCTTGAGTTTCTTTATCTCTCGATTTATTAAGCCAATTAAAGTATAGATTACTACGTTTGCTGAAAAAATATTACATAAAATGGGAACGCCTTAGTATATACAAATTCTTTCATACTATAAGAAATTGAGTGTTTGGAATATTTTAGTGAAATCTTTTGAAAATCTTACTACTTATTTTCCGACCAAAAAAATAAATTATTTTGGCGAATTAAGGAATAATGGAGTGCCATATTTCGTTGAGTTCGTAATGAAATTCCCTATCTATTGGCACTCGAAACTGGGAACTTTAACTTTTCACCATTCCCGCAAAAAAAGATGATGCAACCCTCTATAAAAATGCGACAATTGACAAAATTAATTTCCCGCAATTTGGTAAGGATCGTTTATCTGGATTTTATCAGTCGGGCTTTCAGCTTTGCGCCTCATTTTGACAAAGTTACGACACAAAAATAGGGGTATTTGTTCCAAAAATTAAACTACCTGTTTTTCGACCCAAAACATTATTTTTTTTTACGATTGACAGACCACCTAAGATATGTAATTCTTAACTAAAATTCAAGCACCTATTTTTCGACCCAAAAGAACTATTTTGGTAATCATTTTGTGAAATAATATCGGATTAAAAATTGCCCTATCTCGTCGAGCTGGTAAATATATTTCCTATTTGTCTTATGAAAATGCAAAAATTAGTCAATTAGCAAATTTCCGTACAATGTTCCCATGTGCTTAACAGGTTCCCTTCCCCGGAATGTGTAAAATGCAGACACTTTAATTAAGACAGAAAAACAGAAGCACCAATTTACGGAAACCTCAATTTTGGTTGAAGCTTGAAGTTTCTCCACGAGCCGAAAGTGAACTTGAAACATTCGGGGCTGCCTGTGGAACTATTTACTCGAAAAGTCCACTCTTGGCCGGAAAAGAGGGACAACATGGCAACAAGTTCTGGCGAATTGAGCAATTTGGCCCTGCCAGGTCCAAGTCCGAGTCCGAGTCCGCTTTAAGTTATTTGTATTCAAAATATTCATTTCGTGCTGGCCACGTTCCACAGATCCGTTGCGACAATTTGTAAACTAGGCCTGAATAAAACATGAAAATGGAAAACAAGGGGGGAAAATGGGGGGGAAAATGGGAAAACGGCAGCGGGACATGTGACCGCTCTTTCGCCCGGACCAAAAACAAAACTGCACGGTTACATAAACAGGATAATAAGGCACTTAACATGCACTCGTCGCTGTTGGCCAGCACACACATGGCCCGGACCTCGAGCAGCAAATGGCGAATGTTGAATGCCAGGAATGCCGGAATGGCTTCGTTGTAGGCGTAACAATAAGGCGACCAACTCAGCTCCAACTCCAAAAACAGGACCTCCACTTATGTCAGAGCAAATCAAGCGTTACAGCCCCTTCGCCGCCGCCCCTGCTGACCGGGCCTTCGGGCGTCCCTGCCTTAATTTACGTTTTATGTCATGTCACGGACGTAATTGAAAATTTGCCCCAGCTCCCTGTTTGCATTCGGGCCCAAGTTAATGCTAGATCGGAGCTAATGAAGCCATTGCCAAGTCAGGGAATCGAAAAGACAAAACAATGGGGGCCTATACAGCTTAAAGGAGTTTTACATTAAAAACGGGGTCCCAAAAATGAAAGAAAATAGAAAAAATCTTCAGATCACCTGGCAATATAATCTATATTTAGTCAATACCCTTTAGATGGGCCTACCTAAAAATCGAAACATTCCCTATTTGAATTCATCCATAAAACTTATAGTAATAAAACAATAATTCACACCGTCTTAATGGATATAGCAAATAGTTTTAGCTACTAGGTGCATATAAATAAAATATAATAGTCCAACAAAGTTGTAGACAAATCTAATTAAAAAGTCAATTAAAATTGTACTTTGGGTAGAGGCAAGCCAATGTTTTCGTAATGTAAAGCAAACAAATAAAATGTTTGCCCCACAAATGCACATATTAGCTACCTTAAAGAACACAAAACACGGCCAAATTAAAAAGGAAAAATATGTATTGAACAACTTTTCGTTTTAGTTTTTTTCCAGATGCACATTTTCGGCCATTTTTCAGATCTCTCACAAGAACACACTCGGCATTCCATTTGATCTGCAAAATGGCAGTTACGATAAGTGAAATTCATTTGCCAACTTCTGCGAACACTTTGCCACTGCCAACTTGTTTGGCCCCAAATTAAGCTACACTTCTCAATTAACTTTTGTGGAAAAACTGGGCAAACTCGGAAAGCTGGGAAAACACGAAGACACACAACAATGGCAGCAGATTATGCAATTTGAATGCAGCCTTATCTCGCATTTCAGGCATTTGTCACACAGTTTACACATTGGGCACACATTTTATTTGAATTTTAATAAGTCGCTTTTATATTTCAAACGACTGTGCCGGAGAAACGAAGCGAATTTAAAATTCCCAGAACTTAAGCGCAATTGTGTGCTGCATTTATGCCATAAATAATTGAAATGTTTTCTACAGATTCGGACTTGGACTTAGCAAGGCTTTTTTGCGCTTTAATCCCACTGCTCTTTAAGGTTTTCTACGTGTTTTTTAATGGAGATTGTTGACCTTTCCTTGGCTCCAACTTAGCAGGCAAACAAAAAACACGACGCTGAAAGCCCTAAATTATTGAAAACATTTAATTTCCGACTACCGACAATTGGGCTTAAGTTGTAAATGGAACTTAATCCCCGGGGTATCTGCATGTGTCCGATTAGCCGCAGGTCCCGGCTCGAGGACACAAATCATTCGCAGGCCATTGGATCCTTAATTTGCTTTAAATAAATTTTATTGGCATCGCCATGCAGCTGAGCAGCTGCAGGATCTCGGAACCCTTTGGCCCCCTCCCCAGCCCGCAACTAAATGACATTTATTGTCAGCTTGGAAAAGCGGGGGAAAAGCGGGCGAAAAGCGTGGGAAAAGTCGGGGGAAGGCCGGGCGATACGTTAACCGAAAATGTCTTTTCATATTTTTCATGCACAATTTCAGCCTTGTATGCGTTGCATTCCCCCTCCCTCCCCCCTCCATTTGTACATATACATTTTACTTTTGCGTATTTATTTATTGACCAGGTCCAGAGCCATTCCAGGCCAGTTTCATTTGCCGGCCGCGAAGAAGAATATTGCAATGGCTGACAAATTTATTTCACTTGCCACCGCCGGCGGTTTTCCAGCCGCCCCCTTGCCATGCCCCTGCTTTTGTTCTTTTCATTTTCACAATGTGTCGAGCCCTGCCATGCATATTAAAATGTTGGAAAAAAGCACGGGGAAACCACCTCTCGCTGGCCATTTACTGTTGCATATTCATTATTGAAAAGTTTTTCTGCCTCGGCCGCCTACAACTCATAATAAAAATGATAAGCAAATGTTTTAAAATCTGCCACATATATATTTGTTCGTGCTCGCCTGCAGATACATCCACGGGTATAAATGCATTGGGCTGGCTGTGCAAACACATGTACGCCGATTTCCTTGAGGGATCAAATAAGTGCTTTATTTTACGCCACTGCACTCCATTTTATTTATTTGTTCGCCCGCACCGCATGCAATTATTTCAGTTTGAAATCAATTTATTTGCAAATTAGTCGACCAGAAGACCATTGTCCGCAAAAACGCTCCAAAGAGATCTGTTTTTAGTGCAAAGCGTGATTACAACATTATATGCCGATATATTGTGCATTTTGGGATAATGGTTCCGAGTGGGGTTTAAGATTTGGTATATTATTAGCTTTTTCTGCTAATAATAATTTTAATAAATTTTAGTCCTTTAGTTTGTTGGATAAGGAACACAAAAATTCTTATATTTCTTTTTAAAAGATAAACCATTTTAAATCATTTTTTAATATAATAAATAAGGCAATTTATTCTATTTTTTATATACCATTTTTGTATCCACAAATTGGTTTTTTTTAGCTGTAACTTGCCAGCTCAACAGCTACTCTGAAATATATTAAACAAAACTTTTGGAACTAGTTAAAATAATGAAACACTCTGTACGTCTTATGTACCATCCTAGGGCTTCAGCTTAGTTTCCTGCGTGCATTTATGAATTGTCACAAGAAATGGGCAGTTAAACTTCTGAAGCAAAGTCCCTACTCCTTGGTTTTTCAGATTTCCCCAACTAATTACTTTTGGCGACGGGCAGCCGTAGAACATCGCTTTTCGGCCAAGTTGATCCAACTAGTTTGTGGGCTTCGCCAACTCACTTTTTGGGCATTTTACGGGGGATTACCACTTGGTAAATTGCCACAGATCGGCCAGATGGGGCTCACTAAAACGCAGAGGGCCCCAAGACCCCTTCCCGAAATCACACAACACCTAGAATCACCAGGAACACCCCGCATGGCGTGTGCGTTACGGCTTGCTGGCGTAACAGTTGCGTGGGGCATTACGGGAAATTCCAGGCGATCCGTAAACCTAAACGACTGCTAATTGAAATATTAACACCTAAACGGACGATGACGATGGCGACGGCGATGTCACCACAAAACCGGCGGCAAGCTCGTCGTGTGTGGGGCGTGCAATTAAACGAAATGCGCATAACAATTGGCCAACCACGATATGCGACCTCAAAAACATAAACAACCGCAAATGTTGCGTCATGAACACGCAAATGGCCAAAAAGAGTACAAAACGCCGGAGGGAAAGGTGCCATTTGCGATTGTAATGTTGCCCACACACTCGTATCACGGGGGCGAAGCAAATAAACGTTACCCCCTCTGCGGCTGCTAAATTTAATTTGATAAATTGGAATGCTAGTTCGAATTCTCATTTAAGTTGCGCACCAAAGTATTTGTTTTATGCACTATTTTCTGCGCATCAGAAACGTTACTAGATTTGGGTTTAGGTTCTGCATTTGAAAATAATTCATAATAATGCTTAACGAAATAGAAAATGTAGGCAAACTATTTTTAAACACACATTTAATTACAAAACAAAATCTGAAAATCTAAAAAATATTCAGAAAGATTTTTAAAATTGAATGCGCTTTTGTTTTTTTAAGCAAAAATGATTAGTTGGTTCTCATTCTTTTATGGTATTTAAATATTCACTTTACTTAAAATTTTTATAGCAATAGAAAATGCGAAAAAATCAGATACCAAACAAATTCGATCCTTTTTAGGCCTGCTGTATAAAAATATTACAACCATAACTTTTATTTTCGGAGATCGTAAGATATTTGAAAAATATTTTGGGGCTCTCGGGTTTTTTATCTTCGGTGCTAAACAATGTAAACAACTGTAACACATTTTAAACGAAACTACTCACTCCTAAAATGTGTCAGAAAGGGCATTTTAACCTGAATGGCACTGAAAATCATAAACCTTTTTAAGTCACAAAACTTAAATGTCATAAAAACTGTGCCCCGGCCTTTCGGGAAGCCCGAATAAACCGAGTTAAATGGCGCCGGAATAGCATCCTAATGCTGTGTTTTTCGAGCAGCTCGGCCAGGACAAAGACTCTGGCCTGGATTCAGAGCTCCCGGTGAGTGGGGATGTGAATGCAACTTGATTGGCAACTGCGATGACAGACAAAAGCTTCCATCCGAGGGAAGACGACGGAGCCGTTCTACATGTGCGCGCCAAATTTTTATGAAAATTCTTTTTATTAATTTCGTTTTGATTTCGCTTGGCTATTTTTTGCCGGGGAGCATGGAAAAATCGCAAATAAATTGCCAGCTTGATTTTATTGTCGGCAGCCTGATGATGTTGATGGCAACGCCGTTCGGGGAAATTGTTGGTAAATATTTGTGCAATTCCTTTTTTGCTTTGTTGTATCTTGGCATTTTGTACTTTTTGTTTGTTTCCTGTTGTACCAGAATTGCGTCGTGTGTGTGCAGAAAACGAGACTGTTGTTTGCCCAAAATTGGCCATTTGATTGATGAAAATTTGATGGAAAATATTTCCCATAAATATTCACACGGGGAGCGGTGCCAATGATTGCAATCGCTTCACGGGTACTAATCTGCGACAGTTAAGCCATCATTAAAGACATAGAAATCACCCGTCTTTCGTATGTAGTATATCGCACAAGCTATGGCAAGCTATTATCAATTTTTCTTAGTTTCAGTAAGCAAAGTGAGTTTAAAATTTATTTTATTATATTTGGATTTCATTCAGGTATAACACTAAAATACAAAAATTGCTAGACTTACAAAATGTTTACTTCATTATTTCTGTTTTTATAAAGGTACCACTTTTTTATTTTATAATTCAATAAAATGTTTGTTTTCTTTGGCAAAAAAGGATCCTTGAGTTGAATTCTTACCAGAGGTCTGTTAGTTTATACAGAATACTTTAAAAATTCTTAAGATCTCGTTGTGATTTTTTCAATTCGGATCTAAAAATGTAACACTTTTATTTCAATATTTAATAAAAATATATGATTTTAATCGGAACTTAAGATCACTTGGGTTGAAATCGCAGCAAATACTCTTTTAATTGAAACAGAAAACTTTTACAACTTTTTAAAGATCTATAGAGCAGGCCTACAAAGAGGGATACAAAAGTCTTCCAGCTCAAAACTTCTGAAGATTTCAATCGAAATCGTTGATAAATTCTGAAAAAATGTTAAAGACACCTTCGGTTTGCCACACTAAACACAACTCTCTATGCAAACATGGGTAAATATTCCCCGAACAAAATAGAGTTGCAACTGCGAAACTGCACTCCACTCAAAGTTGGACACTCTGGAGCAGCGGAAATCTTGAGATTCCCCGGTTTGCCGGAATCCAGAAGGTGCGGCGTTCTGCCGGCTGACTGCACTTCCGTTTCCGGCACTCGGAGTTGCCATTTAAAATGCAATCGAGAAACGATTAGTCAACAAACGTTTGGCTTTGTCTTCGATTTCCCGGCACTGGGAAATCGCTGTTTGCGACTGCTACTTCGAGAGCGGCAGCGGAAAAGTGGGCGGGAAGTTTGACTAATGAAAATTACCAGGCAACGGGGAAGGCGAAAGGCATGCGAGTTTGCTTTGCCCCCTCTGGGATCATAATGAGCACAAATTACGTTGATTTTCGGGGCCTTTTTGTTGGCTTCGCTTTGATTCGGTTGCGGTTGCAATTTGTTTTTGAACAGAAGTCACCCGCTTGTGTGTGTTTGCTGGGTTTCTGTGGGGCCTCTCATTAGCTGCTCGAGGAATTTCATTGGCTTTACCTTTTAATTTGATTAATTCGGCCTGGCGCTTCTCCCTTATTATTTTTTAGTGCCGTCACGCAACAAAAACAACAAAAATCATCAATAAATTGCTGGGGCTTGGGAGTTTTTCCTTGATTTATTTTTATGTTAGTTATTTCTCTTCAGAGATTTGCAGTCCTTGCAGTGCACTTTGCTGTTAGAACCTATTTTCCCGCTTCGCGAAAGACAACGAGTCCCATTTGGCAAGGCAGGCTCAGAAATTCGGGATGCAGGACCAAGGACGACTGACTACCGCACGTGTTGACGCTTCAAACAAAACTGTTGCGCGGCTGAAGAAGCAGCCACAACAAACTCGCAGCACGGCGATGTGGCACGGAGTCCTGAGCCTCGGCAGGCGGAGCCGAAGGCTCTTCGGCTGGCGTCGTGTCCTTCAGGACTGCCGTTGGCTGTGGAGCAGTCCGGCGGCCCTTGGCCTCGCTTCCTGTTTACAAAACTGGTCGTCGGCGCCTGCGCCCCTTCGTGAAACCCGCAGCCGAAGGCCTCCGGAGCAGCCGACAGGACCTCGGCCGAGTGCAAACGACGACGAGCCGAAGCCGAGCCCGAAAATCCCCGAGCACTCGCATCCACCTCGTGGTGGGTTTCGTTTCGAGCCGGCTGCCGTTTGTTTACGTTCTGTGTTTACATTCCAGGACCAACGGGAAACTGGAAACACGTGGCCGCCCTTGGAAGCGAGCAGAAGTAGGATAACGGACGAAAGACGAAGGACGCAGGTTGGGGTTACGAGTTCGTTGAATCCCAGCGCAGTTAGTCGGCAATGGCATGTTGGCAAGTGCCGGCGAGGAGCTGACTTTATTGACTGCCAGTCGAAGGGGAGTTTCAAAACAAAGGATCGGTTTCTAGGGACTCACTGAAATGTCCTTGCGTCTGGCGTAGCACCTATTTGATATGACGCTCCCTATTCATCTCTACCATTCTTTCTTTATCTAAATGACATTTCGAAGGCAAACATTGGCAAATTATACATAAAAGAGTTAATTCGATATGTTTAAATACATAAATGATTAAAGTAATGCTGTAGGGAAGGACAAATATTCCACGACATTAACCTGATTAACTTTAATAATAATAATAGTAATAATATGTTTTGCTAAAACCAATAGAAATACATAAAAACAATCACAATTTTATTAAATTCAAACCCATGTATTTTTTAAGCCTTGGTTAGTTGTACGATATTTTTAATACCCTTTTTCTTATTCACATGAAATTATTTTCTTAGAAAGGTAGAGAAAAATTCTACTTCTAATAAAAAAGTTCAATTCAGAAATATAAACGTAAGTTGTTTGGACCATGATCAAAAAAATACTACACCTTATTAAATAAACCAAATCCAGTTGTTAAAATGTCTTTACAAAATTAAATAAAAACTTCAGCTTCTCGAGATGGAAACCCTTGCCAGCTCCTTCATTGTTCTTTACTTAAGCTAAAGAAACATAGGAGAAATTCGCATTTCTCACACTGCAAACTCTGCAGTTTTGCCAGCTCATTCATTGGACTTAATTTAAATTAAGGAAATATGGACTCACACCAAGGGAAAAATATTTGGAAAACGTAAATTAAATCACACCTTAAACCGAGGGCTCTGCAGTTTGGCCAGCTCTTTCAAAAGTATCTGGCAGATGCACCTGAGTCCGGGTCCTGCCTCCCGAATTCGGAGTCCCGAGTCCTGGCTTCCGCTCCGCCTGCATTTCGAGCGCATTTTTCCATCTGATTTGACATTTGTGCTAGGTAAACACAAGAATGCCAGCAACTTTTAATAAGACCAAGGAAGTGGACGGTCCTGGTTTGAGTTTGAGTTGGCGCTGGGGTTGGGGGGTTTGGCCAAGTGTCGAGTGCCGAGTGCCGAGATTCTGGCCAGTCTTGGCCAGAACCGCTTCGAGTTTCCACACACTCACTCTGTTTGTGTGCCCCTGCTGGCTCTTTTGAGCAATTTAGTTTGCTGCCATTTGCCACAAATGCAATTCGCTTTTTGGGCCGCCACGGCGTATGCGTCATGTGTTTGCACTGCACTTGTGCCTCGTGGAGGATGAGTTCTGAAGAACTCCCAGCCCGCAGCCCCACCTCCGAAAAGTGCTACAAAGTGGACCATCCCGAACCGAACCGAACTCAACTCAACTGAACTGAACTAACTAGCTGGCCGCCGACTGTTTGTTTGTTTGCTCAGTTTTAATTAAATTTTTAGCATTGCTCGTGTTTTGTTCGGCACGAAAATTTAAGCAAATTAATTGGCGCCCAATAATAGAGAAATCAAGTGAAATGTTTGCCGTTCGGTAAGTAATTTTAATTAATTTCCCGCGCCCCGCTCGCCGGCCAAAGCTAAAATTGCAATTGCAATCAATGCGAAATCAAGTCAAAAGCCCAATCAAGTTGTTCGGTAGTGGGGCAAGTGGTGTGAGCGGTGCGAGTGGCTGGGTGGTGCGACCTGCAGGTGTCAGGCCCTCGAAATGTGGCAGATTAGGGCACAAAATACCCTGGCTGGCGGTCGAAATGGATATAATATTAGTAATTAGCATTTATAGCCCTGAACATAATTTCTAAATAATATAAAAAAAATCATTGTAAGGAACTTATAACAAAATTAACTAAAAATAAATGTAATATCAAACTAAAATCAAGTCTAGGCCATATAAAATCAGTTAAAAAAAAAATTAACCAAGACATATCTTTTTAGTAACTTAAATCCAAATTAAAAAACACCGAAAACTTTATTCCTCTTCACACCAAATAAAGGTAGTAAACTTAGGTAAAATGTCTTATAATTCAAAACCTCAAAATGTTCTACCACTCTGACTAATTAACGGCTGAACAATTGCTTGGCCCAGCATACCCCGCTACCCCTGAAAAGGCAGCACACGTGAGGCAGGAAGCGGCCTTCAGCCCCACATGTCCAAAAGTTCTTTATTACCTTGGTAGCTGGATTATTAAAATTTCATCGAATTACGTGCGAATAATACCAAATTGCCTGGCACTCTATACGTCGCCTTGGCTTTGGCTCCTGCTTTCCCATTTTCCGTTTCCGCTGCCAGTCAGTGTACAATTAAGTTAAGAAGCCAGAGAGAAGGGAAAGCCAAGACGAGCCAGATATCGGTGAGCAAAAGTTATTAATTTTTTATTGCATTCGTACCGAATTTAGCCCGGCTCAAGGTTGCACTTTCGACCGTGGAATAATAGAAATAATAAATACGCTTATACAGATGCCGTGGCCAAGTATATTGAAGCTGGGGCATTTCTGCAGCTTCAGTGGTGATGATGATGGGTGTGCTGCCCCACAACAAAGCAAAACTTTTTTGATTACTTTATGCTAACGGCAGCTGCGTCGCGCTCACATTTAGTTTTTGGCTTTGGCCACAAAGTAATTGCAGGGCCAACACTGCAAAAAACCGGCAAAAATCAGGGGCTGGGGAACGACCGACCGACAGATGTCTGTACATGGTCTGCCATGCGGCGACTTGCGGGGCAGCCAGCCCATATTGAGAGAGTTATGAAAGTGGCGGCAAAAACGCATTCGCTTTGCCAAATGGAGTCCACTGATACCCTGTAGCGGGGAAAATCCATTCGATTTCTATCATGTATTTTAATATTTTTAAAGGAAGTTTCCTGCTTTTGACATTTTTAAGCAAGGAAATGACGACTGAAAGGAACCTTCGAACAAGAATGTATATTACTAGCATACGAAAAAAAGTAAAATACTAAGGAAATTAAATAAAAATAATAAAAATTATTATTAATAAGCTGTATACATGTTTAAAGCGAGAAAAGCTAATTAAAAATGGGTTTTATTCCTAAGTTTTTTAATGTTTTTGGTGTAAAATAATGTAGTATACACAAACCAACTTATCAATACAATGTTTGAGATTCACTTTGTGAAAATCCTAGTAATTCATGAAGCCCAATTCATTTTTTGTAGGGTATTCAGCTAGCTGAGCCGAGCGAGCAACAAATGTAATTAAGCGAAAGACGCTTGAAATGCGCGAGCTTGACCGCTCGTAAAACTTTGACAATGCTGACCTGCCACGCCTCCTTCCGGGACCCCTCCCCACCCCTGCCACTGCCGCCCCCTCCCAGTGAACGACCGCTTTATTAGCCGAGAGACATTTGAATCCTGGCTAGCTGAGCGCAAAAAATGGAACAAAAGGTGGCAAGAGGGACGGCCTGAAAGTGCATTCATTACTCATACGACAAGCTGTCGTTAGTCAGAAATTAAATTTGCGGAGCGGCAGCTGAGGCGAAAGGCTGGGACCGGCACTCATATATGGGATGTGGGGTGTGGGGCGTGGGATTCGGGATCGGAGGAGCTGGAACTGCTGGCCCAGAAAATGGAACTGGTGGACTTGCCACAGTTGATTGGTTAGCACTAAGCGGGAAATTTGCCGGCCATAAATGTCGGTTGTGCCGGAGCAAAGGCAGCAGCCTTATGCCACACATCCCCTTTGCCCCACTTCGCCGGGCTGCCTGCCTGTTTTTCCTGCCCCACAAAAATTTACATGCGCTCAAATTTTTAGCTGCCGCCTTTTTTCTGTTCTTTGCCTGCCGCTGGTCATTGCCTGTGAAATATATACACATACATGCATGTGCCCCTGTATTTAAAGCCCCCAATATATGCACGGTGTTAACTTAGCTGGCCAAAAATGTTTGGAGCCGGCTAAAGTTTCTCCAGCTTCCCCGCTTTCCCGAGACCCTCGGCTTGCATATGTGCCGGTTAAGTGGTTTTTGTGGCTGAAAAGCAGAAAACTCATTAAAGTTTATTTCAAACACCAACAACAACAGCAGCAGCAGCAGCAGCGGCGGCAGGAACTGAAAATGGGCTGGGGGGTTTTTGGCAAACTTCGGTCAAAAATTAAGACATATGCCCAGGCTGAAACCGAAACTGAACAGAAACAGAACAGCCACGAACTTCACAGTCTTTGTCCATATCTATACAGTTATGCATGTCTCCGACTTGACACTTTGAACCCCCACCCCGACGCACTCTGCATATCGACATGCACTTGCATGGGCGGGTGCAAAGGGGGCTTCCGGGGCTTGGGCCACTTTTGCTGCGGTTTTCTGGCCCCAAAACTTTGCCAAGTGCAGCGAGTTTGACGGCATGTGGACCGCCGTATCGCACGGGGGCTGCTTAACCCCCGAGGAGGGGGTCGAAAGAACAACAAAACTCCCATCGAGTCACCCACGAGGGTCAGTTTACTCAATTCCGAATTTTCCACTGCCAGCCCAAGGGCTCTTCAAGAAAAAGGGAATTTTCACTCGCCGGGCAGCTACGATCGCTGATTAAGTTAGACACTGGGAGAAGAGTATGGTCCTTCGAGCCGGATCCCGGAAGCTATAACTTCTCCTTTTCTTCCTAAGGGCATTCTTTCCCAACTTGTTTTATGGTTTTCATCATATTTTAAAAAAACTTCATTACAGTCTAATTCAATTAATGATTAGGGGAAATACTACTTATATGGTCCCTCGAGCCGGATCTCCAACGGTCATTTTTGTGATTTCAGAGTTTGGTTGGGAATTCTCTAGTTTATGTGTTTAAGGAATAGTGTTACTCATCAAGTATTTTATAGATTACTTTTGTTTCTCATTCTAACAAGCCCCTACCGCTCCGGAATGAGGCCACTTATAGCCACTCGAAAAGAATATATTTTTAACTACTTTATGGATATCCTTAACATAATATCCCCATGCCCTTGGGCGCCACAAAACCAAGGTACAAGAAGCGCAGGACGGCCTGTGCTAAATATGACATTATATTGTGTGTGTCGCAGCATGTGTTTGGTTAGTTGGCCATTTGGTCAGTGGGCTGGCCTGGTTCGGCCTGGCCCGGTCCGGGCTACAAGCCTGCCTTTGTTGTTGGCACACTCGGCACAAATTAAACAATCTGTTGACAACTATTGGCCACAAAATCTTTGTTAATTGCCTTTTTGTCTGGCCTCAAGGCGGGTGTGTGTAACTAATGAACCACCCACAGTTTGCTAATTGCTCTGACTCCGCCGCCCCTTTCGTGTGTTTCTGTTTCGGGTAGTCCGTGCAATGATATGAAATTAATATAATCGGCTGCTGTTTAAACTGCAATTTGGTGAATTTAATTACACTTCAACCGCACCCACATTTCGAGTGTTCTTGGGCCCAGCAGTGAACCAAAAAGCATTCGAGCTTCCTTTGCGGATACACAGATAGACAAAAAGGGGTGAAAATATGGTTATGTTAAATATTATATACTATCGCAATACCATAGGCTTCGTTATAATAGCTTAAATAGACAGAATTGAATGGTAAATGATTTTTAGAATGTTTTTCACATATCAAGCCCACGATTACTGGCTCTCTTATCAGAGATCAAAGGTCAATCGATCTCCCAGAGCTACATAAAAAACAAGTCCTAATACACCAGCGGGCGGCTCGGACTAGGGACTCTGAAATAGAAACATAGAGCCAAGAAACAATCTAATTTAAAGTTTACAACTTACGAACCAAACAACAAATGCACTCGGCCCAGAAAGAGAAAGAGACGGCGAGAAGGGGAGAGAGAGACGGGGATACTGTGGGGCGGAAACGACTTGCAACATGCAATTTGTTATCTCAAGTATGCAAAATTATGAAAGTTTATTTAAAAGTTATGCCACGGCCCGCTCTTTTGGCTGCCAGGAAAGCCAGCCAACCGAGCAGGATAATAATTGTGCCGCCTCCAACAGCAGACGCAGATACTTTTCCCACACAGATACTTGGCCTCACACAGATACTTTTCCCACACAGACACTTGCCCCTCGCACACTCACGCACACCCCGAGAGTCCTCCTCACACATTATTCAAGTTAGCGGCGACAATTTATTAGTTTTACAATACAACTTGGCAAATTGGTGAATAAATCTTGGAACCTCGCGAGTCTACTTCTTTCTGTTCTTCTTTTAAACCTGATCTTTGCTACAGCTTTGAGCAAAGGGCAGAATTCGAAGCACGAGAATATCCCTAATTCAAACACTGCATATGGTCCTTCGAGCCGGATTTTGAAAGATGTTATATCTGCCAGGTCACTAACTACAATTTGAATTCTTATCTTGCTTTTCCCGTTAAAAAATAAATATTTATTAGGTATGTTATTATGTACCTGTTTAACAAATCTACGCTGTTATATTTTTACTTCCAAGTTTCATTTTTAGGATAAGTTATATGAATACTACGGGCTGGGAAATATTTCGAAGCAAATCATTAAAAATTAAAGTAGAGCTATTTAAGCAGCAGCTCAAGAAAATACATAACTAAATATTAAGATCTGTGTTTTTTAAAGCTGCACCTCTTAAACCAAATAGTTAAGATAGCATTTTTTGTGAATTTTTTCTGCGAGTGTACAAAAGTGTTCAATCCGTAGTCCTGACTTCGGACGAGATCAACGAGCTATGCCTTGGACTTTCTTTCGGCCCAATGCACTATCGTTTTTCCTGATCTCGTATCGTTGAACTCAATTAACACTTGGACAAATGGGGACTTTGAAACCCCCTTTCCTTTGACAGCTTCCGATTCCCGACGCACTTTGCTGTCCGAAACGTCCGACTCTTTTTAGCACACAACAGGAGCACTACAGTGGAATGATTCCTGACTAAAATTTGTTCCAAACTTAAGTTCTTGTGCGATATTCACATGTGCCTTAAAGCGTTGCTAAGTGCGGCAACGCGAAAGCCCTTGGGATTAGCAAAGTGCGTGGTATTTTGATTGCGTATAATCTTGTTTTCCCCCATTTATTAACCTGCTTGTGTATGGAGGGTTCATTTTAAAAACCCCATCTATAAGCTTATCATTGTTATTTGTTCTGTTCGAAGGACCCTAATGTGGGGGCGAACATCAGACGGCGGCAGCTTGCGCTTTATGATTTAATAACGTTGCATGGGTGTGCGACCCCCTTTCGCCCCGCCCCACCGCTGCCCCCACTGCCAACCTCCCATGCACATTATCAACAACAACGTTGTCGTTTGCCGGGCGCTGAATTGTGTGCACCGGAAAAAATGTTGTTACATAAATAAATATTTTTTTAAAATTATCTTGTAAATATTTTTTTCCAACAATAGGGGTACTTTAATAACATCTTACAATTTTGTAAGCAACAGAAAATAAATAAAAATTCTATTTTATTCGTTATCGATATGTCATCATAATTTGTGACTATTTTTATGATGTGTATAACTGACTTTTGAACTGTTCGCAAAATGTGAAGCGAAGTTTTTGACAGTGTTCTTGTGAGGTGGTTTGTGGACTGGGCGTTGTTTCCATCTTGGGCCTCGTCGAGCGCTCACATTATCTGGCTCTGGTGCATGTCATCGCTGGGAAAAGTTGTCTCCGTTCGGGCTTTCCCTTTGCCCGCTTTTCCCTGCTTCTCCTCCGCTTTGCCCCCCCCCCTCTCCCCTGCTCTTCCTCCGCTTTTCCGCACAGTGTCATCTCCCGTTGTCCCTGTCGTCATAGTCGGGCCATATTAAATTGTGTTAAAACACTTGCGCCATGCATGTCACACGGCACCCACCCCCGTCCTTGGGACCCCCCCCTACTTTGTACCGCCCACCGCCTCCCACCACCCACTTTTGTGCAATGGCGCGTGTTTTGCCATGTAACTCGTTTTGTCTCCAAGCTCCTTTGCTTTTTCTCTGCCTTTCTTTTCTTTATTTTTTTGGGGGAGAGGCAGCTTTTTTATGCCCGCTTCATTTCCGGCAAATTAAAACGCACACGGCGCCACACAAGTAACATTCTGGAAGCGCAAAAAAATAAAGAATATAAGTAAGTAAAAATAAAATGAACACTAATTTCGCAGCCGTGACACTCGTACGTAGTTTTCGGTACACTGTTCGCCGTGGTTCCCCAGAGTCACATAATTTCTGGTTCACTTTTGCCCAGTTTCCAATTTATTTGTTTGCCAGGGGATTTGCAGTCAGCACCATCCACTCAATGCCTTGTTCCCTGTTTATTTTTCTGCTCTTTTATATGTATTTCCCAGTTCTGTTTGCACCTCGCCTCATAATTAAAAGCTGCACTACGAATTTTTCAATAACAGCCATAAATCAGGCATATGGAAGCCGAGGGAGTTGGCCATAAATAACTTTACAGCCACACACATTGGCCGGCCCATTTGGGGGCGGTGGACAAGGCAGAACAGGGGCGTGGCAGCTCAGGAGGCAGGGGCAGAGGCTCCATCGATGACCCAGTCGAGCATGAAAAGCCCCCACTTGGCTCCTTATTAGTCATGCCTGAGATCGCCCGACGACACTCGCGGTAAATGCAATCGAAAAGTCGAGGAAAGCGAATTAAAACTTTAAGCAGGAGAAAAGCAGGGGAAAGTTAAAGGTGGGTCTTGAAAAAAACAGTAATCAGTCCCAAGTGTAAAACAAAATATCATTATATGGGGGTGCTAGAACAGGGCTTCAAATAACTTACACTGGTACCAATAAGTACGCAAACAAAAATTGGCGTTGTCACTCGAATTCAAACAGTTTTATTGCCTACTTTCATGCTCTTTCTTGCCTTTGTTATTTACATCCCAAATAAGAATGTTTTGTTGCCTACTTTGAAGCACTTTCTTGCCCTTGTTATATATAACAAAAGTAAGAATTTTTCAAAATATGGGCCTAAGAAAGAGTAGATCAGTAATAAAATATTAATTAAGACACACCAGAAAAGTTTCCTTTTGGAACAAGAAGACCTTAAAGCCAATTTAAAGTCTGTAGCAAAATATGTGAACAGACCGCACATTCTTAATTTAGATTGCTATCATTCAGCCCGCTTTCTAGTTGCACTCCATTCAGCTTTAATAGTTATTGAGTTACTTTGTTCTACGCCAAATTACATTATTTCCATTATGGGTTCTCGGTACCTGTGCTACTTTTAATTACGGGTTCCTAACTCATAAGCCCACACACATGGATGGTATGGGGGCATAACTATACTTTGCGGTTGCCTTACTTGCCCCCCTTTCCGTCTTCTTTTATGGGTTGCATATGTATAACAGGAAATTAAAAATATTTGCTGCATTTGGGCGGCTCTCTTTCTGCGAGTCTGTGTGTGAGTGGGAGTGTGCGATAGGATGTGTTGCCTACTTTTTGGCATTCTACCGACTCTTTTTGTCTGCTCACTTGTTGGTTGGGTTTTGTTTGCTTGTTTGCTTTGTTTTCCACATGGGCCACATTATTATGATGTCTCTTCTCTTTTCGCCTGAATGAAGTGCATCGCACATAAGGGAGTCGAGAGTGTGTGTGTGTAGGTACTAGAGATGGCAAACTGCTTAAAGTTACCGAGAAGTATAAAATGTCAAGAGTTCCCAAAAGTCGCTTGAAATGCTCAAAATTATGCAACAGTTCCAACTATTTCACTTAGAAATATGTTACTTTTTCGTTGCCTACTTTTAGGAACCGTTATTAGAGATTTTAAAAGTGAAACTGTGGGTTTAATCCTCATTTGAATTTATTTCAATTTTTTTCTTTAGTGCGCTTCTAAAGCAGAACGTTTTTTTTCAACTTTAATATTGGTAAATAAGGAAAAAGATCCTGTCAACCACTTCTAAAGAACGCCTACATACATCGCATCACGCTGCCTTCACCAAGGACACACACGTTTCAGGGGTCGACTGGCAGCGTCAGCTTCGCGATTTTTCATCAAAGTCACGGCGGGCAAAAGTTGGCGAGATGCTGCCCCATTGTTGCCTCTGACACTGACACCGGAAATGAACACATTTTCCGGTGCCATACGTGTGCGCGCCTCGCTGTGTGGGTGAGTCTGTTTGCACACACACCGGGGCACACCCACGCACACACAGACACTGAGACCACCCACTGGGAGATTGAAAGTCGCTTAATGTATTGTTTTCCAGCGCTGACTTTCGGCTTTTGGATTTCAGCGTTCCGATTTCAGTTTTCAGCTTCAGGGAGGCCAACGAAAATTTCCACGGACCGTCGGCTGATCTCCCACTTATTAGTCTTAAGGGAGAAAACGAAAGTCGGGAGTCGTGAGCCGGCAGCCCGGAGCCCGGAGCCGGGAGCCTTCTCCGCCCAGAGAATTTAATTACTCGAGTGGGGCGGCCCGGCAGAAGGTGTTAATGAGATTGCTCTGCCGGCTGCGGCTTTGCCGAATCAACTCGTCAGTCAGAAGTCTGCCCAGTTTCCAAAGGCCCTGGAAGATTCATGCGGCTAAGTGCAGTGAGGATTGCAATCCATCCAACTGGCAGTGGGCACTCACTAGGATTGGCGATAAAGGAATCGCAGATCTTACGCACATCGTGGCCCAAAACATGGCGCAGTAGATAGAGGCGACTAACAACAAAGTGACCTAAACTTCTACTTCTAGAGGCAATAACTTTGCTAATTGGAAACCGGTTTCAAAAAGAGACACCTCAAAAAGTTGGTATTTGAATTTCCCAATAATGTGCCCTCAAAGTTACAAGTTTTAGCTTCAAAGCTGCTAACTTTATTGACCTAGGAGAGGAAATTGCCAGTCTTCTATGGCGCACTTTGCTACTTGAAATTCCCACAAATAAATCCAACCTATGAAGAGGGCCCTTGTTTATCGTTAAATGAGATCACCTTAAACCAAGCATTTGCCATTCTGCAGGTACTTCATTTCCGCCGTCCCCGCAGCTTTCTCTTCACTTTCTCCTGCCATTTTCCTCCGTCTGATGGCTTCTTAATTAGCTGTTAAAACGTTTCGGCAGCTGCCAAAACAATTACACGCTTTATTTCCATGAACGGCACGTTTTACCTTGCCTGCAACGCTCACCGCCACCCGCGAGTCGTGACCCTTGACCCCCCGAGGCCCCGGGCGACCCCGTGACCCCCGCCCCTGTGACTACTGTTGCTGCAGCTGGGGATCTAATCCGGGACTCAAATCGTTTTACGCTGTCGCCGCATGTGGGCATTAAGTTAAATGCCGGCATAGACGACAGGAACAGCGATGATGACGGGGCTACGCCGACGATAATGATCATAATGGTACGGGGGCGGCAGTGGGCAGGGGCTCCTCGACGTGATTATGACGATAAGGTTCCGGGTCTCCCCATTCCGGGGCCCATCGAGAGCGGCACAATCTGCTGATTTATATTATTGTCACGTTTACGGCCAGATTGGGATTGAAATTGAGACGACGGGGGCGAGGCTGCAGCTTACGGTGCATTGCACTTTTTACAAGCAATTAAAGGTATTCGAAATAGAACGGCTTGCCTACAGATAGCCCAGCGAGTGTCTGGAGACAGCTGTAAATGAATAATGAATGCCAATTCAGCGAAAAATATATTCAATTCAATTCCGATGCGTCACTCGAACGCCGCGTCGCTCATTAATTTATGACAGTCATTTTTAACGCTTTGCTGCCCACGATGCCCTGCAAGTGACAGTTGATGCTGACGGCGTGCCACGCCCCGCCCACCCACTGCCGCTCTAACGCCCCGTTTTGCATGCGTCAAATATTCAGCGCCATTTTTCAATTGAATTGAATGAATTTCTGAATTGAGTGCATGAGTGACGGGGCCGCAGGACGGGGAAACCCCACGACTAGGGCATCCTTATCTTTGAAAAATCTAATCTGCAGATTTTCGAGTATTTTGGTAATATATTCTGCTGTGCCATTTTCGAAAATATTTAATTTCTAGGATATAAAGGTTAAAATGTGTCGATAATAACCGAAACAAAGTTTATGATTTCATATAAAGGAAGAATTGAAATAAAGAGATACATGTTTTTTTAATACAAATCTTAGAAAACAGACCACAAAAACTATTCGTTTTTTCCTACTCTTCTTTTCGGACATTTTTGTAAGGGACATTACAAAATAAATACTTAAATTTACCATTTTTAATGATAATTTCATTATATTTTTTAACTGTGTACGAAAATATATTACTTTATAAAAATATTTTCTTAAAGAATACAATAATTTCTGAGTCATATTCAATGTAGAACAACATTTTCCAGAAGAATATCATAATTTATCAAGAATGTAAAATTTATAAAAATATTTTCGAGAGGTATTTTAGGTACAATTATTTTTCAAACATAAACAAATTAAAAAATAAATAAATAATTAATAAAAGCCTCCAGAGAGATCTACCAGCAGTTTCACAAACTTTTTTATAAATAGCAACCCACTCAGGGTACTTCTCTAGTCGCTCACCTGAAAATCACACCTACTCCGGCTCGTTGTATTTCGAATGATTTGTGTTTGCCCCTTTGTTGACGGACGTCGAGGGCAGAGCAGTTCCACGGCAAACGGGCCATTTGGCCGGACTCTAAAGTGGCCATATTTCACGCTCCTCTGATGGGCCTTGTCAACGGTGGCACCCCGACTCGCCTGCTCCTGATCCCGCTCCTCTTCCCATCCTCCGCTCGGGCAGACATTACACTTTAATTAACTACAAATCCACTGAAATTGCACTTCTCCGCTCTCCATTTCGCCGCAACTGCCACGCCCCCTTTCTGGCCAGCTCTGAGCTAATAAAACATTCAAAATATTTTTGTCGGCTCGTTTCTTTCGGCCGGGGGAGTGTGTAATTTTGCACATTTCATATGAAAAGTTGTCGGGCTCACGCAAAAACTTTTGCAGCCAACACACAAGGATGCAGCTGGCACGGTGGAGCTGGGGATAAGAAATAAGCCAGAAATTAGTGGTGTACATAAAAGATACTGGGTGAATAGCAATGTTAACATTACCTGTTTAATAAAAATTAAAAGAAAATACATTTTCAAAGTCCCTAGTACACTTTTAAAAATACTACGATTGCGATTCTCTGATGCACTAGAATATAATTATGAAGTAATTTGCTTAGCAACTGAAAGTTCTTAATGTCAGTTATACACTTGCCAAGGTTAGTGTGAGTTTTAAAAACATAATTGTGAAGGTACATTATAAAATATAAGAGCTTATGGAAAATTTAGAGATATTCACCAAGAAGTAAACTGATTTGTTGTAGATTCCAAAAAAATAATGAACATTTTAAAGTCTCCTTATAGAGTTATCAAGCCAGAAATAAACTGATTCAAGAACTTACTTTTTAATTTTTCCAAAATATCTATATATCTTCCAACACACAATAGTTTGAATATTTCAAATGGTAACCCCAAATTCCGCAGTCCGGACACAGTGCACAAGAAAAGTTTCTTTCGGCAAAGATTAACAGAGCCCGAAAACCCAACCGAAAAGGGGTTCCGGCTGGGATTTGGGGGCTATGCGTGTTTCTGGCGGCGCATGTTTGGCAATGCGGTAAACCAAATTATGTGCTTAGCAAGTTGCCGCTGCGACCAGAGTCAACCACCAACCCCCCAAACCACCCAAACCATCCAAACCAGCCGATCCTTTGTGTGCTGGATGCAGCTGCATTTGCACAGCACCACATGGCCGCCCCCCGGAGTCTTTGAGCCGCCGCCCCTTGCACTTGGCCGCTTTTGGTGGCTCTGGTTTCTGGTGCCAAAGAGGTTTGCACAGGTGTTTCCAGCAACTTTGCAGCATGATTAAAAAGTTTTGCCCCAGCGAAGCAACAGAAAGCCGAGGCTTTGCTTGCCAGACTGTCATTGCCTGACAACGGGGGAGACGTCGATGCTTACTGTTTATTTTGGGCAGGGTCCAACGGGTACGAAAAGAATGCCCAACTATAGGGGTATACCTCTCAGCCATCCTTGCTTTATTCCAATTTTCAAAAGTATACAAATGTCAACCCCTATACCATTTTTAAGTAATCCCTTATGACACTAGCTTAACGTGTAACTAACTGGGTTTATTCTGAAGATGATTGGTATCATAAATATAATATAAAATTCCTTTTTTCTATGGACTACCCTCACTTTCGAAACGAATCCAGTCAGTTGAAGAGAATTCAAGTTAGTGTCATAACAAGTTGGATATTTCGGTTTTTATTTAAAGGTATTCCTTTGTCAGGCGCACGTTCCTAAAAACGACTTTCTTTAAGTGTATATCCTCCAAAAAGTCGTACGAAATGGGTTCATATCAAATCCCGCCCGATTCAACAACAAACCACGGTTGAGTGTGTGTCATAAGCGTGTTAACATAGCGTACAAAAAAAAGGAAATTCAAAATGCATGTTTGGGGCCTCGAGCGTGAGAGTGAGGGCATCGGCATGGGCGTCGAGGGCTAGCCTCTGGCGAAGCGAAACATCTGGGAGTATAAGATCAAGTTAATGTACAGAACGGTGGACATAGCGATCAGCATGGCCAGGCGGTATCATTTCTTCTTGGCGTCCTTCAGGCCGGCGCCGGCGTTGAACTTGAAGAAGATGATGTCGCCGTCCTCGACGGTGTAGTTGCGTCCCTGCTGGCGGTACTTGCCGGCGGCCTTGGCATTCGCCTCGCTGCCCTCCGACTTGAAGTCCTCGAAGTGCATCACCTCGGCCATGATGAAGCCCTTCTCGAAATCGGTGTGAATCCGACCGGCGGCCTGCGGGGCCTTGGTGCCCTTCTGCACGGTCCAGGCCTTCACCTCATCCGGTCCGGCGGTGAAGAAGTACTCCAGCTGCAGGCCCTTGTAGCCCGTCACGATGATCTTCTCCAGCATGCTCTTGCACTTGGTCTCCGTCTCGTAGGCCTTGCGCTCCAGCTCGTCCTTCTCGGACAGCTGCTGCTCGAAGGCCCCGGAGAAGGGGATCAGCAGGGCTCCTGGATCGTTCTTGTCGATCCACTCCTTGATCTTCGGCAGCCACTTGTTCTTCTTGCGGATGAAGTCCTTGTCGGAGAGGTTCACCAGGTAGATGACCGGCTTGGAGGTCAGGAACAGATACTTGTTCAGCGCCTCAATCTGAAAGAGCGAAGAAGTGGCAGCGTTAACAAGAACGAGATGGCAAATCACAAGGTCACACGAAAAAGTCCACAGGAAAGACTGGCAATTTGCAGTGACAAAGTATTTAGAATGCAAAATACGTAAGCACATACACAAATGTTTTAAAAGGCTTTAGGAAGTGAAGATGCTACAGAAAGGATTTGCAAGCTAAGATCTCCCTTAAGTGGATTTTTTCGCACTCACATCATGGGCGTTCCAGTCCTCGAAGCGCAGATGACGCTTCTGGTCGACGAGGATCTCCTTGATCTTGACCATCGAGTCGTATTCGGGCTTCAGCTTCTTGTCGCCGCCGCGGGCCACCACCTTCTCCAGTTTGTCCAGGTTCTTGAGGAGATTCTCCTCGTCCTTGAGGCGCAGCTCCTCGGAGATGATCTCCAGGTCGCGCACGGGGTCCACCTCGCCCTCGACGTGGGTCACATCCGGGTCCTCGAAGGCGCGGCACAGGTGGAAGATGGCATCGCAGGCGCTGATGTGCGAGAGGAAGTCGTTGCCCAGACCCTGACCCTCGGCGGCGCCCTTGACCAGGCCGGCAATGTCCACGACGTTCAGATAGGCGGGCACCACACTAGTTTTTTTTATAGTTTTTTGATGGATGCATTAATTTTGTAGGTACTTTTTAACTTAACAAGCAAGAGGCAAGCAAAAGTGAAGTGCACAAGTTCCGGAACTTGTTTTAAGTGCACAGAATGTAGTTTAAAAGCAAAGCCAAACTAAAACAAAGGACTTGGATCCTTTTAAAAACTCACCTAGCCGGCTTGTGGTAGTCCACCAGGTAGTCGAACCGCTCATCGGGCACGGGGACACGACGTGAGGGCAAGGCAAAGGGGCAGCACCACATGGAAAAAGCGGTTAAGACGCATGTTAGTCGGGTTTGGCTGGATGCAAAAATACAAAAATACAAAGAGCTGAAAAAACATCGCCAGATTGACTGACTGCCCGGCAGGCCGGCAGCATCGCGGGCCAATCATGGCAATTTTCTATAATTTTGCGCCATCCGCAAGGGGCAGCGAAACCAAAATGAAGTCGCTCACAAATAAAAAGCCCAAGAAAATGAAACCGAAGCGAACCGAACCGAAGGCGGGGGCAATTTGCATATTGGGAACTGGATCTGATAAAATTGCTAAGGCCACGACACGCCCACAACGCGAAATACAGTGGAGCGTGTTTATACTTAGATCTTTGAGGGTATTTATGAGGTTCAGTAGAAATTGTTGTACTAATTTGAAAATTTCCAATGGAAATTCTGAAGTCCTAAATGAAAACGTTATAAAAAAATTGTATTATACATTAATAGGGAATTCACTCACAAACTCATAGAGGCACCCACTAGAAAATCAGTATGATAAAACTCAAGCTATGGACTGCATAAGTTCACATTTAAGGTCCCATTCTAAAATTTATTGGGATGACGAAAAAGTCTAGCATGAAAATGGGCCAAAATTTTAACTTTTTAAAGAGAAAACAGTTAATGTAATATATTAGAGAACTCATAGAGGTAACAACAAAATCGGGATACCATTACCGAAGTTATGAAGCTAAGTTTTGGGGTCCTCTTTTGGAAACCATTAGAATACAAGCAAAAATCGACCACGAAACTGAGTCAAAATTTTGACCGTCCCTAAAGTGAAATATTTTGATGTAGGATATTAGATAATTCAACCACAAACTCATAGAGGCATAAATCTTTAAAATCGGGATGGTATTGCCCAAGTTATGGGTTCTGGAAGCTCCGTTTTGGAGTCTTATTCCGGATACTATTGGAAATACGGAAAAATCGAACATGAAAGTGGGTCAAAATTTTGACCATCTTTAAAGAGACATATTTTGATGTAAAATTTTAGAGAATTCTACCACAAACTCATAGAGGCATCAACCTTCAAAATCGGGATGCAATTACCCGAGTTATGGGATCTAGAAGCTCAGTTTTGGGGTCCTATACCAAAAACCATTGGAAATACGGAAAAATCGAACATGAAAGTGGGTAAAAATTTTGACCATCAGTAAAGAGTAATATTTTGATGTATAATATTAGATAATTCAACCACAAACTCATAGAGGCATAAATCTTTAAAATCGGGATGGTACTGCCCAAGTTATGGGTTCTGGAAGCTCCGTTTTGGAGTCTTATTCCGGATACTATTGGAAATACGGAAAAATCGAACATGAAAGTGGGTCAAAATTTTGACCATCAGTAAAGAGTAATATTTTGATGTAGAATATTAGATAATTCTACCACAAACTCATAGAGGCATCATACTTCAAAATCGGGATGCAATTACTCGAGATATGGGATCTGGAAGCTCAGTTTTGGGGTCCTATGCCGGAAACCATTGGAAGTACGGAAAAATCGAACATGAAAATGGGTCAAAATTTTGACCATCGTTAAAGGGACATATTTTGATGTAGAATATTAGAAAATTCAACCGCAAACTCATAGAGGCATTAATCTTCAAAATCGGGATGCAATTACTCAAGATATGGCATCTGGAAGCTCAGTTTTGGGGTCCTATACCAAAAACCATTGGAATACACGCAAAAATCGAACATAAAAATGGGTTGAAATTTTGACCATTTTTAAAGATACATATTTTAATGTAAAATTTTAGAGAATTCTACCACAAACTCATAGAGGCATCAACCTTCAAAATCGGGATGCAATTACCCGAGTTATGGGATCTGCACGATCCGTTTTGGGGTCCTATTTCGGAAACCATTGAAAATTGACCATATTTTTATGTAGAATGTAAGGCAAACTCAAAGGGGAATCCTATGAGATTACGAAAATAGAATATCTAAGTGTATCTAAGAGTATCTAAGGCGACACCTCTTTTCGCTCAGATAAATGCATAGGACCGATAGGTAGGCCTGATTTGGACCATATACAAACGATTTTCCGCGTTGCAATTGTGGTTGGTTCTACCTTAGGGTCCTGAAGCCTCTAGACTGTGCACTTTAAAGACTTTCCCTGCCGGAGTAAGGCCTCCGCCTTACCGGGGCTCCACTGTGGCTATTTTAGAAGGTCCAGTCGAGAGAGCAATTTGGAATTAGAAGCGGCGGCGGCTGCTCCTGGAGGCCATTGCTGCGCCGCAGCGGCGGGCATAAAATTAAATTCCACGCGAAGATTACAATGATCGAGGAAATTGCCGCCGCCCGCAGCTGGGCCTGGTAATTGGCCGGCTGCATGTGCGCCGGGGCAAATGTGTGCGAGTGGGTTGGGATACTTATTCTCATTCGGCTTGATGGTGCAGAAGGGGAAGTTCTCCGCGGGGGCGGCGCTCTGGGTCAGGACGTTGAAGAAGGTGGACTTGCCCACGTTGGGGACGCCGACGATGCCGATTCGCAGGTTGGTGCCGATTCTGCCGATCAGCGGCTTGCGCTCCGGCTCGTCGTGCTTCTTCGGCGGCATCTTGCTGGGTGCGTATGTCTGCGGGGATCGAGAGACGGGTGTATCAGCATAATTAGTCTTATTTTTGGGACTCCCGAGGGCGGCGCACATAACCTCACTCTGCCGGCTGCTGGCCCAGCGCTCACCTTTTCGCGTTGGAGCTCCGGAAACTGAACTCCGGCTGCAGCTGTCGGTGTGAAGGGCAGGGTTAGTGGCTTTCGGCTGAACTTTGGCCCTGCTATTTACAAATATTTACGAATATTTCGGCGTCCGCAGGTTTTGCGGCTGACGGCGTGGAAGGAAAGAGAGCGAGCGAGAGGGCGACAGGCAATCAGCTGTCGCACGCAGGGTTGCACCGCAGCTGGCGCCCCCGGACGGGGGAAACGGGAGGCCTCTGCTTGGCGCCGCGGGCGGCAGGGGGCGCCACTGGCCGGGCGCGCAATTTGAATTTGCCCCGAGGGCTGTGCTATTAGGTCTGTGGAATTTGTGCGTCCTTCTTCAGGTTCTGCGAATTAATGTGCATCTGCAACGGCTCACTTACTCACCCATCAGTTTGTCTGTGCATAAGCCAATGTTCTTAGCCATTAAAGCAAAGCACATGCTTTAATGGCTAAGAACATTGGCTTATGGCGTTTAAAAATATGTTTTAAAGCGAATCTTACCTGTGACAATATTTGAAAATACTTGCGCGTATATATTAAGGTCTGTCAAATTATAATATCATGTTTGTGAGCTTATATTAAATATGGTACTTATATATCTGCTAATTGGGAATGTATAAAATCGTCTCTGGATTCTCTACCAAAAGTTAACATAAATCTATGTTTACACATTTTTTGATGTTCTTGGCAATTGATTAAGAATCTAATATTATACAATACGAAAAACAACTTAATTGGTCGTGTTATTCCATACCTTAAAAGTTATAATAATTGCATTTGATGGCTTACAGTGAAGGTTATGTTTGGCTTATAATTTAATTATTATTTTCTTTTTTCATAAATAATATAAAATATTTAATAAAATGATTAAAAAATATATACGTATTTGTTAGACTATTTAGTATAAGATATTCATGTATCCTTTGCACCATGACATTTGCCACAGAAACAAAAATGCATAAATAAATAACAAAAAATAATAAATAACGAGTCTTTGTAATATTTTTTCAAAAATCCTGTATAAATGATGTAGTATTATGGTACAAAAATAAATCTTTTTGATACCACAAAACACCTAAATGCGTTTCACAAACTATCAATCATATCATAATTTGAACCTGAAATGAAATACATAACTGTCTCAAATATCTTGAAGATACTTTAAAAGTCCGCCAAGTCTGCCGGCAGTTCGACGGTTCAATTTCGTCTAGATCTGCAGGCCGAGCCAAAGCGATCGAGTTAACGTCAAGGTCGTCGGGCCGACGCACGTACGCGCAATTTGGCGGTTTAGTGAAAAGCCCGCAATAATCAATAATTTGGCATAATGAGCGGGCGACCGGCGGATCGATCCCCTGGCTTTATGGCCAACTGAAACGCAACTCGCGCTGGGCTGGGGCGCAGAAGGGGCTGGGGCTGAGGGACCAGGTTTGTTGATCTTTCGCGACTGAGGCCTCGATGTGGACCGCTGGTCGCTGCGCTTGGATTGATTCCCTGGCCCGCGTTTAGGGCCCTAATTAAAAGAGCCGTTATGCGTGATCGGTCTGGCTCTCGATTCCCGATACTCGATACTCGAATCCCCTTGGACTGTGCGTGCTAGAAAACGCACTTGTAATTTCACGCTGTCTTGCCCCCTGCCAGCTTCTTTTCCTCTCCGAGGGGTCACTTGCGGTTGTGCGACCGTTTAAAAATCCATTTGCAACTGACCCTGGACAACTGCTTTCCCACTGGAGCATGTAATGCCCCTGTAATGTTTGTCCGGAAACCGCAGGACCCGAGATCCCTGTGGTCCCTGCCTGCTGACGATCGGCAGCTCGTCAATCGCTGGTTGGGCTGCGGTTTCATGCACTTCGCAACCACCTTGCTCCTGATTCTGCACAACATTAAAGAACCGACTAATCGTTTGTTTTTTACAAGGAATGTGGAGTAAATACTATAAATTACTGGTTTACCTTGTGCTTCGATGGGCTGTCATCTACGAACTATCTTTGTTTTGTGATAACAGTGTATAACATAATTCATAATAGCATATTGATGTATTTTCCTAACAATATAAGCACATATTTGGAGTATTTCATATTCCTTTTAACTATTAAATAATTATTAAGTATTTAATTAATAACTATTCCTATAGAAGTAATAAAAAAAATAGTTAATATGACTAGGATCGCATCTAATATTTTATTGTTGAATATAATTTCAGAGACAATTTTAAAGTATTAAACGCAACTCAAAATAAGTATTTTGTATTGAAACATAGTTTTCGTGCTTATTTCATAAAGAGAATACACACATCTTATATATTTATGGATATATACTTTCATTGGATATTATACCTTTAATTCCCATAGGGAAATTCATATTATTGGAATTATAAGCAAAAATGTTTGTTTAATTACGCAGTGCCCTGGCCTTCCAAAGACAATATTCCTGATGTTTGATGAATTTTCCCAACTTCCGAGGAATTCATAATTCGTGGTACCATTCCAAGGACTCCCGACGCTGCCCCCAAAAATTATTCAATTTTCCACGATGGTTATTCAACGCTGCGCCGGCTTCTTTGCATATTGTTTGTAGTGGGCTAATTGAGCAGGCTCTTAATTGCCTTTTATTGCGCCTAATTATTGGAGTCGGGAAAGCCGCGAGAGGCCCGCATGTGAGGTCGGCGTGGTGAGCGAAGGTTGGGGCCATAAATTTGTATACATATGACTGGATAATTGCGGATCCCGCGGAATTGGCCCAACGAGCCACCACGCACCTCGATTTCCACTCCCATTCGCACCCACATTACGCGCGGGGCGTGGTCCCACAACCGAAAGGGGGGCGTGCCCCTCGGGGGCAGGTGCACAGGAGCCCCAGCAAACTATGCCGAACTGAACTGGATGCATAGCATCAGCCGCGCGTTTCAATGAGCCGAGCATTCGTTTCCAGCTTGTTGCTCCAATTAAAAAGTGGCAACAGAAAAAAGGAAAACGAAAAAGCAACTGGAAAAGTGGCAAAAGCGAAACGGCCAGGCCGCCACAGCAGCGGCCATTCATATTCATAACCATTTGGCGCTTTTTTATTGCCCCTAATTATAACGTGGGCCGCAATCAAATTGTTCTGGCTTGGAAAATTTTCAGAAGCAAACAAAAGACTTAGGCAACGAACTCGACTGATCTTTAGGCGGCGGTTCGGAGGCGGCGGAGGGGTTGCAAGGGGTGGGGGCGCAAAGCGGAGCATTTCTAACTCGGACAAGCTGGGTGAGCTTAACCTTCTTCCGTGAAATCAATATGTGCATTTAAAATAAAAATCTATTTCAGTTGGTATCAGTATCATCTGGAAAATCTATTCCCTCTGCTGGGTGAGCTTAACCTTCGTCAGAGGAATCAATATGTACAAAAATCTAGTTCAGTTAGAGATGATTTTTAATTTTAATTTACCTAATTATCGAAACAATAAATTATGAAATGCGTAATTGTTGTATAATCAGTTTTATGGGCTGACAATAAGATATGAAAAAGCCACTTCAATTACTACTTTTAAAGTGACAATTTTTATTCAGTATTTAAAAAGCAAATAAAATATCAAAAGTATTATAATATTTAATTTTATTTTGCAAAATTTGTATAGTATTTTGAGAAGAAAAAAAATAAAAAAGCTATAATAAATAAGGATATTTAATAAGTAATTTGTTATTACTTTAATTTAAAGGCAGATTGATTAAAACTCTGCTTATAATGGAATTTTTTTTGCAGATTGGAATTTTTTGTTTTATAAATTAAATTAATTAAAACTAAAGAAACCTGATATTATATCCTATAACTTACTAGTTTAGGCTTTAAGCCTTGTTATGTTAATTTTTTCTAAGTTACCTAAAAGGTGTCAAAAAGAGAAATATAAATGCAGTTGTTTTATTTTCAAAAATACTGACCATAGTTCATCCCGGCCATTCCTCTCGGCTTGTCGCTTCCATCCTCCCCTGCCGATCCTCCCCAAGCCTCCACTGCCTCGATCCCCATTTCACCCAGGCCATTTGCATAACGACCTCAGCGGTCTGGGCTCTATCCAGGGGTATCGGCACCGTCAAGTGCATCCTCCCTAATGGCCGCGACCGTCATGCAAATTGCAACTGCTGCGAGTCTCGTAACGATGTGCCATCAATGCATCAGCTGCCAAATTACATGTTGTGCACGTTGGGCCACCGAGAGAATTATGAATTATTACGGAAAACATAAGAAAAGCAAAGGAGGGAAATGCCCATGGAAGCCGAGACAAGGATCTGCGCGAGGATGGCTTCCACGGGATGGTAGATTTCGACAGAGGAAGTGGATGGGGATGGGGATGTGGAAAGGTGCCGCAAAGAGGGTCGCTCGTGGGTCGTTGTTATAGAAAGAGCCTGACACCGGAACGGAAAAAATTTATATAAATTCGGTTTTTTATTCGTGCATATGAAATATACAGAGGGGCGTTGCCCCGGCCACGCCCCCAGGCACACGGCCCGAAAATGGAAATCGTAATAAACGCAATAATAATCATGAACTGGGAAAACAACAATGCTCGGCCGAAAAAGGGAAAAGCGATGCCAGAGGGCTGGCGTAAAAAAGGAACTGCGGGCCCGAAACTCACCCTTGTCATTTGATTTGCTCGCACCACCTCCGCCGGATAGCCGAGCTATGAGCACACATAGGTGCACCACCAGCCAGCTTCCCATCCCCCAACAAGGGCGAGATCTCTGGGCTTCGGGATCCCGGGATCCCGAGGTCCCCAGTCCCTCGGCCGCCTCCCCGTTCTTGTATTAAGCGATTATCACCGCAGGACACTAATCGAATCGGCGGCCTTGTGGAGTCGGGTTAATTGTGGAGCGTGCTTGGCCCAGGGCATCGGAGTTTCCCATTTTCCCCGCCAGCTGCCAGTCCGCGCGGTGTGAGTGCCATTTTCCGGCCAAGGAGGGGAAATCAATTGCCTCGATTCCGAAATATCACCGAGTGCGGGATTGAGTTGCTTAGCAGGAGTGGAAGGGCGGCAGTTCTCAGTGTAATGATAAGTCTGAATTTCATATTAATAACTTGTAAAATATTGTGGAGTATAAATACATGCTAGCAACAATATAGCGGGATGCTTTGAATTAATCTTCATTGATTGCATGCATTTTCCTAGAACATTCTTGCTTTTACTACAATACACTTTAAAGAAATTGTCAGAAGCTACTTTCTGTTCTTTAAGGGTTATTCGATTATTTATAATTAAATAATTTCCTTTAATTATTTTCCTGAACTATAAATTCAAATGAAATTATTAAAATTTGATTAAATTTTGAAGGCCACACTAGCTTTTAAATGCTATTTATTGTTCATATATCTTCAAAACGTTTCCTTCTAGAAGTACTCCCCGCTTAAGAATAATTTGCCCTGAAAGCACAGATTTTCGATGGTGCGGCAGATAAGTACGGTTTGACCTGTTTATAAAGAGATTCCACAGAATCTGGGGGAATCTGCGGAGGCAACTGCTCAACTCCCAGAAAACCGCCTTGTCTCCCGGGGGCAAATGGCGCATAATTTCCATTTGGAACGGCCATTTTTGCAGCAGCAATTACTCTGGTAGCCCGAACCTGTCTCGGGGAAGCCCCCGACTCCCCAACCATGTTCGGGGAACGCATTTCATTCGGTTTTTTCTGGGCTCTTTGGTTTTGCATCGGGCAGAAAAAAGCGGCAATAAAAATTAAGTTGAAGTTGAATTTGAAATTCAGATGACGACCAGCGACGACCGACGACGACCGACGACGACGACTTGCCCAATTATTACTAATAATAGCAACAACAGCAGAAGAAGCGGCAGCAAGTTGCAGAAGGAAAAGGCAAAAAGCAAAAACTGGGCAAAAAGTTAATAGGACCGCATTCATTAAATCCATTTAATGCACAAGAGGCAAATTATTGCGCTAAAAGAAAAGCAACAACACACTCGGAAACAAAAAAGCAAAAACAGCCAGCAGAAAAAAAGAAATAATTGCAGTTGGCTGAACACCCCAAATGGCCAAGAAGAAGAAGGAACGGCGACGTTCGGTCGGCGGCCATTAAAATGGCCAGCGAATTGGCCAAAAGTGGGAGGGGCAGGGGCAGGGGAGGGGGTCTTGCCAAGTCCAACTGGCCATGTAAACTGGCCGAGCTGCGCGCCGTGCGAGCGAGAGAGACGGACAGAGGCAGAGCAAAAACCGGTAGCTCCACTTAATGAGCGCCAAACGCAAAGCAAGAAAACTCCAACCAGAAGGAGCAGCAGCCCCCAAGAAGCCAGGGTATCCCGAAGGAGTGTTCCCGAAGCTCCCTTTCAGATCCGTGTAAAAATTCACCTAGTCGGTGTCACCAAGTGTGCTATAAGTAGCACATTAGACACGACTAACAAAAATCCACAAGAGAATACACCACTTCGGGGTCACCCAATCGAATAAAACATTTCAAAGAAACACTCCAGTCAGAAGGAGAAAGATCCACCAAGAAATGAAAGATCCACACAAAATGTACCACATCAGGGTCACCAAATCCTTAAAGCAGCATATTATACACGTCTAATAAAAATCCACAAAAAAGAATCCTACCTAACATATCAAACTACATCCAAAGGAAAACTACATCCAAAGGAGTAAAGGTGCACCAACAAATGTACGATCCATAACAAAAAATCACGAAATCGGGGGTCACCAAATCCTATGAGCATATAGAAGTTTTCAGGAAAAGTGGTATAAGTAGGCCTACCAAAAAAATACAAATTCCTTCCAGATCCATCAGGAAACGCACCGAATCGGGGTCACCATATCGCATCTAGCACTTCAAAACACAGATAAGCAAAGATGCAACCTAAGCCCGTTCAGATCCATGGAGAAATCAGCTAATCCTATCTACAACATATAATAAGAAATTTACTTTACAGGAGTAGAAGCGCTCATAAAAATACGGAAGCCAAGTCTCCTAAAAATCCTTGAAGAAATTCTGTGACACGGGGTCACCAAATCCAATCTTCCGCTTATTTTGACTGATGTAGGGGATACAACTAAAAGAACCACGGAAACATAATAGTAAGGTTTAAGAATAAAGAACAGTAAATGAAACATTTTTAACTCCAAAAACTTGAATAGGGAATCCGGAAATACTTGGACACAAAAACAAAAGGTAGCAACCCACTGGGTAACTATTTCTTCGAACCCCGGGAAATTCCTGGTGCTTGCGCGGCCCGCACTAATTACTTTCTGGGAAAAGAGCCGCGCGCCATTTTGGTTTGCCGGGTCGGCAGAGGGGGCTGGGCTTTCCCCCACCCCGGGTAAATGGTAATTTCCATTGGCTTTTCTCCGGTGTGTGTGTTTTGTCCTCTTCTCCTTTTTGTTGGCCCCAAAAGTTTAGCCTTCTCTTTCTTAATCGTCAAACAATTTGCAAATCGCATGCAATTTTCCTGCCTTCTGGCTTTTCCTTGTTACTGCCTTCGTGCTGTTGCATTTCCTGTCGCCAGTGCAGCCCCTTGGCCGCTTCCCACCCGCCTCTGGCCGAGCCCGCATTCGTTTTGTATATTACATGATCATTAATGAACTGCTCCAATTACAGAGAGCGAGGAGAAAAATTACAGAAAAAGCAGCCAGTGGGGAATAAAACATACCTCCATATCTGGATTTCCATATTGCCAGGGCGGAGGGGGCTCTGGGAGGCGCCTTGGTCACTTAAATTGTTGTTTTGCATGTGAACTCCACATTTTCCACACCTTTTAATTGACGGGCCCCGGCGAGTCCACTCGGATAGGACGAATGGCCAGCCTTGGCTGGGAAAATGGGAAATGGTCTGGGGAAATGGCCGGGGAAATGGGAAAATGGCCGGGCGGAAAGCGCCAGCTGTCCGGAGCAATTTCTGCGACTTTCCGCCGCGCTTCCGCCGCCAACTGGGCCACGTCACCAGATTCGATTGTCCAGCGGAACCACGTGGATCCGACGGATGGATTGGGTATCTGCACCTGAATACTTGTGTCTTTCCCCGCACACCTTGGGGGAATTGCCTAACAGCTTGTAAAATTCACTTTTATTAGCTGTTTTTATTTATTTAAAATGGAAACTGCTTTGAATGCTTTGATTGTAGAGGTCTTAAATTAATTTTGTGCAGGTCTGATGATTTTCATTTATTATTAATTTTAAGGCTTATTTAAGCAAGAATCTGCAATAAGAAAACGTATACTTTTTAGTCATGTAAACAATTGTTTTCAGAATGCTATGACTTAAACTAGGATTTATTTGTAGAAGGAATACAAAAATTTCAAATTATGTTTCCGTTTTTATTAAAAAAGCAATGGTTAGTAAAGTATGGTTTCGTTTTTCTTTATACAATTTTGTTTATAAATTATATATTTAAAAAGCATGGAAAATATGTTATATTAGTTAAATAAAATTAAAAACGATTCTAAAACCAAGTGAGAAATTAAACATTAGGACATTAAAACTTAAATAAAATCTTCAATTAATTTTAGAAAAGCTGCAACAAAAGTCGATATACTTCACAAAAAAAATTCGGCTTTTGCAAAACTATATTTGCTATTTGCTAATATTTGCTTTAAGTTCAACAAATGTTTTACATTTACCACAGCCAATACTCGCCTTTAGCATAGCAAATATACGCTATAAATTATAATCGCATAGTAACCTGTAGCAGCAGAACCTCCCAATGAAACTACAAACAAAATGCGGCTTAATTTCCTATCAGAAACCATTGGGCAATAAACCGAGAGCGGGCGTTACGCAAGCCAACCCAGTAGCCAGTTGTACGGCCAGCGATTGGCACTCAATCAGAGGTGGCCCCCACCCCGAGGAGAACGCATTCCGTCACGTAGGCCGCGATTGGCACCTGCGTGGATCAGCGGATCGATCCCCGATCGATGGGATCAATGGGGCCGGAGTCGGCGGAATCGGCGAAACTAACGGTTAGCGGGCCATTTCGCAGGTAAGCTAATGCCAGGGCCCCCGGGAAATTGCAGAGAACGAAAAGCCAGCGCACTCGTAATTGGGCTCATTATTCAGCTCTTGCTGGCCGCTTTCTTTTCGCTCGAAATGACGCATTTCGGCCGGCTTTGCCAGGCAAAATGGCAACAGTCGCCGGGTAAAGTCGCACTTTCGCGGGGGCCAGAGAGAGACGGCTGTTGGAGCGGCGATCGGATTGGAAGAAAACCGGCCCCGCCGCCAGTACAACATCAACCGGCAACAGCAACCAGCAACCAGCAACCAGCAACATGCACACCAGCAACTAGCAACGTGCAGCCGCACAGCAGCAACAACACGCGGACAACGCCTTCCGACGTGACTGATTGCCACTTGGCACGCAAGCCGAGCGGGCCACAACGTTGCCAAAGTTACTGCAGTCAGCGGTCCGGCCAGGAGGGGAGGGTGCGGAGCCCCTTGCCGCAGCCCCTGCCCCTGCCGCAGCCCCTGCCGCCGCGCCATTGCGCCAAAAGCAATGGCCGTCAAAAGCCGCTGTTGTTTACCATTTTGTGCGTGCGGCTGCGTTTTATTTGCTGCTGGCATGCAACCCATGCCCCTCCGGCCACGCCCGACAGTCCTGGGCTGTCTTGGGGATAGGAGGCTAGGGCTGGGCGCATGGTCCACCGGGAGGATTGGCTTCTGCTCTTACACTCCAGGCGGCAGTCAGGGCCGACGATCAGCGGCAAATCCTCGTGGCTCTACCGGCTATAAGGGCTTGCTTTAGAGGAAAATACTATTTGCAGAGTAAAATAATTATAAATTTTCCACAGCTATTGTAGTTATTTTTAAGCTGTTCACTGTTATTTATTTATTATTGCTCGCAATATATTCACCTCTGGGAACCCTTTCAGTATCCAAAGAGGTAAATATTTTCTAAAACCATCAAGCAAATTTGATTCATATTGATTTGTTATTAAATTGTTCATTCAATTCAATTTATTTTCCTGCCTTTCCTGTCTAAAACATATTTTGTACAACTGCTTTAAATTATATTCTAAGAACCAATCAGGAAAGATTTTTTATACTCTTTCCAGAATGAAATAAGTACAGTTTTCCACAGTCATTTATAGTTATTTAAATGATATTTACTTTTTAGCATACAAAGAGAGCAATGTTTTATAAAACTATTAAACAATGCGATTCATATTATTATATTAACTAATTAGCCCTTGATTGGATTCGAAAACACCATTAAAGTATTCTTTTGGTTTTATACGTTATTATATTTGTTTTAATTATAATATTAATTTACCCAAATAAAAATGTTCTTCTTAAATTTGTATTTTTTAGTTATAGTTATGCCTTAAATGTTAAATAATGTAATGCTAAATATGTCGAACATAATGTGGCAATAATATAAATATTTTCAGCAACCGTCACTAAAGTATTATTTCATATATTAATTATGAGAAAAGTTTAAATATATTTCAAATATTGGTGTGTTTGTTATTATTCATTACCTATATGCATACTCTCCCCATTGATTTATTTTTAAAATACTTAGTAATTTCTTGAAAGTGTTTTTAAATTGTAATTTTGAAGATATTTGCCCTAATAGTTTAATAATGTAATGTCTAATATCTCGAACATATTGTGCTATTTGTTGGGATGTTACCGTTGTAGATATGAGTTTTGGGTCCTTAAAATCGTGTTTTTAAATTCTAAGGACTTCTTGCAGTCATATTTTCAAGCAACAAAAACACACTAATGGGTTTCTGTCTGAAATCGTGCAATCTTGAGTCAAAGTCAAGGCGCTCCTTTACAAAGAGGGTATTATTATTATGGTCCTTATACACACATACATCCTGTGACCTCTAAATAAACTACTTTCCAGGGTATTTGCAGCTTCGCCCATGGTCTCTGAGAACCCCCTGGCCGGGCTCGCTTTTTGTCTCTGCGCAGATTCCCGATCGAGTCCGAAACTCCGGGCACTGGGGACTGCGACTGGGGCTGGGGACTGCGACTGGGGCTGGGGATCGGATCGAAACGCCGTTGTTATTGTAATTTTTTATGATAATTTGCGGAATTTGTTTGCTGCCGTTGAGCGTGATTACCAGCATCGGGACTCCTGGCCACCGGCCTGCTTTTCGGCCCGGAGAGGCCAGTTTCGAGGCCCGGGGCCCCGGAGCATTGTTATTAGGCGCATCTTATCGACAGGAAGCGATCATCGCACATTGGAGTGGCTTCGGCGCGGCCCCCGAAGCCCCCGGAAAAACCCCCTTTATTAGGCCCCTCTGCGACCGCCACTGATTGCCGGCTGTGCACTTGTTGTTGCAGGTTGCTCCGCTGCCATTTGCAGTTGCTTATTAAATGGATTTCGTTGTACTATTAAGTTCTCTGGCATTCGTGGAAATTGTTACTTAGCCGGCAACTGGTTGTGGCCGTGCTGGCCGCAGTGCTACTGCATTGCAGTGATACTCGCAATTTTCCATCTCCGTTGGCATTGTTCGGGCCCGAGCAGGCCAATCCGCGGTCCGCAGTCCGCAATCCGCAGTCCAACTGGGCCGAAACAGATGCCAGATACATTTAGTGGCTTTGTTTCACTGGCTCTGGCTCTGACTCTGGCTGTGGCTGTGGCTCCCCCGCCAAAGTGTGAATAAATGCATATTAATCTGGCGCTGTTTCGCCTTAATTACTTATCATTACTCGGTTTAGGCCAAGTAATTGCCGAGCGCGAGTTTCCCTTTTCCTTTTTTGCGTCAGCTGGCGCATAGAGACATTAGATTTGGACCACGGATTTTCGCTGGCAAATCACAGAAGAAAGTTGCAACTAATTTTAGCCTGGCTGCGTTTCTCTACCTCTTTTTGAGCACAATTAGCGGCGCACTTTGCATTTTAAATGGTGTGAATTGCCACTGGGTGGGGTAAAAGGGGCGATATTTGCAAAACAAGGGTGCATTACCTTATGATTGAACTCCTTTTGTCAATCCGAAGGGGGGTTTAAATCGGATATTTAAATTATAACTTATTAGGAATAAATTACAAGAGCTTTGCTTTAGTATTTTATTATAATTCAATCATCTTTGGACTCTTTTTGTGCATTTTTCCTTGCCCTTTGTCATTTAAGTGGTGTAGATTGAAATTTGTTGTTATCTATTCATTAATTTTTAATATTATTTATATTACAGTCTAGTCTAAATGAGAATTTTATATTTGTTAGACCTGAGTTAGATATATAATAATCATTGATTTATCCCGAATGTTTTGTTTTGTCAGCGTTAAAATTGTTTGATTTAAAATGCATTTTAAAATTCGTTATTGTAATCTATGATATTTTTGCATAGTTTTTGGGACTTCTCCTTTAGAAGTGGAAAATGTTGTATATTTAACGTTTATAAAATCAACTCCCCCGTTAATAGTCTTTCTGAAATAAAGTAAAAAATTCCTTCCAATTGTCTACTTATGCCAGGGGACTTTTCCTTTGTGACAGCGCCATTTGATCGATCATGCCGCTATTTGCTCACAGCTTGAGCTGAGGGAATCGCGCTGAAGGACCTCCCGACGCCCTGAGAGGTCCTCAGAGGTCCTAGCACGTGCTCTTCCGCTGCCCCCTCCAGGGTAATCAATCTTCCAATTACTCAAACAGCGCGCGAAAATTACGTCTTTCACTTCGTCACCGAGGGGCACTCGATAATAATTTTCAATTTTTCGAAATCAAATTATTCGCCAACTGGCAACTGTTGTCCAGGCAGCTGCAGGGACGCCAAGGACCCGGGACAGGATGCTTGAAAAACGATACTCGGCGCTTTGTTGCGATAATTATATGGTGCGTCGATGGCGATGTCGTTCCAGCACCCAGGCTCTGGGGCAGATTCAGATGCCGATTCGGATTCCGAGGACCGATCCATCACGGAATCAGTGAGTCAGAATCGCGGGACACGGCTTCCGCTCGCCAGGACACTCGGGACGCAGACGCAACAGCCGTTCGCGAAGGCCGGGATTTACGGATTGCCGCTCCTCCAGCTCTTCTGGCACCCTGGGCTCACATTTTGGGTGCTGTGAAAGCACTTCCGGCCGGGCTCTATAATTATATTAGTGCGGAATGCGGAATTCAATGCCCGAAAAGGGTGCAGGACGCACCACGCGAGCTGCAGGGTCCTGCGCAATTACGACAAATCACAGACAGCGTAATAGAATTCAAGAGCGAGTGCCATGCGCTACACAAGGAGAAAATGGCCTAAAGCATCTGAATCAGCCAGGCTTTAAAATTGGTTCTAAGCCCTAACAAAAAAATAACACTTTTTTGAGTTGGAATATCAAATCAGGATAATAATACTAGAATTTTATAATTTATCTATACTTATATTTTATTTATATTTTCCTCCTGAAATAATAATATCTTTCAAGGGGTAATTGAAAAAATGTATATATATTTTTGAGTAACAACAAACCAGTCTAAAGTTAATATTCCACTTAAATACGATCTAAAAAACAGAATAATACAACACCTGGATTTTACATTTAGCTTGATGTTTTCTAAAAACAGGAATTTAGATGTAAATAATATATAGTAAATATTTCTTTCTAAATGGTTTTCCCTGAAACTTTTTTGATTTACCCTTTTATGATATGGACTTAAATATAAGCCCTTTGCAAGGAAAACATATTTTCCATTGAGAAATAATATTCAATAATTATTTTTTAATACCTTAAATATTATTTTGTTTCACTACAAACTACAAAACAAGAGCCTGAATTCGCTGCACGAAAGCAATTAGCCCGTTCACCCCAGAAATCCGTTTGCAGCAGTGTATTATTTGCCTTCGGTTTTCGCACACTTCCGGTTTGACATGTGACAGGCAGCGTGTCCTTGCCCCCCTCCCGCTCCATGCCCATGTGCCGAGTGGGCGTGTCCCGCCCGCCCGTCAAATGAATCGCTGCCTCCACCCCCTTTCTAGGATGCAAAAACAAAAAGCGAAATGAGAGAGAACCAAAAGGAAATAATAAAATCGCGCGCCAGAAATGGGCCGGCTGTCGGAGGTCCTGGCTGCTGCTCCTTGGGGGCGTGGCAGGACTCTGGGCTTTGCACCTCAGCTCCTGGTGCATTCAAAGGAGCTCGCGTTTGTCGCTCGTCGCACAATTGGCACGCCCGTTCCGCCTCCGCGCCGCCTCCTATTCCGCTCGCTGCATCTCACTGCCCAGCCTCTGGAATGTCCTTTGTCCTGCGACCGGGTCGCCTCAATGGCCCGGCCCTTTGGCTGCACAGGAAAAAATATCGCAGCTATTTAGAGCACACTCAAGAATTTTCTAAGTTCATTTTAGTCAATAAGCTTATACTGTGTATAATTGTCTTTAGTTTTGATATACAAGAAGTATTTATTTAAATATATATTGCAGGCAAACAAAAGCCACCACAAGAATAATATAATTTTGTTGGTATTTTTCTAGGTCTTGTAAATACGTTTTCCAGTATATATAATTGTGTTTTCCTACGTTTTAAAATATTATAGACAGCATTATTGTTAATGAAATGGTTCTCCTCTAATGAAGATATTAAAATTACATTTCTACAAAATCTAAAACGAGCAATTGAGGGTCAGCACAAACAGCTTAATCATTTTGTTCTTAGGCAAATTTATAAATATGATTTTGGAATTATCCATTTTTTAAATTAAATTCCACATTCATGAAAGACGTGCTGACTTTTTGCCGTGTACCCACAGAATCGCTCTGGAAGAAGTACGCACAAGCGTTGCCCGGAACGTGTCGACCTAATCAGCTGCGCGTCGTCCTCGTAATCCTTTTTGTGCATACACAACATAAAGAGATTCATAATGCAGCACTACTGCCCCGCCCTTCCGCCCTTCCGCCCTCTTTGGGGGCGTGGCCAGCTGGCTGCGTAATTGTGTGGGCGCTGATACACTTAAAAATTTACTAGAAACCCATTTGCCGATCGCTTCCGCACTCGCAGCTAATGCGGATCAGATCCCTAATGGGTTTTCGTCCTGGGGAGGAGGTCCCGTGGTGGGTGGAGCCCAGTTATGACAGCCTAACGAGGAGGCTTACGGGGCTTCCCCGGAATCGGTTTACGATGGGATTTGGTTATTAACATTGAACGCCGGCCATTCAGACACTCGCAAAGTGTGGGAGGGATCCAGGAAAGGGTGTGATAATGCTGTTTCTGAGAGGTCCTGGGTGAGGGAACAAATGCTGAGTAACTATGTGCTTACGAGGTGTTTATAGTGTTATTGTAATGCAATTGAAACATATTCTAAGCCAGTTTGTGCCTATTATGAAGAAAAAATAAATATATTTGGATGTTATCATCATCTTACAATAGTTGTTATCATTTAAATGTACCTACCAGCCCACTTTCCTTCTTAAAAGACGATTTTGCAAGCAGTATGATAGAAAATTTAATGCTTAAAAGTGTTGATATAATATTTGTTATTATTAAAAAGTATTTTATTTATCGAAACATTTATACTAACTAATTTATAAATACTAAAGATATCATTGTGATATTATAGTAGTTATTATCTTGCCTACTAGATTTTCTTAAAAGATGATTTTGCAAGCAATATATAATTATAATATCATAATATTTTATATTATTTAAAAGTATTTTACATTTCTACCACAATGTAATGTTTTTAAAAAGTTGAAAATATTTAAGTATAATTATCATATGATGTTATTCTTTAAAAGCATTTTAGATTTCTGCCACATTTCATTGCCGAGCAATGAGATGACAAATTCAATAATGCAAAAATAATATTAAGATGCATTTTTAGTTGCCCTTAGAAATAAATCACTTAAGATAGGATAGCACCGCCCTGTTCTTCGCACAAGTGTCATGGAAAACGCCGAGTCCTGGACCATCTGGGAGAACTGTACGTCCCCCGCACCGAGCTAGTGACTGCGGCATTCGGGCCAAGTTCTGCGGCCGGAGCCCGACCTGGCCTGTACTTATCGCAATTACACGGTGGCAAGTTGCCGGGGCAAGGGGCACGTCGCACGCTGCACGCTGCACGCTGCACGCTGCACGCTGCACAGAAAAGTGCGTGAGTGCCGCAGCCCGAGGAGTAGACAAGTACTAGATACAATGAGGCACTTGGGGCTTACAAGCGGGCAGAAAGGGTTGCCAGGTGCGTGACAACGAGATGAGGATGGAAATGCTCGTCCGCCCGTTGACGTTTTTCCTGCACGCATATGCCTTTTGTGGCTGTTGTTCCAGTTTTTTCCGATGCGTTTTTCAATTTGCAGCTAAATGGCAGTTAGAAAGTGCACGCAAACCCCGAGATACGACCGTTCTCTGACTTCTGCGGTGACCGCAAGGCGATTACCAAGGTCCATCAAGCATGGCCAGCCGAAGGGCGGAGGAAGTGGTCAAAAATGGTAGAAACAGCTGAAGTAGGTGGACTTGGTGGGGGCCGCGGCAGCGTGGGGGAGCCCGCGGGCAGATGGCCAAACAGATTGGTGGCCAAGAAAAGGAGCCGGCCAAGTGAAGCCAATCGGCGGTCGCCGCCTGCCACAACAAACAGTCGTTGGCTGGCCGGCGGAGGGTTAGCCATCTGCCCTCTCTCTCGCGCCGCGCGCCGCCCTCTCCCTCGCACACGGTCTCCAACTGTGCGTATCTTCCATGGGACTTCGTTCCGAATGGCTCAAAAATAGATACATAAACTGATTATTAACTTTAACCGCGTAATTACAGCGGGGCGGTTCGGGGCGTGGCACTCGTTCCGTTGACAGTTTTCCTTCTTTTCACATATTTTTGTGCCCCCAGTCAGCCATTGTCATGTGGCATGATATGTGCGGGCTGTACTATACTATCGTATGTGGTCGGAGGCATCTGGAGAGCAGCTCATTGTGCCACTCGCATTTTTCACATTTTCCATTGCAGTTTTTCGTTTCGTTTATTCGCCATAATCACATGCGCGACGAGCAATGTTTATTAATTTTGCTCATTGTTGTCTGTTTATTGTTATTATTTTTACCAGCCTGCCTGTCATATAACCGGGGGCCGGGGCACGCCCACCTCGGTCGGCGTTTTGTCGAACATTTTGCACACAAACGTTTAATTTTTTCATATTCCCTTGTTCGATTTGTTGTGGCTTTTTTCGCGATGTTTGCGCAAATTATATGTTGTAGAGCCACACAAAAAGTAATACAAACTTGCATAGTCGGATGTGTGCTAAGGGCTGATCCGGGACCTGTTATCAAAACAATAATATCTTTAAATGTAAATAATAATACTGAAAATGCCATCTTCGAATCTGGAAAATGTAGGAAAATAATATATATATTCACTGAGTAGTAATTCAAGACTAGACCCCGCATTCTTATAGAATATCTGTTCAAAGGTTTTCATATCTTAACCTTCCTTACTAGATATAAGGGTTCTCAAGCTCGATCTCTTTGTCTAACACTAATATGGTACATGTTAATTAAGGATAAGTGTTTCCGAACCTCGGGCCACTCAGCCAGCCGATTTGCATGCCAACAAAATCGAATTATGAATTGCGAATTATGCGAAAAAGGAAAAGTTCCTGGCTAGGGGAAGGGGAGCCTCCGGGTCAGTGGAGTGTTCATAATGCGTCGGGTTATTCAGGGGAAGTCGCCCGAAAACGTGGATAAATGCCAATTGTGCTGGAAGTTCGTTAAGCAATTAAAAGTTTGACAAAACACGGCGAAATTAACGCACAAACACATCAGGCGCGATTTCAATTTAAGATTTTTGACTTTGTCGTATATTACATTAAAACCCCCACCCCACCTCTGCCTAAATGGCATTGTTTGCTCTCTGGGTTCCATTCAGCAACTCGGTTTTATATTCACGGACATGCCGTGCTCGAATATGTGGCCACCACATGCTGTGCGTGCTGCTTTGTTCGTCCTTGGTCCTTGGTCCTCGGTCCTCTTGGCCAGGACACTTCTGCGGTTAGCCAGAGGGGGGGAGGGGTAAGCCAAGGGATGCAGCATCATGCCAACTGCAAGCTGGGGATCGATGCGATCGATCAGACAAATGCCAGGCGACCGAAAACTGACAGCCATTATCAGCGTTTATGGGGATTTACGAGCGGTGCCAGCATTGTGCTGGGAGATGGAAGCTGGGAAATGGGAAATGGGAAACGCCGGGAAAACGGCCACTCCCCGCCCCGCAAGAGGAAATTGTCACTGTGGAATTTGTCAGCGCATGTCGCGTAATTAGAAGGCCTCGCACAGCAACAAATGCCAAACGGCAGGGACTGGAAATTCGGAATTTCGATTAATTGATAAATTGTGTCGCATGCTGCGCTGTCCTCGAGCGCAGACCGCACTGCCATTGTGCGGACTTTCGGGACTGAGGCTCTGGGGATGCAGGACTGGGTAGTCAGGACTCAGGACTCGGGCCCGAACTCTGGACTCCGCTCATTGTCAGTTGCGTAAAGTTGACGTTTGTGCGTGTTATTGTCTGTCCCCTCGTCGATTGAGCGTATCAATTACTTGGGCAAACAATCCTTCAAAAGGACTTTGACTTCGCCTTTGACTTCGCCTGTGCCTGTGCCTGTGCCTGTGCCTTTGACTCTGTGCCACAGTTTGTCCTTTTGTAACTTTTTTCTCGGTCCCCTGGTCCTTTGTGCGGCCAGCGGAATCTGTGTCCTGTGTCCTCCTTTTTATTTACTTTTCCCTTATTTTTTGCACACCGGTAACTACTTCCTGGAAGTCTCTATTACACTGAAAACTTTATAGCCACTGGCGGCTCCTTTGGAAGGACATGGAGTACAGGATGCAGGAGTGCCTATCGGTGGCAAACAAGGGCCAGAGCAAACACAGTTTCAAGCTGCCACAATTAACGACAAATTGCCGACATTGAAGGATAATTCAAGAGATAACTATAACTAGCAATAAAAATAATGTAATGCTCAGACTGACCAAACATGTTATCAGTTTATCACATTTGAAAATAATTCAGATTTTATTGGAAAATGCTTCCACCGTTAAATCAAACATAAGCCTAGATCAAAATATTTTTAAAATGATAAATGATTGTGAATAACCAGAAAATGTAGGTTTTATTTGTAATAATATTATTCAATAAAATGTTAAGCCTCTGGCTAAGGAAAGATTCCTAAAATGTGCAGAGTAAATGTATGTCCCTTTATTATATAACAAAACAAGAAAGATACTCCAAAGTATCTTACGAATGCAGAAAGTGACTAAACATTAAACCAGATTAATTCAGAACAATGTGGCAGTCTGTAGACAATTACAGCCTTCTATGCCGCCAATTATCATTTCTATTAATAATGCTACAAAGCCAACTGGAAAATCACAAAAAATGTCTCTTAGAATCATTTTGTATCCACGTATTTATCAGAACTTTCCCCTGTTATTAGCCACATGCATGTGTAGATAGCTGGTTAGTTAGGGAACGCGGAGACCCGCCACTCAGATACATTTGTGCGGCGGCCTTTGGCAAATTGCAAGGCGAATCGAATCGAAACGAATCGAATTCGATTTAACAACCGCCAGTGCACACAAAACGACAATTGCCGATCATTTTCTAATTAAATCATTAAACCTAATAACCACTTGTCTTAGAAACGAGTGGCCATACAGAATGAATGCCAATGACATGAGTCGTCGGCTGAGAAGGGGAGTGCGACACCCAGAGAAGGGTTGCAAGGGGTCCTTTGGCGCCCAGGACACTGGGCAGCCGGAGTCCAGGTAGTCCCGCCGCTCTTCCCCCCCGAATATGTGCAGCTCTGGCTAACGCCAAATGGAATCCGTCAAGTTGCGTAAATGCCGCGGGGTCGCTCCCTGGCAAAAGGTCCATCGCGATATTTTCTGCTTTTCAACTTTCCTTTAAATCAGCCGCTGGCACCGCGAAAAGTTGACAGTCAGCGCACAGATTTCCGGGCAAATTATTCTGCTCGAACGGCGCGCGACAAATGATTTTCATTAGGATTACAAAATGCGGAATGGCATTTTCAGCCAGGGCATGGGCAGTGAGGAGTGTGATTTGGACTCGCTAATGATAGCACATTTTAAAGGTAATCACCAGAAAGGAACTCGAAGGAAATTCCTAAAATGCGTTTGACTAATTGGAAATTGTATTCATTGATTCCGCAGGCTATTTGAGACATTTTACTATTATTTTATATTCTTTTTACGATTTTGGAGATAGTTACAAAATGACTCATTTATGAAGTAGTTGTCGACTAAGCTAAGAAGGAAAGGTTAACAGAAATAAAATAAATAAGGCAGAGAACAAATTCTAACAAATTAGCTAATTAAACGACTGTTGGTTTTAAAATTCAGGCAAACTTCTGGGCTGTCTGCTATCCCAAAACTAGCCCATTTGGCAGCTTTTCCGGCCGATTTCGCCGCTTGGCGACCTTCGAGCCCCTGACGGAGCTATCCCCCGAAATCAGGTGACCAGGTGGGCGGATTCGGATTTTCCAGGGCCTCCCAGCGACGGCAATTTGTTGCACAATTCTATTTACGTAAGCAGAGCCGCTGACTGCAGGCGAGGATCGACACGCGACGCAGAGGCGCAGTGGGGAAGTGGAGAGTGGCATTGGAACCCTCACATCTGTTGACACAACATACACACGCCGGAATTACAGGGACTGCGATTGGGAATCGGACCACTGGCCCGGGTTCCCATACACAGGACATACAGCAGGAGCGCACCATTGACGAGGAGTTGAAAAGTTCGAGAGGCAGGAGATGGGGCAGGGAACTCGAACTTTGCAGCTCTATAATTTCCATATAAAGGAGACGGAAACATAATTATTAATGCCCACCAATAGTGTCACATTTTTTTAAACACATGTAGCCGTATTTTTATTGTGGCACCTCGTTGAGGCCATCGAAGCCTGCTGAATAATTGACAACGTCCTGCGGCTGTGGTGCGAAAGGCATGTGCGCTGCGATTTAAAGTTTCCCAGGACACCCTTATCCTCGCTGGGTATCTGGAATTTGCGGTTGGTAATAACCACCGAAGCTACTATTATTTTTTCGCCCAAAATACTGATTTTAATGGGTGGAAAATTAGGATTTTAGGAAAATTTTTCGAAAATTTGACCAAAAATTAATTTTTTAGGAGTGAATGGCAATTGATTGGAAATTTTATTACGAGTTCGCCAAGGTATGCCCCCACTTTTGGACCACTAGTTTTTTTATTTCGCCCAAAATACTGACTTTTCCCTCGAAACTGGGGATCTTAGCTTTTATTTTCCTATTTCTCGAGATCATCACTCTTGTAGAGAAAAATAGGATGAAATATTTAACTGTAAGATATTCAAAAGTATCCCCTTAATGTTGGTAAGAGTATCGAAGGATGTTCGGCTTTTAGGACCCCGCACGTTCCCCCCTTGCCAGCCGCACTTGTTTTTTACCAACTTTACTTTATTGTTTTACCATAATTGTTGTTGGTCCTAACAAGCTACACGACAGCAGCGCCAAACCGCAGAATGTCCATGGGGATGTATGAAAAAGGACTGAGAGCAAGCCGGAACAGAAACCAATTGTAATACCTTTCATTTGAAAAATACTAATTATAAAGCACGGGCATTTTTAAGTGCCAGCTGTGGACATGTGGAAATTCCGATCCGTTTTTCGGCTTAGAGTGCTCCGGTGGTTTTTCAGTTTTCACGAATGCAATGTTGACAAGTGGGCGGGCACCGATACGGGAAAATAAGAGTGCGCAACTGGAACGGGGCTAATTGTGAGAATCGGGCAAGTTGCGCCGGGGAAATCTGATAAAACCGAGCCGAAGCACACATGTTGCCAGCCCTTTCTTCATTTTGCTGCATGCTGTTCCCTGTGAAACCGAAGACTCGTATTGGCAAGGAATGGCACTCGGGAGTCGTCTAATGTGCGGATGATGGATGATAAGCCGGCGAAACGGCTCGACACTCTCGCACTTCCTGTGCGCCCCGGCATTCCCACCGTCCCACCGTCCTCCCGTCCCGTCTCCCGTTTCATCAATGGAACGGAGTATTATTGCAGCGTGGGAGCTCCGGGCTCCCGAAGGGCAGGATCCGAACAGGTACTACGGCTCCTGGGCACCCAGGCCTCGTACATGTGAACGGGAGATTCGCGCCGACACACGATACCACTTCAAATGGCAAGTGGCGGGGCAGGGGAGAGAGGGAACAGGAGACACTGCTCGGGTGCAGAAAAGGATAATAACGAGGCTAATAGACGGTATCGAATTTAACTCTAGCAGATAATCATCTCGGGCAAGGTAATTGTCTGAGGATACTTGACGCTCGCAGGGCAAGTGTCCTCCGCCGAGGTTAAGGAACTCCCGCTCCTCAACTCTTTGTGTCCTTTGGCCTCGCATCCAGGGTCCTGGCCTCGGGTCCCGGGTCCCGGGTCTCGGGTCCTTTGTCCTCTGGCCTTGCGTGTCCTCGGCTCCTCTGCCTCCGTCCTTCCTGCCAGTTGGCTGCAATGAACCGGAGCAGATCCAATCTGACGTAATTAAATGCAACTATCTGCCATCGAAGGCTCCTAATATCCTTTCGCCGATTGCGTGCCACAGTTAAGGGGCCTTTGGAGTTTTGGAAATACGCGCTCGGTTACGGTGGGACACTCGAGAGCGGACAGCCGAACCTACGCCTCATATATAGTGAAATGATATACAAATTCCTTTAAGTAAGAGGCAGCTTTGGTGACACCAAGTGTCTATATAAATGTCCCTCTATCATCATGTATACTTTAGTCAATCATTTTCAATATTTTAGTTTTCATTTCCGCCTATATCGGTTTTTATTATACGTTTTTAGTGAGAAACCATTGCATTTACAATTATAGATTGATTATATTGCAAAACTCTTTTTCACCAAATTCGAAAATGTTTAAAGTATATATCAATAAAAAGTATTTTATATTTTTAGCCCTAATATTTTAATATATCAAAGTATATTTATGTACTTAAGTATTTGTTTTAGTAACGTAACGTTTTTCACGTTCGAGCATTTTACTTGAATTCGGCTAGTACAATTCTTTTAAGCTCAAACGGTTCAAAGGTATTTTTATTAGATACGATTATTAGGAAACTATTTTACTTACTATCAAGCATAGGATAATGCAGAATATTGCCTTACTTCAGCACAATCATAAATATGTTTATGTCTTAGAATTTAGTGCGACAATGACGTTTCAATTTGAACCTGCAGAGCTTATTCTGCAAGTTCGGTTTTTGTTTAATATTTCAGGGTGCCTCCCGGCCTGGCCCCACTGTGCTGGCACTTTCCCCGCCCAAAACCCGCCAAGTGCGACTGACAGGACTGGGAACTCAACCCTTTGGGAACTTCCGCTCAAACGCACGCAGTCAGAAATGACAGGTTCGGCAGTTGGAGACGCAGTCGAAATTAAATATTACCATTCGAAGAGTTGTTAACGAACTTATTAGGAGCAAGGGGAGTGCCGCCGGATCAGTGGGTGTATACACTCGGGTACGGCACATTCGTGTGTCTCCCGCACTGTGCGCCACTACATGTGCTCCGCAGAGTGCCCGGAGAGATAGGTACATTAAATAATTGCCTCACGAGGGGGAGGAGGGGTTGCAAGGGGCGGACTGGGCTGGGGGTGTGGCCTCGGTGCGGGCCATGTCATGTGGCCGGGCCAAGCGGCTAATTGAGCAATTAGTGGCTAAAAAGGCAACAATTGAGGCCATTTGCTGGGAAACCTGCGGGGAATTCGTAATGACTGCGAACGAATGGGAGAAGCCTTTTCCAGCGCACCTAAGGTCGGAAAATTTTGGGCCGTGATCCGGCATGGCAGCCACTCTTACTAGGAAGCACTGCAACCTATTCCGGTTCCCCAGGTTCAATCAGTTACTACGAGGTTTAAATTAAAGCCTGGCTGGTTTAGGATGACCCCGGTCTTTTCATCGCTGCTAACAGTATTTTTAATACCTATATATTGATTTGTGGTTTGGATTAGTCGCACTGTTAAAAGGTCTACCTAAGGACCTGTGGTATAACATTTTTATGATATAGAACTGTAAGGAGGTATCCCACACATTTTATGTGCATTTAATGCAATATCTCCCCAAGTATATGGTTTTCTTATATACCTTTGATTTGTTTATGGTATTCGTTAGAAATGTTTATACTATTTTTATTTTACTTACCTAAGACTTACCTAAAACTTGTCTTTAAATCCGATTTTAAAGAGCGTATGTGTAAATATTTTAGGTTGGCCCTTTATCGATTTAATTATATATTTTCGTAGTTATCAAAAGGCATACTATTTTCAGCAAGAACATTATCCGTGCAGTTGTGACTTGGATACCAATGCACACAGTACATTATATTGCTTCCCATAAAGGTGACCCAGACCTCGGCTGCTCGCCCAATAAGGGCACAGTTCTCCATTATCCCGTATTGATTTTCGCCACACAGGGAGGGACACGCGACCCCTAGCCGTGAAAAACAGAAGCCGCAGGATAACAAATGCAATTTGCTTAAATGTCATTGCAGCCACAACAACACACCGTTTGTAATCAGAGGTCACAGAAGCAAATATATTATATGCGGCGGAGGGAAAGAGCGTAGAAGTCGCGTCGACAGTTAATGAGATTAAAACACCCAGCGGGTATCCTTGCCCTCGGCCGGTTATCCTGGCCCAGCGGGACGTCACCGAATTGCGCAGTGCCAGACCGAAAATTGAGAAGTCAAACTGTTGGCCGGAGGCAGAGGAAGCCGAGGAAGTCGGAGGAATCCGGAGCAGTCCATGGGAGTCCGTAGGAGCCCAGCGGAACCCAGAGGAAACGGGGAATGCCAGGAATCCGAGATGAGCGTCGCGGCATAAATCACTGCCATAAATTAGTTGGCTTTTAATTACGATTATTATGCTGATAATAGGGCGCATTTAACGCGCGATAAACATAAATAATCGTGTCAAATGCAAACAGATGTCGAAGCGGGATGACAACGGAGCTGCTCCGAACAACCTCGGCCTCTCCAAATCACGGGGTCTCCATTCAAGCAGCGACTAAAGATCCGAGAGATGATGCCGGATACTATCGACCCCTGAGATTCCCAGCAGTATTCGGAGTCCGCGAGAGGTCCAAGGGATTATATTATATATTACATTATATGATAAGTAATACTACAAAATACGCATAATAACAACATACCATTATGACTTTCCAAAGGAATATAATAAAGGATGCTCACATAAAAAACAACTTCCTTTTGACCAAAACTATATAATCTACAATAGCCATATTTACTTATGTATATGGTCATTATCACAAATAATCTTAAGATCTAAGATACTCCATCTTCATGGCCTAGCACACCCCAAAGCACCATTCTTAGAGGGTATGCAAATATTTTCGTGCGCGCTTCATTTTTTTGCTTAATGAAAACAATGTGTGAACAAGATTTGTGAACGGGGGCTGGCGGGGCGTGGCGACCATTAAAAGATTCCTCGGATGCCTTTGGCAACTCGGCGTTGACACTTTCTGGTTTTTGTTTTGGGGAGCGGAGGTGGGAGACTCGGGCACTGGGAGTGGGTACGGGAACGGGAACGGGAATGGGAAGGAGGGTCTGTGAATGATGGGGATCCCTCGTTTCTGGCGCCTAACTCGGCTCAAATGTGTGAAAATCATATTTTAATTAAAGTTTGCTGCTAATGATTTTGTCAGCGCCGCCGAGGCGCTCGTTTATCATCGTCGTCGCCCCACTGCCCCTGCTGCTGGCCCACTCAACTGCAGATCCACCTTGGCCTCTGCTGATTTATTCAGTTTCATCCTCGGCTCTGTTTTCCCACTATATATACTATATTTTGCGGGCACATGTATGCGTACTTACAGCCAGCCCTTGTCCTTTGCAAGCCGATGCCAAACGCATGTCCTGTCCTTTGTTTCAGTCGCTGGCTATCTCTTTTCCCACAGCCCCCGCTCCCTTTGTGTTTGTATTTTTCATTATTTTAATTTACAACTTGCTCTGGCACTCTTTTGAAATCCGAGTCCTGCGGGGCGAGTGGGTGCGATGGGGGTGGGGTGCCCAGCGGGATGCGGCTACCATGTGACACACAATACCCAGAAAACAGGAGTCAAGGATCCCGCGGAGAGCGAGGAAAATCGTTGCCTCACTTCGACTTACCGACTTGAGAGTCCTTCGGGGAACACTTTAAGCTGCCACTGATTTATGCCACGTAAAACTCCCATTTGGGACACTTTTAGGGTTTTATAAGATTCTATTTTAAAGTTATTCATAAATTTGTAATTGAGATCGATTGGCGATCAAGATTCTTATTTGGAGCCCATAAAATTCCAGTATTTTGGACAGAACAAAAAAAGTAGTGGTCCTTATATGGAATGGCATACCTTGCTGAACTCGCAATAAAATTTCCAATCAATTGGCATTCACACCTAGGAAATTTATTTTTTGTCAAATTTTCGCAAAAAAAGACGATGCTACTCCTTGCAAAAAAAGTGAAAAACTCGAAAAAATTTTAGTTTCTACAATTAGCCGGAAAATGAATACAATCAATTATCTTGCTTGTTAGCTATTCAAAGCGGTTCGTTTTTAGGCTTAGGACTTTTTTTGACCAAGTTACACCATAAAAAGTTAAAGACAAAAATGGGTTTTTCCAAAAAATTATGATTCTAATTTTTGATCCAAAAATAAGCATTATTTTGGGCGAAACGAGAAAAGTAGTGGGCCAAAAATGGAATGACATACCTTGCTCCTTGCATTCACACCTAGAAAATTGATTTCTTGACCAGTTTTTGCAAAAAGATGTTCTTATATAAAAGTAATTTCAATTATATTTTCACCTTTTATTTGGCGCAATGCATGCATATATGACTCCCCAATTTCCCTTACTTCTCACTTACTTCTCACGACTTTCTGGTGCTTCTTGCGACCATTGCGACATTAATTCTTTATGGCCCGCAAACGCTTTAAGTGAGCAGCGAGGGCTTTCCATTACTGCCCCCGATGGCGAGAGTGCTCAGATCCTTATTCATTCGAATCTTGGATTCATTGCCCTGGCAAATTGTTTTTGCCCCCGGCGACCACACCCCCACCGAGATGTCAAAACACCAGCGGGAAAAATAACTGCGCAGCTTAATCCACTTCCAAAGGGGCAGGGAAGCACATAAGGGGATGATGAAACAATCTGCACCCACTTGACGGGCAATCTGTTCCAGAGGATTGTTTCGAGGATTGCGGGTGGCGAGGGTGCCCTGCCCCGTTCACGGTAATAAAATTTAAATCACCCACACACATCGGACTATCAGGACATCGGGGTCGACCTTTTAACCCCCGAGCCCTGGTATCCCTCAGATTGAGAGCGTTAAAAGTCGTTAACGACCAGATGAACCGGCCTGAGTGGGGGGCCACCGGAAGTCCAGCAGTTCGGCAGCACCCCAGATAAAAATGAGACCCAGCCACCCCCCGAAAATCAGTTAAACATATTTTACGCTTATTGCAGATACAAAGATTGATTCTCCAAATTGATTTAGTCTCCGTTCCAGCCCCATATCCATACGCTGAGTCCGTGGCCCAAATGAAGCGGAGACTCTCGCGTTTTGTTGTACATTTATTTTGAATGAAATTTAAATAGTTTATTCGTATTTTAAATAATTAATTTACATAGACAAAAAAAAGTAATCGAAGATGATAAATTGCGTTATTTGTTTTTGTTTGTTTGCATCCGCTGTTTCGTGTGTGTGTGTGTGTGTGTGTGTGCTAAGTATCTAAGTATCTGCCCTAAGCCTAGTTCAAATAAAACAACAAAAACACATTTAGTTTAGCTTGGTTTTCTCCATTTTGTTTAGTTGGGATCGATTAAAGCACTAGCGTCTAGGATATCGTTTTCGATATCGATATCGATGTCGGTTGATCGACTCGATGGGGATAGCAAAAATAATTGAGGGCCATATGCTAATTTACAAGGGCCAGAGTTCAAATCCCCCCTGATACAATTTTTTTTTACAATTTTGGTTCGCTCACACTTCATAATTGGACTAGAAATATATTTATGATGTCTTCCCCGCTCAATATCCGTATTTTTATTCATATCCTTTAGGTTCCTCCGTTTAGAATTGCATAATTATGTTTTTTGTGGTGCTCGAAGCTTGTCTCTTGGTTAATATCGTATATATATTTGCTTAGGGCCTACAAAAAAATTACATATCCATAGGGCTAGTAAAAAAAATACAAAAAAAACTTGAACTCCCCTCGGTATTTTCAGGGATACACCTAGATATACTAGAAAATGGCTTAGTCTAAACAAGTAGGCTACAAGCAAAAGATATCGTTTATCGATCTCAGATTAGTGCTGGGGATAGGCGCCATAGACACGTAGAGCGGGCTTTATCGAATATGTACAACCGCCGCGTTAGCTTTAGGTGATACATCAGAGGTCAGCGATGGAACCCGTTCCCTAGTTGGTGAAGAGGAAGGGTCCCAGCGAACCTCAAACCATGGGTGGCTTGATGTCCACCAGGGAGCTGGGGTCCAGGCCCGGGGAGCCGCCGGTGGCCAGGTGGTGCGAGTGGTGCGCATGGTGGTGCAGGTGGTGATGGGGGTGCTGCTGCTGCTGCTGCTGCCCGAATTGCTGGTGAAGGTGTTGGTGGTGTTGCTGCTGTTGCAGGTGCTGCTGCTGCTGCTGGTGCTGCTGCTGCTGCTGCTGATGTTGCTGCTGTTGCTGCTGCTGCTGCTGCTGCTGCTGGTGGAGCATCACCGGCGAACCGCCCGCGGCGACCATCTGGTGCGGCGTGGCCAGGTGCAGACCGCCGCCCAGCAGGCTGCTGGACGTGCCATTGGCGCTGTGCGCGTGCAGCGAGGTCGGGGTGCCGGGATGGCTGCTCCCAGAACCGGAACCGGAAACGGAGCCGCTCGACCCTCCGGAGTTGGAATTGGAATTGGAGGTGGAGCTGGAGCCGCCGCCGGAGGAGTTGCCCCCGGGCGGGCCGTTGCCACCGCCATTTCCGCTTCCACTGCCGCCGGCCAGTCCGGAACCGGAAGTGGGACCCGAGCCACCCCCGCCGCCACCGACCCCGCCCGTCTGAGGGCCACTGCCCACGCCGCCCAGCCCGTTGGACTCGCCCGACTGGTTGGCGGCCTCCTCCGAATCGCTGCACGATTCCGAGGAGCCCTTCTTCAGCCCGTGGCCACCATGGCCGTTGACCTGGTGGCCGGCCGTGCCATTGTGCGTCTTCACGTGCTTGGCCAAATGGTCGCTGCGCATAAACCGCTTGTTGCACACGGGGCATGCAAAGCGCTTCTCGCCGGTGTGCGTCCGCAAGTGCCGTTGCAGCTCGTCGGAGCGCGTGAAGCGCTTGCCGCAGAACAGCCAGTTGCACACAAAGGGACGCTCGCCGGTGTGCCACCGCAGGTGAGCCTTCAGGTGCGACGTCTTCCCGTACACCTTGCCACAGCCCGGTATGTGGCACGAGTGGATGTTCTTCTTGCGCAGATGCACGCCGGCCGGGCCCAGGCGCTCCGCCTCCTGGCAGTTGGGGCAGTCGCAGGTTGCCCGCCCGGCATACCGCCGCTGGGATCGCGGCGACGGCGTCGAGGGGGAGCCTCCCTGGGGCGAGCCGCCGGCGGCTGCTGCTGCCGCTGTGGCCGCCGCCGCCGCTGCCGCCGACGGGGAGCTGTGGGGCAGCGAGAAGCCGCCCATGCCCACGCCGATGCCCACGCCGCCGCCCACGCCCACTCCCTGGCCGGGCAGCATGCTCTTGTAGGTGTCCTGCAGCAGGTGCTGGCCGGAGCCCAGCAGCGAGTGGCTCAGCGCCGAGCTGTAGTTCTCGCTGGCGTAGTTGGCCATCGTGGAGTGCATGCCGGCGCCTCCCATGTCCAGCCAGGAGCCGGCGGCGCTGTGCATGTCCCACCAGCCGGAGTTCACGCTGGCCGCCTCCTTGTGGCTCACCGCGTTGAAGGGCCAGTCGTAGGGGTGGCGCGAGTAGACGCCCCCGAAGGCCGCCGCTCCGGCCTCCACCTTGCCCAGGAGGCCCTGGTGCATGTGGTGGTTGTCCATGTTCGAGGTGGAGGCGTTCGGGAAGTAGAGGTCGGATCCGTAGGCGGCCGCCATCGCGGAGGCCGACGAGGAGGAGGCGGAGGCGGAGGAGGAGTGCGATCCGGAGGCGGCGGAGGAGGAGGAGCCGCCGCCCGAGGAGGCGGAGCCCCCGCCCACCGCCGCGCAGGAGGAGGCCAGGGGGCGGCTGTAAGGATAGATGCTGAAATTACTCGCGGGTCGTATAGGGCCAGCTGCTGCGGCTTTCCGCGCACAGCGCTCCCCGGGGAGGTCCCGTGGCAGGTGGGTGGATGTGGATCTCGGGGACGGCAGGCCAGGATTCTATGTTGCCTACCACTACCATTCCACGCTCTAAAGCGTGGCAAGCCTTTGATTATAGTTCAAGTATCATCTCTGTACTTCCTCTCAAGGATAGCTCCCCTAAACTCTTGCTATGCTTCAAAAATCTTAATTACCACTATATCAGCTTTATATATCCTCCAACAAATAGCAAACCTGCACTCTACTAGCCTTTCACTGTACTTCAATTGTGTTGCCCACCACTATACAAGGAAAGTAATCCTGAATACTGATCCTTCATATGGAATATTCTCCCAAGGATAGCAATCCAACATCAAATATAACACCTATCATCTTGGTATATGCTCTCACAAAAGCAATACTGTGTTCTAGAAGCGCTTGCCTATACTTTAACGTATTGTTCATCCCTATATCATCAGGATATATCTCTCAGAGATGGTACTATATCATCAAAATACGTCGTGTTTCATCTAAAATAATTCCTGAATAGGCGTTTTTCGGAATCCCTGACTTGTCTTTTGAAAAAAGTCATAGCCTTATTAATGCTTAAATGATTGTGGTAACTTCCTGTTGGTAGCCCTAACAAACTGATTCCTGGTTTTATCTTCTTATCTAAAGACTTCTATAGATCCCGTCAGAGGCCTGAGCCCATCCACCCGCTGGGGCGTCCCCGGAGGATCGCTGTGCGCCGCCTGTCTGCTTACCTAGCTGTGATGTTCACCATGGTGCTGGCGCTGGCGGAGTGGCTCCTGGAGGACTGTCCTCCACTCGATCCGCTGGAGCTCGACGAGCTGGCCGCTGAGATGGCGCAGGGCGAGTGCTGGCCGGCGCTGCTCCCGCCGCCGTTCCCTCCTCCGGAGGAGCCACTGGATCCCGCTGCCGGCGAGTTGGGGCTCTTCTTCCACGGGTGGAAGCCCTTGCCCACGGCGGCGTCGGCCAGCGGGGGTGGCGATTTGTTCGACAGCTTGTTGCACTGGGCGGCCAGCATGGCCAGCGGAGTTCCCCTCAAGCTGGGATGGTCCTGCAAGAGAACGAAGAAGGCGATTAGCATGGAAGTGGTGCAAAAATAGAAAGATTAAGGGTTTTTGTACAAATTGTTAATGAATACTATTTTAAAATAATGAAAGGGAATATTGCATCATACAATACTGCATAAACAATTTCCTCCCTAATATGGCAATCGTGATATGCACCTCAAGCCCACGCCTTTCTAGAAAACTTTTCCCATGGGAACGCCTGCATTTCTTAATTAACTGCCGTTCGCGGGAATTTGCAAATTACTTAAATGCGAATTAGTCGGGCTCAATTTCGCTTCCTGCCCGATTTGGCTCTGTTTTTCGGCCAACGGTTTCTAACGTCTGTTAACAGGAGGGCCACGGGGCAGGCCGAGGGCCAGGGGCCAAGAGGCCAAGGAGGCAGCCCACAAAATTAATTCGCCACGTAAATCAAAACTGAAATTCCCTTTTACGCTGCGAATGGGCCGCGTTCTACGGTCCCTGGCGTTCGGTGGATACTCTTTTGGCCAAGAGGGGTTATGTGAGCTGGGGATAGATTTAAAAGGTGTTAAATATGGTTTGTTTGATGTTCTCAAGGGAAATAATTATTTGAATATTTATCTTCATAAGAGGTGCCTATGTATCAAAGCCTAAAGTACCTTAACTTTCGTATTCTTCCAATGAGCAGATAAGCAGGGGATTTAATACGCCTTGCAGTGTATTTTAAAGGTAAGTATTTATTTAATAATATTACAATACTCCTAATAGCGAATGATTTTAATTAGATATATGATGCTTTTTAGGTATATTCCAAGTAAACCAGAGGTGGTGCTATTTCTTGAGCGAATTTCAAGTTACTTATATTTCCCATTACCCAGGGGATTCGGCAAATTAATGGGTGAACAGAGCATTACACATTCGATATAGAACACAGCCTTTTTCCCACAGACACTTATAATCGAGCGCTGCGTTTTGGGAGGAAGTCATTAAAAGTCGGCTCGGTTGTGGGGATTCCTTGCCCGGCCTGGCGGCCTTCTCGGCCTTGGCCAAAACTAATTTTCAATTCCGCTTTTTGTCTAGCGGCCACTCCGGCACTTGTTTCTCCTTTTCTCACTCGAAACTGCTGCCTGATTGACGAAGGTCGAGGATTTCTCTGGGTCGGATTCCCCAATCCGTGGTCCTGCGATCCTCCGACCCTCCGACCCTCCGACCCTCCGTTCCTCGATCCTTTGATCCTCGTCAAACACATTTCATGCCTGCCAGCTGCTTGAGTTGCCGCAGCCAACAACCTGGGTAAAGGCAACCAAGAGCCTCGGCAGCAACAACCACAACGACAACAACAACGCCAGAATTGTCAACAACGAGTTGGACAACTTTGGCAGTACGGTAAAAGTTGTTCAATCAGGCGCAGCGCCGAGCACCAGATACACTGATCCGAAATCAATCTGCCGCCAATCGATTACCGCGGAAATGAGTCAATTCGAATTTTCCCATTCCTCTAATTGCCGGTGCTCTTTTCTTTATTTATATTTTTTAATAGCTCCTAATGTGTAGTTTTAAAAGTCAGGAGTCTGAAAAGTAGTCACCACTGGACAGAGATGCAGATTTAGTAAGTTCAACAAGCCATTTTTGGGGCAGCCTAAAAAGAATACAATAATATAAACCATATGTTTCTCGTACACTTTGGCACTCTCAAATTTGTTAAAATGATGAACAAATCTAAAAATTGAAATTGAGTTTAAACTCTTTCCCAAATCCAGCTTTATTTTTCCCACTTTCTTGTGCCTTTCCATGGCAACTATTTGTTCGAGTGCACCTCGGCCATAGCCCAGTAGTCGTGGCCTCGTCGAGTTGTCCAAAAAAATTAAGTTAATAGTTTACCGACTCGACTCGGCCGATTTACAGTTGCCTAGTTTCGAGCTTTTACCGTTTGGCTGGCGGTTCGTGGAGGGGTGGGGGTGGTGCAGTGGCGCGGTGTAGTAGTGGTGCAGTAGTGGCTCAGTGGATGGCTGTGGCAACCCGCAATCAGGCCGAGATCGGGATCAGAGAGCCTCCGCGGAAGCTGCTATTTCGGCCGGTAATTGGCCACTCCAGAAATTGGGAGGAGGGCCTTTGGTCCGGGAATCCCCCACACAACCGCCCACCTATGCCCATCGCAGGCCAGTTCCTCGCTCTCCTGGGTATCTGCTCCTCCGCCTCCTTGCGGCACGTTTATGTCGCTGCCGCTTTTTCAATTGCCAGAGTGCTCATCTCCAGCGCTGGACAGGTGCTTTGGCAGCCTAATGACATCACCCATTCGCATCGTGAGCTCTGGACCGCTCTTCGGGATCTGGATATCTGGGCATCCAGCCACCGAACTACTTTGGCCCCTCGGTTGGCCAGAAACGAAAACAAAATAAAGCCAAACGAAGTCGGGCCGAAAAGCGCACACTTAATTGGGGCAATTTCAACGTCGTGCAACTGCGCGTATGAGTAATGGCCGCTGAGCCAGTGTGTGTTGGATAAATTATACAAAATGATATCGGGGCAGGCGAGTCAGGCAGTTAGTTAGTCAGTTGGTCAGCTAGTCAGTTGGTCAGCTAGTCAGTTAGTCAGTTAGTCAGTTAGTCAGCTAGTCAGGCAGGGGAGCATGAGTCTGGGGCGAATTAAAACGCAACTCGGTTTGATTAATCGATCAGAGTTGTGATTGACGGGGCCTGAGGGGCCTTTGAGGTTTCGTTCAAACGATGAGGTGTAGGTGGATGGTACTGTGTCGTAACATTTATTATCATACAAATGTATACTTCCAGTTTTGTTCTTTACAATTAACGGAAGGGGTTTTAATAAAGAGAATATCGTAATAGCTGGTATGGCTCACCTATAAAGCATGGCGATTGAAAATGAAGTCTTCCTTTCATTTCACCTCTGATATTATCCCAACCTGCTTTTAAGCACCCCTGCAACCGCTCCATTTCCCTTTCCCTTCCTGTTCTTTGTCACCCTAGGAGGCCTTGCAGTTGGCCTAATTAAAACAGTCGGATGTCAACCGGCAGTCGGGAGTCTCTCGCAGATCAAAGGAGGGCGCGAGCTAAACAAATTTGGTCAACTCAGCAGGTGGGGCCCGGCTCTGTTGGCCTTCCCACTGCCAGCTCCCGCCTCGGGCTCCGCTTCGGATGCCCTGGCCGAGTTCACAGCGGGCGCTATCAGCAAATGGTGCTGCAGGTTCCTCACCTTTTATCTGCCTCAGCGCCCGGCCGCCGTCCCTTTCGCACCCGCATCGGCCATCTCTTTCTGTGCCCCGTGTGGCAGAGCGGCAACAAGTTGGGCACATCAATCGGAGGCGGTGTCATAATTTTCACAGCAGGTGTCGTCGCTAATGGTTTACAATGAGCCGGGGAGAATCGCTGAGAACCGGAGAACCGGAGAGCCGGAGAATCGGAGAAAGGAGGCGGAGAAATTGAGAGGGAGGGCGCTGCACTGCGCTGCACTGCGCTGCATCGCCGTGTCGGCAAACAACAATAAAAATGTGAAAAATCTAAATTCGTTGTGGTCGAGGTCGCTCTGCGTTTGAAGTCGATTCCGCAGAGCAATTCATTATTCATCGGCTGGCATTGTGTGCCATGGAGGGCCGTGTATGGGCCGGGCTCGATTCCCCTGGGTGGGGCGTTGCAGTGGCTAATTTGCCGCTGGGATCGATGGGTCTTTGGACCCGCCGCGGGCCGGCGACCGGCGCCAAGTGGCGCCCCCTAGGGTGCCCGAGTGCCAAACAAATTGTTAGCCATTGTGACCCGATCCGCCTTGGAGGCGGTGGCTCGGATGTGCTGCAGATCTGCATTTCAAATCAAGGCCTGGGTCGAGGGGGAAGCTATTGGCCAGGAGTAATCAGGATCCATAATTAGCCCAAACTAGCCCTATTTATTGTTGTTGAAATCCAAAGGATCAACGGGTGCTTGTAGAAAACGAACCCGCGTTCGTAGGAAGAGCCCCGTTCAGTGCTGAAATGGTGCCCCATGAGGTGGCAACGCTTTAAGTCATTTCCAATTATCGCTGCCATTTGCACTGCTGATGAGTTTTCTCCGCCATAAAATGGGCTGCTGAAAATCCACTATCGAAGCCGACAATTACCGCCATCCATCAACGGGAATCAGTCCCAGCTAATCCCCAAACTTTGTGGCACAGTGTGTGCAAGGCAGCGAAGGCCGCTCTTCCCGTCAAAGCCAAAAACAAAAAACATTTAACTGCAGCAGTGGAGGGGAAAAGCCGAAAACTCCGGCGCCAAAACGCAAATAAAACAACAAACGCAAGAAAACATAAAACGGCGCAACGCGAATATTGAAGAATCTGCAAATTGCGGCCTCTGCAGGGGGAGGAGGGAGCTACCGCATACGCTGAAGAGGCGGCTGGAAGAATTGGCCGGGAGTCGACCGAAGAATCGCGCGGGGCAGCCGGGCAGATACAATTTTCATAGGCAATTAAAAAAAGTTCATTGGTTTCGATTTTATTTTCGGCTGCAGAGGAGCCTCCACTCCCGGTTCCCGGTTCCCGGTTCCCGACTCTCCACACTCCACACTCCACTCCCCATTCAGAAGCCACAAAGCCCAGGGCTCGAGGCACTCGCCCTCGAAAGGATGAGGGACCAGACCCGACAGACCATATATATACCTGGATATACATCCCCGCCAGCAGCCAGCAGCCGGCAGACCCTCATCCTTCCATTAGCATGTAAAGTGTAAACTAATGGCTTTGATTCTGGCTCTGGAGGAGCGCGAAGGAGCCTTGCAAATTAAAAGCAGCGTGGGAACCGAGTCGCTTCTGTCCCAGAAGTTTATTAAAAAGCGTAGTAGTCGAAGTAGCCCCGGTCAACTTTGTCTCGGCTCTGGGGCTCTGGGGCTCTGGGGCTCCGGAGTTCCTTGGAACTGGTCCCCGGGACTCCTGGACCTCTGCGCCCCGCGCCCCGAGCCCTGGCCCAGAGCCCATAAGTAAGCCATACACGAAAACTCATTAACAATGACGCTCCGAAAACGCGGCGGTGCAGAAGTAGCCGGGCAAAATTAATGGAGTTTCCAAAGCTCCAGACTTTTTCATCATAATTTTTATTATTATTTTTTCATCCTTCTTCGCCTGTGCGTTATTCTGTGCTTCATCCTTATCTGGCTGCCCCGTCGCCGCTTTTTTATTATTTATTATTTTTTGAGAAATTTCTCGAAAGGATTGGGGGAGGGGTGCCAGGGAGCCAAGTGCGATCTACGGATACTCTATTTCGGGCGACTACTTGAAAACAAAAACCTATCTCTCGGGATATCATGGAGCCATTGTCATCTGCTACCGATGATATGATCGCAACGGTCACCCCCGTTTGGCCCATATCTTACGATAAGCTCCCCTCTGAAGGGTATGGCCAGGTCTACGTCTGCGCTGATCCTAAAGCTGGCCGATAATTACGAGCCGAGCGATTCGTCTGAAGGCGAGGTGGAGTCATAACCCAAATTGATGAAGTGCATTAAAGTGTCTTTAATGTGCGGCAATAAGGAGGGGAAGGAGACGGCTGCAGAGGCAGCGCGAGCGAGACGGCGCTGGCGGGGGGACAGAGAGAGGAGACTTTCGCTTAGGAGATTTTAATTTAGGAAATGCCTTAACTTGATGCTTCTCCACTTGGCCGTGGCCCTGGGCCCGGCCTTGGTCGCTGCCAACAGCCCCTGGGGGTTGGCCGGGCGGCCTCTGGAATAACGTGATTAACTGACCGCTCATTAGGGCCACATGACACTATCGACTGTGCGGCCCAAAAGGACTCCCCCTCGAAGCGGGTCACATTTAATGTGCCTCGGATTGCAATTAATTTGAACCCGAACTTACGGCGAGTGCTCTGGCCTGTTCGGGTGTTTAAGTTCAGGTTCCAGGCCGTAATTGGGGTTGATTGTGCTCGGTTTCAGGGGGCTGTGGCTGCCCGGGAAAAGGGGTTAGCCAAGGAGCAGGCAGTGCACCAGAGCCGTGGAATCCAGTGTGTTGAGTAACTAAAGCGCTGGGGAAATAGGAAGCCAAGCACCCCTTCAATGATCAATAAGGTCTCGTTAATTTTTGTTGATTAACTTGCAAGTCCCACACAAACACGTAATGGTTTTTGAATATTCTTGATTTAAATTACAATGCTTAAGCCCCAAACTTGAGTATTTACCCAAATATTTGCTGTGTTTCCCCCCTGCTAACTGCCCGATTACTCCTTTTTTAAACCCTAAAGCCGAGCAAAATTAGCTTTTCGGACCCACTCCTGCCGTTTCTAACCCCTTGGCCCCTTCCTCGCCGCCTTAGCCCACCTCATCCTTGACTCCTTCACACGTTTCCGCAGCCCGCGCCGCTCCGAACTTCCCCTGATGACGTGCTCAAGCCGCATTACACTTAGAGCCTGCTTAAAACTTCATAAAACTCACAACTTTCAGCACGTTGGGGGACTGCTTGGCGCAGAGGCGGGGGGCTTCAAACAAAATAAACGCTGACAGGCACAGCAACAACGTTGGCCGCAAATTTGCAACGTCATTAGCCGGCAAAAACAACAATAAAAGATATTTGCCAGCGGCGGTGAGCTCACATTTTAACCCTCTGGTGGCAGCGGCCATACCCCCACCCTTTTATTTCTTTAGAAGGGGCTTCAGTGGCGGGGTGGAGCTGCCAATTGGAGAGCGTTTTGAGGACATAAATCCACGTTTAATCCTCCAATCAGCGCGCTCTAGGCGCCATAAAGAGGATACTCGGCCCTGACTTGGGCACTTTGAGTGGTCGCTTAATGGCCGGTGCACTGCTCAGTTCGTGGCTAATTTATGCAATTTATGCGCCGCTTTCATTGCGGCAATTAAATCAAATTAATTGAATTATGTGTGCGGCTCGCGAAGGTGTTGTTCCTGCGGCTGTGGCCACGGCTCTCGGGCCGTCCAGAGCCCCATAAGGTTTGCATGTCTGCCCGTGGCTGCAGGCCAATTTGAGCAAACACAAAAACAGCGCAAAATAACAGAAAACAGAAAAACTAACCACGAAATGAAGACAAAACATTGGCCACAGGCCACGAGCAGCAGCATATCTTAAGAAACACATTAAAAATGCAAACAAATTTTTGCGCTGATGCCGACTAATAAGCCAGGCCTAGGCGAAGCCAAGACACCCTTTATGGGCCTTTATGGGAATGGCGACCAGGACACTGGGGGCCAGAGGGTTTCACCTGGTTGTCCAAGGACAGGCGACTAAACTGTTGATGGGTACTGCCTATCGAGGCTGTTCCCACTTAGTATCTAATTCTAATCACCGATCTACCTGTCACCACCTGATCGGAGTAAGATATGACCTTATTTGATCGCCGATCACACAGCTGACAAGCCACAATGGAGACTGCCGTGTTATTCCCGAGTTATGGCAGCCGATCTCTAGTGATCACTCGCAGGGCAATCGCTTAAATCAAATAAAATTACCAACTATTAGACTAATCGTTGTCAGCCACAACGATCTGCCGATCTGTGGCATCAATCAGCGGGAAGATCTGGGATCCACTTGAGCGCCTGCCAAGCGGATGGGCCGAGATCGCAGGCGATGCGAAAATTAAAATTTTTGAAGCTCCTCAGTTGAAAGCTTAATTTTAACAAATATTTACACGGACAGATAGAATCTTTGGCTCATTTTGTTTATAGTATGAGCAAATTTAAACGTCGCCGCGAGCCGTCGATGTTCATGTCGATGGTCAGGCCCGGCGATGATCATCACGACGATAATGATGTTGTAGCCACCAGGGAACTGGAACCCAAGCCCGGGCCAGGCCCGAACCCGAGCCCAGATGGATGGCTAGTTGGATGGCTAAGCAGCCCCAAAGCGAGTTGGTCGAGAGTCAAGTCGCATCGATCGCAAGTCGGCTCGATTCACTCACCCACTTAGTCATCCGGCGACCAGGAGTATCTGTGTGTGGGGTGCCTGTGCCGGGTGTGTGTGTGCGGCGTATCTGTGTGTAGGCGTGTGCAGCTGTGTGTCTTCATTAGCATAATGAGTTTGATTGAAAGCCAGCTTGATATCGATAATGATATTTATGGCGAGACAATCGATTCGCTCTGTCTCCCTCGTCCGGAATACGTTACATAAATCTCGGTATTTATAAAGTGCACTTTTACAATTTTGCTGGCATGCGGGCTTGTATCTGAATTCTTATTCACTATAAGCGAGTGCTCTTTATCGTCATATTTATTTTCATTCGATTAAATCATCTCTATATTATTATTGCCTGTTTATAAAAGTCTATACAAAAACATTGTCGAAAAGTCCTGCTAAAAAGTTCCGAATACAAACGGTTCCTAACTATATTTGAAGTTCCCGAAATCAAAATGGCTGTCATGCAGCTTTTATTTAAAAGAGATACTTCGATACTTCGAGTTCGTGATCATAAAGATCTCCTGCGGTGACTGTACTTTTCGTATCACTAGCTTGCCTGCTACTATTTTTAAAGAATCCTAATTAAAGGTTCCTATACACATAACTCCTGATTATATTTAAAGTTCCCGAAATCAAAATGGATGTTGGTATTGAAGAGGTACTTCGAGCTAGGGAGGTTCCGTGATCATATCATTAAGTTCTCCTGCGGTGACTGTACTTTGTATCTCTAGCTTGCCCTCTCTCTCTCCCTCCTAGAGCCATTCGAGAGGGGTGGCTTGAAAGAGATGGGTTGGTGCACTAAGTGCCGCTAAATGCTCGAAATGGCGCAGTAGGAGACGAAGGTCAGAGGGCAAGGCCGCCGGTGAATGAACGAGAGCCAGGGACGGGGAGGGGTGAAAAGGAGGAGGCAACTGCCAAATGGCGGTGATGGATGGGCCAAAAAGAACCAACAATAAAACACAGATTCAGAGAGGGGATGCTGCACATGGATGGGAAGGGGAAAGGACCTCCTACCCCATGGCGCGAGCACCGAAATGTGCAATTTTTGTAACAAATTAGCGGTCTACGAGAGGGAGAGAGCGCTGGCGATCCTGTGATCCTGCCAGCGATTATCGCCGCAGGATGTCAGGGAGAGAGGAGCGCTGCAGAGCTGACTGAAATCCGTCGCCTGATCCTGCAAATCCTTTAATGCCAGTGCAGAGCGCCTGATTTAGGGCAAAGAAAACACAACACCAAACACTTATGCCCAAGTATGGGACTCGCTTTGTCCCGCTTGCAGCCAGGACAAAGGACCTTTGCTCTAAATCTGCGCTCTAATGAGAGAGTTCTTGTAAAAACAGACCCATTGTCCGCCGGCTGCACTTGACCACGCAGGACAATGGCACACAAAAGCTGGCTTTCCTCGGCCCAGCAATATTTCCACTTGATTCCGAAACTATGCCAAGAATGTGCCACGGAAGGCCTAAAACAACAGGACCCGAAAAAACACGGATCCCCGAGCGTTTTTCACTCGAAATTTTCGCGCATTTTCTCTGCGCAGACACACTTAAAAGCTGGCTTCCTGCCACGCCCCTCCGACGCCCCCTTCGCGCAGAGCCCCCACACCCATGTGTTATCATTAAAACCACGCGAAAAGTGTTCTAATTGCAAAACTTTTGCCATGCAATATTGCTGCTGGCTTCTGCGCCGCGTGTTTGTGGTAATTGCAAATTGCAGTGGCATGCAGCTGCAGCCCCCCGGAAGCCCCCGTCCCCCGCGGCAGCCCCAGGAAAACTTTCCAAGGGGTTTCGGCGCACACAACCTGGCCAAATAGTGCGGACCTGGCCAACAACTCTGCGGCACAGGCGGCGACTTTTAATTAAAAGTGACGAGTGCTTAATAAGTGATGGGCTGCACAAAAACACCTCAGCTCTCCGGCTTTCCTTTTCTATGCAAATGGGAGGGAAAACCAAAGGGATTTGGGAGTTACTGAAAATAATTTACATTTAACTCACAATTGCAGTTTTTTAGTTATTTAGTTATTAGAAATTAAAAGCCAGTTTAAACCTAGTTGTTCGAAATATTGATGGTTTTACATTTAAAGGATTTAGTGTACCGATGTATTTCGCTGCAAATTTATCAGACCGCCTTCTTTAAATCACTCTTTAAACTAAAAATGAAAATAGTGCCCTGGAGTTCGCACTTATAATCTAATTTTCAATGTAAATATATCAGAAAATGTTCTGCGTTGTGCATTAAATCCATATCTACAAGTACAAACACCTTCATTAAACCCAAAACATTTAAAATATATCCTATCAAAACTGTAAGCCCCATTTGGGCTTCTAAAATCCGCAGGCAGGAAAACCATTTCGGAAAGCGCTGAAAAGCCCTTGGCTAATGCACCTTTGTCATGTGGACTGGCGTTTTAGCCGAGTTCCCGCTGCCGTGACTCGTTTAATGGTTGTACAATGTGCAATCAGATTTGTTCTACAGCTCCGAACGCCACCCCATAAGCCATATGCATGCATTTGGCTAAATAGGGGATCGGCGATGGCTAAGTGGGCCAGGCGATGCCATTATCTGTTTTTTAATGCCCTGTTCTGTTCTGTTCTGTTCTGGTCAGTTTAGCCGAGCAAATAAGCTGGTAAAAGCAGCAGCCACGGCTAATAAGTAGACAAAAACGCGGTTCGTGTCAATGGCAAATAAATCTGGCAGGTATAGTATGTGCATCCGCCCGTCTGTGGACAAACGCCCCCCATCGTGGCCTCTGTTGTGCTGCTAAAGTGCGACAATTTGTGTTGGACAAAAGACTGAGCCTGGCCTCAGAAGCAGTGGCCAAGTCCGGAGTCCGGAGTCCGGAGTCCGAGAGCAAGGCGTCCAGGGATGCGCTTGGTTGTCCGGGGTTATACGGGGGCCAACTCCTACGGAATGTGTTTATAATTGGTTATGCAAATCAATTTGTTGTGCTGCCGCCGCCTACCCGAAATGTTTGATAAATGGCAAGAGCGTCCCGTAACACCGCCCGCAGCTTCTCGCTTTGCCTTGTCCTCAGCTTGGAAGGGTGATGGTTGGCATACCCTATTTATAAGAAAACCTAGTTCTATGTTCCGTGGTTTAGCAAACTTTCCTTTTCTGTTATCATAGTCCAAGTACAAATACATTTTGGATTGTCTTTTTAAGCATTTGTTTATTAACTTTATAAATAAACAAAAATATTGTATTGATTTGGGCTTTAACAAAAATATCTCTAATGTTTTGTTTATCTTAACTTTGACAATTGAATGTATTAAAAAAGGTTTTTTTTATATTTTGATTCCTGAATTCAGTGCTTGTGAGTAGATCCTATCATAATATAAAGTATTTCTGATTTTAAAAGAATATAATTTATTTCTTTGATTTCAGTTAGGAACTCCACACCTTATAGGGCACCCCGAAGTCGTCTGGGTATCCCCTCCTTTGTAGCCGCTTGTTTGCAGCTCATTTAAATTAGCTAAATAAGAGCGAATGGGGCCTGGCTTGGCCTGGCCCCCCGACCCTCCTCCTGGCCCTCCTCCAGACCCTCCTCCATGGCCACATGGCCGCATCCGCCATCCCGCTGTGAAGAGGGCTTGTCCAGCTGTCTGGGCCGCGGCTCCAAAATGCTGCCGGTTTTCGTTTTTCGTGTCCGTTTCCCCCGATTTTATATTTATTTATTCTCGCTGCTGCCCGGCTCTTTTGCATATTCATTTCGAATGGCATTTCGCAGGAGTCGAAGATGGCCGGAGACCGGGGACTGGCCACTTGGAACCAAGAGCTGAGAGCTGGGAGCTGGGAGCTGAAGACCGGAGACAGAAGGCAGAAGACCGGTAGCCAATTGGCTTGGCAGTTAAGGTTGCACCAATTCGTTTAATAATAAATAATGAAAATGCCCATGTCCGTAGCTGGCAATTTGACTTATTGATTTCTTTATTCGGCGGCATTTTTATATTTATTTTTCTGTTGTCCGATTTTATTCGCTTCTCGGCCAGTTGACAGTGCCCAGCGCAAAGCGCCGATGACCAGGCCAGAAGATTGCCCAGAGCCCGTGGGCCGACTTTGATTAATGACGGCTAGTCGCAGCAGAAGTTCCTCTTCGATTAGTGTCTTTATAAATTTTAATTTCATAATCCAAGAGCTGAAGATGTAACCAGCTCTGCAGCCCGACATTCTGAATATTCTTTGATAAATTGCCCTGACTGGCGGCATTCATTCGGACTTGCTCTACGGATTTGGGCGCAAAGTGTAAACTAGACACTTGCAGTCGCCTCGGGCCGAGGGGAGGAAAGGTGTTACGGCTGCTTCTGAGCCAAGAGCGGGAATTATAAAAATCATCCGCCATAATCAATCAAATCGCCCAGAGTTATTTAAATAATATTTACAAACATTCGGCACTTATGCCCGTTTTCTCCCAGGCACTTTTCTACAAAAAATGCGAAGAATAACGATCTGCGACGCTTGGCAACGCTTCTTTGGCACGGTGTTTACGGCTTTTTATAGTGGCTAAGCAGGAAAATTATGATTATTATTTAATGACTCAATAAATCAAAAGTCGTGTTGTGGACTCTGATTCCGAATCGCATTCTGGCTAATGGCAGTGCCATTGTTGTTACTATTGCCAGTGCCGCCCGGTTTTATTGGGCATTAAATGGCTAATTAACAAAACGCAACAAACACCAGCGATCGTATCGCAGAGCTCATTATACCATTAGGAAGTGACAGCAGTACGAGGTACTATAGCTTTCGATCTCGATTTTGGTGGCCTTTATGAGCCGGCGGTTGGCCCGTCTCGGCTGTCTGTGGGCCCCACAGACATAACGATCGACTCTTGAAAGGTTTTCCCTTTCCCCCTCCCCTCGCCACTTTCCCCCGCGCTTTCTTCGCCGCTTTTCCAGGCGCAAAGTAGAAAATTACAACCTGCACACACGCTAATGTTAACCGGGCGAAGGTAACCCCGAAAATTACCCACAATTTCAGCCAGACAACCGGAGTCTGGCGTTTGACTTGCTGGCCCTCGGGGCCATTTTCTCAGTTTCGAATTTCCCTCCCCTTCCCCCGGACGTTTTCCCTAAGCAGCTCTTCCCCAGTTCTGCAGGCTGACGAATGTGGGAAACTCTCCGTCGACCGTCGACTGGATTTTGAGTTTTCAATTTGATGTTGATAAACGCTTCGATGGCCGAGCGAAACCGAGACTTGGCTCAAAATTCGTTTAACTAATTGCATTTGTCGGACAAGCGACTGCCCCCAAACGAATTTGTCAAGTCAACAAGCCACAGTGGATAAATCAACGAGTAAGTCAAGCAAATCACAAAAGCCGAAAAATCAAAAACAAAGAACTTCCTAAAATTACTCTCAATAGTACTAAATCACAGAATGTGCCATATTTTGTCATTCAGATATTACAAATTGGAATTTATTAAATATAAAAAGTATGCCATTCAATACTAAGTACAAAGTATAAAATTATTGGTTGGGGTCACCAAATCTAAATTCAATACTTTTTAGTTAAATTTAAGCAAAACACAAAAGCAAACTTGGAAAAGGACAAACAATTGCACTAAAAAAATAAGTATAGAAATCGGGGTCACCAGACGTAATATTTTTAAGATTATGGCTTTGTTTGGGGTCTTTATTATAATCTTCATTCTATGAAGTTTTCCTTTGGTGTTTCTACAGCTTGCAAGTTTAAGGGCTTTTCATCCACTTGCAACCAATGTTGCTGCTGCTCTTCGAGTTGCTGCTGCTGCTGCTGTCAAGTCAAGTTGACAAACAACCCAGATGGTCAAAGGTGAGCCTGGTGATTTTCATCAATGGAAAACCCCGCTGCCAGCTTGCCATTGAGAAAACTGTGTGCCTGGAATTTAATTCATTGCATACAAATTGCTGCGGTGGCAATTGCAGTTGCTGCTGTTGCCGCTGATGCTTTTGCTGCTGCCGTTGCTGCTGCTGCTGCTGCTGCTGCTGCTGCTGCTGCTGCTGCTGCTGCTGCTGCTGCTATTTGCATGCAACTTATTTGTCAAGCGGCAACAATTTTCGCGTACACATTTCAATTGGGAAATTGTTGTGTGGCAGTTCCGCCATAAAAATAAAATCGAAGCGAAGGAAAAAGAAAAATGTAAAAATAAATACTTGAGCCTGCATCCGAGTTGCAGTAGGCGTTGCACAATTTTCGTTGCGTTTCAATTGCATTTCGGGGCCCTGGCTTGCTTTGCCTTTTGCTTTGCATATTTTGTCGCCATGTTCAGATAGTTTTTGGCACGCCAGCAACAAGAACGCCCACTTTTGGCTGGCAGGAAAATGCATATAAAAATTCAACTGAGGGAAAATGCCTTTAAAAATGAAATTGAAACTGAAACGAGTTTGCAACGTGGCCGAGCAGCAAGCGTCTTTGGCTCAGCTTCGTGCCGTGGCAAATCAATCAATTTGTGGCATATTTTTACAGCCCGTGTGGCTGTGGCTGTTGCTGTTGCTGTTGCTGTTGTTGCCGGGGATAATCGTTGCGCTTCATCAAGCCACAAACATGAAACATGAACATCATCAACGCCATTTCAACGCGCGCCTCGCCGCAAAGTTATAAACCCAATTTCGGACTCGGTCTCCAGGGACCGGCGACCAGCGAGCAGCGACCAGCGACTAGCAGCCAGCAACTTGCAACCCGCGATGTTGCACAAGGACAAGATGGCATAAAAGAAGCATATAAAATGCTTAAGTACACGCTCGCCTGGTGGTAATCACAGCAGATACATCTTAAGCAGGCAGCGCGGCGGCCACAGCAACAACTGCAACAGCAACTCATGTTGCATGTTGCTGGCGGGCCTAACAACAGCAACAATGTTTCCCCGGAATATGTGTGTGTGTCGCGCGCTTTTAAGCACGAACCGCTTGCAGCGCTTAAGCATAATGTTGCTGCTCTACACTCGAAAAAAACATATTGAAAAATGTGCATTTCATTTTATAAAGTTTCTTGAGCTCTTTGCACTTTTCCTTCTTTTTTTATTCTATAAAGTTTCTTGAGCTCTCTAAATTTTTTCTTTAAAGAACTACTTGATTTTATGTACATTTAAATAAATATACATTTTACTTTTACAAATTTTATTAGTTGTTATTTTTATGGTTTCTGAATTTATTCGTATTTTTTAAAGAATTTTTTCCAGTGTCCAAATTGTTGCCGATTTTGCTGTTGTGGCAGCGTTGATAATGCGCGCAGTTTGACCTTATGACTAGACCCCCAAAACAGTTTGACTTTGCGCAGCTGCGGCAACAATAGCAACAGCAACACTTGATGCCACAGCATCAGGGCATCCCAACGCAGCCTAGGTAAATACTGGAAGAAAAGGGCCTTAGAAAAGCACCAGAACAGACCCTTCCCCCATTTGCTAATTGCCCCCAGAACAGTGGGATTATATCGGAATGAGGCACTGCCAATTGCATGGCAACTTACACGCAACAACAGCAGCAGCGGCAGCAACTTCGCCGCACGGCGGCAACATGCAACTTTTTACTAGCTATGAATAATGAGGCGGTATGCGCAAATGCGGCAGCCGAAAAGTGTTTTGCATGCATTTGTCAATTTAGCATGCCATCAAACATCCTTTCAATTCCTTTTGACATCAGCCGACTGAAGTCATGCCCGTTGATTCTGACGCGCCAGATTGCCAAGCAGCCAAAAAGTAGGAGGAGTCGGCATCATTCGAGTTCCCGAGTTCCCGAGTTCCCGAGTTCCCCGGGATCCCCAAACAAAAAGGCCACCTCACTTGTCAACGCGAGTGACTAACGAGTGCATCATTAAACGATTTTAACGACTTCATTTAATGTTTAACACAATATTTACAGCTGGCTCTGTGCGGCAGAGATTTCCTTTGGAAGTGCTGACAGACGGTCGGCAGAAGAACTTTGAAGAGTGGGAGCTATCAAAGGAAAAGTCGAGGGCCTCAAATACTCTTGACTTTCGTATGATATACCCAATTAAACAGCCTTGTTCGAAGGTGTAATTAAGATGTTTAAATGTGTGATCTATCTATTTATATATAACTGAGTGATTAATGGGCTTAGTCTCTACATAACGGACACTTACGGACAAGCTATGAATGGGCGTTCATAGGAGGAAGCATTGGGGGATATGCTTTAGCCTTGTTATTAACTTATATTTCAGCTAAACGGGTAAGCCAAAGAACAATATGTACATACTTACTAAGCTAAGTGACTTAAAAGTGACTCTCTTCATAACGGACAGTACGGACAAACGAAGAAAGCCCTTTCCAAGAAGGGCCTTCTACTGAATCTACCCTATAAATACTTAACAAAGTGAGTCATGAGCACAAACTCCGCATAACGGACAGTTACGGACAAGCGGAGAATCAGCTTTTGAGGGAAACCTCCTATCCTTGGCCTTACTTTATTCAATCGAAGAAGATGCCGAAACCCCTGCCCCCTTGTAAATCAGCACCTACCACATAAATCAGGCGAACGCGGGAGATCAGCTGAGTTTTGTGGGCTGGCTTTGACATTCGATGAGATATTCGCTGGCGAGTGTAAAAACTAACGGCAATTAAACATGCCGAGGAGTTGAAGCGTTTTACGGCTCGGCGCTCGTTTCCTGTCATTCGAAGGGGGCCCCAAAATCCCAGCCCATCTCGGGATGTCAGTCGGGCACACTTCAGCACTTGCAAGAAATATGACCACATAAAAAGTTGTGAAATGCACAGCAAAACACAGAGGATTTTATCTTCTTTTGTTGTTGAATGGGATGCCACGAGATGGTACGGCATGGGATGGCATGGGAAGGCTGTGGTGTGGGTAGGATAAGTCCTCTGTGGCATTTCGGTCCTAAGCCGCCTAAGCAAATAAACCAAAAACCGAGGCGCTTGAGCAGGCCAAAGCACTATATAGCCGTAACGAAAACAAACTGCAACCCGGGGAGAATGTGTCCGAGAGTATACACATGTAGTATACATCATCGTCGTCATCATCATCACCATCGTCATCGGCCACACAGTGTTGTGCCTTGTTAAGATGCCCCTGAGCTGAAAATCTCCTGACAAATCTGAGCACTCTGCGCCCTTCTTTCTCCATAATTCCGTGTGTGTCGGAATTATCTCCGCTTTGGCATTTGGTCTCCTTTCTTTTCTCTTCCTTTTTTGTGAAGAAATTAGCAAAAACCTTTGTTATGCAGAATGCCTAGACGTGGGGAATTAGACTAAGTGATGCTCAGCTGAAAAGGACTCATGTGTGAGGTGAACAAGTCAAAAAGGTCCTGGAAGACGCCGAGTGATATGGGTAGATGCACATAAAGGTAGGGGATAGATCGTGGAAAGTGCTGAACACATTTAAGTACAAGTTATTGTGTACAGAAACATATACCCACACTCTGTTGAGGCATTTTTGTAAAAACTTCCAGTCTTCTTGTCTACTACTATCAGAATACTTTGTATTAGGTTTCCAGACCTCTTACTATCCCAGAACGTGGAGGTACATCTCGGAGGCTCCCGAGTTTGATCAGCATTTCATAATTCCCCAATCCGCTTGCGTCTACCTCTTTGCGAAATGAAATCTTTTATGCATTTCAGACACGCATCCCTCGAACCTATATGGCCGCCTTTCTGTGCCGCTCCGCCCGCTCCCAGCCCTGTGCAGCCCCGATTTCTGTATCGATTCCAGGCCCAAAAAAAGGAAAATACATACAGAAAAGAGCCAGGGACGAGAGCGAGAAATATCTGCGAATGCGAACTGCGCCCGAACCTTTTCGGTATGATTATCACAATTATCTGTAATTCAGACCATAAATCATTTCATTCTGCAAGCGCACAAAACTTTTAAACGTAACCCAATCTGCGGCCCGGCTCAGCCGATGTTGCTCGTTGCCGTTGTTTGTCTGTATCTTTTTTATCAAGTTATACAAGGCTTTATAAAAAATACATATAAATAAATAATGTCTTGCCCCGACTCTCGGGTCCGTATAAGGCCAGTTTGCGAGCCCCGGAGTCGGCCATCGCAGCACTGCCGTCACCAAGTTGGAAAATACTTGGTACGAGCAGAAATTTACAACACGATCAAACAATTCGATGCTGCTTTCGAGGCGAGGCGAGGCTGGATCGATTGATTGCTCAAGGAGGGTGGCTGCCAGGGGCGCGCAGAAGGGGTTCCTCAAGACTGGGTATGGTGCCTGCGATCGTCGATCGATCGACGCAAACTCGTTGTGGTGCCGTGCTGCCCATGCTGCCATGCTGCCCAAGCTGCCGTGCCGCTGTGGCCGGGCATTAAAATTGATTAACTCATGAACTTGCATTCAAATCAGCGCTGCTCAAACGCTTTGACTTCGTGTCAACAAAATTTATAACAAGTTACTGTGCCTGCTTGCGGCTTGTGCAATCGTCGCTTTTGCACTTGGCCAACGCCGCGAAAAGCGGCGAAATTACCCTCGATGCGGGCTGCGAATAACCCGAAAATGGCCATCACCGAAAAGGGTTGAGGGGCCGCAGTGGCAGCTGCAGAAAGGGAGTATCTTCAAGCTGCAGATACATTGCGTGCATCGCATCAACATAGGTAGCTCACTTCCCTTAGTTAACCAACGGTTAAGTATTCTACAAACCAACAATTCACAACGCCTTTGCAGTGAAGCTTTCACTGTTTGGGCGCCATTTCCAAGTTGAGCTCTTCGTAAGGTAGTAAAAGTTGCATCACTGAAATCATGAGTTCCAAACTATTTTTGAGGTTTTTAATTGCGCAATTTGTTTATTTTCAAATGCTCAAGGCTTTCTGCGGCGAACCCCTGTTCGGGCGCCATATATTAAGTTTGCCAATACAGCGAACATTAGTGACGTGCACTCGCATTACCCTTTGATAGAACCCAATGCCAAAGCAACATTTTTCAACTAATAATTGAGAGTGCTCCATTTAATTACGAAAACCCAGCCCTGCTGCAAGTTAAACTATTACATGATAAATGCGGAAATAACCGAGGGTTGTAGAGGGCGTGCCCCATCCCCCTCCCCCGTTCCCAATGGCGCCCTACCGAAAGTTCCTACCGATTGTCAGCGCTTGTCACCTGCAGCGTATTCGATGTCAGCTCGAATTAGTGGTGAATAATAGAACAGAGACACCACCGCGAGGGTGCTGTCGAAGACCGGGCACTGGGGGAGGGGGATAGGTAGATGGATCTCACCTGGGAATGTCCAAAGTGTAAGGTGTAAAGCGAACACACGTCGGCCTGCCCCGCTCCCCGCTCCCGGCTCCCGGCTCATTAGAAGCGCATTCAGACCATTCAGCACTGAGTGATTGCTGTTGTTGCAGGTAATTGCCGGGCCTCTAATATGCACTTGGCCCGGTAGTCAGTCACTCTGTCAGCCAGTCAGCCAGTCAGCCAGTCCGTCCAGTCCAGTCAATCACTCCCGCGGGCCCCGGGCTACTCAAATTCATATTTATATTCATTAGAAACGAACCCGAGCCAGCGGAATGCCAAAGAAATGGGGGAAACTGGCGTTCAAGCACTTTATATACAAATTCAATTAGTATTAGCATTTTTTAAGCATTCTCATTTCGAGAGAGAGCGCTGAATTTGCATAAATTCTATTTGGCATTTTAATTGTTTATTACACTGTCGGCGGGGAGGGGAGGGGGCGAGCACTTGACTGGCAGTTAACACGTGTTGTAATCTCAATTATCCGTCCGAACGCCCCAAAAGGGCGTGGAAAGCTACTCTAGAAGGGCTCGCACACATAGGAGCCAGTGCTGCGCTGCTCCGCCAAGCTGCAACGCCTGACATTCGGTTCCATTAAAAGTAAATCACTTCACTTGCATATTGATGCTATTGAGTTATTTGTCAGGCCATTTTGGTCAGGGTCTGTTGTTCCAGTTTCTCGCACTTGGGCATGCAAATTGCGTATACGCAGCGTGTTCTCACCATCGTGTGCTACAACTGCAAGTCAGAAAGTCAGATACACACGCGTAGGGGCTTCTGGTGCGTGGTCTTTGTAATTGAAAAAATAACAAAAAGTAAGGCTAAAAAGGAAAACCAAATTGAAAAATGCTTTCAAGCGGCGCCTTTGAAGCAGCAGCGACCTTGTGCCGCGCTCCCCGCCCTCGAGCGTTTCCCTCTGGACGCCCTGCATTTTTGCAGCATCATGCCAACTAATTTTCCAAATGACGCAAGTTAATTGCGAGGGGCTCAGCCTTTGTCAAAGGTGAAAAATGCCCGGGAAAGAGGGGAAAAAGAATGGCTACAGGGTAGCAGAGGGGCAGGCACAAAGCCGAGGCGCATTCATTAAGCCAAATCATATTAAGTAAATATGTCGAGCAGCCGAAGGAGGTAAGAACACTGTGAGCAATTCGGGGCTTGTACTTTGAGGCGAGGTGGTGGCAGCTGTCTAGCTGGAGAACGCTTCGGGATAACCGATAAGCTCTAACTGGAACATAACTTAAGGTTAGCTATTTTAGGATCTATGAAAGTGTGTTTTTAAATAACAAAGAATAAATTATGAACTATGTCTCTTTCTCTATGTTCCTTTTCTAGAAAGCAGATATCAAAATCAGACGACATCGAGCACTGTTTCTTCATTGGGACTGCATAGAAATCAATGTAAATTCTTATCCCAAGCTTTTTGGATAAAAAAATTAACCCCCCGATAAGTTACAATGGTTAGTTAACCCAAAGATTAGCTTTATCCCTCGTCCGTAATTGAACTTTTGATACAATCAGGCTAGGTTTCTTTGAGGATACCTCATATAAGAGTAGATATTGTTCCTGAATTTAACCTTCAGACAATTTTAACGGTCTCCTAACCAGAAGGTGCCCGTCCCTTTACCATACCCCTTAGCCTAAGAGCGTGATAAATCGGGGCCTTAAAGCCAAGAGTGCTTCCCCGCCCCCATTTCTCCCAGTGTACGATCTATGGGGCGCCTGTCACGGCTACCGCTGGTCACTCCCTGCCTTCCAGACCTCTGGCGCCTTCTTACCGGGTGGAGAAAGAGCCGGAGAACCACAAACAAATTAGTCAATGACGCGGCGAGATCTTCCCCAGTGTATTTTCATTAATATTTTATTGCTTAATTCCTTTTGTTATGCTGATTATGCCGGCGCGGAGCGCACACTGAACAAATGAGGCTGCTGTTCATGGGAAAACGGCGCGGATCGTTGCATGATTTTCAATAATTTAACAGCGGCTTTCAATATAATCCCTTCGCCGGGTCGAGTCGAGTCGAGTCGAGTCGAGTCGAGCCGAGCTTTTCTGTGATCTGCTAGCCACACGGCTGTCTCTTTGTTTCCCGGCACAAATGTTAATTTCAGTTTGTCCCGGTAATTTATCATCTTTCTGCTGTTCCTCCTTTTCCCGCTCTGCGATGTCTTTAAACGCTTTTAATTAAAACCAATGCGCATGTGTAACTTTCTTAAGCAGGCCCCAAAGAGCTGGCTCGAACTGTGGATGTATACACTCGTATTTTTTGTCTAGTCGCAGCCCTGGCTTTGAACTTGGCCGACAGGCGCGTTTGCTAAATGATTGATGTGGTATTAATTTTAATAAACGTTTCTCGTTCCTCTCCGCTCCATCAATATGCAGATCCGCAGGAGAACGAGGCCGAGGGACTGGGAGACTGGAGACCAGGGGCCAGTTTATATGGGAGCCACAGCTCGTCTCGTTCTGCGGTTCTGGGCAAATACATTTTTTATGGGCACACGCAGTTGCGTGGCGTCTGCACTTTGGTTGGAAAGAGTGAAAAACCGAGGAAAATAAAAGGAAAACGTGGAAAGGGGGCGGGCCGGTGGCCAGGGGCAGCAGATTGCCCTTGCCTCAATCACATAGCGCCCATTTGGCGTTGCTGACTCTATTAAAAGTGTCATGCGATTCATGCAAATCCGCAAACGAGGGTAAATCGAAAATTCCCTAGGTTCAATCTGCCACCCAATGACTTATACTTGTTAAAATAATAAAAATGGATAAGCTAAATTGATTTTAACTAGTAAGGGAATTAAAATTATTAAAAAAGTTGTTTTAATGAGAACACTACTTATGAATTAACTTTTGTTGAATTTATTTATAAACAATAAAAACAAACTGATTTCTAAGTTCCCTTCCCTCTAACATAAGGCTAGCTTCACATATAAAAATAGGTATTTTTAATGATGCACGACACTGACCCCAATGAACTGGACTAATAACAGAGTAATAGCACAAAGTATTTCGACTTACAGGGCTCCGCACTATGATCTGTGGCAAGATCATAGGTTTTTGCATAATCTGCTAATTGAGAGCCGAATTGAAGTCGAAATCGAGAGCAGAGGCACAAGCCCGGAGGAGCCTTGCGTATGTGCAAAACGATCATTAGCGGAAATCTGGCTTAGTTTTTCGGGCCAGATCAAAGGCCCGGGCGAGATTGATGAGCGAATTTCGGATCGGGGCCAGCAGATCATTACGAACGGTGATGCGTTTTAGCCTCTAAGTGTTCGCTTCCGCCGCCGAGTCGAGAAGTCAGCGTGGAAATACGATCTCTAGGGACTTGCCAAAAAACAAAGTAGGGCCGGGAATGATTCCATCGTTAGCTTCACACCTCAAGTGAGCCTGCATAATTGATTTGAGAGCGAGAAACGGCGCCTACCTGGCCTCAGTACCCCCGAATATCCGCAGCTCTGTATCTGTATCTGTATCTGTATCTGCAGCTCTAGGTACGAGTATCTGTGGCCCGCACCGTGAAATCCGTTGGCACACAGGAACACAGAGGGAAAGTCGAGGGCTGAACAAGCCGCATCCAATCGATTTGTGTCCCGCTCCCCGGCATTAGATACTCCCAATCCCGATGAGTTCCAATCATCATCATCACTGCCGCACAAAGGGATTCCAGCTGAGCGGCTGACAAAAGGTGTGCGCTACTGTGAATTCCTCGGATGCGAATTTGAATCGGCATCTGAAGCTGGCTTCACTGTTTGTTTATGGCTGTTTGTTGTCAATGCTAATGCCGTGTAAGTGGTTGATTTGCTCGACAGAGGCGACACTTGGAGGAGTAACCACCGCCGAATGGCAGATACTTGGTATCCATGGGATACTTTTTCCATGAAAAACTTGACTGCTCCGCGCGCATGATTTATGTCCAAATGCTCGAGTGTCTGTGGGATGCATTCATCAAATCATGACTAACTTGAAGAACGCCCGCCAGCCACTTGTCCGCGGTGAGCTCACATATGTATCCATGAGATGCCCGGGGCGATATTCCACAGAGAGATCTGTGAAATGCACAGTCCAGGCACTGGGCATTTTTGTGGGCTGCACAACGGACCTGTTTTTGGTGGCCAGTTGCCACCGTTTTGAATTCTAATTGGGCAGTGTGTGCACAGACACGGGTAAAGTATATACATTTGAGTATCCATTCGAAAAGATACATTTATATATACAAATGTGCAGTACTTATAAAATGAAATGGGGCAAGACTGTGATATTTTTTGAATAGCTCAAACCAACTATTCCAAAATGGGAGCCGTTAGAGAATGTATCTTGCATTTGTATCTTGTTATTACTATCGATATTCAACTGCATCTAAAACTAAACTGGCATCTGTTGGATGAAATATGAATTGTTCTGAAAGACACGGATACTTTAAAGGGAGATAAGATTTATGTTCAGATAGTAATTCGCCTAGTGAAATAGCAACTGTTTTGAAGAATGTGATACATCTTTTGTCAAGGCAAAATGTATCTAGGGTGTAAGAATCGACTATATCTGGGATTGATGTTGATAATATTTAAAGTGTTGGTAAATGTGCATTACATTTTCCTTAATTAATATGAACGAAAATAGATACTTTTGTATTTTTATAAGGTTTAGTTTTGTATCTAATGTTCATGTTTTTTTCACGGCTTAGACACATATTATTTTTAAGATATTTGGAAACTGTATCTTCCATCTTAATTCTACAGATACATTTATATCTTCAGCCCCAAAGATAGTATCTAAAGAGATATTGTTCTATTAGAACATATCGAGAAAGTCTATAGTTTCTAGGGGAATCGGTTTGTATCTCAGTTGCTTAGCATTGTATCAAACTCAAGCGTTCGCAGATTGTATCTAAAGAATGTAATATCTTTCTAAGGCAAGTATATCTCCTCATAGGATAAATAGGATAGCATGTCACTAGTGTAGATGGATCTATAAGAACAAATAGAAGAAAGTCAGCAGCTCCTAAGGGGATTTTGCGTAATATGTATCTCAATTGCTTGGTTTTGTATCCGAACCTAGACCCACAGATTGTATCTACAAAATGTCTATAATACCTCTCCAAGCAAGTATATCTCTCACCCAACAATTGCATTCCCCACCTTACGAGGCTAATGCAGATAGGCCATCACCAGATAAAGGCAATTGCTTGTGACTGCCCAGGGAGATGCTCCGAGATAGGAGCGTCTGAAGTGACCCATCTGAGAGATGCGTATCTGGGAATCCGAGGATTCTGTCGGTTTCGGGTTCGGCTTACCGGATTAACTTGTGGCTTCTGCAAGTGAGTGGCGATGTTGGTGATGTTCATGCCCATGGCCGGGATCTGGGATCCGTAGAGCTGGCCGGCCGTGGGGGTCATGTCCGTCAGCATGTTTGTCGCAGTGTAGGTCGCTGCCGCCGCCGCCGATGTCGCTGCTGCAGTTGCAGTTGCAGGGGTCGTTGCTGCTGCTGCTGCTGCCGCTGTCAATTTGAGGCGCACAATGATGGTGTCTTTTCTCGATTGTCTTGCGGCCACTTGGGTTCGCACAGTGGTCTGGGTTCGTCTTCTGGCTGCGTTTTCTACTCCTCGCGTACCTTTTCTTTTCGCCCTTCCGCGGCTACTGTGGCAGCAGGGGCCCACTGGTTTTTACTGGGGAGACTAAGGGAAATGGAGACGTAAGGGACATGGACATGTGTGTGGTTTGGGATCGGCAGGCACAGCACGGCACAGCACAGCACAAGCACACACGCACTCAGAAAAAAAGCAAACGGGCAGCCAGTCGCGCAGGGATAGCCCAGATAGTATCCGTATCTGTGTCTGCATGCGCATCTGACTCTGTAGCTGGTTCTGTATCTTTTGTTGTGAGTCCGTCGGCGCTGCACTTTGTTCACTCGGCCGTCGGCTGAAGTCTGCTGATGTGTTTGCCTCCACAGTCGCAATGTTCGGCTGCTCTTATTGTCACTGGTTGGGGGTTTTGGGTAGTATTTTTGGGGGACTTCGAAAGGAACACAGGCAAAAAAAGAACTGTAAGCGATCAAATCAAAGGAATCTCGAACCAAAAATGCACACTTGTTTCTCGATCAGCTTGTCTGCTGGTTGTTTGTTGGCTTGTTTATGTTTGTTTATGCTTTGTTGGCCTGTTGGCTGCTTTGTTTGTTTGTTTGTTTGTTTGTCGGCTGGCTTGCTTGGGTGACAGGAGGCGCCTGCCAACGAGAAAAAAGTGTCGCTGCTGTATCCGCGCCAAAAGTAACGCCGTCGTCGCTGATCGTTCAAAGGCTTGCAACTGTTTCACGCGAACAAAAAGCTTGGCTAAATGTCGCCGCTGCCGCCGCCGCTGCCGCGGCCGCTGCCTCGGCCGGCGCCGCAGCGGCAGCGGTGCGAGCGGGACACCACCACCGAGGTCCTCAGCAAGCCCCCTCTCGCTTCCACGTCGGGCTCCCCGCCTGGCGCAGGGCAGTGCGAGCGGGACGGTCGTACAGACAGCCCATCTGGCTCGCAGCAACCACCACCGCTCTCTTTTCGGTGGTGCGAATGGGTGCCCCGTAGAGCCGAGAGATACACGCATTCGTCTGGCGTTCCACCCCAGAGTTTCATTCATAAAAACCCCGGCGAGCGGCGGGAAAACCAGTTCCCGGGGCTCGGCCCCCTCTATGTGGCGGCCTCGACCAATGGGACGGCGGCCGGGCCTAACCTATAATTAGAGCGATGGCCGCTGTGCGAGCGGGACGGCGCCAGGGGCACGTGTCCCGAGTGGCGCCGTCTCTTTCCGCCCATCCGGCGACCCTCTCTTTCATCGCGTGCCTGCGTGGAAAATTGGAACCCAAACTCGAAACAAATGCAGCGGGCCCAACTATCTCCAATTAAATGTTCGCCCATGCGGATTTCCCAGAACTGCCAGCTAGCTAAAAAAATGGGAAAATGGGAAAAGGGCACACCGAATAATGCATGGAAATCCACGCAAAATGACAAATTGTTTTCCATTTCGGCTTTTCGCTGCTATCGGTCTCGGTTATCAGGGTTTTGGGCACAAGAGTCACTGGGAAGGTGGTGTGTTTTACCACGAAAACAAGCCACCTGGGGGAAAGCGTATTTGGTCAGCTCGCGGAAAAATAACCGAGAGACTAATTTTCCACAAGCTTTGCCCTGGAAAGTAGACTACGTTTGCGGAGGGCCACTGGGCGAGGACTTGAGAGGACCAAACTGCGATGTGATCAATGAGCTTGGAATCAAAAGATCCACTCTAAGGGCTAGAAGTAAGTTTTTCAAACTTTGTATATGTACAACATAAAGTCTTTGTAAAAGCATTTATCATCTCGGCAAAAATTCTTAGTTAAGAGATTATTTAAAGTACTTTTTCAGGCCAAGCCCAAAGAAAAGTCGAGGAAAGCGCAGACCTTCTAGAAAACAATTAATCATTTCGGTAGCTCGGCCTAAGAATATTACAACCACCTTAAACTGTACTATTCCCTTTAAAAGTCATATTTTTGGGCCTCACGAAACTTTTATCATAGCAACCTTATTACAATGGGGTTTGCTGTGTTTTTGCTTTCAATACACACCAGACCCTTCCAAACGAAAACTAATTATCACACTTTAAAGTATGTGGGCTTACAAAAGAACTCTAGAAGCAGGATAAATCCATTCCGCTGCACTCAATGCGGTTTCGGGGACCAAATCCAGATTAGCCCGTGCCACTTGGCCCTCCCACAGCTGGAAGCTGTTGCATTTTCGGGCTGCAGCTGAGAAGCGGGCTAATTGGACCACACCCCCCGTACCGCCCCGCCCCTCCCAGCCCCTCCCCTCCACCTCCGGCCGCCTTATGCAAACAAAACGCCCAGACAGCCGAAAAACGACAGCCCCTGGAAAGCTGACAAGTCCAACAACTACGGCCTGTCGATGGAGGTGGATGATGCGGACACGGACGTGGTCGTGGAGTGGAAGTGTGCCCAGCACAAGTCGCCTGGCCGCGGGAAATTCTCTGCACAGCGGGAAAACCAAGAAGCTATTTCGTCTAACGAAGAATTTTAATGGGCCTTTGCCCAGAGGTGTTAAAATGGTTTAACTTTTTTAACGCTCTATGTGTTTCCTTAATAATTAGATCTAGAAAGTGACTATAAAAACCATATATGTATACCCTCCAGTTAAAACTTTGTGCATGAATTGAACATATTAAAGTATAATCAATATAAAATAAACAATTTCTTCGGTTAAATCAAAACTATAACTTCGATTATGGAGCTCTAAACATTATATTAATTAAATTTTCTAAGATTAAATAATTAAAATACAGCTAAATATAATTGTAGACTCCTTTTTGGTATTCTTAGAACAAATTCGAAATTTTAAACATATTTAAATTGCAATCTCATTTTTATTTCCTAAATTACCTACTCTGCTGTAATAATTTTCTAGCTTAAACACGATATCACGCTAAGCTGTTTCCATAACAATGCTTTAGCGCGACTTCTTGAGATCCATTATTGAATGTAGGGTTCCATTAAGTAAATAAAGTTCGTTATGTTCGCCAACGTAAGATGTTGTTCTATTTTTTTAATCCTATAAAATTAAATACCATATTTTTTAATCATATAAAATTCTCCCAGGTTTTTGCAGTGTCCCGAGGAATTAGGGCTTCCATTTCTAGCCCCCGAGTCAGTTGGCCAAGTCTGGTTTCTTGCAGTGAGTGGCGATTGCAGGGACTGGGACTGGGACTGGGACTGGGACTGGGACTGGGACTGGGACTGGGACTGGGACTGGGACTGGGACTGGGACTGGGACCCACTGCGACTCACGACCCTGCTGCAGGACAAATGCAACACATTAAGCGGTGGGCGGCGGGTGGGCGGAGTGGGCGGGGCCGGGGTGGGCACAAAGTCGCTGGCAAGGCCAAGCAACTTCCTGACTCCTCTTGGCCATGGAGCTGCGGTTGGACCTCGTCAGCTGGGCAAACTGATAAGGCTGACTGATTGCACTGGGGCACCCCTCCTGCCCATTTCCCCATTTCCCGATTTCCCTGCTCCCATTTCCCCAGGCAATTTCCTTCTCTTTCGCTGGGACCCATGCGGGCGAATCAGCTTTCTGCACTCGACCTCTCTGTCTCGCCGGACACATACTCTCTCCTTCGCTCCCGCACAGGGTGGTCTGCCACGCATTTCCCGCCGCTTTTCCGACCCCCATGGCCCCCACTTTCCGCTTTGCTCGTGTGGGTGGTTACCTCTCGGCATTGTTGCCTTTTTGAGTGGCTCTGATTGCCTCACATCAAGTCGATACATGTGTAAGGAGACAGTGGGGATTGGCTGGGCTGAATAAAGGGATAGTCCTCTGATAAGAAATAGATTTTCTTTTATTGTAAGGTCTTTGATGTTGAGTTATCAAGTTGAACAAAATGTATAATAATATTTACATTCAAGTGCAGAAAAATATAGTATAATAATAGCATAGTATAGTATACATATAAAAATATAATATAAAAGGAACCACTGAACTTGTAATACAATTTCCAACTGAAGGGGGCACAAAACGCAGTATTAGATCGTTTCGAATATTTTTTATTACACAATCTTAAATCCTAGAAATCTAATAAAAAGTAGAAACTCTTTAAAAAATTATTCAATAATAGTTTAAGTATTTTTCGTACAGTTTAGAGCTTTCTAGTATTAGGTACATTTCTTACACTACAAATGGTGTGTTACCCTCTTAGTTCCTGGAAACTTTCTTTATTTCTATAATAGTTCGTGGTTTTTCACAGAGCTTCCCTGTGTGCTTTAAGCACTGCTCCCTGCCTTCGAGCACGGGTTTATTTGCGATTTCATTAATTCAGTGCACGCACTGCTCGAAATCGTCGGCGCTCTACCCTCCACCGGGCTTTCTAACTCCCCCGGCAATTTCGCCAACTTCATTTGGGGCGTGGCCGCTTGCGGGGAGGTCCTCGACGAGGACGAGGACTGGAGGTCCTGGCGGTGATTTGCACTTTCGTTCATTGTGCCTGTCAACAATTATAATGACACTCTTATTGTCAGCCATTCGAGACTTCCAGCTTTCCGCGCCGCTTAATTAAACCATTTTGCAATTTGCCAAAGTTCTGCTGCCACGCCCCGCGCCGCCTGAATGGCCCTCAAGGGGGCAGTCGTCGTAGTCGCGACTTTTATGCATTTAATTAAAAATTAAATTTTTAATTGCACTCGGTCGCGAGCGCTTTTCTGCCTTTTCCCCGGCTCGTTGTCCTCTGTGTTTTTTGCTTTATTGCGCTTTTTAATTAAATTGCTTGCAACACCCACAAAGCGACAGGCGGCGACAGGCCTTAGTCTTAATTTCCACTCAGCCGCTGGTGCTCTATCTCAATTAAAAGTCACTCGAGCTGATTAGTACACTGTTGGAGCGGGGATGATGTAATCTAGTGGCCAAAAAGTGGTCGCAATTGCCTGATTTATAGTGTATTCCAATCTATGTGGCCTTCCAGCCTACTCATCAGCGAAAACCAATACCTTCGAATGACTACTGTTTTACATTAAAGCCCTTAAACTTGGCACTCCTTTTGCAGAGTGCGTTCCTGGAAACCCATATAAAATTCAAATCACTGCGACTATCCCCTCGAAAATGGGAAACTTTTAGTGAAATTGCACCATTAGTGGGTATTTATTTGGTGGTTGACTTTTCGCTCGGTTCGAATGGATTCATTGCGAACGTATTGCGGGCATGACATAAAAGTAACCCCCGATTGCAGGAGCTAAAACTACTCGAGGCTATTTTACGGATATCAAAATACGATTCCGTCGAGTCCAGGGGCGGGGAGGGGCCACGAGGGGGGCTTGCCCCGGGCCTCATGAATGCGAATGTAAATGTTGTTGGCAACGCGGTTAAAGTTGTGGTTGTCTCTCTGCTGCTCGAGTAAAAGTACAAGTTATGCGTCAAAACAACGAAAGCAGCCCAGAGCAAGGGCTTTGGCCCGGGGAGGGGGCTTCGGAAGGGGGCGGGGGAAGGGGCTCTGGGAGTCCAAGTTCGTTCCTCCAAATTGCTAGGCGAGGGCGTGGCCCAGAATCGTAAATCACTTTGAAGTGGGTCGTAGACGTCCGAGCTGCGTTCCAGACAACAAAAAGCAACAGCAGCAGACACCGAGCCACGAACCCCGGCCCCGGCCCCGGCCGCCGGAACCCCTTCCCCAACCGCTTCCCCAACCGCTTCCCCAACCGCTTCCCCAACCGCTTCCCCAACCGCTTCCCCGACCGCTTCCCCAACCCCTTCCCGAACCCCTTCCTCTGCGGTGCCCCGCGGCGACAGGAAAAAGCACGCTAGGCGCTGCCAAAGCTGCTTATCCTGACACACGGTAGCCGCCAAGTGTCCAAGTCAAGAGTAAAAGGTGAAAAAGAGCAAAGAGAAGGAAAACAGCGGAAGGAAGCGAGGATAATGTATCGATCGGGTTGCAGGCGAATCAATCAGCAACCTATTGGTATCACTCATCACCCCAAAGCCTGCGCTCGGCCCAGTTAATAACAATAATTACTCGGCAAATTAAGTCGCACGCATCCTGAAAGTGCAGTCTCCCCTCGCTCCTCGCTGCTCGCTCCTGACCCGGTCATGGTCACCACCATCTCCACTCTCCAGAGCCATCGATCTTGATCTGCAACCTCGTCTCGGTGTTGATGAGCTGTCTTAGCCAGGGATCAGGCCTCGGGGCATGGTCGGACACTCATCGATGGGCCCGGCTAAGTGAGATGTGCCAAGCTGGCGGGCGAGATGGGAAGTATAGCTCCGGAAAATAGATCAGTAGCGAATGGAGACTTTAGGAATCCCGGACAACATTCAGTCGCAAAAGCAAAGATCCCTTGCAGCCCATAAAGCCTAGAGAACAGAGTTGTGTACCATCTATAGTTTTCGCTAACCAGACAAGCTCCATAAGCAGGATCCTGAAGACCAGTTAGATTACCAATCCTAACTTAGCCCGGCAAGCAGTCTCTGTAACAAGTATCCCTGGGATCAGTTGGATGGCAACCCCGCGCCTGGGGATCTTCCCACCGCAAACGATGGTCTTAGATGCGATTTAATAGAGCTATCAAAGGGAAACCCCCGAAAGCAGCTGGTCCCGACAGGGGGAGAAACGCGCAATCAGCGCCGACATATTGCACAATACCATACACAAATGCCAGGGTAGGCCCAACTTACCATATAATGACTACCTACCTTGATTACACACTCCTCCAACTCCAGCTCCATCTCCAGCTCCAGCTCCAGCTCCAGCTGCGAGAGTGTTGAGGGTGTTGCGCGAGCTCCGAGGCCGCTGCTCCTGGGATGCTGCTGGCCCCAAGCCCAAACCTGTGTTTAAGCCGAAGAGGGTGCCAACATGCGGCGACCCAGGAGCCGAGGAGCACCCAGGGTGAGTGAGCTGCGTGCCAACTGACGACGCCTGATTGCCGGGATCCGCTGCCGCGCCGGCTTCATTGCACTTAATTATTGTTATTTATTATTTTATATTGTTTTGATGAGATGTTCAGCAGCATGTTGACGAACTGTCGAATTTGCAAATTGTTTAAATCAACTGCCGCGTGGCGGGGCGCCGCTCTGCCCGTCCGCCGCATATAATTGATCGATTGCGGGCTCAGGGCGTTTTGGCGAAATTATCATAATTAGACTAACTGCCGGGCCGCAGCCTCCGCCTTGGCCGTTCTGGGGCTACCGAGGCCGTCCTTTTTTGACACTTGCCACCTCTTATTGATGGCGCCCCGGGGGGCCGAGGGCACGGATTTGCCATTTGTCGCGTTTAATTGCCTGATTGCCGGCCATTACCCGGCCGTTCTCAAGCGCCAATCGATTTGAATGCCCGGCGAAATGAGGCGAATAATGCGCAGGTAATGCTCGGCCATCCGTGTTCAGGAGGAGGCCAACAGTAGCGCCGGCCGGTGTCAGGGAAAACTAATGGGAAATGGAAAATGGCAGGGGCGAATGGCGAGTGGAAAGGGGGCCAGGCGCTGGCCAAACCCGTTCGGCGAGTCCCAGTAGTTTCTGTACTCCTCTCCTTGTTTCCCACTGCCTTTATTTTTCCTTTTCTCATTTGGCGCGTCCACACAATTAATTACACAAAAGTCGGCAAAAGTCCGGGACCGAGCGTAGGACCACATATATACATGGGGTCGGGGATGCGGGGAGATACATTTTTCTTCTGCAGCGCAACCTGTAATTATCGTTCGATACAAATCGAAAAGCGAGAGACACAAAACAATTTATTATTGTGAATTAATAATTTTATTTTCGTTTCGGCCCCGGCTTCCTTCCATTTCCTCCTTTTTCTCGTATCTTTCGCTGTTTTTTCTGCATTTCTGCCTGTGTAGCGGAGCTTGTGGGGCTGACAAGGCGCATATATCTTGGGCATTATCTTGTCATACGATCTGGCAGCGGCATTAAAATGCCAAAACGCGCCAAAATGGGCAAAAACATGCCGAAAATAATGGCCAGCGAAAAATTAGCAAATGCATTTTGCCTCCTGACCGCCACAGGAAAGAGAAACTTTTACGCAACTATTTTCCTACACTTCTAATTCGCGCATAAAAGTTTAGGTTCACTTTAATCACCCCTTGGAAAGGCTTGTTAACGAAAGTCTTCGAGTGCCGGGGCTGGGTCTTTCTCCCCCCTTTCAGCTGCCTAAACTAAGCACTTACTCGGGGAAAATTCATGGCGGAGATTACGCATACGCCGTGCTGGCCGTTTATCCTGGTAAAATCCAAGTGGGGCGTGGCCCGGCGCCCCCTTTTTATGCTTTTTATGGCAACAACAAAGGGAGACATTTAATGAAGTTTCAATAAAAACGAGGGAAAACAAGGCACATAAAAGGGGGAAATAAAAAATCAAATAAAGAAATCAGCCAGCAAACAACAAGGAGCGCTTGCCGATGACAATGACAAAATAAAAATGGGAATGCTGAATCGAAAGTGGGAAACGGGACGCTCTGGGGGTGCAGTGCAGCCAGCTAGGAAGAGTTTTCCCCAGCTTTTCCCACCAGCCGCCTCGATTGAAATTAACGCAAAAAAGGCGTGGCCTCTGCCGTTGCGACAACAACAAGAGCTGGGCGGTGGGCGGTGGGTGGTGGTTTGCGGGGGTGGTGCGCCCAGGGAAAAGGAAAACACAACCGCCGATGTGCAATAAACAAACAGCCAGGACCAACAACAACAAAGGGGTTGGGCGGTGGGCCAGGGGGTGGTGTTTTGGTGCTCGGTGCTCGGTGCTCGGTGTTTGGTGTTTTGTGGGGTTTTCAGCGCTGCCTTTGACTGCCACTCAATTAGTTTTTATTGCGCTGTCAGCAAACTAAGCCTAAAAAAGAGAAATGGGGCAGGCAGTGCGGCGGGATCTACCTCGTTTTGTCAGCTCATAAAAATGTCACAGCAGCTAATTAAACGGAATGAGCGAAGATGCCCAGTGTTGTGACAGCCGCCGGACAAGAGTTTGACACACAGCCTGGCAAGTCGTTGGGAAAACCCAGCGAGAGGAGGCAGAGCGAAGATCTCCCCACGAGATCCCCGAGAAAATCGTAAACCAAAATCCGATGATTGACAGCCCCAACCCGGCACCGATCGCATGCCAGACGCAAAACACAGATAAAACACCCATTTCCCAGCCCACCGGCTAATCACCTGCTTCGAGTGTTGCGCAAATTGATTTTCATTAGCGTCCGACTAATTAATTGGCCCAAACGAACAGCCGCGCCAGCCTCTCTGATTAATTTGCATGTCGATGGGGCTAATGCCGCGTAAACACGGTGAGAAAAATAGATCTCGCAGTGAAAATTTTTAAAGAAATTGTGGGAATCAGTTGAAGAATTTCTGCGTTGCTGGAAAGTTAATTAAATTTATTAGTAGCCAAATTCAAGGAATTAAAGTAGAATAAACACGTTGAGAAATAAAAATTTGTTAATCAGAACCACCAAAAAAAATTATATAAAGCATTTTAAAATCATTTAAAGGATTTCTGCATCCCAGAGAAATACAATTAAAAAATAATACAAACATGTATATACAATAACAAAAACAATAATTTTACTGATAACTTTTTTTTGCATTTTTAAAGATTAAATATTAATTTTTACTCGCTATATTTTTTCTTTCGCGTTTCATAACTATGCTTAGCTTACAAAGTGTTTTGGAGTCACTTCCTTAAATGTAGTCCATGAGCTTAAGATGATGAACTCAGCTCAAAACTGACTTCCAATTAAGTTCGCCGCTGATCATTAGTCCCACAATTAAATAAAACACATAATATATAAATCGAAAAGTGGGCGTGTTGAGCTCACAGAAATGCGCTCGAAAAGCAAGAAAAATCCAATTCCAGCAATAAAAATCGAGCCTTAATGAATGATATTTTTCGGATCTTTTTGTTATTTTGTTTTTGTTGTGGCGCTGCTCTTGTTCCCTTAATTTTTTGCTCTTTTTCGCTTTTTCACCTCTCCAATTTTTTCCGTTGTGAAATTCAAAACTCGGCCGAGTGAAATTTCCATGTCAAAAGCGGCCTGGCCTCCACCCCATTGGCCATGCTAAATTTTCGTGATGCTGCGAAAGTCAAATACAAAGCCGAAAAAAGCCAGCAGAAAAACTTCAAAACGAAAAACGCCGACAAAAAGTAAAAAACAGAAAACATCGGGGGAAAATATGCTAAAGAAAGGAAGCCAGGCCAAAACGGCTGAAAAAGAATGTAAGAGCCGAAACATTTTCGCAACGCTCTCGAAAACCGAAAGACGACGGCATTATCCGGTGTCCGACTGACTCAGAGAGGCTCCGGCGGGTTAAGGGGCTCCCAAAGGGGGCCCAAGGAGGAGGAGGTCTCACCTGCCTCAATCCGCAAGCCGCGCTGCTCGATTCCAGGCATCTGCATCTTTAACCTCGACGACTTGACGACTTTGACTTTTGCTGAGGCAGCGCCAGAGCTCCAGAGCTCCAGAGCTGCAGAGCTCCAGTGGATGAGATGGCATGGCCCACGGGCCCCGAGATACCGACGCGTTGAAGATTTTGTGCCAACCCACTTTTTGGCTCGGAGTCGCCAGTTCCAAGTACCCAGGTCCCTGGCAGACATGGGGCAGACCAGACCTCAAGGAGGCATTCTCCATCTCCAGCGCCGAACTGCAAGCCCAAACTCCACTCGCCCGCTCCTGCGCTCATTTATTTAACGTTGCCATGAGAATTATTAAAAATTTTATTCGCATAATTTGTGAATTATTTTGTGTCTGGTTTTGCGTTTTTTGGTCTTGGTTTTAGTTTTGGTTTGGGTTTCGGTTTTGCTTTCGGTTTGGCTCTGCGCCTTCAACGCCAACGCTGTCATGGAGTCGCCACCTCCTCCTCCTCGGTGGAGCCTCTGAAAAAATGCAGTCGAGATTTGCACTTGCCAAAGCTTAACCCTTGTGTTCCGCCTCTGTTATAAATCCCCTGTATTAGGCGAAGCATTGCTGATCCGAAACTTTTTCTTTTCTTTTCCCAACTTGCACTTGCCAATGCCTAACCCTTCTGTTCTGTAACCCTCTGTGGCCCAAAAAAGGCGATCTATTATTATTTTTCAAATGAAGAGTTCGATATTTAAAACCTGACTAGTATCACTACAGTTTACAAGCTTATTTGCATACATAATATGTTAAATTATGTTGATACAAAGTCAAATTTTTTTGTTTTAAAAACTTAGCTAGTGACTTTGCTAGGCCTGGGCCTTGGTGACCCCGATTCACGCCCAGGGGTTAGGAAAACCATGGCGGCCCTTTCCGATTTCCCCGCCGCTTAGCGCGGCCCACACAGAAACGCGGCGAAATCTCGTTGAGGAAAAGCGTTTGCCTAACCACGCGATAAACATTTTTAATGCATAATAATAGCGCAAAACTAATTAAATTGTTCAGTTAAAGCTGGAAGGCGTTTTTTAATTTCTCTTTCTGGCGAAAAGCTAAGCAAATCTATTTGGCCTGAAAGCGTGCGGAAAGTCGATCAGGGTATTTGATATCTACTCTTTTAATGGCCAGCACGCTGAATTAATGAGCCACAAAGGCAATAAAAGCAGATTTGCATACTTGGTACTCACAAGAAACTTATCTCGAATGGGATGTGTAGCGGAAAGTGGTTTAGGAAATGGACAAGAATTAAACTCGGGAAATATAGCTTTAATAGATACATATATTTATTTCCTGAATTGGTTCAAATTGCGAATTTGAAGTAGAAATAAATGTTGTAATTCATTTGAATCTATCTGCTAATCTAAGGTGACTTTTATGCACAACCATTCCAGATATTTGAGTAACGACTGACATGGACTCTTGGATCGGGTTCCTCGAGGCCTTCCGATGCATAATTAGGGTGCTGGACCCGGGATCATTAGCTGCGTTTGACATTGCCAAAATCGCCAGCTGCCCGGGAGCCGGAGTCGGAATCGAAAATAGATCATAGAGCTGCGAGCTGCAGGTGACCAGCGCAGAGACTTTGAAGGTGGCCGAACAGTGCAACTCATTAGCCGGACGAAACTCGGTTGCGATTCCTGGAACACCGAAAAGGGAGGAAAAGAGCGGCCCGAGAACTCGAGCAAATTCATTCAGCAATTGCACTAATTACACAGTCAAGTGGCGCGGCAGTGGCAGGTCAGTTCATTCATGGCACCGAATCCATTTATCACCCGATGCCTGCTGCGTTTAATTAGCCCTGGCCTCCGAGGACTGGGAAACGGGCTGAAAAGCAGGAGCAGGAGCGGGAGCAGGAGGCCCAGGGACATGGTAACAATTGCTATGACAAATTGACCAGGCCGACTGCAATTTGCTGCTGCAGCAGCAGCCAGAACAATTTTGTAATGAAATTAATTGAACTCCGGCACGGCTTGCTTGCTCCAATTTGGGTAAACGCCCCCGCTCCAAGGGAAAAACCCAAGAAAATCTAATGAATGTTTTGTAGCCCTGGCCCGGGCAAGAAGAACACCTTTTGACACCTGTTTGTCCTGCGGTCGTAAGCCGAAAGGCTCAAGGACTCCAGAGCCGCAGACTCGAGTCTTGAGTGGCTGTCCTGCTGGAGGAACTGTCTACAAATCATTCATCATCGGGGCTCCCTCCTCAGCCGCCCCAGCAACATTAACGCGGCTCACCATTCGCAACTGGACGCTGCTCATCTTTCAAATAAATGATTTCTTCGTTTCGGGGTCCTTCGCTCTTCGTTCGTTTCCCTTACTGACCGACCACTAACCCATAATTATGCGTCTTATGAAAAGCAATACCAAAAGAGAAAAATACGAAATACGAAATACGAAAAGGGGCAAGTATTAAATAAAAAGGGGCTGCACTTTGGCATTGGCCGCTGCTCCAAAAAATACTCGGAATTTCCAGATACATATATCACTGGGCCGCTCGGCTCAAGGATATCTTAGCCCATGTCAGGAGCCAAAGGAAAAAGAACTAAGAGCGGAGCACTCCAACAAATGATCTGCCTTCCTCTCCCTTTGCCCACAGGTGCAATTCTTCTAATGCATGTCGGTCTTCGGAAGAGAGTCTTCTCGTGGGAAGAGTTGTGCAGTATCGGGATTGAAAATTCGGACAACCCTTGACAGATATCATTAGTCAGGGCTTTAGGCTTAATTTGGGGCTATTAATAAGGAAAGTGTGTGTTCCAAGATCTAAAATAACAAGAATACGAGAAGAACAAATCAATCGGCGAGCAGAAAGTGAATGTAAAGTGTGCTTCTATCTTCACCTCTTGCACATCTGCTTTCCATATCAGGAGTTATTGGATATCGATTTTCAAGTGCTATACCTATATGAGTTTGTGGTTAAGTTCCACAGTGTTCTACATCAAAATTGGTCTCCCAAACGAGAATAACATTTAAACCCATTTTCATTGATACCTCTATGAGTTTGTGGTTGAATTCTCTAATGCTTTACATTAAAATATGTCTCTTTAAAGATGGTCAAAATTTTGACCCATTTTCATGTTCCGTTTTTCCGTGTTTCCAATGGTTTCCGAAACAGGACCCCAAAACTGAGCTCCTAGATCCCATAACTTGGGTAAATGGATCCCGATTTTGAAGATTGATACCTCTATGAGTTTGCGGTTGAATTATCTAATATTCTACATCAAAATATTACTCTTTACTGATGGTCAAAATTTTGACCCATTTTCATAATAGATTTTTCCGTATTTCCATTGGTTTCCGGCATAGGACCCCAAAACTGAGCTTCCAGATCCCATATCTCGAGTAATTGCATCCCGATTTTGAAGATTGATACCTCTGTGAGTTTGTAGTTGCATTTTCTATTATTCTACATTAAAATTTGTCTCTTTTACGAGGGTCGAAATTTTATCCCATTTTCATGTTCCATTTGTCCGTATTTCCAATGGTTTTCGGAATAGGAACCCAAAACTGCACTTCCAGGTCCAATAACTTGGGTAATTTCCTCCCGATTTTGAAGATTGATACCTCTGTGAGTTTGTAGTTGAATTCTCTAATGCTTTACATTAAAATATGTCTCTTTAAAGATGGTCAAAATTTTGACCCATTTTCATGTTCCGTTTTTCCGTGTTTCCAATGGTTTCCGAAACAGGACCCCAAAACTGAGCTCCTAGATCCCATAACTTGGGTAAATGGATCCCGATTTTGAAGATTGATACCTCTATGAGTTTGCGGTTGAATTATCTAATATTCTACATCAAAATATTACTCTTTACTGATGGTCAAAATTTTGACCCATTTTCATGTTCGATTTTTCCGTATTTCCAATTGTTTCCGTAGGAAACCCAAAACTGTGCTTCTAGATCGCATATCTTGGGTAATTTCATTCCGATTATGAAGGTTGATACCTCTATTTGTTTATGGTTAAATTTTAGAGTATTCAACATTAAAACATGACTCTTTAATGATGATCAATATTTTTACCATTTTCATGTTCGATTTTTCAGTATTTCTAAGGGTTTCCGAAATAGGACCCCTAAATTGAGCTTCCAATTCCCATAACTTGGGTAATTGCATCCCGATTTTGAGGATTAATACCTCTATGAGTTTGTGGTTGAATTCTCTAATATTCTCCAACATTCTACGCAAAACTAAACTAAAACTAACTGCTATCACCAGCTTGTGTTATAAAATCCCTCTATATTAGCTGTTGGCCTAATAAAATAATGTTTCCCGGTCATATTCACGTCGTGTGAAGATGTCGATGGAAACTGTGGCTTAGATTTAATTATAATTGATTTTCGGTTGCGGCCTCCGTTTGCGGAGAGTGAAAATCGATTAATGCAGCCCGAGGAAATTAATAAAACCTAAAACATTTTTCGTGCCGCAGATTCGATTCTTGGCTGGCCATTCAGAAAGTGAGGGAATCGGAGACGGTGGCGCCACTTTGGGCCGGCGCATAATTAACCAAACAAAGAGCCGCACAAGCCGTTAAAGTGTCGAAGTTGAAGTTGAAGATGAAGTCGAAGTTGAGGTTGAGCCGGGCTCGGAAAGTCAGTCGTCAGGCAGACAAAGACCGGGCCGAAAAAAGGAAGAAAAAATCACTATTTTGAGAGCCGAAAAAACCAATTCAAAACTGCGGCAAACTACAAAGCCGGAGGAGAACATGAGGATTGGAAACTGTAACGAAACGAGTGTGTGTTTCTGTGTGTGTTAACCACCTACGTACCGAAATACTAAAAAATATATAACAAAATTGATCGGAGGCCAGAACGCTGACGACGATGATGACGAAGGGCCGAGAAAGGCTCTCAGGGTCCAGAAATCATTAAGCGTGATTAAAATGCGCGAAAGGATGAACTGTTTTCCCCCTTAGACGAAGGTGAAAGAGCCCGTCCAACAAACTCAATCAATATAACATTTTTCACTTTTGTTTTCGAACTCCGAAGTTGTGTGGGAAATTAACAAATTTGCTCATTTGATGAGGGTTGGAGAAATGACCAAGGATCCCGAGGGCTTGACGCCTTTTAGATTCGATTCAGGGAACTAGCGGAAAACTTGCGATTGCTGTGGGACTTAAAAAATCAGTTTAAGTTTGTAATTAATGTTTGATTTTTAATGGAGTTGATGGAGACTATTTGAGAAACAATAAAACATTTTAAAATATTTTGTCGATCTGTTATTCACTTCCTGTAGGAATATTCTATTAAACTACATGGATTCAGGGGCTATTGAAATATTCTTTATCCATGGACTGGGAACTGTATTAGAACCTATTAATAATTTCTTTGCCTTAAAAAGCATGACTTAACGCCTAATATTTTGTCTTACATTTTAAATACATTTTCTTTTTAAATACTTGTAATATAAGTGTAATGTAATAATCACCTAAGAAACTCACAAGAGTCTTTTTCAGCTAGGTTTTTAATGAATATTAACGCGAGGCAAGAGTGGATGCCATACCTTTGTGGCACCCCTTCTTCTTAGCGCATCGCACACCCCTTTTCTTATTTTTTTGCACTTGGGACAAATGCAAATAAAGCAGCAACTTAAATATATCATTTCCTTGGCTTGTTGCTGTTGTTGTTACTGGCAGCCTGTAATTAGCCGCAGACGTTGCCTGCCATTTGCCATTCGCCATCATCTCTGGACGTTTCCCTGTCCCGGAAAGCCCCTTGGCCCCACGCCCCTGATCTTGGGCCACTGCCACCACTCACTGAAAAAAAATGTAGCACAACCAAGGATTTCCTATGCAATTTAAAATTTAAGTTTGAAGTATTTAATTGAACAGTAAAAGTCAGTTTAAATATTTTAAAATTTGAATTTTTCTATGAAATCATTGTCCCTAACGATCTCAAATATGTAATGTAAATATGACTGAAAACTCGTATTTTCAACCCTGATTCAAACATTTTAAAATAAACCACGCGCTTTATTTTGTTTTATATTGAACATCCTGATTTTGTAATTAATGCAAATATATTTTTACTACCTCATTTTTTATCAGTGCTGGCACTCCACTCTTTATTTATTTTTCCCCTGGATTTTGGCATCTACAGCTGCCGGCGCAAGTTTCTAAGTTTTCAAATCCAAGCCAAGACTTTGGGCCAAGTCGCAACGCCGGCCAAGTCAAGTCCATGGCCAAAAGTTGTTCTCTTTCTGGTTTTTGACGTTGCCCGTTTGACCTGCCAACTAAAAGTCCGGACAGGCTGCAGTTCTTGTTTTTATTTTCCTTTTTTATAATTCTTTCTTTTATTTTTGTAGGCGCAACTCGTAAAAGTCTAGACGTGATTGTATCACGATTTCTATCGCCATTTTTGTTGTACTTCCCCATCTTCTGGTTCGCGTTTTGCTTCGATTCCCAGTCTACTTTTTGGTTCTTTCCATTTTTGCCAGGAAAAGATTCCTGGGAATTCTTCTTGCGGCCGGCGAACACATACTCGTATATAAATTTCTCATTAGCCAAAACTTTAATCCAATGCGTGGCTCTTGTAGGCCCAAGGAAGAGGAGCTCCAGATCTTAATGAGTTTGTATGAAATATTAGTATGCCAGAGCACAAGAAGTTGGAACGGTAAAGTCAGAGGAACAGGACTTTAAAATATGTTTAACAACTCCTACGGAACCAGATATGCGACATCCAACCTATAATAATGCCCACCCCATAATAGTCAACAATCAACAATCAGACTTGAGTATAGATCTGTGAACCCTTTGGAAGCGTTTTCGATTTTCATTCTCCATTTGACAAATTATTTATGATAGGAAATGCCCCCCGAGAAAATACATATGTCGATCGCGTAGAGGGACTGTTATTAAGCATACGCCAAGGGGACTTCAATTAGCAACCGAAATAAAGCCCTTTTCGGAAAATACACAACGAAATTTCCCATAATTAAAGGCTTCGATAAAATGTAAATTTAGAGAAATCCACGAGAGGCGCACGGAACCATTTTTGATTGAGTTGTCACGGAAAGCGAAACGAAAGGGGTTCGAGGCTGCCGGAGGCCAAAATAATCATTAATCAATAGGCCGGTGGCAAGTCGGCCAGCTTAACCCCTTGGCGGCCATCGCGGAAAACCATGGCGCCGTACGACAGTATATACTTTAATTTATACAAATGACAAAATAATTAAAATTACCAGCCCGGTCGGCGCGAGCGTCAACTAGGCCATATATCATTAGGTTAACAACAATGGACAGTGCACAGTCCACCAGAAAGGAGGAGCGAGAAACGAGGCACGAGCACGAAAGCCCCCGCACCTGGAAGTACACATTGTAGTGGCTCTACTCCCAACCCAACCCCCGGTGACAATTTCCATTATTGACAAATTAATTGTCACCTTTTAACAAAATGCAGCCAAGCGGCCACCTCGGGGATCTCCTTGTGCTCTCCTTCCGCCCCGCGGCTCATTTCAATAAAAATTACAGTACAAAAAGAACACTTTCTTGGCCATTGTGGCGCAGAGTGGCAAATAAATCACATAATTATGATTAGATCGTCTAGATAGAAGTTCGTAGGTCGCCCGGAAACGGTAGAGTAAGTGGAGGAATCGAACTTGTAGATACCGTAAAGTAGGGTTCACTTTGGGAGAATCCTTTTTAAGGGAGTTCATTTTAAGGGAGTTCATTTTACGTGAGTTCATTTGCGGTGAGTTCATTTGCGGTGAATTCATTTAAGGGGAGTTAAAGCGGGAAACGACTTTAGAAATAACCGAAAGTAAAAGGGTTCATTTGGGGTAAGTTCATTTTAGATGAGTTCATTTAAAAGGAGTTCATTTTAGGTGAGATTAAGCAAGTTCTTTTTTGTGAGTTTTTCTTAGGTTTGCCTTGTATTTCTTAATGGTAATTCCCTTCTTTCTGTGATTTTCCGAGAAGTACCTTTGCGAAACCCTCCACCAAGCCGAAACTCCCCTTTGCATACCCTGGCTCTACTTTCTTCCGCCTATTTTCTGAGCACAAAAAGCGTAAACGCCGAACACGTAAAACTTAGATTAGCGCCTTTTGTTGGCCCACAAGTGTCATTAGTTAGCGCAGGATACGCTGTATAGGTGTATGTCTGTGGAGCAGGAGGTCGCGAAAGGCAGCCGGACTGGAGTTCTAATTAAATAGACACGACAATGGCTCGAACCGCAAAGTTAATCATATTTTAATGTTCCATCCAACCCCGAGGACCTCGATGGGTGGGCTGGTTTCAGTCTCTCCCAAGCCAAGGGGCCCGTGGGCTAATTACAATAACAAGGCCGAGGAACTCCCAGCGATACGGCGGTATTGTCATTAGCCAGGACTATCAGCGAGGACTTCGATAGCCATCGGAGGTTCCTTGCTATTCCTTTGACCCCCAGTGCCTTCGCTCAATAATTGAACAGCAAACGGAGTGGAGCTGGAATGTAATTTATCTAATGCAGTCATTAATTTCGTATTAACAAGGTGTGGAAGGCATATTAAACTTGCCAAGGTACGCGACCTCGTATATGGAGAGAGGATAATGGAGTGGTAAGAGAAATGAGCAAACTGGGCCACCTTTGAGTGGTAGAAGTAGTAGAAATAAGGAAGTATTATAATGTGATTAAATGTTAGCTGGACCCCCTTATAAAGGGGCATTAGGGGAACGCAATGTAGGGTTATAAAAGTGAACTTGTTTAACCTTCTTTCTATGTGACATTATTGATATGTTTTTCCTTTCCCTTACTAAACGATAGCCTACAATTTTCGCCAACTTTATGAGGAAGTGCACTCAGGTGAGGTACAATAGAGTAACTAACTTTCCAAGGGAAAATTGGCTCGTTAAAGGATAAGGTTTGTGGGGGGACAAGGGGCTCTTTGATCCCCAATGCGAAAGTTCGGATTACTCGCTCTTTTCGGGCTCCGCTTTCAGTCATTAAGGCCGTATGCCTCCGGGTTTCAAGTTCAATTGTCCTTGGGTTGCACTGGCTGCGACCACACCCCCGTCACCACCCATGGCACCACCCATCTCCACCCATCGCCACCCACTGAACCCACCCATGCACTCCAGTCGCATCTCACACTTTCGATGCGAGCTGAGCTGAAAGATAAATCTACGAATGTCGCAAACGAATGCCACGTGACCTTTGACACATTAGTGTCAGTTGTGTGGGTGGTCGGGTGGTCGGGTGGTCGGGTGGCTGCGTTCCTCGGGGAGGGGGTTTAAAGCAGAAACCAGAGCGGGAAATCCAAGTCAAAGGACAAACAGCATGACGAGGCAATTTACACAATTGTTGTCAAATTAAAGTGCATCCGCTTCGTTGGTCATTTAAAGCCGGAGTCGTGAATACCCATCCATCGCAGTTATGAGGACACCCCCGGTCTAATGAGCCCGCCACTCCGCCACCATCATGTACGCTTCTCAAAAACAGTTTCAGCCTGATTTGGCCAAGAACGGGGGCCACACTGTTGACGGTAATAAATTATAAAACGAAACTAATGACAAAACATATAAACACGAGGAGGGCGGCGGGTGGATGTGGCTGTGGACTTTGGATTTCGTATTGGTTTCGGGTGGTTTCACCATCGTCTGCTGGGGATTTTAAAATAAACATCCTCGCAGGGGAGGCCGAGCAATTTCGACCGCGTAACGAGCGCAAATTGTTTGCCTCCCGGGAGGCTGTAAAGCTATCTGCGAAGGACACGTGACCAGGCTGGAGAACATATTTGGTGCATCATCCCCCGGCCCCGGTTTCTTGTTCCTTGGGACCTTTTCCTGATTATTGTTTTTAGCTTTCCACTAACATGCGCCCGGTCATCAGCTGCTTTTCAGTGATTTTCAAAGGGAAATTCGAAGTCAACAGCGGAGTTAATTAGCTTTCTGTGGGTTCTCGTTGTGAACTGGTGGTTATGTTTATTTTTAGAGAATTTTAGCCTATACTTAGCTCTCTTAAGAATAGCATTATTTTAGGAATTAAATAAAGCTTCCAACTCTCCTTACACATTCATCCCATTAATTTAAAAAAAAGTAAAAAATAATTTATAATCGTTTATTCAATAGGTCCGAAAAAAGTAACTGCCTTTAAGCTATATACATTAAGGTGTTTATTTGCCTAGGAAAACCTTAAGCACAAATAGAAAACTTTTCCTACTAGCTGCGATAGCATTCACCCCAAGCTTTCTAGCCTGCTAAGCCATGATTTAATATTACTCATACGCCATGTAAGTTAATTAAAAATTCTTTCGAACATGAAATTAATTTTTGCCGGCGCGTAGCGCATTGCCTCACCTGGCCAGTTGATCTTTCTAGTTGGCTGGCACACCTGCAAGTGTCAGGGCTGCCATCGAGCCCCTCTCTGGTCTCTCGGAGGAGACGTCGCGACGTCGTCGAGATCCACACAATTCGATAGTGCAAAGTGTGCCGCAAACCGACACACACACAGCATACACAGCGCACGGCACTCGCAAAATCAAGAAATCAAGCAGAAATACTTTACAACGCAGCAGCGCTGCGGCAGAAAAAAAGGGGGGGATAAAAAACCAAAAGAAAAATTATTAAAAAATAATTTCCAGAAATTGCTTGTGCCGTCTCCCTCTCTCTTTCTTTCGGCTCTATCCGTCTTTCTTTGTTGCCGGCGCACTTTATTAGATTTTTATCGGGCCCATGTTTAAAATGACTTGAGGTCTTTGGTATGTGCCCAGCGCCTGTGAGGAGCCTGAAAAAGTGAAGAAAAAGTGAAAAACAAAAGCAAAACAGCAACTTGCAGCCAAGTTGCAACTGCAGCGGAAAACATGGCCACAACTTTGGCGAGGTGTGGCCAAAAAGTTATCACACAAAAGAGCAACGATTTTGGGTCAGGGAAGTCAGTTACTGCTTTCTAACATATTGTTCTGAGGAGCCGTGGTCGAAATCTTTTATTTAAAAATATACTGTACATAATATTACTCTCATGTTAATATTACTAAGTGTTTTTTTTTGCTCAGCCAATAGGGATTTGGCCCTTTCTAGCTGAACATTATCGCATACTTGGGAGCTCTGCAATCCAGTTTGTGGTTTTTATTCTAGATCTTGTTGCAGGTGGCTGTTTGGTGACCCCGATTCTCAGAATGAAATACCAGTTCAAAGGTAAATAGTTCCCAGAGCATTCTTAGTCACTGCTCCATATCTCCCCATAATAGCCCCAGTTCAATCGCAACTCCCACTCGCTGCCCGTCATTATCATCTGGTCGAGGTGCATTTATAAGCCATAAAGCGGCGCAAACGCTCGACAAATTGCATTTAAAATGCGAAGAAGCCCTGCGGCCTCATCGACTCGCTCGTCGTAATCTACGACTCATCCAATTTGCTGACACCCATCAATCACAGCATCAAGCTCAAATCGCTGAGTGCTCGGTGGGAGGGGGCGGCGGTCGGGGCGTTGCCGGGGGGAGGGCGCTGTACAAAATGATCGCCGGTTCATGCGCTCAATTGAGCATTCAATCAATGCGCACGCCCCAACGCCCAGAGAGAGTTTTTTTATTGTATTTTCCTCGGTTGTTCGACTCTGTGGTTTGGTTTTTTGGCTATCCAGCAGCTGGCACAGTAGTCGGACCTAGAGATGAGATAAAAGGGTCGTGAGAGGACCAAGCATCTGACCAGTAATACACTAATTAAATTACGATGGCTTCTGTAATATAATAATGAACTTAACTCCAGCGAGCTAAGGATCAATAATTACACCTGCTTTCATCTTTAGCATCTCTTCTTGAAACCGTTCAATTTAATTTATTTTATTAGGGATTTCATCCTTTAGTTACAGTGGCTTACAATCAGCTTAGACTGGTAAATTTATATTGATGCAACAAAGACTTGGCGCCCAACGTAGGGCCCTAAGAAGCCCCTCCTTTCGTGTCACGCGACCGCCGCTAGCTAGTGGTTTCCTGTGGTGGCACCACCATCTGACATTCAATTAAGCCGCACGAAGAAAGCGACGGCTGTCTGCAATCTGAGAGATCTCCGGTGGGTGTTGCACTTCAGTGGTTCGATGGTGCGCCGCTTCGGTGGCTCAATGGCTCGGCGGTTTGCTGGATCGCTGGCTGCTGCACCGCACTGCACCTGTACACATAATTTGCCTATTCATGTATCGACGGCATCGGCATAGGCGTCGGCGGCTTTTGAAATCAAATTAACAGCCGCAATAACAGCGGATTTCTTGGAGAAATCCCACCGTTTTCTGTCCGGTCATCTTTGCATCAGCAGTTTTTTGGTGCGCGAAACTTAAAAGCATTTTGAGTGCGTCTTTAACAGAAGCCCGATCCCCGCGCTTGTTGATTGATGTCAAGTTAAAAGTAGCAAAGGCTGCGTCCAGGCGGCACCTTATCTTTTTGAGATCGGCAATGCCGTCATCGTCGTCCGGGATTTTTCCCAAGCCATCTCCTGGGCTTCCGTCAAGGTCGCCGAGAACCTCGTGGGCTCGGTGCAGAATAAAGGAGCACTTTAGGCTTACGAATCTACACAGGTTTTGCTACTACATGTTTCTCGGCTAGATCAAGTTAAATTAAACTTAGAAGTAATTATCTACCTACACATTATTTTTGGAAAACGCAGTAAATAAAATTCACAATCACTCTTTACAAATCAATTTTCTAGTACACAAACCATCATACCATTGCGACCATCAAACGCAATCACTTACAGAACTGGCCCAAAATTCGCATGTGGTCTACAGTGAACCCCTGCAAAGTGGCACACAACTCGGATGACTGGCTGGCTGGCAAAGGAACAAGGCCCTCCTGGCCGCAGCTACTTATTTCTAAGAAATAAAAACCGCCTGGGCGTGTCGCCTCCGCCCGAACCGCCCAGGAATCCAGAATCCAGCCCAGGAATATTCCCGGAGTCTCGAAAAAGTCGAGGAGTCGAGGAATCGAGGAGCTGGGGAACTGAGGGTCTGGGCAGAAAAAATGGGACCTGGCCTCGCGGTTGGCTGGCATCGCTCAGTTCAGCACAGCTCAGCTCGCTTTGATAGGCCTCCGTGGCCCTTTGGCACTCATGCGCGCCACTTTCAATAAAACACCCACTTTTCAGGGCCGATCCCTGCCCTGCGTCTTGTATTTTGGCAACAGCTCTCCAAAAATGCTCGCCGCAAATCAGTGGGAAGGTACAAAAAGAAAGGAAAAAATGGCCCAGTCAATGAGCAACCCTTTTTAGATTAACTGCCTGCTTACGCACTTGGCCAAGACGTGGGCGGCGAGGGCGCAGCTTTCGCTTTCGTTCGTCGCTGAAAACGAATCGCAAATACTCTGGGCTCAAGTAAAAAAATTGCACTACAAATCTTGGAGCCACTAAGTGTTTTTCTAAGTTTTGCTAACTGATAACTCACTGGATTTGTTTTATCTGGATATCTGCTGAATTTTACGTAAATTCCCAAAACGTTGAACTGGAGAACCTTTGTTGTCTAGAATTAAGAGATAAGATAAGATTGTTCGATCTTTTTGTAGCGTTAAACTTGGAGAATTTGGCCACCTTAATGAGAACAAAATCACTCAATCTAACTAAAACAAGTAGCTATAGCTTGCAATTAAATTTAATTTATTTATTTTAAACTATACTTTGAACATGGCCAAACTTAAAACTATTGATTTCGTTATTTGCCTACCTGTATCAATATTGTTCCCGTTGACTTACGCTGACCAGGCCAACAGTAACTTTGTGTGGGTCAACACAAACTTGGAAACCACCATTTCCGCTTAAGTTTTCCAACTTTTCAGTGGCCTATCGATTCGAGGCCGTCGCATATGCAAGCGACCTTATGTTTTCCCTTCTCGTGCTTTTTGAGGGATCCTTTGAATCGACGATGGAGCGCGTGTGTGTCAAGCGAGTTGAAAAATGGGTGTCAACGCATGAAAAGCAACAAACAGTCATTTGTGTGCGGAGGCAGGATTAAAGGAGGAAGAGAAAGGCACGGGGTTGGGGGCCCAGGACTTCAAAGAGTTGGCAAACTCAAATAACCCGGCGCAGGAGCAAAAAAGGGTTCACGAAATTGCCGGGCGACGGCGTCCATTCATTTGAATGCACAGACGTTCGACTGATTTTGCGTTTTGTGTTCCAGGATGTGCGTGAGCAGAAAGGACTCAATGGATGGGGCCGGGCAAGGACTCGAGGCCTCGCCCCTCGCCCTTGCTCTCGCCTCGCCCTCGCCCACACTAATGCTAATGCGAGAATGCAGGCAATTGGAAAATTTATTCAATTGCTGGCAATTCAACTAAATCACTCATTGGCTTTATTATGTGCGCCTAATTTAAATACACGCGCTGTGCTCTGTGACTTTGTCGCAATCACCAGGCCAGGCCGAACCACCCACAACCACCCAAAATAAACCACCCACGTATTAGCATCGGGCTTCGGCTTCCCAGCTTTGGTGGAAATAATTCGAAAATTGAAATTACTTTGTCTTCGGCGGCTTGATTAAAGGCATATTGCGCCATCGTCAGTCGAAAGGAGTCGACGGCGTCTGCTGAGTCAGCCCAGCCATTCAGGCTATTCACAAAGTTATTTCGAGGACGAGGAGCCATTCAAATGGTTCTTTTGGCCATAAAGAGCCGAATGAAGTCGTTTTGTCCAGGTAGAAAGAGGTATATGCAAATATCTACGGGATGGTAACTTGCTGGCAGGCTTTCAATAGCTTTAGCCAACACTGCTTCGAATTTAAAATAGCTCAAGTGGCTTGAAAAACATTACTCAACACTGCTTTTTATTCAAAATTTGTTGGATTCTTTTCCTAGGGTATTTCTCCTGAAGAATGATAGGTGGTATTTATCAACACTATTTAAGATGGTCGGCAGCAATTCATATTATACTTAATCGTTTGTCGTTTGTTGGAGTCTGAAAGAATTTCGATTCAAGGTTGGCATTTCCAACACTTTTTTCAGTTTTCCCTTTATGAAATAGGAGGACTTATTGCTATTTATTTAAGCAATTTGTTGCTGCCCCAGAGGAGTGGGATGCAAAAAGTGTGCATTTACCAACACTATTTTGAGGGATTGTCCCTTTATGTTGTATTTTGTTATTTTCTGGTTGTTTTTGCTTGGCCCTGCCCTACTCACATTTCAATGTCCGAACGGCAGCCCAGGAAAGACACTTGAGAACCCGAGTCCGAGGCGAAGTGGGAACCCTTTCCTTTATAACATGTCGGCCACGATTCCCGGGCCCAGAAACAGAAACAGAAACAGAAGTAAAGACGCTGGACCTTACGAATGGGAGCAAGGGCAATGCTAAAAATATTTCAAATACGATAAATCAGTTGCCATTACACACGCGGCCGGCCAAGTAAATTAGCCCGCGGCATGAAATATTTCAACTTAATATTTTCTTTTCCTACATTTTTGTGCCTCGACTGTTGCTGCTGCTGCTCCTGCTTTTGCTTTTGCTGCTGCTGCTGCTGCTCGATAATTATAGACTACAGTTAACAGGCCGCATAAAGCATAAATGGCATTTCATATGGGAGCACAGTGCGGAGCAGACGTTCGGGCAGCTGGGCCAAAGCCTCCTTCTGCCATGTCAATTGATATGAAATATAACAAAATGAACTAGGGATAAGGAAGAGGAAGGGGAGGGCGAGTGCTGACATGGTGGATCCTGGGACTGGGTCTCGGAGTGCCCGGTGTACCTGGGAAAGTCGAGGAGACTTCCCGTCAGGTGTGGCAGGATTCCGCAGGCCGGGGCGATGGCGAAATCCGATCGCTCGGCTGGCTAATCAATGCCGAAAACGGTGCCAGATTGCATCGCTCGCAATCGCATCAAATGTATCTCATTCCGCAAGTGCGCACAATGCGACAGACGACAGGATGTGTCGGGGATATCCGCTGCCGCATAAGTCTCTCATATTCAACGCTGTTTTCCTCTGTTTTCCTCTGTTTGCATTTAATTTTTCCGCTCCGGCAAGATGATAAATGCGATCCGCCGAAATCGCATTCAATATTCATCGCCGGCGGGGGGAGGTGTCGCCGAACAGGAAGCCCGAGCTTGACACATGAAACGTCCTGTGCCATGAGGGGGAAGGGAAGAAACAGAAACACTTTTCGCCAGGACACCGTCATACGAAGTTCGCATGCTCTTCTGGGGATTATATACCTAACCGAATTTCAATACTTTGTATCAAAGTATCTTTAATTACTATTTTTTAGTATTATTGAACCCAATATACCAGCCCTGTTCTAATCTTATTTTTTTTATCCTTGATTTTTCCTCTTTCCTTTCATATTTTCAAGCCCCATCTCAATTCTAGACTGAGATCAACATTTTATAATTATTTCTTAGTACCTTAACTTTGATCTAATTTATTTTCCTTACAGCACTTAAAAGAAATTAAAAAAATCCTTCCTATTCATATTCATATTCATATTTTTATTTGTACTTTTTTTCTTCCTTCTTTTCTAAGGAACCTGCAACCCTACCTTAATTCTACACACTTCCATTGATTTTTCCTATCAGATGATTATATCACCCAAAACTCCATTTAGAGCCCATATTACCGCTCGGTTCGCTCGGTTAGTTGGCTTCGTTCGCGGTGCAAAAGCAATCGAAAAGTTGGAAAACTCTGCGGGCCCAGCGGAGCGGCGGAGCCCGATGATGTATACACTGGTCCTTATCCGATTTTCCCATTGTTTGCCAATTGTTTGGCGCTGCGATTCTCGTTTTTATGCACTTTTTATGTATATCGAGTACATGATTGTGTTGCTGTTCGACAAGTTCATAAAAAATGCAAACACGCTGCTTCAGCTGGGATGTTTGTCCGCCTGTCCGTCCGTGATTTATGCCCTCGCGCAGCCCGGCTCTCCTTGGCCCATTGTTGAGGCCGGATTGCTGAGCTGGGCTCTCCCGTCGATTGGCGCCAAGTCGCAGTCCGGGGTGCCCGGTCCTGGCTTCCACTCCCCGACTGCTGAGTCTGAGTCCTGGTTCCCGAGCGCATCGAACACTCTACTGACCGTGCGGCATCCATTTCCACTTCCGCTTCCGCTGGCCATGTTTTCTCTTTTTTCCCCTGCCGAGGGCTTATAAAAAAGTTTATGCAAATCTGTTGTTGTTTACTCAGCCAGCTTTATGTGGTCGTTGTTAAGTGTCGATTTCGAGTGGAGAAAAGTCGGGAATGGGCAGCTCGAGTACCACATGTATTTGTATTTCGGGGTGGAAAACACGGGCCACATCTTTTGAGTGGGGGAAAAGCTTTTCACGAGCCCATCTCTGGATTCATTAGCGGGCAGTTAGGAGCAATCAAGTATTTTATAACGCTCAAATGGCGAAAGTTTGCAGTTCACCACGAAGCCTGGCAATAAAATGTGTGCAAGGATCGTTAAGTTTAAGATCTCAGATGATGTGTTGGGAAATAATCATTGTTAAATACATAACAGTTGAATATTTCTCACTAGGATGCAATCTGGAAATGACTTACAACCTTGTGTGCAACCACTGACCGAACCTTAGTCAGCTTTAGGAATAGAACGACTGCCCTGCCCTCCTCCGTAAACTAGTCACCTCTTGGGACAGGCTAATCTCAAGTAAAAATGCGAGTTTCCTGAGCACTCATTGGGGCCCGGGCTGAGCGAATTTGTATATTTGTTTGGCGACTCGGGTTATTGTGGGCTATAAATAATGGGAATGGCGCACTCGAAGGCCATTGTGCGGGACTCCCTATCTTTGCTGTACTTTTTCACACATTGTTGTTAGGTCGGCGGGTTCCACAGATCCCAGACACCAGGCACCAGGCACCAGGCACCAGAACCAAACCCAAAAACCTGGCCAAGCCGAACCGGACTTCACGGGCCACACACTTTGTAAGTGTTTTGCGGTCGTAAATAACCTCGAATAGTTCGCAGTCGTTGCTGAAGTTTGTTACATGGCATAAATCAAATTCTTGATTTATAATAATTGCAAAAACACTCACTCGGGCCGGGGAGCGACGGGAACTCGGAACTGTCCGGCACATGTCAACCGACCTGGGTTCCAGGAGGAGTTCCGGGGAGCACGGGCACTGCATATGGCGTAATTGTTGGCACACACGTCAGCGCCAGGCCGGCCAGGCCGAGGACCACAAGGGATCCAGCCCGGCAGATTGCATAACCCAGAGCTAGATATGTCATACAGGGCGAAATAATTTTGAGCCTGTGCTATAACCCGGATGTACCATAGCCCGACATTTGCCATAACATTAGATGGCAAATGTAAGATGAATACTACACTTTAGCCATAAATAATGTACATAGTAACGCTATTCTACAAATCGAAGTAAGCCAAGGTCTAAGAGTCTTAACTATTAAGGTAACAACTCATATTAAGCCCTATGTACGTGAGTTGTATGATATAAAGTAGTATTTTAACAAGTTTCGAAGAACTCTAACTTCATTTGGTTCTAATAGCCTAGTATTTGTTCAAATGTCTTAGTATTTCATGAGGCTTATCATATGAGGCATATTACACTTCTATAAGCCTTTCAAAAAAATCTCAAAGTTCTTTATTTTTTTTTACACAAAACAAAATGTAGGCTTTTTTGTGTTTTTGTTCTTCTAATAAAAAACTACAATTTTTTAAGGTAGGTATTATTATTTTCAAGATTACCTTTATAAGGGTCCCAAGAATTTTATTGAAATAATTACAGATTACAATTACAGACTCCCAGAAAACACTTCTTGAACTCGTAAATAAATATAAAAAATGGCAAATGCCCTTTTAATGCTAGTTATACACTCATATATCCCTTCAAGGGACTCCCGCCCACTTCCCCCAGCCCCGGAGTCTGATACCCTGTATAAACGGAAATCACACTGAAAAGCAGGCGCAGCCAATCGATTTATCCCCTCCGAAGGGGAAATTCGGAAAGGAGGAAAGGGAAAACTTAATCAATTCGCAACGCTTTTTCGTGGTCATAATGCGGCATTCATATCCACAAATACACATGGAACTCCCTTTGGGCCCGGTGTGGGCGTGGCAGGTGGTGGTCGGGGCGCTACACGGTGCGGACATTTAAATGCATTTAAATAGATTTTCCACTTTTCCTCTACTTTGCTTGGGTTTTTATGAGCCCTATGCAGCAGGAAGCGGAAAACAAAACACTCGCGCGCTTGTGTGGGTGGGCGGAAATGGGGGCGGCGTGGGCGGTAGGTGGTGGTGGGGCGCGGGGCGTGGTTCATGTATCGATAAGCCGCAGCAAATCGAAAGAAACATTCTTCGACACAAACAAATAGGCGAAGCGCGAACAATGAAATCAAATTAAATGCAGCAGAAAAGGAGCAATTTACTCGAGTCCTCTATGTTTTGTCCTGCGAGCTGAAGGCGCCTGGTCATTGTGGAGCCATTAGCGGTCCCGCGCTCGCCGCTTTCCCTGTTTTCCCTGCTTTCCCACTTTCTGTGCCGTCAGCATGAAAAGCGGAAAATTTATTGACTGCACATATGTCGCACTTTTCCCATTGGCTCCTGCCAACGGAACCCCGTTGTTGTGTCCTTAATGTCTGCCCCCGCCTAATGCACACATAAATATTTTAATTTGTATGCCGCAGATGCCGTTTGGCTCGATTGAGTTGTCCTCCGCCCGACGGCGATGAGGTCCTTATCCCTTTGGCCACTTCAGCGGTCGCATCGAGCCCCAATCCCGTGCAATCCCTCATATCCCCGACGATTGTCACGGTTTGATGTGCCCGACAGTGATTGGGTCACGTGCCGCAATCCACAAAGGACTCCTTGAACGCCAGTTCATCGATTGGGCTCATCGGTATTCATCAGGTCCTTGAGTGGTAATTACTTTATACTCTGAATATTGTATAATTTCATGCTTAGATAGTGAAGGGAAAACAGTTTACAAGCAAAAGCTTAAATAGCTTTCGTAGCCTAAACTATGAATGTAAATTCAGGAAAATATTTCATTACGTAGGTGAGTTGGCATTTTTTAGGTTCTGAATAGGACAAATTAGTTATTTGATATTCCAAAAATGTTTCAAGAGAGAGAAAGATTGCAGATTTATACAAATCAAACACTTAGGTTTACCTTTATATATAAAACAGAGTAGTACTTAATTTCAATCTATTTTATTTATTTTTATCTATGAAATCTCATACGATTGTTATGAAACATGAGTAATAGTTTAATATGGGCTAACATACCATTGTAGACACAAAAAATGTCTAACTTCGTCGATGCATTGTACATTTTTATGTTTATAAAATACAACAATTTATTATTTCTGCTCAATCAAACATATTATAATGAAAGGATTTAAAGTTACCTATAATGTCCCTATACCATACACTAATTCACAATAGATCTCCAGATCCATACTTCTGCTCGATCGGAGCTCGAAAAAGGTGCCGTAAATGAAGAAATTACGCCCTGGAGTTGCCGTCATATCTGCATTCTAACCCCCTGGCAAAGTCAATCCGTCGCTGAGCTGTTTATCTGGGGCCTCCGCCAATCGGGACTGCGATCTCGTTGCGCGATTATCCCTTAAACACATGTCATCTTAGCCCCGGCCCTCGGCTTACTCCTAGCCAGCCCTGCTCCCGCAGCGGGCCAAGGAAGCGGGCCATATGCCGCAGCCAGGACCTTGGACCAGAGGACAAAGGGCCCGGGAACCCACACAGGACTCGCCGTTCCCGACCGCAGGACACAACCGAAATTCATAATCACCGATGACCATGTCCAGCACGCCCACCGCCAACGCCCCCCGGACAAAACAAAAAACGGCAGAAGGAGGGAAATGTGAAAAGTGGAAAGTAAAACCAATAAATACCGAGTGCCGATGAAACATAAAACATTTTCTAGTTAAGTCATGTTCGATCATCCCGGCCGCAGGACCTTTTTTAGACACGCTTGCTTAGCGCAGGCAGCGAGATAATCTCAACTCAATTTGCAGTCCCTCCAAGGACCAAAGGACCTCTGACATGCCGAGCGCCGAACATCAAAACACGGTTTCTGTGGAACTGTCAGGGGCGAGCGGGGGCGAAAGTCAAGTGCGCCGGCGAGGCGATTATTTATAGCCCCGATCAAAACTAGAGCAGTATCTGGTTACCCCAAAACCTCGGCAGCGCCACTTGAGAGTCAGAGTCCGAGTGAGATCCCTGAGATGCCTGAGAGCCTCGAGGATCCCGAGCCCCGAAGCGTGCCCAGAAGTCGAGTTACTCGAGTCGAGTACGTGTGACAACACTTGGCGTTTCGGTGTCGGCTCGGGCCCTCGAGTGGCCATAGGTGTGGTGTCAGCTAACCACAAATTCCGGGAACTTCTCGGCTGCTGATCCAGTGCCCCGCCGCTGTCTAAGTGGTTACTCATGTCCGGGCGAGTGGTTACTCATGGTTCGCTCTGTGATGTGATTCGTAATTTGTTAATTTGTGTTTTCTAACAGGTCCTGCGGCAGTGCCCTTCCCCATAGCCCAAGGTAAGATCCTCTGAATCTCACACGATTGCTGGGAAACTTCACGAAAACTTGTATTGCAGTTCAACATAGCATTGTATATAAACACAATTTGCCATTCCTTGAGTATTTTATAATATTTTTGCTTTGATAAGTTCAAATGAACTTAATCTATAGAAGCAAATTAATGAGAAGATACGCAGAAAAGGACATTCTTTTCATGCCCAAGGTGAGATCTATTACATCTCACACAATAGACATGAATCTTTATAAATAGTTGTGTTTTAGTTAAATATACCATTGTGTACATATAATCCCTAGGGAAATGTAACGCTGTTTCAAGATCTGAGCCCTACCAGATAAACAAAATCATTTAGAAGGCCCCGACCAACTGATTCTCCACCGATTCCGTAACCCATACTTAAAATTACACTTTCGCCGGCCAAGAGTTGGTGGAGAGCACTTTTCGAGCCATTAACCCGACCAAAACAGAAAGACGAATACCTCCTGTTCGGGTTACCTCCTCTACGCAATAAAAGAAGACAAAAAGAGACGGGGCGACGCGAAGAAAAATTAACAAATCATAACATCATCATTTATCATCATTAAGCTGCGAGATTTTATATTTTGTATTTCTCGAAATACTTCTTGCATTTCTTATTTCGAGACTTTTCCCTTTGGGTATGCTTTATCCTCCTCGCTGACCGCAGCCTTCAGTTATAAATCAATCAGATTTTGTTTGCCATTTAGTGGAGCGCCCCGCAGAGGTGGTGGGGGCGAAAGGGTTCCGGGGCTTGGGGACTTAACGCGGCCAACGCGGCGTATGATTAACGTGCGTGTGAAGTTGTTGGGCTGCCCCATCGCACCCTCCGCTTCTCTATGGAGGGGCTCTGCCCCGGCTTTCCGTCTACGCCGGGCCCTCGCCCAATCCCAGCCGAGCTGCGGTTGTCAACCGCTGCACAGCTGCATCGGGGGATCGGGGATCGGGGATGGGGGATGGGGGAACCGGGTAGCCCAGGGATGGGGCGAGGAGTCGGCCCCAGCCGGGGGCGTGGCGCGTTCGGGGGCTTGGCGCTCACTCAACTTGAAAATTGATTGATGCCCGGGCAGGGCAGCATAAATCAATATTTTATATTGGCCGCAATCGATCGGCAGCGCTATCTGCACCGCTCCACGGCGGATCGGATTGGACCGATCTCCTCTCCGGCGACTCGATTGCCAATCTTCACGCCATCATTGCTTTTGGTGCCTCCCTGGCCGGGCCAAAGAGTCTCCCATTTAATTACAAGCCCTCTGTGGGCAACTCATGTTGGGCTGGCCACAGTGGGATAGTCGGAGGGGCTAAATTGACTCTCATTGGCTGCCTTCAGACTGAATATGCGCCCGTTCTGAGTTACGATCCCCGGCTGAACTAGGAGCGCGCTCGGGGGAACGGGGGAACGGGGGAACGAGATTAAATTAATTTAGCAGCTGGAAATGCCGAGAGATAGGGCCACCTGATGCAGATCTACAAATGACAAGGCGAGACAAACTGGATTTCACTATTTTTAGAAACACAGTTCCCTTGAACCACGCAGGACTGTCGTGGAACCCAGGACACTTTGTATGGCATCAAGTAATCCCATGGATATCAATCAACTTCGCAGGATAGTTGTGAAACCTAGAACACTTTTGTATTTCGCATAAACATAGCATGAAGCCATCCCATGAGATCCAACCATCTTTGCAAAAAGGGAGTTCGAAGTTGACGATGCTCACTATATATAAAGAAAGAAATCACCAAAACCACATGTGATTGCTATGAAACTTGGTACACATATGTATTTCGCATAGATATAGCATATAGCATTACATCGAGGAATCCCATGAGTACCGAAGATCCACAGTGATACTTTTGCAAAACGAAGTTCAAAGTTGACAATGTTTTTGCAATGTTTTTTCTATAGCGATGGCCGATGGCTCGGCAGACAGGTATAACGACGGCTCTAGGAAAGTTCCTATTATTCAAATCCCAAATCCCGCCGAGATCAGCGCACCCAGAGCAGATCGGGTTCGCCGGAAGTCGAGAGCTTCCTGGTCCCTCTTTATGCGCACGAACCACCCCTGGTCGAGATCAAAACAACCCCGAAACCGAAACCGAAACCGAAACAAAACCGAACCCATGAACCCCAGCACAAGGGTGCGTCGGGATCGGGTGCTCCCCGGAATAATGAAAACTGGAATGGCTTTGTTTTCCGATATAATTTTGTTCGTTTTTTATTGTTAGGATTGGTTGTATGGGGAGTTTGTCGCCTTGTTCCTTGCTTTTGTTGTATATAATTTATCTTAAAGACAATTAACAATTATTATGGTACACAACTAGATGGTTCCAGGGTTCTACATGGTATGGCTTATAAAATGGTATCTATGTATGTACAGACATGCAAAAAAAATTCTCTTAACTAGGTTTTGGGCAAAAAAAAATGGGAAAAAAATTCAAGTTCTAGAGCTAGTTAATATAGTTAATATTTAAGTAGGTATGCAATATAATATAGTGTCTTACGGGGTAACTGCGATTTTTTTTCGAATTTCACATATATTTTTATATCAACAATAAACACTGAAAAAAACACACTAGAGGTTCGTTCTACGCTTGCTTTGTTGCCTTCTGGGTTTCGGGACTTATGGCATTTTGTTTTTCAACATTCAACTGTGTAACAATCTGGGAAGGGGAACCCCTCCTAGGGCTCCTAGGCGGTGGCATGCGGGTGGTAGGCCGCTGCCCAGGCGTTGTGATGGTGCGGATGCGGATGCGGATGCGGGTAGCCGTAGCCGGCGGTGCCGGCTCCAAAGTCGGCCGGATAGCTGGCCGCGTACTCGGACTTCATGTGGCAACTGGAGCTGGAGTCCTGGCTGGCGCCGCTGGCCAGTCCGCTCATGGTCAGGCCGTACTCCGCCGCCAGCTGCGACTCGCTCTGCATGGCCAGGGCGGCGTAGTGGTGCTGGGCCAGCGCCGCCGTGGCGGAGGCGGCCGGGGAAGCTGCCGATCCGGTGGCGGAGACGACGGCCGCGGCCGCCGGCGATCCGGCGCTGGAGGACGAGGATGAACTGGCTGAGGTAGTGGCTGGTTGTATGGCACGGCTGCTCCAGGGCTCCACGTAGCTGCTCGTCGTCGCCGACGACTGATGGTGGTGATGGGGCTGCTGGAAGAGAGGCGGCGGTGGCGGCGGAGCGTTGGCGGAGGAGGAGGTGGCCTGCTGGTAGAGATTCGCGTAGGGCGCGTAGTTGACCAGCGGTGCGCCGCTCTGCTCCGGCTGCTCCTGCTTGAACTCCACGGGCGGGGTGAGCGGCGGCTTGCCCGCCTTCTTCTCCTTCCTCTCCAGCTTTATCGCCGCGGCAGCCTGCTCCTTGGCCTCGGCGGCCAGGGCCTTCTTGCTCTTCTTGTCCTTGAAGTGGGTCTTCTTGTGCTTGCTGAGGTGGTCGCTGCGCGAGAACTTCTTGGAGCAGATGGGGCAGGCGTAGGGGCGGTAGTTGGTGTGCGTCCGCCCGTGGCGCTGCAGCTCGTCGGAGCGGGAGAAGCGCTTGCCGCAGGTGAGGCAGAGGAAGGGCCGCTCGCCGGTGTGCCACCGCAGGTGGGTCTTCAGGTGGGACGCCTTGCCGTACAGCCGCTCGCAGCCGGGGATGTGGCAGATGTGCTGCTTGCGCCCGCGCTCGTCCGGCCCCACGATCGGCGGCAGTCCGCTCATCTCGTTCGTGCAGTTGGGGCACGTGCAGCGAACGGAGCGCCGCTGCAGCTGGGTCTGGAAGGCGATGTCGTCGAAGTTGAAGCCGGGATAGCTCTGCGAGCTCCAGGGCTGGTAGAGCCGCTCCTGGTGCGAGAACCAGGCCGCCGAGGAGGACATGCCCACCGCATTGCCGTAGTAGTCGGAGGCGTACTGGGCGTACGGGAACTGACTTCTGGAAGAGCGAGGAGGAGGGAGCGGTTAGTTCTGCATTGAGATCATTTGCTACTGTTAGTTTCCTGAATGTCTATTAATCACTTTAGCACTTATAAATGTTTAACTAGCAGCTGTGATCACCTTGTAATTACTATCATCAGAAACAAATCGTTTTGAGGCAGTACAAGCGATGCCCACATCAAATTAACCTATAATTTTCACAGCTTGGATATCAGATCTGTGTTTATGATGGACTATATGAGGTGTATTTTTAGAATTATGTTCGAAAATATTGTGTGTATAGGATTCCGTCTTTAGGATTTTCACTGATAGGAAATAATAAGTGATCCTAACTTTAAAGGTATCCATAACTTAACTTGAGTTGTGAAAATATGTGGTATCTTTCAGGTATTAATTGGATATCATAAAGATACTGTTTCACAACCATCCTATGATAACTCTTAGATATCTTTAGATCTTCAAATAACCCAACTAAAATATGATGCGATATGATGCTCCTATCTCAAAGTAACCTAGAACAGGACTCTAGCAAATAGTAACTGTATTCAATAGACCCTATCTTTAAGGTATGGAACCAGTAGAACTCTAACCAACTTGTTATTTGAATATCTAATATGATCCCATATCTTTGGAACTCTGTTTTGTTATGCCACCTTCGCAAGTGATACAAAATGAAAACTTAACCAATATCAACTGTATTTAAGATCTTTAAGTTACGGAACCCCTAAGCTAATCCCTGATCTCTGACGATGGTGTTACAAGGATATCCTTGGAATTCCTCATATGTGAACTTGGGGTAAGCTATTCCGTCTACATTCAGTTTCAAAAGGGGAACCTAATGGGGTACCATGTGGATATTTACCTTGGGGCTCCCAGTCCGGGGTAGGCGGAGTTCCAGCCGTAGGCGGCGCTGGCGACCGCGGCTGCTCCCAGGTCCGCCGCTGCGGCCGCCGCTGCTGCCGCCGCCGCCGCCGCAGAGGCCGCCGAGGAGGACGACGGCGAGGAGGCTGTGGAGCCTGCCATCGCTCCTGCTCCTGCTCCCGCCACTCCGCCCGCCGCGGTGGGTGGCGGCACCAGGGTGCCGCTGCTGATGGGCGTGGAGGGGCTGGCCGTGATGGAGGCGAACGACTGGGCGGGCGAGGGGAAGATGCTGGGCGAGACGGAGGCGGACGAGGGCGCCGACTGGATGCTGGAGTTGGGCGACGCGGTGCCCGTGGAGGAGGCCTGCGGGTAGGGCAGCTCCAGCTTCATGGCCGGCTTGCCCACGGAGCGGCCGTAGAGCGGCGAGCTGCCGGAACTGGAGCCGGAGCTCGAGGAGCCGGACAGGGACGCGGGGGCGGACAGCAGGGCGGCGGCGCTGAGGAAGTCGTGGGGCTGCTGCTGCTGCTGCAGTTGCTGCTGCAGTTGCTGCTGCTGTTGCGCCTGCTGCTGGTGCGGCAAGTGCTGCATGTGCTGCTGCTGCGACAAGTGCAGCTGGTGCTGCGCCTGCTGCATGTGCAGGTGGTGCGGCTGCTGTTGCGCCTGCTGCTGTTGCTGCTGCTGTTGCGACTGTTGCGACTGTTGCTGCTGCGCCTGCTGCTGCTGCGCGTAGGGATTCAGGTAGTTGCAGGCCGCGTCGATCATGCTGAGGGCTGGCTGTGGCTGTGGCTGTGGCTGTGGCTGCTGGCCGTGGCTGCTTTCCGGACGAGGTGGAAACGTGGCTCTGGTCCTCGGCACTGGCTACTGGGCTGCGTTAGCACCTCCGCACATTGCCCGCGCGCACGGCGGGGATTCGCTCGCGGAATTATGGCACGCTTTTCACTTAGTTTGTAATTATGGTCTTTGGCCGCGGCACACTCGTAATTGCAGGCACATGCGGTGGCGAGCACGGAAAAAACACAAACAAATTGGGCGACCGAAATTCGCCAGGCACATATGTACCGCCGAATGTGTGCGAATATGTATGTGGTGTGGATATATGGGTATATGGATCCAACGAGCGAGTGGCTCTGCTGCTGCTTCCTCTTCTTGCTGCTGCTGCTGCTGCGCGTGATGTGATACAACCACCGGTAATTATCGTCGATTGTCGACTGAATTCCAAAACGCGGCGAGAGAGTCTAGCAACGTACAAAACGAATCACTGGCTGCGGGCAGCGGCGCGGGCAGAGAGCGGGGCAGCGGCTGCGGCGGCCGGCGCGCTGCTGCTGGCCTGCTCTGGCGCACGCCCTCCGAGCCTCTCTCGCGCGGCCCGCGCTCTGCTCTCTCGCTCGCGCCGCTCTGTGGCTACGGGCATGGTGGTTGTTTTTTGCTGCCTTCGGGGCAACTCTCTTCGTCCCGCTCGCTCGCGTGGCCTGCCGAGGCCCGGTCCCCGGAGCAGCGCTCTCTGGCCCTCTCTTTCTCGCCGCGGCGGCGCGGCTCTCTCCCCGGCGCTGTTGTTGCTTCTGCCGCCGCGGGCGTTTTTGTGTGTCAAAGCAATTGGGTGAGCGCGCCGTTGTTGTTGCTGCCTCGCGGGCCCATGTGCTGCTGTTGTTGCTGCACCCGCGGTCAAGCTTTAAGTCCAGATACAAATAGCTGGACTATCTTTAAGATACATCTCTGTGGGCCAAAGATTGGCTCAGAACTTTTGGCTGGGCTGGGCTTGGGATTATTTTGGTTGATTTTTAGCTGAGCCGGTTGAAATTAAACGTTTGAAATTGGATATTTTGGGGATTTTACACTTTTTTGCATTTACATACCCACCCACAAAGTACTAACAGGTTTTGCTTATCAACAATTAATCATACTTTTAATATACAACTATTAACACATATAAAAAAGCATTTTAATTAGTTAGAACATATATTTTGTGCCTGAAACTATCCCTTACTTTCTTTTCATTGCGAGTGCTTTCTTTTTTAAATTTCTGTGGGAAGGGAGTAGCTTACTTGTAGATTTAAGAAGACATCCCACGTAACCGCAAGGCCTTCCTTATGGGCACGAATACCTGCTTAAGCCCCCATTATCCCCCGCCCCTCAGCCCTTCAATTTGTTTCGACGAAAGTGAGCGGACGGAAGGCACGGCTCATCGGTTTAATTAAATTAAAATTTCTGCTTAATGGCTTTAATTTTTCATTTGCGCCCGCGGAGAGGAGGAGCGGCGGGCGGGCAGGGGAGCGGGCATCAAACATCAATACAATAACAATAAAAACTAATAAATTTGTGGTCGCGGCCCAATGAAATAACTGTATTTAAAGGGGCGTTGCCCAAACACCACGCGAGAGAGACAGCAGCGCTCTCCTGCGCTCTGCCTCTCTCGCTCTCTCTCTGCGCCCCCTCTTATTACGCGGCGTCTTTTTATTACGCATACGCAGCGTGGGCCCGGCCAGTTTTACGACTGCTGCTGCTGTGAGCAGATAATGATGCCTCCCAAGGGCCTCCCGACTCCCGACTCCCGACTCCCAACTACCCCTCGGCGGCCCAGGGAGCCCTAAAGTTGGGCGATTCTCGGGGCTGTCAGCCACCGCAAGGAACTCTTCTTATAATGCCCCGATTGGCATGGAACTGGGCATGGCCCTGTGTTGCGAGGAAGTACACTTGCATCCCAAGTATTTCGGCATTTCAAGCTTTGCTTGTGCGGGAAAACTAGAACTGAATGAATAACTTATCCTAGGGATTGCTCAATAGCTGGGAAAGCTGGCTTGGCCTTAATTTATACTTGCATCCTCCTGCTTAACTGTCTTTAAAATGATCCGACTGATGTGGAAATTGGTATGCTCATGTATTTTGATTAAATACTTGGGCATCCCAAATATTTCCCCATTGCGAACATTGTGTCTGTGTGAAGAACCACTCGAGGTAAATCGTATTATAAAGATTTTTCGATTGTTGCGAAATTTGGTATGACATCAAGTCGTGATAAATCCTTCTGTATCCCAAGTGTTCCGTCTACGCGGATGGTTTTTCAATAAAGAAAACTTATTATCTCCCTTCAATGTCATGGGATGGAACCCCAATAAATACTTAAACATTCCTTTTTAATCCACTCCAGCCCCATATACCCAGCTTGGGCTCTGCTGGGTATGCTACTGGGACTCCCGGGCAACGTGAAATGAAACGGAAGATACAATTATATTGAGGCGCGCAACAACAAGGAGCCTCGGTGGTCCCCTCCTGCCCGCTTCTCCCTGCCCCTGCCCACCCGCCTCCCCTGGCTCCCTTGGCTACCGAAGATTTATGACACTGGTGAAGTCAACTAGACTTGAAGACCGTCTGCCTGCGCCCGCCCAGCCCCTCCCTGCCAGGGACTTCTCCTTGTCCTTGCTCCTGTTCTTCCTCTGCGGTTTCTTCCTCTCGTTCTTGTCCTTGGGCACAGCGCCGCCGCATAATCAATTAGCAAGAGTCGGCAGCCACGGCAAGGAAAGTTCCCACTGTCCCTATCTACAGCCACCGCCCCCCAGGAGCCGCCCACTCTTGGTTCCACTAGGTCAAATGAGGTTGGGGAATCGCTTGGTAATGCTTTTCAGGGGGGAGTAGTATGTACAAAGGCCTTAGAGGGAGTTCGAGTTATGCAAAAAAGATAGTATGTATGAATGATGTATAAAGTACTCTTTGGGATAAGAACGTGGTAATGTCGGGTATTTGAGAACCAGGGAAAAGCCTTAAATGAGGTACTTAGATCTTAGTAAACCCCTCGCTTACTCTTGAGATCCCAACTGAATCGGACAAGAGTAATCTCTATAAGCAGTAGGCAGATATACCAATCAAATAGGGGAAACCTTGAGAGATCTAGGGCTACATGTGGTCTGCAAGCCTTCAAAAATATCTCAAAATGCGTCAGCTCATCTCACAACCCCCTCCCTCGGATCGGAACCAGATCGAGAGGCCAGTGATCTGTAAATCTCCAAATATTGTGCAAACGAGTGCTAATCTTGTGAGGAAGCGACTCCCTGCAATCCTCCTCCCTAGTCCACACAAACACAGCCAAGCCCTCGTCCCCACCAGAGCCGCTCAGAGCCGCTCGCAGCCGTGCCCATCCAAGGCGATAATCAATTGATTAGCCGCGACGAGCCCACCAAACAAGGCGGAGACCGGAGGCCAGCACCGGCCCGGGCCAGGTAGCGGCCCTAAGCCGGGCCTAAGCTGGAAAAGTTTTGACTTCGCCGCATCAAAGCTCCTCATCCGCGGGATTTCTCGCTGGATCGCCTCTAATCCCGCGAGCGGGCAGCCGGGAACCGTCCAGGATAATCCCGGCGTGTTGTGCTACCTAGCCCCCGACTCGGTTACGCCTGAATCGTAATTATTGATTCTCGATCCCCGGCAGATCAGTGCGACACCCTCTGGCTTCGTACACTCAGAGAAAGGCGGTGCTTCATGCCTTCCAAGTATGCACATTAGTACCTAGGATTTGAGTGTGTACAGTTTAACTGTTTTAACTGATATTAAATTATTGATATGGTATTTATTACTGATATTAAAAAATGTTTATAGCTCAACCAAGTTTTTGAAAGTGTTCTAAGCTAGTTTTTATTTTGGCATTCCTCAGTAGTAACTTAAGCAAATTAAATGCAAACAACGTTTTTTATGTAATAACAAAACTTCTAATATTGAAAACATAAAATTTATTTCTTTAAAACAAATTCTTTCTATATAAAAACATGTCTTATAAACTATTATATAGTAGTTGACTTCATGCGCAGTGTTATGGCGCCTTGTGACCAGAGGAATCACCCGCATTTTCCCCCGGTGCAGCTATATGGCTCTGCCAACGGGTTTTGGTGGTCTCGGATTAAACCGCACACCTTGACCAAAGGGCCTGTGGGCGGTGGGCGGTGGGTGGCTGGGCGGTTTCGGGGCTGCCGCGGGGTGCCATAAATGCATAATCCACGTTTTACGATCGCTTAGCAGGAAAAGTCAAGGCACCGTCTGCGGTAATCCGGAGGAGAGGGCCAGGTAGGCCGGAGGGCAGGAAAGTATTCAATTGAATCGCTGCTCGCCGGGGTGGTAATCCTTCCCCTGCCGCAGGACCCGCAGCCTCAACCCGTTATGCAGATTTGTGTTAATTGGATTTATGGGGATTTTCGCATCTAAATCCTTTCAGTGTCTGCAAATATTTGGCCTTTCTAGCCTCTTCGGCCGTTCTTCGCCGTAGATTAGATGAATCTCCGGGGTTTTTTCGCCAATTGACTTCGGGCACCTCGAATGCCCTGCTGCCGGGGCCCATCTATCTTTGACTTCTGCACAACCGCCGACTGTCGCCGCAGTTGATCTGGGCCTTGCAGCCCTGCTAATCGCTGTCCTTTGCTATAATACCCAAATAATATATACATATAATACCCAATCCCAAATGCTCTCGTCACCATTTCAAACCCATCCCATATTAGTACTATTTTTGTTCATCTGTGAAGAGAATCTTTGAGATAGTGGCACTTTCCATCTATCCCCATATCCCCTATATCACAGTCTAAAATGCATGTTTGATATTATTGAATTTGAGATAATTACTCCTTGCATCGTCCCAATAATGCTGTATTAAATTATAATAGAAAATATTATTTTCAATCCTCACTGGCCTCATCCACGAGGTGCAACAGGTGGCAGGGAGTTCCTCCGAGCAGGTCCAGGCGACGCCCTCCACCCTTCAGCCTGTCCGACGACAGATTGCGCAATCCTCGGCCGCGTCGCAAGGTCGAGCCGCGCCCCTTGACCTTTCGGGGCGCACTTGCGGCCCTCCGCGGGATCGCAGTCGGCTTGGATCGGTCTCGGGCTCTGGATCGCTGGATCGCTGGATCTCCGCTGCCCTGGCCTTCCACCGAATTCTCTAATCAAGCGGCAACGATGCAAAAAACACAGTCGCCCAGAGACAATGGCGGCGAACAATAAATTTTAATTTCAGTAATAAATACTACCCTCCGCGCGTTTCCCTGTGACGGAGCGTGTGGCTGGGGCGGGGGACCGAGCCGCGAACAAGATATTAGAGCTCTGCCCGGCCGTTTTGCACTGAAAATGGCAACAGCATCGATTTACAGCCCTAGCAGGGGTGGGGCGGGAGCGAAGAAAGAGCGCCGAAACAAGGGGTTCCAACACTTTCCGGGAAATCCCCGGCACACCGAACCGAATTGCTGGCCGAGACACTTGTTGCCGCACTGCAAGAAACTCCTGCACGTTGTGATAAAAATATTTATCGAAAATGAATGTGCCAGGCGAATGAGTTCGATTATTTCCCTGATAAAATGACTACAAATAATGTACATAAAAAATACATTCACTAGGCCTAAAGACAGGTGTTTCAGGTGCATTTTTCATCGTATTTAAAAGACGTTCTTGAAAATTTAAAAGTGTTCTTAAATGTTCTTAAATGTTCTTGAAAATTTAAAAATGTTCTTGAACATTTAAAAATGTTCTTGAAAATTTAAAAGTGTTCTTGAAAATTAAAAATGGTCTCAAAAATTTTAAAATGTTCTTGAAAATTTAAAAGTGTTCTTGAAAATTAAAAATGTGCTTGAAAATTTAAAAGTGTTCTTAAAAATTAAAAATGTTCTTGAAAATTTAAAAGTGTTCTTGAAAATTAAAAATGTTCTTTAAAATTTAAAAATGTTCTTAAATGTTCTTAAATGTTCTTGAAAATCTAAAAATGTTTGTTGAAAATTTAAAAATGTTCTTTAAAATTTTAAAATATTCTTGAAAATGTAAAAATATTCTTGAAAATTAAAAAATGTTCTTGAAAGTGTTTATAATAAAAATACTCTCATTGCTACTATTATTTTGGATAAACATAAATGAAAAATAATTTGAATTTAAAATACGAAAAAATGTTTTTTGAAGAAATCCTTAAGCCCTAAGCAGAGTCATGGTACTTTATATATGTGTATATTTAAATATGAATTATCTTTAAATTTTAAGCAATTTTTTCGCATGTTTGCTAATAAGATTTGATTTTGACTAGCCGTCCTCAAATTTCCATTTATTTTTCTCTCAATTTTCGCTCGAACACAAGACCAGGAGCGGGCAGTGCAGGGGAACAGGAGCTGGCCGGCGGAACGGAGCGCAGAGGCAAGGAGCCGCCGCACGAATGGGGTGTCGAAGTGATCATCAGCGGGCGCCCCGCGGCGACCGCTCCTCAGACCTGCGCACCGCACGCCCCGCTGCGCTGCCCCTCGGCTCGGGCTCGGGCTCGGAGTGGTGGAAGACACAAAAGGATCCTCCGGCCCGAAACAGGACTCCTCGCACCCCGAAACGGTGGCAGGGTGCGGGAAGGCCTGGGAAAACCGATGTGATTTCGCCGGGCTTGCGAAATCCGGCGACAAAGGTGCCGGGACAAAGGACAACTAATTGGTCCGCTCCCAAATTGCGAGGCGCTGCTCTTTTGATGCCTTAGAAGCCGCCGCTGCTCCATTGTCCTGCGCCGGGCGGGTCGGCACAACAGGTTCAAAGGGCGATCGACCTGTGCGAGAAATCGAGAACGCTTCGCCGGAGTTCGCCGTTCTGCAGCCAGTAATGAAATAACTTCGGAAATATAAAGTTTGGAAACAGGAATTTAAGAACTCTGGGCCACTCCTTGGGATCTGCAGATAGTGCGTCGCAGGCTGTTGGCTCGCTTTGTCCAAATCGAAAATATTGGCATCTAGCGTTTAGATCCACACTCCCCGATGGCCCATCTTTCGATTTTCGGCAAATGATAACACTAAAAACAAAACTTAACTTGTGTTTATCCGGCTTAGTCCAAGCTCTCGAGGGACGGGGCGTCCCGGCCAGGTGCCCAGTCGCTCTGTGGGTCGACACCCTCTGGGACGGAGTGGACGACGACCATGACTTCCCTGGCTCCGGAGGGGTTGTCTTCGTCTCCCGAGGACTCAGACAGCGACACGCTATCGGTACCAGGCACAGCTGGAGCACCGTCCTGGGGCCTGGGGTTCTGGGCTTCATCCTCCGGGGCCCCGCGGCCTTCAAGGGGATCCGCGACGGGATTCTCCAGAACAAGCGCCACCGGAGGGGCGATAGTTCGCGAAGTCCGGGAAGTTTGCGGATTTCGCGGGGTTCGAGGGGTTCGCCGAGCTGCGGAGGTTCCCGCAGTTCCTGAAGTTCCCGAGGATGCCGCAGTTACCGAAGTTCTGCGAGTTCCTGGAGTTCGCGAAGTCCGCGGCGCCCCTGGTGTCGGGTTCCGGCGCGCTCGCTTCGCGGGCGGTGTGTAGGCAACGTCTCTGTTGCGCAACCTTTTGTAACTGGGCGCCATATCGAAGTAAGGTGGAGTTCACGGGTTTTAAGTCCGGCCTTTTTGGGAGTACTGGGAGTGAGAAGTTTGTAGTCTGACCTTTGTGGAGGGAGTGGGGAGCATGGGGCCGTGTCGCACCTAGGCCCTGACATTTCTCAGTTCGGATTCCATGGCTTCCTAGATCGCGAAAAAACTCCTGTATTGCTTTTGCCTAAATGGAAAATTGTAAATGTTTTTTAATTTAGTACAACAAGCACAACTCAGCGGGCAAAACATTTTAAAAACCGTAAAATAAACTGAGAGATATTGATGATTAATGATGATTAATGGTCATTAACCTCTGAAATTGACTATTTTTTGGTTTGGGAATTCGTGTTTTTAGAAAAATGAAAAGAATTATTTTTTAATTCCAAACAACCGTTGATGAAACGTGGGCTTATAAAGAACATCAATAGGGTTCAATTAAAAAAAGTAACTGAATTTGCGCCATTGTCTTAATAGGAACATGAATTTAGTTTAGAAATATTTATCTTAAAATTAAAAACTGGTTTAAAAATGATTTAAATGCGGCTAGCAGGTAAACCCACCTGCCCTAGCCGATGCGCCAACCTGATCTAGCAAGGACAGAAGCTGGCCTAGCGGATGCTTACTCCCACGCGGTATGATGCATCCGCTAACGATGGTGAGTGGCACTGATAAGCAACATTTTGGCCTTTGCAACACTGTTGGCGGCCATTTTAAACTATTCACCACACAAGTGGTGAAAAGTATTTATAAATCTGAGACAATTTATTTAAGTTAAATATCTTACAATCTGAACTTGAGCCTACCAGTTGTAAGAAGTAAGTCCCAACATAAATTGTATGCCTTAAAATGTTCAAGAATTAACAATTTTTGCTACTCAGTATGTTTGTTTTTTAAATAGTCTTACAACCTTTATTTAAGGCGTTTTTTATTTATCCAACAAAATATGAACATGATGAGTAAGTTGTTGTATTTGTGAATTTGTAAGCTGTAAATAAAATAATTAAACGCACGTAAAGCGCTTACAATTCTATTTGGCCCAAACTATCAAAATTAACCAAATCCAAATTAGCTTTTAAATTTCCTTGTTCTCAAGAGGTGGCATTTCGGAATGTCCGGAAGCGACAAAAATTATTCATTTCCAAGAAATGACTTAAAACAAATTCTTAACCTATATTATACCCAAAAACATAATGTTTTTCATAGAAATAGTAAAATTTCAAAGAAAAGTATTTGAACAGCTCACTCGCCGAAACTGTATAGAAAGCCCATTTAGAAACTGAAGAGGTGGTGTCTGAGAGTGTGGCTATCGTAAATTAATTAATTACACATTTTAATTAAATCTGCGCGCATAAAAAATAAAAACGAAAAAAATAAAGGAAAAGGCGGCATACCCGCCAACTAAGGCCTGCGCCCCTCAGCTACAAACTAGCCAAAGGGGCAGCACTGGGCCGCAGCGGGAGAAGAGGAAGAGAGGAGCGGCGGAAAAGACGAGAAAGGGGGGAAAATTGGCGCAAATTGTACACGCGAGGCGCAGCAGTGGCGTTGGATCAGAACTATCGGTTGGTGTGGCGTGCCTGGCGGCGGACTTAGAGCCGCCGATGGGCCGTGTGCCGAGGAAAATAGCATAGTTAAACAACCAGAGCCAGCGCATCTAGTGTAAAAGTCGGGCATTATTCCCAATCGCAGAGGAGAGTCATCTCTCGCCGACTCGCTGGCCCGACTCGCTGGATCTCGTTCGCGCCGTCTCGCTCACACTCGTGCACCCAGCGCCAGCCAGCCGTGCTGCCGTCCCGCTCGTTTCGGTGACAACGTGTCGGTGTGCGTGCGCCAGTGTGTCGGAGCCCAGTGTGTGTGCGTGTTGCGTTGTGTATGTGCAACAAACAACGGCGGCCGCTAACAAAAAAATTGTAAATAAATACGTATTCGACAGCGCGCGAAAATCGAAAAAGTGCTGGGAAAGTGGAAGTGGAGAGCGGGCCCAAAAAACGCAAGAGTTCCGCCGGCAAAAGGGGGAGTCAAGCGGCCAGTGGGGCATTTATTGAACAATTTGAAAACTAATTTGTTCTGTGCGTTGTTTGCATGGCCACCGGTTCGTCGGACAAGGACGACGATAGTGTTATCCTGCGGCGGCTGATTTTCGGCTTGCCCCTCTCTCGCTCGCGCTCTCCGGCGGCGAGAGCCAGCGGAAAACACGCTCGCACTGCACCCATCGGAGATGCGCAGCGACAGTGCTAGATTACTTTCGTGACTCGGCGGTGAAAAACGTTACTTTACAAAATGCTTGTTCTTAGTTCAACAGGAGGTTTTATTTAATGTGCTGTTTTTTTTTTTCAATTTTGTTTGTCTATAGGTTATATATTTTATGTCAGATTCTTGGTAAATCTTTAATCTTTTTTTATCAACATTAGGCGAAATAAAGCTATAATTCAAGCTTCCATACCGCTAAGTAGGAAAACTAGTAACCAGAACACCTCTTCCAACAGTTTCCAATGTGGACTTTATTTTTTTCCCCCTTTTTCCCATTTGCAATGCCTCCTTTGTGCGCAATTAACGTGACCCAAGCAGTGACTGCGGCCTCATAAAAATACCGCCGTGCGTGTCACCGGTGAGCAGGGCTCATCTCTGCACTCGCTGCTCCGTTATCTGGCGCGCCATACGTGTGCGGGTGTGTGCGTATCGACTCTCGGAGAGCGCGTGGCGGGAGCGGACTCGCCGCCGCGCAGAGCGAGAGCCGAGAGCGGAACAGGCGCTGCACAGGCGGCTAACAGCTGTTACGGCGCCAACAGCGCGCTAACAGCGGCATTTGTACGGATTGCGGGCCGTAACAGGCCGCGAGCAGCGGCCCAACAGCGTGCGAGAGCAGCGAGAGCGACGAGAGGCCACTCGCGTGTTGTGTCGCACAGTCAATTTTAGTGTATTTCCGTGCTCGGTGGTGTATTTGAACGGCCAGCCGCGGTCACACTGAAGCAAAAACATTTTTGGCTCGGAGAACGATTAACACAAGCGGACTGAAATTTTTTTGTTTTAGTGTTGCGAAAAAGTTTGTGGGATTTTTGTAAAATCGCCGGAAAATGTGAAAAATATATGGTAAAAAACCGAAATTCGGCAAAATTCCACAGAATATTTAGAAATTTAGTGCGTGGCAATCGGTTGTGTTGTAAAAAATGGAAAACCGGCCGAAATTCGGCCGGAAATTTTTTCAAATTTTCTACGACATTTTCTCGAATTTCGTATTTGCTCGAAATAATTTTGCGATTTTTGTGCGGGCCGGGAAAAATCAAAAACGCTCTGGCGGAGACAACACAAAAAAATTTCTGCAATAGAAACTTTGAAACGACGTGAAGAAGAAAACGAAACGAAAACGACGAGCGAACACAGAAAAAAATGGAATATATTTCTGGTCGTCTGTTTTTCTTTCTTTTTCCAATGCTCCTCGCACTCGTTGCCGCTTACCCGTCGTGTGTGTATGCACACCAATGCCGCTCGGCACCAATACCAGCGCGCGCTTTCTCTCTCGGACTCGTGCTCGCTCTGGCACGAACTCGCTGTTTACGGTGCGCCAGTGTGTGCGCGTGTGTGTAACTGTGTGGTGAAAACGTTGGCCCCAATGTGTGTGTGCGTGCCTGCGTGCGTGTGTGAAAGCTTTTGTCAGCCAGCCCCACTAGAGCGCTCTACTGTCGTCCCGCTCGCACCCCACTCGCCACGGCCACTCGCCGCCTTATTAAATTGAATTTCATATGATGGCCGCTCGAACGCGGAAGCAAAATCAAAATACGGCCACTTTTTCGGCCATTCCGAATGTAGGCTGGCCTGCTAGTGACAGGCGCGCCGGCCGTTGTTCCTGTTTCATTTTTTCCTCTGCTCTTGCGCTGCTTTCGAGCACCCCTCCGGTCGATTTTTCCCTCCGTTTTCCTAATTTTTCTGGACTTGGGATTTTGGGTGCCCATTTTAAGGCGTCATTTGGCCAGCGCTGGCAGCTGATTCACTTTTGTGAACTGGCGGCAAAATAAATTTTATTATTTTCATTTTCGTGGTGTGTGCGCCAGCAGAGCGAGAGGCCAACACACACGTCCACACGTCTGCGGGCAGAGTAGCGAGTACAGCGCACAGTATTGGCGAATAAATTGCGAGACAAGAACAGTGGAGAGCGGAGAGTGAGAGACCGCGATTGAGAGCGGCGGCGAGAGCGAGTGGTCGTCAAGCGGCGCAGAGAGTGCAGCGAGACTTCCACCGTCTCTGTCCCGTCTCGCTGCATTCAGTTTCGTTTCGTTTCCCTTTTCCCCTCGGTTTCGCTGACCACTCGCGCGCGGCTAAAAAATAATAAATAAATATTGCTTTCGGTCTGTGCGCGGCGCGGCCCAGTCGTTCCAGGAATCTAATAGGCTTTGTTTTTATTCTTGTGCGTCCACAGTTAATGTGCAATGTTCGAGCGGCAAACGGCGGCATTAACAACAGCGGCAGCAACAGAAACAACAGAAGCAGCAGCGCCAGCAACAATAAAAACAACAACAACAAGAACAACCGAAACACAACAAACCCAACAACAACAACAGCCAAGAATGTGAATTGCTTAGTTTCCCCTTTTTAATTGTAAATGAAAAGCGAATCAAGTGCAGATAAAAAGTAAATTGTAATAATACACACAGCATATGTAATATATAGTAAATATATTATGTGCACGTGAGGAAGAGCGGAGCCGAAAAAGCCGCCAAAAACAAAACAGCAGAGTAAAGATGAACGAAAGCGGAATAAGGCGGATTGCAAGAGAAGAGGAAGAGTGAGAAGAGAGAGAAGCAGGCAAAGCAACAACCGTTCATTTTCGTTCAGTGGAGGCAGGCAGGCAACAACAAACAAGCGGACAAGCCAACAACAGACAACAAACAACAAGCAAGCAACAACAACAACAACAACGAGCCGCCCAGCCAAGGTCAACTTTTGGTGTTTTCGGGGCCCAACAACACAAAATGCACGCGTGTGTCTGCTGCTGTTCGACAAACAACAATTGCAACAACAACTACGGTAACAGCAACAACAAGAACAACGACGGCAGCAGCAGCAGCGGCAGCGACAGCGACGGCAGCCACAACAAACTGCAGCTAGGAGTTGTAGAAGAAGAAGCCACAACCGCACAGGCCGAGCGGCAGGAGGAGGAGCACCAGCGGAAGGCGGCGGAGACGGAGCAGGAGCAGGAGGCGCGCCAGGAGCAGGTGGAGCAGTTGTCTGCTGGCCAACGCGCCAGTGGCGGCGACAACGACAACGATCTCAACGGCTCCGCAACGAGGAGGCGGTGGTGGCTGCGCGGTCCTCCAGGATCAGCGGGAGCGGCAGACGAGGAAGGCGAAAGGGAAGCAGGCGCAGGAGCAGCAGCAGCAGCAGGAGCAGGAGCAAGTGGAGTGGGTGCGGGAGCGACGACGACAGCAGCGCCGCGGTGGTGGTCCCCATCGCCAGCCCAATCTCCGCCAGGTGACGTCGCGGTGACGATAGCGCCGGCGACGTTGTTGCTCTCGTTGCAGCGGCAACCCCCCTCTGGAGCAGCCTCATCCTCAGCAACAAACACCTCAGCGACAACAGCGGCGACAGCAGCGAGCACCTCCTCTAGCAAGTGCAGGATCCCCGAGCACCGACACCAATACCAAATCCCAATCCTCGCCAGCCACGCCTTTTGAGTGCCTCTTTGTGTGTTGTGTATTGTGCGTGTGCCCCGTGTTGCAAAGTGTCAAGCGAAACAGAAAAGAAAACAGCAGCCCAAGCCTTGTAAAACACTGAACTCGAAGCCAATCCCCTGGCAACCTGTGCAACAACTGTCAAAGAGCCAAGAAGAGCAGCGGCCCGGCTCCTTGTCAGAGCCCTGAATCACAATTCGACTGCCTTTCAACGGGGTCGGACTATCAGAACGAACCCGAAACCAGACAGACTCACAAACTATTCCGTGTCGAAAGCCCGCGAGCAAGCGAACTCGGAACACAGCCGGCGACGGAGGAACCTCTTCCCCGGCCTTTTCCCCAGAACATTTCCTCTTCGCTTCCGGACTCGCTCGCGTCCACAACGGAACAACCCAACTGACTCTTCATGATGGCCGATCACTTGGACGAACCGCCCCAGAAGCGGGTCAAAATGGACACAAGTGAGTAGCGCCCGGACCCGAGCCGGAGAAGGCCCTTCTCCCAGTTCTCCCGGCTCTCGCTCCCAAAGCTTGACGGGAGAGGGAAAACCCGGCATGACTTGACTTTTCGCCAGCCGGCATTTTGTTTTCCCCTCGAAGTGTCAGGGAAAAGGGTTCACTTGGGTTATACGCCAGTTTAAAGGAAATGTTTATGAAGTTAGGATGGCAGTGGTCTTCCAGAACAGTGTCTCCACAGTAAGGGAGACGCAGCACGAGCAACAGGAGATCGAAAGTCTCAGCATGACTTTACTTTTCGCGAGCCGGCACTCTGGGTTTTCCTTAGAAAGTTATTTGTTTCAGGATGTGCCATCCTAATAATATTGAGACCCTTCGAAGAGGTTTTATAGAATACTCAGGGCTGGCAGAGGTCCTTCAATAGAACCCTGTGCAACCCCATGAAGTATTAAAGATATAACCAAATTTCATTTTTTTCTGTATAGTATTCGTCATCAATATGAAGTACTTTTGTTTTGTTGCCTTATAGCACATCGCACTTAAATTATAATAGATAGTCCCTTGCAAAGTATTTAAAATGAGCCCAAGAGAGGATCCTGAAAGACCCCCGCTAATCCCCCTTCCGTTCCTCCTCCCACAGCGGACATCTCCTATTTCCTGGAGGAGAATCTGCCCGACGAGCTGGTGTCCTCGAACAGCGGCTGGTCGGACCAGCTGACCGGCGGAGCAGGCGGCGGCAACGGAGGCGGCGGCGCCTCCGGCGTGACCACAAACTCCACATCCGGACCGAACCCCGGCGGCGGACCCAACAAACCGGCTGCCCAGGGACCGGGAGGACCTGGCTCCGGACCCGTCGGCGTCAATGTGGGCGTCGGCGGCGTTGTCGGCGTGGGCGTCGGCGTGGTGCCTTCCCAGATGAACGGAGCCGGCGGCGGCAACGGATCCGGAACGGGCGGCGACGACGGCAGCGGCAACGGCTCCGGGGCGGGCAACAGGATCAGCCAGATGCAGCACCAGCAGCTGCACCACCTGCTGCAGCAGCAGGGCCAGAAGGGCGCCATGGTGGTGCCCGGGATGCAGCAGCTGGGCAGCAAGTCGCCCAACCTCCAGTCGCCCAACCAGGCCGGCATGCAGCAGGTGGTGGGCACCCAGATGGGTATGTCGATGCCCATGTCGATATCGAATAATGGCAACAATGGCATGAACGCCATACCAGGTGAGGCCCTCTGATCTTGTCTAGCTCGCGGTCTAGAGTTCTGTGTAACACCCCCTATAATTATTCCCTTCTCGCTGGCTTCCTTGCAGGCATGAACACCATTGCCCAGGGCAATCTGGGAAACATGGTGCTGACCAACAGCGTGGGCGGCGGCATGGGCGGCATGGTCAATCATCTGAAGCAGCAGCCGGGCGGCGGCGGCGGTGGCATGATCAACGCCGTCTCCGTGCCAGGTGGACCCGGCGCGGGACCTGGTGGCGTTGGCGCTGGCGGCGGCGGAGCTGTTACCCCCAACCAGGGCATGCACATGCAGAACGGCCCCATGATGGGACGGATGGTGGGGCAACAGCATATGCTCCGTGGCCCTCATCTGATGGGCGCCGCGGGAGGAGCCGGCGGTCCAGGCAACGGACCTGGAGGCGGAGGACCACGCATGCAGAATCCCAATATGCAAATGGGTGAGTGCCGCTTACTGGATTGTCAAGGAATCGTGGCTAAGTATCCTGTTTTTGTGCCCTTGCAGGTCAACTCAACAATCTGCCTTATGGAGTGGGTCAGTACGGAGGCCCTGGCGGTGGCAACAATCCCCAGCAGCAACAGCAGCAACTCCTCGCCCAGCAGATGGCGCAGCGAGGCGGCGTCGTGCCGGGTATGCCGCAGGGCAATCGACCCGTTGGCACCGTGGTGCCCATGTCCACGCTCGGAGGTGATGGATCCGTGCCCGCTGGTCAGTTGGTCAGCGGGAACCAACAGCAGCAACAGCAGATGCTGGCGCAGCAGCAGTCCGGAGCCATGGGCCCGCGTCCTCCGCAACCCAACCAGCTGCTCGGTCACCCAGGACAGCAGCAACAGCAGCAGCCAGGAACCTCGCAGCAGCAGCAACAGCAGCAGGGAGTCGGACTGGGAGGAGCTGGCGTAGTGGCCAATGCAGGAGCGGTTGCTGGCGTGCCGGCAGTGGCAGGCGGTGGAGCCGGAGGCGCCGTGCAAGCGAGCGGCCCCGGTGGCGCCAATCGCGATGTGCCCGACGACCGGAAGCGACAGATCCAGCAGCAGCTGATGCTCCTGCTCCATGCCCACAAGTGCAACCGCCGGGAGAACCTGAACCCGAACCGGGAGGTGTGCAACGTCAACTACTGCAAGGTGATGAAGTCCGTGCTGGCCCACATGGGCACCTGCAAGCAGAGCAAGGACTGCACCATGCAGCACTGCGCCTCCTCGCGCCAGATCCTGCTGCACTACAAGACGTGCACGAACAATAACTGCATCATTTGCTATCCCTTTCGGCAGAACCATTCGGTTTTCCCACCTGGTGGCGGCCCGACCGGCATAGCAGCACCAGGAGCCGGCGGAGCGGCTGGTGGAGCAGCCGGAGCAGGCGGTAATCTTCAGCAGCAGCAGCAACAACAGCAGCAACAGAACCAGCAGCCCAATCTCACCGGTCTGGTGGTGGACGGCAAGCAAGGACAGCAGGTAGCCCCGGGAGGGGGTCAGAACACTGCCATAGTGCTTCCCCAACAGCAGGGAGCGGGCGGGGCACCCGGTGCGCCTAAAACGCCGGCCGACATGGTGCAGCAGTTGACCCAACAGCAGCAGCAACAGCAGGTGCACCAGCAGCAGGTCCAGCAGCAGGAGCTGCGTCGCTTCGACGGCATGGGCCAGGTCGGACTTTCGCCCGTACCAGCCGGTGGAATGCAGCAGCAGCAGCAAGGATTGCCTCCTGTGATTCGCATGCAAGGCGGCGCTCAGCCGGCCGTCAGGGTCCTCGGACCCGGTGGTCCCGGCGGTCCAAGTGGACCCAATGTCCTGCCAAACGACGTGAACAGCCTGCATCAACAGCAACAGATGCTCCAACAGCAGCAGCAGGGCCAGAACCGGCGACGCGGTGGCCTGGCCACCATGGTGGAGCAACAGCAGCAGCAGCAGCAACCCAATCCCGCCCAGCTGGGTGGCAACATTCCAGCACCACTCTCTGTCAACGTCGGTGGCTTTGGCAATGCCAATTTCGGTGGTGCCGCAGCCGGCGGCGCCGTTGGAGCCAACGACAAGCAGCAGCTGAAGGTGGCCCAAGTGCATCCGCAGAGCCATGTGGTCGGCGGAGCGAGCGGAGCAGCAGCGGGCGCTGGAGCGAGCGGTGGCCAGGTGGCAGCCGGCTCCAATGTCCTGATGCCGGCCGACACCACGGGCACTGGCAACGCGGGCAATCCCAACCAGAACGCCGGTAGCGGTGGAGCCGGAGGCGCCGGCGGCGGCGGCAATGGCAGCAACTCTGGAGCCCCGGGCGACAACGAGAAGGACTGGCGGGAGTCGGTGACCGCCGATCTGCGCAACCATCTCGTCCACAAGCTGGTGCAGGCCATCTTTCCCACCTCGGATCCCACCACCATGCAGGACAAGCGGATGCACAATCTCGTCTCGTATGCGGAGAAGGTCGAGAAGGACATGTATGAGATGGCCAAGTCCAGGTCCGAGTACTACCACCTGCTGGCCGAGAAGATCTATAAGATCCAGAAGGAGCTGGAGGAGAAGCGACTGAAGCGCAAGGAGCAGCACCAGCAGATGTTGATGCAGCACCAGGGCGTTGCGAATCCGGCGGCGGGCGGAGCAGGAGGCGCAGCTGGCGGCGCGGGCAGTGCAGCTGGCGGTGCTGGCGGCGTAGTTCTTCCCCAGCAGCAGCAGCAGCAACAGCAGACGGGTCAGCAAGGTCAGCAGCAGCAGCAGCCCCTGCAGGGCTGCATTCATCCCAGCATCAGTCCCATGGGCGGTGTGATGCCGCCGCAGCAGTTGCGTCCACAGGGCCCGCCGGGCATACTGGGTCAGCAGGCGGGTGCAGCTCTGGGCGTTGGCGGCGTGGGTGTCACCAACAACATGGTGACCATGCGCAGCCACTCGCCCGGCGGCAACATGCTCGCCCTGCAGCAGCGCATGCAGTTCCCGCAGCAACAACAGCAGCAGCCACCGCCCGGCTCTGGAGCCGGCAAAATGCTGGTCGGTCCACCCGGACCCAGTCCCGGTGGCATGGTGGTCAATCCGGCGCTGTCGCCCTACCAGACGACCAATGTGCTCACCAGTCCGGTGCCGGGACAGCAGCAGCAGTTCATCAATGCGAACGGCGGCACAGGCGCCAATCCTCAGCTGAGCGAGATGATGAAGCAACGACACATCCACCAGCAGCAACAGCAGGCGCAACAGCAACAGGCGCAGCAGCAGGGAATGCTGCTTCCGCAATCGCCCTTCAGCAATACCACGCCCCTGCAGCAGCAGCAACAGGCGACCAGCAACAGCTTCAGCTCGCCAATGCAGCAGCAGCAGCAGCAACAAGGCCAACAGCAGCAACAACAAAAGCCCGGCAGCGTGCTTAACAACATGCCGCCCACGCCCACGAGTCTGGAGGCTCTCAACGCGGGGGCTGGCGCGCCCGGAACGGGTGGATCCGCCTCCAATGCGACGGTTTCAGCTCCGAGCCCCTCGCCCGGCTTCCTGTCCAACGGCCCCTCGATCGGCACGCCCTCCAACAACAACAACAGCAGTAGTGCTAACAACAACCCGCCTTCGGTGAGCAGTCTCATGCAGCAGCCGCTGAGCAATCGGCCGGGCACGCCTCCCTACATACCCGCCTCCCCAGTGCCGGCGACCAGTGCCTCCGGCTTGGCGGCGAGCAGTACGCCCGCCTCGGCAGCAGCCACCTGCGCGAGCAGCGGCAGTGGCAGCAACAGCAGCAGCAGTGGAGGAGCCACTGCGGCGGGCGCCAGCTCCACGTCATCGTCATCTTCCTCGGCGGGCTCGGGCACACCGCTCAGCTCTGTGTCCACTCCCACCTCGGCCACGATGGCCACCAGCAGCGGTGGCGGCGGCGGAGGAGGGGCTGCAGGAGGATCAGCTACCACACCCGCTAGCAACCCGCTGCTCCTCATGTCCGGAGGAACAGCCGGCGGTGGAGCGGGAGCGACGACGACCACTTCGACGTCGTCGAGCAGTCGCATGATGAGCAGCTCCAGCAGTCTCTCCTCCCAAATGGCCGCCCTGGAGGCTGCGGCGCGGGACAACGACGACGAGACACCCTCGCCATCGGGCGAGAACACCAACGGTAGTGGTGGTAGTGGGAATGCCGGCGGCATGGCCTCCAAGGGCAAGCTGGACTCCATCAAGCAGGATGACGACATCAAGAAGGAGTTCATGGACGACAGCTGTGGCGGCAACAACGACAGCTCCCAGATGGACTGCTCGACGGGCGGTGGCAAGGGCAAGAACGTGAACAACGACGGCACCAGCATGATCAAAATGGAGATCAAGACGGAGGAGGGTCTCGATGGCGAGGTGAAGATCAAAACCGAGGCCATGGATGTGGACGAGGCTGGCGGCTCGACGACGGGCGAGCATCATGGTGAGGGTGGCAGTGGCGTTGGCGGCGGCAAGGACAACATCAATGGCGCCCACGATGGTGGAGCGGCGGGCGGTGCGGTGGATATCAAGCCCAAGACGGACACGAAACCGCTCGTACCGGAGCCACTGGCGCCCAATGCGGGCGACAAGAAGAAGAAATGCCGTAAGTGATGGAGGGGAGGAGTCGTAGCTAGTCCAATCAAAACTAACCCGCTGTTTCTTCCCCTGTAGAATTCAATCCCGAAGAGCTGCGCACCGCTCTGCTGCCAACGCTGGAGAAGCTCTACCGGCAGGAGCCCGAGTCGGTGCCCTTTCGCTATCCCGTCGACCCGCAGGCCCTGGGCATTCCCGACTACTTTGAGATCGTGAAGAAGCCCATGGACCTGGGCACCATACGCACCAACATCCAGAACGGCAAGTACAGCGATCCCTGGGAGTACGTGGACGACGTCTGGCTGATGTTCGACAACGCCTGGCTGTACAACCGCAAGACCTCGCGGGTCTATCGCTACTGCACAAAGGTTAGTGGTTGGCCCTGCCTCCCCGAGAATTCGCGTTTGACATGGTTCCTTCTCCGCAGCTTTCCGAAGTCTTTGAGGCGGAGATCGATCCTGTGATGCAGGCGCTCGGCTATTGCTGCGGCAGGAAGTACACGTTCAACCCGCAGGTGCTCTGCTGCTACGGCAAGCAGCTGTGCACGATTCCGCGGGACGCGAAGTACTACAGCTACCAGAACAGGTATGTGCTGCCCGAGCCCGTCCAAGATCCTGCCCCACCCACACACTTTCTCGCCCGCCGAGGGCAATATTTGCTTGGCTCCGTTTCGTTTCTGTTTCTCTGTTTGATGTGAAATGTAATTTAGTTGAACCGCTTGCTCGTTTATGAATGCTCCAGTTCGGCGAGTCCTGAATATGTGTCTTTTTGCAATCAGAGGCCTGTTTCGGTTTTCAAACGGCTCCTTTTTGAAAACGGTTTTTCGGAGAAAAACGTAAATGCATTGTTCAGGCTGTGGAAACTAAAAGCCAGAACAGGTCCTGTGATTCAGTATAACCGCTTGCTCTCTCTGTTACCGGTTCCGTATCAATGTTTGGTTGCTGCTTCCAGCATCTTTACTTTACCAAAATCCAAAGTGTCCGTTCTGTGCTCTAGTTGGATGGCTTGATCCCCGACCCTGCTCCTTTCCCGCCCCCTCTCCGTGTTTTCCTGTGTGTGTTCTATCCCTAATTGTTGCCGTGTACATGAGATCATTAATGTTGCACATCGCGCACAATGGTATTCGAAAAAGATCGTTCCTAGAGGTGCATAACAAACCAACAGCGATACACACACCAACACAGACAGCTCCCCGTACCGCCGCCTTTGCTGCTGCTTAAAGCGCTTCCCCCGATCCATCATGGCCATTCACTGTCCGGATGCAGCGCAATCCTGGCCCAGAAGTCGGGGCTTGACATTCCGCACTCTTCGAGTAGTCAGAACCGAGCAGAACGAACCAAAGCAGGGGAATCACATCCCTGTGAGACCACGTTTCCGGGACTTTTTTAACAAAAACCCCAACCAGTAACCGCAGGATCTGTCCAAGCATCAAAAAATCACATGATAGCGAACAGATCTCACAGGAAAACTTAAATATCCCAGGGTATTATTGATTACTATCGGGTAGTATGTGATACAAGAGAGATACGATATGATGTGATCATTAGCAGATCTATTTCGAACCCATTTCATGTGTTTTTGCGGGAAATTGAGTTTTGAAAATCCAGTTCGCCTGGTTTAAGTGCTTTAATATGCGTATCCCAAACTTCAGATCGTAATACCCATGGGATATTGAAGTATACCTGGAGATTGTACCCCTAATTGTTGTATTAATGTGACAAAAATTCTAATGCAAAACAAATCACTCTTTTGTTTCTCTTCCTTTCTTTTATGTTGATTTTGATTTACTTCTCCCTCGCAACAACTACAAACAAAAACCAAAATAATAATAATAATACCCGTTAATCTGTGTCACCTCATAACTGTATTATTGCGTGTCTTAATCAAACGTTGTGTCTGTGTGTGTACCAATCTGTGTGTGTGTGAAAACTGATTAAAAAACAAAAAATGGAAAAACATGAACCTCACCCACACATACACTCGCAACCGACTAAATGCATATAACCATCTCGCTTGCACGCACACCTGTACACCTGTACACCCGTACATCCGAACACCCGAACACCTGTACACCCATACACCTGTACACCTGTACACACGCCTGTGTTGTTGTGTTCCTTTTTGGCTGCCATCTTCAAATTTCGTCCACCAATCAACTAAAATCGAAAAAAACAAAAACAAAACCTAAAAACTATAAAACAAACGCAATCGAACCACCAAAAACAAAACAACAGTCTAAAGGAATACGGTGTCGCCTCAAATAGATACACCTACTGCCAAAAGTGCTTTAACGACATCCAGGGCGATACGGTCACACTGGGCGACGATCCTCTGCAATCGCAAACGTAAGTACCAAAAACCCAGGAAACATGCAACTTTCTCTCAATTTTTAGTTGTTAAGAGATTATGTTTATAGGACGGGACTATTTCCAGAAAGTTGTCTATTGATCTGAAGGATGCAAACAGTTTTGGGCTAAAATACGGTCTTACTACAGATTCTATACTTGAAGGTCATATAGATAGTCTTTTCTTTTTTATTTTTATTCTAATGAACAGTAGAAGCACGTGTTTAGAATCATTATTATTTCTCAACAGACGGTCAGGGATTAGTTATTGAAAATTATCTATTAATCTTACAGATCCGAACAGTTATAGGTTAGAGTACGATCTTGCCACCGGTCATAAATATTAAGATCATATATTTCTATAAAGTTCTGAAAGATTGGCATGTTTTGAAGGGGTCTTCAATAGGTATGGTCCTGTGAAAAGGGCTAAGATTGCCTAAAAATGGTCTTACTTATAAACCCCATCTTGTACTCCCCCTCCCGCAGCCAAATCAAGAAGGACCAGTTCAAGGAGATGAAGAACGACCACCTGGAGCTGGAGCCGTTCGTCGACTGCCAGGAGTGCGGGCGCAAGCAGCACCAGATCTGCGTGCTCTGGCTGGACTCGATCTGGCCCGGCGGCTTCGTGTGCGACAACTGCCTGAAGAAGAAGAACTCGAAGCGGAAGGAGAACAAGTTCAACGCGAAGCGCCTGCCCACCACCAAGCTGGGCGTGTACATAGAGACGCGGGTGAACAACTTCCTCAAGAAGAAGGAGGCGGGCGCCGGCGAGGTGCACATCCGGGTGGTCAGCTCGTCGGACAAGTGCGTGGAGGTGAAGCCCGGCATGCGGCGGCGGTTCGTGGAGCAGGGCGAGATGATGAACGAGTTCCCGTACCGGGCCAAGGCCCTGTTCGCCTTCGAGGAGGTCGACGGCATCGACGTCTGCTTCTTCGGCATGCACGTCCAGGAGTACGGCTCGGAGTGCCCGGCGCCGAATACGCGGCGAGTGTACATCGCCTACCTGGATTCCGTTCACTTCTTCCGGCCACGACAGTACCGAACGGCGGTCTACCACGAGATCCTGCTCGGCTACATGGACTACGTGAAGCAGCTGGGCTACACCATGGCCCACATCTGGGCCTGCCCGCCCTCCGAGGGCGACGACTACATCTTCCACTGCCATCCCACGGACCAGAAGATCCCCAAGCCCAAGCGCCTGCAGGAGTGGTACAAGAAGATGCTCGACAAGGGCATGATCGAGCGCATCATCCAGGACTACAAGGACATCCTGAAGCAGGCGATGGAGGACAAGCTGGGCTCGGCCGCCGAGCTGCCCTACTTCGAGGGCGACTTCTGGCCCAACGTGCTGGAGGAGAGCATCAAGGAGCTGGACCAGGAGGAGGAGGAGAAGCGCAAGCAGGCCGAGGCCGCCGAGGCAGCGGCTGCAGCGAATGTAAGCTTCTAGTCTTGTTTACATACCCGTAGTATACGATTAATATTCAATCTCCCCTCAATCCTCCCCAGCTTTTCTCAATCGAGGAGAACGAGGTCAGCGGCGATGGCAAGAAGAAGGGCCAGAAGAAGGCCAAGAAGTCGAACAAATCGAAGGCGGCGCAGCGCAAGAACAGCAAAAAGTCCAACGAGCACCAGTCGGGCAACGATCTCTCCGCCAAAATCTACGCGACCATGGAGAAGCACAAGGAGGTCTTCTTTGTGATCCGTCTGCACTCCGCCCAGTCGGCAGCGAGCCTAGCGGTAGGTGTATCCCCCCCAACCGAGTGGGATTGGCTTGACTAACTTGGTGTTCTTTCCGTCTTACAGCCCATCCAGGACCCCGATCCGCTGCTCACCTGCGACCTGATGGACGGACGCGACGCCTTCCTGACCCTCGCCCGCGACAAGCACTTTGAGTTCTCGTCGCTGCGGCGCGCCCAGTTCTCCACGCTGTCCATGCTCTACGAGCTGCATAACCAGGGCCAGGACAAGTTCGTCTACACCTGCAACAACTGCAAGACGGCGGTGGAGACGCGCTTCCACTGCACCGTCTGTGATGTGAGTATTGTTAGTGGGATACTCCCGGCGTTAGTTTAAACACATGGTTGTGCTTGTACTTTTTAAGCACATACAAGCGCACTTCGAGTGAGATAGGGCGGGCGGGCACTGTGATAAGTGAAACGCTGTTAGGCATAAGACGATCGTTCCACAGAGAAGAAAAGGCTCTGATTCTGCCATAACTTGGAGTTCGGAAAGCCATTCAGTGATTTAAAAGTGTTCTTCATGTCTGATAAAGGTTAATGGTTAAACTATACATACAAGGTGATAAACTGAGGACTTCTTATACGTAAATATAATTTATTTATATACGGAAAGTGAATGGGGAATTAAGCCAAAGGTTCTATGTGTGTAGAGATATCCACTAGATTGAGGATCCACTGAGATCCACCTAAAGGAGGATGGATACAGGAAGTGATTCAGAAGGCTTTAATATAGAAGTGGGATAACTTTTATAAGAATGGATGCTTAGCGAGATCCACTTGCATGAGACTGCTGGGAACAACGGGAATCTTTTAACACGCCAAGCTAATCCAACTCTCCTTCATTTCCCCGCCCCACAGGACTTCGATCTGTGCATCGTGTGCAAGGAGAAGGTCGGTCACCCGCACAAGATGGAGAAGCTCGGCTTCGACATCGACGACGGCTCGGCGCCGGCGGACCACAAGCAGGCCAATCCGCAGGAGGCCCGCAAGCAGTCCATCCAGCGGTGCATCCAGTCCCTGGTGCACGCCTGCCAGTGTCGCGACGCCAACTGCCGCCTGCCCTCGTGCCAGAAGATGAAGCGCGTCGTCCAGCACACCAAGAACTGCAAGCGCAAGACCAACGGCGGCTGCCCCATTTGCAAGCAGCTCATCGCGCTCTGCTGCTACCATGCCAAGCACTGTCAGGAGCAGAAGTGCCCCGTGCCCTTCTGCCCCAACATCAAGCACAAGCTCAAGCAGCAGCAGCTCCAGCAGAAGTAAGTTCACTGTTATTGATTTCAATTGATTTGCTGCGCGTACGATGGATGAAACAATTTATTGACCTACTAAAACATTTGCATCTCTTCTCCTCTTCCAGACTCCAACAGCAACAGCTGCTGCGTCGCCGCGTGGCGCTCATGTCGCGGACAGCAGCTCCAGCTGCCCTGCCCGGTCCCGCTGCCGTCAGCGGTCCGGCCGTGGTCGCTGGTGGAGTGCCCGTGGTGGGGATGTCCGGCGTGGCGGTTAGCCAGCAGGTGATACCCGGCCAGGCGGGCATCTTGCCGCCGGGAGCGGGTGGCATGTCGCCGTCCACGGTGGCAGTGCCGTCGCCCGTTTCGGGCGCTGGCGGAGCCGGTGGCATGGGTGGCATGACCTCGCCACATCCGCATCAGCCGGGCATTGGGATGAAGCCAGGCGGCGGTCACTCGCCGTCGCCGAATGTGCTGCAGGTGGTGAAGCAAGTCCAGGAGGAGGCGGCCCGCCAGCAGGTCTCGCATGGCGGTAACTTCGGCAAAGGAGTGCCCATGGCGCCGCCCCAGATGAATCGACCGATGGGCGGCGCCGGACCCAATCCCAACGTGGTCAACCAGCTGGGCGCCATGGGCGTCGGCGTTGGAGGAGTTGGTGGCGTCGGTGTCGGCGGCGTGGGTGTTGGCCAACTGGGCGCCGGCGGCGGTGGCAACCCACCCGGAGGCCCCGGAGTGCCCGGCTCTGGCAACTGCGGCATGAACGTGAACCACCTGCTGTCCATGGACCAGTGGGGCGGTGGCGGTGCCGGCGGCGGAGGAGCCAATCCGGGCGGCGGTAATCCCCAGGCACGCTATGCCAACAACGCGAGCGGCATGCGCCAGCCCTCGCAGCTGATGCAGACGAACCTGATACCGCCGCAGCAGCAGCAACAGATGATGGGGGGCCTGGGCGGACCGAACCAGCTTGGCGGTGGCCAGATGGCCGTCGGCGGCCAGCACGGCGGCATGGGCATGGGCATGGGCGCACCGCCAATGGCCGGAACTGTGGGCGGCGTGCGTCCACCGCCCGGAGCCGGTGGCGGCGGCGGAAGTGCCACGGGAGGCGGCCTGAATACCCAGCAGCTCGCCCAGATCATGCAGAAGATCAAGAACAATCCCACCAACGAGAGCAACCAGCACATTCTCACCATCCTGAAGCAGAATCCCCAGATCATGGCGGCGATCATCAAGCAGCGCCAGCAGAGCCACCAGTCGCAGATCAACGCGGCGGCGGGCGGAGGAGCCCCCGGCCCCGGCGGCGGAGCTCTGCAGCAGCAGCAGGCCGGCAACGGGCCGCAGAACCCCCAGCAGCAGCAACAACAGCAGCAACAGCAGCAGCAGCAACAGGTGATGCAGCAGCAGCAGATGCAGCACATGATGAACCAGCAGCAGGGCGGCGGCGGTCCACAGCAGATGAATCCCAACCAGCAGCAGCAGGTCAATCTCATGCAGCAGCAGGGCGGACCGGGCGGACCCGGCACTGGACAACCGCACCGCATGCCCAACATGCAGAACGCAGCCATGATGCTGCAGAACCTGCCGCCCAACATGTCGCCCGGCGTCTCCACCCAGGGAGGAATGGTGAGTGACCAAGAACAGTCTCTTAGAAAGCCAAACCTCGGGCCAAAGCGGGCTATTTAGTACATTTTGAAAATTGAAGAGCGCCCCTTCATCGTATATCACTTGCAATTATCTATCTGTAAGAAACTACTTAAATCGAAAACCGACTTGGGAATGCCAACAGGCCTACTATTTCTGAATAGATGTAGTAGTCGACCCACAAACGCCCAAACTTCTAGTACACAAGGAAGTAATTATGAGGGTTTCATTTGGATTATATAATAATGTATTATATTAATTGGAAAAAACATCATTAAAAATGGTATATTTCTTTATGAGGTCTGCAAGATGTGTGCTATATGTTTTAACCCATGTTTTATTAGGGAATCATTTTTAGAAAAACATCTCGGAAAATAGTTTCTACTTAGTATACAGAACACTCGACCCAAAAATCCCCGAGCTGAATACAAAATAATTAACAGGTCAATTGAAGAACAAAATGCATTTGAACTACATTTCATTCCTCTGCGGTCTGTGATGCTATGATAAATGTGTTTGTAATAGAAATAAACCCATATTAAAAGAAAAAAATAGTGTGCGATGCCTCATACTACCTAGTTTATAGATCAGTATAGCTTTTGCCACTAAGAAACCATTTATTCAGACTAGAGTAAGTTATTATGAGGTCTGAAATGATGTAAACATGTATCGATAATAACCCACTTAACACCACTCTTTCCTGAACGATCCTATGATTGGGCGACCCAATGAATTCCGGCTGTTATACTGAGTACAAATTCCACCCCTCGCAGGTGCCCAACCAGAACTGGAACAAGATGCGCTACATGCAGATGAACCAGTACCCGCCCCCGTATCCGCAGCGCCAGCGAGGCCCGCACATGGGCGGCGCGGGACCCGGTCCCGGCCAGCAGCAGTTCCCCGGCGGCGGCGGCGGCGGCGGAGCGGGCAACTTCAATGCGGGCGGAGCTGGCGGCGCCGGCGGCGTCGTGGGAGTGGGCGGAGTGCCTGGCGGAGCAGGTGCCGTGCCCGGCGGCGACCAGTACTCGATGGCCAATGCGGCGGCGGCATCCAACATGCTGCAGCAGCAGCAGGGCCAGGTGGGCGTCGGAGTGGGCGTCGGCGTGAAGCCAGGACCCGGACAACAGCAACAGCAGATGGGCGTGGGCATGCCGCCGGGAATGCAGCAGCAGCAACAGCAACAGCAGCAGCAACAGCCGCTGCAGCAGCAGCAGATGATGCAAGTGGCCATGCCGAACGCGAACTCGCAGAATCCGTCGGCGGTGGTCGGAGGACCCAATGCCCAGGTGATGGGCCCGCCGACACCGCACTCGCTGCAGCAGCAGTTGATGCAGTCGGCCCGCTCCTCGCCGCCCATACGCTCGCCGCAGCCAACGCCGTCGCCGCGCTCGGCGCCCTCGCCACGAGCCGCTCCATCCGCCTCGCCACGGGCCCAGCCCTCGCCGCACCACGTGATGAGCCACTCGCCGGCGCCGCAGGGACCGCCGCACGACGGCATGCACAACCACGGCATGCACCATCAGTCGCCGCTGCCCGGAGTGCCCCAGGATGTGGGCGTGGGCGTCGGCGTGGGAGTCAACGTCGGTGTGGGCAACGTCGGAGTGGGCCAAGCCGGTGGCGCCCTGCCCGACGCCTCCGACCAGCTGACCAAGTTCGTGGAGCGGCTCTAGTGCAGCAGCAGCAGCAGCGCCAGCGCCAGCGGCAGCAGCTACAACGGGTGGTAGCCGTGGTTGCCCAGGGGCTAGACTGATCGAACGACCAACCAGACGAGGACGACGACGACGAGGATCATCGCGACGAGCTCATCGTCAGCAGCAGCCAGCAGGGATCACCAGTGTGTGTTAAACCTTAAACTTTAAACGACCTATTGCGTACTATATTATATAACTATTTTTTTTATCAAAGCACCCCCTAATTGTATAGCGTTATCATGATTATAAACCAAGCAACTATCACACCTAATTTGTACCGTAGCCTAAGAATCCAACTCCCCCGCAACCCCCATTCATCCGAGCGATCCCACACCCTTAGCTTAAGTCTAGGACAAAATTTGAACAAACACTTATGATTCGATTTCCAATTAAGCCCGCGCGATTAAGTAAATATATAAATCATATATTTCATATGCCCTAATAACACACGCACCATGTATTGATTAATTAAGGAGTGCATTCGCTGTCCAACCGAACCGAAGTAGCGAGCATGAGAGGATCAGGAGTAGGAGGACTAGCAGCATAAGCAGGACTAGCGGGATGAGGGGGAGAGCAGCGAAAGCTGAAACACCTTTCCCTAGTAACTACACCTTAGGCAGCAGCGAATGTCGAGGTGTCGAAATGTTTTGTAACGTAAATTATTTATTTTGTGACCGAGATTGAGAGATTGAGTGTTGTAGAGTTGCATTAAGTTTTTTGTACCCTGTAGTGTTGTAAGCCAGTTGACAGACGACGACGACGACGACGACGAAGACGAAGACAATTCACCCGACCACCCGCGTCCGCACAAGAAACATATAGCCTATAGTGAACATGTGCCTGTTGGCGATCGGCAGTTGATTAAGTGCTCCTTATAGGAGCTTCAAATTGGGAACACGCATAGAGTAATACATATTTTTATACACAGACCGAACGGCACGGGAACCGCAGTCTGAGTCGGGATCGGGATCGGGGTCCTCACCCGAAGGCCTCACCGCCGCCACCCCCAATCATCTTCTTGACCCACGCATCACTTCCAGTTGACAGACAACAATAAGAACGCAGCCGAGGATGGGGACGGTGGCGAGGACAGCATTGACAAGGCAACCGCAGTTGGGAGAACCAGGAATCAGGACAGTAGCCAACGAAACACCAAACAGCAAGCGAGGAGTGGGATGCGCCGGGTGGCGATGCGAGGGAGCACGATTAACGAGAGCAACAAATAGCAATAGCCAAAATGCTTTGAAACCAGATTTAGGGTACTTGAGCCAACTAAGGAACTAACATTTACAACGTATATACTATGAGGATGCGCGTACGCAGGGCGACAACAAGCTAGAGTTGTGCCCCCAACAAATTGTTCACGAGTTGATTGTTTGTATGATTAAGGATTTTAGTCTCGTAAGGACTTCGGCCCCCTGTGTGTGCATGCGTGCGTGAGGTCGGTGTGTGTGTGCGTTCCTACTTCCTTCATCCTCGATTTTGCATCCCCTTGATTTCGACCCCGTTGTACATACATTATGCTACACCATAACTGACGTTTTACTTAGTATTTGATTTTGTGATAGCCAAGAGAAGGGGACGAGGGAGCGCCAGCAGCCCCATTTGTCTCAAACGCAGCGAGCAGGATTTTTACGGGGGACCCGCAGGATTGAGAGCTATTTATTAACGCTAAGGCAAGGGCAGACAAAAACCATTTAGGCTATAGCACCTTAGGCTAACGCGATTTAGTTGTACCACTATTTATTAGACGTAGTCCGTAGTTTCCAACTGGGTTCTTATAGCACGCTAGCTACTATTTTTGTACATCTAAGGTGGGGTGTTGGAGGAGTAGGACATTGTTTTCGTTTTCCGACTGTTCTCATTCTACCAGTTGCCGCCGCCCAGGAATCAGAAAGAGACAGAAGACAGCGAGAGAGCGAGACAGTAGATCGGGGGATTTTGTAAATTTTAGACACTAGGAGTACTACTTATTCACTGCGCATAAAAATGCCTTCGATTGCGACGTCAGCAAGTAACTAACATTAATGTAAATACCCAACACACACACACACACACACACACGCGAAACAAATCCAGATAAACACGATACATAGATACGATATATATTTACCGATTACTGATTAACGATTACTGATTGCCGACTACCGGTTACTGATAGGTGTAGTAGGTCGCACGTACGCGACAGTTTGTAAAATCCAAGGCCCTAGTTCGTAAGCGCGCATATATCGAAAAAATCGGTTATATCGTTTATATCGTTTATACATAGATCGGTCCACACCGCCACACACACGCATATGGCATATAAATATATATAATATATCGGGATATATACTTTTAGTTAGTGTGTTTTTAAACGAAACGCGCATAGTTTCCTTAGCTAAGCGAAAGACAACAAGAAAACAAAAGAAAACCAACTAAGAAAGCTGCGCCTGCCACCGATAAAACCGATAGACATAAAGAGGACATAAGAGGAGAATGCGAAACGCACGCTGCGCTGCACACAATCAAAACAAAAAGCAAAACAGACACCAAAAACAAAAACTAAAAATAAAGCAAGTTAAAGTAATATTATTATATAGAACGAAAACATACTCAAGTCACTGGGCTCTGCCGCCGAATGCCTTTGTACTTTTAACGTATGGAACAATGATCGGTAATTGATTATCGACAATCGTCGATCGATAGTAGTTGCGACAACAAGACGCTGCCTTCAAAACGCAGACGCCGCGTGCTGGTGCGAAAAACAAAAGCTATCGGATTAGCGGGCGCAGCGTTTAATTTTAAGCCAACCCACGATAGTAACCAAAAAGGAAGGAAGACCAGGGGGAGAGAGGGAGAGGGAGACAGCTGCTTGCCGTCTTTTTCTGCGCATTGTTTTGTTTTTATACCACACAGTCAGCAGCAATGAACAAAGTTACGGGTGTGAAAGGAGCGAGAGCGAGTGGCCGAGTGAGTGTGCGAGTGCGAGTGGCAGAGACACATCAATCAATTATCGTTTTTAACCGTTTTGTGCGAGAGCGACGGAGCGAGCGAGGCAAGTTAGAGGGAGAGAGCATATTCCAAAACTATTTGTGATTACAATTATATATGAGAGAGGGAGAGGGAGAAGCAGGAGCAGGAGCAGGGAAGGAGAAGGCGAAAGTAGCGGAGAAAGCCGGAAGCCAGAAATCCAGAAAACTTAGAAGCAACACAAACGCATTAACCGGAAGATACCTAGAGTCTAAGCCTTAGTCTAAAGCCAGCGCTATACACACATTTATATCTACTAGGAAGGGTCGATCACACGAGAGCGAGAGCGAGAGCGCGGATATATATACATGTAGCGTATAACTAGTTAAGTCACGATTGTAAATTATAAATGAACATTATTCTAAATGCAGTAGCAGCGGAAGAAACGAACCCGTTAACCGGAAGAGGAAGACGAAGACGAAGCACTTTGCTAGCGCGTTTATTATTATGCATACAAAATGTAATTTCTTACAACAAAAACCAAGAAAAGCCACAAAAAAAGAACTCGAGAGGGAGCGGGAGAAGGAAAACACAAAGGATGCGAGGGATAGATAAGTCAAGTGTAAAGTAAACCAAGCCTTAGTAAAAACTAGTTCTAACACGACAACCACAACAACAAAACAAAACGAGAAAACAAACGGTGGGAAGGAGGAGCGAGGAAAACGATTGATACTATAACTAATATTAACAATGAGTACGATAATGTTTATGCTAATGATTACGATAACGATAAATGATAATGATAATGATAAACCGTTACGACATAATACCTACTTGTAAAATAGTGCGACAGTTAAGCTGATAAGATGACATTGACTTTTCTATCAGATTTCATTAATTTAATGACACCCCCCCCCCAAAAAAAAAAAAAACCACATACTCCCCACACGCATACACATCCACATGCATGAGTGTATGCCTAAACCTAAACTTATAAATATTTTTTTTACTATTATTACGACGATTATAATTATTAATATTATTATGGTTTCCACCAATCTCTATTTCCTACCTTATTTTCCTCCTTTTTGTGTCGTATTGATCCGAAACCACAGCAAACCAAGCGAAACAAAACAAAGCAAACAAAAACAACAAAATAAAAACCAACACACTGTAATTAACTAAATACTTTGCTTGAAAGTGTAAAATAAATTAATTTAAATAAAAATTATGAAATTAAAACGAAAGATCGTGGATTTATTCGGGGGGTTGTGAAGGATGACAGAAGTGGTGCCCAATAAATATCAACAAAGCAGTTCTTTAGTCCGTACCAATCCATTTTAGTGTTAAGCAATCATTGTATTTTTCCCAGAGCATTATAATCCATTTTAAGACTAAGCAGCGATTATATAACCCGCTGACTCGCCCGATTATTGTCCAAAAATAAGGTGGGACCATGCATGCCATAGCCATATACAATGCACACTTCCAAGTTTAGGTATAACGCAATGGGCCAACGTAGTGGGTGATAAGGCAGCAGGTGCTCCCGGGCCCGGGGAACTCGGCATCGGGAGTTAAGACCCGAGGGACCTTGAACTAGTGGACCGATGTGACTCACACTCGCAGAGGGATTTATAGCCCTTGAGCTCCTAACAGTCGCTTCACTTTCCCCAAGCTTCACGGCTTTCGTTCCATATATCGCCAGGCGGAAGTCGGGAGAACCACGGCCGTTGAGTGCAAAGTCCGCGCCGCTCCTCCTGTTATATATAGAGCGGGCTTACTTTATGCTGGGAATTATCCGTTCCTATCAAACCGTGCCATCGTCACTGGGAACATCTATAAATAATGTGTCGAAAACAGTTTCAAGTGCCGGCCAAGCGACGCTCTAGCCCCGAGGGATATGTGTGTGCCGATCCCATCGCTGTGGAGCGACCCTGCTACCCACGTAGAGGTGGACCTCAGTGGTACGGAATGCCTAGGGGTATTGTCTTAAGAAGGGTATGAAGAGATTTGCTTGTATAGTAGGTACTATGTTCCAGGGCTCTTTTATGATGTGATATGATATGAGTGTGCCGATCCCATTGCTTAGGACCTTATCGGTACGAAATACCTAGGGGTGTTATGATCACTGTCTTAAGAAGGGTATACAGAGATTTGTTTGTATCATAGGTACTGTGTTCAAGGGCTCTTTTATATATGATGTGAGTATGCCGATCCCATTGCTTTGGCACGATCCCTGATAGCCCTTAGTCATATGGAGTTCAAAGGGGTGTTATGATCATTGTCTTGGGGAGGGTATGTAGGGATTAGTTTGGATCGTTAGTCCTGTATTCAAGGACGTTCTTAACAATAGATAGTTGTTCCTATTCACCTGAAGTTGGTCCACTCCAGAAGAATGAGTAGCACGAAGAGCTTCAGGCGACCTTGCGATGACATCACTGTAAGGTAAAGTACAAGTTTATGATTCTGGAAAGGTAATATACGCATCAGTCCTGCTTCAGATTGACAGCAATCTTCTAACTTCCAACTTCCTTGGCAACGCAAGTCCATGCACCATTCGTTCATCCGAATCACCTTAGGGCCCAAAGTTTCGCCAGTCGGGCGAGGGCTTATCACTAAATTTACGATCCTGCTGAGATTCGTTTCTCTCGATAAGGAAACTTTTGGAACTATTGGTTTACAATGGCTTCCTGTGCCAGTAAATCTACGGGGACCAGCCCAGCTGTTTGGTCTTGAGCCAGTAGCCGGGGCAATCTGTAATCGGCAGATAAGATTGGGTTGGTGCGGTGCCCGCCCAGTCTCGGGTGTTGTTCCCACGCCGTGGACATAAACAAATTTTGCTTTCTCCGGTGAGACAGGCCCAGGCGTAGAACGTAGATCCTATCGACGGCTCCGCACTCCATCTGAAGTGAGTGATGGTGAGTGTCTTCCGAACCGAATGCCACCACTCGATCTCAATAGACAGGGGCAAGTGGCCTCTCGGAACGCAGATACGGTCGCCTGATATGGCAAATGAAATAAGGCTGATTATGCTCCTCGCCGGGTTTATCGACTGGCGCTTTGTTTACCTCCTTGAAATGGCGGCCCCGAGGGAGATTATTCAAATTCCGCGAAGTGCTCAGCGCTTTTCTTGGGCGCGGTTTCGGGGAAGCTCTTTTCGATTGGCCTACCAGGAAAGCCCTCCGACCACTGGTGCTAGATACCTGAGAGCCAAACAGCCCTATCTCAACACTTATTATATACCCACTCTCGTTACGGTAGCCCATTTGACTTTTTCCCCCCTAGCAGTCGTTGATTATACTATTAAACCTACTTATAGGTCTTATACCATCGCCCAGCTACAGTGTGGTGCCTTATCACATTTAACTCCCAACCATTTCATCACAATAGCACTTCAATCCATTCCCGAAATATCAACCTTATTGTTCCGGTTCCTTGTCCGTTTCTCCGAAATACCACGCTAGTCTAACCCAAATGTCTATAATACTGCCCCATGTTTGTCCGAACTCCATATCTACTATCCATTGAAAAAGGCCATCGTCATCCTTCTATCTGAGTTTACTTCGGAAGCCCCTTCCCCAATCGACCTTGACTTTCCGCACCAACCGAAATGATCGGATAATTGTCTGTTCAGGTGGGCCCCTCGTGGGACCAAAGTCCCCTAGCAGTGGCTAATTTAATTAAGTCGAATCTGCCTGGTGGATCTCTTTGTTGTTGGCTCCGATAATGGCATTCCGTGAGTCGCCTAATGAGACACTAGTCTGCAATCTTGACCGCAGCCATGCGCTACCTTTTGTCTTTGACATAGATTTATGGACGCCGGACTCTGCTCGCAAATCCGTTCGGCAAATCCAGGCGGGGATCGGGGGAGTGAGCCAGATAAGACACGCGGGGCAATGAGGCGGGCAATGCAGGCCAATTGATTGGGAGACGCTGGCCGAGGGGAGGCTACCCTTATCGGGCTCCAAGACCAGTAGCTGGCAATATTTATAGACTCCAGGGGCGGGCGTTGCGTGGTCATCGTCATCGCCGCCCTCAAGTGCCCACTCGAACCGGGTACCCGAAACAGCGGGCCGAAAAGGTAGTAACTAGCCTATAAAAGTAGTGCGATCCCTGCGATCGCCCACTCAGTAGCACACTCCACCCTCAGGTGGTCGCGACGCGTTCTCCAGTTCATCGTACTCATCGCAAAGGACCATGAAGGACCTCTTCAGTGTCCTGGCAGTCGCGCTGCTGATCGCGACCGTCGGCGCCCAGGACTCCAACTCCAACTACCTCCTCTCCGGCCACTCCACACCGTGGAGCAACAGTCTGGGCCACCAGTTCTTCAGCTTGGCCTCCCAGCACGCCGCCCTCGCGAACAGGACCAAATCCGGCCAGGTGAAACGCGTCTACGAGGACCGAACCTTCGACGATGAGCTCTGCGACCGGGACATCACCTTCATCCGGGACTCCATCGACAACCTGGAGGAGTGGGCTCTGGAGTGTGAGTAGTGCAACCCCAGGATCAGCGAAAGTTGTGAGGAAACAGTCCTCCTATCCAAGAGCTTCCTCTGGAAAGTGATCATCACTTCTGAATGTTCATATTGAACCCTTACAACCCTATTATGGCTTTTGAACAACCGATCTCTATTCGGAATGTGTCATATAAGTATTACTGGCCATTTGTCCTTAAAATGCACTTGCGATTTGGAAGCCTTTTCTTAATGTATCCTCAATTTGGAGGGTGTTGTTTCAGTAGACATTACTATTTTGTTAAACCATCAATGCTACCCTAGTTAGTGTTTAAAAACATTCAACCTTTCAAGCCTAGCACTTTTTATTGCTTCCAATCCACCCCAATTTTGCATTGCTCCTAATCTGCACAGCAAATTCCCCTATTGGTCATTCATAAATCCAGTTTAGCCTTGATTTCAGTTTTACAAGGGCCATAATTTCGACTTCAAATCAATTTCCTCGCTGAATTGCCAGCGATAAGATCTGGCTAATGCCAACGAAATTTCCCATGAGATATCACGACCCGATCTGAGGTCTTTTCCATGGGAGCTTGTGCTCCCTGATTTATTAAGAAGATTGGGCGATTAAGAGTGAGACTGATCCGGTCACTAATCTAGCTAAGGTGATTTCACAATTCCATTCATTGTTTCTAGAACGAACAGCCTTCATACGTAGCCACTTTGTCACATCGTCTTTGATCTTTAATGGTTTTGTTGTGGGCCCCTAGTTTCACAACTCCATTCATAGTTCATAATTCTTGGACGTATCGGCTTGCGGCGACGGCTTCAAGTGGAGTGCAATTTACGATGTCCATAAATCAATGCTGAATAGTAAACTGCACTAGCCCCGTGGCATATCACATCGACCCCTTCAGCTTATCGCTGCTAATCCCCAGCATAAAGCCTGCAGGTGCTCCTCAGGAGGTCTTATCTCTAAGAAAATGTACTTCGGCACCTCTTGAAGTTAATGCAATACTTGAAACCGAGTGTGTGTGTATTTGAATTGAAATGGAATGGGTTATCAAATCTCCCTCCTTCCGATCCCCCAGTTCCGGACACATGGGGCCGCATGCCCATCGGCCTCTTCTGGGGCCACACGATCAGCATGGGCCAGTACGAGGAGTGCGTGGCGGCGACCAGTACGCACACCGAGGAGGTGCGCGGTCAGTACTGCTTGGCCAGCCTGAACATCACCACGTTCTATCAGTCGGTCAAGAAGCGAGGCGAGGAGTTCAGCCGCATCAGCTACAAGCAGACAGATCCGCAGATCTTCGAGCTGGGCATCTGCGTTCCCAAGACGTGCAGTGCCGAGAAGACCGACGAGCTGCTCAAGTATGCCATCAGCAAGTTCTACGGCCAGGATGTGACCGACTCGGAAACTCCAATGGTCACGCAAGCGCGCTGCAAGTACGATGCACCCATCGAGCTGCGCGGCATTGACATTTTCGCCATGTGAGTGTGACATCCCCAAAAGGCCCACTCGGCTGTTACTAATTGAATATACCAACCCGTGCAGCGTCTTCTTCTCGCTGATCATCTTCTTCATGGTGGCCAGCAGCGTGTACGACTACGTTCAGACCCGCAAGGGAGGTAAGTTGGGGATGCCCGGGCTGTGTGGGACGGGGTCTAACGAGGTCCTCTGTTCGCAGCGCCCAAGAAGCCCCTGCTGCTGGCCTTCTCCGTGCTGACCAACGCCCCCAAGATCTTCACCGTGAAGAAGGTGAACAACCCGAATGTGATCCACTGCCTGAACGGACTGCGGTGCTTCAGCATGATGTGGGTGGTCTTTGGCCACGGCTACATGACCTTCTACGACCTGCCGCACATCAACAAGAACAAGTTCTACACCTGGGTGCAGACCCCGTACTCGATGCTGGTCCAGAACGGCTCCCTCTGCGTGGACACGTTCTTCTTCATGTCCGGTCTGCTGATGTGCTGGGGCGCCTTCCGCGAAATGGAGCGCACCAAGGGCAAGCTGAACATCCCGATGATGTACTTCCATCGCTACATCCGACTCACCCCGGTGGTCGCCGTCGTCGTCCTGTACATCATGTCGCTCTACAAGTACTCCGGCGCCGGGCCCATGTGGTTCAAGCTGGGCACCCAGGACAAGCGGTGCGCCGACACCTGGTGGGCCACGCTAATCTACGTCCAGAACTACGCCTTCCCCTACAGCATAGTAAGTGATTCTCTTTCAATTCTGCTTCGATTAGGTGTTGGTCCTTCAAGCCGCACTAGCATCTGGATCAAAATCAAACGAATCTCTTGTCCCTTACATCTAACTCAATTCTTCCAACAAAGTTTTTTCTCCCCAATCCGCAATCTTCTTACTTAAAAGAGCTGATGATCAAGTCTCTTTCCATTTTAGTGGTATTGTTCATTGATCTTTCAAACGAGTTCGTTATCTTCGAAAACCATCTATTGGTCCTTCGAGCCGCATTCTCTTCATCTTAAGGATCAGCCGAGTGATCACAAATTAAAGGATCTTGATTTCCCTTTCCTAGTGCATCTCTCAGTCCTGGTACCTGGCTGTGGACACCCAGCTCTACTTCCTCTCGCCGCTGTTCCTCATCCCGCTGTGGAAGTGGGGCAAGAAGGCCCTGGTGCCCATCGTGATCTTCCTGGTCCTGTGCCTGGGCGGCACCTTCGCCACATTCATGCTGAATGACTTCACCCTGTTCCGAGTGCAGGACGATCAGGTGGATCTGCGGCAGCGGCTGACCTACTACCCGACCCACACGCGCATTCCCACCTGGCTGATTGGCGTGATCTTCGGCTACTTCCTGTTCACCCGCAACCGCGGTCGCCAGATTCCGATGTCCAAGCCCTTGGTGCTGACCGGCTGGTTCGTGGCCTTCGGCACCATGTTGGCCTGCATGTGGGGACCCTACTGGCGCATCCTGCCCGACACGCCTGACTCGCCTCTGATCGAGGGCGCCTTCTTCGAGCCCCTGAGCAGGACCTCGTGGGCCCTGTCCATCGGCTGGATCGTGTGGGCCTGCTACAATGGTCACGGCGGCCTGGTCAACGAGTTCCTCTCCTGGGGCTTCTTCACCGGCTTCAGCCGGCTGTGCTACTGCATGTACGTGATCCATCGCATTGTCCAGCTGGTCAACGCGGCGCGTCTGCAGACAGACACCCACTTCTCCAACTACGATGCGGTAAGTGGTGATATTGGAGTCTCCGCAACCGATTTCCTAATCCCAAACTTCCTTTTAGATCCTCCGCTGGTGGCACGACTTCGGCATCACCCTGACCGCCTCCATCTTCGCCACGCTGGCCTTTGAGGCACCCATTTTGGGCATCGAGAAGGCCATCTTCGGCAAGCCGGCTCCCAAGAAGCCAACTCCCGGCGAACTGGCCAAAACAGCCGCTCCTGTCGAACCGAAGCCGGAAGCGAAACAGCAAGCGGAAACGGAAGTGGAGCCCAAGCTGGTGGAGGAGACCAAGGCGGAAATCACGCCCATTCCCACCAGCGAAGAGAATCCATCCAAGGCCTAGGCCCCTCAGCCTCGATACGATTTTTTTTTTCCCAATTACGAACCAATTTTTTGTGTGTAGTTAGATCTATTTATTAAAAAATTTTAAACAATCATCAGTACTTTCTTTTTTTACGGAAAAATCGAACATGAAAATGGGTAAAAATTTTGACCATCATTAATGAGACATATTTTGATGTAGAATATTAGAGAATTCACTTACAAACTCATAGAGGTATCAATCTTTAAAATCGGGATCCATTTACCCAAGTTATAGGATCTAGAAGCTCAGTTTTGGGGTCCTATGCCGGAAACCATTGGAAATTCGAAAAAATCTAACATGAAAATGGGTCAACATTTTGAGCATCGTTAAAGATACATATTTTGATGTAAAATATTAGAGAATTCAATCACAAACTTATAAAAGCATCAATCTTTAAAATCGGGAAGAAATTACCCAAGTTATGGGATGTAGAAGCTCAGTTTTGGGGTCCTATTCCGGAAACTATTGACAATACAAAAAAATCGAACATGAAAATGGGTCAAAATTTTGACCATCTTTAAAGAGACATATTTTGATGTAGAATATTAGAGAATTTACTAACAAACTCATAGAGGTATCAATCTTCAAAATCGGGATCCATTTACCCAAGTTATAGGATCTAGAAGCTCAGTTTTGGGGTCCTATGCCGGAAACCATTGGAAATTCGAAAAAATCGAACATGAAAATGGGTCAAAATTTTGAGCATCGTTAAAGATACATATTTTGATGTAAAATATTAGAGAATTCAATCACAAACTTATAAAAGCATCAATCTTTAAAATCGGGAAGAAATTACCCAAGTTATGGGATGTAGAAGCTCAGTTTTGGGGTCCTATTCCGGAAACTATTGACAATACAAAAAAATCGAACATGAAAATGGGTCAAAATTTTGACCATCTTTAAAGAGACATATTTTGATGTAGAATATTAGAGAATTTACTAACAAACTCATAGAGGTATCAATCTTCAAAATCGGGATCCATTTACCCAAGTTATAGGATCTAGAAGCTCAGTTTTGGGATCCTATGCCGGAAACCATTGGAAATTCGAAAAAATCGAACATGAAAATGGGTCAAAATTTTGAGCATCGTTAAAGATACATATTTTGATGTAAAATATTAGAGAATTCAATCACAAACTTATAAAAGCATCAATCTTTAAAATCGGGAAGAAATTACCCAAGTTATGGGATGTAGAAGCTCAGTTTTGGGGTCCTATGCCGGAAACCATTGGAAATTCGAAAAATCGAACATGAAAATGGGTCAAAATTTTGACCATCTTTAAAGAGACATATTTTGATGTAGAATATTAGAGAATTTACTAACAAACTCATAGAGGTATCAATCTTCAAAATCGGGATCCATTTACCCAAGTTATGGGATCTAGGAGCTCGGTATTGTGGTCCAATTTTAGCCATCTTTTAGCCATTTTAACCATCTGTAGAGATATAAATTTTAATGTAGAATATTAGAGAATTAAACGACAAACCACAATGTAAAAGTGCAGATCTGGGTTCACAATTTGAAAGCCATTGGAACCAATTTGTTTTTGTTCTTCCTTTGTAAAAAAAACTTAAGGAACTGATGGCGCGATCAGTTTGAAGTTGATTTCAACCAATATAACTATCAATTAAAGTCGCAAATTTAGTTTTCTAATTAGTCTTCATTAATTTTTTAACTGGTAAATTTACTGGCTATTTTGTAGGCTGGGGATTTCGAACTACTTTTTAGCCTGGCAGAGGCTGCCCAGCCGAGACGCGAACCGGGGAGTCGAGTGGTCCGGCTTATTTAGTCCCTTTGCGCACACCGGAATATTCGGGCGGCCGGAGTATGGTCACACTCTTATTTACTCGGTAAAAATGGAGGCAGAACAACAAGAATTCGTAAGTTCCGTTTTCAAGTCAAAGCAAACAAACAAATACTAATGTTGAGCACTAAAAATCGTAAAGGAGCGACAAGCGACGTTGAGGATTCCAAACTGCCCTCCAGTTTGCCAGCTAAGTTTGTGTGCGAGTGCGAGTGCGTGTGAGTGTGTCGGTATGCCAGCGCTCACCTGTAAGTGTGTGTTGGGCAAACATTTGGTGTTTCGGTATTTGTGCGTTTGTTCCGCAATTGCAGTGCCCATGTGTATGTTTGTGCATGCACGCAAGTGTGTGTGCGTGTTTATGTCGGTTAACACGTGCCGCCCCGCCCCTCCGCCAACGCCGTTCGTCTCCCTCCCACACGCATTCCGTTGCAGGCTCTCTTATCAATGCAACAACAACGAATGTGTGCATGTTGGTCGTGTGTGTGTGTGGGTTCGCTTCATTAGGGAAAGTGATTTCCGGAGTGCAGTTGCTGTTGTTGTTTCTCTTGCTGTTGCAAAAGGGTCAGAAACCGGTTTAGTTGCGGGCAAAAAACAAAAGGTGGGCGGAAAGCGGGGAAAAGCGTATGGGGGAAACCGCTTTCCCTTCGCCAAAGTAGCGCAGTTCCCCGTGGTTGTATCTCTTCGAGCCGGCCAATTTTGCATTGCACAAATCTTTGCCCCCAATCCCACTGTCAAACACACACACACATAGTTACACACACGCACACGACTGCACTGCCATTGTTTGCTTAATCATTAACGGGTGCGAGCGGGAGGGAGGACGAGCGGCGGGAGTGCGAGGGAGCGAGTAGATATATTCGTTTAGTAAGAACCTAAAAGTTAATTTTCCGTCATTTCATTGCTTCCTGCCGAAGTATCATTAAATTTCACTAAAACATACTAGTAGATACTCCAGAAACTGGGGTCACTTCACAGTGATAAACATTGTACGAAACAGTCTCCAAACATTTCTAAAATAACTGAGTGACTCACTGCTTCACCATGTTTTGTTAATTTAGTACAAAAAACACATTAAGTATCTTATTAACTATTTAGAGTGCTGGAAAATATTAATGTTCCAGTCTTGACTAGGTATTGCGTATTTTATCAATATTCCCTATGCTGAAATTCACGAATTTTCCTATGTTTTCTTTTCTCGTCGGGCGAAGCCTAAAATTGCTTTTGAGCGATCATTTTTGGGCGATCATTTCTGCGAAATTTATTTCATTTCTCATTTGTCATCCTGCTTTCGGCTTAATAATTTCCACATTTCTGCAGCGAAATTCCTTTGTAGTCGCCAGTTGTTCCCCATTTCCATTTGCCATTTTCTCAACGCCACTCGGAAGTGGCGTTGTTTATGTGCTTTCCCGATAATTTATTTATTTTCTTCTAAGCTCCCCCAACCGTCCACCTCGTAAATTCGAATTTCCTTGGAAATTCGTTTTCTGCTGCTCCAAATGGGTTTTGGGCGAAAAGTTCATTCATGCCAACCCATCGTGTGCTGATCAGGTGGGAGCACAGCAGAGGGCGGGGCAAGGCTGGGTATCAGTTGTCCAGGTCGGATGGGAGATCGCTTCCCATGAAATTCGGGGTCCAAGCAACAGCGAGTCAATGGATTTCCGAGGGATTACTTCAAGATCATTTGTATTTCAGGTCGCCTTCGCTGTAACCAATGTGATGCCCACCATCTAGGCGTTCTTTTAGATATCTTAGTGGACTATCTTGACTAACACCGGAGATTCCCATCGTCCAATGATTCATTGGACTCCCATTTCTTTAGTGGCAGTTAAAGGGTGCCGATTGGGGTTCGTTTGAGGGGAGGTCCTGAAAACGACATCCTTTGACGGCCTTTCCATCTGCACTCACTCCCGCAATTTGCGCATATTTCGTGTGCGCACAATTGATTTCACTTGAACTGACATTACCAACTACAAGTTGTTGCGTTTTCATTGTTGCATATTTGCCAACTTTTGTGGACGCCACCACCCCCATCCGCCTGTCCTTCCGCCCTCTGTCTGTGTGCTCGTCTGCTCGATGCATAAATCAAATTGCTCATAAAAAGGGCAGACAGTCGGGCACAGCGCTCTGGTTTCTGGTCCTCCATTCGGTGCCATGTGCACAAATAATTTATTTGAGCAGTAAATACGCCAGTGGCGGTGTGTTTCCCTCTTGGGGGGCATCTTTGGTTGGTGGGTTCAAAGGGGCTTTTAAAAATCACATTACAATGGAATGCGTCGAAGGAAGGTCAGAAAATCCCAGCATCCCTACCAATCCTTCAGGGCTCTCTGCTTATTGAACCTTCAGAAAGCTGAGCTTTTGAGGAGGGGAACAAACTTACTGTCACGACTGTGATTGTGAGCTCTCCTAAATAATTATCACAGAGTTCCCTGAGGCCCTATGCACACTGCATTCTCCAACCATTACCACAAAACCCCCTTTTTTGGAACCCCTTTGCGGCAGCTCCTTCAACTCCACCCCTGCTCTGCGAGCGCTTGCAGTTATGAAATATTTGTGTCCCATTGCAGTTGACTGCTCGTCCTGGGCCTCTGTCCATGCCCCCAAAAGAGTGGCTTCCCTTCTTGCTTGCCACCAAATCATTTTGCCCTTTTCGGTTGCCCTGGATTTATTATGGCATCCTTGTGCCGGGATTTTGAACCCAGCCGAGCCGGAGTACAATAACCCATGTCAGCGCAGGGCAGGATGGAATCCAGGATGCGCCACGGCCGCCTGTTGCTATGCCTGCGCTCGATTCTGGGCGGCTGGGCTTCCTCATTTGCGTTGATTAAGCCGCGAGGGCTGTGCCACAGATAGCAGCCACAATAACTTTCATTAAAAACGAAAAGCGGAGAATAAAAATAAAATGGAAAATAAACAAAACGGCCCGGGCGCTGGCGTTGCCTCTGCCTGTGCCGTTGTGCAACTGGGCCCATGTGTGTTCGCACTCGCTGGTGGAAATGGGTCAGCTCAGTCCCAATCCCAATCCCAATCCCATGCCCATATACCCATATACCCATGCTCTCTTATCATAGCCCACAGCCCAAAGTGGAACAGGCGCCCGAATCGAAACTGGAACGAGAAGGAGGGGACTGTCGTATTTCCCTCCCACCCTCTGGGAGCCCCGAGCGCCTAGCAAAAATAATATTCCGAAAATAAACAGCAGGCGGAACAATATGTACGGGGGAGAGCAAAGACGAGCCCGAATGCGAAAAAGTTTGGGAAAACTTCAGAAGGTATCTCCCCGCAGAATATCGTCTGTACTTTCGGGAGTGGAACTATGCATAGCTTCATGGCAGCGTTTTAGCTTAACCTTTACTTAATATCGCTAATAATGCATTGTACACTACCTTGTGGCCCTCAAAGCTTTTTCGCCTTCGGAAAGGCAAAGCTTTGCATCTGGAAAACTGAAGTGCGCCATTTTCCTATTACCACGCTTGGGTATTTATGGCACATATAGAGGCATTTGTACATGGGCATGGATCTAATTGTTCGAGAGTATTTCGCTGATACTCGTGTGGGTGCAAGTGGAAGCTGCTCTGAATAGTTCTTTGTACCCACTTGTATATTATTCCTAATGGTATATAGATGTGTTTATTTGTTGTCTGGGTATACATTCCTATAAAGATTTGTGGACTTGTTGTGGATGTGTTCCAGACGAGAGGCGCATTGTTTTGATTTAATGTCGTTAGGTATTAACTTGGCGATACTATTGCCTCGCATATGTGCTACTGTGGGCGAAAAGTAAGCTTAACTTGCTTGTAAAGTGATAAATATTTATTTTTTAAATCGGTTTCGACCGCTTTATACGCTTTGACATACGCTTTTTCCATCCTCGAAAATTGCCAAGTAGTTGCCAAGTATAATCTATAAAATCCCTCTATCATCAATAAAAATCTGTGGGTACTCGAAATGGAAACCCTAGTGCAGACTTGTAAGCTTACCCCTACATTACCCATACACTGTATCGAAGTGAATTCTTTAGTGGTTTTCTCAGAGATCCTAGAACCGCTGTTCTTCCCACAAAAGGAATTGGAGTTTATCCGGGATCTGCACCCTCTTAGCCCCCTAAAGCCCACAAATGGCTATTAGTTTCCGTGCCTCCTGCATGGTAACCCCTTCGATTGTTTGCCGCTCTGCGGCGGGATGTGTTTGGCGCCAAAGTGGGTCAATGGATATAGCCGTCTGGCTATCTGACTCCGGCCATTTAATCGTGGCCAGGTCCCTGGTCCGCTGCTTATTACGATTTTCCATTTACTTGTGCATAATTGGAGCTATTGCGATTGCAGGGGAGGAGGAGGAGGAGGAGGAGCAGCACTTGGTGTGCAGCAGGGCATTGTGTTTCGTTCTTGTTGTTTGCCTCTGCCTCTGCCCCATGCCAATCATGCAGGTTGTTGAACTCCCTAGACCCGACTCGCACACTCGCATGTGACCGACCGATGGAGTGGCTCTCAGAGACCAGAGACCGGGCTCCCAGCTCTTCTCTTCCGCCGTCAGTTCACTCTGACTCTGATTCTGAATCCGAATCCCAATCTGCTCCGCTGATGCTCCGCCTCTGAGCTTCAGATGCTGTTGCTGCTTCCGCAGTGATTCTTAGCGCGTACAGTAAGCACTAGATAAGGTGTTAAACGCGCGTAAATAACCCATTTTTAAGGAGTATGAAAATCAAAAAATGCCCATTGATAAGCCAGCTATATAGGGGTATCTTGCATTTCCTGGTGATTTTGTATAATTGTTCGGGTGCCTAAGTGTGGGCCAATATTTAGATAACCTAGTGGGAGGGGTGTACATTTTAGAGATCGGTACTTAACATTAAATAAACTTTTTGACTTTGCATAACTGGGAAGTTGACATACTTTACAGAGTTACTTCAGAAATGTCCCACTTTGTTCATTATGCCGTACAATCCGAAATGCAGCGTTCCAACTATTTCGCATCTTCCTGAGTTCTCACTGCGCTGTGTCTGACTTTTGGTCTTTTTCTATATCCCCCTATTCTTGGCTCTCGTCAGTTCTTTGGCTTTCTTTCGCACAATTACCACCAAAGTTTTTGGCTTCGCACTGCCTTAGTTTGGCTAGCGTCGTTGGCTGCCAGTACAAATGTAGTTTCTAATGCAAAGGGCCCATTGTCTGAGACTTCTTTTCCGCCGTTCTCGAGCTCCGTCCTCTCCATCCTCTCCAGCCACCCATCTCAGCTCATTGTGTCGTGCTCAAGTCCTCATTGCGATATTTTCTCAATTGCATTTGGACCACGGCCTGACAATGACATGTGTCCCCACATCTCATCCGAATCTTTCATCTGCCATCTCCCATCTCTCGACTCCCAGCTCGTCTTGATCCCATCCTCAACACTTTCGAATGCCGCGGGCCCTTAACCATTTCTGGCAAAAATCACAGCTGCACGGAGAAAAAATCCATTTAACTGATTTAAATTCGAAGTGATTCCAAGTTGACGCAAGCAAAGGAGTGCAGTAAAACAGCATTTCACACAGTGGTTACTGCACTTATGTGACGTCCTTCACAAACAAGCACTAGATGTTTTTAATCGTGCCTAATGTTTATTTCGCCAACTGGACTAAAACATGTAGTGGCCTTTTCCCAGTGTACAACCTAGACGAACACGTTAAAAGCAAGTTGAAAGAACTCTTAGGGGCTTTGTTGCTCTTTTTTCGCTTTTGATTGGTTTGACCGATTTACATTGTGCAAAAGAAATGAGTTTTGGGGGCTTAGAGGTGCGGTGCTAAGTGTGGGGGCCGAGGGCTTTTCATTTGTTTTGGCCTACTTGGAGCCAGGAAACATGTTGCTGCCTTTTTGTTTCCCCACATTCGGCCCTCCTTCTGCTGCTCGGAAGTTTTTAGCCATTTCTGATAATTAAAAAGGCAGCATTTCGTTTGTTTGTTTGCTTTTCTAAGGCTGCCATGCTCCCTTGGCAGTCTGCCATTGGCAGTGCCAGCAGCACGGAGCGGATTGGATTGGACAGGAGGGCCTGGCTGTGTGGCAGGCTAATTGAGTCCAATGTGGAATCCCACAGGGCTGCCAAGTACGTTCAAGCCCTGGGTTTAGCCCCAGACTGGCAGACTCTATCATAACACATCTGAAAATATTCGGAGGGCTAGCATCTCCCTATAAGGTGAATGAAACTTTATAGAGCTAGCTAAAGTGAAGTTAGGCCTGAGAGTACTCAAAATGAGCCATTGTATAGTGGGTCTTGCATATGTACCATCTTTCAAGCACTTTCTTTGTCGTGATTTTGACTCGCACACATCGCAATAGAGCAGTTTTAAGTTGGGGACATGATATAAGAAGTCTTCGGACGGAGAAATGGGGAGTGAGCTGTGCTTAGTCACGTTCCATGGCCAACCGGAGGAATGTGTCGCATCATCGAAGGCCCTACCAGGTTTTCTGTTTTCGGATGATTACGAATCTCGCTCCGTTGCGTAATCGCACGGATACACATTTTGATGGCGGCGGAATGATGCCGCCCTAATCCCATTGGCGATCACTTTCTATGGGGAACGGGGTCAACGGCGGCGGCTAATCTGTGGATCGACTCGTTTCGAGGGCGCCAGACGGTCGCATTTCTCTAAGCCCGAATCATTTTGGCAGATAAATACGGTACGGCCTTGTAGAGATGTATACCAAAATTACAATTTTATTTCATTTTCTACAGCTACTTGACAAATTCAATTTTGTTACTTTGCTAAAGATTTTAGTTGGTAGCTAGTAGCTGGAAAACCACATATACATTTTATAGATATTTTTTGGCCCAACTGGAGCATCGACCGTTGTGGGCTTCCTCCCGAAGTCGGACTGTAGCATCAGATCGATTCACCGGTATTAACATATGTGTGCTCAAGCTGCGGTGATTTCTTTTCGACGCGGACTTGTGTAAAGACGCATTGAAAAGAAAGTTTCCAGCCTGATGTGTGCTCAGCGGCGGCAGCAACAATGGCAGCAATAATAATTATAATATATAGCAACAACAGCAGAAGCGTGGTGCTCGGGTCTTTTGTCTCGTCTCAATGTCGCGCCCCTGGGTGAAAGGGGGAGGCCAGCGGGCAGCGGAAACTTAAGCGAGCGTTTTGTTTAAATAATCGAGAGACAGGCGAGCGCGCGCCGCAAGAAAGCGTAGTAATAATGAAAAATAATAACAATAATCATGCGCAAATGGTAGAAAACAAAGAGCACTCGCATATGTGGAGTGCACATGTACAGGAGTACATGTGTGAGACGGTCGTCGGACGCGAAGCAAGTGAAATTTTTTCTCCAACGACACTCGAAACTGTGGCGAAATTTCTTAACACTTTCGCAAGAAGTCATGAGCAGCGCACAGAAGATAAGTTAAGTTAATCACAAAAGCCGCTCAGCGAGCCGTGCCTTCGGGCATTGAGATTTAAGCTTGATTTAGTTGTTTTCCGCGCATTTTTATTCATTTTCATTGACGGTCTGAGCTCGATGCCCACCTCTGTTAGAATGCAGTGGGGTTTGGTCTGAAAAAGGTTTGAATACTAGAAGTATACAAGTGATGGGTATAATTTTTACAGTTTTGTAGTTCCATTTTATTTAACTCTCCAGTGCTTCTTAAAGAACTGTCTCCAAATATAAAAAAATATCCCAATTGCATTTTAATATACGTTCCACTGTACCCTCTGGCGATTAACAGATCATGATCACTGTTAATGGGCATCCTTTTAGCGTTAACATGGGCGCTCCGCTCTCTGGCCCCTCTCTCTCTTTCGCCGGCTGACATTGAACTGTGTCAGTGGCAGCAGCGACAACAACAACTACGTCTTGTAATGGGGCGTACTGCTCAGCTCCAGTCGCTCAGCCTCTCTCCGCTCCACAGTGGGCCAAAGGGGTTTTTATTTGTATTCTTTATTTTGCTGAAGGGAACTTAGCTTTAAACATTTAATTCATTTTCCTAAAACGTGTTTTTAAAGATTATGTATGGCAATGTACGATCGATTGGCTTTGATTTGTTTGGTAGTAGTAGTTCCCAGAGAAAACTGAAAACTTATGGATCGGTGTTTGTTGAAAAATATGAGGTTGCCAAAACAAACACAAGTCAGTGCCAAAGTAAACACCGGTTAAAGAAGCTACAGCACATTTCTTGAGTTTCAAACCTCGTTGTGTCGGGAAATATAGAAAATACAATTATTCCATTTGAAGTGCTATATAGGAGGAGTTTCAAAGTCAGCGTTCTTTCTTCAGAAGACTCCACCTGGCCCACTGTGCGCTTTTCTTTCTCCTGTGCGCATGCGCAGCGGCTCTGCCGACGCCAGCAGAGGCTGCTGGCCGCGTTTCTCGCCGCTTCGCTGTTCCGCCGTTCGTTATTCATTGTTTGTTGTCAGTCGACGCGCGTTCATCTCTTCTCATCCATCCGCCTCGTGCGTTCGCGCGTCTCGCTGTGATGTGCAACTAAACTGCCACAATTGTTATTTATTTATTTGTTTTTGTGGGTGCAATTCAGTGGACGTTCTGGTGCGCGTGCCTGCTAGTGTTTGTGTGAAAAATGCGCTAAAATGCAGCGAACGCATTGGAATAAGGACGAGCCGGAGGATAGGAACAACAACAGTGGCCGTGGGAGCGAGCAGGACAGCGGCTGTCACCAGCGTCTCTTCCTGTGCATTGCCAAGGTGTGTGAGTGTGCGCGGCTATCCATCTCCCTCTCGCACAGGTCTTTGATTTTTACTTTCTAAGCTTTGCTCGGCTCTTCTCTCGTCTCAGGACGCCCTCTCTGCGGGGCTCTCTCTTTTGTGCTACACATGAAAATATTAGGGCTTGTATTTCACCTCTATTACTATAATTTTTATTTTAACATTTTAATTCATTTTGGTCAGATACATCTAAGAAGTTTTCAATCAATTTTGGGTCTGGCTTTAGCTTTCCGTCCGATTGAAATCCATCTGCGTCTTTTTCCAGTGTAGCTAGTACCTACTCTCCGCCACTTGCAGTGCTTTTGCTGGGCTATTTATAGCTAGTTAGGGGCCTCTTGCTCCTTTTTCTTCTGCCTTTCCAACTTGTTGCTCTCCCCGCAGCTTCGCGCTGTATTCTTCTCTCCTTCCTCTTGATCTTTCTTCTCTAGTTCATTAGCATCGAACAAAGAGTTCTCTGAGGTTGCCTTCCCACCTGGAATTACCTGGAAAGCCAGCACCACTTACTTGTCGCAATATAGCAATATAAACTTACATATCTTATCAGATCCGACATTAAATAGAAGCCTTACTTCATTTAGGCCAAGAACACAGGGAGTACTAAACCGCCTAGTACCGGGAAACGAAGTGTTAGATCTGGAAACTTGAGATACGGTCCACAGGGGTTTGATGTTTTCTTCAGCCACTAAGTAAGACCAACTAAAGGCAGGATGGGCAAGCTTCTATTACGAAACACCTGCTTATCCGTACGTCGTGTCCATACATTCTAGTCGCCCACGTAGTTCCAGGAACATGCTGTAGATACATATTTCGAAAATTCATGGAAGCTGTTGGCAGTACGAAACCATGTTCCACTTCCATCTCGCTGGCCCTTCGCTAGCCAACAGCTGGTTTCTCTCGGTTTCGCCTCGCATTTCTTCAGCCATTGGCCAAGTTCCGTTTGGAACTCGGATTCGTACCGTGTGTAACACATCTCATCGCACCAGAAGCACGAGCGGAGCGGCAGGCCCCAGACCGACATCCATTCGCATGCAAATGAAATTTCGCCGCTGCTTCTGTGCGCATTTCTCTCTAAAAGCGTTTGTTCATATGCCAACGGGTGTGGCGGAGAGGAAAGGGGGCTGAAGGGGGCGAAAGGGGGCCTATTTGGATGGACAATGAAGATAAACCGTTTGAACAGCATAGTGGGTATTCTTGGACACAGCCCTAATGACCAGTCTGTTTCTCTTTCGTTTTTAATGGGCTTTTGAAAACACATGCATTCATGGTGCAAGCAATCTTTATACCCTTGCAGAGGGTATAATGATTCCAGTCAGAAGTTTGCAACGCAGTGAAGGAGACGTTTCCGACCCCATAATGTATATATAATCTTGATCAGCGTCAATACGAGTCGATCTAGCCATGTCCGTCTGTCCGTTCGCCTGTCCGTCCGTTTCTGCGCAAACTAGTCTCTCAGTTTTAGAGCCGGATCGAACAACTATACCTTATAGCTCCCATAGGATCTATCGGAAAATGAGTGTTAAAATAATATGAAAAAATTGTATCTTCGATGTTTTTTTTAGCATATAACCTCCTACGCTTGGAAATAACATTTTTTGATTGGTTTTGAATTTCGAATTAAATTTTATCAAAATCGGACGACTATACCATATAGCAAAAGTTGATCATTTCTTGTAACTGCAAGGGTATACAAACTTCGGCTTGCCGAAGCTAACTTCCTTTCTGGTTATTTATTTATTGTATTGCTTTATGCTAAAGTATTATTCAGGTGTTATTTTTTGGGTACAAGCTAAAGCTCTTTCCTTCACAAATCCAACAACCGCACATTGAGCTGTTACTGCAGCGGCACAGTGCGAACTGAGCGCTCTTTGTCCCGCCCCAAGTTGCCACAATCCGCCACGGGGTCAGCTCTTCTCTGCCCTCCTCATCCGTATCCCCATCTGCATCTGAAGGCCCCATACCTCTCCCCGCAAACCAATTTGCGACTGCGCATTAGGCGGAAGCCTAGTGAATGCGCCTAGCAGAGCATTTCGAGTCCGTTGCGAAAGTGCGAAAGGAAGTAGCCCCTCCTGCGAACGGAAAATGGGAAAAAAAACAGCACCCCCTTCTCTGTGGGCGCTTCCTGCTGTGGAAACTGTGCAGTATTCGCAGACAACAATCTGTCAGCAATATCCTGCATCCTGTGAAAGGAAATCGTCGAAAGGCGCCGGAATGGAGCGTAAATAATGGCGACTGCCTCGCTGGAGGATCGTGGGGGTGGAGGCCTGGGGAGTTCCCTTGATGAGGGTTATTTCCGAGCTCGCTGAAGGGTTACACCGCGAGCAACGGAACACCAAGATAAAGTGGGACTTTGACAGATTGGCATAGAACTGCCGCTTTCAGGAATCGCTTTACGTCCGTGCTTTGTAGGTAAACTAGGGCATCGTTTCAGATCAGTACTTTTAATCGTACACACGCCTTATAGAGGTGGTACAGCCATGCCTCCACTGACCCCACTGTGTCGCCAACTCGCTGACCGAGTGCAATTCAGCGTAAATGAATTCTGATTGAGTGCTCCATTTGCTACAGAGCAGTTGTTCACGACCAGAGATTAGTCAGCGGGAAATCATGAACGATGAGCGATCATCTGGGCACTGGAACCACAGTGCCTATGCTGATCAGTAGTAGGAGACCTCCCCCCATTTCTGCTTTCTCCGCCCAATCTGCATGGCTCGGTCTCGGTCTCGGTCTTGGTCTTGGTCTTGGTCTTAGTCTTCCCCCGAGTCCGACTGTTTTCCAATCGCTGATCGTTGGCTGGTTTCCAGAACCAGCGGCTTCCATGCTCGCAGTCCGTTAGCAGCGGCAAAGACTCTTCTCCAGAGATCGGAGACACCGATTTAGCCATGGCCCCGGGCGGTTTTACAGTTCCAGGTAGAACCGATCCAAACCGAACCGAACGCGGCTGGAAACTGAACGGAATGGAACGGGCTGGAACAGCTGGCGAGGTCTGTCGCTTTTACTTTGCATGCGAACAGTTAGGAAGGCTGGCGGCCGAGGCAGTCGCTGCTCTATTAACCGGCTCTGGCCAAGAGATTTACGCTGACTGTAATCACAACCATAACCATAGCCATAACCAGAACTCAGGCCGAAACCGGAAGTGAGTGAACGACGCCTTCCGCCTCTGCATCTCTCTCTTTATCTCTTTCCCTGCAAGCGCTTTCTCTCCTCAAGATACTATACATACAAGATACTATGTCTGATGTCAGACCGATTGTTTTAAGGTTTCAGTTTAACCAACTCCTTGTTTGTATTACCATGAAGTGATAATTAATCACTGACAACTCCTTTGGAACCGAAGAAACAGTGATCAGTTGCATGCATTTCTCCTTTGATCGATTGAGATGCTTTCATGGAACTGATACATCAGCGTGCACAATCGACCTTTCTTCGCAGAGCCCTCCACTGCTGACCCATTCCAGTGAACTTAGTCACAATGCGGGGCGCTCGGGGCTGCGACTCTCTCCGATAAACCTTGTTCGATTTTCAGTCCAGCCCCGCCCCGCCTCGACCCGCCCCTGCGAGCCCCGCGAGGCAAAAGTGAAAGTAGCGCCCGCGGGCCATTAGCAAGTCTCTGAAACTAGACAAGACTTGGTGACCTGTTGGCCTAGGCCAGCCGACGGATGACACATTGCAACCAAAAACCACACTGGTGCCCGAGTGCCATAACAGCTTTGGAAACAGCTTCTTTCCCGTTGGCGGAAATAGTCCAATTACAAATCATGGGACTCGGATTTCGACTCCTCACGGGCCGTTTCCTTTGAAGAAGCGAGAATCGAATATCTTATGTCATAGCCAGTAAAAGCATCAAGCCCCTGTTCCCTGGCTTCGTCGCGGTAATGTGTTCGAGGAAAGACGCCAGATAAACAAACACGATCGTCGGGAAAGAGGTGAGGATCGTAAATACGATGACGCATGGCATCGCTCACCTCTCTTTCGGGCCGCACATCGTCAGAATCCGCTTCGAAGGAATCCCTGGACCCGCACAGTGGGTCAAGGTGGTGAAAAATAGAAAAATATTTTCTGAGAAATATACGTTTTTCAATGCTAACCCATAACTATTTTGTTGTTCCCTAGAAATACCCTTGTTTATGTGCAAATTGAATCAAAATAATTACCAGTTCCAGAGAACGAAAATGTATAATCTTCGGAAAAAATCTCTCGAAGAAAGGTTCGTGGCCCCCATAAATCCACTTGCAGTATTAGTTACTTTCTTAGGAAAAAGCTTTTCAGGCAAAACGCCATTATCTCCTTTGGTTTCCGAATTGTTTTGCAAAAATCAGTGACAATTCTCAAATATTCAGCGTGAACTCGCACAAAATACGAATTAATTTATGAGAGTTCGCACACGACCGTGAGCTCGTAGGGCGGCACTTCATGCTAATTGATGGGCTGCGGTTCAGTGAATGGGAACTTCTGCGAACTCTGCCAGATAAAAGCTCGGGTTCTCGCGAACACAATTCGCCAGATAAGTTATCGCCTGTCGCAGCGCCCATCAAACACCGGCGATATCGCCGACCTGGCCCACTGTGCGCCGCCGTCGAAGGGTGACATATGGTGGCTCCGCCAGCGGTACTGCCATCGGCGACTCCCGCATGACTCAATTGGTCGGCATGCCTCCGCTGGCGCCGCCCGCGTCCCGCTTCCGAGAAGCCGCTCAACGTGTTCGCTGCCCCTGCAGTTCGTTAACCGCAGCAGAGCAGCGGCGGTACACGGATCGAAAAAATGTGACAAATCGGAAGTTCCCGTTAAGAAGACACCCAAATATTATGCTTTAGGATGCACCTCATCTCGAATGTAACTTAAGATCAATCAACAGTGTGGTGGCTGCTAACCATATCAAGTTATTTGAATGATTTTATAGGGAAAAATGATTATATCTTAGTATATGTGATCACGGTTCCAACTCTCAAAACTGTGAAGTATTGAACATTCGCTGTTCTAGACATATTATCTAAAGTAACGGCTTGCGATTAAAGTAGTTCTTAAAATAATATCAATAGTTTTAGAACCAGTTTGAGCTTTTCTACTTTGGACAGTTCTATAACGATACAAAGTTAGGGCTATACATATCTTCATTTTACCTACTTCAACCTTAGTTGGAGTAAAATATTTAATAAAGAAGTCTCTGTGCTCGCTCGCTGGCTTCGAACCCACACCCGCGTTTCTCCCAGTGTACCCGCTATCAGTCGGCGACGTCGACAGCGCTGCCTTCCGCTCTGCCCGGCGATCGAAGCCAAGTGGCCGCGAGTATTTGCAGTTTTCAGTACACGAGATACTTCGGACGCGGCGTGTCGCGACAGAGAGCCCCGAGCCCCCATATCATCATCCCTGACCTGCAGGACATCCCAGTTCTTGTCCAGGTGCCAGCAGTGCGAGTGCAGCTTCGGTGATCTGAGTTACAAGTACCCATCATCGAAACAACCAGCATGGTGCATCTGTATCAGCGCCGTCGCAGCCGCGAACAGGTGGGTTTCGGTCGGTGCCAATCGGTTCCGTTCTGGGTCTATCCGTGCGTTGGTGGAGCAATGCCTGTGCCCGTGCCTGGCATTTCGAATGTCCAATTAGCCGGCGTAGGAAATCGACTGGGTGAAGGGCTCCGGAAGAGTGAATGAAGCACTTGGAAGTCCACGGAACTCGCACCTGGGGTGGGGGTGGCAGCCACGGAGAAGCGGCGTTGGGTAAACACTGGAAAGCCCAGAAAACACCGAACGGCGATGGGGAAAAGGCCTCAATTGGCACGCCAATAATGACGAATTGCCTTTAATTGGTCAATGCCCGGCCGGCGCATGGTGCTTTAATTTCGTTGATCCGACACTTTGGCGGCTCTGGCTCCTCGCATTGCATTAACCTTGGTGTGAATCGGGGTCAGCGCCACACCCGGAGGCGCTCTGACGAGGCTGACCCATTGGGAACCGAATGAAGCTTAAGAACTGAATGGGTGCATAACTATCTCCAAGAAATGACGGTGTCAGGCACTGAGGTCGCGGAACTTGCTAGATACAGATAGTTCGACTGGAAGCGGAAAGCCGAGAGGTGGCCCATTTGTTGATACTACCCATTTGCACTCCTAATCTCGAAGATAAGGTGGGCCCGGCGCAACAGCTTGCACAATGTGCATACTGCCTATGGCACATAGTGGCATTATAGAGTGATGTGATCACGGGCGTGAGCCATTGGCTCAAAGTGAAAGATGATCGCCGTGCCCAACTGCGCGGCATCACGATGTGGTGAGAACACGAGTTCGCATTTTGCGTCACTCCGTAAAGTGCACAACTTTAGGATCCCTCGACTCTGAACTAGTTCCGCCGATCATAAAGTCGGCGGGTTTATTGATCGCAGACCTATCCCATCCCATCCAACGCCCGCGAATCAAATGGGCAGTGGCAAAGCGGAAACCAGTTGACCACTCAATGTGGGTCAGAGTGGCAGAACTAGCTCCGCAATTTAGCCAATTGTCGTAAACTCACTTGCTTATGATGGAGGTCCCAGCCTGCCAAGAGGTTCGCTCGCTGCAGATGCTTTTTATTGAGGCTATCTTTCAGGATCTCCGAGGTACTGCACAGACACTTGACGCAAGCGCTAAACCTGTGCTGTCCCAGTGCTATTTCACATAAACTCGTAATGTAATGGAATCGATTTCGATCGAATTGCCGAGGAACTGCCTCAAGGATCGGGAAATGCAACGCTATCTTTCGGAATATCCAGACATTTTGATTAAAATCGTCAAAATGGCTCTTCAAACTTTTGCATATACAAATTCTGTTGAATTTGAGTTTAATTTACTGCGGGAAATGTTCAATTTTTATGGCGCAAATCTTATTATTTAAGATCTGTTCCCTACTATTTATGGGGAACTTTTGTTTCCCATTTGAGGTTGTAAATACTATTGTTTTCTATAAAACAGATGAGGAACCTTTTTCTAATTAAATAGCTTTAGTTTTCCAAAGAACTGCTTAAGAGAATGTCGTCCAATGGATTTCTGGCTAATAGATCGTTTTTACGAAGTCATGCAGCTCTAGTTGAAGCCATTCATATTGCAAGCAAACGCCTCACACTCTCGCCTTATTTTCTGTGACTTTGCAGGCTGTGAAACAATTCATTGATCTCTGCAACAACCTGGGTGCTAACTGCAGCACGACGACAGCCACATCCCCGTCAGCTTCCTCCTCCTCAGCCAGCAGCACGCAGAACTTAATCGCGATTTTGCCGCCACACACACAGCAGCTGCAGGTGCAACTACCGGCGGCCCCGGGCGATGGAGGGGGTGGTGGAGGCGCCCCCGTGAGGCGCCACATATCGCACACGACAGCCGTGAAGTTTCTGTACGCCCGTAAGTTCGACATACCGCGAGCGGTCTCGCTGTACGAGCAGCACGAGCAGATCCGCCTCAAGGAGTATCTCTACAACATCGATCCGGACGTGGAGCCCCTGCGCTCCGAGCTGCAGACCGGCAAGTTTACCATCCTGGTGAGTGTGTGATCCTTATCCCGACCCTCGGCTGCCTTGCTAATCGCCACCTTACTTCCGCTTCAGCCCGCTCGCACCTCCAGCGGGGCCGCCATCGCCCTCTTCACCGCCAATCGACACAGTCCGCTGAGCGTCTCGCACACGACCACGCTGCAAGGCATCGTCTACCAGCTGGACAGCGCGCTCCAGGACTCGGAGACGCAGCGCGCCGGCCTCGTCTTCATCTACGACATGAGCGGCTCCAAGTACTCGAACTTCGACTACGACCTCTCCCAGAAGATTCTCACGCTGCTCAAGGTGAGTTATCGATGGCATACTTTTGGGCGGTGGGTCCGTGGGGAAATCTGAGAGGGATCTTCAGTCGTAGTGGAAGGCGGTGGTTTTTATACACAGAAGCTATAATATTATCTTTAGGATCTCGAAATTATTTTTACTGATCAGTTCTACTCATGTATGCCTTTGCTTAAAGCCTGAAAGGGTTGTGTAAACATATGTACCTTCAAAAGTTTCTATTATTATTTAGTATGTTATATTATATTATTTAGTATAGAAAGTACCTCTTGAAAGACTCTTAAATATGATTTTAGTTTGGTATTGGAAGAATATTGTTTAGAGGGATAGGAATCAACCAGCCAGGTTAAATTTAATCAATGCGAAAAACATTTCTAATCAATGAAAGATTGATTGAAAAGTTTGTTATTATATTAGAAAAAAACCGATGATGTTTAATATGGAAATGGAAGTACCCTTTACTAGAATTATGTGATTTGTATCTTTTTCTTGAAATATTTAGCTTAGAAGTATATAAAATCAACCGGCCAGGTGCAATCCGAGCAAAATTTAGGACATTTCTTATTTATGCTTTGTTAAGTTAACTTGTTGCAGTATGCATCTGGTTTTGAATAAGTAAAGAACAACCTTTAAGATACTGCACTTCTACTCGCAAAGTTTTTGCCCGAAATGTGTCTGCTTCGGAGTGCAATCCGACACATTTCCAGGTGGCCTGACATCACAGTGTGCCCCATTGTGGCACTTCCGGCCCTCGTCGTGGCAAGTCAAAAGTCAACAGTCAACAGCCAGCAGTCAACGCAACCCAATCCCAGCTTGCCCCACAAAGGCACGAAGCGTGGCACCGCGGCCCCTGAAATTAAAATATCAAACATGCCTCTATTAATACAAAAGATATTTCTCATTTGGTGTGTGCGTTTGCGTTGTTCCACGGGCCCGTATACGCGCAATCTTTTTTGTCGCATCTGCGAATCCAGTATCCGCGCATCCAACTATCCAACTATCCGACTATCCGAGTTTCTGTGCCAAGTGGCCTGTGGATTCCCCATCAACGGAATGGCGGAAAAATGTCTTCAAGCTGAAAATTTCTGTCTCGTTTCGCTGGCTTTTCATGTCATGCGTCAAATTTCGCTGTTGTATTTGTTCATATTTACTTTGTGGTTCTTGTTGATTGAAAGGAAGTGGGAGGGATCTTGGAAATCATGGTCGGCATGGGGCAAGTTCTTGATTTACATGGATGTCGGATTAGGTTTCTGATTTGTGGTGCATCAAACCATTTTTCGAGGCAATTCAAGCTTAAATTCGGGAATTTTATAATCAAATTTTAAGATTATAAACAGAAGGAATATAATAATTATATATTGTATCATCTTACATCTTAACCCTAAGGGTTTTCCATGGAAATGTGGAGTATAAAATATAAGGTAATAGTTAGGTTTATTATGTTAGGATTATTATATTATTTTAGTTATTATATTAGGATTGATAACCCCTTTTTGTGCTATGGTAGTTTCCTGTTTCCGAACTAGCTTTGAAAAGTGCCCTGTGGGCCGCTTTGAGGCCTGTTGGGACTTTCTCCATTCCTCCGCTGTGCCGCCCGTAAAAGTTAGTTATTCGCTTTGTTTTTACATGGACTCCCATAAAATATTACTGTCGTACCTGACTCGGTAATCCTTGTTGTAGGAAGTCGTTGAGTGCACACAATCAGCGCTTGAGCGAAACCGGGAAGAGGGAAGCCCCCTCTGGAAGTACACTCCCGCAGGGGGTGGTGGGTGGCTGTGGCGGTAGGTAGGCGGTGGGTGGCCTGGCTATCGCAGCATGCGGTGCGTGGGCGGCGGCCTTCGTCTGCCCACGCGAACGATGAAAGCAACTACCTCATGCATACCAACGCACTCCCTTAGTCACGCAGAATAAGACGTCATTTTGATTGGGGACAACCCACTGTCGCCACCCCCACACCGCCACCACGCCTACCACCCCTCCCCCACTATTTGCATAAATAAAAAATGTGCAAAAACAACAACAGGTAGCTGACATCCCGGCCTGTTGTTGTTGCTGCTCTGATGTCTTGTTTTCCATTTCATTTGCGCTCCGTTTGCTCGAGTCCCACATTTGTGTGCTCTTTGCTGTCTGGCTGTTTGTCTTGGAATTGCGTTCTTCATTTCGTCCTACTGGAAACGTACAGTTCCCAGAGATCGTACTGCGAAGTGTACAGGGCACGCCATATATGTACCTAAGTATTTTGGGGGACTTTTGGTTCGGGGCCCAGAGAAATCGCCGGCCGGCATTGAAAATCGACGACCATTGGAGCCTCTCGACACATTTCGCTCGATTTGCCAAAAAGCCTCTTCAGGTTGATAGATATATATGAATAAACATTTACATTGGTGTTTATCTACCTACCCGTATTTGTATACATAATCTACCCACTCGGACGTACAAGCTGGGAAAGTCAAATAACACTCATTATTTGTTATCTAATATAATCTATTAGTCATTTCTATAGAAATGGATTTATTTCATCCCTCGGGTACACTTTACTTTTTGAACCCACTAAGATTAGGTACATCTTATGTTGGAAGTAAAATTAATTTAATTTTGGCCAGATTTATGAGAAAATTATACAAATATTATTACAACATTTTTACAAATATTATATTGAATATTACTCTTAATATGTTATCGAATATAATCTATTAGTCATTTCATTGGACACGGATATATTTCATACCACTTTGGGGTACACTTTTATAATTCAAGGAGCAAAGACTAGGTACATGTTATGTTTGAAATAATTTGCGTTTAAGTTTGACCAGATTAATGGGAAAAACTTAAAATATAGACCGATAGATTCAATAGTAGATTAGTAAAAAAATGTTACAATATTTAGTTCGTTCTTTGTTTATAATATAAGGTTGCACATATCATTAGCTATGTTTGTGACCACGACTGTCTAATACATGCACATCCATCCATGTACATTTATATATTTCATTCTGCTACGAAAATCAAAACGCACAAAAAATAAAGTTAACAATAAAAGCGATTCGGCGTGGGCGCGCTCTTCCCCGCCAATGGAAGGCCAGTGGTCGGAGCGAGACGGGGATAGGTGTAGGTGGGAGAGGAAGAGGAAGTGCGGGAGAATGAGAGAGTGTCCAAAAAGCGTTCTCTTTGGCGCGTGTCTTAGTGCTTTTTTACTACTATTGTTTTTGGGAATGGGAGAAAGAGAGAGCGAGGATAAACAGCGTTGGCGGTAAGCTCGAAGTCAGTGACGTCATGGTGACTGAAAGAAGCGAGGCAAACACAAACTTTGGCTTGTACCAAGGCGCGTATGCGCAATATTTTGGGTCCAATCACGCATACGCAGCGTTGTCGCAATGGGAAGACCGCAGCACACACACACACTTGAAAAGAGTGGAATGTGCCCACGCTTTTTCACTCTCACTTTTACGCTGAGATTCGGGGGGGCAGAGAGAGAGAGAGAGAGACTCTGTTTATGGGTAATCAAATTAATGAAATTGTGATCACATCGAGTAATTTTTCCTCTTTTGCCAATAAAAGGTAAGGTTTGGGATTTGACTATAGCTATATTCGCATTTCAATATTCAAAGCGTGGCAAACGTGAATTATTTCAGACGGGGTTCTCTTTATTATCACGAAGTCGGTAGATCATGAAGCTTATGGCATAAACACGGCGAGAGAGGTCGGAAGAGAGGGCAAAGCTTCGTCGCGCTCTCTTCCGCTGGGTCGCTTGTGGCTATCTTACGCTTGTGCTTGATTAACTAATTCAGTTGACGTGTTCTAGTCGAACGTTATAGATTGTATCCAACAGATCCAACTATCCCATCCCCCATCCATCCCCAAAGCATACGAACGGTACGAGCGGTGAAAATGTGCGTCGATATGGAAAAGCCATTTCCCATTTCCACCCAGCACGCGTGTGAAAGTTTTCATCTATTTTCTTCGGTTGCCCCCGTTTCTTTTTTGGCTGCTGCACTTGGCCCACAAACACTTCATCAAACAGTGATTGACGGCGGGATAATTTGGTCGTATTTATAGAAGCAGATCGTTCGCTCGGGAAAGCGGTGCGCAGTTCATTCATTGCTCGGTTGGCTTAAATACACGATTAATACCCGATGACGCCGACCGATATGTTAACGCTTTTGTTATTGTTGCTCGATACGTCGGCTGCCGCTGTGTGTTATTTTTACAACGTGCTTTTTGTTGCCACAGCCGTTCGCTTCGACATTGACGCAAATGTTTAGACCAGACCCGAGTCTCTAAAATGCAAATTTATACGCCAGAAACAGAAACGACAGAATTGTACGCCCTCGGAACGTGGATTACTCCGCTTCCGCATTACAAGAGTGGTTCCGGAAAATCCGAAAAAAAAATAAAACCATCGAAAAGTCCAAAAAATAAATACAGTCTGCCCCGACAACTCCCCGAAAAGTCCAATATTCCATTTAAATGACTAATTAAGAAATTGGTGGCGTGTTTTCCAAATACATTTTAAAATACCACAGTAAATAATTTGATGGCTTTTGAACGTGGGACCTTTGCTTTAATTTTTATTGATAATTCAGAAATTACCTTGTTGCGTAATTCAATGGATAGCCATAGCCATAGAATAGCCAAAAAAAGAAGCCTAAAGATTGGGTTTACAAAAAAGACTTATCTTATCAAAGCTATTACTATTTCTAGTCCATTTATAGTAGCTTCTTTTTGGTCGGGAAATGGTACTTAAAAAACTTCTGCTTTTTGGCTTAGTTTTTGCTTAGCTTAATAAAAAAACAATATTAGTAAATTTCAAAAGCACAGTCATCAATGCATCGGTACTTTAGAATGTATTTATTTGTCACTTGATGTCACTGTCAATATTAGTTATTGTGCTTTTGTTTAAACTTAATGGGCTTTAAATTCAATCTTTTTATCACAAGTATCTTCTTACTCAAACATTTCTTTAAATTGCCTAGACAATATTTTTGCAACCATAAAGTGTTAGGCGCATAATATCCTGCTTTCTAAATGGGGCTGGCAACCCTGCTGGCAACTTCAACCACTTGAGCCACCCACTCGCGAGCAATCGACAGCTGCATCGCATGCAACCTTGCACTCGCAAACCAACCCCTAGCACTCCGGCTCTCTCTCTCGCGCTTCCTTTCTCCGTCCCTCGCTCTCCCAACAACCCCCTGGTGTCCAGTCCACCAGGGTTGCCAGAGAGCAGTCCGCTGCCGATGGTGGTGGCAAAAAGAGAGCGCGTGCGCCGAGAACGTAGCCGCAAAATAGCAAAAAAAATATCAGAAAAAGCAAAACGAATCGAAAAAAATAAAATAAAGCAGCCACAGCAGTCAGACGTAGTTCAGCTTTCCACGACGACGCGCAACAAACAAACTACATAAAGAAAAGCGAGAAAATCCAATGAAACGCAGCGGCCAAAAAGAGACAACTCAGAGGCGTAGGAAAATCGAAATCTGAGTCGAAATATTGCAAAACCGAAGAAAATTCAAGATTGAAATTGTTGCTCAGCCAAAAGAGAAATACTTCTGCTAACCAGTTGAAAAATTCTTGTTTGTTTTTCTTGTTTTTCCAAGTGCAAAGAAAAGTGGAAAACTCTCTGTGCCTGTGTGTGTGTATGTGTGTATCTGAAATCAGCTTTAGTTTGTTGAATGTTCCACACGCACTTTGCAGCAACAAATTCGCGGATCCCCTAGCTGGGTGAAAAACGGACGAAAAGTATCTGCGAGTTCGCAGATTTTGCAAAACAAACTGAACTTTAACCTAGACTGTAACCGAAAAACCGAACCTCAAATGCGTATCCTTTTTGTTTTGTTTTTTCCCCGTTGAAACCCCAACAATCCCAACCCAACCCCCGAATGTCTGCCGTTTGACCCGTCAGAAGATAAAGGGAGGATGTGCATGCATCCCATTGTGTAATGTGACAAATCGGCAGCACACAAAAATAATAGCAAAAACAAAAAATACGAAACACACGCAAGTAAAGTTATGTAAAATTGTTCGGTTGCAAGTGCACGCAATTAGCATTTAATTGTGCGAACCACACTATATATTACAATAAAAATCTGAATAATTAGACAGCCGCGGTGGCGGCAGCAACAACAACAATAGCAACAACGCGGCAATCAACAACAATCCATAACAACGCCAACGCGCCACTCAGGTACATGCTAATACAGATACAGCTACAGATACAGATAGCCTGGGATACGGATAGATATACAAAATATATAGGTGTATATATATGTACCCATCGCCTATATGGACAGAGAGTCGCCCCCTGACTGATTTGTAAAGACCTCGCCAAAAACATTTCTATTTGCTGTTTTCGCTGTCTTTTGTTTTCAAGGAAATCACTTTTTGTTTTCGGCTATTTGTGGACAACAAACATTTATTTTTAATTTGAATTTTGTTTATGATTCATTAGCCTGGGCTTTCGCAGTGATTCACGTTTTAAGTTGATCGCGGTGCTTAGGCAAATCACAGCTACTCCATCCCGCGGATTGAGCCCGATGTGTTTGTTGCTCAATTAGCCAAAGCCAGGGACTTTGGATGGGACGTTTGTGTCAAAGTAGGTCAGCTAATTGGGTTAGCCCGGCTGGAGGCGAAACTATTGTTGGCCGGGAGCACTCATCAGGGGACACCTAGGCTCTGGGCCTATTTAGATGAAATAGGGGGGTTGACAAGGGGGTATTTATAGATCATAAACGAATGAGTTTAAAAAAGGGTAAGCCTAAATAAAAAGGCTTATGTTGAGAAAAGAGAGAAACTTACAAAATTGTATATATGTTGAAATTACAAATCGAACTTATCGATACTAAATGGTAATCGAAATAACCATTACTCTTTACCATCTGAATGTATAGCAAGACTGATTTACTTAAAATTGCAATTAGCGTCACTAATTACTTGTCAAAGTAAGAAATACCATTGAACTGTCTGACTTAAGCAGACTTTTTTAAAAACAAAGTAATCGTTGTGTATCGAATTAATCGTTTTTGTGTTTTCAAAGAAAATCCAACTTCATTTATTAAAAATCGAAATTTCCCAAATCTAAGTCACTTTAAAGCTGATTATACCGCCAAGAAATCCCGAGATACTGCTCCCACCACCACATTCTCAGCGAGCTGCCTTATGCAGATATCTTGGGGTTCTCGCAGTCGACCATCAATGGCAGGTGATACGCGACTTTTGTTTTCTTTGCGCTTACCTGTCCTCTCCGCTGCCTGCCTTCGAGACAACAAAAGCTGCTGCTGCGACTGTCATTCACAGAGCTTGACAAAAATCAACAACAATAGGAGCAACAGCAGCAACAACATGGGCAAATACGCCAATAATACCGGGGGGAAGTGGTAGAACTGGGGTAGGAATACGGAGACCGAGGAGGAACAAGTGGAGGCAATCAAACACAGCTGTTGGCGGTGGCTCAACGGCGCGTACACATTTTGCTGCCACTTTTTACTTCTTACCTTTTGATTTATATCCCCCGGTGTCTGCTCGTTTTTGAATACACAAAGGTACATATTTGTGTGTGTCATTTTTCTATACGCCAAAGAAAGAGTGCTAGTTACAGTGCGTATCAGAAGTTTGAGACAGTTGACCATTCAATCGAGAAAGGCAGGTAATTTGTGGATTAAGTTTCGAAAATAGATATCGATATTTTCGTTATTAGTTATCGGCTGGGATCAGTTGATATAGCTGTTATATTATTGAAGTTACGTATCATTTAGTTTAAGTAAAGTATTCAACAGATTTATTCAATGAACTATGATGTACTCTAATCAAAAATCGAAAAAATCGATATTAGTTATCGACTGGGATCAATGGGTAAATTGTTTGTACCTTGTTGTTTATCCGCCTGATTGATGCAACCCTATGTAGGTGTATCCAAAAGGCTTGTGTATCAGTTCTACTTCCATTTATCAAAAATTAAAACAATCGATGTAAGTTATCGACCAGAATTACCCAACCATTTGAGAGCCATTTGCAACTAGAGTGCTGGCATACGTTATGATAAATATTGAATGTATCGCATGCAGCCCTTCGACCTTTCGAATGACAAGTGTTTTAAGTATTTGCCCGTGTCTCCGTCTCCAAGGGACTTTCAATTGATTGGCTTGCGGCCTTACACATATCATATTCTGGGCAAATAAGCCTCGATTCGGTTGGGATCTCCCACATGTGTGTGCGATAGTCGAGTCGAGCCGTCAGTCAATCAGCGTGAAGAGCTCTCCAATTAGCATGGCTTATCCGGAGCCATCAAATATTGATTCCCCTTACGGATGGATTCTTGTCTTCTGTGCGACTGTTCCACCTGCAGCCGAATAGTATTTATTATTTATCTTCAGTACAACACAACTGAAAACTGGCTTAGCTTTTTGCCTCTGACATATTGTTATTTTTTCGCTTTCTACTTGAACCTTTTCGTTGTAAACATTTCTGCTTCGGTTTTCCTGTTATACTGCTCGGCTGTACTTGAAGATGGCGAGAAACTATATCTTTATAGATATTTAAAGTTGAATTAAGCTGTTCTTAAGTTATTTCCACCTCGGCTTTGCATCATTTCTCAAAAATAGAAATACTTCAATTAGATAATTGAACAAAGCTGATTAATCATAAGTTACCGATGGCCATTTCCCATGATCTCTTGGCCCCGAGTTCGCTTGTTCATTTTTCTTTGGGCCTCTTCCTCCCTTTTGTCCCCTCGTTTATCGGTTTGTTTGCTGTGCGTGCCGCTTTCGCCTTTTTTGGCCAACGCCGACGACAAATTCGTTTCATGCCCAAAGACGGGGACAAGCTTAAAACGCATTACCAATTTTGGTCATGGCTAATTTCACATATTTATTTATTGTTTCGCCCCCTTTGCATGTGTGGTATATGGAATATGACTGAGAAATGGTCGGGGAGAAAAAAGCAAGCATACTGGCCACTTTTTACACATGGCTGGGACCGCGTGGCGTATACTTGATAACATTTTCAACTTTGATTGCGTCGATTCCGCAGAATTTCCTGGCTAATTGGGTTCCTCGTGAGTCCCCCTTGACATTTGTAGATTGCAATTGAATTGCATCTTCTGAATTCCCAGAAAGTGCCACTGCATGTAAATGATATTCTCCGTAATTAAGGGTTTGATTTCAGGGAACTATTGAGTTTATTGCAAGCTGGTGTTCCTTTACCTGGTGTTCGTTATTCGTGGAAGTGATCAAAGTTGATTAATTATCGCCTACACCGTATCCTTTCTGTTTTGATTGGATTTCGCCTTGACCATGATGAAAAGTATAATTAAGCTGAAATTGAATGCTTGCATCAGATTCCCAGAAGCCATCCAATTAGGCCAGCTTACCTCCATATTTCGCAACCAGGACTAAAAGTCGATTGTGGCACTTGAGGTGAGTTATTATACACTGGAAGGAATCTTGGGACAGTGTTGGAAGGTGGTATTGCAACACGCGAATGACAACCTTCTGTTTCGGTGTTGAAAAGCTATGTTGCTTCAATTGTGGTTCAAGAGGACTTGTCTTAAGATACAAAAAACCTCAACAACGTCTGTCTTCACTGCCACTTTTGAATATCATTTGTGACACACTGAAAAGATTCTGTTACGACGCAGTGTTGGAAAGTGGTATTGCATGCATCCTTTAAAAATTGCACCTGATTGCCTGTTATGATTTGTAAATATATTAGCTTACCAGTTTCTCTCTGTGCATGATAAGCATTAGGCAGCTTCTGCTTGTGCCGCCAAAGTTGCTAATTTTAGCTTGAGCCAGGAATAAACTTCATATAACAATATCCAACTTCCCCAGCATCCCACACATTTTTGCAGCCAAGTAACCGGGACTGCTTTCAGCAAAGTGGGGTCCCCAGTCAAGTCGTCGGGAAGAATCGGGAGTAAAACGCATGCCAAGGCACGTTAAGCTGCCCACTCGAGTCCCATCAGGAAAATTCCTCCCTGTTCGTTTTTTCTGCTCTCTGCCGGAGGGGGCGTGGCACATCGGCGGGGCGGTGGGCGGAGGTTAAAAGGTTGGGGAAAGGGTGAAATCCGGGGACGCGAAGGTGGATGCTTCAAGTTTGTTCCAAGTTTCATTCAACTTTTGCGCAGACTTTTTGGCCCCCAAGGCAAATAATCTGGCCAAGAATAGCAAAAATTTCATGCTGTTCACCTGCCAGTGTTCGTTTTTTCTGTGGGATGTGTTTGTCAATTAAAAGTGTGCATGTGGGGTGGCTGGCTGACGGAACATTGTGATTGTTATTATTGGATTGCCTGCTATCTGAGCGCCGGCAGCCCCCAATTGGATTCTAATTGGATGTGGGAATAACCAGAAATTGGGGTGTTGAAAAAGCGGATGGCATGTGACCCTGAAACGCCGGGCGACAAGTTCGATATTTGTGCTTTGGGTTGTAGTTTCGGTTCCAGTGTATATACCTTTGCTGCCACAATGTGCAACAAAAATGAAAACAAGAAAGAAACACGTACGAATACTCCCAATTATGAGTCATAAGCACCCCTAAAGTTCACATGCCAGAAGAGAATGGGAAATGAAATGTTATACAATCTTTCATCATTACTTTTTGTTGTTAACCATTCAAATTTCTTCGAGGCACGCAGCTTGCATTATTTATTGGCCAAGTTGGGGAAATGGCCGGAAGAAAGTCGATTATTTATTCGCTCTATCGAGTACTGCTGATATGCAAATTGGACAACTAAAGGACATGAGAACTACTTTCCAGGGAAATAATTCATAGAATATAAACGGAAAAACTAAAATAGTAATGAATTGCGTTGCCTACTTTCGAACTTTGGAAAGTTAATGCTTATTTATTACGAAGGGAAAGTATTTAAGGTGCAAAATGTAAAGGGCTTTCGACAAGGGCTCGAAAATAATAGGTTATACAAGGAATACTGGAATAATGGAAATACTATTAAGAAGCATCCATAGGGTGGAAGCAAATGATAAAGTTTTTAAAACCAGCTTGAAGAGAATTAACAATAATATTGCCTACTTCCTGCATGCCATCTTCAGAAATTGTGCAGCACTGAAAGAAACCGTGCTTTCTGCGAGTGTGTTGGGATTAACTGTACCTAATAGGCCAAGCGTCTGTGCAAGTAATCTTTACCAAAAGAAATAGAAAAGTAAATAGCCTTTACTTTGAAGAAGAAAATTAATATAGCCCACTTTCCAGCATAACACACATTGGGATTGTGCAACACTGAAAGCAAGTTCGCATGCGTGTGTGCTGGGATCAAAGTGAAAGTGCACATGAAAACAAACTGGAAGGCAACACGAAGGCATGAGAAAGGGGGCAGGGCAGGGGAGAACACGAAGATGAAGATGGAGACTGAGACTGAGAAGATGAAAGGAAGTTGTGTGTTGCGTGTGTGTGAGCGTGCTGCCTGCATTTCTGCGTGTGTGTATGATTTGATGATGCAATCTTTAGCAGAAGAAGAAGAAATACGTGGGGGCCAGTGTTGGGAAGTTCACCCAACTTAATTGAAATGTTGGCAATTAGAATTTATTGGGCCAACAATGGAGGCAAGCAGGGAAGCGCAATATTTTTAGGTGAACTGCGAAAAGAACTTTTAATTAAATTTTCCACGAGCACAAGCGTGAGCGGGTGTGTGGGTGTGTGTGCTTATATTGGTTGTGATTGTGCGTTTAATTAAAGTGCACTTGTTGTTGCTTTTACCGCACTATCTGTGGATTTTTCCTCTTTTTCCCACTGCCCGCTGACCTTAATCTGCTTGCTGCACTGCTTTTGGGGCCAATAAACTAAATAATGATGGCATGGATGATATATCGTACATGCATGTGTTCGCATGGGTCTACATACACATCAAAATCAAACCCACCCACACCCCTTTCTCTTTCACCGACCCCCTCTCCCTGTACCTGCACATACCGCTCTCTCTTTCGCTGGGAAATCACATTTCACCTTTGAGGGAAGCCAAGTTTTCCACTTGTTGTTTTTGCCGTATCTCAATGTGCCATCGACGAAAAATGCCGCAACGAAATTCGCTCAACATTTGCCCAACTGGGTGAAGGTTGCCGGTTGGCTTTCCACTCCCCACCAGCCCACCACCACCCACTTTTCCTCGTTCTCAGCCGAACCGTTGAATGTTGTCGCAGTTTTCTCCAGCCGCCTACCTCGCGGCCCTCCAACTTAATCAGGGCTGCGTGTGGTCAGCCGAAAGCTTGTGTACTATGAAAGTAAGCTGGCAAGGACTCACTCTGGTGGCGAGAAATGAGGTATCTTTGCTCACTAGCGGCGAAAGTCCATGCTCAGCTGAGGTCAACAGTGCATAAAGAGTTTTGGGTGCAAATTTGGCAGCTGTGGCTCTGGTTTGTATAAGTTTTTCATTGCATTTAAGAGATCTCTAGAGCTCGTAATTTGTATACAAGAAAGTAAAAGGATCTCATGAAATTACTTTTGGATTATCAAAGTTGGTTGGGACTTATGGCAATTGTTAAGGACACATAGGTTCCTTTTGCAGATTCCTTATCGATTCGACAATCTTTCTGAGTACACAATCTTTCTAAGAACATAAAGGTTTCTCTGCATCAAAGTTGGCCTTATACTATGGGATGTGGTTTCTGTGATTAAACCCAAACGGTGTTCTAAATTTTCCGAGAACTGCGTCTGTTCTTTTGAACCCCCTCTGCCGTTGGTCTCGGCGCAAGAGGCAACAGAGAGAGAACCAGGGCATTTCATTCGGTTGCGTGTTAATTAATAAATACAAAGCTTTTTAGTCGGAACTCGTGCCATGTGCAGGTCAGCTTGGTTTATTGCAGAAGGTTTCCCTGGAAATGGAAATGGGAAATTGTATCTCTGGCTTCTGCCACGCCTGAGCTTGTCATGCGCCTCCCCCTCCTCCTCTTTGGCCCGATGCACAGGAGTATTCACTATCAATATTTCTGGGAAAACTGCAGGCTGTGCGTGGGAGGTGGGTGATAAGAAAGTTTCATCAGCAGACGTTCGCAGTCATCGCCGCTTTGAATGCAAAATCAAAGCTGCAGAGTGGAGTTCTGGGGAAAATGGCACAAAAATGTCAGATGCCACAAAGTGCTTCTCGGTAAAACGAAAGTACGATGTCTTGTCTATCGACTGTGTGTCATTAAAAACTTCCTGCGAAACGCCTAATTGCTTACTGAGCTCGTGGACATTAATCCTACTTTTGATCTTGACACGAGTGTCAATTAGGGACATAAAATCAATAACAATGGGACGAAGCTAATGGCAAGCACGCCCAAAGATACGGGGAAATGTGCCTAAAGGGTTTATAGAGGCAATAACTGCTAAGAGGATTATTTTAAATTCTTTTTTAAAGTTTTGGGTATAACAACGATTTTTTAATAGCGTTAGGGAAGACGGCTTAGATTTTAATGTCCTTTCGATCCCAGCTGATTAAGATTCTTTTGAAGTCATTAATATTGTTTACATATATTTTTTTCGCTCCACTAAAGTATTACTTTTAGCTCCAATTTAATAATTTTTGACAATGGACTAAGATGTCTTAAATGTTAATATCCTTTTCACACTTATTAAGCAAGAGACTATACTATAAGTTATAAAACCAAAAACCTGGCTGATTTAGGAACTGTTGGGGACTTCAAAACGGGTACTGCTGTAGAAGATACATCACAATTAAATATAATAGTCCTTTCAATAACCAGCTCTAATCCCGGAAACATTCGACTTCCATTCCAGGGCGGCTATCCGGCGCGTCTGAAGAAGGTGCTGATCGTGACGGCGCCGCTGTGGTTCAAGGCGCCCTTCAAGATCCTGCGTCTGTTCGTGCGCGAGAAGCTGCGCGAGCGAGTGTTCACTGTATCGGTGCCCCAGTTGGCGCTGCACGTGCCGCGCAAGGCGCTGCCCATTCACCTGGGTGGCACGCTGGAGGTGGATCACGCCACATGGTTGCTCAGCTGCCGCCAATCGATGACGAATCGTGAGGACGAGCTGCTGGCCAATATCGTGGGTGTGGCCGGGTCGGGCTCTGCAACTGGGTCGGCGGCAGTGGCCACCAATGGCACGGAGTCGGCGGAGGCCGCGGCAACTGCGGGAGCCACGATAATCAGCGCCGTCCACCAGCTGGGCGACAACAATACCACCGTGGTGACCGTCAGCAATGGCGTGGGCCCGGCCGGAGGAGCTGCGTCCGCGGCGGCAGCGTCGGCCGTGAGCTGCAGTTCCGAGCCCAACGAAAACATCACAATCAACGGACTGAGTCCCAGCCACCGTCAGGCGAACAACAGCAGCGGCAGCAGCAGTAACGCCACAGCAGCCAATCCCCTCAAGCTCAACACGAGTGGCGCGGCGGAGAACAACAGCACCGCCGCCGCCACGGCCGCAGGAGCAGCTGGAGCAACTGGCGGCACCACCAGCACCACCACCACCAACGGAGGCGGCGAGTTCTGGTCGGAGAATCCGCCGAGCAGCGCCTCGTCCGGCTTCAGCGACGACGACAGTCTGGCCGGCCAGGAAGGCGACCCGAAGCCCATCGACCAGATTGTCCAGATGGTCAAGCAGCGCGGTCGCCATGGGCTGATCAAGGAGTACGCGGACATTCGGAACAGGGCGCCCGAGGGCACCTTTTTGCATGCGAGGTGGGTGTGCACTTCCTGCTGAACCATTTCAAAATATCGTAAATCTTTTAGGCCTGATCTTCAGGCAACAACATAGTTAGAATTTTCTGAAGAATTCCCGATTTGTATATTCTTACATTGAGTTAACTTATGGCAAAGGCTTGCCCATATTCAAAAGCGAATTCTCCAGCTTTTCGCATTACATCAGAAAGCTTGCTATATTTTATTTCCAATTCCCCTATCTCAAATATTTAAATACTTAACGAATTTTCTCGAAACCCTGCAGGATGCGCGCCAACCTGACCAAGAATCGCTACACAGACGTCCTCTGCTACGACCACAGTCGCGTGGTACTGGCCCACGAAGACGGCGACGAGCCGTCGGATTACATAAATGCGAATTTCGTCGATGGCTACAAACAGAAGAATGCCTATATTTCAACTCAAGGTGCGAGTGAGCCACCTGGCTTTCCATTTATGAACTACAAGCTAATGAACTTTGGATTTGCCAACAGGTCCATTACCAAAGACATCCCAGGACTTTTGGCGCATGATCTGGGAGCAACATTGTTTAGTTATAGTGATGACGACGCGCGTTATGGAGCGCGGACGCGTTAAATGCGGCCAGTACTGGGAGCCGACTGAAGAAAGTTCCTTAGAGTTTGGCGACTACCATGTGCGAACAATTAGCGTTGAGTGCAACGAGGACTATATGGTGGCCTCGTTGGAATTGAGAAACATAAAGGTGCAGTCCCCCAAACTGGCGAGCTACCCGAGAACTTTATGATTAACTCGTATTTCGTTTACTTCACAAACAGACTGACGAAATACGCAATGTCTCACATTGGCAGTTCACCAGCTGGCCGGACTACGGGGTGCCCAGCTCGGCCATGGCCATGCTGAACTTCCTGCAGAAGGTGCGCGAGAAGCAGGCGGAGATGGTCAGCGCCCTGGGCGACACCTGGGCGGGCCACGCCCGCGGACCGCCCATTGTGGTGCACTGCAGTGCAGGCATTGGACGAACAGGTGAGCCGAACGGAGGCCCATCCCTGCCGGCAGATTCACTGACCCACCTCCGATCCACAGGCACATTCATCACCCTGGACATTTGCATATCGCGGCTTGAGGACGTGGGCACGGCGGACATACGCGGCACCGTGGAGAAGATCCGCTCGCAGCGCGCCTACTCCATCCAGATGCCCGATCAGTATGTGTTCTGCCACCTGGCCCTCATCGAGTACGCCTACTCGCGCGGCATGCTGCAGACCGTCGACCTGGCCGGCTTCGATGAGCGCGAACAGGACTCGGAGTAGGCCGCCTCCAGGTGTCTGTTGCGCAAGCGGACGGGAAAACAACTTGTATACAGAGTACTTTTACTTTATACCTTCGCAAATTGGTACACACGGACGAGAAACCGAATAATTGTATGTTTTACCTTGCAAATTGGAGAGTAACTTTTCCGACTAGATGTTCGTCCTGATTATGATACAATATGATATGATATGCTATATGGTATATAAGATGCGTGAGGAGCGATGGCAAGCACAGACGGATTCCGAGGTACGAGAAAGTTGGAAATGTGTAGAGTGTAGAGTAACCAATTTACGTTAATCTATTATTTTTTTTTAATATTATTACATACCAAGCTATAGTTGTATAGCAAAAACATCTATATATAAACATTATTTAAATTAAATTTAAACTAAATGAAAAACAAATAGCTAAAATAAAGAGGAAACAAAACAAATCAAAACCAGCCGCATTAGCGAAGCAAAAGCTGGAAAATAATCAGCGAAGAGTGTTTAACCATCAAGACAAAGTTAACTACAGTCCGCAGATGAAGATGAGGAGTACAACGAAGGATCAGGATGAGAACGAGGAAGAGGACGAGGAGCAGGATCAAACCGTCCGGCGGAGAGTCAGAGTCGGAGGAGCGGACGTTTCTTGTGCATTTTGCCCCCATCTCAACCCACGTGGAGCCACGGCGCGGGGCGAGTTTCCTAAAAGCAACCAGATAGTTACATAACCTATATAGCATATGCCTAGGTCAACGTACCGCATATATACGAATATATGTATAACGAATATAGAAGTACCGGAGGAAATCAGATTTAAGCACTGTTCAATGTTGTTGCCACGAAAATAGCCCAAGGGAGGGGAGTGATCTTCTCCAGCCTGCTGCCCTCCTGGCCGCATCTTCTCCAGATGTGACCCCAACCGAAGCCCCCACCCACTCTTCGCCTCCCAGCTGTTAAATGTGTATTCCTTCTGTTTTTACCCCATTTTTTGTTTTCTTTGCTAATTCTTTACGGATACTTATAAATAGAGCGAAATAAGTGTATTATCGTGCAGAGGGTCGTAGTGAATTTTACTTAAATTTTTTTTACCAACTAAACACAAATAGTTGAAAGCGCCGAAAGCGAGTATTACACAAAAGCAGAAAATAAGAAACAAATATCTGACATGCCTTCTTTCCTACATATTTCATATGCCAAGCGAATCTAAAACGGATCTAGCAATCGTAATGAGAGTAAATGAAGGAAAACCAAACATATTTTGTATTACTTTTTTAAATAACAAGATCTATATAAAATGATGAATCAAGTCACAAGAATGGCAGCTTTCTCGAACGAAAAACGAAATATTAAGTGTAATTATGTGTATGTAAGTCGGACAGAATGCATTTTCTTCGTGCATCTTCGCGAAAGTATTATAAATATTTATATATATAAAGAAATTAAGTGCATATACTGCGACACACATCTGCAAGAAAGATAAATATATACGTTTTTTTTCTCATCATGTTTGCATGCATGTAAATACGAATACCTACGAAATATATAGTATTTTGGTGCGAATTCAAAGATAGCCCGCACTGTGCTCCAAGAAGAAGCAAACACACTCTCCATACACACACTCTACCACTCACACGTATATCATTAGAATTGTAAAAGCTGTGATCAACCCGAATGAAATGCAAGTCGAAATTGGAGCCACAGACACTCCTCGCACAGCCAGTCAAGTCAGACCATTGAGTCGCATGTATACTCCACAGAATGCTTGATCGCAGTCGCAGAACAGAACCACTTTCAATTCTTTCAAAGGCCTTTTCCGAGAGAAACAAAGAACAAGAAACCTAACCAGATCGCATAACGATTAATGAATATGAATACTCACCTCCCAGATCGATGGGCGTTCTATTTTTATAATGCTTGACACACAGAGATCATACTGCATATAATCGAAAAACCCGAACAAGGAGACCCAAAGATACCACGATGATAACTATAAATATTTTTTGTAGGCTCCTGGCGCGGAGTGGAGGAAAGAATTTATTTAATATATATATATATATATGTTTAGATATATATCTATGTACTAACACATGTATGAAAATTAGCAAAATTTCTTCAAGTGTAATTTAAACTTAGCTAGAGTCACAAGCCTTTGTTCTCCGTTCAAGCGAGGTGTGAAGAGAATTACCTAGTACGAGTACTCAGAAGTGTTGCCTGTGTCACGATGCTTTCAGAAAGCTTTGCTGCGCACAACATGCACCGCAAAATCGAAAGCCACTCACAAGATCGATCGATCCAGCCCACCCTTAACCAACTCTTGACTAGATCTATCCACTAACTAGCATCCCCCGTCGCCACTTTTTCCCGCATATTGAATACTCGCATTTGTCGCGCACTTGCATAAGAGAATACGACTAATCTCCACCAATCCAGCTATCAAGTAATCCGGTAATCCACTGAACCAGCTCAAAACCACAGGGAGACACACTGTACAGACACCGGCAAACCAGTCCAAGATCCAGTCCAAGAACCCAAAACACGGAAGTCTTAGCCTAGAGAAATGGTCGCATAATATTTAAGGGCATATAAGTATGTTATCCTTTCAAGAAGACAAACAAAACCAAAATAACTTGATGTAAAAGCAAAATGCATTTTGCAGTTAAAAACAAATAAAAGTAAAAAAGAAAATTGTGGATAAAATATATAGAAAATTGAATACATTTGGCTCGTTTCAGCGGATTTATTGGGGGTATTTTTTTGGGCATTTTAAACGTGTGGTAAGAAATGGTAGGTTTTGCCGAAATATGCGTATGCAAATTGAGCCTGAAAATGGCGCTATCTTGACCATGTCGTGCGCTGCCAAAATGAGCCTGAAAATGTCGCTATCTTGACAATTTTGAGCCTGAAAGTGACGCTATCTTGACAATATTGTGCGTTGCCAAAATGAGCCTGAAAATGTCGCTATCTTGACAATTTTGAGCCTGAAAGTGACGCTATCTTGACAAATTTAAGCCTGAAAGTGACGCTATCTTGACAATATTGTGCGTTGCCAAAATGAGCCTGAAAATGTCGCTATCTTGACAATTTAGAGCCTGAAAATGGCGCTATCTTGACAATTTTGAGCCTGAAAGTGACGCTATCTTGACAATATTGTGCGTTGCCAAAATGAGCCTGAAAATGGCGCTATCTTAACAATTTTGAGCCTGAAAGTGACGATATCTTGACCGTGGCGTACATTTATAAGGTTGTTGGCTCTTCAAACCTGGGACCGTTGATTCATAAATAACCACAACAATCACAGCTTTGCTTTCGAAGTAAAAGGCTCACATTTATTTGTTAATAATTATAGTTAATTTGTTCATAAATACACGCACATTAATAATTCTTTAAAACAATTCATTTATCAATAAGTAGTTCAAAAAGCGTTTTATATCTTCCTATCTCTGTCTCTTTCACTGACTCCATGTCTATCGCTCTGTCTCTCTCCATCTCCGGTTCTCCGTCTCTTTCGCTTTCCGTATTAACTAATGCCAAAAATACATGTAAACAAATCACCATTTAGTTATCTTTTCGTTCCGTTCTCGCTTTCGATTAATACTAGTAATAATAAAAAAGTTTTTTCTTTTGTTTTCAATTATTTAGCTACGTTTTGGAATTTTGTATGTTTTCGTTAAATATATAATCCGTATAATTATATGCGCCGAAAGAACCAATAAAGCCGAAGCAACGCACTGGACCAATTTGTAATCGTTGGCAAAACAGCAGCCAATTGTTGTATATATAATATACCATATAGACCCGCTGGGAGCTGCCATGTGCAGTCCATCCTGGCCAGAGATTTGGTCAAGTGACAGGCGGGATGCACAGGGAAACTTCCGCACAGATAGTCAAAGGGTTCGTACATAAATTAAAAAACAATTTACGTACTTTTTGGGTTGAAGGAGAGAGGGGGAGTAATATATATATATGCTATATAATAACTGACATCCACAATACGCTTATTTTGGAATGCACACATCTAGGGAGTGTTCAAATTTGAGTTGGAATTCGAGTTAAGGCTAAGACAACATTATAAGCTAGTTAAGTATTGGCGTAGTAGAGTTGCTCTGCTCTCGTCATCATTCTTTGGGGCCTGTTCAACAGCGTTCGTATCTGTATCCGAATCTGCCGGAGCAGCGTTTTCGCTTTGAAAATTTCTCTAGAGGCAGTTGGCATCGTTTCGAATTCGATTGTAAGTCAGGCAGAGAGTCAAGCGAAGGATCCTTAGGCTTAGGGGTTATACAGGGTGTAGATCTTAGGACTAATGACTGGCGGCGCTGGCAAGCCGTTTTGCTCTTGAGGTAACACTTCCATTCAGTGAACGGCAAACGAAGGCAAAGGCAAATTATCTACGAACTAGGGGTGACATGCCTAAAGTAGCGAGTCTGTCTATGGCTAGGCTTTTCACGTTTCTTTCTTTCTTTTTTAAGGGGACGGGTAACCTACGTATATAAATAACTACAGTACAACCCGGGGCGTTGCAGAAATCCTAGTAAATTTATACAAAATTAGGAAGCCTAGAAATAGCTAACAAGTATGGAGTACCAAAAGATTAAGAAGTCCATCTCAGTTACCTAACATCTTATATAAATCGTAGTATATTCAAGCATACGCATTTGAAACCAAATAATTTTAAGAAGTAAGAATATTTGAAATGCCGCAGTTTGCCCTAAGGAAGTTCAACAGGTTCATATTCGGTAATCTTTTCGGAGAATATTGGGGATTGGCAATGGAAACCTAGTAAGAAACATTTAAAATGCCGATTGCCTTCAATTCAATACATCTCATAACAAACTCTAGGTCAAGCTCCTGGGATTTCTGCATCACCCCGAATTCCTACACTTAGGCAAGTTATAAAAAACTTCTAAAATCGAAATAAAGCGTTTTGGGGTGTTTCTGTGGGTGCAACAAGGTGAGGCTGAGGTGCAATATCACGTGCCTACTCGATGCCGAACGTGTTGGTCTCCTCGACGGCCAGCAGCAGCTTCTCGTAGAGCAGCTCGGGCGTGGGATAGGGCGGCAGGTCCAGCCGGTTGAAGCAGGTGTGGGCGCGGGGCAGGGCGTTCGGCTTGCCCCACTTCTCGATGCAAAAGCGCCGCGGGCCTGTCGATCCGCGCAGCGCGGAGAAGCCCTCGTAGGGAATGCTCGAGGTGCCTGTCACGAACTGCAGCAGCCGCAGGCGCTGCTCGTTGCTGAAGCGCTCGATGACCTGCCAGAACCACACGATCACCTGGTGGTTGTCGTGGTAGCCGGAGCGGTACTCCGTGTTAAGGCGCCAGTCGTTGGTGTCTATCTCGGCGGTGCCGGCGATCACCAGCTCCAGTTCCCGGGCATCGAAGACGGAGACGAGGCGCGAGTCGACCACCTCGTAGAAGCCGCGCACCAGCGACTCGGTCTGCTCCTGGACGCCGCGCTCCAGCCGCCACTTGATCATGCGCTCCAGGTACTCCTTCTTGTTCTTCTCGTTGACAATGATGTTCTTGCCGCCGGGCTTCAGTTCGCGCTCCACCACGCGGCCGAGCAACTCCTCGGTGACGCAGAACGTGAGGCCCAGATCCACGCCGGTGCCGATGTCGTTGTCGCGTATCCACTGCAGCGACTGATGGAACTCGTTGTCCAGCGACTCCAGGTCGCTGAGCGCCACCGGCAGGCGCAGCAGCGCCTTGTAGAAGGGTCGCGTGAAGAAGGCGTCCAGCAGGTACTGGTGCACCAGGGCCAGGCCCAGCACCCGGCCGCTGAAGCGGAACCAGTCGTGGCAGTTGTCTACGAAGGCCGACAGCGGCGACACCTGCACCGTGTACGTGTCGTTGGCCGAGTACTCGAACAGGCCGTAGTACGGGTTGAACAGCTCGCGGGACAGCAGGAAGAAGAACTCGCGCGAGGGCCCGCCGTAGTCCAGGCCCTCCTCCGTGTCCCAGAGCACGGCGAGGCGGCCGCGCTGCAGGTCCTTCTTGTTGGCGGACATGATGCGGCGGAAGGCGTCCTCCAGCAGGTGGCTGCGGCGGATGTGCAGTCTGGAAAGAGAGATTACCGCATTAGTTTGGCTCCATCCTGGGAGTGTTTCAGGGTCTCAGCTGGTTTGTCTTAGCTTAAGGGGCTTCGCACACTGAAACTTTTTAGTAGTTCATTGTTATAGAGTTTAAGAATCGAAGATATACTATTTTACATTACTGTTCCTTCGCAGTTAAAGTGTATGATGCCCCTTAGAACCCATTTTCCCACCCCGGATACTCACTTTAGCTTGTGGGGCCCCTGGCCGTAGCCCTTGGACTCCAGTTTGCGGTAGAAGCTGCGCAGCTTGGCCTCGAAGTCCCTGCGGAACGGAGGCGGCGCCCGCTGCGGCATCCGGGAACTCAGGACCGGCGATCCCTGCGGGCTGCGCTCTTCGATAGGAACATAGCTCATGATCTCCTGCTCAAACAGGCTGCGTGGGAGGAGATAGGAGGTGGAAAATCGTTAGATACGAGCTAAAATTAGTTGCACTCAATGGGAAGACAGCGATTAGCTACGGGGCCATAAATCTGCGGCCAGAACTCTCCGCCGTTGGTGGCGTCATTTTCCAGCGGCGCTTTTGACGGCTCACGGCTAATCCGACAATTGATTAGCCCCACGCGGCAGAGCCCCAGCACATCCGACAGCCCGGAAAGGACGCCGGTCCGAACGGCGATTGATAGCGCCGATAGCGGACAAAGGAGATAAATGCGGTTCGGACTTTGGATGCCATATGGACTCCCACCGAGAGAAATCGAGCAACAGTGCCGAAATGTATCATGCAAAGAACATATCACCATGTTATATCTTTGAGTATCTAATTTAATGATGGCAAAAAATGAATAACTTTAAACGATCATAGACCATTATTAAATATAATTTCAAACCATAATGAATCATACACAGGTCATATTATAATATGGTATCCTTATACACCTTTTATAATAGGCTCATTAAAGTGAATTTCCTCATGCATATTCTTAGATTTATAGATTCAAAAAGGAAGTGTTCTGTAGTACAGAATCCACACCAAACCATGGACATTCCTAAGGCCATAGAACATTTTGAAACACTGTATCTCAAACAGCACAGTGGTACGTGCACTTGTGCCTACTTTTGAGTAATGTATTTAAATCAAAATACTCGAAGCCAATAAGATTGAGTCCTCAGAATTGGCTACTTCCTAAAGAACATGGTATCTTAAAAAGTATAATATCTGTGCATTCAAAATGGACTTCCGAACTACCGAACTAACTGCATTAAGAACCCATTTAATATCTGAGAAATGTAATAACAATCAATCGAAGTCCCCCAGCTAACTGCTCCCCACAATGGTTGCTAAAATCCAACTACGCACCAATCCCTAAACACTTGTTCACTTGAAAATCATACGATTGCAGCTGGCCGGCACGTCACTCGGCGACACATGTACTGCGAACAGAGTGATAGAACCGATTCTGGCGTCGATCCATTTGCATCGAATTCAGCGGCGATGAAATCAGACCGCAGACCGGAGACCGGAGACCAGAGGCCAGAGGCCAGAGATGACCAATGCGAAAGGTCGGGGGGCAAGTGATTTGTCAGGGGCATCAATGCGCGCGCCTAGAGTACACTTTTTAGACGAGCCCGGCGCAGTCTTTCTTCCGCCCCCGGCGGGCCACGCCCCCTCTGCCGCGGCCAAAGACCGCCAAAGATTTCTCACCGCCAGGCGGAAGAATCGCTCGGCCGCCGGCTGCCGGCTGCCAATCAGTGCAATCGATTAGGTCAAAGGCGACCTTCGCCCAGAAGCCAGAACACACTTTTCCCTGGCTTTTTGCCCAGCTGTATTAACTATTCCGATTCTAAGTAGTTAGTCCGCAGCTAAATTGCCGTTTGGTCGCGCCTTTTGCTTTTGCCGCGGCGGCCTTCAACTTGAAACTGAAAATTGGCCAATTAATAACGCGAATTATGGCGGTCAGCCGCGGTCGCCACGAACAAGTAACTAATTTTTCGGGGGGAGCGATCGGATCGCATTGGATCGGCCCGTATCGCATCGAGTGGATAGTGACAAAGCAGGCGTTTGCCCGCAATTATCGCCCGCTCGGAAGTGACTAATTCGGCAATTGGGCCCCCTCCTTCGGGGCTCATTAGCAGTGCTTTTGGGCAGATGGAAATGGAAGCGGATCGATTAATGGCCGCACACATGCCGTGTCAAATTACCTCCGAATTACTAGCCTAGTGAAATTCTTGCAAAATTATTGGAACAGGAAGCCGCAATTAACGCAAATTAAGTGGCGAGAACAGAGCCCCCGGAAAATAAAGGCGCGCAAAGGCAAGTGGCTCTGCGGTGACACCCACTTCAAACACCAACAAAGAGCCGTCGATCGCCTTTCTGCGGGGCTTTGGGCGATAGGCCGTGGGCGGTGGGCGTGGCCGGACGGCGGGGATCCATAAACACTTGATGCAATCGCTCCGGGTCACTGACTGCGCCCGAAGAAAGGCCGCGTAAGCACGGAAACGCCAAGGGATTGGCTTTCATATCTGGAGAACGGCTCTTTCTCTGGGCACGATTGACCGCTGATTACCTTTACTATACTCTTTCCCATCGGAACTAGTCACCCTGACACTGAATGATCCACTGAAGCGTTTGCTTGAGGAAATCAATTGTTTATCCTCTCAGGATCTGACTATATTATATCCCAAAACAAGGCACTCACTTTACATTATATCACAATTGAAGTATTTATATATATAAAACAAGAAGTACTCGCTATATATAAAATGTTTACCTAATATTAACCACAGCGGAACTGTTCTACGTTATTTATAATAATAATTGATGGTAATTGGATCAGATGATCTAACATTGCTGTTTCGGCTTCGAACTCCACATTTTTCTCATAAATAGGGTGTTTTATTAATGTTCAGATGATCTGCTCATAACTTTCGAAAGTATAGATCACAGTAGGATTTTTCTGAAGAAATACAGTTTACCCGCGAGCAAGCTCTCGAAGACCAAAGACACAACAGTCCCCTTCAGTTCCCCAGCACATTTTACATCCCATCATATACCTATGAATGCACCACCGACTTCACCCACATTCCACAAATTATTCGCTAATATTTGGAATTGCCGCGAGCTGTACCCATCCGCGTATATGAAACATGATATGATAAGGCAGCGGGGCGCTTTATGCTGGTCGGGGCAGCAAAACAGCATTTGAATATGTTTATGCGGCGACTCACGTACTTCTCCCACATGTGGAAGGTGTAGACGAACTTGGAGAAGAGACCCATTTGGAGGGCTGTAAATCCGAAATGGATTCTCAATTAGCAGTGCACTAAATTCACAAAAAGCCAGGAACCGAAAAAACACAAAGCTAGGTAGAGGCCCGAATCACCAGCGATAACCTCGGCTATATCGAATCCCAATCCAACTGAGGCAGCCAGGCGACTGAGTTGGGCTCCCACCTGGTGCTCGCTCCGATTCGATTCCACTCCGAGCTGCACCACCACCAGATGCACTGGGGCAGTAGGAGGGCGGCAGATACCGCGATAAGCTGATAAGCGCGGCGGCGATAATGGAGCCTTAACCCATTGGGTCTTCGACCGCCTCTGGGCGCGTTTGCGGGGTTGGATATTACTTTTGTTATGATATTTTCCATTTGGTTTCTGCGGAGAGCTGTTTTAGTTTCCAGGAATATGCACCTAATATGTTTCATTTCCAACGATTGGCAAAGGAATGTGGTCTTACGCCAGAGAATATAATATCTCAACACCCACGCTATCCTATCAACCTCACTCTGTGGGAAATGTTAACTATCAATGTAATAAGAAAAATAATTTTTTATGCACGAGAGTACCATTTAAAAATGATATATGATTTTGAAAATTTGAGTATATTATTAACAATCAATATATCTATATATAATAATGAATTTATAATCTTTAAACAACTACCGAAGAAGCAGTAAAATATATTTTAAAGTATTAAAATTATGAAAGGTTTTCGAGCACTTCCCCCTTTAAAACCGTCTAAACGAGCAGTCCACATAAAACTCTTGGGCAAGCGAAATCTAATCCAAAATCACTCAGAATAGTTACAACACTGCCCCACTAATTGGTAAAATGTATGTCCCGATAAGTACAGGCCAAGTGCTCGGCCCAAAAAGTAATTGGGTAATGTGAACGCACCACTCGACCCTAACCGACTAGCCACATGTCCTCGAGCCTCAGGGATCCAGTGACAGGGAGCTCCGCAACCGGACACCCGCCAGAAAAATAGAGCCGTTGGGATGGACAGAGAACTGTGATGGGAGATGGGAGATGGGAGATGGGTGATGGGTTCCCACATCGCCGTCCCACAAACTACTCGTAATTGTGCGAACTGTTTACTTGGCATTCCGCAGCATTCCTGAGCATTCCCGGAGCCAGGGGAACTGGAGTCGGGGATCCGCGGACCGGAGGGCCAGAGCCGCAACGTGGGAACGGAATGGGACCCGGAGGAGTCGGCGGCTGGAACCCGATCTGCGCGGACAGAAAAGTGCAGGCCCGGCGGAATGGTAAACAAAGTCGGATGCAGCGCGGGGTGCAAAGGGGGCTGGGGCTGTGGAACAGGATGTGATCTCGTTCTGCATGCGCTGCACTTCTATGAAGCCCAGCCACTACTCGCGGCAAGTGCATGGGGGGCGGGAGACTGGGCAGAGATGAGCAAACACTTCTCGGGTGACTCAAAAACAAAGTATTAGATTATTGTGAAATAACAAAGAGTACTTGGATTGGGCATACAGCTGCTACTTATGAGTAGCATCTCAGGGAAGGAAACTAGATGCAGTCTTATTAAAAAACTCCAGTAATTAGGATACCGCAAAAATAAGACAGAATCTATGGGCTAATAATAAGTGAAGATGTCGGAAATGAGCTTAACTTCCGAGTTGAAACTCTCGTTATTACCTTTTCTTTATACTTCTAATCTGAGGGGTTATATACTAAATTCTATCAAAGGAGTTGATTATATAACGATTACTTAAAAATCCAATAAATAGGTTGAATAAGTGTAATAATACGGATTAGCTACCAGAAGAAAATGTAACTTTTGAGCTAGAATTTAGCTTATATAAAATATCCCGACTACTCTTCATCCTTTTAAATATTCTAAATATTTTAAAAATTTATATATAGTTAAATTAATATAAAATAGGAATTGATCTATTAACATACAGTAGAGCCTCTCCTTGGTTCCAAATTCCACCTAGTACTGTTTTCGGCAGTATATCCAACCACAGTAAATGGTAAATTGGTATCTTTGGGGAACACACTTATGCGGTTGATACGAGTTTGGGGTTCCTCAAAAGTGTTGTGACTTAAAGAAAAAAGTTCCCTTAAACCGATCGCTTGCTACTCCGAGGGTACTTTCCAGCCCATCGTTATGTTTTCCAGGGGGTTTTCAAGGGGTTTCTACTGCCACTCGAGCTACTTACACGGCCCACACGATGTAGGCAGCCTTCGACAGAAAGCCCATCTTGTTGTGCGCCCAAAGCCTGGAGCACCGGGGAGTTGACCATCACTGAGGACGCCGCAGAGTTGGCTCCTTGCGGTTACTTCGCCAGCCGGAGGGGAGCGGGCGCGAACCGGTTAACGGACAGTACCAGTAGGGGCGGTATCGGTTGGAATCGGTTGTGCTGGGCCGCGAATCGGAAACGGGGCGACGTGTGCTCGCGCTGCGGCTGTTGAAGCGCTTCTGGTGGTGGAAGCTCACTATGCGACGACAAAACGGAGCCCGCCGCAACGAGGCGGCAGAAGCGGCAGAAGCGGCGGCAGCGGCGACGAGCGCTAGCCGGCGGAGTCACAGATAAACAAAACAAAACTATGCACATGAACTACAGAAAGTGTAGTAGAACAGAGCTCCAACTCTCCAGGCGGAGGGGTCTACGGCGATCGAAAGCTGTGCAGCATGCGCCCTGTGGTACATGCTGTGCGGTATTGGGTGTGGGGTGGTTGAGCTCGGCGTATGCTTCCCCAGTGGCCGACGGTGGCAGAATGCTGGCGTTTGCCTAGCCGCCGAGCCGATAAATATGAAATTCAATTCAATTTGGGCGGCAAAGGAAATTATTTAATTATTCGCTGGTGCTGGTGCTGCTTTCGGTCGGCTTTTCGTCGTTCAGTTCTGTTTTGGTTTCGGTTTCGCTGGTGTTTTTGTTTTTCGGCTTTGTGCAAGGCGGCGATCGCGGTGCAGCGCCGCCGCCGAACTCCCAGTAGCAGCGCGGCGGCACAGTGGTCAGCGGAAGGGGTCAAGACTGAGGTACGAGTGGTCAGGGGTCTCAGAATAGTCTTAAATGCAATGCATGGATTGCTAAAACTGCCAGGCTCCATTAAATACCATAGTTGAAAGTAGATTTTACAAGATCAATTGTGAGAAAAACAATTACAAAAAAAATGTACAAAAACATATTTTTAAAAACCCATCAAAATTCCAGATAACATGCATAAAAAACTAGTTCTTAAAACTTTCTGAAGCAATTAAAATACTATGATGATCTCGAAGAAAATATAGCCCTAACAAGAATAAGTTTTAAAAAATGTTTATATTAATATTTGTCATCTGTCTACCTAGAAATCATTTCTAGGAATGATATTCAAGAGAAAGTACTTCTTCTTAAGGTTCCTTATCTTCCCATAACTAACAAAGGTTAATATATTTATTTTATTTGGTATCTAGAAAACTCTTTAAGGAATGATATTTCAAGATATACTACTTGTAACTTAATTGAGGAGTTCTTGAAGGCTTCTTATTATACCATATATCATGTTCTTTATAGTAACTGAACCCTGGCTTCTGGAAACCCTAACAAAAGATTCGTTTCCAAGCGAATAGTTTCCTTTGCAATGGAGGATTAAGATAGTTTGTGAACTGCTTTAAGACATCATCTAGATACCTAGATACCTTCTGCTTAAGATACCAAGGCCTGAAAACCAAAAGACCTGGACACACTGTGCCGCCCGTCAGCTGTTGCCGGCATGACTTCGGGTGTGTGTTGGGGTCGGATTCGGTCTCTTGCTCGTGTTTGGGTTTGGGCTCGGATTCGGATTCGGAATCGGCACTCGCTGCCACCGATCGGGATTGAGTCACCCCCATGAGGAGTGCACTTCAAACGATCGACGACAGCCCCATGCCAGCGATGGCGAGCCACTCGCATGGCGTTTGCTGGGTGAGTGTGTGGCGTTGGTCATGGTTATAATTGTCCGCTCATCACTCCGCCACGAGAACGACGACGACGACGACGACGACGACGACGACGACGGCAGCGACTGAAACCACCACTCCCACTCCCTTTCTAACTGGAACTAGTGCCACGCCCCGCAGTTAGCACGCCCCAAAACGGAAGCCAGCCACAACAGAACGCGAAAACACACCACAAACAGACGCCGGCCACTGTCTCCATGGCTGCCTGCCTGGCTGCCCTTCCTGCCCTGCCCCAATGCCCCCATCCCCCAATGCTCCAGTGCCTCATTGATCCCATGTCCGCGTCCAAAATTAAGCGCATGCACGCATGCGCAGCCGCCCAAAAGCCCAATGAACTGTAAACAAGCAGCGAACAACGGCAAAAACTAGAAAAATCGAACCTTCCCTTCTACGGGTCAAATTTAAAAGGCAAACAGCAGTTAACCCAACTCCACCGACAACTTCCTGCTCCAAAACAACCAAGTGACAATTCCAATACCCTTAAGACTTCGTTATCTAATCTAATAATACATTTTTTACTATTTTATATGCCTTTTATGCAATCAGTGTTCAACAGAAATCGGATGTATTAATAAAACAGAAATAAAGCATTTTCCAACACTGTCTATGTGAATGCTTTACACCTACTTTTTTAGAAACCCTGTTGGATGGGTACAGTTTTAAAAAATATTAAGTTCTGCATCTATATCATTTAATAAATGTATTCTTTTAAATATTGTCTTTTTTTTGGGTTCACAGAAACAGTGCCTTTCCCAACACTGATTATAATAAATTAGATTAATAAAGTACAGTTTTTTTTAGTATTATTATTCTTTAGCGAACAGAGATATACCCCAGGAAAGATCATTCCAAACTTGTCAGTGCCTTGGCGACAGCGACGAAGTTCAATGATGACGATTACCAGAGCGACTAGAGACTACGGGCGAGGGTGCCAATGATAATGATAATACTGGCTGATGACGATGACGACACGGCCACACCCCCGCCTGGAAGAAAGACGATCGTTGGGGACTCGGAATTGGAAATGGAATTGGAGTTGCTATGGCTGCGCAGCTAGTCTTCGCTCCCCGCTTCGCCAATAAATTATGCTTCATTTGGAATTGGGTTAAATTGGGAGCCGGGCAAGGGGCATAATAGCGGATTAGTGGGGAGAGTGCCAAGTTTATGGGGCAGCTGCTGTGGCTTTAGGGCGTTGCCCTGCCGCAAAGGGGCGTGGCTGCCCCGAACTTGGAATGTCCCAGCCAGGCAGTAAATACATCCAAGATCGCTCAATAAATAACCATCTGCAGTTATCGGAATTGTTTTCAGGTAATCCACCAATGAACGGCATTTAGCCAACTGGCGAAATGTGTGGGTAAATAGATGGCTTATTAATTGCTCACTGGCTCGAGAAAGGGGTGGCAGTGGGCCGTGGGGTTACCTCATCCGAACCTATGAGTAATGGCCAAGTGCAGATTGTCCGGGGCTGCGCTTTCTGATCTAAGCCTGTCCTACGGGGAGTTGTGCAATCCGCTTCGTGTGTTTCCCCAATCCGAGCGGTTTCGAATGCTTGTGTAAATAATTCTCCTAACAAGCTTGTTAGCTGGAATTCCTAACGATGCAATACGTCTCTTATGGACCAGTCGAGAGGTTGAGTTTCAATATTTTATTTTGGGCCCTTTGCTGACGGACATAGTTCACACTCTTCAAAATGCTATCAATCATATATTTTGAGCTTCATTTTTTATCAAACATATGTACTTTCACTATCCTTAAAAACCACTAATATTTTATTGAATTTTTAAGAATGGTTCTTTAATATTATAATTTTATGAAGGCAAGACCAAGAATCCTTATAAAACTCTAATTAGATCTTATATTCTTGTGACCCTTTTGAACTCTTATCCTCTTAAATTTCAGTTTAAAGTTCAGGTTATGCTGACTTCCTATCAGAATTTGAACTTTAAAGCAATTACAAACTATTTACGGGCACTTTGAACGTTTTTGTTGGCTCTGCTCCTTTGTTTTCCCTATCTACAAGGACGCCTGCTCTACCAGAAGTATTTATGCCCCTCTGTATATTTCCTCTACAACGAGGGGAAAACTCCCACGGCTCTTTTCCCAATGAGGCTCGACAATTTGGCTAATTGAAATGCAATTAAATGGCTCGATCGGAACTGTTGGTGGCCGCCGCGGAATATCGACAAGTTGAGAGCTTAATCTCTCGACTTCAATTTCCATTTCCATTCCGATTTTGCCGGCGCCGAGATTGGGATTAAGATTAAGGCCAGCACACTGCACGTCGGATGCAGTTCCTCAATTTTTGTGGTCGGGGCGGGCGGTGGATGTGAGTGCTTTTGAAGAAACACGGCCAATTAGACAATAAGCAATGAGATTAGAAGCCAAGACGAAGTGCCAGCCTTGCCGTGGGTAGGTGGTGAGGTGCTTGGTCCGTTTGCTTTGTTGGACGTGTTTGGCGTTTCGGAAAATTAGCCAACAACCTTCGACACGGTTTTCAAAAGCAATTAAACCACACACACACTCGCTCGCGGAGCACTCAAGCAGGACCGCCGCCAAAATCGATTGAAGCCAACAGCCACAGAGCCGAAGTCAAAAACCCACACCACATCCACAGCCAAAACCAAACTAATCCGCACCGAGCCACGAAAATGACGCACCAATGCAATTTCAGGCCAGGTGGATTCGCATTCGGACTCCGATTTGGACTTGGACTCGCCCTGGCGCTGGGGGACCTTCGTCAAGTGCAGGTGGAGCTACTGGCTGACGGCCACCGGTGCGTCATGTGAGCGGGACCACTGCGAGGGGTTCATTAGCACCGCGGCAGCTCCGAGGGCTTCCAGCTGTCTGGCAGGTGGAAGCCACAACAAAATATTGATTCAAAGAGATAGTAAGCTAAATAAATTGAATTCAAGATATCTACGCATTACCCAAACTATGAAATTTTTAAATTTCAAGTTCAAGTTTGGGTACCTATTCCGAAAACCATAGGAAATACAGAAAAGTCGAACTTGAACATGGCCTAAAATTTTGACCCTCGTAAAAGAGACAAACTTAAATGTAGATTAATAGAAAATGCAACTACAAACTCATAGAGGTATCAATCTTCAAAATCGGGAGGAAGTTACCCAAGTTATGGGACCTGGAAGTGCAGTTTGGGGTTCCTATTCCGAGACAAACTTAAATGAAGAATAATAGAAAATGAAGCTACAAACTCATAGAGGTATCAATCTTCAAAATCGGGAGGAAATTACCCAAGTTATGGGACCTGGAAGTGCAGTTTTGGGTTCCTATTCCGAAAACCATTGGAAATAAGGACAAATGGAACATGAAAATGGGATAAAATTTTGACCCTCGTAAAAGAGACAAATTTTAATGTAGAATAATAGAAAATGCAACCACAAACTCATAGAGATATCAATCTTCAAAATCGGAAGGAAATTACCCAAGCTATGGGACCTGGAAGTGCAGTTTTGGGTTCATGTTTTGAAAACCATTGGAAATACGGACAAATGGAACATGAAAATGGGCTAAAATTTTGACCCTCGTAAAAGAGAAAAATTTTAATGTAGAATAATAGAAAATTCAACCACACATTACCAAAGTAGTAGAAATTATGTTATGTTTAAATCACAATTGATAAATTTGACCCTCCTTTAAAATACATATTGTAATGCATAAATTAAAGTATTCGACCACAAACCAATTTAAAGTTGGTAAGAACTTATCGATTATGCTTAAAAAACCAGTTCGATGCACTCACCTCAGCAAAATGGTTAGTTGTAGGTCATGGCCCAATCTCTCGAGAGCGGGAACACCCTCCACCCGCAGGATATTGATTTTCTCTCGGAGCGGGCGGGACATGGTGTGCTGGCCCTGGCGCTCTCGCAGGATCTCCAGGATGTTCGGCTGGCGCAGAAAGGCGATAACCTTAGAAGTGAAACGGAGATTCATTTAAAAGGCATTAAGAGGATTGGGAGAAATCAAAAGACACACCTTTTCGTTGTATGCAATGGGCACATCCTCGTACCCGGCTGCCGTGGCCCCCACGCCGGCCATTCCGGCTGCTCCGCCTGTCGAGCGATCCATGCTGAGGGCACAGGCGATGGCTGCCGTGGTGGTGCAGTTGTGGCCATGTCCATGGCTGCTCCTGGCGGAGGACGACGAGGACGATGAGGGCCTGGGCGGCGGCAGGGGCGGGACTCCGGACACCGAGGAGCCGGGACTGGCATTAATATGCCCACTGGTGGCCGACAAGCAGTTGCCGTCCACCAGATCCGGGTAGTAGTAGCCCACGCCCGGCTGTTGTTGCGGATGCTGCTGGCGATGGCGCACCACACGCGGACACTCGACCGGCAGGCGGGGATCCATGAACGAGGTGCGCCGGTGCTGGTGGTCGATGAAGAACTGCTTGCCCGACTGATCCAGCTTGGTCTCCCAGCAGGAGGGCAGCTCCCGGCTCATCTGGGCGAAGGTGTTGACCAGCGCCACCAGATCCTTGTTGTACTGGTACCGCTGGAAGCACTGCGGATCCCGACGGATGCGCATGACCATGTGCTTTAGCGCAGCATTTCGGTTGTAGATGGCCAGCGCAGCTTCGTTGGTGTGCAGCAGGGAGTAGAAATCCGGACGGCAGAGCATCAGGATAGCGGGATGGATGGCCGAGGCGGGTGGAGGAGCAGCAGGAGCACCGGGATTGGCGCTGCTAGTGGCCGATGGTGGCAGGTTATAAAGCTGCGCGGCTCTGCTCTCATTAGTTATGGTGCGGCGGATGCTCTGATACCGTCTGTCCAGCTGTTGGCGATGGTGCTGCTCTCTTCCCGCTGGTCCACCACTGGGCGCGGCTCCTGGTCGCTGCCAGGAGGTCGTCCGCGTTGTGTGGTCGATGTAGAAGATGCGTCCGTGGCTATCCATGCGCGCCTCCCAAGCGGGCGGCAGTGGTGGCTCTCCCGCGGCTCCACTTCCGCTTGATCCGGACACCGTGCCCGACCCCGGCTCCATTAGAGCTGCTCCAGCTGCTGCTGCCGCCGCCGCAGCGGCTGCTGCTGCACTGCGTTCTGGGATGGAGGGCAGGCGTGTGCTGCTAATGTGCACCACTTCGTCCGGCGGCTCCTGACTCTGCTCCTGGGCACCATCGTGCCGGTAGACGTAATCCAAATGACTAGAGACGGCTGGGGGATCCGATGGGACCTGGATCCCTCCGCCGCTGGCGAGGCTGGAGTTGGCAGTGACGGCTTGGAGGCGGGCATGCCGTCGGGCATGGTGAGTGGGCGTGGGCGGACATACCAGGGGCGATCCAGTGGTTCCTCCTGCGGTACCAGCTCCAGCTCCGCCGCCCACGCGCTTGAGCAGACGCTGCTGCGGTCGCTGGCCGTGGAAGGTTGGCGTTCCTGGAGGCACCGCATCCTGAAGGGCTCCACCCACTCCCCTACCCCTGGTGGGCGAGTGCTGCTCCGGACTCAGACTGAGATCCAGCGGAGAGGCACTGCGCGTGGAGCAGCCCGAGGGAGGACTTCGCGGGCGTTTTGGTGACAGCAGTAGACGTGGCGAGGCTTGCTCCTCCGATGAGCTGGCCTTGCCGTTGGACAGGGCACGGGTGAGCGGACGGTGCTGACGCAGATACGGGAATTGCAGACTGTTTGGCGACGAGGATCCGACACCCGAGGAACTGGGGAAGGTGGGAAACTCATAGCTCTGGTTAACCGGCACCTTTTGTGTGCTGATCGTGTTGATGTAGCTGTCCGGACCAATTTTCTTCTTCAGCAGTGGCTTGAATCGCACGGGTGGCGTGGCCAGGGGTGAGTTATTCGAACTGCCACTGCCCTGGACCATATCCTCGGCCAGTCGCTCGTCCGTGTCCAGGATGTCGAACTGGAAGACATCGCCCTGCAGCTTTAGGTCCCGACCAACGGCCCGAGGCGGCCAGGAGCGCTCCAGCGGACGATGCTGCGGCGGCGAAGGCTGGCGGAGATGGTGATGGTGTTGCTGCTGCTTCTGTTGCTGTTGTTGCTGCTGACGACGCTGCACATGGGTACTGGCCTGAAGGGCAGCGGCGGCCCCCAGCAGGCTCTCCACAGCAGCCGCCTCCTCGTCCTCCTCCTCCTCGACCTCCTCGTCCACTTCAGCCATGCTCAGGGTGTCCACCATCTCGGCGGGCACGGTTTCGAAGCATTCGCGAGCCACCCACAGGTTGAAGCCGTCTCCATTGGCATTCGACAGTGTGGTGGCGGGTGGAGCACCTGCCTTCGTCTTTTTTTTGGCGCCGCTGAGTGGCGTGGAGCCGCCGCTTTGGGGCGACAGTGTCCAGGACTTGCGGCGGGCGCCACCGCCCACGCTGCTGCCGCCATCGCTGCCGATGCTGCCGTTGTAGGAGTTAGTGGGCGACAGCGTGGCATTGTTGGCCGGCGTCTCGCAGGATTTGGTGGAGAGCAGGGTCTGGTGGCGGGGCTCTCTGGTCTCCCTGGCCTCCGCGGGTTTCACCTCCTTGGGCGCTGAAAGTAGGGCGGAAAGGTAAAGTGGCTGACTTGGCGTGGTGTTCTCCAGTTACTCACATGCTTCACTTGGTGGGCTGGCCAGGGCGCAGGCCCCCAGCTGCTCCTCCGTTTCCTGATTGCCAGATGGCAGTGACTGCTCCTGTTCCTGCTCCTTTACCTCGGCCTCGCTGACACTCACCTGGACATCGTTAGTCAGGGTGAGGGCGCTCTGGAAGGCCTGCTCCAGTTCATCGCTTTCGTTGCCGTTGCGCGCCTCGTAGAAGGCCTCCTCCTCCTTGGGATCATCCTCCTCGTCCTCATCGTCTTCCTCCTCTTCTTCTTCCTCCTCCTCCTGCGACCTGGCTGCTATGGGATCCCCTGGGCTCCTGTCCGCCAGGCATGACGAGGATGCTGCCAGGGGCTTTAGGGCCACCGGAGCAGCTGGTGGCTCCATTTCGCTGGCCTCCGGAGCCCGAGATGTGCTCTTTCTCTTCCGCTTGGCGTCCCCACCGCTCTTCCTCTTCCGCTGCGTCCACCACCCCTACCCCTACCAGCAATGCCACCCTGCCCCCGCGCCCTACCCAGGGTTAACGGTTACAGTTACAGCTGCAGATGCTCTACTTCGGCGTTGTGACCTTTGCTGCCCTTCGACCCGCGCATCTCCGTGCTCACTGCCATTAGACTGGTGTCTCTATTTTTCCGACTTTTTCTCTTATCAATTGTTAATTAAAGTTTTTGTAATTAAAAAGCTACAAAATATTTTCTACGCGCAGCCAGTGTAACCGGATGGCAATGCTGTGATTTGCCCGCACGCTGCTACGGTACCACTGCCCGCCGGAGTGGCCACCTGGTTAAGCGCGAAATCGAACTGACCCATCTGGCAGCCCTGGCCGTGTACTTTTTTGTACTTTTGTGGCGCTTCACATTCGCGATTTGCGCCGCCTTTCGAATCCTCGGGCTTAACCAGCGAGCAACTTAACCGGTAACAGCATGGCCGCTGCAAGTGGAGAACTGTCCAAGAAGTAAGTGCCCGGGCTCGCCGAGGTTCGTTTCCGTACGTCCGCCAACCAAGCAGCCCATTGAGGTTAGGTTGAGGCGGCAACGTTCCAGTGCTTTTTGTTGTTCTTCTTGCTGACCGCTGATGAAACATTGCGGCTTGGACAAAAATTAACCATGTTCGCCCGCTGCGCCCTTAAGACCGTGCAGGGGGCGTGGTCCAGCAGGATTTGGCCACAGGCCGCCGGCTTCCACGTGAGCGGCTGCCAGCTGCAGCCGAGCAAGCAGACCAAACTGTGGGTTACTCATCCGCCCCGTTGGCCAGGCCTTCCTAACTAAGTAGCAGGGATTCCCGGAGTCCTAGGCACTGACTCCTGGGCAATCTTGCCGCGCAGTTATGACAGCCTTGTGGTAGACTCTGCTGCCATCTATTTATATCACCCTACTCCACTTTCTCGCCCCCAGTGAGCTGAAGCGCCGCCTGAAGGCCGAGCAGAAGGCCAAGGAGAAGGCCGAGAAGGCGGCCGCTGCCCCGGCGGAGGGTGCTGCCGGCGGCAACAAGAAGAAGTCCAGCGCCGCCGAGGAGGAGGAGATCTCGCCCAACGAGTACTTCAAGCTGCGATCCGCCGCCATCCAGGACCTGAAGCGTTCGCCCACCACCGATCCCTATCCACACAAGTTCCATGTGAGCAGCTCGCTTGAGGACTTCATTGCCAAGTACGAGAGCGGCCTCAAGGAGGGCGAGACGCTGGAGGATGTGACGTTGAGCGTGGCCGGCCGTGTCCATGCCATCCGCGAGTCGGGCGCCAAGCTCATCTTCTACGATCTGCGCGGCGAGGGTGTCAAGGTGCAGGTGATGGCCAGCGCCAAGTCGTACAAGTCGGAGGCGGCCTTTGAGGTGGACACCGCCAAGCTGCGGCGCGGCGACATCATCGGCGTGGTCGGACATCCCGGCAAGACCAAGAAGGGCGAGCTCTCCGTGATGCCTACCGAGATCCAGCTGTTGTCGCCCTGCCTCCACATGCTGCCCCATCTGCACTTTGGTCTCAAGGACAAGGAGACGCGCTACCGCCAGCGCTACCTTGATCTCATCCTCAACAACAAAGTGCGCGAGAACTTCCAAGTACGCGCCAAGGTGAGAATCAGCTGAATTATATGAGTGAGGACCGAAACTAAAGCCCTGCCCTCTGCCATTCCCCAGATCATCTCGTACGTTCGCCAGTTCCTGGATCGCCTCGGTTTCCTGGAGATCGAGACGCCCATGATGAACATGATCGCCGGCGGAGCCACTGCCAAGCCCTTCGTGACGCATCACAACGACCTGAAAATGGACCTGTTCATGCGCATTGCTCCGGAGCTGTACCACAAGATGCTGGTAGTGGGCGGTCTCGATCGCGTCTACGAGATCGGTCGGCAGTTCCGCAACGAGGGCATCGACCTCACCCACAACCCGGAATTCACCACGTGCGAGTTCTACATGGCGTATGCCGACTACGCCGACGTCATGGACATCACTGAGCAGTTGATCTCCGGAATGGTGAAGGCCATCCGTGGCTCGTACAAGGTCATCTACCACCCGGAAGGTCCAGAGGGACCCGAGCAGGAGCTGGACTTCACGCCGCCCTTCAAGCGCGTCTCCATGATCAAAACGCTGGAGGAGAAGCTGCAGGTCAAGTTCCCGGCGGCCGACACCTTCAACACGCCGGAGACGAATCAGTTCCTGTCGCAGCTGTGCGCCAAGCACCAGGTCGAGTGCCCCGCTCCTCGCACCACCGCCCGCCTGCTGGACAAGCTGGTGGGCGAGTTCATCGAGGAGTTCTGCATCAATCCCACGTTCATCTGCGAGCACCCGCAGATCATGTCCCCGCTGGCCAAGTACCATCGCAGCATCCCCGGCCTGACGGAGCGCTTCGAGCTGTTCGTGGCCAAGAAGGAGATCTGCAACGCCTACACCGAGCTGAACGATCCCGTCGTGCAGCGCGAACGCTTCGAGCAGCAGGCCAGCGACAAGGCGGCCGGCGACGACGAGGCCCAGCTGGTCGACGAGAACTTCTGCACGGCCCTGGAGTACGGACTGCCGCCCACTGGCGGCTTCGGCATGGGCATCGACCGCCTGGCCATGTTCCTCACGGACTCCAACAACATTAAGGTGGGTCTGCGGCGATTTGTTCACCCTAAATCCTTGCTAAATCTCTCTTGTCCCACAGGAGGTGCTGCTGTTCCCCGCCATGAAACCGGAGGATGCCAACCGCACGGCAGCGGAAACAGCCCCCGCCGCCGCTGCCCCACAGCAGTAGAGGAGGCCACCGCTCACTCCACTCAACCCCAAAACCTTGTACGTTACGCTGGTCCCGGGCTAGTCCCAGTTGCTAAGATATTCAACGAATAAACCTTTCTTTCCAAATAAGCGAAACCTGCATTATTTTACTGAGTCGCAATCGGGGCATTCTGGAATTTCAGTTGGATTCGGGGGTAAAACTTCCCTTTTATGCATTTTTTAATAGTTTTAACGTGATAACTTTAATAATTTTAACTTGGTAATATAAAAATTGTTATGTGTACGCTTTTTATGATATACAAAAAAAAAACACGTTAAATTTTTTATTTTTAGTTTTAGTTTTTTAAATTTTTTTTAGAGCACATTAAAAAAAAAGCTTAGGGAATACCCTAAATATTACATTTAAAAAAGTTTAAAGCCGGAAATGCGTTTAGCAACACTGCGAAAACTATCGATAGGCCCTGGGAACGGACTCCCCTGCTATCGATAACCGCCTTGTTTTCGTCACTTTTGTAAATAATTTGCCGACTTTAATGAAAACATTCTGCCGGGGCAAATCGCGGAAACTGTCTAAGCGGTAACACGAGGATGGGGGACCAACAGCAGCTGATCCTGGCCACCGGGGGCTACGACCACACGATAAAGGTGTGGCAGGCGCACACGGGCAACTGCATCAAGACCATGCGATTCGTGGAGACCTCGGTAGGATGAGCACCATTTACCAGTTATGCCTATATCCCTAACCACATCCCCATCCGCTCTGCCAGCAAGTCAACGCGCTGGACCGGACGCCGGACAAGACGCGGCTGGCGGCCTGCGGCTACCAGTGCATCCGGCTGTACGACCTGGAGTCCAACTGCACCGCGCCGGTGATCAACTTCGACGGGGTGCAGAAGAACGTGACGCGGCTGGGCTTCCAGGAGGACGGCAACTGGATGTTCACCGCCGGCGAGGACCACCACGTGCGGATCTGGGACATGGTTTCCGCCCCGCCGCACTGCTCCAGGGTGTTCGACTGCGAGGCGCCGGTGAACGCGGCCTGCCTGCATCCCAACCAGGTGGAGATCGCCATGGGCTCGCAGAACGGCAGCGTCTTTCTGTGGGACGTCAAGTCGGAGCGCCACGAGAGGATCGTGCCCGAGGTGGACGCCTCCATTCAGGATGTGGCCATCTCGCCGGACGGCCGGTACCTGGCGGCGGCCAACAACAAGGGCAACTGCTACATCTGGTCGCTGACCAGCCAGGACCAGAAGATGAGCACGCTGCGGCCCACCAAAAAGATCGACGCCCATAAGCGCTACATTCTGCGCTGCAAATTCAGTCCGGACTCCAGGCTGCTCCTCACGACCTCGGGCGACGGAACGGTGGCCATTTGGAAGACGGACGACTTCTCCAAGTGGCGCGATCTGTGCATCGAAAACTACTGGGTCTGGGACGCCGCCTTCAGCGCCGACTCCAAGTGGCTCTTCACCGCCTCCTCCGACGGCATTGCCCGGCTGTGGAAGATCCAGGCGAAGAGCCCCGTCAGGGACTACACCGGCCACACCAAGGCCATCACTGCCCTGTCCTTCAAGGACGAGATTGTGGGCAAGTAGTAGAGCTAGCTAGTAGCCGCTAGAATTTAGGCACTTTGTAAGCTTTGCGACCAGCGCGTCGCCATCGAGAGTCCTGCCAAGGTGCTTGCCTCCAGGCGGGTGGAGGATGTCTCCTGGTGGGCTCCCACGTGGGTTTCCTCGCGGGGGCAGTAGGAACTATTGAACTATTGCCATTATACAAACGAAAGTCCTTTTTATACAGAACTCTAATCACCACACAGCTGAAAAGTCATTGAACATGTGAATTCGTTTGGGTTCAAATGAATCCTAGTTAAAGTTGGCTGAATGTAATCAACATTTGCATAAGGAAAAAGTGTAAACTTTCGTTTCAATGTTCGTTAAGCTTCAGAGGTTTTTTTCACACCATCAAGCTCCAGCTTCTGTTTATTCCAGACTATTCAAATTCTCAAAATGTGTTTACCCATGCCAAAAAGCCTTTCTTTTCCAAAACTGCCAGCTCTGCTCACCCCACATATTTAATGTGCATTCAAAGATCCTCAAAATCAGAAAGTGGCCCAGATATTCCGTCGAGATAGTTCACAGGCCGACAATCGCTGGGAAACGAGCCATTCAACTGCTCCGCCACATAATTTGTCCCCTTTTGGAGGCACTGCAGACAGCAACACACCAACCAGAACTGAAGCATCATCAACAGAACACACACAATTCGACAGAGAAATGAGAATACCTCTGAAAATGAGCGCTTGGCTTTTGTAGCGACTTTTTCATAATTTATAAACCTTTGATACATAATTATAGTACGACTAAATCGTGTGTATGCAAAATGCAATCTGAATAAAATCTTACGGGCATAAAGTACATACAATACAGAAACTAAAAACCAAGTTTATCTTTTAGATAATGCGAATACACGGGACAGCAAAGATGTGGCAAATTGACTTTTATCGCTTGCTTCTCTCAGTTTCCGGGGCCCAATGGACTTCAAGTGGACGGGAGCGGGTTAAGCTGCGTCTGGGTTTGCGGGATTCTAGTCCACGTAGTCGATGCCCCGGGCCACAATAGATTCCTTGATGGGATCCGGGTCGTCGCCCAGCTTGTAGCCCACGATGCAGGTGACATCCACGGCCTTGCCCGTGGGGTTCAGGAGGAGCATCACCTGGTTGATGGGCGTGGCCGGGCGGAAGGGCTTGTGGGGCGGCATCTGGCTGTCCGTCGGCGGCAGCAGGCGCACCTTGCAGGGCTGAAAGGGAAGAGAGTCCAGGTTAGCACTTCTTCTTGCACTGATCTACGCCAGCTTGCTACCTTCTTCACGCTGGCCTCGAACTGAAAGTCGCGCACTGGCTGGCGACTCTTGTTCTGGGCCGATATCACAATCACCGACACACGATGGCCGGGCCGATCGCTGGTGAAGTTCAGACTGAGTTGCATGTCGTCGTCGTCGAGGACGATGCGCTGCTCCCCGGTGGCCTGTATGTTGTCCAGGTCCACGTGGATCTCGCTAAGCGTCTTCGTCGGCGGCGCAGCTGCCACGGGAGCAGCTGCCGCCACCTCTTCGTTCTTCTCCACCTCCTCGCTGAGCAGGGGAACATCATCTACCGGATCGGCAGGAGCGGGAACAGATGCAGCTGCAGCTACCGCTGGCTCCTCTGGCGCCTTCACCTGCATCCTTTCGCGAGCCAAGTCGTTGAGCGTGAGCTTCTCGGGATCGCGCTTGAAGCTGGGCATCCGGTCCTGGCTGGGCAGGATCTGCTGGAAGAGCTCCTCGCTGAGCATGTCGATCTGCGGCATCTTCCTGGCCGCCCCCGGCACCATGCTGGCCTCGGCCCCGTTGCCGTTGGCCAGTGCCTCGCCCGCTGCGCCCGGGCTCAGCACCTGTGGCTCCAGCAACGTGGTGGCATTCTGGAATGGCTGGCCCTGCTTGGCTTCGCTCTCGGCCAGGGCGCTGCTGAAGATGTCACTCAGGTCGGCCAGCGGATCCCCACCGGTGGCCGCGGTGGCACTGGAATTACTGGTGGCGGTATTTGGTATGGTCGCGGTGCTCGGAGCACCCTCGCTGCTGCCACTGATCAGCAGATCCCCGAGCAGTTCGTTCAGCAGCTGGGCATTGTTGGAGCCCGCAGCCGTGGTCGCACTTGCAGTGGCCTTTGCAGCGGACGCGCTTGTGGTCGAAGTACTCGTGGTCAGGGCAGGAGCAGTGCTCCTCGTGGGCGAGGGCACCAGGAGCTTGTAGCGCTGCATGGTGGTGAGCAGGGCACCATTGGCGTCCAGGGTGTCGGCTGTGAATGGAGGTTAAAGGGTTACCATAGCACGGAATTCAAAAGAAAAAGAGCCCTCTGACTTAGGGGAGAACCACACCCACCTACGAGCTGGGCATCGGAGTCGTCCAGCAGCTGCGGCAGGTGCTGGAAGATGGGCTTGTGCTTCTTGCAGCTCTTGTAGAGCTCGTGCAGCGTCTCGTTGACGTCCTGGTTGGACGGGTCGTAGGTGTCGAGCATCTGGTTGAGCAGCTGCATCGTCTCCTGCACCTCGCTGAGCACCAGGCGGTGCTGGGCCAGCAGATTGTTGCGCCGCGCCTCCTGCGCCATGCGGTACTGCAGCAGCAGGTTGGCCCGCTTGAAGTTCTCCGGGTTATTGCTCTTGATCAGCTTGGCGAACATGGCCTCGTCGATGGTGCCCAGGACGCTCTCCCGCTTGGCCACCGCCGACTCCGTGGTGCCGTGCTCGATGTCCCCCTCCTTGCGCAGCATGTCGTAGGCGTCGCGGATCTTCTGGCGCTGCGGGAACTCCGTGGTCCAGAGCAGCAGGCACTCCATGATGCGCTGCTTCACCTCGTGCGGCGTCTCGGCGCCCATGTACTTCTTGGACACCAGCCGGATCAGCTCGTTGAGGAAGCGGAACTTGGCCGCCTCGTCCTGGAACTCCTCGCCGCACTGCGTCATGCACTCCTCCAGCAGCTGAAAGCGATGGTGTAGCCATTTAATAGGGAGCATTCATGGGAAGGGATTACAGTACTATACTTAATGCAGGTAAGTGAACTTTTGAGGGGCCAAGTAGTTTTGCTAACGTTTTCCTAACACTTTATTCCATAACTATTATCAATAAATTAGGTGAATAGAATAAATACGAATGACAAAGACATTTTAATAACGTTCAATGATATGCATATTAACAACTTTAAGATCAGCTTGAATGAAAAATGTACTGAAAAAATTGAAAAAATGAAGTATTGCATTTAATAGACAGAGCATTTACAAGTTACACATCTACGAATTGAGGGGTGAATATTACATAAAGGGCACAAGATGCTTTCCAGCGAGTTCAAAGTTAACGATCCTGACTAGGTTCCACGACAAAAACCCACATAGAAATAAGAACGCAGCTAGGCCTGTACAACTTACACCTTTACGCACTCAAGGATACTTGTTTACAGGAAGGTACTTAAACACCTTAGAGCAGTAGGAAACTTAACAGCCAAGGGAACGGTTCTGGCCTGCGAAAGCCGCTATCTGTTGCACCCATTTTGGCCGCCATTGTGCCCAGCTGGCCCATCCACACAAACGCGATTTCGACAGATAACAATTGCCATTGCGATGGAGTGCAGCCACATAAGTGCGAGTGCTTCTCCGGGTTTTGGCCCACTGTGCACGCTGCTTGTGTGTGGGGTGTGTGTGGGGGTGTGGGTGTGGGTCTCAGTGGGCTGCACACACACACCCCTTGGCCGCTGGGCGGCGACAGTGGGCGGGGTGGGTGGTGCAGGGACGACCTGGGGAAGTGGTAGTCACGCAAAAGCAAAGCACCTACCGAGATCGCTCGCGTCGCCTCCGTGACGTTGGGGGACCGCACCTTGGCCACGATCATCTCCTGGGCCTTGTGCACCAGCTGGGCATTGCTCTTGACCACAATGCAGAACATCTGCACGCCCATTTCGTCGATTTTCTTTGCCGGATTTGTTGCTCTTTCTGTGCGGTGCGCCATGGAAGAGGAAGAGGGCGCTGAGTTCCAGGGCTTCCCGGGCCGGGTTGGGGCTTCACTTACCCAGCATCTCCTCCATTATGCTCTCGTCGGTTGTCATCGTGCGGGGCGGACAGCGCTACTTTATATTAACTGGGGGATATACAATATTTGCGGTCACTTCGAACAACAACCATTGTTGCTAGAGATGCGAGTGATGCCGATATTCCGGAGCTTTGCGGCTATCGATGGCTGGCTATCGCTGCGTCTGCCAGTGTGACCAGCAGCTTTGCGGTTGAATATACCAGAAATATACCGGAAATTGCACATTGCAGCGCTGCCACCGCAACTCAATGTTGCCACTTGGGTTTCCCAAACGACCGTTGGCTTTTGAAAGTCAGCTAGCAAAATATTTTTCAGTGCGAAATATTAATAAAATGATAGTAAACATTTGGCTGTGGTTTTGAAGCATTCTGCATCCTTAGTTCAACGTAGGCTATGAACTGTGCCCTTTATAGGCTTTCTAGGCTTGCAACCAACTAATGTTTAACATGCAGACGGGCAACCCCAAGTGTGTTTGTAATAACCTCCTAAATGCATGTAACACTTTGAAATACGAATCACTTACAGACACAAGCCGCGCTTATGTAAGCACGCGCCAGCACGTGGAGCGTCTGTGTGTGCGTGGGCAGCAACCTGTGGCCATTTCACCTTAAGTTAACCTTTCGGCAGGACATCGCGCAGGCGCTCGCCATCGCCGGGCTATAATTAGAAGCACTTGCATCATCATCTCGACGGGGGATCGGAATTGTGCCCCAAACGGCTGACTTGGTGGTGGGGTCATGGTGTTTTGTTGCCCACTAGTTTGGCATTGCAAGAGGGTATATATTGAAAGGCGTTTCCTCACCCGCAGGTTAAACTAGCCAAAGTAATATCTATTTAAAGTTATTTTAATTCTCGGGAGAGGAAATAGTCCTGAAAAGCATGCTACAATATTTTTATATATTTTCAGTATCTACCCATATGCATTAAGTAGGTTAGGAAACTGTGCGGTTTTGGTTTAAAGTACGCCCCTAGGTAGGCAACACACTTCGCTTAGCGGGTATATCAAAGTCGTGGCGCCCACCGTCGTTTTTTATCTTTTATCGTGCTTTCTGCGTTGGGCAACACGTGCAGCACTCACTCACACACACGCGGACACACACTCGCGTAGGAGGCTCGTCACCGGCCCGCGCCGGTGTGGGCCGCCGGAGAGAGCGCTCTCCCTGCCTCTCGCGCGCGCTTGAAACTGTTATACCAAAACCAGTTTACATGCGCCGCGCGCCGTATAACAAAAGCCTCTGCCGACGCCGCCGCTTCTGCTCAAAAAGGACAAACTCAAGGGCAAAACTCAATGGAAACAAAAAGCCGAAAGCAGAAAGCCAGAAGAAAAACAACAATTACGGCGCGAGTCTTGCCGTAATTTCGTACGTCTCACTCTGATAAGTTCGCCTTGATTACAATGCTCGGGCGTATGGTTGTGCACATGTATTTGCACACATACATATGTACATGGGCCATACGTACTGGAGCTAACACTAAGTCTAGATTACACAATCGTTCCCGGTTTCGTATCAAGTTTTTCCGCTGCCACTCCCACGCAGTTTGTTGTTGGGAGAGGATTCGGCGGGCGACTCTGTGTGCGGGAGTGCGGCTGTGTGGGTGTGTGGGTCGACTCTGACTGACACACTTTTCGTCCTGCTCCCACTCTGCCTCCCTCCCTTATCTGCCCTTTCCCTCTGGCGCGTGGGCGTGTTCGAGCCCGCCCTTTGAGGTTATGCCCGCTGAATGCATATTTGAGCAACTGCCATTGATTAGCCATCATCAACGGGCGACAAACAGCGACAAAACACCCAATCGCCGACTATCTCTATCTGTCGCTGGCCCTTTGTTAAGTGCCGTTATTGATATTGATTGGCATCGGCGCGGCGCGGCGAGGCGAGGCGGCCAAACTTTTCCACGCACGCAAAACAGCTGGCTTCCACCGTTATCGCGGGCAAACAAATGCCCGTTGCGATAGGTTTTACCGTTATAGCTAACCAAACAAAATAGCCGATGCGATCAGCATCACGGAACTAACAGTACTAGCAGTGCCATCATGCTGCCCTTTACCGGTTCGTTCCAAGAGGATCGATGTTACAGGTTACCGTTACCGTTTGGAAATATTTCGATTACCGTTTGGGGAAACTGAATAGTATAGTAGTAATCCTACTATAGTATAGTAGTAATGTTTTACATTTAAAGGTTTGGTTTAGAAATCAGTGTTAAATTACAACTCAGTTACAATAACAGTGCCACCATGCTGATCTTTACCGGTTCGTTCGAAGAGGATCAATGTTACAGGTTACCGTTACCGTTTGGAAAGAATACCCGATGCGTTGAATATTTCGAGAACCGTTTGGGGAAACTGAATAGTATAGTGCAATCCTACTATAGTATAGTAGTAATATTTTACTTTTAAAGGTTTGGTTTACCAACCAGTGTTAGATTAGGGCGAAAAATCCAGCCGATACGATACATCTTACCGTTTCAGCCTAGACATTTACTCGATCGCCTGTCGATGCCACTAAATTATGAATGAAGTTTGGACCGCATCGTATGACTTTGGTCGCCCAACCCACATACAACTCTCCAATTGGTCAAGCCTTAGGAATGCGATCAGAATGGCCCACTGCACCCCGCCGAGGCACTTGAGCCCCCAAGGCTAAGGAGTTATCTCGGCACAATCGATCGACGCATCCGGAGTCTGGAACGTAGATCTTATCGGCGGGGCAAAAGGCGATCGAATTCCTTCGATAGGGAAAGTTCTCGGCCAACGATTGATTTGTGTCCCACCAACCGCCGGACCAGCCCCTCCCCCTTTTATTTCTATACGTATAGTTTCACTTGATTCGATAAGCGCCGTAATATTCGCTGGAAGTGCTTGACAAAAAGAGTGGCAGAGTATATTTCCCTTGGGCCAGTCGATCGTCGAGGACCCCACCGTCACCGCACCGAGTTGGTACTATCAATCTCGGGCCGAAAATAGCAAATCCACTCGGTGGTGCTAGAGTGACAGATTTTGGTAGATACAAAGCCAGAGATAGGACCGCAAAAACATGAATTAATTACTGCCCGACAGCAGGGGCGGCGTTACTACATGGAGTGCGCCAGAGCGCCGTGTCCGGGTCGCAGAGTGCTTATCGGGGGTTCTGGAGGGCACTATCGCCCGGCTGGCTTTCGCACTCTTGCTTTCATCCATCGGACTTGTTTCGCAATCACGTCGGCTGGGGTGAATTGGCTTTATCGGGCAGTCCGATCCCTGGGCATGGATTCATAGTACATAGGGAAAGTCGGCTTTGCCCGCCAGTCGGTAAAAACCTATCAAGTGGATCCTATCCCTCCTTATGTCTCGGCAAACCATATTCACTTTCAAGATACATCCCTATCAGAAGTACTTTACCTCACCCGAAGTAAAGTGCCTATAGGATTACCCCAGATAGCGGATCTACAGATGGCGACGAGTGCTAGTCAAGTCTCCCTATGAATCAACCCACGTTAAGCCTAATCTCGTAGTACATGAGTCAACTGGCTAATAACCATCATAGGACTTAAGTCGCTCCACAAGTGCCCAGTAAATTTGAGCGTTAATCAAAGGGACCGCTGAACCATAAGCCATAAAAACAAACTGAGGGGTCCATTCATTGGGGTCCCAGAACTTGGCGAAAACTTGTGGGGCGGGCATACCATTTGAATTCGCTTATCACTCAAGTGGGGGTGCGAGCGGACCAATTGATCTTCCGCTGGGCACTCTTTGCGACGCTCTTGGGGAGGACATACCACCTTGGAGAGCCAAGATTGTGGCGTATTTATAACTTGAACTTGGGATCGGGAAACGCACTCCCCTACCCACAAGTGGTTTACTAAAATGCTTCGTAGTGGGCTGAGTCATTCACCAACCTTCTCCTTCTATTAGCCCTCCCAAGGCCTAAGGGTGTTCGCCTCTCCCCCGGATCCAGCGGCTTATCACCTGAGGCTCGGCAACTCTAACTAACGCCCACTCCCACCTCTATCTGATGCCGAACAACAGAAACGATTCGCCAAATTCCGCTGTCGAGTTCCGTGAGTTCACTCTATATGACCGATCATAAATGTGTTTATTGTCTGAAATCGTAAACAGACGCGCGAAAGGGGGGCGTGAGATGGCCGGCCACTTGACCTGGGCTTATCGGGGCATCTGGAACTTTTCCTTCGCTTCATGCTCGCCAACATTGTTCTTTACCAGTCCCAAATTTGACCAACTGCCCACATTCTATCGATCGCAGTCAGCGTGATCCCACTTCCACCTGGCACTTACGCAACAGCCTCCAACTGCGTTCTACGGCAATTGAGAGGCGGAAGACGGCGAGATCCAGTATCGAGTTCGCGATCGAATTGCACTTGTTTGCTCCCCTGCTTACGTAGCCGCAGCCGTGCATTCTCAGGCAGCTATCGTAGTACACTCGGCCCTGGCTGAATAGTTGCTAAATGACTGGGCCCAGGGCGGTGCTCGCTGGGCTGGCGCATGAATGAATGAACCGTGTGGGGGGTGTGAAGTGCGCCCTGCACTGCGGCTCAAAGTTCCGCCGGGGTCACAGTTGCCGGTTAGTCACCTGCAGCCGGAGTCGTTGCGAAAACGGGTTCCAAGCAACGACCAGCGAAGCTCCGAGCACTTTTGACTTGTGATCAAGGGATCACTGGGTGGATTGTAAGGGGATCTGTACATGTGGTTTGTCATGGGAGTTCAGGCTCTGCTTACTTGGAACCACATTAGTTCTTGGCACAAGCCTTCTTGTGAAGAAAAACTTGTGTGTGATATCTGCAATACCCTGGGTTCTGCGTAGACTGCTCAAGTTTTGGATAGGACTTCTATATATATAGGGGAAAATATATGATACTTATGAAGTGCCGCCTCATAGCAGTGGTATTTGTCTTATCGAACGTTTCCCCGCACTATCACTGCTTGTATTCCAAGAAATATAGACACACGATCCGAGGGAGTTTCGAAGCCGCCGCAGAAGTGCCGGTTAGCTTTTCGGGGGGTTGCAGGGGATTGCCCAACACTGGTATGCCCGGGTCGGGGCGTAGGGTGCTCGGCCCGTCCGCTCGAGAAATGCAGAAACGTGATCTATTCCAGGTTGTCTCACTGGCATTCTCACTGGCTATCAGCCGAGCTGTGTGTGTCCCATTTGCACTCGAACTGGCCAGTTGTTTACGTTTGCCGCCATTGGCTGTGGGCTGTTTTTGTTTTGCCCCGATTTGTTTTGCCAGCTTGCGATTCTCTTGTTATTGTTTATAGCGCCCCGGAAAGGTGTTTAATTTATACCCCCCACATTCATCCGCCCACGAAGTTCGCGCACACCGATCGAACCCACGGAGTCGGGATTTATTAGGGTCGGGTTCCCGTTTTCGCATAAATAATCGATATTCCCGTTAACGCAACCCGAGGCTCGCAGGCCGTTGGTCCGTTGGTCTATGGTTCCTAACTAGAGGTTACTGATTTTTATTCTAAATCTTTGGTTCTAAGAACCTGATTTAAATTCACTTTCATCATATCTAAAGGAAGTCACAAACGAAGACCTTAACCAGAGGTTACACCACTTTAAGATCGAAGCAAGTTAACCAGGGGTTAAGTAACCTAACACTTTCACATTTACTATGAGAGAACCCTGATTTCCTACCCACACTAGATCACGTTGACCACATATTATATAACTTGAGTGCCCCCATCCACCCAACCCTCCAACTACGCCTTTCAATCTGCCACATCATCAATTCCTCCATTAACAGATCGCTTTGCTGGCCAAACAAATTCAAAGAACTGCTAACGAAAGTCTCGTGTTTATCTGTCTGCCAATTGACTCAAGTGTCTGGGATCAAATAAATTTGTATGCCCAGCAAGTTCCTCCAGAGTCGCTTGAGTTCCATTAATTGAGACGAAAATACCCCGTACCCATGCCCGTACTGGAGGCGCTGCCCTGGAGGCAGTTTCTGGCGGTTCGGTCCGCCGCGAGAAGCGCTCAATTGGTTTGCATTGGGCTCGTTTAGCGATTAGAGGCGAGTCGTCGCACTTTCATTCAATCATTCACTTACATCATCAACTGAGTGGCCATGACCACCGTAAGGTCTCGCCGGAGGCAACTGTACCCGCCTTTGGCCTTAGGCGCTACGACGCCTGTATAAATAATTCCGGATGCGGATGATCGGGCGTTCTAATTACGGATCGGATTCCAAGACAGCTTCTTGCCAGCCCGCCCTTCTGCAAGCAAAATCACTTTATCCTCCTTAGTATTAATTCCAAGATAACTAACGTGCTCCTCTCAGTATTTGTTGCTTGAAGAAAGTGTCAGCACTCAAGCTTTACTTCAAATCCGATACCTTTTGAGTGATATATGGGGCACTATATTAGATAAAACTAATGTTTTCCAATTTACCTTAATTGCTGCTTAAAAAGTTGACTTGAAAACCTAGAAGAGTCTTCGTAATTTAATATAAAACGGTTTCCAGTGCACTTTTCGGCTTTACGTAATCCAAAAATACAAAACTCGGTGACAATCCCCTGATTGATGATCCCCATACAATCTTCATTTTAATTACCCGTATTATATCACTCAATTTAGTGCATCTCATACGGCTTTTGTTTGAACTTTCCCAAGTTGTTTTAATTACTCACTTTTTCTGGGCTTTTTTGTGTTGTGTCAGAATTGTATTTATTTTTAGTTGTATTTTAGGTTTCAAATTGAAATGTAATTAAAGCAATTTAGCAGCAAATTAATTGCCAGCCAGGCACACGATCGCTGACACCGGCACTCGAAAGTATTCACCAGCAAAAAAAGCTCTACAATTAGGAGAGGCAAATTGGTTTCGTGGCGCAGGAAAACAAAAGAGTTATAAACTAATAACCCCAATTATTCGCTGAAAACAACAGCAATAAAAAAGATCGTCAAAGGAAATGACGGCAAACATCTGTGGATGATTGTTGATTGTGGTTTTGGAATGTTGGCGTAAAAAACCGACGAACGCAATGGAAAGGAATGGAGTGCAAATATGGTTGTTAGGATTAGAGTGGAAATATCTTCCCATCCTTACCCCTTTCGAATTTTACCAAGCGATTGTTAGCAATCTTGATCGCCATATCTGGGCAATCGTAGAACATTGCAATTCTCAAGTCCAAGCTACCGAGTGCGAAATCAAAGGTTTTATCACGGTTGCCGAACGATAAGATTTGATATCTGAGATATGGCCCGATTATCGGAACGGAAAGAGAATGTCAGAGAATGTCAAACCAGAAATATAACCTGAGTTTGGTATTAGTTTTTCTCCTTTTCAAGTAATTATCAAACATGCAGAAACAAAGCATGACTTTGCCAAATCGAATAACTATCTACACAAGACATTTAAACTGCTATAATGTTAGCGAATCCGTGTTAATCATCGACATTTGATTAGCCCTTCTTTCACTATCAAGACTATCTATCATATACCTATCAAAATGTTTGCGGTGACAAGCGAGTATTTTTACCTGGACAAGGAAAAAATGTTCGATTCCAATTGTATAGTTGGTTCCTGGATAGTGGTCCACTCCAATTTCGATTGGCGCTGCTCCTTCCTGCCATTTGATGTCGTGATTATATGTGAATTGCATTTGTCTAAACTGGTTTAAGACTCCCGACCTGCTTCAAGATTTCGATTTATGTGTGCAATCCATATCCGCAAGTGAAAGCTTCATTCACAAGAAACCAGCAAAGGCAAATCTATAGAGGAATATTTATTAGCGTCAGAAAATAGTAAACTAAAAAGAAAAACATCCAACCAATTTAAGAAAATAGTTTAAAGAAAATATTAAAACTTGGTGTGACCTTGCTACTGATATACTGTCCAATTTGACATGATTATCTAAGGTCACACTGAAAACTTACTTCCAAAGTGTTCTTCAAGACGAATAATTTTAAATAGCACTGTGTGTAGCGACGTTTGTCAATCGTTCTCTTGCAAATTGTGAAAAAAGCAAGCACAAAATGAAAAACAAACGTGGAACATTGTGGGTATAAATATTGAATATGATTGTACGGCGAGACGCAATTGTTGTTGTTTGGCACTCACATGATTGTTGCCTTTTTTCGCATTTCGCTTTTGCATTTCCATTTCACACTTTCGAAAATTGCATTTTGCTGTCGTTTGAAATGCTTTTTAGCATTTGCATAACAACAGAGCAAAGCTCTGAAAGGTGCGGGGTTATAAAATATGAAATGGGAAACGAAAACCAGATACATAGTTACGGATCAAGAGAGCAAATTTGTCAGCCCCAGTCTCACTAGATATTTTTTATTGCGTATTTCGATTCTCTGAAACTATTTTAGCAAGCAAAAAGCGCTTCGATATTCATATCGCCTGGCGCACCGAAAATACAAAGCATATTTTGTAAAAGTGCCGCGAAATTAACGCGAAAATTTCGACAACAACAAAAAGCTGTCAGAGCTCTCAAAAAATGTTGAAAAGAATTTTGTTGACTCGCCAATCGCCCAATGATAAATCTTTTTTCAACTGACGCAGAAGGCGTCCGCTACTTTCCGCTGGGGCGTGGTCAACGCCCACCTGATTCGGGGACACGGTGACGTATGCGCGATATTTTGATAAATTATTTAACTTCTGTGGACGGGGGAACGAGCACATTTTTGGGGTGAAAGATCTTAGAAAAAACTAGGTTTTTATATATAATTATAAAAAATATAGTATGATTTAAATTATATTGTAATGGAACTGTTGTGAATTCATAGTATTACGCATACGCAGTGTTCTAAGGATTTTGCAATTAAGTTCAATTAATATAATATAAATAAATAAATAAGAATATTTGTTTTTGATTCCAGAACTTAGAGTCATCGTATTCCATTAGATGAAATTGTAATTAAAACTACAAGCCAAGAAAAACTGTCATGTGATATAAAATTGCGCATACGCAGCGTTGTTCGCGGGAAGTTTCCTTCTCTGGAAAGCACAATCAAATGAAATTGAAACGAAAATCATGGAGGAGGTTGGGCATTCGTTTAATCGGTAGTTCCAGAAAATGCAGGCCCTTATCACCTGGGATGCATTGCGATTGCATGGAGAGGGCGTGAGCCCCTGATAAGTCCCAAGTGCTGATAAGAGATAAGGATTACCGGGGTAGCTTTCAGGGAACGAAAAAGGGACCATCAAGGGCATCAGGTGTCAAGTGGGGCCAAGTGGGGCTAAGGCGAGTGCAATGCAATGATTTCAAGTGCCTTTCAATTGGCTTACGAGAGGGAGGTGAACGTAGACCGAGTTTTCCCTGGTTAAATAAAAAGATTTAGGGATTTAAGATTTGAAATATAACAAGTTAAACTGTTTTTTCATATGTTCCCTTAAAGTATTATAAATACAAAACAAAATGCATGTAAAATAGGGATGCATTTTCCTCTTTACAAATCAAAATAAATTTAAGATCTGAAATTAAATTTCCCCAAATAATATACTTAAAAATACCAAATTAAGATACATTGGGTAAAAAAATATAAGAATTTTCTTGAATGAAAGTTTAGGATTCAGATTTTAATACGACCTTTAATAGTACTGAATTTATTTTGGTGGTCGAATTTAAGTAGGCTCCTTTGAAAAATATAATAAAGTATATTAACGAGTACGTTCCCTGTGAGAATCCCACTTTCGATCCGGTTATTACCCGAAGGGTATCTCCGATTTGGGGTTCCCGACGCCAGCGACTAGTTGAAATTGCTTTCAGCCTGTATAAATTGAATTTGCATTCGAGATATTCAAATTGGGTTTTGGGCCGCAGTAAAACGTGATCGCGACTGGGCCAAGATTGCGGTGCATCGGGGTTCCACGCGAGAATCGTTTTCATTTGAAATTCTATAAACAACTTTCGCGGAACTCGAGCTCTGTGAGGTTCTATAATAGAAATGAGTGCTTTTCCCCTCCGTCTTTTATGGAGACTTTGGCGTTTGCACCAGCGGCTATCGAGCGCTTGCCAACCGCCCCATCAGTAGCCCCCACGTCTCCGCGCCCTCCCCACTCCCCTACGATCAATGGCTCAATCAAGCCTTTTGTCCGCTCTGGATCCCAGCACTTGTAATTCAAATGCGTCAAACGAAAACTCAACCGCAAATGATTCAATTTAAAACGGACTACAAAGCAGCAGAAAACTACGTAAGACTCAAGTGCTGCGCCGGAAATACCCTTTAGTAGGAAGATAGGTTCGGTTTTTTGGAAAAGCTAGATCCCTTACAGCTCATTACCGATGATAATAACATCGTACTGTACTAAGTATTTGTAATACTCTTAATAACACGAATATAACAATATGGGTAAAAACCTCCACTGACTTTAAATTATCAAAAGTTCAGGGCAAATCTTCTGATGAGTGTGGAAAATGAAAAAGAAACTAGAAGTATCCCAAATACTTGTACAATTTGAACTTTGGTTTCCCGAAAACAATGACGTAGGTAGATCACTACGACAAAACCGATATGCCCCTCTGTGCGCAGGGTATGTTCGAGTAATATAAATAACAAAATTGAGCTGGCAAAGTGCTGACTGATTGCTATTGCCCCTGATGATGTATAATTTTAGTCTGCGGCACAAAATAATAAAAAATGCAGCGAATGAAACGAGAATGAAATTTGAAGTAAACAGACACCGCACTTGTAGACCCAAAAGAACACGTTTTATTTTCCATTCGATTTTCTCTTTTTTCCGTCTGTTTCAATCATTTTTATTGGGTTTCACTGTCGACAACACTCCATTTGCTAATAGCATTGACTAAATTCATCTCACCGCCTGAAAGCCTTCGATTTGCAGTTTTTGTGTGTAATTAGTTTTTAAATCGCTTTGATAACGAGGGTTCTTCAATTGGTTTTCACCTTTTAACAGTGGATAGGTTATTTTACAATCTTTTTGTTTTGCGAAAAGTAGAAACACTGGTTCTTCGTTTTCCTATATTCTTCATAACATATGTATATGCTTAGGCTCCTCTGCTTATTATTAGACCAAAAAAATGTGTCTTCGCTTGCCTGATTGCGAATTGTTTGAGTTTGTTGTTGCCTGAGCATGCCGGCCAGCAGCTGCAAAATGATGATCGAACACTCGAAACATAGCAAGTCATACGAAATAATACCAAAATACCGGAAAATACCGCAAGATACCAGGGGATTACGGGAGTAAATACCACTACTGTGTATGAATTAAGAACAAATTTTATTTGCTTTTCACTTTCATTTCGCTTATTTGCCTTGCTCCTCGCACTCCTCCGCTGCTGTCGTTCGTAAACAATAACTAAATATAATTAAGGGATCTGTGGGGTGGTTTTCGGGTGGGCACATATGGGGGATGTATTGCGGGCTTCTCCGACGACATTTAGAAACTAAGATAAGAACTAAACACTAAACTAGGTCAAATGTACAATTACATAAATAATAGCTCGCAAAGTGCGTTTCTATACCGAAGGAAAAAAAAGTTTGTTTAGTTTTACCTGCTTAAGTTAACAACAAACACATTCACTAAACAAGACAAGCAATACATTACAAAAATCAGTAATATAGTGGCTAAATATATCGTATTTATATGTATATATATGTAAATATATATGTATGCAGTATTATCATAACGTATTATTATAACGCTTCGTAATAGGTTCTATATAAACATTTACAGTTAGAGAAAGGACACGGTAGCACTACCTAGTATGCCCCTCTCCCTCTCTCGCGCTCCCTCCCTTTCTGTCTCCCGTTCGGCGGCTGTTTTGTTGCTCCTTCGTTCTTGCTTCGCTTTCGCCTTGCCTCTGCTCCAACAGTGTGCGCTTTACAGTTTCCCTTTCCGTTGTCCTGCAGGATATGCTAGAATGCTTGTAGCACAGTAGTATAACAGTTTCTCCTCCCGCTCGCTTTAAGTATCTCCGTTTTCGGCGCTCTTCACGGGCTTTTCGGGTTTGGGCGGGGGTTTCGCCAAAAAAAGTGTTTTGTCTCAATCGAAATGAAATTCGCTTCTCAAATTGTACTATATATACCTCTTGTTTTCGTGTGTGTATATTATGGCTTTTGTAAAATATATATATATATATAGAAATGTATATAATAGCATAACAAATTTTCAACAAAAATCGAAAATCGATCCATAATCATTAAGCATAGCGTTTTTGTTTCGGTTTCGTTTAACTAGGAGAGAAGGAGATAGAGCGTCTCTTAGTGGGGCTCTTCTGTTACGTTTCTTGTTAAAAACCTGGTTTTTGCCTAATTAAAATACTAATCAGAGGCCAGGCCAGCCCGCAAATGCCCCGTACGACGTGAATGGGTTCTTTGATTACTTTTCTTCGTGGCAGCTTTTTTTGTATTTTTCTGGGCGACATTTTGGGGGCCGCTGCGAGTTGGCGAGGCTCTACTGTAACTATTACGCATACGCCACCGTGGCCGTTTACTAGGTTCTGTGTCTGTCGGTGTGTCTGTGGTGTGTACGTGGTGCTGTTTCTCCTAGGACTGCTCCTGCTGCTCCAGCTGCTCCAGCGACTCCTCCTCCTGCTGCTGCTGCTGCTGCTGCTGCTGCTGGTGCTCCTCCTACTTCTTGCTGTTGAGTATGTCCTCGCGACAGGCGACGGCGGCCACCAGGGCCGCCCCACGGCCCGAGCCGTCCTCGGAGAGCATGAGGTCGAAGGTGATGCCCGGCTTGATCAGCTGCGAGATCTTCTCCACCATCAGGTTGTGGAACTTGGGATGGAAGCGGTACACACTGCCATCGACGCCCACCGTCACCGTGGGCTCGTCCATCTTGTTGATCAGCGTGGCGATGCCGGCGGAGACCAGGTGGGCGGCCCTCTTCGAGACGCACTCGCAGATGTACCGCACGTTGGCGCAGTCCGAGTCGCTGGCATTGGTCAGGCCCAGCTCCTCCAGCACCAGGCGGCAGTTGGTGAAGTTGCCCGGCTCGTCCGCCTCGATCTCGCTCACGTACTTGGTGAAGAACAGGCCGCGGGTGTTGAGGACCTCCGAGTCCTGTCCGTTGAACAGAATGCCCGCCTGGGTCATCTTCACCAGCACCAGGCGCACCAGCTCGCCCATGTACATGCCCGAGATCATCTTCTCGAACGTCTGCTTGCCGGGATTGATGCTGTGCACATCGATGTCCCGATCGAACTCGGTGCGCACAAAGTCCAGGGCCCCGTTGTCGCCGAAGGCGCCCCACTCCGTGTTGATGAGGACGTGTTTCTTGCGGGGATCCTCGGCCTCAAACAGCTCCGCCTCCTCCACGCGCTCCATGTAGCAGGCGTTGGCGCCCGTGCCCACAATGAGGCCGATCTTGCAGTTGTGGTTCTTCCAGGCGCAGCTCATCAGGGTGCCGGTGGTGTCGTTGAGGATGGCGCACACATCGATCTGGACATCGCCGCGCCGGGCGATGGCGTCCTTCAGCAGCTGCACCACGTCCTCGTTGACCACGCCGGCGCAGTTGAAGCCCTTGGTCCAGGTCTCCAGCAGACCCTTGGTCAGGCCCAGCTGGCGCAGCGGGAAGGAGAAGGTGAAGCCCAGCGGCAGCCGCTCCTTGTACACATTGTGCTCCGACATGAAGTTGGACAGGCACTCGGCGATGTGATCGAACAGCTGTGTGCCGCTGCCGATCATGATGTGCTGCGGTATGGCATAGATGCGGGACTCCATCTGGAAGTCGTTGTTCTCCTGCAGGTGGATGAGCAGCACCCGGAAGTTGGTGCCCCCCAGATCGAGGGCCAGGAACTTGCCCCGCTCATTGCCGTTGGGCAGGTCCTGCACGTAGGTCACGAAGCACTTGACGTTCGCCTTGGGGTGCGTGTCCTTGGCCAGGCCGCGGCGCAGCTCGTGCAGGATGCGGTAGCACAGCTCCTGGACCTGCTCGTCCGTCAAAAGCAGCTGCTGACATAACTCGTGCACCATCTTGGTTTTCTCTGCAGCGGACAAGAGTGCAATTTGCTGCGGGCTGCTGTTGCTGTTGCTGTGAGTTGAATTTGTTGTGGTGGCGGCGGCTGCTGTCGTTTTGCCAGCGCTTGTGGCTGTGCTTGTGGCGCCCAACTTTGTGGTCGCCGCCGGTGCACCGCTCAGTGCCGCCGCCCCCGGGGCCACGCCCACGCGGTCCGTCTCGTCCCGACCGCCGCCCCCGACGGCGCTGTTGTGACCGTTCTGTTGGGCGCTATTTATGGACACGCTCCTCATCGCCCCGTTCAGCTCGCGATCCATTCTTTGCCTCGCTTACTCTCTCTTCCTTGCACTCACACGGCAAAAAAAAAGTGGTTACTGCTGCCTTGTTTACACACTCGCGATCTTTCGCGCAACGGCTGAAGCGAGTTTTTCTTCAAGTGTGCCTTGAGTCTTTGAGTTTGAGTTTTACAGTTATTCTGCTTTGCTAGGTCTCTGTTTTTCTAGTTTTCTAGTTTTCTGTTTGCTGTTTTCTGCCTCCGCACTCGCCGCTCGCTCTCCGTGTTTTATTTTCGTCCGCTGCACGCGTCCGCCGCTCGAAACGTTTTTTACGGAATTGAATTCACTCGCCGACCGTTGCTCACTTTTCGCCGTCGCTGCCGCTGCGCTGCCGACGCCCACGGCGGCAGAGACGGCGGCTGCGGCGCTACGCTCTCGCACACACGCTCTCTCCCGCTTGCGCGACGCGTCGTGAAGGAACCTTGAAGGTCAAAGACTGAAATCGCCTTTGGGGCGGGATGGTTGGAGATATGGCGCGTATGAGCATGCCGTTTTGGGGTCTATGAATGGGTGGGAGGGTGGCGAGAGAGGGGATAGGGAAGAGAGCGCCGCGACTGGGAGCGGAGGCAAACGCGCGTTTATGCACAAACAGTTCACCGTATTTTAGGCCCCAGATTTTATACTGACAAAATAATTTCATGTTTGATAACTCAACTAATTGTTTATTTCACCAAATTACAAACAATTTTATTAAAGAAATTGTTACTAATATTCTACTGGCTTAACAAGCGTGTTTACCGAATCAAATGTTTAACTTTGTATATTAATTTAACCACCATCTTAGACTAAAATTATGAAAATTGGTCGTTGTTTTTTTAAACACTACTAAACATCATGTTCATTCCATCGCATAATCGCGGAACTACAAGGGCCAGGCGGCAAGGCGCTCTCTTTTTGCTTCCGCCTATGAGCGAGTCGCTTTTGTCGTCGTCAGCAAATGGTTTAATACCCTACATGTTGCGAGGTTCATTAAAATCGCCAATTGGTTTTTATAAGACCTCTGCATAGTACGTTTTATTTTTAGTAAAGGGGTTTCACAGCCTTGTTATTATTATTTATTAATATTAAGTTAATATTTTAAGTTTCATCAAATCGGAAAGAAATATATTTTCATATGATCTAAAACGTACTAAACAAAATGTTTATTTTATATCTAGGGTATAAATGTAAAAATGTACGATTATTACGGTCTCAAGTTCGATTTTAGTTGGCTTTTTTCGCAGGAACGAATCCGAATATCCTCTTGATAAAAGTAGGGCATACAAAAGTCGCTATGCCACCCCCTTTTTGCTGCCTGCGTGTTGGCTTCGTTCCTTGAACCCCCGTGCGGCCCCACCGCCCTCTCCACCCCCTCTGGCACTCTCTTGGAGCTCTTCCTCTCCGAGGGCAGTAGCATTAGTATAGCAATGGCAGTCCAGCTGAGAGGAAAGAGAGAGAGGCTTGCTCAGTTCACCTAGAAAATGGGAGAGCGAGTTTGCATAGCTGTTGGCCGCCACTTCCACTTCCACTCCCCCTTCCCCAACCCGCACTCCACTCCGCCCCCTTGTGCCGCTTCTTGGAATTCTCAAGTTCTGGCGACGCGTCAACATCCTCCAATACATATACACGCAAGTATGTATTTTTTCAGTGTCCGTGGGGCTCGTCTCCCCGCCCCGCCCCCTTTGTGAGTGTACGTGCCGCCCAGTTTGAAGTTCCTCTCCCTCTGCCGCTGCTCTCGTGCTCTCTTCCGCTCTCCATTCAATGGAATTTTGTTGTTGCCCATGGGTTTTTCATATTTTTGCAGCTAGATTTCATGTGCAATTTCATTTTGATCACTGCATTTCTGCCCATTTGTTTTTGCCTTGCATTCTCTTTTCACCTTTTTTATGCCAAAGAGGCTCGTCCGCAATTACGGCAACAACAGCTAAAGCGCCTCCAACTACAAGTGAGAGTACGTTGCGTACGTACGTATGTACGTAGGTATATATGTAAGCATATCCATTTGTATGTAAATGGGCATGTCTGCAAACGTGTGTGCTGGCATGTGGCCTCATAACTGTTATACAAGACCAGACACCAACACTCGCGGCGGAAAAATAGCAGCTGGAAGTCAGGGTTATGGAGTAATGGTCATTTGAATATGATTATTGAGCTGCAGAATGACATCACTCAAGCATTAGAGCTGGCGGTATTTCAAAAGATCAAAGAGACTGGAAAAACAGATAAGTTGAATGTTTAAACATGCATTAATTATTTATTTCCATGCATATGATGACAGCACTGAATCGCTAATTTCTTGCGCCCCGCTGTATTCCATATTCCATTCACTCACACGCCCCCTTGGGGAGGCATACAAAGGCGAGAGGGAGAGGGCGCGAGTGCGATGACGTCTGGGGCAGAGCAACAACAACAACGAGTCCACAACTACAACTACAACTCCCCCTGCTCTCCATCTCCCTCCCACACAGGGGGCTGCCTGCACGTGTCTTGCGAAATTATTTCGCCACAAAAACAACACCCATTAGTTGTTTACGCCAGTTCGGCGTAATACAGCTCAGAAAACAAAACCCAAAAATCAGAAAGTGCAAAGTGCATTAAAATGCAGTGACTTTTGACGATTTCCAGGGGTTTTTTATGAAGAGACGCTCCCCCGGCTCTCTGGAGCATATGCATATATGTGTTGCCGTAGGTGTGCCTAGGTGTGTGTGTGTGCGTCGGCTGGTGCGACAGAAATGATTAATTGTTTATCTGGCTCGGTTACACGTTCCGTTACTCAGGAACACACAGACGGCAATCGAAAAAAGTGGAACTAGTTCTACACTAAAAACCGACCGGCAGATACTCTTGCAGATCTATCCATAAAGAACTGAAATCCAATGAAGTATTCGAATTTCCCTTTTAATTTTTTTGTATTTATTAAAAATTCATAAATGATGATAAACTGATCTTAAGTTGGAAATAAAAAAATACTTAGAAAATAAACGGAACTCATGATCAACCTATGTATACATGATGATACAAAAATCTTATCTAAAACCACAAAGCTTCTGATTCTCAAAATATCTGAGGCTATACATTTAAAGATGTGATGATTATCCTATGTGTTGTGATAATATTTAACAGTTAATTAATTTTCATATTATTCTATATATTATTCTAAATATATTCCATTTCCAACCTTGTAGAACCACAAAGATTTCTGAATTTCAAATGATCTTAAGTTGGAAATAGAATGTAATTAGAAGTTTAACTGAAATAATGATATCTTGTACATTCATTATTATCCTGTGATATTTTAAGGATGATCAAGAGTAAAAAGTCGTATCATTTCTCAATTTAAGACCAACTTGTACTTCTATAATCGCTTTTCGTGGCGAACGGCCTGTCAAATTCACGGCAATCTTTGAAAGGTGCTCTTGCACATATAAGTCAACTAGATTATATTAATGGCAGGCGAGACAAGGAGTGGTAGCAGTGTTTCTTTTTCTTATCTGCAGCTACGGAAATTGCTTGGTGAAATTCGAAATGGGGCTGGATGGGGCTGGTGGGGACAGGCTGGAGAGGCGAGTGTAGGGGCCAAGTCACTTGGGGCCCAGAGAGGGCGTGTCTTCCTGGGGCACAGTGATCTCCTAGAGAAGCACATCGTTCCAACGATGTACATATTTAGTTTAACTATTGGAAGGTTCCACATTCTTCGAGGCAGGAATGGATCAGGTTTGTCCAGTCAAGGGCGATGGCGTTCTCAGGGCATAAAAAGGCGTAGGATCCTACAGTTCTCCTGGAAACCAAACGGGTTCCCACTGTACTGGCTTGCGACTCTCTATACATGAACCTGGGTGTATTTGATAAGTCCACGCAATAGGTGCATTGGCACGATGAGTCAGCGCTTTCAAAACGAGCAACGATGGCAGCTGGGCACAGCAATATCACTTCAAGTGCAGCCGAACTGCGCTTGAGAATGATCGGGGGTGTATTAAAGTGTGTTGGAAACGGAAACGAGGAAGGAACTCTCGGTCTTTGCAACACGATTGGGGATTCAAAAGCTGCAAAGCAACTTCTTACGTCACCTAAAGCGTAATGAACTGTGGAAGACCTTTCCTATTATCAGTTGACATGTTTTTGCGTAAAATACTGGTAAATCGATTCAGATAACTGCCAGATTAGTACTTGAGAGAAGTGCTTGGCGAATGGCTTATAATGATATCTTTCCCTGCCCAACTCCGCGTACTGTGATTTGTATAACAGGTTCCTCTAGGAAAAACCCGCTGTCCGAAATCAACTGGTTCCAGCTGGGTGTTGGGGGGGGGCCCGCCTTCCGCCTCGCCTTGAACTCCACCGATTTCGTCAGCCTAAGTTGGGAGCGCAGAACTGTTATACGCGTCCTAGGGCCAGGTCTCCGGTGTCACCTTCAACTGTTATACCACGCTGTCCTCTCCGGTGTCTCCGACGTTCTCTTCTCTCCTTCTTCGCTCGTAGTTCGCTTCTGGGAATCCAGTTTTGGGGGCTCGCCCATGACACACACACACACACCGAAAGCTGCCTGCCTGTGTGTGGGTGCTGCTGTGCCTGTGTTCGGGGGTTCGCCCATGTGCGCTTGCTCATCGCCTTTGCTGTATATACAAAGTAATCGATTTTTACAGCATTTTATCGTTTGACACTAGAGCTCCTTCTCTGTGTGCCGACTGTGACGGCAATGACGATGACGTCGCCCGCTCGTGCTCTCCCTCTCCCTCGCTCCCCCGCTGCCCTGCCCCTGTCTCGCTCCCACTCGGAGGGGTCAATGCAGCCACGAAACCGCATGGAAAATTTGTGAAAATCGCCGGCCTTCGCTTTATAAACAAAAGTCATTAATTATAATACGTTTTTGGCAGCGGTGGGAACTTCACGTGACGCCTGGCCGAAAGCCGGAAAATTCATCTGGCCGCAAGGCGGCGGAAAGAAGAACATTTTAAGCGAGCGGAGGATGAAAACAAAATTAGCGACAAAAAACCCATAAAAAATGTTCGAAATCCCACAGAGAAATTCGCCCAAAAACATCAGCATGAAAAAGAGGGAACAGCGAAAGCGCACGTTTGGGCTATACGTATCGCTGAAACTAATACAATACATTTATTTTAAATAACAAAATCTGTCCACATGGGAACTATCTTTAGAACACTTTCGTCTTGAACGTGGGATACACTACTGGAACCCACTCTCTTGGCGATATAACCCCTCATGGCACCATAATAGATTTATAAAGCAATATCCAACCTGAAATCCTGAAAAATGAAGGAACTATTTTCGAGCAACAAACGAGTTCAGCATACAGCACATAAATATACTTCCAGTGCGCTTTAAAAACCTAAAATGTTTCTAAAAAATAGAACACTTAGGGAACGACAGCTAATAACAATTTTAGCAGTTTTAACAATTTTAAAACCCCCTGCGTACAACGAAGCGAGCATAAGCTCAACCAATTTGGCCGGATAAAAATAGCCAAACTTAGATACGCGTTATGTGTAGATAAAAAGCCCATTAATAAGCGCAGCCAGTCATTGAAATCGCTGCCCCGGCCTTGGAAGCGGTTGGCTGACTTCGCGGTGGGCGGTGCGGAAAAGGGGCCCGCTCAGCCAGAAGAACTACTGCACGGATACGCCAAGAGCGCAACTTCACAGATACCCCTGCGGGCGGGCACTCCTTTCGCTTTCGGCCGGCGGCGGCGAGTCGGGCAAGGTCACGGGGTAAAGGGCGGCCACGAGCCGCGTCAAGGTCACCGGCGCAGGCGTACAACAGTTAAGGCCCGCCGCCGCCGCCGCCGCCGCCCTCGAAGTGAGATTGCAGGTGATCATCACGTCGGCGAAAACCCGTTTTATCTCGGAAACTAACCACAAGACGCGACGGGCGACGGAAAAAAAACTGGTTGGGTCGGTCGTTTCTCCACCCAACCGCTGATAAAGCCGTAGTGCGGCTGGGCATAGGCGTAGCAGTAGCCGTAGCCCAGACAGGGGCTGCGCACTAGGTGTCTGCCCTCGCCTTGGAAACGTTTCGATGGAGATCGCAAGGTTTGATTTTTCGGGGCATAAAACAAACACGTTTCGCACACATGCGACGCTGGGCCGTGAACTGCGGTCCGGTCTGCTGCCAGGTTAAGATTAGAGCGACTCGTGCCATAAAAACACACAAATTACTGGGTGGCGCGATGCTGAGTCCGGGAAGCACGTGAAACGGTAACGGTCAAACGGTCATTTGAATTCGAACTCTTGGCGCGCATTCCAGCGGCGTTGCCGGAGTTCGCCAAAAAACTGAATGCAGCTTGGAAAGCGTTTTATAAAGAACATTTCGGGAAATGTTTGGCAGACGTTTTATATGTAGGAGTCCCGACGATGCTTTATTTCATGCTCTTACAGCTCAGTGATATTATGCCACCGACATATTATCTTAGGTAAGCTTTTCTGCTTTACCTACAAGGGAACTTTGAGTAATTTCTGTCAGGACCAGTGAAACACACCTTTCTTCTTCGAATTCAATGTTTGGGAACATTTAACTACGGCTTCATAACTTTCGTAACGGTTTTCTCCGCTTCCAGCCAGCAGCCAACGCTGCCAGACCGGCAGAAGCAGCAGCTGGTATTTATTTTCGGTATTTTGCGGTATTCATCGGCTGGCCCCGCAGTGTTGCGCAACGCGGCGCAGCAGTGTTGCGCAGTTTGCAGAGCGTATCTGGTGCGTTGTTGTTGTGCTGCTCGCGAGGGGAATCCAATAACTATACTATGGGCTGTATGCTGGCACGCCAAAACCAAGTTAACAGATTCAAATAGTCGGAGTTCGAAGCGAAGGCCACTCGAGAAGCGGCGGTTGAGCGCGAGAAGCAGCGGGCCCAGTGCAGAGCGAGCTACCGCTGTTGTTATTATTTGTTTTCCGTTACCGTTTTCAACCGCTGTGCGGGAGTGCGTGGTGCGTGGTGCGTGGTGCGATACCGAAGCAGGGAGGAGGAAGTGATTCGGAAGTGAAAAGAGGGGCCATGACAACGTCGACGCTCAAGCCAGCGGGCGGCGAGGAAGTGCCGCCGGCGGGGGTGGTGGGCGGCGTCGGCGACGTGGGAGTGGCCGCCAGCCTGTCGAAGCGCGACTCCGAGGAGGATACGTGGGCCTCCAAGGGGTACATAAATCCGTTTGTCCATCGCCTCGAAATCGACAGTCACATTGAGGTGGCCAAGGTGAGTCCCCCGTCCCCCGTCCCTCCCACGCCCCTGTTCTTCTCCCCGCATTCCATCTCGCTCTCTCACTCATGCAAATCGGGCACATGTGCGATCTCCAGGCGCGCCTCCAAGGGGGCTGGGGTTTCCTCTCCCCTCGAGTGCCATTATGTGTAACAGCCTTGCCATATCAACATGCCATCCGAAGATGTGGGGCTAAGCCCCTCCTTCGGCCTCGAAACCCCTGCTCATCCGCCCCTGGCGATCTCCACTGGAGAGAGTGCGAGCGGAGAGCGGGAGAACTTTCTCCCGCGGCTTCCCTCTCCTCCGCACTGCACTTGACATGCATTTGCCGTTACATTGGTCAATGTTCTTGCGCTTTTTCGCGTAGTTTTTGTTGTGTTTTCGTTCCTTTTTTATCGCCTGCTTCCTTCTTATTTTTTATCTGCTGCTGCCGACGTCTCTGCCTACGTCAGCGTTTTTCTTTTTTTGCTTGCGCGAGAATCGTATGATTTTCTTGTTCTCCTTGTTGTTGTTACGCCCCTCTAAATTTGCTGCTGTTGTTGTTGTTTTGGTGGCCACTGCTGCTGCGGCGCACAGTGGCCAAAACGACTAGATACCGCGTAATAGAAATAATTCAGTGGTTTTCATCTCTGGTAAAAAGACACAAATAAATATCCACGGAAATCGGTTACTGTTCTACTTAGTGAGGAATATAAACTAAATTTAATCTATGTCTATATTTTTATTTATTATGTACATCTTGCATGTCTTTAAAGCCCGCTCTTTTTTCAAACATTAATTCTATAGGTGATCAGTTGCCTATCAGACTTCGTTTAATCATTCACATACCCTAAGTGCTTGAGAATATATGATTTATTACCACTGTGCGAGGCCGGTTCTTTTGGCATGTGCGCCGTTATTGTTGTTATGTGAGCCTCTCGCTCGCTCTCCCCAATTCAACGGGGTTCTTGTTCCGCTTCGTTCCCGTTTTAATGGGTGCTCGGAAGAGGTGGCGGGGTATATTGGCATCAAAAGATATAGGGGCTCGGTAAAGTGAATTTGTTATTGCTATCAGCGGAGTCTTCGTAGTATTGGAGGATACATCTTAAGGATGTAGAGATCTAACGATACGGCCGAGCCCCAGAGATACAAAGATACGAGATTTCAAGGAAATATCTTATGGATACCAAGATTGCAAGACACAAGATACAGGGACATTCTTGGTCTAAATTCACCACAGTTTTATAATTTGCTTATACGTTTTAAAGACGTTCTATTGTAAAGTAAACCATTCCGCATAATAGCTCCATTTACCTTTTCCTGGCAAGCGTTGAAACACCTGCAAACTACCGTATCAATCGCCATTTCCGCCGAATCGCTTGCAATATGAAAAGTTACTATTGTTTGTTTAAAGAACTACCATAGAGCACTGGCTTGCATAAGCTCGTTTTGAAGTTCGTGGCTCTTCAATCTACTGATTCATTCAAAATTTCCTAATTTGATAGTACCACTTGCTTGTTTCTGAAAATAAACCTCATAATTTGCCCATGACGCAACCCGAAGTAACGACAAGCACTCATATTTTCGTTTTTATAAGATTGCCGGGTATCTACGTTCAGTCTGCAAGTACTCGTCCGTTCCTTGCTTTTCCTTCGCGAACCCGCCCCTTGTCATATAAGAGGCCTTGGCTTCCACCTTTGCCACCCCAAAAGCCAATACGTACCACCCCACCGAATAACCCGACGCCTTATCACCGCCTTCCCGTGCAACGTCAGGTGTTTTATTGCTTCTAAAGCGCCCGATAATCAGGGAAGCGGCTCTGGTTTCATGCACGTGGGCTGATGGGAGAGCTTGCCAGCTGGCAATACGTGTTGGGGGTCCGACCCCCTTTAATTCCCACACTTCGGTAGAGCCCGCTACTTGCCCTTAGCGCTAATTGCTGCGAGTGGCAATAACACAACAATAAACAAAAGCAAATACAAGTGCTTCGGCTTGTTTACGGATCAGTGCAGATGGGCCGGGAAACGGTCTAATTTGGGCTGGGAGATGCACGGGAGGAACCCCTGTATATGTATACCTATATTCCTAAAAATATAACTGACTCTGCCTAAAGTCATTTTGCTGGTACTGCTAGTATTAAACAAAAATATGACCCATGGAGTATAGATATTTAAAAAAGAAAGCCAATTGTATTGATAGATCAATTATGACTGTATATTACATCAATATATAATACGCAGTTTCTTTCACTTACGATCGATTGTTCAGCTGATTCACTGAAATCCCCGTTTGTGGCGTGTTTAAGTGAGCTGTGGCCGTGCGCCAAGGGATTTTCTGGGTGTATACCAGGCCTGTTCCATTAAAAAATAGAGATTCATTTGTAAATGACTAAGACCCTTAGCTTGTGCCTAGAATGTATTGGCGCTGGATAGGGCTTGCCTAAAATTAATGTGAAACCAGAAATGTACAATCTCTTAGAGAATGGGTAGCACTCAAGACCCTGAATGTACGTTTGACTACAAAGTAATGCCCTATATGCTACGATCACGCGAGCTAAACAAGCACTAGGTATCAGCGCCGATCTCAGTGACGCATCCGAGTGGCGCTATCGCTGAGTCAAGTTCCAAAGTCTTGAATAACAAACCATAATGGTCGCAAAAGCGGCAATCAGAGTGATAGCTGCAGTGGGGCGCAAGTAGATTGAAGTACACGTACTCTGAGATCAGCTGGCGAGGGAAGCAGTGCACTCAGCGAGCCATTGACCCACTGAACAATGTGAATAAACATAAGGCTGGCGCCACGGTGGGGTTTCGGGGGCATGCCATTGCGTGCAGCACACGAAAACCCGTTTTCGCTTTCATTTCGCTTGCGAGCGAGGTTCAAGGCACCTTAAAGGCCCTGACACTCTGGCCAAGCCTCCAGATCATGGCTCGAATTATTACTACCAACCTGTTCTTGATCTTATGTTGTAGTATCTTTGTATGGTAACGAGCGTTTTTATATGTACTACGATCACTGCATATATTCTATTATGAAAAACATTTTTGGACTCCCAGAAAACATTCTAAAATCCCCTGCTCTTGTCTGTATATTTGAATGCATGTACCACAATCATCTGAATGGGTTTTTCAGAATAGCGATCTTTGGAATTTCGGAAAAATGAATATGAATCTCTGAGCTGACAGGACAACGTGGGTAGGCGACAATCGCTCGAAGTACATTACATAAAAAGCGCACTCCAGACATAGGGTCGGTCCGGTATGTGGTATGCTGTTCCCCAAGGCCGACTTCTGGAACCGATTCTATCTGGAGGGCCTGATCGAAAGGCAGAGTTCAGGGCGGTGCGACGGGCCTCCACTTGACTGGTAATCTATACTACACGCAGCTATCAGCGATTAGCGCCCGGCCTGTTGGCAGTTGGCGAGTGTAAACATGGAATTGTTTGGCGACCATTGATTTGTGGGGTCCCTACTAAGCGACAGCTTGCATGAATTAATGCGATCACACTGTCATGTGATTGGCCTCTTATCCGATAAGCGATACGTGGGTGTCTGACTGTGATACCATTTTTCGGCTAAGTGCTAGTGTACCCCGAATCGCATTTACAAATGCTTGGTTCAGGTATTAGTTTACCCCAGAACTGAATAATCCTTTATTCAATGGGCATTTCATATAAATATATGTCTGGACTTATCTAATCAGAATCTAATCAGCCTCTCCCATGAGCATTTCCCTCCATAAATTAAAAGTCGATTTTTGTTGCTCAGAGCTGCGAAGGCAGACAAACACTTTCTGTTTAGTACATAATGTGCCTTGCTTCTAATGTCACCCAATGGAAAGTCTCTCCCATGCAGCGTATCGACCGGCAAAATCGATTGACGGCGATGTCAAGGCTTTTGCAGCTCTAGCCGATGGTGATTTGTGTTAGACAAGTCCTACTGTACACCGCACACTTTTGGCCCTGCGTCAAAATTATTTTTGGAGCAATCAGGTTACATACACAATGTCGATGGCCGAGACCCTGGACTACCTCGTGGTGGGCAACCCTGTCAGCCAGATGATCATCCTGACCGCCAATGCCTTCCTGCAGAGCATCGGCCTGCTGCCGCCGAAGTGTCCCGCGGAGGACACGCTGCTCGTCTTCCAGCCCTCGTCGCACTCGTTCGTGCGCTCGCACAGCTCACTGTACTGCCTCGCCGGGAGCCACTATCACTTCATGCGGCTGGCCGGGATCGGCGGAGCATCGGCCATCTTCATGGGCGCCTACTGCAAGTACGTGCTGCGGGACCTGGAGAGTGTCCGGGAGCAACTGGACTCGCAGGCCTTCGCCGATGTGGCCAACCGCATCCACTTCCTGCACTCCTTCGCCCTGATGGCCATGCCCCTGGCCCACTATCCCTTCCTCACCGGAGCACTGATGATCACTGGCACCCTCTTCTTCAGCGGTTCCATGTACTACCGCGCCCTGACTGGCGAGAAGTGGATGCAGCCGTATGCCACCATCGGGGGATTCTGCCTCATGGGCGCCTGGCTGTCGTTGGTCCTCTAGAATCCGAGTACTACTTGTGTAGCTTGTCCCGAATGGTATTGCCAGAATGCCCAGACGAATCTCGCGTCCTAACTACGCTATATAGTAAATATATAGTCCGTCTTAAAAGTGAACTCTGGTGGCGTTTGCAGCCCGTGGAAGACACTTTTAAGATATATATTTCTATGAGCTGTTGGCCAAAAGTCCACACATAGATCCCTAAAATCAAATAAATACAATATAGGTGTTTCTTATGGGAAATTATAATATATAAACTAAGAAAAACTCGATTTTTGGGGCGACTATTGTAGCGTTGCACTATGATATTAGGATCTTTCTTCGAACTTTTACATTACCCATCGGTTAATCCTCCTTTGTTACAGGCAATTCTGCCAAAAACGCTTTTAAAAAACCCATTATATTATGTTACCTAGTTACTGATTTGTCCAACCCCTATTCAAATCCTTTACCCTTTTTCCGACAGGTCTATGTGCTGACAGTGCTGCTGCTGCCCATCCGCGTGGTGGGCTGCGTCCTCTCCCTGATCTCCGCCTGGATGTTCGCCTGTATTGGACTCTATGGATTGACGCTGGAAGATCTCAAGGCGAAACCCCTCACCGGCTGGCGCAAGTGAGTAAATATCACACACCGCCGTGAATCGCTGGCTGATTATCACACCTTTCAGACAAGTGCAGTGCATGACGGCCTGCGGCATGCGCATGGTGTACACCTTCGGATCGTTCCACTACGTGACCATGAAGGGGCGGGCGGCGACGCCCAAGGAGGCGCCCATTCTGGTGGTGGCTCCGCACTCCTCCTACGTGGACTCCATCCTGGTCGTGGCCAGTGGCCCGCCCTCGATAGTGGCCAAGCGGGAGACGGCGGACATCCCGCTGCTGGGGCGCATCATCAACTTCGCCCAGCCCATCTACGTGCAGCGCGAGGACCCCAACTCGCGCCAGAACACCATCCGGGACATCGTGAACCGAGCCCGCTCCTCGGAGGACTGGCCGCAGGTGGTCATCTTCGCAGAGGGCACCTGCACCAACCGCACCGCCCTCATCAAGTTCAAGCCGGGTGCATTCTACCCGGGAGTGCCGGTGCAGCCGGTGCTCCTCAAGTACCCGAACAAGTACGACACCTTCACATGGACCTGGGACGGACCTGGAGTGTGAGTACCTAGGGCTGCGGAGAGAATTGTTAGTGAGGAGTAGTAAGGTTTTTTGAGGAAGGGTTTAAACACCTCAGTTTTTAGATTAAAGATTCATTTTACCCACTTTAATATCTTCTTATATATTCTCTGAAAGCAATCAATCTTTGAACCAAGTCTTTTGCTATAATAAAATAGGTTTTGCACGCAATTTAGGTCTATGGATTTGACTAGTCTTATTTTAGCAGATTTCGTAGTGCCTTTATTCTTAGTTTCGAGTGGATAGCTGTATATACACTATATATGTAGAATACCACAATTCATACATTTTAACTTAGCCAGTTCTCAGAAATATGTATAGGATAGTATTGTAAGACACCTCTTTGAAGGTTTTACCTGTTTAACCGATCTTATATTTGATATTATTGCTTAGTAAGTATTACTCTACTTATGCCTATTGTTTTATTTAGGTTGCGCCTTCTCTGGCTGACGATGACGCAGTTTTACAACCGGTGCGAGATCGAGTATCTGCCCGTCTACACTCCATCGGCGGACGAGGTGGCCGATGCCAATCTGTATGCCAACAATGTGCGCGAGGTGATGGCCAAGTAAGTGGGGCAAAGTCCATCCGATTCTCGGAAATGGAATTTTTGGCAAATATAATATATTTTGTGGAAATTTAATAGGTCATTTTCCTTACCATTACTTCTATATATATTTTAGCGTTTATTTGTGATGAACAATATGCATGTTTTGTTTCCTGGTTGTAAACTTATAATGTGTATATATAAGACCAGATACTTTGTGGATTTTCTGGAATATTTTTTATTTAGATGCGGTTTTTATTCGAATTTCCTTTGGATATGTTTAGGACTGGAAGAAACATAAAACATATTGGTACACATTTCCGCAAAATTAGTTAAAGCCTTGCAGAATATTATTTAGTTATTTATTTAATAAAAATACATAGTTTAATGCTTCAAAGTTGCCTTTTCAGTAAGTTAATAAAATTTTAAGATCACCAGAATATTTGAACAGCTACTGACTACCCATTTTTTTAGGGCCCTGGGAGTGCCCACGTCGGACTATTCTTTCGAGGACGTCATCGTGATGAGCCGGGCTCGCGACATGAAGATCCCCTTCCCGGGCGACATAGTGGAGATCGAGCGGACGATCGAGAAGCTGGGCCTGGTGGAGAGCCAGCGGGACGCGGAGCTGTGCAAGGGCTTCCTGCGGCTGTCGAACACGGACCGGCTGGACATCATCACGTTTGGCGAGCTGCTCCAGGTGGATCTCAAGGACGTCAATCTGCACAAGCTGTTCTCCCTGCTCGACCACGTGCGTTTCTCGATCATGCGTCTGGCTCTGTCTCCTTCTAATCGGTGTGCTCCGTCTCTTTTTTTTTAGCGCCGCACGGGCACAGTGAGTTTGAAGAGCTTCCTGCTCTGCTCGCTCTTCTGCAAGCTGAAGAACTCCGATCTGTTGACCTTCCTGCGGGCCCTCATCCATGTAATATGAAATAAGAAAGATGTGCCTTTACTTATAATAATTCCAACGGTTTTTCACCAAAGCTGTATAGCGAATCTAGTCAGCAGATCGACAGGGAGAGCTTCGTGCGATTGATGAGACACGCTGGCGGCAAGCTGAACGAACAAAAGGCCCAGGCGCTCTTCTATGCGCTGGACACCGACAACCTGGGCTACGTCTCCTTCGGTGAGTACTGTATTAAACGAAATCCAAACCAGTATATACGGAAAAACGTTTCAGATTCCTTTGTTGAGCACACGGAAAAGCAGAAGTCGAGCTATAAATTCCTCTACCACAAATCGGAGCACATACGGCGACCGAAGGCAGTCACCACGCCGGCCAACTGAGTACGTGGAGCACCTTTGGTGGCTCACCGGAGGTGGAGAAAGTATCCAGAAGACGAGGAGTTGCAACCAAGAGAAAACAAATAACACCCAACCTAAGCAGAAAGTTCAACTGTCGAGTGTATATTTTTAATATTTATTTATCGAGTAGCGCGTGTCCTGGCACCCACATATATATATTGTAATTAATGTAATTTCTATTATTATTACCATAGTTTCCAGCACAGAGATCCGGATCTTATTGCGCCCCAGCTTTGTTATTATTCATACTCGGACTCTAAACGCAAGTCATTTCATCTTTGTGATTCTTATTTTACACACCTACGTTATATATACACTTAAATACTAGAGCATATATAAGCAAGTATGTATCTTATGTAGAGGCGGGAAGGCAAACCTGAATATTTCCCAATTTCCCTGGCCAAAAAGAGAATCCACAAAGAATTGTATGGCAAGCCATAGGTTTAAGACATAACAGCAGACCCAGCCAATGAAGCTCTCCATCGATCCCACTCACTAGGACACCACCAAGACCTCACAGAACAATGGAACTGCGATCGAAAGCGGTCATAACCACCACCACTGACCAACCAAAACTGAACAACCACCAAGCACACTAAACGAAAACCAATTGTAGTCGATAATGATCGATCAGGGAAGACCTTTCTTCACTATGTCACCCATGCTTTCTAAAACTACCCAATCTCAACTAAATTTGTAAGAAACGATCGCTATATGATCTATTTTAGACTTGCTAATCGCCCACTTTAAAAACCGATTGTACATAATGTCTTAGGAAAGACAAGAGATTGTAAAACTTTCGATTACTTCTCGATCACTCTTGCACTGTTTGCCTAATTTAACTTTGCTGAAATTGAATTTAAGGATCTCTGATCTGTAGAGTGCACCTTCAGGTCCATAGTTCCTCAGAGTTATCGAACATTTCTTGTGCATTTGCAACCCACACGGCCAGCTTGTCTCGACTTTACACACGGAGAGCAGAGACCTACGTAGAGCACAGCCTGTACTTAAGTCAAACACCTTGGGCACACCCCACTTCACACAGAGTCTGTTCCATCTATATACTATTAATTGTGGACACCAAGGAACACCAGGTATTGTGTAAGGCGTATCTGCCGCATTCAACAGAAAACCTGCTCTTTCGAAATGACCATTACGCTTTCGAGAGGGCAGACGGTTAACTCCTCCGTAGTTTTACATTTTGAGAAGATCTAACCCTAAGCTAAACCATCTAATTTATGTGCTATTGTAATAGATATTATTAGCGCCCTAAGCCAGCACCGAGAGCAAACCCACATCGGCTGAGAAATCTGCTCAAAAATATATGTGTGTACGATTTTAAACCCAGCCTGCTTATCTATTCGATGGGAATGGGTTTGATGGGCGTTTTCCAAAAGGAGAAACGCCCTCCGCTCGAGAGTCGATCTCAAATGCACGGATCTCTGGGAGCAGCACAGTCGGACATTGATGTTCCAGCAGACCGGATCAAATTTTTTTTGGTGATTCCAATGTTTTAGTTTTTTGGTGACCTTACGTGACTCTATTCATTGGCAAAATGAGTGGATCTGCCAGGAGCAGGCTGCTCTTGTGCTGGGCTATCTTTATTTTTACGGATATTTGGCCTTTTGCGGAGGCTTTCGTCAACTCGTAAGGATCCTAAAAAAGTCTTAAGTGCAGTTGTCAAAACCGCCCATTTTTAGGCCGAAAATTATAAGCAAGGATGGCAATTTGATTTTCGAGTCGGGGGCCAATCGAAACATCAGCTTTCGATTGACGGGAACTTCGCGGCTTACGATCAACGAGGATCTCGATGTGATGGAGCTGTTGATGGCCACCGGTGGTCCCAAAAAGCGGGCCAACGGTCCCAAGGATGAGTGGAACACCGCCGAGGATTTCGTGGATGTGCGGGAGCTGGCGGATCAGCTGGCTGATTTTAAGAGGCGTGCCTTCGGGGTCAACGGCTTGGACGAAAGGCTGCGCACGCAGTTCAACAGGTGAGATCATAAACCGAGTTACAAACCTATTCGGAACTCTGGGAGTTTAGCAGTTCGGCTTGGGAATTTCGGGATGCAAGCTTATTTGTATGTCCCTATGTGAAAAATATTAGGAAATAGGTTTAACACTAAAAAATTAAGAAAAAAATTCCGATTACATGTTATAGCTACATAGAAGTCCAAAATCGTTTTTATCCTTCATATTTCTGAGATCCTCGGAACGTTGAAATAGTGAGGTTAAAGGTATTTTTGATAGTATATTTAAACACCTTGGACTCTTAACATATAGGAAGTAACGAATTTAATTTTAAAATGTACTCATAATGGACAGGACTCGCGGCTCGATGGCTCTGCTGCGGCGTTTCCAGACTCGACTCAGGGCGGTGGAGAGCCGTGTGGATCGGATCAAGGCGCAGTTGGAGGCGAACAGCTGCGCCAGTGGACCCTGCGAGAACGGAGGAACCTGCTACAACACCTTCAACGGCTTTCGCTGCCAGTGCCGGCCGGCCTTCGAGGTGGGTCTACTTTCTGAATTCCCCTGAGATCCCAGAAAAAAGGGGAGTATTGGGGGGCGTCGGAAAAACATGGCCCATGGCAACAGTGACCACTAACGCGTATAAGTAAAAGTAGATACCTGCATACCATGCTTCATTGTTTTAGTGATTCTTATTTACATTTAACATAAATATTTTAATCACTGCGATTTACTCGCTTTACACCGCGAATTCTTTAGAACGGGAGCATCAACAGAGAAATGCAAAGCTGTGTTATCAGATGGCGTTGGTTAATATACAATTTTAATTTATTTAACTTATAACTTTGCATCATCATTATGCAGGGCGCAAAGTGCGAGCTGGACGTCAACGAGTGCGCCCTGTACGAGGGCACCGACCTGGGCTGCCAGAACGGAGGGCAGTGCCAGAATCAGATGGGCTCCTACAGCTGCCTGTGCCAGCCGGGCTGGCATGGGATGCACTGCACCCAGCGCAAGGCCGACTGCTCGCAGTCGAGTGCCTGGGAGCTGTGTGGCCACGGATCTTGCGTGCCCAGCTACGACGACGCCGGCTACCGGTGCCTCTGCGAGCCGGGCTGGAAGACCAATGGCGTGACGCCCGTTTGTGGCGAGGACGTGGACGAGTGCAGCGACTCGGCGGGCCACAAGCCCTGCTCCACCAGCTGCATCAACCTGCCGGGCAGCTTCACTTGCGCCCCCTGTGCCGCTGGCCTGACCGGCAACGGAATCAGCTGCCGCGATCTGGACGAGTGCCAGACGAACAACGGCGGCTGCAGCCTCAATCCCAAGGTGGACTGCATAAACACCTACGGGTCGTATCACTGCGGCGAGTGCCCCATCGGCTGGACGGGCGACGGACGCAAGTGCGAGCGGAGCATGGAGGAGTTCGACATCCAGACCGGCCAGCGGCCGAGGAGCTGTCCGGCGAGCAACAATCCCTGCTACCCGACGGCCAGCTGCTTCCTGATCTCCGGCACCGCGTCCTGCCGATGTCCGGCGGGCATGGTCGGATCGGGATACGGACCGAACGGCTGCGTCAATGGAACGACCACGAATTGCTTCGGAAACCCCTGCCTGGTGAGTCACTGATGGTGAGCCACTTACTGTCCTCGTGTTAAACATAATGAAGGCATCAATTCCTAGGATTTAAGAACACTTGGTTTAAAACCTTATTTTGACTTAATATAAGGATGAGAAAATGATCCTTAAGAGATCATAACATTTTGATAAATTATTTATAAGTACGTATTGTGTAATACCTTTTTTTCCTACACGAAACGTATGCGACTTTAGAGTTTAACAACTGCTTTTAGCTTGACATGAGGACGGGAAAGTAACCCTCAAAGGTTAAAATAACCTGCAAACACAGATAATAAGGTTTAATTTTACGGTGATAAAAATACGCATAGAAATGTATGCCCACTATTACCATTTTTATAAAAGCTTTCGTGATGATTTTTAACCCATCTCTCCTTGCCCCCGCAGAACGACGGCATTTGCCTGGACGCAGGACCCTCTAACTTCACCTGCATGTGCCAGAGTGGCTTCCGCCCGCCCATCTGCGAGCCGGCGCCAAGTCAGTGCGACCGGAAGCCCTGCCAGAACGGGGGCCGGTGTCGCCCCACCCCGTCCAGCGCCGAGGGCTTCGTCTGCCAGTGCCTGCCGGGCTACCGGGGCAGCCGGTGCGAGACGCGCTTCAGCAGCTGCAACGGGATGCTGAGTGCCCCCAGTGGCCGGCTGCGGTATCCGCCGGAGGGCACTGGCTATGAGCACAACGCCCAGTGCGCCTGGGTGATCCGCACCAACGAATCGCTGGTGGTGAACGTGACCTTCAACAGCTTCGACCTGGAGGACTCCACGGAGTGCCGCTTCGACTGGCTGCAGATCAACGACGGCCGCTCGGCGGCTGCCCAGATAATTGGACGCTATTGCGGCAGCCACCTGCCTCACGGCGGCAACATCGTCTCCTCCGGCAACCAGCTGTACCTGTGGTTCCGCTCCGACAACTCGACGGCCAGGGAGGGCTTCGACCTCACCTGGAACTCGATGCAGCCGCAGTGCGGTGGCCGGCTGGAGTTCGAGACGCACGGCACCCTCGCCTCGCCGGGATCGCCGGGAAATTATCCCAAGAACCGCGACTGCCGGTGGCAATTGGTGGCGCCCACCAACAAGCGTATCAAGCTGACCTTCTTCAGCCTACAGCTGGAGCAGCACAACAACTGCAATTTCGATTTTGTAGAGGTGGGTTTTCAAAAAAGGGGTCTAACTTCCCATCCGGGTGACTCACATGCCGCAGCATAGCTCTTTGTGGATTTTATGCAGACCCTAACCCTTTTCCAATTTTCAGATCAAGGACTCCATTTCCGGTCGCGAGCTGGCCAAGTACTGCACCACCGGAACGCCGGCGCCGCTGCTCCTGGCCACCCACCTGGCCGAGATCCACTTCCACTCGGACGCGGAGGGCGGCGACACGGGCTTCCAGCTGCACTACTCGGTGGAGGAGCGGGTGCCCGGCTGCGGTGGCGTCTACACGGCCAAGCAGGGCACCATTGCCGAATCCTCCACGGCCAATTCCGAGCCAGGAGGTGTTTCCTGCGAGTACGAGATCCATTTGGCCGTGGGCGAGCAGGTGGTCGTTCAGTTTGTGCGCCTGGATCTGGAGCCCCAGGACTGCCTGGAGGTGCTGGACGTCACGGTCGAGGGCGGCAGTGTGCTTCAGGATAAGATTTGCGGCTCAGATGCGGCGCGATCGAATCCACCAGCCTTCCAGTCGCATTTCAATCGCCTCAAGATCAAGTTCTATGCCCGCGGCGGTGCCTTCGAGCTGAACTACCGCATGGCCTGCGAATTCATGCTGGACGCCGACCAGGGCACGATCACCTCGCCCGGCTATCCCGGCATAACCAAGAGCCAGCGGCTGTGCACCTATACCATCAGAACGGCGCCGAACACGGTGATCACCTTGAAGAGGCTCGATTTCCAGCTCAGCAGCGGCGAGGACGATGACGAAGATTCTAGCTGTCTGAGCACCAGTTTGAGAGTGAGTTCCTAATAGATATCCATGTCCAGTTATTCATATATCCATTTCCGTATCCGAATATCCATGTTCAAATATGTATATCGTATTCATAATCATATGCTTTTCATATCCATATTATATCCATATATATATTTCCATATCCAAAACTTGTTCGAACCCATATTCATATCCATATTCAAATCCATATTTTTATCATATTAATATCGAAATCTATAATAGTATCCATATTCATTTTAATATCTTGATATTTATATCACAAGCAAATCAAAATCAACATTAAATGATTCGTCTCCACATCCGCAGATAAACGATGGATTGAACCGCCAAATCCTGGGACCCTACTGCGGGAAGAATCAACCGGCGGAGGACTTCATCAGCCAGACCAACTACCTGCAGTTCCACTTGATCACGGATGTGGACAGCTCGGGACGTGGCTTCAAGTTCGACTACAGATCCTTGTCCGGCGGAGACCTCAAGTGCGGCGGAGTGCACACCCGTTCCGGCGACCACATTCGGCTGCCGACCATCGAGGGCAGTTATGCCAATGATGCCACCTGCTACTGGGTGATCGTGGCCCCGGCCAACAAGGCCATCCGCCTGCACTGGCTCAGCTTCGAAATGGAAGGATCGCTGGACTGCAGCTTAGACTACGTGGAGATCTACGACAGCCTGTCCGCCCAGTTGGGCGATGACAAGGCCAAGCCGCTGGCCAAATACTGTGGCTCCCATCTACCCGAGGATCTGGTCAGCCACTCGCGCCAGCTGGTCATCAAGTTCGCCTCGGACTACAGCTATGCGGACGGCGGCATGGAGTTGACCTACACGTTCGAGGATCGCGACAAATGCGGCGGTCACGTGCATGCCTCCAGCGGGGAGTTGACCTCCCCGGACTATCCGGCCAACTACTCGTCTGGCTTGGACTGCGACTGGAAGCTGACCGGAGCCATTGGCTATCTGCTGGAGATTCAGGTGGAGAATTTTGAGATGGAAGTGTCGCTTAACTGCACGGCGGACTATCTGGAGATCAGGAATGGGGGGGAAGACGATTCCCCGCTGATAGGACGCTTCTGCGGCCGGACCATTCCAACGCGGATACCCAGCTTCAGCCACGAGATGAGGCTGCTCCTCCACACGGACGCGGCGATCAATGGTCGCGGGTTTCGGCTGCGCTGGCGAGTCTTCGCCCTCGGATGCGGCGGTCAACTGCGCTCCAACATGGGGCTCATCTCCTCGCCCAGATATCCGCATAGCTATCCCCACTTGTCGCACTGCGAGTGGCGGATTAATCTGCATCCCGGATCGGCCATCTCACTGCTAATCGAAGACATGGATGTGGAATCTTTGAGCAGTTGCAGCTACGACAGCGTGAAGATCTACTCGGGCATAAAGTGGTCCAACCAGAGTCCCGACAAGGTGCTCTGCGACGAAGTGAAGGATGAACTGATCCAGCTGGACACAAATGTGGCCACAATCACATTCGATTCTGATTCGTCCAATTCCGGCCGAGGATTCCGGATTTCCTTCAAGGCGAATTGCGTGAGGAACCTGACGGCCACCTCTGGAACCATAGAGAGTCTCAACTTTATGGAACCCTTCATGGAGACCATACCCATCAATTGTAGCTGGACGATCAGGGCGCCCACGGGCAATCATATTCGCATAGAAGTCGCCCACTTGGAGCAGCATGAGGAGCATATGCCGAGTACCCAGACGCCTGGGGGATTGTATATCGTGGATGAAGGACATGTCCAGAAAATAAACAACCCGATGGCGGTGAATGTCAGTGGGGAGGTGTTGACCGTCGTCCACAACGCTAGCTATGTGAACTTCCAGCTGGACTACCGCATCGACGGCTGCCTGGAGGAGCTGCGCGGTGAGAGCGGGTCCTTCCAGTCGCCCAACCACCCCAAAATGTATCCCAACGACCTGGAGTGCTACTGGCTGATCACCGTTCAGCCTGACAGCCTCGTTGAGCTCACGGTCTTCGACATGGATCTCGAGGAGAGCGTCAATTGCACCAAGGACGCGCTGTCGGTGAGCTTGGGGACTAGGGATTGGCCACCACGGGTATCTAATGTACTAGTCCAATGATTTCAGGTCTCCAACCATCAAAACATTGTGGAGGCACACGAACGCCATTGTGGATCCACGGACAAGTTTGTTCTGACCAGTTCCGGACACCGGTTGCACGTGCGTTTCCATTCGGATGGTTCGCACAATGGTCGAGGCTTTCAGGCCACCTATCGAACTGTGAAAGCAAGTGAGTGAAATATTTGTGAACCCAGAAAATCTAGAAAACGTACCTATCAATTTATATGTATACAAGATTTTTCTGGTACACATTTTTCATAGCATACTTTATGCGCCCTAAGTAAGTGATTTCTGTGGCAACACCATTTTAAACCAGTTTTAAATAAACGTTCTCATTTTTGTGATTTTGTAATTTGTGATTACAAAAATCTCGGTTTTTAAAATCACTCAAAAATGTGTATGATAGTACTCTTCTATAAGTTATTTCTGCAGCCGTAATAACTGGTTCCCATCTTTAATCCACACAGCTTGCGGTGGCAAAATCTCGGCCCGAAACGGAGTGATCGAATCGCCCAACTATCCGGGGAAGTATCCGATCCACAGCCATTGCGAGTGGCAGGTGGAGGTGTCCGCGCACCACCAGATCGTTTTTGAGATGAGGGATCTTGATATTGAGTCGGGCTTCGATTGCAGCTGGGATTACCTCGAGGCTTTTGACCTGGCCGAGGACGACACCGAGGGTCAGAGGCTGTTCAAGCTCTGCGGCGAGATTGATGAAGCTGCATCCCAGCAAATGTCTGCCACCAACTTGGCTGTGGTGCGGTTCGTCAGCGATGATTCCGTCTCCGGAAAGGGCTTTCGCATGCACTTCCACGAGTCCTGTGGCCAAACGGTGGGGTTTTAAGATAATATATGTATACATATGTAATGTTTCGAGGATTATCGAGCCAAACATCCCAAATATCTTTTTAAGGAAATATGAAATGTATACGGGATAATACAATGAATCCCTAAATTCAAATCTATCAAATATCTCCTCACAAAACTGAGGTCTTAAACTACTTCTAACGATTCCTACTGTTGATATTATAATTCTTTCATATCTTCAACTATAAGACTAGGAGTTTTGAAAAGCTTGCTAATATGTATTCGAAATCAGTTTATAGTGTTTATTTTTAACCGATACTAACCTTCAACCGCATTGCAGCTCACCATCGACGACACGGACTTCGAGTACATCCAGATGTCCCGCCAGGCGCCGCGGAACGAGAGCTGTCTGTGGGTCATCCAGTCGCACGAGCCCAACAGGCGCGTCATCTTCACGCCCACCCACATCAAGCTGCGCGACACGGCCAACCTTCAGTATCCCACGGAGGGCGATTGTCTCCAGGTGGGTGTGAAGATCTACGAGGGCACGGAGGCCAAGGGAACGCCGCGTCTCCAATTCTGCCGCTCGCATCCGCCGGCCCTGATCTCCAACGGCCAGGCGCTGACCATCAGCGTGCCCCTCCAGCTGGTCGAGGAGTTCGATGGCCACTACATGACCATGACGACGGCCTGCGGCAGCTTGTACAACTCCCTGGCCGGCAAGTTCACCTCGCCCTACTACCCCGCCTCTTATCCGCCGAACATCGAGTGCCTGTGGGTGCTGGAGGCCACTGCGGGCAACTCCCTTAGTCTCACGCTGGAGTCGATGGACCTGGAGAAGTCGGACGGCTGCAATCGCGACTATCTGGAGGTCCGCGAGGAGTCGGAGAGGGGTGAGCTCATCGGCGTGTACTGCGGAAGTGAAGTGCCCGGAGTGATTCACTCGCGCGGCACCATCTGGATGAAGTTCAAGAGCGACGACGACAACGTAGGCGAGGGATTCATGGCGTCCTACAACTACGGTGAGTGCATACACCTATTGAAACCCTTAATCCCAAAGAATTCGCTAGTTCATTCTGAAGAATTCGCGAATAAATTCGTTTAAGAATAAACGAACCCTTTTACCATGTAGAGCACCACAACGAGCTGAATGGCACGGATGGCTTCATCATGTCGCCGCACTATCCCACCAAGTTCCAGGATCCGGAGCCGTACAGCTGGCGTATCACCGTGGACAAGGAGTACGTGGTGGTGATATCGGTCTTCAATGTGCGGGACATCGATCAGCCGCATTTGCGCTTCTACGATGGCTATTCGGATATTGGAGCTCGCATCGAGATGACCAATCTGGACGAGCCGATCATCTCCAGCACCAATGTGGTCTACTTCACGACCAACCGGGGTCCCTTCCGGCTCAGTTGGGAGCGGCTGTCCAAGGAGGAACTGCGCTCGAATCGCACCGCGGAGGAGCAGACGCGCCTGTGTGGCCGACAGTTGATAAGCATCGGTCACTCGGTCATCGGCTTGCCCTCGCCGGGCTATCCGAATGGCTACGAAAACGGTCTGAAGTGTTCCTGGAGCTTGGTGCCCTCGAACCCGGCCGTGCACGCCGTCCTCACGCTGAGTCAAATCGATCTGGAGCTCTTCGGCGGGGAGAACGAGTGCGTGGCGGACTACATCCGGGTCTCGAGCGGTAGCGATCTCCAGAACTGGTCGGAGCTGGGCAAACTGTGCACCCTGCCTACGGAGCCGAGTGCGAGGATATTCCACGGTCGACCCTATCTTCGGGTGGAGTTCACCACGGACAGCAGCGTAAACAAGACGGGATTCAATGGCATTGTACGAACGGCCTGTGGTTCGGAGATCACGGCCAGCCGAGGTCAGGTAAACATCACCGAGGTCCTACGGTTCTCTTCGCGGCCCAACCAGGATTGTGTCTGGACGTTGAGGGTGCGCCAGGGCCGGCGGATCAAGATAGATTTCCCCGACTTCCAGTTGCAGAACGGTGCGATGGCCGGATCGAATGATTGCCGCAATTTCCTGGTGCTGCGCAACGGCCACGATGAGGATTCGCCCTTCTTGGGCCGGGGCAAGTACTGCGAAGATGTGGTCAACGAGGTCCTGAACACCACCTCGAACACGGCCTACCTGAAGTTCCACTACTTGAGTCCACCCCGCTTCCTGTTGACCTTCCGCTTCGAGGAGGTGGGTCACGCCTGCTCCGGCCGCATTCAGTTGACCAGCAGCACGGATGAGCAGGTCATCAGTTCGCCGTACTATCCGCACCTGCCACATCCCCACTCGGAATGCGTCTGGATTGTCCAGGCGCCGCCAGACCACCGTATCATGCTGCACTTCCAGGGAGCATTCGACCTGGTCGAGGCCGATGGCGAGACTAGGGAGTGCCAGCGGGAGTTCGTCCTGGTCAACGACGGCAGCACCGAGTTGAAGCGGGAGATCGGTCGCTATTGCGGCGCCCGCAAGCCGGACACCATTTACTCCGGCGGCAATCAGCTGAGGATTCGCTACTACACGGACGTCTCGGAGCCCCACATGGGCTTCAGTGCCAGCTTGCGACTGGCCCGCTGCGGTGGCTCGTTCCACAGTGCCGAGGGCATTGTGGCCTCGCCCGCGCGCGATCTCCTCCAGATCCACGAGGCGGGCAAGCAGCTGGAGGAGTGTGTGTACACCATCGAACTGGAGACGGGCAGCACCATTGATCTAGAGACGGAATTTTTGCAGATACCCCGCCTGGCGAACGGCAGCTGCTCCCAGCGGAATCATCTGCGGCTGGAGGAGATGGACGCCTTTGGGCCGGATGGCGAGGAAAAGATCGCGGACACGATGACGGTGTGCGGCGACGTGAGGCACCATCTGTTGAGCGAAACCAACAAGATCGTCTTCCGGTACCGCTTCCTGGACGGCATTCCGGCGGAGGACCAGGGCTTCCGCATCCGATACAAATCCCTGGGCGCCCGATGCGGCGAGACCATCCGCGCCAGTGTCGGCATTCTGCAGACGCCCGGCTATCCGGTGGGCATTCGCCAGCCGCTGCACTGCGTCTGGCACCTGGAGGTGCCCAAGGGCTCGCGTGTGCGCCTAGAGATCCTGGACTTCAACACGGGCATGTGGAACGCATCCGTTGGCCCGCCCTTTGACTATCGCACACACTTCCGGGGTCGCCTTACCGTGGCCAACGACTTTAAGATGCAATCCATCCTGGGGCGCTACAGCAGCGATCCGCCCGCAGCGGTGGTGTCCTCGGACAACACCATGGGCATCGACGTCTTCCTCCTGCCCATTTCCCAGAGCCACGGGGTCAAGCTGCGATTCAGTGCCTACGGTCTCAGCACATGCGGGCGGCTCGCCATCGAGCGGGATGTGGCCAACGAGATGGAGTTCCGGCGCCTCAACGCCAGCGATCCGGTGCACTGCAGCTACAAAATCGACCCGGCTGCGAATAGTACGGTCCTGATTCAGGTGAGTGTGGGGATATGACATCGGAGGATTCGAAACCCAGTGGAAAAACAGTACCCATATCGTTCCGTATTCTGCTTTATTCAATAGTTAATGAATACATTTATTATTCTGCGGTACAAGTGTATCCAACCCTTACGTAAATGAACACATGATCATCATGTTTGTATTCATTTTGATCGGTTCTTTATCAGCCACGTAACACTTCCCTACCTTCCTTCCAGGTGAAGGAGTACAACACCACCTCTTCAATGATGCGGAACTCGCATCTCTGCGCCCTGCTCTCGCCGCTCAAGCTGAACCGAGTGGACCAGGAGGACCAGCTGGCACAGCGCATCCTCTGCGATTACGCGCCACCCACGCCGGGCCAGCCCCTGCCCGCCGTCCGGGTGCCCTTCCCCATCCAACTGGTGGTCTCGGCCTCCGCCCGCAACGCGTTGTCCAACCTCGTGCTGGGCTACAGCATGCAGGCCTGCGGCGGAGTCTTCATCCTGGAGCCGGGCGACAACATGACGCTGCTACAGCCATCCGACATGGAGGGGACGCAGGGGGCCATCGACTGTGCCTGGGCCATTGGACCCTATGTGGATGCCGGTGGCGACGACGAGGCGGAGCCCCAGGACATCCAGCTGGAGGTGACGCTGACCGATGTCAACCTGCCCAGTGCGCCTCCGGCGGCGGGATCAACGGAACTCCCCTGCCTGCATCACTATCTAAAGGTATGTATGCGTGACGGCGCTTTTGAAGGCCATTTTCAAGAGTCTTAAAGTAGGGAAGATATATTTTAAACTCAGAAGTGCAATGAATTTATTTACAGCATACTTTTAGACACCCTCACCCAAAGTGATTTTAAAAGCTAGTGTTTGAAATATTTACCACTCGTAAACGTAGTTTTAGGTCACTAAAAGTATGCAACAGTATTAACTAAGCCCAGAAGTAACGTAAATTTATTCGGAAAGACGACTAGCCTTTGTTCGCTGCTTACTTTTGGACCCCTTAAGTGATTTTAATATATTATTAATATATTACTATATATAACCCTTACCCCTACTAATCCCCCTGCCCAGGTGTACAACGGACCGGATCAGAACTCGCCGTCTCTGGGATCCTTCTGCAACCAGGCCACCCCTGTGAACGTGGTGGTGGAGCGGGGCCTCTTCTTGGAATACCACTCCGACAGCTTCTCCCCGAACGCCACGTTCAATGTGTCCATCAAGTACGGATCGGGATGCGGCGGCAAGCTGACGTATCCGTATCGCCACATCGATTTCGGCGAACAGTACAAGAACAATGTGGAGTGCATCTGGGAGGTGGAGGCGGCGTCGGGCTACCACATCGGTCTCACCTTCCACGGGCGCTTCTACATCGAGGACAGCCCCGGCTGCGCCAAGGACTACCTGCTCGTCCAGCAGCGCAACGAGTCCGCTGGCAACTGGACCGATCTCTCGAGGATCTGCGGTCGTGTTCCGCCGGCGATGATCAACACCACCTCGCCGTATCTGCGGCTAATCTTCCGCTCCGATGGCGATGTGGTGGCCGATGGCTTCCTGGCCACCTTCGACCGGAACTGCGGTGGCCTCCTGTATGCCGGCGACGAGGAACAGGAGCTCAGCAGTCCGGGCTTTCCGCTGGGCTACGAGAAGAACCTGCAGTGCAACTGGACGATCGTGCCCAGGAATCCCTCAACAGACGGCGGTGTCCTGGTCAGCTTCACGCAATTCGACCTGGAAAATGCCCCCATATCGGCGTGTCTGTTCGACAATGTCACGATAACCACGAAAGACGAGGACGCGACGACGCAGCGGTCCGTAATCTGCGGCGTAAAGCATAACCACGAGTACAGGGCCAAGAAATCCGTCAATATAGTGCTCAGAACGGACAACAGCTACTCCGGGCGGGGATTCTCGTTGATCTACACCAGTCGCCTTTGTGGCGGTATTATCACCCAGAATTCGGTGGTGCAGTCACCCAGGCAGCACACGGATAACAACATGCCCCCGAGTAGCGATTGCACTTGGCATCTGAACGCACCCGAAGGCTCCAAGTTCACCATTAAGTTCACACTGATCGACTTCGAGGCCCACACGAACTGTGCCTATGATGGCGTCGAGGTCTTCTCCGGACCGACTCGGGACATGGGCCAGAGGCGCGGACTCTTCTGCGGCCGCATGAACGAGGATCTGCCTGTGATCAGCATACCGCAGAACCGGGGCTTAATACACAGCTTCTCGGATGGGCGGGATCCCTCGAGGGGATTCCGGGCCCTGGTTCGCATGATGCCCAACTGCGATGAGAAGGTCACGCTGAGCACATCCTCGCCCTATGTCTACAGCAAGTTCCACAAGCCTGAAGGCTACGCGGCCGACCTGGACTGCCATATCGTGTTCCGAGTCAACCCGGACCAGCAGATCAGGCTGCAGTTCAGCAACTTCCATGTGGAACAGTCGGATGGATGCGTTAACGATTACGTGGAGCTGCGCGATAGCGCCGGACCCTTTGCTGATCTCATCGGACGTTTCTGCGGCCAGGATCAGCCGCCCAGCCTGGGCACCTCCAGGCACACGCTCTTCCTGCGCTTTGTTACCAATGAGATGGTGGCCGACAGCGGCTTCGAGCTGACCATCAATCCGGTTCCCCGACTGTGTGGCAGTCCGGTGATCACCTTGGGCTCGGACGCACGCAAGGAGGTCAGCATTGACTCGCCGCCAAGGTCGCCGGGTGGCAACTACGCCAACGGAGTGGCCTGCTTCTGGAAAATTGTGGGCGACGAGCCGCTCAGGATAAACTTCGTCAACTTTGACCTACATGGACCCGATGCCAACGGAAGCTGTGTGGACGACTTCCTGAAGATCTACAATAGCGAGGTGATTAAAGTTCAAGCCTAGACAAGAAGATATAGCTATCTGTTATCAGTTATGATTGGTGACCCCAATTTTATATTATTTTCATAGGAAAAGGGAGGCCATTTTGCAAGTTTCTGTTTAAATTATTCAAAAATCTGAATTATACATTTTTTTTAAATTAGCAATGGTAGCCCAAACACAACTTAAAGATCCCTTAACTGGACACACCTAATATAAGGGCCTTCTATCTAAACGCTGAGGGTCTTGTTTATCAGGGAAAAGTTATGTTGTTTTGATTCTAAAAATGTTTTCAAATCAGTTATATTCTTAGTTATCCAAGCTAACCCAAAACTCAATCCTTAACTTGATCATTGTTGTGAGAACCCCCCATTTATATTAGTTGGATCTTAGTCACCAGTGGAATATGACCCGAAAGCTTTACTTCTTTAAATACCTATAAAAGAAATGCCCTCGTATAAGATAAGTTGATCAATCGAAAGGAGATTCTGCAAGGTTTTGGTGTAATTCTTAAAACTTCAGCTTTGGAAGTACTCCAAGCCGGTCGTGACCCCAAATATGCCTTACAGATCTTACAGTTTGAATCATTTGCTTAACTGCTTATCCCCATTCCTTTCATTTCGCCAGGATGCCGACCAGGTGGAGCAGGGCTATGGCAGCGAGTTGGTCTTCAATGGCCAGACGTCGGGACAGAACCACTTCGACTACGCCACCGAGCACGTGTACTGTGGCAACCTCAAGCCGGACATATACTACTCCAAATCCAACGAGGTGTACCTGAAGTTCCGATCGAAGGGGCTGGAACAGCGTGCTGGATTCCAGCTGCGGGTAATGCTGAGCTCCAAAGCCGAGCGCCACTACGACGGGCTGCAGGGAAGGATACATCTGTCGCAGACGATCGATAGCGACATCACGATCCGGGCACCGGCCAATCACACTTTGAGTTTGTACTACACCGAAGTGATCTTCGGCACCTACGATTGCCAAATGGAGAGTTTGGAGGTCTACGACAGGGCCAACAAGTCCTTGCAGCGCGTCTGCTCCTTTGTGGACACGGGCAAGAGTCTGTTCACCAGTTCGGATGAGCTGCGGCTGCACATGAAGACCGGATCGTTTCTGACCTCGCTGGATCTGACCTATCTGGCCAGCCCGGTGGAGAAGGGGCCCGGATGCGGCGGCCAGTTCTACAACATCGAGGGCATCTTCGCCAACCCCTTCTACCCGGCCAATGTGCGCAATAACTCCGAGTGCGAGTGGGTCGTCCGGGTGCCGAGCAACAATAAAGTGTTCCTCACTTTTGAGGGTGAGCAACCCATATATTATTTCATAAATGTTCTCCCATTTACATTTATCGTTTTTTCTGCAGTGTTTAATCTGGGCTCCAAGACCACCTGTCACACCGACTATCTTCAGATCCTGGAGAAGGGCGCGGATGGGGTGGAGCTCGAAGTGAGGCGCTTCTGCGGCGAGGACACCCCGAAGTACTACATGAGCCAGCGCAGCCAAGTGGTGGTCCGTTTCCACAAGACGGTTAACTACGACGGCATCGGCTGGGTGATACGCTTCGCCGGGGTCTACTCCAACTACCAGATACCCCGATACTTGCTGGGCGGTTAAGTCCATTCTAAAAATATGTTATTGTCTGGAGCATAACTTAATAAATCCCATATTTTTAATGCCTTTTAAGGCTGCTAAATATAGCTAATATTATCCATCCAAATATTTTTAGTGGGTATTTAGAATTGCAAGAAGCATTTTTATTCGGTGAAGACGGCAAAGGCTTAAATCAACACTTATTTAAGTTTTATTTGTGAAAATATGTTAAAGGCCATTAATTATCACAATCTCACCACTTCGGTCCAAACATCATAACTTAAGTCCATCCTTTTGAATTCTTATAGGCGCCATTTTTTTAAGTGAGTCAGCGATGATTTTGGGATTTATCGACATCGTGCTTATCGATGACGAATAAGCTTGTAAAACTGTCGCTGGGTTTGATCGCAACTCCACGCGACTGCTGCTTAACTGACGGATAAATGTTTAATTAGGAGCTGTAAGTCGCTAGAACCATGGACCAGGAATCAGCGATTCAGGGAAAAATTTTCCACGGGGAAAATTTCCCGCCTTTGAACTTTAAAGCAACCAAGGAGGAGCTCAAGTTCATGCGCGATTCTAAAGCTACGAAGCAGCCGCTGGGCATCCTCCAGGAGATGCTATCCCGACGCAGCATCGTCCCCGTTTATGAGCTCATTAAGACTGAAGCCCCGGCCGGTCACTTGCAGAACTACTGGTTTCGCGTCGTCTTTGAAGACGGGAAAATGACTTATTTCGCTGAGGGCTCTGGACGCTCTAAAAAAGCTGCCAAGCATGATGCGGCTCGAAACCTCATCGAAATATTATGTGGATCCCCTGGAAATGGCCCCAATCAAAAGGCAAATGCAGAGTAAGTGAGCATCTCCTCTTTCCATAGGTCGCGTTTCACTGGTGTCTCTACTTTTTCCAGGAATTGAGGTTAGTTCCTGAGAACCGTTGATATCTTCGAATTCTTTAACTTTAACTTTATATATATATTAAAAAACTACAAGGCAACAAAAATTTGTAAAAATCTCAGAATCTAAAAAAAGTATAAATTGTACGATTACTATATGACACCTCTGTTGAAATTTGAAGACTAAAACATATTTTTGATTTTAATGGCTCTTTAAGTATCAGGTAAATATACTTGCATATTTTCTTTCAGTGCCGGCGAACAGGACGATGCTCATCCCATCCGCCGGCTGAGCCAGTTGTGCGCAGAACGCCGCTGGCCAACGCCGATGTATGACATGGAAGTTGGTGACCCCGAGGAGTCGCTCCACACGATCGTTTGCTCGGTCCTCGAATACCGCGAGGTGGCCAAGGGTTTTTCCAAGAAAGCCGCCAAGCGTTTGGCCGCCCAACAAATGTGCGTCCGTCTGCTGGAGGAGCCCATTATTGCGGAGGAAGTTCAACAGAAGGATGGCGGTGAGCTAACGAACAAGCTAAAGATGATCCCGGTAACCCAAGTTGGAAAGAAAATGGTCAAAATACAAAAGACCTGCCTGAAGAACACCAAGATTGATCACAAGAAGCTGCTGGAAGAGATCGCTGCGGAGAACAAGTTCGATATCACCTACGTGGATATCGAGGAGGCCTCCTTCACTGGCCAATTCCAATGTCTGGTCATGATCTCCATGTCGCCAGTGGGAATATGTCACGGCACTGGGGCTTCGGTTGAAGAAGCCCACTCGAATGCCGCCCAGAATGGCCTGGAGTACCTGAAGATAGTCACCCGAAAGGGCAAGAGTATCGAGCAAGCGATTGCCAAGATAAATCTTAATCTGTAAAATTAACAAAATCCATGGAATGTCTACTTATAAGAATATGGAACATGTCATAATGTGGATACGCTTTGCTTAGTTTAAAGCCAAGACAGCATAAACCCCAATTATGTTGAAAAATCAGTATTATTGAATTAAAATAAAAAGTGGGAACATCCTATATTGCTTTAACTTTGTATATTTCTTTATCCCAAGTACAGTTACATTCTTTGGAACTTTAACTTTTCACGATTTGTTTATTTTGTCCAGAATTATAAAAAGATATTTTAATACTTTTTTGGACACAGAACTCTCGTTTTAACACATTCTTTATTAGTTAAGGAAAATTATGTCTTGTGGATAAATCTTTTCGGACGTCTTAATGTTGTTGAACACTTTCAATAAGTGCTTAATGGGTTTAGAAAGTCTCTTGTCATGATTTATTTTTTTTTCGTTAACTTTTATTTCGTCTAGCTACCGCCGGACTAAGTACGTTGAAATCAAAGCCTTAGATTTTAAAAATTACGCGAATATGGAATGTATGTATTATCGATAAGATTAACAATTCGTAAATTTATCTCCCATACTACATTCTGGTATTCGACTAAAACAACTTTAAAAAAATAAATTTTTAAAAATGATTATTAAAAAAATAACGGATAATGATATATATCGAACTCGAAACGTTTGCCAGCCCTGCTCTTTGTGTCGATAACGATTTGGGCCCACCGCAGAACTATCAGTCCATCCGATACCGATGACATTAATCGAATTCTCCGTTCGCACATTTTACAAATATTTTCAAGTTTCAACGCATTTTCGCGATGTTGTTGCCGCCAGATCGTTTGGAGCACTATAAATCCAGTTTGGAGCAAATGCTGAAGCGCTTGGCCATCAGCATAAGGAGCTACTTGGTGCTGAAAACAACTGAAACATCTGAATTGTCGAATCAAGCGAGTCGCTTGTGGGAACTGAGCCAACGTTATCGACTGGTCAAGGGGTAAAAACTTAATTTTATCAATTAAAACAGTGCTAATATGTTCTCTTGTTGCAGTACCAATCAGGCTGCCACTTTCGCCCTGCTCGCTGTGTGCCATGATGTTTACCAAAAGCTGCAGGACAGCATGTAAGTGGCCCAATCCCCGCCAGAAATCTCTCTGATTTTGATGTTTTCCATTATCAGATTGAAACTAGCTTGCGAACTAGATCAGATATCCGCCCAAGTAGCCGACTTCGAGATCGAGTGCCTGCAATTCGGCCAAGAGCATAGACAAGGCAAAGCGCCTCCGAGTTTAACCGAATTCCGGGTTTTCCTGGAGGAATCCCTTAAGCTGCTCCAGAATCAGGTCAAATATCTGGAGCTCCATCTGCGCCAGCTGCAACCCAAGTTCTCGGCCCCGGAATCCGCACTGGAGGCCTTCAGATCCGATCTTCAACTGCCTGAGCACGCAGAGGCGCGACTCCTTCTAGGACTGGCCAGGGCCGACAAGTTGCCCAGTTTTCCACTGGCTTTGTAGAGGGAAACTGTCTTGTTCTTGTAAATAGCTGAGAAAGCTGTGGTCCTAAACCACAGCTAATAGTTTCTTAATTCTGTGACACAAACAATTGCCCCAAACTTCCTTATCTATACTTAAGTATCTTCTTAGGGCTATTGCCCTTTATTGTGAGTTGAATACATACAAAGATGACTGGATCAACCATAAATTTATTTTGGAAATAGTTGGATACCAACCTCACTCAATGTTAAGCCTACAAACGTTAGTTTTAAAGGAATTCTTCTGGCTGAAACAAACTTTGTCCCACGATCGTTTAAAAGTAGTACAGCTTTTATACAGATTTTAGGTAGGGAATTAAGTTTTGCCGAATGAAATTTAACAAATAAGCTAGCAACTAAATAAAAAGTTGTCATTTTAATGGGCCAGTGGGGAAAATATGAAAATAGTCGGGAAGTATCAATGGTGCTGGTGAAATAAACATTTCTGGTTTTAGAAATTAAACTAAATGGAATCCGCGAAAACCATTTTTCTTTTTACATCAATTTTTCGGAAATTCAAATGAAGGCAATACTCTACTTTTATTGGACAACTGAACTGATTTTAATTAGTCTTTCATGGGATTATAGCGATTCAAAGCTATTCACTACAGCTGCATTTTGTTGATCTGGAGGAAACCATTTTGGTTAGGCGGCAGGTCAAGCGCGGATTTTCCGGCGGAATGGCTTGCCGGGCTTTAAGCACTGGCTTTTCGTGGCAATTTTCACTGGGGCACTCAAAAAAAACACAAAAACAAAAAGAGGTCCAATATAATCAAACCAAAACACACCTTTGACTGGTTTTCTTTTCGTGGAAGGGCGCTCCAATGCTCTCGAGATTTATTTAAAACACATGTTGGCTGTTTCTGGCGAACTAGGTGTGTATTTTCATTTGTTTATAACGAATATGCAGCAGCCTCCCGCGGATTTCCTCGCATTTCTCCAATCCGCCTCCACAAACATCAAAAGCCGCGTGCAAAACAGAGTGTGTAAGAAGGTCTGTGGAATGGAGGGAATTCGGGTTAGCAGAGGTAGGCTTGGATGCACTTCGGGCAGCGGACTTACCGTCTCGAGTGGGACGCCAATTGGGACTAGCGCAGCCTCCTGGCCTCGCGCTCAGACTCCAGAAGGGTCAGGATGTCGCCCTCGCGCACGGGGCCCTTCACGTTGCGGATGATCTGGCGGTTCTGCTCGCCCAGGAACTCCACCTTCACCTGCGTACACTGGCCCTGGGAGCCGGTGCGGCCCAGAACCTTCATGACGCGTGCCCACACAACTGGTTTGTCCATGTTAAATCGCTAAATTCGCAGAGAATTCACGTGCAAGTTGCGCTTCAATTGACAGCCGCAAGCAAAAAGGAAGTTGGCACGTTATCGGCGCGGCGACGTGAAGTTGGCTGCGCTGCGGGCGACGCGATAGGTGCGATAAACGGGGCTGCCAACTATCGATTGCGCGGGGCTTAGCTACACAAAAGCTGTGAGCATTTGTTCTCGGGACTTAAATATCTATTAATTTTAGTAAATAATTGTATAACATTTTCATTACTTTCTTTAAAAGTGGAACACATTTGATTCTAGAACATAGGTATTTATTAATTTCCTTCTTTGTACCAAAAATGTACTTTTCTCGGTTTAAATGTGGATTTCTATCATATCTCATATATTAAATTTTTAAGACCTTCTTAATTGAATTTTCGCTATTAACTTGAATAAATAATTATATGTTTGTAACACTGATTTGTAACGATTTATAAGCTAAATTACTAATTTAGGGCCTGTTTGCAAAGTTGCCAAATTCCTTGGTTAAAAAAGCCGGGCTGTCAGCACTATAACTGGTAGATATCGATAGAAACATAGTGTTGTGAAACGCAGCCGGTGAGACTGCCAACGGCTACGAATGGTTTCTGGCCATTAGAAACACATTATAAAGTGTAAACATGTATGCTAAAAATATGCACTCCTCTTTCTGCCTGTTTTTTGACTGATTAAAATGCGAATACACGAGCACTGACAGTTGTGGCGTTTTTCAGCACTGCCAGCGCTGGTCAGGGTTGTCGAGGCGGGGGCAGAGCAGCAAAATAATGCAAACATTTCGTTCGGCAGTCAAATCAAGCACCCATAGGCGTACCAGAATTAATTTGAACACATGTCTTATTGATGACTGGCGCACGAACAGCCGGAGAGTGCCCGAAATTGGCGGCTCAGGGGTGCTCGAGGCCTGCCGTGCGGGGGCCTGGCAACCCTAGACGTGGCACCACGTAGACATTTGACAGTGAAAGTCGTGCGTCGACTTCGTGAACCTTCGGCTTCTGTTTTCGCCGCTATCCCGCGCCGCTCATCACTCTGTCATTTTCACTCGATCGCGAAGGTTGTGTGTGCGTGTGCGTTTCCCCAGCGATTTCCCAGCCGAATTTCCGTGTGTGTGCCGCGCATCCAAGTGCAGCCCAGCCCGAGAAGCGAAGAGCTCCAGCCAACAAGATGAGGCATCTGATGTTCCTAGTGCTGATGGTCCTGCCCATCGTCCTCTGCACCTTCTCCTCGCGTAAGTAGCCCCGACTCCGCATCCGCCGCTCCGAAGCGCCCTCGCGATAAATAACAGTCGGCGGTGGGCGGGGGCCTCACACGTCTACGTGGCACACGCCGACGCATCTCCGTTCGCTACGTGGACTGTGCTATGTGGCCCCCGGCAGCAACGCAGGTCCCTGCCCTTATCGTATTCCGCAGATTTTCATTCATCTTCGCTGGCCAGTTTTTCGTCCGCGCACTCGAAACTGTTGAGTTGGCACGACCCCTATCGCCCTCTCGCTCTTACTCGTGACTTTGCAGGGCTTCGAGGTGCATTGTCTCGGTTGCTTTCCAAGACCAAGGCTCCAAACTCGGCACCATAGTGTCTCTGGGGGTCCTCTGTGGAGCATCCAAGTTTCATAGCAATCGGTTGAGTTTATCCCATAGTTGCCGTGTAAATCACGGTCTCTTGCTGGCAGATTTGGGGTTTGATGCTCCCTCGAAAACTCTGCTCCAGGTCAGGTGTATGAAAATCGTTTACCTGGGCGACACACGTGAAATATTTATAGGAAAAACGTGTAAGACAATCCCATATTTTATTATTTTCAAAGATAGTAGCCAATTATCATAGAAATAGCACTTCCAAGGCTGGGTATCAATATTCTTTGTATATATTCTCAGGGGCTTAGAGATTATGTGAATGCTATTTCACGAACTTTTTTGTGTTCTAAAATAAAACTCCGCCATTTTATAGCCAACAAGTTCGGGGCCTATGCCGCCGAGCCGGTGGAGGACGACCTGGTGGACGTGGACGGCGAGGAGGGCGCTGTGACCGGCGAGGACGCGGAAGCGGACGACGACAGCGACTCGGGCAGCAGTAGTTCGCCGAACGCGGACACCTATCTGCTCTTCACGAAACCCCTGTACACGCCTGGCCAGCAGCTGGACCTGCCCGGCGGCAAGCCCGTCGAGTTCCTGATCGGATTCACGAACAAGGGAGCCGAGGAGTTCGTCATCGAGACGGTGGAGGCCTCCTTCCGCTACCCCATGGACTTCAACTACTTCATCCAGAACTTCTCGGCGGTGGCCTACAACCGTGAGGTGAAGCCCGGCTTCGAGTCGACCGTGTCGTACACCTTCCTGCCCTCGGACCAGTTTGCCGGCCGTCCCTTTGGCCTGAACATTGCCCTGGCCTACCGCGATGCCAATGGCATTCAGTACAACGAGGCCGTCTTCAATGAGACCGTGCTGATTTCGGAGGTCGACGAGGGTCTGGATGGCGAGACCTTCTTCCTGTACGTCCTGCTGGCGGGCATTGTGGTCCTGCTCCTGGTCATCGGACAGCAGTACCTGCTGGGCAGCTCGGGCAAGAGGAAGCGTGCCGCTGCCAAGAAGGTGATCGAGACCGGAACCGCCAACGACAGCACCATCGACTACGATTGGGTGCCCCAGGAGACGCTGCGGGCGCTGCAGAAGTCGCCGCCCAAGTCCAAGACGCCCAAGACCTCGCCCAAGCCCGGCAAGCAGGCCAGTCCCAAGGCGGCCAGCCAGCAGAGTCCCAAGCAGCGCAAGGTCAAGCGCTCCGCTGGCGATGACTAGGTTCAATCCGCTCAAGACTGCACATATCCCAACAACAACAACAACAACACCAAGAACACCAGAAACGGCAGCAAGAACAACGAGAGCCGGAGCAGCGACAGCAAACCCCATCTATCATCCTGCAGGGAGCAGAAGAGCATGCAGTTTCGTAAACAATTAGTTATGTATCATCATGATCGAGATCATTTCTAGACATACTACCATCATTTTTTTTCGTCTGTCGAGAGATTGTTAGTCCCTAAACGAATAACGAACCAACAGTGTTTTCACAGATCTGTTTTAGAAATTTAAACTTTGAAATGCCAACTGCACATACTCCAAACACAACAAACAACAAAACAAAAAAAAGAAAAGAAACAAAATTGTAACCTAAAGAAATTCCTTTGTGAAATTGTCTTCGTTTGTTGAAGACACATTATAGAAAGAGGAGAGCAGCTTAGAGAATGAGCCGTCGAACTAAAAGGAATACCAAGCGAAAATGCAAGAGTCGGACCGATTGATTGAGATGTACGACGCGAAAACCTTCCAATTGTACGATACATTTAAATTAGTCCTATGATTACAAATCAGTTGATTGCCCTTTGTTTTTGTTTATTTTACGTTTGCCCGCAACCACCCGATTCCGATTTTGACCGTCATTCTTTTTCTGTTAGGAACGAAAGATGTTGAAGTGAGTTCTTTTTAGCTAGAGAAGTCGCAGGAAGTCGACCGATGAATAAAGAGAATTTTTCTTACGACAAAAACAAAAAATAATAAAATTTGAAAAAAATATAAACCGAGGGTTTATTTTATTTTAGATGTAATGGCATCCTTTTCTTAAATACTTAATATTTGGATAATATTTAACTCACTAAATGGTGAACAAGAAAAATCTTACGGTGGGAACATTTCTGAATTATTTGGACACAAACACAGTTTTTCTCGGGGACATATTGTTTTTAAAAATTGTTTTGGGAGTTTAAATACTATTAGTAAAATATTAGTATACATTTTTAAATTTCTTCAACATTTTTGTAAGAATTTGTGGATGACCGGTGTCGCCATCTACCGGTGAGAACCTTAAAATTATTTGGTTTTTCATCGGCGAAACTTTCTCTTTCTGAAACATTTTCTTGGAGTTCATAATAGTTCGTTAACATATATTTCTATATTTCTTTTTAAGGATTGATTTCCAGTGGCGCCATCTATCGGTGGGGACCCTAGCTGGCTTGGTTTTGCATCGGCTCAACTTCCCCTTTGGCGGAGCTTTTGCCGCTGTTATCCTTGGCGCATTCAACAGGCCTGTAAGCGGCGCTGTTCAGGACACAGCAACTTGTTGTCCTGCCGCTGTTAAGGATTCGAATCGCCCATTCAAACTCATTCGTCGAAAGACTCTCGTGCGGTTCGGTTCTCAGCCTCTGAATTCAGCAGCCCAAGTCACAGTCGCAAGTCACTGGTCACTGGTTTATGGTCACTGGTCTCTGGTCACAGATCACCATCGCACAGCCTCTGCTTCAGTATCCGGTTTTCGAACATTTTCGAAAGTGCTGAACATTTTTTTTTTGGTTTTTGTGCTAAGCTAAGAATCGGAGAAATATTTGCTTAGAGCTTTGGTGAGCCAAAAACGTTTTGAATACCGTTTTTCAATTCAAGAAACGACCGAGCCGAAGTGAAAGTGTGTGTGGCAAGTATTTGAATCCCATTTGCGTTCCGAATCGGAGAAGGATTTAGTGGAGAAAGCTTAAGAGACAGAGAAAACACCGCAGTCAAAGGTGAGTGGAGTGCTTGACAAATGTAAAAATGCTGAATTTCTTAGTGGAAAAGAAGCACTTTCTTTAACGGCGACCCGGATTGCGGTTATGTTTGCCAGAAACCAACCCGAGTGATTAAAAAATACTTTTTGCAACTTTCTAGAACAGTGGAAATTAAAATGTTTTGATTAACCTAAAAATATTTGATTTGGAAAATCACCAAAACTTAACTAAATTAATCAGGAATTTTTTCGAAATCAACCATTTTTACATTTTATGTTTAATTATTTAAAAATATGTTTCGTAAGATACAAATCGTCAATTCAAACATTTAAATCACAACGCTATATTTGTATTATATTTACAATTTTAATAGATTAAAATACCATATTAAACTATCATATAAAATAATGTCTAAATAATTTTTAAAAATATCTCAAAATAAAAGTATTATATATTTCTTCTAAAATATTGTTTTTAAAAAATATAAAGTGCTTAAAATAAAAAAAATTAGGGAAAGTCACTCTTTAAAGAAGTTATTGTAAAACTGGCAACTCTCAAACTTTGCAAAAGAAATTAAAATTGTCAAGAGGCTGTAGGGAGTCCTGGCAAATTTTTGAGCAATTAAAACTTGCTTGGGAGGAAATCAGAAAAGAAATATTTGAAATATCCTTGGCGTAATTTAAGCAATGAATTTATGAATGTCCCAGTAGGTGCGTGCACATGTTTGCTTACTTGGCCCAGCGTTTGTTTGTCTGTCAACAAAATGGTTGACTTGGATCGAGTCTTCGGCCAACTTTGCAGGGACGGAAAATGAAGTGAATTAATTACCTCTTCGGGCTTGAATTCGTAATTAATTCGCTCTTGTTCCTGCCCGTCGTGTGGCTCTTTCTAATTCGACTTATAAATCATGTTGGCTGAGCGGTGGAATTAGGGGACCGAGGAGCAAGGTGAGTGCCTTTCGCCGGGGATACCGGGGTTGCCAATTTGAAATGCAAAGACATTTTAAAGTCGCCTGAAATCTGGGCGCAAAAAGATACAGATACAGATACAGATACAGACACAGATACAGACAATTCTGCTGGATAATAAAGTGCCTCGAATTTCTCATTCTCAACTAAGTTGGGGCTCGATAGTTACATATGTATGCTGAAAATAATATCAGCTTCCGGTCTGGGGAATAATCGCAGTCAACAGAACTTTATCTGCCAAAAATTGCATTTTTAATGAATGTAAAATAGTTTTACCACACACAACTTTGTGCCTTATTGGAATTTAGTTTGCTCTAATTGTTTGTACTCAGCAAGTCGGAAAAATACTTTTTTAAATAGCTGGTGAAATTTGAAATAAAAATGTATTTAATGTTTAAAAACACTTTGGGAAAATAACTACTTTATGAATTATTTTATCTGGAGCTTTATTTTATTTACATTATTAACTGTATTTACTTTGATTTAATGTGTGAGTGATTAATATTTGGTTCCTTATCATTTTTTGAGATTTAAAAATGCGTTTAAGCTTTAAAACTAAAGAGAAATAAAAACTAAACAAAATAATATAGGCTCCTAAAGTGGACACCTTCAGAATTGAAATACTGAGTGAATGTTATGCGTACCTTTTATTAAAGGTGTAAGGTGATTAATATTTTTCTCTCTATCATTTTTTGCGATTTTAATATGCGCTTAAAACTTTGAGAAACTGCTGAAACCATTAGAATTAATTAAAAGAGTTTGGCCAAAACGGTTTATTGTGTGGCCTCTTTTTCGGGGGTTGGCCCAAAGAGTTGCTGTCACTTGTGTTTATTTTGGCTTTGCCTCTGTTTTGCTTTTGGGGCTTGGGGTGGGGGTGGCGAATAATTTTCAAGCAATTTTACTTAATTGCCTTTTGCAGATAATAAATCATTTTCTTTGCAATTTGCGCCGACATCAAAAACCCGCACTTAAGTGGAGGTCTCCGCAGAATTCAGCCACCTTCCGATTTTGTTGGCCTTCAGTCCGAGCACCCCTTTCACCACTCTCACCCACTTTCGCTCGCTGCTCAATCAGACCCCAAGATGGCCTTAGTCGGCTGCTCCTTTTTTGTGTGACGCTATCTGCTTTTTGCTAATTAACTTGGCTTGTTGCCTGTTGCCACAAATACACACACCAGTGCGAGTACAAAAACAGCCGACACACACTGGGATGGAGGGAAAGTGTGCCTCGCACACACACGGGCAAAGTTGAAGGGGCTACGTTTTGAATTTCCTTGGAATTCGAAAATCTCATTAAAATGTTGGCCAAGTCCCGGGGAAATGGTGAAAATCGAGCGGGGAAAACCCTTTCGGAAGGTGTGTCCCGGGTCAGAAATGGATTCTAGTTGACGTTTTATTGTTTTCTCGGCCTTATTTACTAGATACTCTGCAAAATGTGAGGTGAAAGGTTAGACTAACTAGTACGTAGCAACACAGTTTGTTTACCTTGCTCTGTGAAGTGTTTTCGGGTAATTTGCATAACGATATGTGGGGGAAACCGCCTATAATGATGTACAGAAAAGAAAATGGCCTAGAAAGTGGAATGATTAAAAAAATCAAGTATTGCAGGAAAATGTGGCAAGGGAAAGTACCACCAAGTGATTGAAAAATGGTCGATGAAGGCGGGAAAGTTAGAAAGATAAATCGATTTACGCAAAGAATCACACTGAATGCCAAAGGAAACTCGAAAAGAATAGGAAATTGAAAAATGGAAAGCTAAGAAGAGAAAAGAAGTGAAGAAATTACAAGAAATGAAGAAAATTCGAGGCACTAAGGAGGAAAATGGTTAGGAAATCGTTGGAAAAAAGTCACATAAAAAGGTATAATACAAAAAAATCAATAAAATTTTAAAATTCCCCCGAATTTCCATCTCGGTAAGAGAGAGCCCGGCCTTCCACTGTGTACCGCACTGTAGCCGAATTGAAATATGAAATTATAATTGCATTTGCATACTGGGCGAGCTAACACAAAAGATTCCCGAAAGTACTGCCAGACGAAAGTGCCCCAGATGGATCAAGGCCCCTTAACCCTCCTTCGACCCCGTAGTCCCGCGGCTCTCCAAGCATGTGCGATGACAACATTTTCCACACCCGAAACAAGAATGAGAAATGATAATTAAATAACAACTAACAACTAGCGGGCGGAAAGTGCGGCCTGGGCAGGGAAAAGCCAGGAAAAGCGGGGAAACTCTGCAAAAAGAAGGTGTGAGTTGAGGGTTAGGGCTGAGCCTGTAAATCACTTGGCTGACCAACTAAAGTTTCTCCTGCCCGAAATTTCTGTCCAGCACTTGTCAAGGATAAGGGGAGAGTGTAGTGGAAAACTATTTTCAAGAGTCGAAAGTTGCTTCTTGGTAAACAAACAAATGCCCTTCTCTTTATTAAAATAAAAATCTTAAAGTTAAAGTGATATAAAAATAGAATGGCCTTGATTTGGTAAAGTGTATAGCCACTTGTTAGTGAATGAAAATCATCATTGTTCTTATAAGTCAAGTGACTATAGAAAAATGTGATAATACAGTTTTCTATATTTTCTGGATATGAAAAAGGAAAAAAATGTTGTGGGAAGCTATTTTTAAAAGGGTTCTTAAATGATTTAAACAAGTTTTTTAGTATTTTTCTCTGAGAATGGGTTGAGAAGTACCTCAAAAGGTGGCTGAAAGAAAGCATGTTATTGGATAGTTCGATTTATAAAGGATACAAAGGAAGGAAAGGATTTCATGCCACTTTAAAATCTCAAAAGGAACACATTTTGGTGGATTAAAAATAGGATTTCATGTGACAAGCGAGCATTACTTTGTTTTTCCACTTTCCCTCTGCACGGCGGCAGTCCGGGCAGTGGGGGCTAAGGCTCGCCGGAGTTGGGTGTTAAGGGGCTGCGCAGGACCTCAAGCGAAGTGGAGTAAGGCAGCGCAAAGTTAAGCAGAGACGACAACTTTTTGTGCCTGATAACGGCAACAACACGGCCCTAATGGCCGGCATGTATGTGTTCGGCACGACTCCAACACGTGTGCCTGTCGGTGTGGCTTTCTCCTCCCGCTTGTGTGTGTGCCTGAGTGTGGCTTTCCCCTTGCACGGGTGTGTGTGACAGGCGGCTGTCATTTGTAATGCGCCACGCAACAAGAGAAAGAAAAGAAAGGGGCGGGAAAAAGCGGGGGAAACTATTTCCCGACATTCGGATTTCTCGTGAGCGGAGAACAGAAAACCCCTAATGATGCAACTAGGGAAAACTAGAATACTTCAGAACAACAATTAGGTGTCGAGCAACCGAAAGGATAACCGAGCATTCAACAACTTCTGACATTTTAAACAAATTGGATTGGGTTGTCCGTACCATACATGGAGCTCTAAAGTCCTCAGTAGGCAATAAAAGATTTTATTTGATGCAAAAGATTTTTTTAATTTCATTTTTATGTGCTTGAAAAACTTCCCTTATAAAAAAAAAATCCTTTAAAAATTAAGAGCAAATAAAGTCGCTGGAATAGTATGTGGGCTGTGACTGTTAATTATGTGCTTAAATATTTAAAGACCTAGAACCTAGTGACAAAGTAAGCTCAATCGAAAAAATGTTCTAGAAAGTGCCCAAGGAGCCCCTTAACTCTGCGCAGTGTGTCCGTGGCAGGTGGGTCTGGCTATACCCTGTTGAGTTCCATAACAAAACAGTAAAATATCATGTCTCGAAACAATAACTCACACACACATACACGGAGAGAAAAGCGGGTAAACAATGCCATTGCCCGAACAATTTCAAAGCGGAATGAGGGGGGACGGGCGAAGGGGGGGGGGAATTGTTGTTTGTCACCGCCGCCTTTGCCGAGCGAGAGCAATATTCATAAATTTTTGAAATAAATGTTTACAGACACTTTGCACGATTTCGCTCTTTGCATTTTTTCTTCGTTTTCACCTGTTTTTCCCGCGCCCCTTTGTTGTTGCGCAACGCACTTGCTGCAGATGAGATATTTCCCTGAATGGCTGTGCGAGTGTGTTAGTCTAGCTCATCTGCGTGGGCGAGTGTGTGTGCCGGGGTGGCGGATAGTTCACTTACTTATTCACGCCCCTTCATTTGCATCGAATGCGACTGCACAACCCTTGCCCGCCAGGGTTGCCATCTCCCACTTGCCACCTTCATTTGTTATGTTATTTGTTGACTTATTAAAAAAGCGGGCTACAGATAATGTGTAAAATGCAAATAATATTTTAAACTTGGCCTCCAACTTGGCAGCCCAAAAGTGTATTGCCCCTCCGTTCTAGCTCTACTGTATCCCCTAGAACTCAGTAATAAAATTACAAATGTTTGCTGGCCACTTGGCCCCTTATCATTGTATTCTTTCTAATCTGGGGCACTTTTCAGTGAAACAGAGCCGTGGTTCGAGGGAGTGGGGCTGAGCTCAAAGGGAATTTCTGGGCGGGTGGCGTGCATATTTCATGAGGGCAGCTCACCGAGAGCAGCGCAGCATCAATTAAACACTTTTCTCCCATGGCTAACATGGCCAGCACAAAAATGAAAATACAAACGGGGAAAGGGAGGAAAAACGAATGAAAATAGCTGGGGGAAAGCGGCGGCAGCAGTAGGACGGGTAATAAAATATTTACAAAAAATAAAAGTGCCGGACAGCAAAGTGAGCGCCATCTAGCAAAGCGAAAGGGACGGGGGATGGATGGCCAGAAAGAGACGGCCGCCCTGCGCCGGCCGGGGTGCGAAGGAGAGGGGGCGAGCCGGGGGAAGGAGAGGGCGAGAGGGAATCAATGTTCAAGTGGACTGAGCTGCATAAGTGCATCCGTCGAGCACTGCTCCTTGAACATTTTTTAGCTGATTCGTTTATGCTATTTACCCGACTTGCACTGCCAAGTGCGCAATTTGGCTCCACTTTGGAGATACCCTGTGGTGTTTTGCAGACAAGGAGAACAGCCCGGCGCTCGGGAAAACAGCTTAGTAAATAAAATTGACTCAAAGTAAAGTTGAAATATTTATTACAATTACAGTAGATTTATTAAGGGTTGTAAACTTTGGTTTTAAAAAATTATTTTTGTTCAGTTCAATTCAAGTTTAATTCCAAGTTTTTAATGATTTTGTATAGTTTTTTAAATTTAATTTAAAGTTCTCATCTGATTACTATTTATATATTTTTAGTGGGTATTGAGCAGTCTGTGTGGCTGACATTCCCCAAGTTTTGCGCCCGAAAGGGGCGGAGTTAATTCGATTAGTTGAAGAAGCCTGGGCTGCTGCAGGAAATGCAATCCATCTGTAGCCTACTTTTTCGGGCGGCCTCATTACAGTAACATTTCGATTGGGTTTCGCTTTCTGCTCGATGGAAAGCCGAAACTTGATTTGTGGCCCACATTTTCCGGGCCGCACTCTTGATTTGTGGCCTGCGATTTTTCGTGGCCATCTCACTGGCTTTGCTAAACCCCAGCAGAGGGTTCCCCGCCTTGCGTTTTGGGCCAGATTCTTTTATGGGCTTTAAGTGGCCATTAGTTTTCATTTACAAATGTTTTTCCGCCCGCGTGTGCGCGTGCATGTGTAGTATCTGTACGAATGGTCAGCCCGCAGTTATTTGCTTAGCTTCAAACAAAAGTCTGTCTGCAAGGACACCAATTAGCCGCCGAGAAGGTTTGGGGGAAAAAAACCCGAGGAGTTTGGTCCTAATGTGCCGCGCTGTATTTTTCCTACCTTTTTGGGGTTCGCCTGGCCCCTTTTAATTACACGTTGTATGTGGCAGAAGGTCCTTGTGTGGCTGGCCAAATATTTTGCGCTTGATGTGGCAGCAACAAAGGCAATAACTAGGCCCGCACTCTGCGCTGGCCAAAAATCGGCAACAAAACTGGGGAAAATGAAGAAAAATGGTTATGGAAATGATCAGGGATAGGGCACATTAGTATGCTAAGTTTAACGCTGTTTGCTCTGTTTATTTGCAATTAGATTCCCTTTTGTAAATCACAACATTGTTCAGTTTCGTAATTTGTATCTCCGTTTCTATTAATTATTTTTGCTTCGCTTGTTTGTTAAGATATTGCCTTTAGGATCTGAGATGTTTTGCAGTTTTAATTTATTTATAATTTAATTTTCAGTTTTCAGTTATGGTTTTCGCAGTCTTTTTTATTAGTTTCTCCCCCTTTTTTGTGCCCAAAAGAGCGTAAACGAGTACTGTTCTACTTTTTCATCTTCTCCAGCTGAAGGGTTCTTAGGTCCAAAAGTGGCTCAACTTGAGCTTTAAGATTTTAATTTAGTTAGCATAATATGCTTGAAGTTTGGGTGGCTAGCGAATTTTTTCGACAATATAATTAAGTGATAATACAAGTTTTCGAAAATAAAAAAACTATATTTTCTTACATATATAACATATATATATTTTTTTCAGTGTGTTGGATGAGAGGAATTTTCATTGCTCTCAAAGCTGGGACCTTGATAATTTGCGACCTCGAAACGAGTTTTTCCCCTTTTTTCAACTCGTTGACACATCCCAATGGGATCAACTTTTATGTGATTGTGATTTTTTAATTGCTTGGCTTGGCCCCGAAAACAAAGGCGGCTAGCGCGTTAGATGGGCAAAAAAGGATTAAATTGTGGGGCAGGCAGGTTTCAAGTTGCTTTTTAAACCATTGTCATGCGCCTGGTAGATAATCAGCTTATTACATTTCATTTGTTTGCCGTTTGTTTGTTTTTTTTTTCGTTTTTTTGCATCCACAAACAATGGTCCAAATTGATTTTAACCCCCTGCAGCCAAAGGGGGCTGGTTCGCTTTCGTTGTGCCCACAATCAAGGCTCTGCAAATATCAACTTGCAACTTGTTTGCTCGAAACTTTCATCGAACATTGCATACTTATGGCAGTCGCTTTGATTGGCTCTACCACCCACTTTCACCGCCCCCTCTGGTGGGAAAAGCAATTTCCATGGGGGAAATAGCACAATGCTTAACTCTCGGCGGGCCTATGAGGCGTATGCTTGATACTTACAACTTGAACAAGCTACTTATCAAGCATACGCCGCATGGGCATTGAGCTAAGTGCAGGGCGTGAAACACATAGTCAAGGCTTCTAGCATGTATAACTAAAAAAAAGCATTCCCTTTTAAGCACTGCAAGTGTAGCTGGCTTTTCGGCAAATAAAAAAATGTTTAATGCAAATGTTTTAAAAAAATTCTGGGTTTTTCTGTTTTAGTTACGAAAAATACGTATTATCTGGCTTTCTAGCTTGTTTGCACCATTGAAATATTATTTTTATTTTGAGCTCTGAAACTTTAGTTACTTTTTTAGATAGTTTAAAGCTTTTTAAAAATCTCTCTGCTGTTTTTTGGTTAAAGCCCGGTAAAAAGTCCTGTCCAAAATGTGCCGTTTTTCCCTTGTCCCACCAACTGCATAGAAAATCTCTTGGGTTTCCCTTCCCCCTTCAAATTCCCTTTCCTCCCTCAACATCCGCTGCATCCCATTGTCCACTTTCTCCTTTCTTCCTGGCTGCCAGCTAAACGAATTTTATGACTAGGCTTCCGGTTTCTGCCATTTTTTGTTCAAAAACTTTCGAGGGTGGCAATAAAAAAGAATTGAAAGAAACTGGAATTAAAAAGAATTATGCACAGCTTAGCGCTACTTAGTAAACTGCGAAAATTATATAATAGGATAATGAAGTTTTTGCTGAAAGGGAATTTCAACTGCCTGAGTCTACTAGAAATATAGCTTTTCTAACATAACTAACGGATATGTCATATATGGCATATGTCATGTTTTTTTTATAAATTAAAAACAATACTAGTAGGATTATTAATATTTTATTTTTAAATTGTATTTTATTAATTGGCTGAATGACTGCGAGTATCGATTCTCTATATCTCCCTTTTAAACCCTCAAAATTTAATTGCTCTTCGTGTTGCAGGAGCTAGCAACTTTGTTGCATTGGGCTTAATGGCTCGAAAGTTTAACCAGTAAGTCTTCGTTTGTGGCTATGAAACTTCGACTTTCGCTCTGGATTTTGCACTTGGTTTTTCTCCAGGTGAACCCAGGCTCCTCTTTTATTGCCCCGGGATCATTACACCAGAGGGCCGGCTAAAAATTGGCAAAATATATTGAGTGCCTTGTGGGAGCATCTGCGGTCTGGTCGGATGATTTATAGACTGTACACATGCAGGGCGCTCTTTGGGGTCATGGTGCACCGATGGACCAGAAACCGAAAAAATTGAAGGGAAATTCCGGAAAACAGGATGGCAAGGCGAAAGGAAGCGGCCGACAGGCAGCCGGGAAAAGGCAAACAAAAAATTGCAGGGGGCAACAATATTTTCACTGCATCCCCGATGCAGGCAAAACAATCAATGCCCTGCTAGTGTGTGTGCTGGCCAACTTGGGTGTGGTCGGAAAACTAAGGCTTTAAGAGTTCCCCACGCCCAGCAGCCCTAAGCTCGGGGAAAGGCGAAAACCGGGATTAAGGCGTTGGCCCATCGCCTCTTGCTGAACTTCAATTGACAAAGGCTCAAGAAAAAGGGATCCTGTTTAGGCAGAGAGCTTAAAGAAGTTAAATATTTGGGAAATATATATGTTTAAATATTGATTTTTGCCAGCGAAACAAATATCAAACAAAAAATTCGTGTTAGTTTCCACAGGCCTTTTTTAAATATTACGATTAGCTAAATGAATAGAATAATGAATAGAAATAGTTAATATAAATATAAATAGAATTCGTTATTGGCATTATGATCCATTTAAGTGTGTAAATATACCTTTCTACATGCAACTTACAGTATACAATTTTTTTTATTTATTTATTTCATAGATTTGGCCAGCAGAAAACATTTTAAATAAAAATTCCTTATTATTCCCCTTGCTCTTTCTAATAATATTGGGTACCTCTGTTTGTTGGAGGTATAGAAACGTAATTCTAATTAAATGTGGTATTTATTTGTGGTAATGTAAAGTTCAGAATGCGAGTACATTACAAAATAAAAATCTCTAAATATTATTAATAAATCTCTCAGTGAGTATTTCTCAAGCATTCTCTTTCCTTTATCCCCCAAACAAATATTACAATAGAATTCTTGCTTACATCTCTTCTTTCTCAAAAATTATGATTAATAATGCTGTACAAACATTGGATTACTCATTGCACATCTAAAAACAAGATGTGAATATAGTTTGTACTTTTGTGTGTACATAACATTCCCATTTCGCAGCTGTCTGGGAATTTCCTTGCAATTTGCAGGCGATTATACATAATTCAGATGTGCACGAACACACTCACGCTTTCGATGGCCGCGGTGCGGTCCTGTTTCCGTTTCCGCTTTCGCTTTCGCTTCCTGTCCGCCGGCGTGGCCATTATGATTTCTATTATTCGCAAACTCGGCACAAAAACTGCGCTGAAGCTGGAACGGAATAAAGATTCAGCTTGGGAGGAGTGGTGACGATGATTATGATGACGATGGCCCGGCACATCACGTTGGGGACCCGCACATCTGGAGTATTTATGGGCGTGGTGTGTGTGCGAGGCCGTAAAGCGCACATGGCCCCCGGGAGTAAGTGGTCAGCTCGGCGACTGCGAGGCCCGGGAACTCGGAGACTGGCAGCCTCGGAGCCTCGCAACTTCGGAACCTCGTACACTTGGTTACTCGGATGCTCAGATAGTCGCAGCCTCGAAAAGTAACTAAAGCGATGAGCCTGACAGGTGACGAGAGCTGAAGGACATGTGGGCGCCTGGCCAGTGGCCAGTGGGCGGCCCTGTCCTCGTAGCCTTAACCCCTGGCGCCGGGCAGCCACTGCAGCTACCCAGTGACTCGCACGGGCGGCCCGCTCCGATGGCTGTCGATTAATGACCCATTTGGCCAGCCAAGGGTTAAGGCCTGCGCTCGCTGGGTGGCTGCTTCTATTTAAGGAATTGCTTCTGCTATTTTTTCCATCCATTCGACGAGCACACACAAACAGAATAATGGGTTAGGGGTCCACAAATTGGTATACACAGTATGTGAGTCTCGGGAATGTGCCATTTGTGTTAAGCATGAACATTGAACACTCTATTTAATGCTGCCTAAATTCAGGGGAATATTTTTAAGCTAAAAGTAAGATACTTTCATAGTATTCAAATACTCCTTTGTTAATTGAGAGCGAAAACTCGGAAGGCGAATATTTCGGTGCGCCATAAATTGAACTAAGAGTCTGGGCATCTTGTGGTTGGTATCGAGCTTTATTTTCCCCCAGCATGTTCGGTGCCCTCTGACCTGCCTATCCGCACTCTTAAGTCGTGTGCCACAAGTGTCGAAAAGTGTGCGCACTCCAAGCTTTTTCAGGGGGTCCTCATCCTTTGTCCTCCTCCTTTTCTTCCTCAGCCGTGGCCAGGACACTCGTCAGCACTTCGTTGCCAGTTGTCCGCCTCCTTAAGACGGCTCTTCAGCGAAAAGTGTCGCGCAGAGCGGGGAAAAGTTACACACAACCTGGCACACCCCTCTAAGAAATATTTATGAATTTCAGCCACGTATGTTGGGATTGAATCTCCCCAAGTCCTGTTTTTTAATGAAGTATTGAAATAATATATTTTCTGGAACTACCCAGATTTTTAAAGTTGCCTCCAATTAAGTCAGAAAAATAATACCATATACTCTTATTTCTGAAGGGTTGTTTCACGTATTTAAGTATTTTTTAAGGTTACTATTTTAACCTAGTAGGGAATTATTTTGCATGCTAAAAAAACAGAAAATGGTATTCAGATTTTAGGGGATACTTTAACCAATTCAATAAGGTGATAAACCATTGAAAGATGTTTTAAAGAACCTTATTTGTGTATTGAACACAAATATTTAACAATGTGTCTGCAGCACTTTCTACAACCTGTCATTTTTGCTTTGTGTTAGCAGAATGATTTGCAAATGCTGCCATTTTATTATTTTTAAATCACGCTTGAATGCCAAGAGTTAAATGTGTACAAAATGTGCATGCCAAAATAAAAGAAAACAGAATTTATTATCCAAACAACGACTGGATTTTCCTTGCTTTTGTGGCTTCTTTGACTTAAGCCGGAAAGTTCAGCAGCAAAGAAACCACCGAAATTGAGCAACTGCAATTTCGTCTGCCTTTCCCCAATTAGAAGAATTTCAAGGCGAAATGCTCACTGAATTTCTGTGTGCTAGTGTGTGGGCAAGGTCCTTAATCGCCAGAGGCGTCCGCCCCTTTCAGCCCCAACCCACGCCCCTGTTTGCCTCGCCTTTCAACTCCTCGCCCTCTAATTGAATATGCATATTTAGCTGTCAGTCATTTTGATTGCGTAACAAACCGAAATGAAATGAAACATGAGGCCCCAAAGAGGGCCACAGTCTGCCCAAAACCCCCTCCCCCTCCGGATGGCGACCTTCAACCCCCTTCTACCAAATAGCCCACAATAACCCGAGTCTAAACGCTTTGCTTTTGGGTATTTCGACGACAAATCATTGTCATCGTCTTCAGTCGAATTTCAATACGTTGGCGATGCGTTTATCTGCAGCCACAAGTGCACTGAGAAAAAAATTGAGTTTTAAGTTGATGTGAGTCTTAAAGTGCAAAGGTATCTTTTACATTTTTAAACATTATTTGTATATTTTTGCCTTGAATTTGTTTTAGAAAAATATATATTTCGCATATTTATAGCATGAAATAGATCTATTTTTCCAGCTCTGTATATTTATAATACAACAAGTGCACTGAGAAAAAACAAAGTTTGTAACTAAAAGAACGTAGAGCTCAAAGCCTAAATTTAACTAAAAAATTTAAGACAGTTTTTATGTATTTTCAACTTGAAGATTTTTTAGTGGAGTATTTCAACTGGTTGATTGCTTAGTTTAGCGGAAGAAACTAAGCTAAGAAGTATGGTTGAATAATTTTATTATTTTTTGTTATTCAAATGACGGGACAATCCATTTTCCCGCCCTGTACAGTGGTTATAAAATGTTCTAAACACTCACTTGGCATATATGCCAATTAACATGGATAATTGAGCATTTCTGCAGCCTACATTTCGGAGCACCGGACAATTGACAGTTGATAATGCATTTTAATTGCCGAAATATGGATGGATGTCCTGCGACAGGATGGTTATGTAATCGAAACTCCATTAAAGCGTCGATACTTCACTTTCCAGGCGAAGGGGGCGGACAGCTAAGGACAACTAATTATGAAAGCCCATCAGAATGGAAAACTAATTGAGGTATTAGCAGTTAATTAAATGGAATGGATAAAGATCTGGTTAATTGCGCAGTCCTCGTAACTAAAGTATTTGCACACCACTATTTAAGGTTTTTTAAGCTTAAATAGCTTATGAATTTTTAGTAATATGTTCAAAGGTTTACATTTGGGTTTTGGCTTTAATTCAATTTAAATAAGGTTTGCACAAATAAATAGAGTTTGAAGAAAAAGAAAAATTATTATACACGAGTGTATAATATGATGTACATAAAAAGAATAAATTAAATGGTTAATAATATTATAAAGGCTTTTTCGTAAGGTATTTGGTTAATATCAAGTTAAATAAAAACAAGGAAACATCAAGAAAGCTACAATCACACCTAACAAAATAGTTGAATAAAAATGTGTTCTCGGAAAATATTGACCATTTATCAGGCCCAAAATTCCCCTTTGAAGTGCTTTACTCCCTAATCGACCCGCAGTACTTATCAACTTTATCTGTGCATTTCAAAGCAATTTTCATTTCAATTAATGTGGGAATCCCCCGCCTAAGCTCGCCCAGAGTTGGTTGGTTGGTTGGCTGGCTGGCTGCTGTTTGCTGTAATTATAATTGCCAATTTGCAAATTCAATTGACCGCAATTATGCCGGCTAGCCCCGAAAAATCGCCATGAATAATGCAATGGAAAATTGAATTTCGCATTCATTCAATTAGCGTGCGGATGCGAGTGCGAAGGACAATCGAAGTGCCCCCTCCACGATAATCCTGCAAACGTACTCCCTGCCCGGCGATGGCCCATAAAATTCTAATTTCATGCAATTAATTTAAAAACACGCTGGCAACAAACAGCAGAGCCGCGGCAATCTTATTACTCTGTTGCCACTTGAGTGTTGAAAGTGGCCCCCACTCTGCCGCTTTCCCTTCTGGGGTTGCAGAAGGGTGAAAAGCGTTCAATTTGCAAAGATCTCCTTTATCCGGCTGGCATTCCTGCTGCCCCAAACGCCCCACTGGGACTGACTCCTCGAGTAATCAACTTAAAATATATATCCCCGAACGGGCCTGGGGAATCCGATTATTGTGGCATACGAGGCGGCACCTTTGGCCGTAGTTCGAGGCTTTGTTTTGCCTCCGGTTATCTGCCGGATGCATGGCCAGTTATTAGAAGTTGATTAAGGTGATTGGATTGCAGGCTGGGAAGGCGATTCCATTGCAGCAATCGCTCTTCGATTGCAAAATTAGGCCTCCTTAAAGGTATTTTACTGTATAATAATCTTAATAGAATTTTAGCAAGCACTGAAATGCTGATTACACTTCAAAATACAATTTTCAAAATCAAAAGTATCAAAAGTAAAGTATTATATTTTAATTTTTGTTAAGTGCCTCATCCGTGAGTAATTACTCATCCGAATATATACAATAATTGCTATGTTATTGAATATAAGTTGTACAAATTAAATATTATATATAAACGCTGCCAATTTGTATGTTTTATTTTCAGTTTTGAAAAACAAGCAGTGGATTTAGCAGGTTCCATATGCAAACAACATTTCTTGTATATCTCAAAGAGATATTAGTCAGAGATATATTATTAAATATAAATGGTTTTATGCAAGTGGTTTTACCTTAGGAGACGATTAACTCGATGGCTGGGAAACGGTCAGCTTGAGAGTTTTCGCCCCAAACAAGAAAGTCACGGGTGTAACACCTCTGGGCCGAACCCTTTCATCCGGTTGGAGCCAGCTACATGCACATGCATACATCATAAATAATTGAGTTAGCCATCGGTGCTGCCCCACCTGCTCTTTTTCTGGCCCATCCCTTCTTGTTTCTTTTTCGGTTCGACAACATGACAAATTTATCCTAAAGTTAATTCCCTCACTCAGAACAGGAGCCCCCGCCTGTGGCTGCTGACCCCTTCGCCTCGTCTCGTGAACTTTGGCCTGGGAGTACGATGGGGGGCGCAGAAATAGCGCTGGAGTGGGCCAATATTTCAAATTTTTTGCCATACTTTCACAACTATTGAAGAGTTTTATGAGAATAAAGTGATAATAACAAGAAAAGACCCAAAAAAGATGATGTCATAGAAAATACTTCTCTCAGTGAAGATTTTTTTAAATTTAGGAAAACATTTTTAAAAGTACTATATTATTTTTGTTATTGACTCTGAACTGTTTTTGTGTATGCAGGCACTTTAAGGCTTATCCATTATGTTTTTTTTTTTTAAATGCATGTTCATTTATATTTAGAGCCACTTTTTTGTGGCCTGCTGTGTTTTTGTGCGAGTCAGTTGGGATGTTGTTCATTTTGCTGGCGATGTCCTCGGCTGGGCGCAATTCGTATACATATTGATGAATATGTATAAATAAATTTCTATTGATTTTTCATTATTTATATTTAATAATAAATAAGGCAAACAGCAGCCCTGCCGCTCGCACCGCCCCCAGAGCCCGACTGATGTGTTTTTTCCGAAAGTGTTGACACACCTTAGTTTGAAATTGAGTCGTGGAGCACATTGATTGAGTTGCTTTCATACATACCCACGAATGTGTCTACATACGAGTATATGGGCTTATACGGCAGTGTGTTTTTTTCGGGGATACACACGGCTTACACAAAATTTCCGCTTTGTTGCGCAGCTGAACAACATTTTAAATTCCCCCCACAGGATTTTCAAAGCGCCGGCGACATTTTATTTTTTGCCCACCAGCGTGTTTGCGCTAAAAATAATTAAATTCAATTGCAATTCAGTTATCGCACGACAGCCACAAAAAATAGGGAAAAATTGTGATAGAAAATTCAAAATGCCCGCCCCCAAGCGCCTTCTATTTTCCTTTTTTGCGGTGAGAAGGAAAATATTGAAATTTTATTTATAGCCAAATACGCTACGCTGCACCTGTGTGCGTGTGCTGTCAACACACCGAGGGTCTGTGTGTGTGTGTGGACACCTCAGATGTTTGCTGGTGTTGCAGTGCCTGAGCCTGTGTGTGTGCATAGTGGGGTGTAAAAATGATTGAGTGTTTGAACTCAACTTTTGTGTCGTTGCCATCGTCGTCATCAGTGGCGGGGGCGGTGGAATATCTATGGCTGCGGAGGTGCAGTGGGGAAGCCACCTGCCAAGAACCACCCAGAACCACCCCGACGACCCACAACCACCCAACACCACCCACAGGCAGCCCTCATCACTCTTTGGTGATTTCGGTCGGCACATTTCTTCCTTTGGTGCAAGAAATATTTTCGTTAAGCCAGTCAGAATTGGAAGTATTTGTAATATTGTTATAGCTTTACATTTTCGTCCCAAAATAATGTTTTAAAGAGGACAATAGTGATTATTATTATGGTGATTATTATTATGGTTAGGGAATTGAACAACCAACCCAAAAAGGTATACCATTTTAAAATCGATAACCAATTGGCCAAGTTATGGGCCTTGGAAATGTGGTTTTGGGTCACCTTTTGGTAAAACCATAACAAAAAAAACATACAAAAACTTAAGTTATAAATGAATCAAATATGTTAAAATTTTATTTGCAAATTTAATAAAGAATTTACCCACTAATTCTAAGCAGTAACTTCCATAATAAAGGAATAAAGAGAGCGATTATGGGCTTTAGTATAACAAGTTAGGGTCATTTTCCTTACCTCTTTTCTTTCCAGTCAAATTATTTTCAAGTGTATTTAAACTTCGACGCATTTTCTCCATATATTGTATCTCTTTTGTTGTTATCGCTGTTGGTTTTCTCGATTTGTTCAGCTTTATTTTGCAGAGCCTCGTGTCTGAGCCACGGCAACCTCCTCAACACTGAGAAAAATTATATGAAAATTATGGGAAATATTTTTGGGATAGATAAAGCAAGCCATAAATAAATATAAATAACAATCAGAACTAAATAATTGTACGGATCTGATATGCTAGGTTGTCATAAAATAACAAAAATAACTTCAGATATTATATTGTGAAAGAAAAAACGGCGTGGGTTATGTTGCTTCAGGTCTTATTATTTGTCCACAAGGTTATGTTTTTGGCATTTTAACGACCCCATATTTCCACCAAATCACTGATGCCGTAGCCCCTCTCGGAGGTAAACTTAATGGTGGCTCCCTTGGAACCGGGCCCTCCACTGGTTAGAACGGCGGTGGCTCCGTGGGATTTCTTCTTGTCCGTAACCTTAATGGCCGTAATGGTCAGAGCGTCCAGGTTGTTCTGTTGTGGGCAATATGGATGTACGATTAGTGTTAGTATATCGTATACTCGTATATGCGAGTTCTACTCACCGACTGCTTGAACACATAGGTCTTCTTCTGCACCAGGCCCACGAAAAATGCCTTCGACACGGTGTCCTTGGCCAACTTGTAGTCGTTGTCGCCGATCGTGCCCCACAGGTAGTCGTTGCCGGCCAGCGTTGGCAAAACAAGTGCGGCCAGAGCGAGTAATACGAGTGTGGGATACTTCATTTTGGCCACTATTTCGCAATGACAAAACACTTCAAACTGATTTGGAAAAGAATTCGTACCCACTTTTTATGGCGAAGCTTTGGTATCAACAAGTGCTTACTAATTAAAAATGATATTACGTCCAACGTCGTAATCAGCCAAGTCTCTTTATCATTTCCAAGCTGTCTGTTCCGGTTTTCACCCATAACGCTTATTCTCACTTTCGCTTGGTCACCTGTTCTGGTTTCGATAATCGAATCTTTCACATTATTAAATCTCTAGAATTTCAGAAGACAACGATTATAAACAGGGCCTAAAATTGTTTTTGATAAACATTTTACGGTTTTGAGGTACACTACATTTTTTTATTTTATGTGTTGAAAATTTTTAATTTAATTTTGATATTAATTATTATTTAATTTGAATTTTTTCGCACAATATATATATTGTATTTATAAGTGAGAGCTTGCTGTTAATCCTCTTCTTGTAATATTTATTTTCTCTTTGAAGTATTTTCTAGGAGTGTGAAAATATCAATTGTTTTTGTGAGTACACTTTTTCTCCCAGTGCATTCCGGCAGGGGGTTTAAAATGTATTTAAGGTGGCTTCGACTCCAGCGGCTTTATCTACTTTGGCTGCCACTTCTTTATCTGCTGCCGTCTTTGTTGTTGTTACACAGGAAAATTACCAGCGACAAGCTGCGACCTTGGGCGGAGGGGGTCGGAAAAGTCTACGGGGGCAGTGTCAACAGTTTTCCCTCCGGCTGAGTGAACCGCCTTCGGGCGTGTTTGTTTGTATGCACTTCAATAAAAATTTAGCATACGCTTCGCTTCACTTCGCTTGCCACACGCACAGTGTGCCACACGCACATATGCATACACACAGGTGTGCTACAGGGGCGGTCAGAGAAATAGTACGGGTGTACACTCTGAATGTATTTATTTGTTTCATTGTTTGAAATGTTAGATTTGTTTATTATGAAATGCAAAAAATTATATTATTTTTATTTTTTATCATTTAAAACAAAAGACATTTTTTTTAAAGATAAAAAAAAATAAAAAAGAACTTTGATTTAGGTGTCTATTCGTACTTAGTGCTATTATCTTGCCCCGCACTGTGCACACACACGCACACACCTGTAACGCCCCCTGGCGGCGGCTGCCTGAAAACATTGCTTTGTATCATTTCCCCTTGGCGAAGCATTTTTCGATTATATGTTGCCTTGCTTTTCGGCTCGTTTTTCAATCTAAATGTCGGCACATGTGCGTGTGTGTGTGTCAAAATGGCTGCCAGCTGTGCGTGCGTGCGCTGGTGTGCGTGCGACTGCGCTGGTGCGCGTGTCGTGGCAAATTACTCGAGTGAAGTGCGCACTTCAAGAACGAAATAGCCAGAGCCACCGACACGGCCCCAAAAAACAAAGACCAAACTTCATCCTGCCAGCCTCCTCTGCCCGGCCACGCCCACCTGCCACCGCCCCAGCTTGGAGCGCCCGGCGGAAGACGCGAGCATGTGTGTGTGCCAGCGAATTTCCCTTCTAATTTGCTTAACGCCACTCGCTCAAGTCTCGTTACGTTATTGTTCATTCATTCACTCGCAACTGCAACTGCTCGCCCAACATTTGGGAAAAAATGAAGGCAAAACTGCCAGAGGAAAAACTACGAATTCCGAAACACCCCTTGATTGGAATAAAGTTGGCTGGAAAAAAAGAGCCACGAAATACCCATTAAATGGAGTGAAAATATAGCTTGATGATGAATCTACTCAGTGAAGGATGTAGCAAATTATTTTACGATAGAAAGTTAGGAAAAATTTTTAAAATATAAAATGTATTGTTAATAAATTATGAGTATTAATACAGATTATCCAAAAAAAAATAAAGGTGGATATTAAAGTTGTTCCAAATAGAATGAAAAAGAAAAGAAACTAAAGTGTTCCAGTATCTATGCATTTCTATTCCTATTTTTGCTTAAGTTTTTGTTAAGAGAATGCCTGGGCCTCAGATACTTAATCCCTCAAAAACACACTACAAATTCCGTATTATAATAAGCTAAAGTACCCAGCAAACTCTTGATACCTCGTAACTTTTGGCTCTCCGCGTGTGCATATAAAAATGCGAAATGGAAACTTTGAAGTTGAAGATTAAGGAAGCATAACAATAGCAACAACAATTTATATCAAAACGAACATTAGGAGGAAAATGAAAGGAGGAGAGAAAAAGTTTCGGAAACATTTCATTTAAAATGACTGCAGCTGTTGCTTTTGCTTTAAATAAGAAAATACATATACTCAAATGGATCCTATAACATTGTTTTTGTAAGAAATAAGTTTAATGTTTTATGTAAAAGTTTTGAAAGCTAAAAAAGGATATTAAATATTTTGGAAAATTTGTATTGTATGTATTTTAAGAAGTGATTACTTGGGTTTTTCAGCTTTCCTAATCTTACTTCCCTTTCTTCCTTCCTTATATAAGGTACCCGGCTTCCTATTAGCTAATTGTCAAGTGGTCGAATGAACCCACTTAGTCCACACATTTAATATGCATTTTCAACCATTTTGGGCGACATCAAAGGCAACGAACTCGGAGGAGCTTAGGCGACCAGACTATCCGGGCTGCCTTTCCCTTCCGCCCCCCTTTCTCAGCCTTTCTCCCACTTCCGGCCGCAGGAAGAGGAAGTCGAAGGTCCTGAGCAGCATTTACAATGCGATACACCTCCGATTGATGGACAATGTTTTATGCATGGTTGAAATTGATTTGTTGAAAATAGATCTGAAAATTTATTTATTTTGTCGTTATTGAAGAGAATACCTTTAACAAGAAGGATAGTCGAGTGCCTCGACTATCAGATACCCGTTACTTAGTTTAAGGAAGCAAAAGGGAAATGGAGATAGATAGGCGATATTTTAGGGGCCACCTAAGGCTACTTCAGATGTTTAGATGTTATGTGGACGGCAAACAGATATAGGCGTTTAAGCCGTTTGTGGGCGTTAGAGTGGGCGGGGCACATTTTTAAGGGCAGTCGATAGGTATTGATGAGGCAAACACATTTCAGTTAACATTTTGTTTCTATCATAAAAACTGTAGGCATACTCTACGAGTAATATGCTTTTAATTAATTGACCTCAAAGTTAAGAGACGAATTTATAAATAAAACAGATCAATTTATCTTATCTTTTCTTTGGAATACTTTTAACTTTTTTCCCTATTTTCATTTCAGGTAAGCAAACGAAGAATACCGCAATGAAGGAGTCTTTTTCATATGAATACATTGTTATTAATACAACCCAGACTCATAAATAAGTAAGTAATATTACATTAACCATTTCCTTTTTCACGTATTTGTTATTACTTATCAATATTATCATATTATTTCAATACATTTCGTGTACAATCCCCCTGAAAAGCGCTGTTCAAATTAATTAGTCTGATGGCCAAGGGTCACATACTGAATGTATATTGCTCATACATTACACATATTGCACACAAATGCCTTTTAATTAAATTTTTAAGCCTCTGGTTTGAACTAAAGTCGCGGCGAAATAAATTGTAATAAATACTGCCGGCTGATTGTTTGTGCAGGTAAATTTAATCAATAAATAAAATGTAAATTTCTCCACGAATCACCAAGTAACTTCCTTCCTTCGACTCTTTTTTCCGTTGTATTCTTTCTTATTTTTTGATTGCTGGCCTAGCGGCTGTTGACCTTCCCCCGCTCCTCTTTGGTGGGGTCAACCGCAGCAGCAGAAGGGTAGGAGAGGGGAGAATAAAAAGACTGGAAAAAGGAAATTGAAGAAAAGTTTGGGTGCGTTTCAGGAAAAGGCAGGGAATTCAAGTCACGACATTCGCACCTGGGGCGAATAGCGTTTAAAATTCAGTAAAAGGTCAACAAATGGCCAGGTAACTGGCTCGGTCAGCTGCGCAAAAACGCAAAATGTACATAAGTTTATTCCCCTATAGATAGCTTGAAATAATTATGTACAGTTCGGGTCATGACAGCTTGATAATATAAACAAATATTTTATAAATTTAGTAAAGCAAATTCCACAAACAAAAACAATGATTGAGCTTTTTATAATGATAATTAACTGAAAGTACTTAAGAATTATCAAGGGGTGCCTTTTAAACTTTAAATTTACCATAAATATTTACATGTTCAGAATGTCTTATATCTTTGGCTTCTCCAATAGATTTACAGCACTGAAACGCACTGTTTTCGTACATTTTCTGTATATTCGGCTTACAAAGACCGGTCAAAAAGTCTCGCTTCAATTACTTTGAGATGTCCTAACCTTTTTTGGCTTATTTTCATTTTGTTACTTTCTTTGCCTTTCTATTGTCCTACTTTCTCCGGCTCCTTTGCTCGTTTCTTCCATATTTTTCAGTTACCCTTGTGGCCTTCCTTTCAAATGAAAGGTGACGCCGTATATTTGAATTTTGAATGGGTGGTGTTGATGGATGCGGGACAGGGGAGGTCCTCGTGGGTGGGCAGCGTCACCCCGGCATTATATCCTGCTATACTGCGTCAGTTTTTATTAAAAAACTCATTATATCTCGCTCAGCAGGACGAACCGGTCTATGATGGCGTGCAAAAGAGGGGAGCATAAACATTTTTTCTGTTTCTTTCCCCATTCACAATAAACTTTCGCCATTAGTTGAAGGAAACATTTCGTATTTAAAATTTAACTTGAAGAATTGTACAACAAACTACCAAACAATCGTACATCAAAATCGGAATTCGGTAACGGAAGTTATGGATTCTGGAAGTTCATTTTTGGGTTCCCGCACTGGAAGTACGGAAAAATCGAACATGAAAATGGGCTAAAATTTCGACCCTCTTGAAACAGAAAAATTTTAATGTACAATATTATATAATTTAAACACAAACTCATAGAGGTATTCCACATCTAAATCGGGATTGAGTAACAAAAGTTATGGATTCTGGAAGTTCATTTTTGGGTTCCCGCACTGGAAGTACGGAAAAATCGAACATGAAAATGGGCTAAAATTTCGACCCTCTTAAAACAGTAAAATTTTAATGAACTATATTAGAGAATTCAAACACAAACTCATAGAGGTATCTCCCATCGAAATCGGGATTCAGTAACGAAAGTTATGGATTCTGGAAGTTCATTTTTGGGTTCCCGCACTGGAAGTACGGAAAAATCGAACGTGAAAATGGGCTAAAATTTCGACCCTCTTAAAACAGTAAAATTTTAATGAACTATATTAGAGAATTCAAACACAAACTCATAGAGGTATCTCCCATCGAAATCGGGATTCAGTAACGAAAGTTATGGATTCTGGAAGTTCATTTTTGGGTTCCCGCACTGGAAGTACGGAAAAATCGAACATGAAAATGGGCTAAAATTTCGACCCTCTTAAAACAGTAAAATTTTAATGAACTATATTAGAGAATTCAAACACAAACTCATAGAGGTATCTCCCATCGAAATCGGGATTCAGTAACGAAAGTTATGGATTCTGGAAGTTCATTTTTGGGTTCCCGCACTGGAAGTACGGAAAAATCGAACATGAAAATGGGCTAAAATTTCGACCCTCTTAAAACAGTAAAATTTTAATGAACTATATTAGAGAATTCAAACACAAACTCATAGAGGTATCTCCCATCGAAATCGGGATTCAGTAACGAAAGTTATGGATTCTGGAAGTTCATTTTTGGGTTCCCGCACTGGAAGTACGGAAAAATCTAACATGAAAATGTGCTAAAATTTCGACACTCTTTAAACAGGCCAATATTAATGCAGAATATTAGAGAAATCAATCTGAATCTCATATAAATTATGAAGATTAAAAATGTCACCTACTTTGCAATGCCTTGTAAACTTTTAAAGCATACAAAAACGCATTCATTGAAGGTAAAATCAAAGAAACTGATGATCCAATTCTCATAGTTTCATTTTTCTTCTTACATAATTTCCCCTATTTTCATCGAATTTCCACTTCCTGCTCTTTCCACCGCTTAATTTCCCCTCGGATCAACTGTAAAGCTATCTCAATCGGAGTTTTCTTGCCATTGGTTTCCTTCGATTGCCAGCGAATTTTCCCTATTAAATTTCCTTGGCGCCAGCGCTCGTATTTTCCTGCCGGGAAAGCGTTGTTAGCTGTCTTTATTATCTATTCTCGGTGCTGCAAACTTCTGCCTTACTTTTTCCTTACTTTTTCGCTCCTTAAGTAATTTGTTTTCTCTCTTTACCACGTTTTCAAGGGTATTTCCTTTTATTTTTGGCTGGATATATACTCTGTTTTGAGGGAAAATCCAGCAGAGTGTAAAACGAAAAATGGAAACTATTTTGCGACACAATCCTTCCGGTTCCTTCGCCCACTTTTCGATGGGGAAAGTTTTAATTTTAGCTCGGTGGTGGGAGAAAGGGGGAAAATAAATAGGGTGCATGTGGCGGAGGAAACTTTTCAATAAACTATCGCATCGCACACATGCCACACATCCGCTTGCCAACTGCTGCCAACTGTTGAGTTATTTTTTATATTGTTAGAGCAATCCTCTGCATATATCCTTTTTGCCCCCATTTTCCCGGCCTTTCTCCGTTTTCCACTCTGCCCTCTTCGCTTTCTCCGTTCGCCATTGATAAGCTGCGAATGGTTTGAACGCCATTTGCCAGTAGATTTGTTCACTCCACGACGGGCTGGACTATTTGTTTGCTCAAGAGAAAAGTTACTGGACGTACAGTGGGGATTGGCTATGATTTGTATTTGAGGGATTTATATTTTTATATTTTTAAATTTACATTTATTAAAAACAATACAAAGAAATATAAACTGGGTTATGAGAAAAGTTGTCTGAAATACAGTAAGAATTTGCCATGAAATATATTTTAGGAATTCTTTATTTAATAAGTACTCTTTTAATTTAAATTTAAAATAATTTTAAGATGTCCCAGAGTACTGCCCATTATAAACGATTGTCCACTGTAGCTTGGTGGTGGAAAACTCGCTTTCTTCGCCTGGTGTTTGTTTTTCGCAGGGTTTTCCCTTACCCACCGCCTTCCTGTCTTACTATAAGAGTTAAATTGCAATTTCGAAAAAGTATTTAATATGACAGTTGTGCAAGGGAGAGGAAAATAAGTAAAATGGGGAAAGTGGGGAAAGTAGGAAAAGTAGGGAAACTATGAAAGGATTGCTTGCAACAGGCGGCGAGGGAGAAGTGGCGATGAAAACAAGAAGTGGCAGCGGCTCTACAGAAAACCTCGGCTCCGGAATGCTGTCAACGCAGTTGTTGCAATTCTGTCAGTGAATTTTCCACCCTCTTATTTTCCACAGCCCCCCTTCGCCCCCCCTTTTCGGATAGTGAAAATCGCTTAAGCAACAAGACCTGACAACGAATCTAGTTTTGCTGAATGTCACTGCCAACCGTTTTGACGACCCAAGGTCTGAAGGGAACTCTCGTGCTAATCGCATCAGGAGCGGCAATTGGAGATGATTAAAGGAGCGGACTGGAAAATGTTTTAGGAGGGGAAAACCTTTTAAGCTGTTCATTTTATCGGTGCTCACTTTAAGTTTATCGAGCAATTAGCAAGAGGGATTACTTTAGTGGTCTTTAAAGGGAAATATCTGGATTCCGTATGAAATGTCTTCATTACTTAATACTATCGTAAAGAACCGATTTCGTAGTCCTCTTCATTTCGAATCCAAGATATTTAAAAAATAATCATTACTTATTTAGAAAAATAAAAAAAGGAATATAGCATTTCTGTTTATTCTTGATTCTAAGATACTTCAAACATTTTATTCCCTGACTTTGCAGCAAAACAAATATTTATTCATTATTAATCTAAGATATTGAAGGATAAAATAATAAGGCAAGATAATATATAAATGAATCTAAATTATGTGAAACGAGATAACCCAATAAAGGATCCTTAACCCAAGAAATGGTACTATTGGATGTCCCCCAGAAATCCGTTGGAAATCCTCTTTGGATTAAGGGCCTACGGATTTATTCAAGGCCCAATCAACCCACCGAAATCCCCAGTCCCCCAAAAACAAAAAGCAAACGCCGAGTGAGGCCTTGGAGAGAGTATCCTTGCCCTTGACCTTGGCCCCGATGGCGTATACGCAATTTATGGAAAAATATGTGAAAACAAAATGAGCTCAGAGCATGTAAATGATATTTGTCATCCGACGCGGGAAAATTCATGAGCGCATATCGACAAGCGAAATATTCAATGACAGGGATTTTAGCAAAAATTTGCGAGTGCCCATAAATATTCTAATAAATTAAGCAAAAATGTGTGGCGAAAAACCAGCGCGAGCCTATAATGAAATACTGACGAAAGTCACCAAAATCAGGCCAAAATCAGCAAACACACGCACATATACGTATAAAAAGCAGCCAAAATTGGGTCCAATAAAATGGCAATGGGAGCCCCTCACACTTTACGACAAAGGAATGAATCCAAATCCTGGCCATAAAAAGGGCAACATGAAACCGAATGTAAATCGAAACCAATGTCAAACGAGGCACGTTCCGATTTCAAAATGAAGAGTTTTCCAAATGCGATGGAATTAAATTTGGGCCCTCGTTTCGTTTCATTTGGCCTCGCTGCGAGTTTATTTTTAGCCAGCGTATTTGGGCTCTTAATGAACTCAAATGGCTCTCGAAGCCATTTGCATGGTAAGCATTTTCTTGATTTATTTCGGGAAAGTCTTTTGACAAATTTAATTCATGAATCGAATAAAGAGAGTTTTCTCTTTGCCTGAAAATGCCAGGGTACTAGTGAAATATCTAGAAATATGATTTATTTAATTTTGTAGGCACTTTTTAATTAGGACAGCGTTTGGTTTCTTGTTTATTTTCCTTTCAGTAGCATAAATATTAACCAAAAGCCTTGTTTCCCATTGAATTAATTTGTGTAGCTTTTGGCATACATAACACTTGCGAAAGCATCGCCCACAAACAATCCGAATTGAATTTCGCCGGCTAAATAATGGCCAAAGCGAGCAGGTTAGTTAAGGTCGAAGGTTAAGAGAAATGAAAATAAAATGTGAAATAATCAAAGCGCATGTGATTTGCATAATTTGTTATGTGGAATTTCCGCTCACATGACTCTCGTTTCCTGTTACACACTCTCGCCCACTTTACCGCCCTTCAGCCGACCCCTTTCCGCCACTTTCCCAGCTTTTCCCGCCCTTTTCCCAGCCAGATTTCCCGGTAGCTCTTCCATTCCGCTTGGATAACTGTTTAATATGCATAAACTTCACTGGGAAATGTGGGTGGTGCGCGGTGGGCGGTGGGAGGTCGCTCGCTTCCCCGCCCACAGAATGGGGATTTTTGGATGCTGTATCCTTCCGTTCGGTTAGCAAGCCAAAATCTGCCTTCGGGGGAAAATCGGGGATGAGTTGTGTGTTGTTTTGGCCTAATTGGTTGCCGCTACTCAGCGACGAACTTTATCTACCGGTTTTCTTACCATTTTCCGTTTTCCATCTTTAAAGCACTCCTTCCTCGGCCTTGCCAGGAGTTCTCGTCTTCGGGCTTGCTCGTTTTTGACCATTTTTATGGGACTTATTATTTGCTTTATGGCAAACTTTAAAGGCTAATTGGGCGTGTCTTTATGGGTTCCGATTTCCACATAAATCGAGACCGGAATATTTCCTTTGCACTTTTCATATTGGTAATGAAGGGCATCTCCCACTTCTTGGTGAACTGCCAAAAGAAATGTACAGCAAGAAAACTTTCTGAATTTGCCTCGAAGAGTTTTAGTGGTACTTCGGTTTTTTGTGGGCGGAAAGTACTATGAGGTGTTTAGCTGGAATCTTTTGCATAAATATGCTGGCCAAAGATTTTTGTGAATTTCCGTTGAAATGATTGGGCTTTTTATTGTTGTTTACTAAGCTTTGTTGGTAGCTAATGGGGAATTTTACAACACAATTGCAAATGCTGTTGTAAAATTGTTCTTAATCACCGCTTAATTTAGGAACATTTTCTGTCGTTTCATAGTATTTTTAGAATTAACAATTGTCAAACAAAGTTCATGAAATAAGAATTAAGCGGGCATCAAAACCAGCCATAAAATAATATTTTATGTAAAATAAAGTTTATAGTTACTTAAAATTATTAGACTTATTTTTATGAGTAAGCCGAAAGGGCATCAAAGTAAAATAAGAAACTATTATTAATAATACATATATTAAAAATTTAAATAAACGTTGTAAAACCATTTCTATAAAGATTACATTATATTAACATCATATTACATTATATTACTTATGAATAGCAATATAATTCAAATGAATACCTAAAAATGAAAAAATATTATTATCAAATTCCACTTAAAAGTGGCAGTATATTAATTTATATATTGGTATAAAAATCCCACTTTAAATAAGTTTGGCCGGGACTTCCTGTCAAAGGCTTATCTGACGTTTCCCCGCGCTTCACAAAGTTTCCCATATATTTCACTCTTTAGGCATCCCTTTGGAGCCCGCACAGAAAACTTTTCGCATAGCACACTTTCCGTTTTATATTCAAACAGTTTTATTTCGACCTGATTTTTACACATGAATTAATAAAAAACGCTCATTAAACCCCTCGTCCCCGTCGGAGGTCCACGTTGCTCATGATTTTTTGTGTGTTCCCTGGTTTTTCCTAGTTTGCCGTCCTTGTTGTGGCTTAGTTCCCAGGGCGGCCTCCGGTGCGTATGAGCAATGTGAAATGTAAGCCAGTTTGCGGCACATTTGCATACTGCGCGGCAAAGGGTTTTCGCCAGCGAGCGCGAAGGAAGCTAATTTGCATTCGAGGGTCTGTAAACCAGACAGATATGGATGTGTTTGTGGGTTTCGAGGGTCGGGGCTGGGGGTGGGGGTGGGGGTGTGATTATGTCCTGGCTGCCTTTTGTGGTTGAGTTTTCGCTTTTCTTTTTCGGCGCTTTTATGGGAAATACTTTGTGCGGCCGCAGCCGCATTTCGAATTTTATGTTATTTGCCAGTGCTTTGCATACTTTGGGGCGTCTTTAAACTTGCATTTCGAATACGTTTTAAATGCCCCTTTGTGTGTGGCCTCATAAAATGTTTTTGAGTTTTCGAGTTTTGTTTTAGGGCCACCGGCTTGCGGTTTTTCACGGTCCCCTGGATACCTTTTGTGAAAGAGAGCTGAGCTCTCTTCTGGTTGTTTTTTTTTACATTTTATTCCGGACCCGTCGTGTGTGCAATTAAAAAAGGGTTCACTTGCCTTTTTGCTCATTTCATTTGCATACCGCTCGGATTTTCCCTTCGCCGGCAGCTGCCTCAAATTGATTTCCAGCCTTGGCCAAAATCCCCTCACAGTATACTGTCGAATGAGGAAACCAAGTACTCGCAAATTTTACTAACTACTTTCATATTATATCATTAGGCATTCAAATGGTGAATTGGGTAAATGAACTTTAAATTATGTATTGCATTTTTATTGGCGCAGTCATAACACGTATTCAGTATTTTATCTATTATTCATTTTTAGTATTTTTGGTGTTTAAAATAATTTTACACCACTGAAATATATTGAATTTATGATTTAATATTTTTATTGACAGCTCACACTGAAAATAAAAAGAAATCACAAAATTAAAACTACTTACTAGCTATCATTGCATCAATATTATTTCGAGTGGATATTTTTAGTAAATGAATGGTAAACATTGTTTTAAAATATGTAACATTATTATTTTGGTGTCTTGTAAACAAAATTATAATTGTAGAAAAAGGTATATTGAAAAGATTATAGTCCTATTTTCCAGCATAGACCTAATTAAAAAATCATTTGGCTTTAATTCATTTGAATTTCACTGTGGCAGCTGTTGGTGTTGCTGAGTCTCGGGACGACCTCCGTGGCCGGAGGCAACTTAATTAACGCGTGTCAAATTCATTTCGTTGGCCACACTAAAACGAATGACATCCTCGCAGGCACGCAACTTATTTTATTGCCAGAGAGCGTCTCAAAGTCAAACGGATACGTGATGGAATGTTCGGGGTCTTGGGAGCAACATTTTCATACCGAAAGATAAACAATTGAAGTGGAGGAAAACAAGATGAGAAGAAGAGGGGCGGAGCTATGGAGTCCACTTCACATCAATAGACACACTCAGAAATAGTCAAAAATTATATGTCTCACCTAAATTTTATATGGTATTTTTTAGGGAATTGAAACACAGAAAAGGATAGAAAACTTTAGTTTTAAATTTCAACAGAAGTCTAGAGGAGCTAACTAAAAAGTCACTATGCCCGTATACACTTAGCAGTGTATGCGAGGAGCATTTGAAATTTCTTCTTTCCGCCAACTTCTTCACTTTTATGATTCCAAAACGTCTAAACAACAACTGAGATACAACATAAAGCAGAACAATAAGCAGGAGCTCTGTTGTGCAGTAGCAACAACTATAATATTAAATGAAATTTATTTTATTGCAGACAACAGACGCCAAGTTTTGTTTTCCCCGCCGACTCTTTCCCATTCCCATTCCCATTCCCATTCCCATTCCACTCCCATTCCGCTTGCCCTCGCTTTCGCTTTCACATTCACTGGCTTTCACTTTCTGCCCCAAAAAGTATGCTTCAGAAATTATCAAAGCGGAAGCGGGCAAAACGAAGGGCGGCGGGAGCGGGACGGCAAATCGGACAGCTAAACCAAAATGGACACCTGGCCTCAAGTGCTTTCACACACACGTGCACAAAGGACACGGCACACACATAAAACATAATTGCAAATTAACCTTTTTCTGATTTTCTCCGCCACCACGCACCTGCACAAACACACACATAAAAGCAGGAGAAAGCAGGAGAAAGCGCGGAGAACTCGGGCGACTGTAATTTCGTGTGGAGGATGCCTGCAGGACACTGAAAAAGGCTTTCTATTCTTATAAAGTGATTTTTCTTTTGTGATGCTTTCAAATAAATACATCTTAAAAACTACAACCTAAACAAATAAAAAACCACTACAAACAAGTTTTTAGAGATAATTTAGGCAAAATGTTGACCTTTCGTATTATTAAATAATTATAATACATTTTTCTTTTATTTAAACGTATTAGGTGTTGGTGTATAAAGGTGTCTTAATAAATTAAGACTGCACTTGCTAAGGACGTTTTTGGCTGGTTCTTAATTCATTTTTCCAACTTTTTTTGAAATAGTACTTGCTGGATTTTTGTTTTCAGTGCCCCGAGCGCGGCAATGACAACTCCTACCTGTTGACGGGCCGCCCTGGGACGACTGTACATTAAGTAGGCGAAATTATTGAGTTTACCGAGTAAATGCCGAAATAAACACGGCGAAGGGCGGCGGGAAAAGGGGGCGTGGCGGGCAGAGGGCACCATTAACACAATTGCCTGGCTGGCTGCGGCAGCTCGTTTCCGTTGTCAGGCGTCTTTGGGTTAATGATTTTTATGTGCATTTTAATGCGGCAACAGTTTTCCCCCACCGCCCCTCCCCGCTGGTTTGCGTGTAAAATGAGCGAAAAATAATGAAAAAAGCGCCTTGAAGCTGTGAAATGTCACGACATACAGATACGCCCGCACACATGGGCATTACTTAACTACAATAACATAAACTTGAGCAAGGGGTGGTGGGTGGTTCGGGGGGTGGGCGGTGGGCAGAGAGCGGGAAAGAGACAGCAGCACATGTGCGCTGCGGGGCAATAAAGTTGATTGCCTTGACAACTTGTGTCGCCAAGTTTCCCGCTCTGCGAAAAATCCCCACAGCAATTACCAACTTCAATTATAATGCAAAAACATTATCTTGTAATTTTAAGGCTGCTGCGACGGGCGGAGAGATTGATTTTCCCTGGAAGCTCCTGTTGTTTAAGGATTTAATTAGTTGCCGCATGTGATTTCCGAGAAGTGGCTCCAGCACCAGGGCGAGCAAATCGCTCTGATATAGTATATATATTAACGAGGCTGGAGCTCCAGGACCATTATTCATATACATAGAAATATATTTTTAGTGCATAGAAGTATCATTTTATTAAAAATATAGATTTTTAAAAAATATTTTAAAATCTAATATATGTGTTAACACTAAATAATTTTTTAATAAACAGATATTTAAAAAAAAATGTTCAAATTGACAGATATTCAGTAACAGAACTACGATTCCTTGTAAAATCTGACATTCTGCATGTTTTGGCCTTGATTTTGTGTCCTTTCTTTAGCTTTGATTAAAAGCGTGTGAACTCCTCCGCACTTTCTCCGGCTGCTGCTGACTGTTGCCACAAATGTGGCCAAGTGAAAGGTGACTGTTCCGAAAATTCCTATTTCGGCTCGCCCCATAGTTCTGTATTATTTGAGTAAAGTTTTTGCATTTCTTTCTTCGGGTAAGGAAAATTGAACTGTCAACAGCATAAACCGATTGCCCAGCAGGCTGAAAAGTAAAAAATGTGAAAAAGCGGCGAAGGTGCGCCATAACAAGCAGAGTGGAATGCGAAATGAAAGAAAGTTTTTCACTTTCACCTTTCCCTCTCTCGGCTTCTCCTTAGATACTCTTCTTTCTTTCTCTCTCTTTTTTTCCCTGCCCCCGGGCAGGAAAAATGTGAGCTGGGCAAAAAAGATAAACAGTAAAAAGTTTTAAATGTTGAAATTAGCGAAATCAGTTGGGTATACAATTATTTACTACAAAAGTTTGATCATTTATGTGCTGGGGACTAAAGGAACGTAGTTATCTAAAGTTTTCATTTTAATTGTGGTGAAAGTGTAGAAAAGTTTCAACGTTTTTCAACTGCTCAAAACCGTTGAATATTATGTTTTTTCAAAAAAAATTCTATAAAAAAAAGGGAAATATTAGTGTTGTAAAACTGATCCTGAACTCCTGAGCAGCAAGTTTACACAGTGATTTTAGTTAGTTAGGATTTTCAGTTCAATTAAAAAAGACTTTCTTGTCGGAACTCTCATCAAAAGTGTGACCAGATCGCACTTATATCAAATTAGGTGTTGTATAATGTTGTTTTTTAAAAGAACAGGGGTATTCAACAATTATGTATTTTATTTTTTTCATTTAGGAAGGTCAATATATTGGTGGCCTTAATCGCATGGTCGTGGGTGTATATTTGCTTATGCGCAGAGTCCATGGAGAACGGCAGTCAACTGTTGATTGAACATCTGCGTTGCCTTTTCATTTGCATATTTATATTCTTGTTGATTTTTCCTCGTCCGCTCTTCCTTTCGGTGCGTTTTCCTTCCGCCCCCCTGATTTTTCACGGCCTCCCCCTTCCCCTTCCCCTTCCCCTCCCCGCGGTATTTTATCATTTTCTTTTTTTTATTGTTGTCTTAGACAAAGTTTGCCAATTGTTTTGCCACTCGATTTGCATATGAAAATTGACACAACAAAAATGTCCACCACAAAAGTTTTGACTGTTGTTTATTTCGATTTGAATTCGATTCCATTTTTGATCCGCCTGGCCAAGTGGCGAAATTAATCAGCGAGCATTATACATTTTCGGTGAATTTTCCTCTTAGCATATTGTTCATTTTCCAAGCAATTAGCATTAGAGCGTCGTGAAACTTTCTCCTGACTTCTCGCCCATGGCCACGGGAATTTTCTCCTGTATTTTGCGGGCATGTGTGCGGGTATCGCTTTCTCCTCCCCCAAAAGCCGCTCCACTGCCCATAATGTGCTTATCTAATTTATGGCTTCATAAAGCGGCAATTATCGAATTTCGGTATGAAGGTGCTTGTAGGGTTTTCACTGAAAAGTGCGAGTATAGGTATAGGTAGGGAGGAACTTTAATGGGCGACTAGCTATTTATGTGTTGACTGCAAAGTATTATAACATTTTGGTTTCCTTTATTAATTTACAAATTACAATTATTTTATTAACCTATTTGTAACGAGCCCAGGGGATGTAATGCAGACGGATAAAAGTATTATTAAAGATTACTTAAAAAAAAAAGTAATTTAATAATTACTAAAAATCAAAAAACCTTTTTTATGCGCGTTTTATGCATTTCTAAAATCTTAATTTTTAAAAGTTTGCTGAACTAAAAATTTTGAAATCGTTTAAATATATCAAATGCTCCCATCATTCCCTCTAGTTTGAAATTTTCTTTGTGATACGCACCGAAATCTGTAAGCAAAGTATAAGGATCTCTCTGCCTTTCTCCTTTCTTTTTTCCCTTTCTCCCCTTTGTGGCTTTAAGACAAATGACAAAAAATTGTCCTGGTTAATACAAACACATTGAAGCACACAAACACTCACATCACAACCTGTGATACTCTTTTTAAGGGTGTAACGATTCTGGCAAGCGAGTTGAGAAAAAGTTAATCTATTTAAATACAAAAAATATGTGAGCTTCCAAAAATTCTAATTTTTTATAATAAAAAATATTGTTAAATATTTTCTAGATTGACATTTCTACATATATTTAAAGCTACTCACTAGTACCTGAACAAAATTCTGTGTAATTTTGCTTAAGTATGAAGGCTTTTATTAATTAAGCTAAAGTATCTAAAGCTTCGGCGTTTTTACAGCGTAGCTGCTTCTTTAAGGACAACAAAAACAGCCAAGAGAAGGCGATGTCCTCGTTCCTTGTCCTCAAAAAGAAAAAGTTGGGTGCTCGCAATATTTATTAAGCTTTTATTCAAGCCATCAGGCATTAGGGATAACGATGTGTCGTTGCAGTGGCGGCAGCAACAGCTTCTGGAGAATCTTAGCCCCATCCCCCGCCCCCTTTCTCCACACCCCTGGCAGGGCGGAAGCCCCGAAAGGCTTAGGCAGGGGCGGCGAACAAGGGGGCGAAAGGCTTTAAGGGCGGCCCGCCTCTCTCGTGAAAATGTAGTCGACTTATGTGGGTCCCGAGACCAATTGGCCATTAAGTATACGCCGTGTTCGCCCTGGCTGCTTTCCTCTGAAATGCCTCGAATGAAATTGTCTCGAAACCGGCCTCACAGCTGCTTCCCGGGCTTCCTAGGATAACACTGTATATTTAAATGTTATGTCGGTGCTTAAGTCGAAGTCCTGTTTCCGGAATTGCGAGTGCAGGGATTTATTTGGTTCCTCGTGGAAGAATTTAAGCCTTTTGAACTTTTTTAGAGATACTACAATAATTAGTCGGCCCCGGAAAAAGCTGGACATATTTATGCGAGCTTAAGACTATCTCCACAGAGAAGCATTTAGTTTGCAGGCAGACACTTCCATTTTTACACATAGGATGTGTTTTCGCCACCGAAAACTAAAAATCCATTAAAATGCACTAGAGAGCGCCACAGGATGCAGGCGGAAACTCTCCAAAAGGACGGTGGGAAGTGGGTGGAAATCACAGAATTCAATTTGAGCAATTTCCTTTTCTCAAAAGGTGCTCTTCGGGTGTTGGCCAAAATTAAAATGTGCTAAGCAGGCCAGAAAAAAGAGGAGAAACGATGGAAATGGAATTGGAAGGCTCTCGAAAGTCACTCAGATTAAAAGGAGACCCGAGCAAACACTTTTCCACCTCCAAAGCCGCCTTTTCTTCTCTTCTCGCCGCTCCATGGCACACTTTCAATTGAGTTTTTCAATTCAAATTGAAATTAATATCCACTTTGAGCATATCAATGTACCAGGCTTTATATACACCCACATTCTGGACCGGGCTTAGGCTCCCGCGGGTTACACATCGCCCAAAAATATACAGCAAAAAATGAAAGAGAAAAATCGATAACGTAGGGAAAACCCGGAGCAGAATTTGTTTTGATGAGCTGGAATTAATGGAAAATTCAAGTAAGGCACAACTTTATCGATTTGTGGCCCAGGGAAGAAGAACGCAGCATTGAGTGAATTAAGATAAACAAAATAGGATTTATATGGGGCCATAAAGAAGACGCCAGACATTTACGACAACCATTTGATTTACTCAAATGAGGACAATGTCATAGCCAAATTGTAAATTGACAATGGGCCATAAAAAGGGAAAGCCCCCAAGCCCAGTGAAATGAAATGAAATGGAAAGTGGGATGGCAGCGGCGGTGGAAAACGAGAGGCATAAGGTAACGCATAAGGTAAAGGGATCCTGCTTATCTAATAAGTGTAATCATCATCAAATGATAATTTACTACTAGATGAAAGCGGGAATTTTCAATTCAATCTGCATTGTTCACTTTCACTCTAGCATTATTTTTCGACTGGCGTTCTCCCAAGGATTCTCGGCTGAAATCTCCAAATCATCTACAGAAAAACCCAATTAAATTTCCATTTGCCAGCAGAGTAATTGAAATTGATGTGAAATAGTTTCGGGGGCGGGGCTGGGGAAATCAAACAAAGAAATTCTGGATGGCGCCTCTGCAGTTTTCCAATTTCGGCATAATAATTGAGGGCGGCCAGGCCAGAACTGCAGGCGTTGGGAAACGAGCGCGAGATAAACGAAAAACTTTCGGCTCTCAAAAACTTGTTTTGTTATCCTCAACGTCTCCTGTCAAACCCGCTGTAAAGCCTCGAGAGTCCTGGGCTCAGAACTCATTACGGCGGAGGTCCTGCGGAGGCAGAAACTTTCTCGACTAATCCGTGATTAAATACTCAGTCCCGGCGACTTCGTCATTCGTTTGGGTGCCGTGCGGCTCGAGTTCAATCATGCCGCCATAAGCTGGCCCTCCGCCTCCTTCCGCTCCCACCGGAAGTGTCCGGGAACCCATTTTGACCCTTTTAAAGTCCTGCACTTCCGGTCGGGGCTGGTGAGTCCTTTGGGTGCTGCGGAGGGCTCCCTGGCTGATGGGTGTCACATGGAGGTCGGCCCTTCTGAGTGATTCAATTTCCAAGTATTATTCAATATCTTACAGAGCTAGTGACTTTATTAAAAGTAAATTACATTTTATATTTACATTTACTAATTTTTTTCTAAAACTAATAGAGATATGAGCAACAAAATACCCTTTATTTCAGACAAAACATTTTAAATTTGGTACTTTGTTTTCTTTAAAATGATTTAAAATATTTTGATTAAATGCAGCAGTTATGCAAATAAATTTTTAAAATTTTAATAGGCTATCATTGATTTATTAAACTTAACAAATTAAAATAAGAAAGTTTATCTACATGGTGCTTCCAAAGTAATTTGCTGCAGTAGGTATTTTGACGTGAAAGAAATTCTTCAAATTTTAAAGTGTTATGAAAATACATTCTTAAATTTATTTAGGTATTTCAACATTTTAATGAAGAGTATTAATTTGTCGTCAGCGAGTTCTAACTTCCTTCGCCATCTTGTTTTTATACTTTCTACTCCAGTTCACATTCGAAAAACATTTGACATTTTGTCGCCCGTTGACTTTGCTGCCTGCAATTGAAATCAATAAATTTGCTCCTCATTCGCAGCCGGGGAAAAGCTTGAGCCGGGGGCAAGTATGAGGAAAATACTTTAGCCGTTGGCTGGAAATTTTCATTCCGCATTTATGATTTCCACACTCTTCGGGAGTCGTTTGCACCGCCATCACGTGCCGACAATCACGCAAAATCATTGCGCCGTCATTTATTAGCAGGACAAAGGGCGGAAAATGGGAAAACGTCTTATGGAGTTGCCACTTCCGCTTTTCCTTCTCCCTGACGCAGTTCCAATGTCACTGCCGTGGAATGTTCCCCACGCCCCCGTGTTGCCGTCAGCAAATTGTTTTGGGTCTGCGTTAGATGAAGATATGAAATTTGAAGAGCTCAATTTATCATTTCCAGAGAGGAGAGGCACTGCGAAAAAGGATCCTTTCAAAGAAAAAAATATAAATAAAATATAAAATATAAGTAAGTAAACAAGGCAGTCCACAGTCTTAGCGTTAAAGTAAAAAATGCATCAAATGTGGATAAATATATTTGAAATACTTTTCTTAGGAACCAGATTTTCTGAGAATTTCCCTTCCCTTCCAGGGAAATTCTGGCGCAACAAGTCCATCATTCTGGAGTGAAAATAAATTATTGGCACCTGTTACGGGTTTGGTGACCCCTGAACTATTGACCCTTGAGCTCAAGCCTTGTCATTCAATTTGGATTTACGGCCAGCGGCAGTAAAGCATACCCCTGTTTATATTGCCAGTGCCAAACATTTTTCTCGTTGACATTCCTGGCCACTTATTTGCTTTCGGTGGCCAAAGACTCTCGGCCATCTGTCTTAATCAATGAAACAACGGCCATTCATCGTGGTGATTTGCGGGAAACATGCCGAATATACTCGTATTTATAAGCAGCACTTTCCGTCTAACCACATATTTATACAAAATGTTACCGATTGACAACAATTATTACATGTCGTCAGTCAGAACCAGCGACTCGGAATAATTGGGCAATGGAATATTTATTATTTATTTGGAGAGCACACAAGCACTCGAATTTTAAATATCAAACAATATTTAGACAACCTGTTGGCTTGTTCTTGTGAGTGAATTAATTTTGCATATTCATTTTTTGTTTTCCATTCAGGAAGATTGCAAAAGGCAGAAGTTTATTATCACAATAAATGCAATCTATTAAAAACTTTTTGCTGGTGGCCTAATTACTTATTTTATTTTCAAGCTTTCGTCTCGTATTTATTTTAATAATTAATTGCCTACACATTGTGGCCCCATTTTCAAGCTGACTGCTCACATTTCAGAACAAATGTAATCTAGCTACAGTCCGACCATTCAAATGGGTTTTAAACCCTGCAGTTCGTAAATATTTGTCACAGTAATTATTTTTTGTATTCGTTTGGTCCATTGGAAATCCGCTTAAATGTAATAAAAACAAATTTAAATTGAAATACGCTTTTCGCAGGCCGACTTAAATGGGCGGCCGAGTAAACATAGACAAACTTGGGGGTTGGTACACTGAAAAAGGGGAATACCTCTTCAGACTTCATCCAGAAAGTAATTTGGACTTAAGGAAAGAAAAAAACAGGATTCAGTTTTATCATCTTCAAGTTAATGAACTAATTCATTATATAATTAAATATAATATTTTACATTTTTAGTTAAAAAACAGTCCTTAAACATAATGAAATACGTAGGAATAAGATATCTTCTATATCTTTCTTCGTAAAGTGTACTTCTCGCTTTAACTAATTTAGGAACTTGTTTTCTTAAATAAGTTGAAAAATACGCTTAAAAAGGTTAAATATGCATAGTTTGGTTATTTTTCCGGAGTGTACCAAGTTGGAGGTCGAGCCCATCGCCTGGGGATTGGGTCCTGATTTGGGTGCTTGTGCTTGATTGACCGTATCGCCTATCTGTGAGTCCTGGGTCCGCGGGGTGTCGCGTTCAAGGGTCACGCTTTGAATAATGTTCTCTTCAGTTTGGCTCGGCTTGGCTCGTTTTGGCCAGGCTCTGTTCTAATTAAACCATTTTGAAGTTGATTGCGTTTTGCGTGCGAGGCTGCTGGCCGCTTCCTGCCGATGAATCACATTTAAATGTTTGAGTGCTACTCAAATTGACTGCCCACTTTTCCCCCAACACCGAAAAGTGAATGAGAAATACAAAAATCAAACCAATCGAACACACGCCGCGCAAAATTGTCGATGGCCCCGCGGGAAACTCGCATTGGAATCAGCCTCTGTTTTCGGAATTCTTAATTTTTTGTTTTTTTCGGGACCCCTCCCTGTGGTGTATTGTTCGCAATTTTAACATTATTTAAATGCATAATGTTTCCGTTAAATAAATTCTTCCCCGGTGGCCCTGTGGTAGAGAAATGGTTAAAGTGGAACAGTTTGTATTAAAGAAATGTTCTTGGTCTAGGTATGTACTAAAAACTACAATGAATGTATAGGTATATACTGAAAGCCAGAACAGATGAATAGGTATATACCAAATGGTATATACTGAAAGCTGTAGCGTGTGGTTCAGTATATACCAAAAACTATGTTATATATTTACATCATACGAATTACTTCATAGGATACCATTTCTTAAATGCGTTCATATCATGATCTGTGCTTTATACTTATTTCCAATGAAGCCCTTCGAATTTCGCATCCCTAATTAGTGGTTTTCCAGGGTAGTAATAAAACGCCGACCCTTAACTGGGCTAATCGCATTAAAGTTCCCGAACAGCGAGCATCCCCCGAAAACCGATTCCCCGACCTTGCTGCCTCGAATCAATTCGAGGGGACCGAAGGGGGTGTGCATTATAATTGAGCCACTCGATTGCCTTGCCTTCCGTCCCATTGTAGTTCCTGTAGTCAGCGGAACTTCTCTCGATTTCCCGGACCCGCTTTTCCCCGACTTTTCCCTGCCTCATCAGTCCCTCGTGGGTCTATCTGTCAGCTCACACGATGAGTACTTAGCAGGGAAAAAAGCGATTTGAATTTTTGGCACAGCCTCAGCCTATAGCCGTCTCTCTCTCTTGCCCGCGAAAAAGAGACGGCTGCTTGGCGTTGGAGAGAGAGGGCTGAGAAAGAGACGCCTGCCAATTTTCATTTTCATCACGAGCGCGCCAAAAGGGAAATTTAAATGAGGTAATCTCTTCCCTTCCCCGGAGTGTGTTAGCTGGAAATTCCTTTTGTTGTTGGCCCGGCTTAAAGGCGTACGTGTGTGTGTTGGCTCTTTTGCTAATTACATGCTGCTCGTGGGGAGGAGGGGGCAGGGTCAAAGGTTATGCCCGCATTCGATCCGCATTCGAATCAAATCGTTGCCGCTCGCTATTAATAGACGCTCATTATTGGCATTCTGGCATTGGCAGTGGCATTGGCAGTGGCATTGGCATTGGCCAAAGTCACGCCCACACGCCTCAGGGTGTTTTCTATTTTTCTGTCAGCTTTTTGGCGCCACAGCAGTCGGCTGAATTCCATTAGGGAAGATGCCAAGGCCGAAAGACTCGCACATGGAACACATTTGAAAATATCATGTAGGAGCATTTTTAAGAGTTAAGCGGAAAATAAAAAACACTGGTCAATTGATTGAGTGTACCTAATGTTAGTTTATAGCCAAATTATTTGTAAAATGTACAAAATGTAGCCCTTTCTTACCCCTTCCTTGTTCCGAGGTTATTTCCATTTCCATTTCCCAAATAGCGAACACATTTGTCTTTCAAGCCTGATGAATTAGCAACTGTGACTACCGTGAATCCAGGGAAAGCAGAGCCAGAGTCGGGCCATTTTTTAGCTTTCAGACTCCGGCTCGTCAGGTCTCATCTCTGCTCCTGGAGTCCTCGAATCGAGCCGCCTCCTTGGTGCCCCCACACGAAACCTATTCCCCTTTGTGATCCTGGTGGCCCTAGTGCCTAATCACAATTTCATTTAGATCTTCGCCGCATTTCGCATCGGCTTTCGGCCGAAGCGGCGTATGCGCAATGTCCCCCCGCCGAGAGGTATTTTCATTTAATTTACTTTATTCTTTTTCGCCGCCCATTGTTCGCGACCTAGAAAGGGTTTATTTATACTTAATGATTTTCCGGCTTTCCCTACTCACAGCCTCCAATTCGAGTCCCATTCAATTAATTGACACATTTTTTGCGAAGCCCGCCCTGTTTCGCTTTCGTTCTGGGAATTCCCCGCCCCGGCCACGCCCCCCTGGGCAAATCCTCGCTTTGTCCCACCGCCCACGCAATTTCCGGTGCGCCTCGCAACACTGCAACGTAATTATAATGCACAAGGGCTAATTAAAGGGCGAGTAGGTGTGGGCGTGAAGGGGCACAATGTATTGGGCTTCGGATAGGGGCTGTGGGGAACGGTTTGTGCCACAAAATTGCACGTTTTTACGAGGGGCTTTCTTAAGGTGAAACCACTTTCTCTGGTTTCGATAAATAATGAATTATAAAGTACCTACTTTCTCACTAAATACTTGGACTTATTATAATATACCTCTTATAACATTGGTCTAAAATTAATTTTTCCGGTTTCCAACGCCAATCTATTGGGAATTTAGTGACATGCTCAACAAGGTATCACATTTTTCCTTATTTCGTTCTTTTTTTTTTTTGCAAAATGATTTCCAAAAAAAATGTTGTTGCATCAAAAAGTAAGTAGGAGAAATTTGGTCAAAACGAATTTAAGGTTTTAAGGTTTTTTAGTCATAACTTGGCTTGCAATCTAGGCTAACGATACCCATCGTTGTCCGATAAATTTATTTTTCGACCATTGTTTTCATTTTTAAAGTTGCATCTTCATTTTTCTTGCGGAAATGGATCAAAAATTAAAGTTTCCAGGTTTGAATGCCAAACGAAGCGAAATTATAGTTACGAGCTCAATGAGGCAAGGCTATCCTTACTCCGCCAAATGGTTGCCAAAAAACCAAGCTTTTTGGGCAACAAAGGCAGTACGATTTCAGACCAAAGTACCGCCTTTCTCTAGCTTATTCCCAATCTTTACTTGGTCAAATTTCACTTCAAAGTCATTTAGATTGCCTTCCTGTTAAATGCCTCGGACAACCACTAATCCTCAACCCTTCTCTGGCCATAAAGCTAGTGTTGGCACTGCTTTTAATCGATATAACAACGGGCAGCTTTATGAATTTAAACAGTTGTAAGCGCTCGATTTATTCGATTCAAAACGAAAACCGCAGGGATTATGTTGGCCAGGACCGACACAAGTGGATTTAACCTGATTATCCGCGTGCCGTGGCTGTCGTTTCGGGGCGAGTGTTTTCCATATGCAAAGCCACAATTCATAACTACTGGCCCGCCGTCGCGGGCCTTTCAGTAATCCCCCGAGCCTCATGGAGCGACAAATTGATTCGGTGTTTGCCTGGCACTTCCCGGGGTTTTTATTATTTGCCCATCTTCCGATCCGCTCGGCAAGCCGACAGTCAAGGCAAACAGGAGCTGGGCCGCAGAAATCAAGCTCGGCTGCGGCGAAACTTTGCAGTTGATTTAAATTTTTGCTAACCGAATTTGATTGCTGAACACTGGCCGCCTGTGCACAGTGACCGCAAAGTGTCAACAGCACTTCGCCGCCTTCAAGCTGCTCTCAAACAAACCCGAATGGAATGCGGGGCAAACACTTTAAAATACACGGAAATATTCTATAATCCCCGCAAACAAAGTGGGACTGTGGGAAGAGCGGCAAAAATAGTGTGGAATGTATTCCATAACCGCAAAAAAGGCTTAAGTTTGAGTTTAAAAATATTTATTCACCGATTGGCATTTAATGTGCCTCTTTTCAACAAGGGAATTCAATTAATTATAATATATTTGGCACCCTACCATTGCAGAACCATGCGTCGCTCCTCGTTCACGCCCGTCTTCAACCTGAGCACCCAGGAGCCGCTGATCGTGGTGGAGGAGTCGCACACCGCCGAGGACGGCGACGAGCTCGAGGGGGCGGCCGGGGGCTGCGACCCCACCGCCGCCGGCACCCGGCGCTCCAATAGCGACGACTCCGAGCCGGACTCGCCGGTGAACCCCTACCTGCTCTGCCCCTTCCCCGACATGCAGCAGCGGCGCAAGCACTCGCTGCCCTCGCTCCAGATCACCGAGGGCATCACCGCCAGCCAGGTGCGCCGCCTGTCCGAGGTGGGCGGCGAGACCGGCGGGCTGAGTCCCAAGGAGGTCGAGTTCCTGGCCACGCTCTCGCAGAAGGCCAATCCCTCGGCCGGCGGACGCCGCCACTCGGTGGTGACCATCTCGGCGGTGCCGCCCACGCTCTTCGGCCGCAACCGCCGCGAGTCCATTTCCGGAGTATCCTTCAGGTGAGAACCACTTGCCCCGAGTCACCGTTCCCATTTCCCATTCTCCATTTGCCATTTGCCATTAGGCGGCGGAAGTGGGAAGGTTCCGCGCAGGAGGACACACGACCGCAGGACCTCTGTTAATCACTACACTGAAACAAGAGTGATAGCGAGTTATAGGACTTTCGAAACAGTTTTGAATATCAAAAAGGGGACCCCAGAGATTAAAATTTTCTTATTTTGATTAAGAGCCTTAGCCTAACCATCCCTGTTTCAAATTCAAAATCGTTTTGTTTGTACCCACAAAAAGTTTGTACTTACTTAATATTTTTTATTATTTGTATAGTGTAATGAGGTCACCCATTACATAAAATATGTCTTTCTTGTCCTATATTTTGTTCTTCATATCTACTGAAGTAAAATTGAAGGGGTCCTGGATTAAATTGTTTTTTAGGAATCTCCAGGGTTTTATAAATATTTTTTCTCTGTGCACACGTCCCTGCCTGGGTAGCTCCCGCCCTTCTCCCGTCTGCGACTCTATGTACCGGGCCTAATTGAATTGCCCCGCCGGCTGTTTTCAAGCTTTTGTGCTGGCACAGCAACATTTTGATACCCTAATGGGCCGGGGCGGGGCGGCGACGGAAGTGGGCGTGGCCGGGCGGGAATGACCAGGGGCGCAATGAGATTGTCATAAACTGCGACCGGTCATTGCCAAATGATGAGGCCGAGTAATGAGTCCAGCAATCAATGGGAGATGCAATAAAATCTCAGGCTAGGGACACTTCCCGGGGCTGATTTGAAGACTATTTCATTTGGTATACTTATCATAAAACTAGAAGCTAGAAGCTGTGCTACCTAACGTAGAGGTGAATTAAATGAGAAATAGGTATTGCAGCACTGGGTTAAAAGGAATTTATAAGATACCCCTAGTTTTTTAACACCTTTTTAAGTCTATGACAAATTTGAAAAATATCTTTAAAATTAAATTTCATTTAATTCGGTCCGATATTCCAGCCAAGTGACATTCTGACCCTTTAAATTGCATTCCATCCTTGTTGGCCAGGCCAGCTCCATGGGCCAATTTCCCGTGTGGCAGCGCACTTTGCGAGCCCAAGTCGGCGGCCGGCGATGAGCGGCCTCGGGCGGGACAACAGGGCGTATAATTTATGCTAAAGTGATAACCGCAGACCCATCAACCACTTACTATCGCCGCACATGGACGTGGGGCTGGGCCGGCAGTGAGGTACCAATTGGAACAACTCTGGCTGAAATGTCGAATGGTTTCGCTGTTTTGTTGCTGTCTGGGCACCCAACGATGAGGTGAACAAAACTAAGGCCTCAGCCCTGTTTTTTGCGGTTTTTTAGTCGCAACTTCGTAAAAACGAGGCGCACAGTTGAAAGCAAATACACTCTAGGCTAGCGATCCCTATCATTTTTACAAATACTAATTTTTGACCTATTTCTAAAATATATAGTTTCCAGAAGGACTAACGATCTATTTTAGCATTTTCTAATTTTTCGTTACGTTTTTTTTTCAAAAATCGTCCAAATTCAATGCCAATCAATAGGGAATTAAGTTGCGAGCTCAGCAAGGTATGGCATTCCATGCTCCGACCTTACTTCGCCAAATGATAGCCAAAATACCTTGTTGTTTTGGGCATTTATTTTTTATTTGCTTATAACTTTTTAAGGAATGGTCGGATTCTAACAAAAATGTAATCTAAGCTGGGCGCTTTTTCATAATTTAAACAGGCTCAAATAAAATATACATTCTACAAATCCTGTTCGCCAAATGAAAAGTTCCCAAATCATATTTCAACACTTTTTGCAGTGGCAGTCGCCGGGGCAGCGTGATCGCCGGGCCGCCGCTGACCGACCACCGCGGCAGCGTGCACAACTTGCAGCTGGACATCATGGACGGCATCGTGCAGCAGCGGAAGACGCGCAGCGGCAGCGGCGTCTGGACCGCGCCCGTGCTGCAGGAGGCGGACAGCAATGTGCCCGTGCAGACATAAGCGGCGCAAGGACACGCAGGACCTGGGGGTGAGTGCAGGGGTGGAGGGGTGGACGAGCCGCGGACTGCTGGAATCTCTGGCATTTGCGGCTCGCGGCAGGATGATGGCTGGACGTACGGATGGATTGCGTGGACGTGGACACTGGGCAATGCAAACAGACGCCCGGATACGCCGCCACTCGAACTGCACTGGACCTTTATTAACATTCCGTGTGTTTGCCACCCAACCCCCACCCCCCTGCCGATTTTCCGCCGGGAAATTGCTTTTCGCGGCTGCCGCATGAAGCAAACAAACAAACCACAAAACCACACGAAAAAAGGAGGAGTTCACACGAAAATGGCAAGGAATGGTGGGCGGGGTGCAGAAACAGAAAACAGAAAACAGAAAACAGAAAAATAAGCAAAAATTACACAAAAAACAAAAAGAGAAAATAGAAAACTTCGAAAACGAAAACTGCAGTTGCAAACACAAAAGAGCGCGCTGGCGAGCAGAGTTTAAGATGAGGAGAAATGCGGGAACAGAAAAATAGAGTTGGTTAAGCGGAAAAACAGAGGGGAAAGCACCGGTACAGCGCAGCGCGACCATTTTGATTGCCAGCAATTTCGGCTAACACCTGCGCCATGTGCCACGCCCACACCCACCCCCACGCCCACAACCCCAGCGCCCACAATTACGACTTAAAAATTGCCACCCCGTGCAAGGATAATTGCAAACAACATTTAACAGGAGTGTTTGAGAAGAAGGACAATGGAAACCGGACGACAGCAAGACAGCGCAACTCGAAGCCCTTCCCCGAAAAATGAAATAATTCCCGAGCGGTCAAAAAGGAGCAATCAACCAAAGTGAGTGGCGCCCGTATCTTGCTTAATTTACCCTTCGTTGAATTTATTTTTTAGGTCGTTGAATTAGCCGTTTAGTGATTTACACTCGTCCTTGAGAGCACTTGCTGTTATGTTGTATTATCTAAACAAATCTTGTGTCTTTGCGCTATTTTTAAATCATTTAAATTATTATTTGATATATTTTGTTTACTTATTGGTATATATTTAATTTTAAGTCTTAAGGCTTAATGCAAATCAAACTGACTTTGCCTATTTTTCACAATTTCATTGGTATATTTATTTAATTTGAACTAGTTTGTGGCTCACAAAGAAACTTTAAATACCCAAAGAAAGACACCTTTACTTATTTGCAATTTTTGATTAATTTGTTTATGAATTCCCAGCCCTATTTCCGATGGAGAGCTGCTGGAAATGCAGCTTAAATCGCCTTCACCCCAGTTCGTAATTTATTTGGAACCCCTTTCTGAAGGGGTCCGTTAATTGCAGGTGCTTGAAGTGCCCGAGAGTGGGACCCCGGCTCTGCCGCATTTTCCAGTGCGTTTTCTGCAGTTCCTGCATTTTATTTTTGACATTTGTCAATGGGCCGTGTGCATTTTAAACACTCCCAGTGCCGGGCAGCTAAACACAAACATAAGAAGCACGCAGCACGAGCGTTCGGATGAAAGGCAGCCCGGCCCAAGGACGCGGGGGTGGCGCTGGCCGGGCGAAATGGGGGCCAAGGACGGGGCAAGGCCGCCACAGCAAGCAGCTTCCCCGCCCCGCGCCCCGCGCCCCACGCCCCTGCGGCCCACGTGGCGTGTGAGTAATATTCTGCTGCAGCAGCTGCATCAATGCCAGTGACAATGCCAATGCCAATGCCACGTCCAAGGAGATGGCCCGTGCTTTAATGGCTTGTCCACTGGCCACGCCCCCTCGCCGCTCGGTAAGGCCAATTTAATGCGGGCGGTGGGCGTGGCTCCTAATTGAAACGCGTGTTAGTTTGCATTCCATTTCCGCTTCCGCTTCCGCACCCAGAGAGCCCACTCGGCCGGCGCCCGGAAACTAATTATAGAAAATCAAAATGCAATTGGCAATGGCAACTGAACTGCGTTTGGCCGACGCCGATTACCTGCGGCCATTTGGCTGGCAAATGTGGGCAGCGGCTTGTCCTCGCTAAGCACCATAATCATGCAGGGCAAATTAATGGCCCGAAATTGCCAAGTGTCCTTTTGGGCGGAGCGAGCCCAGCTTCTGGCAGATTAATGTCTGCAGGAAGATGGCTTCCTAGACTTTGGGCCAGCAATCGGGGGCTTAATGCATAAATACGCCTGCAACATAACTGGGGTGAACTTAAGCTATTAATTCGAATTTTGCACTTTATATTTTGACTTAGAGTGCAGCAATTAGGGGGTTAATCCATAAATTATGCACCCAATGAATTGTATCTTTATACCCTTGCAGAGGGTATAATGATGTCAGTCAGAAGTTTGCAACGCAGTGAAGGAGACGATTCTTGTTCAGCGTCACAAGACGAGTCGATCTAGCCATGTCCGTCTGTCCGTCCGTCTGTCCGTCCGTCTGTCCGTCCGTTTCTACGCAAACTAGTCTCTCAGTTTTGAAGCTATCGGGCTGAAACTTTCCCAAAAGTCTTCTTTCTATTGCAGGTAGTATATAAGTCGGAACCAGCCGGATCGGACAACTATATCTTATAGCTCCTAACTATCGGGGAAAAAATTTTAAAAAAATTATATCCTTGGTGTTTTTTAACATACACCTTTCTAAGCTTGGACATCATATTCTTAAATTAGTTCTGAATTTCGAATTAAATTTTATCAAAATCGGACGACTATATAGCTGTCATAGGAACGATCGGATAATTAATGGGAAATAATGTGAAACAAATTATAGCTTTGGGGCTTTTTGACATATTGTCTTATAATATTGGGAATATACATTTTTATATTTTTAAGAATTTCGAATTCAATTTAATAAAATTATTGATTATTTTTTGTATTAATTAATTTGTATTTTGAATTTTTTTAAAGTTTTTTTAAAAGTGTTGCCAAGACTTGAAATCTCTCCTGGTTCTTGCCAAAAACAAATGAAAAGCTAAATAAAAACTCTCTCCGCTCTTCCCACAGGTTCCACCACCAATTTAAAGGCAAAATACAACTCTATGTAATCACTTTATAACAAAACATTAAATTAAATCAATATATTGTATATTCAGGAATTGATAAATTAGTGAATAACTAGCGCAAATCGAAGGAAACGGAAAGGCGACTTAACTATTTACCTAGGACCTAGTTACTCCTCATTTTTTGGATGTTGTGTAGATGTGTGAACCAACCACCGCATGGAAGAAGAAACCACCAATGAAGACACTAAGATACAAGCCCACAGACTATTTATCTACAGAGCAGAAGAATCCCACTCGATTAGGATGTGGAAACCCTCAGGTGCTTTCGATCTAGCTCGCCGTTCCATTTTTCACTTTCACTCCAACACTTGCCATTGCAATTTCTAAGCCCATTGACCCAACCAGCAAGTGCAATCGAAATCCAAGAGAGTTGACAAATGTACCATGTACCTAAAGTAGAACGAGGAACCCCACAGAGCTAAATGGAAAATGAAAATAAAATCCCTAGGCTAAGCGAAACGAGCAAACGATTTGTCGCCCAGCTGCAATGAAACAAAGTGGAAAATCAACTATTTTTGAACTGGGCTTGCTGCTTGCCCAGCCCAGCAGGTCAGCCAGCCCCTAGTTCGAGCAGCCAACCCCGAGATCCGAAATCCGAAGCCACAATTAAAGTAATATTACGTAGCGCTAAAACGCGAGAACTTGAGGATCTCATCAGTTCTATTTCGCTGTTTTGGGGCAACGCAGGGCCATCCAATGAAAGCAAGTATTTGGGGGCAGGTTTGGGGGATTCGAAATCACTGAAAATATTCCAGTAGATACATTTGTTGTTGTTAAATAACTCTATTATTTCACTAATTTAACACTGGAGTATTTATTTTGAGGAAACCTGACCAGAATAGTGTTTTGTTTTGCTGGCCAGCACCCAATTCAGGACCCCCTTTTCAGGGATTTTAAAACGTTATTCTAACACCACATCTTTGGTGATTTCGAAGCCCCCAGATTGACTTTGGAAACTTTCCCCGCCCGAGTAAAGTTACCCGAAACCAAGAACGGAAATTCGAATTGAAGAGGTCAGCAAGCTCTCGAGTCGACGCAGTTTTCCTTCATATAAGTCTCGGTGTTGTTATTGCTTATAGAGTACACACATAACATAGGCCAAAGCCTCGTCATCATAATAATATTCGGAATGTACATAACAAAATACTGGAATTACTCAGTCTTCGTGCTCGAGATTGCGCCTTCTTAGCACTCAAAACAGAAAACTTTCCAATATTACGGAGGAGGGAGGCGAACATTGAAAAACACCTTGCAAGAAAAGCCCTTCCCTTATTTTGGCCTGGAAAATGTCGCTGGACGACGAAGGAAAAATAAAAGGAGAAAAGGAGACGTGTGTAAAACAAAACTAGACAATTTTTTTATTATTAAACATAGTCAAGGATAATCAACACGAGGCATGCGAAGGTGGGCCGCAGTGGGCGAAATGATTATGAGCAACCGCGGATGTAAGAGATATATTTATAGAAGTGAACTATATGTATACATACGACAGATTGATTATATGATTATATAGTAACTTATTGTCACAACGCAAGAGCAATCAATGTTTAACTTTATTAAATGTTACAAAGAGTTTTAAATACTAAATATGCCTAAAGAAATACATACAGATATGCCTATGTATGCAGATTATATTCTATACATATAATTTGTAGGTGAAGCTAAGAATAAAATACTAGACGTACTCGTAGTTTGCCAAAAATTCGGAGGTGATTGGAGCGAATTGTGTCAGCCAATACAGCAGGTTTAGCCAACTTATTTGCCCAAGAGTTCTCAAGAGCCCCACGGAAGTGCATCTGTAAATCTATTGTATCCGCCAGATAAATAAGCTAGCATTAACTGCAACCCAGAAAATCCAGAAGACAAAGGCCTACACAGGCACTCCCCGGCTGGCACTCCTCGTCATTTTTTTATTAGCATTCATTTGGGAATCGTTAACTTGTGTCCTAGCAATAATGATTAAATACAAGCAAAATGTGTGTGTCGCTCTGTCTCTGTCTCTATTGTGTTTGAGATTACTCGCATCTTATAATGAATATTATTACTAAACTAAGGCGAGGCCATGGGGAGAAGTGAGCGGCAACAGCGGAGGAAGCGCAGAACGGAATCCACGGCGGAAATTAAAATTACTAATTAAAACGATTACTTACAGTAGACCTAAGAATACAAAGATTAAATAAAGAAAACGATTTCCTTAAAAATAAACTCAACATGCGATTTGAATTAACATTGGCCTAACATTTTCGAAAAGCTCTGCGGGTTAACAGCAGCTTTTAAGGGGAAATGCGAGCTTGCAGCGCGCTTCAAAGCTGCTTGGAAGCTCCTGGCGGGCTTTTTAAACAGCTTTGTCATGCTTCGAAGAGCTTTCCAAATGAGCTTGGAAACTTTTCAGATTTTTTTTATTATTAAGTTAAGGTTCTTAATGTTTTTATTTTAAGATTCTTATTTATTTATTATTATTATTTCGTTTATTGCTGATGCTGCAACTGATTTTGAAAGATATACGCAGATCTATTACTATTGAAGAAAATGCAAATGAATTATATTTATTATTCTGTTCTCAACTTTTTTGTTTTCCCATGTATTTTTTGGTATTAGCTTGAGGTTGATCATTTTCTCAAGAGGAAGGCTGTGCGAATCCACTTGCTTCCCGAAGTATCCCGAAACGAATTTCGATAACACCGGAAGTGAGCTGCCACTTAGCCAAGCTATCGATGTTTTGCCAGCTCTAACTCCCGGCGTTCTTCTGTGCCTTGCTACGATGTCCGCCCCAAAGTCCAAGTCACTCTCGTAAACGTGATTATTTTTAGCATTAACCGCCAGACTAAGTTAAAACCACTGTTCAAATCGATTAAAAAAGCTTGTTTCTTATTTTGACCTAATATTAATGTATAATTTCTGAAAGTTGACGTGGCACCTTTCGGGCCCAAAACGTATACCATCAGTTACTAGTACGAGCTGTGTTAACTTGTCAAAACTTTCCAATTATTAGCATGCACACGGGCCCCTAATAAGTACCTTATATCACATCCGTTGGATCCACTTACATTTCCGGAACAATAGTCGAAGCGAATAGTGATGAACTACACGATAAGACTAGGAGAACCCGATAAAAAGAGAGCGAATCTGCGTTGTAGGAATTTTACAACATTAAGCCAAACTAAAGATTTTTAATAATTTACAAATCCCATCTGGCTAAAGCTAATATTCCCTAAGTATCTTTCTCGTCCCCCCAACTCGAAGCCAGGGAATCGAGCCTTTACTTAGCTCATTTTTTCAGAACCCTTCTAGATTGTCGTTAAAATTAATGTTAATTCTCAGAATTTATTTATTCGTTTTCAATGGCTGCCATTCTTACATAAACTGTGCTCAAAGACTAACGACTAATACAACGTAAGCCAAACATAATTTGCTACACTCAGAAGCCAGTAGAATAGGTAGAAGCTGGGCAAACCAAACCTCAGATACGCTTCTTTTGAGTGTCATTAGTGTGCACTTAACTTGTGTAGGCCGTGAAAATTTCAGCCATTTATTAGGCGGGCAAATCGAGCTAAATTGCGATCAAGTGCCGACCTTGGCGCGCCGCCGCTCGAGAACATGCCCAGCGGCCGGTCCAACTTTGGGTGGTTAATACACTTATTTTGATTACTTTCGGCCGGGTCACGCTTTCGCCGCCGACCCTGGTCTTGAGCGAGCGAGTGCATGACAATATGCCTGCTTTTCTCGGCCACAATGTGTCTGGCCAATGTTTCTTATTCAAAGTAGGGACGGGCGCTACTTGTATTTCATTGGGCACTGGCGATGGGGAAATTTCCTTAAGGCCCGTAACGCCGGGGGATGTCTCGAACGCGATCTGGCCGGGACTGGAGTACACTGGAATCGGTGCATTGGTATGCAAGCCAGGGGCATTTCCCTACTGGCCACCTGATAGGCGAAACAGCTTTCCACCGTCCAGAGCCACAAATTGTCCGATTCGCTTTCCCAGAATGCGGAACGCCAGGGGGCGGGGAAAGGTTTTTAAGAGCCGAAACAGCTGTTCATTTGGTGACTGGCTGGCCGGCAATTACTGCGATTTTCCGCGGAACGGGCGGCATCAAGGGCTCCTCAAATAGTTTGGAGTTTGGGTACACTCCAAAAGTGAATAGCAGTTCCCGACAAAAGCGTATTTACGATTGTGATGCATATTCATCAATGATGTAGCAATGGGTCTTGGATACCTTTTATGATAAGATAATATATACATATAAGTTACTTTTTCTACAACGGTGTATTATTATTTTTTTATTTTGTATCGTATAAAGTAGTATTATTTTCTGTTTTATGTTAGACATACTTTGCCTATAATTATGTTCTTATGCAGTGTACAAAGATCCCAGGTAAAGTTTAACAACTAATTTATTTTAATTTTTTAATTTGCAGTTTCCTTTTATTAAAATAATATTTGATAGTAGTTTTGGGATCCTCATTTTGACTAGAGAGGACTACGAATTTCCCAGAGGACACGGACCATGCCACAACCTGTTGCATTTGCAACTCGAGCCGCGTTCGCTGCAACATCGGACATGTTGCACGTTTACTTAAAATTCCCGACCAGTTCGCCCTCAGAAGGAAAACAAGAGAACGCTATAGCCGGTGGCATCGACTATCAGATACCCTTTACTCAGCTAAATGGAGTGCGGGGGCCATGGAGGTGCGAAAGAAGAACAGGGACCATTTTTGTGCCTATAAGTTAAGTGACTGTTCCGATTTAACCATTTTTGACCATGTTACACCAAAAAAGGTCGAAGAAAAAATCAGATTTTCGCCAAAAACTAAGGTACTCATTTTCGACCCAAAAATATCAGTATTTTGGGCGAAATAGTCGGAAAATGGAATGGTATACCTTGCTGAACTCGTAACAAAATTCCCTATCGATTGGCGTTCACACCTGAAAAATTAAATTTTTACCAATTTTCGAAAAAAAGATGATGCTACCCCTTGCAAAAAAAGTTAAAAAATCAAAAATGATTGGGATCAGTTATCTAGCTTGTTAGCTTTCCAAAACGATGGGTGGTTTAGGTTTAGGATCATTTTTGGACAAGTTAATCTAAAAAATGCCAACGAAGAAATCGGGTTTTCGCCAAAAAACCAAGGTCCTTGTTTTCCAACCAAAAATAATCCGTTTTTGTAATTGTAAAGTAGTTCTTTGGGCATTTTGGGCCATTTTATTTGCTCTCGGGTGGGAGCAAGGAGCCCGGGCACAGGCACTGATGTTACTACGCTTTTATTAATTGCGTATCTTCTTGGCTATGATTTTCATCACGAATATGCATACATTACTGGCTTGGAAGAACTTTCTTTAAGAAAAGAAGTCCTCACCTGAGGAGGTGTAATTTAGCAGACAGCCGACAAGTCGGCTCACGTATGTACATATAAGCATACATGGTGCCCAGCGACTCAGCGGCTTAAGTAGCTGCTCTAAATAACAAATTCAATTGTAATCAGAATCGTTTACGTAAATATTCAAATCGTCAATTTGCCCGCGGTGCCCGGGGAATTGTCCACCAATAATCCGCGAGGCGGGGAGCTGGGTGCGGTGCGAAGACGTCGGGGCAGATGCAGATAAGCACCCCGTAAGACAACAATAGGCTCAACAAGTTGCTCTGGAAAACCGTCAATTAGAGCCACGCTCTGTGGCAGCAACAATTTCCACTTGCCGAATGAAAACACAACATGCAACACGTTGGACCCGTGGCGGCACACAGGCGTAGAGGGGGGTTTTGACTGTATCTGAGGTAAAAAAATACGATACTTCGGTGCACCAACTGTAGCCCGAACATATTTCAGACAATTATGTTTTAAATATTAACGTAGAACACTAATTCGCAAGAAAAAGCAAGAAAAAGGAATCTGTGAGAGACAAAATGATGTATAAAACACAATAAAGATGGATTCACTTACACAGACCCTGGCAACCCTAACCGCAACCCTCAGAGGCTGCCTCGCAGTGCACTTGCCAACACTGGCAGCCCCTGCGGGAGCGAGAGCGGCGCTCCTGCTGCGCCGCGTCGCGGTCGCAACGCAACACGTTCGAACATGTTCCGGCGCGACCACGTCGCAGATCAACTGGCTGCCTGCGGTCAGTCGCTCGCGGAGCGTCGTCGTGAACGGTCAGCCAGCGCGGCTAGTAGAGTGAACCAGACTGTGACTCTGATCCGAGCCGAATCCGAAGATCCCGGAGATACGTCCAGAGCGGCACAAGAAACGCTGCAGGCGGAGCTACTGCCTATCGAGAATTCCTGTGAGTGCTCGAGTTTTTTTTCAAGTGAGTGCGGTAGATATGTCGAGCTTTTGCCATTTTTTTGCTGTGCCAAGAAGAAACAAATATTCGAAAGTCAAAACCAACCAGTGCAACCGGAAACCGCTAATATGTCGAAGTGGAAAATACGGAAAATGTGGAAAGCACCTTGAAACGCAGAGGAAACGCAGGCCAACGCAGAGCACAGGCGGCGGACAGAAAGAAAGCGCCTTTACTATTTTATTCAGCGATTTTCTTGTGGCAATTCAGCTGTTGTTGTTGCCGTGTCTTGCACACTTTGTTGTTGGGTCAGTTGGCGGCTTTCGCCGCTTTACGAGCGACTTCCTTTTTTGGCCGGGGGAAAACCCGTCTGGCCCAGAGACTCCGGCGAGCGTAAACAAAGCGTATTTGTTTACGACTTGACCAGGACGAAGCCGAGTCCAGGCCCCCCACCCCCTACCCAGAGATCCTCAAGGTCCCCCACCGCCCCTCGCCCCGCTGCGCAGAAAGCACACCCGGTGAAAGTTTCCCAGCCACAACTTAGAACTCTCTTCATTTTCGGCTTCTTGCTTTCGGCCTGATAAATGAGTCGCTGGCCTGCCCCGGGGCGCAAATCATCTCTGCTTGTGGCACTGACAACTTCGCAAATTTATATATTTGCCACAACACCGGAGCACCAGCGCTCGCAGTCGAAAGTTTTCCACTCCGGGAGCCCAATTTGCCTGGCAGGAAAAGTGGCGCGACCGAAGTGGAAAACTGCGGTCCCGCGATATTCGATAATATAATATTATGAGCATATTACGAGCAGTTTCCAGTTCTGAAACCGATTGTTACTCATCACTGGTAACTCCGGATATGTGGCAAAAATACACTTCGTAGTCACACCGCCGAGCTATCTGTTGAGGGAAGTACGTCATTGCGAGTTGGGGGAACAAAGTTGGAACGGAATATATTAGATTTAATATGGTGAATACTTCAAGGGCCCCGAAAGTGGCCTCCTAGGAGCTTGAGATGTATCTTACAGTGGTAGATGGTGCAAGTTCCCCAAGAGTTGTGTGGGATACTCGACATTTTAGCGCCCCTGAGAAAGGCTCCTGAAATATTTCCAGATCCGCAGAACTAGGGTAATCCAGCCCCATTAGTAGGTATTCCAACGAGCAGCTCCACTTTGTAGGGGCTTCCAAGGCGAGGCTGTCGAAACTGGAAACTGGAGCCGCCCCCGGCGCGCTTTTCCACTCCGCGCTTTTCCACCCATATCGAATGGCGATCTGGAATCGCCGGGCAGGTCCGATGCATGCCACATATGCAGATGCACTGGGGAGTCGCCACCGGGCCCCGAACCCTCCCCCCTGGAAAGGGGGACCCTGCCCCGCCAGCTGGCGCTGATCCGCCTGCCCCACTGCCGGTTAGAAAGCCGCTGGAACGAGTTTCGCTGAGTGTGCAGCTAATTTTCTAAGTCGTTGTCGCCGCCGATCGCCGAGCGGGCGAAAACACACACCTTACCTATGTGCTGGAAGTACCTGTCGCCAAAGTGGTCATCGAGTACTGGTCATCTTGCCAAAAATATGATAGATTAGGGATCCCAGCTCTTAATTCTAATGTGATTCACAAGATGTTTAGAACAGTTCTTCGAATGTGATCAAAATATTTATGAGATTGAACTATCCAAGTTGTAATCAGAGGCGTGTTACCTTAAGATACACTAGAAAACAGCACCTCAAGACCGGGTTATTCAGTCTATAAGTACGTGGGTGATCATCATCCATCACTGCGGAGATCGAACTGTCCCCGTGCGAGTGATTGATTGGGTTTATCAAATCTCTGAACTCCGATTCGGATGGTCGGGCTTTCTTCTGGGATGCGTCGTCATCACTTAATGGGGTGGCGAGAAGAAGAAGCCCAGAACGCGCTCGTGGAAGGGGCACAGAAGAGGGGGAGGGAGAGCGAGCGCGAGTGCGAGAGAGAGCAGTAATGGATTAGGAAGCGAGCACAAAGGCAGCCAGAAGAAGAGTCGAATCTCGGCTTGCGACACTCGCCCTCTCCCTCCCACCCGCACCTGCGGAGGCAGGGCCAGAGAGAGAGAGAGCGCGAAGGAAAGGTGAAAAGAGGCAACTCGGCTTAGACGATGATGACGACTGTGGCTCTGGTCGTGCCTGTGTGTGCGTGACAAACAGGTATTACACACACAGACCCACACCTGTGTGGAATAACTAAGCAGCGACCCGATTTTCGAGAGAGAGAGAGAGAGGGAGAGGAGAAACAGAGCCGAGAGTCCACGCCATGCGCTTGAAAAGTATTACAAATCTCCGACAAATCTACCACGAATCTTCAGGAATATGGGTATTAACCAAATATTTCCAGTTCCCAGACTCGGTCTACGAGCAGAAGAAGAAGTAAGGAAGGTCTCCTTTTAAACAAATAATATTTGAATTGACTCTTGTCTTGGCCTTAAGACAATGTTGACTGTTTTTATAAGAATCTCGCTTTTTCATACCTGTGAGCTAGTAGTTCTCAATAGCTTATAAACGGGGCTGCGGGTCTCCTAATTAGTCAACTCCGATAGAAGGAGTTATATTCTTGGACTTCCCTAGGTACGAATACATAGGCTATATGGGCCGAGAGTCGGCATGCAAAAACAAGAACAAGCAGTCTTCGTATGTAAAACTGTTCTCATTAAGTTCCCGGCAGATCATAATGATGTTTCGCCCCGTCCCTCTCCCACTCTCGCGCTCTCGCTCGCTCCGCCGCTTGTGTACTTGTGCGGAGAAAAAAACGGATTTTTTTTTGTGATTTCGCCGGTTGCCACACCTGAAATTCAACTCTCTCGCTCTCGCTCGCGCCAACGCAGCAGCAAGAACAAGAACTACCAAACGAAAGACTTAAACGACATACGTGTCTCGCGCTGACGTCGCGCTCTCCTCTCTGCCGCTCTCTTCCTTCCAGCCTCTCTCCCGCTCTGCCGTTCTCCCGCTCTGCTCACCAATTTCGGTGTGTTTTTTCAGTTGGCTTCCAAAGGCGCGCCGTCGCAGTTCGAAAAACGCGGCTCCCGCCACCAAAAATTCAAACGCAATTAAACTTAAACAACAAAGCCGAACAATAGCGGAGGGAGTTCGTTGATTAAACCGAGAAAATTGGAAACGAGTACGATATTTTTTTCGAGTGCTGCCAAAGTTTGTGGTTTTCCACCGTTCTCTGCTTCTGTGCCTGCCTTTTGCCTGCTTCGTTTTTGGTTTCTGTTTTGGTTCTGCTTTTACCGTATTTTCCCTGTTTTACCTGTTGCCTCGGCCGCAAGAAAACACAACAACAAGAAAGCAACAGCAAAAGGATCTGATAAAGAAAGCCGAAAGAAAAGTGCCACTGCGAGGATGCTCGCTCTCTCTCGCGCGCTCGCCCGCTCTCTCGCTCGCTCTCTCCCCGGATTACGCTCTTCGTTTTGCCAGTGACAGGTAAGCAAAAACAATAACAGCCAGAAAATCGGAAAATCGGAAAAGAAAACAGTTTTCTTGTAATTTTAATTGGAAAACGTGCCGCGTTGCACACACAACAAAGAAAACCTTTGGAAAATGTTGGGCAGGCGAAGACATGTGAACTAGCAGAGGTTGCCGGTCGAGCGGCAAAGGAAGCTCTTCCCCCGCCGATCGTATTTTGGAGTACCATCTGTAACTCGGGTTCCGTAGGCATTCCAACAGCCAGTTTTGGTATGCAGGCTGGTTTTTTACTGCGCAATATAAAAACGTTAGAAGCCAACTCAAAGAAGCCCAGACCACACTTATATTATCTCGAACTTTTTCATTTATTTTTATAAACACTTTGGTACACTTTGTATTCGGTTTTTCCAGAATTTAAGAGCAGGTTAGAGAAGCATCCCAAGTCGCTTTTCCTAGCCCCGTTCTAATTTGTGGTTGTCTGCTTACTTTTTGTTCTTCCCGCAACTCTAGTGGCGCTCCCTTAATGCTCATCAAGTCGCTTGTTGTTGGGCTGCATTTTCTGCGCTTTTCCTCCGGCTTTTCCCACCCCCTCGTCGCCCCAGGAACCCACTGATTCCCCCTTTCGCTCCGTCCCATTGCCTTTTCCTAGGGCCATGCATTTGGAACTAGATCTTACAAGATTTTTTCGGGGGGGAAGCCAGCATCTTTCTATCTTTCCATCTTTCTATCCTATCTTTGATGTCTTCCCTCCCGTTTGCACTGTGTGGGTGTGTGTGTGTGAAATGTTGTTCTTGTTTGTTGCCGCTGATTAAATTGTTTGAGAACTTTCGTTTATAATTTGGCGAGCCATCCCGCTTTCGCCTTCTGCTTGGGAAACTCGCCACCCACTCGGCGACTTTCGCCCGGAAAGTTCCCCCGACCACCCACCACCCACCAGCCACCACCCACCGCCCACCGTATTTAGTTTCATTTCTGTGTGCAATTAGGCAGCATTTATCTCGTTTAAATTTGCGGCAGTCTACGAAGCTCAGCGGGCCCGCTTATCACAAAAACCCAAACAAAGCCGACAGATACGAGGGCGGGGTGCAGGGGGAGCAGAAAGGGCGAGGCAGTCAAATTTCATCTCGAGACCACAAAATGATAGGCACTTTCGTAGGTGAATATATTTCCCAAACTAATGCACAGTGTAATGAGCACGTTGGGCTCGGGACCAGTTGCATAAAATTACGTAAGAAATTATATTTACAAAAGTGAGTTTCTCGATGAATTTCTCCCGGTGCAGGCGGTCCAGAGCCTGCTGGATGCCTGGCTAAATTTAACTTGGAACTTTTCGGAGTCTCGGGAAACTTCAGATCTGAGTTCTGAGATTAAGCAAGGTGCGGGAGAACCGTGCCGAACTTTCCACAACAATCGTGGTAGGCTTTAAATGGAGACACGGGTGCCAAACTGTTGAATGTTCGAATATTAATTATCAGATGTAAGCAATTAAATTGGCAGAATGGATAATAGCCCTTCTTGCAAGAGCCCCAGAATCCCATCGCATCTTTGCTGTGCTGACTAAGTCCTCAAAACCTGGCAGCTCATCCCCCCTATGCATAGGGACGGGTCTCCATGACAGACCTACTTACTCAATTGTTTCTCGCTCACTTCACAAGGCAGCCACGCCCCCTTTCCGACCTCCAACCTCCAACCTTCGAGGGGGGGCTGAGGCTCAGGCTGCTCGATTCTAATGCATTCCCCAGCCCTGATGGCAATTGAAATGCTGCTGCTGCTGCTGCAGTGGCAGAAGCAGAAGGAGCTGCAGCACCACCAGGAGCAGGAGCAGGAACAGGAGCAGGAGCAGGAGCAGGAGCATCATCATCGGCTCCCCTTGTTGTTCCGTGTGGCATGTCATCATTAGGACGTCGTCTGTGCACCAAGTCTGGGCTTACCCTGTGCACAGAGGGGCATATTCGGGGAACCCGAATTGACACTTTTCTGACTAATCCAATCTTATTTCGGTTAATTTGCAGAAAAGAATGTGGATTTCGCCTGTAAATTAGGCACATATTGTCCACTGAATAACTCCGAGTAATGGGTACCTTTGGGGCCGCAAGGGCCGCCCTGCGCCTAGGTACTTGTTGTGCTTGGTCCTACGAGCCGGATACCCCCAATACCCCCAGTTCCGACCCCTGACCCTGCTGCTCTTCTGTTTCTGCGGCGGCTCTAATGCATTTTTCATGCATACATTTAGCAAACGTTCGCCAATCAGACGACGCCGCTACTTGATGCCTGCCTGTCTCCTTCGGAAGGCCCCGAACCCCCAGCAACCTGCCCCTCCGTCCGTCCGGAACCCGACTCGACTGCAGTTTTTTGGTATTTGTCATGTTGACAAATTGCAATGCCAACCAACATATGTGGAACTATTCGAGGTAACGCAGGGATATCGGCGGTGGGGCTGCCGCTCTCGAAAGTCCCAAATCCATATGCAAATGCCATTGACAGGTGGGCAGGCGCAGGTAATCTGCATGACAGTCTTTTTCTCTCTTTTTGGTCCTGTTTGCATTGGCCCAATGCACCGGGAGAAACCCGGCGTTAATTGGCGCTGGCAGCAAAGTGTTTGATTGCAGTACTAATTGATTAGGTTTAATTATAAATTGGCATTGATTGGCGCCGCTTAGCTTGCCTGCTTTCTCACGGAGAGAGTTGGTAAACGCTTTTCGAGAGCTGTCATTTTGAATGAAATCTCCCAACTCTTATTTTCTTTATATACATATTTTCGATTGTCTTACTTTTTTAGTACATAAATAATTCGTTTTTAAAGGCTTTTAGTTCAAATTATAAAACTAGTTTCTTATTTTCTTATTTCTTTCTTATTTTTGTACTTTATTATTAACATTTGGTGACCCATAAACTGTTATTTCGTTATTTATTTTTGAAATACCTTTATTTTTTGTATATATTTTTTTGTGGTTTTAGTACATTTTTAGGCTCTTTTTTACTATTTGTTTTCAAGAGCTTTGGTTTGAAGTTTTATATAACAGATTTAAATAAGTCTCATTTTTTCTGTGCATGGCTTGATCTTTTTTTTACCGTGTAAAGCAGACCAGGCAAAAATTAAACATTCATTCGGCATAGAAATTCCCCTAATCGTTATTTATTATTGAAATACTTGTATTTTTACGAGTTTCTTTTAGTATTCCTAGTACCCTATGCGGTATTTGTTTGATATTTGCTTCCAGGAGCATCGAATTGAACGTTTGTTTTGAATGGCTTTATTATTTTTTGCCGTGTAATTCCAACCAGATACAAAATTAAACCTTCATTGGGCATAGGAATTCTCCGGTTCGAGCCCATTCAAACTCGATGTGCCGGGGAACTCTGCGCTTAGAGCATCGCTCCCCGCGTGCGGGTGTGTCAGATGAGCCCTTGAACAATTGCATTTTAATTGCAGTTACAATTGCAGCACTTTCGCCCCGATATCTGCGCAGATTCGGCCCGAAATGCTAATCAAGTTTTTGGCCGCTTTCCGCTTCCGCAGTTGATTTCCATCGGTTAATCAACGGGGCACATCGCATCGCCTCGCCTCGCCTCGCATAGCTACAATTTCAGTTTTCAGTTTTCGAGAACGTGCTGATTTTCGTGTATTGCAATTATCGGCCGTATATGTTTCGTGTTTTATTCCGTTTCATTTATTTATCTTGTGGCTTTCGCCCAGGCCTTGGGACTGGATGAGATCATAGCCCAGGCGGAATCAAGCAAGGGCTCTGTTTGCTTTTCCAAGGAACAGGAGAAATGCCTCCGGCGTTTGGGGAAAATAAATAAGCAACAGAAATTTGGAGTCATATTGCCGAATCGTGAGCGACAGTTTCAAACCGACACCGCAGATAATTCTTCCCGAAAGCCCTCGGTTGTTTTTGAGGAAGTACGCAAAAATGGCCAAGATCAATTGAAAGGTACGACAGATATTTGCTTTTCGGCTTGCGACCTCGAACTTGTTCGAAATACAATTTGCCCGGCAATGGTTTTTGCGCACTTCGACCCTGAACTGCCAAAAATAAGGTAATTAATCGGAATGGAACTGAAAAGTTTAACCATGCCGTATTAGGAACGATTTAAAATGTATAGTTAATTGTATTAACTTACTATTAAGTTGTCTATACAATTAATAGTTATTTTTGCGAAGCACATTTTCGGGTTCCAAGTGACCCGAAAATGAAATGGAAAAGTGAAAAGCCGAACCATACCAAAGTAATGAGACTTATGCACCTCTAATTTATCGAATCTTTCAACACTTGGGTCGGCGGTAATTTATATTTCTCCCGAAGCCAGTTCCGTTTGAATAATATATTATAACTACTCGAGGGGCAGCAGATAATTACGTTTTTATTAATTAGCAACTGCACTCGGGGTGATGATGCTGAGGTGCTCACGTGAAGCATCCGCCAGATTGTTTTCCAGGAATACTCCATGCTATACAGACAATTTATTTGCTAATTATTTGAAGCCACAATTTGCCTTGATGTGTGGATACAATCGAACCGCATACACGTCGTCTACGAGTGTATAGTTATAGATGTTCGAGTAGAAATTCCCCCGAGCCCAGAATTATTCCAGTTTTTCCCCCGCCGCTCTCCAGCTCTCCAGCGGGGATTTCGCGGGGTGCCCAGGTTCCACAAAACAGGTATCGAGGCTTCAACCTTATACATATATCTCGAGTCGAGAGATTTTTTCCACCAAGCACTACGGCAAACTTAATTAGAAACAACACCAACGACTGCGGCGGGGCAAATAAAAATTAGAAATCTTGAAATGTTGCTAAAGTTGTCGAGCATCTGTAGTGGATACGTGGCTTCGGCGGCTGTTGTTATTCTTATTTCTGATTCTCTTGCAAAAAAACCAACCTCGCGTCGCCGGCCAAAGTCATGTGAATGGCTTATGCTAATTTTATTCCATTTCTCTGTGGCTTTAATTGTTGGCGGCCAGCGAAAATGGGCCGAATACTTCCAATGGCAGCGATAATTCGGGTATAATTATTTTTGCCCATCTCCCAAACGTAAAGAAATGTGTGGTCTTCGATGTGTCAAAGTCAAGATCTCCGCCACAGATCAATAGATTGCATTGTTTTTGTCGGACAAAGTCAATAATGATATCATTAGCGAAGGCTTTCAGTTCTCAAAAGATGACTAATACGACCTGGTAGTTGAGAGACTTCAGTAGCATTTTTCAAGTCAGCTTAATTAATCAATAGACTTAGGATCGGTTTTCATACCAATGGGCTGTCGTTTGTTTTTCGATAGCTCAATGGCATTGTTTTTGGCTTAATACAAGCGGGTTATTAATTGTTGGCCGTGTTTAACTCAGTGGAGATGAATATTCATAGTTATAAATAATATTTTCAGGGGTCTCCTGCTTTAAGTCTGCTTTTAAAGCAATAATTACTCGATAAGTAATACACGCAGTGTCGCATTTAATGTATCGAAATCGATAATCATGTTTAGTGCAATGACAATTTACCGAGGGACATAAATGGAAATATTATTACCCCCCGCCATCGGAAGTTGGGGCAATCGACGCCTAAATCGCGGCCAAAAGCGACGGCGACAGTTGCAGTGTCACCTGTTATCGGATCTATCGATGCAACTCTAGAACTGAACCCCCGTCCGATATTAATTAGAGCCCCTGCCTCGTTAGCACATTTTCGATGTCACAAACTTTCGGAGCCACAAACCCAGCCCTCTATCTCGCTTGTAATTGAATATATTTTTCGGGCGGACGGCAGTGCTATTTGACGTGTTTTCGGGGAGAGGGACAGGCACCATCTGAACTATGGTGGCCTGCCATTTGGATTTGAATTACTGTCCGATGGAATAATGAAAACGAGCAGGGAAGACGAGCCGAGACTCGCAAAACCTTTGCGCAAGTTAATGAATGAGCTGACATTTGGGTTCGTTTCGGTTCGCTTTCGGAGCTCAGAGCCATGGCAAAAGTTCAAATATTGGTTTGCATCGGTTTACACACAAATGAAAAGTACCGAAGAGCGGAAAGTACCAGGCCAAAACAGAGTGGGACAGAAGTGTCGTACCGAAAAAGTTGGTTAACTGGAAAGTTTGCAACGCTTTCGGGTCCCCTGACGTAAAAAATGGAGCGCAGGGTTCAGCAATCGAATACTACTTACCTGGTACTCGGGGATTTTGTTTAGTTGCCTCCAGACATGTTTTCATCCACAAATTTTGTGGACGTGAGCTTGTTACAATTTAGGTACCAAGAGGTATTTTCAGCAAATGGCCGGCACACTACGCCCCGTTCTCTGCTGATGGGTGCTGGCAAACTTATAGACATAATCACAACTGTGGCTGATACCAGATACCAGATAGCAGAGCGCAGCAACAATGGCAGCAAATTTGTGTGTGCAACATCGGTGCGAAGCGAAGAGCCAACTAGCCACAGTGAACTTTGGCAAACTTGCTGGGCGAAAGGCCCCCAGAAACCCCCAGAAACCCCCAGAAACCCCGAAAACGCAACCAAATGTCAAAGGCCAGAGGAGCTGGGATGGTGAAGCTGAGAAGCTGAAAAACTGAAGACGAGGCGGTGACCTTGCCCCGAGTGCCGAATAAAAGTCGATCATAAATATCTGCCCAGCGAGACAGCCGGGCCGGGGAATAAGGCAAACTTAAATTAGCCATCAGCCGCAGTTGGTCGTCGGCTAAACTGTGAGTAACAGTGGCCCAGGACCCCGAGCAGCTGCAGGATGCTCCAGATGCTCGGCTCCCGAAGAAAGCCATCCGGAAGATACGGAGAGGGGAGGCTAAATGAAGATATTTGTTACACTCAGTGCACCTTGAAATTGTTCTGCGGCAACCCCCCGAAATGCAGCCAAACAACCGACTCCTCTGTGTACTTTTTATATGCACCCGATCGGGTGTGGCAGACAGCGGAGTCACCTGCGATAAGGTGGACAGATTTATTGGCCCGACTGGCAGTGGCGCAAAAGCTGCTTTGAATTGAGTGCTGCAAGCAGCTTAACTCTGCTGGGTCCCCGCTTTTGCCAGTTACTCGAGGAGTGCTAGCTAGAGCTTATTTTTGCATATCTGGGGATCAATCAATTTGCAGGTCTCCAGTTCTGCTGAGCACTTTGCTGGGTTTCCTCCGCCCGAGTGCGATTAGTCTGTAATCCTAAAGCGTCCTCGGAGTGGGAAGGGGAGTCAATCAAAACTTAGGATGGTAAGAAGTGCGATTTGTGTAAGAAGGATCGAACCTGAGTTCTCATTTGAGCTCGGTTTCTGTCTTCATATATCTTTCTACGGTGTATCCTAAGAATGTAGGGTTTTGAAAAATAGCTTACAAAAAATGGTATGAGATGAGAGGAATACATTATATTAACCAAGGATGACAGTTTTTACATAAATGAGGTAGTATTCGATTTCTAGGACTAACATTTAAATGCCAATTTCTTTAGATATAAAAAAAATAGATATATATGTATAATACAAATTCTATAATAGTTCACAAAATTGAATGAGAAGAAACTAACAAATAATGTTAACCGAGGATGGTAGATAACTTAGGTAGTATCAGATTTTTAAAAATGGACTTTAGATAAATCATCATTAAATAGATATACAATGTTTTACGGCACTTAAGCTGTCGTATCGTATCCTTTGTTGGCGCATCTTGTGAATTATTCGAGCTTATTCGCACGGTGCTGGGCTATTTTTTATAGTCATATCCCACCGCTTCTGTTTTTGTCTCTATTCTGGAGCCGCTCCTGGAAGTCCTAGAGGGGCGAGGCGATGGTCGCCGGAATGGAGCTGAGTGTAGTGGAGTGGTGGAGTGCCAGAGACAGATTATCATCAGTGGGCAACTTTATTAGTGTCATTAGATGCAGTCAAAGCGCACGGCATGGAGCAGAAAATGCTGGCCATGCGATGCCAGAAAACTCTACTTTGTGCTCCCTTTAGAAGGAAAGCCCCAGCCCCCAACCCCCATCCCCAACCCCCTGTCATTTTCTCTGCCGGTTTTCCTCCGTCTTCTGCTGGTTTTCCCAGCTCGCCGAGTACTGCGTTTTGTGCTATTTTGTCTCTGTTGTTGTTGCGAAACGACTAACTGCAAATTAGTAGCTACTTCTAGCAATTTATCTGGGCATTGTACGGCGGGCATAGGTGGTGTGTGCAGGGGGCCAAGGGGGCATAACAACCGTCAGATTGGAGTCTCATTATGAATACGCGCTCGCAGTTTGGACACTGATGGACAGGGGCGGGCTACGGGGGTTCTGGGGGGCACTCCGCCATCATCATCGCAGTCATCATCCTCGTTCCGGGCCCCATCTTCCTCTGCCTCCGCTGCATCTGCAATTGTATCTGGCCCAAACCGAAACTAGAAACGTTTCAAATGCCGGGCCATGTGCAATGCCTCAAAGATGCACTCGCAGAAAGGGGCAAATTAGGGTTTATCTGATTCGTAGGAAAATATGTGAAGCACTGAACAATAGGTGGTGGATATGATAATATAATAGCTGACTGTGTGTACAAAATCTATTTCGATTCGCTTATTTTGATTCATCCTAAGCCATATGGCTTATGGTTAGTAGTGGGCGCCAGTGTAAAAATGATAAATAAGATATTTCCCCTGATTTCGAAATTGATTTCGATTAAGATACTTATTTTCTACGATCCATGGGGGTTCCTGGCTGCTTTCTCGCCATGTACCGCCGAAACTCTCGCCCGATCCGAGGGTACATCTCCCTTCACAGCCACATCCATCTTTTCCGCGTGGTGTGCATGTGTTTCATAAATTTTGTATGCTCATTATTTTCGGCTATGCGAGGGATATGGCAAAAAGGTGCGGGCCCCGTACTCGAACCCAGCACCCAACTACACCCACAGCTCCCATCCCCGTCCCCGTCCCCACCCCAATCCCCAGTCCCATCTCATCTTCATCCTGCTGCCCCGATCTCCCATTGTTGGGCTCTCTCTCTGTTATTGTTGTTGTGTGGCATCCGAAAATGTTCAAGTGACTCAAAGTTCGCCGTGTGTGTGTTCGAGTATCTGTGTGTGCCTGAGTATCTGTGAGTCTGCGTCTGGTGGCAACCTAATTTTTTGGTTTACGTTCAGTTTTAATGGGCTTGGGAGCCCGTCAACGTTGCTCTCCCTTCGGTTTAGTGTTGTTCTTGCTGCCGCTTCGCTTTTTTGTTATTATTACTGTTGTTGTTGCTGCTGGCAGCATCCTCATCAACAACAAACGTAGGTAGCTAAATTATAGCAACAACAAAAGGGCAAGAAACGGAAAAAGATAGAGGAGTTAGCGGCAAACTAAAAGCACTGAGGGAAAAAGGGGAATAGGTTGATCAGCTTACACATAGGCTGGTCTATTAAAGTTTTATGTAAAATAGTTGGCAGATCCTTTTAAGGATCCTTAAAAAATACCGTATGTAAATACCAAAGGAAAAGCAAATGCAAATCCAAATATTATATGGTTTAGTATATTTTTCTTAAAATCCCCTAAAAATGACCTATAAATATCAAGATGTATGCAAAATTTTACTTGGAACTGTATTTTATAGTATTAAAACATTTTTGTTTTGATTTTCTTAAACTTTGTATTAAATTGTGATGGCTTTTTTTACCAAATCATGTGGCATATTTCCCCCTTTTTTCTACTCTCTCCCTACATTTGCTAAAAACAATTGTTTCTTGTTTATGGCCCGAAGGCAAACATTTTAAATTTACTCTCTTTTCGGTTGCCTGTTTTCGTTTCGGTTTCGCCATGGCTTTCATTTTATTGCCGCTTTTTCTTTGTTTCTGCAAATGTTTTTCCTCTCCTCTTTTAGAGGCAATAAAGGCTACTGAAATAGGGCCACCTAAAGTGTATTTTCTTGGCCGTACTCATAATTCAATACGGTGAAATAATATTTTTGACAAACAAATCTCAAGTTCCTCTTTCTTACGCTGTAGCTGCAGGATTTCCTTGATTTTCCACTTGTTGGGCATAGTTTTATGATTTTATAAATTGGATTGCTCTTGCCGCTTTCATCTCAAGCCGTTGATGTTGCTCTTGCGCACATATGTTGCTCTTGCTAGTCGTGTTGCTGCTGTTGTTGCAGTTGCTGCTGCCTGTTGCCGGTGTAAGTGTTGCTTTCGTTGTTACTGCTGCTAATTGCTTTGCTGCTGCTCCTGCCGCTGTTGTCGATGTTGATGTTGTTTGCACTGATGTTGCTGCTGGAGTTGCTGTTGCTTCTTTCTTGTTGCCACTGGGATCCATATGGAGTTGCAACTTTTCCGTGTTGCCGCCGGGCCAAAAGCTGCTCCTTCTGCTGCTGCTGCTCGCATTAATAGTCAGTTAGTATGCACGGCAAACGCTCGCGGCCTGGCAAAGTACAGAAAAAAAGAAAAACGATTTAAAAAATATATGCATAGATAGAATTAAGTGGCTGGCAAGCCCAACTTTTTATGATGTTTCAAATAGTTTTCCAACTTATTTTTTATTCGCTTTGGGGGCCAAAATCAAATGCAATTAATTAATGAACAATGAAAGCAAAGCAAGTGGAAAATCAAAGGAAGATAAACTCTGGCCTGGCATTGCCCCCAAAACTTTTCGCATAAAACATACATACATAGATGTTTTTGAGACGTGAATTATGGAAAATGTTTGAATTCGCCCATGGCCCCTCCTTCTCTTTCTCTCTGTATCTTGCCTCTCTTCCCAACTCATTTGGCAGACAGAAACACAGGCACTTACAAAACGATTTCCGTTTCCTGTGTTCATTAAACTGTCCGAAAAAGAAAGCGACGACCGCACGGATACAAGAGCGTCAGGCGGCAGATACTCGGATACTCAGATACTTACGTACTTAGATACGCTGGCCACAATTACAAATCCCAAAAAGAATCGGGCAAAAAATGGGTGAGCAGCATTAGAAGTCGAAGGCAAGATAGAGGGAGACCAAAGCTATGGATTAAACAAATTACCCGTGTTATTGTGCGGCTATTAAGTACAAATGTTGGTCTTTTAATGATGATGATTCAAATGTAGTTAGTGCTTAGCAAAATCAAAGCAAACAGGTATTTCCGGGTATGTTATTCAGGCATAACGAATAAATGTATCTCTGTACTTCATAGGAATGTTTTTTACTTGTTAAATATCATAAAACTACTTATAGAACTGAAGAGGTGAATTGAGTGAGGCCTATTTTATGGTGATTAAAAACCGAAAATCTCGTGGAACATCTCCGGCGTTGTGCGGCCATTTGAGCGTATCTGCATCTGAAGTGATTTGCTTGACGAGCTTTCATTACACAATTCGCCTCTTCTGCCGGCAATCGAACATCTTTTCGCACATGTTTGGTTTTAAGAAAACTACACAAAGAAACAGCGGCTATTATTTTGTTGTTTGGTTTCGGTTTGGCTGGGTTTTGGCTTCGGTTGTGGGTTGTCTCTGTGTCTCCAGTCGCTAATGTATGCAAAAGATAGCGCAGAAAGCAAACGTGGTCGCAGATACAGATACTTGTCTCGGCCGCATTGTGGCTGTTTGTCTCGCCTGTTGCTTTGAAGCCAGCCCGATATCCGCTACTGAACCCCGCCCCTGAAAACCCCCTACCACTGGGCACTCTGCCCACAACCCGTCCAGAGCCCCACCCCCTCTTTTGGCCCGGCCTGAAGAGGGGGGCCACGCACACCGCAATGTGAATGACCCTTTGTCGTCTTCGCACTCGCCTTCTGCGTCTCCTTCGCTGTTGGTTTTTCTCTTTGTGTATTTATCTTTTCTTTTCGGTTGTGCGGTTGTTCCAACAGAGATTTTCTAAGCTGTGTGTTTGGCCGGGGAAAAGGGGGGAAATGGAAAATGGAAAATAGCCGAAAATTACGAAGTGCGCCAGCGTATGTAAACCGAAACCTAACATTAGCCCGCGAGGGCCAAGGAAAACTAAAAGCCGGCTAACTGGGCAACAGGTAGGAAAACATGAAACAAAAACGAGAAACAAGCGTTTGAGGGTGATCTATTAAAATAATTATCGATGCAGTTGGCCTGCAATCATTTTCTATGGCTTCCCATTTTGCATTTCGCAGAAAATCTCTATGCTCGCATGTGTGAGGCCGGCGAATGGGGGTTAAGAGGGGGTTAAGGGGTGATTAGAAGCCCCCGGGCGTTTTCACTGGAAATTTAAGGTTCACAGAGGTCACTGACAATCATTATATGAGGGTAAAATATTTGTTCCCAGTGTGGTACATTTCGGCATTTAGCAATGTACACAAGTTGCTAAGTAAAATGTTTCAGGCTTATTTATAGTAAGCTTCCAAATTAGTAATTGTGTAGAGTGGAGTGGATATATTTCCCTGTTTTCCCTTAAATTCTTAATGTTTTTTGATTTATAAGATTGTTTTGAGTTCATGGCGGTCATAGGTTTCACTCTCACGCTATTAAAGTGTGGCAATCATGATATGAGGGCAAAACATTCGATCCCATTTACGTACTTTTTGGTATACACCAATATAATTATCCAATTTAGACACCCACAAATTTTCAGCCCTGTTTATAGTGGTTTTTGCTTAATAGAATGTTTTCATTCAGTCCACGTGACTGCAAAGTGCGAAAGCGTCTTGTGACACCCACGTGATTTCCGAGTGGCTGGCAAATGCGCTTTGTATTCGCTAAGAACCCGCCAAAATGGGTTAGGTTCGGGGCTAATTATATCAATTCCCATCGGAAGCGGACCAATCCCTCCACCACCCTGCCTTACTGTCCGTCCTTGCTGCTTTCTCGGGTCCATTGGAAGTCGCCAAAAGCCCGAAAGACAAAGCAAATAACCGAACGTGACTGGAAATTATAAAATTAACACGAATATTGTTCATGTTTATTTCGGTTTTTGGTCATTTGCCGATGAATTTTATTGGGGAGCCGCCTTCAGACACACACCTCGATACATACGTATGGCAAATGCATTGCGATAAATAAGTGAGTAAGTGTGGAAAACCGACACTCGCAGGTAGAAGCCAAGGAAATAAGTTAGGCAAAAACAAAAATCAGTAAAGGAATATAAAAAACACAAGTGCACTCCTAACAAACAAAAATGTTCTGCGATCATGTGACGCTTTAATAAATTGTTTTTATGGCCTTCACTTCGTCTTTGCTCTTGGCCAACGAAATGCTCTTCCACTGGGCAAACTTTATTCAATGGGTATTTTAGTGAGATTATTTCAACTGAACACTACCCTTGATACTATGCCCTTTGACTTATATTTTATGAAAACCAAAAGTCACATTGGTGACTCACCGTAAGTAAGGATATTTTCAGCACGTTTTGCGGAGATCTTCCCCTGAAATGTGATGCGTTTCGGATGTTTATATGACTAACTGGAGAAGCTGATATCAGCCGTATTATTTTCGCCACAAGTGCAATCAAAGGTATTGGATAACCGCGAGGCGTGCAGAGCATTCCGCCATCGGGGGCATAATCCACGCGTGACGAGTGCCCGAACATTTGCGAGTCAGTCTCCGCACATCTGGATATATATTTCAATCGAAACATGTGGAGGGCAAACCGTATCTTTTTCGGTATTTTTCTGCTTGTGCCGAGAAGCGCCAAGCCGTGATTAATTGTATGTGGAGTTCGCAGGCCGGGGCGTGGCCGAGCCCCGCGAAAATGTGCGGCCATCAAATGGCATTAGGTGGCCGGCAAACAACAACAGCAACAGCACCAAAGGCACAACAATCTAATTGCATTTGCACGCACTTTTCAGAGCGTTTACATGGCATTCTAATGGATTTGATTTGATTTTCCAGAGTCTGGTTTTCCCGAAAACCCCCCCACTGACCATTGTCCACTCATTGTTTTGCCGGCGAAAATTTTGATTGGATTTCGCTGTAAAAATATGTGTGTGTGGTGTCTATCGATTCGATGTTCGACGCACCACTGAGGCCAGCCCGTTCAAGTTCAATGTTGGCAAGCAAAGCGGGAAACAATTGGCAAACCAATCGCAGGAAAAAATAATGCCCCTCGACGAGTTTGTTTGCGAATTGTTTGAGTCCAAAAACCGTGGCTGGAACCGTGTTTTTCCATAAATAAACACCATGAAGTTTGCTGGAAAATTCAGGATTCTTTCCTTTTTCTCTTGATTTATTCGAGATTTCTTAAGTGAGATGCCTTGGCTCACGCGCCCCTTTCAATTATGATTTATCGCTGACGACTCAATAAGGGGTTTCTCACTAAAAGCACTCAACGTCATGTGTTTCGTGTTCGTTAAAATGCATCAAAATGTGATAATGCAGTGGTCACAAAGTTCGAGATAACATTTTCATATTTAAATGAATTTAAAGTATTTTATTAGGAAGTGTCAGAAACGAGAAAAGATATTCCCTATCTTGCTGGTGATTTCCACGATGATTTATAGGGAATTGCTCATGTGCCTGGGGAAATATAATTCTAAGAAAGTGAATTTTAAATTTCAGTTTTTCTCGTGGGGGAGAAATAAAATAAGCCCAAAGTTATGTAAAAACAACGTTATGATTGAATAATTTTTAAACATAACATTCGGGTGTTGTCCCCACTATTCGCTTGGGCCAAAAATAAAACTTTTCCCCCAACTCCTCATGACAACTATCAGATGCAAACTCACATCCTCACTGTGTTTCTTTGCCACAGTTTTGTGTTTAGATTGACTTGACACCCGTGGTCAGCTGGGCAGTAGATCGTCATCTCTGCTCCTTGAAATAGCATATATATCTGTGAATGGGGCCCCTGGAGCCCCTTCCCCCGGTTCAATCAGCCGGCTCCCCTTGCCGCCGTTTTTTCTGCAACATTTTTATTATTGAAAATTGTTATTTTGCCGGCAAGGGGCGGCGGTGGCGGGGCTGAAATTGAAATTGGGCGCAGCTGGCTGGAACTGTAACTGCTCCTCCTTTTAGTTAGGGCTTTCCTCTTCGTTTTCTTTTTGCCGCCGGGTTTTTGCCATTTTTCGCAGACTTCACTGTAGCATATTTCCGCCGCCTTGGCTGCTGGCGGCCTCTGTCTATCTCCATTGGAATTTCGTCGGGTGTGTCGGCTGGGTCGCACCTTCGAGAAAATCCAGCAGCGCAAGAACAGCAACAGCAGGAGCTGCGAAAATCGGAAAATGCACAGCAACATTCGACACTTCAGCTGGGCCGGCTGTCAAGTCAAGTCATCTCATCGCATCTCGACGAGTCCCCAGTCAAGTCGAGTCAACTCGAGTCCATTTCATTCCATCACTCTCGACTGCAGCGCCTATCCATTGGGTTTGGCCACTGCCACTGCCACTGCCACTGCCCCGGCAGTGGCTATGGCTTTCACTTTGAGCGCAGATTTTTTCCCATTTTCCGCTCACTAATTTTTCCGGATGCAGTTCGTCGCTGCCTTCCGCCGCCTCTCCCTCGGTTTTCCATCGGCATAGTCGTCTCTGGAGGCCCGCATCATTGCAACTTCCTTTGAAAAAAAAGAAAAAAGCGGAGAGGTCGAAATTGACCTTTGTCTAGGGATACACATGAAGAAAATGGTAGGGTTTTCAATGTATGTAATAGGGCTTTTCCATGAGGCAGACTCAATTCTACAAAGTATATTGAGCATCGAAAAAATATATTGTTGTTATTTTAATTTTTCTTTATTATATATATTTTGTATATTCTTTAAAAGAGAGTGTCTCTCTAAGAAAAAATTAAAAATTGAGGAGTTCGAACTGATTTTATGAAGTTGGCTGCATTTTCTTAAGACCTTTAAAGAAGTTCTTAGCAACCAATTTGAAGTGCATAAAATATAATACGACTTGTGCGTCATGAAATGTGTTAAAAAGTTCTCAATCCAGCCTTTTCTGGCAGTGTAATTAAGCACTCCCCTCCCGAATCTCCCCCTACAATCTTTTTGTCATTTTGCCATTCTATTTGGGCATTAATTATGCTAGTTGGTGCGTAAATTTCCGCTTGAGTTTTTGAAAAGAAGACCGAACGGAAAATGGGAAAACTACGCCACCCACGTCCCTCCCCTCCGCCACTCTGAAGTTCACTGTTTTTTTGTGGGTAAATAAATCTTCAAATGACAGTTGAGCTATTATTCCCATTATTATTATTATTGGCACTAATCTGCTGGCTGTTCGGCATGATTTGGCTCCTTTAACCGATTGCCGATTGTGATTAATGGCTCTGGATTTTGGATTTTGTGTTTGGGGTTTTGGCTTTGGAGTGCGGTTGTGGATTTCGGACTGCGGATTGCGGACTGCGGACTGCGGATTTCGATGTGGCTCACTGCTCGGACTCTCTCCTGGGCCCTCGAGGGCTTCGGATCTATTATTCGCTGGCTTTTAATTTATGGCGAGACATCACATATGGGGGACAAGGCATGCCGATACCGATGCCGTGTGAAAACAAAAGCGAAACCCTATAGCCTAAGGCTGGAAAGCCATTTAATGCCAGGCGGCAGCGATGTGCTGTCACTCACTCCCCGACTCGCTCATTCAGTCATTCAGTCATTCAGTCAGTCAGTCATTCATACAGTCAGTCAGTGGGCAGAAGTTCAAAGGGCAGGAGCACCTCAACGGCTTCCCCACACCCCAGCGATTTCGCCAACAAATTGAGTGCACAGAAAAGGGATAATCGTGCCGAAAAGCCCCGAAGGGCTTTCCATCGTCTCAAACACATCCCCCTTACAAAAAACAGAACAGAGAAAATCTTCGATTTCTGTTACGAATTCCTCGCTTTTCGTTGGCCAGGCTCAAAGGGGAGTCGAATGCGGAGTCTATTCGGAGAATTTTGGTGTTTGTACGGCCAAAAGAAAGTAAAACACCCGGAAACAGACAGGCAGCAAAAACACGTAGCACGGCAGGGCTTAAGACCTTCAAAGTACCCTTTAACACATGATGTTGCACAACAAAAATAAACTAGAAGAAGTAACCTATGTGTAATAAAAACGAGAAAGATCTATAGTTTTTATTAAGAAATAATGTATGGTAACGAAGGCATTGAAAAGTATCCCCAAACTATAGTATTAAACCTATATTGGTTAAAGAAATGTATCAGATACACTACATTAGATTTGGATATAAGATCTGGATAATGTTTATAATTCCATTTCGAGGCAACGTTTCGCTCCAAAGTCCCTTATACCCCTCTGTTGATAGAGCACCATATAAATATCAGTTGGATATATAACTGCTTGTGTGTGGCAGGCGAAAAATGGCAATGTCCAAAAGTGGCAAAAGGGATTCGTGGCCCAAGCCCCCCACAACCGCCCCCTCGTCGGTCCCCTTTGCCAATCTGCCCTTGGGCCCAAAAATTGAAATCGAAGCCGAAAAGCAGCGGCAAGGGGATCGGAGTCGGCATCGAGGGACTGGGGCCCGGAAAAGGAGCTCAGCACAAACACCAGGGAAATACAATAAAAATATTTACCATTGTCGTCGCGCAGGTGGGCGATGTGGTGCAAAAGGGTTAAGGGGAGGGGGCCCAACAGGGGTTAAGCTGGAGCACCGCCTCGAAAGGCCAAGCGAAAAAACATCGTAATAAATAAATGAAAATGACGAGGGCAATTGATTTATGCGGCCGTTGCATAACTTTCATGCAGCACTGTGTGAATGGAGCCAAGGAATAGATTTATTTCGGGAGCTTTCAGGCCGAATTACCTTAATGCTATCGGGAGGGCTGTGCGCCAGGCGAATCGCCTGTGATTTCATTTGTTATTCCATGTTAACTTGGCTTTTATTGTAGACATTTCCCTATGCGAGCCAGCTAGTTTTCTGCTTTGCTTCGAACTAATCCGTCCGCTCTCATTTTCTGCAACGCTGACCAAAAACGGTCGACCGAATGCAAACGCAGCTAGAAAACTGCGAGCCGCTCACACACATATGTGTGGCTCTATGCAGATATATATAAACTTCACCCATTAACACAGTTTTCACTCCGATATTTAACCCAAATAACAGAGACCCAGAGACACAAGATACAAGCCAGAAGACAGAAGACCGGGAAAAGCCGAAGAATAAAGCAGCAAAAGTCGTCGAATGAGCTGAGGAAGAAGAATTTCTTTGAGTTTGCAAAAAGGGGGTACAAAATCTAGCTTAGGAGAGGAAAAAACCGAGAAGATCCCAAGGGGGCGAAAAAATGGGCTGAGTCAGTCGAATGCGGCGCCGCAAAGTCACTTTACCTGTTTTCTTCGGGCCCATGCACTGGGAAATAAATCTAAAGTAACAATATAATATAATGTATTGTATGATGTATAAGAATCATTGCTCTATAAGCACTGAAATTACTGGATTGCTCTTTTACCAAGGTCTTAAAATTTAAACACTTCTTCAAAATCCTACAACTATCAAAAGAAGTATTTAATAAATGTGAGCTCTCAGTAGATTTATTTTAAATGTTATCTATAGGATATCCTATAGGGAATCCTATATGTTTATCATATTTTCAGTTGCTTAAATAATTGTGATTTTTAAATAAATCTTTAACGAAGCTCTTAAAACGTTACGACTTTCTAGAGCAATAAATCTAACACTAGTATTTTGGAATAATAATATGAGCTCGAAGGATATTAAAACAAATTTGGATAATAACAACAGTGGTATGACAGTAGATTAAGACTCAACCATCTTTTAGCATTACATGGTTATTTTCTTTTTCGTTCTTTAGGAAAGACCTTAAGAACTAAGACTTCTTTGAAATGATATACCTATTACTCGTATTTTTCAAAGGCAATGTCAGTTCTGAACATATTTATCAGAACCATAATAATGAGTAAAAATCTTAAATACAAATACATGTTCAGCCGTATTTTGAAGTACTGAAACCTGCTTCTTTTTTCGGCTTCTTTCCCTGTACACCTCAAACACCTTTCACCTTCTGTGCCACCTTTTTATCTCCTGCCGGGGCATGCAAAAACGTTGGAAAGCCATTGAATTCTTAGCCCCGATTTGTCAGAAGCAGAACCAACACAAAAAGCCCCGCTCTCCACACGAAAGCAAATCGCAAATCTCGCAATGAAAGCATATCAAAGCCAGAACACACGAAACAATGATGAATCAAGGTGAGAAGCGGGAAAAAGTGAAGATGGGAAAATGGGGCGGTGGAAATTGCTGACTGGTTGCTGGCCAACTGGAGGAAAACTCGAACTCGCTGCGGAGGTTCTGTGACGCATAAACCTCCATCAACATTTAGTTGACAATGGCGGAAGGTCAGGGGAAAAGGAAAAATTCGGCCTGGCATGGGAAATTGGTCGGATTTTTTCCCAATTGAATATTTCAATTTATGTGCTGCACACAAAGAGGGAAAAGCTTTTGCCTTCGAGCGCAATGGAATTAAAGCCGAAGATTTAAATGAAAATGGGCTGTTTTCTGCTCTGTTTCTGTTCAGGGATTAATTGATTACTCTAAGGGGAAATATTTTTGTTTAATTCTTCCTGGCATGCTTTTCTGGCCGTGCAAACCCACGCAGTCTAGATTATTTTTTGAGTATCTCAGGTTTTCCCATGGCGCCCAACCCCCTTTTACCTCAACCGTTCCCCGGTACGAAAAGGTTTTCCTTTGCCCCGCCGACTCGTCTTCAATTTGTCATTTGTTTTCCGCTTTATTTCCTCGCCAGCACCCCCCATAAATACTTTTCCATAATGTGAAACAAAATTTAAATATTTCAATTGGGATGGCCTGTTATGCGTACTTTTTGCCCCCTCAGCGGTGGTTGCTGGCAACTTTGCCTACTTTGGAGTGTATTTTATGGCATTATTTTATTTATTATTGGCTTGTCGGCGGCCTCTCCCTTCGATTGTTGTGAATTTTTATTCATATATTTATTTTGTTTGTTGCTATCATATTTCATACTCCTGACATAATGCGCACCTGATGCCCGACGAGCCGCGTGTGGCCGATTGGCCAAAACATTTGCGGTGCCGTCTTTTGCATATCTTTTGGCCAGCCCTCCTTGAATTTTCCTCTCCCCTGTCCTTGCCCCGCTTCTCCCCCGCGTTCCACTTTCCTTTTATTTTTCCTGAGAGCTTTTCAGCGCGAACATTAGCGGGATTCTGGTGTGCCGAGCGGGGGGAGTGCAATAAATCCAGATCCAAAATGATTTTCTGGGGAGCCGAGCTTAGAGATGGTCGCGTGATTGGATCGTTAGTCAGGGGGTATAAAAGACCCCAACCCAACTCTCTTCCCATTTCAATTTCAAGTTATGACGACGCCTAGTAGCGCCCACACCGGAAAAAAAGACACAGAAAAGCAGAAAAGCACTCCATACATCAGTAATTAAATCAAATACTTTCGTAACAAAGGAATTTGGTTTATTATTTGGTTTAAAAACAACACACTAATCACTGTTCTATGCTCTGTGATATTTGGATAACACTTTTATTTAATGATTAACCCATACTTAACTAACCAGTAAGTAAATTTCCGTTGTTTTTCTTGGTGCACCCGCTCCCCTACTTTTCTCGTTTTTCCCCCGTGCTTGTGGCCATTTTCGAAAATGGCTTTGGCAATTTCTTGGCTGCGCGTAATGAAAACGGACAGGTGTGCACGGCCTGGCCAGAAAAACCCCCGGACTCCCAGAGCCCCCTATCAATATGCCACCTTCTATCATCACACACCGATCCCTGCGGCCGCTGCTGATTCGCGTAACTTTTCATTTGCGCAGCGAAATGTCGCAGATGACGGTGGGCCATGGGCTAAATACTGATGTCGCTGTTGATGATGGCCCACCGCCCACCGCCCACCGCCTACCGCCCACCGCCCGCGGACCAACGGCGGCTTTTCTCTGGCCGAAATGTCCCTGCATTTTCCATCCACAGAAGGCGGTGTGCAATTGGGTGCTCAGCAGGGCCTAAGGCAAATCGGGAAATGGGAATGTTTGGCCTTCTAATCCCTTTTGAGGGGGAAAATGTGGTCACTATAGGTCAATAGAATTGGAATAACTTCTAAAAAGATATAGTAGGAGCACAGTAAAAGGTGGTTTTATATTTAGCTCAATTGAAAAAAACTCAAGCCATTTAAGTTAACTTCTGTTAAATAAAAATTAAAAACAATTAAAGGAATAAATAATAGTAAAAAATAACTATTTATTAAGAAAAAGTAACATTTCTTCTTATTGTTTGGTTTGGTTGAACATATTTTATAAAACATGATATAAAAAATATGTGTTTATAATTGCGACTTTACCCTTTATCTTCCTGTCATTGGGCTTATATATTTTTCAATTGAATACTTCATAAGCCCACTATAAAACCACGTCTAGCAAACATACCTGGGATACCCAACCATTTTCCCATTATATAAATATTTTCCCGCCCTATTAAAATTCCCCAAGTGGTTGACAATTGCTGTAATGTTTTTCCTTCCTTTCTTTTTGCGCTTCGAGTGCATTTCACCTTTGACCCCGGCTCTTGCCCTGTGTCTTTGCATTGGGGTTTCCTCCTTTGTTTTCCATTTTCTGTTTGCCATTTTCCCATTTCGTTTTTCCTGCACTTTTCCCATTTTCTTTGCCATTTTTTGTCTTTCTTCTGTGCAATGTTGCGGGCCTAAGCTCGGCGTGCGTGAGCTTTTGTGTGTGAAAACAGGTTTCACTGATTTTCAATTTCAATTGTCTAATACTGGCTGTGTGTGCGAGTGTGCGAGTGTGCGAGTGTGTGGTTGTGTGGGTGTGTTTTTGAGCCATTTTTATTTGCGCACATTAGCAATTTCTTTTGTTGACTCGTCGGCGGCGGCGGGCCTGCCCCGCCATCTGACCCAGCCACCCACCTGCCCCGCCCACCCGCGGTTGTTGTGTGCGCCGCCCAAGCCACCCCTGGCTTTTCCTTTCGAAGACGCCGTGCGCGATTTTCCACTTGAGAGTGGGGCCCCTGCCGACTCCCGGCCCACATTATGATCTGCCATTGTGTCCGATTGCTGCTCGTTTTTAATACTCTACTCTTTATTTATTTCGCAACCACGTTTTCCAGCCGCCTTCGCCCGCCCGCAATTCATTTGTATTTGTGCTTTAATTTAATGTAATCTGCGCAAAGTTCTGTTTCCCCGCGCTTTCCCTTTCTCCCGGCCCTCGAGGGGTGGGAGTAGGGAGAAGAGTTGCGTAACCCTTGGCTAGGTAAAGCCAGACCCTCAGAAGCCGTCAAACCATTGGTAGCGCCAGTCCTAGTGGACTAACCCCTGAGGTATTCCCATATTACCAGCACATTCTCGATTGAGAACTTTCCGCAAGCCAATCGCACTTAATAATTGGAAATACTCTGGATAAACATTTTGCTAACTCCCCCCGCCACCTCTCTCTCTTGCAGGACTGCAGCGAAAAACTCGAAGGAAATGCAATTTCCCTACCAAACGAAAGAGCCAGCGAACAAGACGCCATCCCCGTCTCCCTCGCACCATATTAATTTTTATTTTTCAAGTGTCTGAAATACAACGAGCGACGGCAAAAAATAAATACGCAGAGAAAGGAGGGAGAAAAGTTTAAAGACGCCGAGGCAAAAGTTCACATAAAGCAGCCGAAAAAAGTTTTTCAATTATTGTAAAAAGTGTTAAAGAGATAGGCCACGCGGGCGAGCGAGCGGGACGGCGAGCCGCGTGCGAGCGGGACGGCGAGCAATTATCTTTCATAAGCAAAAAAGTTTAGCAGGCAAAAGAGCAAACGGAACCAGAAGTGCGGGCCGGCGGGGAAGTGAAATTAAATTAATTGCTCCCCCAAGCGCCCCCGGCCACGCCCTCGAAAATAATTACAAATATTAAACGCGTTAATTTTCCGCTTATTTCATTAAAGCAGCCCACCAAACCGTATATATTTTCGCAAAGGAGTAGAGAAGGGCGCGCTACGAGAGGGCAGCCTCGAGAAGAAAGGCAGAGAAGAGGTCACCAGAGGGTCGCCAGAGGGTCACCAGAGGGTCACCGCAGAGCCCGAATATCACCATCCAGGCAGCACAGCAAGCCCAGCCCAAGGATAAGGAGCCCCGGAGCCAGGGAAGCGACCACCGAACCAAGAATGAATCCTACGCCCGTGGGCATTGGATTCGGGTTTGGTCGCAAGCCGCCCAACAAGGCCAGAATGCGTTCTCGCTGGCGACCACTGGCGGGAGCGGGGGCGGCGGCGGCGGCGGCGGCGGCGACAGCCCTGCTGACCCCTGACCCCGCCGAGGGCGACAGCCCTGCCGCCGATCCGCTGGTCGCCGCCGCGTCAGCGCCACCATCGTCCGCGCCCGCCGGCGCCCGCCATCCGCAGCAGCAGCACCACAGCAGCACCACCCACCAGCCACAGCACCACCGCCAGCGCGGCCAGTTGACAACCCTGGCGCTGCTGCTACTGGCCCTCGTGGCGCTCAGCAACCTGGACACCCTGCTCGCCGTGCGCACCGAGGGACCGCGCAACCGCCATGGATCACCAGGTGAGTCCGCTCTGAAAGTAAATAAGTATTCACTATCTACATATGGGGCCATTACCTATGCTATTATCTACAAATCCCCAATGTAGTCAGGGGCTTTAATCTAAAATCGCACACAGTCGCCGCCCCATCCCGGGCCCCGCCCCACGCCCACCTCAAATGTCATTGATCCCCCGCCTTGACTCGGCACACATTCCTTTCGAATTCCCCGGCATGTTGACTTATAAATTAGGGGGACTCTGCGACTTTTTCCACCCCCGCCCGGCGTGGAAAGTGCACATCCTTAATCCGCTGCCTCCGCCCCCGCCTCCATGTATTGATTAGCACTTCACACCAGCAAATTAATGCACAAAGCGGCCTGTGTGTGAGTGTGGCGGTAACTCGGTAACTGCCCGTGTCACTTGGAAATCTTGCCCGCAGCATGACCAGCATTTCGTCCCACTCCCAGTCCATCCCCAGTCCATCCCTCGGAAATTATGAGCGCCGCGGGGGCGGGGAAGCCCCGGGAAGACAATCGAAGGAAAGCAGACCGTATGTGGAAAGAGACTGAGATTAAAAATTAATAAAATTACTAAACTTGGAGGCAAACGAAAAACGTAAAAACAGAAAGCCAGACAAAAACAAGAAAGGGGGAGAAAAATGGGGGAAAACGAGTGGCGAGTGAGAAAAGAGCGATCCCTCGTCCATTGCTGGCCACATTACAGGGTATTTTATAATGTTATTTCACATAAAAGGTTCCCTGGAAACGAGCTATAATTGAGAAATGTAATTCCTGAAGAATTCGCGCTACATGCCTATTCGCCTTGCTAACAATGTATATTTTTACTTGGCTTTGGAAATATTTTATTGTTTTTATTTAAGGTTTTTGTCGGTGGCTTTTGCCTTCTGACATTGCTGGCCACATTACATGGTATTTTTTAAAGTGATGCCACATAAAAGGTTCCCTGGAAACGAGCTATAATCGAGAAATGTAATTCCTGAAGAATTCGCGCTACATGCCTATTCGCCTTGCTAACAATGTATATTTTTACTTGGCTTTGGAAATATTTTATTGTTTTTATTTAAGGTTATAGTGTATCGTTTGTATCAATGATCAAAATATTTTAAAATATATTATGAAAGCTGAGCAGGCAGGTCCTGAAGAATTCGCGTTAGTATACTTACTCGTTTAAGTCTTGCAATGCCCACTTTGTAATAACTTCTGGATAGAGCTGGTTAGGGATCGTAAACTTGGTCTTTTTATACCCGCAAGTCTGTAGCATATAATTCGAATAACTTAATTTTAGTTGGTTCTCTAACTATCGAGTGTGATTTCATCTTGATAGTTCCCTGGAAATCGCTGACAGTCAAATATAATTTAAGAGCTGGAAACCCATAGTGCATATACTCGCACAAAACTGGTCCGGGCTCATGAAATCGCTTTCAGGAATAATTATTAACCTTTTACACGGGCTTGTATAATTTTCGTATAGCCCTTTCCGTACCTACTTTGTTGCCACCCATAAATACTACAGTGTTTCTGCCGCTGTCGTTGTAAATATGGGATTCGTTGCTGTTTCTCTGCTCAATATTGAGGCACTGGGTAAGTCCCATTCGGTGCCCCGGCCATCTGCCACTTGTGCACAGTTGTTGTTGCCGTGCTGCCAGAAATTATGAATCAGGAAGTCTTAATAAGCGCAATTTCAAGTCGTTAGTCACACAATGTAGAAAAAATGCTGGAAGCTCTCGAGCCACGTCTTTGGCAGTGCTCTGAATTCTTATTTCATTTTTGTATTTTTCAACGCTCTCACACGAGCTCACATCGCACTATTAGCGCCTGTATATATGGGTCTGTACGTAGGGGACGGCGAGGGCCGTGCTCTATACATGGGGGCGGTCATTTTGCAGTCGTTCTGTGGCCGTTGATTTTAATTAAGTGAAACGTTTTAATGTGCGCCACAGATTTCCAGATTTTCTGATTTTCTGATTTTCTGATTTCTGCCCTTGGTGCAGGCTGCGGGGAGGAGGAGCAGGGGTCCGAGGCTTTCATGGGCAACTACGAGTGCCTTCTGTGTGTAGGGAGGGAGCAATGTGTGTAAACAGTGAATGTCAAGACAGGCGATCAAATTGCTCATTAAAGCGCATGAAAAACGAGCAGGAGCAGCTCATTTGGGCGGGGAACTAGGGCTGGTCTGCCGTTGATAGATGTCCAAGCTGCAGCCGTTTTAAGCCCAGCTTGAAACGGCCGTGGCCCGGGCCCAGGGGAATTAAACAAACGTCAGACAGTTCGCAAGATAATCCCTGGGAAGGAAACAAAGCCATAAATATTTTTGGCGCTTTTAGCCGCCTGTCAGCCAGTTGTCGGCTTGGGCCTTATCGATTGTTGGGAAAAATGTGGCGAAACATTAAATCAGCTTTAATTATTTTTAATAACTCTGATATGTGTTTTTTCAACTGATGCAACAGCTTAGATTTCCCTGTAAACATTGATTACTGTGCACACAAAAAAGTGTGCGTGAACAATATAACAGCTAAGCCATCGAGTTGTCATTAAGCCGCTGAAATAGATAAGACATAAAACTTGCCATTTTATGGTCGCCTTACCATCCAGTGGCCAATGAAGCTAGTAAAGCAATTAAAGGACTGTATTCGATGGTTATTAACGGTATCTCACTTGTACTACTACTTTTTTTGTGTGCATGACTGCATTTCTGCAGATATTGCAGCTGGCAGCTGGCAGCTGCCCTTTCCCGACTCTTCCTCCGATAAAGCCGAGATTCCCCAGCTCGCCCAACACATATCCGATAAGTATATGTATATCCTCAATATGTACTTCAAAGATACGTCAGTGAGAGGGGCAACAATTGCACTACAAAGTCATTTAATGCAATTTGCTGATTGCGCTCGGCTGATGTTGCTGCTGCTGATGTTGCTCGTGTTGCTGGCGTCGTTCTTGTTGCTGATGTACCTTTTGACATTTGAGCAGTGCTGCCGCTGACAATGCAACTCTCCCACAGTGTGACGCACGCTTCCGTGTCCCCCGAGGCGCGACTAGCCCCCTGCAGTTGCCACTCAAAGTGCAAAGGCCAAAGGCTGAAGAAATGGCTTTAATGGCATTTAATAAACATGGCACCAACATCGTTTTCAGGCGGCCAGGCTGCATCGTCGCAACGACCGGCAGCCGGATTCGAATTCCAGTTTCAATATGCCGCTGCCGAAGGAGTCGCTTGCCTCATCATCATAATCATCAAAATCGGCTCTGCGATCGTCACCATCGTCATTATTGTGCATTATCATTATGGCGAATGTGCTAGTTACAGAGTGACACCCATTCAATGCAGTGAGCGGCAATGCAGTGGACGACGTTGCCGCCGGACAGCCAACTGGCACTACACTGCAGTCTTTGGTACTGGGGATGGTAAAATGAAATATTTTGGGAAGAAATCAAAATAGGGTGCCAAATGAATAACAAGTTGTTAGTTGGAAACAATTTTTAATGTGAATTACATACTAAACCACAGAGTCATCGCAGTAGTATCCACATTTTTGAGTCACCTTATCAAATTGTGGTTGTGAGTGTTATGTTGTATATACATTTTTTAATATTTACTTGCTTATTTTGCCATATGTGACTAAATATTTAAATAACAAAGCATACAGCACGTCATAACTTTACAATTTAAAGCATTTTTTAAAAAATGTTTTCTGCTCCAATTTTTTAAACATGCAACATTATTAAACATTATTACGAATAATTACTAACAGCTTAAGTAAGTTTTCTATAAAATACCACTCGAAAATCTTCTGGCAAGAGTATTTTCAATTCGCTTTTTCCTTGAACTCGCAGCCACAGCTCGTTTTCAGCCGCTTGTTGCTGTTGTCATTTGGCCTTTAATCACAGACGACGGCAGCAACATCGGCTGCAGCAGCAGCAGCAGCATCAGCGGCAACCGCAGCATCAGCAGTCAAAGCCACTGGCCTCTTCTTCTTCCCGCTCGCCCACCAATACCAGTACCCGAGGCACGCACACAAAGGCAGCTGGCCAGTGGGTGGCTGTTGACCGCAAAGTTAATTGCAGTGTGTGTTGCAGTCGCCTTTTGTCGCTGTAGTCGCTGCTGCTGCTGCAACTGCTGCAACTGCTGCTGCTGCTGCTGCTGCTGCTGCTGCTGCTGCTGCTGCTGCTGCTGCTGCTGCTGCGGTCGCTTGGCCGTTGCGGGCAAATAACTTTGCTAATACTTTGACCAACCCAAAAGGCTCTTTGCAAACTTTGCCGCCAAAGGCAGGCTCACTCACAAGCCCACACTGCAAGAAATCAGGCACAAATGAGGGATTTCAATAGGCATTGAAAGGTTGCAAAAAGATGTAGCATAAATGGTGTAATGTGTGGAGATGTGTGGGACTCATAAGTACATTTTCAAATTAAAACTTTAAAACGCTCCTTTTCTTTTTATTCATAAAATTGAAATCCTCTTAGACTCAAACCTTTTTAAAAAAGAAACTAGATTCGCTCGAAACATAAAAGCAACCTTTCTGCCACAGGGCTTTCACATCGCCCGTCCTATTATTGTGACCGCTGCTGTCAACTTTCGCCCAACCGCTTGGCAAATGTTCAATGCGCAACTGTCGCGGCCGTTCAAATTGCATGCCAATGTCAATAAATATGCTCATTGCTGTATTCCGGTCTCCCTCGATCGCGGTCGCCAAGGCGATCTGAAAGCCCAGTCAATTTCTAGGCAAATCTAGCGGCTTTTCGCCTCCCGCGCCGCCTTTCCGCCTTTCCGCCTTTCCGCCGAGCTGACAAGCTCAGGTGAAAACCAGTTCAAACTGCAATCCCGAACGCAGTTGCATTTGCAGTCGCTGCCTCATGCTTGACTGCCTTATTTTTTCACATTTTTCTCCGCCGGCTAGCCGGCCGGCTCTAATTGCGCAGCCAGAGTTGCCAGGGCGCTGAAAAAAGAGTTTCAAGTAACTAATTTAGAGTTGTTATACTATTAGGTTTTCGCTCCTAAAAATTTTAAATAATAATTTTATTGGTAATGTTTTTAGAACTAGTAAAACAGGGCTCTAATTGGTGCAGCCAAAGTTACCAAAGCGTTAAAAAAAGATTTTCAAGTAACTAATTTAGAGTTGTTTTACTATTACGTTTTCGCTCCTACAAGATTTTAAATAATAATTTTGATTGATAATGTTTTTAGAAGTAGTAGAACCGGCTCTAATTGCTCCATCCAGAGTTGCCAGGGCGCTGAAAAAAGAGTTTCAAATAACTAATTTAGAGATGTAATACGATTAGTTGTTCGCTTCTAAAGGACTTAAATACTAATTTTATGAATAATGTTTTCAGAACTAGTAGAACCGGCTCTAATTGCTCCATCCAGAGTTGCCAAAGCGCTAAAAAAAGAGTTTCAAGTAACTAATTTAGAGTTGTTATACTATTAGGTTTTCGCTCCTAAAAGATTTTAATTAATTATTTTATTAATGTGGTTCTTAGAACTAGTATAACCGGCTCTAATTGCTTCAGCCAGAGTTGCCAAAGCGCTAAAAAATTCAAAAAACTAATTTTCCCTATATGCTAACAAGTAGGAAGCAAATAAATGAGATAATCTCATATTTAAATTAAACAAATTGCTAATAAGTTCGTGGCTTAAATCCTTTGATTACCTTTGATGAACGAACAAATTTGAAGTTTTTCCCTATTTAAGTATCTCTTCTGAAAATTCGTAGGATTGTAAACAAAATATTAACAACCAAATTTTTTAAATTTTTTTTTGTTGTAGTCTTTATGAATTAAAAAAACGGTTTTTAGTATATGTAAGTGCAGTTTTCTCCGAGGTTTCTCGCTTTATCATCTGTGTTGCTGCTTTTGTTGCACTTTTCTCCTCTTTCGTCTCGCTTCGCAGAGCGAGTGAGCAAGAGAGATGATCGCCGGTAATAACATCATAGGTCAGCCGGTCGTTTTAGACTTTTGTTATTCTCGTTTTATATTTATTGTGCTCCCTCTCTGTCCCACAAAGGTGCTTTTCAGCTGTAAACAATTTTTGCCTCTTTGTTGTTGTTGTTGCTCTTCACTCTCGTTGTCTTCGCTGTTGTTGCTTTGTTGATTTCTTTATTGCTCGCCGTTCGTTGTAGTTGCCTTCGCTGTGTATTTCTTTCTTTCATTTATTTATTTTCATTTTGCCTCGCCCCGTCTCCCTCCCACTGACGTGCAGCACTCGGTGCCAGGCACCGGCGATCACCGTTTCAAAAGCAACAACAGCACTCGGAACGACAACAACAACAAGGGCAGCAATGACAGCAGCAACAGCAGCTACAACAACAACAGGCAGGCAAAGAGACAGTCGGAAAGACACACAGCAGACGCAATCGTTGCTCTCAGTGCATGTGCACTGTCTGCAGAGAGTGCAAGCGAGAGAGAGAGAGAGACAGAGGCCCTAGAGTGGACCAAAAACACGGAAACTGCACTGCTTGCGCATAAGAAGTGAATTTAAAGCAGTGTCAACACGGCGTATGAGTAATATGCACTTTTCGAATCTGTAAATTCCTGTCCCTTAGAGAATTCTTAAATTCTAGGACTCAGACATCGGTTCGACTTTCTACACCGAACTATTGGAAGAATGTGCAAACCTAATGTAGAAGCCTGAAAAAAATCTCGTAGTTTTGCGCAATTTTGTTGCAACATCAATTGGCTGTGCTGATTAAAAAACATGAGATGTGTACAATAGATGAGTTTTTGATATGGGGGATAAGTAATAAGCGAGAAATGCATAGATTGAGATAGATATCTATAAAGAATCAATCAAGTTTTTAAAGATGTCTTGCCTAGATCATCCCTTAGTATGTCATAAAGCCAGGTACTTTTTGCTTCCCCTTCAGCTTCCAGTTTTTAATTGGCATTTCAAGCGTGTTTGGCCAGCAGCTCATTCCCCCCATCGCCTTTCGATTTATTTTCTCGGCATTTTCAACGATTCATTTGAGGCCTTAATTGCAAAGCATTCGAATCCCAACCAATTAAGCCCTAGTCAAAGTGAGTAAAACGAAAATTCCGGGAAACCGACGGCGTAAAATGAAAACCCGTTTCGGATTCTCGTTTTCAATTTGGCCAGAGATTAAGTTGCCTATTTATTAGTTTATTTGTCTTTACTCCTGGCCGAGTGGGATTTTCCAAAATGTTCCACACAAAGCTCACTCATTTGCGTGTGTGGCTCTCAAATTCTTTACGAAATATTTTTCGGTTTGCTTGGGCCGGGTGTTTTTCCACATTTACGATTGTGCGGCGCATCTAAATGGAAAAGTTCGTTTTTAATTTTTTGCGCAGCAGTTTTTTTATGCCATTTTTTGTTATTATTCTGCCATTTCGGGGAACACCTGCCAGTGCTTTTGAATTTAGTAGTTTCACCGCATTTAATTTGAACAAATACTGCATTCGGATCGATACGGTTTCAATTATGGCAGCAAAGGAGAAAAAGTAAGGCTGTTTTCCATGTCCATGCAATTTTTAACAGAAACCAAGTATTTCCCCAGATTTGCATGAGTTTTTCACACATTTTTCCCCATTCCTTGGCTGTAATTCCCTGCTAACTTACAGGCAAATCGGCCTTGACTCCAAGTCGCTCCTCATAGCTACATATGCATCTGTTCCAGCCCAGCGAATAAATTTGCCAAGCGCTGTGATAATAAATAAATACTTGGAATCGCATTACGGCCGCCTTCTCTGACCACAAAAGCAAAAGCCAGACGTACACAAAAGCGAGCATGTTTAATAAATAAATAAGTTGAATAATCAAACAGTGGAGTGGGCAAATTCAGGATGAAAGGCTTAAATGTTTCGCTCGGAACGAATAAATTTTGATTATTCTGCCAGCTGGTTGCACTTGAGCCCCTGGGAATACTACGGAGAGGTTCTTGTTTGGAAAAAAGTGTTTTTCCAGAAGGTTTTGTTCTCGATATAAGTGTGTAAAGTAAATTTACACGTAAGCCAATGAAAACTAGTGCCAATACTATTTTAAAAGAAAAAGAAGATGTTGTTCTTGAAATACTAACATACAAATCGAATTCAATATAGGGAGAACACAGAAATGTACATGTTTTTATTCAATTAATTAAGTTTAATAGGCTATCTATTTATTATTACACTCGCTTAACTGAACGCTTTAAGCATAACTGGCGTGCTAGCTGCAAACTATTTTAATTGAAATTTAAACAAATTTTCGGGAGTTTTTCGGAGAACTTTCTCCGGCGGGGAAAGTGCGGGGAAAAGGGCAAAAACGGGGAAAAGCGAGGTTTTATTTCGGCGAATAGACTCTCTCTGTATGCAAACAATATGGCAACGTGCATACCTTTACTACCTCCACGAACACACGCCGCATATTTTATGCATTCTAACTGTGCTTTCTAATGCCTGTCCTCAATGTACACTGTGTGTGTGCCGGCATGTGTGCGCTTATGTGTAGGTGTGCCGGCTGGCAAAGTTAATTGTTTTTGAATAATTAATTACAGACTGCGCGGCAACAACAGCAATGCGAATTTATGTAACCAACAATGATGATAGAAAAACGGGCGTTGGCCAAAGGGGGTTGCAAGGGGGTCCGAGGGGCTTTTTGTCCCCCAGAAACAAAAACAAGCGAGTAACGATTGTAAGCCGTCATCAATGTCAATAATGAGGTTTTGATTGGAGTTTTGACGGACATTTTTCAATTGGAAAGTTTTCGCCGTAATCGATAATTTGGAAATTCAGAAATTAAGGGCAGCTGACAATGGCGGGCTTTTAATGCAAAATGATGGAAATATTTGCGCGACCAGAGTGGCGTTGTTTTTCATCAATTAAACAGCGTGATAAGCAAGGTTGGTTCATTAAACTATCGATGGATGTCAATTTATCGGGACTAGCGATAAATATGGGCATCAACTCTGCGTACTGGGATAACCCTATAGTAACTAATAACTACAGAACCTACAGCTATTCCAGGCAATTGAATAAAAAGAAATGTAATTTGTGAAATATAGATTTCTCCCACTCTATCTCACGAACGTTAAGACCTCTTCCGATTTAATTGATAGCAACTCGATTAAGCCAGCACTCCCGCCTTTCGTCATTCGATATTCCGCCGTATTCCCAAACATTATTAAGTTTTAAAATATTCCCTTTCATGTACGGTATGTATATACATTATTTTTTTGTGTTTATTTTCGATGGGCGTTGAGCAAATAGTTTGGCAAAGCCTTTGGGGCAGGCAGGGGGATTAAATCGATTTTCAGGCCCCAGGTCTCTGTTGTTTATTATTATTTTTTAATCAACCATTAAATTGGGTCCTGCGCCGAAATGGAACGAATTTAATTTGCCAAAAAATACTAGTTTTTTAAAGACATTTTTTCCCTGGGAATCTCCACATGCCTAATGAACAGAGTTCCCCTATTAATTGGGTAGAAATGGAAAATTTATTAGCGACAGTCGGCTGTTCGAAACACCTGTAGATTTCCTTTTGTGCTGCCTTTATTTTATTTCACGATCAATTATTGTGAACTTTGCCAGATCAACTGCATTTGGTATTTCAAATAAATGTGCGTTTCAAAGTTGTAAAAAAATTGGGATGGAAGTATAAGCATATTTAAGTATACCAAATATTTTTGGGTATTCTCGATATGGGGTACGGAATACTATATTCTGCTCAATGATATTTTCTGCAACATTTATGCCTTGCTGTTGCGTAACGCACTGTACGCCAAACGGCAGCGAAATTAATTGAATGGCACAATTTTCTGGGTGAAAAGAGCAAAAAGCACTCCGCACACCCCATAGGCATCAACACCCGTGTTCTTTTTGGTCGAGAGGAAAAACCATTTGGGCCGTGATTTTTTATGATTACTTTTTCGCAACTCCCGCTCGGCGGACAACCTTCCGGATTTTTATTTGTTTTTTGTGGGTGTGTTTTTTTTATCGAGTTGCATAAACGAATTTGCATCGTCGATGCCATGAAATAAATGCGAGAATTTATACATTTAACGTTATTTTTGCATCTCCTCCGGATCGGCCACGCCCCCAGCGTCTCTTAATGCTCTTAGCGGTGCCGCCGCCCAAAAAAGAATATCAAGTGAAAAATGTAAAAAAAGTATCGAATAGCTGGACACAATTTAAATTTGCATACGAGTCGAATGGTGGTCACTTGAAAACGATTCCCTTTGGGAATTTAAATGTACCGAACTTGAGTCGAGGTATTATCTTTGGTGGTTCAGCGTTCTAAATGATGAAGCATAAATATTTAAGGAGCCAGAAAAATGAGTTTAAGTGCGCTGTAGTATTTCTTTAGTATATTTTCGTTATTCATTGCATACTTTTAGGTAGCTGAACTTGTACTGTACATATCTTAAGAGAAATCTTCCTTTTTTTTTAATTTTTTAGCCAGAAAAATGAGTTTAAGAGTGCTGTAGTATTTTTGTAGTATATTTTAGTTATTCATTGCATACTTTTAGGTAGCTGAACTTGTACTGTACATATCTTAAGAGAAATGTTCTCTTTTTAATTTTTTATTTTTTTATTTTAATGGGGAATTTCATATTTTTTCCAAGAGCGTTTAAAAATGCCGAAAAGGGACTCGCAATGGCGCCATTGAATTAGTGCTGCACCTGCAATCGCTTGATTAGCTCCTGCAAAGTACAGGTGCCACCCAGGGGCGTAGCGGAAGGGGGCGTGGTGCCTGGGTGTTGTGGCATACCGGCGATATTTGTGTGTCTCGGTGACAGGAGGGGACAAGTCAATGACCATAAAAGTCAACACTCGGTCGGCACACGCAACGCGAAAGAGACAGCATGCGTTGCCGCGAAAGAGAGGGCACGACTCGAGAGGCGACATCTAGCGGCGGCGTTTCGCCTTCCGGCCAAGCCTGAAAAAACGCGAAATACAAAAAATAGCAGTAGTAAAAGAGGGAGCAACTTTGCAATGCAAATTTCAAGTAGCTCCAGTCGCTCCCTCTCTTTCCCGGCATGTGACACATTTAAACTGAATGCAGTTTAGTTAGTCGAGGTGCTTACACTGGCGGAAATTTGGAAAAAAAACAATACTTGTTTAACATTTTTGGAAATTAAGCAATAATTTGTTTAAACGGAGTAATGTTGGGTTATCGTAAAAAAATTAAAATATAGCAAATAATTTCCCACGTGAAGAAAGTTGTATTTTTCCCTTTGGAAAAAGTATTTCCATTGAAAGAAAAAATTAGGCATATTATAAGATGTTTTAAAATGTATTGAAAACAAATCTGGGTTATTCGCTCCCACTTTAGCCCCTAGATCTCAGTGTAGCCGACATTCAAATGGCTGAAAAAAACACGCAAAGCCAAGAGATGATAATGATGATGGCAGAACCAGTTGCTCCGTTAAAGCCTGGCCATAACCATTAGCCAGCTTCATTCATGGATTCCAAAAGCGCACACACGTAGATGGAATCTCTGCTGAAAAATGGCAGTATACCACACGCTATAGGCCAGAGCTCTTGACCAACTCCGTATTAACCTTCTCCGTGAAGGAGGCTGGGAGCCCAGCCCCCAAAAGTTGCTCAATCACAGATTCGACTGCCGAGTGCAAAATGCAAAATGCCAATTGCAAATACCAAATACCAGCCCCTTGGGAAGTCATCGAAAATTGCCAGCACTTTTGCATAAATGTTCTGGTGTTGAAATCTATTTGGGGAATCTATAAACCCCATTAAAATCCCATTCACCAGTGGCCATTTTTGTGGGGTTTATTTGTGCTTTTTCCAGTCCCTAGACAAATTGCACAGCCCTTTCTCGACGTTTTTGTCGCTGGCAAAGTTTTTAATTACTTGCCAGACCTGGGATTGAAATCCCGAACCCCGCCTTCCGGGGAAGCCACTTCAATGATTGATTACACACTGATGGCCCAGTCAAGGTGACTTCGGGATATCATCTTGCACTTCATCTGCCACTTATTTGACTCCTGTTCCTCCTCTGGCTGGGATCTCAGCTTGCCGTCGGTCGGACTTCCTCTCCGTCTCTCCAGCAGCTCCAGCAGCTCCCCTAAGTATCTGCAGTGTTTATAAATTAACTCGGATTCACATTCCGCCCGATGCAGGCGGCATCACCTTTGCCTTTGCCTCTAGTTGCCTTACTTTGCCCAGCACTTTTACCTTTTGGAGGAAACACGCGAAACCCGCCGTTAATCACCCAACGCCCACAACCCAGTTACCTTTGGGCCACCCAGGAGTGAGGAGGGTATTACGATTATGACAAGTAAAACTGCGACTGCGGCAGCCAATTAAATATAATATTGCATCTCACTTGGCTTAAGTGGAGCTTGCATTGCCACACTTCCACCAGAAATATTTACACAAGGTGTTTTTGAACCAAGGGATTCATAATTTGTTGTGATTTTTAGTTTGTAAGTTACTTAGCTATTAAGATTAGGTCAAGATATTACATACGTTGTTACAAATAACACTTTTTCTTTTTATTTGCAGGTAAATAATCATTAAAACATTATAAAAATATGATCAAGTTACCTTACAAGAGCCCCGTTTAAAGGAAAATGTAAGCATACTAATACAATCTCTCAAAGGAAACATATTAAATCATAGTATTATATACTTAGATACCAGGGTACTTGAAATTCGAACCCCAAGTTGGGGCTTCCCATTTTGTACTCCAACTCTGGCGGGGATTTGGGTTCGTTTTGGTGCCGCTGCACTTGCCATCTGCCGCCCACTCATTAAGATTCCAAGCCGGGTCCGAGTTCTCCACCTTATGCCAGCCCTTCCACCCACCATTTTTTGCAACCCACAGCACTTCTCTTTGACTTTGTTGCCGGAGTTGTTTTTCACAAAAATGTCCACTCAAATGGCGTTTAGCGTGCAATTATGAGCTTCTTTTCTTTCCGCCTTCTGTTTTATTTTTCGTTTTTATTTCTGCCTTAATTTTTTATGCTCAAGTACTGCCCAAAAGGAGCGGGCGCGAGCTGGTGGCAGGACTAATGAAATGATAATGCAGAGTAGCGAAAGGATCTCCTCGTGTTCTGCATAAATAGATTTGTGTACTTTTCACAACAATGTGCAACAGGATTCTTTAGAAATGTTTAAATGGCTTAAGAGATGTTTGAAGAAATCATTCATAATATTTAACAAGCCTTCTGTTAATTAAGCTAAAATATATAAAATGATTCACGCATTTGGAGGTAGTTCCCTAGTCGAATATGTGAGTGTACATATACTCGCCTACTCAGCTTTCCCGTCTTTCCCTGAGCCTTTTTGGCAACAGCCCCATCTGATTGTGCCTCATTTGCAATTGAGAATGTCCCCCGTTTCGTGTTATTTTTATTTTTCCGCTCTCATCTCAAGCAGATGACTCCGGCTTTAATTGCTGTCACATTTTTCGTTTTTTGTTTAATTTTTCTCTGCTTCCAATGCTGTTGTTGTTTGCCATTGTTTTGGTTCTATGCTGAGTGTGTGGGGGTGTAGGGGTCGGAAAATAGAGGGCGGGGCCGGCATTGAGGCGGAACAAAGCTGACTTAATGACTCCGGCCACCCGCAGATGGCAAAACGCGAAAAAGGAAAAGCGAAAGCGCCAGAACAGAAAGTATAAGTAGAAATTTAAATAAAAAGAGGAAAAAGATTCCGCCCAACAAGAGAAGAAACAAATTAAAAAATACTTAAAAAACGGCGGAATTTAAATCAAATTCAAGGCAAGAGCTTACATTTTTAATGACGATGCCCGCTCGGTCCTTGAGTGTTGATAAGGAAGCTCTTTGCTCCTTGACATTGACGGAGATATCTGACCTTTTCGGGGCTCTGTGAATGTGACTTTCGGTGACATTAGACGGGGACTGCTTATTAATTTACGTCAATTAGAAGCAGCAGAAAATATTTATTCGTTTACTTTTTCATTTTCCCTTTGTCCGCCCGCTGATCTAATCAGAAGCCGGGGGTCCAGGTGCCCCCCGACCCGCCACAACCCCCTTTCGCCGCCTAATTGATATTCATTGTCTTGTCTAGATTTTCGTTGTCTTTTTTCGCCTGGGGATCATAAATCTTTAATTTGATTGAGACCCTCGATGCGATGAGGGTTTTGTTTAAGGCGGATTCAATTTATTTCTCTTACATTCAATTAAAATGTTTTCTATTTTTCCATTTGCCTGGTTAATAAATTATCAAAAGCGCACGCTGACAGCTTCGTTGGCGGAGATATTCCTACATGGGCAAACAATTTAGTTATACAAAGTAGCAAACAAGTTTCGAATACATTATAGTACGGCTTAAATAAGAATTTTTATTGTTAAACTTGGTGACTATGATTTATTGGGATATACTTTAATGTTAGGTTATAGTTTTTACCTGCCGCTAAACTATTTCCAAAACCTCAGCTAAATCGAAAGTCAAATCTGTGCTCCAAAAAGTTGGAACAAACTTTTCGGCGGGGTAATGTTTCCTCTTTTTTGGCTGGCAAAGTTTTGGGCTTTTTTGACAGTTTGTTAAAAACCATGTCGGCCACGTAGATTTCGCATATTGTTGGCAACACGCGCCTATTAATTAGCCAAAGTCAGTCGAACTAAACGGGCACAAACACACGCTAACGAACTGGTGGGGGGTGTTTTCCGAAAATTATATAAGCCGTCTAATTAAGGGCGTGGCACTTGGCTGCATTTAAATGTTGGCAATTTTCGGCTATTTAAACAGCACACAATACAAAATTAAAGGGGGTTTCTAACCCTCCGCGCCCCACAAAGAGCAGAATTTTACAAATTTTTTGATTTGTGGCCAGTTGTTGGGTTGTTTTTGCCACAGTTGTTTAGTTGTTGTCCCGTGCCGGTCACCGACTGTAGCCGATTGTATCGCCAGCGTAGCCACCTCACTACGCCCTGAACCCGCGTTGGCACACTACAGTGGATATGACTTGGTCTTTAACGATGTAGAGTTTTCAACGGCAAGCATTGTAAAGTTTTTCATAAGTTTGGGATTTATTGGAATATTTGTGATGTCCACAACCCGCGATTCCCTACTACTGCTAATTTCTGTTTTATTGAAAAAGTATATATTTTAACGTAATAAAAAACTTAGCTTACGAAAAAATTATTTTGAAGAGAGTTGCTATACTTAAAATTTAAAAATAATATTTTAAAAATATTAAAAATTTTGTTACTTAAAAAATGTACATTAGAAATGCATTCAGTCCATCCGATCTCCACTGTGGTTGTCATCCGTGCCTGTGGTCAAGAGGAAGTGGGTGGGGATGTGGGCTGTTCGACGCCATTGACCACGAAAATTGCTCATGCATGGCCGAAAAAGGCGGTGGGAAAATAGGGGCGGGGCCGCGGCGACTGTGGATCGAGTGCGTGCGCTTTTCGTGTTAATAATAATTGACATTATCGTTGCTATTTGTTGCCCACGCTGGCCATTGTCGTTGTTGTGCTCTATTTATGTTCCCCGGAATTTATGTTGTTCTTTTCCGTGTGTGCTCCGGCCTTTGTTTGGGTATTTGTCCACAAACATTCTAATCAAAGTTTATTAATTCACAAATAGCTACACTTAACTAGGGGAAGGAGTGGAGGAATTGGTAATAGAGTCACTAAAATGGGGTATCTCCGGGGTTTGTTTGAGGAGATATTTTAATTAAATTGGAATATTCTGTTATTAAAATGTATGGAATGTTTAATGTGTAGCTCATGAGTGAATGTAAAAACAAAAAATTGAAAACTATGAGTCATAAAAATGCATAACCATACTCTAAAATGTAGCAACCGAATCGAATTAATATCAATTTTTTAATGGATATATGCACATTCTTATCTGAACTTTGCCACCGCTAAAATGGAAATATTTTTATGGTTTCGAAAGCCATTATAATCAATAGGCTGCAGCTCGACAGCCCCTCGTCCGCATATAATAAGTGCATTTTTTTTATCCACCGCCAGCCAGCGAAATTCATTAATTTTTTCCCGCTGTCACTTAATTTTCTTGTTTTTGCAAATTTCAATTTTTTATTTTTTGTTTGTGCCCATTTCTCTGTACCATTTCCATGCCGATTTTGTTGATTTGACGACAATTTGCATGCAACAATTTATTGTTGACGGTCAATTGTCAGTCGAAGTTGAATGTCAATCACAGTTGACAATGTTGCCAGGGGCGTCGGTCGACGGGGGGCGGGGTCACAGGCCCAGCCCGGCTGACGTAATCAAATTGTAAAATGGCACAAAATAAGGGAACTCGAAAGAGCCGACTGATAAAAGCGAAACTCAATTATTTGAGATGCGTCGTCACCTTGAATAATTGAATCAACATTTTCGACAAACTCCCCGTCTCTTTCTAGCCCCCCAACGAAGGGGGGGGGGGGGGGGGACTTGGGTTGGACAATTGGACAATTGAATTACGAATGTCGAGTATCGAAGTCGAATGTCAGTGGCGATTGAATCGGGGGCAAAATGGAAATGCAATTAAAATCAAAGATGTCCCAGTGCCAGACTGCAGAAAGAGAGGGCTGCGAAAGGAGCGAAAGAGAAGGCCAACTGGATGACACTCTATTAGCCTGGCTTCCTAATGGATGTTTGATTGGCCAAGATGCCCAGGAAGTTATGGCAAAAAGGCAACAATTTATTTAATTTAATTTACAAAATAAAAAATAAAATACTTGAATTATTTAAAACTGAATTTTAATTTCTATGATAGCTTTATTATCTTGTCAAGTAACTTAATTTTATCAAATCCACACCAACACGCAACATTTCTAGAATAAAAGAAAAAGACTAATGATCTACGCCAATCGGTTGGCCTAAACACCATTAAAAAACCTCTCTATCAACTTTAATTGGCCCGCCCGACCAAGTCCATTTATCATGCGGAAATCGCGCTGATTTAGTCATGTGAAGTACTTACCCATTCGGAAACGAATTAATTTGCCATAACTAAACTTTTCGCCGGCCATAAAATAATTTCGGGATTTGTTCTCTTTTCTAGCTTCGCCGACTGCGCCATGTTTATGGTTTTTAAAATAATGTAGTGCTTAAATTAATTGCGCGCATTAAGAGTGTGGAGATGTACGGCGCAAATACCTCAAATATTCAAAATATGAAGAAACAGTCGTGGGTTTTTGGGGGAAAGGGTAAACATGGGCATTTTTGGATAAGATAAGACGGTAGAGCGTTAAATAAAGTTCATTGTTTTGTGATATTGCCTTCTCTATCGCCCGCACTCGACCCCTCTCTTTCCCTTTTCTTTTTTTTTAACCAGAGTGGGGGCTTTGAGTGTGCAAATATTTGAGCGTCGCCTATTTGTCAATTTTCTTATGCTTTTCGTTTACGTATCAATGACCCTAGGCGAGCACATGCATATGGCGAAAGAGACGGCCATACGGGGAGCGAGAGAGACGGGGAGAGCCCCTTGGAGCGAGACGGGCGATGGCAGCTGCTCTTCCATTGACTTTTCGGTCTGCTATTTGCTTAGTTTCGGAAATTGGAAGTTTTCGGGGTGCCAAAACTACCGGAGTGCAAAAAGGACTACGAAAAGCATAAGCTTTTGTCGGCCGTAATTCCATTAAGTCCTTTTAAATTCTTCGCACTGAATGTGAGTGCTGGAAAAAATATTTAAGGTTGCTCTTCTGTGCTCACATTATTGATACATAGCGATTATAGAAAATTTAGATTTTTCAATATTTCATAGGCACTCTTTAAATTTTAATGGCTTACTATTTCCGCTGTTAAAGCTGGAGAATACCGAGCCGCACAGGAAATGTAATTATTTACATACATGAATACCTAATTGTTTCATAAGCGTTGGGCTTTTTAAATTGTTCGAAGCGACTGTGGAGCAAAAGCTTTACTAACCAAAAAAGATAAAATACCATAAATAAGGTACAAATTAATGACAGAAAGATACTGTAACACGGGGATGAGATAGAGAGTTGTAGGAACTTAAATAAAATGGTATTTTTCATATGAGATTTATTCTGATAATCACTTTAACCCACCGTGCCGGAGGATTTCAGGCACAAAATGCCTTTTCGGCCTGGGCTCTTAATTGCAATTTCATGTAGCTCTTGTTTTTGTCTGTATCGCACAAATATTTGGCCCACTCACAGGCCACCGGAGAGCACAAATAATAATTATAAAATTAACAGCAATGGCAAATACTGCGAATTATTTTTAATAATAAATGCCAATAATCAACGCAATTAACAAATTCATCGAGCTCAATTGGACACAGTCAACGGCTTGCAGAGGCAGCAACAATGTGGCATAATAACAATAATAGTCTTGGCACTCGCATTTGCCGTCTCTTTCTCCCGCTGTCTTCTCTCTCTCTCTCTTTCTCTCTGTTTTGGGGCTTAGAAAACTTTGACTTTGGGAAACGTTCAAAGAGCGTTAATAAATTATGCGCAAATGTTTAAATTATTCCTGTTCCTGGTCCTTGTGGTCAGGGCAAGGAAATATGTATATCGAATTAAAAGGAGAAGGGATAAAATGGGGATTAAACGAGTAAGACAAATCGGACGTCGGGCTTTCAGAGCTGACAGCGTGATAATCGAACATATCGGAAAATGTATCAAGAACAGTATTTATCTGTAGGAATGAATTATTAGGAAGTAGGTTTTGATCCAATTACAAGACGCGAAGGAAGAACTCTTCAGGCTGACCTACGTCGTCCACAGCTTCTGCTCGACTCCGAGTGCAGTTCAAGTGCAATAAATTCGACCCTCCCCGCGGATAAATGGGTGGTTTGGGGAAGTGGGCGTGGCGGGTGGTGGGTGGAAAATGGCGGCAGGATGTTGGGAAAACCCAAGCGAAATGGAGGGAAAGCGAAGGCCCAGTGCGGTTTGCAAGGCATTGGAACCAATTAACGAACAATCAACCCGGCAACCGCAAAATCCAAATTGATCAGTGTTACATGAACAAAGGGGATCGGGTTTGAGTTTGAGTTCGAGTTTGATAGTTCAGTTTCAGTTAATAATACACATGTATATATGGTCGTACATATATGTTACATCAGCTGACCAGATTTACAAGCCTGTGCTGAGCAGCATGTAAAAACCAATTTCAATTGGCGACATTTCAGGGGGTGAGAGGCAAATGTGGCTGCATTCATTCCCATAGTAATCCAGTAGAACATAAATATATTTCAATATTTATTAAGCTTCTGCTATAGGAAAATCTTATATTGCTTAAAGCCCAAAAAAATCAACCCAAAGCATAAACAGAATTATGGTAAATAAAAAATATTCTTGAAGAGCACAAATATAAATTAATGAGCAAATCCCAAATCGCCACAAACAAAACCGGTTTAAATCTCAGAAGATAAAAATTGAACATGATTCAGTATTAATTTTCCCCTCTGTTTACATTTTTTTGCCACATAATCGTTTGCTGCAATTTTAGTAAAAACATGCAACAAATAAAAACAATAAACATTTTAATTAAACTACAATAATAATCAGCAGACGGCAAGCGAGAGACACTGAAATTAAAATATAAAAAGCGAAGCACAATGCACACGCACGCACATTCAATAAGTCATTTTCCATTTAACTGGCAAATCAAATTATATTAAATATGCTCAAATTGAGCAAACACAGCCGGCGGGTAATTCACCGAATGTTCCACACACAGATAGTAATATCCACAGAAAGTCGAAATAAACATAAACAAATCGGCAGACAAACAGAGCTAATCAACAGAAGTTTTCTGGGTCCTCTGTGAAATCAATCAAATTAGCATGCAAATTGAAATGGCTGCAAGCAAAACGAGACTAACGAAGTTAATTTCTTTAAATTGCATTGTTAAACATTCCTGACCAAGGTTTAATGCTGCTGAAAACGAAAAGGTATTATTTTTGGGTACTTAAAATAATAATGCAGTGTGCTACTAAATAATTAATACCTATTGTATTACTTAATTTGGAAACATACGAGTACTTCGATAATTGAATTCAAAGTCCGCGCATTTGTAATGCAATGTATGGTGGTTGAACCAGTTGATAAAATAAATGATTTGATTTAGTTACACACTGCATTTTAAAATAATAAAATCGTTTTCTGGACCTATTACAATTAATTAAAGTAATATTCATGCAGGGCTTTATTTGGGTTGGAGTGGAAATATTTTTGGAAAGAAAACATATTCAGTACATTGTGGTTGAATTAGTTGATTAAATAAATTAGGCGACTTATTTATGCCAAAAATGAATAAAGTAATGGCTGTAATTTGATTCAGTGCCAGTCATATTTAAATGCCTTCTCTGGCCCTTGCTGTTGGCCAACTTGGTGTGACCGAAAAAATCAAGTCTGTAGTCGGAGCCGTGAAATTCAAGTCTTTAAAATGTGGCCAAATAAAGAGGCGGCAGACGAAAACGAGCAAACAAACGTTAATACAAAAAAATTACAAAAATGTGTATGAATGAACCGAAACGATGTGGGAAAGAGAGGGGCATGGTCGGTGGGAAGGAGACGGGGAGCTGGCAGCACTTGGCGGTCATTGTTCCAATTTCTAACCATTTTTTACCACTTTTGTACGTTTTTTTTTCGTATGTGAGCGAGTGTGTGCTGTGTGGATTTTATTTCTTCTCCTACGTTTTCCAAGTGTTGTTGTTAATTTGTTTGGCTGTGGCGCGCATTTTTCACACACTACTAAACAGGGGGAAAACACACACACACACACACACACCCACCGACCATTTTGCCTCGACCATCCTGTCTTGTGACTCCGGTTTTGTGCATTAAAGCCTGCAGCTACCAAATACGCCACAATTTAAGCATTTGTATTCGTGCCTGTGGCTCACATGTCAGGTTGACCGCCCTGCACAAAAACAGCAGGAAAAATAGCAGCCCGGCAACAACAAGAAAGAAAAGGCAGATAGTGGAAAAACCGGAAAAACAAAAACTTAAGCATGGCCAAAAGGACAACAAGTGGGGGCGGGCGAGTCAAGGAGTATCTCGAAAAAGGGCAAAAATATTCAATCTCAACACATTGCATTTTGCAAACATCTAAGGTGGCTAAATAAATATACAAAAGTATATGCAGCTGCTAAGCATTGCTTTAGAAACTATACAAAAAGTACAAACAAGACATGTGTTTTAGCATTATATCTAAGAGCTGGAAGCCAATTGTGTGCCGAAAATGTGCGTGGGAAATGTGTGTGTGCAAATCTGACAGCTGAAACTCGCTGTTTTCCCGGCGAACACGGCTTTGAACTTAAAACCAAAATAACCGCCGACAGCTTTGAGTGATTTGACTGTTCAACTAGTCGTATGCGTGATATGTGACAGCTCTAATTTGCCGCGCTGTTCAATGCAGATATGCATCATAATTAGGCGGGGCAACTGGAGTGCTTACTTAAATCACAAACAATGGCCACATGCTACCTACTTTCCGCAAATGCGAAATTTCCACAGGGCGTATACGTAACTTTTGAACTTGTGTTCGCATTTGCTCATCCGTTTTCCCCTGATTAAAGAGGGTAAAGTGTCACAAAAATATTTCGATAGCCCTGTGGTTTTCCTTTTTGTTTTAACGAGCAAACGTAAAAGCCTGACATCAAATACTGTTCAATTCCGAACTAACTAACTTTATTAAAGCTGGAGAAGGGAGGTTTTCCATTTTTCAGTTTGGGAGAGGCGAAAGGGTGTGGGGACTCACAAAGGGCATACGTACTAGACCATATGCGATGTTAGCCTGCTGCTGCTACTCCATTTTTTATTTCAGTTCCCGTCCAGCGATTAAAAGCACCTATACATCCAAAAAAAAGAAACACTCACGCATGCATGGTGAAATAGATAAAAGCAAACACATACCCCACATACAGAGAGAGATGGGCGGAGTGGGTGGTAAAAAGGGGGCGACTGACAGCAGCCGTCGGCTTAAATGGCGCTTACAGCAAACGCAAAAATTCGCGCCAGGCAAAAGCAAAATCCGAGGGATAGGAACAACAACCAAAAAGCATCAACAAAATCTAGAAAACATAAAGCATAGGTCGACACGGGTACAGTCGGAATCCCTTGCACCGAACTCGTTTGGAAATAAAGTGAAATATGTTTTTGGTTGATACCATTGGTAAGACGGAAAAATCGAACCTGAAAATGGGCTAAAATTTCGACCCTCTTTAACAGACAAATTTTAATCCAGAGTTTTAGAGAATTCATCCACTAACTCATTGAGGTATCCCACATCAAAATCGTGATTCAGCATCGGAAGTTATGGCATCTGGAAGTTCAGTTTTGGGTACCTACACTGGAAATACGAATATATCGTACATGAAAATGGGCTAAAATTTCGATGCAGAATTTTAATGCAGAGTTTTAGAGAATTCATCCACTAACTCATTGAGGTATCCCGTATTAAAATCGTGATTCTGTATCGGAAGTTATGGCATCTAAAAAGTTCAGTTTTGGGTACCTACACTGGAAATACGAATATATCGTACATGAAAATGGGCTAAAATTTCGACCCTCTTTAACAGACAAATTTTAATCCAGAGTTTTAGAGAATTCATCCACTAACTCATTGAGGTATCCCACATCAAAATCGTGATTCTGTATCGGAAGTTATGGCATCTGGAAGTTCAGTTTTGGGTACCTACACTGGAAATACGAATATATCGTACATGAAAATGGGCTAAAATTTCGACCCTCTTATAACAGACAAATTTTAATGCAGAGTTTTAAAGAATTCATCCACTAACTTATTGAGGTATCCCGTATTAAAATCGTTATTCTGTATCGGAAGTTATGGCATCTGGAAGTTCAGTTTTGGGTACCTACACTGGAAATACGAATATATCGTACATGAAAATGGGCTAAAATTTCGACCCTCTTATAACAGACAAATTTTAATGCAGAGTTTTGAAGAATTCATCCACTAACTCATTGAGGTATCCCGTATTAAAATCGTGATTCTGTATCGGAAGTTATGGCATCTGGAAATTCAGTTTTATGTTTCTATACTTTAAATACATTTCTGGAAATACATTTTATAAATTCGTATTAGGAATTCGTATATTTCATGACGTCTTCCTTGATCTTTAAACCGAATACTTTCTGTAGCTCTGAAAAATGGAATTAACGTTCGCATAATTGAGCGCGAAAATTGTAACTAATAAAAGAGCTAAACAAAAACGCAGCAAATTCAATTAAAGCCGCAGCGCAAAGAAGAAGCATGCCCAAAATCACTCCTCACACCCACCACACCATACACACTGGCACACACACAAAGCCAAGTACACACGCACAAAGTGAGTGTGAAAATTAAATTTGCCATGCTATTAGCATTTGTCCACGCAGCGAGTGGGAGAGAGACGACGGGCTGCCGAGGGAAAGAGACGGGACGAGCCATGACTGAGGCGAAGAGAATGGAATGGTATATATATCCACATGTATTCCCATATACGGGGCTTTTTTCGGGTGGTTTGGGCTCTTTTTGATGGATAGTTGGAGAAGATTCTCTTGTCAGACACGTGTTCGACTGCTTGCTAAGCAGTGTTAATGTGACATCTCGTCAGTGGAGGGGGGTATTTGCTTTTTCGGTGCTCTGCAACACTGGTTCTTCGGGTTTCCATCCGGTAAATTGCTAAATAATTCAGGATCCCCAAAGAATGAGTTGCGCTTTGCGAGGTTCGAGTTGCCACATCTTGCCATTCTTACACTCCGGTTTTATGCGCTCGAGTGACTTTTGTGGCCCACTGTTTGTGCAGTCAAATGTTTTATGAACAATTGAACAGTTTAATTGACTTTAAATTGAGTTGCCTTCCAACGAAACTCAAAGTCATGTTCACTACAAAGTCGCTTTAATTGCTAGATGCTATTCCTAAATTTTAAGTGCTTTAAAGTAATTACCTTTTGGTTTTACAAACGAATAACTTGGGTAGCTCAGATTTTTCGGGTACTTTTTTAGGGGACAAATAGAGGAGATCGTTTAATGGATTATTATATTTCTGTTGCCAACTATCCGACCTTTTTTTCTCTCTGTATCGGAAATAAATTACATATGTTATGGCTTAAATAAGAAATCATGTCGCATGCAAACTTGTACAAATGCGGTGACCCATTTTTGCACCCTTACCCTGCACAATCATTCATCTCCGTCGACTCGATTCGAATTTATCAAAGTCTTGGCCAAATAATTTGACCAATATTGCATATGGATGTGCATACATATGGAGATGTATTTGTGCTACTGAAAGGAGTCAACGATCGGCGGTCATTGAACTGAATGCTTTTCACACTTGCCCGCTCTTTTCGGAGCCGGTCTTTCGATTTAAAGTGTCAATTTTCGGGGTGCTCTGGCTTTTTGATTTGATTTTCGTACGCTAATTCAATTAGATTTATGTGCGCCATTTGACATGCTGCCCTCCCGCTCGCTCGCCGGCCACTCCGTCTCGCTCTCGTGGCATGCTTTTTGTTTGAACTCGACTCGTATGTTTATTTATTCCTGGACACGTCGCTAAATGGGTTTTCTTGTTTGTTCACAATCAGATCATGGCCAATAAATCAACACTCAATTCGATTTCCAGCGTGGGTGCCGTGCAGTGTGTGTGTGCTGTGTGCTGTGTGCGGTTGTCAAGCAAATTGATTTGTCCATTTCTTCGAGGGGTTAAACAAATAGAAGGAGAGGCAGAAGCAGAAGTGGAGGACCCCGCCGGCAACAGCAGGTTATGCAAATCCAGCAGGAAGGGGCGGCCCGGTTTTCCCGCTCGCCAACTTAATAACCGAATCGCCTTAAAAGAAAAGCCAGGCCAAAACCGAAAAACCAGCCCAAGGAGTCACAGTCAAAGTCAAGAAAAACTGGTTTTTCCCCAACCAAACGGCGGAAATTGCTGGGTTATTATGGCTTTTTTTAAGCTAAACGAAGTCAAAGACTCATAATTGATACGCAGAAAGAAAGGGGGAAAATTGAGAAAGATGAACGGATAGAGAGGTGTGTTCACTGCGAACCAGTTGGAAAAGTGATAATGAATTCGGGGAAAACTGTGTCACGGAAAAGCGGAAAAATAAACAGGAAAACTGGGAAAATATGCCAGACTTGAATAAAAATTTAGTGGATAAAATAAAGTAAGAACAGTAAAGTAAGAAAGTAAATAATACAAGGATTTATTTAGTTGCTCTCAGATCAAGTATACGCCCTGTGCTTTAATGAAACCCAAAGTGAACTCTTCCACCGACCTCTTGCATATAATTATTTTCCTGCACTTCTCACAACGAGCCACATCCAATTGAATGTCGTTTTTGGAACAATATTCAGCATTTGACACTTTGGCTTATTGGAATGTAATTGAATTCGAACGATCGGATGTTCGATTTGGATCGCTCGATTGATCGACCTCAACCAGAGTCGATAGTGGTGGTGTGATGCTGATTTAATTAGGCACTCGATTCGAGACTTTTGCTCATTTTCAGCACGTACTCGAGCCAACGGCCAATGGCCAATGGCCAATGGAAAATGCAACTGGCTCGCATTGAGCCCGGTTATGACCGACCCACCGGGCACAGTGGTTCAAGGTCCATTGGAACCGGTCTCGATTCATTGACTGGATAGGTGTCTGTCTGGGCCTGTGGAAATTTTTTATTCAGCACTGCATTGTACCCCAGATGATTAAATCAATTTAAATCAATTTGTTTTCGTATTTTCAAAAATTAAAAAAGAATTTCTAAGTCATTTTTTTTATACAAAGTTGTTGATAACCAGTTCTAAGTATTTCATTCTTATAAATTATTATTATTATAAACTTGTTAGCTTACATCTTCGGGTTTCAAGTCTTGAGAATATTTTTCCAGAAAATATCATTTATATTTTAAAGACTTTAGCCCACTATGCCGGACTCTGGACTTTTGTGCAACTTGCTGCTTTCGTCTCCAGTCACTCAATAAGGCAGCTCTTGGGTCTCCAGTCTTCGGTCTTCGGGAGCTTTGCGTCTCCGGTCTCTGGTCATTCACATTATCGTTGCATGTGCCGAGAGGTAACCCCGCATGGGTGTGTTCGTTCATCTTTATTTCTTGTGCGTGCAAAAATTCAACAATTGCAGAAATTGAAACTTTTGCCTCTTGCCGTTGTTGCCACACAGAAACATTGAAAGAAAACTTTCAGACATGAAAATCGTAAAAAACGAAATAAAATAAAGTAAAATGTGCACACGTTTGCCTGTTTCTGTTTCTGTTTCTGTTTCGGTTTTCGGTTTTCTGTGTTTAGTTTTCATTTTTCAGTTTTCAGTTTTTAGTTTTTAGTTTTGTTGTTTTCTGTTTGTGTTTGAGCTGGAGTTTATGCCCTGCAGACAGACGGTTAATATGCCAATGCACTTTTTCCGAGGGCTGGAGAAGGGCCTTTCCCCCAGTCAGGCTGCTGCTTCTGTTCTGGCTCACATTTGTGTTTATTTAATCTTTCACCGGCAAAATTGATATGCCCAAGTAATAAACAAACATCACTAAAAAGGGAAGGGAGAAATAGCACAAATTGAAATTTATGTTTCAATATTTGCTTTATGTCTCAAGAAGCGTTCTCTGTGCGGCAAGTGGCTGTTGGAGCTGCACAACTCAAATCGATTAAATTTTAAAGGGTGCTAAGTGCTTGCTCTCAGCAGATTTATTTCCCTGCCTTCAGATAGGGCCAAATATGACTTGGAGTTATTTTATTCTGTGTGTAATGGGTTTTGCCAAAGTTTAGCCTATTTTTGGATTTATCTAGATTGTTATTCCATTTTCATTACATTTCCCATTATTTTAATTAATTTGGGTTTGTCATTTGATGTTTCCATAAATAACGAAACATTTCAATGAATTCCTTGGAATTTAACTTGCACTTTCCTTCTACAAAACCATTTATTTGCATTTATTTTGCTCGATAATTAAGTTCCGAATTGATCTAGATTGTTAGTTTATATATTTTTCAATTTTTTGTTAATTTGTTATTTTATTTTGATGGGTAAATAAATGTTTATGAATTCCTTAAAATAATATTTTTTATTTTTCTCAAGCACGATCAATATTTTGCCTTTCTCTTAAATGCCATTCTCTTTGAATTTCCTCAGCTCGATAATTACTTTATGGATTTTCTTTATAGCACTTGACTTTTGGAAAATTGTGCTTTTCGCTGAGCTCCCCTTTTTCATTCATTTCGTGCTTATTCCTGGCTATGCTGCCACACATCAAGCATACGCCATGTGGTGCATTATGCGAAATGTACTTCTTTTCGCTGACTCATTTCGAGCCGCTCTTTCACTGAACTTCTGCCTTTTATTTGGCTTTACTTGGTTGCCCTTTTGTTTACTTGTTTATTTATTCTTTATATTTTTGTGCTGCCCCACTCTGGCCATATTTTCTTTTTGTTTACTTTTTTATGTAATTTGCGCACAATTTGCAGTTCATTGTTTTAAAGAGAGAGGGGCGAAGGGAAGTGGGAAAGTAACCAAAGTGTGCCTCATCAGGACGCGGGTTAACCCACTCTATCAGCCATTTTTTGCTGGGCGAAGGGCACTTTAACCCATGTTGCCGAGGACCCTTTTTCCCTACCCCCTTCCCTCCCCCACCATTTCCTTTCTCCGCGCCTTTCTCCGGCCGCTTTTCTGGCCAGAGTTTTACTCTTCGCCTCTTTATTTGTCTGCTGTTGGTTTTTCCAGCCTCAAATAAGACTGTTTTTGTATATTTTATGGGACCTATATGTAGGTACCATATATGGAGGGCTTGTGCGTGGGAACAAGGACAAGCTGCGGCTTCTGCGCCAATTTCTCTGCTACTTTCTCAAATAATCATCTCAGTGCAATTTTTATATAACTTTTCCCTCCACTCTCTCGCCTTCTGCTAATCCACTGTTGACATGCAATTTGATTCAATTATCATGATTTCGTTTGGATGTGTGCAGTCTCCTCCCCAAAGATTTCTTTTTTCATCTGTCGCCGTTTTTCTTATGCTTGTTTTTGGTTTTTTGCTTCTGTCAAGAAGCGTGGGAAATTTAACAAGCTTTTGGTTGATTTTTCCCATTTTTTCAGCTTGCTGTGTGTGTAACTCATGCAATTATTCAATTTGTGGCCAGCCATTAGGGCGCAAAAACGGCGAAAAAAACAGGAAAAATGTTAGGAAAATCTGTAATTTTCCCTGATGTCCACTAATTAGTTTCGATTACCCAAGAAATATACGTGAACCTTTATTCCTTGCTGCTTTTCACTGAGCCTAATGGATTAACAACTAAGCGATGCGTGAATTCGAAATTAAAATCAAATTTTAATGCCTTTTTGTCGTAATTTTTTGAGCAATTAATCGTTTTTCTCTTAATGATTGTGCTCTACAGCTGTCTCGCTCATTATCTGTACAGCCATCTCCCTCACGCTTTCGCCTGCTTGTTTGTTTGTTTCATTAATTAATCATTGCTGACATCACGCATACGCAACGTGTGCTGCATTCGCAACTTTTGTGCGGAAAATTGCAAATTGCAAACACAAAAAGAAAAAAATAAAATATAATAATCACATTAAACGCAACGGAAGGAAAATGAAAAATTTCACGCATGCTAAAGAAAATTCAAAAAGTCTTTCATAATTATTAAAACACAACTATTTTGTGGGAAATTTAATGAGAGACAATTTTTGAAAAACCTGAAAGAAATCAATTTCTTATCCATGATCTTTGAATATTACTTTTTTTTTGATGAGTTACAATCTTTTTTGTTTTCCTTCACTTAATAGCTTCGTTTAATTTTCGTAGAAAACGCCGCAGAAGATTGAAAGCTTCACCATTATACCCGTCTCTTTCTTTAGTAATTTCCCTCTCCCTTTCTGGCCAAAAATTGCTTTGGCGTCCCATAATCGCCGCAGTGTTGCAAGAAGAATAACAACGAAAATCCCATTTCCCCAGTAAAAGTAATTTCTATGCACGGCCAACAACAACAACAGTAACACCAGCAACCGCAGCGAGTGCGAGAGAGATGGCGGTGGAGTGGTGGCGCGGAGGAAGCGATATGGCGAGAGGCAGAGTGACGAAACGACACATTTGGGCGAGCATATTTATGATGTGGGCGGGTGAGTGAGAGAGCACAATGAGGAGCGAGTGAGAGACAAGAAAAATCTTCGCACGAGCATGAAATAGTTTAAAGGGGAGAATCGAATGAAAAGACTAGGAATCTAAATAGAAATGCGTAAATAAGGATCAGGAAGTCAAAGGAACTATAACAGATATTAACAGTATTTTAAATACTTTAAAAAATATTAAAAAAATATTAAATCACTATTATTCCACTAAGATAATAAGATTCTCAATCCTTGGGGTTCTCTATTATATTTACCAAACTATTTAAATCAAAATTTTCTATAATAGCGACCTTTAAAAAGTCTACTGTCGTTTTTTTCACAAATATGTACTAAAATGGGCTTCCTTTTGCCCCAGAATCGATTTTTAGAATTAAATTGCATAGCTTTAATCTGCCAGAACACTCAAGATCGCTTGCAATGTTCGACGAAATCCCGCTATCACATTTCCTTGTGCTGGCCACACAAAAAATAGAAAGGAAAATGTATTCGACCATCAAATGACGCTGCACATTGCAGATTCGTTTCCCGCAACACACACCCACACGAGGCACCCACATAAAATTTAGTATCGCATAAAAATGGCAGAGAAATATACACGGAAAACATGACAGGATGAGCACGAAGGAAGTGCGAAAGGAGCGGATGCAAGGAGGACAACAAAGTGAACACTGAATGGACAACGCTCTTGACCACTTCCCGGCGCATGTGGGGACCGTGAGTCCTCAGAGCCGGGCCCCAAAGCAGCTTAACAACTCAAACAGCCTTGGGAACCGAAGCCCGAACTCCGCACCCACCCCATACATATGAACACGACGCGCCCGCAAACCCAATAACTTTGGGCCAGTCAAAGTCGAGGCGTTTGTCGCCGAAACGAATTTGTGTGTCACTCAGCAAATAAGTCGCACACACACTGCCGGCAAAGGGGTTGTTAAGGGTTGCAAAAGGGTAAAAAGTGCAGGAGGTGTTGACATTGCCCAACACTAAGCGTTGGTGTTCAAACACACTCCCGCACTTTCAATCGAAGATGGGGCCTGCTCGACAAATGGAGTAGAAAACAAAAGGGAAACGGAAAAGTAAAGGGTTAAACTTACCTGAGGGTTAAATACTACCAAAAATATGTGTTTTTAAATACACATAAAATATTTTTAAACATTAACTTTTGGTTTATAATTTTTAGCCATTGAAAAATTACATTTTTCAAGCATGTTTTAGGCTCCATAAACATGAAAATATAATATTCAAATCGATAAACTGTTGCATATCCTTCCGGTACATAGGTAAGCAGGATAAATCGTCCGATTACCGGGCTTAGCCAGCTTTTGGTCTCCTTTTTCTTGCATAACTTAAGCATTCGCAACTCTCCAGACATTTATGACCACAGAAAATGGCTTTTGGCTTTCTTACACATAATTCCCCCACTCGAAGAGCCGAAAATTATTCGATTATTTGTTCGAAAAGAACGCAATCGATTTGAATAGTCAATGTCTCGGTGGAATTGGGCAGCTGAATATTTGCATCTGATATTAAGCATTTATATAGATTTCTGTGTGAATACATTTTGTGTGAGCTGTGTGCTGTGTGCTGTGAGCTGTGTGAATTCCTCCGAGATGGTCGCTCCATTTCTATAAGTTCTTTCATCTCTTTCTTTCGACTTTCGAGTATCCGAAGGATGCGTCCGAAGTCAAAAACATTTAGTTGCAGAGCGCTGCAGACCGCAAATTAAATGGAAATAAAATGCATAGCCATTCCTCGCGGGGCATGTATGTAAGTAAATAAAAATGTATATAAATAGAGGTGCATTTGTTTATATAGAGCGACAGCCAGGCGGAAAACCATTCCCACTCCCTGTTTATTTTTTGCTTTTTCTCCTGCTGATGTGAGTGACACACTTATACAGACGTACCGAGAAGTTGTGAGCAATTCTTTTTAAGCGTTTTTCCTTGTTTGTGTATATTTACCTTTGGGATTTATGAGATTAGTTGCAGACGCACACAGTTGCACACACAGGGACACGGTGACTGCAAATGAAAAGCAGTCGCAATTGCTTTGAATGCGAGCAGAAAAATATTTAATACAGCTCACAGCACACACACATAGGGAGAAAAGGCGGGAAGGATATGAAGACATTGCACAAAGGACACGCGCACACCGACACACACACTGGCAGCCAGACGCACCGGCACACAGACAACTTCATTTCAAGTGCAGCGAAGCGCGCCTTTTTAGTCGCAGACAAGTGTCCATGTGGGTACAGTGGGCCCCTGAATGGGTGAACCGGGAGAACAAATTCGAATGCTAATTGAACGATTTCCGGCAAAAATCCCGATTTTCCATATAAAGATCGTTTACTTGGCTCACAAGACTCCCATCCTGATGAGGCATACCCCAAATAATTTTTTGTTAAATTCGTTTCAAATCTTAAGCCTATTTCCGCTGTTATTATATTATTATATATAATATATATTATTATAGAAAAGTTCCCCTAATTAATAACATTTTAGGAAAAATCCTTACTTAAAGGCTTCACTGTACGTTACCCCAAAAGAAAGTAATGGCTGCCCTTGGGCAGACCGCTCTATGACCACATTTTGTGTACATTTCCCTGGCAATGACAAAGCAACAGTAAAACATGAAAGTTGAACCATAAATTCTATGACAATACTAGCAGTCGTTTCTCATTTCACTGCTCACTCTTCCTCTTCGATTTTCCAATGCATTTTCACCATTTCCCACCGGTCATGTGGATTATTGAGCCTCTGCAACTGGAAATCGAAGATTACTCTGGGATTCCCCTTGTTTGGGCTCTTTGTGAGAAAACTAATTGGGTTTTGTGCTAAGATGGGGGGCAAAATCGAGTCCCCCCAAATTCCCTGCGGTCTAAAAATTGTAAGCAAATCACATATTACTTATTATTACTTGCAAATGGAATTACGTGCAGGCGATCTCCATTAACAATTACCATTTGCCTCGACGCACATAGAATGTAATTATTTTGAAATTCAGATATTGCTGCATTAATTAAACCAAATATTCATACAAATCGAATCCTTTTCATTGCAGGTAAAATAAAAATCCGACTAACTATTTCCAATTAAGAACAGAAATGCATGCTCTTGTGTGTGTGTTTATTCGCTTTGATAGTTAAGTTGAAATCATTTGCATACTTTTCCTCTTTGCGCAAGACATTCGATATGGTTATCGAACGAATAAACCGAAACTCCTGTTAGTCAGTGTAATCGAACACAATTAAGTGCACTTCCCCATCTCCCTCCCTCCCCGTTGCCGTCGCCCACTCTTTCCAGTTTTAATTAAGGCAAAAAGAGACATAGATTCCGCGAAAGACTATCCTTGTTGGCTAAGACACATTTGCAAGGCTTGGAAAAAAAATCTAAAAAATGCAGAAATTATTCCCCTTTGAATTGTTCCATATTTGTTGACTTGTTTTCCCAGACAGTTACAATTTTTGCGGCACCTTCAAAGGAAATGAAAGATCCCTGCCTCCCTTTTTTTATTCGAGTGCACAACTTACTTGACTGCAAAATTTGCTTAGTACTAAAAGTGACGCCGTCGACTGAAAGTCAAAGAGGAGTCAACAAAAGCGGTTGACTTACTTTGACATTAGCACTTGGCGCGCTTAAAAAGGACCAAAAAGCAGTCCAGAAAGAGACGGCACTATTGTGCGCGAAAGAGTGGGCACTAGTGATTTCGATGGCTCGTCAAAGTCAATGGTGAAAGAGGAGGAGAAAGAAAAACGGGCCAAGGCTTTGAGAAAATTCATTTCCCAATGAGGATGACGGGCGTTCAGCTGTCCAAGATGAAACAAATAAATAAACTACAAATTGAATTGACCGAAAATTGGGCAAACAGAGAAACACAAGAGCCCTGTGTTTGCAAAAAGAGTAGATTACACGAAAAGAAAGTGTTTACCCAGCGGAAATTGATCTGCCTCGAATTCGCAAAAGGGTTTGGGTAATCGATCAAGTTGGGCGGATGAATTGAGCTTGAATAAATTTATTTGTGCTCTGGAAAGTATTAGGAAGGTTGTATTAGAACAACAGGCTATTATTCAAATTTATGGAATTTAATTCAGAGAGTTCGGAAAATAATCGGGTTTCCATAGTGTGCAAAATAAGAAAGAAATACTTTAATGCATGTTATGCCCACCAGATATTATTCAGGTTTAAGGTATTTAATTCAATTAGGAAATAAAAGTATTATAACAAGTAGCATTTTCCTGCCTTCCCTTCGCCCAAGTGAAATTTGATATTTTCCCTTCAAGAAGAAAAGTATTCTCTTCCGGCATGGTTTCAGTTTTTCCTTTGTCTCTCTGCCAATTTTCCGTAATTGCTCGAATTCATTGCATATTTATATTTACTTGGGCAAATGTGAGGGAATCACAACTTAAACTTTTGCCGAAAACATTTCCCAACTATCTTGCCCAGTTCCCTCGACTTTCGCCCTGCCTTTGTCTGCTCCTGTCAGCTGCTTGCCTTTGCTATTTGCCATTTCCTATTTGCTATTTGCCATTTATTTGGACTCGAATCAAAGAGCAATTTATACGGACCGGCCACGCCCCCTTTCGAGGAGCTGGCTCCGAAGATTAAAGCCTCGGCTTCCGACTTCCGGTGGCCCCGTTTCATTTGTTGCATTAACACAATTGCCAATTAATAATGACCAGGACTAAGAGGATACCGAAAAGGACTTGTGTTCGGGCGGGTGAAGGGGTCTCAAAAACATTGCCTACTTCGGGGCGATTCCACCGGTGTGACAGCCCTCAAAAGCCGAAATCCAAAATCCATTTCGGTTATTATTACATTTGCCCTTTGCACCTGCCTGCCAACAGCTGCCTCTGTTGTTCTTGTCCGCCCCGACAAGTAAATTAAAATTCAAAACAATTTTGTCTATGGCAAATTCCATTTTATGACCATCAAAATTTATGCAATAAATGTAAACCAAAATTTGTTGCCAGCAATGCGACGGAGATGGAGAGAGATGGCCAAGAGCAAACAGAGAGAGAGGGAAGTCGGGTCTGAGCAGTGTGACAGAGTTAACTGCTGAAGTGAATGGTGCACTGATCCAAAAGCAGAAGCCACGGGAAAGATGATCAAATTGATTATAATCCCTAACAGCACTACAGAAATTAACATAGCATTCATTAAAAAAATATTCTTACATTTTAATTAAGTATTTCAATATTTAATCTGAGCTTCTGTTTAAATCGCGTACATTATTTCCCCCCGCCATTCAATTGCATAATCAATAAGGTGTAAAGTTGTAAATTGAATTTGCGATTATCCAAAGGAGAAAAACATGGCTTGATTAAAATAAGCATTTATCATTTTTAACAAATAATTGCAGTTTGAAAAGAATGAATTAAGTTATTAAGGTGGGCTTCCATTGAAGCGAATATTGAATTATATATATTTAAATAATGTGATGAAATGGGCTGAAAGTGAAAATGAGGCAACTTAATGTTTCAAAAAAATATATAGAGGTATAAAGAGAAATGATTGCATGTTTTATGGGCAATTGATAACGTTTTTTCCTGTGCAAACCGCACAAACGAAGCAGCAACAACATGTGCATAACCTGTGCTCCGTCTCTTTCTGCCAACCCAGCTCCGTCTCTCTCTGCCACCCATCGCCCCATCCCTGTCTGCCGCATTCGGAGGCGTGTGCAAGCAGATAACGTTGGCATTACGTCAGGATAACGTTGAAATTACATTTTTCACACAAGGACTGTCAGCTGTTCTGGCTTTTTCGTTGAGTGGGCGGCACTTGGGTGCCTTGCGGAATGGTACAGCTGACGACTGACCGTTACACATGCAAATTTACTTGCAGGAGCAGCAAAAACACATAACTGTTAAAGTTAAGCCACGTCCGACTGGCATCTCGTCTCGTTTTCACAGTGAGAGCGAAAGGGAGCGCCGACCCGCCGGCACGTATGCAGCGCGCGGACAGTGTGACCAGACCGCCGAAAAGTGTGTGGCCAATGTGTCAAGTGAATCATTGAGTTTGCCTCAAGCACGTTTAGCCTTGTTAGAAGTAACATTTTTTTGATGTTATGTTTACGATTTGAACTTTGAACAAGGAACCGAAAAACGATTAGCATTATTCATTGAAAATGCCAACAAGCTGATTAAATATTAAAAAAATCTGAGTTAATAATATTTTATTTCATATTTAATGTTTACGCTTGCCACCATTAAGTCCACGTTCTAGTCAGGCTGACCGCAAGAAAAGATGGATATGTGCCAGAAGTACCTCACAATATGCTGCCGAACACATATCCTCTTTGGTCCTGCGACGCCCTTGGCTTTGGCTTTCGCCTCGTTTAGGAGTTTGCCCCCTTCTTCTAAATGGAAATGGAGTCTGAAAGCGGGTGTTCTGGACTCCGTCGACCTGTGGCTCTCTGTGTGGCGCATAAAGTGCATATTATTTCTATAATAATTTCGCCCTTTTTTGCCACAGCTTTCCGTGTGTGTGAGCTTCAGGAGCAGAGATGCTTTCAAGGATTTTCAGTCAGACCCGTTTGGTCTCTCGTTTCGCTTTCTTTTTTCCTACTTTTTCGCCTATGCCAACTTTTGTTTTGCCACTGCTCCTCGCCGAAGACTCTTTTGCATGCCAAACCATAAATGTGCGAATTAAAATATAAAATGCAATTTACTTTCCATGTGGCTGTGCACCTGTACGGCTTTCCGTTCCGTCCCGCCGGGCTCACGGGGCGTATGTGGAATGCGAATGCCCGAGGCTTTGGCCAGACTTTGCCGAATAGTTCCGTGAAAACATTCTTGGGAAGTTTGTTGCCCATTTCCCAAAAGTTTGCCCGAATTGGGCAGTAAAATTAGCATATCTTCTAATTTATCAAATGCATTAAATGTGTTGCAATATTTACTTTTGCTTAATTTTAGTAACAGTACCTTATATTTAATAATGTGTTTGCTATGTGTTTGATATGTTGTATATTTATTTAATGGTTCAATTTATTCATAGTTTTATTCTATTTCAGCCATTTCAGTCTTTATTTTAATTTGGCTTACATTTTCCTTTCACTTTATTTCAAAACACAACTTTTTGTCTGACTTAACTTTTGGTTAACTTTCTCCTATTCACTTTCTTCGTTATAATTCAATTGAAGGAATCATTTTAATGGATTGATTTATGGCCACTTCAGAGCGAGAGAAGGTCAAGAGAATGGCTAGCCATTCTAGCCATTGGGCCAACATTTCAAGAAATAATGGAAATCATTCAACTGCAATTTAAATTTCATAAGCTTGGAGGCTCCACAAAAGGCTCATCTTTTGGGGAAGAAATCTCTTCAGCCAAATACAATTAATTCGATTAAAAGCTTACGCAAATACACAAAAAATGGACTTTGATTCGCATATTTGCCTAGGGTTCTGCTCCGATTTGAGTGAGAGGTTTGCTGAGCCGAAGTAAAAAATATTCGCCATACATCAGCAGAAAGTGGACGGACGGACTTGCTCGACCATTTCGCTCATTTGCAGATGCGTCCTGCGGTCAAAGTTCACTCAGGCAAGTGCGTCCCACAAACAACATCGCAACAGCTGCCGTGTCAGCAGCAGCGCAGAAAGAGACGGCCAGAGGCGGAGCGAGAGAGACGGGGATGGCGCAGGCGAGTGGGCGAGTGGGCGAGAGGGAGACGCAACCGATTATCTACCACAAATATGGCCGCTTCCGTAAAAATTGGCATGAAAAGGATTTCCGCTTGTCTGAGCAGTGGGGCATTTTCCTTTCCTCTAGCCGTCTTTTGTGTACCTGAGAGGCAATACACTGGGGAAAATATTTCGTAAAAAATCAAGGTCCTTCAACTGAAAAAATGTAGAGCGCATATAGAAATTACGACATTGAAAGTTATTGTTCATATTCATTTCAACCATTTTTAATTATTTTTATATAATTATTTTAAGAAATTGCAAAGCCATGAACTGTGAAAAAACAATGACCATGTCTCTTTTATTATGGCTAGAAATAGTTTAAATTTAAAAGCAAACATTTTAAATCTTTTTATGGATGCTTATAAAGAACAAACAAGTAACTAAATCTTTATTAATAAAACATAAGTCGAACCATTTAATTCTTTTTTGAAAGCAAAAAAATATCCTAAAGCATTAAAATACTGAAACAAATCCAAGTGCTCTGCGGAACTTTCCCAAGAATCTTGTTTTGCAATCCAAAATAGAACCCCACAGCTTTTATATAGATTTCGTTGAGTGCTCTTGCATTCTGATTTAGTTTTCTTTCTTTCCAATTCAACTCCAAGCCAATCGCAATCGCAGCACAAACCAATTTGCTATGAAAATTTCTCCTCTCTTCGAGTTCTGTTTATTAGCAAAACTGTCTGCTGCCCTGCTTTTCCCAGTTTTCCTTCTCTATTCCTACTCCTTCCATTAGTTTTCCTTATTTTTTTGGATATTTTTTGGGCGTGGGCGGAGGAAAAACTTCTGGGTTTGGTTTTCTCATTTGTTTGTCCATTGTTTGGCCCCGCTTTAAATTTGACTCTGCCAGCATATAGAATACATATACATATCCATGGGATCCCTCGTGGCCTCGCTTTCCCCACCCATTTGTCCATTATCGATAACTTTAAATGGCTTTGTGGGAATCTCTTTGGCTAAATAGAAAATTGCTGCGGACGTCCAGTTCTCGCAAATGAAACTTTTGCTTGACTGGCCGGTGGAAAGAGACAGCAGCACGCGGTTAGAAGGAGAGAGGCGACGGGCGATGGGCGATGGGCAATGGACGATGGGCAATGGACGATGGGCAATGGACGATGGACATACGGGGCAGGTCTCGAACTCAACTTCAATTTCAACGTCATTTTGTATCAATTACCTTTTAACAAGTTTCCATGGGCAGAAGCCCGCCCGTTCGAATTTCAGGGGGTTTTCCCTGCACGCACATTTCAAATATTTTAGTGCATTTTTACTGGATTTCAGCATTCGCTTCTATGTATTTTTGAAGTTCTTCTTCGTTTCGGGGCTTCCCGTTCGTTTTGGCTGAAACGGAAACGGCAGCAACAGCAAAACTTTTATCACGTATTGACGGTTGAGTGCCCCAAACGCTTTGACCCCGCCTGCCTCACGCCGTGACCTGTGCCCCCGTATCACCAGCACAGTGAGTGCTGACAGGGCAGGACCTATTTTTATGCTTTTTTTACTTTCAGGAAATAAAATAGGACTCCACGTACGCTTTCTTTTTGCTTCATTTGTTAAGACTGTTATTAATGGAATTCAAAAAGATTAACAACAATTTTGTATACCATGAAAGGTTGCATTAGTGAGAGATGACTGTGGATTAGAGTCCCTTCAGAGCTTAATGTATCTTTGGCAACTTAGATTTGCTCGCTTGCAATTACAGTAAAGTGTGTTCCTAATAAAATAAAATATAATCGAAATAAATAAAGTAAAATAGCATTTTGCACTTCCTAAAATTTAATAAATACCTATGTACCTTTACCTAATTCAATAATATTAATAAAACATAATGTGTATTGAATATTTATTTTTCATACTTTCCACCATCTTTAGTCAACGCTGAAAAATATTTTCACTACTGTTTGAATTTGTTTTACCTTCGGCTAGCCCTTTCCCCTTGTTTGTTCTCGTTTTATTCACCCCAACGAGTGCTCACTGTGCATAGGTGCACGGGACTTTTCAAGTGCATAAACGGTTAGATTGCTGTGAAAAGTTTCGGCTGCCCCCGTGACGCCCCCTCCCTGCATTTCCTTTAAAAGAGGGAAAGCGGGGGAAAAAGTTACTTTTTTTTTGCCGTTGGAAACGTTTTCAGCTTGAGCGCCAATGCGGCCAGCGTCAACGGCTCCTTAGCCTAAGCTGCCCCGCCCACCGCCCACCGCCCACGACCCCCTTTTTCCACTAGTCACCTTTGGCCCTTAGACCTCTCCCCCTTTTACCCCGCCCACTTTTCGCTCTGTGAAAAGAAGTTTTGCGAAGGCAAGCGTCCATTAAGTGCTGCCGTCCCTGTCGCACACTCTGTTGCCCTCTCTTTTCACAGTTAGTTTGGCCAAGGAAAGCGTTTAAATGAAATGAATTTCCCAAGTTGTTGTTTGTCCGCCTTTGCAGCTTAGCAGCGCAGCAAAGTATGCTATAGAAAGTGGGGGTACCCTCAGGGAAGGGTATTGTGGTGATGCCATATGACTAATGATTTGTATTCCAGATGAATTTCACTAGAAACATTTGCTAAGGATTTCAAAATAATAATCGGAAATAATAAATATTTTAAAAATAATAATCTGCAATATTTTGAGGTTTTTTACAGGCTTACGTTTGACAGATGTGAAATACTTGTGCACAATTATTTAAATATTTAAAGATATGATACACATATGTATATGTTTAAACATATAACATAATGGAGATTTTAAAACTTGCTTGTATTTTTTTTAGGGCTCACAAGTTTTACGAAATGAAGGAATATTTTTCAAATAATCTTCAAATATTTAAAGGTCGATCACACCTTGTAAAAATATTATTAAATAGTCGCGGATAATAAACATTTTCCAAGGGTATTTCAAGGCTTGTAGTCAGTCCTTTTTACAGGCTCACAAGTTTTTCGAGAGGGGTGGGCATGTGCGCCCCCTTTGCCTCCGCGCCCCTGTTTACTGACTTTGTTTATGTATTTTAACTATGCAGGCTGGCAATTATTTCAATTAGTTCATTATGTTGCCTGATTGACTTGCACTTGCCCCCAAGTACACACAACTATGTGTGGTGTCGAGGGAGGGGTAGGGTGCGGGGAAATGGGAAACACAAGGGGAAATCCCCGGGCTACTGGGGAAAACTTTCCCATGTCCTTTTCCTTCTCCGGTCTCTGAGCCACACGGAATCCCCTACGGGACACGCACCAAAGCCCAAAAGTTGTTTGTTAACAAGCACAATGTGTTAATTTAATTACAACAAAAACCCGATACGAAATAGAATGCAATAAAATGTAGTAAAAATGGGAAAAAGAGCTGGAAAACCTTAGCTTTGGCCAAAAAGTTTGGCTAATTAAAGCTAATGGCGGAGTAGAAAAGCTAAATTGGATTGCGGATGGCTATGGAAATAAAAAATCATTATTTATTGGTCTTGTACCTATTTTCGGTCCACAAAGGAGTTCAAGCTTAAAAGTATGGCCGAAAAGTTTTAACATTTTCAATTCCCCTTTTTTGATGTTAGGTTTTTTCTGCATTCAATTATTTTAGGCACATTTTAGTTCCGCCTGAACAATTCAAATTCTCGTTTCCCTCCCACCCTCTGTGATTCCCTGTAATTATCAATTTGTCCATTTGAAAATTTCCCTTAATTGGTGGCAATCAATTTGCACGCTAATTAAAATGTGACCAGCGCACACACACTCATTTAAATGCAAAAAAGAACTGCAAATGTAACACATAAAAAAGGGAGAAAACAAAAGGAAAAGCAGTGAAATTTGAAAATCAAATCAGAAAAGCTGTTGCTGCTGCCATTCCGCTGATGACGACGATGGCGGCTGTGATTGCTGGCGGTACTTAACTGCCAGCGACGGCGGCAACATGCAACTAGGGCGGCGCAGCAGCAACATCAGCCCTGCCCGGCGGCAATTACACAGCCCCGCAGCCCTATGGCCATCGCGTCCTCAGCATCCTTGTTGCAGCCCAAAAATATGGCGGGGCCAACCCCGGGCCCATCATCCTGCTGCCTTTTTATGATTATTTTCATTATTATGTGCTGTGCTTCACAGGCTCCACGAAGTTGCCACGGCAACCACATGGGCGCACCGCCAGCACCACTTGCCCTTCGCCCTTCGCCCCTTGCTCCTTTGCCCCGCCCAGAGCCACCCTTTAGCCGCCCTAAAACCACCCAATCCACCGCCCCAATTGGCAACGCTTGGCTAATTTTCATGTAAGGCTGCCGCCTTGTGTGCGTTGTTGTTGCCGCTGCCTTGCAAGGACATTGCACAGTGGTCCTGCGGATTGGGAAAACACTTTCCTCTGGTCCTGCAGAGTAGGCGATTAGGGCGGAAACTGCGCTTAATTGCGGCAGCTGAATGTGGGACTAGTGAGATAACTTAAGCTCAGTTCCCCAAAAAATATTTGTCTAAATATTAATTTAGATGTTTTTGAAGTGTTAAACCTTTAGTGATACAAAAATGATGAAATCGGTAAATAAAAATCATTCAAAATTATGTATATAATATTTATAGTGATACAGAAGTGAAAGTTATACAAAAATGTAGGCTATGTTAGCTAAAACTTTTCTGAATTCCCAAAAAACTATATCATATAGTTACGGTTTTCAAACCCTCAAATCAACCATACTCTTAACTTTGATATTTTCCATTTTTTAAAGCTGCAATATGTAAAAGTAAAATCAAAAATAGTTAAATTTTAAACGAATATACTATATTCATACCTTTTTCCATCAGTATAGGACCAAAACAACTGTTTATTTATGTTTACACTTGACTTTATATATTATCATACTTTTACTTCGTTTCTTTTTGTTTTTTAAATATTTTAAAGTTTATTTCTTGGATTGGCTCCACTGTCACTTGCCCCTCTTTAGCCCTGTGTATCTTCTCCTACTTCTTGTTGTTCTTTCTTTGGCTTCCGCTGTTGCTTGTTGCTGCTGTTGCTGTTGCTGCTGCTGCTGCTGCTGTTGATGTTGCTGTTGTCCTGGCTCATGTGCAATGCCTTTGTAATCACGCTAATAACTTGACTTTCGAAAGTAATTAGCCACATAGCGCAGTGAGTGAAAGAGAGGGTAGCTGGGGCAAGAAAGAGACGGCAATTGGCTGTCATGTTGCTGCTGCTGCTGTTGCTGCTGGTGTTGCCGCTGTCTGCCTTCGTGTTCTTGTCCCGCCCGATTCGCATTTGCTATTTTTGGTAATTTGACTAGCAAAACCAAACAAGCAGGCCCAGCTTGGCTTTGGTTTTGGCTTTTGGGCCTTGGTCCTCAGCCCCTGGTCCCCTTGGCTGCCTTGGCTGCCTTGGCTCCCCTGGGTGCCTGGGTCCTTGGATGCCTTGCTCCTGGCCTGGCCCATTTACCAGTGTCCACCGAGCACCACCGCAGACCGCCAAACCAAGTGGGACGAGAACAACACCAACAATTATTCCAAAATGGCCAACACTTGCCAGGAACATGACAACTAACAAATGCATAGGCACACCCGAACACGCGCCCACGTTCCCAGAAGGCTCTGAGGATTTCAGCCAGTTGGCCCAAGACATTTAACAATTTCAAGGATTTTTCAGATATTTTTCACCTACATACAAAGGCAAATAGACAGATAAATCAGGGAATTTCATGGAGCAAACCTAAATCAAGAATTAGAAAGCACACATCGATGAGAGCAGCAACATTTGAAGAACCCATTTTTAAATTGCTAGAGCAACTTAAAGAGGAAAACAAAGCTGGAAAAAATGAAGTAAAAAAGCAGAAAAAGCCAACAGCAACACGAGTTGCAAACACAAATTGCAACAAGAGCAGCCTCACCTTTGGCAACCCGAAAGCCGAAATCCGAGAACAATAAAACAATATTGGCAACAATGGCAGCAGCAACATGCGAGTCCCAGCAGCAACATCAGTGCTAGCAACCGCAAAGATATATGTGTTTGCGAAAAGGCAAAACATATATCGGAGTGCTACGAATAATTGAGTTGCCTGAGTCAGAGAAAAAGTCCTAATTACAGCGATTAATCTAGTGGCTGCAAGTCGGTTGACAAATTCTTTTGCCATCTCTGGGTCCATCATCGAAATCGCACTTGACTGACAGATAATTAATTTTTCATCGCCCTCTTGCCCACTCGACTTTCCCTCATTTTCATTGGAGCTTAGCTCGGCTTACGGGAATGCCTTTTCCTTCTGGCCAAGAAAGATGATTCGCCAGATTTAGCTGAGGTTGATTGCTGCGGGCCTACTAATTGAATTTGCGCTAATTATTTAATATTTAATTTGCAAACATGTAATGCATCAAAAATTAATGCTGCTCGTAATGCACAGAGAGAAATAGATAATATATTATAACAATTATTAATTACAATAATTTATTTAAGTCTTTTTCTGTTTCGGAGTTTTTAAAATTTCCAACTCGCTCTTGCCCAGAGCAATTTCAGGCGTTCTGCCGCCATTTTCACTCTTTTCCATTTGAGAGAGCAAATAATTCTTGATATATTTAATATTGATCCTTTTGTTTTTTTGTGTAATGTGATGAAATTTGCACAGGAGCCCTGGCTTTCTTTAGCCAAATTCTGCCGGAGATTTGGTCGGCTTTTAGGGCGTTTAAGACTCGTCTGGCGAGGGGAGTTCCCTCTTGATGCGCCCCCGGAAGGCGGAAATCGGACACTGGACGGCACTATAATGGAGCATTAATATCGGTTGGTGGTGGTGGTGCTGTTACGGCGGTGGCACGGCATTATTGCAGCAACATCGTCGTTATCAACGTCATTATCGGCGTTATCAGCATCATCATTATCGGCTTAATCGCCAGGATTGCCGACAGGAAGACAGGATATCAAATGGCAGTGGCAACAACAGCAACCATGGGGCACATTATGTGTGGCACACACCTGTGCCATTTCCCACCGCCCCAGCCTCTTCCCTCCGTGTCGCTCACTTGCGACCGGGAAATGGCCGCTCCACTTTATTACCGAGCACTGACTTCTGTCTCGTCTAGGCCGCAAAACTTAATTGCGCTTTAAATTTGTCTGTCTAGGGTTATACATATTTCTACCTATATATATCCCTGTATATATTTGTGTCCTGTCCCATGTTTGTTTGTGTTTGCTGCCGTTTGGTTAAAGCACTTTAAAGTAAACGAGCAAAAAGCACTTTGAACAACAGCCACTATGAAATCTATGCCGCCAGCTAGGACTTCACAAAAAATACAAGGGCCGGATCGGAATAATTTAATACCCTTAAAAACAAAAATGCCATTGTCACTTTTTCAGCTTGCATCCCACAGTTTGATTTTATAGTATATCATATCGAAAGCAAGAATCATGCACTCCAATGTCTAATTATGTGACTTTACTAAAATTGCCTAACATGAGCTTCTTTAAACTTATGTATAATAACAATTCAAAATAGATTTTAAACATAACCAATAAAAATATAGTTTGAATGTAGCGTACTTTGATATACTATACTTTGAATATACCATTCACCGAATATACAATTCCATGAATATACTGAATTTACCAAAATTTTACTATACTACACTTGAGTATATTATACTTTGAATATAAAATACTTTTAATATACTACACTATAAATATACCTTACTATAAATATACTTTTTTCCTGCGCAACTTATGTTAAGCAGATACTAAAAAAAAGAAATTTCTCTAATGACAAAATGTTGTCTGAAGAAATGTAGCTTTTGAGTCCCGGAAATATCTTTACAATCGAAGTTGAGGCATGCAAAAATAATGTTTAAATTAAATACACGGCGAGGCTCGACGAAGTGGGTCAGCAGCTTGCGAGCGAACTGTCTTGGGGTCTTGAGCAATCCTTGCGAGGAGCCTTTCATCCCGGATTCAGGATCCATTTGTAGGCCGTGTGAGGAGAGCAAACTTCGCCGGGCCGTTGGGAATTCGATGTTGCCTCTGTTGACTGTCAACTCATATATGGTGTATACGGTTTATATGTTTGTGTGGTGCGCTGCCAGTGTGTTAGTATGCTGCTGGTGTTGCAGGTTGCTGCTGTGGTGTTGCTCCTGTGCTGTTGCTGCTGCTGCTTCTGCTGCTGCTTCTGCTGCTGCTGCTGCCACTGACGATGATACTCGCATTTAAATTAACATTATTTGCATGCGGCGCTTACAGCATAAATTTCAGAGCTCCCTCTCTCCCGCTCGCACAGCCTCGCCCCGTCTCTGGCTGCCTGTGCGGTGTACTGTGTGTGTGGCGGTGTGTGTTTTGTGTGTGCATTGTTTGCGTTGCATATCATTCACACACCGCCACTCAATGGCAAAGTAAATTGCTTAAATATGGCACCCAGCCCAGCGTCAAGAACAAAAGCGAAATAAGAAAAACACACACCGAATTTCAGCTGTTTCATAGTGAAATTTGGCAACCCTGGCACAGTATATAGACTCTGTGTTTATTAGCTACTCAATGGGTTAAGCGCCTCAGGGCCCTGTCCCTTTTTAATCCCGAGATAAGGCTGACATAAAGGTAAATTCTAGGGACCACCACCACAGCAGTGTTGCCAAAATTAGTTTTGCCAAAAGATATATACGACAACACAGCATTCGATAAGTCCCTCATAAAGGGATGCTTCGATAATTGAGTTCCGTCGGGCCGTATTAAGTCGCAAAACAATGGCTCTGATTAATTAGTTCGAGATGTTGGCAGGCAGAAAACATTTCTGAATGGAAACCAGGGTAATTAGGTAATAAATACCTTGATTAACATAAATCAGCAGAATTGTGATTTGCTGTGGTATGAATATGTGCGCAAACACCTATCGCCTGGGTAAAAATTAAATTTAAAGACATCGGAAATCGGTTAACACATAAGTATTATTGTAAACTATTCAGTGCAAAGTCGTATCCCATTAAATAAAGTAATTTCTCGCATTTATCCTTTTTGTTGCCGCAAACATTTTTCATTCTTCTGGCCGCGATTAATTTTAACAAATATTATCCAGCAGTGAATGCACTCCATTAATGCAATGCAATTATGGAGAGAGGTCCAGTGCGAAACGAAAAATGGTCCAAGAGGTGGCTGGGTAATATAATTATAATAACTTAATCAGGTGGCGCTAGGGCAATAAACATTAAAAACATGCAAACTCCAGGAGGGGCGGGACAGGTGTGGGGCGAGAGACAGTTTACTGCATCATAATTTAGCCTGGCAACCCTTTTTTGCAACCCCCTTCTGCGCCAATGTAGTTTTATTGCACACACTTTTTGCAGGTCGTTGGCGGAAAATATCATTATTAAATGCACTTGCTTCGCCTATAAATATAATTCTTATCGCATTACGTGGCCCAATATCCGCAGTGTTTTATCTCGCCACCCTGGCAGCCCTGGCAGCCCTGGCAGCCCTGGCAACCCTGCCACTGCGCCATTCCCCCCGCTTATTTATGGCAATAATAAAGTTGTTGGCAACATTTTATGTGTTTTGCTTGCAAAAAGGAGTCAACAGATTTGCTTGTAATTAAAAATTTGTGTTTGGAGCATGGCCAGGGCAACTCTGGTTTATGAGTGGTTTAAAAGCACACACACAAACAGTTGTGACAATTATTTAATGGATTTTCGTCCTGCACTGAAGGGGCTTTTTTAGGCAGGATGGATTGTAAGTAAAAAGTGTTCATTTTATTTACTTTTTGTCAAAGAGATATATTTCATTATAAAAAACATTTATTTTCATATATATTTTCGGCAGTAGAGTTCAAACTGAAATTAGTTCCAAACTTTTATTTATTTTCTTATGTGTGTTATGCGGTTCTTTGAATCTCCCTCAAAATGACTTTTTGCCTCAGAATCTCTTTCTTTGGCGAAGAAGTGGACAGTGGGATAAGCTAGATGAAGGAAAACGGAGCCGGAGCTTAAGCTTGTAAGCCGAAAATAAACTGATTTGGTAACGCGCACATGCAGACGCAAACTGACTCAGATGGCCCATTGAAATGCAGCCGAGAATATTTTCTTATTGAGAAATATGCAAACGCTGCAAAAGCACAGCTCCTTTGAGGCTCGGGGGCTAAGGGTGAGGCAGGGGTTAAGGGTGAGGCAGGGGTTAAGGACGAGGCCGGGGTTGTGGGGCAACTCTTTTACGCTTCAGCGCCTCCATGGAGGAGCGCAGGTCATAGGTCATGCCACCCCATCTGCATCGATAAGCCAGAGATATGCATTTAATTGGCAGGGGCTAAGTGGCGTGTGGCGCGTACTTAAAGTCCTTAAGTGGATTTTAATATTCGATAAACAAATAATTAAGTGTGTGCTTCAAAATGGATTAAAAGCTCGACGAACGTTTAACGAGGAAAACGAGTGTGCCAGGTATGGGTAATTACCATCACAATGGCGAGTGGAATACATTTTTGATTCATTGTTTTCAAAAAAAAGCACGAGTTATTTACGAAATAAAAATAACATCAATAACTTCAAAAAATTTGGCATAATTTATGATGATGATAAGATAAACTATATAAATTTAAGCATATGAAAAATTAAAGGAGCAAATCTTTCTTTTTAACATGGAAATATTTTCATTGAGTTTGGTTAAAATATTTAGGTTAAACGATCTGTTTGAAATTTATTTAAAAGGTATGATTGATTATTGGGGAAATGTGAAGCTCTAGTGTTTCTAGTAAATGTTATTTTGTTTTACATTTTAAACAGTTAAACTGTTATATTTCAAAGAACTTTTTCGGTATTTGCAAAATATTGATACTTGTTAGGCATTTCAATTTGCTTCGTCCCTTAAATCCTTTCCATACTTTTTCAGCCTTTTCTTGGCAATAGCAAAGAGCCAACATGTTCGCCATGTTCGCACGCCTGAGGCGGGTCAGCAAAAGGGGTAAGGAGGTGGAAAATGCGGAAAATGGGGAATGGAAATCCCCTTTCCCCCGCCCCCTCCGGATTGCATCTTGGCAAATGCTCACAAAGGCACGCAGATTGGCCGGGAATAGACCACATATACATATATATATGTATAAATATATATAGATATAGATACAGATACGTATGGCTCCCTCCGCCCACTTGACTTGGCTAACATGCTTTTGGCTCACCACTTGGCCGCATGTCGTCCCCCAGTTTCCCAGCCCCCCTTGCCACGCCCATGCCAGCCCCTTCCAACGCCCCACCCTCCTCTTTGTCGGTCTGCTGCCAATTCTGGAATATTCTTGGCAGCGATTTTAGCCACAATTACAACATCTTAATGGGAACAAGGCTGGCCAAGCGAATATAAGTACTAAAAGGTTGGGAAGTAACTGGCCCCGATTTCTTCCAGTGCCGATGGAGAGGTGAAAGTCTTTCGCCCTCGCGTTTGATTAGTTGCGAATGATTCTGGGAAATTGAAGATTATTTTGGAGGTGGGCTTTTTCTACATCTTGGAGCTTAATTAAATTTTGTGTATCCACTGATAAGGCTATATATATATAATTATATATCATATATGTTTAAAAAAAATATAAACAAAGATTTACTAATCACATTTTTTTTTCTTTGCAGGTAAATGACATTTACACATCTGCCTATGAACTGAAATAAGAACTAAATGTCTAGTAAGGGTGAGACTAAATATATCTTAGCATACGTATGTTATTATACGTCAATTTCCATTTCATTATTTCGTCATATTTTTTTAACAAATTGGTAATCTATTTTTCTCATATTTTTTCTGGCAGCATCATCAAATATTTATGTCATATGGCCAATATATGCACGGATATGCGATTGATGCTGCAAGGAGATATCCTTGTAAATGCCTTTGGCTTATTTGGCAGAACTTTCTGCTTTCTCTCTACCCCTTGCGAATTGAAAAAATATATAAGTAAAAAAAGAACAGGAAAAACACCTTCAAGGTCTGCTGCCAGAAAAGCGGAGGAAAAGCGAGCGCGAATTGAGTTTTGAAGAACTTTTGAAAAAGCGCTTCAGCGTGAAAACGGTCGTTCAGGTGTTGGCCACGGGGCGGGGGCGTGTCAAAGGGAACTTTCTCCCCTTTCCAATTTTAAATGCTCGGGGTGCAAAAAGTTTTCCCCGCGCAGCGTGTAATTTCCTTGTAGTCAACTTGAAATGCTCTCAAAATGCATTTGCATGCCGCCCCCTGCGCCTCGGTTGCCATGGCGTATGCGTAATATTAGTTTTGGCGTGCGAAAAGATCTCATGGCAAGCGGAGGAAAATGAAAAAAGTGCGGAAAATATAAAAAAGGGAAAATCAAATAGAAAACTTGTTAAAAAATGAACCGCAGGGAGCTCAGGGATGTGGAAAATGGGTAAACAAGGCACAACAAAAGCCTGACTGGAATAAAATGCTGGCAAAAAATGCAATTAAAACTTATGATTCGTAAAATGAAGTTGATAGATATTTAATATTAGGGAATGGCACTGGGATTCCCAGGAGGAAATGAACATTTTTTTAAATGGTTTTAAAAAATTAGGAAAATTCTCCTTTCTTGGAAGGCATTTTAGAAGTCCCCGCTTTGGTAATAGCTGCTCAATTGCTTGATCCCTATCACTTTATGGATTAATTCGCTTTTCGATTTTTCGGAGGTTTCCTGGGTTTTTCCAGTCTCCTTTGCCCATGCTAAACCCTTTGGACAGCTGTGGCCAATCCTTGTTATTCAGCAGTTCGAGTTGATAAATTTGTCTGATTTGTGGCCGCCTTTTTCGCCTTTCCCCGATTTTCCAGCTTTTTGTTTCCTTTTCTATTACCAACTCCCTGGGCTGCCAACTCATGCTTGCCTTCCCCATTTTCCACCGCCAAACACTTAATTCATTCGCAATATGCTGCCAAAATATCAGTTGGCAAGCCACTAACTCATCCCCCCCCCCCCCCCCCCCCCAGCTTTTGTTTTTTTCCAATTTGATGCTGACGACGTGGAAAAATGTTTGGTAATTATTCGGAATTTGGATAATTACAATGGCGCATGCTAAAAATGTTGCAAATGATGTGGCACGAAAATATCTTAAATTTTTGGCCAACAGTTTCATTATGTTTTTTTTGGAAATGACAAGGACAATGGAGGAGTGGCAGGAGGAAAGGGTCAGAGTGGAGGGATAATCTCTATGCAGCCGCATAATTCTGCGGTTTTTCTGTTGGCCAACTGAACGTGAAGGCCAAATTTTAGAGATGGTACAAGTAATTTGTAGACCATGAATAATTTTACATTATAGTTGGAAAATAATTTCATTTATTGTCATTACCATAGTGAAAACGCTAAGCTCATACCTTTTTGAATATATTGCGCTTTTAACACAAAATGTATGCCTTTGCTATAGTGCTTGGATTACAAAAAATCTTTTGTTGGTGCTTACACCAATAGATTTAACAATATATGATTCACTGCGTTACTTTCTTGCTTGCTTTTGATTGAAACTATTCAACAATTATCCGGTTTTTCATCATTTGTAATAGCGCCTTGTTTTATGGACACCCATTTACTTTGGAAATCTGTTGGTTAGTTATACCAATGGTTTCAACAATATCTGATCCACAATCCCACTATTTTATGTTGGTGATTTTTACCATTTGTAAGCCAAAATTTTTTTTATAAATTTCACCAATGATTCATCAATTCCTAAGTTATTTTTGTATATTATTTATAATATTTCATTCATATTGATAAGTTTCACCAATGGTATTACCAATTTTACCATATTGTGTTTCTTTTCACCAACGGTTTCAACAACTTATCAATGGTTTTGAACAACTTATCATCTTGATCGGCTAAAGTTCCAATATCCAATTAGTCCTTTTCCATTGATCATCCTCAGTTGGAGGATCGCCACACATCTCCATCCACTTTCACATCAGACCGACTGAGTCGCATCATCCTGGTCCTGGTCCATGTCCTGGTCATCCCTATTTCCATTCTCCCTCCCATCTCACATTTCAATTGTCCGGCTGGCGATTCATTCGCTTGCGGCCGTGAGTGTGTGTGCGGTTTAAGCCTCATTTCCTTGCACTTCCGTTTCTGGCATATGAGCACTGAGATAGTGGCTTAACCCATGCCGGCCAAGCCCAAACCTTAACCCCGCACATTTAGAATGGCACTGGTAAACTGCTCTTTGGGTTGTTGGGCTCTTTTGGTCTGCTGAAAAATGCAAAACTTTCATTTGCACTCGGTGCTCGTTAGGGAGCGAGACGGCACGAGGGGGTCTAGAAAGAGAGGGGTAGATGCGGGACAGAGGGAGAGGGCCTCTGCTCGTAGTCCCGGCCTTTAACTCGGTTAGAGCCCGGTTAGGAGCTTGGCCATCCCGTTTAGCATTGCCCAGCAATTTATTAGAGTTTTGTTTTCCTGCCTTTGTAGTGCACAAGAATGTGTGTGTACATATAGTTATACATCCCACCACCCCTTGCCCCCTAATTCCATCTTCTTTTTTGTTAAACTCTCTCGAATTGCATAAGTAAATAACGCACGTAAATGCATTTTTGCACAACAAGAAACAACAACAGCAGCAAGGGAAAGATTTTCTGGCAGTTTCGGTTGTTTCGGGTGAGTTAGAGGGAAATTCACTAAAAACTGTAAATTAAACAACAGCAAAAATTCAGAGAAAAATACTAGAACAGCGTTGGGAAAACAAGGTGGCACTGTAACAGCTGAGAAAATACACTAAAATGCTGGGCGTGCCAAGGAAAATATTGGGATTTCTTTGCGGACCGGAAAAGTAATAAAAGAAATTCATAGCGGTTTTACCGAGGGAATCGCGAATAGGAAATTAAATATATAAATAAATAGAAGAGTAGAAGAGATTATAAAATATACTAAAGTGTGGAGGAGTTTAGGTGTACTTTGCAGACTAGATAACCCTATCACAACCATCATAAATAACCTCAAATTACTCAAGTTTGTTATAAGTTTTTACTGAATCTGCCCGCTACTGCTTCGATTTGCCGATATCCCTTAAAGTCGCAATTGTTTCGAGTATTCCATTGTTATTTTGGGGATAATTGTTTTTGTGGTCACACAAAGCCGAGCTTCCAGAACACTTCGCCAGGTGTCCCCGTGCCCAGATCCACCTTTCCAAACTTCGTTTCGAACTCTAAGCCCCTGCTGGAGGCAGAACTTGCCGAGGTTTGCTTGAATTTACCTGGTCAGGCCACAAAACAATTTTACAAAATATATTTAATACACAAGTTTGCTCAGTTCTGTTTGGGTCTTTCTCTATTTTCCCCCTTTCTAGTTAGTTTTGCAGTCGGAGACCCGAACATTCAACCCGGCAGGGGGAAACTTCTCGTTGCCGACTTTTTCCTTGGACTTTAAAGTTTTGCATGTGCCATAAAACACCTGCTCCTCACCTGGTTCTATATGGGTTCTTTCCTTTTCGTTTTCACCCGGACTTTTCTTCTTGTCTCTCCTGATTTTTTTTCTTGTCACATTTACGTTTACATGCTGGCAAAACAATGTGGCGGAAAAGGCGGGGGAAAGTGCATTTCACATGCAAAACTTTGCCATTTTTTGGGCCTCCGTTTCCTTTTCTTTTTTGCGGAGGCGCTTGGCATACTTTTGGGCGGAAACTAGACTTAATTGATTTGCAAAGTGGAACGTAAAGCGAGTGGCGATCAAAAAGGAAAATGTAACAAACACGAGAGCGAAGGGAAAATCCTATTGAATAGGCAGCATCCCTGGGAAATTTGCGCTGCAATTTGAATTCTTCGCCTGTTTTTTATTTTTTCTGCTGGGCTCTGCCGTTTCCCTCATCTTTTTGCTGTTTTGTCTCTGGCGAGCAGACAATGCAGGTATGCAAACTATGGCTGGCAAAATGTTGGCAAAACGGTTCGGTTCAGTGGTTTCCCGGCAGCATTTCCCCCATTTCCCCAGCGCTTTCCCAAGTGCTCCGCCCACCGCCCTCCGGCCAAATAATCAATATTTCTTCGCATGTGACTCAAATTAACAAGGGACTTTTCCCCCAGACGGTTCAATTTAAAGTGGTTCGGTTCAGTGGTTCGCTTTCAGTCTGTATCTTTGTTTCGGTTTTTGTGTTCAGTAATTATTTTATGTGTTTCCAGCTTCAGGGGAATGTATTTCGTGATGTAAAAAATTAGAGATATTTAAAATATTTTTTAATAAGTTGATTGTCAGTATTCCGTAATAACAACCTTTAATATTGATGATGTTTATATGTGAACTTGAACGAACTAAAATCTCCTAAAAACAGCTGCGATTACAACCTATAATTAAAATTAATAAGATACATTAAAAAGCATTACATTCGCTTGAAAATATGTTTGTTATAGATTATAATTGCTGCAAGTTAATATATTTTTAAGTATATAAATATTATGGTATATAATTCCTAATAATAATAAAACCATTTTATAAGAAGGTGTCAAAGTGTGTTCCCCTACAAGCTACCTCTAAGTAAGCTTATTGTTTGCAAACACTCCGAAGGACTTGCCGGCTCAGATATCCCCTTAAATCCACCTGATTCTCGCATTTTTCCCAGCGATTCAGAGGCAGGCCAGTCGAATGTCCAGCGAACGACCCACAGTTCTCGACCATCACTCAAAAGTCGTTGTTGGCTCGCCTCGAAGTGAGCGGTTCAGTGGCTCAGTGTTCCGGTTCAGTTCCACTTCGATTTGGCCTGCGCCCCTCCAGAATCCATCAGTCGAAGGATTCCCCCATCCGACAGCATGAAAAGCGAGCAAAAAAGGGAATCGACACAGAAACTGAACCAGGGATTCCACCCCTGCATAATTTTGCGGCATGCAAAATGCAACAGTAACATTTCTAATGCCTCCCCGTTCGACGGTGGAAAAGCGCAGGCGGTTGTGGGAAAATCTAGGGGCTGGGAAAGCAATCTGCAAATGCTTTGTTGCCAAAGCATTATTAAACTGGCATTTTCATTTCTGCCCGCACACACACACACAGATAAGCAAGCATATTTTGGTCCGGCAGCAGGAAGTGGGGGCAGTGGAAAAGGAGCATTTTCCATCCTCACCCCCACGTCACCGGGAAATCCCGCTTTTCACATTTGAATTTGGAGTACTCGGTTTCAGTCAGATTCACTTTTTCCAGGTTTGCACACATCAAACTGCTTTTGCAGTCCCCTCCTCAGAAAATGCCACCCACAGAACCAAAACCCTCTAGAACATCACTCCTCGAAAATACCATTGAAGTGTAAACTGCTGACTTTAAATGCTGGGACTAGAAATCATGAGCGAGAATTCTGGAAAAAAATTAATTAAACAAATTTGATTAAATTAAATATAGCACAGTTTAAAAGAAGCCTTTCCCAACAATTCTTCTAAAACACTGGTCAAAGGGAAGCCATAAATACGATCTAAGCCCAAATAAATTTGGAATTCTTTGGGGTATCATAAAAAAGGGTATCAACAAATTTGGAACCCACAAAAAACCAAAACGGAAAATTCACAAACAATTTTTCGGCGGCGACAACAAAAAGGGGCATCCACATCCACAACTACTGCCACATGCACGTCATTATGGAGTGTGCACGGCTTTATAGGTAGGGCTGCAGATACGGATGGAGCAGATACGGCGGCGTATAGCGATGGCTCTTCATCACGCCGAGGAAAGTCGGGGAAAAGCGGGGAAAGCTGGCAGAATAGCAGCAGAGAAATAATAATAATGCGCTCGAGTGGAAAACGTAGCCGGGCAACAAAGTAGAATTTCCTTTACATTTCTTTGTCGCCGTACTGCAGATGAGTATGTGGCTATGTCCCGGCCATATCCCCCTCTCCATATACCAAATACCTCCCGAACTCCCCCGGTTTTCCGTGTGATGAGCGCTATTGATAATGCCAAATCCCCCTGCATCCTTGGCTGCTCTTTTATAGTGCCTGCAGCATTCCTGCCCCGTCGTTGTCCTTATTGTTGCCCCTTTTGTTGCCATCCTGCGTCCCTTGCTGCACTGCGACAACATCGGAACCAGAACCAGAGCCAACAACTGCCACATCACATGCAAAACACTGTCTTGTCTTTCGCCTAAGAGCATAATCAGAACGAGATCCTTATCTCGGCAGCGCGCTGTTCTGGGGAAAATATCAAATTTAATTCAATAAAGAAATGCATTTGCCCCATCAAATTAGCAGGGAACTCGAGATGGCACAAGGTGAAGTTGGGATAGCGGAGAATATCAATTCAATTGTGCAGGAAGCCATAAATTGACATCAGATAATAGAATAAATTCAAGGAGAGTCATTCATTTAATATTTAGGCACAAAAATATCAGATTTAATTGAGCAGCAGGCTATAAATTGATACCAGATAGCGGAATACACTTTAGAAGAGCCATTAAAAAATTATTAAACTCTCAAGCTAAACATATTAAAATAAAATACCAAATCCTAAAAATACTAGGAGGCTATAAATTAAGATCCGATTTTAAAACAATTTTATGAAGAGCCCTAAATTAAATTTTAAAGTGTAATACAAGAAGTAGAAGCAAAACAATATGCAAAAACTTTGAGTCAATTTCAACAATTAGAGCCCTTCCCCTTCTACATTTTGTGGCATTCTTCTGGCCAAAGTGATTACTTGGCAACCCTTAAAAAAATACCATACATCTTGTAATCGTTCTCTACTTTGCCACCCACAAAAAAGGGTAAACAAGAAGTTTGCCCATAATCAGCGCGTAATATTCAAAACCCATTTCTTTTCTTTTTCCCTTCCTTTTTTGGATTCCTGACCAGGTTCACCATTATCTATGGCTGCTTTTTGCCGCACTTTACCGATTTCTCTTGCCTGATTTTCCATCCATCTGGGGTTTCATTCCCTATACCCTTTATTTTTGTGAATATTTTTGCTGCTAGTTTTTCTTCTGTTTCCTCCTCTGGTCTCCATTATTTTGTATTTTGTATTCCCTTGCGCTCGATTTGTGTGCATCCAAAAAGGGGGCGGTGCGGAGAAAGGGGGCGTGTGTGCGCTGGCATAATACGCTCTATCAAACAGAGAAAACTGAGAACTCGCAACGTCGTCAACCGGCGGAAATGTCTTGGTCCCCAGCGGCTAGGATATATATACCATGCCACACTATGTGTATATGCATGGCAATGATGATGGACCGTCAGTGGAAACCGGAAGCTGGAATACCCAGTGATTTAAATACATTTACTCGCCGCAGTATTCCGTTTTTATTTCTGCCATTTTAATTGGCTCACACTCGCGATCTTGCTTCGCATCTTGGCGGATTGAATGGCAGCGGGAAATGGGAAATGGGTTTGGGCGCCATATTGTATCCTCGAAGATTGGAATAATTTTAATTAAGCCTCAAGGAAACCGTCACCCGCGAAACCAACTTCCGCCAGTTGGTCAAACCGAAGTGGAGTGGCTGCCAAGTGGAAAAGTGGAGCACTGCGGCGGTGGATATAGCATTTCCATCTCCATTTCCATCTCAATTTCCCCTCGCACTCAAAGGGGGGATTGTGTAAAGGACCGATGAGCAAACAATGAATTGCAGTTTAAACCGCCGCCGTCGCTCGAGGACAACAATTGTTATCGAAGCGGATTTTATCAGCACGCCTTTGAATTTATCATCGATACAGCAGCAATTAATATCGAAAATGTGGTGTTATCGAAGCGGGTTTTAGAAAAACGCACCTGCGCTAGCTATCAAAGAACCAATCTTTGTGAACGTTTTTTCAAAAAAATATCCAGGCAAAAAATGCTTAATTTAAGCAGGATTTTTACGAAATCGCCGCTCTAACGATGCCATTATATGCCAAATATATATACCAAACACTTATGTGCTATGTATTTTGACAACCCGTAAAAAGTAACAAAAATACCATAAAAAGTTGACAAAATCCCCAGAAATAACGAAAACTGATAGATAAACATCGAACTCGGCGAAAGTTTGGGCCACAATGTAGAGAGACATCTCCATTGGACCCTCCCCTAAATATTTATTTAAAATGTTGCGTAAGTCGAAGGGGGCACGTGGGTGGAAACGTTTTTTGGTTCACGTTCGCGAGGTAAAAACGTTTTACGATGAACTCGAATTGATATTTTTTCAGCAAAACGAATTTTTGAATGTGCTTCGCTACCTTCTGCCTCTACCCTTAACCCTCGACAGGCCCTCGCATCATCAGTATCTCACAGTGGTATCTTTGTGAAATGAAACTATTCACAAATAAAATAAGTTTACCAAAATTTTAAAATATTTATCAGGAACATTTTCGTAAATTCAATGTAGATCATAAGAATACTGCTTTTAGTATCTCCTGTACTTACTTCCCTTATTTATTATATTTTGTTAACAAAGCTTGGAGATTCCTTCAATTGTTCTATTTATTTATAAAGGTAGGGGGTTTCCTTAGTTCCACTTAAGTTTTAAAAATATATTAGGAAAACTGTTTGATTGTGGACCCACTGTAAGACTTTTCCGGCACGTGATGGTGAAGCTGGATGCCTCAAAAAAGGGGCAGGCTAAGGGGGAGGCGGTGAAAGCTGGGCGGCGGAGAAAGGGGTGCTGGAGAAAGGTGCGGGGGGTGGCGACGTCGATAAGGACGCACCTGCTCCGCCTGCGGCTTTCTTTGCTCTCGATTGAATTTCCACCGCTCCCGCTTTCGCCGAAAAGGGGCGTGGCAGTCGCTTTCCGCCCCCGCTTTTATACCCATCAATTGGCAGCAGCTGCCAGGCATTTTTTAATTTAAGGCTGCGAACAACAAAAAGCAGAGGTAAAGAGCGAAACATCCCGCAGAATTTAAGGATTTAATGCGCTGCATGTGCAACACACTGCGTATGCGTAATATAATTTTAAGCACTCGCCACCCGCCCAACACTTTCCACTAAATGCTTTCTCCCGCTCTCTCTCATTGCAGGTAAATATTGGCAGCAAATATTTGAGCTACGTTCTTGTCTCCGGCACAATCGACTGGGGAAACTGTCACGCCCAGATTGAAAATGCCCGCCCGTCCCCAGTCCCCATTTCCCCAGCATTTCCCCAGCATTCCCCCCTTTCCTCCGATTTCCCCCAACGCAAATCGCCGGGGCTTATTCACTTGTGAGTAAAAGTTGGCCAGAGCCAAAAGCAAACTTGCCCCACCCGCTGGCAAAGAAATGAGGGATAATGTTAGATCGAGCATATAGAGCATATAGAGCGCACTACGGCACAGTGGCGTGCAAAAGGGGGTCTGTTTTCCGTTCAAACAGCAGAGACATTGGCAAGGATTAGAAATGTGCCATCCGGCGAGTGTGCGTGATGCTTTGTGAGCGGGAAGGGGTCGGTTTTTTAAAACAAGTAGTCCAAGCAGGGGCGATTCGTGTAAGCATGATAAAAGCTTCTGAAAGTGTCTATACATTGAAATATTACAAAATTCTGGCAGAACATTTATTTATAAACAAAAGCATTGATAAGTGAGATGCACTCTTTCAAAACATTTCAATTTTACAAAGGGTAAAGAAGTGTTTTTTCCTCACTTTTATATATCACTTTTATATAAGTTTTATATGTAAATATATATTATTTTACTTTAGTAGAGTTTTCGTTTTTCTTGCATTTTTTGAAACACTTACATACGTTTCTAAATTATGTAAGAAAGCTAGTAAAGCTTATATTCATTACCCTAACTTAAAAAGGTTTTTGCAATAGGAATATGTGCCAAGAACTTTTCGAAGCCTCCCTTGACCTAATACATCTAGTATTTGCTATTCTGTGCCCCTTAAGCCCCCTGTTCCTTGGGTTAAGAGAGCATAAACTTCTTCGACTTGTCAACAGAGTTTTTTCGCCTTTCTCCAGCTTGTTCTTGTTTCATTGCATTTTATCTCTGCCTTGTTGTGCCCATCCAATTTTTTTCCGTTTTGCATGCAGGAAAAGTCGGGGGAAAAAGCATCTCAAGTTTTCAGCTCCTGACAGTCAAAGGGATTCGGGGGGCTAGTGGCAGGCATGTGTCAATAGCAAAGGTTCCACCTCATCAAACAGTCGGTGGCTCTGCGGCATTGGTGGTGGAGGGGATGTTCTGCTGGTGACCCACATCCCCCAGTACGCACCGGTCCTGATTGAGAGCGCAAAAAGCCCCCCTCGCAGTCGGGGGGTTAAGTGCCGCCAGCACGGGCTGCAACGGGTTAAACGCAGGACACCAAGACAGCGTGCAAGTGTCAAACTCGATTGCCTAAAAACACACAGGAAGAAATATTATTTTTTAGAATAGAAAAGTTGAAGAATGGATGCACAAACATAAGGCGTAAAATAACCTATGAAAATACTATTTTTCTTAGTGTTTTCCATGTACATTAGTTTTGTATATTTCTCAAAATAATTCAAATTTGTAGCTGTGTAGAAGCAAAAATAACAAAAATCGCCGACTGCAACTCTCGCTTTTTTCCAGCATCTTTCACCTGGCTGAAAGTTTTCCTCTGCCTTCTCGCGTTTTTTCCTCTCTCTGGCAAATAAAAGTCCTTCAAATGCCACAATGCGGTGCACCTGAGACAGAGATACAAATGGGGAGCCGGGGAGAAATGGAGAAAGTGGAAGGAGACAAGGAGCCGCCGTGACACTTGTTACGCGATGGGCTACGTGTTAAACGCATTTCCGCCACTTGAAAGTTTCTCTGGCGCTGAAAAAAAAAACGAAAAAAAGAAAGGAGAGACAGAGAAAAGGATTTCGCATAAATGCGGGGCGAATGCTTTGGGTTTTGGCCCAAAGTGCATGTGGGACTTGAACTTTGATGCAGTTGCCTGCGATGCACTGATTGCTGACTTTATTGAGTTGCGGTCTGGTCACCAAAATAGCAGATCCTTTCACCCCGGGGATCGGCCAAAAGCGAATTCAGGCAGAGCAAAGCCAGCCAAAACGAATCCCAATGGAGCATGTAACCAGAATGCACATTTTAGTGACCAAATAAATTGGTTAACCGAATGCACTTGCCTTTGCAAGGCTAATCGAAAATCGAACGCATTTTAGCCAGCTTTATTTGATATTTTAGCAGCGAGCGGCAGGTTCCTACAGCGTATTATTAAAATAGCTAATTTCAGAGGATGTAATCTATATTTTAAATATTTCAAATAGTATACCATAGTTAAGCGCTGAAGTGATTTTAAAACTACTTTCCATCCTTTTGAAAATCACTCTTTGAGTAAGCTTCACCGTAGCCCCGTTAAGCACTCAACTTATGCCACAAAATTGCCCCAACTCGTTCCGCAACTCATTCTTGGCCATATTACGCATACGCCGCGTGGTCTCCCCGTAAAACATTTCAGCACTTTGCCCCCACTTCCCTCGGTTTTCCCTCGGCCCTCGTCGCATCTCAGCATTACGGGGCACTTTTTAACTGCTGATACCGTGGCGAAAAACCAACTTAATTATATTTAATGAAGAAAAAAAGAAGCGTTTAAGCCAATGGGAAAAGCGGCTGTGGGGCTGTCCCTTTAAGCAAACGCGAGCCGGGCCAAAAGAATCAATATTTGCGGCCATAAATACTGGCAACTGGAAAAGGGCAACTGGTAACTGGTTGCCGGTTGCAGGTTGCTGGTTTCTGGTAACCAACGACTGCAACTGGCAGTTACTGCAGCTGGGCAACTGCCACTGCCACTGCGGTTTACTGTGCGCATTTACTGCCGAAGAGCCGCCGTGCGGTTCGTTTACGGCTCCAAAAATACAGCATTGCCACGACCTCTGACGATTTTCCTTTGACGGTTATTGAGTAGTGTTAGCCAAGATTTTCTCTCATGCCAGCGGGGATTTTTAAGCCCTGGAAACACACAGGTGTCATGGGGAAATTGTTAAAGCAGCTACACAAATATCGCGAATTTCTGAAATTGACACCTTTTTTTAGTCATTAAAAAAGCTCGACATGTTTTTTAATTGTTGTATCATAGCGTTTCGAGTGCTATATGACTTTCTAGATATAACTCAAAATAAGTTGAATAGCTTTACATTGATAAAATAATTAATTCAATTATGCTTACACATTCCTCTCTAGGGCTTGTCTAAGACTCCATAAAAGTATATGGCAACACTGCCAAAAGAATGAGAGGTTGGCCACACTATCAACATATTAGTATGCACCAAATTAGGCACTGTTCACACCAATGGAAGAACTCGCTAATTTTCCAACACTGGTGGTAAATCTGAAAAAATGTCTTAGTTTTTCAATGACCTTCACGAACATATTGAATTTGTAAATTACTTTGGTTTCCATATTTTCTCTCACTGCTTGTCCTTAACCCTTGGCAACTTTGTGCCTTGTTCATCCTTTTGGCTGGCAATCAATTTAAAGAAATATTTAAATGTGAAAATAAAAAAATAATCAAGTCGACCAGCCATGAAAATGCAGCCACCGTTGGCAATTTCCCGGCATTTTCTTTATTTTCCCCTCTCTGGCCACGTGGCGTATACGCATTATAGTTGCCATATTTCCGCTGCCTTCGCCCCAGGGGGGCGTGGCGTGCCCCATGGCTGACGTGACTGAACGTGTGGGTAGGAATGACAAAAAAGACAAAGCTCTTGTTGTTGCAGGTTGCAGGTTGCAAGCTGCCGATGTTGCAGGTTGCTGGTTGCAGGTTGCCCCTGTTGCTGCTGCTGCCGCTGAGCGCCACTGTTATTGTTGCCTCTGCAGCCGCAGTTAACTGATGTTGCTGCTGCGTTGCCAGCACATTTTGCCACCTTTTGTTGGCCATCCCCTAGTGCCCAAGTTTTATGATAATTTCCATGTTATTATGCGCAACTTTATTACACCGCTGCCCTGTTTATTTAGCCAAGGGAACAGGGGGTTTTAGCCAGGCATTTTCGCATTTAATTGCGGTTCCCGCCAAGCGGTTCAACCCCCCCATTAAATATCCCTTTTAATTGGGATTTTATTGAAAGTTGCCGCTGGCAACGATTTTCGTGTGGGCCAGCGAAAGTGATTAAACAATTTCATTAACTTTCGCCCCCGCCCCAACTGCAAAGTCAAATATTATTAAAATTTATGAGAGGCGGACTTGGCCAAATGCCTTTTCCTTTGGGGGAAAGTTTTGTCGGCTCGAATGGCCCTTGAGACGAGCTGCTTGCCTTAATGGTGCAAAAAAGTTGCACAACAACGCCAGTTTCCCTATAAAAGGCATTTGTCAGCATCCCAAGGAGGTGGCAGAGGGGCTTTCGGGGTCGCAGCAGACAGGGCGAAGGTCGTTGAGGTGAGAAAAGAAGTGGGCGACTCTGTGGGGCGGGGGATCCGAACCAGAGGAGGCAGCTGCCAGGCCAAAGTGCACTTTGAACCTAAAAGCATAAGCCTTGAAGAGCTGCAAAATACAAGAGGAGCGAGAAAAAACACCAACCAATTCCCCAGCTATGCAGGTGTGTGTGTGAGTGTGAGGGGCGGCAGGGCCGGGGGCGTGGCCAACAAAGGGAAATTGTTAAATTAAGTGCTTGCCTGAGCTGTGGGCGTGTCTGAAAAGTTGCAAGTGCAAGGAGCTGCCCACAAAGGGAGCGACTTAAAAAACTATCACGGCAAATTCGCCACAAGTATCAATGCAAATACCCTCTCAATAGGACCGCTGAAAAAAGATATCTGCGGCTATAATAACTTGGCAGCAAAACTTTGGCAAAGCTGCCTTTGTACTCTCGCCATAACTCAAAAATGCTAAATTCACTTAGAGTAGCTCCTTGAAAAAGCTTGAAAATATGTTAAAACCCTTAGATTATAAAAATAGTATTTTAAAATATGTTACGTTAATATACTATTGTTGATATCATACATTTTTATATACTTTAAAAGGGTATCTAAATGGGAAGACAAATTTAGCTGGCCAAGAAAAAGCAGCAAGTGAAAGTTTTTAGTTTACGCACACACAGTTTGACATTGACTGATCACACACAGAAAGAAAAAGGGAATTTGAATTAATTTAAACAACAAGTCCACGAAAAAGTGGCTTATTTGATAAATTATAGTCTAAAAGTAATTTGTGTAGGATTTTTACATTTTCTTAAGAACTAAATAATGTGAATCTTATAAAAAAATATTAAGTTCTACCTGAGAACTTTATGTTTTTTAGACAATTTAATAATAGCTATCAGAATAATACTATTGCATTTTATTTGCTGGTTATTATTTGTTTTTCTCAGTGCACCCGCTGTGACACTGACTTTTTCCATTGCCTACTTTTAAGCAGCTTCGCTGGCGCCTTTGTTTTTGTAATCAACGCATGCCAGCTGCATTGTCCCCGTCTCTTTCTCCTGCCCAGCAGCCGTCTCTTTCGCCTCCGCACTCGTGTGGAAAATTAAATTCACTTGACTCTCTGACTGCGGGTGCTTTAGTGTTTTAGTGTCTCCCGGTGGCTAGGTGCTCCAGGTCCCCTGGGTTTTGGGTCCTGGGTTCGCATTGGGTTAGGGTTTCCGCTGCGATTTTTGGCTTCAACCGCATTTCGCCTGGTTTAATTAAACGAGTAACTCGATTCCTTGGCTTCATTTGCATTTGGTTGATTTCCTGTCCGGGATTTTATTTCGTTATTATTTTAAAATGCCACATTAGGCAGCTAATTTCATTAGCATTTTAAAATCTTCAATTAATTCTAGAGCAGCTCTATCACATTTGAATCCGTTGTGTGAGCTTAGTGTTTATTTTTCCCCTTAAATGCCTGACTTTTCCTTTGGCAATTTTAGTGATCGGTTTTCCCGAGTGCCGTCAATTGCAAACCCCCTGCCCGCCCATCCAATCTCCATCCTCCTCCTGCCTGCTTGCCATTGATTCAATTTTTTTGTATTTTTTGCCCGTCTGCCACTTAATTTCCGCCAAAGTTGGTAATTTGCTCGTTTCTGCCAGTGAAAGAATGGGGATTAAGGATTTGACGTGGGGCGAAAACAGAAAATGGGGAAAATGGTAGGGGGTTGTCTATAACAAAGTATTTGCCGTTTATAGAAAGCGATTGGTAAAAGCAGAAGAGGCAAGAAGCAGCGGAAAAAGCCAGGGCTCTCTGGACCAGCAGGGAGATGGGGAAAATGATGGGGGGGGGGGGGGATGAGGCTGGAAAATCGTGGCGGTGGAAAATCCGTGTTGCTCCACAGACGCTGACGTCGCCAAATTGAATTGTAATCTTTGTGTGTGTGTGTGTGTGTGTGCTAAGGTGTGTAAAACGGAAACGGAAGTTTGTTGGAATGCAGTTCCACTTCCACTCTGCCACGCCCACGGGCCACCGCCCCCCGGAACGTGGCCCATTATGAGGCCAAAGCCAAAAATGCCAGCGAAGCGCACAAAATCACTTCCGATGAGATTTCAATTTAGCGATTACTTAATTGACACTCAACGTAATGGAACTTTGCCAAAAACACCGAAGGAGCGAAAAACAAGGGGCGTGGCAGGTGTTTTCCTTCCTCAAGTTGGCTTTTTTGCTATTAATTAAATTTTTGGATAGTCAAGTTGGGCTTTGGTTCGGGCGTCACAAAAACAAGGCGTTTACTTTCGACTTCTTTTCTTTAAATTTAAGTTTTTTAAAATTTGACAGTCTGTTTAAACCCAGAATCAAGAAAATGTATTGATTTATTATTATTCTCGTGAAAAGTTATTTATAAGGCAGAGTAATTGAAAGGCGAAATCCACATAAATTACACTCTTGAAAATATCTTAAAATTTGTTTTTCAATTTCAAATGGGTTTCCTAAGGTAATATGAGAATAAATATGCAAGTGTTACGTTACAAAGTGTCCATGGAAGGTAGCGACACCTTCTGAAATCCTTTTGCTGCCTAATCGACTGGAAATTAAGTGTACAGAGCGAGGGAGCTCATGTGAATGCATATACAGTACCATGTGCGGCCGAATAATAAAAACAATAATGTAGCGCAAATTGTGCGCGAATGAATAAAACAAACCGGAAGTAGGGCCATAAAAACTGCGTTTAAACTCGCCAAACTCACGCACACCGCAGGCGGAGGGAGTGAGCGAGACGGGTGCGGGGCGACAGAGAGAGAGGGCCACAGCGAGGCCAGATAGAGATGGAGATAGCTAAATATGCAGCGTCCCGGCTCAGGATGTATAACATTTTATGGGGACAACGGAAAACTCAGCGGTTTCCTTCCGGCACACTTTTTCCGCCAACTTTGTTTTTTGGCCATCAGATTCCGCTGCCGCATTTTGACCTCTTTTTGTTTGCGCTTCTGCTGCTGTTGTCCCGGCTTTGAGATGATGGTGTGACACGATGGGTAGAATGAAAAAACCCATAAGCAACCAAAATAGCAGGTGCAAAGGCTATTTTAATTAAGCCAAACCACCGAAGTGTGTCGTTGTTATGTTGAAATTTTTAAAAATTATTATGGCACTTCATAGGTCTTCCTTCAAGTTGTCCCCGGCTGTGTACCCTTTTCCACCATCGCTCTAACCCCTGTGTGTTCCTTGGCCCCTGCATATGGGACTAGTTCAGATGACTCTTGGCTCGAGGCTTACCTGCTGTTTGCCTTTAATTGACATGAACGTCGTTCGCCGTGGCCGAAGGGGGTGCATGGGCGTCGAAAAGGGGGGCGGTGCGCATGATAGTTCTGCCAACTATTATGGTGATTGACGAGCACTCGACTTGTTGCTGACAAAGTTGGGGCCTGGCTTGAGGGCAATCTGCACTCGAGACTCGCAGCACAAAGGAAATCCGCACACGGTCAAGTCGGGTTTATGCAATCTCTTGGCAATTTACTGCCTGTTTCCCTAACAACATGCAAAAAATGTAACCTGAGGTTAGATTTAAAACGCTATATAATATCTAGAGCATTCTTTTGAAACCTAAAAATCAAAGTAGAAAAACAAAAAAGATCGAGTTATTACATTAAATTAAACATCCTGGAGATAAATATAACATATGTAACGTACAAATAAAAATAAAATTTATAATTTATCCTGCGGTTAAACTACAAATTTAATATAAATTCAAACCCAAACTCGCTCGAGATTTTTATAAAAATTATAAAGAGGCTTTAAGGCTTCAAGGATATTATTTATCCGGAAGTTAAACTACAAACTTTATAATATTTTTATACCTAAGAACAAATGATGTGATTTATCCCAAGTTCTCGGGATGTTCAAAGTTGCAACCAGAAAGAGACAGCCCTACAGCCAAAGAGCTGCTGGCATAGGTTGCGATTGGCTTTAAGTTCCGACCGTTTGCTAAAAGCTAAAATGGTAAACACGTCGACACGACAAATTGATGAAATTGTCAATTTATTCTCACGTCGTTTGTTCACTCTCTCAGCTTTTTTCCGAGCTATTTTCCGAAGAACAAGGGCGCAAACCAGATAGGGATAGAAATAGAAATAGAGACAGAGACAGAGATAGCTGCTGACTGAGCTGCAGATAGAGGGCAATAACAATAACAGAGCGTTTACCACTCGCACCGAGGAGGACGAGACAATCCTGTCAGCCAATTTAGACGTAATGGCAACAAATGTCGCTGGGGAGTGGAAGGCCTTTCCACCGCCAGCCGGTCAATGGCAAGATTTTCCACTTGTTTTTTCACCACTTTCACCCCATCGCTTTCCATCGTTTTCCATCGCTTTCAAACGGTTCAATTCATTCGCCTTTTGATTTCGCCTGAACGACTCTCGCAGAGAGAATGTCGGAAAAAATGTGGAGTGGTGTTTCCCTCCTTGATTTCCCGGCTGCCTTTTGGCCGGCCACTGCAAGAACAGGAGCGGAAATCGCAGGCGACAGGATACAAGGATACGAGGATGTGTCCCCTTGACAAGAGATCCGAGGCTGGGAGAACTTTTGCCGACTCGCTGGCCATAATTGTTTCATCCACATAACTAAGCTCTACACGATATCCTTAAGAAGTCATTAAGGGCGGGAATATTGTGCAAGTTCCCCAACTATTTCTTCTTAATACATATCACTACACATCCTTAAAACAATCAACAATAAATGTAAAATTCTAAAAGGATATTCCAAAGTTATTAGGATTCCGGATTTAGTTTTACATTCAGTTTTCAAATAATTCACATTTCTAAAAAGTGTATTCAAAAGTTTGAAAGTTTCGGTTTTCAATTTTTATACAAAAGAACAACTAGAGCTTTACAAGCAGCGGTATTCAGTTATGTTAGTATTTTCGATCCCACATATATTTCCTTTTATGCAAGTTCCTATCGTTTTAAAAGTAAATACACCTTCTTACAAGCCTTCTTTACTGCCGGAAAAAAGTGATGGGTAATGTTTAACAAAAATGTTCCATAAAATGAGGAGAATGCCGTGAATTTCGCAGACTTGCGAAAAGTTGAAAAATGTGCAGCCCCGAGGGACCCTTCCCGCTGGGGAAAAGGTGCAATTATCAAGGAACCGTCAAGGGGGAAAAAACAATTTTCGAGCCTGTTAAAGCGATTTGTTATTGTTGCTGCCGCACTGCCACTTGGAGTGCCACGGTGCGTATGAATAATGACAACTGCCAGTCGAAATGGCCGGCAAAGTGGGGCGGCGGCTGATGATGAGGGGGTGCGGCAGGTCGGGCCGGTCGGCGGGCTAAGTGGGAAAAGGGAAACTGGAGGGAGGGGGACTGAGACAGATACCTGGACCTGAGCCCAAGGAAAAGTGTTTACATTTTGGGCTCGTCTCCTTCTGGGGGAAAATTCTGCTTTTCCTGTTTGTTGCTGCTGCCATTTTCAAATGCAGTAAACAGTGTACTAAATACTCTTTAATTAAATATTTAAAAAAAAAGTACAATTTTATGTTTTTAACATTTAAAATGAATAATAATTTGGGTAATATTTGGGGTGAGCCCCACTGGTACTGCAAAAATAATTATATTTGTATATTATTTATTCTTTTCACTATAAGAGAGAGCCATTTTTACTTTTATACCTTTTTCAAGGTGATTTTTGTAGTCATTACTTGAACCTGTCTCGACTGCTTTCACTTACGGTGCCCCTGTTTTGGGCCCTTTTGTAAGCCGCTCGAGCGAGGACTCCTTCCTGACATTGGCCATGTGGCAGTCGGGTCCTGCCCCGCCTCTGCCTTCCTCGCCCCTGCCTCCTCCGGCCCCTTCTGCGCCGCCTTTCGTTGATTGCATGTGATGATGGCGTTGATGCTACCATGCAATGTCACGCTCATGTCAACTGTCGGATTGTTATTGCACACTGGGACAGACGGAGGAAAGGAGAGAATGGTGGAGAAGGGCGGAGAAATGCGGAGAAAGGGCGTGAGAGAGACAGGGATACAGCCGGAGAAAGCGGACGCATACAAAGAACCTTTTGTTACCTTGAAATGTTTTCTTATTCATTTTTAATCCCACCTCTTCGCCAATAAGATTCTATTAAAATTCTTTTCTTGCACGTTTTGAACCCACTCCCTTCTACAACCTAAGTCCCTACAAACCCAAACTTAAAGCGCCTAAATGCCCGAAATCTGTTTTTCGGCAGGAAAAAGTGTAAACAAATAAAGTTGACCCCCAAAACAAAGTTCGATTTAGACAAAGCATCCAACATATCCTCGACCCCCTCCCAAAAACATGGTGCAACATTAAACAACAACAACAGGAATAACAAAAATAGGAGCAGCAAGTGGAAGCTTTTATAGCTGACAGTTGGGCAGTTTGAAGTCTGTGCAGTAAATTTTGTCCACCGAAAATGAAAAAACTGAAACGCTGCAATATGAGTTACGGGAAAATGGTAAACGCTCTTTTTTCCCCAAATTTATTGGGCAACATGTTGGGGACATTTTATGCTCGTCCGCAGACGTACAGTCAACACCAGTTGAAGGCCCATTTGTCGCCAAGATTTGCCCTAAAAAGAGGACAGCAACTAAAAAAGTTGAAGCATGAAGCTTTTCTACTATAGACATTAAAGTATTATTTATTTCTATATTTAAATGACTAAGCTACGAGATAAAGAAATATTTTTGTGGTACACTTTACAGCACCTTTATATACATTTGAAACAGCTAAGCCAAAGAGCCCTCTGCTGACTTTTAGACAAGGAAAAATATTTTTGGCTGACCTATCAGGATTTTAAATATTTTTGGGAATCACAACCCTTGCACCACAATTTTTAAATGCCTGTTTTATTTTCATGAGTGTGCCCTGGATAGCTGGCATTTTTATCAAATGTTGCTTGTATTTTGTGACTGTATCAATTTTTATGTAGTGTGTTTGCGGCTGCTGCTGGCGTTGTTAGCGTCGCATTTGAAATGTCAAAATTTTTATGACCCGCAGCGACATCGCAGCAACAGCGGCAATAACACCGATAGATTGACGTTATTGACAGGCGTCGAGGGTGGAACGAACAGTTCGGTGTTCATCAACAGAGCACCCACCCCGTTTTTGGTCCTGTGACAGTAAATTTTCCAATTGAATTTATGGTTTTTGGGGCTTTTGCCAGTCCCCGACTGTCTGCCTGTCCTCTTTATGTGTTTATGTTTATTTCAATTTTTGGGTCATGCACTAGCGCCCCTTCTCTTTTTATTCAACGAATCCTACGTGGTCCATTGAACCCGACTTGATTAGGAAACTTTGGGCTTCCATTTTCCGGGGATTTAAGATTTTTGATGGCCTGCGTAAAGCGGGGAAATTGGAACAGGTGAAATAGTAGTTCTGAGCCTGGGAAATATCCTTGCCTTTGCCTAAATAAGCCATTTGTCAGGCTTACGGGCAAGCCTCTCCCCCCAAAAGCCCCCTCGTTTCTGTTAATTACACAACTCTCTGGCTACTGCCAGGGGGAGGGCTTGGCTTAAGAGCTAGCCAGAGGCGTGGGAAGGGGGCTGCCGAAAGGGAGACCCTCCAAAAACGAAAAACAATGCGAAATCGCAGGCTTTAACACAGCAAACATTCATTTCAATTGCCCCGAGTGGCCAAACGAATCATTCCCCACCTCTCCTTCTCCTTTGACCCCTCTCACCAAGGGGTTCCTGACCCCCCCGTGACCCCTTTGCTATTAAAACAGGCGCGTTGCTGCATAAAAATTACACACAAGAAGTGGGGGAGAGAGTTCCTCGGGGAAACGACACAAAAATATCCCTCCATCAAGAAAAAATAGGTGAAGAAGTAACTTTAAATTGCCCTGTATTACTTCGAAATTTAGTTGCGAAACGAAAACTAAATACCTATTTACATGGTGAAGAAACACTTTAAAATACTTTGCATTAAAATAGCAGGAAACGTGGAATACCCTGCAGATACCCTCGCCAGCGGGCTGCTCAGTGGAGAGGGGCGCAATAAAAAATTGTAAAATATTTCACAACATATTTTTGTTGGTCGCACAGTCGTCTCCACTTGATGGCCATGGTCAGCGTGGGGCGTTTTAAGCAATCCACATGACCATAAATCCAGAACATCCCCCTCCCTCTAACGCCCCTCTACGCTTATGTTTTTTATTTTTAATATTCCTCTTTGCGGCCAAGGGTTAAGGGGTGCACCGCTTTTATGACGCATCCAACGAGGAACTTTTGACCACTTCGCCAGACCGCGACATTTTCATTTCCAGGGGCGGAGTGGGTGGATAATTCTGGTGGAGAGGGGCATGGGCTTCCCGGCATGTTGTGCAGTTTTTGCAAGCGCCTAAAAGTATTCCCAACTCTGGTTTCGGCTTTGGCACTGCCTTCCCTTGGCATTCCAACAGTTTTCCGACCCATTTTTTGCGGCAGAAGACTCGCCCGTCCTTTTTTCGTCATGTTTTCGTTTCGACATAACTCACTGCACACCCTTGTCCATGTCCTTGGGCTACAGTAGATCCTCTTTGGGGGGCCACAAAAAAATACACTTAGTCTGGGAGGAGGGCTCAAAAATAATGCTCCTTTGGGAAAAAACGAGGCACAATTTTAACTGCCTTCTGGAAGTTAAAATAGTAATAGTAAACGGAAAAATAGTGTTTTTATGCAAAAATCGATCTTTATTATGTTATTTTTCCTCTACAAATCATTTATTATAACAAAGTTTTATCAAAAGGTATTTTTTGAGTATGTTTCGGCCCCTTCAACAGCAAGAAAGTGTAATCCCTTATTCGTGGATTTCCCCGTCACCTTTGTGAGGTAAACCGAAAAGTTTTCCCAGCTCTGGGCTTTTCCCCCGCTTTTCCCATCGCCCCTGAGGGCATTCCGCTTTGCATGCCAAACACTTTCGCTACGTACTTTTGTTTTCCCCGAAAATGTTTACACAAAATGAGATTTTATGCGGCAAATTATTATTTATTGCCAGGAGAGCAGGGCAGGACTCTATCTTTGCCGATAATTTCGATGAAAAAATGTCGTAAATTGTAGGTTTCCCCCCATTTTTTCGTACACCCTGCGGGGCTGTATGTGCATCAATAAAAACTGTTTGGAAAAAATACTGGAAATACTTTTTCAGCCCGGCCGCCTTGGGGTATGCAACGAAAATATGTTCAGCTCTAATGAGAAACGCCGTATGCCGTACACACAGAGACGCATAGATAGATAGATGGATTGAAAGCGATAGAGCCGCGTTAATTGCAAAGTAAACTGACAAAAGGAGCATTCATCATAGCCAGCCCGCCCCTTTTTCCAGCATTTTTGACACATTTCACGGCCCATTTAACGCGCGCCGAAATTTAATTTACAACTGTCAGTGGGCTGAGAGCGGGTTGCCGGTGGCCCTGGGTGTGGGGACTGTAATTGACCAACTCGGCACCGGCTGGCCACGATTGACATTTATTTGCATTTAATTAATCTGACATTTAAAATTAACTGCAGCATTTTGGCAGGTCGCTCGCCCGCTCGCATCTGTCTTGTTTAATTTTGATTTGCAACACATTAACCATCAGCATTGTTGCCGTAATGTGGCCCATCCTTCCCCGGTGTCCGGCCCGGTAGCCCGGTAGCCCTGTTGCCCGGCATCCTGGCATCCTGGCATCCTGGCATCCTGGCATCATGGCATCCTCGTATCCTGGCATCCCTGATCCCGTTGTGCCGGCAATTTCATTCAATTGTACGTGCCCGGGACAGGACAAGGCCCAATCTAGGCTGTCACTCAAAGGCAGTGCTCCTGGCGGCGCGTTTGGTTAGGGCCAGGACATTGCGGGCACGCACTGGGAGAAATTCGGGGCTAAAAGGGGGTTCCTCATCGTGCCTCAAATGATGCCCCTGTTTTTGTACCAGTCATTTCGCGGTTAGAAAATTTTAAAGACAATTTTTTTATTCACTTCCCCGACTGTGAAACCCATAGGTATTTTCACATCAAAAATGCCAAATATCATATTGATACACAATTTTCGAATTGACTTTCATAAACCAAATAATTAAATTTAATTCACTTTTGTAACAGTGCAGTCGGGGCATGTTTAATAAAGTCAAACAGACACACTTCAGGCCACACGTTGCACGTGCATCGCTCGGCCGTCTCTTTCGCACCGCCTATGGCCGTCTCTTTCGCCATCTCTGTGTGTGATGGCGAGACAAAGTAAACTTTGGCGCGCAGACACGCGTAATTAAATGCAACAACAGAGCCGAGGTGGCAGCGCCACTTCCCCCGGCCCAGACCCCCTCATTTTCCAGGGGCGCCGACCCCCCTCTTGCCACCCCCTCTCACCGCCCACACTGCCATGTGTGTGACAATTTGCAACAAATCGTTGCGACATGCTGAATGCAGCCAACCAAGCGGACCACGCCCACAACTGAGGGCGGAAGTTCAGTGAAGAGGGGCAGGGGGTAGGGGGAGGGGTGTTTGGGGGTTTGGTGACCCCCAGAAGTGGGCAGCCGCAAACGCACACACACGCTCCCCGGCACACACTTACTTAGAAAGCAGACAGACACATATGCCTCTAATGCGCTTTTGTCGTGCATTGTTAACATGCTGCGAAAAGAGAGGAGGGGCGGCGAAAGGGTGAAAGGGGCTCGCCAGGGGGGTTGGGTTGGCGGGTGGCTGTGTCCAGGAGGAGCTGCAAGATTTTCCAGGAGGCAGGGCCACATCAGCATCATCATCATAGCTGTCAACACGTTGACAAAACTCACAGCAGGGACAGGTAATGTGGAATAGGAATTGCACATGGCCCCCATTCACCAGTCCCCTTCCCAACCCCCTGGGCGCCCTGCGCCTTTTCCTGGTCACAGATGTGCTGCCACATTGACAAAGTTGTTGGCAGTTGCCAGGAGATTGAGTTCAGAAAAGACCCTGACTGAGGGGGGCGGAGAAGGGGGAAAGTTGGAAAAAGCAGGGGAAAGTAGCGGAGAGCAGGGAAAAGCAAGGGAAAGCAGCTCCTTTGCATGCATTTTCCTTGGCTTCCGTAGGAACCCCTTCCGTTCCGCCGCTGTCTTTGCAGCAAATGTGTTGCTTCCGTCAATTTGCAAACCTTATCAGGGGCTCTCCAAAAGACACTGCGAGAAAAAAAGGGGTATGAAAAGAGAAAATACCACATAATCTAATTGTGTGCCCTGCCAACAAACTGGTTTGAAACCTGAACAGGGAAAAAACATATATTGAAATTCAAATAAATATGAAAAGCAAATTTTAGAATTAAAATATTTGTATGTGCTGGTTAAAAAATCATAGCATACAGTCTTGGGCAGGGCCGGACTTAAATGTTACTAACATGTTTTGAGCCACCTATTTCGCCCAGTGTACTTTGCACACTGTCCCAAACTCCATATGACAGTCCGATCCTTTTGGCTGTCGCATTCGTGTCGAGGTTTTGTACAATTTCATGTTTAATTTCCATAATTTATTTATGTGTCCTACGGTGTATTGGATTCTCTGGGGGCGGGTGTTTGTGTGTGTATGAGTGTGTGTATGAGTGTGAGCGTGAGCGGGGGTTCCCCATGTGGGCTTAATGCCTAATCACAACTACCATCATCATATAACCGAGATGCAGATAGATGCTTAGTCACTCCGACTACCTAAGTACGCACACATATAAATGCAGGCGTTTGGCTATCGCTGTCTGGGTGTGTGAGTATCTGTGTGACCCTATGCGTCTGTGTGCGTGTGTAATTGGCACTCACGTAGCCATTGATTGGCAAGATTTGTTGAAAGCCCCCTGAAAACCCCCGAAAACCAAATTGAACGCAAAACCAAAGTTGGACAACCATTTATATGGGCAAGTATGAGTGTGTGTCTTTGCGGGTGTGTCTGTGTGTGTGGGTGTGCTTTGCCAAATGGCAAATTAGTCGAATGAGTATGCCATTTGGCAAAAGAAAATCAAAGGCGACATTTACTTAGCGTGAGGTTAACCATTTGCATTTATCTACAGCCTTTTATTGGCCTAAAGTGTTTACTTTTTGGGTCTAATTTTAGTAATTGTAAAGCATACCTCATCTTGCGTTAAACAAAAGGCTACACTACGTATGCGTAATTTCCATGTTCAACAAGGCAACACTACGTATGCGTGATATATTTCAGATATCACGCATACGTAGTGTTGCCCTGTTGAATATAGATATAACGCATACGTAGTGTAGCCTTTTGTTTAATGCAATTAATGCAATTACTTAATTTTGTTTCCAAAAAAATGTATAAAAACGGACTTTACTTTGGCTATGAATTCTCTCTTTGAACTGGTGTTTTTGATTTGCCTTATATTAGTTTCCTTTTAACCACGAAAAACCGTCGCCACGCCGCGTATGCTTGATTTTTCAAATATTTATTAAATTTATTAACTTTTATAAAATGTAGCAAACTCTAGGAATTTCATTTTAAATTAACATGTTATATCATCAAGTTGCCCCCGCCCAAAAACTTATGCAAATATTCCAGTGGTGTTATCTTACTTTTTAGATCTTTTTCCCCCGGTTGCTTTGCTTTTCATTTCATTTTATTGCTTTCGTTTTTCGTGTTTTTCGCCTGAATTTGCATGCATAAATATTTCAAAAGCGCGCTCCAATCTCGGCCAGCAAAACAAAACGTTTGCACTTGGACTCCTTACAACAATTGCCACGCCCCCTGGAAAAAGAGGGGCTGAAGTGAGGGGAGGGAGGGGATACAGGTGTTTCCCGCACACCTCTAATATGGCATTTGATGGTTGGCATTCGTGGAAAATCCGCGGAAAATGGAAAGCCAGAGCCTCGCTTAAAAATGCCCGACAAATGCGGCTACAAATGAAATGAGAGTTCAAGCAGAATGAAATTTCACAGCACGCACATATAGTACACAACGCATACCGCAACGTTTTGTTTTGTTTTGTGCGAATTTTCAATTATTTTTTACTATGCTAACTTTGCACTAACAATGGCCCGAAAGTAGGGGGCCAAAGGGGCGAGGAGACACCGGAAGGCGGCAAAAACATAACATGCACTCACAGTCACGGCACGGACTGTTAATTGGCTTTCGGGCTCCGGCGGAGTGGGCGGGGTCGCACGAACTCCGGGTTTTTGAAATTAGGGGGATTATCTTACAAATACCTGCAATCCGAAATCAGGCCAATTGTTCGCGCCATCAATCAAAACGCGAGGCTCTAATATCATCATTTAAGGGGGTCACATTTTAATAATGGCTGACATACCTCCATAAGTGTGTGTAGGGTTTTCGAGAAGCTCATTTAGTCATTGGCGTACATATAAAATAATAACTGGAGGTGGAACTATATAAATTTTTTGTTTAACTACAAAGTCAAAGCATACAAAATGCAAGTCCTTAAATAAAGAAAAGTATTATACCACAACAGTGTGACCATAAATATAGGGCTTACTCTATAAGCTCATGCAGTCATTGGTGCATAGATAAAATAGTAACTAGAAATCAGATTATATCTTAAATTCGTTTTGAAAATACAAATTCTAGTGAAATCTTAAGAAATTTAAGTTTTTAAATGGAGTGTGGTATTATACCATATGACCATATGACTTTTTTTCATGCTTTTAATCCAAAGTCTTCTAGTAAAATGATCCTAACCTATTGTTATTTCAAATGTTCCATCCATTCTTAGATTTCTAGTCATTTTATTTTAACAAAACTATTGAATTTATTATATAGATTAATTTATAGATCAATTATTAATGGATTTTAAAAACAGAGTTGTTCTATTTTTTGCACGCTGCTACGTTTTGACAGCGATCTAAGCTTTTAGAATATTTATAAATACCTATCCCCTTTTCTCCCTTTTCCCAACTTAGCACTAAGCCCTTTCGCGGGCCGGGGGAGTGTCTCATAAATACCGCCCTAAATGCGCTCGCATCCGGTGCTCGACAAACTCAAAAGAGGGGCAGGTGCTTGGGGTGTGGAGGGAGGGGGGAAATCCCCTTGGAAAATTCCCGCTAGCGACCTGAAAAGCCTTTGCCTCTGCTCGATCCGGAGTTGGGTGTCAGAAATGTGTTATTTCCAACACTATTTAATAGCGCAACAACAACAGCGAAAGCAATTTCGAAGCCCCCTGCGCTCGCTTTTCCCTCAGTTCTCCCATCATTCCCATGCAAGAAAATTGAATTCAATTTTTCCCCTCGCTCCTGCTTAATGCGTTCGTTTGCTATTAACTTGGCCAGCTCCTTGTTTTTGTTTTTGTTATTGCTTTCGTTGCTCGTGTAGTTTGGCATGTGACATCCTATGGCAGCAGCGGCAGCAAGAGTACGCGACTTTGGGGCACTTGCTTATACCTTCTTTTTTACAACCCATAATTAGACAGAAACTGCAAAAACAAAAAAACTACATAATCAAACATCATTTTTCACAATATAAAATCAAAAAGAAAATAATTGATCTTTTTTAAAAATACTATGTTAGCTGAAAGCCACAAAGAAAATGAAATATTTTTCGGAGCTTTAAAAAAACATGTTGTAAATGTTCAGAAAAAAAGCTCTAAATGAATTAACCGACAAAAAAACACTTACAAAATAAACTTAATTCTTGTAAAAACTGTTTTTGGCCGTTTTTTGTTTACACTATCTATTTATAAAACAACAGATAATGTCAATTTTACTTTTATTTGACTATTTATGTAAAGAAGAAAAGTTTAATTTTATTTTAATCATGACCTACTTCCTGTTAGAACGAATAAAGCATACCCTTGAATGGCCGCCGGTGTAGGGTGTTCAACAAGAAACTCATTTGCCGTCGCTCACTTCCCCCACTTCACACCAGAAAGAAAGGAGAGGCAAAGAGCACGAACTGAGAGTTCCCCCTGCTTTCTCCGCCCACCCCCCTCTCCACGCCTTTCTCCACTCATTTCCCCTGCAACAGCAACAATCGCGACTTTCATTGCATTCTGTGTCAAGGATCTCTTTGCTCCGCTTTTTTCTTGCTTTGTCTTCAGCTTGCCGCCCACTCCTACTCCACTGGGCCCGTCTCTTTCACTTGCCCCTCGTCCCGTCTCTTTCATTCGCCGCAGCTTTCTCCCTGCGATTTGCATTTAAAGGAAAAATAGTTTTGTTTTAACAAAAACAACTGCAATTGGTGCACTATCATGAACTGGGCACTGAAATTTAAGAGTATCCCTCGGAACGCACTATCGTTATTGGGTGCACTGAGAAAAAAGCCGCTGAAAAATATCCCAATATGATTCCTAATATCTATTTTAATATTATCATAGTATTTTTAAAAATATTTTAGCTTTCTACTTTTCTTTCTCATAAAAAGTATGCAGATTTTCTAATCAAAAAAAGGCCTGATTGTTTTTTATTGAACATCAGCGAGTGCAATTTACACTCTATTAAAATAGTATCCGACTTTTGCCAACTTTTTCACAGTCCCCACATAAATAGCGCCCTTAGCATAATGTCTTAACCCACTAGCTGCCCTGCAATACCTTAACCCACTATTGTGGCTGCCATTATGACCATGCCATAAATATGCATAAAAATGTCGACTCGGGCTTGAGTTCTGCTATTGCATTCTGCATTTTGCAGTATGCCACAAACGGAACTTTACTTTTATTGCACCGCCCCCCCTGGACACCCTCTGTGGCACCCCTGGCAAAGGGGTGAATTTCCCACACCCCACTAATGTTTCCATTTAGTTTTGCCCATGTGCTCAGATAGAATCGTGGCCATATTATGATGTTGTGCATCGAAATGCAGTCGAACCAAAGGGTTTTGGGTGCCAGTAATGGGATGGGGCGCATGTAAAGTATATTGTGCATTGCCACAAAGGGGGATGTCATTTGACTATAGTTTAGTGGGGAAAGTGGGTGGAAGGGGGGAAACGGGAAATGGGAAATGCGACTAAGGAGCCGCCGCGAGCATTGCAAGACAAACGAAGCGACACATGAAAAGTGGCTGCTAGTCAGTAAACTTGGCGGAAAAGCAGTCAAAATTTGGAGGGTAACTGTTAGCGGTCGGCGGGAAAATGGAAAGTGGTAGGGCAAAAGGGAAAAGGGAAAAAGTTAAACGGGTAAATGTAAACCGCTCTCGATTTGCATGCAAACAAACTCAGGTAAAAGGCGACGGACGAAGTGCATAAGTTTGCAATTTACTCGAAAGTTTATGAACTGCCTGCGGGGGCACTCGCTTTTCCCGCTTTCCCCGATTTCCCACCCGGCCTGTGTGTGTGTGTGTGTGTGGCACGGCCCCTTGCATATTTATAGATAACGATGTACAAAAATTCCACAAATATCTATATGCTTATGCTTACTATGAATTTCCTTGGCCCTTTGCCCCTTTGTTCATTTGCATTTTGTTGCTGCAGTTTGGTAAATATCAGTACCGCTGTGGGCCAAATGCAATGAAAACTATCTCAAAAGCAAGGGACAAGTGAAGTTTCACCGAAATATAATAGTGTAAAAACAAAACTTTAGCATAGATATTCTAAATTTGATTTTATTATAATATATCGCATGGCACTTCGTGTTTTTTTTCAAATACCAGAGTAAATATGCCAGACGGTTGACAGCTCTCAAAAGTAAAGTCAATTATCGAATGGAAATGCCAGAGTGAAAACGCTCTACTGTCAAAGCGTTTCGGCACTCTCCTTCCGCTTTTCAACATTTAAATATTTCAATTAATATTTTAGGAAGCGTTTCTCCGGCAGTCAAATAATTCAATTCCGTCTTCCTGCCCCGCTGCAGCCTTTCCCTGGAACTTCAATTTTATTTTCAATTTTCATTTCGTTTTGACATTTTACAAATGGCCGCAAGATGGCGCTGCATCAAGATGGAAAACCAGCAAGAAGAAGCAGCAGTTTGCATGTGCTAGTGGGGAAAACTAAAAGCGCAATTTAAGTGGAATTTTGTTATTATTTTCAGCTTTTGTTTTGTTTTTTGTCGTGTTTTTTTTTAACGTTGGTACGGGCCGGGATTAGGAGGAAGGATTGCCATTGTCACAGAAAATTTCTTAAATGTTTTGAATATTTTATGATGGCAAAATCTGCAGCCGGCAGAGCAGAGCAACAATGGCCATGGCCGAAAACAATGGCCAAAGGACTGTAAATCCTTTTCTGCCCCTTCAGTAGTGTTGCTGTTTGTGTTGCCAGCTTTCAGTTTTCGGTTTTCGGGTTTCGGGGCCTCAACAAAATATTCATGGGAATAATATGCTTTTAATTAAGGCATTCTTTTTCGCCCACCGCTCTGAGCCATTTCATTTTATTTCCATTTAATTCCCATTTGTTTATTTGGATCGCCTGCAATTGACATTCGTCCAGGAGCTGCCACAGGCTTTTTCCAGCTCAAAAAGTGGGCTTTCCCATTTGCATATCAAGAGTGCGGGATTATCGCCCCGAATTTAAGGGAAATATGGGCAAAGAATGGTTCTTTAACCGGTACTAAAAAAGAAGCAGTTGCTTTTTAATATTAGTTTTATTTCACAGCCATTTCAATTTCTTATTAATTCTGTGTATTTTTCTTTTTCCTTCCAGGTAATCAAAATCGAAATGACAAGCAATCTTTATTTAAAATCTCAGGTGAACTGATATCATATTTTATTCCTGATAAACGTTATATAATACAGCCAAGGGCCTCCGATTTGCATGAACTATTTACATATCATAATTATTGAAAATGCCATTTACTGGGGATATTTATCAAAGTTCACCCATTTCAGCCCGATGAAAGCATTTTTTGCAGGGGCCCGGCCTTCACTCCGGCTATTTGGCAAACCTCGATGACTGATCGGCGGCCATTTCCAGTGGCGGAAGTGAAAAATAATACATGGCGCGGCAAAGTGGCGCATTTAATATTTCCGCCCCACTAAGCCAAGTCGGCCCCTCCACAAAGCCACCGCCCATGCAGAGGGGGCGATGGAACTTAGAAAAGCCCTGCTAAAAACCCACGTTCAAAATGGCTTGCATTTTTATGGTGCAACATGTCGTACACTCTATATAAAAGTGTCCAGAAGTATGCTACGAAAAAATACAAATAAAGTATTGCATACTTTTAGACACCTTCTGGGGCATTAACTACATATATTATTGGGAGTAGAGAAATTAGGTGTTCTTCTGTTTACTGGGACTAAAAATGGACCAATTTTTTGAGCTTTCACCACTTTATTTATGCAAGTGTAGCTGCCTTGACTTCACATAGATGGGGTTAAATTGTGGGCGACTGCATTGCAAATATCGCCGTGTGCTGGTGACCCTAAATCACTGGCCACGACTGTGCGGCCAGCGACACTTGCTGGCAATTGTTGAAACCCCCTCGCCCATTTAACCCTTTGCCTCAACTCAAACCCCTCTCCCTTAAAACTGCCGCAGTCATCGATTATTAACCGAGAAAGGCGATGAGAAAGGGAGGAATCGAGGACCTCAAATGGGTTAAAAGGGGCAACGGCTGTGTAGTGGAGGGTTAACGCTTCCACATTTGGCTGCGATTGACCAACGACACCCGAGGGGCTTGCGCCCCCACCCCCCTGTCGCACTTTTCCGCCCACGCCCACGCGCATGAATGTTTTTTAGTTTTCGCCTTTAAAGTTTAAAGTTTTTCCTTCAGGCCATCAATTGCTGGCAATTAAAAGCCGAAATGCATTTTCCAATAATGCCAGCATGCAACGCGATTCGGAACCCTTAACCCCCTCCCTCGGTCCGCAACCCCTGGCCGCAACGCCCATTGTTTTGGGGGAGGGGCGGCGGCGGAACGCCGACGAAATTGTTTGGCATCGTTTGGGCTAATGCTAATTTCGCGCCGTCTGCCACCATAAACAACAGCGGGGGCTAGTCACACCAACTGCCCCCTGGCCCCTGGCCCCTGGCCCCTGACCCCTTGACCCCATCACCATCGCCCGCGGAACCCCTTACAGCCAGCCCACTTTTTGCCCTCTGGTTCGTGATTTCATTTTGAACGCGCTTCAAATTCAAATTAATGCGACACAAATGTTGCACAGTAGGGAAATGGCGCGTTGGATAGCGTGAAAAGCTGAGATGGACCACTTCCCTTTTTACCTCAAGTGTTGCGAGAGGCCATTGGGCTTTAATTAAACTCGGTAAATACGCTTAAGATGTCTTAAATAATCATGCAATGCCCTGACAGGCAGTTAGGTATTTTTAGAGTTTATAATTATCCCTAAAATGGAACTTAAATTCGATTTTCCCTTTCCAGGTCCTTCTCATTTTCTGCGCCAATAAAGAAAATCCCCCAATTTGCAATTACCTTTGTTCTCCATTACATGACAACGGCCCCTTATTTTCAAGGTCATTAAGCATTATCCACATCAGGATCAGAGCACCGTGCTTATGGCCACTTAAAGTTACTCCAGCGGTTCCCTGAATTCCTCTGCATTTTGTGTGCCAGGTTGCATTCAACTGCGAGTCGAGTCAATGCCATTGTCCTTTGGGGTAGGACAAAAGGATTTTCACTAACAACAGGGCGGCACGGGGGTGGCAGTGGCGTAGGAAAGGGGGGAGGGGCGGAGAAAAGTCGGCGGGAAAGCCATAATAAAGCCGAACAACAAGACGAACAAAAAGAAAAGCAGAACCGGGCGTGGAAAAATCCTTTTGTGTCAACTTTAAAGCTGAGCCGTAGGAAAAATCGAGTGTTGGGCAATGCAGGAAGAAAATAAATATGTATCGAACTAAAAGGTGCCCCTTAGAAGCACTCAAGAACTCCAGGAGCCAGGGTTTCCTGGGAGTCGGTTGAGTTTCTTAAATGTTTACATTTTTTCAAAATTATTATTTAGAAATTAAAGTATTTTTTGTCTCTTACAGTTCATAGTTTGTTTGTTTCTATCCTTTTAGAGTGCAATACATATCGTATATCTTTAGAATCTTTATTCGCCATGTAGTCAGAGCATCTTGGCCCACTCAGGACCCATTTGTAAATTCAATAATATCTCATTTAATAAATCCCATCCCATTTTGCAAATTTACATTTTAAACATCTAAAAAGAACTCAGGAAAGAGATGACAACCTCAATATCTCCATCCCTCTTTCTCGCTCTCCTGTTTTCCCTCTCTGTCGCACATTAAAGTTTGCCAAATTTGTGTTTTTTTACTGTCGCAAAAATCTCGGTGCCTGAGTTTTCCTTTGATTTTTTCATTTTTGTTTTGGGAGCTGTGCTTTTAGCACGTTATTCCCTATCCCCGTCTCTTTCCGCCCAGCCTCCCTCCCTCCAACCCGCTCTATTTGTTTGGGGAACGTGCCGAGGAGCAGAAAGAGACAGGTGGAGCGGCGGAGAAAGAGAGGGGGCGACAAAAGGAAAGCAGGCTGGTGCGCATTTTGGCAGGCATTAATTTCTCCCGTGTGTCACATAGCGGGAATTCCCCTTCCCCCACTTCATTTCTCTATTTTCTTTTTCTCTTGCTTTTTGAGCTGGCAAATATTAGCGGAAATAGCCAAACAAAAATGGGTAAACAAGTAAGCACAAATTTTAAAACACGAAAGAAAGCAAGTGAAACTTAGTGTTTGGTTAGGAATTATTTCTATACAAACGCATTCAACTGTTAATGATAAGCATTTGATAAATAGCTAACAGTATTTGAGTAAATAAATGCATTTCACTCAAAAAACCTTATGGATTCGAAATATGCTTCAAACAAATAGCTAACAAATTAGTTATATTTAGGAAATAAATGCAATTAAAACACTTTGTGCCTCAGGAATACATATGTTACTATGCAAGTGTGTATGGTTCGTGGCATACCCTTAGATCTAGCTTATACTGGCTACAAAGCTGAGTTGGCCGCTCTGTTGGCTGCAATAGTCCATCACTTCATACTGGAGAGTTTGTTGTTATTCGTGCTTGTTGCTGAGCTAGTTTAAATTTTGTTTGTTGTTCTTTCTCCCGTTTTAGTTATTGCTGTTTTCGGTTGCACAACGTGGTTATGGAGTCACTTCTCTCAGTTTCCCAGTTCTGCAGTTTCCCAGCTTGGCTGCAATGTCACGTACCAATCTGCCACCCGGGCTTTTCCCGCCCAGATTTTCACCCACTTAGCACCCCTTTTCCTCCATTAAGACCAGTATTGACAAACAAATTAGGCCAGCATTGTTGGAGATTCTTAACAATTCATTTGAGGCATGCATTTTCTGCAAGTAATTGATAAAAATTACGGGCTTAGGGATCCATTTCCACGTTGATTAAAATGAATCCTTTAACCATACTTATTACTTCTCATTGCCATGGAAGTCGCTTTCTTTTTAATTTTCCAATTTTTCCGAAACTGACCGTTTTGCAGGCCATTTATTATGCCAGCTTTTCGGATCCTAGGGATTATTATTAATATGTGCACTGTTTGTGTCCCGGATCCGGGCCTCTGGATCCCGAATGAAGGCCCTTTGAAGCACTTTTTGCCCCTGTTTTGCTCATCGAATGTGCGTAAGGTCATCAAATATAAATTGGGGGTGTCTGCGTCTTCCTACGCGGGTGTATGCGTGTGTGTGCATCTGTGTTTTTGACCTGCAGTTGAAAGCTGCAAGTGCGAGGGGAGCTCCGTTAGTTAATGCTGGAATTATAATTGCATTTTATTTATTGGTCTTTATAAAATCTAAAACTACAAAACTGGAGAATCATTATTTTACATTTCATTATGGAACGCCTTGAGCTTAGTTCCCTAAAAATAAAACAACTAATGAATTTAGATTACAAAAAAATGTTGCAGTGAGAATTCCTTGCCCTCCCCTTGCTGTCCGCTGGCTGTGTACTTTGCCCGCCGGCTGTGACGTCGTCGTCCACGTCATCGTCCGCATCGGTGGCCCACATGTCATGGGGCAGGGACGCGGGATTCTGGGACGCAGGATCCATGGAACCGTCCATTGGCTTGGTGCCGTGGTCGCATTAACCCTTCACAGCCGTTGCGGGTCGGCGGCGTCGTCGCCCACGTCAGCGCTAAAAATAATAGGCCGCCTGTGTGCATACAAATGAGTCCCAGGAAAGGGACGGGCTGCACTGGAAAAAAGTCGGGCTAATATATAGTATTAAATGCGTTGTCCTTGGGGAGCACAGAAGGGGTATATTTCACCTAAAATGCGTAAAACTATTAGGTAAAGGGTGAAAATAGATAGTAATTAAACAATTTTGTGTTATAGTTCTGGATCACCCTTCGAAAATGTCATTTTTTCTGTGTGATTTTTGGGAGCGAGGGGTGGATGGCCCGGAGTTTGGGTTGGCGGTTGGCTTCGAGCATGCAATTCTTCCAGCTGCCCCTGCTGCCCCTCCTGTCCCACGCCTCTGTCCCCCACCACGCGCCCTTTTCTTTTATGGCCATGCTCTGGCGCCTGTGTGTCTGGGTTTTTGCCTTTTTTATTGCAACTATTTGCATGACAGCGTATAATAATTTACTCGTTAAAAAAAGAATCTCACTGTGGTGGCATAATTAACGACAGCTCTGCCGAAGCCCCTCTTGCCTTTTTTGGCCAAGTTGCAGTTGGTTGTTGGCCTTTTTCGGGCCCCTTGTCTGTTTGCTCTTGCCCCCCTCTGTCATATTTATTTGCCTATTTATATTTGTATTTATTTAATTTCTTTTGCTCCTTGGCCTTTGTTTGCCGTTTGCCGGCCAGGTTATGCTGCATAAATATTTAATTTATTTCCATTTATACGCCTCGCGCAGAAATAAATTATTATTATGCTGCTTCGTTTACTTGCTCTTTTTTGCGAAATGCCCTCGCATGCATTGAAAGCACATCGGTGTTTGTTTGATATTTATCTTTATTTTTTGCCTTTGTTTCCACTGATTGGTTGTTGCATTTTGAAATTTATCACATTTAAACGGGAAAATTTGTCATGTGATTTAGTGTCACGAATTTATTTATAAGTTAATGCCGGAATATGCATTTTATGGCGCATTTCGTAGCGCAATTAATTATTTATATAAAGTTGTAAATTAATCACGAACCGCCCCGCCCTGCGGCGCCCCTTCGAGTCACGTACGAAATCGCATTACTGGCCATGGGTGGGTCAAGCGGCTGCGGTCATCGATACATGGCTGTTTGTGGGGGCAATTTGTGGGAGAGTCTCTCGAGAAGGTGAGATATTTAAAATACTCAATGGTGGCAGCAACAGAGCTTACCAAATCCCAAATAATATATTAAATATTAATAAAGTTGACTGTATTACATAACCTAAAATATTTCGATAAATATCGGAAGCGATCCTTCACAGTCCCACCTCTAGGAAAACAGCGCCCAAGGAATTTTAATGCGCTGAATGGGAAATCAAAGGCAAACATTGTAAACTGAGACGTGCCCGATGCGAATGTCCGCAACAATTTGCCGGACCTTATGAGGCGGCTTCATCGCTTTCGCATTACCCTTGCCATTTTCCATTTTCCGGCTGAACGTTGCGGCTCTTCGGAGTTTTCCTTTTCGGGTTGCCTTGGCTAAGGCATATCGGCTTTAGCAACCCTTTGACACTCATAAAGGTAAAAGATCTTTTTAATTAGTTTACCATATATATATATCAGTATCTAAAATGTAGGTTTGTTTATCAGAGAAGTCTTAAAATGTATTATATTTTAACATATTTCCTATTTGTATTATACCACTTATTTGTGTGAATTATTTTTGTCATTTTTTATTTACATTTAAATTGTATGGCATTCCTGTTTTAATACTTTTCTCTAAACCATAATCACCCCACAATTCGTAGGGAATTCCAAGCATTATTTTATTCTCTTTGGCCTCGTCTGCTTTTTTGGCTCCGCTTCCTTTATGACTGCCAAATGCACTCTCCACATGACCAGACTGCCTTAAGCCCCTTTCCCCACCCCTGCCATTATTCAAAAATCCCGAAAGGGGGGCAAAAAAGGGGGAGAGAGGGACGCGTTTGGAGTTTGAAAAGCTGTTGCCAGTTATTGTCTGGCCCTCAAATGTATGCTATGTGGCTGTGTGCCACTGGAGATATATGCACTGGGTATCTGTATCTGGGAGTATCCATGTCCATAAAGCCCGCTCAGGCCCCCCCGCTCCCAGGGGCTCGCTTTTAGCCAGTGGCTCAGCCATCAATAAATAATAAATTGCCTATAAAAACTGATAAATTCATTGATGAATCTTCGGGGGAGTCGGGAAACTCGGCTCCGCAGTTCCCATAACGCGTTTGTCTGACTGCCATATTTGCGGCCACGCCCCTCCCGATTTTCCCATCCTTAAGTGAGTAATGGAAATTCATGGTAATAAATGTATGGATAAAAAGAACGAAGGGTACGGATTCCAAATGCGGCTTGCACTTTTTGGGGGCATCAGTCTGGGACACTGCTCCCCCGGAATGTGTCTCCCTCTTAGCCCACTGAAGTCATGGGCACATGTGCACCCAGAAAAATATTCCATCTATGGAGATACCGATGTATTGTAAAAAACTACAAATATTTTATTTTGTGTGAAATTTAAAATAATTACATTTTAAAATTATTTAAACTGGCGTTTACCTTCAAGAGTGTATATAAGATATATTTTTTGAGCACGGAAGCTTATTTTTGAAGAGCACACACCTTTTTCTCAGTGCGTAATCGCTTGTCTCATGGTTTTAGAGGGTGTGAAATAATAGTAAGCCATCTGTTCATGGCGTACTTAGACCAGCAGTACACATTTCCATTTTGATGTGGCCCAAATCTTTTTGGTTCTGTCAAAACGTAAACACTGATTTATGCTTGTTCTGCGCAAAGTTCAGCAGCATTCGGCTTTTGGGAAACGAGAGCAGGAAAAATCAAAAACCGAAAGAGTGTCCCAGGAACAGTGGAGTGGCTGAAAATTTACAGTTTCCATTGGCCAGAAACCCGATTGTTTCTTCACCTGTCCGAGCCTAAGCAGATTACAAATCTGTTGATAAACTGCTCAAAGCCCAATACAAAATTGATGTAAACAAGGCTTTTTTCAAACCTCCTACAAAACACACTTGCCAAATAGGCTGTTGGTTATTGTACTTTTCTTAAAACTCAACTCACTACTGGGGCTTAATGCCCCTGAAAAGTTGGTTACCAAAGGCTCATTTTAAATTACCTGTATTGAAGTGTCCTTTCCACTGCTTATTTTATTTATTTATTCTTCTGGCGCGTGGTAAATGCCCGAACCATCCGTCTACTCTACCAGCCAGCCATTCATCTATTTTTGATTTACCCCCTCCAAGAGTGCTGCAAGGGAAAATCGCAGACAAACATTATTTCCTGGCCGGTCCTTTTGTTTGGGTATTTTTTCCAGCCAGCTTTTTGTTAAATGTAATTTTAAGTGACGTCGCCAAAGTTGAGACGTGACAAAATTACAAAATATTTTGTAAGCCCCTAAAACCGTTGATGCTGTTGGTGCCAGGAAAATGGGGAAATGGGGGCAGGACATGGCCATAACATGGCCCATAACAATAAAAACAAATAGAAGCAGCAACAGCAACATAATACTTAATAACGTGCATTTTGATGTTGTCGCGGTCGATGGGAGGACAGGAATTCGCCCAGCTTGGAGTTGGATTTGGGTGCGGATCGGGGTTTCTCCGAGGGATCAGCGGGGGAATCCCTGGCCCGTGTCATTATCCCCATTTCCGGAACAACTTTTGTGCGGGCACATCAAAGGCAGTCTCTTTTTTGTGTTTTCGCCAACTTGGACACCAAAATAGTTTTCCTGGCTGCCAAAAACTATTCGAAGAGGCTTCTTGCACAACAAAGTGGCGAACAAACGAAGTAGGAAAAGTTCCCAGAACAGATGCGGGACGAGCCTGGGACAGTGGTTGGAAAGTCGTTCAATATTATAGTATAATGTGTAATGAAAAATTTAATTATTTAACAGAAAGGTGGAACAAATTTTCAAATTTCAATACTCTTTGAAACAAGCTTTATGAGACGGGAAGATCATTATAAAAAGAAAACAAAATAGGTGGTTAATACCTATTCAAATAAATCAGGAAAATTTTGCACTATTTAACAGAAGGTATTATTTAAAACAAATACAAACATATTTAAAATGTATAAAACCTATCTTCTAAATAGAAGAAAATCCTTTGAAACGGAAAGATCAAATGATAGATCAATTAAAAAATAAAAAGATTAGAAAATATTATTTCGAATATTACAAAACGTTTTAAATATTAAAATAACAAATAGGGATGGCCCCACTGTGGGCGGGGATGTCCCGAGCAACGTTGGCATTTTCCCAATTATTATTATTACTGCTGTTATTATTTGAGCAACATAATGCATGAATGAAAGGTTTCACACTGCACAGTCACGCAGGGGGAATCCCCCGGAATGCGAATGTGAATTATGCGCTGTGATAAAACACGACTCCGTTTTCACTCCGTGGAAAGGCATGCATACTCAAAATCGCAATGAATTGCAGCAAAAGCAGGGGCGTGGGGGAAAAGGCGGAAGAGGGGGGTTGGGGCCTGACTCCGGTTGTCGTCTGCGGTTTGCCCCTTATTACGGCTCGGAAGCGGCAAAAATGATTTCGGCATGAATTGCCAAACGCAGAATGCACTCACTAATTAGATGCATAATTAGACATGGAGTTTTCGAGGTTACTTCAAAGGTGGTTGGGAGGGGGAAGTGGGCGAGGGGAAAGGTGTGCCGAAAGGTATGGCCAACACAACTTTAAAGTTCAAGAGGCTGGTCTATGCATTTAATCAGTTTATGACGGAAAAATGAAAATTGTTTCACAAGAAAGTGGGATGTTACAAGTACAACAAGGTTGTGTTTAATATTCAATTGAGGGTTTGAATTTGAACTTTATATAACATTATATTATTCCAAATATTTCAAAATTAAACGTATTTATTGATCTTAATATTTAATTTAAAAGTTGAAAGCCTAATTAAAGTTGATTTTTTAATTATTTAAACACCAAACATTATGACATGATAATCAAAATTTGAAATAAATAAAACAAACATTTTATTTCAACACAAATTCTATTTTTATACCCTTTCAGAGGGTATAATGATTTCATTTACAATTTAAAACCAGAATAACCTATTTTCTTACTTCTATCTATTACTTATTTTTTGGAATTCAATTATTTTTTTTATTTCTTGCCAGACTCTGTAACCTATTTAATTTTTTGGAATTCAATTATTTTCAAATTTCCTTATAGACCCTTTCAGGTAGTTTGAAATTATTTCAGACTTCCCATTAGGTAAAAAGCTTTTTCCTTCTTCAGCTTCCTTTGTTTTTTGACAGGTCCTTTGTGCTGATTTCACTCCGCTCGCCAGTCAGTTTCAATTCCTGGTCTTAGTTTGTGCCAATTGTGTTAACTTCACATCGAATCCGGCTTAATTGAAGTTCGGTTTTGACTTCCATCGAAGTTGCAGCACTGCAGGAGGCAGGTTGCAGCTGAGGCAGGTGCAGCCGAAGTCGAAAATGCGAAAAATACCGTACTGGGAGTAAGGGGCGCATCGTAGTGGCCGCCTCTCTCCACTTTCTCCCACTTGGCCGCAGAAAGTTGGGCACGTGCAGAGTGCACGTAGCCGGAAACAAATGACATTGTCAGCGCCTGGCCCCAAAAACTGAACAGTCCTGCCCTCGACCCCTGGCGGACCCCCTTCCACGCCGCCCTGCCGCGTGCTCCACATCCTGCGCCATTTTCCCCGTCGAGAAGAAATCCCAGCTAAGCATTTCCGGTCGCGTTCTGACTTGCCTGCTCCTCTTTCCTTGGCCTCTGCTGTTTCAGTTTTTCCTGCAGTTTCCCTGCGCCTTGCGCCCCGTTTTCCCTCACATGTGTGTGCCTGTGTTTGCGACAAGGCCATTAGCCGCGGCGGCTTTGGCAGCCACAAAAGTTGAGGCGCATCCTTGCAGCTGCCATTTTATGGCAGTCTTTTGTTGTCTGTAGCCAGGCCTCCCTTTGCCCTTTGCCACACTCGAAAAAGCGCATTCTCAGCTTGTTAATTAGCGGGAAAGCAGTTCTAATTCAAGTAAATAGGAAAAGGAACCACTTGAAAGGGTAGAAATGCCCCGAAAAACAAATGTTTAAGTTTAAACAGTAAATAACAAAATATTATCTAAAATAACTATAAAGAATTAAAAAAAAAAACATTTATTTGACCAAAACAATGTATTTTTATAATAAAAACTATTTGTTTTGGAAAATACTAGGCTTCTATATTTTTAAAGCAATGCTTTGTTGTTTGAATTCATCGAAACTATATATATAGTCTAACTAGTTATTTGTTTTAATAATTTTTTTAGTTTATCAACCACATTTAGAAAAAAAGATTTTTTTTTAAAGTAAAGAGAGAGTAAAAGTTAAAAAATATAAACAAAAATTGTTCTTTTAACATTTTTAAGAACAATAAAAGATACTTCTTTTTTTTTACATAGCCTCTTAGTTTTTAATAATATCAACTAAATTGTAAATATACTCATTGTAAAATACTCACTTTTAATTTGTTTTGCTTATTTTGTGTTAAGAGATAACTTTTACTAATAAAAAGAACTAAGGGGATTTTAAATACATTTTGTTAATTGGTAACATTTTTAAAGTAATATTTAGAGACTTAGCAGATCTACATTTATCATTTCTTAAGTGGTTCAAATATTATTTCCCAGTGCTTGGGCCAAATTGGCAGCTTGTTTACTGGCACTGCATTGGTTATTAGCAAAGCACCGGACCGCCTTGCGTATAAGTCCGATGACAAGGCGGCATTCACGTGCCAATTAGTCCGACCAAGGGAGCCCCGATACTGACTCGCTTTTCCCGCTTTTCCCGGCATTTCCAGGTGGCAGCCTGGGCAGCACAGGTGGCGGCGGCATCAACACCGAGTGTCCCACGGACTCGTTCCGCTGCAACAACGGCAAGTGCATCTCGCACCACTGGGTCTGCAACTACCAAAAGGACTGCGACGATGGCGAGGACGAGATGCAGTCGTGTCGTAAGTATTGACCACCCGTCCATTCAACCATCCGCAGTTTTTGGGGGAAGCCGTAATTAAAATATGAAATTATAGACAGTAATTAAGTGGGCCGTGCGAAGGCAAGGAAATATTCAAGAGCTCTGCGGTGGCGGTTCGCTGAATGGTTTAATCGAATTTCACTCGAGCCATTATCCACAGGAATTTGCGAAATTAATTAAATTGAACGCGTGCCCATTGAAGATCGGAATCTGATTATAGCAGAAAGTGCTCAGTGAAAATGCACTCATGTTACCTTTTTTAATATTTTTAATCGACTTAAGACAAGTAATATACTGTGGTTTAAAAAAGCATACCCCCACGAGCAGGAACTATACATTACAAAATATATATTTTAATGAAAAATATATTTAAACATCCTTTAAAGAATCAAAGAACGATATTTTTATGCAGCTCATAGCTTCAGTTTGATTCGGAGAAATATAGAATCTCAAGACGACATTTTGTTTTTGGTACTTACGAGATTAAAAATTAAGTTCAATATTCAATAAAAAACTAAAACATGAATGTATTTTCACCAAACACTATAATATTCAACACTTGATTTAATTTTAATCTCAATACAATTGTTTTTAATGTACCCCAACAAAATTGCAGCCCCACCGGAATGCGAAACGCCGCAGCTGAACTGCGGGCAGTATGTGTTCAACAAGACCTATTGCATCCCCCCGCACTACCGTTGCGATATGATCGAGGATTGCGAGGACAAATCGGATGAGGCCCAGTGCAGTGAGTACCTCAAAGACCCACCTTATCCATGTCTTCCTAAGCACAAGATAGCCCCTTGCAGTCTCAACGTTTCCCAGCGTTTTCTCGCTTTGAATGTAAATTTGTTGACTCCGCAAATATTGGCTAGCTCATCCTCATCCTCGTTCTCAGTCTCATCGAAATCCCTTCAAGAGGGTGGTGCTGTAACAATTTGCTAAGCAAAATGTTTGCATTTTATTATGCCAATTTTATTTATGCAAATTTCAGCACAGAGCTGTTACCGAAGACCGCAGTTCTTGTTTTCCCAACTAAATTACACAAGCGCACAAGTATACCAGAAATATTTACAGACATAACACAAATACACACCTACAGATGTACATGTATCTGGGGAGAGATATCTGCGGAATCCCCAAGGTAAAGGCCGCAAATTAGCGAGGAAAACTCAAGACGAACAGAAATGGATCAATTTGATGTGGGGCCATAAATCCCTTCCGTGGGCCAGGGCGTTGGGGTGCAGGGTTAACCCTTTAGCTAGTGGAATTGATGATGGCCGGCCAAAGTTGTTTCCGTTGAGGGGTTCATGGCTGGAATCGCAAATGAAGTTAAGTTTTGTGAGTCGAGTCGAGGGCCCAAAAGCGCTGAAAAGCAAGAAGTCTTTAAAATAAAACACCACTGGGAGAATCGAACGTGTAAATGGGCTCAAATTTTGACCCTCGCCAATTTGAATGTTGAGTGTTAATAAATTAAACCACAAATTCAAAGAGGCATCCCTCAGGATTCAGAAACGGAAATTATGGAATCTGGAAGTTCAGTTTTGGGTTCCCATACTGGAAGCCACAGGAAATACGGAAAATTCAAACATGTAAATGGGCTAAAATTTTGACCATCGCAAAAACAAAGAATTTGAATTTAGGTTGTTAGAGAATTGAACCTCAAATTCAAAGAGGTATACCACATGAAAATCGGAATCCAATTACCCAAGTTAAGAAATTTAGAAGACATATTTTGATGTAGTTTATTGGAGAATTTAACCACAAGCTCAGAGATATCAATCTTCGAAGTCGGGATGCAATTTCTCAAGTTATGGGACCTGGAAGCTCCGTTTTGGGATCCTATTCCGGAAACCATTGTAAATACACAAAAATTCCCTGGTTTTAAGGAAGACAGAGCTCAACAATCTGGCTTAATATCTTTTTAGCTTTGTCTGTCAGACATTTTCCTTTCTAAGTGCGCACTAATTTGCTTGACTTTGCCTGGCCAGTGATTAATTTTGACCCCTGGACTGTGGGTAATAATTATCGCTGAGGACTTTAATAATCCACTGTGCTTTTGACCATCATCCTGGTCTCACTTTTCCAGCACCTCAACTCGAAAGTCTGTTGTCTGCTCGTTGAGCAAAGAATTTAATGCATTTTCAACAGCTCTCGCTCGGTTGGAGTTTGTATAGCCCTCTCTTTCGGCGACTTATCGGGCGCTCTCTTTCGGTGATTTCCCGCCTTTCCCGGACTTTTTCCCCAGGATTTTCCTTTTGGCATAAAGTTCAAGTGCATTCAGCCAGCAGACTGTGAGCCGCACATTTTGATTAAAAGTTTGCCGAGTGAGAATCCGAAGAAAAGGAGTCGCGAGTCCTGCCGCCTAGAGAAAGAGATGGAGAAGAATAAGGAAAAGGATAAGGAGAAGGGAGGGGGATAGTGGCCAGAGCGGAATGGCAGCATGTCCATGCAAATCGCCGAAAAGTGCCTAAGAGTTGTAGAGCATTTATTGCTTGTTATTTAAGATTTATGCACCCGCACACACACTCGCCCACCAACAGGCAAACAAATATTTAAATATCTTTGAGGCGACCAATTTCCAAGTGTCCCGCTTTTCCGCTTTTCCGACTTTCCCGCCTCCCGCCTCCCGCCTTTCCGACATCCTTTTGTGCAAGTTCGGCTGGCAGCTTTGACGACTCCAACTCCGGTTGCGTGGAGAACGGGATGGGGAGGCGGGAAAATGTGGAAAACGGCTAGACAAACGCCCCACAACTTTGTCCTGCGTGCGCCGTCTCTTTCGCACCGCAGCAGGCCGTCCCGCTCGCACACCTAAGCCCAGCTGGAAGGCCAATTTGTCCGCTCGCAACGGGCCTGATCAGTTGGCTAGCTGACTTCTTGGCCATCTAAAGTAAATGTGTCAAAATATAAGTTATAACTCAAGACAAGACATATGCTCGATTTCAAACTAAAACTGGGAGGGGAAATTTAAATACTACAGATACGATTTTAAAACTTACTTAAAAGATAAGTTTTTAAACCAAAAAACATTTGACTAGGCCTTAATGCTCAAGAAAGGCCTTTATAATAATGATATAATAGTGTTTTAAGACAAACAAGTCTGCGAAGGTGAATATTCTTGAAAGGGACTCATAAAACAAATGTGAATTTAAAAAAATACGATTTAACTACAGAGTAATTGTAAGTAAGTAAGTAATTAGTAGATAGTAAATCCCCCTCTGGCTAAAAATATTTTTAGCCATATAATATGGGCAACTCTGATGGCGAAAAGCAGAAGAGTTGGGCAGATAGTCATTCCTTTTGGGTGCAGAAAGTTTCGCCGGCACAAGATCAAGTTTAAATTTCGTTTTAATTTAATAAGACGTTGGCGTAAAACGAGAGCAGGCCCTCTCTCTCGCGCCGTCTGGTGCCGTCTCTTTCTGCACACCCTCGCCCTGTTTCCGTTTCCGCTGCTGCTACTGCTTCTGTCCCTGTCGCACTTTGTTGCACAATAATTTATCGCGCTTAAATGGCGACAAAATGTTCACTCTTATTGCGTTCTTAACAAATTTATTTTGCGTACGTGTCAACGCGTCGTCTTCTCAGTCGGAGTGACAGTGGTCCCCTTTTCCGCCGCCCATGTCCCCGCCCTTAGAGCCCCTTATTTGCAGGAGTGTTTGTGCGCTCGCCTTTGTTTGCTTAATTTATGGGATATAAATATTAGAGCGGGCTTGTTTCAACTATTTAATTACTCCAGGTGTTGTGTGAACAGGGAGATGGATGTGGATGTGGACGCGGATGTGGGTGAGGCAAGATGGGGACTGCGCCATCTTGAGATAGTCAGGTTATCAGGTAGTCATAGCGATGGAAAATACACATATTTCCCCAGACGCGAGCAATTAAAATGAACCGATTGTTTGTCTGAAAGTTAGATTTTACGGATTTACATCATGTAAAGAGCGTTTCTAAGCCAAAAAAACTTCAAGAAATACTCAAATTGTAAATCCATTCCCTAAATTAAACAAAATTTAAATATCTTAAATTTCAGTTACAATAAATCGAACTATTGAATATGTTTTAATACTAACGGCCTTAAGCACGCGCTTTTAAAACAATGCTCTTGTGTTTGCTCATAGTGCAATTATGTTTTAGAGCTTGTGGAAATAAGAACACCTGCCGCGCAACTAATAACTGTGAGAACAAGCAGCAGACATCTGCTGGGAAAGACACTTGGAAGTTGCCTTCGTCGCCGAGCCCCCCGCCCGCTTTTCCGCGCTTTTCCACCCTTTTGCCCACCTTCCGCCCGATTATCCCGCTTCCGTTTCGCCAGCGCTGCGGTCGCAAGTCAACAAGCTGAAACAGAAGCATAAATAGAGACTGAAGCACTTTTACTTGTTTACGGCCAAAACAGAGGGGGTTCGGGCGACTTACCGGCAGTTTACCTGCGAATTTTCCAGGCGGCCATTTCGCTTTTAATTGCAGGCAGCATCTAATGAGGCAGATATTGCTGCGTAAAAAGTGCGTAAAACCAGGGAGAGCGGAGAGCTTAAGCCGTCATTACCAGAGGCCCTTAGAACACCTCTACCCGTAATACCCGTCCGCCGAACCCAAGTGTTATAGTCGCCTCCACTTCGTTTAACGGTCCACCCAGTGATGACGACTTTCGAAAAGCCAAAACAAGCCAAATCAAATAGAGAAAATAGTTGTACCCATGAAAAGCCAAATAACCTATGTTCGGAAACTATTTCTCAAAGGGTTTTGTGGCTAACCTAAAAACGGATATATTTTACTTGGAAATAAGTAGTTTTCATTATTACTCGATATATCTGCACATGTTATGGGGGTTTCCAAGATTTTTTTGTTTTACTATCAACTTCCTAAGCTCGAAATGATTTATTTTTAAACGATAATAAATAATACACATTGAATATTTATATATTTTAAACTATTTTAGTTTTCTACTTGCTTTCAAAGTATACCTATTAGTAATCAGTGGATGACATTTTTGTGGGTTTTCGTTCTGCATTAAATTTAAAAAAAAACCAAAAATAATGCAATTTGTGCATTTTTTATTATTAATAAGTTATCAGTATTGTAGGATATATTTGTTTATTTATTTAATTAAAACATTTGTCCTCAAGCTGACCTCTGTAGCTAGCCATTTTTGGCGGTTGAAAGACCAAGTTTTCAGCACTGCTAACTGTCTCATAAAGTGTCATCACCCCCGCCCCTGCTCTTTCCCCAGCCCCCCTTCCGCCCGTTCTCCGCCCCTTTCTCCAGGGCTTTTCCCCCTTCCTCCCTTTTTCTCCGACTTTCTCTGAGTGGCGACGATTGCAGCTGACGTTTATTTGACTGCAGCTAAACGTGACGGGCTGTGGGCGGTGGGTGGGGTTAGTGAGGGGAGTGGCACTTGTCGCGCGTAATTACACACCCCTTCAGCCTCCCCGCCCCTCGAAACCTCCTTCGTGGCCTTGCTACACGCATAAAAGTCTTGGCTTGCAATAAAAGTTAATGCTGAGAAAACAGCGAGCGAAAGAACCAGAGAACCCAATTAGAAAGTGTTTGGTTAAAATAAAAAACAAAAAAAACAGAGAAGAGAAAAGTAGGAGAAAGGCGGGTGGGTGTTGTTTATAAAGTGCCAACAACAATGCAGGAACCCCCCTGCTTTCGGTTAAAGTTTAGGGCCAAAGTTTTTCAGCCAGGCGGAAGCCAGAGAGAAATGAGCTAGGAGTGGAGTGCGAAAAGCTGTGCTTAATTTTTTAAGAAATTAGTCGACATTTTCTTCAATACAATCAGTGCCATAAAATTATTTTTTCAATGGTTTTCCCAGCTTCAATTTTGATTGCCTGGCCAAAATCGCATTGGGCCACGCCCCTCGTTTGTCGTTGCAATTTGGCTATAATGTATTGCAAAAGTGCGGAGGAATATGGGAGAAAGCGAGCCAGCTAGCGAATTTGCAACAAATTGTTTGGCGTAAATCTTCTGACCAGGCCACGCCCACAAATTGCAAGGGTCGAAGGATTAGCAGTGGAACATTTTAATGCCAGACAGTTATTTCCAGAGGAAAAGCGAGGAAAATGGGGGAGATGGAGGGACTCCCCTAGTGCGTGACACATTTTTATGATCACCGGAGTCGGGGGTTCACAAAGTTTCGCTTCCGCTGCTCCACTTTGTCAATGGGAAAGGCAGCAGGGAGCCAACAAAGCAGACAGTTACACAACAAAAATTGAGTTACAGTGTTAAACAATATAACCAAGCCAAAAACGTAACCAAAACAAGATATTTTTAAGCATATACCAGTTGGAATTTTGTAAATTGTAAAACATGTGAGCCGTTCAATGGGGCGTATGCGTTATAAAAGAAAAAAATGCAATAGGTCTTATTGTAATCTATTTTAGTAATTTACTTTCCTAAAAACGCATACATTGCCTGGGGAATGCGTTGTAATTGAGATTAAAATATTTAAAGCCAATTTACTTGCCATTCCACGCCTGATATATATACTGCATATATTTTTGCTACACTGCTTTCACCTGCACACGCACACACTCTCACCCAGACAGGGACGCTCACACAGACGCAGCGCAGGATACGCATTCCATTGTTTTGCTTGGAGAAAGTTCTGCGCTGTCGGGGAATATTTATACAACTTGGCTTGTTTAACTTGCACTAATTAAGTTTGCCCTGCCACACTCGGATGCTCCCGGTGGGGTGCCGTGGCCCCGTGGCCCCCGTTTCCACGCTAATGTTCCGGGAGTTAATCGGGGGCCTGCGTCGGGAATGGAGAAGGGGAATCCTGGCCAGGGAGCGGGACTGCAGGAGCGGGGACGTCCATAAAACACTCGTTGCCAAGTTTATGATGTCCAGAGACACTGCGAACTGGCATAGATCAACGGGGCGTCCGCATGCAGGCCAAGACTGAGCTGGAACCCACATGCTCCTACAGGGGAAACTCCCCCGGACAAACCATTAACCTGAAACACTAAAGACATCGGCTATTAAACACTTTATTCTTCTCTATAACTTGGTGAATATATTTCAGACTCTTTTTATTATTCTCCATTTTTCACAACGTTTATATGGAACTTCCAAAGGCCAGAAAAGCATATACTTTAATTTTTTAAAACATGACTTAATTAATTAATTTATCATATCATATAATTTACTCTCGTCTATTCACCATTTATTATAACAAAGAATTTTAGCGGGGTACCCAAGGATTTTTTCCTTCTGATGCTTGGTACTTTACGGGTCCACCCTGACGAAGACAAACATATGTCCCCATCAAACCCACACATATATCATCTTCTCAAGCCCCGATTCGCCAGCAGTTGTTCTAATTTAGTCATTCAAATGCACGACTTTCCCTGCTACCTCTTTCTTGTTAACCGAACCCTTGACAGGTCCACACCCTCTTCATCCGCCCGATACCCTGTACAACTGTTTGAGAAGGGTTTATTGGCCCTTAAATATTATACTATGTATTTTTGGGAAAGCTATAGTTCGTATTGCTTTGAGTATTTTTATAAAATCTAACCATCAATAATGTACAATTCTAGAGGGTTTTCAACAAGATATTACTATCCAGTTCGTTAGATTTGTACCTTTTCTGTATCTTAAAGGGTATTCTCGGTCCTAACCGCTTCCCGCCACATCCCTTTTTTGTGTGGCTTTCGGGAGGAGGAGGTCCTGCAACCAACTACTCGATAATTTATAGCACTTTTGCCTGCCGACACACACAACTCAAGTGCACAATCCGGGGGAGATGGACGGTCGGGCGGACGGACAGACGGACGGACAGACGGGCGAGTCGAGCGGACAGACAGTCACGCCCGACATTGGTACAGCGGCCATGCATTATGCAAACGCCATGCGTGCCCAGCCAGGAGCCACCCCAAAGCCTCGGGCTGGCATCAAAATTTAATGTCTCCGGCAGCACAAATAGTTTCGGCCTGCCATTTTTAAGGGCCTCCCATTAAAACACTGAATGGTGGCCATACATAGTATGTCTGATGAGGCGAGAAACGGCCTCTGTCTTGGACAATTGGTTCCGGTATCCAGGGAAACCCCATTGAGCCCCTGCGCCGCCCCGGGATCTTCTATGAATGGGCCAGGAGCCAAACTCTCGATGCGAATGCAATTAATCACAATGGAGGGCTCCGAAATGAGGTCTAATTGAGTGCAGTCATGTACAGATTATCAACTCAGGGAGTGCTGGGCCACATACGTAGCCAAACCAATGGCGGAACCCTGAAAAATATACCAATTAAGTAATTAATAGAGGTATTTCGATTGGGAAAATGATGAATGCACGATACTCCCCTTAAGCTATTATGGTTAACTTGTCAGAATATTTGTACAGTCTGCACTATTAATTACTAAATTGCAGTTACCACTGTTTGGAAATCATTTTTAAATGTGGACAAACGTATGCTCTACACTTTTTTGAGCTTTTAGATACCCTGTTGCATACTTTCAGACACCTAAAACTTTAAATTTTAATTTCATGGGAAATAGTATTGTTTAGTAAATACATTTCCTAAATCTAAAGCTATTAAATAAGAAATACCCTTTAAAAATAACCCTAAAACCCAAAACTAAGCAAAGGAGCTTTTACTAAACAACTGTGGAACCTCCTCGCTTCTTCCAGCTTACCGCAAGTGCCAGCACACGGACGTGTTCTGCAACGCCCCCAACGGAGCCGCCCCCGCGGAGGGCACCCGCCTCGCCGGCCCCTGCGTGCCGAAGGAGAAGCGCTGCGACGGCTACCTGGACTGCCGCACCGGGCGGGACGAGGACGGCTGCAGCGGCGCGTCCTGTCGGCTGGACCAGTTCCGCTGTGCCAACGGCCACAAGTGCATCGACGCCGCTCTGAAGTGCAACTACCGCGACGACTGTGGCGACAACTCCGACGAGCAGGGATGCAGTAAGTACACCCAAGGGGACAAGACTATCCCATTACTATCAGGCATGAAATGAAAACGAGCATTTTCGGTTCTTAGCCAAAACAAATAATTCATTATTTGAATAATGAATAGTTTGGCATTTATCAAGTCAGATATTTTGCAGTTTTGTCTGAAGAATTCGCGAAAAAATGTATGTTTTACCAATATAAATGTAGCTACCCCATATAGAGACTATATTATTAGTTTCACTCTACCGGACCATTGATAACCCAGTGGAACATTCATTTTACCGATACATTTCACCACGTCCTCCCCAGATTTCCCGCCCTGCCACCACGCCCAGTTCCGGTGCTCGAACGCTCGGTGCATCCCGTACAACTTCCACTGCGACGGATACCACGACTGCGCCGACAAAAGCGACGAGGCCAACTGCACGGCCATCGCCTGTCCGGACAACAAGCACCTGTGCCCGCGAGGGGGCGCCAGCGGCACGCCCAAGTGCATTCTGAAGTCGCAGCTGTGCGACGGCAAGCGGGACTGCGAGGACGGGAGCGACGAGGAGACCAACTGCTGTGAGTATCCCCGGGCGAATGTCCATAATATCCACTCAAGCCTAATCCCCTGCCCTTCCAGCGATCGCCTCCTGTCCCGCCCTGAGCTGCGAGTTCAAGTGCGGACCCTCGCTGACGGGCGGCGTGTGCTACTGCAAGCCGGGCCAGTCCCTGGCCCCGGACAACCGCACCTGCGTGGACCTGGACGAGTGCGCCGAGTGGGGCCACTGCGACCAGCTGTGCACGAACACCCTCGGCTCCTACACCTGCCAGTGCGCCCAGGGCTACACGCTGATCAACGACTCCAAATGCATTGCCCCGGACGCGAACAACCTGCAGCTGATCTTCGCCCACGACCGGGCCATCATGCGCATGCAGCCCCACGGCAGTGAGCCGAGGGTCCTGGCCAACGCCACCGCGGCGGCGGGCGTCACCTTTCACTACGCGCGGAACACGCTCTACTGGTCGGACATCAAGACGCGCAAGGTGCAATCCCTGCCCCTGGACGACCAGAACAAGGCCGTCTCGCCCTTCGACCAGACGCTGCCGGGCACCTGGGCTCCAGTGGCCCTGGCCGTCGACTGGGTGGGCGACAAGATATATGTGGCCGATCTGGTGGGTCAGAAGATCGACGTGTTCGAGCTGAGTGGCCAATGGCATGCCGTCGTCCTGGGCTCCAACCTGACCTCACCCGCCGACCTGGCCCTGGATCCCACGGCCGGACTGATGTTCGTGGCCGACGGGGGTCAGGTGCTGCGCGCCCACATGGATGGCACCCATGCCCGGTCCATTGTCTCGGAGGCGGCCTACAAGGCCAGCGGTGTGACGGTGGACATCATCGGGAAGCGGGTCTTCTGGTGCGACTCGCTGCTGGACTACATAGAGTCAGTGGACTACGAGGGCGCCCACCGGGTGATGGTGCTCCGGGGTCAGCAGGTGCCCAGTCCCTCGCGACTGGCCCTGTTCGAGAACCGGATCTACTGGACGGACGCCACCAAGCAGGGCATCATGTCGGTGGACAAGTTCGAGGGACCCACCTCCATCCAGGTGACGCACAAGGCCAAGGACATCAGGGAGCCGAAAGGCATCATTGCCGTGCACGCCCTCAGCCAGCCGAGGGTGTCGAATCCCTGCGGGAACAACAACGGCGGCTGCAACCACATGTGCATCGTTACCGCGGTGAAGGGAGCTCCCACGGGCCTGGGATTCCGGTGTGCCTGCTCCACGGGCTACCAACTGGAGACGGATCTCAAGCTGTGCAAGCCGGTCAGCGAGTTCCTTATGTACTCGCAGCAGAGGTTCATCAAGGGCAAGGTCCTCGAGCCAGTCATCGAGGGATTCAGTGATGCCATCATGCCCGTGGTCTCGCGGCGGGCCCGTTTCGTTGGCCTGGACTTCGATGCCCGCGACGAGTTCATCTACTACTCGGACGTGCTGCAGGACGTGATCTACAGGGTGCATCGCAACGGAACCGGCAGGGAGATCGTCCTGGCCTCCCAGAACGAGGGCGTCGAGGGACTGGCTGTCGATTGGGCCTCCAAGAATCTGTACTACATCGACTCCCGCAAGGGTACACTCAACGTCCTCTCCACCCGGAATGTCACACACAGGAGAACGCTGCTGAAGAACCTCAAACGTCCGCGCGCCATTGTGGTCCACCCCAATCGGGGATTCATCTTCTTCTCCGAATGGGATCGTCCCGCCAACATCACCCGAGCCAATACCGACGGCAGTGGACTGCTGGTCTTCAAGAACGTAACCCTGGGCTGGCCCAACGGTCTGTCCATTGACTTCAAGGAGGACCGGGTCTACTGGTGCGACGCTCTTCTGGATCACGTCCAGCACGCCAATTTGGATGGCACGGACATCAAGACGGTGAACTCCCGCCTGGTGCGACACCCCTTCTCGATTGTCATCCACAACGACTGGATGTACATCACGGACTGGCGCCTGGACGCCATCATCCGGCTGCACAAGCTCACCGGTGAGCAGGAGGAGATGATGGTTAGGGAGCCGCAGACGAACAGGCTCTACGGGGTCAAGGTGTACAGCCATGAGGTGCAGAGGATCGCGGACACGCAGCCCTGCCACCGGAACAACGGTGGCTGCCAGAAGATCTGCTTTGCGGTTCCGATTGGAGGAGCGAATGGTACGGCTGGCGAGGTAGCCACCACATCGCCGCCCTCCTTTGGGCGCCTACAGTCCCGCTGCTCGTGTCCCTACGGCGAGCGCCTGGCCGAGGACCAGAGGAGCTGCATCCCCGATCCCAGTGCCGAGCCGCCGGTGCAACCGTGCCCGAACTCCTGGGACTTTACCTGCAACAACCAGCGGTGCATTCCCAAGTCGTGGGTCTGCGATGGCGACGATGACTGCCTGGACAACAGCGATGAGGAGCAGAACTGCACGAGTAAGTACTGGGATTAGCAAGGGAGCAGGGCTCGTAAGGTGTCCCAAAAGACCTAAGAGCCTTGACCATCGATATTTGGGGCATGTTCATAAACACTGCGGGCAGGGAGTCGCAGGGAGCTTCTCCATATCAATGATCTACCCCCTTTTTATCCACAGAACCCACCTGCGGATCGAACGAGTTCCAGTGCCGCTCGGGTCGGTGCATTCCCCAGAACTTCCGCTGCGATCAGGAGAACGACTGCGGCGACAACTCCGACGAGCAGGAGTGCGGCAACGTGACCTGCGGCACCTCCCAGTTCGCCTGCGCCAACGGACGCTGCATCCCGAACATGTGGAAGTGCGACAGCGAGAACGACTGCGGCGACAGCAGTGACGAGGGAGACTTCTGTGCGGAGAAGACCTGCGCCTACTTCCAGTTCACCTGTCCCAGGACGGGCCACTGCATTCCACAGAGCTGGGTCTGCGATGGCGACGACGACTGCTTCGACAAGCAGGACGAGAAGGACTGTCCCCCGATCTCCTGTCTGGCCAATCAGTTCAAGTGCGCCGACCTGCGTCAGTGCGTGGAGGAGTCGTACAAGTGCGACGGCATACCGGACTGCAACGATGGCTCCGACGAGGTGGGCTGCCCCCCGATGGGACCCAACCAGTGCAACCTAGAGAAGCACTTCCGCTGCAAGTCCACCGGGTTCTGCATCCCAATCGCCTGGCACTGCGATGGCTCCAACGACTGCTCGGATCACTCGGACGAGCAGGACTGCGGCCAGATCACCTGTGCCCAGAACTTCTTCAAGTGCAACAACACGAACTGCGTGTTCAAGGCTTACATTTGCGACGGCAAGGACGACTGTGGGGACAACTCGGACGAGGGCGCGGAGCACGCCTGTGTCCCGCCGCCCTTCAAGTGTCCCCACGGCCAGTGGCAGTGTCCCGGCGTCTCCGAGAGGTGCGTGAACATCACGTCCGTGTGCGACGACACCCCCGACTGCCCCAACGGCTCCGACGAGGGCGAGGGCTGCGACCTGGCCGAGTGCGAGCACCAGGCGGGCCAGTGCTCCAGCTTCTGCCAGAAGACCCCCAACGGAGCGCTGTGCGTCTGCCCACCCGGCTCGGAGATCGGCGAGGATGGCTACACCTGCATGGACACGAACGAGTGCGATCCCCCGGGCCTGTGCTCCCAACAGTGCACCAACACCAAGGGCTCCTACTTCTGCTCCTGCACGGATGGCTACATCCTGGAGCCGAACAAGCACACCTGCAAGGCGGTCAATCACACGGCCGCCTTCCTCATCATCTCCAACAGGCACTCTATTCTCGTGGCCGATCTCAAGGAACAAGGACTCGAGCGGGTGCCCATCATCGTCGAGAACGTGGTGGCCACCGCCTCGAACATGCACACGGGCACCATCTTCTGGAGCGACATGAAGCTGAAGAAGATCTCGCGGCTGGATCGCGGCATGGAGCCCCAGGAGATTATCAACACTGGCCTGGATCTGGTCGAGGGCCTGGCCTATGATTGGATCGCCCAGAACCTCTACTGGCTGGACAGCAAGCTGAACACCATCGAGGTGTCCGCGGAGAACGGCTCAAATCGCCTGGTGCTGGTCAGAGAGAACATCACCCAGCCTAGGGGCATGTGCATCGACCCCAGTCCCGGGGCCAGGTGGATCTTCTGGACGGACTGGGGCGAGAACCCCAGGGTGGAGAGGATCGGCATGGACGGAACGATGAGGAAGACCATCATCAACACCAAGATCTATTGGCCCAATGGCCTGACCCTGGACATAGCCACGAAGAGGGTGTACTTCGCCGACTCCAAGCTGGACTTCATCGACTTCTGCTACTACAATGGCACCGGAAGGCAGCAGGTCCTTGCCAGCAGCCACTACCTGCTGCATCCGCACTCGCTGTCCCTGTTCGAGGACACGCTCTACTGGACGGACAGGCAGCTGAACCGCGTCCTGTCCGCCAACAAGTTCCGTGGCAAGAACCAGACGGTGGTGTCCCATCTGATCAGCCAGCCGCTGTCCATCCATGTGCACCATGCCTCCCTGCAACCGATGACGCCGAATCCCTGTGCCGGGGCACGCTGCCAGCACCTGTGCCTGCTGAGCCCCAGTGCCCAGGAGGGCTACTCCTGCAAGTGCAAGCCGGGCTTCAAGCTGCTCAGCGAGGGGCGCTGCATCGAGGAGGAGAATCCCTTCCTGATGGTCGTCAAGGGCACCCAGATAGTGGATCTACCCCTGAATGGAGGAGATGCCCGGGCTGGAGCCTTGGCCCCCGTGATTGGAATCGAAAGCAGTACCGGACTCGACTTTGATCGCAAGGGCGAGACCCTGTACTGGGTGCAGGGCAGGGAGGACGATGACGAGAACTGCACCATCTACACCACGCCCTACGGCGGTGGCAACAAGACCCTCTTCCTGGGCACCGAAAGCGGCATCGTGGGTGCCCCCTACACCATCGCCTTCGACTGGCTGGGCAGGAACCTGTACATCGGCAACCGGGTGGCCAGCAACATTGAGGCCGTGCGCGTGGATGGCAAGCAGAAGTACCGCACCATAATCCTGGCCAACGATGGCTATCCCAACTCTGTTTCGCGGCCCAAGCAAATCGTGCTCGATCCTACCGATGGCAAGCTCTTCTGGATCGACGAGGGCGTGCTGGAGGTGCCGATTAAGATCGGCAGGGTGGACATGAACGGACAGAACCCCATTGTGGTCTTCCAGGACTTTGCCCACCCCGAATCCCTGGCCGTGGACACGGAGAAGAAGATGCTGTACTACAGTGCCAGCAATCCGGCGGTGATCGGTTCCATGGACTACAATGGCGACGATCACACACTGATCGTGATGAAGGACTCGCACCCGATGGCCAAGCCCCGCAGCCTGGGCATCCTGGATCACAGGCTGTACTATCTGGACCCACTGTACGAGCGGATTGTGCGGATCGATCTGCCGCACGGCGACAATCCCAAGACCATCGTGGACAACGAGTCTGATCTGCGCTCCATGATGATCTACAAGAAGCGCGCCCTGATGCAGCACCCCTGCCAGACGAACAACGGCGGCTGCAAGCACCTCTGCATCCCCGGAACTGGAGCGACCAGGACCTGTGCCTGCGGCATTGGCTACCGCAAGGAGAACGAGATCAACTGCGTGGCCTACAAGACCTTCGCCGTCGTCTCCCAGCTGGACATGATCAGGGGCTACAGTCTGAGCGACAGCTCCGAGGCCATGGTCCCTGTGAGCGGACCTGGCCACCACATCCTCCACGTGGACGTGATGTACCGCGAGCAATGGATCTACTGGGCGGAATACAACCGCGGCTACTGGAACGGCATCTTCAGGTCGCGCCCCAACGGCACCGATCTGCAGCACGTCGTCAAGGATGGCATTGGTAGCAATGGCATCCGGGGACTGACCATCGACTGGGTGGCCGGAAATATGTACTTCACCAATGTCTATCCGCATGAGAATTACGTGGAGGTCTGCTGGCTGGATGGTAGCAATAGGAAGGTGTTGGTGAAGACAACCACCGATGCCCCACGGGAACTGGCCGTGAATCCCATCAAGCGGCTGCTCTACTGGATCGACTACGGGCAGCACCCGAGGATCGGAAAGGCCTTGCTGGACGGCAGCAAGTGGACGCCACTGGTGACGTCGGGCATCTCACTGCCCCGCGATCTCACCATCGACATGCAGACGCACGACATCTACTGGGTGGACTCGAAATTGGATACCATCCAGAAGATCTCCTTTAATGGCGCCAACCGCGAGGTGATCCGCCGGGACCTGCCCAATCCCATGGGCATCGCCGTCTACCTGAACGATGTCTACTGGGTGGACAGGAACCTGATGACGGTGTTCAAGGCCTCCAAGCACAGTGCCAACGAGACGGCCACCAGGGTGAGGACGAACCTGGAGAAGCTGCGCGACATTGCCATCTACAACATCAACAACCAGCCGCAGGACGACACCAATCCGTGTGCCCACTTGGGCAATGGCGGCTGTGATCAGTTGTGCTTCAGTTTCCCGCCGGAGGGCGGAGCCACTGGTCCTTCGGGTCGGAACTTCCGCTGCGAATGCGCCACCGGAAAACTGAGCTCCGATGAGCGAAAGTGCGAGGTCGTCAATGAGTACCTGGTGTTCGCCACGAGAACCGAGATTCGGGCCGTCAATCTGGATCCCCATTCCACGGAAGTGCCCTTCACCCCGCTGACGAATCTCACGAATGTCGTGGGCCTGGACTTTGACTTCGCCGACAACCGAATGCTCTACACCCAGATCCGGCCGTGGGCCAAGATCGCCTACACCAAGGCGAACAAGCCGGGTCACGACGACATCACCGTGGTGCTCAACAAGGGCATCAACCCCGAGGGCATTGCCTACGATTGGACCCAGCAGAAAATCTACTGGACGGACAGCTCGAACAACTCGATTTACGCCATGAACCTCGACGGCAGCGAACTGGTGATGATTGCCCGCGTGGAGAGGCCCAGGGCCATTGTCCTGGATCCCTGCAATGGCACCTTGTTCTTCACGGACTGGGGCAGGTTCGGCACCTCCGGAAAGATATTCCGCACCACCATGGCGGGCTCGTTGAAGAGGGCCATCGTGGACAAGGATCTGTCGCAGCCAAGTGGCTTGGCCATCGACTACGACGAGAGGCGTCTGTACTGGACGGATGCGGTGCGGGAGAAGATCGAGCGATCCGACCTGGATGGTCAGAACCGGGAGCTCCTGGTGGCGGCCACCATTTATCCCTTCGCCATCACGGTGTTCCGGAACTACATCTACTGGACGGATCTGCAGCTGAGAGGAGTTTACCGGGCGGAGAAGCACACTGGTGCCAATATGGTGGAGATGGTGAAGCGCCTGGAGGATTCCCCGCGAGACATTCGCATCTACAGCGCCGATCGGCAGAAGTGCAATGTGAATCCCTGCCGGATCAACAACGGCGGCTGTGCCCAGAGCTGTCATCCGGCGCCCAACGGCAAGGCGGAGTGCAAGTGCGACGACAACACCAAGGTGGTCAACGAGGGCAGGATGTGCGCGCCCAGGAACAACACGTGCGAGGCCAGCAAGTTCTACTGCAAGAACGGAAGGTGCATCTCGAGGATGTGGTCCTGCGACGGCGACGACGACTGTGGCGACAACTCGGACGAGGACCCCAACTACTGTGCCTACCACTCCTGCTCGCCGAACGAGTTCCGCTGCAACAACGGACGCTGCATCTTCAAGTCCTGGAAGTGCGACCACGAGAACGACTGCAAGGATGGCTCCGACGAGCTGGGCTGCACCTATCCGCCCTGCGTGGACGGCGAGTTCACCTGCGGCAATGGCAGGTGCATTCCCCAGGCGCAGGTGTGCAACGGCGTGAACGACTGCAAGGACAATGCCACCTCCGATGAGACCCACGAGCGCTGCCCCATGAACACCACCTGTCCGGCCAATCATCTCAAGTGCGAGAAGACCAACATCTGTGTGGAGCCCTATTGGCTGTGCGATGGAGACAACGATTGCGGCGACAACTCCGACGAGGATCCCCTGCACTGCGGCCAACGGACCTGTCCTACGAACAGCTTCCGCTGCCCGAACCACCGATGCATCCCGGCCACCTGGTACTGCGACGGGGACGATGACTGCGGTGATGGAGCCGATGAGCCGCCAGATTACTGCAAGTCCGAGGGACGCACCTGCTTCGGGGATCTCTTCACCTGCGACAATGGCAACTGCATACCCAGGATCTACATCTGCGATGGAGACAACGATTGTCTGGACAACAGTGACGAGGATAACCGACATCAGTGCAGTGAGTACTCGAGCGCCTGGCTCCATCCCCCTCCATCCCTCCATAGATATCATATATATCCTTTTTCCTTCTCAGATGACCGCAAGTGCGATGAGGAGACGGAGTTCACCTGCGTGGAGAACAAGTCGTGGCAGCGGGCCCAGTGCATACCCAAGAAATGGATCTGCGACGGAGATCCAGACTGCGTGGATGGAGCCGATGAGAACACCACACTGCACAACTGTGCCACCCAGCAGCCGTGTGGCGAGGACATGTTCACCTGCGGCAACGGACGTTGCATCAACAAGGTGGGTTTTGGGTTTTAACCATATTTTACGGCCTCCTAATATCACTTCCTCAGGGATGGATCTGCGACCACGACAACGATTGCGGCGATGGCACCGACGAGGGCAAGTTCTGCAACTCCAAGTACAAGACCTGCTCGGCCCAGGAGTTCACCTGCCAGAACTTCAAGTGCATCCGGAACCAGTCGCGGTGCGATGGCGAGGACGACTGCGGCGATCACTCGGACGAGGTGGGCTGCGCCAAGGAGAACGTCACCTGTCCGCAGGGGCAGTTCGCCTGCACCAATGGGCAGTGCATCGACTACAGCCTGGTGTGCAACAAGTATCCCGACTGCGCCGACGAGTCCGACGAGCCGGCACATTGCAACGTGGACGAGTGCGCCAAGGTGGAGATCAATCAGTGTGGTCACAAGTGCGTGGACACGCTGACCGGCTACTATTGCGACTGCAATGAGGGCTACAAGTGGGTTTCCACCTGAAAAGCTAATTAAGTATATGATTTAATCCAATCCTTCCCCTTCACAGGCTTTTGGCCGATGGCAAGGCGTGCGCGGATGTCGACGAGTGCCTGGAGCAGCCGGGCGCCTGCTCGCAGCACTGCTCCAACACCCCGGGCGGATTCTACTGCAAGTGCGATGAGACCTACTACGAGAGGCAGAACGACGAGCACACCTGCAAGCGAAAGGACAAAATCCCGCCCTGGCTGATCTTCACCAACAAGTACTATGTGCGCAACATGTCGGTGGATGGGCATCAGTACAACCTGATGCACCAGGACCTGATGAACGTGGTGGCCCTGGACTTTGACATTCGCGAGGAGTACATGTACTTCTGCGACGTGACGGCCAAGACGATATTCCGGGCGAAGTACGGGCAGGCGGATGACGAGATGCCGCCGGAGAGGGAGGCTGTCATCAGGCACGACTCGCACGGCCTGGAGGGCATCGCCATCGATTGGGTGGGTCGCAAGCTCTACTGGCTGGACAGGCACTCTAAGAACCTGGATGTCTCCGAGCTGGATGGAACCAAGCGGAAGACTCTGAGGAGCGGAGTGGTCGATCCCCGTGCCATAGTCGTGCATCCTGGCATCGGTTACCTGTACTTCACCTCTTGGCATCTGCAGGCCTACATTGCCAAGATGGGCATGGATGGCTCGAACTTCTCGAGGATTCTGAACTGGAACGACGGCATCGCCTGGCCGAATGCCCTGTCCATTGACTACTTCACGGATCGCATTTACTGGGCCGATGCCCACTTGGACTACATAGCCTATGCCGATCTTGAGGGCAGACACCGTCACACGGTGCTCTCCGGCAGCAAGGTGCCCCATGTGTTTGCCCTCAGTCTGTTCGACGACTACATCTACTGGAGTGACTGGAACCTGAAGGCGATTGTGAGGGCCAACAAGTTCCATGGCGCCAACTACACGGTGCTGAGGAACACCACACATCGTCCCTACGACTTACACATCAACCATCCGCTGAGGCAGCTACCCTACACCAATCCCTGTGGCACGAACAATGGCGGCTGCTCCCATCTCTGCCTGATAGCTCCGCCCCCGGAGTCTACCTATCTGAACATCGAGGGCTACATCGAGGAGGGTGCTCCGATCTTCAAGTGCGCCTGTCCCAATCAATTCTACTTGGCCAGGGACATGAAGACCTGCGTTGCCAACTGCACGGCCGGGCAGCACTTGTGCGGTGGACGGGATGAGAAGTGCATCCCTTGGTTCTGGAAGTGCGATGGCGAGAAGGACTGCAAGGACGGCTCCGATGAGCCAGCCACCTGTGCCCCACGACACTGCAGGGCCGGCACGTTCCAGTGCAAGAACACCAACTGCACACCCTCGGCCACGATTTGCGATGGAGTCGATGACTGCGGCGATCGCAGCGATGAGCAGAACTGCGATCTGCCCTGTCCACTATCCGACTTCAAGTGCAAGTCCAGCGGCAGGTGCATCCTGGACAGCTGGCGCTGTGACGGAGATGCCGACTGCAAGGATGGCAGCGACGAGGACCCCGCCGTGTGCTGTAAGTAGCTCACAACTCCTTGATAAGGCTCATCTCCTTTTTATAACAAATCATGTCGAGTGCCCAGCATCGTAAAGTAGTACCGCAGCATGTCTTGGTACTCGACATAATTTACTCTATAGGAAAATAATCCAATTAAATTTCTCATTGATCACCGATTGGATTTTATAGTTTCCCAATCCTAATCTGATTCACTTTCTCCTTCACCCTCAGTCAAGCGCACCTGTGACCCCAAAACGGAGTTCGCCTGCAAGAACGGACGCTGCATTCCCCAACTGTGGATGTGCGACTTCGACAATGACTGCGGCGATGATTCCGATGAGCCGGCGTACATGTGTCGCCAGAGGAACTGCACCACCGGCTGGCAGAGGTGTCCTGGCCAGTCCAACTACCGCTGCATTCCGAAGTGGCTGTTCTGCGATGGCAAGGACGACTGCCGGGACAACAGCGACGAGCTGCCGGAGAACTGCCCCAAGTGCAATCCGGAAACGGACTTCAAGTGCGGCAACAACCGATGCATACCCAAGTGAGTGTGGTGTCAAGGGACAAGGGCATTCCCTATAATAATCGCAATCCTTACTCTAATTCCAGGCAATGGATGTGTGACTTCGCGGACGACTGCGGCGATGCCAGCGACGAGAACGAGGCGGTGTGCAAGGGCCGCTACAGGGAGTGCTCTGAATCGGAGTTCCGCTGCGGCAACGGCAAGTGCATCTCGTCCAGGTGGCAATGCGACCACGAGGACGACTGTGGCGACAACTCGGACGAAATGCACTGCGAGGGCTATCAGTGCAAGAACGGCACGTTCCAGTGCGCTTCCGGCCACTGCATTGCCTCCTACTTCCGGTGCGACGGAGACCGCGACTGCCGCGACATGTCCGACGAGGTGGGCTGTCCGCCGCGCTTCCCCGGCGGTCGCTACTGTCCGGAATCGCGCTTCCAGTGCAACAACAACCTGTGCGTCTCGCTCTCCGACCTCTGCGACGGCACCGACGACTGCGGCGACGGCAGCGACGAGGATCCCAGCGTCTGCAGTGACTTCAATTGCGACACCCTCCGCCGCTTCCAGTGCTCCAACCACCGATGCGTGGCCCGCTACCAGATCTGCGACGGGGTGGACAACTGCGGCGACGGCAGCGACGAGAACAACATGACCCTCTGCGCCAGCAAGCAGAAGCCCTGCGACCAGTACACCCAGTACCAGTGCGCCAACAAGCACTGCATCGAGCGCTCCCAGGTGTGCGACTTCTCCGACGACTGCGGCGACGCCAGCGACGAGCTGGGCTGCCACCACACCAGCAGCTGCTCGGAGCAGAACCGCGGCGGGTGCCAGCACCACTGCCACAACCTCACCGACGGCGGCTACATCTGCACCTGCTATCCCGGCTACATCATAGCCGTCGACAACAAGAAGAAGTGCTCCGACGTGGACGAGTGCCTCACGCGGCAGCACACGTGCTCGCATCAGTGCCACAACCTCAACGGCACCTACTCGTGCAGCTGCCGCGAGGGCTTCCACCTCACCGATGGCACCAGCGGCGTCTGCCGGGCCGAGAAGGAGGACGTGGTCCTGGTCTTCGCCAATGGCCAGGAGATCAGGGGCCTGGATCTCCAGAAGCGCGAGGAGTTCGATGTGATAGCGGCGGAGAAGAGGATCGAGGCGCTGGACTACGACGCCCAGCAGCAGATCATCTTTTGGGCCGACAGCTACGACAAGACTATCAAGCGGTCCTACATGGTCAACGCCATCGATGGCCGGGCCAAGATCGGCTTCGCCCAGGACCTGAACATGAAGGGCGGCTCCAAGCCCACGGCTGTGGCCGTCGACTGGCTGGCCTCGAATCTCTACTGGACCGAAATGGACAGGACGGGCTCCAAGCCGCGCGGTCGCGTGATGGTGGCCAAGACCGATGGTCGGTATCGCCGGTCGATCGTGAATGCCGGCCTGGAGGTGCCCACCTCCATAGCCGTCAATCCGCAGCTAGGCAGGATTTACTGGTCTGATGCGGGCTCAGCGCCCAAGATCGAGGTCTCCTGGATGGATGGGTCCAAGCGACGGCCGCTGATCACCGAGCTGATCCGCCATCCGGCCGGCCTGACCATCGACTACTCGCAGGATCACATCATCTACTGGGTGGACACCAAGCTGAATGCCATCGAGTCGATGCGGGCCGACGGCTCCAGGCGCAAGGCCATCGTGAAGGGTGACCAACTAAGGCATCCAGTGTCCCTGGACCTGTTTGAGTCCAACATGTTCTGGATGACCCGCGACACCGGGGAGCTGGTGCGCCAGGACAAGTTCGGGCGCGGAGTGCAGGTGGTGCTGCATCGCAACCTCGTCAATCCGTCCGGCCTGAAGGTGTACCACGACAAGCGGTACAACACCTCGCTGCCCAATCCGTGCGACAACTCCACCTGCTCCCACCTGTGCCTCCTGGTGCCCGGCGGCCACCGGTGCGCCTGCCCAGACGCCTCCGGGCCACCGCCCTCGCACCGCAGCACCGCCGAGGTGATCTGCAACGCCGCCGCCGAGCACCCGCGTCCCGCGCCGCGCATCTGTCCCTGCCAGAACGGCGGCCTCTGCAAGGAGGACGCCCAGGGCGAGCTCGTCTGCGACTGCCTCGCCGAGTTCCGCGGAGAGCACTGCGAGACGAGCACCACGGGCGCCTTCGGCCATGGCGGCGCCAACGTCACCGCCGTCGTGGTGCCCATCATGGTCATCCTGCTGGTGATGATGGCCGCCGCCGGCGCCTGGTACGTCATCCGGAAGCGACCCTTGTAAGTACCCAAGCTGGCAAGACCCATGCCTTAATTTGGCTACCATATCCTGATCCCACCTTCTTTCTTCTCCTCCCCTTCCAGCGGCAAATTGGCTCGCATGCCGGCGATGACCTCGTCGCAGAGCGTGACCTTCCGCCACGGCTCGAACGTGGAGTTCAGCGAGAGCGGCTTCCCAGGGGCCTCTGCCCCGGGAGCCGGCGACGTGGCGCCCATCGAGGGCTACAACCTGCAGACGGTGAACGCGAACAAGGCGCGCGACTTTGCCAACCCGATGTACGATGCGGTGCAGTCGGGCACCACCGCCGATCCCGGCATGGGCAACGGTTCGGGTGAGTCCATATCTCTTGAATTTATGTATTCTATTTATTCTATTTCTAAGATTGGTGATGAGATTCCCCTATCAAAGGCACAATAGCATTAGGATAAACTTGAAGCCATTGGGCCTAATTGAAATCATAAAAAGATTTTAACCACTTCATTTTTGCGACGATTTTACTTATTGTTTCGCCTGATTATTTTTGGTTGGATTATTTTCCTTGCCCTCTAAACCTTAAAAAGATACTGTTTTGGACAGCCGAATCCTAAAAGTCGCACTGGCTGATTTTAAGCAGTAGGTTTCTAGAGATTCTAGAGATTCTTGGGCAGCGCCAGCTTACATAATATGTCGAGGCTGTCGACTATAGTGTTCTTCTCGTATTTTTAAATGCTGTCATCCTGTCGTCTATTGCCTTCCAATTGAATGAAATAAAAAATATAAAATATATGAATGTCGTCTAATCCGGGAATTTTTTTCCTTTTTCCTCCAGGCATCTACGATGTGCCGGGCGAGCCGTCGGCCAAGGGCAAGGCCATGGGCCACCATGCGGGCGGCTCCTTCACGGAGCCCGCCTCGGCGATCATCGCGCCCAGCAGCATCACGCACAAGGCGTCGCCGCAGCTGCAGCTGCGCACCAGGGAGCTGGACCCCTCGGCGGACACCGGCAAGGACACCCAGTTCCTGGTGGAGGAGGACAAGTCCGAGTGCTGATATCAAGCCCGTCACCCGGCTGCCGCTGCGATGGCCAGCTGTCGCCAGCAGCGTCGGCCGCACCTTGCGGAGAACACCTATCCGCTGCATACATAACACAGACTGGTCATGGAGAAGAAGGAGCAGCAGCACCCGCAGCAGCAGGAGCATCATCACCTGCGGGGACAGGGACGCTCTAGTAGTAAACATCACAAATCCTGGCATGTAGCCACCGCTGGCAAGGTCACCACCAAGGTCTAGCCTTGGCCCCAGAAGAGGGAACCACACACCACCATTCACAGAGAGCAGCAGGACGAACAGGAAGGTTAGGAGATGAGCAGGAGGATTAGGAGGAGGTCCTCGGGGGCAGGGGACGGCAATAAACATATCCAAAAACAGAGAAACATATGCAACCCCCCACAAGAAAAGAAACTCAACTAAAAACTGTTGCAAATATTATTAAATAATTACTAAAGCAAAACTATAAGTGTACACAAAACAAAAAACACTAGGAGCCACACACAGCAACTTTTGTAAAGCCAATTTTTGTAGCCTACTGTTTTTTTTTTTGTATTTTGTGTGAAACTAATGTGTTTTTGCTAATCGAGATACTTTTGCGCAAAAGAAGAATTGTAAAAAGCAAGCAGTAAAGGATAAAAAAAACAAAATTAAGGCAAAAAGTATATTTTTTTGAAAGCTAAATGACAATATTAACTATATATGTATGTAAATCGGAAAACAAAATATCTATATGTATACACAAGGCAATTAGGGGACGATTCCCAGCTAGGATTTCTATATATTTTTCTAAAAAAACGTAACAAACAAAAAAAAGCGAGCTAAAAACTATACAACAAATTATATATATACTATATAAATGTGTGAAACTAAATGTAACAAGCGAAAGAGAACACTTTTGTGCTAAAAACCAGGATAGAAATCAAGCATTCCCCACACATGCATACGTATATGTATATCTATTTATGATAATTATAATTTAATTATTTATTCAAACACACACAGACAGGACACAGGAAAGTGCTAATGATCCAGAATTCATGATAGTAGGGGCTTTTCGAGATTCAAAATATTCGCAATACATTCCAAAAATTAAAAAAATAAACGTGCAATCCCCTCCCCCTCCAACCGCCTACACTGTGCAACAAAGAAAAGCGTAGCTTTTCCTTTCTACCTTTATATTTCGGTTCTCGCGCAAGCCAATCTGCTTTTCTATTTTTTTTTCGTTTTGTGTGTGTAGTTGAAACTTGTCGCGCGTGTTTTTACACATCAATATATATATATATATAAATATTTTATTTTTTAATTATATCATCGATTTATGAATTGTATTATGACTTATGATTTATCTTTCTCGTCGAAAGTCGAAATGTGTGTGCATTTTTTTTCATTTTCGTTCTCTGTGCAAAATCTGTGCTTCCCTTCATTTAAGCGTGTTTTTAGCATAAATTTTAGTAAAAGATGAAAGAAACTAAAGCTGTATACGCCAATCGGGCCATATACAACGCTGTATGTGAAGTTAATTGTATATTTAATGTCAAGCTACATAATGGATAACGAAAAACGAATCCAGAACATAATAAGAGTAAAACTACGAATGAAATGAAAAAAAACTATTTGTTGAAAGAGTAAACCTTTTTTTTATTATTATACATACGGGGGGAAAATTGTAAGATGAAGAAAACTAAAACATTCAATAAAGAAAAATCATAAAAAATGTAAAAACACAAAGCACATTTCGGTGAATTTTGATCGGTAAGTGTATTAACGAGGAAGGGGGCCTGTTCAATCTCAATTCACTTTTCAAAATAGGCCTAAAAGTGCCGCTATCTTGACATCTATGATTTTTAAAATGGGCCCAAAAGTGCCGCTATCTTGACATCTATCATTTTTAAAATGGGCCCAAAAGTGCCGCTATCTTGACATCTATCATTTTTAAAATGGGCCCAAAAGTGCCGCTATCTTGACATCTATGATTTTAAAATGAGCCCAAAAGTGCCGCTATCTTGACATCTATCATTTTTAAAATGGGCCCAAAAGTGCCGCTATCTTGACATCTATCATTTTTAAAATGGGCCCAAAAGTGCCGCTATCTTGACATCTATCATTTTTAAAATGGGCCCAAAAGTGCTGCTATCTTGACATCTATCATTTTTAAAATGGGCCCAAAAGTGCCGCTATCTTGACATCTATCATTTTTAAAATGGGCCCAAAAGTGCCGCTATCTTGACAACTTTTTTTACTCCCAAAAAATGAGCGCAAACGTGACGCTATCTTGGCTTTCACCAATCATATATTTTTAAAAATGAGCCAGTCTTTGACGCTATGCTGACAAGTTTAATATTTTTCCCCCATATTGGTGAAAGAATAAACTCTTATTTTTATTACTATACATACGGGGGGAAAATCGTAGTTAGGAAAATTAAAACATTCAATAATGGAAAATCATGAAAAAGGTATAAACGCAAAGAGATAGTTTAGTGGAAATCTATCATGTTCTTCGTGGCCAGCCGGCAGTTAGTGTCATATTTCTATTGGTAGGCATACATACTAGGAAGAGGTTTACTGGTTAGGTGCTCGATTTCGCATTATCGCTGTTCATCCATATCTACCGAGGGTTTGTTTTCATTTTCAATTTCATCTGGATTTGACAAATCTTTTCGCAACCTGGAATCTGTCACTATTCGCTTTTAAACGTTTCGATTCGAAGTCGGTTGCATTCACTGAATGCGTAGAAAAACGTATAAATCCGACATGGTAATCCGGGTTGTGGATAAGTACAATGCAAATCGATTTCGAGCCAATTTCGTGTGACAAAAAATGTTTTCTTAATGTTAGCACACTTATTCATTCACTACTTTACGTCAAATCGTTTAGAAATTGAAAGAAAAAAACTTTACACGATTTACAATATTTAGAGTGGCTGCTCTCCTTACTTAACCCTCTCTTACATCATTACACATCCTTTCTAGGATCGGTTGCAATCGATTCGCGCGGTGTTCTAATAAGTTAGTTGTTACAATTGAGCTTAATGCTATGGACCTATCGACCTGCAGCTGCCCCCGCCGCGATGATGATTGAATGAGGCTCCCGGCGGAGGAAACTACCGGTCGTATAAAGTTAGAGTAGGAGAATTGCTTAAGTCTTGGGCTGAGGCAGATACTCTCGTCATCATCTTGGCGCTTTCGATTTCGATAGCGACATCGATCTCCGTCGGTGCTGTCGGGGCTAATCTAACTTAACTAGGGCTCTTAGTTAGTTGCTGCTGCTGCTGTTGGCGCTGTGGCTGCGAATGTTTGGCTAGTCGCTCGTCTTCAGGCGCTTCACGGGTCCATCGCTGCCCTGCGAGTTCGAGTCCTCGGAGAAGGGCATGCTAGACACGAAGTCGGCGCCCTGGCTGTCGGACACGACGGAGAAACCTGCAAAGGGATATGTGTTAGCATGGTTCTTTTGATGGCTAAGTTCGTGAAAATCCACATGAATTAGACAGAGTAAACAAGATGTTACAAGACTGAACACAAACACTGCGAGTTGGTGACCCTTTGGGTGTCGTTTCTTCAAGGAGGTGTTGTGTTCTGTGAACTAAAGATTCTGAACTAAACTTTTCATCTTATGAGACTAAACTAGGAATTTACATTTGTTTTCCCGCTCTTTCTGGAGATATTGGAGACTTATTACCACAAAATAAGTTAAACAAGGATTTATAAACAAAATGATTTAAGCCAATCCAGTATCATTAAAAATACGATTTAAAAAAATTAATTTTAAATGAAGATCTAGGTCTACGTTTTTATAATAATTAAAAATAAAAAATACCTGTTTACCTAAGTTATTTGCGATTTTGTGAAACCTTAACGTTTACCTGTGAATTACCTCCGTAAAAAACGGGTGTATACAAACTATTTCTTATGACCTTTAATCAAGAGGTCCGAATAAAATCTAATAATAATAATAATAATAATAATAATAACATTCTTAAATCTGTAAAATTCTATAAAAAATGTGCAATTTAAAAGTAGTCCAGTCCCAAAGGGCATTGTGTTTTTTAGATATAATAAACTAAAAGATCTTCGCCGTATCTCTAATGTGAAGATAATAATGATATTAAACTACCGGCATAACTCAAAACGTCTACCATTCTATACAACTGTTGGCTTTTTAAGGCCTAAAACAACACGGTCTTGACCAAATCTTTGATGAGAAATCTTTGAGAACATACTGCTAATGGGTATGATAAGTCTTACTATCATTTCACCCCAAAAGGTGCACCACTCTACGAACTACATGCTTACAGGTGTTGGAGTCCTCGGCGGTGAGTCCCTGGTAGCTGGGCGTGATCTGGGGTGGCGTGGGCGTGCCCTTCTGCGAGTTCTCCTTGTCGCTCTTGCTGCCGCCGACGGGCGCCACTCCCGAGCCGGTGGGCGGTCGCCGGGCAGCGGCCGATCCCGGCGAGGCCTCCAGCTTGGACTTCTTCTCGCTGGCGGAGGCGATGGGCACCCATTTGTAGATCTTCATGGTGGTGTCGCTGATGGTCACCCACTTCTTCTCCCAGTGGCGCACCTTGTCCACCGCCTGCATCACTCGCTTGATGTCATCCTTGGCCCGGCTGCGGGTCTCCGCCCGCACGCTGCGCGACATGTCCGTAGTTCGATGGGGTTGGGGCTGGCCTTTCCCGCTTTGCTAGCTTTCCTCGCTTTTCCTCTGGCCAAGTCGGCGTCTCGCGAAAAGCCGCTAAGTGTTTTTGGCGACTTCCGGCTGATTTACACTGGCGCCCTTGTTCCCGCGCCTTCGGGGTGGTGTATAATACTGTGGCTTGCTGTTCCGGTGGTCTTTTAGCCTTTTGGTTAATAATTATCGTTGATTTTGTGCCAAATTCGCAAAAAACTATTATTACAACAAATAAAACGCAATCGATATTTGGAGGCGTGATGTAGTGGTGGAGGAGCATCGATGTTTTCGAGGCCACACCGATAATGAATCGATAATCGATTAAACATCGACATTTACCCTCTACGCCAACGTCCATGTTTCTATCGTCATTCTTCCATCCCTAATTTAAGCCGCGATTTTTCAAATCCTAACAGTCTTGCTCTCCTGTTAACAGAGGTGTGGGGAAACCTAACAAAAGTGGACCAATATTATAATTTTTAAATGACAAATAATTGAAAATTTTAGCAAGAGGTAAGACAAGTTATTGGTTGTAAGCAATGGATTAAAGCCTAGTTTCTTATACGTTTTTTAGCCATGCATCAAAGTGCTAAAATCAGTAAGCAGGAAAACAGACTCCCCAGCTAAGGAGAATTACCATTTTTTTATTCTATATATTCTTATATTCTTTGGGTCTTTTACTAAATACTCGTATGATTGAAAGCATTTTTGTTTTTTGACTGAGAACTGCGAACCCTTTGCTCAATATGGCTTATAATAAGTGTTATAATTGTCTACAACAATTTGATATGTACGTAAATATATGCTTATAAACATATCCAAATCGCATTTGGTAATAACAAAGTTTTCTATTTAATTTAAAATTATAAATTAACGATAGGAAAAACTTCAAGTTAACAGAGATGTTCTGTTAATGGGGGAGCAGGCGATAACAGAGCGTAGTGATGTGTGTCAAACATCGGTATCCGGCGCAAATATCGATATTTTCCGATGCCTACGACCATCGATACCTTCTCCGACGTGCCCACCGCAGCATCGATGTTCCCATCGACGATCTCCCACCTCTAGTCTGCGACCGACCCGACAAAATTATGCGTACGCTCCGCTTTTTTTTTATTTATTTTTTCGTAATCCGAACGCCCTGCCGCCCATGGAAATGAAATGAAAAATCGCACAAGACCGGAAAAGTGCCAAGTTAAATGTTCGCAGTGTGCTGTGCGTGCGAGTGGTGGCGATAATTAAAAAATGAAATCTCAGGCGACGCCGAAATAAAAAACAAAAAAACGTTGCAGCAACAACGTGCGTGCGTGTGTGCGACTGTGTGTGTGTGTTGGTATATGTGAAGAGCCAGGCGAGCGAGTGAGAGGGCAATAGGAGGCAGAAGAAGAGGAAGAAGCGGCGGAAAAGAGAACGAAGAAAGGTGGGGAAAAGCGAAAAAGGCGAACGAAAACGCACTCGAAAATGAAAACTGCTGTATGAAAAGCCAGGGAAAGCCAACGATCTATTAGGCCCCATCTTACTCTTTTGGCTGGACATCGATATCATATCACGAAATGTGTGCGTAAGCTAGTACCGACACTTGCACTAATACTACCAGCCAGATCGAGAGGATTTTGCGAAAAACTGAAAACAAGAATCGCTCTCTTTTCCGAGAGCGAGGGGGAGAGAGAAAGGAGGGGGCAACGCAAACAAATTGGAATAAATTGTAGAAATTTAAAGCAAAGTAAACAACTCAAAAGGCAGGAATTCAAAGCCAAAGTAAACAACGCAAGGAAATGGTATAAATTATCCCGAAGCTCAGAGCGTTAAAAAGCAGTGATTCGATTGCAGAAATATTTTATTTAGTATCTCCTCCGATAGCTCGTCCAATTCTGAAGCCCAAAAGATATAGTACAACACTGTAATACGCCAGATTTGTTTTTGATATTATCGTTTGTCTGTAATCGGTGCGAAAATATATTCTCAAAACCCTTTTCCAAATTCTAATCGGTCGAAAAATGGGTGACATAAATTAATAAAATTGGTATGATTTCTTTCAGGTATTTTCTTTTATGAAATGCGAGTGTGCCTGCTTGTTTTTATAGCAAATCGAAAATGTGAGAGTCAACCTATTTTTTTGAGTGCAACCAAGTGGTGATTTTTTAATGTGTGCCTAAGCTGGTTAATTAAATTTTAACTTTTGAAATCCGAAAATAGCAGCCGCTTCCGAAGCCAGAACTTTGAAAAGTCGAAGCTGAATTTCCCCCGATTTTCCCGGTTTTCCGTTTCCCGCGAATCTGCAAGCCGCGCTGCCGGCGTCGCTGCCGCTGCCGACGTCGCCGATCCCGTTTCACGCGTCGCCGCTTCGTCTCGCCGTCTCGCTCGTTGCCCCCAGCCCCCCGCCACCCCTCTCTCTCCGGCCCGCCCCCTCCCCACTAAAAACAAAAGAAAAACACGCTGAGAGGAAGAGAGAGAGAGAGAAAGCCAAGCCAAGAAACGTCATCAAGCGGCAATAACAACAAAAGCATCATCGGCGGCAACAGCAACAACAACAACCAAACGCATTTCATTGCCAAGAGAAAAACGGTCAACGACATTGCAACATCAACAACAACAACAACAACAGCAAGGGAGGAGAAACAACATCGCAACAACATTGGCCAAGAGCAACAACAACAAAACAGCAATAAACGAGAGACTGCAGCAACAACAACCACAACAAGCGTACCAACAAATAGGAAAATAGGAAAATGCCCAAATGCGATGTGAAAACGCGCTACATTCCTGCGACTTTCGCCTGGATTGTACTGCTTTTGACCACATGTCTCTTCTTCTTCTATCCGTAAGTTTTACCACTTTCTCCACATTTACTTGCCCCCACGCCAATGAACTAAAATAATTGAAATGCATTTTTAAAATGACTATACACTATCTTAATGAGCCACTATCTGTAAGTGATTTTGCCAGGTTTTATACTGCATTTTAAGTACAGTTGTGTTCTAAAAAAATAGTGGTATAAACAGTGTTATAGTAGCAGAAACATCAAGTTACTGACCTACAAACAGATGTACCTGTATATAAAAAAGTTACAAAATAACAAGGATGTTATCTAAAAATAAACAGGGGCCACAGGCAACCAATAAATCCATTGATAGCACAGAATTTATAGAGTTTTGCGTGTGTTCCGAGTTGATTTGATCTAATTATAAAGGCATTATTGGTTCTGTGACACCCCTGAAAAAGAGTATTTTCCGTACCCGAAAATATTGTTGTATTTGGAATTAGAGCCTAAACTGAATATAGTATTTTGATTATTCAAGTAGTATATTTCTAGTTTTGAGAGGAATATCCGTCACCTTGAATTTAGTATTTTTATTATTCAATAGACAATCCGTCATTTTAAATTTCCAAATTCTCCACATATATTTAAGACTATAGATAGATTATTTTTTAGCATCTGACGTTAATACAGTATCTGGGATTGGAGCTTGATATCCATTTAGTATTTTTAGTATTCTAGGGACCAGATACTAGTTTTGAGAAGATAATCCATTACTTTCAATTTAGTATTTTTATTATTCAGGAGGCAATCCGTCACTGTGAATTTAGTTTTTGTATTATTCAGAAGTCTAGTTTGTAGTTTTGAGCGAATCCCCATAACAAAATATAGAACTCTAGAACTAGAGCAATCTGTAAGTGGAACCTCTTGCATGTGTAGCTTGTAGTTTGTGTTGAGTTCGCGAGAAGTTCATGAATGTTGGATGGGCCTGAGGCAATATTTACTGTAGCCCCACACGCGCACTTTCGGAGTGGAGTGGCGTAATCCAAGACGACCCTTCGGCCTTCGTCTGCCGCCCACTCCTCCACCCACTGCCTACCACCCACATCTTTTGTAGTGTGTAGTTCCGTCGCCGGCACTTTATTTATTTTGCTCGCATTTTCGTGGATTATAACGACGGGCCGTAATGCATTATTATATGTGGGACAGCAGCTCGTTTTTATCCAGTCTGGCCCCCATTTTCCCCTCCCCCTCCCCCTCTTCCTCGATTTTCCTGTCTTAGTCATCTCTCGGTCGTCATTTTCCCGCCCGCACCCCCCTTTTTGGCACTCAATTTGCAGTTGCTCAGTGCGGTTTTTTCATTCTTTTCCATTTTTTCCCCCTGGCAAATTGTTTTCATGTATTTTGGTCGTAAAAAGAATTTTAGTTTTCAAATGCCGGGGGGAATTGGATCGAAAAATCGTCTATGCCATGAATAATTCTAGAAAGTGGTTACAGTTTAATGTAAATTTACCTTTTAATTTAGTTTTTATAATCACAAAAATATTCTCGTCTTCATACAACTCTCTAAGTTAAACAGTAAAGATATGTTAATTTTGTAGTCAATTTGTGGCTTTATTCGAGCAAAGCTAAGTTATTCATTCATTTTAAATCGAGTTATCTCACAGACAGGCAGCCACATCGTCATATCTCACATGGCATAAACACTTTTCTTTTTTTTTCGGGCGACGAGAAGGCCAAGGGAGCAACAAATTCGCATAGCATGTGCACAATTAGCACATGAAACGAAACCAAAATAGCAATTAAGCAGTCAGATTCAGACCCCCGAACACCTTCCCTGTGTGCGTCAAGTTTCCACCTCCCTCCTCTCTGTGAACCGAACCATTTTCCCCGGATTTCCCTCTCGATTTTCCAGTTGCGTCCGTTTAATGACGAATTCTTGTGGCCAATTGCAGCTGCAATTGCTGCGCTTAACATTTGCTCGTTTTTCATCAAGTCCGGACCATTTTTCAAGCATTATCAGAGGGACTTTTCGGTTCTTATCCATCTTCACCTACTGTGAATGGGAGTCCTTACCCTTTTTTCGGGAACACAGAAAGAAATGCAGGCGATGCCTTTTTTTTATTTATTTTTAGTTTTTAAGTAAGAGCAGAGATATAATATCTAAAAAACATTATACAGTATATGCAAATAAATAGGAATATTACATAAATATTATAAGTAGAGTTATGATTCGAAGCGTATTCAGCTATCCAACAAAACTGATGATACGATATCCAACACATTTTATACAAAATCTCCAATCAAATGGGTATACTAAATAAATATTACATTAAGTCTTATCAATTATAACATTCATTTTAAAAACAGAACAGAAAATATGGTTTACAAAAAATATTATTATATAATTTCCCAATGAAAATGGGGTATGTACTATGTACTAAGAGCTTTTTAGTTCTTCAACAGAAACAAGGATATAATTTCTCAGAAATTTTATAAAAATCTCCAATATTACCTTAATGGGTAGTATTTCTCGAGGTGCACTTTTCCTCTACCTTTGCTCTTGCTTTGGCTTTTTCGGGTTTCCCTTTGTTACACTTATCTATGCTGGTGCTGACTGGCTCTTTGTTTTAGCCTGGTGAGTAATTCGCAGTCACTGGAGAAGAGCCACGCCCCTGCCGCCCTTTCCCTTTCCTGCCCACTTTCCATTTTCACTTGGCTCTTGCGGCGACACTTGAGTTTTGCACTCTCCCCTGCCGCCTAGTTTGGGAATTTGTTTATTTAATTATGCCCTCCCTTTGTGCTTTGTTGTTATCTGAAGTTTTGGGCACGCGGCAGGCGTATTAAATATCGCCTAGGTTCAGAAACCAGCTTAGACCAGCCCAGTACACTGAGGAAAATGGCGGGCCATGCAACATATGGTGGGGATATGTGAATGTGGCAAGTGGAATGTGTTTCTTCGTTTAATCACTTTTTATGGCGTTAGTATTGCTCAGCGAAAACGTGTAAGTATGATGTAAATGAGTATATTGAAGTAATTAAAAATATTAAATATTTTCCAGATCTATGAAATGTGTGGCCTTAAGAGTCAAGAAATTGTGATTCTGGGAACTCGAATATTTGTTCAATCTTTTTTAAATAAGGGGCATTGAAAGGCGGTTACATTGCTAAGATGTTTTGTCCGAGATCCCAAACTTTCCAGTGAATGTTACATTTTTTCTAGAACCCGGTAATCCCCGTCAGCTTGAATGACTTATGACTTATCGTTTCCGCAGTGTACTCGTATAGTTCTCTGCTTTTGTTTGATTAGCCAGCAACGTCATCTGATATGGGGGGTGGAGTGGGAAATTCGGATAAGGAGGTTCGTTCGGGTCGGTTGGGCAAAAGTCCAATTACGGAATATATATTTCATTATGGCTAGTTTTTCCCCTTTCGCCTGCCCTCGCTTTTTATACATACCTATGGGTTTTCTTTATTTTATTCTCCCACTCAATGCCACAGGTTGCCTTTGTTACTGTCGCCGAAAAAAAAGTACAAAAACCGAATCGGGGAATAAAAATAAAATTAAGTAAAACATGGCAGGGCAAAGCGACAACAAAACTGTTGCTACATAACAACAAAAAAAAAACCGGAAAAAGGGAAGCGCCAACGATAAAAACTACGGCAAAACAAATGCGTCACAACAACAGCTCGGACAATAGTTTTAGCCACCCACGCACCCCCACTAGCGGCCGTCGACCACCCACCTCCGCGCCCAGCACCACCCACCCACCGCCCCTCATTGAAATTCTAGAAGCCGCACCACTCAGAGTGATGATTATTCCTCGCTGCTTCGCTGTTTCGCTTTTTCTGTTTGCGTTTGCGTTTGTTTTTGTCGTCAAGTTTTCAAGCCCCTACGCTTCCATATCACCCACCCCATACCACCCCCGTAGCGCCCATTCCACCCACCCAATCCACCCGTTTCACACACGGAAGAATGGGACTTCTTGGGTTCTAACACCGAATTTGCTTATACAAATTCATGGGATCAACACATACATATGACTTAGAACTGGCGCTCATTAAATAAAGAACAGGATACTTTAAGGAATATAAATAAAGCTATTAAATCAAACATGGAACTAACCAACTTCCCTTGCCAAAGATTTGCCAAGAGCTAAACGATAAAAAAGGAGCTAGATAATTATAGGAAAACGTCCCGGAAAAGGGGTTGACTTCGCCAAGTGAAAGTGACTTTATGTACACAGTTTTCAAGTAAATAAATTCCGTTTTGTTGCTCTGACAACTTTCATCAAAAGAAAATTTAGCAGGTGGCGGAAAATGCGAGAAAAGCGGAATAAAGGGGTGGAAAGTGGCGGAGTGTGGAAAGGTTATAGCGGACACAGAGGAGATAAACTCAGTTTAGTCATTCACCGAATAAGTATTTTAATAAAAAATATATAGCCGCAGGACGGAGATAAGTGGAGAATGAGAACGAATGCTGGCAAAAGGAACCGCTTTCGGTCAGCAAAGTTGAGCTCAGCAAGGCCTCTGGAAAGCCCCAGCACTCGACCCAATTAAATGTTGTTTGTAATTTGTGTTAAAAGCATTTCAAGGACTACGTTTACTTTTTTCCGTGCCCAGCTTGCTTACTTGTAGAGCTGGAGCAGAGCCGTCCCGCACACATTTTCCTCCACTCTGTCCCAGCGGTCGCCGGAATTTGATTTTCTTCATTCATTTTACTCATTGCTTATTACTGGCACTTACACTGAGCATCAAGAACTTTTTCGAACGGAAAGCGTAAGCTTCGGGGATTGTGGCGTTCGCAAAACGATCGATAGCACTATCGATACTATCGATGGATTTAAAATTAAATAAACTAGTTTTTAAGGAATTCATAACTCTTTATTTTCTTTCATTGCTATAGAATTTAAAACACCGACGGTGGCCTTTATCTACTGTCAAAGTGCTCGATTTTTGGGCGTTGGGCGTTCGCCCAACCCTAGTAGGTGCAGTTAAAGGCTTTTAATACCAAAATAGGCGGTACAAAAATACTAAGGTAAAACTGTGCTATTATAGTTTTGACCACACAATGTTCTTGGTTGTTTGCCGGTGTATTTGGTCCGTTTTCCCAAGATTCCGTCTATTTCTTCACTCGAATCCACTTGAGATATTCATTTGGTATGGCTTTTATTTTCTCCTTGTGGGATTCTCGGCCCCTTGCTGCACCCCCTCCGAAAAGGAAAACACTCGAACACCCACCACTCATTTGGGATTTTCTGTTTATTTGTCCACTAATTATAATAAACAAAGTTTTTCTTTTCGCCAGCAATTAGGCGACACTTGTGATGGGGAAAGCTGGGGTGGAGGGTGTACAGAGAACATGATAATACGTGGCTGTGGATTATATAGAGATGATTTATTACAGATTATTTCACAAAAATACTTTTTAGGGTTTAGCTTATGTTTCCTTCTTCTATATATATGAATGTATATTTTCCCAACGTGAAAACATATATTTTTATAGGTACAGCTGGGGCATCTAATAAATGTTAAAAAGGGGAAGGGGAATATTAAAAGGGGGAGTTATGCGACAGCAGGTGGTTCAAAGCAATTTACTGGGAGCCCCGACAATCGCCTCTTTCTTTGGATCGTTTAATTTTATGTTAATCATGTTCCATGAACAAAAGCCATTTCCACGCCGTGCCTGTGTGTGTTTTAGCCAGGTCGTGACCTGTGTCAGCCACGCCCACACAGACCGGGCCACCCACTCTTTGGCTTTGATGCTGAACAAACGGCCTTGGCTTCTTTGATTTTGCCTTCCCCTCGCTTCCCGCACGTTTGATGGCCTGTCAGCATTTTCCATGAGCGTTTTCTAATTGAATCGAATTTGTGGCAACCACGCGATGTAAATTATACATAAATTCCAACTCGATTGCAGCTGTGCTGCACCTGAGCAACGCCCACTCATGTTTTACACAGTTTTACATCTGCACAGGAAGAAAATGTAGTTCCCTATTTATACTTTTAATTGAAAGTTTTTTTTTGAGAAAATTGGTCAAAAAAAAGATTCCAGGTTAAAACGCCAATCGATTCAGAATTTAATTACTGGGTCAAAGATGCTTGAGATTCCCTTTTCCGACTTTATTTGGCAAAATGATTGCCAAAAAAGTTGTGTTTTTGGTCCGCAAAAAGATATAAGACTTTTTGACAAAAACTTATAGTCAAGTTTTCGGTTTATTAATAACGCAACTCGTTCAAAACGAACTGCAAAGCTGAAAGACTGTTTTGAGCAGCTAACAACCTAGGCTATCAATCCCTGTCACTTTTGCGGATACTTTTTTTATTTTTCTTTTTTTTTTACTAAGTTTTGTAGTTATGGAAAGGGTTTATATCAGGAGTTTTCGAGAAAATATATCAAAAATTTAAGTTTTCAGGTTTAAACCAATCAAACCAATCGATTGGAAATTAAATAGCGAGCTCAACAGAATATGGCATTCCAACATCCATTAATTCGCAAAATTATGGCCAAAAAACTACGTTTTTTTGGTCGAAAAATAGGTAGTAGAAATTTTAACAAAAATATCTGTATTTTTTTCGGCTTTTCACTTGTAACTTGTTCAAAACAAGGCACACAGCTGAAAGACCGACTGTTTTGAGCAGCTAGCCATTTGTTTCCCCATTTTTCTCTGTGTAGCTTTCTACATTTTGCCTTTTAACCTTCGCAGCCGACCACAACAGCAACAATATATGCTATAAATACCAGTACCATAACATATATTCAGCAGCCTTGATGTGTTTCCAAACGCACACTCCAATTAATATGTGTAGTTTCATGTTTATAATCACTGTGAGAGGGATAATGTGTTTACCTTTGACATATAATCGGCCCGAACCTAATGCCATTGCCTGCCAGTTGCATTTTATGTGCTTAGTCTCAGGGCTAAACGCACTGAACTAGTTTGTAAATCACTTCTATAATTTGGTTTGCGGATGTTCGCTTAAGTATTTAGTAAGTTTTGTAAACATTTTGGCCACCCGAAAAGAGTCTAATTGAGTGAGGGCAATTAAATCACTTTGAGTAGTGAAGAGAGGATGTCGATGCCCAGAAACACACAATTTGATTAAATACTTTAGCTAGCTGCTGAAATATTTTAGTAATGCGCTCATTTCCCAATCTCCAAATGTGTTTCGAAAAATCCACTGGATTAATCATAACACTCTGCTTAACAGCAGCAGAAATTTGATGAAAACTAATGACAAATAAAAGTCACTGCTACTGGAGTTCCTGGAAACGATTGCCCACACATGAGTGGTTTTATTTTCGTTTTACTACTTTTTCAGTTCAGCTCTTCCCTTTGTCTGCCGGACTCGAGTTATGGCTTTGGCTCCGGGTCTTGTTCTCTATTTTTATTTTTACTTTTTGTCTGTCCAACTTGTTAATGAAAATAAATTTCTGAGGCCGTCGTCGCCCTGATAAATAATAATAACAATAATAACAATAGCATTTGCAGTGTGTTGTTGATAATATCCGCCGGCCATTGCCTTAAAAAGCAATGTGCAAAAAGCAGCCGAGGCAAGAAAAGTACCAAAGGGAAAAAGCAAAACTAAGCACAAACAAATGTCAGAAGCAGGCAAAAAATAAAATAAAATAAATAACGAAAAACGAGGAAAACGGCCAGAAGAAGCTGCCAAACTAGAAGGAAAAGCAAATTCAGCGAGGTGAGCTGAGCCGGGTGCCATTGCCACGCCTCCTTGAGCCACCAGCCGCCCACTCCACCCACTTCCTGTTTTCAATTTTTTATGGGCAGTGGCGTACCTAGTTTCTGGTCCAAGGGGTCTAAAAGGAAATACTGCATCCTAACGAAAACAGTGTTGAACAATTAGAAAAGTATTATCGTACTTTATGGTATTTGAAAACAAAAATAATGTAAAGTAAACAACTGCGTCCTAACGAAATTTATGCCTAAATATTTTAATTATATATTAAATATAAATTATACAACATAAAATAACGCATCTTAACAAAACAGTGTTGAAAAATTGGTTTAAAAAAGGTTTATAGTATTGCAAAGTAGTATGTTTTAGTACTTTTGTAAAACAAATAATTCTAGCGGCAAACGTTTTGCATACACTACAAAACCTTCGTGTGTAGATATCAGAAACCCCCTTGACTACGCATCTGGTTCATCATAGGTACGGGTGTCATTTGAATGCTGCTCGAAATGTACGTTGTTCTTGTTGTTATGCCATTTGGTTATTGCCACCATTGTTGTTGTGCCTGGCTATATATATATATCCACCCTCAACTTTAGTCTGCAAAATGTTTAACTCTGCACCCGCAAAAACTCGAAGGGGAAGAAATAATTGGGAAATGCAGAAAAAGTTTTGTAGGTAAAATTAACTTTTTTAGGACTTTAAACTTTGTACAATATAATCTGAGAAAATCTTTTATGCACTTAAGTTTCATGTAAAGTTGAAGCTATAAAAATGATATACCAGCTCTCTTTGAGATATTATTCCACTCTCTCCACTCTCGTTTCTTGCAGTGCATAGTTAAAGAGCTGAGGAATAGGTAGTTTTCCGGCGTTTTCTTCTTTAAGGAAATCGATAAAATTGAATTGGCAACGTTGCATTTAGCAGTTACTCATTGGCAATAATGCCTGCTGCTCTTAACCCTTTGTGGACCAATGTCAATGCCGCTAACCCTTCCGAGCCCTTTTCCAGTGTTTTTCTGACTTTTGCCATGATTTATTCCGCATATATGTGAAGGCATGGCCGCATGAACTCCGTTTGTAAATTTCCCATTGAGTTCGGTTTGTTTTTCTCATGGCCAGACAACGGAGCAAACAGTCATACGGAAAAAGCGTTAATTTTTTATCACTCAACTGTTTATTGAACGGATTAAGTGGCCATCATGTTGACGTTTGTTTTCAGACCAATAATTTCCCGCTGGATGCCTATTTCCGATTTGATTCTCACTGTTTTACCTATTTTTTCGACCCTTTGTGCAGCTCTTTTTGAAATATTAATTAAAATTTTTAATTAGGCACATTTTCACGCAAAGTTTCAGAAACTTTTGGCAAAGCGAAAAAGATCAGGACGGAAAGCACGGGGCTGGGAACATGTCATCATGGAAATCAGGGGGAAAACAAAGTGAAAATGTCGACATCGAAGGGGACAAGTATATTTTTAGTTGGCAAACAAACGCACAAAATTTGTTTGCCACTCTCCAACACACACAACGCATTACGTATACGCATGCACTCAAACATATTACGCATACGCCCTAGAGGCCATCCATCCAAATTTAATTTCACTCGGTCCCTCATAAATACGCACAAAATGCCCAAAAAGAGGGCCCAAAAGGAAACACCCAAAAATATATATATAAAAAAGAAAACCAGATTAAAGAAGCCAAAAAAGTTTGCTTTCATGAGCAGAATATTCCGTTTTATGCCCCAAAATCTCGTTGTGAAAAGGGAGGGGGCTCTACGGATGCGACAGATCCTGATTTTATCAATCAATCGATTGGGAATTCACAGTTTCACATTTCGAACCCGAACTCTGTCCCTTTAACTAGTGTTGGCGTTGGGCGTAAAGGCATGTAACTGGTTTGGCAAGCAATTTTAGCCAGTAACAAAGATTAGGTGTGGAAAATGTGGGTGATAACGCACTGGAGATAGCATGGCAAATATTTATGAAATCATTGAAAGTACAACATTTCAAATACTACTGCTAATACTGCTCCATCCGTACCATTTTTAGCCAAATCAAGAGAGTAATACAAAGAAGAAAATCAAATCTTCGAGAAATGTGTTCCAGATTAATCAATTAAATTAAATTTGCTTCTCGATTTGGCAATTCTTTTGATGTTTTCATTGTTGCTCCCAAATACATTTACCTCAAGCGTTGATTTTGTAACAAAAGCAGGCGAACTCGCACTGAAAATAAACAAACTTTGAGAGAAGCGCTAGAAAAGCAGACAAAAAATTGGGTTACGGAAGACCCCATGTCATGCCAACTGTGGATATTTGCGTTTCCATATGCCTAAAAAATTCTTTAGCATTTTTTACTCGACCTTGGCCAAGCAACAAAAACAAATTAGAAATTTTCCAAACCAATTTTTCGGTTTGCCCATGGGGAAAATCAATTTTTTGGCTTCCCCCGCCCTCATGCCAAGTTACATAAATTTTTTGACAGGGCGCATGACAAACTGAAGGACTTGCCATAGACAGCTATTAAAAAAGTCATAAAATGGGATCTGGGAGACGTCTCCGCCCTTTTGCCTGATTATCCCGCTTTGGCCCCAATCTCCAATCTCCTGGTAACTCGAGACTTCCCTGCCCCTCCTCTCCGCGTCGCTTCCCCCACTTTTCTAGTCCAAAAAGTTGCCCCAAGTTGTTATTACATTTCGTTTGTGCTCTTCTGTTGAGTGGTTGGGTGTGTGAGTGCAAATTTCCCAGTCCCACCCACACCTGTCGCTCCACACTCTAAATGCTTTTTTTTGTAGAGGAGAAGATTCCCCAATAATTGCGTATAAAGACGGCTAAAAGAAGCAAAAACCATCTGAAAAAACTGGCACATTTTTATTTTTACCTGTGGATAAATTATGTCCAACTGCTTAGAGTGGGCCAATGAAATGGAAAAACTCATAGGGGTATATTCAATTTGTATATGTCTGAAATAGATCCATAGATAGACGAAAGCCTCAGAACACCTGTGAATATTTTCGTAATATTTATCGCCAAGATATGCAAGATGATATCGCCGTCATTAGGAAGCCGCTTTATCGCCGCAGGCAACTGGTCAGTCTCCCAGAAAAAGGCAATTGATTCATTTATCGCTAATTTTGCAGAAAATGGAAACCACTGGAAAGAGATAAGGCTAGGCGGGCAGAAAGAAAGGGGCAATTGGCAGCTGCTGGCAGCGCCAGTGTTCGGTAACTGATAAAAGCCGGCCGCTTAACCTTCTTCGCACCTCCGGCCGCCCCGCCCCGCCCCTTGGTGTGGCAAAAACAAAAATTAAATAGCTAACCGTTCCCGCCCCTTAACCCACTGCCGCCCGCTTATCGGTTGGCACCTTTTATCGGGTCGCATAGCAGAACCTCCGTTTGGAGGCCAGGCACAGCTCAGGGTGAGACGATAGGGTCACCGATGTCTTCCGCAAAGTGCTGGGACCTAGGTCAAGGCCTTGGGCAGCAAGTGCTATAATAATTCTAGCAACCCTTTTTTAAATTTTAATTACTAATTGCACACTAAACGGATATAACTAAATAAAGAGAAGGTTGAAATTACTTTGTAATAGAGTTACCCAAGTTAATATTAAAGAAAGTTATAATATCCTAGATTCCTGTGAATTTACAAATATTAAACCTTTTAATCCGAAGTGGGATACTTATATTTACCTCTAAAAATACTTTAAGTTACCGAGCTACCAAGTTGATATTTAATTTTTATTAGGGTGCCTTAACTACTGGTATGTAAATATCATTACCTTCAAACTCAATTTTTTTGTAGTTCAAAGAGATTAAAAAATAAAACGTTTGATCTTGAAACCCTAAACAAAATAAGAACCCTAATTGAAGAATTATTATTTGAAAACATGTACATTAAAATCCACTTGTTTCAAGAAACCTGACTTAGTGCTATTGCAATGACCTCCACCGTATCTATGCGGATGGGACAGCCGGCCACATGTGTAACAAAAAAAGAAACTAAACGGGTAAAAAAGAGCCCCCATAGATAAGTCAGAAGCAAAGTCGAGGCGACGTCTGCCCATGGTCGAAGCAAATTTTTTCTTTTGTTTTTCAGTACTTTTCTTTTATTTTCCTCGCTTTTTCAGCTGGGTCTTCGCACTCGACTGTGCTGGCTGGCGGTGACTAATGCTTGCTCGTCGTTTTATTATTCTTTTTTCGCTTTGGCGATAGTAGGATATTTTTATACTCTGCGAGCGCGAGGAGAACGGAAAGTGGAGTAGAGCTTGGGCGCCGAGGGGTTAATGTGACGACAGCGACGATTCGCCCGTTTTCGTCATCATAGCCCCCAACACTGATCTACAAGGGAACCATTTTTGTAATCTCTGAAAGATTTGGGAAATACTTTTCTGTTTTCATGCAAGCAAGATCTTAATATGCTGCCTATATCTATATTAGTACGGAAGAAATATAGATCTTTAAATGTATTATAATCATATCAGTAGTTCCAGGAGCTGAAACCTGTTGCACAGTGTCCAAACCGAAATGGCTTTCCATTTGCTTCTGCTGACGCATAAAAGCAATGCCATTTTTTGAGTTTTTAATTAATGCAGCTGCCATCGAATGCGAAATTATCTCGGCCGCTTACTTTCCTATTTCAGCCATCGGCCCTCGCTTGGCCGCACAGTGCGTTTCGCGGGCATAAGGCCCCTCTGGAAGGTAATCATTTGCATAATGATAACGCTTCCCCAGCAGAAGGCTTTAAAAACAAGGTCACTGAAAGATACAGATATATCTGTGTTGCATAACCCGCACGCCGATGAATCACAGTGTCCTTGGGCTCGCCCATATGCACGGACGTGTGTGCCTGAGAAGGTGTCAATGTGTCAAGTCAATTAATTGTCGATTGAAATCGTTTTTTGCGGTCTGTTCTTAGTTGACCTCTTGTGCGCGTTTTCAGCGCCCTCCGCTCGTCCCACTCCTCCCGGCAAATGACTTTCCATCCTTATGGCCCCGGTGAAGGGGGGAGTGTCCGTAAACTTGTCGCATTTCGCCTGAATGTGACATTTTGCCGTTTGGCTCATAACATCCTCGCCCCACCGCCCGGCGCCTGTCTGTGAGGCAGCCGCTTAACATAGGAATTCAATTTCCTGCGAGTGTCTCCCTGAGACCCACCGGAACCGCCTGATTTAGCCATCCCCCACCGGAAATGCTCTTGAAAAATACTCCACATTTTTTATGCACTCTATATTCCGTTCTTTAAGGGGCACGACAGTGGGTGGTGTCCACCGGCCACCCACTGGGCTTCCTTCACCTTGACAATGCCACCGTGGTGCAATGGTGGGCGAACAGGGGGAGTGGGGCGAGAAGGTCGAGCAGTGAGTAAAATATCTCAGCTCTGCTGGAATTTAGTCGGGAATTGGAATTGAAGTTGATAGGGCCGGCTGAGATCTACGCAGAAAAATGGGAGTGGTATTTCAACTAATTTAAAATAGGTTTACTACTAATATAAAAATAATTTATATTTCCGTATGACTTAATAAATAAAAAAATCAAATGACAAACTTAATAAGTGCAGTAGGGTAATAAAAAATCAAAAGAATGCTGTGAGACCCTTACTGTTAAATAGTAAAACTGCTATGCAAATAGTAATTTTTTTGTATTTCGCTAGAGTATATAGTAAATATTTTACTGAACAATGGGTGACTTTGCATTTCTACCCTGACCTAATTTAACGGAGAGCAAAGCAAAGGCCGTATTCCCTGAAGAGTACTTAAGTATTTTCAAAAAGGGACATTATTTATCTTCATTTCCTTGGTCATATCTTCCAAGCCCTTTAAAACATTATATTTGATTTATTTCATTCACGTTAATCACCTTCACAAAATCCCTCGTCAACACTGTCCTGCAGTTCTATAATAATGATATAATATCCCCCGAGATTTGCTTAGAGCCACCCTAGCAGGCAAGCGCCTCGCTGAAATTATATTTCAATCAATGCAAATCACTGTTTATCTGTTTTCCCCGACAATTTGTTTCAATTTGATGGCGCAAGGCCTTAATTGAAGTCAACCACATCCTGTTTGGGTTGTTGGGTTGCTTGGGCCGTTCCAGGGGGAGGCCCTCGATAAGGTTCTTGCTTACTCACACTCGCATGTGTTTATTGTCCTTGTTGCGGTCTTGTCACTAATTTGATTTGCTAGTTCGCCCTACTTTCTCCGCCTCACCGCCACGCCGCCCCCTCCTCTCGGGCAAGTTGGAATGAATTATTTGTCATAAGAAAATCCTTGGGCCTGCCTTTCTGTGTACTCTACTTTCCTTCTCCCTTTTTATATATATTTTTTTGTCATTTCTGGGCCAACTCTTTCTACTTACCACGCTGGCCACCCCCTTTTCCGCCTGACTTTGCATAAATGTAAACAGATTTCCCTCCCGGGACTTGGCAAACATTTTTGCTAAATTGAAAAGTAAAGCAAACAAGAGTAATATACCTATAGGAATATATGTTTGGGCTGTGTGTGTGGATAATATAGCTGAGCACCTGCCTTATAATCGGGCATCGGCTGGGAGATAAGAGATTGCTTTATTTCTTATACACAACAAGTGCTTCCTCACGGTTATACTGACTGGTTCGGGCCCCAGGAAACCTCCACTACTTACTTTATATATATTTTTCTAAGCTCTAGAGCGGCTTCACCCCCAATTAGTTATGAAAATCACGTTGCTAAGTGAATTTGCTTATGCACATGTATTTAAGACCGAAGGTGAGCTGTCGTTTTGAAACCCGATAAGGGTCGATTGGACTCCGATTCCTGCACACACTCATGCTCATATACCTACCCAGTACTCTTGCCAATTGATGGATCCATTTTGGTTTCCATTTCATTGCTCTGGCGCCTTAATGGGAGTCGAATCGTATCGCATCATGCGAGCCAAGTTTTGTTTGGACAGGTGCAATACTTATGCCAAGGTGTAAATAAATAGGTATACGTATTCCACGCTCCTTTGTTCGATTCGAGGGCATTAATAAATCCAATCTGTGTATGTAGAAGGTGGTGTTGCGTAGGAGAGCCGTTTGTTGGCACAAGATGTGCGTTGGAGGCACTGGGGAAGCCAAAAATAGCATCCCATTAGGGGGAATACTTAATCCAGCTCTTACCGCCGATTAGTAAAAAGTCAAACTGCATAGCCACGAGATTAATTAGCAGGGTGTGGCTTGCAGTTCATAATAATAAACGTCAGTCTAATTAATGGCTCTGGCTCAGCTCTCGATGAGATTCTTGGGGTGGCTGCCCCTCCGCTCGCCCGTCTTATGACCGACCTCCCAGATCATCTCCTTCTCCACCCCGCACTCCTCCCGGCCCCCATTTTCTTTGTCCCAGGGCGATTAACATAAATCCCCGGCACGTGCTGAGCGTCGCTACGTTCCGGTTTTATTTGCATTCTAAAAATTGTATGCAAATGCCAGTGGATGAGATAGAGCCCTTTGTTTTGTTACAACCGTAAGCGCTGGAGTAAAGGCGATAAGAGAGCCGAAATAAATCAAAACCAGAAGCGCGCTTCCACACAGATTCAGATTTTAAGATATATAAGTGCAGATACAAAGATACATAGATACTTGGCTACACAGAGAGATAGATAGTAAGGTGTGAACATTTGTGTGCAAACGCCGTGGGCGAAAATCGGAAATCTGGACTGCGCTGCACTGCTTTTCCCGAGCTCGGGGAAGGGAAACCCTTCGGCTTAGGGCAATTGGCCGCAGGCCAGTGGGAAAACCAACTGGCAGGGCAGAAAGTAAAAGAAAAGAAAACGGAAAACTGTCAGTCTGAGGTCATTCTGCCAATTATAATGCAGCGCGGACTGCTGCCGCGGATGATGAAGTTGGTGGCACCAAGGAGAGGCGAGATGTGGAGATGATGATAATGGGAATAGAATTTCACAGTTGCAGCACAGTGGTCGCCGGAAAAGTGGAAAGTTCTCGGAGGAAAGCAATCCAAAAAGGGGACAGTAGTCGCTGGAAAAGTGACAGTTCTTGGAGGAAGAGAACGCTTCAAAGCAATCCCAAAAATATGGAACCTTTCTAAGAACCATTCCAATTTTAAAATGGAATATTCCTCTCTTACAATTCCCATTGATAAAATAAAAACCCACCGAAGGAGCGACCACTGCAAAGATACAAATGCACTGCGGAAAACGGCAGATGATGAGCTGCAAAATGATGATGGTGGCTGCATTAAGGATGAGTTTGTCCATTAGAATTCAACGGCGGTGGCCCTGCTGCTGGGGAAGTCCGGGAAACGGGAGCCGGAAGACGGGGATCAGCCGTAATGCAGTGAGAAATGCCGGAAGAAAGTAATACATTCACCTTAAGTAACCCGTAAACCGAAACCAGCAGAAAGTTCCGCACATCATTGCAAATGCATCAGAGGTCGTGGAGGGGAAAGCCGGGAGGGTCGGGGTCAGGAGGGCGGGGACAGGCGGAAATGGCGATGAAGATGGAAATGGGCCACAGGACACGTGTATATCGCCGTTGCAACATTGCAACATTCTTGTGGTTGCCTTAACCCATGGTCCTAACGGCGGTCTTTATGAATAAAGTAAAATAAAGATAAAAGGGTTAAAAAGAGAAATTTGTATAGTATTTACAGTGTTAAATAACACATATTTTTATACATTTTTACAAACTATTAAATTTATATGTAAGAATAAAATTATATTTGGTCCACCCTGAGTAAGACAAGACAACTTAAAAAGGAAAAATGAATTTAAAATAGTTTTACATTAAAAATATATGCTATTCATTACTATTTCGAGTACCACGGTATATAAAAATATATACTATTTTTTACTTACCAAAAAATATTCCGGTTGAACTTTTCGAAACGAAATATTCCAAATTGTTTGCATTCTGACATCGTCTAAGAAGGGGTTAAGACTCGTTTTGATTCCGATGCGGATCGAGTTCTGTGGGCTGGCACTTGATGCGGGGACAGTCGGGTGGAGTTGGGGGCTGTGACTTTAAAGGGGGCCCGTTTCGACCGACACAACAGTTCCGGTTCAGTAGACTCTAAAGTGATTGCGGCGACACAACGGGCGGGCTTCGTTGGATAACCGTAGCCTTGGGCCTCTTGGGCCTCCCGGCCTCCTGGCGTCCCGATGAACCGATGTTACGGCCTCTTGGCCACCTGGCCAGCTCTTGCCTAATGGTCAACAATGCGGTCGAAGGACTTTCGACCGATTTTCGGCCTACTTCATAAAATAGCAACAGCAACACAGACCACCCTCACCCGCCTCACCCCCGAAAAAGGCTGATTGCAAAGCCATCAAATTTGTCGTCACAGTTCTTCGGTTCGGCTCGGTTCGGAATTAATCCAGCCTCTCTGGGCTGGATCGTTATGTAAGGGACTGCAGGGGAAATGGGGTTTCTGAACCACTTCCAGCCGGTTGTGTGTGTGCAGCGCTGTTAAACCTGTTCGGCGAGCGGTTTTAATTAGGGCTGCAACTAGACGAGCACTAATCATACGGTAGCCATACTACTTTCTGGCAATTAGACAGGGGACAGCCCTTCTAGTGGCTCTCAAGCTAGTCCCTAAATTCATAAAAAATGCAAGGGGTTCCGAAGCATTTTTAAAGGTTTCAATTATTTAGCGCTAGCTTATGAGCCTAATGGCAATATAAGTTGCTGTTTAAATGTGATTGCAGGGGCTTCCTTTATGATATATTAAGAATAGGAATATAGGTTTTATTGTCATATACTAACCTGTTCTTAAAGCCTTAAAGCAGTACTAGATATTAGATTATTTATCAATAAATTAAGTGCATTCTGAATGCTTCTACAACAGTCTCTCGATTCCTACACTTACAGCTGCCAGTACTACGTGAAGAGCCACCCATGGGTGCTGGCCTACCAGGGCGTGATCACATTCTTCGTGCTGGCCAACTTCACGCTGGCCACCTTCATGGACCCGGGCATCATCCCCAAAGGTATGTAGCGTGCTGAGCAGGGGCCAAAGCCAGTCGTCACGGCCTAAACTTGACTGCATTCTAGCCTCGCCCGACGAAGACTGCGAGGAGGAGCTGCGCGCCCCGCTCTACAAGAACGCCGAGATCAACGGCATCACCGTGAAGATGAAGTGGTGCGTCACCTGTAAGTTCTACCGCCCGCCACGCTGCTCCCACTGCTCCGTCTGCAACCACTGCATAGAGGTGGGTCCCAAACCTCCACTATCCACTATCTGTCAGTGTAACAGCGTTTATCCCCATCCTTCCAGACCTTCGACCATCATTGTCCGTGGGTCAACAACTGCATCGGCAGGCGGAACTACAGGTTCTTTTTCTTCTTTCTGGTGTCGCTGTCCATCCACATGCTGAGCATCTTCTCGCTGTGCCTGGTCTACGTGCTGAAGATAATGCCCAACATCCGGGACACGGCGCCCATTGTCGCGTATCCTTTGCAAACACACAAATAATGCGTTCAAAACATATCTGATACTCAAAGTTATTCTAAAAATGAGTCTTTAACGTAAGAACAATTCAAATAGGTATCTATCAATAACTTTTAGAAACAAATCACATGAATGATTTAAAAATTCAAAAACTAAGATATTCTGTTTTAAGAATCTTTTTTTTTTAAATACTTAAAAAAAAACTCTGTTATAATGCTATTTTAATATTAATGAAAGAAGTACAGGGACATATGTGCTCCGCCTCTTGGTTTGTCTTAACTCCCTCCGTATACAGCATGATCCTGATGGGCCTGGTGACCATTCTGGCCATCCCCATCTTCGGGCTGACCGGCTTCCACATGGTTCTGGTGTCACGGGGTCGCACGACCAACGAGCAGGTGACGGGAAAATTCAAGGGCGGCTACAACCCGTTCTCGCGCGGCTGCTGGCACAACTGCTGCTACACACAGTTCGGACCTCAGTATCCCAGGTGAGTCCGCGTCCCGGGGTTCGCCACGAGGAGGTCCCACTGCGCACCTCGTGGCAGTACGGAAATGACTATGATAAATAGCCAAATTGGACTGCCAATTATTGGCTTCAGATTATCCAGTCCTTGGGGAGGCAATTGGACTGCAAATTGAAATAATAGCATTGTAGATTGCAAGCCTCCGAACTTGATAGCCAATTATCTGTTCGCTCCCCTAGGGAGAGTATTAAATATCAACAGCGTATAAAAATACAATTGTAAAGTGAAATTTTCTAATAGATTAGCAGGAAATTCGTTATCTCCGCAAAAATATCATTCAAAGTGACATGAAATGACACATTAAATCGGAATGTGGTCGAAGGGGAGAATATTTGATATCATTGATCAGCCTATAAAAGTGCTATTCTAAAGTACATTGAGCAGTTTATTTGTTGGAAATATCAGTCAAAGTGACAGAATGCAAAGGGCACATTAAAACGCAATTTGAGAAAAATACCACCAGAGCACATTAGTTATGATCAGCAATTAAAGATGCATTTTTAAGTGCAATTTTCTAGTAGAATGAGCATGATTTAGAAGTACTGTTTCTATTCTTTGTTGTTTTTATTACTTTCTCGTGCGTTTTACTAATCCAAACTATACCCCTTCGTATCCCCAGCTTGCTGAACCCGAAGAAGTACGCCTCGCGGAGGTCGCAGGTGCAAAACCAGGCGATCAGCACCATTTGCAACGACCGGAGCGGCCAGAGCACGGGTGCCGGGGGCGGGGCCGGCGGCAACGGTACCGCCGCAGCGGTGGGCGGCGGACCGGTGGGCGGCGGGGGAGGCGGGGGCGGTATGCGCGGCACTGCGGTGCAGTACTCGCCACGCTCCTTCTACGACGCGACCCGCGAGAAGCGCGGAATTCAGGTAAAGACTTATATGGCCGAGGGCAATGGTTATAATCAACGGTCGGGCAGCACAACGCTTTACAGTAAGGTGGGTAAACAACAAGATTTTGCAATATCACCGAGAAAAGCGAAGCAGTTGCTATGCGAAACTCAGATTCCTATTAAATATATCTATGTATCCTATATCTATTGTACCTAATATCCCCCACTAGTGTGCCGCAGGTGGCGAAGCAGCAATCTCTTCCGTAACTCGAATGTTTCTATAGACATTTCTCTTTCCATTGGACACCTGTCAAAATTAGGTACTGTTGGATTACTATCTGTAATATGGCAGCATATCCTAATTGATTAGAATCTTGTGATATTTCTGACTCAAATGTAGAATTCCATTGGGTTTGTCAAAACTGAGAACTTTTCCTAAATCTATTTAAATAATATCATCCCTTAATTGCATAAAATATCTATGAAATAGTTTATAAAATTCCCTACAAAGGGTTTGTCAAAATTGAGATTCCAATCTATTCCTATTTCTATTTACACAATATTCCATCTTAATTGGGTAAATGAATATGATGTAACTCATCTGAAATTCCTTATAATGGGTTCATTTTCTCTGAGGGATTGCTGAAGCCACCTGTTGCTGTTGTTTGGCTTAGTTAATGTTGTTGTAATCGTAATTCGTAATTTGTAATTCGTTATTTGTGTTTACTTCACTGTAATTGTAACCGTTAACAGTCGTTTGTTTATGTTTATGTTTTTGATTTTGTTTTCATTTCTCATCTCGCCTAATGTAAACAATTTCCATTTGATTTTCTTGACCTCTTGGGTTTTGGTTCTGTTCCTACAACAATTTTCCTTGGCTCATTTCGTTTGGCTTATCATTTGCTGTAACCCCCTACTAAACCCCCAGCCCCGCCCCCCGAAAACGCCCCTGCTTAGTGCTTTGACTAATTAACTACAAAATCGATATAAATATAGACATATACGGTATGGTATGTACATGCCACGCGTCTGTGTATATTTCTGTAGAGAGCTTTATATATTTTGGAGAAATCTGTGAAGTACCTTTGTGTTGTTGTTCTTTTTGTTTTATTCATGCTCCGCGTGGGTGAATAAAAGTTTCCGCTTTCCCCAGCTGCTCCGCACAACACAGCACATCCTTCAATCTCATTTTCCACTTTCCCAAACCGCTTTTCCTCTGCACTGCAAAAACTTTTTGGCTGCCGCTTCCACCTCTTCTGCTGCTTCTTCTCCCTTTTCATCTGCTGCTGCATTTGGCATTATTATTTGCCTGGCTTTTCCTGGCAGCCGAAAGAAAAAGGAAAACGGGGTGGTAGGTGGGGGCTGCTAGTTAGTTAGTTAGTTAGTGCCACGCCCGCTTAATTGAAGGACAAGCAGACCAAATGATGCACACCCACCCATTGCCCATTATCCATTTAGAGAAAGCAACGCTCACCCACTCAAAAGTTTTAATTTTTCATTTTCCCCTTTTGTCACCACCCCACCCCTCCATTGTAATTGCTCGCCACTGTCCTTGACATCTCAGGGAAAATACAGTGAGTTCTCTGCCGAACGGACACGGGGAGTAGAAGAACATATCTGTCTGTCACTGTATATATCTGTGTACCTATAAATAAATGTGGTTTGATTTCCCCTTTTTCATTTTGAGTAAATAATAAATGAATGGCACTTCAACTTGTTTGCCTTTAATCTAACTTAAGTCCGATTTTCAGAAGATTTTTGTACTATTATAAAATTTATAATCTTGAGTGCTCTTCAGTCTTTCAAAAAATAATCCGCTTTTTTATGGAAAATCCTAACAAAAACCAATTAAAACCACTTCGCTTGCTGCAGATTAAGTTGCAGCAGTGCAATTAACCGGGGAAAGTGAAAGGCTTCATATTTTCCATTTAAAATCAGAAGCTCCGGACTGACCGGCGCGGTTTCTCCTGGCTTTCCACTTAACTTCTCCCTCCTCCCTCCCCTTCTCCGCATTAACCCCTGAGAACCCCCAGCCCCACTTTGCATGCATGCGGTTGAATTTGTTGCGTTGGCGTTTAAGTTGCTGGATACCCCGCTATTATTTGAGCTGCATTCACCCTATTTTTCCTTATTTGCTGACTCGTTTTCACTTGCTGGGCACCTTAACCCCGTTTCCGTTTCCGTTTCTGCGTACATATATCGTTTGTATATGCCGCCCAGAGCTGTCGTTATATCAGTATATATAAATATATAGAAGTATATAGCATACATACTTATATCGAAAAGAATTGGTCGCATCTCCAAATAAACCAGCAAAAGATAAAAGAAAACAAAACCAAAAACTACACTTACTGCAAGCACCGAGAAAGGTAAAAATAAAAAAAAAATATATATTTAAAAAGAAACATAAAAATTAAAACTCAAACTAAATTCTTATTTTTTGGATCGTTTTTATATCACTTGATCGATTGATTGACCCTGACTTGCCCGGAGAATCATTGATTTTAATTTATTGTCCCATTATGATTTCTTTTCCTGTTTTCTTGTCTAAATTTACTACTTCTAGCCCTATTTTTCCTCTCTTGATAGTATCTTTGTCTGTCCAGTCTTCCTTTTCTCTCTTAATGTCTGTCACACGAGCTAATTCGAATGATTATAATAATTATTGGGAAATATTTTTTTACAACTATTTTGACTTTTTTAATATTGGACTACTACAATTGGAAAACACAGGACATCAATTTTGCAACTGCTTAAAGGAGTCACTTAAGATCTAAACCGAAATTCGAACTTTTTATGAAGTTAATTTTTTGTATTATTTAAGGGTTTCCATTGGGGTACAGCCCATTCTTTCCGCTTCTCTTATTGTTTTGGGCATTTATGTCATTATGCAGTGCTTTTTCGAGTTATCCTCACTTTCTTCTCTGACTTTTCCACACTTTTCCCTGCCAAATCGTATTTCTGAAGTTAATTACCGTGCGGACGGATTTCCACCGTGGGTCACAGTATGCCTATAACTACAGTTAATTAGCCGGGGCGAGGGGCTAGAAGGAGGAGGCACCCCACCCACTCCACTTCACCCCACTGACCACTGTCCACCGACCCTGGTCCTCCTTCCCCCACCCATAAGGTCTTTAGTTCCCTTGTTTTCTATTCATCTCCTCTTTATTTGCCTTCATTTTTGACGTCAACTGGATTTATTACTGTTTCAAGTTGGAAAGGAATCATATCAGAGAAGTCACGAGATACATTACGATTTACAGTGATTCGAAATCACTTAAATGCAACTTGATACGTAATGTTTTATTTAGTTTCTCAATGTAACAGAACAATTATTTCTGTTGTGTTTTAAGATCATTAGTTATTTTAAATCACAGTTTTCTGTAGTTTAATATGTGACAACTCTGAAGGGAGGTCACGGCATAAATCACTCTCTACAGTGATTTCAAACCACTGGAATTAAATTTGAAAATAATATTTTATTATGTGGCAACTCTGGAGAATGTAAAAGTTCACCAAGATCACCGTATTGAGTGCATTTTTATTAAATTCTTATTATGCGTGTTTAAATCTTCATTGAAATGTGTGAAAATGAAACCTTAACCAGTCCAGTTTTTCTCTACTTTCCATCCTTGTGTTTTCCTTTGTCATATTTTTTGTTTTGGAAATGATCATCGCAACTAAATGTAGGCCTAAGTCTGTGTCGATCTCATCACTCTCTTTTTCGCCTGTGTTTCTTGGGTCCACACTGGACAATGGATGACTAATGCTTCCATCTTCGATATCGCAGCTTTCGCCGGGACGGGAGTGCTCCGACACGGACCTGGAGCCTCCGCCCGCCTCCCAGAGCCAGGACTGCGAGCCCACGCCCCCGCTGCAGCGGCACAACTCCAGCAGCTTCTACCTGCCGCAGGTAAGCGACGCCGGAGGCCTGAACGGCAGCGTTTCCACGGGCGGCGGAGGCGGTGGCGGGGACTCGCCGCGCCACATGCGTCTTTACCATCCGCGTCACAGTCCGCACGCGAGGCCCAGGTGAGTTAATTAGCCGTAGTAGCCGTGTAGTCATGGCCCCGGCCATCCGCTGTTCGGGGAATCGGATGGCACACGCACCATATACTTGCCCCGATTTCCGGGAACTCTTACTCATATATTATTCAGGCCGAAATCGAATTGATTGCTCTGTCAGAGGGTGCTTCAAATACAGAGTAGTTATAGGGATTGTGTATAGCCCTTAAAGGTAGGCTTCGAAATTACTTTAAATATAAAGCACAAAAAATATAAATTTAAAAGAATTAAAGTAAGCCTTAAGCAAGAACCACCTATTCTCTAGTGAGGAGTTCCCTGAAATAGAATATCGCGTATACGACTAGTTGCACAAATCAACTTTATTTTCAAGTAACTTAAAAAGTATTTAGTTTTTAAAAAGAATTATTTAATACTTGGTGTTATATAACTGAATTGCTTTACATTTTTCTTATATAACTCTTTAAATAAAGGAATATAGTTATTTGGTTTAGAATTGCCTACATTACATTTCCGAACTGAGTTCAGGTCGGCTAACTGATAAGGTTTCTATTTGTACATACATATAGGGACTCCCTAAGTTTCTTGGATCAAAGGGAAATCTAGTTTTCAAGTTTGTTAAATCTCCATAGAGTTCTGGTATGTAGGTTATGATTAGTATTCCTCTTGGGCCTTTATTTCTCTTTTTATTTCCTCCATGGGGGATCTTTCAAGTCGCCACAAGTGCACACACGTGTAGCCACAAGACTCTGACCATTGCTCTTGTATTGTCGTACCTCCCCAGGGGCCTGGACCCGCAGCGGGGCTACACGAGTGACGCCCTGTCGCCGGACCATCCCGTGGGCTACGGCGTCGCCGTCGGCGTCAACGGACCGCAGCAGCAGCAGCAACAGGCACTGGCGGCGGCAGCGGCGGCGGCGGCCGTGGCAGCACAAAATCAACGCAGCGCGGCGACCACGGCCACGCCCACCATGCAGCAGCGGATCAAGCCGCTGGGCGTGGCCACGCCCCTGGTGATGGCGAGTCCAGTGCGAAGGTGAGTGAGCGCCTCCAGGTCCTATTTTCCGCCATATGTTCTCATGGTCCCGAAGTTTTACCCCCTCGCTGTTTTTGTTGTTGTAGTTGTTGTTGCTGTTGCTTTATAGCTTAACCCTCTTCTGCCAGCTGGCCATGTAAATCGGAGCCCTTAGTGGGTTTTGAAATTGAGATCTAAGAATATGTAAATCCTTGTTCATTTTCATTAACTACTGTGATTCATTTTTGTTATAAAAAAAATTTAAATAGTTTTTATCAGTTTTTTAATTTTTAAAATTCACAAACATATTCTTTAGCAAAACCTACTTCGATTAATATTTAAGCCTTCAGTTCGTTTTTTTTTTGTAGGTGTTACCTAAACTTTTGTCTTACTTCTTAAAAAATAATATCCTTGATTGATTTGTAGTACAATTTTTCAAATTAGTATGTACATTTGTTGTGTTTATAGAGCTTATACACTATACATGGTGACCCTAAGCTTCACTGGCGCTGAATAGGCGATGTTTCGACTCCTATGTTATCAAAATCACTTTAGCACATTTTATGGAAAACCATTTTTCATACAAATCCATAGAAGTGCTGTAACTGAACAGAGCTTTTACCCCAAAGGGTTAAGCGGTTTGCGTGTGTGAGTGAATTTTCCTGTGAGTGTGTGCCAGTGCTTGTTTAGTGGTGTTGCTTTGGATGAGCCCACACCTCCAGCCTTAGCTTCCCTTAGTTTGTTTGCTTATTTGCCGTGATGGTTCGCCGCCTTTCGTTACTTTGCCGTAGGCGTGAGATCCTGAAGGACCACTGCTAAATTTGTGATTAAATCCCTGTGTATCGCAGAGATATTATGTCTAGAAAAGTGAGAACTCCACCCTATCGCCTCCCTTCGCACTTAAAAAGAAAAGGGATGCACATATCGGGGGAAAGAGAAAGAGACGCCCTGAGGGTCAATAACCCCGCTTCGATGTACACCCTGTATTTGTTGCACTTTGCGTACCCCCTCCCACCCATTTGGCTCCTTTCTCCCATCTTATAAACTAATTAATTATTTTTTCCCACTTTTTCTTTTCCTCTTGTGCGTGGTCCACTAATTTGTAGTCAATACTCAAATTCTGAGAACAGTACTAATTCCTAGGCTTAGCTTAAAGCAAAACCAAATCAAAGAAGTCCATCGAGAAACAACCGAGAGAACCCAAGAACAGAAATAATAATGCGAATACCCCCTAAGTGTACCGAAAGTGAGCAGAATAAATGAATGATAATACTATGTAAGAGGTGTAATGTGCAATGTGTAATTAAGCCCGAAAAGGAACAAATGATATCGAAGCGCAGAGGGGCACCAGAAAAAGCGTTAACTGAACCGGAATCCGAACCAAGAACCGAACCGCTCCCTTTCACACATAAGACATAAGCAGCCGTCTTCGTTGTCGTCGTTGTGTCCTTCCTCCGCCCGATCTCCGCTCTTCGCTCTTGTTTCAACTTTCACCCGAACCACTGATCCGCTGATCCACTGATCCACCGGCAACCACTTGAACTTGAACCACTCGCGCACCGAACCAACCCGCAAGAGCACCCTGTAAACCGTGAACCGAACCGAATCGAAAAACCGTATCCGTAGACCTCCCAAGCACTACTTCTACTTTCTTTCTGCCGCGCGAGGTGAGTTTTACTTTCTTTCTTTCGTTTCGTTCCGTTTCGCTTTCATTCTATCGTTTTCTTACCGTTTTCGTTTCCGTTTCCGTTCATTTGGTTGCCGTTTTTGTTCTGCGTCCGCTTTAACCCTCTGTCACCCCCACACTCGCATTTAACCCGCGGTTCAGGTTCTACTCCATACAACCATGTTCCATTCCTCGACCGTCTCTCATCCCTGTGGTTTTGATTAAAACAGTACTGCCTTGCGACTTAACGCTGGGTTTCTTCTCTGGTCGGCGATACATTTTACAAGTAACTTTTCTTTTCCTAACTCGCAAGTGTTATTAACACAGATAATATTATATTTCCGATATATTTACTACCTTTAAAATGTTATATTCAGGAAAATCCTGACAACATAGGATTGTGCATACTTTCTAAGAAGGTTTCCAACATTCTGAGTGATCCCAGTGGTCGGTGCTAGAACTGTCGAAAAGGTGTCACATACTCAAGTATTGTACTTCTAGGACGGAACTCAAAATCAAGGCCTCCAAAACACGTTCGTAATCGGAGCGAAGTCCAGAAAAATTATCGTAAATCTTCCTCTCTTTTGGCACTCGGCTCTGTCTTCGTTTCTCTACGTTCCAATCAAGAAGTGATAATATTGGCGGAACCGCTGGAGATCGAATCAGATACTATAAGATATCCAGAGAAATTCAAACCAATCTGAGAAGTTTATAGGCATATTTCAAGTAAATTCAGGGGAGATAAGCCAAGAAAATCCAGGGGAAGCAAGAGACATCTATAAATTTCCAGTGTTGATTAAAAATTGCAAGGAGAAGCCACCATGAGCAGGACACAGCGACAGGAGAGACAGGGGCGTCAGGAGGACCTGGAGCACCTAAAATCCTTGCACCTGCTGGACAAAACGCTGCCTATTTCGGTGGCCACCGCACCCGAGCTGCGCTCCCGCCGCCAGTTCAGTTTCAATGGCCTGCGCTACGAGATGAGTGGGTTGCCACGGACGCCGCCGCCGCTGCAGATGCAGCTCTCGAGGCTCAGGGCGGGTGGAGGAGGTGGTGGCTCCCAGGGGAAGATGCAAACTCATGGCTCCGGCCACTCCATTGCTGCAAAGCCCGTCGTGGAGTCAGCTGGCGGAGATCATCAGGGTGGTGGAGGTGCTGCTAGTGGTGCTGCTGGTGTCCCACGACCGGACCAAAAGGCAGTGCTGCCCAAGCGGGTGTCCATAGGCGACCGAGCCCTTCTGATGAACGGAGGCGTTCGGATGCCCCGGCGATGCGAGATGGATTCGTCCAAGGAGAAGCCCACAGCTGCACAAAGGTCATCCTCAACGGAGTGGCAGCATAAGAAGGAGGAGAAGCAGAAGCAGGAATCCTTGAGGCGGGAAAGGAAGCACCGTCGCAGGCAGCAGCAATCGCAGGAGTTGGAGAAGAGGAGGTCCTCCCCGGAAGTGGAGACATCCCCCGGCCTGACCTCTCAGCAGAGCTGGATGTTGGCCCAGTCCCTGCTGAAGGCCTACGGCAGTGGACTGGTTCACCCGGCCGCCGGCGAGGGAGCCTCCTCCAAGATGGACTACATCACGCTCTCGGGACTGGTGCTCGGCTGTGTGGCCTCGCATGCCCTCTTCTTCCTGTGCTGGTACTTCAGTTGGCTGAAAGCCCAGGCGGTGGGTCTGCGGAAACGCTTCCTGGGCAACGCCAATCTGTGGGAGTTCTTCGACCTGGAGGACACCAGCCGCTACTCGGTGCAGACCAAACTGGTGCTGGCACCGCTGATCCTCGTCTGCGGACTGCTCTACTGCGTGGTCAACATGCTGCACCTGGTGGTGCAGGTGGTGCGATCGGATGTGCCGCGCACAGTGGTTGTGTTTGTCCAGCGGGTGGCGAACAGCGGTCTGCTGGGCACCATCACCATGGGACTGGCCGGCGGAGGAGGACAAGGGGTGCGAGGCGGACGCCAGAAGCCAGCTATCCAATAATATCGGTCGATTCCACGTCCCATCGTTGTAGTTAAAACTGGCCAACCTTAGTGCCTTGGTGGCCTATTTATTAAATAATAATAATATAAATATAAAAATAACCGCAAAATTGGTTGTAATTAATCAATTTTAACCCTGTTAATTTCTTTTTAATGTTCTTAGTTGCTTACATATCTCAGGTGACCATTTAACTTTGTAATTACTATACTAAACTCATCGATTTAAAAAATCTCTTGTTGCCCGGCCATATTGACATAACTGCAAGTTATTTAACCTGTACAGTCTGGAAGCATTTTGTGTGACCTCTGTAACTAAACGATCTTGACCCACAGCTGCGGTTTTAACCCGTGTGAAGGCCATAATCTCACTCACATCTGATAGGTTTCCAACACCCACAATATCTCCGTCTCTCATTGATCGCTGTATTTTTCTAACCGTCAGTTAACCACCGGTTACCCGAGCTGTTAACTCTGCAGCAGCTTTTGTGCTCGCACTCTCAGCATGCTTTTAACTACTACTTGCGATTATTTTCGGATCATTTGGCTTGATTACTAATTCCCAATTTGTGTGTACCCCAACAGATCCAATCCGGGCACGCCCACCCAGCCAAGACGACCCGATTTTATTGGTCTGAATGCCCAGGCGGTGGCGCAGCAGCAGCAGCAACAGCAGGCAGCGGCAGCAGCGGCCTACTATGAGTACACCACCGGTCTGCCGCCGCAGCATCCGCAGGCGCCCAGCATCCACCAGCAGCAGCAGCAACTGCTCCTCCAGCAGCAGCGCGTGCTCATGCAGCACCAGCAGCAGCAGCAGGGTGAGTGATCCCTGGAATGGAGCGCTCGATTCCTATACTAATCCCAATCCATCTCCCATTTATAGCCCTGCAGCAGCAGCAGCAACAGGCTGCGGCGCATGCCGCCCATCCGCAGCACGCCGCTCTGGCGCAGGCGGCCTACGGCGGCAGTCCGCAGCGACGCTTCCTCTCCGAGGGCGAACTGGTGCGCCAGGGTGCCGGCGGAGGCGTTGCCGCCGGCGAGCTGTCCTATGCGCGCTCCAACAACACGGTGGATAACATAAGGGAGCTAGCCGGCAGTCCCCAGCGAGGCGTTTACATGTGGAAAGACACGTCGCCGGGCTTTAACAACTCCGTGGGACAGCAGCAGCAGCAGCAGCTGGGACAGCAGGTGGTAAGCAGCGGGATTGGCAGCAGTGCGGGCACGCTGTCCAGCAGTGGAGCCGCCGCCGCCGGTGTGATGCCGCATGCCCAGTACATGCAAGCGGGCGGCGGCGCGCATCCGCTAATAATGACGCACTCGCGCCTCCAGGACTATGCCATCCAACAGCAGCAGCAACAGCAGCAACAACAGGCGGCGGCGGCAGCGGCAGTAGCCTCATATCATCGCTCCAATCCGACTAGTCCCACCACCATGCCACAGGTGTCCGGCGCCGGCCAGAGCTATATAGTGCGCTACGGAGGCGGCGGAGCGGCTGGAGCCGGCGGCAGCAGTGGCAGCCTGGCCAGCGTGACGGCCAGCAATCCAGCCACTGGAGGCGGCGGCGGCTATCAGCCGGCCCTGCGCGGCGGAGTGGCCGTGTTCCCGCCCAATCCGCTGGGCAATCCCCAGACACAGCCCTCACCACAGATTAAGCGCAAGCAAACGCCCACGCGGCCAATGAGCTTTGTGCGCGCCCTGGAAATGACCGACTCCATGGAGATGCAGTCGCTGGATCAGCAGCAGAACGGCGGGATCCCCGGCAGCGGATCGGTGGGAAACAATCAACAGGCTGGAGGAGGAGGCGGCGGCGGAGGAGGTAGTGGTGGTCACCTGATCCAGGGCAATGCCTCCAATACCGGCACTCCGGATAGGGCCAGCATCTACGACATGAACTACGAGATCTCCGTATAACCCGTGGTGGTGCCCGTGCTCCTGATGCCGCCACCCGCCAGCCAAGCTCCGAGCGCAGCAGTGGCTGCTCCAGCTGCTGCTGCAGATGCTCCAGTTGCCATGGCCAGCGCCCCAAAGCAGGCACAGGGGCAGTTCTACAATGCCCCGCTGGAGCCGGCTGCCTATGCGTGCGTTCCTGTCCTGCCCCTGAAACCGATAAGCAATGGAATAGGAACCAATAGCCACCAGCACCTCCATCACCATCACCAGCAGCAGCAGCAGCATCACCAACATCCGCACCAGAACATCCGAAACCAAAACCACAACCAGAACCAGAACAAACGAAAATTTTCCACCTTCTTTTAGGAGGGGAAGCTAGCATGTTTTTATTTTTTTTTATAACGAATGATTTGAAAGTACGCTATAATGCATGAGGTGTATCCGAAAGCCAGAGCTATTTACACCAGATGTGTGTGTATATAAGTGCACTGCTGTTGTAGCTATCTCTAGATCTTAAGTAATTTTATTATGTAATTATAATGTTTGTTTTTATGATTATTTTTTTAATGCACTTTGGAAGACCATTTTCATGATCGGATTTCAAAAAGAATTATCTATACTTTTAATGCTTTTATACATGATCGAAACCGAGAAAATAGAGTGGAGATGAAGGAATATGAGATAAATTGAATAACGGGCAAGGGGGAAAAGTACAGTGCGTTTCACGAGGGGAAACCCCACGCACTGTGCTCGTCCTGCCGATCTGCTAAATCTATTATACATATAGTACACACATATATGGAAACCTTTTGCAATCAACTTGAAAATCGCCAAACTTTGTACGTCTTTGTCTGCCTGTGCGTGTGCCTGTCAGTCTGTCTGTGCATGTGTGTGTTTAACATTAGTCTTTACAAATTTATATCTATTTATGCCATATAATGTATATAGGATATGCCACGTCACGGCCCCAGGTGCAGACAACTTTGTCGTTTGTGTACATAGGTGAAGAAGTTGGATGGAGACGGAGGAAGAGGAACCGACTTGTGCTAGAATACAGAGAGATTATATAACGATATAATGTGGAGATCTGGACGGGATGTTGTACTTCTTTGCCACGGGTTGTGCGAAGCAACTCCTAATCCAGGAAAATCTGTAAATAGAACCCCGTTTTGTAAGAACTACCTCCCTCCTCTCCATTCCTCAGTCCAGTGAAGTGCGAAAGGTCAAATCGCGACCCGGGTACGGTGCGTTTCGGGTCGTATGCCTGCAATACTTATTTATTCAGCAACCTAAGGTTTCATTCGAAGTCATTCTATATGTTGAACGCACTTGATTTCTCGCTCAGGATATTAATTACCAGCAAACGGCATCCTCACTTTCACCAGTCACCCTTACGGCCCCGAAACGCACCGTCCCCGCGGGTGCGTTACACACTCCCAGTAGAGTTTTATATATTTTTTCTTCCCATAATTTACTTAGAATTCGTAAGAGAGAGAGCCCTAATCTGGAACCGCGATTTTCGGTCCGCGTAACTTGAATGTCGTCCAATATAAATCAGTTTTGATTTTCCTGTACATAGGTGTAATAACGAATAGCGCATGATAATTCTTCGGTTCGAGACTACGAGTACCAACTACGTACGACGTCTGCTTGCCTCCATAGGCACCCCAACTTTGTTGTTATGTTTTTAAGTGAACTTAGCTTTTATACCGATCCCCAAATGTGTGTGTGTGTTCTTAGATCAATTCAAAGGCATGTTTCAGTTCGATTTCTTGGCTCGTTTGGTTCAATCGGAAGACAAATGGCAAATTTCTAGCTATAATATCTGTAAGAAAATTAGCTATGTACACGACACTCACGTGATCCGATCGATCGAGAAGGAGAGAGAATTATACATGTGTAAGGCGATCAGATCCATCTTGCATCAGGCCCTCTTCCCAGTCCCATAGATCATGAGAATTTGCAAGGATCAAAACTTGTATAGACTATGCAATGAGGTGGGCGACCTAGGTTTCTGGGGCGGCGATTCTCGCCTCCAAATTCGATTTCTTCCACGAGCATTATTTGGTTTTATCCACAGTTTTACTAGGATTTCCAACTATCGAATATTAACTTCCAGCTGTAGAGATTTTGGTGAACATGTTGCTGCCCCGGCCACGTATTTCGCACGCCTTATATTACGGATCAAGAGTATATATTATACACACGTATATTTAAGCGTTTTTTGCTAACACATTAATTCATGAATTTGCAACAATATTTAACATAAATACAGAAATGCATATACAACAACAAAAAAGGACAAAAAACAAAAGAAAAATCAAGAAAAACAAAAGTGTAATGTAAAATATAACGAGAAAAGTAAGAAGAAAACGGAAGAAATTGTTTTAGATTTTTATACCAAATTTAATTAATGTAAAACCACGAATTGTTTATTTTTTGTATACCCCGTAACCCCCGCCAGAATGAGAGAAATCCCTGCCAGAGAAATCCTCGAGTTCTAAATTGTTTTTTTTTTTTTTTTTTGTATTGAATACTTATGTAATTTGTAAATTATATGACAAGTAATCAAATAGCAAGCATAAACAGCAAGGCAATTAATAAACAATACAAATAAAAATGCAAAATGAAATCGATGTTTTCGTGTTTGTTTCTCCTTCAAAACGAGCCAGACAGTGACGGTATCTTGACAAAGCTCTCAGTATTCCACTTCTATTTGTCGTTGAAATGAGCCAGATGGTGACGGTATCTTGACCCAGGTTATTTTATTTATCTTTTAAAATGAGCCAGACAGTGACGTTATCTTGACCAAATGAATTTCAACACTTTATGTATCTCTTTAAATGAGCCAGACAGTGACGCTATCTTGAGCGATTCGATATCTTTCAATTTAAAATGAGCCATGCAGTGGCGGTATCTTGACAAAGGGGTTTATTTCTCCAATTGCCATAAACTTTAATTTTCGGTCATTTTGCGCAAAAAATATCTTAAGTATCCACCAAAAAATTTAAAGACGTAATCGTACAAGAGCAGTTTTTCAGCTTTCGCTGTACATTTTTTTGATTTAAACATCAAATCGATTGTTAGACTCAATTCAGGCTTAACTAAAATTGGAATTATCAACACGGTGTTCAACATAAACTTAGACTAGGGGATCTAGAAATTGCTCTAAAGAAGGGATGACGTGAAGATCTGCTTTAGGATGTGAGGTAGCTTGGTGAGGTCCAGGCAGACGAAGCTCTGTCCCGCCGGCATTTCCGCATTGATTCTGGAAAAATAGATTATAGTTTGCAACGGTTTACAAATTTTTTAACTTAGTTAATGCATACTCATCGGCCTCCTCGGCCAGGCTGCCAATGAAGATGGCATAGCCCTTGACCTTTGGCTCGCCCCGCTTGAGAGCCACCGCCAGATCCTTAGGGGCGATGCCGTAGCGCTGCAGATTGGCATCGCTGAGGACCACCACAATGGCATTGTCGTAGTCCTGCTCCGCTCCCAACGTGGAGCAGGCCTCCCGCGCCGCCTTTACCGTGGAGTCGCCGGACCAGCAGAACTGCGAGTGCGCGTGCATCATCCGGATAGCCTCGAAGCGCTCCTTGTCGTTCTTCGGAGGACTACCGGCGGCCACGAACGGAATCTCCCAGCCCTCGCCGCTGTGGCCAACGATGTCGTAGACGATCTTCTTCTCGAATCCCTCGAAGGCCTCCATCACCATGACCACGGCCTCCAACTGACGGTCCAGCCGTCCATCGTAGCCATTGAACCTGTAAGACGAGAATTTAAATTAATTTAAGTTTCGAAGTTCCTCCCAAGTAGATTAGATTTAACCATTGGTAAATGGTCAAAGAAAAAAACAGTTTTTCGCCAAAAACTAAGGACCTTTTTTCAATCAAAAATTATCAGTATTTTGGTCAAAACAAAAAAAGAATTGGTCGTAAAATGGAGTGGCATGCCTTGCTGAACTCGTAACAAAATTCCCTATCGATTGGCATTTACACCTAAAAATTTTAATTATTTACCAATTTTGGAAAAAAAAGACGCTGCTACGCCCCTTGCAAAAAAAGTGAAAATTTCTGAAATTTTTTAGTTTTTAGAATCAGCCAGAAAATGACTGCCATAGATTATGCAGCTTGTTAGCTATCCAAAACAGTGCCTCTTTTAGGTTTTGCACAATTTTTGACCTAATTACACGAAAAAAAGGGCAAAGATAAAATCGTTTTTTCGCCAAAAATCCAAAAACCTTTTTTCAATCAAAAATTATCAGTATTTTGGTCAAAACAAAGAAAGCAATGGTCGTAAAATGACATGCCTTGCTGAACTCGTAACAAAATTCCCTATCGATTGGCATTCACACCTAAAAATTTTTATCTTTTACCAATTTTGTCAAAAAAAGACGCTGCTACCCCTTGCAAAAAAAGTGAAAATTTCTGAAATTTTTTAGTTTTTAGAATCAGCCAAAAAATGACTGCGATAGATAATGCAGCTTGTTAGCTATCCAAAACAGTGCCTCTTTTAGGTTTCGCTCCATTTTCGACCAAATTACACCAAAAAAAGGGCAAAGAAAAAATCGTTTTTTCGCCAAGAATCCAAAAACCTTTTTTTCAATCAAAAATTATCAGTATTTTGGTCAAAACAAAAAAAGCAATGGTCGTAAAATGGAGTGGCATGCCTTGCTGAACTCGTAACAAAATTCCCTATCGATTGGCATTCACACCTAAAATTTTTAATTTTTTACCAATTTTGTCAAAAAAAGACGGTGCTACCCCTTGCAAAAAAAGTGAAAATTTCTGAAATTTTTTAGTTTTTAGAATCAGCCAGAAAATGACCGCGATAGATTATGCAGCTTGTTAGCTATCCAAAACAGTGCCTCTTTTAGGTTTCGCTCCATTTTCGACCAAATTACACCAAAAAAAGGGCAAAGAAAAAATCGTTTTTTCGCCAAGAATCCAAAAACCTTTTTTTCAATCAAAAATTATCAGTGAAATTTTTTAGTTTTTAGAATAAGCTAGAAAATGACTGCGATCGATTATGCAGCTTTAGGATCAATTAGGCAAATAGTTATTTTTGTGGGAATCCTACTACCTACTTCGACCCGAAAAATAATTTTGTTAGCAATAATTTCACCCACAAACTTACCTGTACATCGAACCCGAAACATCCACGACCAGCTTGAGCCGGTTGGGCTTCTCTTGGACGTGATCCGCCCAAGGATTGGCCTCCGCTCGCCGCCTGTAGATGTTCTTCTCGCCGGTGATGCCCTCCACGAGTCGGGTGTCGTCCAGATCGCCGTGCGTCTGGTACTTTTGCCACTGGCGCTCCTTGCTCTTCGTCTGCATGGCGTCCATGATGGCCTTCAGCTGCTGCACCTGCTTGCGATTGGGCTCGCTGAACTGGGCATACAGCTTGTGGTCGTGGGCGGACATCTTGATCTCCTTGAGCTTCTCCTCGAACGCCTTGCGGTTCATTTCGCGGGCCGCCCGCTTAATCTCTTCGGGCACATCGGCCTTCTCCTCGTCGCTCAGCTGATGGACCTTGTGTCCCTTGTCCAGGCGGAAGGGTCCGCCTTTGCCGCCCAGACCGGCGGTGTCCCGCCCACCGCTACCGCCCGCCCAAGTGTTGCCGCCCACATGCGGCTCGTTCTTGGGATCCAGCTTGCCGAACTTGGGCCCGGAGACGCCCAGTCCACTGTGACGGTTCACGGATGCCTGCAGCTTCTTCTGCCGCCGGATGGCCTGGATCTCCTCCTCGGCGTACGACTCGATGCCGTGCTTGGCCAGCACCTGGGTGACCTGCTGCAGAGCCTCCGGCTGATAGCGATCGAAGTCCAGCACATTGCCGACCACCTCGGCCATGTTTTCCTCCGGATAGCGCTCCAAGTGCTTGACAATGCTCACCACCTCGCGGGTGGAGTACGGATAGTTAAGCATCCCCTCGTCGGACAGAGTTCGCAGTTCGCCGAAGGCGTTCACCAGGGTGCGCAGGGTTTTGATGGGCACCTTAGGTCCGTATTGCCTCAGCAGGAAGATCTCGGAGTCCGGATCGGGATTGCTGATGGCATGGCAGCTGAAGACATCGCCCAGGGCGGCAAAGAAATCGTTGCCCAGGAAGGGAAAGCCCGGACGATTGGCCAGGACGATGAGCCGGAAATCGGGATGGGTTTCAATTGAGTTGGGCACCCTTCCGCCTGCTCCTCGCGGCACAATTCGCCTGCCATCGGCCAGCACCATCTCGCCGCTCTCCACCAGGGTGCGCAGGATGCAGGTCACATTCACTGGCGCCTTGTCCGCCTCATCTACCACCAAAACGTGGCCGGACCGAACCGCCTGGACGAGGGCACTGTCCTCGTACGACACCTGGCCATCCTTGAGCGTCGCCTGCAGCGTCAGGCTGTGCACCGTGGTGTCCCGATGCAGCTGGATGTACTCCCTGGGACGCTGCATCAGCTCTAGTAGGCGGTCGACCAGTTTGTTCTTGCCCACTCCCTGGTTGCCCACTAGCAAGAGGTGCTCGCCTATGAGGTAGTCTTGCAGCAGGCGCTCCAGCAGCTGGACATGCTGCGGCATCTCGTAGAACAGGGTGCTGGGAACCTTTGAAAGCTGCGCCTGGCTGGGATTGCCCAGTGGCCAACGGGTGGAGCCGATTCTCAGGGTGTTCTCCTCCACAGCTATCTGACCCTTAGTGCTCTTGGGCCTGCTCTCGCTTGACCTGATGCCCACCTGTTGGATGGCCTGCTCCAGAGCACTCCTTGAAAGGGCGGGCATGAATCTGGTCAGGAATGTGTTCTGCAGCATTTCGTGGACATCGCTCAGCTCACTCTGCGGATAGGCAGCCAAACGCCGTGCCAGTTTCAGTAGTTGCCGTGTGGACAGGGTGCCCGCCAGTCCTTGCAGCAGAGGATCATGGGAAGACCTTAGCACTTGGGCCAGTTTCAGCAGTGGCTCCATGCCGGTGGGCAACTGGCCACCGCAGAGCTGGGCTATCAGTTCCTGTTCCTCACTCTGGCGCAGCGGACGCAGCTCCTGGTAGAGGAACAGGCTGAGGAGCTCCGGAGTCAGCCAGCTGGGCTGCCCGCCACCGGGACGCGGTGGCTCCGCCAAAGCCACCACGCGGAACGAATGGTGCATGGGCAGGAAACCGAGGCCGGCCAGCTGATCCTCAGTGAAGCCTTGCTGGAGCAGGGCCTGGTAGCGATTGGCCCCAAGCAGGGTGGTGCCGTCGCACAGTTGCAGTTCCCGATCGTGTATGAGACTGAGGAATAAAGATTGTTATGCATATATTTATTTCGGTTTTTTCCCAGACTCACCGCTGCAAAACGGTGGCCGTGCTCTTGTGAAGGCGATGCAATCCATTGAGCACCGCCACGGATCCCGATTTGGCTGCCCGCACCAGCGGTGAGTCCCGCCAAATGGTGTCCCCCTGCGGACTTGTGATGCGCTGCTGGACGATGTCCCTGCTGGTCATGTCCTCGTACAGCATCATGGGCTCCGAGGTTTGGCGCAGCAGGCGCAGAAGTTCCTGGGTGAGGGTAAGCTTGCCGACTCCCTTCTCGCCCATGAGGCACACATCCCCCACGGCATAGGCTTGCAGTAGGCTGGCGAGGGCTTGTCGCTGATGGGGCAGATCCACGAAGCTGCTGGCAGCCGAAGGAGTTTGTCCGCCAGGCAGATTAAGTTGCAGTTCATCTAAACTTAGAAGAACTTGCGTTTGATCGCCAGTCTTACTCTCGATTTTCTTGATGCTCCGACTGGGTATCAATTGGATGTCCAGTTTCTGGAGCAGCTCCTCCACGCGCTTCTTTTGATCGGGCTTCAGCATAGTTTGATATGGATATATGCGACTGATGACATCGTAAAGACTCAGCGAGGGATTGGCCTCCTGAAGGAATAAACAAAACAGAGATTGAGAACCTCATCTGAAATGGTGTAATGATTGGACTACCAGCATTTTCACACCCAACTGCAGGTTGTGCAGGGGGAAGTCCAGCAGTTGGAGCGCCGGATCCGCCTGTTGCAGGGTCAGGGCGAAGGTGAGCAGCTGCTTCAGTTGCTCGCCGGGCACAGAAGGCGCCTCCTGTTGCAGGTCCTCGTACAGCTCGTCGTAGGAGTAGGTGGTCACGTTGCGCGATTGAAAGCGGGAGCGCAGTGGCGGGTCCAGCGGCGTACCCTTGTACTTGTGGGTGGGCAGACCCAGGGCCACCACCCGGAATTGCTCGGAGACGCGCAGCAGACCCCATTCGTCCAGTTGTTTCCGGGAGTGTTTCTGGAATAAGCAACGGGTAGTTAGCTTGAAATAGCTTAGTAGATCCACAGTGGTAACCCACCTCCAAGAGCTTGTCGTAGCGCTCGGGAGCCATCAGGAACTTGCCGCTCTCCAGGTGCATCTCCCGGTTCTCGAGCAGATTGTTCAGAATCGGCAGCACATTCCGCTCCGCGTGCTCCACGCCGTCCAGCACCAGCACACGACCATTGAGGGCCGCCCGTACGGCTCCCTGGTCGTGGTAGATGGCCGCCTTGTCGTGGATCTCGCGTCGCTGCTTCAGGTCGCTCTCGGTGGTGTCTCTGCTCAGGGCTACGTACTCCACCTCTCGCTGCGTGAGCTCCAGGAACTGCATGGCCAGCTGGCGGCGCAATGGCCCCGGCTGCCCCAGCAGGAACATGTCCTGCCGCAGTGCGTCCTTCTGCAGCATCCAGCGCAGGTGGTGCAGGGCCGACTGCGACAGCTGGAGGCTGCCGTCCGGAGCGTATTTCACTGAGATTCGGAAAGACAGCAGAGGAGATTATTAGTTTAAGAATAAATATATAGTTTAAGGTACTGTATGGGTACATATATATTGTTATAATATATAAGTAAACAATAATAAAAGTAAAAAGTATAGTACTATGTACTTGGAATAGATAATTGCCTATATCAGGAACCTTTTACAAAAGCTATCTAGCGTTGTAAGACCCTAACGTAGATACAATTTATTCTCAACGGGATAACCAAGCGTCTTTAGAAACAAACAATTTAATACAATTTCCTTGACGACATAAAATAACATAAAACAAATGGATAAGAGACTGAACTCTAATTTTAAATGTACTTTCGGTTACTTTATGGTTAAACAACAAAATTTGGCTAATATCACCGCAACTTTAAAGTATATGTGTTCTAGGTTTCTTTCTATCGAGAGAAAATCATCGGAGTTATCCCTTTTTGGCATTCGCCTTGTTTTTCCCCTTTTTCCCATTCGGCGGTTGCTTCTGGTTCGCCTTGCACTCGATGATCCCCGTCTGGGCGATGCGGAGCTCCATCCGCTCGGTGGCAAAGACCCGGCGCTTGCCAAGCTCGGAGAGTCCGACAACGAAGTCCCTGATCCTGGCGTCCTTCACCAGGAGAATGGTGGGCAGCTCCTGCAGGCGGAGCCGGCGGGTGAGAAACGGTGCGTGGGTCGCGTCCATCTTGCAAAACCTGGCCTCCATGTGCCTGGGCGCCAGGATCTCCAGGTGCCAGTCCACGATCCTGCACTGCTCGTTGTCGACTCCATAGAAGTGGCACACGAAGTCGCGCGACTTCTTCGTCATCTTGAAGAACTCCTTCTCATCGGCCAGATCCGTGTATTTCCCATGGCCGTTCTTGATCCACTCCCGCTGCTTCTTCTCGGATGTCTCCTTCATGGCTGGGGGATTGTCCCCTAGTACCAGTCGATCCAGCTGGCTCTCCAGAAGGTCAGTGTCTTATTGGCTCTCCGTGTTGTCCTTGGCATCCGCTTTTTCGATTCTTATTTGACGTGTTTTAATTTTACAGGTTCTATGTTCACTTATTGAGACTTGGGAATCAAGTGTGACTTACAGTTCATTTCATCATTTTCCAAAATAGAAATATCATGAAAATATAATAAAGTTGCCTCCTTATGGTATATATCATGTTATATATATCATCACTCATTTTAAAAGACATATCATTAGGAGATAATTTTATTATACTTTTATGACGTTGATATTCTTGATTCTAGATAAGGCAAAGACTAACATACTACACCTCATGTTTTAGAAGATTACTTTATCATATTTTATATTCACGAATTCGGACATTTTTTAAGGGTTTGATACTTTCCAAAGACTGTTTAGATACGATCTCTTAAGTAATCCCATATATGTACTTTACAATCAGTAAATAAAAGATAGAATCTTTGGAGTACTGGAAATCTGCTGGCTCACTCCCAAAGATGCTCTAATGATACGACATAATGATGATATTATGAAATGGTCTGGACCTGCAGGGCGCACAGAGATAGAGACACCCAGTTGACCTTTGTACTGGCCGGAGATCTGGGTCTCCCGGAGCCCCCAAATCCAACTCCACTCTCACCGTATTGCTGCGGCACCAGCTGCGGGTCCTTCGGCCTGCGCAGCCGCACGCTCACATCGCCGATAGTCAGGCTGTCCTCCTCCTGATCCTTTCCAGACGCCGTGCTCGCCCAGCTGCGTCGCCAATTCCTGCCGTTCCGGAGGCTGTGACGCAACAGGTGGCCGTGGTGGGTGTGCAGGAGGTTGGCCAGCATGGCCGTGGCTGTGGGGGTTCGGTGGGGCCTTAGTGAGACAACTTTAATCGGGCTGGGGCACCGAAAAACAGGTTGTTTTCCGGATTTATTTGGCTAAAACGGCGGCGGTCCGCGCGTGTTTACCGGAACAGTGCTGCCCATGGGCAAACAGCTGATGGGGTAGTGCTGCCCATCGGGGAAGCCTTATCATGGTTCGAGTGTCCACTGAATTGTAAATGCAAAGGGTATTCCGTAACAGCTAAAACGTATTGTTTCACTTTGCCAGCATTATTTTTAGATAAAACAATATGGTATCTAAGGATGGACCCTAATAATTAATTAAATAAATATAAATAAAATATAGTTTTTATTGTTTACGTTCAAGTAAAATTAATCATCAAGCGAGGGAACACCCTTGTTATCGATATTTTTGGGCTAGGCAACTACGGTCACACTGACAGAAACGAATAACGCAATTGGAAGCCTTTTTAATATTTAGTGATTTTTAACAATTTAACCGAAAACTAGCTAGCTTAAAATGACCACAGCAGCGCGACCGACTTTTGACCCCGCCCGCGGAGGATCCGGTCGCGGCGAGAAGGACCTGAGTGCGCTGAGCAAGCAGTACTCCAGTCGCGACTTGCCAGGCCACACCAAGCTGAAATACAGGTAGTATTCGCTAGAGGACATTTCCTGGCAGACCAGGGGCTAATCCGCATTTGTTTCGCTTCAGGGAGGCGGGCCAAGGCACCAGCGAGGAGATCCGCAACCGGGACTTCCGCAAGGAGCTGGAGGAGCGAGAGCGCGAGGCCCGTTCCGGACCAGGAGCCACTTCCTCCTCGGGCAAGGCGCTGCCCTCCATTGTGCGCAAGGCCATCGAGGCGAACAATGCGGGAGGAGGCGCCGTGGCTGCCAAGCGGGCCAAACCCGATGTCTTGCAGCAGCAGCAGCAGTTACAGCAACAGCAGGCTGCCAATCTGGACGCCGATGAGCCGCTGGACAACGACAGCTCGGACTCGGACAGCGATTCGGACGACGACGATGCCGCCCTGCTGGCCGAGCTGCAGAAGATCAAGCAGGAGCGCCTGCAGGAGACGGCACGCCGCGAGTCCGAGAAGAAGCAGGAGGACGAGCGCATCCGCATGGAGAACATCCTCTCGGGCAATCCGCTGATCAACTACGAACCCGGCACCGCCGCCTCAGCCGCCGGACGCGCCTCCGGCCTTGGTGGCGACCTCAAGATTAAGCGTCGCTGGGACGACGACGTTGTGTTCAAGAACTGCGCCCGCTCTGCTCCCGAAAAGAAAACACACTTCGTCAACGACGCCCTGCGCTCGGATTTCCACAAGAAGTTCATGGACAAGTACATCAAGTAGGCGTCCTAGGACTCGCTTTAAGTTGTAAGCGCTTTCGTAATAGTCTAAGTAAACCAATTGTCAACTTTATTTGGCCTTCCGCCCCCATTAAAATTCGCATTTTGTAAGCACACTTTGTATCGCGACTGGCAAGGAATGAGGTCCAGATCATGGGCACACTAGGTCTGAAAGGATTTGTCGATTTGACAATATTTGTAATTCTCCTTAAATCAATTTATTTTGTTAGGTTCAATTGGAAATATCATTATAAAACATTCAAAGTGTGACTACTTGATTCAAAAATATGGTAAATCATGTTAAAGATAGTATTCCTTACTATTGAACTCAACTACCTTTCGGCTTAGTACCAGAAAAATGGCTGAGCTGAGGATTTAGTGAGCTACCTTTTCTTGTATTTCTGGCCAGCCCCTTTAAACTGCGTAGGTCGACTTTATTTGGGGAATAGGTACACTTCCCTCGGGCCGTGACCCAATGACTGGGGCTGACCGCGAGTGCGAGTCCGAGTGCGAAGGGCAGGAACCCTAACCAAAGTGTGAAACCGCAAAAAACATCGGTAGCCCGTCGAGGGACAACAGCAGCAGCCGCCAGAGGCGGCGACCAGGATGGCAGGGGGGTCAGGGCTGGGAGCGCAGGGGCAGGGGGCAGCTTACGTGAGCTCACGACGAAAAGCCCAAGCCCAAGCCCAAGCCCAAGCCCAGGAAGCCCAGTGCCCAATCATCGCGGCGATCATCGCAAGGGCAATTGTCGCTGCTGATGAGGCACGAAGCAAAATCAATTTGCCAAGGAGCCGGGCCAGGCAAGCGCAAAATAACTTGGTCAATTACGCCGGCCCAGGCAGCCTGCACCACGGCTAGAAAAATCCAGCAACCATCAGTTAGAACTAATTCAATTCCAGAACACATTGGTTTCCTAAATCAAACCATTTCAATTAAAGTGAAGAGAAGAATTCCCTTTTATAAACGGGAAAAGAGATAATTGAGGTATTTATAATACCAAGATATAGGCATCTTAAAATTCTAAAATATTTACTTCATATAGAATGGAGTGTCTTCCAAGGGCACACTTGTAAAAATGGATAGGGAATTGTAATATTTCAAATTTTCCAATAAAGCTCGAATTTTCTCAGTGTAACAGTGCATGCAAATCATCTGGCGGGTTGATTTCCACGCCTCTTTAATGCCCCGCACGCGGCCTGCGCCATCGGAGGATCTGAACTCCGACTTTGTCAATGAGCCCACGTCCGACTCCGAAGCGGACTCCTCTATATGTGCATGAACCCACCATGCCGCTGGCGGGGATCAGCAACTGGTCGCGACCCCGCTCCCAAAAGTTGACGAACGCTCAATTTTACGCTAATTCGATCAGAATCAAAATCAAACAAAATTATCCTGTCCACAGTCGGCCAGAGCGGTGATGATCCTCTTACACTGGCCACCATGTGATGGGTATTTTTGTAAAAACTGCTTTAAAATGAGTTAGATGTAAATGGTATTTCGAACTTTATTTACAATATACGTTGTTTATTTTAAGTGTTTAATCAAAAGCTTATAATCCATGAGCATAGTTAAATATTAAATAAAAAACCAATAAAACTATTCGGTTTTGGAAGACTCTAAAATACTCTGTTTAGTTTTAAAATTAAATAATGGTTTAGGGGACCAACAGTCATTCAAAGGGGGTACTTGTAAGTCCAATAAAATAGATTCAGCCACGCATATCTTCGAGATAAGCAGACTATGCTGTCCAGTGCTTGGCTTGTGATTGACAGCGATGATTGGGAGTATCGCATCGCTATGATGACGCTGCTAATGCTAATGATAATCACGGTGATTGTTGTTATTACGCTGCCTGTGCTTCTGGTTCTGTCCGATGTCCGACGTCCGACGTCTGGAGCTCTCCAGGTTGCCGTCCTCCTACGGTGGCAGCAAAACGCCGCATCCCCGACCCCACTGAGCGTAATTTATTTCCTGTTTGGCATTATGCATCCCCATTATTTGTGCATTCATCAGGAGACGGGTTTGGGTTCGGGTTCGGGTCGAGTTCGGAGCCAATCTGCACTCAAGTTATTGCTGCTGCACGGGGAGAAAGTCCCCGAAATATAACTATAATATAACATCAGAAGTATAAATTTTACACTATGCAGAAAACAAGGAAAAGTTTGCCTGCCTGGAAAAGATTGTTTTCCAACAAAACTAAAGTTTTTTAACTTTAGGTGGTGTAGGCATGGCCTCAAAAGCCTCAAAAAATTATAACAGTACGGGAAATTCTCGAAAATGTTAGAAATCCAGTCTTCAATTAACCACTTTGAAAGTAAAACAATAAGTATGCAAATAAAAACCACTTTAATAATCAAATCCCTAGTTCCTCAGTTTTATAGTGACTTTATAAAATTATTAAGAAATATGAAAAATAATTTTCCAAAGTACTGAAACCAACGGAGTTTTCTCTCAGTGCGATTCGCCGCTGCCGCTGCGCTTTTCGGTAGTCGCCGCGCTAAATTGTGGCCACCGAACGAGGGCCAAGGCAAGACTGCAACTGGAACTGGAACCCGGTCCGCTGGCAACTGGCCAGTGGCCACTGGCAGTCCACTTCCACTTCCACTGCCATGGCCACTGCCACTGCCACGGCCTATCAATTGTCAGCAATTTCGCAACTGCATAAACTTGAAAAGAGCGCAAAAAACGCGAGCAACTACGGACAAACCAGCGACCAACTGCATAAATATGGCGGCTGGCCGACGGAAATGGCCGTCGCGGTTGCAAGTGACAAATAGCCGGGGTTAAGCGGCACCAGGGGGTCACGGGGCTAAGGGCTAAGGGCTAAGGGCTAAGGGTTAGGGGTGGCGGGGAAGTGGAGGTGGGCGGCACCGAACCAGTTGACCACCAAATAAAGACCGCGAACATATGTTTTTCTGGCCGGCGAGAACATGGCCAACACCAAAGGAGGCTGGGCCCGCGATTTGACCCCGAAAAAATATTGGGAGAGGCCGGCGATCGAAGGAAGTGGTATTTTGGAAGTGCATTTTGACCATCTAATCTAATAAAATGAATATTTTCTGTTTTAAAATGCTAGCCACCTATTATAATTAAATTAATTCATGTGATTTTCAGAGCATATTATGTATATTCTAATAGAAAATATATATATCTCTTACAAACTGAATTCATAAGCCCTCAATAGGTCTCTAAGAATGTTATATTGAACATGTTAGTAGTAGAATTCCTAAAAAATGGAAACAATCCACTATAAAATATTTCAAAGATGTCCAAAGGGTCAATTGGTAATATAATTATTTCAAAAAAACCATGCATGATTAGTAAAATTAACGTTCCCAATAACAACAAAGAATCATGAGGTATGCAACTTTAAGTTATAATATATAACAAATTAATGAACAATTTAAATATGCTTAGAGATTGGTTAAATATATATAATATTTTCATGAATAAAAACTGAAAAACCAAACCATAGTGTTAACTTCAATATCCGATTCAGCCCTATTCTGTCCCACCACATATTTACATTTCACTCAAGATAGCCAAAAACCGAACTCCCATCTTCGCAGCATTATTCGTGTCAGCCTTCCCTTCAGACAGCAGCAACATGAATTGCACTTGCAACAGCAACATCGACAACATCGGCACACAGCAGCAACACGACCCGAGTTGGCGACACTTTATTTAGCTTTAAAATTTTATGGAATGCAGATTTCACTCAGCTGTTGCTCCTGGTGTCGAAGGGGTGTCCTGGGACCAGGATGGAAGCTGGCCAGGACTCTCGGGGATGCAACTGAAAGCTGCAACTGGTGCTGCATATTTTAGCTGACCAATTTACACTGCAACCGTTGGCCTCTGAGTGCAACCGGAAGTGCAGGCTCGGCCGCCCGAAAAGGCCAAAGCATTTTTGTGGCCTCTGCAGAGGAGAACCCAGAGTGGCTGTGTTTTTATTTCATCCATTTTCATTTTTTCCACATTTTGGGGTCGACCGCCTGCACTTGACATATTTACTCGCAATGGCCGTTTGTAAATCGCCTCTGCCCCAAAGGATATGGGGTTCAGGGGCCAGGAGAGCCAGTCAGGGGACGTTTATTTAACAGGGTTAAAAGGATAAACCCCTTCTTGGATACACGAGTATGTTCCAATATCATAGGTTAGGTCTTCACCTTTTACAATATCCATTTTCATCCAAATTCCTGCCTTGTTCTGCTCAATAATCACCTCATCTGTTCCCCTTTTTCTTATGTCACGACCATGCGAATCTTGCGTGGTCACCTCTGCGAGTGGTGACCCCTACGTGGGGAAATGCGCCTATAACAGAGCCCGAGCTCTGGGAACTGATGGGGTTTTCGCCCGCTGATAAAAACAGAACAGCCAACTAATTCCAAGTGGTGGCTAACACGATTAAAAACAAATTTCACCTACGCACAATCTCCCATGAAGTTCGCCGCCTGCCATTCCATTAACTCTCTAGGATTGTGAGTGCACTGGGAGAAATATACAGGAGTGTGATACCTAAACAAAATTTAGACGAGGTTTTAAATATCAACGATGTTACCATCCTATTTCACTAATAATATTTTGCAAATAATATGTTTGTCCTAAGCAATCTTGGTTCAGTTCAAATTCTGTAGGCATTCTATAAAAATATACCACTTTCCCCCAGGAGCTACTTATAATTCCCAACTGGTTCTAGCTGACATTTCGAGAAGAATTTTGTAAAATTGGTGCTTGTAAATTATTCCATCACAGCTTTTAAGTCATGCTTTTAAAATTGTTATATTTAGCCTTGAAAAACGTGTCAAGGCTGTTAATCCCCTTCTTTTCAAGTTGACCAGTTGACCCTAACTGCTCACTGTTTCGCCGAGTGTACTCGTCGTACGCACTCATGGCGACATTTGGCGGACGTGCGGCAGACGCACATTTCCGCAGAGAGGCGCTGGACCGAGACCAAAACCGATCCAAAACCAAAGCCAGGTCCAAATCCCAGCCCCGAATGTGGGGCCAGGACATCGACGGGCCATCGACTGGCCGCTAATGCTAATGCTTGAGCAGCTGCAGCAACAGGTGGGCAGGGCTGGGGGCTAGGACGAGGTGGCAGGAGGGCCAGGTGGCCGACCGGAAATGCGGATGCACCAGAGCGCCGCCAGGAGCGAAGGTGAGCAAAAACTAAAAGCTCATTTGCAGCTACTTCCGCTGCCAAATGAAAATGCATTTCCTGCTTGGAAAAGCGTTTAAGTCAATAATGCTGGCTGGCTGGATGGGAGGTGCACTCGTCCACTTTCCCACCAGGTGGTGCAGCCAGACTCCCTGTTGTCTGTGACGGCAAATTTTTATGCTAAATGTTGCGACATCTGTAAATGATTTGCTGCCATTAGAAGATGGAGCGCATGGAGATTCGGGAGCCTGGCCCCAGGCCATCGCCTCGTCCACATCCACCACTCCCACTTTTGGTCAGCTAACTACTTCCTTTGCCTGGGCAACACTTCCGGCCAACGGCAAAAGTCACCGAGTGCTGTGGGCACCGGCACCCTCCTCCAGGCTCCTTTCCAGCTTCGTCCTGGCCAGCAGGAGATGGAGATGCGTTCCGCATTGGTGCTGCATCTGGAGCGAGGGAGGCTGGTCAGGAGGAGCTGGAGATGCCGATTCAGATGCAGATGCAGATACAGATACAGGCGTACTCAGAGGCAGAGGAGCCCGAGCCAGCCGCAAAATGCGTTCCATTCGCATCTTCCGGACCGAAAGGGGGTCCAAGAAAAAATGGCAAAGGCCTACGAAGCTGACTTCGCGTTAAGGACTAGCGAATACGCTTAAAAAAGATACGAGTCGGCTTTTTTGGGTCCAAAATATGTTGGTGTAGATGTGAATGCCAATCGATGGGGAATTCAGCTACGAGTTCAGCAAGGTATGTCTCTCCATTTTTGGACAGTTACTTTTTTTGTTTCGCCCAAAATACTGATTATTTTTGGTTGGAAAATGAGGACCTATTTTTTCGAAAACCCGATTTTTTTCTTTGCCCTTTTTTAGCGTAACTTGGTCAAACATTGTGCGAAACCTAAAAGAGGCAGTGTTTGGGACTGCTAACAAGCTGCATAATCGATCGCAATCATTTTCTGGCTGATTCTAAAAACTACAACATTTCCGAAAATTCCCGAAAAATTGACAAAAAATACCCGAAGCTATGACCTCAAGCTTCATTCGATAGAGTATTTTTGTCGGGGTGTCTGCTTTGTGGACTTTTCATAGCCCGGGGCCTCACTAGAAACTCCTGCCCCTTGTCCAGGGGCTTTCCTTCGGCCGGCACCGGCAGCCATTTAGAGTGAGAAATTGACCATTAAAACAGACAGCTACACATGTTGACAAAATGCGAACGCGGCTCGCAAGGGTGCAGGAGCTTTTCCGGGGAGGGGTCAGCCCCAGTGACCTCCGATCCCATCCCCAGCTCCCGGATTCCTGGGCCGGCGCGGGGACCCGAGTGAATCGTTGTCGTTGCCAAGTGCTGCAGCTCTCATTGCGATAATCAAATTGTAGGTTTCGTTGTCTGCCCACCCAAACGCAGTCCAGGGGCGGGGCGAACAGGGGTCAACAGGGGGTGCAGGTGCCCCTGGGAGGGGTGGGAACTGGGACTGCAAGTGCATGTCCCTCGGCCGGTGCATCCGGTGCGTTTTTGCATTTCCAAATGGGGGCCACACTTGGTCCCAAAATTGGCGAAGGAGCCCCAGAAAAGGACAGCAAAAGTCAGGACGCAACTACACTGGCAGAAAACCAACTATGAACTAAAAAAAGTTTAGAATTAAAATAGATTGTTAGAGTGAAAGTGAAAAAACATCATTAGGCTGGCAAAATAAGTACAACTTTTGAAAGAGCAGATTTAATACAGTAAACTAAATTATTATAATAGCTTTACAAAATGAATATGGAAAGGTGAAAGGGCTCAACCCCTGACTTGATATGGGTAAATTCAATTAGAAGCTAGCGTGAATGCCCCAACTTAATGCGAGAAATAATTAAGTAATTGTGCAACTGAGTGCCTCGGTAACACAAGGAGGACTGAGTTTTTTTGAGTGCACGCCTGGAGGAGCCAGAGCCAGGACCGAGGACCCTTTGCATCTATTATGTGAGCCAATAAATAGAGGTAGTTAAGAACCCTGCGGTTTTGGGGCTCACTTTTCAATTTGAAAAATGCCCTTCGGCCGGTCTCAGCCCACCTGGCCACTCGCCACCTCTTCGCCCCTTCGACCCACCGCTCCTCTGTGTACCAATGGAGCACTACGGACGCGTTCGGAGAATTCGCACGCTTCCACGAATGTTCGAGCGTGAAACCCAGGCGGTCCAAAGTGCCGCGAAATTTGTGGGAGCTCCCATAGCACTGTGTCTGGGGACTGCAACAGATACGGCACGGCACTAAGCACCCAATGGCATTGTATCACTCATACGTAGTGTGCAGCCGAACACGTTGTAATGGCCACTTTCCCCTCGAACTGCTGCCGGCTTCCAACATTTCTTTCGCCACTGTCCCCCAGAACCCTCTAAAATTCCCGGCCGGCGGGTATTTCGCCGTCGCAGTACCCTGGAACTAGTGCTCTTCGCGGCCGCTGCTGTAGTTGCCTTTTCCCACACCTCGCAGCGAAAAAGCCCCGCTCGCGATTATGCGGATGAGTCAGCGCGGCACGCGCAACTGGCTGTGACAATTCCAGTCGGGGAGACGTGGATCCACTTGGCATAGGCCATGCGACATGTGGTCTAGTATCTAGTATCTGCTATCTGCCAGCTGGCACTCGACTCTCCCCAACCAACCCACCTCGGGGAGTTCTCTGGCGGCTTTGGGCGGTACGACTGTCCGCGCAGGGGAAGTCGCCTGCTCTGGGCCCGAAGCGAGCGCAGAACCGGTTTCCGGCTGTGATTTGCGGACTCTGGTGGGTGGGAGCGGGCCGGAGCCGAGGTGAGAGGCCGTCAAATCGGCGATCTCCATTTGGCTCCTTCGCGGCTGGCCCGGCCAGGCAGTACAGCGCCTGCGGTTGCTCCAAATATCCTGCGTTAATTGTTGATTTGCGTTGTTGCTGCACTGGGAGAAATGTGTGCTCTGGTCTTGAATTGATTTAAGGCAAATATATATCTTTTGGCTAAGCATTTTAGGAGACTTTTCTTCAATAGCTTATGTATACAGATAATATTTTCTAATTTTTATGATAGTTTAATATTCAACTAGACCTGCAAGGCACTTCCTCCTAGATCCAATATCACAAAGCTTTTAAATCAGCTCAAGTGGTCAGTATTTGTTGATTATTTACACAGTATAACCTTGCACCATCTTTCCCAGTGCTCTTCTGCTTTGGCCAACTTTGTAGCCGGCTCTGGCTGTGGACCTGCCACCCGATATCGCACGGGTCTTGCATACAAATGGGGAATTCGGAACTGCGAATGGGAGCCAGGTTCGCGGACGGGCCTCGATCTCCGAGAGCTACGTGCAGGGGCTCAGATCGTGGGTACTGCGGGTACAAGGTATAGCCATAGGGCGGGGGTCCGATTGCGCTGGCACCGCTCGTCACTGCCTTTCAATTGGCAGGTGATTCACCGCCCATCTCATCCGCACTCAGGGGGACCCAGGTGCCTATGGTCACTATAGACGGATTTTGGAACATCGGGGTGGGAAACTATCAAATGCTCTCTGTGGAATAAATCTTATTGGTATAAAGACAACGAAAAATCATAATAAAACCTAGCTCCTAATATTATTTGACCTCTTCTAGCAAACAACTTTCTACATACTTGTCTTTCATCTTGCATTTACTTCAGATATTTATTCCATGAAAATAGCGTCACAACAATGCGAATCTATTCGTTGTTAATTGCACAAAATAAGTATTAATTAATTTCTAAAAAAGTCTCTGGGTAATGTGAGACTGTAAGTCATACTACTGTTATTACCTTGCATGCTTTGTAGGGTGTTTTCAGCACAACCCTCACTTGTTGGCCAATATGGCTCGATTGCGCCATATAAACAAATGAGCTGGGCGCAAAGCAAAGTGTTTACGATCGGGCTTTACCCAAACGTGCAGCAGATTCTGACTGATATTTTAGGAACTCCTTTTTTCGTTGGTTGTAGAATAGTCTCAAGGAAGAGAGTTTGAGGTCGGAGAACAAGGATTTTCTGGGGACTTTCTGTGTGCAGCTACAAAGAGGCTAGCTTGACACCATATTTTATACTACATTTGTTTGTTTCCAACCTTTGGCAGGAACCCTCGAATCCGTAGACAGCTAAATAATGTTTTCCCACCTGTGCGCACCCGCACCCACACACACGCCTCTTCCACCCACTTTCCCCGCTTCACACGGAAAAGTCATTTTCATTTTTCAATTAGCCAGCAAATAAATTTGTTTGGCCCTTCCCCGCTGCCATTGCAGCGCTTTTCCGCCGACTCTTGGCTCCATGCCGCCTATTATTTTATTTGCATTGCGTATATTTAATAAGCGGTTTCAAAATCCCAGCAACAACATCAAAGCAAATGCGGTCGGGCTTCAACTGCAACAATGGCATGGGCAGGAAGCCGAGGAGTGTTGAGTGGAGTGAAATGGGGAATACCCATTAGTCGGCAGAGGCACAGGCCTGCATTTTATGGGGATCCTTCCAAAATCCAAAAGACACTGAGAGGATGCCAATAGTTTGTCCTACTTTTTCTTGCCACTTGCACGATATACGCTTCATAGAACCCTAAAATACGCCACTAGCTGGGAACACAAATACCCCCTGGGTGTTGGGACAGCAGAAACAGTGACGACGCAACGGGAACAACAAATTGGTGCTAAAATAATCAAAAGGCTAATAAAGTAGCTATAATGATGTGGCAGCAACAGCAGCAGCTGCAATCGCTAATCACTCGACGCGGCTTTTTTGGGGCAAACGGTGGCGGTGGCAGTGGCGGTGGCAGTGGCAGTGGCCGTGGCAGCGCCAGAAAACCGCTAATCAAGTTCACAGGTGTCCCCCGTCCCCCGTCCCCCGCCCCCCGTGACCCTTGACCCCAGGCCCACCATCATCGACGCATCATCGAAGGTTGCTGGCGGGTGACAGCAGCAGCGACATCGCAGCACGGCAGCAGCATCAGCGGCGGGGGCAGCAAAACAACATCGGACCACCACAGGCCCACCCACAGCAGCACCACCTTGTGACCTTCGGAGAATGAGTGCAGCGCGTGCACTGGCAGAAATTGCAGATGGGTTTGAAGAGGATCTATGTTATGCTATGCTAAATATACAGTTCACAACCGCAGTATGAGGACTTTATCCCTGGACTTTACTATGCAATTATTTCCAATTCACAAAGTATCGACTGTTTGCTACCTTGGCTTAGTAACATGGACAGTGAGTCATATTCTATTCTAATAATTTTATGCAAGTGCATAAATAATATGTGTAAGTAACCCACGAAAACGCACTATTTCCCACCGTGTGGCAGCGTGGAAACCAGAGGTGACCCCGAGCCGGTGCCGCGGCGTGTCACGAACTGGTGTCGTCCCAATTATAGACTCCTCTTCGAGGGACACGCGCAACCACGGGCATCGATGTGTCGTGAATAATCCGTGAATCAAGGGGTATTCGCCAGCGTGACTGGAGTTGATTCACCAGCCAAAGTTCGTAGTCATCTTGGCCATCAGGCGAGGGATTGTGGTATTCATCATCTCCGCTATCCGAACTCTCATTCCCTTTGCGTCACAAAGTATTGACACGCTACTACTCATCGATGGACCTATTTCGATACTTGGAGGCTACATATCATGTAATGTGGCCTCCAAGTTGTGGGTTCTTGGGGCCCTAACTACCAGCATCGTTAGCAGGGGCTTACCAAAAAATAACTGATGCAAATTTGCTCACTCGTTGTTGATTTATTCGATTTGTTCGTGCAGTAAGCTAGTTTACCATAGCCCCTTCTATATCCTCGCCTCCAAATTAAGATTCAAGTTAGTTTTGAACGAGCCATCATCTCTAGTGGGAGCCCTCCTCAGGTGAGGGCGCCCCCAGGACCTCATCCGCTCTGCTCCGACCCCACCCGTCCCCTTCTTGCCGGCTGGCTGGCCGGCCGTCCGCCTGTCGCTGCGTTTGATGCGTGTCTGACACATGCCAACACATTAGTCGCCAACCGCCCGAGCGGCCACGCCCCGTGCCGCCGCAGCCACCGCCTGCGAAGGGCGGCCTCCACGGGCTGCTTTTTTGTCGGCCAGCGCAACTAATTTCATTTGGGCGAAAAAGTCAGAAGAGCCAAATTAGGCAAAGCATCGAATTTACATACGAAATCGAAGCTGCAGATCGGCATGCGGCTGCACCGGGAGAAATCACTAGCCTCATGCTCGTAGTCAACTAAAAGGTCTTTCGAGCCAACATATTTTGCAATAAATGGGGATTTGGGGGCGGAGAGCGACCTCCAATCATACTTTTGGCTCTGATCCACTGAGAGAAATTATCCATTGAATTATTATTATTATCAGTTGAAGGCAGGTTTCTAGTTTCTAGTATCATTACCTTACGGATTTTTCATGGGGAGCAGATGCGCCACTGTGAGAAATAAACCAACGCCAATTTAATTTGAACAGAAGATCCTAAGTATGAAATACATTCTACTGAAAATGCGGATAGTGGGGCAAAATCAACCGCAAAATATTCTTGCAGTTAAAGATTTATTACGTGGGTGGGTGGGTGATTGTTTGGCTCAAGGGCTTACTATGAATGGTGGGGTGTTTTCTCGCAGTGTGCTCATGGGATTTGGCCAAGCACCAGGTGTGCTCCTCACTTTGGCGCTGTGATTTGCCACTGGCCGTGCAAAAAATCAACTTCTGGCCAACTGCAGCAGCGTGTGGCGTGCGTGCCGCCAGCCCTGACAACATAATGATGCCCCTGCCCCAGCCCCCTCCCTGGGACTCCTATGGGTGCATCTGTAGGTGGGTTAGAGACCCCGGCCAGCGGACCGCGTTCCACGCTGCTCATCGCGGCGTGTGCCGGCTACGTCAGAGTGACGTCGCCAGGGAAAGCCCGGCGTCGTCCGGGCCAAATCCCAGCCGTGGGTCGGCTAATACGTAATGCTAACTGGGCTGAGCGATATCCAATATATGAATCATTTCGGGTCTCTAACGCAGTATCGCTGACAAAAAAGCAAAGGGGCCAAAAGAGAAGCGCTGAATACCAGAAGAGACTTGAAGAGAGTGTTGGTAATAGTCTTTGAGAAAGCCTATTACAAGGTTTGGACTTTTGGACTCCGACGGGACTTAAATTTTGTTATAATAATACAAACAGAATACAATACCATTTTGGCATAAGCAGAAGATACATTTCCTTCCACCTATTAAAAAAAAAAGTTCTATTTTATCTTAAAAATTTAGAATTTTAAAAATATTGGTTTTTCTTACAAACCCTGTTAAAACTTTTTAAAGTTTATCAAAATTCCAAAAATCCTAATAAAACCAAAGGATTGAGATACATTATTAACGTACTCTTCCAACTACTTCTCTTTTTGTCAGCACGAACTTACTCTTTGCTTTCCCGTTTCTCTCTTGCTCCGATGCTGCACGCTCTTCCTCTCTTTTTTGTGGGTGGTTACATTGCTGTCTTTGCTTACAGTTTTTGTTTTTGCTTTTCACTTGTGATTTCCTTTTTGTTTTTGGGCTCACTTCAGTTTTTTCTTTTTTTTTTGTGTTTTGTGGGTGGCGCTTAACAGTTCGCTCTCGTGCTGTGTTTGTTGCAATGTGTTCCGCTTCGTTTGATTTTGTTGTTGCGGATTTCATTTTGGTTTATTTGTGGAAAACACGCACCCCAAACAACGGCGATGGAGAACAAAAGAAAAACAACTTAATTTTGACTCGGCTGCCAGTGTAGTGAAATTCGCAATGAAAGTAGCACAGTTACAGTTACGTTTACATTTACACTCGCAAATACATACATTTACGTTTACAGCGTTACTAAAGCGAGCAAGAGCGGGATGGCAATCGTAGTTTTGTTAATTTTTTCCATTATTTGAGCTTATGGCGACATGAGAAAGGAGAGGAGGAGAGGGGAATGGAAAGAGAGCAGCTTTTTGGCATTACAAAGCTAATGAATAAAGTCTCAAAAAGGACGAAAAAAGGAAGGAGAAGGAGAGGAAGGAGGCAGAGGCACCGCCTTTCTCCGCGATTCTCAACAAAAGCAGCTGGTGCTCCCATTGATCTCTGTAATCTTCATGCGTAATGCTCATAATGATGATTCACAATTAATTTGATTTGCTAATTTAAAGGTTAAATGCGTTGAAATTGGCGGAATCAGGTTGATGATTTCATAGCCAATGATAAAGCATAATTTCCATGGAACGCTACACGGTCCATTCATAACTTGAGTGGGTTTTTTCATAGGTACGTCTGTTAAAAATACAACTCGATAACTTCACTTTAAAGCTCATAAATTCATTCCATATCTTAAATCATTTTGTTGTAATCGCTATGTAAGTGGGTCAGTACCCTGTGTCTATCTTTAGCTCACCTGGCTCCTCCGTTACTGAGCTCGATTCATAAGTCGATCCATTCATGAGCAGGCTTCACTTTCCGCCCTCGAACGCTGGACAGGACCACCCATGATTCCTATCCACCATCCACACATCCACACGGTAGCCTGTAAGATGGGATTTACATCTGCTGGTTGTTTTGTATTTTGAGCTGGAACACTGGAGTTAATTAGCTCATGGATCGGGTCAGTCATCAGCTTCCTCCTCGCAGTGGTAATTCAAGTCGCCCATCATAAACTGCTGACAAAGTTACTAGCGTTGCCTTCTGGTCCCCTTTGTTCTGGGCCACCGCAAGATCTTGGCGTGGATCACTTACTACAACCGGAGCCATAACTAGGGGCTTGGCGGGGCGGTGCTAGAAGATGGAACGTGTGTCGGGCAGAAGCCCGAAGAAAGCTTTAGGTATCCCAAGGGGGATTAAGAGCGTAGGGGGAATGACGAGGATATCTTTAACGCTTGCCTGGATCTTGCTTCTACACTGAAGTATTAAATCACCTAAAATGGTGACCAAGCGCATGCAGCGGTATATATACTTTCTATTTTTCTGGACATATATTTTTAAAGCCTTCAAATAAAAAACATTTAAAATGACTTCCTAAATACCCAGATATACCCAAGTTTAACAATAGGCTTTATTAACCCAGAGGTTTGTAGTGAGAGCAGTCCGTCGCTCGGTTATTCGCAGTGGATAGGCCATAGCCCTACGATTTTATAGGTAGACCCACCTCGGCTCGGGTCTCTTGTCTAGGGTTTCCGTTTCTCAATTGCCGACAATGGAAATGTCTTTTGCAATTTAACACTTGACTGCCCCGTCTTGATTTGCCTGCCACAGCAACAACAATGGCGGCGAAGTGGCACCCAAAGGCGGTGTGCGAGGGGTTGCCGGGGGCCAGAGCAACCCACTGCTGCCGCTTCTCCATTTATGTATGCCACGGAGCGACCGCAGAAGAGGCGAAAAAATCAAAACGAAAATGGAACTAGAGCTGCCGGAGATCGCGGATCGGAGATCTTCCCGGGGAACGGGGCGACGCGGCATGGGCGATGGCCTGTGCACACTTTGTGGTTCTGTTTGGCCATAATTTTTAATTTATTATTTACACGCGCATTTTTAAGGCTTCGCACTCAAAAATTCACGATTTTCGCAATTGTTGCAAACTCTTTTCCGCCATTGTTGCTTCTAATCTAAAATATGCGCATATTTAAGTATCCGCCGGTGTTTGCTTGTGGTCAGGAAAATATTTCTGCGCAGCTATGGTACCGCATTTTTTGTTAAATTTTGGTGTAGCTACTGCCGTTGGTTAATATGGTGCTTTGTTTCAAGGTTTTTAATAAAAAGTTACTAAAATCAGTTCAGTTTTGCAAGTATCAGCCGAGTTACTATAGGTATTTTATTGTAGGGCTTGTACTATCAATAATTCTTACCTTCTCTCCTATCGTTCACACCCAATCAGCAAATAAGATTTAAATAAATACGATAACTTTATTTATAGTCTTCTCTTCATCGTTCGTCGATCGCTTTCACTTTCATCTCGAATCCTCCAGGAGATTCACACACAAAGTAACAGAAAAAAAATTTATACATAGGTATTTATATATTTATAGATAGTTGTGCGGCTTTATCGAGTATCTTTCTAGGCTTAGGGCTAGTAAAAAAAATGGTGGTCTACGGTTTGTAGGGGGTTGGGTGCTCTCTGCGCTAGGGTTAGTGGTTAGATCAACTCCGTACTCGGTGTTTCTATATGATCGTAACGTTAAACTTCTCTTATGTACATTATTTTATAAGGTAGTATTTAATTTTATTTGCATGTGCAGCCAAACTCAAATCTCCTGCGTTCTGCGATTTATTGTTGATATTGTTTAGTTACGCTGGCGTGTGTGTATTATGATAGATCTGTTCCTTAGGGGTAGTCATTCTTGTATGTACAACTTGTAGATGCTTTGGGACTGCTTAAAGTTAGGATCTAAGGCTATGAAAAAAAAGAAAAAAATTGTACAGTTCTTGTGGTGATCCTGCTGGGCTCCTAGTTCAGTTCGATGTGCAGGTGCAGCGGCGGTGGATGGTGGGTGGCGATGGTGGGGTTCGCAAGTGGGTGGGTGGGATTCGGTGGTGGTGGTGCTGGCCGATGGGTGACCCGATTGGGTCAATAGGGTCGCCACACCTGCGTGAGATCGCCCACGTCCTCCTCCCTCGCCGACTCCACACTGCCGCCCACCTCGCCGGCGGACTCCACCTGCTGCTGCTGGGGGTGCACCTGCTGGGGGTGGTGGTTCACCTGCTGCTGCTGCTGCTGCTGCGCCTGGTGGTACTGCTCCTGGCCGATCTCGATGCTGGAGCGACTGCTGCCGGTCAGCGAGCCAAGGGTCAGGTGCTCTGCCCCGGTGGCCGTGCCCAGGTACTGCTCCAGCTTCTCGCTGCTGTGCAGGTGCAGGTGGATCTGGTTCTGGTTGACCGTGGAGTAGAGCTGCGGGCACAGCACCACCGGCGGCGGGGGCGGTGGCTGGGGGGGCGGCGCCGCCTGCGGGCCGTACTGGGCAGTGGCCAGGCAACTGCCGTACTGATAGTTCTGGTAGCCGTTCGACCACGCCTGGTTGTAGCCCCCGCCGTAGTCCAGCTCCGACTTGGAGGCACTGCCTCCGCCCGAGGTCCCGCCGCCATAGCCGGCCGTCTGATAGGGATCGGTGGCGAAGCCATGGCCATGCATCTCGGGTAGCACGGTCGGCAGGTGGGCAGTGTACTGGCCCGCCTCCAGCGAGTTCGCCGATTCGTAGCCCCCGTAGTTCATGCCCACGCCCACGCCCATGCCCATGCCCATGCTCATGCCCATGGTGGCTCCATTGCCCACGCCCACCGAGACGGGGGCGGCCGCTGGCGGCGGTGGGGGCGGCGGCAGAGGCATCTGGTGCTGCAGGTGGGCGTGCGCGTGGGCGTGGTGGGCGTGGCTGTGGTAGTAGGCCGCCGCCGAACTCGAGGATCCCGTCCACTCGCCGGCGCCCATCATATCGGATCCTAAAAGAAAGGGATATTCGTTATATAGAAGTATTTAACATTACAGTCCATTTAGGGATTTAATACTTGATTTATTTATAAATATGAGCTTGCATCTTATTTTTTCCCCAAATTATCTTTAATAAATGCTAACAAATCTATAAATTGAGGAGTTTTGGAAAGGGTTTTCAACGATAGGCGGCCAAGGAGTTAGCCATCGCGGGAGTCGGCAAATGAGTGCCAGCTGGGAGCCCAATTAACCCCTGATTTACCCCACCCCAGTTAACCCTCGAGTGAAATTCGCCAAGTTGTCAGTCGCAAATGTGGGCGTGTCCAAGGGATAATTGAAAACATCATTCCATATGCATGGCAACCGTGGAAGGGGCATGTGTGCGGAACCAGCCACCAGTCGCACCCCCACCCCCCCAACACACGGCGGCGACTGCAGTGCATACCAATGGGTTAAGTTGGGCTATGGCGAAAAGACGAAGGAAAATTCCAAGACACATTGCCGCTGGGTTTCCCGGGCAACCAGCGGGACATCGACATCGCGATCCCCACCCAAAAATCTCGCATATTTTGATTAATTACGCAACACCCAACCCCCCTCAAAAGCGCCCGCCCACGCCCCTGTGCCAGCTGCCAAAAAAGCAGCTACAAGAAGTCGCTTAATTAATCAAATTCATTAGAAGCGATAAAAGAAACACGAAAGGCTAATTTAGCGAAAGGTAAGTCTGATTTCAGGAGAAAAATAAAATAAGGAAAGCCCTTAAGCGAATTCGGGAGGCCTTGATTGACTTGGAACACAAATATGTAGGTATATGGCACATGAAAATTAAGGTCAGCTCCAGAAGTTGAAGATTATACCTCCGATTATCTTTCACTTCATTTGTATCTAACCACTAAGCTAAAAATAAAAGTATTCAAATATTTCTTCGTGCAATGTAATGTTTTTCAAGTAGCAGCTGAAGGAAGCTAGAAAGGAAGCAGCCCATAATAAAGTACACCTTCATAATAAAGTCATTCCACATTTCCCTGTAATTAGCTGCTCAATTTTCCTGTCACCGAGCCGGAGCCATTAAAAAAGCCACTCGAAAGGGGGAAAATAGTTACGCACTATAATAAGTAATAAGCTCAAAGCAAATATGCCCCCGACGCCGACGCCGACCCCGACCGCGACCCCCTGTGAAAACAGGGGCGGCGACTAATGAAAGGTAGGAAAATTGCAAGTTGCATGCAACTTTTCACCCGGCACTTATCACATTTTAATGTTTCAATTAGGCGCAAATTGCGTTGCAACAACAAAGAGGCGAAACGAAGCCCAAGACATGGGCGGCGGTCGGTCGGTAGGTTGGTTTGGCAGGGGGTGCGGTGGGCTGACCACCGCAAGCTTAGGCAAATGAGGTTGCAATGGAGCGAGGCGAACGGGATGAAAGCCAAGTTAGCAAGCGAACCAAGCTGAGGGGCGGCCGAAAAGGCCAGAACGGGGAGAGGGGGGTCCGCGTCCGGGGGCACAGGGGCGGGGAGAGAGGGGTCACTACCATTGGTAATACCTGGTAATTTGCTGCGGGCACGTGGAATTATGCGAGTTATTTGCCTTCCTCAAATTGCGTATACGCAACGTGAACGGGCGGGGAAAAGGGGGTTTCAAGGGGGCTCGATTCATATATATTACAGCCAAGTTGCTACCGAGCTTCTTACACTTCCAATCGATCCCACGGCTTCAACCGGATGTCTTCGATTTTGGCCATATATCCGCTCAGCAAAAACAGAGAGAAGTGGCAAGAGGGCTCTGAAATGCGGATGCAGTCTGATCAATCCATCCGAACCGAAACCACAACCGTGCGGATAAGTCAAGTGTACAGTACACTTGGTATACGGGCATTTCAGGCACCTTTACCTCTTGAGCTCCTGTCCATCCTGGTTGATCTTAGGAATCAACATTAGTCCTAACTTTAAATACTATTTTTTTTTGAAATCATAGGTTACAAAATCAAAGGGTAGTGAGATAAAAACCATTCTTAAAGAGTGTGTAATACATTTATATTTATAAGACAATACAAAAATTGTATTTCAGATTTTTTATTATTATAAATATTAATGGTACAACGATTAATGTACCACTAATCAAATAGATACGAAGAGGTAGTAGTACGAATAGTGGGAACTTAGGCCCATATTTTTCTTATCTGGAAGATAGCCCTAACCTGTGCAGGGCAGATAGCTTTCGAGCCCCGAAGTAATTTTAATTAAAGTGCGTCTGTGGAAGTTGCTTTTGCTGGTGTGAATGGAGTTCTTTTTACATCGTTTTTATAGGTGTTCCCTTTTTGCAGCCAAAATGGCGGCGAAAGGGGAAAGGCAAGTACTCGAACATTAAAACCAACAACGATGCGGAGCGGAAGTGAGTTTGTGGTTTTTGGGTCTCGGGATTGGGTTCTTCGCAGGGGGTGATGGCGATGAGCGGCCAGAAGTAAGTGACTGCGGCCATTGGAGGTGCGAGCTGGGATACGGCAGAGCTGGGAGTACATAAGCCGGGCCGAAGTTGGCTCGCCACAGTGGCCGTTTTATGGGCCAAAGAGATTGCATTTCAGTGTGTGTGACATTGTCGTCGCAAGCCCCTCGGCGGCCCCTAGCCCACTGGTGGCTGCATCTCGCAGCCTGCATCCCTGGCAGCAAGCTGAGGCTGCAGCAGCTGCGCAACCGCATTTGGATTGATTTGTGGCCGAAAGTGGGAGCCCGCAACAAAAAGTGCCAATACCGGCACCGAACTAACCCCAACTGCGGCCGAATTTGCATATTTCCCCCCTTAATGAGGGCAGGCACGAAGGCGTGAGCTTCGCAATTGGGCTGGGACCAGATGCCGAAACGCACCGAGATGCGGATCCATAATGATACCGCATGGCACTGCAGCCCGACAGCCACAGGTGCTTGACCCACCAGCACGGCGAGGGACCCAAGCTGCAAGGATTTGCAGAGCGCACTTCAAGGCTGGCTCTAGCTCCAAGTGATTCACTGGTGCTAGTATGCCCTCATCCCGACGACTCTATCAAGGCAAGTTGTTGCGCAACTGCCGTCTCTCGGGATTTCATGCACTCGATAAAGGGAATCACCTCGTTGGGATTCGCTTTCCATTACCCAGCCAAGGTGATACAATTGGGAATACCGAATACCGAACTCAGATTGTTTGTATTTCGTTTGTTTGGATACCACATTTCCATTTCATTAGCTCCCCTTTTCGGTACTTTATGCAGGCAAACTGTAGTATTTTTATTTTACTACATTTGCTTTTTGCCATCTACACTCTCGTCTAGCTCCCCACTTATCATCAATTATCATTTTGGAGCCAATCTGCTCCACTTTTCGGTCTGCAACTTACAAACGCTTCGATAGTGTGCCCTTTTGGGCATAAGCCGTAAGCTCAACCCGAATTCTTTGAATTTCGCAACGATTTCCGCCGAAAGCCCGCCCGACCGCCTTTGTCGCCAGCTCGTATTGTGTAAATTAACAGCTTAAGCGCCACATTTAAATATTTATGACTGGCAGCAACAACACAGCGCCTCGAGTGTTTTCCCCATAGAGGCTTCGATTCCGATTCCGATTCCGATTCAGATCGAGATTGAGACGTGGATTTCTCGCCGCGATTCGGGCATTTCCGGTTCCAGCAGTCGAAAAAACCAAAACATTGCATTTGTTGCTATTATTGTTGCTGCTCTTTCGGCAGCTTTTGCTTTTGGCTAATTGAAAGACGGCGATGTGTCATTCCCCACTGACAATACGCTTACGCGTTTGTTTTAACTTGAACTGCCCCCGCCTCTGAGTCGCAAGACCCAACGGAGGGGAAAAGCACAGGCCTTTGATACCCTAGGAACTCCTATGAGGAGGTCTTTTAACTGCTGAATCTATCTATATCTTGTTTTTAGCTTTATCTATATTAATATTACATATAAGCCTATGTTTTAAGGGTGGGTCAGGAGAATGTTCAAAGTAAGGAAATGTTCAAAATTACAAGAAATAATAAATGAATTTTGTAGATATTAGATATTTTTATTAAAATATTCAATATTTAAATGTATTCTTAGAGAAAGCACAAGCTAAGCCTGGTAAATACCCTTTGAAATGCGATACATTCTAAGTAATTATGGTAAAATACCATTCAAACTAATATAATCCCATGTAATTTTCAAAGATCTGCCAAGCCCATTCTAAAACCAAGCGACTCCACGCCGGAGAAGGGGTAGGCGAAAGAGACACATTTATAAATTAATTAGCATAAGCAAAATGCTTAAGTCTGGGCTCAGATTCGTCTAGTTCCAAACTGGCCACTGACCACTGGCCACCGGCCACTGACTCATGCGCCTCATTGGAATCGGCTTGGCATCGGCAGCGCCATCCACTCCACCACTCCACATGCCATAGCCACGTCCATCCGTGACTCAGGGGCCGGTTCCGCTGCTCTCACTACGCATCCACCGAAATTTTGATAAGATTTCACAGCCCGAACCAAATCCATGCGAAATGAATGAAAACCGAAGGGAAATTTTCCACTGTCTGCGAGGCTCTTGGCAACCCAAGAATAGCCTTGCCCACACGATAATAGATCGGAGATATAGGCCTCAGCCGTAAGTCATATACTATATATTGGATTTGGTGCGAACTGGTTGGAGCCGCGTCCGAGCGCGTGCTTTGGCCAAGCCTCTGAAGCTCGGATCGGGGAGGCTGGAGGCTGGAGGCTGGAGGGTGGAGGGTGGAAACTCTGGGGGGATCGGCCCCATTTCCCACATAAGGTCGCTCGCATGCGGTTGCCAAATAGGGGCGTGGCCTGTGGTTTGGGTCGGTTTAAGTAAACACTTCATTATCCATTCCTGCAGAGATTTCCTGAACATACAAGGCATGCCATTTTGGAGGTCTGCCGCTATTTGGGGTCTATAGATCACAGTATCTATGTAGTTTATACTAGAAAAATGTTTTCCCATTTATAAGATTAGTTTATAGTATGTAGGTTTACTTGTATAAAGAAACTATTACTTAAGGTTTGGATTTGGTATTTCCGATTCTGCCTTTTTAAGTATTTTAGCACGATATCTTCAGTCGGGTTTTCCGACCTCTGAGTTCACCCTTTATTTTTATAAGAAATTTCGTAAGGAATGCCTTAATGCATATGTAGAGGCCACAGGCGACAACGACTTTGAACTATTTTAAGCTGGCTTCGGGAAAATAAATAAATTAGCGAGCGACTGCCAAAAACAAAGCGAGCCGTAAAAATACCAAAATAAATCAAGATGAGGGCTGGGGTGTATGGCAGGTTGATTAACTCAATTAAAACGTTTAGGCAGCCTGGTGCCAGTCAACGAAGCTCACAGACATCGCACACGAATTCCCAAGCGTGGCCGGCTTTCATCGCTAACAACTTCATTTGAAGGGGGTGAAAAGGGGATGGGGATGGGGATGGGGATGGGGATGGGGAGAGCGAGTTACACTGGGAACAACTCTGGGAAAGCCAGATAACATGACTAGAGATGGGTGTGGGTCTCAAAATAGCTTCTTTCCAAAACAGCCCTGAAAAGCATGTCAACTACGCCCAAAAGTAACAAATTATTGCATTTTGGTATTATTACCTAACTACTTGGTATTTTAAATACTAAGTATTAGTACTTATTGTATTAAGGGGGTATTACCAAATTCCGGTACTTTAAATAGCCAACCAAACGACTTTGAGCTCAGGGGATCAGTAAAGTAAACTCCGGCTTCTTTCATAAACAACCTCATTTATGATGCGATAAATGATAGTGCTATTGTCCATCACAATTTAATGAACTCATATTTTAATCTGAGCCCTTTTTGGTACAGTGCAGCCTGCTTACCTTGGATGTGCGGTGCGTTCGGCTTGTAGACCTGGCAGTCCGAGTTGATTGTACTATTCGGCGATGAGTAATTGCTGCTCAGCTGCTGCACCAGGCCCGCGCCCGGGCCGCCGGCCACGCCCCCAGCTCCACCGCCCCCCGGGGGAGTGACCGCCACCGCTGCTGCGGCCGCGGTCGCCGCCGTGGCCGCCGCTGCCGCTGCCGTCGTTACCGCCGCCACCTTGGCGGAGCGGCGCAGCGTCTCCAGCTCGTGGAGCGCCTTCGTCGAGGGGAAGCCGTCGATGTAGGGCCGCTGGCCGAGTCCCAGGGCACGGTAGTGCGGCCCACCCGTCGGACCTGTCGGGGGTCAAGGGAATAGTAGGAGTTCGTTAAGCGCGGGAAATATACTAGTTATATATTAAAATATATATATTCTTACAGTTATCTTATCATAATTCAACACTTTTTTCAACCTGGACACTCTTAATGTCCTACGGGACCTACAAAATCGAATAGAAAATTTCATAATTAACATTTAAAAAACGTTATAGCACGCCTTTGTTCGTCTAATCAAATGGGAAACCCCCTATCTCATCGATAAGCACCGTCGTAATATCCCCTTCCATGAATGTGCTATTTCACAATAATTGAAATGACACGAAACCTAAACTCAGGACAAGTTCTCTTTAAGGCCGAACCACTCAAAGGGGACTCCATTTTGGCCAGTACTCTTTGCTATTGCAATCTTAACTGCACTCAAGGCAAGGCAAGCTGCTCTCTATATACCAAGAGATACATGCACAATATCTGCACATATATAGTGTTACCTTCCCTGCCTGCGATAAACGCTGCAGCGAAGACCTAAAAATGCATTAACGAAATATCAGAGGAAAAAATTAATTCATATATGCGATACACGAACTACAACCTCGATGCAGAAACGAGGGGGGAGGAAAAAGGTTTTCTTGGCAAACCGCAAAATTTTCAGAAACCGTCAGAAGCAGAGGCACTTCCCCCACCGCTCCCCTCATGAAGTCCCTTAAAACCGGCTGCACTTTTCAAACACCTTCCCGAACGACAGAGCACCGGAAAATGGCGATCGTCAGAGATCGCACACGATCCTCGACAGACGGAGAAAGGATCTCGGTCTTCAGTGCAGAGAGGACCAGAGGAACTCAGAGGAACCACACGGAAAGTAAATTTGTTAGTTGTTTTATTTAAAAGCTTTAAATATTCGTAGTAAAAAAAACACCTCAAGAAGTGGTCTTTCAGATCAGTCGATGATATGATGATATCATAAAAAAATTTAAAAAAATATCAAGATCTATTAGCATAGATCAACATTTTATTACTGTAGATCGGAGATTTTTGTTTTGTTCTAATAGATCATGATTACAAACAATAGTATGATTGGTATAAAATAACATGCTATTAGTACGATATAATCTGCTTTCTCTTCACCCTAAATGGTATCAAAGAACCCCTAGGTCCGCAAAGGAGACCGTCTGTTCGATTTGACATGGATACTGGGGATTAGGAACGATTATGGGCAATTGAGCAGATCGGCTTAGCCTTGGCCCGGCTTAAACACTTGTCCAAGTGCTGGCCGAGTGAGTCCGGATTTAGGAATTACGAAGTACGGCGGGAGGAGCGGACGCGGGCACATGTTGCAATGCGATACCCAAAACGCAGCGGGACGGCTTTTCACGACTTTCCCCGCTTTTCCTTTGTTGAGTGCCCATAGTTGTGGCAGGTGATAATGGCTAATTGGCAAAACAATGTAGCCACTTATGTTTGCTTATGTTGGCTGGTGGGATTCTCTGTTTGACAAGGGTGCTACACGGGGAAAAACTAGGGTCAAATACGCATTTATTTGGCTTAGAGATACAAATGTTTAAGGATAGGATATTCCAAATGTGGAGTGGGGAAAATGAAGCTTTAACAGCACTGAAAGTTTTCCTTCCGCTTTAATGATGACCCTTTATTTCATCTATAGATAGTTGTCTTTCCCACTCCGTTGATGCGGATATCTTCGAGTCCCAGCTCACACCCGATAACTAATTCCCACCCCATATCTTCGGGATTATACGATCCCCGGCACTTACTTGTCTTGGAGCGGGGCTCCCGCGGTCCGTCGACGGTCACCTTGATGGCTTTGGCGTAGGTTGCCACCTGTGGCGGACTCGTGGCCACCGTGATGGTCAGCGTAAAGCTCTTCCCTGCAAGAATCGAGAAGAAAACGAGAGATTTAGAGAGATTCAGGAGCGGCGTGGCATTAGAGATCGCTGCAAGCGCGGCAATTGAGTCGTAAATGTCGGGCGAGGATTTATGCGACGACCTCGACGGGCTTCCGAATCAATTTGCCAGGTCCGAAATTGCCAAAAACCAAACCCAGCCAGGCACCACGCGTCACCGCTGCGTCGTCGTTCGTGTGGCGGCGGGTCTACCCCTTCGACGGCTGCCCTTCTTATGGATTTTGGGCGAAAGTGTGAGTTTGTGGTCCGAGTGAACTCGGTAACCCCTTGAGCTATTGTTATGAATTTTGGTATAGGGCCTCGGCGTACCTCCAGATGCAGCGTACACAGGGTAGAACCCTTCACGGCTAGTGTAACCAAAGTTATGGGGGTATATTTGGTTTAAGACGTATATGCTTTGAGACACACTTTCAGGGTATGCCCCACTTTGCGCAAACCCATATGTGGTAAGCCCTCAAAAGTTCGCACCGCCGGCGATGCAATTTGCTCGAACCCTTGACATAAATTTGGTTTATCCCGCCTTAATGACGCCGCCAAAGCCGTTTTCGAAGTGCACATAAAACGCGGAAATGTTGCAACCTGTCTTCCGCCGGCCACGCCCCTCATTTCACTGCCCCACGCCCCACTCTCTGAGGAACGCAACATTGTGGCCAGAAAGAGCCTCTTTTTTGTTGTATCCCGGGCTCGACCGAATGTTTACACTATTTATGGCCGTTAAACTAGACACCGTTTGAAGCGCTGCGAAATAAAACTGAAAGCCACCGGCAGCATTTATCGATTGGCGAAATGTGAAATGGATTTCGGTTTTTATTCCGATGTTTCAGCTGTCCGTCTGTCTGGCCAGTGCTGCATATACATATAATTAAACACCCACAAAGCGACATTGTTGTTGCAGCACCAGAACGAGGTCCCACAGCCGGAGGAGGAGAGCCGTCCAAGCCGACCGCAGAAACCTCAGTCGCATCCCCGAACCCAGGCCGGAGCCCAGGCCCGGACCCAAGCCCGTCCTAGGGTTCACTTCTATGTGTCCTCCACCTCGGGTTCTGCATAGGTGGGTGGTGACCAGACATTGCTAGCAGGTCCTACTTGACGGAAATTGCATTTAACTTTTAATTAAGAGCTCCGAAGGGGCAAGAAGAATCGGGATTGGGACTGGGGATTCCTTTGAGGGAAAAAGAACAAGGTGGAGAGGAAAGGGAAACCCAAGGGACAGTGATATGGCTAGCTACAGACCCCCCCCGTGTGTGGATTGCCCAGGACACTTCAATCTGAAGCTCGAAAAACAACCCGAATATGATTCGCAATCTTATGAATAATCGTGTTTCTCCTGTGACTTACATGCCTAAGTAATTCTTTATCTCCGGCGTGTTCAACTATGAGTTGTGACTTTCTGAGTTAAGTTAGTGTTATTTTGTTCAAGATTACGATTATGAGTTACTCAAGCATAAGTAATCGAAGGACTTGTGATTCACTTCCTTAGGAAAATCAGAAAACGCTAATCTTTGTTATTTGAATTTGCCCGAAAAGGGATTATAAATATGTTATTGTTTAGTTAAAAAACAGATTACAAATATGTCATTGTTGAGTTAAAAAATAAAAGATTGTGCATATGTCATTGCTCGGTCTCCCAGCCCCAGCCCAGACTTCGGGGGCCAGGGGCCAGGGCCCAGTAATAAGTATCTCTGCGATAGGCAACAGAGCCCCGGGCCCTCAGGCCAGACACACAATGAAGGACTGGCCGCGGCAATTGAAGATTTGATGGCTTCATTACCCGAAACCACGAATGGCCATCAGTTAGAAAGCGTTTTGGTCCCTCGCAATCCGCGTCTCCGCCTCGGCCCCGAAACGTCTTCATTACAGCCCCAAAGCCGTGCGTGCTCGACATGTTTCGAATTATGTGCCGTGGCCGAAAGAAAGATCCATTTGGAGTCGAACCCGGTCGAATTAATCAAGTGCCGCAGAAGCTGTGCGCGGAGGGAAACTGTTAAATAGGCCTGGCTCCTTTCGGGGCCATTTCTCAAGTGCCGCGAAACTGGAGCAGCGTATGTAAAAGTTCGTTAGAGTAATTGGAAAACGTTATTGCCCGGCCTTTGTCTCCGGGCCAGGTATCGGGCCCACTAAAGACCCCGAAATGGGAGCGATAATGCCCGTAATGGGGGTTGAGATGGAGGAGTTGGAGGAGCTGGAGGAGCTGGGCCCGCGATTGGGGTCTCCACAAATTAGTCATCATCAGCGCACAATGACCACGCACTCGGACAGTCAGTCAGCCAGTCAGCCAGCTAGTCAGTCGGCCAGTGGCGTCCACAATCGCTGCTCCATGCCCATCCACGGCTAAAAATACATATCCCAGATCACACCAGAGCGGACCATCCATGAGCCACCGCCCCTCGGAGCGATAAGGCTAGCCAGAAGCCCAGAAGCGTCATGACGACGGCTCTGTGGGAACCTCGCCGGAGCCTCGCCTGCTGGCGATAAACCCAGAGTCCCGGCCCCGTATCACAAGCGTTCCTATGCCGCAGTGCCCAGTGTTACATCACACTGGCCGGGGCAGTGGCCGAGCTTTTTCGGCTGGGAACTTCTGTGGGGGAAGTCGAGATCTGCGCCGATAGGGCGGAAAGCAGACCCAACGGGTTCCCAGCCTGATAGGGAGGCAGCAGGAATATGCTTGCCAGCCAAGTGACCTTATCGGCGGGAACCCGAACCCGAAGGAACCCCAAGGGAACTCTGCTCGCGCTCGGCAGCAGAAAAGAGTACGATATTCAGTGATTCTTCCCCAGGTCGGTAGCCAGCTCTGACACTAATTGGGGCAATGATACCGCGCTCCCCGCATAACTATAGTTTAATAAGCAGATTCCTCCGCCTAAGCATTCCGCATATCCATCCCACACCGACCGGCCAACCACTAAGTCGGCTCAGGACCTGCTCAAGTTTATCGGGCATCTGAGGCCTGCCAGGACGTCGGGGGCCCTGCCCTTCAACCCTTTCGGGAAATAAGTCCTCCAGCTGCTGATGCTGCTGATGCGACTTACGAATTCCTGGCGGCGCGTGTCCTTCATTTGCTTTGTTTCCACGTTGTAATCCCAGCGCCGGCAAAAGTCAAGTCCTTTGATATGATAGATGATGATTATGATGTCGATGTTGGACTCGGTGTTCCGCCGATGTCGGTAATTAAGCGCCCCCACAAGGATAAACATGGGAGTGCCCGAGTCAGAGGGCGATTCCAGTCCATGCTCGGACTGTGCGGGCGCAGACTGCGGGGCAAATTAAAAACATGTCGACGCATGCCATGTCCAGGATAAAAAGGCGATAAACTGCCACGCCCCCACCCACTCTGGAGCGACTGTCCGCCCATCCAGCCACCAGTGCACTTGGGCAGCCAAAAAAGGAGAGCACAGTGGAGTGTACGTAGTGGAGACCAATCGAAGGGCTGGATACCCCTCACTGAGTTTAGTACTTCCTACAGATAGTCTACAGAGGTGCCTTACAAACCTCACTCCCTACCATACCCATATGCCGTCCATCTTCTGTACTCTGTGCATCTAACTCATAAAGGACTATAGAAAAGGATTTGATCTCATGAGGTGTGTAGATTTGGATTTAGCATGGGATTCTTTAAGTATTTTGGAATACACTCATTTCAGAACTACACCTCACGCATGTTGGAACTATTTCGAAATTAAAACTTGGAACCCTGTTAAAAAACTAAAATTCTAGCATGGAACATCATCATCCAGGTCATCCCTTGGTCCATCAACCGACCCGCGATCCTGTGCGCACTTCGTGCCCCTTGACGTGCTGATGGTTTCGCTTCCATCTGTTTTCGCTCGCTTTGTCATCTAATCAGAAATCGCCGCATGATGTCCGCGATTGCAGCCCGCCCAACAGGTCAGAAGGGGGCGTTCGTTGGGGTCGCGGGTCGTGGGGGCGTGGGGCGTGGCGGCCGAGTAAAGTGAACTGTTGCCGCCTGCCGTTGACAATTTGGTCAGCGCTTATGTTCTTACATCATTAGCTTGTTATTTGCATGCCCGTTGCCGTCGCTGTAATTATTTTCGAGTTTTTTGCGGCACGAGCCCTCGGCTTGCAGGCAGGGGGAGGAGCCGGGCCAGTGGTGGGCCGGAGGTTGACTTAGGGTCAAAAGCGGCGGCAACAGTTGCAGCTAATTAGCCAACTGCTGCTGCTGCTGCCGCTGCTGCCAGCTCTATGCAGCGCAGAGCACATCGCCTGCAATGCGGCATTAATTGTGGGTTCAAATCGATTACCGGCCCAAGAGGTTCGGCAGGGCCTTGCGTGATCGCCGGCCGGCATTATCTCCATATCATATGCAACAGCCTCAAGAACGGGGACTGAGAACCGAGCACTGGCGGCCGAAAACTCGTGTTGCACGTTGCATGTTGCATGCTGCCCCGAGGACAGCGCCAACTGCAGCCTAATGTGACGACTGCTGTACCATTGATCCTTTGCACCGGAGACATTAGTCACCGGGGTGGGGTGCCTCCACTCCTGGCTTGTCACTCAATCAATGCACTTCCGATCCACTCGTTCTTTTTGGGGCTACACCGGCAAAAAGTTGCGGAGGTCCAGGTAATACTGTACTACACTACTGTGTGCTCAACAGCAAGTACAAAATGAAAGAGCGTCCCAGAGAATAGTATCATGTTTGGAACCCTACATCATATATCTAAACAGCTAGCTTAAGATCTCAGAAATACGATGGTATTGGGAACTCTATTTCACATGGAAGCATGTATCACTGATCTCAGCAGCGCGGTAAGGAACTTAAAATACCCCTACTGTTGGCAACCTTTAGTTCCTGAAGTTACAAACAGCACCCTTGACTTTTACAGTGCACTCTAAGGCGCATTTCAAAGGATTAACCGGCAGCTTCCGCCTATTGGGTACCGTCTTTGGAAAACTGTGGGAAGCTTTCTTTGGGCACTCAATAATCGACACTTGGCAAAGGAAATGCCGATTACAGCGCTCGAGGAAGTCACTAATTTCGGCAGTCTAAGCCACAAATGTTGTTTGTAGTGTATAAATTTGTAAAACGTCTTGGTCAGCTTTTGAACAACAATGACTTAATGAGTTCTTTATAGCATAGGTCCTTTTCTTCCGTTACTTTTCCCTCAGAATTTACAAGGAATTTTAATACTACTTTTCTCGATCTTCTACCGGCATTCCGAAGGGATAATCGTCTATAGATAAATCCGTTGTAATAGATCTATATCCAAGTTTCCAACTCATTTTCCTGGAGTTGCCACATATTTTACAGCTTGCAGATGCTGCCATATCTCCCAAGTTCCCAATGGGACCGTTCCCCCTGCTTATAATTCCCAAGTGGCTGTTCGGCACTCACCTCTTCCACTGCGACCCACGAAGCGCAGATCGTTGAACTTGGCCACGTCGTTCTTCATCTGGGTGGTGAAGTTGCGCAGCTCCGCGCAGCAGTTCTCGTCGTTGCCCGCCCGGATGGTGACGTAGGTGCCGTCGCCCACTTCCGCCAGGGCGACGACCTTGAAGGCCATCGGCAGCGTCTTGTTGGAGCGCCAATGGGCGGGCAGGGCGGAGCACAGGAAGTACGGATTGCTCGTGCGCACTGAAAAGCAGAAAAAATCGGAGCGCAAGTCAGAAACGGTGCGTCGGTAGGTGGGTTCAATTAGCCAAGGGCCCGGCGATTAAAATCACACTTTCTGGGCCATCGAACGGGCAAAAATATTCAATTATTTATAGTTTCGCGTCGGTCCATAAATATCAATCATCGGGTCCTTCGACCACCACCGCCGCCCGCCATCCGGCGGTGCATAATTAATTAATGAGCCAGCGAATGTCACCGGACCGGAAGGGGTTATGGTTATCGCATCGGCGGATGACGTCTGACAGCCCAGTCGACACTCGACACTCGACAGTTGACCTGGTGGCGAGGCGAAAGTGGGGCAAAAAGTGGGCAGCCGGAAGGATGAATGATTTATTCGCTCCCGGCTGCCAGGCTCGAAATAGCGCACCTAATTGTAATCATCATTTAATTTAGGTTGTCAGGAGAATGTTAAAGATATTTTGGGGGTCTAAGCCGATGACTACGGTTGTTTTTAAGTTAAGTATCTCTGAGTTAAAGTGTGATCAATGGGTGGATTACTACAACACCTAGCCCATCTTGGCTCAGTGGTCTAGAACTTTAAATTCTATATAATCCCGATAAAGTATTGCATCCTGGGAGCTGCAACCCGATATCGGGGCGACTCTTCATTGATCGCAAGCTATGAAAGGACACCGGGGAGAGTCGGTGGAACCAGTTTACAAGCTCCCCAGCTAATTATCCGATCCGATTCGGCTTTCGGCCGGGGAGCGATGAGCTGGGATTTCATTAGCGGCTTTCGCTCTGGGTCATTGATATCATTGATATCGCGTCGCTGAGGAGGAGAGTTCAACGGGCACTGGGCGCTGGGCACTGGGCGCTGGGGAAGAAATGGTGCAAAAGGGGAACGACTCGTGCGTTGATATCAATAACAATTATTGATATCGTTTTACGCATATTCCGACGCGGCCTGTCCCATCATCATCAGCGTCGCCGCCGTCGCCGTCATCCCCTTGGAATCCGATAAGGCTGAGTACGGCGATCGAGATTGTGACGATGGGGAAGCCCCAGAAGTGCACTGTGCAAGGATGTGGCAAAGAATGTGCGCTTCACCTTTGGGGATCGGGTTATCGAGCATCTCTCCAAGGGTCCCCTCGATCCCAATGGGACACGAGCTAAAGGCGTCGGTTCTCTGAGGTGGCAAGGAATGTTTGACTCTCCTTGGCAAACTACGCAGATGGATCTATAGATCGTAAATCGAGTGGGTCTATCTATGTGTGTCAAGGAGACGGATCAATGCAATGTGCAATATTATAATTATCTTTATTTTACACTTTATAAGAATTTAAGAGTAGATCTTGTCATGTCAGATCCTAACTTAAGGTACTCATATCGTAACCTTAAGAGGCCCTCTAAGATATTATATGTCTTATATCATAGATCTGTATACCCTAAAGTTATATTTTCAAGACGGTAATATTAAGTTGATATGCTTATTAGGGTTATTGACAACGCGAGGCTGCACTTGTCTTGAAAAGTTCTTACGTCTTTCGCATTCGAGATGAAATATGGTTCTTCAAATCAATATGTATCTATAGATCATTGATTTTGAGTCCTGAGATGGATCGATGGACCATGCATTTGTGTGCCAAGGTAAAAAGGGATCCATAGATCATAGATCATAGATCATAGATCACGCCCATAAACCCTTTCACGTAGATTTTTACGTTTAGATATAGTATCCCCGGAACTCACCCAGTTCCCCGGGGTGCTCCTGCTGTCGCTTCAGCACCAGTCGCTCCATCCACAGCAGGTCCTGGTGGACAGCATTGTTGTTGTTGTTGCCGTTGCTATTGGTGGCACCGCTGTTGTTGCCATTGCTGGCGGTGCTGCTGCTGTGGCCGCCGGTGTGCCCACTGTGGCCACTGTGGGCGGTGCCATTGCTGGCGCCGCCTGTGGGCGAGCTGCTGCCCACACTGGCGCTGCTGGAGACGGCCAGAACCTCGGCGGCGGTGGCGCCCGTGGAGGCCGTGGCTCCCTGGGAGGCCCCGCCTGGGCCCCCGCCCGTGGCACCCGTGGACGCCACCGCCGTGATGCCCTTGAAGTCGCCGGTGGTGCTGCTCCAGCCGTTGCCCGTCGGCGAGGTGGACGACGAGGTGACCATGGCCGGGGGATGGGGGGCACCTGCGGCCGGATAGGGAGGGTACGGTGGGTGGTGCGGGTGGTAGGGGTGGGCGTGGTGGTAGGGCGCGTAGTGGTGGTGCAGGTGGTGGTGGTGGCTGCCGCCGCTGCCGTTGATGCTGCGACCCAGGCGGCCGGGACCGGCGACGCTGACGGGCGCCACAGTGGGGCAGTGTTCCTGGTCCGCCACCAACTCCTGGCCAGCACCGAGTCCCAGTCCGAGTCCCACTCCTTCTAGCTCCAAGCCCAGACCCGTTTCCAGTCCCGTTTCCAGTCCCGGTTCCACTCCCGCTTCCAGTCTCGAGCCCGTATGCTCAGCTGGCGATGGAGGCGTCTTGGCTGCCACCAGGAGATGCAAATGCATTCGTCGTCGGCGGTGACCTTTGATCCCCGGCTTTTCTCTCAGTGTGCGGGTCGCAGGTCGCTGCTTATCACTGCTCGAGGCGGTGTCCTTTGTTCACTCATCAATGCACTGTAATCTCTAAACGGTTCACAAAAACACAAAAAACAGCAAGTGATATTCTCGTTTGTTTAATATTATGATTGTAATGTAGGATAATTGGTTTTTGGATTGAAAACTTAGTAAAAGTGCTTGTATTTTACAAATTTCACTTCAGTTTGTACTTGAATCCATGAGGGAAATCGTATATTATGGGCAATCTATGGATGCCTAGTAGTCCCTGGGAACACCATTCAGCAAATCTACTAAAACCAAATAAGGGACTTGTAAGGATTGCAATATTACTATTGCTTGAACTTAAGTTCGTCAAAGAAATCATGTCTTAGGTTATTCCATAAACTCTCAATAAGTCCCTTAGGACACCACTTGGTGAATCTATCAAGGAAAGCAGTATCTAAGATTATTATTAGTAACAAAATAAAGGAAAAGGAAGCCAATAAGGATAGTATTCTGGATATATTAGCGTTCCTAATGGATTTATCAAACAGCCGTTTTCAAAGCGTAGCACAGTAGTGTGGAATATGTTACAAAGACATAAGTTTGTAGGCCTAGTCCCAGTCGACTGGTTTTCATGGAAGGTAAACACATTCTGAGGAATCCGACAGCACAGTGGTGCCTATTAAAGGCGTCTTGGGTTCGCACATTGATAAATTAGTCACAAAAATTAACATTGAGCTGCTGCTATTGTGCTCCGAGCATGCTTTGGCCAGATGATTTCTGCTCTTGATTTGTTGCTGCGGTTGTTATTGTTATTGTTTGCACTTCACTCGGCCAATTAATGTTGTTGTATGTTCGGACGGGCCTCCTTTTCTGGGCTAAGATTCTAGTACTGCTTCTCGCAGGAAGTAAACAGTGTTTTCTAACAAATTAATAAACAATTCTAAAGGCAGGCTGTGTTCCATCTGTTGTTTAAAAAGAAATCAGATCTGATTGGGTAGTTGGGAAATTGTAAAAAATAGTGGACAGGATGCTGGAAAATATTTGGAGATATAATGAAAGTCAGAAATGTTTTCTAAGTTTCAATGCTGAAATGCCTTGCAATATTAGAAGTTTATGTCAAAATTCCACTCTATATTTCTTTCACAAATGCAGTTTTTAAACCCTTTTGAAAACTTTTGTTTTTTACTTTCAAACCCTTTACAAAGCTTTGAGAAGGCAAATATCACTTGGCCCATGGGTTTTCCCTTGTTTAGATGTAGTTTGTGGTGAAATTCTAGCTAATAGCTTAAGGTTTTTGAATTTGGCGCGCTTTTCGGGGCACTGCGGCCTTCACTTACACTCACTGTTAGTTTTGGGGGCGTTCGGCTCGGCGGCTTGGCACTCAAAATAAAAAAAGGAAACCGAAGACGAGGTGTTTGCTCCGGTGTACTAAACCCTCGCCCAGAATGGAAACACAGTGCTCGCGCGGCGTACTCCAAAGTGTAACTGAAGCTGGCTCCTAGCATTCGACTGCGCGGCTTGGGGTTCGCGAGGCGAATGAGCCCGGCTTGGAATCGTGTTGAATCGGACTTGCTTTTGCCTTTGTTTTGCGGGCCAATGGAAGGAGAGCACGAAGCGGTTTCTCTTCAAGTGGGGCGGTTTTTCCGCTCTTCGACGCTGCGCTCTGCCCTTGCGCTCTCTTTGGTAGTTCTATCGCTCCCAGAGCATGGGAAATACCTGGACTTTTATCAGTTATTACTAGGGGCTCAGCGTGCTTAGTTTAAATCTAAACGCGCTTTTCGGTGATTTATTTCCTATAAACATAGTGAGTCGCTCTCTCCCGCTCGCTCCTGCAGCTCTCGGGCACCCTTTGGCTAGGCCCCGCCCCTGGTAGGTTTCTGATTGGAGGTGGTGCACATCGTTTTCAGTCCACATTGGTGGACCCATTTCATCCACCATTGGAAGTCGGAGGGAAAGGCGCTCTCTTTATTCAGCCGGGGTTTTCCGAGTTAAGAGAAAGACCGTCTGAGCATCAAGGAGTTTTGGAAATTTGAAAGTTGGTTTCCCACGTATTTATTTATATTAAGTCAAAAAGGTTATAAATTGTTATATATTATTTTTTTGTTGCATCTAATAATTTAAGGAGCAATATTGGTTGCTTATATTCGCCAATTTCCCCCTCTATTTCAAGGATTTTAGCCTATCTAGAAATTATATCCAATCTTGTGAACTTTGAGTAGTATTCAAATCTATTTTGAATGAACTCCCTTAAGACCCCTCCACCAGTTACAATTTCACATTGTTATCAAACTGGCTTTATCCAAAACCAAAATGTTAATTAAAAATGTGTGTTGTTTCTGGCGCAAAGAAAACACGGATTTGAATGACATGTGTTGCCTTAGGCAGAGGCGTGATAAGAGGTTATCACTGGGCCCAACTCGCTGTGGCTTAGCCTTGGTCTGTGGTCGAAATACTGATATCGAACTAAAACCGTAAGCGGAAGGCCCTAACATTTTAAGGAGCGTTTGTTCAAAACTTACCTCCGACTTATCGAGCCGAAGGGAAACAGGCTGAGAATGAAGCGTGGGAAATGAGCAGCTTATCTGCTGCTGCGGAAACTGCGAGAAAATCTAGTCGATAGCTTGCAAAAAGGGTTCACGTTGAACAAGGTTTATTTTCATTAATTTTGTTCTTACAAAGCTTAGGATCGTGAAACAATCAAACTAACTTCCAAAACTTGTATATTTAAAGTTTGTTTATTTTATTAAATACAATTTTCATTAAAAAATCGTCGTATCTCATTTTTCCAAAGTTTGTTTTTCAAATAATTGAATTCGATTTGTGGTTTGTGTCTGGGCTAGCACGCGGCAAAGTTCTGTGGTTCGAAGCCTCGCTCATGCCTAAAACGCGCTCAGGCCATTCTGTCCCATCCCAGTACGGTCATACTGCTGGTGAAACAAAAACAATTTCGCAACTTTTCGCTTGTTTTTCCGAGGTTTTCCCCGATCTAGAAGTGCGCGTCAGTCCATTGCCAAGTGAAATCCCGCAAAGCTGGAGAAGTGGAAGAGAACGCGCAGTTCCACCAAGAAGATGGGCGAGCGAGGGGGCGCTGGGGGTGGTGGGGGCGGCACCTCTGGGGGTGGATCCTCCGCGGCGGGCAACAACAACAAATCAGCTGCTGGAAATAGCGCCGCCACTGGAAGTGCCGCTGCAGCAGCGCCTGCCTCCTCTTCCCCGGCGGCGCCTGTTGATAAGCCCACGGTTCTGGAAGGTAAGGAAAGTGGGATGCGACAACAAAGAAAACCTTAGAGATAAGCCCCCAAATCACACACACACACACCGGCAAACGCTTACTGCCTAATGGTAACTGGGGCGTTTCACCCCTCACTCTCACTGCCACTGCGGATTAGTGATAAAGATAAAAGCGCAGCCCTTTGTCCTGTTCTAAAAATACAACTACGCATTAGGCCAACGCACACATGAGCGCCCAAAAGTAACGGGGCATCCTGTGAGCTCCCCTTTTAGGGGATTTTAGGGGGTGGAGCAAGGGAGACGGGTATATGGCAGCATGTGTGTGTATTGTGGCGACCTGTTGAGTGTGTGAAGCCCTAAAAAAGCATATCTAAGACAACAACTTATTGGAATGACAAATCAATACAACAACATTTCGCAATTACACCCACAAATTGCATGCAATTTGATTTGATTCATCAGCGAGAGTGTGTTGGTGTGTGTGTGAGATTTGGGATACAGCTAAAAGTTGGAAAAATGACAGAGCACTGAGAGGTCCTCTCGAATGTCACTGGAAACCAAATCCAATTGGACTTAGTATCCCATGGATGACGTGTTCCAAATAACTATATGTAAGTGCGTGTGTTGTTGGCCATATCATTAGCATGAGCCTGTTTCTAGTCTATTTCGCTGTGTTGCCCAATACTGAGAGATTAAAAACTCTTTAGTTTATGCAAATACGTCAGAAGCGTTAGTTCTTATCAGAATACTCGTTCTAAATGGGCGCACAATTGTGGCCAGAAATATAATATATCTTATTAGCAAAAAGTTATAATAATACTATACATACATATTTGTATTTATTATTATTTTATGCGCTATTATTATTATTTATGCGCTATGCTGAACCGTTATCTATTATTTTCATCATATACAACAACGGGGCACAGATATTAAAAAAATCAACTAAATTTTACACCATATAACATTTTTTCTACACCTTAGCTATGAATAAAGTTTGTCTGTGCTATTTGTGCGACCACCATAGTGAGTGCATTTAAATAGAACTGTATTGTAAACTTGACTTTGATCTAGTACCTTATATTTTCTGAATGCTGCTCATTGTTTTGCTATTTTTAATGGCCTTACTAATTCAACTGACTATCTGCGAAGGGTACATAATTAGTCACTCATCTAAATGGTTTTTAATCATTCCCTTTCTTATCTGTAGTGCAAAATATTTCTGTTGCTCTTGCTCAAATATGTAAAGATTCATATTTATTCATTGGAAAACTGCCAATTGAATGTAACAAATTTTATTAAAAAAAAAAATTTACAAAAATGTTGATTGAAAGATATCATAAAAATAAATTAAAAATTGCCTTAAACATATTTTTTTCTATTACTGAAAATGTTCCTAAATTCAGAGTTTCAGATCTGTAAAAAGTTATATTACCTATTGACTAACTCTTTGTAATACTTTTTTTTCTAGGTGTTCTCCACAACATCTTCGATGGGTTGTTGGACAAGGAGGAGAAGGTGCGGTTGGCCATGCAGCAGGCGATCGTTAAGATCCTGGAGTCGCATCCTGAGCGCGCGGCGGAGATCCTCAGCGAGCACAGGACGCAACAGCCCAAGATGGCCGAGCAGACGGTGGCCATGTTGCTGGAGTGAGTACTGCTACCGGTTTACTCTTAAACAGCCTTCCTAATATCGCCTCTTTTCAGCTGCATTCGTCGGGTGGTGGGTGCGGAGACTCCCCTTCCGCCGGCCGCCAACCAGAAACTCATTAGCCTGGCCCTGCAGGAACTCACCAGGAGTCCGGAGCACGTTCCCCTGATACAGAATCCCGCCCAGCGCATTCTGGTGGCCATCGGACGCAGCAGCTCGGAGAGCTGTGAGCAGGTGATGGAGGCTCTGCAGGAGAAGGGCACGAATGCCGATGGCGTGGCCCACTTTATGCTGATGCAGTGCCTTGGGCTGCTGGCCACCGAGAATCCGGCTGGTGTGGTGCCCCACATAAAGGCCATATTGAGTCGAAGTCAGCCGCATCTGGGTGGCATTCGCCAAGATCACATCAAGCAGGCACATGCCTATGCCATCGGTAGATTCAGCGAGGCTCTGCTGGAGGAGTGTGGCAAGGGCGAGGAGGAGAACTGCTCCACGGAGATCAGTGTGGCCTACGACGTGCTCTTCAACCAGTGGCTGCACTCCCGCGAGCCCAAGGTGTGTGTGGAGATACTGCAAGCCCTGTCCAGCATGTACCCCTTGCTGCCCAAGGATCGGATTCAGGACCAGGCCGCCCGATTGGTGCCTCAGATCCTCGCCCTCTACCGACGCAGTGTGGACAGGAATGCGGTCACCCAGTTCCTGTGCTCCGTGCTGAAAACAAATCTGACCCTCAATGCCTCCGTTTTGGATGGCATAATAGATACCCTGGTCATCCATTTGTTTGATCTTGTCTGCGTCTATCCGGACTACGAGAAGCCCCAGACTGTCAAGGGCCACTACGAGGTGCTGCGCTGCTTCCACTTGCTGGCCGCACATCATCCCTACTCCACCCGCATCATGGACACCCTGCTGATTCATCTGCGCAACAACAGCGAACGCGAGCGGATGAAATCCCTGCTGATACTCACCCATCTGCTCAACTCCTGTGCGGGCAACATAGAGAACCGGATCCCAGCTAGCATTGAGTGCCTGAAGCAGCTGATCATCAGTGAAAGGGGCATCAAAATGAAACTCACCCTGCTGAAAACCATTGTGGCACTGGCCCAAAAGTCCCACATACGTGACAAGGAGTTCGTGTGGTTCGTGGTGCGACACAGCTGCAGGTACTCCAAGCCGAGCCAGGAGCACGGCAGCCAGGAGGAGCACGCCAATCTTGTGCTCAGCTGCGAAAACACCCTGTACATGTTGGCCTCCACCGTGGGCACCCTGGACGAGCTGCTCAAGCGGGAGCTACTGAACTACCTAATCCTGCTGGACTACACGGATATTTGCGGGAACCTGGCCAAGTGCCTGGCCAGTCTGTTTGCCAAGTCGCCGCACATAGAGTATGACATTGCGGGCGAAGATGTGACCGCCGAACAGGCCACGCCAGAAAGTGTTTCCTTGGGAGCCGCTGGTGAGGATCGCAGTGTGATCAAGCGCGGGAAGGTGATTGTCCCCGGAGCCGAGACAATTTACGCCAGGTGTCTGGCCCTGCTGGGCAACCAGCAGTGCATCAAACGCTGCTCGAACATCCTCAGTTTCCTGCGCTACTATCATCCCCAGGTAAATCCCGCCCTGGATGAGCTGTGGGAGCGAAGAATTCCCGATCTCCTGCTGCAAATCAACAGGGAGAGTGCGTACCGACAGTTACTGCACGATTTCATCCTGGAAACAAATGAGTTCTTGGGCGGATTGGACGAGAACTTTCCCCAGCGGTTGGCCAGTAAGCTGGCGGACCAGATGTACTTGTATCCCATGCAACTGCCGCACTCCGAGTGGCAGTTGCCCGACCTGAGCGCCGAGCGGGGCATGCTACTCCAGGCGGTGGCCCTCACCCTGCTTCAGGTGACCGATGTGGCTTGCATCCACACCAAGATCGATCTCATTGTGACGAGTGCCCGGCAGGAGCGATTGGACAAGCACGTGAAGCATGCGGAGTACGAGAAGCGGATAGAACCCTGCGCCAGAGCCCTGGGCTACATATCCAGGCAACACTTGGGTCACCTAATCAAGAAGCTAACCGAACTGGCCCAGGTGGGGGGACGGAAGCACTCCACGGGCTTCTTCAGCAACCTACACTTCATCAAGGACACGCACAAGGAGCTGGAGAACTACAAGAGCAACCTGCTGGTGGTCAAGGCCTTCGGTCGCATCATGGACGAGGCCGACCCGCTGCAGTCCATCCAGCACCTGGACGAGGATGACACCCTGCTGGGCTTCCTCATCCAACAGCTGGCCGTGCACAAGGACCAAACGATCATGTCGGCCATCCTGCAGACGCTGCTCAGCATCTGCAACCAGCTGATCGCCACCAAGGAGCAGCTGCCAGCGCCTCTGCGCCACCGCAAGCAGATCATGGAGACGGTCTTCAACATCCCCATTGAGGCGCCCTTCAACGACCTGCCCCTGCTGCCCACCATCCTCAAGCTGGGCACGGACTTCATACGAATAGGTGAGGGCTCTCTTTTTAATGTATTCCGAACTAGAACTCAAGATCTGCCCTGTTTTTAGGTGGTCCCGATACCGAGGAGTGCGTGGACGGCGGCGTGATATTCGAGATCGCCTGCCGCAACTTCTTCGGCTGCGCCCAGCAACTGAAGATGAAGTTCGACTCGCAGGAGGAGGACGAGCGCAACAGCTTCCTGGCCAAGCACCTCAACGAATCGCTGCCCCAGCTAAACGCCCTGGTGCGTGCCATCGTCGAGTTGGACGCCTCGCCGGCCACATTGGACCTGATCATTGGCATCCTGGAGGGCTGGACGCGGGACCGCAACTCCGAGGTGCGTATCTGCGCCAGCCACGTCTTTAACAACACCTTGGAGGTGTACATCAAGGCGATGAAAATTGGCTGCGAGGCGCCGTCGAAGTTCAATCAGACGGGCCAGATGCTGGGCAAAATCGTACCCAGATGCATCGATTCGAACGGCACGGTGCGTCAGGTTTCCGTGGATATTCTGCAGAAGACGCTGGAGATCGCGTGCATCTACGAGACGCTGACGATAGCCAGCATCGACAGCACCGCCGACTGGCTGAAGGAGATCGAGGTCATCAAGGAGCACATCATCACCGACGAGCCGAAGCAGATTTACAACCTGGCCGGCGACATTGCCAAGATCATTGCGCTGCGCATCTCAAGCTTCCAGTATCTGCAGTTCTGTAAAACCCTGCTCCTGTCGCTGCGTGATCCCGAGCAAAGTTCCACCATCGGGGCAAGTGTGGTACTCAAGTTCTTTATCCAGCAAAAGGGTTCGGAGCTCTTCCACGCCATTCCCGACCTGGTGCGCGACAGTTTGCTGGCCCTGCAGGTGTGCGAGGTGCCGCGTGCCAAGTCCGGAGTGCTCAAGGCCCTGGTCGCCCTCACCAAGCACCATCCCAAGCTGGTTTGCGCCGAAATGCTGGCCCAGCCGCTGCCGTACGATCCCAACTTGGTGGAGTACTGGCACCTGGTCTGCAACGACCCCGAGCTGACGGGCCTCACGCTGGACAACTTCCTTCAGCTGCTGAGTGGCGCCTCTCTGCAGGAGGGCGGCCAGGAGGCCTCCCTGTCCGAGCGCCAGAAGCTGGCCAGCGCTCAGCCATTTGCCATTTTCTGCGCCCTGCACGAGATGCTGCCCTGCAAGGACATCAAGGGGGTGAGTGCTGGAGGGAATTACCCTGGATTTCCATACCTTTACCAACCATTTGATGTTTCTAGCAACTGGAGACGCGTTTTCCGGACATGTTCAGCATGCTGCTGACCTCTTTGAGCAGCTACACTAACCTGGCCGCTCCAAATCCCGTGAACGCTTCTCTTAGTCCCAACCAGACGCAGTCGGGCAAGACCAAGTTTGGATTTGTACCCAACAAGGACCTGATCAAGCTCAACCCCTGCCAAATAGCGCTGGAAACGTTTCAGGTGAGTTGAACTAGACCACAAGGTTTATAGATCCTTCACCATAGCTTCCCCGCTTTCAGGCCTTTCTCACCAACCTGGAAATGGAACAGATTGCCAGCGTGCTGACGGTGAACACTGGACTGGCGAGCAGCGCCGACTGGCACAACTACATCGAACTGCTGACCCCCATGGCCATCGGTTTGGGCCAGCAGCTGCAGCTGGCCAGTCCGCAGATGAGGCAGCTGGTCAACTCGCTGAGCAAATACGTGGCCTCTCCCCACGATGGTCAACGAGTGGCCGCCGTGGGCCTTTTCTCCCGCCTGGTGCCACTGAAACCCACCGGAGAGCTGGCTACATCCATCCTACTCCACCTGGGAGCGGCCCTGTCCGATCCCAATGCGGTGGTGCGTGGTCTCAGTATCCAGGGCATGGGTTACGTGGGCCAGCTGGGCGAAAAGGAGGCGAAGCGCTACTCGGAAACTGCCATCGGCGCGCTGCTGAAGGGCGTCGACGATCCGGTGGGCGATTGTCTGATCAACATTCCGCTGGAGAGCATGCGCGGCCTTTCCGGAATCCTGCGCGCCCTGCCCAGCGAGCGGGTGGAGTCTTTCCACGTCTCCCTAGCCATTCGCATTCGACCCTTCCTGGGCAACTATGCGCTGGAGATGCGCGAGGCGGCCATCCAACTGTTTGGCGACATATGCGAGGGCAAGCACGACGACGGCAGTAGCTCGCCCACCTCCTCCATGGAGGCGTTGAGGGAGCAGCTCGTGGCCAATCTGTTCCCGCTGCTCCTTCATCTCAGCGAAAGCGAGGCGGCCATTGTGTCGGCCTGTCGGGGAACAATGCAGCGGGTTTGCCGCCTCCTGGCCGCGCCAAAGGTGGCGGAGATGGCCCAACAGCAGTTGGGCGAAGAGCGGGGGCACCAGCTCAACTACAGCAGCTTCGTGCTGGAGTTCGTCAAGATGATAGTGAGTTTGCAGGGTGCTCGACCTTGACCCAATGTGTTTTATATATATTTGTGGTATCTTACAGGCCCAAGAGCTGACGGAGCACATCCAGGACTTCATCGACTCCTGCCTGCCGCAGCTGCGCAGTCAGTGGCCGGAGGTGCGGGGCAGTGCGGCCATTGTGATTGGTGAGAGTTCCTGCTCCCTGGGAGTCACTAGAAAACGTTCTATATCAATCCTTTTCGCTAGGCATCCTGCACAACTTCCTCAGTGAGCGGAACCTGCAGACGGAGACCGTGGCCAGCAAGATCGCCGTGCTGCTTAAGGACGAGCAGCCGCTGGTGCGGATGCGGGCGGCCACCGCCCTGGGCTACTTCTTTGGTGACATCTAGGACGCCTGGGCCATCCGGGGACCAACTCTCGATTAAGTGTATTGCGTGTTGTAAATTATGACTTAGTATTGCTCCAAGTGTGATCCCTTTGCCTCAGCAACCGTTCCCCTTATTATGTTTGATATCTAACTCTTTGTTTGTTTGCTATGTAATCGAAAGTCAAGTTATATACTATACTATACTATATGTAGGTATACACATACCATTATTTATATATTTAAATGCAAGTTTATGCGGAGCGCTTTGCAGCTTTAAGGCAGTTGTGATTGATAGGAGGTCGTATTCTACGCAAGACTTGGTTGCAGACAATAATCTCTTTGGTATACCGCGTCTATTTATTATTACCTCGTCTTTTTGAGGTTTATTATAGATAAAAACTATGATTCCACAGAAAATATGTGATTTTACTTGTTCTTTTGTCTAAATTTGTTCTATAAATGTTTTAAAATAAATATTTATAATGGAGCTTTTAATTGCAAGCAATTGTTGGACCAATTTTAAGAAGGAAATTTAATTATTAGGCATTGTGAAAGCTGTTCAACTATCTTAAAGGTGCAAATCGCTCTGTGCATTTCAATCGAATGTGGAAGAGATGAAAGTGGGCGTGTGGTTAAAAAGATCCGAGTTGTTAGCACTTCTTTCCGATTTCAAGTCAATTACCTACCTTATTTTGTGCGCCACATCCTCACTCCTGCGAGTTCATCTCAATCCACCACCTTTTATGGACGCCAGACTATGGTTATCCTGTTAAACTGTGTATTAACGCTTACAAAAACCAAATCAAATAAAATATTACAATGAAAACGGATCAGTTGAATGCTTGGGAATCAGTCGAAGGCGTAGTACTGGATGCGACCCGACGACCAGGCGATGGTCAGCACGGAACGATCGTTATCCTTGTAGAGCGGCTGGAAGCAGATGAAGCTGGGGTGCTCCGTGGCCGTCTCCCCGCTCAGATAGTACGCGGCCGAGATCTGTAGATCGAACTTCTGGACGAAGGTGCGGAAGACGGCGATGCAGTTGGTCGACTTGAAGGTGACCACCAGGTAGTTGCCGTGCGGATCCCAGGCCAACTGCTGGGCGGGACCGCCGATGAGCGTGCGGTTCGCATCGATGCTGCAGGCATTCAGATCCGCAATGGGTAGGATTTCCTTCTCATCGGCCGAGGCTGCAGGGAAGAACCATGAAAAGATTTTGGTTAAAAAGCAAAAACAGTTTTGGTGGGACTTTGTCTTGTAGTCAGCATTATACAGGCGGTCTGGAAGCTTAGGCAGCCGCCAACCTGTTGCTGACAGCTTTGATCTGGGGCAGTGTATCTCAGAATATCGCTCCCTCGCATCTGTCCACAACTAAAAGACAGGCACTGGAAACAAACTGCCCTGGTATAGTGTCTACATTGATCTTTAGTACTTACACGAGAGCAGGCTCTGCTGCACGAACTGCAGGCGATAGAGGATCGGTTCGGCGCTGCTGACGAACAGCAGGAAGCGACCGCAAGGCGACCAACAGGCTGTCTGCACATGGCCTCCGGGGCCGCACACCCAGCGCTCGGTGGTCCACTGCTGGTTGCAGTTCCACACGCGGAACACCCGGTCCACGGTGGCCGCGAACAGCCAGTCGTTCTCCGGCGACCACTTGAGCAGCGAACCCGGCGGACCCAGGCGCTTGAGGGGCTGCATCAATCCGTTGTCCGGCTGCCAGATAATGATGGAGCGGTCTCCAATCGAGGCGGTGGCCAACAGGGTACCGTCCTTGTTCCACTGCAGCGAGGTAATGGGCAGGTTGGCGGGACTAAAGGAGAACATTCGCTGAGTATACACTTAATGGGCTTGATCTTGTCTTTACTGACTGTTTGAAGACCTTGCTGGGCGCATTGGTGCGGCCCAAGTGCAGGCTGCTGTCCACTTCCCAGAAGCACAGACCCTGCCGACAGCCAATCACTATCTCCGCGGAGCACAGCGGACGCCAGGCCATGCAGGTGATCTGCGTTTGCGAGGGGCTCTAAAATGGAGAAAACATAGTGGCGTTCAATCAAAAGTTTCCCAGCTCCCCTTAGAGGACCTAGCCACCTTCAAAACAGTGGCGGTGGTTGCGCTGGAATTCTTGAAGTATATGCGCACTACATCGTCTACGCCGGCTACGGCCAGGCTGAAGAAGTGCCGGTTCCAGGCGAGGTAGCGCACATCGCTGTTGAGCCAATCCCTGCAAGAGATGGAGGGATATTGTCAACTAGTTATGGGCTTAGCTGTGATCCCACCCACCTCGTCTCCACAAACTGCGCTATCCTCTCCGCACTCAGTTCCTGGGTGTGCGGGAGGATCTTCAGCCTTAATTCGGTGGCCAGACCCAATAGCCGGGCAATCAGGTCACCAGCCTGGGCTATCAAGGGCGCCTGCTCGCGGCTCTTGGGGCTGCGGGCCTCCTCCAGCGACTCCCAGAACCCGCCGTCGAAGAAGGTGCGGGTAATCCGCTTCAGAACGCCCTCGTCTACGGGAACAAAGCTCTGGCCGCCATAGAACCTCTGCCCGGCCGGATGGGCCAGAAGTTCGTGGTTGAGGTTTATCTGCGGGTAGCGCTCCAGCTCCGGGATGTGATTGTGCCGCAGGGCCAGATCCGGCAGGGTAGAGAACGGCGGGCACTGCTTTAGGTTGCTCAGGGCCGCCATTGTGCCGGTCAATTCTCATTCAGTTTAATTCAGAAATTCTCAACAAAATGCGGCAAATGCGCGGTACTTAGAGATGGGTAAGTGCCGATTAGTTATCAATCGATAACTAACTATGCTATCGAAGTTGGTTTCGATGAGGGGAAAGATTTTAAAATTATTTTTAAAATTAGACAAGAAAGCTGAAAGCGGAAATGTTTAAAAACCTAACCAATAATATAATATTTATATAATATAAATATAATGTTTATATAATATATATATAATAAATATTTAATACTCCCTGAGTGCCACTAAATGACACTGTGAAATTGTATAATTTTGAGTGATTTCACAACTATTAATGTAATAATTTGGAATATTTTTATATTGAACATTATTTTAATGATTGCTACACAATTTTCCCTTGTTCCCTTGCGAAACCTAGCCTGCAAGTATCGATAAGTCGGCGGCACATTTCTAACAAAATATCGCTTGGAGTGCCATCACCATTTCTAATAGTTTATTTTTTTCTGGAACGGACGTTAATTCTCGGACTTGGATTCTCGGAGAGATCGGAGCGGCATGGCGGACAAGCGGAAGTACAAGAAAACCGTAAGCAGGCGGCGATCGCAATGACCATTACCACACTTAAGCCAATTTCTGCCCACAGAAAGAGGAAATCCGGCGGGAGATCGCCAGGGAGTTCGATCTGCCGGAGCGCAAGTCCAAGATAGCCACCATACTCAAGCAGGAGGATCAGGCCTACTGCATCTGCCGCACCTCCGACTGCTCCAGGTTCATGATGTGAGTTCGCCGCTGCCCATCAAGGGGTTCCTCGCTAACCAGGCTGTCATTCTCTTCCAGTGGCTGCGATGGCTGTGAGGAGTGGTACCACGGCGACTGCATCGGGATCACCGAGAAGGAGGCCAAGCACATCAAACAGTACTACTGCCGGCGCTGCAAGAAGGAGAACCCCGAGCTGCAGACCATCTTCCGCCTGGTGGCCACCGAACGGACGGCCGCCTCGAACGCTGCCTCCACGAGTATGAACGCCCCGGGATCGGGTCCGCCGGCCGGTCTTCCTGGCGGACTGCCGTTGGCGCCCGGCCCGTCTGGCCTGCAGCCGCCTGCAACGACGGCGCCGATGAAGCGCAAGAACAGCAACGCCCGCGAGCCCAAGGCGGGCAAGCGATGCGGCACCTGCGAGGGATGTCGGCGTCCCAATTGCAACCAGTGCGACGCCTGCCGCGTCCGCGTGGGCCATAAGCCGCGCTGCATATACCGCACCTGCGTGACTCAAGGCCCCGTCAAGGAGGCCCCCCAGAGTCAGGCGGGGCCGGGCAGGAAGCGCGAGAAGGCGGCCCCCAAGGAGAGAAAGGTGAAGGTGGGTCAGCGCGCGGCCAGTCCGGAGGTGTTCCTCAATCCGGAGCTGGAGGGCTTGCGGCAGTGCCACGGACCCGGCTGCTGCTGCCAGGCAAGGCCGCAGAGCAAGTACTGCAGCGACAAGTGCGGCTTCAAGCTGGCCACCAACCGCATCTTCCAGGTTCGCAGCCCTTGGAGAGTCTAAAAGGCACATGTAACCACTGATGTTCTTTCAGGTCCTGCCGCAGCGCCTGCAGGAGTGGAACCTAACGCCCTGCCGCGCCGCCGAAGACACACGTAAGCAGTTGGAGAGTATTAGACACAAGCAGTCCCTGGTGCGCTTCGCCCTCGCCGAGCTGGAGAAGCGCTCCGAGGAACTGGGCATGGTGGTGGAGCGGGCCAACCGCAGCTCCATTGACCCGATGGGGTCACACGACACGGCGGACGCGGAGGACGAGCAGAGCATGTACTGCATCACCTGTGGCCACGAGATTCACTCGCGCACGGCCATCAAGCACATGGAGAAGTGCTTCAACAAATACGAATCGCAGGCTAGCTTTGGCAGCATATTCCAAACGCGCATGGAGGGCAACAATATGTTTTGTGATTTCTACAACCCAGCAAGTAAGACGTACTGTAAAAGATTAAGGGTGTTGTGTCCCGAGCACAGCAAGGACCCGAAGGTGAACGACACGGATGTGTGCGGCTCCCCCTTGGTGAGCAATGTGTTTACTCCCACGGACGAGTTCTGCCGGGCGCCTAAGAAGAGTTGTTTTAAACACTACGCGTGGGAAAAGATCCGGCGGGCGGAGATCGATCTGGAGCGAGTGCGTCAGTGGCTCAAGATGGACGACCTGATGGAGCAGGAACGCATGCTGCGCCAGCAGCTGACCTCGCGCGCGAACCTGCTCGGCCTGATGCTGCACTCCACGTACAACCACGAGGTGATGGACGAGCTCGTGCGCAAGCAGCAGGAGCATCTGGCCGAGTTCGAGAAGCAAAAGCGACGGCAGGCGCACCAGCAGCAGCTGCAGGCGCAGCAGCAACAGTACCAGGAGAAGCAATTGCAGCAGCAGCAACTGCAGCAGCAGCAACTGCAGCAGCAGCAACTGCAGCAACTGCAACAACAGCAACAACTGCAGCAGCAGCAACTGCAACAGCAGCAGCAGCAGCAACAACAACTAAACCAGCAAACTCAACTCATCTACCTGCAGCGAAAGCCATAGATTTCCATTCCTCTAAGCGTAGTTAAGCAAGCAATAAACTGACATGCAAGAAACCTTTTTGTACGAGAGCCCAGCAATCTTTTCACTTACCACCCCACTCCGCAGGGGAAGCATGGCTCTGGTGTCGCGTTCCTCTGGGCAACCGGATAACACACTCGCCGGCTGTTGAGTTCCCGTTCCCTGCCGGAAGGAGGTTGCTACGCGCCAGGATCGGGGTACGCCCATGTTTGTTATTGAAAACTAAGCATCAAATATGCATTTATTGATAGCAACCTGCCCATAAAAAGGGAAAGCCCAGGCAGGGCCAGCTCGCCCTGGGAAATCATTCACCTTGTCTGATAGTATCCTAAGGATATTTTGTACCACTAACTAGTGCACAGTACATAGCACATAAGCGGTGTTTCTTAAGTTTAATGTTCAGCGTTCTTCTTGAATGAAGTACTTCTTTTAAGCAAAAATAATATTTTTGTTTATTTTTTGTTAAATGTTTTTCCTGTATTTATAAAGGGCTAGTTTCGGTTTATACTTAGCCGTATTAAATTATATTTATTTTATAATATAACTATCTATAAGTTGTATAGAAAATATTGATATAAGCTATAGTATACAAATGTCAGGGTACATTTGAGAAATCAGGTAGTTCTATACTTCAAGATAAATCAACTTGACCTTAAGAGATTACATAAGTACGTTTTTTTGGAAGTAATGAAATTGAATTATACATTGATAATTAGTAACTTGATTACCCCCTGCAGAAGGTGCTGTATATTTTTGTATCAGATAGGAGTTTAATAAACGCTTTCAACGTTTATCCACCGATTATTCCATTGTAATTAATATATAGCTATGTTCAAGTAGGGAAAGATCATTGTTAATATGTGAAGTGTAATTTAGGGGTGAATGATAAGCAAGGGTCCACCAGGAAACTTCTGAAGGAGGCGGGGGCAACCAATGGAAACGGCAGGACCTCTAAAACGGAACGGAATCGAGGGAGCAGGACCTCCGCCAGGTGCCGGGCAAGGGTGCAGTCGCAGGAGCAATCGAACCGGAGGCGGAACGGAGGATAGGATAGGATCTACGCACGACACGAGCAAGTAGTCGTGGCGATTTGTGGCTGTCGGACGGACGACAGACGAGCTGTCGATCATGCCAGTTGTAGTCCGGAATTTTTCTACTTCACACACGACCCGATCCCATCATAGTCAGACACACACATTTTTTTGTATTTGATTCGAATCTTTTACTTTGTAAAATCGTAACCGAGGCGTGACAGGCGGCGGCAGCATCCACTCCCGCGCTCCGCTCTAAGTCGATTCCACACATCCGTATTTCCCTCCAATTAATCTGTGCAAATTGAAACGCGCGTGGTCCGCGAGTGAAACATTAAATTTTCAAGTCGCGGCAGCTGAACCGAAAGGCCAGTCGGTACATTAACAAAAGCCCAGAGGACAACCAGAGCCGATAAACAAAAACAGCAACCACGTAAATTGTCAACAAATTCCCAGGACTATAGCAGGAGCTGAGAGTGGGCGGCCGAGCACCGAAGGAGAGAAGATCTGGAGCTCGGCAGAACTCCGCTTCGGAACGGGATCAGCCAGAGAGGATTGTGTCGTGTGGCAGTTGTGTTCCGCGTTTCGTTAGTGTTCCATGTTCGAGGTCCTGAACTGCCTCTCGGCGCACTTTGAGGACAGCTCACCACATTGACTGCAGGTTAGTTCGAGGAGGGAGGTGTGCCCACACATTTGGGTGTTCTAACCGAAGCCCCGATCCCCTGCAGTTCTGGTTACATCTTGTGGTTCGCGTTGCGTTGGAATTGTATATATTTTTTATTTTTATTGTGCGAATTGCCAGTTGACTTGAAAGCCCCACATATCCGGCGCCTCCCAGTGAGAGCCCCCTCCCACGGATCTGCGTTCCTCTACGGGTAAGTGACGTGCTCCACTTCAAAACTTTGTGCCAAATTCAATCGCTCCATTGCTGGCGTAGTTTGGGGATACACCAGCCAACATAGAGCTGCTTTGCAGAGTTCACTTACTTTTGCCAAGTATATAAGGATTACTCTCACATGTATACATATATTTATCAAAAGGTACGGTTGAAAATCTTTATTTACCCGTACCAAAAAAGAAATTCGTATTTTGTAAATTACATACAACACATCTTCCAGGCAGGTATACCTAGTTATTCGCTCTAGTTAACTTTATAACAGGGTTGCATTTCAAGGCGCGCGACCCATCAACTAAGTAGCATACTTTTCAGCGCATATAACATCCTTTTGAGCTCAAATTTCAAGAGGCATTGTTGTGGGATCAGGATTTCAGAGGGTATATCACTTCGCTGAGCAAGTATCACATCATATTTGTGGTACAAGATAGCTAGTGTTGGCTCGCTTCGTGTTGGCCTGTGTGGCCCTTTGCCATATGAGTGTGCTTGTGCCTATTTATTTGTTAAACAAATTCATTTGCCAGGTTCTTTGTGATTTTGGCTCAGCCAGATTGCATGCCATGTGTTTCCATTTGATTGTTTTGCGGCGTTTCCTGCAGCAACAATAATAAAAGCAACCAAAACTGAAGTAGGCGAAGTAACAGCAGTAGTAATACAGCGAACACCCCATGCTTCGCCTTATTTATTTAATATTTTATTGTTAAAAGCAGTGGCCTTTCAAACAGATATATGAATTGAGATTGAGAGATAGTAGATCATCATTTAATTAGTACATTTACTAGCCCGGAGAGTCGCTAAAAATGTCTTATAAAAGGCATGTCTAAATTTTGTTACCCCTTACAATCGATGAATCTATGAACAATTATTACAAAAACCGTAGATTTATAGTACCAGGTGACCAGCCGTAATATGTAGTTACAGTACTGATGTTTCGTTAACAAGATAAGATCAATTATGAAGCCATATAGACAAATGTTTCGGCTTGGTTAGCTCTGGCGAGGTCCCACTGTCACATGACGTTGCCCTGGGCACTTGAGGGTCCACCGTAGGCTTTGCCAGGCCATCCCATTGGGGCTCTCGTTTTCGCTTTCGCCTTCTGCCCGATCGATCTAACAATAATTCGGTTTCAATCAGGTCCGTCTCGCGATTTATTTATTCGTTTGCTGTTTTTTCTCGCTTTTATTTGTGCTCCCGTTATGGCCGTTGTTCCGTTTCCGGTGCATTTGCATGCAGAGAGAAAAAACAGTGATCCTTTCTAGCAAAAGAAGTCCATTTGATTGATCCCAGTACCCCATCAATGTTGATTTTTAATTGAAGATGAAACAAATTGGTTTTTTAAATTCTGGTGAAATAATATTTGTAATCAAGTCGCTAAATATTTTTAAAAAAACTTGCTTTAAAATTTCTAACTTACCAGGTTTTACTAATTTTCGCAAAAAAAAAAAGAAAAAATTTCGGAAAAGGTTTAGTTTTTAGAATCTGCCGAAAAATAATTGCGATCAATCATCTGGCTTGTTAGCTGCCGGAAACTTTGCGTCTTTTAGATTCAGATCTCTTACAATCCTAAAGATATCTTCCTATAAAAATTCAAATTTATCGAATTTTCAAACTATATTTATGGGCAATATCTCCCCACCACATTTTTTCGTCTGTGGAGTTTGGCATTACTTTTGTTGCCGTTTAATTTTATTTTACATACTTCATGCCGTTTGCATATGGGAGCGAGCACGCGAGGACGAGGGCCCCAGATGCTCCAGTTGGAGCCGCAAAACCACTCGGGCGCCACTGCCACAGCCACGCGCAACAACAGCAGCCGCAGTGGAGGTGGATGTGCACGTGGCTGTGGATGCCAGCTAGTTGTAACCGCAGATCTCCATCTCAACATCCCGCAGGGAAGCTGCCGCGTGGTGGACCCGTCGAGTGCTTGCCCTGCAGGGTGGAGTGCTCCGAAAGGTCGCCAGTCCGGGAAGCTGGTGGTGCGGCGTCACTTCGAAGCTGGCGAAGAAGAAGCTCCAGCATCCCGGCGAGCAGGAGGTTCGCAAGGACAGGGCCCAAAACCGGGACAAAGACAGGCACAGGGACAAGGACAGGGACAAGGACAAGGTCAAGGAGCGGGAGAAGGAGAAGGAACAGCCAATGGCCCACCAACACAACGTTCCCGCTCACGAGCGTCGCATCCATGAGCTGGACCAAAATGTGGAGCGCATCTTCGATGTCCGAAAGGTGAGACCGTATTCTGGTCAGAAAGAAGTCATGTCCAAGCACGTTCAATCATGCACATTTTGTGTTGAAAATACATTTAAAATGTTGTTGAATCATTTAACCAAAGATGTAGGCTTTGCATTGATTGGTTAAGGAGAAATTAGTAATAGTTCTGTAAAAAGAGTTTCGTTTTTGTATCCAGACTTAAGAAAAGTTCAATTTAGTACTAATCCACGCTCTACATTAGCAGGGCATTCATTTTAAAAGTGTGGTGGATTTCCAAGGTCTCATATCTTAATCGAAGTAAAACAATATGTATTTTTTAGCGCCTGGGTAAAGGTGCCTATGGCATCGTTTGGAAGGCCACCGATAAGCGAAACAAGGACACCGTGGCCCTGAAGAAGATATTTGATGCATTCCGGGATGAAACCGATGCCCAGCGCACCTACCGCGAGGTGATATTCCTGCGAGCCTTTCGCCACCATCCCAACATTATTCGCCTGATGGACGTCTTCAAGTAGGTGGTCCCGGAAACCCTTTGAAATATATATAAATACTCCCTACACTCCCGCAGAGCTGGCAACAACTTGGACTTTTACCTGGTGTTCGAGTTCATGGAGAGCGACCTGCACAACGTGATCAAGAAGGGCGACGTCCTCAAGGACATTCACAAGCGGTTCGTCATGTACCAGCTGATCAATGCCATCAAGTACATGCACTCGGGCAACGTCATCCACAGGGACCTGAAGCCCAGTAACATACTGATAGACAGTAAATGCAGGTACTTGCTGGGCGGTAGCCACTCTCGGTCACCTGGTCAACCGTACATCTGTTCCGTATGTCTTTTCCCAGACTCAAAGTGGCTGATTTTGGTCTGGCCCGCACGCTTTCCACCAAGCGCAAGGCCGAGTTCGATGACATGGACCACCAGGGCATGCTGACGGACTACGTGGCCACCCGATGGTATCGCGCCCCCGAAATTCTAGTGGCCAGTCGAAAGTGAGTACTCTACAGGGTCAACAACAGTTTTATTCCCCATCGAAGGTAAATATCTTAAAAATCCGTTAACTCAATTTTGATCTGCGGATCCATACTTCTCCTATGATAACCCCATGACCGGAATGGTATACTATAAGAAAAGTATTCCTAAATAGGGTGTGGTTTTAGAATACAAAACTGAGAAATACCTTTAATTTGTTCTGTTGTGATCGTCGGACCTTTTATGAGGCGTAGCCCGTAAAATATAAAAGTAGTAGAAAATAAAAGAAGTTAAATAATGAAATATTACTATCTTAAAACATTCTTTTAGCTATACCAAAGGCATTGATATGTGGGGTCTGGGCTGCATTCTGGGCGAGATGATAAGGCAGAAGCCCCTATTCCAAGGCACCAGCACTGTCAATCAGGTGAGGACTTCGGCGAGCGAAGTGCCGCCGATGTTTGTTTCACTGCACTCGGATCCACAGATCTTGAAATAATCAAACTCGTAGATTGAGAAAATCGTGCTGGCCCTGCCGGACGTGACCCAGCGGGACATCGAGTCGATCGGAGCCAGCTTCGGCACCGCCCTACTGAGCAAGAAGATCCACCGCGACCGCCGCCACTCGCTGGACGAGATGCTGAGGAACTGCTGCGACGACGCCATCTCGCTGGTGAAGGCCCTCCTGGTCCTGAATCCCCACGGCCGGCTGACGGCCAAGGCGGCCATCCAGCACCCGTACGTGAGTCGCTTCCGGACCGCCTCCGCGGACATGGAGCTGCGCGTGGACATCCATCCGCCGCTGAAGGACGACGTTCGCTACGGGGTGGACCAGTACCGGAACAGCCTGTACGACATGGTGGGCCGGGAGTCGCGGGGCAGTGCCCGGACGATCAGCAACGCCACGCCGTCCAGCAACCGGGAGACCTCCACGAAGCCCCAGCGAGTGGCTTCGCGGACCAGGTGAGTTCCCCGGGGATCTTGGGTTGGGATCTTTGCTGGTTGGGGGCCGTCGTTCGGGGAGGGCTGGTGGAGCTTCTCTAGCTGCTCGTCCCCTCTTCCAGGTACCGCCGTCCCTAGCATAGGCGAGCCACCTCCACGGCCACCATCACCCACTCCCACACCACCACCACGTTCGATCTCCGGCCGCAGGGCACCTCCAAGGAGCGTGAGGACTCCACGGAGTCAGCGGAGAAGGAAAAGCGCCCGTTGCAGGAGCGACTGCATCGCTCGAGGCACCGACAGCCGCATCCTAAACGCCTCAATCCGGGCCAGAGCCAATAGAACACCAGGCTAAATAGGAGTAGTAATCCTTAGCTAGAAGACCGAAGGACCACTATATCGTTTGTAGAACAAGTCTAGATGCTTGGGTCACAGTTCCCGTTTTATTTGTTGTATGGTAGCAGTATATTTAGATCAAAAGCTTAGTGTTACGTATGTACTGCTAGAAAGTTTAATATTAACGATTTCTGTATATAAATTATAACAATTGTCCTACAGAAATCACATAGCAAATATTAATCTGGACCTGTCTAAACTTATACTAGATTATAATTATTCTAGGTTAAGGAGGAAAAGGGGTGTAAGCAATACTTTAAATATTACCTAATTTAAGCTCCTATTTAAAGTAAGGTACATAAGATTAGAGGCTATAGATGCACTGCTTCCAGCTTCAGTACGATGCCATCCCTACTAATCTCCAAGCATTCGTCGGCAGAAACTTTCACCCCCTCGGGGAATCGTTTTTAAATTAACAGTATTAACATAAGCGACGACGCTGGCATTTGTCGAATATTTTATAAGTTTCATAAAAATTTACCACGTCATCGAATAATTTAGTCAGTTTTTATAATTCCCAATTAGTTCTAGCTCCAAATTCATGACCTAGGTGCTATTACCTCTTTCCATTTTTCAAAATTAATAATGCTTGCAGTACCAATGACGTGGTCATTTCCTAAATTTCAACAAACTTTGTAGGTAACGTGGCCATTTGTAAATTTAATTAAAATTAAAGATCTTAGTAGGTGCTCTAATTCCCAATTAGTTCTAGCTTTGAATTCATGACCTTGCCGATATGTCAGTTGACCGGAAGTTTCCGGAAGTGAACGTGTGTGTGTGTTAGTTTTTGTCTGGTGACAACGGAATATGTGGGGATGTCATCGAAATGGAACTGGAACCGGACTCCAGGATGCAGTGCACCTGGAACCTGTCCAGGTATGTACCTTGACTAAGAACCGTATTAGATAAGCTCCCTATGAACTACATGGATATAATCAAAATGTTTGTAATATCACCCTTAAACGATCTTGTGATTCCAAGTTCCTTAGAATAGGTATTAAGGTAGACCACATTTTAGTTCCCTAGAGAAGGCACACTACACCCAACCGAACCCAACCCAACCGTAGACCCTGTTTTGAGTTACCACCTCCCCGGCGGGAGAATCACCTGTGTCCCACTCATCCCCCTTCCTCCCCCAGGACGTTGAGTGCCAACCAGCCGAGCCAGGCGGACAGGACGATGGAGCTGCATCAGCCGGAGACGAACACCCTGACCCGCAGGATCGTCCAGCAGACGAAGCCGTTCCAGCCGGTGGCCCCATCCTCCTGCTCGTCCCTGCCCAAGCCGCGTCCCCCCTCCAAGGATGGCATCCGAACAGAGCCGCCGGCCGCCCAGGCTCCCTCGTCTACACCTGCTATGTCCACAGCAGCTCTGTCGTTGGCCGAGCGGCACCTGGCCAAGTGTCGGCAGAACAGGATGGTGTTTCAGCGGGAACTGGCCGCCGTGGCGGCCACCGTGCCGCGCAAGAAGCCCACAGCATGGCAGACGCAGGTCCAGGCCCAGGGCAAGTTTCGTGCCGAGGCAAAGGCCCACATGGATGCCCTGCTCCAGGCCCAGATGCCCAACAGCACCACCACCACTCCCACCGACGGTTCCCCGGCGAAGAGTGTCCGGGAGGGGCAGGAGTCGACGCCCCCGCAGAGGAATCGGACGCTGCGATCCAATCTGGGCAAGGAGGTCAAGGCCAGGGAGAAGGCCCTCAAGACGGAGTTCGCCAGGAAGGAGAAGGCGGCCACACCGCAGGAGCAAATGGAGCGCCGCCGGCTGGAGATCCAGGAGGAGAAGCTGCGGGTGCTCGAGATGCAGCGGCGGCAGCGGGAGCGCAAGAATCTACAGCGGCGACGCGTGGCCGAGAACCTCCGGCTGATGGCCGAGGAGCGCGAGCAGCTCGAGGAGATGGCCGAGCAGGAGGCGACGGCCAAGGCCTTTAGCGACATTGCCCGCAAGGTAGAGAAGCTCACCCGGAAGAAGAAGAGGAACAAGAACCAGGACAAGGACTGGGAGGGCGGCGAATCTATGCCGGCGGAGCGGGAGGGGGCGGACAAAACGGACATATTCTACGCGGGCGTGGGCGTCTGTTATCGCCAGAGGATCAACCACCTCGAGGCCGAGATGGCCAAGTGCAAGGAGCAGCTGGTGAATTTCGTCCAGAACCACCAGGATCTGCTCAACCACAATAACCTGCGCTACCACTTCAAGAAACTGCAGCCCCGCAAGGACTCGGAGCCGGAGGAGGAGGAGGATGGCAAGCCGCTGCCGGAGGGCAGTGGGGATCCCGGCTCCCAGTCCTTCGAGCGCTTCCGCCGCGAGCAGCAAAAGCAGCGGCAGCGCCAGCTCCAAGAGTTCCTGGCCCGCGACGACACCAACGAGTTCGACATCCCCGACCTGGCCAATGTGTACCGGGCCAGTTGCTATCTTCCCTTCAACCAACAGGCGGCGGACAGCGGCTCCTCCTCGCCGGACAGCGGGAGGCGCGAGTCCGGGTCGGAGCTGTCCCAGGAGCGGAACGAACCGCACCACACGCAGCACGCCAACTACTTTTCCAAGTACACCCAGCTGGAGGAGGCGCGGCGGAGGCAGAGGGACCAGCCGGTGCACCCGGAGCGCAACGAGAAGACCCGCCAGCTGGAGGAGCGCCTGGAGGAGCACCGGCTGCGGCAGGAGCAGCTGAAGGCCCAGCTGAAGGCCTGCAGGAAGCAGCACGAGGCCCTAGGCCTCCACCACAAGGTGCACCACCACCAGGCCACCAGTGGTCCCCGCTACGATCCCATGCGGCTGCGCGAGAGCGACATCCAGGAGGCGAATTTCTCTCAAGTAGTCAGCGGAACTGTCCTTGGCTAATTGTCGCAGTCTTGACGCAATATATACGCACGTGCATAAGTCAATCCGCGTAATCTTCTGGGGATTTGGTTAGGGGTCCCTTGACATAGCGTTAGGTTCATACTTGAGAACAGTTTTGAAGTTAGTATGGCCCATGCCTAGTATATTATTCCCTGTGAAGAATGTTTTATATTTTCTTCACAGGAGGTATCAGGAGGTAGATCCTCACATATCCTTTAATCTTTTTTATCCTTCAATGGAGGGTCAAATAGCGTCCATCCAACATCTAATGCCTTCCCATTGCCTCATGTTACAAAGATGTATGCATTTCCGAAGATTCGCCCCCAATGGTAAGCAAACTAGGTGGTTCGATTGATCTAGCAAGAAGTTGATTGATTTATTATTAAGCTTAGGATAGACGCACATTAAGACTCGCACACACATTAACGGCAACAAATATTACTGCGTTCTGATGTATGTTGTATATAGGTCTCTATCGCTATAGCAAATTGAACACAATAAAGCTCTATATAGGACTTCCTGTATATAGATCAAAGACACGTGACTTTTAAAAAGTTTTGGAATCCTTTCCTTACCCTCTTGACGCGGAGTTTACAACATAGATTAGCTTTGGATACAAACAATATGGGATGAGTGACGGCCAGGGGCGCCTCACTTTGTGGTTGGTACAGCTAGATCTTAGAGTTACCGTAGAGTTTATGATTCGAGCATCGGGAGTGAAGTATGTGGGTCTTACAAGACAGTTCCCAGTTCCCGGAGAACCTGCGCGGGAGCCTTTCCTCGAGCCCGTACTTAGGTCGAAGTGTAAGAGTGGGATTTTATAAATACATGCACTTAGGGCTACAGAGATTAGTCAAAGATTTGCCTACCTGTTGATCGATGCGCGATCGTCTGTATATAATTCAGTTTTGGTTTCTTTTCGTTTCGTGTGTGTTGATCTGCTCCCCACTCCCCGAATTGGAAGACCCCAACGATTGTTTTGCATTAAGTTATCCGATCAGCGGCACATTATCTACGGGTTGGGATGCTATGGTGTCAACTCCAAATTGCTGAGCAAAGCAATGGCAAAGAGAACAGGGCCAACTAGTGGCTAATAGTTTTGTAAAGTGGCATATTTCTACAAATTTGGCAATACCATGGATAATAGTGATTTCAGCTAGCACTAGCAATAATAGGCAGTTTAGCTACAACATTTAGAAGACAGATCGTTTCCGAACTAAAAGATTAAGTACTTATAGCTTGCATGGAAATCCAAAGGAGAATACTTCGTTTTCGAATACAAAAATGTGGATTATAATGAGATGTTCTCGGAGCAGTGTTTAGAGGTAACCATTCAACTAAATTTCACAATTCGATCCTTAATTTTACCGACAGATAATACAGAGCACTGAAGCGAAATCAATGAGAAGCTATTCTGCTTCTGGAACACATTCAAAGCCACATTTGATAGTAGACCTATTAAATAAATGCAGTTTAGGGTGATTATTTGGTAGCTTTTTGGAAGTTGTGCCATAGCAGATCCCGGGACTCGTTCTGGGCTTAGGTTTTCCGCTTCTGGTCGATCTGCTGCTGCGGCAGCTCCTCCTGCAGCTGGAGGATGTGCTCCAGCGGCTGCGGCCGTCCATCCTTGTCGATCAGCGCCGGCTTGACTATCCCGCCCTGACGCAGCTGCTCGATGAGATTGACCAGCTGCAGGGCCTCGTACTCCTTCTGCTCCTCACTTATATCGTCCAGGTGCGACCTGCTGCGCGGCTCCACGCAGCCCAGCACGGGATTGATGCCCTGCTGCTGCTGTTTGTACTCTTCGGTGTCGCTGTCCTCGCTATCGGAGGAGTAGTCGGCGCCCTCCACCCGCCGGCAGTCGAGTATGCCCCGCTTGGCGAACAGTCCGGCCGCATTGCCATATCCGGTGTACTTGATCATCCGTCCCACGTCCTCCTTGCACAGCACGAACAGCAGCTCGGCGGACAGATCGCGCAGAATCATGGCGGGCAGTGTGAGGAAGCGGCACAGATGGTTGCGCAGCTCCTCGCCAATCTCCGGTCGCTGGCTCACGTCCCGCAGCGGCGGCAGGATCTCCTGGCGTAGATAGTGACGCATCACCCGGTCGCTGCGGGCGCACTTCACCAGCACAGTTAGCACCGGCGAGAGCAGCTCGTGCGAGCTGGCCTCGGCTTCCTGCTGGGCCAGGGATTGCCGCAGATAGCGGAGCAGAATGTCCAGACAGTGAACATTGCGCTTCTCGAAGCACTGGGAGCAACACTGGAGCGGCTTGGCCCGGGCTCCCGCCTCTAAATCCTTTTCCTTAGCCTTCTCGTTAACCTTGTCCTGCTCCCTCTCCTTGAGGGACTCCACTTCGGCGTTGGAGCAGCGCAGGGTGAGTTCGGTGAGGCAGCTGCCCGAGATGTTAGTCAGCAGATTGATGGCGTGTGTGACCACGGCCCGGTCCTTGTCCGTGGCCATGTCTCCGAAGCGCAGGAGCAGCTCGCGCAGCACTCCCGTCAAATGCAAGCTCTGGATCTCGTACTCGTTGGGACTCTTGTCCGGGGCACTGGTCACGTTGAACATCACCTTGAGCAGCTCGCAGATAATGTTCAGCTGCTCCTCGCCGGCGACCTCCTCGCCCAGCTTGTCGTCCAGCCACTTGGTCATGTAGGTGAGCCCGTTGAGATCGATCTGGAGGCGTGACCGAGCCGCCGGCTCCAGGGCGGTGAGCAGGAAGAGCAGCTTCATGTCGTAGTACTCCAGGGCGCAGGGATGCCGCATGGAGGAGGCCACCCGCTTGAGGATCGCGTCCAGGCAGTGCTGTCGCATGCACTGGCGCCGGCAGTCGGAGCTCTGGTAGACCAGGTTGCACAGGCACTTCAGTGCCTCGGCTATCACCTCCGACTGCGCCTGGCTGGGCTCGTCCAGTTGACTGGGCGGCTCCTCGCGCTCCTGCTGCTTCAGCTCGTCAGGGGTGGCCGGCAGCTTGAGTGAGCCCGCATCGATCCTGGCCAGCCGCAGCAGCGTGTTCACCTCCTGTTCGATGTAGTTCGTCTGCAGGCTAAACTCGTCGCGAGTGAGAATCCTCACCGTGTTCAGGCACTGCGTGTGCAGGTGAGCCAGCCGCTGGTCCTCCAGGATGCCGAAGATGGCCAGCCACAGCTCGTGCCACAGGTTGTCCGTGCGGAAGCTGTCGAAGACCAGCAGGTCCGCGTTCTGCGTACGAAAGTTGCCAAAGGGAGGGGTCCCAGGGGTCTTAATCATCGGGTTTCTCTGCGGGATTACTCACCTTCGTGTTGAACTCGCCCAGGATGGCGGCGATGTGTTCCGCGTCCTTGGCCTCCAGACGTTTCAGGTGATCCGCTTCCATGTCGCCAGCGATGGCCGTACGTTGAGGGTGCCTTTTAAGTCCTTTGGGTTAATTAAATTAATTTTTTAATTTCCTCCAGTGTGACCCCGTCGCCACCGTTGAAATATACCATGCGGCGTTGCCGGACTGCTCGACTATCGGAGGTTACACAAGTATCGGTTGAGCGCGATACCTTTTTGAAATGTTTAAATGCACAAAAATAATGCTTTTATTTTAACATAATTCAATGACCTTGCAAAAATAAGTAAATAATTTCAACGGCAGCAATTCAGATACTAAAAATTGACGGGAAATATGAATAAAATCAGGCTTTGCGCAAATGGCCGAGTTTTTGCTGTATCACTTTCGTTGAAAACATCGTCATAAAACAATTGTTTTTTGACTCTTGAAATACCTATACTTTTTCGAAGTGCTGATATCTTTTATCTTTTTTTTCGATGTGAAAACAAACAAATCGGACTACTCTTTTGGGTACCCTTTTGGGTATTAGAAATATTGGTTTAAAACCATACCCAATGAAAACTGTCTAAACAGAAAAACCACACAATTTTCGAAGTTAAACCTGCATTTGCTGGGAAATATCTGTTTTATTTTCGCTTTTATTACAAAAAATACATATCCAGTGTAAACATTATGCAGTGTAAGTTTAGTGTAAAAATATATATATGTGTAAATATAAAATAATACGTAATATTTGGATTCTTTTATTTTTTTACGTTTTCTTGTGTTTCTTGTAGCTTGGCTTAATGTTTATAGTTTACGTTATTAGTTTGTTTTGCTTGTCTGTTGTCTTGTCTGTCTTGCATTTACATGTTATAGTAGTCGACAAACTCGACAGATCTGGGACGCCTATTATAGCAGATTGGATCCAATCTCACTGGCTTCCACTTCTTCTTTTTCTTTATTTTAAATGCAATCGAAGGGAAAGGGAAAGAAAGAAATAAAACATAAAAAACAATTAGAAATAGATGCTCGATGTACGCACAAACACACATCTAGATTTACTAGGAATATCGGTACAAAATGACGATGCAGGTCGAAATTGATTCATTCCATGGAATACAGCGTATTTACTAACTAAAACTAAGCAATTGCAGCTGTCTTTTTGATTGTTTTCGTTTTTTGATGGTCTGCACACTTCACATGCAAAATGAGCAATTTTGTTGGAAATTTGGCTTGGCGCAGTCTTATCTAGGATATTACGAATTATGTTGTATGGAATGGAGTGTGGGCCCATCACCGGTGCGAGCGAGATGGCATGCGGCGTGTGAAGCGTACGTCACCATGGGGGTGAGCGGGATGGAGACTGCCCAGACTCTGGAGGATCGGGTGAAATATGTGGTTTAATTACAACTAGGGGTCGATTTTAGATTGGAAGCCTCGCAGCATGCACTTCTTAGAACCTATGAGATTTCTCCGGGTCTTTGTTATCATTATCATACGGTTTTAGTTTACTTAGTCCTAGATAGCAGCCGAAAAGTGGGGGTTTACAGGGAGTACAGGGAGTGCTGGGCGTGTGGGAAGTTGGTGAATACTGGGTGTATGCCATACCACAGGGAATCATGACAGAACACAGACGAGAGCGAGGCGAGGCGAGGCGAGGCGAGGGTGAGCTGCGTTTCAAGAACTTTCCGGGTTAGGGAACACGAGCAACAACCACGAGCAGCTCACGGCAACAGTAACAACAACTACTATAAACTGGGTGCAGTGTTTTCGCTAAGTGCATCGCTTTCAGGCCTTCAGGAGGTGCAGCTACTCAAAAAACTACCTTTCTAAACCTAGGATGGTTTTCAATGGAAATGTAGGAAATACTTGTGCTCTTTAAATTACTATGGATAATGTACATATATATGTATGCTGACTACCCAAAAGAAGTAATAACATTGCATAATTTTGGCAATTATTTTTGCAAAAATGGAATGACAATTGAAGTTTAAAATGTAAGAGAGATGTACAGTGCATTTGGATCTGCATATATAAGTAAACTAATAATTTATGGAATGGTACACCACAAAACTAAACCAAAACAGAATACTACATATCATTAGGTAAAGGCATCATATCTTTTAGCCAGAAATATCTAGTTAACTCAAGCCTGAGCTAGTAAAGTGAAAGTTTGGCTGGTTGTTAAATGCAATAGTTCCCAAAAAGCTGCCTGTTAACCCGGAGATTTGGCCCACATCCGTAAACCGAACCCACTAGCGATGCATTCAACGAGCCTACACTGCAACCGAAAGTGGAGTGGGTTTAGACTAAACTGTAGCACTGGGCGGCGGCTGCTGGGCCGCCGGTGGTATGACATTGGGAATGGCCACCACACAGGCGCCGGCCCTGGCGAAACCCATGGGCGCCAGTTCGTTCCATCCGTTGCGCACCGGGTCGTACTCCTCCACGCTCTTCAGCGCATGGTTGCCATCGTAGCCGCCGACGACGATGAGGCGGTCGCCCAGCAGGGCACAGCCAATCGCATCCCGGCCCAAGGCCAGTGAGCAGATCTGTGGGATGACAAAGATCATAAGGATCAGAACCGAGTAGATGGAATCCCTGATCCCAGCCCAGCTCACCAGTGTCCAGGTATCGGTGGCTGGATCGTAGCGCTCCACTGTCTCCGTGCGGCAGACCATCGGATTGCTAGCTGGACAGTCGTGGCCACCCAGGGCATAGAGGAAGCCATTGGCCACTGTCACCTGGATGTTAAAGGAGTTTCTACAAAAGATCACTAGGGATATGCAGTGATACTCACACCCACGCCGCCGCGTCGTCTGTTCATCGGCGCCAGGAGGCTCCACTTGTTGGTGTGCGGATCGTAGCACTCGATGGAGCGATGACAGACGGAGCCATCCCGTCCGCCCACCGCATACAGGCGACCGCCCAGGACAGCCACGCCGGCGGTGGATCGCATCGAGGACATGGGCGCCACGTAGCTCCAAGTGCGGGCAAAGGGGTCCCATCTGGAAGGGGTTCAACATTCACTCTTGCATGGTTACTTAACTCCTGATCTCTCTCTCACCTCTCCACGGTGTTCAGGTAGCTCCATCCGTCGTGACCACCCACCGCATAGAGTGGTCCCTCCAGCAGCGCCACGCCCAGTCCATGGCGGGGCGTGGCCATGGCATTGAGCGGCGCCCAGGCCATCGTATTCAGGTCCAAACTCTCCACGGTGTTTAGGGTCTTCAGGCCGTCGCGACCGCCCACGAGGATCAGCTTGTCCTCCATGACGGCGGCACCGAACTGCAAGCGCCGCCCGGTCATGTGCTTCCACGGTGTCCACTTATCCAAGCGCGGGCAGTAGCTCTCGATGCTGATGGCGCCCTTGTGGGCGTCCATTCCGCCGACGGCCAGCAGGCGGCCCACTGTGGATTTGCGTGGCGTGGTCCGCTCGGTGGCGATCCGGGATCTGCGCTCGGGCATCAGGTGCCACTTGAAGGCCTCCATCACCAGCTGCTGGCACTCGTTGGCGTTGCACACGTTCTCCACGTGATCCATGATGAAGGCGGGCTGCAGGAGGGGCAGTCGCACCAGGGCCAACAGCTCGGGGATGTGCTGCTCACGGGCAGCGGAATCGTGGCGCACCCACGACATCAGACTGTGGAAGACATCCTGCTCGGAGGGCACGTTGAGATCGTCGCTGCACAGCAGCTTGCCCAGTTGATCGGCGTTCAGCTGGAAGAACTCCTGGTTCTGGCACACCTGCATGAAGTACTGGCAGGTGTAAGCCTGCGCCAGGCGCAGCAGCGTGGTGCAGCTCTGCTGCTCCGCGAAGAAGGCGAACCCCAGGCAGTTGGATGGGTGGAGCTGGCGGGCCAGGAAGTTGCAGCAGGCGGTGACCACGGCAGTCAGCTGCAGCAGGCAGGCGGTGGCCAGCAGCGTCTCCACTGTGTCCTCGCGCATCTCGATGAAGCCGGTGTAGCAGTACTGCACCAACAGGTGCAGTGCATCCCCGTGGACCTCGCCGAGGGTCACCTCCTGCTCCTTGGTCTCGCGCAGCGATCCCGTGAACATGGCCGAGAAGTAGGCGCTCGACGCCGATAGCACCAGGCGGTGGGCAGGAACCCTGAAAGGAATGAATTTAATAGATATTTATCATTGACTACATGCATTTTGGAATGGTCTTCTGGTTTTCTGGTCATTTTTTATTAAGTAGTAAATAACCGTGGGTAGTTGGGAAATGCGGATCTAGGCATTTTGTCAAAATCTGACTGCAGGTAAAACGATTTTTCACAGAATATGCGAACTTCTAAATCAGTAAAGAAAATATTAATTTCAAGTGTACATCAAAATAAAATGTTATGATCCTCTGACATTCTTTAGTCTGAATTTGTCCCACTCTTATTAGTTCACCACTTCGAGTGATCACTGTGGCACTATTGTTGCTGCCGAAACTGTAGGACTGCGGGTTCTTTTCCCTTTGTTTACCATGGCACAGATCGACAGGTTTTCACGATCCAAAACCGGTTGAGTGCAGCGAGCGGGTGAAGAAATCAAATAGAGCTGCAACTGCACTCGGATCGCAAATCGGTATATCTATATCTTGCGTGCTCTCTGTCTTCGTCTTTGTTTCCTTAGACTTGGGACGGATAAATTCCCCTGTTGCGTTGCATTGCCATTGTTCGGGAAGAAAAAAGCATATTAAAATGGGGATGGGGGCCCCTCTCTGGAGCTCGGAGCTCGGAGTCGTGATCGGGATCTCTGCTGCTCTCTCTCTTTCTGCACTGCTGCGGCAAGGTTCACGCCACAGCAAAGGTCAAATGAAAATATCATCTTAAATTTTGTCTTCTTATTCGCTTTTACTAAAGGTATCTCTAAATTGAAGTCTTAAGTTTTAGTTTTAATATTACGAAAAACTATAAGCGTTGCTGGTTTCGCCAGTTCAATAAACCTTCAAATTAGTTTATCCACTGCTTTTTACTACGATATTTATGATAAACAAATAAGTCTGCTTATCGGCATATCTTTCGATAAGCAAAACAAATTGCAAATGACTGTGTCATAAACAATAATGTAATTAAAAGCCAGCCAATAACAAACGCTGTCTGGTAAATAAAACATTACAAGTTCAAGTCAATGTTGCGATAAAACATCAATCTGAAATATATTTCCACAACTAGTGGAATATTTTTTGTTTGCTTCTTTAAATTGTGTAGTGTAAATAATAATAATATTCAAGGAGTTAGCTGGAAAGGGTATCGCTTTTACAAACATATGATACCATCCGTAAGGTGATGTAAATGGGGTATCTGATATTTTGAACCAAGATAAACTCCTTTTAATATAAACATTTGTGCAAATAGTAGGTTTTTAAACATTCCCTTTAAGGCCAGCTGTATTTGTCGTGGCTCCACGGGTGCTATTGCTTTGACCGCTGCTGCATTTCCTGGATGCGGGCCTGCGCAGCGCTAATGACTTGCCCACCACTGTGCGCCGTGTGAGTGCGTGTGAGTGCTTACTGTTGAAATTGCGTTGGGACAGCGCAGCCAAGAGAGCAGACAAAGAACTTAAGCGAAGGTCAGCTGGGGATAGCAATGGGGTAAGGAGGAAGCGGGAGAGAATTGCTAATGAACTTTCCAATTTGAAATGCCATATTCCATTCCTTTGTCTCCGTGGAAGGGCGAAGGGAATGGGCAATGGGGAAACGGAGTTCCACTTCCACGATCCCTACCCCTGGCTCTCCTGCGATGCCAGCCCAGACGGAGGGCCACAGGGTAATACCACTTATCAAGATCGCCCGCACTCACCTCTTGCCATCGATCCCCGCGATGAGGACCACATCGCAGAGCTGCTGGCTATCCACGTAGAGCTGCATCCGCTTGAGGATGTTGTCCGCATGGTCGCGGCAGCGGAAGAACTCGTCCTGGCTGCCCGCCGAGTTCAGGCTGCCCAGGCTGTAGTCCCGCGAGAGCGACTCCAGCGTGTTGTCCGCCAGCATCGAGATGTGGCCGGATGTGGAGGCCGTCGAGTCTCGGCTGGGGCTCTCCTTCTGGTTCACCGCCGACATGGTTTTGCTTGCTCCTTTCCAGTCCAGCGATTTGTTGCCTTCTCAGCGAGACGTCTGCATCGGAGCACTGGCTGGAAGCTACTGGCTGGCGGATCGCGGACCGTGGACCGGTGGCCCAGTGGAAGGGGTTGGCGTTGGAAGGCGCGGAGTGGGGGCCCAACGGTAATTTGCAACAAAGAACGCCGAGTCTTGTTGCAGTGCCTCTCTCTGTCTGCCCGTGTGTGTGCTTGTGCTGGTGCTGGCTCTGGTGATGGTGTCGCCTCCGCTCCGCGCTCGCTCTTTTAATGGTCTCAATTGGCCGGGAATTGAATTGCGTGCTGGATCTGTAACTGTAAATCGCTTATCAAGCTGCCTACTGCGCGTGTGTGTGTGTTTAGTTAAGTGTTTATATACAAAATGCTCAGCTGTTGTGCTCCACTCTGGTCACACTGAGTGTGACCGTGCTGCCGCTCACGAACATATACTTAAGCACACTGGAAAATACTATCGGTATTTTATTTTAAAGGGGAATTCCCAAAGTAAATATTTCTTAAAATAGTTTAAATTTCTTGAAGCTCGAGAAATGTTTTAAATACAGATGCTAAAACTAAAGATAACATTTTAAAACACAGAAACGCATTGAAAATTACTATTTCATCACATTTACAAAGTACTTTTAGTATTCACCAAAAACATAATTCTAAGGTTGCTATAAATACGAAGCTCTAAAGCAAAAGCTGAAGCGGGCTTGGCGTTTTTCGAATGTTTTTCTTTCTTTGTTTCAATATTAGGCCACATAAATATTTCCAAAAACTAAGCAAATACTGGAAAACATCCAATTTGTGAAACCTTCCTAAAGCATGCAACTACCAAAATCTATAAATACAAAAATCGATGCATGCTTTTTTTGACTAAAATCTTTAGAAAACCCAAACGTATTTAAATAATTTTGTGATCAGGAACATCTGTGCATTATAACCTCCCCAACCATATCGAAAGAATCGCCCGCCTTACATGGTATGACTTCGATTTCTTTATTTTCGTTTTAATAATAATAATAGTTCAGTTGTTTTGCCCGGCGTCAACGGGACGTTGAACAAAGAGCAAATGCGGATATGGGAGGGGGAAGATCGGGGCCGGAATACAGCTGCAGCTGTATCTGAATCTGCATCTAGTTCGGCGACGTATTCCGCTTTGGCGTCGACGGCGGCAGATCCATTGTCTTGCACACCCAGCCGGATATATCCACCTCCTCCACTTCCGCCTTGCGAATCCACGGGTGACTCTGCAAAAGAGCAGGAGGAAAAGCTTATGTATATTTACAGAAATTGCGACGTGCTGCTGGCGATGAGTGATTTTACCAGTAGGGTCTTGAGATCGGCCCGCTCGTCGGGCTGCTTCTTCAGGCAGATGTCCACAAAGTCCTTGAACTCTGTGGAAAAGATCTTGTGTTCCAGCTTAGGCGGCGGTTCGTTCACAATGTAGTCCAGCAGCTCGAAGATGGCCATTGCCCTCGGCTCGTCCGTCGGCTGGCCGCCCTCCTCCGCGTTGTCCGCGAATATCGACTCCAGGGTGGCGGTGTTCGGCGGCGGGATGGGGTACATGCCGATCGCCATCTCCACCAGCGACAGGCCCAGCGACCAGATGTCCGACTGTACCGAGTAGTGAGTGCCCTGCAGTCGCTCCGGCTGAAACAAAGGAGCCATAAGCAAGTAAGTCATATAAATGTCTTATAGTTTGATATGTTTTACATCCATGTATATACAACTGGGTGCTTTGTTCTTAATGCACATGCAGTCCATTCCCTGACGCATTTTTAGAAGATTCTCCCTCGAATCCCATAAAATCTCATGTTTTATTGACACATGATCAATAACTACCTCTAGCATAGGTCGCATTGTACTTTAGGAACCCCTTATATCTTCTCATAAGCTTGTCGACCACTTACCGACATATAGCTGCGGGTGCCCACAAAGGAATTGGCCATCGAGTCGATCAGTTGACCAGAGACGCCGAAATCACAGATCTTGATCTCGCCGCTGCTGTTGACGAGTATATTGCTCGGCTTCACGTCCCGGTGGATGATGGCATGCTTGTCGCGCAGGTAGCTGAGCCCCTTGAGCACCGCCAGAGTGATCCGGCCGAGAATTGACTCCGGTATTCGACCAGCCCGCTTGAGGATGAGATCCAGCGAACCGCCGTCCATGTACTCCATGCAGATGCTGATCTCTCCGTCGCTGTAGAAGGCGCCGTAGAACCCAACGATGTGCGGGAAGTTGCATTCGTGCAGGACCTTCAGTTCGCGCAGGATCTGTTTCTTGATCGCCGGCTTCACCTCCAGGTGGATCAGTTTCCTGGCCATGATCAGGTGTGTGTGCGTGTGGCGCACCTTCATCACCACGCCGCCGTTTCCGGATCCCAGTTCGCCCAGCTTCTCCAGGTCCTCGTCCGACAGCTCGCCGATCTTCTCCTTCTGGCTGAGGAACACCTTGATCCGCTTGCGTTCCGTGTCGTCCATCTTCAAGCCCTCCAGCGTCTCCGTCAGCGCATCGATGCTCGTCTTCGGCTTCCCCAGCAAACTGTGTGTGCTTTAATTTAACCTCTTAATGAATTTTTGCGAACCAAAACGAAAATGTATAATGTGCAGGCATTGGGAGGGGACTCAAAAGTGGGGGATGGGATGAGGGAGGGGCTTTACTTCTCTAGTAATATGAGGACTGACTAAAACCGTGCCTTTTGAACCGATCGTATCGTAACCATAAAAAATCATTGCCTACATTCCGGTGCTGAGTACGAACCACTTTTCAAACTTGCGCATTTTTTTATCTATTTCATTCATATCCCTATAATCATACCAGAGATATTTTGGTTTTAAAAGTTGCTTGGTTTTCCTAAGGCTCATAAGGTTTTGATTTTTTTTGTCTAAATGATACCACTTATCTTCTTTTTAATTTAAATTAAGTTTATTGGGTGACCTGATTGCAACCATTAGACAATAGTCCATAGATATAGCTTTTCCCCATTTTTACTACTTATTTTTAATGCAATATTCAGAGACTTGATTAAAATGAGATGTTAATTAAAGAAATTAATAAATGTCAGTTTTCTCCGGAGTATTACGCATATAATCCCTTCCTTTTTATAGATGGCTCGCTTAGCACCTATTCTTGTGCCCTTCACTGTCTGCGCTGTGTAGGTGAGTGTGTGCGTCATGTCCCAGAGCTACCACACACACCAGCAAGCTCAAAGAGAGCTTTCTCTCGCTGCGCCCCTTCTTCTTCGTCCTCGGCGGCTTGTATTTCCTCGAGCCAATCAATTGCCCGTTATTAATTAGCCACCTGACACAGACTCTTTCCTGGGGGATAACAGTACTCCCAAGTGATAAACAAAAACGGGAATGGTGGGAGGTAGGAGGCAGGAGAGGCGGGAGGGGGCTACATGGGCGGCCAAAAAACCAGTAATCTACAAGGGGATGTAACAGTAATATGTATCATATTTACTCTGTGCCCGAGGGGGTTTTGAACGGCGGCGTCGGCGCCACTGTGGCCGCGGCAACAGTTGCCTCCGTATTTACCGGCGGCAGCACCAGGTTCAGCTTGTTCTTCGACATTACGCTAGATAGTCGCAGGAGCCGTCGTGCCAGCCGATAAGTTATAGATCACAACAATAACAAAAACAATATAAAATAAGAAAACACGGTTTTTGGAGCTGTCCAAGAGAAACAACAACAACAACAACAACGAAGCGCACGACGACGAACAGCGGCGTCCGCAGAGGGGATGTAGGGGGCGAGGGGCGTCGGCGAGGGGGGTTGAGGCGGAGGCCCAGAGCAAAAGTTCCGTGTTCGTTCCAGCCGCTTGTGAATTTGCACTGTTTTGCCCCGGGTTTTTGCACACTCGATATGGAGTTAGTTTCTAACACCAATAACAAACGAGAAGTCTGTATAAGTTTTGCAAAAACTGCGGCTGCAAAAAATTTGCCGACTTCTTGGTTTTTTTTACTTTTGCAGATGCTAGCGGTGGAGCAACAGCGAAGCCATCGATGGGCGTGAGGAAATCGGTAATATCGATATTTCTTAGGGTGTAATCGATGTTTTTTTTGGTTACCGATGGAAATTGCTCGTTTTGGGGATTTAAGGTTCCCTGTTTAATAAAAACTAACATTTGGGGAATAAAACAAATATTTTAAATTAAAGAAAAATAAAAAAAAAATTAACAAAACTTAAGCAAAGAAATAATATCTGAAGAACTAAAAGCCTACAGTTTTAATGATCTCTGTTTACAAGTAGTGTATGTATGAGCAGTTTAACTTATTTTTAGCATTATAAAAACACTTAATGTTTATAAGATAAATGTGAATAAATTATTAGTAATGTATTGTTATTAATAAACTTTTGGGAAATATATGCAAAAAAAAAAAGAAAAAAAACAAGTTTATTTTACAACGTTTTGCTTACGCTCCCGAATTCCTTAGTCTTGATCCATTACAAATATTAAATTATAAATGGATTTCCCTTCGCGGTTGGTATTTTCGAGCCGCGCGTGGACGGTCATACACTGCCACCAGCACCCCCACAACCCCACAACAGTGAACCAGAACAAAACAATAACATTTCCGTTTGCCATCCACTTTATCTGGCCAAAATGAGGTTTCAGCGCCAGTGCATCGTCATCAACAGGCGGTCGGCATTTGTCCTGATCATGATCTTCGTGCTGACGGGGATCAGAAACAGCGAGACGGCCAGCGGGGGCAACCAGATGGACTTGTCGGACGCGAAGGGAGATCACAAGGACAACAGCAATGCGAGCAATGGCAATGGGAATGCAAATGAGAACGAGGTGTATGTGCCACCGGTGGTGTCCAGCGGGGCGGCCAAAAACGGCGGAAACGGAGGCGGAGGAGGGGGAGGGGGAGCATCGGGCGGCCTCCTGGACAACATAACCGCCTACAGCAGCAGCGCCGGCACCAGCAGCAACGGGAACAGCAACAACAACATGCTCTGCCCGTACGACAAGGACACGCCCTGCGATCGCCTGCAGTTCCCTTGCATCCGGTGCAACTACAACCACGGCTGCCTCTACGGCCGGGACGTGAACGTCACCTGCGAGGTGATTAACAACGTGCAGTGCCAGGGCGAGCGAAGCTTCCAGCGGCAGATGAACTGCCGCTACTGCTACCAAACAGAGCTGTGGCAACAGAGCTGCGGCCAGCGCTCCAGCTGCAACTCGGCGTCGGACAAGCCCTTCCGCACCAACTGCACCGTGCACCAGGACGTGCTCTGCCTGGGCAATCGATCCTTCACCCGCAACCTGCGCTGCAACTGGACACAGGGCTATCGCTGGAGCACTGCCCTGCTGATCAGCCTCACCTTGGGCGGCTTTGGCGCCGATCGATTCTATTTGGGGCACTGGCAGGAGGGGATTGGAAAGCTGTTCAGCTTCGGAGGGCTCGGCGTGTGGACCATCATCGATGTCTTGCTCATCTCCATGCATTACCTCGGGCCAGCGGATGGCTCACTTTACATATAAGTTGGGGTACAGGGACTGGGGTTTAAAAACGTTGGAAAGACTAGGCCAAAAGCATAGGCCATGAGCTAAATGGTTCCATTATCATGTACATAAATACGAGAGCATATTTAACCATTGTATACTTTAAGACTGTACATACAAAATTAGAAACTATACTCCTTAAATATATTTTTTTCGATTTTCTTAACTAGCACACTGGCAAATATACTTTATATTATTCTTTGATCGTACCAATAAAAAAATAACTTAACTTATCGTCATCTCTTTCATTTTCCTGAAAGATCATAAGTCTACGAGAAATCTTAAATATGTGTTGGTGGTTCTTTTAAGTCAACAGATTTATTGTTTCATTTCTCTTGGCAGTTTTTAAAATTATATTCCTTCACAAACATTTTCTTCTATCATTAAGTGTACTACTGCTATTGCTCTGCGCTTCTTTGCTTATTTTTAAGATTCAGATTGTTTCCTGAAACCGTACAGCTGGTAGATTCTACAACTGGACTCACCAACGGATGCCTCAATCCATGGCGGCCGCCTGCACTTCATCATCGCCCTCATCGAACTTGATGTGCTTGGCCAGCAGCTTGGAGACCTTCTCGCGACCGCGCTTCTGCTGAACACGCACCTTTTTCGACAGTTTCGCCTCGCGATCCTGCTCGATTTTGCGCCAATAGAGTGTCTCCTGCTGGCCGGATAGCACCTTTAGCTGCCTCTCTGCACAACTGACTTGGCGCACCAGTTCCTCCGCGGCAGAAGGAGTGGCCACACGCAGCTGGGCCACCACATCCCCCTCCTTGATATCCACATATTTAATATCTGGATACTGGCGCATGTCAGCCTTAAACTCTTTCACATTGGTGCAGGGCTCAAGGAGAGAGCACTCAACAATCAGTCCGGGCTCGTATTTAAAGAGGGGCGTGCGTTCATGCGAAGGCTCTTCGGATTTCGTGGATTCCACGCCGCCGGCGCCGTAGAAGTTCATGTTCATCTTGTGAACAGCCTTGCGACGCTTGGCTGGCACTGGAACGGCATCTGCTGCAGCTTCGCCGCCGTCGCTTGGCACCTCGCCTCCGGTTTCCTCCTCTTTGGCCGCCTCGGGCAGCTGTGAGGGCTTGAGATGGTTCTGGTGGTGCGGCTGGTGATGATGGTGCTGCTGATTCTGGGGGTGATTTTCCCGCCACAGCTTGCTCTTCGCCTCGCTGACCAGGCGGCGCTGTAGATTCAAGTACTTGTTGCGCAGACTGCTCCAACTGGTCTTGGGCAGCACCTTGAGCTCCAGGGCACTGGGCTCAATGTTTGGCTTGTCCACAATCGCCTTCTTCTTTCGCTTGCGACGACGCTTCTTGGCCGCACCATCGCCCTCGGCTGGCTCTGTCTTTTCCTCCTGCTCGGAAGCCTCTGCCGTGGCCTCCGCATCCGTTTCGCTGCATGTTTCCTCCGCTGTGGAGGTCTCGTTGGCCTGGTCCTCCTCCAGTTTGACACGCTTTATATCTTGCCCTTCCTCGCGATCCTTGTCCCCAGCCTCCCTCTTAAGGTTTCGCTTGGGCGGCTCCACCGAGTCGGCCTCCTCCTGCGGTTGCTCCGCTTTCTGTTGCAGCTGCTGCTGCTGCTGGAATGAGCGCACGCTGGCCAGCTCGCCAGGATCGGTTTCCACGGACAAAACGCCCTGAACCTGGGCAAAAGCCTTCACTGCCTTCTCCACGGAGCCGCTCTTCTCAAATTCGATGAAGGCGAACTCCTTGATCCTCTTGGTACCCGGATAGTGGGGCAAGGAAACGTAGGCCACCGGTCCGTAGCGGCTGAACACCTCCTTCAGCCAATCGTGGGTGGCATTGGCGGGCAGGGCCTCTACGTACAGAGTTTTGCCATTAACATCCCGCTGATCCGGGAGCTTGGTCCTGCGCTTCACCTTTAGCTTGGTCTCGTCCAGCTCCAGGAGCTGGGAGTTGCTCAACGCCTTGGCTATCTGCTGCACATCCTGGGTGAGCGTCTTGATTTTGTTGAAGGTGAGGAAGATCTCCAATGGTACATCTAAAAAGGAAACCCAATGAATGTTGTGTTTGGGCTGTGGAAGCACCCTAGTTACTCTATACTCACATGGATCCTGCTCCACAAAGCGGCGCAGGAAACGATCCTTGCTCAAATTAGCGTCGCCAAAGTAGAACTCCATTTGGCCACGAATGGAGTTGAACAAGTGGCGCTTCCTCTTGCGGCCTCCATCCTTTTTGGCCGGCGTTGTGTCCTCCGTTGCCGGTTCCTTGGTCTTTTGCCCTTCGGGATCAGTGGATGCGGCCGGATCTGGTTTCTCCGCCGGGGTGGTGGGCTCCTGGCCCTCGCCCTTCTCTTTCTCAGTGCTTTTGGCAGCCATTTCAAGCCGGTAAAACACTAACTTAATTGCTGGAATTTACTACTTCAATTGGTTTTTGCTTTCTCAACCATCTGGCAACGCCGTGTAGCTGCAAATTCCAGAGTGGACAGGTATTTGAACTTTGCTTATCGATAGATGTAAATATCGGCTTTCATAATTTTTTTTTTTATTTTTTTTTTCCGAAAACTTTAGATTTTTATGAACTAACACGTTATATGTGTAAACTTGTAACTATTAAAATATTTATTTCGAAGCGTCTTAATCTTAAAAACTCAAATTATGAATTTATGTACTCGATTCAACTAATAAATTTATAAAAACCCGAACAGCTTATCGTATTCATATAAATACAAATTTATTTATTTATTGCAAAACAAACTTTCAATGTACAACTTTGACATAACTTATTATAAGAGAGCTAACAACTGGGGATATTAATTATTTTATTGCGAGACAAATTTCTTAAGTTTAATGGGGTAAATTAGTTGTTCGAAGGAAGGAGAGGATTTTGTAAATGTTAATGTTAGTTAGGTTTGCAATAGTATATAAATGATTATTCATCAATTAGCGCGCAAAAGAAATTTTGTCATGGAATATTTGGATTGATAAAACGCGAAATAAGTTTAAAACTATAAGTTCGAATTAAAATGAAACTCGTCAGTATTCTATGAGTCAATATCGCTAAATTCTACGCCCTGCGAGGCAGGGGCATTTTCAAAAAATTTGGCGGAGTTGTTGCAGAAATGTTCTTATAAAATGATATATCATTTGGCTTTAACCAGAGTTAAGAAAACAAATAAAATAAAATATATAATAAAATAATTGTAATCGGTCCCTAATAACGAGGAGCAATCGATACTCCGGCGCGGTGGCAACCCGGTTGCGTTGTTTTGGCGGGCGGCAAAAAAAACACAGATGCGATGCTAACCTATGTCGGTTGTACAGTGCGCTACTACAATCGGCAACAACAAAACGAAAATAGTCGGCAAATAAGCGGACGAGTGTGTTTATGCTCTCGAAAAATAAAGCCCCCATCCAAATCCGAGTGAAAAGTGAGTGCCGATCCCTGCCCCAGTGCAATATAGGGCGTTCGAATTGTGCCGTCAAGTCGCAAACCCAAAGGCAAGCGAAAAAAGGAAAGGTGAAAAACGAGGACGCGCGGCGCTTGTGTATGGTGATGCTCCACTGAGCCGAGAAGTCCAGTCATGGAGTCGATTGTCCTGCACTCGGATGTGGCGCGCCTGGTTCTGGGTGAGTTCCATTTCGTTTTGTTTCGCTTGGGATTCCAATGGACTCCCTGGCTGCCGAGCAGCATGAAATTCTTGTTTGTGCTGGCTCTTTCCAGGCTATCTGGTCAACCAGAATCTGAAGAGGGCGGCCCACACCCTGTGTCGCACATCGCCCCATTTGCACCACGAGTTCCTGGCCCTCAAGCAGGGCCTCCAGACACACAACTTTCTCAACGGCGGCCTGGAGGACATCATCTGCGAGCATGTTAAGATTACAGGATTGGGTGAGACCCTGCTCTTCTGCTGCCTATTTCCCCTTAACTTGACCGAATCTCCTCTCTTCAGTGGCCGAAGCCGTGAAAAAGCTGCCCCTAGATACGCGCCTGCAACTGCAGCAGCTTAAACTGTCCGAACGGGTCAGCGAACTGATAGCCAGTGGCGAGAGGAGCAGCTGCACGAATGGGAGCAGCACCCCAGGCGAGCCCAGCATATCGCAGTCGCATCGCAAGAGGAGGCGCTTGTAAATATGGATTTTTCCCCATCCGACAGTGCCTTACATTGTCCACTTACCACTTTTCCTCTAGACGCACCCAGTCGCCCGTGAACAGCATGTCCTCGCCCTCGTTCAGCAAGCGGCCTCGCCTGCTTCCGCCGCACTTCTACTGCAGTGTCAACCGCGATAAGATCAGGCAGAGCTTTTTGGCCAGCAATGAGGGCCAGGAGGCGGAGCTGCAGGAGGAGGACGAGGAGAGCACAACGGCTACCGAGGACTTGGAGGAGGAAGAGCTGCCTCCGGTAAACGGTCCTGGGCCGCGTAACAATTCCACGCCGCGCCAGGGTCATGTCGAGGCTGATCCCCTCGTGCTTACGCCGCAAAGCATGCCGGTAAGTCGGGAAACATTTCTATACTTGGTGTACTATTAACTCATCAACCAGTAAAGCCTCGTTTAAGTTAGCATAATCATAATTAAACCGAAATTCTTTCTTTCCAGGAACTGGCTAGTGCGATAATTAAGAACCAGGACTTTCAGGCGACTCTTGTGAAAAACATAAACGTAGCGTTGCAGACGGTGACCTTGAACAATCCGTCAGTCAGCTGTGACGCCATGCTGGACGGTCTGGTGAAAAACATACTGGAAGCCACTGAGAAGGATCCTTCATTCGATCGCATCATCCAGGAGGTGGTGACCGGTGATGAGGCTACCGCAAATGAGGAAGCGCCCGGTGTGTCGGCTGCCAGTGCTGCTGCTTGCGCTGCTGTCAATTCCGCTGCCGGTGAGCAAGTGCCTCCGGCAGAACAGACGGTGGACCCTGTGCCACCGCAAACGCCACTCATCATTCGCACTGCTGTGGCCGCCACCGCTGGCACCAATGCGGACCCCAACTTCTCCATCTCCAAGCTGATTGTACTGAACTCCAACGAGAGTGTCCAAAAAATGGTGGCCGGCATGGACACGTCCAATGTGAGTTTCACTAGCGACGGCCTCAATCTCAACTTTGCCGATCCGGCGTCCATGCTCTCCGATGTGGAGGCGGCTGCTGCCGGCCAAGTGTGTGTGGACGCCACCACCGGGCAGCTGACGTTCCCCATGTACCTCTCCAACGGCGGACTGCTGTCGCACCTTCCATTTCTGGTGAACAATGAATGGGTGGCCCAGCAATTGGGTCCGGATGCCTTCGCCAACGTGGATGACTCGCACATAGAGATCTCCCTGCCTGAGCCGATAACTCTGTCAGCCAATCAGCTACCCCCCAATTCCATTATCATCAACAGTGCTCAGAAACAACCACCGCCTCCTAGCTTAGAACCGCCCGTGCAGTTGATAAAAGAGGCGGTAAAAGAGGAGAATAAGACGGCCAAGGAGGCGGGAGCAAAAGACCAACCAGAGGAGCAACTCGAAGAGGAGCAGCGGAAGCCGCCACCAGCTTCTTTGGACTCCTCGCGCCAGGTCATGGAAAGAGTGACTCCCTCCACGGCGGGGATAATCAATGTAAAGGCCTTTCGTAGCTTATCCACTCCCCGAAAGCGAACCTCGCATGTACGAACTTTAACTTTCTCCCCTAAGGTTCCTTCTGGTGGCGTCCTGCACCCCAATACGCCGCTCTCCACAAGGCGACCTGGTTTGCTGGCCAAAGCCAAGGAGAAGCCTATTATCAACCATGTGGAGATCATCCAGGCAGCCACCGATTTAAGCTCGTACGAGGGACTGGGCGGTGTGCCTCCGCTGTTCGCCATGGAGGAGTGTAGCAACCAGACGGTGATCAGGGCCAATCCTCCAGCTGCACCAACATCAGCTCCGGGACCGCCGATGGCAGCCACGCCCAAAAGAAAACAGAAACGCCAGGCGGCGGTTAAGGCGTGCAAACGGATAATCTCCCAAGCGGAAACGGAGTCCAAGCCGGAAAAGGTTCAAGAGAATGTTGTGGCCAGGAACAGCTCCGCCTGCAGCGCATCGTCTTCCGCTCACGATGACAGCGCCGAGGCCAGCAAAGAGAATCTCCAGGAGCAGCAGAAAGTGGAGAGAAAGCAAGAGGGAGGCTCCTCCGCCAGAGAAACAGTTGTCGATAACGACATGGCCGCCTGGCAGCGCCAGTTGCATGGCTCTAACTCTGACCTAGAGAATAGGTTGCGCGAAATCAACTCCAAACGCGAAGAGGTGAAGACCACCAGTCGGGCGAGGCGTCCGAAGAAAAAAGATACTCCTACTTCAGCTTCCTCGAGAGCACGAAAAGCATCCATGGCCAGGACTAAGGCGGAGTCCAAGAACCAGGTGAAAAAAGTGGTGCGCAGCGTTGGTGATCCCACAGAGAAGATCAACATCAAGATCATCACTCCGCAGAAACCCAAGGCTCTGAAAAAGAAGAAAGTTTTGGAGACCAAAGATGAAGACATAGACGAGACCATAGATGAAACCATAGAGGAAACCCAAGTGGAGGTCGAGGAAAAGGATATAAAAATGGAGCGGGCGATGGCACTATTACAGATAGTTCGGGACAACATGGCCGTGTTGCTGGATACGCCTTTCAAGGCATCTCCCAAAGGTGCCGGAGCCGGAGTCAGTAATGTAGCGCAAGATGACGCCACATCGAAGGAAGCCGGTGCCTCTGAATCCGCTGCCATTCCACCCACTCCAGGGATGGCTATTGCACCGCTGGACACGCCATATGGCAAGTTGCCCAGCAGCAGCTTTCTATTTGGCTCAGATACCAAAAGCATTATGGATACGCCCCAGTTGAGCGCCATTACGCCCGGATTTCGCTTGACACCCTTTGGCCAGATGCCTGGTACTCCCGTGGGTAGCGCCGCCAAGACTGAATACTCTTCAGGCAGCTCCTACTATCGTCCCGACGAGGCGGAGCACACGGATGCAAATGCGCAGTGCGCAATACAGCAATGGGAAGATATCCAGGAGAAAGATCAACCAATGGATGGTTCCACGGAGAGGGAAAAGAAGGAGGCAGCTGAGGAAGAGCTTGTGGAGAAGAAAGAGCGCTCTATGAAGGAGAAGGAAAAGCCGGCAGGACAGAGGAAAGAAAATCGTAATAAGCAGAAGGAGCATCCTGAGGACAGCAAACTGACGCCTAGAAGACCAGAAAAGCCGAAAGAAGAGCATGAGCAGGAAAAACAGATCGAGGCTGTGCAAAAGGAAACGTCTTCGGAGAAAACTCCGGAGGTTGTGAAGCAACCAGTTGTCCTGTCCTTGGAGCCCACTGTACTGCGACGCGTTCGTTCCTTTGGCAGCGAGGCTGTTGACAGTGCGGAATCCGCTGCAGCTGGCTCATTTCCTTTAGATCAGCAGCAACTGCCGCACTACAAACTACTGCCCGGTCTGCCCGAGGCCATCATCGAGGGATCCAGCAATTCCAGCTCTTCGGTGACCAGTTCTTCGTCCTCGTCCAGCTCGAGCTCCAGTTCATCCAGTAGTTCGTCGCCCAGTTCCTCTTCATCCCAGAGTTCTCACAGCGGAAAGGCGGAGAGCGATAAGGAAGAACCTGAGGACGAAGATGTCGATGTCGAGAATGGCACCAAGAAAGAGGAGATGCTGCTCAACATTGACAACCTATCGAATATAAGCAGCACGGAGGACGAGGAGTGGCTTAAGGCAGCCGGCTCGCAAGATGCAGTGCTGCCCATGCTCGCCATTGACAGTCAGCCGGGTCAACTAGTTAGCCAGGATGGCGAGGTTCGCTATCCCATCCGAAACTGGCTCACACCGAGCAAGGAGCAGGCCCAGGATCAGGCTGATACCAGTGGGGAGTCGCGAACCCTTCCCCCGCCTCCTGAAACCATGGCCGCACGATTAGGTGTTGCTGCTAAGCCACCGCCACTTCCTGATGTTCCGCCAGCTGCTGCTGCTCCTCCTCCACCTCCGCCAGCTGCTGCTGCTCCCTCTCCCCCTCCGCCAGATGCAGCAGATCCTTTGCCCGCTCCACCAGCACCCTCTGCAATTCTCCAGGAGCACCAGCGCCAGCAGCTCCACGAGAAGCGCCAACGCGTCATGGCCAAGTTCAAAGAGCAAGCCCAACCACCCAGGACGCAGAGCAAAAAGACTGCCACCAAGAAGCTCACTGCCATGCGCGAAACTGCCAAGTTGGCCAATCCCGGCATCCAGAAGTCGCCGAAGAAGCGGGAGCATGTGGAGCCGCTTAAAACCAAGGCGGCCAGAAAGCTGATAAAACCGGTTCAGAAAACCACAGAGGCCGCAGCACCCGATCCGCAAGTTGCGGGACCCAAAGATCTGCCAGCTGTGGCTCCCAAAGATCCGCCAGCTGGGGCTCCAAAAGATCCGACAATCGATCCACCGGCCAGCAAACTGGATCCTGCCCTTCTCATGGCCCTCAATCTTTCAGCCAAGAAGCAAGAGCCATCAACGGCTGCCAATAGACCCAAAGCCACTCGCGCAGCGGTCGAAATTGCGGCACAGCCTGCGCCGGGAAAACGTGGACGCCCCAAGAGGAATGCAAACGCAGAACCACCCAAGATCTGTATGCGCCGATCGTCGCGACTAATCGACAATAAAAGTGAGTATTCCGAAGCCCATGAAATGTTCCTTATAAATTAATTGCTTTCCTTCATTAGCTCCTGCTCCGGAAGAGGGCCTTAAGTCCAGTGGCGGGGACACAGCCAAGACCAACGCCAAAGCCACTACCAAAAAGCCGGTAAAAAAGCGTGCCGAAGCCAGGCCACCCTCTACCACAACCGCCGGAGCAGCATTGCCCATGGTGGTGGAAGCAGAATCCACCCAGGCTGCACCAGAGCAAAAGCCTCCAAACCTACAGGCGACGGCAGAAGAAACCAAGCCAAACCCACCCCCTCAATCCGAACCCGAGGACAGCGATTTCGAGCAGGACATATGCCTGAGCAGAAGCCAGGAGCGTTTTACGTTCAACTTCTCCTACGCGGACAACGGACCCAAGTCCAGCAATCCGATGATTCGTCAGCCGTCGAGCTTTTTCAAAAACTACCAGATGCGCATGATGACCGACGACGAGCAGGTGCATACGTTGCGCATCGCCAGTCCCCAGGTGATCAATCTGAGCCAGCAACTGGCCAGCGTGATACGCAATATACCCAAGAAGCGGATACGCCGCCTGACCAGCAATAGTGGAGCAACAGCAATGGGAGCAAGTGCAAGTGGAAAGGAAGCGGAGGTGATTGCGGCTGCAGCTGCTGCTGGAGCAAAGCCCTCGGCCACGTCCACGCCGCTGGCGGAGAAGCCGCCGCCCAAGAGTGCGCCGCAGGATGAAGACGACCTGGAGGTGGCCACCATGTAAGTATGATCCACGATCCTGCCAAAAACCATATGAGATGTACTTGTATTTTGTTCTTATTATTATATCTCTTTATGTTATATTATGATAAGTTATGATATAATATGATAAGATATTTTTTATTATATTTTTGTAACAGTTATTTTATTATAATCTTATTATCATATCTTTTAAATGATATTATATCATTTGATATTTTATAATTTGGTATGACATGATATGAAATGATGTTATGTTGTCATATATCATATTAAACTATATATTTTATAGTAAGTTTCAATACAGTAATACCAATAATCATCCCAACAGCAATTCAGGTCCTATCCGAACGAACAGCGGCAGTACAGGAGGCGGTCAGGAAACCCCGGAGAACTCCGCGCAGCAGAAGGAGCCGCAGAACCAGAACCACAGCGTGGAGATCGAGGACATCGAGTCGATACTGTCGCACCTGCACGGCACCTGATTCCCTCATCGCGCTAATGTTAATACGTACACCTGAATCCGCGCTCGTTGGCAATCACAGGAGTACATCTCTTTTTAAGCTATCCCTAGTTATCCCTATTACGTGTAGAAAATATCAACTTTAAAATGAATTTAACTATCATCATTTGTAGCCTGTAGCTCAGGCCACCTGCAACCTTGGGCCCCTTGTGTAGGTGTGCCCGGGGATCGTTATTATTAGAGTATTTATTTTCGCTGTAAGTTGAGACGGAGCAGCACAACCTGCTCACACAACATTCACAACAAATATCCCAGAAGGAGTCACTAATTTATGTTTCATTACCCACTTTCATATATATAGATTATATATTTCTTATAAAGCGCTGTATATTGATAGCCAGTTGATTTATTTGTTAAGAGCCGTTTTTTTTCGTATTACTAAGGCCCCTCCCGAACAAAAATTTTTGATTTGATTTTGTACTCTGTCGGATAAAGAGAATATAAAGAAATAACCAAGCCTATCAGTCAGGAGACTTGACTATCTGTGGGAATCGAGCTCTGCCTGTCATTCCAGCTGCTGAAATATGCATATTGTCCAATGATGGGCAGCGCACGCGAGTAATAATTGAGGTAATTGGACGGCAATTGAGGCACTGGTCCGATTGGCGACAACGCCAGGACTTAAATCCCGGCGAGAAGTCTGCGCAATCGGTTGGCCATGGAGCTGCTACTGGTAATGGTACTTCTTCTGGCACCTAGCTCGGCCAACTCGGAGGACCTCAAGTTAAGTGGGTGTTCTTGGAAATTCGTCTCGATCGGGAGTTAAATTTCTGATTACTCCTAATAGCCTTCTGGCTAGAGCCCGTCCAGCGGGCTGAATTCGACGCGGACATGGTGGTGGTTCTCAAGGAACTGGACGCCCTGCGTCTGGACGTCAAGGTGGCCGATACCTCCTTGACTCTGACCCGCTCGGAGGATGGTCTGGACATGGAGAGGTGTAAGTAGTATGGGTTAGATAATAAGGTTTATTGAATTATAAGTTACCTTTTTTTAAAAAACTATTCACTTACCCAAATGAACGAATTAATATATAGGTTTTATAACTAATCCTAATTGATTATTAAATATTTTAGCATTTCACTTCTGGGGGTTTTCATTCTTTTGTAACAAATTTATGCTGTAAACTCCCATTTTTCTTCTTAAGTCTGTGAGATCCTGTCCACTGTGGGCACTAGCGCCGTGATCGACCTCACCTACCGCCACTGGGAGGAGGGCTACAACCTGGTCCGCTCCCTGGGCATTGGCTACGTGCGGCTGGAGCGGATCATGCGGCCCTTCCTGGACATGTTCGGAGACTTCATGCGCCAGAAGCGGGCCAACAACGTGGCCATGGTCTTCATGAATGCCCGCGACGCCGGCGAGGCCATGCAGCACATGCTCATCGGCTATCCCTTCCGCACGATCATCCTGGACGCCAGCCAGACCGATCCTGGCCAGAATTTCCTCGACCGCATCCGCTCGCTGCGTCCGCCGCCCACTTATGTGGCCTTATTTGCCCGAGCAGCTGCCATGAATGGACTTTTTGACAAGGTGAGAAGGTCCTTAAATAAGTTTAAAATTACCAGAAAATACTATTTTAACGGCACGCTTAAAGAGGGTTGCATAATCGGTTCCTCTGTAGAATTTTATGTTTTTGTTCTTCCCTTATTGGCAGGTACAAAAGGCGGGTCTTTTTCAGCGACCTTTGGAGTGGCACTTTGTGTTCCTGGACACCCGGGATCGAGTGTTCAAATACAGACGACAGGCGGAACTGTGCACCCGGTTCACTTTGAGTCCCCGAGCGATCTGCCGATCCATGCCCATGCCGGATCTTTATTGCGGAAGTGGATTCACGGTGAGTGGGGCTTTTAATATTTGAAATTCTATATTCAAAATCGAAGTTCTGATTTCCACATGTTCGGAACTTCTGGAAAAGATTTTATAAGATCTAAAATTAATGTTTAACATCATAATACGATTCTACATTTCGAAAGATTTGGATCACAGATCATATTTTTCAAAAATTTTTCAAAGAATATCAAATAACTATAATATCTCTTGATATAATTTGGTGTACTTAAAAGTTTAGATCACACATCTCATTTTAAGTAGATTAAAAGGATCAAAAATATTTAATACATAATAATATATAAGGATTTTATATTTCGAACATTTAAATCGAAAAACATTTTCTAGGAAGGTATATATTAAGATCTCATGATATGATTTATTTTTTCTGAAAGTTTCTGGGTAGCACATTCTTAGGGAGAAATTTATATGTTCTTATATCTTTAAATATCGTGCCTAATCCTCGTGCCTCCCATCTCCTCCAGATGCAGCGCGCCATGCTGCTGAACGTGTTGCGCAGCCTGATCAACGCGGCGCAGATGAGTCACCCGTACCCATCGGCCATCTACCGGGATTGCAATGCCACGGCCTCCTCGTCGGAGGTGGGGGAATCGCAGGAGGAAGACTACAACTGGCTGGACATGGTGCACTGGAGCAACTTCCTGGCCTACGCCTCGCCGCCAACGCGCGTCCAGGATCCCTCGCAGAGCCCGGTGCCGGGCCTGACTTTTGCGGTGAACATATCCGCCGGCTACTACAGCTCCGAGCACGAGGCCAAGACGGACCTGGCCGCCTGGTCGTCGGTGGCCGAGATGCGGCTGCTCAACGAGACGATCAGTCCGGCCAAGCGGTTCTTCCGCATTGGCACCGCCGAGAGCATTCCGTGGAGCTATCTGCGCCGGAACGAGCGTACCGGCGAACTGCTGCGGGACCGCAGTGGCTCGCCCATTTGGGAGGGCTACTGCATCGACTTCATCATCCGGCTGTCGCAGAAGCTGAACTTCGAGTACGAGATCGTGGCCCCCGAGGTGGGCCACATGGGCGAGGTGAACGAGCGCGGGGAGTGGGACGGTGTGGTGGGGGATCTGATCCGGGGCGAAACGGACTTCGCTATTGCGGCGTTGAAGATGTACTCGGAGCGAGAGGAGGTGATCGACTTCCTGCCGCCGTACTACGAGCAGACGGGCATCTCGATCGCCATCCGGAAGCCGGTGCGCCGCACCTCGCTGTTCAAGTTTATGACCGTGCTGCGGGTGGAGGTCTGGCTGAGCATCGTGGCCGCCCTGGTGGGCACCGCCATAATGATCTGGTTCATGGACAAGTACTCGCCGTACAGTTCACGGAACAACCGGCAGGCGTATCCCTATGCGTGCCGGGAGTTCACCCTGCGGGAGAGCTTTTGGTTCGCCCTGACCTCCTTCACTCCGCAGGGCGGCGGGGAGGCTCCCAAGGCCATTTCCGGCCGGATGCTGGTGGCCGCCTACTGGCTCTTCGTCGTCCTCATGCTGGCCACCTTCACCGCCAACCTAGCCGCCTTCCTCACCGTGGAGCGCATGCAAACGCCCGTCCAGTCGCTGGAGCAGCTGGCCCGCCAGTCCAGGATCAACTACACCGTGGTCCGCGACTCGGACACGCATCAATACTTTGTGAACATGAAGTTCGCCGAGGACACGCTGTACCGGATGTGGAAGGAGCTGGCGCTGAATGCCAGCAAGGATTTCAAGAAGTTCCGCATCTGGGATTACCCGATCAAGGAGCAGTACGGCCACATCCTGCTGGCCATTAACAGCTCCCAGCCGGTGGCCGATGCCCGCGAGGGATTCGCGAATGTGGACGCCCACGAGAACGCCGACTACGCCTTCATCCACGACTCGGCGGAGATTAAGTACGAGATCACCCGGAACTGCAATCTCACCGAGGTGGGCGAGGTCTTCGCGGAGCAGCCGTACGCCGTGGCCGTCCAGCAGGGCAGCCACCTGGGCGACGAGCTGAGCTACGCCATCCTGGAGCTGCAGAAGGACCGGTTCTTCGAGGAGCTGAAGGCCAAGTACTGGAACCAATCGAACCTGCACAACTGCCCGCTCTCGGAGGATCAGGAGGGCATCACCCTGGAGAGCTTGGGCGGCGTCTTCATAGCAACCCTGTTTGGCCTCATCCTGGCCATGATGACGCTCGGCATGGAGGTGATGTACTACAAGAAGAAGCAGAACACCCTGGAGATCACCCAGGTGCGTCCTGCGGGGGATTCCTCGTCGTCGGGCGGCGATTCCTCGACGGCTCCGCCGACCGCCACCAGCATCACCAAGCAGGCGTGGCACATCGCCGTGCCGGAGGCGGAGGAGAAGCCGGAGAAGAAGGTGTCGCCGCCGCCCTCCTTCGAGGCGGCCACCTTTCGGGGCAAGAAGCTGCCAGCCAGGATCACCCTAGGCGATGGCAAGTTCAAGCCGCGGCAGGGACTCTACGCGAGGCGGAACCTCGGCGCCTCCGACTCCCAAGGGGGCTACATGGAGTGAGGAGGACTAATATGGTGGTCAACTTGTTCGTAACTTTTTTTGCTCCTGCACCTAGTCCTTAGAAATATCAGTATTTAACCATAAAGGTAGTAAAAATGAAATACTTTAAACAAATTGCAAAGTTTAGTAAAAACGGAAGAAATCTTAAACAAGGAAGTTAACTTCGGCGAGCCGAAGTTTAAATACCCTTGCAGTTATAAGAAATAATCAATGTTAGTAACACCATGTTCAATTTTTAAGGATTTTCGGTTCTCAGCAGAGGTTGGGCAGAGCAAATGGTGTCTCCAAATAGTTCCTAACTATATGATCAAGGATGGCCTGCCCTGCGATTCTCCATCGGTGGAAAAACTTGAGGAGCACACATAGCGTTCGGCGATCTCGATAAGAGCTAGAAGTAACACCGGCGATACTTCGATACATTTTATATTGGCGATTAGATATCGATGATGTCATCGATGTTCTGCGACCTCTAGCACATCTCCACTATTTTTCTAGGGCTGGGATGATATGTAAAAATATCGTATCAGTGATATATCGTTTTTCAAAAATATATCAAATTGATATTTGTATAACCCAAAAAGACCGATATTTTAGTATTTTTGACATTTTTATTTTTAGGCGGTTGGCGCGTTGTAATGGATCTCGTATGCGCCAATTAGGAAATATCAAAAATATATCAACAAAAAATCGCGATATTCGATATATCACGTAAAAAAAATATCATGGTATAAATATTTATTTTTGTCAAAAATATCGATATATTGATATATTATTCACAGCCCTATATTTTTCCCAGCGGACAGGTCTTTGGGGTTTTATTTCATCAATTTAATCAAGTTGAGGTGTGAATAATAGCGATTGTGACGGCGGTCGCGGCCAATTGATTGCCGCCTTCTCAATCGCACCAAGCGCGGAGTTCTGTGGCGGACCGCTCCGCCGGAATCGAGTGGCAAGAGTGCCACGAGACGTCGCCGACAGGCCAGCGCAAAACTCGGAAAACTCGAAAAATGCGTGCTCCCGGCGGGCATGTTAAATCAATAGTGGTGCTGGCGGCACTGGCAGCGCTCCTTACGGCCCCCCTGGCGGTCCTAGGGCGCAAGCATCACCTGGAAGTCCGTGTAAGTATGGGGGAGGGCATCCATTGACCTGGTCCCAGAGCTGGAGCAACTGCCTCATGGCCTAATCCCCTTTCACCTGCAGAATGACAGGCGCCAGTACATCGCACTCAGCACCTTCGGGTTCTACATCAACGGCCACCTGGACGTGCAGCTCAGCAAGCTGACAATCGACGAGGAGCAACCCACGGATGTGGTTGGTTAACCTGACTTGACTTTCCCACCATTGCCTCTTCTGACTTCCGTTCTTCCTTGCAGCTAGGTCTGTCGCTGGACAAGACTACCATTGACCAGCTGAATCCCTACCTGGACTCGCACCAGAACAAGTGCATCCTGGAGGAATCGTCAAAGACACAGAACAGCGGACCCATTCTGTTCTTTGTGCTGGACCTTAAGGAGCTCAAGTATGTATCTTGTTCTGCTAATGGTTAAGACCCACCTCATTTTGTACTCCTTGTGCTGCAGAGTTCGCGTGAAGTGCTCCCCCGAGTGGGTCAACATGCACATCTACAACCAAATCCCCTCCAGGACCAAGCGGAACTCGCGCATGGCCAAGATCAGCGATTCGGTCCTGTTCCGCACCACACGCGATATCCAGCCCTACTCGGCCGAGGGTCCAGATGACTTCATGGAGGAACCCCTGGAGCAGGAGCCCACTGAACTGAAGTCCTCTTCGCCCGCTGCGGTGGCGGGCAAAATTGAGTTGCCCAAGGAAGAGGTGGCTGCCAAGGTGGATGCCCCAGTCCAGAAAGTTGAGGCGCCCAAGGAGGAGGCTGCCCCCAAGCCAGATGTGGCTGCCAATCTGAATGCTTCTGCCAAGCAGGAGCTGCCTGCTCAACCAGATACGGCCCCAAAGGTAGAGGAAGCCATCGTCAAGGAAAAGAACGAAGTTGAGCCATTGGATGTAGTCGTCAAAAAGGAGGAAGCCCCTATCAAACAGGAAGAAGCCCCAGCAAAGCCAGCAGCCGCAGAAGCGCCCAAAGTGGCGGTCCCACCACCACCCCCGGCTGCTCCTGCTCAAGATGACACACAAGTTGACAAACAAAATGATGAAAGCGACTCGGATGCAGCTCCAGCCAATCCCTTTCCACACGATGTTGACTCTGCGGATGATCTCTATGGACCCGGCTCGTTCAAGCAGTCGCAAGAGGACCTGTGCAAAGACTCGACCATGCCGCTCGTCAAGGAGACCATAAACAATGTGAACTATTACGCATTCAACTTCTCTATGCTGGTGGCCACGCCCCGCGACGAGGGCCTGTACAACCTGTATTTTCACGCCTGCCCCAACTACCACAGCTCGAAGATCATGTCGTTCAATGTGGACATTGAGGAGAACAACAATGGCAACTACTTGTCGGCGGGGGAGATGCCCCTGCCTGCCCTGTACTTCATGATGAGCCTGCTCTTCTTCCTCTCCGGTCTCTTCTGGGTGTTTATTTTGAAAAAGAGCAAGTGAGTTTGAGCAGGATAGTGTTGCCTCTGTAAAGCTAACAATTGAATATTCCTTTTTACAGACACACTGTGTACAAAATCCACTATTTGATGGCTGTGCTGGTGTTCCTCAAGTCGCTCTCGCTGATGTTCCACTCGATCAACTACCACTTCATCGAGAAGCGGGGCGAGCATGTGGAGACCTGGGCCATCCTCTACTACATTGCCCACCTGCTCAAGGGCGCCGTGCTCTTCATCACCATCGTGCTGATCGGCACTGGCTGGACTTTCATCAAGCACATTCTCTCGGACAAGGACAAGAAGATCTTCATGATTGTGATTCCGCTGCAGGTCAGTGATTGCTACATAGGTTAAACACAGAATTTTGGCTTGGAATTACTATCCTGAACAGTTGAGAACCTAAGAAATTTGTAGATGTAGACATTTTGAACTACTCTTGCTCAAATCATTTCCTACTCGTAATCAGTAACTAATTTTAATGAAAGAGCAGCCAGCTCTTCAATTTTGTATGACTAATTTGTGACGGTTGCGGTGATTTTAGACTTGTTTGCCAACCAAGTCGATAGGTCGCCATTTAGTGATATACATAAAATACTCGTAAGTATATTGCTTAAAGTTAAGTTCAATAAGTGTAAACAACATAAACAAAGTTGAAGCCAAAAAAGCAAGGAAGAATGTGTCTTACTATAGATATGTGGATTACTACTGCTTGTATAGATGAGAGTCCGAGTGCTTGTTCGTGTTATATAAACTATAAACATTCTTATGTCTCTGAACCACAGGTGCTGGCTAACGTGGCCCAGATCATTACGGATGAGTCGGACCAGAGCGACGCCGAGTTCCGCACCTGGCACAACATCTTCTTCTTCGTGGACCTGCTCTGCTGCGGCGCCATTTTGTTCCCCATCGTCTGGTCCATCCGGCATCTGCACGAGGCCTCTGCCACCGATGGCAAGGCGGCCACCAATCTGCGCAAGCTGAAGCTCTTCCGCCAGTTCTACATCATGATCGTGTGCTACATCTACTTTACGCGGATCATCGTCGACCTGCTGCAGATGACTGTGGTGTTCCAGTACGCCTGGCTGGACGAGATGTTCCGCGAGATGGCCACCTATGTGTTCTTCGTGCTCACGGGCTACAAATTCCGCCCGGTCTCATCGCACCCGTACTTCACTGTGCCGGACGAGGACGAGGACGACGACGAGGTGGAGGTGCTTACCGAATCCGGCCTCACGGAGACGGTGCACCGCGTGAAGGCGCTGAATCGGAACCACAGCAGCGGCTCGGGCGGCATCACCATCATCGAGGGCAACGACGATGAGCGCGAGAATCTGATTTCCAAGCGGGAATCAAGCCATGAGTACGATTAGGCACAGCATCGCTAGTAGTAGATCGAGCTGCATCACCCATATTCCCTGCATTAGTCCGTAGTCTGTAGTCTCCGGGGTCTGATATGTGACGCATACCTTGAGCCACAAGCTAGTACTCTACCCTTACTTTAATCTGTATGTTTTATGTTCGGAGTAGCTTACGATAAAAATCAAAAACTAAGTAATGCGATGGCAATGGAGGGCATAATCTCAGTATGTGAACTTGTATAGGGCAACGTTTGGTGGCGCCCAGCCGCCCCTCCACCTCCTTCTCCAGCGCCCGTCCAGCCGCCAGCCAAGGAAACCTTGTAAATAAATAAATAACTAATTAATGAAACCGCTTAACGGAATACTGAACGCTTGTGACACCCAGGCCCCTTTCCTTGGTTTAATATATATATATAAATAAATACACTTAGGTAATTACGTATAATTTTATGAATATAACAAAGCTTTAATATGTAAACCCAGGGTTCCCACTGATTTGGGCTGTGGCTGTAACTTGTAGATCCATACAGGCTGCAAGATCCCCCTCAACGGAGTTTATATTTTGTGGTATGTTCAGCACTTTGTGAATCCTTTGCTATATCTACATGTACTGATTGCTGAACTTGGGTATAAACTGAATCGTGTAGATCATGTAGGTTCCCACCGAACAGGCTATCTGCAAGAACAATGGATGGGGTTTAGGAGGTGGACCCTTCGGGGACATTGCTGTGAACTCACCCGCGTGAGGAGACTGCAATCCAGTGTGGTTAGGCCCAGACAATCTATTCTTATCGGCTGATGCAGCAGCTGCAGCGAGAAGTTTTGGATCTGCCAAGTGTGCCAGAGGAGATTAGCTAGACCAAACGATACCTCTACTACTCCTACTACAACCCACCTGCAGGGAGAGATCGGGACAGCTGCAGCAGCCGGAATCAGTGACAATATTGTGCAGCTGGTGGGCGATCCTGGGCACAACGACCATGCAGCTCTGCGAGGCGTATATAAAGGCGGGAATCTCCAGCAAGGCGGGCAAGATCAGGTAGTAATCTGTACAGAAATAGATATTGTATATTCAACCGCTTCCTTACAGAATAACCAGCCCACCTAAGTTGACCACATTGTTGTAGATGCTGTAGTACATGAAGTAGCAGTCCACGGCGATGCGGATGTTGATGGTCAGCAGGACGGCCAGGATGGAGAAGTTGAAGGCGCCCAGGAAACACTGGAGCATGTCGTACACGTCGCTGTAGAGGCGCTGCTTGTGCAGCAGTCGCCGGCGCAGGAAACTCTCGAAGCCGGGGAAGCTCCTGCCGGTCTCGCTGGCGAATCGCGAGTACTCCGCCAGTAGGCCCAGTTCGCGCTCCAGGGCGGTTAGCTGCTCCCGCAGCAGCTCCAGGTGCAGCACGAACTGTATGTTTCGCATGTATGTGAGGCACACGAGCGGTTCGTAGCTGCTCCAGAACAGGAACATGTGGTTGGTCAACGGCTGCACCTGCCACAAGCCCAAATGGAGCAGCAGCTCGGAGCACATCATCCCGTAGAGGGAGACCAGGTAGCGGCGGTACTGTTGGAACTCGCTCCGCAGGCTGGCCGCACCCAGTCGCCGCCCCCCCAGCTTGGCGTGGAGCCACCAGAAGTTGGCCAGGTGCCGCTGGCTGCTCAGGGTCTCCAGATAAATGGCCGCCACGGCCAGCTCGGCGAATACGTACTTTAGGGCGTCGTTGACACAGCCGAATATGTCGCCGCGGTAGAGGAACTCCTCGCTGCTGGTCAGGCACGTGATGATCAGGCTGCTCAGCGAGACCAGCAGGAACAGGCTCCAGGCCATCAGCTGCCGTCGGGTGCGCGCCGGACTTCCGTCGCTCGGCAGGGGCAGTCCGTGAAAGCCGAGCACTTGGTAGAGCCGCAGGTGGAACTCCAGGACCCGACCCAGGCGGCCGCTCATCGTGGACTGCTCGGCACTCAGACCTTCCGCACGAAGGGGGCTTATCCGATCGACCCCTAAATGGGGCATTGAAGTATCTATCCAAATTCGATTAGCCTAAGTGGCTTCTTCAGAAGCACTGAGAAAAATAACAGGAGCAAAATTAATCCTTTTCAGGTCATCTTAAAATATCTTATTTACTGCTTATATTCTATTGGTCACCCATATGATTTTTAAAAGCTATATAAACATTTGTTTGCTATATAAACACAATAATATTTTATTTTACTACGTAGAGATAAGTAGAAAAAACAAAAAAGGAAGTTCACTTCGGCAAGCAAAATGTACCTTTATAAATTTCCTTATAAATGCACTTTATTTTAGTTTATTTTCTTAAGTATCAACTAGAAAGTATGGTTTTTGATTAAGTCTGGTTCACGTTTTAGAAGCGGTTTTAGCCTTAGGATACTGGCAATTAGTCAGTTCTTAAAACGCTATTGCTAAGCGAACCAGTATTTAAAGTTGCAAACAGCACTTAAATAATTAAGTGCTTTTTTCTAATGGATCACTAAATTTATAAGTGATTAAATTCTATAATTTCTGAATTCAAGATCAAATTATGTACACTAATGGACAGTCTCTTTTTTATACACCAACTTTTGAACAAACACCATTTAAATATTTATCACTTGATACGGCAAATGGTTACCGTGCACTTTATAAGAATTATTGTACATATACAAATATATATAAATTATAAAATAATTGTTTATTTAAGCCCAAGTAGTAAGTAAGTGTTTATTTAACCCCAAAAATATATATTATAATATTTTTAGGGTTAAATAAATACTTACTTACGTTAAAATATATATTTTTGGGGTTAAATAAACACTTACTTTCAGGAGCTTAATTATTATCATTTCCCAAAAATTAATAACAATTTGTTTTAGTGTTTATACATTTATTCTCTTATCATTGAAATCTTAAAACTGAAATAATCAACTTAGGGAACTAGCAAAAAAATGCATTAAATAGGATCTTAGGTCTTAGATTAGGCGAGGTGTTGGTGCTGTCCGCCTACAGGTAGGGCCCACTGTACTGGTAGCCACTGGAGCCGTAGCCCTGGACGTGGCCCACATTGTAGCTATCGACGCCGCTGTATGTCTCTGCGGCGGCACTGTTGAATCCCTTCGCGTCGGGCCAATCCACGAGGCTGGATGGCCGGCGACGCCTTGGTGGGCCGTACGTGTCCGCCGGCTCCTCCTCCTGGCCGTACGGATCGCTGGATGGCACCTGCACGGACGGCCGGAAGTCGCTGCTACTCCCCGCCGAGGGCCTGGAGTAATCGTAGCCGTAGGAGGGCTCCTGCGGCGCCTCCAGCGTGTAGGCCGGTGCCCTGTTGGCCTTGGAGCCGCGATGCGCCTGGCCGGGCGGGATGTAAGAGTGGCTGGGCGGGGAGTAGCTGTAGCCCGGACTTGGCTCCGGTTCCAGGTGCTCCTCCTCAACAGGGGCGGGCTCCGCATAGGCGCCAATGCCCAGAGAGTGATGCGTTTTTCCTGCGCCCGAATAGTGGTAGCCCACATCCGCGTCCTCCTCCTCTTCCTCCGCCTCCTCCGCATGCTGGTGATGGGGGTGGTGGTGGTGGTTGTGGTGATACTGCTGGTGCTTGGGCCGCGACTCAATCACGCGATACGTCTCCACGCCGTGCTCATGGTGATCCTCGTAGTCGTGTCCATGTGGCCGTTGGTGCTCCTCGATAATGGTGTAGGTGTTGACCTTCTTCTTAGGCGGCGGTGGTGGTGCCTTCCTGGCGTAGGTTTCCGCCAGGTGGTCTGCCAGCTCCTTGGCGTGGTTCAGATAGTCCGCATGCTCGCTCATGTGCAGCGGCTTGTCCAGATCAGAGAGGATCACGCTCTCCAGCAGCGGACTGGGCTTGGGACGGGCTCGCCCTCGACTGCGGTGCAGCTGGTGGGGATGTGGGTGGTGGTGGAAGTGGTGGATCACCTTGTGCGGCGGAGGCACCTCCTCCACCGGCGACTCCTCCTTGGGCACATGCACCTTGATGTGGACGTACTCGTTGCCAAATCCTGTCGCCAGGGGGATCGCCAAGATGGGCAGCAGAAGTAGCAGATGGAGGAGCGATGGCGAATGGGTATGCGACCGGGAAATACGGCTAATCCGCGCCATGTCGTCGCGTCGAGTGGTCATCACCTTATGGCCGCCGCCTTGCCAAAATTGGTTTAAACCGAAGTCTTTCTTTTGTCAAAATTTATATACAACAGCCAATGCTGGCGACGACAAGCATCTTGACCTACGAGCCCGCGGGTGAAATGGGTAGCCCTCGGCCCTGGGTCGACCTGCGGATGCCCTGAGCCCGCTGCTCACATCCATTTATGTCATACAGCTTGAGTTTTGCCTTATATTCTCTTCTCCATACATTTTATATTTCATTTTTAGTACTTGGTTCTTATAATGTCAAATAGAGGTTGCCTAAATGAAATATTTCATTCGATGAGGTAGTTGTGTTGGTTTCTATAAAAGATACTCAATTTCGATTTGGATTTCTTAAAAATTGTGTACAAATAGTTTCTTAAAATATCAAAAAGAGATGTCTTGAAAAAATATTTCATTGGATAAGGTAGTTAGGATCGGGCCTTGTAAAGCATATTTAATTTATCGTTAGATCTTTATGGGAGGAAACACACTCTAGGGGCTATTTGTTCTTATGAGCATCTGAATAAAATTTGGATTTTTTAAATGATTAGAGATAAAGGTTCCATTATAATGCTTGGCTTGAGCCTCCACCGGGGGTATGGGTTACATTTCACATGCTTCTTAAGCATTTTCTTCTAAGAACTATTAACTATGGGTTTCTCCTAGTCCTTGCTTATCTGTTTCTGACTTCCTAGCCTATCAATGGACCTTTTCCCTGAGAAAGGCGTAATATTCTGCCCGATAACTGGGGAAAACCCCTAACTTGTTATACTTATTTCCACAATTTAATATTATTATAGTACAGTATTCACAGCGTCCATATAGCACACGTGGTTTCCAGTGGTTCGGACTCGTATGGTTTCCCATGCGGCGTTACCTGGTAGTCGACATTCCCCGAGGAAGGGACTGAGCAGGTGAGTGTGGAGAGTGTGAGGCAACTGTAAATGTCACTTCTTGCAGGCCGCCGTTCGGCAGCATCTCACTCTCTCTCACTCGCCGAGAAACCTAGCGGGTTTCGTGGGTTTTATTTGTTTTAACTTTTGTTTTCATTATTATTGAAATGCGATGCATATGTTTTTCTAGCCGCCAGCCAAGCAGCGCCAACAACAACGGAGGAAAGTTAATACAAATTGAATAACGAAAGCGACCTGATCTGTTCGAGCTGTCGGGGAAATTACTGTATCTCTGCATGGCCGTAGATAGTATCTCTCGGATACACATACGCATTCATTCATAATCGATATTCTCACTTATATAATAGCGCATGGGCTTGAAGTTTCGCACCGCTCAGTGTTTTTGCCACGAAATCAGTAAAAACACTTAATTGTGATGCTAATGGGCAGAAAGATACTGAGAAAGTGGCGCTGCATCATTATCGTGATCATCATTAGGCCGCGATTATAGGCCACTTCGAAAGCTCTCTCACACAACAAAGGTAAAAATCCAAATAATTAAAATGCAAGTGGCGTAGTTGCATATATTTTGAGTACTAACTTATTGGCATTTCGTTTGTTCGATTCGGTGTCTGAAAGTTCTGAGCCCCAAACCAATCTATAGTTCGCTCATAAATATTGAATATCCAAAGATAGGTTCACACGCTTTTCAGCTGGCATGGAAATCGGCCAGAAAACAGCCAGGGAATGCTGGATCCAACCCAGTTAAAAAGCAATAAATGGTAAGAAAGAAAACGGCGCAACAATCGAAAACGTGTTTATATGGTCGGCGAACAAAAGCGAAAATATTCATGGTCAGTGGTCGCGCGGGACGGGGTGTTTCGGGGTGTATTGGGGGTCTGTCGGCTACACGGGGTGCTTCTAGCACCCACATTACCCACATTACCCACATTACCCATATTACGTATACGCAAAAGAGGGTGACAGAGTGGGGCAAAATCGTTTCATTAAGTCGTAAGCCTGTTAGAGGGCGACTAAATCCTTACAATCTAATATCTGACTTTTGGCAGCCCAGTAAACAGAACAGAATTTATTATCGTACGATAATGCACGGCTTGTGGGGTTCCGAAAGATCGGTGTAATAGTTGATCTGTTCATTTCTTCAGCCTGACTGGCTCTAAGGCAGGTGTATTTACCTGCTGTCTGCAGGCAATGTATTGAAATATTTAGTAGCTCATTAAGTAATAATTTTGGAATGACGGGAATGAAAAAAGTTTCCACTCAATCTCAAAGTGGAAATTTGTGGTATGACGTATTCCACTCCACTTTACATTCCACCTGCAATGAGGTCGTAATGCTGTGACAGTCGCTAGTTATTGATAGAGAAATCAAGCGGATTGGGGCTTTAACATCACATCGGATCCGTTTATTATTTGAATGAAATAAAAATGACTATCTATCATATGAACCCAGTAACCACTCCACTCATAAGGAAATGGTTATGATGGTCGAATCAAATAACCTAATCGCTGCGAAAGAAAGTGTTCTGGGCTAGGCAGACGTCTGAGGTAATCGCGGTCATTAGTGGGTTAAGCTAACGGCCGTAATCGATAACGCCGCCGCAGCGCTCGCCGCCGACGTCGACGGCGGCGCGGCAGCGGGCGCGACTGCGCCGCCTGCCTGCGTCGGCGCCAAAACAAAACAAATCAGTTTGAATTCTGCCTTCAAGCGCTCTAGAACAAATCAGCTGGCCCATTCGAGTCGCCGTACTTTTGTTTACTTGTGCACCTTGTTATCATATCAGCGAACGCGTCTGCTTCACTTTTCATTTTCACGCCCGATAGGTCTGCGGGTACTCTCCTCAGCACCCTTTACTCAGAACGCCAGAGCTGCGAGTTCCCAACCCTTTTCAGACCTCCGCCCGACATGTCCTCCGGCAAGATCCTCCCCCGTCGCCAGGCGGTGCCAGTCCTCTACACCCGGGGCACCCACTACGAGGTGGGCTTCGACATGGTAAGTCCTCGAACTGCCCCCCAAACCCCCAGCGACCCCTGAGAACTCTCAGTGGGTCACGACAGCCGCATTTTTAATGGGTGTTATTAGAGTTTATTTTGTGTTATTGGGAAAGTATGGGGGAACTCCTCCCAAAATACGTAGCACCCCTAGCCTTAGTACTGCTCCTTTAAATATATAAAATGCACACTGGTATAGAGTAAGATATGTATTTGTTAAATAGGAATTATTACGCGAGCACTAGCTACTTTGATACCACATATGGGACTCTACCAAAATGTACTATAATAACTTCTTGAACTGGTATTTGTTTCTTATCTATTGCAATAGACTTACTGTGTTTATAACTATACAATGTAGCTTTCTTATTTTGGTCAAGCTAACCAGGGATGTTGACAACTTTTGCTAGCGTAATAATAGATCTTCTGACCACAATTGATGACTATAAGAACGGGCTGGCACATAGTTAGGATAGCTAATATCCTGTTAGACAGTGTTGAGAAATATAAGTTGCTGCCTTTTTTCTCCTGATGGGCCATACACATTTACCAGACTGCCTGATAACCCACATCTTTATCTGGACTGGCCCGTTGGGCCATATCTAAAGCCTAGCCCCCAGACCTCGATTCGTGTGACAACTCCCGGACCCAGACGCTGCTTACAGATGCAGATTCGTGATTCTCGTGTCTTTGCCCAGCTGTCGAGCACATTTGCTACACTTGGAGAACAATAAGGCCTTTGAGGGGATATAATAATAGGTAGAATGCAAACTTAGGATTAAAGATCACGTTACAGAGGCTAGATCGAAAGTGGTACAACCCAAGGGGGAAAGCTCATCCTTAGGGCATTCTCTTTTATCAGATACGAATATAAGCAAATGTGGCAAGCTCAGTTTTCTGCAGCAGTAACATCTTGTATCTCGCGGGTTCAGGGACCTCGCTCCCAAGTAGGATTTTTTCGTTCTCGATAATAAAATATACTGGGTATTTTGGCAGACGTGCTCGGCATCCGTGTGCCTCCTATCGCCGTGCTCGGGCCCACCCAGATTCCATGCACTGTGCCTCGGACAGCTCATTCAATATATTGTTTAATTCGTATAATTATTCATATTTTTTGTGGCTAGTTGGTGGCTTTGTTTACACAGCGATCGGTCGTGATCGATTATGTTTCTGTTTCTGTCTTTCGGCTTGATTGTTGTCTTCCACTGGCCAACACCCCGGGCGCTTTGGTCCCAGATCCGCGATCGTGTCCAGCGGGAAGGGCACCCAATCGTTTATCGCAGCACACACACTAATCACATTTAAAATCGCCTATTGCAGGGCCGCACTTTCGGCTCGATGATCAAGAACTTCCTGATCTTGTCGAAGCCCCTCAACGAGACCTACTTGCCGCTCTACCAGTCCCCCAAAGGCAGTGAGTACGCGGGCGATGATACGGGTGCAGTGACCCGCGGTGCTCTACATACTTCGCTTCCCATTCGCAGGGCAGATCTACAACGAGACCCTGGGCTCGGTCAAGGACAGCTTCCCGCAGTACATCCGCGAGCTGGAGGGCGTGGCCGACGGCGCGGAGGTGGAGTTCCATAAGGTGAGTCAGGCGGCCAATTAGCGCCCAACTGTAAACGGGCGGCTGGCTAATCAGCTAATAAGCGCATAGCTAACAGCGCTTTGGCAAATAATATAATGCACAATTAAATGGCCATTAAAACGAAAACACATAATTGTCCGCGACGTGGCTCAAATATTGCAATTCCATCGAGCACAACGATCGCGCGGCAAGGCCCGTCGTCGTCGTGGGAGTGGACTCCGGCGCTCTAGAGCTCTAGCGGCACGGGGCCCGACCACCCATCCGTGGGCTCAGGTGGTGTCCCAGTCCCAGTCCCAGTCCGAGCCTAAGCCGAAGCCGAAGCCGAAACCAAAACCTCGAGCCCCGCGCTTCGAGTTGCGTGTTGCCAGTGGCAGGTTGCAAGTTGCCAACTGTAGCCCCAATGACAACAATAAACGCGATTTGCCAGTGCACCGCCCGAGTACAGTGGTAATTGGCTGCGGCGCACGCCAACTAGCCTCCCCACCTATTCCATATTGATGGGGTGGCTTCGGGTCGCCCGAGGGGTGTTATCCAATTCCCCGTCGCAGTGCAATTAGGCGGCTTGGCCTCTACTGATCCGATTGCACAATCACCCCAGAAGGCGGCTAAGCGGAAAGGAAACGCGCTGATAGCTAGCCGCTGGCCAGGTGCGCCTAGCCGGGGCCCACTGTGCGCGGCCAGAACTCGAAGTGGTGACCGTGCAGAGCGCAGACATTGAACTAGTTCCGTTGTGCTGTGGTCTTGAGAATGATAAGTATGATAGACAGCCGGTCTCTTTGCCAGGTGACTGTCCCCCGATTCGGCGGCCGTTCTAGCCGGCCCAAGTAGTTCCTCTATACAGGCTTGTTAACCCCTAAGTCTTAGATATATTCTTATACTCTGTTTTTATCTGGTGATACCGTCAGGATCTGAAATCTGTACAAATATCTTGCATTTCCTTCATATACCCCTTCTATCTCTGGGTTTTTTATAGATGGGTCCTATGATATGATACCTATTTATGTGATGATACCTATTTATATTTTATATGCCATTAGGATCTGAAATCTATTATAGTCCGGGTTAACATTGTTTTTTCTCCATATACCACTTGTTACTTAGAGTAATAGGCTTTATGATTATTGTTGTTTTTTATTTTTAAGCATGTTCTTAATAGGAGATCCTTTCTTTCCCAATAGATCTGTACAAGGTTCTCCTTTTCCCCACTTTGAATGGGTGTAAGGGCTATAAAGAATTCGCAGGGAACAAGCAAACCAATATCATGGGATAATACTAGTATTATATAACAGTACAGCAGGGTAGTAAGATGGAAAGGGTATTCAACGGCTTCCACGGCTAGTTGCTTAGTGCGTAAGCCAATTTGTCATTGGTCAAGGCGCGTTTATAAATAAAAAGCCGTCAAGAGAAGCCGGCGAAAGACGCTGGTGAGCCCTTGGTTGGCTTCTTAGAACCGCGGTTCCATTGTTCGCACTTAAGCTGGGAGTGGAAGTGGGACTGGGATTGGAAATGGAAATGACATAGTAACAAGCCTATGGGCCATCAGTTAAGCGGGCTCATTAGCACGGCTAAGTGGGAGATCAGATCGGAAAGCACCGCATGGGCATAGCTGGTCTATGGCTGGTTCTATGGGGTCTGGTGTGCGGTGTGCGAACATACATTTCGATAATGTGTTATAATTTCTGCGCTCGGCGCTGCGATGCCAATTAATTGCACGCAAAATCGCAAACATCACGAAATTGGCATCGACCTTGGCCAAGTCTACACAGAATCTGGCTATGGTCACGGTGCGTCGCCCTCGTCTTGGTCTCGCTGGGATTGGAATCGCGATCATTAGGGGCTCAGGTGGCGGCGTTTTATAATTCAAATTAGTCGCATTATGAGTGCATTAAGCCGACGACTTTACGATCCGCATTATTGTGTCTTGCCCTCGCCATGGTTGAGCCTTGTTAGCAGGGGCCAAGCTGATTGAATGATGGATAATGGCTCGGATACACCTGAGATAGCCACGCAATTAAGCCAAATTTATGGCACCCCTCGCTCGGCTTTAGCTCTTTGGGCCATTATACTTGGTACTTTGTTTTGTTACAGTTTATTAACAATTAGCTTGGCTCTAACTACACTGTCCCTACTTTTTGAGATACTTTTATAGTGTTTCCAATAGGACAGTTCAATATTTCAAAATGTTCTGTGACTAGGTTTTGCTTACGACTTTGAACTTAACATTAGACTTCGGAAAAATGAATATTTATGGGTAATATCACGCATGTGTTGCTAATGGTACTTCAAAGAGCTTCTGACAAGGGAAAACTGGTTATGAAAAGATGTAGCCGAAAGTGCACCTGCTGTGGCGACTGTGTGATAACTGTGATGACGTATGGTAGCTATGATACGATATCTATTCGACTAACTCAAAGCAGACCTTCAATCTATACAGCCTGAAAATAAAATTTGGGAGAATTGATAAGCATACCTCAAATTAGCCATCCTCTGTTTCCCAGCTGTTTCTACTGCACCTGGATGAGATTCTGCCCCAGGCACTGAAGCACCAGCCGCGCAGCAAGAACCAGCCCACCGGCTGCTCCACGATCATTGTGAACCAGAAGAACTGCGTGAGTGTCTGGGCTGCTAGTAGTTTCCATACATTTTGAGCCAGACGTAATGAATATTTCGGAATTCTCCGACAGCGCCTGCTGGGCCACACCGAGGACGCCCTGACGGAGACCCTGAACCACTACTACTTCGTGGTGGCCCACATCCTCAGCGACAAGCCGCAGGGCAAGTACAACGTGAAGGAGGAGCACTTCATGTCCCTCTGCTACGCCGGCCACCTGCCCGGCTACACGATGAGCCAGAACCACCACGGCCTGGTCTTCAGCATCAACACCATCAGCGCGGAGCTCCTGCGCAGCGGCAAGACCCGTAAGTGTGCCGGGAAGCCGGAAGAGTGGGAGTTAGAATTCCTCTCCTTTATAAGTCCCTTGCTTATATCCCCAATGTGCAGATCCCGCATCATGGTTTGCGTGTAATATTTGTTACCCTTACTTAAATCTTTTTAAATAAATTTAACCAATAAGAACGTTTCTAATACATTTTATGTTATAAAAATCCCTCCCCTCAGCTCGCCACTTCATCACCAGAGCCCTTTTGGCCACCAGCAACGTGGACGACGCCTTTCGGGTGCTCAAGGATGCGGGAGTGGGAGCGGCGGACGCCTGCTCGGTCAACTTCACCTTCCTGGCGTACGTAGAGTGATCAGCCGATGGAGAGTTCCTCTCTAACCCAGAATCTTGTGTACCCCCGACAGAGATCCCCGCCAGATGTGCTACAACGTGGAGATGGCTCCCTCGCCGGAGCGCAAGAACGAGTCCCATTTGAACGTGAAGGAGGTGCCGCTGGGCGAGCACAACTACCATGTGAACCAGTGAGTAGCCCCAGGGACAGCAAGGAGAACTGGAAATACACATGTAATGGATGTCCCTCTGCAGGTTCGACCGCATCCGGCAGGACCAGGCCAACGACCTGATGATCGACTCGAGCATCTCGCGGATGCAGACCTTCGGCAGCTACAAGCCGCCGATGAGCGAGCAGGACGTGCGCCACATGCTGGGCGACGTCTCCGGCGGCGAGTTCTGCGTCTGGCGGGAGAACAAGAGGTGCGACGAGGTGGTGAAGACCATAGCCGTGGGCATCTTCGACCTGACTGCCCGCACCGTCTCCCTCTACTCGGACAACCCCAGCGAGACGGAGCCCCATTGCCGGCTGCCGCTGCTCTTCAAGTAGATCTCGGCGCCCTGGACCCACCGCGCTTCTGCTTAACCCTTCTCAAATGATCCATAAGCATTACGATCTACAACCCATCGAACGATGGTGCTTAACCATTCTCAAGTGACGATATAATACAAAAGTATGATCTATAATCCATCACGTACAGGTATTGGCAGCTGGAGCTCCTTCGAAACCATTTTGGTATTTCTCTTTTAGGGTTTTATAAATATTTTCTATACGCAAACGATTTTAGACGAAATGAAACATTCTCAGCTACATTTTTTTAATGATTAAAATTGTTTACTTTTTTAAAGCTATAAAATGGATGTCTAAATTAATATTTTTTGTTATTTCAACCATCTTAATATTTATGAAATGCCCAATGACTACTGCTTCTAATTTTTTATTATGCAGTGATGCGTGTGATCTATTGTATCATACGTCTGCTTTATTGGCTTTTTCATATTTTTCTATCTTCAACTGCAAAATAATCATGTAATATAAAAAAGAGTTTATTAAAACATACTCAGTGAATTTACCACAAAGATACATCACGTTTTTTGTATATGAGTATGTATGAACTTTTTAAATATTTTTCGTTGCACCAAAAATAGTTAAATTTGTTTTTTTTCTGCTCTAAAAGTATTAATCTAAACTATTAAAATTCCAAAAGAGGAGTACATTCGATTTGTTCGTTTCAGTACTTTGTTATATCGAATGGCTGCCTTTTTATTTATGAAAATTGAAATTTGTATACGGAATCTGACATAAATATCGCTTATTTGGCGTGTACTATACATTATATAAAATTATTGTTTTTATTTGCATATACATATATGTACGTACATAATATAAATAAAAACTATTTTTATAAAAATATAGAATTACTTTTATGAGCTGATACATGGATGGTTTTCACGGCATAAACATCTGAAAATTGGCGTTTGAGAATGACTATTATTACTTTCAACAATATTTTTATTATTCATTTCACACACCTTTAAAATTAAGCATGAAATGACTGGTGATGTGGTATTTATTATCACTCTATCACAATTTTTAAGCTTGATTGATTGATTTTTGTTTGTTTTATAGAGACTTAACCCATAATTATTCGTCAAATACCATAAAATAATATATTCCTTATACCTAAGCTGGCGTCCCCAACCGCTTAAAGTTTAAGCTAATCGTAAAATGTCCTGTGATTGGTATTTATTATAGCAGCCCACCAATTATTTTTCATGTTTTTAAACTCTCGATAGATGTTGTCTTTTAGTTTAGTTTAGATAGTTTTCCGATGGATCCGATGGCTTGGTCATGTCACGTCCGTGGAGGATCCCTGGCAGGGTCTCGGGATGAGTGGGGTAGTGAGGTTGGGTGGTGGGCCGAAGCGGACCTAGAGCTTCCGCAGCTTGCTGGCCACCACGACGGGGTTGTCGCGGCGGATCTCGGTGGCGCCCATCTCGCGATAGTCGAAGCTGCACTCGTGGCGGTCGCTGTAGCGGTGGACGGCGCAGTAGGTGCCGCCGCAGCGGCAGGGGAATCCCCCGGTCAGGCCCAGCTTCTTGCCGCACTTGTCGCAGCGCTTCTTGGGCGCATCCTGCTGCTGGTCGTCGTTCTCGTTGTGGCTCTGCTGCTGCTGTTGGCTCGGGTTATGGCTGGGGCTGTGGCTCTGGCTCTGGACCTGGTCCTCGCCAGACCCGGAGCCGGCACCCGCGTCCTGGTTCTGGCTCTGACCCGCATCGCTGCTGTTCGCCGACTGCGAGCTCTGGCCACCCTGCGCCCGGACCTGCTGGGGCTCTGCGGGGTCCTTGGGGTCCATGGGGTCCTGGGGCTCCCGATGGTCTGGATCCAGCAGGATCTGGGATCCGGATCCGGATGCTAGCGGCTGGCTATCAACCTGGTCCAAGATGATCTCTGGCTTCCGCTCACCAACGTCGCGCAGTTTACCGGTTTTCATTTTTACTGCTTTTCCGAATCTTTCATCCAGGCCCTGCGCTCGATTAAACTCTATTGTAACATATTTTCGAATTTTGCAGCTATGACATGACTTACTAGATGTCAATTTCGGTCAGAGTCAACTTTCGGCCACACTGGAACTGGTTGGCGAGTTGTTTTCTGTTCAAATCAAGTTCCGAACCATTTGCCTAACATCATAACAGAACCGTTTATATACCCATGGGAGACCTGCACTAAGGATACGATGTCGTATCAGAAAATCGAATGAAAAGCAATGTGGCCCGTTGAAATCGGATATTCACACATTTACATTTATGTGAAATCTTTAAACATTTTGAAAGCGTTTCCTGAAGAATTCGCGATTTCATTTTGTTTAATCACATTATGCATATGCACAGCCCATTAAAAATTGGTCAGAATATGACATTTTCCCCGTATTTTTGCTTAAAATCTGAATCCTATTTCCGCCCCAAGAATAAGTTTTTTGATCGCTGTAACGAAAAATATAATCGCGGAATGTCACACCTTTTTTATTGCCTACATCTGTGTGCTGCAGTAGTTCAAAATGGCGGTCATTTCCTACGAAACTGATATGCGCGTGAGAGTTTTGCGGCCAATTTCTTTGTCTTTGACACCAGGCGAACATAATCCGCAGCAGGTGGCTGCTGGGCATAGATTATCTTACTGGAATTATCTTTCAAAATGGCCGCCTTTTCCGTATTTCCCCTCTCCTTCTCAACAACAGTTATTTGCAAGCCAAGTGAAAACTAGAGCTGCGCAACCATGGTCGTGTCACGAGTTTGTTATGATATGCACGAAACAACAACTAATTGCCAAGTATTTGCTTAGGTCGTGACAAAGGGACGCAGTCACGAGGGCATCTCCAATTAGCTTACAAAAAACAAATCAGCTGATCGTTCCGACACCTGCTACACGTTTATGTTCGCCTGGTGTCTAAAATTAAGAAATCTGAAATTTACTTGAATAAATTGAACGGCCTCGCCACATATTTTCAGTAGAAATGCTGGATTTATTTCTCCCAGACACCAGGCGAACAGAAAACATAGCAGGTGGCAGCTGGTAGCAATAAGCTAACTCAAACAGCTGTTTTTTTCAAGATGGCGGCCCCTTCCATATTTCCCCTCTCCCTAAGGACCAATAGCAAGCGATCTCCATGGGAATGAACCGTTGGTTGAGAACAAGACCCAACCAAGAGATGCGCAAGCTGTCGGTTTCATGATTTCGTCACGAGCTTGTCGCAGTCTAGTCACGGCAAGCACGGCATTAAAATGAAACCCCATGCATTTGCTTGGGCCGTGACAAAGGGAAGCAGTCACGAGAGCATCTCCAATTAGCTTACAATAAACTGATCAGCTGATCGTTTTGACACCTGCTACACGTTTATGTTCGCCTGGTGTCTTAAATTAAGAAATTTGAAATTTACTTGAACAAATTGAACGGCCTCGCCACATATTTTCAGTAGAAATGCTGGATTTATTTCTCCCAGACACCAGGCGAACAGAAAACATAGCAGGTGGCAGCTGGTAGCAATAAGCTAACTCAAACAGCTGTTTTTTTCAAGATGGCGGCCCCTTCCATATTTCCCCTCTCCCTAAGGACCAATAGCAAGCGATCTCCATGGGAATGAACCGTTGGTTGAGAACAAGACCCAACCAAGAGATGCGCAAGCTGTCGGTTTCATGATTTCGTCACGAGCTTGTCGCAGTCTAGTCACGGCAAGCACGGCATTAAAATGAAACCCCATGCATTTGCTTGGGCCGTGACAAAGGGAAGCAGTCACGAGAGCATCTCCAATTAGCTTACAATAAACTGATCAGCTGATCGTTTTGACACCTGCTACACGTTTATGTTCGCCTGGTGTCTTAAATTAAGAAATTTGAAATTTACTTGAACAAATTGAACGGCCTCGCCACATATTTTCAGTAGAAATGCTGGATTTATTTCTCCCAGACACCAGGCGAACAGAAAACATAGCAGGTGGCAGCTGGTAGCAATAAGCTAACTCAAACAGCTGTTTTTTTCAAGATGGCGGCCCCTTCCATATTTCCCCTCTCCCTAAGGACCAATAGCAAGCGATCTCCATGGGAATGAACCGTTGGTTGAGAACAAGACCCAACCAAGAGATGCGCAAGCTGTCGGTTTCATGATTTCGTCACGAGCTTGTCGCAGTCTAGTCACGGCAAGCACGGCATTAAAATGAAACCCCATGCATTTGCTTGGGCCGTGACAAAGGGAAGCAGTCACGAGAGCATCTCCAATTAGCTTACAATAAACTGATCAGCTGATCGTTTTGACACCTGCTACACGTTTATGTTCGCCTGGTGTCTTAAATTAAGAAATTTGAAATTTACTTGAACAAATTGAACGGCCTCGCCACATATTTTCAGTAGAAATGCTGGATTTATTTCTCCCAGACACCAGGCGAACAGAAAACATAGCAGGTGGCAGCTGGTAGCAATAAGCTAACTCAAACAGCTGTTTTTTTCAAGATGGCGGCCCCTTCCATATTTCCCCTCTCCCTAAGGACCAATAGCAAGCGATCTCCATGGGAATGAACCGTTGGTTGAGAACAAGACCCAACCAAGAGATGCGCAAGCTGTCGGTTTCATGATTTCGTCACGAGCTTGTCGCAGTCTAGTCACGGCAAGCACGGCATTAAAATGAAACCCCATGCATTTGCTTGGGCCGTGACAAAGGGAAGCAGTCACGAGAGCATCTCCAATTAGCTTACAATAAACTGATCAGCTGATCGTTTTGACACCTGCTTCACGTTTATGTTCGCCTGGTGTCTTAAATTAAGAAATTTGAAATTTACTTGAACAAATTGAACGGCCTCGCCACATATTTTCAGTAGAAATGCTGGATTTATTTCTCCCAGACACCAGGCGAACAGAAAACATAGCAGGTGGCAGCTGGTAGCAATAAGCTAACTCAAACAGCTGTTTTTTTCAAGATGGCGGCCCCTTCCATATTTCCCCTCTCCCTAAGGACCAATAGCAAGCGATCTCCATGGGAATGAACCGTTGGTTGAGAACAAGACCCAACCAAGAGATGCGCAAGCTGTCGGTTTCATGATTTCGTCACGAGCTTGTCGCAGTCTAGTCACGGCAAGCACGGCATTAAAATGAAACCCCATGCATTTGCTTGGGCCGTGACAAAGGGAAGCAGTCACGAGAGCATCTCCAATTAGCTTACAATAAACTGATCAGCTGATCGTTTTGACACCTGCTACACGTTTATGTTCGCCTGGTGTCTTAAATTAAGAAATTTGAAATTTACTTGAACAAATTGAACGGCCTCGCCACATATTTTCAGTAGAAATGCTGGATTTATTTCTCCCAGACACCAGGCGAACAGAAAACATAGCAGGTGGCAGCTGGTAGCAATAAGCTAACTCAAACAGCTGTTTTTTTCAAGATGGCGGCCCCTTCCATATTTCCCCTCTCCCTAAGGACCAATAGCAAGCGATCTCCATGGGAATGAACCGTTGGTTGAGAACAAGACCCAACCAAGAGATGCGCAAGCTGTCGGTTTCATGATTTCGTCACGAGCTTGTCGCAGTCTAGTCACGGCAAGCACGGCATTAAAATGAAACCCCATGCATTTGCTTGGGCCGTGACAAAGGGAAGCAGTCACGAGAGCATCTCCAATTAGCTTACAATAAACTGATCAGCTGATCGTTTTGACACCTGCTACACGTTTATGTTCGCCTGGTGTCTTAAATTAAGAAATTTGAAATTTACTTGAACAAATTGAACGGCCTCGCCACATATTTTCAGTAGAAATGCTGGATTTATTTCTCCCAGACACCAGGCGAACAGAAAACATAGCAGGTGGCAGCTGGTAGCAATAAGCTAACTCAAACAGCTGTTTTTTTCAAGATGGCGGCCCCTTCCATATTTCCCCTCTCCCTAAGGACCAATAGCAAGCGATCTCCATGGGAATGAACCGTTGGTTGAGAACAAGACCCAACCAAGAGATGCGCAAGCTGTCGGTTTCATGATTTCGTCACGAGCTTGTCGCAGTCTAGTCACGGCAAGCACGGCATTAAAATGAAACCCCATGCATTTGCTTGGGCCGTGACAAAGGGAAGCAGTCACGAGAGCATCTCCAATTAGCTTACAATAAACTGATCAGCTGATCGTTTTGACACCTGCTACACGTTTATGTTCGCCTGGTGTCTTAAATTAAGAAATTTGAAATTTACTTGAACAAATTGAACGGCCTCGCCACATATTTTCAGTAGAAATGCTGGATTTATTTCTCCCAGACACCAGGCGAACAGAAAACATAGCAGGTGGCAGCTGGTAGCCAGAAGCTGACTTAAAGAACAGTTACTTTTCAATATGGCGGCCCTTTACTATTTCCCCTCTCCCACACGACCAATAGAAAGGGATTTCCATTGGAAAGATCCGTTAGTTAAGAACACATCGCAAGCTAGAGATGCTCAGCCATGGCGGTTTCACGAGTTCGTCACGAGCATGTCACGATCTTGTCACAATAAGCTCGGAATAATAATTAAATCGTATGCATTTGCGTAGGTCGTGACAAGGGGAAGAAATCACGGTGGCATCTCTTACTAGCTTAGATGAAACTGATCAGCTGATCGGTTTCACACCTGCTAAACGTTTATGTTCGCCTGGTTTCTGAAATTAGGAAACATAGAAAATTGACAATTTGCTCGCCAGCAAATTAAATATTTTTAATGTCTTTTGTATTTCTATATTTGTATTTACCGAATTTAGTCCCAATTCTTTATTAGCATACATCTATTAGCTTAGCGGGCTATTATTATATTATACATTAATGTTAATTGCAAGTTTATTAACCCCTACACTAAAAATTATATTTCGTATTTAATGTGTTCTATGCATTTCCATTGATGACGTCGGACATGTGGCGCTTATACCACTCCCCGACTGGAGTGGCCAGCACGCAGACGAAGGCCCGGAAACACCAGTCAACCACTGCCTGGGATCCTGATCCCGATGCCACCCCAAATCCCGAACCTCGAAAGCGCGTCCTCGCATTGCACCCGTTGATGACGGGCAGCGCCTGCTCCACATTGAGGCGTCTCTCGCCACCGAAACTCTGGACGATGCGCTGGGCCTGGAACCCGGAGGCATCCTGCCAGAGCTGCAGGCGCGACCAGAAGCAGTGGAGGTAGTGGCGCACATGGGGAGCATCCCCGAACTGCATCCTGTCCAGGAGGAGGCGCTGGCCGGCGGTCAGCTCCCTGCCGCACTGATCCCGGGCCCGCAGGAGGGCCAGCGATTGGGAGGACCGGATGGCCAGCATCACCGAGGGTGCCAGTAGGACATACAGCTGGAAATGAAAGAAGTTTTTTTTAAATTTAATACAAGGGAAAACTAGATCCTTATATGGTACGGCATAGTTGGACCTACCACAATAGTTTCTCATTGAAAGCTCTGTATATTCATAAGTAGATCGGAACGACCGGAATATATTATAAAACTGTTATCTTCAAAGCTGCACATAATGAAGCACCTTATCAATAAGTTCGTAATAATATAACAAATTCCAACGACAAGTAAAACCTATTCCACATACGTGTTTTTAAGTTTTACCACCTTTATTGGGCATGTTAACTTCGGCTTGAAGAAGTCCGCCCATATACGAGTAAAACGCACTTTGTGGCCTTGGAGTTGGAATCAGTCGGTCAGTGAAACCCAGAGTCTTATCTCTCAAAAGGAGACAATGATGACCCCACCGCTGCGATAGTCCCCGTCCGCTGAGAGGCGCGACTAATCTCTGGTTCTCCTATAAAAAAGAAGGCTGGAGCCGACCGATCCACCAGTTTGTTTACTTCGTTGCAGTCCGAACAACAGCCAGGCCAGTCGAAATGTTCTTCACCAAGATCCTGATCCTGTGCACAGCCTGTTTGCTAGTCTCGAAGGCCCATGGCTTCGGAGCGGTGGGAGCTCCCAGAACCCTGGAGGGCGAGGACCTGGCCAAGGCCCAGCGGACTCTACAGGCTTCCCTGACTAAGCTGGCCGCCGGCGAAGGTCCCCACTACCGGTGAGACAGTACCCATCAACACCCCTAAAATCCCTTCATTTTGGGCCATCTATACACCCCCAGCATCTCCAAGATCATCTCGGCCACTTCTCAGGTGGTGGCTGGATCCAAACACGTCTACAACGTCGAGCTGATTGACAACGAAGGCGCCACCAAGGTGTGCACGGTGGAGATTTGGTCCCGCACCTGGAAGCAAAACGGCATCGAAGTGACCTTCAAGTGTCCCAACGAACCGGAACTGGTCAAACAACACAGTGCATAAATATTATCCCTTTTTATCAAATTAAACAAATCTGTCCACCTTGAATGATACCATTACTATACCCGTTACTCGCAGAGTAAAAGCGTATACTAGATTCGTCAGAAGTATGTAACAGGTAAAAGGAAGCGTTTTCACCCCATAAAGTATATATATTCTTGATCAGGATCACTGGCCGAGTCGATCTAGCCATGTCCGTCTGACCGTCCGTCCGTATGAACGCTGAGATCTCGTTCTTGTTAAGTATGGTAAATTACTAAATTATTTCATCAGCATTTTTGCAAATGTAGATAAAGCAGGTCATCACTTGAAATTCATTTACTCAGTAATCATAAAGATCCCATAAAAAGTTTAAGTGTATTTATGGGGCTGAGGTCTAACTAGCAATCTATGCTTAAAGCTAACAAAAGCTTTGGGTGTTTCTCTTCATTGCCCGTCTGTCGTTGCAGGTAATATATTAGTGGAAAAATGTGTAATGGCATTTTCGCTGTGGTTTTTTAGGTGGAAAATAAAGTTTTTTTTTTGGCAAAACCTGATTTCTTTGCGAAGATTTCTTTGATTTTTAAAACAAAAAGGTTTCAATTTTTTTACGAGGGATAGCATTGTCTTTTTTTGCGAAAATTGCTAAAAAATCAAATTTTTTAGGTGTGAATGCCAGTCGATAGGGAATTTTGTTACGAGTTCAGCAAGGTATGCCATTCCGTTTTTGGACAATTACTTTTTTCGTCTCTCCCAAAATACTGAATATTTTTGGTTGAAAAATGAAGACCTACTTTTTTGGCGAAAACCCAATTTTTTCTTTGCTTTTTTTAGCGTAAGTTTGTCAAAATTTACCGAATCCTAAAAGGCATACTACATTGGACAGCTAACAAGCCGCGGGATCGTAGTTTTCTGGCGAAAACCCGATTTTTTCTTCGACCCTTTAAGCTGTAACTTTGTCTTAAATTGGCCGGAACCTAAAAGACGCACAGCTAACACTGGCTGCTTATCACACATCGATTGTAAGGTAACCGTTGGTTTGCATACGACACCGCTCTGAGCATTCTACTTAGTAATCGCAGGTGTATGGCCTATTTAAGTAGTTCCCTGCCGCTTCGCTGAATCGCTGGCAATTGCAACCGGTTTGTTTGCCGGTACAAAACACTTGCAAATGGGCCATAAATCTCATTTACTCACCCCGAGCATCCAGATCCGCGATCGCCGTGCCATTCTGATGGAGATCTCCTCCGCTGCAGTCGCAAAGCTGGACTAAGCTCCACAGAAATCGGGGGAGCCAAGCCAACCCGATAGTCATGGTCGTGGACTGACCTACGATACTGCGGCTGTACGAGTATCTATAGGGAAGGGTTGCCATTCATTATTTAATTTATTTTCATTTGCTCAGAATAAGAACCTTGTTTAATGTACTGATAGTAGTAGATTAAAAGGGAAATAATGTTCTTCAGAAAACACAGTTTACAAAGTTTCACTCAGCTTGTCCACAAGAAGCATGTGGCATCTAGATAGTGGGAGAATTCCAATTTGGAAGAGCACTTGGTAAATCGATATTGGCCTTTTTGAGTTTTGTTTTTGAGGCGAAATTGGCAGTCACAGCTGCCGCTCGTCATCTGTTTTATGTTAGCACATAGGTCGCCGATACAGATATGTACATATGGTATATAATATGTGGATCATCCGCAGATCATGTGCATGTGGAATGGATCGCAGCAACATTTTCATTTCATTTTCGTAACATTCCACGCCCGCATTCGGCCTGTAAACAAGTTTTTCCCCGCCACATCTCACCTCGTCTCTCGATCGGAATCTTCAGGTGAAGAATCGGAATCCATGACCAGGCCAAAATCCAAATCCGCATCCGCAGGCACAGAAGCCAGAATCCCAGAATCGCAGAGAACATGGCGCGTTCAAAAGCAAATCAAATCGAATTCGATTCGACAGGCAACCGCAACGAGAGCAATAAAATTGATTGCGTTTAAGTGTATTAAAATCAAATGCGAAATTCGCCGAAAACAGAATTGCGGTGGGTGGGTGGACTTTGGGGGCTTTGAAAATGTCCATGCCGTGTAATTGGCATTGAGGTGAATGAAGTTTGGCATAGATTCAGACATGCTATGGGCATCGGTTCCGATCAGCTTCACACAAATTTTGGAAAACATTCGGGCTTGCTTTGATTTTCACCCTCAGGGAATTCCATTCTATTTCGCATTTCTGCTCGATGAAATTTTAGATAACGACTTCTTTTTTAAAGTAATATTAATACTTAGACAACACTTGATATCAGTCGAAAACTTCCTGCCGAAAAATGTGCTACAAAATAAAGTCGTAAGACCTTTGAAAAAGGGTGGAATGTATAATACACTTTAACTATAATATATTATTGTTCGACCGCTAAGCGAACTTAAACCACTCAAGAATAAAATAGTGAGAAGGCGAAAGCAATTCAACTGAATTCGAGTGCGTAATGGGGTAAACAAGCCATTTCCATTCATAATACGAGGCAAATTAAGCACTGTGCACATGGTACACGTCTCCAATCAGTGGCATTATCCTTCCATATCGAGATCTTTCCGCTTGCAGTGGACCGATCCCTGCGACTCGGGCTATTCCCAGCCACATGCACTCATTTGCATTCATTCAACGGCAAATTTGCCGCCATCAGCCACGCCCTCCGCCCCTGCGCCCCTCTGAAAAACCCCGCCCCTTTCCGCCCGCCGCCTGTTTTTGTTTGCCGACGTGACAAAGTCGCGCAAATATTTTAATTGCCACTTTTTTCCCGTCGTTCCTTGTCGTCGCATTGCATTTTTGCCTACCTTAAAATTATAAGTAAAATTAACAAATTTTAATTGACTCTGAAAATTAAAGAGGAGGAAAAGCAAGAGCCGCAGCAACACGAAAAGCGCGGAAAATGGCACACATTCGGTTTTCAGCTAATTTTCATAGATTATTTTCGTGCGGCACATGGTGGAGGATGTTTCTGGGGGGCATAGTCGCTTTATATGAGGCATGCAAACTATTTAAATGCTAACTATATTTAAAATTTTGAATAACATTTTATAAAGATCTTACTGCTTTTAAGTCGAAAGTACAACGTGGCGTATGAGTAATTTTTAGACGTATGAGTGATGTATAGATATGTATTATCAAGTATACCAGTAGTATTGAATTTTATTAAATATTTCATATAAATTGTATATTTATATATAATATAGGTATAACAATTTTCGTAAATGAGATGTATTATTTATTTATTTAAACAACTGCAATTTATTATACTATATATACGTCCTTCATTGTAAAGGTGTTTCATTTGGAAAGGGTACTTTTAGTGCGACTCCTATTCATTAACAAAATTTGATTCGGCTTTGTAATAAATTGCGAAAATATTATTTTAGTATACTGGCCATTTTCTCTATTTTTTTATGGGCAAATGCAGCGTTTGGCGCTATTTCGCTGCGCCACCAATGTGTTTTCATTTCGATTAACTTGTAATTAGTTGGCACACTCCAACGCATTTTCCATTTTCATTTCCATTTTCGCGCCGGAAGTGCAGGTGAAACACCGAGTGACAGACAGCCTGGAGTGCAGTCACCTGGCGGCAGAATAATTATTTTCATATTTTTGTCCGTTTCTCCTCCTTTTTTCGAGGTGGATCCGCGGTGGCAGCTTGGTGACACGGACGACGACATGGCCACTGGTGGCGCCAAATTCCTCATTGCCAGCGTAGCACAGCAAAAACGCGTCAAAGCGCCAATAAATTGTTGTTATTTTAGTTTTTTCTTAGAGTTTTTTTCTTGGCCTATGGCTATTTTGCAAGCCATTTGCATACATCGAATTTTATTATAATATTTTAGTTGGTTTTTGTTTTATTTTGGCGCTGCTAGATTTGCTTGGCATTATTTTGCATTTCATTAAATTAAAGTTGCTGCTGTCGGAAGGCGAATGCGGAAAGGTTGGCCAATTTGCGATGCATTCGATGCACGTGAGGCGTCTTCGTCATCGCTGCCCCCCAGAGGCAGGGGCGCCGGAAGGGGGCTGCCGGCATCCCAAGTAGGAAATCTAAAGTCTGAAATCTGAATTATGTGACGAAAGGGGTCCCAAAGGCAGTGGCCAATTTGCAATTTGCCGAATTCATTAAGTTGCTTTTCTGGCACTTGCTCGACGCTTGATCAACATCCCAAAAGAAAACAGAAACCAAAATATTCTGTCATCACAAAAACCAGCAAAAATTCACCATGAATTATAAATTATCCTGCATTAATAACAATACTTTATAGTACGAAATACATATCACTACAACAAGTGGTGAAGGTCATGGATCAAATTTCATATACCATTAAAAAACTATATATTCCCTATAACAACCAATACTAATAGTACTGAGTACTTTAATATTAGATGAGGAATTTGGGAACTGATAGCTCAGGGACTTTTTGTCAGGTTGATAAGACTTTTGGCTTCACTGTTTGTGTTTTTTCCATTCGAAACTTGACCGCCAGCTATCTACGGTTCTAATCACACAAAATACCTTATTTCAAGTGTGTCAAACCGAAATATTATAATACTTGTGTATAATCTAGGCGGGGGGAGGCGCTTCCTTTAAAGCGAAAGAAGACACAGAGGACATACATAGGCATTTCTTTGACAAAATCAAAATGTATTTGATCCATTTACAATATCTATTTCTAAGCATTGTGTACCCTAACCAACTCTTGTTCGTTGGGGCACCTGAAGGTCACTCGGATGCCGTTTGGCAGCCAGGATCGTGACCAAATGTCCACATTGCACACCTTGACAATATTGTCGTTGCCGATCAGTTCCACCTCGTAGGCGTTATTGGTGCCAGCGACCACCTGAACGGATGCGGACAGGATCCTCGAGATGCTGTGGGTCATGGATGATATAAGGTGAAAGAACATTATTAAGTATCCCCAAGTTCCGTCTAGTTATAACCCACCGATAGTAGGGTCCTTCGCCGGCGGCCAGGCTGTTAAGGGAAGCCTGCAGGGTCCTCTGGGCTTCGACCAGCTCCTCGCCCTGAAGGGGTATTGGAGCTCCAGGTGGTCCAAATCCTTGAGGAGTGGCACTGGCCAACAGGCAGGCACTGCACAAAATAAGAATCTTGGCGGCGAACATTTTGGATGGCTTCGCTTGCGATGAAATAACAAACTAGTGGTTCAATCGCAGCAAACCCGACTTTTATAGGGGAACTCGGGCTGGCTAATCTGTGTGTTTCAAGGAGAAAGAAGATCGGCTGGGCCTTGTCGACCGGCCTTGTCCCGCTGATAAGGCTTTCCTAATTAGTTATTACAATGCCAAGGGAAGCAAGTACTTCGATTGCTAAACAGTGGACTCCGATTAAGAGTATTTTAGATGTTATTACAAAATTGTTCGGCTCTGAAAGCTCTATAAATATTTGTAAAAATATTAATAAATATTTATATTTAATAATATATATGATATTTATAAGTATTTATATTTATTTATAAAAAAAGAAGAATTGCAACATTTTTTTGAGAAATAGTAATAGTTTGACCGTTGAAAATCTAAACTTTGACGTTATTTAAAAACATCTTTATCTATCCATTTTTACAAAATCACTTAAAGCAGTAAGTTGTACAGAAACGTTTATAAATGGTATAGAGACATATTAGTAGTACAGTTTTTCTTTTCCGGTGAGTTTGCACTGCGCCAGAGCTGACCGGAATTTGTTTCGGCTGCTGAGGCCATTGCTTGGGGTCGATACTTCCGCGGACGTGTTAATCAAGGGCGATTGATTTAAGCCTCCCCAGACACTCACCCGGAGGCTGATCCCCCCGATCCCCCCGATCGCCCCTGGCCCCGCTCCGATGCCCCCAGAAACGCAAAACCCCGGCGGAGATCGTTCATCATCCGCTGATGGGCGGCATTCTTGGCGCAACTCCAGAGCGCTGTCAGAAGTGCACAAATCCATGCCGATCTGTATCTGCAAGTGTATCTGTGTCTGTATCTGTATCCGAATCTGTATCTGTGTGCGCCGACATTCCCGAACACTCGTTTCGAATGTACGGATATCTGTACATCCGCCGGCCGACAAGTCATCCGTCTGCCCGTGGCATCCACATCCACCATCTAGGCGTCCATCCATCCGTCCGTCCATTCAACTGCACGGCGGAAAAATATCAACGAATATAAGTAGCTAAGCTACGTTTTTCATTAAAATAAATCAATAAAGAAATGTATTTGGCTAAATTTATTAAATTCAGAAAGGTTTTTTTACTTAAGCGAGCCTAGAAAATCTCAATTTACTGAATCGAAATATTTGTATTTTATTTACCAGCACCTAAACTACATTTCTTGTCTCTAACAATCAAGTCTGTTTTTGATTTTGAATATAAAAAAGATAAAAATTTAAAATAGCTTCTGAAAAGTCAGAACTTGATCACCAAATTGAACACAAGTTTAATGTAATGAAGATACTTATAAAACAGATGATAAGAGTGGGAAATGAAAGTATACTAATCTACTTCTAAACCTAAAGCATACTGAATTAGGAAGGATCTTTTATAGTTTATTTAAAAAGAAACCCTACCTCTGAGATACATTTTTCTAAATATATTTCTTACCATAAGGTACATCGATTTTTGGATCTCCCTGATTTCAAATACACCTAATCTCATGATAATTTTCCTTGGTGTCTCCGCCTTGGAAGCCATTAAACCATGCGCTGTTCATCAATCCGTAACCAGCCGAGTGGACACCAGGATGGCCTGGGATTCAGGGGACTGTCCTCCTTAATACCCTCCCCCAACGGATGAGCCCCAAAAGCGGGGGATCGTATGGCCGGCGGCGAGCGTTCGCTGCTGAGAAGCCCCTCATCGGGGATCTTCGGGCTCTGCTCGGCATTGTCTGTCGGCGATCGTCGACAGCTTTTCGAATTTTCAGCTTTCCGCCGACTTTTCACATAAAAATCATGTAAGGCTGGAAAACGGCGACAGTTTACTCACGGCAGTCGCGCTACGAACGCTGCAGGCGAACCAGTCAAGACACAGATACACACCCGATATAGATAAAGATACGATATAGTGGGAATAACCGTATAGCCAGAGGATCTTACCTTTTTTTGTTCGAGTGCCTGTGCCTCCCCGCTCGGTTGTTTTTTGTGTGTGCCGCGCTTCGCGACCCCATCCCAAAGACCAAGCCCGCACCCCACCGAGATGATCTGCCCGAAACGCACCTCGGAGCTGCTGGACCTGCACCTGGCGCCGTTCAAGGACAAGGATCCCGCCTGGGAAATCGGCGTGTCGAAGATCGCCGGCCGCGGGGTGGTGGCCACCCGGAGCCTGAAGCGGGGCGAGGTCATCTTCCGGGACAGCCCGCTGCTGATCGGGCTGGCCGCCCACGAGGAGGACTCGCTGAATGCGTGCAGCGTGTGCCTGAAGATGCTGCCCGACACGAGGTTCATGTGCCGCCAGGGCTGCGGACTCCCGGTGTGCTCGCTGTGCGCCAAGAAGAAGCAGCACAAGAGCGACTGCGACCTGTTCAAGTCGTGGGGACCCAACGAGCCGGATGTTGCCAACTCGGTGATCATCCGGCTGCTGTGCGTGGCCAGGGCCATCAACCTGAGCAAGGAGCAGCGCGACCTGATCTACTGCCTGCAGGCCAACCTGGACAACAACCACCGCACCGAGGTGCGCAACGCGGCCAAGTGCTTCAAGAACTTCCCCACCGACAAGAAGGTCATCGAGATCATGAACCGCACCGTGGCCGTGCTGAGGACCAACGGCTTCGACAAGACCACCGACCGGACGAACGACAACCAGGAGTTCAACTACAGGGCGCTGTACCCCCTGTTTGGGGTCGTCAACCACGACTGCATTCCCAACGCCTACTACACCTTCGAGGAGAAGACGAACAACATGGTCGTCCGCGCCGCCGTCGACATCCCCGAGGGCTTCGAGGTGACCACCACCTACACCAAGCTCTTCACCGGCAACATCGCCCGCCACCTCTTCCTCAAGATGAAGAAGGGCTTCACCTGCAAGTGCGCGCGGTGCTCGGACCCCACGGTGAGTGAAGCATGGGGATTGGGTAGCTTAGGAGCTGATGCTAATTGAGCAAGACTCAAAAGGTATAGAGATTTGGAGCTAAATTGAGAAGAATTACGGAGTTTAAGGTAACATTTTTGGAATAAATTTAATAAGCCTTGACACTAGTGAGTAAATTGGAAGATTAAGGATCTTAAAAATACATTTTAGTAAGGAACTCTCAAAAGTAGTTGGCTTATATTTTAAAGTGAAATCATAAAAAGTGAGGGACTCCTACATAACATTTATTTTAAATTTATTAAGATCTTAAGACACTTGCTTGGCTTCATTTAAAATGTTATTTCATTCTAAATAAATAGCAGTTTTTCTAATTTTAAATCAAAAAGAAAAGTCGTCAGCTACAAATTCCTAAATTCAGGTTGCATACTTTTTGAGTGAGCCATGTGTAACTATCCCTAATAAATATTATTTAAATATGTTTGTGGACACAGCACAGTTTCAACACTTAATACGCATCACAGACTAGTAGTTGCGCATTTAGGAGATATTATAATTGCTTCTGGAAACAGATACCAACGGAATTAATAGATATTTGGGCAAACCCGAAAAAAATTTTAAATTTAAATACTACTCCATAAATGCAAATATTTGCGGAATATATTTTAGTTTTCAGAGGTTTCGAATTTCCAAAGTAGTGGAATAGTTCACTTAAAATATAGGACAAACACTAATTATGAGTGCAGTAGTGAAGGAGTAATTCCTAGTTTTGTGATAGAGATAGGATTCGATAATAGTTAACTCTTTGTTGCCCCAAAGATACCTCAACTTTAATAGCACTCCCGTAACTATCCCCCTTTGGAGCAAACATTATATTTGTATGATGATTACTCAAAAGAACACTTATTCTGCACATCTTCTGGATAGGAAACCACTGAAAAATCACTCCCCCTCCCCAAAACCACAGCGATGATCGATGGGCCAGCTGAATAAACTGTTTAACCAATTAGGCTGGGAAATAATCAAACATCTTTATAGTTTCGCCGAAGGCGTTTGAGGTCGGCATTATCTTTGCGGATTGAAGTGCGTGCTCCCAATCGGAACTTAGCCCATTTTCGGGCCACCATCCATCAATACAAGACAATTTCGCAAGTTCGATGCTTTTGATTTTCGCCGCAAGTGTGGCGGGCGCGAAATGTTTCATTAAGGATTTCCTGCGCCCATCAAAATTCATCCGAAAACAATTAAAGACTCGCGGCCAGATCGATTTGGCCCACTATTATTACAAGCTGTGCACTCTGTTGTTCTTGGCCATCGATTGAATTTCTGCCCGATTTTCTTATTGGCCCCTCCCAGGCGCAACAAGTGGCAGGCCACAGCAACAAAACATGGCTATAAACAACTTTGTTTATTTTTAACGGGCTGAAAACAATTCAATTAAATCACAAATAAATAGATGGATTCCAAAAGCTTTTTAATTCGTTTGGCAGTCTCTTCGAAATTCCTGCAAAAGTTGGTATAAAAGAAAAAGAAATGAAATGAGAAATCACAACTCTTGCTTTCGTGTATCTTGTGGCATTTGGTTTTCTGCGGAATTTGCTGCTCGTATTGATTTGATTTTGAGTTTGATTTCGCTGCCCATTTTCGCGTTTGTCACATTTGCCCAGCCATCCGACGGATACTTTTTATCCGCCTCGCATCGCATATGTTCTTTTTGTTTTCGCATGCATATAGAACAGATTTCTTGGCCATGGCCACATATAGCGCCTCGGATCGTAATTTCCCGTTTGACATTCGCCGAGAATCGGTGTGGGAATGCAGAGGCCAAATGGTCTGAGCGCTGCGAGAATTATGCCTATACGAAAGGCCCTCGAGATCGTCTTAGCTTAACCATAAACAGGCTGTGGAGGAACAGAGCAGAGCAGAACAACAGAAACACGTTGCAAATGCCGCCTGCGAGCAATGAAAGTCCCCGAAACCGCTTTAATTGGCCGAAACAAGCAAAAAGTAATTATTAACGGGTGGCAAAACCTGTCAAACTACGTCTCTTATAAGAACTATATGCTTTTCACACAGCAGGTGTCTCCTTTGAGACCTGTAAGTGTAATTACACCTAATTGGGCGCTTCTGAAAGGAAGGATTTCGGTGATTTGAATCGGAGTCTTGCTGAAACATCTTTGCTGAACAAATTTCTTAGGTGTCGAGCGATTGAATGGAGACCAGGAAAACCTTCTTGATTTCACAGAATAAAACTGAAAGTCTAGAAAATTATTTAAAATTGCCAAATTACATATGTTGACAATTTTGATATAGGGCTGCCTTATACTTTCATCTACACCATAATTGTGCAAAACCATTTTTTGACGTGCAAAATGTTTCCCTGTGTCAAGTCGATTACCCATTTCAATAGCCCATTTGTTGAATGTCGAAAATAGCCACTGTTGCTACTTGTCTGCCCTTGAGTGTGGCGCGTGTTGGTGTAACAAATTCCATATATTTTTGAGAACATAGTTCAGCGAACTCCCGCGAAGGGATTTTATTTTTATATATTATATGTTTCCTCTGCTCCAAGTGTTCATCATTCGCTAATCGCTCCAATTTTTATCCAGAGTACAATGGGCAAAAGCTATATTTTTGTAGGCAAAATGTTAATAATCACTTGGACTAGATTTTGCTAGCAAAAATACAACTTGCAGAATTTTGAATTTTTATGACTATTTCTTGTCCAAAGAATAATACTGGAATAGTTTAAGGCCTAGTATCCTCCAAATTTAAACAACTTTTTTATTGCGTACCAGAAAGAGTACATTTTCGCTGCCTATAGTGCAGTCTGCGGATCGGAACCATTAATTATCTGAGTTAATTTACGAGCAAGCAAATTGGCCGAACGATTCGGGCCGAGAATTTTATGGAGATGACGTGGCATCCGACATCCTTAACAACCTGTGTGTGGATATTTATCGATCGCACGAGCGAATATTAAAACGCACACGGAGCGACATTTCTTGCTTTCATTTTCTTTTGGTATATGTCAATCTTGCGGATCGGCGGTGGATATGTGCCGAGCACATATTCATATCGCAGATACACGGCGATCACTTGTTGGAGATTCTTCAATACGTTTCGGATTATTTTTAGCCGGAAACAGAAGCAGAAACACAATCGCTGTGGGAACACGAATCGGAATCGCAATCCCAATCGGAATTCCAGAAATGCGAAGCGCTTTTCATCAGCCGAGACACTTGGCCCCAATGACTCACGCCCCCAATAGCCCCGTGTTCTGGTTCTGAATGTGATCGATGGGCTGGCAAGTGTCCCGATTAGCGATTACCGATGGCGGTGATAATGTCGTGTCGATCTTCGGATAACATGGCCATAAGTTGGGGTGGTTGGGGGCCCTGTCTCTGTGTATCCCGGAATGGGACACTATGGGTTGCACCTTGGTGGAGAACAGAGGTTCTTTAGGTCCTAAAGAATTTCACAAATACTTAGGAGAACTTTCGGTTTGAACTTTTAAGGTGAATAGAGTTAGGACTTCCCTTTCCTATCAAAAAATCCTTTAATCATCTGATTGATTTGATAGTGGGATCTGTGTTAAATCTTCAAGATTTAAGAAATATAAGCAAAAGAACTATGGTCCTAAGATTTGGTGGCGAAGAGAGTTGATATATTTCTACTCTAGTTTTAAATCTTAAAGATTAACTATTCGATGGTGGGATCTGTATTACATCTTATTGCTTTGGTGGTGAATATATGTTTAGTAAATACAAATATTATTATCTATATCCTAACATCAAAATGAAAACCAGCTCAGAGGTTCTTAGTTGGTACATTCCCTTATTCCATTTGGCACACCTCCGCTCTAACCTCTTCCTCCCTCGATTGCAGGAGAAGGGCGCCTTTATCTCCGGCCTCTACTGCCGGGACACGAACTGCACGGGCCTGGTGGTGCCGGAGATCTCCGGCCTGCCGCATCCGAACTGGAACTGCCTGGAGTGCAAGCAGAAGTCCACGCACGCGCAGATGATGAAGTCGCAGGACTTCGCCAGCGGGGCCATCAACGCCAAGGCCAACTCGAACTCGCTGAGGACGCTGGTGCAGTACCTCAACGAGAAGAGCGACAGCTTCATCCCGAGCTCCAACTACGTGGTGATCGATGCCAAGATGTCCGTGCTGCAGCGGCTGCAACAGGGCCGCGAGGACTGCTCCGACGAGCTGGCGAACAACACTCGGCTGCGCTATTGCCGGGACATCACCCAGGTGATGGACAAGCTCGGCCTGGGGGACAGTGTGCTGCGCAGCCACCTGGAGGAGCAGCTGCGTCGCGAGGAGGAGCGCCGGGCCAAGCGGCTGGCGGACGAGGCCGAGAAGCAGCGCAAGCTGGCCGAGCTCCAGGTCAAGGCCGCCGAGGCGGACAAGCTGCTGGAGGTCCTGGAGAAGGAGCAGGCCGACCAGGCGGCTGCAACAGCGGGCACAGCCGATCCTGGCACCGCTCCTGCTCCTCCGCCGGCTGCAGCCGAACTGGCCTAGGTATTCTCCGCGTCCCGCCACATTTTCCAGGGCTCGAACTCCTTGTTTTCTTTCGTGCCCCTGGGTTTTCAGCTCACAGCTGTGTTCAAAAATCTATATATATTTTTATGAATACATACATTGTTAAGGGTTTCCAAATTGGAGCTTAAAATTGAACAAAATTAAAACGGAGATATGTTTTCTAAACCTTAATCAACTCATATTATATCTTAAGTTTAAGAAACTTTTTAATAAAATATTCACTATTAATAATATTACTTTGAACACAGCTGCAGTCAATGAATTCAGGGGTTAACTTTCAACGAATTATAGGGTTTGCAGTGATAAATGCAATTTACTGAGAGCTTGGACCCCGAAAATGTGGAAATGTAGTCCCCCAACAGTCTTTTGGTCACCTCTCCCAGTTCTGTGTTGTGTGTACTAAACTAAATAATTGTATCTGTATTTGTATTTATTTATTTATAATAAATTAAAAATTATACTCGCCGAGTGCAAATTTCGTGAAAGAGTGTCTGCCAAAGATCTGTCTGCTCGTTCGGAGGGGCTTTGGAATCGTTTTGTCAAAACGCTTTTTAATCCATCGAGCTAGAAATACTCGTGAGATCATAACGAAAATATGCTGTGATGATGGGGAGGGAAAACAAGATCTTTTAGCGATTTTATTGGTATTAAAGGCGTATATTAATTAATACAACAAAGAACAATGGCTTGCGAAGATATATTTTTGTAGACGATTTACAAGTTACAATACGAAAATACTAATTATTTTCAGGCAGAGCAGACACAGCAGGGCAATAAATTTCCGAAATGACCAGCCAATTACACACGTTTAAGGCAAAGAGCAACATTTATGGTATCCTTAAAGAGTAATTGCCGGGAGTAGTAGCTTTGGGGGCGAGCACAGGAAACGACCCTGCGACTTTGTGTGCTCTACTCGTAAGTTTCAACATTTCTGGCCATTTAATTCGACTGGCCTGCCCGGCATTTGTTTTATTTGCCATTAAAAGTTGCAGTCGACTTTGGGCGACCGTTAAAGCTGGCGGCCGTATCTATTTTTGATCGCCTTCGCGACCGCCTCCCGCCGCTTTACGACCGCCCAAGTGTATATGCTCGGACTCAGATTCGGATTCATTAGTTTGCCTCTGTGCACACACATAAGCGCTGTGCGGCGCGGCGGTATGGTTGTCATGCGGGAATTGGCCATTTGGCGCATTCAATATTCGATTTGATTCAGTTTTGCCCCAGTAAACTGCTCATTAAACCGAAAATCGCGTACATAAGTATAATTAAATAAATCTCTCACTGCCGCTGCGGAATTATCAGAAACATATAGATACTTGTTCCGTGCGGCTCCTCCTGCATGACCAATTTGTTCGATGGCGATGTCATCTTGCGATCTTGAAAGACGGCCGTGCGGAAAGATATAGTACTGCAGGGTAGAGAATATCTGCATAATGGCCATAACAATAACAGCTCGGCGAAAGCGGAGCACAGCCAAGCAAATTCGAGAGCTCACAAGTCATAAATAAAACTATAATAAAAATGCCAATAAATTATGCTGCATATAGCCGACAATAATGACCCACCGACGAGTATCTATCCGTCGATCCCAGATCTCTCCATCCACACCTATATGCCCAAGTATCTGCTCTCTATATCCCCGACATCCGACATATCTGTATCTGTATCTGTATCTGAACCGACTTGTCGCCAGATGAAAGGCCCACGAACCCGCGGAGCTTGTCGCATGAGGCCGTTCTAATCACAATTTGCTTTTAGCCCCTGCCATCATGGCATTTGCTGAGGCCTGCTGGGGCTGCTAGGGAGCTAAAGAGCATTCGGTTCCACTTTGATTAATTGCACGCGTTTTCCATTCCCAAGCAAGACATTTGTCTGCCTTGTAGATGCCTTCTAAAGGGCAGTGGCCCAGCATGCCGTATTGTGGCTCATCTATCCCCATCACTTTTTACAAGTGGTAAAACCGTATTTTTTCCCGAAAATTGGTAAAAAAAAATTAAAAATTTTCCGAAATTTTCCAATTTTTTACAAGGGGTATAACGCCTGTTTTGCGAAATGGTAAAAAATATAATTTTGTAGCTGTAAATGATTGGGAATATTTATCCTATTTTTCCGGCTATCAATCGTGTCTAAAGTCTGAAAAAACTACTATAATTTTGACATGTCAGATACAGTATGCTGGGTATCTGACTGGTCGTCTGGTTGTCCCGTCCGTTTTCCAAGTGATCCCAATCTAATGGCTCTGGCGCCTTCACTTTCGATTTCGCTGGCCCTCCGGCACAAGACACGTATTTCAAACTACAAGATGGTCTGGGAACCCACCCACAAGATGAGTGAGTGATGTGACAATGGACCTGACAGTCTGTCCGGGTAGGTCCTAATCCGCTGTCGAAAGAGGCAAGTGGAAGCGAAAAGTGGAATCCGCCAGTCAACACGTTCCGTCGAGACGAAACAAATTTGAGTTTTGGCGTGCATTTCGAATGCAATTTATTAGCCAACCGCCTGCATTGTGTATTAATTAAACGCTCTGATTTACTACGAAACGGGGCATCCGAAGCCCCCCGCAGAAGCGTATAATTTATGCCTTTTTAATGGGCAGGCAGAGCAACGGGGGGCTGGACCCCTCGTTTCGTGGGCAGGAAATATAGGAAAGTGCTACTGCTCCGTCTCCCTGCCAGCCGAGATCATCCTATGTTTATGGCCAATGTCATGTGCCACTGCCAATGGCACTTGGCACTCGCGACTCGCAATGTCCGCCAGTTAATGGCCCAAATGATTACAGCTTCGTAAATCATGGCCCAGACACCAGAAAACGAGATGATCAGCCAGAGATCGCGCGTCCAGAAATATGCTCATTGGCCAAGAAGTGAGGGCACGGTTTTGGAAATATTTCCTTAGTTTCTATAAGTGTTTTATAACTACGTTGAAGTATCTCACAAATTTAAGTATACGAGGCTTAATATTATTATTTATTAGATAATTATTATCATAATATATTTGATTATTAGACTATTATTATAATTATTTCTAAGATTATATTTATATAAATCTTTATTAGTTTGAAGATAAATAACATTCTTATGTCTAATAAAACATATTGAAATTCCCAGTTCTATTAGCTTGTTTCAGGTTTATCTTTTTTGATATAGTGAAATTCATGGCCTACTTTTGGGCCCGGCCTATGTACATATCGTGTAGATACATATCTGTTGGGTAAATTCTTGATTTGGGCACTGGTTAGTGTGCCAATGAATGAATTTTCCCTTTCCGTTTGCTTGATTATTTAACAACCCGTTAGTCAATTTTTCTTTTCATAACGATACCTAAAACCTTTTTATTGGCATTCTTTTGGGCTGTTAACGTTAAGTGCTACAGTGGACTCTCTGAACTGGAACTAAAGTGCATTGCAATGAATGTAATGTGTTAGAAAGATCATGTTTTAATTTAATAAGAACATAACGAATGCCAAAAACAGAGACAGCCAAATCAATATATTAAGATGTTATAAAAGAACCTTTAATAAATAATAATGTTAGCTCTTCACTACGCTTACTGCAGTTCCATTTAAACATGGTACAGCCTTTTCTGAATAAGCTATAGTGATACAGAAGGAAGCACAAATAATTGATAAATACATGAGAGGCGGTTGTGGCACGTCTTGAAATTCAATATCTACACGGAAAAAAGATACAAGGTAGTACCTACAGTTACATTACTAATGTCTCATGATAACATATCCCATATAAACACGGGTTTCATTGAAAGCGCTTTGCTCAGGTACTTTTTGAATGTTTTAAGTCAAGCAGACTTTGTTATAGCTTAGATTTTAGATTTTTTCCAAGTGATCAACAATGTAGCAACTAGAACGAGAGTTTTGCAAGCCAGGCAAATACGGTCGTGTGTTTACATGGGCGGAGCTGTAATATGCCGCAAAGTGAGTCAACACATACCGCTTAGTTATACAGCTTTGTTATATCTTTAAATGCTTTAAACTTAAAATTCAAATAATTTTTACATTTGTTATCTGCAAATTGGGATTAAGGATTAACGCTTTAGGTCAAAATAGTATTACATTCCTATTATTAAATATATTATTTATTGTTATTTTTAAATATATTTTGATTATATTATCACTTAACCTTGTGGGCTAAGCTGCCCAATACAAATAATTAGGTACTATGCAAAAGGCTATACTATTCAAAATAGTAATGTGTATTTCGTTGTGGCGTTGGTTACTATTTAATAGTACAACTAGTAAAACTACCATAAAATATTAGGGAAATATTCAGTACTAAGACTACCATAAAATATGTATCCCTTGGATCTTGGTGTTGCGACAGTAACTATTTCGTTGGTAAAATTAACTATTTAAAGGTAAATAGTAACACTACCACAAAATAGTATTTTTTGAAGTGTACTTTGTTGTTGTTACTTAACTTTTCAAATAACTATACAATTTATTGCCTAGGTTAGTGGAACCTCTCCATAGAGGAAACCTTTTTGGGGGAGTCTGGATGCCTAAGCCCCCCTTTGCTGAGCCCCTGGGCACTCTATATGTATATCAGCTGTGCGCGATTGGCAGATGGCAGCGACGTCGACGTCGACCGAGTCGACTTCGATTTGGAAATCGTTCTCCAAGAGCATTTTCAATTTGGCGTTTCCAGTGTGAAGACCAATTTAAGTTTTCCGCGCGTGTTTTGTTGACTTTGTGTGTGCTAGTGTCACCGATTTTCGTCGGTTTGAGCCACGATTTTTTTTCTGTGCCTATTCAAACGTTTCCGCCTTCAAGTGTTCATAAATTAGCCAATAAACGTTCCTTCCATCGGTATGTATTTCGGCCACTAATCTTCATGCAATACTTGATACTGTTGGTGGCCAGAAACAAGGAAACAACAAGAAACGCCCATAAAAACAAACTAAACGAAACCCAATTCAGGCTTAAGCAGCTCGAGTTCTGAACTTGTTTTCGCATTTCGCCATTAGCATATACCTAATATGAAAACATATTCAAAACTTGCCGGACCACAGAGCCGAACTGATAATGGAATGGAATCGGGGTGACGGGGCGCATAGGACGGCTGCTGGGGGTTCAACTATTATGTCAAAAATAAAAATATTCTAATCAGCGATGGAGTGTGTGCGCGAGCGAGAGGGGCGGTCTGAAGAGCGAGAGAGCGCGTGTTACAAAATATTAATTAAATTAGGCATCGTAAGCGAAGGCCTCTGGGTAAATTGAACTTGTTAACGATAAACCAGCTAACTTGGAACGGGAGTCGTGTTCTAGACAAATAAGTAGTTACAGGCCATTGACCCACATTTTATGAAGAATATATGCGATGGTGCCATTTCTATGGCAGTGCGCCCAATCAGCCCAAGTTCCTACGTACATAAAACGCGAATTTTACGCGACTAGGGGCTTTTAAAGTAGTTCAATCAATTTTGAAGATGTATATTATATGCGTATTAGGATTTCGTTTTGGGAAAATTAACGATTGTACGATTTGTACGATACAAAAATTGTCCATTTGGAAAATAAATCCTTCTTAGGTATAATATTTACCTTTTCTCAAGAAATACAAGGCATATATATATGTTTATTATTTTGTTTACAATCGAACCCAGCACGTGTTGATCATGTGTATAAGACAATGTGTATAAAAATACGCCTCGACTTGAAGTTTTTGCCCAATTATCGCTGAGAATAACGAAACGGGCCCCCATTATCGTGACCTTCACCCGTCCCTAATCTTCGACGGTCTTCGAGGGGTGGCCCCATTTATTTCGGGACGCAAACTATTCGAAAAGGCAAATAGAAATTCAGGGTGGTGCCACAATGAGCCCGAACCATAATCATAATCTCCGCTGGCGTCGCAACCTTGACTGATAAATGATAAGGCCCTTATAAATGATAACACCCATGGTGGTGCCATAAGTGCACATAGATACAGCCGGCGTCTGGCCAAGATCGGTCCGAGTGCGGCTCCGATAAGACCAACAGACAAGATTAGTGTACAGTACTACTAAGCGACGGGGAAGGTGTGAGCTAAGAGCTACAAGTTAGGGGATCCCCACGTTGCGTCCACTACCAATGCAAGTCCCTCTCTTTCGCCCTCCAGGAGAACGCCAAGATGAGTCCGCCCCAACTGCTGAGCAAGGACTCCCCCGACATTGAGGTAGGCTCATCCCTCTGCTACACCTAAGAAAATAGATCATAAACATCATAAACGATTATACAAAAATTACAGCGAACATTTAATTTTGAAGCTTCTTGGCTCTTGTTTAATCTTTAGAGGTCTTGAGATACGATCCCAATCGCTGAACTTCGAATATTGTGATATAAAGCATGTATTAGCTTATCTAATGTGCATTTCTAACATTTTAAGTTGATTCTACTTCTTCGTTTATAAAATGTGACAAGAAATTCTGCTCAGTATGCCGCATGTTCTAATTCGTTACAAAAAACATTAAAAAAAATATTTATATGTATGATATATTGTTCTAAAATTAGTTTCCATATTTAAATAAATAGAAGCATGGCATAAAATATTTAAGTTGAATATGAAATCGTTAGATTGACCATGTTTATTTGGTTATTCCCGATCCGCAGGACCTGCTGTCTCTGAATCCGCGTGTGAAGACGCAGTGCTCGGTGGTGCCCACCAAGCAGACGAAGGAGAACAAGCGCCACTGGAAGCGGAACAGCGACCATGCCGCCCCGCCGTGCACCACGCTGGCCAACGACTTCTCGGACATCAAGCACACCACGCTGTCGGAGCGCGGCGCCCTGGAGGAGGCGGCCCGGTGCCTGAAGTGCGCCGATGCGCCGTGCCAGAAGTCCTGCCCCACGCAGCTGGACATCAAGAGCTTCATCACGAGCATCGCCAACAAGAACTTCTACGGGGCCGCCAAGGCCATCTTCTCGGACAATCCGCTGGGCCTGACCTGCGGCATGGTCTGCCCCACCAGCGACCTCTGCGTGGGCGGATGCAATCTGCAGGCCTCCGAGGCGGGCGGCATCAACATTGGCGGCCTGCAGCAGTTCGCCACCGAGGTGTTCAAGAAGATGGGCGTGCGCCAGCGGCGCACTCCGCAGGCGGAGGCCAATCCGCTGCTGGAGAAGATCGCCCTGGTGGGCGGCGGACCCGCGTCGCTGTCCTGCGCCACCTTCCTGGCTCGCCTGGGCTACCGCAACGTGACCATCTACGAGCGGCGGAGCTACCTGGGCGGCCTGAGTGCCTCCGAGATCCCCCAGTACCGGCTGCCCATCGATGCGGTCAACTTCGAGATCGATCTGGTCAAGAATCTGGGCGTGCGCATCGAGACGGGTCGCTCCCTGGGCACCCAGGATCTGACCATCCAAGGGCTCCTCGCCGAGGGCCACGATGCGGTCTTCGTGGGCATTGGCCTGCCGGAGCCCAAGTTAAATCCCATCTTTGCGGGTCTGGAGCCCAGCAACGGCTTCTACACTTCCAAGAACTTCCTGCCCCTGGTGTCGGATGGCTCCAAGCCGGGGCTGTGTGCTTGCAAGGCGGCTGCCGGCCTGCCCAAGCTCCATGGCAATGTCATCGTCCTGGGCGCCGGCGACACGGCCTTCGACTGCGCCACCTCCGCCCTGAGATGCGGTGCTCGTCGCGTCTTCGTCGTCTTCCGCAAGGGATCCTCGGGAATCCGAGCGGTGCCCGAGGAGGTGGAGCTGGCTAGGAATGAGCGCTGCGAACTGCTGCCCTACCTCAGTCCCCGCAAGGTGATTGTCAAGGATGGCCTCATCACCGCCATGGAGTTCTGTCGCACCGAGCAGAACGAGCAGGACGAGTGGGTGGAGGATGAGGAGCAGACGCAGCGGCTGAAGGCCAACTTCGTGATCTCCGCCTTTGGATCCGGCTTGGAGGACACAGATGTCAGGGAGGCCCTTGCTCCCCTGCAATTCCGTGGTGAATTGCCCGTAGTGGACAGGATTACCATGCAGAGCAGCCTGAAGCAGGTGTTCCTGGGCGGAGATCTCGCCGGAGTGGCCAACACCACGGTGGAGTCGGTCAACGACGGCAAGGTGGCCGCCTGGAGCATCCACTGTCAGCTGCAGGGCCTCCCGCTGGACACCCCAGCCGCCCTGCCACTCTTCTACACGGACATCGATGCCGTGGACATATCGGTTGAGATGTGCGGCCTCCGGTTCGAGAATCCCTTCGGCCTGGCCTCCGCTCCGCCCACCACCAGCACGGCCATGATCCGGCGCGCCTTCGAGCAAGGCTGGGGCTTCGTGGTCACCAAAACCTTCGGCCTGGACAAGGATCTGGTCACCAATGTGTCGCCGCGCATCGTCCGGGGCACCACTTCGGGCTACAAGTACGGCCCGCAGCAGGGATGCTTCCTCAACATCGAGCTCATCTCGGAGAAGCGCGCCGAGTACTGGCTGCGCTCCATTGGCGAGCTCAAGCGGGACTTCCCAGAGAAGATCGTGATAGCCAGCATCATGTGCAGCTTTAACGAGGAGGACTGGACCGAGCTGGCTATCAAGGCGGAGCAATCGGGCGCAGATGCCCTCGAGCTGAACCTCTCGTGCCCTCATGGCATGGGTGAGCGGGGTATGGGTCTGGCCTGCGGCCAGGATCCCCAGCTAGTGGAGCAGATCTCGCGCTGGGTGCGAAGGGCGGTCAAGTTGCCGTTCTTCATCAAGCTGACGCCCAACATCACGGACATCGCCTCCATTGCCGAGGCGGCGAAGAGGGGCGGAGCCGACGGAGGATCAGCCATCAACACGGTCCAGGGACTGATGGGCCTGAAGGCGGATAGCACCGCCTGGCCGGCGATTGGCAAGGAGCAGCGCACCACCTATGGCGGCGTTTCCGGAAACGCCACTCGTCCCATGGCCCTGAAGGCCATCTCCGACATTGCCAAACGGGTGCCCGGATTCCCCATCCTCGGCATCGGCGGCATCGACTCTGGCGAGGTGGCTCTGCAGTTCATCCATGCGGGCGCCACCGTCCTGCAGATCTGCTCCTCCGTCCAGAACCAGGACTTCACCGTCATCGAGGACTACTGCACGGCGCTGAAGGCCCTGCTTTACCTCAAGGCCAACCCGCCGCCAGTCGACGGACCCTTCTGGGACGGCCAGTCGCCACCCACTCCAGTGCACCAGAAGGGCAAGCCGGTGGTCCGGCTCACGGGCGAGGGCAACGCCACGCTGGGATTCTTCGGTCCCTACCAGCGGCAGCGGGACCTCAAGCTGGCCGACCTGCGCCGGCAAAAGGGTGCCCTCTGGGACGCCGAGCAGGTGAAGAGCACTCCGCCAGCGGAGGATGGAGTCCCCAAGCCGGCGCCCAGGATCAAGGACGTCATCGGCGCCGCACTGGACAAGATCGGCACGTACAACAAGCTGGACAACAAGCAGCAGAAGGTGGCGCTCATCGACGACGTGAGTTGGGAAATTAGGAAGCCTAACAATTAATTGAAACCCTCTCCAACCTTTACCTCTTCCAGGACATGTGCATCAACTGCGGAAAGTGCTACATGACGTGCGCCGACTCCGGCTACCAGGCCATCGAGTTCGACAAGGACACGCACATTCCGCACGTGAACAACGACTGCACGGGCTGCACTCTCTGCGTCTCCGTGTGCCCCATCATCGACTGCATCACGTGGGTTTCAGAGAATCCCCTTCATCGTCTTTCATCTAACACATTTCCCCTTCCCTTCCTAATTTCCAGCATGGTGCCCAAGAAGATCCCGCACGTGATCAAGAGAGGAGTCGAGGAGAAGACCTTCTACACCCACGCCCTCAGCCAGTGCCAGTAAATGTCCATAGTTATACGATAAATTGATATTAAACACAATCTATGTATGTATTTCAATAAAATTCCACACATGTGCCGAAAGCAACCACTGTCAAAATTTTGCGAACAAAAAAATACCTTTTGGCCATCGTTTTGCAAACAAGGGGTGAGGTATGCAATACCACGTCTGACATCCCGCTACCAACTTTTCGGCCAAAAAAATTAGCTAGCTTGCAAATCAATTTGCGAAACTGCGACCGATTATGCAGCTTGTTAGCTGTTCCAAACAGTGCCTCTTTTAGGCTTCGGTCAACTTTTGACCAACTTACTCTAAAAAAGAAAAAAATCGGGTTTTCGCCAAAAAAAACTAGGTCCTCATTTTCCAACCAAAAGTATTCAGTATTTTGGGCGCAACAAAAAAATTAATTGTCCAAAAACGGAATGACATACCTTGCTGAACTCGTAACAAAATTCCCTATCAAGTGACATTCTCACCCAAAAAATTTTATTTTTGACCAATTTTCGCAAAAAAAGAAAAATGAAAATTTCGAAAAAAATTTTGTTAGAAGAATCTGCGAAGAAAGAACTGCGATGGATTGTGCGGCTTCTTAGCTGTCCAATATAGTATGCCTTTAAGGATTCGGTCAATTTTTGACCAACTTACGCTAAAAAAGGGAATGAAAAAAATCGGGGTTTCGCCAAAAAACTAGATCCTCATTTTCCAACCCAAAATATTCAGTATTTTGGGAGAAACAAAAAAAGTAATTGTCCAAAAACGGAATGACATACCTTGCTGAACTCGTAACAAAATTCCCTATCAAGTGACATTCACACCCAAAAAATTTTATTTTTGACCAATTTTCGCAAAAAAAGACGATGCTACCCCTTGTAAAAAAATGAAAATTTCGAAAAAATTTTTGTTAGAAGAATCTGCGAAGAAAGAACTGCGATGGATTGTGCGGCTTCTTAGCTGTCCAATATAGTATGCCTTTTAGGATTCGGTCAATTTTTGACCAACTTACGCTAAAAAAGGGAATGAAAAAAATCGGGGTTTCGCCAAAAAACTAGATCCTCATTTTCCAACCCAAAATATTCAGTATTTTGGGAGAAACAAAAAAAGTAATTGTCCAAAAACGGAATGACATACCTTGCTGAACTCGTAACAAAATTCCCTATCAAGTGACATTCACACCCAAAAAATTTTATTTTTGACCAATTTTCGCAAAAAAAGACGATGCTACCCCTTGTAAAAAAATGAAAATTTCGAAAAAATTTTTGTTAGAAGAATCTGCGAAGAAAGAACTGCGATGGATTGTGCGGCTTCTTAGCTGTCCAATATAGTATGCCTTTTAGGATTCGGTCAATTTTTGACCAACTTACGCTAAAAAAGGGAATGAAAAAAATCGGGGTTTCGCCAAAAAACTAGATCCTCATTTTCCAACCCAAAATATTCAGTATTTTGGGAGAAACAAAAAAAGTAATTGTCCAAAAACGGAATGACATACCTTGCTGAACTCGTAACAAAATTCCCTATCAAGTGACATTCACACCCAAAAAATTTTATTTTTGACCAATTTTCGCAAAAAAAGACGATGCTACCCCTTGTAAAAAAATGAAAATTTCGAAAAAATTTTTGTTAGAAGAATCTGCGAAGAAAGAACTGCGATGGATTGTGCGGCTTCTTAGCTGTCCAATATAGTATGCCTTTTAGGATTCGGTCAATTTTTGACCAACTTACGCTAAAAAAGGGAATGAAAAAAATCGGGGTTTCGCCAAAAAACTAGATCCTCATTTTCCAACCCAAAATATTCAGTATTTTGGGAGAAACAAAAAAAGTAATTGTCCAAAAACGGAATGACATACCTTGCTGAACTCGTAACAAAATTCCCTATCAAGTGGCATTCACACCCAAAAAATTTTATTTTTGACCAATTTTCGCAAAAAAAGACGATGCTACCCCTTGTAAAAAAATTGAAAATGTCGAAAATTTTTTTGTTTTAAGAATCTGCGAAGAAAGTTCTGCGATGGATTGTGCGGCTTGTTAGCTGTCCAATATAGTATGCCTTTTAGGATTTGGTCAATTTTTGACCAACTTACGCTAAAAAAGGGAATGAAAAAAAATCGGGTTTACGCCGAAAAAGTAGGTCCTTATTTTCCAACCCAAAATATTCAGTATTTTGGGCGCAACAAAAAAATTAATTGTCCAAAAACGGAATGACATACCTTGCTGAACTCGTAACAAAATTCCCTATCAAGTGGCATTCACACCTAAAAAATTGTATTTTTTACCAATTTTCGCACAAAAGGACGATGTTACCTACCCCTTGTAAAAAAATGGAAAATTTCGAAAATTTTTTTGTTTTAAGAATCTGCGAAGAAAGAACTGCGATCGATTATGCGACTTGTTAGCTGTCCCAAATAGTGCCTATTTTAGGTTTCGGACAATTTTTGACCAACTTACGCTACAAAAGGGCAAAGAAAAAAATCGGGTTTACGCCGAAAAAGTAGGTCCTTATTTTTCAACCCAAAATATTCAGTATTTTGGGCGAAACAAAAAACTCTGATATTTGAAACGTAACGATTTCTGTGTTTTCCACCCCTGAGCTCAAGCGATACCATCGCCTCCAATCAGCTGTTGGTCGATACTGAAAAGTTTAGGAAAAACGCAACTGCGTAGAAATTAGGCAGCAGCCGTTCGGGTTGTGGCAACAAAATAGGTTTAGTCAGTTGGACTTGAAAAAGCTGTTGTAGAAACTCGAACAAAATTCCACGTAGATTTGAAAAGGTGTTCGGAACCCGGGACTATCATCAGACAGAGCACTGCTGCTCCAGCCGCCAGCGAAGGTGAGTGTTTGTGTTACCTTGGGCAGCTTTGCGTCCGAAATAGCACCGATTGCCAGCGGATTCTACGCATTTGCAGAAGCCGATGATATAATAATGTCGCGCTCTTTGAGTCGCGTACTGGGCACCTTCAGCCCCGCCACCGGAACTGGGGCACCCAACAGACTGACGCCCCTGCGTGGACTCCTTGGCACTGTGGTGCCAGTGGCCGGGTACTCGAAGCGGAATGGACCCCCCTCGGATGCCGGCGAACCCTTCAAGACGGTCTCCAAGTCGCGGGACCTCGACGGCGACGATGATCTCCACAGCCTGGAGAGCGAGCCCAACTGGGAGCTGACCGCGGACCGCAGCAACCGCTTCTACCTGCCCAATGCCACCGGACCCGCCTGGCAGGGCGACACCACCACCGTGGGCCTGCTCACCCCGCTCGGCCAGCTGGTCAACTTCCTCAAGGAGGCCAACGCGGACAAGTCGCGTCTGGAGTTCGCCTGCTGCCAGTGCCCCATCCTCATCCGCGAGTCGCTCGTGGAGCTCTTTCCCGTGCGCGTCGTGGCGCAGCGGGATTCGGCCATCACCATGCTCGTCCTCAGCTACGAGGGGGACATCGAGATGGGCGCCGCCAAGGTGAGGGTTTCACATATCTAAATCATAGTCTAGTTATGGCCTTGATCACCTTTCTTCACTAAACCAGTTTCTCAAGCTCAGAGCTACATAAGTGGCTGACCTTAAATACTACTACTAATATAGTATAAAGAAAGCTTACTGCATCTCACAGTAGATTAAGATATAATTATGTTATGTTATTTCCTAGTTAAATAATTGATTTGTTCTGTATCTGATCTCATTTATCTGATCTGATTTATTAATGAAATGTTTAATATTAGTATGAACAGTTGTAAAATGAGTTATTTGCTTCTGGAATAGGTATATTATCTACAGAACTATTCTTTATCATACCGTTTAACTAAGGAAACTGCATCTCAAGATCAATTGTTTATCATTTAGTTTAGTACTACTTAAGGACAGTCGTGAAACAAGGAAAGTTGGTTATGAAATAGGGCTATTATCAACTAAAGTAAACGTAATTCACATATGACTCCATACTTACAGTTTGTGCTGGCTGCCCGGGACATAAGCGACCGCCTGCTGTCGCTGGGCTACTGGGCGGACTTCCTCAACCCGTTCAGCGGACGACCCTACTTCATGCCGCGGGATGGGGCCAAGCTCTACAAGCAGGACCACCGCTTCCGAGGCCTCAACATGCGGCTGTCACTGCAGAACCACTGCACCGTGATCGCCGCCGAGGAGAACGATACCACCCACTTCTCGGGCACCATCTACTGCACGGCGCCGAACCACTACGACCAGCTGGTGGAGCTGCTGGTGCCGCCGCCGCGCAAGGTGGCCCAATGACGCATATGCGGATGCCATCGGAGTGACGATGTAGTTGAAGCCTTTTAGTGATGATGACTGTGTTAGCTGTTTAGGTTTTCTGTTCCCGACACTGTATATAGCCGACAAATGCTGGTGTTACATATGCTGTGCGAAATATAATCGATAAGAATGTTGAAAGCTGGCTTGTTCTAGGCCAAGGCCATCTGGTGGCAATGGCGCTCGATCTCCTTGAGGCGGTTGATCAACGACTGCAGCTCCTCGGCATTGCAGACGAACTCCACGATGGTCTCCCGCTCGCCGCTGCTCGTCTTGAAGTGGCCCAGGTTAATGTGGAAGTTCGCCACGCCGGTGCTGCAGTCGGAGGTAGAGGACTTGACGTCGCACACGATGCGCCACTGGATGTCGGTGATGTGCGGGAAGTTGTGGCCCAGCTGCACCTGACGGAGGATCAGGTCCTTGCGGCTGTCCTCGAACACGCGGCTCAGCTCGTCGACAGTGCCTGCCTCCAAGGCCAGTTTCTCCAGCTGCTGGCGGAGCTGGAGGCCGTCCCAGCCGTGCTTGGTGGCCAGGGCGTACAGGGCAACCACCGCGTACTCGCTCTGTTTGGCGCAGGCGGCATTGCTGGCGTAGAGCTCGGGGACGGAAGCAATGGCTGTGGAATGGTGGGCTCAGGTTAGACAATGGGGTACAGTACCTCCCCAGATTGCGACTCACTGGCATCCGGATGGAGGGTCAGCTTCAGGGAGTTAGCGATGAGCAGCTTGGTCAGCGGGGGCGAGATGATGCCTCCCAGGTTCCTGAGCCCGGCCACCACGGTGGCGGAGAACAGGCTGGGATCGGGGTCCGCATCAAGGGCTGGGGTCTTTCCCGATGAAGCGGCCATGCGTGGCAGCGTTATATCCTCGAAGAAATCGCCGAATTATGCTTAAATTTACGGGGACTAGGAAATTGACCCGGTTGTAAACAAGAAGTGCGCCTAACAGCACGCATGGCGATCTAAACAGCACGGAGTTTAACAGAAGCAAAAGCTGCTGGGCTCTTGAGTACAGTGAAGGCTCTTTACAGTAAACAGAATATAACAAACGTAAATTTGATTTTAAAAGTCCTAAGCTGAATTGTGTTGAAAGGTTTAGCTCTTTGATGGTCTGTTTGCTGTTATTTAAAGAATTAATTTTTAATATAAATTCGAGTGTCGCCTAAAATAGATGTATTTGCAGATAACATCGATACTACTAAGCTGCCCATAGAAAGGCAATTATTTGGTTTAAATGTTTTTCATTTGTATTTAAATATACATCTCTTTTAAGTATAAAATAATTTTTGTATTATTTTTGAATAATTGAACTACCAAAATCAACTTGAATGTTGACTGAAGTGGAATACATTGAACTGCAAATAACAGGACGGCAACTTAGCAGGGAACTTAGCAGAGCTAACAGAAATGAACCGGAACTAGGGTTTTCTAAAGGAATATCTGTCGTTCTGGGAAATGGTCCAAAATGTCCTATATATCGAACTCGGTCCCTGAGGTCCAGACAAACCAAAGCTACCGAAAGGTAACTGGAATACAAAGAAGCAAGAATGTGATGTCTACAGATCCTGGACGAGCTGCTACACCCTGTAGAAGCACTCCTGCGCCCGGGGCTCGCAATTGTCGTACGGCTTCAGCATGGCGTCTCCGTGGGCCGTTCTGCCGGCCGCATCGATCTCGTCAAGCTCCGTGTCGGGCACACAGGCGCACTGGAATCTCTTGTTGCCGCGGCTGTAGAGCTTGCGCGGATGGCCGGCCCAGGCGCGCTCCTTACCATCGCCGCTGGTGGTGGTGCACCAGACGCGGGTGCCCCGCTCCTCGCTCCACTCGATGTTGCAGCCGGGATACCGGGCCCGCAGCTCCTCCACCTGCCGCTTGGCGTCCCGCGCCTGCTGCAGCAGCTCCAGGAACTTGTGATGATAGGCGGTGGGGGCACCCGTGGCATCGTAGAAGCGCCCCACCAGCCGGCCCTTGTAGATGTAGTCCTTCTCGTAGAAGTCCCGCCACCCGGCCAGTCCGATCAGGTCGTCTGGCTTCAGTGTAAGCACATCGTCGGACGTTTCCGGGTCGTAGTTCTCGAAGTCGCCGGAAATGAAGGACACGGAGGCGTCGCGGCCCACAAAGAAGTTGTAGCTGCAGCCGGATCCGTAGTGCTTAATGCCGCGGCTCACATCGAAGACGGATCCCAGGAGCGCCAGGTAGAGCGGACGACCCTCCTCCTCGCCATTGAAGTGCGCCAGCTCAGCCGGCGTGAAGAGCGTGCCGACTTCGACGCCGGCCTGAAAGGCCACCGGAACGCCTGCATCCCGGCCAGCCCTGTCTAGGTAGTCGTCCGTGTGCCGCCGCAGGAACTGCCTGATCTCTGTGCGGTACACTCCCGCACAGACGGCGACCACCACGAAGAGAAACTGCAATTTGAACAGGTGTCGCAGCAATCCAAACATCTTGTACTTTCGCAGCCCGGAACCGGAACTGGTTCCGCTACCGTTCGCACTCGGAAGAGAGAAGTGTGACCATCTGGTGCAAAAAGAACGGCAAACCGGTTTGAATTTTTGAATTGAATATTTGAATAATGAATTTTTCTAAATATTCCGTTGTCGCAGCCAGAAATTTATTTTAATAAGAATAACCTTTTTTGTAAAGTAGTATCCAGGTTTCGTCTTAAATTCTTGGCAATTTCAAGATTCTGGTAAAATTACATTACACAAAATTCAGTCAACGAAAGAAACTACTTTCTAACTTGCTAAATATTAATTATTATTTCTGAGCCCTGAAGATTTATATATTGAATATGCCTTGTCCATAACCTTATAAAAATTCAAAAATAAGGGGACCAATTAATTGTTGCATGGAATATTTATAATTTTTATTTGTTCTTTTTGATTTCAATCAGATGACTTGTTGCCTGACCTAGCGGCGTCGGGAGACGCAGGCGTCGATGTGGGCGTTGACCTCCTGGAGGCCGAGCACCGCCTGCGAGGAAGCGGAGTGGGTGCACGCGTTGCCGTCGACGAAGACGGCGGGGATACGCTCGCTGGTGGACTGGCGAATGGTCTTGATGGAGGACCGGGCACTGACCAGGTAGACGGTGGCCTGAATGTAGAACTTGGCCATGCAGGACTGCTTGAGCACAGAGTTCTTGTAGTTCTGGCACTTGTTGTAGGTGGTGGCCACGTTGTAGCCCCCGTAGACCAGCTGTTGGGTGGCGGCGCTCACGTCGGTGGCGATTTCAGCGGATGTCTGGGCGGCAACGACGCCGCAGGAGTGCAGTTCCTCGTGGGCGGCGTCCACGATGCGGGCGATCTCCTCATCCTCGGCGGCGACGCACTCGGGACTCTCCTGGCGACGCGACTCCACCTGGTCCAGGGCCTCCTCCAGCTCCTGCTGCGGCTCCCGCACGATCTCATCGTACTGCTGCACCAGGGCCAGGCCGGTGGACTTGCCAATCTCGGTGATCTCCTCCACCACGCTGTGCACCTCGGCGTCCAGCTGGGCGGGCAGCTGGCCGGGGAACTCCAGCGGCTGCGCCCATCCGCTGGCCACGAAAAGGGTCAGGATAATCACTGCGGCGGTCCTCATGGTTTCTAATGGTTTCTACAGGTTTGCAACTGCTATTGCCGACTTTGACGAGCTAAAATCGTATTTATACCCGGGCCTCCAGAAACGGAGTATTTGCAGACGGTAAGCTGGACAATCTGAATTGCTGGCCATAAATTTATGGCCGCCTTTGTAAATCATTCACGGCTGTGTTTGATTAGTGAACTTTACATTCACCCCCTATTCATAGATTTCCCGCATTAGGATTTAGATTAAAATTGGGCGAGTCGCACAATCGCACAAAGACATGGTAAACATCAAAACAAAGCGTTATTTGGGGAGACATATGTGACTGAGCATATTAAGAAAGGAATTATGTATAAAAAATAGAATAGAAATACAAATTCGCTGATTTTGCAGTTATTTAAGCATATTTTTCGTACACATATCCCAAAAGTTTTGCGAAAAGGGGTCGGAATAAGGAATGGCATTTGAATTCCCAATCGATTGGCATGCAAATTGTTGATAAATTTTAACCCCTTAAAAAAAGGAAAAATTGGTCTAAAATAAAATTTTTTCAACAATTTGTAGAATAGGTTGTTAGCTGCTCAAAACAGCCAATCTTTCGCTTTGTTTTGACCAAGTTACGATTGAAAAACCGCAACAACCTAATTTTTGGTCGGAGAAGTGAATGCCATATCTCATTGAACTCGTAATTAGACTTCCAAACGATTGGCATTCAAATCTGGAAAACTTTAATTTTCTAAAATGTTTTTTTTTTTAAATAAAATATACCGAAAAGGCATAGGCCTAGGGTGTTAGCGCCGCAAAGCAGTCGGTCTTTCAGATGTGCGCCTCGTCTTGACCAAGTTACGGTTGAAAAACATCAAAAAATAAGGTCTTTTTGTCTGCAATCCTCTCAAACATTCATGCAATTCCCCGAATAACAATCACTTTAGCAGGAACCCTCAAAATAGAAATACCCAATACCATAACGCGTGTGTGTCTGACGTCTCGAGTGATTCCTTAGATTGAATTGCCACTGTTTGGTATGACTTTTAATCGAGGGCATGAGCAGAGCCATAAATTATACGACATTATCTTCTATAATTAAGGCATTATTTAGATTCTGCGATTAGAGCGATTTTCAAGTGGCGAATCCAGTAATAGATGTGTTTCCTATCGCTCGACGCACAGGAAAATATAATTTGCGACCTTATCGAAAGACTCTCTCTCTTTTGTGTTTTTTCCCCTGGACGATTGGAGAAAAAAGGCAGACGGAAATTACTTCGATTAAAGTAAGACAAAGCCAAATAATGGGAAATAAACCAATTGGCCGATAAAACGACTCTCGAATATTTTAATTAACTGGGGGTACGGCCCCCGATATGGCAATCTGGATCTGAACTGCCTTCATGTATATAAGGTGGCTCCCCAGCGAGATCCCGGCAAAGCCCAATCAACCATGAGGAGTATTATTCTAGTGTTAGCCCTAGCTTTGGCGGCTGTGAGTAGATCTGAAACTGGAGCACCCAAATAAAACCTATTCATAAATATAAGTGTTACTTAAATATACTAAGATAATATCGAACGGGTGGAATTAAAGTTTACAATAAGAGTGCGTGTGTACCTAAAATAATAAATAAAATAGATGCTAAATATATATAAAATTCTTTGTTAAACTTAGATAACAGTGCGTATGAGTGATATCTAGGGGCTTCTATTCTATTCTATAAAAGCTTATCGCTAACGTTTAAATTTATTCCTTGGATTGGAACTTACTTGACTAATAGTGATAATTCCTATAAAAGTGTTAGAATTCGGCAAATGAATGTACAAAATATTTTCAGTTGGTAAACACTGCGTATGATTAATGTGGCTTCATTTATCCTTAAAAACAACCCAAAAGGAAAATAAGTAAGACAATCAAAATTGAATACTTCCAGGGCATAAGCCTGTAATTGAAATACTTATAGTATATAATATAATATAGTATATAATATAAATATATAATATAAAGATAAATAAATTATAACTGGTCAACACTGCGTATGATCAATGTGACTTGATATATTTCAAAAAATATAAAAGGAAATTAGATTAAAAATGCACTAATATGTTGGTTATTCTATTCATAAAATAAATTTTAGTTTAATAATTAGTTCGATCTAAACTGTTTTTGATTTTGAGTTAATTTAATCTTAACTGAAAACAGGTTTCAGCTGTGCCCTTGAAGGAGGACCACGATGTTGCCTCTCTGCAGGAACTGGTCAAGGAACTTGGTCTGGACCTGGACCTGGACTTGAACTTCGACCTGGACCTGAGATTCAACCTGGACGACGAAACACTGCTGGAGGAGGGCAACGTGGCGGTGGGTGAGTACGTCTTCCTGAACCGCTTGCTGAGCTTCTTCGTGGACGAAGCGAAGGCCCTGGCCCGGGACATCATCCGGCTGACGGAGCGACAGCTGCTGAAGATCTTCCTGTACCCGGTGCGCGAGCTGGAGAAGCTGGCTGAGGACATCGAGCGCAGGGCCCAGGATGCCGGCGAGTGTGCCGTCAACGTGACCACCAGTGCGGCCGATGTGGTGGCCCTGACCACCGTGGAGTTCCTGGACTGCGGCTACAATGCCGCCGCCACCTCCATCGACCTGGTCCTGGACACCAAGAAGGCGGTCCTCCAGCTGACCGTGGGCAGCTATCAGCTCTACAAGCTGCATCGCAAGTGCAACAACTACAAGAGCAGCGCCCTGAAGTCCTCCTGCGAAGTGCGTTTCTATGCCAAACTCGCCCTGTTCGCCACCAAGGCTCCGGGCTCGTTGGTCCACCTGATTGGACTCCGGAACAGCGTGCCCGCCGTAGCCAATGACGCCACCGCCTGCACCAACGAGGCCACCCAGAACGCCATCCGGAGATTCGACGCGCTCAACGCCGCCCTCGACGACTGTGCCGCGCATTTTTAGTGAAGGGTCTGCCTTAATGAAAATTATATATCACCCATTTCATAATGCAGCTAAATGAAAACATAATAATGAAAAGCTTTTTGCCCAAGTAAAAATATTAACATTTTAATTTTAAGGGTAAGGGTACACCAAAGATATATATGCGAAGAAAGTTAATTAGAAACAATAAAAACCACCCAATTAAAAATGTTCTTCCTTGGTTTTTTGAGTTATTAGTTTTATTTAAATTTAGTTTCATATCGTTCATCTTGTTCAAATACAATAAATAAACATTTAAACTATTTAGTGGTATATATATATATATAAATCGTTTGTTTTTGTTAAATATTTTAAATAAGTGTATATATATTGTATGTCATGGGTTTTTCTTCGTCTCCGCCTGCTTCCCTCGCTTCTCTTCCCATCCACCTGCCTTTCCCTCATAATTGTGGTTCTCTCGTGCCAAAAATTTGCCTTTCATTTTTTCGTTTGGTTTGAAAGAAACTGGGTTGTTTGTTATTATATAAGTAAATTGCTGTGTTCGGGCTTACGGTCGTCAAATGTCGTCTATATATTTGTGTATATACCGCACTATATATACTTTACACTGTGCACTCTGGCGAGTGGGTAAAAGTAGTTTGTTACATAGATACTAATGTATAAATGGTTTTCTACGCATACAAATACAACTAGGTTTGCATGTACTGGTATATCTGTATCTGTATATGTATATGTCTGTGTTGTGGTGTGTGGGTGTGGGTGTGGGTGTCAGCTGTACATATGTAGAATGTATGTACCATTATCAATAATTAGTTGAACTGTAGCTAGTATATGTATGTATTTACCAACAATTTTACCATCCGACTTTTCATTATTTAATTGGAGTTTTCATCTTCATTTTGCTTTTTTGGGGATTTTCTCTGATTCTTAGTTATATATGTATGTTGTTATTAGTCACAGATGTTTTTAGGCGCGCTTTTATGCTTTAATGGATTCAGCGTGTTGTATATTATTAATAATTCAATTCTTTATAGTAGAAAATAAAATATAAGTAAAAGGCAATTTTCTTAATGTTTTCCCTTTTTTTTGGTTTTTTTTCTGAAAAAATTTGTGCTTAATTTTGTAGAAATTTGGTTTCTTTGCCTGCATTTTATTCGTTTGAAACAAAAAATGTTAAGATACTTGTTTAGTTTTAGTTTTTTTTTTTAATTTTAATAATGTATAATATTAGTTCAATAAATTCGTTACGACACATGGACTAAGACACAGCAAAAAATATTCATGCTTAATTTAGATTCAGTATTGGTTGTTTTCCTTTTGTTTATTATAATTTCTTATTATCATCCTTTTGGTATAATTGGTAGATCGTTTTCATATTATTCTCTTGTTATGGTTTCAATTGCATATTATACTTTGCATTTCGCGACCTAAATGCGCTTGTAAATATTTTTCAATAGTAAATGATGGAACAGCTTAAGAACTCGTAATTTTATCTTTTTTCCTTTAGCGAATATTTTTCAAGACACCTGCCCGTACCTAGTATCTGCCAGCTTCCAAATATGTGGTTATTTTCGTAGGGCTAATCGATAAGATAACATCCAATCGGTAGTCGGTGATCGGTAGATGGTGATCGATAATCAGTAAACGGCATCGGTAATTTCTAGATAATTTCGTATTTTCGTATTCGGTTTTGATATGTTCGCTTCAAATGCGTGTCATGAAAATACATTTGCTTTGCAGATTCTGCAATACAACTCCGTTTAAAAATATATAGAGTAGAACAAGGCTACTACATAAGTACATAGGTGTTTTCTATATATTTGTAGACTAAATTGGGCAAATATTTTGGTTTTCTCTTCTGTCAATGGGCGTTCTGTTTTCGTTTTCGATCGTTAATGCAAAAACCCCATTGATTTGCGATTGCCTCGTAAAATTTTTCCCATTTCTTGCGCTTTCAATTCAATATTATTATTACAATAGTGTGGCCAAAGCTTATTGTCGGAAGCGTTATGCATTTTAGTTTTTCTCATTTCTTCGGTTTTGTTTCGTAAAAATATGTTCGTTAGTCGTCAACTTCAATTTCAATATCGCATTCGATCGTATTGTAAAAAACAAAGGGGAAAGTACAACGCAAAGTATAAAAAGTTTTCGAGATTTCTGAAAATCGAGTGTCGTTAAGGCTATTTGTTGTTAGTTTGGTTGGGTTTATTTAGGGGCTGATGTCATTTCCTCCACCTTCGAGTTATTATTTTCAAAAATGTAATATTTCATTTTGGTCTTTGCTTATATTAATCACTAAAATGTATCTTTCTTGTATATCTTTCCTTCGATAAATGTATATAAATTTGTTTGTTCTGATTTTCTTTAGTTTTGCTTTTGGCGTAACTTTGTGTGAGCTTGGTTTTTGTATCTTTGCCCATTTTTTTATTTTTACTTCGTAAAGAAAATGTTTCAAAAAATGTTTAACAAACAATTCAATAGGCTTTACACGAAAATGATGTGGCATTTACTTATACGTTATATAAATCAATTGTAAAATATATTTATATATATATGTTCACATATTACTCGCTTGTTTGCTATATTAGTTTGTTGTATAATTAAATATTGCATTTGGTTTCGTTGAACGTCTGGACAATTTTTCATCTTCGCCGTCGATTTCCCTCCGATTTTGCATCTACTTAGTGACATTAGGTTACAACTAGACTAGTATATTAGCTGTACGTATTTAAATATGAGTGTTTTGGGTGATTTCCGTAGCTTTTTCTGCTTCTGCCCTGCTAAGTATGCTACAGAAACGTTCGAACAGACGAATAAGGATCGAATACTTCCCCTTTTAAACTCTAGTTCCTATAAACCATTTATCGTAATATCCTCTGATCTTGTGTTTTTTCTAGTTTGTTTTTCCCCTCGACGAAAACCACTCCTTGCTTTTATATAATTTACAAAAATTTTGATTTCAGTACCTGATTGCAAAGGGTTTTCCTTTTTCGTTTCCTTAAAAAAAATACAGACACTTGTAATTGTTGTTGTTGTTGCTGCTTGCTTTAGACACAATTTGAAGTACGATTCATATGTATACATATAGGTATATATTTTGTTCTAGTTTCACATTAGGCCATAACTTGTGTTGTTGGTTTGAATACGAAAACGCTTTCAAAAATTCTACAGGACATAACTCTCCCTCTCTTTCTGTCTCTCTGTCTCTCTTTTTATCCTCCGTCTCCCTCTGTCTCTCCGTCGCCGCTGTTGTAAACTTTAATATGTAAATACACACAATTAGCTATATTAGGTTTAAATATTACTCTTACGCGATTAGAACTCAGTGAGCAAAGTATCTAAGACATGTCCGCGTCCTGGGAAGTTGTTTCGCACCCCACATCCCTTTAGCACTACAATACAATTGGTTTCGGTTATGGTTGCTTGTAAATATAGTCGATATATGTGTATAAATATGATCATTGGTTACAAGTACAAGACATTAAAGGAGGGCACACGAGTCGAGTTCCTAACAATGGCCTTTTGTTTTCGTTTTTTGGAGTGTCCTACGGTTAGGTGCGACCGAGTTGGCTGAGATCAAATTAAAATTGAGGAATTGGTCTAACTTGTTATCGCTTTTTCGTTCACAACCATGTAAAGAAGTTGGAGGGGAAGCGAGGGGACAGATCCTAGTACCGGTGTCCATAAAAAGCCGGGTGAAAGATGCTCCACGGGTGCTACGCTCAGAATAAAAACTGAAATAATGTAAAAAAAATGTTAAAACCACTTAGGATTTATATCCTTTTTTCGAACATAATTCTCGAAACTGTGGGACCGAGTGCCTTAAAGCTACCGAAACTATCAAGAAATCGTTCGGAAACCGACGTAATTCTCAGCTAATTGTTCTCTTCCCGTAATCCCCGAACTATTCACCGAAAAGGGAGAAGATTGGAAGTTGAGCCTTATACTTTCGGATTTCTGGCAAGGATTCTAGATGCGTACGCGAGTAAAATGGTAAATTTGTTGACTGATTTCTTGAATTTATTGCTGATTCCGTTTGCTGTCCTGGGTAAAAGTTGTATCTCGATCTCGAATTCTCGATTCCGTCAGTTGTTATTGCTTCTGTAATTGATTCGCTCCCATCGATTTTCTCTATTCTTTGTTCGTTTTGTGTAAAGTAAAGAAAACTCAAGCTTTTGTTCTCAAGGTTCAGGTAATCAATTTCTAGTCTTATCTGTTGCACTGAGTAGTCTGCGATTTTCCTCATTTACATTTCACTTTCACTTTAATTTTCATTTCATCTCCACTTGTGGTTTGTCTTCTTGCTATACTCTTTAAAGGTATGTATACATATAGGCATGTGTGTGTATATATAATTTGTCGAATTTGTTACGTCGTTAGTGGGATTACATAATAGCTATACATATTCGTGGTAAATGAAAAACGATCAACAGATGATGGAACCCTTTTGGGTTCAATGCTTATAGGTAGTGTCTCGAGTTGAGTTGCTGCAAACTATAGTGTAAGTTTAGGGTCTATAAGTACCTTTAGTCGTAGTTGTAGCTGTAGTCTGGTTTTGGTTTTGGTTTTGGTTTACTTTTAGTTTGGTTACCAAGTTAAGTACGTAGGTAAATTTGTGGCTGGCTGAAACAGGTTGTTCTGCGTGAGTTTTAGGTTGGAGTTGTCAAAAGGAGAACTTTCTATAACTCGACTTATTGTAGTTTGTCAACGTTTCCATGCTCTTATTTCTTTTTATTTTACTTGTTTTTGGCTGCTGCAGTGCTAAAGTTAACTCTTAGGTTTTCGGTTTGACGAAGCTTTGATTTACCTCTCAATTGCTTTTGGTTTTACTATAGTTTGGTCAAGCGGTTTCGATCAATTGTATCTAACATTTGTTGTTTTCTTGTTTTGTTGTTTTCTTGCTTAATTGATTCAAAGGGAAGACATAACATTCTAGAAAAAGGTTCCTAACTGATTTCGGTTTCTCGTATCTCGTAAATATATATAAGTGTATATTGTATATATTTTGTTCTGAGTATAATTTAAAGCATTCTTACATAGGTAAGTATATTTTTGTATTTAATTTTTTTTTTTGCTTTTTCACTTTCTTCTGTATGTGTAAATATCAATAACCGTTTTCTACAATAAGACATTACATACTTCTTGGTGCCACTATATTATATAGTCATACGTATATATATGTTTATAAATATCCAAGTGAGTGAGTGTGTGAAGCTTCGTCCTTCGCGGGGAGGCAGAAAGTATCCCCAATTTACTTTTTTTTTTTTTTGGGGGGGGGGGGGGTGTTCGATAATTACTGGGCAAGTGCTGGAGGGTGCGGTGCCTAGGAGGTTGAGCCCTATGAATAGAAACTTTTGTACCAGGCCTTAGAAAAATCGATTGAACCCTGGGGATGGGGAAAAGACTTTCAACATTTTCGTGTAAAAAGCACAACGAAATTAATGTTTATTCTACCCGCATCCTACTTTCGATCGTACTTATTGTGTTTTGTTGTTCTTCTTGTTGTAGGAATGGCACGCCCTTAATTTACGTATCCATATATATAATATATTTTCATATAATTTGTTTTATTACTTTTATAAGACAACATTCAAACACTTAAGATGCTTCATCGAGTTAATAAATATTTTTTTTCGTTTTGCTCGTTTTCTTTTTGTTTTTATCATTTGTTAAAATATCAAAAGTGGATGGAATTATGTGATTCTAGTTATTACACACACTATTTATGTATATATATATGTATATATTTATATATATCGTTCCTTGATAATACAATTCATTTGTCATGGTTTGGTTTTGCTGCCTGAAAAAATTCGGACCAAATTTCTTAGGGGGATTCGTTTTAAATTTCTCACGTGCTTGTTAATTATACAAAAATATCTGTAGAGACTTTTTGCCGTAAAATGGTGTGTGTAGATATAATTGTTAAATGAAACCATTTTTGCAAAAAAATTACAAAATCAGGATTTCACTAGGGGGATTGCTCAATGCTTAAAAATTCAATTGAATATAGTTCACTCGCTACTCGCTCCACGGCACAATATTCAATAAAATATTGTCAGCTCGAAAATCGATATTCGATGAAGATTGCTGAAAGAGTGAATCGAAATTCAGGTCTAACTCAGAATCCGAATCAATACTCCGTAGCTATCCGTCGTTTGAGTTTCGTTAAAGGTACAGTTACCATTTAGAATGCTTATTTGTTCTTATAATGCTTTATTGTATAATTGGTTCAAAAGTTCGCTCAGTGTATGCACGTGTGTATTCGTTATTCCTTTGCTGTGGGGACATCGGGGTCACCAAACTCAGTTTATGGGGTCACAAGCAGGTGGCGTTAAAAAAATGTTTTAAAAACCATTACAAAATCTTTAACTATGTAGCTTACTAATTGAATGCAAAATAAGGATATGTCTAACTCTTACTTCGTACCTAGCAATTTTTTATGTAGTTCTTAACTATAGCGAAAAAACTGCTCAAACAATACAAAATAATGTAACAAAAGGATATGTTTACTGTTTTTTCTTTTTTTTAAGTTTGAATTTCAAGTTTAGAATTTCGTATTTTTAACTAATTTAAAAGAAGCGCCCAAACAATTTCAAAAACGCAACAGAGGGATATGTCTGGGATTTTGGGGACTTCGGCTCAACAAATGAATATTGTCATTATTTCTTTTACTCTCTTCATTAAATTCTCAAAATTTGTATAATATTTGTAAACGCTAATTTGTATATTTTAAAAATAATTCAATACGTATGTAAAGCATATCAAAGCCAAACACACACACGCGCGCCATAACTAATCAAAGAAGGGTTTCCAAAATCAAATAAATTAGTTATATCATTGATTTAAGACTATCACAGGCGGGAGGGTACTTTCTGAAGGGGCAATGGAGTTGTGTGGGGGAGGGAGGTCTATATAGACCATATAGACCCGATCTGATCCTGATTCTGATCCCGGGGACAGCAACAATTGAAACTTATCTCGAGGCATTTATGTATAGGGTGCCGCCACAGAATCATCCATCTATCATATCATATCATCTAGCATATCCGAATATACATACATATATCTTGTTTGAGTTTTGAGTTCTGAGTTTTCGAGTTTCAAGTTTCGAGTCGAGTTGAGTTGAGTTGAGTTGAGTGTGTGGCATGCAAGAGTTTACTTATCGTTCGTTAAATAGTCTGCCATTTGCGAGTAAAATGGTAAAAGGTGTAAAAAGCCTAAGGAGTACAGTCAGCAAAAATGGTATAAGTTGGTTTCTGTAGTTCACATAGTTATAATTTATGTAAATAGTTTAAATCTGCGCCTTCCCGTTCGCTATATATATATTATGTATTTTGTATGTGTAAAGTACCTAGCACAAATCAGAGTCAAGTGAGAAGGTCGAAGGTCACAAGGGTTAGATGTGGATAGAAGAACAGTTAGCTTGGTTCTAGAGGAACATTTACATATTTTTGTTTGTTTTCACATTATTTTCTTTAATTTTTGGTGTTTGCCCTTTAACCCTTGTGCTATTAACTAAATGCTGCCCTACAAAAAAAGATAAAAATACTTAGGTTTGATGTAAATTTGTTTAAATCATTTGTGTTTTGGTGTTCTTTTTTTAGTTTAGCTTTTTCGTTTTTGTTTTTTGCTTGGTAAAATTCCATTTGTTCGAGTTAAATATCCACAGTGGCTACTTTTGGCGCCCACTGTCCATATGAAATATATATGTGTATATATATTTGCTTAGTAAATTTTAAGTTAATTCAATTTTACTTTTGAGGCAGCTTTATTTAGTTTTGTTTTTCTATTCTCAAAGAAAGTTCAAAAATCCTCTTGAATAGTTTGGGTAAACATATATCGCTTCGATACACTCGAAAAAGTGTTTGCTGTGCCTTAAGTTTGCCCTTTCTCTTACATTCTTTTTTTATGCTTTTTTATTGTATTGCACTCTGTTTTTTTAGTTTAATTAAAATGCCCAACAATGTTTCTTTTTCGATTTGGTTGCTTAAAGGGAGATTGTTTTGGTTTGTTAATGGTTTGTTTTCGTTTTTAACTATACAACATCAAAAATAACTCACATAAAATTCATTCAACATCTTATCGTTTAGGCTAAAGTACACATGTATATGTCATGTATATATCATGTATATAAGGTGTATATAATTCATAAAACATTCTAATGGTAATATGTTTGTATGTTTTTCGGATTTGTTTTTGGTTTCGCTATCGTTTTCGTCGTCTTCGATCTGCTGGAAAACCGTATTTTCGTTATCATATCCATTTCCAATTGATTTTTTATCTTCCGTAGTCCTATATAGGTAGTATATGTATAAATATCGTAATCGTAATCGTAATGCAATACAATAAGTTGACTGTATATTTGGTGCCCAAAAATATTGTTGTTGTGTTCCTGCACTCGACCCCAAAAATGTTTTCTGCAAACTTCGCTTACCTACAAAATATCTGCTTAAGGATTACAAATCGTATCTGTATCTGTATCTGTATCTGGTTTTGGTTTTCCACTATTCTTTTGGTTTCTCATTTTGTTTAAAGCCATTTGACAACACAGGGAATTTGTTCGTTATGTTTATTGGGTTTGCCTTACGTTTGCTTGAAATGTCGAGTATGTTATCTCTATGGGGATTGATAATCTATGCGAACCTGGAGGATCCCGAACCACACACCCTTTACATTTTACATTTTACATGTTACAGCTTACATGTTACGTTTTTCACTTTAACATTTTTCCAATACGTCGTTGTCTAATTTACGCGTTTCGTGGTGTGTGTGTGTGTGTATGTGTGTGTGTGTAAGAGGTGCGGCAAAGTTTCTTGCAGTGTAGCTCGCTCCAATCTGGTTTTCCTGCCCTCTAAATTGGTATCTACATTTGTTATACTATATATATTACTTAAAAATTTGCCAAGGCGCGCAAAAGTTTTCGGTTTCTATTGGTTTTTTGGTCATATCTTAATTCGAATATACATATATATATTTTGTTATTATCGAGCTATGTATAAATGTGTCGTTATTGTTAGTTGTGTAAATTTTGTTTTCCATATTAATCGCTACACATAAAAATGTTGGGGTTTCCTTTGGGGCATGCCGCCTGCTGAACGCCCTCACACTGCGAACAGGCCTGGAGACAACTTGGTTCTTCAAATTGTTTCCCTCGGCATTACTTGCTATAATATTATTGCTCTATGGTTCTACAACTAGTGTTCCGGCACCCAACTGTCTTGGTATCCACATGCCACTTTGTCTGCTACTAGTTATTATTAGTATTTGTTATGTATTTGTTAATTTAAATTGTTGCCTTTGCATTTTGTTTTGTTTTGCGCTGAGAGAAATTAGGAAGTTGGTTTTTGTTGTTCATTAGCTTAGTTTCTGGTTTCCTTGTTGTCGGTTTTCGGTTATCGGTTTTCGGTATTAAAATTCTAGAAAAATAAAAGCTTTCTAATTGCTTCTGTTTTATTTGGTATCCTGCCGCTTAGCCCCTCTATATTTCCGTTTCGATCCGACCCTATCGTAGGTATTCGTTCATAGCTTCCTCCTGGCCCAAACACGAAAAGCTTTTATTCCTATGTCGACTTCGATTTCATGTTCGTTCGTTTGTATTGCAATTTGTTGATTCTAACTTGATTTCGTCGCTATAATCTAGTAAATATGTATGTATATAATTTTTGTTTTCTTACTCGGTTTCGCCGGTTGTCAAAAAAGGACTCACTAATGTTACAGCACATCAATAAACAATTTTCATTATCTCCTAGCTTCTATCCGCTCTCCCCTATCGTAAGTCATGGCACTATAGTTTAGTTTCTGTGTGGTTTCCTCTATAAGACATATGCGCTTAGATATATATTCAAAAACACTACACACTCGCTCGCACGCACAGGACACACACTGACAAAAAAGGTGAGCAACAATCGATCGAAGAAAACCATGGGTGTGGAACCAAATCGACAAACCGAACCCACTGCGGTGTATAAATATCGGCATAGTGTGTAAACATTATGCAAAACTCTCTACTTCGGTTTTCCCCTCCTCGTTCTTCTTTTCCTTGTAGCATAGTGTAAATAATTCCCAGTGATATGTACGCAAATTTAACACAACAACTCGACCAGGGAGTTTTACATTAGCCTCTCTTACGGTTTCTACGTATTCTTATATTCTCTAAACACTAAGTTCAAGCGGAAAGCATTAAATGGTCGACGACTTAAATGCAATATCTGAACAGAGGTTCTGGGCAAGATACAGATACAAAGCCTGAGCGGTACCGAAAAGTGTGGTGTGTAAAAACCAGGAAAACAAAGGCTGTAGTGTTCTGTATACTGTTTTGAATTCTCTTCGGCTCGTTTTTATTCTGGGGCTTTCACAGTGTGGGGGGAGTTCTTTTGAATCCCTGGTGTTCCATATCGCATTACCTACATATAAGTATATCATTCACATAAGCTGAACACAACTCAATATTATCAACAATTGTTTCGTGAGTTAGGATATTGCGGGAAATAAACTAGGGATTCGGGGAAAATATGTGTGAAATCATAATTCATAAAGTTGAGGAACTTGTTTGTTTTCTTCATAACGTCTCACAGCAGGCAAATCAAGTGTAGCTGATTTTGGGTTAGTTTCCCGGGTTTCTGCCAGGCTAAAATGTTTTAGATCGATCTTGGAACGTGTTTAATTGATTTGCTTGCTCTGAGTTTCCAGTTTTTCTCAGAGTGTGTGTATTGTAAACTTGCTTTTGATTACATATTGTTTGTCTTTGGTTTTTTGTTTTTTGTTCAGTTTTCTTCGCTTAATCTTATTAATGGTTTATCCGTATAATATATATAATTCTTTTTGGTAATTGATTGCTTGTCGTTTAGTGTTCATTTTTGTTATCAACTTGACATGTGATCTCCGCAAATAAATCCCAAAAAATGTTTTGCCTTTATTAAAAAGTGTTCTTTTGTTTTTTTTTGTTTCCTACTGGAAGCCGGGGATAATAACCCCCCGGTTTCAACTAACTTTACTTCGAATTGGTTTCCATCGACTTCTCCTGTTTGTCTATAATAAGGCGAAAAATATCATCAAAAAATTGACGTACACTAGATTGTATTTCTGTTGTTTTGGTTTCTATCAATTATTGTTTTACATATATGTAAGTATATGTACGCATGTATAAATAATTTAGTAAATTTGTTTTGGTTTTTGTTTTGTTTTTGTTTTTTCTCGCACGTCTCCTCCTGTTTTCAACGGGGACTGTCTAAATAGGTTGAGTTCCTTTATCTGAACGGGTTCTCTGGACCAGAGGACCGCCTTTAAAATGTATCTCGCCTTAAATAAAATACATAATATATTTGTTGTTTGTTTTGTATATGTCTGCTTGTATATGTATATATAGATATATGTTTGTTATACATTTATATTAAAATAATTTGATGTATAAAGCGTTTGTTTGGGTTGGTTTTCTTGTTTGTTTACTCTCGATCTATGTTACTTGTGGCTCTTGTCTCGGAATTCAACTAAATGCAAGTGTGATGCAAGACGCACGAACTGCTGACTGGCAAAATGAGGAGCGGGTGGGTGATTGTGGGCGTAGTGGGTGGCGGGTGGCATGGTGGATCGGGAGGCATGGTGTGTGTAGCAGTGTGTTCGGTGTGTCACAGTGTGTAGTTAACTAAACCATCGACCTGCGGGCATCTGAATACCCCTGTAGTCGTAGACACATACCCGACTTCAATATGTACGTCGTATATGTATAGTTTTATATGTCATGGCCGCGCGAAATCGGTTGGATTCTAAGCGTCGCATCGAGGAACAAACTGTGTAACAAATCCAGCCGGAAATACTGTACTACATCGATATCGTATCGTTAACTAGTTTCAGTTACAGCGCTGCCTTACATTTACAATTTACACTTGATCTTCTGAGCAAAAGTCTCAAAAATAGCTCGCTTTTGTTTTCCAACTCGTTTATTTTGACCACAGAAGAACAGAACAAAATAATACACTGATCGAACTAATAAAATAATAATCGTAAAAGTAAGGTGGACAATGTGTAGTGTTTCACTTGGTTACAACTCCGCTCGTCTCTCCTAGTTTTCCACATCGGTTGTATAAAAATCTTTGGCAGCATCTTATTAAAAGGTTCGTGTTCTCGCTGGATCTCGCCAATTCTCCACTATATATAGGTAGGCATACATGGCTATATAATAATTTTCGTGTGTGTCGGTTAGGAATTAAAGTAACTACATATATAAAGTGATTGAGAAACATGTGTAAAGTTAAGTATTTCCTAGTTAGTTGTACAATCTTTTTGGATATTCTCCACTCGCACTCCCTCTCTCGCTGAGTGGGCCAAAGTAAAGTCAAAACCATAGAGTACAGGGAATACGAATCGAAAATTAATATATATATATTTGAATACAGTACATGTGATTCCGATATAGATTGTAATATAGATGTAAAGAGTTGAGGTGGAAAGCTTTCACTTTGTCACATTTAAACAGTAGGCAACTAAGAAAATATCTCATCCCCCGCACGATTCAGTTTCTTTTCGTTACATTCTTCGTTTTCACTTTAACATTTGTGGTTCCTATTGCTTGTCGCAGCGGTCGGCCTTGAAAATAAAGCGCAGTGGGTGGCGGGGCGGAGAAGGGCGTGGCAGGGGGCGGTCTTGGTCTTCTCGTCAGTCGGTTGAGTTGGTTAAGGGTTAAGGGTTAAATGTAAAATGGCATCTTGTCCAAAAGCGTCCAATGGTCCATCTTTCGCCCAATCACTATTCCGATTCGTCTTCGTTAAGTTTTGCAGTTCGTTCGGTTCGGTAATCACTAACTGGTAGTTAGTAGTTGGTGTTTGTCGCTGACTAGTGGTAGTATCGCCCCTCGCCCGGCCACGCCCTCTTTCCGGGCCTTTCGCTAATCGTACATAACTGTATACATAATACGAATATATACAGGTTGTAAATATACATATATTTTCGCTAGAAATCCTATACTTCATACGTAGTTATTAAAATGTTATCGTCGTTAAGTTGCGTAATCTCAACTAAATTGTAAATTTGATTTAAACTTAAGCACATTTATGTTTATTTGGTTTTTTACTTAAAAATTTGTATGCCATAGGAAATAAATTTGTTTTTCTTTGTGTGTTTGGTGTGGAAAAGTCGTTTTTTTGCTACTGAAACACATCGCATCGCATCGCATTGCTTCGCATAAAAATCATATACAATTTCACTTAATATCATTTTCATAGTCAACTTAAATTAAAATTTAAAATTTTCTTTAAAGCAAAAATTGACTTTTTTCCATTTTGTGGTTTCAACAAAGAGAGAGAAACAATAAAACTAACACAAATTAAGATAATAATAAATGTTAACCTTTTTATGTGTCGGTCGGTTTTAGTTTATAAAATAAAAGCGTGTGGAATTACAATTTCATTTGAAGGCTTTCCATAAAACTATAAACAAATGTAAAATGGTATTTTTAGTGGGCTCCCCACCCCTCCTTGTATAACAGTTTTCGAGTTTGTTTTATGGTTTGTTTTTGCAGAAATTCTGTTGCCTAAGTCGAAGACAAAGTTTAGGAATAAAAAATGAAACAATAGAGTAACAAGTATAAATACAAACACGATTAGGAAAAGAAATTAAAAACAATTCTTTTGGTATACTTTGCATTTGAGTGTGCTTCCATTGTCTTTAGCAAATGTTTCCTCTTAATACTTCCGTAGTTAATGCAGCGACAAAAATAAAATAAAAATATCTATGCCAAAATGGAAGAGGAAAGGTGGTTTAAGGAAAGTGAACCGAGACCCAAGGGATCTCGCGATAAATTCAATTCAATAGTATAACATTCGCTTGGGGCCTAAGTTAGAGTAAACGAAATGCAAAACATAAAATTAAAAATATATATTTCAACAGCCAAATTGTTTCACAAAAAATTGCATTTTTTACCCTCTCTCTCTTTCGCTCACAATCATACACAATCATAATTGTACCTCCCCTACTAGGACCTGCTTTTCTCGCCTACGATCAACAACAAAATTGGGGTACATACTATCAATTATCAATTATGTTCATAATTTCAGTGGTATAACATAAATAGAAGCGCTTCACATTGGTTGTGGTAGTTAATCATAGGTATTTTCTTAAGCTAAATTATAATTAGGTATACAGAACTGTGTAGCCTCACACGTAACAACGTAAAAACTAAACAAAAATAATTGTAATTACAAGTATGACAGTAAATGATGGTCCAGCAAGTGCTTCTGGGTATTCATTATCGCACACTTGCTCGATTAGTTTAACTTAACATTTAACATGAACATAAACGCGATTTTCATGGTTCTGTGTTGTGTATATGCTTAAACTAGGATTAAAAATTTTAAAAATGACAAGATTTAAAACAGTTTTCTTCACTTTTCTCAGCGCTGCGGCCAAAGATGGGTCTAACATTATTTCTGCTGTTTAAAACATTGAAAAGGAATCGAAAACGACCAGGATATGGTACACAATACAAAGGATTCGTTTCGTTGTCGGTGCAAAGTATGCTGCATGCTGCATGCAGCACGGTGCACGTTTTGTGAGTATGTGTAGTGTAAACATAAGTGTAGATGTTGATGTGGTTGTGGATGTATATAATAAACGTGGTTACAGCCTATAGAAAATAAGTTGCTTGCTTCGCTTTGCTCTCTCGCCCAACTTCTAAATCATCTAAATAAAACGCCACTTTGTTGTTCTACCTATCGCTTCTCACACGGTAAAATTCACACAATTAAAAAATGTTAAATCGTTATTTTGTATATAGATAAATAATAATGTCTTGGGAGTAAACCAGCCTTATATTGTATTACAACGGGAAAGAAATGTTGCATGTATCCGTACATATCATTTACCATCTTAAATGGTTGTTTGTCGCTATGTCGCCCATATAAATCGTGAGTGGGTGTATGTTGTGAGTGTTGCGGTTGTGTATTGCATTTGTTTTTTGTATACAAGCAAAAGGAATATTTGTTTTTCTTTGTTTCGTTTAACAATGTATAATAGAACTTAACAGATACGTTTGTAGGTTTTTTAACGCTTTTTTTTGTTGTCTCTCTGCTGTTTTAGTTATCATAGTTGTTGGCCTAATGCGGACCGCCGATTCACGAGTCCGCATTCGATTTGTTTGGTTTGTTAGCTTACAGAGTAGTTTGTATGTTGAGTTTGTTGTCTGTAGTTCTGGTTGGATCGCTGTGGCGTGAAGAACGCAATTAGTTGGACACATATCGAATGTATTTTCTCTGGGTCGGTCTCTGGTGTAGTGTGTGTTGCCTCCTCTCGTCCTTCGTCCCTCGCTATCCCTATCGCCTATGCCTAACTCCCTACTGCTCTCTTCTCGTCCTGCTTTTTGTATATTATATGGCAAAGTCATATAGTCATAGGATTTCACATATATGTTTAAGATATATATAGTTTTGTTTTGTTTTGTTTTGTTTTATATATTCATATAGATTTATATATAAATAGATATCACCTTATATAAGCAGCGTAAGGAAAAACCTAAACAGTTTTGTTATTTTCTGAATTTTGTTATCTTAGTGTTTGGTTTCAGTTTCGAAATCAAAATAACTACTTGGATTTCATCTTCTTCTAGAATTATTGCCTGTACGCGACCTCTGATGACGCCCTCAACAAATGATTTACCTCCTTATTTGTTTAGCAAAACCTGTGCACAAAAGTTGCACATTTTGCTAGATATACATAGATGTTGTATACTAGGTGTAGATATATATATGCGTGTTTCGTTTTTTTTGTCGTTTTGTTTTTTAGAAAAAGATTCTGGAAGGGTATGCACAAAAAAGCTAATCGGTCGATATAACAATATATATGTCTATATAGATAATAAGTAACATGTAAAGTAGTAGTGTTTGTGTGAGTGTGGCGTGTGTGTGTGAGTGTATGACAATTTTTAACAAGAACATAAATTCAATGAAAAAAGCATAATCAAAAACAATTCAAAAAGAGTTTTTAAAAAACATTTTCAAAATACCCCACTTTTCTTCGTTTGCTCCTCTTGCTCTTTCTTCTTATTCTTTTTGCTGTTGTTATTCGTTACACTAAGTAAAATATTTGTTTGTATTCTTTGTTAGATTTGTTGATGTTTGTTTTTAGTAGTAGCGCTAATTGTTTTTAAATTAGAGATCAAAAATAGTATTTGTTGCATTTTGTTTATCGTTTTTTGTTATTGTTTTATACAGTTGCTGTGGCTCTTGAAACGGCAACGTTTGTGGTTTTTAAAAGGATTTTTGGTGTTTCGAGATTTTGCTTTTCCCTCTTCTAGCGTACAGGTATATATACTTTGTCATATATATACTTCTAACTGGATTGTTGCAATTGCTGGTAGTCTAATGTCGTTGTTTCCAGCTAGCTTGCTTTGCCTTGCTGCAACACTCTCCTAATTCTCGCATCAAGTTGCTATTGAATGACTGATGTTGCTGTCGTCGACGGCTGTTGGTTGCTGTTGCTGCTGTTGCAAATGAGGCCAATGTTGCCCAAGTTGCTGACGTTGTCTATGTTGCTTATGCTGCTTATGCTGCTCAAGGTGCTCATGTTGCTCAAGTTGTTCACGTTGCTCATGTTGCACATTTGACTGATACTGTTGCCGTTGCTATTGCAGTGTTGAGGTTGAGTCCTTGCCAAGAGGTTGATGTTGCTGTTGCTGTTGCTATTGCTGTTGCTATTGCTGTTGCTGCTGCTGCTGGTTGCTTGCTGCCGTCGACACCCGTATATCTTGCCCGACGAGTATTTGTAGTTGTATTTGTTCATATCGACTGATGGACGATTATTGCGCGCTTTGATTTGCAATCAGTGAACATAGAGGGTGTTCAAGACCAGAACATGATGGTTGTTCTTGGCCAGCGTCACCACATAGCCCTCGGATGTGATCTTAAGGCCGCAGCAGCGGGAAACCTGCGAATGAATCATGGTTAGCTCATCTCTTCTCATCTCCCCTCTCTAAGAGCACTCGAAATGATGTTGTTTATGTTTTCGAAAAATGTTGTTTTCCCTGTGGCTTACTTAATATATTGCTACATTGTTGGGTAATCACTCACCTTGACATGGGGACACTCGAACTCAGACTGGAGGGCGCCCTCACGTGAGTAGCAGGCGACGTGGAAGCGATTGCCGTGCGAGTCGCCGATGAGCACGTCCCCGGCATTCGAAATATCGATGCCGTTGGGGAAGCAGGTGACCTTCTCGTTGCCAATGCGATAGAGGAATGTGCCGTCGTCCTGGAAGACGGCCACACAATGGCCCTTGAAATCGCACACGTAAAAGTCGTTGTCTGGCGGGGAGTACAATAATCAGGGTCATTATTAGTTTACTATCTGGTATTAGGGAGGACTACCCACCTCTTATAGCAATGTCGGAGGGCTCGCGCATGTAGTCGCTGCAGTCGAACCAGCGAACCAGTTCGCCCTCCTCGGAGATGACGAACACGGTGGGCGAAACGCTATCGACGGCCACGATGTGACCCTTAGCGGTGACAGCCAGTCCCGCCACGATATCGATGTATCTGCAATGGGGAATTTATTTAAATTAGTTACTTTTTTTAGAATACAGTAGGTTATTTCGTTCTCTGTCCTAACCCGCTCGGTATTACTTTGATAAGCCAGGTTTTATAACTAGCCTACTTCAGTTTCAGAAGTTGATTTTGTAGGAAAATTAAATTTATCCTTTTTAATTGCCTAATATTCATATAAATTTATCTGACTCAGAAATCGTTATATTTACCTGATGGCGATCTTGCGCATAAAGTGTCCGCACTTGGAGAATATCTGCATGCGGGAGCGCTCGTTGCCGCGGTCGCAGACCACGAACTTGCCGTTGTTGTGCATCACGGCCACCTTGCGCGGATACCAGAGCTGGCCTTCTTCCTTGCCGGCCACTCCGAACTGGAACTTGAGGGCGCCCATCTTGTCGAAGACCTCGATGCGGTGGTTGTTCGTGTCCGCCACGATGATCTCCTCGTCGACGCCCAGGCAGAAGCCGTGGGGCGAGTTGAACTGGCCCTTAGCCGTGCCGAGGGAGCCGAACTTGCAGCGGATCTGCATGGGGGTGGCCTTGTTGCGGCCCGTCACCACGCTGGTGGTGCCCGGCGCCGCCACGGCATGGAAGTTGTTCAGTCCCATGTCCTCCACGCCACCCGCGATCGGGTTGAGCGACTGCAAGCTGGGCGAGGTGGCCGGCGGCATGCAGAAATCTGACAAAAAATCAATGCCCGTTGAGGATCCGTTCAACAAAAGATCATCGTCGTCTGTGTGGGTGGTGTCGCAGAGGTTTCGTCGTGTTTTTGGCGGTGGTTTGGGATTCGGGTGTTGTTTTGGTGGGTGTGGTGTAGGTGTGGGTGTTTGGCATTTTGTGCAGGAAGCAGAAAAGAAAAAGAACTCAAAAGAGTAAGGAAACCAAAAAGAAAGTGTAGATACGTTGGCTAAACGCTGATCTATTATTGTTTTCCTAATCACTACAAGCTTTAATTAACTTTTATTATTATTTTGAAAGTGTAATCATAAACAATTTAAAAGGCTTAATTTATCTCAAAGAATTAAACTTAGTCTGGAAAATTCGAGATAAATATGGTTTTGTACGATAAAAATGGCTTAAAAAACACTAATCCATTTACCAATAGGTAAAATATTACTTTAAGATATAAATTAAGATGAAGTTTTTTTTGCGATATAAAACACTAAAAAACTGAAAAATAGGAAAGCCCCTGCCAAAGAACACATACATACAAACATATATGGATTAACTGCACCAGCTCTTCCCTGCATTACGATCATATTGCGATGTAATCAGACAAAAACTCACCATTGTTGTTGAGTCCCAGCTTGGCCAGCGCCTGCAGGTTATTCAGCGCTCGTTGGTCGCCCGAGAGGATGTCCGCCAGGGTGATGGTCTGCGTGGACGGCCCCGCCGATGCCGGCATCACGGCCTGCTGTTGCTGCTGATGCGGATGCGGCGCGCCGACGACAGCTCCCCCGGCCACGGCCACGGAACCACCAGGCACTTGAGCAACATTCGGCACAGGTCCGGCCGCACCGCCTCCGACGGCCAGGGCGTCGTTGAGGGTGTCAGGCATCGTCTCCGTCAAGCTGGCCAACCGCGAGATATTGTACTCCAGCATGCTGAAGCTGGGCGGCGGACCCCCGGCGCCCAGGCCATTGATGGATATGTTCGGGCCGGGACCGGCGTTGAGATTGACATGAGCAGCCTGCTGGACAATGCCCTGCGGGGCAACCAGCTGGGCCATCTGCGGGGGCATGGTTTGGGCCGATGGTGGCTGGTGCAGCTGTTGCTGCTGCTGCACTTGGTGTTGCTGGTGCTTCTGCTGCTGTTGTTGCACCTGCTGCAACACCACCGCCTGCTGCTGCTGTTGCGACTGCTGCTGTTGCGATTGCTGCTGCTGCTGGGCAGAGGGCAACTGCTGCTGCGAAGGTGGCTGCGGCGGCGAGTCCATCATGGAGAAGTTGGTCATCACCGAGTTTGTGTCGCCATCGAAGGAACTCTGCAGCGAGGAGGGCAGCGATATGGGACTGAATACGGCAGAGCTGAGGCGGCCCTGGACAGAGGAGCTGCCCCGATGACCCACAATAAGGTTGTTTGAGCTGTGCTGTTGCTGCAACTGCAATTGCTGCTGTTGGTGCTGCACATGTTGCTGCTGCTGCTGCACTTGATGGTGCTGGTGTTGCTGTTGCACTTGCTGCTGCTGCTGCTGCTGTTGTTGCTGCTGCTGTTGTGCCATCACTTGCTTCTTGGGACTGGTGTCACTCTGATCGGTTTGGAACTTGCCAAACATCTCCCTGGCGAACTGCTCAAACTTCTCCGGCTTGGAGTCGAACTGCAGCTGATAGTTGACGTCGCACTTGGGCGTCTGCTCCATGAGATTCAAGCACTGGGCATTGATCACGGGCTTCAGGAGCAGGAACTCCACGGCATTGGCCTTGTCGATGGCCCGCTGGCCGAACTGCGCCGCCTGCTGCAGCTTACCCATGTTGTTCTCCAGGCTCTGCATCAGGTCCATGATCTTGAGCTCGCGCTCCGAGTGGAGGCGACCCAGCTCGTTGAGCATCTGGTCCTTGATCGATTCGAGCATACGCTTGTAGCTCTTGTAGGCGTCCTCGATCTGCTGGCGCACCGTGTCGTGCTGCGACTGCAGCTCCGTGAGGGCGCTGCCCAGGTTGCCGCCCGCATCGTTGCAGTAGTCGGCCTTCTTGAGCGCCTCGCTCAGCGTCTGCTCGAGATCGGCGCGCACCGCCTGCTCTGCCACCGTGGCCGTCTCGTAGTGGTGATCGCTGCCCTTGTGGTCGCTCAGCAAGCAGTCGTTGCAGGTGGGCACCTGGCAGTTGAAGCAGTAGTACTTGAGATTCTCGCTCACATGTTGCCGGCAGCACACCGGCTTGTGGATGATCAGCTTGTCGTGGACGTTCTTGGTCAGATCCTCGATGCGCACCACATGGTGGTTCTCGAAGCAGCGCATATACTTGTGGGCATTGTCGCAGCCGTTGCACAGAAAGTTGGCGCAGTCGTTGCACCGCGAGATGGCCTCCTCCTTGCTCTTGCACGAGGTGCACACAATGTGCTCCGACTCCAGGTTGGAGAGGTCCAGTATATTGGTCACGATGTAGTCGCAGGTCAGACCCTTGACCCCCTTGGGGCCCAGGGGCGTTTCCTGCTTGCAAACGGGGCACTCGAGCAGCAGGGCGGGCAGGCGGTGCTGGTTCTCGCTGCCGTCGAACGAGGACGAGGAGCAGCTGTTCGGCGAGCTGGCCGCCATTGAGTCCTTCGACACCACAGCCTGCAGGCAGTCCTCGCAGAAGACGTGCAGGCAGGACAGGATGCGCGGCATCACGAGGCGCGAGCTGTGGGCAAATGCGAACAAAGAGCGAGGGTTATGCACGTTACGATTCAGTTTAAAGAAATTTACGAGGGCAAATTCGTCCTTGAAGGGGGATATTTTCAGATAATTAAATGGGGTCGCTCTGCCTTATAACATTCTTGTTATATTTTGATCGCCTCACCTGCACAGCTTGCACAGCTTGTCCCCGTCCTTGATCATCAGGCCGTTGCACGAGTCCTCCAGCGAGTCCAGCTCGGTGACGCCGTGGCTGCTCAGCTCCTGGCTGCTCCCGGCACTGTCTACATCCACCACCAGGCCCAGGCCCGAGGAGTTCGAGTCGTCCAGCAGGCAGCCGCCGGAGGGGCCGGCGATAGCCGTAGAGCCCGTCGATGAGATGGAGGCCGCCGAGCCGATGCTCGAGGAGCTGGTCACATCGAGGCTGCCGACCGTGCTGCTGCCCTTGCCGGTGTCCGTGTCCGTGCCCGAGCCCGAGCAGGAGCCCGAGCTGGAGCTGGAGCTGCTCGAGCTGGAGCTGCTGCTGCTCGTGTTGCTCACGTCGATGTCCTCCAGCACCGATGAGTTCGAGGCATCGTCGCTGAGAACGGTCTTCAGGCTGGGAGGCCCCGGCGAACACGGATCGACCGTGTCCACCGCCAGGACTGGCTCCTCCAAGGTATTCATTATCCTGAGGAGGAAAAGATTTGATTGAGAATGATATATATTGATATTCCTATTACATAATTAAGTATAATTAAATATTAAAGCAATTAATTCTAGGTCCTAAGGTTAAAGCAAATGTAAATAAAATAGGCGTATTATTAAAGGAAGAAATGAATTACGGATATTCCCCCAAAGGTTACTGAAACGGGGGTAAGTATTTAAGATAACAGTTCCCCTGAAAGTAGTCAAGACTCTGAAAAAAGGGTATAGGCTATAAAGCAAATTTTATGCACTATTGTGATAAATAGGTATTTTCTCTTATATTATTATTCAAACATAACTAAGAAGGCATCTAAATGTTTTACTGTTAGAACACTTATGTATACAAATCAACGCAGTTTAGAGAAAATACGAGTTCAATGAAATATTTACTTTAAGACTACAAATTTGTTGTTAAGAAAAAGACGAAAGGTGTATGGGTTAGATTCCTAAATATTTAGATGCACAATTATTTTTGCCGTAGCTCACCTTTTTTCTGGCGCTTCCTGGGTTGGTAAGGGACTCGTCTTCCTATTTAAATGACTTTTTTTACTGCCTGGGGCTGTATTTCCGGTTTCCTATATATCCTGTTTCCTGTATCCAGCTTCCTTTGTCCTGCTTCCAGTGTCCAGATTCCTTTATCCTGCTTCCTGCTTAGCTCCTTGAGGTCGCTGCACTCCTTGCTCCTAGCTCCTGGCTCCTTCCTATTCACTGCTGATCCTACTGCTGCTCCCTAATGTCCTGCCGCTCTTCCAAGAGAGCCATTCCAATGGGGGTGTCTCCTCTCGCCACGGAAAGTGCAACCACAGTTCCTTTCTCCGGGGGAGGGGCGGGGGCTTGGAGAAGAGATCCTGATACGACGAACAGACGCAAACACCTTTTCTCCTTCTTGTCTCCCTCTCTGTCTCTCTTAAAATGTATTGCAAATTTGTAAAAATGTTGCGAGCCTCCTGTGACTTTGGGTTTGTATCTTTGTTATTTGGTGTTTTCGGTTCTGGATTCGCCGCTTGTCTTTTTATAATTTTATATTTTTTGGTATTTCTATATATATGTATACATTTTTGCTTAGAGGTTTGCCGAATCGTTTAAAGCATTTGGAAACTGCGTGTTGCGGTGATCCTGGTTGATATTTCTTTTTTGTTGTACGAGGACGAAATGAAATCAAGGACGAACGAGGCGACGACAACAAACACTGACGAAGAAGACGGCGACGTAAATTGGACGACAGCGCCGCTCCTTTGGAATTTGCAAAAGAATGGAAATCGTTGATCCTCTGGTTAGTAGAAAATTACACAATTTTGCAAAAATAACTGGGAAAACGAAAAACACACCGAACAAATAGAAACTAAGAGAAAAAACAAACAAACAACGAAAATTGTTCTGTAAAACAGAACAATAACAAGTGGCTCGAACGTAACTGACAAACTGAGAAAAGGGAGTGAACAGTGTGACGACTTGGCATTAAATCAAATGAGAAAATGATTTTTCCGCACGGATTTCGCCACGCCCAGGTCCGATATTCTTTTCCTTGCCACAAGCCCCCCTGCGAAATGCAACATCCCTTGGACGACGCCTCTGGCTTATGCAACACCACACACATACACGCACACAACCACACACACTCGCACACTTTGCTGCATACTTTTCGGATGCGGAAAACCGCATTTCCACCGCCTTTGCCATTTTCCGGGAAAATGCTTCAGCAATGGCGAATATTTGAAACATTTACCCATTTCCGATTTGAGCCGAAAATAGTTTCAGCTAAAAAGAGCTGATTAAAAGCTCAGCAGCCCTTGGAGGAATTGTAATAAACTTTGCTTATGCGTCGTGGTTTGAGATATAGAAAAGATAATATGATGACAAGAAGGGTTTAAGTTGACCCCTCTTCTAGAAGAGTCTTTAGACCCTAAATATACGTAATTTTTGAAACAAAATGATATATTCTTAGCAGGAATACATATTATATTCTTTAAGAAACCTGTGCGAAAGCAAACATTGTTGATCAAGTAGGCCTAAGATTTAAGATTTTAAATATTTAAAAATGAAAGAAAGAAGATTGTACAATTAAACTAGTGTTTTGTTATATTCTATTCTTAAATAGATTTCAATTTCGTTATCGTTCTGCATTTTATCTGAACTTATGTTTATTGTGTACGAGGACTTTTATTATTGTTTTTAAGTAGTTATCCGTATCTTCCAATATAAAGGTGAGATGATTTTACTTTAAATAAATCTAAAACTCCCCCAGCTTGCAAGTAGCTAACTGGACTTCAGTTAGTCCTACAAGGATTCTCTAATGGGATACACATTTTTTACTAGTTACAATATTAACACCTCAAAAATAGAAGTATCTCAAAACAAATCCTAAGATCCCAAAAGTATCTAGCATTTTCGACAACAAGAATGCCATTCCAATTGGATTACAGGCCGGCAAGCATAAGCGAATTGGAGTATCTTTTTGTTTTCCGTTTCTGAGAATCTGAAGTGCGACCAGAATTTTGTGGAATTTTGATGTTAGGGTCTATGCTATTGGAACGAACATTGAATGTGTGTATGGCGTTTGTTTATCTGATCGCTCGTTTTCCAATTAATATTTATAGTAACCCGTTAAAGGGGGTTTGCGGGGGTGAAAGGGGATGGGGGAGAGGAGAATCCAATTCCCATTTGCGTCAAGTTTACGTTACGTTTTTCGCCGTTATGTGTAGCTATGCGTCCCGCACACACACACACGACACCCATCGAGCTCTTCTTTGCTCCTTCTTCTTCCTTTTCGCCTCTCCATTCACGCAGGCGCGTCCTCAGTGCTGAGCTTTCTGGCTATTTCCCCGCTAGTTGCGGCAAAAAAGCTGCCCTCACAAGGACAGCCGACCAAAGGGTGTAGAGTCCTTGAACAAGTAATTCAATTGGGGGCAAGGCAATTGCTGCTGCAACTGCCCAAATAAACGGATTTAAGTTTACTCAACAGCATGCCAGTTTTGTCGGCGGAAGCGTGCGGCAGATTTAAATCTAGTTTAGCTTCGTCCCCTCCACCCACCCGTGCACACGCACACCCACATGGCAAATCAGCTGCACACACACACGCGCACAGCGAACACACGTGGTAAACGAATACGGCAGGGCTCTTTTTAATACTTGTTTCCGCTTTCTTGGATTATTGTTATTACGATTCTGTGGCCCCCTATCGACTTGGTGGAATCTGCTCCGCAGCTGATGTTTTCCTGTCCATTTCCACGTACTTTTTGATTTATTTCACTTTAAATGTGTGCCGCTCTCTTGCGCTGGCTGGCGAACAGTTATTTTCGAGTCGAGTGCAGCGCTGCCAGGGCTGCGAGGCAGAGCAGGACGGAGAGAGGGCGAGAGAGCGAGCGTTACGAAGAAAAGTTCTCACTTTTGTTTGTATAGGTGTGCGCAAGCTCGCTCAAACGCGGCAAAAAAAAATAAAATAAGAATACGAAAACGGCGACCCACACACACATACACTGGCAAACAGGGAAAAAAAAAACATGTGAAATGAAAACTTAATTCTCCGTTTTAAATTCGGAAATAAACACAGTTCTCGGGCAGTCGGCTTTGATACGCAGTCAACGGGTGGGGGCGGGGGGTGGCGAGTTGGGTGGGCAGGGGGAAGGGGGCGGTGGGCCCACTGGCGTTGTCCTTGAACGCAAAATTTCCACTTGACTACCGCCCAGGTGGTCGCGGTCAAGCGACACCCACACAGGCACACCGCGACGCACTCGCGCACACACTCGCACACTGCTGGGCAGACAGGAGGCGAAAAAAGTCCTTGGGACTGCGATTGAGATGCCTGAACACCCGCCGTCCGTCTCTTGCGGCAGCTTTCGGGCAGAAGTGGAAAAACCAATGCGCGATTCGCCAATTTGCCTCACTGGCGGTACCTAATGTTTCAAGTGTAGTTCTCGTTTTCACACGTTTTTCCTCCTCTCCTTGCTGCTCGTTACGTTACGATTTTATATTTGCTCGACACTCAACACACAGATACGCACACACACTCACACCCATACGCTTACAGCTACTCGTACTTGCTGCCGCTATTCACTAAATCAGCGAAGCCAACACTTTCGGGGCATACGAGAAACCAGCAGACCGCCAATCGGAGTCGGATTGGCTCCGGATAAAATTAATAATTACTTTTGCTCCCGTCGAACTTTTGTATGCAGTTGTTGGTGATGGCGATTCCCCGATCGTTTTCCTCGATGCTGCCGTGCGAATCGATTTGTTGCCTCGGCGCTTGCCCATCGCTAGCAATGCGCCTATCGAATACGCCGATGCGCCTACCACAGCGAAGACACCCACCACATCAGACTTAATATACCGAAAATAAAAATACTATAAAATACGTTTTGCGGAAGTTTACCATAGTTCGCTCTGGTCACTCTGGATATGTTAAAAAATATTTAAATTTTAAATTCATATTGATTAAATAATCTTGTGGTTCTTATTTATTTTTAGATTAATTTATCCCATATTATATATGTCTAGTTGTAAATCATTTAATAAAAATATTTTATAGTAACTTCAAAGCTGCAAAGTTGTTTTCTTGGCGAGCCTGGTCACCCTGGGTATTTTCAAAAAATGTAAAATTCCAATTACATACTTAAATTGTGGAGTTCTTAATTGGTTAGTAATCGAAGTATTTGAGGGGCTTAGATTTGGTTTCGATTCCCGAAAGTTTAAGAAAATAAAGATCGATCGACTCGGGAGGTACTATTTAGGTACTATTTAGGCAAACATTTTATTAACACAAGAAAATTAACATAGAAAGATCCTAAGCGCTAACGAAACCCTACAGCTCATTTGGCATTCCCGATTCGGGTCCAGAATCCACATGCTCATCCGATGCCTACTCGTGGTGCGAGTAGTGCTCGTAGTGCTCCGAGTGGTGCACCGGCTCCTCGTAGTGGCCGTGCTCATGGACGTGCGACTCGCTGTGGTTCTCCAGCACCAGCCCGTGGTTGTGGTTGTGCTCGCTCTTCGGGTGCAGGATCTTCAGCTTCTGCTTGGTGCCCCCGATCTCGATGGGCTTCTTCACCAGGTGCTGGTCCTCCTTCTTGATGTAGACGGGCACGGCGTGGTAGTGGTGGAACTTGACGCTCTGGTGCGACGTCGCGTGCTTGTGGTCCACCTCGTGGTGCAGCTCCGTCTCCTCGTGCTCCGGCTCGTAGTGGGCGTGGGCGTGGTGCTCCGGCTCGTGGTGTTCGTGGTGCTCGTACTCCTCGTGCCCCTGGTGGTAGTCGTGGATCTTCAGAGCTCCACTCACGGCCAGCAGGGCCAGGCAGGGAAGCTGCGGGAATAGTTGTAGTGATTTAAATAGGGGTTCTAACAAGCCGAACATGGATAGAAGTACAGAACTTGAGCCTCATCAAGAGGGTAAGAGCAAGTAATAATTGGATTAAGTTTGTTTTTGGTGTTCGTCCCTGGTGTTTTCTTGAAAAGTAATATTTTACATAAAAAGGTTTCGCAGCGCTTTCCGATTATGTAACATTCTGCGGAAAATTAGAGGGCAGCGTATCCTCTTTAGATCGTCTATAATTTAAAGTTCTTATTGCTGAGAAAAAAATATGTTTTAAATATTCCGACTTAAAATATTATTTATAAAGTATTATTTTTTTTAATAAAATGAAGACTATTTTATAACATTCCTTTGCTGTTCTCCTGCCCTTTAAAGGTAAAAATAGTTGATAACTGTATCCCCTCTTTCGGTACTTCGAAGATTTGAATTCTATTTATTGGAGAAAAATATAGATTTTTACAATATGGCTTATAAAGCCCTTTAAACAACCTTTTTTTTGCTTAGAAAAATATTAACATTACTCCTATTAAAAATATTGTACAAATAATCCTATACAAAACATCACTTGCAAAGACTTTCAAAATACTTTTCAATAAAATATAAATACATTTCCTCACTCGACTAAAATCAATTACTTTCAAGATAGCTTTTTGAAGTACTAACAACTTTTTTCTAAGTAGATTTTTTAAATTTTTTTTTAATTTATGTCTGTACTTAATTAAAACAAGAAAAAAACTCGCGCTCTTCATTAATTTTAAACTGCAGGACCAGGTTTAGAAAATGTAAGCATCACTTTTGGATGGATACGCAAAGCACGATGTCTTCAAGGATTTTTGATATGATGTGGTAAACTCCAATGCTTACAGCGAATTTCAGCATGGTTTTCGGGATGCTTTCGTTTCACACACACACTTTGGATCACAATCAAAAAATATTCGAAGCCGCAGACCGATACGCGAGGTGCTCTCCTTGGCGGTGGATGGCTGAATGTGGCCTGCGTTCGGGACCAGATTCGATTTATACCCGGCCCAAGCCGAGCGAAATGTGAAATGCGCGGCGGCAACAAGAAACAGCAGTGGCAGCACAACGGCAACGAACTTCAGCCGAAGTCGCTGGCTGTTGTTGTAATTTATGGCCGCTGCCTGCCACAATTGTTTGGAAAATTTGGAAAATAGGTGCGTGCGACAGTGGTTCAATTAAAGCGGATTACGTATACGGCATGTGGCCTTTGCTGCCGCCGCGGCCAGTTTCCTGCGCAGGAGAAACCGAAACCCGTTGTCAATCAACGGGTTAACAACCACCCAGCTAGAAAACCAGTCGCCGCTGAAAATTCGACGCAAGTGCAAGGCAATCAGGCGCAAAAAACCGATAAAAAATGTTGAATTAAAATTGAAAAAAATAACAAGGGAGGGGGTAAATGATGCTACAGGATTCTGTAGATTTCAGCAGCTTACCGGTGACTATGGGCGCAGTTGCTATAACTTTGGTTAAAAAGCCACAATGATCCATCCCGTTATCGCCTACTTTTATCGTTATTTCAATTCTTACGAATGCCACCACTTTTTGTTATCGCCCTTGAAAATCTAAAGATATATACATTCTCTAAGCATCCATTGGGCTATATTCGTACTGTTCCCCGTGCAAATTAGATTTCTTACGTAAAATTAGGGTTCGACTGTTTCCCCAGATTCTTTATAGATGGAGTTCTATCACTTTATACCCTTTCTTACAGCTCTGGCAAACCCGTCGATAGTCGCCGATTTTATTTATCGCCCTGGGAAATTTAAACATTAAATCAGATGATCTGTATCTAATAACGAGCACAGCACCATTACTCTCTTTGAAAGCAAGGCGAACAAGATTTCCCTGATATATTACGACAATCTAATATATAAGCTAACGCCCTTAGTTATCGGTTTTGCAATTCTGACGATAGCCGCCGATAGACAATTTCCGCGTTGTTTTCGACTGTTGCAGCTTTTGGGGCCACTTAACCCAGTCCCCAGGTTGATGGGCCAATCCCAAGCCCAGGCCCCGATGATGGATGATCGATTGAGATGGAGTGAAGGGCTTTTCACAATCTCCATGCCGTGCTGCAAGTTGCAAGTGCGTTCCCCCCGGTGGGCGGTGGGTGGTGAGGCAGGGGGCAGGGGGCGTGTCAGGTGAAAGGTGCGTCTACTCGGGGCGATAATTGCCCACCGGCGGCTGGCTTTCCACATCCCATTCATTTCCATTCGATCCCATTTGAGCGAGTAAGAAATTAAAATGCTGCACTATACAATCGTATTAGATAATGGCTTCGGCTTGGCGGCGGGTTAACGACTTCTCCACTGGGGAAGCTCGCGGAATGGCCCAAAATCCATTCCGATAACCGTTCCGAGTGCGCGAAAAGCAGCCCGGTTTATTGGGTTAGTGTGCTCTGGGCGCACACGAAAAGGCGGCTCAGTGCACATATAATCGATTTGAAAAGTAAAAGTGAACTGCTTTCCCGGCCCCACGATTTGCATAACAGCCATAGCTCCGCCAGTCTGCAAAACTCCTTGTCCATGTCCGACATGCACCCGACTTACAGTCATGCTCATACTCATATGAGTGTGGGACTCAACCCATGTCGCTTTGTCTCGCATCTCGCCATCGGAGTAGTTTTAATTATCAATCTGGCGATAAATCGCCTTATATAACACCCAAATTGGCAGGAAGCGCTCGCTTCCCCATGTGTGCGAAGCCGAAATCAAGGAGAAAAGCGCCAACCGGTCCAAGGATCGGTTGGGTAATCCAGTCCATCGGTTCTGGACAGTCCCCACGGCTCAATTATGGCTAACAGTGGCTTTTGAGCACTTTTACTGTCTTTTGGCTATGGGATAACTATTAAAATGCTGCTTTATATAGTACTCTTGATGGTAAAAGTCGTTACAAGGGTTTAGAATATTAGTTTTAAAGCATAATCGGGGTCACCAAAACCTTACCTAGCTGTGTTAAATTATAAGAATTATAAAAAAATGCAAAACCAAATTTAAATATTTCACAGGCCAAATTTAGTTAAAAGTGCAAAAGCAAATTGGTCCAACGTTTTAAAAATTACGTGCGGAGAATTGCAGTTTAGAGTCACCTTTCTGGGGATACCTTTGATAACTGAGAAAATGGTTATTAAAAACCAGTAACAAAAATTGACTAGCAACAAGAAACAGTTCAATGAATACATCACTAAAAATCAGTGCATAATGCAGCTTATAAATAATAAATAAAAGATTCATAAAAATGATGACCTTAAAACTTGTAAAGTACCATAAGTACCATAAGTTACCAAGTAAGTCCTAGAATAGTAGATATTTTCATATTTAAAGATATTTAAACTATATAATACTTATAATTATACTTAATATTTGTAAAGTACCTAAAGTTTCCATGTAAGTCTTATACAGATAAAATCTGATTTATAGTATAGTTCCCATCTTTATAGTACCATCCATACTTTATATCCATAAGTCCATAGCTCAGCATGTTAATATACAAAAATATGTATTGTTATCATAGTCCCAATATTTGCCCAATTACTAAAAGTATTTCCCAGAAGTAAATATTTTTAACATCAAACAAATAAATAATTCGATTTAAATTATAAAGCCCATTAAGTATTCCGGTATTTTTCGCTGTGTGGCGTCCTCCCGTTCAAAGCAATCGATACACGGCGCGCACGCGCAGATTTAACTGTAAGCGGCGGCTGCTCGGCACAGAAGCCACTCTCTCGCAATGGATCTGGGCGACTCCAAGCTGCGCGCGGTCCGCGTGCTGGGCCAGGGCACCTTCGGGCGGGTGTTCCTCTGCCTGCAGGGCGAGGGACGCGGCCAGCCGGAGAGGAGGGTGTGCGTCAAGCGGATCATCGTGCGGAACCCCAAGACCGAGCTGGGCCTGATCAAGGAGGAGGTGTACATCATCTCGCAGCTGCGCCACCCGCACATCGTCGAGTTCTTGCGCTCCTTCAGCCACGCCGGCACAGTGAACATCGTGATGGAGTACGTCCCGAACGGCACCTTGCGGGATGTCATCCAGCAGCTGCCGCCGGGCACGGGCGGTGTCCACCAAGAGCGGCTGCTGCGCTTCTTCCGCGACATGGTGGTGGGCCTCGAGTACCTGCACATCCGCCGCGTCATCCATCGCGACATCAAGCCGGAGAACATGCTGCTCGACGCTTCGGATCGCGTGAAGATCGCCGACTTCGGGATCTCCAACGTGCATGCGCCCAGCACCCAGCTGCAGGCGGGCATGGGCACGCCGATGTACATGGCCCCGGAGGCGATGTCCAGCCAGGGCAAGGTAGACTTCAAGTCAGACGTGTGGTCGCTGGGGCTGGTCCTCTACGAGCTGTGCTTGGGGCGCAGTCCCTTTACCGCTCTGCTGGACAAGAATGCCACGCCGGCCCAACTGCAGGCCGTGGTCCAGGCGCTAGTCCGCCCACATCTAGACTGCCAGCTCATCCGGCGCCTCTACGACCCCGTGTGGGCCAATGTCTGCGAGCAGATGGTCGTCTACGAGCAGGAGCGCCGCATCTGCCTGCCGGATCTCTTCCACCTGGACGCCAGAATCACTGCGGCCCTGTACAGGCACTACTTCAGCTACAGCTACTGATGGGGACTGCGATCCCCTGGAGCAATCGTCATCATTGTACTCTTAGAAGTAGGCTAGGCTAAGCAATAAACTAAGATTTGGACTGTGATTTACATGTGTTTAGTGGGTGCTCATCCAGGGGACACCCCAACTATAATTACTGGATAATTGCAGTATTTATTTCCCTTCCTTTAACCAAAACAGTCTTAGCATTCATAAAATTATAATGTTATGGTTTACAACCTATTGTAAATTAGTCCCCTAGTGCTTCTGCCCGCGCTGTTGCTGCTGGATCTTGCGCTTGAGGCTCTTGACCAGGGCGTTCTGCTCCAGCTGCTGCTTGCTGCGCTTGGGGGCCACCGGCTCATCCCCGTCCGCCTCTACGTTGTCAGCGCCGCCCTCCTCCACTTGCTGCTTCCTGCGCTTCAGCTTCTCGCCGATGATCTGCTGCATGCCCTTGGTGGGCTTGTAGTGAGAGTGGGTGGGATCAATGTTGTACTCGTGCGACTTGTAGACGGCCTTGAAGCGCTTATCGTTGAGGTCCACCTGGAAGTCGTCGTCCGGCTTCTCCGATTCCTGGGGCTTGTTCTTCGACTTCTTCAGCTGCTGGCGGCGCTTGCGCTTCGAGCCGCCGGTTTCCTGCTCCTCCTTCTTGAGAATTTTGCTCAGGCTGAAGTGCTGCTTCTCGTCGCGCCCATCGCCGTCGTCCAGCAGGAGTTCCAACTCCTTCTCCTGCTGCTTGGCCTCGGCATCCTCCTCTCCATCGGCCTTGCTGCGCTTCTTCTTTTTCTTCTTGTCCTGCTTCGTCTTCGGGGGCTCATAGTCCCCGTTGGCAAACTCTTCGGCGAAGTAGGCGTCGTTCAGGTCGATGCCATCGGGCACCATGGAGGCATCACTGTCCTCACCGGGATCTCCACCTCTGGCCTCTAGCTGGCGCTGGCGACGCTGCTCCTTGCGCTGCTTGTTCTTCTCGCTGCGCTTCTGGATCACCTTTTCGATGGGCGTAAGTTCGGTGGCAGGGCCCTTCTTTACTGGCTCCTCCTCTTTCTGCTGCGGCTCCACGTTCCAGGACATTTCCATCTCGTACTTTTGCTCCTTCTCCTTCTTTTCCTGCTCCAGAATGTCGGCCAGCAGATTCTTGTAGGCGGCAATACGATCTTTTTTCGATATCTTTGTGGGCTTCTTTGCGGGTTCCTCTCCAGCTGCCTGCTCTGCCTGGGGCGCCTCCTCATCGGTGTCGTCCTCCACCTCCTCCTCCTCACTGCTATACGCCACAATCTTGCGCAGCTCCTTGTCTGTGAGCTTGTCCACCTGGCCGCTGGAGAGCTTGTCGCCCAGCTCACGACGGTCCAGGGCTGTCTCGTCCCAGGTGAGATCCACCTTGGCCTGCTGCAGCGCGGTGGTGGTGAACTGGCGCGGCTTGTAGCTGCTTGCGTCCGGCAGCTCGTGGCATTCGTCCGACGGGGTGTCTTCCTGGAACGTAGTGTCGTCCGGAATGAAGCGCAGGTCCACGCGGGTGGCGGAACTCTCGTACTCGATGCCATCGCACTCCTTGTACACCTTGTCGGCGGTGGCCACGCTGTCGCACTCCACAACGGCGTAGTAGTAACGCAAGCGGTTCAGCTGGTACTGGCGCAGCTTCTCCATGTGGTAGTTCTTGCCCTCCTCCACATCGCTGTCATCCTCGCGCACCAGCTCTTCATCGGAGTCTTCCTCCGACTCCTCATTGCGCTCCACCAGCTCTTTGGGGCCGTGCAGCTCCTCCTCGGCCATGCGAGCCTTGCCAAACTCCGAGGGGTAAATCTTCACGCTTAGGATGCTGCCGCCGGGCGGCAGGAATGAGCTAAACAGGACCATCAGGTCCTCGGCACGGATGCGGTCCCAGTCCATGTTGCAGACGGCCAGGCGGCGGGTGCTCTCCTCGGTATGCTCGGCATCATTGTCCAGCTCGCCCCACACATGGTCCATCTGTAGTTCCATACCGCCGTCCCCGTCGTCGCTGTCGTCCTCCTCGGAGGAGGAGGAGTCTGTGAACAAGCGGCCCTCTCCGCGGGCGTAGTCAATGTCCGGGTTGGTCAGGCGCTCGCGCAGACTGAGGGGCACCTCGGAGGCATCACTGTCCAGGTCCTCGTCGACTTTTTGCTGCTTCTTCTCCAGGTTGGCTATGGCCAGCTCCTCGGCACGGCGCTCCTGCTGCTCCGCCTCCGAATCGGAATCCGGCTTCTCTTTGGCCGCCTCCTCACCGTCACTGTCGCTCTCACTCTCGTTCTCGTCCAGCTCGTAGAACTTACGCAAATCCTCGGCATTGGTCTTGTTCACCGGACGGCCGTACTTGTCCACGGTGTACTTCACCTTGAACTTGTCGTCGGTGAACATGCCCTTGAAGCGCTTGTCGATCTTCACCTTGCGCTGCACCTTGGGAACACCGCGGAAGCGGGGATCCTCCAGGAGGTGCTGGAAGCGGGCATCGCGCCAGATCCCGCCCTCCGGATCGGTGCCACCAGCCGCAGGGCCCTTGACAGCCTGCGACGAGCCGGAGGCCTTCGGCTTAACATCCTGTGGGGCCATCTTTTCGCCCTTGCTCTTGATTCGTGCCATTCAGTTGTGCTTGCTGCGCTGCCAGTTTAGTTAGTCAGTTTAGCTAACAAATTTCCAAACCGAAATGTCACACGTGCGGCGGGCTATCGATAGCCGATGCCGATAGCCGATTACCGATCGGCGGGCTGCCAACGATAGACCGTAATTGAAATCCCATAGCCCGCCTATCGCAGCCCACCGAAAAGTCATCGATGACGACTTCTTGTAGTTTACCAATAAGCAAGTGTTTTTATTTAGCTTTTTGCGAACTCCGCGCGCCCAGTTTCCCGCGTCCCACCTCAACAATGCACGCCGCTGCCTGCTGCAGCCGCCAGTGAGTCCAGGTCGAAGCGCAGCCCGAGGATCGCCGATCCGCAGAGGATTCTCCGCCAGGATTGGAGGTCTTGATGTGTTGACACTTGGCTGCAGAAGTGGGAACGCGAACACCGAGCAACAGCAATCAGTTAATTGCCGCGATTACGCGCGAGTGGTTGCAGATAACCCACGTCGTCTTGGTTGGCAAGAACAACGCAGCACATACCGCTTCCGCCACCGCTCCCGCTTTCCAAGAAGAAGCAACAGCGCAACAACAAGAAGCGGTACAACGGACGGTTCGGGGAAAGCGGACTGGAGATGACTAATAGCTCGGAAGGCAGCGGCGGCGTCAGCGGCAACGGCAGCCGGCGCAACGTCGACTGGCAAAGATTCGGACTCGGTGCCGACGAGGATGGCGATGTGACGGTGGCCAGCTTCCGCCAGCGGAGCAACAATAACACTGGGGGATTTGTAGACCTGGGCAATGAGTACACGTATGCTGCTGGTGGCCACCACGCCTCCGGGGCCAATGAGATCTTTGCCGGCGAGCAGGGCGACAAGCCCTGGTAAGTTAATCCCTCGGCAAGAGAGACCCGGATCCTAAGCCACCTCCTCCTCAACAGGTGGCGCTCCAACTTCTTCATCTCACAGCCGGTGCTGTTTGGCACCTGGGACGGGGTGTTCACCTCCTGCCTGATCAACGTGTTCGGGGTGATCGTGTTCCTGCGTTCCGGCTGGATCGTGGCCCAGGCGGGCATCCTGAACGCCGTGCTGATCATCTTCTGCACGGTAGTCATCGCCCTGGTCAGCGTGCTGTCGGCCATTGGAATCTGTGAGCGTTGCCGCGTGGAGAGCGGCGGCGTGTACTTCCTCATAGCCCACACCCTGGGCTCCCGCTTCGGTGGCGCCCTGGGACTGCTGTACTGCTTTGGCCAGGCGGTGGGATGTGCCCTCAATGTTATGGGCTTCGGCGAGTCGATGGCCGGTCTCGTGGGTCTGGTGGACAACAAGTGGGCCATTCGGGGCTTCGCCACGGCAGCGGTGCTCCTGCTAGGCAGCATCAACGTGGCCGGCGTCAAGTGGGTCATCAAGTTGCAGTTCATCCTGCTGATGATACTGCTCATCTCGGCACTGGACTTCATGGTGGGCAGCTTCACCAACGAGCCCAGTGAGTGTTGTAGTTCCTCGTGGGTTCTTTTGTAGATTAATCCAATTAGAAATTCGTCTCGGTCAGGGACACTTTCGTATGAGTTTTTAGCTTAACCAGCATTCACTAATCAATCTGGCTTCCTTTTTCCTTCGCAGCTGGCGGCTTCAAGGGCTGGGCGAGCGGCAACTTTGTGGAGAACCTGTGGCCGAAGTATGACGACGGCTACTCTTGGTTCCGGGTGTTTGGCGTCTTCTTCCCCACTGTCACCGGCGTGCTCTCGGGCATCAACATGAGCGGCGATCTGCGCGCCCCCTCCACAGACATTCCCAACGGCACCCTGGCCGCCTTTGGCACCTCGTAAGGCCCACCCATCTACGAAAAATCCCTGGCTAATATCCGATTGCCTTGCAGCACGTTTCTGTACTTGGTGTTCGTGCTTTTTCTGGGAGCCACCTGCCAGCGCAGCGACCTGTACACGGACTACACGATCTCCGTTAAAGTGGCTGCCGTGAATTGCCTTTTGCTCGCTGGCATCTACGTGTCCAGCATGTCCTCCTGCCTGGGGGCCATGTATGGCACTCCGCGCGTCCTGCAGAGCATTGCCAAGGAGAGCGTCATTCCGGGCATTGATATCCTGGGCAAAGGCGTAAGTAGTCGTCAAGCAATCTGGCTTTTAATCACACAGACAGGCAGTGATCTAAATTTCCCCTTTGATTTCTATTCCTCATTAGCGTGGTCCCAACAAAGTGCCTTTATACGCCATGGCCATCGTGGCCCTGGTGACCGTCACCTTCATCGTCGTGGGCGACATCAACTTCCTCGCGCCCATTGTGACCATGCCCTTCCTGCTGACGTACGCCTGCATCGACTACGCCTACTTCGCGCTGGCCCAGACCTTCGACATTCAGGAGCAGCGGGAGGAGCGCTTCCGCATCCAAGCCTCGAGTCCCAGCTACGAGACGCGTCGCTACGGCAGTGTCTCCGACACGGGCAACGATCTGGACCTGCTCTTCCCCGATCGGGTGCGGCACAAGAGCCTGCAAAGTCCGCAGAACTCACCGCTGCACCAGACCGCTCCGCAGGAGTTCAACAGCGAGGGGCCCAGCACCTCCAACCAGGCGCATGTCGGGAATTCAAACGAGGCGGACACCACACTGGCCGTGGATCAGGCATCCGGACAGACCGGCGTGGAGCAGGATCAGGAGCAGGGCGACGAGGCCGAACCCATAGCCCCTATTCGACCGCCCATCCACTCCAAGACGAAAAATTGGTACTCCGGCTACTGCAACCGCTGGGCCTCGCTTCTGGGGGTAAGTCGGCAGTTCCAGAAGGCTATCTTCATTGAGCTAACTTCTTAAACTCTGATGACAGGCCTTCACCAAGCTTCTGGTCATGTTGCTGGTGAACTGGTACTACGCCCTCACCTGCTTCCTGGTGGTGTTCGTCGTGTGGTTCTACGTGGGCACAGCCAATCCGGCAGTGAAGCCAGGCCTCACCGCGGAGTTCAACTTCTTCGCTTGGCTGAAGAGCGTCATATTCCGGTGCTTCGGGTGAGCAATAACTTCGACTCTAGAGTTCCCTCATCTAAATGCCATCTCGCTCTCATTGGTGCCTTCTTAGCAAGCGAATGAACGAGTACGAACAGATCGTTGTGACGCCCTCGTGTCCCGGCGTGGATCTCTCGCCCACGCAGCTCAACGAGCAGAACGAGGACTTCCGCCCGCGGCCCAACTACCACCACTCGTCCGTCATCGAGGGACGCCTCATCGATGATATCTAGACCTTGTTGTTGATCTCGCACCTGGCGGTTCACCTGGGTGGAAGGTGGGCAGATGATGGTGGGGCAGGCGGCGTGGCTGTGGAAAGCAATAGTCGAGTGCATTTAGGCTAAGCTAAAGTAAAGTGAAGTGAGGCAAGAACTAAACTAAACCCCATATGTATATGTTTGTAAATCTGTAAGGATGTGTTTGATGTATAGCCAAGGATAGCAACAGCTGCGGTCACAATGTTAGCGTCCCAATCTCGGTTTTAGTCTGTTTTTTAAGGAGAGTGACTCATTTGTACTGGGACTTTCCCATTGTTGAGTTTTAATGCAAAATTGCGATCGTTACGGATTAGATAAGGAAATTTCATTAGGATAACGAGGTTTTTTGGCAATTATCAACATTTGAAAACAACATTTGTACATTTTATTTATTGGATCGCTGAGTTTCTTGGCCTTTCCAAGCTATTCCGCATTATTAGAGCTGTAAACCACAAAGATCAAATCAAAGTTAAAGTTTTGGAGGCTTTTGTTCTGACCGAAGTTGCTTAGTCCGTCGTTTACCACCGCCCCAAACACGCCCGCCCACACACACTGCACACACAGCAAGAAGAGCTCAGAGCATTTTACTAATTATTTAATTATAATCTTAAGTTCGCCTGCTTTCGATGTGTTCCTTGCTCGCGTAGTTCTTGAATGATCACTTCCTGATCGAGAGCGTTTAGATTGTGGCTAAATGGATATGTTTCCAGTGTTTCGACACAAAAACGAGTGCATTTTGAGGAGACATATGTGATACTGAGATAATAAGTGAACCCAAAACCAGAAATCAAACTCGATGATTTGGCGCCTTGCATTTAAGAAGAACACAAGCACAATGAAATTGTTACAGAACACAAATACACCATTGAAAACCAACCACACTCCCAACATCTAACCTTTAACCGCGTAACCTAAGCTATAACCCTGTATTAGCAACTTGAACAATAACAGTCCTTAAAGATAATAATATAGACCCGCACTGCGGGTACTCACCCGGCTAGGCATAAGTATCCCGCAGATATCAGCAATAACCGCACTCTATATACACCGAATAAATGTATATATATCATACACCACATATATCCGATATATACACCCGAAATGTTGATTGAATGTAACCTAACCCAGGATCGTAGAGGCGTCTATGGCGTATGTTTCGAAATTGTACCCAATCGAGTCCCGTTTTGTACGTGTTTAGCCTAATTAAACCTAGTTGTACGGCAAAATGTTCGTCCCACGGAGAACCCTCATGTAATAACAATAATAACACAATAGCTGAGATGTGAAATAAAATGTTTGATAAGCGACAAGCTTTTTGAATGTGGCGCCAAAGGGGCGGTAATCGATAGGTTCCCAGGGCTGCGTGCCAATCGTTTTGGGCTTGCGTCCGCTGAAGTGTTCGCAAATTCGGGGTTTTAATGAATAAAAGAGCAGGTGGAATGTGCTTCACAAGACCAATGGCTGGTTTACATATTAAAAATCCTAGTTTTTCAAATTAATTAATTACTGATCCACGACCAGGGCTGAACACCCACTCTTCGGGTCGATAACCGGCTGCACATAACCTCAAAGCCCAGAGCCCACTAATAGTCGGCGAAGTTAAATTCCGGATTTCAAGTCCACGACTTGACCAGCCAACCACCCACACCCGCCATGAACAGCCTGGTGCGCCGCAGTGCCCGGCAGGTGAGCCACTGGCGCTCGTATTGCATAAAACAAGGCGCCCCAGAGACGGCGTCTCCAGGTGAGTGGTTTCTCGCCGGGATTGGGGCTGTTTTGAGTGCGCTAACCCCGCTCCATGTCCGCCCGCAGGCAGGCCCAACTACGAGGAGTTCATTGGCCGCCACCAGCGGCAGGCCCGCTGCAGCATTGTGGTCCAGGTGAGCTCCGAGAAGTCGTACCCGGAGTTGTATAACTACTGCAGCCGCTTCGGCGCGATCCTCGGTGCCCACCACTACTGCGTGCGCCAGGACGAGGCCCTGCACTACGTGCTTCTGGAATTCGCTACGCCGGACGAGGCGGCAGCGGCCATCGGAGCGGGCGTCACCAATGGCGAGCTGAGCGGCGTGCCCGTGCGATCGCCGTTCCTTTGGTTCCGAGCAGCGGGAGGCGGCCGGCGGAGCCCCAAGTTGACACAGGCTAATCCAACGCCCCAGCTGCTCTCTGTCGACGGTAACAGGCAGATGGAGCAGTCCCAGCTGCTGGGGCTGCTGCGCGAAGCCGGCGACATCGAGGAGCAGGTGCTGCTGCTGCACAAGCACACGCGCCTGAACGAGTTGGGCGTCCGCATGCGCTTCCTGGCCGCCCTGCAGGTGCAGCAGGCCATCGCCGGCATGTTCCCGGACGCCCAGGCTCAGCCCTTCGGCTCCTCGGTCAACGGATTCGGTCGCATGGGCTGCGATCTGGACCTTATCCTGCGCTTCGACAACGATATGGGTGCCAAGTGCTCACAGGATGTGGCGGATCCCTCGCGGCTGGTCTACCACACCAAGGAGAACCTGAGCAACGGCCGCTCGCAGACGCAGCGGCACATGGAGTGCTTCGGCGACATGCTGCACCTGTTCCTGCCCGGCGTGTGCCATGTTCGGCGCATCCTGCAGGCCAGGGTACCGATCATCAAGTACCACCACGAGCACCTCGACCTGGAAGTGGACCTGTCCATGAGCAACCTGTGAGTACTAACCACATATGGCCACATCCCATTCCACTGAATATCTCCTGCGTGTATGGGGTCGCAATCTTTATTGTACTTATTGTTCGAACTGGGTATGAATTCTTAGATCTATCGCAGGGTCACTTGTCGCTACTAACTAGGTTACTTATGGGCAATGGGCCTTGGCCACTGGGCACTTCAGCGGCGGTAGTTGCTGGCCTGCTCCTCCTCCTTCTTCACCGCCTGCACGAGGACAAAGCTCATCACCGCGCAGATGACGTTGAGCAGGCCGAGGGTCATGGCCAGGGCCACAATCCAGCCGGTCTTGCCCTCAAAGAACCAGGTCAGCTCGTCCACGCAGCCGTTGAAGAAGGCGTTGCCGCTGACGGTGTCGCGGCAGGAGCTGGGCAACGGCTGGCGCAGATCGAGGTAGTCCCACGGCCCGGAGGCGCCGCAGCAGCCGATGTTCTCCTGGATCATGGTCAGTACGTAGTTTGAGTAGGTGTACTCAGAGGTGGCCACAAAGCGGCGCAGCGACACATTCAGCAGCGGCTGCAGGCTGGAATTGATAGTGCTAAACTGCATCAGGACCGCCGATCCGGCCACAATGGACACGAAGCCAAAGATCTGGGTGCCGACGAACACGAACAGCGCCAGGGTGTTCTCCATCAGGGCGCTGAGGCAGCCCAGGAAGGCCACGGCCATCATAATGATGCTGATGCCGATGAGGACGTAGACGCCGATGTAGAAGGACTGCGCCTCCAGGATGCGCAGCCAATCGTTGAAGCCGGGCTCAGCCCTCAACCAGACGGTGAGGGCGAAGAGTGCCGTCGCTATCATCCAGGCCACGATGTTGAAGCAGAAGAGCGTGTACTTCACGCAGCCGATCTGCTTCTCCAGCTGCTCGTCGGAGGCGCCATAGCCGATACCCATGTTTGGGGAAGCTGGGAAAGCAAGAGGAGGCTCATTAGAACGAAGAAAATGTGTAACCAATAAGGGACTTCCAGTTGTTCTCAGGAACTTAAGGATTCCCTGCCCTACATTGGAAGATTCATGTAAAAGGAGTGGATTCCCTGACTAAGTTGACTAACTAGAAACGAGACTATAAGATATCCTATGACTGTTGTATGGGATAGAGAACCTAATATAATAGTATCAAGAAGAAGACCTTCGAAATGCTGCTGAGCAAATGGGAACTCCAAGACCCAGTAAATAATCTATGGGTCCTTCAATCCCAATACGGACTACTATGTGTAATAGACAATCTATAACGACAGTATCCTAAGGGAGATCTTAGCAATGCTGCTAACCAAATGGGTATATTCGAACCCAGTGCGGAACTCCAGAACCTTTAATATTACTCCACGGAAGAATCGACCATGCGAATCATCAAGTAATCCCGCCTTGAGTCACATACCAAAAGCTCGCCCTGGTCGCGTTTATTAATCACGATGTTGCTCGGCATTTATGGTGGACTCTCCCCGCCCGCTACAGTCCCTCTTTTTCCACCTCCGTGGGCCTTATCTAAACTGTGTTTAGCAAATAGCGTTATCAGCCACGCACTAGATGATTAATACGAGCAATTGCAACACCCAGCGATTCAAGAAATGGGAAAGAAAACCAATGCCTGGAGTTGCCTGGATAGTTACCAAACTTTTTTCACTACTGAATGTATCAGAACCCACAAAAACATTCACTTAGATACCCATACTGTAAAAGGGTGTCCACTTTTCACTTGGATCTAGGACCCACTGGTTAATATCTTCTGGGTGTGGTGGCAAATTTCAGCACTTGTTCGGTGGCACTTTAAAAAAATGGGGTTTATCCTTCAAATCTGAGCGTACAACTGCGATTTCCCGAAGACACTTCACTAGGATTCACCTTGTTTTGGTCGAAAGTCGTGGGATCGGTAGAAAAAAACGGGTTGCTCCGTGGCAAGAGCAGAAACAGAGATCCGTTGGGTTCGTTCGTTGAAATCGTTTTGACCAAACTGTCGGTTTGCTTGAGATACGCCGCGGTGACAACATCCAGGCTGGTAGGGCCCGTACAGTCGGCCAGGGAGAGCGGCCTTAGATAAGAAAGCTCGCTAGCTCGATAAGATTAGATAGCGACAGGTGGCGATTGCCAAATACCGTGTAAACACTCCGCTGCGCTCGCGCCGCAGCAGGTGAATCAGTTCGCTCCCGCTCAGTGATGACTTCCCTGGCGTGCCAGTGGCCATGATTCACCCTCCCACCCATGCATTCCATATCCGGCCAGTGGTGGGGGTCAGTTCCCTGGGCTTTCGCTCAATGAACGAGGCCACGCCCGTTTTTTGATGTTTGTGCATGCTTCTAAAGCCGAATCCTCTTTCAGCACTGGCTTCTACATGTCGGAACTGCTCTACATGTTCGGCGAAATGGATCCGCGCGTCCGCCCGCTGACCTTCAGCATCCGGCGCTGGGCGCAGACCTGCGGCCTCACGAATCCCTCGCCTGGTCGCTGGATCAGCAACTTTTCGCTCACCTGCCTGGTGATGTTCTTCCTGCAGCAGCTGCGCCAGCCCATCCTGCCCACCATTGGAGCGCTGGCCAAGGCGGCGGAAGCTGGGGACTCCCGCGTCACCGAGGACGGCATCAACTGCACCTTCGCCCGGGATGTGGAGCGCCTGGGCTTCCGGAGTCGCAACCAGAGCTCGCTGAGCGAACTGTTACTGCAGTTCTTCGAGTTCTACTCGCAGTTCGACTTCCACAACCGTGCCATCTCGCTGAACGAGGGCAGGCCGCTGTCCAAGCCGGACCACTCGGCCATGTACATTGTGAATCCGCTGGAGCAGCTGCTCAATGTGAGCAAGAACGTCAGTCTGGAGGAGTGCGAGCGGCTGCGCATCGAGGTGCGGAATGCGGCCTGGGTGCTGGAGTCTGAGGTGGAGAACGCCTCGCAGCCAGAGGGCGAGGGCCAGGAGCGCCAGGAGATGTCGTGGGGCCTGCTCAACCTGTTCAAGCACCCCGAGAAGGCCGTCATCCGCCCGAATATGTTCTTCAAGCCGCGCATGGTCGAGGTCAGCGACCTCTTCGAGCAGAAGGAGGCGACGGGCTCTAATCCTCCCACGCCAGCCGTCACCTACAAGAGCGTCTCGGTGCGCCAGCAGGTGCAGAGCATCAAGGCGGCCACGCGCTCCGAACTGAAGCAGCTGCGCGGATCAGCAAGCTCCGCCGCCACAAACAGTCCTAAAAACCGGCGGAGCAGCAGGTGATGCCACTGATACCGCTGGCACCAGCCATGTGTACATACCTAGGACTAGCCACAACTCCAGAAGTGGGTCAAGCTTAAGGTTAAGGCAGCCGCAGTTGGCTAAACTAAATGTTGTTCACACTGTTAAACCTCCTCCTAAGTAGGCTTAAGTCCGGGATCGAGCCAATGTTGAGTATTCAAATCGATTTTTTATGACGCACGAGACCAAAATTGTGAGGCCAGTACGAGGCAGAATCCTAGTTTCATTCTGTGTATCCTTAAGAGATATTTTCCTAGTTATAGTAGTTATAAAACTGTTTTTTATAATATAATAAACCATAAAACACTATTAAGCTTCTCTATATTTGGCTTAGGGCTTAGGAATAGAACACAAGTCACCGCTTTCGTATTTGTTTAAGATTTTATTGCATTCTTTCAATGTTACTCGGGATTGATCACATCCTCATCCTTATCGCTACGTGTATCTATCTGTTCCCGTGTCCTGATCCTGATCCTATGCAGCAACACTGGCGAGAACAGAGTTAGAAGTTAAAGAAGACCAGATGGCGAGTCGTTTCCTCCGCACGGATGGCAATCTATATCTAGGCCATGCAGGTGTGTACATGTATATAGCGCTACTATATGCCTTGTGTGTCGCGCAAGTGTTACTGTTTCCGTTTCCGTTTCTGTTCCTAGCTCTTTGTTCCAATTGTGTTTTATTTTGATATACATTACTCGTGTGCTCCGTACTGTTCTGCTTGCTTTTGATCAATCTTTTTACAAAATTTGATTCTATGTTTTGTAGTTCGGTAAATGGGTGAGTGTGTGTGCTGCGCTGCTGCTCCATGTTGTTGTTGTCTATTCTCTAGATTGATTTGTGTAAAGATTGTTTAATGTACATAACTAATTGCTCGCCTATAAATTTAATGTATAATTTTATGCATGTAAAATCACGTATTGCATACAAAATTGCCTTCTGTAAAAATAATCAAATTTTGGGTCCGTTGGGTGTGCTACTCTGCTTTTGCTTTCGTCGCCGCTGCTGCTGCTACGTAATAAAAAATAATTTACAATTGAAAGAGAGACGAAGGGCGGGTGAGTGGATGAGCAGGCGGTTGAAAAACTGATGCTACAATGCTTCCTAGATGAATAGGTACAAAAAAGAGGGCGCCGACGCAAGCTGCCAGTCGGTGGCAGGCCAGGCAGGACGAGCGGATCTCGACTTCTTCGGCGGCTACTTAGACAACAATTTCAACGGCAGCCGCCGGGTCCACTCATCTAAACCAGAGCTTCAGCCGCAGCGCGTCCACCCCGTTGAGATAGTATCGGAAGAGCCGCTTGTCACGCACGAAGCCCAGGTTCTCGTAGAGCCGCAAGGCCGGCTGGTTCCGCATCTCCGTCTCCAGCACCACCTCGTCGGCGTTGTCGGCCAGCATTGCCTGAAAAACGGGAAAGTGAGATGGTATTATTGAGGGAGTTACCGGAGGAACCGAGGTGCCGACATCCTAACCAACATATGCCCAAAAGTATACTTCGCAGGCGATTTAACTAGGTTTTAATATTAATGTTTATCATCCCAATATGCACAATATAGACATTACTTCAATCCTGCGACTACAAATCAAGGTGAATAGGTATTATTTTGCCCTTAAGCACCCACTGATACAGTTTTAAGGTGAATTTATGTGACAGTAGAACGTGATCTCAAGCCTAAACCACTCCCAATCTCTCCTAGAGCACTCCTTCCAGCCCTTTCCTACCTCTATGGCCTTGGTTACCAGAGTGGTGCCGATCTTGAGCTTGCGGTACTCCTTGCGCACGGCCAGCATGGCGATGTAGCCGCGCCGCACGTTCATGTGCATGTCCAGCTTGCACACGATGGCGCCCACGTACTGATTGTCGTGCGAGGCGAGGAAGCAGAGTTTTGGCCAGTTGTAGATGAAGTAGCGGTACGTGTATATCGAGTAGGGCTCGGACAGCTCCGCCTGGATCAGTCGCATGATGTCCTGCGGGTTGTCGAGAGGAACATTAGTATGTGGGACAGCTTGCTCTCGAGATTACTACTTACATGCATTTGGTGTTCAGCCTCGTACTCCTTGTACACGATCTCGTCGGCTGAAATGGCTGAAATGGCAGGTTCTGGCAGCTGGCGCTCTGCTGTGATGGTGGTCGTGGTCTCCCCCAAGGTGGTCTCCTCCTGCTGGCCGTTGCCACTCCCCGTCGCCACTGGCGCTTCCCTTTCCACCACCACCGCCTCCTCCGATACTGTTGATTTTGTGGCCGTCGCTGTGGTTGTTTGTGTGTTGGCAGTGCTTTTGCTTGTGGCTGTCACAGGCTTGTCCTCGGGATGGAGGGCATCTGGTCCTCCTCCTCCACCTCCATCTACTCCTTCTAATCCTCCTTCTCTCCGCTGCCTGCGGTTGTTGTTGCTGCTGTCCACGCTGCTGATGTTGTGGTGGCTGCTGTTGTTGTTGTTGCTGCCGCCGCCGCCGCCACCGCTGGTGACCCGTATGTGATTGTTGTTGCTGTGACCATGGGCATGGCCATTGAGAGCCTCCACAGGAGGCGAGGCAGCCTGCTCCGTGGCGCCGTGGCCATTGCAGAGGTGCAGCTGCTTGAGCAGGCCCCTGAGATCCTCCGCCGCCGTCGCCTCCTCCTCCTCCTGTCGCTCATGCCCATTGCTGCTGGGCGCCTCTTGATCAAGATCCTGGTCAGGATTCGGACTGGGATTTATATTCGGATTGGGACTCTTCTCCGCCGAGTTCTTCTTGTTCTTGTACTTTTTCTTTCCGGCTGCCGCTGCCTGGGCATCCGCCATCCTGAAAAGCGCTGGGTCTCAGTCACGCGGCACCTGCTGCTCCTCCTGGCTCCTGCGTATTCTGCGGAGGACTGCTAATCCTCGCCTGCAACCGTGAACCTCCGACTTATTTTTGGTTATATTTTCACAGTTGCTGCTTTTTCGTTCACACACACGACACGCACAGGGGACCCACACACACCAACGCACCACCTCGCACACCAGGGGGCAGCAGTCCACTTTTTTCCTCTCGATATCCGGAGTGGGCGGCCCGGGGTGGTTCCGATCGGACACCGAGCTCGATCTATGTAAAACTTATGTAAAATTATGTATCGTTTGCCCCGAAAGTGGCTGATTTTCCGTTGGCTATGAATAAATCCGCACCCACACACAGATGCGAGAACAGCTGGCTAGAGCTGTGACCCAAATCGATGTTTTATCGATACCATCGGCCCCCGTCGGCCACATCGATATTTTCCCAGCAACGCATCTATCGATTTTAGTTCCTATCCAATGAATAATAACAACACTTATTTACCAAACTATTAATTAAATGGTTTAAAAATATAAGATATGGAGAGAAGTGAAACACACGCATATTGTTCACAGGCAGGGACATCTCTCAATATCGACTGAAAAACATCGATAATATTCGATAGCAAATCGTAACGGTAAACTTTAAAATGCGTAAACAAACTTTTCGCGCCGACCAAAAAGTTTCACAACCGCGTTAAGGAGTGCGTTTTTTGTTGTTTCGGTAAAGAAAAGTGCTAAAAATAACTTTAAAGTGTTATTTAGTAGTATAATCAGTTCGGTGCAACGCGGAACAGCCAAAAATTTGTGTTTAAAAGGCTTAAATCGGGTTTCTCAAGCGAAATGCCTAAGAATATGTGCCTTCGCCAAACACATCTTCACCAGCGCGTCCGTGTAAAAGTATGTGTGCGTAAGTGGAGGTGTCCTTACAACTTTTTATTTATTTCTTTTTTTAGTTGATAAATACAACTCCCGGAAAAACTACAAATAATTTGATAAAAAGGTAAGTAATGTTCAAATATTCTTCTAGCTTTCCGCTCCGTAACTTTTTCCGCGTTCAAGAAACTGTTTTAATGGTCGGCTATAAGTACAGTTTTGGTTCAATTCTAAATTCCATTGGAAATACGGAATAGGGCCATTAAAAAGGCCTAAAATGTAGACCCTCTCTCAAAATAAATATTTAAATTTAGATTTATAGCTATTTTAAATACAAATTCATATATTTAATCTGGAAGTTCAATTATTTTGGGCTCCCTTTAAGTACGCAAAGTACGTAAAAATCTAACGTGGAAATGGGCTAAAATTTTGACCCTCTTTAAACATAAATATTTAAATAGAGATTTATAGACATTTTAATTACAAACTCAAAGAGATATCCCACGACCAAATCAGAATTCTATAACTCAAGTTATGGAATCTATAAATTCAATTTTGGGCTCCCTTTATGAAACCTACTGGAAGTACGTAAAAATCAAACATGAAAATGGGCTAAAATTTTGACCCTCTTCAAACATAAATATTTAAATAGAGATGTATAGACATTTCAATTACAAACTCAAAGAGATATCCCACGACCAAATCAGAATTCTATAACTCAAGTTATGGAATCTAGAAATTCAATTTTGGGCTCCCTTTATGAAACCTACTGGAAGTACGTAAAAATCGAACATGAAAATGGGCTAAAATTTTGACCCTCTTTAAACATAAATATTTCAATAGAGATTTGTAGAGATTCTAAATACAAACTCAAAGAGGTATCCCACGACCAAATCAGAATTCTATAACTCAAGTTATGGAATCTAGAAATTCAATTTTGGGCTCCCTTTATGAAACCTACTGGAAGTACGTAAAAATCGAACATGAAAATGGGCTAAAATTTTGACCCTCTTTAAACATAAATATTTAAATAGAGATTGATAGAGATTCTAAATACAAACTCAAAGAGGTATCCCACGACCAAATCAGAATTCTATAACTCAAGTTGTGGAATTTAGAAGTTCTACTTTGGGCATTACATTGAAAGCGATTGAAAATTTTGAAAAATCGATCATATGATCATTAAAAGTGTTTTGAAATACTTATTATTTCATAAACTTTTGTTAATATTTTAACCAATTGAGCAATTGCTTTTCGATGGATGGCTCCACGCTTTTCTTCTTTTTTTCAGTCAAGCTTTTCAGAGAACAGCTTGGCTTCTTTACCGACGCGAATAGAGATGATCTAAGCAGCGCCTAATAGTTCTTTGTTGAAAATGCTCTGAAAAGAAAATATCGCTCAGCGTTCCAAGAGTTTCGAGCAACCAGAAAAACAAGGGCACAATTGATTTGGATTTTGAATGATAGAGGATTAGACGGAGGACTTGGTACAGAAACAAGCCTCCAGTAGAAGTTCCATTTCAATCGCATCGTCTACGAGGCACAATCATATTTAATAGGTCTCTATTGCATTAATAAAGTGTGTCCTTCACAGATCGAAGTCGTTACCTCCATTCGCCAACTCACAAAATCAGAATTCATCTAAAGTCGTCCTTGTCACATTTTATGACCTCTGTTCGCTGACCATAGATAATAATGGGGTAGACCAGGTATTTATATGCTTTTCTTAGAATTTATTTGCAAATTGTTCACTTATGACCTTCGCTAATGAATTATCACACTAAAAGCAACTCATAATAAATACGTACATCTAGGCTCTGTATATTTAGTTCATATGTCATTTGTCATTCAATACAATGTTACTTTTCCTCACATTGTGAGTTGTTATTTCTCTTTGCGGTCTATATATTCCATTAAAAAGCACTTATGTATCCTTAACTCGTCTACATGTATGTATATACTAAATATATATATATATAATCTCTATTAAGTTAAATCATTTTTGGAACATTCAAATGAAGAACAAAAGAGGAAAGCCGTCTTTTCCAACTTTTTAGCTACAATTCTTTGATCAGAAATCCAGTTAATATAGTTATATTTATATGTATGTGTATGTGCTAGAGAGACTGGTCCATAGATTAAGAGGTATTATTCAGTTGGCAAATCATAGTTGGCCCACATAACGTATTTTACTATCTGTTCCCCCAATGCTACTGTCCAATTAGTGAAATCAAAATCTTTTACAATTTGGTACCCAACTTTTAATATGCTAGAGGTATAATCTTTGTAAATTAAGTAATACGTGAAAATCTGCTTCTATCAGTTATGATTTGGTAAAAAAAAACAGAATGCTATTGCTCCGAAATACAGGAAGTCTGGCGTGTTTGCCACTGCATGGAGATCACGCCATGCACTAAAACTCCCACATCAAGAACATCATACTGATTCCATTGGCCTGGAAACCAAGGCCACGAATCAAGAGTCGTTGAACGAGAGCGGCATTGGCCAAAACCAAAAAGACCGAAAACCCAAAGCCCGAAAAAAACGAAAGCTAAAGCCAAAGACCCATCTAAAAGCGGGGAGAGCGTCGCGTCGGTCCAAAAATTTGGCATTCAAAGCGAGAATACGAACATATGCCAGCGGAATGCAGTCAACGGAACAATTTCGAGTGTGTTGATCGTTTGCTTTCAATAAATTTGACCCCCAAATATGTATACAAAAAACAAAGCCAGAGGCTTAACCCTGGGCTAGGTCAACCACAGACGAATTTTCGGGCCTCGAAGTCACGACGATGATCTCACAGAGGTACGCAGCTATTGGGCAATCGCCACTATGGCTAAGGTCCATCGAAATTGCTCAATCGCAATGGTTCAAACGCCTTATCACTAAGCCATTTATCCTATTCAAGACTGGTCCAGAAACAAACATCAAAACATCGAACATACTCCAAAAGAAAAATCAGTCAAACTCGAACACAAGTTATAGCAATACCTTCGTACAAAAATCAACCATCTTAAGAACCAAAAACGAAATAAAAACATATTTTTCGGTATTTTTTTGTATAATTTATTTTGCCTTTGTTGCATAGCTTTGAATGCTTAATAGTTCGCCTGCGACGCGATCAATACGGGATCGGGCGCAGAACACTATATATGTAATGTATATATTGGTTTATCTATGTAGTGTGTATATGTAGGAATATTAACTAAAATGGAAATACATATGATAATGTACGCACATAGGCTAAGTAATTTTTCTAGGTAAAAACGCACAATGATTACATAATTATATCAAAAATAATCATCAAAAACTTAAGCATTAAACAAAATGTGTTAATGGGGGACAACAGTAAAATCGACGAAGTGATCGATGCAGGACCTGCTCTCTAGATTCTTTGAGTCTTTAGTCTTTGACTTCCCGCCCCTGTAACCGCCTATAAAAAGGAATATATCCTAACCATCTCTACGTACGATTTTTATGGGGGAACAGATTGGTTTGTGGTCGGGTTTCTTTTGGGCCAAAAGACGCGAACATAAACAAAAGCGAAAAACGTGAAACGAAAACGAAAGCTTAGGCGAGGCGAGGCGACTTAAAGAAAATGCAAAAAATATTTGTATATCTGTATATATATAGATATATATATATATATAAAATCAATGAAAGCCGAGCGAGCGAAAGTTGAGAGATTCTCTCTTTCGCCTCTCTCTCGCTGAAAGAAAGTACAGCTCGCGCTTTTCTTCTACACAATTAGTTTTGTTTTGCTTTGCTTTTTTCTAATACTAAATGTTCATTTTACACATAGATCATAATATTCATGATTTTATGCCTGGTATATTTTTGTAGTACTTTTTGTTTTGCTTATTAATGGTAACTTTTTGTGTTTAGCCAAAAAACTTAAAATTCTATCACAGCCGTAATTTTTTTCGAAGAAAAAATTGTTTTGTTTTTTTGCAGTTTTTGTTTGTTTTCCTTAAACGGTCTATATTATTACTACTAATTATTAATTTAATAATTTGTTAATTTGCCCGATTCGTATTTAAATCTTTTTGAATGCACTTTTGTTGGTTTTTTTCTTTTTTGTTTTTGAGGCTTGCTTTCAATATTTTAAAAAATTCTAATTGCACTTTTTTGTATAATATTTTTGTGGTTTTGTTTTTTGTTGAAATTGCTATTTTAATTTGCTTTCACGTCTCAGATTTCTTGTCAGAACATTGTCTTCATCTTGTGTGTTTGTGCAGAGGCAAAAATGGGAACAAATCAAGATTAATAAACGAATTTATTTTGGAATCTAATAAAATGAAACCTTGCATTGTTGTTCTTGTTTAATTTTAATTTGGATAGCGTTGCGTTCTCTTTCGTTTGTTTTCTTTTTTATGACTAGGAGAACTTCTGTGGGTCTTCTTTTAAAAAAATATATTTACTTCCTAAATGCAAAATGTATTTTGATGTTACGCATGAGATATTTTCAAATATCCAATGGATAGTGTAAGACACAAAAACAAAAATTCAGGAGGAACAAATTTTGGGTTACAACATGTAGCATTTTGGAATGTGCTTGGCTTATATAGCCCTTCGTTTACTTGGAAGTTTTCTGCTCAACTTTCGTACATATAAACGGAGCTCTCTACGAAACCGAAATGGAAACCACAACTGAATTTTTGTTGATTTGGTACAAGTATGGAGTTCATTTTCATGTTACTTTAAATTTAACTTATAGATTGTTCTGGTTTTGTTTGTTTCTGCTGTTTTGACTACAAATTCTTTGATTTTTGTTTTGTTTTTTCCTTTGCCTACTACTATTTTGTGTATTTTTGTTTGTACAAATCGCGACTGCCATTAATGAGTAATACTGGCCAATCCGGCCGATTTTCATACACCCATCCTTCCTTTATAATAGCTTAAGGTTACTACATGTGTCATAGCCTAAATGTTTCCTTAAAAACTGTACGCAAGTGTCTTATATAAAATGTAAACTCTTTAATCTTTGTCTGCTGCTCGGGGATTCACTGGTACTTTCATGTCTCCAGCGAGGTGACCACCAGGTTGTGGAAAACGCTGGCCGACTCGCTCATCATTGCCGCCTGTCCGCAGGAATCGCTGCTGGCGCCGCTCGGCGGCGTCGGCGTCCCAAGCCTCAGGGCATCCATGATCACCTCGAAATCCTTTTGGTTTTGGTTCATATCGAAATCGACCAGCTCCAGATGGTGATGCAAGTGATGGTGGTGGTTTAGATGATGATGGTCATTCAGCTTCATCCGTTTGCCACCGGAAACTTCGACGCCAGCGCCTGCAGCTCCTCCGAGTCCTCCGATTCCACCGATTCCACCGATGCCTCCCACATTCACATTCATTCCCATGCCGAGCCCGACCACATCGAGTGGACACTCCTCAATGGCAGAGATCAGGCGCTGCGGCGGTATATAAAACTGGGACAGAGCCTCGCGCACCAACCGATCGCTTTCGTCCTCGCTGCTGCTGTTGCTCCTTAATCTCTTTCGGCTGGCGGACAGGGCCGCCTTCTCCAGCTGCTCGGCACCTTGGGTGATCTCCGGATCGATGAGTAGCATGGGCGCATTGATGGCGCTCAGTTCCCTGTCGAGTATCTCCAGATCGTTGACCAAATTGCTGCTGGACAGGTGGCGTTTCCGGTTATTCACCCGCTCCGATGCCGAACCAGAAACGGAAAGGGGCGCCGAATTGGCAGCCTCCGGCGCCGAGGCCCCAGCGGGCGTAACCAGCTGCTGACGTTCGGGCGGTTGGTTCTCCAAGGAGCAGATCCCACCACCACGACCCGAAGAGGATCCGTTCGAGGCTCCAAAGGCATCGCCGAAGGATGATGAGGACTTGCCGCCATTAGCGTTGTTCATATTGCTAGTGCTATTGCTGGCCGGCTTGGCATCGTCCATGTTCGGCTGGAAGAGATTCTCACGCGCCAGTTCGGCAGTTGAGCCGCTGTCGCTGGTTCTGCAAAAAGAGAGAGAAAGTGGAAGGGAAAGTTAGTTAACGGTTGGTGGTAAAGAGGGCTAAGTGTAGGGAACACAATGTCTTTTAAGTCAAAAAGAGCAGCGAACTGGATAAAGTATATTTGTCGATTAAATCGATAGGTTAAGTGTTCGATAGCCCTCAGAAGCCTTTCGATAACCGCCAAAATAACGTAACTGATACAAATATTTTACTATTTCTTAATACAAATTTTTGTCCTACTAACACCACCAGAATATAATAGATTCAGACCTTATACAGATCCCGCACATAAGCAGGCTGTAACCAACACATCATAAACGTAAATCCCTTCCTGGACTTATACCACCTATCCCTCGACGACTCGGAGAGCTGTGTCAAATCAGTTAACGGTGTAATCTCGCCATAAACATTTCAACGCCCATCGATAATATAACCACCTAGCCAACCACCCATGCCGCCACCACACAACTCAACTCAGCCCTGACATCAGAATGTTTGTTTCCAAGGGGTTTGCCAGGGGTGGCGGTGGGTTGGATGGGCGTTATTACGGGAGGATTTGAGCACAGGAAATCGGGTGGTCGGTGGTGGGGGGGACGTTTTTAATTAACTGGGCCAACAACTGTGGCACCGTGGCTTTTCTTGGTGACCAGCAGCGAAGTAAATTTCAGTTAATTTCTGTTTCAATAAGAGCCCTCCTTCCCCTCTTCCTCCACCTATAATTTCTCCACACTTCTTGATGCTTCTCCACCGCCCAATACGGCAACCATTTGAAAAGCAAAAAAAAGAAGAAACCGTCACACAAACAGGCAGAGGAAAAACACAAATAATAATGTTAAAATAAGGTAGGGGAAAATGCCACGGTATACAGGTAGGTAGGAAAACAACTTAATGGATTTTCCGTTTTGGCTACCATACAAAAGTGTTGATATCTACAGGGTCTCAAGGGTTTTTCTACGGATACTCACTTGAAAGACATACCCCAAATATACTCCCACATTTCGAATACACTCGAAAATGGATCAAGTATTCGGTATTTAATCAAAGGCCTGATTAACAACCTAATTTGTGAAAATTCATCGACGTGCACAGGTGGCACTCTAGGGGGCCTACCTCCTACGCGTACATGTAGAAAAGAGGGTGGTGGTGGTTGGTGTGTGGTGGGTGGTGGGTGCTGTGGCAGGGGCACATCGCATTAAAATGCGCAGCTGAGCATGTCAATGTTGACTATTAAAGCGACGCAACAAAAGCAATATAACTGACAACAAGAATGGCAAAAGCGGCCATACCAAGGGAGCCGAAAAAAATGAAAATACAAAATACAAGATTGTCAGGAGGAGGTTGCAGGGGGTTGCGGGGGAAAAAAGCGAAAGTATGGAGGAATCTGTACAAAAACAACAAAACGAAGCCCAAGCGAAGAAGCAACAAAAATCGCTCAACTTATAGAAACCAAAAAACCAGAAAGCGTACAACAAAGGGGCCAAAAGCGGCGTTTTGTGGGGCTTGGGGCAAAAAGTGTGTTAGTTTCGTTGTTGTTGTTGTTGTTGTTGTTGTTGTTGTTGTTGTTGTTGCTGTTGTTGCTGTTGTTGCCGCTGCTGCTGCCGCTTTTAATGCACGCGCAACCGTTAACTCGAAATGATGGACGGCCAAAACAAAATGGGAGCAGCAAAAGCAGCCCAAGCAGCCAAGAGAGTAGTAGTTGCTGGCCAAATGAGGTGCCAAAAGGCAACGCGAAGATGGCCAACAAAGAGAGGAGCGGTGGATTGCACAAGTGGCCCACAAAACGGAGACAAAACAGAGTTCGAGAGGGCCAAGAAGTGGGGTTTACAAGGTATAAATCAGGTGAGCTTAACTGGATTGATCAGGAAAGTAAAAGATCTACGAGAAAATGCCTGAAAGGTAAGGGCCCCGCATGGTACACCTTATTCTAGTATACTTTCGGCATATTTTTAGTACGTTTGGAATATCCAAAATATTTAGTATATTTGGTATATTTGGTATATTTGGTGTATTATAAAAACCTATAACCCCAAAGACGCTTGTATTTCGTCATAGTTTTCCCTGTTAGCAACTAAAACAAAAGGTGAGGTGCTTTTTCACCACGTCAGTTCCGGTTTTATTGCTAAATCTGATAACACCTAAAGGCGGTTTCTCAGTCAGCCACCAGTCAATGGCTAGGCAATAACCTGAAAATGGTTGTTTCTCTTAGGAAATGTACGTCTCCAACCAGTCACAATCCCTGAGAATTCATCTGCCACAAGCGAGACACACTATGCGAAGCCTATGAAATACACAATGAATCAAAGCGCAAATGCAAAAACCCCAGAGGAATATGAGTATTTATGTTAAAAATAACACAACAAAGCTGCGTATGGGTATCCTGCATTAGTCAGAGAGACTTGGGGACGCGGCCTAACGCCATTAATAACGCCGATTAATCACAAGGATGAGGCAAAGTAGAGGAATATTTGGCTGATCACTTACTGACGTCAATACTCTGACCAACGAGAAGAAATCATCGCGAAACTGCGAGTTTGTCACTTGTGGTTATCTTTCTTTGTCCCTCGTAGCGCCGTCTTATCTGCCGTTCGTTTTGCACACGTTTTCCCTGCCTTTTTTCGGTTTCGGTCGTTTTTGTGTTAAACACCCCCGAGAGTCCCCCGTTCATTCTACGTTAATATGTGTGTGGCGACTTCCTCGCTGAATTCAAGCAGAAATTGGGGCACACTTATTACGCGTTAATCTCTTGCCCCTTTCCACCTCGCCAGAGCCCCCGGAAAAGCAAACTTGGTCAACCTTTGCTTTTGTTTGCTCACTCACCCGCCCACCTATTTTCGGGGGGTTTCCAGTTCAAGGCTCTTTAACCAATGTTTTTATTTGTGTACAGTCCGCAGGCCCCTACATACATACGTCAAATTTTGTCTTGACTCGGGAACCAGTAAGTGCTACTGTGAAGCAGCAGTTTCTAGTTGTTCCTAAGAGCCTTAAAATAATAAGGCAAATAATATTATCGGACAATACATAGTTTTTATCCCGATGTTCAGTTCCCAATGATTCTTAGAGTCTGAAGAGTTCGTTTTGTAAGAAAGATATACATTACGAACCGAAAATCTTGGTAATTTGTTTAATTCGTTCCCCGCTTTGCGCAAGGTTGACCTGTATTTCATTTTTGATTAATCGAATTGATATCTGGTCTGGTCTCAAAGGGGAGGGAGAACGTGGGGGGGAAAGGATTTTCCCTGCTGCACTTGACGTGAGGATGGCGGGCGACGGGGAGGTTGAAATAGAGAAGGGAAAGCGAGGAAAAGCGATGAAAAAGAGCGAAAGCGGCAAAGAAAGACGAAAACGTTGTCAAACGACAAGTGCACACAAAAGCAAAGGAAAAAGGGGAGCAACAGCAGGGGTGGGGGTGGTGTTTTTGGGTGGGAAAGTCGGGGGTGGAAATTGGATGGAAAAGGGGCGCCAAGTCGCGAATGTAGGACGCTGTTGGGGGTCATTGAGCGCGCTTTTGACTTGGCCCGTGTTGTATGCAGAGGAGGGGTGGCGAAAGGGGCGGAAAGTGGGCGGAAAGTGGGCGGAAAGTGGGCGGAGAGAGGGGCCTTTCCCCTTAAAGGGGCGGCCAGAGAAGGGGCGTGGCAAAGCCACATGGGGCGATGCCAGTTTCGTGTCAGAGACAACTTCATTTCGCAGTCTCCTTTTCAAACATAAAAAATACGGAAACCACTTGCAAAATTAAACAACCACATGGTTTAAAATCCCGAAAACGTTCCAATGAATAACTAATAACAGCTCAAGATTGGTTTACAAATTATATAAATCACATACTTATTCAACATTTAAATCAATAACATTTTTGCACAAAAGAAATGACGGGAAGCAACGGAACAGCTCAGTTAACTCGAGTTCGGTTCGGTTCGTTACGCTTCGTTTACGTTTGTAAATTTAATTACAAACAAAAAAGAAAAGGAAAAACTTGAAACCTTGGCACCTGAATTGAATAAATCCCCAGCCCCAGCAACACCTCAACTTTATCGCCATCTATCCGCACACGCCGTGTATCTGTATCTGTAGTTGTATCTGTATCTCTATCTGCTTATCAGCTGGAGAATTTCTCTGATAACACGATTGGCGCAAAAACAAAGGGGGAATACTACGCGAATTCTCAAGAGTGGGGGGAGGTGGATGGAAAAGCGCGCGCGTGTCGCAAGGTTGGTGGGCGGGAACTGAAAAACAATTAAAAATAATACAAGCGGGTAAGCAATAACAGCGGCGGCGGAAAGGTGGGGAAACTGGCTGCTATTCACCCAATCTTTATCCCACCAGCCCACCCTCTTTCTCAGCGTTGTATAATCGAATTGTTCTAAATATTTCAAAGGAAAACAATGGCCTTAGCAATAGCAACTACAAATGTCGGTAAACTATACTTAAAAGAAATACTACCTGATACTACGTACCAGAAAAAACTCGGTATTTTTGGATCACTTATCATTACAAGTAAAATATTTAAAATGTTGAGTAGTTTTAGACAGGCAGTGCTGTTGGAATCGTTGGTGGTGTAATTCAAGTTACCGAATAAATGATGAGATGGAAAAACGACGACGAAAAAAGAAGGCAGCCCACGAATCCGAATCGAAATCACAACAATAAAAACACGAAAACCCCAGGGGGAAAGAGACAAGCTAGCAGCCCCCGCCCCCCAAACAGAAAGAAGCAAAAACAGAAAACTATAAAAACGTCGTCGCAGTCGCGAAATTATTACGACGACGCCACAAAATGGGGCGGCCTGAGTGGGTTACACAAAATGCTATGCACTACGCGATGATGTCTGCCGCTCTGCGGCTGTATTAGTGATATAGTGAGTGGTAGAGTGGTATGGTGGAAGAGTGGAAGAGTGGAAGAGTGGAAGACTGGAAGAGGAAGCAGCATGGGCATCGGGCACGAGCGGGGAGCAATTCCGAGCCCCAGAGAAGGGGTCCCAAGAGAAGGGGCCTTCTCGAAGATTGGAGCGGAGATTCGGTAAGCGATTAAATAAGAGCGTTTCTCTAGTGATTCGGGTGCGTTAGAGATAGATTTCGGTTAAATGATGTATCTTATGTCGGTACGTTCAGTTGTAATTGATTTGCATATCTTGAGTTTGGTATTTTACTGATTTCAGTATTTTTTTGTTTATGTTTACTGAAACGCCTTCGAAGATATTCTTCTGGTTTCCTACGATCTCATCCTGATGTTTTCATAGCCACTTGTTTATTGTTTCATTTTTTAGATACTTCTTAAAGCTTTGCTAACATTCATTTGTTACTATTCTTTGCTGTGCTGTGCAGTTGCTGCCGCCTGTCGTTAATGCTCTTGTAGTTTCTCTGGTTATTGTTGTAGTTACTGCTCTTGCTGCTGCTGCTGGGATCGCAGTTGTTGCTCTTGTTGCTGCAGTGAGCGGCAGAGTCGACGATGACTGTTGCTTGGCGCAATAGTGATATGCAGAGTGTTTAAAAGGCATGAAAAGCCAGGCGGCAGTCAGGCAGCAGCAGCAGCAATTTGTATGGATTTCATTTCAGTGAGCGGATGCATAAGCAATGAGCAGCGTGGATATTGTGTAGATAAACTTCCAAACTACCGTCGTCCGCAACAAAAGCCACAGCCTAAAATGCAACTTATTCAGATTCGGTTTCAGCCATAGAAGACAAGCTTTTTTTAAATGGTCGTGATTTGAGATGGTTGTGTTTGTTTTGACAGGTCCAGCTTATTAGGATTGGTTTGTATAGAGCTTTAGCTGGGTATTTCATATACAAGACCTCTTCACGTTAACTATCTTCTGACCTTTCTGGCTCTGCGATCCATCATATCTCTACTCCTAAGGATTTATTGTACATGTGTAAAACACCTTTCGCATAAAGAGATGCAAGAGCACGATGGAAATCAATCGATCAACAATTTTATTGCCGCACTGCAAAACGATAAGCGCATGCAAAAGCACAGCCAACAATCGCCGATAACTTATCGCTATCTCGAGTGTATCTTCACACTCCACTTCCATTTGCAACACATCCCATCACCATACCACAATAATATGCCACCTATGTGCGCATACGAATGTATAACACCACTTATAAGCCCCTGGCTTATTTCAATTTCACCGTTTAACATATTTTTGTTCGTAATTAAATTATCGATTGCAGCCACACAGGAAAGCTACAGAGTAATAATAAGCACATGAGCATAAAATACACCGTACACACTATTCCACATATTCCGTGTGCGTACGTGTGTGCTTTGTGTGCAGGGGCGAAGAGAAAACATGTCAAACAAAGCACAGAGCAAAAGCACAAAGCAAAAGCAAAAAACGGAAACGCGAGGCACTGGCCAAAAGGAAAATCGGCGATGAATTAACTTTGCAAAGCGTGTAACGGTATGTTGAATTGTTTGTTTGTTTTCTCCTTTTGCTCTCCCGACGAAAGAAAGCAAACCAGCGGGCCCCGAAAGAAGTAGAAATGAAGAAAGCATGCCCGCTGATGATAGAGAGATAAATAGATTATATATGGCCGAGAGCAGGTGGGCTGAACAAAAATAAATCAAAACGGGGGGCGTGGCGCCAGTCAACGTTTAAGGAAGTGCTCATGTAGGGAAACGAAAAGAAAGTCCGCCCAATGTAAGTCCCCTTTAAATTTGCCAATCCAATGAATGCCATGGGAAATTATATTTACATGATCTGTCAGATACTCAGACGCCCATATACTTCAGGATGATCCTATAACATGGAACTAGATTTCGAAAGGAGTTTTATTACAAAACTTTTTTCTGTATGGATATAATCTCTGGGGCTCTTCTTTTGTTCTTTGCGCTAAAAACCCACTTTTGTTCTGCCAACTAAAAAATAAGCAACTATCTCAGTTTTTTTCTGCATAGGTTTATGATAAAAACCATATAATTGTCACTGAATGCAAAACATATGTTTCTTAGTGTTTAAAAAATGCACATATTAAAAAACAAAATAAAAAACTACAAAAATAGGGTAAAAGACGTAGCGAACGTGTGGAAAAGGCAAGACGAAAATAATGACACACAGATACAAACGCTTATGTGTTGGCAAAGTCTGAAGGTTTAGTGCACTGGATGTTGTTGTTGCTGCTGTTGCTGTTGCTGTTGTTTTCGGTTTTTTGCTGGCGATGCCGCAGTTGTTGCTGTTGTTGCTCTTGTAGTTGTTGGCATGTGCCCACAAAAAGCAACAACAATTGCTTTGGCTATCATCGCCTCGATGTTGTTGCTGTGGCTGCCTTTTGTTGTTGCTTTTGTTGCAAGTGGAACGTGATTATTTCAACGAGCGCAACGTTTTCTTGCTTTTGTTGGTTTTTTTTAGCGCTCACCAATAGCAGATACAAAAATTAAAAAATATAAAAAAATCAAGAGACAGACCAGCAAATGTCTGTCTGTATGTATGTAAAAATTCCTATTCGCTGGCTTTGATTTCTTTCTGTATTTCTTGTTTGGCTGCGATGCGTGTGTGCATTTGTGTTCCTGTATTTTATTTTATTTTGTTGATTGATTAAGTGGAATGTTTGCTGTTATCTTTGCGGTTTCAATTGGTTATTGGTTGAAAATGCAACATATCAATTGGGTTTCCCTTCTGGTCGTGTTTTACGTTTCACCCACGTTGTATTATGGCATTTTCTGCTTAAAACTGTTTCACATCAATCCATCACCTTGTTGCACTTCCCTGTTGTATCTCATAGATACCTTTTGTTTTATGGTTGATCCATAAGTGTTTTATTGCAATTACATGCCTAATTAGGCAATTGCTCTACGCCTATGTTGGTTTGCAAACTATCTGAGGGCCCTTTTCCTAATTGCTGGCCAAAATGTATGAAGTAAAAAAATGTTGGAAAAATCCCAACGACTTTTTCCATTGTTTCCGTTGGGCTTCTCCTCCGGTTTTTTTTTGTTCAGTTTCGTTTTCGTGTCGCGTTTTTATGTCTCTGAGTATCTGCGTTTAGCTATGCTTCGCTTTTGCTGTGCTTTTGCCTTGCTTTGGTTCGCTGCTCGTTTTGCGCTGCTTTTTGCTTTTCGCTTTGGGTTTTCTTTGGTTTTTGGCCTGAGCTTGGCCTGAATGTTGCTGGCTATGAAATATGCCGCTTTCCTTGTGTATTGTATCTGTATCCGTATCTGCATCTGTTTGTATGTGTGGATGGGTGTCCCCCACCACCGCTGTATCTGTATGTCCACAAGTATATTCGTATCTGTCGGATTGTTGCTGCAACATTGCAGTATCATCGGCATTGAGGCCCAGTGGCCGCCAGTGGAAAGGGGCAGACGGAAAGACGGATGGACGGGTGGATAGATATAGTCCTTATGGAAGCCATAGCAAATGCTGTTTAGTATTTGTATTTGGGCCTGAATAATTGCATCATCGTTGGCACTAAAAAGCGGACTCTCTGTGCACCACTGCCACAAATGCAGTAGGAAATCAAGTCTAAGCTAGTGGAACAAGGGTCCACAAAGGATCATTGTACCATTAGCTGCATATTTGGTTTTTCAAATAGTAGCCACGTGGTAATTTGGGGGTTCAAAAACCCCTCCACAGGCGGACGGCTTTGGTTGCATCACCCAAATCGACACCTTGCATTATCGCGTTTGCTTACTGCTCAGTTTTCACAGCTTTCGGTTTTAACTACCGCAAATGCCACGCAACTGGGAAAAGAGCAAAGTCGCCCACTCTCAACTCTCGACCTTTAAAGCCCGGGCGTGTGTGTGTAGCTAACCGAGTGTGCATATGTGTATATATTAGCGCACATACAGGCGAGCAGCACAATACGCACCACGCACTTTAAAAGGGCAAAAACAAATCAAGCATCCGCCGCGTGGGCGTCGCCCCCAAGTTCACAGTTCACATGACATACACATCATCACTGCTCAGTTCGGCTCGGTTCAGCTCATCATGACGACGACGGTGGGGCAATGATGATGAGCGTAACCTGCACTGGAGGTTGAAATAATATTGCGAGACACACGCCGCCCACTCGTTTAATGAGTTAATTTATTTGGCCAAATTTACATACTGTATCAGGTATCAAAGGGCTTTCGTCGTCGGCCATGTGCCGCCGGCGGGCCAAGAAGACGGCTTTTGGCTTTGGTTTCTGGTGTTCGGTATTGTATCTATTATTTAGGCACTGGCAAGCCGACAAAATAAAACAAACGCAACACTGCGTTCTTTGCCACAAAATTGTGTCTCTTAATTGGGTTGACTTCAAGGCATAATTGCTGAGTTGCAAATCCATTTTACTCGGGCTCAACTACTCAACAGTGCCTGTGCTTTTCCATTCTTTTAGACTGCTTGTGGGAAATGTAAAGCGGTTTTGTGCGTCGAAATCATCATCTTCTCTATTCAAAGTGTTCACTTAATCGTTTTTTATGCCCGAATACACTTTAACCTCTGGTTTAATGGGGGAAAATGTACATTTTAATGTACGGGAGACAGTAGGGGCTGCTTTTCGGCCCAGATCTCATATTTAAAAATAGAAACAGGCAGCTGTTGCTGGGTAAGATGCTCACATTTGAAACAATATTTCTAGGTAATACCTAGATCCTATCCTAAATAAGAAAAAGGTCACATCAAGTTCCTACTTTCGTTCCACAGTCAACTAAATAACTTAAAACAACCTTTTGAAGCCACATCACAGGCTGTGTCCGCTATATCTCCGGTAACACCATTGAATTCTTCACAAACCACCTTGTAACTCGTAAGATCACTGGTTATAAGCACCATATTTCCCTGTAACACCGTTCGTTAGGTAAAAATTTATATAAAAACCATGTTGAGCAACTAGTTAGTTAGTTGTTAGACTAATCGCGGTGGCTGCTTTAGTTAAGGTCAATCTGGCTTACGGCTCTCCATTTCTCACAGGCAGTAATTAGTTTAGTTAACAAAACTAACTAACTAAATACCCAACTAATCAATCTACTGTTCATTGTAAACTGTAAGGAAGAGGATCTCTAGGATTATGTTCTTTGTCCAGCCTTTGGCGGTACTATCACGGTTTCGGGACTTTCTTCATTCAGCTGAAGATCCCTTGTACATTTCATCTAACTGACCAGTAACTGCACTTTCGGATGTGGTTGGGGGTTATTACATAGATATGTGGGCAGTTCTAACCTGGGCAGATTCTGGAGGTATCGCATTTGCTTCTCGCGGCGCAGCTCGTCGGTCAGTCGGCAGTAGGTGTTGTTGATGCAGACGCTCCGCCGCAGATTCGCCTCCGAGTCCTTGATCCGCTCCAGCTTGTGGGCGCAGAGCTGGAGGATCCGCTTGCGCTCCTCGCGCTGCCGCAGCTTCGGGGAGATCATGGGCACTCGGGAGCGGTGGTGGTGGTAGCCGATGGGCGGGGAGCAGCGGGGAGGTCCAAACATGTCCGAATCTTCGTCGCTGCTGCTGCTGCTGCTGCTGCCGTTGTTGTTGTTGCTGTTATTGTTGTGGCTGCTGTTGGTGTGGTTGTTGTTGTGGCCGCTGCCGGCGTCGTTTGCAGATGCGTGTGTGTTTGTGGGCAAGGTCATTGTGCGTTTTTCAAAGAGCAAAAGCGAGCGTGTGTTGTATGTGCCTTTGTTTTTGTCTGTTTGCTTGTCTTGTCTTTGATTTCTTTCCTCTTCCTCGAGTGAAAACAACTTTGATTTTGTTTTTGATTGAAAATTATTTTCTATTTTTATTTTCAATAAATTATTCTGAATAAGGAAGTAATCACACACGCACACTCGCACACACACACACACACACACACGAACTCTCTTTTTGCTCTCCTGCACTTGCTGCTGCTGCTTCTTCTTCTGTCTGCCTTTGCTTTTTCCTTTCTTTACTTTTTTGCCTGAGATTTCACTTGGCTGTTTACCGTTAGTCGACGCAGCCGCTTCCTTTGGGTCTGTTTTTGTTTTTTGTTTTTGTAATTTGTATTTTGTCTTTGTTGTTGCCAAAAATAAAATTCAAAATAATCCAGGACTTTTGAATTTTCGAGCTTTTGATTACAATTTGCACGTTCAACACATTTAAAAAAATCCAACAAAAATTGCCAAGTTTGTTTGTTTGGTTTTTAGGCACACAATTGACTCAAAACTGGGGGTCTCACATTTAATTTGTTTCTAATAACTTGTGGTCTTTTTCCCTTTCGGTGGCCGCCTGTTGAGGGTTAAGGTGAGGGGGTGCGGCGGCGGTGGCGGCGAGAGCGTAAAGAGAAGTTGGTGCTGCGGGCTGTTCAGTTCACCGTTGCTTCCCGACTTCTGCCTCTGTTTCTGTTTCAGTTTCAGCTCTGTTCCAACCGCACACGTCCGCACGGTTCTCGCGTTCGAAACGAAATGAAAAACGCGAAATGAAAAACGCAAACGCTGAATGAAAGACGTTCGCTCGCAGTCGCAGTCGCTGCCGGCGGCGGCAGAGCAGAGCGCACAGATGTTCGTCGTTGAGCGTCGAAACGGAAGTGACTTAAGAGAGCGCCTAAGAGAGAGGCTGAGAGCCATGGCCTACGTGCGTATTGTACACACATAGCTGCGGCGCACATAATAGCATTGGTGTTTGGTCTCCAAGTCCTCGGTTTATTTAATATTTGAATCCCATATGATAAAGATAACGTACTTTCTTGTAATATTGTAATATTTCTTAAAAAATAAACTTTTTTCAAGTTTGATATTAGCCTAAGTGTTATTAGCAAATGTTCAATGTGTGATTCAAAAATGAATTACTTGTGCTATTTCTTCAACCGCCACTGTACGAATGTATATTCGCTAAGATTTTTACTCATTTGTAACGGAAGCAAAACGCTGGTCAGTGGGTGGTGTGTTTGTGCTGTTGTGGGTGGCTGGGTGGCTTGGTGGTTGGGCGCTTGGGTGGTGAGCATAATCCGCATAGTTGTTGCTGCCTCTTTATTATGTAAAATAAAATAAAAGTGACTTTGGCTGGATTTGAAAATGCAAAATACTTCCTAGGCAATCATCCCCACTTGGGGTAATCGCTAATTGAGTGATCAGATCCACACGCGAATGATATGGAACAACTCGAATCCATGGAAATGCCCAGCCAGACCTAAGGTTAGGTGGTGTCCGGTGAAGCACACAGTTTATAAACACAGGGGTATCTCAAATAAGATAAGGAACCTAAAAAATCTATTAAAAAACAAAATTTCTAAGATTTTTTAATTCCATATGAACCAATGAATCAATTTGGACGTATTTTTTGCCCTAAGGGTGTAAAGTTCGCTCTTCAGGAAGTTTGCTGTCACTGGCTTAGTTCATGTGCATGACAAATGCTCAAGTCATTTTTGGTTTTTAGGGGACTCATCCGAGAAATCAAAACCTGACCCCCCCCACCCCTTGCCCCCAACAAGTTCAGTTCAATTTACGGCTTGGGAACGATCCACTGGAACAACAACAACAACAACAACAACAACAACAACAACAACAAGGGGCACAAATAAGCATAACAACAACAATTGTGAGGTCAGTTTCGGCACTCAGCGGTGTGCGTGCTTATGTGTGTACTTATGTATGCTTGTGTGCGGGCACAAAGAGACAATGCAAATTTGCACTCAAACAAAGAGAGCACGCGTGCGAAAGAGAGGGGGGAGTTCATGAGCGTGCGTTGTGGGTGGAAAGGGGGACGGGGCTGCGGTGCCGAGGGCACTGAGCAGGGGGATCTTTGTTTATCATCTTTGTGTACTATTATTAAGGCCCCGATGACGATGACGTCTGCAGTTGTTGCTGTCCACAACGTTTGTGCAAAATGTTTGGCGGAGAAAAAGTTGGGAATGTTTATTCATATTTGAAATTCCCCGAAACACAGGCTCCGGCGACGATGATTCACAATCGAGGCTGCGGGGAACGACGTCAAGCAGCTTATCAGCTAATTGTGTCACAAGTGGGCAGAAGAGATCTAAACATTTTCGTCGCTCTTTTTCTGGTATTTTAGATACATCTTGGTGGCTTCTTTGCAGATAGTTGGAGTTTCACACGTTGACTTTATTCTTAAAGGGACTTCCTTAATTTCCATAAGTTATTTCTGATCGCTTTATGCTCTTGTGATAAACCACTTTGATTTCTTTTACGCCCATTCCCTTCCCCTCTCATTCGCTGCATTTTCCATTCCATTCCTCGGTTTCGGCCTCCACACGCTTGGCGCTCTTTTGCATTTTCTCCAAGTCGCCCAAGATAAGTTCGGCATTACGTAATTAAGCGGCAACGATGACGACAACAACAACAGCAGCGGCAACAACAACACGCTAACAATTAAGTATTTATTGCTTTCAATTTGCTGCCCGATAACAGAAGAGGCCAAAAACACAGAGAGACTGGAAAAGCGACCAGAACAAAGTAAATAAAAACCAAAGCGGACACACACACACACGCACGCACACGGCTACCTGCGGCGGGCGGCGCAGTCGGCGCTGGCAGCGAAATCAGCGGCTCGCTTTATTTTGTTTGAATTTCAAGATGTTTTTGGTGTATTGCCTTCGATTCTTTAGCACGCGCTTTTGGCCTGGCTTTCGATTCGCAGGTAAACGCGAATCGCACGAACCGAGTGGCAAGGGGGGAAATGAAAACGAAATGAAATTGCATTTGAAAAGCCAGCGGCAACGGCGACGGCAGCAGCAGCAGCAGCAGCAGCCCGCCTTAATTTTAATTATCAATAACATATTCAAATGACCTCTTCCTCCTCTCCTTCGCGCTGCCATGCTCCCCTCTTCGCAGCGCTCTCTCTTGCCGCGCTCGCCGCGCTCGCCTCTCTCTCTTCGGCGATGCCACTCCACTCTCTTTGGCCTCAGCCGCGTGTGAATGAACGTATAAAAAGTGAGAGCGTCGCCTGGCCGACTCATAAACGAAAATCAATGACTCCCAATGCGCGTCCCCTCGGAGGCCCCCGCTTTTGGAGTGATAAATGCCGCCTTGGCGTCGTCAGCAGATTTCAGCCTGCGCATGTTTGTCGGCCCGCAAACACATCCCTTCGTGTTTGTTGATTTGGCTGCATTTAAGAAATGACTTTGTGCCGGGCCCCATTGTCGGGCTTTCGGTCGTTTCAACTCTATTTCCACTGGACTTCATTTGTCCACCAGAAACGGGCGAAAAGGGTAAATACACATGCACACACATGCGGACAGTTGCCATTTTGCCCAGGTGCTGTTGTTTTTTGCACTTGAACACATGTTTGTGTGGGTATTTATAATTTGGCCAAGCAGCCACAACACAAAACAATTTAAGTAGGTAATGAAGGGATAGTACGCAGCGAGAAAGGCGATACATACATGTGTGGATTAATTTGATAGATTGTTCATCCATCGAATGGCTCAAAATGAACCACTGGATACGATATGGCGATTTAGCGTCCATGTCATTTGCATTTCTCTTCGCCTCCTCTGCCTGCCTCCTATTTTTTGCTGCGAGAGAGCGACTCTTTTTGGTCTCTTTGTGCTTTTATGCTTCAACATTGATACGATACGTGCCACTTTTCGCATACAGACAAGGCAGGAGGGAGAGGGGGAGGAGGAAAAGGAAGTACAAGACAACTGGCTGTGGGCGGGGAAGAGGGAGGGGAGGAGGGGGCAACGTGTGGGGACAGCTGGGTGAGTTTGTTATTAATTGCGGCCTTGCCTCCCCCGACCCTCCCCAAACTCTCTCGCCGAGAAAGCAGCCGCCAACAGTTTGTTTTCTTTTCTCCCCACTCTCTTCGGGATTTCCGTCTCGTTGGCGCACGGGAGAGGGCAGGGGTGCTGGGGCTGGGCGAGAGGGTGGGCCATCGGCCTACTCTTTGTCTAGTCGCCAATCCTCTCGCACTCCATTCCATTCATGCCTCACAAACTGTACAGTGGGCACTCCTCGAGCGGGGCCAGTAACTACTTAGACTTCATTTTGTTTATGCGAAATTGATATGGCTATGATTATTTATATTAAATCTTCTAAGTTTATATTTGTAAGTAGGATTTGAAAGTGAACGTTAGTGCAAGTCCCATACCTGGCCAGTCCGAACCTGCGCAGTGATCACTGTACTTGCCAGTAGCCCGAAAACGGACAGTGGCAGAAGCGTCAGCGTCGGCAGAGCAGAGAAAGCGCGCTAGTTACAGTTACAGTTACGTTACAGAGGGCCAAAGACAATGCTAAGCTCGGTTAACGGTAATTACAGTGTGTGGGGGGTACGAAGAGGGGGAGGGAGCTGTGGAGCTGGGGAGGCAGGGGCGGAGTCGGGTGTGTCCGGGGTAATTGATTAATAGCAGACGTGTTCGTTATCAAAGGCGATCAAGGATTCGATTTTATTTGGCGTTGAAAATGCAACTATTCTATGTTATTAACATAAATTAAAAATGGAAATCTAGGTAGACCTTCTTTGGGATCTTTTATTTATGAATCCACCCCCCATCTAGAGTCCCACTACGCCCCTGACGAGCCGCGCTAATTGAGTGGGATGATCCCCATTCAGAGCGCACTACTTCGGCTAATTCCGATGCCACTTTCAATACCCAATTGCTGGCCTTTCACTCGGGGGAACGGAGAAAGAGGGGCGAAGAAAGTAGGGGTAGGTACCGAAATATGAAAATTCCACCGATGGGCCAATGGGATATTGAACCGCAAACGTGAAGACCTCGTATTTCCCCGACTCGCCAACCTCGGTTGCGACAATGCGCTCTAGGTACATATTCTTGAGTGATGCATAAATGTACAAATAGCATTAAAACTAATAGATACAAAAGTACTGGAATTTCTTCAAACACCACGAGTCATGGTTCTCGTTAATACTTATCACATCTTAAAAGGATATTACAATCGTGTTTAACATCAGAAACAGCCCTATCTGCCTTATGGTTTTGGGTGCCCCTCGTATCTGCCTCGTTAGTACGCGTTTCCCAAGATATTCTCCCCAAACTGTCTCTCGAGCACCGCAACTTGTTTGGAAACGTACCAACCGCAGTGTTTTTCTTGCTGGTTGTACGTTCGCTTTGCGGTTAGTTAATTATTTTCGCTGTCCAAGTACCAACAGTACGGAGATACAGTGATCCGAGTGGCAAAACAATGCATTGCAGCATAATAACCTCAAAAGCCTTCAAATACCTGGCTACCAAAAAGCGGTTAACAACAACCACTGCTGGCCCAAGGGCACTCTTCTTCTTCTTCTTTACTTCTTCTTCTTCTTGCCGTACGTCATCCCATTTTTTAGTTTCTGTGGCCTGCGATCGGATCGACAAATACGAAATACAATCTAAAAGTCGAAGTCGAACTCGAAGTTTCGTGCGCGTGCGAGTGCAGTGTGCGGGAACGAGAAGGCGCGAGGGAGTTTCGCCTCGGCTCGCCCTCTCGCTCGCACTCATCGCGTAATCGGCGCATTGTCAAGACTCGGCGATTTCCACGCGTTTGTGAGTTTATTACCGTGTTTATGCTGCGAGTTTCGTGAATTGTGGAGTTCGTGATTCAAGGCTTGTGCACAAATTCGTGAACAGGACATTTTGTTTGCGGAGATGAAAAGGGTACGTGTAATCATGTAAAAGTGTTTATGCAGAGAAGACTTCACGAAGAGGGCCCCGCATAAACGTAGTTCTTGTGCAGTGTTGGATTAATGTGTGGTGTGCAGCAAATGCAGCCTGGCTTTGTTATTGTTTTTCATTGGCACGTTTCGATTTGGATTTTTGATTTGTGTGATCCGCGTAACGTAACGTATGTATATATGTACATATGTAGGTCTAAGGCAATGCGGGTATTATCATGATTTTCCCATAGATTATGGTAAAATTAGAGGCCAAATTGAAAGTAATAGCGATTTTAATATAAATAGTTTGAGTTGTTAAATGTTAACGCTTGCTTTCGGCACTCATTTATAAAATGTATCTCTTCTTTTCCCCCTTCTCTAAGCGCGTCACCAACTGTGACGTCACAAATGGCTTATCGATTGCCGTACTTTATTTCGGATTCAAATTTGCTGTTGAAAACGGTGACTTTTATTTTTTGTGCTGCTTCCTCTATAGTTTTTGTTCATAGTTACTTCTCGCATTTCAAAGTCGAGTAAAACACGAAGCAAAACAGGTTTGAATCGAAAATAAAAGAAACGAACATGTTAAAATGGAAGTCATAGCAAAAAATATCTCAAAGATTCCGAATTATTGGCAAACGTAAACAAACTTGACACTCAAGTGGAGCACTGAAGACAACAACAAGAAAGCGGACCCGCTAATACATTTCGCACACTACACCCCTAAAAAGTCTATAATTAGCCAGCGAACCACAATCAGCGCGCAAAACAAAGTCCACACGCTTCTAAAAAAATATGTGGCAAAGAAAAGAAAACGAAACCTTGAGCCATATTTGGCCAGCAATCCAATACAGAAAAATTGGTGAAAATAGTGCACAAACACAACGGCTTGCAAATGGGTTCATCGAATAATGGAAGTCTCACGTTTGAAAAACATTGCAAGTGCGCTGTACATTATTTGACTTTTCAGGACAAGATAACTTTTTATACCCTTGCAGAGGGTACAACAATTTCAGTCAGAAGTTTGCAACGCAGTGAAGGAAACGTTTCCGGCCCCATAAAGTATATATGTATGTATATTCTTTATCAGCGTCGCTAGACGAGTCGATCTAGCCATGTCCGTCTGTCCGTCCGTCTGTCTGTCCGTTTCTACCCAAACTAGGCTCTCAGTTATGAAGCTATCGGGCTGAAACTTTCCAAATAGTCTTTTTTCTATTGCAGGCAGTATATAAGTCGGAACCAGCCGGATCGGACAACTATATCTTATAGCTCACATAGGAACTATCGGGGAAAAAATTTAAAAAAAAATTATATCTTCGCTTGGAAATAACATTTTTTAATTAGTTCTGAATTTTGAATTAAATTTTATCAAAGTCGGAAGACTATATCATATAGCTGTCATAAGAACAATCGGTAAATTAGTTGGAAAATAATATTAAATGAGTTACTAAAGTTGATCATTTCTTTTAACTGCAAGGGTATACAAACTTCGGCCAGCCGAAATTAACTTCCTTTCTTGTTTGAAGTCGTTTTCGCCGATGGATCTGCTATTTACCTTACAGAAAAGCATAATTTTTTCAAGTTGTTGTTTACAAATGTAGTAGCATATTCTGTCATTATCAAAAATGTACATTGAAAGCTGGGCTCCAAAAAGTAAAGAACTCCCATTGGAAATAGGGTTTTTTGCGCTCTGAAACATTCATATTTCCCGAAATCCGGAATTTCAGTTTTTCCCCGAAGAACTTCAAAGTTTTAATTGCCCACGGGTGCCATTTGGTATAGTGCCGCCTAATATCTGAACGATTGGCTTATCGCGGGCGTTTTTCCCCATCATTTTCCTGAACAAAATTGGAATTTCCGAAAATCATGAGCAAATGGACGCTGACGCCGACGCCGACGTCGCTGCTCGGAAGACACGAGCGTCGACCTGTATTCGCGCGCGCTTTTACGTTTGGTTTTTTCTCGCTTCCCCTTCTTCCCCTCTTCCGGCGACAACAACAACACATGTGTATGCGCATAGTGGAGGGCAAAATAATAGCATTTAATAAGCAGAATCAAAGGTGTATAATACATAATACATAGTGCATAACATACATATGTATTTCAAGAAGGTTTTTGGGAGAAAATTGCTTATAGGTACTTACTCTTACTACCTTGTATTTATTAAAATATTATTGTTGGCTCAGTGAAAATCTCTCTCAAGCGTTATTGCTTTAACCGCAGGTGTAATTGTGCCAGCTCTATAATAAATAATAGTGTGTGTGTGCCTGCATTCAAGCCGTCGGCCGTCAGTCTGTGTGTAAGTCTGGCTCTGTGTGCAAGCAAACATACATACAAGCATGTGTACATATGTTGCCATTTACCCACTCGCTTTGTTGTTGCCTTTTTGCTTTTGGCCAACAACAGCTGGCGGCCAAAAGCGGCTTTATGGCCATAAAAGCCATAAAAAAGCGTTGAAGATGCCAAGAAGTCACTCAAAGCCAAGCCAAGAAAATTAAACGGCAGCGACAGGGCGAAGAGAGAGCGGAAGAGAGCACAGGCAGGCGCATAATCAGCGGAAGAGAGCGGAAAGAGTGTGGAAGAGACAGTTTTATTTGATTTGCGTTTGCGAAGGGTTCTGTTCTGCTCATGGGCGTAAAAGAGTGGTGTGTGTGTGGGGGGGGGCTGGCAGGTTGGGTTTTGTTGTAAAGTAATTACCATTCGAAAGGCGCGTACTCGTTAAATCGCCAAAGTCTCCTACAAATCGCAGGCTTTTCACGGTTTAAAACAGTGGCCTATCTTGTGGGAAGGGGCTATGTATGTAGTATGTATCTCTGCCGACGCTCCGTCTGCACACAGACAGTGTGCAGCATTGGACAAACTACATACATTCATGTGTAATTTACAATCACTGATTGATTTCCAATTATTCGAAGCTTTACGGGTGCCACACGCCGCTGGACAAATTATTGAAGTTTAAACTTTAGCTCCCCAACCCCCTTTTCAATACTCACAAACACGCATATGCGGATATTACTTAGCGCCCCCTTCCAGCACACACTCTTTTTTCGAACAACTTCCATGCTTCAGAAGAGTGAGAGAGCGCGGAGAGGGGAACTGGCATGTGGGAGCACTCCCGCTTTCGAGTGAAGTGTGGAGCCGAGTGACGGCGACGGCGACGGCGGCGTCGGCGTCGGCAGCGCCGCTGCTAACGGACAAGGTTGTAAGCAGCATGTGGCGCCAGCCGCCCAAGCCCGCCCCCTTTCGCCAGCACTCTTTCGTATTTTGTTTTATTGGCACTTGCGTGTGCTGCCATTTAGCGCATTTAATTTAATAATTAAGTTGCTGATAAAGACGCGCGCTCTCTTTTGTCTGTCTGCCGCGAGCCTGTGTGTGTGTGTGTGTGTATCTGTGACAACAAAAATTGAACGGCAATACGTGACATTGAAAATGTATGCTACGTACCCCAATACAGCCGTACATTTATGCACATAAGTACACACACACGCGGAGCACCAGTCGGTCTGCTGGGGGAATTTCCCACTTTTCGGGGGACTTACAGCGAAAGCAAACTATAAAAAGGAAAAAATGTACAAAAGTTCAGCGGGCACACGAAAGTTTCCACAAGCTCAAAAGTAGTGCTACAAATGGATTTCCATGCACACAAATGCGCGCAAGTTGCTGGCATAGATACTTCTGGTGTCCGAAGATTGGAAAATGTATGAATCTCTTGGATTCGTATTTTGTGAGTATCTTTTCTTTGATTAAACGTGTTGGAAACACTTCGTTATCAATTTAACCAGATACAAGCAGCACCTGGCGAGTACTTTCGCAGGTAAACGACTAGAACCCCGTTTAAAATACAAATCGTAAGCGATTCTCCACCCTATTTGAAAAGATACACGATTGACTAGTCACCATAATGACACTTCTATTGCCGTGGCCGCCGCTGTAGGTAAATGGGCATGTGTATCTGTATCTCAAGCATTTACAGTGGCGGCAAAGGCATTGATGAAATTGTCCGCCTGCCTGGGGAAGGGGCCCTAAAAACACCGCAGAGAAACGAAAAAAGAAGAAAAAACCCAGACCGGCACAGGGCAGACGGAGAAGCAAAGACCCAAAACTGAAATTGAATCTCAAACGGAGACGTCTGCCTTCGTTTGGTTTTTAATGTTTTTGTGTTGCAGTCGAATTTCGAAGCGATCCGATTCGATCCGCAAACGCAAAAGGCGCTTGATTGATGGTCACGTCACCATCACCATCACCATCACCATTCGAATTCTCTCTCCGTGGCGATAGAAAATGGTATACTATACTTTATTTCCTCATCCTTAACTGGAACGTTTTCGAAGTAAAACGACGCCAGCAATGAAGACCAGGGCGATTCTGATTTGTTTGCAGCTAATTTGTTGGAAGAAAGTTCAGAGTGCCACATATTCTGTCGATTTCTTCTGTATACCCATTTCAAGTGATGTTTCATCGAGTACCGAATGTAATTGACAAGAGATGTATGTACATTGTTGAAACTCCCCGAGCTATCGCCCCCGAAAGCGCCGCATAGAAAGTGGCCGGTCGAAAATAAGGTCCCAAATCCATTAGTATCAGCCCCTCGAATGACAAGGGTTCCCAGTGCCCAGTGCCCAGTGCCCAGATCCCAAGTTTCTCTCCACTTTCGACGACGGAAAATTATCTAGGCGATAAGAAGCGAGAAAAGCGCGTGGTGTGTGTAGGTGTGCTCGGAGAGGGTGTATTAAACCATCATGGTCGCGAGCGGACAATGCCCCAAATAATTTGCGGCCGAAATAAACACAACCTTGAGTAATGCCAACCTTTAAAGCGCATATCAAACAAATATCTAGAGGCTAATGCCCCACAAATATATTTATTGCTCGAGCGAACGACGAGGCGAGTCGAGTCGAGTGTGAGTGTGAGTGTGAGTGCGAGGTGAGTTCGTGTTTCTGCTTCTGCTGCTGCTGCTGCTGCTGCTGCTTCTGCCTATCTGTATCTGACATTGGGTTTAAAGTGCTGAGTCAAAATATTTTGGCCGCCGGTTAATCGCGCGTCCACAGGTGCGACCAGGTATCCAATGACGATGACGCTACCCTATTAGTGTGGTGTGTCCATGTCCCGCTCGAAAGCAGTCCCGATTTCGATTCGAAATGTGGGACATTCCATACCAACCCGGCCATCGCCATTATCTTTGCTTTTGAAGTGCACAGCAGGACCTTGAGATCGTATCCTCATACCGAATTCGGCACTATCACCACTCTCTCGCCGGGTATCAACGTAAGATAGTTTATACCTACGCTACTGTATCTGGCGAACGAAGCCACGATTTCAATGAGTCAAAAGCAGTCGATTACGGGAAAAACAGTTCAGTTTAGCCGTATTTGTATCTACACAGTTGCCCAGCTCAGAACCCACAGCCTAATGATAAGTAATGGATTTGTGGGATAGACCTAATCTAGGAACCTCTGCTCTAAGAACACCCAACTTCCGGTAGCTCGTTTTTTGCACCGACCTATTGCCCAAACATTTTGAAAGCAATTTCTGGTGAAATCTAACATCTAGGGTCTCCCGATTTCCGAGCGAGCACACTCCAAAAAGGGGGCGGAGGGGGCGAACAGCGGGAGGCAGGGGCAGGGGCAGGGGCAGACAGAGGGCAACAATTATCTTGTCAACCATCTTTTAGTTGGGTGGTTATTTTGCAAAGTAAATACACACGCACTCGAGATACACACACACAAGCGCAAGCCCTGACGCACAAGCGCCAGCGCCGCCCACCCCGCCCCTTACTATTTCACTCTTTTTACGGTTACACGTGCGCCGTCGATGCTGCTATCTCTCTTTGCCCCACTCAAGTTTGTCCGCTTCGATTTGGCTCTCCGGTGGAGAGAGTTGGTCAACCAGCAGATACTCTTTCCCCGAAGGGCTAAATAGCGTTCATCGAGCAAGGACAAACCGCAAGTTGACCATTCAACCAGCTAGGATTGAGTTGTACTAGTTAACAAAATGGTACTTCACAGCTAGTTAAAGAATTTAAACATTTTAAGCGAACAGTTTAATTTTTAGTGAATATTATACATAACTTGACAAAGCCTTGGGGCTCAAGAATTCGCGGTCATAACAATCTAGTTAAAAAATTTAAATATTTTAAGCGAACAGTTAAATTATGTAGTTAAAGGACTGAAAAATAATATTTTATATTTTACTTCTTAGAATATATAACTTGACAAAGCCTTGGGGCTCAAGAATTCGCGGTCTCTATCAATTTTAATATACATACGATATATATACGTTTTTTTTTAGTTGTATCTAGCTAAAAAATTTAAATAACTTAAGAGAACAGTTAAATTATGTATTTAAAGGACTGAAAAATAATTTTCCTCCTGAGTATATATTTTGACAACCCCTTGGGGCTCTAGAATTCGCGGTCTCTATCAATTTTAATATACAAAGAAGGTTTTTTTAGTTTTATCTAGTTCAAAAATGTTAATATTTTAAGCGAACAGTTTGATTATTTAGTTAAAGGACTGAAAAATAATATTTTATATTTCCTCCTAAGTATATATTTTGACAACCCCTTGGGGCTCTAGAATTCGCGGTCTCTATCAATTTTAATATACAAATAAGGTTTTTTTAGTTTTATCTAGTTCAAAAATGTTAATATTTTAAGCGAACAGTTTGATTATTTAGTTAAAGGACTGAAAAATAATATTTTATATTTCCTCCTAAGTATATATTTTGACAACCCCTTGGGGCTCTAGAATTCGCGGTCTCTATCAATTTTAATATACAAATTAAGTTTTTTTAGTTGTATCTAGCTAAAAAATGTTAATATTTTAAGCGAACAGTTTGATTATTTAGTTAAAGGACTGAAAAATAATATTTTATATTTCCTCCTGAGTATATATTTTGACAACCCCTTGGGGCTCTAGAATTCGCGGTCTCTATCAATTTTAATATACAAATAAGGTTTTTTTAGTTTTATCTAGTTCAAAAATGTTAATATTTTAAGCGAACAGTTTGATTATTTAGTTAAAGGACTGAAAAATAATATTTTATATTTCCTCCTAAGTATATATTTTGACAACCCCTTGGGGCTCTAGAATTCGCGGTCTCTATCAATTTTAATATACAAATAAGGTTTTTTTTAGTTGTATCTAGTTCAAAAATGTTAATATTTTAAGCGAACAGTTTGATTATTTAGTTAAAGGACTGAAAAATAATATTTTATATTTTCCTCCTGAGTATATATTTTGACAACCCCTTGGGGCTCAAGAATTCGCGGTCTAATTTTGTTTTGGAACTAGTTCTCACAACTTCAAATGGCGAATCGACCTGATGCCACTCGCAGGGTATTCACACTGTTGCGTAGTGGTTGCCTTTGTCCACGCTACTCGTTTTTTATTGCGGTTTTGCATTTAGAAATTGATGATGAAGCCGCTTGTGTGTATGTGCTTCTCTTTTTCGTGCGTGTGGGAAACGTTTTTCCTTTTAAATTGAAACTGTAACACGAATGCCCCCTCCCCCCGCTCGCCTGCCCACCCCCCTCCGAAGTTGCCCCTCGCAGGCGCTCTTTTGGTGCCGTGAAGAACACATTTTTATGGTCCTCTGTTTTAGCCTTGGAGTGTCTTTAAATGCGTTATTTGACTGATTTTTATTTGCTTCGCCCTCCCCGCGACCTGCTGCCTTTCCAGCAACTTGAACTCCTTCCTCCATTAGGGAAATTCCTGGCATATTTTCGTTTGATGATATCTGCGCTCATTGTAATGAACACTGGGCGCCGAAGCAGTTTGTCCTCCATTCCAAAACATTAATTTCTTTGTTCTTGGGCATTGCATCTTGTTGGGAAATACAAATGGGGGGACTAGCTCATTCGAATCGGGCTGCGATTGCGGAAGTTATGGGCCTCGACAGTCGCAGCCCCAGAAGATCTATTTCTCGCCGTGTAAAGCCTTGGCGATTAGTATTGGCCTCTGATTATGCGGCTCATTTTCCTTAATTTGCCGCTTTCCTCGTCGTTCGTAAATTCCTAACAGGTTTTGCGCGAAACGCATTTCCAACTTTGTTGCAGTACGTGTCGTGTTAACAAAAGCAAAACAAAGGCAAAACAAAGGCAAAAACAATAACAAAAGCAGAGGCAGAGGCAAAAGCAAAACGAAAATACAACAATTTCAGATGAGCAAGGAAATGCCGGAAGTTCAGCGGAGACATCAAAAGTTGTCTTACTTTATGTACGTACCGTACGTATTTTCCACAGCTTTTGTCAACTCTGATTTCCATTTCGTTACTGCAAAAGTGTGTGCATAAATAACAGCAGGAATTGTGGGGCTGCCCGAGTTTCGTACGAATTCCATGCGTAATTGCGTTTAAACATAAACAAATTCAATTTTTCTCGCATTGAGTGTGTGTTTTGTTTTCGATTTTACGTCTGGGATTTCTCAAGATCAGCTTGGTTAGGTTTGGAGGTTGCTCTGGGTCGCGCGAAGGAAGGGGATGCGACAGAAGTATCTTTATCTTGATAATTTCAAAGGCAAACACAGTCGCATAACCCGAGGTCTGCCTCTTCGCCATGGGAAAGTATCTTTCGGTTTCAGTTTCGGTTTCTCCCCAAGTGGTTTTGTAACACTGTTAGTATGTTTGTTTTCCAGCTACTTTTAGTAGCATAATTTCCCCTCCTTGTGTGTAGTTCATGGGAAGTACAATTATTCTGCGGCACCATTGTTGGCCCCTCCTTATAGAGCACATGCCACGCTTATCTGCCATTCTGACACCTTATTTTTTGCAATTGGGGTCAAAACCTGTTGACACACACGCTCCCAAAATGGGTTAAATACATTTCAATAAAAGCCAATAGCAAAACTAATAACATTAAGCAGTCGCGGAAAAAGCATAAAACTATAACAACAATAAAAAGCCAACCGCTAGAGAGAGGGGGAGGGCGCAGAAGAAGAGCGATTATCTTGAAATGAGTCCATGGCACACACACACAGGCGCACACGCGCGCACACTGGCACACAAAGTTAAACGGCCGCGCAACAATGACGACGTCGACGTCGACGCCGCTGCCCGCAAGTCAATGCGCCCGCTCTTCAGAAGAGAGTCAGAGCCCGAAGAGAGCAGCGACGCCAGCGACGAGGTCAAACACACAAACAAAGTAAAACAAAACAAGCGAGCGTTTTTTTTTGTCTTTTGCTACCCATTTGATTATTACTTTTTGTTTTTAATTTTGCTGGCCAAGAAGCAAAAAAGCTCAAAAAGTAAGTAAGCAAAAAAGAGAGCACAGCGCGCCCTTCACTCGGCACATAAATATATTCAACTCAAAAAACCTAAGCCAACAGCAAGGGTCAAAATGCTAGCTGCCTTAACGGATTCATCGGTAGGGATTTTTAGGGGCAGATAACTGGGGTTCGGTTTCAGATACAAATTCATTTACATCGTAATTAACTCTCTTCCATATGTAATAAAAAAAAATTATATTCAGTTATTATTGTATCCTAATCAGGCTCCTACAGCTAGATAGCAAGGTAACAATATGTCTAGCAATTGGCTTGATTTAACCCCAAAGTTACTGCAGTATCTAGGCACTGTATCTATAGCCATGCCCTAAAGTCTGTATCTTCAAAAATATTCTAGTGAATTCTAGCATCGAAATAAAGCACTTTTTGAACTGTATCCCGAGCCGAGGGTCACTTTGTGCAGATCCCCACTAGGTTGCCAGCCACCACCTAAAATTTTGGACGCACTTGTGTGTATCTGTGTGAGCCCAACAGTTTGCGACTGTGTCGCTGTGTGCGTCCGTGCAATTATACTGGTTTGCTGTGCATGGCCGACAATCAAATGTTGCTTGAGTTTGGCGTCGATTCCCTGTCTTTGCAGTCGCTTTGTCTTTTGGCTTTGCTGTCTTTGCTGGCTCTTTGTGTTTGCTGTCTATGCTTCTGTTTGTTTGGCTTTAAAAGGTTCTTTTTTTACATTTTTTGCGGCAGAAGTGCAGTGAGTGCTCTCTCGCTCGTTCCCGTTCCCGTTCCTTGCCTTAGCCCGCCTGGCGTCAGCCCCCCAAAACTGAAGTTGTACAACTTAAATGGATTTTGGACGCTCGCTTCTGCGTTCGCTTTGTGTTTTTGTGTTTGGCATAGAGTTACTCCTGGCCCAATCCATAGGAAATGGCCAGGAGGAACCCCTAGCCTCACCGCCTGAAAATAAAAACGTAAGAACAGAACAACCTTTGCAAGGCTTCTGTCCTAGCCTCTCGATTCTCGTGCACACCTCTGGTACACGAAGTTGTTTCGGCGTTAAATCAATACGTTGATGATGAAAATTAGTATGTTAATGCAGCTGCTTCGGTGCCTTTGGGCTTACAAAGTGCTTACTTTGCCTGCCAATTACATAAAAATGTCACCCCTCACCGCTGACGGACAATCCGTCACCGGTGACCTTTCCTAATACAGATAAAACCAATAGCCCAGCCATGACTGACTGGTTAACGGGCCAATAAAGCCAATAGAGGCCACAGCCTGCCGATGCTCGGTGTTCTTAATACTCCGGCTGTAATTCAAAGTGATTGAAGGACAAACTGTCGCTGGTGAAATTCACCGCGAAGTGAACAAGTCACTGAAAGTGCGAGACACTTTTGAGAAGCATTTTCGTAACCAGTTTGCAGGCGGGCAGACAGATTTTCGCCGACTGGGCTTGGCCAGCATGGATAAGGCTCGGTCGGTGAGTGGCGAGCTAGCCCACAGTTATCGGCCATAGCGTCTCATAATTAATAATCAACGTTTTCTGTATCTCTACGCGGCTCTCCTCCCGGCCTCGCTGTCTCTTTCTGCCCGGCTCTGGCCATCTCCCTTCCACGTTTTCGTATCCGTATCTGTGAGTGCTTGTGCTAGCGTATCTGTGTGTGTGTATCCGAGTTTGGCAGCCACGACGAGAGGCAATAAAATAAAGGGCCAAAGGCACTAGGCGCTGCAAACAAAGCAGGGGCAGGGTGTTCTGGTATTCCAGGGGCGGGGGGTGTTGTACTACACGAAAACAGAAAAAACGTGTATTTTAAGTTTACCATTAAACTAAATTATGTGACATCAGAACTAACCCTGTGCAATCTGAAGCACTTGGCTGTGTATCTTATCAACGTCGAACACTTTCGCACTATTTCGAAGTTAATTGGGTGAAGAAGGCCGTTTTTTCTCGCGGTGTGCGGCGGAGAATGCGTTTTTGTGCGTCGGTTTGTTGCTTTTGGCAGGGTTGTCACTGGCTATGTCTCGAAAGCGGGCAGCAATTAAGCAGGGATTATGCCGAAAGAGGGTTTCCTTTTCTCGGGGGGTTGTTGTTCGGGAAGTGGCAAAATCGTTTAATAGCGATATGGTTGAATTTCGGGTTGGTGAGTCAACGAGAACTCGTTGCTTTCCCTGAATTCAATGCCCCGAATGTCTTCGGAGTCAATCTAAATGTATGTAAATTATTGAGGACGACGTGTAATTGACTGAAGCTGAGCATAACACGGCTAAAGCATAAGCTTGGTTATGGCCCTTAAAACCGACTCTTATTGCACTCACATTCCGCAGGTAATCTCGGTATCTCGGTATCTCGGTATCTCGGTATCAATCGAGCCCTTTATCTCTGAGGCCCAAGACCTCCTCCTCACTTTTTATGATAATCTTGTGTGCCTGGCAAAAATGAAACCTTGCAGGAATGAACTAACGTGTGAGTCATGAGTGACAAACTAAGCTACATGTCTCCGCTAATAGATCCCATTCTGGGCCTCCGTGATGAACTCAAGGTATGAAATATCACTAGAAATCACCTAAAATGCACTCTTGAGCAGGTTCTATAAACTTTTTAAGAAGTATTCGTTGTTAGTCGTGATGCAGTGAACCAAGTGTTCCTATTGAAACCGTTTAATGGGGTTTCTGGGAAATCGTAAAGGAAAGGCTGTCTAAGGTGCAGGGAATTCATTCCGAAAGGAGAGTAAGTATCACCAGGATCCCTTGGCATTGACCTCCCGCCTGCTGTTGCCTTTCTCCCGCCGCTCCGCTTCGTGCGTCTTACATGTGCAGCTGTTCCGTCAAGTCAATCACAATCGCGATCACAGGTAGCCTCACACACATGCGGTACACCATAGGGGCAGAGAAATAGCGCTGGAAAGAGCTCGATTCAGTATCTTTGTAAACTGGTACGGAAAGGTAAATATAATTAAGTAATTTGGTTAGATTAGAATTTCGTTCGATAAGCCAATTCGTGCCTGAGATATTTGAATTTAACATGTGCCCAATGCTAGTTTCTTGGCCGCGGCTGTAGACACGCGCACACGTACGCACGCACACCCAGTTGTCAGCTGTTATCAGTGCAAGAACAAAAACGCTCCGTGACAAAGCGGAGAGAGCTGCAGAGAAGGGGAGGCCGCCGAGAACAACTGTTACTTGTCAAGATCGTGTCTCCCCAAAATCGCCTTGTCCCGCTCACTCGGAAGTGCGCTGCGATCCCCCTCGAAGCAAAGGCCAAGGGGGAGAGCGGAGAGCGCAGCAAAGAGAGTGTTTCTCTTTGCCCAAGCCACGCTCTTCGTCTGGTGAGATTTGTGTGTGGTGTGTGTTCGACGTCATCATAAATTTGGTATGCCCATCAGCTGTTCAAAGCGAATACAGCTGCTGTTGCACGCAAGGAAAAGAAAACAAAAAAACAATAATGTCATTGGGGGGTTGCTTCACTCTCCCTCTCTGGGCCCCCTCTCTTCGCTCTCTTCCCGCAAAAGCAATTAAGGCTAAAACGCTTTTTGATTCCCATCGCTTTTGATGAAATCATTTTCTCTGTGTGATTTGTTAATTGGAAATCAAAAAATGTGTAGCCTCTGGCCTCTTTTTCCCATGAAATCTGACAGATACAAAGCATACGTGTTGGGCAATTCGTTTTTGGTTTCTTCTACACTTCCCAAGATTTTTAGCGTTCTTTTAGTTTTTGTTTACCCACAGCTAAGATTGTTAGGCGCATTCTGCAAGCACTGTTAGGATGCGACTTGTAGACACTGCCCGGCATCAATTCATCTTACGGATATTCGTATCTTCTTTCTCGGCGGGCCTTGACCAGGAACTAATTACGTCGCAACTGGCGCCCAGTGGAGTATGTGTTGATTCTTCGCACTCCAACGCATCGTCAAGCCAGAACGAAGCGCAGCACATCCCACGTTCTCCACCCGCCAACTGCCACCCGCCGAAAAACTGCCCTTCCGCCGCAAGCCAAGTCCTCATCTCCGGCAGACACTCCGTCCCAGAAGAGTTCACCACGCGGCGCGGACGAACCCACTTGGTCGGCAAACAAACCCTCTCTCCTGGTACCGGGTACCAAAAGAGCCAAGGGGCATGCTCAGTTCGAAGGGATAGAGCAGCGACAGGAAGCAGTACAAATAATATGTTCCAATTTTTCTCGTTATTCATCGCGAAGCAACTGTAGTATTAACAAAACTATAAAAGCCAGATGCCTATCTAACCACATACCGAAAATGCAGCAAATTGGCTGACTCGCAAGCGAGATACCATAGATGTTTCTGCTCTGGCAGCACCCCCTGGGGTATGCTACACATTTCGTTGGGGAACAGGTTGTGGCGGGTATCCGAGAGTCGGAACCACGCGTCTGGGGCATTCCTGCTTCGAATGCCGCCGAATGCGACCCCCGCTGAGCAAAACCGAAGAATTGGAGAGCCAGAACCAGAACGGCAACGGAAGAAATAGGGGATACAGCGATGACGCCGTTCAATACACCCATTGTCGTTTCGTTGATGGATTTTAATGCAGCAGCCCGCAAAATCGTTTACGGGGCTTTTCTCTACCATTACACCACCCCGTGCTGCTGCCACTCCTCCACTCTTCTGGTTGCCCGGCAATCAGGGGCTTAATTAGTTTAAGTGCGTCCCATTGTACGGGTACCAGTCCGTATATGTTGTGTATGTTGTGTATGTTGTGTATGTTGCATATGTTGCATATGCCGCTCACAGGGCACAGCATCCTATCCCTACGCCCGCTGCCCGGATTGTTTAAAAGCATTTTAATTGATCTAATGGGAGCCCGTAGCCAACTTTTTGCGACACAATGCTGCCAAATTGAGTTTGGCTCAGTAACTGTTGCATTTTCACTTCTGAAATCGTATAGGTATCTTTAATCCTTGGATAACTCGATTGTAGCTGAAATGAAGCGCGAATAATAGTTTGTGATTGACCAGCCGTACATGGCAGCAGCAAACGTTTTAAAGGCATTTTTTACTATTCTTTAAAATGGGATGAAATTATTTGATAGCTTTTCATAACTTAAAACATGTAAACCATTGCTGGAATATTTTAAAAAATTGTCCTATAAACATGACTGCAAGTTCAACGCTGCTTAATTTTAGTATACGAGGAGGTTAGTAGTTTTAACTGATTTTTGGTGATGGAACATGTGGCGCAAATTGTATGTAATCAGTTTCCACCCCGTCTGCATCTTAGAGAATATTTGTACTAAAACACTGGCTACGGCTTAATCATAAGGGTTGAACGAATTTAGGAAGGGTGCTAATTTGTTAAGCTATTATAATAACAATGAATAATTTATTCAACCTGAATAATTATATTACTTCGTTTCAGGTCTTCAAAAAAGCCTCTTCGTTTCAAATTTTGTATTCCGATGCTTAACAAAAAAAATTGGCACAAAAAATTTCCCTATTTTATAGCCCTACGAAATCAATGTTTCGGTTGTCAAAAAATAACTAAAGGTCCAAATAAGGGATGTCGTACCTCGCAAGACTCGTGGTTCAATTTCCAATCCATTGGCATTCAAACTGGAAAATGTTTAATTTTTGCCAATTTTCACAAAAAAACAAAACAAATAAAAAATGCAAAAAATGGTCAAAAAAATGGTCAAACAGACAGCTGTTCAAAACATTATGTCCTTTTGCTTTACTCCTTGATTTGGACAAACTACAACTGAAAATAGAGAAAAGTATTTTTGACCAGATTCCAAGTATAGATTTCTTCGCTAAAAATCAATGTTTTCTGTTGCCATAGAAGAGCCAAAGGTCCAAATGAGGATTGCCATACCTCGCCGGACTCGTTGTTTAGTTTTGAATCTTTTGGCATTCAAACCTGAAAGTGGTAAGTTTTTGACATTTTTCGCACTGAAAATTATGTAAAAAATTCGAATTCGGTCAAAAAATAAATGTCACTTGAAGAGATGGATTTCGATGGCATAGGTAGAAAGCTGCTGAAAGCCGCGTAGAAAAATGAGGATGAAGACGTAATATTCCCAGTCAACAATGCATTGAGATTGAATATTTTTCAGAATTTTCGTTCGCAACCAGGGTTGAATCGCCGTACAAATTTGTATTAATTTGAGCGGGTGGTTGACATAAGTGTAAAATAAACTTTGGGCACGTGGCCGAACTCGGAAGTCACTCGGCAAATTGTATTTGTCTTGGCTCTGGAGCCTTCTATATGGTAATCTCCAACGGTCCAGGTGTTCGATACCGGGCAGCTTCTTTCCGCAACACGTAATGCTCAATGTGCTTGCCACGACTTGGTGTATTTTGTATTTTCCAGGGCGACGATGGTGATGACGATGATTATGATGAGGTTTCGGTGGCTGTTGTTTGTGACTGCATGAGGACTTCTCCCCGGTGCTTTTCCCACCCTCTGTTCCCGGATTTTCCCATTTTGACTGACAGGCGGTGGCGGTGGACGTCAGCGTTCCTGTTGACGTCTCCCGTCGCGTCGTTTCCATTACCTTCGAGGGGCATTGTCGTCAGAAAACTCGCACACATCTAGGTATTTTCGAGTTCGTCGTGTTCGTGTGTGCCAGTGGGAAAGTGGAGGAAAACAGGAAAACTCCCTTTGGCTAGGAGACGGGATGGGAGGAGATGAACGAGTCGAGTCGAGTCGAGTCGAGTCGAGTTGAGTTGAGATGCTAGATGTCTGACGTTCGGAATGCCTGGTGCCTGGATATGGGAATATGGGTTAGGCGGCAAATTGATTCGATTAGGCGTCCATTTGTGTCATCGATAAACGATTTCGAATCGATCCCGGAAATGCGATTAGGATTCGTATAAGTGGGTGCAAATGAGCGCAGTGCATGCGGACGATTGAGTTCGGTTGATTAACCAGACGATGCAAAGGGTTTATTGGGTTCTGATCGTTCTAACAGATATGTTTTCAGAACTCAACTCATCGATCGATCTGTTCACTAGGCATCCCTAAAGATTCCCAACAATCCCTCGCTACTCCTAATTACGGTGTCTGGAGCTGCGATCAAACCCTTCTAATTCCAGACATGTAAAACCATAATCTTTTCATTAAACTGTCCAAATAGGCAGTTTTAAAGCCTACTTATGAGCCCTTTGCCATTGTGTTGGAGTCTCTGGAGGTTTTTAAAACACCCTCGAACAGTTGGTGTATAAAACAGCACGCATTCAGAGAGACGAGGCCCTTTGTAGATGTAATGCAAACCGGTTCAGTGGTTGCTATTTGTGGTCAGTACATTATAATATACAAAGCTGTTGAAGTTCTTTGTTAATAAACCAATTTTGCAATATTTGGCAAACAAATTTGTCTGCTTGTAGGTTTATTGTGTCGTAGGAGATGTTTCAATTATTTTATTTACTTTAGGATTATTTAAGATCTAGCTTTGGGCATGGACACCCAATTCTAAAAATACATTGTTCTAAGGAACTTCCGCTTGTGAATAGGTTAAAGGCTTATTAATGCGCCTAGATTGGGGGACAGGCGTATGCAAATGTTTTGATCTAGATTCTGAATGCATGTGGCATTGTTTGTGGACCCAAATTCAATCCGACAAATCCATCTTAAATGAGTGTGTTTACCCCACTTCCTCGGGACCTTCCTGCAGTTCTCGCCTCATTTGCCTCCTCGTTCCGTTCGGTTCAGTTGGCTTTTCTCTTCTTTTCTTGTATTTTCCTTTCTTTGCGCTGCTTTGCATTTCTTTCATTATTCTTCTTGTTTTTCCCCTGGGGGGGTCGTCTTATGGTGTTGTTGTTCGAGTGGCTCGATTTGTTTTCAAATTGAAATGGTAAAAAGATTGATGTAATTATTACCACCCTTAAATGATGATGGGAACGACAAATTCGATAAGTTCACCTCGTATTCCACATTCTGTGGCGTTTTGTTGTACTTTCGTGTGTTTGTTTTACAAGAATTATGTAGGTTTCCCCCGCGTTCCTTGTTTTCTCTGCTCTCCACACTTTACATTTGTAGCGCTCATCTAAACACCTACACAGGAAAAAATTGTGAGTTTTAATAACAACATTTGAAATTATAACACAGCGTTCGGCGCGGAATACAAGGACACTGTGTGTGTTTTCGTTTAGATTTTAGGGCAGGGAAAGTGATGTGAGTATGATATCAAAAAAGTTATACAAAAAGTCCACCCTGATGTGCACTGTACGTGTCGCGGCCGAGGTTGGGCAGAGCTACTTCCTATGCTTACGGAAGGCTGCCAAAGCTGGAGGATAACTTTTATGGCTGTTCTTTCTCCACCTAAAAGTATAGCCCCTTGACTTGGGAAATAGGAACATCAATACCGGGATCAAAGCACTCTCAAAATGAAGATTTTTTTCCGTGCATTCCCTCTCCCTGTTTGCCTTGCGTGTACACAATTCGAGTTTATTTCCATTCGTGCCCCCTCGTTCCTCGATCCTCCCTTTTCCCTGCCTTGTGCTCGCCTTTTTATCTTTTGTAAAACGAGTTCCTTAAACCTAAAACAGAATTCAAGACACGTCAAATTGATTTTCATCTATTTTATTTACAAAAAAAGGAAAAAATGGGAAACAGCCGAAAAGGGAAACGTAAAGCGAATTACATGGAAGCAGCGGGAAAAATGTCAGGCAGTCTGTCATGGTTCCACACCCTCCCGGTTCCATTCCCCTCATGTGTCACGGGTTTCGAGCCTAGTTTGCATAGCTCCCCACCCCAACCCCCGGTTCACGGAATCAATCAGCGCGGATAAAGGTAAAGGGGGCAAAGACGGGAGAAATGGCGAAATGTTATATCTTGTTATCTTCGTGAAAACTAAAAGATTATTTGGATTAGCCCTGTCGCACATGTGAGCTCTCCTCTAGGATGTTTCTGTTTCACTTGTGTATCTTTTTCTGTGGCCTCTTCTCCCTGTTGCTCCTTCCACTCGCTCCTTACTCTCATTCTGCTGGTGTTCTTGCTAAACGCTATCTCCTTCGGGCTGAATTACAGCGAAGATTGCCTATAGACGAAGAGAAAATAGGTCTTAGCATCCTATCTTGTATATCCCATATCTAAAGGAACCACCTTTGAGTAAACTTTAGCAATGTAGGTATAAAATTCTCTCAACTGATCAATTTATCAAGTTAACCAATGAAATTGTTACTCTACCAACTATGAACTAATCTTAACTTATCAAGTTTTACTATTGTATAGTATCCAAAGCAATAATTAGGTGTTATATAATAACCAAAGCAACAATAAAATACCCGTCACAATTTCAATAGTTGAGTTACCTCTTTTACTGTCCCTTAACTATCCGTATTGGTACATTTTTCTTAGCTTATGTATACCAACGAAATAGTTTCTCTTCCAACTACAAAGTAATGATAGCTTACCATTTTATGGTAGATTTACTATTAAATAGTAACCAGTTAAATAATCTTAATAGTTGTTTACCTGTTTTACAGTCACCTAACTATCCGTATTGGTAAATTTACCGAAACATGTTTTTTGGAAATGATCAATTCCAAATTGAAATGAAAATCCATCAAAAAAGCTTACTTTTAACTTTTTACTGGTGTGTGCGACCACCGCGGCAGTCCTCACTGTACTTCATCTGGTCGTGGTACGCCTGTTACTGTTGTTGTTGTTGGTTTTATGGCTATTCCTTGGCTTCTTGTTGCGCTTCTTGATGTTGCTGTTGTTTTTGCTCCTGCTGCCTTGAGTGCGAACGAAAGATTTTGGTGGCAACTCCCATGGCAACTTGTTGTTGGCCTTTGTCTGCAAACACACACACGTATGTAGCTACACCTCTGTGTGTGCGGCATGTGTGTGTATCTATTGCGAGGCTGGTGTTTTTGTTCTCATCTTTCAGCTGTTCAAAGATTGTTAAATATCAAAGGCGAGCCTCAACGGGGGAACTCTGTTTTCCTTGTTCCCTACTGAAGATAAAGCTGAATTTGTTTACTTATCCGTCTGGCGGTCGGAGGAGCACATCCCACATCTCTGGAGGATGTGGATGAGGACGTCGAATTCGGTACATTCGGTATTTGGCATTGGCGGGGTGTTTGGTCGCCCACTCTGTTCTGCTGCTGGGGTGAAAGAACAAAAGGGGTTGGAGCCGGGTAAACACTTGGGGCCGTGGGGTTACAATGGCAAGAGTCCTCTAATTATTTTCTGTGGGCGTCGTTTTTGGCAATTCGGTTGGCTCTTTTGGGGAAACTTTATCTCAAACCTACCAGGTTGTTGTTGATATTATTTTTGGTTTTGGTTTGCTTTCAAATAAAGTCGTTATTTATTAAAAAAAGAGATCCCAGCCAGATAGGTTTTTGACTCTTCACAAAAAAATCGAAGAAATTCACTACTTTGGAGTGGGGATGGTTCACTCGACCAACTAGAGGTTGTGGAAAATGAATCTTTATTGTTTTCCCTCTCCAAGTCCACGCACAATATGGTTGACCAGACCGCTTCTTGGGCCCCGGCTTCCTTTTGCCATTTTCTTATCTTAGAGCCATACGGGCTTGGGCATCACCATTCATCCGATGAAACCTCATCTTCTCAACTTTTCCCCGGGGTCCTGAAATCGAGCGCCTTATCGGTGACTCGCCCACATGTGGCAAACGCATTTCAATTCGCTTGAAAAAGATCAGCTTGAATTGTAATTATTTCCTGAACGGAATTCCCTAAGCGCATCAGGGATCCTACAATTCTGTACATTTAAGAAAGTGTGTTTAAAAAAACGAATTAGCAAGGTGTAGGGATGAACTACGACCTCCTTTTTTCATCTATCTTATCTTTAAGGTAATTCTTTTTCCTCCCTAAAGCAACAAACTTTTTTTCCGTCTCGCACTTTCCCCAACTCAAATCTCAAGTAACTTATAGATAATTGAGTGGCATTAGAGTTTGGCGACCAAACTTCACACAATTTGATCCCCATAACACAAACTTTACCGACCGAAATGTCCTAACAACTTTCGAGGCTTCCTCTTCCTTTTAGCGGCGAGGCATTACTTGCAGGAGGTTAATATTTAATAGAAATTAATTGTTCTCTGGCCGGAGAATCTAGCATATTAGTTGAAAACTGAAGGATGGCTAATGTACTGTCTTGGTGGCTAAGTATTTAAAATTTAATACTACAACTTCGGGTTTTCCATGCGCTTGTTCTTTTTCAATCAATACGTTGCCAGTGCTCGCGGCAGATGGCTCATCGAGTTACAAAAGTTCGTTGGTATTTAGTAATGAACCTTTAATAACACGCCAAAAGGACGCTGAACGCATAGCCTACACATAAATCGAATTGCCATGAGGTCGGTGGACGGGGGTTGAAGCGATATTCCGTCGAGGGAGGTGGAGTTTGGAGTTGGGGAGGATTACAAGTACACAGGGCGCCCCTATAGGAACAGACTGTGTGACACAGACGGATGAAGGGACCGTGGCACAAGGAGGGGCTTCGCTCGGAACAGACGTTGCAGGTTTCGTTTCCAAGTTTCTGCAGGAAGAGAGATAGAGATACAAACAAAGCCGGTCAGCCGGCACTCAGGCACAGATACAGATACAGATACACAGACACCGACACAGACACAGATACAGATACAGACAGACCCTCACACACAGCGAAGAGTTTTTGCTGCTCTTTCCGTCGCTTTAAAGAGCACAAAAACCTAAACATAAATATATATCTGCTCTCGGGGAAAATGAGACATGAAAAAACGAAACTTTCCACAAGAGTGGAAAGCGAAAATCCCAGCTCTACGCACTTTTTACCCTCCCAACGAGGGACTCCCAAGATGTTGACCCTGTGCGGGTACTGAACTTGCCCCAAAGTCCCCGGCTTCTAATCCAGCAGACCAAAAAATATAAATCGAGGGGCCAACGATCTGCCCGAATGTTGGTTAAGAAACTCAGGGGGGCAAGTGACCTGATTTGTGGACATTTTAATGCTTTCTGTTTTGGCAGGTGATAAATACCCCTGGAATTACGACTCCAATGCAAAAGGATAAGCTTGTACGGGTCAAGGATATAGATATAGTGAAAATAGTACTGGAACTATTTTGGGCCAAGAAATAACAATCAGAAGTAATTCAAACTAAATATTATGGTAAGAAACACGGAACATTTCATAAGGTACCCTCATTATAACAGCCAGATAATACAGCAAATAAGGTGCTACGCTACCCTGACCACTCACGGAAACCGTTGCCATTTCTAAGTTTATAACACCTATAACAATGATTTATTTCTGAGCTGTGCAAGACTAACACTTAAGTCTAGGACTAAATAACACATACGCCAAACGAATAAAACTAGTCGGAATCGCAGGGCGGAACTGAGTCCTCGTACTGCCCCATATCGGCCTTGTACAGGATGCGATTGATCTGGAACTGGACTGTGTTCTTGGTGCGGGGCGAGTACTTGCTCAACTTGTTACCAAGATACTGGAGGTAGAAGGAGTCGTCGCCATCCAGCGGGCAGTTCGATGACGATGCACGCACCGAAAAAACAGTCGGGGCGACAGCAGATGGCGCCCAAACAGCGGTCGGGGCAGGAGTAGTGGAGGAACTAGGGGCCAAGCTGGCGGACGTCGTCCTAAGGGATGTCGAAGGTTCGACTGCCTCCAGTTCGACGTCACCAGAGTTGTCAAACTGATCAACCTCATCGGGCAGCTCCGACTTCCCTATGAAGATGCCGTCGAATTGGCTGGCCGATGCGTTGTACCCGTTATCTCCATCGCCAGCCTCTTCACCAGCCACCACATCGGCGGATTCCGTGGCACCATTGGTCGATGGTCGGGAGGAGTCCTAGAAGATGGTTAGAACAATTACTTTGTTGTCTCAAAAAATCTGTGAAAGTTTAACATAAAATCTTAGGGGGGAAATACCCTTCTGCGCTCGGTCAAACCGTTGTATGTACCTTGGTAATGAGAATTCTTTTTGGTTCCGCTGGAAAGTGGAACATGGAGGCCAGAGCGCGGTCTTCGGCCTGTTTTGCCTGCTGCTGGCGGTGGACCAGTATGGCCCGCTTATCGGCCACCACGGAATCGTAGAGGTCCTTATGCTTGCGTTTGAGGTGTCTCATCAGATTCTCGGAGTGGCGACCGGCCATGTCGAAGTTGCACGCCTTGCAGGTGCTCTTCCGGGTCTTCTCGTAGTAGATAAAGTACTTCGACACCGGGTTCGGGTATCTTCTTGACATTTTTCGCGGCTTACGGTTATGAAAGTTTGGTGTTTGGTTTTTTGTCGTGCGTTGCGACCTACTTGAGTGACTTGCGTTGACTAAATTGAATTCCCCTACTCAGACCGCAAAATATGTAAAAATAAGCCGAACCGGGGAGAGCGGTTCAGGTTCAGCTCTGAGAGGAGCGGTTCAGAGAGCGGAACACGAACTCGAACCACCGCGGAAAGCGGTTTCGCACGGCTCACAACGACATGCAGCGACACGCAACGACACGCCGAGCTGAACCGGTTTGGAACGGTTTCGGTCCGTCTTTGGTTTCGGTTTTGCCGACGGGCCTGTTGCTAGTGTTTCTTTCTTGGGTGCTTTTCGGATGAGGTTCAACACCTGAGGGTCATCCTTGTTCTTACTACAGTCTTATGTCTTAAGATATTATTAAGACCTTAGCAGCTACTCCAGTCCAGTTGAATTGTTCGGGATATAATAACAATCCTGAACGATAGTATGTGAATGATTCTGCTCGGCACACTTTAATTCTCACTATTCGAGAAGGCTTCAATTGGATCAAGTGAAATGTGATATCCAAAGTGTTAGTGTGGCTCCGTCATTTCTAGTTTTAGCCCCCATTTGGGGCTCGCTTTTGTTTCGATTAGTGACGTTTCGGTTAGTGCTAATAAACCGTGAAATATATGAGTATGTACATGCATATACTACTTACCGGATTGTTGAGCTGCTGGCGATTGGGAATGAGCTTGTCCTCGGCGATGACCCAACGTTTGGGCGCCAGCTGGACGATGATGTGTGGGTGGTAAATACTGTAGTGGCGCCTCACATTTCCCGGCCGATGTGTTAACACTTTATCGCAAAGTTTTCCACTATCTGAGGACGTCCCTTTTGGTATCTAAAGGAGGGAATTTTTCCGGTTAATAAAGGCATTCTGGTTCCTAAAAAGATACCCCTACAACTATCATGAGAAATGAGAATTGGTTTGGCAAAACTTCGGATCAACATTGTATGATACAAATGATTTTTTTTTATTTCGAGAAAAAAGGTTCATTTAAAATCCAATATTAACAGTATCAACATGTTTGTATTATTCTGAAGCTTAAACAACTGATATGTCGGGGTCACCAATGCCTCAAAATGGTAATAAATAGGAATTTTAACCAGAATTCAGAATCCAAAAGCCGAATTTGAATAGATCAAGTCTCAGACCGAGATGGGCGGGTCGGTCGGTCTGAATAATGAATAACAAGTAGTGGCACATTTTTATATTTTAAATAAATATTTTCTGTACTTATCGCCACTCTGGGGTTAATAAGTGGCATGTGTGAAAAGGCAAGCGATGGAAACGGGGCAGCAAACAAAATGGGAAAAACACAAACAGAAAGAAACTGAAAAACACATGCAAAAAGTAATTTTCAACTGCAGTGCGATGGTAGAAAGAGACGGGCTCAAAGCGGTGGAATGAGAGGGCAGTCGAGGGCGAGAAAGAGAGGGGACCAGTGCGTGTTCGCAGCTGCCAGAGATGCAATATTTTACCCTTGTTATTTGCGCTTTGAGTGGCGGTCGGTCTGTTGGTCTGTGGGTCTGTTTTAGCTACAGTCAAGCATGTCTAAAAGTTATTACAATTTTTATCTGTCTCTATCTAGAGTTTAGTGCTGTTTAGTTTCAAAAGTCCTAGGAAACACAAAATGTACAAAAAATAGTACAGAACAAATGCTCCAAAAATATGCCCTAAGCTAAAACGATTTTAATGAAACCTAAAAGATGGAGTACTAGAAGTACGACTGTACATGCCAATAGACGAATTGTAACTGAAAATTTGTTTTTGGTAATTGATTTTCTTTAACGGATTTTCACCGAAACTTAACGTATTCGCACATATTGTTTACACGTGACCTAAAAGTTTAGCCTTTTGAGAGTTAGTAAAGAGTTGGAGTCAGAGGTGATAAAATGTGAGCTTTAACTTCATGAATTATCTTGCTTAATATGCGGTTAACTGCAGTTCAAGAGTTTTCTAAAGCGCTCCAGAAATAAAACAACGCCAAACCCCAAAATTCTAGCTCCTATAGTTTCCGAGATCCCAGCGTTTATACGGACAGACGTGCGGACAAACCTACATGGCTAGATCGACTCGGCTAGTGATCCTGATCCTGATACGTTCGATGAATAGCAAATTTTTTAGTTTTTGGAGTATAATATTATTATGATACATGAAGAATTATTAACTAGTAATATATTATATACCAAAAAAATGTATGTTAATATTGTTGGAAGTGCCAGAAAAGTCGAAGAGCGCTCAATGGCTAAACTTACATTGGTATTGTTATTGCATACTTATGAGCGTATTTTAGAAATTAATAAAACAGAGAAGAAAGAAATTCACAAAAGTGTGAAACTCTTTTACTTTATTTCACATGTGCTGCATTCTGATCTTGGTTTTGCTCAATGGCAATGGGAAATGGCCTGGGTATCTCTCTTCTTCGCTCTCAAAAGAGTTGGTGTGTTAAATAATTAACATCTTTAGTTTACAAACACGTTTTCTCTTCATGTTGACGTTGATTATTAACCCACGATTGCCAGTTACCATTTTTTGTTTGACTTATTATTGTTTTATTGATCAGATTTCCACTATGGGAAACATTTTAACCAGTGGGCGCCAGCAGAGCACGTAGACGTTGCCGATGAATCCTTCATTCAGTTTCATACAAGTTATTGATGAAATTAACATGGGACATCTAAGTTTGGTCATCTTTTTATCGACAGTTTATCGATAAAATCTAGCTTTCGTCATCAACATTGTCATCACGTCATGACATTGTCATCGAACTTCCACCAACTTTATTTTCCGGCGACCACTGCCATAAACTTTAAAGCTAACACAAATAGACATTTAAAGACTTTTCGAAATAGAAGCACATGTCTCAGCAGTATCTTCGCTGTCTCTGACTTGCATAATTTTTGCTCTGCGAGAGCTCCGGAAATGTCCGTATTTATCCCTTTGGCCACATAGCATCATGCATGGCAAAAGGAATGTGCGAGGGAAGAAATATCCCTAGACCTAACAAGTACCGGCTTTAAAGGGTTAACGTGCGACGTTTTTTATGTGCGTGTTTTGTGTGCTAAAGTTTTATTTGCTTCTGGTGTAGTCAATTCATTGCTGTGCAGTGGAGGAGGGAGTATTTTATGCGGCCTCCGGGATTGCCCCAATATTCCTTTTCCCATTTCTGTTCACACATGGGTAACCGTAGGGCAACTACAATTCATGTTTTATTAAGAGGCAATGTCGATTTGCATTACAACGAAGGTGCAACAATTGTGTTTATTTTTGCCAAACTTATTCGCAAGCTTTTAAATATAAATGAATTGTTCGTTTTTAGCTGTTTTCTTAAATTCGTAATCGCTATAAATATTTGATGTGGCCATATCAGGATTATTTGATATAGAATTGATTGTTTTTCACCTTTATGGCAGTTGGGAGTCATTGCAAAATTTGTCAGCATCAACTGGGAATATCACAAATTTTTGTTTTCAAAATTCATACGATCTGGCAGCACTAAAGATGGCCACACTGCGCTTCCTGGCTCACCGGAGGATTGTCGACTGTTGTCGCCGTCTGCTGAGCACGGATCTGGTCACAGCTCTCCGTCCGTTCTACCAGGCCATTCAGACGGACCGCCTGGCCCACAGTCCGGCGGAGAGGCGGGTCAACGAGGAGTCGCTGCGGCTGCTCAGCTCCCACCTGGAGTCCCTGACTGGAACCTCACCCGGCAGCTGTCTTCCGCCCGACGGCAAGCTGGAGTTCTACATGCCCGCGAGTTCGGATGAAATGGGTGGGCAGGTGGTAAGCCGTCTGGTTAGGGTGCAGGTGGACCGGAGTCTGTTGGACCCCAGGGCGGTGATAAGAAACATACTGAGGTCCTGTAAACTGCTGCCGAAGGAGAAGGAACCTAACCAAGTTAAGCAGGTAAGTTCAGTACAATAATTGAAATTGAAATCACTTCTATAACAGCCCTAAAGTATGCAAGGAAATATAACGTAAGCAAATATAGTGTTGCATACATTGAGCCACGTTTAAAAATGATTTTAAAATCCTAGGGACTTTTGTGACAGCCCCTATCTATATCTCCCATCCTCTTTCATTTCAGTGCCCAGAACATGAGATGGAAAAGGAGTTGGAAAAAGTGCTGAGGAAGGAGCCAATAAAGCCGGTTAGGGAGAAAGTAAGACCGCCCCAGGCGCCAGCGGCAGTCCAAAAGAACTTCAGCGCCCTGAAGGACAGCCTCTTCAGGGAAACCCAAACAGAGAACTACCTGGACACCTGGATGCGTCAGGCCCTGGCCCGCTTCCAGACCTCGGAGGTCACCTCTCTTCGCGCCAAAATAGAGAGTCTAGAGGGATTACTGGTCCAATTGCTGGGCATTCGGGGCACCCGCTACGATTGTGGCTGCAACATGGAGCGCTACTACCATTGCCTACGGAATCTCCAGGAGTTGGCCGAGGATCGTGCGGTCACCAGCCCGCTGGGAGCTTTGCAAAACAGATTTGTGGTCTTTGCCCCATACACTGGCATTAGTTTGGAGGGCGATGTAATGCTCTTCTCCGGCGATTCCCCCGCGGGATGGCTTGCGTTTCTCGTCGAGATGCGTTTGCACGAGGAGCAATTAAAGTTGGTTCCCCTGTACGAGAAGGCCCTGTCCGCCGTGCTGCTTGGGATCCGGATTGAGAGGCGTAAGGTGCCGGAGCCGGGCTGTGAGGCCCGGGCCTACGCTGACAGCCTGAAGCGGGTCATCCGGGCGGTGAGCGAGCACCTAAAGCTGGAGGAGAGTGTCCAGGAGCTGCCGGCATCTTTGCAGGATCATCAGTTGGCCGTTGTGCCGGACAGTGATGCACCGAAGGTCAGTCAAACTGGCCTCTTCCTGGCACCCGCCTCCTGTTCCGGCCCCCAACTGGTGAAGTTCATCTGCCGGAATCTGGATGTGGCCAGAGGCCGCTTCAGTCGCTACCGCCGGGACATCCAGGTGGAGCGGCAGTTGTGGCGGCAATGCCAGGAGGAACTTGGTCTGCAGCGACTCAGCAAGGACGACTCCGTGACCCCGGACAAAATGGTCGTGGCCCTACGGCACTTACTCCAGAGTGGCGTCAAGTCCTGCCGCGGTCTGAGTCTGCACATTACCAACTACTGGTCGGTGCCCACCGATGGCATAGTCTGCATTCCCTGGGACTTTATGTTCCGCGAAAAATAGGGACTCCCCTCCGAAGTTACGAAGAAGTTGTGCCACCTAAATTGATAAATATAAATTAGCTATAAGTTTTGGCTTACAATTGGAATATTCTATAAGTTGGTAGTTGATCTGGGCTGGCGTAGAAAAATTGTAACTAGACTGTCCTCCCACATATCCACAAGAATCTTGAGCCAGCTGAATTCATTGTTTATTCAACCAATTTCAATTGTCTACCTTTTAGTTACATTAAGCTCCCCAGATGAATTTCCTTTTTGGTTCATTACATTCCTTAGGCTTTTTGCTCGGACTGAATACAGAAATAGGAGGGATATCTGGTAAAAAAAATAAATAAAACTAAGCAAAACAGAACAGGACCATCGCTGGGCAAAGCAAAGTTCGCAACTCTTGCCTGGATGACTGGGATTTTCCTGTACTTTTCGTTCGGCGTTCCCTTCTGGGGTTGAACGTGTCCCTATACGACTTCTGTTGACACTACCCATCTCCGACCATCGACCATCGCATCCCTGCAGAGAGAGAAAATGAATCAAAAGATGCATTATATTTCATTAAAAGGGCAAGGTGATGAAACCTCAGTAAATTGGCCATGAGGGTAAACTATTGCGATTTTAATCCAAACTGTAATATTTTTTGGACTTAACTTTTTAATATTATAAAAAGTATTACCTTGGTAGTTATACCCATTTTTAGTATAACTTGCAGATGAAAAAACGGACCTATGTCCTTATAAAGAATATATTTATAGCCGATTATGTTGTGCCCCATTTTTTCCTCTGTATGGCGACCCTTTGAGCTGTGTTTTCCTTTGCAACCCCGTGAAGGGGCGGATGGAGATGGAGTGGGTTTTTTGGGAGGTGGAAACCCCTGGACCCTGCACCCTCCGCTTGCCCCTGCAGTGCGAAATTTTCTGTAAGATTTAGCTAATGTTCCATGGCTTCGCTCCATCAATGTCGAGCGGTGGGCATGGGGATGGTTTGGTTTGGTTTGGTTTGGTTTGGCTCGGCTCGGCTCGGCTCGGTATGAAATGGCATGGTGAACCCGGAACTCCAAACCCAAAGCCGGCGAAGTTTGTCTGGTGTCGTTTATCCTCCTTGTGCCATCTCCATCTCCACTTCCTGCGCTTTCGTCGTTTCCAGTCGTAGTCACCCACCTCCCACCCCAGTTTGCACCACACGTGTCCGTTGAGTGTCCACTGGGTGAAGAATTTTACTGCGTTTCAATTTGCTACCAAGTATCAGTAATGATTTTCGAAAAATATCGCATATCCTTCCCCATAGAATACTGTGATAGAAGCACATTCTTACGCAAGATACTGGGCATTTTGAACAAGGCCTGAAGTATTCATTTTACAGCCATATGGAATATTGTGCTTTGCCTCGATTGCCATCTTGCTTTTACAAGTGTGGGACCTTTGCATTTAATTTCCCGGTCAAAGCAACCTAGAATAAATATTTTGAATTTGAAATTTCCAAATACAAGTAGTCCATGGACTCCAGAAAACCATCTGTCAAAGTCCAGTTGCCTGGCCCCAGACCTTTCCGGCTCAGTTACATATTTGTTCGCAACCAGAACGCATATACTTGTAGTAAGGAAAACATTTGCTTTTTCCCCCTAAATTTTTCAACTTTTTCGTTTTTCAGTTTTGCCATATTATATAAAATCATTGTACTATGGCCAAGGCTAAAGTGAGTCGGTGGATGGGCCACCTCCGTGACATGGGGAGAGTGCTGCGCTTGAACTTCTCCTCCATAGGTAAAGCCAGATGGTCCCTGTCCTGGATTGAGGTGAGTTGTTTTGGAGTATTCACATTAGGTGCTTCCAAAGCCTGCGATGATAGCAACGTGTTCTCCACAAGTCAAGAGTTCGCGTTTCATTATTTTGAACTAGATATTTTTTGTACCAAACAGACCGCCAAGAAGAGTTTACCCACTATGTCGGCCAAAGGGAGCCCGTCCGAGGGCAATGAAGGGCCAACACCCATGAAATCGAAGTGCGATGATCCGAACGTTGGCTTGAATGGTATACGTGATCTCCAGCTGAACGAACCTTCGATTGCGAAAATCGAAGACAAAATGACGGCGCGACCCCAAAATGGATTCATAAGCCGCGCCCTGTACTACCGCAGGTTCTACATCAAACGTTGAAGGACGCAGTGAAGAATCCCGAAAATCAAAATTGAGATCAAAATTGTTGGCGTAATGGCGAATTTTACAAATGGGACTCGAGCACTTTGATTAACCGAGGAGTTTCTAAGCCGGTTAGGTGCGCAAGTCTTCCCATTTCTACATTACGAACATTTCTAAATTCACTACGGCAGATCTGTAGCATTAATTTGCGACGCCCGTAGTAATCTAAAATCAACTGAAATTTTCAGATTAATAAACGTTTATAATTTTTTATTATTAGGCCAAGTGATCTGTCCGTTTTGTTGGCTCGATTACCCTTAACGAGCTTTTTAATTGTGAAGGGTGGAATTATCAGATGCAAATTCGAAGGGGTATCTTCACCTCACTCGAATTCGTCCGCATCGAGGGCTAAATATTCGATTTGCCCTGCCTTTGGCCGGAGCAAGGGCATGAATAAAGCAAATTAAAGCGCCCTTCTCGATTCCACGGAGATTTGAAGCTGTACATGGGGCAAGTCGGTTGAAACGGGGTTAAGGGACACTCGCACTCCCATGTGCGGCTGATTTGCACCATCATTAAAATCATCATCGTCAGCGTTTGTAATCTAATTTGCAGTCATCTCATCATCATCAGTTGACCCCCATATGCGGATTGTCCAGCTTGCGAGTGTCCTTTGCAAGAGTTTTACGCCCGGCATTCAATTTAAATGGGGTGGCCAATGGCCGTATGGGTGCGCATATTGCATGACCCAAAAAACTCGGGCCCCAGAACCCAAAACCCAAAGTGCCAGCTCAAACCCATGACAATCTTGTCGAGTGTCACTTTGAATAGATTTCGCTTTGTGGGCTTGTAACGCCAAACAATGGACGGGTCTAATGAAAGGGGGTGTGCCCAGGCTCAAGGGGTGGTTGCATGGGTTCTTCTTGGAAGAGTTCCCAAAATTGGTTCTGGATTCGGTAGAGGAAGTGGAAATAATACACTTTGAAAGGTACTTCAAGGCGCTATCGTGCATCTAATAAGCAAGTGGGTCTAGTTTTACACTAAGAAGTGTTATTCACAAGAGTTGGGATTTTGTTCACCTTTTAGATGTCCGACTGGAGTTATTTTGGAAGGTACATTCCACTCCATACGCAGTTTTAAGCCGAGAACCCTTCTCCGCTCTCTGCACACCCCACTCTTGGCTACTCCAGCTCATTTGAATTTCGTTTATTGTACAGAATTGAGTTAGTGTATGGTTTAAATTAGTAATATATACTTAGTGTACTCTAGGGGAGACTGCTGTTCGCTCTTCTTATCTTAGGGATTACGGATGAGGGGAGTGGGATGGCTTAGGGTGGAGTGCAGTGGATTAGTTAACGCCTATGTGGGATGCCATTATCCCTTGCAGAACTGCATGAGCTCCCAAAAGGTGCATCCGCCCTGCTTGCAACACTGGTCGGCGACGTTCTGCACATCCCGCTTCCTGCGCTTCCCGTCGCCGTGGGCCGCCGTTCCCTGGGAGGCGCATATCTCCTGTATCAGATCACTGAGCTCGGTGGAGCACATCTTTCGCCTCTGCTCCCTGCCCCAATCCGCGGGGGCGATCGGACTGCCCGCCACCTGGGGCACCCAACTGCTGATCAGCGCCATCACGGCGACTAAGGTGGCCAGGAGTAGCAGGAGTCGGGACGTCGGCACTTCGGGAATCATCTGAAAAGGAAGTGCATTGTTTAGTGTGTTTGACCAGTTGTGTAGGACCAGTTGAGAGATTCGTGACCCTAACCCTTTGATTTGCTTCATGCCACCGAAAACAAACATGGTTTACATGAAGCCCCTATGACATGCCTCATGGAGCCTATCGAGCAAGTCTCCTGGACACAATTCTTCGGAACCGGAGAGATAACTCCCACTCCCACTCCCCCTTCACTTCCGCCCTGCACACGCGTCTGGTGTCTCTTGGTTGGGCTCCCTTATCAGCGCTCAAATATTATTGTATTTTCCATTCGATTCGGATTCGGATTCGGATTGTGATTCTGATTCCGATTCCGATTCTGATGTCGATTCTGTTATTGTTTGTGTCTGGGCTGTGCTGGGCCGGGCTGGCCAGGAAATATATTTACATAAACTTCAGTGTTTAAAAATAGCCCACCGATTTGCCCGCCTCGCCTGGCTCCCCACTTATCATTTGGAACATGAGTTCTGTTCTTTTTACACACAATCAGAAAGCCAGAGCGAGTGGGCAGTGGTGGGGGCACATGCCCCATGCGGCTCTTGTTTTTGTTTTTGTTATTGTTATTGTTATTGTTTGTTTTTACGACTCTCCTCTGCTTTGAAACTCGGTTTCCAACCACACACTCTATATATAGTATGTGGTTCAATGTTTTTCCACTTCTGTCGCTTTCGTTTTCACAGCGATGTAGATGGAATCCGTTCTATATATAGACCTCGTACACCACTTGGCTGATTTCGGATTTCGGATTTCGGTTAGTTAGTTTGATTCGTTTTCCTTGGGAAGAACCGATCTCGGCTCAAGTTCTACTTCGATCTTGATTAGAGCTTGAGGCTGTCGTTATACTTTTGATGGGATGGTTCAAGGGGTTGCTACATTAAACTTTTGCACCTCTTCGAAGGCTCCTTACTCTTCACTAGCTTGTTTTCATGAAAGATCCTAACATAGTGATTGCATAATTATTGTTTTTCTTCAAGTCTTTGGTTGCTTAACTGAAAACACGCCTGATAAGCAATTTCCGACGAACTTACTTTCGAGTTTATAACATTACTCGGAATCAGTTTGATCTGTGCTTCGACCAAATTCGGAACTTGTTATTGCAAATACTTTTCTAGAACTCCACTAACTCTATGGAAATGTTCTCCTACAATGATCGGGGCTTCGAGAAGGATTCAATTTTTTTATTTTACTTACATTTGCATGCTGTTCTTTCAGGGTTTTGACGATATTTATGAGTTTCCTTTGTAGTCTTTGGGTCACAAAGCTCGAGGTTATTGTCATATATGTGTTGTTGAATATACGTTGGTTATATAGCGTTTATATTGCGGGTGTTTATGTATATCGGGGTGCTCCCTTTGCTTCTGCTGTCCTCGGAGTTTCTATCGGATTATCACTTGCTTAAGGAACTTTCTTTTAGCTAATTTGCAGATTTTTTTTTGCGATCACACAGTTTCAAAATCACAATAAATTGACGAAAAAACAAAACAAAACGACTAAAATTAAGGGGTAATTATCCTTTTTTGTTTGGTGGGTCCAGTTTTAGGATTGTGAGCTTTTCGTACGTGCAAAAAAAAAAAACGAATCGATTAATATCCGTGAGCTGGGCGATTGAAGACCGATTAGAGTCCTTTTGCTATCGATTGGCAATCGGAGTGCGGGCAATCGAACAAGTGGTTAACTTCTGCTGCGGCTGCTGCGTTTTCGACTGCTGTTGCGGCTGTTGCGGCTGTTGCGGCTGCTGCTGCTGCGTTTTCTGCTGCTGCTGCGCCCGCAAGTTGATGTTGCATCGCGTGACGTATTGTGGCAGGAGCAGAGGAGTGCGGGTAGATGTGTCAGACCGCAGGAGAAGGAGCGAGCGTGCGAGTGAGTGAGAGACAAGACACGGCTGGGACTGCGAATTGTAGCGGTATTCCGCTGATGTGCGACTGGCTTGGAATTGGAAACGCTTTTGGAAGCTGGACGCTTGGATGCTGGAACCTAAAGCTGGCGTTTCGTTTTCTTGGGAGTATCTCGTATATTCCTATCTCCCGCGATCACCCTCTCTCGCTCTCGCTCACTGGGCTCTCGTACGCACACTTGACCGCGCTCAGTTCGTCCTTATCTCTATCTCTTTCTGTGGGGGAGCGTAGAATCAACAGCTGTTTAACTCGCTCTTTCTCTCTAATTGTTTGCTGGTGTTTGTGGTTGTTTATTTTTAGACCATCCCATAAGTGGGGTCTATTATTAGAAGGTTTCTTATCTCTATCTCGCACGCCACTTTCTTTCACTTTCCACCCTTTTCTTGAATTGCACTTTTAGCGAATTCGCTCGAAAGAACGTTCTTCGCACTTTTAACTGCACTCTTTTGCGAACTCTTCTCGCTCGCTCGGAAGAACGTTCTTCGCAACGCCTTTCTTCCGCTTTGCACGCTTTTAATTACACACTTGGCGAATTCTTCGCTTGCTCGGAAGAACGTTCTTCGTTGTTTCACAGCCAAATTGGAAAAGAACCGTTGCCGCGACGCCAGCGCAAAACGAAGCCTCACTTTACGCGCGAGCGAGCGAGAAGGGGCGATGCAGCGAATGCGAAGCACGTGGACTGCAGGTGGAAGTGCGAGCGAGACGGCAGCCGCTGGAAGCAAAGTCCAGTATCTTGGGGAAAAAGCATAAAAAGCCCAGTAAACGCAAACAAATGCTTAAAATTAAACAATTTGCCGGCCATGACACATTCAATCAACTTTGGGTCACCGTGGGGCCGAGTGTTTGCGGGTGTGTGGGTGTTTGAGAGCGTTAATACAGGCCAACGTCTTTACGCTGAACCCTTATGGGTCAACTTATAGATGGGCTCCCAGGATATGTGTGAAACTTTGAACTGGTAACATAACTCCAACTATAAAATTGTATTACTTCTGATTTTTATGGGTCAAGTCATCATATTGGACTTTTATAAGGCTGAAAATTTATATTGATTTTTCCTGGGAAATCAAATCCATATTATTATAAATTATTATTATTAGTATTACTTACATATGTACATTTGTAATAGTAATATCATCATTATACATATGTCCGGGAGATGTCCATTTGACATATCATACTCAAATTATTATGTTATACCACCATTACTAAGCCTGTTCTCCGTTCTCAGCTTTTTTCCCATGACGCTGCGTTGGCGAAATGAAACTCTTTCGTTATCGCAAAATTTAATTATCCAGCAGTGAATCATATCGGAAATACACATCATACATAACGTACATAATTCGGACATTACTTATGCCGTCACAGAACTGAAACCCCTAACTATAGTTTCATACACATATTTCTGCCTCTACACTTTTCATCAGAAGTTTTGAAACTCTTACATACGGTTTTATTAAAAGTTCTCGAGCACTTAGTACCAGAGCATTGGCTTCTCAGCTGGCAGTGTAGTTTAGAAAGATAGTTTGGATTAGCAGAGTCGGACTGTATAACCATACAATGGAATAATCACATTAATAAGATCGCCTTTGAACAAAGTACACACGAACATCGCTGTGTCCGAGTGTGAGTGACAAATGCACACAGCAACAAAAAGCACAACAACAATAAATAGAGTGAATCCATCAGTGGAAAAGCAGCATCCAATCCACGCTCTATATATGCACTTGTTGATTTTCATTTTCCTTATTAACGGTAACGCTTCGTCAAAGCGGCAAAGTTCAGCCATTTAGATGCGACTTCAAACTACATATTTTTATGGGCTTGTATATTGTATATACGTTTAAACGTGTCATGCTGCAATTGATGATTGTTAACCAAAGTGAAGGTGTTCAATTGCTTGTGATAATAAAGGGTTAATGTGACAGGCTGAAATTGAGGCATAAACTGGAAGAAGGGATAAATGCGGTTGCCAATTATTGAATAGATAACTTGATCAAATCGAAATGAAGCCATTTTGGATCTGTTCTTGGAAACTCTGGAAACACTCTATATACGACCCGATATACCCTGTATACACGGGGTCTTGGGCTTGGCTTGGCATGGCTTGGCTTATAGATAATGTTTCGGCGATAAGGTTGTTGATGTTTTTGTTGCTGGAACTGCGACTTCGACTGCAGCCGATGAAGAACAAGAACGGAAGCCAATGGGGCAGCCCAAAAGGGGGCGGTACGGGTCGGTCGGTGGGCGTTAATCAATGGGGGGTGGGGCGTTGCGCCGTCCGTCCGTTCCGTCTGTCCGTTGCGTCCGTCAGTGAAAAAACCGTAAACAACGGCAACGTGAATTCGTCGTGATCTAGTTTCGATTCAAAATAAAATATCCCTATTTTTAGCATTAATCTTGGCTCTCCGCGAGGAAAACAACATAGCTCTCTACGACTGGAAGAAGACTGGAGAGAGAAGAATGGGGAGAGAAGAATGGGGCCCTATGTGCCAAGTCATCGGGCGCGATAAGCCAAGGCTTGTACGTACTGAGAAAAATAATATCCAAGTGTTCCAACTTTTCATAAATAATTGGACTTATTCGAGCGTATTTCACTTGCTTCCTAGTTTCGAACGGATAAATTCACTTGAGTATACAATTACTTATATTTAGACATTCTATTCTAATCCTTCGTTAAAAAAAACGGTGTATAGCAGTAAATACTTACCGATTTATTCAATCTAAGCCCCGATGCAATATAATCCAGTTGCGGCCGCGATTTTCTCTCCGTGTAGGTATGCCATCTGTTGTTTTGGGAGAGACTAGCGAAGGCGGCGATTGAAAATGGGCGGCCCGACGTCGGATGGATGAATTGGATTGGAGGGATTGAATCGGGATCTGATCGCAGCGCCATGAGCAATACGCAATGCGGGGCAGAGTCCAAGGTGGGAAGATCCACACGGGAGGCATGCCACGTCAGGGTCAACGAATCAAGTAGGATCGGATCGATAACCGATGGGTGAATAATATTTGTTAAAATACATTGTATTCGAAGATTTTGAAGATTACGACTTAGGGCAAAAACAAGCTGATGAATCATCCACTTTGTGAGATCTTTCTAAAGCTTGAAAAGTCCTGCAAATAACAAGCTAGCTAGTTAGTGCTCGTGTGCTTAAATCTATCGATAAACAATTAGTAAAGGGTTGAGGACAGGTGATCGATATTTTCGATAGATCGATTTGAAACGCTGGGAAAACAAGAGCGGGCGCTCGGTTTTTTTCCTCTAGCCAAAGGTTGCGATAAGCGGCGAGTGGGAGGCGCCACAGATCTCCCTCCCACTACAGAGCCTCCCCCCTCAGGGCGGGGGAGGGGTTGCCAGGAGGCGATCGAGCGAATATTGTTTACTTGTGCTAAAATTGGATCTTCATTGATTGACATTTGCGGCAATCGGGCGCCAACAACAAGACATCGCGAATCTATATCTATAGCTCGGAGCGCGAAGCTGTAGCTCAGACGCAGATTATTGACCCAGAAGCGTGGAGGAGGTTTGTTGTTGATACCAAAAGCCTAGACATCGGCGACAACAGTCTGCAATCGTAATGTATAGGCATCAGAAACAGCAGCAGCAACAACAACAATAACAAATCAAATTCCCATTCTAGCGAATTGAACTTTGCAATTAAGTTGCAAGTTCCAGCGAAGTAGCTCGTTACGGACATTCCCCAAAATCGCGTATTTCATAAAACTAAAAGAGTTCTTCAGCCTAAGTTTATGTATTTTTAATTAGATTCGTTGATTTTAATATTTTTGTGCTTTAGAAGCCATTTCTTCAATATAATAGATAATTAAAGAGTTTAACGCAGGAAATGTACTAGTACTTTCAAAAGTGTGCCAATCATTTAAGCTTTAGTTTTTAGTTTTTAATTTCGAAGAATAAGCAAGTCATTAGAAGTAATTTCTTTATCGCCATCAAAAGGTAACAAGGTCTATAAGCCTTCAAGCGAAAGCGTGATATTCGTGAACACGGTCTTAATATTCCCTAAATAACTTTTGAACTCAACTTTGCATTTGTTGTCCATTTCAATTCTCACATTATTCAAATATTCAAGATTCTTTTACTTTTCCCCACGAGGCGTTGAGAAAAAAGCAGCTCACGAAATTATCGCCCGATGTCAATAAACTGTCGCCAACGACCCCAAAAAAAAGCAACAGCAGAAATGGGAGGTCTTCGAGTGTGGGTGGATGGGTGGCGAAGTGGGTGGTTGGGTGGTGGGTGGTTCAGTGCTCGAAATGAAGAGTAAAGAGCAACAATCGGGAGGAGCAGCCACCAGCGGGCATAGACACACTTTTTTGGATATTTTTCTTTTTTTGCCCTCACTTTGTGGGCGGTGGGTGCTGTTCCACAGCTGCCAATGAACTGCAATCGGTTAAAAGTCCTCAAGGTCAACGTCTGGCACACAAAACGCCAAGGAGTGCTGAACTGGAATTGAACCCGTCAAAAAACCAAAAAGGCCTTGAACTCGGCGAACACCAAAAATTGGACAATCAACTAGGGACTTCTAATAAACTGAGTTCTTTAATTCAATCCCTGGAACCAATTTCTAAATTAAACGCTCTAAGTGAAACTGAGGACTTTCAGGGGAATTATCCCATTAGTTAGTATGTTTAACTGTGGGCTCTAACAAGAAAACGTTAGACAAATGAATATACAAAAAAAGAAAAAAGGCTTGATTAAATAAAAAAATAATGACAAAAACTTAATAAATAAATATAAGAAATAAATACAAATAAATAAAAAATATTAAATAAATAATAAAAATAAGAACCCAAAAAGATTTTTCCAAATGCTTTTCATTAAACGTGTATTTTTCTTACGATTAATGAAAATGTAATTACCACAAAAACCTATTAATTTGCTATCATTTCGAGGAATTCAATTCAATACACTTGCTGTAAGCAGAAACGGTTTGTTTACTCGGTATTTCAAGGTTGATTTGAGTTTAGTTCAACCGTCAATGAAATAGGAACCACTGACCCACAAAACCCATCTCTAATCTGTTTGCCCGACTCCCCGACTCCGACTCCTACTTCGACTCCGTAACCGTCTTCGTGTTCGTAATCTGCGGGGTTGGGAATCTGGAATCGGGAATCTGGAATCGAGAATCGGAAATCGGGAGCTGGGGAAGTGTCTGCCATCCGTCTGGCCGGCTGGCGACCTTGAGAGCCCCTCCCAAATGCCCCGAGCACCCCAGCAGACCCGATAAACCGGGGACGTTGCACCCACCGAACTGAGTGTCCCGATGAACTTTCACCCCGAGCTTTTCCATTTCCATTTCCCATGAAACTGGAAACAGAAAACAGAAGCCACAAGCCAGCGAATCACTTAAGCGGCGCGTGGTCCCAGCTTGTAAACAGAATCGAGTTCACTATGTGCCAGACTTACTCTACACATTACATCTATATATAGTACGTAAGTGTCCCTCGTGCATACACTTACCCGCAAGTATTATGAATAAGTGCTCGGGCGATTAGGAGTGCGATTTCAAAATAAATCATTAACCGCATTTCTACCGTTTTCATCAATTAATCATTGACCAAAAAGCAAAGCGTGCACATATGTAATTGAAAACAATCCATGCTATGTGAGTACTGACATCATTTCTGGCGGACAGTGCGATTCGTAGTTAATAAATAAAAAACCACTCTCGGGCGCTATCTACTCCCACGATCTTGTCATTTCGAAACGCACTGTTTGCCATGCACATTTTATATATTTTATATAATTACGCGAATCCAGATTGTAAACAATTTTACAAATAGTCGCAATAACAATTAAAGCTGATTGGCTTTCGATTAGAGATTAGAGCAGGACCCAAAGCGTTCTTCGAGTCTGGGCGTCTCACGGGGAACGAAGGAGCACAAGGGTATCGGAGTGACCTGGTTCCAATCTCCCAATCTCCCAATCTTTCAATCCTGCAATCTGTTCGTTTTCCCACGTGGCCGCACACAATCGTTATGGGAAATCATTAGGGCCTGACTTTTGCAACCCAATGAGCTCCTGATTACCTTCCAGATGCACCTATCTTTCAACTTTCCTATCTGGGATCAGATCAGAGATGAGTACCAACCTAGTGATAATCAACCTTGTACACAACTAGCTGACTTGCAGCTGATGCAAAAACATGGTGGTTATAATTTTGGATTTACTTGGATTTACTTGGATTTCATGTGGATCACAGTTAAAGAGTAATTCAAAGGGCTTGGAACGATATCGATCGACGGGAGATTTCCGAAATACAAACTTCTGGAGAGTGTACCACACGATTCGTACGGGCATCACATCATATGTCATGTGGGGGCCAAGACGTGAGCCGTCTTAGGTGCTCCTCCTCGGCGAGGGCCGCAGATTGCGCGGGCGGCTGCCGGCTGAGGGGCCATAGCGTGGCCTATTTCCGTCGTGGAAGACCTCGGAGCTCATGTTCTGGGCCAGGTACTCGGCCACGAACTCCGATGGATTGAGTCTGGCATCGGCGTCGTGGACTCCCTGGCCCTCCAGCCTCTTCTGCTCCCTGGCGAGGGCCTCCAAGGCCTGATACAGAAACGGCTGAGTCTCCTCCTCCTCGGCGCCAGAGCGCGGCATGGTGTGGGGGCTCCTTCGCGAAGGACACGCTGCCGCTCTGCCCAAACGCTCAGCGGCCAGGCGATTCCTATTGGCCACCTCATCACGCAAGCGGCGCTCCAGGAATCTGGTTACTTCCTCGCTTATATCTGAGGGGAGAAACGGAATGATCGGGGTGATGAAGAATGATCACGAAAATTGAAAAGAAGTATAATTTTGTATAGCCCTTACAAGGCATGTTGCTGATTTTGACGCTTTATTTTTGATACAAAATTGGGAACACAAAAACTTGAATATTTAAAATTTAAATCGAGCCGTGTACTTCTCATTCGACTTGGGTCAACTGAAGTGTGAAATGTGAAAAGGCTAGAAGTACAAAATCAATGCCAACTATGAACGAATAAAACGAACTGAGAAACGAACCAATGGATTCTTATCAAAAATACCTACAAATCATGTTTTAAAAACTCGATTAAGCCATTCACTTTACGAATTTTAAATGGTAATTCTAAGGTTCATAAGAAAAATTGCCAGCAAATTCAGATTTTTTAGCCATTTTTTGTATACCTATTTAAGCGCAAATAACATATTTAAACTACGATTTTACAATGGGAAAATAGGACATTTATTCCTTTAATAGCATTCCTATCAAAAACTTATTTTACAGAAATTAATAAATGGGTATTCCAAAGAGAACAAGGAATAACGCTATGTTCGAGTGCCTCGACTATCAGATACCCGTTACTCAGCTTAATGGAGCAAAATAGGTATTGATTCCAGATCAAAGTTTGTTTCTATCATAAATACTTTAGGCGCTACAGATTTTCGCGGATTGTGGGCGTTAGAGCGGCGTGGCAACCCGCTGAAACAAACTTGCGCTGCGCAGGAAGCCCAGGAATCTGCATGGCTGTTTGCTTGTTCTAGCTTTTATAGTTTCCAAGATCTCTGCGTTCATAGATCGACTCGGCTAGTGATCCTGATCAAGAATATATATACCTTATGGGGTTGGAAACGCTTCCTTCTACCTGTTGTATACTTTCCGACGAATCTGGTATATCCTTTTACTCTACGATAAACTGGTATAAAAATCGATCTATTTTATCAAAGATTTTATAATAATAGAATAGCAATTTCTGCGATTTCATATTTTGCTCGAACAATGGAGAATATTCCTACCAAAATATTGTTCAGTAAGGGGAGTTCGGTACCCTTTGAAGGCATTACTTTAGACCCACCTCGAATCTCTCTCTCGTCGCGGGCATCCCAGGGGATAACGAACCGAGGGTCGTGGTTGAGATACGCTCCCTCAAAAATTCCCACCACTGGAGGTGGATGGGTGAACCTCCTCCTGGGGGCGCGGACTCGATGTCCGACCGCCGGTGCATTGTTGGCGATTTGGTCCTGAACCGAAGACTGCAGATGAAACAAATGCACATGTAAGTCTTACTTTGGCAAGTCTGCAGGAATTTGCCACGGGAAACATGCAACGGCACTCAAAAATACGTACCATGTTCATTCGTTTTTTGTATGCTTTTCGTTTCTTTTAGTGCTTTTTTTTTGCTTTATAAAAAATAACAAAGGTTCAGTTTAAATACACATACAATTTTGCTAAGTTAAGAAAAGGTGTTCGAAGGTGTTACAGAAATGCTATAGAAATGATTAAGTAAAATGACACAAATTACAAGGGTTCCTCTTTTTCGATTTCATGCGCAGGGGAAAATATGTATTTTGTTTAAGACGTTCTCAAATTTGCCGACCAGCTTAAGAAATATTCATGCTTTACAATAAATACCTATAAAGCACTTTACATTTTAGTTATTAACTATATCAATGACTTGAAGTTTTTTTAGTTATCATTAACAATCGAAAACAAAAAAGTCTAAAACTATAATTTAAGGTCCTGTAATACGGAGCTTGATTTAAATTTCGCGCCAACAAGCGCCCCTGTGGTCGGGTTGCTGGTACTGCGCCTACGCCACCTACCGGGCCACCGACGAACCAAAAAGCAGCGACACCCAGCGATAACGATAACCGTGTGGCCTATGTTTTGGTTATCAAAGCGGCGAAGCAGTCACGGCTATCGGTCCGCGGTCCATCGCTAGCTCATTCAGGTTTTAATTAAGTAAATTTTGGAAAAACACTGTTTACTGTTGCGGATGAGAAGGTAATGATTTAAATTGGCTCAGAAAAACAGTGCAACTTCAAATTACATTGGCTCCAAAGTTGGCGTGTTGTGTTTGCAAAAAAATGCAGCCGCATAAAACATGGTAATTGGATGCAAAAGTTGTGTGCTAAAACTGAAAGTGAAATAAAAGCTGCGATACCATTGGCGATAGTCGGGCAGCCATCGACAATCGGAGGAGCCGGCTGGACGGGGTGTTATCGGAAAATTGGCAGCCCTGAAAATCCTTTGGAAAATCCTCAAGTTCAGCTGCTTTTGCACACACTGACCTTCATTATACACACAAACCCACATATACAAGGTGCGTTCCGTGTGCGCGCGTGTGTGTGCGCCTGCAAGTGTGTGGGAGCACTGGAAAAAAGGCTGGAAAGGAAACACAAGCCGAAAAATCAGAGACAGTGAAAAACACGCATTTAGTTCAAATACTGCAAGCCGGAAAAGTCGACCGTAAAAAGTCAAGGACGACATGCTGCCCCCCGCCCACAGAAGTGGATGTGGGTGGCTCACCTATTAGAACTCCACTAAAACGCAAGCGCAGGAGTTTTTTCCTTCAAGAAGTCAAGGCTTCTTCGCTTTCGGGGTCATGGTCACAGGCCACAGGATATAGTGTATATATATCGCATAGGATTTAGCTGCAAGGCAACACCATGTCCAGCGAATCCTCCACCGAAGGCGACAGCGATCTATACGATCCACTGGCCGAGGAGCTCCACAATGTCCAGTTGGTCAAGCATGTGACCCGGGAGAACATCGATGCGCTGAACGCCAAGTTTGCCAACCTGCAGGAGCCACCAGCCATGTACTTAATGGGTATGTGCTCTGGGAGCTCTGGAAGCCCCACTTCAAACACCACTTCTATGTATTTATGTTTAAATAAATCACACACAATTCTTCGCCCACAGAATATCAGGAGTTGACCTCCAAGCTGCATGAACTGGAGGCCAAGGAGCAAGAGCTCATGGAGCGCCTGAACTCCCAGGACCAGCAGGAGGACTCCTCCCTGGTTGAGCGCTACAAGGAGCAGCCGCACTATCAAAATCAAACCCAAATCCTGCAGCAACAACGGCAGCTGGCTCGGGTCCATCATGGCAATGATCTTACGAACAGCTTGGGCTCCCAGCCGGGCAGCCAGTGTGGCACTTTGACCCGCCAGCCGAAGATCCTGTTAAGAGCCCACCTGCCCAATCAGCAGCGAACTTCAGTGGAGGTCATTTCGGGAGTACGACTATGTGATGCCCTCATGAAAGCCCTGAAGCTCCGGCAGTTAACGCCGGACATGTGCGAAGTGAGCACCACTCATTCCGGCAGACATATCATACCCTGGCACACGGACATTGGCGCTCTGCACGTAGAAGAGATCTTTGTGAGGCTGCTGGACAAGTTCCCCATTAGGACACACATCAAGCACCAAATCATAAGGAAGACCTTCTTTTCGTTGGTGTTTTGCGAGGGCTGTCGCAGGCTTTTGTTCACCGGCTTCTACTGTAGCCAGTGTAATTTCCGATTCCATCAGCGGTGCGCCAACAGAGTGCCCATGCTGTGCCAGCCCTTTCCCATGGACAGCTACTATCAGCTACTCCTGGCAGAGAATCCGGACACTGGCGTCGGGTTCCCGGGCAGGGGCACCGCAGTCCGGTTTAATATAAGTCGCAGTCGCCGGTGCAGCAGCAGTGGCAGCAGCAGCAGCTCCAAGCCACCCCCGTCGTCCTCTGGCAACCATCGACAGGGTCGTCCGCCCAGGATCAGCCAGGATGATCGATCCAATTCCGCTCCCAATGTGTGCATCAACAACATTCGATCACTAACCAGCGAAGTGCAGCGCAGTTTGATCATGCAGGCCAGGCCCCCATTGCCGGTGAGTTTGGTCGTTAATTATCCATCTGCCGGTCTTATATATGGTGTGCTTTCTGACAGTATCCCTGCACGGATCACTCGAACTCCACGCAGGCATCTCCCACCAGCACACTGAAGCATAATCGCCCTAGGGCAAGATCCGCCGATGAGAGCAACAAGAATCTGCTTTCGAGGGACGCCAAAAGCTCAGAGGAAAACTGGGTAAGATGGTTTACCATTGCTACTTGTCGTCATTGGCTTAACAATGATTTTTACTGCAGAACATCCAGGCGGAGGAGATTTTGATTGGACCTCGCATTGGATCGGGATCCTTTGGAACCGTTTACCGCGCCCACTGGCACGGTCCCGTGGCCGTAAAGACGCTCAACGTAAAGACGCCGAGTCCCGCCCAGCTGCAGGCCTTCAAGAACGAGGTGGCCATGCTGAAGAAGACGCGTCACTGCAACATTCTGCTATTCATGGGCTGTGTGTCCAAGCCATCGCTGGCGATTGTGACGCAATGGTGCGAGGGGAGCAGTCTCTACAAGCACGTTCATGTCAGCGAAACCAAGTTTAAGTTGAACACGCTGATCGACATTGGTCGCCAGGTTGCCCAGGGCATGGATTACCTGCATGCCAAGAACATCATACACAGGTGGGTTCGCGAAATTACAGAGTTCCCAGCTAGGTAATGACCTGTATTTTACACCCACTTTCAGAGACCTCAAGTCGAACAACATATTTTTGCACGAGGATCTCTCTGTGAAGATTGGAGATTTCGGACTGGCAACGGCGAAAACCCGATGGTCTGGTGAGAAGCAGGCCAACCAGCCCACGGGCAGTATTTTATGGATGGCTCCGGAGGTCATTCGCATGCAGGAACTGAACCCCTACTCTTTTCAATCGGACGTTTATGCCTTTGGCATCGTGATGTACGAACTGTTGGCCGAGTGCCTGCCCTACGGTCATATTAACAACAAGGATCAGATCCTGTTTATGGTGGGACGCGGACTGCTACGCCCGGACATGAGTCAAGTGCGCTCAGATGCGCCGCAGGCACTGAAGCGCTTGGCAGAGGACTGCATCAAGTATACGCCCAAGGACCGACCTCTCTTTAGGCCTCTGCTCAATATGCTGGAGAATATGCTGCGCACCTTGCCCAAAATCCATCGCAGTGCCAGTGAGCCGAACTTGACGCAGTCGCAGCTGCCGAACGACGAGTTTCTGTATCTGCCCAGCCCCAAGACGCCGGTGAACTTCAACAACTTCCAGTTCTTCGGCAGTCCTGGGAATATTTAGAAAGCCGCCTGTACCTGTACTTAAACCCTTGTGTGATCAACGTGATCCTATTTCTATACATATATACATATTTTCGGTTTAGTCCCTCTGTACATAAGCGTTTCGCGACGCGGACGGCGGCATTGGCTGCCCACCAAAGTGAAAGAGATGGCTGGTGGTTGGCTGCCGGCCCAGGAGCGAAGATTGCTGCTTTCCTTGGAACTGACAAAGTGCATTTCTGTTACCACAAAACGACTACGAAACTGTAAACTAAACTGCAACGCCCATGTGTACATAACTGCATCGTAACTTATATACGTTAGGCAAGACTACTGAAACTAAACTAAACTAAACTAGCTGATCGCAATTACATTATACACATTATACTTATACTACAAATAGAGCGGAGGTGTTGTCTCTGGAGTTGGAGTGGAGTGAAGAAGATATGGATGTGGCGGAAGAAAAGGTATCAAAATTCTGGCTTTCATTGTACAATTAGAATATTAATGCAGGTATACATATAGGTGTTTAAACGGGTTAGGACTAGCTCTTTATTCTATATTTATTGGCTTACAGCAGGATCTTTTAAGTATTTTTTATTTTAGTTTATTATTATGACTGGGAAGACCAGAAAGTGTAGGTTTAAAAGGAGTTGTTAATTTCAGAATAGTTTATTATCGTAAAAGAACAAGATATTTTTTATTTAAGTATCTTTTACCTTTTAAGTTTTTGTTGATGTCCTATTTAGGTATCCAGTTTTAATTATAATACGATAGTATTAAGGCTCAGTGAAGGAAGACCATAGATTATTTAAGTAACCTAAGCATTCTTTCAAGAAGTTATAAGGAATGTTGAAGGAAAAGGCAAGATGTACTGATTCGGTTGGATACATTTTATTCATTTAGCAACAGGAAGGCGGCGGGATCCCGAGGATCCCTGGTGACTTAAACATATCTACTGGCAATGGCCAGAACCTTGGTGTAATCGGCTCCCTTGGCCAGGGTCTTCTCTTTGAGGATGGTGCGGAGGATCGTGGGAATGGGCACGTGTATCCGGGTGCCCAGCGGACTGCCATTGTCGTCGATGAGCACCAGGTTGTTGCTGTCGAACTTGGGCTGTTTGGGCTTCTGGTTCTGCTTGAGGCCCACGAGGATGCCCTTCTTCATCTGGCCCTTGATGGCCACCAGCACCTTGTCGCCGATGAAGCCCACGCCGCGCTTGTTGTACACATGGATGCACCTGGGCGGCCGTCCCTCGGCCATCGCCTTCTTGCCCAAATCGCTGTTGTCCACCACTCGTAACCGGGCCAATTTCCGGATTTCGCAGCACGCCGGCGTCGTGTGGATCAACTCCTGCCGCTGCAGGCAACCCAGGGTCGTTGCCAGCGGGTGGGCCATCGGCCTCAGGGACTTAACCATGTGCAGCGCCATTGTTCGCAGGTATTTCTCTTTTCGGTTTATGCTTAATTTATAAAAGTCAACGAAAAACAACAAACTAAATTATACAATTTTCTATTCTGCTAACAGAGTTGCCAGATCGTGGAGGAAATCATATGGTGCGCGATAACAGCACGACTATCGATGTTACGGCTTAACAGGCACGCTGCTGTTGAGGGCGGGAATTTCAAACGTCACTGTTAAGAGGTATGTGCCTAAAACTTGAATTAATTATTCGTCAATTTGTAAAGGATAGACATATATATTGATTTTTTTTAACTAAATATAGAATTTGAATGCAAAAATAGTATTCCTAACACATGATAAGAATTGTTTAAATAAAAATAACAAATATTAAAGTATTTACTTATGATACATATAAAATGTAATGACTGCATTGGTTGAAAGAAAATTGCGTAATATGAACTTGTGTTAATTGCTTTATAAAAATATTTATTATCTTATCAGGCCTTAAAGGACCGATTTCAAAGTTGCTATGTTGCTCAACCAACATTTATAAAATTATTTTAAATTACCATTACATTTTTAGCCGCCAACCGCAAAAGTATAAACCGACCTCTTTTAATTTCTGTAATTTATTTTATTCAGTTTAATACAATGCCATATATATGTATATACACCAGCGGTAAATGCATTAACTGCTGTCGTTTTAAAATAATTTATTTATTATTAGCATTATAAACTCTCCGTTTTGGGGTTGCTCGTTTTCCTTCGCTTCCATTTTATTTTTGTTTTATTTGACACGACTAAGTAGACCAGTCCCATTGGTTAGAAAATTGGTTACTATATTTCACTATGACATACGAAATATTATATAGGCATAATAACATACATAGATATAGATATAGATTTTTCGCTTTTCTTTTCTCCTTTTATCTTGCTGTTGTATTTTCTGTTTTTTGGGTTCTCTTGTGACCTAATGACTAAAACAAATTAATAAAAATCTACATATTTCGTAACAAAAAAACTAAGATTAGTTAAAAAAAATTGTGGGGTGTTAGGCGCTTTAAAAGCGCGGGAATGGGGTGAAAAAATTTCTCCTTAATCTTTACGTTTCTTTTTCGAAATTATGTACAAACTCAACACAAAATTTACTGTTAACGGTTTAAAAAATATATAACTTGTGCGCTGCTTTTGTGATTTTGTGCCTGATATTATTTAGCTAGTGATAATTGTTTCGAAAACTCAGGATCGGTTGAGCTCCTCGCGTTTGAAATTCCTTATCGCGTCCATGAGCTGGGAACGCGGATCCGGCGTTGTGGGACCACTGCTACGACCTCCATTGGATTTCACGGGCTTCAGAGTCGGAAGCATTGCTGGGGGCGGCGGCGGCGGTGAGGGCGTGGCCGCTGGCTGGGAAGTGGGCTTCAGCTTGACCTGCAGGCTCACCGGCCTGGGCTCCGGCTCCTGGAGCTTCAGCTCCACTTTGGTGGACTTCAAAACCACATTCGCATTCTTTGCCGGCGGTGCTGGCTTGCTTTCTGGCGGGGATGGGGGCGTGGCAGCAGCGCTAGTGGCAGCGGGAGAAGGAGTGTTGCCAAATCCATTCACAGACACCCTGATTCTCAAGGCTTGCTCCTGCTCCTGTTGCTCCCTTTCCAGCATACGCTCCTTGAATCCCGTGCGACGTAGGGTATTCTGACCAAAGGGAGCCGGAGCTGTATTGGCTTCCACTGGTCTATTTCTCTCCAAACTGGAAACGGGGCGTGGCAGAGAGTTGCTGGCCAAGTTAGCCGAGACCACCTGGCTGCCTTGTCCAGCCGGAAGAGTGAATCTACTGCTTTTGGCTGGCCGCGGCAATGTAGAGGATTGGTTCTGAACGGGACTTGGGATTTGGTTGTGAACCAGTGGCTTCTCCAGAGGTTTTGGCTGCGGCTTAAGCTTAACCTGAACCGAAAAGGTCTCCTCTTCGATCTGCTGGTCCTTCACAGCGGTCTTTTCCTCTTGCTGTTTCTCCTGACTCACGTCTTTCAGTGGCTTGACCGTAATGGGAACGTGGTATTCCCGCCTCTGGGGAATGCCCATCCTCAGAATGGGTGAAGCCACCTCGATGGTGAGCTTGGCAGGCGGCGAGGTCACGCCTTGGGACTTTCCTGCCCCGCCGAAGATGTAGTCACCCTCGTTCTTGATGGCCACAGTGGACTTGGGCCGTTCGCTCCAGGTGGCGAAATTAATGCTGGGTGGCCCCGAATAGCGATATGTGGGGGGCAGGGGCTTGGAGCTCGGAGCGGATTCAATCTGCTGACTTGGTTGGACTGCACCGGTGCTGTTGTTGGGATTCCTCAGGTTGACAGGACTGACTGGCGTGGCTGGTGTGGTCGGTGAGTTCGGAGGTGATATGGTGCTTTTGGAATTCTCCGAGATTGGGGGTTCCTTATCATTGACGGCTTGAGCAGTTGGCGCGACGAGCTGCCTTTGAACTGGCGGAGACGGCTCCGGAACCTTCCTAACAGCCGGAGGGGATGGCTTTGGAGCTGGCACAAGTGCCTCCTTCTTGGCCACCGGAAGGGATTGCTTTTGCACAGTCAACTCCTTCTGAACCAAAGGAGTCACCGGCTCCTGGACTGGTTTCGCAGCAGGAGGTATGGATGGCTTGTCAACTGGAGAAGGCAGCTGCTTTTGTATTGGAGTAGGTGATTGCTTGAGGACCGGTTGGGGTTCCTGGACAACTTTCGGGACAGGAGATGATGGTTTCTCAACTGCTGGAGTCGGAGACGGTTTCTGGATGGGCGTGGGTGACTGCTTTGGGGCGCTTAGTCCATCCATTGATGACTCTTCTTTGGCCAGCGTCTCCAGCTCCAGCGAGATGATCTTTGGTTGCTCCGTAACGGGCGATGACGCACTGCCTCCACTTTCGGCCAGGCTGTTCTTTCTTGAGTTCAGGATGGTCTTGATCACCTCCAGGCTCTGCAATGAGGGCGATTCCCCGATGCTCAACTCACTGGAGGAGCGTCTCTGACCCAAGCCATTCTGGTCTAGTTTGTTTAGAGAGGCATGGGAGGTGCTGCGAAAACCCAGAGTTCCTCCGGGTGACGTCACTTCCGCCTCTGCTCCAGATGCTCCTGCCTGAAAGGAGTCGGCTCGTCCAACCCTCGTCGTAGATTTGGCCGTAGCTATGCTGAAATTGGCCAAGCGATTCGGTTTGGCCGCCTCAATCTCCGCCAGCCGAGGATCGGGCTGCTTCTTTATCAGCGTGTCCAGACGCTGTTGATTGATTATGGTCGCCAGTTCATCCACGATCTCGTCTAGTGGCGAGCTAGGGCTTACCGGAACCGAAACTGCACTGCCTTTCTGCATCTTCGGATCGGAGAAGTCGGGCGGTGGCGATATAGGAACCGAGTAGTTCCACGAGGTGAGCGAGGTCTCGCTACTGGGCGTGGCCAGACTTCCATTGGCCGGCGTCACCTTCTGTTGCAAGTGCACCTGGTCCTCGTCCTCCTCCTCGTCTTCTCCTTGGGCTGTCAGCACTGCCAATTCCGCCAAACTGGTGGCCAATGGTTCAGGCTGCTTGGAAGTCTTGCAAAGCTTGAAATTGTACACTTTGATGGCTTCGTCGTCCTCGGAACTCGATTCCTGCTGTGATTTCTCCGTCTCCACTTCTGGCTCTGGTTCTGGCGAGGCCGAGGGCGATGGTGCTGGTTCTCCAATACCCGAATCCGCCTGCTTCGAAGCCGCATCGTTGTCATCGTCCTCAGTGGCACTACCCAAAGATCGGGGCTCCGGGGTGGGCGTTCTATTCAGCAGGACTTTGGATACATTTCCATTGGGCGATCCATTGGCACTTCCATTTACCAGGGGCAGCGGGGGACTCAATGTCGGAGCAATGGGCAAAGGTGTGGTAATCCTTGGAGCTGGTTGCGGGATATTCGGGGTGGGTGTCACCGGCTCGGGGAGCGAAGCCAGTGATATATTATCCCCGCCACTTTGGAAATCCGGTGGAGGAGCCGGTGCGGTTTTTTTCTTGATCTGTAGCAAACGTTTCCGGGGCGTTGGTTCCGGACCACCAGCAAATGGTGGCTTCAGGTCCAGTGTGGCATAGTGGCCATCCACGGAGTCGTCATCCGGGGATTTTGAGCTATTTCCATTGCAGTCCAACTCCAGAGGGGGCCCAGAGAGATTTGGCGTGGACATGCACAGCTGGGGACGCTTGACAATCACCGCATAGGCGGGTTCGCTTTTTAGGCTAGCTGCCGGGATATCCGGAACCGACTGCTCCGGTATGCAAATCTGGCTTGGTGGCCTGGGGGCCGTTCGCTTTTTGCGCGGTGGTGGTGCCAATACCTTCGCCGGTGGCACTACCACCGGGGTACGGGTGTAGTTCATGCCCGTGGAGTCCATCGAGTTGAGGGAGTTGCTGGAACTGTAGGGACTCGGCGTCTTGGCCGTCACCTTCGAGTGCCGGCTGCTACTGAAGTCCGAGCTGCTGCTCAACGAATCTCGAGCGGCTCCGGTGCGCTGGAATTTGTGCATCACATCTGGATTGAAGTTGTCGTAGGACTCCGACTTGTGGCAAAGTCGAATCTCCGAAAGACCCACGGCTCCGATCGTTGATTCGCAACTGTACACCTGACTAGCATCCACTGAAAAAGGGGGATATAAATTCGGTTAGTAGAAGTATTACTTTCGGTGGTAACAGGCTTCACGTTCGTGGATTTTGTGGAACTTTGGAACGGATAACTTAAGTTTCAGATTGACTACAGGTGCCAAGGCTAAAATATTACATAAAGCTCTCTTGAGCGGACGGCAATGTCCTGAACGGACAGAATTCCCAGCTTTAAGATAAAATATCACCTAACAATCTCATGAGCGGACAGTTCTCTATTAAGCGGACAGTACATATACAAGACATTTTCCAATCCTCATCGAAAGTGAAAACCTTTTCCAACGTTGTAAGGATGATAGGTGCCCCTACCTGGACTCCGGAACTCGTACTTGTCCGCATCCAGTTGCTTGTTATCGCAGACGAGCGAAAGGAGCTTGCTCAGAGGAACCCTGGCTCCCAAGCGAGCCACGAAAAGCTGATCCTTGGGCAGCAGGACGGTGATGCGGAATGTCTGTTCGAAGGGCGCATTGCTGGTGGCCGCGGGCACTGGGGTTATTCGGTTGTACTCCAGCTGACTAGTCTCGTTCAAGTCCGTGTCGGTGGACAAATGGTGCAGATGTGTTGACGACTTGGACAACTTGCCCATTGAGGAGCTGCTAGTGCCGGATTTGTCTGGGGATTCACAAAACATAAGAGAGGATTTAATTGTTGCAAAAAGTAGGTTTCTTGAATATTTATAAGTGAGATTACGGATTTGAGATTGGTTTCTAACACAGGAACAGCGATTTTCAGGAATGTGTTCTATTATATTTGTTATCTCTTCTTTTACTATGCCAATATCCATTGGCTCTACAAATGATAATTGAGGAAGGGTTTATCACAGTAATGATTGCGGGGAATAAACTCTGTTTATGACAAACGATAAAATAGTCGAAGGATAATAAGAATTAGGGTGTCATTAAAAAGGAAGGGGAATTTAAGTGAGGCTTCCTATAATTCAATGTAAAAAATGTGCCTTAAGTTTTGGTTTGATGATAGCTTACCCTTTTTTCGGCCAAACCAGCGATTCAGTGTGGAGAAGCCGCCCTTCATGCTGCTCATGTTGTGGGCGTGGCTTCTGAATTTTTTCCCTCTCTCTCACTCGTTCCCTGCTTCTTCCACCTTCACCTTCACCGACTTCCGTTTCCGTTGCCGTTTCAAACGTGTCTCAACTTGTGTGGCTCTGCGTTTCCCTTAAATTTCGGTCGGGTTTCGTAATATTCCTAGAGCATGCTAGAAAATGGCGTGCGATTTGTGCGCTGCGAAATCTGAAAATGGAAGAAGGGCAAGAAAGCGAGTTAAAGAGCGTTAAAAGCGGTCTGATTACAGAAGACGCTCGGTCTTATCGGTTTTCTGGCTGATAAGGATGGTGGAGGGGACGGCGGATGTGCTGGTGGGCATTCCTTTTGGCTCTTTGTTTTTATCAACGCCACCTAAAAACCCACTCGTTTCTTCCATAATACCCTCTCCCCAAGGAAATAATGTTATGTGTGCCAGCTGACCAACAATATATGGCAATTTCGGTTTCTAAAGTATGTTTCAAAGTCGACTCGATGTATTTACATTTACGTACCCGTACGTACGTGTGCTTTATCAATTAATTTTTCCCCGTTCCTATTTGCCTTTTTCACCTGGCTTAGTGCTTAATTGTCGGCCAGGTTGTTTAATGGCTCACACCTACACACTAAGACTGCGAAAATAGCCAGCGATAAGCCCAAGAAAATCGAAATCGTCGGCGGCAATGAGAAGTGCGCGACTTGCGGGCGTTTTTTGTCGCGTGCGTTACATTTGCACACAATGCAAATCGCGAAGGCAACGCTACAAACATGCATCTAGCAGATAGCACATACATGTGGCAGATAGAAAAAGGAGGGTGGTTGGGGGGCGTGGCGCTGTTTACTCAGTAGTAAATTCTAATGACACAGTTGTGGTGCAACGGTGTGAGTGCGAGACCATGCAAATTACGGGCAATTGCACCACCAACTTGTTCTATTGTCTATGCACTGAGCAAAAAGATCAAGATACTCACTACATTCTGAGGATAAATTGTGTTGTATCCATACAAAATGAACATTAATAATACGACACAGTGAATCTATTGGTTCTTTAATAGTTAAAAAAGTATTATATCCATGAAACGACTAATAATTTCCTTTTGTGCTTCGATTTGTGTAGATATACTATACCATTTAATTAGGCATACAGCACATTACGAATCTGTAAGGTTAATCGCAAGTAATTCCCACAGGAAGTGAGTAGTTTTCCCTAATTGGGAAATCAATTCAGTAAATAACCTTTTGAACGAAGAATAAAACAGATTTATTTGCACTAAATGAGGGTAATTAGGTTCAGACTGAAACTCGCTTGACTTGTTCGTTGGTTTTTATATACACACACTTAATGTTCTGTGTTTACTAGTTGGGGTTTTCAAATATTCGACTTAAAGTAACGTCTGATATTAATCCTTTAATACGAGTCACCGTTTCGCCTAAATCGCTTAACCAATGGACCTACGTTAATGAACCGTACTGTGTGCATTCGTGATTGCCTGTGGCCCATCGATTTGTGTTTACTTTTTAATGAGCAGCCCCTACTAATTAGCCCAACTATTGGCCAGATATAAAACTCAACGTGGAGTCGTCATATGATTCGCCAAAAAAGCGTCGATACCCCTGGGGGTCTTCGCACTTGCCAGGCATATCGAGCAGCCTTTTGTTTCTGGCAATTGTACCCTAATTGAGTGTCCCATTTCTCTCCGATTAAAGTGGTATTATTGCCCGGTTAATCATTCATTTAAACAGGCGTGCAATGCTTTCATTGATCCCATATGTCTATCCAATGGGTATTTGCCCAGTCGGTTTGCCAGCTCTTCTAACCTGTTTTGGGTTATCAATACTGTTTTTGTTTCTTTTTTCCCTGGCCCAAAGGCTTTATAGTCAGTCACTAAAGTTCCCCTTGAAAATAAACATGAGTAAGTAAAAATTCCTCGGCTATCATGAGACGGCGATGAAAGATGTTATTTTTTATTTTGGTTTTTGCCTTAAATCATCACGTTCCATAAACATGGCTGTGTGGTTTTGGTGGTGTTGCCAAAAATAATGAGCTTGGCTAATAGCGTTAAGTGTTTTGGGGGCCTTTGTGAACTGGCTAATTGAAATAAAAATTAAATTGCTCTCGGATGGCATGCGAACTTTACACTTTGCCTATGGCCATTGTATGGGATATGTGCGTCTCTAACTGGAAATAACTTTATAAAGGCGCTTAAATTTATGGCCATATAAAAGGCTCGATTATCTAAATATATAGCATTTGAATAGCGATGAATCAGAGCCAACTGCCAACTGCAGCTGAACAATCAGACGTAATTGAACTGTTTACTTTGGCACGTTGGGTCCGTGTGTTTTGGACTGGAGATGGTTAAGTAACCCTCTATCGATTTCCACTTCTCACACGAGTAGCCCAGTTTGCAGTTGGCAGACAAACAACGAGTGATACACCATATACCTTATAATAAATAACGTGAGGTTCGAACGATTCGGAGCGATTCCCATTCCCATTCCCCGACTTTTATCGAATCGTTCGTTCCGAAACAAGGTCTTTAAACCGGCGAACTCAGATCACTTATCGTTGTGTGAACTTGATCGATCATTGAACATTGAGGCCTCACGAGTTGGATATATCTTTGGCTTTGAAAAGGGAATCTCAAGGAAAGGGTTGCAAGTAAATGTACCGTTCTCATGTATAACACTCTAAAAAAAAGGCAACGGGTTGTTAAACACACGTTCAAAGTGGGTCAATTCTTAAATTTATAAACATTTTTTTAAACATTTTTCGAGGTCTTATACAAACTTCAGATTCCCAATTGAAATTTCATTTTTGAATGGTTCTAGATGGAAGATCTACATGGGAATCTAAGGGAATTTAAGGGTTTCAAGTAGATTAATCGTTTCACACGTAGAACTCTTCAAAATATAAAAGGGCAAAAGGTACAGAACACAAGTTCTCTATACCTTGTGAAGATTGCTGGCCAACCGGATTTTGTTATTCTCAGAAAAGCCACAAATTGATTTGTAGCTTTGTGGCATCATCATTAGATTACCACTTATCTTGAGTAGGAAGCTATTCTTGCCAAAGTTTTGATTATAACTCTCAAGATCTTTATGATTCCGAATACATCAAGAGCCAATTAGGGATCCTCGGTTTGGGTTCTGAATAGAACCCATAAAAGCTCCCCCACTTGGGCCTTTATGGGTCTACATCGGGTGGTTAGATAACCCGGGCAGAGACAGCGACTTCCATAATTGAATGCTAATTTTACGGTCAATGTCTTCGGCCTTTTGGGGGAGTCTTGCCGTTATGTGTACACTTAAAATTGGCAACTTTCTACCGTTACACATGGGCCTAAAGAAATGAAGGCATTATTATTTTGGTGGCCCAAGTACCGGGCCATGTTTGAATAAGGCGAATCAGAAGTGCAAATAGAAGATGATTAATGGCCCATAGGCTGCAGCCTTGTGGCTTCGGCGGGTGTGATTATGGGATGTATCGGAATGTCGGGGGATCGCTCCATCATTGGCTTAAAAAGAGAGATCTCTCGACTGCGAATCGTTTTCGCTGCTCAATGGATGACACTGACATTGAAGTTCGGCATTGCATTCGGTGTGAATCGACTTGGGTTTGTTCCAAAGTTAGGCGATGATATCATACGGTGGATAACCACCGACGTGAGGGAATTTTTTATTGGTGCTCATCATTGTTTCTCTATAATGTATCGATAATCATCACCCATCCAACTAGACGGCTATGCAAATTTCCTTTGGACTGGTAGGTCGGTACAGCCAGCCGAAACACCTGTGGAATGACTTTCTCGAGTCACTGTTTTGCCTGTTTTGCGACAACTTTATCTGTTTTTGTTTGGTCTGCTGTGAGTTATCAGGCGAACGATTCGCATGACTAATCCCGAGTATGCTAAGTCGTAGTCGTTGTCGTTATGTCGCCGCTGTCACTTGCGGGCCATTATCTATTTCAATTTGTGCGGCAATTTGAGCCACTTGATTAGGCCGCTTCATTCTGCAACGTCCGATCCCCGTGTCTCCGGCTCATACCACACAGATATAGGTCTTTCTGTACGAGTATGTATATGCCCCCATATGAATGCCAGTTATCACGTACCCCTGCCATTGCTCTAATGGCTCAGAAGATGTCACCTGCCATATTCAATTGGGGGATCCACTGGTACTTTGCACCTTCCTATGTCTTTGAGTGACGTGGGGAGTTTCTTTAGATACCAAATGGGGCCATTTAAACGATAGATATGCATATAATTACGCAGATATGCAGGTGGCACTTTAAATGAGAACTAGGCTTAATGGAATACGAGTAGGTATTCACATAAGTATGCGTATCTTTTGGATATATATACAATAAACGCATAAACCCATATAACATATAATAATATACCTAAAAAGAATTTTTACAGACGATTACCTAACACAAAAAAAAATTGTTTCTATTTCTTGAGCCAAAAAGCACAGAAATTAGGGAAGCAAAGCAAAAGAATCAATCAACAAAAAATCATAAAGATAAAAAAATATTAGGAATCGATGGCATAATATATCCCCAAAGAAGATAGCGAAGACGGAATTGGTAATGGATTGCGGGTCCATAGAAGGCAACGGGTTCGAATTGCTTTAAATATGTATAAGGCAGACGGAATGGTAAAGAAGTGAGTTAGTAAAAATCGATATGCCGACTATTTTCCGCTTTTTAAGCGAGATTCTTGCGGTTTTCCCGCTGACTGAAACCCAACTTCCTTGGCTAATTGAAAACAAATCGCCCGACGCTTGGCTAGTGGCAAGTTTCCCGTTCATTTCATACAGATAACAACTGCATGGGTAACTACTGTTTTGTATGAGGCAAACAAGTACACCTGCGTTCAAAACAATAGAAGTGGGTCAATTCTAAAATGTATAACCATTTTTAAAATGCATTTTTGAGGTCTTATACAAACTTCTTAATTCCAATTGGAAGTTCATTTTTGATTGGTTCCAGTGGGAAGTTCATTTTTGAATGGTTCTAGTTGGAGGTTCATTTCCACTTCTATTGCTTTGAACACATCTGTGTATTGTGATTGTGGGTTATAGTTATCCAGACGGATGGGTAAGGACCGCAATCTACGTGACGAATCACTCCTCGCACTTCACGTTTCGAATTATACTTGTACGCAGCTTTCTTTTGCTCGTCACTTTGCCGCAATTAAATGCAGTGTTTGTTGTTCGACAAATTGCACGTTGTCATAAACAGAAATAAATAATTAATACACGCACACTAGAATTTAGCTATTAAGGTAAACTTGAAAAACAACAAAAAATTGCGTACTAACTGCGGCTAGCGGTGTTTTTTCTTTCTGGCTTGGCTTTCTCTCTCTTTCTAGGCGAAGAGAGGAGCAACTTTTGCGAGGCGGCGCCGTCGACGACGTTAACAAAACTGAAAACAAAAAACGCGCAAATTATGCATAGAACACAAAAGCATTCACGCACACGTACAGAACACTGAACATCGACACAGGCACACTCACACACACCACCAACCACTAACCACAATAATAGTGGCAATAATAAAGCAACGGTAACTCTCTAATAATAGAGCTACAGGCGAAAGAAAAGAGAGTCGCTCTCCCATCACCTGGCTCTCCCAGTTGGATCTGCTGCTTTATCTTATCAAATGATAGCAGCTAAAGCAACAACAACAACGTAAAATGAAAGGAAACTTGCAAAAGCGCAAATTTCAGTTTTCTGATTGGAGATTCATTTTCGGATGTTCATTCCTTGAGTTTCCAAGTGGAAGTTCGTTTTGCAAGGATTTCCAATTGGAAGTTTAATTTTGAAAGTTGAGAGTTCTTTACGGCAACATTTTATACTCTTTAAGCATATGAAGTTGTTCACAATATTTAGATATTTTTAACGCTTTTGAAACCAGAATTAAGAACAAAACTTTTGGAAGGGAAAGCCTGAACACGGAGTTCTGGGAAACCCGGCGGTTCTGGGAATTGAAGTTCGAATGTACTCTTATTTCACTTAGGTGTGTTGTGTCTGGTATCTGTTGCTCGGTATATCTGTATCTTCACTTGTCGCCACACTTGGGCCAACTGAACTAAAACTTCCAGCTAAGTGCGTTGCATAAGTCAGTTGATGATGAGCTGCGCCGACTGCAGCGCTGGCAGAATTGCGCAAGTCTCGCGTTCTGATTGACGACCTTCAATCGCTGTTAACTATTTGGCGTGGGAGCCCCACCACCTTCTTTTAGTTTTTAAGTGGTATATTGGCGCTCCTTGCGCTTAAAATAAAATAAACAGAAGAGGACCGCCAACGCTTTTCCCTCGCAGGAGTGGCGACGTCTAAATGCGTGACCATTTTCGGCCCATCGTCAAGAAATCAAGGGAAAAAAATCATAGTAGTAGGAAGGAAGCCTCACCTAAACGCACACGCACACCAGCACTGTGATGACATCATAGCTCAACCACCATAAATGGACATTCCAAGAGGCCAGCTATAGGGTGTGTGCCACCTTCTTTGATCCGACTTCTAATTATGTGCTACCCATTTTATAAAAAACGAACATCGAGGGCAAATCCGAATTCAACGGAGGAGGGTAGCAAGAACTTTTGAAGAACCTTTTAACTTAATCTTAACTTTTATGGAGCTGAAACGAGAATTTCATATGGTCTAGTTTGCGTTTTCATACCAGCAAATTGGCCCTCAAAAGCACATTATAAGCTTATTATCGCCTTATCATTAGTCCAAATTGGTTTTGGCCTGAAAGACTTTCAAAAACATAAAATTGTTTGAGTAACAAACGGAAATTGAACAATTGTCTGGAAATTTACGGCATACCATCGATTTGTTTGGGTAGTAAAACCCGCTCAAGGGGTTATTTGGGATTTTAAAGATTAGTGGGCTCCGATTCGCGTAAGGCCCCACCTGCTATCGCATCCATCTAGCATGGCTTCCTTGCCGGGCCGACCGTATCTTGATCACTTAAGGCCTGTTCGACTCTCATATTAGTGTTTGGGTTGTGTATTATCGCAACACCTCTCTAATGTATGTACGCAAAGAATTCCAATAAATTCGGTCTGGCTTGGTGTACTTTTTGGCCACCTGATATGACCGCCCAGAGCATTTTCAAGGCGCCATCGAAACATCGGGACCCCAAACCATCAAACTAACTAAGCAAAAACACCATACCATCTGGCACTCGCCGTGTACTTGTGCTTGTACTTGTACTTGTAGCCACTATATCTCTTTATTTACTTGTAGTTGCTCGGGCACGTTTTGGGGTCTGTGATAGCCTCAACCTTAACACAGTCGTGTCTCCGGTCGTCGCGAAGGTTTCTTCGCAGACGGGGGCGTTGCTATCAGTCGTGTACTTTATGGATCTCGATATGTGTAGCAATAGCAATAGCAGCCACATATCATTGAGGCATTTCTCCAGCCAGCATACAAAGACCTCCTCTCTGGTACTTGGTGACCCCGATTCGAGGCAATTCTTGTGCTGTTTTTTCCTCTTCTTGCTTTGCCTCATTTTTTCGTAGTTGTTTCGAAAAGTGGCACAAACTCATTCCGAAAAGCGGCAAGAAGAACACAGAGAACAAGCCGTAAACAAGTTTCGCGACGGCAAATTCGACAATGGAAACCATATGATCAGCGTAATAATAGTTATGATCATTGGCTGCTGGAGGTTCAGTTCGGATCGGTTTGCTTCGAAAGATTTCTTCGAGGCGAATTTTTCATAAATATTGTGCGGCACGCCTAGGAAAAAGTAACCCTGCTTTCCACTGTTTTCCGATTTCTGTTTCCGGGAGGGGAAAGGGGGCAAAAAATGCATGGCATAGCTGAGAAAAGAGTTGATCTACATACCGGGGCCACAACAAGCCCCGTTAGCCGTGGCCCTTTTATTCAGTTTTTCTTCTTTTTTTGCATGTCTCGCTTTAATTAGACTTCAATCAATGCCAGAGGCAACTGTCAGCGCCCTAGTGGCTTTACGTATCCTACACAGGAAAAAGCTTAATATTCGTAGGTCGTATTATAGAAGTATGTGAATTCCTTAGTGGTTGCTAACAGTGTTTGTCCTTGACCTGGAAATACGACTGGAGTTCAAGTTCTATCTTATCCAAATTCTATGATAATCATTATAAGATTTCTCATATTATCATATCGCTTTTTTTCTGTGCATCGTCTTGCACTTCAACTCTGACGTCAGTCATTAAGTTGCAGAATGGGGTCAACTGAAGTACTGCAGACTGGATCCCCACGAACCACTCGATCTTTTGACAGTTTGAACCAAACTGACAGTTGCATGCGTTTGCGATGATTTCGATTCGAGATCCCCGATCCGAGCAGCTGATTCAATTACGCCTGCAATTGCGTTTGCAAGTGCAGTCAGCCGTCCGGACAATTCAATGTGGCTCAATCTGCGACAGCCATTTGCGTACACACATGCTCACATGTTCATATTCACAAAGTGGAGTGCGACAGGGAGATATCCACTAAAACACATGTTGAACCATCTTGTATTACATGTAGTATAACCACCATTACTGCAGTTCTCCGTCACACATTTCGTCCACATAGTTTAATCTAAGAAATATTTATAGCTTTAAACTTTTGCCTGCTCAGCTGTGTGCCAAGACTTCGCTCGACTTTAGTTCAAGTGGACTTTGGTTAAGGTCTTTAGTAGTAAAAGCATGATAATAGTTACAGATTTTTCCGTACTTACAATGAGGTTCAAAATACGTGTCTAAAATCGGGCTTCTGGATTTCATAGCTTGAGTAACAGGATCCCCATAAACATTAATTTTTAAAGATGGTCCAAATTTTAGTTCATTTTAATGATCGATATTACCGTGTTCCCAATGGGTTTCACAATGGGAGCCGAAAATAGGATTTATAGATTCCATAACTTAAGTTATAGGATCCCGACTTAGACGTGGGATACCTCTTTGAATTTGTATTTCAAATATCTTTAAATATACATCTAAAGAATTGCTTTTGAAGGTGGTCCCAATTTTAGCCCAATTTCATGTTCGATTTTCCCGTATTTGCAATAGGTTTTAGTATGGGCGACCAAAATTGAAGTTCTAGATTCCATAACTTGAGTTGTAGGATCCCGACTTAGACGTGGGATACCTCTTTGAATTTGTATTTCAAATATCTTTAAATATACATCTAAAGAATTGCTTTTGAAGGTGGTCCCAATTTTAGCCCATTTTCATGTTCGATATAACCGTGTTTCCAATGAGTTTCAGAATGGGAGCCCAAAATGGAATTTCTAGATTCCATAACTTGAGTTGTAGGATCCCGACTTAGACGTGGGATACCTCTTCGAATTTGTATTTCAAATATCTTTAAATATAGATCTAAATATTTACTTTTGAAGAGGGTCCAAATTTTAGCCCAATTTCATGTTCGATATTACCGTGTTTCCAATGAGTTTCAGAATGGGAGCCCAAAATGGAATTTCTAGATTCCATAACTTGAGTTGTAGGATCCCGACTTAGACGTGGGAAACCTCTTTGAATTTGTATTTCAAATATCTTTAAATATAGATCTAAATATTTACTTTTGAAGAGGGCCAAATTGTAGCATAATTCTATGTTCGTTTTTTCCGGATAAACGATTTTTCTTGTGTTAGTTTTTGTTTCTATCTGAGCAAATTGCATTCAATTACTTCATTCTTCCGCCCATTTTAACCCTCCATCAAATGGCTACCTTTTTGTGGAACTAAATCTGACCACCTGCAAGTGTTTTTATGGAGGTTTTTCGGAACTTCGGAGCACTGAAAATACCGCCTAATAAACGGCAACGGTGCATAGCCAAGCAACCTGTCAAGAGCGGGTTTTTTTTTGGGTATTTTTTGGGTGTTTGAGTGTTGCAACCACAACACCACCAGCAGCATGCACAACAGCAACTCAAGCCAAGTGCTGCTCATAATAATTTGTTAGAGTGCATTTTCCACATTGCAAACGGAGATGCCGGTTTTTCAAAAGCCCCAACCCCGCCCACTGGCCAAACGAGCTGGAAAACGGCCTCCTGGAAGAAAGTGAAGCGAAATGAAATGCAGCTGCAATGGCAACAACTGCTGTACCAGCAACTTGCAACTTGCTACTAGCCACTTGCAGCCAGCAACTTTTGCTTCTCTCTATCTCTCTGGCTAAGCGGCTTTCTTACTTGGGTAATAACTGGCTAGCATTTCATTTGAAAGACGTTTAACGCACTGCCTTAATTGCATTGTGCCAGCCAGATACAACTGCATCCATCAAAAGCTACTACACGAATAAATACGTATATGGTATGCAGTATTTTGCTGCTGGGCTTGCCTTGCCAAACAGCCTTGACATGCAGCCAAACTAATGACAGGAAATCGTCGACAAGTGCGCGGCCCAATCCCATCTGCAATCTGAAATCTGCCATCTCCATTCTACGGTCTCCAATCCCATCGACAAGCTAAAGCGGACCATTCCAATCTGGTCCCACACAGAGATGAGCTCGCCTCACCTTATTATAGTTAGTTTTACAGTAGAAACTCTATTGATTGAATAACCCTTTGACTTTCAGCAGTACTTTTTTACCCTTTCTTAGCGTTCAAAAAATTAGTTGAAATTGCAATATCTCAAGAGGATATCTTAATCAAAACAAGCTTTGTAATGGCACCTTGTTGCTGTTTAAATGAATTACTTTTAAAGGGGTCTCACTGTGGCTAGACTGCCCTGGTTGGTCGCGCTTTTTAATTGCGCGTCGCATCCAACCGGTTGCCACTTGAACTGAACAATTGCCGCCCATGCCATCCTCATTTCCATCCACGTATCTATATCTTGAATCTCTATTTCGAATTGGTATCTGTATCTGTATCTGTGTCTGCATCTGTCTGTGTATATCCGTAAGTGCAAGTATCTGCATCTGTTTGCCAGCAAACAGGGGCAAAAATGCGGCTCACTTCGTTTTGGCCATTTGCACCGATTGATCATGGATTGGTTTTATTGCTGGACAGGCGCCGAATGCAGTGGACTGTCTGTCTGCACCACCGAGAGCACCACTGCACCACTGGGTGGGGTGCATTGAACCAATCGAAACCGAATCGACCAAATGTGGCTCACCTTGGCTAAAGATATTTCTCTCTTTGTCTGCCTATGTGTGTGTGTGCGCGGGAGGGTGGGGCAAATGGGCAAATGTTTATCAATGAAATTGGACAGCTGAATGGGTAACTAGGTGGCCAGGTGCCACCGCCGCACCACCAATTAGTGGGTGAACATGGACACGGCCTGGCCAAATATGAGGGAAAAATTCCAAGATAAGAAACGTGTTGTCAAACGGAACTACATTAAATCTTTAAATAGTTTCTACTGCTAGGCGAGCTGGACTTCCTTAAGATCCCATGAAGAAGATCCCTAACCAAACCAATCAGGTTTTACAAACTAACGTGCCAACCCAATTTTGGGCAAATATTTAATCTATGCTATCTGCTTTCTGCTGAACTGCATGCCAGTTCCGAGTCTTGAGTACCTGCTAACCCCCTTCGGATCGATTTCAGTGGAGGAGGCACGGATCCGATTACCCTGGTGATCCGCTCCAGAAGCCGAGCAGTGGATGAGCTCACACCGCTTGGAATGCAGTAGCGATTCGGACTCTGATTCCGCTTAGCAAAAAGCCAAAGTACACATAAAGCGATCTGGATTAAAAATAAAATAACAGCCGAGGGGGAACAAACCCAGGCGAATGTCATTGCTCGGACTTGGAAACGGATTCGATTCGATTTGGTACGTTTTGTTTTGAGACTCGAAAACTGTCAGCCGTATATCTGCATCACGGATGGGTTCGTGGATAATGGCCATCATCTGGCTGGCATTAAGATTCATTGCGAATGCAAGTCACAGCTTTTCGCTGGTGGGAAACCACGGGCACGACGGACGACTGTCGCTGACCTTGAAATGGACCCCGTAGCTAAGCAGCCAAGATATCCGCCAAGAAACCCCACTACCCACTAGCCACCAAGAAATCCAGCCAAGAAATCCACCATCAGGGCAGAGAAAGTAGTTAGCGAAGCCAACCAGTTGGCTAAGTTGGCTAAGAAAAAGTAAAATTATTTTAGGACAGGCCGCCGAGAAAAGTATGTCACATGCACCCAAGGCACTCAGACTTTCGGACCTGGCCGAAAAAAACAGAGACCTGGCCAAAAACAGCTGTGGCAAGTGGCGGGTTTTACTTTCTGCCCCAAAAAAAGGAGTGCACTGAGGAAAATAATTGAGAACATTGAAAAACTACTTGAGGCTCATAAAGCTGTTCAGACTTAAAAATATTATAAGATAAATATTTTCTAATAATAGGGATCCCTAGTTAGGAAAATTGTTGGGAATAACAATTTATAACTCGATCCTTCTTGTCTCGAAACTTGTTTAATTTGAGCGAGAGAAATCCGATGTTCATTAAAAAACCTGTTCATATTTAACAAAATATTAGAAGATTAAAACAATATATTTAGTTATAATAGGGACACTTAGTTAGGAAACTTTTTGGGAATAACAATTAATTACTCGATCTTTCTTATCCCAAATTTGCTTATTAAAATGGAATCCTTTATTTTTTCCTGAGTGCAATGTATCGACAACAAGTCTCTCTCCCTCTAGATTCGCATACTGGACAAACAAGTTGGCCAAGGCCCCCCGATCACTGATCACTCCGCTCCGACTGGATGCGTGTTGCATGCCTCCTCCGAGCAGGAAGCACTTGCAACTTGCAACACTTGCAACACTTGCAGCACGCAAGCGCCGCTTGATTTGAGCTCTGGTTCGTTTTTTTCGCTGTTTTTCGGAGTTCAGCTAATGGAATTCCAGCAGGCACTTATATAAAAGATTAGACCCGCCGATGCCGATGCCTCAGTCATGTCACGTAGCTCCCGGCTCAAGATATCGCCGAGTGTCCAAGTCTCGGAGTCTCCGTCTCCGAGATTATACAATGATCGAAATGTGTGTTTTGGGAGCGTCTCGCGCACATGTGAGGCACGTCCTCAGGCATCGAAATCAAACATTGGACATTAGCTAAACCCAATGGGATTTCAATCAATCGGGGCTGTCTGCTATCTGCATTATGTGCGAATGCTCTGGTTGCGAAATGTGCACTCGATTTTGGGAGGATTTCTCGGGGGCATAGCAAGTGAATGGTATTTTGTGGTTGAGGTCTGGTAAATGCTACAAAAATATATAAGTACATATCTAAAATTCATTAATTAACTATTTTTAAAAGGTGTTATACTCGTATTATTGGTTACTGAAATCCATTGAAATATTTTTCAGGTATTGAAGCATTTTGATTAGTATTCCACGTTTACGATGTTGACAGCAAGGCATCGACAGAACTTTTTATTTTTGGACATTACCTAAGTTTGTAGCATTCCTCACCAGACCAAATAGTATGCACAAATATCGTGTATCGAAGCCAGATCACGTAGCGATACATTTGCTAGCGTTATACAACATGTGGCCAAATCTGTTTTGTGCATTTGGGGCGTATTTCACGCACGTCTTCCCGCCCGCTGCTCTTTCTTCGCGGTCTTCTCCGCAGTCTTCTTCTCAGTCTTCTCGGGTGTCTGAGGCCCTTGCCCAACATTCGTGGACTCATGCTGACCCACTTGCCCCAATGCGATCCCATTTCAACTCCCCGGCCTCTCCTCTTTCTTTTCATTGCTGTTTTCTTGTTGCCCCTTTTCTTTTTGGCCATTTTCAATGTCAACACGCTTTTATTATTTTGTTGTTATTTTTTTGGTGACAATGAAGTCAACTTTTTCTCTAATTTTTTTGTGGACAGCGCGTGTTTTGCATTTTCAGCTAAACAAGGCGCAAAAAACGCTGCGAAAACCAGAATTTACACAAAATTAGATGTAAATGCCTTCGGAGATTTGCATAAAGACGCGCTATAAATTAGACTTTCTTGTTTTATTTTCGTCAGCAGTTTTCAGGTTCAAAGCAATTAAGTAATAACACAAATCAAAGCAGACAAAGGCAGAAATGAATAAAAAGAAGAAAAATTATGCAAGCTCGCCTGGCGAAAGAAACCATGGTTCGGTGATTCGGAGGCCCCCGACCTGCAACATATTACCACCGCCCATTTCAAGTTCAAATAAAAAGCCCCATTTCGGGCTAATTTCAACACTGTTTTCATTTTTCCAACACTGCGTGCCTCCAATGGATCCAATAAAAACCAATACAATCCAGTGGTCAGTGGCCGGTCAACTCCCATTAATACTGGTTGAATCCATCGGGTTTTTCACGCTTTCGTACTCGGCACAATTGACTCGAACTGCAATTGAAAAGGAAAAAAACGAGAAGCGGCAAGAAATAAACTGCAATTGTTAGAGGAGCATGTATGCACACAGCTGTGGCCATAGAAATAGCACTGGGCCATTTGGGCTCAGTGTTGCACCAGCAATAATTTGCACTTATTCGGTCAACTCAATGTATTGCTGGAGAGCTGTGAATTAAACTCTAAGCTGTACCTACCCCAGTTCAAAAAAGAAGTGAATGTAGTTCAATTTACTGCTGGTTTAATCGCCACAAAGTGTTCTTGATTTACGCAGTCTTGTTCCCGATTTTTATATTTTATCTCATTTTAATGACTACTCAATTTGGCCAACAAACTTTCCCAGCCGCAAGCCCCACATAAAGATTTTATATTTACAGGTAAATCATCGACACCCATTTTCGACAAAGGCATTATTTCTGGCTCAAAAGCGAGAATGGAATGCCTAGCGAAATTATAAGAAAACTTGTCCAAATGTTCGGAATGCAACCCTACATTACTTGCTTGCAAGGCAGGAAAGCAAGAACTGCGATTTGTTTCCCCTCGAACTATCTCCTGTTTGAATTGCTATTCATTTTGCTTTATTTGTTTATTCATGCATGCCTGCCAATAAGAGAGTGTTTAATTCCATTCCATCAGCTTCAGCTCTGCCTGGCTGCTCTGTTGCAAGTTTGCTTTGCTGGCAGCATGCTTTTTGCTCACGCTCGGATTCTCCCCCTTGGCACGTGGTTTAAATTCTGCTTGTGTGCTCGCCCGCCTATTTTTTCGTGTGACAATCTTTGCGTTGGAAAAATCTTTGAAGCGTCACCAAAGTCTAAAATATCAGTGGTTCGCCAAGGCGGGGGGATGGAGCATACCGGTTTTCTTAGAGAGCAAACACGTTTGCCGAGCGGCTGCCCTTGTCAAGGTCATGCCCAGTCAAACGCTGCTCTTTATTTTCATTTTTGTACTTTTATTTTGGTTTTCTGCTCCACCAAAAGCCAGAGCCAAACTGCAGCCTTTGTTTCACAATGTAATGGAGCGATCCACTGATGGACCAGCAGCTGATCTATTGTATAACTGCGATGTCCCCGTCTCTTAACACAAACATGGATAAACCACAAAAAAGCTTGGGAGGGGGGCAAATAAACTCCGGTTGTTGGGGGCTCTTGAGTTCAACGACTTCACATGACAATTGGCCATTGTTGCTGTTGTTGCTGTTGTTGCTGTTGTTTGTTGAATGTTTTGTCGTGGCAAAAGCAAAGGCAAAGGCACAAGCAAGATCAACAGCACGAGCAATTAAAAAGACGTTAATTTGTCGACTTTTGTGGCCACGAAATTGAATTTTCAACTGACCAACTCCAGTGATTAATAGCATGGAGCAGCCAAGTTGACTATCCCCTATCTGCTATCTCCCGACTTCCAACTCCGATCCCGAATCAAATTCTTTGAGTCGATTTGCTTTTGGGGCAAATGGGAAATGGTCCGCTTCTGTCGCTCATAATTACCGGAGCCCAAATTAACGACTGAGGCGCAGACCCCAACGGTTAAAGTCACAGTCAGCGAACTCTGAACACCACACCACACCACACCACACCACACCACACACAAACCATAGCAAACCCAAACACCAAGGCACAAAAATACAGGCTACAGACAGATACAGATGCGGCCGAAGGTATGCTCGTGCATGATTCTAATTACTATGTATGGGCTTTGTGCCCCCATGGATTATATAGACAATGCACAGGGAGCGGGATACGGCATACACTACTGAGGGGCTCCAGAACAAAAATAGTAGTAACAGTAGTAGTAGAGTTCCAGCAGCAACAAGAACTCTATTGTTCGGCGAGCGTCGGCAGCGGAGCGTCAGCTGAAGAATGGAGAATCGAGAACGGAGAATGGAAGTTCAAGTACCCCCCGACAGAGGCATTACATGATAGCTATAGATCATAGAGGAAGTCTTTAAGCAAACGTCGTGTCCCAAGCAAACAGAAGAGGCGGGATTTATGGTGGAGCAGGAGTTGACAACTTTTAAAGTGCAATTTTGGAATACAAAAAGCAATTAATATAATGTAATTCATAATTTTTCGATACATTTTTTAAACTGTTTATTCCAAATACGTCCAGGAAAATGGTGTATGCAGGTGTATACAAATTACATTTTCTATCCTAAAGAGATACCGAAATACATTTTCGGCGCTATTAGCTTTCCCGCATTTGTTCCACAGCTTGTAGCAGTTTTGTGTACACAACACATTACACAGAATTCCCAGTATCAAATGTAAAAGGGGATCATCGACGGCGACTGGCCATTAAAGATTTAGAAAGGCCCTTCATCACACGGGTTTCCCAAATGCCCAAATGCCCAACTGCCCAACTGCCCAAAATCGAACGAAAGTGAGAGGAGCGCGCGGCAGAGTGACAGGTACAAAAGTGAGATAAAGTAATGGCGCCCAACGGGGGGCTTTTTCTTGGGACGGGGGCACGAGAGAGAGTGATCTGAATCGGAAAGGAAATAAGGCGCAGATTCCTTGAGTGAATGGTGGTAACCCAAGACTTTGTTTGTTTGCCTTTTGTTCGCCTTTTCAAATCTTTCCGGGGATTAAAGCTTCTTGCGAGGCAGCTGCTGCTTTGCTGACACTGTTTTCCGTAAGGGGTTGTCGGTAGAACCCCCCATAGCACGGATCTCGAACTTCCCTGGCTTATTGCGCATCGGTGAGAATCAGAGTCCGAGTGGGAATTCGAATCAAAATGAGAACCATTCTACTGGTGGGTCAAATACCTTGGACAAACTCAACGAGCAGTCATCTTTTTGTTTTCTTACTGAAATGGTTTATTGTTCGGCGGCTGGAGCGATGCAAATGCTGTATAAAATTCAATAAAATGCGAAACCAGTTTATCAGTTGATCGCTGAGCGCGGACTTGGGCAAAAGTTGCCAAATAATAAACACGGTATGAATGTGTACATTGAAATTAAAAATACAAATACATAAAATACAAAAAAAAAAGGCAAAAGAAGAAAAAACAAATCGTCGGCAGTTCCGAGCTTCATGTCCCAATCATCGTCATCACCGTTTGTTGTCTTTGTCGCCGCTTTTTTGTTTGCGTTGCTTTTATTTAATTTTTCGACATTTTTACTTTTTTATGGTACTGTTTTTTACGTTTTATGTGAGATTCAATTAAAAACTTTTGACCAGCAATTTCATAAATTTGCAGACTTATGGGCAGGGGAAAACAGCGGAGGGTGGTCCACACGTATTCATCTCCAGCGCCAACCAGTTTGATGTTAATCAATTTTCGCAACAAATTTTTGCACTTGCCACTTGCCGTAGCGGAACCAAAAAAACTTAAAAACATGCTGCGAATGTTTTTCAAAAGGAAACTTGCGCTAAATAGAGCCATACAAGTATCTATTTACGTTTTATCTCCTTTTTTCGCGTTTCTCACTTGCTGGAAATTACTTAATATGCATTTAGCCGCCGTGCCTCGACCTTACATAGCTGCCTGCTTTTTTGATCGATAGTTGAAACCCGCGATAATGCCGTTTCCGCTGTGGTTTTCATCGCCGATCGCGGCAGCATAATTATGGCCATAAACCATTGATTGCCGCTCAGTTATGTGGCCGCCTGCCCGTTTGGATAATTATTATATTATCAGAGCCAGGCCTCAGATTCCGATGCCTCAGTATTCTGGCTCCCTAGTTCTCAGCACCCAGCTCTTCAGATCTTCTGATCTCCAAAGTTTAGCGATGAACAAGTGAAGTACGGACCGAGCTTTCAGACCAATCCACTCGAATCCGATCCGCTGCTTTCACTGCTGACTCAGTGGCTTTTTCTTCTTACAAAGTTCAACTATCTGTCATTTTGATTTTCCGCTTTTTGCAGGGCACCCTGGGGCAACAGCACTTCAAGATGGAGCGAATTCCCAGCATCCATGAAAAATTAAATGCAGGTGAAACCAAGCAGAGTGGGCCACACTTTGCTAAAACCTAATACTTTTCTCATTCTTAAGCTAATATTCCATAATAGATAGTATATTTAATAGTCGGAGACTCTAGCAGACTCTGTTAATCAAATGTTCATCGACATACATATATTAAATATACAAATTATGTAGATCAGGTACAGAATATGTTTCCCTAGGACGCGTGAAATTCTCAAATAAATTAACAGAAAGTCGTAAAATCCCCCTTGAACGGACAAAATTCGTCCTCTCAATTGTTGTTGAAAAGCTGTTTTCTTAAAGAGTTAAGGTTCATCTCGCTAAATTTAACGTTTATATTAATAACTTTCCCAAACGGACTACCCCTTTTTAATAAACGGACAAGTTTTCCGTTCAGGCCAATTTCATTTCAATATCCTTTGCCCCACTGTGCAACGTGTGAATTTTTGCAGCCCAGGAGAGTTTTTTGCCCCCAGCTTGCCGGCATAATTTACCGTTTTGGAGCTTTATCTGCCGATCGGAGATCGTAGTTAGTTGTTGGTACTATTTCTGCTGGTGCTGCACTGCTCGTAAGTGATTTTTCAGAGCTGCCGCAAAACGGAAACCCGAAGAAGCTGACAACTTACCTAGACAACGACCTCAATTAGCAAATCTGTTTGGGCCGCGTCTTGCCATGGTTCTAACTGCCTTTTGATGTGAGGCGATGTGATGTGCTGTTGCTGGCTTAATGGCGCTCTATTTCCTGTCAGTTCACATGCATCGGTCCATAATGCCTGTGCCCAGGTTAACACACTCTCACACACTCTCTTTCCTATCTTTCTTTCTTACTTTTTTATTTTTTGGCTAATTTTTTTTCGGTAGGCACTTTCAAGTGAAAAAAAAGTGTAAAAAAATAAGCGACTTATTTTGCACACACTCGAACACTCGTACGCTCGCCGCGTAGCCAATTAAAAAGGCATGTAACGTATGTAAATAAATAAACCTGGCGAATTCTTCCCCAAGTTTTCTTTTTCCGCGAGAAAGTGACGCAGCGTGAGCGTCCGCACGGCATGAAACTCGTTTCTCGACTGAACCGCTCAGCTGAAAATCGACTGAGCCTCAGCTGCAGTTGCTCGGTAGCAGCGGTCGCCAGCTGACGACGCAGAGCGGGAGAGCTGAGCTGGTGCTGGAGCACCACCCAGTACATCCACCGATTCACCCTCCCGAAACCGAAAACCCACCTCCCGACCTCCTGAAGGCCCGATCCCCCGATCTTGGGAATGTGCATTAACCGGGCGCACGCACACGGGGCCTACGAACGGGGGCCCAACCCAGCTCCACGGGAATTACAATTAATTTGACCAACATTTTTTGTAGGAGTACCCTCCCTATCTTGGGTACTCGGGTTCCCATATTTCTGCGTTTAAAAAACAAATAAGTTTGTATACATGAGATCTTTACGAGATAGGATCTTTAAAAATAAAAGGATCTGGTATTGATCATAATTACAGAACAAGTTCGCATTTCGGATGTGCCACAAAATTTTAAATGATATTTTTGCATATAATAAATGATTATTAATAATAATAATATAATGTATTATTAATAATAATATAATTTATTATTAATAATAATATAATATAATATTATCCTATTATATGGGAAATTGTAATATGAAGTTCTTAAAATGTCATAGTAAATTAGCAAATAAAAACTTTAGATAAAGAGTATTGTAAATTGTATTGTCGCATCACTGAAGCAGGAATGTCTATGAAAGGGTATTTCAAGCTTCGGGCTTTCAAGCACAAGGTTCTCAGTTCAATTCCAGCTGTTGCGCACGTTGGAAGCTTTTGCCTTCACACGCTAGAAATAAACAAATATAAATATGTAAAGGCTCCCAGGGACCGTAGAAAAACACAATGGTGATGCATTCGATTTTGATTTATTGTATATTGAATTTATTTAGATGCTTGTCTTTGGAATGTCTTCTTTAAATAATTGAATTTCTTATCGAATTTCAAGAGAAATTCATTTTGCACTCTACTACTCTGGTAAAATACAAAGTTCGACCAAAAAAATCAATGTATACCGCAGATTTTATGCATACTTCGGTAGCCATATACATAAAATCCGATTTGTTTGTCTGAGTTCACAAAGTAATTTACTGAATATCTCACGGGGTGTAATCGGTGCTGAATCAATGAATGCATCGAGTGAATCTGAGTGATAAATGCCTAATAACTCGATCGCGTACTCACTATTCAAAAGTAATTCGTTTATGTCAATTATATAACTAGAACTAGAACTATTTAGATCCATGTATATATATTAGATTTTCTATTAAAGCTGATAAATGTACTTGATCGTTAGTTATTAATTCGTATAATTTGTTAGCGTTTTCACAGCTCAGGGCTGCATTCAACAATTTTCGTGTTATTCGTTTTCTCGCTTCTCCTTTCCGATTCCAATCCCAATATCAATTTCAATGTGAAATGAACTACCAAGTTTTTATATATATATACGTATATATATAAAGTCTAACTAATGCAATAGTTCCGTTTTTAAATAGTTGATAAAAACGTGGAATTCAAGTACTAAAAATCGTATTACGACCGACAATTAACGACTGACTATGACTACTACGAACTGCTGAGGCTGTAAATGTTATGTGTAAAAAGACTACTACGTTAAGCTACCCATACAATAGTTCATTGAATACGTAAGGCAATTTCACTGTCTCAATCCCGCAACATAAACCCGAAACTGCTAAGCTATAAGACATTATCATGATCTCTAAAAAATAGTCAGTGTACGAACTCCTCTAGATCCTAATTCATTTGGCTGGACTGCAAGTGTTACATGTTGTGTTATGGTTTTAATGTCTAAAATGTCTAATGTGGAGTTAGTGAGTTTGCCCAGAATTACCAACTGACTGCCATTCGTTGTCTGAATCGTATTTGGCTGGGACTCGGTTCCTTGGCTCTGCTGGCAGGAGAATCGATTTATTCCGTTTTAATCGATTATCGTCTTATCGCATAATCGATTTTGGACGCAATTGGACGCCTAGAGCTGCCCGGTATCGTTCCGATCCGGGGGATTCACTAGCTACAAAGTCGTATCAAAAATCTTAACGTACTACTAAGTGTTTGGTTTTGCTTTTTGCCAGTTCTTTCGGTTGGGACAGCCCGTTAAGATCACCGTGATATGGTTGCAGTCGATCACTGCCTTTCGACGGGCTGCACCGTGCAATCGTGCTATCGATAATCGCTCAAGGATCATTGCCCATCGGCAATCGCTAATCGAGGCTTTTCAGATGTTTAGCTAAAATCTACCCACAGAACACAGTTAGTAACAGTAACAGAGCGGACAAGTGGATCGGTTAGTGGTGATTCCCTAGCCTGCGACTATTTGGGACACGGAGTTGGTGCGTCGGCGTTTGGTGATTTGCTTCCACAGGCGGCGGTTTAGTGACGGCTTGTCCTGAAATCGATCGATGACACAGTTCATGGTTATCGATTAGTTTTCGATTGATCTATTATACATACGTTATCTTTGCGTGGCGACATCTGAGCCATCTCGACTGAATCCTGGGCCTGCGACTGACCCGGCGGCAACTTCTGGAGCAGAAGACTGCTCTGCCTGTGGCTCGGGTGTGGCTGTTCGCCAAAGGCGCCTTCGGAGAAGTTGGGGGTGCTGCTGGTGCTACTGGCGGTTATCTCGGAGTTGCGACGCTTTATAAAGTTTATTCTGCCAAGGCATAGTGAAGAGATGAAGTATAAGGTTTTCCTAAGTTCTGGATAAGGGGAATACTCACAATCGCTTGGATCTGCCCACTTCGGTCTCGAGGAATGCCTCCTCAGTCATTGTTGTTGTGGTTGTGGTACTGATGGCTCCCGCTCCGTCCATCGAAGTAGTACTCCTCGTCCTCGTCAGAGATGCTGCTGCCACTGCTCGTTTGGGCCAGGAAGAGCCGCGTTTCTCCGAACTCGAATCCATCCCCGAACGCATCTCCGTAGCCATGGCCACCAGAGTGGTCGTGTTCGTCGTGGACATTGTGGACGCGGACGTAGTCGTCTCCCTGGCTCGACAACCACTCCTCGATTGAGACATGGAGTATATCTTCTCGCGTCTCGCTAAGATTTCCAGATCGCCTAATTTGCTCCCGCCTCTGCTGGAGCTGCAGGCGGTGTTGCTGTCGCCGCCGCTTCCGCTCCCTCCGCCGACTCGACCAGCAAATCCACCACCTGCTTGACCCACTAGCTGACCCATTGGCTCGCCGCCGGCACGGGTTAAACCACCGGCGAGCGGACTGCTGCCGTGGCTGCTGCTGCTCCGACTGCGATTGTTGATACTGTTGCTGGTGGAGCCGCCCAAGGCGCCCGCTGAGAGGGGGCGGGGCCGGCGGTTCACCGTCGGCGTGTCCATCTTTGAGTTGCGTTGTTGAGAGTACGATATGACAGCCTCTTTTGGCTGCACCCTGTTCGTGGCTGAACGACTCAATAAATCGCGACCCGTCAGACGATGAAATGTGGAGAGGTCGTGCCTGCAAAAGGGACTTTACTTAGTTTTTTTTACTTTGAAAACGAAAGTATTTATCAAGGACTGGATCAGGTATCAGAGCACAATAAAAGAAAGCATCAAAATCAGTTTGGTACTCAAAGATTGTATGGATAATTGATTAATTATGTTAGCTTGATAATGGAATTGCCATTTTACTCTAAAATCGATGCAAGAGTTAGAAGGGCAATCTTAAATTTCAAACAGTCCTCTATTGAGCATCACACTTTGATTTTCATATACGTAATGATGTGGAATTTCTTATTTTTATCGGTGAGCTTGGAAGGTTGCTCGGTGGGTTTTTCCCCCGATGACACACTCACCCCAGAATAGTTGTTAGATCTGGACCAGGCTCGTAGCAGATCAAGTCCTCGTCCCCGAGGATGTCGTGGTTGAGGGCCAGCCGCATTTCCAGCCTTGGGCTTAGGCCGCATCCAGCGTGGGGCACTGGGGCAGCGGGTGGTGCGTCTGGCGGTGCAGCTGGCTGTGCCACTGCAGCTGGGCTGCTCTGCCCCCTCGACTGTGGGTGGCTGTAGTTCCTGTGGTGGGTGGGACTCTGGCGGATCGGTTTTGCCATCCTCGATGTCGAGACTGTTGCTGATGAAGTGGCTGAGGCGGGCCTGGGTGCCCCCAGCAGGGAGGTCTCGATTATCGTTGACGACGGTCGTTTTGGCCCCGCCGCCGGCGCTGCCGCCCAGCTGCTGGTACTCGGCGCTGATGGCATTGTCCTTGACCCGATAGCGATTGGGTCCAAACCGCTGGCGGCGCCGCCGACAACCGCCGAGGAGCCATTGTCAGCAATAGCGCCAGATTTTTTTCGATGTGGCTCCTAGGAAGATGATACAAGAAATAAAATGATACAACATTGTTTAAATTTCAAAGTTTATGCTGTCTAGCTAAATAGGTGACCCCAAACTTTTTGCCGAAAGGTGACACAAATTGTCCACTTTCAAAGCCCAAAACTAGACTAAACCTTCTGAAAATCACTGGAGCAGAAGGGCATTAAAGTTCTTTTTTTTAATGAGAAAAGATTACTAAGGATCGACTTCGCACCGAAAGGTGCTTTACTTCTTTTACTTCTGGAGCCCATAAGTAGACCAATCGGAATCCGATTTCGAAGTAACTTATTTCTGAAAATGTGGCTGTTCGAACTGTTAGCTCACCGTTTTGGCCTGGACAGCGCTTAGATCGGTCTGCGTGAGGAGCAAGCGACGCGGTGGCGGTGGCGGCGGCACAAATCTCGGAGGCCTGCCGCTGGCTCTGCCGCCGGAGCTCGTAGTGCCGCTCGCGCTGCTGGTTGTTGTAGTAATCGATGAGGGAGCTCGACTCGGCGTCGTCGTCGTCGTCGTCGTCGTCATCGTTATCATCATCGTCTTCGTCATCATCGTCCCGATCGGCGTCACTGCTGGCTTCGCCGGAGATGGAGGCGTCGGCCGAGTGAATGGCATCGTGGTTGTGGTGGTGCTGCTGCTGCAGCTGATCCCGCCGGCGGGTTCGCGTCCTGATCCGCTCGAGGGGCGCTGATCGAGCAGATACTCGCAGGATGAGGCCACCACTACCGGTGCCGGTGGTTGAGGATCGATGGCTGTGGTGGGAAGCAGACGGGTGGTGAGCAAGGGACGCGGCCCCATCGCATTCGTGGCCAGATTCGGATGCAGTCGCTCCACGCTGGAGTGCGTATCCTCCTGGTCCTTGTCCTCCGCCGACGGATCCCCCTCCAGGTCCTGGTCCATGTCCTCCGCCGACGGATCCTCCTCCCGATCCAGCACCGCTGGCCGAGGAACTGGTGGTGGGGCTGGTGGCGCCGCCTCGCTGTCGCTTGAATTTCCAGCCGAATCCTTTAGGTAGTGGCCATTGGTCGTTGCTTCCCCCTACCAATTGTTGGGAATAGAATTCAACTAATCAATTCTGGTTGGGATAGAGATTCCTGCTAGCGGTTGGCGCCATTTGATGTGAATGTGAGTGAGGAGATGGTTGGTTCGGTCGTTTTCAGTTCGGAATTTCGATAGCAAGATCGGATCGGTGGGGCTAGTTCGGAGGTTGTGGGTGGTCAATCCTGTCCGGACGTGTGATATTGATGAGCTCGCAGTATTGCAGGATGGGCTAAAGCTTCACTAATTTCACTACGACCTTCTAGGAAAGTTCAAGTATTCGTATTTAGTAACAACGATTTACGAGCACCATGAGCAGACAGGCAAAAGAGTACAGTTTACATACAAAGTCAAAACATGTAAGCGTGATTGATTGATTGATGGTGGTGGTGATGGTTGATCGATGGAGATGAAGATGAGCAAGTTGCAGTCGATGGTTTATGAAAGTACAGACAAAATAGAAATAGAGACCATGGTCAATACAAAGTTAGGTTGAGTGACTAGGGCTACATGCAGGTGGATTATATCTAAAGATTTATTGCAGGTGGAAGGAAATCCCTCCCCCTCGCTCTCTTTTTTGATGGTGCTTGGGTACAGTTGCCCCCTGTACACTGTAGTTGCCATGCAGCGGAATGCGGAATTGGAACGAAACGCGAGCACTCAACACGGTTGCATTTCGGTTTGGAACCAGGGCTCTTATTTTTTCTGTTTTGGGCGTGTGTTTGGGATTTACTGTAATAACGACCCACCTTTTTGACGTCATCGTTGTCCTGCTGCGTCTTCTCTTCGTCGCTCTCCGTCTCCTCCTCAAAAAGGGGCTCAAGGCGACGTCTACGTCGATATACGGATACGGGTATGATATACGATATACGATTTCGATAATACGTGTGTATGGCGTATGCAAACGAATTTCAATTGGAATTTAGCAATAGTTGATCGATGTGTTGATTGATTGTGGTTCGATGGCATAAATGATATATCAATTTCGATTGAGCAAAACTTAGTTGATGTTATATAAATATAAAGTACGTTGTAAGATACATATATATATATATATATAGGGGGATAAGCTACAAAGACACGACCCCTCGCCTTTATATTCGACCTGACTATGACTATTACTAGATCTAGGACTAGCCCGCAATTATTGAGCAATACAAGTTATAAATATAAATAGTATAGTGGTTACAGATAAAGATACAATATATGACACTGATTCGAATCGAATTTGGGATCGGGTGGCATACGTTTGTGTGTGTGATGAAACGAATGGAAACGAAAGGATAAACACCTGTAAAAGCTACGAAAGAAAGTTTCCAAAGGAGTACACGAAAAAAAGAAAATTCGTTTTCTTATTAACAGTAGGATCAATGGAGGCACTAAACTAAGCTATTCTAAGTATGGTAGATATATGTCGAGATACTCGTTATGGTGTTTTACAGTTAGAGATCGGCTGCCTAGGGTTTCTCTACCAGCTGTGTGTGATTATCGGTGGGTTTGGTTTCGGATTTGTTTGGTGTCTTTGGTTCTCGGAGTGCCGAATTGATACGGAACTCTTTCTCGAACCCTACATACCGTGGCAGCAATCCTCGAATCGTGCTGGCCGTCATCGGAGGCGCCATGAGCAGTTCGTCCATCATCAGTTCTGTGTCATCGTCGTCGTTTAAAGAGGTGCTCGACTTGGTCGGCGACTAAATGATTTTTGGATAACGTATTAAAACTTTTGAAATGGTAGGGTATAGGTTTTGAACTCACTGAATGCGTGTTCTCCGAGTTGATCAGCTGCATGTCCTGATCATCGTTGTCGCCGCCACTGGTGGGCGTGCCCCAAACCTCCTCACCACTAGTGGCTCCCGAGGTGCACTCGTCCATCTGCTCATCCGTCTCCGAGGCGGTTCCCTGCTGTTGTTGTTGCGCCTCTCCGGCATTCCAGCGCCCCAAGTACTTGTCTATGAAGGCACGCGACTCCTCGAAAAAGGACATCTTGTCGGAGACAAAGGCTCCCGCCCGATTTGTCCACGCTCCACTGGCCAGCACCTCGCCGTTGACCATAACGCCGCCCGATGAACTCGAGGCACCCAAATCGTTTTGCACCAAGGCTCGATCGGATTTCGCATCTTCGTCATCTTCCTCGATTTGGGGACTATTACGATCATGGCCATTTGGTGTATAGGGTTCCATATCATCGTCCAGCTCATCGGCCTCATCCATTCGGTCATCGGAGGGCAACTTCTCTAGGCTGGACATGGTTCCGAACCGTCGGAGGGCGCTGCTCATGGGTCGATAGGGTGGTTCCTCGTCCAAAGGAGATTCGTCACACGAATCCTCTGGGATATTCTCAATGATAGCCTGCCGGGGCTGTTTTGTAGTCGTGGTGGCGGTGCTGGTCGTTGAAGTTCCTGTTCCCCCGCCATTCGAGGAGCAGCCACTGTTGTCCCAAACATGAGTGCTGGTCTTCGTAAGCACAGAATCGGGAGTGGGTGGAACCACAGCTATCGTCGGCGTACTGTTAATCTCCTCCTTGAGGTCCTTGATCCTCTCCTGACCGCACAGCTTGGCAGCTGGAGCAAATTGAGCCAGGCCAATGAGCATCAGGGACAACTGCTCGTCCTCCTGCCTCTGCTGCAGAGTGGTGGCCGTCTGTTTCGGGGACTCGAGCAGCTTGCACGTCTGATGCTCCATCTTGTCCGGCGAGAGTTGGGCATGGGTAAAGTCCTCCGGGGTGCAGCGGCAATGGCAGGCGGCATATTTGGCTGGGGAACCACCCACCGAGCCGGAGCCCGATCCCGATCCCTTTGTTGGACTGCTCCGCATTATCCTGGCCGTCTCTGTAATGGTCACAATGGCCTTGACCTGCTGGTTGGCCATTGGCCTGAGTGGTTCCTGGCACATTTGGGCCACGATGCGGGTGCGACGTGGTGGGGGCAGTGGTTTTGGTGAACCACCACCACCGCCAGCGGAGCAGTGACCGTTGGGCAAGGATGATGCTGTGGTGACTGGTGGATCTAGATGACGTAGCTTGGAGTTGGTTGGGATTGGGATCCCTTCGCCGGCACTGCTACTACTGTTGGGCATCGCACCGACGCTGTCATCCGTGGCCTCTGATTGCGTTTGGGAGATTTCATCGGTTATCAGCTGGGCCACATCGCTCTCGGTGTCGCCGGTTTCCCGGCGGCTGCTACTGGCCACCACTTTGGAGGACAGCTCTCCCGTGATGGTGCTGCTGGACATGCTGGTCACGCTACCAGTGCCGGTGCCGGTTCCTGTTTCTGTCCCAGTTCGATTGCTCATCTTTGTGCTGGCCAAATCGGTGGCCAGGCCCGCGGTGCCATTGCTGAGTTTGCAACAGCGATTTGGTGAGGATTGGCTGTGCTGCACCTTTAGCGAATTGCAGAGCAGGACAGTCGTGGAACTGGAGTTCTGGACCCCGCCTCCAGGGCGTACGCCGCCCGGACCGCTCTGCTGGCAATTCTTGTGGCAATGACGGCAAACGGCCAGCTTGTCCAGCACAATGGGACTCGAGCGTACTGTAATCTAGCATACGTGGAAAAGTTGGGGGAAAAGAGCAGGGTTAGCATGAGAGGCTACAGGTTAGCAGGCAGGGCTTTAAACTAGGAGGGTTTTACGATTTTACATCTGTGGTATATAGACATCTCTTGCTAAAGTATCTAAAAGTGGGATGTGATATGGTCGAAGCACCACGACCACAACTGATATTGCTTTCATTTTCATAGCATATTTTTGTGGAGGGAATATGTCTCACCTGGCTGTCCGATGTGGTGCTGTGCGACTGACTGATCACACTGGTCACGCCCTCCGCCTCCGACGTGGAGTATATATCCGAGGTTGCGCTCATGCTGAGCTCTTCGACGCCACTCAACCGCTTGCCCCCGAAATTGGGCTTCGCCGACAGACCGCCATTCTCCTTGGCCAGATTGAGCTCCTTGGTGCGCTTCTCCAGCTGCTGGCGCGTCCAGTAGGTGATCCGTTCGTCCTGCTCGCTGTCGCTGTTGAAGATCAGCTGCTCATCCTCGGCGCTCACATTCTCCTGCGACCTCGCAATGGCCGCCAGTCGGGCCTGCTGCTGTTGCTTGTCCAGCTGCCCCTTCATCCAGTTGGCCAGGTGCAGGGCGCTCGACTTGGGAGTGCCCGTCTTGTTCAGGATGCGGCACTTCTCGTCGATCAGCAGTTCGATCTGCTCCATGTGACCACCATGGCTGTGGCCGTGGGATCGGTCTGCAGATCTGTCGGTGGCTACTCCTCCGGCGGGGTGGGCATGGCCGTGGGAATTGTTGCTGCGCTGCTGGAAAAATCCGATAATGTGAATAATACGTTACCTGGACCATGCCTGGACCTCGCCCTTGCCCTTGAGCTCTAACCACCACACCACCAGCACCACCCACTGCCATCCGCCTATCGTTTGGCAAATTAAAATTTGTGATGGGCTCATTTGCTTTTGCTTTTGCTTTGCTCGGGCCTTGCTTTGTGTTTGCTTTGCTTTTTGGCTCTGTCTTTAGCTGAGAGAACTATTTTTCTTATATTTGCGAAGCGGTGAAACGGAACGGAAACAATAATCTGAGTCCATCTTTGATTAAAAACGCTTGCTCTTGGCCTACAATGGAATTCGGTTTAGAGGGGACTTTAAGGACGTAACGTTTTTACAATATATATATACAGAAATATATATATAACACAAGACAACGGTAAACGGGAGCGGGTACAGTCACACAACAAACAACTAATAAGCAATGGAAGTAGAAATAAGTTTTAAGAATAGGAAGAAGCAATTCAAACTTAAAACTAAAATTGAGTCCATCACAATTTTTAATTTATCAATTTTTGTTTTTGATTGGTTTTCTCTTTTTTTTCATGGTTTTGAGAGAATTTTTGTTTTTTTTCTGCGGATCGCATGAGTGACCAGGATCTGTTTATGCGGAGCTATATGGTAATTCAGTGAGTGCTCGGTGGGTTTCTACTAGGTTGAATTTTACTGTTTCTTTTCCTTTGTTTTTTTTTTTTTTTAAGTTAAATAAAAAGAACATCACAAGCGTTTTTAGTCAAAGAATCATTTGGTTTTTATTATTATTTGAATTCATCGTTTCTCTTCGCAATCTCAATCTCAAACGGCTCGATACATCGATGGTCGATTCTCGATCTCTCGATCCTCTCGTGTTATGTAATGTGTCGAAAACCATAAATCGAAAACTTCTAGACGTACATAAAGCTTACAGAATATGAATGTGAATCTAAATAGTAGTATGTATATATGCACGTATGTAGTATATATATATGGGGTGTATAGAAATTTGTTGTAACTGCTCAAGGCACACACAAAACCGAACCGCAAAAGACAACGCGGCGTATGATTGATACTGAACAATCACATAGAATTTGCAAAGGATGTCTGTGTGCGATTGTATCTGTGTGGATGTGTGTTTCTGTAGTATGTGGGTGTGTATGCTTAAGGTAGACTCCTGGCTGGATAGTGTTTGCACCGAACTGAATCCGCACTGTGGGACCAAATTGCCAAAGGGTTGAACAACTTTATAAATGTGTTTTTAATATTTCGAAAACAACAATTAGAAATCTAAATACTAGACTTCGCACTATTAAATATTACCAACTAATCAAAAGCTTGAAGAATAAAAAAAGTAAGTTATAAATGTAGCTAGAAAATGTCAATGCATATCTAGAAATTATATTCCAACAAACTACTTCCCATTTAGGGAATTTCGTCCCACTGTGCAAAGCCAATTGAGTGCTGGGCCTTATACTTATTCGTAAATATGTGTATGTGGTTAGCTTGAAGATAGATTTTAAAAGGCAACAAAGTGCTTGTCATAGGTAATTGACATTGATTGATCATCAGATACATGAAAGTAGCAAATTTGGTTGCCATCCAGCCAAAAGTCCTTCGACTGAGCAAAGTTTCACTATATCTGTGGGGATACACGTACTGATGCTAGATAAATATTCATAAGGATGTCTGTATATAGGAAAATAGTTTATATACAACTTGGATTTTGATTTAGATTTTGATTTCAATTTGTTCTGGCCAATCGAGGTAATCCTAATTGTGCAAATCGGTTAGTCGAGCGATACTGTAGGAGGTTTGGCTAATGGGTCAACTTAGAATACGAGTAGGATCCGATCCGAGGAGAAACTAGGACTAGGCTAATGTAGGATAACAACAGCGATAACAGTAATCAATAGGTTTTCAATTTGGCTACAAAATGGAAGCATTATTAACATTAGTATAATTTCAAGTAGGTTTGTGTGTTGTTTCTTTGGTTTTCTCTTTGGATTGGCAAAAAAGTTTCAATCGAATGGTTAATACGAATAGAGTAATTAGGTATATGCATACAGTAGGATATATATATATATATATCTATAAGCTAAAAACTCTTGTAAAACGTGTCGCAGGTTTTGCATCGTGTTGTGTATATTTGACTAGCTAATATACCTATATTTGTATATATACATATAAGTACGGCTATATCTATGGGGTGTATACTATGTATACGCATATGAGTACATTACTAAAAGAGCTAAGAACTAACGTTACACACGTACACTCGTCATCGTATATTAATCTCTGCTCTCCTCCAACGGTTTATTGCTATTTACACTCGATTCAAAATCGACTTGGATGGATCGAATACCATATACGGGGAGGGTTACTCAACGGGGTTTATATGGTATGGATGTCAAGACACGAGTATATACAATACACAACAGAGATACATACACCTAGAGAGCGATGTTTATATGTCTATGTACAATTTTCCACGGATAATTGTCACTTCTCACTCGGAATTAGAGTCAATTAAGCAAATTTGTTTATCACCTGGATCTAAAAAGCTTTGACACTGAATGGGACGTCGAGCCGTGTCGTGAATACTGAACTGGAGCTGTTCCTACCTGAGGAGATGTCCTTGCACAGAAATTATCGGGGTGCCACAGAAATCTCTAAAACTATGAAATATAATTTATGGAGCATGACAAGTTTTAGGGGAAATCTGCTCAGTTTCAAGGGTCTAGAGATATCTGGAACCCCCGACACTTCAAGAACTTCCTATATCCAGGTGATACATTCTTTAATCTCTTTTACCATTTCGATTTTACTCGGTTTTATCTCACTACTCGGTACTCGATTCTGATATCCTGGCAAAGTCAATCCCCAATCTTCCAAAGAGAGGCTGCCACTACACTGAAAAAGTTTTGATTGTTGTGAGTACGGGAAACTTGGCCAAAAGCTGGGGCAAAAGCAGAGCAAAACGGCGATTGAGCTGGATATTCATTGATAGTAAACAGATATAGAGAGGAGGTTTGTCGTTTTTGGGTAGATCAGTGGTAAGATAGTTGGAGTAAGCTCGTCGAGATTCAAAGATTGTGCGGCAAGGGGCTGTTAACGGGGTCTGACTGCAGCCAGAAGTCAAATCACAGGTCCAGGGAGTCCGGCGGCGTCGGTCTAGTGGGTAGCATGCCAAAGGGATCGTCCACCACCACGCTGTCGTCCTCGTCCTCGTCACTGTCCTCGTCGTGGCCCTGGCCCTCGATGCCCTCCCTGTCCTCGTCGTCGCCCAGGAAGATGCACTCCTCCACATCCGTGTCATAGCAGGGATCCAGGTTCACCTCGTGCAGCTGAAGGTCCAGCTCGAGGAGATCCCAGGAGCCGCCGAATTCGGCCAGGGGAATATTTGACCCTCTCCCTCCCCCTCCCGCTTGCCCACTTGTGGAGGTGGCCACAAAATCATTCGAGAAGGCATCCGAATTGCAGGGCTGCGAGGTGGTTGGTGAAATATTGGGTGTTGGGGTCTCTGGCGTCGTCAGGGACACCTGACCATGGCCACCGACCACTCCGCCGGACTCATCGATGAACGAACGGCCCACGGAACTCAGGCTGAATTCCAGGAGTTTCTGGGAGGGATGTGGATTCGGGGTGGTGTTCGGGTTGATGTTTGGTGGTGGCTCACTAGTGACCTCCGGAATGGCAGTTAGGCATTTGCAACTCGAGAGGGACAGAACTGAGGTTTGGGTCTGCGAGTGCGTCTGCGAGTGGTTGGGGGTCTGGGTGTGGACCTGCGATTGGGTTTGAATTAAGCTGGCGCTGCTGCTGGTCAGGCACGACGACCCACCCAAACCCACTCCATTGGGCACCGAACCACTGCCCACATGCCCCTGACCCGACAGGTGGTTTTGGTAGCTTTGATGGTGGTGCTGATAATGGATGTGGTTTCGGGCGGGCGAGGTGGTGCGCGAGGGCAGCGAGGTGGTGCAATGTGGCGGCTGCGGATGCGACTGCGTCTGGGTGGCGCTGCTCGTGGTGGTGCTGGCACAGTGGTGCCGGACCGCGCTGGCCAGCCGCTGCAGATTCTCGTAGGAATCACCGCTGTCCAGGCGCTTGCTGCGAAAGAGACGCACCTGCTGTTTCTGCTGCTGCTTCAAGTGGATGCTGTCTAGCGAGGGCAGCTTCATCGACCCCATGGAGGCGGTGGTCAGTCCTATGTCGCTCAGCGGCACCAGGGTGTTGAGCACATCCGGAGAGTCCAGGGGACTGGACAGTGGTGTGGAGCCCAGAGCGGCATTAACCAGAAATCTGAGGGTATGGAAGGAGCATTAGTGGTTTCACTTGTTTCGGAGGGGCTTGGGGTCTTGAAAAGGTGGCACCGCCCTAAATATTCTGCGAAGAATATTAGGGTTCTGAAGAGTTCGCGGCCAAGTTTATAAGGGCGGTGAAAACAATTAAGCTTCGACTTACATCTGCCGCTGGAGAAGATTCTGCCAGACGGCCTTCAGTTCCAACGAGGGGGCTCTCAGAATAAGACTCTTACGGCGGGCTCCTCGTTTCGGAGTGCGGGTGAGATCGGGCGCACAATAGCCCGTGGGACTCTCCGCCAGACGACCATTGGGATCCACAGTGAGGCGGAACTCGGTGGCTGAAAGGGATGAATAATTATACATCACATGAGGCAGAAAGCACTCTCACTCACTTTTCTTGCGCATGTGGAAACAAGAGTCCACCACATTGGCGATGGGAATGGGCTCCTCCGTGATGAACAGGACTCGATCACGACTGACCTTGGCAAACACAATGATGTCGCTGAAGAGCAGGGTCCAATAGGGCTTCACCGAGCGCCCCTCGACCCGGGACAGGTCCCCACCGAAGATCCACTGGCGACCCTGGACGGCCAGAGTGAAGGGCTTGCATTTGGTGAAGACCATGCGGGACTCCAGATCCTGGAGGGTCAGCAGGGGACGACCCTCGCCCAGTGGCTCCATCAGACCACTGCTCACGGTGATCTCCCTGTAGGCAGCCTGCAGTTCGTTGATGACCGTGCTAAAGTTCTTGTGCTCCTCCGTGTCCACGTGACAATTCCCGGCGAGCAACTGCATCAGCTTTAGGATCTCGCGAAAGTGCTGCAGTGGTCGGTGGATGAACATGGTGAGATCGGGTCTCTTGCGCGGCACCGCCGGTTCCGTGATGAAGGCTATGAACTCGGAGCCCGTCTGGCGCGACTTGTTGACCAGCACACAATCCGCCCGTTTGATGCCGTTGCAGTACTTCTTGTACGCCGCACAGATCGCCGTGGTCTTTGAGAGGTAGACCCGCGAGGCGAAGTTCATGTGTGGCTCCTGGTCCTGCTGATCGCTGCTGCACAACTGCTCCAGGATGTCCTCGGCGATGCGCAGCAGCTCGTCAATGTTCTGGAACAGGGTGCGATGGTCGTTCGGCGAGATCAGATCCTTGCGCTCCACCAGCGGCTGGACGAATCGATCCACTCCGAAGTGCAGGGCAGCCGTGAAGTTCTGCTCACGACTGATCAGCTGGAGCAGGAAGCGCCTGCGGTTGTCCGTAATGGGCACAATCGACTGGGGGCATCGAGAGGGTCAAGAGGGTTTTAAATAAATCGAATGCTACATTATTTTTGTTAATTGAATTTATGAAGTTGCAGACTTTATAAAATGAAGACGTTTCAATGTTCTACACCACATTTTATAAACAAAGGACCAAATAAAGCCAATAAAAAATCGAAACTCAAAACGTGGGAGCGAAAAAAAGTTTATTGTCAAGCGTTGTGGGGTTTCGCAGGGTTCTTAGGGACTCTCAAACAAATTAGAGGCCTCGGCTAGGCAAAAAAAAAATATAAATATTTAGATAATAGTAATTCGATAACCAGCATGGCGATAACTTACACACTTAAACTTAACAAATAATTATGTACACAAAAGGCGAAAAATTAAAAAAAAGGAAATTAAGAAATGAGCTGGAGTGCAAAAGTGATCTCTAGACGAAGACACCTTTGCCTACCTCCTTGCTGAAGGTGACCTGCGGCAGGTGGAGCCTCCTCTTGGCCGCCTCGATGGACGAAGTGGTTCCGGAGCAGGCGGTGGCCGGGCGGCTCAGGCTGTTGCCCACCGGCTGCATCCTTGTGCTGGCCGTCCTCTGCAGACTCATCACCGTCGTCGTTCCGGTGGTGGTGGCCAGGGTATGCTCCTCGCTGCCCAGGCCCACGCCCAATCCCGCCGCCGCGCCCAGCCGGCTGCTCATGCTGGTGTTATTCTGGCCCAGATCCGCCGTCGTGATTGTTGTGGCGCCCGCGCCTGACCTTCTGAATATCTCCAACGTCAAGGCCGAACCCTGCGATCGTATCAAATTCAGAACATCAGCCTCGGGCATCGTGACCACGTTGTGCTTGTCCACAAATATCACATAGTCGCCGGGCAGGATGCCGCACCGATCGGCCGACAGCCCCGCCTCGATTTTCTCCACCCGCGGCGGGTGGGTCCAAACGATGGAGAACCCGAAGCCCCGCTCCTCGGTGCGCGTGAGTCTCTTCGTCATGGTGAATGGCGTTCGCCCCGGCTGCTGGCGGCCAGCTCCTCCCCCTCCTCCTGCTCCCGCTGCTCCGCCCACTCCGCCATTGTTTGGCATGGTGGACTGCCTTCGGCCGCCACCCGATGTCCCATTATTCAGGTGATTGGCATTGCTCTCGTTGGCTTTCGAGGACGTCGATTGGGATTGGCCCGTCGTTTGTGCCTGGGTTGTACTATTCGCATTGCCATCCGCCGGCGGATCGAGTTCCAGGAATCTCAGAAAGAGATTCTCGTCGGCGTCCCGCTGGTGGAGGGCCTTCTTGCTCAGCTTCATCGGCTGTTGGGGCTGCTGGGGCAGCAGGGGATCTTCCTTGCCCATGCTATCAATGCTGATGCTGATCACCTCGTCGTTCAGTGGCATGGCTGCTGCTGATCCGGATCCCGATCCAGAACCCGTGGCAGCTGGTTTTTGCGGCGTAACTGTGGCGGCGGCTGCCATTTCTGTGGGAGAGTCCTTCGCTTGTTCCTGCACTTGCTCCTGCTCCTGATCCTTGTCCGTTTCCTGCTTGCGATACTGGCCTGCGTGAGTTTTCCGTTGACTCTGGCAGTTATTGGGCGGAGCACATGCCTGCTGTGCCTGCAGCTTATAGGATCCTGCCGTGATGCCCGACTTCGGATGCACTAGCTCATTCAGCGGAAAAGTGCTGCAACCCAGGAATTCGCTGCGTCTGCAAGGGAAAACGGGTAAAACGTTTAGCGGCGAACATATCTGGGAATACCTAAAACGTAAATCGAAATATTTCACAAAACTCTCAACGACCTTCACAGAGCACTTCGAGGTTTCCACAAAATCCCCTGAATATTTCATTGGCAATGATTGGCTCAAATCGATGTGTTGTGGAACCAGACAAACTGATAAAACTAATATGGCCATTAAATATGAATGTCCTCCGGAATCCTTGGCCCCTTTCGAATTGCTTTTGGACAATACCCAGTACCAATAGCGATTTCGGTCAGTTTGCGTCACGTTGCAACGCCTGACGGACATTGTCTATTTATAGGCGAGTGAAGGTGGCTCGCCCGCAGCTGATCCAGTCCGATCCGCGAAAACCCCCGTGGAATAGCCCGTTGAAAACTAGTTTTCCTCGTCGTACGTGACATAAATCAATTAGCGGCCCTAAGCTGCTGCCACATTCCAAATTTCCACATGCCACATGCCACAAAGTACGTACAAGTCGCCCGGAAATGCGCTTGGCCCGGCCAATTTGCTGGGTGGTGCGGTGGGTGGGTGGTGTGCCAGTGGGTGGTATGACAGTGGCTCGAGGCCCTCTGTCTGCTGCTTCTTCCACTGGCCACTTTAGCTGAAGTTGGCGCGCGTATTTGGGTCAGTTTTATTGATTTTCCTTGCAACGTCCGGGGGTCTTGAGTATTTATTTTGTTTTTATTTTCCCTTTTTTTGGGGCGATTGCAATCGCAGCTGTCAGTTGGGAGGTGCACTAACAATGTTGAGCCACAGGAATACCACCCCCACTTTGTGCCGAAAAGCTGGCCATAAATTATTCAGCCGCCCTGACGTTCTGCAAATTGACTTAAAACGTTCCTCTTCGGCCTAGACTATTTTCACAACTCAGGTGGATGGTGAATTATGCATGGCCAACAAATAGAGGCAGGTGCGTGTGAGGCAGAAAAATGTGGGTGGGTACACGGGTAATGTGTGTGTATGGTCCCGGGTGTACATTTAGTTAGTTGGCCACTTCAATTAGCTGCTGACGGCAAAAAAGTGCTAGCAAAGACGAAAAGGATATTGGGCAGGGGTCTGCATGTGTGTGTGTGTGTGTGAGGGCTGGTGATTATTGCATAATCGCCTTAACCACTCGCATCGATTTGGCATTAAACTCAGCACCTGACCATTTTTATTTGTGTTTTTCAAGTACTCCACTCCTGAATGTCCTTGAATTTTAATTAACTTGAAGCGTGCTGCGAAAAGAGCTCACACAGATACTCCAAACACGCACGCACACACACACACACGGGCACGCAGGACTTCCACTTCCTGTTCGCAATTTGTTTAGCAGCGTGCCCGAAATTATGCTACACTTTCCACGCTTCACATACACACACACAGTTATATAAGTTTCGGTTGCATACTTTCTTGGGCTTGGAACTATGCACTATGCACTGGCATTCAAGGCACTTAAAAAAATATTTTAAACAAAATGCGACACTTAAACCTTTTATTTTGGGGGCACGCAAGGATGTGTGCTCTGTGGGCTTACTTTGCCTCGATTTCCTGTCTTGTCGAGCGTTGCCAGCCGTTTTGCCGTTCGCCGTTTTCGTCGCTTTTCTCGCGAGCTTGCCACTCGGACTGAGTAACGGGAACTGAGCTGGGAAAACGGCCAGGAAAACACACATGGAGCAGCGCAGGTCAGCCCGGAAAAGCGGCCAGTGCGCCCGCGCGGGAATGTCGCTGGCTGGAAAAGCCATGGAAATCGGGGGAGGCTTGTTTATGTGCAGGAAGTGCCCTAGGAATGCGAAAGGCGCTGGAGGTGCCACGAGGCCAGGAAGAGCGCCACAATTAACCAGACTTGGTCTTTTGCCTGTCTGTGGAGGAGACCCCCCAGAACCCCACCGCCCAAAATCTTTTCCCTTCCAGAACTTCCCCCGATAAGCGTTTAGGGGTGAATGACTTGCAGCGATGATGGCACGCGCAAAAATATTAGATGGGGGTCAATCTGGTCATATTTTATGGCAATCAAGCGATGTTAACTGGATTGCATTAAACAGATATTTCTTGCCCGATTTAAGGGGACTAGTTATGTTTTGATTGGTGCATTAATTGGTACTTAAGCAGACTAGGGAATTCGAAATCAAATTGAATATAATTAATTTTTTAAGAGGTTCCCCCCAGGGTCCTGCAAACGTGCACCGTATCTTGTATAACCCCAAGATAGCCCCAATATTTGATTTCTTAAAGTGCAATCTTAAATTTCAGGGCTTCATTTCTTGTTGTTTTCTTGGCTTTCGACCGTACTCGTACTCACTTTAAATGGCGATCCCGATGCCAAACGGCCAGCTGAAGATGCTGACCCGTGGTCTCCTCACCACTGGAAATCTGGAAGCTGAACCGCTGATCGAAGTACGGACGACCCGAGTGCCGGTGGACGGCGGTGCGTTGATAGCCGGAACTCATGCTCCCTCCGGAGCCACCGGGAGGCTGGCTGGTGCCCCCTGCTGCAACTCCAGCTCCGGACAGAGCCACCTTGACGTAGGCATTGATGCTGCCATTTCCACTGCCATGGGAACGCTGCAGGTCCCGACAGCGAATCACTGCAATGGAGAAGGTGCGAGAAGGCAGTTCAATTAAAACAGGTGAGCTGGGTAATGAATCTCTTGAGTTTGCCGGCGGGCCGGGGGGACTCGGGGGACTGTAAAGCCCTGGCCGACGGCTCCCCAGATAATCCTATTTAACGAAATCGAGTTGCCCCTGCATGGCCTTCTTTTTGCCCTCGGCTATTGGTTTTCACTTTGATAGTCAGCAGATGCATAGTGGGTGATCTAAATTAAATTCACTCTAGACAGATTTAAGTAAAGGGTTGTTAAAGTGCCCTCTGGTGGGAATATCTATTTATCTGGAAGTCTCTATTAACCCACATAGTTATTTAAGAATAATGTGGGATAAATAAAGTTTGAGGAATCGGTCTTAGTGAGGTGTGATATTTTATACTTCAAAATGGAAAGTACTTAGGTCAGGAATAGAAATTGATTTTAAATCAACAGAGACATCCTAGGAAAACCTGAACAGTTGAGGTCTTTGGAACTCACCATGTACATTGAGTTGCTGCTGCCTGGCGTCGTAGGCAATGCTCACGTCGATGCTGCCCCGCTGGCCGGACTCCAAGTCGGCACCACTGTTGCTGCTGTTGCGGCTGGTGGTGCTGCGGGCGGGGGGCGTGGCCGAGGAGGTGGAGCTGGAGGCCAGCGAACTCCGCTTGGCCACCTGCTGCTCATCGTCGTCCAAATCACTCGAAGCGGAACTGGATGAGAAGCTCAGACAGCGCTTGGTGCTCGGTATCAGATGCAGTTGGTCCATCTTTTTGGTGTGGTGGCTCTGCGTTTGGGCGAAGCCCTGGTTTTGGGTGTGGGTGAGCGAATGGGAATGGGTCTTGTGAGGGTTCTTGCGCCGCACAACCCGCTGCCTTTTCAAGTGGGTGGGTGTGCGCACCTCCATTTCGTGGACACTGGTCTCGCTCCACTCGCCAGACTGGTTCTCCGTCAGAATGGTGGCGGTGGCACTTGCAGTGATGCTACTCGTACCGGTGACTCCCGGTGGCTTCGTACACCTCACCTCCTTGCGGGCCGATTCTATGATGGCATCCAGCATGCGATCCAATGTGGTGTCGCCCATTCGTGATGAGGATAGCTGGGAGTCCTCGAGAGCCAGTGCACCACCGGTGGTGGTGGTGCGTGGCAAACATCTCAGAGCCGCCAACTGCGGCGTCGCCTGCCGGGGACCACTTCCTTCGCTGAAACTCCTGCGCTGCGGACTCTTGCCGTGCACGTTGCTCAGATCCTGGAGGGCAATGAGGCTGGCATTGCCGAAGGGACTGCTCATGAAGTGCACCCCGAAGTTCTCCTTGTTCGCGTCCCTCGCTCCCGATGCGGCCGCTCCGCGCCGCCGCCCACGCGACTCCTCCACCACGGCACTGGAACTCGAGTGGCGATGCATTCGTGTCATGGTTGGCATGTCCCTACTGGAAAACACACAAGAGGAGTGGGAAAAGCTATTGATTAATCTGAATAAACTTCGATCCGTTCAAAAATCACTTTTTTGTGTAAGAAAAACTAATATCTTTAATAAAGGGTTTTCTTTTTCTTTTCTATATGTGTATATTAGTTTGGTTTAAGATATTCTTTAAATTTTCCAAGCCAGCTAATGACTCTTTAAGTTTTGAAATAATTTAATTTCTTTCATTTGTTTGAATATGAAATCGGTTTTTCCAGCTTAAGATTAAAATTACTTCTACATTTTACAATGCACGAGGAAACATTGGAAAAATAAACAACTTCTCTGGTCTCATCCTATGGTGAAAGTTCTTGTATCACCTTTTGCTTTTCAAGTTGTACAGAATAGATTTTGTTGGATCTTGGATCGAGTCTGTTCAGTTAGGTCCTCGGTCCTTGGCCCTCGAACCTTGGTCCTTGGCAGCTGGCTGCCAAACAAGGGGATCAGAGCGACGGGTTCCGATCTGGTTTCGCTTTTTCCCATTCTTCTGCTGTCCTTTAGTTTTTGGTTTTTGGGAACTCTTCCAGACAATTTCGAGGCAGAAAAGCAACGGCAACAAATGAAGGAGGCGAAGTGAGCGGGCAAACAAAGTGCAGGACAAAGCCGGAAATTTGCAAATTGTTTTTGCGGCAAAACGAGTTCGAGTTCGGGTTCTTCACTCGTCGCCGTCCTTGCGGAATTCAGGTTTGCATTTAAATTGGAATTAAACTTATGCTAATTTCCCTAACAGATTTCTGCGCTGCGGTTGCCAACCATAAAATTGAGCGGGCCTTTTCTGAGCAAGGAGTCCTTTAAGGATGCCCTGCGATCCTTTTTAGCTCCGTGTGTTTGCGTGTGCGTGCAACAATTACGCCCCAGCATAATGATGCCATTTTGCAGAAATGCGGCAATCGGCAAAGCCAAAGCCAAAGCCGAAGCCGAAGCCAAAAGGGGCCTCAATGGATCGTCCCAGAGATCCTAGATCCTGGCCATTGTCTCGCCAATGGAGAGTGAGACGGAAAATGGGTTTTCGTGTAATCCATAAACGTCACCCCGGACCCAGAATAGGATGAAAAGCAGGGCGAAATTGCACGAGGAAAGGCAGCCGGTGAAGGCGAGCAAAAAAAATATTTTCTTTCCAGCCCAAGATCCTTTGAAGGATCCTCCGAGTGTGTGACTATGTGTGTGTGACTTGTGCCTGAAGGATTAGCTCGGGGTGGTGGAATGGTAGAGGGAAAAAAATAGGTTGAGGAAAAAAAACACAGCAACAAATTAAATGCATTAGAGGCCTCACCACCCCTTTTTGCTTGTGGGCCCCGAGATCTCGATCTGGATCTCCGCTCCCGTCTCTGTCTCTGTCCCTGTCCCTGTCCCTGTCTCTGTTTCTAGGGGTTAGGGTCCTATGGTCTTCCTCCCTTCCCTTGGCCAAATTAAAATTAGAGCTAGAGCAAAGACAAACACGACTACCTCATGGGTGCGATCGCAATTGTTCTCCCCTCCAGGTGTGCCGGCGTCTCGAAAACCGAGCTTATCAAGCGATCTATCGATCGATCGATCTAATGTGCGGATCGATCACTTCCTAGGCTCGGATTGTATGACCTACAGGGTGTGGACTTACCTGGTAACTTGATCTTCTTGCGACTAGGTCGCCTGGCCAACTGCAACTCGATTTAAACTATGGTTCTGTGGGAGTTACAGCACTGATATGGGTTTGGGAAAAGAGCTTTACAAGTTGGCACACACAAAATTTTAAAGGGTTTTTTGCACAAAAAAAAAATTAGCCAAATAAGCCTTCTTTAAGCCAAAAGTATTTGTATTTTGTAATTTCCTAGTTCACAGTTCACGTGTCTGCTGCGCACGAGGTCAGAATCGGAAATGATGATCGGCGCAGGCGCACGCTTCACCGAAGGCTCGGTCGAATTCCGAAGCGAAACGAAGGCCTCACGAAGTTAAACGAAGTGAAAAACCAACCACCAAAGAGCGAGAAAGAGAGAAATTGGTTTAAATCTCTCTTTGGCTCTAATTTCGGGTGCAGACTAACGGAATCTCAGCTATGGGAAAATCGGTACAAGTCGTAGTACTATAGATTAGATAAGTTATATAAGAAGTTATCATTGCTTGTATCAATAACAATGTGATATCACGTATTTGTGGGAAAAGTGAGGGAAGAAAGTTAGGGTGTTATGGTGGGCTATTTGGTGGGAAAGTTGTAAACTATATTTAGAGGGTGCTAAAAGATAATGATCTGGTGAGGTATTTATGATCTTAACTTGAAGGATATATGAGATATTATTGATAAAATTATAGATTTTAGTGAGTATGATAACCTGAGGGGGAAAAAGCAAATAAGAGGAAAGAACTCTGAAAGCAGTTCCATCCATAACATATCCATGCTTTTCAGGACCTCAGCTGATCCGAGTTTCAGCCACCGTCCAACAGGCGGCGTTGGGTGAAAGTAAGAGCACTCTCCAGGAAAACCTCCTGTTGAACCTCTCTCTTTGGTCCTTGCTAGAGAGCAGGGCCCTAATCTCTCCGCTCTTCCGGTGAAAGAATAGAGTCGCTCTGCTAAGCAGGTAAATCCCGGTCGAATGGAGCCTTTGTGCTTGGCCAGACTTTGCTTTTTGCCTCCGCCTCTGCCTCTAGGTATATCATACATATATCTGCCTATGTATCCCAAACAATGATCTGGTCTACGGACAGCTGTCGAGGAACTGTAAAAAAAAGTGGGAAACGGGAGAAGAAAGAAACCCACACGGCGACGTCGCAAGGTGTCTTAGCCCAGATTTGTCTCGTGTGTTGTCCAAAATGTGGAACAATTGCCGAGGCGAGATGCAGGAGCAGGAGCAGGAGCAGAAGCAAAGATCCTCGGGACTACAAAAACAGTAGCCTAATGTCTCTGTCCAGGGCTGTCGGTCATTACTTTCACTTTGATTTGTACTTGGTCCCAAAAAATCCGAAACTCCGAGAGTCCTTTGTGTGTAGGCGGCAATTTACGAGCCGAAGCTTCGGTAAATATTTGCCCAGATGCCCGGATCCTGGCATCCTTGCAGGACTGCAGGACTCGTGCCCTATATTAGCAGCCGGTTGGCCATGTTTATGAGACGTCCGCTGTCGATCTCGACATTTTACGAGCTCCGTATCCCATCAACTTTTCGACCCCAGAAAGAGTATTCAATATGATCATAATGGCAATGCGATTCTCATTGCGTATTCCTTGAGGATTGGATGGCGGGGGAGTTTGGTTGGTCGGGTTTTCGTGGAAAACCGAGTTGCCCCGAAACTTATGCCCAAGAGTACTTGAGAAAACGGTTGCCCAGTCCCGCCGAGACCGCTCGAGTCCTTCAAGTCCTTCAGTCAAAAGTCACAGGACAGCTGGGTATCTGTTATGTCATTGTATCGACAGCTAGTTCTTCAGTTGATTATTGATCCGAAGTTCTTGACTTCTCTGACTCTGGCTATTGGAATATTTTATGAAGTTCTGGTTGCCCTGATGGGTCAAGGGTCTAGCTCACTTTGATCGATAATGTCAAAGTTTCCAAGGTCTTGCTCTAAATATCTTAATGTTGTAAGTTCTAGTTCTTGATTTTGCCATCCAATTCTGACCACTTTAAGTTGGTCTATTGACATGGAAGACTACGCTATTAGAGGAATTTCGCTTAGCCCCTCGAAAAAATCGCATTATGTTTGCGCTTTTCATGGCCGCTGGCTGAGATTCTCGAGGGCAGATCAGATTCTGAGGCTGATCTTTGTCCCTGTAATTGATACGATTTCCATGTTTTCGTAATTCGCGCTTCATTAGAATCGAAATTAGCAACAACAACAGACATCGCTTTGCCTGATGGAAGGGTTACGTCCGTGGTGGTTCGGGGTGGGTTTGGCATTTGCAAAAAGTGATCTAAATCGATTATAAATTCAATTTGAATCCCGATAGATGCGAGGGCTTGGCAAACTAATTGCGAATGCATTAGGCATTAGCCTTTTTGGGTTGACACAGACCGAAACCTAAACCCTAAACTCTAAACCCCTTGACATATATGGGTGGCCCAAAAATTTGCCTAATTTGTGCGAAACTTGATTTTCGGCATGTAAGCGATAAATATTGCGGATTTCGGGGATTTGCGCGAAATTTGCATGCCAAATGCAAATGTGGGAAAGTCGGAAAAGCAGTGTGGATAAGAAGAAGGGAGAGATGGGATGGTGATCTGGGAAAAATCGAAGCGGACTTTTGATTGACAGCCGACAGGGCGCGCCCCGAAAAAGGACTTTTCCGCAAAGAGAGCAAGCGAACGACTCCGATGTCCTTGTTTTGTTTTGATATTCACTTCACACAGAATACACAGATAGAAATACAGAGACAGAAACAGCAAGAGAAACACACGTTGATCTGCTTTTGCTTGAAATTTGATAAATGACCAAAAAATGGCAGCTACTGCTGCGAGCTGCTTTAAGGTCCTTCGAGGTCCTGCTGTTGCCAGGAGCGAAAAAAACTCTGGGGGTGGGCAGCAACGGCACCCTTCTCAAGACCGCTGCATTTCCTAAAAAATCAAATTAGTGCAGCGCTTTTTTCCACTCGTATTCCCTAACAAATTTCAGTTTTTTCGTTGGTTTTTTCCACCGCCAAATTTGCATTTCCCACAGGGACCTACGAATCGGCGGGGTAAAAAGGGTTTATCCACCCGAAAAAAGAGAAAAAAAAGAGTTGTCTGCACTGCAAATCAGTTGGCCCTCGTGTCTTGTGTCTGCAGTTGCATCCTTTTCGTCCTCGTACCCACAAATAGTTCTCAGACATTGCGGCGCCCTCAAGTAATTTGACAGGCAGCGAAAAAAAGATCCGAGCGAAGCCGCCGCCGAGATTCGAAATAATGCAGCTCACTTTTTTAGCCAAAAACCCGAGGAGAAAAAAACCGAGAAACTTGTTAAGCAGCATGTCAAGTCGCCGAATGACATTTGGCAGCCTGATTTACGAGGCCCCAGGCTCTGATTTTCCTCTCAAGCGCATTTCATCCGATGCGGATGCAGCCTGCGATCCTCGGATCCTCGACAGGATCTTCGTTTCGGCAGTTGCCGCTGCCCTCAGACGATCGCCGTGGGGCCAGGCAGAAAAAACTAAAGCCGAAATTTAATAGAAATGGTTTGTACTTTAAAGAAGTTATAAACAAGGGTTTCTCTCAAATGTATATCGTTAACAAATTGCCATAAGAACAAGCGCTGTTAATAACAGCCTTTCTGTAATTGGTTTTAAGCCCAATTTCCTATATTATGTCTATTTGAATAACTAACTCACTGGAGAAAATCCTGTGCATTATTTCGTGACAACCTATATCATGACAACTTATAGAATATCTGTAAGCGCGATTTTGTTTATGTAACATATAATTATTCCCTTTTAAGTCGCATTTCAGGGCTTCAGTTTGTCAAATGCATATAACGCTTGTATAGATTTAAGTTTCAGCTCAGACATACATTTTCAAAATTATTTGGCTATGATTTTTACCATTATTTTCCCTATTCTTGGCATCAAGGTTAAAGATCTGACAGAGTCGGCCAACAATCTGCCGTTCCAGATGAACCCACACCTTGACAACTGGGCCAATGAATGCCCCTCGCTGCCGATCGATCAATTATGGGTCCATCGATCGATCTGCCGCCTACGAGCTGCTTTTAATGGCTCACTTAAGCACCTCGACTTGAACCCCTGATCCGAGCCCGAATCGCTCGAACAGAGTGCTTCCCCAGAGTGATCTCTGGCCACTTCCGGGGCGCACTGTCAACGAGCGCTAATTAGAATGTCAGCCGAGGTCCTGGCGCTGGTCAAGGCAGGGCAACCCACACCGCAGAGCCCACACCATGCAGATCCACAGATAGGCACACCTATACGGCATGCCACACCACACCGCACAATCGCAGCAACTGCCTGACGGATTGATTGGAATGATTAATGATGAATGGCCTGGCCAGTGTGGCATTGCGTGACAAGTTTGTTAGTAAATTGAGCACACCGTGGATGCGGTTGTGCTGTTTTCGTCCTGCAGCTTGCCACCAACACCTTTTGCTGACAGTTCCGAGCAGTTGCATCATTAATCTTTTCCCGGCGCGTACTGTACACCCAAATGTGTAACTATTATTGCTTCTTCTCCTGCTTCATGTCATCGGACGAACTGTGGCCATAAGTTCTGCGATTTGGCGCATTTCCCACGGCGATCTCGCGGCGATCCTAAATCGTTTTTAATGAAGTCCTCATAAACTGGCCGAAAACTGTCATAAGCCGGGATGGGCTCTAAGAAGCCCCCTCCCCTTCCTCACGAAACCCAGCGTTGCGTGAATTTTTCGCCGAGCTGAAGCTGACCACAAGAACAAACAGATTTTAATAGGAAATCAAAGGGAAATTTATTAGATCCGATCATTGTTCTGGACTTCTTCGGCTGCGACCCTCGCGGCGTTTGCATATCCCATGGCCAGACCTCAAAGACCCCACCCCAAGAGCCCGTTTCAATGTAAGGTAAATACCTCAGAGATTAATGAGATTTCTTATGGGTGATTTTTTTGCCATTTCCATACGGTTTTCTGTGCGTTTTTTTCGGGGTTTTTTCCTTGTCGATTTTTTATGGCTCGTTTAGAGGTCGGCAAACAGGGCGCTTGTCTCGTAATTTACATGAAATTACTTCATTTGCAGGGCACTTTTCCCCGTCCTGGGATCAAACAAATCGTGAGAATGCAAATCAGTCAGGGTTCGATCACCGCTGTCGATCGTCTTCAATCAAAGTCAGAATCTAAGGCAGATCGGTGTGTTCCTCGAAAAGGTTTTCTCTTGGCAGCTGCTGACCAGTGGACACGCTGCCAATTAGCCATGAAATTTTCCATCTTGCAAGGACCTTCGGCGTCTTTGTTCTTTGGCGCTGGACAGTGGAAAATCAACGTGCAAAATTATGGTCTAAATGGCGATTTTCATAACCAGGCGGTGAGTTATGAATGGTCTGAAACAGTAAAGAAAATGCTATTTAGGGATAGCTTTTTACAATAACGGATACAAAGTATCTGAATCGGAAATACATCGAAGACAACGTCAGATAAACCATCCCAATAGCTTTGCTTATACCAATAAGTCTGGAGCACCCAATATCATACTGTTAATCGGTCCTTTGAATGGCCCATAATAAATGAGAAATTGAACATTTGTCTGAGCAAGAGCCTACGAGACCCAATTGCTAGTTTACATAACCCAAGATCTGCAACACTGAATCTCGAAACCCAGCCAGGATCATCCAAGATCGAATAAAACCGCCACTAAGGGGACACTAATCACATTCCATTCACCGGAGAAGGACATCCCGCTGGTCGCCGAATAAATTCAGCTGGAGATCAGCCAAAGATCAGCAATCCGCAGTTCGTAATCCCATTCCTCGGAGACACCCCAAAGTATCTGGACGACGACCCCCTGTCGTTGCGCTTGACCAGGAAAATGGGTTTGTTGGTTTTTCCTATAGTTTTTTATGACCCCCCGACGAAACCCCGATGAAAACCCACCAAAAACGCTGGGCAAACACTCTTGTCGCACTTTTTACGACACTTTTGCCACTTTTTTGTGGACATTTCGCTGCGGTCAATGTTTTGCATAGGCTTCTCGGCGCTGTGCGATCGCAAAAGGGGATGGGGCATTGAAGAGAAATTAATGTGAAATTGAAAAAAGGTCGGGGGGAAATGTGAGAGAAAACGCAGGGGAAAATGCATTGCGAAACGGAAAGGTAACATGCAAAATCGGCTGGGAAATGAGGCGCAGCTCATAAACTAGCTGGCAAACATTGTTTTGATGACACTCAGGGGCAGTCCGCCGTCCGCCACCCCGGTCCCCTGTCACTATTTCACTATGTTACTATTTCACCATCCGTATTCCGTATTTAAATTTTCGCAATCCATGTCACTCTGTGACGAATTCCGGGTCCGATTCGATGCACTTAATTGGCCTGGCCAGGAATCGCAGGGAAAATATGTTATGATGAGATGGGACGAGGTACAACGAGAGAGCAGGGAGAAAGTAGAAAGTGAGGCGAAATTTATGCGCCATAAATGTCGATCAGACATCAGCGAGATGCGAAGCCAAAGTTTTATGGCCCCTGTTACATTAGTTATTCATGACGAAAAAGGGTTTCACAAGGCTGGTTGTAGGTGCTAACCGTCCGCACCGCTGGATGGCTGCTCTCAATGATCTCTAAGATCGGACAGGAGGAAGACTGGGTTTTACGATCACTCTAATTTGTTGTGGTTTCCTAAAGACTCCAGTCGCATGCCAGCTTCCTTCTCGTGATCTGTTCCGAGATAACCCTTTAAGAGTCTAGTTTAGGGCATTCATACAGAAGCTTGTCCAATTGCACTGCAACTAATTTTTATCAGTCGCATCTATTGCCGAACAACCCGCAACTTGTTCAGAGTATTGTATTTTTAAATACCAGAACATCATAAGTACTTGACGACGCCGCAGAAAATGCATTATTTTGGAAAACGAAATGACTATCTTTCTCAATTCCTATGCATTTATCGGAAAAGAACTTGGTCGAAAATAAAATTCTTTAGCTGTGAATATCCTTAAAAGATTATTCTGAACTTTATTGTTGTCTTAAGAAAAAAATAAAAATGAAAGTATAACTTTGAACCGTTCAGCTTTGAATCAATATCTCTCTATGAGTATAAACCCAGCTTAAAACTTGAACATCTGACAAATTTTAACTATCTGATCACAGAAGCTGGAATCGAACTACAAGGATCACGGCGATGATGATCGCCTTTGGCTGTCAAAGTTGCCTTCCTCCGAGGGGCGTGTCGGTTGGTCGCTCGCCCGATCTTTATCTTAAGTGTCGCCCAGTTGGTTACCAAAGGGTTCGCGTTGTATGTGCTTAGGTATAATAAAAGCAGGGTGCTTCCGTGGTTCCGTGGAGCTAGAGAATTGCTCAGATGTGGGCGCTGACAGGCGACGCTGCTTGAAATTTATGCGCCTCCAGCTCGTCCACAATTGTTTGGCGTTTTTGGCCATATGTCGTTCCGCTTGTTGGTCCGAACTTTATCCTTGGGTTTTAATTTAATTTACATAAATTTCATTGCTGGCTGAGCGTTGAGAAATTAAAAGGAAAACGGTTACACGTCCTCGACTCTCCGAAGAATGCGCAATTGTCGCGGCTGTAACTTCTTGAGCGATCAACTGCTATGCTAATAACGCATGCGGCCCACAGTCCAGTGCACTGAGGGAAATATTTGTAGCTGGCTTTTGTACAGCTCAAATGGGTTGGCAAAGTTTAATAGGAAAACACTCAAATTACAATAATTTACAGATTTTGTGTTATACTAATAAAATGTTATGCACTTGAAGCTTACGTACACCTAAGAATCTTTATTGTTGCTAATTGCTTAATATTATTTCTAGTAAATATGTAACTTATATATTTAGAAACTTAGCTTTAAGTACAAAAATATATCTTGAGGGCTCACACATTTTCGCCCAGTGTACAAGTGCACCACGTGCCGAAGGTGGAAGTACCCGTACATGTGAAAAGGGAAATGCAAATGCAAATGCGAGGCGAAGGGTGCGACAATAACTGTAATTAAACGCGACCATTGTTGCGGTCACTCTGCCAGCATGTCCTTAAACCACCCCTCCCCCAACAGGCCCACCCCCACCCACCAGTTGGCCAAGGACACGTGGTCAGCGTTTGTTTTGTTGAATGCCCACACACTCGCACTGTCGCGCCGACAAAAAAGTACAGGGGAAACGTTTTAGATTAGCTCCGATAGCGGGTAAAACCTAAACCCTGAGCCCAAAAGTTGGGCGTTGGCTGTCCACTCAATGCAATTAGGCCTGTACAGCGAACGCTCTATATAATCAGCGGCACCAGCAGCTGCTGTCCGGCAAAGATGATCTATGGATCTCGGGACCAGGGCGAAAAATTGGAGGCTGCTGACCAGAACAGGAAATAATGGCCAATTAATCGATTGTTAGCCAATCCCATGCAGTCTGCTTGCCGCTCTAATTTTGTATAATCTTTAATTTCAATCTCATATCATTCGTTTGAAGCACATAAACTGCGGACTACAAATGTGGGTCCCAAAGCTAATATATTTCATTAGGGATTACGGGATCTTTAGGCAATACGATTACAAAATCAAATATTAAACGTGCAATCTTGGTTCTTTTACATACTTCGCTGTGTCTGACTTTCTCACAAAAACGCTCATTAAATTCCTATAAATTAACTCGCATTGCACATTTTTTACACCGCTTGAGAACTTTTGACAGCAATTAGCAAATGATCGGAGCCCACAGCTGCTTTCTCCTCTTTCCTCGCATCCAATGGGTTGCAGTTAGAGGATGGAATGATCTATGATCGAATTTCTCCTCAACTCGGGCGCCGTCTTGCCAAAAAGAGAAAAATAACAAACGTGACTCCAGCGTTTTATCAACGCTTCATTTGCACTTTTCGCCTTCTTTGTGCGAATCCACAAAAAAATGCACCCAAAACTGGGAAAATGCTTTGTTTGTCTAGCGAAGAAAGGAAAAACAAACCCTCCACAAAAGCAAGTTTAGCAAGGGGTTTGTGCGGTCGATTCACACACCCAAAAATATATCTCTTGTTTTTTGTGGATTTTTCGACACATTTTGTGTACGGCCTTTGTCTCTTTTTTTTAATTTCCAATGTAAGAAAAATCGTTTTTGTTGCGCCCTTTTGTGTGCGGCTTTTCATCAGTTTTTGCCGCTTTCCCGAGGAAAACTCTTGGCAGCTCATTAGGAGAGCGCAGTTTAATTTGTCATGGTGGCTAAGTCAATCCCGGCTCCTCATTAACGGCTAACGAATAGATTTTCAGTCTTTTTTAATTACATTTTTTTTTGTAATGTGCCCCGTAACACTTCAACGTGTTATATCCACAATAAACTGTTTACTATAACCAATTTTAAATTCTGAAAAATATGTATAGCTTATTGTATTTTAAGTGAATTTGTATTATTTTAAAACCTATTTTTATATTTTGCTAAATGCTTTAACTAGTTACCTTAGCAATTCTTTTTCTTTGAATCCCCTGAATCTGCGGTCATTTCATACTATTATACGACTGTCACCCCTAAAATGTTATATAAAAGTAAATGCATAATTTCCATTACTAAATACATATCATTACGGTTTGCCATTAGGCCTAATATGTATATTTTTTTGCTAGAAAAATCTCCTTCATGACCCCCTGTCCCCTATCAAAACCTCTCGATAATGGGGAGGCACACGTCAGTGGGCAAGCTAAATGGCAACGCTAGTCGTTGACAGCTTTTGCTGGCTTAGTTTCAGCCTGGCCGCGATTATTTGGTGGCCGATCCTGCGGCGTCCGGTTGGGTCACGTGCGTCCAATCATAGGGATATGTATCGCGTATAGCTGGCCAGAGCAAGCGGCGGAATTAGGCCCGGGGCAATGACGAGTTAAGTGCCCGCGCCGCTTTTAATAGCACATAAATTAACATAAACGACGGCGGCCTTTGTTTTGCCAATGACGTTGCACGGCGCTCGCATTCGAATGCCAGCAAACCCACTTTTTCGGGGTGCTCCTGCTCCTGCTCCTGCTGGTGCTGGTGGTGGTGGTGGTGGTGCCGTACTCCGGCACTCAGGCTCGGCACCACTCGGCACCCACTGCGGTTTTTGTTTGCCCATCAGATAGAAATCTGCATTACCCACCCCTCGCTCGCTATTGCGCCGCCCCACCCCACTGTGCAGCTTAACGCCGAAAGTTGCTTTCGCTACCTTGCCCCACCCGCAGAATGCGCAAGAGCGAGAGGGAAATGGGGAAAGCGAAGGGCTAGAGCGAGACAGCAGCGTACTCAAGTGGTTTACACCGTGGTCCATGGACCTATTAAAACTACAGAGTTACATGTTGTGAAAATAACAAAAGAAAACCATTTAGTGCAGTCGCTCTAACAAATAAGCACCAATTTTAATTTTTAACAAGTAAAATTATATTATATAATATTTGCTTCTTATAAATTTGAGCAATCTCATGTTCAATAACTTTTTCAGCAAATCATCTTTTTAATTACGTCAGATTATCTAATTATCTGTCGGTATGTTTAACTTAGGCTATACACAAGGAAATCGAAGGCAAATGTAGAGCTTAACACATCCTTCAAATATCCCTTTAAACTATTGCCATTTTCAAATTGAATTTCATATTTTTGCATCTCTGCCCACTGTGCAGGGTGCTCACCCAAAGCGATGCAAACGAGTAAAGCGAAAAAAATGAATAAATAAATAAAAGTGCTTTGGCTTCATTAGGCGATTAGCGCGACTCGGGAAATGATGATCCTGTTGGCAGGACCCGGTTTCGAGATTCCCATTCCGATTCCGGTCGCTCTTTCACCCCCACTTGCTGCTTTCCGCTTTTGCTTTGCTTCTGCTTTTGCTTTTGCTTTTGCCTTTGCCTTTGCTCGTGCTCTGCTTTTTGCCTGTTTCCTGCTTTTGCCCACTTAATGCGCGCCTGCGCAGCAAGTCAAGTGCGAACCACGTCAATCAGAACCAGTTGCGGGATGGAAGCGAGTCCAGGACGAAGGACCGTTAAAAATGTGTCGCCCGGCCACGCCCCCTCCCCTTTTCTGGATGTACATTTCTTTTTTTCTGGTTCTGACAAACTGACAGGCAAATGTCAACGATTTACAAAACGTTTAAGCTCCCCGCTCTTTGTGCACTTCACTGCTCATGAAACAACAAGCACACGGCCCTGGCTTTCCCGAATTTCCCTCCACTCGACTCGGAAACTCGCTCATATTTGTTTTTCATAAGCCAGCAAGCAGCAGCAGCAGCAACAGCCACTGGAAAAAATGTAAATTTTCACCCAAATAGAAGAGGGACGACGAGGACGACGGCACGCGTGTAATCGCCCGGAAGCGTTTCGTTCGCGTTCCCATTTTTTATTTTATTCTCATTTTATTGTTTTGTCGCCCCGTTCAAGTAAGTCACCCCCTTTCGCGTGGAGCGTGCAACGTGCAGCGTGCCACCAGCGACATTGCAACATCGCAGATGCAGTGTAACCATTATTCCATATTCCATATGCCATTTTCGTGGGGTGGTGACCGGAGTGTCGGCCCAAAAGCTTCCAGTTGCATCATTAGTCGCCTGCAAATTTGCATGACTTGTGTGTGCCTTTTGACCTGCGGCAACGGACGGGGCACGTGGCACTCGCCGCACACTGCACACTGAACAGTATGCATCCAGATATCGCACATGGCATATGGCACAAGGCATACGGCCAACTGTCCCTCCGATTCCGATCCGCCGTAACTGCGCCGTCATCCGCCGATCGCTCATTCTGCCCACTCATCATTACACGGCCAAAAAAACTCAAAAGTTGTGAACTGCAATGGGATCTACGTGAATAGAGCCCAGGAATGCTCAAATCTTCCAAATAATTTCCATTCTCTTGCCTTAAGCTCAGGAGAAATTTACTTCTTTTCTTTGCTAAGCTATAGGCCATAAAATCTGTAGAATTGTAAATGGGATTTTGTTCTGACTATCAATAACCCCAATTTGTGCCAAAAAGCGGTTCAAAGCGGACCATTAAGAAGATATAAGCGAGTAAAGTGGCCATCTCGAAAACAGCCGAATTGCTGCATGCATGTCTCCATCTCCCTCGCACTCTCTTAAGCTTTAGGATTGCTTAGGATTTTAATCAACACTTAGATGTCAGGCGGGTTTCTCCCCGTGCAGCGGACTTTTGACTTTCACACTTTGCGAATAGCCCACTTCACCCGATCCGATGCGATTTCGATCGCTGAGCTAATTAGCAGACTTGCAAATATTCATTTCCCCGTCCCTCCGATCCCCAGTGTTTATTTTTTTACTCGCCAGCGGCAACGAAATGTTGCAACCCTTTCGCTTCAGTTTCTGTTTCTTTTTTTGTCGTCGCCGCTGTACGGATTGCAGTGGAAAATTTGTTTATCATTAACAGATTGCAGCAGCTCGCGCTGGAAAATGAATTATAATTATGCAGCAACCACCCTGGCCGGGATTTAAATATTAAATGTATGCCACACGCGGCGAGCGGGGATTTCAATTTGGAGGCCCATTGTTTGCATAATATTTGGCAATTATTGGAACACACTCACTGACAGTTCGGGCATCCTCATCCTCGGGTGCTCGGAGCCTCGAAACGGGAGAGTCCTGGAGTATCCTGCCAGGATGCGACGGCAGACGGATTTCTAAGCCGGCTTACCAGCTTTTTAGCGGGGGTTCTGTTTTCTCCTTCTGTGGGTTTGGGTATATTCGGCTTAGGGCGAGTCCTTGCAGCTTGCCCCTTGCAAAAGAAAGTTTCTTGCCCCGGGGCCAGTGCGAAAATTCGGTGGCACTCTGACTTCGAGGTTGAGGGCAAGGCAGGGGCGTTGGGGGGTTAGGGGCGCGGTAGGGCAGGAAAGGTTTCTTGAAATCAAACAACATCCATTTCGCCCGCGGCGCTGGCAGCGTCTTGTTTGTCAATCAACAACAAACGAGTACGAAAATCCGCGAATGCATCGGCATCTGGCGTACTCTGTTCCTGCCCCCGAGAGCCCAAGTCTCTGGAATCGCAATCCTGAATGCCGAACTCTGAATCCTTTTCAGCCGCAGCACTTCCTCTTTTCTGCGGCCAGCTGTTGATTAACTAACTGCATAATGAAGGAGTGGAAAAAATGTGGTGAGGAGGACCTGAAGCCGACAGAAACCGGGTTTATTATTGTACTTATACTCTTGAAAGTAGGCAGGAGATATAGCTATTCTTAGGTAATTAAAGCTATGAAAGGGATACAGATTAGATGGTTTCTAATCGGAGTACAATGCAAATGTATGGCCTTTGACAGTAGTTCGTTACTTATATTCAAAACAAATGTAGTCAAAAGAAAAAATCTGTATCTTATTAAAAGAAAATCAAATTCATTTCCAAGGTCTTGCACTTTGCCTACTTATTACCCTAAGTAATTTCTTTAGCAGTATAATTGAACGTCTTGCCCGAAGTTGTAACCCTTTTCCGGTGCCCCGTCAGCTGTGACCAGGGTTTCCACGCCCTCTAAAAGAAACAGAAGCCCCCATAACCGATGCCCATCCATCCTATCATCCTATCCACACTCCACACTCGATGGCACCCTTCGATGAGCATTTGTTTTTTATCACTTTTACAAGCAATTAATTACATTTTTATCGATTAACCAAGTGGCACGCAAGGCAAAAGAAGTTGGAACAGGAGGGGAAGACGGAAGCGGGCCAAGAAATGTAAATTCGTTGGGTATTTGATCCAGGTTTTGGGGAAAAAGAGTTAGGTAAGGGGCAAGGGTTAGTGCAGGGGATATATCGGGAAAGAGGGGTGTGACCAAAGACGACGACATTAGGAAATTGGTCTAACGATGCTGGTGAGCACAGCTGGCCAGCGGAAAACGGGCACCGAAGGAAGGAGCAAGTGCACCCAACAGGGCATATAACCGGTTACCCAGAAACGAAACGGCCAGACAACCCAATGTGAACAATAAAAATAATTCAATTATCTATAGCATCGCAGGCTAAATGGCCTACAAATTAGGGACAAGCCCACAGAAATGTGCGATGCGATGACAGGTTGCAGGATCGGAGGATTAGGCGGGTTCCTTCCGCGACAGTCGGTTTCTGAGCTGTGTTCATGGGCTACCAGGGAAAAGGTGTAGGAATAGATGTAGGAATGCCCATGCCCATACCGCACTTAAATCGAGTTACAGTGCCAAAAGAGTGTGCGAGGGCGTCAACGTGTTAACAAGTGTCTTGTGCCCGAGGATCAGAGATGATGTATGTGCGAGATGTGTAACCGAAAAGGTAGCTAGATGTTGCGCGGAAATAAATGCAAGACCAATATTTGGTTAAATATTTTATAATTTATTTTGTATAATAAAGACATAAATCGATTTCTTCATTATTGTACAAAGCTTAAGCTTTTTTGTACCACGATTGTTGATGAAGGGTTCCTAACTTTTTTGTGAAACCTATTAAAAGCTTATATTTGCTTCGTTACTAATAGCATTTTAATATGTGCAAAATGATTTTTGGTTGGATTACTTTAAGCTCTAAAGCTGACCAACAAAAGCAAAGAACGGGGGATGATTTGGTTTCCACACAATATTAAATTTTGCAGTCGTATTAGGGACCTTATGCAGAATGTACAGACAGATTCGATGTGAAAATAGCCACTTGAGCATCACAGATGAGGATGTGGACACGACTGAGGTCCCGAGGTTCTACTCCAGCCTCTACACCATCTCTGTTTTCCGCCCATATCCCTGGAAACAAGAGAGATGCCCAGCTGTTGCCTGAAAATGTATCCTGACTCTGACTCTGAATCCTCCTCCTCCTCTACGTGATCCCCGATCCTAGGGCGTGCCATTGTACCTGTCAGGTATTCAGCAATTCTCGATTCCCAACCTGTGTCGCCGTTGTTTGTTTTGGTCGCCTGGAAAAGCAAAGCAAATCGCTTGGTCAAGCAACTGTGTAAATATGTGATATAAGCAGGTCGCAATGCAGTCGGCACGAGCTTGGGTATTACGTAGATGACGAAGGTGACCGCAGATGTTTCATATTCCTGATGATAGTCATAGGCATTTTGTGAAAAACAATAATATTTGGACGTCTTTCGAAAGTAGTGCTGGAATTTTCGATATTATACATTTAAATGCATTCAAAAATTGTAAGAAGTTTGTTGAAAGTGGAGTACAGATAGATAGATGTATAGATATATAGATATATAGATATATAGATATATAGATATATAGATATATAGATATATAGATATATAGATATATAGATATATAGATATATAGATATATAGATATATAGATATATAGATATATAGATATATAGATATATAGATATATAGATATATAGATATATAGATATATAGATATATAGATATATAGATATATAGATATATAGATATATAGATATATAGATATATAGATATATAGATATATAGATATATAGATATATAGATATATAGATATATAGATATATAGATATATAGATATATAGATATATAGATATATAGATATATAGATATATAGATATATAGATATATAGATATATAGATATATAGATATATAGATATATAGATATATAGATATATAGATATATAGATATATAGATATATAGATATATAGATATATAGATATATAGATATATAGATATATAGATATATAGATATATAGATATATAGATATATAGATATATAGATATATAGATATATAGATATATAGATATATAGATATATAGATATATAGATATATAGATATATAGATATATAGATATATAGATATATAGATATATAGATATATAGATATATAGATATATAGATATATAGATATATAGATATATAGATATATAGATATATAGATATATAGATATATAGATATATAGATATATAGATATATAGATATATAGATATATAGATATATAGATATATAGATATATAGATATATAGATATATAGATATATAGATATATAGATATATAGATATATAGATATATAGATATATAGATATATAGATATATAGATATATAGATATATAGATATATAGATATATAGATATATAGATATATAGATATATAGATATATAGATATATAGATATATAGATATATAGATATATAGATATATAGATATATAGATATATAGATATATAGATATATAGATATATAGATATATAGATATATAGATATATAGATATATAGATATATAGATATATAGATATATAGATATATAGATATATAGATATATAGATATATAGATATATAGATATATAGATATATAGATATATAGATATATAGATATATAGATATATAGATATATAGATATATAGATATATAGATATATAGATATATAGATATATAGATATATAGATATATAGATATATAGATATATAGATATATAGATATATAGATATATAGATATATAGATATATAGATATATAGATATATAGATATATAGATATATAGATATATAGATATATAGATATATAGATATATAGATATATAGATATATAGATATATAGATATATAGATATATAGATATATAGATATATAGATATATAGGTATATAGATATATAGATATATAGATATATAGATATATAGATATATAGGTATATAGATATATAGATATATAGATATATAGGTATATAGATATATAGATATATAGATATATAGATATATAGATATATAGATATATAGATATATAGATATATAGATATATAGATATATAGATATATAGATCAAGGAAATAAAAACCCAAACATGAGGCACACCTCTCCACTCACTAAAAATAAAAATTTTACAGCTCTTGATTTTAGTGCATTTATTTTGAAAAAAATAGTGGTACAGCCAACTTAAAATAGTAATAAATATTTGTTTAAAATTAAATAATGGAAAAAAATTTGTGTATACAAAACTACATAACAGCAGCGTCCGAAAAAAAGGTTATATAAATAATTGAAATAAATATTAATGAACTTAAACTATCGAAACTATGTACAGTAATTTTTATAGTTTAGTTTAGGACTTAGGAACTAGATAAGCGTCATGTTAAGCGTTTTCCCCCCGTTTGTCAGCGTGCTCGCTCTCTTCTCCCCACTTTCCTTGTGGGATTCCTCTCGAAGGACCTCTGCTAGACATATATGGACGAGGGCAGGGCCAATCCCACCTCGAAGTAGTTGCGCTCGTCGACCTTGTAGCGCTTGATGGGCGACTCCTTGGCGATGGTCTCCTTGCGGCCCCTCTTCAGGGCCTTCACCGGCGTCTCCAGGCAGAAGGTGTTGTCGCAGGGCGCCGGAGTGGCCAGTTGGATGAGCATGTTGTGCGGAATCTTGGCCAACGGAGAGGCTGGCTCCGGGGTGGCCATCAGGTTCTGCATGGGCAGGGGCACCAGGCCGAAGCTCAGATCCGCGGCCGGATCATCGCCAGGTGCGTACGACGGCGACAGCACCTCCTGGGGGCACTGCGACTCCATTTGCTTCACCAAGGTCCGCCTGCGCAGATTGAAGGTGGATCGCCGCGGCTTCTTCTTGCTGCTGGCATCGGCCTTGCAGGCGGAGTCCAGGATGGCATCGATGAGGCGGTCCAAAGTCTGGTCGCCCATTTGCGTGGAAGCAGGCTGGGGAGTGCTGGGACGCGCTCCCAACTTGGTGGAGGGCTCCGGCACGGGCACCTCGACCTCGGGCACCTCCGGCTCCAAGGTGGCCGCAAAGTCGTCGTCCAGCTTGCGCTGCCTCAGCTGGCTGACTCCCGCCGCTCCCGATCCCACAATGTAGCGCGGTTGACCCACAAAGGGATCCAGCGCGGCCAGACCCCTCAGCGCCAAGTGCTGGCCACTGGGCAGGCCGTTGGGCGAGTAATCCTCGGCAAAGCGCGGCAAGGTGGCGGCATAGCGCACGCTCTGGACCCGCTGAGGCGCCGCCTGGCTCCTGGCCACCGCCTCCGGCGTAACATTGCGTATATCAGAGAGGGGTGCCAGCACCAAGGGACTGTTGAGTCGCCGTCCAATGGGCACAGGCGTGGAGGTGTAGCCCACTGTGTCGGGCACATTCTCCTTGTTGGCTATGGTGGCCCTTCGCTGACGGCGCTGCCGCCTCTGGAGTCGCCTCCGCTGGGTCGTCTCACTCGCATCCTGCTGCTGATGCTGATCCTGCTGCACGGGAATCTCGTTCAGGCGCTGCGCCGATGCCGTCCACTTCAGCATTTTGAATATGTGTGATTGGGACTTGGTTTCTGGGGCACAAAAAAAAAGATGGGTATCTCTCTAGACTCTGCTGGTCTTCTGCACTCGACCGCTCTCGCTGACAAACTGAAGCGGTACGGGGAGCGGGCCGTGTTTTATACCAGACGGCGCGCAGGGCTAATGGCTAGGGGTTACGGGGTTAGGGGTTGTTGCGCAAGAGGCACCCCGGCGGGCAGAAGGACACTCGCTCTCTTGCGGGATCTCGCACTGGATTTCGCTCTTGCTCTCCTTCTCTCTGTCTCTGGCCAAGGGACATCTTCAGAGGAAAGATATTCCCGGGCTACAAAGTATCTTCAGATCCGGAGGAACTGTAGCAAGTATTCTTATATTATTTCCCTAAATCTTGAAATCCTATATATTATCTTGTAATTGCTACACACAAATCCATTTGAAATTCTCTACTTAATAATTTATTAAAAATATATACTTTTCAGGTTTTAGATTTCAGCATGTGCTCATTTTTAGTTTGATCTTTTCCCACAGCCTTGATAGTCCTACGCGGGAGCCCCCAACCCCAATTCAATCCACTCATCCACAGCACCGCCGCACGAAAATGACATCTAGATGTCTATCGGACAGCGCTTGGTTATTAAATTTGCTTTCATTCCCCTCAAGGAAGTCGGCTTCCTTTTCGCCCCTGTCGCCCTTTTCTCCCCCTCATTTGAATGGACATTTTCAGGAGCAACAGGCTGGAAAACAGAAAACACAGAGGAAAAGGCGGAAGGAAGCCCAGGTTGGCCAGGCTAATTAGCCCATGCCAAAGTCCCACTTCCTGGCCGACAGCTCCTCGTCATTTCAGTCACCTTGGCCACTTGTCGTTGCTGTGGTATCAGTATTAATTGCGGCTCTTTAGCGGCCACGAATGCAATTTATACTCGGCGGTTTTTAATTGAATATGTTCGCCACTTCCGGAAGGAAGCATTAGAAAAACGTTACAAACTCTGGGAAAGTCCTGGGCCAAGCGTCAGTTGTTCGCCCAGCAGGGAAAAGTTCTTATCAAGTATGTTCATTATCACATTATCAAGTTTTAATGGACTTGTCCTAGAGCAAGGGGACTATTTTTTAAATTGATTAAACCAAACTCTCAACTTGTTTGATTCTCATTTTCTAAAACAATAAAAGAACCTTCACTTTACTAGTTAACGTTCTCATATATCCCTTTAGATTTATACCGTAGCAAAGAAGGATATGTTTCCATCATCTGCTTTGGAGATCCAGACTTAAGAATAAGAATATGAAATATGGAAGCAATAAGCGGATATATTTCTGATGACAAGATCAAGGATAACTGCCCACATATGTGGTCCTTGACCAGCTGCGGATGAAGTGATCATCGAGATGCCTGAGTGATCCTCAAGTGATCATCAGCCAGAGGTCCTAAGTGTGGTTCAAGTGATCCGAGCTCGTCATTCTCTGGACTTGGATCACTCAAAGTGTCCGTGACCAACGTGGCTGCTCGGTTATCTGGGAATCTGATCTGCTTTCGGATAGGTTACTCTTGTCGACTGGCTGCTGGTCCCCTACTAATCTCTTTATTTGCGATCTTTCGATCGCTGAAAGATTTCCGCTAACGGAGATCGTATATTTCGCACGTTATCCTTTCCGTTTTCGTTTTTGCGGTGAAAGTTGTTTGGTTTTGGTTGGTAGGTTTCTTTGTGACTATCTTGCGATCTGCCTTTGTCCCCGATCGGGACAATAGAAAGGGTGCCGGATAGCTAATTGATTGCCTCGTTCCATCCACCGAAATTGCGAATTTCTCAACTTTTCAACTCTTTTTCCTGCGTTTACTTAGCGAAATGCGCTCCTTTGGTTGCTTTTTACCTCTTTTCCGTTCGATTTGCCCTCGTTATGTCCCCGAATCCGTCGATTCCTTTCAGTGGCGCTGAGTTATGGCTGTTTACATAGCCCTACAAAGGGATTAAATGGGGTTTTGAGAGAGTTTCCAGGCCAAAAGAAGGGATATCGGCATGTTGATTAATATGATTTAATGGGCCTCCTGCTAAACAAGGCGTATCCCGATTTGTCTTCGCTCGTCTGTAATTCTCGGAGAAAATTACCATAATCCTCGCATTTTCTGCGGTTATGAGAACAAGGAGGGAAAAACAACAAATGGATAAAGAACTACACGAAAACCACTCAAATTCAATTTGAGTTTTCAGCATTTCGTGTGCGACGATTTTACGCTTAATTAACGAGGGCCCAAGGACCCTGGCCAAAGGACTGCCCGAAGTCACGATCCAGGCCCGATAGCTGATGGCTATATGCAAATTGCCCCTGCGTTTTTTACCACTCCGCCGCGGCCGGATCATCCGTCCCTTTCCGCCGCCCTGCGTGTTTAGGGGAGAGCGCGTCGCCAAGAGGCACTTGACTTTCACTCGCACTCTTCCGGGGTCCTGAGATCCTGACATCCCGAGGTCCCGAGAGCTGCATAGGGATTTGCATGCTCGATGGCCTGTGACTCAGGCTCGCCACTTTGGCACACAAACTTTGCGAATCCCGCTAGAGATGCGTCGCCGTCCCTTAACTAGCTGGGGCTTAATAAATTGGTAAAAATATATATTGTGTCGTCAAAAAGCGAACATAAGTGCAAGATCCTAGATAAGAAATAAATTGCATGACAGCATGTAATATATATTTCTTGCTAGCCATTTTAAAAACCTTTTCAATGAAAAATAAACAATATCATATGGCGCTGTATGGTATAGTGACATTTTTAAATGTCAATTTTCATAGAAGATAGATTTATAAAATGTTGAAAAGCAGAAATTTGCTGATAACTTTTGAGCATATTCCTGCAAAAGTTGGATAGTTTAATTCCAAATTTGCCTAGCACTGCTGAAACAATGTAAGTGGAATAGGTTTTTTTATTGATCAATGTTGTTTGCCAAAATTATCCCACAAAAAAATTCGTCACCTTACCCTACGCTCCCCTACAAAACCATAAGCCAATAATCACAATTAGGAGTAAGAACATTAAATGAAAGATGATATATGTTCCTTTTATTACACAGTAGATAAAATAGCTTAGACAATCAAAAAAGGTATATTTTATTTTTTACTGTTTAGTCAAGTATTCAATTTAGGCAGATTTTTTAGTGACATTTTTCAACCCTTTTCAACCCTTACTGCCTTTGCATAGGATCGGTCACTTGGGCAGGACTTACAGATAGGGCTGCTTATTTTATTGTGCCTCTGATTAATGCTCCGCGTTCGCATTGTTTGCGAAATTTATCGATATTTGATTTGCTGCGCGTCGCCGCCTAAAATGGCATTCAAAAGTGCCCAAAGTGTATCAAATGTTTGTCGCGCGGCTTTGTTTGCGTTTTCCATAACGCAGGGGAAAGTGTTTGCGAAAGGGGGAAATTCAAATGGAAATGGTAATGAAAATGAAAATGAAAGCGAAAAGGAAAATAGGGAAAGTGCCAGGTTCGCGACTTCATTAACGCATTGCAAAAAAGGAGGCTGGGGGATTTCACGATGCCGATTTCAAGCGGAACCCACAAAAAAGTGAAACCATTAAATCATAAATGAACTAAAATGATTAATTGATTTCAAAACTTTTTACGCTGGCATTTTTGGCCAGGGGAAGGGGAATAAAGTGACTGGCAGAAAACATAAAGGATAAATGGCCGAACGGCAGTGGCAATAGCGATAGCAACAGCAATATCGGGCCCCTGGCAAATATCATGTTTATGCTCATAACTTTCGGCTCAAAAGTCGACCAACTGTCAACTGTCAAATACGAGACAATTTCGCAAACGAATCCTGGCCATTCTGGGTGGGGGACTGCGTTTGGGATTGGGATGGGACGCGCTCTTTGAGGAGGACGACTCAGACTCGAGTTGTGACCCTGAAAAAATAAAGGAGAGGCAGCGCAAACTGGAACACACGAAACGACACCCAAAGGATGCGTCTGAGGCAGACAGCGCAAGACAATGGATGCCGTAATGAAGAGCAGCTACAGATACAGATACAGAAACAGCGGCGGAGATCCTGGTGCACAGATACAGCGACAGATACAGATACGCAACGGGAGATGTCTGCAGCATCCAAGGAGCAAAAGTAAATTACAACAAAGGGTCGCTGGAGGAAAGGATGCGATTGCGAAGTGGGCAAAAAATCGGAGGGCCGGGGCTGAAATTATTGCAAATAATTTAGAGCACACATTGCGCAGGGATCCGACGAGAAAAAAGGATCCGATTCGACTGGCGATCCCTTTTCGGTTTGTTCGTTTGTCGTTTGCCCACAGCGAAAATCGGCAAGGACTCGCAGGAGCAAGCCCAAGAAGCAGATCTCCCAGCCCCTTGAACATAAATTTGCAACAATTAAAAACAAAGTTAATTAAAATTTATGTGCGACAGTTTCTGCACACTCGAGGAAAAGAAAGTGCCGATCGGGCCCATCCTTTTTTCCTAATTGCTGGGTGTGTCCTGCGAGATGGGGAGGCATTCTGCGCTTCAACAGCCCACTTAAAAAAGATGCGCAGCCAGGGGACATAGCCCTACAGGGAATGCGGAGACAGAGAAAGTCCGAATACGGCAAATGAAGATGTCCTTGCCATACTTAAAAAATGGGCGGACCCAGGAGGTGGAGGCGCTGACCGTCGCTGGTCATCGATGACCAGTGGTTGACCCACAATAAGGCACACAAAAGATTTAATGGGCTATTGGTGAAATAAATGGCCATATCTGGCACAATAGTTTTTTTGCCACGTTGATCCTGGGAATTGCACAACTATTTATTAGTGCCTTAAAAAATATGTATGCCAGCCCAACAATCCTTATCAAAGCAAGAGGACAACCAGGAAAAATCGTATATTAGCATAGATAAAGCTATCCCAAAGGGGAAGTTTTAATCTTTGACAATTTTAGTAAGGGAGTCGGCCCAAGGGTAATGGGGATTATCTGTCTAGATTGTCAGCTAAGAATAGACACCGAAGTTCTTCATCAAATTACACCAACAATTCCTTTTCATTGAAGTAACTTTGGGTAATTTTTAGGTAAAGCTGGCTTCCAAACACTGATATCTAAGTATTTAATGGGCTCGTCCCGCCCGCTGTTGCCGAATCCTTTGGTGTCTTCCGATCGGGCGGCGCCTCTTTTGCATAGGAACCACAATTGGCGCCTCTGGTTTTACGATCCAGCGGGGGGTTGCGATCGTACGATCCTCGGGATCCTGGCCACGGTGTGCTGCTCCGCTTCCGATCGGCCCAGTTCGAATTGGCGCGTCCTTTGTTCGCCTCACGAGCTCTCGAGGAAGACAAAGGCGGCCTGTCAGTTTTTTGATGCGCTGCCGATGCGTAGCAGATTTATTGGCCTTTGGCTTTGTTTGATTGCATCCTGGTGCTCGGGCTCCGGCGACGACTCAACCACGAACTCGGACTCGAACTCGGACTCGTCCTTGTCACGTTCCACGGGCTGCAAGGATTCGGGGCTCAGAGCTAAGGAGCGTGAAAGTGCCGAATGTCCGGCAGCCGGACCTCAACAAAGGACCCAGCACCGAGATGAGCCAATTTCAATTTCAATTTCGATTCCCTTCCCAGTTCTTGCGCAAAAATTACCCAAAACGTCTCTAAATTAGAGCAACTGTCTTGGGCAACGTGCTGTGGTGCGCCGAGCGGCGGTGGTTGGAGGGCCCACCGTGGATTGCAGCTGCCCTGGATTGCCATGGTCCAGCGTCCTTCGAGGCTACCGGACTTATCGCCTATTATCCTTTTACCTGGAGCCAACTGGCAGGACCATCGGGACTCCTCAGGAGGAACTCTTGAAAGGCTTTCTCTGGGTCTGAATCAATTCAAAGCAAGACTCAAAAGTGCCGATGTTTCGGTAATTTCCTGAAGCAGTTTCATTCGTTGTCACTTCTGGGACTTTCTGTTATATAAACCCTTTCTTTAATAATCCTCGCTAGGTGGAAATCGAATAAACTTTGCTTTCAGATACACTCAATTTATTACTTTTTGGGCTGATATCCTTAATAAAATGTCTTGTAAAAAAATCTACTGTTCTAATATTTGCCTTGCATATCTCAAGTTTCGTTTGATGCATCCATAACTCCATCTAGCACTGACCATTCAACGTTTATTAAATACAAATTATGCAACAAGAGGCAACAGGGGAACAAGGGAAAGTCAGGATGCTTCGCCCGTAATTAGCCCTGCAGCTCCTCGATATGGAAATCTGCTTGCCACCTTGATTGACAATCCCCTGATCCTGATCCCGATCTGCCAGAGCCGAGGGATAAGTGATGTTCTGCGAGGGACGGAACCCAAGACAACGTAAAAAAGGAATTCATAAAAAAGGAAACATTTCCCACGTAACCCAAGATGTCTGGGGAGAAAAAACGTCGCACCCCCAGGAGAAAGCAATGTTGTTGCAACCATAGCTAACAAGCCTGTAATTACTCGGCAGAGATTGTTGCCCATGTAACACCTTAATGGACTTTGCGTCAGTAACGCAGTTACCCCCAAGGAAACCCGGTGAACCCAGGGAAATTTGCATAAAAAATTCAGAAATGCCCGAGAAATGAAAAATGAAGAACGAAAATCCGTGACCGGGTCAGGGTGAATCCTTTCGATGATATTTTGACATGACGTCGTGGAAATATTTATTTGTCATCGCCTTGACAAAGGGATTAGGCGCAATCATATTTTACGGACATGGAAATCCGTGTCTGCTGTCCCGGAATTAGCATAGGTCCAAAGTGGAGGAAATATTTTGACACCCAGTCCCGCGCGACGACACAAAGACAGTTCAATTATGAGCACAAAGGGTTAGGGGTTGCCAAGGAGTTGCAGTTGGAGACGGAGTTGCAGTTCTGACCAGCCTAAGCAGGCTTACATAACCCGAGCACACAAAGCAAATCGGGACTAAGTCGCTTAGGAGCTGCAGGATGTGTCAAGATCCCCTGACATCTGCTGATGTCCGATCCCGATCCCGATCCCATTTCCCTTCCCCCGCCCCACAGCCCTTTCTTATCGCCAGTGCCGCATCGCTCGGCGCCCCTAAATGCAGCAATTAACTTAAAGACCACCTCAAGACATCCCAGGGTACGAAGGAAGAGCGGGTCACTCAAGCGCAGAGTCCGAAGTCAGCCTCTAAGTAGCTGCACTTCCGACAATTACTGCAGTGCAGTCAGGACGCCGAAGACTGGACTTTCCCGGGGTGGTTCGCCTCCTTGGCTCCTGTGCGGGAGTAATCGTGGTCGAAATGATTGCGGTCAGCCCAAGTCCTCGGTTCTCAGGGTCATAGCTCGCTAAGCATGCTCTCCTCCGTGAGAGCCTCCTCCGGGGCTTTCTTGGCGCGTTCTCAGTGGGGTTTACATAATATATGTATTGATTTGGGGGGATCTTTCCTATGGCAAACAAGCAGAAGAAACTTTGACACTACCTATAATACATATTCGGAACTTAAGATCCTTTAAATTTGTTTACAAAGCTGCACAGACAGTAGTTTTTTGGCTACTTTTGGCTGCTTAAAGCACTGTTGTTCATGTTTATTACCTATATCAGACAGAATTGCAATACTAAATGTTTTTCCCTCTTTCGTTACAGTGAACACGATTGGTACAGTAAGCCCCTTGGTTTCAACGGTGCCCTTCAGTGTTGAGTGCATGCAAATCATGCTTCCATTGACTGGGGCTGTCCGGCGAACAAAGCCGGGCTTAAAAGGCATAAAAACACGGGATACAGCTCTATAAAACTAAGTAAACATCGGTGCGAAACCTACCCAAAACCGAGGGCTACCACCCCCTGGATCGTGCTCGAAATTAAGAAATTACACTGCCAGGACACAAAACGTCGCATGGCCAATTAAAGTGCACTCGTTTCGGGCCTATCAAAATAGTAGGCACAACTTGCATGACGCGATAAGCAAATACCAATAAAAGGACATCGGCGCGCTGTGGAAGGGCCGAGGTGTGGGATGATACGGGGCTCGGAGCGGGATGGAGCGGGATGGAGCGTCATCTGGCTGATCGGTTCGTCGTGTTGGACAATTTAATGCAATTAGTGCGATATGCGATGGTCAGTGCCTCGCGTTTCGGGGCATCCCCATCGGTATCGGCGCTCCGTGTATTCCATATCGGTAATTACATAATTACAGCGCGTGTCCCAGAAATCGAAGGGATGCATACTGTGTGCTGCCTCGAACGCGAAGCCACCCTCTCCTCGGATCTGGAGAAGGTGGCGGTGGCACATGTCATGTGCCGCGGCATTCCAGTTCCGATTCCGATTTCGCCCGGCTGATTAATGATATTATGTAATCCCATTAGGGCCCTTCGGCCGCGGGCCAGTAAAAATGCCTGTGGAACGCAACCAACCGCAATAATCGCGAGAAGCGAGAGTCGCAAAATCGAAAGCAAAACATTAGGCGCCTAATGCGTCTAAGCCCAAAACGGGCGGAATCAGGCATTGCGAAGAAAATGGAGGTAGAATTAGAAATGGCAATGGAAGGCCCAAGAAAGGCAGAAACCAGACCGGCGACCTACTTCAATGACGATGTGTTAATTTCGTTTGATTGACATCTGTCGGGCGCAGGACTGCGATCCTCAATCCGGCGGATTCTTCCTTAAAAAAGGAAGTGTCCCATCTCTTGACTTGTCATGTAAATCTCAAGGATGTTGTTGCGGCTGGCCAAGCATGACAGTACATATTTTCGGGAATTTCGGATTGTCGGATCTTCGGCTTTCGTCCTGGGCAAGGACAACCCCACGTCACAGGACCTTGTCCCGATTGGGCTGTCAGTGGATGACGGGGCGCAATATCACAATAAGGAATCCGAAAACAGCAGATAAACAACTTTTTGCTGCTCGAACTTGAAACAGATACCACCCATCTATCTATCGTACGTTAGGCCAGGACATCTTTCCGCAGAGTCAATGTCGAGACTTTCTTCTATTTCTTCCAAAAGACAGATGCAAAGTTGGCCAGCGAAAAAAGAGCAAAGACGGCAGGGGAAGGATTGTAATTTAAGACACTCGGCCATTCCTGACGTTTAAATTTCGCAAATTGTCAAAATTATTGCATTCGATATGCAGCGAACAAAACGCAGGCAAGGGGGAAGGGAAAATTGTGCAATGAAGCCAACAACATTTTGCATGCATTGCCTCTAACCCTTGAGTGAGGACAGGAGGTCCTCTAATCACTCGGAAAATGCCTCCCATCGCCGCCCCTTTTGCGAACTCCTTGAGGAGTGTGTGAAAAATTGATAGACTTGTCAGTTGGCCTCGCCGGCGGGGTGGATTTCCCCTGCGCCCGTTGTCCTCCTTCTCATAAAGTTGCATAAATGTCAGCCGACTGTCATGACAACCTCTTGTAAACGCCCCATAATTTTTATTATTAATTGAGTCGGCCTGCCATAATCGATGAGCGGGCACATCTTACATCCTATATCTTAAATCCCATATCTGCCATCGATTTCGCACGCCTAAAGAGTTGAAATTGCCTGCAATCCCATACGTTTGGTTTTTTATGGTCCTTTACTCGTGTGTTGTAAATGAAAGTCACGTATAATGTTTTTAACTCGGTTTATTCTTTCATTTGTAAATGTACTTTACGTATTTTTTTAGGAAGTGTATGCTTAAAAAATAAATGTATGGGAGGCAACATAAGTAGATACAGGCTTGTTGCGGCGTTTTTATTTCAGTATTAAACTTAAAGCTGGATATTGTAACAATTTAGTTTTTGCAACTTTTTAAACACATGCATTTCCCGAAAACTCAAACTTGTAACGAATAAAATGTAAATATTAAATAAAAAGTTATCGAGTTGAGTCCGTGCTAACACCAGCAAGGTTTCTCACCTAAGTCCCTGTTATCGGTCTATCGGTTCGAGTCAGCGCTATAGCCATAGAAGTGCCTTACCATGCGTGTAATCATCAAAGCTACCATGTAGGATGAATGTAGAAGGCTCGGTTCTGTATGTCAACGCTAGGTGTCGCTGCCTATTGAGTGTCACCTATTTATTATTAATGCAGCCAGCCCCAAAAATATGTGAGCATCTATCGCAATAAATACACCTAGAGAAATTTTCAAAACATGTCAGCCCTCCTGGGCTTGTAAAAAATGTTTTATCATTTAACAATAAAATTTAATTTTCAATTAATTTTATTAATTCGAATCCAAAGTCCTTCATTTACTCAGCAAATTGTTAACTTTCTAGGTTTCCTCATTTCAGACACCAGGCGAACATAAACGTATGGCAGGTGTAAAACCGTTCAGCTGCTCTGTTTATTTTAAGCTAATTGGAGTTGCCATCGTGACTGCTTCCCGTTGTCACGGCCTTCGCAAATACATTTAATCTTTAACTTTAATCTCGTGCTTATTGTGACAAGATCGTGACAACCTTGTGACGAATTCGTGAAACCGCCATGGCTGAGCATCTCTAGTCTGCGCTTTGTCTTCAAATAACTGTTGTTAACTTGGAGAGGGGAAATCTGGAAAGGGCAGCCGTATTGAAAAGTAACTGTTCCTTAAGTCAGCTTCTGGCTACCAGCTGGCACTTGCTATGTTTTCTGTTCGCCTGGTGCTTCGGATTTATAAGTCCCTCATCTTGACTGAAAATAAGTTGCGAGGCCGTTCAATTTGTCCAAGTAAATTTCAAATTTCTTAATTTCAGACACCAGGCGAACATAAGCTAGTAGCAGGTGTCGAAACGATCAGCTGATTAGTTTATTGTAAGCTAATTGGAGATGCTCTCGTGACTGCTTCTCTATGTCACGGCCAACGCAAATACATGGGAATTAACTTTAATCTCACGCTCATTGTGACAAGATCGTGACCAGCTCGTTACGAACTCGTGAAACCACCATGGTTAAGCATCTCTAGTCTGCAATTTGCTCTCAACCAACGGTTCTTTCCAGTAGAGATCGCTCTCTATTGGTCATTTCGGGGAGGGGAAATGGCAAAATGCCATCGAATCGAAAAGTAACTGTTCCTTAAGTCAGCTTCTGGCTACCAGCTGGCACTTGCTATGTTTTCTGTTCGCCTGGTGCTTCGGATTTATAAGTCCCTCATCTTGACTGAAAATAAGTTGCGAGGCCGTTCAATTTGTTCAAGTAAATTTCAGATTTCTTAATTTAAGACACCAGGCGAACATAAACGTGTAGCAGGTGTCGAAACGATCAGCTGATCAGTTTATTGTAAGCTACTTGGAGATGCTCTCGTGACTGCTTCCCTTTGTCACAGCCCAAGCAAATGCATGGGGTTTCATTTTAATGCCGTGCTTGCCGTGACTAGACTGCGACAAGCTCGTGACGAAATCATGAAACCGACAGCTTGCGCATCTCTTGGTTGGGTCTTGTTCTCAACCAACGGTTCATTCCCATGGAGATCGCTTGCTATTGGTCCTAAGGGAGAGGGGAAATATGGAAGGGGCCGCCATCTTGAAAAAAACAGCTGTTTGAGTTAGCTTATTGCTACCAGCTGCCACCTGCTATGTTTTCTGTTCGCCTGGTGTCTGGGAGAAATAAATCCAGCATTTCTACTGAAAATATGTGGCGAGGCCGTTCAATTTGTTCAAGTAAATTTCAGATTTCTTAATTTAAGACACCAGGCGAACATAAACGTGTAGCAGGTGTCGAAACGATCAGCTGATCAGTTTATTGTAAGCTACTTGGAGATGCTCTCGTGACTGCTTCCCTTTGTCACAGCCCAAGCAAATGTATGGGGTTTCATTTTAATGCCGTGCTTGCCGTGACTAGACTGCGACAAGCTCGTGACGAAATCATGAAACCGACAGCTTGCGCATCTCTTGGTTAGGTCTTGTTCTCAACCAACGGTTCATTCCCATGGAGATCGCTTGCTATTGGTCCTTAGGGAGAGGGGAAATATGGAAGGGGCCGCCATCTTGAAAAAAACAGCTGTTTGAGTTAGCTTATTGCTACCAGCTGCCACCTGCTATGTTTTCTGTTCGCCTGGTGTCTCGGGTCTGTAAATCCCGCATTTTGACTGAAAATATGTTGCGAAGCCGTTCAAAATCTTGGAGTAAACTAGCGATTTTTCAATTTGGAGCACCAGGCGAACAGGAAAATTAGTAGGAGGCCAACATTTAGTTTTCAAGGCTTTGCTAGAGGTGTGCCACTTCAACAAAATGTAAAGCTTCGTTCGCCGCCCGACCGATTGCCCATCTCTGGTCTGCTTACACCGAAATAACGGATCTCTTCCAGTTCGAAGATGGCAACGCCCACCATCCACTTGCTGCGGGCTCTGTTGGCCTGGTATCAAACCTCAAGAAATTAGCCGTAAAACTCGCCAGAGCAATTCGATTTAGTCAGGAAAATGGCTGCTTTTAACTTCCTGCAGCCCCCAAATGTAGGCAATGAAAACATCGGCAAACTCTGCCTTTATGGATAAGAAAAGTGAGGGGATCGCGGGCTAGGTTGTTAGCTGCTGAGAACGATTAAAGCCCCGCAAAATAGGGCAAAATATAACGAGCACAAATTATTTTTGCATAATTTATTTAATATTTATTCTTAGGGCTATGAAAAAAATTCTCTTAATAGCTAGATACAAACACTAAGCTGGGACCGCTACAACTAGGGTTAGAGTGATCGTTAACTGGTTGGATTGCGAGATGCACTTATCGGCTAATACACTTTACAATCATAACGTATACTGCAAGGACTTAAAGTACTTAGATGCGAGTGTGGCAAAAAAAGAAGTTGAGCCCCCTAAACTATTCACAGATAAGCTGACCCAAAAACAGGATGGAGTATGTGAGTTCGGTACGATTCGGTCTTCGCGTTCAACGCATCAAGGGAGGAATGGACTTTAGGCGGTGGCCACCTTGGCGGACGTGAAGGCGGCCAGCTGGGCCTTGAGGGCGTCGATCTGGCACAGCAGCTCGATGTTCTGCCGCTCCAGATAGGCGGCCCTGATGGCGATCTCGTCCTCCTTGATGCGGCGACGGTCGCGGGACTTCTTGGCGGCGGCGTTGTTCTTGCGCCGTCGCTCATAGTAGGCGGCGTCCTTCACCTGGCTGCCCGACTGGATGCCCGAGTTCGCCGCGGTGGTGTTGGCCAGGGTGCTGGAGTTGCCGGCCGAGGACTTGCCCTCGAAGTTGCCCGCATGGGAGTCGCAGTCGCTGGACTCCTCCGCCGCGGCGCGATCCTCGCTCTCGCTGTTGTTGTTCGAGGAGCTGCCCTCGTTCACGGATCCGCTCCTCGAGTTGGTCCTGCGCATCTTCGGGTTGGTCACGGTGCGAGATCCCCCGTTGGAGCTGCGGATCTGCTCGAGCACCCGCTTGCGGTACTCGGTGTAGCGCTCCACTCGCGGATTGTCCAGCAGGACGTCGGTGGCCGCGAAGTTGGCCGCAATGACCAGGGGATCCCGGGGAAAGGCCTTGAAGGGGCGAGTGTTCTTGCCCGCCTCGCAGCTGCCGCTGGGGGCGGAGGTGGTGGGCGTGGTGGCCTCGACAGCCGGCGATTGGGGGTTCTCCAGGACATCTATCTGCATGGTGCTGGCATTGCTGGCTGGTCGCGGAGAGTTGGTCGACGCCGAGGAGGCAGCAGCAGCAGCGGCGGCTGCAGCAGAGGCGGCAGCAAAGGTCTGCAGGAGGCTGGCGGTGGGCGTCACCTTGGGCGGAGCAGCCGCGGGCGTGGCCTGCTCCTGCTTGATGTTGCTGTAGTAGAAAGCGGGATAGAGCGAGGCCAGTTGCTGCTGCTGCTGTTGTTGCTGCTGCTGCTGTTGCTGCTGCTGCTGCTGCTGTTGCATCTGAGCGGCGTACAGCAGGCTGCTGGTGGGCGAGGCCGAGGGGGAGCCGCTGCCGTAGCTGTAGCTGGTCTGGTAGGGCGAGGGGGTCTTCCTGGGCGTCTCCACGCTGTCGCAGCGGCGGGAGAGATCCAGGACCTCCGCAGAGGGGGCCTGCTGCTGATGCTGCTGCAGTTGCTGGTGCTGCTGCTGCTGCTGTTGCTGCTGGCTGAGGGCAGCGCCGAGCAACTGCTGCTGGTAGGCATAGGCCGCATAGAGATCCATTTTGGGCAGGCCCAGGGAGCCCTGGAGCGGCAGTTGGCTGTGCGGCAAGTGGTGCAGCGACTGCTGCTGGGGGTGCGTCTGGTGGTGCTGGTACTGGTGGTGGTGCATCAGGGGCTTGCGATCTGGAGGAAGGGAGGGAGAGATTCGTTAGTTCACAGCTGCAGAAGCGTCCGGGGGCGTGGCTAACTTACCGGTCTTGAGATCGAAGAACTGCCCGGCCATGAGTTTCTCGTGCATTAGCATGGTGTTTGTCTGGGGTTAATCCAACTGAGCGGTGGGATGGCTGTGTAGACCGAAGATCTGGCTCTGGTGTTGCTGCTCGTGCTGTGTCTTCACGCTGACGATGTCGAACGCAAACTGATTTCCTCTCGTCGGAAGCCCCTTAATTTATACCCCGGTCCGGAGGCTGCGCCGACGCCTCACCCAGTTGCAATGGCGGACACGAGCGGCCAGCCGAGGCGGTACGAGCAGGTAGGCTGTGGCAGGGGCAAAGGGGTGACTCTGACCCTCGCGCCGTCCCACTCGCTCGGTTGCCCTCTCTGTCGCGCCGCCTTCGAAAGGGTTTTACGAGGGTGCGGCGACTGCCCTTCCTCCTTTGGTTTTCGCATTTTTCGCAAAATTCTTGGCTCTTTGTGCTATTGTTACTTCGCCATTTAGCGCAATTTGGGAAAAACTAAAAAGAGTTTTCGAACTTTTCTTGTATTAACGGTTCCCGCGAAAGGATATGTTTTTTCGGTGGTTATAATGAGGTTCAATGAGGGAAAAACGGGGAACTTCTTACCACCTCTGAAATGATTTAGTTTTCGTTTTCATAGAACTGATCTACAAATATTTGTGCTTACCCTCCATACTTAATAGGTGTCCAGCTTCTTAAACTCAAAATATTATATTATATTTGGGAAATAGGGGTATACATAATGAATTCTTGAATTTCAGAGGTGGATATAAGCATCTGAAATTAAAATTCGAATTCTCATTAAAATTGTGTATAGAGGTATTGAATTTTGAAGTCCAAGAGCAAAGTAACATACAGACTACAAAAACAATACAATACTTATCTTTGTATAGCTTTGAATAAACTACAATATTGAGGAAGATAAATATCAGCCCATTCCGCTATGAATACATTTTACAAATAAATCATATGGAATAGTTTCTAGAACATTTCTCACATGAAGCCCTATATTAATCAGAGCCAAAAATCATACTTTTCTGGCCAGAGAGAGAGGCCTCTGGCTGAGGAAAAAGAGACGGAACACGGTTTGTTGATGATGGATGTACAATGTTCAAGGGTTTTGAATGCTAAATCCGTTTTGTTTTGCGCTTTTGTCCTCAAATCCTTTCCCTGGCCAGCCCATCCGTCCATGTATCTATGTATCTGCGCGTTGGCGAATTCGGTGGATTGTGCGTGACAAATTATGGAAATTAGGCCGAGTTCTGGCGTAATTCGCATCCTTTCTCGTTTCGATGGAGGCGAACCGAGTTCCTGGAATCCCGGCAAGGACACTTGCCAGTCTGGCCATTTGATTCATGACGCCGCCACCTCGACGCTCGAGGATCTAGAGCCCAGACTCCTGGATCATTGCGACAAGTGTCCGTGATGTTGACTCTTCAAACATCCTCGATGCATTATCCCTTATCCCTTTGGCTTCCGCTGCGGCGTGGGATCCTCGGCGGCTTGTTTAACTTTGCTTAACTGTTCGGCCTAACGGTCGTCTCGATGGCCAACGGAAGTGGCTTTCGAAATGTTGGCTATATCGTCTATGGGAAAAAACCCCGCAGGACACTCACTATCATCGGGTCTTGCAATTCCAGGATTAACTTTTAGGCCATAGTAAATTTATGGAAAATCGCAACACCTCTTTTAAAATATGTAATTGATCTCTGCATTTATTTTCAACTAACAAAGCAGAAATCACTCAGCTCTTAGATCCATTCCGCAGATCTCATCAGACTTCCGCTTGCCCCTCGTCAAATTTTCATTCATTCACTTTTTACAACTCTCCATTCAGCCGGAGATTGCAAATAAAAAGAGGGATCGATCCAGTAATCAGTAAAAAACCGCGAACTTATCCGCTAATCCGTGCGCTAATCCAACCGTAAAAATGGTGGATTAAACTAAAACTCGGCCTCGGCTTCGTCCCCGTCCCCGTCGCCGTCATTGAGTCGACTCGCTACCTGAGGTGGGCTTGAAAACAGATTCTGGCCATATATGCGACATACAACCGAACCGAGTCCAGCCCACCGATCCTGGACAGATGCCATAAAAAGTCGCGGCCGGAGTCGAAGCCAAAGAGTTGGCCAAATTCGCTGTAAAAACCAGATTCAGCGAAAAAACTTAAAAAACGGAGTGCCATAAAACCATATACTCGAGTATTGGGACTGCTGCTGCCTCGTCATAATGAGCTCCGGGCCAAAGATGCAATATTTGTGCAATCCTTTGAGTGGCGACCTTGGGCGCGTTTTTTACGGAACCACCTACCTGGTGCCCGAACGGGTTGCCCGCCCACTGAATAGGGGGTGGGCTATTGCCTAAAAAACATCGGGCATCGAGTTTTATTGCATAATGGACGCTTCGTGCGAAAAGGCCTCGTTCCAAACCCGCGTCCGCACCTAGGATCCCTGGTCCCGGGCGACCGCTGCCGTTTTTTAGGGGCCATAAACCGGAGTTTCGGGCATCGGCGGCCCTAAAAAAAGGGTTCTTCCCCGGCCCATTGTGGGTGCGATTTTTATATTGGTTCGCTGCTAGGTGACACAAAGAAAATCAGCGACTAATTGACTGAAAGGGGTTTCGCCTTATATGACCCGGCCGGGAAAAGGGTGAGAGCCGTGGTTGGACGTGGACTTGGACTCGGATTCGGGGAATCGCCGTTAACTCCTTTCGCGGTCCTTTGTGCTAATGGGTTAACAGTCGCGCTATGGAATCCATAACTGCGAACGGCCCTATGTCGTAAAGCAGAGTTAGCAGCAGCCTATCTAGCAGGGCCATTTTGTGTGTGCGAAATGGACGCCTTACGAGTATTTTATTCAGATTAAAGTATGCAAGAATGGGAACTCTTACATAGCTCATTCGATCAAGGATGGCATGGGCTTGATATCATCAGTGTTCAAACAAAGTTTCGTACACTCATTCAACTTTCCCGAGAACTACTCCCTCCTCAAGGGCCACTCTTCCATCACAATTGATGAAATGAGATTACTTTCGAATGCCTGATTAGTTTGGCCGTCATTCAGCTGATTTTCGGCCACGATGGCCGCCTAAGCCCATCAGGAAAGGCACTTGGGCCCGTCTATAGCCCTATACCCTGCGATGCTAATGAGGAAGTAAGTAGTCGGCCGGCGAGGAAGTGAACGGGGATTACACGTGCTCCTCGAGCGCACAAAGGACCCTCTCTTCCCGCTGCCGAGTGTTTGGGCTAGGCGAAAAAGACTAACCAGGATCGGGATCCGGGGGTCGGAGATCGGAGATCGAGGCCCGGGATCACTTGTTTGTTTTCCTTGGCATATGCAAAGTGCACACTTGCAGGGACAATGGGAACAGGTATGCTCCGAGGATTTGCCTTGGCCACTTCCGCAAACGGAAGTGCACAGCCCGGCGAAAGAACGAACCCCCGACTAAAAAAGACACAAGTTAAGTACTCAAAGGAACCCACGAGGCCGTAGCTTCCGTCGTCAAATCCTTTGGCTAATTGTTATCCTATGGCTCCTAATCCCACGTCCGGCAAAGGCTGCTCAATTATGGCATTTCTATTTAATTTAAGGACGTCGGGCCGCTCCAAACGGAGTCCTCCATTCACTCCCGACCAGCCGAGCGAAAAGATCTCGGCCAGATCTCAGGTCCGGCGAGCAGGAACCCAGGGGCCAGGGCAGTATTGCATTACTATATGCCAATTAGTGCGGTTTTGATTACCGAAATGACATTTGCCCAGAGACTTTCAGAGGCCACAAATCCCCTTATCTGCCGAACCGCATCTTCGAAAATGGGGCGACAGCCAGTCTATCGAATTACTATCTAAAGTTTGCCCGGGCCCAACAATCCAACCCAGGGAACTTTGAATATATGCAAATATTTGGTCTCAAATACTTGGTGTTGAAATGCAAGTATGTTCGCGATGGGTTCAAGGTTCTGACGAGCCTGACTCAAGATTAGGGCGATCGATCAGTGGATCGCTGGGGAGAGCGGCGTTGTGTGGGCCACCCAACAATAGTGCCGCATAACAGTCGTCAAATCGCCGCACAAAGGCCTGTTCGCCCGAGTGCTATTTAATGGGCAAAACTAACTTGCTACTTCCTTACGCCATCATTGTGACTGATGTCCTGTTGTCATCCTGACCCGTTGTCAGGAGCCCAGGAAGATGTCCGGGATGCAGGGGATCGAGGCGAGCGAGGGTGTGTCCGGGTCCACGCCCGTCGCCATTCGAAAACGCTCGGGTTGGAAAACACTAGCTCTCACTCGGGACAAGCCAAAGAAAGCCGTCCAAAGAAAGCCACATTTCACGGATGATTTCACTAGCTACACTGCAAACAATATACTTGACAGTGCCTTCTTTTTGGGTTATTTTTCCCTAAATTTTGTATCTTTGTATCCTAAATTATCTTTTATTAAGTAAATTTACTGTATCTTCCTTAGGAGTAAATTACTTTACAGACTGAAAGTTCTAAGATTCATGGGGATTGCCCTAGACATATGAGTTAATACACAGAACTTTAGTAGCACAGATTTTCCCCCAGTGCACATCGGTACCGCTACGGGCCACGATTGCGGGGTATTCGCTACTGATGGAGTATTCATTTTGCATGCATCATTCGCCTTGATGAACTGTCAACGTTTAGGCCATTGTCCCACAACTCGGAACCGCACTCGGTATCTATTTGTGTGAGAACCGCTCCGGGTACAGTTATGTGCGGAAAATGTGAAACGTTTCTAATAGCTGCGAGGCCCTTATTCTTCCCATTTCCATTTTCATTTCCAATAATCCCTTTCATTGCTCACTTAATTTTATGCATTTTACTGTTGATTAGCTGCCACATCCGCCATTGTCAGCGAACGGGCACCGTTAGGTTTAGGGGTCGGGGTCGTGGGTTAGGGCAAGGGGTTACTCTGGAGTTAATCAAAGTGCCGGGCGCAGAGCCCTCATAAAAAGAGTTACGACCCGCCCCCGCCCCGAACTCTTTCGAACACTCAATCTATCAAGCGGCCCTTGAAATGTTCACACCTATTTGCGGGAGTGTCCTGTCTGCTGCACTCCTTTCTGTCCCATTGTCTGGTCTGGGCCAAAGCCGCCTACGAAACCCCGTTAGAAAGGCTACTGTCAGCGCCCCCACCTCTCGGAGTTCGGATTCCGGCTCCTCGATCCCCGATCCTCGATCCCCGATCCCCGATCGCCCGATCCGGATCCCGAGATCCCCAGATCACATTGTTGGCCAGGACAATTGCTGTCAAAAGGGCATTGCAGCGGTTTGCGGATTTGGCCGTCCTGGTAATTGTGTCAATTGTCAGTTCGCACCATCTCTCAACTCCCATCAGCATATAAAGCGTATCCGAGCCCGAGCGGATGCTGCCCAGATACAATCGAGATCGCACGAAGAACGGGAAATCCTGGAACGGAACCGAATGGAACCGAACGGTCCTAAGCCTCATTCCGCATAACTCTTTCATAGAGTGACTCCTGGCCAACTCGTAATATGAGCATTTAACCCTGCGAAGTCTTCGTCTCGGCCACGCCCTTTGTGTCCCAGTGTCCCAGTAGCCGAATATCCAAATATTCGAGTTCCGTTCTGATCTTCTCTTCTCGAGAGCCACATTGCCTTTTGCCTCGAGTTTTTTCACATGAAACTAAAAACGACTGAAATCCATGAGATTAAACGGTCTTTAAGCGGTTTAAGCCCTTTGTGTTCGGAGTTTTGTAGGTGGCAAAATGTGCCATTGTCCCCGAGTTCTGGCAAAATTATGGACTAGCATATCATTTCATAATTTTCATTTTCGTCTTCAGCAATGCACTTTTTCTCGTTGGCTTCCCGGAAGGAAAACACAAATATTGTTGGAAGCTCGGTGGGCAGGAGGGTGATCCGAGTGATCCGAGGGATCCGACAGGTGACCAGGTATGGTTCTCCCTTCGATCCTCCAAGCTAATCCTGACTATCTGGCTGCCTCAAGTTAATCTCGCATAATATTGCGTGGTCCGAGCCGCGTAATCCCCCCGAAAACAAGTGTCCAGAGCCGGCAGGATCTCCACTTTTAAGCCGGCCGTGGATTCTAGATGACTTGACTAACTGTCGAGTTAAGCGCAACGGAGACATCTCTCTAAGCCAAGGTCTGAACTGTGGAATAGCTGGCAGCTTCGGCCAGAAGGGGATACGATGGTTCAGAAACTGAACATTTTATATCCTAACTGAGTGAAGAGTTTACACGCCCAGCTGTTCTCTTTACTCCTATCATATCTCAAAATCAGTTTATAAAAAGACCCGCTAACTGGTGAGATAACATGATCTATAACCTGCCTAGATCTAGTTTAAGCTGTTCCGTCGTTCATTATGATCAAATGTATGACCGGAACTCCTTTCAAGGCTGCCTTTGCGAGTGATGGAAGTCAAGAACCCGTCGAAAGCCCAATTCCATCGCCATGCCACGTTACATCCTCCATTGCCAGAGATTGCGCCATTTTGGCGTTCGTAATCGTGTTCCTACAGCGAAATCGAAGAATCTTACGAACTGCGGGACTCACAATAAAGTAGAGCGCACCAATCAGAGGCAGAAGCCGCAGCTGGAGGGGATTTCGAAAACCACCACCACGCAGCGACTTCATTTTGTGCGTCTGGTGGGAAACGGGTTCTCTGGGCAATGAATCCCCGGCAACTTCATTAAAGCCAGGAGACATAAGATATAAGACCACATATAGAGAGGTGGGGTGGCGTTGGAGTTGGAGGTGGGGAAGGTGGGTGACGGATCCCGAGATCCAGGGCTTAGGGAAAATGTGACAGCTGTGCCAGCTGACCCAGTCCATTGTCCACTGTCCATTGTGTCCATCCCGAGGCGAGGGAGTCTCCTGCATTTAATAAATAAATAGCAGGCGACTGACAGACAGCATCGGGGGCATTTTCATTATCGCAAACGAAAGGGTTCTGTTTCGGTGGGCTCGGCGGCCAAGGCGGCTTGGTCTGGGAAAGCCCTTCCCTGTCCCCTTCGCCTCTCCCGGGCGGTTGCTTAATGATAACAAAACCGGATGGCTACGGCGCTGGGTTGATTACAAGTGGCTGCTCCCTGGGTTTTGCGGGTCAGCCGCAATGCTGACCGCCGCTTTGGTCACTTTTGGCAATTTCCTACAATTGTTGTCGTTGTCTCAACCCTTCCTGGTTCCTTGGCGTCTCTGCAGGGTGGCTGGCTGGGTGACTGGGTGACTGGGTGCCTGGAGTTCGGGGTGGCACTGGAGTTTTGGGGACTGGGCAGCGACACCCCATCAATTTGGCGCGTTGACACATTTATTGGGAGTCTGTGGAATTAGTTTCTGCCTCGAAATGAGGTTGTAGTGCCAGGGCCGTGCCCCAACTCCTGGCCAAATCGATTCGGTGACCACCTGCCCACTCCACGGCGATGGACCTCTGTCATTGATACTGAAACGGTTTTGTCAATGGTTTCGCCGGGGAAACTCGAGAACATTCCTCATCGAGCGAAGCAATATTATAAGATTATCGGTGTCTGGTCGGGCATCCTCGAATTTGTGGCCAGACAAGTGGAAGCGATGCGGAGAAAGCAGATCACTTCCTGTCTTACCCTTCGCCGATTATCTTTTTGTCATTATCGAGGTCTGTTTGCCAAACAGAGATCAGCGGAGCGTGGAAAGAGTTCTGCGCCCTGGGAACTGACCCCGACATCCCAAATCCCTTTCTCTGCCAGCCATACACACGTATAAATAATATATAGATCGCGTTTATTGTCTCGCCTGTCAGCGGAGACCATTAGCCGGGGTTTTCCAACAAATCGCCGCGCACAAAGGCGGAACACTCACATATGCCACGCCATCTTAGCTCCGCATTCTAAACTCAGAACTTCGAGCTCTAACTCTAAACTCTAAACCCTCGAGTCCTAATGATCTTCGGTTCCGGTCCATTCTTGGATACCGTTGCCCCTGCATACAATTTGCCACAAGTCGCCGTGATTAATTAACTCGAATGTCATTTGCATTTGCATTTCCATTACCATTATACCATTACCAAGGCTCATGTTGCGTTCTTGTTCGGATGGCACGAGTAATTTGAGGCGCTCAATTTTTCGACGCATAATTAGGAGAGCGAGAACCGAGGCCTAAGGACCGCTGGCTGAGGAATTGTTTCGGTACACGAGCCACACGACTTTCCTTCACTAATTGTTAACTGGAACAGTTCAAAGGAACTGCTGGAGGAAAGTTCCTCAACAGCCTCCCGCCACGAAGCCTGCCTTCGATCCCTTCCCTTGGAGTGTGGCAAACGAATCGATTTTGGGATATGCTCTAGGGGAAGCTATTTGTTCGAATTTATTAAGTTTTAGCTAATTGTTGGGAGATTATTAACTGTAATTTGGTATGCTGCCTGCTTTTTTGTTTGCTGTATTGTAGGCGAAGTTTCATATTCCTGATGCTAACACCACCCAAGTTACTTGAGGTAACTTTGATGGCAGTGAGATGATTTTAATGATTTTGCTATATGTTCTCAATCACACGGAATCAAAGCCGAGTACTAAATATTACAAAGATGGCCGCAGCAAAACTCGAGTTACATAAGTTTCCCTTGAGAGATCAAGCGGAGGCTAGTCATTTGAGGACCGTATTGTGAAGTTGTACAAAAGAGCTTCAATGGTAAGCAGGGTAAATCAAGTTTCAACAGATATTTCGATCGATCTGCTTTTAACTTTGAAATCCACCTCTGTTCAGCCTGCCTTTGGCCCCATCCCAAAGGAAATCCCAGTAAGTGGTCAGGGGCCACACGAGCCAAGCGACATTCGCCTCCCATTGTTGGTTAATTTATCAAAGACGCAAAAACAGCCAACTCATGCTTAAGTGGAAGGCTGCCTAATGAGTGTGTTCAGTGGTCTCTTCTGGGTGCTTGGAGTCCAGTGTGGTCAGCAGCTGGAAAACGAACACATGTGGCTCATGCCCATGTCCAGTGAAAGGATTCGACTTTGGACTCTGGATTCTGGCTTCTCGATTCTCGATTCAGCCCCGAGTACTGGGACTTGGAAAATAGCAGAGTAAACACACGCCGCACATCCTCATTAATCTCGAGGGGGCGTAGCCTGAATGGGATCGCAGCTCGGGATCTGGAATGGGACTTGGATTGGCTCGCAGGGACCGCAATTGCTCCGGCCTAATACACAACATATTGCAACTTTATGTCCGGGAAACGCGACTCGAAACCCATTCGGTGGCTTGACTTGCGCTTTGTTATTCCAGCATCAATGGCCACAGTCCAGCTAGGTCGGCTTCCCAGCCCCGGAATGGAAAGCAACGAAAATATAATAAGTGGGCACGTGTTTTCGCTCGGTCCACAGGCTACGGGGCATACAAACGATTTGTTTTTCTACGGCCAACAGGCCCTTGGGCCTTCGTCTGGGGTTTGTTTTTACACATAAATATTTGTTTTTATTTGCTTAAGCACAGAATTTGTGTCGTCTTCTGGGGAACGCACACACCACAGCCACGACCACCGCAGATATGTTCGATGAGGAACCGCAGGAGCCTGCCACAGGCGCCAATGGAGGACCAGGACCTCTTAAGCCTTTACAGCTGCCCAACGGAAGTGAAGTCGCAGTTACTCAAAATAGCCTCACATTATCTGCGGTGATCGAGTGTCTACTAGTTGAAAAGTCAGAAAGAGTGCCAAAGCTGCACAGGCTGCAAGATACTTTACTTTGATTTTTTAAACAGTGTAATTTTCAAAGCAATTTAGCAAATTAAGAAAAATATTTAATTTTTAGGTAAATAAATAATGATCATTCTCAAGAAAAAATCATGTACATTTTGTCAAGGTCTTTGAATTTTTAAAATCTTGACAGTGCAATAACCTTATAAAATGTATAGTTTAAATTGGCAAAACATGATCATTTTAATACATATTTTTTTAAATAAAACAAAATTGGCTTACTCAAAGTATTGTTAAGTATTTCATGGTCGTTAGAACTAAACAAGTTTAAAATTTCATGCCATCAGACTGTCCTTCAGACATTTCAGACCCCCCAAACATTTAGGTTTCGTTTTTTTGGTCCCCTAAGATTGTTTTCGTTCGTTCCTTGGCCAACTTGAAAAGTCTAGAGCATCACTTGGTCCAAAACAGTTCCTGTCTTTGAATTGCATAAGCTGATTGATGGGAAAATATACCGATGAGGCGGAACTCGTTGCACAGGCTCGGGGCAGGGTCCTCGTTCTGGATTAGACTAATTTTTAAATGGAATCGCCATCCGCTCGGTTCACACATAGCTGATCTGCTCTGGATCGCAAATCGCAGGACGTAAGCGCTCGGCCCAGAGCCCTGAGCTGTGGGCGTGTGCGGGCCATGGATTTCACACACCGATCTCAGGAGGATCCTGGCCCGATCCCTTGCAGCATGACGAAAGGTAAATTTGTAAACAATTGTGCTAATTAAGCCAGCCCAATAAAAATCGGCTCACGGAGGCTCACGGAGGCTCACGGAGGTTTGAGAGGCTTGAGGGGCCTGAGATCGCCCGGGGAGATCCAGGCGAGCACTTGAACTAAATCCGGTAGCTTAAACGAGTTAAAGGAACTTGAACGGAACTTAATCCCATAAATTTGGGAAAAATACAATTTTAATCAGGTTAATTCGTGTGTAGCGCGACTGTTGCATGGTTTCGGGCCACGGGATCAGTGGCCAGGTAGTCGGCCGAGCGAAAGGATTAGGCCTCTGGCTCTCGGGATCTCGGGGATTTAGCGCAAACAGAGGTGAGTCTGTGTCCCGAACAGGCCCACCTCCCCTGCCTTCCTGCGACATTTTAATTTAATCTCAGATTACGAGCGAACGAGGAGATCGCGGATGGCGGACAGCGGACGGCGGATCGCGGATCGGGATCAGTCCACAGTCCACCAGATTAGGCCACTCCGCCTCCGCCTGCTCGTATATTGCCAAATAGTGCTCGAGCCCGCAGGGGCCAGTTCGATTGCAAAAGTTTCACGTAAATCCATAAGATTAGATGGCTAGATCCCCAGATTTCCACATTCCCTCCCGCGATTAGCCCAATTGTTAGGTCAATTGCCAGATCACTTGAGCGGGGAATGGGAATGGGAACGGAAAACTAGGCCACCGAGCGGTAGGCCCTAGTCCTAGGTAGATCCCAGAAAGCCACTGGTCATGCCCACTAAAGCTAGCAGTGCCTCCGATGATCCCATTCCCGTGATGTCCAGAAGTCCTGAGAAGTCTGCTGGACTAGCTGCGTTGACTTTCGATCCCATGGGAAGACTAAATCTAGCTACTCATGTGTCAGTTTCCATCTCCGATACTCAAATCTATATATAAATAAATGTATAGTTAAGAGTAAAAAGCATGGGTCGCAGCTTTTCAAAAACATAAAAGTTCCTTAAACTAATAAAAGTCACAGGCAACTTACTTATTTATAGAAAGTATATCAGAGTACCACCGTACACATTTTCATATCGTTACTATTTAATACATTAATTTATGATAAATGACAGGTGATGTTAAATAAATATTGGTTGATACTATAGATACATATCTACACCTATAGATACTACATTTTTCGTGGCGATTTGCTGAATTTATATTTTCAGTCGTAATTTAATCGGCAACTACATTTAATTTGGAAACACTTAGTGAGACGTTCCTCCACTCTTATTTCATTACTTTTAAATCGAAACCAGTCAGTTGACCTCTACTTTAGATAAAACCTAGGTAAAGCAGAAGGAGGAACTATTTGGCAGAGGGTTTCATTCGTCAGAAAACGCCTTAATATGAAATAAATTATCAGAACTCACGATCCGATCCTATCCAAGCCGCCACGTGCTGATCTCGCGCTGGCTGAAAGGATTGCCAATCGATCGTGACGCCCCAAAAGGGAAGGGATTAGGACCGTGAGTAAACACTTTCTGATCGCCACGATCCTGGCAAAATGTCAACACAGATCGAAAGAGTTGAGAGCTGCGATCCTGGCAAATCAGATGCGATTTGCGATCGCCTTGGGGTTGAAATATGCACAGGAATAGAGGACGATCATCACGAGGGGATCGCGAATCCTGATTGACACTTTGTGTTGGCCCTCTCACCTGGCTCCGAAAGTGTGTCCCTTTTCTCGCCTGCGATTGGAGTGTGCTCTGCACGTGGCCCATGGACAGGCCACACATTCCCCGCTCGCAGGAGAGCGAGAAGGAGGATCGTCCTTTGTGCGGTTTGGCCCTCCCGTCGTTTGTGGCTGGTTTTCTTGCTTTTTTCCCCGTTTTTTCTGATTTGTTGATCTTTTTAGACAGATATACCCTGTTCTCGCCTTTTTCTGCAATCGATTACAGGAAAATTATGATGTTCCGAAGGATAATCTCGGCTTGCAACATCCAGGAATTGTCTGGCCGAGGGTTATGCATCATTATTTGGCTCACACTTGACATCTCGATTGTTGCCAAAGAAAGGAAATAAAGGCCAAGACAACAAAATGCCAATTAGGCACCTCGTTTTTTGTTCCTTATGTGATCTGTTGAGGATCAGCTTGAAGATCAGCGTTCCCCGGGGAAAACGGAGCTTAGCTGAAACCATTGGAATTGGAGACTGCACATCGATTCCATCCATTTGGCAGCGCCATTTTGCTCCTGAGTTACGAGATTCACATCACGTAAGGGTTGCACAAGGGTTGAACGCTTGGAAGTCATCTCTTAGGGGTGTTGAGCATCAACCCCTTGCCACCCAACCCCCGAAAGTCGAGGAACACGTGTCCATGATTAAATAAAATGTTTGGCAATTCGTCTCGTCAAACTGTAGTGACTCTGCCACCCTGCCATACTCCTTTTTCATTTAGTCCTTGCAGGAAAGAGTGAAATAAACGAGGGAAGTGACAGCATCGATTGGATTTGGGCCAGCTAGTTCTATCACCATGTCGATGATACAGATAAGGAAGGGGTTCAGGAACAATTAAAGCCTCTGGCCACAAAGCTGACCAGAAACAGAGGGATCTTTATGGAATCTAGAAATTCTACTTTGGGCTCACGATGTGAAACCTACTGGAAGTACGGAAAAATCAAACATGAAAATGGGCTAAAATTTGGACCATCCTTAAACATAAATATTTAAATAGAAATTTATAGAGATTTTAAATATCCCACGTCTGATTCGGAATCCTACAATTCAAGTTATAGAAACACGGTAATTGGAAACACGGTAATGTCGAACATGAAAATGGGCTAAAATTTGGAGCATCTTCAAACATAAATATTTAAAAAGAGATTTAAAGAGAATTTAAATACAATTTCATAAAGGTATCCCACGCTTAAATCGGGATCCTACATCTCAAGTTATGGAATCTAGAAATTCCATTTTGGGCTCCCATTCTAAAACCCATTGGAAACACGGTAATATCGAACATGAAAATGGGCTAAAATTTGGACCGTCTTCAAACATAAATATTTAAATAGAGATTTATAGAGATTTTGAATACAAATTCATAAGGGTATCCCACGTCTGATTCGGGATCTTATAATTCAAGTTATGGAAATTCGAAGTACAGTTTTGGGTAACCATACTGAAAAACCATAAAAACACGGTCATATCGAACATGAAAATGGGCTAAAATTTGGACCATCTTTAAACATAAATATTTAAATAGAGATTTAAAGAGAATTTAAATACAATTTTATAAAAGTATCCCACGTCTAAATCGGAATCCTACATCTCAAGTTATGGAATCTAGAAATTCCATTTTGGGCTCCCATTCTAAATCCCGGTAATAACGAACATGAAAATGGGCTAAAAATTGGACCATCTTCAAACATAAATATTTAAATATAGATTTAAAGAGAACTTAAATACAATTTCATAAAGGTATCGCACGTCTAAATCGGAATCCTACATCTCAAGTTATGGAATCTAGAAATTCCATTTTGGGCTCCCATTCTAAATCCCGGTAATAACGAACATGAAAATGGGCTAAAATTTGGACCATCTTCAAACATAAATATTTAAATATAGATTTAAAGAGAACTTAAATACAATTTCATAAAGGTATCGCACGTCTAAATCGGAATCCTACATCTCAAGTTATGGAATCTAGAAATTCCATTTTGGGCTCCCATTCTAAATCCCGGTAATAACGAACATGAAAATGGGCTAAAATTTGGACCATCTTCAAACATAAATATTTAAATATAGATTTAAAGAGAACTTAAATACAATTTCATAAAGGTATCGCACGTCTAAATCGGAATCCTACATCTCAAGTTATGGAATCTAGAAATTCCATTTTGGGCTCCCATTCTGAAACTCATTGGAAACCCGGTAATATCGAACATGAAAATGGGCTAAAATGTTGACCGTCTTCAAAAGTAAATGTTTAGATGCAAATTTAATGAGAATTTTAATACAATTTCATAAAGGTATCCCACGTTTAAATCGGAATCCTACAACTCAAGTTATGGAATCTAGAAATTCCATTTTGGGCTCCCATTTTGGAACCCATTGGAAACACGGTAATGTCGAACATGAAAATGAATGAATACAAATTTTAATATAGGGCATTAGAGCATTCAACCACATTTCCAAAAGGCCTTAATCGGGGCAAATTAAAACTTAAGAAACGTCAGTCCATTTTCAATACAACTCAATTATTATCCGTAAGCATTTTCGATTCGAGACGGACAATTCGTTTAAGATAAAAACTTTTGAATGTCGTTTTTCCCAGATGTTTTGCCAATTCATTTTGGCCAAGCCACAAACGTGTGAACGCCTCGATGATTGGCCAGTAGTAAGTAATCCGTGAGGCCAGGAGTCATTTTTCATTTGCCAAATTTTACAGTTAACACGAAGGACAATGAGGCCTGAAGAAAAAGCAGCTAATATTCTTCGGCGATTCAACGGAAGCAGGAGTCTTATGTGTTTTTTCTGGACACTGGACAATGACGTTTTTATTGATAAAAATTATGCACGCTGGCAAACAAAGGCGAGTCCCAAAAATGTTGGACAACTTGACTCAGCAGAAAAAGCGAAGACGAAGCGATCCGGGGACAAAGGACCTGCTGTCATAATGGCTCAATCAGGCAGCACGACCAAGGATGTACGGTCGGGACTAACGGTACACCCATGGTATGTCCTGGTCTCTTGCCTTTCTGGCATTCTGTTGACACAATGTCTGGCGGACAGAGGAAGCAGCACTGCTGTGGTCACCCAAATGTCATCCATCCGAGGATGTGGAAAAAAGGACATCTACATGGCGACAGCCTCGATGTCGGCTCACTTAAAAAGGATCTTTCAGAGTATTTGCTTAACTGAATCTGCGACTCTAGGTTTGTGTGTGGATGGGTTAACGGTGAATCCTGGGCAGGACACTTTTCGGTGACTTTGATTGGCACCGACATTGTGGGCTAGCCAATGTCAGAAGGATTTCTTTTCAATTAATGCGAAAAATTTTAAAATTTGCGATAAAGAGCTCTAGCTAAACAATATTTATTTAATTTGTGCATTTACCATTTAATACAATAAATCGAATTATTAATCAGAATATTTGAAATACCTCAGTCTGAATTATAATTTTCGGTATTATAAGTGATCGGAATTTTTAATCTCTATTCAATCCTAAATGAATTAACTAACTAAAATTTGACCATAAGATAGCCTTATATAACAATAATGAAAAAACATTTAATTTTGTTAGTGTAGGTGAGCTGGCTGAGCTTTTCCTTACTTCAACTTAACAATAGACAGGTTTCTATCACATTTTAACACCTTTAGGGGTATCTTTCTCTGCCAATGCACTTTGAAAGAATCAATTTTCTTAGCTAATTTTCGGCAGTCACCCAGCAGGATGCCCAAAAGGAACCAACTACTACTTGGATTTTCTTTTGAAATGCTCAACTGTGAAGAGTGGGCGGACTGGAAAGACGCCCATTTCAGCTAACGATTATTTGGCAGAAAATTTGGCAATTCCCTTAAAAAGCAAACAGGATTCTGGCAACGGATTTGCCAGCCAAAGCGTAAAATGCCGTTTAAAACCTTTTTCCCCAGAGGACCTTCGGTATTCTTAGGTAAAGATGACGCGACGCCCTGTTCACTTAAGATTACGAAGATGCAGCCAACCGGAGGTTTGCAGTACAACAGGAGACCCTGTCCCTGTTCACTTGTCGCTACTTACTTTTTAATCCGGCTGAGCTGCATAATTTTCCGTAAAAAGCAAACAATAATCACAACGATGAGCCGTTTCTTGATTGTAGGTTTATGCATTTGGACAATGTGGTATAGGAGAAGCGATTTATGTACAACTATTGACTCTTCTTGATGACGTGCGCCAAGTCGTAGACTCCGCGCACAGCCTTCAGCTTCACGCCGGGCACATCCTGCAGACGGCCCACGCGGCACAGGACGATGTTGTGCTCCTGCAGGTTGTGTCCGATGCCAGGGATGTAGGCCACCATCTCCTTGCCGGTGGAAAGCCGCACCAGGACGCACTTGCGGTTCGCCGAGTTGGGCTTCTTGGGTTTCTTGATCAGCGTCTTCAGGACGACGCCTTTGGCGAAGGGCTTGCCGTCGAGTGGCTGGCGGGGCGGTCGCGTCTTTATGTGCGGCCCACTGCGATGCATCTGCTGCAGCGAGGCCATTCCACGCATGGCGGTCTCAAAGCTGCTCTGGATGGCTGTAAAAGTTGGAGAGAGTTAGAAGTGTTTCTCACAACAAACCCTAAAAAATGCATAAGATCTACCACAGCTAGCGAAATACTATTAAATCATTACCCATTTCATTCTAAATCATGCATTAAACTTTCTGATCTGATTCCTAAGCTCTGGAGGAAGGGAAGATAGGTTCTTCAGCTATTATAGAAAATGCCAAGAAGGTACGATATGATCGTGAAAAGCGTGATTCGGGAAATGCTGGGTTCGAAGTACATGGACTCAAATGAATGCAGAAGTGATCAGTTAAAATAACAAACCGATCTAAAGCACGACTGTACCGGGTGCTATCCCAGAATGGAAACAAAAGGGTCATATTCATGGACAGTTGGTCAGTGATTGACAATGCCCGCTGGTTCTGTGCTATGGCTTCATTGTCCCTCAGCTAATCTCTGTGAAAATCGAGAGTCGGCGACTGGCGACAATAATTGCAGCCAAATGACGCGCAAACCGGCGATTCCGAATCCTGTCAAGCCTTTGGGCCCGAAACAAAGGAGCAGGATCCAACGTTTTCAATTATAAATATGCCAAATGCCCACACAAGCGGCAGGTAATAATTTCCATATGCAGGATTGCCGGACAAACAAATCCGACCGATCTTTTGTCCAGCGACATGTGACCTTTTTTTGCGGTCCAACATGGCCATTGTTCTTGCGCTTTCCGATCCTTTGGGTGCCTGGGTGACAGGTTTTCAATTATTTTTGCAATTAAAAGCGGGGGAGTTGTGGAACCCGGAATGTGCATGTGAAACAGGCAGAGAAAACATTCGCAGGCGAAAAGTGAGGCCGCCACGCGCTGCATAAAGAGTTGCAGTTGGGATCTGTGAAAATGTGTGAAAAGCGGGGGAAAACAAACACTATTGGGCACTCCCGGCTTGTGTGATTTTTCCGCATCACGAAAGGCAAGGGTTGCAAAATGCGCCCAGTCATGGTTTCGGAATGGCGGACCCTCTAAGTAAGATTTCATCCGCACAAAAACCCCAAAAACTTGGCCAGAGTTTGTCTTTAAGTTGTTTAATTTCCACTTACCATGCGAAGTCAACTGTTTCGTAATGCCCAAAGTTTGCCGCAGGAAATTCATGTTTGTGGTGTTGCGTTCAGCTCAAACGTGTTTGCAGAGAGTCCCCGGAGCCGTGGAGCGTGTTTAGCGGCTGTCTAGTTGGTTATTTCTAGCAATTTTAGTCATTAATTGGTTAAAAATAATAAATAAACCAGTCCAATTCGCTTCTAATGTGACTTCAGCCAGCTGTTTTTGTTATCGTTATCGATAACTGCGGGCCTGATGGTTTGTGTACCTGCTAACTGCGGAGGGTGTCTTCGTTACACAAGAGTTGCCAGATGAAGGCGGTGTTTTCGAACTACAAAATCACAGTTTTAAGGATTTACTTTCTCTTTAATTTCAAAATTCGCATATATATGTTTTAAACTCAGTTGTCCATGAACTTAAAAATAGTTTAGGATGTTTTTCTTTTCGGTTTTGTGGGTTATGTCCTCACGATACGAAGTCGGGTGGTTAGTCACATTTCGAAATGTATTATATTAATGCTAAATAGTTGTTTGCCTTACGAGTAACTTAAAGAGCTTATCCTAATTGAACTAATCAATTCGAGTCGTTGACGCTTACACGGTAATAAATAAATAACACTATGCTACAGGGCTTAGGCGAGATGCTAATTGGACCCCTGGGGTTCGCAAAAAAATTACACTAAGTCAATCAGTAAAAAAAATCAAAATAATATTTCTACTGACTATCTGGCCGGCAGTAACGAGAAAAGAGCTTAATATTAATTCTTATCAGCTATATTCGAATCAAATTAGTATTTGATTATTTATTAATGATTAATTAATGAAACATAATTAGCTTTAGCGTTGAACGACTAAGCTTTAAATCGTTTTGTTTCAAAAAATAGTCCTCCAATTTCAAACTAGTGAAATTTTCTTATTAAACGAAATTCAATTTTTTGGTTCTAGCTCAAAACTACTTTCATGTATCAAAAATGTTTTGGAAAACTTAACAGCTAAGATTCGAGTGTTTTTCAACTGCTCTGCCGGCCTGTTCTATGAATAAGCTAATAATACACATCGAGTTTGGCCTCCTTAAACCTAGTTGAAGCTGTCTGTAGTTGTATGGGGAAACTGTTATCGCTTGGTTCTAGAGCTCCTGCGGCTGCCCCTCCTCTTGGAAGCCATCCCACCACCTAACCATCCAAGCATCACACCTCAATACTGTTCAGACTGCCCGAGGAGATGTTGTCCGTGTGGCTGCCCAGTCGCGTTCTCTTGATCATCGCTCTGCTGGGCATCGGGGATCTCTGGACCCGGGGGCTCCCCGGCACGATGGGTATGCCCACCAGGCCACCCGGATGCCCGGGATGGTGGTGCAGGTGCTGGTGGTGAGGCGGCAGGTTGTTGTTGTTGTTGTGGTGGCTCAAATTCAGGTTGAGATTGCTGTGGCTATTGTGCACCGGCTGCTGCTGCTGGCTGCCCGAGGAGCGACGTTGCCGCCTCAGAGAGGGAATCCTCGTGGGCGTGGGAGTGCCCTCCTCGTGATGGTAGCCCCCGCCTGGCTGCTGGTGGCCCCTCACACTGCGCTCCATCATCGGCGAGGGCTGGTGGGTGGGCGACTGCTGGTAGTAGGCGGAGTGCGGCGGCACTGGCGGCGCCTGCTGGTGGAAGTCCATCCGCTTGTGCATCAGGGTGGGAGTTCCGGGCGGATGATACGGCTGGGCATGATGGAGGCCATTCTGATGCAGGCCACAGTTGGTCTGTGGAGCGTTCAAAGGGACATTTGTTAATGGTATGCATAAGACGAGCAGTGGGTCGTGGCTTCTTGGGTAAATGAGCATGACAATGTGGACAAAACAATCTCGGCTGGGGGTTGGCTTTTCCTGGTTGACGGAAGAGGCGAGATAATAGCACACGGCACTTGAACTAAAATCACCATGCGAAGTTTAATATAGGTTCAAATAGTAGTATTCAATAGCGTCCGTGTGCTATTATTTTCGACCTCGACGGCAGGCTTACTTGGCCAGCATGGTTGGTGGGTTTCTTGGGCAGCGGGGGCAGCGGCTTGGTGGGCGCCTCCAGGCTTTGCGGATCCTGCGGCTCCTGGTCTAGTTTCTGGTGGAGATTCAGTTTGACAGCCTCGTCGCAGGCCTCTAAGGTTTCGCAGGAGGAGGAGGCCACCGTCGGTAGTCGCGTGTCCTCCTCGCCGTCCTCATCAAGTTGCTCCTCCGCATTCGGCTGCTCCGGGGCCAGATCTCTGGCAATGCAGTTGCCATTTCCGGTGCCATTCCCATTTCCGTTCGCCAGCGGCGGCAGGAAACGTAGCTCCATCACGTTGCGGTTCTGGAACATTGGACGCGAACATTGGCGGGCGGATCGGAACGGATCGAATTGAATCTCTACCAGAGACTTCAGATTTGGCAGAATAACCAAGCGAAAGAGACAGAGACAGCGAGAGAAAGGGCAAGCGAGACAGAGATATCACACTCGGAGGGGTGATTACAATTTCAGTTTGAAATTTGGATTTGAATTTGAATTTTGACCAACTAACCAGCGAAAAGTCTTGGATGAAGCTGTGTGAAAAGTGGGCTCGGTGTAGGTCCCGAAAGTGCAGGGCTTACCTTATCGGAGCCCGTTTCCTGGGCCAGCGGATTGGGTGTGATGTTCATCCGGGGAATCACCCCGTTGAGGCGCCTCACATCGCCACTCTTGTGGTGTCCGCCCACTCCCAGCACGGCGGAGGTCACAAAGTCCGCTTGGATGTGCTCCAATTGCGGCTTGTTCTCATCTGTGGAGGGGAATAGCACTGTTATAATGGAAACTTTATACTACTATGCTTGACTTACCCTCGGGTTGGCTGTTCTCCCGCCTCTTGAGACACATGCAGGCCACCAAGGAGGCGATGAGGAGCAGAAGTCCTCCGCCGGCGGCTCCTGCAATCACGGGATACATGGAGTTTTGCTGCTGATCCGCTGTCTTATTGCCGGGCACTGGGGTGGATGAAGTGGAAGCAGTGTGTCCATGGGGCTCTAAAAGAAAGGAAAGTGTTAATAAAGCTAAGTGTAAGGGGAAGGAGGAATGTTTGAATTGCTCACTTTTGGTCCTCGATTGTCTTATTGCACTGAATTCAGAGGCTGCGTCGGCGTTAAAGGACTGCAATTTGAACTCGTAGGCGATGCCGGGTCGAAGCAGATCTATTTGGAAGCTCCTGCTCCTCCCATCGTCCACCGTGGCCTTCAGGTACTCTGCAGCCGAGTCCGCCGGCCTATAGTAGGCGTAATAACCATCGATACTCTCACTTTGGCCCGAGGAAACCAGCGACCAATGGAGCACTACGGTGGACTCGCTAATGGCCTCCACCTCGCGCAGTTCGGGAACCGGTAGATTCGACTTGGCCGTGCCGTTTTGCAGGAAGAACTTGAGGGAGGTATTCCCCTCCTTGTTGTCATTGTTCGAGTAGACAGCCACGATCCGGAAGCGATAGTACTTCCCCGCCGTCAGGCCCGTCACCGAGGAGGTGAAGTTCTTGGGCGGATTGCCCATCTCGTACTCCCGGTCCCTGTTGCGCTGTCGCCAATGGTTAGTCCCCGATCCCGGCCCGGATCCGTAGTTGTTTCCGTACGGAATATTGTCGCTAGTCGTCTGCCAGTTCTCCCGCCGATTCTTCCCGTCGCCCAAGCGACGATATTGCACCTTGAAGAAGGTGATCTGCAGGCCCGAGTTTTGGGGCACACTCCAGCGCAGCATTACGGACTCGTCCGACAACCGGGTGACATTGGGTCGCGATGGAGGCACCATGCTGGCTGAAATTGTATTACATATAACGATTGTAAATCCATTATTATAATAGATACATATTTAAGCAATATGTTCTTATCAATACATTATTTATATTTAAAGCATGCGCTTAACAGTTTTAAAATGCATTTTGTATCACTCATTCGTCCTTTCGTATAGGATTTAGTAGAATTTACACCATAATTTTAGGAGGGTTTAAATAAAATGGAAATGCTTTCAATAAAATAAAACACTTGTGTCTCCGCTAAATGCGGTGTGTGCATCCGCTTGCGTCAGCAGAGACATTTTATTTCAGTATGACCATGTATGAGGAACTGGTATTAAAAGTATATTGCCTAGAGCCGCATGGTGTACTTGCTCGGGGACGCCGCGGTCACACTGATTTCGAGTGAAAATGTGTGCGTGTTGATTTATTTATTGAGCGGCGCTTTGCGTTTATTTATTAATATTTATTAAGTGCAAATACTTTACCCACACCATAGCGAATAAAGTGCAATATAGAATTGGGGGCCGTATGTCGAGTGCGGGGGAGAGGAACGCGGCGACTAAGAAAAAAGACTCGACTCACACTGACGCACACTAACGCACTGGCGCGCGCTTTGCTGCGTCTGTGTGCGTGCGTGTGCTAGTGGCTGTGTGTGTATAAGTGTATCGCGCGAAGAGGGCGAGCAAGAAGAAGCAGGGACTCAAGTGAAAAACTCAAAACAAACTCAAATGTCGGCGCAGGGCGAAGGGGGCGGAGCAGGCGGTGGGGGCGGGGCTGGCTCCGACGGCGGTGGCGGCGGCGGCAATGCAGGCCAGAGCTCCACCGGAGGCGGCACAGTGGTCGTGACCAACGGAGGCAGTGCATCCGCGAAGAACCAGCTGCAACTCACCCCGCGCTTCACCGCCGAGGAGAAGGAGGTGCTGTACGGCCTGTTCCATCTGCACGAGGAGGTCATCGACATCAAGCACCGAAAGAAGCAGCGCAACAAGTACTCCGTCCGGGAAACGTGGGACAAGATCGTCAAGGACTTCAACTCGCATCCTCATGTGAGCGCCATGCGGAACATCAAGCAGATCCAGAAGTTCTGGCTCAACTCGAGGTGCGCGTGGTGTAGATGAGGCACTCCCAATCTGCCATCAAATCCAAATGACAACCCCTGACTAATCATTTCCCCTCTCCTTACTAGGCTCCGCAAGCAGTATCCGTACAGGGACGGCAGCTCCTCCAATCTCAACTCTGGCAGCGCCAAGATCAGCTCCGTATCCGTGTCCGTCGCATCAGCAGTACCGCAGCAGCAGCAACAACAACAGCAGCTCCACCAGCAGCACGACGGCGTAAAGGTGGAGCCGGAGTACCAGATTAGTCCCGATGCTTCCGAGCACAATCCCCAGGCGGACACCTTCGACGAGATCGAGATGGATGCCAACGATGTGAGCGAGATCGACGAGGATCCCATGGAGCAGCAACAGCAACAGCAGCAGGAGGCCCAAGCCCAAGCCCAGGCTCAGGCCCAGGCCCAGGCGCAGGCTCAAGTGCAATCGGCTGCCGCCGAGATGCAGAAAATGCAACAGGTGAACGCGGTGGCGGTGGCGGCAGCGGCGGCGGCCAATGCCACCATGATCAACACGCACCAGATTAACGTGGACCAGATCAGTGCGGAGAAGCTGACCCTGAACGACCTACTGCACTTCAAGACAACGCGCCCCCGCGAGGAAATTATTCTGCAGATCAAGCACCCAGCAGAGGGTACTGGTGAGATGGGAAACCTACGTTTGAGAGTCCTTCTTCCAACTAAAACCCTCTTCCATGTCTAGCCACCCAAATCCACACCATACCCGCCGCGCCGCAGCAGCACCCGATGGCCACCATCACCGCCGGCGGCTACAACCAGCAGATCATCAGCGAGATAAAGCCGCAGCAGATAACTTTGGCCCAGTACCAGGCTCAGCAGCAACAGCAGGCTCAAGCGCAGGCCCAGGCTCAAGCTCAAGCTCAGGCACAGGCTCAAGCCCAGGCACAGGCTCAACAGCTCGCCCAGCAGCAGCTGGCGGCCGCTCAGCACCAGCAGCTGGCCGCCGCCGTCCAAGTGCACCACCAGCAGCAGCAGCAACAACAGGCTGCCGTTGCCGTCCAGCAGCAACAACAAGCAGCAGCGGCGGCGGCGGCAGTCAAGATGCAACTGACGGCTGCCACGCCCACGTTCACCTTCAGCGCCCTGCCCACGGTGACGGCAGCGACGACGGTGCCTACTGCAGTTCCAGTGCCCGTGGCCACCGCTTCATCGGCTTCCGGGAACTCGGCGGCAGTGAATACATCCACAGCCTCCTCAGTGAGTATCAACAATACGAGTCTGGGCGGAGGAGGAGGAGGCAATGGAGTCACCAATTCGCCCACTGCCGCAGCGGACAGCTTTGAGGAGCGGATGAACTACTTCAAGATCCGCGAGGCCGAGCTGCGCTGCAAGGAGCAGCAGCTTTCCACGGAGGCCAAGCGCATTGAGCTCAACAAGGCGCAGGACGAACTCAAGTACATGAGGGAGGTGCATCGCCTGCGAGTCGAGGAGCTCAAGATGAAGATACGCATCCTGCAGAAAGAGGAGGAACAGCTGCGCAAGAACTCCAACTCATGAGATCTGGAGGACATCAGCGATGCCGACGAGGAGGACGAGGGCACGGATGCCTTCTTGGATCGCTTCACCCATGGGGGCTTCTAGTTTTAAGTGTAAAATTACCATCTACACCTACCCTAAATCACGAACCCCCAATCCCAAATTCCACATCCCAACTTCCACTTTCCCACTTTCCACACATACAATTTTTTTTGTTTAGGTTTTTCTTATAGTTGTCGCGGGGCGGGGGACACCGGTGCGACTTTAGTCCACCGCTGGCCAGGATTACCGACTAAGCCATCACTAATTGTAAATCGCAATCAATCAATAATTATACATACACACAAAACACACAGAAAAATATAGAGGGCGTGGCCGGCAAATCCACGATGAAAACTTAGAAAAGTACATTTTTTAAGAGGGGTCTTAACTTTAAGAGATAAGATTAGAAAAGTATTGATCGAAAGGTGCGAATAAAATGAACATAAAGTTAGCAAAATAGTATAGTGGTTTGCGTAACGGACTCGCAAACGACAATTTGAGAGGTTTTGTGCAAAAACAATGTTTGAAATATTTGAGTAGTTGTAAAATGTCCGTGCTTTGCACTTACCCTTGTACTTCCGCCTGCCGCCCTTGTTTTTGGACCCTCCAGAGGGCGTCGACGAGGATCCCATGCCGCCGTTCGACTCGTGCACTGGCCACATGGGAACTCCGCCAAGTGGTTCTTCGTCCTCGCCAGTGATTTCCAGGGGATTCACGCGCAGGATGTTGCCCTTGCTGGTCTGCAGGAGATCGGGACAACTTGGTCAGACCTGACGGCACTGTAAACCCTTCACTCCAAAACTCACCTCTCCCAAAGTGTTCTTTGCAAAGCACTGAACCACGCCGGCGTGGCGCTTTTGAACACGCTTCAGCTGTAGGCTTTGGTTAAACACAATGGCCTCCGGATCATTGGTGGCGTCCTCTCCGTTTATGAGCCAGTAAATTTCCGGCTCTGGATTACCGGTGGCGCGGCAAGCCAAGGTCAGCGGACTACTCTCGTTCGTCAGCGTGGCAGCAGGTCCACTCGAAATTGTGGGTCGCTGCAGGACACTCAAGTTGATGGTGTGATCGATGGGTGGTGCAATGCCATTGTCCAGCATGCAGATGTAGGAGCCCTGATCCTCGGGCTTCAGATCGGTGATTTGCAAGCCGTATGGCAAGATCTTGCTCCTATTGTTGTAGATCCCCACCACGTTGGGACTACTCCAGATGACCCTGGGCCTGGGGGATCCAACGCCGGGACACTCCAGCACCACCGTTTCCCCGGGACGAGCCGAGTACTCGGTGGGTGGGCGTTGTAGGAAGTACGGTGGCGTCCTATCCGTGTAGTCCACCCTCAGCTCAATTGTTTGGGGGAGCCTCAGCTCATCGCCCGTTATGGAGTTTGTGGCCACACACGAGTAGTTACCCGCATCCTTGGCGGTGACCATGTCCAGAACCAGTGCCCCCGCTGCTCCAGGCAGCAATTCCGACTGGGGCAGCTTCTTGTTGTTCCTGTAGAAGCTCCAGATGGCCGGCGGATTGGATATAACGCTGCCGCAACGGATGAGCAGGCAGTTCTTGGGCGCCACACTCCAGCGGATGGAGCCCCTAGAGCCCACGGGGGCCAGACCGCCGTCCAGAGCAATCGAGACCAGGGCCAGGCGCGCGGGCGTGGAGGCCAGGGCGCCGGGACCGTACCAAGCCACGCACTGGTAGTCGCCCGCCGTTTGGGCACTCACATAGATCCGGAGTCTCCAGGCCAGACCCTCGTTGCCGCTGGTTACATTGTATCCGTCCGAGGGGCTGAGATACCGATAGGGTTCAGGCTCGATGGAGCCACTGCGTCTAAACCGCCATTCCAGGCGATCCGGTTTCAGGTTCAGCTCGCACTCGAAGACCACCTCGTCCCCCTTGGGAGCCACCGCCGATTCGGGAGCTCGCTCGAACCGAACGCCCAGGTTGGCTCCTGAGGAGTTACCACTGTCGCTGGCAGGGATTGTGCGTATACTGATGGTCAGTAGGAGGACCACAACTAGTCTGATTCCAGCCATCTCTGAGGTGGGTCTGCGGAAGGAAAAGCATCGATGTGAAAGGGTTAGGATAGCTTATATTCAATGTGGTAATAGTATTATATTGGCAATATTACATGGTATTATGGTAGTAGTTTAGAAGTCTCCCAAGTACCGCAGCTCAGCCAGATGACTCTAATACCCCATTCCCACCTGTTCTGGAGATATCCCTGATCACTTGACATGCGAGGAATGCGACAGCCTCTTGGGCCCTACTGTACCATTCAATCTGCTCCTGCTGCCGCTGCTGCTGGGGCAGCTACTGCTCCAACTGCCACAAAAGGGGGCGTGGCAACGGAAGCAGTCGGGCCAGGCAGTGTGCCATTTAAACTGGAGCTCCAGCGCCTTCTCCATCTCCGCGGACCCAAGGACTCGTCGTCCCGGGCCCAGATTGTTAATGGCGTGTCATTATTATGAGCTGCCCTGCCCTGTTTTTAAGAAGGGACAGGGCAGGAAGGATGGGAGGATGTGGATCCAGAACGGGTTGGACGAGCGTCTGGCCTGCGACAGTTTGGGGGCCCTTGATTTGAAATTTAAACGATGCCACAACACAAAAGCGCGCGCGGAATTCCAGGAAAACGGCCGCCCAGTCGTTAGGGATCCACCTCGGTCCTGCCCCGCGGTTACTCCTCCTCCTTTTCCTGCACCTCGAATCCGAGATCTCGTACAGATAAACAAATAATATCTCAGTTATGGGATGTATGAGCGAAAAATATATAGGAAATGCTGGCGCATAACTATTAACTATTCACTTCAGCGAAATCCACAGACTAGTATACCCAACAATAAAACAAGTATTAACATTTGAAACGTCGGGCAGAATTTTCTCCCAGTGCATCAGTCACTGCAGCGAAGCTCCTGACGCACATAAATCGCAAAGCGGCTCCCATTTGATAGTCATTATTGGTCCGAAGGCGCGTGCAGCTGCCCTGCTGCTGTTGCTGTGCTGTTGCATATGTTGCTGCTGGTGGTGGCCACTTGTTAACCCAAGGAGCACACTGCAAACCGGACTGCCTACACACGGGCAATCGAAGCGCAAATGCAACAGCAGCAGCAACAGCAACACGGAGTCAAAAAACCAGCTCGACGCTGATTTAAAACATCTGACAACAAAAGTAAAGCGCGAAATTGACGCAGGTTTCTGTTTCTGTGCCTGCCCCTCCAGCAATCCGCATTCGCATCCAGAGCTCCAGCCTCAGCCCCAGCCCCAGCCATATCCACATCCACTTGTTGCTGTTGCTGGTTGCGTGTGTTGAAAATTAATGCGCATTCCTGGGCCAACAGCAACACAGGCTGGAAAACAAAACAAAAACCCCACAACTACAGAACGTCTGAAAACTGAAGCAGAGGAAATGAATGGGGCTTGTGCTGCAAGAATCCATAAAAAAAGTGGAAAAAGAGTCAACAAACCAGCAGAACGAAGATGTCTGGGACAGATGCGCTGCCATTAGCCCGCACTGAGAGAAAAATGCACACGATACGGTGACCAATTCGATCGGTAACATGTCAGCAAGATATGGTCCATTACAGATAAAAAAGCAAAAAGAAGACTTCACATAAAAAAATGTTCAAAAGTGAAGATTATATGAGTGAAAACTTCAATTTCATATTATTCTGATATAGCTTACACATTTTTAAATTTAAAATTATTAGAGAGGTACTTAGGGGTTCTTGTCAAAAGCTTGTACTAAGCATCGGATTATTGGCGAAAATGGTTTTGAATATTCCTTTATTGAAGTTATCTTAGAAACTAATATTACTTTTTCGCATTCTCTCTCGCACTTTCTTTTCATTTTAAACATTTTTTTTCACTGTACATAGGGGGAAGTGAATTGGTTAACCTTTAAATAAAATGCAAGACACAATAATCTGTAATTTCAACCATATGTATTCACTGTATGTTAACTTTGCGAAGGGTTTTGTAAGTATTTTGACTAAAAAAAGTTAATGGACAGGAAATTTGAAGGCCTTTGGAATTATACAACACTGTTCCTAACCCATTTAGCACTTTTTGAAAATGACAACATTTTGTAAAAGTCTAATTATTTTACCTTTGGTCCAAAGCTTAGAAACACAAATTTTGCATTCAAAAAGTTTATAAACTTATAGTTTAGTTTTGCTAAAAATTATAAAAAAAATGTAAGCAAAATTGTTTTAGAAAAATTCTAAAATATGTATGCCGACTTCCCAATTAATTTTGATAATATTTCTACTCCATAAGTATGCTGTTTACTTCATTTACAAACGAGGGCATGATAAATATTCTTTTGCATGTGCTTCATCGCGGTTTGCTATGCTAGTCAGTCCCAAAAATCACTTTTCATTCATGATTCATTGGTTAGTCTCCTGTGAAAGAGATGAATTAACGATGGGTTTTGGCTGAAGGTGGTGACTGGATATGACAATAATAAATATCAGAGGCTATTTGGGAAATCTCTTCCGAGAAGGGAAAGCCCAAAAGCATTTTCCACTCTCCACGGTTGTTACTTTTTAGTTTTAATAACATATTAATATTGTTCTTAAAATGTAAATATTATTCCTTATTTTGAATTAATAATCCAGAGGCTCCGCTGTCTGTTGGCAGCACAATTATTGGTTGCTTGTTTTTGGGCCACAAGTTATTTGATCAGCCATGGACAACGACAGCCTCCTTTTGTTGACCCATTTGACGATCTATTCACGGACTTCACAAGGCGCGACTAAGAAGGGTTATTGATCAAGGTTAGATGCCAAATTAAATGGCATTAATAAATGACAAATAAATATGTTGAGCGATGTTCTCGATCATAAAAAACTATCACCGGCGATACACTGAGCGAATGGAACTAGGCACATGTTATTGTCGTGCAAAAATTATTTATGGTTATCACTAGCTTTTAGAAAGTCCAAGTTTTTTCCCCCAACTAATGAGCTGAAACGATTTTGCTATACTTAAATTAAATGACAAGCATTTTTAGACAGAGTCGGCCTCTATTTTGCTCTTAATATAGATTCGGAAGTAACAGCCGTGAAATCTGCGATCTTGGTTAAGTCTTTCGCTTCTTTGTTCAGCTTTGTAATATGAGAAATGTATGAATTCAAATGGTGTTTTGTTTCTTGTTGTGTACTATCTTAGTGGCTGTCTGTTTGCCTGTCAAAAATTAGCATAAAACTGTTAGAAAAGGCATTCAGCGATGGCCTGGGCGTGGCGCCCAGCGTTTGAGACAATTGAATTGAATAGCGGAAGAGGGGAGGGTCTTCAGATCTAGAGAAGGTCTCGGGTCTCGGGCCACAGGTCTCAGGTCTCAGATCTTGGCTCTGGGTCTGGGTCTGGGATCCCAGGCCATAGACCGTGTGTAAGTTCATTAAATAAGTGCGAGGCGTAACGAAGCAACATCTACGATGGTGGTTGAACTCATCTATTTGAATTGCTGTTGTCATAAGAGCTACCCCTTTCCCCAAGACGAAGACGAATAGGAATACAAATACGAGTCCCAATCCCGATCCCCCTGATCCCGTACTGCATTTGGCCATTAGCAGCGGCAGTTAACAGATTGTAAAACACTAACACCTGCTGCAAGTTGTCGTTGTTTTGCGTTCGGTGTCTTGTGGCTGCTGCTACACCGGGTTCAATAAAACCTGAGAGCCAGTTCATCATCATCACTGCGATCATCAGCAACAGTTGCTGGCAGAAAAGGAGCAATAGAAGAATCACGACCTACAAGACCCCCAATCAACAATCACCAATCACCAATCACAGTGGCAGATGATTAAGGCAGACCCGTCTGGGGTTATTAAATTCCGCGAGAGAAAATTGTGGTCTACTTATTGGAACAGCAGTTTTGCAGAGTCACCCCTAAAAGTCACGATGGTGAGCTTAACAAATAATAAACGTTGAATTATCTCAGGTGAATTTTAAACAATATTTTGCTGAGGGAAAGACGGTCATATTATTATTAAAGCTTATCAAAATCACATGTCATGACACTAATACAATTTAAAGTCTTCCCATTACCCGCTTTTTGTCATGGTCATTTCCTTCAGTGGGCTTCAGTGTTCCACTGCGGAGGGTCTTCACTGTATGCACACACATACCGACACACACGGGCAGAAGAAATCGGCGAAAATTCTTCAGCAATGGAACCTGTTTTGCCAACCAGAGAGGAGAAGCAGCAGCTGAAATCTTCTTTTAAGCGCGACCGGAACCGGAGCCCAAAAACAAGATGCCAAGCTAAGCTACACACCACACACACACAACCACAGAGGAATCCAGCAAAGAGAGAGGGAGACAACAGGAGCGCCTCTTCTTCGAACAAGTGGCGCCCAACGTGGGGCCCTAGCTTCCCCTTAAAGAAGATGACGTGAAACAAAGAACTTCGAAGGCAGTGCTTGCATTTGCAAAGAAATATCATTGCTTATGCATTACCCTGAATTTGCATCCGATCGCTGTTAGAAAATACTTTCTCTCAGTGCATGGCCTTTTTGGAGGACAGGTTAAGCGCCAGGGCGGTGACGCAGAAGGTGAAGAAACTCGCATGTAAACGAGTTCGAAATCTGCATTCCACCGACAGCCAACAGGATTTCTACCGCGGCTCAAAGGAGGATGATCATCCTTATGATGATCTTCGAGATCATAATGATCCCAATGATGAAGAAGCTGGATGGGCTTGCCCCACCTGTTTCTGTTGCAATTCTGGCTCGCAACGAAATGAAATGGTTTAGGATGGCATAGAATGGAATGAGTTCGGCTGGGATGGGATGTCGATGGGATCGAATAGGATGGGACGGGATGAGGGGACCTCAACCTCACCACCCCCTTCCTCCTGATTGGCCTAATATATTAGCCCGAGAGTGCGTGGGCCCTAAAAACGATTTGTATGGGCTAGGAGCCAGCACCAAAAGACACTGTTCAGTTCGAAACTGGAGTCAGGGTTACGGCCATATGGGTGCGGGATCGAAGCTGCACGCCCACCAACCGGAGTTTGGGTTTGGAGACCGGGAAACACAAAAGGGGATGCAATCATATTTTGTATTCTTCTCTTGAGTTGCGTGGGCGCCGCGGTCAGGATTAAGATTAGCAGTTTAGTTACCTTTTGTACTTTTTGTCACTCGTTGATCCCTCCGTCTCTTTCTTCTGCTGTATTGCCGTCCTTTTTCAGTCAGATCTGCCGCCCTAGAGCTGCATTTTGCCGCTGTCAACTGTAAATAGGCAGAAAAAGAATCAAAACGTTATGGGTATACATAAATATTGAAAATAGACGACACTTTTAATGAATTTTAAAATAATTGAGGCCTAAAGTGGCACAAAAAGCTCGGCGACAGCAAATAAATGCGAAGCCTATAAATAAAACACAAGAAACTTGGAGAGTGGATGGGTAAAAAAGAGCTGACACGTGCGAGTGAATAAGACTAAAAGCATTGGGGTTAGTCAAACCATTTGGATTATATGTTTTTAAAGAAATAAAAATCTTACATTGGATGTATTTACATGCCCATGTCTTATCTTCATACCTCTGTTGGGATAAAAGAGTTGCTTACTATCTGTTTTTCATATAACCAGATCTTTCAATATTTCACGGCCTTAAAGAGTTTTCGATGTCTTTAAAAAATCTTCAGACCAAATCGCACGCCATAAAACTAATTCCCCCTCGGAATACCCCTCGTACCTGGGGCTAAACCGAAAACTCCCCTTCAGTGTTTGCCTGTCCATTTAAAAAGACATAAAACTAAGACCACGACCGAGAACACAAGAATTCCCCAATGAACAAATGTCATAAATATCCCGAAAATACAAATTTCCAAGCGAGTGGCTAAAAATTATGCCAAAAAGCACATAAATAATAACGAAAGGAGCACGAGAGGAGGCGAAGTCTTTCGATTTCCATCCAATACTTTTAATTAATTTACGCGATGCTCCCACATTTCTCTGGAACTTCGGCCACCCACCCACACACACACACAGTTGTTGGGCTATAATTTCTCTAGAATTTTTGAAAAGACGCCAAGTCGAACAGGGTCCAAAAACACAAAAAAAAAACTTTAAAAAAGTAAACAGCACAAAAATGTAGAAGAGAACAATATAAATAAAACGAGCGCCACCCCAAAAAGCCGCTTTTGTGTGTATTGGTGAGTGACAGTTGTCATTTTTCATAAATATTTTCCAATTTTCCAAAAGCCAAGTGAGAAATGAACGATGAAAACAGACACAAAACAGGGCAATCCATTGGGGTTATTACGGCAGGTCTTCAGGTGGCAGTCCATGCCGTCCCTTGATTTCTTCATGAATAATTTCATAACTTTTATGGCGCTTGTCAGTCATCATGAGGCGATAATGGCAGCAAATAGAATCAAGTTTGAGTCGTGATAAATAAATTTGGAATTTTATGGGCGCCAACTTAAGTGAATTCTAAAAAGACTGCTTTTAAATTAATAAGTTTATGGCGCAATTTTTAAAATGACGACTTAATTAGGGCTGTTAAATTTGATTATTCGCACAGGCCAGTTTAAAAATCAGATATAAAACCTAAAAGATCCCAGTAAAAGTTAAGTTTGTCACTGGTCCAGTTATGAAGTCAGACCTTCTAAGGTCCGCAATATTTCAAATTGATCTTCGTTTACTGAGAATTTTCGACGCCAGCTGCACATATAATATTTCGTACCGGCGTTTTTGCAGAATTGCCAGCAGTTTGCCGCAGCAGCAACATGTTGCCGCGGGGCAGTCGCATGTTGCTGATGTCGCGCTGCTGCGATGACTCACTCTCGTCTTTGTTTGCCGGCTGACCGAGCAAATTAGAAATGGGTGCAACTGCAGCAAAATAAGTGACAGCAAAGCTTTTCAGCCCGACGCCGGCATCTCGAGAATCCCACAGATGCCCAACTGCCGCTGCCTCTTACTTGTGCCATAATTAATGTGCAATTTCTCCGGCCGCCTGCGCCGCCTTTTCCCTTTTCCCATTTCTTCTTAGTATTATAAGCCGCCCTGCAGCAAACGACATTTGAGCCAATTTTCCCGCTGCTCGCATTCCACGGGTGAAAGCCATCGACATCCACATTCCCATTTCAATTTACTTACACATTCACATTTCACATTTCACAGCAGTACGCGCCATTCTGCCAAATGCAAAATGCAGAAAAAGAGACTCATATACAAATAAGAAACGACACTCGGAAAGGAAGTGGGCTGCTTTTGGGCATCGAAGACTCGACTACCCTGGATTTTTCCGATTTTCTCATGTAAATCCCTAAAAATTCTATCTCACCATACCAGTTTCATTATCTACCAAGATTTTGTAAAATATTTTCACATATGTGTCGGTCCGATTTGCACATATCCTTCATTAACAATTGTGCTCCATGCTTGCAGAGCGTGCTTCATATACAAAACTGGGCATCGACGACTCGACTCCGATGAAAATAATGCCTTTCTCGGTTAAATCCTTGAAAATCGATCTCATCATACGAATTCACTGCAATATCACCATTTAAGCATGTTCTATATAATGTTTTCACATTTGTTTCGGATTGACTTGCACATATCCCTGCTTAAACAGGGTATTATGCTGCACAGCATGCTTGCGGAGCATGCTTCGAAATTTATGCGTTGCCTGATTTGAGCGGAGAGTCTGGGCTTTGGGATCTGGCTGGGGGAACTGCGCTTTTCGATGCCTTGGATGGGATTTGGGTGGCTCGAGTCCAGTTTTGAATATCGTTCAATTTGCAATCTGTCTCCCTCTCTTTCTCGCTCCGACTTGCTTTCAGCGATCGGCCTGGCATTCCTTGTTTTCCTTTCCTGCTTTTTCGGCTCATGGCAAGTCTTATCCATTTTCGATGGCCCCCAAAGGCCCGCCGTCTCCCTCATTTGCATGCCTGTTATAAATTTTTCAAATACTTGTCTTGGGCTGCCCTCGTTGTTTTTTTTATGGCCCACCATGTTTAGTGATTGCTATCTTTGTCATTGTTGTTTTTCTTTTGGGCCTGGCTCTTTCGTTGCAATTTATTTGATTTTCATTGCATTAAATTTTCAGCGCCGTCTCACTCTTGGCTTTTGTTTTCCTGGTGGTGCGTTGCCATAATTTGCTGTCTCCCTTCTGGTTTGCCTCGATTGTGATCTTGGAATTTCAATTTGAGTTTCGTTTCTTGGCTTTTGCGCAATTCTGCTGTCTGCATTTCGGGGGGAATTCTTCGGGTGTTCGGCCTCTGGTCTTCTGGTCTCCAGTCTTCGGGTCTTCGGGTCTTCTGGTTTTCCACCTAACAAGCTTGTCGAGCCATTTATCATAAACATTCGTCAGCTGTCCCACGCCCCTCGGGAAATTCCTGCCCCGTCATTAAGATATTTTTGTTTTTGGGCTTTTCCATCTCTATTTCCATCTCGCCCTGCAGCTAGGCCCAAATGCCGGCCTCTGAAGTAACCAAACGATATGGCCTCTCTTTTACTAGCCCCCTTTTCCGACTACAGTGGCGGAGAAGACAACTACAAAATCAAAATCAACAACTAATCAAAAATAAAAATGGAGTATGGTCTTAGAAGATTTTTATGATATGATATATAAGGAAAGTAAAACCACTTAAAATGAATTTTTTAAGCTTTAATATTAATAATGTTTAAGCCCAAACGTACCTTTTCTGCCAGTGTACATGGCCAGCTTAATACTTTCAAGCTTTTGCGACCGCTTTTCGAACAGCTTTTCATCGGGAGTTGAGTTACATGTGGGCGCCCTAATGGTCAGAGATTATATTTCCCCGCATTTCCCCGCTTTCCCGCGACTAATGAGTCTCCTAAGCTGCTCTGCCCCCACAGAAACGCTGGCAAATGTGCAAATTAATATGAAATTCATCAACGGGAAAATATCAACTAATTTGGCAACGAACAGGAAATGCAAGACTGTCGCATGTGGGGCAAGCGTATAAAAAATGAACATCTCATTTCTTCGCGCGACAAAAACGCCCGGGAAAACTGAAAAACCGAAATATAAAAAATATTCAAAAATAAAGGAAAGGAAGAAGCCAGCACACACCTTGTGCTGCCCTCTCTACACTCGTGGTAATTTTTGATCGCACTCTGGCGTCGGTTTTGTTTTTCTTCTTGCTGGGTTGGCAGGCGGCCACAAAAGTCGCCGCTTTTCCTATACGTTTTCCATTTTCATTTCGCCACTAGCCGGGTGGCATCCAAATTGGCCCACATTTGGCTGCATTTTCAATTTTCCTCTCGGTTTTCCCTCGGTCTCCCGAGCACAGTGATCGCCAGCAAATTGGATTTGCGGCTTTGGAGTGGGAGAATTGCCATTCCTGAGGGGTTTTTAATTGAAAATACCAAAAAGGGTGGGTGGGAAAATGTCAAGCAATAATTGCACCGAATGTTAAAATTATTATTTAATTTTTAGCTTGTCGTTTTCTTCAAAACATTTAACTTTTTTTAAGTATTACCCATAGTTCTAGCTCGACCTGGGGTTGCTTCCTCTCTTTAGCTTTCGGACGCCTTAATTTGCGTCACAATTTGTGCTTCCCTTTTCTGTAGCTTTGTTCTTCTTTTTGTTTTTGTTCAAGGTAATTCAAAACGCGCGCCAACTTCTTCGATTACCTGCGGGCCAGACAATGGTCACCATTTCCCATTGTTGGTCTTCCCCCTCGACGGCCCAATCGTCCCGCTCGTTCTGAAGTCCCCTTAATGTGTTCATTAATTTTAATTATGCATAAATAGTCGGTGTCAAAAGAACAAGGGAACAACAGCAAGCAGTCGAGAATAAAATTAACAAAAATTTGGAGAAATAAACATCACGCATAAAATTTGATACCAGCAATATTCAGATAAATGGGAGTGGCATTTCTGGGGTTTGGGCTGTAAGGCACGCGATTCGGCAAGAGGCGAAAATGCCAGAGGGCAGAAGCCGGCCAAGTGTTCTGGGGGTCTAGCGACTAACGGATACCCCCTACTTTCGATTAGGCTATCAGGTAGCCATCAAAGTCAGGGAGCATGCACTATGCCAGAAAAGAGTACCGAATGTGTAAAAGGAAAAGTCTGCAGCTAAATATCGACTAACAGATACCCCCTACTTCCGAATGTGCTATTAGGTAACCATTGAAAGCAGGGAGAATGCTCTATGCGAAAGAGTACTAAGTGTGTATTAAGAAAATCTGCTTTAAATAAAATACCAGAATGTGCAAGTACTCGCCGGTGGTCCCGCAACCCATTTACCCGACTACTTACCCATCGAAACCGAGGGCGAAGTCTGAGTCTGCCCACTCACTCACTTGGAAAAAGGAACGTGCAGCGGTGTCGCCTTACAATTCCGTACCATAAATTTCGCGAGGCTCGGGTTTTGCACACTTTTCTTTTCGGCAGACAGACGCAGCGCAGTATGTTGGCGACTGAAATCCAAGCTTCTCCGCCGCGGATTCCGTCATCGATGGCCAGCCGAAAATTGATGTTGGCAAAATAAACCCAGAGATCACAACAACTCAATTGGTCTGGCCGAAAGTAAACAAAACGTGCAATCAACAAAGGGGAGATGCAAATTAATTATACAATTAAGCACGCGTCGCGGTTCGTTATTTGTTGTTCTACCCGCTTTTTGTCGCACTAATAAGCATAAAGCAAGAACATTACGATAAATTACAGCGTCTAATGGCTATTTGGGCATTTGGGAAGATGACAAAGTGGGCTGAGCGATGATGATTATACTTAAATCGTAAAAACGGAAGTCAGTATTGTTTGGATAGATAATGCATTAAATATGGACTAGGAATCCCGTATTACGGACAACTATTACGGACAATTCTTAGTTAAACACCAAACGAGTTACTCATATGACATGGATGGGCAAACGTAGGCTTTCAGAACTTTCGCGTCTTGAAGATCGTATGGGATGGCTCATGAAAGACGCGCTGCAATGGCATAAAGAAGTGAAGATTTCCTTTCTGTCTCGAGTTGGTTTCCCATGAAAAATGCAATTGATGCAGAAATTCAGACACGTAGGCGCAATGGGGCGTGGCAGACAGAAATAAACACGAGCGGAAGGTGGGAGAAAAGGAAGGAGAAAGAGAAGAAAGCGAAGCGGAAGAAGAGAAGAGTTACGAAATCGGAGGGGAGAAGCAGAAGAATTCCAATTCTACATTGTAGAATCTACACTGGCTTGCGATACATTTGAGTTTTTCTTCTCTGAGTGCTTTTCGCACCCCTCCCCCTCTCCGTAACTCCCCTGCAAAGGCCCCCTTTTCCGCCCCCCCAGCCCCCTCTCACCTGAGGCGGCTCCGCCTTTGTGTCGCTCTGTTTTTATTGCTGTGCGACGCTCTTTCAGTTTTATTAGATCATATTATCTATTTTCGGGCACGACAAATTTGTAATTTAGATCAACCAGCAGTGGCGTCGGTCGCCTGGGGAGGGGGTCACTTTCAGTGGGTTGCCTACGGTTATGGGCTCCTAATTAATTGGCATTTTGGCCTTTAATTGAAGCAAGCGCGGCTTAGCGGTGCGTGAAAGGGGTGCTGCTGTCATAGAAGGGGTTTCGGGGCTCAATGGGCGGGTTGCCCCAATTTGTGGCCTGGCTGCTTGATTGAATGATTGAACATTGCTGAACGCATTTGATTTGATGAACGATTCCGAAAAAAGAGGCAAGCCTGTGGGGCACGAAGAGTGGCCAAACTGGGGGGATCGTTTTCGGTTTCATTTTCAGCTTCTTCTGGTCGGTTTGTTTTTCACATGAAATGCAATAAACCCAATTTAATTTTTGTTTTTATTTGTTTCGCTTATTTACTCGAGCGGACGGACGTGTGTGTTTTGGGCCCCCTCCCGGCCTCCACTCCCCCAAGTTAGCCTCGCGGGCCAAGGGATTTCTTATCAGACCCCCGGAATCAATGGACAACAACGTTTTTATCACGTAACAACGAAAAGCCAAACAACAAAAAATAACTAAGCACACAAAAGAATTAGAAATTTAAAGTACAAACAGAAGTTCTCATTTTTCGGGGTTCATTGAATGCTCTGGATTTTTCGGGTGGGGGCCGAACCCAACCGCCTTTAACTGGTTGACCCGCCTCAGGGATCTGGAGCGCGATATCGTATGTGGGCATGGTACAATGGGGTCCTTAGTTCCTACGATGCTGCTACTTTTTACTTCCATTTCGTTATTTGTTTGGTATTATTCGATACTGCTTTGTGGTACCCCAACGTTTTTGGGCGTACTAATACCCATTTATAAATGCAACCATTGACTACAATCAGTGTGTACGTTGAACAAATTCCAAGCCATTGTAGCCAGAAGTTCTAATTCTTCAGTGTACATGGTGGAAGTTTCGGTTGCCAATGGGTTCCGAAAAGGTAACATACTTGGGAGGAACAGCAGAAGTGCTTCCTTTACAGCTGGCAGAGCTCTCCAGTCCGGAAATGGTTCCTTGCCTTTCCTGAAGGAATCTATCCGCAAATCCCCTTTGACCGAATGCTCCTCCTGCCCTTCGGAAGAGCCGAGGGAAGAAGTGGGGTCCGGTCAAGAGTCGGAAACAATTAGCGGACCAAGGGAGTGCGGGGCAGGTACGGGGCTTGGAGTCTGCTCCGATGCCCAATGATCGCGGTAAGCGATGCCTTGGAATGCAGTTCGGATTTCCAGTGAAATGAAGCGGGAAGCCAGAGGACGGTGGGGCGGTCGCAGGGCATTGAAACAGCAACAGAAACAGAGACACAATCGATGAAAAGGTTGCCCTGGGTCTCTGGACCCGCGTCTTTGTCTTCCTCCTAGCCGTTGGTATGCGCTTCAAGGTGAGCCGAAGACCAGGGACAAACTACGAAACTACAAAAATTCGAGACAGGGGGAACAAAAAATGACAAACGTGACCGTGGGTCGACGCGGCTCGCTATCTACGTACAAGCCGCATATATATGTATATTTTACCCTTCCCTCCGTCTGGCCCTTATGCAAATGCGGATGCAGCAGCCACTGTTTGGAGCCCCTCATCATCCCGGCCTGCACGCCCACCTTTCTTCTCCTCGACTACGGTCGAACTTGGACGAGGTGAACTTTCCACACACAGAGGCAGGCATGATGGCCACCTAAAGGAGATTCGGATCGGGCAAACCCACACACTTTGACTACTGTTTCTGTAATCTCAATCTGATCTCTGCTCGGGTCCTCTAGTCGGTTTTCACTGTACCACATTGTTTGTAATAAAGCAGTTAAGAACGCAGCGTCTCTTTCCCACTCGCTCGCCCATCTCCCATTGCCAGGTAGCTGCTTCGGACCCCACCCCCTGCTTTTTTCCTACGTGGGCGATGCTACCCATTTACCCATCTCCCGATCCCGGGATTTTGAACTTTGTGCGGCGTCTGCTTATGAATGAAATCCGTTTGAACCTCTCCTAAGACTCGGCTACCATTTTACCGATTTCCATGAATGAACGTGCCAGAGCAGAGGAAAATTGGTGGTGATGGAGCGGCTGGCCGGGGGTCACGGTTCATTGCCCAGTGCAGATGCCAAATCGGCTCACTCCCCCATGCCACACCACACCGCCCTCTCCACCCACTCCACCCTCTCCACCCATTGCGTTTCGATTGAGTGAGCAAATTGATCCTCCAATTAGGGAAAAAACTGAAACAACTAGACTTGGGGCGAACGACATCAGCTCGGGGCTCCACGGTGATCGATGTTTGAACTTCTGCCTTCGAAACGGGTGCAAAGGGTGAAGCTCGCGGGTTAAATGTGTGTCGGCCCCGTTAGGGAGATACTGTTACACATTGGCCAACACATTCGCTATTTGGCTAATCACTTCTCTAAACCGGTGCAGACTTTCAAAAATCAAATGAAAGAAAACCGGGAGAAAGACAAGAAAATACCAAGCTGGTAGCGATCGCCCTCCTCTCCGTCCTCAAAAAGCCTGCTTTCCACTCACGCAGCCGCGAATTCGATACCCTGTAGATTCGATCTGCGGCGGGGTATACCACACCTATGTACCTTCGACTGAAAAACACAAGTGCAAGTGCTCAAAGGTCATGAGGGCGGGCCTAGGTACTTATTAAAGTTTTTAGTAAGGCCATTAGCAAGACCTCTTTACGAACTCTGACTTATCCGAGGTCTCCACTCAGACTCCAATTAACAAATTCTTCAGCAAGGTCAAGGTATGGAGCACAAAATAGGTTTGTATTTCCCAGTTAAGTACCCCACATCACTATCTACTATATCATTAAGATCCCTACATCATTAGTCCTTTCAAGTTAAAATATTAGGTTTCAAGTAGGATTTTTGTTAAAAGGCTTTATAGTGCTTCAAAGGGCATATTCCCTTCTGCCAGGATGATCCCAAACACCTCGTCGCCCTCATAGGTATCCCAAAGTCCGCATATGGCGTCTCGGGAGCCTTAACTTATTTCCAGATCTGGCATATCATGAACGCTGATCTATGACTCGACTTGGCCTGCGAATGGAGCTCGGAGCTCGGAGCTCGGAGCTTGGATCTCGGATCTGAGATCTCGGAATGGAACGCTCGCGTTCGCTGACTTGGCTTCGAACCCATTTTCTAATTGCCCCACGGTGGCCGCGGAATGTCTGCCTATTCATTCGCGGTCTCCTACTCCCCATGTTACTGCTCACTCTGGTATGTGTTTATTTCGATTCGTTTCGTTTTTCCTGTTTCCACGCAGGTTTAATTACCACATAGAGGGGGCTTCAGGCTCCGAGACGTGCAAAGTTCGAATCGGCATTGGAATCTCGGCTTTCAGCATTTGCATGGATCTCCCGCGATCGAGGAGAAGCAAAGGAGGGGTTATGGCCGTAGAAATGCCGATCGTCTGCTATTTTAATTGAGTTCACAAATGTTCTGAACCGAACCCCATTCACAGCCGGCGGTCGCCCCCTTTTTTCCACCATCTAATGCTGACAGCTACGTGCTGAGCCAGCTATCTTCCCTCCGCCGCTCCTGGCCCTGGGAAGCCCAGTGATTTCATGGTTGCTTAGTCGGAAATCAAAGCAGTTCGATTATTCAATATTTTCACAGTGCTTGTGGGAAATTAATACATCACCGTGGCCCCGGGCCGCCCATCCCGGGACCCCAAGTCCCCTCGGATCCCGGGACTCCCTTCTGGGGAAGGCTCTAATTAAAAACTGCTTGATACAGGTGTGCGCCGGAGAAAAAGTTGAAAGCCGCACTCTAATCCATCAAACAGTTTTGGCTCTACGTCGCTCCATTGATTAACCAAAAGTTTTCCATTGGGGTCGGTGGAGATCATGTGATGCCCAGCCACCGGATTCCGATCTCAGGGTCTTCTATACAGCCCATCTGTACGTCTGCAACCTCTCAGGAACCCACTGATATAATGTTGCCTCGGGTATTTGTGAAACTTCATGGTCCCTAATCAACAAATCAACGTTAAAGTAACTACTTTACACTCGGAAATCGAAGTCGATGGATTAGTTTCAGACAGTATTCCACAACTCATTCACAATATTTCCCCATCCGAGACTCCTAGACCTTCTTGGTAAGCCCTCTTGTGCGAGGAGAGCCGTTTAAAATTGGTTTTATAGACCAGGCACCAGCCGATCTCCGCTCAAGATATCAACATCCGCACGTCCCTCCGAGTCTTGGGTTCACGTTTTTCGGTGAGCACTTGCCGGAGTTCCTGAATCACTGAGCACGACGGAGGCCGAGGAGGAGGCTACCTGGGCATTGTTGCTGCGATTCCCTACCTGTGTCAATGTCAGACTCCAGCGCTAAATTGTCGCTTATTAAATGTCTCTCGTCCCGCCGACGAGCCACTTTATCAAAACTCCCGAGGGCGGAGATGCCGGAGAGACAGGAGGTAAGGGAGGAAGGGCGGAGGTAGCCGAATTCCACGTAACCGTGGTGTTGTCGTCTGCGGCCCATTGTCGAAAATTATGACTTGTTTTGGGATCGGAGTGCAAATAGCCCACTTCCTGTCTGTCTCCGTCCGCCATCCCGGCCTCTCTGCTCGCCGGCAGCCCATCTGCCTCGGTCCGCCGGTGATTTGGAGTGTCGCCGCTCCAAAATGCCGTTGTCATCGTCACGGACCGCCGATGTCCCCGCTGATAAGGAGTGCTGCGCTCGGAAACGGGGGACATCTATTTATGCACTACTGTCTTTGTCTTCGTCTCGGTGGCCCTTCAAACTACTGCGGTTGGTTCTGGATTGCTGGTGACAGTGCTCCCCATGAAGGCATTCGATGCTTCTCCGGTCACTGTTTGGGGAACATCGCGGCAATCGCTGTGCACACAACACAATCTGTTGATCCAACATAATGGTTAATGGGTCAGTTTTACTAATGGCATACTTAGCTAACAATAATCAAGTGCAAACATTACTCTTTGTATGCTTGTTTCTACTCAATAGTTACTGTTTTGATTACCGTTTTTGTCATACATTTACCAAAATATATATTTTTTTAGCCGCCTTTGGGTCATAACTTGGACAAACAGAGGGCTACCAATAGAAGGCCGACTGTTCTGCACGGCTTTTAATCTAGGCTAACTACTGCCATCACTTTAGGTCTTGAGCAGTTTTCACACTTTTCACAGGACTTCATTTAAATTACAATCCATTATTTGGATTGGTATTTTTGTAACAAGCCATATAGCATCGGCTTTTTCTGTTTATCAATACCCAAGTATCAGTTGCAAAGTATTTTCATTGCCTACGCGATAAGCTAGGAATCTACGAGTCCGGCACTCGCCTCACCTCGCCTCCACGAAACCCAGAATTTGGGGACCCGTGGGCGTGGCATCATTTAGAAGAACATATGTGATCACATTACGTTGCCGGCAGCCGGCTTGTAGTGCGCTTCCGTTTGCTAGCCCCGATTCTTCTTTGCCATCATTTGTCTTCTCTGTCGGAGCTAATTTGCCGCTGATGCAAAGGCGCCGCTTGAAGAAAAAGAGCCAAGTTGGGCCAAGACGCCTCCCATACCCACAGCCATTCCCAATCCGAATCGGAATCCGGGCCAATTCAGCCTGCAATTACACTTCCGCTGGGGAGGGCGAAGATCAGCGGAGCAGAGGCGAGGAGGAACACAGCCCCTCCTCCGAACGAAACCTCCCATTCATGCCGTCTCCGCGTTTCAGGCTCATTCACAAGACTCAGAGTCGAGCCGAGAGTTCAGGCATTCATTCACTCACCCATTCACGTTGATTGCCACCTTTTCCCCGATCTTTGCCTCCTGCCCCACGGCAGCCTCTTGTGCTCCAGTGATTAGTCTGTGCTAATGAACAGGCGGCGGCGGCTACCTAGCAAAAAATACAAAAACCAAATCAAAAGAAGAAACACATCCATGAAGACCCGCCGAGACCAAGAAAAAACCCCGAAAAAGACACAAAACTCAGAAAGCTCAGAAAACACAGAAAAAGAGCAGAAAAAGCGAGACAAAGTTGCACGAAAGCGGCAGACAAACAGAAATCAAATCCAATTTATGTTTTCAGCATTAATCATAATTTCTTGGGGGCCCACTTCGGCGTGGCGTGAAATAATTTTTATACGCCGTTTTTACGGAACCAAAATCCGTTTCGGAATCGAAAGCAAAATCAAAATCAAAACCGAAACCGAAACCGAAGTCCCAAAAAGTCCCAGGGGGAAAAGGTGTCAATGTCTAATTTTGATGGCGAATGCACTCGGAGCATTCTGTTTTCCTCATCAGACTGTGAGATATGGCAGAATGTGGCCGGGCTGGAAACTAGATCAGTGGATCGGTATTAATGGAGTGCGAGCACCGATCGCGATCGTTTTGGCCATGAAATTTGAGTGCCAAGAATGGGAATGGGAAAATGATGGTCCAGATCTTTGGGTTTGACTATACGCATTATGCGCGATATGTAGGTAAACGTATTTACAATATGAGGATAGTACAGGATCGTTCCTTTCTCCGGGCACTAACCATGGGTGGCCTCATCTGTTGGTATGCTTCGAGGGGTTCTGTTGCATCTAAGCCCTGTGCTGAGCATCCCAATTATCTCGTTTTATGCTAAACCATTCCAAGTGATTTCATTATAGATCGATTCCCCGGCGGAAAGGACCTGTTCTAGGCCAGTTTCGGATCGGTAGCTCGTCGGAGAGGCAGTTGGCGTGGACCCCACATCGTAAACGGACCTCTGATTTCGGGGGCGGGGGTCGCGAGGCTGGGCCACTTGAAAAGCAATTTTTTGAAATTTATTTTCCATTTATCGCTTTATTTATTTTCTACCTTCTTTCAGTGTGGCCCTGCCTGTCGGCTCCCCTCGCCACCAGCTCACCTGGTCTATCTGCTTATGCGCTTAGAGTTGCAGCCAAGGAGCCCAGGAAGATGACGAGGTGGATGGCTTAGGATTGGGTTTGTGCTTGGGATGCGGAATGGGAATGGGAACGATGACGGTGATGATGATGATGATGCTGCTCGGAGTGTTTATTTTTGTTTGGACGCAGAGACCTTTTTATTTGTCTGCATTTTGGAAGAGGAACCAGACGACGGAGCGAAGGAACTGTGTCTCAATGGGCCACAATCGAAAGTAATAATGAAATCCCATCAACAACGAGACAAAGGCTCTCTGACCATCTTCTCGAACTCCCCCCTCCCGAACCCATTCCACTGCCATTCCCATTCCCATTCCCATCGCCTTCCCTTTTTGGCCTGCAGAATGAGACGACGACACTTGCCTTGATTTTTATTGTTGGGCTTTTCCCCTGCCCTTTGATTTATCGCTAGCGGGAACGGGCAGGAAAATGGGAATGCTCTCGGTATTGGTTTTGGCCATGGGTCGAGGCCGGTTCTCTGGATACGTCTCTGTATCTGTATCTCTTTTTCGCCCAGATGATCTTGTTCTGCGACCAGCTGCCTGTTGCATTCCGCTCTCTCACCTCTTGCCAATGGCAACAACACAACAAAATGTGCGTGCCCAAGCTACAGGTGGACTGGGCTAGCAGGGAACCCGCGTACTGCCTCCAATTTACTTATTTAAATGTGTTTTAAAAAAGCTAAGATTAGTAAGTGCCCTTAAGTATAGTGTAGTACATGCACAGCGAGCACAGAGAGAAGTCTGACGTTCTCATCAGAGTTGAAAATGTTCTTGAAAATATTACGAAATTTTTGAAGTTGAAAGGGTTTTTACTGTGATTTTACATTATACCGCAATAACTATACTTACTTAAAAGTTGTTAAATACACTCTGTTTTTTCTCTTCCCACCATTTCATTGTAATAACAACGAACGTTCTCAATCCAAGAACAATGTGCTTGAATATTTCTCTCTGTGTGTGCATGTGTGCTATCGAGGCCCCACTGTAGTTGGGCCAGCTCCCCCGGCTGCCCATCCTCTCCCCAACTCGGGGTTCTATTCTGGTGCTTAGCACACAGTCAGTTCATTAATGTTATCAGCGGGCAAAAAAGGGGATGAAGGATGGTCTTTAGAGCACCCCTGCCCCCGACCCCGTCCCCCTCAGGCTGACAGGTTTGGTTCCCCACTTTTCTGGTTTGTGTACGCGCTGAGTTTGATGTGCAGCACTTGTTGTTGCTTTTGCCGGGGGCCCGCTGACACGCAAAAGTAACGGCAATTGGCAATTGGCCATTGGCCATCGCCTGGTGGCCAAAAAAGGACATGTCCACATGGCCATCGCGAAAAACTTGTCAACTGGAATCGGTCGATATGGCAGTGGTTTTTCTGGGGGCGGGGGTGAGTCTGCCTGATTTACCGACTTTTACGGACTGTACTGACCAGATGAACTACTTTCGAGCCACTGGCTGTGTACCGTTTCAAAGACTCACCTGTTGGCTTTTCTGCAATTTCGAAGGGCAGGTAACTCCTCACGCGGTACACGCGGCCGGTTCTCTCCCTCCGCTCTCCCCCTGTCGCACGCTAAACGAACGGTAAATATTTTGATTAGATTTTGGTGATCACTTGAGGCGGCATTCTTGCGATTTTTCCCATTGAACAAAAAAGAAAAAACAAAAAAACAAGTAGTAAAAGAACAATGCGAGCCGAGAGGAAGGGCAGCCCAAATAAAATAAACCTATTAAGATTTTATGGCATTTTCAAAGCCTTTCAAGCAGACACACGGGAACACGGCGATTGATTGGCATCGCATCGGGTTAAAATGGATTTCGTGGCTCTTAGTCACATCCGCCGAATGCGCGACGTACGACATACGATCCCGTATCTGAGGATCGCTATAGGCTACTACTGGCGAACACACTCGGGAATTATTGATGTGCCACCGGCAGGGACCGTAATTTATAGTTATTAGGTGCGTTCTACGCGACGCCGCAGCCTTTTTAGCCGGTTGCCGTTTTAAAAATAAAAACAAACTTGGCACACGCACTTTTCTCGCTCGCTCTCTGCTCGCGGGGACTCTCGACTCTCGAGACTTTCGCACTGGTGACTTCTCAAAACCAGGTTCACCTTCCGGCCACCAAGGGGCACTCACAGGGTGGTTGTAACAGCCAAAAAAAAGGGTAAATAGGGCTCAAAGGGCTGTGATGTACCGCTCGATATAGCGCACTCGTTCTCCGCACACAGCACACAGCACACAGCACACACGTCTTTCTTGGTCGGCGGCGCGAAGCGAAGTGAAGTGAGCATGGGAATGGGTATGGGAATGGACTCGGCTGCTCAGCTGAGTGCCGAGACGAGACCACCGGAGAGGAGAGCGGGGCAGAGCGGAGGAGGGGCGCGCAGCCGAAGAGCGCAGAGAGCGGGGCAGAGCGACCGGGAGGCTGCGCGAGAGGCTTCGGAGAGGGGTCCTCGTCCTGGTGGCTCCCCAACCACTCCACCCTACCACCCACCGTTACGCTGCCCATTTCAAGAGCGGTCTGCGTTAGAATTTCAAATTACCTTGATTATTATAAGCACAAAATCCTTAAAATTCTGCAACAACTGTTATTAATGTTAATGTTAATTTATGACTGAAAAAGTCGAACACAACTGTTATTTGGAAACTTTCTGGAAAGTCAATATATGTAATAGTTCTTATAAAATAACTGTTTTTTTCGTTCCCTGGCTTTCACTATCTCGTATGTTCGATGTACCATGTAGTAAATATTAAAACATTTTCAAATGACAGTTCTATACAACATCACTTTTATATAAAAGTATAACAATAAGTTTTATTTTATGACTGAAAAAAGTCTTACATAACTGTTGTTTGGAGACCTTTACTGGAATAGTCAATGAACAATGCAATGGTTCCTAGGAAATACCAGTTATTTTTGGTCCTGCTCTCACTGTTTCATATGTACATTGTACAATGTAGTAGATATTAAAACATATTCAAATTGATACGAGTTAGTATGAGTAGTTATTGAGTCATCCGTTGGCCTGCCTGACCTAATTAGAGTTCTTGTAATTCTCAGTCACCCTACCTCGCAAAAAAGGAAGGTTGATATTATGCTGGGATGACCCACCCACTCCCGCAATTAAACGCACGCCAAAGTGTTGTTGATTTCATTTTAATATATCTTCTGCTGTTGCTTTTATCCACTCAACGGTTTTCGTACGTCACAATAGTTGCATTCATAGTATTTCATGTATCATTATGTGGTATCAATTGGTATTTAATTAATAACTTGTGTGTGTGTGTAGGGCCAATTTCCGATTTCCAACATTTTACACTGGGCTCACAAAAAAAAGAGTCGTAGTCATAGTTACAGCTAGAGACTAAATTATAATTAAAATGCCTTCACTATTGTGGTTGTTGTGGTTGCAGTTGGCTAGTATGCGTTGTTGTTGCTCGAGTTAGTTAGTTAGTTAGTTCTTAGGGTTCTAGGCTTTATCTGTATTATATGCATTAGTTGCATTATTGTTTCTGTTTCGTTTCACTTCTCGCACGGCGCTTTTGTTAAATAAATGTTTGTGATATTCGTTTTTCTCTTGCTACAATCTTTAACCTAGACTTAAGGATCGAGAAGCAATGCAGCATGTAGTAGAAGTGATCGTTTATCTCTTTTTTTGTTTTAATATAATCCTTTCGTCATATAATATTCAATTTTTTTGTTTTGCTTGGCTTATGCATATGTTGTATATATAAAAATTGTTTTTCTTTTGTTTCATTTGTTAATTTTTAATTAAAAAGCTAATTTCGGTTGCTGGATGTGTCCTCAGACGACTGGCGGTTCGGTTCCTCCCAGGGGTTCGTCGTTACTGGTGTAAACAATAAACAGGTAAAGGAAATTAACAATAAATTAAGGAAAATATATGTAAATCATAATAAAAATAAACAAAAGAAGGTCAAAGAAACTGAAATAATTATATAATTTGTGCCTTTAGAGTCGTGTAAAAGTTGGCTAAAAGCTTCGCTAAACTGCATTTTCAGACTTTGCCTCAACGCGAAGAACTCTCGTTCTCCATTCATTCGGTATCAATATTTACTGATCCTATAATACATTTAAATATATTATCCATGTTTATCGGACTTTCAACATTTATATTTGTGTATACGTAAGAATAAGAGAGCAACTGTGCTTTTCTTTATCAAAACGTCTAGATATTAATCTTGGATAATAAATAATATTGTTCTACGGCTCAAGTCGTCTGTTTGAGATCAGGTTAAAATAAATGCATTTAAATAATCGCCACTTATGTATAACTTATGGGTATTCTGTATGAAACTGAAACACAATGTTTTGTAATAATATAGTAATATTATTGCTATGGTCACCAAGCAGGATCATTTTGACTAGATTTAAAGAGATATTAGAGATTCAGAATCGCAGGATAGATTGCACATATATCGAGGGATCTTCCCATAGCATATATTCGTGTTCGATTATCTACCTACGCCAGAGTTTTCTACCTATTAATAAGTGGCGCCCAGGTGAGTTCAGCATATAGCTTCGGAGTTGTATTTCCTGAGCTTGGCTTTGAGGCGAAAACAATCCAGCTAAAAGTGGCTAATACTAGATAAGATCTGTAACAATACCATATACAGATGAGTATTCCGCATATGTTCTATTCTGTGCTAACTAATTTACTATGAAAAAAAAACACGCTTAGAGTCTTGGTATTCTTTGGGATCGCTTAACACTAGTCGATTATCTATGTTCGTTCATCTGACTGCGGTTCTAACTGTACTTTGTATAGTATAACATGATATTCTGCAATGATATGGCACGATAATTTCAGTGGTAACACACCCAAATACTTTTGACTATTTGGTTATGCAGCTTGACACTTACTAGACTATATTTTTCAATGGAAAATACTTTTCTTAACTGAACGAATATTTTTCTATGTAATCAAATATTCCCTGTAAACTTTGTTGAAGTTTTATATAACATTGGAACGCAGTTAGATAACTAACTAGAAATGGTCAAATATGATAGCCCGAGGACCTGGGCTTAAGTGTCATAGCCGCTTTTGTATTTGGTTAACAAAAATGGAAGAAGATTCCTTTCATGTTTAGGTAAGGGGTACAGTTGCCAATAGTCAACTGACAGCGATTAACGATTGCCCTATCTGGTTCTTTATCGTTCCCGTTGCGACGCCGATAAATCGAGCTTAGCTAGGCGCAGGCAACAGACACAGGGATATCACCGATAAGCGGCAACTCAAGAGGACTATCGAAAGTCTAAGCGATAGCGAAAGTACCACTTGGTGCGCCTTGTTGGTGGGGAAGTCGTTGATCTTGGGACGCGGATAGAAAATATGCACCGGTGGCGGTTGATCCAGCTCGTCGAAGAAACTCAGATCCCTGCCAACCATATGGTTGTCCATATCTACATCATTACCGATCTCCTGGTAAACGAGGCTCGAAGGACTCCAGAGACTAATTGCGGCAGGCAGGCAGGAGGATTAAGACGTTACGAAGGCGCGGGATTTTATCTTGGAAGAGATGGAAATTACTTACGCGGGACACACGTTGGCATTCACTCCATTGATGGCAGCTGAACTTAGGTTAATTTGGCCCACGGTTTCGCCCTCGACCACTACAATGCAGCCGTTAAAGTTATCTTTGTAGCGGAAGCCCGTAAAACCCGCGACATCCGGAGCGCCACCTGGGAAAGAGAGCGGGTGAATCAGTATAAAATGGAAATACATTGCAGAAGGATTGAGGATTTGGGACACTGACCGACAAACACATTGCCCGGCAGCTTCATTGCCTTATTGAGGGTGGGTCGGGTGTCGCCCGTGTCCAGAATTTGGTCGACCTCCAGCATGGCGGTGTTCTCATCCCTCTTGGCGATCACAATGTGTCGCTCGCCGTTGTCCACGCGGATATCGCTGTTCCGGATCACCGCCTCTTCGCCATCGAGTCTCATGGAGTACTCCACATAGCCATCGACCACGGCAGCGGCGATGAAGTCCTGTCCGGTGTACTCCGCTCCGGCCTCCTGGCCCCACCAGAACAGCAGACCGTTCGGCTTGTTGGTGGTGAAGACGATGCCTATCGAGGAATACGATTGCTCCAGGGCGGGTTGGAAGTGGCTGCGATTCAGCTCCACGTATCCATCGCCGCGGAACGAGGCATTGAAGCCCAGCTGGAGGTCTGTAAGGGAACCAAGGTGAGATTTGTGAGCTTGCTTACTCCTTGGGGGGTTGACTCACGATTCTGGCAGTGTTTGCCGCTGAAGCCGAAGGGACAGGAGCATATGGCCAGATTCTCCTGCTCGCTGCAGCTTCCTCCGTTTTCACAGGGATCGCTGGCACAAGGAGCCAACTCCTGCCGTTCACTCTCGTGGACCGTTGGGGATGGAGGCAGAACTGGTGGCTCATTGTCAACGCCTTCCCCTTCGCCACCTATCTCATTCGTCTCCTCGCAATTCTGGATGTTCGCCGCATCCTTGATGTCCGCCAACAGGTTAACGGCCTTTTGGAAATTGTACAGCTTGGAGATGCAGCCGTCGAAGCCCTTGGTGATGTTCACATCCCTGTTGATCTTGACCGTCGACCGATCGTAGCCACCCACATAGAGGGGTGTTTTGAGGGACAGAATGCGATCTGTTCCCGGGGCCTTGGCCTTGGCCTTTCGCTCTGGTCCATCGCCCACCCGGAGAATGCCCTCGTTCAGGCGACGTCTTATCTCGATTCTTGTCCAGCGGTTCAGGGGCAACGGGTCCGCCGATCGCACCACCACGGGATCCAAACGGGCGGCCGTGTTAATCAGCAGCTCCACGTGGCCACCGCGCAGTACCAGCGCCAGGTAATCGCCGCTGGGCAAACTGGACTCGGCCGTGTACAAAATCAAAGAGTCCTCCAAACTTGAGGGACGCACGGACAGTGTGATGTTTACTTTGGTGACCTTGGGAGTTCTAGGGTGAGCAAGGAAGCAGGGAATATATATTGACATGGGGAATTAATAGATATTGAGATATGACTACTAACCCGTAGGCCGCAAAGCTGTTGTCCTTGAACTTGAGGCTGTGCTCGTTCAAAATCTCATTGTACTGGCACCGATCTCCGGCTCTGTTGAGGGGGCACAGGCACTCGATGTCGTTCTCCGTGTTCTCACAGCGTCCGGCGCCGCAGACTCCGGGGGCGCACTGATTGCCCTCGATGGCACAATTCCGGCCAGTCCATCTAGGCTGGCACACACAGGTGTAAGCCTGCTCTGTCTGGCTCTCCAGGCAGACGCCCTTGTTCTGGCACGGTCCCTGGGCACAGGGCCGGCAGTCGGTGATGCCCTCCTTGAACTTGGCCTCGCGGACCAGCTCCACGGTGCGTCCCTGCAGGGTCAGGCGGCTGATGCAGCCCACGAAGCCCGATTGCTGGCCAACGGCCTCGGCGGGCAGGAACTCCCAGTTGGGTACTCCGCCAATGTACAGATCCTCGATCAGTTCCAGCTGGGGTATCTGCTGGAGCTGGGACGTGGGGAATGCCACCGGATGCTGCTCATCCACCTGGATGTATCCGTCCCTCTTGAAGCGACTCACGCGCACCGTGTGCCATTCGTTCAGAGCCAGTGGCTCCTCTGCCCGCACCAGCAACGGTTTGCCACCGAAATCAAACCGGAACTCCGCATAGCGATCCTTCAGCGATAGAGCGATATAGTCACCGCTGCCGCGGGTCTGTCCGTTGAAGAGCAGCAGTCCGTCGCCGATCTCCGGACGGAAGGTCAGCTCGAAGTTGAACTTGAACGAGGAGTTGGAGAGCGTGGGGAAGCTCATGTAGCTGCGAGGTTCCTGTCGGAACTGGGGAATCGCCCCGGTCACAACCAAAATGTTGGGGAAGTCCGCCGTCTCACCGTCGCCGTACTGGGCTGTACACACGTAGGTTCCGGCGTCGTTCGCTTGCACGCGGTCCAGTGAGAGTTTTTCCTGGAATTCCAAAAGAGAACTGATTAGGAACAACCAGTTTTTGAAAGAGCCCTTCTACAAGAAAGTACCAAAGGTTCTTCTTGATATATGGTTCATTATTAGAAGTCTTAGAGCTACCTTTCCGGGACTTACATTGTGCAGACTGCGTCCCGCTTGGAGTTGTCCATATTGGCGGGACCAGCGGTAACTGGCCTGCCGACCCTCATCCGCTCCGCACTGCAGCTCCGCATTTGCGCCCACCTTGGCGTAGACTATCTTGGAGCTCTTCAGTTCATGGGGCTGGTCCTCGACCTCAAGCTGGTAGCTGGTGGTGTACAGATCTCCCTCGATCTCCGTCTTGCACTTGCACACGTAGTTGCCGGCATCGCTGGGAGCCACATTACTGATTACCAGATTGTTGCCCACTTGCTGCAGGGATTCAGGAGAACATACAAAGTGTTTTAGATTGGGGAATGGGAAACGCTGTACTATTGGGTGATCTGAGAACCTGTGATCCTGTGATCCTTAATATTATAGAACGTTGATCCATTATAAATAAAAATGGGAAACAGTTAAACTAAGTTGATAAGGTTGAAGTGCAAAGTTAAGTAGAATATTATATAATTATAAATGAGGGGTTGTTACTAAGACTTAGTTTTAAAAACACTAAAATGTAAAGTAATTAATAAAAAAATTCGTTTCGATTTTAAGGAACTGAGAGGTCCTAACGTATGCTGGATGTGTAAACTATTAGTTGGCATATTTCCTTTTAAACCGTACTCACCCGGATATTATCGCTGAACGGAGCTCCATCGGCCCGTTCCCACGTGACGTCTGGGTAGGAATCGTCGGAGGAGTAGCACTCGATGGTGGTGCCCTCCCCTGCCAGCAGGTTCGAGGACTGTTCGCTCAGGGTCAGCTGGGGCTCGCGGATCCATCCTGTAGAGGGGGGCGCTGTTGGCACTGGCGGCAGGTAGAGTGGGGGCGGAGTGGCCACTGATACCGCTGATACCGCCCAACCGCCAACAGGATATCCGGTACACACACACATTGAAAGGGGCGACAGCGCGACAGGTCAACGGGTCGACAAGGACGACAAGGATGGTCGGCGGAACGATCACAATTCAGCGACAATTCACAAGTGCATGGGTGCGTATGTGTAATTATGTGTATGTGTGTGTGGGTGGTGTATTTGTGTTTGTGTGTGAGTCATGGAAATGGGAATAAGATAGTAAAAAATACACAGAGAGAGAGAAAACAATTAGCAAGATTACAGGTCAAAATAGGCGTTTCAAACAGAAAAACGGCGATAGTTATCGATCGATAAGTTGCAATTGGTTATCGGCGATATTAACTCCATATCGCCACATAAATTTTAGAAAACTAACAAGAGATGTAAGTTATTTTTGTATACCGATTTAAGGTCGATTGGCTTATCGTTCGATTCGTATCGCACTGCGTTTTTTAGTTGTTTCGATTTGGAATTTGGTTTCCTAGTTAGACAATACATAGATACGATACGATTTACATTAGAGGGGCGACAGAGAGGGGACTTTGTGGATTGGTGAGGTGGACTATTTTTTATGGATCTACTTTTACTCAATACTACTACGAATCGAATCACACAAAATACGAATACATGTGGGGTTACGAATGGGTTCGTTTAGATTGGTTTCATTTTGGTTTTCACATTTGGTTTCTCATCTCAAATGTCGAATTCTACAGATCTAATTTGGACTTGGGTTACCACTAAAATCACAGATGTCTTATTTCGGTTTTTTGAGTCACAAATATACATATAGGGATATATAGATACAGTTATAGATACATTGTACAGAATTTCGATTACTTAACTAACGTTTATCGAGTGGTGTGCGCGTATGTGTATGGTAGTGGCTGAGTGTTTTGCATTATTTACATACATTTCGTAAGTCTAAGTTGGGTTATAAAGTTAGTAACACGGTAGCCTGCCGCATGCAATCCATACATCCAAAGTTAAAACCTGTTAAATTGCCAACCCGCTGAACGCTGTAAAAGTATCGATTGCTTGGCTATCGTTTATCGTTATTTGTTATTTTAAACCCTTGAGGTGCTTGTGCTCCGATTCTTCTTTTTTTACTTCTCGATTGATTTTATTTGGTGCAGTTGGTCGGTTATCGCCGGTCGGCCTTCGAAATTGGGTTGCCTTAGTTTCAGTGCCAATTGCAATCGCATCAACTCTACGATTTGGTGCACCCACGAGCAATTCGGAAGATTTTGACAGGAAGAGGCGTAGAGATAGTAGATAAAGATATGCTTATTGAGGTTGGACAGGAGGACGAGGAAGAGGAGGAGGAGGAGGAGGAGGATACTTAGAATACAAATAAGTACAGTTGATACCAGGGCATAGAGTGGGGGAAAGCTTTTGTGGTGAGGGTGAAGAGAGAAATGTTTGGGACCAACCGAAGCTGCGCTTCCTCAGCTTCCGATCCTTGAGGGCCTTCTCCTGACTCCTCCTTAGCAGCTGTTGGTCCTTCTTCCAGCGCTTAAAGTTCCCGGATCCTGAGTTGGATCCCGATTTTCCACTCCCCTTGCTGGCGATACAGTTGAATTCATCAGAGTGATCCGTGCAGTCGTAGATCCCATCGCACACCATGTTGGCCCTGATGCAGGTGTGCGGATGCGAAACGCACTTAAAGTCGTTGGGTTGGCAGGTGTACGAAATAGTTGGAGCCCGAATCGTGGCTGGTCCGGAGTTCAGGGGCTTCGAGGGCGAGAATTTGCTGCTCTTGAAGTCTGCGGCGGTTTTTATTTGCAATTTTGTGTGTTCGTTTCGTGTTTTTTTTCGGTATGTTCGGTATTATTTTCGCAATTTTCAATTTTCGTTTTGTGGAAAGGCACAAAGTAAAAAATTAGCAAAAATATACAGCCTCCGCAGCACTGAAGCCCTTGGTTAGTACAGTAGGCCCTAAACCCCATGTGACAGCTTAAACCAAGGTATCCTACCCTTTAGACGTGTTATGATATTGATTATTGGGGATCCACGCATGCTGGTAAAGTTAAGAAAGTGCTCTACTAATCGAATCGAATATCGATGGTCTATTGTGGGGCTTTTGTGCATTAGTGGGCGTGGCGGGTTGGGATGATTTGTTCAGTAAAGCAACTTTTTACAGTTTTTTTTTGGTATTATTTTTCTGTTTTGATTTTTTATAAAACTTATTTAGCTCTAGGGTTAGGCAGTTCATAATACAGATTTAAAGATCATTAGATTAATAATACAAAACAAATGCAAAATAAACGAAAAAAGGTCAAACAAATTAAAGAGTGTAAATAAAATACAAATAATATAGATATCATATTATGGAGGATCGCTGCTATTAGAATTGGTTATTCGGCGGTGGCTGTAACACACCTGCACAAATATACAGAACCATGCAGGGCGTTTCCTTCAGGGAGACACCGCCCTTGAACCGATTGATAGGATACTGGGTGGGTATTCCTGGGCAGTCGTAGTTGCGTCGTTCGTTTGATTGATTGCAGTTGCAGTTGCAGTTACATGCCAAACCATTACATTTGTTTGTGTTTTGTGTGTTTTTTTCGACATGGGATCAGCAAAAGCGCACACAGTGTACCATATCATATCATATCATATGGCATATAGCATGTAGCATATGGCATATACCAATTAAACAGTTTGGGTCAAGTCAAATCAAAGGGTAATTTAAAATTATTTCAACAAGCGCACATGTAAGAAAGTGGGAGAAAGAGAGAAAAGCGTGAGAGAGAAAGAAATAAATATGAAATTAATTAATGTGTTCCATTTGCATTTAAAAAGTAGGTGGAACTATAAGACCTACGGCTTCAACAAATTCTTTAAGCTGACTGCATCTGACGGTTTGACTGATTTTATCTGATTCAGAAAGTTATTATTATTATTTACAATTCAAGTTGTGCTGGTTTCCTTCGCATTTATTTTCAGTGTGCTCGAAGTGCAATTTCAGTGATGTTGCAGGATCTCGGGAACAAAGAGGTGGAAATGGCTGTAGATCTGGTGCAGTGCCTTTTTGTTTCTTGCCACTTTCACTTGTTAATACACAAAAACACAAACAGTTGACAACCAAAAACCGTTCAATAAGTGTAAGCTTCAAATAGCAAAATGGGATTATAAATGGGGACTAAAGTTGACAAACACCGGGGGTCAGTATCAATGAGGAAAGAGGAGCCGTCACCAGAACTGGGTTTCTATGTTAAAAACGCAACAAAGGGTGACCAGAATCGGTCGACCGAAGCTCTGTAACCCTTGCAGATTTATAAGTTTCATTGCCAATTAATTTGAATTTAACCAAATTTACGACGCTATTGTAATTTCAAATTAGTATTTGTGAGCTGTTCTTTCTGAACTCGGACAGAAAATGTGGAAAATAGTAATTCATGAATCTTGGACTCTGCAAGGGCTTCGAAAATAAATAAAAAGAATATGTTACAATTTGCTTCACACATTTTGCTGTGCAAGTTTTTAATGTTAATATTATGTTTTATTTCTCACTTTTAGTGGGGTTTACTTAAATATATTGTATTAGAAATGTTTTGGCAGCCATTTGGTAAGCTTAAGATTTATCAAGTTGGTAGAATGTTCGTACAAATATATCAAAGTGTGCGTGTGGTGTATAATTCGTTTTCCAGATCTTAGATTGCTACGATTTCAATCGGTAAAAAAATCAATTTTGGATTCGGACTTTGTTTTGCATGCAATGGAGTTGTGTACTTTATATTCTTACATGAATGGCAGTTGTCTTTTTGTTTGTGACTCCACCACCAAAGTTTTGCAATGATTTCGATATCTTCACTCGATCGTTTGTTATATACAGAGTGTGTTCGTAGGAACCTGAAACCGCTGCCTATAGTGCCAGACATATATACATGGAAATATTGCTTGTTTTTGGGTGTTGGGGGACTGACAATTTCCGATTGCGTATTTACAGGGTGTTTTTGCTGTTTTCGATTTCGTCGTTTTTACCTTTTGTCGGTTTTTAAGTTTAGGTTAACAGATACGAGTACATTGATGTGTTTATATATAGGCGTATTCATATATATATATATTTAAATTGAGTGGGGAATTAGTAAAATCAGCGAACGATCAAACCTGCTTAACAAAGCCTAGTCCTGGAAAATGATTCCTTTTCTTATAGATTTAGATATTTAGGAGTTCTTACTTATTTCGTTTAACTTTCGGGCTGGCCTAGCAAAGATTTTGTTCAAATGTTTTATTTTTTTTGAGTAAACCCATTTGGAAGTGGGTCCTTTTCGTTTCGATAGGGGCTACTTTATGTGTTTTGTTTCGTTTTTCGGGGGAGAGATGGGACAGGACATCCGGATCCGACTCCGCCTCTGAGCCAGAGTCGGGGACCGAGGTTCCGGGACCTCAGAGAACCTAACGCGTGGCGATTACTCACTTAGTACTTGCAAGTCGATGGAGACGGGCGGCAGTGGCTGCCTTCTGTCCAGGTCGTACGAGTTGCAGATATAGCGGCCCTCATCCTCGGGCTGCAGCTTGGTCAGCTCGAGCACTTGGCTGTCGGGACGGGCGTTGTGGGGCAATGCAAGGTTGTCCTCACGGTACCAGTTGAACTGCAACGAATCGATCGAAGGTAAGGAATACGCCAAATCTTTTGGTGAATATCAGTTGAACGCTGTTTGTGTAGCGGTGTATATGCAAATAGTAGCTAGAACTCTACTTAAAGGGTGCAGTGAGGGCATTCTTCATTATAATAACTTAAGTTCTTAAGATGTGTCTCAAGCACTCCCTTATCCACTTACCTGGATGTTGCCGCGGTGGTCCCCGCCGTACTGGTTGGTCAAGCTGCATCGCAACTGAATGGTCTCGCCCACGCGGCGCTGCTGCACCTGGGAACCGGGCACCGGGGCCACCGGCTGGAAGAGACCGGGCTTCTTCACCGTCACCCTTGCGCTCTCTGATCGAGTGCCGTATTCGTTGTTGGCGCTGCAGCGGTAATCACCGGCAGCCGCCTGCGTGATGGACGTGAAGCGGAGGACGTTGCCTTCGATGCGAACGGAACTGGAGATCGAAAAGATGGTATACGAGTCAAAAATTGATCCTGTTCAATATCTCAATATCGATATTCCTACTTGGACAGGGGTCGATTGTTGTCGGTGGTCCAGCGCACGTTGTCCGGATGCGCGTTCTCCACCTGACAGTAGACATCCAAATTCTGGCCCGGTTCCAGGGTCAGCGGAATTTTCGGGTAGAACGTGATCCTGGGCAGGGGCAGGAGGGTCAACTCCCTCACGACATGGGCCACCACATTGCCATTGCGATCGATTCCATTGCAACGATACTGACCCAGATTCTGTGGCTCCACGAACACTATCACCAGCGAGTTTCTCACAGTGTAGGCATTGGGTGGCAAGGGTGCGCCATCTACGCGTTCCCACCGCGTGTTCACGTTCTCGATGTCACAGGTCAGGGTCACATTATCGCCCAAGCCGGTGCCAAGGCGATCGTTGGGAGACACTTGAATTGGGGGGCGGCGGTCACCATCTACATCGGGATCCTCGTCTACTGGGAAGGTAATTAGAAAGCAGCCTTGAAATGAGGTCTAAAACTAAGGGATTTTCCAATCAAAAAAACTAGCTCTGATGCTTTTTTTTTATATCCCCTGAAATCTCTCATTAAATTGTCTTTACATTTAATGGCGGTATGACACTGACATCAATTTTAACTAATAAACTTCATGGCAACCTATGCCCACATATACCTGTACCTATAACTAAACTATTATCTTCATATAAGTAGTTGCTAGGACTTCTTTTTAGATAAGTTAGTTATTCGACATTTAAGAAAGCCTCTTGACAGGCCATTTCCAATTCGGATTACAAGTGATAGGAATTCAGTTGGGTAACTTTGGTCGATTGTGAATTTATCGATACAACCTAGGGATATTTCAATCCGAATGGACTGTGCACTCACCTCCTCCAATGTCACCCCGCCTCTCTTGGATCTCCACGCGAATATAGCGTTGATCCTCACCGGCAACGTTAGATCCGTGGCAGGTGTAGATGCCTTCATCTTCCTTTGTCACCCGGTATATTTTGACGTCGGCAGAGTTGCCTGCGGGACGTTGACCAAATTCGGAACGCAGAACGTGCTGCTGCACATTTTCCGGATAGCTCCAGAAAACCGAAGGAGTGGGGACGCCACTGCCCACGCAGGACAGTGAGAGCTCGTCGCCCACGGTGAGACGGATGCTCTGGGTATCGGGCTGTATCTGGACGATAGCCGCCTCATGAACGGTAATGGTCGCCGTTTCGGTCACCTGGCCAGCAACGTTAATCGCCCGGCACTCGTAGGCCCCGCTGTCGGCGATCTGAATATCTTCGATCCTGCGGGGGAACAAATATATAATTTTAGTCAGGATTAGTGTGTCATTACGGTTTGTAGTAGTTTGTAGTACTTACAAAACGTAGCCGGGTGCCTCGATTCTGTGACGCGGTGACAGGGGCTGGCCATCCGCACGAACCCACTCGACGGTCGGTTCGGGAATACCACCGACGTCACAGTAGAGGGACGCCTGGGAGCCAACCAGAATCGGTTGCTGGGGCGCATCAACCCTAATGCTCGGCCGCTCCCGGGCTGCAAACAAGTAAACCACAGTGGTGGCAGCAATTAGTATTAGGATCAGACTGTGCGGACCTGTCTTATTACCAACTCCACTCTTGTGCACTTGCATGGCAAAGTTTGGGTTTTAATTCGGATTAAGGGGTTTCAAATGTTTCAAAAATAATAAAAGGGGGTTGGGGGAGGGGGGCGAGATAATCAGTGTTTGTGAGGGAAGAGAGACAACAATACGAGATAGAGCAAAGGCATTGTTAGCATGGACCTTCTTTGGGGTGGGGCAAGATTTTAGATTCTAAAAGTTGCGGTTAAAAACTGTAAGTATTTATAGTATCGTTTGAACTCGAGTTTAGCCACGGAGTCCCCGAGTAGTTTTTGGTTGTTTTTATCTTGAACCGCAACTGGTATTAGCCTAGGGTAGCCTGGTATTGACTAGTCGCTATTCAAATACCGGATCCCTGATAACTTACGTTCAATGTCGATGTTAGTGCTGGACTGATCGTTTCCGTGAGTGTTTTCGGCGAAGCAGGAGTAGACACCACGATTCTCGAGCCTGGCTCCATAGATAGTGAGCACATTGCCACTGATGTGGACATTGTCGGCCAGATTGTCGTGAACCTTGGCCCACTTGATGGAGGGATAGGGCGATCCACTGGCCTCGCAGGTGATGCTATAGTCCTCGCCCTGCACGACCACGATATTCTGCTCCAAGCTCAGGATCTGCGGCTTGTCGCTGCGAAACATGAAGAGAGACATAACACATTAATATTCTCCTTTCGCACATCTGTAATCTGGCCAGGTTATTAACGTATTATCTTTGCACTCACCCAAGGATTGGTGGCTCGCCCGCCGGCTCGATGTACACATGTGCGCTCTCGGTGAAGTTGCGACGAGTGCGAAGGTCAAAGGCCACACAGGTGTAGACGCCGGAGTCGCGGACAGTGGAATCTCGGATTTCCAGCACATTGCCACGGACCTGGACATTTCGCGCGGGCGACGAAGACAGGGAGCGCCCATCATGGGACCAATCGTAGCGCAGAGAGGCAGCGCTTGTGAATTGGCATTGCAACTGGAAGGATTCACCGGCTAGACCATTGTACATCTCCGGTGTGATGTACAAGCGATCCTGCGGCGGCGGCGGCTGGGGAGGATTACTCTCCACATAGACGATCACGTACTTCTCATCCTGATTCTGGTCATTCGCTGCCTGGCAGCGATAGCGACCCTCATCCGATTTCCTGGGCGAATCGAAGACTAGGCGATTGCCGTATGTTCGTGTACTTTGGGCCTCGATGCCATCTACCCGAGTCCAGGTGACAGTTGGCGGTGGGTTGCCCCGCACCTCGCAGACGATCTCATTTCTCACGTACTCCTGGAAGGTCACCTCGCTCGGCAAGTCCACAATCTCCGCCGCTGAGCGTTGGTCCGTCGCTAAGGGTTAAATTGTGGAGAGAAGAAAAAGATGAAATACGTCAACTTAGGATTTATATATTCATAGGGATAATATTGCAGGTACCAAAGAAATAACTAGTTATTAAAATGAAAACATAAATCAATTTTGGGAATTTTAAGTACCGTATCGTGCCAACATTTCCTCGGCATAACCTTCGATAAATGCCGCAATTTTTATGGGATTATAAATACGATTAGCTATTGGTATTTCTAGGTATGGACCCCCAGTACTCACGGGTAACAGTGATGACGATGTTATCCGTGAAGATGCGTCCGGTTTCGTTGTTCTTGGCCTGGCAGATGTAGATTCCAGAATCGCTAATCTGCAGGTTGTACAGACGCAGCTCACCGCCTTCCATATCGAAGCTCACGGGCATGCGACTGTGCTCCTTGTACCAGTTCACAATGACCGGGGTCTGGGCATTAAAAAATAAAGGTGTAATCACATCAAAAATACAATAAGTTACTGTCAGTTATTAAGGATGCATTGAAAGAGTTGATAGTTCTCTGAACCATCTACTATTTTATAGAATTGGATCCCTGGCAACTCACATTGCTCCAGCGCGTTCGACCGCTGCAGCTGAGGCTCAGCGATCCACCCACGGGCACAATGGAGATCTCCGGCTTGGCGATCGACACGATGATCTGGGTGTGCACGGGATCGTCGGTGCTGGGGTCCGGTCCCGGAGTTGGTTCAAAGGAGTCTGGGGTGGCGTAAAGTATTGATTAGACAAATGCTTTGACACCCTTGGCGGTTCCCACAAATTTAGTTCCTTGCGGTGTGAGTAAAGCCCTCTTTAATCGAACCAATGTTTCATCTGAGTTTTTCTTATGGAACATACCCATATAGAATTGTATATGAAAGTCACATGAAAACTGGGATCATATAAATAGGGCTTAAAAGTGTGTTAGTGACAGGTGGTTGCGGTTTAATGACTCCTATTTGGTCCACGAAGTCGTGAGATCGTAGGAAGGGCTTAGTTTTTTTGTTTCTGGAGTTTCCGTCCCGAATACGAGACCACTCCAGTTGACCTACAGTTCCGAGGGTTAGACGACAGATTGGTTAACGAACATTAAGATAGTGCGTTCCAGAACTTTGAAGTTTATTTAAAGATATTAGTCTCAACTTTCAGTTGCGTAATCCAATGACTAGATTTAAGAGATCAGTTCCTACACATTGCAGAATTAAAGGTTGGAACTTTATTCTATGGTGAAATGTAATCGGTAAATTCTGATTTATTTTTCATAGAAATCATTAAGTGCTAGTGCTTATAAACGACATAGTATCTTGTTAGTCGAAATAAAATTGACTTTGCCTAGTCTGTGTCCCAAAGTTGTGAAGCGCACTATGTAATTTAAAATCAGTTTCTAACCTTGGGTTAGTGGCTATAAGTATCTATGGTAAGTTCTTGGACTACTTAAACGCGTTTCTGGGCCAATATTTGTTGGCTTTGCGGTCGCTGACGTTATAGACTGGCAGCTAAGATACACATAGTATATGGTACACACAGAGACAGAGAGTCGAGGGAGTTATCGATGGGCTTGTCATAAAGGGTTCGGGGGAGCAGAGGCACGAGCTCGGCAACAGTACACAGAGAACAAAAACTACTTTGGGGTAAGACAAGATACATAGACTAGCTAAGAGGTTTTAAGATCACCGAAAGCTCAGACACAGAGTCGGAGAGAGAGGGGGAGATGATAAAGGAGCTAACCCAATTACAAGAGTCTGGGAGTCCTCCCACTTGGTCTACTTTTGGAGTTTAGGTCACAGATATACGAGTTAGATTCGCTCTACACACACAGATCTACAGATCTTTACACATATCTAAGCTGGGAAAATACGATCTACAGGGTGTAGAGTGGAGTTTTAGGTGTGCTGGTGTCAGAGATAGAGGTACGGGTATTAGGAAAGCAACAGTTGTGGTGTTTTGTAGACGGCTGAGTGGCTGGGTGGTTTTCAGCAGTTCAGCTCGGTGGATCGGAGAGTTTGGGGCGAACCTCGCGATGGACAGCCGTAGCGCAGCTTGGTCATATTTCCTATGATTCTGTTGCCCTTTAATATCTGCAGAGTGTCATTGAACGAAATTGTCTCGTTCGGTGCGATATCGAACTGAAAGCCGCTGCAACAGAATCCCCTGCTTAAATCACATATCTGGGGCGGTTCTTCGATAATGGGCGATGTGTCTAGAATGTGGATGGATGGGATGTTTGTTGGTTTTGGTGATTGCAATTTTTAATGTTGGTTTTTTTCGAATTTCGATCGGGTTTAAAGTTGATGACGGAGGAGGAATGACAAAAACAAAGTCCGAGAGAAAGGAGAGTAAATCAAAACGTAAGATCGTTATAATCGGTTGCTCCGATTGCTTTGTACCCACTTCTAAGATTTCGAAGTTAGCCAAAGGTCGAATGTTTTGGTGCTTCAGAAATACTCAAAATGAAATAACTTGTAAGTCATAGCAAAAGGTTCTGCTATAGTTCTTGAATATCTAGAGATCTGGGGCTTTAAACGGACCAGACAACTTTTAACCAAGCTCTTTGAAAGTATGACGAAAACTAAGTGGGTACATAATGCTCAAATGAACTGAAGTATAGGAGAGGCTTTCTTCTGCTAGTTTATGTACACAAGTACGGTATAGCATGGAACTGGAAATTGGACATGGGAGATTGTTTAAAATACGGTCACACTATCTGGTGAGTATTTCATGTAGTTCAATATGCGGAAGTTGGGCTAGATGGCCAGCAATAAATAATAGGGAGAGTGGTGAAAGGACAAATATGGTTTGGCGCTTTCCGATCGTTTATGTTCTTCACTCACCGATTTCACGACAACGATCACCCCTCCAGCGTGGTCTGCATCGACACTCGACGAAGTTTCCACTGAGCAGAGCGCAGGACTCCGTGTTGGAAGCCTCGCAAGGACACGGGCTGCAGGCTCCGTTGCTATCGCGGTAGTAGAGTGGAGCGCAGGACTCGCAGGAGTTACCCGTATATCCGGGTGGACACTGGCACAGCTCGATATCGGAAGCATGCGTAGCTCCCAGCGTCCTCGTAGTCACGGCACTCTCCAGGATGACATTGCTTATCGAGGTCCTCTCGGTGGGGATCTTGGGTGTGGCCAAGATCAGAATGTGCTCCAGATTGGACAGGACAGTCATGAAATCGGAACGGGTCGCCGCGCGGGCTGATCCACGCTCTTCGGTTGTCCATTGCTCATCCTCATGCAGTCGCACCTGATAGTCCTCTTGGCTGAGATGCGCGTCAGGTCTCGACCAGATCAGCTTAAGTCCGTTGCCAACTAGTACCACATCCTGACCACCATGGTCGTGGCCTATGGATTCAACTATAAGACGGTACTCCAGGCGTCCGCCATACGAGAGGAGCTGGTTGCCCAGCACACTGCCCCTAAGACTCCAGTACTTGGGAGTATATGATTCGTACGCGTAGGTGTATATATTGTTGGATATGTCGGGAATAAGGTTCAGCGTATCCACGATTTCACCGTCAGCGTTTGTAATCAACGGTGGCGTCAGAATGAAGTCCACGGGTATCAGCTGGCGGTACAGAGACGCCGAGCGGCACAGTGTCGTCAGTCCGGAGCAGTAGCATTCCTTGCAGCCTTCCGGATTTTGCTTCGACAGTCCGTAGGTTCCGGGACGGCATTGATCACAGCGATCGCCAAGCACATTCCTCTTGCACTGGCATTCGCTGCCGCGACATGCGTAGGTTCCCTCCGGCTGGCAAATGGCGTCGCAGCCGGCGGTTTGATTGCCCGGTGCCGGAGGACGCGCCGTTGGGTATCCGTCTTCATATTGACAGTCGTACGGAGTTCCACGTGTGGCATCACCCACAAAGCCAACGGCGCATCGCTCACAGTTGGGGCCTTCAGTGTTGTCAGAACAGGCCTGGAAATCAAGAGTAAGTGATGGTTAGTAGAAGTTAAATCGTTGGTCCTTTGAGCCGCATACTGACCTCACATTCGCCGGTTTCGCTGTTGCAAACCTTCGAGTGTCCATTGCACTCGCACGGCCTACAGAGTCCCAGATAGATTCCGCCCTCCGGATCGCGGGTGAAGCCAGGAGCGCACTGCTCGCAGGAGAGACCTAAGTAGCCTTCAGGACAGCGGCACTGCTCCACTTCGACGGCACGGGCAGTGTCAAGATTCGTGGCCGTGGCCGTATCCAAAGTGACCTGACGCAGCGAGGCCTCCTTTGTGCTAGTGGTGTACGTGGCCTTGATGTAGATGGCCGTAATATTGCTCAGGGCCATCAGGACGTGCTCACGGTTGGCAATTACTTCATCGCCGCGCTGCCAGGCGCTCTCCTTGATCTCCACCGCATAGGTGTTGGCCACACTGGGGCTAACCTGAGACTTTCTGTAATGGATGAGCCTCAGATCCTCGCCGCTCTTGATCACCACATCCGGGGCACTGTTCCGAGACATTATGCCACTGGGCAGGGGACTGTAGCTCAAGGTGTAGCTCAACTTGCCTCCATAAGAGGTTAGCTTGTTGCCCAGGAAGGCGGCTGGCAGACTCCAGTAGAGCGTATTGCCAGCCTGCTCGCTGGATCCGACAAAGCTCAACGCATTGGTCTGTGGGGACATGGACACCGGCACGGTCTCCGGGGTATTACGCATATAGTCGGTGACTAAAGCAAATCCATGGTTGACGCGCGATCGTCCAAAGGTGCTTGTTACCTGGTTGCGATACCATGTGCTACTACCGCAATCCAAACCCACTCCGCTGCAGAAGCACTCGATGCAGCCAGTGTAGGTGAACGAATTGAGATGGAAACTCTTAGGTGCGCAGGTGTCGCACTGATCGCCAATCACGCTATCCTTGCACTGGCAGGTGCCGTCGCTATGGATGTTGTAGGTGCCGTCCACGTTGCAGGTGGTGTCGGGTATCTTGCGGCAAACTCCTCCGGCAACCAGGGGATTCCCCTGGTAACCACTGGCGCAGTGCTCGCACCTCCTTCCCGAGTAACCCTCATTGCACCGGCAAACCACATCGCCATCGGGACTCTGCTGGCAGCCACTGGCAAAGTTATTGCTGCCGGTCAAGGGGCAAGGACACTCCTTGCAGGGCACACCAAGTCGGGGATTTCCGTAGGTTCCGGATGGACAGGGTTCGGGGGTAAACGGCACACAGTGTCCCAGCCAGGGTCCTCTAGCCTGCCTTACATAGCCTGAGGCACAGGACTCGCACGAATCACCCACATAGCCCGGCGGACACGTGCACTTCTCCACGAGAGAGGCACTGCCCAATCCCGTGTCGGCACTTCCTGCCGAATCCAAGGCGATATTTACCACATCCACTTCGCGGGCGGTGGTATCCAGATAGACCAGTCGAATCAGAATATTGTCCACATTGGCCAGTATCATCATGATCTCCTCTCGCGTGGCCTTGCGACCATCAGGCTTTTGCCATCCACCCGGGAGGAATGCGATTTTCACCTTGTTCTTCTGACCCGGCTGAGTGCGAACACGATGGGTTAGTGTGAATCGATTGCCGGTGATTATCACATCAGGACCACTGACTGGTCTTCCACTGCCCATGTAGCTAACCTCGTAGACCAGATTGCCACCATAGGACTTCAACTGGTTGCCCATGTAATCCGAGGGCAGGGCCAAGTAGGGCGTCTCACGGCCTGAGGAGTGAACATTCGATGCTCTGAACTGAACGCCGTGGTGCAGGGTCAGCAGATCCTGACCTGGACTAGCTTCGTTGATCACAATCTGGCGGAATGGACTGAGCTCCACATTGACAACGCGTTTTGAAAGGATCGGTGGCTGGATGGCGTAGGTAAACAAATTGGCACTGTCGCAGGCGGTGGACACTCCAAAGCAGAAGCACTTGACGCACTCTTCCGACTTGCGGGCCAGCATATTAAAGAATCCGGCTTCGCAGACATCTGTGCGCACCGGGGTCACGGTGACAATGGAGTTCGTTTTCGGATAGAAAGTGCCGCGTGTGTTGATAAACTCGCATGAGTAGGCTCCACTGTCTTGTGGCCTCATGTTGGGACACCGGAGTGTTCCAGTGCCACCGTAGCTCTTCGATTCGCACTTGTCGGGCACATGGCCCCAGTTCAGTCGCCATACGATCGTCGGCGTTGGAACTCCGGTGCCCACGCAGGTCAACTCGAGCACCTCGTACTCCCTCACGACAACCGAAGGCGGTGACAGTTTCATCGGAGAGGGTTCCGCTGTGGATAGAATGGGGATGAAACAAAAATGTAACAACATAACATATAACATGATTTTACGACGAAAAAAAAAACGATTGGAGGATTCCCTTTAACAACGAGAGTGAACTTTCATACTACCAATATCCGCCATGAAAGACCAATTGACAAATAATCATTGAAGACCTTAAGTAGTAACTAATATAAGACTGATAAATGATTGGTTTGGAAACTACTGAAAATGAGAACGACTTGGATCTCTTTTGAAAACGACGTTAAGCTTTAAGATTTTAATATACACCATGAAGGACCAATTGGTTAAAGAGCTTTGGAGAACTCCAGTTACACCCATGCTTCGGATACTTACAGCATCCAATTTCATCAGTACTGTCTTTACAATCGTTCGTGTTGTCGCACTGGAAGCTCTTCGGAATGCAATGACCACTGCGGCACTGGAACTCATCATATCGGCAAGGAGCATCACTTGGCTCCGGATCGCAAGAGGTCTCATCAGAATTATCCCCGCAGTCGTTTTCTCCATCGCAGCGCCAAGTGCGATCCACGCACTTGGAGTTCGAGCACATAAACTGGTTGGGTTGGCACCTGAGACCCAAGCTGCAGCTGTGCTCATCGGAGCCATCCGAGCAGTCCGGATTGCCATCGCAGATGCCCGACTTATCAATACACTCTCCGTTCATGCAGGTGGCCTGGAATTCTGAACAGGCTGCGTCCGGTCGGGATTCGAGGTCGTTCGCTATGGAGAGGATATTTCAAGAAGCGGAGAAAATAGTGCTTTATCAGTAGGGGGTCTGGAAAGGTTGAAGGGCCAACCAGCTTACCAATAATAAAGCCAAGCGGCAAAATGGGAATTAAGAAGTTATTTTAAAGAATTTGTTAAACTCTATTCCGTTCATGGAGTTACCAACACTTTTAGCTTCTAATAAAACTAAAGCATAACCGTAATTTTTCAAGTGGTGGTAACCCTCCTTGAGAACCCGAAGGCCTACCTAGTCCGAAGAACTCGAAATCGATGTGTGGAACACTTCCATAACGTATACGATTCGACCGCAGCTCCTCGTATTTGTGTTCGCCCCAGGCTGCTTGCACAGATTATACAATGTCTTTAACCCTCAGAAACCCCAAATCTAGGACTCACTTAAAATCTGACTCATACTCACAGCGCTCGACATTGAGGTTCACGGTGACGTGCTGGCCGGGCATGAAGTTGGCGTAACCCACAGCCTCGCAAACGTAGGTTCCAGCATCCTCCACCTGTTAATATATATTAATAATTACATATTAGGGAGATATATTCTCGGGTTCATTACTTTAGGAAGAAACCTACCCTAATATTGGGAATCTCCAGGCGGCCATTGACATCGGTGCAACCGGGGGGCAGAGGTCGTCCGCCGGGTCGGGACCACTTGACCTTGGCTCGGGCGGGACCTTCGTCACGGCAACGGAAGATGACCTCGCGACCTGTGATACAAAGGTAAGTTAATAAGGTTCCAAACAGGAGCGGCAATCTGCGGACGAGCAAAGAAAGGTGACGGGATTGCAGGTGGCTAAATGCAATACGCTTGCGATACTCATAACTTCATCTAGATGGGTTTACGCATATGATATTCTTGTTTGAATTAATCAACGTACATTAATCAAGCCTTAGAAATTAAATGTTATAAGTTCCTTTATAGTAAGGATCGCATAATACATAAATATACAACTACAAAAGAGATTTTGAATCCTTGAAAATACTTGTGTTCGCAATCCCAGTTGTTATCATATCTTAATTCGTTTAAAAGTGTGTACGTTGTTCTAACAAGCTATCCATAGAGTAATCCCCACTCGTATGACACTCAAGTAGAAATAATAGTATAATATTCAATGCTATAGCTATACGGGGTTCTCTAGGGATTCTGTGATTGATCAATTTCGACTCAATGTACAACTTCACTCGTGGCCAAATTGGTTCGTGCAATTTCGTGGTGCTGGTTGTGCTGGGTTCCAAGTGCTGGTCGAAATATTGTCTACTACGTATGCATAAAGTGATTGTAGTTAGGCCAACTTACCCTCCCTAATATATCCTGCGGTTTTTATATATTTTGTTTTGGTTTAAGAATTGGGTTGGGTTAAGCATTAACGAGAACAAAGAACGGCAATTAGGGTTGTCCAAAATATTTAAAAATGTCAAAACAACAAGATTTACGATTAAACAATTGCTCACGGAACATATAACATTTTGTCATATTTTTATACTTAGGAAAACGATGAGGCTCTCGCAATTGACCTCTGGAATACTTACTCTCCTTGATGATCTGGTTGTCGGGATAGGTCCTGAGTTTCAGTTGGTTCGATCCACGTCCAGGACTGCTAGGTTCATTGGCTGTTTTCAAGGAGGATGAAAATAGGTTTTTAGTTAGTCCGGTGTAAAATACGTGGCCTCTATGGGTGGGTGAGGGTATAAATAGGTTGACAGGTAGGCAGACAGATGAGTGGTAGCCTTAGCCCTCAAACGCAGTTAGTAGCTACTCTTTGGGAAGTCAGACAGTTATTTAGTATCTTTGGTTCTGTGGCAGCTCGGTGGTTCGGTGGGTCGCCCACTTACGATCAATATCATTGCTGATTTGGCCACAATCGGCCTCATCGCTACTGTCGTATGGACAATCGGCTTGGCCATTGCATTTAAGACCCAGCGCAATGCAGGGTCCATTTTCGCACTTGAATGAGGTGGGCGGGCAGATGATTCTCAGTGGCGTCATGGCAGTCGAGCTGGTCGAGGTGGTGGTTGCACCTCCGGTGGTTCCTTGGTTGAGCTCAACATGATGAAGACCTTATGGCACATATGTATAAGCGAGCGGATGATGCAGTGTTCGAGCGATGATGATTCAATGAGCATGGTTCGGTGATCGGTGGTCGCTGTTCGGCGGTCACCTAATGCTCCTACTTACCGCAATTCTCCTCGTCGGAACTGTCGTGGCACTCGGTACGTCTGTTGCAGCGGGCTGTGGCGCTCACACATTGCCCACTCTTGCAGCGGAATTGGTGGGGCAGACATTGCACGTCTCCGCCACAGTCTAGTTCATCGGAGTGGTCGCTACAATCGACCTTTCCATCGCAGTGAGCGGATCCAGAAACGCAGTCGCCATTGTTGCAGCGGAATTGATCCCCGTAACAGCCTGTGGGATAAGGTAAAAATGCAGGTCAAAAATAGTTCTCCTAAAAGCAGGGCTAAACTTCGCTACAATGCTGAAAGGGTATAATCAATTTTCTTTTAAAAGATTAAAAAAAAAGTATCAAAAACAGTGCACATAATGTTTGAAGCATGCAGGCCGACTTAAAGCTAACTTATAGACCGAATAATACAATAAACCAATATTCACATCTATGTTGATCATATAACATCCACAATAAGGAGTCAAAAAACAAAACAACAAATATTGAACAAGTTTTGAATAGGCTGATATTAAAATAATAGTTCTAAAAATATTATTTCAGCAAAATAATCAGCACCTCAAAGTTGGTATTTTTGCTTCAACGTAAGTTTACAGAACATAAGGGCAACTACCGCTAGAGCAAACCATTTCAAAGAACTAAGGTCTAATCAAATCGATTGCTGTTTTATTAACCAATGCAGTTCTGTTCATCGGAAAAGTCTCGGCAGTCGTAGAAGCCGTCACAGTGCTGCGTAGCATTTATGCAGAACTGTCGGTCGAAGCAAAGGAACTCGTTATCCTTGCACAGGATGGCAGTACCTGTATACGATATTCGGTGGTTTGGTGTGGTGTGGGTGAAATACAATACACGCAAAATCAAAAATTATATTCACACGATCAAAAGCAGAGTGGAGAAAGCGTGAGAGAGAAAGAATTGGAGTGAGAGACGAGTGAAAGAAAGAGATTAGCAACTGAAAAAGCACATACGATATTTATATTGGATGCAACACGATGTTGGACTGGGACCTTGAGATTTTAAATCATGAACATAAGACACACGATATTCGGAAAAGTACTCGATATCCAATGGGAATATTTAAAATTAACAAAAAAATATTAAGACTCAGTGCTCAATATTACATAAGTTGCACAAATACAAACACGACACTTCACTTTTGAAATGCAACGAACATTTTTAATGTGTAGCATGTAAATACATATTCAAGAGATCTTCAATACGATGTTTAAATTGGAGTCTAATTTTTTCAAAAATACATCAATACGAAATTCATATTTACTGATATTGGTGCTGCTCAAAAAGAAGCTTTGTGCTTACGCATACGGATATAACGATTAGGTGCTTAAAAACAAAGATTCATAGACGTTAATTGCTTCTTGAAGTCTGCACACCCAACCGAAACCTGAAGATCTTCATTGATCTAACCCCAATACCAATTTACGATCACTGATCCGTAATACCGAATACCGAATCTCTAAGTGATGGAGTGGGGAGATGTTTATTGCAGATGGAGCAATGGAGACGGAGACTTACAGTTGGCCTCATCGGAACCATCCTCGCAGTGCCTTTGGCGATCGCATCGCTCAGATTCCGAGTAGCACCGGCCACTGGCACACTGGTGCTGCGGACATGGCAGTGGTTGCAAGGAGCAGCCCACCTCGTCACTGCCATCAGAGCAATCCTTGAGGCCGTTGCATCGAACGGAGCGATTGTAGCACGACTCATCGCAGAAGAACTGATCCGTACTGCAGTCGCTGGGTTTTAGTCGAGTAGTGGCTATATGTTTACATGGCATCAGTAACATCATGCAGGGTGCATTGTGTGTGGTTGTATGGATGTGTGAATGGCGCAGCAAGAAAGAGAGACAATAAAGCGGGATGATTATGCCTATTTCTTATTTTGGGCAGTTCCTAATTCTATGGCCTGTCGCCACATACAAACCTGTTTCCGGTCGGAGAGTCTTACGGAACTAGGAACTAATGTAAAGTGCCCCTACAGTGGGGTCAATTTGATCTTATTTTATAAGCTAATGGACAACTGGCGTGAAATGATAGTGTGACAATGATAACATTGATTGTCAAGCAAGATCTGGCTAAGATCAAATTAACCTCAGGTATGTCTTTGTTGGTTTTTAGTGTATCCCTGGATGATGGCAAGATTTGACTCGATTACCCGTGCCGAAGCAAATGCTGAGGTCCTCATCGGATCCATCCGAGCAATCCTCAAATTCATCGCACCGCAATCTGCTGTCGATGCACTCGAGATTCGCACACTGCCACTGGTGGGGTCGGCAGGATTTTGGTCTGGGACTCTGACTCGGGTTTTGTGTGGGGTAATGGTAGTTGGTCTCTGTGGTGTTGAGTACTGTATATGTGGCGCGGATGTTGTTGGGCGGTGATGTTGGTGTGTTTGGGTTAGCGCAAAGATGGAACGACAAAACAAGACAAACGATAAACGAGTGCAGCGTTACAGGCTTTGCATATGGCGTTTAAATTGTGAAGAGGCAGAGAGATAGAAGGAAAGCATTCAGGTTGTAGAAATAGCAGAAGATTGGTTTCAGATTTAAGTAAGTTTTATATATCAGTAGCTCAAATCTGGAAAAGGGGCAATAAAAACTCGGAAATTTATTCGAGTGGAGGGTTTGAGCTTCAAAAGTATTGAAGAAGAACAGTCAGAGAGTAGAAGACCGGTAGGATTACAGTTTACTGGATGGATTCAAGTTGTAGAAATTGCAAAAGGTTGGTTCAGATTTATGTAAGTTTTATATATCAGTAGCTCAAATCTGGAAAAGGGGTAATAAAAACTCGGAAATGTATTCGAGTAGAGGGTTTGAGCTTCAAAAGTATTGAAGTAGAGAGAAGAAGACCGGTAGGATTACAGTTTACTGGATGGATTCGTTACCCGGACAATACATCTCGTCGTAGCCATCCAGGCAATCTCGTTTGCCATCACACTTTATTCTCCGAGAGACGCATGTGCCGTTGCAGGCTAGTCTGTTAGGCGGACAATTTACCCTCGCTTGAATTCAGAAAGATAATATCACCATGAGAACTCATTTCTAAAGACCAGATGGAATTTTCGATTACGTTCTAAGACCAAATCAAGCGACCCAAAAGCAAAGCAGGGAACTATACTAGTTTCTATATTGAAGTAGCGTATTGGACTAGTTTTTTTTTGTTATCAGTTTCAGTGGTTCCGGAGGACCAGTTTTTTTCACTTCTTACCGCAGTGACGCTCGTCGCTGCCGTCGGCGCAATCGACGATACCGTTGCATCTCTGATCTACGGCTAAGCACTCTCCAGTGGTGCAACTGATGACGATAGACGATGAACGACGGACGATAATTATCGGTTAGAGATGGTCACGAGATTGATGTTGTGTGTGGTGGATGATTTGGTTTATGTGTTGTGTAGTGTAGTATTGGAGTAAGAGCCATGACATGAAAGAGTAGAGAAATGATTATGAAAGGAGTAAAACGGATTGGATGTGGATAGTTAGATCTATAATTTCGTTTAGAGGTAAGTATCAATGGCATTTTTTGTTTTTTTTCAATATTTTTCCTATATGATAAAATTACTTTTAACTATTCCGAAAAATCAAGTATTCAATTTTTTAATACCAGAATAGAGCAAATTATATTTAACTTCTCTCGACTTGATCTTCATCATGGGTTATTAAAGTGAAAAGAAAATAATTATCCGTACATTAAATATCAATTACCATTAAAGCACAATCGATTATTTCGATACTTCTAAGAGCTTAAAAAACTGATAAATTATGAGAATTTGTTGATTCTTTTCTACTTGAATTGTAATTCAGGAATACCATAGATAGAAAGTTATGACAAATGGGGAGCTTTGGTGGTTAGATCTTACAGGTAGGCATCTTCCCGGCAGAAGGTACAGTTGCGCTCGTCGCTGCCATCTTGGCAATTGATAATTCCGTTGCATAACTGATCGCGGGGCAGACAGTAGCCATCGCATTCGAACTCAGACAACAGACAATTCTCTGCGAATGATGAGGAGCGAATGTGGTTTGTGAATGTGGGTGAGGGTTGTATGATATCGAGTGGCTGGGTGGCTGGGTTGGTTGTTAGAATTAGGTTAGGCTTAGTGAAAGTAGCACCTGGAGCCATGAGGTTAGCCCCGATTCTGAGGGTCTTTACCTGTGTACGGCTGGCACTCGACCTCGTCGCTCATGTCTTCACAGTCTGCATAGCCATCGCACTTCTTCTCTAGCGGTAAGCACAGACCGTGATCACATTCAAACTCAAGGATATCACATTCACTCAGTGGATCCGGATAGTTGTCTGTTTTTGTGTTTTATGTAAGTGTGTGAAAAGGTGTATGGAAAGTTGGAAAGATAAAAGATAAATGTTTTATGTTGATTTGCGGGTTCCGCAGACAGGTGGATCAATAGATTTGTAGAGGCAGACGGATAGATGTAGTTGCGATTAAAATTGCAGCACTACTTTCAATTCATAGGGTTATCCATATGCTTCTTTGTAAAATCAACAATTGTATTTATAATATTAACACTTTCGAAGAAACCCCTTAAGTAGTTGGCAACTTTAAAAGCAACCGCACAGCCATATGAACGATGAGTGGATGGATGGAAAGGGCTACCGTAGTTGTAGTTGCAGTCGTATTCGTCGGAGGCATCGTCACAATCGCTGATGCCGTTGCATCGTTTGTAGCCGGAGATGCAGCTGCCATCGCCACATTGATACTGGTTCTCCTGGCACTGAACCCCCAAACGGGTCTTATTAGATCTTCCATGGAAAGCTGAAGATCGCAGTTTTTCAGGGGCGGGCGATGTGTGTTGTGTGATAGCGGGGATAGCAGAGTATTGCGATTTGGGGTGTCAAAAATACGGGAGAGATTTTTACACGGGATATTCGTTTGGGCAAAGAAAGAACAAAACAGAGAGTAGAGTTAGCAACAAAAGTCGAAACGTGGAAGGCGGGTAACTTCAGTAATTCGATAAGCGAGGCACAAGCAGTTAAATGTAAGTCCAATTCGCAGGGAGCTGCTTACTGTTCTAAGTTAGCATCGAACTCAAATCTTACGTAGAGCTACAATTACAAGGGTGAATTTAACCAAAAGCTTGTTAGAAAGAAGGAGAGGGATAGATAATGGAAGGAGAAATGATTGCAGGGTTCGTAAGTATTTCCCAAAATGGGAATATAATGGTGCTTTTTACGAACCCTGAGATATAGAAAATGCTAGAGGGGGTACTTACGGCAGGCACTCTCGTCGCTGCGGTCGCGGCATTGAGGTTTGCCATCGCACACCTGTGTTTTCGGAATGCAGCCTCCGCCACGTTGGCATTTGAACTGAGGAAAGCATGAAAGTGTGCGAGTTTTGTACGGATGTTAGAAATGGGAACGTTTACCGATAAGTTATCGACGTTCTCCCATCTCTAAAGGATGTGTGGCGGGAATGTTGGTGTTTGTGATTTAATGTTCATAGTGCCTGTTATTAGATTTCCGTATGGCAACGAAAAATATTTTGTTTAAATAAATATTTAGTGAATTTTTAAAATAATTGATAAATCAATAGAATATATTGGAAAATCTAGCAGACTTTTAGGATAAAGCCCCTATTGAAACAAGGCCATTTGGTTCTACCTAACAAGCACTAAGCATTTATTTCAGTTGGAAATGGGAAAGGGGATGTGTGGGTCAATCTGGTAGTGGGTGGTGGGTGGGTGGTGGGCTCACCTTGTCGGCGGTGCACTTGCAAAGAGCGTCGTCCTCGTCTTCATTGCGTCCACAGTCGGGGATGCCATCGCAGACGCTTTCAATCGGAATGCAATCGCGATTGTGGCACGCGAATTCGATGTTTTCGAGGCATGACTGGTGCGAGTTGCCTACATGTGTGGCGTTTTTTGTTTGTTTTTTTGTTGGGGGTGATGATGGGTGACACAACAGGGCATATGTATAATCGCAATGATAGTAAAACAAGCCATAACGAGAACGGAAAGAAAGAGAGCGAGAGTGAGCCATGTGTATATGTACAGGTATGAGCTGTATGATTTCAATTAAAAGAGCTTATAAATGAAATGCTTAACTATCTAAATTGTACAGGTGTGTGTGTGGTTGTGCGGCGGACTAAAGTAGCTTTCAATGTTTCAAACGTTGCATGCACTTTTACTTAACTTTACGCTTCCTAAACCATCATCGCGACTTAGGTATTTAAGGTAATGTCGCCAATTACCCTATACCAGTTATTATTCCATTCATGCTCGGCATTAGTGCAACAAAATTGCTGGGAAAACGAGAAAATCCCGGGGAGGGGTGAACTGACTCTTATTTTCCCACTTCATGGTCTCTCTTCCCCGAGGATTGCCCGTTTCACCACCCATTTTGCTGCACAAGATCCTCCATTGGCAATGACCAGGTTACTTTCACCCACTTAAGTATGCTACGCTTTCACCGATTTTCAAGGACACCTACTCGCTACGCCTGCTGTTGTTAATGGGTTAGTGGTCGCTGTCTCGGTGGATCTGGCTGCGGGTGTCGTTCTCGTTGCCGCTGGCCAGGGCCATTGGGGTGCTTCGGTGCCTCTGGAGGTGCTCCATGAGGTTCCCGTTGTGTTGCGACGCTCCAGCTGCCCTGGCCCCTGGGTGGTGAAGGTGGGCCTGGTCGAGGTCAAAGGGCGTCGCTGCGTGGTGCGGCGTTCGTACTGCTCGCAGTCCTTCTCGTCGCTCATATCGTTGCAGTGATAGAAGTTATCACAGCGCAAATGCAACGGAATGCAGACATTCGAGCTGGTGCAACGGAATTGATTGCTGGCACAGGGATTCTTGGAGTTGGCCGTCTCATAGACATGACTTGGCTGATAGACCTGGTACTCGGTCGCATCGTGTACATCCAGCCAGTCGTCGCGACTCGAAATCTGCGGGTGGTGGCCAATGGGTATGCCCACACTATCCTCCTCCTCGGCTGTTATCGTCCGATTATTAGTTGATTGATTGGGGGGTTTACGATATACGGTTCACGACATGAGACAACCGCATGCAGACCACGGGTTTTTTTTTTGGGTTAAGGGGGTTTCATTAGCACATGCATTTAATATGTAATATTATTGTTGGGCCAATTTGTAGATCATCGGTGTTGCAGGTTGTTTCCAAATAGGGTTGACGTGCGGTTAATCGATTCATTTGGGGCATTCGATAACCAAAACCAGGGGATTCAATACACATTTTTTCGGATTCGAGGGGGAAAAGAAAAAAATGTTTGGAGTTAAAATCAAAATCAAAGAAATATCGATTGACACACAAACTTTGATAGTTGGCTATCGCACAAAAAGCGACATCAGCGAAAATAGCACACAAAGGACAGCTGACAAAAAGGGACTAAGGTAGACTAAGGGACTAATAGGTTGATAGGGAAAGAGACCAACACCAATTATCGATTTTAGTGACCCAAGAACACGATAAAGCAAAGCGAAGAAGGAAATAAACCCTTTCATAACACGAAACGCTTACCGCAGTTGGCCTCATCGGAATAATCGTTGCAATCGTAGATGTTATCGCACATCTGACGCATCGGTATGCACTCACCGGTTCCGCAACGGAAATCGTCGAACCGACAATCCCCGTCATCGTCACCACCTGCCGACGACGATCGATATTTATCGATACCGATAGCATGCGATTGTTAGTTCTCTGCCGAGTGTTTGTGATTGCGATTTCGGTGAGGTGAGATGATTCAAGCGGGTTTTGCGATGAAGTGACAGGGAAAGGAACGAACTTACCACTTACCACTCTCAAGAACCAAGAGCAACGCTTCGTATTTTTTACTCACCCTCGCAGTAGCGCTCATCTGAAATGTCCTCGGGACAGTCGATGTTGCCGTTGCAGAGCAGCTCCTTCGCTATGCAGGTGCCATCGTCACACTGCCATTTGTCGTACAGACAGGCTGCATTCCCATTCGAGAAGCAGTAAGGTAAAGAGACAGAATTGGTCACTATCGGGGATAATTAATCCAATATCGGACACCTACGACAGCCCTCCTCATCGGATCGATCGTTCGGACAATCGGCTCGGCCATCGCAGCGATGGACAATCGATATGCAGCTCAAGTCCCGGCAGGTGAATTTGCCCTTGGGGCATGTGTATCGTAGCTTGGGCACAACTGTACCACGGCAGCATTTAAGAAAAATTCGAATGGAGATAGAGGTGATGAAGAAATGGAGAGATGTTCTAGGTGAGATTGTACTTTGTCTAAGCAGTGTTGCCGAAACATTTACAAAGAGCAATAACTAATATTTTATAAAAATTTGGAAAATGTTTTAGTGTTTGATTCTGGCAACGCTGCGTAGATATTGATATGTTAGGGTGGTTGGGTGGATGTGGCTATGGATAATGATACGGATATGGGATGGGTGATTACTCACTTCCGTCGCAATGCTCCTCGTCGTCGGCGTCGCTGCAGTCAGAATGGCCGTCGCACTGTTGGCTTATGCTGATGCAGCGCGTGCCGTCGCGACATTGATACTCCATTCCGCTGCAGGCGGCGGCTGTTAGTAACGTGGGTTAGTGGTAGCGGTTAGCATGTTTGGGGGTTAAACGAGATAAAAGAGATGGGGTTAGTAAAGGCTGTTGGCAAACGGACGGATGTCGCCTAAGGACGTTTACTGCTTCTTAGATACTGTAAGCTTTGGTACTTTAAGCATTACTAATTAGCCAACTGGCAATAAAGGCAAATAGGTATAAAGAATGTTAAAACTAGGAGTACATATTTTTAGATACTATTTACTTAGATTTATAACACTAGGATTAATGAAGAGAAAGCGATTAAAAGTTTCGCTTTACCGGTTTATCCTACTTCTTAGAAACTATAATAGTTTAACCGTAGGTAAATAATTAGGAGTGTCTTATAGATACACCCTTAAGGTTCTTGATTAGCACTGTGTTTTGAACTGGATAATGGCGAACTAAACCTTATAAAATTATAAACTTACGGCACTCCTCGTTCTCGTCCTCGCCCTCGCTGCAGTCCTCAATGTGATTGCAACGCTTCCTAGCATCGATGCAGTCTCCATTGTTGCATTTGAACTCGGTGGCCAGGCATTCTGCAAATGCAAAAAAAAAGAAGGGTGAATTTTATATTTAGGAATGCCAGATGGATTTGACAGCCTGCAATTAGATGACAACCGGATGCAGTTTAACAAGGATTTCCGCCGACCCATGGAACCAGTGCTCGTCAACTTGAAAGCAAAAGTTTGTTAGGTGTTTGTTGTGTGACAGGGCAGAGATCCAAATCCCCTTCCCTCGTTAGCCACAGTTTCCTGTGCATGCTTGTTGGCCTTTTGAACCCTTTTTTCCGCCGGACTACGCTTAATATTTCATACAGGAGCAGCAGCAGTGGAAGCACCAGCTCAAGACTCTTAAGCAATTTCAGAAATATTTTTGGATAATTTTTTCTTTATGTAGCCGCCCCATACAAAGTGACACAACGCGGATTTGATTACAAACAGCCGGGAAATTTGCGAAGAGGGATATAGATAGCAAAGCGAAGGGATGGGGTGAAAAACAGAAGAGCCGCGAGCAGGGGCTAATTAAAAGTAAAGAAAAGTTAAGTGAACATTAGGGGGAGTGGGTGTCGTAATCAGAGCAGCTTAAAGTAAAGCCAATTCGGGGCCAACAATTAGCGCAGATTCCGCTTGATGTTTCGGAGTATGCAGATTTAAATTGAAGACCTTAATCTTAATAACCCTTTCGCAACCTATCTGCATATTTTAATATTTTTGTTGAAATCCATAAAAGCAATTAAAATTACTACATTTTTTGTTTTATTGGGGATTGGGAACTGGGGCCATTGGCCGCCGTACGTCAACGATTTGTCATCGCCAATGTGGCAGTTAATGTGGAGCTGCAGTGGCGAAAACTTAAGCAACTTTTGGGCCGTACACAAATCGCCAAAGTTTTCCCTTCGGCAATTTTCAACACGAAGGCGAGGAAAATTCCGGGCAACAATTTGACAATTTCATTGTGGACTGGCAGACAGACAGGCGAAAATAAAATAAAAAAACCAAAAGGAAAGGCGAAGGCGCCTCAAGTCAATTTGCAAACGGAGGCCAAATATGATTTCTGTTTCTTGCCTCTGTTTGTTTTTATTTTCAACTGCCGCTTATTGACATTAAAGATTCAAATAGTGGGGGAAACACCGAACACGGGAGAACAGAAGGGCGCATAAAGGATTTCGGCTGCCAAAGGTTGTTGGGCGCCAATTATTTGGCCAGACGTGTGATCCTAATCCCTTTGACGGCCCCGCACAAACAACAAATTATAATCCGCAAGTCGAAAAACAAGTTTTTTCCTTCCTGCATTTCCTTGATAAAGGTGAAAACGGAAGGGGCAGGGTTTATCCTGCAGCTGGGGATTTTCGCCTCCCACTTTCCCCTCTTATTCGGATTTCTTATTTGCAGTTTTCAACATCTTTCTATTTGAATAATTTTAATTTTTAAAAAATATTGTTGATAAAAAAGATTAAAGTTTAAGTTATTCACAAAGAGGAGAATAGCAGCCCTGGATCTCAACTTGGTACATAGTTGATAAGGTCCCCATTTCACTTTCATAAACATTGGTTATATCAATTACGGCTCCTACTATTCCCAATGCCCATAAATTTATCCCTAATGACTGGCACTCTCCTCCGCATTCCCGGATTGCACTATTTCGCAGCTCCTTTGGCTTCATCTTCACCTCCATTGTTGCATTGTGTCTTCTTCGCTGAGTGTCAAATGGAATTTCCCCACCCCATCGAAGCTTTGTGTTATTTTCTGTTTCCCCCTTTTTCCCTTGTTTTCGCTGAAATGGGATCAGTTTGGATGGGATAGCAGACGGTTTTTCCCTTTTTCGCCGTTCACTTGCACTTGAACTTAAAGCGGCGCCAGAAAGTATGCAACACGGATACGATTGCGGCAGAAAAATTTGTAGTGAGTATACTTTTCCACCTACAAATTACTCATTAATAATTGGTAAATTACTATAGCCATGTAACACTGCTCAGTCGCGAATGTGACATGAAACTAGAACCTTTCGCTTTATTAAATCATAAGTATGTCTTTAGCAATGTTCTTATATGCAGGTATTTTGCAATTTAAATATACAAAAAGAGCTCCCTTCTTAGCCGCTGCTGTGCAAATTGCCAAGCAAACAAAAAAGGCGGTGAATGCGGTGCGAAAAAGCTGGGAAGACGAGTCATCCAAAAGGAGGGCTAAATTCGAGTCGATAATTGATACGCGCGGGCGCATGGAAAACGCAAAAGAGCGCCAGCAGGCCAAAAGCCGCAAACAAACAAGTTAAGAGGTGTGCGCTGTGGATTGGTTTGCTTTTCTCTCCCCCCGTAATGTGGGGTTAAGCTAGAAAATTGTTCACTCCACTGCCGTCATGTTGCCACGAAAATTGTATAAAAATTCAGATGAGCTCCCAGCCAGAGGAAAAGCTGTTTAAGAGCAATTTGTAAAAAGTATTTTTGATTTGATTATTGCTCGTTAGCGCTTAGCGTTCCATCGAATCATTAACTCGCTTTTATCAAGGGCCAAAGTGCTTTGGGCGGGATGCCAAGATACAAGAAAATGCCACCATTATAGTCTGGTTTAAACCGGGGAACAAAGTTCCCAAAAAAGTGAGTAAGGCGAGTAAACATCTGCCGAAATTGGTGAACTGTCTGGCATGCAAAAGTGTTATTACCTTAACCTTGCAACTGCCCCCCTCCAATCAAAAACCTCTTAATTACGGCCCCCAAAAAACTATCAGCGATAAACATCCATTTCGGTTTTATGGCTATGACTAATCGATTTCCGTTTCGGGAGCCATGGGAATAGGATTTAACCGTGGGCGTAAAGGGGTAAACAGGAAGAGAGTGCCACGTCCTGATGCAAATCTGGCATATGTGGCGTATGCGTGATGTTTCATATTATTAATTGGCCAGCCGTAACGCAGGGAAATGGCCCAGACAACCTTGTCGGTTCGGTTAATTATGGTTTTCCCGCTCGGAAATTAAACTATCACAATTGTGTCTACTGCATGAAACAACTAACTAAGCAACGAATCTAAAACTAAACTATAAATTTATTTTCACTGCCATGGCTTTCGTTTTAGCCTTATGAGGATATTAGATTTTATACGATTTGTAAATTCATATGCCCCAGTCACCTCTAGATATATGTATATATCCCAATGATTTGCAGAATCAGCACAGTAGTTTAGCTTTACTGTTCGCCACCACGCGCTCAGCCTAAGCAGCTGCGGTTAAATCAATCTCCGTCACTCAAAACACTCACACGCCGCTCGGGCCATCATTCATGATCATATTCATTTAGTTATTTTGGGCAGATTCGGGCCTTTGGGCCCCGATCCTTGGCGGGGGCGCGAATGCGCGAATGCCCGAATGCATGTCAAGTGGCTGCAGAGCGACGCACTCGAATGACACAGAGACAGAGACGGGGACACCCTCTGATTGATGGCTTGATATTCATATTCATATTCACCTACTCAAACCCGTGTGTGCACTCACTGCTCTTCGCTCGGCTTTTTCGGCTATGTAAACACTGCCAACAGTTGACGTCAAAATGGCAGCTTAACACGAAGCTCATGAATATGCACACATTCCCATTCCCATTCCATAAACTCCACATCCTGCTGCGCCTTAACCCCTTGGTGCAGCGCGTTATTTAATGAGTCATTAGCTGGGCCGGTTGGGGGGTTGGCTAAGGGTTGAGGGTTAGGGGGTCAGGCGGTTCGGAGGTCGCAAAGGTTGCCCCCGAGTGTTTAGTTTTTGGTTGCAGTTTGCTTAACTCGCGATGCGCCGCAAAGAAGGAGAGGGAATCCGTGTCAAAAACCAGTGACAGTTGTCAGTGCAGCCGTGCACTGAGAGAAATGTTGCTTCTACTTAAAGAAATATTTATTAGGTATTACCAGAGCTCAGGTTACTAGCTTGATTTTATTTATTTTTTGGTTTACTGCCTTTTAAAAAGACGTATATGTTGTATAAACATATTAAATATTTTAAAATAATGTATAAATACATCTAGCTGACTCGAAAATGGAAAAAATTTTATAAAATAATCTTGGATATTGACATTGATCCCTTAAATTGGTTTTTATGCGTATTTTGGTTTTATAAATCAGAACAATTATCGTTGCCCAGTTTGGTAGCGTTCCCCCTTTAATCCTTGTGTGTCAGGGGCGGGGGCAAAAAGGCTGGAAAGGGGGTAGCAGGCGGTTTTTATGCAGAAGCTGCTGCAGGGGGCGACAATTATGTGGCGTCTGCAGTTTTAAGTGCGCCTTTGCATGTGACTCTGTTTGCAGAAGCCCGAGCAGCCATTTTTAAATTCTTGCCATCGCCCACCTTGTAGTCCGCCCCATTCAACCCAACCCCATCTGCCACTCACCTCCCCGTGACTTCGGCGCTTCTTCAATCTATTCCAAATTTCACTTATTCATTTCAAAACCGTAAACACACAATGAAAATGTCGCATAAATAAGCTCGCAGAACCAAAACAACGAGCCAAAAAAAGAAGCGGCGACAACAACTTGTTGGCCAAGAACTCCTCTTGACTCGTTCCCCTTTATTTTTGATACACTCTGCTAAATCGATGAGATTGTTTGACGTTGGCATGTGTGCCTGCCACGCCCCCTCCTCCTCGCCACAAAAAACGGAAAAAAACTGTCTGCGGGTTAAAGTTTTGCCACTGATTTGTCGCATTCCATGCGCAATGTGACAAACGTTAATTTTTGTGGCTTGTTTTGCATAAACTTTTGCTGTAAGACATGCTCATCGAAAGGACGAGGGGGTGGGCAGGGGCTAACAGGGGTTAAGAGGAGTTGGCATGGGTGAAGGAGGGTTAAGGGGAAAGGCTTGGAATTCAGAATTCAGGGGTTGCGTTGTCATTGCGTGCGTCGTCTTAGTTACTCCACCAATTTATGGCAAATTAAATAAATTTATCATTTGCGGCCACAGTCGCACACAATCGCAGCTCCAAATAGAGTTTATACTAAAGAACTGAACTTTGTTAAAAAAAAATGAAGAGACCTTTGCGAAAATAACAAATTCGTATGGTATCAAATATCATATAATTTATGTGATCGTTTCGAGGGGCCCAAAAGTATGCAAAGATTTTATAAGTTCAGCATTTCTGTTTGAGGAAATAGTAAAGGAGGGATAGTAGATAAAATATTAAACTTAATTCAAAACAAGGATTTATATTTTAAAAATGAGAAAATGTGCTTTAGCAAATTAATCCATGCAAAAATAATTAAATCACTATTTTATAGGTTTACAAAAAAACATATCCTACCAATTAAACAAACCTCTCCATTTTTATAAAAACAATATCTTTACACCTTTTTGGCTATTTAACAATTGGTCTGTTTACAAATCGGTGGAAAAAACAACGCCTTCTATAATAATATAAATAATGTATAAAAGCAACCTCTTTCTTCTAATATTAAGTTAACCAGAAAATCTTCTCTCCGATTGAGGGATTACGTCAATCTGGATTCCAGATGGCCACAGAATACAGCATGATCATTGGGAACAGAGTTGTTTCCGCTGGCTTGTAGTTGCAGGTTGCCAGTTTGCCTGTCGCAAGTTGCTAGTTGCTGGTTGCTGGTTGCAAGTTGCTGGTTGCCGCCCTCAGTGGTCCGTGGACAAAGTAAAAGTGTCAGCGCGTGCCAGGCACCACTGACAAAGGGAAACGGAAGGCGGCGAACAGCAAACGGAAACCGAAAACCGTAGGAGTTTTCCCAGGGAGGAGCTTTCCCCTCAGGACGAGTCGAGACAGTGGGATCGCAAGGAAAGCCAACCACAGAGTGGGAGACAAATCCAAAAACGAATCGCAACTTTTTTCCTCCGTTTCTTTGCATTTGCTTGGAAAGTTTTTAAATACTTTTGCCGCGGAAAAGCTGCAGGGAAAGCGGGGAAAACCGCAACAGGAGCCACAAAACGTCGGTGGCAACAGAACCAACAAAAGTCAGCGGGCAGCAATTAATGACGTTCGAATGGGAAATTAGCCGAAATGCCACACAGTTGCGGTAAACCGAAAAGCCTTTAAAACTATTAAAGTTTAAAGTCTGCTCCAAGAATATAATAATTGGAATACAGTTTTGGTGTTTCACAGCTTAGGAAATGTGATATCATGCTCGCACAATAAATGTATTCAATTATCTTGGACTTTCGTTCAAGTAATTGCCTTAATCACACAGTCATTTGATTTCCTGCCGAAGCCTTTTCCTTTTCATTGCTTTCATCGCACAATTTTAAATTAAATTTTAACCGAAATATACACCTACACCCCCAACAAAACCCTTTCGAAGCCCAAGCATCCGGAAACCCCTGCTATTTGCCATTATTTGCCGCAACTGTCTAGAAAATATCAACAGAGCACATGGTCGCCTGCTGTCCATTTGTGCACAACATGTCGTATGCGTGATTTGGCTGGCCTTCCCACTGCCTTCTTTTTTTGCTCTGTGTCTCTTTGGTTTATGAGTTGACTTTGGACTGCACTCGTGGAACAGTGACATAAAATGCAATGCAAATACGCATAAGATATATGCAGCAGCCAGCGGGATATGTAAATGTTTTACACAATTTATTTATTTAATTTTCAAGTCTTGAGAGGGGACGCGACTGCCCGCTATCTTATGATGTATCGCCGAGCAATTAAATGCTATCGGCCAGAGAGACGTCAAAAATATGAGTATCTGTATACGCACGGACGTGGATGTGGATGCGGATATCCGTGAGTACATACATATATAGTTGTGTGTACAGCAAGTAGCGGGCCATAAGTAGGGAAATTGAAGAGACACGTTCAATCCAGCGATTGTCATTAATCATTGCAGGCGGGCAGACATAACCATAATAACCATTTTGTGGCCAAATATTTGTTGGCCGCGGCCAGCGGAAACAATTTCTATGATTGAGCCAGGACACGCTTCGGCTTCGGCTTCGGCTTCGGTTTCGGTTTCTGTTTCAGTGCCTCCCCTGGAAGTCCCCCTCAAAGCCCCAAAACACCCAGCTGAATCATGAAGTTCATTGCCAAATGCAGTCCAGTGTGGAATATGCAAATGCGGCAGCGGCGGGGGGAAAATTCGGAAAATGCGGCTGATCGATGGCCAAGGAGGAACAAATGACGCAAATGGAGGGGAGTCACGAAGTTAGAGATTTGTCGATTCACCCAGATAGATTGTGTGTTTGCGCAAAATGATGGGGTAGCCCTTAAAGTCTCATTCCAAGAGATCGCAATCGAAAATCCTGCAGCACTTTAAACTGAAAGCCATTCCGTGCAACGGATTAGGCCTTTAGTTTGATTTACAAATGGTTAATAAATAAGACCGGGAAAAATGTATACGAATTCTAATGTGATTTGGAACAATATATATATTTGTTTATTTTTCTTTTATCAGTTGCACATAATTTTTCCCTTGAAAGCCTCTAAAGGCAAAGCAAAAATGGTTCAAAGTCGTTTTTTGACACTGAGCTCATTCCTTTAATTGCCTTTGATTAGGCGCATTGCTCATTCATTATTAATCTTCTCTATGTGGCTGTTCTATTTTTAATTATTAACCCTCTGCATCTTCGATTCTCAAATGAATCACTCGATGAATAGCTAATGAACAGGCTCGTGGCACATTCAAATTCCTGGCCGATCACTCGATTGGAATGCACTTTCAATTCCCGACTTTCATTCGAAGAGCTGCCCATAAAAGAGCCGGAATATATCGGATGCGATCTATATAGAATACTCCCCCCTCGGATGCTCCGGCGGAATATTAATGGTGCAACATTTTTGTATGCTATTCATTCAGATTTCACTCGATGCGGCGGCGCTTTGAGTGTCTCCGTCTCTTTCTGCACTCGTCTGTCTATCTCTATCTATCTCTAGCATAAGCTGTTTTTCGCTCTCTTTCTAATCATCATCATCATCGTCGTCGTCGTTCTTATAGCATCAGCTGTCGGCCGATGATGTCAAGCTGCCTGTAATAGCAATTACAAATCGTTCGAATGCATTTACGTATGTTTTCGTGCCTGCATCTTACACTCAAAAAAAGTAAGTGTACACATTTTCGAAGACATTTTTTTTGGGGTTTTAAAACCCTTAAAATGTAGTTAGGTTTTGTGTTTTCAAAATAAGTAAACACGCTTTCAAAACAAATTTATAGGGCACTTCTAAATTAATTTTTATTCACTATTTATTTTTATAATTGTTTTCAGTGCACCAGCTATCGTGAGTGTGTGATCGGCACTCCCTCCCCTCTTTTCCCCCACACAATATCTTTTTTGCCATTTTCACTGACGCTTTGCCGACATCGTTTATCGTTTTGGATGCTCGATTAAAATTCTTTACGTCATTGCGATAACGAAGTGCTCTAGGCCATTACTTTTTTCCTTGGCTGCTTTTCTAGATGCGAAACGCAAAAGCATTGCTGATAAAATTCTATAAAGCGCAAAGACAGGCGGTCATGCCCAGTAACCCAGTAAAATCCACCCAAAAGCGCCATCCCCCCGCCACAAATTCTGCATCTTGGCGACTTGGAGTCAAGTGGGTGCAGCCGCAATTTGAGTGGATTATCGACAGCTGAAATACCCAGCAATTTGCCGTGAATTCGAGCTGAGCTCATTAGGCAGGTGTGATCGTACTCATGAATAATGGATATATGATTACTGAGTCACAGGAATTTAAATGGAGTACTTATCCGTGCCATTATGTTGCATACCTTTTACCTATACCGAAATATATATTTTATAATCTTGTCCTGATGCTATGTACGCTTTGCCCATACTAATCTTTATTCCATGTACGAATCTTGCATTTCCCCGCCCGATTTCAGTTTCCGCTTTCGCTTGCAAATTGATTTCCTTTTTCGCTATTCAAATGCCGCCGCAGTTTCCCTTTTCGATGGATGCATCGGAATCGGAATCTGAATCTGAGGGCCTATCGCTGGGAAATCGCTGAATGTATCTGCTGGATGCATTATGCGGTATCTGACCGCATCTGCAGTGCGCTCGTAAATTCACTTTTGCTGTCCCGCTGTCGGTTGTTCGTTGTCTTCGCTGGTTGTTCGTTGTTCTAGTTGCCATGCAAGTCTGTCAGCATTCTGTCATTTGCATAGAGCTGGACAAATAAACTACATAAATAATAAAAAAGCAGAGAAAAAACAATCTAAATCGCTGACAAGCGATGCTGGGAACACAAATTAATAAATAAGCTACATTTGTGCAGTGCACGTGCCAAACACTTCACCCAAGACAGTTTCGAGCTGAGATGCAGTTGATGCAATTAATGGCATGCATTAGGTGCACTACACTGCGAGAAGGCAGCACAAAAACATGACGCAAATTTGAAACTAGTGTACTACACTCACTGAATCGCTCAATATTATTTGTGGCATTTTTATTTTAGTAGCTTGCAGCAATTATTTCATTTTGTTATCGAATGTCACCACCTTTAAGTTACTGTTTCACAAACATTTATTTAGTTTGAGTTTTGGATTTCCCAAGACATTTTGCCAATTATTTAGTGAAATGCATATGCTGGCTTGCACTTGCCTGCATTTCAAACAATTTGATATCGAGGCGACCCCTCCCAAAGGTACTTTTTTCTGTGCATACATGTAGACATAGGGGAGATAATGTTCCAAATTAACATCTTGGGGATATTCGATATCTGAATGGCGAGCAAGGCCAAGTTGACTTGCAATCGTCACTCGTCCGTCACTCGGGCCAATCAAATGTTCATTTTAATTGCGCTGCCAATGCATAAATTTGAATAACTCAAGTATCTTTAAGATACTTGGAATTAAGTCACGTATTTAATCAGCTAAACAGATTTTCCTCTTTTCCGCATACGCAACAATGTCTGGCCATTTCCCATTTTCCCCCACCAACCCCGATCCAGATCCAGATCCCATTTCGATTCCGTCTCGAGTTTTCAGTAGAGTTCAGTTTTGTTATTTTCTACTGTATTTTTTGCCATCCGGTCCAGGCGCAAATATCAAATCTCATTGCGAAAAACTTTTCTCTTCGTATAATCTGCAAGGCGACTTTTCACTAGGTTCTCTTGACATTTCGCACGCGCCTTCAACAAGCAAATTACGTGCCTGGAAAATCCGAGGGCGGCGGGCTGGGAAAAACTGTGAAAAGCTGGTGTATATAGTCATATGCCCAATGGCATTTAGACGTTTTGACATTTTTGTTAATGGCATAAGCATCAAATTACATACAAGTCAGCACAGCATCAGTGAAGGGTTTTCCACACACACACACACACACACACGCACACACGCACAAACACAGTAACAAAGGGGGGAAATCTCAGCAAGAAAAACTTTAATCCAGTGGCAACAGCGAGGGCAAACAATCTGGCCAAACGGTAAACAAGCGTTAAGTTAACCCTGAAAAAAGTGGAATTAAACAGAACAAACACTGGGATAGTGGCACTGCAAATGGAAAATGCACCGCCGAAGCGTTTTCTAATTGTTCTCGAAAAGGCGCTTACATCAGCGCATGAGCATGCAGCTCGACGCCTTCCTATTCTCCAGTTATGCACATACAGGCCCCCTGGCCCCTGCCTTTTCCATTTATTTATTCAAGAGCCTCTGCAGATCTCATTTCATTTGCTCGGGCTTTCAGGAAGCGCTCAAAGCAGGCAACCAGAAAAGAAAACTTGCTTCAAATGGAAGCTCGGGCGGAGTAGGGTTAAGAGGGGTGTGCGGACAAGGGGTTAAGCAGCAGCCAGTGTGTGTGGCACATTGTACTAAAAATAAACATCTTTCAATTCATTCTTCTAACAATTGCAAGCAGCGAAGTAAATAAGAGTCCCGAAATGAAAAGTTGATTTCAGGACCCCAAGGAAAAAGCGAACAGCGAAACTTGAATACCCTGCCGCGAATGGTAAGTATAGTTTTTGAAAGTGAGCTGGGAACTATACTAAATATATTTCATGGATATTATTTGAGAGACTTGAAATATACAACGAACAATATTTTTGACATCCTCAAAAAAACAGAAGCCTTAAAAACATCGGAAACTATTAAGATATGAATATAATAATATGATTTTAACTATTTCATTATTTACCTGTAAAGTTAATTATTAAAAAAACAAAAGCCAAAATCGGAAACTTTCAGGATATAAATAATATAATATGATTTTATACAATTTATGATTTATTTGTACATTTTTTATTCAATTTTAGAGACTTGAAAAAGCAGAAGCTATAGCTAATATGATTTCATATTTTATGATTTACTTGTAAAGCTGTGCTATGTTATTTGGCTTTATTCACAACTAGTTCAAGTAACTGCTGTGCACTCCTGGCGTATCTATATATTTAGCAAGTGACTCAGAAAGTATACATTCCCCGATTACATCTTTGTGGGTCGGTCGCAGAATGCTCTTGCAAACAAGATCCGAATCTGTATCTGAAGCTTAATCTGGACCTGAGTCAGTCGCGCTGCCCAAGTGGCGATGACTTCACAGTGCTTTCAGTAGTGCAAAATAATAGTTTCGCATTATCTTGAGGGCTTGGCTCCGTTTGTTTGTTGGTTTGCTGGTTTACTCGCTGGTTTATTTGTTTGTTTGATTGTTTGCTGGCTGGCTGTTTGCTCGCTGCTCCCGCTGAGGTTTTACTTCAATGCGATCGGGTTACGGTTAATGAAGTCAAGGATGACATTGTTGTAAACGCAATGGCTGCGGAGGCAGTTAACCGTTTTTAATTTCTCCCCTACGACCGACGACTGGTTCCTGGAGTATCCGGTGACCATTCTGATTGTCTCTCAAGCCCCAAGCCTCCGACCTCAAATCTCAAATCTTTCTCCCACTGACCGTGACCAAAGGCCTAGAAAACAGTTAGCGATCGCACAAAAGGGCCCCAGGCCCCAGGCCCCAAGCCACTGAGACACCAGACAATGGCCATAAAAGGGGACTACTTCTGTTACCAAGGGTTAAGCCACCAAAAAGCATCCATCGGGTTTTTGTTTTGCTTTTGCTTCCACAAGGAACTGGCAAGCTTATTATCTTGGCAGTTTTTAGCAGTGAGCTTAAGAGGAGAAAAAAAACCTATTTCAAATAACACCAGAAGTAGGCCTTTTCTAATTATTTTTAATCAATAATGCAGTGCCAGTTAGTCAGACCCATAAATGCATTGATAAGCGGGCATTCCTCTAAGCAAAATAGTTTATTTTCTTATCGCGTGAGCAATATGTTGACCAATCAACCTTTGTAAAATCATAGCAAATGCGCAAATATTATTTAAAATCATTGAATCATCCTTTTAGACGACAGCAAGCTCTCACTTTTTATCTTATCTCTCTTCTCTTAAGCAAACTAGATATGCGTACTGTTAAAACTTAGCTGCTCTTTTCACACACCTAAATGTGTGTTTTAATCGATTAGCTACGTGCCCATAGATTTCACTCCTATTTACCATCCCAACCAACTCGCCCCATTTTCTTGTGGATCTCGGAAGATCGCTCTGGCGCCTATCGCAAGGGGGAAATTCTTTGTCAGCTCATCGGGGCTTATCAAGATAATTATTCTATTCTTAGAGCCGGGCAACTCAGCTTATCAAGTGTTGCCAGTTGTCGAGTGCGCTCTCTTCGCGGCTGCCTAAATTAAGATGTTTGTGCAAATTAATTGGTCGCTGGCATCATTATTACAACAGCGACAAACAATTAGCCTAGATTTGTTCAACGCACTGCTATGCAACCCAACTCAAATCAACTCGACTCAACACAACTCATCCGAATGCACTGGCACTTCCAATCTCTGCATCATCGCCAACTGCAAATGCAGCTGCATTCCTCAATTCCTCAATTCCTCGATTCCTCAATGCCCCAACTCGATATCAAGCCGGCAATTGTTGTCACTTGAGGGGCAATTAAATGGGGATGGGGCCGATTGAAATGAATTGCCATCGAGTGGTAGGGCATATCCATATATATCATTATGCGCTCGTATCTATATCCCTGGCCCGTCAGCGTGGGGGTCGGTCGATTGATTTTGCGGGGCATTATGGGCAGTGAATCAATTTAAACGTTTAATTAATTTGTTTCAATCCCTATAAACCCTTGAACATTTTTTAGCTCCCAGAAAATTGTATTTTCGTTATAAAGGAGGTTATAAGAAACTTATGTGGGAAAGCAGTATTCTCTTTTATGTCTAAAGAAACCGAACCATATAATCAATTTGGATATCACGTAAAAAGGTGATGGTCCCAAAATTATAAATATTATATATATATATATATATATTAAGGATTTTGATCTATTTTAATTGCAGGATTTTTGGATCTTTGGACTTACCACCGTAGGCGACATACGTGCCGCGGGCCATGCTTTTTTGCGGCTTTTCAATGACGATCAGGACCGCCAGCAGCCAAAAAGCTGCCTTTAGGCGCCGTCCCATCGCGGATGCGAAATTCGGGTGCGGATGCGGATGCGGATGCAAAAGCGCGAGCTAGGGTGAGAAACTAACAGAAAAAACGAGGGGATAGGGGTAATTTCCAGCTCAATCTCGGCTCCTCAAGCCACAACTGGTTTTCCTTTTTTATTCTCGAGCAGCTCTTTTGGAATGTGCGAAAATTTCTGCTTCTGTTCTGGCGCGCATAAAAATCACAGCAGGGGGTTCAGAGGTCACTAGGGGCCGGACAAGGGGGCGAAAGGGGCGTGACTGCGCCCGGCGAGCGGCGAGCGGCGACACTTCCGCTGGCAAACTGAACGCATTAACAACAACAAGAGCAGCAACATAAAGAAGGACACTTTAACAAACATTTCCGTTACAAATGAAAGCAATGAGGGACCCAAAACAACCCGCCCACGGGTAGCCCACACACACTGCCACCCACTCGATGGTGACCCACACACTGCCGCCTCCCCCGCCACCACCAGCCACTGGTGAAGTCCACTCCGGACTTCCGTCTTTGTCTATGCGGCCAAAAGTCGAGCAGTGGCAGGGCTACACTGAAAAAAATATCTCTGGCCAATATCTCTTTTGGTTAAATATGACTCAATGACTCAAAAAGCCATCAAAATGAGCCACATTTTGCCATTGCAAAACGATCTCCTCTCCGAGAATCAACAGTACCTTTGCATTTTAACTGAATTACTGATGCAAAATCATTTTGCCAGTGCAGTGCTCTTTTCGACGAGCAAGTGCGAACCTAGTGGCATTAAGTGTTCGCTTAATTTTAAATAACGCAACGCCAGAGAATCCCTTTTCGCGGCCGAAGGGCCCCCCGCCTGGAGCAGGCGTCATCAGCATTCAATTGTTCGGCCTCCGTATCTGTGCATCGTTCTCAAATATAAATGTATTTTCATATAATAAGAAGATTCCCATTTCTTTTTGTGTGCGCCCTGTGCAGGGGTGTCAAATGAAAATTGAACCAGAAATGACAATAATAAACCTTTATCAGCTCGCTGTATAATATATATTGTGATGGTAAACATGGCTGCTGATTTTCTTACTCATAAATTAAATATATTACGGGGATCGGGGGCAAATGCATTTCTTATGCATAATGCTAAGTATCAGCCCTGGCTTTTATCGTTCTTGAAAATCTTCGAAATTATTCAATCGCTTTGGCCACATGTTTCGATCTTTCAAACACGATTCCCCTTGAATTACGTAATCCCATTTAGCGGGCAAACATTCCAGCGAGCATATTGCCAAAGTACACATCGATTCGGATCTGACTCACTGTATTTATCGTGCATTTTTACCGGACAAACATATCCAAAACGTGACCAATTAATACCCATTTCGCATGGCCACTATATAATCCACTTCCCGAAGAATCAGCGGTTTCTTCTCCGTCCCGCTGTGCAAGTTTTCGCCAAATGGGCAGGCGGGGAAAAATGAAAATTTCGCGCATAAATTACAACAAATTGCTGGCATTTTTTGTTTCCCTAATGAACTTGAACTTGAGATGTTTATGTGTGTGCCACACATAAATCTGAGGGATAATATAGAGCAAGCTGGCGGACGTGGGACATCTGAGTGCAAAGTCGAGTGGCGATTGTCGATTGTGAAAGGTTTTCGTTTTCGTTTAAGTTTCGGTTTCTTTTTCTGTGTTATTTAGTTTTTTCCTTTTTTTAAGAGCGGCAGATAAACGTATCTGTGAGATACGCGCCTAAAAGCTTTGTTGTTTATGCGGTTTTGGCAAGATGCCTGCATTTTTCAATTATTATATGGCAAAAAAGTTGTTTGCCGGCGGCCCGGAGAGTATGTTTCAATTAACCGAGCATTAAAGGAATGCTTTTAGTTTGTAGTTGGTCCAAACGCTAAGTGGTCTTTAGTCTTCAGTCCTCAGTACTCCGTACTCTGAATGCAGCCTCCAGCCGGCAGCGTTTTGGCCAAGTTTCGAGTTACCCAACATGTTACGCATAATAAATTGGTGGATTGCAACGCCGCCAACACACAACACACAATAAAGGCTGTTCGTTAATGAGATGGAGATGCTCCGGCAGAGATCCATCCCATTCACCGAAGATGCATTCATCCCAAAAAGCCACGGGTCCGGCACCCGGGATCCGCGGCTTGTTGTTAATGATGAGTTTTCGGAGTCATTAGAAACTCAAATTGCGGCCAAGTTTTTAGCCAAACTCCCGCCTCCCGTCCGACACCCACAACGCCTTCATATTAACAGTCATTAAAATTAATGATGCATATCATGCTTTATCCAATGTCCGTTTAAGAACGCCAAGTGGCAAGTCCTCGGCGCATTCATCGCAAAATAGTGGTTTAAGTCAAAGTATCCAGCGTATAAAAAGGGAGGTTTATTTGGGGATATGCAAGCCCCTACAGTGTGACACATTACTGATCTTTGACATAAATTAACTTAAGGTTGGTTTAAAAATCGCTCGAGTGGAATTTTATCAGTTTTCACAGGTAGTCAAAAAAAGGTGACTGAATTCTTGATACATTAATCAAACACCGTAATCTAAGTGCTCTCAATGATATTATATTCTATGCCCAAAGTGCCGAAATCACCATTTCGGGATAATGTATACCAGCCAGTTCCCTGAAACTTCAAAGCTTAGTGTGATAAATTCTTAAAAACCGCCTTCCTTGAATGCAATTCGCAATTTAATTAACAAAAGCTGCTCTCTAACAAAAAATATTGGTCAAATTGGCAAGGGAAAAAGTGCTGAAAGTGCATAAAGTTTGCACACTTGTTTTCCCACAAACTCCGCAAGACGATCCCGCCGATCCTGACATTGTGGCTTTGGAATTAGCATTAATATTGTGCCGAGCCAAGCAAATTGAATTTGTCTGACAGCCAATGAAGTAAGAATAATTGAAGAGCCAAGGAATCCAGATTCCAGAAAGTCTGGATAGGGAAAATCGGAGCGTGTTCCGAAAATAGCTCCGGCTCATCCATATTCGGCAGGTTATTTTTGTCAGCCCCTGTCGGAAGAATTTGTCAGCGCCTTTCACCCGCGTTTTCTCGATTTTCCCCGGCTATTTTCGAGGAGTTTCAAAGTGCCTAGGAGTTTCGGGCAGTTTCGAGGGCGTGTAGCCACATCAAGTGAGCAATCAGTGTCACAGATATTTAACATTTTTCCCTCGCCTGTTTGTTTTTTGCCACCGCCGAACGAGATTTATATGCCCAATCGCTCCCGCTGGCTCCTCTAAACTTCTTTGATTGAGATTTACGACCTGGCAACAGGCGACACGGCAACGTGCAATCGAAATCACAATCACAACATTAATGGCATTAATGGCAGTCACCTCAAAATGCAACCGCAAGAGCAACAATAACATTGGGGCACCACATGTCAGCCAGCTAAATTAATAACCGATGGCAAATATTTGGTTTTATCCATTCAAAATGGGTGAGCTGAGCACACAGTGTTGGGATGAGTTTATCACTCGACTTCAACTGATCATGTTTGGTGTTATGCTCTTGAAAGCTTTCAGAACATATAAAATTTACGAGATTATTTGGCCAAAAGAAAAAATACAAAAAAATTATTTATAATATTTTTTCATGCAAGAAAATAGAGGCATTTAAAGGCATCGCAGGAACAAAAACAATTTACAATTTGTTTTCATTTTTATCGCAACACTTAAAATTTAAAAAAATAATCAATTTTGAAAACCACTAAAATGCTAATCAATCATATTATTCATTGAAATAAAATAATTGAAAAAATTGAAAGGAAAGACTGTTACTTTGACGACTCATTAAAAGAAGGATACTACGTTTTTTCGTGTTCAACACTTGACAGCCTGCTTCGCAGAGCATTAAATATAACCACTAAGGTGGTTCGAAGCCTTTAAAAAGAAAACTTAAATATAATTCAATGAAATTCAGGGGATAAACCACATTTCCTAAAGCAAGACCATAGGTTAATATTTTATCTATAAATGCCGTGAAAAGTAAGTCCAAAATCAACACGGAGTCACTGAGATAAGTTCGCACGAGCTGAGATCACGCACACAGAACAGAAATTGCAGAGGATTTCGCACACCAAGAGGCTGTATTATTTAGTTTTGATGTTCTTTCATAGTTTTCAACACAGTCAAAAAAAAGAGCCAACAAAAAATGAGATTACACTCTTCTGGTACTATAGCTTTGCCGATTCTTGGGGAATCGAGAAGTAAGGATGACTGGTACTGTGAGCTGGAGCCAAAGTCGCGCCAACGTAACGCACACGCAAACGCCTCACGTTGAACTGAATCTGAATACTGAATCGAAAACCCAGAAGCCTCGCAAGCGCTCGTTGAGCAGGCGTAGCTGAATCGCTCGTGGTGCACACGAAAAACAAAAAGCGAAGCACGAAAGCCGAGGGCCGCAAGCGGAAAAGGCAGAGGAAAAGCGACGAGCTGGAAAAGCCGAACGAACAGCCAACCAGATGATGGCAAAAGTTGCCAAAGGTTTAGCTGCAACATGTTGCTGCTGGCTGATGAAAAACTCAGCATTCTAAGGCAATGTCAACTAGAATGGAAAATCAGCATGTTATTAAACGTGAAGAGGGGTTAGAATATGAGGGAATTTAACCACATGTTTGTACCACGTAAAAATCTTATATGGATGATGCTATGAATTATTGACTAAAAATACGAAAAAATCGAACACTAAAATGTACTAGAATTCGGCCCCTCTTTAAAAATAAATATTTAAATTATAATTTAAAGAGAATTTAACAACAAATTCATAGAGGTATCCCACCTCTAAATCGGGATGCTACAACTCAAGTTATGGAATGTAGAACTCCCATTTTGGGCTCCCCTTATGAAACCCTTTGGAAATACGGAAAAATCGAATATGAAAATGGGCTAAAATTTTGATCCTCTTTAAAAATAAAAATTTAAATGCAGATTTATCGGGATTTTAAATACAAATTCATCGAGGTATCCCACGTGTAAATCGGGATCTTACAACTCAAGTTATGGAATGTAGAACTCCCATTTTGGGCTCCCCTTATGAAACCCATTGGAAATACGGAAAAATCGAACATGAAAATGGGCTAAAATTTTGATGCTCTTCAAAAATATTAAATTAAATGTATATTTGTAGAGATTTTAAATACAAATTCATCGAGGTATCCCACGTGTAAATCGGGATCTTACAACTCAAGTTATGGAATGTAGAACTCCCATTTTGGGCTCCCCTTATGAAACCCATTGGAAATACGGAAAAATCGAACATGAAAATGGGCTAAAATTTTGATGCTCTTCAAAAATATTAAATTAAATGTATATTTGTAGAGATTTTAAATACAAATTCATCGAGGTATCCCATATGTAAATCGGGATCTTACAACTCAAGTTATGGAATGTGGAACCTCGATTTTGGGCTCCCCTTATGAAGCCCATTGGAAATACGGAAAAATCGAACTTGAAAATGGACTAAAATTTTGATCCTCTTTAAAATTAATAATTTAAATGCAGATTTATCGGGATTTTAAATACAAATTCATCGATGTATCCCACGTGTAAGTCGGGATCTTACGTCTCAAGTTATGGAATGTAGAACTCCCATTTTGGGCTCCCCTTATAAAACCCATTGGAAATACGGAAAAATCGAACATAAAAATGCGCTAAGTGTAGAGCACCTTTAAAAAATAATATTTAATTGCATATTTATAGAGAATTTTAATAAAAATTAATAAAGGTATCCCATGTCTAAATCGCGATCCTACAACTCAAGTTATGGAATTTAGAAGTTTAGTTCTGGGCTCTCATTTGTAAACATGGAAATATTGAACATGAAATGAGCTAAAATGAGGACCCCCTTAAAAAAATATACATATATATTTACATTTATTGAGATTTTAAAAACAAATTCAAAAAAGTATCCCACGACTAAATCAGGATCCTATTACTCAAGTTATATATTGCAGAACGGCAGGTTTAAGGTCCCAAATTAAAAAAAAAAATGTTCCAGCATACGAATCTCGAATCTTTACGATTGTTATAAAAAACGTTGGACTAATTTAAATAATTACAAATAGCCAACCCGTTACTCAACTTTAAGGGCCAACACGGCGCTTGCAACATGTTGCCAAAGGTTGGCTGGCAAATTGAACTACTACCATATGATGCGCTTGCGCCAGAGTCTTAGATTAATCAGAATTCCAGCCAAATTTGTTGCCACCTTTTTATTTTTAATAAATTTTCGATTCTTTTTTGTATACACTATTTTTAGAATTTTATATAACCTATGAAACTAAAGAAGCAGCGGCAATAGGAAGCAACACCGACGCGCCAAGCTTTTCACTTTTCCTTTGCAACATAAATTTCGTTTATACGCATGCCTTAGTTTCAAATTAAATTGTTTCAATGAAATAATACTGCAAGACCTATTAAATATTGAAATGGGGCGCTAACTTTGTATCTGCAATCAAATAACTCATAACAATTGGGGTATTTAACTGTGTGTTGGTGAAGTAGGTTAATTGGTAACGAATTGTTATATATTATTTAAAATTATATAAACAGTTACTTCTTTGTGACGTCTATTGGAAAATGAGAATAGAATACGTGTAAACACGGGAGTAGACACACGCACACACACAAGCGAAGCTCATCAGACATGCACAACTCCCCCGAGAGGTGGTGGGCGTGGGGCGTGGCAGGGCTGGCATTGTTTGCTGTTATGCTTTTTTATGATTTCAACAGATTTTTCGCGGGTCTCTAAAGCGAAAGGGTCGCTGCAAATTTCAGTATTTGTTGTGAAAAATATTAAAAAGAAAAAAATTTTAAAAAAATTAAAAGGTTTTCAAAAACTAGGTTCTAATAATATTGCAGAATTCATAAATTATGACACACGGCTAGCTGAACGCAGCATTTGGATAATGAAGGAGCAATTTATGGCTCATAGAACATGATTTAGGACCGATGTCAAAAGTTGTCTGCCATAAACTTGCCGTTCGAAAAGCTTAGAATTACAAAAGGCTTCGAAACCTGTGCATATAACATATAAGATGTATTTGTGTATGAAATACCATAGTTTCAAAACTTGTTTGTCTCTATTTGGTATATGGCATCTCTGGGACTTTTTTCGATGTACCTTAATATATTTATTCAAGTATTGTCCACAGTTTGTATAGGGTATCTTCGGGTCTCCTTTCCCATTTCCTAAATACACCATTCTATATTTTGCCTTCCCCTTCTGGTGTTTTGCATTTGCTGGTTTGTGTACTTCTTTCTTGGCTTAATTTTCGCCCTTTTTGGCGCTTGGCGAGAAAAGAAAAGCGTTGGCTGGCAAATTCAATTTGCATATGTGTGGCCACCTAGATGTTGCCCACTTTCCTTGTCCATTTGTGCATTGTTTTTTGTGTGTTTTTTTTTTTGCTCCCTTGTTTTGAATTCGTGTGGTTGCTGGCTGAGCACATTGAAATCTGCTGCCATTTAACACAGTTCAGGCAAGCTGAAGCCGCTAATTGACTCGCGCGCAAAAATAAAAATCAAAAGTAAAAAAATGGGGGGAGGGAAAAGTGCAAGTTGTCTTTGCCAAATTTAATCAACAAAAACCCAATGCAGCCACAAAAGCGCACAAAAAATATATGTTTGTGTGCATATGGCTCATAAATTAAACTTTGAATACCAAATTACAAAGTGGGCGAGAGCGAAAAGGGCAGTAATTACATTTCCCAACTACATTGCATAATGATAAAAGCAGGGCCGCACAAAGTACCAGATACCAGATACAAAATAAATTTCAAGCTTCAAGTGCAAGCTGTGCACAGCTTCCATTGACGCACTTTCGAATACATCCGAAAGGCCGCGGAAGTTTTGAATTTCAGAATGACAACAACGAGTGTAACAACAAAAGAGTGTGGAAAAAACAAATGACAACATTGAAGCCCACGAGTATTGCCTTCATTAACCCAAATGGCGAAAATGGAAGCGAACTGAAGAATGCGACTCAAGGTCTGTTGGCTGATGGCCAAGAAGTCGAAGCCGGGCTCAATTAAAGAAATACAATTGCTTATCAGTGGAAAATCCAGTGAAAGGGCTCTCAACAAACACATCGGGCTGACCTGGGTTTCTCAGCGCGGAAAGCAAAAATAATTTTCACTTTCATTTCACAAATTAGTTTTCGCCTAATTTAGGTATTACCACTTAGTATTATTATGTATAATAAACCATTGTTATTCCTGCAACCTGCCTTTTTAAAACTATCCCAACTAATTCCAGCGCATCCTCCGTTTAACCCCACTTTCTCAGATTCTTTTCTGTTTTTTTCGGAATGCCCTGGAGTGGGGTGTTGAAAATTCATTAAATTTCCAAGGACACAACTTTTTTTGGTCCTCGTGCGTGTGTTTTTTGGTGCTTGGGCTTGGTGTTTGGTGGGTGGCGACCTCTGGCATTGCATTTAATCTCGTTGACAGCACTTAACACGCCCCCAGAAGTAGTAAAAGCGAGCTGGGTGGCTGCGAGCTGGATACAAGGAGTCAGGATTCGGGATTTCGGGGTGGTGCCTCTTGTTCTTGCACTGCAAGAGGATTATTTAAGTTTATAATACGCTTAGGGGTAATTTTAATCTGTTGCAAATTGTTTTTGCTGTTAGCTGTCGACACAGTGCACAGAGAAAAAGCCACTCACACTCTCCATGGACACACTCGCTCTGCCTGTCGGACCCCAAATCACCATCTATATAGCATATTTTTTCTCTCGTTGCGCCACCGACTTTTGTGGCATATTTCATGGATATTGTAATCTGGTTTTTTGGGTTGCTAGAATTGCGGTCTCTGGATGGATGTGGGTGGGATGTTGGTTTGTAATTTCACTTTTTGGTAGAACGCTTGTTTCGTCTTTTTGTCTCCGCTGCCATTTACATTTATGTTTTTTGTATTCGCCTCCTTTCTCACTGCAATTTGCACAGCATGGGGTTGGTTGCGGAGGAAGCAGATAAATAAAAAACAAACAGATTGGGGGTGGGTGGCATGGGTGATGTAAAGTGTTCAGGGTCAATGGGAGGACACGATTGTGCGAATTTGAATACATTTCGGCAGTGAAGCAGGCCAACGGTTTTTAGACCATTTTTGAATTGTTTCTTATTATTTATTACAAACTTAAAGAGAACTCGAAATATACCACGAAAAACAATTTTTTCTAATTCTAATTAATTGGGAAACCGGGTACTGCATACCATAAAATACAAAATTTATGAATGGCATGCCGATAATGCATAGTTCTGCTAAGATCGGGTGAGTTTCCGTATAATTTCTGAATCCCCCAATTAGAAGTGAAATATAGAACATTACTGCGGAATCGGCGGAAATTCCTTTGATTTAACCAGAATCAATCGATGGAAAGCATTCGATTATGTGCCAAAAGACGCTGCCTCATCGGGGACCAATGAATTCCACTGCATTGGAAATCCATTAGAAAATCAAATATTTAACCCAATTGACCGCCTGCGAAGGAAAACTCATTTCAAGCCGAAAGAGCAGGGCAACGAGCAAAAGGCCATAAATAAAATACAAAAGATACTGCAAGGAACAGAATGAACAGAATGGCATGTGTGGCACTCAGTGGAAATATTCGCTTATCGGGCCAATTAATATGCGGAATTTATTTGGCCATTACAGAGAGCATAGTTTTGAGTAAGCGAATCACTGAACGATCACAGAACGCAGACACTAAAGCAATGAGATCACCCAAAATGGGGAAATGCAAACGAGCAAAGGGCCTCAACGAAAAATATGGCCCCAAGCCAAAGCCACGAGAATTCTTAAGCATTATTACAGGACTTTCCAAACTCTGGCAAGAAAACCCCTCCCCATCCCAACTAAGAAAATACATTTGATTGTACTGTTGCAGACGCTTTAAATAATTTAAATCATTTAAGCCAGAACATAAAATCAAATGAAAAAAATCGAAGGAAACGAAGCAAAATAATCGAAAAACTTACCTGGTTTTTGTTCAGGTTCAGGCTCGGGTTCAGGTTCGGGTTCAGGTTCAGGCTCGGGTTCAGGTTCGGGTTCAGGTTCGGGTTCGGGCTCTGGTTCGGGCTCCGGTTCAGGCTCAGGCTCTGGCTCAGGCTCAGGCTCTGGCTCAGGCTCTGGTTCAGGTTCCTCTTCACGAGGACATCCGGCCTCGTCCGTCTGATCCTGACAATCGACTCTTCTGTCGCAGCGCTTCGAGAGCGGCAGACACCTGTTATCGCATTTGAACTCAAGGTCGTTGCAAGCTAAGCGACGCGAAATTAAAAAGAAATACATAAAACCAAAATCAAAATTAAAATCAAAGCAATAGAAAAAGCCAACAAAAATTGAAACGAACAAACGATTTGGTGGTGTAGTCTAAATTGATGAATTATCGACTTTTAAACATGTCGCGCAAAATATAGAGCTGCAAAAACACAAGCGAGTGGATTTTTGCATTAGAAAGAAGAAATATCGAAATTTCGAACATATAAATGCGCGAATTTGTAAGCCAATTGTCAGATTGTTTTGCAGCTCCATTTAAAGATCAGAAGAAATATTAGGCTATGAGATGAACCCCTCGTTCGTGAGTTGTTTTAGTACAGAGATGTGGGGGATTAAACGACTTAGTACGATTGATGATAGGTTGGAGATCTTTGGGGATGATCTATTGAGCTCCCAAGACATTTACCACAGCCTTCCTCGTCCTCGCCATCGGGACATTGACTCGTTCCATCGCATCGCATTTCATCGCAAATGGTTTTTCCGCTCAAGTGACATTTGAAGGTAGCATCTCCACGACAGCTTCCGGAGTCTTCGCTGCCGGAGCCCTCCACCTCATCCGTGGGCAATGAAACAATGGGGTCTTCCACAGAGAAATCTGTGAGGTCAAAAACTGGATTAGTGATGGAACATAGTGGTTCTGGGCAATTTCCCAAAGGACGTAGAGACAGAATTGGAGACAGAGATCACAGGAATGGAGACAGAGTGGAGCGAATGGCATGAAGAGGCACAAATTTGATGATGAAAGACATTCACAGAGGTCAAGGGGTCACAATGTCACGTACACACAGGTCACCTCCTTAAGCACACATAAAGGTCCACTCCGGATTTCATTTGGTTCATTTTTATGTAAATACCCCCAAAATTACTTATTTTCAAGATTTTATAAGCAAACTATCTAAATATAATTAGTTTTAAATCCCTCTAAACTAAAATTCAAAAAATGATGAGACAATAAAAACCAGAGCAGAGCAGTGTTAGTGCTGTTTAATATTTTTTAATCGCGGTTTGAAAATTGCCTGGTTAACCACATTGGGGCAATCTCGAAATTTCCGTCCGGTCCCGGATCGGTGGACAAACCTGGGCGTCGTCCTAATGCATCACGACCCATATTTACTGGAACTCCTGGTTCAAAGAAACTCGTTCTCGGTATTACCAACTTGTAGCGATCATCTTCTGGTGTTTTATTTTCCGGGGTTTTGGGTAAAGAAAAAGTGTTGATTTTCGTGATATGAATTTACGAATATAGATGAAAACTTATTGAAAAAAAAACGGTTGGGCAAAGAACATATTTATAAAAAAAAAGAAAAATATGGAAGTTATTTTTCCTTTTAACTTTTAGAAAGCTTTATGGGTGATTTCAAAACTGTTGTTTGTTTTTGTTGAATTTCTAACAACTAGTTTGTGTTCCTTCTTCGGGAAAAAGGAAGTCAAAAGTTTCTACAAGCGGAATCTCAAACCAAAGCATTTTTCAGGAAAAGAGAGACAGCTTTTGAGAAATGGATCCTTCGGAACTTACCATTAACTTCGCTGAAGGAAAAGACGCCACCAGTGCTGGCGCCCAATTGATGGATCCGCTGGTAGGTATTCAAGTGCTGCTCTAGCTTAATTCCAAAGTCGTTGATGGAACTAGGAAGCTCTACCCTAAGTTGGACCCGAATTTTGAAATTGTCGGTGGTGGGTCTGAGGCGGAAGGAGAATTAGAAACAATTTTGAAAAAGAATTTTTATAGCAACATCATATGTTGTTGGACTCACTCGACTCGCTCTAGAACGCTGTGAATTTCCTGTTCCTCGTCATCGTTTCCATCGTAATTGGTATGGAAGAAGGTGCGCAAATTGTCGTCGATAAGTTTTTGCAGGTTCTGGAACTGAGCGCTTTCCGGATCTTTGAAATCGCTGGAATACGGTTCACTAACGACGAAGTAGGTTCGATCTAAGAGGATAATATAGGGAACATTAGTAAATATTATTTGAATGTTCCTATTATAATTAAGATTCATTTCAGTTCAGATGTCAGGTGCTTAAAACATAAATGTAATACTACATTATGGACTGTCCTGAAGAACTCGCGTTGTGATTGTTTTTGTGGCGAGTTTTATTTACTCACAGAGGGTGGTTTCCTCCTCGCGGTAGCCGGATGCCTCGTTCTCGTCGTACAGGTCGGAAGCCCGCTTTCGAGGATCGGTGAGGCGATTGAATACGGCGTGATTGGCCCGCTTGGCCAGTCGCTGCTTCTCCAGCTGGCGCTCCATCCGCAGCTGCTTCTCTCGGCTCTGAAGCTCCTTCTGTTGGCGGCGAAGTTCCTTCTGCCGGGCTTCGCGATTACGTCGCCGTTGCAGCTGCATTTCGCGTTCCTTTTCCTGTTCGTCGTCGGCGCCGAAGAAGCGGTTTATGGAACGGCGGACGCGATGGATCTTCTGGCCTAACCAGGACGAGTCCTTCTCCTCCAACTCCTCATTTGAGACAGCAGGGAGCTCGTTGTTTGGGAAGGCGACGTCATCGTCACCGAACTCGTTGCTGTCCGGCAGCGAGTCTCTGTCTGCCAGTACAAAGTCCCCATCATCTTCCAGATTCTTAATTTGATATAAAGAAAGAAGAAATTCATATTAATAAATCTATTGGAGCAGAAACCAAAAACAACAAAAATAACCCAACAGTTTTTTCCTCCTTTATTCAACAGTTTTCAATAAGTATTGAGCTTATTATTATTCCCTTTCAAAGCAGAATAACTTTTGCGTCTGGTTGTTGTCTTGGCTACGAAGTCAGTTGCTGCGCTGCAGTTTTACACGCACTGCGTCTTGGCTAGTTCTCACCACACTTACAGAACATAACAGTTCTGTTAGCCTTAGCATTATTTGGAGCTTAGAAATGTATCTTATCTTTGGGAATTCTGTTATCTAAATTTCATTTTAAAAAAGGCTTACAATAAAAAGCTTTTAAGTGCCAGTAAGCCCATACAAATTTCAGGCACTAAATTTTGTTCTTTTTTATCATTTTCCTCACTTGTAAACCATTTTTCAATTCCAACTGCTCCCTCACACCTGTGCTTACCCACTTCCGATCTATTTCGGTCGACTTTTCAATTGAGCATAGATTTCAAGTGTCAATTTCTTTTCACTTCTTCTTCAGTAATCGGTTCTGGCACTATTTTCGGTTCACCCCGTGCCCAGAATTTCTTTTATAGTTCCCCCAACCCATTTTCTTTGGAGTGGAAGTGTCGGGAAAAGACGCGTGCTACGTCATATTTATTGTTGCCTTTGGCTGATTAAAAGCACTTGCCCCGCATGTTCAACATGTGCCGCACACTCAATGATGCCCCGCCCCTTTTCCCTTGGCCACCGCCTTCTTTTGACAACCCCTCCACTTCCCGAACCCCCCAGACAAACGATCATATCTGGCCTCAAAATTGATGTTCGATGCTCTCTTTTTGCCCGAGGAAAGCTTTTCTTCTGCTCCGCTCTTCCCACGTTTTCCGTGCACAACGGAAAATAATGTATCACTAAAAAAACACCAAAAATTTATTTTCTAACTTTTTTTAGAGGCACTATAAAACGTGTTTTCAAACCTATATACCACAGGTCCTAGCTCAAATTTGTAATCATAGTTTGACTTCAAAAACTTTTTATAACATATTAATATTCTATGTAGTTACATTTCGGATTTAATTAGCCTCAAAGTTTACTTTTTATCTTATATATAACTATGATATTCAAAGTGGCAAATATCCTCATAACTTATATCTTTCTGTTAGTGTAATGGAATGTGGGCCGAATGTGCATTGCCCCGGGAACCTCTATCCTCTTATCGAAATACTTCGATAAACCAAAAAGATAATGGAAAACACAGGAATGGCAGATAGCATTTGGAGATGGGAAGAAAAGTGGGAGCATATGGATGAGAGTACTGTCTCCCCTTGGAGAGCGCTTTAGAATATATCTAATTACGAAAGTGCTTAAAATAGATATTCCCATTTGTTTTAACTAACTAAGGACTAATACTTTAAAGTTTATCAACTTCAAAACGTAAAATCAGAGTCGATCCAACTTCAGTGACGAATTTCGCCGGATTCTTTGGGTTTGCTTGTTGTTTTCAGTTTTTTCGGCTGTTTCACTTTTAAGCGTTGTCTGCGTTCTGTCTGCGCTGTGTCTGATTTTCCTTATCGAGGGTCGACGGGCGGTGAGTTGTGGGGATGGAACTGGGCTTGTTTTGTGCGGTTTTGGCTGAGCGGCTGTCTTATGAGGCTGCATAGTCACGTGCCACGACTTTGAAGTTGTCGAATGTTTTTCGACAAGTTTGCGCCTGCCTGGTGTGTGTTGCACATAATAATAATAATGTCGAAATCAGGTCCAAGCTATCGATATCACGTTAAAGAGTGCCTCCAATCGATTCGCGGGCTAAGCAACTAGCTTTAATAGTCAACATGACATAGAGATTGTGTTAGTTGTTAAATTTGAATTGGCTGGGAGAAATCCCAACTAAACTAAAAATTAAGTCAAATTGAGAGCCAAGAAATAAAGGGCAACCCAGTACTAATGTCAAACTAAGATATTATAACATTTCTCCATACAATTTTGATTATTTTGAAACTTTCTTATTAGAATCTATAGCATTTCTTTATCGAATATCATCATTTTTAAGCGATCCATACCCAATTCGTTTTCTTTTTTCAGATGAGGTGCCATCTGCTGACCGTTTGTAGCCTCGATTCCGGCGGACGGACAGTCGGGATGCTTGACACAGATTCCTCTCCTAGCGTTTATTGTGATTACTTGAGCTGTGCGCTAATGCAAAAAAACAGCATGGCCTGATCGCTACAGTGGCTTCCAAACTGTGCCGCCCGCATGAAATGCACAGTGGAGTACGAAGAAACCTTTCCTTAATTTGCGAACTTTAAACCGAGTAAGTGTTATATAAACTGATTTTAATTGTTATATTGATTATCATCTTAAGGGCTAGCTTTTGGTATTTTAGCATCCAGTAATTGATACCTTGCCAACCTGGCATCTCCTTCTTTATTCATAAAGGCTGGGACCGAGTGCTCTGCATGAAGTATCTCAAAAGTGTTGTGTGCCAGCTGTGCAGCCGCCACTGTAAATGCCATTTGCAACCTCAAATGAGTGTCGAAATGAATTATTACGCATACGCAACGTGCGAACGGCTAGCGGTGAAAATAAATAAATACGCTGCCGTGGAAACAATGAGCATGTTTAAATTTATGTGGCCGCCCAATTAGATGACAACGCAGTGTCCTTGAACCCATTTTTGCGAGATGCATCTGCATCTGCATCTGCATCTGCATCTGCAACTGCATCTAGATTTATGCAAGTGAAAAGTGGAGGGGCAGAGGCGGGGAAAATCAGCAGACAGAATGCCTGGCTACTGTCAATTGTCTCAACCTGTTGCTCGGGCGTTTGTTGTGGCGGGGTGGTGGCGGTGGAAGGGGGCTTTCTACTCCAAGTGGGTCACTTCGGGACGGAAGGTCGCCATTTGCACCACCCTCAACCTCCCACCCACGCCCAATAAAATTAGTATGCGTGCATTGAACCCTCAAATGGACAAGGCATTTTTAGATTTTTATTTCTGCTCGGGCTCATTTCCTGCAAGACAAATTACACATTGAGATTCGGCCTAGGCCTGTGCCTGTGCCAGGGCCTGTGCCAGGGCCTGGGCCACTCCCCCCTTTTGGCCGGTCATAAATTTGGCGCACATATGTGTGCTGGCAATTTATTTTCATCATGTTCAAAAATCGCAGCAGACAGCCGGCCAATTCTCGTTAAATCGATCGCATATACATCTTTTCTGGGGGGTGGGGGCGGTGCGGGACAGAAAACCGAAAGAAAAAGTTATTGACTAACTGACTGACTGACTGACTGCGCACAATTTGTGGCCAAAAGGCACGCCAGACGGTGGGCGGCGGTGTCCTGGGGGCGTGGCAGGCCCAGAAACTCTCAGCTCGCCAGCCACAATAGACCACAAAAATAAAACCAACACACAAAGGTACAAAGTACAAAAAGAGGAATTTCAGCACAGGCGGGGAAATGGAATTCTGGATGCATTTTCAAAGGGTTTTAAAAGCTAAATTGCCTCAAATAAATTGTATTAATAAAAATATATTACACCATATCCTGATATTATACAAAATCCATATAATATTCAATATATGAAATCGCAATAGTCGTATAACGCACTAAATATATCCAATTTATATGATCAAATAGTCAAAGTAGTATGCCATCCAACATATTGTACTCAAATAAAATGTTTTATAGTAGTACAATGATAACACAAATTAAACTTTTCATATTTTCCTATATCCATAGTGATCCGTATTACGAAGAGTATCAAGAATTAGGCAGAAGCAGACACTGTCTGCAGAGGCACACATGTGTGGCAGGAGCCAACTTTGTGTTTTGGCCACAATTATCACTGAAAAGCGAGACGGTGTGGAAAGCGGGAAAGCCTAAAAGGAAAAGCGAGGGACATGGGGAAGGAAATTGGGGGTTGAAACATGTGAAAATTTGATTAAAAACTAGCGTCAAGGTAATTGCTAGACGAATTCCTGTTCCCCGCCTCCGAAATGGCAGAAAAGCAAAAATAAAACGAGAATTGCAAGTTTAGGGGTGGGAGAGGTGGAAAGTGCATCGAGTGACATCGAGCTGAGGAATCTGGGTCTGTGGAGCAAGTGCAAAGCAATTGACGCCATAATCCTCCGCCTGGAGCAGATTACGCGATGATGGCCGTCAATCATCATTCCGAGATTCAGCCAGAAATTCCGCTGGGAGCGACCTGGGTAAGAAGTGCCCGCTTACCGGGTTACACGATTACGGTTGGGCACTTGGGGACCTGGGGACCCAGCTGTATATATATACATATGCTGAAGACTCAGATTCCGATTTGGATTGCGATCCCGAGAACCCGCGCAGCAGGAAATATTTAGCGCTGCGCTCTTGTGTCTCATGTGCTTAATTAAACTGTACGATCCAGCAATTGCTTTGATTTAATTAGTTTTCCGCCATATATTTGTTTCGTTTTTCCTCTCCGTGGGCGTCAATAGAACTCGGGCGATGATCCACATTCATAGTCGTCATTTATCATCCCGACCAGATTTTTCTCTGGAACATAACATCCTCTGAGTTTCGATAATGTGTAAATCACATATTCGTGGTGAAGTTCCATCACACTTGCTGCTCCTACATATTTTTCCCGGCTTATAAATAAAAGCATGGTAAACGTAAATCGAAAGGAAACATTGCCGCCTTCATCCACTTGCTCTTTCTGCTTAAGTCTCCCATGGAAACCTTTCATTCCGCTGACATAAACAAGTAATTCAATTCAGCTGTCACTGTGAACTGACCTGTTGTTTTCATCCATTCCTCTATTATTATTTACCCGGGGCATAGGTCTCGGACTAGCACCAGAGATCCGTGTGGGATGCACTTACAATGGGGAGGAAATTAAATTCCACACAACAATGGGTTAAGAGCGGGGGACCCGGATCAGGACAAATTGTGGGGTCCTCTGGTACTGACTCCAAAGTGTTCACAACGTCCTTTAGTTAATTACTTGTTTATTTAAAAACACATTTGGTCTGAGCCCAATATGGAATGTGCATTATTGCAAGGATTGTAAGGTAACAAAAATATCTTTACAGATTGCACATCTTTCAGTACCCATTATACCTGTTACAGGACACTTCTTCTCTTCGCTGTTGCTAGGAATACAATTATCCCAGATAATAGATTTTTTCCCTGGAAAAATATCCATATTTATTTCGTTCTTAGAGTAGATCTTTTTCCTCTCCAAATGCCCATCATACCCTCTTCCTGGGTATCCAAAACAGTCAAAACAGTCAACAAAGCGGCTACATTGACACCTGCTTGAGCTGTGATTTGTGGCAAGAGGCAAGTCAAAGTTCGGCGCAGTCTGACAATGTTGTTGACGCTAATATCCATGTTTTGTTTTCCCTTTTTTCTGTTATTATGTTGCACAAACTCATTTAAATGTTGAAGCCACTCCAAGGTTGTCACGTCCTGCGGCGAAAAAAGACGGAAAAACGCCACGAAAATACAGAGAAAAATAAAAAATCTAGAGGAGCACGCTTGGCGACTGTTGATCCTGGGCGCTTTGATGTCTCTGTGCGATTCCTCGGCAGGAAAGTTCAGGATGCCACTCACGTTTTGGCAATTTCTCATAAAACAAACGACCATTAACGCCTTTAAGTTGTCGGCAGCATTTCGCCAGCTTTCCACCCCCCCTGCCACTATCTTTCCTTCCTTCCTCCTTTTTTGTGACATGGGGCTTGAGGCTTGATACTTGGGGCTTCTTGGCCAGCTCGGCTTGGTTGACTTGGTTCGTGCCTCATATTAAGTTGTCAGCCAGCCTGAGCCAGTCCCCCCGAACCCCCTTTCGGGCCCAGGAGTAAATATGTAGCTCAGGAAGTGCAGTTACTTTGTTGTTGCTGGCTCTAAGCCCCGTTTAATGGTCGAAAATTTGTTCTTTCTCCAGGACTGCATACACACAGAAAAAAATTAATCAAAATAAATAAAATATAAAACTAAATCATAGTGCTTGAATTCTGCTAACCAAATTCTAACAACATGTCATGTCTCTGGTTACCTTTAAAAGCATAAATAAATCAATTGTATACATTTTATTAAGATTTAGTTTTGTGGTTTTCATCTCCAATTTAAGCTTAAAATTAAAGAACGAATAATGTACTTCATTAAACGAACTCTGCTACAGGGAATCCTTCAAGACTTAACCTATCCCTTGCAGAGTGCTGATTATTTCTCCCTGTTGATGGGCCGATTGCAGGGAAACTATCGATGCTGCAGAGCCACCAAGACGCCACCAAGACACCGCCCAACCACCCAGAAGCCACCCACCCAGCCGTTGACACAACAAAGCCAATTTGCGTGCGTAATTTGTGGCACTTAGAAGCTACGTGACAATGATGCGGAGGCTCCTGCGGATGTCCACGTCCTCGTCCTGCCACTTTCAGGTGCCTTTGCCTGTCATTTGTCTGCATTAGTGGAGGCAAAAGGTGGAGGGCGGGATGTGGGCAGTCCATCAATTTGCATTACCCGTCTACCTGAACCGAGGGTCCTGCGGCCCTCCAACAATTGCGCGTAATTAATGTGTCTAATTAAGTTACAAATTTGGTGGAAGAAATGTAATAAAAAATGTAATGAGAACCAAACGATTTCTGGCTAATATTACAGGCATTAATTGCTATAATTAGAAATTGTTTATCGAGGAGCCTCCTTTTTAATGTAATACTAAGCAGATGCTTGTTTGGATATTAGTTCATAGTCTAAAGAGTATATTTTTCCACTTTAATTTATGCTTTTTGGTTTCCTGACTATTTCCATTCTCACGGACTTTCACATTTTGTGCACATTTCGATGGCTCTTACGAGTGTTGCCAACTTTTATGAGCCATGTTCTCAGCACTTTCGCGGCTCTTTGCACATTGTTTTTATTTTTTATTCCAATGATTTTATTGCCCCCTTGGCCTGGCCATTTGCGCATATTTTGTAATAATCTGAAGCTGAGTAATAACCCTTTGAAGGGGTTTGGTATCAGATTTTATGGGACCACGTGTGTGCGTATGTGTGTGCCCCAAGCCCCCATATTTATAGTGATGACTTCAGATAAAGGCGAAAATTGCGTAAGAGTCACGGTTTTCCAGCGGCTGGTATTTTCATTAAATCCATTTTATTTTGACAGCCCCATCAACTTGTGCTGGCTTTCTTCTGGGAAAAGTTGTTCTGACAAATGTTGAGATATTTAACGCTTAACACATTTTGTGTTTCCAATTTGTTTACACATGTGCCTCCATTTCGGTGACCCCAAAATAAGTTAAAAAGTTGTGTCGCCCCCTGATTGTCGGGTATTTGTTTAAATGAAATCGAATTGCTTTATTGGCGGGCCTGCATATTCATCAAGAAAGAAACTCCTCTTTCGCCGGTTATCGTTTAGTTTAGAGTCCCAATGGCCTCAATTTGCTATGTGCCTTGATATTTTTCTTTTTCTCGAACAAGCTGATTATGAAAGCAGCCGGCGAATTGCCCGTACACATGTATGTTTGTATTTCTACAAAAATGCGTGTGCTGAGTGTGGATCGGTCGCATTCGGCGTTCGAGGAAGTGACTTCGAATTTCAATGACTTGAACTTCTATAAAAAGCATTTACGCAATTTGGTCTTCAGCTGCTCGGCTGCTGAACCCATTTGTGCTTGGGCAGCGACTGCTCAGTGCGGTTTATTACACATATTTTAGCTGCCTTTATTTATAGTCAGACGTTGGCTGATAACAAAGCACTCGGCTACGGCGATACTCCATGCTCCACGAGTAGTAAAAGCACCTCAGCCTCTGATTATTGATTGCGTTTCATTGAATGAATATTAATTAATGGCAATAAATTGGTCAAAGCGACACTGCGAAAAATTTAAGACGTTACTGTCTGACAGGCGGCTAGCCAAAACTAGGAAAAAAGAAGTTCATGCTGCACATACTACTATAAATAATCTATTCTCAAAAAATAAACCAGCAATACTGTAAACAAAATTATTTATTACAACATTTAAGAACTATATATTCTTGATATTTTACTGGCTCCTTCTTATCTGCTCGTTTAAAAATGTATTTTTCAAGGGCATTTTAATAATTATAATCCATTCTGGAAAGAAAAACCACCAATATTGTAAAAAAATATGAAGTTTTACAACACTTGAGAACTACATATTCTTAATATTCTGCTGGCTCCTCCTCCTGCCTATTAAAAAATGTGTTCCTCAAGTGCATTTGAGATCTTCAGCAGGTTAATGGGGCCTAGGCCAAGAAGTGCTGCCATAATTAACCCTTTTTGGCCAGAGAGTTCGAGCTGCTGTGCATCGCAGGTTTTTTTGCTTTCCTCTGAAACCCGAGCTCAATTAGAAGAGGCAAGTTCAGAGGGACTAGCGACTAGCGACTGCCGACTGCCACCGACCCCGTTTCCCATTCCAAAATTTTGCCCGGGAAAACATTTTGGCTTCCTGTTGCCGTTGTTGGAGTGCTTCTGCTAAAATTTCATTTGACCGACAACAAAAACATCGGGACAGACAGACGGTATCAGACTGAGACTGAGTATCAGTTAAAGTTCTGTGTCGGCAGAAACATTTCTGTGGCCACGTGTGTTGTATTCAGTTTTAATTTATCTAAACTTTTGCAAGTTTTGACTGGCCCCCGCACATCCACCTCCTCTCCCCCTCTACCGCAATTTGTAATCTGACCTTTTAACCCCTCGGCACACGGTCCCCACCTCCACCTCCAGCTCCACCTGCCGGAAAAGCGGGAAAACCTGGCCAGGCGACCTTGTAACCACAGCAACAGCAAGGAACACTAAAAACGAGGGAATCCCCTGCTCTCTTCACCGAAGGAGAGATGCCGAATTCGCCAACGTCAAGATTGCAGCACACTTAAGTTCGCGCAGGCCGCTGTTTATAAACATCTAAAGCTGGCATTTAAATGTCGCTATTCGTTAGATTACTATTATAATCGAGGCAGCAAAGATTAACTCCTCAATTTTGAAGACTCGGCGAAAACCGATGAGTGCAACAGGTGTTGGGCAGGGTCTTAAATCATCAGCACAGTAGGAAAAATAGGATTACGGGATAACTTTTAAGAAATGCCGGGCAACTATCATTTGTTTCTATTGGTATTCAATGTATTTTAACTGAACATTGCCCTAGTTTGTGCAGAGATATCAGAGGTATGTGAATATAATTATGCATATGGCTGCAGATTAGTTTGAGCAGATAACGGCAGTGGGTCCACCAATATTGATTATTCGTCACGAAGGCAGCTCAAGGAGGTGATCGTTATTCTCGGTAGCTTATCGTCTGTCTTCGGACCCAAATAGCAAAAGGTGACCGCACGACTAAGGTCCGTCCGTCCGTCCATCCGTCCACCCGCCCGCCCGCCCGCCCGTCCGTCCATCGTCCATTCTAAGAGTGAGGTCACCCCGTACTTGCCCATGGGCCACATTTCGCGATAATACTAATACCCATCAGCGCCCGGCGAGATTTATGCAAACTCCAGGCGACCAAGTCGCGAAACTGTGTCATTTGCATCCAACCCAGCAGTCAGTCAGACGAAAAGTTGGTGTGGTAGCGTAGAGCCGACTAGTAGATACCCCCTACTGATCTTATTTTGATATTCTTGGAAATATCTGCCATTAGGCCCAAGAAAAGATAGAAAATTCAGTTGACAAGGTGACCCAGCCCAATACGGTGGCTGCTTGAACCCCATTTCCCAATGGTACACCTTGGGTATGTTCAGAACTGACTTCTGTCCAGCAAAAGAAGCACACCCAAACTTAAATAGTACCCCTTAGAGCCAGTCATAAGTGCAAAAAGGCTAAAAATATTAAATCGAGTAGGCCGCAGAGAGTCTGACTCCCAATTGGATGATGTCATAGGCTCAGGGAGCAAAAATGATATGACTATCCGCTAAAATATTTGCCGCATAAATCAGATAGCCAGTGGCGCAAAGTGCAGTGTGCAGTGTGCAGTGTGCAGTTTGCCGTTTGCCGTTTGCAGTTTTCGGAGTGCAGCAATCATTATCATCGGTCGCCGAAATCCCAAGACGAAGTCGAAGACCCCAGAGGCCATTAATCAACGTTCGGCCATCAAGATGTTAACATCGAAATTACACAGTCATAAAACTGAACTGCCAGCGAGTGGAGCGACTTTTGGGGGCTTTTGGAGAGCGGCTGAGCCACCCAAATAAGTACAGCCTCCTCCTTCCTTGCCACATGCAAATACACACATATATTTTATATATACTTTTATGTGGCTTGGTGGGCGATGCAAATCGCAAATGGCAGAGCCGCCGGCGGGTGACGCCGCCCGATGCAGTACACAGATAAAAAAGCAGTTCGATAAAGTTATAATGGGTTATTACAAAAGCATCTGTATGCAACAGATAGGATAAACTCTAAGTGAAATATATATGGTCCTGTTAAGGCGGTTACCGGACTACTGCATGATTAGATCGATTTTCTCTCTGTGTACGTCAGCCATGCGAATGCTGCACCACCAGCGAACTCTGCACCACCGAGTGGGGCAAGATTCAGTCGGCATGGAGCGTGTTTAATTGCGTGCAATTTGTTTTAGACACTCCGCGGCTACCTAAGCCAGACACTTGCCACAGTGGAGACTGGACAGTGGCGAATTTACCATATAAATGTATAACAAAGAAAATCCTTCCAAGAATTTAGGCAGAGTTTAGTTTTGACTTTAGTTATAAAAAAAGTACCACAAAAATTGATTTGTAAATGGATAATATTGTTGTATAAATAATCATCTTTAAATTGTTTACCCACCCACCATTTTGTTGTCAAATGTGGATGGGAATATAGTTTCTGAGTAAGAAAGCCTACGGAACAGTATTTTCTTTCGTTTTCCATTTCCTGGGTGCTCACTGTGGCCGGCGATCTGTGTCTATGTGGGCCAGGCTATATGTTACAGCCACTCACAATGGGCAGACGGTCGTATGAAAATTTTCGGTTTTGCATTACAGCAACTCATTAGGCACGCACAGACGCCGTGAGACGACAGGCGAGTGACGAACGCCCAAGGGGCGGCGACGAGGCTGGTGACGAAGGCGCCTCGTTGTAGGTCAGCACGGCACGGAAAGAAAAGCTGGTTGCTTTGCATGAAATTAGCAGCAGAGTCAGCCGTATTTTGAATTCACATTATTAATAATATGGCTGAGTTTTATCAATCTTATAATATGAGTAGATGATTTATATCTTCCAGTTCCTGCCATATCAGGCCATTATAATGCCCGAAATAGTGTTTATAGGAATTGCTTTTTTTCTCAGTGCACAGAGCAATTGCGACTCGGGGAGTGCTTCACAGTTCAGTCGCTGTTTGCCGGTTTTTCAACTTGATTTTCTCTTAGTTTTGTTTGGGTTTTCAGCTTTTTTAACTGAATGCTTTTTGTGCCTCAACTTTAAACTTAATTACCTGAGTGAGTATGTACGGAGGCGGTGGGCACTACGCATAGTCCGTAGTCCGCAGTCCGCAGTCCGCAGTCAGCAGTCCACAGATTGTTTAATAGCCACATCACTTTTTATTTTATTATATTTCCATTTCAATTTCGTGTTCCCGACTTCCTTATGGGCCAAGTTGTTGGCACGTGCACCAGTACCAGTGTAAGTCTGTCTCGGGAAACAAGACTATTACTTAGATGTCCAGCATCCCTGAGACATGTCTACGTTAAATTCGAATCGAATCTTGGGGACTATCAATTTTCTCTGTGTAGCAAAAACAGCTGTGGAGAAAAGTTTGGCTGCATCGCCGGAGCCGGTACAATATCTATAAATTAAATATTGACGGACCCGGCGGTTAACTTATCGTAATCGTACCGTACCGGCGGACTTATCGTGCCCCGCTGACGACACCGACCTCGGATCGGGCTTATCGGTTTACCCAGATATTACCTCATCGCCCGCTAATCTAAAAGCCGAAAAACGACGAAAGACCGAGGCGCGGAATCAATCAAATGGCCTCAAAAACATTTTTGTGGCTGACCAATTTTCTACCAGTTCTCCTGCCTCTCCAGGCTCTGGGATCTTTTTCCCTTCCATACCCATGCCTGTATTTATTTTTGATTTTTTCTTGATTTTTCGCCGTATGCAAAAGGCGTCGCAGAATGAGCAGAGGAACTGTCTTGGAAGCGGCATAAATTATCCGGCTTAGGCCATTCCAATCTAAGTTTGAAGACTGTCTGCCGGGGTTTTGTCTCTTTTTTTAAGCTTTTTGTCTGGGCTCAACGATTGCGACGTGTTTGGCGCACCAAGTGGGCGCGGCCAATATGCAAAGCACGTTGCCCGATCCCACCCGATCCCCAACAAAAGGCCTATATGCTCCCTATGCCCAAAACCAGGCGTTCTGGGAAGCCAAGAGCCCCACTCTTCGTTTGGGGCATCATAATGACACTAATTCGGATCGGATAAGAGTGTCTTAAATGCAATGCCTCAAAGGAGTTGAGGTATGGGATATAGGTCGATAAAATCAAAGGAAGATTACATTATTCTAGTCCCAAAATAGTTGCATGTCAAGTGAAGCACTTCTGTTCCGAAAACTAAGTAAAATAGATGCTGCCACCTCCCAAACTTAGTCTTAAAGTTTCACCCTAATGTCGCAGTGCGTAAACCCTTGGCGGTGCTAACCAAACTAGCCCACAAACCCCAGAGAGAACATAATATTGGAAGAATGGGCTGGCATTATGTGGGTAGACCAGATGGAGGTGACCTCAAGTGCGGCACCCAGAAAACAAAAGGCCGCCAGCTGCCACAAAGGTAACCTCCTGCAACCTCGGGCCCTCTCCCCACCCCTCTCGCACCGCATTAGCATCTCGCTCGCTCCTGGATGCTGCAGTTGTTGTCAAGTGCAACGTCATCCTGCTTATTAAAGGTATTACAATGCGAAAGGGAAAAATACGGAATAAAGAGTGCAACATCAGACAACAAGTAAACGTAATTACAGACTCTGTTACTTTTACTGCCTGAAAATCTGCTAAGATTTTACACTCGGAGAAAATTTCCAAGTGTTCCAAAAGTGCACATTTCAGTAATAAAAAAGTTGGCCATACCTGAATAATGAAGACATGTTATTATATTAAATGTCAAAACATTTTCAACCCTGTACTTTAAGGGTCTAAATTATTTTCTATAGAAGGTAGAGACATATTTCACATATGAAGGTCATATAATATCAGAAAAGCTCTTCTAAAGACTCAGTTTACCTGGAATACCTTTTTCCAACACCCCCGATCTTTAGCAGTGCCGTTGTTGTCGGCTGTAGACCTCCTTCTCATTGTCACACACAAGAAGATATAGTGTTCAGAGGCGGCGGGGCACAGGGGTCTTGAGGGGGGACAACCTCTTGACTTGCGGCTTGTTGATTTCTTCTTTTCTTGGAGGGGCCGTGAAGGGACTCTATTTCGAGAGGGGTGACTGTGTGTGGACTCGACTCGCACTGCTGCACATTTTCCGCGGCAGCGTCAGCAAAACAGAAAAGTTATTTCTTCTATGATTCCAACACTTGAACTGCATTAGCGTAAGCTGCACCTACATGGGCATAGCCCCCAAAGACATCTTCTATCCATCATAACTGCATAACTGGGTCTGAAAAACAGCCTCGGGCTCGGGCTCGGGCTCGGGCTCACCTCAGTCTCTCGCCAGTCCACTTCAGCTGACAATACATCAATGACTGTCAAACTGTCGATGGAGGTCCAAAGTGCGAGGCTTTTTCACTCGACAGCCCTGTCACCGAGAAGGCCACTCGCATAATATACCATCCTAGACCATTAACATTAGCCATTTGGCAGGTTCTACGGCGCAGAGAAAAACACTTTGCTAGAGTTCGCAAGCAACAAGTTATGGCGAAAAGCATAATACACGCTTTTTTATGTAAATTTCTGAGAAAATGTTCGGGTGTAATGAGGTAGTTAACTTAAACACTTCGGATTGAGTGTAACACCGGGTTAGATGGCAGCACCACCACATACACTGGGAAATACTGCAATTTACAAGCCAAATACGTTAAATGGTCTTTTGGTTGAATGTGATTAAAAGATTTATAGGTTATACATTTCTATCCATCTTCTACCTCAAGTTACCTTTCAATCTAAGAGCACATCTATCTTCTTATCTCGCCGTCTTATCTATCTGCCCATCTTGTTCCCTACAAATTGTGACCAAAATCTGTGGGATGCCAGCTTGGAGCGCCAAGGTCAAGTTGCTGTTTCGGCTTTTTTCTACCATTTCAGGCCAACAAAAAAAAAAGAAATCGTTGCCGTCTGAAGTTTATACTTGGTTTTTTGTTTTCTGTTGGGCTATTTCTATGTTTTTTCCCCACTTTTTTGGCGGCACGTTTCATTTCAATAAGAGCAACAGACACACACACCGAAACAGGAAATAAATCAAGTTTGGCTTTTGGTCAAGAGTCAACGTTGTTGTTGCCCGGTGACAGCGACAAATATTTGTCTCTTGACAGCTAATGGGTCTCATTTAGAGATCGCTGGATCGGGGGATATGCGAGATATAGGGGCGGCTCCCCAGCGTCAAGCAGTCTGTTTGCCTCTTCGCTTTTAATCTCGATTCGAATCGAACCGAATCGAATGGAAAGAGATTTCGGTGTGCAAATCCTCTGAAATCGTCACATACCTGAAAAACAGACAAAGAAGGGGTTCGTTAATTGAATTATTAATGCATAAATCAGTAGTAGCGGATAATCGCCATAATGATGCTGCTGATGATCGGGGAACTCGTTTCCGCGAAGCAAACAAAGTCTTTAAATACAGCTAATCCACATCCAGATTTGTCACACAATTAGTCATTTAAAGGGTTATGACATTTCTCAATGAGAGAAAACATGATATTTGATCTAGAAAATATGATAGTCACTGGGGACTGGGGATTTGAAATCATTTCTTCAACACCCGTTTTCTTGCCATTCTGGATTGTAACTGATTCAAAGAGTCGAAAACTCAACTCATTTTGCATCACATGGACTTCATAGGTCTTATACTTTGTGATTTCATTAAAACGTCAATTGTCAGATTTCTGAAAAGAAACCTATGCCTCGTTTCTGAATAAGCTAACTATTTTTTCCCACCTCAACACTTTATACACACATGTTCCTATTTGCCAGTGATACCATTCATTCACAAGAAACCTGAGTTCCGATCCCTTTTTATCAGCTGCCCAAATTCCGGAGAACTTTCGCCTACTTTTCAGCTCGGCGCATTGCTCAAATGAAATCCGATTTGGGCACTCTGGCTGGCGCAGGGAACATCAGCTGATCACCTAGGTGCCCCACACGCTCCGCAGAAGCTAATGAACTTGCGCTGATAAAGCGCTGATCTGGGCAAAAATGAAAATTAATTTTCTGCACTGGACACCGTTTTGCTGGCGAACAGAAAACTGAATCGGATGGTAATGGAATCTGATGGGCGCTCGCAGGGAAATAAGTACACATATACACATGGCCCACACCCTGCTCCGAATATTTGTGGGCTTAGTCAGGCCTCAGCTTTCAATATTGGGCTCGAATACACAAATAAAAAAAGCCAAAAAGGTCTTGCTAATGGCGTTGATAAGGCAACTAGTTCTGGCCACAAATAAAATAATCATAAACTGTGGCAGCTTCTGCGGGCAAAGTCGACGACGAAAAACAAAAATAATCGAAAAACCTGTTTGGTTACAGTGACGATCTCACACGATTTTGGTCATGCAAATGTCAGCCGCATATGCATTAAATTAAGATTCATCAGCACACGAGTGCCGGCAGTTTGACAGCCACAGTACATATAGAGTCAGCCTGCATGAGTACATGTATTCCGTTCCCAATCCGATCCCGTAACCTGGTCTCACTATCAGTCAGTTGACACCTTATCAACTTGGCAACAACATGAGCATCGAAAACTATGCCACCATGTATGTGGACTCTATATCTTATCTGGCGGGTCTGGGGTTTCTTCCAGATATAGCCGGGGCTTACATAGGCGACTTTGTGTGGGGAACATTTCTCTTTAATTGGCTGCTCTATTCACCTCTTCTGGCGGCAATTAGCTGAGACCTCTGCGCCTTTGTTCTCCGATGGAGAATCAATAAAGTAGCTGACACGCCGAAAATATATAAATATTTTATGCGGTCTAGTAGTTGTCACCTGGAAGTGCGAACACCCTTTAATACTAGCAGCAATTTCTTATCGAAACTATCGGAAATATCGATTGAAATCGCATAGATTTAATTCATCCTATGGTGCTGAAATCTTTAAGTCATTTTTTGAATAGTAGTTGTATCGAAACAATCGGTAAGATCGGCCTTAGATTTTAACTTTATTACAATCTAAATTCACTCAAATTTTCAGAAACTAATGTTTCATTTATATTTGTAAGATCTGTTTTATAATTGCCTTCTTTAATCTGTTATTTCTATATGACTGTAATGTGCTTTATTTAATTGCTGTTTTCGATATGATTAATTAGTGCTAGTAGTATTTTATTTACTTATGTCTAGTTATTATTAATTGAATTACTTATCTCTTTTAATTAACTGGAATACCTTTGCAGAGGGACGGGACGCATCGAAAAACTATATCAAACGACTGTATCATAAAGCTAATTAATGTCCAAATAGTACAATATTTTTGTTTGCCTCCAGAATTTTTTTAAATTTAAAAAAAGTGTATTTATATATTTATTTAAATCAAGCTCAAATATTGTTGGATAGCCGCCGAAAGGCCATGATAAACGTATTCGAAATGCCAGAGATTCAAATGGATCCCAAATCGTATCAAATCGAATCGACATGCTAAAAAATCAAAGTGTTTGCGAGCTTATTAAAGCATAAATATATGCAAGTCGCGTTAGGCAATGGCAAATTAACAAATTTGCATAATTATGCATCATTTTTGGCTTGTTTGATTGCTGCTTTTATGCTTTGTTTACTAATTAATTGGCTCGAACTTCGGGGCAGTTTGGGAGCCACTGGGGGCGATTCGAAATTGATTGTTAAATTTATTTCGCCATTTGGGCATGGGCAGCAATTAAAACAAATTGAAATGATGTGGATTTCCATTGAAATGGGTGCCTCCTTTTCATTTTTCTTTATTTTTCCCCGACTCCGTCATGCTCCGAATCATGATGATGCAACTCCATTGGCATCGAAATTGGGGAGACGCCACATGGATGTATATCTCGATCGCGATCTGCGCGATGCTGCGCAGGCATTTTTTAATTTCCCCCGAAATAAAAAAGCGTTTAAGATTAATGGAGACGATTGCCGAACAGAAGCTGATGTCACCCGCATAGTCAATATTTTTTCATTTTTCAATATTTTTAGCTTCGGAGCCCAGCCCAACTTCTGTCGCTCTGATTATAATTAACGATTAGGACGCAAAGAAACTGAGCTGCGATCCCGATCGATCTGTAATTGGCAGTCAATTCGGTCAATTGAAAAATCCCCCAAGCATTTCCGCTGATTCAGCCCAATACCCCATCGAATTCAAATAAATTTCACTCATTAACTTGCCCCTAGAGTTTAAACCCGTTTTGTATCTTTTTTAAAAATATATATCTGTTTCTGTTTATGAATCAGGGACTTTTAGTGTTTTAAGTACGAACTTCAACCTGATCCAATATTTTACGCTTAATTTTAGTTAGTAATCTATAATCTATATATTTAACATATTATAAAAATGGTTCTGGCGGTCAACGTGATCGGTATACTTGAATCGATTTCATACAGTGCTATTAGAGAAATTTGCATCCTTTTCCTCATTTGTATAACTATCTACTTTATGGGCAATCTAAATCAAAGTCGAACAATCTTCAAAGCTCGAATCACCTCTATCGATGGGCCCTGCGATGCCGTGAATTTTGAATGAGACCTACCCAAAAAAGCCGATTGCCTTGCATACTAAGTTTTGCGATGGGATCATCATCTTCGATTCTTGGCAGACAGTTTTCTAAGCTTTATTATCACTTCTTCGCATAAATAGTAAATTTAAATGCAATTTTCAAACACATTTTAATGGCGCCATTTGCGCGTAAAATGTAGCTTTACTCTCTGTATGTCTTTTGTTCGCTGAGATTGGGATGATGACACAATGGATATATAAATATATATAGTCCGCCCACACTGCCTCCTGCATATTGCAAAACTTAGAAGGCAAATTGCGACAGTTTAGGAATTTCCCCATCCCAAAAATGCTGTTAATGGGTGTTGGGTGATGTATTTTTTATGTTTTCTTGTTTTCTATTTTCAACTTTTACGCAATGCAATAGTCAAACAATAATTGTTCATTTGCCGGGGACAGACTCTTCATATACACCGAATATATATATACTATATATATAGTATATTTGTGCCCCCACAGTCGCGCCATGCAAATATTAAATTACAAAAGTTGGTTGGGGGCTACGAAGTGAGAAATGAAAAGTCAGGCTGAGAAATTGGTTTACCCTACACTTCGGGTTATTTTTCAATGTTTAGTCTATGCGGCAAATAGTTGAATGGAATGGATCGCTGTTCACCTACATTCCTGCCTATAAGTTTGAGGTGCAAGTGTTTCAAATGAACTCCAAGGAGCACGAGTTTCAGGTGTTAAAGGCAAAGGGCTGGGAAGGGATTTGATTTTCAAGTATTTATCAGTGGTTTGGAATTTGTTGCTATGCATAACTGCTGAAAGTATGTTGGTAACAAAATCCATTTGGTTTCTAGTGTCGAAAAATGTTCAATAACGATAGCCTCCAAAATATTCAAGATAGGCTTACTGACAGAGAGGTATATAAGATAGGTTTCAAGTGCGATTACTTAACCAATACAAAGGGAAAACTAAATTCTGTAATGACACTTGCGAATCGCTTGTCAGGGTATTTTCCTATTTTCCGAATTGCCCACTTCCAACTCCCAACTTTCCTGCCCCTCCTCTGGTATCTTGTCGCCATCTATTTATAAATGCTTGCCTCATAGCCAGCATCTTCCCAATTGATTCCCCGATTCCCCTAGTTTTAGTTTTTCCTTACAAAAATGCATACGTCAGCCAGAGAAAATAGATTCCGGATCCGCAGAACCGCACCGAACCGCCGAGTCTGGGAATCTGGGAATCCGAGTATCTGAGAATCCCGACCAGGTCAGATTCGGATGCCCCAATGACTAATGCTAGTGGAAGCAGCCTTCTCCTCTGGCCAGCAACTTGCAGTCGGCGATATCGCCAATCAGCATTCTACAGATATGTACCTGTGAACGAATAGTACTAAAAACTAGAAATAGGAAGTTAAAATCGAGACACCAGGCACTTCACTCGCACTTCTCACATCTCGAATGTACATACAAACAGTTTTAAGTGTGCCAGTTGTCCCTGCCCCGCCACCCCGCCCCCTTTCGAGGCCCCGCCCCTTGGTCAACGGCTGAACTTGAGCTCAAGTGGGTGGAAAAGGGGGAGTGTGCGTTAGGCAGCCTCAGTGTGATATTTAAACAAATGCTCGCTTGACGCTTCCACTGAAAATTGCATGTGATCGGTATGCGAATGTACACAGGTGCACAGGGAGAAAAGGTTGGGGGAATGTGTACATAATATGACAGAATTTTGGGGCATTAGTACGCATCCTGATTAGATTTCTATTTGTCAGTAAGACTAATTGAATATGACATGATTTTTGACACATGATAGGATTTCGTATGATACGATATACATATGATATTAAAGCATTGCAAAATATCTTTTTAATAAGTTTGGGGCTTCCACTCTGAGGCCATTTTCTCAGTGATCCAATAAGGCCAGATTGGCAGATATATAGGCAGCCGGTCACATGTGTGATCGAGGGTCCAACATCTTGCGTCCATATGTTGCACAAACAAACAATCGAAACAGAAACCGTGAAGACACGAAAAAGCAACAGCAACGAAAACAAAAAACAAAAAGCAAGGAGAACGAACCGAAGGGAATGTGCCAACGGACGCATCTTTACACAGAAACCCGACGAAAAACAGAGGCAAAAACGTAATCCCACAGCTGAAGAAGAAACCAAAACGATACGGCCAAGTCGAAAAAGATGCGAAATGAATATTTTTCTCATCCGCTGGCTGCCGCCTGCCGTTTTTGTCGGGGCTTGGGTGCTTTAATTTCCCCCCTTGTTTGCTCTGCAGTTGTTGTTGATGATGCAAATATTTTGACAGTTTGTTTGACAGATATCGGGGAATACACATCTGAATGTATCTCGGGGGCACGATGAGCGACATAAGCCAAGAGATGATCGGGGAAAGGGCGCAGCCTTGTAAAGCCGGGAAGGGGCCATCGAATGGGATCCCTCTGGGCATGTAAGTATCTCCACATGTCGATGTAAACAGCTCAATTCGGTTGCCAGGCGAAGATCACTTCAAACAGAGGAAGAACCACATGGGAAAAGTCTCACTTTCAATCCCTTAAGTAGGGTAATTCCGCAGATAATTGCTAGTTGCACATTTTATCGTTATTTATTGTCAGGCTAAGCTGCATTTGTTTTAAAACATATATATTACCAGGTGTTCTAAAGTGCAAATCGCCTACAATTCAACCACAAAGTTGCTACTTTTGTTATGATAGAAAACTCAACTTTTTAGGCCTTTCAGCTGAGAGAAACTACTATATAAGTGGCATAATATATGGAATATATGGTAAGAATATTCCTGATAAATAGTATTTTTAGTTCCTCAGGAAGCACCAAGAGCACTGCTATCAATCTTGGCCGGATGACCCCCAGATAAAGGCTATCTGGCACCTCAAAGTGCCGGGCCACCTGATCGTATGCGCGATTTGCCATGGCCGGCAGTACGCATACGCCGGATGGGCGCCAGCGGAGTTCGGAAGATGGAGCTATCGGGCTGCAGTGACCTCGTTCGCAGTCCGATTTGCAGTGGTTCCTCCTTGGAAGAGCGGGCCCCCGATAAGCCCCGGACAGGCGACTCATATGCGTACATGTACCATGTACACACACATGTTCGAATTTGGCCTCATTTACGCAACTTCCGATGTGATAAAAAATGGGTGAGCGCTGCAGCACAACAGATCGAATGAACACAACAGTCGGCAAATCATGGAGTAGAGCACCAAGTGTCCAGCAGGTGCTGGGTGCCATAGAAAATCGGACCTCTCCATACATATACATACATTTGGCGATTCGAAATGTTAATTTAGGAAATTATTTCATTGCAAGACCACGTCTGTGGGCAACATGTCATTAACACGCGCTGATAACGCCGCCCTATCATCGCCGCTCATTATGGTGGAGAAGCACACAGCCACACACCGCCCAGAACCCTGCATATAGATAGAATTCAGAACTGGAACAATCGACTACTCATAACAATTGGCAAAGAGGACCGAACACAATCGCATCATTCACAGGCCGCAGCCGAAGTCGTTTCGATTTTGGAACAAGAAACAGAAGAAATGGATTCGGCGGCTGTTTTTCGAGACAGTGATAACCCCCGACGATGACCTGGGCTCAATGCCCGAGATGAATTTATTTTTTTGGCCTCTGGTCAACTCGAAATCCGGTCCTTGACAGAGCGCTTGGATTCCAAGCACTTCCTAAATTTTCAGCTGCCAAGGGGGAAGCTATTTTCAAATCCACTTAAAGTCCCCTCGGGGCATCAATACATTTTATGCTAATCACCAGGCTCGTTTTGATTTTCGTCTTTCCACCTCGAACATAGTATGTGTGTCATGTAAAATAGTTCAAGTTCGTCGAGGGCCCCGCGTTGTGTCATCCGAAATGCGGGAGATCGCTGGTTTAGAGATCCCAAATGGGAGTGGGGCGGGTCCAGAGCTTAGTAGAGTATTTAATAAGCTTGTATACAAATTTGAATGTATGTTTTGTATAAGACCCCGCGTTTAGCAACTCAGAAATCTATATGGACGGCAGCCACGCACAAGGGGCCATCGAATCTTGGTCATTTTCAACCAGCTATCAATACACAGAGTCTGAACTTTTATCGTTGATAGTTTTAGTATCCGTTTTATGGCCTCGATCAAGGTGCCAAGACCTCCGGAACCGCCGTAATCAATGCAAAGCAAGCGACAGCGAAAGCGAAACAGACGCAGAGAGCTCCCCGATTTCGCAGATATCAGGTATCAGATATATCGTAGTCGTAACACCCCAGGGAAACTCACCTTGGCACTTGTCAGCGGTACGTGGCAGGCGTTGAGGACGAAGGCCACCACTAGGAGGCGCAGGAGCAGCGACCCCCCGAGACCTCTCCGCCCGTTTCTGGTTCCACATCCGACCGAGGGCGCGATCGCGGGCGCTTGGGATCCCGGCGATCCCATCTTCTTCTTTCCGGGGAACGGTGCTACGACGGCTCTGGTATTTTTGGTTTCTATTGGCAGCTATTCGGGTTTGGTTTAGGTACTTGTGTGTGAAGGCAGTTTCGGTTCGTTTTGAGTTTGGTTTCAAAAGGTTGGCAGGTTGTTGCGGCTATGGCACTGCACAGAGAAAAAAGTCCCCGAAATGGGTTATTAAAGGCAATTCATTTTGATTTAAATTCTCTTTGAAGGATATTTTCTCCTAGCTTTTTTTTTAGCATTCTTAGGGGCGTTTTTTCTCGGTGCACTTAGGAAAGGGTAAACAAATCGGAGAGCACAGAAACGGGACACGTTTCCCGATATCAGCAAAAAGTGTTGACTTTGGTAAAACGAAAAGCTCGAAAAAAACCCGAAACCTTCCAGTTTCAGAAGTTCCTCCGAAAAGGCTGGAAGATCCCCGTTTGATCTTCGTTTTCACTCCTAGCTAACGGTAGTTTGCCCCTTCCCTTCGGAGTGCCACTCTTCTTCCCGTTAATTCTGTTTCACACGCGCGCAACACTGTTTCTATTTCTATCGGAAGGTAACGGTTCCTTTTCCAGATCACGGTTGCAAAAGAAAGAGAAGGAGCAAAGGACAGGCGTTACTGGTATCCTTGAACCGATTGCACCAGGACACTTTCTGAAGGATTTCTTAAGATTTCGGCACTTTGTGGATGTGGGGGCACTCAAAAAAAAAGCAACGCTCCACAAAGAGAGTCAGAGTCACACTTAAGGCAAAGCGACAGCGCACCGTGGAATGTGCGACCGCCTGGAACGATGGCGCGCAACCTAATGTCTAAGAACCGTTGCCGCGATTCCCATCGCTGCCTCTGCTCTGCCGGCGTCGACGCCGCCCCGAAGACGCACGAGGGCCGAAATCGAAAACGAGACGGCAGCCGAAGCGATTTGCGTGCTCTTGTTATTGTTATAACAGCGCTTAATGGCCGATGCAAGCCTGTTGCGTCGATTGGATGCACCGCTCTCCTCGCTTTCCGCGCTTTTCACGCCGCTCAGCGCCTTCGCTCTCCCCGCCTAGCCGCCCTCTTCGCTCACATGCGTGGGTGTCCGCTTACGCAGAGTTCGCCGCGCCTGCTCTCTCCCTCTCTCGCCTCCTGTCCTCCTGCTTCTTATCCTTTCTACTTCTTACTAGGACGTAGGCAGGACCTGAACCAAGGGGGGCGGCAAGCCACCGTAAAATGTTGGGATTGAAATGTAAGGCGAAGACAATTAATACTCAGCAGGTTAGTTAAATTGCCTAAAAAGGTAAGGCCCCCCAAATTTGAAGCAAACAGCCGTCCCTGCCCCCCTTTTCTCTTACTCTCTGTGGGTCAACTGATAAACAAGTGAAAACCGTTGCTCCTTGCTCTCTTTTCATCTTTTGTTGTTGCTGGAGCAGCCGGTTTGCAATATTTCTCTCACTCCCACGAAAAACAGCGCTCACTTCGCACTTTTTAATATTCTTTGCATGCTACACTCAAAAAAACTAAAGTGCTGTTGTGAATTTAAAATACTAAAATGTTCTAATCGACTAATCAATTTATTTAAACAAAATGTTAACATTAAATTAATTATCACCCAAAAAGGTATGTAAACGTATGAAACGATCTAGTAATGCGTTAACAAAACAAATTATGGAAATTCAGATTTTATAGCACTTTTTATTTCTGTATCCAAAAAACTTGTGTTTTATGATTTCTTCGGAATGCAGAAACTGAGCACTAATGCCAACAATGGGCCAAAAACAGGTGCAACAGTCATCATCATCAAAATTCGGTCATCGGTCTAAAATCATCTCGTCGCAAGTTCATTTTGCATTTCATTGTTGCAGCACTTTTCTTCAACGTTTATTGGCCATGATGTTATTTTGGTCATGATTTAAATGCTTTATTTGGTTAACACATTTTGGTCTGGTTAAAATTCGAATTTACCTTGTTTTCCCTTAAATAAATCCCATTTAATGCTACATTCATCTGTGTATAGATGCTGTAAATAAATGAAGTTGAGGTCTTACCTTTTCGATGCCACATTTATTTAAATAAATACAAAAACAACCTATCCTGTCATGGTACACATTCATTCAACACGATCACAGCTGACCAGGGAGTCCGCCTGAAGTGGGCATTAAGAGCCTGGCGGCTTTGGCGGTTAAGTCAGTTGTCAACTGGTCATAGGTCATGGGCTACACCTGCCGCAACCCGTGACCTTCGGCCCACAGCTCCCCCCACCGCCATCCCCGAAAAGGCGGCTTCCCATTGGCGCCTGACCCAAATGACATCCGAAAACGACGCATGCGTGTGATGAACTGCCGGACTTGGATGCCGACGCCCCACATGGTGGACCAATGGACACGTTGCTTTTTTTCAGAACCCCCCTCCCCAAGGCAATTGGGTTATTCCCTAGGGCCCAGGCCCCTTTCACCTCCTTCTCGGCCATCCTTCCGTATAGTCTAATGTAAAATATTTAAGTAGTGGCGCCCCGTAAATTGCCACAGCTTCCGTTCGCTGATAAGACTAGGCTCCAAAAATACACACAGAAAATATGTTAACTACGCCAAATAAAATGGTGTCAATGATCTGGCTACACTTGGAGAAAAGCGAAAACAATCAACAAAAAACGAAGTTACGAAACGTCCATTACAATTTCAGTTCTTACGCATAGATCTTTTACAATGATTAGATGTATCCAAACACATGACATCATCAATTGAAAATGTACAAATACTTTTTTAATCCACAAAATAAATAACAATTCACGCAAAATTTTACAAAGTTTGTATTATAATACCAATTGTTTTTCCGAGTACCACACTTAATATTCGGGCATGTGTGCCTTTCAAGCTTATAAATACCTAATATAATTTGGTAAGTCAAAAGGTCAAAATGCGATAAGGGATCGCAATGTATTCATTGAAATTGGAACAAATACTGAAACAATTATAATTATCAATCTGAAATTCTACATACATATATGCCCATGTATATATATGCATACATTAAAAGGTTATCCGTTATTAACGGTGTGAAAACTCCAACAACATATTTTTTCATTTCCCGCACACACCACAGTCGAGTGGTGAGTACACTGCACTGTTAGCCACTTTCAGAGACAGCAGCTGCCGACAGTTTGAGAAGCGCTGCAAAAAAGCTTTTAGCCAAGTCAATACAAATTGGTTTGTAAAAGCTTTCAAAAGTGTTGTTTTGGATATTCATCATATTTTTTTTTAATTTGTTATGTTATAATAAATATAGATTGTTGAATAAAGACGAAAAAATCCTATTAGGCTAGTGTAAAGAGTATTCAAAGCCGTGGCAGATAGAAACTTTGATGTATTCATTAATAGATTAGTTGGCGACTTTAAGTAATTCAGCTATTAAAATATGCGTTCGAATAGGTTAAAGAGCTAAAACATATTTTATAGTTATATTTTTTTTATATTTTTAGGGACAACCAAACTAAAAAATACTGTTATGATGAATACTATGATTAAAACAGCTTTTACCATGTTCTGAACTCCCATAATACATCAAGGTAAAATTATGTTAAACATCTGATAAAAACTATCCACATAAGCACATTGTTTCTGAAGGGCACAGCAATAAACTCAAGGGTCATGTTAGCATTTATCCTGTTGACAAGGATGCGTATTTTTCATCCCCATTTCCATCCCCTCTCATTTGTACCTTCACTTCTACATATTCCGTGCACTTTTTTGGCTTCCGTTACCGAGTTTTACGCTTAATATTTTGCTCCCCCTTTTTTCTGGTCCAAGTCACGTGTTTCGCAACGGCAACTTGTTGGCCCTTGTGAAGAGTGTGGTAAAACGAGGGAGTGATTTACGTTTGCGCGTCATTTCGTAATTGAAAACTAATTGCGGCTGTGAATCATTTAACACCAAGTCTATTTTTAATGCACGTGTCCTTGCTGTCGAAAAATAGGCTGCAAGTTATTTAGAATGAAATACAGGTAAAAACCACATTGAACAATTAAGTAACTATGATAAAAGCTTAACAGAGTGCGTATGCGATTTATCAAGAAAATGTATAAAGCAAGCGAAAGATTTTTCAAAATGTATTACTTATAAATCAGTATTACTTATACATTTAATCAAAGATTTACTTAGTTAACTAATGCAAAATATATATAATATATATAATAAATATATAATAAATCTTCAATAATAATTTGAATTTCAATAAACGTAATAATAATTTCAACCGTCACGCAGCTTTTCAAATATTTTAGTAGCTTTAAAAAGAAAAATCGGGTGAAATCACCTTTTTCAAAAATTGTGAAAATTTCAATTTATAAATTAAATAATATAAATTAAATATAAATTATATACATAATAACTTATTGTCCTCCAAGAACCCCTTACATTTCGAAGAATAAGCGTTGGGTGTGAGTAATAACTACGAGACCATAATTTTTCCATATTTATTTCACATTTAAGCCAGTACAATTCACCTGCAACTGACATTCAGGCCAAGTTCTAGGGCAAATGTAGCGCTATCTTTTTCAATCAAGCAGGTTCCTGCTCTCCGAATTGACAGACGAAGATGTACTTAAACCAATTTCAAGGAAAGTCTGTTACGTGGAAACCCCAAGAACAGTTTTGTCCCCTGGAAAACCCAACAAGTGGCGGGTAACAAGTTGAAAAACTGCAGTTTGCATAAGGAGTAGCTCCAACCTTCGGTGTAAAAACGGGGGAAAAGATGTTGACATTTTCATACCGGCCCCCTCCCCAACATTTTCCCTCCCCCGCCCCCTGATTGTTGTGCAATTGTCGGGGAAACTGTGTGTGCGCTGTGCTGTTAGGGAAAAGGACTCGTTTTCTCGTCTTGCTAAAGCGTTTGCTAATTGTTCAGCCGGCTTTCTTTCATTTATATTTTCACTTTCGTTTTTTTGGCAAGACCTTTGGACAGGGCTTTTAGCTTAATTAAGGCCAGCTAGCCGGCTTTTATGTCTCCGCTGCCCGCTCATCAATACGCATCTGAGGGCATTTTGTGGCATTGAAATTTAATTTCGTTTCATTTCGGATTTCGCATCTCACATTAATTAAATTGACCCCCTTCTGTGCGAATTTGGGGGGCGTGGACGGCGTGGAAAACTGCCAAAATGTCAACGGCGAAAGCCAAAAGCCGGGGGAGGATTTGCAGATAATACAAAAATTGTAATTCTACGGCGCAAGGTCTGTTCAACGATTAAACATGGTACGAAGGAGAATTGCAAAGGTTTCGATTCAGCAATTCGCCAAAGATAAAAAACTCGGTTTTATCCAAAATAGGGTATGCAAACAATTTTTAATAACTCTTAACGTGTATTAAATATAGAAAGATAGATGTAGAGTTTGGTAAGCTGTTTGGTTTTTGTCTTCCTAAATTATTTCCTAAAGCAGGAACCTTTAGTAGTCGGGTAACTATCCCCTGGGTTAAAGGAAAAATGTTCGTCCTTCTTATCTCGACTTGCCACCTGTCATAAGGTTGATATAATCCCGACCTCTGATCCAGATTACTTTGCTGATAGGGCGCGTGCCCTGTCCCTTGCAGTTGGCCACGAAATCCCCGAACTAATAATAAATAACCAGTGACGGAGGCTTAGGCATCAAAGGAGTTTAAAATAGAACAGCACTGCCAAATAAATGATGTGCTTGGATTTGGATTCCCAAAGTAAAGTTTACAAGCTAAAGAGATTCTTCCATTCAATGCCATACATGAACTCCCTATTGCTCCCATGTTTTCAACCTACCAAACGAATAATTCTGATTAAACATTTTAATTGTCTTTAATTAACTCCCCAACCTCGGGCAAGACCTATTGTAGAATGACCTACAACCTACAAGTCCGGAAAAGCGCACTGAAAGATACAAGATAAAAAGATAGAAAACAAGATAAACGGCCGGCAAAAAGACAAAGAGGCCCGTTGCTCGTTTTTTCTGACTGCCGGCCACGCTAAATCATTAATATTTTCGGGCTCTGTTTTTGTTTCGCTTTATACTGCATGTGCTTTTCGCTTTTCTCGTTGGCTAAACACAGATCCCCTATTTTTCGCTAAACGCCAGTGTTTATGTTTATTTGCCGCTCAGTAATTAAAAGGCAATCAAAAGGCAAATAGATTCTCGAACTGGGCACCTGGGACACGCCTCCAATCCGCACATACCACCCACTTTTTATTGTTCTACAGCACTGAACGAATCTGAATTTCAAGCCCAAATTATGGCCCCTCAAATTTCAAACCAATTTATAGTTTTTTGTTTACAAGCCAAGTTTATTGTAAAAATCAAAACCAACGATTGTGCTCTTTGCCTTAGCTTAAATTTTTAAATTCTACTCTAGGAGCTATTAAGTTGATATTTTGTAAGAAACAGCTTACACACTTTTGTCGCTAAACTATTTTTCTTAATTCCATTAACATAATTTTTTTTTGTGTAAAATTCTTGAGACTTGTCAACTGCTTGGCCCAGCAGCAGTAATAAAACGCCGAGGAAAAGCGCTTCTCTTGCTGCCTGCCAATAAATTTGGATGAAATCTAAACAAAAGCGGCGCAGCAGCAAACTAAAGCAACAGCAACTGAGCAATAAAAAATTGATTTTTCTCCCTGCCGGCGCTTCGTTTAAACAAATTTGGTTGCCAAACGCAGCACAACTGACAGTCATAAAAAATATATATGGCCTGCATGTCTGAAAGGGGAGGAGATTCAAGGAAATACTCAGCATTTTCCATACCCTATGCTAATGAAAAAAGAAAAAAACCGAGAAAAGAACATACAAGCTAAATCATTTATTGGGGAGTTAAACCTCAAAACAATTTCTTAAATATATTAATTTTTATTTACCTTTTAACATAAGCCAATTAATTATAAAACCTTAAGAGGTATTTATAAAGCTATATACGAATTCGTAGATTTCACAAGGCTAAGTTAACCTACATCCCATAACACCCAAATACCCCCTCAAATATCGCAAACGATGGGTACCTCAAAGAAGTGAACAGTCGTGAAGCATAAAAATTGGGCGAATTGCCCAAAACTGAGCCACGGGAAAGGGGTTCGAAAATTCCGGGAAAAGAAAAACGGGGTTTCGGAAATTAAATATGATCGAATTTATTTAACTAAAATGGCCACATGGCCCTGACAGATGTCACAAGAAAGAACTTATGCATACATAGCATAATAAAATAATGTTCTTAAGGTGGATTCTGTTATTTTTCTTTGTTAAATTGCAAATAACTTAGGTCCGAATGTTTCGATCAATTAAAGACGTCAATATCAAGGTCAGCACTAAGTTTCCTTTGGCCCATCTAGTTGCAAGACGAATTTTCCCTCGTTTTTTTCTCAGCACTCAGTCAATTTAACGCTTCATTTGCACAAGTTTTTCTTTCTTGATATTTTCTCTTATTTTCGCTATTTCTTCCTTTATTTTCCTTTTCAAATGGACAAAAGGGAAGCATTCGAGGCAAACAAACCGTGCAAAACAGGCGGAAAGGGCAGGGAACCGAAATAGGGGCATTCTACCACCTGCAGCATTTTACCATTTCCCCCGGAAAAGTCGCCACCCCGCCTCCTCCCTTTGGAAAATCCACTCGTACAGGTGACGACGAGTGGCACTTAAAAATTAAAATCTGCATAGAGTTCTGGGAAAAGGGGTGGAAATAAATCGTTAAATGTTAAAAGGCTGAGATGCTGTCGAGCAGATAATATTTAATAAAAAAAGAAGGAACGCTAGAAACTAATAGCAAAACGAACGAATATCATTTAAAATATCTAATACAATTGTTTTTTCAGTGGCGATGAAGATGAAAACTGTCTTGACAGATCGTTTAAAATAATTATTAGCTACGAAATATTTTTAAAATATTTACACTGGTCAGCGTGCGATGTCCATGATAACTGCGTTGACAAATTGCTTAAAATGCCTATTAATTAAAATATTATTTAAATATAGGTATATTTCTGTCAGTGCGCGATGAAGACGATAGCTGCGTTGACAGGCTAGGGAAAGACAAGAGATTCTGATTATTATAATGCACGCAAGCGTTTTGCTCCATTCAAAATAACAACAAAAAGTTACTTTAGTTTTCCACTCGAGTGGTGGGTGGCAAGGTGGGTGGAGAAGGTGGGGGATGTCATCAGCTGCGCTTTTGCCTTTTGTTTCCATGTACCTCCAGTTGCCACCCTACTACCATTTCCCATTCAGTCTAAGCTCTTCTGCAGGAGGCGCACTTCATCTTAGGCAGAAATCCATCACCCAGATTGCAAAAAATACGCGAAGCGGCTCTAAATTTTAAATTAAGTCGACTTTATTTAGAAAAACACGTAGTTTATTTGTTTGCCTAGGGGTTTTCAGTTTTAGCTCTCTTCTCGTCCGATTTGCGGCAAATTTTCTTTGACATTTCCACATTTCTCCTGATGTTTATTGAATTTTTACTTATTCGCTTTTCTCATTTGCTGTAATTTATGCCCCTACATCCAGCAGAATTCTGAAGAAGACAAGTTGCAGTTGCCATTGCGATTGCAAAGTCGCATCGTTGTTCTTATTATTTAGTCTTTAAGTTACATAAACATTACATTTTTGTATATTTGTTCTTAAATATTTATTTATCAATTTATTTATCTACCATCTTTGAGTTTCTCATATTTCTTTGAACTAAGCAAATGTATCTTAATCTTACTCACCTTGTTGCCCTTGCTACTTTTTCTCCCGGTGTTGCTGCTGCACATTTAAATGTATATTGCACTTACAGGTGTTGCCGCTGTTGTTTTAAATTCCGTCTTTGTGGCATCTTTTGTTCCCATTAGCATTGTCCCCCCTTCCACGTACTTGTTGCTCTGTATCTTAAATTTCCCCATGCTTTCCGCCTCTGATGATACACTGTTTTTGCTCCTCATTATGACTGCATATAGGGTATATGGCATATGGCATATGACACTTAGCATATAGAACAGCATGTAGCTGATACTTGAGCTAAGTTGCAGTTTCGATTTCGCCCCCAGTTGCCGGTCGCCTCTCAACGCCGCTTGATCGTCGGACGTGCTAGTCCCCATTCCGTAACAATATCGGTGGAACCAGATTATAGTTTAGCAGGCCAAAACAACAACAAAGATTAGACGTCTAATCGGAACTGCAGGTGCCGGGGTTCAGGGACAACAAGCGACTCAGTACTTCTGGGGCAAAAACTGTGTTTCTACAAAAGTGATGCCTTCAATCTTTTGCCCAAAACACACTTGCAGATATCCCCCTTGCCATAATTTCCTTTTTTATTAACGATCTCGGAGATAAACATCAACTGGGAACGGTAAACAAACATTCCAACATCCAAACACACGAGCCCTTCGAGTGCTTTTACCTGATTTATGAATTCTGCAGACTTTTTGTTTGGCCAGAACAAACACCCATGTCCAAATGCCTAGCATCTGTGTGCGGCGGCATTTGATTTATGGACGTGCGGAGCACGAGCGGGGCATTTCACCGCATTACATGCAAAATGGGTCAGTAAGTCAGCCAGTCAGTCAGTCAGCAAGTCAGTCAGTCGGTTTGTCAGATTCATCCCGCTAGTCAGTGACGATAATTAAACACTGCAGGCCGATGGTGGCACAGTTTTTCCACAATTTGTTCTCCAACTTTTTGTTCTTTTCGTTTGTCCAGTTCAAATTGAAAAGCAAGTACTTGCGCTCCAATGGCAGAAGTCGTATTTCAAATACCCTGTAAAATACTTCTAAGAGGGTTGTTAAGACCCAAGACCTTTTAAATTAAATTAAATAAATATTCAATTCGCGCGACTTCATGAACTTTTATGAGAAAGTGTAGAGGCTATTGAGTATAACATTTCAGGACGAACAAATTATTGTAGCATACTTTTAGAATCGTTATAAAAAGATTTTAAGCTCCTAGAGATTTTTATAGAATACCGATCTAGCCTACAGCGACATAGTTGCCAATCCAGCCTATGGTACTCCACATTGTTCTAGACTTCTAGGCGAGCAAATGCACAAAGGCAAAACCAACCAAATGATTCGAAATGAAAGAGCGGGAATAAACGAATGAGAAACGAATCAAAACGTGACTAGGCCAATGTTGACGTCGTTGCTGTTGCTGTTGCTCCTGATGTTGCTGCTGTGCTCTTGCTGTTGCTGCCGTGATGCTGATGTTGCTGTCGTGCCTGCAACAGTTGTTGCTGCTGCTGCTGCTGCCGTTACCGTGCGTTGACGTGGGCGCATAGCATATCCCATTTGCCAGTGACAGCAATTCGAGGCGCACATATGCCTATATATAGCGTTTGGGCCCCATTCCCACTTAGGTGGTCACGTGCTCCGCCGAGGAACATCAGTTGCATGCTGCAGCTGCAGCAACAATCGGCGTTGCAGTCCCGGGCGCAATAACTCAAGGCCTCATCTGCCCGCTAGCAGTTGGGGATTCATCTTTAGGACACCTTGGGATATTGTAATCAAGGGGGAAAATCAAAGGCGGTAAAAGGGAGGTCTCTAAATAAAATTTCAATACTTTTAAGTTTAATTTTTGTGTTCATATGAGAGTTCTTACATTTTGTGCAACTTATTTTTTAAGTCATTTCTTTCAAGTCCGCACCTAATATTTTGCGCACAACTGTTAGTGTCAGCAAGTGTTGCCTACTTCTTGGGGCCAGTTGGCAAGTGCTGCCTACATTTTGGCGCCCTATAAATCCCTTTCGCAGCACTCTGAGCATCATAAATCCTTTTCAGGGCATCCATCATTCGTTGTCACACTCTCCTCCCGGCTTGTTTGCCACGTCAATCATCATTACAGAGCAGAAATTGTCCGGTGAACGACTGTCAAGGAAATTCGGAATTCATTGCCAACCAAAATAGATCGAAATGTATGACAACTGTGGCCACGCTGCTATTTTAAAATTCAAAAGCCATCAGGAAGTATTTGTAGCTGTAATTTATTAATGGCTGACTTTTAATAATAGGTGTGGATGCAGTTGTAGAACTTCAAAATATGATAAACCATTTTGAAAAGCTGTATAGGTATAAAATAGAATAAAATTTGACAATCTTACAGATAAATTTATTTTAATTATAGATATTTATTTGGTTTAAGGCTTTTCCTTAAAATAATTGTATTTTTTCTACAAAAGCCAATATTTTTAGGGATTGTGTTTTGATGGTCTAAAAGTGTCAGAGTGTTCGTATCAGTTGTTTCGCTTTTTTGCCTAGTAATTTTCACAGATGTTTGGAGTGTGTTTGTGAGTTTGTTGCCGGCAACGGAAATTTATTTTCACTTTTATTCTACGGCTAGGAAAGGGGCAGAAGCAGCAGTAAACAGTAAACAAACAGGCAAACAAACAACAGTGAAACTGGCATTGCAAGAAGAGAGGCAAGAGCGAGAGATTTCCCGATTTCCCGATTTTCCCAAACGCTACGCACAGTGCAGTTGCACAGCGGCCACACTGGGAAAATGGCCGAGAACCCAAAGCCGAGTGGCAGTCGGGCAGTGGCTTTTCCGCTCGGCTTTTTCCGCTTTTCCGCTAAGGATAAGTTACTCGGCTGCCAGCCAGATTCTGTCATAACGGCTTCGGCACTCGTGGCGTTCGTTTCGCTTTTCCAGAAAAACTTGCAGAGCAAGTTCCCAATTCATTTACAAAACCCGCTTTCGAAAACGTTTTTCAAGTTCAAGCTACCACATTTTTTTGCTGTGCTTTCAACGCGAGTTTTGATTAAAAAAAAACAACTACAACAACTAAAAAACTAAGACTAAGCGCCCGAAAACACTTAAAAATACAAAAAGAAGCACCGACAAATATTTGAATCGAGCCCGGAAACCAAAACAAAAAAGAAAAAACCAGCAGTAGCAGCAGCAAAACCGGCGGGTGAGTGTTAATTGGTTAACAAACAAACTTTTAGTGGGTTAAATACCATTTTGGTGATAATAGAGACTTCTTCTACTCGTGCGTTGTTTGCCCGCCTTTTTGTATTTATTCATTATTTTGCCGGATTGTTTGCATTAATCTTGGCCCAACGGCTTCATTACGAAATCACAAAGCCAAATGATATAATTGTGGAAAATTATCATATCAGCCAGCGGCGGGGGTTGCTGTAATTTATTTATTTATTACCAGTATTGCGTTCAGAGTTTCCAATCTAATTGCCAGACTTTCTGAATTCTAGTATTCATTTCGATGGGTTGTATAAAATCTAATGATCGCAGTTTGGAGACTGCTTTTGCATAGCAAACAGTTTATTATTTTATAAGTTTTTAACAACAAAATCAATAACTTCTTTCTGTGCATAACTCACCACGAGCTCTTGATTTTGTTACCATTATTCATATCATGTTGGGTTGATAGTAAAAAATGTTGGTTAAAAAAGTTACAATTCCTTAATTTTTCATTTACTTCAAAACTACATATGTTAGACTGTGATCAGCTCATACGAAATGGAAACATTAAGTTGTAATGTAAAACCAATAAAACCGTGTTGGTTTTTTATTTCTCCTCTTAATAATAATTTTAAAAATTCCTCCGATACAGAGCTTAAGTTAATTGTTCCCATTGTGGGTGAAAACCCTAAGTCATTTCCCGCAACTATTTCTAAACTTGTTGCACAGTCTGTAAATGCGTTGCGCAAATGGAAAATATGCACTCGCATCTGCAATATTCTGGGATAAATATTTATGAACCCAGGCGGAGCAGATCCCACTCTTCAAACTGGCATATCCAAATCAAATCGTTTGCGGTTCGAATGTTTACACATGTCATACTCTGGTTATAACTTCTTTATTGTGTGATAAACAAGCTGTCTGCCACTCCATTTTCACATTTCTCCCATTTTCCCCGAAAAACTTTTGTATGCATTCGCCGCATCCTGGCATCTTTGCATCTTTGAGCCTTGCATCTTTTCATCTTACACATGAACCGGAGAGAAAACGACATTTAGTATTTATATTTCAAGAGTGTGCACTGCCATACAGTGCAGCTCATATATGTATGGACATATGTGTGCACATGAGGACGATGTGGGAGCTCGTTAGCATTGTCCAAAGTGCCGCGTGAAGTGTTTTTGTGTGCCGTGGAGGAGACTTTAAATGTCCTTGACTCGCTCTCTAATGAACTGGGAAAATTGAGGTGGCGAATCCCCGCCAGAGTGCCCAACCACCTGACCATGTGCAGCCTGCCATCTGGGAACTGCAACCTGCATCCTGCAACCTGCCCACCTCATTATCGGAACCAGAATCCTGCGGCCAACTTAAACGTTCTTGTAATCAAATTGTGCCACTTGCGAAAGTGCTATCCCACCTCGACCACATCTGTCCACTTCACCGCTTCAATTCGCCTGCACTTGGGGAAAAGGCCGGGCGAAAGTTTCCAAATTGTTGAGTCAATTAAGCTGAGTTTGGGTCCCTTCTTAGGCCCAACTTCCCGGGGCCTTGAACTATATTAAACTCATAAGCCGCAGGAAAAGTTAGGCAGTTTGGCACCTTTTGAGTCCAAAGAACATAAATAGCATTCGGTAGCTATTTTTTTTACCATTAAAAATTATTTATGATTTAATTTGAGTACTTTTTGTATACCTATATTTTATGGGAAAGTGTAATGTGAAGTCCAAAAATTGTTGTTTAGTACATCATTAGTATAAGTAAATTTCATCAGTATTTTATAAGGTATAAAACCTATTGAAACTGAATGTTAAAAAAAAACTTTAAAAGTCAATTGTAATGATACCAATTCCTATGAAATACATTTTTAATTATTAAACATTTCTTATTTGAAAATATTTTAATGAGTTTATCATTAATATAAATCGAATCAGTCAGATTCATTCAATTTATATGAGGTATCATCAATATAAAACACATTTTCATAATTTAAATATTCCTTCATTGAGTTTTTGTATTGTTGCATACCTGTATTGCCCCCACTGTTGCTGGCATTTTCGCAGTGCACCGACGTGGCCGAAAACCTTTTCCTTCGCCCGTCAAGTGTTTCGCCCATTTTCCCCCGCCTTTCGAATAACAAAAGTTCCCTCGCTCGAACTGTGTCAAATGCTTTTTCGAGGGGACAAGTGCGGAATGTGTCGGAGCACAAATAAAATGTTTGAATTGCGGATGCAAAGGCGAATTCCGGATTGGATTTTAGATTTCAGATCTTAGCATTTCGGATTTCGGCATGGAGCCCTCCTCGGCTGCACGGCTCGGTGGCGTATGCGTAATGTGCTAATAGTGGCAGCGCCGAAAATTTGTTTATCAGCTGCGAGTTTGCCAGCAAGTGTCTAAACAAAGGAGCCAAGCGTAAACAAAGCGGGTCTATTTCGGAGAGCGAGTCTCGACCGCCCCAAATGGGGCACAGTGAAGCCCCGGCAGTTGGACAGTGCCGGAGAAACCGAAAACGGAACCGTGCCAAGGGCCCTTCATCTAATTATAAGTCCTTGTCGGTTCGTCTGAGCCATAAGCCACTCACACGCCAGCGTTCCAAATAATGCTAGATGAAAAAGGGGAGTATATTCTGGGCAAAGCTCATTAAATGTCAATTTTTTCGCTCTTTTCAAAGTGTTTATTTGATATTTGACGGCTGTGTCGCATTCTTTTTTTACGCTAACAATTTAATAGGCTTTTCTAATAGTATTTATTTTATTCTGAATTTTTATTATGAATAATGAATAAAACCTTTCTTAGGCCTGAATAAAATTTTTTAAAATTAAAAATGACAAAATTTAACATTTTGAAGTTAAAAAGTCAATTTAAATTTTAATTTTTAAGGAAATCCTGGAAAAAATAATGCAATATCCAAGATGTGGGCCCCCAAAACACACATTTCAAAATATTATATTATATATAATTTCCTAGTTATTTTTCTGGACCAAATAAAAACATACACATGCGTATTGTCTGATTTAATATTATTTCCAAATAGTTTCTTGATTTGCGTTTATTTGGTTTTTGGGAAAAGGAAAAATTCCATAGTATCATATTTCCCACACTCCCGTGGTTTTGAGTTCATATTATAGGGCATTTGGCAAAACAACTAAAGAAAGCGAAGAGGTATGGCATTATTAGGGCAGGACTCAAAAAAAGGAGTTGGGCGCAGGGGACTTCAAAGAAAAATCACATGGTCTTAAATTGATTTTCAAGGGCTTGGTGAATTTCAATCCGCTCTGCGTGCCAAAATTCCGCAAAACACTGCCATTTCTGAGTGGGTATTTCACTTTCCGCTTCAAGTATTGGTTGTGAAAATGTCAACCATCTACTCGCAGTTCCCGCTCATAATTTTCGCTAGTGCTCAAATATCAATTGTTCATAAAGCACGTGAATCCGTTTCCAGCGCAACTAATTAATCACTCTTGGCTTCCCATTTAGCTCAGCTGAGCTTTTCTGATGTTTTTCTGATGCTCTACTGATGTTTGTTACTGGCTGGAAAAGTGGGCGGGCAGAGAAGGGTAAATTCTACAATTTATTAGCACAAAATGTGATTGAAATGTAACGCAGGGTAAGGGGGGGAAATCAATTAATATCCAACTTTTTCCGCGGGCATAAAAAGCCTTGTAGTATTCTAAAAATATACATTTATTTATTCGATTACTATGTAATTTCATTTGGCTTTCATTCTTTGTTACGCCTTTTCTCGCTGACCTACAATTTGAATTCAAATGGCAGTCTGCTTTCCACTATGCGAAAATCGTAAAAAATGCCTGGACTAAAGGATTTTTATAATGACGCTTTGATACCCCTTTTTCATAGTAAATATGCCTAAACGTGTTATTCATATATAACTCGAAAGAACTCTGTTTGAACCTGAATTCTTTTTATACAGAAAGCAATCGTATTTCTTACAAATTGTAAGCGAAAAGTAGTCTATACAACTTTCTTAATTTTATTTTGTACAATACATTCTATAAATGACCAGTCTATCCTTTTTCAAGCAAATAACATCCACCATGAACCTGTGATAATCGTATTTGGCCCTTGATTCCCAGAACATGCTGCCCGTGGGTCTTTTTTTCGTTCCGCTTGCATTTAACGCTGAATTTGATATATACGAAAAACACTTTATTGGCATCAGCGAACGAAAATCGCATAAAAACAACCGGCGGGGAATTACGGGAAAACAAAGGAGATGCTGTTGAAACAATAAATCAATTATATAGTTATTTTTTTGGCATTTTTATAAAAAGAAAAACTTGGGAAGTAAGTGAAAACAGAGCCCGAAACGATGCAAAGTTTATTTTTAATCAAACGAAAGGGATGGGACCCATCGATTGACGTCAGTTGGGAAACGTTGGGAGGCGTTTCAAATGGTTGACGACGATGCAGCCTGATAATCGGAAATCGGCAATCGCCATGAAAAACACCACACAAAAGTACAAAAAGTACACTTCAACCGGATGCCTTTCCACCGGAAGCCGGCAGCCATAAAATATTAACCAGGAAACTTAAATCTTAACTGGGCAATCCCGCGGAGATGGTCCAGCAATTAAATATTATTAAGTAATTTAATCGTTTTGCCAAAAAATTTATTGCAGTTCTGAGTTTTCTTTTTATTGCGTTGGTGACTGAAATCATGAAATGGTCTCTCAAGATACACCAATCCAATATGTAAAACTTTAAAAATAGGAACAAATTAACATATCGTGGTCCTTACATTGTACTCAAAAATTTATTCTGACTGTAGCTTAAATTAATTGCTGCCCACTCAAAATGGCATTTTTGTTTAGAACACATCTGTATATCTGTAAATCCTTCAAGTTTCAGCAAATTCAAAAATTCGTTTATGAAAAAGCCTCTAAAATTGATTTACGTCCGACCATAAATTCAATTTATAACCATTTTGAAGAGAAGTTGTGTATGTCCATACCTTTCTTGTTCTGTAAGTATGGCTTGAATCACGGTTTACTTAGAGCTTATAGACTTCAGGAATATTTTGAACATAAAATTGAACCTGAGAACCACTACTTGTTGTTTACTTAAAAGTTTATTTTCGTTCAAGGCAGATTTTAATAGATAGAACAGTCATGGGAATATTTCGTGATTTGTTTATAGGAAAGCCTGCGAAAGTGATTTACGCCCACGTTTGACGGTACTTTAACTGATGGAATAAGAAAAACTTAATTTTTGACCATCTTTATTTTGCTTGGCAAACGAATAGTTGGGCTAAGCTGCCACTGAAAGCAATTCAGGGAACTGCGAGCAGCGGATTAAAGTCCATTTATGTGGCGATCGGACAGTGAAAAGCGAAACTGTGCCGGAATTCTGAAATTCGGAAATCCCTCAAGTGCGAGTTGCAGGAGGTAACTGTCAATGGGCTGTAACCCAACACACTCGCGCAAAAGTATCTGTGTGCGGCTCTCAGGACGTGTTCTAGTTGTTGTTGTGCAGAATTCGCAGCTAAATCGGCTTAGTGAAAATTCACACACACTGACACAGCAAGGATGCCACTGGGGCAAAGTGGGCGTGGCAATGCGCATTTAAAACGGAATTCGACGCTCCAGGCAATTGTGTGTGTGCGACTGAGTGTATGTGCGAGAGATCCTTGCACCTATGACTAGTCTACGTGACTTTCATAATCCTTGCACTTGCATTGCGCTGAGAGAAAAGCTCGGGACATGTTGATTATGCCCATACCTTACCTACAAAATGTTTTGTATTGTATTTTTCACATTAAAATCTAATTGTTTTCTGAAGCAAACTAATTTATTAATAATTATTTTTACAGAATCAAATTTAAATATTTCCACCAATTATCAAAATATGTGACAAAATCTCAATTTAAATGCAAGCCACAACTCTTGTTGTTGCACAAACCACAAATGCCTTTCATTTGCCAAATCAATTTAAGTTGCTGTCAATTAGGCCAAGCACGGGTTCTCTATATAATTAAAGGACAATTAGAAATTATAAGGAATTCGGTGTTAATTAAATTTGAACACTTCCAACTTCTCGGCCAGTGCATGTCAAACCGGGATAAAGTCTGTGCCTTACACAATCTATTTTTTACACTTTTTCGAAGATTTTGTTATTGATTTTCGCCCACGTACACCCACATGACATGTTACACATTATTATGCCTTACTTTTATTTTTCTTTTTTTCGCTTTTTTCTTTTTGGCCCAACAACTGCATTTGCCGTAGGCTAACAATGAGTGGAGGGAAGATGCACAGCAAGATGCAGTGAAAGCAGAAGGCGAAGAAGAAGAAGCCAAGGAAGCGCTTCTTCTCCTCCTCGTTCGGCATCGCATCCTTATGTGACATTACATTGCTTGGTTTTGTGTACGCCTGTGGGCATATAAATACAGTCAAATACACACCCTCAGTGGTGTGGCTGCACTGCAAAAAACTGAGGAAATTCACGCAGTCTGACCCTGATCAACTCAAAGTGCCGTACAAAAGGACAAAAATACCATATGAGACTCATTCAAAAACAAAAATTTCAAACTCAACTGTTTATGGCTTATTGTTTAACGTTTTGACTTAGACCCTGATTAGGCAGGATTTTGGAGGAGCCTTTGTGTCTGACATCCGCAACGTCGACTTGTTGTCAATTTCATTGGGCTGCCATGGCAATTATACCCCCAGACTTTCTAATTGAATCGACGCCATTAGAGCAGCCACTGTCCCCCCCTTTCACCGACTTCCGCCCACTTTCACCCACTCGCAACCCCATTTGTGATCCTTAATTTATGCACATCTCAGTTGTCCTTGCACAAGGGAAGCAGAGCATAATTGGCAAATTGCAATTGCCAGGACCACAAAGACGGCGACTGACTAATGTCAAATGAAAGTTGCTGTCACGACCACTAGTGCTGGTCTTGCTCCCGGTCCTTCTCTTGGTCCTGGCCCCAACCACTCGTTCGCCACCTCCACCACCCCCATGGGGAATTCTCCCCAATGACATTTTCTCTGCGTAAAATAAGCTAAGAAGGCAATTAGTCACGCGTTGCAATGCCAGCAAAATTTAAAAAGTTGCAGATTCTGGGAATCAACAATTTTCGCACCTAGTGCACTGCATAGGGGAAAGGCGGTTGCTGCACAGAGAAAAATTGTATCAAAAGATTAAGGTTGTTTTAAAATATAATTATAAATTATTCCAAAAATGAAATTTTTTAATTTTTTATTATAAAATAATTACTTAAGATTATGTATTTGCATAGAAACAGCTACGGTAATATTAAATATTAAAAAGGTTGTTTCGTAAGTCCCTAATTGTTTTCGTTGCCTTTGGGCAATAATTTGAAAGGCAAATGTAAGATTTTTTCCGGAGATGGGAGGAAAAACCAGACAGATTTTGGATTCTTAAAAGTGGGCGGCGAAGGACTTGTCTCCTGGGCGTCACAAGCCGCTAATTTCACTTAACTTTCTGCAAATTTGCATACGGCAGGTGCCACATGAAACACTCATACAGCTGCAAGGCACTTTGGGCCTTTCATCACCGATTCCCTTTGGGCCGCAACTATAAGCTGACTTTTCAACTTAATTTGGCAACATATGTAAGTATTTAAGGGACTAAGCCAACCTAGCTGGGGGCGAACGGAAAAATGCCAAAAATGTTCCATATGCTAGCTTTTTATTTATTTCGTAAGAGTGTTTCAGCTGCGTTGTGTAGACTCTTGAAAACCCCTTGACTCTACACAGCTCTCTGTGTGCTTAAAATTAAATAACGAAAAGGGTTCGCAAATCGTTCTTAATTTTGTAAAACATGTGAACCACTTATAAGTATAAAAAGGTTCAACGAACTGAGGAATCATTCATGTTAAATAGAAAAATATAAGAGGTTTCTTCTCAAAGCTTTCATTATGTTTTACGTTACTGATGTTGGAAAAATAAGGAAAATAAGCGAAGGACCACGTGTTGAAACATATTAAATACACCGTTAACTAAATAAGTAATTATTTTAAAGGCAACAAAAAATCAGTTTCTTAAATTAAGGAAATTTATTTAAGGCGACTATCTAGTCTTCATCCACACATGACATAAAGAAAACGTTAAAGGGCTTGCAAAGAATTATCCTTAATTTATTCTTACCTTAAAAAGGATGTACTTCTTAAATATTTATAATCTGGAATAAAGGGAAGGAGGAAAAAAGTAAGGGGGAATGCCGCGCAAACCGAGAAAGTTAATTAAATGCCAAAAGGCGAATGGTTTTAAGGACACACCACAGACATTCACACACACCATTACGCGACGCGGTCAGCTGTCTATGTGTGCGTGTGTCCATATCTGTGTGAGAGGATTTATAGTTTTTTTTTCTTCCCCTCACAAAGCAAGTGGCAAGGTCAGCCGTGAATTTTGATGTCAGGCCTAGTCGTCGTGGTCGTCGGCCGTTGCAAAACGAGAGGAGAAAGCCTAAAAAGGGTGAACTAGAAAAATATGGGGGAAAAAAGGAAAAATCGTGGCAAGGACAACAAGAAAACCCGGCCAGCGCTGTTGGTCATTTTGGCGGCCATTTGCCGGCGTTCGGGAAAAAATGCAAACAATAATTAAAAACTTTATCATCATAAAAATAGAGGGAAAAATCTCAAAAACAGCTGCTAAGAGAATGCATCCTTTCGAGTTCAGTATGCAAAACTTTGGCCACTTCTCTGGCCAACTTCTCAATTGCCCGAGACTCACAGCTGAATACCCATCGATGGCCAGCCAAGTGGTCCTGGAAATAAGGTATATTTGAAAATAAATGGCAAAGTAATAGGATCCAATAAAGGCGATTCAATTTGTTGCCAACCCTCGCAGGCAAGCCCAGGAAAAAGTGGAAAAGCTGGAGCATAAAAAATCACAGCGGGCGAAAAGAATGCAAATAAAATGGAATCTATGGAATGCAATTATAAGGCAGCTCAACTTTTCTTTACAGCTATTTTTAACACTCTCCTTTTTTAAAGTTTCTTTTTCGTACAGGAATTCTGTTTAAATTACTCGCAAATGCTAAGCTGTTTTTAAGGAAACCGTAATTGATTTATTCATTTTGTTCTTCGCCAAGCAAATATGTCATTCAACCTCTCTTTCTAGCCAGGGAAAAAGATAGCATATCAAGATCAAGGTCACACTGCTTTCTCGCCGCACTCAAACACACACATGGCCACACTCAAACGCACACATGGCACGTTCTTCTTCTTGTTACAACAACTCATTTATAAGTAGAACCAGTGATGCATGGCAGTCGCCACAGCTTTATATGCAAATCTTTGCAGCCCCACCATTCCTATCCCTATCTCTGCCCCCACTGGCTGTCTCTTTCCCGCGGCATGTGGAACATTTTAAGCATCTGCAAACACACACAAACAACATTGTATATCGTATAGTGTTTGAGCCCTACTGCCTCCGCCTTTCAGTGCTGCTCTGCTGATTAACATAAATGGCAGGCCAAGCTGCGGGGACAAAACTCAAAACTAGGGGCAAAAATAATGGCACCGTATCGAAATCAATAGTTGTATGTATTTGATGCAAATTTTCTTTCGGAGAACAACTCGACAATGTGGCTTGAAGATATGGATATTTATTTCAATTACTTGCTCTCTGCTTTACTATAACTTCTCAAATTGTTTGTAAAATGGCCCTAATGGCACTATTTCATTTATCATTTAAATACACATTTTTTGCTTGACCTTTGTATTTCTCCGGCAATTTTTTCATATAATTTTATTAATTATACAACATCTTAGACACATATTTTCCCACTTTATATCTCTTTTATTATAAATCTTGTATTTATTAGCTGGAAATGTGTTTTGGATCCACTGTTCCCCAACACGACTTGAGATATTGCGATTACAGTGGACTCTGGGTATAATATTTCATTGCCGCATTGTCTTGCCCCAGACCCGGTCCCTGCCACGCCCTCTCTGCCCTTTTGCCACACCCTCTCCCCCTCCTCCTCGCGAACTGTGGGCAGTAAAAAAACGTGGCATGTGCCGCAGCTTTTGTTTTGTATTTTGTGTGTGTGTGTTTCTCATTTTTTTTCGTCCGTTTTTTGTGTGGATTGCGTAGCCGGAACAATGCAACAGTTTTTGGCCTGGCCAACCGAGTCTGGCAAACAAAGCCAGCCATAATAATACTTACAACAATAATACACATAATACATAATAAGAAGAAAGCCTCCTCCTCGTCCGCTTTCCCACAGCCCCACCGCCCACATAGAACAACCTTTTGGCGTTGTCTGATATTTCGGCGTCCTTTGTCTTTGGGAAAGAAGAATGTGGAAAGTAGAAAGTGCAGAGCGCAGCAGAAAAGCGAACAATTTAAGCATCTCGCCTCGCAGTGGGCGTGGCACCGCGGCCACTCCGCTAACCGGAGGGAAAGTCAACTGACAGCTTAATTGAGGGCTACAACACAGTTTATAAAGGTTAAATTATGATTATTAAAATTTAAAAAAATTAACATATATAAAATTAACATATATAAATATAGGTACATTATTTACAAATTTATTAAAGTCGTTAGTTGATAATTTCCAACAAAACATCACATCACATCCCTGATTTATGGCAATTATACCCCCGTAAAAAATTTAAATCATAAAAAGCAGGGACTTAAGAATACTAAAAACCAATTAACCTTCGAATAATTTATGGGTAGCCTGTGGGAACTGAAGTCAATGCCAGAAAAACAACGCGAATTCAGGGTCAATCCTGAATCTGAAATAATTTCAACGAGAAGAGGCGTCCAACATCCATTTAAATCAGAAGAGGGCACAGGTTCTGCCATCGAAGAAGATGGAAATTTTTGTGTAATTGATAATCTGATTGGTGAAAGCGATATGGCGTCTCATTTAAAACCTTTTTCCATGAAACACACAAAACAAGCCATAGAAATTATTTGATTTACCGCTATATTATGGCATTTTATTTAATTTTATTGTGTGTATGTGGGTGTACGAGGGGGGCAATCGATTGGCTGTGGCGCCCGCATTGTTTTGCGGTCGCCGTTGCGTATGCGTAATGAATTTTATGATCCATATTAATCATACGCCATGTGTGCGGGCGTTCGCCGTTGTCGCTCTTGTTGCTGTGCACTAGCTGCAATCGATTCAATTAGTATGCGAAATTAATCGAAGCGCGAATATCTGGACTCCAGCCAAGTCCAATTAGCCCGGAACCGGAAGAGTAGTTCATCCAAGGCCCTTTGACGTTGTCGCCAGCGGAGGCTTATTATCTAATCAGACAGCGAGCCCTGAAACCGGCTATTTCCCAGTTTCAGGGTCATCCCATCAGGCATCCAGCATCCCTTTCCCCTGGTCACAGCACCACCCACGGTCGGCCTGCATGGCCTGATTTCATTCTGCTTAAACCTATTCTTTGGAACCCATAGCCGCACTTTTCCCGCAAAGAGTTCGGTTTCAATCAGTGCCAATTAAATGTGATTTTATTGATTTAATTGCACACAATTCTCATATTTCACACAACTTACCTTTAACGTTATGCTGCCGGCGAGTGTCATCACCTTGGCGTGGATGCCATAAGAACCCAGCACTTTAAGCCTGAAATATTTTTCTTGTACCGCCCGGCCATATATGTGTTTGTTTGCCAAGGAATAAAGAGTTTCCATCTTGTCTGTGGTTTTGCCAAAGCCCAGCCAGCTTCAAAGTTATGCTAATCCAGAGGGCACTGTGAGACAACGTTGGTTTTGTGAGGTTTTCCAAATTTAAAAATCGATTAGCAGGGCGTTATATATGGAAAATATAATACTGAGTATAATTTTCATAGTTAAAAAAAAAACAAATTAAATATTAAATACAATCAAGCAATTTATTAATTTTAATTGGAAATTCCTGGTTATAAATGAAATGAAGGCCAACATAGAGTGTAAAAGGAATGGAAATCTTCATTATTTGTGTCAGTGTAGCCAGAAAAGAAACGGTGGCATAATGCATTTTCCCCAAGTGTGGAAAACACAAAAGACGGGTGGCGAAAAGGCGGGGCAGTCAAACGGAAACCCCAAAAACCCCGAAAAACAGAACGCAGAAAACACAGAACTGCAGAGCGCAGCAAAGTATGCTACATAATTTTTTGCAGCAGGATATATGCCGGATATATGGCGTAAATGGTGGATGTGGTATGGATGGGGATGTGGGTGGGCCTGTGGGTCCGACGCGGAGGGCACATAGTGGCCATAAGCTGCTTGGCCGACTTGCTCGGCTCACAAAGGGAATGCCCAAGGAGGCGTCGGTTAAAAGAGGGCGTGGCCACTTAGTGCCTGCCACATGTATGGGAAATGCGAAATTCGAAAACTCAAAATGCAGAATGGAAGAATGCAAAATGGGAAATGCGAGTGGCGAAATGTGAGGCACAAAAGCATCGGTAGGTGGGCGGGCAATTAGCCAACCGCAGTCAGCTGTTAGGGGATGACCCTTGACCTTGTCGCCTCATCCACGACCCTCAATTAAAATCAACCCACCCACGCACCTCTGCACCTCTGGACACTTCACTCAATTGGCTTAATCCCTCCTGACAGCAAAGTCGAGTCCTTTTGATCCGTAATCCGGATTCCGGATTCCGGATTCCATTACAATTTTACATGACAATCCTGAGCGGCAGCAGTGGTGCTGGTGGTGGGTTAACCTCGCTGTGCACTTTCACAGCGGCTGTCAGTGGGTTAAGTCCACCAAAAAAGTTAAACAATATGCAGCTGCCAGCTTTGAGCTTCTTTTTTGCCGGCTTTCACGTCCTGCCTTTCGCCTTTCTCCGTTCCGGCTATTGACGGCAGCTCAGCTCCGACTTGGCCATTAACATTCAGCTGCAGTTGCAACTGCATCCATGGTTATTTTGTATGCCATCTGCACTGATTGAATTCGAGCCGTAGAGCAGCACTGCAGAAAACCGGGGAAAGCCCAGATTAAGCGAAGGTATTAGGCCTGCCTAACGACTTGGGAGTTTAAAATCGCGGTGCGTTAAAAAATAGTTAATATATATATATATTTAAACTATTTCTAAATCCATTTTTCTGTCGTTTTATTGGTTTGACTGTCTGTTTTTTCAGTGGCCTCACACAAGTATATACCACTGGGTTCTATCGAATTCTTCAGTTTTGACAGCTTGTTATTAATAGCAAGAAATCACTTGGGCTCTCGTTGCTGTTGGAAATTGGGAAATGGATTGTGTTTTCCGCGAAAAAAAATACTCAAAATATCAGATATTTTTTAGTGCTGTTAAAGCTCTTCCAACATTACTCTGGAAATCACTTAACTTGCCTTCAATCAATACCACAAAAAGAAGATGTGAGGGCAGAATGGAGGCATTTTTTCACACATTTCAATAGGCAACGAACCCGAGCCGAGCGAGAGATGGCCCCATCAAACAATAACTTTACGACATTATTATGACAATAACAGAGGGTCCGAAATGGATTGGAAGTAACAACAACATAATTATGCATAATTGTATTGCGAACAATTAGGAGCGAGTCATTATTTTGATGTCATTCGAAACGCAAATCAAAACCGCTGGGGCAAATAAACGAGCGGCAAAGATACATCTGCTGACACAGCTACAGATATATAGAACCAGATTCACGGATTGTCGGCGGTGCAGGAAAGCTGAAAAGCGGAGAAGCAGGAAGGCGGAAAAGCAGGAAAGCAGGCGACCACAACAATCAGCCAACGAACCAAAACGAGAGTTACGAGAATTATTCTGGCAGTCTGCCAAATATATAAAAACACAGCAAGGTGCACCGAGAGCAAATTCTTAAAAATAAATCTGTAGAAAAGTTAATTTTAATTCTGCAAGTCTTCAAGTTTTTGGTGCCAGCCCACATAAATGAACAAACTTATGAATTATAATGGAATGCAAAAATAAAGTACAGCCATAACCATAACTTACATTACATTTCATTATTAAACTTCTCATAAATGAATCCTTTGCAGAAATTGGAGAAAATGTAGCTCAATCAATTGGAAGGACGAATTATACAAATTCGATGTCTAACTTTCCCTGAGTGTGCATTCTTATGTGTAGGGTTTTGGTGGGCAAAAAAGCGCCAGAGCCGCTGAGATCCTGTTGCCTAGTTGTCAAGGTCTGGCTGCGACTTGTGCCGGGCTAACGAGTAAAGAATTTCCTTCGTGGCCAGAGCTTAGGGGGTAGGTTAAGCGGGCGAGGGTGGGTCGAACGGGCTGGGTGGGCCTGTGGGATGCCGGCCAGCCAATTTGGGGCCACTGCCGCGCTGCCAATCTGCCAGCACCCTGGGCCACAAAACGTTGAGGTGAACGAGAGCAAACAAGCAACGAACCTTGGTTGTCCCTACACTCATCGAAATATTCGTCCAAGCTGCTTTTTTTGTTTATTTAGTTGCCCAATTAATCCCTAGGAGGACTGGTTTACCGAAGGTTGCCCAATAGTTCATAAAGAAAACGCCTTTTAAAAACACAACTCTCTTCTAAATATACATGGATAATGAAATTCTTTCGTTTAAGCGAGAAATTATCAGCCACAAAATATAATTGGATATGAGGAAAATATATATTTTAAAAATATATATAACTTTAAGCAAGGATTTTTTAAATTACAATGACCATATGGTTTTACATTTCTAATCTTTTTTAATACTTAGTTCGACTCATGAATTATGGCGTATAAAAGTATTTTGATTGAAAAGATCTTCCTCAAGAACATGTCCTTAATATATTTATTTTTCTTTGTGTACCACACAGTTCGGTCCATAACCATACTGATGATTGGAGGGGCTTTTTGGGGGGGCTGGGGCTCCTGGGCTTGCTGGGGCTCACAGGTTCATGGGTTCAGAGGTTGGGCTATCAACAGGTGCCCGTTAAAGCTGTGCAAATTTGAATAAACATTATGTAACTAGCTTATTATTGAGCAACGTTGTAACGAACGTTTGAGCTGGTGTTCCACGTAATCTGTTTGCGTAAGTCTCCGCCTTATTTGTATTGGTCACTGAACTTTTGGGTTCCGAATAAATTGCGTAAGGTGTCTATGCCATTTAAGATATAAATACACCATATATTTAGACAAATGCAAGCGAATGACGCAGAAGTGCGTGATTTGATGTTATGAAACACTGCCAAAGGTTGATATTATGTAAAAGTTTCTTCAAATTCAAGTCAATGCCGATACGAACAGATTACGAAACCTTCAATTAAGCAAATAGCCCTATACAATTTCATGGACATCGTTCAGACCAAATGGTGTAGAAAATGCCAGCTGCTCGTAGAAGAACATTTTTTGTATTGTCGGCCACTTAAATTCAATTGTCATTTAAATGATTTGAGAACAAACACAAATTGAATGCAAAATGGAGCAGCGATTAAACAAAGCGGTAAACTCTTTTGTGACCTCGATATTCCCCCTTTGAAAAAGCAGCCACGAAATTGCATCGAATGGCTGTCCATTTGGAAGACAGTAATCCATTGAGAATGTTTAATTCATTGAGAGCCATTCGAACGTCTTTTGTTGGGCATTTGCACACTGAGAAAAATGTTGTAGTCGACCAATATGCAGTATTTCACAAGGTCATGGGGCTCTTAAAACGGCTCAAAAAATGTGATAAAATTAAAGTGTTGCCAGGTATAATTGCAAGTCATTACAAACTTGTAGTGTGACCTTAAATTTCTTGTAAATGTATCCTTTGAAGAAATTAGAGAAAGTTAAGTTCAATCAAATGGGAATACATAAGAGCTTATAATATTGAGAGATCCAAAAACGGACACTTTTATACTACTAATCTCTTAAAAGCGAATACAACTTCTCATTACTTTTTGTCGGTGTATACTATTCTACGAAATAACACTCCCTTGTTTGTATTATTTTCAAGTATATGCAATAATTTGTCTGTGCGGCATTGACACTGAACCTGCCACTGAATCAATGGGTACAGTGAACACTCTGGCACTGCCACAGCCACGGGTGTGCGCTGCACTTACTTCATTTATTATTGCGACTGTAACTGGCAGTGCCAGCAAATGAGCAAATGAACCAAAATGGCAGTAAGTGCTGCTAGGCCGGCACGTTCCGTATATCTGTCCCAATGATATTGATTTATGGAGTGTCAATCTGGCAAATTGCACAGCAATAGCGTAATCAGTAATGCAACAGTTGCACACATTCACCCGCACATTCCGGAATTTTCCGTCTACGATTCAGGGAACTTAGGCGGGGGGCGGGGGTGATGGGAATGGAAATGGAAAATCTGTGGGGGGCAGAAAACTGTACGGCACTCAATCTAAGGCCGCACAAAACAACTTGACGAGCTGTCAAAATCTGTTCGGCCTGTCAAATGGATTTCAATATAAAATATCAACATTGAAATCGGCGAGGCGGAATCGGTATTGCCATTCATTAGAATTGCGCCCCTTTGAATTTTCCCTTTTAGGTGAGTTTTCCTTAGTTATTCAATTACAAGCCCGTGACCAAGACACTTGCATCGATCCAAGATGTGAAGGAAAAACCAAACTGAGAAGAACAAAAACTGCTCTACCAGTGGGTTACAGTGAAAGAAAAGTTGTAGAATACTTTCGTAAGATTCAGAAAATATACGGAACCTAACCCTTAAGGTGTAATTCACTTCTCTTGGGATTCCATTCACACTGTGTTATTTCAAAAGTTTTGCTCAGGACTTTTTAAAGACGGAAATTAGTATTATGTACATTGAATGCCAACTTGAAGATTGATTTTTATATATTTGGGATGCTTTTGTATCTAGCCAGGTTGAAATAGCCTCGACTTTGGGCTGGGTAAGCGGCATCCACTATTTTTTGAGGGCCCCCAACTGTTTTCTCCCTGTGTAGCCCACTGCAAACAGTGGCAGTTTCAATGCCAAATTGTATAAGCAGCTGCAGTGGCTCAGCCAAGCGGCAAATGTCCTGCGGTGACAAAAGCAAAGCACCACCCGCTTTCGGTTGCCACAAGAGAGATTCTGGCCAAAAGGTGATGTAACAGTGACCCCCGAAACGCGAAGCCCCCTCCCCCCAACAAAGTGGAATCGTCTTTTAATGCAGCCACTTGTCTGGCCTCGTTTTTCCCTGGGAAATCCCTTAAATTTAAGATTAATTTTTCTACTGTTTAAACATTTGCTCGAACTTTCAATTGAAAAATCCTTTGTTGCGACTTAATTGGCCCGGATTCACAGACTACAGTGCGTTTCGCAAAAAACCAGATGGAAATATATACATGCTTCGTTGCAAGAGGGTAATTGGTAACTGCTAATTAGAGAATCCCTTGTGGTACCTTAATTGTCACAAGCAAATGAAAATCAAAAATATGGTCTGTGGCTCAAGAATTTAATGTGGGTGCACAGTCAATTTTAATAATATTTCAATGTTTCCTTTTCGTACTAATAGCAAAACAAAATGATATAATATTATCCAGATTATTAATGTGTTAGAATAATTCTTCTTCTCTGATGATAAATGGGTTAATTGTATGGCACTAAATATGAAATACATTGAATGTATTGAATGAGAAATAAGAAGATTCTACTTATTTTTTGATTTCTTCAAGGGATACAATAGTTCTTATACTCCTCGGCCGCACTGTACTCGCCATGGCAACACTGGGCTAAAGAAACCCCGCAGTGAAAAGTCTTTCGGCTTGTCAAATAGCGCGAAAAACTTTTCAAATAGCGTCGCTACTCGCCTAGCCTAGCCCACAAAATTTTCCCAGCATTTCCCCCCGCTTTCCACTCAATCCATCCATTTTTCAACCGCTTTTCACCCGTTTTCCACCCACATTCTACCACTTTTCCCACTAGCCTTTTGTTGGCGAGCATTGGCCCATTCAATGCATTTCGTCTCTGTGAATGGGAGCTCTTGAGATTCATTTTCTTTCGCTTTTTTATATTTTTTCTCCATAATTATGGCAAAGAAATATACGGAGAACACGCCCCAACGCCTGCAGATGGGCTTCCCTGGGCTCTCCGATTTTTCCGGGCCTACGAAAAAGAAAAACAGAAAGTCCTGACAAGGCGAAAAGGGAACTTCAACTGCACTTTGGGCGATGAAAACGTTAAAACAATCGATCGGCTTAGGGCGTCTCATTATTTAGGGCTCAATCATCAACCCAATTTTCAAGTCGGGCCACGTCAGTTAAGATTACTTTTTAATGTTGTTGACTGTCGATTGTTGATTGCACTTTTATGGTAAAGCTCCGTCGCATAACGAATCGAAATCCACATAAATCCTTGATTGCTGCTGCCTATCCAAGGGCATTGACAACTTATTTGGAGCACTGCAATGCGTGTTAAATAATTGAATTGCCGAGTGTTCAATAAGAAAGTTGATTAATTATTAAAATGAACCAGCATGATGGGCCAGCGATTGTAAACAAATGAGTTCGGAAAGTTAAATCGAAAGGTTGAAGTGGATTGGTTGTAAAAGAACAAAGTGTGCAAGTGTGAATGCCATAAAAAGTCTATGAGGTGTTGGGATCTTGCTTTCATAAATACAGTTTAAGAATATTCAACTGTGTATATTAACTTTTTAATTGAATTTATTATATAGCTCCTTACTTGAAATACCTACATACCTTTTGCCTGCATTTCTTTGCTGGAGCCAACTTTAAATTACACAAGTGTTTAATCGGGTCCCTTAAGCAGCCAGCAGCCGCCACCCTTAACCCCTTGGCAACCCCTGGGCACCGCACTTTAACCCGCTGCAACTGCTGCCAAGTGACCCAAATCAGAGTCTGCCGGCTGCCGTCTGCTGTGCTCGTCTGCTTGCCAATGTGAAAATGTGGATTCAGGATCCAGCATCCAGCATCCAGTTAGTTATCCAATCCCAATCCCAACCCTTTGGTCCCTTTCAGATGGCTTTGAAGAGGCTTTTGCGCTTAGTTAGCTTAATTACGAACGCGCCCAGAATCGGTCGGCTGCAGCGATAAGTATCGATTAGTAGCGCCAAAGCGAGTGCTTAGTATGAGCCTTCCAACTGGGCAGAAAAATCAAGGTCCCACAGGGGAGGAACCGCAGGTCTTTAAGGAATTTTAAAAATGTCCTCATCAAGAAAGCGAAACCAGAAATATGGACCTACAAATGGTATATTGTATCTCAGATTTGTAACCGTTTATCATAGCAAAATAATATTTATCTAGGGATCTCTTATTAAAATATTCTCGCTTATAACTATAGAGAGGTCTCCGAGTAAGGAACTGACAATGTTTAAAAGTGTATGCCATAATTCCCCTTTGCTGGTGCATTATGTCTGGGTTCTGGTCTTATGCAAGCCAAATATTGAGCAGAACAAAGCCGAAGGAATGCCTCCAGGCATGTAGAATGTGGGCTGCAGCCATATTTTGTATATACGTATCCGGCATGCATATGTGAGCAGCGACTACTGGCAAAATTGAAATTCTTATGAAATTATATAAAATGCACTCAAAGGCATTTTCGGGGCAGCTCAGCAGCATCGCAACTACTTTGGGCACTCTGGGCGACCGTCCTTTCGCATGGCTTGTTTACGCAATTCCAGAAAGGACAAAAGACGGAACACGTCTCTTTGGATGTCCCCTCTGGACCACGAAAAACCAAAAAAAAGACAAAATGTCGTTATTGTTTTGGATGGCGAAAGCAAGAGCTTCCGCAATGAAACCAAGGCAGGAAGAAATCATAATTTGTTATGTCATTATCATTAAAGTAATTTACATTCCGCTTAGCCTTGGCGACAAATGGCGCAGAAGGAAGCAATGTAATTCCACCATTGAAATAGCTTTTTTTAATGCGACAAGATGTCTTGAGGAAATGAGACACTAATTATAAACAAGTAATGATGTTTTCAAAAATGTGGCAAACGAGTATGGAAAATATTTATTTTATTGGTATGTTACATTTCAGTTATTTCTTAAGTTGTGAAATAGGTTTATCAACTAGATACATTGACGTTGAATAATGGGGTATTTTAATGCTCCTCCAGTCTTCAAAAAAGGGTGTTTGCAGTCCTTTTAATCTGTTGCTTTTCAAAGATTACTCTTCTGCGAACAGTACAGGGACAGGGCGATGTGCCGCCTTGAATGGCAAAAAATGCAAACACAACTCAGTGGAATCCCGTACACAGAGGGAAAAGGGTGTATGAAGATCTACATCTTTTTTTCAATTTAAAAATCTTAAATCTTAAACTTAAATGCACCTATTTTGATATTATTCAGCAATCAGGAACTTATAAACATGCTGGACGAGCGGAAATCAAATTCACATTGAGCTTTTTTCTGCGTGCATTTGCTCCTGGCCATTTGCCATTTCACCAGACATAATCCCGACAATCGGTGCGATGTGGGTGATACAAATGCAAATTCGAATGCCAATGCCGACGCCGATGCCGATGCCGATGCCAGTGATATGTGTGCATTGTACACTGTCCGTTTATGTGGCATAGAGTGCCAGTTCGGAAAATGCTGTGATGTGTGGGCAGTGCCGTGGTGTTTGCTCTCGGGTGCAGCGATGCTATAAATAAGCCGGGTATTTATTAGGGGGCAATCATAAACTGCGTTAACAACGGCACTCTGCCAACGAGAATAAGATCCGGTAAACAAAGGAGCCCGTCGAAGTCTCATTGTGCGATAAGCTTTCAATTAAATCCGACCCGGCTGGCGTGGCATTGGGGATGGGAAACGGAAATGGAAAAGGCAGCGGAGCTGGAAAGAGATCAATTTCCGACTGCATCCGGTGCATATATAGGCTTTGTGCACTCGTACATGCTAATAACCTAAAAACAAAGGAGGAAAGGTTTAACTAGGAAAAACTGGGAGAATTACCTAGAAAATAGTAATTAAAAGAATCAGAATTTCCGCTACCCAGGATCAAAATTTGAACCCATTTTTATGTTCGATTATTCCAAAATGGAAGTTCCACATTCCATAACTTCAGTTTTAGGAACCCGATTTATACGTGGGATGCCTCGATGAAATCGTATTTGGATTCTCTATAAATTTACATTTAAATATTTATTTTTAAAGGGGGTCGAAATTTTAGCCTATTTTCATATTTAATTATTCCTTATTTCCAATGGGTTTCATAGGGGAACCTTAAAATGGAAGTTCCACATTCCATAGCTTCAGTTTTAGGAACCCGATTTATACGTGGGATACCTCTATGAAATCGTATTTATATTATCTATAAATCTACATTTATATATTTACTTTTAAAGAGAGTCGAAATTTTAGCCCATTTTCATGTTAGATTATTCCGTATTTCCAATGGGTTTCAAAGGGAGCCCAAAATGAAAGTTCCACATTCCATAACTTCAGTTTTAGGAACCCGATTTATACGTGGGATATCTCTATGAAATTGTATTTGAAGTCCCTATAAATCTACATTTAAATATTTATTGTTAAAAGGGGTCCAAGTTTTGACCCATTTTCATGTTCGACTTTTCCGTATTTCCAATGGGTTTCATAGGGGAACCCCAAAATGGAAGTTCCACATTCCATAACTACAGTTTTAGGAACCCGATTTATACGTGGGATACCTCTATGAAATCGTATTTATATTATCTATAAATCTACATTTATATATTTACTTTTAAAGAGAGTCGAAATTTTAGCCCATTTTCATGTTAGATTATTCCGTATTTCCAATGGGTTTCAAAGGGAGCCCAAAATGAAAGTTCCACATTCCATAACTTCTGTTTTTGGATTCCAATTTATACGTGGGATACCTCTATGAAATCGTATTTATATTATCTATAAATCTGCATTTAATTATTTATTTTTAAAGCGGGTCAAAATTTTAACCCATTTTCATGTTCGATTTTTCCGTATTTCCCATGGGTTTCATAAGGGAACCCAAAATGGAAGTTCTACATTCCATAACTTCAGTTTTAAGACCCCGACTTAGAGGTGCGATATCTCTTTGGATTTGTATTGGAAATCTCTATAAACCTACATTTAAATATTTTTTGTTAAAGGGGGTTCAAATTTTAGCCCATTTTCATGTTCGATTTTTCCGTTTTTCCAATGGGTTTCATAGGGGAGCCCAAAATGGAAGCTTCACATTCCATTACTTGACTTTTAAGATCCCGATTTAGACGTGGGATACCTCTATGGATTTGTATTGAAAATCTCTATAAACCTACATTTAAATATTTATTTTTAGAGCGGATCGAAATTTTAGCCCACTTTCATGTTCGATTTTCCCGTATTTCCAATGGGTTTCATAGGGGAGCCCAAAATTAAAGTTTTACATTCCATAACTTGAGTTTTAAGATCCCGATTTAGACGTGGGATGCTTCCGTGAAATCGTATTTGAATTCTCTAAAAATCTACATTTAAATATTTATTTATAAAGAGGGTCATAATTTTAACCCATTTTCATGTTCGATTTTTCCGTATTTCCAATGGGTTTCATAGGGGAGCCCAAAATGGAAGTTCTACTATCCATAACTTTAGTTATAGGTTCCCCATTTTGTATTTTAAACGGGCTTCATAATGGCAGCTCAAAATTACCTTATAGATACTAGATAACTTGAGTTTGTATTTTAATTCTGTAATATTATACTTCATACTACTCTTTTTAATCCAGCACTTTCAATATGTGGTCTATGGCAAAATGACCCTCCTGTCGAACATTCTCGACTGTGGAGGTGGAATTTCCGCCCAACGTTTCACCCGCCTGCTGCGCCAGTCCAGTTCACCTGGATTCCTCTCATCTTCTTCACTTGGAACCACATTTGAATCCAAATCCATGCTGGAGCCGACATCATCGCACGTTCTGCCGACCGGTCGTGTGCCAGTCCTGCACGATTTTGATTTCGATTCGTCAACAACTGAATTGCCCCGAATCCTTGTTCTCGATGGAGTTGCCGGTGTGGCCACGATGGCCCTGGAGCCCACGGCCATGGACGCGGTTCTACCCGATTCGGACCCGGACCAGGTCCTCAGTAATTTTAACATCAGCGCACCCTGGAATATAACGCTCGCATCAGCCGCGGCCACCAATTTTGAGAACTGCTCGTCGCTTTTTGTCAATTACACCCTACCACAAACGGGTAGGAATTATTTTCTCTATATGTATATACAAATGTATCTAAAAATGTCTTGTAAAGTATGCAACATTTTATAATTCAATGCAAATGATGACGTTTTTTTGCACGGCTTACTGTAAGACACCTTTATAATTAGTTGTCAAGTCATAAAGGTGTCAGAAAGTATGTAAGCATAAATTTGGAAAAAGGGTTATATTGTGTTGCTTACTTTTAGCCACATTTATTGTATTAAACAGGTTTCAAAAACATTAATATTGATTTATTAATATAAGATACATTTTTTATATATTTATTGCATTTCCTGGATAGGACTCTACTGCAATTGGACCTGGGACACACTGCTCTGCTGGCCACCCACTCCAGCCGGAGTCCTAGCACGGATGAATTGTCCTGGCGGCTTTCATGGCGTGGATACGCGCAGTAAGTGATTCGAGAAATTTTACTGGGAAATTAAAAAAAAGCTGTTCAACGCAATTAAATGGCCGATTAATTAAAGCTAAAAAGTTCAATGATATGATTATTATTACTACCTTACCAAATCGTCCTAGCCACTTTTGTCAACTGATTAAAAGTCGTAAGTCAAACGCACAACCTGCGGCCATCATGTCATCCAAATTCCATATCTGGCGGTCACAATCATACGGATCATTAGCTGCGAATCCGTTCAAGTGCTGCACGGCAAACAATTACTTGATTTCGTATTCATCGAAAGGATGTCAATATTTACATGCATGACTGACGCGTCCATTCAACCGCACTCCCAATCGGTACCCCCAGCCCCCCGTTTAACCCTTTATATGCCATATACCCCGACGAGGTCACCTCGAAACTGGGCCGTGGGTGTGGCCAGTGCCAGGAAGGCAGGGGGTGTTGTCCAGGTGTTCCATGCTCATACCTCCACTTAAGCTTCGCCCGTTTAACAAGGTTTAAAACACTAGCCAATCGATTGCTTAATTACGATCCGAAATGGTGCCCACCCCTCCGATATGCAAGACCGCTAAATTGAACGCTCTCCAAGGGGGAATTGGTATTTAACGACCATAGGCAATGTACACTGAAAAAATGATAGGGACTTCAGGTTTTATATAAAACAAAAATCAAGGGCACTGAAGAAAATTAAAAAAAAGACAAGGGATTTTGCAAATAAGTGTAAATAAATAGTGTATTTTGCTTGCTGAAAGACCTTTAATTTTAAGCACGGGCCACAAAAATATCTGATATTTTCTCCCAGTGCTCAATTTCCCTGGCCTCATTTTGCCGGGCGTGTCTAGATTTGTAGCCCCAATCTTTTCAGCTGGACGAGGTCGCCCATTCGATCGGCATAATTGCACTTGTCAGTCAGTGTGTCAAAGCTCGATTACAGCTATTAATCCGCCAGTACACCCCCCTTTCGATTCGCAGAATTTGCCATCCGAAAGTGCGAGCTGGACGGCCGATGGGGCAGCAGGCCAAATGCCACCGAGGTGAGTCCGCCGGGCTGGACGGATTACGGGCCATGCTACAAGCCGGAGATTATCCGCCTCATGCAGCAGATGGGCAGCAAGGACTTTGATGTGAGTTGAGTCCATCCAGGAAGCATAACGATAACACGCATAATTGTTTACATTTCGTTATGATCTTTGATTTTCATCTGTATGGCACATTTTTATAGTTCTGCCCATTCTCTGCCGCCACACAAACAGTGTAGTTTTATTTTTAAATTCCGCTTTCTTTCCATTCGTATATTCCATAGCTCTACATAGACATAGCCAGAAAGACTAGAACGTTGGAGATCGTGGGACTGTGTCTCTCCCTGTTTGCCCTGATCGTCTCCCTGCTGATCTTTTGCACATTCCGCTCCCTGCGGAACAACCGCACCAAGATCCACAAGAACCTCTTCGTCGCCATGGTGCTGCAGGTTATTATTCGGCTGACCTTGTATCTGGACCAGTTCCGTCGGGGCAACAAGGAGGCGGCGACCAACACAAGTCTCTCCGTCATCGAAAACACGGTAGGCTTAGCAAAGAAATTTGTAAGAATTTAAAAGAGTTTTTTAAATTGAAGATTGATTGAAGATTGGTTTTAAGTTTACAAAATGGATTCGATTGTGGCAAATGATTAATACCGGTTTTTGATCCCCAGCCCTATTTGTGCGAGGCCTCCTATGTACTTTTGGAATACGCTCGCACCGCCATGTTTATGTGGATGTTCATCGAGGGACTCTACCTTCACAACATGGTGACGGTGGCCGTTTTTCAGGGAAGTTTTCCCCTCAAGTTCTTCTCGCGACTTGGCTGGGGTTTCCCCATCCTAATGACCACCGTTTGGGCGAGGTGTACGGTGATGTATATGGATACTTCGCTGGGCGAGTGCTTGTGGAACTATAATCTCACACCATACTATTGGATCCTAGAGGGACCTCGACTAGCGGTTATACTGGTGGGTTACTGTTTTCATCAGGCCAAATCTTTATGAAAACTAATAACTATCTATCCGCAGCTGAATTTTTGTTTCCTGGTGAATATTATACGAGTGCTTGTTATGAAGTTGCGCCAATCGCAGGCCAGCGATATAGAACAGACGCGAAAGGCCGTCAGAGCAGCGATAGTCCTACTACCACTTTTGGGTATTACCAATCTGCTGCATCAGCTGGCTCCTCTGAAAACGGCCACGAATTTCGCGGTCTGGTCGTATGGCACCCACTTTCTCACCTCGTTCCAGGGTTTTTTTATAGCTCTCATTTACTGCTTTCTAAATGGCGAGGTAAGCAATGAAACAAAGCTATCTAAAAGTATGCAATGAAAAAATATTTTAAAAATAACGTACTTTAGACCGGTATAGAATCCATTTTAAGATATAAATTAAAATTTTTGTTACTGAAGGTCCGAGCAGTGCTGCTAAAGAGTCTGGCCACCCAACTGTCGGTTCGCGGTCATCCGGAATGGGCGCCGAAGAGGGCGTCCATGTACTCGGGTGCCTACAACACGGCGCCGGATACGGATGCGGTGCAGCCGGCGGGCGATCCATTGGCCACCGGAAAGCGGTAAGCCAACCCACCGCAGTTTGCCGCCTCAATTTGATTCCTCTATGAATAAACTGATGATCTGCAGAATATCACCGCCGCATAAGAGGCTAAATGGAAGAAAGCCTAGCAGCGCCAGCATTGTGATGATCCACGAGCCCCAGCAGCGGCATCGGCTGATTCCCCGTCTGCAGAACAAGGCGCGGGAAAAGAGCAGGGATCGAGTGGATAAGGCTGATGCTGCGGAAACGGATCCCAATCAGGATCCGGCCATCTCGCGCATTCACAGCAAGGAAACGGGGATCGCGGGAGGCACGGGATCACGGACTCGCGGCTCCAAGTGGATCATGGGCATCTGCTTCCGGGGTCAAAAGGTACTGAGAGTACCGTCAGCGTCATCCGTGCCACCCGAGTCAGTTGTATTTGAGTTGTCAGAGCAGTAGCCCAAAAACTAGCCGTAGATGTAGCCACATAGACGTAGCCCAATAGTCGTAGAAGTAGCCAACGCCATATAGCCACAACCACAGTAGTGAGCACACACCCATTGATACGGGAATTATCAAAAATAAATTACCCTGAAAATTTCTTCCAAAAAGAACTTCCCAAAACCTTATCCTTTCCCCATCATTATTACTCCTTATTTCACAAGCCAAAAAAAATAAACCAACATCAAGTTTTTAGTTTTTTTTTCACCTTTAGCTACTAAAATTACCACAGTTCTTTAACATTTAGATAAGATATTCATATAAGTTTTGCAATCTAAAGCATAAAACTGTGTATAAACAAAGAGTCGTGTAAAAAATCGTTAGAGGACTCACATCCATACTTTTTGTTTCTTAAATTAACCTTATTTTTTCAATATTATTTTAGATTTTTTTTTTTTTTTGCTCCAGTGCAATTATGTATATAAATTCATGTAGGACAGATCCGTGCCCTCCTCAATAGCTTTAAAACCCAAGCCCAAATTCGGCAAATCTTGTGAAATATTAAAACTACCTTAACATTTCTATTTAATATATTTGGTGAAAGTATATTTCTAATAGCGCCATTCTGTTCTGGACACGCAAATACACTCAAAAACACTCGCACACGGTTATTATGAATGATGAACTTTTCAGCAAAACTTGAGCGGCATGTTCTTTACATCTATTCATTTTGAAATGCTAGATTGAAATATTCGTTCCTAGGCAGTGTGATCAAATCACGTAGAACATTAAAATTAATAATTTGATTTTTAGATTTGTTAACTACTTAATTTTGGAAACTATTTAACGATCTGAATTTATTGTTTTCTATTTTATAGCAAAACCTAACCTAATTTTACAACTACTATTATTTTATTGACAATTTGTACGTTGATGGATGAAGTTAATTTTTTTAAATGTTATTTGCTGTTTTATTTTTTATAAATATACGTATTTAAATAATTTATTTGTCTGACTTTTAACTTTTATGTGCCATAGTTTATTTATTAATTTAGAAAAAAAACCTCAAGAAACGTTGTACGATACCCTATGCTTTTGACAGACTGTACTTTATGCTTTTGAGCTGGTCACACTGCCAGCCTCGATCAATCATGTTCTCTGTCACTGCCTTCAATTTTGATAGCTGCGCTTTGTTTTGCAACGAAAAACTTTGCCACGATCAATATTAAACTAATGGGGTCCGCTATCGAACGCACAAATTGAATAAACTATTTTTCGGCTTATCTTCCACTTAAAATGCGGCTCTCTTCGGACTTTCTTCTTTTCCCGCTTATCGTTTGCAGGACAAATGTGTGATGCCAGGTTCGCAAAAGACGCAACAAATATTTATGACGTCACAATTGCCGCCGACGTCGACGCTGGCAGCGGTAGCAACAACAATAACTACAACCACCACAACCGCAGTAGCAGCCAAAACAACAATAGCAACCATTGCAACAATCGCAACGATAACAAAATCGAAGGCAAGAGCCAAAGCGATTGCAAGCAGTCATCAAATACCGAAAGCCTAAGGCGTCTTGATCTCCATATCCCTCTCATGCCACTCTATCTCACTCTCTCTTTGTGTTTCCTAAGGATATCAAAGGAGTGAGCAAGAGAGAAAGAGGGTACCTAGCCTAGCATTTGCAAGCGCAACTGTACTAAACTAAACTAATAAGCTGAAAAGTATGCACTTTTTTTGTATGCAGCGGCTTCGATTGTACCGCGATAAGTTTCGATATACATGGAATAAATGTCGATCAATATACATAATTACATATATCCAATATTTTTGTATATTTACCAACAAAATGTTGGATCCAATTTTTTTTCATATACATAAAAAGCAAATGTGTAATGAGTGTATTGATGAAAGTAATTGTTAACTTTTTTTTGAATAAGCTCAATATACATAAAAGTAACGGTATTTACATAATGCATAAAGGAAACATATTTACATACTTGGTATTTACACTGTCGCATGCAAGAAATGATAGAAATGTCGGAGCTTAGATCGTATATTGAATATACATAGATTGAACATGCATAGATATTATGTATACACACGCAAAGAGAGTACAAAGCACTTGGAACGGTAACGAGGAACAAACGAAAGAAACGGAAATTGAACGTATCATTGTGTCACATCATCTGATCTCTGATCAGGGCGAATATCGAATATTCACCTTAACCTTAAGATTACTATGCATTTCAAATGGAATGTTTTGTGTGTGAAATCGCAGTAGTTTTCATTTCTTTTCAGTTACCTTTTCGCTTTACGCAATTTTCAAAACTAAGAATTTAAGCCGAATTTAAGAGAGGGAACCTTAAAACCAGAACACCCAGTGGTCAATGGCAAACTATTACGTGTATAAGGCTAAATGGAAAATGAATAAACATGATTTTATATGCATACATATACTACAAAGCAAAGGGGTTGTCTAATTTCTTCATCTTGATTTGGGATCAGGTTCGAGACTATTACGTTTCGCGGTCTTTGTATGGCACGTGCCGCTCGGGAATCCACAAATTGGCATTGTTAAATTGGCAATTTTAGCCCATAAGCAGCTTAATCTGACGATTTCATGAGCCATCAAATGAATGTTAAAGTGAAGCTTGTGTAGAATGTGTGTAGCAAACGAATAATGGATGTGTTGGATACTCTGTCTAATCTTTATATTTTAAAAATGGTATTGGTATATGTAATTCAATTCTTTCTCTGTTTTAATTGGCACAACTTATGACTTTCGAAGCTCAGACTATCATAAATTGTCTTTATAGCCTCCAAATTAGGAGACTAATTACCAGTGATAGATGAGTCGACTTGCATGTTGATAGCCTATTTAAAATTTGTGGAATCGCATCAGAATATCTTTCCCCATAAGGGAAAAGATATAAACGAGCACTCAATAATCTGATATATAAAGGAACGTTTTCTTGATATTCCAAACAATTTTATCCAACGTATTAAAAGCTTTTTCAGCTGCAAGCCAACTAACCCTAGTAGAATACAAAGGCAATTCTTAAAATAGGGTCAGAAAGTTTCAACATAAATCTTATTTTAATGCTGTGCATACTTGAGTGATTTAGGAATTTAGCTCCCATATTTCGCAATGTATTTTAGGTGTCTATTTGAAAAGCTTTTTTATTTCCTTTAAAATTAATACTGTTCTTTGCTAATTGATTTCTTTCTCTTGCTTTCTTCTACGTATACTTAATATTGACTGGGGTTTTCTGTTCCTGATTGTTTTTCGTATACGTATACTTAATATTAAATATAAAATTCATATTTTACCTAGAATTCCTGTAATTATTTTGATATTTTTTTGATTTTGATATTTGTTTGATTTTGATATTTCTCCCGGCATACCTTGCGTATACTTGATTTCAGCTGCCTCTGTTCCATTGTGCAAATACACTTGGACACACGACACAGCCAATTGGCAAATGAAACCACAAAACATAGCGATCACACAGGTAACGATTACGGATTGTATTTCCAAGAACGACAAGTGGTGCAACATCCGGATCACAATGAACGACAACAAAAACGAGAGGTGGTGGTCTTTTGATGGGAAGTGAGGTAGCAGAGTCGAGTGATTGGGTGGTCAGGTGTAGCAACAGGTGGTTGGATTTTGGATATAACGATGCACTAGATACAGGGTCGGTCTAGAAGAGCAGATCCTCGTCACCGTCCTCGTCGAGGATATTCTGCGCCTCCTTGGTCTCGGTCAGTTGACCCAAGCGACGCTGCTCCTCGCGTATCTTGTCGGATGCTTTTCGTGCCTCGCGCTTCTTATCCTGAATCTTCTTGAGGCGGTAGAATTCCTCCCGCTCCAGTTCATCTAGCTCGCTGATTATGTACTCTATGGTTCGGTTGATGCGGGGGATGATCACTGGATAGGAAAAAGTCATTAAAGAAATACACACAAAAGACTATCCACACAGAACTAAAAAGCCAGGGGTCATAAAAATTAAAATATCAAGAGGGAACTGATATTGTGCCTCCACCCACCGTGCTCGATGGCATTGACCCTCCGGTTGGTGACCTTGATGACATCGTCGAGAGTCACGAAGGAGGTCTGCAGCGAGGCCAACTCCACGAGCAGGCGCACTGCACTCTGGTAGTTCTTCTTCAGCTTGGCCAACTGCTGGCCGCCACGTGCCAGTCCGGCCAGCTCATAGGTGTCCACCCCATCCGTATAGGGTTCGAAAACGGGCAACGTGACCCCGGCCACATTGTCCTTTTTGGTGCGTATCTTGATCTGGGCCTTGGTCACATTCTGCAGGACAATCTGGTTGATGTCGCCGGTGGTGAACTTGACCTCGGCCAAAGAGAAGGCGGCCTCCTTCATCACCTGACCCATTAGGGTTTTGGTCTGGAAAACAGGTAGGACGGATATTTCAGAATCCTCCCAATGATGCAAAAAAACCCAATAGCTTACCTCAATGATCTTGCCCAGAATCAGACGAAAGCGCATCTGCAGGGCATCTGCTTTCTTCTTAAGCAAACCATGTCCCTTGGTGGCGCCCGCCAAACGCGATTTCATCAGCGTCTGGGCACTACAACGAGGTAAATATATGGGCACATATACATATGTAGCAAGGACTACTCTTCGCCAGGATCTGAGGTACTCACCCACGTGAGGGAAATATGGGAAGGCGGTCTTTGGCTGCCATCACAAATTAAACAAAAATATGCCACTCAAACAAAAAAAAAAACAAAAATACAACACGCACCACGCCAACCAAGTCCAAACTATAAATAACAACAACAAAATATTTACTAAATATATGCGACACTACGAAAATAAAATAGACGACTAAAACGAGGGAACAGCGAACAGAACAGCACGACAACAAACTGGGCCAGCGAATGAAGACTCATCGAGCGACCTGGCGAGAGAGTGACGATCTTGGGGATGGAATCGAATCGCATCAGATCGGTGGGGCCGCCATGGGGGCTCGGAATTAGATTCGGGCCCCCAGCTGTTCCGGAACAGCGGAACAGCTGTCACACCAAAGTGCGGCCCAGTATGCGTTGATATAAGGCATGTCCGAACCGTAAACACCTGTATCTCAGTGGTTCTGTGGGATCGGCATATGCAATCTGGTATGTGGTATGTTTTATGACTCAAAGAATCTATCCCTCCTTTTTTGGCACACATATCATTAAAAATATTAAAAGCTTAAACAATTTTCCGAGAATAATTTTTATAATGGGTACCTTTTGGTCGTTAATGCTAGGACAAAGTGCTAGCGATCTCAGTAACGCCATGTCAAAAAGCAATTAAATAATGTCGGGCGTAATAATTAATTTAAACTTTACTTTTTACGAACTCATTATTTATACACACGAGTGATGAAGAACAAAGAGTACCAAACTTATAATGAAATTATGCTGTCACCAACTGTTTTAGAGTTATAAGGCTCTCTCTTAACTTAATAACTATTTTCACATTTTCTAAGCTTTTCTAAAAAATTCTAAATTTATTCTTCCAAAATCTGAATGAATTTTGAGAGTTTGGCATTAAGCTCTTGAGACATACGAGGGATTTCCTGATACCTCACCGATCTCAATGGATTATAGCTTAAAGGAAGCTCCACTTCAGGGTCAGTTAGTGATTCTCCCCGTTCGATAGTCACTCGATAGGCCGATTGTCATGTTGATAGATTTGTCCCGCAGTGCTGCCAATTCCATTCTGTTACCGTTAGCCCAGATTGATTTCAATTGGAGCTGATTGTCATTCAATAACGCACAACAAATTTTGGGGCGTCCCTCGAAAGCGGCAAACAAATAAAAAGCTGTCACACGCAGATAAACGCTCAGCGGCACTGACTTTGAAATACCTTTGTACTCCGGCTATTTGTATGTCTCCGGGTCTCTGGTTACGGTTACGGTTACGACTATGTTTATCCGGAGCAGAGTCACGCAATTTGAATATGCGTCTTGTGCCGTCATGTGCCCCGATTTGAATGTACATATGTCTGTCAAGCACTAAAGTTCATAGAGAGAATTAATGGTTCTTAATATTACTAATCATTATTTTTCATTTCAGGTTTCTAGTATATATAATAAATATTGTACTACTTCTTGTATATCATAAAAAATTGTTATACAAAATCACATATGAAAATGTTTCTTATAAATGTTTTTAATAATTTGATGCTTTTTAAAAGCATCTTCTCTTCATTAATAATCCTCATCCTCATTTAGTTTTAATTATTTTTTCAGTGGAGTTTAACCATTATGTGACAATGGGTTAGCACAGTGGCGAACCTAGTAGGGGTATTAATTAAAGTAATGAATATGCACGGCAGGGAGTTGCGAGGTGGCAATAGGTCGGCACGTGGTGGCATTTTCGGTCAAGCAACAGTTGGCCAAGGGGCGTTGTCTAGACTCCAAAACGAGCCAAGGTTATGCAGACCATATACGTAAGCGAATATTTTTCTCGATCCTAAATTTAGTAAAATTTACATTTAAGAACGAAAAGAAGTATTACCATTGAGCTAGTTCCTGACATTTCCATATTTATGATTCTTCTTTTTTTAATGTAAAATCTTAGTAATCATCTTATTCACAATTCATTTTATAAAGTTTAAAACTGTCATTATGACAAAAGCGATACCAACTTTTCAATATATTGTTCCTGCCTCTCAGCCCACGCCTGGAAAGCATTTGCAAAAAACGTTTACCAGAGGACTGGCCCCCTTTGCATTTAATGGGGCACGTCCTAGTCGTTGGGGAAGTCGAAATCTGTATACGAGTGCGAGTACGGGCGTACATTGTGAGCCGTATATAGCCTCACAAGGACGGAATCAACAGTTGGTGCGTATACGAACAACAAAGGGCGATTTCGGATGAATTTTCCGGGGAACTTTGGGGTGGGGAGTCGGGGGTCAACCCTCGATTTTACTGGGCCAGCATTTGTATTTTGGCATAAGTCACGAGCAGGCAATCGCTCCTGTTGATATATGTATATACGCACATGTTGCGTATACGCATGGCTGTCACGCGAAGGATACGGCAACAACAAGGACAACACAGCATTTGTTGGGCGGCAAAGCGGCCCCTTCCTTCTAATTTGACCCCATCCCAAAGAACAGAATTTTTCTCATGCTTCGGCAATGAGGCAAACACGAGGGCGTGCACTGAGTGAAAAATGACTGTGAATGTCCCTTAAAAGGGAGCTTAAAATATGTAGCTGATTTTTAAAAAGCTTTTTGATCTACAGCTCAAGAAGGATACTTTTTATATTTCTGGTTCTCATTTCTTGAAAGTAAAGTACATTTATAAAATAATTCTCTGTGTTCAATTTGTAGTAATAAGTAGTTGGATATTTTTTTATAAGAGTAAACTTAATACAAAATATAAACGTATGCCTTCTGTCCCATTAAAGTTTTGAAAGTAGGCATTTTTTTGAAGAAATATATAAACAAAAATAACCAAATATATTTTCTAGAAGTGTATAAATGGGATGCTGTTGCTGGTCGTTCGCTTTTGTCGGCTGCTCCAGCTGCTCCAGTCGCATTTCGCATCTGAAAGCGCCCGCAAGTAGGTTACACATTTTTTCACAGCTCTCTCCGCCGAGGAAAACAAACAACAAGTCTCGATACCTTCGATACCGTCCAGCTCATCCACTCCGAACCAACCCGCCGCAAAAGTACACAGTAAGTGAAGCCAACTGCTCAATTCCCAGAAATCCAACTCGAAATCGGTTGACCACAGGTGATAAGACCTTTGGCACGCACTTTAAGATTAAATGGACAGGATGATGGGGTGCTCAGTGGGTGGGTGGAGTGCCATTGGGGCGGCATTCGGTGGGGGTGTGTCACTAGAGCATCGCAAAGGATAGGCAAAGTGCAGTTGGAGCGAGTGAGAGACCAAAGGTTGAAAGTTGAAAGGGCAGCCAGAGAGTTGCGACTAATTGAGTTATAGAAAAAGTGCCCTCACATATGTATATGTTCAAGGACCACATACACATTTGCCCTTGCCAAGGAATATTTGGAAGAGTTTATAATGTTTATAAATCTTAAAGAAAGAAAAAGTTTTCTATGCACTTTTGTGAGCACTTTTTAATTGAAAAACAACCAAAAATAAAATTATATCTTAATATCAATATAATTTGTTTTAGAGAGTGTTTTCCATACAGATCTGAATATTTTACTTTATAATGCCCAAACAATGCACCTAACATTTGTTTTATAATTATATCAGTCACATTTTTTTAAAGCTTACATATTTCAGAGCAGTATACTAACATTGCACAGAACTTGGTCCACACCCGCAGGTTTGCTTGCGCCACCGACAGCCCCACCATGGAGTACAAAATGATAGGACCGGAGCACTGTGCCCAGGTGATCGAGCACCTGCGTCACAACTTCTTCGCCGATGAGCCACTGAACAAGGCCGCTGGCCTTTGCCAAAATGGCAGCAGTTGCGCCGCTCTGGAAGATCACTGTGCGGAGGCCATACAGGATCGGATGAGCGTGATGGCTGTGGACGTAAAGGATGCGGGTACCTACAAAATAGCCGGCGTGGTCCTGAATGGCATCTTGAAACCGAACGACACGGCCAAAGCGCTGGAGAAACTTGACTCATCGGGCGATGCACATTTCCGCAAGATCTTCGAAATGCTGCACAAGCACAATCTCAAACACAATCTCTTCGAGCACTTCGATGTGCAGTCGATGTTCGATGTACGCATACTATCGGTAGACTCTTCCTATCGTGGCCAGGGCATTGCCAATGAGCTGGTGAAGCGATCTGTGGCTGTAGCCAGAAAGAACGGATTCCGCCTGATGAAAGCCGATGCCACTGGCATCTTTTCCCAGAAGATATTCCGCTCCAACGGGTTCGAGGTCTTCTCGGAGCAACCTTACTGCAAATACACGGATGAGAACGGTAAGGTGATCTTGCCCGTTGAGGCGCCGCACATCAAGATGCAGCTGCTTTACAAGGCGATCTGTGGCGATGACCAGGATGATAAAGTCCCGAATCATTAAGGAGATGACTCGCTGTCGCGGAATTGGAACAATAATCTTTTTATTGGAATGTATTCGTCAAACAAATATAGAAATTAGTTCGGGTCGGCAAACGGAAAGTAAGCTAAGGACTAGGGACTGTTAGTCCCTAAGACTACTTTTTATAAGTGGGCCACAGAAATCGCAGACTTAGCGCTGATGTGACTTCTGTGGCACCCCTGAGTATTTCAGTTTCGACTTTCCAAGGGCTGTTTTCCCATCATAGGAAGCTCTGTCAGGGGCGTAGCCAGGGGGTCTTTGGGGCTAACCCCCTACCCCTTTTTACTTAAAATCCTATGTTAAAAAGCATGTTAGACAATACCTAGTCCGTAAACCCTACTCAAACAAGTCCTGGCTACGCCACTGTCCTAGTCAAAAAAAAAGCCTTAGATCACTTTCCGCTGACAGTTTATAATATATAATGTCTATAATGTAGACAGCCTGTAGCCTGGCTAGTTTACGTTAACGTGTGTGTAATTGTTGTTGTTTTTTATGGGGACCAACTGCTATCAATACCTTAATAAAGTACACTGTTGTGCCAAAGTTAACCAAGCAGCTCTTTCTCTAAGCCTTCCCCTTCTAAGTCCCCAGACTGCTCCCCTAAAGTCCTAATATCACAAGCGCAGATTCCAATGCTCTTTCTATTTCAGCCGCTGGCAACCTGGGCAACTGCAGGTACTGCTGTTCCTTTTCCTAATCCAGTTCAGGCGTGGTCATCTGTTCACTCCCTGGTGACTTTTTTCTCGTAGATGAAGATGATGTCCTCGTCCGTGCCGTAGGCGCGACGGGCAGTGTCCATGGACTCGATGAGGCACCGACAAATGTCTATGGAACGCAGCCAAAAATGAAAATCAATGAGATTACAGAGTAATGGGAGGACTCTAGGGTGGCACGGCTCGAGTTAGTTCAAGGATTTAGGTAAAGCAAGCCCGGTGCCAGCTAGTCCTGGGTTCCTGTAATACTCACGGCCATCGTGGACCTCGGGATTGTGGTAGAAAAGCTTCTGAGCAGCCATGTCGTAGCCACAGAGCACCACATAGTGTCCGGCATACCTTTTGGATCCACGTAGGCGTGTATTTCGAACGATGCAAGGTATATAAAAACAGCTTTTCATGGGAAAGTTCCGGGTGGGGGGTTGGGTGTTGAGGATTAGGATGGGCCCTTGGCTTGGGGGGCACACAACTCACCCGAACTTCTCCAGGACATTGCGCTTGCACACTTCGCAGGTGAGCAGCGAGGCGTTGGTTAGCAAGATGACGGGTCCGTGGCGGGCCAAATGGCGCAGGATGACCTCCATTTCCACCGTGCGCTGCTCCACGCGCAGGCCATGGGCCCGGGCGTCCTTGAACTTGCGCGTCACTCGACGTTCATCCTTGTCAATGATCTTGGAGTAGTAGGTGTGCTGGGCGTAGTTGGGATCGATGCCCAGTGTTTGGGTGAAGTACTCGTGGCGCACCTATCCATGGAAGTGGTTTAAGGGTACATAAGGCATGGATAACTCAATCGTGTGAGCTATACATACCTGGTAGCGCAGCAGTAGGTAGCACAGGTCGATGGTCCAGGTACTGGATCCGAAGCCCTCCTCGCCGCAGACTGCCTCGAAGTTGTCCAGGAGCTCTTCCCTTTGCTGCGCAGATAGGATCATGATGATGCAGGAAAGGCCGCAGTCCCAGTTGTAGCGCTGCTGGTAGTGCGTCAGGTTATAGTGCTTGCTGGGCGGCAGTCCATTCATCTTGGTCGTCGTTGGGGTCCTGGTCCTGATCCTGTGGCGTCCTGTGTGCTCGCTGCGCTGCTCCTGGCGAATTTTATTGGAATGTTTTGATTTTTCAGGGTTATTTCGCCCCCCTCCTTTTTTTGTCTGTTGTGCAGTGTGGCCGTGTGTTGTGTGAGCGAAAAAGCACTGTTTTAAATGTTTTTAAAAATGTAGGACCCTGAGTAATTAAGTCATTTTTGTTTCTTACACACCCATTTGTTAAAAAAGTTAGCGAATTTATCATATTTCCAATTACATATTCCTCACATATTCAATGCAATATAGATAAGTATAACTGTACGCGAATACCCTCATCGATCTGGCAACGACAAGCCGGTTGCATGCCACTTTGCAATACTCTGGTTTAGTACTTGATTTTCATGCATTTTCGGCGAAAAACTCAGTGTTTAGCTGGGGCTCGATTTCCTTCAAGGCCTTAATACCCAAAAATACAATGAAAGTCCCCAAAGCACCTCCAAAACCGGATGGCGGTGTGCAACAGCATCGAGAAGATCACGGCCCTTTCGCTCGACGGTCTCACTGGCCCACTGTAATTTTTTATTTATTAGAGTGACCATCACTGTTATTATTTTCACGTGTGGCTCCCAAACGAGCCAAAAACCAAGCGCCCGCTAAACATACAAGCCGCCCGCCAGCAAGGAGAAGCCGGTGACCACCGGAAGCAGCAGGAGCGCCAGATAAGCCCAGGTTTTCCGAGGATTCGCCCGCAAGTTCGGCGGCGTTCCCCGTAGCCGGAACAACAGGAAGAAGAAGCACGTGTGCGGCGTGCCGAAAAAAGGGGCAAGGTAAACAAGGAGGCCAGGGCAGGATCGGCAGAACCCCCATCCGGAGGAGGACGACATGGTGCCCATCGGAGCCGTGCACGGCGGCCATCCCGGCGTAGTGCATCCGCCACAGCAACCGCTGCCCACGGCGCCCAGTGGCCCGAACTCGCTGCAGCCGAACTCGGTGGGGCAGCCGGGGGCCACCACCTCCTCGAACAGCAGCGCCTCCAACAAGAGCTCGCTCTCCGTGAAGCCCAACTACACGCTCAAGTTCACCCTGGCCGGGCACACCAAGGCGGTGTCGGCGGTCAAGTTCAGTCCGAACGGCGAGTGGCTGGCCAGCTCCTGTGAGTATAACCATCCACATCGAGTAGATCAGATCCCTGGGAGCCCAACCACGTACGACTAGTCGAGGCCAGGGAAATCCTAGTGGGATGGAGCTATCTTGACTCCCGAATAGGGGATGTCATTTGAAAGGCAATTTCATGAGCAAACCCACCTCCAAGTGGGGTGGCAATTGGCCATTGCAAATGCAGCCTTGTGGTCATTAAAGTAGTTAGTGCCTGCAAAAAGGGGTTGTTCTTAAACTGCAATTAGGGGATTTTCTACCTCATCTATATTTCATTGGTATTTTATCTACAGACCAATTGTTATTTTCTACAATCCCCTAAAATAGAGCTTTCCTCCTCCTAAAAACCAAGTAAAAATTATCTTAGTTCTAATTTTGTACCCCTATATTTTTTGTAGTTAAAATATGTGCATTTTTAGGCAATCTGATTAAATCCATCTGCTTAGTTAAATGGTATTATGAGTTATTTGTTGACGGTACTTCAGATGCCACCCAGTCCAAAGAGATTGTATTGTTTATACGAAAAGGGAGTTGTAATTTCTATAATATACAAACAGGATACAGAGATCGCTTTTAAAACGAAATTTACCCACCGTCTGGGCTTCGATATCAAAACCACTGTTTATCAAAATGTCTCTTTATTTCATATTAGGCTTTATTTTTAAGTTAGCTGGTCTGCATAATACCGCTTGCTAAATCGCCACTTTCCCCTCTTAGCTGCTGATAAACTCATAAAAATCTGGGGAGCCTACGACGGCAAGTTTGAGAAGACCATTTCGGGACACAAGCTAGGCATAAGCGATGTGGCCTGGAGCTCGGACTCCCGTCTCCTGGTCAGCGGCAGCGATGACAAGACCCTCAAGGTTTGGGAACTGAGCACCGGAAAGAGCCTGAAGACCTTAAAGGGGCACAGCAACTACGTGTTCTGCTGCAACTTCAATCCGCAGTCCAATCTTATTGTCTCCGGCAGCTTTGACGAGAGCGTTCGCATTTGGGATGTGCGCACTGGCAAATGCCTGAAGACCCTGCCCGCCCACTCGGATCCCGTTTCGGCAGTGCATTTCAACCGGGATGGCTCGCTGATTGTGAGCAGCAGCTACGACGGCCTGTGCCGCATCTGGGACACGGCCAGCGGGCAGTGTCTGAAGACCCTGATCGACGACGACAATCCGCCCGTCAGCTTTGTCAAGTTCTCGCCCAACGGCAAATACATTCTGGCCGCCACGCTGGACAACACGCTCAAGTTGTGGGACTACTCGAAGGGCAAGTGCCTGAAGACGTATACGGGCCACAAGAACGAGAAGTACTGCATATTCGCCAACTTCTCGGTGACGGGAGGAAAGGTAAGACGATACATAATGATAAGTATAAATTTTTGCTTTTTGTGATTGGTTGGTTAATCAGATTCTAGCAATCTGTCATAGTTTATCAATTTACCAAGCTTAATTCGTGTATTTTCGCATTTCAGTGGATCGTAAGCGGCAGCGAGGACAACATGGTCTACATCTGGAATCTGCAGAGCAAGGAGGTGGTCCAAAAGCTGCAGGGACACACCGACACCGTGCTGTGCACCGCCTGCCATCCCACGGAAAACATCATCGCCTCCGCGGCGCTCGAGAACGACAAGACCATCAAGCTGTGGAAGTCGGACACATAGAGTGGCTGGTATCCAGCTGGAGGATCGGCCGATCAGCAGCACTGACTGCCTCCACACATTCATTTCTTGGATAATCTTATGTTAAATTTAATGCCCTTTTTTTGTACACATAATTTAAAAGAGGAAACCCTAAATTCTACTTTTAAATCACAATTTAAAACTCACATTCTAAGGCAGTACGGAAAAACCACAAAACAAAAAATCGGAAAAAAAAAACAAATTAATGTATAAATATTTATTAGCCTATTGTATTGGCCACCAAGCAAGCGAGAATATTCCCCCAAAAATGTTTGTAACCTTTGACACAGCCACACACACCCCACAAAAAAATTATGATGATCTTTCGGTGACGAGAAAACTAAATTTAAGAAACCCAGGCGCTTGAGACCAGCACTCGAGCGCCAGAAAGAATATATAAAATACGAAATGTAAATTTTGAATAAAAGAAAGCACGTCCTCAAGGCGCTTAAATGCTCTCGCATCTAGAGCGCTTTTCGAGGCGAGTCACTTATTTGTAATAGTTGAATTTGGTTCGGCTTTTATTGGGATATAACAAGATACAAGGATCTCCAAAAATTGTAAAGCTATGTTGTTTGTGAAGATATGCCAGGATATTTGTTCTTTGGCATTGGCTTAAGAAGCCATAGGAAACCAAAGGCTTTCATTTTCGTTTGATAGGATCGAAACAGAATCCTTAATTTTTCTGTAACCAATGGGTAATTTTAATTTTATAATTATAACTTAATGATCAAACCTTAAAAGAAATACGTTATTTGCTTGCCTATGTTTAAATAATAATTTAAGTTTTTGGCGCCAGTAGGAGTAGGGTCACACTCCAGATCTATTCTCTAGCAGGAAATGTCGATATGAAAATCGACCGCGAATATCACTCTTTACACATCACTAATGTTAAGATACCTATTTGCAGGAGTGGCAGAGCAGCGGTCACAGAGTAGCAGTTAAAAAACACTGTATCCTAACATTTCCGCTGGAAAATGAACCTAACAGTAGGGATGTGCAACCACCGATAGTCGCTAGCAATACATTTGAAATCGGTCAATCGATGTTTTCGTCTGCGGACCGCCACCTCTATCAACCGAAATCAAATCGAAAAAAAACTCGGCTGCTGAACTAACCGAATCCGGAGAATCCGAATCCGAGTCCGCATCCGAATCCGATCCCCCGCAATGTGCGCGCCAGTCCGCAGAACAGTCGCCCAGTGAATTTTGTGATTCGCAAATAATTCCGCTCCGCCGCCGTCGCACACTCACCAAACACCCGCACCGCGCGCACACACACACACTCACACACAAACCGCGACACGCATAGGGAAGAAAAAAAAAGTGGCAATAAAACAACAAAAAGCGCCGTGCTCGTGGGAAAATCGATTTTCCTTTAACTTAACCGAATTGTTAAGGCTCGTCGATTGTTTGGGCCTTTCTCCCCCCCAAACAACAATACATTTTTTTCTGTGCAAAGTGCGCTGAGAAAGCGGGAGCGGCGTGAACCGGTGAAGAGAGAGGCAAGAAAATTAGCAAGGCAACCGACGTTTATAAATACATATTCCAATATACCATTTGCAAATATTAATGACAAGACAAGATCAACAGCAGCAGCAGCAGCAGCAGCAGCAGCAATAACAACAAAAACCCAGCAACAAGGAATTCTAATACGAAAATAAACCAAACAAATCGGCGGGGCCAGAGAGAGAGGGAGAGAGGAAGAGCGTGCGAAGGAAGGGAGAGGAGAGGCGCCAAATAAGTATATTATTTTCGCGGCACGGCACACCCAAAACGCGGAAAACGGCCGAGCATCCTCGTCACGCCCCCCGCCTGCTGTCAAACGAACAAGAGCAAAACCTGCACGGAAAACATGGTAAGTAAAGCAAGTCCCGTTAGCACAGAGGGCGTAGCCAGGACTTCGGCTCCGAGGGGGGCGTAGTGCAAAATCAATAACAATTTATTAACTTTTAAAGAGTCGATCGGCCCAGCGAGGGTAAGCGTTAGGCCTCCCGTGGACATAACTGTCGACGCCCTTGGCTGGCCACCCGCCCACGTACCGCTCCGCCCCCTCCCGGCACCCCTATAGCCGCCCTTGGGCCGCCTATTAGCACATTTTGGTTAGTCGTTGTTTTTGTGTATGTGCACAGCTGCGGGCAAGAGAATAGGAAGCAGAGAAAGAAATAACTCGCAAAATGCATTATAAAATGTATATTAATATTAATTAAGTCAGAGAACTGGATTCCCTGATAATTATTCAGATATGCAATTTCGGGCAGGAAAACCTCTATGCAAGGAATTATATTTACTTAAACACAAGCGCTACTATCTTGCCCACCATCGTGTGTCTGTGCAGATCTCGCGTGTTGCTGTGTTTTTTTCCGAGTGGCATTGTGACCCGTTAACTTGGAAAGTTACTCGGGATCTCGTGACTTTCGTCTGCATTCAGTATTCATAGCCATCGGGCAATGTCCTTGAGCAAGGGTTTGGCCCCCTTTTAACCCCCCGACGGGCGCAGCAGGGTGTGTTTAACCCATGTGCCAGCCAGCACTCCCTCGACGTACAGTCACCGCACAACAAAAAAAGACAAAAAACGTCTCATTACAGGATGTTTATGTGCCTGCATTTTGTGTGTTAATTTGGGTACGAGTAAACATCTTTCAAATGAATGGGTTAATTGTGGAAGAGACGGCGGTGTAAGCACTGTGAATCGGGTATTCCCGGAACGAGAACCGTTTGCCGGAAGCGTTGGTCTAAGCAAATATTTGGAAAACGATCCATCGATTGGGTGCTTAAGACCCAAATATAACCTATTGTTGCTCAAATAATGAGTGTTATACTTTTCTGGGCTAATCATCATAGGAGGCAACACATTACTTAATTTCTAGGGAATACTTAATCTACTTTAGTAGGCGTTTTTTTTAAAGAAATTTATAAATTAAGAGTGATGACACTGAGGACGATTCACTTTCAGAATTGCTGATACAGATAAGACAAATGTAGGCTTTAGATTGTAAACAATTTCCAGTATAAACACGTTATATATTAAATCGCTTAGCACACCTTTATCTTGGGGTTACTTTTCTTAGTAAAACAAACTATAACCAAAACCAGGTTAAAGTGAATTTTAGTATGTTGTGTTCAGCAATTAGGAGCAGATGGCTTCACTGTGCCGACAAAGTATTTTCAATAGCCCTTATCGCTGTTTACGGCAGATTGCCCCACAACTTTATTGACTTAATCCCGGGGAGAAGTGCATTTGCAGTGCGACTTGCACGCGCAGCTCCTTTGTGTGGTGTGGCCACAATTAACGACTGCTGATTGTGTGCTCTGCCGGCGCTTATCTGCGCACAGATACAGGCACACCCGCCTCGTGTGTGTTTGTCGGTGTTTGCTCAGCCAACTGCGATAAGCCCGCTCGCTTTTCTCCCGGCCCTCGAACCCGAAGAGTCTCCAAAACTATCCGGCACTACCGTCCACTACTCCTCCGCTCGGGGCGCGTGACAAAGAACAGAGAAAGGCAGCCCCTACTTCCCCTGGTCGGGGATACCATCACCATTGTCCCCAACTTCCTGACCTATATACACGATACCCATGATGTCATGTCGGGGATAACCCTGTACAACAACAGAACTCGCACCTTACTTTTGGCAACTGTCCCTATCTGGTTCTCGACATGCAATTATCCTATCTATATATCGATGCCACTGAATTGGGCTTACAACCAACTGGCATGGGACCAATACTCCCCATTTCCTGACCCACCATGTCACTGGGGAGTAGACGAGCCCTATCCCTACCTACTCAAATTTATTTGCCCGTACTGGCTATCGGTGCCTAAGTACGTGTCATTTCTCGAGTTTATCTTGTACATGCACTTTGAGAAACCATCTGGGGCTCCTCTTTATGGACTCCTCTTTTGACTCGCCCATGACGACATTTCTGGAGGAGAACAAATAGCAGGTCACTACTCTACCACTGAAAACCGAATGCAAGCTCTTTAATTAGTCACCCACTGTGGCAAACACTCACTGCACCCACTATCTGGACTCGTATCATTCAAATGATTCAAGAAGTGGCCAGCCACCGCGGTACGATTACGACGTAATCGAGCGTTACACACGGAGAAAATAGTTTATTTACTTGATCATATCGAACATGAATGTTCAGATATCCTATCTTATTCCTATATCGCAAAATGAAATATCTAATAAACTTATTAAATTTCCAATAATAATGCAGGAAGTGTGAAGTAGAATAGGTGTGCAAATCATAAAACGTCCATAAACACTCCCCGAAATCCTATGCAAAAAGATCAAAGTGCTATCAAAAATGAACCGAGTGAACCGAGTGAACCAAGTGAATCATTAGTCACCGAAAACCCCCAATTGTTTTGGTAAATCACTAAAGTGACGTTTAATGCACAGAAGTGAGTTAGCTAAGATTTCGCAGTGCCGATAAGTCCTGGGCCATACGTAATATTTGGCGATTCGGCGATTACGGCGGAAGGTGATTCTTCAACGTGTACCCAGTACATACTACCAACAATGGTTAGCGGCGCTCTGCCCTCTTCTGATTGTGTTTTGCGCTTGATAACGTATTTAATTTATTATTATGACGGCGCACTCACACACAGTCCGCCGCCCGCCTCGTACACGATATGGCATATGGGCAGGTGTACCTGACCGATTTCCATGGAGCTTAGTGTACCGGCGACCGTCTTCGGAGCTCCAAGCACGAGAAGACGAGAGGAAAAGTCAGAGAACGCGCGTACGAAACGAATCGAATCGAGTCGAAAACGTGCACCGAATCAAAGCGAAAAATACGAAAAAATAAAAAAATTATACGCGAATAATAAAAAATACAAAAACCGAAAACAAAAACGAAAACGCGCGATTATGGACTGGTGAGCAGGGTGGTTCGGGGAAAATCAAAGCCAAACACCTGGAACGATCCCCTGTGAACTGGGGATTTCCCATTCATAGACCTCTGCACTGGACTTTGACACATAGTATAATGTGTACACATGGAGAAATGTTTGCGGTGACAACGAAATCGATAGCTAATCATCTGGTTTGAGTACAGACAAAGTTGGGGAACCTCCTTATAAGCATGGTTTCCTTTCTCCATCATCCATCCATAAAACTATGTGAACCATTTTTTTGAGGAGATCGTGAAAATTGTTTCTAAAAACTCACAAATATCCCAGTGTAACATAAATTGGGTAATATTTGATACCAATATTTACCACGATGTTATGTAAGCCCAATGGATAATACAACTTTTTTTCTGTGTGACTGGTGTAGTTACTTCAGTTGACTTCTAGGCCAGCCCAGAGACGTGCTAATTAATGGGCTTCTGTCAAGTAAGGGCACTGAGAACCCAACCGATCCAAACCGAACAGAACATGAACTATTAACCATTAACTTGGCTAATGGAAACGCTTCTCGAGTGCCAAGTGCGATGATGTGACTCAGGGCAGGTGCTCACGATTAGATTTAGCCCAGCCTAGCCTACCTGCACTTGGAGCTCCTCAGCGTCGCTGTCGAAGTGGAATTGTCCCGGGGAACAATGTGCCGCGGCAATTAACCAGTATATCAGCCATGGCAGCGCACACTACAGTAGTTATCGCTTGCGAATGGTTGGTAAATCAGCGATGTATTGCTCGCATATCTGATTAAAAGTTGTGTTACGGGCAAATCGCCACTACATGGATAGTCCTATAGCCCCTTTTGGGATTTATGGGAAGTAATAAGAAGTTATGCTGATTGAATGTGTTTAGCGTGATCTTCTGGCGGTTAATGAGAAATGGATTTAAGAAATATTAGTATATAAAATGTATAATAATATTATATAATTGGGATATATCTTTCCTTTTAACGGGGATTAAGGACTTGCTTCATTCGGCAAAAATGTAAGTTAAGCTGTATAAAGAGAAATGGGTGTATCCAGAGAATCTCCTGGAAAGTACTCATTGGCCATAATCAATAACCTTTAATTGGCACCGAAAGCAGCTTTGTTTTCGTTTAATACTTAATTAACCATTTGCACTCTCGATTTCTCGAGAGTTTTCCCTTAACCCATATATCCACTGTATTCAATTTTTGTGCACTGCTCTGCAATCGTTGGAGCGTTGCATTCATTTTCATTTTCTCGCAGTTAGTTGCGAAAAAACGAAAACAAACAAAGCCAGCAAATGAAAAGCACCTTATAGTAGTACTATTGTTCAAATTTTTGCACCGAGGCAGTCGGTTAGTCCGATTTTGTTGTTTGTATAAGGGCGGACCGGTTGTCGCGAGCGATCCAAGTTCATTACGCCCCCAACAACAAAGGTCCGGGTTATCTGAGGCTGAGTCTCAGACGGAGACGGAGACGGAGACGGAGACGGAGACAGGGTCTCTCCGGAATTGCGGTTGAAGCACCTCCCTTTGCTCCGGCCGTATGATTCATTAGCCGTTGGAATCTGGACTGGTCTCGATCGACGATAAGCGCCCGGGAGTCGTTGGCATCGCTTGGGGACAGGGTTTGTGATAGCCCACCCAGTTCAACCAGGGGATCTTGCGGTACTGGGATTGGGAGGTCCAATGCCCCATGTCTCATGGCGCAGGTCTCACCACTGGTGGCCGAATCGGACCGCTCTGACGTACGAGCGTGTCTATCTAGGATTTCGCAACACTCCAAGGCCGTCACTTATCTTCGACGGATTGTAAGTAGTGTACTCAAACGCGGGTCCGAACGCCGCACTCCCCGGGTGAGGAGCTTCTTATCTGGGCTACTGAAGTGCCTCAATAGCCGGGCCGAGCACAGTGGAATCGCTTGAGATGGAGCCAGGAATGGAATTTGAAGGGTCAGGCACCAAAGCGAATCTTAAGATATGGGGTTTTTACAATTTTGTTAAGTATTACACTGTATCTTTCAAGTAACTTAAGATGAATTATTTTTGCCAGAGCTTAAGTGTGTAAACAAGATAGCCACAGCTTTTACTTCGAAAGCCTTATGCATATACGAGCGCCATTTAACCGATAAGCACTGTAAAACGCGGGTGAATGTTCAGAGATACCCAAGTACTCACTGTGACCACTCGATATAGGGGTTCTGGTAAATTTAGAACGATTCGCATGAACATAGGCTATTCCGGGAAGTGGAATTCCGCATGGAACCCATAAACACTCGATGGCTGGCCAGCCCTCGACAGGTTGATATCAGCACCCAACCTGCCAAGTTACTAGACTCCCGAGTTCCGAATGCCGAGTTCCTGGGTGGTTCCCTCCCTCCAATTAAAGGGATGTGCGCGTGTGTGAGTGGGTAAATCGATATGGGGCGTGTGTAATCTTTATGCGCCCACCCCTGCATTGGAAAACGCCCCAGACCTCCGGTGGACACTCCCGTCGCGTCCCGTGGGACTCGAATCGATGGAAAATTTCGCCGGCACCTCTGCCCCTCTGATCAGCGGTTTTCTTCATACTTCCCTGGTGCAGTTAGTTCGTCTCACTGCCCAACCGAACCGCCATGAATCACACATCATGTCATATCAAATGTGTGTATAAAGTTCGGACTCTTTGTCAATTGCCTTTTGTTCGACTTCCTCGCACAGCCTTCTTTATGGGGCGTTGATTGTAGAACCCCTATATTATATTATTGATATTTACGAACAGATCTGTGAATTGAATTTCGCTGCTCTCGCTGAAAGATTTTATTTGATTGTTTTCTGGGAATTAACACTCGTTTTTGGAATACTTGATTCGATTTGAAGAGGAGTATTTTATTCCCCCAAAACTTTATTTCTTTTTAACCGGCATTGAATTCTGTTGAATTTCTCTGATCCCAAATAATATTTAATTGCCTCCCTGTTTTTGGATGAGAAGCATTTAAGTATTTTAGGAAAGCAAGTCAATCATGATGTGCTCACATTGTATGCTAGTGATTGATGATCAATGGGAAGGAGAGTTCTGATTTCTGACTATCTTAAATGCACTCGAAGGTGTCATTGAAAGGCTGGCTGACTTAATCTAAACGTTTCCTGGTATCCCCAGTCTCGTTGCTCACTCGCTTGCTCTTTTCCTTTATTTAAACACTTCCAATCATATCACGATTAGTCATTATGAAAAGAGCGAGCAGCCAGCGACAAATGGAAACATTTGCCGAACACAATATCATTCGGATACTGATGGGCACTTATGGCATACCTTACGTATTTATTTGTGACGGTAGAATCGAGTATGCAAGCTGATCAGACGTTATCTGCGTGGCCAGCCGACAAGCAAAAGCCAAGAACACATACTCCTCTCAGAATTTCGAGGGCATCAGCTATAAAGCGACTACGAACTCAAAAAAGTGTTCCAATTGTATTCAAATCGTTGGCTCTTGAACTCTCTAAATTGCTCTACAATTAAAAGTACGAGAGAGCAGGAAAAATGTGGCAGAAGCTGGCCGAGGGTTCGGTTATGTGATCAATAGTTATGGGCCGCCAGGCACGCGATGCTCGTGATTAACATCTTCCATGGCGGTTTCAGGGAACGCCCGTTCCCACTCGGTTCTAATTCAATCATATTACGAAAAATGTGGCCGATGTGAAAGGTTAAAAAAATTAAGCTTTCCGCCTGGCCGGCACTAATTAATTTTTAATGCCAGATTACGAGCCACAGCGATGGCGTGGCATATTTGGTTTGACGTGCCATAGTCGGACAAAATCTGTTAAAAAAATGCGAAAAATTCGTGTTTGGTTTCGATTAAAAACAATCCCTTCTGGCTTTCAGCTACAAAATGCATTTTGCTTTTGTATACACGGCCATAAAACGTTTGGAAAGTAAACACACTTCAGTTTGAGAATCAGTCATCGCGAATCAGTACTCGAGAAGAATGTTTTTGAATTCAAGACAAATTTGCTCTCTGAATTATATTTTCGAATTTTAATAATTTATAATACATTCTGTACATTTCAAATTCGCACATATATATTTAAAAATGGGCTAAACATTCCATAACATTTTTAGAAGTACCCACACCTCCATTTGAGAATGAGTAACCTTATTTATTCGAGAAGAAACGTTCTTAAAATCAATACAATTTTGCTCTCTAAATTGATTTTTTTTTAAATTTTTAAATAAAGTAAGATTTTGATTTCACGTTTTTTCATATTGTTTGACGTTTGAAAAGTACACACATTAGTTTTAGAGTCAGTCTTTTTACTTATTCAAGAAGAAACCTTTTTGACATGTAGAAAAAGTTGCTCTCTAAATTGATATTTTAAATACTAATAACATTCTGAAGATTTCAAATTCTCACATATGTATTTGAAAAATGGCTAAACATTCCTCTGCTTCTCTCCTCTTTTGCAGAAATGTCTGGACAGGAAACAGAGCTGAGAGTCTCAAATGCAAGCAAGCCAACGCCATCGGGAAAAACCAAGTCCAAGTTCACCAACAGCTGAAGAGGAGGCCAAGGTGAAGCCACCGCAGGAAAGCACGCGCAGGAGCTGATAGAGGATTCGGAGCACTACCTATCGACTTGGGGTGCCTGGATCCACTTCCGTTCCGCCCAGCCCCCATCGCTGAGTTTAGAGCACAAACAACTTACAAGAAACATAGTTAATACAGTCCGGAAGCCACTGACTCATTCGCTTTGAGTCGCGGAACGAAAAAACGATCGAACAAACAAACAAAAACAAGGCAGATAAGGATTTCGGATACCCCGGAGAACGGAGCACAAGTCTACTTAAGGCAGGAGGACTATAGCCATTTAAGATAGTATAGAATACTATACATATTACACACAAAAGCAAAACAAATATTCACCGCACAGCCCGCAAACCAAGATGAACTCCACCACAAAGCATCTGCTGCACTGCACACTGCTCATCACTGTGATAGTTACCTTCGAAGTATTCTCCGGCGGTATTAAGATCAACGAGAACTCGTTCACGCTCGTGGATCCATGGACTGAATACGGCCAGTTTAAAACGGTTCTGCTGTACTTACTCCGCTTCCTGACGCTCCTCACGCTGCCCCAGGTGTTGTTCAACTTTTGCGGCCTGACCTTCTACAATGCCTTCCCCGAGAAGGTGGTCCTCAAGGGCAGCCCTCTGCTGGCACCCTTCATCTGCATCCGCGTGGTCACGCGCGGCGACTTCGCGGACCTGGTCAAGACCAATGTGCTGCGGAACATGAACACCTGCCTGGACACCGGGCTGGAGAACTTCCTGATCGAGGTGGTAACCGACAAGGCGGTCAATCTGGCGCAACATCGTCGCATCCGGGAAATTGTGGTGCCCAAGGAGTACAAGACGAGAACCGGAGCACTGTTCAAGTCCCGAGCCCTGCAGTACTGCCTGGAGGACAATGTCAATGTGCTGAACGACAGCGATTGGATTGTCCACCTGGACGAGGAGACGCTGCTCACGGAGAACTCGGTGCGCGGCATCATCAACTTTGTGCTAGATGGCAAGCATCCGTTTGGCCAGGGACTGATCACCTATGCCAACGAGAACGTGGTCAACTGGCTGACCACGCTGGCCGACAGCTTTCGGGTGTCCGATGACATGGGCAAGCTGCGCCTGCAGTTCAAGCTCTTCCACAAGCCGCTGTTTAGCTGGAAGGGCAGCTATGTGGTCACCCAGGTGAGTAATTCCAGACGTTGCGTGGCTGGTTCGTTTTTCGGGGGAAATGCGTGGGTTTTGGGGAATTCTACGAATTTTCCCAGCGGTCTTTTATCACACTTGACAGCTCCGTAAGCTCCCCAAAATATACGATCTGATTCTAGCGCTTAACGAATAAATCAAAAAGGGGTGCAACTGTACAGTGCGCACTAGGCTATATATTTATAATTAAGTAAATAATTTCTTAGTTTATTTATAGAAATTTTTGCTTTCAATAATTTAATTGCCGTAGTATTTCCTTTTTTTAATTTTATAACTACCCACAAGTTCAAGTCATTGTTAACCGTCAGAAATCTGCTATCAACATACTTTAAGAGCCCTACTATAAAAAATGTTTCATACGGCAAACAATTCCAAGAATCGAGTAAAGTTCAACTGCCACCAAACAATCTTACGGCCCGTGAATGTCATTTGTCATTTCTAATTTATATTAATTATGAGTGGTTAATTAACAGATTAGTTGATGACCACAAAACGAACCCAACCCGATTATTCGTATTTAAAGGAAAATCGTACTAATTGTCTTGTATTTTTTATAGGTCGGCGCAGAGCGTTCGGTGTCCTTCGACAACGGAATCGATGGCTCGGTGGCCGAGGATTGCTTCTTCGCGATGCGCGCCTTCAGCCAAGGATACACGTTCAACTTCATCGAGGGCGAGATGTACGAGAAGTCGCCGTTCACGCTGCTGGACTTCTTGCAGCAGAGGAAGCGCTGGCTTCAGGGCATCCTGCTGGTGGTGCACTCCAAGATGATACCCTTCAAGCACAAACTGCTGCTGGGCATCAGTGTCTACTCGTGGGTCACCATGCCGCTGTCCACGTCGAACATCATCTTCGCGGCCCTGTATCCCATTCCCTGTCCAAATCTGGTGGATTTCGTGTGCGCCTTTATCGCGGCCATCAATATCTACATGTACGTCTTTGGCGTCATCAAGTCCTTTTCGCTGTACCGCTTCGGATTGTTCCGATTTCTGGCCTGCGTGCTGGGTGCGGTGTGCACGATACCCGTGAATGTGGTCATCGAGAATGTGGCCGTCATTTGGGGCCTGGTGGGCAAGAAGCACAAGTTCTATGTGGTCCAAAAGGACATGCGCGTACTGGAGACTGTCTAGGATATTGCGGAGCTGGAAGAGGGAGTCATCAAGTAGCCTCATGGTCATCATATCGCCCCTTAAAAAACCAAAAGAAACAATGCAAAAAGCAAGATAAATTTCGCAAAATTAGGCCAGATTCAGTGTGGTTGTCCTGATTAACTTGATTTGTACATTTTCTAAGCATAAGTCTCACCCACCCAACCACAACCCACACACCTGCACAGCACACCACACAACCGCACACCCCACGACCGCATATAATTGTTGTTTCGTTCTAAAGTCATTATCACTCATATTATTGCCAAATAAAAGAGAAAAGAAAGCGGAGAACGGAAGGATGTTCAACCCAAAAGAACAAATGTTACAGACAACGTCTTTTAACGAGATCTATGCAAATGCACCACTCACCAGCAAACAACATTAGGGGAATTATAACGATCCGGAAAAACCACACACAAAACTCTCCATTAAGTGTAATTTCATTATATATATTTTTTTTGTATAGTCTGTAGTGAAAGAATGCGCTATATTTATATAAACATAAATATTGTATGTATATTGTAGACTTATTATTATTATTACGATTATTTAAAAAATGTGTACATTGATGTATTGTAAATTGATAATCTGTTAAATATCATTCACACCGAAGCCAAGATAAAGCGAAGCACACTTGAATGTTTAGACTTACGAACGTACTTACATGTGCAAATGTTGGGTGTACTTTTTGCACCACCCCAGGGTACGCAGTCCCGGGAACCCAGAGGATCAGGATCGAGGTTTTTCCGCATCTGTCGTGAGAAATGAATGTGGTTTGAATGATATGGTCGTGATTTGTGAGAGGCCCTGCGTCCTCACAGGGCCCCGTCGAATTTCTCTGTTCTTTACTCTTTTAGTACTCTGTATTAGTCCACCTTTCCTTGTTTCTCTTTTTGCCACTCTGTTTAACTGTTATCGGTGCTTTGCAACCCACGCCCAAAACACACCTCCCGAGAATATGGAACACGTGCATTGCAACCACCTCGTAAATCCCAAAAGGGCGCACACACACATTAAACTGTTATGAAAAAAGAACCAAATACAAAAACAATAAAATGTCAAAAATATTGTACGTCATTTGTTTGGTGGTCTTCGGGGTCATTAGCCAGATAAAGGAATAAAACGAGGGGAAAGTGTAGTACAAAAATGTAGTGGTTTATTCGGCAGCAACTAGTTCAGTTTGTCGCTATTCTAATATATTTTTTATTACTAAATCTATAGTTTTGGGGTTAGAACTTGCCTTCTTTCCATCAAAAAAACATTATGTTCCAATCAAAACATCAGTATTATCACTCTCCTACATTATGACCTGGCTCTGGGCTCAAATTTATTAGTTCTTAACTCCTTGGAAGTATGAGTTGTCAAGGAAGTCGTATACCTATCTCTCTCGTAATCATGCCTCCATATCCTTAAATGGCATAAATATTTAATGAATTGGGATGTACAAAAATCGGTGAAAGAGTGTAAGTTGTCATGTCTGCCTATCAAATCAGTTGCAGACCAAAATACATGAGTGCAATTTATTGGATACTATATTGGTACATTATAAAACGCGGATGGGTAATACAGTCTTGGATGAAATGGATTCCTTGATGAGCATTTCCTAAACGATAACATAACATATTATTAACGAGACTTATCTAGCTAAAACGAGACGAGCTGGCGGCATCTGCGGACTCTTTTCTGTTCCTCGCCTCCTGTTCCACTTCTGTTTCCCGATTGACCACATCCGTACGCATGTTTGTATTATGCTTTCCTCCGGTCTCAGAAGAACTTCCGTTTGGGCGTGGCAAACGCCAGTCCCGACATTCTGCAAATTGAAAACAGAGACTTGCATTGCGAACGAACAACATTAAGGATTCTTGCCCACCTTGCTAACTTGGGTCCGTTAAAGTCTTCCACTCCGTTTAGATTGCTCAGCGGCGTGGGTGGGGCCATCGGAAGGTCCTGAATGGGTCGCTTCGGCGAGACCGCCACCTTGACGGCCGTATTCGGCGTGGAGCAGTTTACGGGGTTCTCCTTGGTGGTCTGTTCCTCATCGTCAGCATTGTAAGATCCTTCGTCGTCCTTCCCAGCATCCTCCTTGATGTCCATGGCTGTCTGACCATCGCCCTCGCCGTTTAGCGGCGGCTGACCCTTGGCATTCATGGGATTGAGGCAGTGGCTCATACAAACGCAGCTCTCGGTGCATCCACTGTTGCCCACAAAGCAGCCGCACCGCTTGGTGTTGCACTTGGTCCGACACTTGCAGCTCTTGCAACGCTTGCCATCCTCTGCGGCGGTCGTCGAATTCCGCGATTGGATGGATGCATTGCCATTGGCGGCTGTCGTCGCATTGATGTCCTGGCTAGTGGTCACATTGCGGCCGGAGTTCGACTGTTGTCTCTGCGGTGAATTCAAAAAAAAAAAAACATTAGTGTAGGACTATTTATACATATGTAGAGGCTTAGAGAACAATATGTGTGCATGACCTTAAACTTACCCTGGATTTCGATTTCGAGGGCACCCAGTCGGGATCGTCGCTAAGGTCGCTCAGTAGTATGGTTTCGTTGCCTTCCACTACATGCTCACTTTCATCGAGATCCTGGAGCTCAACCTTTGGCACCTCGGCCTTCGCCTTCGTGTTCGCCCTAAGTTTGTCCAGCTCTTGCTGCAGTGCCTCTCGGCTGCTGAGCAACTCTTCGAGTATCTGCTGGCGTTCCTGCTCCTGCTCCGCCGGTGGATGACTTTCAGCCGATCTCTGGTTGGCCGTCCTGATCAAAACGGCCACCTCTTCCTCGTAGGCGCGCTGCAGGGCTAGCATTTTCTCTTCATGTTCGGTTTGGACCAAGCGCAGGCGTTTGCTTGCAGCCTCCTCTTGTTGTTGGGCCTCCAGCAGCTGTGCGCGCTGCTCATCGAAAGCTGTGCGCTGCTCAGTGAGGCTGGCCGCGTGCTCGCGTCGCTGCTGCACCAAAGTCTTTAGGAGCTGCTTGCTTACAGCCCGGGATTCGCCAATGCTTTGGACACCCTCGGCCAAGGAACGAATTCGACTATCCAGGTCGGTGGGGCAGACTTTCTGCTGAAGATCGGCGATCTGGGCGTTGCGCATTTCGAGCTCCTCCTCGAGATTGGCCAGCAGACGAGCCTGCCTCTTGGCCTCGGCAGGATCATTGGTCTTCTCCTGCTGCAGAAGATGATAGTGATTGTTGATCACCGCCCGGTCCTCCATCAGTTGCTCCAAACTGTGCTCGGCATCGATAAGCGAAAGTATGATCTCCAGTTCACGGTCCACCCAGCAATCGGTCTTCGCATGGGAGTTGGAGGAGCCTGCCGCCGAGCCACCGTGATCCTTGGCGTACTTCTGGCGCTGAGCCTGCGCCGAGGCCTGGCGTTCGAGGGCGTCCTTCAGCCGCTTATTGGCAGCCAAAGCCTCCTCGCACTTACGTTTCAAAACCTGCCTCTGCTTGGAGTGCAACGTCTGTTGGCGCACAATTTCCGACTGCATTTTGCGATCCTTGCTCTTCAGCTGAGTAAGCTCCTTCTCGCGCACCATCTTCCATTGGCGGAACTTCTCTGACTCGCCGCGCATTGCCCGTATGAGCTTCACCTTAGACTCCTTCATGGCCCTGATCTCACCACTCAAATTCTGAATCTTCTCGCGCTCCTTTTCCCGCATCTTCAGCATGTTGGCCTGGGTGACCAGCTTGCGGCGTAGTTCGGAGATCTCCTGCTCCAAGAGCTGCAGGCGCTTTCGTCGCTCCTCGGCTATTTTGGCTGAAGTGTCCTTGTTCTTGATGTTACGCAGCTGGTCCATCAGGTCCCGTCGCTCTGCCTCCAGGTCATCAATCTTCTGGTTGCACTGGCGCAACTTGGCATCCTCGTCCTCGGACTCCAGCCTGCTAAAGTTGCGAATGATGCGCTCGTGCAGCTCCTGCTTGAGATCCAGTTGGCGATTGATGTTGCGCAGTTCGCCAGCGAAGTTCAGTTGCTTGTTCGTGAACTCTTCCGCGTGGGAATGTATCATTTCGTGGACTTCATCACCACCGCTCGAGCCGCCGTTCTCCTCCATTTCGGAATGGGAACGACTGCTGAGCTGTTGGCGCGTCTCCTGACCCTGGGTTTCGAGCTCCACCTGAGTGCGCTGCAACTCATCGTCCACTAGGCCCACCAGTTGGGTGATTTCGCGCAGTTGGTCGTTAGCATCTGGATCCTCGGATCCGGATCCCGATTCCGCTGCCCTCGGTTTCTGCGAATCCAGTTTGCTTTTAAGTAGCGTCACATGACCGCGGAGTTTGTCGTGAGCCTGCTCTGCGATGTGGGCACGCATTTCCTTCTCGGTGAGATCGACCAGGGCGTGAAAAAGCTCCTGTTGCAGTTTCCTATTCCTGTCCTGCAGGCTGCGTACTTGCTCTTTGAGACGCTGATTCTCTGCAGCACTGACCATGGAACCAGCTAAGGACTCCTCGCTGGAAATGGGACCCAAGCCGGCCGCTCCCACGGCGCTGGTTATGGAGGTGGTCATCTTGCCGCCCGCCAGTAGTTCCACACGCAGCTTCTGGATAATATCCTTCAGCATATTGACCTCCGCCGCATGCGGATCGAGATTCACAACTGGTTTGTTCTTGATTTGCAAAGCCCGGTCCGCATAGCGCAAGGTGCTCAGAGTCTCTGCCACATTATAGTCAGCCGGGCTAACGCAGGCAATTATCAAGGTGATTGAATTGCCTCCCAGCGAGTCCTGCAGCAGGCGTGTCAGCTTGGACTGGCGGTAGGGTATATAGCCGGCGGCCTGGCCAGCTGAAAGATCGATAATTTATTTGAGGGAGCAGGACGGGCCGACCTAAGTACTTACCTCCCAGGGCATTGATCACATTGCCCAAGGCCAAAAGACCTTTGTTGATATTAACGCCCTCCTTGAAGCGATCCCCGCTGGCCAGGGTCTTCGAACAGCGTTCCGAGCCAGCCAGATCCACCAGATTGAATCTGGAAGTAGTGACCGATTGTCTGCCGATAATGTGGTCAAGAAAGAATATGATTAAGGATCCTTGCAACGGAACTCCAATCCGACTTACTTGCCATCCAGCTTGGTGGCCACTAGGGTCAATGTGAAGATGGCATGGGACCTCGAAGAGGTCTCATTCATTGCCGTGGCGGCCACAGCCCGTCCGGAGGAGCCGCGCATCAGATGATCGGTGACCTCCTGGGCGGATTTGACCTCCAGTTCGGTGAGACCCGGCATGACCACCCGGTTCTTGACCTCCCTGATGTCCACGGTCGCCTTCTCGCGTTTTTGCGACGAGAACAGGTCATAGAACTGCTCCTGGTATAGCTCCACAAAGGAGCAAGTGACCGCGAAACGGTATTCCTCCCGCATTTCCTCGATGGCCTTGAATATATCATGAACGGCGCGGGGTATGACGCCCACATGATCGTCCAGCACTCCGTTGAAGGCCGTGCCCATGGTGTAGGTCTTGCCAGAGCCCGTCTGTCCGTACGCGAGGATGGTGACGTTGTAGCCGTGCAGCAGCTTCTTCACCTTGCCCTGCACGCAGGTCTCGAAGAGCTCCTTCTGTGTGTCTCCAATGTCGAAGACATAGTTGTACGTGTAGGCCTCGGTCCGGTTTACCGTGACCTGTGGCGCTCCGTCCGACGAGCGCTCCACGGCAATCCGACAGCCGCGATCGATCTCGGATTGCACCAGGGGGCGCACGCGCAGGACCACCGCCACGGAACTGGGATCCTCGCTGGACATCTGCGGGATCCCAAGGGGTTAACCATCCGCTGACCATCTTTGGCGCCATTTGACGCCTCCACTCACCTTTTTTCTTTAAGCAGGAGAAACTAGGAACTCAAAGCACCGCGGTTGCCCTGGACAACTGACAATTTTGGTTTGATCTAGAGCTCGATGGAATGTGGGTCCTCCACGGGAAACCCGGTACGTAGGCTACTTTCGGCAATTTCGGTCTTTGGAGCCTAAGCTAAGGAATGCGACGCTAAAACGAACTTATGGCTGCCAGTATTTTTCAAAAATGGCGGAGTTATCCATTGTTGACAGTCGAAGTGTCGATGGGTCGTAGAGGTGTCGATGTGGCTAGCTTCCGGCTACTTTTCTTAAGTCAGTCCTGGCAGCGCATCACTAAAAATAAAACTAGTGCTGATTCGTTTGTTTCCAGTGTTGAAATTAAAGTCGATGATGGGAGAAGCCTAAATTAAAATAAAAGGGAGTGGTAGTTTGTTAGTTAAATAGAGTGCGGTATTTACTATTAATCATTTAAAAGGCAACCGGGGTACCGACACAAAGGGCCCCGGCAATTTTACTTGGGAGCTCGACTACATACTCGGCAAATTTACATACTTGGAAGTTCGTAACTCCAGGGTGTACCACAGTACGTTTTATCAATGCCAGCTGGAGGTTAAATTCGGAACTAGAATCATATTAAACTTTCCGCATTGTGTAAAATTGTATTATATATTTAAGCTATGTACACTAATGCTACACTAAGCTGGCCAAGAAAAGGTGCATTGCCCTTAAGCCAAAAATTTTGCTTTTAGCTGTGTTTAACTTTTAAATTCGACCACAAAACGTTTTACAATACTTATGATTAAAAAAATGGAAAATGGAAATATAAGCGAACTTAAAATTAGAAACCATTGTCAGGGGAAAATAGCCAAATTGCCTAAAAAAAAAATCTAACTTTTTCCCGCCACTTTTAAAGATAGCCCCACATCACTGAAGTGTTATCGCTTTTTTGAACGCGCTTGCAAATATCGGGTCGCTACACAACAAGACAAATTTCTTCGCAATAATTGGCAAAAGGAGGAAAGGATCAGGGCGCAGGACATGGAGGACTCAGCGACGCATTCCGTAGTGCTACGGGAGGCGTTCCTCGGCAATGGGAACGGGAGCGACGGCGTGGAGGCCATCCAGTCGGCCATTTTAAAAGTGCTGACGCGGGTGACCCGCTTCCAGGTGCGTGTCCAGAAGCACATCGACGACAACTACACGGAGTTCATGCCCAACCACACCTCGCCGGACATTTTCCTGGAGGAGTCGGCATCCCTGACCCGGGAGATCCTCGATCTTCTCGAGACGGTGGGCAGAGAGGGACTGGGCGCCTTGGAGGAGGCGAATGACAAGTTGGCCAAGAGCGAGAAGCAGCTGCGGGAGATCCTTTTGGGTCTGGCGGTCAGCGAGCATGTGCTCAAGATCGACGAGTTGTTCCAGTGCGTAGAGGACGCCAAGGCCATCAAAGATTACCTGGTTATCCTGGACCTAGTGAGTCGTTTGAGAGCCTACATCTATGGCGACGATGCTAGAGAACGAGACGGGGACTCGCCGGTGGGCTCGCAGGAAGTGCGACGCGTCTTCCAGTTTCTCGATTGCTACGAAACCATCAGGGTGAAGTACCACGTCCAGGCCCACCTGCTGCAGCAGAGCCTCCAGGAGCGCTTCGATCGACTGGTGCAGCTTCAGAGCAAATCGTTTCCCACATCGCGATGCGTCACTCTGCAAGTCAGCCGGGATGAGGCGCAGCTGCAGGAAATCGTACAGGCCCTATTCCAGGAGTCGTACAATCCTGTGCGGCTCTGTGAATTCCTGCTGGACAACTGCATTGAACCGCTGATCCTCCAGCCAGTAATGGCGGAGTACAGCGAAGATGCCGACGGTGGCTCCAACGTCCGCCTGTCCCTGTCCTATGCCACCAACAAGCCCAGCTCCATACAGCTTCGTCCGAGCTATAAGCAGGTTCTGGAGAACTTCCGACTGCTGCTGCAGACGCTCTCTGGAATCAACAGCAATGTGTCCAACGGGCAACACGTATTCAGCATTATTGGTGATCACGTGAAGGATAAGATGCTGCAGCTGCTGGTAAAAGAATGTCTAATACCAGCAGTGCCCGAAACTATGGAGGAGTATCAGTCCTCCACGCTGTGCGAGGATGTTACCCAGTTTGAGCAACTATTGGCAGACTCGTTCATCATCAATCCAGAGCAGGATAGGGCGCTGAGCCAGTTCGTCGAGCAGTACGACACCTTCTACCGCAATCGACTGTTTCGTCGAGTTCTGGAGACGGCCCGCGAAATCATCCAGCGGGATTTGCAGGACATGGTGCTGGTGGCTCCCAACAATGGCTCCACCGAAGTGGCCAGCGATCCCTTCCTCTTTCCACGCTGTATGATCTCCAAAAGTGCACAGGTAGGCCAGGGTCCTAACTAAATATATGATTTTTTTTCCTCATTTTATAATTGGCATTCATTGGCAGGACTTTGTCAAGCTGATGGACCGCATCCTGCGTCAACCTACAGAAAAAGTGGCCAAAGGCGATACTGATCCTCTGGTCGGCGTCATTTCCGTAATGCTGCACACCTATATCGATGAGGTGCCAAAGGTGCACCGCAAGCTGCTCGACAGCATTCCACAGCAGGCTGTACTGTTCCACAACAACTGCATGTACTTTACCCACTGGATAGCTCAGCATGCCGATAAGGGCATCGAAAGTTTAGCTGCGCTTTCCAAGACGCTGCAGTCCACCGGCCGGCAGCATTTCCGGGTGCAGGTCAACTACCAGTCTTCCATTTTAATGGAGATCATGCACGACTTTGAGTTCGAGAGCCCGCACACGCTGGGCTCCGGTCCCTTGAAGCTGGTCCGCCAGTGCCTTCGTCAGCTGGAGCTACTGAAGAACGTGTGGGCCAATGTGCTGCCCGAAAAGGTGTACAATGCTACCTTCTGCGAGCTGATCAACACCTTTGTCGCCGAGCTGATCCGTCGCGTGTTCACGCTGCGCGACATTTCCGCCACGATGGCCTGCGAGCTGAGCGACCTCATCGACGTGGTGTTGCAGCGGGCGCCCAGCCTCTTCGGCGAACCTAATGAAGTGGTCCAAGTGCTCTCCTGGCAGAAGTTGCAACAGCTGAAAGCCATGATGAATGCCTCCCTCAAGGAGATCACGGAGCTGTGGTGCGACGGCGCCGGACCGCTGACCGCCAATTACAAGTCGGAGGAGGTAAGACACCTCATCCGGGCGCTCTTCCAGGACACAGATCGCCGGGCGAAAGCCATAACGCAGATTGGATAGGTTTTTGGATTGGATAGTTTTCTCACAGTTTAGCGTACGAAATGGAACCTGAAGAAATAGCGCTCCTAAAGATTTGTTTCGTGTGTCTTTATACAAACCCGGTGAAGAGTTTTCACCACAATTGCCAAAAGAAATTTATTTCGACAGTCATGCAGGAAGATTTCTAGGTAATCACCTTGATGGTTTCTTATTTTTTGAATTGTAAATAATGAAGTTATAGGTTATCATTGTTTTCAATTTGCGATTACTTATTTTAACCACAACATTTGTTCCGATCCACAACACACAAATCTATCTTAAGTTTTATTTTAATTAATAAAAACAATAAAAACCCCATTAGTGCACCTCTTGTCGGGCCTGGAGAATGAGCAAAAACAGCTGCTCGGTAAGTAGTCTATGGTCCCGGCCATGGGTGACGGTGAGAATGCGCTGGGCCTCCTCCAGATGGTGCAGGGCCTCCTTGGAATGGCCCTCGTACAGCTGGATCTTGCCAATCTTCATGTGTAGCAGGCCCAGCAAAGGGTTCCAAGGGCCGTGGTACTTTCGGAACCCTGGCAGCAAGCGTTGCCCGTAGTCCAGGGCGTCGGACCACTTGCCCACTTCAATGGATGCTTCAAATGCCGCGTCCAAGGTCTTCACATACCAAACATTCAGGGGATGGAGCACGCCAGTCTGTTTATCCAGGCACACCTTGCACACATCGAGATCTAAGGAGTAAATGAGTTTAAAATCGATCACATCAGTAGCAACTCTTTCCCAATGACTCACAGGCCACGTCCTTCATGTTCTCCAGATTGTGCTGGGTCAGGGCCATTGCCTCGTTGAAGGCATTCCTCAGCTTGGGACTGATCCCTGCGTCGCAGCGCGGGCAGTTCGTGCGATCCACACTGATGCCCACGCCACAGTTGCGATTGGGACAGAGGGCTGCCAGCATCTCCTTCGACTCCTTGGCATCCGTGCACTTGGTGCACACGCAGAGGAAATAGTAGTGCTCCTTGAGGTCCAAACGCCTCTGTTCCGGCGTATTAAGCAGATCGATGTAGCTGATGAAGATCTTGGACCAGTCCAGGCACTCCATATCCTCGATCGCATGGATGTGCAGCTCGTTGCCCTCGAAGGTGGCCACCGCATTCGGCTGGCAGCTGTGGTCCGTAATCGAGACGCCCAAATATATGGCCGTGGCGATCGAGTTCATCTCGGCGTCCAAAATATTGAAGCCATTAGTGATGAGCTGCAAGACCAAGGTGGGAAAGGAAGAGAACAGCATGAGCACCCGCATATCTGTGCGCCGGGGAATGTGAACCATAGCCCTTCTTAGATGATCAACTGCCTGGCAGAGCGCCAGAGGCGAGCAGCGAAAAAAATTGATTGCTATCTAATTTAGGCGACCAGGAGCGGCTGCAGGTGAACCAGATTTAGCCATGGTGGGACCCATCACCTTGGTAGAGCCATGGATCTCCCGCGAATCCGCTCCTGCCTTCTCGCACAGGTGCCTGTCCACTTACACGACCGTAAATGCTCATCAGTTCCGTCTTGTTTGGCACCGTGCTGGGACTCTCGGCCATCATATCGCTGAGTACTGCATGCAGAGAGTCCAAGTGCTCCAGCCGCATGGGATCGTTCTTGATTTCGTGGTAGTCTGTCAAGGATTAACCGGGGATTAGCAGGGCTTAAGCCAAGGACAGTTGGGGCTCACCCACGGGACATGAGATCGCGAAACTTGCGGGAGCCGTGTTCGGTGTAATAGCCTCGGATCAGATCGCCTCCGTGCTCCAAGCGCAGAATCAAACGGCAGAGCATTCGGGCGGCATCGGGCACAACCCGCGGATGCACATTCTTCAGGAAGGGGCACTCGTGCTTGTGCTGTGCCCAAGCTTGCATCTGGCAGGAGCGATGGCAGTAGGACACATACCGGCAGTTTGAGCACTTCAGCACCTTGGTCCTGCGAGGGGAGATTGTGGATTACATTGGATGCCACGGAAGCGGCAGCACATGGCTAGACTCACGCCTCCAGGCAGTTGTCGCAGCGCTCCCGGCGATACTGGGACTTCAACACGAAGGCAAAAGGCTTCTCCGTGAGAATCCGCTGGCCCCTCTTGATTTGCGGAGCCGGATGCTTCCCGGTTTTGGATTTTGGCGACGACGCGGGTGCGACTTTGGACGAACTACTGGCCATTTCGACTTTCGCCTGGGGGCCCGTCTCGCTGACGACTGAAAACTAGCGCACACCTGAAGATCAAAAATATTGTTTCGTTTCGAATGCTTTTTGAATATTTTGCGGCATCTGATCTCTATTTTTAGCCGCAAAATAAAGCAAACGCCAAACAGTTTACGCAAATCGCCGCAAACACAGAAAAGCCAAAACAAAAAAGCACTCGCTGGCGTTGCCAGATCGTCGGAGGCTCGCTGCCCACAGTGAGCACCAAGTATATTGTACAAACAAGAAAACCGCCGCGAAAAGGGTTTTACTTATCGTTTAAAATTGATATATAAATAAATATATTTGTTCCAACTCGTTGAAAAGGTTTCTTGGAATATTGAATGATGTACAATGTACATTGTAAACTGATATTTACATTTATCTATCGCATGTTTCATTTATTTATTCTTTTTTAAAGCCGACTAACCATTGAACGAAATAAATAAATAATAAACACCTGAGATAAGAACATATTTATAGTGCACAGCATTCCAGTTTAAAAATGAGGGAGATAGCTATATTCCTGCCAGCCAAAAAGAGGTTGTGTGTATATCTTAGCATACTTCAGTTGTTCTAGGGTGCTTGGCAAGGATCTTGATGAACTGAACGTATAAATCCAGACAAAAGCTTCGTCCGGGCGGTGAGGGATAAAGAACTTCGAACTCGGTGCCCCGGAAGGCAGTTTTTACGGTTTATTTGTAGCAAACTTATATAGCATAGGGACAAATTGTGTGATTGATCCGTACGAACTCCTATGAGCAGTAAACGCGGGTATGGATTGGGAACGGGACGCGGACGAACTAGTTGTTCTGCGGCTTGGACCACTCCACACTGAGGATGAGATGGTCGTAGCCGTGGCCATTGAGGATCTCGATGGCGGCGGCCGCGTCCTTGCGCTGCTTGAAGTGCACGTAGGCGAATCCCTTGCAGAGGCCGGTGTTCTTGTCGCGGGCCAAGTACATCTTGCTCTGCGGCCCGATCTTCTTGACCAGCTCCTCGAGATCCGCCTCGGTCATCGACTCCGACAGATTGGATATTCTGATGGCGGCCGTATCGTCGCGGCCGCGCATTCCCAAGCCGCCCTTTTGGCTGTCCTTCAGGAACGGCGGCACATACTTTCCGGACTTGGGGGCATCCACGGCGGCTGCCGCGGCGGCCGAGGCCTTCTTCTCCATCATGTTGGTGTCCATGGCGGTGCCCTTGTACGGGCAGTTGACCGACCAATGCTCACCGTTGCAAATACGGCACTTGGCAATGTTCTTGGTGGGATCCAGCAGCGGATCGTTGGCCTTCTCGTCCTCCTTGGAGTTGAGGAACTGCATGATGATCTCCTCGGAGACCATGGTCGTCTGGGAGTTGGGGCCGGGCTTGTCGTTCTTCGACTCACCGAACTTTGTCCAGGTGCGTCGCTTGGCCACCGTCTTGGGCACCACCTGCTTGGAGATCTTGTAGGTGCGCACCACCTTGGTCTTCTTGTCGTCCTTGTTGTACTTGTACTCGGTCACGTACTTGTGTCCGTTCTCCACGGTCTCCGTCGTCGGAGGCAGTCCGCCGTAGTCCAGCTCCACCTCATCCGCCCAGGAGGATTTGATCGTTTCAACGCCCGGCATCTGGAAAAGTTCGAGTGCCAAGTAAGTGGGGCTGCACGGGGCACGGCTGGCGGTGCACTCACTCTGTTTTGGGATGCGAATTCTCTGCGAGATTGGAAATGCAAATTTCGCCACGAGTTAAGCGGATTGGAATCAGCAACACGAAAAGGCAGGGTTGCCTCTTTGCAGACCAGGGCTGGCGGCGGCGAAAGCGTGTTGCGAAACGCTCGAATATTCATGTGTATATACCAAAAACATACCGCACGGTGTGGTATTTTTTGCACACACTTAAAAGTTTGCCTGAAACACATGGTCATACTATTAATCAGCTGGTTAATTTAAACTACAATTAAAATTTCAATGTCAGTTCGTAATTAACAAGGATTGCTAAATTGTGGGGTTTGGAGGAACCCGGCAGCCTGAACAGTTAATTTTGACGTCAAGGCGGGCAATGAATTTGTAGGCACCGGAACCGAGTTTCCAGCTGTTTTCCGTCAGTGGGAACAGATGCCCACAAGAGATTACTTAATTCGGCCCTCTCCGAGAAACCGAAACACATTCCACTCCACACAAAGGGTGATAGAGTACAGTGAAGACAATGCCGGAAGACAAGGACCCTGGCCGGGCAGCGAGCGAAGCTCAGGAAACCGCCTTCCAGCAGCCCGCTAGGGATGTGGACATCTACCGGGACACCTTCATCCGCTACATGGGTGAGTTCCGATCTGGATTGCTCTGCCTGAACCGTCTTATCCGATTCGTGCTCCTGCCAGGCTACAGCAACGAGATCGGCGAGTCCTTCCGCCCGCTGGTGCCCAAGTCCTTCGTGGCCGCCTCCTACGGCATGGCCATCGGCTACGTCTGCACCGACACCTTCGACAAGGCGCTGCGCCTCCAAATGGACGGAGCATCCTCCCGAGAGGTGGCCATCAAGGGCGGCGACGTCTTCGGCTGGCAGATGCTGGCCTCCGTGGCCATTCCCGGCCTGGTCATCAATAGGTGGGTTCACGCGATAGTCTCGCGGACTATCTGCACCTAGGACCAGGGTACAGTCAGGAGCGGGAAATAAGATACGGGGCTACGTATCACTTTACTATCGGTTATGTCATGGTCAGCTTAAATAGTATCGTAGTCGGGTCGTTAAAATTGCACATGGATATATAGTAATCAGTGTCGCCAAACTGGTTAAATGTTTTAACGTACTATCATTCGATTACGGAGGTGGTGACTTCATCGCTTTAATATTCCCACTTAATATTTTCGAGGTGTTTTTTCCATTAACGCAGTCGATCAGCAACCGAGGTTTTCCCTTTTCAAATAATGAAAAATATGAAGTGCAAATAGAATCAAGTTATTGATATGTTCCCTTTCAGGATCACCTGGGCCACCAAAACCCTGCTCAGCCGAGCTCCGGTGGCCGTGCTGAAGACGGTCCCCACTCTGGTGGGCCTGGCCAGCATCCCGCTGATCATCCACCCCATCGACAGCCTGGTGGACCGCCTGATGGACGCCAGCTACCGCAAGGTCGTGAGGTAGTGAACGCTGCGCCGGATCGACCCCTCTACTACCCATTCGTTTTCCACTCCCCGGTGATAGCCCTTAGGAGCTAAGAGTTCGTATTAACTGTTGCAAAGCTTTAGCCCCAAAATCCACTCCTGGCGCGTGTTTCTAACTTTACATTTTGTTTATTGCCATTTGGGTGGAGGATATAGTGAAAAATTTACAACACGCTTTACAAAAATAATCATTTATACAAGACTGAGGCAACTGAGGTGGAATGCCGGCGTTTGGACCAAGCTCCTTGGGGAGCCCATCCTAGTTCTGCTCGTCATCGTCGTCGCTGTCGATCAGATAGGGACTGTCCAGGGCGCCCAGTCCGGCGGCCACGCCTCCTTCGTTGGCGGTCGAGAGCTTCGTGCGCAGCATGTGACCCGCCTGGTAGTTGTGCACTATGTGCTCGGCGTCCCCGATCACCACGCCAAAGATGCCCAGCTCGGAGACCATGTCCACGATCTGGGGCGGCATGTCGCCACCGGGCCGCACCATGTAGCCCTTGGTCAGCGGCGGGTGGATCAGGTCCATCAGGATCCAGGCAGAGCGCTCCACGCGCGACATTCGCTGCAAGAGAAGTCGTTGAAGATTGATTATAAGCTGTACATGCACTGCCACTAAAGGATTTTCGGAAACTTTGAACAGAAACCCCCTCCCCCAAGTATTTCTAGACATGACAATAAAGGTTCACAAAATATGTTGGTTACTGATTAGAAATACACCAATGATAAATCACAAAGCAGGAAGTCTCACCTTGAGGGCATCGGGTATGTCCACGCCGTAAACGTTGTTGCCACCTCCCTCGCGCTGGGGCTTCAGCACGAACCTCTCCGGGGTGCGCAGCGCCATCTCGTAGCTGGCGTTGCCCGCCTCGTTGTCGTCCAGCGAGTAGAGGCCCGTGAAGATCTTGCCGACCGCCTTGATCTCCTCGGGGTCGTTGATGAAGCGCTCGAGCACCGCCGGCTGGGCCAGTGCCTGCTGCACCTTCTTGGTGCCCGCCAAGTGGTAGTGGATCGAGGGGCACTTGATGGCCAGCGAGGTCTCCATTAGGTAGCGGGCATCCCACTCCGCCTGCGAGTGATAGTGTCCGGGCTCGTAGCCGGCTCGGAAATAGATCACGGCCACCTCCTGGGTTCCCCTGCGATGCGGAAAGCGTACGGTTAGAGGATCGTGTGTGTGGGGCGACCGCGAGGGTCCACCTACAGTAGCAGCTCCTTGGCCTGGCCCAGTTTGCCCTCCCGATGGACCTCGGTGAGGGTGCGACGCAGCACCTTGATGTGCGGATAGGTCTCGCGGATGTAGAACTCGTGGAAGCGCTGGTCGCAGATGTTGTACGACACATCCTCGATGATGAACAGGATCACGGCCTTCGGCTTGGCATAGATGTCCCAGGCCTTGACCATGCCATCGCAGAGGCCGGCCAGGGCGTTGTTATTGGGCATCTGGGGTTGGGTTACAAACATATTACTACTTTTGTCCAGGGTCCTTATCGATCTATCTTTTTTCGACACAATCCCAACGTAAAAAGCTTACATTTTAAAAATTCTTTTAAAAAATAAATAAAACGTTCGAGGCTCCAAAACTTTGAAAGATTTTGAGCTCCCAAATCAAAACTTTGATCGTAAAAAAATAGAATATATGGAATTGTAGCCATTTATATAAGAAAAAGTTATAAGCTTTAAACGTTAAGAAAACTATTCATTTTTTATCGAACAAACAAATTTTGGATAGTAATCCCCTCGAAATACTCACATTGTGCAGCTTATCCGCATGTCCCAGTTCGCTAAGTACAAATCTACGGGCGTAAAGGAGACGGGAAGAGCCGGAACGGAAAGACATAGATTAGCATAATTCCGTAGTCACTGGACGACCAACAACAGCAACAAACAACAACAAATGTTCGGGCAGATGGGGTTAATTACCGAGACCAGAACCGCAAAGGATTAGGGAAATTGTGGGATTGGGGTTACGTGTGAATGGCAGTAATGTTAAGCTACAGCGTGTGAAAGTGACGGGTAAAGCGAGAACCAACTGAACCACATGCAAAAACGAGACAGCAAACGATGGGACCTTTACGGGGTGATCAGTGATCAATGATCAGTGATCAATGATCAGTGAGCAGTGATTAGTAGTCAGTGATCAGTGAGCTGTGATTAGTAGTCAGTGATTAGTGATCAGTGATCAGTAATTAGTGATCTGTAACCAATGATCAGATAAGTGATCAGTGATCAGCAATTAGTGATCTGTAATCAATGATCAGCAATCAGTGGCTAGTCGTCAGTGCTAATTGGTTAGTGCTCAGCGATCAGTGATCCGTGATCAGTGATCAGTGCGTGCGTGAGTGGGTGGGAAGTGGGGGCATAGAAAGACAGGTGCTTTTTAGGTGTGTGTTTGTGCATTCGTGCGTCTGATAGAGAGAGAGAGAAGAGCGCTTAATACTTCTGCTGCGGCACCAATTGGGTGGCAATGCCAGCGAAACTGGAGGCCACCGTGTTGATCTCGACCTGCTTTATCGCACAGCCCTCGGACACGTGTGCCATATAGTCGGATCGCAACAGACCGATGCTATATGCCTGCAAGATGATCGTTATACAAGATATATACATTAGGTGCGTCCCTTAAGGTAGCTCTTAGCCGGTAAGCGATTAAAACTATTGTTCGTACATCTAGGTATGGTGTGATCCCCGTCCATAGGTCTTAAGTGTGGGATGGGAAGGTGCGGATATATACTTGTGTATTCAGAGGGAGGGGCGAGAAATGGAGCGCGGTGGTGCAGTGATCGATGCATTTCCCAATACTATTGGGACTACTTGGCCTGCTGCCTTCTATTTGCCTTCCCCTTCCGTCTGGGCGAAGACAGTTTCCATTACGATCTTAACTTATCGCTCAGCTTCGAGCGTTAGATTGTAGAGTGCCAATAGACCTACTCCAAGTCAGATTTATGATTGTGCTGTCGAGCGTATATAATGTGTCTAAACAGAACTGGATTATGATTCAGCTTCGGCAATCCCCATTCTGTTTCCATGTGACGAAAAGTGTAACTAAGCGCGGCGTAGCAGTTGTTTTTAACCATCCACACTTACAGCGGTTACTTTTTCTGTTTACTGAACATGTTCCGACCTAATCTGTTTAATTATGCCTGCGTCACCGCTGCTACGGAATAAATAAACAGAGGAAGAGCTGGTCCAACATTTCATGAGTCGAGGCATGCGAAAGTTCTAGGCATCAGACATGGTTCTTAGGGCCAAAACTCCATGACTGGATGAAAGCTGTACTCGCCGGCAAATTACTAGCAGTGTGCACCAGAAATGCGCCTGGCGATGGCCCTGTTATCGCCGCCTCCACTCTAAACAAACAATTAGCGGGCGTATCCGTATCAGTTGGCCCGTATCCCTATCTGCAACCCTATCTGCGGCCCAGCTGAGGCCCAGCTGAGGCCCAGCTGAGGCTCTCCATGTGGGGCCTCTGGCAGGCGTGTGTCTGGTCTACAAAGTATTCGAATAGTCGTCGAATGCTGGCCTTGAGACTTGGGTTTAATATCCAGGGAAGACTATGTTTACGGGGCTTGAAATGGTTCTGATTTGACTTTGATTGATTGGCCCGCTTCAGGGGTCCCAGAAACTTCTAGAGATTTAAAACCCCAAGGTTGTGAAATTCGTAGTTGGGGCTATCAAGGGGGAGGGAGATACAACTGACTAATGGTAATAATGTGTCATTTGAATAATGCCTAAACACTCTGGATACTTCACTCTACGATAAGCTGGAAAAGTGGGGCACAATCACTGGGGAAGATGGAGGTTAATAAGCGGGCAAGCTGCTACGGTTAGAGCGGGAGGAGCAGGGGGCAAGATGCGGGAGGCGGGATGCAGGAGTCGGAGGGCAAGAGCAGAGCAGATCGGATCAGGTGAAGAGCTGGCAGGAGGCAGGAGGCAGGTGGCAACAGGCGACAGGCAGCGGCAGCAACTCAAAAGTCTACGCAACGATCTCAGGGATTCAGGCATATTGTCAGCAAAAATGTAGCTGTGTTCATACATAAATACGCTTCTAAGGAACGAAATCAACTTCAACTGGGAACAAAGGACTTTACAAGCAACACACACAATAGCACACGCCATACACCATACACTTCATATAGCAAGTTGGATTTCGCGCTCGCTCTCTACTTTATCTTCAGTTAATTTTCATCACTTTTGATTACTACTTTAAATGGAACTAGGAATGACTCTAGGTTGTCATGAACGCAGTGATAAGAGAGGACTCATCACGAAACTTGGTATTGTAGAACTTTAGGTTTCCTTCTCAGGAGATAAATTAGAAATCCGATCTATCCTCACTGAGCAAAGCATAGTCTTCGCTCCAATCCAACTTCAAACCATAAGATCTTAAAATCGATTCGAGAAACGAGCTGGCTTCCGAAGCTGGGTTAGTGTGTGGTCTTGTGTGGTTAGGCAGAGGGTGCAAGCGATGCAGGGGTGCAGATGGGATGATCGGTCGCAGGAGGACTGGGTTTTACTTGGGGATGTTGCTGATGGTGGTGTGGTGTTGCAGGGGCTGCGTTCTGGGACTGTGGGTGTGGACAGCACCTTTGTATGGTTTTACTTGCTGGTCCCAAGTGGCCAAAGCCCGAAGCTATTGTATTGATCTCGACTTGCTTCCAGCAGCAGTAAGCGGATCGAATGCCGGTCGCCCTCCGCTCCCGCTCTCTGGTGGCCCGGCTCAGCTGGCTCTCCCTGTGCTCCTTCCGCTCCTCCTTCGCCTCCTCCTGGCTGCCCGTGCCAGCCGCAGCAGCAGTTCCGGCTCCTTGCCTCACAGCAGCAGCCGCATCCTCGCCAGCCGTCGTCCGCAGCGCCCGGGGCGACAGCTCCGGACAGCCGGACTCGAGCATCAGATCGCTGCGCAGCATCCCCAGCGATATTTTCTTCGATTTTCGGTTCGGATTCACACGGTTCGATTGTTTTTCGTAGCATAGCGATGCAATGAGTGACGGATAATGGAGCAACAAATTGTGGTTGAGATTGAGAGTTTGTACATTTGCGTGGTTAGGGTTTCTTTTTAGAGGGCGCGGTGATGTGAAAAGCACAAATTGTGAACTAAACCTTGCACACAGAACTAGTTTTTTACAGACTAACGTGGCTACAACTTGCTGGGCAAATCATAACTTGCAGATCCTTTCAATTGACTGATTTCTAATAACTTCTAAAAGCTCAAGAAACTAAATTTTTTAATTACAGCCAATATTTTAGTCTACTTTATAATTCACAGTCTTGTTTAAGTGGTTTTGGCTGTGCCTTGACTCTTAGTTCTGAGTGGATGGCTTTATATATATAGATAATCTCTAGCAGCAACCGATCCCATATATAATTATTAAAAATAATCACAACTTGTCACCTTTCTGGTATGATCGAAAATGCGATATGCAAAGATTAGGTTCTTTTGGACATGGAAAAGTTCATGAAGCTCGCCTGTGTGCTGGTTTCGTTGGGGAAACTAAAGTGAATCAAAGGGGGAGAGAGCGTTGGCAAAGGGCTAGCGTTTTGGGGGTCAGGGATGGCCTGGCCTACGTCGATTTACAAGCGGCTAACTGGGCAACCGACGATAGGGAGCTGCGGGACCGAGAGACTGCGGCACCGCGAGACCAGGATGCTCGCATAAATCACGCGAGATTAGCGACTACAACCAAGACTGTGGCCGGGCGATTTATGGAGGGGCGATTAGATTGCGACCGGGGGTGGAGGGGCCCAATAAATTCTAGCGAGTAACCCACTGGCTGCCTGTGGATGTGCTCCCGATGGGGATGAGGTGGATACGATGGTGGTACGATGGTGCAGGGCGGAGGATCGGAGACGGATGGACGCCGGCTGGCGGAATCTCACCTGGGTGAAGCCGTGCGCCAGCACCTTGCGGTAGATGTTGAACAGGCCGGCCGTGAACTCGTCCACCTTGATCGTCTCCGCCAGCGTCGTGGTGATGAACTCCTCGTCGTGGGCCACGTTGTGCATCAGCCGGTTGATGATCGGCTGCAGGGCCACCGCCTTCTCGAACTCCTTGCGCGGGAACGAAGAAGGCACCAGCACAAAGGGGGCGAACTGCAATTGATTTGGTTTAGTATGTTGATCGCTCGACTGTGGTCGGACCGCTCTAGCGTGCACCTCGTTCAAGGGTTTTTCTCTCACAGTTCAGTTTAATTACCCTAATTTATTATGTACATAAACATATACAAAAAACCTAAGACAAAATTGAAAAAAACCATGAAACGTCAACACCTTCATCAATCCATTTGAAGAGCAACCTTTTTCGAGAGCTACAAAAGTTGTATGAATCAACTAGCAATACCAACTCGTTTAAAAATAATGTTTAGCTACTATTAGGTCTCATTCAATAGCATTTTAAGCTAAAAAATCAAAGGGTGTACTCATTTTACATTAAAAGTTGCTTCCTCCGCCTAAACAACTTAATCTTTTCTCTGCCAAATAACTAAATAGCTACCCAAGTTGGTTTAAGGAGTCTCGCTTCTCGCTTACTGAAGGGTTAACTATCCTCCGGGGATACTATGTACTGTAAATCGATATTGCAAGTAGCTGGAAAGTGAGACAAACACCCCAGCGGGGGTCGAGTGGCCCTGGCGAGGTCCGACTGCACCACCTACGTTCAGGGAGTCCGGGCTGAAGGCGGTCTTCGAGCGCATGGCGGCGCCGTGCATGATGGCGTAGTCCTTAGCCTTGGCCGTCACCTCCAGGAGCTCCTCCTCCGGCAGCGGCAGCCGGATGCAGTTGCGTAGCACTGGCGTGTTGGCGTCGCTGGACATGATCGGACTAGGACTCGTTGGGGGGCTGCGACGGGGTCTGGGGGTCTTCGGATCGGCTGCGTCTGCAAACAGAGGGGAATGTGGCCGGTGTGAGTGGTGGCTGCGACCCCTGCCTTGCGCGGCTGTGTCTCACGGGTCTGCTGGTCTGCTCGCCGGAACTGCTCGCTGGGCACTGAGCAGGGGGCACGGAGCACGGCGCACCCAGCACTGAGCACTGCGTTCTGGGTGGTGCGCTACTCACCACTGGAACTGCGGAACTGGGGAACTGGGGAACTGCTGATAGCGGGTGCGCGCGGCCACAGGGGCAGTGGTTCTGGGCGGGGGCAGACAGTACTTGGTGGCGTGCCTGGCGTCGATTTGATAGCTATAGAAACTCCTATTCACACACTTTTGACTAACATTTTATTTTCCGAAACTAAAAACAACAAGTTTTTGGAGATGGCAGAGACACTGACAGGCACCACTCGATACTATCGTCACGGACCAGCTCCAGCTGGCGCTTTGCAGTACTTAAGTACTGGCGGAAATACCGCAGGAGGAGGTGTTTTCCAACACTGCGCGCTCTCGTCAAAGCTTTCATTGCTTTTTGAATTTAAGTTCTTAGTAGCAGTTCCGCAATTTAATTGATTGTTTACTAGCACACTCTATGGGATTGGCCAAGTGCCAAACCAATAAATAACAAATAATGCAAACGGCCAATGGCGGCTGATCGAAGTCTCTCCATTTTCAGTTGGGTTCATATGGGCTCTTGTTTTTTGGAACCTTCCCTGGCTGTTCCTGAAATATTCAAAGGGTTTTTGAGTGACAAGGGCTAGCACCGTCCACCTCACCTACCTTCGATCGTACTTTTCGCACCGCCCAGCCAAAGCCCCATATGAAGCGCAACTGATGGGGTCCGCATACTGTCCCACCGACTCCTTTTCAACTCCGAGGTGAAGTTCTGCGGGATGGGCGAAAGAGGCTTCCGGGTGGCCCGCCGAAGCTAGGACAGCCAGCTTCACAAGCAGAAGCGACAGCCATATTTCCGGTTCCATTGAGTAACTATTTAAACAATTAGCGCAGGCTCTGACCAAGAACTAGCTCCGCTCGTTCACCCATGCCCATGTTTATACGGGCAAAGCGCCCAAGTTGCTCATTTCGCCAGAATATTAATTTGACATCCAGCGCTTGTCCCCAGAAAAAGCTTTTTGCTGTGAGTCTCTGATGAAATGGGCGGGAAGTTTATTCGAACCAACAGTCGCGGGTCCCTTGAAATGTCTGTGCTTGTGCAAAGTTCAGCTGTTGCACTGAAGGCAACGCGTGGTACAGTGAGCCCCACGTGACGTGGTCTAAGTTCCCAACCCCTTGGGTCTGATCATCATTTCCGCGAAGGTCAGCGAGTGGGTCCAGTCGTTGTGGTGCCAGGAGCCCCACAAAATGCCATTGGTTTTGCCACCTCTGGAGCGGCCCTCCTCGTAGTACTTGCCGTTGAGCATGCTGCGGTTCGAGAGTCTCTGGATTAGTGTGCTCCACTGCCGGCTCCACTGCCGGCTCCCGGGCGTGCTTACCTCTGGGCGCAGCTGTGGTACCACCAGCCCCCGTACTCGTCGGCGGCGCAGTTGCGGCCGTAGGAGTCGTTGTCCCTGTCGAGGGTGGTGAACTTCCGGCGCTCGTGCAGCCGCAGGGAGTCCCCGGCCGTGCCTGCGTACGCACCCAGCGCCTCGGGGGCATGCGAGTCCAGCTCACTCCCGACCCTGAAGTCCCCGTAGTGGGCATGGCCGGCGGACCCGTCGATCTTGCCCAGCGCTACAAGGAGTTCGTGAGGCTGCTCCCGGGTCATGAGGTGCATCCGCTCCAGGCCGATAAAAAACTCTCCGGCCACACTGCCGAACCCCTCCTTGTAGTCCTGCCAGGGGCGGTCGAAGCTCTCGGAGCCGTCGAAGCGCTTCTGGATGGTCAGCCAGCCCTCCGAGCTGCAGGGCGCCTCGAAGGCACCGAAGGCACATCACCCTGTGATGTTGTAGATTCCAGCCGGTCCTTCGCGGGGACAAAGCGCCTTGGGCCTGCACTCCACGAGTTCTGCGGTTACCTCGTTTACCTGCTCGTCCTTCTTTTTGATCTCGGCCCTGGCTGCCAGCAGCGCACTCCGCAAGTGCCTGATGCGTGCCCGTTGGTCCTGATTTTCCCTGGTTTTTCCGGCCACCTGCTCTGCCATGCAGCTGAGCTGACTCTGCAAGTCCCTGATGGTTTCTGCCATGGCACTGACTTGGCCCCTCAGCTCCTCGCTGGAGTTCGCCCTCACGAATCGATCGAGGATGGGCCTCAGGACCCAAACGCGATATGAGCTGCAGGGGTGTTCCGCAGTGGAGCTGGCGGACTTGAGGAGGCCGAGCATGCGAAGAACGTAGCCAACACAACGATCGACAGCGCCTTCATCGTGTGGGGATCGCGACCTGTGGGGCTGTGAGTGAAAGGTGAACTGAATCTCTCCGTATTTGATGTGCATTCTTATAGGCACTTATAAGAACATGGCTTAACACTTTAACAACTTGTTTTACCGTCTTTGCTGATTTTATTGCTCTCTGCGCGCCCGTACTGAACTCACCTGATCACGCCGCGAAACGCCTCTTTTACGGTCCTCGTTTATATGTTTGTTTACGGAGCCAGTTTGAATTATCGGGTCATAATTTAACAGCTTCCTGGCGATTAAGTTCTATCTGAAACAGGTTTTTGGCGACGAGAGATTTGGCATAGGACTGGCCCTTGGGATACGCTCGGACCTGCTTGGTAATATTCGATCTCTTGGTCTCTGAGCATATTTTCGGTTTGATTTTGGCCCAAGCTCCAACAGTTTTGGCCCACCCAGAAATGAGTGAGATGGCTCAAGAATGTCGGTTTTTTGAATTTGAATTCCCAACAGCCGCCCCAAAACAACACGTTGTCCAGCACTGACCTGCACCCGCTGGGTTAGCGAAGACACGCACCCAGTATTTGATGGCTGCCCTTTGCTCGCATTTCGACACATTTTTGGTATTAATCCGCTGGCCTCGCCGGGTAAGAAGTTTAAATATTACGATAAAATCAAAGGCAGAGGAAAATGTAACCTTTCGTCGTTCTATTCAAAGAGACCAGTTAATCACTGGGATAAGTGGCAGCCCTACTTCACTTCTCCCAGTGATTCCCAAAAATACATTAGGATATCTTGAATGTTTACTCAAAGGTGGGTTTTAATAGAGAAACATTTGAACGATTGTTCTTCCCCGCTCTGGAGGTGCACTTTCGAAACTGTTTGAAAAGCGCGCGCCACCAAGCGTGCATAAGTACGCCCAGACAGCCCAGTTAAATCTAGTTAACCTATTTAAATAAAGTCCGAAAAAATATTAATGTGCAAAAAAATGTGAGTCGGAAAGAGAGCTCTGCATTTCCAGCGAATGCAAGATATTCACTTCCCACAAAATCGCCGCGCTCAGTTTATTCAATTTTTTCGTGGTGGGGCGTAAGAAAACGTAAGCAGGAGGGGGAGATTAAATATGTTCCTTAGGTATAGAGATGGAAAACATCGATTGGCATTTACCGACTCTTTGAAAACATCGATGACATCATTGTAAAGGGCACGTGCAGAAATCTGGTATCTTTTACTCACGGCAGCTTACGTCGCTCACGTAAGACTCAAAATACCGAAAAAGTGCGCGGTAACAGCGCCGCTTCGAACTATGTTTGACGTAAGCAAACGTAGGCCAGCGTAAGCGCTCGCGGCTGCGGGAGAGATGGAAGTCCGCCTGGAAAACATCGATAATTCGTTCGAACGTAGTAACGTAAGTGTCGGTAAAAGAAGGGAGACCGCCTCAACTGTAGATTTTGACAGCTCTGCTAAGAGGCATCGAAATCTAATAGCGGCAGAGGCGCCGCGCCGCTGCCCGTCCTTTTAATGCATCTTAACAGCGCTGTTAAAATCTAAAAGAGCGAGGTACCAGACTCTGCTCTTAGAGAGCCAGGGCTGGACGAATCATCGATGACCGATGCCACCATCGATGCCAGCTTCGATGACAATCGGTGTTTCCTCCATCCCTCTTCTTCGTTTTCATTCTCTCGATTTTCCCGAACTTCGTAGCTGGCAGCGAAAATGCAGCGCGAAAGCACACGGTGTTAAACAGTAAATAACGGGCGGCGGAGCCACTGCTGAATCAAGTAAATCGTGGATAAACACGCGGGCAGAGGTTCGGCGAAGCAAACTGCGTAGGGCGGTCGCTGGAAGCACGGGAAAGGCGAAAATTCAACGCTTCGAGTTAGCATCTCGTCTCCCCGATTCGCTCGTGTCTGTGTATGCGTGCGGGTGCGTGAGTGTAGGTGTGTTTTTTTTCCTCTTTGGTGTGTGTGAGTGTGTGTGCCTTTTTTTGTACACTGCGCTCTTTTTGTGGCAGACGGGCGGAAAAGGAGAAAAACCGAAGAGAGAGCTGCGGAAAATGAAAAGAAAATGTGAAAAGCCGAGCAGTTAATTAGGCGGCACCAGTACGAAGTGGAAACACGAAAAGGAGCAGCATCATTGGCAACAACAACAACGCAACAACGGCGGCAGCTGCAGCCAGCGACAACTACAGTCATGTGCGGCTTAACTGCGGCGCAGCGGGTTTAACAAGGCCGAAAGCCTGGAAATAGTTGACCAGAAGGAAAAACAGCGGCGGAGGCGAGCATAAAATAAGTGTAAGTTAGCCTTTTTATGCTTCTGTTTTTCTGTTTGGTTAGGTTGAAAAAAGAGAGCGGAGAGAGCGGAACTCGAGCGTCCAGCACTAACATGGCACAGCGTGCTGTTAGCGGTAACAGTGTGGCTGTTAGGCGCCCAGAGGCAAGCCAATTGGACTAGCCGGCATTTTAAAGTCCAATCGGACTGCGAGCATTTTATGTTTTTACTTTAAATTAAGTTGCAAACAGGACTACCAAACTAAAGGCCTAGCTAGTAACCTTGTTAAACGCCTTGCTTTGTAAGCAACGAGCTAAGTTTTCATTAATAATTTAATTTAAAGATTATCCTTCACTGCAGAAAGTGCCCTGCTAAATGCAAAAGTTCGTTGAGAGGTTCCCTTCGATTTGGCCAAAAGTTCCCTAATTGAATTTGCCAGGAAACTCTTCCAATAGCCTCTTCCGTGTGGCATTTACACATTTCCCCCCTTTGTACTGGCTTGTCGTTTTGTAATTACTTAATTAAATATACTTGAAGTGTTAATTGACGATTTTAAAATTATAATTCAATTTATTCTTATTCCATGCATTGGCTCTCTTTTCGCTCTTGCTCTCTCGCTCGCTGCGAAATGCGCGCGCCCTCTCCTTCTCTGGCTCTCCCTCTCTTCCGTTTCGAGTTTCAAAAAGCGACGCCAAAATAGCAATAAAAACAACAACGCAACAGCGCCGCGAAAGGTGGCAACCCTGCTGCCGTTGCACTTTTAACACCCAACCGCCCACCGTTTTCGCCGAAATCAAATACAAAGGAAAGGAGGAAAACCCAAACAGCTGTTTTTTTTCTACTCGGTTTTGTCTGCATGAAGATGGGTTTTCCACCAACTCTCGCTCTTCCAGCGATCTTGCTTCTCTGCTTTTTGGCCTTGCACTCGTTTTCCTCTGCCCACTCCATTCGTCTGACAACAAAAACACCCCCGATCCATTGTTTTTGTTTATTTCGCAAGAATTACGGCACTGCAAGGCGAATTTGTTGGTAAACAATTGCATATGCAGCCAGCCACAGTGGATGCCCGCAAGCATGGACAGTAGTCCACTGTTGGGAATGGCAAGAACCTCTTCTGGCAAATCGTTTTCAGCACCCTCAATAGAGTGTGCTGCACACCGGGTACTATCGGAAAAATAGATCGCTTAATCTACAGACTGGGCGAAAATAGAAAATGTAATCTGCAGCCACTACAAAAATAGAACGTGAACTTTGGAAGCTCTATCAAACTAAACAATGCATTTTAGTGGGGGCTCACTATGGGGCTTAGAAGTATAAAAGGAGAACAAATTCTACGAATCGGGAACAAATAAAAGCAGTGTGTACATAAGTCGAGAGGGGAGGGGTTTTTTGATCCTTGTTAAACTGCAGACCAGAACAATAAGAAATGTAAACCAAAGTAACGATTATAAAAATAGACACCTCGACCGGTAGTTGCTATCAATACATAGGTCGCATCAGACCGAAGGAGCGATCCTCGTACAGGGACTCCCCTTGACCTCGAACCGCCCGGTTCCGGAGCTTCTCTCGCCGCATTCGCTGTTGTTGCCGGCGTCGCTGCCTGTAGAGCTCCAGGAGGGCTTGGCAGGTGCCACTGTCGTGGCCATAGCCGCCACACCCACCCGTCTTTTGGGGCGGCGGCGGCAGAGCACCCCCCGTCCCAGCACCAGCACCTCCCCCGCCTGCACCGCCCAAGGGCAGGAAGTTGCTGGAGGACACCTTTTGCTTGGCCTCCACGGCAGCGGAGGCGGCTCGACAGGCCGCCTCCTTCACCTGCTCGTACTCGGACCTGGCCTGCGCCATCTGGCGGGCCAGTCGGTCGCCACGCGCCTTGGCGGCCGTCAGCATCTGGGTTTTCTCCTCCAGATCCGCGTTGGCCTGCTCGATCAGGCCGTCCACATCGGTCAAGGTGGCCCTGGTCTGCTCCACCATGGCCCTAAAAGTAGGGATAACAAAATATTTATGTCGACAAATGGTATTGAAAACTTGAAATCGATATAAGGTATCAGAAAATGTAATGATAAAATAATTGAAGTAGGAATTTCTAAGATTCGTGTTTGTATTTTCATACATAAACTTATCGATGGGTGATTATTGTTCAATGGAAACGTAGGCACATAGCTTTTGCAGAACTATCCTATTGAAAACGTGCTATAATTTCCAACAAAGAAATTATAACATTATATCCCTTTTGGTATATCGAAGTTTACTTTCAATAGATGCACACATTTTTTTAAAATATCTAAATCCGATATTGACGATCGATCATGTTCCCATAAATACCTGAACGAGAGGGCTTGGGCCTCCGCCGTCTTGGCCGCAGCACAGGCGGCATCCACATTCGACTCGCTGGACTCCAGGGAAGCACTCACCTGCTCCACCACGGCCTCGGCCTCCCGGACCTCCCGAGCGAAGTTCTCGACAATGGCCTGCTTGCCCTCCAGCACGGCATCGGCGGCCCGAGCGGCCGAGATGGCCTTGTCGGCCAGTTGCATTTTCACCTGCCGGGAGGCATCCTGGGCGGCCGCCGCCTGTGCATCATTGGCGGCCTTGGCCACCTGGGCGGCATTCTGGGCAATGTGCGTTGCCTTCATCCGCGACTTGCTTGAGTCGCTGTCACTGGAGTCACAGTTGTCCCGATCCCGATCTCTATCTAGATCACGATCCCTATCCCTATCCCTATCCCTATCCCTATCCCTGTTATTTCCACATGATGACGGATTGTACTGGTAGGGCGAATGGGTTTGGTAGCCCGGATAAGGGGGCTCCACGGTACCCGGCGCACTGCCATCCCGGTCGCAGGCGACCTCCTTGGAAGACATATCATCGTTGCTGCTGTCCAGATACGTGTCCAGGTAGGAGTCGTATCCGTAGTAGGGCAGGCCAAAGCTCATGGAACGGGCGCTTGTTATGCGGAGGAGGAGCAGGAGTACGACATACGGTTGAAATATATTCATTTTCGGTTCGGAATTTGAGGGATCTGGTTAGGGCTGCTTGGTAGATGGCAGAACCCCAGAATCTGTACTTTCTCAGCTAGTATTCCTGTTGCTGTGGATCTGAAGCATCACTCTTTGTATGTTAATATAAGGTCGAGCTGCTGGGGCTCCTAAAAGTGCCATAATATCATACTAAGATCTTGCCTAGCTAGGTAGGCAGTTGTGAGAATTGGCCCTGAAATATTATTTAGTTGCAGAATATGTACCAGAAATAGGAGTAATACTGGGCATTAAGTAGTCAGAACATACGTTTATTTAGGGAACACTAAATTTCCCTGCAAGTTGCACCCTTCATTGGTGTGAAAGTCTTACCACTAATGCAGAGGTCTTTAGGCGCCTGGTTTCCCTTTAACGCACTTCTAATTGAGTGAAAACGAGAGGCAGCCTGCTCATATTTTCCCACACCGCTTTCCCACTCTCCACTCTCCTGCAGGATTAATGGCCGTCATAGCGATGGGTAATTAACACCTCAGTTGGTAGCCTTCGCACCTTTCTCCGCCCCTCGTCACGGGTTAAATGCGTATCAAGAATATTTCATTAGTGCCCGATTGCGGCGCAATTGCGACGCTGACGCAGCGCAACTAACTAGCTAAACACCGAACTAACTGACTGGCCGACCGACTAACTAGTTAACACGTGTGCCGGGCGGAGAAAGTGGGCGGGGAAAGTGAGTGTGGCTCAATCACAGCAGGCCAGACGCCGCACACGTGCTGCCATTTGTTTGGGTTATTATTATCATTATTATTATTTACTCCCTAATCAGTGCAGCAAAACAAATACAGAAAGCAGAACGGAACTGGGGAAAACCCTGGCGAAAATAGCCAGACTTCGTCTCATGCATCTGTAAGTCCAGTAAAAGGCGCTTAAACTTGTTTATTATTTGCGCTATTTATTCAATATACATATTTATTCAACCACACAAAATCACTCGAATATTTGTTCATTCAGAGAAGATACAGATTTCCTGTTTTCTAGGAAAGATGAATTCTCTTTTAGCTGACAACTCATCAGGCTATTCTCTTTGTTTACTTTCACTGAAAAGATTATGTGGGATTTAAATGTTTTATATTGACGTATCACATCATTTAGATAACCTTAATGGGTATTTAATAAAATCTATCCCGTGCTGTTCCTTTTGTTTTTGCTATTTAGTAGGTATATAGTAACAGAGCGCCTTATTATTCTGGTTCCTTCTGTATTTATTATTATTGTTGTTGCTTGCAGTCTGCTTGCGAAATTAAAATTTTCAATGCCACTGTCAAAGCTGCGACGTCATCCGTCATCAATGAATGCGCAGTTTTGAATTACCATACAAAACACACAGCTACACTGGGGGAAATGGGGGAGAAAGGTGTATTCAAATCAATATAAATGTGCTTAGTAAAATTGATCAAAAACCTGGTTGTAGTCTTTCCTCCAATGATCTGCTCTTCATTTTAAAAATGATATCATATTGATGTGATATGTTTTTAAGCCGAATAAAACATTACAGATCGGGTTTATCGCTAAGCCAGCTGTATGAAATGAACTAGTAATCGCGAATCATAGATCCACCAGCACCAAAAATAACTTCGGTCTACAGACATGAAAGGCTGCTTTTAATTGCCGCCTATTCTTTGTGCTCATGCTTGCCACTTGTTAGTGTTTATATTTTTTATTTGCACATTTTTGCGCTATTGCGTATTGAGCAAAAATCAACTTTATTAACTGACCTTGTGTGTGGCCATGTGCCTCAGTGCGTGTGTGTGTGTGTGTGTGTGTGTGTGTCTCTGTGGGAGCGAGATGGCAACAAGGCCCTGCGACTGCGCCGCTCACTTCAGTTCACTTGCTTATTTTTTATTTTATTTCAGTTCATTTCGCCTCAGTTTCGGCAAAGCCAAAATCGGTCATTGAACTTTGAACCAAGCCGAGCTAAGGAACAAAAAGCAAAAACAATAAAAAGAACGAGCAACAACAACGGCAGAAATAAATATAATAAACTTAGCAGCCAGCGGCATTTGCATTTCTCGCTCTTCGCCACTCTCTTCGCCGCACTCGATTCTTCTCTATCGCTCCTCTCGCTCTCGCGTTCTACTACGCACTTGGCCCAGGGGAGTGAGCGGGACGGGGCACGGGGTTACAGAGAAGAAAGCATAAATTCTTCGCTTTTTTGCACAATCTTCCATTGAAAAAGTGCTTTCAAAAGCGCAAAAACCGTTTTGTTGTCGTTTTCTTCTTGTTATTACAGTGGTACTTCCTTAAGTGGTTCCAAAGCCAGTAAAGAATGTGTAGATACAGTAAATCAAAATAGGTTTTAAGACGTGATCTCTTCTACCGAACGTATGTACACACAGTTGTTTAAGAAACTTCGGAATTCATAGATCTTCATAGAACACTTGATGCATTATAATTTGAGACTGGTTTTAGTTTGTTAGCTGTTTGTTCAATTAGCGAAGTCATGCCGTACTACCTCTGCTCTGGCCAAATTCCTTGAGTTATTTTTTGGGCTAATCAGCGATACTAATGAATACAGCAGAAGCGGAAAACGCCTACAAGGTATTTTTAGTAGACACCCAGAAAATCTGGAGCACGCACATAGTCAAATGGGTGGAAAAGTGTGAGTAGCGCAATATTAATAACAAACAATTTCGCCACATGTTGCGCAAAAACACAAGCCAAACGAAAATAAAACAGCAAGGCTGCTGTAGTGCAAATATGATTTATTTAATTTATTAGTTTAGTAACCGCATTATACGGGCACGCAAATTAAATTAAACAAAACGAGCGCAAATGGAAAGAGTCACACGAACGATTTGGGTCACCACATGACATGCTCCGTCGCCTTCTTTTTCTGCGGTGGGTGGATGTGCTGGGTGGGGGAAGAAAGGGGAGAGAGGAAAGGGGCGAGCGGAACTGGGTACTGGGCACCGGGCACCGGGCACCGGGAAAGAAAGAAGAAAGAGAGCATGAGCAGCGAAGCAAGCATACACTCATAGATACATCCGAGTGTTCGCTTTACGTATATAGCCACAATCTGACAGACAGACAAACCTATTCTGACGTCAAACGCTGATCATAAAGTTGTATTTTTTTGTTGCCCCGATACAGTGGGAACTCGCAAAGTTAGGCTGGAAAATAGTATCGATTCGATTGTCGATCGATTAAAATATATAGGCAACCAGGGCTGTCAACTTTACAGAGTTTATTTTAGTTTACGATTTTAAAATAACGAGATCTTAGCAGAAAAGTCTTCATACTAGCTTCATATGTAGTTTCATCGAAAATTCGGAATTCAGAAGAAAACTATAAATGATATGATCATGTATTTGTAAGTGCTTTGTGCTGCCCAAAGGCTGATTTGCGAGTGATCACTGTCTTCGCAAGAATCTTTATGTGGAATTTTTAGTATTTTTCCCAGAGTTGGGGGAGTCTACTGAGATCCGAGATCCGATGTCGGAGATATTTGCAGACCACCCATCCGCCGAGCAGGGTTGCCAGCTGCTGCCAAAATGAAAACCAATCAGCTGGTGTTTCTTTCAGTGCGCTTTATTTGCTTGGCATTTTTTTGTTGTGGCTTCTGTGTGGGAGTGCGTGGGTGTATGTGTCGTTGCTGCAGCTATTTATTGTTGATTTCTGCCGATTTCGTGTTGGACCAAAAATAAATGATGAAACATGCGAAAAAAAAAACTGGCTGCTGCCGCCGGCGGTAAAAATAAAGGGAACACATTAGGTAAACAATGCCAGGACATTGCAAAAAAGTGGGAAAAAGTCAAGTGAAGCGATACTGATAAGGGCCGTTTGTCCGTCCGTCCGTCGATCGCCGATCGGTTGACAACAACGGGTTAACACTCGTGAGCCGCATGATCTGCACAGATCCGCGCGCTGGGAATTACTTATTTGTTAGTCACAAAGTGCAGAGAGCAGTGACGCATTTGTTTCTTCTTTGTCCACTTCTGATTCACGGCAGGAGAATCATTCACAGGCTGCACTTTTCTTTTTGTTGATTTAGGAACTGGTTTCCTTCTGTTTTGCCGGTAAAATGTGTGAATAATTTCTGCGGAAACACAGACGGCCGAGACTGTGTTGGCAAAATTGGCTCTAAGCACTACAAGAAATGTATTACTATTATTTTTTTAAATGATTTTAGAATTAAAGTGTTAGTGAACTCTACTATTTGCAACAGTGGTTGGTACTTTTTGTTGTATTATTCTCAAGGAACTGTGGAGCTGGGAGTTTTCTTTTTGTTTATTATCCTTTCCTTAACCCTCCGAGAGGCAGAGCCGAAAATGGAAAGAGGGGTGGCAACCCTGGCCGTCTGCTGGTCAATTCCATTTGCTTGGCAACAAAATCGCGAAATGCCGACATGTGCCGCAGAAAAGCAGCAGCAACAACAACAGCAACAGCAGCAACAACAACGCCAGCAAGAAAGCAAGCAGCGCACCTCTAAACGCTAATAAACGCCACTTTCACCGCAACAACAACAAGAGCAATGTGCCTGTGTGTTTTGTTTAGGCAATTAAAATATTTGCTCACGTAGGTACATATGAACGTGTACCGTGTGCGGTGCTGTGTTGTGTTGTGAGGTTAATCAACATTTGTAATTAAATGCACACCAAATTTTCGCCTTGACAACAGAGTCGAAAAAGAGTAATCGAAATCGAAATCGAACTTGAAACAGCTGTCACTCGGCGTGCGTGAGTGTGTGTGAGTGCAATGTCAGAGGTGGGCGTGTGTATGTATGTATTAGAGGCGGCGCCCCGGCAGAAAAAGAAAATACGAAAAAAAGCCAAGCCACACGTTGAACTTGCGCGCTCTCTCGCTCGCACACAGACGCATGCTTTTTGCGTCGCGTGTCGTTCGTTCACCTGCCAAAGAGAGAAAGAGAGAGAGGAGAGTGAGCGGCACCAGAGAGAGAGCATCTGTTAACAGCGAGTTAACAGCGACGGAGAGCGCTTTATTGTTATTATTTATTATTTTTATTTGCGCCGTGCGCTTCAAACCTTTTCCGGCTCTCCCCCACATCTGTTTATATGTATATATTTATCCATAAATAATTATAATTCAATTAGTTAATTAAACAAACGTCTTTCCCTCTCTTTCCAGCCAGAATCCACAACAACAACAACAGACGCAGTACAGTTTTGTAAACAAAGCGTGGCGACGATTGATATCAAATCGCGCGCTGCCGTCCGCAGTGATGTAAATTGTAAATGTGTAACCAAACAAAACAAAAGAGTTAAAAAATTAAAGTGCCGAGACAATGTTTCAGCAAAATGTTGATAATAGCGGTGGCCAAAAATTACCATAAAACCGGAACTACACTAACTTGAGAAAATCGATAGGGTGCATAGGAAAGAAATCGATAAAATACAAGATAAAATAATACCCTCCCTGCCAGGGTGTAGAAATCAACAAGAAGCGCAGAAGAAAGCCAGATCGCAATAGTTTTGCTTTCTTCTCAGATTTCCCTCGTGCGTCTGTGTATGTGTGTGTGTTTTGTTTTCATTAGAGCACACACACGCTCCCGTTGTGTGGGAGTGTGTGTAATTGCAATGCTAAGCGGTAAATAAACGGAAAGAGCAATAACAACAGCAGCAACAACAACAGCGGAGGAGAAACGTGTTTTGGTTTTGTTTGTTTCATAAACGTTTGACACTGTACACTGCAAAAATAACGCATCTATAAATCATAAACGCAAATAAACGGTAAAGCAAATTCAACAAAAGACTTGAAACTTGTGTTCATAATCTTAAACAAAAACAACAAAAAGTATTCGAACCTAAAAATATATACGGAAAAATATATATTATACAAAACCACATAAATATAAATGTTTACTGGTACACACCAAACAAGAATTAATTAAAATAATATGCAACAACAACGACACAAAGGATAACGAAAGGAATACAAAATACACTAAAAACTACTTAATTTATAGTAAACAAAATCACAAGTAACCAAAATCAGACGTAAAGATATATAAAAAATACAACTTCAACAATCTAACCAAATCGCATGAACAAATAACGCAATATATATATACATTTATATATATTTATATAAACCCGAGTATATATATGTCAAGCACATATAGGAGTAAACCAACCCAAGTAACGATTCATTATTCAGCGCAAAACCAACAAACATCAGCCCCATGTATAGATTAGAGGATACGAATAGCGGAGGCGTTATGGATAAGAACAAACAGAAACGTGAGTATCTTCTTCGGTGGTCAACACGATATCACTCTTAAGACCAGAAGATCGAATCGCTCGAACCCCTCCCCCTACCTAATGTTTTGTTGAACTTTCATCCTCCTTTACCCATTATTAAAGCTTTGGATTTATACTTAATATTCCATCATTGTTGTTTAAGTTTTGACAGTTCCTAATATTTTTATATTTATTAGCTATGTACTTTATCCTAACTTCCGCTCTATAAATTTTCCGAGAATTTTTACGAACATTTCGTCGTACATGTTGGCTTATCATTTTCCATTCCTCAACTCATTCAACGAGCAGGTTATAAATCAAATTAAAGTTCTGCCATCGTGTAAACAAATAGGTCTGACTTTACCGGGAAAAATGTCGTTATTAGCGCAAAACGATACTGTTTTATTTGCTTTTCCAAACGAGAAATCTTAGCCAATAAAATTAAACAAATTGAAGTTGAAGCAGCTAATTCTGGCTTTCCGGGCTTCCTCTCCGCGGGAAATGCAACAATGTCTCTGCATTCATCCAGCAAATATTGTGTCAACTGTTTGCTTACCACTCAACTGTCCTCCGTCCGTATTTGCCCCAATCCGTACTATTTCGAAAGCCCTTGACTCCGTGCGTGGCTTCCCCATTATTGGTCAACCATGCTGGGCTACGGGGCACCGGGACTTTTGTACCTGATTAGCTTGGCGCCATCTGTTTATTAACTTGTCAAGTGGATGGCCGCCAGTAAGTGCAATCCATGGCATTACCTTTGGCCCGGGTCCGTGACTCACCTGCACTGGATCCCTCGCCATCGGCCCTCGTCCCATGTGCAATTATCGATGGACGTTGTTTATGGGGGCCCCGATCCCATTCCTGGGCCAAAATGCAAGTGGCCAAAAGGCGAGGAACGAACGCAAAATGTCGTCAACTATTTTTATTTTCGTCCGAGACGCGTCAGACAACCCAGCATCAGAACGGGGGGAATCCTACATTGGAGACGGAGGATCGGCGGATCCCTATAAATAGAGGGGCTGCTGCTCGCTCTCCGCCGAATTTTCGAGGGGCCCAAACTCATTTATCATTCAACTTTTCCATCGATTGGCAAGCGTTCAATTTATTTATAAATGCGAATAATTTTATAATTGGCTCGGAGAAATGGTAAAACAAAACTTGTATTGACGTGCGTAGGCAGTACTTTACATAACTTTGAGGAATACCATTTTTTGTGCTTTTTCGTACGCACATGTGTACCTTGTTTCATACTTATTTCTGATCAAACCTCCTCACATGTGAATCTGTGTTGTTTCTGAAACTATACCCCATTTTACCTCTTGTTCTTTGAGAGACAGCTCAACGAGTTATACAATTTTGTAACGCACTGCATTATGCACACACTTTTTGCCTGGGGTTAATTACATTTTATTTTAATTTCACATTTCGTTTGCTTTGTTTTGATTTCCTTGACTTCACGACGACGCAAAAGCCCCGAAACAAAGAAATGAATATATCTGTATCTGTATCTGCGTGCACGAGACAAGTGCGAAAACTTTTCCACCTACAACTACCCACTGCCCCCGCATTTTCCCCACTCGGTTCTACTTCACTCCGCGACATGTCATTATTGAAATACCATTATCTACGAAAAGCGGAACTCCCCCTTCAGAAAAAAAACAGTTCCGATAAAAACCAAAGGCCAGGCAGTGGTGCGCTCTTAATCAGCAATGGTATAGGAAGCACCTAAGAAAATAAATAATTGGGAGGGGAGAAATGCAGTTCTAAAATAACATATTATATGTAACGTGTTTACCGTGCCAATATACGGTATTATCCGAGTTATTGGATAATTCCGCAAAATTTCACTCAAGATTGTTCAACACTGGAAACGCCTCGTGTGAGCAGAACCATTTCCGGTGCCAGATTAATTGGGTTTGGCGTGGGAATTATTGGATAGCTTTGTAGGATTCCACTCAATGCATGGTGTAAACGAAATAAATTCCGAATTATTGGACTGTGCAGTAAAATGCACTCAAGGTTGTGCAACACTGAAAATGCCTGGTGTAAACGGAACCAATTCCGATGCCAGATCTCGCCGGGCAACCCCCTGCGTCTTCTCGATCACTATCGCCGCGCGAGTGGTGATCGTTGCAACCGCTGAATTGCAGCGAAAAAGTGCAAAAAACACACATAAAATAAACTAAAAGAGCAGAGCCAGAAACACGGTTCCGTATAAATAAAACAGACGACAAAAACGACGAGAGGTGGCAACATTGGTTGGTGACAGGGAAATAAAAAACCCCTGTCAGTTTGCGCTGAATTTTCACTCGACGCAGGTCACACGCTTCTAAAGTGCCTAACTCATCTAGAGCCCAAATTAATTAATTAAACACATACCATTATATAGAGATACACGTGGAGAGAAGGTGCTTGTGACAATATGTCGCCGACTCTCGTTCCTTGGCAGCCGACAAACGGCAGCCATGCGAAAGCCACGGCCATCGAGGATTGGAAACCATTCCTGATGGATCCCACATCGGTGCCACCTGGTCGCAGAGGCCTCACTGCCACCACCGTCAGCAGCACCACCAACAGCTGGAACCACCGGCCCCACGACAACGGCAGTGGCAGTGGCAGTAGCCATTGCAATCCCCATCATCCGCCTCATTACATCAATTATTCGGCGCAAATTGACTGCCAGCATCGTGTCAGAAATTGGCCAACAAATGGCAATCAGGAGGCGGACGGCGACGGCGATGGCGATGGCCCTCAAATCATCTCAAAATTCCAGCCCAAAAGTGCTTGGAACACTGTGGATGTGCATGCGGATCGAGTCAGTGCCAGTAAGCCTCGGAAGGGGGCCCAATACCTATATGGTTCGAGACCCAACATCACTAGTACAATAAACCAAATGGTTGGGGTTGCAAATCCGCTTGAGTGTCTCGTTTTGATCCACCGTTTGTCTGACTCCTCTGTCAGATCCGTTTACTTGAAAAGGAGTATTACATTACATTTCCAGCTTACTAAGTTAGAATATCCACCAAGCAATATCACTCTAAACTACAGCATACGCCATATCAGCTGTTCCCGTGATGTTTTCCATTTCTTACACCTTAATGGAGGCACTTTCTCGATTGACTGAATAACGAAATGATATGTTTTCCAACCGACACCCAGACAAGTTGCTTTGTTGTAACCTTGATCAATCAATCTTGTTCCCCAAAACCCCTGCATCCTGTCGCGTTTCCGTGCTCACCTGTTTTTCGGAAACGTTGATGTAATAGAATATCTTTTAGCTTGGGTTTACAGTAAGCACAGCTGTCGCCACTTGCAGGTTTCCCCCCTAAGACCCCTCAGACACTCCTCAGCCCCTTCGCCGTTTTATTTTTGTGGTGTCTTGTTTATATCGTTGGTGCTATTTTCGTTGCACAAGTTGGGAAAAGCAAAACAAAAAAGTGAGCAAGTGAAATGGTCACAGAAGCTTGGGAAATAGAGCCAAGAGACGGCAGAATTATGTATCTGCGCCTGCATATTGTGTAATAATTTCAGTTCCGTCTGGTTCTAAATTAAGGTAGCGCTAGCGCTGCTTTCTGTGACGGCGCCTCTTCTTCCGAGTGGCTCTGCTGCACGGGGAAAAAGGTTTAATTTCAGCTAAAATCGCCTTTCAAAAGATGGCTTCTTATTTTAAACTGAGCTTGCACCTCGTGGAGGCTTATACCAAGGGAGGGAATGCATGACTCTCTGACAGATCTTGTTCTAATTGAAAATGGCTTTGTTTTTTCCTCCGTGTATTCCTTCCTCTCTCTTCCCTCTCTGTTTATCGCCGTTTTGGCAACTCTCGGCACTGACGTAGTCAGGTGTGCGAGAAACAGGTGCACTTTTGCCGAAGAGCGGTGTCCGAGCGATCCGGTCAATGAACCAGCGCAGAAAGAAACACTACCGAGCAAACACAGAAAGCACACATCATCCACCCAAGTACATATGTTATTCCGCCAATATCTGATAATATCGCTTCTCCCCTCTCTCTCTCCCTCTAGTATCCGCCTATGGGTCCAGCGGGGGCAGCGTCGCCGTCGACGCGCCCCAGGGCAGCGGGAGCGGGGGCGGAAGACAGCGCCACGCCCCCCTCTACGGACGCTTCGTCGTCGAAGAGGACCTGCCTGCCACGCACCGGGATGTCATGCACCACGTGAGTACCATCATCTACCAGCCACACTCCAAGAACGATCTCGTCGTAATGAACACTGAAAACAGGGTTGGGAAGGTAAGGGGTTACGATTTGTTTTTCACAAAAAGAAATTTAGTAGGTAATCTTGGGAATTCCTTGCAAATATATCATAGCCATGGAAAGCAAGGGGTGTTAGGAAGCCACAATGAAGCAGTAATAGTGGGCCACGTTGAAGTAAATCTTATTTCAGAGAATGTTTTCCCAAGCTCCACCTAAATTATAAGTTACAAATGGAAAGGTTAGAGTTGCAGAAAGAAAGGTTTGCTAATAACTGGTTTACCCTCAGCTAAAGTGGTAGTTTATGCTTATGATGAGGTTAAACAGCCTGATTTAGCAAGGGAATGTTAATTTAAAATAATAATTTAAAACTCATAATGAAAGCACAATGGGCACTAAATTTTAAAATTGAAGAACTCCTCAAGGCTTGGTTTTAAATGCTCAGATTTAAGTTAAAAAGGCTCCCTTATACAGGACTTATTTTATTTCATTTTAGCATCACAGGGCCAGTGGGCAAAGTCACCCTTGATAAATAAGTAATTACTATAGTCACTAATAATTTGTACATTTCATCCACAGCATTCTAGTCCCTCGTCTTCGTCGGAGGTGCGCGCCATGCAGGCCCGTATTCCCACCCACTTTCGGGACCCCTCCTCGGGACCTTTGCGCAAGCTGAGTGTCGAACTGATAAAAACCTACAAGCACATCAACGAGGTGGGTGTACCTTTCTAAGATCCATCAATAGCCCATCCCCGCCCCAATATCTTTTCCATGCTAAGTCTTAACCTTCTCCGTGAAATCGAAATGAAGAATAATTAAGTTAATAATAACCTTGTGGGTTAAGGTCCAGGCTAACTTTATACCAGTTAATATGAATCATATATTACATTGGATTTGATATATTCCATCACAACCGAATTATTTACAAAAGGCGTTCATCAGTAATCTAATATATTTTGCGAATCGTGATACCATAGTTTTCGGAGATAGTAGTACTGTAGAACCTTGGCATCCATCGTGCTTTTCTTTTCTCACGCTCTTATGACGATCGGAATTTCGTGGGGGGCTTTTCTTGTCTTGTGGTTTTCTTTTTTGTTGTTGCTGTGTGACTATCTGCTGACAGCGGATATTTGTGGCGTTGAGCTGCGCTAAAGATACGTTTGTCCTTGACCCCCTTGGGGGGTCATTCCCACACCGCCCTGTCCCACTCGCAGTTGACTTCGATTGACGTCGTCGCCGCCTCGGTTGACAACAGTCAACCAAAAATACGAGGAGGACGAATAAGCAGCGAAAGCCAGGCACGCAACTGTCTCGGTTTTCCTGCCAAGTTCCTAAACAAAACGTCCCCGAATAACTTAATATTTTCGGCTCTCATGGAAACTGTCAAATGACGTTATGACGAAATGCCGCCGACCTAAATTGGTGATTATACGCCCTGGGAAGCGGGGTGATTGTCCTTTGCCACATTACAATGTTTATGTTTCACGAAGCCCGAAGAGTTCTAGTTGCACGCAGAATGGGTCCGTGAAAAACTCCAAGAAAAACTCCGTGAAAAACTCCAAAGTTGGATATTCTGGCAGTACAACACACATAAGTCACAAGTATAACTTTTTGTCTGAATCGATAATATTATGATGTGTATGGGTGTGAACCAAAAGTGCCATTTTGGAAAGGAAAATATGAAACCTTTTGTATTTGAAAAAATGCTCCTTAAAATGTATTGCATACTACTGCTTCATTCTGTTTATGTTAAGAAAATGGATATTAGGTTATGGCAGAGACTGTATTGAATACTTGGGAGTTGCAATGTTCCAGCGCTATTTCCGATTTAAAGTCAAACATATTGACGTTGGTAACTAAGAGCTCTGCAGTTACCGATTTGACAGCTGGCGGTGCGGATGCGGTTGGCTGCAGGTGCAGGTATTTGAGTTTGACAGGTGCTCTCGAGCAGTTGGAGTGTTTTTGACAGACGTTACAGTTACATTTGCAGTGGTCATTTGTGCCGTTAGAGGAGATGCCGTAATATTGCAAATGCCTTTTCGCTGCCGTTTTGTATGCTACAGTTTTCGTTTTCCAGAGAGTGGGGCTCTTGCTCTCTCTCTTTCTCTCGCCATGTGGCGCTATCTCGCTCGCTCCACCGCCAACTTGCCGCGTTAGCAACAACTTTTTTCGCCAAGCTGCAACCTTTTTCCCCCTCCCCAAAAAGAAAAGGGAGCGTGAGAGAGAGTGGAGTATGAGAGAGAGCGGATAGAAAGGAGAGAGCATTTTCTCATTTTTTCCTGCTCGGCGTCGCCCTCTTTCGGCTTTTTTTTTATTTGCCGGTATTGTCTCTCATCACATTTTCGCCATTTCCTCATTTTCCCGTTTTATGTTTACATTTGTCGTTGATGAAGTGGAAGTAACGGGATAACATTCAGCTGGCCAATAAAATTCAATTAACTGAGCACCTGTAATTTGAGGCATTGTAATATTTTCTCATTACTTAATGTATATGTGGTGTTGGAGAATATATCCCACGTACAAATATGCATTTTTGAGAATCATCGATTGACATTGCTCGATTTCTTTACAACACATACATAGGTAATTATAGATACTTATTTCCAGGAGGGGCGTTATAGTTTTAGAGCCATTGCCGTCAGGTGTCGTTGATCTACAGAACTAACTTTAAGGACTCAGCACTTACCCAACATATGTAATAATGTTATGTCGAAAATATGTGTCCGATCTTGCAGTCGTTTTGATTATTGAGTAATTTATTATACGTGCATATAATAGGTATAAATAAATAAAAAATATACATTCACACTATGAAACTTGTATGTTAACTATACTTTTTGTTTTAGTATTAAAATACGCCAACTAACTATGTATAACTACTAAAATAACTATCATTAACTTATTATTGTAAATCTCTTAATTTCAGGTTTACTATGCGAAAAAGAAACGCCGTGCCCAGCAGACGCAAGGAGACGACGACTCGTCCAACAAAAAGGAGCGAAAGCTGTATAACGATGGCTATGACGACGATAATCACGATTATATAATCAAGAATGGCGAAAAGTTTTTGGATCGCTACGAGATTGACTCGCTAATCGGTGAGTGGGAAAGAGATATCATGAAGCAACATTATATACTTACTGAGTTATTGCTTAAATCCCGCACAGGCAAAGGCAGTTTTGGCCAGGTGGTGAAGGCTTATGACCACGAGGAGCAGTGCCACGTGGCGATCAAGATAATTAAGAATAAGAAACCGTTCCTAAACCAGGCACAGATCGAGGTTAAGCTGCTCGAGATGATGAACCGGGCAGATGCCGAAAACAAATACTACATTGGTTCGTATTTCCAAAAATTAAATAAAACGTTTAAGAACTAACATTTGAAATGATCCATTGCAGTTAAGCTCAAGCGGCACTTTATGTGGCGCAATCACCTGTGCCTGGTGTTCGAGCTGCTCTCATACAACCTGTACGATTTGCTGCGGAACACCAACTTCCGGGGCGTTTCGCTGAACCTCACGCGCAAGTTCGCCCAGCAGCTGTGCACCGCACTGCTCTTCCTCAGCACCCCCGAACTGAACATAATTCACTGTGATTTGAAGCCTGAGAACATCCTGCTGTGCAACCCGAAGCGCTCGGCGATCAAGATCGTTGACTTTGGCAGCTCCTGCCAGCTGGGACAGCGGGTAAGTGGGCTGTATGGTCACGAAAGTAGGCAAATTTAACATTCAATCCGCATTAATTCTTCGCCAGATCTACCACTACATCCAGTCGCGCTTCTACCGCTCGCCGGAGGTGCTCCTGGGCATTCAGTATGACCTGGCCATCGATATGTGGTCGCTGGGCTGCATCCTAGTCGAGATGCACACCGGCGAGCCGCTCTTCTCCGGCTGCAACGAAATGGACCAGATGAACAAGATCGTCGAGGTGCTGGGCATGCCCCCGAAGTATTTACTCGACCAGGCGCACAAGACCCGCAAATTCTTCGATAAGATCGTGGCCGATGGCTCGTATGTGCTGAAGAAGAACCAGAACGGCAGGAAGTACAAGCCGCCGGGATCCCGCAAGCTGCACGACATCCTGGGCGTGGAAACAGGCGGTCCGGGGGGCAGGCGTCTCGATGAGCCGGGTCACTCCGTCTCGGACTATCTCAAGTTTAAGGATCTGATCCTGCGCATGCTCGACTTCGATCCCAAGACCCGGGTCACGCCCTACTATGCCCTGCAGCACAACTTCTTCAAGCGCACGGCCGATGAGGCGACCAACACGAGCGGCGCGGGCGCCACAGCGAATGCAGGAGCCGGTGGCTCCGGATCCAGCGGAGCAGGAGGATCCAGTGGCGGTGGCGGCGGCGGTGGTGGCCTGGGAACGAGCAGCAGCAGTAGCGGTGCGGTCTCCTCATCCAGTGCAGCGGCACCGACGGCGGCAACAGCAGCGGCCACGGCCGCCGGATCCTCGGGCTCGGGGTCTGGCGTCGGTGGCGGATCGTCCGCAGCGCAGCAACAGCAGGCGATGCCATTGCCCCTGCCCCTGCCGCTGCCACTGCCAATGCCACCACTCGTGGGTCCTGGCGGTGCGTCAGATGCACAGTGTCACGGTGAGTAGTATTTTAAAGTTTCACCTAGACCCAAAGCCCAAAGCTTGGTTAGCGGTTCGGTTTTAAGGCACCCAAAGGTTTCTATGTGATCTGAGATATATATTTATTGAATGGTCGAATTTACTTATAAACTTTATAAGTGAGTATAAATAACATGAATATCAATTAATTTTAGCTCATAAATTTTGTTTTAAACGACTTCACTGAAGCTCAGCATAGTCTGCAGATTACTTTGGAAACCTTAGGTCCTTGGCCATTTAAAATCGATATCACTAGCTCCTCAGAATTCGTAGCCGCTGTCCCATAGAATTTTGTGTTTGTTGATTATGTTTATAATTTTTCGTGAGCCAATTTGATGCAAAAGCTCCGAGTTATATGTTGTAGTTCGCAACGAGGGGCGACTGTGCTCGTGCTTGAGGCATGAAAGCAGTCGTCACTTGTTGAATTTCGTGTGTTTTGTGTGTGTGCGCAATCGAAAAGCATTTATAATTTAGATATTAGAACTATTATGTGAAGAAATTTGTACTTGGTTATGTGTTTGTATTAGGCAATTATGATTTTGTATCTAATATTTTATAATTACTATTTAGTTGCACTAGTCACCCTTAAACGTAAGATGTGTTTCGTTTTATCTTTAGTTCGGCGCTTAGTGCTAAATTAATTAGTTGTACGAAACTAAAGTTAGTGGAAAGTAGCAATGCAATGACGATTGTGGTCTCACCATATAAAGATAAATTCCTTTCTTTTTCTATTCGAACTCCTCGATCTTTTGAACTCGAACACAAATATAAATCAAATAAAACCAATGCAATGCAAACGATGACAGCAGATGATCGCCGATGACCGGCAACAGCAGCGGCAGCAACATCTGCGGCAGCAACAGCGGCAGCAGCAACATCATCGACTGCAGCGGCAGCTTCAAGGATGCCCCAGCAGTAACCAGTAACCAGTAACCAGCAATATGCAATATGCCACGTACAACAAGCAACATTAGGAGCGGCCGCAACACCTGCAGTCCGGTGATCCGCTGGTCATGTTATCTATCTAAATATCTATTATCTCACGGATCCGGCGTTTTGTAAATAAGCATTTCACCGTTCATTCACTTTCTCTCTCTTTCGCGTCTATCTCCGTCTCTGTCTATCTCCTCAAACGCCACTAGAAAACACTACAGATATTAGTTTCTCCTATAAGCATTAACGTGGCGCCTTCCCTGATTTCCATAACCGTCATTTTTTTTTTTAGAATTTAATATGTAATTTGTATTATGCTCACGCATTTTAAGCGCTCGGATGAAGATACAATCGTGTGTTAAGTGTTTGATGTTTTTTTGTCAACTCAAATTATGCAGAAAATGTCTAAGAATTAATAGCTTAAGTCTAGGCATTTAGTGTCATAGAATACGAAGAGTTTGCGAATTCATAAGCGTAATAATAAGAGGAATCCTTAACGACTTTCTTAATGACTGCCATACATATTTACATACTTCTTAATAAACATACATATATGCATAAGTACAGGTACACTCGAGTAAAACGACACTGAGAGAAATCAGCAGGCAGCAGCAGGGGATCTTGTAGGAATACGCATGTGTAAATTGTTCCGTGACTGGGAAGAATCATTCTTTTCTGTTTAAATAGTTTTTAAATTTTTTGGTTTTATAAGTACTCTACCTTTGTAATGCACATAAACTGATAAAGGGTTTCATGGAAATTTGTTACCGATATGAACTCGCCCACTTAAGGTGTTAATGAGTAGGCAATGATGTATCTTACTTTCAATGATTACATTTCACAGAACATTTTCCCTTATTTTTAGTTGTGTAATCAGAGTCCTTTTATAAGGAACAAAAAGCGATGAATCTTAAACCCAATTTTGTACACAGTCCCACAGTTTCCTCAGTCGAAATAAACGACCCTGCTGTTTACAATTGAAAGAAAAGATTAAGTGCTAAAACCGAAAATTGAACATTTGAAGAAGCGATAATGGATCTCAGTGAATATGCGAAATACGAAACACAAATCATAGTCTGTAAAAAGTATAAATCCAAAACAAAAATCGTAGACATGTAAAAACGAAACAAAATTCACACGAAGAGAAGAGAGGAAACCGTTTAGTAAACCAAAGTACATAAACAAGAGTCAAGTAATTAAAAGTGAACTTAATGGAAAAACCCAGTTTGTAACATAGACATAAATAGATATTTTTTGTTCCCTCAATTTGGAGCCTTGTAAGTGAGGTAAAAGCAAATGATAATGGTTTTTCTCCAATTTTGTTCTTCGAAGAATACATGTTTCTATTATTTTACACATTAAAACAGTTTCGAAAACGAATAAATGCCGTATATTATATGAAAACGATTAACCCTTTAAAACTTGAAGTTAATGCCCAATTTACCCAGTCAAGAATGAGTTTTTAGGATTTAACCTCGATTTGAAGTGCATTATGTTTGCTTTTACGATCACTTTTACGGTAGTGGTAAAACACTTTATTGGCATTAAGGGTTAACCGAACCGAGCTTTCCCGCTCTCTTTCTCAGTCTTTTGGGAATCTACAGGGATTTCGTGTAACGGAACCTCGGAAGGAGAGCGAGGGAGCAAGCGATAGCCGCTTTCTTTTGTGATAAAAAACCGCTAAGAATATTTAAATTTCTAAAGTCTTAACATGCCTATATCTTCAAAAAGTTCGGGCCTTGTTAAAGTGAAAAAAACGGGCAGAAATGTTGAATGACAAAGGTAATACAAACACACTCTCAGAAATAAAGCAGCGGTAAATATATAAATATATACATAACAGTTTTAATTGGAACGATCGATAAGCGATAACCGAAAACCAAATGCGATAAGTATCGATAGTGCGACAAATATGCGAAATACGAGTTAAAAACCAAACACAAATCATAGTTTGTAAAAAGTATAAAGTCGTAGGCATGTAAAAATAGCAAAAAATTAAGAATTGGTAACGGAATGATGGCGTTTAGTAAACCATAAAAAGTGAATAAGAAAACTAATAAAAATCGTATAGCAAGCATAACAAATGAAATCAGTACGTACTAAAGAGGAGATCTTTAGCATTTAATAAATTAACATACATACATCTATATATAAACACTTACGAGTAATTATGCGGAAAACTCAATTAATTTTATTAGACACAAACCGAAAGGCAGACAGAAAAGCGGATACGAAATACATATAAAGTAAATATTTATTAAAATTAGAGGTTAGCCCCGAACGAAAATGATCCATGATCCATGAATTTAACAGCAACCGGAGAGACACTAAACGAAACTTGTGTAAAATACTAAAGCCCGAAAAGCGAGTGTTATAGGTCGAATAAGATTAAAAGTCACCAAACCATACATAGACACACCCACACCCAAAGAACACATGCAATAATGACGATAACTGCAACGATAACGATAACCAATTGTTATGTAGGCAGAGTTGCATTTTGGAATGAAAGCGGAAACGGAAGCGAAAAGGAGGTGCAATAGAGGAAATGAGGAGGGAAAAGTCGGGAAACCATAATGCATTTTTTTTACAAAACAGTATTGCAAAAATATGAAAATTCAAGTTTAAACCAAATTAAGAAAAAAACACGAAAAGCACTCACACACACACACAACAGACAGACCGACACACATATGGACATGCAACATATGTGGCATTTATATAATATAAACATACGACAGCTGATGGTTTAAGTTGAATAAGTACGAGATAATTTATTAACGATTAATGAAACCGAAATGGAAACTTTACCGAAACCAAACCAGAAAGGAATTCATAAAAAACTAAAGCAAACCAAAGCAAAAGACAAAACTTACAAAAAAAAGTGAGAAAAAAAATCTTCAATAAAAACATATGATATAATCAACAAAAGCGCGGGCTAAGAAGGCCTAATTGTATGTCTGGGACAAAATTGTTTCTCATTGTTTGAAATCCTTGGAAAATTTAATGATAAATATGAGCTTGTTTGTTTTTAATAATTTAAAAATATATACTCTTATTTTATTAACACAGTACAATACACCAAATTTTTGGTGTTGCACATATTATGTCAGCAAAAAATGTACAAAGATTTTCAGACATGACAAATAAGCTTATAGTTTTCCGAGGATGGGTATGGGATTGTCTAAAAAAAAGAACATGCCGAGTAAAAATGCTACCAAAACTGAACCTTTATCTATCTTACAGGCCTGCTCATGCATTCGTCGGCGATGAACAACTTCTCCGCCCTGAGCCTGCAGCCCACCTCGCATCCGCCGCCATCGCTGGTCAACAGCCACCACAGCAGCAACAGCCTTGGCAGCCTGAATCACATCAGTCCCGGCAGCAGCAGCAAAGGCACGCTTCACAACCGCCTCTACGGCAGCAACATGGTGGGCGTGGTGGGCCACCACAACAGCAGCAGTAACCACAACAGCATCAGCTATCCGCACGCCATGGAATGTGATCCGCCGCAGATGCCCCAGATGCCGCCGCCGCCGCCGAACGGCCACGGAGGAAGGATGCGGGTACCGGCGATCCTGCAGCTGCAGCCGAACAGCTATGCGCCCATCTCGGGGCCCTACTACGGCAACATGTCGTCCTCGTCGGTGGCTGCGGCGGCTGCAGCAGCCGCTGCTGCGGCCTCTCACCTCATGATGACTGATTCGAGTGTCATCAGCGCCTCGGCGGCGGGCGGCGGTCAGGGCGGTGGCAATCCCGGACCGAATCCGGTCCCGCCTTCGACCGCCGCCTTTCTCTTTCCATCTCAGCCCGCCGGATCGCTCTATGGAACGGCGCCCGCCTCGCTGAGCGAGCTGCCGCTGCCATTGCCGCCCCTGTCGCTGCCGCTGCCACTGCCCATGTCAATGCCCCTGCAACTGCCGCCCTCGTCGTCGTCGTCATCCTCCTCGGCGTCCGGTGGAGGAGGTGGCGGAGGAGGGGGATCTGGAGGAGTCGGCGTCGTTGGCCAAAGACGGCACATCAGCGGGCCCGCCTCCCAGGTGGGCATCTCTCAAAGTGCCGGCGGTGGCAGCAACTCGGCCACCGGAGCCAGCAGCAGCGATGCCTCCTCGTCGTCGCCCATGGTGGGCGTTTGTGTTCAACAGAATCCTGTAGTTATACATTAGCGTAAACTGGTAAAGCGACCGAACGTTAGTGGCCCGCTTAATATACTTTTATTTTCACACCCTTTGCCGCTCTCTGCTGCTATTTATTTCACCGCCACCACCACCACCACCGTCACCGCCCAAGCCAGAAACCACAGAATCACCAGCGCAGCAGTGCTCTGGCCGGTCTCAAATCGGGAGTCTTATGTCCGGGTGATGCCAGGTAAAATATGTGTAGGAGTTTTCCTTGCTGGAGCTGTATTTACCTATGAATAGTAAATGAATGCCAATGCTCTTGAAAATGTTTGGTCCTTGTGCTATTTGTTTCTCCGAAATTAAATACCTATGTATTTTACAGAGTTCTTATGAAAATGTTAATATTACATTTGTATACGGTTGTAAGGAATATGTTTTCTTCTATAGCATTTCAAAATTATTGGAAGTATTTTTTGTTTGACGTTAAGTTTGAAAAACACATTTGGTTGGACTTAGAAACTCATATACACCTTTTGAACTGATTTTTTCAGGGGAGAACACAAAGAATAGCTACTTAAACAATTCGAATGAGCAAAAGTTAGTACACTCAGGCGCCTTCTTTTCCATTCTGTGCAGGCTGAATGTAGGGTTTAAGCCATGAAATCTTAAGTGGAAATTTGCGCAGTTCCAACCCCACTTTCAACGATAACAAATCGGGCCTTGGGGGCTTTTCCCGTGAGATAGGGCACCCGATTTGAGCCCCAGACGCATACCGAAACTATAAATACATTAACATTAACTAGCTGAAATTGCCCCTCATGCACCCACGAAACACACACGGAAAACTCACTCACCTGCGGTTTTACTGAATAGTCACTTCGCGCTCTCGCCGCCGGCCACGCCCCCATCGATTGAGGCGGGGATCCCCGGGTGGGCGACTTGAGGGATTTGCAGAGTTTATTTTTTTTACACGCTAGATCCTATTTTTTTTTGGCCTAGTTATAATGTTAATTGTATGCTGTAACCGTAACGACATAACTTTACTTTATATAAACGAATCAAAATTAAACTTTATTTAATTGTTAATTTAAATTATGTAATTTTATTTGACGAGAAATCGTTAGTAATATAAAAAGCAAACAAATATGCTTAATTTAAGCAAAACTCGACTGTTTTTATTGTACACGTGGCAATAACAAGCATAAGCTTGATGTCTACATTAGAACTTGGGCCCGGTAGTGCTTCTGCAGCTTGTTGGCCTTGCAGCCCAGCTTCATCTGCCACTTGGACTGGACGCGTTTCATCAGATGGATGTCCCGAGCCTTGCGAGCGGCAGACAGCTGCTGGGTGTGCGTCCATCCCAGAGCGCGGTACTCGCTAAGCACGCGATGCAACCTGCGGTCTGACTTCTGGATAACCACGGCGCGTTCCGGCCGCAGGTGCTGCCGGTAGTAGCGGAGCAGGGAGCGATGGCCTATGACTGCGCCGGAGGGCAGCACCAACTGGTACTCATCGCCGTCGAGCAGCTCCGGCACCACCTCGTCGTCAATGTCCATGCCTTCTTTCTGAGTGGGTCAAGAGGAAAAAGTGAACGGGTGAGTAAACTTAAGTAGGAGCACATAGCTTCGGCAGATCACTCACGTTGTCCGGGTAACTGCTGCTGTAGTCGTAGTACTCCGCGTACTCGGCCAGAGCCACTCCCTCGTGCAGCATCTGGCAGTGGCCCTTGTCGACCATGTGCTTGCGCACCGCGTCCAGGGAGTAGAAGGTTTTGCCGCGATCGTTGCAGAACAGGCAGATGAAGTAGTTGGCCACCTTCTCGCCCAGGTAGTAGAGCAGGCCCTCGAGGTCGGTGCAGTACTCGGTGTCCGGGATGAAGAACGAGTGGGCCACTGACATGTGCTTCAGGTTCTCGACCATATCCTCGCTGGCGTGTGTGCAGAACAGGCAGTCGGATTCTGTCAGCGGATTCTCGGGTATCTTGTCCCACTCATCAGAGTCAACCTGCAAGGGGAAATTCCATTTAACCGTTAACCAATAATAACAGAAGTGCATATATCTAAATCTGCCGTAGAAAATCTTAGTAGCAGTAAGAACATTCTCTAAAATGTAATACGAATAGGACGCTTAAATCCCTTGTGGACCAGAGATCCTCAGGATAGCCTGGAATAGGATGCAGTGCCCCTACCTCCTCCTCCTCGATGTCCTCAAATTCATCGTCGTCAACGTCCTCCATCTCCTCGTCCTCATTAGCATCCGCCTTGGCCACTCGCTCTGCGAAGGCCAAGCGACCCTTGCCAGCGGCGGCCGCAACCAGGGCGGGATGGGGGCGTGGCTCAACGACGCTGCGCGTGCAGACGGAGGCCGTGGTGCTGGCGCTGCCGCCACTGGCAGCCATCTGATCCCGCTCGTAACGGACCAGCAGCTCCTTGTGCTTTCGGCTGTTCAGGTGATTGTCGTGGGCCTTCTGGCTAGCGAACTGCCGCCTGCAGGCGTGGCAGTAAACACTCAGGTTCTGCTCCTCGAGGGCCGCGTCCGTGGCGCTGCGGGCGCTCAGCACACGCTGCTGGAACTCCTCGGCGGTCACCGGGGGCAGCTGCGCCACCCTGCGCTTCAGGTTGTAGCGGTGCCAGTCGGTCTTGTAGTGATCCCGCTGCACGTCCGCGCTGGCGAAGCGGGCATCGCAGTTCAGGCAGGTGAAGTGCGACATTTCTGGCTGGGATTGCTGTCGTGTGGCTTTTGGATTTCGATTCAACTGGAATGGCGTATTTCACAAGTAGTCTCCGATCTGCTGATAATGAAGCTGCTAATGATCATTAGCAAACAAACCACGTTCTTGGCAGTGTGACCAGCCTCGCTAGCGAAGTGCAAAAATACTAATCAAAATGTGAACTTTTCGGCTTCTTTGTCCCGTCTGAAAACGGTCTCACACTGCTGTTGTTTTCCCGGTTTTCCGGCGTTTCATATCCCAGGATCGGAGGATCCGAGTCTAGGACAGCGAAGCATGCAGTGAGTAGAATTGCGCGTCGCAGGATGCCTTGCCTACAGTGCTCCCTCCTGCAGACGATCACGTGCCAGCAGCACCAGCAGTGGCCGCCTGCCGGCTCCCCCGCCAATGGGACTGCCCCAGCCGCAGGCACAGCCCCTGGAGGCGCCTAAGATCATCGTGATCCATCCGGGATCACAGCATCTGAGGATCGGCAGGGCGGCCGACTTGAATCCGCTGACCCTGCTCCATGCGGTGGCCTACCGGCGGCGTCAGGGGGTCACAACTGGAGACCATCCGCATCATGATCCCCTTCTGCCGCCGCTGGACAACGTCAATACAGCCATGATGGTGGATTTCGAGGAGCAGCGCCTGGCGGTGTCGCGCATCCTGCAGCACTGCGTCGTCGATGAAAAGAATCGCCTCCGGGTAGCCACACCACCGCAGCAGCTGGCCCACTTCAACCGGAGCAGCCAGGCCGAGAAGGTGCCGCCGCCAAGTGGCCAGCCTGCAGAGGATCCCTGGCTGGACCGCCAGGCGCCCGTCCTCTTCGACGACAAGATCCTGCGACTCAGCGCCCTCGATGCCCGGGACTACGACATTAATTTTCCCATGCAAAGGGGCGAGCTGAATGTGCATAAGGCGAAGGGCGGCTCGCTGCAGGTGAGGCTTTGCAGAGAAACCCAACCAACTTCCAACCTGGTGACTTACTAACAAACGCCCTGTTCGCAGGCCAGTCTGCAGCATTTGGAGCGCATCTGGTCGTACGCCCTGGAGGCCCGCCTAAAGATCCCGCTGCGTGAACTGGGCACCCACTGCGCCGTTTTGGTGGTCAACGATGTCTATGTGCGGCGGCATTTGCGCGAGTTCATGACCCTGCTGCTGCAGCGCTTGGGCTTCCGGCGCTGCTTCCTCGTCCAGGACAGCGTGGCCTCCACCTATGGCGCCGGCATTGGCTACGGCTGTGTGGTGGACATTGGGGCGCAGAAGACCTCCATCGCCTGCATCGAGGACGGCATTTCCCAGCTGGATGCGAGGGTGAGACTGCCTTACGGCGGCGGCGACCTGGACCAGGTGCTCCTTTTGCTGCTGCGCAAGTGCGGCTTTCCCTACCGCGAGTGCAACGTCCAGGACAGCTATGTGGATGCCCATCTACTGGATGAGCTCAAGGAGAAGTTCTGTCATCTGAATGCCAGCGTTTGTGGCGCTCAGGAGAAGCACTTCAATCTGCGCAAGCAGAACGGTCAGTGGCTGCGCTACACCATACAGGTCGGGGATGAGGCCATCATGGCACCCCTGGCCCTCTTCCACACGGAGCTCCTAAACATCACGGGCCGCACGAGAGCGGTTTGCACTCAACTGGCGGCGCAGGAGCAGTACGACTGCGAGGACTGCTTCGATGCGGAGTATCTCAAGGAGACGGGCCGGAAGAATGGTGTAAAGGGTGGCGATAACATGCTCTTAGGCCCCGGATCCCAGCCACGCCCTCATCTGCCCGTGACCGCTGACGACGAGGAGCTGATAGTGGTGGATCAGGACGAAGCCAACAGCAACTGCCCGCCACCGCAGGCAGGGCATCCAAACACGAATGGCAGCTACCACAACGCCCAGGGACAAGTGTTGCCGCTGGACCAGGCCGTAATCCGAGCCATCAACCGGCTGTCCAGCTACGAGACGAAGCGCAAGATGTTCGGCTCCATTCTGCTCGTGGGCAGCAGTGCCAAGCTACCGGGCCTGGCCGCCTGGCTGGAGCACCGTATTAGCCAGCAGATTCAGCCCTCCGACACCGAGGTGAACGTCTTCACCAAGGGCATGGACGCGGGCATGGTGGCGTGGAAGGGAGCGGCCATTATGTCCGTGCTGGAGAGTGCCCGCGAACTGTGGATATCGCAACACGACTGGCAGCGTTACGGACTACGGATACTCCGCGAGCGATCGCCCTTCCTCTGGTGAGATGCCACCAACCCACGCCCATTGCATTTCGAATATGTTTAGGGAACTTGTAATTGTTAATAGTAGAGTGCAGTCGAAGTGAATATAGGAGTAGCGTAGGATCAGCAGGAGGCCAAAGTGCCCACCAAGGCGTTAATTGTCCTCAAGAAAACCTTAGATTCATGTCATAAAAAATAGTATTTGTTTGTTTTAAGGCACTTCAACCAAATACGCAATATAAATTCGGGCCCCTGAGCCTGTTTTTGTTCAGCTCGCTTGTGTATTTGGAACTATATTATTTTGTATCAGAGATTAGGTAAACAAATTCAGAGTCCAGCGATAAGTGCAGTATATACGCAAATTTAACGATTGCCAAAAAAATAATAAACAAAACAAAGAAGAATAAAGCTAAAGTCATTGCTTTGTCCGTGAAACTCGACCTTTATCCGGCGATAAGTGAAACGCGACTTTCTTATCAAAAATAAATCAACGAAAATGCATTTGCCATATAAAAAACAGAACACAGAAAACATAAGATCAGGCCAGATACTTGGGTGCACTGGAGCCCATGTAGTGGTACAGGTCTCCCAAGGTGGACCTCACCAGCTTCGCCTTGATTGCCTCCCGCTGGAGCCGCTTGTAGGCCTCGAACCGGTGGCATCCGCCGAAGCTGAAGTAGTAGTCGCCACCCTCGCTACCTGAGATCCAGAGCAGATCGATGGGGGGCACCTCGTCCTCGCTGCTCTCGCCCTGGGGAAGGAGGGGAAAACGTCAGTGGTGACTAACCAGTGAAGCAAGTAACCGGTACATGGTATTCGTTAGACAAAGTAACCTATTTTTAGTAGTTTGACCCATTTGGGTGCGATAAGTGTATGTAACTTTTATGTTAATAAGATAAGAATTTACATTTTTATGCCAAATTAATACCAAAGGTTCACCAATTTCAGTTGAAATTAGTTGTACATTGTTGAGAGTTGAGTTTACATACTTTTCATTGCCTATACCATCACCTATGATCCTTTGCTTTATAATTTCAAAAGTTAAGATCCGTATAGAAATATGGTACACCTTTCACCATGTCTGGGTACTTTCCTCGTACCCTCCCCTATCTTATTCGAGGTACTGGCACCCACCTTAATGGTTTCCATCAGGGATTGCACCTTCTTCTCGTCCAGAACTGAGGGTATGGGCCTCTGGATCACGCTCATCGGAACCATGTGGATCTCTCCAATGCCCGCGGAGTGGATGGTGGTGTCCATGCTGCTGTGTGCCTGTCGATGGGTTACAAATCTTGGCCAGTTGTGAAATTTCACCAGTGAAATATGACGAGGTGTAAAACATCGTTATCACTGTGCGTGTGGGTGGCAACTCTGCCCCGCCGGCCCAGCCACCCACACACACACAGATACCCCTTGCGGCTGCCACAAAACCAGAGAAAAGCTTACTGTTTTTGGACGAAGCTGCTCCGATTTCTGTGCAGGATTGGTCTGAATCCGGTGGCGCGTCTGCTCGCCAGTCGAATGCACTGGCTAATGAACTCCATGGCGGCCAAATGAACGATTTTTGCGGCGTCGAAACTTGTTTTCGTACGTACACTCTGCCCAAGTGTGGGTTCGTTTACCGCTATATGTTTTGCTGCAGCAACTTGTTGTTTTTTATGCATAATCATACCCCCCACCACCCACAAGCACACACACACACACACACACACAAAGACGGCCAGTATTGCCAGTGCGATAAAAGCGAATGAAGACGAAATTCAAAATACATTATATACTATGTTAATGAGGGGGCTGCGGTGCCTTGGGGGGCTGGGCCCCTTGATGACAGTGGCAAAAGTTCTGAACTCTCGGCTGGTGGGCAATCGTCGTTCTGATTAGCGTCAGTACAGAAATTGAAATGTTTAATCTACGTTGACAACTCTTGCTGCTTGTTTTTGCCCCATTCCCCATCGCCGTATCAAAAAGCAAGATAAATATAAATTCTATGTGCAAATGGGGGGCAAAAGTACGGGTGATAACGGCCAATACTGGTTGGGATGCCTTTCCACCTTCCGAAAACAAGTTTTGCGTATGTCTGAAGAGGAACTCGTTCGAAACTCAGCACTTTTTAAATCTAACAGTGGCCCAGCTGGCCAGTTGTCAACCCTGCATTTTACGCGTTGTGCAACACTGCTTGATTCGAATTTAAAAATGTACAAAGAAAAACGCGCGCTTTGGGATTTCTCTGTTTGGAAATTAGGAGTGAGGGAAGTCATTTAAAAATAGTGTATTGTAGCAAGGCAGTGTTGCACTTATAAAGTTTTCATAATCTTCATAATTATGGTTTTTAGGTAAATAGGTTCTCAAAAATCTAAATATTTTCGGTGTCTTAATTTTAAACTCGCCAATTTTCGACCAATTTAAAAAGTGGGCCAATGGCACACTGTTTAATTCGCAAACCATTTTCGCCAACAGTAGTGGATGGAACACGGGAAATTATTCATGTACTTACGTCAGTAATCGGCATCTTCAGTTCTTCCAGCGGCTTGTCAGCCCCACAATCTTCAATTAACCACTACGAGTTGTTCGACAACGGGCGACAAGCAACCGATTCCGGGTAATTTTTACAGACTCCCCGGCGGAGTTGCTTACAAAAAGGTAACCTATGACGGATGCCCCTTAACAGTCCCATTTGGCCCTCTGGCACAGCCACAAAGGCGTCGAAAATTTGGTATTCCAAATACAATAGTGACTCTGTTTTTACAAATCGATTGGATGCGAGCATGAAATTCAACTTGGTGCAGACACTGGTCTTCACTTTGTGCCTCATAAGCGTGCAAATATACGGAATTCAAGGTGCTTAACCGTAGTTGAAAAACCACACTTCCGGAACCTGGATAAATAACGAGTTAACATACCCATTTATGTAGAAAAAGATTTCAAAATTATTTGCAACGGATTTTTGTATAACTACAATCTTGATCTACTCCAAAACTGTTTAAACAATAAATTACAATACAAAGATAAATACATCATCAGAATGGATACATTTAAGATTTTTTGACATTCCTCAGGAGAATATCCTTTTGGAACTTTGTTTTTAGAATGTAAAAACTTACTAAATAAATCAACAAACGTATTCTTATCAATTTGGCAATAACAACGGTAGATGCCAGCGGGAAGCGGATTGTGAGCAAGTATGAGCGCATAATGCAGATGTATCCCCAGCTGTCCTCAGGCGCAGGCGAGTCCTCGCAGTGGCGGGCGGCCGAGAAGGACAATATGCGACATCCATGCAGACGCGACTGTGCGGATAACCAGCCGATGACCTGCTACTACTACATGGTGGTGCACTACGACGATACGATGGCGGAGACCTGCAAGCGGTACCTCCAGGTGAGATCGGGGTGGAGAGAAGCCTGAAAAGCACTGAAAGTGAAAGTCTGTTTTCAAATCTCTTATAAAGGTGCCCAAAAGTATGCCGTGGAAGAAGAATGTTTGACTTTTTAATTAAAAATATATTATGGCATACTTTTGGACACCTTTCTAAAGGTTTTCGAAGTCCTAGCGACATTTCAGTATCCTGACTTTCAACATTTCTTATTTTTCGCCATATTGCAGTCCAAGTTCCGCTTCAAGCTGAATGGCAAGGAGTACGTGGACGGCATCACCCTGGCGGACCAGCTGGCGGCGAACGACGACTGCAAGTACGCCGACGGACTGGAGAGCGAGGTGATGGTGGTCAATGGCCAACTGCCCGGGATGAGCATCGAGGTGTGTCACGGCGACACCGTGGTGGCGGACGTGATCAACAGCATGCACGAGACGACGACCATCCACTGGCACGGGATGCACCAGCGGCTGACGCCGTTCATGGACGGGGTGCCCCACGTGACCCAGTACCCGATCGAGGCGGGCCAGGCCTTTCGTTACCGCTTCGAGGTGGATCACGGCGGCACCAACTGGTGGCACAGCCACACGGAGCACCAGAGGGCCTTTGGCTTGGCGGGACCGCTGGTGGTGCGAATGCCACCCAAGCTGAATCCACATGCCCATCTGTACGACTTCGACATGTCGGAGCACGTGATCATGATCCAGGACTGGGTGCACAACTTTGTGGAGAGCGTGGCCGAGAACATCCTGATCAACGGCCGGGGCAGGAACCTGAAGAAGGGCGTCAAGGCCGCCAAGCCGACGCTCTACGCCCACTTTCCGGTGGTCAGGGGCGGGCGCTACCGCTTCCGGGTGATTTTCAATGGTGAGTCAAAGGGAGAACCCTCTTGTTTAAAGAACAACAACTCAAAAAAATTATAAAGGTGTCGAAAAATTTGCCGAGAAAACCTCAGAGTTTTGGGCCTAAAATATATTTTTTCGTACTTTTAGACACCTTTATAAATATGAGATTTTACAGATTAAGTATCTGATTTTCAATAGTATCTATAACATTCCACAGGCGTCTCCAACTGCCCCATCAGCCTGAGCATCGACAACCACGACCTGGTAGTGATCGCCAGCGATGGCAACGACATCGAGCCCGTCGAGGTGCAGCGGATCATGTTCCACGGCGCGGAGCGCTTTGACTTCGTGCTGCACGCCAACCAGGAGGTGGCCAACTACTGGATCCGGGTGAAGGGCTACAGCTTCTGCGCCAAGAACCAGCTGCACCAGGAGGCGGTGCTGCACTACCGGGACGCAGATCCCCGCAAGCTGGACCCGCACACTCTGAGCTACGCCTACGATGCGCCCGGGAAGACCCTGAACGAGCTGGGCGACGAGGCGGGGGGCAGCAGCATATCCCTGGCCACCCTCAATGCCCAGCGACCGGAACCGGAAGTGCCGCCGGCGGTGACCTTCTACACCAGCATGAACGCCTTCGAGGTGCGCCAGGGCGAGGGCTTTCGCTTCCAAATGGACGACATCAGCTTCAACATGCCCAAGATGTCGCTGCTGCAGACCCGCAATCTGGGCGTGGGCCAGTTCTTCTGCAATCGCTCCCAGCAGGCGGACCTGGGCTTCAATTGCCGCCAGCGCCACTGCCAGTGCTCCAACGTCATCCAGGTGCCGGCCAACCAGCAGGTGGAGTTCGTCGTCTCCAGCCTCTCGAAGACGCCGCATCCGATCCACCTGCATGGCTACACATTCCGGGTGGTCGGCATGGGGGTGCTGGGGGAGCAGAAGATCGGCCAGATCGAGCAGATCGACAAGAAGACCCCGCTGCCGCGACGCGGAAAGGGTGCTCCGCTGAAGGACTCGGTGCAAGTGCCCGCCTTCGGCTACACGATATTCCGGTTCTACTCCAACAGCCCCGGCTACTGGATGTTCCACTGCCACATCTCCCCGCACTCGGAGAATGGCATGGCCGCCGTGGTGCGGGTGGGCGAGGATGTCGAGATGAAGATGTGCCCGGTGAGCAACTGCGGGCTGTGCAGTTCAGTGGCCTAGACTCGGTCCTCGTGGAAGCCCAGAGTTGGACCCAAGGCAGTGTCCGGAAAAATACCTCTTTGTGGGCAATAAAAGCGTTACCTTTAAGCTGGCATTTCAAATGGATTGATTTTGGGCAAAACCGGGCTGAACTATGACTTCAACTTTTAATTATAGAGTATTACCATAATCGTATTGTTTTTACTAAACAATGTAATGTATCTATTTTTTTCTCACTCTTAAAAACACTCCAGAAACGAATGAGAGCGAAAAAGCTAGATGTTAAGTTAGCAGAACTGTGGGTGAGAGCGAGAAGGACAATTTCAAACCCATATTTCGAAAATATAATTTTCGAACTAACCAAATTTATGCGGATTTTCATCAAAACATAATTGTTTGCGGTGCAATTATACAATTTATCGGTTAATTGATTACATTTATTATTTAAAATTGGCTAAAGTTTTAAAAAATTAAGAATACATTTATAAAAAAATTGTAAGAAGTACTAATAAGTACTAATAAAGAAGTACTAAGAGACCCATGTGTTGGCACAGATTTTGATTTGTTGCAAAGACTTTCCAATCCCACACACTAGCTGAAAACTTTCCTAATGAAAGTGTTGAAAAGTTGTGCGGGCTTGGTCTTCGTGGGGGGCGCCAGCAGGTGGTGCTCCAGCCAGGCGACGTAGGACTCCACCCGCGTGACGACCATGGGTCCCCGGTCGGACCCGCACCTGGACTCGCCCAGCGAGACGATGCCCACCAGCCGTTTGCCGTCCATCACCGGGCCGCCGGAGTCGCCGAAGCAGCTGCCCTTCCTGGAGGCACCGCCGCCGGCGCACATCTGGCCCTCTCCCACGTCCTTGTAGAGCTTCTTGCATCTGTCCCGCGACCAGCCACTTACCCGGGCCTTGATCTTCACAGGACTGGTGTCCGGGGTCAGTTCGCTGGTGCGACCCCATCCGGCGATGGTCAGGCTGTAGTCCACATAGCCATCCCCGCGCGCGGGACTGCTCAGCGAGGGCAGGCAGATGGGCTGCACGAACTCCGAGTAGGTGACGTTCCGGGTGAGCAGCAGCAGGGCAATGTCGTGGGTGTGCTTCTCCAGGCTGGTGCCCGTCGACTCGGCGGGTCGGTACAGCTCGTGAACTATGCTCCTCGCAATGGGAAAGTCCTGGGGAGGCGGTGCGCAGTCCGCCAGCCCCTGGCAGTCCCCCGCCTGCCGCACATCCCACACCCCCAGGCGAACGAGACGCAGTTGCTTGTCGTAGTCATGCCGCGGCACACAATGGGCGGCGGTCAGGACCCACCTGTGGCTCACCAGGGAGCCGCCGCACTTGGGCTCCAGCATGTGGCCGTACAGCAACATGGCCATCCAAGGGAACTCCCGGACCTTGGTGACCTCGCCATTCGAAATGTGCGGCTTCAGGTCGTGGCGGCAGTAGTTCTCAACCGACTGCGAGTACTCCGTCTGGCGCCTTACGCAGCAGACCGTGTTGAAGCACTCGGAGGAGTCCTCGGATTGGACAAAACCCGGCTCCGCCAGGCAGTCCTCAGCGAGGCGGCACTGGCCCGATCCTCGACAGCTGCCGAAGTGCAGCTTGGGCTCTGAAAGAGATATAAAACATGTTCTTAAAATAGGGTCTTAATTAAAGTATTAGTTATATGAAACCCACGATAGGAATAAGGAATGTAACGCACCAGGAAATAGTTTTTGTATTGTAAATCAGTTTTTGAAAAATCCCATGACTAGTTTTGAAAATATGAACGAAAATAATTGCTTGGTTTTACCCATTTACCCATGTTTATGCTATGAAAACTAGATTTTGATTGTAATAAATGACATCGGAAACCAGTTTTGCTTTTCCCGATATATTAATGCATCGTTTTCATAAAAAATCCGTATTTAAAGTTGTTAATTTTATCCAAAATGAAATGTAACTCATATTTACTCTACACAAAAACTATAATGCCAATAAAACATGACTTACTCGCCCAGCATCTGGATAATAACACTCCGCAGAGGTACAATGCAATAGAAGATCGGAGCACCATAGCTTTGGGTCTGAATCAGCGCAATGGGTTTTCTGAACTGATGCCTTTCAGAAGTGTAGCACACTACCTAAGGTGAAAGATCGGAGAGCCATAGCTCTGAGTCTAAGCACTCAGCGACGGAGTCCAGTGAAAAGGTGATTACTTTTGCCGTGAGCTGGTTTTTTTTCGTGTCGGAATGGTTCGTTATTGTTATTATTAATTATTATGAATTGTAATTAGAGCTGAAGTGTATCCAGTCGTCGTAGACTTTTTACTTTTACTTCACTGAGAGCACATTTTCAAGCTAGCTCAGAACTTGAGTTCAGACCGGATTTTCTAGTGCCTCCGGAATCTTTAGATAGTGAGAACCATTTTCATTATAGACGTAGGCTCACCTGCAGAGCTTCGGGGTTTTCACACGGCGCATATATATTATCCATCTTGGTTGTATGCTTATATTTGCATACTGGTAGCTTTAAGTTAACAAACATCGATTTTGGCGCCATAGAATCAATGGGCAAAGTGACCAGTTTTTTTTGTATTTTAGCTATCAATTCAAATAATAAAATCCGTATATAATCTTTAAATATTTTAAAAAAAATTCAATACAATACTTAATTTACAATGATTAATTATTTAATATTTTTGGTTTTGAATTGCCGCTAAAACAGAATCCAATTGGCATTAAAAGATGGTTTGCGTGCGCGCTACGGCGGTGGGTGACACGGCTAAGCTAGCGACGGTAGTGTGAAAATATCGATACCTGTGTCGGGCCCGACAGTCGACATTATCGATAGGACCATCGATTTTTTTACAGCTCTATCTATGACATTGAGTTGACTTTAGTGCATTAGTTTAATCACAATATTATTCGAATTATTCGCAAATAAGTGGCCAGCCAAGCTTCGAGACTCGCACGGAAGCTGTGCGCCACTCCACCCGCCGAATCCCGGAGAGAATGCGCTGACCCCGCGGCGAACTCAACGCATTCAACGGGTTCTAGCGGCCGCGAGTTGTTCCGGGGAGCTCTGGGATTCCTCCTCCTCCACTCCGCCGAACCACAACAAACGATCTGAGGCGATCCCAACCGATCCGACATTATGTAAGTTGAGCGTGCGCGCGTCGTCGAGGGTAAACAACAATAGCATCGCCGCAGCTCAGCTACTCCGCTCCAAAGGAGTGTTAGTCCCTATACGAATACAAATGTGCGGCGTCCGGAGCTGGACCATACACAACTGACCTTCCTAGAGCAAAAATTTCCGTAAAAACGTTGTAAACAAATGTCCATACATGTCTGAAAACAAGAAACCAAGTTCATACATATATGCCATAGTGTAGATCCTGACCCATAAAGTGTAAGTCGCGGCTATCTAAATGTCCATCCTTTGCAGAACAGACGGGCTGAGGAATCACATTCAAATCGACGATGCGTTCCCGCAGCAATTCGGGCGTCCGCTTGGACTACTACCAGCGCATCGTGCACCGGCTGATCCTGGCCCACCAGGAGCCGGTCACCGGCCTCTTCCCCGCCTCCAATGTGAACTCGCACGCCTGGATCAGGGACAATGTCTACTGCATCCTGGCCGTCTGGGGCCTCTCCATGGCGTACAAGAAGATTGCCGACCAGGACGAGGATCGGGCCAAGTGTTATGAGCTGGAGCAGAGCTGTGTGAAGCTGATGCGCGGCCTGCTCATGGCCATGATGAACCAGAAGGACAAGGTGGAGAAGTTCAAGATGACCCAGAGTCCCTACGACTCGCTGCACGCCAAGTACTCGAGCAAGAACGGCTTGCCCGTGGTCGGGGACAATGAGTGGGGCCATCTCCAGATCGATGCCGTCTCCCTGTACCTGCTGATCCTGGCCCAGATGACGGCCTCGGGTCTGCAGATCGTCTTCTCCCTGGACGAGGTGTCTTTCATCCAGAATCTGGTCTTCTACATTGAGTCTGCCTACTCGATCCCCGACTACGGGATATGGGAGCGCGGAGACAAGACCAACCATGGTGAGTAAATGGTACATTTGTAAAAAATAGTTGGAAAAAAAGTCAACCTAATGATTAAAATGTTCGAAGTAAAATTAGGACTTTTATCAAAAACATTTATTTAGATACAGAATACAGATAAGCAGTATCTGTTTACATTTTTTACCGAATATTATGAAGCTCACTTTTTTATTATCTTATCTCCAAAACCATAATTGATTGATAAAGTAATATGTTTTGTTATTCTTTAAAATATATTTAAATTTCGAGAAAATTAGCAGCGATAAAGAATAAAATTCGTGTAGGAATAGGCCGAAGATTATATTTTGTGTGTATATAACATGTTTATATAATATTTACATTCTCCAGGTGAACCGGAATTGAATGCCAGCTCCATTGGCATGGCCAAGGCAGCGCTGGAGGCCATGAACGAGCTGGATCTGTTCGGAGCCCGCGGCGGGCCAGCCAGTGTCATTCATGTGCTGGCCGACGAGGCCCACAAGTGCCAGGCGGTGCTTCAGTCGATGCTGCCCCGCGAGTCCAACAGCAAGGAATTGGATTCCGGACTACTGTGCGTCATCGGCTTTCCCGCCTTCGCCGTGGACGATGCCCAACTGATCCACAACACCAAGGATGCGATCCTGTCCCGACTGCAGGGCAAGTACGGCTGCAAAAGATTCCTGCGCGATGGCTACCGCACCCCAAAGGAGGATCCCTCCAGGCTCTACTACGAGCGCTGGGAACTGCGCATGTTCGAGAACATCGAGTGCGAGTGGCCGCTCTTCTACTGCTACTTGATCCTCTTCCACGCCTTCCAGAGCGATAAGCGTTCGGTGGAGGAGTACGCCAGCCGGCTGGAAAAGATCATGGTGCGCTCGGAGGATGGCATCCTGCTCGTTCCGGAGAGCTATGCGGTGCCGCAGGATCTGGTGGGCTTCGAGTACCAGAAGCCGGGATCCCAGGCCCGCGAAGTGGTCGGTCGGTGTCCCTTCCTGTGGGGCCAGTCCCTGTTCATTCTCGGAAGATTGCTGCAGGAGGTGAGCATTTGTTTTGTACACTTTTGGGTGCTAAAGATAGCCGAATGCCTTGGCGACCCTGTGAAGTATTTATATCGATCTGGTTTCGCACAATGGCGGCCACTTCGTTAGGTCGTAAAATTTCACCCATAATTTTAAGAAATTATCTTGAGACTTTTTCTAATATTTTTTTCCTCTTCAGGGTTTCCTTGCCGTGGGCGAGTTGGATCCGCTTAATCGTCGTCTGGGAGCTCAAAAGAAGCCAGACGTGGTCGTCCAGGTGGTCATCATTGCCGAGGACAATGAGATCCGTGACAAGCTGGCCGAGCACGATCTGCACGTGCAGACGATCGCCGAGGTGGCTCCCATAGAGGTGCAACCAGCCCGTGTCTTGAGCCACCTGTACACCTACCTGGGCCGCAACCGAAAACTCGGATTGAGCGGCAGAAAGTCCCGGGACGTGGGCATCCTCAGCACCAGCAAGCTGTACTCGCTGAAGGATCGCATCTTCGCCTTCACCCCGCAGGTGAGTGGGAAAGGAGTCCAGTTAGCCCTTCTGGGTTAGCCAAGAAACCCGGCCGCCTCCTCCCCAACTCCCCAAAATACCTACCTGCCCCATTGCTCCGTTTTTACACTTTCTATTGTATTTTTGGTTAGGGATGCAAGCCAGTCGTGACATTTTCAAGGCCCAGAACCTTAAGGTTATGCAAAACCATTGAGACTTGATTATATCGAGTATTATTTAATATTTCCATAGCCAGTAACTGATTTGACTTAATTTAAATTGAATTTTTCTTGGTTTTTAAGTTAAAATAAATGGATTTGAATCTATTGTGATATTAACTGAAGTTCAGCTAGAGCCGATCGGCTTGCATCCCCGCACTCGATGATTGACTTATGATTTCTACCGTTTATACGCATCAGTTCGCCGACCTGTCGCGCTTCTATATCGCCTCCGATAACGAACTCATGATCGACATCCTCAAGGGCGAGATAAATTTCCTCAAGTCCGCTTGGGATCTGCTGGGGCGTCCGCTGGTCACCCTGGTGCTGAAGCGCATCCACCTAGGTCGGTCACCGGGAGAGGGAGTCGACGTTTAACGTTTATTTCACTCCATGTCCTTTATTATTTATTATCTATTACTTTCCTACTCTAATGTTTATTGTGCGCGAGTTCTTTGCTCCCCCGACTGTTTTCCCCATATCTTTGTGAATTGCTCTGTTAATTTGATTCATTTGCAAGGGTTTGCTTTTGGTATTGGTATTGTTTATCAATTAATTGACACGCACACTCGAACCACACAAATGCACCACTTGACTCGTTAACTCTGTTCAGAACTGAATCGGCTGCCCAAGGTCCGGAAATTTGCTGCCTATCGAGTGCTTCGTCTTGTCTTTGTCCAAAAATAAGTTCCACATTGAATAGTAAATGATCGCGACCTCTTGGGCAGCTGGTTCTAAATTTTGTTGAGCTTAGTTGGTTTTTGCTTTTAGTTGGCTTTAGTTTGGTTATGGTATACCCGCACACTCGACCATATATGCCATAGGCTACATATAGGTTTAACGAACAGTCACACACACTTTACCTTTTATACTTTGTACACACAGCAGCGGTCAAAATAATAGTATGCATCAACTAATTTCATGAAGAATGGATCTCGAATATGCATTACGAGATTTTCTACAACATTTACAAACACTACTGATATTCTGACCGCAAACACATTATTTTAGATCAATGTAGCCTTAGTCTATTTATTCTACTTATCAATGCTCTGCTCTGGACTCTTATGAAAATGTACCCTTCTCCCATGTGTTCCATCCCCGAAACCCCTGAAAATTGGCCAGTGAAATATCGACTACAAAAAACGAATATGAAAATCAAACCAAAACAAATCCTTTCTCTTCTTATTTTATCCCAAATAAATATAATAAACACACTCCACAACAACTGCAACAACAACTACACTTACACAGCATATCGACTATGAAGAATATTATACAACACGCGATCCCGACTTGCTTGCCAGCAATTTTACCACAAATTTAGCATTCTTGACCAACAATTGGCGTCACATGTTGGGCAGGCCGACAATCACACTAATGGCAACCCACTATATGCTAGGTAACTACCCGAAATGGAAAAAAACAATAAGCAAACCCACCCTGCTCGATTCTGCATTGCCACCTCGAATCCAAATCCAAATCCGATCCCCCTGCACCCCATGGCGAGCACACTTGATTCCAAGAACCACTGCATTTATGCGACATCCTATGTACTATACTCCCCACTATTCACACACAAAAGCCAGCAACCAAACGATTTAACTATATGCAAACTATACGATCTGTGATCCACGACCTGTGACCCGCTTGTGTCTGCTTAGTAAATGGCCTTGCTTCTGCTCTTTCTACTGTCCCTGAACCCAAGTCCTTAAGTGACACTGTATACGCCAATATCTTGAGAAAGAAGTCTTGAAATTTACCAGAACCAAAAAGTGTAAAAAATATAACGTTTTCATTAAAGGCCCGCATTTAAGAACTTATTTTGTATCTGATTACCTTCTTCAAGATACAGGTGTACAGTTTTTGGATGAGGTACCTTTGTGTGCTCTAAATCCCACGCTTTCTTTGGGCATTCGGACTTCTAAGCCCTCTCTTCTCCACGTTCATGACCTAAAATTGTGCCATAAGACTTTTAGACCAAACACGATCCGAAACAAGCCTCAAATCAATCATTTTGCTTGCGGTATCCCAAAGTTGATGCCCTCAGAGAAAAACAAGCCTACACTTACTTCAAACAAAGCTAAAGCTTCCTATGAACAACTAACCCATGTCCACGCAACACTGGTAATTAAATATAGTTAAGTACTTGCTAATACGTGTTGCTGTGGCTGCAAATCAATGCTGCCACTGCACTTGGCTTGCACCCAAAACTCAGACTAACTGCCGATGGTGCTGGAATCCTGTGCTTCCATATCAGTTACTGTGGCTGTACTTTGTGTGACTAACCCGTAGTTTGTAAGCGGCGCTCCTAACCCAAACCACTGCCCAGCATCCCAGCCAGATCACGATCCACACACTCATACCCATTGACCGAGAGTAAGAGACTAAGAAAGTGCTAACGAAATCCAATCGAATGCGGTGCGGCATCCACAGATCAGGACAAGATCCCGCTGGCCATGATCCAAACGATGAGGAAGCTGAAGTCGGGCTACATCAACGGCACGCGCGTCATGCTGGGCAGCCTGAAGGACTTCCTCAACACCTCGGCCATCACGGACCTGAGCTTCCTGGGCAGCACGGAGGACGGCTACCCGGACCGCCTGCACCCGGATGTGCAGACCTACCTGGACGAGCACCTGCTGCGCTCGTTCAGCAACCGCAGCACCATGAATCTGCGCGGCGGACAGCTGCGTCCGCGCACTCTGAGGCGCCGTATGTCCTGCAAGGGAGCGATCAAGAAGACGCGCTCCATCAACGTGGACTGTGAGTAGTGGCTTTCCCTTGCTATATTGTTATTCCCTCACTAATGCTTGCCCTCTGCCCCCAGCCGACAACCTGGGCATGGAGGGCCCTTCGCCGCTCACCGAACGCCGCCTCTCCTCGATTGTGCCGCCTCCCTGGCTGCAGGCCAACAAGCAGAGCCACGTCAGTGTCTTCGCCACCACGCCGGAGGAGGGACCCGCCAACTCGCCCCTGCACCTGGGCAACGAGCTGTCCGTCCGGGAGAACATCTACCCGGTGGATCCGCACCACAGCCGCTCGGCGATCGACAGGCGCAGCGAGTTTGTCCGCCAGCAAGAGAGTTAGTCTGCCCTTTGCTTTCTATCTTATAGTTGATCTTTTCCTTTTACTTTAAGTTCTATGATTTCCTAAAGGTGACTAGTAAACTAAATTGGAACTATAAATTTCGATGATAGTGATAAAGTATGTAAACTTCAAGGTTGCCATAGCAAAGAGCCGTCATAAACTATTTTCAAAAGTCAATGTTTATATATTTAATACTAAAGTGGAGACACATTCAAAAAGTTTATTTTTAAAGCTCACCTTTAGCAACTTCACTTAATTGTAAACCTCTTCTTTTTTATGATACTAGCTCTTCCTTTCTATACTTTTGTTAATTTTACGTTCTGGTTCTTGCCTTCTGTTTTCATTCATTTCGTACGTATAATTTCGATTGGCCCACCTTCGTTCCGCAATGCGATGTTGATAGTAACAGTGCCCAAAATTCTCATACAACGCCATCGCGCCGAAACCAACTTCGCGGACACAGAGGTGGAGGAGCTAATTGCGATGCTGCGCGAAACGGAGAATCTCGAGGAGCAGGGCGACATCCTGCAGTACCTGGTGGACACCCAGGGGCTGGACTTCAACACAGGTTAGTCCGGATAAGTAGCTAATGCCCAAGTGTTCTGCGTTAAACTAGGTTTCGGGGCAGCTTAATGCTTTACAATTGGAGGCTTCTTTGACGGGCTGAGAGAACACCCGGATAAAACGTACACTATACTCACGCCTTCTCCAAAAACACACGCACCTGCGAATAATACACACTTAAACCATTAGGTTAAATTTAAGCCGTGGGTTAAAATGTTTTTCAGATTGTTGATAGTAATGGAGAAACATAACACTGTTTATTACACTATTTAGGCAAAGGAAACATTTTTAAACATTTAAAAGAACTTAAAGTGGGGAGGTTTTCGTCGAATTTTAACCTCTCCGTATTATTTCTTTGGTTTCCAACACTCCTAACATTTATATTGGCTCTTGAAGAATAGTTAGAATAGGTCGTTTCAGAGCCATGCCTCGGCATTTAACCATTTCTTAGCATATCCTGTTCTCATTCTGTTGTTTTATCCCGTACTCCTGTCGTCTTGTCTCGTACTTTGTTCTCCGTACCGTAATCGTGCCGTGCTCCGTACTCCTCTACGGCGTACCACACAGCTGGCCTGGGATTCAAGAATAAATCGGAGGACAATGTGACCCCCGATGCCAACAACGCAGCCGCCGGTAAGTCCGTCCACCCGTCTCGTGTTGACTGTTGTTGTTGTTGTGCGGGCTTCTAGACGTACCTACATACTACATCCATTGGAACACCCGGCTTCCTGTATCCCCTATCCCCCTCTCCACGCACACTTCTCCACCGATTGGCCACCCCTTTGATTCGTGTAATCCCTCTAACTAGTCTCGCATTTATGGTTTCCATTTCCTATATCATACTTTCTGTTTGGTGTATCCTTGGTGTGATATTTTCAAAGCTTCCATGTCGTATGTACCACCTGAAATGCATCCCAGCTTTGCGTTGGGCTTTTTTCCTCGGAATACATACGTATATTATTTTAACACCACTAGTTTTATTATATTCGAACTTCTCTGGTTTATTAGTCAAGCAACGTCCAATTTTTAATATATATCTATATGACTTTGTACGAGATCAATTAGGTTTCCTTGGTTTTTACTGCATTTATATAAGTTGTCACAAGTAATATTTTATTTTATTATTTTTAAAATAATAAAGAGTTTATCAATATGATGATATATTTATAGAATCCTGAGTATTACAAAAAGTTAGTGCTCAGAGAAGTTCGGTAATGTAGTTACATATACCGCAAATTAGGTTTATCACCAAGGGAAATGGCCTTGCTTTAAGTTACGTCTCTCTTAGCATTATTAACCACACATTAATTTACTTCTCTTTGGCCATGATTTCCAAGCGTAAATTAATTTTGTAACATTTTATTTTACTTTCTTCGCCCGACCACGCATCTAACCCCACATGCAAAACACACAACACATCCCGCATGCCCCGTCCGCTCACCATTTTCACTTTAACCCAAATGCGCCGAGTTGCGATCCAAACCGAAACCAAAACCATAATCCAATCCTAACCCCACTAACCCATAACGAAAACCGAAAACAAAAGAGCTCGAGCAAGCGTTTGTGGATGAGGTGGTGCTGGAACTGGCTGGTGGTGCAGGTGAAGGGGCCAAGAAGAGCCCGACGATTGTGCTGCCCACGGTGATCATCGATGCCGCTACAATTCCAGCCGCCACTAGCAGCGACGCGGATGGCAATGCCAATCCGGGTGCCGCCACAGCCACCGCCGCCTCCGCCGGTAACACGCGCAACGCGAGCAACAACAGCAACATTAGCAGCAGCAGCATCGGCAGCAACACCAGCAACCACAACAACATGAGCCCACACGAGAATAACAACGATTCTTCCCAATCCGAAGGCATGCTGGAGGAGGGCCGCGTCGTGACCGTGCGGGATCTGCTGAAGGGACTCTACGAGAAGGCCTGCCAGCAGAAGCTCTGGGGACTCGTCCGCCACACGGCCGGCATGCTAGGCAAGCGGGTCGAGGATCTGGCCAAGGCGGTCACCGATCTGCTAGTCCGGCAGAAGCAGGTCACCGTGGGAATGCCGCCCAACAACGAGCACACCATCACGGCGCCACTGCCGGAGGTCGAGCTGCGACAGCTCATCCACGATGTGAGTAATCCATACTGATGAAGGGTGATGCGTGAAGATCAAACCACTTCTATGATCCAGGCCTATGGCGACGATGAGAGCACGGCGATGTTGACGCAGGAGCTGATGGTCTACCTGGCCATGTTCATCCGCACGGAGCCGCAGCTCTTCCACGAGATGCTGCGTCTGCGCGTGGGCCTGATCATCCAGGTGATGGCCAAGGAGCTGTCCCGCACCCTCAACTGCGACGGCGAGGCGGCGTCGGAGCATTTACTTAACCTCTCGCCCTTCGAGATGAAGAATCTCCTCTACCACATACTCAGCGGCAAGGAGTTTGCCGTCAGCAGCGGTGAGTCCGCCCACTTCTAGATGTGTATATCAAACCTTGACCTATGCTACATTTCAGTGGCCCGTGGCAATCTGTCCATTGTGAGCTGCAAGAGCAGCCGCGTCAGCAAGAAAAGCCAAATCGGCCTGGGCGATCCGGAGGGCGAGGACGCCCTGATAGCCACCATTGACGACAGGCAGGGCCAGTGGCTGCGCCGCCGGCGACTGGACGGAGCCCTGAATCGGGTGCCGCGCGACTTCTATTCGCGCGTCTGGACCGTTTTGGAGAAGTGCCAGGGCCTGGCCATCGAAGGACGTGTCCTGCAGCAGAGTCTGACCCAGGAGATGACGCCCGGCGAACTGAAGTTTGCCCTGGAGGTGGAGACGGCCCTCAACCAGATACCACAGCCCGAGTACAGGCAGCTGGTGGTCGAGGCCCTCATGGTGCTCACCCTCGTCACCGAGCACAACATGGTGCCCACTCTGGGCGGCATCATCTACGTGGAGCACCTGGTGCACAAGGCCAACCAGCTGTTCCTCGAGGACCAGCGCAAAGTCCAGGGCGATGCCACGCTGTGCTGCGCGAAGATCAAGGACGGCAAGGAACAGCAGCAGGCCGCCTCCGGCATGCTGCTCTGCGGCGGCGCCGCCTACATATGTCAGCACCTCTACGACAGGTGAGTGTCAATTGTTGGATGTTCAAGAAGGGTGGGGCACAGAATCCTAGGTCCCCAAAAGTGCATATGAAACGCCAGTTACCCCACTGATTTTTGGCCTTCTAACGCAGTGCTCCCAGCGGCAGCTATGGAACCATGACCTACATGTCCCGGGCGGTGGCCCTGGTGCTGGACTGTGTGCCCAAGCACGGCGAGATGGAGTGCGCCATCTCCTGAAGCGGGCGTGCACTTAACATAATGCCAAATTCTCTGCAACTCTGGATACGTCCGTTCTCGTTCTCGCTCACTCGCACCCTAGCGCCCTCTTCCCGTCTCTCTCTCGAGCGTGCCCCTCTTATTTTGTTGTCTCCCCTCTGACCCCAGCCCAACGATCGTTTTAGTCAGAAGGCGCCATGTATATATTCTGTTGACCACCTCTTCCCAACCGCGTTCGTTTCGTTCTGACCGAAAAAGAAAGGGACGAAGGGCAGCCAGCCTAGAATGGTATGAGCCCACGCATGTGTTGACCCCTTGGATGGATACTCGAAAAGCCCGCCCCAAAACCGATCCCAATCCCAATCCAAACCCGCTTAGAAAGCCAACTCGCGCTGCTCGATACAGATGTGTGTTTTGTACTTGCGGCTGCTTCACAGCGACGACACTTTGTTGTAACTTTTATATTTTAAATGACCCTATTTTATTTTATACGTTTGAATTGTAAAGTTGACCGCGCAGCAAGATTTACAATAAAATGCGTTTGCAATGTTCGTCGAGTGTTTTAAAATAGAACTGTGGATTAAAGTTCAAATAAGCATTTGTGTCACTTTTGGGCACTGCGATTCAAAAACCCTAAGTAAGAACGCCTTTCGTTTAGTTTTGTTAAGCATAAATATATATCATTTATTCAATTTTTTTGTTTGTTCTGTTTAATGGTCTTCAATTTGCGCACATCAAATGTTTACAACAGTTGTATTCATTTACACGTTGGTTTCTGTGTTGGTTTGATGGTGTTTTAGACATTTTTGAAATGTTTTTGTTGTGTTTGAACGCAGTCGTCCACTCATCGAATCAAAGCTCGGCTTGCAACAATCAGTTTGTTTCACAATTAAGTAGGAGAATTACACGAAAGGGCCAAGTTTAGCGAGAAAGAGTGCGATTTGGTGTAATGGGCGTGTAATATAGATGCTAATGTGTTGTGTGGGGTTATTAGTGTAAACAAAACGTATAGGATTAGCGATGATGTTAAACGAGAGTTCGTAATTAAAAAAAATAGGATCCTAGAACAAGAATACTTAAGCGCCTAGCAGTAGCCCCTGTCGGGAACGCGTCGGCGTGGAGCGCACCGGATGATGTTGTCCACGCGCAGGATCATCTCAGCGGCCTCGGAGGCGGACATCAGCACCTGGCGCTTCACGGCGAAGGACTCGGTGATGCCCAGCTCGCGGACATCGGCTACCTTGCCTAGCTCCATGTCCAGGCCCAGAGTCTGTTTGCCCTGGGCGTGGCCGGCGCGCAGCTCCGAGATCAGCTGGGCGGAATCGTAGCCAGCGTTGTCGGCAATGGCCGTGGGCAGCGACAGCAGGGCACCTGTAACGCGGATTCAAAGGGAAATCAGTAAGAAGCCCAGCAGACAGCAGTAGGTAAATCGAACTTACGGGCAAAGGCCTCGATGGCGATGGCCTCCTTGCCGGGAGTCTCGGCCGCCTTCTTCAGCACGGCGGTGGCCATCAGCGCCTCGGAGCAGCCGCCACCGAAGATGATGCGCGACTCCTTGACGGTGGCCGCCAGCACGCAGAGGGCGTCGTGCAGGGAGCGATCAGCCTCGTCCAGAATCTGTTGGGTGGCACCGCGGATCACAATGGTGCAGGCCTCGCCGAGCTTGACGCCACTGAAGCGCAGCAGCGTGTCCTCGCCGATCATCACCTGCTCGATGACGTCGCACTCGCCCAGCTTCACCAGCGAGGGATTCTCGAAGGTGGAGACGATCTCGCCGCCGGTGCAGTAGGCCAGGCGCTCGATGCCGTCGAAATCGGCATGCTCGATGGACATCACCTGGGCGTCGGCGAACAGCTGCTCCGGGTAGTTGTAGATGAGCTGGCGGTTGATGAACACGTTGCACTGGTGCTTCAGGATCTTGTCCACCTTTTCCTTCATCTTCTCCTTCTCGGCCATTTCCAGGTCGGCGATCTTGGCCAGCGAATCGACCTTGATGCTGCTGCCGAACACCTTGATCTTGTCGGTGTCCATGGGCGTGTTGGCAATCAGGATTTTGGCATTCTCAATCTGCGGTGGAGAAGAGCGATGCAATGGCATGAGGTTATGGTCGGAGATTGATGCCTAAACATGCACTTGGACCTTCAAGCTCCCCGATGATGATGCGCATGCCCAACAAACTCGTCAAAATGGCTGTGATATGAGGTTAAATGCACATAGCTCACAGTCATTTTGACGCGCTGATAGACAGCAGAAGTACGGGGTGAAGATCTCTGCAAACTGAGGGATCACTTACACGCTGTGGCTGGTGCACGCCGGGCTTCTTGTCCAGCAGGAAGCCCTCGTCCAGGAAGGAGTCTCCCAGGGTGCCGCCCGACTTCTTGATGATCTGTATAGAGCGGAGCTCGCCAGAGCCCTTCAGGCGCATGACGGCATCCACCGCCAAGTTGGCGAAGAAGTCCTTGTGCTGGTGGAGGATCTTAGAGGAGAGCGTGGTGCGGGCAATGTTCAGCAGATCGTTGCGGAACTTCGCGTCGTTGGCCGAGTTGTCCTGGGCGGCGGCAGTGAGTGCCTCCAGAGCCACCTGCGTGGCCTGACGCCAGCCAGAGACGATGATCTGTGGGTGCAGCTTCTGTTCGACTAGTTTCTCCGCCTCGCGGAGCAGCTCCGAGGCCAGGACGGTGACCGAGGTGGTGCCATCGCCCACTTCCTCGTCCTGGACACGCGACATGTCAACCAGGATCTTGGCGGCCGGGTTGTCGACGCCCACGGCGCGCAGAATGGTGGCGCCATCGTTGGTCACCTCCACCTGACCGGCATTGCGGCCGGTGGCCACCAGGATCTTGTCCATGCCCTTGGGGCCCAGGGTGCTCTTCACCAGGTCGCCGATGGCAATGGCACCGATGAACGAGGACAGGCGGGCCATCTCGGCCTTCTCCTCCTGCGCCTCATTCTTGAGCACGCGCACGGGATTCAAGGACATCTCCTGCAAGGAAGGGCGATCATTTAGTTGGATTTCTTTAAAGCACAAACTCATAAAGTAGTCTACATGTTTTAGCACATTAAAACCATATGAGTAAGGTAAGTTTTAAGTGCCAAGAATAATGATTAAGCCTTAGTCATGATATTTTTGTGGACTTTCAATCACAAGAACCCAAATTCAGCAGCTTAACTTTTAACTTTAAAATTTAGCGTCTGTCAAAATAACTATTTAAAGATGACATCAGTTTGAACATCTCACTACCATTGTTTTTTAAGAAGTAATAGCTTATGTTTTACTTGGTTCTAATCTCTGCCAGATGAACCCTTCGAAGCACGATTACTACTACATATATTCTAAATAAGACGAAGACTCTATGAGGCGTATTCGGATGGCGAGACAACATGCTGCGGTTCTGAAAAGGATTGGCTGCCAGGACGGCAAAGCAGGAACGCCCGCAGGCCAGACGACTTTGGGGCTCGAAAATACACAGAATATATATATTGTTATGGTTTTTCTCTCCGTGCAGCCATATCGGCTCGACCTAACCCCCAAAACGGATGGCGAGAGAGCGGCGCCGAGTGATTCATCAGGTCGCGAAAACGGCGTGGAATGCATCTGGAAGGTTCTGCCTGGCGCGGGCCCCGATCCCGGCCAGAAATCGGGCAGCAGCGCTGCCTCGGCCCGACCCCGGGGCCAGGAGGAGAACCTTCTCGAGCCCGCATCCGAATCGAAGTCGCAGCTCACGTGCAAGCCGCCTGTCAAAATGGCTTGTGCCCGTGCGCCGCACACACCCGGCAAATGAAAACGCCGAATTGCCCGGAATCATCAATGAAAAAACCCCGACTTCACTGCACGCCGCTCGGCCGCGCCGTAAACCGTGCGAATAACTTAGTTGCTCGACTTAAATTTACCATTTTCTATGCGTAATTAGTCGGTTCTTGATCACAGAATTTTCGAATACCACACGGGCGCAACAAAGCGACAAAGAAAATGGTGGACAGTTTTGCTTATCGATAGACCACACCAGCTCTTAGGAAAATACCACTTTTGTTTATTCGGAAATACCAACTGTATTTGAACGCCAGAGAGGGGATTCCTGGAAAGCTGAATGCGGAATGAACAATTTAAAATTTAACTAAAATAAAGAAAACGTTTCGCTTGCTTATAGTTTCATAATTCAATTCTCCTACTGATACTAATTTTCAATATCCGATGTGTGAAATACCCTCTCCTCGCTCTATACTGTCGGGATGTCTTCATTTTAGACACCAGGCGAACATAAACCATCAGCAGGTGTACATCCGATCAGCTGATCAGTTTTATTCAAGCTAATTAGAGATGCCCCTGTGATTTCTTCCCCCTTGTCACGACCTACGCAATTGCATAGGATTTAATTATTATCCCGCACGTAATGTGACAAGATCGTGACATGCTCGTGACGAACTCGTGAAACCAGCATAGTTGAGCATCTCTAGTCTGCGATTTGTTCTTAACTAACGGATCCTTCCAATGGAAATCCTTTGCTATTGGTCATTTAGAGGAGGGGAAATGTAAATACTGAAAAGTAACTGTTCTCTAAGTTATTTTGTGGCTACCAGCTGCCACTTGCTATGATTTCTGTTCGCCTGGTGTCTGGGAGAAATAAATCCAGCATTTCTACCGAAAATATGTCGCGAGGCCGTTCAAGTTGTTTAAGTAAACTTCCTAATTCACAGTTTCAGGCACCAGGCGAACATAAACGATTAGTAGGTGTACAGCCGATCAGCTGATCAGTTTTTTTCAAGCTAATTAGAGATGCCCCTGTGATTTCTTCCCCCTTGTCACGACCTACGCAATTGCATAGGATTTAATTATTATCCCGCACGTAATGTGACAAGATCGTGACATGCTCGTGACGAACTCGTGAAACCAGCATAGTTGAGCATCTCTAGTCTGCGATTTGTTCTTAACTAACGGATCCTTCCAATGGAAATCCTTTGCTATTGGTCATTTAGAGGAGGGGAAATGTAAATACTGAGAAGTAACTGTTCTCTAAGTTATTTTGTGGCTACCAGCTGCCACTTGCTATGATTTCTGTTCGCCTGGTGTCTGGGAGAAATAAATCCAGCATTTCTACCGAAAATATGTTGCGAGGCCGTTCAAGTTGTTTAAGTAAACTTCCTAATTCACAGTTTCAGGCACCAGGCGAACATAAACGATTAGTAGGTGTACAGCCGATCAGCTGATCAGTTTTATTCAAGCTAATTAGAGATGCCCCTGTGATTTCTTCCCCCTTGTCACGACCTTCGCAATTGCATAGGATTTAATTATTATCCCGAGCTTATTGTGACAAGATTGTGACATGCTCGTGACGAACTCGTGAAACCAGCATAGTTGAGCATCTCTAGTCTGCGATTTGTTCCTAACTAACGGATCCTTCCAATGGAAATCCTTTGCTATTGGTCATTTAGAGGAGGGGAAATGTAAATACTGAAAAGTAACTGTTCTCTAAGTTATTTTGTGGCTACCAGCTGCCACTTGCTATGATTTCTGTTCGCCTGGTGTCTGGGAGAAATAAATCCAGCATTTCTACCGAAAATATGTTGCGAGGCCGTTCAAGTTGTTTAAGTAAACTTCCTAATTCACAGTTTCAGGCACCAGGCGAACATAACCGATTAGCAGGTGTAGAAGAAATGAGCTGATCAGGTAAATCTAAGCTCTCTTGGAGATGTTTACGTGACCGCTTTCCTTTGTCACGGCCTAAACAAATACTTAGGGTTTAATTATTGCTTTATGGTTACTGTGACAAAGTTGTGACAACATCGCGACAAGGCGTGACGAGCTCGTGAAAGTGCCATGGTTAAGCATCTCCTCTGGGCATTGTTCTCAAGACGGAAAATATAGAAGGGCGGCCATTTTGAAAAAAAGTAATTCCAGTAGGATAATGTGAATGCCCAGCAGCCACCTGCTCCGGATTATGTTTGCCTGGTGTCAAAGACCAAGAAATTGGCTGTAAAACTGACAGTGCACGTGGCTGCTGGGCATTTACATATCTTACTGGATTTTCTTTTTTTCAAAATGGCTGTCCTTGCATATCAATATTGCCAGGAAATGATCTCCATTTTTAATTCTTGCAGCGCACAGATGTAGGCTATAAAAATATTCTTCAATTTCGTTCGCTACTCGCAGCTAAGCGAAATCAAGGCTGACAACCAAAAGACCGATTATTTTTCATATTCGCCATACGATATTTAAAAATTTCTAGTGAAACCCCCGTTGGCCAAAAAAATTATGAATTTTGAGCTCGTGACGAAATAGCTATTTATTGAATACCTTTAACATTACCAAAACACAGGTTTCGGTATTTTTTAGTATATTTTGTACGTTTCAAAAGTGGACACAACGTGCGTGCTTGCCTCCTGCCTTCAAACCATGGTGGCCACCGGTAGACAGGATCAGGAGCAGAACCCGGAGCCGTGTGTGCTGAGCCCCACGTCGGCGGTGACGGGACTGCCGCAGAAGCGCTTCTACCGCCAGCGGGCGCACTCGAATCCCATCGCAGACCACAGCTTCGACTAGTGAGTAGCTGACGAAATAGCCCCCACCCAGGTGGAAGTCCATTGATGAACCTGTCTTGCAGTCCTGCCCGACCCGAAGATGTGGATTGGCGCTCGCTTTACCCGAGCATCCAGCCAGGACAGCAGGTCAGCTTTGCGGACATTGGCTGCGGCTACGGCGGATTTCTGATCACCCTGGGAGAGATGTTTCCCGAGAAGCTCTCCATCGGCATGGAAATCCGCGTCAAGGTTTCGGACTACGTGGTGGACAGGATCACGGCACTGCGGAGTAAGAGCCTGGCCGCGGGAGCAAGTGCCTACCAGAACGTCGCCTGCCTGCGCACCAACGCCATGAAATATCTGCCCAACTATTTCGCCAAGGGACAGCTGGAGAAGATGTTCTTCCTCTACCCAGATCCGCATTTCAAGCGCGCCAAACACAAGTGGCGCATCATCAACCAGGCGCTGCTCTCCGAGTACGCCTACGTCCTCAGGAAGGGGGTAAGTGCGAGTCCCTTTGTCCGCCGAAAGTGTTCCCACTACTGCATACGCACTGTTTGCCCAGGGTCTGGTGTACACCATGACGGACGTGGAGGACCTCCACAAGTGGATTGTGGCGCACATGGAGGAGCATCCGCTGTACGAGCGTTTGTCCGATGAGGAAGCGGTACGTTAGGGGAAGATACAATTCTGCAGCTTGTCACACACTAATATTACGTTCCGACCCACAGAAATCCGATCCCATCACCCCGAAGCTGTACCAGAGCAGCGAAGAGGGCGCCAAGGTGGTGCGCAACAAGGGCGATCATTTCCTGGCCATTTTTCGGCGCCTGTAGAACCATGTATATTCACTATATATGTAGACATTATTTTAAGATTGCCGTAGCGTAAAGAGTAAAGATCGACTATTAAAGCATCTCGTTGCGATGTCCCAGACCCTGGCAGGTGACTAGCGTCTGGCCGCCGGACTCCACCTCCACGTCGAACTTGACGCCCGTCAGTTGCTCAGCCACATGGATAGCGGTGCGTGTGTGCTTGCTCAGCGGTCCAGTGCGCATCCTGGAGCGACCAACGGCCAGGGCCATGTAGATGACGAGCTGGTCCTGCATGTGTTCATCCACACAGATCTCCTTGCGCAAATATTCGGCCAGTTGGCCGGAGGTCTCCGTGCCAAGCACATTTCCGTCGACCCTCTTCTCACCTAGCGATGAAGCGCCCAGGACACAGCCGCCAGTCGTGTGGGCCGTCATAAGGATGCCGGCTCCGTTGTCGTGTGCCTTTTCCGGTGAATGCTTCACACCCTTAATGCTGCACTTCTCGTCCGGCCAGTGGCGATGGATCTCGCGCTGCGCCGTCCGCTCCATGTCTATCGCGATGCTCATGGGCAGACGCCCAGCCGTGAAGGCCACACCGCTGACCGACTGGAGGCGGCCAAAGTCCAGAAACTGTGCGGCGCCCAGCGTGGCAACCGGCTGGACGTCCAACTGGCAGTTTCCCTTGCCGCGTGGGTAGAAACCGTACTGGTGTACTTTCAGGTCGAAGCTGGCGCCAAAGGGTTTCAGATTGGGCAGCAGCACTTCCTGCATGTACTCTATCTGGGGGGCGAAGGCGACGTTTGTGCCCCCCGACACAAAAAGGCGGGATGGACGTCCGGCGAAAAGCAGGACTGGCAGGGCCATTTGGTAGATCAGGGTGATGCTGGCCGCCGTGTGCGTCTCGACGCGGTACGTGTTCCCTTGGATGGCGCGTGGCGAGAACTCCAGTTCGGTGGAGAGCAGGCTGTTACCCACCACATCAGCATTGCAGATGTCCCGCAGCAGGTTGACCCCATGCAGGTGCTGGTGTGAGAGTCCCGGCTTGGGGCGATTGGCCCGGATCTTAACCACACGCACCGGCTTGCCCAGAATGCAGCTGAGGCTCAAGGCGTTGCGCAGCGCCTGTCCACCGCCCTCCAGAAAGGAGCCGTCTATCTCCACAAAGCCCTTGGCGTCCATTTGCCTTAGTTCCAGATGGTCGGAGGTTTTTCCCTCAGAATTCCCTTCAAGTTGTCACAATTAGAAAAAAAAGCTTCGCTTCATCATATTTAATTTCGACCGGCGACGCTCAGTGTGCCCGTAGCTTGGTTCCCTTGAAACACCTGGCTACTGCGGTCCTACTAAAAGCGCGCGAATTTCGAACTGGTCCGGCAGCACTGGCCCAACCAGGGCATATTCAGCAAATCATTTTACATTTTTATAAAATAAGGCACAATTATTAACACTAAAAATGCTTGTGTAAGTAGCAGAGTAGTAGATAGTACCGCCTTTTATCCTGCGTGTACTCTTGTACATATGCACGGACATAGGTGCAAGTAGTGCAAGTACGTGCCGCCTTTAGTGCTTTTGCTTATCTGTGACGTGCCATCGCGAGGGCAACTATCTAGTCCAGTCGGTGGTTTAACAGCCATTAGCGTCGCTTCCCCGCATCGAAGGCGAATCACTTGGCAATTGAGCAATCGCAGTCGTAGGCGTCCAAGTTTGGGTCTTCCACTGGAATGTTCTCCCTCCTTCCTGCACAGTGGAGCGAAAAAACATTGTGAGTTAGTTTGAAAATGTAAACAATAGTTTGATCTTATTGATGTCAGATATTGGTTTTTTCCAGTTTTAAATATTACTTTCTCAAAACTAAAATGTTACTTTCCTTGTTGCTTGACTGTAGTTTGGTTGCCGGCCTGTGTTTTTCAAAATAGCCGCCGTCACTTCGACAAAGACCTAATTAAATTCAGCAAAGATCTATTAGTAATTCTCAGAGTCTGATAAAAATAAGTCGAACCCCTAAGGGGCGAATGTCAACATTAACCACTGATGGACATTGACGAAATGGGCTTAAGACCATGATGGACATGGTCTGTAAAAGGAGGTTTGAGTTCAAAATATTAAGATAGCAATTTGCTACCGGGAGACTCATTTTCTAACTACATAAGCAAGCAAATGTTGTTTCTAATAAACAAGTATCAAAAGTATCCAAAGATACACTGTGCCTTGTAGATAACGAGAAACCAACCAATTCCTCGGTACAGTGCTACAATGCTGCCCGTACCTGTAGGCCAAACATTTATCAACAGGTCTTTACAAGGTGCTAACAGGGCTTTCATAATTAATTATTAAAAAGGCTTACTCACCGCGGATATTCCACTCCGAGTGTTATGAAACCACAGGCCAAACGCTGGTTTCCTTCTTGTTCTAGTTCCGCCGTCGGTGATGCAATTTGGCCGGCATTGACTGTCCCACAGTGGGCCCTGCCAACAGGTGGATTGGACACCGAGTGCATTGGTCCGTATCGCGACGAAGGCCAAGTTGGGTGCTACTCTCTTTATGACTTCTTGTTGCTGGCCATTCCAAGTCAGTGCCGGCAAGGGGTGGGCCGAGTGGAGCTGGGGGAGGCGTGGTTGGTTGTAAAGAAGGTGGAAGAGATTGCTTGACGGCAAGGTCGCGAGGTTTTTTGTTGGCCTAACACACAGGCGTTTGTCTTGGGGAGTGGAGCACTCTCGCGAATGTGGTGCAAAAGGCAGAGCACACAACTGCGGTCAGAACTATAATATCTTGTGATCTCAAGATCGTTTATACCCTAAAGTATCAATCTTGAATTTCAGACCTGTTTCGGTTTGCAATTTCCAGTATTTCCTTGGAGGAAGATGTTTAATTGAAAATCGTATTTCTCTAGGGGTCACATAATATTCAACTATTGACCAAAAGTCCTTCAAAAGTCTAACTGAAGTGCAAAAATGCCAGGAAAGAGGAAAATCCGTGTTTGCGCACAGGGGTTTGACTGTTTGCCTATCTACACTAATCCTAATCTTTGCCTACAATTTAATTTGAACTGATTACCTAACCGAACATGACGGTTTAGTTTCGATTTGAATTAGTGCGAAAAATAGAAATAAATAAATCAAGTCACTTCTTGGGACGGCACAGTGGGACACTACTATCTTGACCGCCCCTGTGCGCACACACACGGCCGAGATGTACGTGTGTGCTGGGGAGGCACGGAGCTTCCAGTTCCAGTCGAGTCCAGTGCTGCAGTTGTGCGCCATACGCGGTTCGCAGTTCACCCGCGCCAGACGTGCCTCGCTCCTGCTCCCTCTCTGGCTCTCACGCTTGCTCTTGCTCTCTCCCCGCGCAGCGTTCCTGGTCCATTCCAGTTGCAAATCCGCATCCACTCCGTTTCCATTGGTCTCCTCTTCTCGGCACAGACCTGTTGCACGCTCTCACGCTCTCTCCTTCCACGCGCTTCCAGTTGTTTTGTTTTTGTTATAGTTCTGGTGAGAGCGGTGAGTGGAACTCGCAGATAAACAACGATGTGCGTCTGCTGCAGAAAACAGCATCTCGAAAACGTTTAAGAACTCGGAAAATCCATCTGCGGTTGATGATTCATCTGCCAGAGGAATATATTTCAAGAAATGATTAACGCTCGTGAAAACATCTAACTGATAGCGAGTTTTAGAACCTTGATTGATTGCAAACAAGTGGAAAACAAAGCTCTCAAACTGCAAACTCAACTTTCAGGTGGCAACCCTATCGAGCAGCTCTAAACTTGGCCAAAACGCACGTAGGCGTCGATACCCTTCTAAGAATATCTGAGCTTAAATCCAGGTAAAAGCTTCGGATCCCAAAATCGCCCTACAGATATTCTAAACCACGTCCTATAACAGGAGCTCCTTGAGAATACTCAACGCACAGCCGTTTTCGAACCCTCTGCACCTCCGCCGCCCACTCACAATGGGATCCATCAACTGCAAGGAGTACAAGACCACGGGCAGCACCCCCAAAAAGGAAAAATCCACAGGTAACTACACGCTTTCCAGAGGGGTTACTTTCAAATCGTTCTGTGGCAGTTACAGAAACCTTCATCACAGTCGTAAATTTCTTCATGTGAGGGTCAAATATCTATAATAATGGAGGGGCTTTGGATTTTTTCAAATATTATTTGCATAGTGAGGAATTGTTCTTCAGAAATTTAGTTTAATTTCGTGTAAAGTTTTCAGCTATGAAAGTTCACCTTCTAGCAACCTCAATCCCATAACTCCTCGACTACAACTCAAAAAGTGTGTGGTCATGTCTTAGATGATCCGATAGCCAACATTACCGTGTTCCGTTTACCAATCGACCGAGGCCGAATTGATACGAATTGTGATTCGGAGAATGGGAACGACCCGCTTTCGGGGGGTGTTGCCGTGTAGGGGGCTCAGATAATTGTCTCAGCGGCATAAGTCCAAGATTGAGAAAGAGATATGGTCAGCGGGAGCGCGCAACTAGCTGGCTTTGCCGCTGCGTCATTGCCACAGTGGTGACTAGGTAATACCAATGCTCTGGTAGGAATAAGTACGATCGACAAACCAACTTAATGGCTACAAAACGCAGTGTATAACGAGAAACAGTTACAATTTTATAGTATCAAACAAAAAACAATTTTACTGATTTACCACCTATTGTGGTATAGTTATAACCTTTGGTATTGCAAGTCTATATAGAGCTGACTACAAAACACCAAGTTCTGTTCTTAAAACACGCTTCTCGCCAACGTATTTCAAGGACTCTTTTGAATACCCAACTCATCTAATGATTTGGATCAGTTCCCCACTAATCTATATCTTTTAAAGCCCCAACTGGTGTATAGAAGGGGACCATGTTCTCCACGGGTCCCCACGTATCTGTATTTCTCAAATGCCCCGACTCATGCATAGATTGGGATCATGAGCTCCCTGGTTCCCCACCAATCGATATCCACTGTACGCGCAGCTGTTGTTAGTCACCGCTATCGGAATTTCGCCGTGCCTGGTGCTCTGCCTATTGCCAGTGCCTCTGCTCGGCGTTCTCTTGGTCTCTTTCGGCGGAGACCCCGGTTCGCTTAAATCGGCGGTCTCCGGTCTCCGATTCATTCGCCCCTCAACTGCCGGTGCCAACGCACGTAAAAGCTCTTAACTAAGTCGACATCGACACACATTCTCTTTGCTCCGGCCTATCCAGTCCTTCGCAGCGATACCTGATTTTGTGAGTAGTACTACTGTATTTTGGTGAAACTTGTTCTCATGCAATTGTTATTATTATTATTTGGGCTGCCTCTTGACAGCGAGGCCAACCGGTTTGTTCTCATGCTCGTCCGAGTGTGTGTGAAGCCCCGACCAACTGCGTTAACATGCGAGTCATTGCTAATTACACACAAGAGCTAAAAGGGGTTAGAAACGTACGGAGCAGGGCTTAGGTTTAGTTACCCAAAGCCGTACTGTTACACTAGTATGTGACATGGGCAGGAAGTCGAAGATAAATAACTCAGAAATGTCCTCGAAAGGACCTAGGACTGACCTCCCAAAATGTTCTAGGAAGAAACCGACAAGTGTAACCATACCCTCTGTTACTTCCATATATTTCTGGAAACTTAAGTAGTTACCATACCTTCTTCTCCCGAAATCCAAGTACTTTTCCCTCTCACTGTATGTGACTTTGGGATGACTTGCTTTTCGGGTTGGCCCCGAAGTGTTTGGTTCGCGATTAGTTTCCTGCGCTTCCGCAAAAAGCCCCATCATAGGCCGTATCAGCGATACGATGAAGCGCGATAGCGCATTGTGCATACATCATAAAGCCAGTCACTTGAGATAGGGGCGTGTGGACATTATTGCCATATCAGAACCGACTAGAACAGAGTGGAACACACGTTAACAGGTGCTACGCTTAGGTTTATGGATGTTCCCCTCACCGTCTGGCTTTTCTAGATGACGTAGCAGGGTTGCGCTCGAGTTGTGCTGAGTTGTGCTGAGTTGTGCTGACATTGAAGTAGGTCGGATGAGTCAATCGATCGGGGCCTGTCGCTAAGATCCGCTTTGTTGTGGTCAGGTAACCATCGATGGTAATTAGGCAGCTGTGTCCCATCGCTCGATATTTGTCAAATAACTGCTCTGCAAACAGAATTCGTATCTATTATATATTCAATTTTGAACGGAAATAGGTTTTTGCTAAACATTGTTATGATTTTTAAGGCCTTTAGGACTTCCTAATCCCTAATTCGATATTATTTTTAGTTTAGTTAAATTTTTAAATTATATATTTAATTTTGAACGGAAATAGGTTTTTGCTAAACATTGTTATGATTTTTAAGGCCTTTAGGACTTCCTAATCCCTAATTCGATATTATTTTTAGTTTAGTTAAGTTTATTTTCCCACCTAACGTAGTCGACCTAGTTTGCACTTTATATTTAAGGCGGTAACTTTACTAAAGTGATATACCTTTACTGCAGCCTCTTATCTCTGGCAGTATAAATAAATTTATTTTAAGTCCTATGTTCAATCAGATAGTTGTTTTACTTTGTGTTTGAATATATTTTCCATGGATTAGTTAGCTTCTTATATTTATATTTAATTTTTTTTTGAGCCCTTCTTGACCGCCAGGCGCTCCAGTCGCGTAATGGCATCGTCCAAGAACCTGCGCTGCTCCTGCAGCTGTGGGAGGAGCTCCTCGGCACTAAGTGGGCGAGCGGGCTTAGACGTTTGCAATCCGGTTCCAGCTGATTTGTCCGATTCAGCCCATCGGGTCCTTAGTCCTGCCACCCCCACGGATGGCCTAAGCATGTCCAGCACTCGCTTGATGATGGAGGGACTGGTTCCCGGCTGCTGGTCCTGTTGGTGATCCTGCTGATGGTGGTTGTGGTTATGTTGCTGGTCACTGGCCACACTGCCCTGCGGAAACTCCGGCATGGTCAGGAGGGGTCCCCAGAGAAAGGAACCCAGTCCGGGGGCAGCCGGCGCAGCTATTTCCGACGAGTGTCCTTCCAGTTGTTTTCCTTGGGAGGCAAATCGCCCATCCAGCAACTCGAGTTGGCGCTTCAAATCATCCAGCTTATGCTGGAGGTGCTCAAAGTCAGCGGTCAGATTGATGGCCAGCCTTTGCGTGGTCTCGCCCCTGGAGATGCCCTCTAGGTTGTCTATTTGCAGACCTATTTGATGCTCCCTCAGCTGGAGATCGTCCAGCAAGAGCTGGGTTTCCGGTCGCGGCGGTTGCTCCACAAAAAGACGGGCGATCTCCGCCTGCAATAGCTGTTTGTGGGTGCGCAGCGAACTCAGCTCCAGTTCCTGCAGACTGCTAAGATGCGCGCGGGCCAGGACGGAGCCCAGGAGCACGATCAATCCCAGAAAGACTTCTGAACACGAGCGAGGCATTTTCTTGACTGATCACAGATCTTGGTTTCTACCTGTGTAGCAAGCGGCGCCAGACTTTCCCTTGAATCCCAAAGAAAAACTGGAAAATTTTTATGTGCCCTCACACCTACACATTCTTGTTATCTGTATCGTTATCTCCGTTTCTCTTTCCTACTCTATTTGCATGATGGCCTCGCCAGGTGGTGCCGTGGGTTCCTACCAGTCCAAGTGCAGCAACCAGAGTCCCAGTACAACCATGTCGACCGATGCCTCCTCGCCGGATTCGGAGTACACCAGTGCGGTGCCCGTGAACTGCAATATCGCCGACCTGAAGGAGAACGAGATGAGGCAGGTGGACTTCGATGAGGACACCCGCGTGCTGGTGGTCAAGCAGAACGATCGCCTCCTGGCGGTGGGAGCCAAGTGCTCTCACTATGGCGCTCCGCTCCAGACCGGAGCCCTGGGCTTGGGTCGCGTCCGCTGTCCTTGGCACGGTGCCTGCTTCAATCTGGAGACTGGCGACATTGAGGACTTCCCCGGACTCGACTCCCTGCCTTGCTATCGCGTAGAGGTGAGCAACAAGGGTCAGGTGCTGCTCCGGGCCAAGCGATCGGATCTGGCCAACAACAAGCGACTCAAGAACATGGTCAAACGCAAGCCCGACGATCAGCGAGTGTTCATTGTGGTCGGCGGCGGTCCTTCTGGCGCTGTGGCAGTGGAAACCATACGACAGGAGGGCTTCACCGGCCGCCTGATCTTCGTGTGCCGCGAGGACTACCTGCCCTACGATCGAGTCAAGATATCCAAGGCCATGAGCCTTAATATCGAGCAGCTGCGGTTCCGCGACGAGGACTTCTACAAAGAGTACGACATCGAGCTCTGGCTGGGAGTGGCCGCTGAGAAGCTGGACTCGGCCCAGAAGGAGCTGCACTGTAGCAATGGCTACGTGGTGAAGTACGATAAAATCTACCTGGCCACAGGCTGCTCCGCCTTTCGGCCGCCCATTCCGGGTGTCAATTTGCAGAACGTGCTCACCGTCCGTGAGCTGGCCGACACCAAGGCCATTTTGGCATCGATCACCCCCGAGTCCCGCGTCGTCTGTCTCGGATCCAGCTTCATCGCTTTGGAGGCTGCTGCTGGGCTGGTCTCCAAGGTGCAAAGCGTCACTGTGGTGGGACGCGAGAATGTCCCACTAAAGGCGGCCTTTGGCGCGGAGATTGGTCAGCGGGTGCTCCAGCTGTTCGAGGACAACAAGGTGGTCATGCGCATGGAGAGTGGCATCACTGAGATCGTTGGCGATGCCGAGGGCAAGGTGGCTGAGGTGGTGCTGGTCGATGGCACACGTCTGCCCTGCGATCTGCTCATTCTAGGCACTGGCTCTAAGCTCAATACTCAGTTCCTGGCCAAGTCGGGCGTGAAGGTCAACCGCAACGGGTCCGTGGACGTCACCGATTTTCTGGAGTCCAATGTGCCCGATGTTTATGTGGGCGGCGACATAGCCAACGCCCACATCCACGGACTGGCCCACGATCGCGTGAACATCGGACATTACCAGCTGGCCCAGTATCACGGACGGGTGGCGGCTATCAACATGTGCGGCGGAGTCAAGAAGCTGGAGGCCGTGCCCTTCTTCTTCACCTTGATCTTCGGCAAGGGCATCCGGTATGCCGGCCATGGATCCTACAAGGAAGTCATCATCGACGGCAGCATGGAGGACTTCAAGTTCGTCGCCTACTTCATCAACGAGGCGGATACGGTGACGGCAGTGGCTTCCTGCGGCCGTGATCCGGTCGTGGCCCAATTTGCCGAGCTCATCTCGCAGGGCAAATGCCTCGGACGCAGTCAAATCGCCGATCCCGCCACCCGTGAGGACTGGACTAAGAAGCTCGGCGAACCGCTGCCCCAAGTTCGCTAAATAACCAAGTATATGTGTATTACCGCTGAGATTTGTTATATGTATATTCATGCAATCGTTGAGTATTCATTACATACTCCTTCTATGCAAAGCACTTAGGAAGTGTCATCTTATCTGTGTATATTTATGATCGTAGTCCGAGGAACTCCTTGAGTTCCTGCCGCAGTTGCCACTTTTGGGCCCCAGAGATCAAAGTTGTAAGCTTTTTATTCCCTTGCCACACAATGTATTTTTTTGAGTCATATCGGTTTACTTTTGCTAAATAAAGTGTTTTAACGATGTCGTAATTCCAGTTAAAATGTTGCGTTTCTAATTGGTAAATACCTCATATTTATGTGTTCCTTTGGGAACGATACTGTTCCTGGAAACTTCTTATAGGGCACAGGGGCTTCGCTCCACCTGTTAGTTTACAAACTGCTTTTCATCGTTCATTCGTATTAACTCCCCCACAGCCCCACTTGCTCCCATTTTTTTAAACCAACATAACTAATTCATTCGCGTTGGCAGTCGAAATTCCAAATTAAGCGCCTAACCAATCCGACCGATGGCCTCTCCAGGTCGGAGTCCCCAGCGATCCCTGCAATCATGGCGCCTCCTCAACGAGGGCCTCAAGTTCTTCGCCACGCGGCTGGCCAGGAATCAGCATCACACGGTATGCATTGGTTGGTTAGTCATTGGGCGGTTAGTCATTAACTTACCCCTTGGCTGCGCCCAGATCCCGCCGAGAGATGGCCAGAGGCTCAGCTTGGAGGAGCGATGGGACTGCGCCGACTCGCTGGGCCAGTGCACCGCCGGCATGCCCTCGCCGAACAGTGTGGAGGTCTTCCATCAAATCAACGGCTCGACCAGGATGTCCCAGAGATTGGCGGCCGCCCTGGAGCGCACCCAGGAGCTGGAGGAGCGCAACCGCAAGCTAAGAGATTTGGTTGGTATTGGTTCAGCTGCTTTTGGTAGTAGTAATAGCAATAGCAATATCACCTCAGACAGTGGACAAATCGGATCTCTTTGAGTCGCGGGGCGTAATGCTGTGCTCCAGGGTCTTCGACCTGAGTCAGGAGCTGATCGTGACCCGGATGCGTATTAACGACTTCGAGCACGCCTGCACCCAGCTGCGAAGGTAAGGTTCCGTATGGATTGAAGGCGTCCTCGCCACCACTTACATTGCGTCATCCGGCTCCTACTCAATAGGCGCATTCTAGAGTTGAAGCTGCGACGTGTCCAGCGCCGACGGCTCCTCTGCCACGAAATGCAGATGCTGCGACTGGCGCAGGAGCACCAGGTGCCCCCCATTCTAAGGCGCCTCTGGCACTGCCTCCGCTCCTTGTGGCACTGCGTGGGGTGCCTGACGCAGGTATCGGTGTCCCAAGTGGTGCGCCGGCCCCACAAGGCGCAGAGCATGATGGACGCCCTCAATTCGTTCGTGGCGGGCTTTTAGCATGTCCTGTTTTGACCTTCTAGCGATTTACTTTTTCTAGTCGTGGCTATCGATAGCTGTTGACTATCGAGTCAGACACTTTCTTATGTTTTAACGGTTTTCCTGTAGTATTATATTTTAATGAAATCTAATCGAATCTTTTTAAATTGTTAAGGATGGTTATGTTTCATCCTATATTATTTATAAGATTTTTGATTGACTTGAATCAGCAAAAAGGTAAGCTAGATATAATAATTAAACTGGCATTGGCAATGATTTGAAAACAGAAAAGTTGTCCTGAAGTTACCCTAAACTGACCCCTCACCAATAGAGGGACCGACCTCGAAATTTTAAAACGGTTGTAATTTTTTGTGTATTTTTTGACATCATTGTCAATCAATAAAAGGTTATTTTAATTTATAGCTGCTATGGTTTTATCGAAGTCATAATGCCTCCAATTTGAATTTGGACGTTTTATGGATTTTTTAGGGGAAAATATGGGAGTAAGGTAACACCGATAGGCAGACAGGCAACCAATCGATGAGCGATAGGCGCGAGAGGTGCTGCCGAATAACGCCTCCCAATATCGAACAGCGATACGGCCCGATAGGTATTTTTATGCATTTTTGTTTCTTGTTTGTGCACGTGCGAAACGCAACGCGAATAAATGCGTCGTGCCTGAGTAAAGGCGAGCGGACTGGAGGACAGGGACAGCGGATAGCGGGCGGCCATGGATCAATTCTCGCACGACCTGACGTTGGCTCTGGACCTGACGCTGATGGACAGGGCGAGCGGCGTCGGTAGGTGGGGCTCCCGTCGCAGGACACGTTCCACGGGCAATCTGCGTAAGTAGTGCGATTGTAGCAGACCCCTGCCGCGAGGTAACCCCCCGTCTGCTTAGCCTGCGCCCCCCAGCCCACGGAGGACTCTTCGAGCAGTCCCACGGACGCGGTGAACCAGGGTCACAACCACGGTCATCATGGCCACCACGGCCACCACCACCAACACAGCAACCCAAGTGCCAACGTGGACGGATTGGACACGCTCAACATGAAGTTGCCGGCCAGCGACTCGGACGAGAAGGCGGAAGCGATGCTGCCGCTGCGTCTTCCACTAGCCTTGCCCGGACGCATGGGCGCCCTGGAGTCGGACTCGCTCAACGAGACCACCTTCAGTCCAGCCAGGTGAGATTGCTCGTCCTCCTTGCGAGGGGATCCGCCCCTAAACCCTCTGGCCAACCCACAGATTCTACAAGCCCAATTCGCGTAGGAAGCGCAAGATCAAGCGCATGTCCATGGAGTTCGAGTTCAGCAAGGACACGCCGCACACATTCACCGAGTCGCCGCTGCAGCCTGGCCTGCTGAGTGGCAGCGGCACCGCCACCGGAACCATACGCAAGCGATTGCTCAAAGCGGACCCCACTGGACACCGTTCGCATTTGTTCTTCTGCGGCAAACGCAAGCGCTCCAACCGCGATCGGTACCACGAGCAGGATACGGTCAAGCTGTACGCCATACCACACTCGCAATTGGACGAGCAGCACCTGCAGCAGCACCACCACCACCAGCAGAGAATGCGGCCGCGCAGCTACTCCTCCACATCGAAGCCACTTAGCGACCGCCTGCTGCCGCTAAACAAGGGGCTCCTCTCAAAGATCAACCGCATGGCTGCGCAGGGACAACAGGCCACGCCCACCCAAAAGACTGAGAACAAGGACATGGACTTGAAAAACCACCAGCCAGGGGGGACCGGTGGAGCGGGTCAGGAGATGGAGGAGTTGCCGGAACAGAAGGATGTGGCGAAGGAGTTGCCTCCGCCGAGTGGCGAAGCCACGTCCGCCAACACGAACTCCTTCAGCATGGACACCATTGTGCCTGTAACGGATATTGATGCCTTGCTGCTGAGCACGCTACCAGCTGCTCCGCCGTTGCGTAAGAAGACCCACGGGCAGGTGCCTGGTCATAGCAGCTCCTCCAAGGCACCCCGCCGACGCCGCTTCCAAACGCTCCCACAGCCGCCTCTGCAGTTCCAAGCTCAGTCCATGGACTGCAGCGAACTCTACGACTTCCTAAGCTCCAGTTCCCTAAGCTCCTCGTCGGACAGCGAGGCGGAGGTAGGTGGCCATCGCCGGCACGACACCGACCGCGAGGGCGACGACGAGCTCACTGACTGGCCGGGTAACGAATTCGGACCCGGTGCCAGGTACGATCCTAAAAGGAAGCTCACCAAGAAGTCACTACTGCCTCAAATTCGCTCAGATGATACAATTGGCGAAGACGACACCCTCATGTCCGGGACCGAGGCGGGAGCGGTGGGAATGGAGCCGCCGCCGAAGTCTCCGGCCCACCTGCCAGAATCTTTGCAGGATCTATCCCGCTTTCAACCGGCCAGTGTCTCCGAACCCATCGAGATTTTGAATGCTGGCTCGGAAATGGAAACGAATGCAGACGGCACCGTGCCCGCTTCCCGTCAAATCGAGAGCGAGATGTCGGGCGAGACTTCGAATCCGTTTCTTTCCTCGTCGCCGCCAGGCCAGGCGCAGGGGCAGGAGGTGCGCGAAATCCGTGCTGGCTGTCGCCGCATCAACGGCGAGCGTCCGGGATTTAGCATCAAGATGGGCGTTAATGAGCGCATCGCCCGATTTCTGCAGGATCCGCAACAGACACAGATTCGGCTGGCAGCCGACATCGAGCTCCATGAGCCCGACAGCATGTGCAACCTGGCCACGCTCTACTCGCTGACCATGGCGGTAGAGCACGGCTGCACGGTGCTCACGAAAACCAGGTGAGCAGGAGTGGGAAGGGCGGTGTTCTCAAATGCTGTAAATTTCTAACTAACATGACTTTTCTAGGAACACCACACAGGCGGTGAGCGTCGATCATCTGCAGCAGGGTCTTCAGCCGCGTCCCGACCTCTTCGGCGATTTCAAGCGGCGCTGCTACGGGGAGGAGGAGCAGCAGCTGGATCCCGGCCAGACTCAGACCAAGAAATGAGATAGCGATACATTAATCAAAACGAGACCAATCCCCAGCGAGTGCAGACGCGAAACCATCGCCAAGCGGAGTAAAACTCCTGGCGATTTGGAGCCTGCATCGCTGCTGGGGTGGAACAAGCCCGTAATTTAAGAATGCTTTTAGTGTGTTTTTGTGAAATCTGTTTCATGTACATAAGTTGCATCGGTCCGTGTATATATTAACTGAATTCATTTGAGGCGGGCGCCAGCCTTTCGGATACCGGATTCCAGATCCCGTACCCCGTCGCTCCGCCCGCCCACGCACTTGGAAGCGAGCGAGGTGACACGTTTTAAGGAAAGAGACGGAAAACGAAGGGAGAGAGTGGACCGACCAGAAGCCATTGGCAGTAGTTCCACTGTACAAAATACATATTGTAAGATCCACAGTGAATATGAATGTAAGAAATAAATATGTGTGGACATATCCGAAGCGATGGGAGTTCGATTGACAGGGACCAGGAGGGATATGTGGTTGTCAATATGGATTTCAGTCTCCAGTTATTCGTTGTAATGGCTTTCTGATTAGAAACGAAAGTTGTTGTATAAATGCAATACCGAATTTAAAAAGTTGTTGTATAAATGCAATACCGAATTTAAAAATGTTCAGGATCATAAGCGAAAAACATTCCTTTGTAATATCCGTGCCTCGCAGGCTTTTTAACCATGAATGTGAAATGATTGAGAATTTAATTACGAGCCTAACAAGGTATAAAATTCAATTTTTTGACAATCAATTTTTTTTGTTTCGTACAAAATACTCTTTTTTTGGTGAAAAATAAAGAGCATACATTTTTGGCAATAAAGCGATTTTTGCCTTTCTTTGGCGTAACTTCGTCAAAACTGGTCCGAAACTTAAAAGACGCATTGTTTTGGAAAGCTAACAAGCAAGATAATTGATTGCTCTGAAAACATACAATTTTCGCAAATTTTCAATTTTTTGAATTTTTAGAAATAATTTGTCTCTTTTAGAGATTATTGGTCAAAAATAAACAATTTTAGCTGTGAATGCCAATGGATTGGGATTTTTATTACGACCATTAGACAATTGATTTCCTGGCTGATTCTAAAAAGCTCTTTTACATTGGTATTTTTGCGAAAAATGGTCAAAAATAAAATTTTTTAGCTGTGTATGCCAAATGATTGGGAATCTAATTACGAGTTCAACAAGGTATAACATTCCACTTTTGGACCAACACTTCTCTTGTTTCGACCAAAACACTGATTATTTTTGGATGGAAAAATAGCTCTTAGTGTTTTGGCGAAAATCCGATTTTTTATTTTGACATTTTTAGGTGTAACTTGATCAAAAATTGTCCGAAACCTAAGAGACGCACTGTTTTGGACAGCTAACAAGCATATAGTTGATCGCAGTCATTTCCTGGCTCATTCTTAAAACTTTTAAATTTTCCAAAATTTTAATTTTTTACAAGTGCTTCAAATTTTTTACAAAAACTGGTCAAAAATAAAATTTTTTAGCTGTGTATGCCAAATGATTGGGAATCTAATTACGAGTTCAACAAGGTATAACATTCCACTTTTGGACCAACACTTCTCTTGTTTCGACCAAAACACTGATTATTTTTGGATGGAAAAATAGCTCTTAGTGTTTTGGCGAAAATCCGATTTTTTATTTTGACATTTTTAGGTGTAACTTGATCAAAAATTGTCCGAAACCTAAGAGACGCACTGTTTTGGACAGCTAACAAGCATATTGTTGATCGCAGTCATTTCCTGGCTCATTCTTAAAACTTTTAAATTTTCCAAAATTTTCAATTTTTTTACAAGGGAGAAGCTTTTTACATCGTAATTTTTTACGAAAACTGTTCAAAAATAAAATTTTTTAGCTGTGAATGCCAAATGATTGGGAATCGAATTACGAGTTCAACAAGGTATAACATTCCACTTTTGGACCAATACTTCTCTTGTTTCGACCAAAACACTGATTATTTTTGGATGGAAAAATAGCTCTTAGTGTTTTGGCGAAAACCCGATTTTTCCTTTGACATTTTTAGGTGTAACTTGATCAAAAATTGTCCGAAACTTAAGAGACGCACTGTTTTGGACAGCTAGCAAGCTAGATAGTTGATCGCACTCATTTCCTGGATGATTCTTAAAACTTTTAAATTTTCCAAAATTTTCAATTTTTTTACAAGGGAGAAGCTTTTTACATCGTAATTTTTTACGAAAACTGTTCAAAAATAAAATTTTTTAGCTGTGAATGCCAAATGATTCGGAATCTAATTACGAGTTCAACAAGGTATAACATTCCACTTTTGGACCAATACTTCTCTTGTTTCGACCAAAACACTGATTATTTTTGGATGGAAAAATAGCTCTTAGTGTTTTGGCGAAAACCCGATTTTTCCTTTGACATTTTTAGGTGTAACTTGATCAAAAATTGTCCGAAACTTAAGAGACGCACTGTTTTGGACAGCTAGCAAGCTAGATAGTTGATCGCACTCATTTCCTGGATGATTCTTAAAACTTTTAAATTTTCCAAAATTTTCAATTTTTTTACAAGGGAGAAGCTTTTTACATCGTAATTTTTTACGAAAACTGTTCAAAAATAAAATTTTTTAGCTGTGAATGCCAAATGATTGGGAATCGAATTACGAGTTCAACAAGGTATAACATTCCACTTTTGGACCAATACTTTTTTTCTTTCGACCAAAACACAGATTATTTTTGGATGGCAAAATAGCTCTTAGTGTTTTGTCGGAAATCCGATTTTTTTCTTACAGTTTTTTAGGTGTAACTTCTGGTTGATTCTAAAAACTTTAAATTTTTTAAATTTTTTTTACAAGGGATAGCATCGTCTTTTTTTGTCAAAATTGGTCAAAAATAAGCAATTTTAGCTGTGAATGACAATTGATTGGAATTTTTATTACGAGCTCAACATGGCATGACCTCCACTTTTGAACCAATAACTTTTTTGTTTCGACAAAAAAACGGATTGTTTTTGGATGGGAAAAAGGATCTTACTTTTTTGGCAGAATTCTGAATTTTTCTTTTGAACTTTTTTGGATATTTTGGTCAAAACTGGTCCAAACCTAAAAGATGCATTGTTTTGAAAAGCTAACAAGCTAGATAATTGATTGCTCTCATTTCCTTGCTGATTCTGAAAACATACAATTTTCGCAAATTTTCAATTTTTTTGCTCGTCATATTCAGCGATAATTGGTCAAAAATAAAAATTATTAGCTGCGAGTTCCAAATGATTGGAAATTTAATAACGAGCTCAATAATGTACAACATTCCACTTTTGGAACAATCCTTTTTTGTGTCGTCCAAAAGACTAATATTTTTTGGATGGAAAATAATGGTTATAGTTTTTTGGCGAATACCGATTTTTCCATTTGACCTTTTTTGGCGTATCTTGGTCAAAACTGGTCCCAAACCTAAAAAACGCGCTCTTTTGGACAGCTATCAAGCTAGATTGTTGATCGCAGATTGGTCTAGCTGATTCTAAAAACTTTACATTTTCGCAAATTTTAAATTTTTTTGCAAGATTTCATAGCATATATTGGTCAAATCGGTAAAAGCTACTCACTGTGCTACCAACCAATGGCGGGCAATTCAAACGCGCTGCTGGCCGCGAATTCCGTCGCACTTCTCAACCCCTTCGGAAAAGTTGGCGCATGCTCGGTGCCCGGCACTTGGCACTTGGCGCTCACTTGGCAACCCTCGTCCATGGGGGTCGGAAAACGGGGGCGAGTGGTGAGTGGTGAGTGGGCGGTGTGAGGCAGGCGAGCGCCGAGCTTGCGTCAAATGCGGACGCCAGTTGGACGCAGCTCGGGATTGGAGGCAGCCACGTTTCCCAGCCATCCGCCGTGTGTGTCGCAGCGACTGTGTGTGTGCTGTTTGTGCCGTTCCGTGCCGCATCTGTGGCGTTCCGCGAACGGGATGTGATTCGGATCCTCGCCAGCGCTCATCCTCTCATTGCCCATACACGGATTCGGCTGCGCCAGCAGTCCAGGAGCTTGGACTCCGCTCCGTTCCATCTCTAAAGCCTTTATTTGACAGCCGGCGACGCTTGTGTTCTCCACGCCTGCACCTCTAACGGTAATTCTGGAGAGAAGATTCGAGCAGGTTAGCGGCGTCTCCAGGCTGAAGCTCTGATTACTGGTGCCTGCTCCTGGTCCTGCTGCACTGCATCCTGCAGGGGGACACGGCCAAGGCGATTTCCGTGATTTCCGCGATGCGTTGCGGCTGCTCTGCTTATTGATTTTTCACCAACACCAACACTCACGCACACAAACACCCTCACACTGGCACCCACACACCAGCGCCCACACATACAACAGCAGTGCTGGCAGTTCGGCCATTTTGCGGCTGGATTTCCAGCCATTTTGAAGGCGGAAGTGCACCATCAGCCATTTTTGTCGAATGTTTCTTGTCCGCTGTGCATTTCAGAGAATTTGAAACTTTTCCACGTTCTGTGCACCATTCGTTATTCAATACTCGCATTTTGCGATCTAAGGCGTGAAATAAGCTTGTGATTATTGTAGAACACTTCCAGTGAACACTTGTATATACAAAACTGATCCCCTTATAAACAATTTTCCCTCTGGAACTGTGGCAGCACTGTCGGAGAGAGAGAGGGGGCGAAAGAGAGAGTGCGGCTTTGCTGGCTTGTAACGTCCGAAAGCCCCACACATACACAGGCAGATAGCTGAGCTAATCTCTTATCAAGGGACGACTATCCCTCCTCCTCCCCTCCCCGTCCCCTTCTAAACTACCCTTCCATCCGCTGCACTTACATAGGAAAAAAAGCAATATTAGTCATATATTTTGGAATTCTTTCCAATCTCAAACAGGAAAATATATAGAAAATCATTTAGTCTGGGCGAAAGTTAGTTTTTAATATTATTTGGCTTTTAAATATATATTGTTTCCGAGAAAACCGATTTATACATATGCTTTATCTAATTTGGAACCACTTTCATATATTGACCCTGTGAAGTGGGCTTTGATTAGATTTGAATAATCACATTGTATTTCTGATATTATACTTTAGTAACTTTTTAATGAACCGGATTTCACCTTATCATTCAACTAACATTTCAATATGTTTTCTGACCGTGCAGGAGCGCTGCCATGGGGCAGGCGATGTGTGCGTTCCGCGTGAGCATGTGCATCATCACCATCATCTCGCTGTCGATCGCAATCTCCGGCTCTCTCGGGCACTCGCTCTCCGTGTGAGTCGGCGTCTGCCCGCTCAGGGTGGCGCAGTTGGAAAATGAGCACGAGCGAGGCGGCGGCCGCTGGCGAGGACGAGCTCCCGTCCCAGTCCAAGTCTGAGGGGAGCCAGCCGCCGGAGGAACCGAAGAAGCAGCCGCTGGAGAAGCACGAGAAGCAGCTGCAGCAGCAGGAGCAGCTTCCGCAGAATGGGAAGGGCGACGCGGAGGACCAGGAGAAACAAAGTCAACACCAACCCCAACCCCAACTGGAGGGCATCCGGAGCACTGTTCTGCTGGACGCCAGTGGCGCTGCTCCCTCGATAGACGCATTGGTGGCCTGCAAGGATGCCCTGCTCGCCCAGAAGCTCTTCGCCAGCGGCGGATGCTCCACGCCCGGACCCAGTCCCACGTCCGCGGCAGTGGGACCCGGCGGCGTCAGCGGCAAGGACCTGCTGAAGCTCAAGGAGCCCATGCGCGTGGGCTTCTACGACATCGAACGCACCATCGGCAAGGGAAACTTCGCCGTGGTCAAGCTGGCCCGCCACCGCATCACCAAGAACGAGGTGGCCATCAAGATCATCGACAAGTCGCAGCTGGACCAGACGAACCTGCAAAAGGTCTACCGCGAGGTGGAGATCATGAAGCGCCTGAAGCACCCCCACATAATTAAGCTGTACCAGGTGAGCAGACTTCCCGTTGGCCGAATCCTCATCGTGGTCCACAATTAAGTTGTACTCATCCCACAGGTTATGGAGACCAAGAATATGATCTACATAGTCTCGGAGTACGCCAGCCAGGGCGAGATCTTTGGTGGGTAAAAGACTTGACTGTCTGTTATTTCCCTTAATAGTATTTCTTTCGAGATCGGTACTTATAGATTGAACTAATAATAAATTAATATTAAATTTTGATTTCTGATATAGAACATCGGTACCATTATTATTTCCAAGCAATATATGTATATCTCTCCAAATCCCTTAAAAGTAAAGTGATCCTGAGACTTCTCCTGTGTAGTTGGGTCGCCGAAAATAAGGGGTTTCCTCGATATATAACTAGATATAAGTGAATTAATATTTTTAAAGAATTCATTTTAAGTAACTTGATGTTGGCGTTGAATATTTGCAGATTACATAGCGAAGTACGGACGGATGTCCGAGTCGGCGGCGCGCTACAAATTCTGGCAGATCATCTCAGCGGTGGAGTACTGCCACAAGAAGGGCATCGTGCACCGCGATCTGAAGGCGGAGAACCTGCTCCTGGACCTCAACATGAACATCAAGATAGCCGACTTCGGCTTCTCCAATCACTTCAAGCCGGGCGAGCTGCTGGCCACCTGGTGCGGATCGCCGCCGTACGCAGCTCCCGAGGTGTTCGAGGGGAAGCAGTACACGGGGCCGGAGATTGATATCTGGGTAAGTGCTGCCCAGTGCTGACACCTATCTGACACCCCATCTGACCCCGAAAACCACACAGTCTCTCGGCGTGGTGCTCTACGTGCTGGTCTGCGGGGCCCTGCCCTTCGACGGATCCACGCTGCAGAGTCTGCGGGATCGGGTGCTGTCCGGCCGCTTCCGCATCCCGTTCTTCATGAGCTCGGAGTGCGAGCACCTCATCCGCCGCATGCTGGTGCTGGAGCCCACGAGGCGCTACACCATCGAGCAGATCAAGCGCCACCGCTGGATGTGTCCCGAGCTCCTGGAGCACGTCCTGATCGCCAAGTACAACCTGGGTGCTGAGCGGCAGGCCGGCCTGGAGCCCAGCGAGGACATCCTGCGCATCATGGCCGAGTACGTCGGCATTGGGCCAGACAAGACGCGGGCCAGTCTTAAGAAGAACACCTACGACCATGTGGCGGCCATCTACCTGCTCCTGCAGGATCGCGTCAGCCACAAAAAGGAACAGAGTAATGGCACCGTTTCCTCCTCCTCTTCCGCCACCTCCAGTCGGATGCTTTACAAGTGCACCAAGATCGAGCAGCAGCAGCAGCATCAGCAGCAGCCGCCGCCGCAGCAGCTGCAACAGCAGCAGCAGTCCAAGACAATATCCACCAGCTCGATCCTGACCAAGGATCAGGCCCACAAAAGACTTAGCCGCCATCAGACGGTGCTCATGAGTGAGCGAACAGCCCACGCCGGTGCCACGCCCACTGTCCCGGATCCGGGACCAGGACCGGGATCAGGGTACTACGCCAAGTACGGCCCCCTGCAACTGCCACTCCCCCTGCCCGGCCACGCCCACCTGGCTGGGTATCTGAACGGAGGGGGAGCCACCTCCGCCGAGGTGGATGCCGCCGGTATACCCCTGCCCATGCGGTACACCCCTCTGCCGGCGGCCACCTCGCCCGCCCCCTCCAACTGCTCATCCACATCCTCGAGGGTCGGGCGCCACAGCCTAAGCTCCAGCTCGCCGAGGAGCCATCGGCCTGTGGCCATCTCGCTGAGCATCGACAACAATCCATCGCTGGCCAACCTGCGCTGCCGGGAGATGATGGAGCCGGGACCCAGCACATCTGGAGGAGGAGTAGGTCTGCCTCTGGTGTCCAAGCAGCTTCATCAAACCATCAGCGAGTACATCATCAAACAGAGCACCGAAGACTGCCGGGCGTTGCTGCAGCAGGTGAGTTCCAACCCCTTGGATTCACTCCCTTCCCACGCCTCAGCTTATCCTGCAAACCACTTCATCCACAGTCCACAGCAGTGGCAGAGGGCAAGGAGGAGGCGCCAAAGGTGGAACTCGGCGCAGGACCCGCTCCTCCACCCGCCTCCACAACGCCCACATCCTGTGCAGCACCGGGACCAGGATCGGGCTCCTGCCCCAGCGACATGAACGGCAAGACAATAAAGGCCATGTCCAGCTCGAGCAGCTTCGACTCGAAGGCCAAACTCGGCCAAAGCTTTCGCTATAAGATGTCTGCCGAGGCCAGCAAGCTTTTCCAGACCCTCCAGGAGAGCCCATTGCCCGTGGAGGTGAGTGGTGGTGACCAGGACCAGGCACCGACGGGGCCCATTAATCTCTAATTTCCAAATCCTCTTTAGCAACGGGCCAAGCGGCGTGGGCACGCGGCCAGCACCAATGGCAGTGGCGGCGACTCCGGCCAGGAGATGAATGAGTCGAAATCGAATGGCGACAGGTGAGAGTCTTTCAGAACGAATGCTGTTCCTGATAACCTGACCAGCTTTTGTCCCACCAGCCGCTCTGAGAGGAAGGTGCTGGCCCAGGGCAGCTCCAGCACGGACGAGGGCTGCGAGACGGACCACGGCAACGATCCGGGCTCGGCCTCGCAGGAGTCGAAGGGCAGCAGCAGCGGGAACGCCGCCAACGGCAGTGGACCCACCTCGCACTCCAGCAGCGATCTGACCCATCTGGGTGGCACCGCCGCCTCCGGCCAGAGCCACCGGATGCGGTCGTATGCCAGCAGCAGCTCCTCAAGCGGCGTCCTCGCCGGCAGTGCTGGCAGCTACTCCAAGAGTCTGAGCCAGAACCTCAGTCGCGGCTCCTCGAAGAGCAACTGCAGCGGTCCCTACGACAGCCTGGACTTCGCCCTGCCCTCCGGCAAGGGCAGTCTGCCCTCGTGCATGGGCTCCAGCTCAATGCTGGCCACACCCACTCCGGCCTCGGCCTCGCCGGCGGCCATCTCCTCGGAGCACTCGTCGGAGCGATCCCTGTACGGCAGCCACAACTCGTGTATCCATATGCCAGGTGCCCTGGCCCTTGGGCTGGGTCTGCCGCAGAGTTCGGCCTCCACGCCCACGCCGAATCCCACACCGCCGCCGCCAAATGGTGGCGGTGTTCCGTTCCTGGACAAACGATCGCCCATTCACTTCCGCGAGGGCCGGCGGGCCAGTGATGGGCTGGTTGCCCAGGGTCTACTGAGTTCCGGCTCCCTGCTGGGCACCAGTCGGGTCTACGGCAGCTATCGCTACGAGCAGGCCAAGCGGCATGGCTGGCTGGAGATCCAGCAGCTGCAGCAGGAGGCGGCTGTAGGTCATGCCCACACGCATGCCCACCAGCATCCGCATGGCCATCAGCATCCTCACCAGCACCCCCATCCACATGGCCAGGCCTACGGCCTGGAGGAACTCTGTCAATTTCCGAATGGTCAATTCTACGCTCTGCCCGGCAAGCATCATCCGCTGCTGACGTTGCCCCATCACCATGGACATCCTGCCCAGCACCACCATGGCCACCATCCCCTATTCCATCCGGGTCACCAGGCCACGCCGCTGCTTCTGGAAACGGTGGCCGGCGGAGATGTGTATGGCCATGGATGCTATGCTCCGCCACCGCCGCCACCAGGCCTGTATCCGCACCACCCTCTTGGCATGGGCGTTGGAGTGGGCGTGCCCGTGCCCATGTCGCCGATGCAGAAGCCACCGCTGCAGCAGCAACTCCTACAGCACCGCTTGCTGCAGCAAAAGCGCCAGCTTTTCCAGAAGCAGTATGCCTTGGAGGCTCAACTGGCCGGTCGTCATCACCACCAGCAGCAAGGCCATCATCATCAGCAGCAGCAGCACCACCACCACTTTGGCCACAGCCTGGGTCATCCGCCGCCGGCTCCGGCTCCGGAGCACCACCTGGCCGACGAGCTGTACGAGCTGGCGCTGCTGGATAGACCCAGGAGCGGAACTCCCAGGCTTCAGCACTCCATGACCATGCCCGGGGCCCATGCCTTCAGCCAGATGAACCTCAAGACCTCCTACATCAGTCAGTCGGATCAGGTTTCCGGACCTGCGCCGAATGGAGCAGCTTCCGGTGGAGGAGCATCTGCGTCTGGGGTTTCGTGCTCAGCGCCACCGTCCACAGCGCCGGGCACGCCCACGGTCAAATGCAACCCGGTGACGCCCCACGGGCACAGCCTGGAGTCGGACTACCATGTGAGCATCCCAGATCCTCGAGCCTAATGACCAGTGACTCAAAACCCAATTCCACTCTTCCCCCAGACTTCCACGCCCGTGCTCAGCCTGTTTGCACCCAACTGGCAGTCGCTGGTGAAGCCGCTCAGCGAGAGTCCCATTCTGGAGATATCGGAGCACCTGGAGTCCGTCTGAGGCGGAGGGATTTCATGGGGATGGTGATGGGATGGGTGATGGGGGCATTGAACTAATGGGGGCCGGGCGGGGGCCACCTTTTTATTAAGCTCGCAATCGCAATTATGAGTTATTTGATCCATATACGATATACACCCCATACATACTTATACATAGCCTATGCAAGTTGGTATACCTATACAGATATGGATGCGGAATCGTAGTCGAAGACGGATAGGGATTCGACTGGAGCTGATGGAGTCGAGACCGAGCCGGGCGATGCCGCAATATTGGAAGATTTAGTTGTGTTACTAGCCTTAAGTAGTCCAAGTTTCGTACGCATACACGCAGACATATACAATATGTATATTGATAATAATAGCGTTAAGCTATAGCTCTACTTATGATTACACTATACACTATACACTATTGTATTGCCCCCAGTTCCGGATCCGGTTCGGGCTCGGAGTTCGGAGCTCGTCCTCGGAGCTCAAGGTTCGGAGTTGGGCGGATGAGAACAACGTAACTACATATATCAATTATTCGAAGCATTTATTGGGGGCATAGATAGGGTGCATCCGTATATGGATGCATCTATTATGTATTGGTACAATAATTAGCGACAAGCAAAACAGAAAAAAAAAAACAAAACTAAAACATCGATTGTTCTTAAACATGGAATTCAAATGTAAACCAGATATTAAAGTCATTTGGTATAAAATGCAATTCACTTCTGGAGTTCCTACATTACATAGATATGGATGAAGACGGGTGATCCGACGACCTGACTAGGAGACGCGTTTGGAGGCACGAGGATCACCAAGGGATGTGGGATCGTTATAAGTGTGCACAGTTTCTTACCACAGATCGCTGAACCTGAAGTTCGGGGCCCTCATCATGTACGTAGGCATAGAATGGCACACATCAAGTTCATATCCTGCTGGGACGGAGGACGAAGACGGCAATGGCGTGGATGTTGGGGTGGCAAATCACGTCGTGGCCTTCACCTGGCGATTGGACTCCAGGTGCTTTCGCTTGGCATTGGCGGGGTGGGCATTGTTCCGCTGGGCGTGCGGATCGGGAGAGCCGCGGCAGCGCAGCAGGTTGCGGTAGGCTCTCCGGTACTCGGAGCTCATCAGGACGTAGATCAGCGGATTGATGCAGGTGGTCAGGTAGATGAGCAGGTAGCCGGCGATGTTGAACCAGTGCACCTCGGTGGCGCTTTTCCATATTTTGGCCACCGTGATGGGCAGGTAGCAGATGACGAACCACACGAAGATCACCAGTATCATCTTTAGCAGCCGACGGTCCTTGGCACTCATTCTGCCCGGGTAAATGGAGGAGGCGTTCGAGGTGTTGGCCATGGAGGCGTAGTGCGATTTCCGCGGACTGAACCGCGTGAAGGAGGTGCGCAGCGAGGTGGTGATGGGGTTCTTTCTGGAAGAAATGACAGAAGCAGGAGGTTGCGGGAGATACCTAGCTGGGATCTCTAAGGCCACTCACCCAGACATCTTGGCCATCTCCAGTTGCGTCTGACTGCGTCCCAGGCTGATCTTCTGCTGCTCCCGTTCCTTGAGCACCACATTCGCATCCACCGGGGTCTGGTGGTGCTGCTGCTGCTGTTCTTGGTCCCTCCTCCTGATGCTGTACGAAATGGGTAGACTGTCCGCCGAGGCGTTGTCATCGATGTACGCCAGCTGCTCGTCCACCGCAAAGGGTCGTCCTTGGCTCGCCTCCGGGGCCTCGCCGCTGGACGTGCTCGCCTTCTCCGGTCTCTTCGGCAGGGCCATTGCTGGAGCTTGGGCCGGGTGCTGGTGCAGGGTGGTTGAACTGGGGGTCACATCGCTGACATTGCTCTTGCCAGCGGTGCCCGCCCGAATGGCCGCCTGTCGCACCAGCAGGAAGATCCGGGCATAGCAGATCACGATGCAGATGCACGGCACCATGAAGGCGGCGATGAAGAGGAACTCCTTGGGCGACCTGCCCCACTGGTCATGCAGGATGGAGCAGGATCCAATGCTGGCGTCCAGCCCAAATATGCCCCACACGCCCCGCCAGGTGGGTATCATGATGGAGAAGGTGGTCACCCAGGTGCCGGCCACCATCAGCGCCAAGTATCGTCGCTGGTAGATCCTGTGGGAGGATTTCCGGTATTACAATGGGGCTAAAACACTTGTATTTAACTGGCTTAATCTATTGGAAACCCTCAGTTACTTCTTCAAAAGAAATGGATACCCTTTGAAAACTGCCTTCAGCTCATTTCTTTGTTGTCTTCATTAAAGAGTAATAATTTAGGGTCGCTGACCCGTACATTTTGCATTTGACTTTAGTTAATTATCTTCACTTTTTTGGTTTCATCTAAAAACGAAAGCCATTGCCTTCTTTTTATAAACACCAAAACCAATGTTTATCTTAATTCGGAAAATCAATGGAAAATGTGTGGGTCTTAACGGACTAAGTGGGAGGTCACCACAAGTAAGCAAGTAGGATTAGAACCCTTCTTTTTGGAGGTGTATAGTTATTAGTTACTGCTCTAGGAAGAACTCGCGGTAAATAAGGTAACCACGAGTTAAACAATCGCAGTAGAAATCTATAAACTTTAAATGCCCTCTAGAGAAACTCCCGGTAAATAAACCTACTTCACCTCCATTAGTATACAATTGTGCCTTCGCAAAGCCAATCTCACCTGGGATACTGCCTCGGATGGGCGATGATGATGTACCGGTTGATGGTGATCAGCGACACGGAGAGCAGGGACACCGCCAGCAGGCCGTACCGCAGCATCGGGAACAGCCTGCACAGCAGATCGCTGTGTGTCCAGGCCCGCTCCATGAAGGTGGAGGCGGCCAGGGGCAGGTTGAAGCAGCCGAAGAGCAGGTCCGAGCAGGAGAGGTTGATGATGAATATGGCCGTGGAGTTGCGTGTCTGGCGGCCCCGCGAGAGGGCCACGATGGTCAGGAGGTTGCCGGGCACGCCCACGATGATGAACACGATGCAGGCCACCCAGGCGATGGTCAGCAGCTCGTCCGAGTAGCCCTCGAAGAGCACCTGCCGCCCCCCCTCGAGATTCATGTTCAGATTCAGAGCCAGGTCCCCGTCCAGGTCCAGACCCTCCTCCGCCGGGGGAGGAGCTCCCGGGTCCTGGCCGATGGCAAGGGGATCCGGAACTGGCAGCGGCAGCGGCAGCGGCAGCGCGATCGGGAGCGGACTCTGGCCGGGCGGGAACATCGCGTGGCGTGGCGTGGCGTGGCACTTTGTGGTCGGCAAGAGGGCGCGTTGCTCGCTCCTGCGCCGAATTTGTACTAAAACTGAATTCTCCGCGTTCACACAGCCACATTGTTCCCACCCAAAAAGTGGGCCCGAAGGCAGCCGCCGCCAGCCAAGCGTAGAAAATATTGAGAAAAGCCGAAAAAAGAAAAAAGCCGAAAAAAACAGCAGGCGAACTAGAAAAACTTTCGAAAAAAGGAAAACAAAAGAATATCGGAGCAGCAGCAACAACACACATTTTTATTGTATACAACAATTGACTTCATCATCGGGTAATTTGGTAATTTGCCTGTGGAATGGCCGCTTTGTTTACATTGTTCCTATTTGGTGTTGTTTCTTTCGCCGCCGCCCGCCGCCCCTCCACCCCTCTGCGTCGCCCCGCCACCCACTCCGCACTCTCGTCGATATTCTGACGGGGTCATGTTGCTGTTGTTGCTGTTTTTTGGAATTTCCAAATCACAAACCAGGGCTGCCGTCGCCTCAAAACACTTAGTTTAGTCTAAGCTATTGAGCTATCCACACAACTAACTTCCTATTAATAACCAATGGGTAGTTAGTCGATTGCATTCCTTTCCCTGTGTGTTAAAAATAACGTTCGAAAGGAAGCATTTCTGATATATTTGTATCTCCATTCGTTCAGGGAAAGCCCAGTTTAATTGCTAATTCAGTCACGTTTGTCAGTTCAGCGAACAGAATCGGAAACGTGCCTTTGCAAGGTCCGTTTACTGTGATGATTCTATGTATAAAGCACTTTCCGCTCTTGCCTCGAATTAATACACCAAAAATCGTTGATGAAAAGGCATAGCTCTGGATACGATGGCCGGGTACTAAAGTGCTTCATGAGCAAGGTCCGGACTAGGAAGTCGCAGCCCTGATTCCGGGCGTACGCACCTCCCCGGGCTTTTTCGAAACTGAAAACTTTTCGGTTCTTGGGCCGTGCGAGTGTGTGGGTGCATAGCTTCCTCTGGCAATTTTCTGGATAATAAATGGGCAGCATCCACTCGAATCGGGGAACTACGTGTAGCAAGCGAAGGCAACAACAAGCGCACGACCTATGCGAGACTCTCGAGTCGATCATCGGGTATGGAAGTGTGCGTAGATCGAATCTATGCTTGCAGTAGGAACACACTCATGGGCCACGGACCCTGAATCATTGCTACATGCCCCGCGCCTTCCGCGCCTTCCTCGCCTGCCCCGCCCCCTTTGGCCGTACGGGAAACTGAGTCAACCCCGGCGGACTGGGGTCACACGACGTCAGAGTTTCGATCGGTCGCAGTCCCAATTAATCAACTCTGTTCTGGACGCTCTCTATGGTCTTCCGAGGGTCAGAGTGCGGGTCGTCTGTTGGGGCAAATTGAGTATCGTTTGCCCTGGGAAAGGGAAAAGCAAACGGTTCGGGGAAAACTCTTTGGCAACGGCACGAATACGAATTCGCTGTTTGTTTTCGTGCAGGCCAGTGTCCGGGAATGGCAGTCTACTACACGGAAAACATGCAGTTTCGGAGAAACTATAGCGCCATATCGCATTTGCCTAGCTTTCATGAAATTTGTGAACTTGTGGGAAATGCAGTCCCCAATAAACAATCTCACCCAAGCCTGGCACTGGCATATCACCGTACTGGTGTTACTAAGGTGTTGGGGAACAATTAAAGTGGAATACGTGCATAGAAAACTACTTTAGTCACATTTTCTAGGAAGCCTTCACATGTGCTTTGTGAAGCCTGAAACTCTATTTGAAGAACCCAATCCCCCCGTTTCACTGAGGTCTGAGAAATTGTGTTTACTCTGATATTTCACCGCCCCACACTGTACGTGGAAGTGGAAACTGAGGATTCCCGACCATCGTGGATGTGATTGTGAATAAGAATCGAACGCCAATCGACGTCCGCCCCAGCCCCTCCTCGCCACGGTCCTGCCTCGGATCCAGCGGAAAGTAAACTTCTCCGGCGCACTCAAACGCATACGCGCACGCACGGGCCTATGTTTAGATAGCTATAAACCATAAACTATCATGTTCTTCACACAATCCGCAGCAAACAACAAACAAAAGCGAGTGCACACAAATCGCTACGTCTTCGGTTCGATATCTGCACGAGGAGAAAATATGGCGAGTCCTAGTTGGTATTCCTTGCTGAAGCTCTGCATTAAATGTGGCATGTGTTATCCAAAACAAGTACATACTATCAGCATTACTATAGAGCTCTGAGTGTTAGCTATGGATCAATTAATTGGTCTTCAAGTGAAACTATTGGAAACGTTAATCTTTAAATGGAGCAGTAACGAGGATGATATAATATGATATTACCAACAAAAACGGGGATTTTCTGATGAATCAGTTATAAAAGATATTATGATACGATATGCTATGGTATATAACATATAATATGAGATGATCCCGGCCAGCTCATTAGATATAACCATCAAAAATGTTAATTTTCTGATGAAACAGTAAGTGAAGCTGTTATCATGTATGATATATTTCGAAGACAGCTCAGCTCTCGTGGTTTTTTTCAGTGTAAGGGGACGAAGGGCCCACTTTTTCCGAGTGTATCTGGGATCGCCTCGATCGCCGTCGAATGTCCGATTCTGTAAATATTAGAGTGCAGACACACGAAGCCTTATCAGTTGTTGCTGCAAGGCGTTGTTGTTGCTGCTGTTGCACATTTGCTTCTGTGAGGCGCAAGAAGAAGCAGCGGGGGAAGGGGGAAGGGGGAAAGGGAGAAGGAGGCGAGGGAGAGGGACTGCATATCTGCGATATGCATCGGATCGGCAATCACTGGGCGTTCGCACTGCTCTAACTCCCACACCCGCCCTCTCTCGCCAGATGGCCCATCGCCCATCCCTGTCTGTCGCCTGTCGTCGGACAGCGGGCAAGAGCGAGCGAGAGAGCAGCGGAGAGCGCCAAGTCATGGGGCAGCTCAGGGTCGTGGCTAAGGGGGCCTTAAAATTGAAATTCTATTGATCTTAAATGTGATCATACAATCTTTTTATAGTGATTCTAAAGTGGCCAAGGCAGGAGCGTTATTATTTGTACAACAACTTAAAGCAAGGGTGTCAGTTGCCCCCCATAACTAGCGTAACAGGGTCGTGGCTAAGGGGGTTTTGGAATTGAAATTCTGTTTATCTCAAATCTGGATCCTGTCACTGTCAAGGGTTGAGCGTTATTATTTCTGATTAAATGCGGAGCAGGGATGTCGTAACTGACCCCTTTCACTCGGGGGGCCCACGCCCCTGCGCGCCGCGGAGAGACAGTTAGACGGAGGGTGAGAGTGAGAGTGAGAGGAAGAGGGAGAGGGGCTCCTATTTGTCAACTGAAAATATCGCGACTCGCGCTGCTCGGCCCGCACTCGACGAACTGCACTCGATCCGGCAGCTATGTTATTGTTATAGACGACGATCCAATCGAATCCGAGAACGCAGGCGCCACGCAATTTGTCCGTTACGTTCGACCACTGCGGATTGTTCACGCAACTCGAGTGATAAACAAAAAATTAACTCCGATTTCAGTGACATTCAATAGGGCGATCGTGTGCCCCCTTTTTTTATACACATTTTTTTACCACTTTTTTTCGCTGTGATAATGTCGAGTGCTGAGTTGGGGCAACCTGTAACCCTTTTATTCTCTACCTGATCTCGCGAGTCAAAGGTATTAGTCATGAAAGCCGGGGCGGCTTTTGAATCACCAGCGGCAATAACAATAACAATAATAACAGCAGCAGCTTCAGCGGCGTCCCCACAGCAGCAGCAACAACAACAGCAACAGCAAAGACAGCAAAGACAACAAAAACCCCAACGATTAATGAATAACCCCAGCGAATGCCGAATGCCGTAAACTGTTTACATTGCTCACAGCATTACTCACTCACTCACTCACCTCGCTCAACCTGAGCGCTGAGGAAGAGTTGGAGTTGGAGAGGATTGGAGAGTGGAAGAGGGAAGGCAGCGGAGCAGAGGAGAGTGGAGATCGCAGCTGCACTAGTTTCGATTACGTGAGCAGAAATTAAATAAGCAAGCGATTTCGATTTCGATTTCCCCTTACCCATACCCATCCCCAGTCCCCAGTCTCCACCACTACCCATCATCCCCTATCCCTCTCCTGACCACTGATAACGAATCGGACGCATCGTTAGGCGAGAGCGAGAGTGAGAGAGAGCGGCGGGCGGAGAAAGCCAGGGGAGAGCGCGATCGCTGGAATCGCAGAGGATTACCAAGTAGCAACGCCAAAAGCAACTAGAACCAGGTAAGTACCGTTTGAGCCGATAAGATAAGGGAATGTGAATATTCTAAATTCGTATAAGAAAGCGGGCCAGACAGATTGCGTATACGCCCCATTGCGCCATGCCAACTGGCAGCCATGACCCGTGCAGGGTTGGGAGCGGGAGGCGGGGGAGGAGGCCAGGATGGCGAGTACACAGCAAACAATTACGTTACACAATCAAGATTCGCACGGTTGAGTGCCAAGTTTTTTTGGTCAAGAATGCATTTTCCCATAGTCCAAATCAAAAGTTGAAATTGTTGTGGGAACACGTATACTGCGAAATTAAAAAGGTTCTCTAACTAAAGTTACCAGAAGAAATGCAAATCTTACTTGTCTAGTTCTCCAAACAGGGATAGATAGAGATAGACAGATAGATAGATGAAATGAAAGATAGATAGATAGATAGATAGATAGATAGATAGATAGACAGATAGATAGATATATAGATAGATGGTAAGATACATTGAAAGATAGATAGATAAACAGAAAGAAAGACAGATAGATAGACAATCTGTATGGGAATGTTGTGAATTTTTCAACGAACCTTCTATTACCAAAAACAAGCCATATAATAATATCACTTTCAACCTAATGAGACTCCTCCAAGATCAACGCAAACTTAACGCTCAGTGCAGAAACCGGTACCAGAACATAACACTTGTCTCGATTAGCGAGCACTCGAGCGGAGAACAGGGCACTTCTCATCGCCTCGCACATTAGAGACGCCCGGAGACGTCCAGAGCCACCCGTCGCCACCGAACAGTCACTCAATTAATTAAGGTTCGACGCTGATCTTTGCACCCCAAGTGGTGCAGAAGCTGTGGCAGCCACTGAAACTGAAAACTACTGCCGCCGAGCAACCGAAACCCAAGCCGAAACAGAGCCGAGTGTGACCCCTTTAAATTATTTAATTGACACTAATTTATCAAAGTCCCCAAGAAGCAGAAGGGGTGCCACGCCCACTCCGGGTGGCGGGTTACGGTCTACTGTTTCGGTTTACGGGTTACGAGTGTTGCGGCGGCGCAAAATGCAGTCAGCAGCCAGCAGCCAGCAGCCAGCAGCCAGCGCCAGTTTGTTTTTTTAACCGAGTAGGCCGAGCCTGAGCCACTCAAGTGCCACTGCCGCTGCCAGTTGGCAATTGTCGGCGGTGGCGATCGGTCAGTGGCAAGCGTGGTCGTCCTCAGGACAGGAGTTAGGAACCCACACCCTCGAGACCATCTGATCCCCCAGTATGCCATTATCAAGTGCCTAGATCATATTCTTTTCAAGTGTGCGAACTATAAAAACTAAGTGAGTTAATGTATCAAAGTTCCATGAAGTGATTGAGTTAAGATGCCAAACCTTAACTAGCGGGGACCTCGAAAGGTCGCAGGCCAGGGAGCATCATGAATTCATAAGCTGAGTTGCTTCTCTGTCCTTCCCGTCGTCGTGGCGTGACCCCTTCTCGAACTCTGGCTAAGGCGATCCCAATTCGACCATCAGTCATCTGTGGTTGGCTAACCTGACTTCGGGAACCGGAACTGATGGCAAGACAGTCCCCAAACATTTGCCCACCAACTGATAACCTTGACGGTCGTGATTTTGTCACCGACTGCGACAGCATTCGAGTTCATCGCACTCGAGAAGAGAGTGCACCTCAAACATAATTAAGAAGCCAGGGAGATGTTTGCCTAAGGCTTTCGACCAGTGATCAATAATGCTTTTTATGGCACGCTGTCATCGCCTTCCTTACAATTGCCTCTGCAATTCATACGAAAGTAACTCACTCGATAGCACTAGGTTATTCTGGGAAGGGAAAGTGAGTCATGAGCAGGAAAGTCACTTGGCTGGAGAGGGCATCCATCTTAGTGGAGGCGATTGGTGACCCTTTGCCGGACAATCTGAAAGATCATGATCTGGGGCACTGTATCGTGATCTTTACGATGGGGCAGTGGCAAGTGGCCCCGACTCTTTCCCAGGTCTATCTTTCTATCGCTCGTCGTTAATTGGATAGCACTCTAATGAAGCCCCTTCTCCCCATCCCCCTTTCAGAAGCATGAGTGACGAGACAACCATTAGCCTGGACGGCTATCCCCCCCTGGAGGCGCTGACGACCGCGGCTCCGCCGGCCGATGCAAGCGGGTAAGTTGGGCACGGACATGGGCGTGGGCATGTTGACGATGCGCCAAGTGGGTGCCAAGTGAGATGAAGCTATCAGCGGCCACTGGGTAATTATAGCCCCGGCTGGGAGGAGGTCCGATAAGAGATCGTTAATATTACGCGCTCCATTGCACCAGTGGTGATCGCCGGCCGACTGACAAAGACGGGCGATTCTTGTTCTTGTCGGTGTCCAGCGGAAGCCAGTCCGATATGGCGATAGCCACAGGGCCATGTGGGCGCCAAAGGTCGCGAGATCTTGACGGGGAGGACCACTTCTGTGGGGGCATTGAGATAGGCGGCTGAGATACTATCAACTGGAGGTCGAATGTTGAGGTTTATAGTATCCAGACCATATAGAAGGGTTAAAACATTATGAAATATGTATTTCTGTTACATTTTCAGCTTCTCGCAGTCGCTCCTGACCTTTGCCGCTGTCATGACCTTCCTCATAATGATCGTCGGCATCTGCGGCAACCTGTTGACCGTGGTGGCCCTGCTGAAGTGTCCCAAGGTGCGCAATGTGGCCGCCGCCTTTATCATCAGGTGAGTTGATCCCTAGCCAGTCCCAGAGAACCAGCTAACCCCTTGACCTCCACTCTAGTCTGTGCATTGCCGACCTGCTCTTCTGCGCCCTGGTCCTGCCCTTCCAGGGCCTCCGATTTGTCCAGGGGACCTGGCGTCATGGCCAGGTGCTGTGCCGCCTGATTCCCTTCATCCAGTACGGCAACATAGGGGTGTCCCTCCTGTGCATCGCCATGATCACCATCAACCGGTACGTAATGATCACCCACCATGGGCTGTACGCCAGGATCTACAAGCGCCACTGGATCGCCGTGATGATTGCCGCCTGCTGGCTCTTCTCCTACGGCATGCAGCTGCCCACGCTGCTGGGGGAATGGGGTCGCTTCGGCTACGACCACCGCCTGCAGACCTGCTCCATCATGACCGACGAGCACGGGCACAGCAGCAAGACCACGCTCTTCATCACCGCCTTCGTCATCCCCTGCCTGGTGATCATCGCCTGCTACGCCAAGATCTTCTGGGTGGTGCACAAGTCGGAGCAGCGCCTGAAGCGGCATGCCACCAAGCAGAACTCCATTCCCAACAATCTGCGTCCCCTGGCCAGCACGGGATCGGGAGCCCTGCCCTCGGTAGCCGAGTGCCAGCCGAGCAACCGCGTCTCCTCGGACAGTAGCAGCAGCTTCTCCGTGGATGTGCCCGAGACGGCGCCCAGTGGCAAGCAGCAGCCCACCCGGGTGAAGGACCAGCGCGAGGTGCGGGCCAAGCGGAACGAGTGGCGCATCACCAAGATGGTGCTGGCCATCTTCCTGTCCTTCGTCGTCTGCTACCTGCCCATCACCATTGTGAAGGTGGCCGACAAGAACGTGGAGCACCCCAGCCTGCACATCTGCAGCTACATCCTGCTCTACCTCTCGGCCTGCATCAACCCGATCATCTATGTGATCATGAACAAGCAGTACCGCAAGGCCTACAAGACGGTGGTCTTCTGTCAGCCGGCGCGCCTCCTCCTGCCCTTCGGAAAGACCAATGGCGCCAGCAGCGCTGCAGGTACGGTCCCCCTACGGGCGCCGCTCGCCGAACCACATGCACTAAGTCACGGTCATTCTTCGTTTCAGAGAAATGGAAAGATACCGGGTTGAGCAACAACCACAGCCGCACCATCGTCTCCCAGATGTCGGGGGGCACGGGAACGGGAGCGGGAGCGGGAACGGCCACTCCATCGGGATCGGGATCGCAGAGTCCACCACCAGCGGAAAGCCAGCCGGCCCAGGCCCTGGAGATGCTGTCACGGGCACCACCGGATCTGATCAGCAAGTCGAACCTCCCGCTGGCGGCCGCTACGCCTCCGCCGCCCTCGGTCCTCACGGCGACGCCCAATGGAAGCAGCAGCCTCAGCCTGCGACTGCCGCTCAAGAAGAACAATTACTCCTACACCAACAGCGGCTTCAACAACAGCAGCGGTCCCCCGGGCTCCGGCATGGCGATCAGCAGCAGCTCCATTTACCGGCCCGTAGCTGGCTCACTGGGCAGCGGTGCGGCCTCGATCAGGCGCATCACGATGGTGGGCGACGATATCATACTGGAGGAGGAGGAGCTGCCACCCACACCGCCGCCGCCAGCGAGCCCAGCGACCTCGGCGCCCACAACGCCGGCTCCTCCCCCACCGGCTCCATCAGCCCCAACCCATCCGCTCTCCACGACGTCGTCCTCACCAGCCACCGGCGGAGGAGCAGTGGCAGTGGCAGCGGGGAGCAGCAGCAGCCCGGACAAGCCGACGACCAAGAAGCCGCACATCTACATGAACGTGGACAGCCCGAAGAGAAGCCAATCCTACGCGGAGCGTAATACCAATGCGGCTGCCCCGGGCAGTGGCTCCGGTCAGGCCAACACATCAGCAGCTGTCTCCGTGTCCGGCTCCAAGCTGACGGCCAAGATGAAATTCCCAAAAGACTAACGAAATGCTTTAATTCCAAACCAAAACGAATCAAAAAAGACGTAGTCTCTGTGCTACTTTCGTTATAAACAAACCCTATGCCAGGCATTGTAGAGCGGTGTATCGTAAAACCGAGAAAAGCCGAGGATTCCTCCGAGACCCCGAACCCCAAACCCCAAACGGTGTTATAGTTCAATATCGCATTTCCCGTATCGTAAGCAATTTGTTCTATAGATATTGTAAATTAATATGTAGTTTTTGCCAAATAGCGAGTTGAATCGTGCCATAGATCACCCCTTGGATTCTGCTGTCCTTCTTATTGCACACTCTATCTATACCCAACTATAAAGTGTAAAGCTTGACCGTAAGAATATTATACCTGACCATTACAACTCTGTTTAACACCAAACTTTGGAGATCGAACTTCGCTAGATCTAAGTTTTTCACAAAAACTGCTGTAGAATTATATTGTTATTTCACCCGACGTCACTTGACTTGGATCAGTCACCCTGGTTCAATTACCACTTCGAAATCGCGTTACACCTGACGCTACTTAGTGATAGTTATAGCCCCTAGATATTTATGGTCGCTCACGCTTAGTATTAACCCCTTTTATCTTATCTGAAGTACCTATACTACCATTCTTCCACTTTATCACCAAGTCTTTCCCCAATTCTCTCCACTACTTTCATCGAACACATTCCATTGCAACGTAGGCCTTTGTAAATGAACCTATTGTTAGTCCACCACGAGCACTCCATGCGAAAGACGATAGACGCAAATCGAATATGAATATAAACATAGATGATTACAAAAATAAACAACGCCTTTGGTTTATAACCTCGGTTTAATGGGTGATTTTGAAGGGAGGTCCGATTTCCGGAATTATAACCAAGTGGGTTTGTAAACTAGGATGATATCATCGTCCCAACTCCAAACTCATTGGATTCGACTTGTATCTTATGTTTACATTTCGCTCTATATACGTAGATAAAGATATACGTACGAGCTGGGCGTAGGCCATCGCTGACCCAAATTGGCGGCTCAGATTCCCCACTTTATGGGGCGGTACGCAAAGGTGGGCTGGCTCTGGCGACAGCACGGGAATGTGGGACTGCAGTGGGAGTGACGTCGAGGGGTGGGCAGCAGAGGGAGCGCAGGCTTATCAGCGGACCGCCCGATCCAGCGAGTTGCAGTCAGTCAGCTGCCTCCGGCCGAGCAGTAACACGGATCGCATCGAGTCAAATTTTGCGAAGGTCGCATCGGAATGAGCTACAACAGCGTGATCTGCACGATCTGCTCGGAGCGGTATCGCCCCTCGGAGAACATCTTCGCCGGCTTCTGTGGGCACGTGTTCCACGAGGAGTGCCTGGACCGCTGGCGGGAGCAGTAAGTGATCCTTTCTACGTGCGCCGGCCACAATTGTCCATGCCAATGCCAAAATGGCAAGTGATAAAGAGTGAATATCAGAGTGTATACATTGCTTGCATCTTAGAATGGAAAGAAAATACTATTGGTAGATGATATATCAATGTGTTTTTTTTGCATTTGAAGATATGATAAAAGAAAGCTTATCAGTACGCTTTTGTTATGAAAAATCCCCCCTTTGTGGCAGACATAGATTGATGTTTAGCGAAGTGTTTACAATACAATCGGAAATGCTTAAAACTACATACACTGCTACATACACTTATCGCCAACCGCTTTGCAGATCCCCAACTTGCCCCATTTGCCGCGGAGAAGATCTCAGATACTTCCAGCTCTATCTGGATTTTGAGGTGGCGGCGCCTGAAGGCGATGCGCCACAGAATGGGGGAGGCAGCGGGAGCGGCGGCGGGCGGAACCGGAGCCAAGGTCAGAGCGACAGCAGCGGCAGAAGCAGCAGCAAAAGCAGCCCCGTCAGCGGCACCAGCGATTATGCGGGCATCATGAGGGAGTACGAGAATCTGCTCTACGAGACGGGGGTGTACCAGGACGAGATCGAGTATCTGAACGAGCGGATCGGAGCACTCACGCTCCGCAACTCGCAGCTCAGCGGGTTGCCGGCAGAGTTGGATTCGGATGCCGATTAAAAGCGGCACAGCCGCTGCCCACAAACAAACAAGAGATACGCCGTAAACATGCTTATCGCTCTTTTTTGCAGGGGAGCCAGGCGGCAGCCTCAAACTATTGGCTCTGACTCAGTCAGATAAGCTTGCCTCAGAAGGCTGATGTAAGCAAAGGAGGCGAAAGAACAATGCAGCCAAAACTTATGCGATAGATTAAAAGCGAGATACAGGGAGCAAATACTTGATATATTATGTAGTAAGCCCATAAAATATTAGATAAGACTAGTTTCCAAGGTTGCATTTATGGTAACCGCGGCTAGCAAGCCAAGTGAAAAGGTACTCCGAAGAATAACAAATCGTTCTAACACCTTGAAACAACAACTTGTAGTTTTTAAAACCGAAACCGAAAAAAATAGGGGTATTTGGTTATGGTTTTGCATATTTTGAAATAATGGAGTTCCCCGGAAAAAAACGAAAATGAAATTTGCCATTCGCACAGAATTCGCCGCACAGCTCAGGCCGCTAGCCGAGCGTACAACCCACAAGGGGCCAAACTCACCACACGTAGCGAGTACACCTTACTGCGCTAGCGGCGACACCCACCCGTACTCTGTTTTTATGCTCACCACGGCCAAGCCGTTTCCCCGCCCCCACGCAATCGACTTACCCACCACGTGTCAGCTGTTCTTTCGCGAATGCTTCTTCTTCGCGCACTCGCTGCGAATGCCAATTACCGCGTCTCTTTGTGATGATGGACTCAATTACCACAATTACACTCAAGATTGCAACAAATTAAATCAGCGTCGTGTGTCCGTGTCCGCGCCCGTGTGTGTGTGTGTGCCCGCCAGCACTGATAACCGATAGCCAACGCCAACGCCAACGGAGAAAAGTAAATAAACAGCCGTGAGCGCCGAGCGTCACCTTGCGGCGCATCCAAAGCCCCGCAGAGGAGCTGCAAGTAAGTTGCATTTGCATTTCGCCTAATTCGGATGCGGACTTGGACTCGGTCGCTGTTGGTTCGCTTCCAGCTCAGCGGGCAGACCGCTCGATTCTCGGCGACTGCGATTTGGGGTCGAGGCTGCCGCCGGCAGCGGTGAAACCGGCGCACACTCGCGTTTACATTTCGCATTTCCACTTAATTGCAGCGGCGCAAAATTATTTGCACTGTGGTGGCGTGTGTGGGCGGCCGGGGGGTGTGCCCCGCACACGGTGGTGTGGGGAGCCAGACAGACGCAGCGTTGCATTCGTGTGGTGAGTTGTGCAATGGCGCTGCCAGGGCTGTTGCCCTGCTGTGTTTGAATTTTGCTAATCGCTGGGCTGCTGTTATCATCCACTGGCTAACAAAGCTAAGGCAATTAATTGTGAGGCAGCTGCGTTGGCCATTAGCGCCCTAATTGGGCTACAAACGCCCTCTCTTACTGACTTGTGTTGATTAGGGGACAACCCTGTGCACTGTGTGGTGAATTAGAGATGAGCGAATCGCAGGTAACGAATGTTTACGTTTTAAATGGCAAACAGTTGGCAACAGTGCACTAAAGAAAGGCCTCAATCGGGCCCCTTTTACCCTATCCTAATAAATCATTTAAAGAAAATTGGGTGTGTAATTATATTTGATACAAGCCCTACTAAAGTTCCAATTGGCACCTCAGCTAGCTTGGTTTTCTTCTCTTATCGCAGTGGCCACAAGTCGTGACCGCGACCCGTGACTGCGCAGCCTGTGTCACGGCCCATCTCTACGGTGGTGAGTTGCGCCGCCGTGGTGAGATTGTCTTTGTTGAGAAAAAATGTCGACGCGAAAAAAGGTTTTAATCCATTAGTCAGAAAGTCTGGCATTCTTTGTTTGTTGGTAAAAAGCGCAATTGTTTGGCGGCGAGCGTGAAAAGTGCGCGGCTCTAGCGGCCCAGGATTATGTAAATGCAGCCACGGTCCCAGCGGCAACGAATCTGCAAGCGAAGCGAGCTGCTCCACTTGGCCCCACGGACGAAAAAGCGGACGGACGCACGGACGGACACGGTGGCGTTGGCAAAGTGAAACCCCAAGAGAGAGGCGAAAGCGAGCGACGACACTCACACACACGAAGAGAACTAGGAAAAGAGAAACTGCGAGGAGGAGGAGGAGCTGCCCCAGCATCCTATCCACGACAGCGGGCACCACAACAACATCTACGGGATGGACAACTGCGACCAGGACGCAACCTTCCGGCTGAGCCACATCAAGGAGGAGGTCAAGCCGGACATCTCGCAGCTGAACGACAGCAACAACAGCAGCTTCTCGCCCAAGGCCGAGAGTCCCGGGCCCTTCATGCAGGCTATGTCCATGGTCCACGTGCTGCCCGGCTCCAACTCCGTCAGCTCCAACAACAACAACAGCGGCGGGGACGCCCAGATGGCGCAGGCGCCCAATTCGGCCGCATCCGCTGCCGTCCAGCAGCAGCAGTATCCGCCAAACCATCCGCTGAGCGGCAGCAAGCACCTGTGCTCCATCTGCGGGGACCGGGCCAGCGGCAAGCACTACGGCGTGTACAGCTGCGAGGGCTGCAAGGGCTTCTTCAAGCGCACGGTGCGCAAAGATCTCACATACGCATGCCGCGAGAACCGCAACTGCATCATCGACAAGCGGCAGAGGAACCGCTGCCAGTACTGCCGCTACCAGAAGTGCCTCACCTGCGGCATGAAGCGCGAGGCGGTCCAGGAGGAGCGTCAACGCGGCGCCCGCAATGCGGCTGGCAGGCTGAGCGCCAGCGGTGGCGGCAGCAGCGGTCCAGGCTCGGTGGGCGGCTCCAGCTCAGGAGGCGGCGGAGGAGTCGGTGGTCTGGGCGGAGGATCTGGCGGCATGGGCAGCGGCAATGGCTCCGACGACTACACGACCAACAGCGTGTCCAGGGACTTCTCGATCGAGCGGATCCTGGAGGCCGAACAGCGCGCGGAGACCCAGAGCGGTGATCGGGCGCTGACCTTCCTGCGCGTCGGGCCCTACTCCACAGTACAGCCGGACTACAAGGGCGCCGTGTCCGCATTGTGCCAGGTGGTCAACAAGCAACTCTTCCAGATGGTCGAATACGCGCGCATGATGCCGCACTTCGCGCAGGTGCCGCTCGACGACCAGGTGATCCTGCTGAAGGCCGCCTGGATAGAGCTGCTCATCGCGAACGTGGCCTGGTGCAGCATCGGTTCGCTGGATGACGGCGGTGCCGGAGGCGGCGGGGGCGGTGGCCTCGGCCACGACGGCTCCTTCGAGCGGCGTTCGCCGGGACTGCAGCCACAGCAGCTGTTCCTCAACCAAAACTTCTCGTACCATCGCAACAGCGCGATCAAGGCCGGCGTCTCGGCCATCTTCGATCGCGTCCTATCCGAGCTGAGCGTAAAGATGAAGCGACTGAATCTGGACCGACGCGAGCTGTCCTGCCTGAAGGCGATCATACTGTACAACCCGGACATACGCGGGATCAAGAACCGGGCGGAGATAGAGATGTGCCGCGAGAAGGTGTACGCCTGCCTGGACGAGCACTGTCGCTTGGAGCATCCGGGCGACGACGGGCGCTTCGCGCAGCTCTTGTTGCGTCTGCCCGCGCTGCGATCGATCAGCCTGAAGTGCCAGGACCACCTGTTCCTCTTCCGCATCACCAGCGACCGGCCGCTGGAGGAGCTCTTCCTCGAACAGCTGGAGGCGCCGCCGCCGCCCGGCCTGGCGATGAAACTGGAGTAGGGGTCAGACCCCGAGGTCTGAGGTCGCCCCCGATCTCTGCCCGAAGAATGTTTCATTGTGATTGCGTTTGTTTGCATTTCTCCTCTCTGTCCCCTCCCCAATCTCCTTCAAAGGCCCTTTAATATTACGCTAAATGTGTATGTAATTGTTTATTTTTTTTTATTACCTAATATTATTATTATATTGATATAGAAAATGTTTTCCTTAAGATGAAGATTAGCCTCTCGACGTTTATGTCCCAGTAAACGAAAAACAAACAAAATCCAAAACTTGAAAAGAACACAAAACACGAAAACAAAAAAGCACACAAGCAGAGTAAAAGTAAAAGTTAAACTAAAGCTAAAAGAGTATACATAATATATAATGGTTAAAATTAATGAATAGTTATGATCCACAGACGTATGTAAACATACAAGTTCAGTATACATATATATATGTCGGCAGGCGCGTATCTGCGGTGCTGGCCCCGTTCTAAATCAATTGTAATTACTTTTTAACATAATTGTACCCCAGCGTTATCAATTACATGCGAGATACAAAACACACAGACGAACCCCAACAAAAATTATCTATGTATAAAATATAAACTGCATAACAAGATGTATTGTCGTTTTATCTGCGGATCTGTGGATCTGCGAATAGTCCAATTGTCCACACGAAAGTATGACATTGCTTGCATATCGACAGTGCGTTCCGCGACTGTAAGGCGGTTCTACCCAGTTATTATACAGATGTCAGCTTCCTGCCACCGCAGCTAAAGAGTCGCATTTTTGTATTAATAGTTAATTGATCTAGAGGCCTTTAATAGCTGGCTCTCTTCCAAATACATGTGTGATATAATTAGATGGAGGTAATAAATAAATTTCACAGTGAAAACTGCTCAAAAATAGACCCTCTATTTAAAAGCGTTTGGCTAAATTGAACTTCTAGGAGATGTAGAACTATTGAGACAATTCGAGAATTTCTCAACCAGTATTAAAATCTTTAAAAGTTCTTAGATAATAAATATAAATGCAACAACTTTGAGCGGTCTGCAATGCCTGGTAAACGTTCCTAAAATCGTCTGTTCACATTTAAGACCTTGAAAACTGAACCGGGCTATCCTTGAAGGACCGCCCACTCTTCACGAGCCGCACTGTACCTGCGGCATGAGCATTTGTGCTTACCCAATGAAATCTTCGGTGGGCCACCTCCTGGCCCCACTCCTCACCTTGATGTGGCTGCCTTTCAAATGGCATTTGGTCAATTTTTATACAATTTATGTCTCAGCGGGAATGTATGTTAGTGTGTATTTACAAAAATATGGTATTAACGCACAAGCAGCGGCTAAGAATAGATATTGTTTTCGAAAAAAGAACACAACTCGCCGCTGACGACGCACATTATGGTCTAAAAATAGCCGAATTTAGGTTCTATCTCAGTCCCTATATCTATCTATCTCATCTCTGTGTCCCGGTCTAAAGGAACGGCTTCGAATTGGGCCAAATCGGCGGATGGAACCCTCTGCCCTCGGGAGTCCTTGCGGTTTGCGGAGCGGGTTTCTCCTGGAACAAATCGTTTTCGAAGACTCCCCCATTCACATAAAATTCTGAGATCCAGAGCTTTCGAAAGCTCCCACACAGCGCGAAAGAGACGGGTGCCCACACTTGTTGTGGGTGGTTTTTATTGGTCTAGCTAATCGCTATCCTTGATTCTGTGGCTCGCGAGCATATTTAATAAATTTCATAAATATCATCGCTCTCTCCCCAGACCCCAGGCCCCGGCCCCAGACCCACACAATCAATGTAGCTCACATAGCAGGCTGTTGGGAAATGTGAAATGTGGAATGAAAAACGAAATGTTTCGCACGGAAAAACTACGAAAGCATGCCAATAAAATCATGTGCTCCCCTGCTATCCTCCGATTTCCCGATTCCCCGATTCCCCGCTTTGCGACTTGCGTGTGTGTATTGGAAAAGAGTTTTCGAAGCGAAATTACCAATTTGCTATTTTCGTAGTGATGCGGGGGCGTCTTGCGAAGACGCGGCACCCAGGACCAGGAAGGGGGCCCTGGGTGGATGCTGTCTGAACCGCGGAGACCCGCTGACAGACGAGGCGAGGAGCCGGGAGGCGCAGCGTCAGACAGGCTGACGTGGGGGCCAACAAGTTGCTGTCGTCTCGCATTCGCATATCGCGTACGGCACACAGCACGCGGCACACAGCACATAGCACATAGCATGTAGCATGTAGGGTCCCCTCCCCCCGGCCCCTGAGGCCGCGGCTCCCCTCCACGACCTCTCTTACTTTCTTCGTGTGTCGCCTGCAACTGCATGTTCCTACCAATTTCACTAATGGGGGTCCAAGAGCTCTCTTCGGCTCACAGCCCAACCAGAGTAAAAACGAGAAAGATGGCCCGCGAAAGGGTTTGGAACCCGCGACACCCATTAGCGCCGCACTGTTAGCCAATACTGCACAATTTAAGGTTCCATTTCTGCATATCTTTCACGCTTACCTCAATATATCACTACAAAAGGATCAAAAGTGGGTTCACAGGGTGATGTTTTTGGGTGATCATACCCATCAGATCTAAGAGATATAATAGTCTTACCGCAGGGCTGCTAAGTAAAACAGTTCTGTTATCTTCAGGATATCATATTAATATATTATGATGTTAATTAAGGGATATATTTGCTGATATACGAATCATATCTAAGAGGTATTAAAGGGCTGCTACTGCTATAGCTAGTTTTGATATCTTCGGGATATCATATTAATATATTCAGGATAATGGTTATAACAATATTTTGAAAATTTGGATAATTATTAATGTAATAGATAACTGTGGGAATTTGGGAACCGGCGAGACAGCATACCCCGTACGATCGCCCAGCTACAGGGTCCCACGATTCGTACGCTTATGCTGGCCGAATTCATACTTTCTTTTGCCACCCACTCCCACTCTGCCGCCACCCCGCCCCCTTGTCGTCGGTCTTCGGGGCTCTTCGGATGGGGGATCTTCGGGCATCCAAGCCAAAGCCAAAGCCAAAGCAACCGATCCCATACGATCCGAACCGATCCGATTCGATCCGATGCTCCCTCTGCACGGCAGACTTTCCTCTTCCTCTGCCACGGCTGCTGTGGCTGTGGCTGTGGCTGTGGATGTGGTGCGCGGCGGTGGGCGACGTGGGGCAGGTGGGGCGGCGGATCGGTGGATCGGCTGGCTGGCTTGGATGGGGGGTGGGGGTGGTGCTGGTGCTGGTGCGGTGCTGGTCTTGCGCCGACTGCGACTGCGGCGACGACTGCGACGGTATTCAGAGTTGGCAGCTGGCTGGCGCGACATCAGTTTTGAGTTGGCTATCAACGCGAGCGGGTCTTTCTCTTCGCAAGCGACACACGTAGATATTGCTCCAATTGCTGTCCACACAGATTGTTTTGTTGTTTTTGTTTTTGTTTGGTTCCAATACACACACACGAATAGATATAGATGTAGATATATATGTGTATATATATCTGGCCAGCCGACTCACTTGCTTTCGTTATACTCTATTTTCTTTTTTTTGGTTTTTTATTTTTTTTTTTTTGGTACTTGTTGAAAAATAAATATAAATACCAAAAATTTCAAAAAAACGAGCAAAGCAAAAAGGCAATATAAATAACGAAAACTGTGCATGTGTGTAAGGTGTGTGTGTGTGTGCGTGCGATGGTTATATATGCCTTACCACATATATCTCTTTATATAAATATCCGAACAATATGTGCATATACATGATTTATGTAGAGAGTCAAAGTGCTACCAATAAAAACTAAGACACAAAAAAAGGAACGAGAGCAACCCACCGCGAGTATATCGATCTATATTTACCGGATCAGTTCCGATTTCCGATCCGAATTCGCGCTATTTCTCAAAATTATTTCAAATATGTACCAATCCCGTACCGTCCTTCTCCTTCTGCGCCTCCCGGCCCCGTCCCCGGTCCCGCCTACTTCCCTTCGTTGCGTTGCGTTGACGTTGACGCCGAAAATAAAACTTTTTCAAAACATACTATTTTTAACCGATACGATACGATACGAAACGGAACGAGCGCGGAAAACACACAAAAGAACGAGCAAAGCAAACGCGAAAATAATTAAGCAGCAAATTAACGTGTTATACAACGGTTTTGCCAGTCCAAATGCACGACTGAATTCTGAGATCCTCCTTTTTTGATTTTTCTCGAACTCGAATATAAGCGGGAAACGGGTAAGGCTATCGGGCTACCGGGCTACCGGGCTACCGGGCAAACGGGTAATCGGGTAGAGCGGCAACCACCTGTTGTGGCAGGTTGTTGTAATGCCATTGCTAATGCGTCTCTCCCCAAGAGAGCTTTCAGGATTGGGGCAAGCTTTGCGCCGCCGATCGATCGATCAATCAATCAATCAATCATTCTGTCAGTCTGTCAGTCAGCCAGCACTCAGTAGTCACACACACACGCACCGCACAGCCAGGCACAGTCACAGCGAGCCTGTCCAGAATCAGAATCAGAATCAGAATCAGAATCCGAGTCCAAGAATCCAACTGTCCAAGAGCCAAGTCCGAATCGGAACCAATAGCAAAAGAAAAAGCAACCGAACCAATTCGAACGCGGCAACAGAACCACCGGCCAAGAGTAGCATCCTCCAACCTACAACCTCCGTTTTCCTTCGGCAGCAGCAGCAACTGGATCACCGACAACGACAGCAGCACCAGCAGCAGCGAGAGCGAGCGAGAGAGTGTGCAGCGGGACAGGGAACGATATAGACATACACGAGCGAGCGGGACTTCTGACAGCGCCACAAGATGATGATGGAGAACGGACTCTCCATGGAGTACGGAGATGGCTACATGGAGCAGGAGGAGGAGTGGGAGCGCGAGGGCCTCCTCGACCCTGCGTGGGAGAAGCAACAGAAGAAGGTGAGTGAGTCGGAAGACTACGCCCACCCCAGACTTAAGAGTCCCTCTGAGGATCCTAAAGCCTATATGATCCATCCTAGCTTACATCGATACCACTATACATAAATCAGAACCCCTTTAGAGCGAACGCTATCCAACCAAATTATAAAAAACCCTCGCTAAACAATCAGGAAGATATGCCATTAATCAGTTTAGATGAAAGTATCACTTTGTTGGTATACAATTTAGGGCCAGAGTAATTGAAATCCACTAATAATATACAGTTCAAAAGAAGTGAAAACTCTATTTTGGAACAGATATTGAACTTTAGCTATTATTTTCCCAATAATAAAGTCTCCGAAAACAAGGATTAATTCGACTTGGGCCGTAAAAAGACATTGCAACTGAGCCAGAAGGGGTTAAGAACCAGTTTTAAAAGTAACATCCGAAACAGCGTATTTACCCATCGAAAAACCCAATTGGAAGGAGTAACCTTGCGATATGTTTTCAAAATTTCCCGAATATTTTGAGAAGACAAGACCACTCAAGTCCCATTTCTCTGGCCAATTATTTGAATATCCACTGTATCCGCAGTCCGTATGTGTCGGATACATGCTCTTTGCTCTGGCTGGGTTCTATATTTTTCGATTATGTTTCAATATTTTACCGAGCCAACACCACCACCACCGCAACAACAACATAGGACTAACACAAAAAAGCTAGAACAACTACAAAAAAAAAGCTCAGCGGCCCGTTTTAAAAATAGAATTCTTCTTTCTTGATTTTCATGGCTCTTGTTGTTCGAGCAATGTTTGAAGATAGCACGAAAATAGTTTGTTGCTGTTCAGGAACTATACATATAGGATAGCACATATAGAACGTATATCCAAGAGCCTTCGATCTCGTATGATTATGAAAATCGAAGATCTTGTTAGACTCCAATTGCCTGCTTCAGAACCACCCAAACAGGTCGATCTGATGGGCGTGAAAGAGACCCAACCCAATCGAAACCGAAACCGAAACTGAAAATGACCCACCCATTTTCCATAGAGTTTGCAATCAATTGCCCCCTGGCATCCCTTTGATCTCAATTTTCTCGTCGTTCAGGTCGTTTGTTTGTTGTTTGTCGTCACCTGCCAGCGGAAGCATACCGTTATACCTGGGGCGTCAGAAGAAGAACAGCAACTAATTGCCACTGTTTAGATAAAGCTGGAAACATCGATCCATAAGTAGGTGGCAGTCGAGGTGGGGACAACTAGAAAAACCTGAAGGTCGCACTGCTCGATAAGAGCCAGAAGGCCAAGTAGAGCGAAAGATAGTGAAAATTCGTAGAGGACCGGAGCCGAAGCACTAGGACAGGCCATCCATCCGTCCATCCCGTCCCCTGCCGTCCCTTTCCCCAGAGCTGTAACCTAGAGAGCTGCAACCGCACAGATATATTATTTATATACATAATTCTATAAATTGCCAGCCAAAATTCAGTGCAAGGCTGTGTTTTTGACACGCCGCCTAGGTGGTGAAATGAAATTGACAATTATAAATAGACAGCATTCCTATGCACCACATTTCCACGCGATTCGGACTCAGAATATCTCTTCGCTGTCTGTCGCCGTATCTGTATCTGTATCTGTATCTGCGGCTGTATCTGTATCAGAGATTCATCAGCCACCCACACTCATAAAGCATGGCGAAAATGCAATGACAAATCGCTGGCGCACAAACGAAACTGAAAATAATTAACGAAGATCGGAAAAAAAACGTCAAAAGATACAAAAATGCGAAATACAGCGAAAATATGAAGATTTTTGGCGGTCGCCAGATGACTTGCGCTTGACATGATCGGACATGTATGCGTGGCACGTCTCTCCCTCTCTCTCTCTCCCCCAGGCTCTCCCCTCTCTTTCCATCTCTCTTTATATGAATTTCGTAACCGTAAATTACCGAACGGAATTCGTCAGCTGCTGAATAATGAGTGCCGAAAAAGAAAGAAAACAGCCACCGAAATTGTTTCTGTTTTGTGTTTACATTGATCGCAACAGCGCAACGAAAGGTGTAAAGAGAGAGCGAGGGGATGGGATGGGCGTGGGTGTGGAGGTGGAGGTGCGAAGGGTGTGAGAGCCGGGTGTGGGTGGTGGAGCCCGTGAGTCATGTGTGCGAAAGGTGTGAATGAATGAGGAGGATCAGCGGCCAGGGTTGCCACCTCCTCCATTCCCAGCCGCCTGGCCTGGCCATGTGCGAATGAGTCCATGCTATGGGGCCGCTCAAATTACACTCGGCTAAAAATGGGTGTGCACGAGCGAGTGCGTCGATGTTTCTGCCTTTTCGGCTTCTACTGCTCGGCCAATGAGAGCTTTTCCCCAAAAAAAGCTTTCTACTTGGCTTTCCTCGCGATTTTGGCGCGTGCGCCTCAGCCGGCCAAAAAGATTGCTCAATCATAGATCTGGAGGCTAGAAGCTGGAACTCGGCTAGCTGGTCCAGGCCACTCTGGCGCTCCACTGCAACGGACGCAGGCGCAGGCCACTGGCCTCTGCCGCTGTTGCCGCCGCCGCTGTCCGATAACGGTAATTGATCAGAGGCGAAAACGGGTTACCGGAATGCAACAGTTCGAGAGATGAGAGAGGAGAGAGAAAGAGAGGCTGCGACGAACAGTGCTGCCAGATTTTCAAAGGGGAAATACCGCTTGGGAAGTTTTTGAAAATATTTTTGAAAAAATACCAATTAGTGTCATGTCACTTATAGATTTATGATTCTGCCTTTTGATGGCCCACATAAATGCGTCCTTTTGAAGCCAGTTTACGACGTCAGTTGGCTCCCAAATTAATTGACATTTAAGTGTGAGAAACACGATGAATTTCAAAAATAGCACTCATTTCCGCTGTCCAATGTTTCGCAAATAGCCAGGCATCAGGCTTTTCAGAATTTCAAGAACAAATAAAAGTGGTGCTTTGAAATGGGTATTGTTAGTGTTATTGGAAGAGAGCCATATTTAACGGGAATGGGAAAATACCTCCGTGGCGTTGGCAACACTGGCAGAGGCTTGAGTGGATGGATGTGGATGGAGTTGGAGTTGGAGTTGGAGATGGAGCCTAGCGGTAAGCCGGAGCGACTTGTTTTGACGCTCTCCGCTGGCCTAGTTCAAGTTGTTATTGTTCGAGTGGGTTATGTGTAATCTGTCCCCAGCAACCGTTTTGATCGTTACGTGAGAGGGGCATTTGCATTAACAGTTGCATTTCTTGTTCTCAGCTTAGATAGATCGACTCCAGGCTCTCTCTCTCTGGTCTCACGCACCTAACTGTAAGCTAATGGCCAATAAAGTGGGTCCCCTGCCCCACTCTACACGAGCTCTGCTGATCCCGTTCTAGCGGTGATCCATTGTGATGCATATACACATGGTCGTAAACGCAGCCCATTTGTCAATCGATTAGGCCGGCCACCTCCTACTCCTCCTCATGCCTCCCCTTCCCCCCTTCCATTTCGATTGTTCCGGGCTCTAGTTCCGGATTCGTGAATGGTATGGGTGGATGGATGCCAGGATGAATCTGCATATTCCCAGGGTGGGGCAGTGGGGCCTACCTACTCTCCATGACAATGCCGAGTTGTAAGCTTACAAGAGCCAAGGCAACAGCAGCCCAGTGGGTGGGCGGGGGTCTGGTTCTCCAAAATAATGAAGTGTGTGCAAAAAAGAACTGGTTTATACATACCTACGTATCTAGATACACATGCACATGTGTGCCCGCTGTCTTTTCTTGTTTCTTGTTTTCTCTTTGTTCTGCCTGCTCCATCGTCGTCTGTCTGTCCCCATTCGGTGAAAAATAACTGCAACTGTCAGCCGCAGTTGCAACAACAGTGGGTCGCGAACCACAGGGGCGGAGTGGGGAGTGGGAAGTGGGGACTGGTGATCGGACCGAGAGCCAACAACAAAGATCTCTGAGCTGGGACTGCCCTAAATGGGAGGCGATAAAAAACAGGAACCGAGTCGCTGGGACAGCTGGCGGCGATCAGCTGTCCCGCATACAGGGTCTTACAATCCAAAAGTCCCCAATATTTCACGTATCAATTCGGTTTCGAGGGTTCTTAAAGATAAGACTAGTATTATTATTAACACCTATCATTAGGCAACTAAGGGAACCATAGATTCCCCACATCTTGTTAGGTAATCGTTATTACTCTGGTGTTTCAGAAAAAAAAAACATAGTCCTTCCCAGCCTTAACTTCCCTAAAAGGACAACACCTCAGGGACCCATAATATCTATATTACCTCCATAAAAACAAAAAAAACCGAACAAACAGAGAATAGCTCTATTTCCCTTAAAAAAAACCCTGCTTGGGGAATAACCTGGTTCCCATTCTCATCTTGTTGACATTGTTTTCCTGGTTCCCACTCTCATCCTGATTCCCAATCTCATTCCCCAGACATTCACCGCCTGGTGTAACAGTCATCTACGCAAAGCTGGCACCGCCATCGACAACATCGAGGAGGACTTCCGCAACGGCCTCAAGCTGATGCTGCTGCTGGAGGTGATCTCCGGCGAGACGCTGCCCAAGCCCGATCGCGGCAAGATGCGTTTTCACAAGATCGCCAACGTGAACAAGGCTCTCGACTTCATCGCCTCCAAGGGCGTCCACCTGGTGTCCATTGGCGCCGAGGAGATCGTGGATGGCAACCTGAAGATGACCCTGGGCATGATCTGGACGATCATCCTGCGCTTCGCCATCCAGGACATCTCCGTGGAGGAGATGACCGCCAAGGAGGGTCTGCTGCTGTGGTGCCAGCGCAAGACGGCTCCCTACAAGAACGTCAACGTACAGAACTTCCATCTGTCGTTCAAGGTGAGTGGTGCTTTAATCGAATCTGCATGATAAATCCATTTCAATGCCCAAATATCGCTGTGTCTCTTCTGTAGGATGGTCTGGCCTTTTGCGCCCTTATCCATCGCCATCGTCCAGATCTGATCGACTACGCCAAGCTGTCCAAAGACAATCCTCTGGAGAATCTTAACACTGCCTTCGATGTGGCCGAGAAGTATCTGGATATTCCGCGCATGTTGGATCCAGATGGTAAGTGTTTTGGGACTGATTGTCTTCGGGTGGGTAAGGTTCAGTAGTGGAAGGAACGTGTAAGGTTTGGTCAGCAAACTTAGTGATAAATTACGATGCCATATACTAACCATGCTGCCAAAGCACCTTACCATCACTTCAACTCCTCCCACTACTGGCGAAAATAGCATAGAGGGGTTTTTTTTGGGGTCTGATTCGATCAGACGTATGCCTTTGGCTGGGTTCCACAAGTTCTAATCATTGCGATTGGTGAACAACGACAGATTTGATCAACACTCCGAAACCGGATGAACGTGCCATCATGACGTACGTCTCCTGCTACTACCACGCCTTCCAGGGAGCCCAACAGGTTGGAAATGTGACGCATGTACCCGAACCCACAAGACAATACACCTACGTCCCGAATAATTACAATGTGACTAAACTTCACCACGATACACTTAAATATCTAGCTCTAGCGCGGCATATCGATCGATATACATATATCAATATCTATATATGAGCATATGCCTTCCTCGTTCTAAGTATATTTTTATGCGATTTTGCGATGTTGCCGCTGCTGCTGTTGTTGCTGCTGCTGTCGCTTCCTTTCCTCCCCGGCGCCGCGGACCTTGATCAAAGGCGCCGCGCGAACGCGCATCCCAAGGTCGCAGCGGCACGGGGCCAAGGTCGAGCCAAGGTCAAGCCAAGATCAGAGTCCACAGCAACCAGAAGGGCAGCGGGAGTCGCCACGAAATTGCGCCCTCTCCTATATGAAAACACGAATCGCCTGGATTTGTCTTGATTCGATGGCACTGGCCACTCGCATTTTGTTCGTTCCCGCATCCGCATCCGTATCCGCAATTGCATCCGCATCTGCCAGATGCTAACAATCGCCCTACTAACTGCGCTCGGAATGACATCGGAGATTATGGCCAAGCCCTGTATAAAATGGTGGTCCCCACAGCTTTGTTGATCCATTCTAGAGCATTGAGCTCTGGAGATCTGTGGTCTCCCATTAGATCCCTGTTATTCAGAAGGAAGGATCTTTCATCCGTTGGCCAGCATAACGGCTAACCAGCAAACAAGTTTCTAACCCCAGGTTAACTCATTCCCAGTTGCTGGGTTCTATATCTCCGAACTGAGCGCCACGCATGCTGCCGATAATCCGCCATGCGTTAGCTTGCCATTTTTATAAGTGTTTAACTGGGCGCTTGAACCCGAAACTCGACCCCTGAGAACGACCTCAAGTCAAGGGATCAAGGGATCGAGTTTTGGGCGCCGGCATGTTTTGAGATTTGTACACTAACCTATCTTAAGCCCAAAATAATTGCAATACTGTTCGATGCCTGTTGATACTAACCATTATTTGTATGTTTGTTGCTTTCTTTCTCTTTCTCTCTTTTTATTATCTCTGTGCGCGCTCGCTCCGCTCATCAACAAAAACCAAAACCACCAAAACCAACAACTGCCATTAACCAATCTGAAACTGCAATCGCGACAACAACTCCAACAACTACGACAACAACAACCCTCCTGAACAAACAAATCAAACACACACAATCGATCACAGATCTGCAGAACACAGCTTTGCCCGATGAGCGGGCGGTGATGACCTATGTGTCCTCGTACTATCACTGCTTCAGTGGCGCCCAAAAGGTCTGTTATGAAAAAAAACACCCAACCCATCCAGTCACCCTCAAAAAGAACCAACCGCAGGCAGAACACTACCCCCATTAAGTGGCGCCCAAACAGGACATGATATTGAAATGTGATCCAATGGTCCAGAGCTCCTGCTTGTGGACGCCATTGTACTGTCATTGTTCTTTTTTCTTTTATCAATCCGCTTTTTAAATTTAAAAAATATTTACCTGAATTGCTTGTAGATTAAAGGACAGGTCAGATCCTTGACTACTTAGTGGTTCCATTACAATCTTTTAACCTCTTCACTGACCCATTTCTGTTTCTTCACTGACTGAATATTCTCCCAGCCACATTACTTTATTACACTTGAATACCTCGCACACGAAATACACGAATCGCTATGCTAAGTTCAGATTTGCCAGAGCATCCTAATCCCTAGACCGCTTGACCGCTGTGGCGGGGAATGTCCTGCTCCGGACTCCCTGGCCACTGCCTTTGTTTGCCCTGTTTTCTCTTGCTTCATTGCCGTTCCGTTCTTTTATTTTCTCTATATATATATATGCGTATATATGGGGCACACAGTTCAGTTCAGTTCAGTTCAATTCGAGTTCGATCGGTGGCACAGAGCTGAGTTGAGCTGAGCCGCGGCGCCCAGTGTTCCTGTTCCTGTTTCCTGTTCGTCTTGTTTTCGCTTTTCCAAATCTGAGTTGGTTCCGTGCCCACACACACACGCACACTCAGAGCGAAACGATTGAAGCCTTCTAATGTGCAACCACCACTTTTCCACCCACCCAACCATGTAACCATGTGCCTTGTGCCAATCCGAACACCGAACCACAGGCGGAAACCGCTGCCAACCGCATCTGCAAGGTGCTCAAGGTCAACCAGGAGAACGAACGCCTCATGGAGGAGTACGAGCGTCTGGCCAGTGATGTGAGTAGTTTACCTAATCCTGATGCATGTAGAGAGCTCCTCAAATCCCTGCTCGTCCCACGCAGTTGCTGGAGTGGATCCGTCGCACCATGCCGTGGCTGAACTCCCGTCAGGCCGACAACTCACTGGCCGGCGTCCAGAAGAAGCTGGAGGAGTACCGCACCTACCGGCGCAAGCACAAGCCGCCACGCGTGGAGCAGAAGGCCAAGCTGGAGACGAACTTCAACACGCTGCAGACCAAGCTGCGCCTGTCCAACCGGCCCGCCTACCTGCCCACCGAGGGCAAGACCGTGTCCGACATCTCGAACTCGTGGAAGGGCCTGGAGCTGGCCGAGAAGGCCTTCGAGGAGTGGCTGCTGGCCGAGACCATGCGCCTGGAGCGCCTCGAGCATCTGGCCCAGAAGTTCAAGCACAAGGTGAGCATGGAGCATAATTGTTCCTCCACTCTTTTTATACTAATCCTGTAAATCCGGAAATCCCCAGGCCGATGCCCACGAGGACTGGACGCGCGGCAAGGAGGAGATGCTGCAGTCGCAGGACTTCCGCCAGTGCAAGCTCAACGAGCTGAAGGCCCTGAAGAAGAAGCACGAAGCCTTTGAGTCTGACCTGGCCGCTCACCAGGATCGCGTGGAGCAGATCGCCGCCATCGCCCAGGAGCTGAAGTAAGTGTCCGGCCCAAGCGAGCCCATTAGCTAATCTCGATTTATCCCCGCCTGCTGCCACCGATGGCCGATGGTGATCCTTGGTCTGCGTCCAGCGTGAGGTTAGGTAGCTCTCCACCTCCGATCAGTCATCCATCTAGACACCAGCTTTTGCCAGGCTTTTGCAAGGGGAAAATATCATTCCTTCATTCCTTGGATGGTATTCACATGAGAAGTGGGGGTTAAGATTGCATAACTTCTAGCATGGGCACTATTCATTCTCAATCGGATAGGATAGGATAGGTTAACTGGCCACACCGTGCATCCGACTATTCGACCATCCCATCCTCTCATGCAGAGCCCATTTCCGCCGCCGCAGAGATCCCCAACTAAACCGTGTTTATGCCAATCCACAGCACCCTGGAGTACCATGACTGCGTGTCGGTGAACGCCAGGTGCCAGCGCATCTGCGACCAGTGGGACCGCTTGGGCGCCCTCACCCAGCGCAGGCGTACCGCTTTGGACGAGGCCGAGCGCATCCTGGAGAAGATCGACATCTTGCATTTGGAGTTCGCGAAGCGGGCGGCGCCGTTCAACAACTGGCTCGATGGTACACGCGAGGATCTGGTGGACATGTTCATCGTGCACACCATGGAGGAGATCCAGGGCCTGATCCAGGCGCACGACCAGTTCAAGGCGACACTGGGCGAGGCCGACAAGGAGTTCAACCTGATCGTGAACCTGGTCCGCGAGGTGGAGTCGATTGTGAAGCAGCACCAGATCCCCGGCGGCCTGGAGAATCCCTACACCACCCTGACCGCCAACGACATGACACGCAAGTGGAGCGATGTGCGCCAGCTGGTGCCCCAGCGCGACCAGACGCTGGCCAACGAGTTGCGCAAGCAGCAGAACAACGAGATGCTGCGCCGCCAGTTCGCCGAGAAGGCCAACATCGTCGGCCCCTGGATCGAGAGGCAAATGGACGCGGTGACGGCCATCGGCATGGGACTGCAGGGCTCGCTGGAGGACCAACTGCACAGGCTCAAGGAGTACGAGCAGGCCGTTTACGCCTACAAGCCGAACATTGAGGAGCTGGAGAAGATCCACCAGGCGGTGCAGGAATCGATGATCTTCGAGAACCGATACACCAACTACACCATGGAGACGCTGCGCGTCGGCTGGGAGCAGCTGCTCACCTCGATCAACCGCAACATCAACGAGGTGGAGAACCAGATCCTCACACGCGACTCCAAGGGCATTAGCCAGGAGCAGCTGAACGAGTTCCGCAGCAGCTTCAACCACTTCGACAAGAACCGCACCGGCCGCCTGTCGCCCGAGGAGTTCAAGTCGTGCCTGGTCTCGCTGGGCTACTCGATCGGCAAGGACCGCCAGGGCGACTTGGACTTCCAGCGCATCCTCGCCGTCGTCGATCCCAACAACACTGGCTACGTGCACTTCGACGCCTTCCTCGACTTCATGACCCGCGAGAGCACCGATACCGACACTGCCGAACAAGTCATCGACTCCTTCCGAATCCTGGCAGCCGACAAGGTGGGTTCCAACTTCTAAGAGCTGAATCGCTCAGCCATACTTTTGAAAGCACCCGTCACCTCATTGCTCAATCTAATCGTTTCCCATTGTAAACCCTTTCAGCCATACATTTTGCCCGACGAACTGCGCCGCGAGTTGCCGCCAGACCAGGCCGAGTACTGCATCCAGCGCATGCCGCCCTACAAGGGACCCAACGGAGTGCCCGGCGCCCTGGACTACATGTCCTTCAGCACAGCTCTCTACGGCGAGACCGACTTGTAAGAGCGCAGGAGGCACCACCCGCATCCGACGGACTGCGTCGGCGGATCCGAGCAGAGCCAGATCATATAATAATGATAACCTTTAATAATAATAATATTAATAAACATAGATTTATTATACCTACACTCGTAACGGTAGCTGCAGAAGAACTTCAGAGCATCATGTGAGGATGAATATATATTTATTAATTTCCGTCTCGAGCCGATGTATGCGACCCACACATACAAAGAAACATACAAGAAGCAACAAAAAAGGAAAACCAACTATAAAATGCAACACACACACACATTAAAACATTTGTAAAACAGCAAGGCAACCACCAAGTGCATATCGAATATTTAAATCTAATTCTAAATCCAAGTCCAAAACAAAACAAAAACATCAACAAAACGCTAAAACATTATTTTTTGAAATTTATGTTAATATAAACAAAATCCATACATAAAAACCAAAAACAAATGAAATCGCCAAATCCGAAAGAGACTTATTTCTTCGAAACTGGAATGTATGGAAAGAGGGAGGGAGGTAGCAAGGCGAAAGGGGGCCTCGAGACTACTTCCGTTTCCGCTTCCGTTTGCGAACCGTGAGCTCCCCCAGACAGACAGAGACGGCGATACAGCGAGAGAGAGAGATAGATAGAGACGGCGATACAGCGAGAGAGAGAGAGATAGATAGAGACGGCGATACAGCGAGAGAGAGAGATAGGGAGAGACCACTTTACCCACACAAATACTGTAGCCATTTGCTTATCAACCATTTCAGAACCCAAGTTTGCTTTTCTCGAATATATCCACTTTTTGGGAACCAAAACTACAATTCACACACACAACTCGGATAACTTTTGTTGAATAAAGCGATTTCTTGGTGATACTGTGTTTTCGTACCGCCACCGGGCTGCCCCGGGAAAGAGATTGAGTAAAACCATCGGATTTCTTAGCTGGACATGGGGAAATTTATTTCTTGATTCGTTGAAATTTTGATTTTTGTTAATCTTTTAAAAATAATTGCATAAATAGGTTGTAATTATAAAATGTGTTTGGATCGAATGATCTATCAGCTACAAAGTACTACATAAACACAGCACAAACACACGCACGCGCCAAATCACCCACAGGCACACGCTTTTCCATGCGGCTTCACAAAACCAGGTTCGATCAAGGCAATCTATGTATGTTCATCATGGTCGTCAGAGAGAGGTCCTGGGAACTGCTCTTCTCCTCCAGCTCCTATTCGCACCAAGCACGTAGGGCTAAGCATTCCTTTTGTATACCCTTGCAGAGGTCTCCTCTCTATAATATCAATCTTCCTGATCTGCTCTAGTGGTTACTACAGGAACTTGGAAAGTTTATCATGTTTACGGTCATGTGGAGAACAGTTTTGAAATCGGACAACTTTATCCTAAGACTACAGCAACTTCTAAAGATAATCACATGCGATTTGAGAGGTTGTCGTTTAGAACGGTTATTGGGAGATCGTGTGAGGTGCGTCAAACTGGGAAGACTAATTCACTCGAACTAACTTCTTTGTGGTTTAAGATACAACATGAAACAAAGGATTGTCGCTCTTTCTAGCTTTGTACTTTCGACACTTTCTGACTTCTTCCTAAACATCCGGGTGTATTACTGCAAGGGTATAGAAACTTTGGCTCGCCAAAGTTGGTTTCTTTCGCGTCTCTTGGTTTGCATGATATCAATCAACTTCCGCTTTATAAATACATTTTCAATGTCTCAACAACAACAATTGAATTCTCATATGTGTATAAATATATCTATGCTTAACGGACTAATTTACAATTGTATCTCTCGCCATCGCTCTAAAATATCTATATCGTGTGTATATATATTCCATATATGTGTGTATATGTGTGCTGGGTGTTAAGTATATCATTTTCTTTTTATTGTTATAGTGTATATTTTTCGAGGCGAGAAAGCTTTTCAATTTGTCATTTCAAATTTGCAAATTAATTTCGCTTCACTACCAGATCTTGCGATCTTGCTTTGCTTAGGCAGCTACAGTTTTAGCATTCCTTGGAATGGAACAGAGGCCACCGGAGGCACCGATAACGAGAACATCGATCAATTTGATTGTGGTTCACGGGGTTCAATTAGCATTTTAGTTTGTATTTTGCAGTTTTTGTATTTATCTGTTGTTTCCATTAAAATATTTACAGTTTACGAGTCAATGTTAGAGGTCCATAAAATTATGTGTATCTGTATCTGAGTGAGTGGGGGGGTCGTCTAGTTGATGTATAAATGGAAATACAAAATGGTTATAAATTAGGAGTCTACATCAAACGAATCGATTTCTATGTGCGGGATTGGATTGCCATTTGCCATGTGAGTAGTGTGCTGAAAACGCTTCTGGGATGGTTTGGGACTTGTTTAAAAGCAAAAAAAAAAACAAAACTGGGGCTTCGGGACATCCTGCTTCCAGTTCCAGTTTCCGGTCCTGGGATCAGCAGCAGCAGTTGGTACAGCTTCTCGGCCACAATTTCAATTGTTGTGCTGCACTCTCTCCTAAAGTAGTGTGTGTGCGGGGTGTGAGTGTGTTTGTGTAGCAGCAGTAGGTGTGTGTGTGTTTTAGGGTCTCTTATAAATCTATAAACCGTTTAGCTCTAGCAATTTTGGTATCTATAATACACGAATCGCTTATTATGCCCGTAAATCTAATTAAAAAAATATAGTGTAAGTCTACAATAATAGAGTAGCATAGTTTAGAATAAGGGGTCTCGGTATCTCTAACTATCCGTATCCGCATCCTCATTCGCCTCGGCATCGGCATTGGCATTCGCAAATGCATCTGCAGCCATATCTGTTCCATCGTTTCATGCATCTGTGGCATCTGCGCAAGTGCCTAACTAGTGGGGTTTGCTTATAGTGTAATCGTATTCGTAACCGTATCTCGTTTATACACAAACAACGTTATGTAATCTTACAAATATCGTGATTTCTCATCTGTTGCATCTGTCTGACCGTCCATTGTGTTTTTTAGTGTATCACTTATTCTACTGCAGCCATGGAATTGTGGAGTTTGTGATATCCATGGAGCTACCGCCGGTTACCTCGTGCTCTGTAGCTCGCCGGCGACGCTTGAACTGCTGCTCGCCGCATGCTTGTTGATCCTGCTGCTGCGCCGGGTGCCCACCAAAACAGCTGCTCCTTCTCCATCTCCTCCTCCTCCTCCTCCTCCTCCTCCTGGCCATGGTGGCCTCCTTCGCCGTCATCAGTCCTTGCCGGAGGAGCTGCTGCCACCGAAGTCGCCACCGGCATTGCCGCCCATCTGCTGCGGAATCACCGTCAGACTCTTAGGTATCTTCGACATGATGGCGTTCTCGATGAGCTTCTGCTGGTGCTGCTGCTGTTGCTGCTGCTTGAGGGTGAACAGGCTTCCAGCCGATTTGCCGCCTGCTCCGCCGCCGCTCGTTGCCGTGGCCGGTTTGGCCGTGAGATGTGGCAACTTGCTGGCGGAACTCCCGGCACCTCCTCCATTTCCGTTGAGCAGGTACTGATTGGGATCGGGAAAGTTCTTCCACAGCCAAGAGTTGTTGCTGTTGTCCAGTGGGCTGGGCAACAACGGTTGAAAGCTAGGCGCCTGGCTGCCAATCTGAGGATTAGTCAGTGGAGGCATTGGCTTCGGCGCCAGTCGGGCAAGTCTGATAGCCGCTCCCGCCGCCGCTGCCGCTGCTCCTCCTGGTTGCAAAGTGGGAAGCTGCTGTTGCTGCTGCTGCTTTTGCTGCAGCTGCTGGAGCTGCTGACGCGCCGTGTGCTGCTGACGAGCCGTGTGCTGCTGAGCAAGCTTCACCATGTTGGAGAAGGCTGTCGCCGATGCGGCGGAGTTCTGCTGCTGCTGTTGATGATGCGCCTGTCCCTGTGCCTGTTGTTGGTTCTGCGGCTTTTGCTTGGCGTTGGCCTTGAGCATCTGGTCGCGCAGCAGCTTCTCCCTGCGCAGGATGCACATGCGGTTGTAGTCGAAGATGGAGATGAGGTATGGCTTGCCACCGGACTGCACCTGAACCAGAGCGGGCAGCCGTCGACCGTCGGCGGTCTGATAGAGAGCGTGCGATTTGTTTGGCACCTTCTGCTGATCCTCTAGCGGTATCAGCGTGGGCTTCCAGCTCTTGCTCTCGTGCCGCTCCTGGGCGGTTAGGGTGTCCGGGAGTATGACCACATTAGGCGGCGCTGATGAACCCGCGGCTCGGCTTCCCGCTGGTCCAGCGACCGTTCCCGATCCTGCTGAAGGCCCTGCTCCAGATCGTGGAAGTTGCAGCCTCTTGCCCGGCAGGTTGCCGAGTAGGCTGTTGGGCGCCGCTCCTGCTCCTGCTGCTGCTGCTCCGCTCGTCCGCCGGCGATGGAGACTGATTAGCTCTGGAGGAGAGCTTAGCAGTTGGGCGACATTAGGAGGTTTCTGCACTCCACTGGTTCCCGCTTCTGATCCTGATCCTACGCCCTGCTGCTGATGCATCGGTGGCTTCAGCTTTGACTGCAAGGCTGTGGAAACCGGTTCGCCCTGGCTGCTGAGCAGCTTGTTGGCCACGTCGAGAATCTTTTGCTGCTTCTCTGGTATATGGCTTGCCGTTGACTTGTTGGCCAGGGAGGCGATGGATGTAAGGAAGTTTTTAGATGAAGCAGCAGAGGACGTTGAGGTGGATGCGTGCGAGGCGGGGGTTAGCGGCAAAATTTCCACGGCTTTGTTTATGCCCAGGAGATTGGTCTTTAGGATACTGCGACTGTTGCCACCTGCGGGCACCAGTGGAGGTGCATCCTTGGACTGTGCGGGCGCGGCAGCGGAGACCTTGGTGACGGCGACTTCCTCCGGCGAGGAAACGGCAGACGAAGAGCTGGAAATGGACGTCGAGGATCCGCTGTTGGACGAGAGTTGCGACTTGTCCTTGGGGCGGGCGATGATCGTCACCGCATTCGAGCTGAGCTGCTTGGTCAACTTGTGCACCGAGACTGTGCTAAGGCTTTCCAAAAGTGATTCCTCCTGCCTAGCACTCGACTGTCCATCGACCGCTCCTCCTGCCAGATCCACGCCCTCGTCATCATCGTTGAGCTCCACAAGCGGAATAATGGGATCAGCTGATGCATTCTGCTCGGATGAAATGCACGCGGAGGAGGACGAATGGCTAGTCATGGGCGTTGTGAGGGCAGTGGCCAGTACACTGGAGCCCGCGGGCTGGGGAATCCCGCTGCGCTTGCTGGAGCCTGAGGAAGATGGACTGCCTGTGCTGCCCAATCCTCCACAGTGACCGTGGTCGAAGGAGTTCAGACGCTGGCGGACAGTTTCCGTGTATACCGTGGCGTTGGAGGAGGCGTGCGGTGCCAGAATGAGATCTCCGTTGCGGTAGTACTTCTCCAGCAGGATCAAGTGACGCAGGAAGGAGCTTTGGTTGCCGTACGGCTTCTGCAACTCCTCCCAGAGGCGGCGCGTCGGCTCGTCGTACTGCAGGAAGGTCTGCACCCGAGTCCAGCCCTCCGGCGTCCGCTGGCTGCTGCTGCAGCCGAACGGCACCTTGAACTGCACGCCCAGCTCCTCCTCGCCGTGGAACAGTTCACGCATCGAAATGTTCGGATTTCCGCGGAGCACATTCGAGATATCTGCTCCAGAGCCGCTTCCTCCGGCACCTCCGGTTGCAGCTGCTGATCCTGCTCCCGCAACACCTGCTGCATCTGCGCCAAGATTCTGCTGCAGGATGGCCTGGAGCTTTGACATTTGCTTGCTGCTGTCGAGGGCTGCGGTCGAAGAGCTACTGGAATTGGAGTCGGTTGGACCGTCATAGTCCACGACCATGGGCATCTCGGCATCCTCCTGCCCGTCTGTGGTTGCCCTCTCCGACTCCGTCGCATTGGGGGCCTCTTCTTCATCCGCCTCGGACACCTCGTGACTGCCATCCTGCAGATTATGCACCTTGAGAAGCCTGTTAATTCAAGAGGATTGTAACAACCCTGGATGAGTCACAATTCGATACAATTTTATACAACTGAAACAAACCTCTTCCTGTAGTTCTTGACGAACTCCGCCTTCTGGGACTTGGTGCTATCCGGAGGTTTCATCAACAGATTGGCAAAGTAGCGGCACAGCTTGCAGACGGCAGTGCCCATGCCAAGTTGGACCGGGATGCCCATCTCGGACAGCGCCTTCTCCAGCCGATCTGTGTCCTGCTAAAGAATCTGAATTAGAACACTCTTCTCGGATAAGGACGGCTGCAAGTAGACTCACCGTGGTTATGTTGTACATATGGTTCTTGCCCAACCTCCGCTTGCACAGTACGCAGCCAGAGAATTGGATGACCGTGTTGTAGTGCGCCTCGCACAGCCATACGATCGAGGAGCCAGCGGGAATCTCTAGGCTGAGCTGGAACTTCTTCACGCTCTTGCGGATGCACTTGCGCCGCAGCGAGTGTCCTGCCGCCTCCACACAGTCCTTGACTGCACAGGAGCGATGCTGCGCGGCTCCCGTTGCCGAAGAGCCCGCCTCTCCTCCGGCCACCTCCGGAATAACACTACCACTGTCGCCGGCGAAGTGCTTCTCTAGGGCCGCCGCCGCCGCGGAGCCGCCCACCCCCGTCTCCAGGTGACCTGGGGCCGACAGACGCTTCTTGTAGGATGGAGCATTCGCTCGCCGATCGACGTGCCTGAAACAGGCGTCGCACAGGCAGTTATCCACCGTAAGCTTCTCCTCGTCTGCAAATGATAAGGAAACTAGCGAACATCAGAGGAGGTAAAAAAAAAGAGATCAGCAAAAGCAATAAGTTAGGCCACATTTCACAGATTATAGGCTATGAATTCAGTCTGGCTGTGTACTTACTGGCTAGGATCTTCTGCTGGCGCTCCACCGACTTGATCTGACCCACGTGGCAGGGGGTGTCATAGAGTCCGAACTTTCCGCTACAGTAGTAGCACTGGTCCTCGCACAGCCGCCCCGGGTGGAACTTGAACGAAGAGGCCTTCTCCGGAATAAGGATCTTTTCCTTTTCGTCCTTTTTGACCATCTGGTAGAAACCGTGCTCCGTCTGGCCCTGACTCTCCGAGTGCGACGAATCTAGGGAAGAACATGGCTAGTTAGGGCAATATATTCTTCGGTCAATTAGCCCGTTTTCTCGGTCAGTGCGTCAGTGTCTTTCCATGTACAGTGGGAACGGGGAAATGATTAATGAGGATGCGAGTGACGGTGCCATATGTACAGTGTCGGAAAATGGAGAAGATCATTGCTCCCGGATGGAGAATTTGAAATGAACGTGCACGAAAAGTGAGGGGCAATATCAAACCGAACTTTTTTTCCGATAGGGAAGTTTATGAAGCTGCTATAAGCCTCAGTATATCAACATACATCAAATATTACAAGAATTTGAAACAATATGATTTAAAAATCAGAAAAGTTTTAAAGTTACAAATAAACATATTTAAGAATGAGTTGCAATGTCCTGTAAGATATGAAATATCCACTAATGGGTACATCTTCGACAAGATCCATTGCAACTGTGCTCCAATCGTTCGGTTTGATTTTTAGAGTGAAAACAGCCGGGTAGGCCAAATGGAGCACCCGATTCCGAATGAGAGATCTGATCTATACGCACAGTACTGGACCGCAGAGTTGCTACCGTGCAAGGCTACCGTGGAGTGGTGGTTGTTAGTCGAGCTGAAACGGTTATTGGTCTTGCGGCCGGGATTACCAGTAGTGGCTACAATTAACTTTCTCGCACCTTCGTTCTGGAATGAAAAGATGGGTAAGCAGCTATCGTTAGTCATCTGTTCAAGAGACGAGCGCATAGTAGTTGGCAAACCCACCTCGTTCTGAATCGTGTAGTAGGAGTCCTCGGCGTGGGTGCCATACTGATCGGCGGATCGGTCCGCAGCCCCGTGACCACGAGCCCGACCCTTCTGGAATGTCATCTTGAGCGATTGCCGGCGGACTCCAGCACCTGCTCCCGCTCCCGAGGCCAAAGCACCGCTTGATTTGCGTGTGGCACTGCCCACCGATGAGGAGGATGTGGATGACGCGGAAGAGGAGCCACTGCCGCCATGGATAACAGTACCCGTGGGCAGGCCACCACTGCCGCCCACACCTCCATTGCTGCTCCTGTTCAGCTTGATGACCGTCTTCAGAGTACCGCTGGATTCCACATGCGTCGCACTGCCTCCTCCCCGCGCCGCCTGACGCTTGTGCTGGTTATGGTGATGCTGCTGGAGTTGCATTTGCGCCTGGCGAGCTTGTGACTCGAGGAGAAACTTACGCCTCTGTTCGGCGGCCTGGTGTGTGAGTAGACCCAGGTTCTGCAGGTGGATTTCCTGCTCCTGCCGCAGATTCTGCAGATGGTTTTCTTGCTCCTGCTGCAGGTGCTCATCGCAGATCGATTCCTGCTTGCCATTGGGTTTTTCATCTTCCTCCTCCATCTCCTTGGCCAGTAGCAGCTCCGGTTTCTGTTCAGCAGCTATCGCTGCGAGCGGTTTTTCCTCGTCATCATCCTCCTTTAGGTCCAACTGGATGTCCAGACCCTCGGCAGCTGTGCTGGTGGCAGATGTGGACAGGTTCTCCTTGTTATCCTCGGGGCCGCAATCCGCATCCGTGGCGGCCTCTTCCGCCAAGTGGTTTGCTAATAGTTGATCCGTCTGCTGCTTAATGTCGATGTAGGATTCCTCCACCTCCATGGCCACCATTTCGTCCGCTGGCGAGGGTTCCTTGGATGGCGAACCATCCACCGGTTCCTCGCCGGCAGAGCTTTGCGGTTCTTGGGCGAGTGCATCATCCTCGGCTTGCTGCATTAGGACCTTTTGCTGGCTCAATGCATTGCCACTAGCATCTAGTACACCCTCCTTGGTCAGCTCCTCCATAATCTCGTGGTCGAGGTCGTCGTATTCTTCTGAAGGGAATAGCCTTTCCTCCGGCTGATCTTGGGCCTCATCGCCATTGATTACGAGGCCATCGTCCAGCACGAGCTCGGGCTCATCGTTGCTCTCGTCCAGGCGGAGCTCACCTGCCTTCAAAGAGCTGTTTGAACATGTGTCTTCTTCTGCTTCGGAAATAATTTGAACTGTGATGTCAGCTGGAACACCAAAAGTACCTTCAGCCATCATTTCAGGAAGACATTCATCGAGCTCTTTTTCTGCTCCAGGCTCCAATTTTTGCTCCTCTTCCTTGGCATGGTGCTCCTTGATTTGTGGCAGAGGGAAATCCAACTGATTCACCTCGCCGTCAACAAGCATCTTCGCATCCCCTTCCGAGTCATTGCTGCTCACCGTCTGGACGATTTCACCCAGCTCCGGATCCTTTTCAATGCCCAAGTTGTTTTCCAAGAACTCGGGCTTCTTGTAAAACTTCCGCACGCTGACCGCACTCACGCCCTCGCTAATCATCTCAGGACTAAGCGATGGAGCCTTCCCCGCTGCTGCGGACACAGTGGCAGATTGAGTGGCGGTTTGCGATGCGGATTCCTCGGCTGTTGCCGCTGGCAGCTGCTTTGGTTTCATCTCGGGATCGGCGGGCTTGTTGATGCTCTCTGTGTCCACAGTGAGCGGTTCGATGCAGGAATGACCATTGGCGCTCGAGGCACCGGAAGTGGAGGGCAGGCTCTCTGGCAACAGGCTGTCGTCAAAGTCCGGCGTGAGTTTCTCTTGCTTGATGTCCGAGGCGGCCATTAGCAGGTCATCCATGGACGAGGCCATGCTGTCCTTGGAGTCCTCATCGCCGGCGCCGCCCTGCGAGCTGGGAGCCAGTGAGCTGGCCGAGGCAGTCTTCCGTGTTGTGGAGCCGACTCGCCGCCGCTTTGGTGGCCCCGGTTCTTGGGCCACTGGCGTCAGGATGCCCGGTGATCCTGCCTTGCTGAGTCGCGTGGCTCGCGTAGTGGCCGCCGCCGGCGAGGAGGAGTTTCTGTTCTGCGGGCGTCCACGTCCCCGCCGGCTGCCCGATATCGGAGCAGGCGTTGGCGTAGGTGTGGGAGTGGGCGTGACTGATGGAGAAATAGAGCTGATCTCGCTGGCATCAACAGGTTCCTGTTTGATGGACACAGCAGTTGAGTCCTCATCACCTGGTGCCTCCACCTCCTCGATCTTAACTACTTCTACCTTGCTGAATTTCGCACTGCTGGAGGCCTCCGGGTCGACTTCGGCATCTAGGGATCGCTTTCGCTTCACCGCAGACTCCAGAGGTGGAGCCACAGCCACTGGCTTCTTCCGGCGGCCGCGAGAAGGTGGCGGCTGCTCTGTGACGGAGGAATTTGTGGCTGCCAGGGACGCGGAGGCGAGAATGACTCCAACGGTGGAGGACTGGCGCCGATTACGCGTAACCCGCGTGTTGACCACTTGCTCCTGGGCGTGTGATTTGCGGGTAACGCGGTTGCAAGTTGGTGTCACCGGCGCTATCGGCGCCACTGGAGTCAGTGCCTCCTTAACCTTTTCCTTCTCCTTATCCTTATCTTTATCTGCATCTTTACTGGCAGCGCTATCTTTTTCTTTCTCTACATCTTTTTCTTTATCTGCAGCCTTTTCTTTCTCCGTATATTTTTCTTTCTCCACGGATTTGTCCTTCTCTTTTATTTCTGACTCAGAACTTACTTCCTTTTGGCGCTCTTCCTCCTTGTCTTTTATATCTTTGTGGTCTTTTTTGTCCGCAGCTGTCAGGGATTCCAGTTCATTTCCCTCGCCGACCTGCTCCTCCTTGGACTGACCAGTTGCAACTGCAGCTCCTGAATCTGCTGCCACGGCTGGCGTCTCCTCGGGTTTGACTTCTTTGGCTTCTTTCATCTCTTTAATGGACTTGCGTCCTCGTATGACCGGCACTACGGATCGCTCCACAGAGCTTTTCCGTTGGCCGCCCGAACCCGTTGGCTCCTCGTTGCTGTCCAGTGCTCCGTCGCCGGCCTCACGCCTGCTGGTCGTGGGCGAGCTGAGTAGGAGCAGTGGCGACGAGTGCCGGGTAACCCTCACGCTCTTGGCCGCCACTCCATCACTGCTGCTGCTGGGCGTGACCACCGGCGTGAGCGTTGGCGTGGGCGTGGACCTAGGCGTTTTAGGGGCTGGAATCGAGTCCTTGGCATCCTGCTCCTTTTCACATTCCACCTCTGAGGCAGCTGCTGCTGCCGGTGGCTCCTTGGCCGCCTCCACTGGCGGCGTTGGGGTGCTTCCTTTGCTAATGAGGGCCAGTTCTTCTCCGACGCCCTCTGATGGCTCCTCGCTGCTGGCCGTAGTCTCCACGCTGGCATTGGCATTGTCGTCCAGGGGGGCAGCTGCTGCTGCTGCTGTTGTTGTGACTTCGTCAGCTCCTCCAGAGCCTCCTGGCGGCTTCCGGCTCGACATCCTCGAGGGGCCCTGGGCAGCTGCTGCCGACGTTGCTGCTCCTATGTTGGCCGCTCCCCCGTCGCCTTCTGGTGCTGCTGCTCCACCACCACCACCACCACCTCCTGTTGCTCCCTGCGATCCGATGCTGATTGTGTCCAGTTCGAGTCGCAGTGATTTGGTCCCATTGGTTGACTGTGATGTGAAGGATTACCTGAAAGTAGGTAATAAAAAGTTGCATTACTAATCCGCCATGTGGGAGCACAATTTCAGGGGGGATTTGTCAACCCAGAAGAGTAAGAACAAACCGACAAAGGTGAATATTATTCCGGAGTATCTTTCGGGTAAAGGGAAATTCCCTTTCCATTTCGAAAACGCTGATAAGCATTTTGAAATTCACTTATTGAAAACATTGATAAGCATTTAGATAGCCCAGACAGAATGTAAAGAGATTAACTAGTTGTGATAAATGCTAGCTAATTTTAAAATGTTCTATGTTTGGAATTTACTAAGAAAATAAAGAATGATATACTAGGGCGTTAAAAATTAAAAAATAAGAGATACAACCACTTCCTCTAAGGACTTTTGGCCAAGGACTGAGGGATCATTTCCCGATGCCTAATCCGAACCAAAGCGAGACTGCGAGTGAGTATCTACTACAACTATCTGGTAGCCGTAAGTTTATGGCCCTGGCTTTCACCCGGTCGAACGGTCGGCCAAGCGCAAGCCGCTTTCTTAGCCACTTTCGGCTAATCCAATCCCCAGGACAATCCGTCCACTCGACTCCAGTAAAATGCGGCTAGAACATTGAACATGCTTTTGCGGTTGCCAGAAAGCACATTCTCCGCCTGCCCCCTCCACCGCGTCGGCCCCTGGCCCCCCTTTTCTATTGATTTCGAAAAACAAGTTTTGGCAGCAGCTGGGAGCTGCGAGAATGCGAGGAAAGCGAAACGAGAAGAGAGGAGTGGAGAGGAGAGGCCGGGAGAGAGGAGAGCAGGCAGAATGGGAGAGGAGAACCCGAGGAAGTGATGTGCGTTGAATAATCCTCAAATTGGTTTAGCTAAGTATAAGTATCCTGCTTTTGGCACTTTGCCACTTCTTTTTCTTCTTAGCCATCCCAGCCGATCCCAGTTGCTTTTGATTTTGGCTTTGCTCTTGACAGGCGCCATTTTAGTGTGACCAGAGCGAGGGCAGCGCAGCGAGATTCGAAATTGCAGTTTGCACCGGCAAGAAAAGCGGAAAACTCACACGGACAGGCACACACCAGTGAACACAACTGTCACAGCGACGGCAACAAAACAGACGAATAAAGGAAGTGAAAGAGAATGGCGAATAACAAAATGAAGACCCCGCTGTATATACACCACCATCCACACATGTACAGCGCGCACACACACACACTCACGCGGCACAGTGTGCAAAAACGCCGCGATTGTAAACACGGATGGAGCGGAAGAAGCGGAGGAAGCAGAAGCGAACGGAAACTGGCCGCACAATTTTCACAAAGCGGAAAAGTTGCCAAAGAATTGGCAGAGTTGCCAGCATTGCCCGTTCTCGTCCGCTCGCTCGCTCGCTGGCTTGGCCGTTCGGCAAAAAGGAAAATCCGTGGAAACAAACGCCTTCGGTGGCGTTTGCTTGCAACCAAACCCGAGGGGTTATGGGAGGGGAAAGCGAGCCGAGACGAGGAACCAGAACAGTGGGGCACACACACAAAAAATGGGTGGCAGTGACGTACAAGCACACCCAAAGCGAGCGCACACAGACTGGGCCAGCGCACACGCACAGACACTCGCACAACACTCACACGCACACACACACACAGGCTGGCAGCAGCGAGCGCAGAAAATTTCTTTTTCACTAGGTTTTCGCAAAAAATACGAACGCGAGCATTAATAAACGAATGCCTGTGCCTTCTTTCCTTTGGCAGTACAGCGAGTACAGCTTTTCACCCAGGCACTTGCACAGGCACACCAGCACACACAGAAACACGGGTGGGCGAGGAAATCCCTTTTCATTTCCTTGCCTTTGCATCCACTCGCCTTTCCTTTCCGCAGGTACTCACCGAATAGCAACAAACAAAAAAAAATAATAATAAAATAAAATGCAGAACCCGAACAAGAGTTGTGAACGCAAACACGGTGCGAAGCGAAATAACGAGCCAAAATGGAGAGCAAAAGAGCGACGCTCGGCTCGACGGCGAAATCGCTGAATTCGCCGCCTCTCGCCGCGACTCTTCGCCGCCCGATATACTGCACTATCGCACCCGGTTTGTTTTTGCTTTTGCTTTTGTTATTGGTTACTTGCCTGGGTGCAACCCTGCTCGTGGGCGCCCGGGAAGGGTGGCAGTCCTGCGGCCCGGATCCCAACATCCATGGGCTACTTATGGGTGGTATTTGTTTAAAGGCTTGCAAAAAATCAGTACAGAATGATATTTTAAATATTCCGATGGGCCAGTTGCCTTCGACAGAGCCATACTATACTCTTTTTCCATTATTATGGTGGAAAATACCTTATGTGGAAATTCTTTTTTTTTTGATTTCACTTTAAACTATGTTATATTTTGGCAAGGAACATCTAATTTTCAAAGATATTTATCCGAATTTGGAAATAAATGTGGATAGGTAAACATATTATTTTACAAAAAGTCGTCACTTATGTTGCGACCAGACGATCAAATTATACTAAATAATGTTACAACAAATATTACTGCAGTAAAAAAAGTTGTTTACAAGGTGCGTTAAAAAACCTGGTGAGGTGTGATTAAAACATGCATAACTTGGTTAACAAAATCAATAGCCTTTTTATCCTGAGAATAAACAAAAACAAATTAAAAAGATAGTAGATGGCATAAAGTATGTTGATCAATTGCAAGAACAGGTACTTGATACCTAATAAATTGGAGTTTCATTAGACGCGCGCAAGTTAAATGAAAATATTTAAATTACTAATTCCTAGAAAGCCCTCCTAAATTGTATGTAATTATGAATAAATACATGTTCCCTTGAAAATAATTAGGTCAAATGAAAATATGAAAGCAAGTATGCTTTCCCAAATTTGACATTCCACTTGGAACAGCTGTTTTCTGCCCCAGGGATAGGGCATTTCCCACGTCGACGTGCGTTCTGGAGACCGGCGTACGTGTTGTTTTTGGCAAATGTTTGTTCGCTCTTTTCGCCGCGACGTCGCTTGTTGTTATTGCTGCTGTAGCTGTTGCTGCTGCTGAAGCGTCTTTTGTTGCGTCGGCTGAAAGCGAAAAAGGACTCGGGAATGGCATGTCGCATCGGGGGTGGTAGTTGGGAATTGGCAAGAGAGCAGGGGAAGCAGAGTAGCAGAGAGCAGGCGGGGAGAGACGGGCAAAAACAACAACTCCTTCTCGCTGGTCCTGCGGATTTCCCAGTTTTTCCTCAACTTGCGATGCTGTGCCGTAGGTTGTTGCATGTTTTTCCGCCACCACCCCCTGCCACCCGCAGGGAAGAGTTGGAAGAAGGCAGGCTGAATCCTGCAAGTGTCAGGCGGCGGCGTCCTTAGCCCAATGCCCAGTCCCGACCCTGCACACCGGGCAGTTTTCCCGCCCTCCCAAGGACCATTGCGATTACGTGTAACTGGGCTAAAGGCAGAAAGCCTTAATTGCTGTGAAAATGGAAATGAGGGAAAATCAATAGCTTTTTGCATCGCTTCTCTGCACGTCCGCCATTCTACTGCTTCTTAAGGGGACGGCTGAAAAGGCGATTTTTCCGAACTAGGTCAAGAGAGTGGCCAGGATTTTCCTTCCCATTGCCATTGACATCATTCGATTAGTTGCGAGGGCCAGTTCGATCGATTATCCTGGGTAATGGTCCTTCCTCGGCCTTTTCTTGGCCTTCCGCCCTGATCCTGGCCGCGAGCGGGCACACTTTCGCATTGCCAACTCAGTTTTAGACCAGGAAAAGCCAGGAAAACGCTTTCGCATTACGCCCACTCGATTAAATTCACCTAGAAATGTTTTTTTTCTGTGCGACCTCACATTTACATGCCCACACGCACACAGCGGCCAAACACACACGCTTTGTGTGTTTTGTTTTGTGTGCTTGTCTGCGCCAAAGGCAATTGGAAAACGTAATGGCCGACACAAAACGAAAACGCCACGCAGCAAAGCAGAAGCAGCGACAGGCGAAGTGCGCAAAGCGCAATCGGCGATATGTGGATAAAAAGAAAACTTCCGGCAGGCAGATCCAAAGCTCTCCACAAAAAGAACAATTACAGCGCTACAGTAAAAAATGAAGCACGATGAACACATACACATATGAATATGAAAACCCACGTGAATCAGAGAGCGGCGGCCGAGAGCGAGAGAGGGAGAGAAAAAGATCGCGGCGAATTGGCAGAGTTTTCTGAAGCAGAAGCCCTGCATTTGTGGTTGTCTTGCCACGATTTTCCCCATTTTCCCAGGTGTGTGACTGTGCGTGTGCCTCTGTGTGAGTGCCCCCCAATTGGCAGACGGCGAGAAAACAGTTAAATTCCACACGCAAACAAGGCTTTTACGGCCCCGCACACACACACACGCACACACGAGCGCACACAATTTGCGCTGTCCGCCTGTGCCTCGCTCTTCATCGGCCTTCTCTTTTCGTCATTGCAGCGTCATGTCATTCGTTTTCGTTACGAGCGTCCGCCGCCATATTGCTTTTATAGCATTTTCTGACGCTTTTTTCACCCACAGGGCGCCCTTTAACCCCCAACTTTTCGACTGCATTCGATCGTACTCGCTGGGTACTAACTGTTTTATGTTCAAAATGCGGCGTTTCGAGGGTTTTAGAGGGAGAAAATCGAGGTGGAAAATTGCCCCATTAGCATTGGCCTGCCCCTTCTCCCCCTCCCACAACCCATCATTGTAACCACCCTGTCTGCCCCTGGCTCGCAATATATATGACCACTTAGTATTCTTTTGGTATTTTATGACCAATAGCTTCTATCAATTTTTAGTACACTCCATTTCATAGCTATAATGCCTATTTAAAAAATATGTTAGCATACGTTTATATTTGTAAGGCTTTCACTATTTTTACCTTTAAAAAGTACCATTTAAATTCATTGCTATTTTGGTATATTTTGGGAAATGTGATTAAACAAATTTCTAGTGCACTCCATTTTGTACCTTTAATGCCCAGTTATAAAAAATATATTAGCAAAAGTTTGATATTTTTTAAGGATATCACTATTTTTAGTTCTTGTAAGTTTTATTTAATATAATTAATTTAAATATTTGCTCCTTTAGTATAGTTCGGGCAATGTGATTCAACCAATTTTTTAGTACACTCCATTTACATTTCATTTCATAGCTATAATGCCCATTGAAAACAATACATTTGCAAGAATGACTAATTTTTTTTTTTAACATTTATTATTCTTAGTTATTTTATGTACCATTTAATTTAATTCATTAATATATATATAATAATAATAATTATGAACAAATAATTAATAATAGTAATAATTAATAATTAAAATTAAAGACCTTGGTGAATGCAATATTATGAGCTTTAAAGAAATGTCTTGACAACTGGCTTTATTTATCTGTACATCCTTGTTCTTAAAACTGTCAATAGGTGTCATATCATAATTGTATCATATTATTTGTATGGTATGCTTGGAAGTGGTATATGTAGTATATTTTTGAGCGCGGTCACACCTCACAGCTGATTGCGGTCTATAGAGCGGTGCAGTCGATAACAGCAGGCGTTGTTGTGGGCCTATCGATATACATGGGTAATTAATATTCGGTTGCGAGATGTTTATTAAATTCGTTGTCATCCTGGTCTTGCTCCTGGCCAGCTGTCGGGCGGAGGCGGATCCGGAGGATACCTCGGTTCTGCCCGAGGGCTTCGTGGACGTCAGCCAGCGGTCAACGCACACGAACAACTGGGCGGTGCTGGTGGACGCCTCGAGATTCTGGTTTAACTACCGGCATGTGGCTAATGTGCTGTCCATCTACCGATCGGTCAAGCGACTGGGCATTCCCGACTCCCAGATCATTCTGATGATAGCGGACGACATGGCCTGCAACCCCCGCAATCCGCGTCCCGGCCAGGTTTACAACAACGCCAACCAGCACATCAATGTGTACGGCGACGATGTGGAGGTGGACTATCGGGGCTACGAGGTGACCGTGGAAAACTTTGTGCGCCTGCTGACTGGGCGCACCCAGAACGGCACGGCGCGCTCCAAGAAGCTGCTTTCGGACGCGGGCAGCAATGTGCTCATCTACCTCACGGGCCATGGCGGCGATGGCTTCCTTAAGTTCCAAGACTCCGAGGAGATCACCAGCCAGGAGCTGGCCGACGGCATCCAGCAGATGTGGGAGAAGAAGCGGTGCGCCACTTACCCATGTCTGTGCCCTGTTCTAGTCCTAATAGTTTATCTACTTTGTTTAGTTACAATGAGCTGTTTTTCATGGTGGACACTTGCCAAGCGGCCTCGTTGTACGAGAAATTCACGTCGCCGAATGTATTGGCGGTGGCTAGCAGCCTAGTGGGCGAGGATTCCCTATCGGTAAGACGCTATGAAGTCAGTATGTAGTATAGTCATCTATCTATCGATTGCAATCCGCAGCACCATGTGGATCCCTCGATAGGCGTCTACATGATCGATCGGTATACCTACTACGCCTTGGAGTTCCTGGAGAAGGTGCAGCCCTTCAGCAAGCGCACCATTGGGGAATTTGTAGGTCTCCTCCTGAGATTTTTAAACATATTTATGATTGTTCGCCTTCCCAACAGCTGCAAGTGTGCCCCAAGCGGGTGTGCATTTCGACCGTGGGAGTGCGCAAGGATCTGTACCGCCGAGACCCGCACAAGGTGCCCATCACAGACTTCTTTGGGGCCATCCGACCCACACGGGTCTCCACCGACCGCATCAACGTGACCCTGGCCAACGAGGAGTAAGTATTTTATCGGAAATCCACTCCCCACCCCCTAGATCCTTTACTAATTCTCGGTTCACACAGCGATTTCATTCAGGTCGACAAGGACGAGATGGTGGCCAAGAAGCCCTTCAAAATCGTGATGGAGTCCCAATTTCCGTCGGACCTCTTTAAATAGACTGTTCGACCATGCATGATTCTTGTGATAATATTAATTTTATTCGTAAATACATCATTTCATTATTAATACATGTGTAATTTATTAAATTTATATGTGATCTCGAATCGTGCTTTAAAAATTCTCAATTATGGGCTTAGTTCGTCTTAGTTATCTGTTTTATATTTGCTAACATTTCATTTTCATCTCGATTCATTATCATTTTGCGGTTCTGTTGCCGTTTGTGTGTCCGCCTCTTATGCATTACATCAATGTATCAGTTAAATTATATTTTTTGGTTAACACTACATCAAACGTTCACTAATCAATCAATCAATATCAATATCAATCCATCGCGTAACATTCATATCAAATCCAAAACGAAACGAAAAACATATTGTATATATACTTATATAAAAGCTAAAAGTCGCTGACGACCGCTATGTAGAATTAGAAATGCACAAAAAAACAGTATTTCTATAATTTTCCACGGCGATTCGTTATGTCTCCTCGGCTTTCTTTGGATTTGGTTTCACAATTTTCTAATTTGGGTATACACAAATTGAGAGAGTATAACAATGGCCTCAGAAGCGAGATCTCTTCCCAGCGCTTACTCTTGCTTTTCCATTTTAATTTTCTTCTTTTTTTTTGGTTTTTATCGTATGGAAGGATCTACTTCGTTTTAATTATTGAATCGTTTAATCAGTACACATATACACCTAGTATACATATACGGGCTTAGATTTCCTCCCCTGCGTTTTTCTAATTCTCCTTCATTATTTGTTTTATTTACTTTTTGTTTCATTGCATCAGTCCCATAATTTGAGTTGTAGGCTTGGGTTGTCCTCAAGATCAAGATCCAGATTAAGCACCATAAGAAGTTCATATTGCATCCACGCTATACACTATGGGGACATGGTGGACATGGGGTTCTGGTTCTAGTTCGGCCCGGGATGCAAATGGATCTAGGCAAGCGCCGTGAGTTGGATGCGGGTGTGGGTTGAGTGGGTCGAGTGGGTCGAGTGGGTCAAGTGGGGCAAGTGATGGGGTTGAGCATTCAAGTGTTCTGGGGGTACAACAGTTTCATCTACGGCATTAGTTGATCGGGAGTGTAAGTCGTTAAAATTAGCTAACTAATGTTATATCTCGAGACACCAGATGGTTGGGTTCAATCCCACTCTTTATTCTCTTGTATTTACAAAGACACTTCTTGTTTTCCTGCGGGAGCAATCCTCCATCTGAGCCCAGCCTCAATAATCAAATGGGCGGGTTGAAGGGCTAAAATGATGATGGCTACCAGGGAGGACCTGGGAAAGGAAGGAGCGAGGATGGGGAGGATCGGGAGGGTCCTTTGATTGATTTTAATCTCGATTACAGTTACGTTTAAAGTCTAACACTTATTCGATAACACGCTGTGCAAAAATATTTTATTCTGACTCTTTTCCTCCAGATGCTGTTTTTCCCGCTTTACTCTACAAAAAATGTTAATCCTTTTAGCCGTCCGTCCGCTGCCGTTTTTTCTTCAATTTTTCCATTTTCATATGATTATTATGCCACTGCTTATATATATCCACATATATACGTTCTTTAAATATTTGCTTGCTATTTGGTATTTCGTATTTATTTTGCATCGTTCTCTCGTAAAAAAACTCTACGGAAAAAAAATCGAAAATAACGCTTTGAAGGCAATTTGATGTCAGACTCTTGCTTATTTCTCATCTTCTGTTCTTCGCTTTTACTCGAAAAACATTGTTTTCTTGTTGTTTTTTTTTAGCTTACTTTCTCTATTTCCGTTTCCGCTCTTAGCTCTAGGTTGCGTTAATTGTGTGAAAGAGCTTGAATCGGGAGGGTTTGAGTTACAGGACTGGGGGTCGGAGTCCTTGCGATCGGGTTTCGCCGTTCACATGTGACCCCTTCGATTTCCTTTCAAGCCAATTTACCATTTCCGGTGCATACGTTTTCGGGCCCTAAATGCAGGTGGCGCCACTGAACGATTTGCAAAACAGAGTCGCGTAAAATTCGTGTAGAAATCTAGTTGGAGCCAGTTTATATTCTTTTCTATGTTAAGTTCTTCAAAAAAACTTGAGTTATTAAAGCCATTAACAATACAGAGCTTTTGGTATGGAAAAAACGGCTAAACTATCTTGGGTAACCTCAAATAATGAAAGGACTACACTATATACAAACCAATTGAAACTGAAAAGCTCTGGGGTACATGGGGGGTTGCGAAAATAAATAAGAAACATAAAGCATATTCAAGAATTACATTTATTCAAAAATGTTGTTAAAAAAAATGTATACAGACAGCAAAAAAATCAACAAAATTAATACATTTACAAAATAAAACGTAGTACGACGATATCGATAACAATCCGGGCATCAATACCGCCATGGGCGATAGGCGTTTGGGGTTGCGACGACAACACGATTACGATATACAATTGCGCAATCGGGCTTACACAAAAAAAAATCCTTTCTTTCTTCTCTTATCTTTGTTTTTTCTTTTCCTTATCTCTGTTTCTTGTATGTACTATACGTAATTTATGTGTAGTATGTGATTATGCGTTCTTAACTTAGGTATAGTGTGTGTGTGTGTGTGAGGGTTGGGCTTGGGGGTGGGGGTTGGGGGTTGGGGCTTGGGGTTCGATAATTAACAGTATCTAACAGTATAATTCTGCAGTCGTTGCGAGCGAAGTTCTCTTAATGGTTGATGTGTGATTCCGATCTGGCAGTCCAGTTTCCATTTCCGTTTCCGTTTTGTCCCAACTTCCGTTTCCGTTTCCGCTTGCGTTTCCGTTTCCGTTTCCGCTCACCCCACCACCCCCTCTCATTGACAAAATTGCTCTACTCCTGCTACTCCTCTGCCCCAAAACGGATGTACACTAAACTAGCTACTTGGACTCTACTATTTATACTTTATGTGGTTGCGTCTCCCGCCCTGCTTCGCTCTCCTCCTGCTCCTGCTCCTGCTCCTCCTCCTCCATCTCCATTTCCATCCCCATCTCGTTACTTTATATAGATTTTAGTTAAAAAAAAAATAGATAACTGACATATGCACGCATCCTAAATGCTTGCTATAGCTGTAAGTGGCATTGTGGCTACATACTCTCTACATACATAATCCTACTCGTTCAACACTCCGAATTGCTGCAGCTCCTCCTCCTCGTCGGTCAACTCCGTTCAGCAAAGAACACAAAGGGATTACAAGATTAAAATGTTTCAACTCTGCATACGCATATCCTTGCTTAGTAATGATAATGTGTGTGTGTGGGTGGATTGTTTGGGGTGAGGATCAAGTGTGGGCGAGTGTGTGAGTGTGTGTGGGATATAGTACAGGGATCCAACAATTAGACAAACTAAAATACACGATAGATCAATTAGGCTCTACATTATGCATGTAGCAATAGTAATAGTAATAATAGTAATAATCGATAAGCCGTAACTAATGAATAGTTAATAGGTAATGATATCCAGACGTACGCGTACTCATATTCATAATCGTAATCGTAATCATAATCGTAATTGTAATTCGTAAGTGTAATCATAGTGGTAATCATAATAAAACATGCTCTACGTGTACGATTCTAAAATAATTCAGTCATCAGGTAACATTGTTTTGAACACAACTACAGTAACAGAAGCTGAGGTGGCTGTGGGTGTGCGCGGGGCCGGGGGCGGGATCGGTCGCTGGCGCGCTACTCTGGCAGTGGGCGTGGCTGTTGCCGTCGCAGAGGCAGAGGCAGGGGCGGAGGCGAAGGCGGGGGCAGAGGCAGAGACAGAGACTCTGGCAGTGTCGGCGTTAATATTATTGTTATTTATATAGTTATTGTTGCTGTTAAAGTTGATGTTGCTGTTGCTGTTGCTGTTGCTGCTGTGTGTTGTTGGTGCTGTTGTGGTGGTGGTTGCTGTTGTTTTTCTGTTTTTTTGTTGCTGTTGCTGTTGTGGCAGTGGTTGTTGCTGTTGTTGTGGTGCTAATGTTGCTTGTGATTGTGTCGTCGTCGTCGTCATCATCACTCCTGTTGCTGGCGTCGTCGACACGGCAGTCCATTGTTGCTGCTGCTGCTGCATTGCTGCAGCTGCTGCACGTGTAGCTAATGAAATATTTGATGTAGGTGATGATGCTGTTGTTGATGTGGCTGATAATGATAATGATGTTGCTGCTGTTGTTGAAGTTGCAGTTGATGTTGCTGTTGCAGCGGGAGCTGCTTGCGGGGGCATGGCTAGCAGCGGCAGCAACTCATCGCCGGTTTGGGTCTGCATGTTAACCGTGTTGCCGCCCCTACTGTCCCCTGTTGCTGCTGTCGCCTGCAACAGTCGGCCGCAACAGTTGCCATTGAGCAGGCGCGCTGTCCTTGCTGGCAGCGTTCATTGAGTGGGAGGGGGACACAAACGTTATCGCAAACACAGGGCTCACAATTCTTTCTGCTTACCATTCGCCACTTGGCCATGACTCGGGCCCAGTTGGCGATTGCGTCCAAGTGTTGCTGTTGCTGCTACTGCCGTTGTTGTGGCCATGCCCACTCCTGCTGCTCCTGTTCCTGCTCCCGCTCCCAATCCTTTGGTGGCAGTGTTGGCAGCGTGGTTGCTGCCAAAGTTGATTATCCTTCTGGGCAGTTTCTGTTGCTGTTGCTGCTGCTGCAACGCCAGCAATTGCTGCTGCTGCTGTTGCTGCTTCTGGCGCGCAGTGGCTATCTCACTTAGGCTGGCTAAGGTCACCGCTGTTTTCAGCACATGCGCAGGCGTGGGCGACGTGGTTGCTGCTGTCGTCGCCGTCGTTGTTGTAGCTGATGTTGCTGCTGGCAGGGAACGCTGTGACATTAAGGCCGTGTGTAGTATTGATGTATATTGTTGCTGCTGCTGCTGATGCTGATGCTGTTGTGGTTGCTGTTGTTGTTGATGCTCAAGTCTTTTGCTCTCTTCTAAACTGTTGCTGTTGCTGCTGCCCGTCCTGCCGCTGTTGCAGTTGCTGTTGCTGCTGCTGCTGTTGCTGCTGTGGGAATAGTCCCTGGCAGTGTCGCTGCTGGCCGACGAGCGGGCTATTTGCTCGGCAGCCGCCGTCAGGGTGGCCAACGTGGCCGCCGCTCCGCTCAGCAGCGAAGTCTTTAAAATGGACGTGGATCGGGACCGCTCCTCCTGCTCCTGCTGCTCCAGCTGCTCCCTCTGTTCCGGCTCCTCCTGCTGCTGCTGCTGCTGCTGCTGCTGCTGCTCCTGCTCCTGATCTGGCTGGCGCTGGGCCCCGATCTCGATCTTGATCTTGGGCAGGTCGCGCAGCAACTGGTGCTGCTGCTGCCTGCTCCGGCGCCGCTCCTGTTGCTGCTGCTGCTGCCGCTCCGGGAGGGCCGGATCGGGAACTGGTCCCAGCGGCGCCGGCTGGTGGTTGGCGGTGGGCAGCAGGCCGTGCTCAAGCATCTGCTACCTTATGCTCGCCGAATTGAGCACGAAGGGTACATAGAACATCTTGCTCTCGAGCAGCAGACTGGCCGCAGCCTGGATCTGCAAGAGGGTAAGGGAGAGGGGTGAATCATAGGGGATACAAGGGTGTATTTCCCGGGAACAATGCACTCCAAGGAGTATAGCATATATAGGGTTTCTTTGCTGGGCACACTGTTCGTGTGGCGGCCACTTACCTCTGGTATGTGGGAGAGCAGCTCGCTGAGTCTCGCCTGCGGGTTCTGCGGCGAGGAGTTCTGCAGGTAGGAGCGCAGCACCTGGACGTACCGCTCCTGTATGCTCTCCAGTTCCACTTCTGCTGGAGTTACAAAACGAACGAAAAGGGTAACATGAGCACTGGGCGTCTGCGCTGGGCAATTCGAACCACGTACCTTTGTTCAGCAGTATGTAGACCTTCAGGCAGACGTACTCCTCCATCTTGAGCTTGATGCGCCGGAACATGATCGTGATCTGAGTCATCTTGTCCACCATGTGGCCGACGTCGAGCTTCAGCTGCTCCATCGCAATGGGCTGCCCCATCAGCGTGGTCAGGCAGGTCTGCAGCGTGCTCAGGTGCGAGTTCACCTCGCTGACAAACTCCGGATCGTCCTTGTGCAGCGGCTGGGCGGGCGATGGTATGGGCGTGCTCAGCGGCGTCCCAGTGGGCGTGGCTAGTGGCGTGGACGCCGGCGAATTCTGCCGGCTGCCCGAGCCCGCTCCCTCGCCCCGGCGCTTGCCGTGCAACGCCTGGTAGGCGGCCGTGGTCAGGATGAGTATCTCGTGCCACTTGTCCGTCAGCAGCTTGGTGTGTATCTCCACCGGGATCTCCAGGTAGAAGGGCAGCTTCTTGGTCCAGGACACCAGCTTGTGGACAATCGAGTCGCCGATGTTGCACAGCTTCTCGCTGATCTCCGACTTGTCCTCGAGGAACTCGCTGAAGTGCGGCAGCGTGGCAATGTCCTCCATGGCGTCGCAGTCGATCAGGGTCTGGATCATGGCCAGGGCGTGCTCGTACGAGATTTGCCGGTCCTTCGACGAGCTGACCGCCGAGTCGAGGCGGTGACGCAGATGCACAATCTCGCTGGGATTGGTCAGGGCCGTCTTTAGTATGGTGCCGTTCACCAGGTGCGGCGGCAGTTGGGCTCCTCCTACTCCTCCGCCGCTGGCGCCACCGCCTCCGCCGCCTCCTCCCCCGCCCGATGGCTGGTGGTGGTTCTGGTGCTGACCCTGCTGCTGTTGCTGGTGCGGCGAGCTGAGGGAGAGGTGCGGCGAGGCCTGCTGCTGCTGCTGTTGCTGCTGCTGCTGGGCCGGACTGTGCATGGGCGGTGCCTGGAGCAGTTCCGGCTTGAGCACGGGACCCAGGAACATGGGCTTCATCTCCACTCCGCCGCCCATGAGCTTGGCCTGCTGCTGCTGTTGCTGCTGCTGCTGTTGCTGCTGGTGCTGGGCGGCTGCTGCCACCGCGGCGGCCAGTTGCTGCTGCTGCGGCGACAACAGGTGGTGCGGCGACAGCTGCGGGTGGTGCTGCTGCTGCCCGTGGTGCGCCTGGTGACCCTGGTGGTGGTGGTGGTGCAGCGGCGAGTGCAACTGCTGCTGCTGCTGCTGGTGTTGCTGCTGCTGGTGTTGCTGCTGCTGGTGCTGCTGCTGCTGCGCCGCCTGCTGCTGATGCTGCTGTGCGGCCTGCTGCTGCTTCTGGTTGGTCTTCTTGTGCTTCTTGTACTTCACCTTGTACAGATTGTAGACGGCGCCGCTGTTGCGACCGCCCGGCATGCGATCCTCGCGAACGGCTGCAAGGAGATGTCCCGGTTAGCAAAGGGCCGAGTCTGGAAGGGACTGCCAAGCGGCTGTCGGCGGTACTCACCCTGCAGCACCATGCCCTGCTCGATGCACTTCTTAAATCGACAATACTGACAACGGTTGCGCTGTGCTTTGGTTATCTCGCAGGTGCCGTCCGCCACGCAGGTGTAGACGCGTCGGTTCTGCACCGTTCGCTTGAAGAAGCCCTTGCACCTGGCGGAGTGGAAGAGTCGGGGATTAGGATTGGAAGTGGGGGGTGGTGAAACTAAAAAACCTTGCCCAGTGTCCTTATTATCACACTCCTTGGATCTCCTATCACTGTTTCTTACTAGACAATTTAAATTCCCTGTGATCCACAGTGCTTTTATCATCCTAACACTGAACTTTGGTTCTATATTTAAATCACTTCTGTGCTTTTTTCATAGATAGCATTACATTTTAATAACTATTAAAATTACAATGTGCTCAAAATTTCTTTAAGCTTTAAATCTTTCCGTGATCCATAACTCATTACAACCCTAAACAAGGAATTCTTTTCTAGAGCTCTTCTTCTATTTTTCAATACCCTTCTTTTTTCAGTCCTATTTAGTTCCTTATTTTATTATTAGTAACACTGGTAATTAATTTCATTAAATAATACGTTAAATACGTTTTTTAATTCTTATTAAAATTGTTAAAAATTATATGAAGAACTTTGGCATTCTTCAATTATAAAAAAATACGTTTTCGTGTAATTTCCTTGAACATGTGCATAATTAGTTCCATGTTTTATGTTCTACTTTTAAATAACTGATTTCTAAGTAAGTACAATTCGTTTCTCTGGTTTCCTCTGATATACTTCTTTGGACATTCGGCAACTCACCCCTCGCACGTGATGATGCCGTAGTGCAGGCCGGTGGCCTTGTCCTCGCAGATCATGCACACCAGCGGCTGCTCGTCCTCGTCGGTCGGCTCGTGCGGCGCCTCCAGGCCGCTCCGACCGCCCAGGCCACCGCCCACGCCGCCGAGGCCGGTGGAGTTGCTGCTGCCCCACTGCTGCTGCTGGGCGCTGAGATTGAGGGCCTGCAGCTGGCCGGGTGGCAGTTGCGAGTAGTCGCCCGCCCACAGGCGCTCCATGTTGAGGGCGTGCGGGGTGCGGAAGGGATGCGGCCGGGCCCTCATGTCCTGGATGCGCGTCTGTCCCAGGGAGAGCAGCAGCTGGGCGGCCTCCTCGTTGTTCTGCGGCGTCACCGAGGAGGGCGTAAGGGGTCCGCTCACGCCGCCGCCCGACACCGAACCGCCGCCGGAGGAGGAGGGCGTCAGGGATCCGGCCGAGGGTGAGGACAGGCAGTGCTGCTGCTGACCCAGCGACTGTTGCTGCTGTTGCTGTTGCTGTTGCTGCTGCTGTTGCTGCTGCGACTGCTGTTGCTGCTGCTGCTGTTGCTGCTGTTGTGGCTGGTGGTGGGGCGACTGCTGCTGCGGATGCTGGCCATGCGACTGACCCACCGAGGGCGGCGGAGGCTCGTAGCCCCAGACCATGGTGCGCACCCCGCAGCTCTCGCCCATGATGACGGTGGGCGTGCCGCGGGGCGGCGTCTGCGAGGGCGTCTGCGGCGACAGCTGCGAGGATGACGACGAGGAGGAGGGATGCGGCGAGGGGCACTGCACGGAACCGCCTCCATTGCCGCCCACGCCCACGGGCCGCAGATTGCCCAGCGGTCCGCCAATCACCTCGGGCTTCACTCCGTTGATCCGGGCGTTGCTGAAGCAGACCATCCGCTGGGCGGCCACTGCGGCTGCTGCTGCCGCCGCTGCCCCGCCAGCGGACTGCATGAGATGGGGCAGTCCGGCGGCCACCTGCTGGTGCACCTCGCTCTTCACCCGGAACAGAATGGCAGCGTCCCGGTTGCTGTTCCTAAGCGCCAGCGAGGCGGGATGCATCAGGGCCAGGGCCTGCGGCTGCTGCTGGTGGTGTTGCTGCTGCTGTTGCTGTTGTTGCTGGTGTAGATGTTGCTGCTGCTGCTGCTGTTGCTGCTGGTGGTGCTGCAGGTGCGGCGACTGCTGCTGATGGTGCGGCGAAAGGTGCCGCTGGCCAACATTCGGCTCCTTCTTCACCCGCACCAGGGAGTGGGGCGAGTGTTGCTGCTGTTGCTGCTGGGGATGCGACGCCTGCTGCTGCTGCTGCTGGCCGAGCAGGTGGTGCAGGTGGATCGCCTGCTGCTGGGTTAGATGCTGCATGGACTGGCTGAGCAGGTGCTCCGTGGGCGGGCTGCTCTTGCGCAGCGTCAGCGGCTGTGTGAGTTGCTGGTGAAGATGGTGCGTCTGGACGATGGTGGGTCCCAAGCTGCCGTGGGACAGCTGAGTGGGTGGACTGGCGGAGACGCGGCTCAGATGCTGCTGCGAGGAGCTGATGGACTGTTCCCGCTCTCGCTCGCGCTCTCGATCTCGCTCCCGTTCCCGATCTCTTTCCCGTTCCCGATCCCGCTCCCGCTCCCTTTCTCGTTCCCTTTGGGTACTGGATGTGGAGGAGGGTGAGGCCGGCGGTGGTGGCTCCGATTTGATCCGCGAAGGCGTCACTAGAACCGTCACATGACCCGCCGCCGCTGCTGCTGCCGCCGCCGCCGCCGCGGCCTTGGTATCGTGCTCCCGCTGCTGATGGAAGGCCAGCATCTTGCTGGACACGCTGAGCAAACGCTCCTCCTTGACGGAGCGGATTACACTCATGCCCGCCTCGCTCAGCTTGGCGCTGCTTCCAGTTATGCCGGACATTCCCGTGCCCAAGGCGGAAGACAGCACTCCATTAGTGGGGGTGACCGTTGGACGACCCGTCGTCGTCGTGGTCGAGGGTTTCTCCTCCAGCGAATCGGGCGAGGCTCGACTGCTCCCTCCGCTGCCATTGCCATTGTTTTGGTGTTCATTGATTGCCACTCCAGCTGTTGCTCCACCGCCTGCGGCTCCTACGCCGCCTGTTGCTCCAACTCCGCCCCCAACTCCTCCGCCCGCTGGTCCCACTTCCACTTCCGGCGTGGCTGGACTGGATCTCGCCGGCTCAGCGGGCGGCGGGGACATTACCGTTGAGGCGGCGGCCGCCGAGATAGCACTGCTCGACGAGTGGATCTCTGTGTTGTGCTCCTGCTTGATGTTGCCACTCTTGCCACCGCCGCCACTGCTGCTGCTGCTGGCGGGGCACGTGGCCGTGGAGGAGGCTCCAGCCGTCGGCGAGGTGGAGGAGGCGCTGGAGGATGTGGAGGAGGACGATGACGAGGAGGAGGACGACAGCGAGGAGGTCGAGGATGTGGCCGCTGCCGCCGTCGTCGACGATGTGGAGACGCAGGGTCCCGCTCCCGAGGCTGTGACTGCTGTCCCACCAGCTCCTCCGCCCCCGCCACCGCCTCCGCCCGATTCGGCCACCGCCGCCACGACCGCTGCCAGCGAAACGGTGACCGCCGACGATGCCGCCGTGAGGGGTAGGGGCAGCGACATGGGCAGGGGCAGGGCCAGCGGGAGGGGCAGGGACGACGCCCCTGCCGACGCCGCCCCCGCCGAACCGCTGTCGCAGAGCTTCGGCGACATGGGCGCCAGCAGATCCGGCGACGAGGTGGACGTGTCCGCTATGGACTCGCCGTCACTGCTGCATCGCGAATCGATTTTCCGCCGTTTGAGTTTGAGGTCTTGAAAAAGGCTCATTTTATCGAGCTCGCTGTACGGGCCACGGCTCAGTGTCATAATTCCTAGGGGGTGATAAGAGGGGGGAAAAGATCCCGAGGATCTGGTTAGGTTGATGGTCAAATTGTTTGGGGGCTTATCTGCCGGCTAATCCCAACTAAATCCCAGTAATACATCCCAAAATGTAGTGGCGCTTAGCAGTTATATCTTACTATCTGAATCACAGTTTGGCAGAGCAGATATTTTTCAAGCCTCTTCTGATCTGCAAATCAATAGTTTTCATACGATACACCATGCCCTGGACATTAATATTAATTTTGTTAAAATAAAGTTATAATAAATATATATGTGGTAATAGAAAATTCATTTCGGGGCTTGTACTTTCAAGTAAACCAATATTTTGCCAATCTCACAACTATTATTTGCGGTTCAGCGCAACTATTGAACTGAAAACTAATAGGTTGCCACCTAACATGATCTTGAGTAAAACATTTAATCCCCCCGAAAACGAGTAACTTCAAAGCCTAAAATATATATCAAATTATTATAGTCATCAAAATAATATAATAAATTCTTGGGTCCACGGCGCAAGCTTTGGAGATTCTCAGACGCCGCATGGGTAAAAACTATGCATATATACATAAGTTCGCATAAATTTGTTGCGGAAGTTTCTTTTCTTTCCGAGTCTTGGCTTTGCATTGATTCGCTGATGGAATATAAACAAATAGCCGATCGATTTGCATTTACTTCCCCACTGAGGCAAAAACCATCCGAAGAAGAAGCCAGTGAATAACTGGTTAAAGCGGGCAACAAGCCAAAGATTTGGTTGAAAACGAAGCCAAGTATGAGGAATTCGGTTAATTACACGAGCTTGATCGATCAGCACTCTCGGACCTGAGCGCTATGAAATATGGTCGGCGGCCGGTGGACGATGGTCGCTTCCCCCAAGCAGAACTCTTCCGCCGAAATGGGTCAAAGCTTCTTCTTGGCCATCTCTCTCTCTCGCTGCTGCCGCTTTTTTCTGTGGATGTTGGCGTTGCTTTGTGCCATCACTCGCCTTATGCTCAACAGATTGCCATGCATTACATATATGTTGCAAGGGCGTTGGTATCTCGAGAAGATCGTAATGGTGCACCATTAGGGGGCTTCCCAAAAAGTATGCTACAAAATTGCTTACTGCGCCCTGGATCCAACATTGATGTCTGTACACCAAACTGGTCTTGTAGCAGTTTAGTTCCTTGCTTCATATGGCAATTACTTTCTAAAATAATAATTTTATTTCGAAATGTTCTTCTATATCTATGATATACATATATCGCCAGAAAATGCATAGGGTCACTATTTTATTCAAACTTGTTTAATGCATTTGGATCATTAAATTCCCACATGGCACTCAATTAAAAATCGAACATTGTTTTAAGCTAAGTTTCCAAACAAAAAAAAAACTACAACATTTTTAACTTAATAAAATGCAGAACATTTTGGCTTGTATGTATTCTGCAAAGCGCACTTACATCTTGCAACATTTGTCAACTATTAGGTTTAAAAATGATAACAATAATTTTTCAGTTTGATTGTGAAAAAAGTTAAATGAATAAAATATTTTCAAATAATTGTAAAGTTTTTATTATATTTCATATCATATTAAAGAGAATAGGATTTATTTTAATGTGGATATTTCGATCTATTCTATTCTATATCTCATTCACTCAACCTCTCTCCCTCCCTTTCCCTCGGTCCCCTTCGCTATCTCCCTCTCATCTGACCGATTCGGTCACTTGGTGCGTTGGCCCAGCAACGACTTTTCCATCTCCCCCTCCGATACCCCTCCGATTCCCCCTCCGATTCCCCCTCCGATTCCCCCTCCGATTCCCCTTCCCATTCCCGTTCCCATAGGCATTCCCATACCCATTCCCGTGCACCCGATCAATCCCCTTTCCCTGGCCCCTCCGAACTCCCCCCTTTCTCTATCCGTCCTATGGCGATCTCTTCACGCACTCTCGCACACACACTGCCGCCGAGAGATAAACTGTAAAGCTCCGGGGTTCGGGTTCGGGTTCGGGGTTCGGGGCGAAAAGTTCTCTCGTCGGGCGACTCACTCGGCGGCAGCGACGACAATGTCGTTTGTGTGAGTATTTTTAAAATTTGACCTATTTTCATTATCAAGCGCAAGATTATTCTAAACAATAAAACCATGCGTGCCTCTCTGCGTCTATATCTTTCGCCCCGGTGTGGGTGTGTGTGGGCGCGTGGAGCCGCCTTCCACACGCAACTGTATACATACTAGGGTTCAGATACGCGCAGGCCCAGGTGGAGGTACCTGTTCCCTGTTCCCCAGATCCACAGCTCCGCAGATCAGGCGGAGGGGACTGCGACTGCACTCGAGGCTAACAAAAACAAGCCAGAATCCACGATGGTTTCCAACAGATTCCCGTCTAATCTTAACTCTGGCCGAGGTGCGATTAAATCCAGATCGAAGGGGGGACGTATGGAAAACAGAAGTACAGCGGGGAGAGAAAGTTTTTGGGAAAGAGTCATCGCAGAGCCAAGAACGATGGCAAGGTGTGTGCGCAAATAGTTCGGAAAGTTTTTATCCGGCATGCCAGAGAGTTGCTAATAAGGATAACCTAGATACAATGTTCAATTTCAAAAGTGATTGATAGCTTGAGGAGATTAAAGCAAATCACTCAATCAATGCACTCAATTTAACAGCCTATCTGAAGCTCTAATATTTGATTAACCTTAAGATATATACTCTGTAGGTATAAACAAGTACTTCGATAACCTTATAGGAAATCCGGGAAACTATGCACAGACTTAACTATATGTTCAAATGATAATACTAATATTAATTTTTAGTTCTAAGCCTCAAGCAGTATTTAAAACAGAAAACATTCGATGTTCCGTGGAAAGTGGTGAGATATACTTTGAAATGTGAAATATTTATACTTAAGATGGATATTACTCGTTAGCCGACTATGTTATCTAGTGGTTAGTCAGATGTGTGTGGTGTTTAATGTTATTCGATTCTGGTGCTCTGGGAGTGGGGAAAGCGGTTGTCCCAAGGAGAGTTTGGGGCAGAAGAACAAGAGGCTGCCCCCCTGATCTTTGCACTCCAAGCTAACCTTTCGGTTGGGCCTCAAAATACAATGTGTGCTTCTTTAAGTGTCTAATGTTAGTGCTTTTGGTTTCAATTTTGATTTTTGGGATATGGTCACAAATTTACCTATGGATGTCATAATTTCGTTTTTTCTTGCCGATTGCTCAAATTTTGATAAAAACAAAAAGTTCTCTTTTTTGCCGATCGTTGTTTTTGTTTTTGTTTTTGTTTTTGTCTTTGCCGTTGTTGTTCTTCTTAATTTGCATTTGTTTGTGTGTATTTTGTTTGGTTTTGGGTTTCTTTTTGTTTTCTCATTTGATTTGGATTTTGTATGTTTTTGGATTTTTGGTATTATTGTGACTCGTTCGGGAAGCATCTAGACTGCCTTTTGGGCTGCAGCGCAGAGTTGCAGTGGCAGCGGCAGAATGCATTCCAGTGGGTGGTTTTTGGGTTTTTGGGTTTTTGGTAGGGTTGGCTGGGTTGGCTGGGTGCTCTGGGGGGTGGGTTCGGTTCTGGTCTGTCTTTTTCGAATACAAAGTCTTGTTTTCTTGGCCAATTGTGGGTTGCTCCAGTTTAGTGCGCTTTTTCGTTTTTTTTCTCTTTCGTGGACTGAAATTTTTGTTGGTAGAAAAGGGGAGGTAATTCATAAGTAGGGGGTGGGGGCTGGGTTTACCAAGAGGGTGGTAGGGGGTGCCTGGCATGGTGGGCGGTGGGTGGTGGGTGGTGGGTGGCCTTGGGGGTGGCGGTGTTCTTACGCATTTATGATTAGGTATGACTTTTAGGGGGCATAGAGTATATAGATGGATGCAATACTAACGGCAAATGGGCGGCATTCGAGACTTTTTCTTATAATAGTTATTGTAATTGTTGTAATGGTTATTGTTGTTGTTGTTGGTATTGTTGCTCGTATTATTGTTAATCGTATTGTTGCTGTTGTTGTTGTTGTTGTTGCTGATGGTATTGTTGTTGTTGTTGCAGCTGCTGTTGTTGTTGTGCGAATTGCACTTGTTGCACTTGCTGGGATTGCAAGTGCCCGTTGTGGCAGCTGCTGCTCCTGCTCCGCCTGCCTCTGGGGCAGGTGTGGCTGCTCCTGCAGCTCCTCCTGCCCCTGTTCCTGCCTTCAGATGATTGTCATTGTCCAGCGCCCGGGCCTCCTCCTTGACCTGCGTGCTCAGGTCCGCGGAGGATGAGGATGCCACATCGCCACCGGCAACATCGCCCTTGTCGCCGCCATGGTGATGATGATAGTGATGGTGGTGGTGGTGGTAAATGTGATGATGGCGATCGTTGTTGGCAAATGGTTCTTGTTCATTGCTATTTCCGCCTTGCAAACCGGAATCGCAGGCGCCGTCGACGTCGTCGCTGGCCGCACTGTTGTTGTTGTTGCTGTTCCGACTGCTATTGTTGTTGCTGTTGCCATTGTTGCCACTGTGCGGCAGTTGCAGGCTGCCATTGGTGTTGCACTTCTTGAGCAGCGTCTTGTTTAGCGGCGTCTTGATGATGGTCAGCTTGTTGGCCACCACATCCTGGACCTGCTCGCCCTCGTCCTCCCGGTCGGGCTGATCCAGCTCCGCCTGGCCGATCCGCCGGCAGCCGTGGTTGCCATTACTGACCCGCTGCTCTTCGTGGGAGCCACCATTCAGCTGGGCGCTGGAGTTCGAGTTCGAGTTGGATTCCGGGGTGGCCGATGGCTCCGTTGCCGCTTCCGCTCGCGCTGCCGCCTCTAGATCCGCAGCTGCCACAACTGCTGGGGCAACGACAACAACACTGCTGGCCTTGGGTGGCTGCTCCAGGATCAGCGGCTGCTGGGCATTCATTTGGGCAACGGCGATCTCCTCTAGGTGGGCAGATACAGTCGGACAAGCGATCGATGCTGGGCCATTTTGGCTGGGCAAACACCGATTTGAGTCAAACACATTTCAAACAAACAAAAAAAACAGAACACTTTCGATCACAACAACCATTCGTGTTTATGGACTTCTTCTTCCAAATCTTTCAAGGGTATTTCAGGGATTAGAAGAAGAAGTCTGCGTCCATTGCCAAACAAGTTAGGTCACTCCAAAAAAATATGCAAACATAACGAGTCGGATTGATGTTGCTCCTTTTCTGATCCTCGGAAAATGAGATTGAGATGCGAAATGAGACAGTGTGCGTGTGTGTGTATGTGTGTGGGTGGGTGGACGGGTGTGAGTGTGTGATTTGTGTTTGGTGTGTGTGGGTGTCAGGGGCCTTTACTTTGAGATCTGGGGTCTTGGTCTTGGGTCAAAACTTAGGGCACATACCACTCTTGGCTTTCGATTCTAGCCTATACTTTACATATACATATAAATTATGTAGGCTGTTGTTTATTTGTTTTTTTTCTTTTCAATACCACTAACTCTTTGAGAAACTTAAAAAAAAGGTTGGCGCGTGCTTGACCGTTAGGTGACAATAGCTTAGCCGACTCAACCGATGCAACCGATTCAACCGATTCAACCGATTCGCCCGATACCGCCGCACTCTAGCCACTATCCATTGGCCAACGAAACTAAACTAAAGTTCGAGCCAAGTTCCGCGTCTGAGCGACGGCTGCTGCCGCTGTGTTGTTGTTGTTGCTGTTGCTGTTGCTGTTGTTTAAGTTGTGTTTTTTTGTTTTTTGTTTGTTTCGGGGAGATGTTGCTCCGCGGCCAACGTGCGTACATGCGAACGAAATAAAGTGAAATGAAAGGAGTAAGCGAGCGAAAGAAAGCAGCAGCCACGAAACGCTGCTGCTGTTGCTGCCGGCGTCGCTGTCGGCGCAGGCGTGGACTCCCCGACCGCCTCTAATGCTCCACAGCTCCACCGCTCGCTCTCTCTCGCCCTCTCCCTCTACCGCTCCCTCGCTCTCGCGCGCTCTGTCTGTCTATCGCGATCGGGCATTAGAAGCGTCGACGTCGGCAGCGAACGAAAATGAAAACCAATAGACAAAACGTACAAAAAAAGCACACTTACACACACACTCACTCGCCAGCGAGCAGCGACGTCATAGTTATGCTTTGGCAGCGACGTCAGCGCCAGCAGAGCCACTAGGCTCGTTTTTTTGTTGCCTTCACCTCTCCTTCTTTCTCTCTCCCTCGCACTCACCACCCACCGCCCCTTTCGCCGCCCACCGCCTGGAGTTCATTGCAATTGCAGTGCAACTGCAACTAAATTCTAGCTGCAACTAAACTTCACTCTCTCCCTCTCCCTCTCTCTCTCGTTCCCTTTTCTAGCTCCATCTCCCTCGCTCCCTTATCTAAGCAGTGCATTCGAATTAGAATTCACACACACGTTGCATATGTTGGGGGCGTGTGGGTGTGTTGGTGTGGACGTTGACCGGCGAGCTTAAGGGAGGGTTCCTACGATGAGGGGAGTGGGGAGGCTGTGGGCGGGGGCGGGGGCAGGGGCACTGCCATTAGGAAAAAGCTTTCTCATTTCCCCCCCAAAAAGCTCCCAAACTTTCAACTCCCATTTTTGTGAAGAGGCGGGCCGACCACCCTTCATCTTTTCTTTTAAGCAAAACTGTGCCATTGCACTTTCCACAAATGGGGGTGCAGGGGGGTCGTGTGGCTTGGGGGGCTTGGGGGTGCGGCAGGAGTCCAGAGAGGGGTTGCTGCGCAAAAGCTCCTGCCCTGCCGCCAAAAAAGAGCGAGCAGCCGTTGCAGTTGCAGCATAGATTGTTGCTTCCTGCTCGCTCTCTCTCGCTCTCCCTCCCTCTCCGTCCCTCTCCGGCAATGGAGTTCTACGATCGGCGGGCAGAAAAGTGGGAGAGAGACGGACAGAGGCGGGCGACAGAGAGGGTGGGAGTGAAAATGTGTGTGGAAAGGTAAAAGTTAATTTGAATTAGAGCAACAGCAGCGACAACCACAGCGGCGGCAGCAACTCGACAATGGACAATGACAGGCGATTGCGCAACGCCGAGAGCAAAAAGCATAGCAACACGGCAAAGCAAAGAAAAGGCAAAGCAGACAACGGTAGTAATGGCAACAACAACACCAACAGCAACATGAGGATCAATTAGTGTTGCACCCAAGTGGGCAAACGGACAAGAAGCACGGTGTTGAAAGGACAAAGGACTAACGGACAAGTTCATAGTTGACTGATAAGGAGAGGCGGTTAAACGGACAAGCAAGGGGACAACGAACAAACGGACAAAGAACATACGGACAACAAACATACGGACAATGAACATACGGACAATGAAGATACGGACAAGAGTTTCGCGGTTAAACGGCAGTAGCAATGTTATGAATTGCGAAATGGCCAAAAAGAAATGCGGCTTATGCCTCGTATTACCCATTTATTTGCTCCTCACTTTTTTGCATTGCACCCACACCAGCATTTCTCTAATGCCCTTTCCATACGTTCGTTGACCATTGTCTGAAAGCACTTTCGATTTCAACTGCTGCCAGCAGCAGCCGCAGCGGCAGCAGCAGCAACATACAATAATTGTTTGGCGCACATTTCATTTCCTTATTGCTCACTGACATTTTGCTCGCACTCACACAGCGCCAGTGGCTTACGACTTTATAATGAGCCACCCAGCAGCGGCAGCGGCAGCGGCAGCAGCAACAAATGTGTTAAGACCTGATTGCAATTGCAGTTGCTGCTGCAAGTTGCAGTGCCAGGAAGCCTTTGGCCAACAGCTTGTAACCCCGTCTCTTTCGCCCCTCTCTTTCTCTTTTCTCGCGCTCTGCTAAAGTGAAAGTTTATTGTTGTTGCTGCCGCTGGGTTCTTGAATCACGGATCGCAGGCCGAAGAGAGACGGCATGCGGAAGTGCAATGCTGCAACTTGCAATTGCAGAGTGACTCGGCTCTCTCTCTAGCTGCGATCGCTCTCCCGAAAGAGACGGCAAGTGCTCGCGAGAGAGAGCGAGGGAGAGCAACTCTGAGATTTATGTTTTTTGCAAGAGGGAAAAGAAAAGCAAGAAAAGCACTCACCGGACCACAAAGCCGGGCCAGGCATAGCTGGTTGTTGTTGTTGTTGTTTGCGTGACGTCTTGGGGACTCCTGTTTTTTGTTGCTTTTGGCTTGCCAACTTTTTTCCTTCAGCCCGACTTTGAACTTTTTGGTTTTTTTTTATTTTTTGCTGCTCTTCTGCGTTTCAGTGGCCCACTACTGCGGGTGGTAATTCACGAGGTAGCCACATTGCTTGCCACACTTGCTCGCAAGTCTAGAACTCACTCCAAAAAAATAAATGTTCTGCCGTTTTTCTCGAGATTTTCTTTGCGCGCCTTAAGAGCTGCGAACCACGAATCACGAATCGAACTGAAGTCGAAGCTGCTGGGCCAAAACTGAAGCCAAAACAAAGCCGTACCGCTGCCGCGTCGCCGTCGCCGTTGGCAGCGCTGCACTTGCTCCCCTCTCACCTTACGCTTTTTCTTTCTTATTTTTTGATTTTTTGGTTTTTCGATTTTTCGATTTTTACTTATGTTACTTCATTTCTTGGCTTTGACTTTTCTTTGATTGTTGCAATTTCCCCCCCTCCTGTTCCGTTGTACTGGGCTGGCTTGTTCGGTCTCGTTGTGCGAATATTACTCATACGCAGTGTGGCGCCCTGGCTGCGACTGCCACTGCTGGCTGACGGATATAACGGAAATGTGCAACTGGCAGCCACCAAAACAGCCGCGTAGCGAAATTGTCAAGCAGACCCAGAGCCCCAGAGCCCCACAGACCCAGAGAACCGAGAACCGAGAACCGAGAACCGAGCACTGTTAACCGAGATATGCGAACTGAGACCCTGAGAACTGAGAACTGAGCACGGCGGAGAGCTCGAAAGAGAGACACTGCTCAAGAAACCCGACTAACACTCTAATCGAAACCGAAACGGCAACAGAAATTGAAAACAAGAGCCCACGAGCTCTGCACAGCAGCAGCAACATCGGCAACATATAGATTGTTATGTGGGTTTTCCTGGCTGCCTTTAAAAGCTTGCTGGCACACTCGGAGAAATTCCTGAAGGCATTGCAGAGCGAAAAGGGTTTAAGTGGTTTGAAGCTGCTTTGTTGTCAGTGTTGTAAAATGGTTTTTTTTGAAACGATTATTTGTGTTGCAGAACAGTGTTTAAATGGTTATGTTCTATTTTGTTGTCAGTGTTGGAAAATGTATTTATTTGTATGTTAATGACATGTTCACTTGGGTTTTAGTCTTTAGGTTTTAAATAGCATAGCTTGACAGCACTGCAAGGTAATTTTAAAATTACAAAATTGAATAGTATGTTTATTTGATTTTTGGATTTAGGGATCTAATTACCAAATAAATGGCAATTTAAATATTTTCCTTCAAAATTCCCATATTAACTTCCAGTTGCTGCGGTTGGTTGTGCTAGTAGTAAAGTTAGACCATCCGATCAGAAAACAAATGTATCCCATCTGCTTTAGAAAAATAGATCAAAGGAAGTGTGGCTGCCTTTTTACCAGTGCTGCTGCTGGGGCAGCTTTGGCCGCTGCGGCTCCTGTTGCTGCTGCTCTTGGCCCACGAGTGGCATCTAACACTGGGGCATCAAGTGCACATGGCCCAGAGCTTTGCCCGCTCTCTCTCTCCGCCTGTCTCTGCCCGTCTCATTTTCTCTCGCCGATTCTCTCCGTGTCTGTGCTCCGCAAATGCTTGCATCATAGCCCATAGGCTCTTCACAATTTGCACTGCACAATTTCTGCAGTTCGCAGTTGCTTAACCGAGGAAAAAGAAGAACAGAAAATAATATGCCACCCCCAGCCCCCGTTTTCACACCCACCCCCCCGAAAAAGCACACCCCCTTTGCAGACGCGCCTGCACGGCATCTAGAGTCAACCAACTTTAGAAGGTCATGTGGACTTAGCGCAGCCGAATATCCTTGGCTGATATTGGAAATGCATATAGCTATATACACTTGTTTGTATATACGCTTGTTTATTTGTTTGGCATTCGTGAATTGCGTGCACTTTCTAGGCAGTGTATTTACAGGAATCGGCTTGGGCCAATTGCCCGACTTCAGGGGTGGTGTTGGGGGAGCACCTTGCTAGCGTCGTCATAGATACCCTGATATCATGTCACTTGTGAGTGCAGCTGGACCCAGTTGGGAGGCATGGCCGGATAACAGATCGCGGGGGAGGCGTAGTACACACATGCACCAGTTGTCCCAACCGTATCCCGGTTATCCTGGCCATCCTCCCTAATGATGTGCACACATGCTCGGCTGCAGTTCCAATGCAGTGCCAATTAGCCAGGAATTTCATGTATTTATATTGGTTCAGCAGAACCGAGATTATTATAAACTAAACCCTTGGCAGCAGCAAGTTGTGAAATAGTTGTGTTCACTTCAGATAAATTTCCATTGTTGTGCAGGTACACCCGAAAAAGTTATGGGAATAGTACAGATTCAAGACAAAATAATACTAAGTCTAGAATTTCGAATTGGGGTGTTATTTTCAAGCCAATTAATTTAATTAAATTTAATGTCTAAATTAATAAAACAAAAGATCTCATTTGCTGACTTTTTTTCGGTGTACTAGCTAGAACTAAATGTACTTTTCAGATCTATAGAGAACGTATGATAAAATAGAGAGGCTTATCAGTGTTTAGAGCAGCTCATTACGGAATTATTTCCACTTCCTTGTACGAGCTCTTAGGATCGTGGCACTGTGCCATATAAGGCCTGCAGCCGGCAGCTCTACCAACTAAGTAACCAACTATCTCTGTCTGAGAGAGTGCGCCTATGTAGAGCTGCATAGAGTACACACTATACTGCCAGTCATCAGGTTCAACAACTTTCACACAAAATCCTTGAACGCCATTTGCATAAAAACCCCAACTGCAAGCCGAGCAGCAACAACAACAGCACGAGGAATATAAATAATAATAATAATAGCAGCAAGAACAACCCCAATAACAGGAGGCGCGAAGCAAACAACGAGATTACGTATACGCCACCACTGCAGGCGAGGAGAAGGAGACGGCAAGAGTGCGGGGGAAAGAGAGGGCACGAGGACTTGGGCAGCAACAAGAGTTTATTTACTTGTAATTCTTTTTTTGAACTATTGAGGGCAAAGTTAATGGCTCTTTACCATTTACCTGGCGCGTTCTTTGATGTTTACCCTGGATACGATTTTGAAAGAAGTCTCTCAACCTTAATACTTCATGTGTTCATCTCATATATGCACCTATTTCACTTATGGAAACTTCTATGGCACCTTTGTTCCGATCTAATTGGACAAACGTATTCTGCGGCAACGAATGTCAAGTGAACACAGAGTTCATGAGAAGCCAAGCGCAGAGCGGGGGATAGAGATGGCGGTGGGGGGACAGAGCGAGAGGGGGCTAGTGAGAAAAGTCTGTCTGGAAAAGTGCAAAATGCTGACAGTATTTTCGCTGTTGTTGTTTGCTTGCCTCTGTTTCACTCGCATAATGTTTCTGGGTCACACATATATTTTTCCCCATATGTACCCGTCGTCGTATCTCCAGTTATACACTGTCGGTGTGCAGGGCGAAGGGGCGACTCGAAAGAGACGCATCGAATTCACCTGTTGTTCCTCCTCCGTTTTGGCCGTAAATCTAAGCCATCTTTGGCAGGCATAAATCTCTCACTCACCTTATAAAACGAAAGTCCAACGCTGCAAAGAAAATGCCTGCGTCATTCCCTCTAAGAACTGCAATTAGAAGGAAAATGAAATTTAGTTAGAACAGAAAACATGTATTGTAATAAGGGTTTTCTTCTCGAAAAGATGTGCGAATATATATTGACTATGTATGGTTGCACATACCTCAAGATACGTTCAACAGATTGTTCTAGTTTCGATTGCGTTTCTTTTGAGTTTAGTAAATTAAATATTATGATAAGGGGTTTTCCATTGAAGAGATATCCGAATATACGTAACCCTTTCGCAACATATGGGTGCACATATCTCCAGATACGTTCGATAGATTGTTCTAGTTTCGATTGTGTTTCTTTCGAGACCGATAGTCTTGCATAATGCAGATATTCTATATGGACTGTCGGGCAAACTGGGTGAGCGTTTGTCGGTCAAGTGAAGTGTTCTATATGGAACCACAGCCATGCAGCGATACCCATTATCTCGGATTTCCCCCAAAGAAGCGCTGCCGGGGGTGTGGGGTGTATCAAATTACCCCTCCCAGTAGCCCCTTTCTCCGACCACTTGTCAAATTCTCATTTCGTTTTAGATTTTCTCATTCTTCTTCTTCGGCATTTATTTTATTTGACTTTTTGTCCGTTCGGTTTTGTTTTTTAGGTCAATTCTGACAGTTGCGCTACAGTAAGTGACAGGCAGGGGGCAACAACAATTGCAGTTGGCCGGGATCGATTTTAGGCGGTCACAATTTGACTGAGCATCGATGATTTTCCACGCCCCCGCATTCGGTTTTCCCTACTTCTGGCGGCCCACCCCCAGAAGCTCCATGGGCTTGATGGTCGACGGGCGCTGGGCCAAGAACTTGAAAACTCGTGTGGGCCGGGATGAATCTATCTATCTATCCGCTCTACATTTCAATTTTTTTCCTCAGATGATTTTAAGAACGGAAATCTCAAAATTAAATAAGTTTGGAAACAAAAACTCTAATTGCAAAGTATTATCTTCTTATTGTTAACAACATTTATATCATTTCAGTACACGTCCCAGACCCAATTCATGGATGGAAACTGCTATAATAGTTGAACCCTGCCACAATAGTCTATGTGTTCCTAATTTGCTAGCTCTGAGGCTCATTAAAAAATGACCATTAATTATACAGATACATTTTAATGGTTCATTAATGGCCCAAAGCTATTCTGTTCTATTTTAAACCTTTTCGAAAACCAATAATCCGAATGCCGCCGATCCCGAATTCCCCCAGAGACATGGGGCCCATCGATCTTTCGCCTGGGAGACTGTGGCAATGTTCGTCATGCTTTCGGCCGGCTCTATTTATGTTTAGCTGGTGACCTATATCAGCGCCGCCCCCCGATCACCCCCCAGGACCCCGGAAGACCCCTATGTTCTGGGGCCCCGTACCGCTCCCTTAATTGCGCACAGGTATGTGCATACATGTGTACATGTGGGGCATTGAAAGATCTTAGTGCCTGCGTCAGTTTCTGTGCCTGTTGGCCCTGCTTTTCGGCGCTGGGCGCACACACACCGAAGAAGAAACGCCCCTCCACCCCCCACTCGAGCGCCCACTATCTCTATCGGGCGACACCTTCAACACATCCCTGGACGCGTATCAAGTTGAAGGTTTATTTTTGTTTACAATCATTTTTTTCGGTTTATTTTGTTGTTGCTGCTTTTTCTAACAATGAGCGGAGCACAAGAACAACACAAACGAAAGCGGCACACGGCTGTTGTACCGCCCGCCCCCTCACCCCGTGCGCCCCTGCCCTGCCCGCCACCCCTTGATCTACGCCCGCACATCCAACAAGTAGGTCGCCAGCATTTCGAAATAGAGGAAAAAAGTTGTTTCCACTTTTTCCTCTCTCTCCTCCGCCCCCACCGCCAATCACCACTGAAAAATTTGGTTCTTTCGGCTTTATCTTATCGGTAGTCATCGGTTTTCGAGTTCTATCCCCAAGACCCCCTCCCCCACCAGCCTAAAGGGGAAAAAATAACAATGTTTAAACAAAAAATTATTTCTTCGTTTTTTCCGTGTGTGTTTGTTCATATTCTTCGCACCCGGCGTAAAACATCAACAGAGAAAGAAGAAAATAAAGAAAGCGGCAAGGGGCCGAAAGACGAACTGAGAATTCCCTACAACACACTTTTAAGGAAGGTAAAACTCTTTAAATGTCACCCGAAACTTAATTAAGACCTAATTTCCTTCCATTTCGATATTTAATATAATAATAATAGAATGGTACATGATAAAAGGGTACATGGTAATATTATGATCCGTATATATAATATCATCATAACGTGGATCATGGCAAAAAGGTACGAGGTACTATAATAATATTATGGTACATGAAAAATAGGTACATGGTAACGTAGTGACCTGCAGCTCGTACTCCCGATCGGTGGAGAGTGTATATCGCCACAGTGTATCCCCACACAGACGCACACCCGCACGCACCAAATAATAATACATATTTTTCAGCGATAGAGGGAAATAACAAAGTGTATACTTATAGACAAATAAGTACCAACACAGGCACACACTGCGCTCGGAATCTGGGTCAAACTTTTTTACGTGTATTTGCGTAGCTATCTCTACGCGTTCTTCGCTCTTCGGTCTACAGTCCGCGTCTACTCCCCGCTATTATTAACTATAATTGCTCGAGAGTCTTTCCAATTCGGAGGAGAACTTTACTTTAAGTTTTCACTCGCCGCTCAGGTACTCGGCTAGATTGGCATCTGTGAAATACATCTGCGACGGTTACAGTTTTGACACTTGAACCCAGCGTTCTATTGTTTATAGTCCCCTGTACTAGCTTAGTGAATGTATCTGATAGATGTTGTTCTCTTCCACAAGGCACTTTGTATTTGCCTCTGGTCAAGGCTAAAACGCCTCTAGGCAGCAGAGTCAATGTTGGGCAAACGCTGCTGGAATATATCTCCAGTATAGTTTATACATCATAGCACATACAATACTCCGGCACACTTAGACGCACTGCGATCTGCGTTGTTATTTGTATCTTGAACTGCGCATAACGGAACTACTCGCAGCGACAGCAACAACTGCAAGAATAGGAACCATAACCATATCTTACGATAGCCGATCGATAGTTTATAGAGCTCTCCAAGAGTTAGTCGGGGTATATCGGACGGATATTCCAGTGTATTTTGTGGTATATCTAATATTAGAGGAATAACAAATTTAGATGCTTTTTTCATTGATTATATTTCTCCAAGCTCGTAATACTCGTAATACTATTATTGAAGAGTACCCTTGCTTCGAGCATGTAGCCCAAAGCCCAGTCTGCTAATGGGAAAAGCTCGCTTCAGACACGCTTCTCCGTATGCATTTTTACTTGGGTTTTTATGGATTGCCCCGCGTGGCAGGTAGATACTCGGTGAATACCTGGAAACTGCAAGTGATCCGACGGCCAGCGGAGCGTATGCGCAATGCAATGTCGGTGGCTGCTGCTCAAGGATAACTGCTGTCGCCGATATGCCGTGACATATGCGCCAAGAATGCGCCATAAAAAGTGCAATCGACTGCCGAGAACCGAGAACGGCCGGCGATCGTATGGGATCGTATTGAATCGGTTTCGCATCGGATCGGATCGGGGGAGTAGATATATGGGGGGCCGTACGAATAGCTGAGCGCCGGGGACGACGGGGCGATTCGGGGCCAGACTAATGCTAATGCAATTAACGGTAGTTTATGCTAATTTCAGCATTGAACTTAACATCGAGCCGGAGAGCCGCAAGACCGAGGGGCAAGGGGTGTATCTGTCGGAGTGGGAAACTGATATTTACGGCGGGAATGCCAGACAGGTAGTCAAAAGTCGCCCGAGAACAGCTGGCGAAAGGCAAGCCTCTGGGTGCACAGAAAGAAGTAGAGCCCCAGCTCTATAACCGCATCGCAAAATATAATTTGATGTGGTATAAGAAGATTTAATATAGGTTCAACATAGATCTTTAACATTAAACATCCATCCTATCAACTAATACTTTTAGGATTAAATAACTTATTATTATAGGATGGGTGCACAGAAAGAAGTATAGAATACCAGTTCTATAACGAAGTCATCTTTATCATTAAACACGCATCCTATCAACAGTATACCTTTATGGGAAAGGGACTAGATGACATACAATTATTTGATATGAAACAATATTATATGACACAGGATATGATATAATAGAGATATTTATTATTATTTAAATGATATAATATTATATGATATATGACATGATATAAGATGCACTTAATATAGATATTTTTTGACCGTGTACGATCGTGGCTGCAATTATGACTTTATGGGCACGGTTGGGTAGTAACTATGGCCTAGACCTAGCCAGGCAAATCCCCGCCAGAATTTCAACTTGCTTCGCCTCGAATCTTGATCTTGATCTGGTTCCTGCTTATCTGTTCCCTTTTTTGTGTTCGACTGCTGTGCGTTGGCCTTCGGCTGGTGAATGGGGTCAAAACGGGGAGGATGGAAGCGGTTATGTGCCTCGAGGTTTTCCTTAACTTTATTCGTTTTCCCAAGATGGCCTGAGATTGGGTCTTTGTTTTTAATTTTACTTAGATCACTCAAAATTTTCATGGCTGTATTATGCTATCGAATCCTTGGCATTTAAGGCTTTACTGCCAAATTAACATTTTACCATTCAAGAAAAATACGCATTTTGCCCCAATCGAAATCGTTTAGTGCAACACAATGGTCTTATAACGATGCCTCGCGACCTTTTACGAAATAATATCTTAATCTATGATACGACTGTATTTCTCGCAAATTCCTGTTTAATTTTGTTTGATTGCCCTCAATTTTGTTAAAACTGTTGCTCGTTTATTACTCATACGCCGTGTATTGCAAATACTTTTTTCCAACTTTTAAGCAGGTGTAATTCATTCAGCTCCTTTGCCGCAATTATATTTCGACCCAGAATTTGTGAAATGGATCTGTTTTCAGTGGATATACAATAAAAATAAAATGTTCCCAGTGAAAATGTGATTTGCAGGGACTGCCCTCATTAACTTATTAACTAGATTCATCCAATAAATATCAATTAATTTGACTATTTCTGCTCAAAATAATTTGAAATAAGTAGTGTGGAGAAAGCCACTTAGCATAGGCTAATGAAATATAATCCATTCACATGGAGCACATACGTATACAGGATGTTTGCTCCTCCCTGCGTGGCATGAACTTTACAATTTGGCAAGGACATGCTGTTGCAAGGGGGAGGGGAGATGAAAGGGAGGTGGCTAGGTGCCTGGGAGGCTGGGAGGCTGCAGCCGCATCAGCAGTTGGTTGGGCGGGAGGGCAGGGTCGGGGCCGAGAGCAGAATCCGTTCAAATTTATAGATTGAACTTGCACTTGGGCGCAAAACAAACACACACATATACACGCAGCTGCAGATGCAGCAGCGGAAGTGGCCGAAGGGGGGGAAGTGGGCCCGAGTGGGTGGTTCCGGGTGGTTTCGGGTGGCTCGCTGGCAAGGTGACGCGACTGTGCAGCGCCTGCACAAGCGACAATCGACTGGGGTAGGTCAGGCCAGGAAAAGCTCGCTGCCAACTGACCTGCCCCAACGATTCGAGCGATGTCCAAGTTTTCGGCTGTATTTGCCACTGCGCAGGTGCCGCACCACAGCCACCCACTTGCCACCCCCTTTTGTGCAGGCCATTCCAAGGCAACACGTAAGCAGAAGGTTCAACGCACCGCCAAGGACATCGATACGCTCCGACAATGCCTGCTGCACATGACAGCCCAGCCGAGTCGGGTCCTGGACAAACTCGTCCATGCCATTTATACCACTGCATATGAATACACATATATGCTGTGCCATATGCCAAACGGCTGCACATGTGATTACGCTGCTGGCGTAAGTGTGTCACTGGCATTGACAGGCCCCAGGTCTCGAAATCCAACAACAACAGCTACCCAGTGCCCCTCCCCTGGGGCAAAGCCAGGAAAACACATCTGCCCACCCAATCCCGCCCCCATCTCGGAGGCGGAAGTCGCAGCTCCAGCCGCCAATCTCCAGTATCCCATAGCCAGACTCCAGTCTCCCGTCTCCAGGTGAAAGGAAGTCTGGCCGAGACCGGTCCACCATCCACATCCACGTCCACATATACGATCCAATGAGGAGGCTGGCGCGGATTAAAGAAAACCATGCCTGCATCACTGTTTGCTCGTGGGCGAAGATGGGAGTCGTGATCAAATCTACCTTTGTTAAACTCCCCACCAGTTGGAAGATATGCAAAAGAAACGTTTCGAATTACCCTCCAGCCTGGAGTATCTAATTTCTATTTCGTATGAGAAATATCACGAATCCTTAAGGAAATGTTACATTTTAAAAATGATTACGATTGATTGTTTAATAGTTCAATAAAAATAGAAATTGTTACCCATAGAAGTTGTTTCAAGTTGGTAATTCAAAACAGGAAAAATCCAATAAAACATCCTGAAAAACAAATATATTTTATACTTAAAATAACAATAGATTTATCGAAATAATCGATTAACCTTAAAGGAAAGGTTAATCGATTATTTCGATTCGTATTCTATTTCGATTCATGACCGACTTCATGACCGTTTCAAAAATCAAGAAAGTCTTATCATGGCCAAAAGGAAAACCCATAAGACAGCCTATATTATCCCTAAAACGACAACGGATTTATCGAATGAATCGATTAACCACTCCGTGAATCAAATCAATTCGTATTCAATTTCTATTCATCGCCGTTTTATGCTTTTTGCATGGGCGAACTTCGGAGTGTTTCCGATACTCGCATTTTCGCCTCTTTCTCGCCTCTTTTTGTGGGGGTGTGCAGATACAGGCACACAGATACTCCCCGCCCACACACCCACACATGCACAATGGGCTTTGATCGTTGTCGTTTGAATTTGTCGTGCGTTGAATTCAAGCGCCAAGTGAAAGTTGTTCAAATGTTTATTATGATTTTTGCCGTACTTGCTGTTGCTGTTGTTGTTGCTGCCATTGCTGCAATTCGCTTTGGTTTATTTTTCCTACTTAGTTTTGTTTTTGCTGTTACACACTGGCCAGGGCGTCGTGTATGTGTGTTCCACGATGAACCCCACGATGGGCGCACTCATTATTGGCCATATAATTCATTTGGGAGGCGGAAAGGAATCAAATCCCTACTTAACAGCGCGGCAACACTGCCCTTGTTGTTGCTGTCGCTTTTTTACCATTTTTTACCCATTGCCATGGTCACTTTGTGTATAACTTTATTTTTATTCGCTGCCTTTTGGCTGTTGTTGTTGCCCTCTGCTCGGCTGTCTCGCATTTTAAAAATGTAATTGTTAAAATGCAAACAGCAAAAATAATAAAACTTACGCTCGGCCCACCGTTTTTTGCACTTTTTTCCTCACTTTCTCCCTTTGTGCACGCTTTTGACATTTTAATTGCTTTTTGCCCATTATCCGGAGGGGGGAGCGCGGGTTTTGGTACAGGGGGTTACGAGTACAACAACAAAACACAAAGAGATCCCCCGAAGACAAAGACCCCAGCCCAACCTCCTGCTGAAAAGTGAAAAAACTGAAACACTCCCGAAAACTCGCCCTCAAAAGCGAAAAAACAGCGAAAATCCAATTGAATATCACAGCAATTTCTGCCAAAAAAATCGTTTCACCTCCAGCAAAGTTCATTGACTCGCAGGGAGGGCCAAATAACGCAGGGGGATGATGAGTTGTCACATGGGACCGGCTCTTTTCGGGCCTCCTCTTTTTTCTCGCTTTTTAGAGCCAGCGGAGATTATGTAACATTTACCCACTAACGCTCAAAGCAGCAGGAAACCTAGAAAAACGAAGCCAGCAAACGAAAACGAAATGAAAATGGGAAAACATCACGAAGTTTATGCTGCATCGATGAGAGGACAACCGGAAGGCGGGGGAAGATAGCTGCACTCGAAAAAAATCACAGCTAAAACAGTCAAAAATTGAGATGAATAAGAAGAGAAAAAAATAAATAAGTAGTATTATATGTTTTGAGGAATAATAGTTATTAGGTAATATTAAGTTTATTAATTGTCATTGTCATTACACAGATCCTATGATATACATTATAACCTTTATTTTATTATTGTTACAATGTGTACTTAAATGCATATACTCATTTTTCCTGTAGGTCATACCACATAATTATATGACATAATGTCTATTTCTGAATTTCTCCAAGTGTCAATTGCAAGTCCTCGACACCGAGCTGCAAGACTTCAGTCTCAAGTCCCAGGTCCCAAACTCCAGCTGCTACAGCGATTTCCCAATGTCCAACGCTAAGGCAGCCCCCCGACAACCCCCAGCGCCCCTCGCCGCCCATTGTTGGACATCATTCGCTTCCTTGTATGACATAACAATCGCCTAACCCAGGCCAACTGGTGGGCAGAAAGCGGGGAGCGTGGAAACGAAGGCGATCTTTACCTCCACGAACAGAGCGAGGTGTAGCCCACCACCGTGCCTCTAGCCCCCACCGACTGGGCCAGTGTTTGTGCCACATTCCAGTTTTTTGCCAGCTTTTGGCTGGAAAATCCCGTTTTTCCCATTCACTGATTCGATCAGGCGTCGTAATGAAAAACCAAAAGGAAAGACAAAGAAACCATGAGGGGGGAAATGGGCGCTGCATTAAGGCCGAAGGCCTGTATACTCTACGAATCTTAGGTGAAAGTAACACCAGAAATAGCAATACTCTTCGATCAATTATAGAAGATCAAAGACTTTTTCAACCTATATTCAGTAAAGCAAAGTTACGAACTTATTATAACGTTTTTCTTTCCTAACTTGAAAATAGTATTTTTCTAATAATTCTGATTATACTCATAATCTAGATATAGATTATACTTATAAATTCTTATATGAAACTAAAGATAACATCAAATAAAATATTTGAATAATTGCCTAGCTTTCCACGTATTTCCACTGTGAACCCTTTGAAATCTGCTCTTATGCACGGCTCTTCCCTGAGATCGCTAAGCGATGATGCCGCTTTAATGATCCCACATCCCATGATTAATTCAGTACAAAACTATTTCCGAACCATGACCAAGTCAACAATTGGTCGAGTGGGCTTCGCTTTTTTTGCGCCGCCTGGCAAAGAGTATAATGTGAAAATGAAAACCAGCAAACTGGCAAACTAACAATGCCAACTGCAATTGCAAAAGCAAAAGCACATTGCAACGTTGCACCAAAGTCATCGTCATCGTTCGCGGCAACGGCAACTGCGAATTGCGAGTTTTACTTTCGTTTTTCCTCACGTAACAGCAGCAAAAGGAAAATGGTGTTAGCAGGCAATGTTACCGTTACAAGCCAATAGAAAAGCGACGGGAAAGCGGGGCAAAAGCGGGGAAAAGCGGGGAAAAGCGGCGGAAAAGCGGCTGAAAAGCAGGAGTTGCAACTGTTGCATGGCGATCAAATTCGAATGCTTGCCAGTCAACGAAGCAGGAAGCGCCACGATCAGCACTCCCCGCGGCAACCCACCTCCCCCGTGGCTTTTCCATGCCACAAAAGGCAGCGGAATATGGGGAAAAGCGTGGGGGGTGGAACTCCACGAGGGGCACCAACAGACACAGTCGCAAATACGTAAATTGATGCCATGGATCGAAGATAGCTCGCTGCAATCTCATTTTCGCATTTCCTCAATCGTGCTGGGCCAATTAAAATGACTTTACCACCTGGGAACATCCCGTGGTTATTTATGGAAAATAGTCTTAAACCTCTTAAAATATTTGCTAATTTGGGGTAGCCCCCGAGAAATATTAACATTTTTAATGGGAGTACGGATAAAAAACAAACGTTCTGCAAGAAAATGCTCTTAAATAATATATTTACAAATTTCTGTATCTTCCTGCATCTTTCTGTTCTTACAGATTCATTCATCTGACAGCAATATTGTTTTTAAGAATTTATAAATAAAAATAAATAATAAGAGAAACTCTAACATTTGTGATATTAGCAATTTCATATTACATTCATATTGCATAATTAAAAAAGTAGGCTTATTAATAAAACCACTTGTCAAAACCATACCTGCACACTAATCTTCACATTTGTAATCATCAAATTCCCAGAATTCTTATCCTTCCTTCACAATTTAATCTTACTGGATAACTAAAATTGATTAAGGTTAAAGGGTTTTGTTAAAAATATAACCAATTAGTAATTCTAACCAACTGTTTATTAACCCGTCAACCTTTATCTTAAAAATATACTTCATATGTAGTTTTAATAAAATATTATTTTAAATAATACACATACATATACACTTCCAAAAGCCTGCTGAGAACCCAACACCCCCTCTACTGCCTGCAAACGCCCCAGAGGTCTAGGGCTCCCAAAGTCGATGCTAATCATGGACACCTAGCCCGGATCGCAGCCAGGCAGCTGCCTGCCGACGTAATCACCTTGTGAGCCAAGTTGGCCAAGAGTCCCGGCCGATCTGCGGGCTGAAAAGGCGAAAAACCGAGAAAACTGCACCAGACAACGAGCATCGTTAACATTTGGCTTGGCACAGGGAGGAAAATGCGAAACCCGTTTTCCGCCGAAAGCAAGGCAAAACAAAAATTAAGTCACCGGCAAAAAAGCTGGCAAAAGCAAAGGCAGCAGCATAGTGCAACTGGAATCGCAAAGAGGGAGCTGGGGCAGTCGATTACTTCATCGCCGCGAACAGAGAGAAAGTGGCAGGAAAACGTTGCATTCGCTGAAAAAAAATGAAGAAAAATAGAGAAAAACTGCAAGCGACGATCGGTTAGATGGCGTGTTAGTCGTACCCTCCCTGCACACCCCACGTAACCATTTCCCCATTTCCCATTGCGGCCAGCGTTTGTTGCAACTTCAGCCATGATTATGTGGCATTAACTTTTGGGTTACGCAACCAGCCCATGCGGCAATGCAATGGAAATTGCAAATCATATGATGCACCCCCTCTGCCCCTGCCCCTGCCCCTGCCCCTGCCCCGTGCCACACCGCAAAATGTGTTGCGCAAATGGAGTCAGGCAAGAAAACGAGCTGTGGAAAAACGACTGCGGCGGGAAAACAAGGAAAACAACATCGACGACAAGATAGCAGGGAGGTGGGGCCCGAGGGGGGGAGGGCATTGGGTGACGGCGATCGTCGTCGTTGAACGTGAAAAGCGGAAAACTTTTGCAGCAGCTCTTGTGGCACATAAAACATTCGACGCGAAAGGAAAATTATATGCCGACAGAAGAGAGAAAAATGAGACGAGAAACCCACGGGCACCCGAGTGGAGGCAGGCAGATTCTGCATGGATTTCCTGGATTTCCCACGAAAAGGTAAGGCTGTAAGGAATAATGTAGGAGAAAACCGAAACTAGTACTTTTACTTGGAAAAATGGTTTTCCAAATATTAAGAGATCACATCTATCATACGCAGTGTGGTCCATTGTTGCATTTGTTTTTTGATGCTTCAATTTTAATTGACCTTGTTTAGATCAAAAGGTGGTTTATGTATGTAGGTTATGTATTTATTGCGAACGAACACTAGAAGTTTCTTCGAAAGTGGCTTTCCAAATATCAGTGAATCATATCTATCATACGCAGTGTGGTACGTTGTTTAATTTGCTTCTTGATATTTGAAAGTAGTTCTTATTTTTAGGGTTAAAAATTGTTTAGGTATGTTGGATTATGTACTTATTGCCAACGAACCACTAGAAGTTTCTCAGAAAGTGGTTAGCTTTTGGTGCAACTTGTCGTATGAGTAATTTTAAATTGAAAGGCTCCAATTCGAAATACAACTAATATGACTTAAAATTTGGTGTTTCTATGAATGTTAAAATAAATATAAAGGTAACAGATAAAGGAAATGAAATTTGAGACTTTTTTTTAGCATAAATTTAGCATTTTAAAGACTTTTTGACTTGTAGGTAAAATACAAGAAATGGTAGTTACGTATGTATGTAAATATATAGAATATATACATATATAAAAATATCTGATAGATAAAAGATATATAGGATATAGATACGGTATCCACCAGATGGTGGGCAAAACGGCCTTCATAGACTCACCTGTATAATGTGATCCTGCTGAACTTTGTCCTTCCTCCGCCTGGCATGTCTGCAACGAGAGCGAAAGAGACGCACAGCTGTATTGAAATGCATGTTTACGTGCCATATGCAGTTAGTCCCCTCTCCCTGTCCCTCTCACTCTCCCACCCACCCTGCCACCATTTTTTTCTTCTTTTTTCTAGAATTGCATTTCACTCTTGATTTCGTTTTTCGTGCAGGAAGAAGAAGCAGCCCAGCTGGCTTGCAGTGCATAGGAGAGCAATAGAGAGAGCGGGAGAGAGAGCCGGAGAGTGACAATCTGTAAAAGCTCTGCAAATGCAGCGCTGCTGACGTTGCTTGGGTTATTCAATAGAGCCGTGTGTGTGTGCGTGTGTTTGTGTGATATCTGCCGCCATCGCAACAAAAACAAAAACAAGAAAAACAAACAGCAAGCACATGGGGCTTTGCCATGGTATTGTACGTTGCCTATTGCCACTGCAACGGCTGAAACGACCTCCTACAGGTCTTTGACCCACTGGTGAGCGCGGCCCCCCTATCTCTCTCTCTCTCTCTCTCTGCTGTCGCAGCCCCCCACCCCCCTTGTGGGGTCCCTTTCTGGCGTTCAGCTTTTCATTTGCACGTTGTTATTATTTCCCTCAGCTGTTGTTGCTTTTTATGCCATGCTATTGGCTCCGCTCTCTTCCCTCTTTCTCCTCCGCTCCCTCCTTTCCACCTCTTATCCGTATATGCACGGCATGCTGCTCTCCACTTGCATTTTCTATTGATGTGTCTTTTTCGGGCTTTTCTTCGCTTTTCAGGCACAAATTCCTGGGATTTTCGGTTTTCGGTTTTCCATGTGTGGAAAATGGCTTTTGGCCGAGTGGTTGGGTGGTCCGCTGGCCATCTGTGGGATCCTCGGGCTTCTCCGGTTTCCTGCGGTGGTGCTCCCGCTTCCGGTTTCCCCTATTTCTGGGTTCTTATGGGACTCTTCTTACGTGGTATTTTTTAGTTCATCACGTTTTCCTGCCTATATGCATAAGTATTTTTATGGAAGTATTCCTTTTTACTACTTTTTGGTATATATTATATTATTATATTATCAATAAGAAAATAATGTTAATACTCAAACATTTAGGGAGCTTGTTTTCTTCTTTAATTAGAGCAAATGCATACTTCATTTATTTAGGTATAATCCCATTTTTTACTTGTATCTGAATACCCACACCTGATCTTTCCTAATCAGTACCTCTAAGTACTGAGTTTGAGGTAAGCATGTAACCTATGTTCCGTCCATTGTTCAAGATTTTCTTTCCTTATTAACTATTTTTTTAATTGTGTATTTGTTCTTCTTATTTCTTCAATATTGAATCCTGCCTTTTATTTATTGTCGCGTCGGGATCTGGGTTAGTTTGCACAGCCAGCTGGTTCCTTCTTCCGTCTTCTGCAGGCTCCTGCTTTGTGTCAGCCCGCCTTTCTTCGCCTTTTTCCGCTTTCTTTGGCCTGTTTGCTCTTCTGAATTAGCCCCCTCCCCAGGCGACCATAAAGCAGTGCCGCATTCTTCCTGGTTGCCTGTTTGCCCCATCGTTGTTGGCCTAACCCCCTCCCCCGCAAGCCCTTCAAGCCAGGAGGTGATTGGGGTAAATGGCCAGGTGGGTCACACTTAGCCCCTCCCCCACTCCCCCACTCCCCCACTCCGCCCCTTCAGAGAGGGTTAAGCGCCGGTCGTGGGTGTCAGGTGAGGGAGCAGGTGAAGCACGTTGACTTGTCTCGGCCATTTGAAACTGGCGCAGCCTTCGACCATGTAACCACTTCAGCTGATAGGACACACACCACACACTCGCTGTGTGGAGGCAGAGGAGCAGAGAGAGACGGACAGAGGGAGCCGTTGGACGGCGGTAGAGACGGCGATAGAGATAGCCATAGCTATAGCGACAAATCACCGCATTGCTCTATAAACTTTTAACCCAATTCTTGTGCCTTATTTACACAGACGGCGATGACTTTATTTTCATGCCCTCCTCTTTCTTGTGGCCACTTCGTCGGCCGCTTCCCCTGCCCATTTTCCGCTTTTCCGCTTCGTTTTCCCCCCTCTGAAAATAGTTTTGGCGCTTGTTATTTATGTGGCCCGATGCAGTTCGAAGTGCTTTTCTTTCTCCATTAATTTTGTATTTTTAACTGCAGCCCAAACGAGAAAAGAACAAGAAGCCGGAGATCGGTGCGGCCAAGGGAATAGAAACCAGGGGCAGAGGAACACTGACATTTTGCGGATGAAAAATTATGAAAGAGGAAAAGAGCTTACAAATGGCAAAGGAAATAAAAACCAGTGGAAAATGTAAGCTCCTTAACGTCTTTGTAATATATGGCAAAATCTTGCAGTGGGAAACATGGAAGACTCAATAAATCATTTTAAATACAAGCCCATATGTCAAGTTCCTTGGAGTGCTTATCAAAGGAAAATGGAAAATAAAAAACTAATTAGCGTGCACTAGAACCGCGACTGGATCGCACTCTTTAAGGGGGAGGCTAGACTTTGAAAAAGAAAATAAAAAAATTGATTAAAAATACAATTTTACTTACATTTTGCCTTACATTTTTCTTTTTAGCTATAGAGGAATAATAGCTCCATTGCACTCCAACTCCATCTCAAAGTTCGTTACTCTTCGCCTAGTCGTTCCTATGCCCTTTCCTTCCTTATCGGTTCATATCGTTTTTCAAATTCTACAGAAGAATCGTAAAGCTCAAGTGCACATACAGTGTACACAAGTAAGCCCACCATGACACGCTAAAACTTGGAACTTGCTATTGGGAAAACCCCTGAGTCTTGTGATACCTCTTTTTTACTTTTACCCATGTTTTTCGATCAGTGCAAACGGAAACTTAGGCACTGAATGTTCTTAGTTCAATGTTAAAACATTCATGCTCCGTGGTGGCTACCAACTATTGGGTATCGTGCTTTGTAATTCCGGGCTCTGCGCCTGCAGGGTATCATTAGTTCGGCGTGTAATGCATTTTTCATGTGCGATTAGGGGTGGGGTGCGTGCTGTTGGTATTTGTTTAGTGTGCGTGTGTGCGTCTGGGGCCTGCATTGCACTGCGTTGCATTGCCCTCCGTCTGCAAGTGCAGCAACACAAGCCACTGGCAGCAACTGCAACTGTCGAGTGCCGACTACTGCCCTATATTCAAGGCAACGACTCTGAGATAAGCACACACACTCACACCAGGGGTGGGGCAGCAGGCAGAGGGTGGGTGGGTGTTGCAATGCAACTGCCACTGCCATTCAACTGGCAGACACTTCTGTGGGGCATCCAAATGTTGGGGGCAGAGCACACACACATGTGCGGCAAAAAATGGTGCTTTCAAGTTCCAGACTCTGGTTCCTGCACACCACGGCGTGTGTGTGCCCACATGTCTGTGTTTGTGCGGACGTGGGTGTATTTGTGTAGACATTCTAAGCGGTCATAGTCCCAGTAAACTTTCGCTGGCTATGCACCCAGGGGCTGGGAGAGGGGAGCACCGGGAAGCGAAGTGAAGCAGTGCCGCAATGAGCAAACAGAAACCCAATAAATGGCTACAATGCTAAATATGCAGACACCATGTGGTGGCAACTCTATAAAGCATACACACACGCGCGGGGGGGAGGGCAACCCACTGGGCTAATGTCTACCACATGTGGGTGGTAACTCTGGGGCAAGGACTGGCAACGCCACATGTAGCGACAACACTGGCAACTTGCTTCAAAGCAAAAGCAATTCTACCCTGTTTGCCCACTGCCAACTATTGCTTCCGCAAATTTGGGCGGGAGAAGTAATAAACGGGCAATGCACAACTCCACTTTCTTCTGCCAGGAGGCAGAACTCGTGGCAAGCAGACTCCATGCGGTGGCAACTCTATAAAGCACTTTACTGTGGCCTACCAATTACTGCAACAACTGCAAAGCACGGTTTGTCAGGCCCCACTGCCAAAATCAAATTGATACCGGGGCAAGTGAAATTTTCACCTCCATCTCTCCAACTGTAATAGAACATATTGCAATAGTGCGGCACGAACGGACACCATGGGGAGGCAGTACCACTTAAAGAGCCCTCGGGCAAAGTGCTGGCCATATGGCAACTCCCATGAAGAGTGTAAGGAACTCCCAATGTGGGAATGACATAAATGCAAGACGAAATTGTGGAAGCCCGAAGAAATATCAGAATTCAGACCTAGGTAACAGATGGTGCCCAGCCGAAGAAAAGAATCGGAAACTTTCCTCGCTCTGATCTCGGCTTCCCTCTTTCTCGCTCTGTCTGCTGTCTGCTGTCTGCTGTGGTGACGCATTAAATTTCACCTAAACTTGAATTGAAAATTTTCATGATCAACGGCCATGATGGGGCCCCGAAAAAACCAAGAAGCAACAAAAAGGGAGACTCATCCGCTCAGTAATCAAGCTGAGGCATCTGCAGGCGCAGGGACGGCGTCTGCGAGGGGTGTTGGTTTTCGGGGCACGGGGGCTATTTAACTGCGATGGCAACAATAACACACACGCACACACACACACACACACACGCACACACACACACACACACACACACACACACCTCCCCCCTCAGTTTTTTGGAGTAAAAGTGAACGGGCAAGTTCAAGTTTATTTTCTGGAGAACAACAACGCACGGAAATTAAGCTAGCCGAAAAAATAAGAAACACACAAAGGGCGTCAGAATGTCGAAAAAGGGGGGCCAGAAAGAGAAAGGGAGAAAGCGAGCGAGGGCGACAGCACCAGCGATAACCATGGGTCGAGGGGGTCGGGAGGCGAGAGAGAAAAGGGGGGCCAAGGTGTGGCAAGTCATGATCGTGTGAGTGTGAGTGTGTGAGTGTGTGCGTGTGTGAGTTTGGGCTTGACCCCCGAAAAAACAAAAAACGAGACGATGCCGATGCCGATGCCGGAGATGTTTGAACTGTAACTGTAACCGGTTTTTGCGTCTCGTTGGTGGGCTGGGTGGAGCAGGGGTGGGTGTCGGGGGGCGCACTTACCACCATCATGCGGGGCTCTCTTGTCTCTGAGGAAAGCCGTCATACGACAGACTGTCTGCGAGGACAGTCAACTGCCGAGTACTCTATTTAAATATTAAAGTGCCGACACGGATTGGGATGCGCCACGTGCTGTGGACGAGGATCTAGTCCTACCACTTCCTCTCAATAATTGATAATACCAAAGGAAAAGTTTTTGCCAGAGAAAACAATGGGAAACCCTTTCTTCGTTGGCCTAGTATGGCAATAGTACAGCTAGCCATTTCCTTGGATCGTTTTTTCATCATAATTCGCTAGGATTGCATTGTATTTCCCAAAAAGATTGGCTACGTATTCCTCGAAAGTGGTTCCATTCCAGACGATGGGCTACGTATAATTCTAAGACTTGTCCGAAAGAGTATGCAGATCTTGACTCGACCCCCTTCTTTCGCCGGCCCCATCCCATCTCTTTCCCTTGACATTTCGGCCGCCTACCAGTTTTGGGTAGGCCCGATGCTTGCCCCGTTGTTGTTGCAAAAAGGGCGACTAGTTCGTGTTGTTGGCCATTAAGCGTTCGTTGACACCGTCGAACGTAACTGGTCAAAAGCGTTTCCAACCGAAAGTGGAAGATCTTCCCAGCGGTTGCTTCTTTTCTGGCAGCAATTGCAGGGCCGTAATCGATTCGCTGATTAGCGCCAGGCAGTTAACTGGGATCGTTAACTGCACGGCAATTATTCAGTGCCCCCCCATAAAGTGACTCTAAGTCACATTTTAATTCACCGGTCACTTCGCTGCCCACAAGTGTGTGCACTTTCTACAGGGTTCTTTTCATAATATCTGGAATAGGATTGAGTGTTGATTTATATTTTTAAGAATTTTAGGAGTTGATTTGTATTTTAAGGAACAAGACTATGCGACCTTTTGGCTTGTAAGCCGTTTAATTGAAGCCCCTTTGCCGAGTGGTTTTGCAGGCTCTGATGAGTATTCATTTCGTTTTGGTAAGTACAGTACCAGTACTACAGAAAAGCCTTTTAGCCGTCTGAGTTTCAACGTAATTGATGTGAAAGTGAAATTTTGTCGGGTTTGTTTTTGGCTTATTTTGTTCGTCGCTTTACTTTTCACTCTTTTCTTTTTCGGCTTTTCGGACAGGGGTCAAAATCTGACGGTCATTACGAGTTGACCATAACCTTAAGTTTTTTTCCCCTTTTTCGGGGGGTACGGGGAGAGAGCGGGGCGGAGTGAGATCGCAGCTGTTTCATGGGAGGCTGATCAGTGGGAAGAGAGGAGTGATAAAGAAGGGGAAGAACACGTGAGGAAGCAGCAACAGAAACCGAAACAGAAGCTGAGGCACAGGCAGAGAGCAGAGAGCAGAGAAAAAGTGGCGGCAGAACGGCAGCGCAGTCGCAGTCGCGGTCGAAGCCGGCGTCAACGCAACGGGTTCAATGGCTGACCCAATTTTTCAGGCACAGAAGCGTGAAAGAGAGGGGGCGGAGAGCGGGGCGGCGGGGCGGCGGGAGCGAGAGAAGTGGAGTCATCAAAACGAACGGGAATCGTGTAGTGTTGCGTTGTGAAAGCCAACAGAGGGAGATGGCTGTAGAGCGGCTGAGCAGAACGCAGTATAATGCAAGTTCACTGAGCGATCGCCCCATCTCGCTCTCTCCTTGCCGCTTTCGTTGCTTCTTTCTAACAGTGTGTGCGTTGTTGCTGTTGTTGATTGGCATTCCATGTTGATGTTGCTGTTGCTGTTGCTGTAGTTGTCGTTGTGGTTGTCGTTGCTGTTGTGGGATTTGTTCATGCGCAAACAGTTCGTTGTTACTTTTATGTAATTTCTTTTCATTTCATTTCACTTCGTTTCTGTATTTCTTTCTTCCTCTATGGTACTTGCCCTTTTCTACCATTCACTTTCTTTGAAAGCGAAAGAGGCAAAAATAATCAGAGTTATATACTACATACGTATAAAAAATATAAAGTATTACCCATGGCAAAGATCTGTTGAGATCACAAAAGCTTCAGAAGACATATCGCAGCGATTACGCGAAAGTGTATTGAACTTTCGATTTCGCCCACATGCATTGGTGCTGGTATTTGAGTCAGTGGCGCCCAAACAACCCACGATATTACCGGTCCGATCCCCAAAAACCCCAAGCAGTTCATGAGAAAATCCAACGTGCCACAAAAATAGCTAGAACAGCTGTACAGAGAAATGTAGAAATTAGTGGAGTGATATGGGGAGGCCTTAACTTGAGTAGGCACGAACCATAAGTACCCTATATGAAAACACAAATTCTATTTACAACCGTAGAATGTAACCATTTAGTAGTGATTCGAAAACCTGCTGCCTTATTTCCATTTGCTTTCGTATTGAACCGGTTGTGAACGACAACTTTTTGTAGAATGCTCTTCTATTGTTCCCTCCCCAAGCCCTGAAGAACTCGCGGCGATTGTGGGGGGTTCACCGCCGGTCTGCCCCTGGTGCAGCATGCCCCTTTTGCAGCACGCCCGAGGTTACTGCCAATGGCTCTGGCAACCCCATTCGATGATTACTGGGCTGAGGCAAGACTTCACATTGATTTTGGCCTCAGCCACTTTCCATTGCATAAGTCGAAGTTGCCACACCAAGGAGGAGTTGCTTACAAAAAGGAGTTCCCGAGCACATACATACGTAGCACGTATGTACACATTCAAGGAGTGTTGAACATGTCGGTCTGTCAAACACTTAAAATCCACTTCCCAACGGACACTCGAGGGTGTCCCACACTTCAGAGCCACCTCCACCACCTCCAGCACCCCTCCGCTCCCTCACCTCACTTTCGTCTTGTGTTTTCCTTCGCAAAGCGTGAAATTTTTGCACTTCCTTGTTTGCATGCAACATACTAGACTCGAATAGCAAAGGCAACTACAAAGCCCCATGCCCCGACCCCACATCCCCGTCCCAAATCCCCTCAGCCCGACCTCGACATGGCCGGCCTTCCTGGTGCGCTCCACAACACTCGGGCGCGGAGCCGGCGGAGGAGGCGCAGGAGGCGGTGGTAACCACCGACTGGCTGCTCCGCCTCCGTTCGACGCTGCTCGCCTAGTCGCTGATTACATGCAGGCACACACAAATGCACACACACCACCGGCCATCGCCTTAGAACTGACTCTCAATCAAATACTCGGCTCTTCTATTTTCTTAGCTACTTAAATGTCAAAGGTGTACATTTTTACAAACTAGGATTAACGCAGTAGGAGTCTCTATTTGGAAGTCGATAGATCTGATAAAAATCTGATAAAGGTAGTTAAACTAAGGGATAGTCCCAGGAACAGATTTCAAGTACAAATTTTATAGTCTTTAACTTACAATGCTCAACCTGCTCAACCTTTCCTTAAAGAAGAGACGGCTGCATTAAATATAATAACATTATAGTTCTCTTCAGCTTGCTTACAGGTTGTTCTATAAACAAGGTGCTATTCGTGCGACCGCTGCTGTGTCGGTGTTTGTGTCATTCGCGTCATTGCATGTTCACCAACGCATCGCCAACTATTCCACTGCACCACCGGCCCCGCCACCTCCACCGCCGCCCCCTGGGAGCCGCCGAAGTGAGTGAGCCACGGAGCCACCAGTAGTCGGTCCTACTGTGCCACTGGCTCGTTGGCTCTCTGCCTCTCTGCCTCTCTGCCTCTCTGCCTCTTTGCCTCTTTCATCATGCCAATTGGCGTCACTGCCTCACTGACGGCGACGCCGGCAGCGACGTCGGCGGCGGCTGCGACTGCAGCCGGCTGCAGTTTGCATCATCACCTTGTGCCGTTGTCAGGGCATTGGCACAGTTTCTACACACACACAGGCACAGACACACACATGCTCGTGCTCTCGCACACAGCGCCGACAGCCGTGCACATTTGTTGTTTTCCTTTTTTCTCGTTTTTTTGTGCTTTCTGTGTTTTGCTTTAGTTTGCTTTGCTTCTATTTCGCCTTTGGATTTTTCTCATTTTTGCTGCTCTTGCACTTTATCGATAACCATCTGGGCAATCGGTAACGGGATTTTGCCTGATAACAGGACTGCGGGCAGGTGTCATATGTGTGTATCCCTAAGATGAAGCATTCTTATCTGGAGATCGTACAAGTTTCGACGGGCTCTTTCTTAATTTACCAATTAGTTATTAAGATATCATAAATTATTTAAAATTATTCAAATTATTATCAAATATTATTCATTTTATTATGTCGACGAATATGCCGTATACTTAATATGCTGCTTTGAAATATCACGTACACGCAGTGTGTGTTACACCTTTTGGTACCTTACAAAGTCTTGGCGATAGCAGCCTGACACCCACTTGATATTTAGTATTAAAAGGACCAAGGACAGCTTGTTCTTTGAGCTCCATTATTCTACCAGTCGTCTAACAACAAACCCATGCCCTTCGCTGTGATTACTGCCTTGGCTATGGGTATGATTTAGTTCATCGATTTGCTGTTACCCAACGTTTATTCACTCAAAAACTGACAAAACTAAAGAGTAATTGAGTGCATCAGGCAGTCAAATTGATGTAATAACTGAAGATAGACCACAATGTTCTGTGTTCTTCATTCCCGAATAATGAATATTTGAAGCCACCTCAAATGCGGGGAAAGCCAAGTCCTTAGTTGCGGGATAATTAAAATTCTCAGGGGAGGCGAGATTCAGGGTGTGTTTCTGCTGATTGCGGCTAAAAACAATCTTCACACTTACCACATTTACCAAGGCGGCGGAGGATGCAACAAATGCTGACGGCAACAGCGATGGGGAGGCGACCGAGTCTGACGTTTCACTCAAATTAAAATGGCTGCAAGAAAGAGATACATATTAATTGCATAATGAAGTTGCAAGAATGCGATAGCAGATAAGGGGAGACCGCTTAACAGTTTTCCGGTTCTTTTATTTGAATAAGAAGCAGGTGATTTTGTCGAAGACCAACTACAAAGTGATACATTTTAAATTTTGTATAGAATCATCAGCAGGAAAAAATCTTAAAGTACAGTTTACATTTAAAATTTGTCAAGCTCTGATTATAAGATATGGATGTATGTATCTTCAGATTTTTCAGATATTGCTAACTAAATATTTACAATATGAATTAATATTCACAGTCTTCCAAAAGATACTTTTTTGGAAGTCTAATAGAATCATAGAGTACAGTAAGGCCAGGGAAAATTGGTAATTATTTATATGGTTTCTGGCTTACAGATGTCCCACGTCCTTTGGTTAAAATTCGCAGCCTTGGCAGCAGCTTTCCCGCTCCTTTGTGCGATCCAGGAAAAGCTGTCCCAGCGCCCAAACGCCCCCCTGAAACCCCCTCCGAAAACCCCATCCTCGAAATCAATGTCTCTGTCTGTCTGTGCGCCAAAAGAAGAAGCTTTTGAGGGTCGCGGTGAGGGACAAAGTTTAGCACTAGCACTAGTTTGCCGTTAGCCGAAAGAGAACTCGCTCTCTCCTCCACTCTCTCGCTCTCTGTCTCTCTCGGAAAAGCTCGCGCGTTGCAAAAAGCGAATAAAATACATCTGTGCGATTTTCAACCTCAAGTGAACCAAAACGGGGCGGAACGAGAACGAAGGGGGGCAGCACGGGCAGAACGAGCTGAACTCGGCTGAACCGCACTGAACCTGCCCCACGGAGCTGGGCCATTGGGATAGGTCCAAGTCCTCTGTGCCCCTGCGAGCGTATCTGTGTGCCAGCGAGCGTGTGTGCGTGAGTGCTCGACTGGGAGGTCTAAAAATAGTTAAATGCAGTGGCTCGGTCTGTCGGTCACTTGCCAAACACCCCCTGTTCCTCCTTCGCGAAAAGACGGGCGAAAACAGACCACCACACATGGAAAACTATCCTCAGATTTGTGGCTATTATGTCTAGGATCAGAAGATACATTTTCGTATTCGGCCTATAGTTCCTATCGATATTATACCATTTTAACAAGGGGTCAATAACCTTTCAGAAGCTGTGTTGTATACATACTATAATAATATACTTCGATTTATAGACAATCCTAGATTTAATAAATTCCCCTTAGATCTCTAAGCTAAAATTAAACAAACATTCATTCCGTAAAGCTATACAAATATTTAATCTTAAGATAGCTAAAAATCGTTTTTTTGTGAAATGAGAGTTCTGACAATCACTTTAATAAACGAAAATTATATTATAATATTCAAAAATACTAAAGTTCTATATAAACTAAGCAAAACCGATTTGAAAACCAATTTTAAATATTTATTTATTTATTTACTCTCAGGTAGAGGGTAATTGAAATTTGATTTGAAATGTTACATTTCCAATTATGGTCATCAACCATACTAACATCCTACCGATTTTCTGCCAGTGCACCCCCTTGTCTTCCGCCCCTCCCCCGCCCTTTCTTTCACTTTTGTTTTACATTTTATTGCCTTGCTAGCAGTTTTTGTTTTGTTTTTCTTGTTGTTTTTCAGATAGAACTGTAACGCCCCCCGCCCCCGCCCACCGTCCCGCGCCCTACCCCCATTCAGCATTTTTGTTTTCATGCAAAAAGGTTGAAGACCTTTCACCTACTTTTTGTGTGTGCTGCCTCTTCTTCGCTGGCTCTGCGTTTGTTGTTGCTATTTTTTGTTTCGTTTTTGATTTGGTTCTTATTTTTTCGCGTGCGTGTGTGTGTGTTTGTTGTTTCGGTGTTTTGTGTGTGGGTTTTTTTGTACTTTTGGGGCAAGAGAAAAGTTTGCATTTTAAATATTTCAACGAGCGAGATGAAGCGATGCAGCGGCAGAAGAACTGTAAATGTCTAGCGGAAGAGGCAGAGCGCAGGAGGGAGAGGGTGATGGAGGAAGAGGAGGGGGAAGAGGGAAGAGGGAAGGAAGAGGACGGAGGGGACGGAGCTCTCATGTTACGTATACGTACGTGTGAATCATTTGAGTCACCCTGCAACTGTGTGTGTGCGAGTGTACTTCTCATATATATTTAGAACACTTTTTTGCAGTTTATTCGATTTCTGCTGCCCGAAATTGTTCTTGCTCTCTCTGTGTTGCCTTTTTGTAGTTTGCACTTGTGAAGAAGAAGAAGAAGAGGCACAAGAGCGAGGTGAATCGAAGCAGAGAGAGAGGGAGGAAGGATGAGAAGAGAGCGGGAGGATCACTCTATCTTTTCCATTAACCCTCCATATCAACCTACTAAATTTTATTTTATTTTTATCTGCAGAACATGATCCATCATTGAATAACAAATCTGATGGTTATTAAAAAGATAAGGTTTCTTATTACATACATACTTAAAAGTTCTAATCTCTGTTATACATTATAATTAAGCAACTTATGCCAGCAAACATTGTTGCATTTAATTAAAATCCAACTTTAACTTCATTGCCCTATAATTTTTGGGGCAACTGCAATTTTCACAAGGGATACCGACGGAGGTCCCTGACAGTCTAGACACAAGCGCACCCCTAACCCCTGCCCTTTCACCCCATGTCGTGCTTCCCGCTCTCTCTCTCTCTCTCTGACCCACCCCCTCCCCGCACACTCCCTTTCTCTTTTCCCCGCGCTTTGCATGTTCCGCGGCTTTCTTCTTTTGTTATTATTTATGTTTCTTTTTTGGCAACGCCAATCGCAAAAATGTATTTAGGTCAATTATAAATATTAAACGCAATTAGCAATGAAATTTTCAATTTCATTATCACCGAAGCCGACGTCGCTGCCGACTGTGGCACGACAGAGAAAAAACGCAAAAAAGAAAAAAATAAAATTCGTTGGCTGATAAGCAGTGTGTAAGTAACGTAAATAACATATGGCATATCGGATTGGGTTTGAGAGGGGGTTTCGGGTTTCATTTGACCCGAAGTCTTCGTCATCAGAGTGCTGGTTTCGCAATGTCAAGACTGTGGTGACCTTATTTTGCGACAAATGCATGCATACGTATACAAAGTGTAGCTTGCAAATACGCACTTCATGGAACTTTCACCTAAATTCGATCTAAACAGAATTCAATCCATAATGTGCATAGGATGTGCTGCTGAAACAGGGAGGTTTCCACCCTCTTTAAGAAAATTGATCAAATTTATGCAGTTCAAAAAGCAAACCCTGAGAGGAAACGTTGATTTCCCGGATAAATAGGAATCCATCTATCAGTTTGCTTATTCGATTCAGTGCAACTGTGTTTTTCGAAAAGTCCTTGACAAATGCCAAACGATGACCAGGGATTGCCAGTACACTCGCACACGAAAGCCCCAGAAAACACCCACAATAACACCACCCCCCACCCAAAAATCTGCAATGAACCCCAGCCCCAACATACCCCCGACCACCCTCCTCCCCCTGAATTTCGCTCTTTCAGCACGTTCGCCGATGTTTGTCTTTGACTCGAAATGACCTTAAACTGGGTTAAAGCTCGCCAAAGTTACCTCCAAAGGGGGCTGCGGGCGGTGAATTGAACTTTCTGTGCAACAGAGCATGGCCAGCATGGTGGGCGAGCGAGAGGGCACTACGTGTGATAGAAAGAGAGCTGAAGAGAGAGGCAGTTTGTTTGCCTAAATGCAACTTATGAATCATTCACACGCAACTATGAATATGCAAAAGTGAACCGCTTTGAATGCACAATGAATAGGCTGCACGCCCGAGCAGAATTGCAGTCAAAAGTTTGTTTATGAAGACAAGAAAACCCGACACCTGAAGGAATGCCAGTAAACGTTTTTCAATGCAAACAATAAGCTTAAGCCAAACAGGGATAAATATTAAATATGTTTTTAAATTGCGGTATAAAATAAAACGCATTCCCCGTGTCAAGTGCCATTTTCGACCTGTTAAAGACCCTTGCAAAGGCCAAAGGCCCCATTAAAATGTATCTTTTTAAACAAAACCACTAAGCAACAATATTTATTTACTAGCATTCGCACATAAATACAGTTACCGGCTGGCAGCTCTTCTAATTGCCTTGCAAGTAATTCATTTTCTATTTGCCAAGAGAAAGTAAAAACAAAAAACACACAGATACTCAAGCTCATCGTTCAGACACACTAACACACACACACAGGCGCACGGTCAACACATTTTATTGCCCATCAAAAATTACAAAAAAAAAGTTTGACGCTTCGTTTTCTATTGCTGTGTTAACCCTCTCTCTGTATTACCCCTCCCCCTTTCTCTTTTTACACATTTTTTTTTGTGTAGGCGTTAAGACAGCGGCGCAGTGGAAAAAAGAGAATTGAGAGATGACTTTTAAGCTGAGCTTGAGTGGGAAATAAACATTTACAAAAGAGATACTCTGAGCAGAACGTTTGAGAGAGCGAACAAAAGGTGAATGACTTTGGGTAAAAAAAGTTGCGCAGTCAGCTCGTTTTCCATCTCTTTTTATCCCCCCTCCTTAGCTCCCCTTCGCGTTACCCCTTCTTCTAACTATTTCGATACCGAAAATGCAAGGCATTAGTTCGGTTTTTTCTCGCTTTTCTATATTTTTTAAGTACAGTGAACACTCGCTACGTTAAACAATACTAAATAAATACTTTAGTTATCAAAAACCAAACGTCTGGCAATGTAACTATTGGAGTTTTAAATTAAAATAAATTAAATGCTCTTAAATAAAACCAAAAACAAACAAAACTTAAACATAATCATAAAACAATTTAGTTCTTTGAAATTTATACAATTAAACCATGTTATATTGGCCCTAATATGTAGGCTACATTTTTTTAATACTATAAATGTAGCCTATTTTTTAGCGATAGAAATATTTTTTAGAGTTGACGCCATTTCGTTGTTTAGAATTTAAGGGCTATAACTAAAATAGATGACGATGATAAATTTATTCATGGTGGTTAGAACTTAAACATGTTTGAGATGGCTAGACAATAAATTACTTCGTTTTGGGAAGAATTTGTAGATTTTAGAAATAAAAAATAGGCCTGCCAATACATCCTCAAAAATTAAGATGGTTAAAAAAAATGTTTGTATTCTGTTTATCAGAGACCACTGTACTCTTGACTGCCCCAACTATAGTGGAACTTTTAGCATGCAGAACCCGGTGAGCGAGCTTTTTGCCTCTCTCCAGCTTTTTGCGCTCTCAGACGACACTAAAAAAAAATATTTCAAATCATCTCGAACAAATTTTAATTTAGGGTTCTAGTCATTTCAAATAATGAAAACTTTTTATGAAATGTTCATGTGTTTTTTGCTTTATTCCTTGCACAAATAACTACCTATTTTAACTATAAGGTCTATAAAAACCCCCATGTAAAATAAGTTAAAAAAATATATAAAAACAAAACGTTTTATGGGTAAATTACTTGTCTTGTGGGCATAACCGAATTTTTTATGTTTGCGCGTTTTGTACTATTAAGTAGATGATCTCACTCAGTATTTTTCTGTGTGCAGTCGACTTCGAAACGGCAATGACAGTGTAGCCGTACTTTACATTCTGCCTCCGCCTTAGTAGGTCAACAAAATTCCGGACAATGGCCTTTCGCTTTCGTCGGCGACTGCGACGTCGGCAGCGCCGCTTGCAGCGCTGCAGCTGGCAGAGCTTCGAAATGTAAATAGAAGCTAAGGCAGCCGATGGCGCCCATCGCCCCCGCCTGCCCAACCCCCTCTCCACCCCCTTTCAATATGGCGACGGCGACGCGACGATGAACATGAAGATATTTTAGTCGCCGCCGTCGCTGCAGTTGTTTTTGTTCTGCCATCATCATTGGTTTTTTTGTTGTTGCTTGTCGATGGCGTAATAGGCGCATACATAGTCAAAATTTCCCCACTGGAACTTCCCCAAGTTAATGTAATTTGAGACACTAAACATAAAAAATAATAAATTATGTGTGTTTACACCAGGGCGTAGAATAGCTGACATTTGAAATTTTGTAATGCACAATGTCACTGATAAAGAAATTCTTATAACGCATAAATAATATAAAAGCAAAATAATAATAAATATTGAAATACAACGATTTTATATTTATACAATCGGCATCTTAAATATAACGACTTTAATTTTAAAAATAAATAAATACAGTGTAATATTTTTGGAGGAAAAAACGAACTTAGATTTTGGGCAAGATTGTCCGAAACCCAAAAGACGCACTGTTTTGCACAGCTTACAAGCTAGACAATTGATTTCCTAGTTGATTCTAAAAACATACAATTTTTCAACATTTTTTTACAAGCGACAAGCTCTTTTACATCGTTATTTTTTGCGAAAAATGGTCAAAAATAAAATTTTTTAGCTGTGAATGCCAAATGATTGGGAATCTAATTACGAGTTCAACAAAGTATAACATTCCACTTTTGGACCAATACTTCTCTTGTTTCGACCAAAACACTGATTATTTTTGGATGAAAAAATAGCTCTTAGTGTTTTGGCGAAAACCCTATTTTCCTTTGACCTTTTTTGCTGCAACTTGGTCTAAAATTGTCCGAAACCCAAATTATGCACTGTTTTGGACGGCTAACAAGCTAGATAGTAAATCGCAGTCATTTCCTGACTAATTCTAAAAACTTAAAATTTTCGCAAAATTTTCATTTTTTACAAGTGCTTCGAATTTTTTACAAAAACTGGTCAAAAATAAAATTTTTTAGCTGTGAATGTCAAATGATTGGGAATTTAATAACGAGTTCAACAAGGTATAACATTCCACTTTTGGACCAATACTTCTCTTGTTTCGACCAAAACACTGATTATTTTTGGATGAAAAAATAGCTCTTAGTGTTTTGGCGAAAACCCTATTTTCCTTTGACCTTTTTTGCTGCAACTTAGTCAAAATGGTCCAAAAACGTTTATCAAATTTTCAGTCAATTTAAAAATCTCATTTCAAGGTAGTTTCTTTATAAAGTCTTGAGAGTTACCATATAGATAATGCGTTATCCAACACTAAATTAAGATAGCAGTCTTCCGCCTTTGCATAAATACCAATTTTATGATTTTACTGCCAACCAATCTATCCTGTTAGCCATGATTGAGCATTTTTGACATCATTTGGCATTGGTGCGCTGCTCGTAACATATTTCAGTTCGATCCAAAAACCCTTAACGAGCAGGTCTCTGCTATCTTGGAAAAATTCAAAATCAAGTGAAAAAAGAAACTGCACAACCGAAATCGCAAAGCGGAAACCCCTCAGGTATGTGTGCTATGTAGGTTAAAGGGCAGCGTTCGTTGCACTCGCAGACTGAAGGACAGAAGCCCCTGGTGGGAGGCGCTGCAATGGGTGGTGCTTCCTGCGCCAGGTTTGGGGTGGCCTTACATAAAGCTCAGTAGAGGAACGGCAACGGGGAAGGGGGGATGTGAAATGGCGTCGCCACCCAGCGAAGTCACGGACTTTAGAGTGTGCTTCAAGAGGCGGCGACAGGGGGCAGGCACAGCCCATCGCACCACCCAATGCAGCGCCTCCTTGGCGTCTCGGCTCCTGGCATTGCATATTTATGAGGCTACACGTGAAGCGAAAACTCTTTTTTAACTTTTTAGGTTAAGAAACAAAAACGAAAAATTAGTCGGGGTTTCTCAATATAGGAAACTTCTCAAGCTGTCACCTAGCAATCATATTTTTTTGCTTTGTAATAAATTAAGCACTTGCTGTTGAAAAAACATAGTTTTAATTGAAGTTTATGCTCTTTTTCGTTTTCTTTTACAATTTTATGCTTCTTTCCTTCATTCTTTTTCTTTCTTTCCTTCTTCCTTTCCCTCATTCATTTTCTTTCTTTCCTTCTTCCTTTCCTTCTGTCTGTCAGTCCTTCATCCTTTCCATCCCTACTACTCTTCTTACACATGCATATTGCATCTTAAGTCCCTAATTATTTTCATAGACTTGGGGGCAACTCTATAGCATTCCTTTTTATTTCTTCTCTTCCTTTTTTTCTCCTACATTTCATTAGAAGGATCGAAATGAGTACTTTCTTTCGCCCCTTTCCTCCTCTTCTTTCTAGCTTATTTTCCTTTACCCTTTTCTTTCTCTCTTTTTTCTTTCCATTTATTCTTTCCTCTTCTTCTACATTCCACTTTGACTCAGCTTCCACTGCATAAGAACAACTATTTTCATAGACTAGGTGGCAACGCCTAAACTGTCATCTGTCATTCTAAGTTTCCGTTCTTTCCTTTCGCAACCTTTTTAACCTTTTTAAGGAACTTTTAATTAGTAAACTGCATTTAGAGGACTTCTAAATTAAAGTTAATATAATAAGTTCGTTGCCGTGCAAATAAAGACTTCCATGCACTTGCAAGTGTAAAATAACAGCTCTTGCTTTGCTGTCCTTTCAGACACACGTGGATTCAGATCTAGTTCGGTGTACATTTTTGGTTTTTCCCGCAAAACAAAGATTTGCCTACTTTTTGCAAAACCCATTCCACTTTGGTTAATACAAGATGCCAGTGAAGACCGCACGTCGTCCGTCCCGCCAGGACAACAACCGCAACAACAACGACATCGACGAGGGAGGAGCCGGAGATGTGAATTGGATGGCCAGGGTGCAGCAGTCGCCTGGGCACCTGCCCGTGCGCTCGAGCTCCTCGTCGGCGGTGGGCAACCGGGAGCGGTACATACGCAGCCGCAGTATGCCATCCAGGAGGAACCCACTGCGTCGCACCCGACGCCTGAACAACGTGACGGTGCCCACCATGAACAGCTTCTTCTACGGCTTGGCACAGCGCACCAAGTCCACCCTTGCCGCCAACGAGGGCGTCATGCTGCTCTATCTGGCCCTCATCCTGGTGCCCAGCATCATGGAGCTGGGACCGCGCATCGAGTTCCCGGCCCACTGGGAGCAGACCGGCATCTTCTGCTTCCTCAAGCGCCGTCGCCTGACCCTGACCTTCACCGGCAACGCGCTGCGGGTGCTGATACGGTCCTGCATCGGAGCCATTGTGCCGCTGATCACCATGCTGAGCATGGAAAGTCCGGAGAACTGTAAGATGCTGATTCCCCGCTCGGAGGGACCGGATCTCGAGGTGCCCGTCAATCTAAACATCTACGCGATCAATCTGTTGCCCTACATTCTTCGCCTGAAGGCCGGCTTCTATCTGTTCGTCAACGACACCTGGGTCGCCTACAGCGACCGCATCATCACCATCGCCGAGACATTCAACACCTGGCGCACCCTGGTCTATCTGAACCAGATCATGCAGCTCGTCTACGCCTTCGAGCTGTTGCTCCTAATGATCCAGGGACTGTTCGGCTTGATCCAGGCCTACCGCATCTTCAAGAAGTTCTGCGGCAAGGACAACTACCACGTGCCGCAGTTCGAGGACGTGAGCCAGTGTGATTTCATTGTGTTTCATCCTATATTGAGCATCTTCCCCTCCCCAGTTCGGCCTGAAGAACAGCTCCTGGTTCAAGCCCAGCAGGCACACCATTGTCGTCTACCACGCCTTCAGGGAGCGCGCCTGGGCCCATCTGCAGGTGCACGCCCCCCACTTCTAAAGCTGGACTGCAGGAGCAGTCGCAAGCTCAAGTTCTGCCAGCTGCCCAAACTCAGGAGACACTCGAAATTCAAATTACAGGTGAGTTGGTTACAAAAAAGTTGTGCAAACGATTTTTGGAGTAACATAGGACTTGACATCTGTGTCATAGGAGTTAAAAAAATAATTTTTATAAAGCGTTGCAGCCGTTAAAAATGAAAAATAACATTAAACTTAATTTAACCGACTTTAATCTTAGTAATAGCAATAGCTTTTCTTGAACTCACCGCACGTTACTCGCACTTTTTAAATTATTTATGGCGTTGTTGCTAGTCTTGAATCTGTCTTTAGTTCGAACTTTTGGAATTGTGGTTGGATTTATAGTCGATCTATGTCTATATAGTCTATCTATGGTAGATGGTTTAACAATGTTTATATCAAGGCTGTCAATTTTCTCATTGACAGGTTGACTTTGCAAAAGCACAAAATGTTGGTGGCTGCAAAGAGAGGATAAGAAAGTGGTTTTTTGTAGTTGTAGTTATATTATTTCCAAAATTAAATGCTTATCAATATTTTGAAGCTACTTAAAACTTTAGTTTCCTTGGTTGCTGTCATGACTTCGCCCTTAGCCGATGCCTGAACCCCCGGCGCACTTTATGCTTGATGACCGCCGCACAGATGGCGCCAGCAATGGTTTAGTTTCCACGCCAGAGGGCGCACTGCCTTTGTTTTGATGGTTCTCTTAGGAAACAAAACCATCTCTTATAATGCAGTCTCTTAAATGGGCCCCGCTCTCTTTGAGCGCAAGAGCGCGTCGCTCTTCTGCTAGAGCAAGTTGTTGTTGCGTTGTTTGTGTGTCAATCGGTTTCATTAACCCCAGCGATATATGTATGGGTGCCGAGGCAGCGCAGCGGCAGCGAAAGGTCAACAAAGTACGTTTCATGGACACACATGCATTTGCGGCCTCCTCTGTTTACTACTTTTCCGTTTTGCTGCATTTGTTGTGATTTGTTAATTTGTTTTCCTTTCCTAGGTTTTTTTGCTTTGGATATGTCTTAAACGTGGGGTTTACCCTTATTAAACATTCATTTTTTAGGGAAAATATTTAGACCATAGTTTATATTTATTTCTTTAAAAAGTGCTAGCAAGCAGCTAAAATTATGGACTACATGATTTTACTACTTGTTAAGCAGATACATTTTTTATAGCGTTGCTGATAGGTTGGAATTTTTCCCATTTCACTTCATTTTCTTTGGTTTGTTTAAGTTTCTGTTTATCTCCCCCTAGACGGGGCTTGTCCCCCATTGTTGCTATTACAACGCCCGCTTTTACAATCTTGGCACCTGCTTTCTCCGCTGGCCACAAGCCCGGGTCGTTGCTTGTAAATCTATCCCTCGGTCTTCCTCCCAGTACAGTACATTCCGGGAATGTTGGATCATGCGTAATTCCAACACAGGGACCCCAGTATGTTGACATAAATTCGAATTAAATAATGCCTTAAGCCGAAATGTGTCTCGAGTATTCCGATGCAGCTGCCACAGTAAACCCCCGAGGCCTTCGCATGGGTTCACCAAGTCGAATATGCACTTCGTCTCTGTGGCAACTGCAAAAATGCGGAAGAATATGTAACGCAATGCAGTGGGGCCGGGCATCACCAGGAAGGCGAAGAGGAGAAAAATAAATAGAAAATGAAGAGGAGTCGGTTGCGAAACGAAAACAAAATGAACTGCAAGTCTGGCGATCGCAGACAGCTAGAAAAACAAAACTAAAGTCATAAAGGGGTGCCATCAGAAGAAGCCAGGGAATGTCGATAGGTTTCGAGTTGAAGTGCTCACAAGATTTGTAAACCTTTTTATTTTTTAGAGCGTCAATTTACAAAGATACGTTCATACATGTTTGTTACTCTTATATATATTAATACACCTCGAAGATAGCTACTTTAGTGAAAAAGATACTTTTTAATTTTGACCAGGCTTAGCCAAAAATCCCTACCTCCAAGACCAAACAGCAATGGAAAAGGCGTGCTATAATTCCGAAAGGACCTTAAATGTCCCCGTCATTTCTGCGAGCAGCCAACAGCTCCATTGCAAAACCTGTTTCCAGGCGGGCAATCCAATCGAGCCCCATCCCCCGGGGCAAGTGCAACAACAGTTGGCCGAGGGCAGGTTCATCCTGTGGGACACATCCGCCACCCTGATCCCGATTTCCGCCCCTCCACCCTCCCTCGTGAGCAAAGGAGGAAAGCCCCCTTCCCGAAACTAGACGGAGAGCATACAGCAAAGCACTGAAGGCAAAGCCATCCGGGCGAATGCAAATAAAAATAGATTTTTCTCGGTATATAGGATAACGACCACCAACGACCCCAAAGTTGGGACGCCGACGTCGGACGGTGACGTCGGACGACGGGACGCCAACGTTCTCGGGCAACGACCGGCAAAAAACAAACGCAAACGCATCCAAAGTTTGCCTACCCCCAGAAGCAGAAGTTGGCTCCTCCGCCCGCTCCCCATCTCCGTCCTCTCTTTCTCGCTCTGCTTCCCTGTAGCCCTCTCGCTCTAGCTCTCGCTGTTGCTGCTTCTCGTTAGGGTGGACCGCCACGCTGTACTTAAGCCTGGTCCTGCCAACTCGATTCAATATTATAAGATAATATTTCGATTATGTAATAAAATCATAACATGTTGTGAATAAACCTCATCATCCTAACTTTGGTTCGCAGAAACATGGCTTCTTAAAACTTTAAATTATCTGGAAAAGCTCTTAAGTAGATGTAGTTGATACCTTCAATAAATGTATAATCACGATAATCTAATGGATTAACGAGAAACTGTCCCCGTACTTCTTCATGCCGCGTCCTCAAGGAAACGTCAAATGGCGTCAAAGCTCAGGTTAGTTCTCAATTAAGGACCCGAACTAGAGGCCTTCGGAGCACGCACCACCCTAATGCTCACCTTCCCTCCGTTCCTTTCGTGTGTTTGTCGAAGAGCGAGCGGGAGAGAGTGCTCTCTTTAGGACCCACACACGCGAGCACTCACGCACACAGGCTCGCAGTGCCTCGTAGGGGTTGCTGACCTCTTCTCAGGGTCGCCGAAGGTTGTTGAACTCGGCAGTGCGCAGTCCGTCTCGCTCGCTCCCGCTCGTGACCGGCCCTTGTCTGTTGACGAGGGTCGCCACTGCTCCCTACATCCAGCTCCCCCACCTGCCCCCTGGTCGCTCCTTTTGCGGCCTCAAATGTGTGCTGGTCGTTGGCCTTTCCTCTGCTTCCTCGTTCCTCGTTCCTCGTGCGCCCCTCTCTGTCGCTCCCTCGTGACGTAATGTGGCAACAGGGCTTTCCCGACTGCCGTGCCGCTCTTCCTCTTCCTTCGGGCACCTAAAACCACCCCCACCCCCACCCCGTCCGTGCATTGTTGCCTCCGCTTTTTGTATTCCCATTTATTCAGCTCCGCTTTTTTGTTGTATTTAGGGGAAGCGAAATGTAGGGCTGATGCCGCTGCCGCTGCCGCCGCTGCCGCCGCCGCTGCCCCCGATGCACTCAATCCGTGTGTCGGTGCATAGTTCAACGTTGTCTGAGGTTAGGGTTGAATGCTCGACGGGCACGGGCACGGGCACGGGTCCGCTTCGCTCCGCTCTTTTCTGGTCCCGAGCCAATGCAAAGCAACTACTACGGAACCCAAGCCCGGCTAACCCCAGTTAATGTTAATTGCAATCTGCCGTTTGCGACACGTTCTAAAGTGGAGTTATCGAGTTATCCGCGCCCGGCTGGGGCCTCAGCCACTTGGTTTTATGGCCGTGGCGCATCTTTCTTTGATCCAACGAAAGTTGTACTTTTACGCACCTTTCGTGTATCATATTTTTGCCGCCTGTTGTAATATGTTCAATGTCGTTTTTTACAAAAGAAACTATTGAATTATGGGCTCCTCGGAATTTTAGAGTCCAAGGTAATAGATCACATTTCATTAAAATATTATTGTAAACTATTGGTGTACTCAAATATTATTGGTTATATTATTATATTATATTGATTGACCCTTTTTTAGAGAAAAATTAATATTTAATGGGTTATATAATTTGTGAAGATTTGTAAAGACTTATGACTTAAATATTCATGGCCCTCTTTTTTAGAGAGCAATTTCATTTATGGAGTTGTACTTACATAAACCATAGTGAAATATTCAACTCTATGATCGTATAGTTAGGATCCAAAGTTATTGGGTGTATTTCACCAGAAACTATTATTGTTATCGATTTGCCGACTTAGGTATTGGTTTTCCCACTTTTTATGGAAGAACTCTGTGATATGGGGGATTTGCTTACATAACTTTGGGATGGGTGGTGTGGGAACTGGGAACTGGGAATTGGTTATCGGTAATCGGTTGGTGTTGCTGTTCGTAATCGTTCGATTTTGACACCAGGCAACAGTGACTTTGGGTATCTGATTCTTCTAGGCCTTTAACTCTCCCTCCCCACCCCCTCCGCATGCTCCTTCCTGCCGTTCCTTCGCTTTTCGCTGTCGCCCGGTTTATCAGTCGGATGATTGGCGCGTGGTTAGCTTTTATCGGTCATTCGCCTCCTCCACCGAGTGTGAAAGGGGGCGGGCGTAGGGGCGGGAGTGGGAATGGGAGAGGGAGAGGGAGAGGGAGAGAAGGAGGCAGATAGCCGAGTGGGCGGAGAACCTAGGAGAGTGCGTAGTGGTCAGCAATGCGTCACAATCAATCACACGCAGAGAGAGATGGAGAGGGAGAGCCAGAGAAAGCGTGGGGAGAGTGCGGTTGTGGGCGGGGGACGGGGGACGGGCGACGGGCGACGGGGAGCGGGCAGAACAAGAAGGAAAAAGCCATGACCGTGAAGTTTAACGCCCTCCGGGCAATGTTAACGTCGACTGCGCAGCTGGCAGCGCTGCCGGCAGTCCACAATCCACAATCTGCAAGATACATTCCACAGCGCCACCTTTCGCGTTCCACTTACAGCAGGAGTTGGCACTGAAATTCGATAATTTTTCTAATCCATTCGATGACCAAGCTTTTGGAATACACTTTTTTATTTACTCGCATTGGAATGCCAATTTTCCTATGGTCACTTCAACATTTTCCAAATTTTATTAAACTATTGCCACGTAATACATTTTCTTTACGCTGTTTACACATTTCCTAGGCTAAGAAAGTAACCTTTGCGATTTTTTAAAACCAATTAAACTCCAAGTTGCCTAGAGGTTGTTTTAGGTTTGTTTAGCTGGTTTTTTTGTGGTGCGTGCTTACGAAGAAGCCAAAATTTAGAGCTTTCCTTGGCGTGCCAACCGCCTGCCCCGCCCTTGCCCTTGCCCCCACCTTTGCCTTTGACGCTGGCAGAGGCAGCGACTGCGACTGCGGCGTTGTCGATTTTGTGGTTTGACATTGAACTCGAAATTGATGCGCACCGCTGAGCAAATGCGTTGGCCATCCCACCGACCCCCCGCCCACTGTCATCCCCCTCCTCGCCAGCACCTCCCACCCACTCGCTAGACCTGTCTCGCTCTAGCCAGCTCCATCTTATTAGCCATTTCGCTTTGCCACCTTTTCCGTTTTATTTGGCTCTTGGTTTTGGAGGGCAAGTTCAGTGAACTTTCGCATAGAAAGCGCGCAGCAGAAATCTCTTTTTGGGTTTTGACTTTCGAGCTTGCCGAAATCTAGGTGTTTGTATGGGTTTTGTCAGACACTGGTGTGGGCATGGAGGCGTGTGAGTGTGCCTACAATTGGCCAGTGGAAAAAGGCTACACAACGCTTGTTGACCACGGGGAAAAAAACGGAAAGAAAAGGAAATTCAAGGTATATATTAGTGTAAAAAGGGTTATGGGATACAAAGACTAAAGTAATATTACTCGCTCAATTTACACATATTTAGGAAAAAACCGTTTAAATAGTATAATTTCGAAATCCTAAAGAACTGTATTTACTTAGAGTATTTTCTCTTTTCAGAAAAGAAACCGACGGATCTGGCAGGATACTGGAACAACAAACAGGGGATTGGTTCAGTTTGGCCAAGGGACCTATATACATACGTCTTCCTGCTGACGGCTGGCAAAAATTGAGTTTCAGTTGAGGAATCTTTTCAAAGCGATTTCCCTCAGAAACAGAGGTGGAAATCATTCCGTGCTTTTTTGGATGAATGCGTTGTCTTTATATGTTTATATCTTGTAAATATAATAATTATGACCCATCCAGCTGGCCACTCTTTTCATTGCCAAAAACATCCATCAGAGCCTTAATTATATGGCTGCGATCATGGGATTTCTTTTTGGGCAGGAAGTAGACCTTGTGAGAAATTTCGCTGAAAATGGCCAAAAGATAAGGCCGTAAGCGGCCGACTAACGGAATCGGTGCGTGTACATTTTATTATGTATATGTTCTTTTTTTTTAATTTAGCTCTTCTATGTGCTCCACATACATACGCACTCAAAGAACCGAATTAAGTTCGTAGGCGACTAAAGAAAGAGCGGCAGCAACAACAATGGCAGAGCTCAAGAGCGGCAACAACAGCAAAAACAGCGACGACCAATTTTATGAAAGTCACAGTCAAGGTCAACATGCGTGCAAAGAGCGAGCGGGACGGCGCCGTAGCTGGCTGAAGGAAAGAAAGAGCCGCGGATCTTTGTTGCTGATGTGTGGGGTACATTGGGGTGGACCTGGCTGGTTATCTAAGGCCAGCCACTGATAAGTCTTGGGCTGCTCACCGGGTGCTCCAATAGTGTCACGCATACGCCGTGCCAACCCCGATTTCCCATTTGCACCAGGAGCCTGGGAAATATTTTCAAAATGTATCTTTTGGATCAACAGGTGGGCCTTAAAGCCTGAACTCTTATTCATTTCAGCCGGGAGCAGGGTCAATTGCATGTGGTCCACCCCATGGAGCACACGTACTCTTCGCAGTGCCTGCCATCTATGATAAGCGCACAAAGTATATCTTATTCGCACGAATGCCGAGCAGAGCAAAGGAAAGTGTGCGTGTGTGTGTGGGTGCCGCTGCCAGGCGATCAACAAGGAAGTGCACGAAAATCGAAGTGGCCAACGAAAGGCGAACACAGAAAAGGGCAACAATCGCAGGTTAAAGCGCGGACCCAAAAGCAGGCAAGCAAACGAAATCAAATCAAATGTAATAAAAAAAATGACTCACTTGATCCCCACGGCACACCAACACTGGCGCAAACGCGCGCTCGCACACAGATACAAAATGGCTAGGTCGGTCGTTCAACCTGGAGCGCGCGAGCGAGAAAGAGAGAGTAAGAGAGGATTGTTTGGGTTTCGGTTTTGGTTTTTTCTGCTTTTTTTCCCCAACCGGCCGGTTTCGCTCTCTCGCTCTTTATTTCATAACGCTTCTGGTTTCAGCTTTCGTTGTTGTTGTTTAGGGTTTAATGACATTGCCGGTTCTTTTCCTCCTTTTCTTCTCGTCGTCGTTGTTGTTCTATTCTTTCCTCCTCCTCCTCCTCTTTCTCTTTCTCCATATTTTTATTTTTATTCGTACTCGCCGTGGTTGTTGTAGTTGTTGCTTGCGGCTTGTTTATTTATTCTTGCAAGGCAAATACAACTACTACAGCTACAACAACAACAACAACAACAACAACAACAGGAGGAACTACAGCAACACTCCACTGTGCCGACTGTACAGTGAGTACAAATGTGGCAGTAACAGGCGGCTCCAATGAGCTCCACACAGTCCCTGGCCCCACGGCCGTCCGGGCGACCAAAGTAACTGGAGGAAGGCTGAGAGGGCACACCGCACTTTCCCCGTGGTAATGGTCCACCCTACAGCCGTTTTTTGGTCGGTTCTGGTCCATGATCCTAAATTTGCATTTATAGTTGACATATTTTGTGGCCAGTTCGAAATGCCATTGACGCATTTGTTGGGTGTGCAACTGCTGCAACTTTCTGCTGTGCTGTATTTTTACTTTTTAGTTGTTGTTTTTTCTGTTGTTGATGCCTGCCCCCGACGACGCACAGTGTCGCCTTTCGCCCAAAAACAAGCAAAAAAAACAAGTTTTAGGTGTAGACCTAGAAAATTTAGAAGCACATCATGCGAAAGCATAAATAAAATTGTTTAAGTACTTTTTTTGTAATACCTTTGACCAAATAAAACTTAGAAAAATAAAACTTTTTCTTTGTATAACTTAACCATTTTATGGTATATTTTCCGTGGGCATACCCATTATTTTTTTTAATGAATTATCAGTGCACTTTAGTAGGGCGTACTCTCTATTTCCAACACCTATTTTACCCTTTCAATTATTAAATCATCATCATACATCTATTGGTTCGAAAGATACGATTTATTGCTGCAAAAGTCAGTTGGCTCCACTGTGCGACGCTGCTTTGCTTCCTCTGTCGACGCCGGCAGCGCAGCTGCGAGGTTTTCCGCCTTTTGCTTTTGGCTTTGCTTTTGCTTCTGCTTTTGTTTTAGCGCGCTCGCAAATGTGTGTTAGTTGGCGGTCATTCACACTGAACGTGCCCTTTTTGTTGTTGTTTTCCTTTTGGTTCTTTGTGCGCGCTTTCCGCGTGAGTGTGTGTGTGTGCGTGAGAGTATCTGTGTGTGCAGCAACTTCAACTTAAACTTGACGCTTAACATTTTTGAATTTTGTTTTTTCCGTATCTTTTTTCCCAAATCGTTGTCGTACATCTTTTTTTCATAATTATGAATATGTGCGAGAGGGAGAGCCGAGATTTTTTCCATTTGCATGCAGTTCAATTTGCATTCGCGCTGGAATTGACGTCATTATTGGAACGGATTACGCAATTCCGCAAAAGCCGACTAATTTAACCATATCTGCTCGAAAATCGACGAGCGAAAGAGACAGCAGTCGGAGGGGGAAGCATGGGCGAACACACAGAAACACACAAGGGGGCGGAATGGTGATGGGAGTAGTGTAAAAGTAAAAGGTCATTGAACGAACATTGTACCTATTTCTGCTATTTACACACACACTGCCCTTCCCACACGGATGTGCCTCTTCGTGGGTGTTGGTGTGTGGGCGAATTGTTATTACTATTCGCCAGTTACACAAAAAAACATGGACAAAGTCAACAAATTAAAAGAGAAACCTGAACTTCCGATAAGAGTCAGAAACACATTTGCCAGTACTTTCCAAAGCCAGGCATCAAATGTATTAGTAGATTTCTATTTTCATAAATACCCAATGTTACATCATCATTTACAACAACTCCTATGCTTATTGACAATATAAATTTATAATTATATATTAAATAAAACTCGTACACCTACAAGCAAATCCCTTCAATTCAACTTGTTTAAATATAATTATTTAAATATTTACCTTTTCAAACCAAATTTAAAAATGCCTCTGGCTCAGGCACGGCCAATAAACCACTTTGCTGGGAAAGGGCAAACTGAGTAATGGCTTTTCGTATTCCGCACTCGAACAAGTCAACAACCGAGTGGAGAAATTGGAGAAATGAAATGGCAGTGAAATGGCGGAGTGAAATGGCCCAAAAGCTGAAGAGGCAGCAGCGGAACATCGCAACCATCAGATCGGATGGGATTGGGCCTCGAACTCCATCTCGATCTCGGCAGATAGCACGCATTCCCCGGCGCAACTCATTAGTCAGGACTTATCTGACAGATCGTCATAAGCATGAGATCTTTAGGTCGCGAGTCCAAAGGCCGCAACGTGATCATTCCATTTCTTCGGTGTTGGCCAAAGAAAGCGGCCGAAATTGCCAAAGTCGCTAAAAAGACGAGGCGGAGAGGAAAAGTGCCGAGCCAGCTTAAAGTGTTTGTACTTTAAGCGTGGCTGGAACAGAAGGTGTCCAATTGTGACCCCGCGCAAGATGATTCATCGCGGTATTTGGAAAGTGCAATCCACGCGGAAGTCGGTTTTGAATTCCAAAGAACATACGCTCAGGTATTTCGTAACTTTCGAACGAAGCCAGTTTTATAATCTGAGGATTTCAACAAATATCCTCTGTTAAGTGATTATTTTCCTGGAAATGGTTGTTTAATTGGATAATTTTAGATCGCTTTGTGTTTCCGTGAAAGCAAAACAGAAATATATGTAACTTAAGGTGACAAGTTGGGAGTATATGTAAATTCTCGTAGGTCAGGGCGTCTTTGGAAATTATAATTCCCAAGCTTCTTTCGAGTCCAATAACTAATATCGAATTATTTTGAGTTTTTTCCCGATGAGGGAGGGAAGCTGATGAATAAGAAAGCAATCAATCCGACAGCCCATAATTAGTAATCATGACTAAGGGATAGAAAGCGCGTGACAGCTGGGGAGAAAGGGCGAGAGAGTGCGAGGGAAGGGCGGCGACAGGGAGACAATAAGAACTTTATCGAGGCACTGACCCCTGGGCGGTTTTCACATTACGTATGTACGCATGGGTGGTACCCACTTCGCAGAACCCTCCTTTTTCTCCCCTATTTCTCCTACGCCCTGTCCCTTTCTTCGCTCTCCCATCCGTCACTGTGCATAATATTGTCACAGCTATCAAATGGCAAAATGAAAAAGTACAACGGCAAACTAGAGATAAGGAACATTCCTCCTCATTCCTTTCAACTTAACCCAAGATTCGATTGGGATCAAGCAACTGTGAACCAAGTGGCATGGCATGGGCCATGGGAACGGGGGAACGAGGGAATGGGAACGAAACAGAACGGTACGGAACGGAACGGAACTGATAAGCATGTTTACGCAAGGAGTTCTCGGGTTCGCGAAGGGAGTTCTCAGGTGGGTATTGCACCTTATGCCCAGCGAGATACTGTAGCGCGCTAAATAAACGTCAAGTTCATTGGCATTGATTAAAATGCAAGGCGAAGGAAAACGAAACCGAACGAATCGGATCGAAACGAAACGAAACGAGTGAAATGAAACAGAAGCGATAACACATGTGTGTATGCAACAAACGTTTGAAAAAATGAAAAGTTAGAATTGTATGGTGAGTGTGGACCTTGTACAGAATCTTATTCAGAGGCAACTATTAGTCATTACAACATGAAATGCGAAGCAAGAAGTGTGGCTAAACGAAAGTTTCGAGAGGCATTTCCTTCATACCTACATATACATTTTCCTTCAAATACCTTTTAAAAGCGATAGTTTGGAGTGTTCATTTTTTAAATTTCTTTCTCTCAACGGAAGTTTCCATTTATAACGACACACCCCTAGTAATTTTCCCTCACAATGCACAAGTCTGGAGTTGGAAAACTTCTGTAGCTCAAATCCACAAGACCAGGAAACAAGTTTTGGCCTTCGAAAATGTTTCACTAAGGTTGTTTTCGCCAGTTGACAGCTGGCAGGATTCAGGACTCAGGACTCAGGGACTCGGGACTCAGGATGCCGGACTGGCTGCATGGGCATTTCCCAATATTTTCCCTTAATTGGCCACCCAACGTGCGTGTGTGTGTGTGTGTGTTTGCCCAAACCTCTGCCTCCCAACCTTGCCACCCTCTCTGCCCGTCTCTTTCCCGCACGCGTGAGCCATGTAAAACGGGGGTTACATGACATTGAAACCGATTTTGAAGGTTTCAACGCTCTGGTCCCTGGACAGGGTAAGTGCCAACGCTGCGCCAGAAATATCTACGAAAAGAAAAACATCAGCCGAAAAAAGGAAGCAGCAAAACAAAAACAGACAGAAAACCAGAATAAAGCGTTGCCCCTTTTTACGGGCTCTTCCTTGTTTCTTTGCTGTAATGGCGAAATATACACAAAATTTTGGAATCTCTCTGACGCCCTTGTCACTACATTTTTGGTCATTGGCCTCGCGCGAACACGCACACACAGATACAGTGCACACTGGCACAGAGGGGCCAGTGGCGCACACAGGGCATCGGCGTTTTGGGGGGATGGAAAGCCCAGAAAAGGAGTTCTGTTCAGTAGGAATGTAGGAACTCGGTAACTAATCGTGGCAAATAAGTATTCCCAATATACTGGGCAATTAATCTGATTATTCTCAGGCGGTATTCTGGGAGAACCCGGGAACCCCCTGGAGAAGCTCCCGGCTACACCCCTGCGCCACACACATATACACTGGTGTAGAGCCATTTGGGACTTGGTAACAAGCGGCAGTCGTAATGCGAAGAAGCAGGGAGCAAAAACAAAACAATGCCAATGCCCAGACCCTAACCCCTGCTCCCCGGCCCCTCCACGCGCCTTACCTTCTTTCTGGATCCCACCCCCTGGCTCCCGTGCCCCGTGCAGAGTCCCCAAGTTCCAGGCGTTGTTATCGTGCGTTCGCCAACCCACCCGCTACTCACAAGCACATACACACCAACATCGGCAATCAGGAAGAAGAAACCAGCCAATAAAGTGGTGGTGGCGAGAGGGCCGCACTTTGGATCCCCTTCTGGCTCCCATTAGATAGAGTATACTGGTAAAATCTAAAAAACTTGTTCGAAGTTGCTTAAAACCCAAAACTTGAAGGGAAACATTTCTTACAGAAGTAAAGATACGTGATTGGTTTGGGGAAATCTGCGTTGTACTTTTGAACAAAGTTGCCCCGGAAAAAAGGTTTAATCTTAGTATTTAAGTATTCCACATAAATATCCCTAACAAGCTATTTACAATTTCCCTAAATATAATATTTTAATATTGAGGGTTTGCTTTGCTTAGCAAACTGATTTTCTATACCTCATTTGTTATACTTAAGACATCATTTTCGTATATACCACAGCCTACTATCATTTGATAATGATATAGCAAATGCAAAATGACCAACCTAATACAAAAGAGGGCAATAACACATCCTGGCCAAACTTTATCATCCTTACATATCCTTCTGCAGTTTGTATATTTTGAATACCATAAAACCGGGTTCCGGAATTCGCATATAATGGAAAGTGGGGAGGTGGCCGGGAGCAGGGCATCCGTGAAGTCGTTGATATAATTAGACTTTTGGTGGCATCAAAATCGTAGTCATCGACATTCAGCATCAGATTGTTTATCAATGTGTAAATAAGCAGCGTTTCGTATTCGTGTTCGTATTTCGTATCTGTGTGTGCGTTCCCAAAAATTTCAATAGCAAAGGTCGATGAACTCGGGCGCGAGAGCAGCCGAGCGAGAGAGCGAGTCCGGGACTAAGAGCGCACGTTTTTTGTTTTTGGAATTATTTTCTGTTCCGCATTTCTCTGAAATTTTCTCTCCACGCTCTCTTCGCCTCTCTCTCTTCGCCTTTTCGAATTGGCGCGCGCTTCCTCGTTGCGTTTCATTCATAAACAGAGAGCGGCGAACTCTAACTCGGTGTTTTTTTCGAGCTATCTCGGCCAGGCCAACGAACCGGGCTCTGACATGTGCTTCTGCCCCTCCCCCGGCTGCTGGTCACCACCCCCTGGTGAACTTTAAGGCGCGGTGACTAAGCGCGCCCTCTTAAACTGCTGAACTTAGGCTGCAGCAGTCTATGACCCGCACCCCACCTTTGGTCCACCGCAAGCGGCAATTATAATGTCATCATTCGGATTATTGGCCAGTAATTAAAGTGTTGCTCGCTTATGTGAAACGCCTCGGCTGTGGTATTAGGTGTTTGTGAGCTACGCTGGTCACCGCGGCACATGCTTCATAATTCCCTTGGGTGGAAACCGCAAAGGAGCCTATCTCTAGGAATTTCATAATTTTACTTGGGTTTACTTTATGGAAAACGTTAAAGATCACAGGGGTTCTGAACCTTTTCTTAGTTCTGATCAGTAAATACCATCCTTATATTTTGATTTTATTTTAAATTCTTCGAATCTTGAGAGCTCAGACTTTAGGCAAGACACTGTATCTTTATCCCTAAAGTACACGTATCTTAGGGATATTTTTGTGTAAAAACTGAAGGCACTTATTTTGGTTAGTAGGGTGTCCTGACAGTCCAAGATAATATAATTTATCCCTATAGTACAAGTATCTTGGGGATACTTAAAAGTAAAATCATACGGATTTAGGGATTTCTTTATTATTAGTAGGGTGTCCTGGTGAGGAGATATACGACCTTAAGATCTCCAAATTCATATTTATTTATTTCTTATACAAGGATCTTGGGTATGTTTAAGTAAAATCTGAAGGATTTCTTTCTATGTAGTAGAATGTCCTGCTAGTCGAAGGTAAGATAAATTAATTCCTATAGTACAAGTATCCTATGGGTATTTTTAAGTAAAATCTGATGAATTGAGGGATTTCTTTCTATTGGTAGTAGTTAAGATTTCTCACTTAAGGCAAGTTAATGTGTCTCTATTCCTGAAGTACATGTATCTTAGGGATACTTTTAATTAAAATCCGACGGATTGAGGGATTTCTTTCTATTTAGCAGGGTGTCCTGTCATTGTTACGCAATGGGCACTCACTTTAATTGGTCCCGTTGCAGCGGTGGCATCTTTGTGGCATTCGGCTGGCGCTTCTTCAATGGCCAGCGTTCGCGAGTACCGTGGATCCTGAGGCCGAAAGCGATACGGATATCGATAATGGTGGTGATGGAACTGGGGCGATATCCATGCTCTGCCACCAAGCGATGCTTCGATTGCCGTTAGAAGTTGACTTGCGGTTGGTTTAAAGCACTCTTTTGTTGTTGCAACACACTCACGGCAGGCCACGGGCCCTGCTTCCTCTTGTATTTGTATTTTTCGGGTTTGGTTTGGCTTTCAAAAAAGCACTTTTGATTACCACTTGAGTTGTTGAATGCGTTCACATTAGTGTATTTGTATTCGGTTTGTTTTAAGGTTGTTGATTCGAAAATTTCAGGACTGGCAGCTGTTGATTTTTGTAGGGGGCTTTTCAGTTATATTTGCTTTTGGGGCGGGGGAAACGTCAGCTGCAACAGAGCACACACATAAAAAATAGAATTAAAAAAACGTCAGTGGCAAAGTTGCATTATGCATTTTACATTTTTGCGCCGCACACACACGCACACACAGAAAACAAAAACAAAGCCAATTTTTTCGTTAGGATCTTTGAAGGCAAAAATGCAATCTTGTTGTGGTCCTCCATAAACTTCTTGTTAAATATACTTTTTTATATATTATTTTAATAATGCTTCATGTTGCACTTGTCAAATTGTCGCACACACACACATGCACACACACACACAATGCACTTTGCTGCTAGAGCGAGGTGGAGAGAGTGGGGGCGGTGGGGCTCTTGAATTTATTCGATATATCCAATCTTTGGTGGTGAAAAAAACTCTGTCGAGGCAACAAAAACGTAAAAAAAAAAGTTATTTCTTGATTTGGTCGTTATTATTTTTGTGGCACCAGGGAACCAACAACGGAAACAGCGTTTGACTGCGAAGCGTTTGCTTTCCGGGCGCGCGACTAACTCGCTGCGAACGTCGAACGGTGAATGTAAAACAGCGCTGCAGCGCGGCGGTAGAAGAGAAGTGCGGGTGTTCTCTTCGCGAGCGAGGGACAGGCGGAATGCTCTCTTCGACGCCCTAAGAGAGCCGCGACGAGCGAATTCTTCACCCGTCACGCTCTCTTTCGAAAGAGAAAAGTTCGTTGCCTCAGTTTTTGTTTTTGCCGAGCGACCGTTAAATTTAAAGTCAAACAATTTTTAAAGTAACTTTAAAAAAACAAATTTTTAGCCAATCATAAAAAAACATTTTTTTAACGTTTTTTTCCTTGAATGTGTTTTGGTAAAAGGTTTTATGAGAGCTATCAAAGCATTTAAAAAACTGCAAAATTATAAAATCCTAATTTCAATATTTAATATTTAAGTTCAACAAGTAACGAGCTGATAAATGTGACATAATAGTTATAGCTAATAACTTAGAGATAATAAATATGACCAAAAGAATATTTTAGCGGGGACACCTTTTCGAAGGACTAAAAGTCGAGACACCCTCCCACTTCTTACAAATTGAGTACAACTTTTAGTTTAGCATCAAATTGTAAATTTCATTATACGTAAATAGATCAAATCAATTCAAGTAATTACAAACTATTATTATACAAGCTTTTTAGTTTTTCATTTTTTTTTTATTTTTTTTTTTTAATATTCGCAAAACACCCTGAGGACTCATCCCAGCATTCGACAATGCCACAATCACAACCACAGTGCTAGCAGCCGATCGTGTTGGCATTGATGAACTGAACAAACAGCTGCGGCACCTGCTCCAGCGGAGTGGGCGCCGTCTGGCTGGCGCGACACGTGCTCGTGATGAACTTCTGGCGCAGGCGGTTCAACTGGAGGGCGTTCATCGAGGTGGCCACCTTGACGGGACAACTGCTCCCCGGGATGCGCAGCTGGCCGAAGGCCTTGATCTTGACGGCGCCGAGGATCTCCTTGATGATCGACTGCATAATGTTGTCCAGCTCGAACAGGTAGTTGGTCGCCCCCAACGGTGGCTGCAAAAGAAATGCCATTAGTTGCTGGTCCTGTAGAGATTACCCCACTCTCTTGGCTTACATTCTGTGTGCTCTGGTTGGGCGGCAGGGGTTGCGTCTCGTACAGGGCCTTGTAGATGGCCTCCACATCAAGCGTGTCCTCGGGCAGGACCACCACCAGGGGACTGTCCCAGCGGTTGTTGCTCTGTGGCTCCTCGTAGCGCATGCACAGGGCGTCGAATGTCTCGCGGGTGTAGGGCACGTCCGAGTTGTCCACTTTCTGCTCCGTTTCGCTGTCCCCGGGCAGCTCATCCGCCGCCGTTCGCTGGCCATTAAAGGCCCACGCCTGCTCCTGGGGAATGCAGCAGAACAAGGTACATTGGGTGGTCCTGGACGCCTTGGTCATGCAGTAAAGTTCGTAGCGGTAGCCTGCAAGAAAAACTCTGATTAGGGTCTGTCCCAGGACTGGGATCTCAATGATGGCGCACCTTTGATGTAGTTGCCGGCGTCCAGGATGACTAGATCCTCCTTGTTGAGGTGCCGCGAGGCCTCCGACTTGAGATCGCTGCGCACCACCTTCTCCTTCTGGGAGTCCCCGGCATGCGAGTTCTTGCCGAAGAGAGCCTTTGGCACGGCCTCGTTCTCGCTGATTAGGTGCACCTTCCTTCCGCGCTCTACGAAGTGATCCCGCAGCTGGCGGGCCCGGGTGGACTTGCCACTAGCCGGCAGACCCGTGACCACCACAATTGGCATGCTTTTGCCCGTCAAAAAAATAAATAAACAAAAAAGGTCCAGACATCCACGATGCGCTGGCTGCAGTGTTGGAAAAGTGCGTTTTTGAGATGACAGCTTACCTCGTTTCAAGCTAAATCTAGCCTTGAAAATTAACGAATAAGAAATAAAGGTCGTTTCACAGTTTACTTTCTTAATGTGATGTTCTTGTTTTTTGATAAATAGCAGCGCAGATTTATGATTAATTAATAATTATTGATTATTGTGAAAAAGTGATATGATATGGGTATGGATATATATGGGTATTTTGTTTACAATTATTTAGCTATTCAGCTTTTAGCTTTTTACCGCTAATATTTCCATGGCAACAGCACAGCTGTTTATGTGTCGACCAGTGCTGCAAAACGCGCTACACCTGAGAACCCCACAAACGTGTTCACCTAAAGGGGGTTTATTTAGTTAAACCCCAATTAACCGGCTTCCGAATGGCCGAGCCCCGTCGCCGTTTTCGCAACAAGAAGCGGGATGACGTCTCCTCCGGCCTCCTGGCCCCCGTGACCATAGCGCGGCGAGAGGACGCCCGCATGGTGCAGCCAAAGATTCTGCTGAAGAAGGATCGTGACCGGGACAAAGAGTGGGACAGGGATCGGGACCTAGAGAGGGACAAGGAGGTGGATGCGTCACCCAGTGGCGGGAGCTGTTATCCCGATGCACCGGCGGCCATCAAGACGATCATCATCAATCGCACAAGTGACATGCGGCCGGCGGACAGATGCACTATGAGCATGGTCGGAGGCGGAGGATTGGGAGATGGAGCTCCTGGGCAGGGCAGCCACATGTCCAGCGTACCATCCTCCTCCGTTTGTGCTGCACTGGTTAGCTCGGCACCAAATGGCCGTGAGAAGGGGAACTGCGGTGGTGGCCCCGGAACCACTGGCGCAGCTGCCGGAGCACCAAGTGCCCTTCAGGAGCTGCAACCGCCGCGGATGAACCGACCCACACCCCTCATCGTGGCCAACGGCGTTTTCAATGCCAATGCCCGCAAACTCTTCCATAAAACCAACACGGATTTCACCGTAATCGGTGTCCTGGGTGGCCAGTGTTCCGGGAAGAGCACGTTGCTCAATCTCCTGGCCGCCGAGCGGTCGCTGGACTACGACTACTACCAACACTTGTTCTCTCCAGAGGCGGACGAGTGCACCTTTGCCACTCGGCACAAGAACAAGCCAAACAACGGCCAAAAGAGCATTTTGCGCCCTCGCACCGAGAACCTGCAGTTCTTCATCACGCGGGAGCGTCACATTCTGCTGGACACGCCGCCGCTACTGCCAGTGGGCAAGGAGCCAGACCACCAGGACCTGCACTCCCTGTCGGCCATGGCGCAACTGCTGAGCGTGTGTCATGTGCTCATTTTGGTTATTGACGGATTGGCCGTGGAGCAGCTGCGTCTGATAAACGCTGCCCTTCGCCTGAGACCGACGTTTCCCTGCAAAGGCTACGTGCGCGATCATCTGCCGCAGGTGCTGTTCGTGCGCTCACGAGCCCAGCGGCTGGATTTCGAACCGCAGCAGCGTGAGCGACTGGACAAGAAGCTGGCGTACCTCTACGGGCCCACCGGACTGCCCATCTACAGGGGCAGGGGTGAGGCGCGATGCCTGAACACCTTTCTGCTGCCCGAGGTGAGCGGCAATGGAGCAACCGCTTTCCATGCGAGCCTTGGCGAACTGGTGCGTCAGTTCCGCGAACGGGTGCTCGGCTCTACACGCATCTCCATGTGCCACACCAGCACCGAACTCAGCGAGGCCATCTGGTTCGAGATCCTGGCGGAGAGTGCTCGCCGGAATGGCCCCCACTTCGAGAAGATCTATGCAGAGATCAAACTGCGCCACCTGGACACACGCTGCCAGTGGCGGTCGGACAATTGGCGCACCTTTTCGGCTAGCACAGAGAGCTGATCCAAGGATTGCGGCTGCGCAGTTGGAATAGAACTATGTTATTGGGTGGGGCGATTCGGAGCGCCAGGACTCGCACGGGGAGGATTGATGGCTGGGACCATGCTAGTGATTAAAGTTCCAATATCAACGCTGCCCCTCTTTTTACTAAACCTTTGTACAGCGTTAGGATCGAACGGTCAGTCGAATTCTGACCTCCAGTCCATTGTCCAGGGAGGGTTGTTTAAAGTTAACATATGGATCAGAAATTGAGAGCGTGACTGATATACATGTTGTTTTGTAGACATATCCATCATTAAATAAAAGACTTCCCGAGGTGAAATATTTAACATTCGCAGAAAAAGAATTTACATTTTCAGTTTAAATTCAGCGTTTAGAATAGAACATTGGTGTTTTCTATCAAATCGAGTTAGTAAATCAAAGCCACTAGGTAAACAAATAAAAATTATTTATTTATACTTAACGTTTTGTTTTGGTATATTTGCTTGGCCTATTTCGAAACTCACTTTGAATTTGCATGACAGATTTTGTTTGGAGCAAGAAATTCTCTAAAATTCATTTTGGTATATTTGGTTGGCCTATATTTCGAAACACTCGCTGTTGACTTTGCACGTTAGTCGAGCAAGGAGTTTTCTAACACTTGTAGATTTGAACAACTTTAAAATCTAGCAACTCTAATGGTGTATAATAGAAGAGAGGTAAAGCAGTTAATCAACAACGTCGAATCATCATCGAATTGTGGTGGCGATTCGAGTTTCCCGTCTTGCCTATGACGCGGTGATTAAGGTAATGGTGGTGATGGCATTTGTAGGTGGGTTTGGTTTGGATTGGGATTTGAGTTCGGTTGGGTGGCTGGGTTTTGGACTCCATGGCTATCACGTTGGCTGGGCTTCCATCTCAGTCTCATCGTTGGACGTGGCTGGCTGCTTCAGCTGTTCTGTCTGCTCCCCTGCCCGCTCCTGGTGCTGCTCCGCCTCCTCCTCGCTGTCCTCGCGCACAATGAGATCATGTGGCTCCCGCGAGGCCTTACGCTTGCCCCGCTGCTCCTCAAATGGATCCGGCTTGCGGCAGACCCAGAAGAGGCTCTGGTACTCGCTCTGTTTCATCGACGATGGGTTCTGAGCATACTTGGTGCGGATACCCGTGCGCGACTTCTCGATTATGAAGCCCACGCTCTCCATGATGATGCACAGGTCCTCGAACGTCGGCTCGATGCTGTTCTGTCCGCTAACATCGCTGTAGTGATACAGCAGCGGGCCGAGATTCACCCAAATGCCGCCGGGCACAAGAATTCTGCAAGGGAAGTATTAAGTGAGCACCGCTGAAATATGTGGATTTTGTCCAGCTCACTTGTAAATGGTGCGTATAAAGTCAATTACGTTATTGGCACAATCTATGAAGAAGCACGTGGCCACGCAGTTGTAGGCGTTTGGCATCTTATAGACCTCCAGAAAATCTCCTGCCGCTATCTCAAAGTGGCCCTTAGGCGGATTCTTCAGCGGACAGACGTCGGGAAAGCGCACGGCGGTCACCTGGTCCTCGCGCCTCAGGTTGTTAACATACTGGTGCACCCACGGATACAGCACATACTTGTTCTCATAGTCGCACCTGCCGAAAGAAACACCAAAACACATTAACAAACCAGCCTTGGGGAGATATCTGAATCCAGTACCAACACTGAACGCGACTCACAGGTTGAGGACAAAGTTGGAGGCGATCAGCATGAAGTAGGAGAACTCGTTGCCCTCACAAGAGTATCCCAAGCAAGCCAGCTCGTAGGTGAGTCGCCCCAGTCCCGCTCCGGGCACCAGGATCTTAATCTCTTTCAGCTCGCTGTTCGAATATGAGTTAGAGTGGCGAGTGTTTAGCAGTATATCAACTGGACCGAACGGAGGAATCACTTACTAGTCGCCGGGCTTGAAGTACTCCACGATGCTGTCGATGATCGGCTTGTAGGATTGCTCCCGTTCCAGGGCGCCATCGGTGCTCCAGTCGCGCGCGATCAGCTTCAACGTCGACTGGGCCTTTAAAATTTTTAGAGGTTCAACGTCAGCTTCATCGAATGGAATATCATTCTGCGAGTTGGATTAGAGCGGGTGCGAGATACGAGGTGCGGATATGGAAGAGAAACGTAAAGAAAGAAATTTTATGGCCAATAGATAAAAGGGAGGAACGAAAGAATTTTGGTTTGCGAATATAATGAAGGGTGAACAAGCCTCTACGAATAGGTAGTTTTTAATGAAGTTACGTTTTAAATTAAGTTTAAAATTTGTAGGTAAAATTGTTTTTAAAAAACCTACAAAACTAATTTTCTCAATATCAAGTGTTTTACTATAACATATTGAACATAAGTTGGCAATTAAAAATGTTCACTGAAAAATTACGAATAATTGTGAAATTGAAAAACTAAGTGAGTTACAGAAAAATAAGAATAATAGAAAGGTACTTTTAGGTAGAGCTTATTCATCATTAAGTGAGGGTGGATGGGTCTTTGGATGAGGATAAAGAGAATGCTCCTTGGCTGAGGTCGTTTACCTGGTCCATATCACCGTGCCTCACATGTGGCGGCGGCTCGTCGAACTCCCAGCGGTCCGCCGAGGGCTTTTCGTCCGCTTCCTCCGGCGGATAGAGAACCCGCTCCCTCAGTATCTCCCGGATAACCGCCTGATTGCGATCGATGCACGTGCGGACACACTCCAAGTGCCCCCGGTACTTGGCCAGCATTATTTGATCCTCCGCAGACAGGCTGTTCAGGTAATCCACGGAGCGCTTTAGCCGCTGACACGCATATGGCCTGCATGGGAGAAATTAATTAATTTCCATTATCAGCCAATGGCACTTAAGGCCTACAAGCGCGCTTATCACCAGAGATGACGGGGTTTCCCACTAGAAAATATTGTTGGCTTAATTATGGTTGAAAACCTAGCCAAAACAAAAAAATCGATAAAACAAAAGCCTTCTCGTCAAAGATGAGATCTATTCATGTGTTCTAGGTATGGACCTCCTACTAAGAATGTAAAAAATAAATAAGATATAAGCCAGAACCGCGCAAATTTGAAATATTAGCCTGCAAAAGCTAGCCAAATTTGGCGGGCACACTTCAGCACCCTCAGCACTTACATGCGCGCACAGGCAGCGAATGAAACGGGAGTTTGTCGGCAGCTTGTCTGCACATGTCGCCTCTCCCGCTCGCGGTGCGCCACCCCCACCGCCCCCATTCACCGTTAGCCGGTAGGCGGTCAGTCAACATGTGACGCGACAACCCCAACAACACTCACCCGTAGTAGAGGAAGGCGTTCTGCACCTTCTGAATGTGGCGCTCCTCCTCCTCCTCGTTGGCGGCAAACGTGCGGGCCAGCTGCTCGTCCATTTTGGGGTGCATGGGGAAGGCGGCGCAGTCCATTGGCTTGCTTTTGAGTGCGTTAGTGGCGCATTGCGTATATAAACTCTGCGTTCTTTCACTTTATCCGCCTGCTCCTGAGAGGTGGAGAAACTAAAGCTGAAAACACGGATAGTTCACCGATTCGGAGTGGAATACAGTCCATATGTATGCCGCTAGTGGGCTATTTACTTTGTCCGGCTCGATTTTGCTGCGCCCCACTGGTCCACCTAGCCAGTGTTGTGAAAGGAATTCTGAGAGCTTTTAGAGGAATGTTATCATTACAGTATTTTTAGTTTGCACTGTTAACTCGGTATAAAAATACTAGCCGGAATTCGGTAGGCGCTTCATTCAGCTGTGCTGTTCGCTGCTATCGTTGCAGCCCTGAAGTCTGATCGGTGCTATCGACCGTTGTCGAAGAGTATTTTTTAAAGCTGGCCAATTTAACGTAAGTTAAAACATATTTCTAGTACCGCTAATAAGAAATACATAAATAAATGATACTGTATGTAACGGAGTTGTTTATTTTCAGTTGCAACTGAAACCGGCATATACGGGGTCACGAGATTCCCAGAGGAATTTCACATTAACCTAAACTAACAAGCAATCGTGCTCAACTAAACATTGATTTAACGGGTGTGCAGCACATTTCGTTTAACTTATTTACACAATGGATTTTTTTACGTTGGCCTCCTGCTCCACGAGCCTCTGCACAATCGTCCGTATGCGGATCTCAAGAGATATCAGCATAAGTCGTCAGTTGTATCATTCTGCTTGTGTGATGTATGATGCGTTGTAAGCAGTTGAACCCGGACCAGGGATCCCGGCATGTGAGGCGGGGGCAATTGAGTTGGAATGAACGGAAGGTGGGCACAAAAAATTAACAGATAAAACAGGGAAATATAAATGCTAAGTGCCAACAAAGTACCAACAAGTAAAATAAATAGCCATAACACTATGCGTACGGTAGTTAACTATCAACAGATTACATCTATCGCTCGGACGTCGACGACTATGCCTGCAGTCCGGCCCTGGCCCCCGATCCGGATCCTGTTCTTGTGCCGGAGTCCTCGTTGCCGTTGTCTCTGGTCTCATCGTCCGCGTCGATGAAGAGTTGCATGAAATGAATGCAGCGACTGTGGTAGTCCATCCAGGCGGAGCGCTCGGTTCTGCGCAGCAGGATGCGGCCAAAGGTGGAGGCTGTCCGGAAGGAAGAACGTTACATGGCTGATACACATCCCCGGGTATCTCTATCATCTCTACCCACCGACATGCTGCAGCTCGTAGTGCTGACTCTCGATGCCCGCGCGCAGGAACATGCACAGGTGCATGAAGACATTCCGTTTCGGGGGACTCAGCAGCGAGATGTAGTCCATGGCCTGCGACTTGGTGGTGCACTCCAGCAGGTTCTCCACAACCGGCTCCAGGAGGGCCTGCTCCGGAAGATCCAGCAGAAGCAACAGCGCCTGCGCAGCAGTCTCGGCACTGCCAGCTACAAATCGTACGGGAGTAATTAAAGTTTGATTGTACGTTTCACAGTGGCCACTTACGGAACGGCTCATTCGACCAGGTGTCCAGCCAGTCGCGCACCGCGTTGAACTGGGCGCCGAGAGACTGGCGCGAGTCGTAGGACGGGAAGGCGCCCACCTGCTTGTCGCCCTGCCTGTACAGGTAGTCGATCAGCAGGAAGAATTCCCGCGGCATGGTCACGCGGTACTCCGGCGATTCGTCATTCATCTGCAAGTCACAGAGGGTCGGTATTTATATTTGCACATCAAAGTAAGAGAAAATTCTATAAAACATGCGGATGCCCAAGCTAAATTTGTACTTATTGCAGTGATCATAATACCTAAATGTATCCCTTGACCGCTCAATAATATTTATACGCTCACCAGCTGCTTGATCTGATCCTGGGAGTAATCGCTCAGGGGCCGATCGGTCCGGCACATCGTCTCCATGGAGAGGCCAAAGCAGCTGGGCTGATAGTCGCCGGTCACCGTGATGAAGATGTCCCTTCCGTTTTCCACATGCAGGATGAGTATATCGAAATTGTCGCTGGCGCGGATCTTGCGCAGCAGGCCGGCAATGGTGCGCACACTGGCGTGCATCTTCAACCGGATGCTGCGGGCGGAGTCGATCAGCAGCGAGTCCTGGCGCGGATCGACATGCAGCCAGGGCTCGCAGATGGCGTTGATATCCTTCTCCTTGAAACTGAAGTCAACGGGCAGCGGGCAGTTGTTGTAGACGTTGAAGTCCCGCGTGGTCGGCTCGTTGAAGCGCACGGTTCCGAAATCGATCACAGTCTTCTCTACATTGATCTGCGGCTGATTGTCGTTCTCCCGCTTGTCTACCGCCTTCAGCACCTCCTCCTGCACCCGCTTGTACTTGACCTCGTCGCGCGTCTTGATCTTCACGCGAAACACCGCGTAGACCGGCTTGTGGTCGCTCTGGCGTATCGCCATGATGCTGTTGTAGGCCAGCTGCTCGATGCGCTTCCCCTTCCAGAGCACCCGGTCGCAGTAGGCCGGCGCCCGCTGCTTCTCGCTGCTGTCGTAGTTGTCCGTGCCCGGATCGTACTTGTACGTCGGCCGGAACTTGATCTCGCCCTCGGTGTAGCCCTCGAAGCACTTGCCGCGCCTCATCTCCTGGCGCAGCTGGTCGTACTGCAGGAGCAGCTCGTAGGTCTGGGCGTCGCTCAGCGGTCCTGGTCGCTGCTGGCCGGGCGGCTCCTGGATGCGGTAGTTCAGGTCGCCCAGCCAGAAGATGTGACTGCAAAGAGAAAGAGATGGCGAGTCATGAATGAACTACTCGAAAAGAAATGGCAATCGATAGCAGAGCAAGCAAACTGCTTAATACAGTCGATCTTTTAGCTGTACGCCTTGATTTGCCCGAACACCATGAAGAAATCGTATTTTTGATTAAAATCAGGATCCCATTTCTGGCCTAAAATACCAATGTTTTGGCTGGCTATGCAGAAAATCTATATTCTTATGCTAATCTGAAAGTTCTTCTGGCGTCCAAGCAAAGTACTCTAACCCTTTGATTTGAATAATTAGCAGAGCCGTGTTAAATGAATGTATAAAGGGAGGGTTAGAGCTATACGCTACTTCATTTCTTGGTTGCTTTAGAATTGACCAAGCCACTATTGTTACCGATTTCAGAATTATAATGTCCGCCAACTCACTCGTGATCGTTTATCGTACGCCCGTCTTCAAAGCGTATGCCGTCCACGATGGCGTTGTAGTCCTGATTCCGCTCCTCCACGTAGCCCATGTGGGCGGCCAGGTGGGAGTTGACGAAGCAGATATTCCCCTCGTTGAGCTGCAGGCTGATGGCCACGCCGCCCTTGTTGCCCAGCGTGTTAAAGATGCCCCGAGCCACGGACTTGGGCCGGCAGCGGATGATGTGCTGACGCAGCTGCTTGCGGACGATGACTGTCAGCATGGTGGCCACCAGGCGGTGCGACATCAGTATCTCGTACTCCACGTCCGGGTGGACGCTGTCCATCATCTTGTCGCTGCCAAGGCAAACACAATTCAGTCAGTTGTCATTACATACGCCTATGGGCAACACTCACATCCAGTGCTTCTCGAGGGCCTGCACCTGGGTGGAGTTGAGCATGGCCTTTGTGGGAGTGTCCAGCTCCTGCAGTCCAATGGCATAGATATCGGGCGGCCGGTCACTGCAGGCCAGCCAGGGTCGTAGTGGATTGCCGCTGTCGCTGCAGGTCTTGTTGTTCACGTTCCAAGTGGCGCAGTAGATGCTGCAGGGAATCGAATGAGGATTACCGCTTGACAAGGGAGCCGGGGTTCCCACTCACATGATGTCCTTGTAGACAATGTACTCGCTCTCCCGCTTCTTTAGCTCGTGCTTCACCTCCCCGATTTGCCGGTAGTCGTTTAGCCACTTGAAGTTGAGCACCGTCTCGGGGTCGTGCTGGGCCATGGTGCTCTTGCAGGAGATAACCTTGGCCACGAACTCCTCGTAGTGCTCGCCCTCCGTCGCGTAGTAGTAGTACTTGATGGGACCATCTTCGGTTGTGGACAGGTCAAACTGCTGTGTGGTGATCGAGGTCTTGCTATCTGCAATGGAATGGCACGTGTAAGCATGGTAGCTTCTTTGTAATTCTAACTTTTACATTTCAGTTGCTAACGTTCCACTGATATTTTCCCTAGGCAGTGCACATCTATTCTGTTATTTACCCACAATTAGGAACAGACACAATTGTTAATTAGGTGTCTACTTTGCAAATAGCTGCTGTGCAGTGCCTATTCTGTGAGTTAAATATTTGTCAGCAGTTTGAAATGGCAAGCAACAGGCGTTTAAACGTAAAGATCAAATACACAATAAGCTTTACATTAAATTTGCTTAGCCAACAGAGTAATCAGTGAATATTGAAATTGGTTTTGGAATCTTCTTTGTATCCCCTTCATCGGCGACAGCTTCTCACCTTGTCGCAACTGGAAATTGTGGTCTATGGCGAACACCTTGTTGATGATCAGCTCGTTGACGGAGGTCAGTGGAGTGCGCAGGTAGGAAAAGGCGATGATGGCGAAGGTGCCGCCCGATTGGGAGGAAACCAGCGCCAACAGGCGGTTGGTATACTCCGGACCCTTGATCTGATAAGCTTCGAATATCTACAAAAGGAGAAGAGTATGATTAATGGTGATTAATAATAAGGTGTGTTCCATTGGATAAATTAAAGAACATTATTCTTGGCCTGTTATCAAAGGGTACAAAAAATGATTTGCCATTAAGGTTAAAGAGTTAGTCATAGTCCAAATGCTGTAGGAACGTGGGAAATCCAGCAAACAAATCGGTACACGTATAGAACATGAACGTGTGGATATCCATATCCGCATACAAATGAATTTACTTTCCCACTGAAATTATAGGGTTTGCAAGCCATTAACTATGATGTCACGACCTGGAACATATCCAGGCTTGATCAATTCGAAAAACCAAGCTGATATGGACAATTAAAAGTACAATCTGGGGATCAGCGTGGCGTGTTTGCATCCATTGAATTCAAATCAAAGAAAAATATGACGTCGTACTCCTTGCACAACTTAATTCATAGCGATCGAAACATCCAGTAACGAAATTAATCATATTTTAAGTTGTGCTTATTTTTCCTAATAAAATTAGTCATTTTATACACACAAACAGCGTGGCTTTTCACAGTCCATTTTAAGAGTCCTTTGATGGAGTTGACAAGTCGCTATGGATATGATCCACTGCAGTTTAATTGGTGGTTGCTTACAAATTCTATGGTTTCGTCCTCCTTGAACCGTTCCTTAACGATGTCCTTTAGTGTCCTGGTAGCCGCAGGGGCCTCTCCATTGGGCACATTGTCCCCCGAGCCCACCGTGGCCATTTTCCGGGGGTTGGCCTACTGATATGGTCTTAAGTCCGCCTTCTCCTCCTCCGCCTCCACTCCTAGTTGCTTCCGCAATCTCGGCACGAAGAGTGTAGTACTCGAGGGTTTCTTCTTCTGCGTCGAGCCGATAACTATATGTAGATATGGATATGGACAGTTGTTTGCCGTGCCCTGCTGCGCTGTTGCCTTTTCTATTTATAGTTGGCGCGAACGGCCAGCAAAGTGGTGTTCGTATGGTGTGTGATGGGTGTTTCTTGCGGGTTCTCTGCTGGCTGTGGCTCTTGGGTTTCCTATGGCAAGGGCGAGCCACTGGAGTGGTGACCCTGCTCTTGGGCTGCGTAACCGTGTCCCCGGAATGCGACGGCAGCCCCGTGTTTGTTTTCTTGCTTGATTTATTGTTGTCTTCGTTGTTGTTGTGCTCCCTCAAGGTGGGTGTATCGCACACCAGCACACATCACTTATTCATCAGCAGTGCGATGGCAACAATGACCCAATCCTACTGGCGAACTTCCACCGGCTGGTCTGGAGAGGTGGCGGGGCGGGGGAACACAACGCGGGAGCACACAGATGGGGGCGCGCGTGCCTATTAGCCTTATTATTTTACTATTTTCTCTTATTTGTTTCGATTTATTTTCCGGGCGATTTGCTCGGAGACCAGGTTGCAAATGCTCAGAAATACCAGGTTTTGGTATTTTGGTTGATGTCTACGCTAATTGGGTGTGGCCAGCGTGTCAATGCTGAAAATACCCTGGGTTGTGAAATTGGCTAGCCAAGGCCTCCAATCAGAAATGGTTTGTGACTTGGCCGATACGCCCTTCGATTGACGCAGAAATCGATAACAGTTTTGTTTTTGTGATCGACTTAAGTTATCGCAATCGCGTGGGGAAACTGCTCCCCAAAAACCCAGAGGCAACCAAGGAAATGGCACAATTCGAGAAGGAGATCGTGCAGGCGGTGCTGATAGCCGACAACAATGTGTGGAACTTTAAGCCCCTCTCCGACGAGGGCTCCACGGTGGGTGTCCCCTCAGGAATCTGTAGATCTGCCCATTGAATTGCCACCCGATCATCTGTTTCTTTGCAGGCTCTGCTGCCGCTGGTCAACGTGAAGTTGCTGGACTACGCACTCATCGCCCTCAACCGCAGCGGCGTGGAGGAGGTGTTCGTCTACGCCAGCCTCTACCTACAGGACATCCGGGACCACATCAAGTGAGTCTGCCAGGATGATGCAATTGCCGAGCTCACTCTCGATTTTCGTTGCTTGCAGGGCCGGCATTGCCACGTACGCCTCCTGGTCCTTCAAGATGACCGTCCATGTGATCGGCGGCGAGGGCTGCCGCTGCTTCGGCGACGCCATGCGGGATCTGGACGCCAAGGCGCTGATTCGAGGCAACTTCATTCTTCTGGGCGCCGACACGGTGACGAATGCCGATCTGCGCCCGGTGCTGGAGCAGCACAAGCGACAGGCCAAGTTCGACAAGGGCACCGCCGCCACGCTGGTGTTCAAGGAGTGCTCTAACAATGTGCGCCTCGGCAACGAGCTCCTGATAGCCGTGGACCGGCGCAACGACCGGCTGCACTACCACCAGCGACTGCGAACGTACCAGAAAGAGTCGCGCTACCAAATACCCCTGGACGTCATCCTGGGCAACTCGTGTGTGGCGCTGCATCACAAGTTGCTCGATCCCCAGATTGCCATCGGCTCGCCATCCATGCTGTCCCTGTTCAGCGACAACTTTGACTTCCAGACGAGGGACGACTTCGTGCGGGGCCTGTTGATCAACGAGGAGCTGCTGGACAGCAGGATATACGTGGCCCTGCTGCCGGCCGCCCAGTATGCACACAAGGTGAACAGCTGGCCGGCCTACCAACTGGTCAGCAGGGACATCATCAACCGGTGGGCTTACCCGCTCGTTCCCGAGATGGGCGTCTACAAGCTGCAGCAGCAGTATGTCTTCCACAAGGACAACATCTACAAGAGCCACGAGGCGCAGGTCTCGAAGGTGGCGCTGCACCAGAACGTGGTCATCCAGGCGGGCAGTCACGTGGACAGCGGGTCGGTGATCAGCGACAGCGTGATAGGAGCCAACTGCCGGATTGGCAAGAACTGTCGGCTGACCAATGTTTTCCTCATGGCCGACGTCACCGTCAAGGACAACTGCCGGCTGGAGCACTGCGTGGTGGGTGCGGGCGCCACCATCAACGAGAACTGCGACGTAAGCGCAGGCTGTGTGCTGGGGGCGAAGAGCGTGCTGCCTGCCAAGACAACGCTGGCCAAGACCCTCATCACCAGCACGCCCAGCACACAGCGCACCGAGGAGGACGTTGCCGTGGAACTGGAGTCCGTTGGTCCGCACGCCTTCATAGTCAGCGATCTGACCACAGGCGATCCGGAAGACTCCGACGGCGAGGACTTGTTGCCACAGCAACCGCTCACCATTCCCAAGATGGGGGACCTCCTGGCACCACTGGACGAGATCAGCGACTGCAGCGACCTCAGCGACGACGAGGACGCCTCGCGAGCGGTGACGCCGCTGCCCGACGACACAAATAGTGAGTCAACGGTGGCAGCCAGTCAAATCAGTATTAACAATCTGTAATTTCTAGTTTTCCTGGACGAGGTCATCGATTCGCTGACGCGGGGCTTTCGGGAGAAGTCCAATCCCGACTTTCTTATCCTCGAAATCAACTCCTCGCGCTATGCCTACAACATGTCCCTCAAAGAGGTCAACTTCAATGTGGTCAAAGCTGTCTTTGGAATGCAGAGCATCGTGGAGCCGGCGAACAACAACGTACTGGTGGCCATTAATGCCGCCTTTAAGCAACTGGGACCTGTGGTGTCCAACTACATTAAGAGCGAGGATGCCATGATGGATTGTCTCAAGGCCCTGGAGGTTGAGTACCTATTTTTATAAGCGTAAACCCACTTCAACGCTCTCAATATCCCGCAGGATGTGTGCGAGGAGAATCCCCTGGTGCGGGAGAAGATCTCGCAGATTGTGCACTACCTGTACGACAAGGACTTCGTGTCGGAAAATGCCATCCAAGCCTGGTTCGAACAGCTGGACGAGGAGGAGCACGCACACCTGCGGCAGAGCCTGGCGAAGCTCGTGGCCTGGCTGGATCAGTCCAGTGAGGAGGACGACGACGACGACGACGAAGACGAGGAGGACTAATTAAAAACTGGGCCGATATTTACCTTTTTCTCAGCCCCTCCTCTTGTAATCTTGAAAGCCTAGGACCATGGCATGGTTCACCCAAGAAATGATTAAACAAAAGTAAGAACCCAAATATTTTGACTGGATTTATTTATTTATTTTTTATTCACAAACTCCATGGATACTTATCCAGAAACAGTCCGTTCCAATAAAAGATGTCCACTATTATTACTCTTCATTTTATTGAAGGTTGCTTTGAATTTGTAAATACACTTTCTTACAAAGTCGGTGCTATACATAAAAAAAAAAGTTAAAGGATCCCAAAGATTTGTGGGCCACTTTGTTACACTTCATATTGCAACGCGTTCTTCGTAACTTTCCGCTTATTCTAAAGTTCAGGTGCCCACGTTAAGGTTCCTCCAAAGAAATGGGAACTAAATAAAAAAGGTTAGGTATTCGACAAGCGAATATATGGAACTCGGTCCATCCTGTGCAGCTACTACTTCTCGTAGATGAACTCCTCATCCCCATCTCCTTCCATTTTCAGCTGCTCCAAGCCGGCCATGTCGTCCTCCTCCTCCGTTTCGGCGGTCGATTGGAACTCCTCGTCGGACTCCTTCATCGACTCGATGGTGATTTGCGTGTCCTCGGTGGCGGCTGGGTTGGGGGACTGGTCGCCCGGCTCCAGGTGCTGCTCCTCCGTGTCGTGCTCCTCGTCCGGCTGCTGATGATTGTCCGACTCGTCGGAGTCCAGCTTCTCCTCCTCCTCTGTGTCCATAACCTGGTCCTTCTGACCCTGCTCCTTATTGTCCGTTTCGTTCTGCTCCTTCGTATCAGCCAGTTTCGGGATGCTTTTCGATTTCGTCTTGGAGGGGTCCGTAGAGGTTTCCTCCGCCTGCTTGGAGCCCTGCACCGGATCCTTGCCCATCTCGTCTTCGCCGTGGTTGTCCTCAGACTTTAGCCACTTTACATCGTCGTTGGCATCCACAATGCGACTCTGACTGCGCTCCTCCAGGCTCCTGCTAATGTCCATGGCTATGTACTCCAGTCGCACCTGGACGCTCTTCTGGAACACCTCGCTGTTGTCGCTGCTGAATAAATTGCTGCGCACCTCCTCGAGACAGCCCTCCAGCACCTTGTTGACCTCGCTCACGTCGAAGTCGCCGCCGAGATTCTGGGTCACGATCAGCAGCGTGGTCAGGTTCTTCAGCAGCCTTATCATTCGCGGATTCTTCACCATTCCCTTGTTGATGTCGTCCACCGTTTTCGAGGCCTTGGCGCGGCACTCTTCGCGCAGATATGTCGGAGAGATCATGGCCTGCACATTGGGATTGCGTGTCAGGCTGGTGGACATCTCCTGCACTTTGGTCAGCTCGAACATCAGGTCGCCGTTGATGCGCTCGATGGACACGATATTGAAGGCATACTGCCGCTGAAAGTTGTCGGCAATCTGGCGTCGATGCCGGTCCCCGTTCTCGTCCTGGCTGATCATCTCGCCCATGGCCAGCTCGGCGGTAGCGTTCATTTTGTTCAGCCGCTGGATGCGGTCGGCCTTTACGGCAATGTGCTTCTCCAGGTGCACCAGATGCTCCAGCAGCGAGCTGGAGTAGGCGTGATGTCGGGCCAACTGCTGTCGTATGGGACTCTCGCCCACGGAATCCTGTCCCAGCAGGGGATCGCTCTTGTTCAGCTTCATGCTCAGAGCATTCCGCGCAGCCGCATTGTTGCTGACCAGATGCTTTTGGGGCTTCGAATAGTTTAATCCCGCTACTCCTACTCCGCCCGCAGCCGCCTTGTCCTTCTTCTGCAGATAGTGATTGGCAAGATTGGCCGTGAAGCCCAGATTGGTGGTGAAGCCCAGGTTGTTCGTTTGATAGATGCTCATCAAATTCGGGCGGAAGTCCTTCGTGAAACTGTGCAGCGGCAGCATCTCGTGGAAGTTCTCCGACACGATCTCGTAGTCTGGGATGGCATGGGTGCCCAGGCCGGGTCGCTCGAAGGTCACCCGGTACATGGCGTTCAGGGAATCGTAGGCAGCCACTGTGCCGGCAAAAATGCCATCCTGAGGCGTTCTCAGTCGGGCGGTGACCTTGGTGCCCAGCGGCAGTGGCATCGGTATCTTTTCGGGCATGTCCGACAGCAGTACGGAGTCCTTGAACTCGCCCGGTTTGCGCGACTGCAGGGTCCGCATCAGCTGCCGTTTCCTGTCCAACTCCTTGCGCTCCTCGCTGAAGAAGTTTGCGGAGCAGCGTCGCGGTCTTCCCATCCGCCGCCTGATGTTGACCCACTCGTGCCGATTGAGGCTCCTGGTGCCCAGCCTGGGTGCCAGCTCGTTCACATGATTCATGAACTCGTCCCGGCAGTCGAACAGCGGCTTATCGATGTAAGAGTAGAACCACTCGGCTATGGCCCACTTGTGCGCCTTGGGCAGCTTGAGGAGATTGCGCAGCCGCAGGCCGATGGACTGGCCCAGCCGCTTGTTGGCCAGTGCCGTGGCCTCCGCTTGGCTGGCCTCCTCCTCGGCAGCCGCTGCTGCCGCCGCCGCTGCAGCCGCACCCTTGCCAATCAAATGGGCACCCCTGCCCGTCTTCGATCCTGTGGTGCCCATCTTGCTGGCCGAAGGCTGCTTGCCCGCCGACTGGCTCTTTGATGGCGTCTTCTTGTTCTTGCCCACCTGCTGGGTCTGACTGCTTGCCGAGTTGGAGCTGGATCCCTGCTCGCTGGAGCGCATGTAGCGGGAGACTACACCCTTGCGCTTCTTCAGCACCTTGGATGGGGTGAGCGGGGTCTTCTGGGCAGAGCCTCCGCCGGCGGAGAGCGGTGGTCGGCCGGGCATTTTCTTGGGCGCCAGGCTCATGCGCAGCGGCTTGTCATCGTTGATGATGTTCTCGTCGTAGAAGAGGCGGTTCCTCTTGCGTATGCGGGCGGGCATGCCGCGGGCGTTGAGGGTCAGAATCGGGGCTTTCTGGACCTTGGGTTTTGGAGGCGGGGCGCTGCCCACGCGCTGGAGTCCCAGCGTGGCCAGACTGAATGCCGGTGGTTCTACCTGCTCCTCTGGTTCGCTGGTCTCGTTGCTGTCCGGCTCCTCGTCCTCTTCCTCTTCGTCCACGTGCTCCTCCTCCTCTTCCTCCTCGTCCAGATCAAGATCATCGCAATTGTTTTCATCGTCCTGGTCCATGGGCTGGACGCTACTGGGCTCATCCTCCTCCTCGCTGAGGGCGGATTGCCTTCGGGCTGCGGGGGCGGTTGCGGAAGCTGCTGCCTTCCTGCCCCGGCCTTTGTGGGCTGCTTCTGCGACGGGCATTCTCACTGGGCGAGCAAAAAGCTGAAATTAGAGGAGCAAAGGGTTTGTTAGTTGAAAGTGATGAGCAGGCTTGAGGATTATATAATAAAATTAACGAAATAGTTACACCAGGCAGACTGTACTTAACTGCTTATGAAGCGGTCACACTGTCAGATGTGCTTCCTTCGCAGTGCTGGTCACACTACACTGCCGCCACATTTAATCGCTACCAATGGAAAATTGAAATAACAAGGATTTGCTCATGTTTGGTTGACTTTATTTGTTGTATACTCCGTACATAATTGTTGTAGTTGCTTCGTTTCGTTTTGTTTGTGTAATACTTTGATTGAAGGATCTCGTATATAAGTATGCATGTATCTCCACATATATTTGCTTGTAAATATATATATATAATTCGTAATTGAAATTAAGCGCGAATTCAATTAACTCTCTCACATAGTACACGTGTGTTTGCATGTGTTGTATTGAATACGTAAACGAACACATATTGCAAATTCAGTTGGGTATATATATGTAAGTATATATAGTTAGGATAAATAGTTATTTTCCCGTACAGCTGTAGGCATTTCTGGGTTTCGACAGTTGACGCCTCAGGCCCCCGAGTACCCCGAGTAGTTATTCGCTCGATGCACACTAACGCCGCAAATAAATTGTGTGTGTGTTGTGTGTATTGCGGGCTGTATTTTATAAACAGATTTTTCTATACAATTCTCAATTTTCACAGAACAACAAAGACTTTTTACACACGCTTTAGCAGAACTATTACATCAAAAGTAGAAGATATATGCGAATTACAATAATTATAATGTTAATGTTAAAAAAAAAAACTCTTCGCTCTCTCTAGTTATTTAAGGTTCATTTTTCTCCATGTGTTGTTTGATTTGTTTTCGTTTCGTAACTTTGCTCAATACATTTGTTTAGGTTTATTTTAGATATATATATAACAATACATTAGGCATAACAAATATCAATAATAATAATAGTAGCATACAATAGTAATAATAATAGTTGTGTAATAATAATAACAGCTTTTCATTCTTTGTTTTTTATCGTTTTTCTCATTTCCTTTATTGTTTCTCGCGTGGTTGTTTGCTTGCATCTGGTTAATTGTTGTTTACTTTGTTAATATTTGGATTTAGTTTTTGTTTCGGGTTTTCCGCATTGGAAACTAACAACAAACAGAAACACGTGTTTAAAGAGTACGGGTAAAAGTGTAGCACTAAAAAATAAAATGGACGTAGCAAGAAGGGGGAATAAGAGGCATATTAAAATCGTGTAATACATTAAAATACATACAGATACAGATAAGATACAGATACAGATATATAGGGTAAGTATATAAATAAATAACAAAATGTGTTGTGAATTCTTGTTTGCATAAATTTTGCCTAGCTCTTTCGCTCGCCTAAATTGTGTTTTGTTTTTCGTTTTGACTTAATGTTGCTTAGCTTTTCTTTGTTTCCTTTGCCTTAATTATTTTTAACGAAACGCCAGACGTTTCTGTGTTTACTTGTTGTTTCTTTTATTTTTGAATAATTATTGTTTTGTCGTTTCTGCTCCTCCTGCTCCAATTCCGAATCATCCTAACTCTCATCATCCTCCTCCAACTCGCTGCTGCTTTTGAAGCCCGCGCTGATTGCCTAATAACATGCTATACATCCCGTGGGACTGACTCTCCTTATCATCGCCTCCTTCCAGGCCAGCCTACACATTAAAGCGCGTCTCGGAGCCGTCGGCCAGCATCAGGGTAACCGTGCGATTGTTGATCCACACCAGCTTGGCCAGGCGCATGGGGTTCAGGCGCGACACATCCGGAATGGGGGCGGTGGAGTAGCCCTTTGTGCAGCGCGTCTGCGACTGGCCCAATCCGAACATCCCCGTGGAGGTCTGCCAGAAGGAGAGGCGGTTCTCCGCGCAGGAATACGATACCAGGTACTTGCCGTCCGGCGAGAAGGCCAGCGAGGTGATCGGATGCGTGTGGGCCGGGATCATCTGGCACTTGTTCTGGCGCAGCTCGTAGATGGCCAGGTTGCCGCTGTTCGCGCCCACGGCAATGCGACGCGTTTGGGCACAGTGCGAGATCTGGTTAAACTTGCAGATGGCCGGACACAGCTCCGCCAGGCCGCGGCTCTTCAGCTCGTTGCTGTCCACGCAGTGCAGGGCGATGTCCATAACCTCCACCAGCAGGCCGGCGATCTCCGACTGCATCTTGTCGATCAGCATCTCCACGCACTGGAGGATCTCGCCCTTGGCCTTGTGCAGCACCGACTGGGTGAGCGGCGTGTTGATGGACTGGGCATTCTGCTGCATCGTATTGTACCTGGCCACCTCGCGGGCCATCGTGGTGATGAAAGCCGCCGGCCGGGCAGTGGCTATCAGACGCAGGGCGTGCCTGGCCGTCCGGCAGGCATCCGCTTGCGGGGTCAGTGGGAGCTTGTAGTTCAGATTGGGCACTGCCTTGCCCTCGCACGAGATCTCCAGCAGACCGAGCAGCACCTTGGACACATCCAGGTACGGCTCCCAGACGGTGAATCCCCGTCCCAACAGGTCAATGGCTGCCCGGCGCAGGGGCGTGTATTGCGGTAGCTTGGGCGATGGTGGGGCGTACAGCAGGTGGGCCAAGGCCATCGAGGTGAGGCGGGCTAGATTGTTGGCTATGCCGAAACCCTCCACCACACTGGACTTCCTGCGCTCTCCGCCGGCCACGCCACTGGTAAGATTGGCCCCCGTGGCCAGACTAATACTTCCCCGGTGATTCGGCGACTCTTGGGATATATCCTGGCCGAACTCGGCTCCTATGACACCTAAAAGTATAACTGCTGTGGTTTGCTTGCGTTTCAGCTCCGACAAGCTGGATGGTTTGCGTATAATCTCCTCCTCCTCCTCTTCATAGTCTTCGTCTTGGTGGGCATCTCCTCCCGACACGTTGTTGCCTGCTCCGCCTCCGCTTCCAGCGCCGCCGCCTCCCGAGCCTCCGACACCGCCTCCACCATTGGCACCCGATCCGGAGCCAGCTCCTACGCCCGCGGGCTGACTTATCAGGGCCAGCTGCTGCTGGGCACCCACAATGGGCTCCGTGTGCGTATAGAGTGGAAGGTACTGCGCCCAGCTTTCGACCAGCTGTTTGCGGCCCTTCTTGCCCATCCGGGTTAGCTCGCCGAGAAGAATCTGCTGCGCGGCCTCCCTGATCTCGATGCAGTGATGCTGCCAGCGCTTGACCATCATCTCCACCTGCGGACGCTTGAATTTCTTGGGCTCCAGGGCCTCAATTTTATCCGGCAGGAGGAAACAATGATGAGTGGCCAGCAGACTCCAGGCGTGCTTGATCTGAGAGACGTGGTGAGCCATTATCTCCTCGCGCTCCTCCTCGTTGCTCAATGTGGAGTCCGTGCGCTGGGCCAGGCGCTGCAGCTTCTTGTGCTTTTCGCTGTCCGGCAGGAAGGAGGCCGCACTCATCGAGAGCAGCGTGTTGGACATGGCAACCAGGGCGAGAATATGATTGGTGGTCAGCGTGGTGCTCAGCTCCCAGTGCAGACGTGATGTAAAAATGGCGGTGAGGTGTTCCAGCCGCTGCAGCTCCTCCGGCAGTGGACGCTTCTTGGAACTGGAGGGAAGCTGGATGCCCGGCGGTATGGCGTAGTTGTTCTGCCACGTGGGCAGCAGCAGAGACATGTAACCTGCCTTGGACAGCACACCATACGAGATGGGGACAATGGGTCTCAGCAGGCCCAGGCGCGTCTCGCACATCTTGTCCAGATGTGGATCCAGGCCCCAGGAATGGAGCAGCGAGAGCAGCAGCTGGGCCACCTCCATCACGTGCGTGACCTCCATCTTGGAGGCGATCTTGCTCTTAAGGTCCTGCTGCTCCTCGTGCGGCTCCACTGCTTTTTGAAGGCTCTCCACCTTGGCCTGCACCTTCTTCTCCACAATCTCGGTTTTCTCCTTGAACTTTTGCACCAGTCCATGTTTGTCCTTGTCCTTCAAGATCTTCTCCACATCCACCGCCTTGTTCTTGACCTTGCTGAAGAAGTCACCGATCTTCTTGCTGGCATCCAGATGCATGGACTTGCCATCCTTGGGATTCTGCAGGTGGACACCCAGTGATTCCAAAGTGGCAGGTGTCATCTGTGCGTACTCTTCGCTGTGCAGCTCGAAAATCAGTCCCTCAATGTCGAAGAACAGGATGTGGCTCTCTGCGTCCTTTGGATTGGTGCGTAGCCCCTGAATCACCAGCGGATTGCTGCGGTGCTTCATCAGGAAGTCAAAGTTTCCTTGGTTATGGCCCTGAAGCTGCTGTAGTTGATTAATACCTCGCTGGGTAGCATGACGGATGGCGTTCATGTTGCGGGATTTCAAGCCTCGGAAGAAGTGCACCGCCGGATTGGCCATGCCCATCTCGCTGGCGGACGCACCGTTGGTTCCACCACCGCCGCCGCCTGAACCGCCATCCTCTGCCTGCTCGTCGCAAGCCGACAGCACTTCCTCCGCCAACATTCCGTGGAGCACTCGATCGAGGTGCCCCGTTTCCATCTGCCACACATACACACTGCCATCGGAGCAGCCCACGATGAGGAAGTCGTCCAGCGGACGCCACTTTATGGTGACCACGGGAAACAGATGCCTGCTGGCCAAGGTGACACACTTGCGCTCCTGCAGAGAAACAAGGGTAACCGAGTGATCCGAGGCCACCGAACATATGCACTTTAGGATCCGTGGACTGCAGCTCTCCGGCGGGACCAGCAGCTGTGTGATCTCTCCGGCATGGACGCAAAACCGATGCAGCAAGCTGCCGCTGTACAGATCCCACAGGCACACGGCGAAATCGATTCCGCCAGAGAGCAGGTGGGATTTCTCGTACCTCGAATGTATCATCGAGGGACAGAGCAGACAATTGACCCTGCCACGATGACCGTACAGGATCTGATGCGAGGGCCAATCGCTGAAGTTTTGCTTGATGCCCACCAGCAGCTGCATCATCACCGTCTGAGTGGCTGGCACTATGACTATGCTGCCATCCTCGCGTCCGATCACCAGGCGACTCTGCTGCGGCAGATAGATACTGGAGGTGAGCTTCACCGGCGACTCCGTGATGCGGGACAGCTGATCGAGGATGCCTACAGGCGGTGGATCCATTATGGACCACGCCTCCACCAGGGAAGTGCATACATGCGGCTTGAGGACGCGCGGCGGCATCTGCTTGGCCTGCAGTATGCTTATATTGTCCAGCGGCACCTCTGGCACGTTCCACACGGAGATGTACCCCTCGGAGTCGCCGCGCAATAGGTTGTGCTGGCCACCGGTGCCTTGAAGCAGCTTCATGGCTGGCGGGCAGGACAACACCTTGTCGCCCGCATGCTGCAATACATAGTACAGATATGGGGCGTCTCTGACCACGCTTTTCGAGTGGAACTCCTTGTTGTCCGGAATGCAGTTGGCGGGCAGCTTGTACAGATAGCCCTTGCCCTCATCTGTCCAGAGCATAACCCGGTCTGAGGTGATGAAATCCCCGCCCTGCCAGCGCTCCCTTGCCGGAGCAATCACGGAGCAGAGCACGGTAAAATCGCCGGCATCGTAGATCTGCCAGTATTTGGTACAAACGAGGAGAACGGTGCGCTGGTTCTGGGCGCAGCAATTCATGGTGATGGCATTCAGGCAGCGGATCTCCTTCGACTCATTCTCGTAGATGGGCTCCGCATGCTTGTTCTCGTTGCCCGTCAGGGTCCACACCTTTACCGTGCCCGTGGTGGTGATGGCCAGCACTACGTCATCCTTGCGGCGCATGGGACGCAGTACGTGAATGGCGGAGATCCAATCCGGTTTGACCTTCGAGCTGAGCACGTAGATTACCTCCAGGCTGAACGGATCCATGACCATGATCTCGGCGTAGTAGCCTATGCAGAACAGGCGGACATCCTCGCTGTTGGCCGTGTGATAGCTTTGGATTTGGGTGTGCACCTGGGGCAGCTTGACCGCCTCCATGCACTTTCCGTCCGTAAGATCCCAGGTGCACATCTCGCCGTTCTCGGACGAGCTGACCAGGAAGTTGTTCTCCGGCAGAAGCGAGGCACGCACCAAGCACAAGACCGGAGCCGAATGGCCAACCAGCAGGCAGCGCGGCGACATCTTGAGGGTGGTGGGCTCCACCTGCCACAGGCAGATCTGTCCATCGTAGCAGCCGGTAACCAGGGTGAACTGGTCGTCGGAGAGGAACACGCTCGAGATGCAGTGCGTGGGCGCCGTGGGTCCCCACAGCACCACCGGCACCACCAGATTGGTACTCACCATGGTGGAGCGCACTTTACCCAATCTCTGCGGTGGATCCTTCTCCTCCTTCTGCTGCCTCTTCTCCTCCTCCGCCGCCTTCCTCCTGCTGCTGCTCCTCGCTCGCTGCGCTGGTGATGGTGATTCGGCTGCTACTGCGGGTTCTGCAAGAATGGTTATTAAGTAAACATTTGCTCACGTCCACCGGGTGGATGGTGGGCCCTGTGTGCGTGAGAACTCGAGATTGGGACCGGGTTTGAGTGCGTGTGTGGTACAGTGAAAGCTGCTAATCACTGACTCACCCAAGGTTTTTCGGGCCTTTCGATTATTTAATTTGAATTAATTGGGATTCGAAGCAGGTAGTGGTGCTTTACACAGTCCACAGAGCCTGATCTACCTAATAACTGCCTCCCTAGTGGGTGTTCAGTATTACCTAATTGTTTCTGAAATTAAGTTCTGTGGACACAAGAATTCTTTTGAAAGGCGAATTCTTTGGAAAGGTAAAGTGATCTGTAAACAAAGGTTTACTTACTAAACATTTTTACAGGGAAAAAGGAAGGAAAGCTGTTAGTTCTTTGTTAAGAGCAGATACATTTGCTTGTGTCGTAAACACCTAGTAAGATTGTTGACAACAAGAGGATATATGATCTTTTTGGGGGATCTTAGCTGGGAACTGGCAGGTGAATATTATCGTATCTTTTGAGAATGAAACTTTATCGTTTTCTGATTTCTTGTCAGATTTCCCCGCTCTAACTCTTATGTGAACATATCAGTCGGAGTGACCCGCAAAGCTCTCGAGATAAGGCCGTCTAACAGGTGACAACCCGTGGCTTATCTGCGCGTCCACCTTGGGCAGCCTCCACTGTACACCGCACACCGCACGGCGCACACCTTACTCCACTTGGAAAATGGAATGTCCAAAGATAAACAAGGGTTATACAATATGTGTGCGGCAGTGGCAGAATCGGAGCTGCGTTCCAGGCACGGGTACAATATCGAGTGCCCGACATGGGAGAAGGGCATGTGAATAGGGGGAGGGGCTCCAGCTCTGGCTCTGGCTCTGGCTCTTGCCAATTGAAAGATCAATTAATTGGGCGACAATTTGGCATCGCAATTTGAGCGGATTTTGCCTGTGCTATCGCACGCACACATCGGACAACACACATCGTGAGCACAGGGCACGCACACAGGGACGAACCATAATAATTGTAGATAACTTGGCATTTAGCTAACATTTTTCAGCAGTTTTCCGTATTGGGGGTTGGCTGGCGCGCGTGATTCCTCCGATATATGGATTCCAAATCCGATTCCGATTCCGATTCTCTCGCTATGGAGAACTTAATGGTCCGCTGCTGCTGAAGAAGGCGATGATGACGGCGGCTATTGATCCTGGTCGAGGGACATCGCGGTGGCCGAGCGTAGCGGATTGCCAATGTCGATGCGATGCGCTGCGATTCGATTCTAATTTATGGACACGGGACGGGCGAAACGCACACCACCCCCCGAGCACACCAACACACCCACACGCGAGCACTTGCTGCCGTACCGACTGCTTACAACACACACACAGGCACACGCGCTGCGTTGTTGCTGTTGCTTTTGCTATTTTGTTATTGCTTTTGCTGGCCACTTTTTCGTACTGGGCATATTTGTGGCACACACTTTCCGCTGGACAATCGCACACTAATCGCACACTCCGCGGAACACAAGACCAGACACTCCACTGCTCCACTGGGTGCTCTCTGCTCTATGTAATTTCGTTTTATTTGCTTTTTTCCCACTCGTTCTTCTGTTCTGTTTTTCTTTTTTTTTTTTTGTACACGACTGTGGAAAAAAGCAACGAAAGTGTTTTATCGACCGTGGGGTAAAAATTTTCGATAGGTTTTGCGTGTGTGCGCACAGGGTTGCCACCTCCGTCGCAGCTGCGGGCGCTCTGCTATCGATGCCCTGCGAACGGCGACAACCCTGTCGCAAAAATTTAATATTTTCCCCCAATTGTTTGTAATTTTACAAATAACTCGTGTGGGGCTCAACACTGGGTCACGAAATCGTATATGCTTAGGTCTAAGGGTTTTGGGCACGCTTTTGAGAGGGTTCCGGGCTGGCCAGGGCTTTCCCACATGGTTTTATGCCACAAAAGTTGTTACTTTTCGCCCAACGGACAATTAACCATACGCAATTGCATTCGCTGGAATAGGTGGCAAGGCGTTGCAAAGGGCCACTAGGCCAAGACGCACTGCCTCCGGGAGTGGGGGACAATGGATCCGCCACTTCCGAATTCACTTCCCCCGGGATAACCGAACCCGAAACGAAATCCCATCGCTGCCCATGGACAGGAAGGTGATTCGTTGTATTGCAGGGGCAACAAAGGCTGGCAACCTCTGGGACATCCCATCCGGAGGATCTCCAGGCCTGAATCAAGTACGGAAGACAGTTACTCACCGCTGAGTGCAGTTACTTCTATTGCGGGCAGCCGTTTCGCTGGTTATTTTGAATTTAAAACACTTTTCGCCCGTACGAACACACACTTTTGAATGGCCAAAAAAAAAACACAGATCGGTGCTGCCAACTCGCTGCGGAAAGAAGAAGAAAAGGCGCGCGTGCCGACCAAAGCAACCGCGAACAATCGGTATTGTTTTTAGCACGAATTTTTGTGCTTCAGCTGGGGAATGTGTTCCCTAAATTTTGCAAGTAAGTTTTAATTACTTCGTAGCTTAATCGTGGCTGTTTTTAATTGTTGTACACCTATTCAGTGTCTAACCATCATCCGAACGCGATTTGGCCACCCTGCCGATAGTTCTTAGGCCAGCAACAGCTGATTGCACCCTGCACTAGGGCATAACAGACTGCGTAACGTTTTTGCGTTTGGTACAGCCATTGTTCTCTTATGAAATACGTTATTAACTATTTGATTTTGATATTTATTTCTATTACCAAAACAAAAGGTATTTTTAAGTTTAGATTGTGTTTATAAAGTGAACTAAACAATCATCATACTTTCAGACAAAAATGAAAGTGGCAACAAGCCAAGGACAACCATAATAAAAGTAAAGGGTATTACGGTGCCGCTGAAACCACCTCAATTCCGCGTTGTTGTGATTTTGCGACAACGTAGCCGCATTCGACATCCACATATCCACATCCACGCTGGCTATGGGGCACTGACCATGTCCATAATTGAATTAGCGGACCTGATTGACTGACTCTCCCACGATGCAGCAGCAGATGACCCCAATCCTGACCTGCGCGGTGCTCCTCCTGCTGGCCGCCGGCGCCAACTGCCAGAAGCAGTACTCCAAGGCAAGAAAGCTGGAGCTGAGGTGGGTAGTTCACTAGTGCGCTGAACCACAGGCATACATATCTTCATTTTATTCCAGGGAGGATGTGCGCCGCATGTTCCAGCACGCCTACGAGGGTTACTTGCGCCACGCCTCCAACTATGACGAGCTGCGCCCTCTGACCTGCGACGGCCACGACACCTGGGGCAGCTACTCCCTCACCCTGATCGACGCCCTGGACACGCTGGCCGCCATGGGCAACTTCACAGAATTCCAGCGCGTCACCAGGCTTCTCGAGGAGAAGATGAACTTCGACCGGGACATCAATGTTTCCGTGTTCGAGACGAACATCCGCATCGTTGGCGGCCTGCTCTCTGCTCATTTGCTCTCCAAACGAGCCGGCATTGAGCTGGAGCAGGGCTGGCCCTGCAAAGGTCCCCTGCTACGGCTGGCGGAGGATGTGGCCCGCCGTTTACTGCCCGCTTTCGACACGAATACCGGCATGCCCTATGGCACGGTGAACCTGCGCTACGGCGTGCCCAAGGGAGAGACATCCGTGACTTGCACGGCGGGCGTGGGAACCTTCCTTATCGAATTTGGCACTCTAAGCCGACTAACCGGGAACAGCATCTACGAGGAGGTTGCTTTGCAAGCGGTTCATGCCCTGTGGGCCTATCGCTCGCCCATTGGACTTTTTGGCAACCACATCGACGTGCAGAGCGGCCGCTGGACAGCACTAGACTCGGGAATCGGGGCAGGAGTGGATTCCCTGTTCGAGTACCTGGTAAAAGCATCTGTGCTGTTAAATCGCCCGGAACTATTGGATATGTTTCACGAGGCGCGCGCGGCCATCGATAAGTACATGCGCAAAGAGGACTGGTACGTTTGGGTCGGCATGAACAAGGGCCACGTCACCCTGCCCGTCTTTCAGTCCCTGGAGGCCTTTTGGCCCGGCATTCTCAGCATAATTGGGGACACGGAGCCGGCATTGCGCACCATCTCGAGGTACATTGGCGTCTGGAAGAAGTACGGCTTCCTGCCGGAGTTCTACAACATCGCTGCAGGAGAGGCATCGCCGAATCGGGAGGTGTATCCCTTGCGGCCGGAGCTTATCGAGTCGGCCATGTATCTCTACCGGGCTACGGGTAACGAGTATTTGCTGGAGCTCGGCGAGCACATGCTGGAGACCTTGGAGTTCAGCGCCAAGACCAAGTGCGGATATGCGACAGTAAGAAGCGTTTAGAGGTATCCGAATCTCAATTTTTCTGACCCTTACTCTTTATAGATCCGCAATGTTGTCACCCATGAAAAGGAGAATCGCATGGAGTCTTTCTTCCTGGCGGAGACGAGCAAGTACCTGTATCTCCTGTTTGACGAGGACAACTTCCTGCACAACGATGGCTCCGGAGGCGATCTACTGTCCACCGAGGATGATGTTTGCGTGGTTCAGGCGGGTGCCTACATTTTTAACACAGAGGCCCATCCCATGGACATGTCAGCACTCCACTGTTGCCACGCCCACAAGGAGGACATATACGCCTCCCTGGATCTGCAGCGTTTCAGTCCACGGGAGATATTTAAGAGGAGCAGGGAACGGCAGGTAGCAGTGCAGGACCAATGGGTGCCGCAGTGTCATCCGGAAAACTACGATTACTATTACAAGGAGCAGGACAATGTGCAGGCGAAGGAAACTGGAAGGGAGCAGGGACGCGAGCAAGCCGGCGCTACCACTACCATGGCCGTTGACATTGAGGTTTTCGATGAGTTTCAACAGCCCGCTGGCGATCTGCTGGTGAGCAACTTTGAGCGGATACGCGAAGAGCGGGAGCTTAACGAGAGCCTGCAAAGGAGCGAGGTTCCGCGTAACCAGTTGACTGTCAGCGATCTGGACGAGTTCTTTGCCCAGCGAAGGGAGAATTTTGGCAGCGCTTCCGAAGCTCTTAAGTATGTGCTGGCCTTCATGGGCAACTACACCATGGATGTGGCCTTTATCCGGGGCCTGCAGCTGTACAATGCTAACATCAGTAGTGTCCTGGGCACAGGGGCCCAAAAGGAGTACGAGTCACGAATGAGGTCCCTTTGGCAGCTCTACGAACTGGAGCAGCAATATGTGGCCAATATTCGACTTATCCAGGGTTTGGGCTTGCTCACCTTCCAGGCGGCGGGTGATCAAATGCGCAGCTACTTGGCGGAGGTGCTGGATAGCCTGGATAGGCCGGCTCACTTGGTGAAGCAGGAGCAGGATGTGCCAGATCTTCAGCCGACATCTGCAGCCAATGCCTCCTCGTCCCAGTTGGACAATATAAGAGAAATTATTCTAAAGGCGCGTCATACCTACGCCATAGCCTTGGTTAATACCACGGCCATGCAGGAGTTTGCTATCCGCATCTACCTCAGTGGCACATCGGAAGGTGGTGTACGTATTAACCCACTACTCGAGCCCGCAGAACTGAGTCGGGATGAACTGATGAGGCCACTTAAATTGGCGGAGGAGCGTACCCTCTTCAGCTACACCCGTCGAATAGTGGACTTTCGCAAGCGCATGGCAGAGACAGTAGATCGCCTGCAGACGCTCATGCAGGACAGCCCGCCAGCCAAGGGTAAAGAGGCCGCTGGCGATGCTCAGGCGCCCAAAGCGGATGCCACCACAGTCTACGCTCAAACCGAAGCCAAGGTGGTTCAGGCGAAGGTCCAGCAACACGATAAAAAGCTGGATTCGAGGCAGTCCACCCAAATGCAAAAGGAGAAGCCAACGGAAGAGGGCTCCGGACTGGGATCGGGACAAGAGGAGTCTGGCTCCGTGTGGTCGCAGTTTGTGCAGACCATTTTGCGGAAGACAACCGTGCAGCGGGTCAAGTTTGACGAGGCCGTGCTGCTGGAGAAGACGCGGAAGGCCCTGGAAAAGCACGCCCACAAGGAGCAGCCCCATCATCTGTTCGCCTGCCACCGGCCGGAGTACATTGAAGGTTTCGCCTACCGGGACTTCTATCCTGAAGCGCTGTAGTTTCGCAACTACCCCGAGAACTTAACACGACTGATCTGTAGATATGTATTTAGTTATTTAAGGGGTATTCGGTCTGTTGAAGATGGACAACCATGTAGATAACTCTCATTGAGCTTTGAATCGTTTTGGATCCCGCAAATATACCTCAACCTCATTAGAGAACCAATATCTCATAGTTTCCTAGAAGGTTACCGATCATTTTAGTTTTAGAACTGGACATAAATACATTTTTTTGTTTCCAAACTGAACATGCTTCTATATTGCAGTTACACGCAGTTTAATGTAAAAAGAATCTATAGATTATACAACGTTTCCTTAAAACTAAGAACTTATATTGCTCCTAACCTTTTTCTTCGTCTCATTTGAAGACAAGGTCAATCAGTTATTAAGTTTAAAGCATTTGCAGTATGGAAATGTGGTTTTTAAAATTCCAATTTAATACTTTAAAACCCTATAATTCTAATGACGGTGCTGATACACTAAACATTTAGAGACCGTGTGCGAATACCCCTTCAGCAAGCCATGAGTGGCACCCCTTGTGCCGGCAATTAATTTATTTATCTATAAACCCCGCAGTTTTTGTCGTGGTTTACTCAAGACATTACCAAGGCTTTATAAATATTTATATCTATGATAATCGTATTTAGGATTCGTGTGCTTGAGTGTGCGTGTAAAATATTTTCAATGACTGTTGTTGGCTGTATTGTAATTAAATTGATTTATTTCCGTATTTATGCATTCAATTATATTCGATTAGGCCGAAATTGGCGACATCGAGCAGGTTGCACAGCCCAAAGGTATATAAGGGATATAAAGAATTACGGCAGCGAAGTGCCGGATGTGGTGGCCACCTCGTCCTCCGCCCTCGCATCTAGTGGAGTGCGGCTGCGATTGTTTGGACACGCAATGGCAATCGCTCGAATGGGTTTATTTTCGGAAATTGCTGTTTACTTCAAGGATTCGGTTTTTGGGCTTGTACCAAATTACACCAACGACATGAAATGTATCCGATATTTGGGTGGATGGGAGCAGTGATGCGAAAGGAACGGTAAGCCTTTTCAGATTTAAAACCAAAAAATTGTAAAAAGTTAAAGAAACCTGTAAAGTCTAGCGTTAATAGTTGTAGAGTCGATATGAAATTTGCTATATGGGTGCATTAAACAAATCCAAAGTATTAGCCTTCAAAGCTTGGGCATCACGAGGTCCCAATCCCTTGTCGTACCCAAGCTACTTCTCATCACTGGCCAACTTCCTTTTGCCTTCTCCTGACCCAATCGCACACATTGCGGACACCCCGCAGCAACTGCTGGGAAAATTCGCCCGACAGGCGCCGCTGACGTTGGCGAAACTGTGATTGTGGGTCACACCACCACCGACACCCCGGGAGACCCACTCCCGCTCCTTGGGAGCAAGACGTGCCGTGGGGTGCGTCGGGGGATGCGTGTGCAGTATTGGTAACATTGCCTGCCATCCGGCAACAATGGGAAAACTTTAATGAGTACAAGTTGCTGCCAAAACGGAAAGACAAGCGGCAGGCAAGCGGATGGTCGGACGGCAGGTGTCCTTGCTGCAGCGTACTCCGCAGCCAAGTCAAACGACCTGAGCACGCCACGGGTTGCGGACGACTTTCTTGGAGTTTCGTAAGGAGAGGCGGCTCCTTCGGGGAGCTGGAACAGGAGTAAAAGTGAAAGTGCGCGAGCAAGTAGGGTCGGTGAAGAAGGAGCACCATGAAGTCGGCACCCGAGAACACCGACGAGGGCGAGGAGGACGGCGAGGGACAGGATCATCACGAGGGGGATCCTCGACCGCTGCCCTACGACTTCGAAAAGGAGCTGATCCAAAAATCCAACCGACACATTCGACTGTACGAATCCTTTGTTCCAGTGAGCCGAGGTATGTTATGATATATGTATATATAGAGTGAAATTATTTTAAACCTTTGATCCTCCATTTACATATTATGTACTACACATACTCCAAATAACTTTATAAGCCATATCGCGGGATATATAATTTGATGATGATCCTGTCCTGATTTCCAGTTCATCCACTGACCCGAAAGTTCTACGCGCAGTACGAGCAGCGTCAGCCTCCGGATCGATTGGGCTATCTGCGGCACACATGGCCGGAGAAGCAGTTGGAGCGCCAGAGACAATTGGTCCAGGCAGTTCCACTCCTGGAGTCCCAGGTTTACGGCTGGCTGCCGCTTCAAAGTGGCGAGCGGGCCGCAAATCTGAACTTCTTGCATGCTCCAAAACTGCGATGCGGCATGACTGTTCACGGGGAGCGATTGATAGCGGAGAGAATTACGGCGCGACCTCCTTTCAATGGACTTAGATTCCTGCTCCACTAATCTACCGATGGGTCAGTTAGTTACTTCGAACATGTGTATTGCTATCTTTTTGTTATTATTGTTAATACAATAATAAAGTTGAAAATATGCATTTAAGGAGTAAGCTACTTACCATCATTTAAATGTCATTTCAAATAATTCCTACTCGCGGGTTAATTTGAACTCCTTGGAAAGGTGGCAACGCTGCCTTGATGATTTGCTTCAGCGCTGTGTTATCGATAATTTTTTGTTTACTATTTTGTTTTTACTGTTTTATTCTGTTGCCATTAATTAGGCTAGTTAACCTGGGGAACAAACTGGTTTTTTCACCTGTGATGAACACGACGACCGCCTGAGATACTCGCAGCAGCCGCTCAACATGGTGGGTGGGGGTGGTTTTCGCCGGATCCGAAGGATTCAATGGAATACACCTATACTGCCGGAATCGCGAGCCAAAGGTCGCGTTCGATGGCCTCAGCCGGCTCTTAATCACTTTCGATTTCAACGCAATATAATAAATATTATTGATTTGGTCTGAACCGATCGCCTTGCAGGCTCACTCTAAGAGGGCTTGCAAAGCTGCCAGAGACGCGAATGCCCAGAAGGCAGAAACGAAAACAGAAGAAAACCCGGAGCCAGAAACCAGAAAGGAGCAAAGGCCGGATAATCATGGTACAGAATTCCCCACAGCGGACCAGTTTCTGGAAAGATTGATCCAGACCCTCCACAAGTCATGTATGTATGTCCTAAAGTGTAATTACCAAAGCTGACTTAAAAGTTAAGCTATGGAGTGGCCGAAATTAGTTGTGGTTGTTAACATTTTTTTACATTTTAATTGTGTAATTTGGCGAATCCATAACTCAGTGATTAAGCTAGTGAGTCACATTCATGAATTGGGGACTAAGCGATTGTTAGCTAATCTTGCAGGGCTTCAGGTGCGTCGCCTGGCTGAGTTTGTGATGTCCGAGCTGGGCGGAAATGATTTCCTGGAGGCTATTGCGGCCTGGTGCGCCCGGAACCCACATATAGCCATCTGCCTGCTGGCTCCCCTTCCTCATAATCTTTGGCTTCGGAATAGCCACCATGGTGATGACTTTTACTGGTCTGCTGGTACTAGAAGGTGGGCTTCGAAATGCTTTCTTAGCATCTCACTTCATAGTTTTCCCATACAGGCACACTTCTCACCATCGTGTCCCTGGTGTTTTTCGTCTGCCTGGGCGGATTCGTCATTATTGTTCCTCTGTTTGGAGTCGCCGCTGTGGCTGCCTATTTTGGCTTCGCCCAGGTCTATGGGCTGTGCGACGGCATGGAGCGCCAGAAGAGCGCTTTGGTCAAGTTCGTCAGGGATAAGCGCAAGATCTGTGATCCCCAGCCAGCTCCTGTGACCATTAACGAGGAACCCACTTCTACTTCATAAACCCAAACTGCTTGCCCAACAAACACAGTTATTAAGTAAATAAGTAAATAAAGACCAGTGCTTGGATGTTTCCTGAACCTGAATTCGTTATAATTCGAAAATGGCGCCTAGTTTGTTTTTTTATTTTGTAAAACAAGTTGGCAGCCTCCTGCGGGAGAGAAGTTATCGGCCATCGGCTCATCGTCCATGTACACAGTTTTCAGTCGGAAGATCTTTTGTGGAATTTTAGGGTTTAAGTGCGTTTAAACTACAGAAACCTGCCTTTGAGCAGAAAAAATTACTTTCGACGTGGTAAGTAGTGTGTAGTAATAGAAGTCTGGGCAGTTTGGGTCAGTAAGGCGGTAGTTTTCACATACAAAAATCAGGGCAGCCAAACTCACAAGCACAGGCAGGTGCTTGTGTGGGTAAATGTTTATACAGCTGATAAAGATAAACGGCTGAAAAAAATTACAAAGCTGGGACAGCAAAAATATGGGCTGGCTTTACTAAATTTTAGGAATTAATTATAAAATCTGTGAGATTTCGCTAGAGTTTTATGGAATTAAAAATGTTCGACCATTGCACTGACCTATCGACTAGCGCCTATCGGATTATCGGGACAGCAGAGTGTCATCTCTAGTTGGGTCTCTGCTTTGTCGCATATACACAGTTTTTTTTCGAGCAGAGTTCACCGTCAACTTGTGTGTTTCAGTGCGTTTTAAATAAAGAAATCCTGCTTTAAAGCAGTTATAAATCCCTTGGACGCGGTGAGTAATGCATGTTGGCAATTAATCCTTTTGGAAAGCCAGGTTTTGAGTGTGACATGGGAAGCTGGATGTCAATGGCAAAGAAGTAGGCGCGGGGGCGGTGTGAAGGGGCCGTGTCTATGTGTGTGCGAGCGTTGGAGCTGGATACACACAAACGGCATTTTTATGTATTCTCCCTCGTAAACCGTGCGCTTGTTTTGCTGCGCTGCTCGCTGGAATGTAAACATTGCCGCAGACAGGAAATCGTGTTTGTCCGAATAAAAGGCTCATTATCGCCGGGTTTTTATCTAATCTACAACTCCGTAATTGGGACTGGAATTATAACCAGAATCCTGTGCCCTACCTGTATTTGTGTGTACTCACAATGTGGCGGATGTGTGGCAACTCTGCGCAGTGCTGCATTTGTGTGCTGCACTGCGGCCCCGGCCCTTTACTTTCTCTCCCTCGCACTCTTTCTCCCTGCTCCCTGCTCTCACTCCCCCCGCAACTCGCTTCTCTCCTGCACTCGCCGTGTTGCAAGTGCTTCGCTCTCCGCTTTCCGATTCTGTTCCGTTTTAACGAGCGTGCTGGTCGGTCGCATTTTCCGCTGCGCCTTTTTCCAGAAGCTGCAAGTGAAGCCAAAATTATTTTCTGTTTTGTTTTTCTTAGTGCATGAGATTTGAAGAAGTGCGAAACACAGTAATTAAATAACTCAAGGTTCGTGGCCGAAGTCTTCGGCAGGTAGACAAGACACACGCACACACAGTCACGGAAATTTCTACCTGTGTGTCTGCGCGTGTGTTTGTGCGCTTGTTTGGTATACGCAGCATATTTTGTATTATGCTGCGGCATCCACAGCGGAAATGAGTTGGAAGAATTAGTTAAAAGCAAACAAAGTTTGTGACTAGTGAGTGATTATTGTGTTTGTGAGATGTCTGCAGGGAAAAATGGAGTTTTGTTCATTCCTCAAACTCTCAGTCTGCACTTTAGTTTCTTGTTCTCGCTCCGACACACACACACTCGCACACCAACTTCGCGTTAACTGTTAAACAAATTACTCATACACACATTCTCCGTCTCTTTCTTTCAGGTGTGGTGTAAAGCGCCTTAATCACCAAGATGAGTTACATGCCAGCCCAGAATCGTACCAGTAAGTATTTCGACCAGCGGTGCTTTTCCAGTATAGAACTCCACTTCCAAGAAAGTGTGCAACATTGGATTTCCATATTGCGGAAGCACTGAGAAAATTCTTGGTTTACCCCATCCCAAATGTTGTCAGCAACAGTTTTAGATTTCCAGACGTATAATGTTACCCTAATGGACATTGGCCATAGGCCTTTTAAATCCTACCATTTCATAGCCCTCATGGAAGGGATGCATTGTTCTCCAAAAATAATTATCTGCTGTAACGCAATACAATCACAACAACCCCTCCTTTCCGAAGCTTGTTTTTGACAAATTTGCCAAATGTGACATAAAGTATTTGCGTTTGTCATTTGTTTGTGATGCGCCCCTTGTTTGCTATGGAAAATATATAGGGTAACTATGCTATCCATCCACCCCAGATGAATTATTTATGTCCGACCTGTGAGCTGCCCACATTAACATACTTGTTAATGCTCGAGCATACACCATTGGGTTGTGGATGATCTTTTTTCTGTGTGACAAGCAGCAACCACCAGACGTATCCTGTGTCCTTACCCTGACTATTAAAATGAACTGCTCCTGCTCCTTTGGCTTTTGCAATTTCCAATTTTTATGACGACGCAGCTAAAAGGAGAAGGAAGGAAGATGCTTCCCTCCCTCTTGCTGTCGCGCTCCTTTTAACCACTTCATTTGCTATGTGCAAGGGCGTACGTCAGAGATTTTTGAGGGGCATCTGCTAATTTGTTAAAAATTTTTTTAGTATCTAAAATGATAACTACACTAGCATCTCACAACTTAACCACTTTGAAATAGGGCTAGTACATTTACTTAAAAAATTCCCCTCTACAATTCTGAAACCTCCGTTCCTACGCCACTGCTTGGTATCCTTTGAAACTTTATTCCCACCCACACACACACACTCAAGTACTCGTGTACTTGCACGTGGCCATTCCGCCCACTCTCCAGCTTTCCCGGCACGGGACCTTGTCCTCCCTCTGCCTTCCAATCTCATTTTTGACTTGGCTGCACATTTTCTTCAGCGTTTTCTTCCTTTTTTTGTGGTGGTGGTGCTGCTGTGCAGAATTTAATTAGTAAGCGGCAACTTCCACTCAGAGGCATCCTCCCGTCCCCCCTTCCCGGTGCCATTCCAGCCGCACTCCGTACTCTTTACTCCTTTCGAGTGTGTGGCCCACTCGAGGGATAAAGCGAAAGAAAAAGCGCTTAATCGATTTGGGAAATGAAACGAAATGGGATTACAGTAATGCCTGCTTGTAGCGAACGGAATTGAGTAATTTTGAATTGAAGATTCATGTTCATAAATCGAAGATTAAATAGTTTTCTAGTTTCCAGGAACAAATTGGAAATCATGGCAATATTCAATTCCATTAAATATGTTTTCAATCAAATTGCCTGGAGATCCTAAGAACATCAATATAAATTGGGAAACATTCTTGGTTGGACAAGATCGGCATATCGGAATATTTCGACATTCGTTAATCGATTAGAGTTTATTTAAACTCATGTGGTTCGAATCTTCGCCTTAAAGGTTTCACTGTAGTATTTAAGAACCGCGGGGAGGGATAGAACGGGGGAGTTTGAAATTGCAAATGCAAATGCACACAAAAGGGGCGTGGCCGCACTGTGTCCGCGCATAAGTAAAACAACAAAGGCAAAGGGCTGGGCCTGAAACGGCATAATTAAGACAGAAGTGGCAAACAAAACGCCCCACAAATCCTTTTGCCAGGATCCTCTCATGTGTGAGCTTCATGACCCCTTCCCTGTGCGCCCCCATCCACTCTAAACTTTGTGGGAATATCCTGCAGCGTTCAATTTGTCACGCTTCAAAGTTTTCCCTTTGCAATTTGTGTGCCCCGTATGCCTGGGATGCTGCTCACTTTGCTGTCAGTTGCTGTCGTTCTCCATTTGGCCATCCTTCAAGAAAAAATGCAAATATGCTAGGCGTTTGGTGAGGGTTAAAGCGTTGATATTGAAACCAAGCCCAAAGCCAAATCCGACGTGTTGCACTCAGTCTAATGGCCATGCTTTTTGTTGTCCTGTGCCCATTATTCCACTTCAAAGGATAACAAAAAATAAAAAAATGTCCGATTATATGTATATGTATTGAAGCTGCAAATATTCCTTCTGCTCTTATTTTGGGAGACATTTAAGACAGATATAAATGTACAAGTTTATTTCAGTTAAGCTTAGTTAGTAGTTGTTAGCTTACAAAAAAATGAGGGAAAATCTTTTAAACCCATAAAAGCGTCTCCACTTGTGGTGGTGCTTGGAAAATCGACTGCCACCGAGCCAAGACATTTTGCGACCCGCTCTTCAACCCTTTTTACCTTTCTCCTTGCAGTGTCGCATAATAATCAATACAATCCGCCGGATCTTCCGCCGATGGTGTCCGCCAAGGAGCAGACCCTCATGTGGCAGCAGAACTCGTATCTGGGCGACTCCGGCATCCACTCGGGTGCCGTTACCCAGGTGCCATCGCTGTCCGGCAAGGAGGATGAAGAGATGGAGGGAGATCCGCTGATGTTCGACCTGGACACCGGTTTCCCTCAGAATTTTACACAGGACCAGGTGGACGACATGAACCAGCAGCTGAGCCAGACGCGCTCCCAACGCGTCCGTGCTGCCATGTTTCCGGAGACCCTGGAGGAGGGCATTGAGATTCCCTCTACCCAGTTCGATCCCCAGCAGCCGACCGCAGTGCAACGTCTCTCAGAACCGTCGCAGATGTTAAAGCACGCGGTCGTGAATCTGATCAACTACCAGGACGATGCCGAGCTGGCCACCAGGGCCATTCCGGAGTTGATTAAACTACTGAACGATGAGGATCAGGTGGTCGTTTCTCAGGCTGCCATGATGGTCCACCAGCTGTCCAAAAAGGAGGCCTCGCGCCACGCTATTATGAACAGCCCCCAGATGGTGGCCGCCTTAGTGCGAGCCATCTCCAACAGCAACGATCTGGAAAGCACCAAGGCAGCGGTGGGAACGCTCCACAACTTGTCTCACCATCGCCAGGGTCTGCTGGCCATTTTCAAGAGCGGCGGAATACCGGCTCTCGTCAAGTTACTCTCCTCGCCAGTGGAGAGTGTGCTCTTCTATGCAATAACCACGCTGCACAACCTGCTGCTCCACCAGGATGGTTCCAAGATGGCCGTGCGCCTAGCCGGTGGACTCCAGAAGATGGTTACGCTGCTGCAAAGGAACAACGTAAAGTTCCTGGCCATCGTCACCGATTGCCTACAGATTCTGGCCTATGGCAATCAGGAAAGCAAGCTAATAATCCTCGCCTCCGGCGGGCCCAACGAACTGGTGCGCATCATGCGCTCCTACGACTACGAGAAGCTACTATGGACCACCTCGCGGGTGCTCAAGGTGTTGTCCGTTTGCTCCAGCAACAAGCCGGCCATCGTAGATGCCGGCGGCATGCAGGCGCTGGCCATGCACTTGGGCAACATGTCGCCGCGTCTCGTACAAAACTGTCTGTGGACGCTTCGTAATCTGTCTGATGCGGCCACCAAGGTGGAGGGCCTCGAAGCCCTGCTCCAATCGCTTGTTCAGGTTCTGGGCTCCACCGATGTTAACGTGGTCACCTGTGCCGCCGGCATTCTCTCGAATCTGACGTGCAACAATCAGCGCAACAAGGCCACCGTTTGCCAGGTGGGCGGCGTGGACGCCCTCGTCCGTACTATCATCAATGCTGGGGATCGCGAGGAGATTACCGAGCCCGCCGTGTGCGCCCTGCGTCATTTGACCTCGCGTCACGTGGATTCGGAGCTAGCCCAGAATGCCGTGCGTCTTAACTACGGGCTATCGGTGATTGTGAAGCTACTGCATCCGCCATCTCGTTGGCCATTGATCAAGGCCGTCATTGGGCTTATACGCAATTTGGCCCTCTGTCCGGCCAATCACGCACCGTTGCGCGAGCACGGGGCCATTCACCATCTGGTACGGCTGCTAATGCGTGCGTTCCAGGACACAGAGAGGGTATGTTTGTAAAGGTCTGTAACTATTGATGTTTTTACTGATTCCCAATATTCTTCTTACTCTGCAGCAACGCTCCTCAATTGCCACCACGGGCTCGCAGCAGCCGTCCGCCTACGCTGACGGCGTACGTATGGAGGAGATCGTCGAGGGCACGGTGGGGGCACTACATATCCTGGCCCGTGAGTCCCACAACAGGGCGCTCATTCGCCAGCAGTCGGTGATACCGATATTTGTGCGATTGCTGTTCAACGAAATCGAGAACATTCAGGTGGGACTATTGATTATTGTCAATCGTATCTAAAGTATACTAAATGCTTCCTGATTCTAGCGCGTGGCTGCTGGAGTTCTTTGTGAGCTGGCCGCCGACAAGGAGGGCGCGGAGATCATCGAGCAGGAGGGCGCCACTGGGCCGCTGACCGATCTCCTGCACTCGCGAAACGAGGGCGTGGCCACCTATGCCGCCGCCGTGCTCTTCCGCATGAGCGAGGACAAGCCGCAGGACTACAAGAAGCGCCTGTCCATCGAGCTGACCAACTCGCTGCTGCGCGAGGACAACAACATTTGGGCCAACGCCGACCTGGGCATGGGTCCCGATCTGCAGGTGCGTGCCATGTAGGCTAAGAAAGTGCGCGGTCTCCGGCTTCCGGCTTTCAAACCCTTTCTCTTGTGTTCTAATAATTATTATAATTTGAAATCCAGCCCGAAAGCGAACTCTGTACATAAAATTGTAAATTTGTAGAAAACTTACTTAGTCAAGCATTATATAATGATATATTTCATATTAAGTATAGACCTATATATCGCTTGCTTACGATTTCGATAAACCTCTTTTGAATTTCAATATGATTTAGATTTTTACGTTCCGTTATTTGCTTTTCTTGTAAACCACGAATCGATAGAGCGTAAATGTTAGTCGATAAGTACATAGGTAGCTGTAGATGAACGTCGACTAAAAATATTCCGGATTCCGATTAGTTCTCATCGTACTTTATCCCCTCCTCTAACCACACCACCACCCCTCCCCGCTCCACTTATTCCCACCCCACTTTCCCGAAAGAACAACCCCACTACAAACATACTTACATGAATATTAATTTGTATATTCGCTGCGACATCTCAATCTGTGTTTATGTTTATGATTATGATTTTGTAATTAATTCACTTTTTTATTTACTTTTTGTTCTTTTCTTTTTTCCTTTATGTTTACTTTGTGTGCGTAAAACCAAAACAAACCAAAAAAATCACTATAAACACAACTGCAACGGTAAATGAACCGAAACAACCAATGACGGATATTCACTGCACCAAAATCTCACCAACAACAACAATCAAACAACGCGACTCTTTCTCTCTGACTCACTCTCGCCGCCCACCCCGCCCGCTCCCACAACCAACCAACTCTCTCTCCCTCCCTCTCGCTCACATTCACTTGCAAACTGGCGTTTGCGCGTGTCTTCTTCTTTCCTAACAACTTTTCACTTCTGATCCATCCCAACAACAAATAAATAAAAACGAAACTGTAAAAAAAACACAAAAAACATCCAACACATAATCTCACACGAACGATCACGCACATACTACACACGCACACCGACCGATAAACAAACACGAAATCGATCGATCACAGGATATGCTTGGACCAGAAGAAGCATATGAAGGCCTGTACGGACAAGGTCCGCCCAGTGTGCACAGTTCGCACGGAGGTCGCGCATTCCATCAGCAAGGTATGTATGTCATATGCGTAAGAAGAGACCCCGCCCTTCGAACCCGCCCACCCCCAAGAAGAAGAATCCCGCCATAAGCACCCCACTAAAAACTAAAAAGAAACTAACGGGAACGTTTGCAGGTTTAGACAATTCGATAACTCCTTTTGGGTTCCGAGTCCGACCCCTTTACCCCGCATATGTACATTTAATCGTTATCATGTCTGTTCATCATTCAAATAAGCACTACTTAATCGAAGCCAAAACCGTTAAACTCACTTCAATTACTTCAGTGTGAGCCAAACCTAACCCTGCCCTTTTTTCACCGTGACCCCTCGCTCGATCTCTTTTTATCTCTGTCTTCCTGCTCGAAACCCCCTAATTTCGTTCCCCTTTACTTTCCACGGCTGCATGCAAAGGAAATAAATAAATGTCTTTAGTTTAGCGTGTTGTTCGGTTAATTTACCACAGCTCCGCCCTTTCCCACTAGCAAATCTTCAAACTGTGGTTTTCATTAGTGGGGAAATCTGTTTTTGACCGGGTGCAGCATATACATACATACAGCAAAACCCCACGTTGGGCGCCAATTATTTTTATCAGCACCTTCATCGAAGACACCTGCCTTAGACAGACACCTAAACCTTATAATGTTTTATGCCAGACGATTTTCTGGAAAGGGAAAAAAATAGCATATTTTAAAGCCATATATTTATAGAACCTTAAGGCCTAACAATATGACCCTAGCTTAGCGTCAATATTTTTGAAGTTGAAGGATTGTGGCCTGTCCTTGAATGAAATAGAATATATGTCCCCTATTGCCTTTACCGAACAAATCTTAGGCTTTTGACACGTAGCTTGAAGATCTTGGCACAACACACACGAACACCACACAACAACGAAGTGCAACGCTGTGAAGAAAGGATACCAATGCCGAAAGAGTTTGTTTCAATATTTCGTTCCACTCCCATCATAACCAAGATATAAATTATCAATTGGATCGAGATATATGAAGCAACATTAACGTTACACTAATAATTTCAAATATTTTTCCTTTTGTACATCTCTTGCGTTTGATTTCATTAGAATGCATTTACAATTAAAGTTTCCCAGCAACGAGGAACAGGAGTAAGAAACTTTAGTTCGGTTCGATTCATTTTGCATGTCACGTAGCCTGCGATAATCGCATAGAACTAGTTACCTCTATCCACATTATCGTGTGTATATATACATATCTAGTTTTTAAGACGTGTGCATGGTTGAGAGGACAAATTCCAATCTAATTTAACTGATCTTTGTCGTGACGTACTTTAGTTTTAGACGTTTTAAGCGGCATTCAGCTTTTTTTTGTTGTTTTATACTTTAGGTCATGGTGCCAAAGGCGGCCGTGTACGAGTGGAATCTTCATTTCGTTTGAATATAGGGTTACGTAAAAATACAAAAGCTTTGAGTTATTTGTATCATTATGGTTTCAATGTTGATGTAATTTGGCAAAAGAATCGGCTAAAACGAGATAGACATGTAGATCAAATGAATAATGATGAATCCACTTTTTAAATCGCGCTCCAACTGCCAGTTGATAGCTGGTGGTTGCCTGGTTGCTTAAGAATACTGTTCACTGATTACAATTTTCCCCCATTATTTTTTTACCACTCTCGTTTGTCCGCAGGATATGATACTCTACCAATAGATTCGATGCAGGGTCTGGAGATCAGCAGCCCGGTGGGCGGCGGCGGCGCTGGCGGTGCTGCCGGCAATGGTGGAGCGGTGGGTGGAGCTGGCGGCGGCGGTGGCAACATCGGCCCAATCCCGCCCAGCGGCGCACCCACATCGCCCTACTCCATGGACATGGACGTCGGCGAGATTGATGCCGGTGCATTGAACTTTGATTTGGACGCCATGCCGACGCCCCCTAATGACAACAACAATCTGGCTGCCTGGTACGATACCGACTGTTAGACGAGCCGCCGAGCTTAAGGGTAAGGGTCGAGAATCCATTCGACCCCAAAATAAAAAATAACACAACACACACGAATCCCCCGTCCCAGCGATATAGCCCTCTTCCACCGGCAGTGACTCCATGGACTAGGGAGCGGAGATGGAGCGACCACTGATCCCTGATCACCGATATTTGACTAGATCAACGAAAAGTGTTGATTTTGATTGACAAAGACGAGGAGGATGAGGATGAGGATGCTGCGGCAAGACAAAGACGAAGGCAACTATGAGGCCCGTGGAAGAAGGCTATAGTTCACACACCCCTCAACAAAACATACACACACTGGCATACATGCATATTATATATTAATTATAATGCGAACGCGACGGCAAGAACATATTATATGGCATTACATATTATCCACATAAACGAAACGGAAAATTAAACAAATGTTTGCAATAGAACTCGTACATTTCCCTTTACACTGTGCTTTTGCTGTTTCTTTAATCGGGGGTTTACCAGTAGCAATACGCCTACCCACTAAAATTTGAAACATTTTTAATTATAAATGTTTTAATATACAATATTTGAAAATGAAACCTCGATTTCATAGAGGTTTCCCATATCAAAATCGAAATCGAATAACTAATGTTATAGAATCCAGGAGTTGTGTTTTGAGTCCCATTTTGAAACCCATTGCCCAAATACGGAAAAATCGTACATGAAAATGGGCCAAACCTTGGATCATCTTTAAAAATAAATGTTTTAATGTAGAATATTGGTATCCCAAGTCTAAATTGGAGGCATTAGTAAAGTTATGGATTATAGAGGTGCAGTTTTGGTGCCCCACTCTTCTTCCCACACATCAAAATCGGAGTGGAATCTAAAAGTTCAATTTTGGGGTCCCATACTGAAATCCATTGGAAATAAGAAATCATCGAACATGAAAATGAGCTAAAATTTTGACCGTCGTGAAAAATAATTATTTGAATGTATAATATTAGAGAATTGAACCACAAACTCATAGAGGTATCCGACATCAAAATCGGAGTCCAATAAGGAAAGTTGTGGAATCTAGAAGTGCAGTTTTGGGGTCCCATACTGAAACCCACTGAAAACAATAAATAATCGAACATGAAAATGGGCTAAAATTTGGACCCTCTTTAAAAATAATTATTTGAATGTAGTATATTAGAAAACTAAACCACAAACTCATAGAGGTATCCCACATCAAAATCGGAGTCCAATAAAGAAAGCTATGGAATCTAGAAGTTCAGTTTTGGGGTCCCATACTGAAACCCACTGAAAACAATAAATAATCGAACATGAAAATGGGCTAAAATTTAGACCGTCGTGAAAATTAGTTATTTGAATGCAGTTCTGTAGAGAACGCTACTACGAACTCATAGAGGTATCCCACATCAAAATCGGAGTCCAATAAAGAAAGTTATGGAATCTAGAAGTTCAGTTTTGGGGTCCCATACTGAAACCCATTGGAATTACGTAAAACGAATATGAAAATTGGTTAAAATTTTGACCTTTTAAAATAAAAATTTGATGTAGAAGAACTATAACTTAAGTTATGCTTTATTAAATTGTAGTTTTGGGGTCCCAAAAGCCAATGGAAATACGATTAAATCGAACATGAAAATGGGTCTTTTAAAATACAAATATTAAAGTAAATAATCAGAAACTCAACCACCAACTAATTTATTAGAAACTCAACCACAAACTCATGGAGCTACCCCATTCCGAAATCGGTCTTCAATAACCCAAGTTATGGAAAGCGAAGTTTTCACTAAAATACGGAAATTCAAGTTATAGCCCACACTTAAACTGGTGTCGCAACAGATTAACAAGGATTTCTTTATTGAGGGAGAGTCGTACGTCTACAGGTGCTTGCCGAACCATTTGTGGTCCACAGGCGAGAGCCACCGATGGCAGCCGCTCAGGTTGTTCTGGATCACGTACTTCATGGTAAAGGGGTTCTCGTTCTGGAGGGCGTGCTCCTCCTCGGCGACGCGCTGCTCGTCGAGCATCTCCTGGGAGACGACGGTGGCCTGGAAGGGGAGCTGGTTGGCCACCTGCTGCAGGAACGGCTTGACCTCGACGAACTCGCACTTGCCGGCGATCTCGACGATGACGCGCCCGGCCTTGATGGGGGTAACGTAGTGGTCGATGGCCCCCTTGCCACCGCCCATGCGCTGGCCCTGGCCCTTCTTGGTGATCGGTTGCCATGGAGCGGGGACGCGCCACGTTGCGAACATGGTGCTGACGTTCATCTTGCGACCGATGGTCAGGCGCATCATCTCGTAGTGGCCCCAGCGTAGACGTCCGCCGCCGGTGGCCACGATCGCGTACTGCTTGTGCAGCAGGGTGTTGTGCACCGTCTCCGGGCCGCGCATGTAGCGGAGGCGCTTCTGCATCTTGGGCGGACGGATGTTTGGCGGCAGCTGCGGCTGGCGCTCCATGATCCTAAGCTTGGGCCGCTCCGGCTGCTCAACATCTGTGGGTTCCCGCAGCCGGGTAAGTGGTTATCATTTGTCATTAAACTGTGTGCTCCGTGTGCAGCCACTTACTCTGGTATTTGATGGGCGGGGCGAAGTACTTGAGGCCGGCTGTGTTGACAATTGCTATGTTGCCCGCTGAAAGTTAAGGATTAAGGAAAGTCCATTAGCTTTGGTGCTGCTTGGGGAAACATCTGTGTAACGCACCTGTCAGGGTTTGCTTGAAGAGCTGAGTGACTTTTCTCAGGCTCAGCATGGCGGATTTATGTTTTAATTGACTACCTATTTTTTTTTTTTTTAAATATTAAGTTACTTCCTTCCGTGAAGAGGGAAGAATTATTTGGCCGCCCCGTTGGAACGGGTTAACGCCACTGCCAATGTATGAAATTAAATTTCAAGAAAAACAAAATTTAATGGACAGCTATGTAAATATCGTGCAGTAGTTTCTGGTGATGTTATGATGACAATGAACGATGAGCGATGACGATGAACGATAAGCGATGAAAATGTTATCAATATGTGTGAGAAATTTTAATTTTGAGATTTTGTGAGTTGGTATAAGCGTGGATGGTGTTATAGTGTGTTAAATGAGCAGTGTGGAGTGTGTTGTATTAGATATTAATATTAGCAGCTCGAATGAAACTGGTAATCGATGTCCAATTTTCAATTGGTTCATTTCCAAGTAAACGATAGATATCGTTATATTTAAGTAGTGTTGGATAATTTTGTCTTGTTGGTGTATATTTTGAGCAATTTAACAAAATATGCGAAATGTCTTCATTAACGTTACACGAATCGCATAGGGCGTTATCGTAGACTTTCATTTTGGAAAGTGTGTATTTGTCAAAAGCATGTCCGCTTAAGATTCTGTTTAGAGTCTTCGTTTCTATACGGTTGAATAGGTGTTCTTTGTTTTTAAACCAAGGCTTGGAAGTGGTATATGGTGAGAGGAGAGAGTAACCCTTGTTACGCTCTAATGAGAACAGACTGTATTCACGCTCCCAGTCTTGTTTTATTTGCGCGAACATATGATTGATTGCGTCCTTAAGGGTCCATCTGACGGGTGCGAAAGAGCCGTTAATTTTAGCATTTTTAGCCGCTGTATCTGCGAGATCGTTTTCCCAAATATTGGAATGGCTTGGAATGTGGTGAAATTCTATGGATAGCAGGGTTGGGTTGTTTATGACTTTTTTCAGAATGCATTGAGAGATGCAGTTTTTGGAGTTCGTGTTCTTTATTGTCTGGATGGCACCAAGACTGTCAGTTAAAATTGCTATTTTGGAGAACTTTTTTGAAATACCGAAGTCAATGGCTTTTTCTAGGGCTGTGAGTTCAGCAGTCAGCGACGATAGTTTTTTGTCGGTGTAGAAACTTTTTATCGAATTGGAATTTAAGTGGACAAAGGCACCTCCTGTAAAATTTTCCGACACAGAACCATCCGTGAAGATGATTTCCATATTTTTTGAGGTTAAACTTCTTATTTTTTCTTTAAATAAAGAGAGAATTATAGTCTCGTTTGCCATTTTTTTATTTGTACAAGTACCTTTAAAGAAATTTGTGTCAACTGAAATCTTGCGTGTGGACAGAGAGTAAGGACAAATAGGAGCAATACTATCCAGGATATTTTTAAATTCAGCATAAATTCTACTGTAACTAGTATTTTTGGCTACAAAGGAGTTTGACAGAAGCGACGCAGATGGTAGTCCATGAGCGAACGTTTTGGCCAACTCCTTCGCTGTAGCGAATTTAATCCTATAAGCTGGAGGAAGTTCAGCTGCAAGATTATAAATAATATTAATTGGAGTCGATTTAATAAGTCCTAAGGCCTTTCTAAGGTGGAAATTAGCATGCTTATTTATATTGTTTTGTACTGATTTTGATATGTTTGAAAAAGAGGAGCAGGCGTATTCATATCTAGTTCTAATAAATGCTTTATAAAAGAGTAGTGACTTGCTTGGATGTACTCCGAAGCGGCAACCACTGAGCATTTGAATAAACATATTCGTTTGATTCGATTTAGAGATCGTTTTATTTACATGCTGAACAGACGAGTTGTTTGAACTTATGACTCTACCTAAATAATTTATACTATTTACATTTTTTAAAATAATATTATTGCACAAGATACTTAAAGGTTTTTTTCTTAGATTAAAATGAATGGTGGCTGATTTGTCTGGATTAAAAGTAAGATTATTAATATTGCACAGTTCCATAAACCTATTTACTTTTTGTTCTAATTTCTCTTCAGCCATCGAAAAGACTTTGTCATAACAGACTAGAAAGAAGTCGTCAGCGTACTGGAACAGAATACTGTCATGGTCATTACTTAAGCTGTGAAGCTCAGCTGTATATAAATTAAAGAGGATTGGACTCAGACAACTACCTTGACTAACTCCTTTGTTTACAGTTATCTCTGCAGTACCCATAGTGAGAACTCTTTTACTAAGGAAGTTTATAATGAAATAAATATGATTGTGGTCGAAACCCAAACTAACTAATTTGCTACCCAGAATAGGGATATTGACGGCATCAAAGGCTTTACTTAAGTCTAAAACCGCTGCGGTAACGTGGAAACCACGAGCTTTTAGGTTGGCTATGTTATTTATTACATCGTTGATGCATTGGGCAGTAGAATGGTTTTTTCTGAACGCATAGGATCTTGGTGGCAGAATTTTATTTTTATTAATGTACTCTTCCATCCGCAATTTAATCAAACCTTCTAAGCACTTAAAAGTCACACTTAGAAGGCAGATAGGTCTGTTGTTGGTAATAATTGAAGAGTCTAGATTTTTTTTGGGAACAGGTATAACCCTTATTTTCCGCCACTGATCTGGAATAAACCCATTGTCTAAAGTAATGTTTAGCAGGGATACCAGTTTTTCTATTTGACTTAAGGGTAGAGATAGAAGCATTCTGTATGAAATGTTGTCAAGACCCTTAGCCGAGTCTGGGTTACGAGAGTTAAGGAAGTCAAGAAGTTCACGCGCTGAGAAATTAGAGTTGGTATATCTATAAAGCAGATCAGGAGAAAAAGATACGTCAGGACACATCGCAGTGTTGGGAGCTGTGGCTATTTGATTGAGAAAATCTCTATGTTCTGAGTCAGATATTGCACTGTTTGACGGTTTAATTTGTTTAAAAAGTTTAAGATTTTTGATTTTGTTCCACATATCTTTCAGAGAAGAGGGGTTAGAAATGTCTTCTGCTAGCTTATTGAGGTTTTCTTTTCTCATTTTATAATAATAGTTGTTAAGTTTTTTATTACTGTTAATATAGGCAATAGCATCAGATTGTAGTTTGGATTTAAAATATTTTTGTCTGCACGCGTTTCTTAATCTAAACAATTTTTCACATACCTCGTCCCAATACTTTTTTGGAACATATCTATTGTTTGTATTTATTTTAATTGAATTATTACAGTGTATTGTTTGGGATAAGTTGGAAATGCTATCTAACGTTGTAATTTGAATTTTGGAAAAGTCTTTGATTATTTTATTATGGTTAAATTTAATAATATTAGTCGAAGCAGAAATTTGGTCTATTTCAATTAAGATTGGGAAATGATTGCTATTTGATATTTTAGAATTTATTGAGGACCAGTTAGAACAAAGATTGCTACTATTAATGAAAGTGAGATCGAGTGTTGAAGTATAGGATGGGTTATGGGAGTAAGTTGGAGAGCCGTTGTTAAGGCAAAAGAAACCGGAGTGTAAGAGGGAATTTTCTAAAATACCGCCTCTGACATCTTGAGTATTATTACCCCAAATGCTGGATTTGGCATTGAAGTCACCACCTATGACAGTTAGACCACTCGATTGAGCAGCAATAGTAAATAGATCATCGCAGCCTTGTTGAAAAGAATTAATGTCTGTGCTGGGAGCAGCATAGACACTGAAAATATTAATATTATTTCTTAGGTTAATTGTACGGATACCAATGACTTCTAAGCTAATATCACAGTTGATTTGTTTAAAGCGTATGTGTTTTTTTAAGTAAATTCCAACGCCTCCATAACCATCGTTACGCGGCTTACATACAAAATTATAATTTGCCAAGCTACACATGGAATTATTGGAAATCCATATCTCTGATAAAATTGCTATGTCTATGTTATTGTTTACTAAGAATAATTCTAGTAATTGTTTGTTATTATTAGCAGTTAAGCTCTGAATATTATACTGTAGGATTTTTATTGTCATTTAAATAATATAACTTTATGTTTTATTTTCAAATGAAAACAGATAGACAAATGAAAGAGAAAAGAAAAACGAATAAATAAAAAACAATTAATTTAACAGAAAAAAAAAAAAAAAAAAAAAAAAAATCAGAAAAATAAGTAAATAGATAAATAAATAAATAAAAAAGTTATTATTCAAAATTAAACAAGTTGATTAATTTTGAACAAATCAATTTTTGAGTTTGTAAGTGCTATTCTGTTTCTTAAATTCTCTAAAAAGTTTCTTGATTCAGGTACTAAATTGGTTGTTTCGTTGACTAGAAATGAGGATATTTCAGAAGCTAATTGATTTAAGCTATTCTCCGCAGCTTCAAGAGCTGGATTGTCTAAAAAAGGTTGACTAGAGGGTGAGGAACTAGGTGGATTAGAATGAATGAGAGAAAACTTTTCGTTTGGAGTGTACTCATGTTCATAAAGAGCAGCTTTCCAGCTGATCATAGTGTCGCGTGAATTTTTATCTTCGTTTTTCTTGTTAAGAGAGTTCTTAACAACCTTATTAAAAGGGTTTTGTGCAAATATTTGTTGGGTAGCTATTTTGGTATTATTTTGTAACACTGGATTGGCAGATTTTCTTTGCCATGTTGGCTGGGGGAAGTGGGTTAAGTCGTTGGTGTCGACTTCATCTAAAATTTGGAAGAGAGAGGGGTACCTAATCTTCGTTTCATTTCGTGATAAATTCTCAATAGTCATACATTTCTGGATAGCGTACGCTCTCTTACGAGCAGGGCACTCAAGAGAGGTGGCTGGGTGATTTTGTTTGCAGTTGGCACAAACGAGTTGATTACATTGTTGTTCTCTTGAATGCGAAAGAGAACATTTACTGCATTTTTGTTCAGTTTGTTTACAATGCTGAGCAAAGTGATTAAATCTAAAACAACGAAAACATTGACTAAAAGGAACATATGGACTAACATTAATTTTGGTGTACAGGAAGACAATCTCGTTGGGAATTTGAGTACCTTTAAAAAGAATCTTAACCCTAGGAGTGTTAATAAAAATATCTTTATTGTCTCGGTCCTTAGTCTTCACACGAATTATTTCTTGAATAGGTACTGGAGAAGAAATGTACTCCTTAAGTTCAGAGTCGGAAAATTTTGTCGGAATATTAAAAATAATACCCATTTTAAAAATGAAATGCTTAAGAATTTTAGGTTCGTAACCATTACTTTTAAGATTTGAGGACAGGATGCTATTAGCTGCCGTTGCTGACTTGCACTCAGCCTTGCAGCGCCCATAACCAATCTTATTTACTGAAATTATATCTTTAATATTTAATTTTAGCAGGACAGCATTTAGTTCAAGAGGATTTATAGGAACTCTTCTAGGTCGGTTTTCGCCATTGGTTTCACCAATTTTGTCTATGTAGACCACAAAGGGTCCCTTGTGAGCGCTGCTGTACGAGTATCCGTTGTTTTCCAAATTTCCACTTTCTCTCTTCTCTTCTTTGCTAGCAGGATCCGTTATAGCTTTACCACTTACTTGGCTGGTTGGACTCGGATGACTTACAGGGTCAATGACTTCTTTCATCACAACTTCTTCGCTTTCCGATTCTACTAAATTGTTATCCGTAGGTTTTTTCTTTTTATTTAAGGGCGATAATTTCGGCCTTTTAACGTTGCTCAGCTCCGAATAAGGGTTTTTACCCTTGGCCTCGGAGGAGGCCATTTTTCTTGGAGTAACTTTACCCGTAATTGATTGTTTATTTAACCAATAACAACAGACAAATATTTATAAAAGGTATTAAACGTATATATTACGTTATATTTTTGTTTTGAAAAAAAACAGAATAAGTAAAAATCGGTATCACACACTGCTCAAACACCTCCGTTGCATGCAACAGTCAGCACGCGGACTACCTATTTATTTTTATAATTCCTTTCTCTAAAAATGTGTTGCATCAACGGGCCAGCGTTGCCAGATCCAGTTTTGATAGCAACTATTTACCACTGCAATCACCTATCGATAGGTAACGAGTTGAACTCTAAAGATGGAGAGTAAAATTAATCGAATAAATGCTGATATACACGATTACCTAATCCTATCGGTCGACATAGCACCTCTCCACTAGCACAACAACCAAAATACGTTTTATGCAAAATAAAAATGTCTTGAAAAAATATATATGAATGTATTTAAAGCAGCTACGTTAATAATGCTCTAAGTTCCCACTTAGCTTTATATATGTATATATGTCGGCTTCCTTGACCGTGTGGATAAAACCAAAAATAAGAACGTATTGCCAAATGCAGGAGCTTTATTTTGCTCAGTGTACACACTGAATCTGCGTTTTTCTGCTATCGATGTCATCGATAGGAAGATCGCCGTGGTGTGAACGGTATATACTAGTGACAGTGTGGCCGGACTTTCGAAAACATCGATAGTATCGAGGAAATATCGGCTGTTGTACCAGCTCTACTGCATACACGAAAATAAAAATTTTTTTGACAAAATCGTGCATGTTTTCGCTCGCTAAAAAAAAAAGCAGGCCGCGCGAGCCCTAGCTAGCTAGACCGCCGCCCTTCCCGTCCCACGAAACGCAGCGCATCGCATCCCGCGTCCAGCGTTTCCACTTGTGTGTTTGTTATGAATATACCGAAGGTGACAACATCGCTTGGTGCCGCCGAAAAGGCGAAACCCGAACGTGTAGCATCCGTGGCCGCTGCTGCCTTTAATGCGGTCGGCCTGCAGAAGCGCAGCGGCGCCGACGACCCGGCCACTCAGTCGGAGGATCCCTCGCGCAAAAAGGCCAGAACGGACCTGGCTTTCGGAACGCCAGTGCCAGCGCCCAGTTTGCCCGCCAAAGCGTCGGTGGCTCCGCCGCAGCAGCTCCTCTATCAGCGGGCTGGCCAGCAGGTTAAGGCGCAGGTGAAAGGCGCCTCGGATTCGCAGGATGCCCAGTCTGAGGACGGCGCCTGGGACGCCCGCGACCAGCAGATCATAGTGTGCAACCTCGGCCCCGGCACCGAGATGGGTTCCATTAAGTCGGAGGACGCGGACAAGCAGAGTGAGTTCAGAGTACAGAGTCCTCCGATGAGCAGCTTAACTAACCCACCTCCTTCCCGAAAACCAGCCTTCGCAAGCTTTACCAAAAAGGAGAGCGCCTCCTCATCGGCATCGTCTTCCTCCTCCACCGCCTCCGTCATCTCCATCGAGCCCAGCGGCTCGGGACAGGATCATTCCGACAATCCGGGCAAGGCGACGGACCTCGACTACGTGCCGATGCCAGCCACTGGCGCAGATAACACTGTGACCGTGGGAAACGCTACGGGGACAGGCACCCAAACGGGAACGCCCATTGGACCCACCTCCACCATTATTCTGAATGCCAACAATGGGGCCACAGGAGCTAGTGGAGCCGGCACCACCACGATCCTCTCCCAGAAGCCCGGACACACCAACTACAATATATTCAATAGCACGGCCACGAACAGCCAAACACCCACAACAACGCTGCTAAACCGGGTGAATCTGCACCCTAAGATGAAGACACAGCTGGTGGTTAACACAAAAAAGCTGTCGGAGGTCACACAGACCACGGCCAAGGTGTCCATTGGCAATAAGACGATATCGGTGCCGCTGCTCAAGCCGCGGATGAGCGCCAGTGGAGCAGCCACTGCCGGAGGAGCCACGATTGTGGAAAGCAAGCAGCTGTTGCAACCAGGTGGCCAGGTGACCACCGTTATGAGTGCCGCGCAGCCGGGCGGTGGTCAGCAGGTGCAGCAGCACGGCCATCCGCATACACATCACAACTTTACCAAACTAATTAAGCGGGTGCCGAAAAATACCGGCACCTATGTGGCGTTCACGGGGCTGCAGATCAAGCCGGCCTCGGCTTCGACCAAAATTGTGGCCACCAAGGTGGTGCCAAAGAAGATGTCTCTGCAGCTGCAGCAGCACCAACAGCAGCAGCAACTTCAGCAGCTGCAGGTGACCAGCGGCGGTGGCTTGGCCCCGCCCACCGGCAGCATAGTGACCATCACCACCACCAATCCTAGCCAGACTTACGCAATGGTTCAGGATGCCACGGCTTTGGGAGCAGCATCCCATTCGGAAGAGGATGCGCCGGCGCCGCGGAAGATCACCGCCTACTCCGAGAACCTGCAGAAGATCCTCAACAAGAGCAAGTCCCAGGAAGCGAGCGTTGGCCCAGAGGAGTTCGCCAACATCAACAGTGTTGTGATTAAGCCACTGGACAAGACCACGCTCAACTGCCCGCCCAGCTTTAACATTTTCAAGCAGCAACAGCCTGCCCAAGGCCAAACGATCTCTGCTGTAGGCAGTGGACCAGGTACTCCCGTAACGTTTACCATGACGCCGGCTTTGGGGAGTGGCTCGGATCTGGCCACCACCTCCTCCACCGTCTCCGTGTCGGCGGGCACCATCTGTATTAACAGTCCGATGATGGGTTCGCGGCCCATCATCTCCATTCAGAACAAGAACATATCCCTGGTGCTGTCCAAGACAACGATGGCCCAGCAAAAACCGAAGATGATCACGACCACTACGTTGGCCAGCCAGTCGGCGCTGCAGGTGCATCATGCTCTCGTCCAGGATTCGAGTGCAGACAAGGCGGTGTCTTCTGCAGCCTCCGGATCCGCCACCTCGGGTGCAGCCGCAGCCGTTGCAGCTTCGATGCAGCTGAAGTTGACAAACGCCAAACTCAGCGTTAGTCTGGCCCCTGAGGGGGTCAAGCTGGAGGAGATTGCTGGCGAGACGAAGGCAAAGCTGCTGGTCAAACAGGATGCGGCCGCGAAGGACACAACTGGTACTCCTTCAAGCGAACAGGAGCGTAGCGAGGAGATTAGCACGCCGGAGAAGCGTTTAAACCCGAACACGACAATGACGCCTGTAAGCCAGGTTCAGAATCAGGCTGCAAATCAAATTCAGATGGCCACTCCTACCTCAACCGCTCCGAATCCCAGTACACCCAATCCTCCGGCAAATGCGACGGCCACACCGATCAACAATCAACGTTCAGGAGCGGAGGATTCGAATAATGCACTGCTAAAGCAACTGCTTCAAAACAACAGCAGCAGCCACACCCTCAGCCTCCCCTCGACTCACGTTGGCTCCGCCTCCACGACGGCACCCCTCTCCGCCCGCAAGGTGATCAACGTGCGAGCCCCCAGCATGGGAAAGGTTAGCAGTTTGGAGGCCCAACTGGCGCGTCCGGTGATTCCGCCGGTGCCAGCTGCTACGCAAGCGGCGGGTAGTAGTAGTAGCGGCAAATCGGTGGCCACTTCAACCACAACTACAACGGTAGCCAGTGGTGGAAGTGGCCAGCAGGTGGCCACCGCCTCAGTGACTGGAACTCCAGTTACGGCTGTCGCTATCACCACACCTGGCTTGGGAGGAGAGCCAAGGCTGGAGCAGAAAACCGATCAGCCTGTTGTTGTTGCAACAATCCAGAATCAGAGCCAAAACCATCCGCCACCACCACCACCTCCTCCGCAACAGCAGCAGCAGCAACCTCAGCAATCACAACAGCAGCTGCAGCAAATGCCCCACCAAGTCAAACAGACCGTGCAGATTGTGTCCAAGGAAACATCGTTTATCTCTGGACCCGTTGCGCCCAATAAACTCGTCACGGAGACCACTACGAAGCCGGCTGAACTGCTGCCTCCTCCGCCGTACGAACTGGCCACTGCTCCCATATCGAATGTGACCATATCCATATCTACAAAGCAAGCGGCGCCCAAGGAGCTGCAGATGAAGCCCAAGGCAATAGCCATGTCGCTTCCCATGGAGCACGGCGAAGAATCGCTGCCGGAACAAGCGGAACCGCCGCCACATCCGGAGCAGGGAGCCGCTGTGGCGGGAGGAGTATCTCACACCGGGGGGACAGTTGTGTCTGCGCAATGGAGCAGCAATAGCAACCACATAGAGGGAGGTATGGGAGCCACAAAGGTGCCTTTTAAGCCTGGCGAGGCCCAGAAACGCAAGCTGCCCATGCATCCGCAGCTGGACGAAAAGCAGCTCCAGCAACAGGTGGATATTCCCATGGGCGGCTCTCTGCCAGCCACACCAACTGGACAAGCTGGCCAGGAAAAAGTACAGCTCATATCGACGCTTGCCAGTTATGCTAAGAAGCCCGGAGGACCTGGCGAGGCACAACCAATTCAAAGCCAGAGCCAGGGCCAGGCACAGATGCAGGCGCAAATGCAGGCGGCCATGCAAGGTCAATTAGCTGGGCAGATCCCCGGACAGATCTCTGGGCACGTCCCTGGCCAAATACCCGCACAAATGCATCTGCAAGTGCAGCACCAGCTTCATGTGGCGGTACATCCCCAGCAGCAACAGCAACAACAGCAGCAACAGCAGCAGCAACAACAACAACAGCACCACCAACAACAAGCTCAGACGATCCAGGGATCGATGCCGGGACAAGGTGCAGTACCCATCCCCGTCCCCACCATAGAACCCAAGGCGGGTGACCAAAGAAAGCGCCGCAAACGGGAGGTTCAGAAGCCGAGGCGCACAAATTTGAACGCCGGACAGGCGGCTGGAACAGTTAAGGACATGTCAGGTACGCTACCAGCAGGTGCCATGGTCCAACTAGCTGGAATGCCGCCGGGAACACAGTATATCCAGGGCGCGGCACCAGGCACTGGTCATGTGATCACCAGCAGTGCCGGACAAACAGGAGTTACTCTTGGAGGATTTGGAGCTGTTTCCGGAGCCGGTTCCTCGCCCATGCTCAAGAAGCGAGTGCGCAAATTTTCCAAGGTGGAGGAGGACCACGATGCATTTACCGAAAAGCTCCTCACCCACATCCGCCAAATGCACCCGCTCCAAGTTCTGGAGCCGCACCTGAATCGCAACTTCCACTTTCTCATCGGAAGCAACGAGGCCTCTGCTGGTGGTACACCCTCCTCCATCAGTTCTACGGCATCGGCCAGCGGATCATCTTCAGCTGGCGGAGGTAAAATGAAGGGAGGAACTCGGGGTTGGCCGCTGAGCAGGCATTTGGAGGGCCTGGAGGACTGTGATGGCGCTATCCTCGGCCGCTTTGGGCGAGTGTGTCTGCCGGGGATTCCATCGTTGTACGACAGCGAACGCTTTGGCGGAAGTGGAGGCCTGGTGGGAGGATCGGCTTCTAACCGTTCACCGTCGCCATCCGCATCTCCTGATAAGATGCTACCAATGTCTAGCATCCAGAACGATTTCTACGACCAGGAGTTCTCCACGCATATGGAGCGCAATCCTCGCGAGCGCCTGGTACGACACATTGGGGCCGTTAAGGATAGCAATATGGAGACCACAGACCTGGTGGAAAGCGAAGGCGTGGCTGTGTGGGCGGCTTTCCCGCGACTCACCCGCTATCCAGGATTAATACTGCTTAATGGCAACAGCCGGTGCCACGGACGGATGTCGCCGGTCGCGTTGCCGGAGGATCCCGTAACCATGCGGGTGCCCGTGTCGCCGCTGCTTCGATCCTGTGGCGAGGAGCTGCGCAAGGCACAGCAACTGGAGCTGGGCATGGGATCCCTGGGCAATAATAACAACAATAACTACCAGCAGAAGAACCAGAATGTGATACTCGCACTGCCCGCCTCGGCCTCGGAGAACATTGCCGGCGTGCTGCGGGATCTGGCCAATCTGCTGCACCTGGCGCCCGCCCTCACCTGCAAGATCATCGAGGACAAGACGGGCGACAAGTCGGAGGACCAATTCATGGATCAGGACGATGAGAAGCACCGGAATGACTTCAGGCGACCGCTGACCGTAAGTCACGGGCATTTGCGGAAGATTCTCAGTGGGCGCCGAAAATTGTGTCGCAGCTGTGGGAACGTTGTCCATGCCACTGGGCTGCGAGTTCCTCGACACAGCGTTCCTACGCTGGAGGAGCAGTTGCCACGTCTGGCGCAACTAATGGACTTGCTGCCCAGGAAATCGGCTCCACCGCCGTTTGTGTACTTCTGCGATCGTGCCTGCTTTGCGAGATTCAAGTGGACAGGCAAGGAGGGTCAGGCTGAGGCGGCCAGTCTGCTGCTTCAGCCAGCAGGCGGCTCCAGCGCCCTCTCCACCGGCGAATCACCCAGCACATCCAGCATCAGCTCCACGGCTCTGGCAGAAACAGTGGTCAAGCAAGAACCAGAGGACGAGATGGCAGACCAAACGCAGGGTGTACCCGGTGGTGGCACCACCACCAATCTCCCCGTGCAGCGCAAGTGCATTGTGAAGTGCTTTAGTGCCGATTGCTTTGCAACGGACTCGACGGCCGTCAAACTGGAGTTCGATGGATCAGCAGGAACGGGAACTAGTGGGGCGGGACCTGCCAACAATACAGTTTGGGAAACGGAGGCTAGTGGACTGCAGCTGGAGGACACGCGACAGTGCGTGTTCTGCAATCAGCGTGGCGATGGCCAGGCGGATGGACCCTCGCGACTGCTCAACTTCGATGTCGACAAATGGGTGAGTAACCAACGCAACAAGAGAGTTTTGCATCCCAGGCTAATGTACACCATTCATTTGCCAACTAGGTTCACCTTAACTGTGCCCTCTGGTCCAACGGCGTCTACGAGACAGTGTCCGGGGCGCTAATGAACTTCCAGACGGCTCTGCAGGCGGGTCTGAACCAGGCGTGCAGCGCCTGCCACCAACTAGGCGCCACCATCAAGTGCTTCAAATCGCGCTGCAACAGCCTGTACCACCTGCCATGCGCCATTCGCGAGGAGTGCGTCTTCTACAAGAACAAATCCGTCCACTGCAGCGCCCACGGCCATGCCCATGCCGGCATCACTATGGGAGCAGGAGCTGGTGTAACGGCTGGCGGCGGATTGACCGGATCTGTGGCGGAGAACGAACTGAGCTCGCTGGTCGTCCATCGCCGGGTGTTCGTCGATCGGGATGAAAACCGCCAGGTGGCCACCGTCATGCACTACTCGGAGCTGAGCAACCTGCTCCGCGTGGGCAATATGACGTTCCTGAACGTGGGTCAGCTGCTGCCCCATCAGCTGGAGGCTTTCCACACGCCTCACTACATCTATCCCATTGGGTATAAGGTGGTAAGTATCCTTGAAGACCCAACAAGCTACTTCGAGTATCCGTCAAACCATACGCCTTTCTCCCGCAGAGTCGCTACTACTGGTGCGTGCTACGACCCAATCGTAGGTGCCGATACATTTGCAGCATCGCGGAGGCCGGCTGCAAGCCCGAGTTCCGCATCCTGGTGCAGGACGCCGGCGACAAGGAGCCGGAGCGTGAGTTCCGCGATAGTTCACCCTCGGCGGTGTGGCAGCAGATCCTGCAGCCGATCACGCGGCTGCGCAAGGTGCACAAGTGGCTGCAGCTCTTTCCGCAGCACATCAGCGGCGAGGATCTGTTCGGCCTGACGGAACCAGCCATTGTGCGGATCCTGGAGAGTCTACCGGGCATCGAGACCCTAACCGATTACCGCTTCAAGTACGGCCGCAACCCGCTGCTGGAGTTCCCGCTGGCCATCAATCCGTCCGGAGCGGCACGCACAGAGCCCAAGCAACGCCAGCTGCTCGTCTGGCGGAAGCCTCACACACAGCGCACGGCCGGCAGCTGCAGCACCCAGCGGATGGCCAACTCGGCAGCGATTGCCGGCGAGGTGGCCTGTCCCTACAGCAAGCAGTTCGTCCACTCGAAGAGCTCCCAGTACAAAAAGATGAAGCAGGAGTGGCGCAACAACGTCTACCTGGCGAGGTCAGCTACCAAGATCACTCCTATACCCAACAATTTCTCAACTCTTTTCCGTGTCCAGGTCGAAGATCCAGGGACTGGGCTTGTACGCCGCTCGGGACATTGAGAAGCACACCATGATCATCGAGTACATTGGCGAGGTCATCCGCACCGAGGTCTCCGAGATACGCGAGAAGCAGTACGAGTCTAAGGTGGGTTTTTGCCAGCTGGTTCTTTGCTCTGTAATCCCTTACTAATTCTCGTCGGACCCAACAGAATCGCGGCATCTACATGTTCCGGCTGGACGAGGATCGCGTGGTGGACGCCACTCTAAGCGGTGGCTTGGCGCGCTACATTAACCACTCGTGCAATCCCAATTGTGTGACGGAGATCGTGGAGGTCGATCGCGACGTGCGGATCATAATATTCGCCAAGCGAAAGATCTATCGCGGCGAGGAGGTGGGTTTCCTGAATGCCTTTACCAGCGACTGCATAGTATAATCTTGAATCTGTTAATCGTCCACCTCAGCTATCGTACGACTACAAGTTCGACATCGAGGACGAGTCGCACAAGATACCGTGTGCCTGCGGAGCGCCCAACTGCCGCAAGTGGATGAACTAGAGTCGGGAGGAGCCTCTGCCGGAGGACCAAAGGAAGCGCAAGAAGCGGCGCCGTGCGCGTCGCTCCCAGTGAACCGGAACAGGAATTGTTATATCTGATCAAATAGATAGATTCGCTAAGCAGTATAGACCGATAGACAGATGGACCTATAGACCGATAGACCGTGTACATATATACAATTATATATGCTATGTGCAGATATGCAGATATGCTCGTGGCGAGCATAGAACCCTGTAAGTTATGTATATGTGCCCACTGTAGCTAATTCGTATCCTATATATCGCTCGTAAGTGGAAAGTGGAGGGAGTGGAGAGTGTTTTCATAGTTTAAATTGAATGATTGCTATCGTTTCTATATAGAGAGAATATAAATATTAATATAAATGTTAATGCTAGGACATGACCACAGCCCCTGTAATGTATATCCGACCTGACCTGACCCCGACCCCCGACACCTGACCCGACCTGACCCACATATTCCCTTCCCTACACAGCCACGGCCGCAGGAGCATCTTATTTTTTTTGTTTTAGCACCATCTCCACATCCCCATGCCCATGCCCATCACCATTGCAATGATCGTGAGGGAACCCCCGCCCCGATGGCCAACCCAAAACTTGACATAATGCGTGTGTGCCTTTCCCTCTGTTTACCATTACTATTATTATCATAATTATAGTGATTATCTTTCAATATTCGCATACTGTGCACGGGGAGCAGGGATCGCCTGCTCCCCCACCTGCATCTGTGTGCAAAGTGTACAACCTTCTTTGAATATATACACCGATAAGAATATAAATATCTATTTTTATTTTATTTTATTTAAATAGTTTTGCAATTACCTTTAAGTACATTAACTCCAAGCAACGTGTATTTTTCATCCCCTTTTAAAGTTAAGTAAATTTTATGCCACCATTTTACACACACGATGTTTTATTTGAAACTAATGGAGAAACGAACAGGAAATAAGGATAATAGGGACTAGAAATTTTGGGAGCCTATGTTCTCCGCTTGGCCAGCGCGAGGAGCCTCTGGAGCTGGACTGCGCCTGCCAGGGTAAGGATGTCGAAGTTCTTGAGGTACCACGAGATGTTGTACATCATGTGGATGCGCCAGTTCTTGTCGAGGAACGCCTTGTAGAAGTGGCTCATCTGGTCCGCGGACACTTCATTCGATCCGCTCTCCTTGTGCAGGCGGATGAAGTCCTCCTTCTCCTGGAATCGAAAGAGACGGCATTAGAGTGCCTCAGAAAGAGACAGCTGATGAGATCTCGATCTCGATCCTGATCCTGATCCTAAAGAACATGCATACCTCGTAGAAGCGCTTATTGTGCCTCGTCCAGAAGTCAGTGTTCCACGCCTCCACCTCGATCCTCTTCAGCCGCAGACTCCTCGCCAGCCGCGTCTCATCGTCGTCGTAGTGCCGCACATATGGCCGCAGGTTGGACTCGGCATCCGGCGGTCCTATGTAGTCACACTTGACCGACTTGGGATCGGGCTTGTGGGCCAATCCGACCACGGGCTTCTTTTGTGGGGGCGGCGGCTGTGGCTCCGACTGCACGGCGGCATAGCACCGCGACAGCTGTGGAAATTCAAATTGGAAAAACTGGACATCCGCCGGGGGATCTGGGGACTCACGCCGAGTTGGGAAAGCAATATCCGGGGCTGCTGGTACTTAAGGCATTTGTTCATCTTTCGATTGTTGTGGTCTATGTTATGTCAGTTCGCCAGTGTGGCCGGCTGGGACGGCACAACACGGTTTGGTCAAAATATTAAGGGCATTCTACCCATTCAAACACTTTTCGAAGTCTTTCGCGGTTTCGAAGATAAGCAACCAATAAAACAGTTTGTACCTCTAGTGCTGATACATATTTACAGCAGGGATTTGTCTTAAAATATTTAGCTTTGTCTGTGGCGCTGCATTTCAACTGAGGTTCAGCTCAATGGAAGAAAAGAAAGAAAGAAAAAAAGGCTGCCTTCCCGGTCGTCATTCGATGGAAACAACAGTTGGTTGGTCGATTCCAATGCGGACTAGAGATGGGCGAACTTGAATATAGAACACGATAAATAGATGCAATGTATCAAAAAACAGACAAGATACTTTACACTTCCTGTTCGGCCCCAAAAATATACATATTTCAGGAATACCCCTATTATTTCAAGCATTTGGCCACTCGATAAATATCGGCCATCTCTAGCGTTTACAGCCGTCCCGTGACAATAAATCCACTGGAAAACACAAACAGGGAAAATCCGGGGAACAGTCCTGGGAAAATGTCGCCCAAGAACAACCATGATCCCTCGTCGTCCGGCGACTCCGGCAACAGCAATGTCCAGGAGGCGGACCTCCAAGGTGAGTCTGGCTGGGCATCCGTTTCTGGTCGGGATTGGCATTAATAGCATGACCCTTGCAGAGATGGAGGACGTGAACAACAGCCTGGACGCCCTCAGTTGCGCTCTGGACGCCGTGGAGCAGCGCACAGACGACATCATGTCCCAGTTGCGGGAGCTGCTCAACTCCAACCGGGAGATCCGTCGCCTGCTCGCCGAGGAGAAGGACAACGCTCCGGATTCGGAGACGGGTGACGACAACATGGATGGCCAGACGGCCAGCGAGAATGCATCCAAGTAGAGACCATCAACAACACACAGTAGTTATTGTTTTGATCACCTTAATCGTTTCTAGATGCAGTTAGTGTTATGTTTTGTTTTGTTTTTTCTATTAACATGTATTATTGACCTTAACCTAAGTAAATGTAATTGAATGCAAAGCTATGGTACACTAGTTTAGTCGCGGCTTCTTGCGCTTTGGCTTATCCGCCGCGATGTCACCATTGGCGGGGGAATCGCTGGCGATGTACTTGAATACGAGCTCAAACAAGCGCTTGGACTCCTCCTTGAGGCGGGCATTTTCCGCCAGCAGCTTCTGCACCTTCACGTCGCTTGTTGTGGAGGTACTTGGCTCAGCCTCCGCATCTGATTCTACTTCCTCTGCTCCGGATTCTTCTTCCTCCGCTGCAGAAGCCACCTCCTCGGCTTCGGATTCCATTTCCTCGTTTTCGGAATGCACTTCCTCCGCTTCTGATTCGATTTCCTTGGCTTCAGGTTCAGATTCAGCATCATCTTTATCCTCATCTCTCGTACTCATGGACGCTATTAGCTCGCGTATTATCTCCTCATCTGTGCCTGGATAACTTATGGTGTAGTCCAGCTCTGGAGTTTTTGGTCTCCTGCAGCTGAACTCATGGATCGACAGCTCGATGCCATCGTTCTCGTCCGGCGGAGTGATCATTCGCTTCAGACTGTCGGCAAACAGCTGCGGCTGCTTGTGCTCGGGCAGAAAGATGGCGGGGCTGAGAAGACGGATGCGCAGGTTGGTCACCGAGCCGTTCTGGGGCAGGCTCTTGATCAGTTGCCGGCTGCCCACATCCCAGACGCACACTTGGTTGTCGTCGCCGCCTGAAACCAGCGTTGTAGCGCTCAAATTCAAGGCCAGACAGGTTATGGCCTTTCCGGCGGTGTGGCCCACAAATGCCTGAATTTCCTCCTCCTCTAAGTGGTATTCCTAAGCAAGTAAATGAGTAAGTTGCAAAAAAGAAGGTTACACGACAAACGGGAAACCCACCTTCATGCGCGGCGCCTTTTGCATGTGGAAGGTAAACACTTTGCCGTCGCCGGAGCCCACAAACACCGTGGTCTCCATCTTGTTCACGATCACGCTGTGCAGGGCAACCGGGAACACCACGCTCAGCAGCATGACGCCTCCGCACAGGTCATACACCTTACAGCAGCGATCCAGCGACACCGTGTACAGATAGGAACGGATGCCTCCGATGCCGGAGTACAGATCAGTGATGGCCAGGCCGTGATCATTGAAGCTGTACAGCGGATCTGTGCTGTCCTTGCCGCCGCCCGTGTCCAGCGGTGCGGCTGAGAAGGTCAGATCCCAAACAAGCACGGCACCGTCCTTGCCACCGCTGATGAAGTGCTCGCCGTTGTCTGTAAAGCGCAGGCAGGTGACCGCCTGGTAGTGCTTGGACAGGGTGTTTAGCATGCGGCCGGAGTTCAGGTGCCACAGGTAGATGTTCTCCTGGATGCCGGCCACCAGGAAGTTGCCATCGGGCGTCAGCGCCAGCGCATTGACCTTGCCGGGCACCACGAACCGCAGTTGGGCCATTTGCTCCTGCTTGTTGATGGGCCAGACGTGGAGCAGTGGCTTCGCCGAGTTGGCTGCAAGAACGTAGTTCAGATGGATCATCTCCAGGCTATGGTGCTGGGCACATCCGCCGCCCTTGTAGCGCATGAGGTCGGTGCCCGTCCGCAGATCCTGCACGCTGCACGTGGTGTTGTCCTCGCTGTCCGTGCTGATGAACAGGGCCTCCACGGCGTCTCCCATTTTCGCTATTGGTTCTTGTTTATGAGCACTGCATTTATAAATTCAACCGAACCGGAAATAAGGCGGCTAGTTTTGTTATCGATCACAAAAAGCGTGATTTCACAAAAAGCGTGACCCATCGATAGGATTTCAAAATAATCGGTGATTTCCCCCCAAGACTTCGGTCACACTTGCTTAGTTACATATTTCTTTTTGTATTTATCAAATTTATTAAATAATATAAGTAAATTAGCGAGATTTATTACTGAACAATGCGCCTGACACTGATCAACATGTTCAAGAAGACCGTGCCGGGTCACATATTTCGCGGAAAGCGGCGACTGGTGAAGCCGGTCAGCCAGCGGGCGATGGACACCCTAACCCGCGAGTACGAGCGCCAGGAGCAGGTGATGCTGCTCCTCCGGCACCCCTATTTGACACTGGTGAGTTGCCCCTTACTCTCCGTCGACTGCCCCATCTGACCACACCGCTTTTGCCATTTGCCCACCCAGGAAGAGTCATCTGGACACGCCAAAGAGCTGCAGAAGCGCGAGAAGCTGGTGGCCAAGTGGACGGACGAGCAGACGCTGCGCAAGATGAAGCCGCACGTGACGATTGAGGAGCGGCTGAACCAGCTGAAGATCAAGGAGGCCTGGGACTAGCGGCACTCCTGTTAAAGCTTCGTTACTTGTAAAATAAATGTAGATTTTATGGAAATTATGTAATGCCTGCAAGCGGTTCACTTGTTGAATATCCTTACCCAGTTTAGTTTTGGCTTTCGCTAGGGATCGACTGTGCCAGCTTTGCCACAGGCTTGGTATACAATTTAAATGGGATTCCTTAATCTCTGCCCCATACTAAAAGCCAGCATCACCGGATGTTCCTAATCATTTCCATATGTTTATCAGTTTTGAAACTTTTAACAGAACTTCCCTCTCATATTCACTTTTCAAGAATTATGAGTCGAAGAATTCCAGATGGACCATCCCAGGATCGACCCTATTATACAGCTCAAACTTATTTCTCTGCTTTTGTTTCTTGTTTGGCGCTCGCTTCGCTTTTATTCGTTTAATTGCGTTTCTATGTGTATATATGTATATTAATATTTCGTGTATATTATGTATATGAACTGTTATGTACATATGCAAGGCATGTAACATGTTTCGTCGCTTCCATTTCCGATCCTCCGGGGTCCGGACGAATCGCCATAATCAGAATAGAACCTTCCCAGCATCGATTCGTTAGTACGCTATAGACTAAAACTTTATTTTTTAATGGGTGTTTTGTCTTGTTGATTTTATCTGTAATCTGTATTGGAGTTGGTTTAGTTTAATGCACACTTTGATTTCAATTTCAGGGTTTCTCACTTTTAGAAAGCAATTTCAACATTTTTCAAATTGAAAAATTATATTTTCCAAACGCCCCAACAGGATAGGGAATGGTCATCGGAATACTAGGGGGTTTAACTAGTTTTGGGGGGTGTGTAGGATTAGGATTTGGGTTCGGGTCCGTATCCGAAGCCGAGTCAGAGACCGTCGCCAACTCCTTCCGGTTTTCGTTAGCAATAATACCAATGGAAACGCCTAGAGATTGGTTATAGCTACGAGGTCGCCTCTTCTCATTTGTCCTAAGTTTCGTTTTGTTTTGTTTCGTTACTATCATTTGCGTTTTGCTTGCTTTTGGTAAATGACGCGCATAACCTCAATAAAACATTTGTAACAATTTTAAATTAACTTTAAAAAAATAGATATATGCATATTTGTTGCTGCTGCTGCTGATGCTGCTGCTCCTCTGCCCTCCTTCTGCTCCTCTGCCCTCCTGCTGCTGTATACGATTATATGCGTAATAGTTCCGCCTGCTGTTGCTACTTAGTCCCCCGTGGAGAGGGAGATCCTGTCCAGCTAACCACTCAATCGGCCACCAACGGCGTCACGCTGGCCTTTTTCGCAGTGGCTGTGATTGCGTCCCCTGCCTCCTCATCCGGCTGCACCTGCACCTCCGACGAATCCCCATCGGAGCGGGAAAGGGGCGACGCTGGCAGCAATGGCGGCGGCGAACTGGACAGCATGGCAACGGGCGAGGCACTTGTGGTGGCCGCTGCGGCTCCATCGCCCATGCCCCGCTCGGGAGCCGGTTCTGGAGCAGAAGACGCCATTGTGGGAGCTGGTACTGGAACTGAAACAGGTGCCGTCGTCGGCGTCGGCGACAGTGGCGGCGAGTCCACTTGCTGCTGGCTGAACTCCTGGTTGGGGCTCTCCCTGGTGAACAGGCCCATTTTAGATTCGGATCCCGCAGTGCCCGGCGCTGCCGGAGCTCCGCCCGCCTCTCCGCTGTCCGTGCTAGAGCTTATCAGCGAATGGGCCACCGTTGGCGCCGCCGGGCCACTGACCAAATGCGGCGGAGCGTGCAGTGGGACGTGTTGGTGCTGCTGATGCTGGTGTTGCTGTTGCTGCTGGGCTCCATGGTAGCGCGGTATGTCCGCCTTGCGCCACAGCGTGATCTCCTGCTGCTTAAAGTAGCGCCGATCCTCGGTGTCCATCAGCACCAGGTTGAGGAAATACTTGACCGAGAACTTTTTGTTGATGTCCCGCATGGTGGGCGTGAGATTGTAGCCGGCAAGAAAGACCCGGATGGGTATGCTCTCGCCCTTGACGGGCGCTCCGTCCATGATCTCATACTTGGCGATCGTCTCGTTCTCGTTGAACATGGTGGGTCCGGTGCCCGTGCTCTCCCGCTTGATGATCGCGATCTCCATGTGCTTGATCTTGATGCGCACCAGCAGGAAGTAAATCTTACCGATGATCGTATCCCGCAGGTGGTACTTGCTCTTGTTGTACTCGAACTCGATGTGCAGGCAGTCCTCGATGCCCACCTCCATCTTGATGGGGTTGTTCATCTCCGGGTAGCTGCATAGTGTGTGCACGGCGATGTCCACCTCCTTGGTGATGTCGCTGATCCGCCGGACGATAGTGGCGCGCAGGAAGTACCGCAGCCGCACGTTCGACCCGGCGTACACCTCGAACTGCTTTTCCACGTTGGGGAAATCGAACGGATAGCTGTTGTTCTGGATGAGATCGCCCGGACGGGCCAGCGCCTTAGCTAGACACTTGAATTCATGGTGGTTTCCGCGGTCGTAGAACAGCTCGATTTGGCCGATGAATTCGATCTTGATGCCCTGGTGCTCCAGCTTGCTGCCCGGCTTCTTGAGGGTCACGTTCACCTGGATAAGAAAAAAAAAGGGGGTGGATATGTGCTAAAGATCGCGGGGAAACTCCCCCTGGGTGAGCACGAAGACGCACCTTGCCGGATACCGTCTCTCCATCGTAGAAGAGCAACATCTTCTCCACCTTGCCGTCCTCCCCCTTGACCTCCGCCGTCTTGTGCTCAGCTCCATCGAAGACTATCTCAATGTCCGCCGACTGGCCGAAACCCAGGAAATTCATAATTGATAAACGTCGAAACGAATCGGCTTCTTCCTCTTCTGCTGCTGCTTCTTCTTCCTCTTGCCCCCGCCTCTGCTACGGCTGCTTCTTCTTGCTGCTCCGCTGGAATGTCGACGCTGTGGCTCCTGGTCGGCGGTCCTGGTCACCCGTGTCCCTTAGATTTCCTTTTCCGTAACCCTCGGCTTTATTGGGCGTTTTTCTGCGGTCTTTTTTTTTGGTCCTTCGTTGCGCTGCTGGCGTGTGTGTCGCGTATGTGTGTGTGAAATGAAAAAAATTGCAATTTTTCTCACCGCGGCGTTGCCACATCGCCGTCGATTCGATTGTTTTTTAAGGAGTGCCTGATTTGGTACTTTCTGGTATTTGGTATTTATCTGGAAACCTGGATTTGACTTATATGTAAAACGGTTTTTTTTTCATTTTATATATCCAGATTTTATACCTGTTTGGCTCCATATCAATTTCAGCGTGTCTCGTAAAAAGTATTTTAATATTTATTGTTAGCGTTTGAAAAAGCTTTAGCGCGCCATTTACCCCTAAGCTCTTCGTTGAATTTAAAATACCATTGCGTGGTATTTGTACACCTCTATGCCCACTCGGGCAAATACCTAAAGCACAGTATTTAAATACCGCACTTATTATTCAGCGGAATAGCAATAAGATAAAGAAAATAAGATAAAACCGCCACAGATTCGAAGCAAAATGCGAAAGTTGACCAGCTTTGTATGTGGCACAGGAGCCGGATTGGCGGCGTACTACCTGCAGCGGCTGCGCGACCCGCAGACGGCGGTACAGAACTCGTGGACGCACAGCGAAAAGCCGGTGGATCCGTGGGCTCTTTGGGATAGCAACTGGGACTGCCGGGAGCCGCGGGCTCTAGTCCGTCCCCTGCGCAACAGCCAGCCAGAGGAGGAGAACCGCTTCAACGCGGAGCTGGAGAAGGCCAAGGCCAAGAAGCCGCGCCACATCATCCTGGTGCGGCACGGCGAGTACCTGGACGTGGGCGACTCGGATGACACGCACCACCTCACGGAGCGCGGCCGCATGCAGGCGGAATACACTGGGAAGCGGCTCAGTGAGCTGGGCATCAAGTGGGACAAGGTGATTGCCTCCACAATGGTGCGGGCCCAGGAGACCTCGGACATCATACTCAAGCAGATCGACTACGACAAGGAGAAAGTGGTAAATTGCGCTTTCCTGCGTGAGGGTGCGCCTATTCCGCCCCAGCCTCCAGTGGGCCACTGGAAGCCAGAAGCATCTGTAAGTCAATGGGTCAACCCAATGAGAATCGCATTTCATTCCCGGATTTAATTTCCCTGCAGCAGTTCCTGCGCGACGGATCGCGCATAGAAGCCGCCTTCCGGCGATATTTCCACCGCGCCTACCCCGACCAGGAGAAGGAGAGCTACACACTGATCGTGGGCCACGGCAACGTGATCCGGTACTTTGTTTGCCGCGCGCTCCAGTTCCCCGCCGAAGGCTGGCTGCGCATCAGCATCAACCATGCCTCCATCACCTGGCTGACCATTAGTCCGTCGGGCAACGTGTCCATCAAGTACCTGGGCGACTCCGGCTTCATGCCCGCCGCACTGCTCACCAACCGCATTCCGCGGGATGCCAAGAACGTGGTTTAGCCGCCTGCCACCTCACTGCCAGGAAGAGAAGCAATCTTTGTGTATTTATTGCCAAGCCTTAAAGTAAATCCGTAAGCTCGATGGTGTTATTGTATAGATGAACATGTTAATTATTGCCGCACCTTAAAGTAAATCTCCAATGGAAGAGCATCAACAGGACTTCCGACTGAAATTATAACATTTTTTATAGAATGCCAAACTTTAAACCAGGTTTCTCAATTAAATAAGGGTGTGAAGTAATCATTGCAAAGCAAAGTTGATTATTTTGTATAATTTCTATAACTCATTCACAGAATAATAATCCGACAGACAGTGCTAACGCAGAATGAAATCTCCATCAAAACAATGTAAATCAATTTGTTATTATCTACCTAGGACTATAAACTAATCTTAATGTTTGCCTAAGACATTCTGGAGTCGCTGCAGGCACTTGCGTATGCCCACATCCTCGCCAGCGCCACGTTTAAGCTCCACCTGCTTTGCCTGCTCCTTGACAAAAGGCAGGAGTGAAGCCACCAGGCCTGGCGCCATCTCCGCCAGTTTAATCAGCATCTGGAAGTAGAAGTACGTGCAGTGGGCCAGGTGCTTTTCGGCCAGCGATCGCAGGTGATTGGAGCACAAATCCCTGACAAGCTGCGAGCGCTTGAATGCCTCGTGAGAGACCAGCACCCCATAGAGTCCAAACACCTGACCGCGACTGATGTCCAGCTCATCCACGAACATTACGTGCTCCAGCAGCTGGGTGTGCACGCCGCGCAAGAGGGTCAGTAACTGCTGTTCCTGCTCCTTGGACGTGCCCTCGATCAGTTGTTGCACTATGGTGATCACCAGACCAGCATGCTGGCCCGCCTTCCGTCGCTGCACCACCAGAAACTGGCTCATTAGCAGCTGGAGCACAAATTGCGCCAGCACTCCATCCAAATCCGCTTGGAGGAGCGTGGCATACGGTCGAGCCACCAGCTTAGCGTTGGGGGAGAAGCTAAAGTGCGGAGTCCAGTGCTGAAGCAACTGCTCCAGTGTCTTGGCCACGTAGGTGTCGGTGCGGTAGGGCAGCCGACCAATCCCCTGCAGCAACACAGGGAAGATCTTGTGCACCATCTGCGGCAAGCGTCCCTCGGGCGGAACTCCAGCTTGCAATTGCGTGGTGAGTAGGAACCTCACCATGGCCAGGTGAAAGAAGCAGGTGGGCTTAGAGCGCACATACGAAAGAGTGGGACAGTTGTAGATGACAATTGCCAGAAAGCTGTAGAAGCGGGATCCTAGCTCCGAACGCAGTCGATCCGGCGGCAGCCACAGCTCGAAATGATTCACATAGGCGTGTAGTTTGTGGCTCAACTGCATCCGGACGTGGGCAGGCGCCTCCTCCTGTTGGACACGCCTTCCCAAAGCGCCGAAAAAGGCACACAACGGCTCGCGACCGCTTTCCAACGAGGCTGGATCGATTGATAGATGTCTGAACTCCTCCAGCTGGGTGACATGGGGTTTTAAAGCTAGTACAGACTCATGCTGCGCATTGAGGAGTACAAGAGACTTCACCCAAACCTGGATGATCGTGGAGCTCGGAGGCCGCCCGCCGTCTTCCAGCACCTGAAGCATCAACTGAGCCGAAGCGGCCATATTAATTGGTTCTGGTCCCTGCAGGAAGCCCAACAGCAGCTTGTCTCCATCCTTGTCCAGGGCGACAAAGTTGGCCGCCAGCTTCGGCAGCCATGAGCTGTGGCCATTCACATACTGGGTCCTCAACAGAGGAAGAATGTGCTGTTGGAGGGCCTCCTTGATACCACTGGCATTACCCGCCACTGCTCTTGGTTCGCTAAGTCGTTGGATTAGATGATAAATGGCTTGCCATACGCGGTCCTGCGACGCCTGGCCACTCTTCTCCACGTAGTGCGTCAGCCAGGGTCCAAGAAGCCGATGCTCTCCACGTTTAAAGTCATCCGCCAGATCAAAGATAGGCTGCAGACTGTTCACATAGATGGCACCCACCTCCGTATCATTTCGAATGGTGGCCAACTGGTTGAGCAGCTTGCCCACGTAATCATCCATGGATAGGCGATGATGGGCATGCAAGAGGAGCAGGGCCATGTGGCCCTTGGCCACTAGAATCCTCCGCACTGGTGGCAGCTTGTCCATGGCCAGACAGAGCAGCATTTCACGCAGCTTGGGCGCCAGCTCGCTGAGATCCTCATGGCAGAGCAACAGGCACAAAAACAGCTCGATCACATGGTGAATACCTGGCTCATTAAGAGCCAACAGTTTTGCGGCACTGAATTTGCTGAAGATGCGACCGAGCAGCTTCTGGCGTTGGTTGCTGCGACCCTGTGATGGCAAGAGCTTCAAGGTCCTGCCCAACATCCAGGTGTACATGGTGAAACTGCTAAGATTTAAATCTTCCAGCTGGGATTTGCCCAGCAGCTTGCTGTAGCGCTCAACGTAGGCGGAACCATTGGTGCAGGTAAGCGGTAGCTGATCCAGCTCGGTTCCCGCACTAAAGTTGCAGTTTAGGGATCGATGCAGGTACTCCCACAGCTGGCACAATACATCCGTGTCCGGCTGCCCAAGCTGCAGTTGCAGAGGAGCGAGTAGCGTAAGGTAAACACGTCGCTGCTGCTCGTCCGGCTGGCTGGCCAGGAATTGCTTTAGCAGACTAGCGGTTTGGAAGCTTCCGGGTGGCGAGGTGAGCGTCTGATCCGGCTGGTACTGACCTTCGCTGTTGTATTCGTCCAAACGCGCCAGGCCAAGTCTTAGCCAGGAATAGAACTCATGATAGGTCAAAGAAACCGCATTTTTGTCACCTGAAGAAGACGATAAAGGTAAGATTAAAAAGGGAAAGCCTCAGAGTATAGTATTCTTCGCCGCTCACCCTGAAAGTAGTTGGTCTTATGCCTTTGCATTGCCTTGTGGAAGAGCATCCAGAAGTCCAGATCCCTCTCACCCAGCCACTTGGGGATAAGTTGTTTAAGCAGCAGCCACAGTTCCTTGGTGCAGCGGCACATGAACGGCGAGGTATGGATAAGCTCCGGGCGATGTCTGCCGCGGTAGTGATGTCCGGCACACACAATCAGATCGTCCAGCGTGCGCTCCAGCTGCCCTAGGAAGACTTGATCCTCCCCAGCGGCAAACAACATGTGGAGGTCCATGAAGCGCCACTCCAGAATGCCGTGATACAGGTGATACGCCGGTGCCTGGCACTCGTTTCCCTTGCTGTGCTCCGCAAAGTACAAAACCTTCCAGGCATCTGCATCCAACTGAATGTTGAGAAAGTGACGAAGATCCTCCAGAAACTGTGGTGCCCCTGCTGGCAGGTCGTTCTCCTGCAGCCGCAGCAGCAGGTGATAGAAGTGGCTGACCTGCTGACGCACTCGATACCAGCCGGAGTTCACGGAGGCGGATGATGCCTGCAATTGCTGTTGACCGGCCACGGCGGCAAAAAGTTTCTGCACATTCTTGCTAAGAATATGAGGCAGGTTAAGACTTGAGATTGGGAAAGGAGCTCAGTACGCACCAGGCCTCGCCATGAAGGTAGTTTCTCACAGCTGCAACAACCAGCTGTCCCTGGGCAAAGTCAAAGCAGAGATTATCCAGCCTACAGCGGGGCGGATCCAGTAGGGCGTATCCATTTCGCAAGAAACCCTCGCCCGGGAACTGGCTCTTCAGCGTGTCCCGGCCGCTGCAGCAGAACTCCGGCAGGAAATCCAGTCCCTCGTCCAATTCCCCCTCTTCGGAATCGTCCACGTCCATTTGCCCGTTGCCGGTTTCCTGTTGTAGCTTCTGGGTGGCCTGGGTGAAGGCAGTCAGGATCTCCTCATCGTCATCCGACTGGAAAAGGTCGTAATCCATGGTGCAGGCGGGGATTTGCGTTTTGAAACCAATTCTCTGGAGGATTGGATTTTGCGCGGCGATATTTCTAATTACTACTGAATGCCCCTAGTGGGATCGGGGCGTTGTGCAACACTGGCGCAAAGCCGATAACAAAGGCGATAACCGCCGATACAATGCTCAGGTAATCTTGGTGGACATTTGGACCTTTGTTGTGGACCTGACTTGGCCTCTCCTCTTATCTCCGGCTGCTCCACTTACATTACGTAGCATCCTCCAACTCGAGCACCATGTCGTTCCGCCCGCTGATCGAGGGCGACTGCGGCGGCGTGAATCCGCTGATGCAGCTGGGCGGCCAGTTCACCCGCGATGTTGCCCACAAGGATGAGGGCTATGTGCAGCGGCAGTTTGAGCGGGGCGCTCGTCCCGAGGACCAGTTGATCAACGAGTTCTTGGGCCAGGTGGCCGCTCCGCCACAGTCCTTCCAAATGGACACACTGCTCCAGGAGATGCGTGACATAAACATCTACGGAAATCCACAACAGCAGATGCACCAGCAGCAGGCGGAGCAGTGGGGCCAGGACTTCGCACGTGGTCTAGCGCCCGCCCTGCCCAACAAGATGATCCACATGCAAGCGCAGCACCAGGACCTGCAGCACGCCCAGGAGTTCTTTGACGAGCCCCTGATCAGCAGCCAGAACTTCCGACCGGTGCATCGGCAGCCGCTGATGGCCATTACAGCCAGTCAGCAGCAGCAGGACCCCTTCTTTGACTCGGCCATGGAGACCATCGTCACAGACAACCTGCCCCAGGCGCCGCAGGGTGAGTCGCTGGAAGATTGGATCAGCGACTACCAGCGCAGCGCCGAGCAGAAGGAGCAGACTGCCTCCAACTTCAACGAGAAGTTTTGGCAGCGGTTGCAGGACGAGTGGCAGAAGCTGGCCGACGAAAACGAGCATCCATGGCTATCGGAGTTCAACGACAATATGGACGCCTACAAGGAGTACGAGTTCGCCGAGGAGAACCCCATGTCCGAGCTGGAGAACGCGTTCGAGAAGGGTAAGGAGTATCTGGCGAAGGGCGACATACCCAGCGCCGTTCTCTGTTTCGAGGTGGCGGCCAAGAAGCAGCCGGAGCGCGCGGAGGTCTGGCAGCTGCTGGGCACTTCGCAGGCGGAAAACGAAATGGATCCGCAGGCCATAGCGGCGCTAAGGCGAGCCTACGACCTGCAGCCGGAGAACCAGCAGGTCCTAATGGCCCTGGCCGTCTGCTACACTAACGAGGGATTGCAGAATAACGCCGTGCGTATGCTGTGCAGCTGGCTGTCAGTGCATCCCAAGTACCAGCACCTGGTCGCCGACTTTCCGGAACTGCAAATCGAGGGCTCTTCGCTGGCATCGTCCCTAATTGGCCCGAGTAAGCTGCGCGATTTGCAGCAAATCTACTTGGTGGCGGTGCGTCAGAATCCAGCGGAGGTGGATGCCGAGGTCCAGGAGGCGCTCGGCGTGTTGTACAATCTTTCCGGGGAGTTTGACAAAGCAGTGGACTGCTACCAGGCCGCACTGCAGGTGGATCCTCAGAATGCCAAAACATGGAACCGTCTGGGCGCCAGCTTGGCTAACGGTTCGCGTTCCGTGGAGGCGGTGGAGGCCTATCAGCACGCGCTACAGCTGCAACCGGGCTTTATCCGGGTGCGCTACAACGTGGGCGTGTGCTGCATGAACCTTAAGGCCTACAAGGAAGCCGTGGAGCATCTGCTGACGGCGCTCACCATGCAGGCTCACACCAACGCCGTCCGGGAGCTGCCCAATGCAGCGATGGCGGCCACCAGCAGTGGGCAGAACCAAATGTCGGAGTCTATTTGGAGCACATTGAAGATGGTCATCTCCCTGATGGGTCGCAGCGATCTCCAAGGCCACGTGAGCGATCGCAATCTGGCTGCGCTTAACGAGGCCTTCAAGGACTAACCAGCCAGCAGCTTCATTATTCTTTCGGAAACCCATTTGTTGTCTTATATATTTTTCTGTCGTTTACTCTGTAAGCAATTCAATATTTCTGTGGTATCTAAGGATAAATTTGAGATATGTTTCAGTTATATATTGTAATGAAACCATTCCTTTTCGATTATTTGTTGTCTCTATATTTTTCTATGTCCTAATCTTTAAGCAATAAACTTACTGTTGAAGAAACATGAAGTGCGCATTCATTACAGGCTATGGCATTCCGCCCAGCCGCTTGTAGTCAATCTTCTCGAGCTGCACTAGCGGCTTCAGCTGTTCGGCAAACACGCGCATCTCCTCGCCGACGTTCTCCTGCCCCGTGGGCGCCACCACAGAGAGTTCCACTATGTGAGACTGCGAGATGGGCTCGTTGGCCATATCTTGCTGCTTGCCAGGCACGATTTTAATTAGTTTGGATACGGTGATCTTCATGCGGCCCTTGCGAAACATGTAGCCTGGAATTCTTCAATGTGTTGTTATGTGTGCCATTAATGAGATGTTGTTTCGCACCCTTTGCTATGTACTCGAACTCCAGGCGGAAACCCATCTCTGTGAGAAACTCCAAGATGCCGTTGGTGCAAGCGCAGTCCATGCAGCTGCGCACTAGCGTAGGTCGGCGCTGGTCCACCTCGGGGTTTCCCAAGTAGCGCATCTGGAACGGAGCATCGCGACCGAGTGCCCGGCGTACGCGGAGCAGCAGCGGCTGATTGGCGTTGGGCTGGCGCAGACTCATACACACCTCCAGGTCGTGAAAGTGTTCCGGCGAGGTGTCCACATTGTCGCATAGTCCCTTGAGCCTGTGCGTCGGCGTTTAAATAACACAATTAGTATGTTTGATTGGTTCAAACCCAGGGGTTATTCACCTGTGCATCAGGTGCTCCACGGCGGAGTCCAGGATGGAGCCCTGCAGCAAGTACTCCAGGTTGGGAAGGAAGCGGTTGTTCATCGCGTGTGAGAGGGACTCCCGCGCTGATGACACACCTGACATGGACATGGATGCAGTTGGGTTTTGCCTGGCCTATAAACTAAAGTATTTCAAATTGGGTTTTAGCCACCGGCCTGCTTTGTTTTGTTTATGTTATCGTTTAGCCAACACTGGTTTCACCAGTGCTGACGTTTTCAGTACATTTATGATCAGCTTTAGCTATTTTTAGCACTCATAATAATAAATACCAATAAATGACTCTAAAATGTATAAAAGTAAGATCATTTTGGTTCAAACCAAATGTATGTCTAATCATGGTTGATGCTTGATAAGTGCCGTGATGAAGCAATTGCATTTTGAAGGGTGCTCAGTGGACGAGAACCTATCTTTTTTGTAGCTATAGCTAGATTTTGGCCAGCGAGTAAAAGTGACAATCGATACCGATAACAGCAAGCCGACGCGCACAAAATATAAATTTTACGAATTTGTTTAAAACATATTCTTAAAGACAATTTCACCGTTAAGCCCTCAACGACGCCACCAAAATGGCGGATCATAAGTATAGGCTCTTCAATGCGGTCGATCCGAGCAAAGTAAAGGTTCCTTTCAATCAGAAATTCGCCAATTTGACGCTATCCTCCCACAAAAAACGACAGCAGGTGTCCTTGGTGCCGAAGGAACAGCCAGCGAAGATAAATCCTCGGGAGAAGGATCAACAGACGGCAGAATCCATGCGCGGAAACTTGGGTGCTCCGCTCGGCGGAGAAAACGTGGAGGACACGCATCACGATCTCGATGGCTCCGATTACATGGACGCCCTGCAGCTGAGCTGCAGCCAGGATGTGGGCGATGTGGAGCACCTGTCCACCGGCATCAGCAACTTGACAGTGCAGGAGCCAGAGCAGCCGCCCAAGCAAGAGATCTCCATTTGCATATCCTCCACCACGGAAGAGAACGAATCCGCTTCCTGTATCACTATTTCCGATTCCAGCGATGACGAAGCTGAGCCGTTGCCCCCCGACAGCATGGCAGTAAGTGATAGAACCCCAGCAACCGATCCCGATCAGGAGGTCATCCCACCACCCATGCTCTCCACCGTGAAAGTGCAGCGCATCGAGGCCTTCCTGCGGGATGTGTCGATGGAGCGGCGCGAGATGGAGAGGAATGGCCCCCTGACACCATCCCCCCTCTCGTCCGCCAAGCGGCAATCCCGGATAGCCGAGGCCGATACTGAATCTATGTCACCGCCCGACGAGGACTGGCAGCCACCGGTTTCCAGGCCGATTGACAGCAGCAAACGACTGGCGGACAACGAGACGCAGGTGGACACCATCTGCTCGGCGGATATGACGCGCTTGGACAGCAGCAAGCGTCTGGCGGACGACGAAACGGACGCAAATACCCTGGGATCAGGGGATCTGGAGCCCAGGGATAGCAGTAAGCGACTGGCGGACAACGAAACCGAGCTAAACACCCTGTGTTCCGACAGCTCTGGTAGCCATAATTCAACGCTCCACGAGGAGCAGCCCGTTCCAGAGGAATCCATTGAAATACCAGAGACCAGCAGCGAAGGCGAGCCCACGCCGCAGAAACCCAGTTCCGGTTCCTCAACATCGGGCGAGGACGAACTTGGATCCGTTCAAGTGAGCAGTATTAATATATCAGCCAAGATCAACATCAAGATTAGCATTCCCACCATGGGCTCGAGCTCAGCGGAGGATGAAGGCGATCAGTACCCATCGCCCAGGGCCACAAAGTCTCTGCCCAGTTCCGAAGAGGTGCAGCACCAGGAACAGCATCGCCAGCAACGGGAGCCTCAGAATTCCGTTCACCAAAAATCCATGTTGTCCACGGGCGATGCCTCTGAGGATGAGCAGTTTCTCACCCATGCAGAGAAGCTGCTGAATCAATTGTATGGAAAGTCCTGGCAAACACCAGACGTGATCCGCACTCTAAAGCGCTCCAGTGGCAGTGGCGGGAAAACAGCTCCGCTAAGGCCCAGGAATACTCCAGCAACAGCGGCTACCACTGCCAAAAAGAAGAAGTCACGTCCTCCGCCCGTTAGGCCGGACGAAAGTGTCCTTGGGAACTTTAGCATATGTACTAAATTAGATTTGCTTTTTGCAGAACATCAAGTAACACTGTATTTTATCCTCAGTTACCCGACCCCTGCGCGCAACTCAAACTCCTTTGAACTCAACTCGCCTGCCTCCTGTGCGAGCTGTCCAAACGGAAAGACGTCCGCGTAACCAGAAACCAGTGACGAGGCCACGCACAAATCACGTCGACGAAGATCGCTGGCGGAAGCTTATTGATTCTGATAGCGGCACAGATGCTTCTGACGACGAGGACGCGGATGCCACGTTCAGCGAAAGCGGCAGTGACAGTGACAGCGATTCCGGCAAGCAGGGCGGTGACCTTACCTACCTAGACTTAACCAAAGATGAAGTGGAAGTTATCAGCAATCCCGACGAAGATTCAGAGTGTAAGACTATGGTCTACAATGCATCCATTTTTTTTTTAATTGAGGGATTCGTTTACTCTTTTTAGCGCCCAAGATTCATCGTCGCCTGGACGATATACTACGGTCTTGTCGTGCCAGCGTTAAAGCCAAATTACCTGCCACGCCACCGCCCCAGGCCACCACTCGCCGCCAACTCTTTACACCGAACGCTGGCTTTGAGGATGAGATCGAGGCCAGAGCGATAGTGGACAAGGCATTAGACTTGGACATGCTCGATGAAGTGGAGAACGACTACTTGCCCGGTACTCCCGTGCACAAGCGGGTGCAAGAGGTAAAGAAGAAGCTGGGTATTGGGCAGCAAGTACAGACAACGCCCCAGCAAAGCCCGATCCTCAAGTTGCTCATCCCACAAACGGCGCCGCCAAAGGCCTTTGCTCCTCCCAAACCCACTGCCCCACCGAAATCCACTGCCCGCAAGCCCAAGAAGCAAAAGGAACTCCCACCAATCCAGACCAGCGGCAAATTAAGCTTCCTGAAATCTCTGGAGGGGCAAGTGAGTCGGGATCGGGCAGACAATGAGGCCTTCTTCTATCGGGAGAACTTCGCTAAGAATAAGGATCAGTTGGCCGAACATCTCTACAAGATGTTCAACGCCCAGGTGTTCAACAACGAGCTGGATGTACCCATCACCTGGTCCAAACTGCTGCGGAACACAGCAGGACGGTGCATGAACAAGCGCAAGTGGGTGGTACTTTACCCTCCTAGATAGAATACCCAATAAAGACATCTTTCTGCTTCATTTGCAGGCTTAACCAGCGCAGCAGCGTGGTGGAACTGAGCGTCAAAGTTCTTACTACGGCGGATCGTCTACGTTGCACCTTAATACATGAACTGTGCCATGCCGCGGCATGGGTTTTCAATGGCGAGGGTGGCCATGGGCGTGTGTGGAAGATGTGGGCTCAGCGAGCCAACGACAAGTTTCCCGAGCTGCCACAGATAAAGGTCTGTCACAGCTACAATATAGAGTTCAAGTACACCTACAAGTGCCTGAGCTGCGACAAATCGTAAGTGTTCACAGGCGGGTTATAAAGGATATTATTACATTGTGATCTCTTTTTTGCACCACAGATCACATGCGCACTCCCGTTCCCGCAAGGTGGAGGAACTGCGCTGCAGGATCTGCCGCGGACCCATCACCCTGTTCCTGAACAAAAAGGACAAGCAGGGAAACACAGTGTCCACTCCGGCGGGTGAGGCCAAGGGATTCGCAAAGTTTGTCAAGGACAACTTTCAGAAGCACAAGCAGGACAATCTCACCGCCGCCCAAGTGATGCGTATCCTCAGCGTGGAGTACGCCAAGCAGAAGGGTCAGTCGGCAGGGGAGACAGCGGCGTCGATCGCCAGCCAAGTGGAAACGCTGACACTAGACGACTAGTCAAACTGTCTGAAGTGGGAAAGGTATTAAAGATCGGACAAAATATAGCTCAATATTTAACCCATCTCAACATACCAGAAAATCCGATCAAAACTCAAATCAAACCGATAAAGGGATCAGATGTATATTTGGTTTTATGTATTTTATTTTGTAGTTTATATTGTTTACTTGACTAGAAAGCAAAGTTTCCATTAAAGTTTGGCAGGCAACATTCGAATGAAACGGGCACTTAAATTTAGTGTTGCGAACCGCGTTCTGGCATAGCCGGTGTTTGCTGGCAGTGTTGAGAAAGAGAGCAGGTTATGGTAGTGCCACCCTGTAAACTTTAAGGGGTATGCTTGTTTTGCAGTGACTTCATACGGATGTTCAATTTATGGGGTTTGGACACTAGTAAATGTGTTCGCTTAATATTTTAGGTTTATAATTCAATAAAATAAACGTGAGGAAACTTTAAAAATAAAATATGAATAACATAAATACACATAACTAATGTATATTTCTAATATGGTGTATATTATTAGATATGTATTATAAGATGTTAAGAGCTTTGACACAGCTTGCAAGACATTGCCACTTGGCAGGTAGAAATGGTAATATGCAGGGTATCCCACATGTGCACTCTTCAACGTGAACGGGAACCTTCAATGATTCCCGCTCAGGCGCTCTGGTCACACCACACAACGCACACGCACACACACAGCGTAAACATTTTGTCGCAGAACCGAACACGTCAGCTACGCGGATTGATTGAAAAACAACTCTTCGAGCGCCCCGCAATTCCGATCCGTAGCAGCAGTCTATCCTGCGCCGTCCGCATCCGATCCGCGAAGTATTTCCCCAGGGCTAAAACGTCAAGCGCAGCAGCAAAATGGTAAGAGCCCCGACCTGACCCGCAACACGCACACACATACACGTCGGCGATTTTGGGGCTTATCTATCGGCTGGGGAGACTGTGTTCCGGAATTGTCATTAAACCTACTTTTCCCTATCCATATCCGTATCCGACTTGCAGGTACTCATTGCTGCGGCAGTATGCACGAAGAACGGCAAAGGTGAGTTGGCTGGCCGAGATGGCCCCGAGGCACAGGTCCATGTTAATAACAAATAACTTATACGCACAGTGATTCTGTCACGTCAGTTTGTCGAGATGACGAAGGCACGCATCGAGGGTCTGCTGGCCGCCTTCCCCAAGCTCATGACCGCTGGCAAGCAACACACCTACGTGGAGACGGACTCGGTGCGCTACGTCTACCAGCCAATGGAGAAGCTCTACATGCTGCTGATCACCACAAAGGCCAGTAATATTCTGGAGGACCTGGAGACGCTGCGCATCTTTTCGAAAGTGGTGAGTTCCTGACTCGTGGCCACAAAACCAAGTGCTATGACACTCCTCCATCCAACCCGAAAACAGATTCCCGAGTACAGCCACTCACTGGACGAAAAAGAGATCGGGGAGAACGCCTTCAGTCTGATCTTTGCCTTCGACGAAATCGTGGCCCTGGGCTACAGGGAGAGCGTCAATCTGGCCCAGATCAAGACCTTCGTGGAGATGGACTCGCACGAGGAGAAGGTCTATCAGGCAGTGCGGCAAACGCAGGAGCGGGAGGCGCGCCAGAAGATGCGCGAGAAGGCCAAGGAGCTGCAGCGCCAGCGCATGGAGGCCAGCAAGCGGGGCGGTCCATCCCTAAGCGGCATGGGCGGACGCAGCGGCGGTTTCAGCGCCGACAGCTTCGGCAGCAGTGGCGTTAGCAGCAGCTCTGGCTCCTCCAGTGCCAACATCGGCATAACCTCCATCGACGTGGACACCAAATCCAAGGCGGCTGCGTAAGTCGCTTTTAATTTTATCTTGTTTCTCGGTTAATCGTGGCTCTTTCATCAGTAGTAAACCAACATCGCGCAATGCCCTCAAGCTGGGCGGCAAGTCAAAGGACGTGGACAGTTTTGTGGATCAGCTGAAGAGCGAGGGCGAGAAGATTGCCAATCTGGCACCTGCGGCGCCCGCAGGAAGTTCCAGTGCTGCAGCCAGCGCCAGTGCAGTAGCCAAGGCAGCTATTTCGGCGGATATCCACAAGGAGAGGTAAGAGGTTTTCCCTTGATTTGCCAGTCCTTTATCTAATGCATAACCCTTTGTTACCAGTGTGCATCTGAAGATCGAGGACAAGCTGGTGGTGCGTCTGGGACGCGATGGCGGAGTGCAGCAGTTCGAGAACTCCGGCCTGCTGACATTGCGCATCGCGGACGAAGCCTACGGCCGCATCTTGCTGAAGCTGTCCCCCAACTACATACAGGGCCTGCAGCTGCAGACCCACCCCAACGTGGACAAGGAGCTATTCAAGTCGCGCACCACCATTGGTCTGAAGAACCTGGGCAAGCCGTTCCCCCTCAACACCGACGTGGGTGTGCTTAAGTGGCGCTTCGTCTCGCAGGACGAGTCGGCCATTCCGCTAACCAGTATGTCTGCCTGGACCGCACTTTGTCTCACAGTTTCTCACGCACTTGTACCTCTCGCTCTTTTCCAGTTAACTGCTGGCCATCGGACAATGGAGAGGGCGGGTGCGATGTAAACATCGAGTACGAGCTGGAGGCGCAGCAGCTGGAATTGCAGGACGTGTCCTTTACCATCCCCTTGCCGTGAGTAGATGGCCGCTAATTGTCCTCAAGGGATAACTCGTTCGTTTCGCTACTTCACAGGATGAATGTTCAGCCCACGGTAGCCGAGTACGACGGAACCTACAACTACAATGCACGCAAGCATGTGATCCAGTGGCTAATCCCCGTCATCGATTCCGCCAACAAGTCCGGCTCCATGGAGTTCAGCTGCAGTGCTTCCATTCCGGGCGACTTTTTCCCCTTGCAGGTGTCCTTCGTCTCGAAAACGACGTACGCGGGCGTCGTCGCCCAGGAAGTGGTGCAGGTGGAAAGCGAGGCGGCGGTCAAGTATTCGAGCGAATCCATACTGTTCGTGGAAAAGTACGAGATCGTGTAGGCCGCGCCGCTGGCCACGCCCACCTAAGTAGTACATAAATATACCTATAAATCCATTATTTTTCCGGGGGCGACTCCATGCGATCCCATACGATTGATACAAACGCTGCAGCATGTTAAAGATTATTTTTATATGTTTCAAACTTTGGATATTTTTGGAGCTAACATCTTCTCAGAGCGAGTAATTCAAAAAAAAGCAATTGCTGAAAATCATAAAAACCAATTAATTTAACTAATTTTGTGCACTCCAAGCGCTGCGTATAACGGCATATAATAAATTAAAGGCAATTAGTTGTAATTGGCGATTGTAAAGTGTTTTGTTTCCTGCGCTTCGTCGCATCCTTTTTCATTTGGAGTATTTTTTATGTTGAATGCTATGAATAAACTATACACAATACACATACATACAAATACTGATAACAGAAGAGGTTGTGTTGTTAATGATTTGCTGAGATGCTTTAGTGTATTCGATACAAGTTATTTGTGCTTAAAAAGTATACAATTGGACGTTTTTAAAATATTTACTGATTTTTACAACATCATGCCCACTGTACTTGGTATTTTTTGCGTTGGACCTTTTGGTATTTCTGATCTTAGCCGCCTCCGGTCACACTGGCCATTGTTTTGGTTATTTTCTTCTTGCTTTGTTTTTTTCACTGCACTTCGAGTTCTAAGTTGCGAATTAAAAGCCTCGCCCATGGAACAGCAACTGGAGGAGGTCTTGGCGGACATGTGGGTATCATGTGGGAGTCCGAAGACCTCAGCTAATAGCGAATTTTACCTCTTTGCAGCGCCGCGCGTCAGGACACGGTGGGTGCTCTGCTGGCGAATCGGCAGGGCTTGTGTCTGGGCAGTGAGTATTATCGGCTCCTGAGTCTGATTAATCGAATACCATAATGCCAATGGACGCTTCCATTCCAGCCAAGGGAGACATTGACCCCAACGTATCCGGCATCGGAATGGCCATATGCGAGCAGGTGGCCAAACTGGAGCCGAACACCAAGGTCCCAGCCACAATCTGCCTGTACAGCGGCAACAAGTAAGTGGAGAATCCTTATCGATGGGGTGGGCCGGGGTGGGTGTACCTAGCCTAAGTGTTGGGGACTTAGTTGGAGAAGCCTCGTGTTACTACTTCTTTAAAGCCTTATTATTTTATATATTTTCAATCAAATTTCAGGGTTTTTTCATGATATTTGTACCCTATAGGCTATTGGTAGGGTTGAAAACCTAGTTGGAGAAGCCTTGCCTTCTACTACTTCTTTCGAATCTTATTATTTTATATCTTCTCAATCAAATTACGTTTTTTTCTCTATTTTTTGGGAAGTAAGTTTTATAAGATCCTGTGGGCGATAGATACTTCTAGTAGGACAACAACTTTCCAGGAGTTTTGGTTTCATCTACTTCTTATTGTACTTCCAACTAACCCATTAATATTTTATTTCATACGATATAAAATCTTATTTGTTCAGTAGTATTTATGTAGCTACATATATTTGGGGCTGATGGTGACACCTCAAGTTTCCAGGAGTGCTGTCCTCGTCTGTTTTTTCTGTATTCCCAATTATGACAGAATTTTATTGTTTATTTCATATTAGAATCATGAAGATCTAATATTGTTGTCTTATTAGCTTTATTTCATTCAAACATGCATGTATGAATATTTCCATAAAACGTATGTTTCTATTATAATTTTGCAATGTTAATTACGTTTTAAATAATAACCACTAAATTAGCAATTGAGTGGATTTTTTTATGCAGATTTTTTTTGTAATTATTTTCATATCTACCATAGTAAGATACTTGTTGACAGGCATAGGCGGCCCACTTTTTTGTTTGAATAACTTTGCTGGCAGTGCCATAGTCAATACCCATTTCTACCCCTGCAGACGCTGTGTGATCCAGAAGGATGGCGAGATCACGGGTGTGATCTTTAAGCAGCAGACGGCTGCCTCGGCGACCGCCGCCAGCAACTAGCAGAAGCTGGGGCCTCAAGCGCAACTCTCAGGCCAAATACGCAAGTCAGGATACGGATACAAAGTCAGATGCAGATGCAGCTGCAGACGCAGATGCACATACCAGATACAGATTCATATATCTTCCAAGACGCGCCAGCTTCGCTCGATTCGTTTTAGATGCCCGGTGGCAGCGCCTGTTACATTTGTCTCTCGTTCTAACCGATAACCATAACCATTGTTTTGTACGACTCGCATAGCATTAAGCATTACGATTACGATTACGCATTATGCATCACGCATTAAGCACTGCTGTTAATCGCCATGTCTAAACCAGCCTAGCGCTATCACCATGTACATATAAACTTTGTACGATTAAGCTCCAAAAAGTGATCGAAGCATAATATACATACCGAAACCAATTGCAATTATAGCAATGAGGCAAAAGCCTGCAGGCAAACAAGCTTTTGAACTTGGCAGTTTTCTCGGTTTTCAGCCGTAATTATTCAATCATAACGGCGTGGTGGGGTTCGTGCTGCAGTTTCTGGCGCGTTTTCCGGGTTTGCATTTTGGGTTGGGTGCACCGCATCGAGGAAGTGCCGCCGCCCACGTCATGTAAGAAGAAGTGGTACATACACAAAGGCACAGACGTGGACATGGCATGCTGCATGCAACGATGCAGCCACTTCCCAGCGGTATCAGTAGTGCCAGCAGACAAATTGCCGCGCATTCCGTGGTCCGCGAGCCATGGTTTCTGTGATACAGTGGAACCTCTTCAGCTGAGAGCATGGAATGAGGCTTTAGCAAAAATATTTTAGGTCAGAAATCATCTAACAAGATTTCTAAAAACTTAAAACATAGCTAGTTGTTTGACTTCTTGCGATTGATACCGGCATCGATTGGGTTAATATTATATTAAAAAAGTATTAAGTTTTATTTTAAATGAGTTTTCAGATCCAAGAATAAAGTCGTTACTTTACAGTCTTCTTTCTATAATAAAGACTATACTCTTTTATATAGAAATAGAGCTGTATAGTACAGACTTTGCACTATTTAGTCCTTAATCTATACTATAATTCGAGTGCTGTCTCTGGTATACTTTTAAAAGTGTTAAAGTAGTTTAAAGCCCTTTAAAAATGTAGAACTCTTTTGGTGTTTGATATTGAACAGTAGAGAGTAATATATCCTTGGAGACCATTTATTGGCATACCCCTTTGCAATATAGGTATTCCTAGGACAAGATAAATAAAAACTCTACTTTCTCGGGGTTGACTGTATTTCGAAAGTAGTATGACAACACACAAAAATGTTCGACACGAACGGCGCCTATTATCTATGGGAAATCTTCGCCGGCACCTGATGTTGGTCCCGGTCTCGGGTCCCAGGTCCCTGGTTCCTAGTGGTACCGCCAGGAGGAGGAGCTCGCTTGGCTGGTTTCGTGCCTTAGACGGGCAGGCCAGGTGATGAAATTCCGTCCCCTCGCTTGCAGTGTGCATTTCAAAACTCCGCAAAATTAAAAAGAAAAATAAACAGGTCTGCTTAACTCCTGCACATCTGCCAGAAACATACCCACTCTGTTTGTGCCTCGTGTTTACCTGTTGCACAGCCCCCGAACCCAAACAGCCTTGAACTTTCACCACGGGCCATTGGCGACCCACGTGTGGCATCTAGGCCTCCGTCTCCGCTTCTTTTTTCCGCTTTTTTCCTCACTTCTGTGGGTGTCGAAAAGCTGCGGCTGTGCAAGGTAAATACCACAGAGACAACAAAGTTGATAAAACATGACAGAAACAAAAAAATGTACACCGAAATTGGCAGCCAAGGTGCGTTTGTTTAGCCACCGCAGTAGAGCCTTCAACTTGAATTAAGCGTTCAGTTGGATGGGTCCATTGAGGTCTATATCCATGTGTTTGTTTCGATACGTCGGAGCTGGAGAGCCCTAAGGGTGTCTTCACTTTTCATATCCTTTTTCTTTATTACTCATACGCAGCGTTGACATACTCACATATACTATACTTTCATAATTAAATACTCAAGATATTGATGCTTTATTTGCTGCTTGAAAATGGGTTTTTTTTAGCACTAGCCCACTTATTAGGGGACATTCCTTAGCGATCTTCACTCTCGCTTTTAAAGAACCGTAAAGACGACGAGAAAAACTGGTTGCCTTTTTCACAGCGAAAGTGCCACAGGCCAGATGATTCACGGTGCAGCCGAAAAGAAATTCCAAATTCCCCGGCGACCTGCTGCATTTCTCACACAGCGAATCCAATCCGACCGGACCTGATCCAAGACCACTAGGCGAACAGCTGGCGGGCGTAGAGAATTACGATATGTGTCGGACATGAAAATTCCCCCTTTCGAGACCACAAAAAAAACGTGAGTTATGAACGGCCATTCAACATAAATCGGGCGAAGGAAAAATGCGATAAATAAACAAAGTACTCCCGAGAAATAAAAGTGCTATAAGAGCTATGTGCCATGTTACATTTGTAGCAAATTTTCATATGTTCGGTTCTCCTAGCCAAGTCTATATATACATTTAAGTGATCTATTAATATGGCTTTATCTTCTAACTAACGAGGCACAGAATTTGAATTTTATGAACAGCCAGGCTTGATCAATAAAAGACAATCGATACGTATGATTGTGAGTAGATCAATTCCATGCTTGATTGCAGTTCGATTAGGCCACTAATTGGCTGCACTTCGGGGGGTGGGAAGCAGCTGCACAGGAAGAAGCGTAGGGTTTTTTGGTATAAGCCTAAAAAAAAAGAAAAAAAATGTTCTTTATATTTATGATATAATTATGATATGGTGTTTTGAAGATCCTACTTGTACTTAAGTGGACTGTGAATATTCCTCGTGGGGATACCATTTTGGGCATCTTTTCGCCCTGTGTACCCACCCGCGAAGCTGGCGAACGGAAACGCAACCCGTTGGCGACTCCATGCGATACATGTCCATATCGGGCGCCTATCATCTCACCACTCATATTGCTCCGTTTTGGGTAATTATGTCATGGGGAGTACGGCTAATCGCCGGCGCGAAATTCCCTCACCCGCTGCCAACTATCACGTCATCGCGTCATCGGTCTATGCTGTACACATGCTATATCTTTATAAGCCTTGTGCCTCGAAATGACGACATTTGGACTTCGAATATGTGGATTTTGTTTACATTTCTGCCGCTACGCAGATAAATAAATTGAACGCTTGGAACTGATATCCATATGTCAGACTAAATGTGTTATAGTAATATGTCCTTTCATGTAAATGATTTTCTTTGAATAATATTTTAAGTACAGAGTTTTCAATTACTTATTTAGTTTAAGGTTAGGTTCCTTGGTTTTCAACCCTGAAAAATGGAATATTATAGTAGAGAATTTTAAATAGGCATATATATTTTCGTTATGATACTTAATAATTTACCCACTATCGCCAGAATCGATAGTGAAAATAGTTTAATAGGCATAATTTGATGACTATTTATATCTTGATCGTAAACAAGTGGTAGGCGGCTCAGCAGGTGACGCCAAATCGCATGAAAATAAATAAATATATCTTAGTGACGCCGACTTCTTTTGAGAAATGCTGACGCCTGTGAATCATCATCGTCGTTTTGGGGAACTCGACTTCGGCTCATCCCCATATTTGGTCAATTTCAAAACTGATTGGGTTTATTACACAAGCTCCGTGAATCATGGGTGCTTCACTCGACCATATGGTATTCGAATATTTTCGGCATCTTGTAAGGCCTAACTGGACATCTGCTCAGAGGGCGCCAATAAACCATCATTAGTTTTAGATACATTATCTTATGTCACTGCAATCTGTGGAATTCAAGTGCTTTTCTACTGCAATTCGTTATCGGCAAGTCTCTTATCTGCCGTAACGGCTGTAAAGTGGGCATTTAATTGTTTCCCTCTGAGGGGAAATTTGCATGCGACTCATGGGAGTCGTCGACTGTTTGTCTGGCCAATTGCCTTAAGTGAGAAATACACACAATACCGCGATGTTATCTTCGCCTTTCCCATATTGACTCCCGATTCGGATTCGGATTCGGATTCTCGGGCGGCGGTTGCATAATCGCGTCTGGCGAGTGTTTTGCTACAGATCTGAGTTCCGTGCGCGGGGCATTACCTATAGATCGCACATAGTATCGCCCAACCGCCCGCCACATCCCCTCTGCGCCTATGTATATGCCAGATAATTAAAACAATTGATGCGATTTCTCGCACAAATGTGCCAAACACGATCGTTCAATTTATATTTAGTCGATCGCCTTCATCCGTCAAATGATCATCAATAGGCCCCCTTTTGCCCCCTCTTTTCGGTCAAGAACCGCTGGCAAGAAATTGAATCGATTAAAAATCGATCAGTAGTTTTTTTCTGGGCCTCGCCGAGTTTGTTTTCGCCTTTGTGACAAGACGAATGCTGGGGGCGCGGTGCCATTTGCATTAGGATCTTAGTAGTAGTGAAATACTTTGTTGCACTTTGTGTACTTAAATTTGGCATATTATTTAAACCGTTTACTTTATACTTTACCAGGAGTATGAAAACCATCTGGTTTGATAGATATTCCTCCAATTTTCGTTCAGTGCCTCTGTGTTTCGTCATCAGCCGAGCACCAGATCAGCATCATCATTAACATGCCGCCACCTCTTGAATCACTTTCTACTTTCACTGCTGCACACGCACACCGTCGCAGCGAAACGCAGACCACTGCACCATATTCATTTCGCACTTGAACGCTAATTTGGCAAAAATTGACGTCAGTGCTGGCTGGCGGCCCTTTGGCCCAAGACAGACCATCAGATACTCTCAGTTACAATAACTTCTTCGATCGCATCCCCAAGATTGCGATGTAAGTACTACGTACATGCCTATGGTATGTATATATTTGTGAACGGCATATGCCTTAAGTGGATTCTGCGACGCAGATGCCTGAAATACCTGATCTCAGGCACTTGCTGATTGCTAATTACTTAGTTGGGCAAACACTAAGTGTGTTTATCTCAAAGAACCCTCAGCTGATCACACAGATCGGTGCTTCCGCAAGGTGGCATTACAGCTTTTGACCGCAGGTGCAGATACTGTACAGCAGGGGCCAGCTAAAAGTTCCTTGGGTTCGACTCTCAAAACCGGACCTTGAGCATTGGAAAGAAGAAAATACCATCCACAGTAGTGCTTAGGGATGTATTATACCTACCAGTTCAATGTGAGAGATCATATGACGGCCTTTATTCTGGTGCAAACTGATCTCAGGATCGCTATTCGGTTGCATCTTTAAAGATATCTTTTACTGTCTCGGCTTGTATCTTGTCTGGTCGAGCTTGTACCTCCTTATCCACTGACCTCGCTTCGCAGGGTCAGCCTCGCCAGTCGGCTGAGAAACACATGCGGTTTGATCTTGATCGCGCACTGAGTTAACGCGGCCTGTAAGTAGTAAATAGTGCGGCAGTAAAAACCCACATGTTTGGCCAAGGCAAATAAATTCATCTAAATTAAGAGACATGCGCGGCTGTTCTTGTTAACACTGTTAACAGCCTCAAAAGATTGTTGTTACAGCAAAGATCGATGAGATTTTCGCTGGTGTGACGTCTACATTTTTCCGCGGGTCAATGAGCCTCCGTCACGCCATACATATATTTCAGCTTTATCACTTGATACCAGCAAATAGCTCGTCCAAAAGACTAGTAATCTTGGGTCTCGCCACTGCTGAAACATTGCCACCATATCATTGAGCCATCATATCTTTGAGCAGTACATATTCTAACGCCCGTACCATCTCCCATTCCAATAATAATAGCCATTGCTTTAGGGTGATATTTAGTTTGAAACAATCGTTGCTTCGTTTATTCTCTTCAAAGGTTGTCGTTGTGCATTTGCATTACTCTTCTTTTCCTTCTGTTCAATATGAAAACAGCCGCTTGTTGCAGTGTACTTGTGCTGAACCTTACATATGCTGCTAGGAACATCGATTTTCGACTAAAGTATTCCTCGTCCCGTTTTAGAAAACTAGAAACGCGGAACAGTGCTTAATCGTCGATTGTTTCGCGAGAGAAAACAAAAATAAACCTTAGCCTAGGATGGAGTTCAATGTGAAAAATTATACACTTGAAGAAATTTTCAATGAACTTGTCGCGTGAATCGTTAAATAAATAATCAAGGAGTTGAAGAGTGGAAAAAACATAGGATTAACCTAACTTACGTTTATGCGTAGTGTATAAAGTAGTTAAAGTTAAACTTTAATTTTTCATCGCTTCCGTTTGTATATGAGATGCTTTATTCGTGAAGTAAAAAAAAGAAATGGTTGGGGTAAGACGAACGATACGAAACGAAACGAAACGAAACGAAACGAAACGAAAGAAACCTAATGGTATATTATGGTAAATGGAGTGATTTAGTTGAAAGTTTTGGTCAAAATGAAAAAGTATTTGGATTGCCTTTCTTCTGTGCTTCTTAAAAAATAATGTATGAGCGTATGTATATATTTTTGTATTTTTCTATTCTTTTCTTTTTTTGCTTTTACTTTTCATTTTCGTTTGTCGTGTAAATATGTGAGAAAGTGAAAAAAACATCACAGCTAAAACTTCAGTACATTTTCTCGTGGTTCGAAATTAATCAAGAAAAAAAAAACAATTAGTGTATATACATATGTAGATTAAAGTTCTATTTTTCTCTATAAATATACGCTTACAAAATGTACCTTATGTATCGCATATAAATATATGATTATGCTCCTATTTTTGCATGCTTTTCCTTGCCATTTTTGTCATTCCAATTTTGCGATTGCGATTGCGATTTACTTGATATATGTAAGTATACGCTGGTCCAGCGCCTGGAAATGGGCCCCTATCTCCTGGGCAAACATCGGATACTCGAGATGCACCAGTGGTATAGGGACCCATTGCCAGGCGAGCCACCCAGCTGAGATTTTAGGATTGTGTTTTCTTGAATACAGTACAAACTAAGCGATCCTAACTGGCTTAACGACTAAAAGTACTTGCTGGCCCCCATTGTTTTTGATCAACCCCCGCCCCGGACCGATCGATCCCGGTCCGATCCCGGCCTCGCCTCCCTTAATCGTCCCAGCTCCATGTGGGGTCCAGTTCCTGGTTGATGCGCCACAGCATCAGCTCCATGCAGGCACGCGAGTCCTCGAAGCTGCTGTGACCCGTGGTGCCGTCCCCGCACTGGATCTCCCGCTTCAGGTGGACCTTGGTCAGGTGGCGCAGGGCCCGGCGGTACGGAAAGCCACTGCAGTGCGGGAAGCTGATCGAGGTGTCGATCAGGGTGTTGTGCACCAGGCGCAGGGCGCGCAGATCGTTGTCCAGTCCGTGTCCAATGAGGATGGTGTCCGCCGTAATCAGCTCGATGAGATCGCGCTGCACCTCGGCCAGGCTCTTGGCGCCGGAGCGCAGATCCCGCTCCGTAATGCCCGAATACCGGGTGTTGTAGTCGATGATGTCGCACTCGGGGCGCACAAAGTGCTCGTACACCAGCTGCCCGTTGAGGGCCACCAGCGAGACCTTGGTCACGTCCAGGCCCCGGCCCGTGTAGCTCATCTCGCAGTCTAGGGCGTACACGGCGGGCTCGTCGTTCCGCTCCCTGTGCTGGGTCCGCACGAAGTCGTAGTAGGGTCCATTAACGCCCACCACCGAACCGGTCCACACGTGGCGGTCGCCCAGGCAGCAGCCTGGCGAGGATTCCTCTCCCTCGTTGCAGCACGTCCAGCGGCCGTGGCACACGCCGTCGTAGTAGCGTTGGTACTTGCCCGAGTGGTAGTGGCACTCCTCGCGCGTCAGATACTCGCCGGTCAGTTCGTCCACCAGAAAGTGGCGCTTGCAGCGGGCACACGGCTTGGCCAGACTGCGCTCCACCTGGACGTACTGGCAGTACTTCAGCTCCAGACTCAGCTCGGCTTCGCCGGTCGAGGAGGAGGACGATGAGGATAAGTTGGAGGACTCGCATTCGCTGCCGCTCCACTCGCCGCCGGACTCGGAGTCCAGGGAGCGTGGCGAACTGTTGCCGGAGTCACTCGAGGTGGCCACCTCCTCCTCGACAGCAACGCGGGTGGTCAGCCCGTCGTGGCAGTTGATCAGCGTGACCGCCGGAGCAGTTTCGGCCAGTGCCGCTGCGAAGCTCATGTGCGGCAGGCACTTGAAGATCTCGATGGCGCCCTCGTGGACCACGGACTCCACCGGAAAGCCGTAGACGCGCAGCAGATGGTGATCGATGACATGTCGCCGGAGCTGCTGCACCAGGGTTTTGTCGTCCAGATCCAGTTGCTCGTACTGTCGCAGTGGGGGCACCAGGAAGTTGGTATTCAGGCGACCACGTTCCCGCTCACGGCGCCATTCCAGAGCGGCTCCCGGCATCAGGGTGCGCTCGATCCGCTTCCGGTTGCCATTGGCATGGGGGGAACTGGTGGGCGAGCTGGTGGGCGAACTCAGAGCCGAGGAGGAGCTGCTGTCGCAGGTCTTGCGCTGGTTGTTGCCGCCGTGCTTGGCGGTGTTGCTGCCGGGATGTTGTCCCATGTTGCTGCCGCTGCACTTGCCCGTCTTCTTGTTGCTGCCGCGCTTCTGATGCTGTTGCTGTTGCTGCTGTGGGTTGTTGCCGTTGGGATTGGCCTGCTGTTGGCGCCACTTGCCATTGGTTGTCTGCTTGGTCTTCTGGCCCACCATGGAGGCGGGGCCTCCGGGCTTCTGGCCCATCTGGTCGGGATTACGGATCTGCTGGCCGGACGTCTTCTGCTGTCGCTTCGAGCGGCTCTTGTTGCCGCCCGCGCCATGGTTGTGGCAACCGTTGCCGCCGTTGCCACCATTGCCCTTGGGCTTGTTCAGGTGCTCCCGGCTGGAGTCGATGTCCTCGCTGGTCGCCTCGCTGCTGGTGCTATTGCGATGGCCCGGATTGTGCTGCCCAAGAAATTTGTCTGTAAAAGTGAAGAGATACGACATTTAGATGAAATAAGTATCGGTTAGTGTTTAAGTATGGTTTGTCTTGTCAATTCAAGCAGTTAATTCATTTTGATTTTAATTGATTATTACCTAATAGTAAACCCTATTTAGAAGTATTTTCTGACTGGAAAGACAATTTCATTTTTACATTAATTCAGCAAATTATATTCAGCTAATCGAGTTATTAGTTTTGAATGAATCAAGTTATTTAATGCGAATGTCGCTGGCCCATTAGTTGGTATTTATGTTATTAGGAATAGAATTTATTATTTCACAAAGACCTTTTCCATGAATGGTTTTAGTTTTTTAAATTTCAACGTAACTCAATTCATGAGGCACATCTGTTGAATTTCTAGCCATACAATAAAATATTCAAATTTCTGATAACAGCCTACACACACGCTCGCACACAGGCGCAGGGCCCAAATACTCAACACACACGCTTATCAACAAGCGCCACGTGCTTTTGAGTTTCGCTCTCTTTTCCGCTGTTTCCATACTATTCTCTCTCCGCTTTATGTGTTATTACACTGGGAAAAAGTTTTCGAACTTTGCGGTAATTGTATTTTGTGTGTACGTTTTTGTTTACTTGGTTTGTGAATATCTTTGAAATTATTTACTCATTATTTATCACTTTGTTATCAAGCAATACACTTCTGTTTAATATAACAGCAGGCTTTTTCCCAGAGCCATTGTATGTACCTGATTTTTGACAGTGTGATTTGATTCAGGAAAGGTTACGCATGACTGGAAATTGACGCATGGGTGCGGGGTTCCTACCTCGAGTTTTGCTAATTCAGCTTATTTGGTTGCCACCCAACGGGCGTGCCGAAGGGGGGCGGCAGGTGGGGAGGGGAAGAGCGGCCCCTGTTGACGCATTACAATTATACACTCTTTATTATGACTATTATGTGCCGCCTGTTGCCACTACCTCCACTATTAAGTGCTTTATGTGTGTGCCTCTGCTTCCGCATTTAGCTCATCATTTTCTCCATTCCCATTTCAATTCTCGTTCTCGACGTATCGTTAAGGTTCCGAAAGGGGGCATTGTGGGGGGTGTTGCCAGGCGCCGAGGGGGGGGGGGGGGGGGGGCTTAAGCTGGCTTGACCTGTTGGCGAAGATTACTGTGGAACTTTTTGGGGCTTACATTCTGCCTGGGGTTCATCACGCCTTATAAACAAAGAGTCCAGTTGATTGAATGGCACTACTTGAGCCGAATGTATGAATATTAATGTGACACCTAGAGTGCCTTATTGGAGGCCACATTTCAACTGGTTTGTCCCATCATTTAAATAATTTACGAAGACAAGAAGTCCTTGCCAATATAACAATCCCAATGTAAAATATCTACCTATCTATTGAGGATATTCGAACTGACGCACTTGAGGCTTCCTATGACGGGGTCTTATGACGCCTCTCGTGTCGACGGCATTTTCTTATCTGCTTCCTACCTGCTGATTTGTGAAGTGCCAGCCGCTTCCTTGTAGTGAAAAGCGCTCGAGCACTTCCTTAACACTCGTGTCGTACTCCCCGCTTAGTGTACATAGTATAGTATGTAGCCCGATTTGGTTGCTGAAATTGAATTTCAAAGCGCGCATAGATAAATCATATGGCGAGGTGGGTTTGTTGACTTCGCCGAGCCGAAGGACGCCGGGCCACTAAGCACCCAGACGTGAGCTGGAAGCTCAAAGACCCAATGGGATCATCAGGGGGAGAAGAAATGATATCGGCCGGATCGAGTTATTGTTTACATATGTACCCTCACCACATGTGCGAAACTCATACTAGTTGAGTATGTATTTCCATCACGTATGGCTTAGTACGAGTACATAGTGCGTGGTCAACGATTAGATAAGGCGTGGCCAGTTTTGGGCGTGTTTCGGCTCGCCATTTGGCCGTTTGGCCATCTGTCCAACTCTCGGAAGCCCAACGAAATGTTGTTTTTGAACGCTTTTACGACGGGCCCTATATATTTGTCTTTATCGCTGGCCAACGCACGCGCTAAACTCTCCAAATAGCCTTGAAAACTAATAGAAGAACATAAATTTATGCTTATAATATATGTTCATGCGATTAAAAGGTAAACATAGGCAAATGTGGGGTATGATCGGGGATCCGACTACTCCTCGCCGACTGAGGATGTTAAGGATGCTTTACTTTCGGCATTGGTCACACTAAAAATTAAATACTGAATTGCATTATGTCCTCAAGAATTATCTGTGACTATTTCACCAAGATAGGATTATGATTCCATGCATAAATTAATAATCCATAATTAATGTAGTAGGGGGTTCTAGGTACTCTCCATCAACCACCAAACGATCTTCGGAAGGATGATTTACTTTCGCTATCGGTCACACTAAAGTCAGCATCTAAATGCTAAGCATAATACAGCTACAAGACAAAACTTATCTGTGGCTATATTTTACAAAGATAATATTATGATTCCATCCATAAATTAATGTCGCACTGAAGTGACCATATTCTACACAGTTCCTCCAAGGGCGTTTAATCTCTCTTCGTCAGTAGACCTTAACCTTAGAAGGGGTACGACTGAACGTACGTAAAATCACGATTAGATAGTTTAGTTAAATAAGTGAGACTAACGTGTCAGGGGCTGACAAATGATAATCCATGGGCGTACACGGTACATAGGACATACATGGTAAGAGCGCTCGTGATTTAAACTACGAGTGGCGTAGAAATTGATTTAAATACTAAATTTAACCACCATATTACGGGCATGGAAACACGCAAGTTGCGGCATGACAAAGGGGAAATGTATATTGAATAATTGGGAACACTTAAGCGATTGCCCAACTACTGTTTTCAAACCAATTATATCTACTCTATCGGGGAAATTGAGCCAAATCTTTTTGCACGCCCAAAGTGGGAACCTAGAAGCCATGCGCCATGTGCCAGATTCCAGTTACTCAGCCTAGAGTCTACCCACATTTCTGGTTACCGGGCAGCGATAAGATGTGCGTGTCCAGGGGCCCACAATTATATTCCTATTCCGATTCCCGACTGACTGGCTGACCAATCTCCGATTTCCAGTTACCTACGGCAACAGCGTCCAAAAGTTCCCTCAAGTGCCGCGATTGTCTCTGCACCTGTGATTGTGATTCCGATTCCCATTCCGATTGTAATTTTGATTGGGACTGCGACTGCGAGCGTGGTCGAGTGCCGAAAGTCGCCGTTCTAATCAGCCCTCCGATGCGGCAATCCCGAAAAATAGAAACAAATCACATCGACTGGGATAGGAATTATGAATCCAACAGCTCTTGAAGTGATGAATCGCGGGGACCCAGAAGGTCGTATATTAACCCGTCACCGGTATATATTTACTCATCCCAGGAGAGTACTGAAAGGTGGAACTTTGCTATTTAATTAGCTATCGCCGAGCAGTCAACTGTCAAGATAGCTGTCCATAAATATGCATTAGTTTTTATCAATCCACTCTGCCCAGCTAGTGACGCAATCTATGTTATAATTCCCAGCTATCACGTCATTGGGCCAGCCATTTTTCAGTTTATTTCTCTGTTTTTGGTCAGATCCAAACAGCATCCCAGGTACTGCTCAGAGTGTAATTTTCCACGACTTAAAAACGACCTTCGGCTTTATGCGGCGCTTCCTGTGCCAAGACGGCGAACAAAATTACTCGTCTCGCAATTGGTTTGTGCATTTTTAATGAGCCCCAAAACTTGGCTTTGAGCAAAACCAAAAATGACTAAAAAATGTATAACTATAATACTCGTAAAACATCATCGCAATAGTTAATTGTGAGCGAACATAACACGCTCACGTATGTCACAACATCCCGTCGACGGTCCAAAGTTTTTGGCATAGTCCAATAGCAGCCTTTAATGTAAACTAATATGAGTTTTATTAATCAAATACGGCTGCCCATATGCGTATGCAAAACGTTGCCATTGAGGTCAGCAGAAGGGGCACGAAGATTTAATAACTTCCAAGCCAAAAACAAACACGCAATCCGCACTTTGTTGTGTTCAAATCATTAGATAATGACAATACCTGGCAACTGATCTGCTGGTTTCTGTCTAAAACGCACACCCAGGCCCGTAAATTCGCTTTATCAGGCGTTTCTTTATTCTGGAACCCATTTCGGAATAGCCCGATTAATAATCTTTATATCTTTATGTGCTTATTAGGTGTATTCTAAAAAACAATGTTCAACAATATTTGCCCCGCGATAAATGTTCTAGGAATAACGTTATGGGGTCTGCTTCGAATGCGGCTAAAGTTTAGAGTGCCAGTGGGTCTCTAAAAGGATACCTTTTATGTTTTATTAGATCTAAGTACTCAATTAAATATGTTTCCCAGAACATTATGGTTTCTTTTTTGTGTTCTATCAAAATAATTTCAAAGTAATCCTTCTTCTGAAGAAGAGGTCTAGAAAATATTTACTTATAGATAAAGGCAAAGACTATAATCTTGTTGTAAAGAACCACTGATGAAGATAACTATGAAGACTAAGGAAGGAACGAAACCAAAGGTAAAAACTAGAATTTTTCATATCACTAAGGATTTCATCTGTGTCACGTCAACATGACACTATACCACTTCCAATTGATTTGTCCATTTTATAGTGCTGACATAAGAGGTGAAAATCCCTTGCGTTTCTGAACTTTCTCCCCGCGCTTAACCGGGTGCGAAGATCTCGGCGTGATCTTTGGTCCCCAAGCTCAGATCGGATCGTATCGTGCCGTATTGAAGACGGGGACGGGGCTCAGACATTGGGTAAACGCCCGGTGCTTAAACGGCGAACACGTTAACCTTGACTATTGCCGGCGGCGGCGGCGGCGGCGGCGAATCACAGACGTCGCAGACGGCCGGCGGGTGGGGGCAACGAGGGGTTAAGTGGAGAAGCGTTGCGTTGTGAGCTATTCCAAAGATCGGCAAAGAAATGCGAATGCGTTGGGTTGGGGTTGCTCACGATGATGTGGTGATCGGGCTCAGCAATAATAAACGGAATTGCGAGCACTTTTTACGATTGTTATACAAGTATTGCGGCCAGAGATTTCAGGCGGCAGTGGTCTTTAATGGGTTAATAATGCCAACAGGCTGCCGAGTGTGTGTGCGTGCAGTACAGTGCGGACCCTACGGATATATCAGGTTTTGGAAAAAAGAATGTGTAGATGAGGATAGATTTAGTGGTCATTCCCTGTCTTTTTGCTTTCCAAAGAAACACTTTCGAAGCATACGCCTATGGACAGCACTGTACGCGTCTTACAACGAGGTGACTGTGTTTTATTGTGGCATGTTGCACCGTTAGTTGGCACCACTTTAAATGGCCAGCGTAATGAGTTCAAGTTGTCTTTGGACTCGAATTGCAACTGGCCCACAGCGAAACAATCGCCGGAGAAAGGCCAAGAGGCGCGGGAAGAGATATATAAAGAGATATATACCATATATAGCCTCAAATCCGATCCGTGTGAGCTTCAGTGGGGCGTGAAAAACGCATTCGCCAAATGCCGGGCCACAAAAACCGCACTGCCGCCGCGGGGAAGTCATTCGTTTTGGCCAAGGCAATTATCTAATGAGTGTGTGCCACATGAGATGGCTTAATGACAGACGTTGGCCACAACACTTGAGCTGGAACAGTGCAGTAAACCTGGAAGTTTGGGCCATTTCACGTTTAAATGTGTGTGGAATTTAAAGATGCAGATTTTTCACATTTTTTATAATTATATACTTAAGGAAAAGTCCTCCAGACGTCCTCCCCAATGTGCTTACTCTAATTACCCAAGCGGAAGAAAACAAAATAGCGAGTTCTGCTCTCGTTTCGTATTTTTTTGGCACTTAACGCCGCGGTGCAAATTTCGCTTGTGCAATCCCAGGGATCCCAGAGATCTCGGCAATCGGTTCTCGACCACCTCTTTCCAGCCAAGTGCTAATGAATGACAAAACGATCGGTTATGCAACGATCGCCAGTAAAAACACGTATGTTTGCACATAGTACGTACGCTCAGTTCGGGTCCACATCGATTATCAGTTCATCGTTTGACCAAAATCGATCGACGACTGATACTACGACCAACAATTCACCTGATACGGCAGAAAAAGGCGAATAACAAAATGAAATGGTCAAGAGGCGCCAGCTTAAAATCTGAACTCTAATCAGCTGCTTTTCTATTGCGTCCCGTTTGGATTCGTCAGAGCAACGATAACAACTAAAATCGATTTTGGAAAGTTTTATTGATCAATGCCAAAAACGAAATTGTGGAAAATTCTCGCACAAAACAATTACACGGGAATCACAGATAATAATATCAAGTATCTTGAAATGTCATTATATTAAACAAGTGTTTTTCAAGGAATTTAAACATGTTACAGATCTGTTTAAGTATGTAGCAAGCTATTTATAAATAGTAATCTATTTTCTGACAGACAGAAATAAGTGAAGGTCAATAGAGTGATGTGTAATTATAATCAGTAATCTGTGGCCGGTCAATGAATTGGACAACCGCAACTCCTTTGTAAATCACACACAATTCCCGTGCGCATAAATTATAGAATTGGCCAAGGAATTTGCATTTTTATTATAGTTTGCTGATATTTTTATGAGCCAAACGGCCCGCCTTTCTCAGGGAGGAGATGCCTTTGTTTGTTTATTTAATTCCCCCTTTTCTTTCGCCGATCCGATCAATTTTTAATTGATTTTTAATGCGGTCGAAAGCGAAAGCGAAAGCCAGGGGCAAAATAGAATGAAAGGCGCTGCTCGGGCTCTCCATCTCTATGCATACACATCCATGAAATCCCACTCGAATAGTTCCGATACAAGGTTTCTACGAGGCTTAAGCGAAGATTTCCTGCAATTTTCCCTACTTGTGAGCAAAGCCAGTGTCTAGTGGACGGACAGTGGCAGTCATAATAATATTTTTACCCTTGAAGTGCTGGGATATCTCAGAGTTAATTGAAATGCCAGTAACCGAGGTTTTACCCCCCATCGAACGGCTACTTATAGATAGACCCACTTTGATAAGAACTTTCCACTGACACCCCATAAATAGATATCGATTCAGCTCGAGTGGACTTTTCCAGTTTGAAGTGATGGGGGGCTTTATATAAGTCCACATCGAAACGCAATACGGAAACTCTAGGGTGGTAAAACTTGAGTAAGTTTGATATTTGCTCTCCTCTACCGATGAGCTGTCTTCGAAAATATCACTCGTTACTCAACTTTTGAAACAGAAATAAATACTAAGGGAATTTTTTTTGATACACGAATCCTTTTTCTACAAAACGCCTGTGTGTTTTTGAAATAATTTGAGCTTGTGTGCTCAATTTTATGGCTGGCGGTGTTCTTGCGGGCAAGAGGCCACTCCAACTCAGAGATATTTCCGTAATAAATGTCAGATCCAATGCCCAGCCACCCACTGACCCAGAAATACAGATCGAATCCGTATCCGAGCAGCGGCAATGACGTTCTCAGAATAACCGTTCCGTTCCGTTACCGTTCCCCATTCCCCATTCCTCATTCCACATACCCGATCCCATCCGATTCGACCCGATACGAGTTCCCGTTCCCGTTTTCATTGCCGTTAGCGATCATGGGCGATGACGTTGAATTCGCGTCTGGCTCTGATTCACTGTGGATGCCGCCCGATTTGCTTGGAATTTTATTAAAAACAAAGCGAAATCGTGAATCAGCGTCTCTGGGTCCGACGTCTTCACTTCGATACCCCTGAGCCAAGATATGCGGGTGTACGACTGACAAAACGCCGTAGAACCCTCGAAACTCGCAGCAAAGTGACTCAGTTGATTTGTTTAGTCGCCGATTCGGCTGATTAATAGTGGCTGGCATTGTTTACTAAACACGTTGCACATGTGAACTGCGCTCTTTGTTTGTAAATAAACTATGGTCTTCATCTGGCTGCTGGTCTATGGTAATTGTTTCTAGTTTGTGAAACTAAAACTCACCTTCGATGCATGAAGAACTGGCCAAACGGTGCCCGTAGCCCCGCGCCAGCCAGGTGCTGGTGGCTGTCGAGGCGGAGGACGAGGAGTCACTTCCGCCGGTCCCGGCGACTCCGCCTCGCTTGTGGATGTTCCCGAATGGCTGCTGCTGCTTGTTGCCGTTGAAGCGGCTCTTGCGAGCGGCCTGCTTGCCGCCCTGCTGCAGTGTGGCAGCTGCAGCTTGCTGCTGGTAGGCCATCATGCCGTTGGTGGCCGCTGCTAGGTTGTTGCCGGTGTACTTCGGAGGGCAGCGTTTGTGGCTGCTGCTGCCGCCGGTGTTGCTGGTCGCTTGGAGGTTGCCGTTGCTGCTGCTGCTCTGGCTGCAACGCTGCATCTTGTCATCTGGAAGAAGGAGACGAAACATTTTAGCTTTTATTTTTTCACATTTCCAACTGTACAATTACGAACAAATCTATAATGATAATGAAGTACTTCTCAAGGCCTCGCCACTTACAAATCTTAAATAGGTGTACTTGCAGAAAATCTTCGAGAAAGAAATGCATCGCACCGCTGCAGACATAAACGCGTTCGAATTAGTTGCAGTTGGGCAGTTGGTATGGAAAACAAAAACGTTGTTTTCTTTATTGGTTTGTTGTTAGTGTTGTGGTCTTGTTGGTGTATATCTTGTGGGAGATTCGGGAACCTCGAGCACAAACCGCCTGCACTTGCAGTTGAAAGCCAACTAAATGGCGCGATTAGCGAACGCTCGCGATATAAACAAAAAGCTGGGCGCCAAGAAAAACACAGTGAAAAACCCCAGAGACAGAGTCGTTCAATTCAGCATTGCGATGACGACACAGTGAATCACCCGCTGATAAAGCGGGAATACAACGAATTCATGGCCTCCGCCCGTCTCTTTCTATATCTCTGTTGCCGCCTCTTTCACCGCCGGGTGTCGCTAAATAAAACCTAGGCCAAGTCGCACTGTGTTTGTGGGGCTTTTCGACCAGGTTCTGACCACGTGTCCCCACAAGCTTCCTACTTAGATAAGGTCTGTGTGGTATGGGCCATGGGCTATGGGCTACGGTTGGTATGATATACAAAGCGTATGCATGGGCATCTCAGGCGAAGAGGGTGCTTGGGGGCCCCTGCCATGGGGTATTACAGTGTGGACAGTGTGAGAAAAACCTATCAGTAGCACGATCGTTTTAAGTCAGATCGTTCCAGATCGACGTAACTAGTTCGTTGGGGTAGACAATACTATCAAACTTGGTACCCGGCCGTTTTTTCACTTTTAATAGTTTAAAACCCAGTTTGGACAAAATCAGACCACTTTTAGCCGTACTTCCCGTGAGTATAATCTGTATTATCTGCCTGCAGAGGTAGGTTTTGTAGTCTTCGACTGGCCGAAGCTGGCAATCTTAGTCGACTCTGAACCTTTTCATTAATGTATGCAATTTTTGCACTTTTCCCCGCTTTTTCAAGGGTTCGGAGGAATTTAGCTCGATTCGATTCGATTTTGTTTGGCAGTGTGTGGTGGGGTGTTCACTTAAGACAAAGCGAAGCGAAACAAACGGCAAAAATTTTGATACTTTTGTGCAAATGTTTTGTTTGTTTTGAAAGTGTCTTGAACTGTTCCGATAACATGTTGATAATAATATTCCACAGCAACTACGTCAACTGCCAAGGTGCCCAATGCCCGAAAAACAAAAATCTACAGGGCCATGTGATCCCATGTTTTTGTGCCCCCGTACCCCAAAAAACCTCCTTTCCTGATAATTCGGCGTGGCTTGGAACGAGTGGACTTGTAGGGCAGGCAAATCATGCATGGCTATTATAAAGAAGCCGGTGTAGGAACCTTTGAACGGCTAAATCCAGTTTAAATATTTCTATACAGAACTAAAGGCAACCGGCAAATATCTTTGCTGTGTGAGTGGCACAACTCGTTTGGATTATAGTTTCTAGTATGCATTTCGGTTTGGGTTTGTTATAGAAAACAACACCTACTTCTTCGCAAACTCAATTTTTTAATGTCTGATTAACTGGCTGCAATTTATCGCTTTCTAAAAATGCTTTCCAAAAAATCCTTTTTCCAAGTATTTTCGCATTTTTTTGTTTTAAAAAAAAATATGTTTGTTATTTTCGTGAAGTCTTTCATGTTTGCGTGTGAATTTCAACACTCAATAAGAACTTTTGCCGTATTTTTAGCCAACGAGCACATAAGCGAAAAGTTCATCATCTGGTTCGCTTTCACTGGGGATCATAAATGAATCTTGGAATTTCGGCAATTTGTTGCTTATGGCGAGAAATGCGGCCCAAGAACACCAACAACCATAGATGAATCGCACAACTACAAGTCGCAAGCAGAAAAAAAAGCAAAAATGTAAAAATTATAGAGGAATAAAACAAAAAAGTCTGTCAAAAAGCACAAGACGAGCAAAGACAGTCAAAATTACGACTGCGCGAAACAGGTACCAGTTCGTGCCTAGCGCCGCTCCGTGTGCGTACCGCCCGAGCCGCCCGTCCCGCCCCCTTAAATCCCCTGCCTCCACCACCCACCACACCGGAAAAAAGCACGGTTAAGAGTGCTTGACTATGATATCAATTAGAAAATAGCTCCTCAAATGTTTCGCACTTTTCCATATGTATATCAAAAGCTAAGGAGTTCTCCAAACAATTTCCATTGAAATCTTCAAGACACATTTAAAATTTAAATACAATGAATCTATTATATCTCCAAAGAACTAAACACTTTTTTCCCAGTGCATTTCGAAGAAGAGAGTGCGAGAACTCTTCGAGATTATGGGGTAATTTGTTGTTATTTCTTGGTAATATTAATTTGGCGAATGCAAAATCGTGAAATTCGCTGGCGGTCACGCCCCCTCGCCCGTCGTCAATTAGGGCGTGTGATTTATGGAGGCGCCGCACTGAATCGCGATGAATCGGCATTCGAATCGGAATCGGAATCGAAATCGAAATCGGCACCGGAATGATAATATTGCGTAGAACCAGTTTGGAAGTGGGCTTATAAATGCGACAAGTTCGTTAAGATCGTTGGGGGCACGTGTGTGCAATCACCCCGGGCTCCACTGTACCCCCGTCCTCCCGTCCTCCCGCACCCCTTCTTCTTTTATTCTCACCCAATTTTCTTGCCGGCTTGCCAAAACGGAAATGCATTCTATTTTTGTGGCCACCGAACTCATCAACTGCATCATCACTATCAATATGATAATCATCAAATGGCCAAATACGATTCATTCATATTCATTCAAGTTAGCAGCCAGCAGCCAGCAACGTAGAGAATTTGGCGCGCCAAAGTTGAATGAATTCCGACGAAGATATGTGCACATATAAGCACAAATGAGTGTGCAGATATGGATATATATGTAGGCACGTATACAGAGTGAAGATCCCAGCGAAAGGAAAAGGCAAGGAAACGAGACATTAAGAGCGAAAACACATAGTATATAGGGGAGCCCACTGAAGCAGATCATTAAGGGAAGACCGTCACAACGAACCGAACAATGGGGGAAACTTCAGGCGAAACTTGGCGCAGATCACAGCAAACTTGCTATACTCTGCAGGCAATATTATTAGGATGAGAGATATAACACTATTTTAATAATGAAACATAGTCTTTCACATTTTAACAGTTTCCTTCAGATGTTATGGCATTATGATCGTAACTGATAGATTATAATAAACCTTTATTTTTGAAGGGTTGTACTTATGGTATAGGGGTGATTCGTTAGGATAAGAACTATATTATTATTATAACAATGAAAGATAAAATTTCACATTTTTTCATCACAAATTAAGCGGAGTTATGGTAGTAAATAGTCGGATTTAATAGGTCGTATTAAACCTGGATTTGTGTAAGGTTGTACCACGTGTCATATGTCCTGTCGGCGTGTTATATGGTTTTATAGGGTATCCCGAGAAAAGGGGACCAAAGCGACGAATACCAAGATCATTGTGCGCATGGCAACAGCTGTAAACCCAAACCTAAACCGATGATGACGACGCACTCGGCGCATGCGTGTGTGCTGCGCAGATGCGGATACATTTTCAACTACAAATACTCAGGGAATGTCTTCATACGCGACGAGTTTCGCATGAAAGTTTTCCAAAATCAGAAAATAAAATCCAACACAAAAATTGAGTGGAAATTTTCCCAAGACCCCAAAGTGCGGCGCACAAATACACGAAACGAGTTTCCCTAATGGGTTTAATGGCTCCATCGGGGTTACGAGCGGGGTGGTGGTGCTAACGAACTTTTCTCCGCAGCCCCCGGCCTTTGGGCTCGGGTTGGGGGTTTTCGGTTTTCGGTTTAAGTTTTAAGTTGAGCTCAGAAAGACACACGTGTGTGGGTCTTGTAATAACCAATGTTTCGTTTCGGCGGACCGGAAATGTTAATGCCGCCTTAATGTATTGTATAATTGCGGTCAGGCCATAAAAATGAATAGAAATCCATAGAAAATGAAGCGATTCGCATTCAATTACGTGCCCCCAGCGCGAACATCTAGAACTTTTTGCCATTTCGTATTGTGGCCACATAAACGTAAATTGGATTCATGTAAGGCAGTGCCAAAAAACAGGAAGACTTATCACCTGGGACGTGCCGTTGGGCTTGGCTTTATTTCGGGGATGGGTCTAATCAAAGGTTTTTTATTCGGTTTGTTTATTTATGGCAGAAGGAAGAAGATCGCGGCAATCGAGCGTGATGTGCTGACGATTCATGGCTTCGTCACGCCTGATTGCCACTCTTTTCTACGTAAAATTATTTTAAAACAAAGTTCTATAAACGACTCTCACTGGATTTGTTAAAATATTTCTATTACGCTTCTGGGAAAAATTTAATATTATTTTGATGGCCCCTCTGAGTGTTTTATGTGCTCTGTGTGGCCCGCAATAAAATATGAATGGAAAGGGGGTGTGGGGCTTCACTTGAAATCGATAAACAAATCGCTTCCTATGACGACATTGAGCACATGGCGTATGCGCAATGTTGGTATCAACTTTGGCGAATTTTAAAAGTTCTTTTTTGCCTTTCTTGTATATATGTGTGCTTATCGGTGGACAAAGCAATTTCCTATAAGTTCTCGGGAACGGAAGAGAGGCCGTTTCCGCATTTTTTGGGAGTTGTATCTTAATCAAAATGGCTCAGGATGTTAAGTTCGTGGTTAAAGACACTGTGTGTTCATCAGAAAATATTTTTTAAGGTTTATTTGCTACTTGACTTAACACGTAAAGCTTTGATTTTCGTACTAAACCTTGATTCACCTTGTTTACGAAAAACTCAATTACCCTTTCGGCGGAAAGATCGCTAAAAAATATGGTGACACTACAATCTAAAGTGGCATTGATAGGCTTATCAACGAATAAGTCACTTTTAAAAATTGAAACTTATTTCAAAACAAACAGTACCTACAAATGTAATCGCCGCCTTCTACAGCACTTTTCCCACATCATTCGGCAATTGTTATTAATTGAAAACATTATGGAATTCGCTGTTTACTCAAATGCCCAAACGGAACCAAACAAATCAACTAATTTCGCTGAACAAAATTTTCTACTTTCTTGATTTATTTTCCTTGGACTTGTATTTATTTATTTGCTGGTTTTTTGGGGCTCTCGAAATTAAAATTGGAGGGATGAGTTCATTTGAGATGAGAGTCCGCGTGCTCGCTGTCACAATTTTGCGATTCTGACACTTTTCTGACAACTCGAAATGAGCAAGAGCAACAACAAGCCGCAGGCAAGTACAATCCAAGTATCGTAATAATATTGTGAACCAAAAAATCCTGACACTTGTCAAAACAAATCATCTTCATTAAGCGCTGTCTTTATTTAAATTTTATTTGCGGCTCTACGACTTGGACACGGATTTCCATCCACACTCAAATTGAGTGTGATGAATGCAATTTAATCAAAGCATTTTCGAAGTATCTGTGGGGTGCGATTATTTTTAGCTTTCGCACTTTGCATTAGCACGTAGAATTTGATTTGCATTAAGTTAATTTCGGAAATATAATTTCAAGGAGTTTGTTAGGGGAATGCAGCCTTTTCCTAACAAGGCAAACTTTTTTCTTTTCAACTTGTCCTGTATCTGTATCTTGTACCTGAGTATCCAGTCGTTTGTCTGTGGCTATTTTGGGCTTTATGCTTGGCTTAAGTTGGTAATTGCTTTTTAAGAATGCTGAGAATTTCCAGCAGACTTTCCCGCTAATTTGCCCAGATCCCGCCCCTCATTTAAGCTATTCACTATAGTAACGTGCCAGAGAACAAGTGGCTCAGCGGATTTCTATCTATTGAGGATGACCCATATTTTTCTATTTCTCTAGTTTATCACAATTTGCAATTGCTTTCGACGTCCACGGCTGCCTCTTCCTCTTATTCGCAGTTTCACGGCCCACACAAACTTGGCAGAGAGAGATGGTGCTATGTACACGGAGAGAAAATATGTTGCTAACAAATTATAATACTAAACTATCTAAGGATAGGATGGGGGTAAAATTATATACTCAATCACAGAAGTTTAAATGGAAGTTTAGTTGAGAATAATCTGCTATCGTTGGGAACAATGATCTTATATGTATTACCTATGATGATCATTTAGTTTTTATTTTAAGACCCAGAACTACTAACTAATTAGGAACAAATTGTAATACTATATTATCTAATGATTAGATGAGAATTAAAATATGAAGTCAGTCATAAACTTTGAAATGGAAGCTTAGTTGATATGGTAACAATGGTCTTTTGGGATCCCTGTAGGCATAATGCTGATCATATGCTCTGCTAATCCTGATTGTTTTCAGTGCCCAGCAGTTTGTTTTGATCGCTTGTTGAGAAATTACTTTTGACAAAATGTTTTCCCATTTTGTTTTGGTACGTTTGCATTTTTCTTTGGGGGCGCAAACGCGACAGATTCTCGCCTTCATTCATACAAAGAAAGCGCGGCGCGAAAAACGAAAATAAAAATAAAATATTTATGGTAATTATTATTATTATAATATACTATAGTAGGTATGTGCCGAATCGGCTGACGTATGATATATATTATTGTTATCGCTGTCATTGCTCTTCGGGGGATATCGTTAGTTTGAACACGCACACATAAAGCAGAGCTACCGCAAGCCTCGATGATTTATTTCGCCCAAAGCCAGCCAAGTAATCAAAGTAATACAAATGGGCGCACAGCGGACAATTTATAAAAATAAACAAGCCGAACGAGACAAAATAAGGCGAAAACACAAACAGTAAACACCATCCTCATCGCCATCGCCATCGCCATCGCCTGCCTCCTCCTCCCAAAAAAGAGGCAAAATAAATAAATAAAAAGCCGAAATACTAACGAAATCTTGAGTGAACAAGGGCACGACAGCTAGAGAAATCATGGCAAATTTTGATTTTGATGCACGTCGCCAGCTGTGCTGCCTGCACAGCAAACCGGTGGAAAATGGACCGAAGCATTGACAAAGAGTTAAGTAAGCGGTGTTGCAAACGATTTAGAACCTCAGGGATCTCCTATCTCACGGAAAGGGGCCAAAGCAATGCGTCCTCTGATTTGCTTTTCCATATTCGAAGGGCACATGTTTGTTGACTAGCAATTATATATGCATTCCCGGCTCTGTTACTTATAGCTAATCACCCTAACTAAAGTGAAGATAAGAAAGTATTTCTGTATGGTTTATTAAGATTCTTTGGGATCGAATTGCGAACTTCTGCGCAGCTGGTCCGGTTACCTGATCTGAGCACTCTTCCCTTGGGCAGGTGCTCCAAGCAAGCTGTCCAGATGCTCAATACCTCAGTTCTACAAGGAGGGTGCTAAAAGTATGGGTGAATATTAATTGGGTACACAAGCGATTGTTTACTCACTAACATACATAGAGCGGAATCGATTGAAAAACAAGTGATACAATTAAAAATATTACCAAGTTATTGGCAATCAATTGCTATGAAGTAAAAGTGAAAAATCGAACAGCATTTTGATAGACTTGTATTACCTCAAAAAGCCCACAACAAATGGAACCAAAATTCTTTCAGTGACCCGAAAGTGGCAAAAGCCATTTTGGCCAAGAAATAAACGACGAAGTGGAGAAACGAAGAAAACCGAAATGATCGCCTGGCTGGCTGGCTGGCTGGCTGGCTGGCTGGCTGGCTGGCCCCAAACCTCCATTTGCATGCACGTACTTATTTATTTAATTTTAAATAGAAAGTAACCTCAATTGCACTTGTAAAAAACATAAGTAAATAGCGACGTCGAGTACATAACGAAAGAGAAGTCAGGTAAATACACAGACACATATGGCCGAGCCACCAATTTCTGTAGGCTCTGTGGCAGTGAAAGGCCCTTTGGCTCACAAATCAAATGCTCTGAAAGACGGGGAAATGTGGTAAAATGGGGAAAACAACTCAAGGCGGAAAATAGGTAAATACCATGATAGAACAGAGGGTAATAATTGTTGTAACGGTAGTGACTTAAAAAGCAGAAAATTTCTTACAGTTTCGAGAGGACTTTATTCTTAATTTCTGAATAGCATTTTGTTTCGATAACCATGACATAGTAATGCCACAAGCAACGATTTATAAAAAGTTCTAGGTATATAAGACATTATATAAAATATTATATTATTTTTAGTAATAGTATTACTACAGCACAATGACCAATAATAACTTTTAGGCGTATTATCACTGTATGAGACATGAGTTTATCTGTTCCAAGGGAACATTATGAGTAATAAATCCAAATCGAGTGTCAAGAATTAATCACCCGACCTACACAAATTCGGATTAGGAAATTTCTTTATGCAATAAGTGTAAGGGCCCAAAATGAAACTGAAAACCCCGAACAGTAATATCTCTTCAAATGGTTTGATTATTTCGCAGTTTTTGCGATTTTTTCTTTGGTTTTGTCACGCCTGTCATACGAGGCGTTGAATGTGCAAATGCAAATCAACAAGTTGGCGACGAGCAAAATAAAAACGATAGGAACACAGAATGCAAGAGAGTTGGCATACAACAAAAAAACAGAATAAAATGCGAAAGTGGGAAATTTGTGTACAAATTTGCTGTGAAAACTTGTTTGGAATGCGATCAGAAATCAGGGGAAAATATTCCGATGCGAGCATATAGATGGGGCGGTGATGGGTCTAACAATAAGTTTATAGAGAGGAAATCACGGCATCACACAACCCACTCGTTGTTCTAAATAAAGATCAACAATTGAATAGATTTTATCTATAAATTGTTCTAGATACACCAACAGGCCTGCCCATGTGTGAGTTGTATTGTATATCCACATATAAATCTGTTTTAATACTAGGAAATCCCATCTAACATCTAACAAGTCAATCGAATGTGTGTACCATATCTTGGGAAAAGGAAATAGAACCTGCAGAATTTATACAAATATTCTCACTTATTCCTTGGGTGACCATTTATTCTATCTCCAGTCTTAATCACTCATTATCACCCGCCATCGAGGTCTGTTTGGGCCATCCATCTGGATATTTTGGGAGCCTAAACATTTCCTGCATAAATCACCCTTAAAAGTAAAACTATAAGAGCCATTTCTTGGTGTGATTTTTTTAAAATACGATTTCTTAATAAAATGTTGAAATCGCTGTTAGCCTCTCACCGCGCCACAGATAAATTTATTCATATACATCAACAAAAATATGTGTTTATATGTAAATCAGGTGCGTAGTCCCAGGGGGGCAGATATCAGCAGGGTGCTCCCCACCGCAAAACCGTTTTATTTTGTTTATGTTTAAATATAAAATATACGGAATTCGGGCAATAAAACTGACACAATGTTGATTTACCTGTGATTTAATATGTGTCCACCCGTAAATTGATATATTGATAGGATATAAGCACTTGGGCTGTCTTTTGTGGGATTCTGATTTGCATACCCCAAAAACCCCATGGCTAGAGGGTTTTCCACACCCTTGGGACCTGTTACCAGCAACACGTTACAGGTGAGAGTAAAAGTGCTGTTGCCCCTGCCAATTAACTCCGTCTCTTAACGTTTCGTTTTCTACTGTGAAAACTATGAAAAATCACACGCCGTAAACGGTGGCACTGGAAAAAAAGCTGCAGGGCATTCGATAACTTTATAATAAAACTCTGAGATTATCTGAGAGACAAACTTGCACTAGTAATCACATAATAACATACATAGTGTGCAGATATGTTCAATATCTAGACGCGAAAAAAATATGATTTATTTTTCGAGTGTTCACGACCATGTGCCTTTCCATTTTTCCGCCTCTGTTGGGTTGTTCGAAGTGCTAACAACTCCGAATACGTCGGGCAATTTGGCTTATTACTTTGTGGGGATGGTGCTGCCGGTGGTGGAGAAGGGGTGGTGCGGGCGGGGCATTGATAGTGCCCCCAGTGCCGGGCCCCTTGACAAATGTCTGTGTCTAAATCCCATTTGGCTTGCATCACCTGACAACGACAACAAGTCGAGAAGGCTCGAGCCGCGTAGCTGGTGTTTTCTTTGGCGAATCGGTCACAGTTAATTAGGAAATCTGGATTGCATAACGACCAAAACAAACATCAAGCTATTTTCATCTATGTAACCAAGCGTTTAACCAATCCCAAAATATTTAGCTCGATAATCATGATGATATCACGGATTTTCTCACTACAGAAAGCCCTGTTAAAAACTCCTTGAAGATCACTTATTCAATGTCAACCATTAATAAGGAAAATCGTGTTGGATAAGTTCTACACTCTTAATTAAAGCACCTGAAAATAAGAACACATATCTAGAGAACCGACGACAGCTTGTACGGACATTTATCAAATTAATTATGATGAATGAGAATTTCATAATTTCGGTAAATGTCTGGTGGGTCAGCGATTTCAAAATCGGTTCCAAAAACATTTCGACTCATATTTTGGATTGTCGCACGTATCTAAAAGAAAAAGAAACCGGCAAGAGAAAAATAAACAGCTAAGCACAACAAGCCAAAGTGAAAACGAAGCTGTTAAATAAGAAGTTCGAGTCCCAAAAAAAATACACAAAAACCAGCGAGGCGAAAACTTTCGCTTTGGCTTCAGCTTGGCTTTGGACTTGGCCATCATCGGGAAGGCAGAAGAAATAAACTGGAAATGGAGATGGAGGAGCGACCGCCGCGGTCTGGGTCTCGGCGACGACCTTTCTTATGTCACGTCTTCGCTGGTCTTCGCTGGTCTTCGCTGCTCTTCGGAGTAAGACAAAAACGAATTTCTTGACTTTTCACTTTTGACCATATGCAAATTTAGCGCGGCTACATGAACCGCGCGCGTATTATGTCACGACCCTTGAACTCGAAAATCTTAATCATTCCACACGTAGACGGCATGCCGCATTCGTGATCTCGAATCGAAACGCAAATTAGCACAAGAGTTCCAACAAATTTAGTAAATAGTGGCGCAAACACACACACAGAACCGAGAGCATAATCAAAATCATATGATGATCCACTGCCAAAAGCCGAAATTCTGCCCAGCAAATTGTGTAATAAAAGTGTATGTTAAAAATAACAGCAAGACACCAGCCGACACCGTTTAATAGATTAGTAATCATAAATTGTTGTATAACAAATTCGAGCAGATTAAATGCTGTCACGCGTACGGGAAAACACAGGGGCCAAATTAGTTGGCAATAAATCTGGGGAGATTTTGAACCAGAGTAATTAGAATACTATCTGTGGGGTATTTGTGTGGAGTCGATAAATCCCAAACGAGTTATGGGTTTTCAGCTGGGAGTTCTTAATGGAGGTTTTATAGTATATTTCAAAAGAACTAAATTTATTGTAGGATATTCCGAACCCGCTCTACTCTCCAACTAAAACCTTATATTAAGCTCCCTCTAAATGCCAATTCTATGCACAGAATCCAGACAGACTCAATGGTGTTCTTAGCCGATTACTCCGTTTATTGCTGTATTTTGAGCAACACTCAAAACTAGCCTTATCGGGCGCTTTAATCGTCAAGTGATTGATTCGAACTCGCGGCTGCCTCTCAATCGCCACATCTGGCAGTAAAAACAGCATAAACAATAAGAAATGACGCCTCGGCGGGATTTCATAATCCCAGAATCTCGAGTCTCGACCAGAAATCCGCGCAATATACAATAAAGCACACAAAGTTGTATTAACTGCAAATTGTTATTGGCCATGGTGCTGCATAATGCATGCCAAATGGAAATGGGAACGGAATGCCATGGACAGGGCAGGAAAAAGGAAAAAAGAAAATATTAGGAAAACAAATTAAACAACAAGCCGCACACACTAAAAAATAATACGAGCTCCGCTGATAAGAAGAAACTGCGCGTGAAATGTGCTCCAGATGTTCTAGAAATCCAGGCAGGCTATTAAGTAAAAAATAATAGCCATAGCCCACCGTGGCTTAAGTACTTCTTAAACGAAGATAAAAGCATTGAACTTGAACTCGAATTGGGTGCCCCGCAAAAATGCTTCCTAGCCAAATGAGCCAGCACAAATTGAGTTGCACGTACTTGGAGCCAAAGACTGGAGTGTTTTTATAAGGCCTATTAGCACAATAAACATCGTTTGTTTGGCTACGTTTAGAAAACCATGATTTCACATGGTTAAATACGAATTTTTATAGAATTTTCTTACTTCAAAAGCTGTATAAAAGGCAAAAATCAGAAAGTATTTGAAACTAAAGATGGGAGTGTTTCTCGAATTTTAAAAGTGCCTTAAGCAATTTTCATAGTTTCTTCTTTCGTAAAAGTAGTTGACGAACCGAATGGCCGCATTATCTGTGCGACTTATGCGAAAGTTTTAAGCCAATTTCCCGCCACTGATTAGTTTGGCCAATTGCAGTTCGTATCTCTGCTAATTTATTGAAATTCATTTACTGCCTACACGTATAAATAAATGAACTCGATTTGCTGAAAGAGGCGGGCGGCAATAACAAGAGCAAGGCGAAATGAACACACATGAGAAAAGCCGAAAGCCAGAAAAGCCGAAAATAGCTGGGAAAAAAGTCCAATAAGACACAAAAAGACAATAACAAAGTGAGAAAATAATGTTAACTATATACTGTGTATCTTATGTGCACTGCAGATACATATGCCCCAAGCGCCGAGGGCGGACCTTTCTCAACCGAAAAGAAAGTAAGCAACTAAAAGAGTTTTTATACCCCCGGCTCCATGCAAATTAGTCCGCCGAATGAAAGTTGCCTGCGGGCTGTGGCGTCGGCAGATTATTATGTAAACATCGGGTTTTATTAACTCTTTTTGCACCAAATACACACCTATACACGCAGAGAAACCGAACCGCAGCCCAAATCGAATCAAAGTGACACGAAAAACTTGATTGCGAGTGCTTCCCACTCGAGCGGCACTACCATCGATATCTTTCGAGTCCCCATCGAGCCCGGTGCGTCGCAATTCTATCCAGAAACTCCCCGATTCCCCGATTAATTGCAATTGAAGTTCTTATCGCCCCGAGCACTCGTCGAGTTCCGAGGGGTAGGTCAGGAAGTACTATGGTAGTAGCGGCGTTTCCCGTGGGTTCCCATACGACACCGAGCGATCCCATAGTTGAGCTATAAATAAACCCACTCCGAAAACCGTGGATCTGGAGGGCCGGTTGGCTGGATGTTTGCACATACGTCAGTTGCGGAGTGTGAGAAAAACCCGCAGCTGTTCCTTGGCCAAACACTTGGGAGCAAATATGGCAAAGCATTTTTGGAAATGCCAAAGCTGCTCCATTTCACAGTCGAAAGTGGATTAGGTTGAGCTCTAGAAATCCCAATTCACGTGTCGCGAAATGTACTTAGCTCGGCTCCCTAATTGATCCATCGAGTGGGAGAATCTTTGCGGTTGCCTGGCCACAATTAATGGGTCTCAGAACGCTTCCTTGATGCTATCGCCTTTTCGAACTGTCAGGGCCCCCTTTGCCTCACTCACATCTTGATAAATCGCTTAAATTCCATTTATAGCCGCTGGCAATGTGATTAATGACAACGGGTCGTAAACCGTAAAGATAGCGTAATTGATCTGATATCACTTATGGCTAACAATGCCTTTGGCCGATCAATCAGTCGCGCAGTTCAAAAACACTTTGATACTTTTTCAGTAAATGCCTGGTACTAAGTTTACTTCATTTACTTCAAAATTGTAAAGATATGGTCCCCTAAAAAAGAAGTCTTCATAACATAACTTAAGTGATAAAACATGGACCATGAGCTCTTTTTATGACAATAAAGATCTGAAAACGAGTTCGCCAGTTTCATAACAAAGTTGAATAAAGAAGCAAAAAAGCCAAGCCATATTTTAAAAATGGCTTGTTAATATTTTTGCTCCTTAGAAGATAAATTCACTTCAGATATCATAGATTTATTAACGCATTTTTTATGTCCAATAATTATGTTTAGCTCTCGTTCTCATTTAAGCTTTAAAATTTTAAAAATAATGTTTTTATCCCAAATATTATATTTGGCAACCTTAGCATTTACTGAGGAGTTATTTTCGTGTAACATCTGGACGGCTTTCGGGTCTTGCGACTTAGTCAGCGCCCCGCTTTCTGGCTAATGACTCAGGTGAAAACTCACACCTGGCGGTCGGGACTTACTCTTGCACTTGGCCAGGCCACTGGCCACCTGCAGGAATCCGTAGGCGGCGATTACGACGCAGGGCAGGGCCACCACCACGAAGGACACGTAATCCATGTGCTCGAAGTAATTCGTTATTTGCTCCATTTCGTGGTAATAATTCCAATATTTTTCAATATTTTTATTGAACTTGAAATTTTCAATTTTTCACACTCTCGAAAAGCACTCGAACAAAAAAGGTATGTGTGTATTTCAAACTTTTTTTTCTGCGCAGGCGCAGCTGATTTTGTATATATTTCGTTTTATATTTCGTTTCGAGTTTAGCTGTTTATCTCTTCTCAATTTGGACACACTTTTTTAGTTTTTATTTTTCAATTTCAATTTTAGTTGCTTATATTTTGCACAACTCGTTGCGGCGGCTCCTTTTGGGGAACTAACTGAATGTCCTGCGCTGTCTGCTCCTTGGCCTGTGTTGTTGTTGTTTTTCTCCGCTCTTGTTGTTGCTTCCGCTGTTGCTGTTGTTGCTGCCTCTGTGTTAGTAATTGTTGTTGCACAAATAACGCCATTGTTTTGCACTGCAAATCTGGCGTAATTGATTTGCATCGGTGGCCAGAAACGCAAGAACGCCTCGGAACTCTCGGCAGGGAAAGGCTCAGCGGGACGGTCGGGGGGAGAGTCCAAGAAAAGTCAAATAAGCGAATTGCCAAAAACACTCGCGGAAAACGCGCGTCGTCGTGGGAAAAATACTTTGTGTGATTTGTTTTTCAGCTTTCTTTTTCGTCGGCGGAGCGCGCAGTAAATTCGCTGCGTGTGCGGCGACGGCGAATCGTCGAATGAAAATGAATGAAACGAAACGCGGGCGAACGACGTTGAAGTCGCAGCGAGCAGAGAGCAGGGCAGAGCAGCGAGAGAGCGAGAAAAAGTTAAGCTCATGCACTGGCAGAAATGGGGTGAGAGAACGACCATTTTAAATTACTTTAACAAACAATCTAGAACATATTTTGTACCTTTAGTTTTTATTATTCTTATTTTAATTTTAAAACATTTACAACCACATCAAAAGTTTAATCAAGATTCACAGCAAAAATATATATTTATCTATATATTATATTAATCATCCGCACATCTGCTTAAAATATTACTTATCCGCACTGTGGCCTTCTTCTCTTCTGTTGCCCTCAGAATCCATTCCAAAAGGCTAGCCAATTTCGCTCAGTGCAAAAAGTGGAGCACTCTCTCTTATGCGCTCTCCCAAAAACAAGCACGCGGTCGCGATCGCACAGTGGGGTTAAAGAGCACTTAAGCAACTAAATTTATCTCATGAAAAATATTTGTCTCACACTTGAGGAACTCTAGTTCTGTTCATAAAGTAATAATATATCGTCAAACCATTAAAAGAGTTTTGTTTCTCACCTATCCAAACAAAAAAAAAGCTTAGTTGGGGCTTAAATAAAATTCAGAATTCTAACCAAGAGTTTCGGCCACTGTGCTTGGGAAAAGCACGTGAGGCATTTCTATTCGGCTGTGAACGGTGCTTAATCTCCTGCAGCAAAATAAATTGCATGTGGTAAATCAGATATTTTTCAGTTTTCCCAGGTTTGAGTTGGAAATTGGTTAGTTTGCTGTATTACGAGTGTTTTATTTGCATTTTGGCCTGGTAGGAATTCCTTTAAAACGGGCAGTTCCTGTCGTGAAATATGATGAAACAAGTGCAGTTCGAGACTAAGCCACACTTTGGCGATCAAAAGTATATAGAATTACTTTCGACGGTGCCAAACAAAATGCCAGGCGGCTGTGGGCGGGGACGACTGCCCTGAAAAAACACGTACGTATGAACTGCGCTATTTCAGTGCTCTTACTGCACGTACTTGTACTATTGTCTGCCCCTTAGCCACGCAACTGTGTCCCCACCACCCACTGAGTCACCCCCTAAACGGCCCCCAAAAATTCTACCCCCAACCCCATACGAACTCTCGATAAACTACGTCAGCGAATTGCAATTGACGTTATTAGTAAAGGGCTCCAGCCCCCCGAGATCCTATCGAGTAGGCTTAGCCGCGGCCCCAGTTTTCCGCCCACCTCTTAAACTAATAACTCGTAACTTTTGGGCCACGTCAGCTGGAAAAGTTTGACATTGTCATCGCTGGGAATCGCTTAAATTATTGATGGATCAGTGTACGTGGCGATTGACAGGGGTTGCTCAAGATGGGAACTCATTAAAGCTAATGGGAACTCGGTATCGTGCATCAAAAGGAAAGTTCAAGGTAGTTCAGGAGTAAGTTATAAGAATCAATGTCGAAAACCCAGGAGGAAACTTTCACTTTAAACTGAGTAATTTTCCCTTGTGCTGGAGTATATATAAAATGCATTTCAGTAATTGCCTGGCCTCCTGAGATACGAAGCGTATCTACTCTTTGTTCGTACGATACAACACGTGTCCTTGGGCAAGTATTATTTGTAATCCCGTCGAGCGATTTCAGGGGGCTGTTTCATCACACCAGGAAAAACCGGGAGGAAGGGACTTGGTGAACGCACTGTCTGGCCCCTGCCTCCCCGACTTTCTATCGGGGTTCTTTAGGGTTCAACGAATTATTTGTTGTCCGAACTCCGGCCAATGTTAATGACTCCGGGTGACGCCTCAGCCTTGCACAACCCCTACTTTATTGTATGTACCCAGATCCATATACCACGGAGACCCCATATAGCCATTTAGCATACAACATTGAACTTGGGGCTGTTGTCTACCTCGGTTCCATTTGCCAACCCATCTGGCCGGGTGAGTTTTGGCTTTCTGCTTTCTGTTTTGTGTGTTTTGGGTTGGGTGCTGGGCTTTTGTTTTGGCCATTGAACCTGATTCCCGCTCTCACTAGAGACACCTCCCCGATGATGTTGTTATAATTTTTTGGTTTGCTTGCGGCCCCACACACCCACCCACCGGCGGTGGTGGTTTAATGTGCTGTCGACCTTTCGAGCGCACTGCAAAAAATATTGCAGTCTTGGCCCGACGCCCCAACGATATAAACCTAAAACATCGGGTCATAAACATGTTTTCATGCGTCAAAAAAGGGTTAATCAGCAACGTTCTCCAAACAAATAAAAATAAAAAGCAATTTAAAAAAATGTATGATAAGAAGAGCATTCTCCTCAAGTAAGGCATCCTCTTTCGCCATCTTAGAAAAATAAAAGACACCCAGTTTTCTCCAACTGTATAAAGCAATTTAATTTATGCGCCAGTCCCAAATTTATACGAAATTGCATTTCGGGCTAATTGTTTTCGAAACGCAACAAGTTCTATATGAATATGGTTATGAATATAAAGAAATACATGGTATACATTTCTAAATTCCTGACTCATGACAAGTGCGCACTTACGAAATGAATCTCGAGGCGGTTTTGGCCGTTTCCACACCTCTTCTTGAGTTATGTTATGGCCTGTTTTTCAAGTAGCCAACCTTGTGGGGCCCGTATTTAGGGATGTCGGCACTTACTTGGAGATATAGTAACATCTAGTTGCGCAGACGGCACTTGCATTCATGGTTTGTCGTTATAAGAAGGTTTTACTCACCTGTAAAGAGGAAAAATGCATTGAAAATAAGCGGACGTTTCAGAAATGTGGAAATAACTTTGGGTCATGAGTCAAAGTTTTAAAACGCCTTGTGGCTGCGACTTTGTTCGCTTCACTAAAAATATTCAAGTGACAAAAATGTGTTATGTGCTCCCAAGAAAATATTGCGATGTGATAAAAGAAATACTAATAAAATATATTTCATTTAAAATGATGTGTAACTAACAAGTATATTTAATGTAGTAGCACACCCTGTATTTACACATAAACTAAAAAGTTATAGTTTTACATCGATTGCGATCTAGTTAGTTAACTAAATCGTGCGATATCAGGCGAAAGTTCAATTGCGTTCTGCACCTCCCTTGCCGCCAAAAGAAACTTTGAACTTTCACAAAAGCGAAAAAATGGGAATAAAGCTCTTATCGGTGTAACGAACCGATATTGTTGCTTTAGCTATTGTTTATGCACATGTATGTTTGCATCTTGCTCCTGTTGTTTATTATATTGTGTACCCATGGCGCGGCGTGTGCGCCTTAATCGGTCGCCAAAAAGAGAGTGCGATTCGGCTGAAGAGCAGGGTGTGCATGTGGTATTTGGCGAAAGTGAGAGCAGAAGCTCTGCTGCAAATAAAAATTCAAGGACGCCGGCAGGGTGGGTCGTTGGGTGAAAGGGGCGGGGGCTGGAGCAGGTGCTTGAACCTTTCGCTAGCTCAGATAAAAAACAGCCATTGTTGCGCGTGTCTCTGTGGAATCAGGTGTTTGAGGGTGATTGAACTGCAGCTTTCTTCGCCGGGAACACATCCCTACCACCCACTACCCGCAGCCCGCTGCCCGCAGCCCGCCGCCCGCCGCCCCTGCGACCTTGTGGCCGACTGCAGCGGAAATTGTTGGGGTAGGCGGTGAGTCACTGGACAAATGCCTTTAGTTTGATAGTTCTTCCCCACCAAAGCACCTTTCTACCATTAAATCGAAGTACAGCAATTAAGGATGCACAAGTTGCCCCGTTGCAAGTGAATTGTCCCTCAGTAATTAATAATTGCGAATTATCATCGATTTGCAGTACGCCTGGCGATCGCGGCTCATGGTCTCGGGCCATGAAAATATAATAAGAACAACGGGGAATTGTTTTCATTTCGCGCGAGCACTTCCTGTCTGCCCCTCTCGCTCCCTCGTCCGCTCTCCATCTCTTTTCCTCTCGGAGTCTTTGTTCATCTGCCACAGGAAGTAATCCCCAGGCCCACTCTACATACATGCTTATAAATACACCCCGCACTTTTGTGTGGACTTTGTAAACACGTTTGTGCAATTTGGCCGGCAAAAAGGGAGGCGGGGTGTTGCCTCCCCGCTCATCTTGGAAGCCACCTGTCTGCCGGCTCCCAAAAAGCCAATAAGAGAGATCCCAAAAACATAAACATACACACAGAGATAAATAAAAGCCAGAAACAGCGTGGGGATAAGGTGCAACCTGCAGCGGCTTATTAATGCGGAAATCGAAAGACTCTGACAGTTTTCGTCCGGAAGTTGGCTTCATTGAATTTATGTTTAATTGTCTTTTCGATTGCTGGTCCCCCGGAGGTTGCCAAATTAAATTCACTGCCTTTTTACGGGGTTTTGTTTAATTAGCAATGCTACACCTGCAGTGGCTACTAGGCGTATACGTACTATTATTTTATCCTACCCGGCGGATACGCATTGTATCTTTTATATTATACTTGAGGGGGTTAGCTCTTAAGAGTGCGATTATTTTATAAAAACAAACTATTGAATGGATTTTAACGTCTTGGAGCCTGCCTTAACTATGTTTATGTTCTTCAAAAGTACTTTTTTTTGAAGTTCCTCCAACAACTCTTCTTCGTTTATGCTCCTACTTTGGGTCAATGGAACTGCATGTACTGAAGCTTGATACCGACACTAGCTCGATGCGGCCCACATTGAGTTGACCAGCCAGCTCGTCGATCACCCAGCTAAGTAGCCGTGCATTTAGCACTCTCCATATGGACACATGCAAATGTTTGATTATGCGCACGGGTGTTTGTGCATTAAATGCGACTCGCGATTTACATTTCCGAGTTCTGAAGGCCAGCGCGCGAGTGAAAAGCTTTCGCAGATATCAAACGGGCTTTCGCAAATTGAATTCTACTGCGTCTTAGGTGCATTGAACCTATTGTTTATTTAATTTCGCGAGCTTTCGATATGGGGCGCTAAGTAGAAACGGCTGATGTTTTTTGGCAAATGCCAATGCCATTGCCAAATAAAATCGAAAAAACCGGGAAATATGTATGTAAAAAAGGTAGCAGAAGCAGAAGCAGAAGCGCAAGCAGAACAAACCTCGCCATTTCTCCTGCCCCCTAGCCAGCACTTCATGTCGGGCATTAAATTCAACCTCGAAAACAAACTTTTCTTTCGGCGGCGAAGTTCATTGCCGTACTTTGACCTCGCGAGTGCGTTGCCTCTCCCTCGCTCCTTTGTGAGTGTTGTTGATTTCGTTGTTGTTGCCGGCGCATTTACTGCATGTGATCATCATCATGACGTTGGCGACGACAAGAACAACAAGCTGATGGCGGAGATGATGATGATGTTTTATTTATTTTCCTCCGACGAGCGGGGATACATCCTTGACCGGTCAGCCCTCGCCTTTTGCATTCTGCCCCTGAAACTCTGGTCACTGGGCACAGTGGCACCCGTGCACGAGGACCAAATAAATGTTTTGGGCAACATAATTACTTCGGGATTCAAGCTTTTACACCCATAAAAATCCTAACAATTAACTTTTATAATTTCAAGTTTTCGAAATTTCTCAAAAAATGTTTGCAGTGTACATTTTTCAGCCCCGAAAACCGACATACCTCAACTCTGCGATAAACCACAACTAATTTGCATGCCTTCGATAAGAACACATTCTGTTCAAATAAGTTTGCAAACAAAAGCGCACAAGTCATGCCTTTATGTCATCAATGCATGAGCAGGCAGTACGTATCTTTAAATTTTAATTGTTTTTGCACAATGCATTCCGGAATTCGGTTTGAATAACATTAGTATACGAGCTGAGTATACTATCAATAATAATTTACAACGCCAACTGTCTTGGGAGCGTATGAGCAGAGGAATGACCAGTAATAATCTAAAGTAGTCTCTTAGATAAGGGTTCTTGGATATTAAAATACATCAAAAGATTGAAATACATTTCATAAGAATCAATTTTGTTATAGAGCTAGCCCTCAGCTCGTTTCGATTAAATTCGCAATGCATTGCAAAGCGGGCGCTCTTGTCCCACTGTGCGTATGGCTGGCAATCAGCTGATTGCTGCAAGTGTGCACAGCTGTTTTTTAGCGTGCACCCGAAACGTGTGGCGTGCGATTAACCGCATCATAACAAAAAGCGAACGCTAAATAAACAGGCAAAGCAGCGCAAAGCAAAGAAGGAAAGAATCACAAACTCACATGTTGCTGCTGTTGCTGCTGCTGCTGCTGCTGGTGCTGCAGTTGCTGCAGTTGCTGCTGTCGGTGCATTGCACATATCGTTGTTGGTGGTGAAAATTGTCGTTTGATTCGCACTCGCTGCCGATCTGCACTTCATCCAGAAAGGTCGCGAATTGGAATTGTAATACATTTTGCCCTGCTGCCTCTGTAGTTGTTGCTGTCGCCTGGTGTTGCATATGTTGGTGCTGCAGCCAGGGATGTTGCTGCTGGCGCTGTTGATGCTGGTGTTGCTTCTGTGCTGTTTGCGTTGCTGCTGCTGCTGCTCTTGTTCGGTCTTTCGCTTGATTGCCGCACCTGGGGGCGCCAACATGTTTTCCTTGGCGGCGATTTCCGCCAGCAGCATGTTGCTGTTGGCTCAGACTTGCACCTTAGTGGCTGTTTGTTCAGGTGTTGCTGTTGCTGCTCCGCAGTGTTGGCGGTGGTGTCGCACTTTCGGGCTGCACTTTAACTGCTGACGCTGCTCCTGTTTTCCTTTTTGCCTACAGTACTGTTGGTGTTGCACTCGAATTGGTCGCTCTTATTGCCTTGATTGCTGCAAACTCACTTGCTGTTGCTTCTGATGTTGCTGCAACTGCTGGTCCTATTTGCATCACCTTGTCTTCTGGTTGCATCAGCAGCACTCGCATGGTTTGAAGTTATTTTAACCCAACAGAATCCTCTGTTCAGTGGTCGTTACACTCACAGAAAAAACAAGCACCAGAGCCACGCGAAAGAAACCCAAAGAGTCGTTTGTGTATTTTCCGTTTGACGTCACTTCACTTGTGATGAGCAAAAAAAATCACAGAAAGGAAAAACAACCGATCTACGCAGCACTCGAAAGTAAGTCCCAGGGCCAAGAAAATTGCACCAGAAAATGCGTTGCCAAATTGGGATCTGGCGAATTCCCCGGTCTTCTGCACACTGAATTCACTTTCACGCGAGAAATCATCTAACATGCGGCCATGCGATACTTAGTCACTACTATTATTAACAAGAATATAACGGTCGAGTTAGCGCACCGCCCAACTGGTTGGACCACCAACAACAACAAAGTGCCCGCGTATGATTGAAGCTCAGAAATGGACTGGCAGCAATGGTTGCTGCCGCTTTCGGCGCTGCCGCCGTCGCAGCCGCCAGAAGGCAGCGGCGCTCTCTCGCGATTCTCGAGCGGAATGAACCCGCAGCCGTCGCCTCATGCAGTGCCATATAGTCTACATGGTCTTTGTGCATAATTCCAAGAATATACCTATATCAGCGCCCGAAGAGTTCAAGTGCGCAGGAGAGAACGGTGAGCGTGAAGTGGGCCTGGGTGGCTATCGCCTGGCCCGACTATCGGATACCTGTTAGGTGCAACAGTCTGCGGGAGCACGAAGTACCCATAAAAACATACATACATATATGATAATTTCACATCCAGAGGATCATTCCGTAAAAACCCTACGTCATACGAAATATTAAAATTTGTATTTCACTGGCGAACCATGAGTATGCCTAGATATTCTAGGCTTCCAGGGGGCCAGATACGCCCTGGTCCTCTGCAAGATAGCAGGCATTTTCATATCAGTGCCCGCACTGCCTCTGCCGCGGTTGACGTCGCATTTGCAGAACAAAGAAGAGCCCCAGCTGACGCATGCCTTGTATCTGGAATAAGGTTCGCATATTGCGCCTAACCCAATTCGAGTGTCATCATTTGCCTGGAGCCCCGTGCTACTGCTGCTGCCCCATCCCCCTCCCTCGGTTGCTCTCTCTTTCGACGGCTATCAGCGCGACATTGAGCGGCAAAGCTTTCACTCGGGGGTCGCCACCATCAGTAAACAGCTGTTGGCTGCACAGTGGTCTTAAATATGTATAAAAACACCAAACTACGCCGATGGAGGAAAAAATTGTCATTCAAAAATTACAGTTTTGGGATCCTATTTTGAAAGCAGCGGAAAATACGATGAAATTGAACATGAAAATGGGTAAAAGTTTTGGACCTCTTTAAAAATAAGTATTTGAATGTAGTTTATTAGAGAATTCAACCACAAACTCATAGAGGTATCCCACATAAAAATCGGAATTCAATTACTAAAGTTATGGGATCTAGAAGTGCAGTTTTGGGGTCCCATAGTAATACCCATTGGAAATACGGAATAATCGAACATGAAAATGGGCTAAAATTTGGACCCTCTTTAACAATAATTATTTGAATGTAGAATATTAGAAAATTCAACCACAAACTCATTGAGGTATACCACATCAAAATCGGAATTCAATTACTAAAGTTATGGGATCTAGAAGTGCAGTTTTGGGGTCCCATAGTAATACCCATTGGAAATACGGAATAATCGAACATGAAAATGGGCTAAAATTTGGACCCTCTTTAACAATATTTATTTGAATGTAGAATATTAGAAAATTCAACCACAAACTCATAGAGGTATCCCACATCAAAATCGGAATTCAATTACTAAAGTTATGGGATCTAGAAGTGCAGTTTTGGGGTCCCATAGTAATACCCATTGGAAATACGGAATAACCGAACATGAAAATGGGCTAAAATTTGGACCCTCTTTAACAATAATTATTTGAATGTAGAATATTAGAGAGTTCAACCACAAACTGATAGAGGTATCCCACATCAAAATCGGAATTCAATTACTGAAGTTATGGGATCTAGAAGTGCAGTTTTGGGGTCCCATAGTAATACCCATTGGAAATACGGAATAATCGAACATGAAAATGGGCTAAAATTTGGACCCTCTTTAACAATAATTATTTGAATGTAGAATATTAGAGAGTTCAACCACAAACTGATAGAGGTATCCCACATCAAAATCGGAATTCAATTACTAAAGTTATGGGATCTAGAAGTGCAGTTTGGGGGTCCCATAGTAATACCCATTGGAAATACGGAATAATCGAACATGAAAATGGGCTAAAATTTGGACCCTCTTTAACAATAATTATTTGAATGTAGAATATTAGAAAATTCAACCATAAGCCCATAGAGGTATCTCATGTCAAAATCTCGATATAATAACCAAGATACATCTTAAGAAGGTACATTGCGATATCAAACTTATTGACGAGAACTTATAAAACATTTACTATTAAATGCATATATAAAATTGTTCTTATTCGACAAGTTTTTTAATTCTGCAGCTAAATATAATAGTCATCTTGGCACACTTTCCCGGTGCGTAACGACATTCAGTGCACTGCCGTGCATTGTGATCCCAGAAACTCACCCAATATTATTCCAGAAAAGTTCCAATTGATAAAATGGGTTTACTTTTAAAGTTTTTATATTCACAAATCTGTCTTATAGTTTTTGAAAATTCACGTTATTAAGTGTTGTTTGTAAAAACACAATATGGTTTTCGTCAAAATACAAATTAAAGATGTTTAACTTAAATTCGGAGCAGAGCTCTTAGCACCCAATAATGTTGAAATAATTGTTAACTTCACAATGCTTAAAGGACCTCTCTTCTTGAGTTCAAGAAGTCAACTAATCTCCGCCCGGATGTTCTCGCATTTATAATAGGGCAGTTACTGGCAGGCAGTCAAAAGAAGATTAAAAACACATTGTGACCGATAAGGGGCTGGCCAGTAGTTATCAGGTAGTTAGTAGCGACCCGTCGTCGACCTGATTTAGGAACAGTCCAAGCAGGCGGTTTTCCACGACAAGCTGACGCGTGTCTGGAGGATTCTCCAGGGTTTTACCTGCCTTCATATTTGATTTTATTGGCTTGTTATTTACTCCTGGCCCACTGTGCAGGTCAGCTTGTATCTGGCTTTAAAGGCGTTTTGGGAATTTAGGAGGTTTAATACAATATTCCTTTAGTTGTTGTAGATGAGTCGAGTGTAATATTTATTCAGGAGTCAATACTATTGACTCCCGGCCAGCGGGCGTTAAAATTGGCTAGGGAGCTTTTGGTTTGGCTTTTTCTAGTGATTGCACACTCGACTTTTTGGTGCTTGATAAAAGCAAATATCTCAACTTTCCGGTTTGTTTTGATTTGGTGATTCTAAACAAGACGACAGAAGGGATAAGCGATATGAAGAATAAAAAATAATATACTCTAAAATGAATTCATCAACTTATTATTTGGATTAGAGTTTTAACTAAGTTCTCATGCCAGACACTTGAGTCAGAACTAGAACAGCCGCAAAAATGTGTAAGTAAATAAAACTAATAATAAAGCCCAAACGGAGTCAGAGAGATGCAAACAAATTATCTGAGACCGAAACGGGGTCACTGTGTCATGTTTGAGTTTTTTAAGATGACAACAAAGAGTTTGGGAAATACGAGCGTATATGTAAGGTAAATGTTTTTGTGTCACTTTTTTGCACCACCAGAGTCATAAATCCTCCGCATGCTCACCAGTATTTGGGGTGGAGTTTTGCTGTCAGGGATCTGCAGTCGGGAATCCCGCGGCGCTTAACCCAGATTCTGATTCAAAACTGAGAATTTCGAAATGTACCTTTTTGCGATCCGCTTCGAAAGGCGCTGGGTTATCAACTAAATGGCGACGTGAGCTTCAGTTCGCGGAGGGGAAAACATTGAAAGTTGGATTCGGTAACCCCAAACAGTGAACAATAAAGAAACACAAAGCCGAAAGGATCGGATCAACGGAAGCAACAATGCCTTCGGCATTACCAAGGTAAATATGCACTACGAATAGTTTACATAATTAAATAAATTACAATAACATCATATACACAAAAATATATATTAAACTATGACTGATGATGATTGAAACATTTCTAAAACAATCAAATTCACATATAATCCGATGCCTAGTTACACAAAATGAAGTCTTACCACGCATCCTTTAACTATGAGTTTCTGTCGGGAATTGTTTTAAACAGTGTGCAGAAAAATTCATAGCGATATCGTTGTGCTCATATGTTTTGACCCATTAGGGGTTGTCGGATAACACGATATCGATTGTACGGATCAATGTGAAGTTGGTGCCCTTGTTGGCCCCCCTTCGTTAAGAGCAATCAAGCAAAATATACCCAATATACTCGTATATGTGGTTATTCTCCCGCCAGATAATATTTAACTGAGAAGTGTTGGGATAGGTAAATATTGCAGCCTATGAAGTAGGGCTTCCACCATAGCTATATAATGGCCACGCAAGGGGGCAATCCTGTCCAGAAGGTTTGACAGGAACGTCAATGCGAAATTTTCCTTTTCGCTCAGTAACAAAGAACAAGTCATATACATTGTGAAGTTCAGTCGATAAGAACCTGAAGTGCCCGAGCCATTTTTTTTAATTTTAAAATAAAATAATTAAGGCTAATTTAAGAAACGATGAATACTGTTAATGATATCAAGATAAACTCGAGCGTTTGGGTGAGTCTTCGGTGTTATAGCGGCGTTCAGCTTTTGTTTGCTTAAAAATTGTGCATTTAAAGATGAACAAGAGCTATTCGTCGGTGCTGAAGAGCGCTCCTCTTCCCGTCCCGGGATATCGGGGTCCGCTAAACACTCGCCGTTTTCCGGTATCCTCGGCTCAGGGGAAGCCTGTGACTCCGGCGAAGTCCTTGCCCCCAATGAATGGTCAGAGGACCATGGGCAATGGCGGCCCCGTTGAGGGGCCGAACAACTCGCGTTTCAGCCACTACGACCAGGCTGTAAAGGAACAGAACCGTAAAATCGGCAAAGCATCCATGAACCCCGGCCGCATTGCGGCTACCAAGGAGAACGAGCCGTACTTCGCCAGCAACTTGAAGTACTACCCCCACCTGCCGCAGCCTCGTTGGGTGGAGCACTACCAGACCTTTGCCGAGCTCAAGCAGGTCCTGTCGGACGGCGATCTCTCGCAGGTGGAATCGCCCAACCAGGTACCCAAGCAGGCACCCAAGCTGGCGCCCAAGCAGGCACCCAAGCTGGCGCCCAAGCAGTCACCCATGCAGGCGGCCAAACCTGCGCCCACTGCGACACCCATTCTGGCGAAGATGCATCAGGCGCGTGGCAAATCGGTGACCCCTGCTCAAGTGCACAATGATCAACCGGCCCAGGCGCCACCTCGTCGCTACTCGATGACCCGCAAGAATCCCGGCGACGGCCCTGAGGAAACCCTGACCAATCTTTTCCTCGCTGTCAGCAAACATTTGCTCCGTCAGCCCCAAACGGAGGTTCAGCGTCAGTTCCAGATCCAGATGAAGAAGCCGGTGCAGCAGGATCCCCTGATGGCCCAGTTTGTGGCCCGCCAGAAGGAGGTGCGTTTCGAGGACGATCTGAAGGAGGCGCCACGTCGCCTGCAGCCCAGCTGGTGTTTCTCCTCCAATGAGGAGGCTTCCAATGGGGAGGCCTTCAAGCCCAGCGGTTCGTCCAAGCCCAAGCCGGATACTCCACGTTCTTGGCGCTCGGAGGGCACCGCCCACCTGCTGCCGAGGAAGTCCGAGGCCAAGTACTCCTAGGTGACTCGCGAAGAGAAATAAATAAATACTTAAAAACAGGCTGAGAGCCTATAAAACCAATGTGTCTTTGGGTATTTATTGGGGCTTACTCAAAGGTCTCCACATCGCAGGGGAAATAAAGCTCATCATATTTTTATTTAGGTAACGGTTTGTATATGGAGGCAATAAAATATATATCAAATATAGTTTTTGTCTAAATCTTTGGGTGCGATATATTACACAAATAGAACAAATGCAATGGCTTCTAATTAAAACCGGAATCGGGCACTTAGATCCGATCCCTGACTCATGCCAGCGACTTATGCAACTAGGTTTATCTGGAGCTTGCATCGTCAGCGTTTCATTTGGCACATGACCACGTAGAGGCGCTTCTTTTTGGATCAACAAAATATCGGACAATATGGCCATGAAGCACGAACCCCATATCATGACGCAACGTCTATGAGTAGCGCTTTATGCGCGGCAAATCAAAAGAAACGTTGTTCTAAAGATAAATCGCATTTTTATATTGCAACATACGGGGTAATAATAAAAACAAGCAAATGTAATTGTTTGGTCAAGAGTGACGTTTGAATTGTATTTTCCTCTGCAGCATACCTTTGGGGGCTCGCACCATCGTTGCCTACTTCTGGGCTGCCAATGGTTGGCAACGCGGGTCGTGCTAAACTCGTGACACGATCGAAAAGTTGCCCATCTCTAGCTTGCGCTCTGCATGGACTAACGGTTCTCTTCCACAAAGCGAAAAATCCCAGCAGCAGCTTGCTCCATTTTCTGTTCGCCTGGTATACGAAATCGAGAAGTTCGCCGCCAAACTCAGAAGTTCCGGACTTTTGAACCGAGTTGTGGCCATTTTTGTCGGTAAAACGAGAAATTTTCAGTTTTGAAGTACCAGGCGAACAGAAATCGCAGGAGGTGGCTGCGCGAATAAAAACATCGGCAGCGCCCAAAAGGCGGCTACAAGTTTTGAGCTTCTGGTAAATTTTGAGCCGAGTTGTGGCCGATTCTGTCGGTAAATCGAGAAATTTTCAGTTTCTGAGTACCAGGCGAACAGAAATCGCAGGAGGTGGCTGTCCAAACTAAATTCTCGGTAGCGCTCAAAAGCAGGCAACACAACATGAAATAAGCTCAAATAAGGGATGCTCGAAAGTATGCTACAAAATACATGACCTTTTAGCCGAGACACGAACCGCCCCATAAATAAAGCGTGCTTTTAGGGATGCTTAAAAATATTTGAAATTGAGTCAAAATTTTTAATTTTTCTTAATTTAAACAAATTGAACAATAAAATCACTGCAATATATTATTAATACAGATCCATATATAAAAGCATTCATTTCTTTCGCTTCCCAATCAACATTTTTTCATCAGTCATGTTAATACATCATCTGCAAGAAACAAAAATGTTAAAATTATTAATAATTGTAAGTAATAAGTAAAAATAAAACAAATTTAAATGAAATTCCATTAGAATTAAAATTACTAGCAAGGTTTCACACCAGGAATGAGACTTTCCCAAGCTCTTAGCCAAGTCCTGCTCGAGGATGAGGTCCTTTCTAATTTGTTAGTAACGGTTTTTATAATTTTTATACCCACTACTCGTAGAGTAAAGGAAGCGTTACCGACCCCATAAATTATATATTCTTGGTCAGTCCGCAGGGTGCCAAGACCACCCTAACGCCCACAATCCGCGAATATCTGTAGCGCCCACAGTTTTTATGATAGAAACAACATTTGAACTGAAATTTTTTTGTCTCATCAATACCTATCGATTAACCCAAAAAATGTGCCACGCCCACTCTAACGCCCACCAACCGCCCAAAACTGTAATAGCCACATTTGTCATGCTAAAACATTTTTTTGCTAAAATATATTTGTTTCATTTCCTTTTCAATAAGCTGTTTAAGTAAAAGAACCACTAAAGTACTAATTATATTTATGTATGTACTGTCTAACTACAAGTTTTCAGCAAGTATTCTTTGACTTTATAGTAAAGCTACCAGTGGCGACAATACAAAATGATTGCTTAATATTGAATTTTTGTTATTATCAAAAAAAACGTACTATGTTATAAAAATAGGTGATTTGACTAACTTTACGGACAAACAATAATCTTTAGGACCAAGAATCCTGATCATTGGATATCTAAATACAAAGTGACTTAAGATAAAAATGTATAAGTATTTATTTTTGGCTAACATTTTATAAAATTGAATTTTGTTAAGTTAAGTAAGTATTTGTTGTCAGAAGCGAATATGTTGATGTTATGTTCGTCAAAAATAACGCTTGTGAGTGAAAAAAATCAGTTGGCTAACAAATAAATAAAATTCCCAATAAACACAGCAAACACTCTTATTAACGGATTCAACGGATTGGCCGTTTGTCCCATTCCATTTCTCCATGGGAGCACCCTTTTTGCCCAGTAATTGAGTTTAAGAAAGCGTCGCCCCATTTGGCCATGTGCTGGGCAGTTACTTGGACGAGATTGCATTGTCTGCGCTGATTGACGGCCGATTGACGGGAGATGGACTTCTGCGGCGAGTGACATTTGTTTAACGGAATTAACGGCTGTATGCGGACAGCTTATCTGCAGGCTGGATTGAAAGAGGCTTTGAATCAATCGCCAGCCCACTCCAGCCGCATATGCATATGGATATTCGTACATTCATCGAAATGGGTTTTATAGAACGGAAATTTGAGGCCGATGTCCGATGTCTGCGAGGCGAAAGCACTTTGCGGTTAACCAGTTGTCCAGCACGAAGGTTATGAAGGCCCAGAAGCTGTCTCCTGATTGGCACAGGAAGCGCATAGGTCCCGCCATGTAGTCTGTTTATGCCGATTCCCGCATACCGAGATTCAAAAGCGATTCCAGAGACCACTGGCCACTAGCTCAAACTTTGGCACTGGCCGTTGGCCACTGACATCTTCGAGTTTGTCTAGCATCACTCTGGTTACAGCCAATCAAGCTTGATATGTGGCTCAGCAGATGGGCCCTTCATCCTCCATCCGTGTGCATGTTTGGACAGCAGTGAGTCGGAAACCGAAGAAGAGCTTCCCGGCAATTGAACACAGTTTCATCCTCATCACAGACGTCATTGATTGAGCTTTGGGCTATTGACTTTCCGGGGCCACCTTTGGGGGGCAAAGAGGCATTTTTACTTTCTTGAAGACGACTTGGCAATGAGATTTCAACATCACAGCCATCCGCGGATTAATTAATTTCAATTTTATCCTTTTTCAGTCCTTATATGGGACAAGAGGTTTCCTTCACAAAACTGTATGATGCGAGGCGAATTAAATATCTTTCTGCTTATGCCCTCGACTATGATTGACTGACGAGGGTTGATTAGCGCCACCCGAAGTAGCCGGAAGTGCCCATCGCCCCATATTTGTTTAGTTGCTGCTTTCGGGACCCTCGGTTGTTTGGCAACTGTCGCTCCTGCTGTCTGTCATCAAACAGTTTGCGCTTTGGCTTGCTTGTTAAGTTGCCAATAAAAGAAAGGTTTGGTTCGGCTTCCTTTCAATTCGTTTCATTTTCAAGGCTCTGCGCCACTCGTTCATCCCCGCATCCCGTCATCCCATCGAAGAGACCGTAAACCATGTTGGTTCATCTCAGTTAGGTACACCACAGGATCTAAGGGCCAAGGACCCACCGATCAAATGAACAAATGAGTTGTGCTTAATCAGGTATCGAAAATTAATTTGTTCATGCTCCTGTGGCTGTTGTTACCGTGTTTTATGCATGAGGACTTGCTCACCCATCGGTTCGCCCAGGCCACTTGTTAGCACATATGTGTGTACTATATTGACCCATTCGAGTGTCAAATGAGCGCAAACACACAGATGTGAAGCTGCACGAGGAGGAGACTCCGTGGCTTCGACTAGCTATCCTGTTTGTCAAAATCCTTTGAGACGTGTCAATTATGAAAAACGGTTCCATCTAGCATCCTCCATCCAGCCATGCCCCTCTGTTGTCAATTGCCCCTTGCATTAGCCCGTGTCACCGAACCCAACTATGAAGACCAATGTGCAACCGAATACCTTTCTGTGGACATGCAGTATGCACTGGCCAGGATTAAAGGGAATTCTTGCATATTCTTTGGCCAAAGGGTAGTGGCCAGAAAGATGTGCCCCAATGATTTAGAGTCCATGGCTAACAATGTCTGGATATTTGGCGAAATTTCTCCCCTACTTGGCCTCTTCTGCGCTGACCTTTGTGGGCTAAAAAATGACAGCCACGCATGGAGGAAGCAGCAGCCAATGGGGTCTAGGAAAGATGCTAGAATATGACAACGTAGCTCTTGATTTACAATGCCATAAATCGAAATCCTACTTGCTTTCAGCAAGGAAGTGTCCTGATTATACCTAGTTGTCTGATAGCTTTTAATATGCCCCTCCTTAGAATTCCCTTACTTTGATTTTAGATCATTTACTTGGTCTTTTAGCGAGGCTAACGAATAGTTGGGCACTATTGTTTTCAAGAATTGGTGTTCTATCGCCTACATTCAAGAAAGGGCTGCTGCCGGATGAAATAGCTGCTATTAAAATATAGAAGGAGTGGCCTTCACTGACACAAACTCCATAGAGAAACTCTCGATTTTTCATCCTCGATTTGGGCTCAAGCTTACCCCCTTAAACGGTGCCAAAGTTACGCGGCGAGTTCAGTTTTGATCGAGGTCCTAGGTTCCCCTGGCGCATTCGAACAATGCAATGAAAACAGAATTGAATTGAAATGAATCAAATTGAAAAGCCAGCGACAGTTCTTGTGCAAACAGACAGGCAGCCAGAGCCACAGAACAGAACAGCACAGAACCGAACAGATATGGGCAACCGTATGGAGCACATATATCCCATGGAAGCGCGTGTGCGAGTATCTGAATAAATGCGGCTCAAATGCTGGATGACTGACTTGTAGCCTGCCCAATTGAAAAACGCTCAGGGCAAGAACGGAATGGGGCTTTAGGTTGAATGTTGAATGTGTCCCATCAGCAGCGATTTGAGCGCTGAACAATGGTGTCAATGGTGACCACCTGTCCATCCCCAAGCCCATCTCCATTTCCATCCTCCAGCCGACACTCAACTGCCATTCGGCAGGAAATACTCTTCCAAGGATTCACCGCACTCGACGACATCGAATCTACTAGCAGGAGGGGATACTCCGTCGCCTGGAGTGGAGTTATTCCTGGCGAACAAGATCTAAAGCGCTGTTGTACACATGGGTAAACATTCGAAGGATGGCTCATTCGTCCAGGATGAAGGAAAATGGCTAAAGGGTATGCAGGCATCGATGCGCGAGTCCTTCGATCCTCCGGTGCTCTTTTTTGTTCCTTTGGTCGTTCTTGAAGCGAATTGTACATGTGTTGGTGTCTGCATTTTTCAATTTATATAAACAAAACATTTTAATTTCAGAAATTTAATTAAACAACACACCAGATGCGATGATAGCATACGTGTCGTTCGCTCTCCGTTATTCGTTGCCCATTGTCATTGTCCGCTGGAGCCGGTGGTGCTGGTTGTCCCGGTGATGCTGGGCCGTTCCCGATGTCACTGCCATTGATGAGCGGTGCTCAATCGGGCCCGACCGGCCAGCGATAATGGTGCCAATAATGAATTAGCTGGGTCGCTTAACGGAATCCTGCAGCTTTGCAGGACCAGCAGTCTGCGGCCCGGTTGGGAGCACCTCATCTGCTCCTCTTGGGGAAAAGGATCTGTTACACTCTTTGCTAATGCCAAAAGGATTTGGCCCAAAAACAAGCACATTATCGTGATGTTTTTAACATGTTTCGTATCACATTTTGGGCTTACATGATTTGGTAACCAAATAAGTAAATTCAACAACTCAAATTTAACATGTACAAAACAACATTTCTCATATATGTATATCAAAAACTCTCCCACCCAAACAAAGGACTTTCCGCCCATACTTACGCCTTTTCTAATTTTCACAAATACTTTAAGTTAGACTTTTATACTGAGATTATATGACTTACAAAAAAATGTCTGCCAGTTAAAGCCTTTTAACACGTGCTTGCTACTTGACCAACTGAATAGACTTCTTTTAAAACATAAAACTCTACATAACTGAATATACTGAGGGATAGTCAAGTTGATTTGACACCTGTTTCATTGGTTCATTTATTTAGTTGCTGACAAATTTAATACAGTTGTGCTTTACTAACTTGCTCACTAACTTTAATACAAATAGCTTGAAATCATTAAAGCAATAAACAAATGAACAACTATGCAAATGTTGAATTAGGTAAATGAGCGAACTAAGTAAGTGAACAAAATATCAATATTTGTGAACACGTTAAGTTCAAGCAAAGGGGTTAACATTTTTTTGTTCACTCACTCATGAGCCACCCGACGCTAATAGGCACATGTCTCTACGTATGAGTGTTCCCCTCGAAAGACACGTGTGCTGGCATGTGTCACACGGCTACCCCAAGCGGTATTCAATATACTCATTAGGCAACCAAATCGGTTGATAAAACGGCTTTGCTGAAGTGGCACGGGATCGGCGGGGTGTCTCCGGAGTCCAGCAAGCAGGTTTACAACCCGTAGTGCCCGATCTTCGTAGCTTACCATACCGGTTTTCGAACGGTGGACACTATTTTGCATACGGATTTTTCGGAGGAATGCCACCCTTCGGCCGAAACTAATTAATCGGAAAATAGCTGACCGCCGCCTCCAGTCGCGGGAACCGGCAGCCCTTTCCGGATAAGCGGCAGGCATTGGCAGGGTACGACAAAATTTAAGTGCATATTGGTGCATGAGAACGGAGAACCTTTCGTTTAATTAATTACCAAATGGAAGTATAAAGATCAAAGCGATTAAGACCTCCACTCGCTTATGTATGGTTACTATTTATGTCGTCTTCCACTTAAGTGGGCACAGGACCATCCAACCATCCTGCTGTGTGGATGTGGCCCGTTGTCCTCATGTCCTCATGTCCTCGTGTCCTGTGGTCCTGCTGTCCTGTTGCCGATGGGTTTGTCGGTCCGAAAGGTGTCGGTGTCGCCCAGATTCACAGGAGTGAAACAAATCCCTTTACTCATAATTCATTAATTTCTGTATTTAGATTTGAGCGCCACGTTTTTTGCCAGAGCTTACTGAACCCAACCCTTCGGCCACCAGCATCCCATCATCCCCACATTGGTCCGTTCAACAGGACTCGAGACTCAGCAGGATGCGGACTCGGAATCGGATTCGAGTAAGCAGCACGTGAACTCCAGAGATATTTCGGAACGAGTCTGTTGTTTGGGCCCCGAACCTTACGAACATAGGGACAATGTTCCACATAAAAAGTACCAATGCTCTTATATTGTTTGTTATATAATGAAATATATTTCTTACGACTTTACAACTACAGTCTTCGTTTAACCAGCAGTAGGCTTCTGAAAGTTATGCTTTACTTCTGGATTGCTATGCTCCTTTCATTCTGAGTTGGTTCTGAAGTAAAACTCTTGCTATAGATAGATATTCAAAACTGACCACATTCTTCTTTTTACCGCGCATCATCCAAGCTATTTGCTGTCAAAGTGACACTTTGGAAATGATTCGTACGCGGCTACATGACGCTGAGTGGATGCCACATAGGCTGTTGCATCGCCAGAGTACTCCCCAATGGCATGTCCGTTCCAAATCAAATTATGTTGCCTCGCAATGGCTTGTAAATTCATTTTTCCGCATCATCACAATGGGAAAAAATGTGTAATTTAAAAAAAAGGTAAAATGAAAAAAAAATGCAATGCTAACGCAATGATGTGCCAAAGGCAGCGAAGCCGGAGGAGTGGGAATCGCGGGACGGCCGGGGTGGCCATGGCTACATCGGTGGCAGCATTTGATGACTTTATTGCATGTAGCTGGGCTGGAGGGGCGGCGACTGACCGGGCCTGCTAACAAAGTGAAAGAGGCTGGAACTTCAACAGGGACAACAACGTTTGCTTTTAACGTTAATTTATGCAACTTTTGTCAAACGCATCCAGTTTGTGCCTGTGTGTGTCCAGTGTCTCGCGTCCCGTGTCCGTGTCCGCTCACTTGTTGGAGCGTTACGGTTACAACAGCCGCCAGGCGATAGCTTTGGCGCTCCGACAGGCTCCGAAGTGCGGCCAGGATGGGGCTGTGGTTTTTGCCCGCTCGGAAAACAAGGAGCTGAGAGCTGGGTGCTCTCGAAGCTGGAAACTGGGAAACTGCGAACCCCAAACCCAAACCCCAAGCAACTGATTGGCTCAGGCGGGCTGGGTTTGTAGCAATACGTTTGGCCCATTGTTGCCGGGGATTGTGCGTAGGTGTTGGTTTCATTTTGTTTGCATGTAACCGGATGCACTTCCGCTCGGTGACAACAACAGTAACATCAGCAACATCAGCATCAACATCAACAAGAACAATAAGACCAGTAATGCCAGCAATTCAATAAAGTTTCACTCTGCACCGCTCTTCCCATCCTCATGTATATGCAGATGTATAAAGAGACGCCGAGACATGGGAAACCACATTTTTATCCTTTTCTCGGCAGATACCCGATTTTATTTATTGGATCCCTGCGATCTTTCAATCCATGTTTGTGCTCTAGAACTGTAATGAAAAGAGCTTCCGTCCAGATTTATATCAATTTGATACTCAATAAATGTCGGCTGCTTTCGAAAATGTGTTGTTTGTTGTCAAATTTAAAAAAAAATTTAAAACCCCGGAGAGTCGTATTTCTATCTTCGTAGTATATAATATAATAGGCATAATTTAGTTTATGTTAAAATAAACAGAGACGGTAGTAAATGGAAATGTAACATTATCTTATTATTTCAGAAACTTGATTTTAGTTTACTAAAAATCGGGAATCTATGTACATACAATAATCCCAAGGAAACAATCTGCAAGCGAACTTCGGCTTGCTGAAATTAGTTTTCTTCCCTGTTTTAATTTAAATGCCAATCATTAGGATTTGGTTTTAAGAGACCAACGGAAAACAATAACCTAAACTAATCTTTGTTTTTATAGGTTTAAAGGTTTGGGATACGAAGTACCAAATGCGGCAGAGGTCTGACCAACAAAGGAGGGGGTTATTAGAGAAGCTTTAGCCTAATGAGGACGCTGGCCGACGACCAACTTAGCATTAATATCTGCAATCTTTGCTGGCGCAAATATGTGCAAACAGAGGATGGCGTTCATTTGCACGGCCGCACATCATAAAAGTACGGTAATAGCATTCTCATCGCTCGCGCCAAGTGCCGTCATGAGTGAAATGGACGTGGATGTGGACGGAGACCTGGTCCAGGACGAAGGCGCAACGCCAGTGTGCAGCATCCTCTGCTCCATGCCCCTGCTCCGGCGTAGGATCCTAATAGGTGGGGTCGATGGTGACGGGGACACATGGGTTCTCCTCGTGGAAACGCCTGCTCCAAGTTTCCGGAGGGGAAACGGCACAGATGGCAGGAAACGAACGTCGGGAAGCGGACGGAGGGGGGATCTCCGAGGCGTCGGTAGGTAGCCTCGAAGGCTGCTCTGCGCATGACCGTAACGATTCCCGTGTAGATGCCCCGTAGGCTCCTTCGGACGACTTCGAACTCCCGAATCCCGACTCCCGAGTACCTGTTGCTAGAGAGCGAGCAACAGTTGAGAGCTTAGGTGTTCGCTGGTGTGCGTGAGGCGTCTTGCCAGTGTGCGTGGCCCGTGGCAGTGTGGTGGTGAGCTGGCGAGCTCCGGTGCACTGGTAGTGGTGAGCCGGATAGCAACAGGGGCTGCAGCAGCAACAGGCTGCAACAGGCAGCTCCGCCCGACTGCCGACGGGCTTGGACGCAATAATCAGTTTGTCACAGTGCTATGCTCCGCTGGTTAAAGTTGTGTAAACTCAGCCAGACTCCGGCTCCTCATCCTCATCCGCATCGGCATACGGAGGCCCGGAGGCGACAATCTTACGAGTATATCCGTGTGCTAGTGCTGGCCCAAGTCAAGTTACCCAGCAGCCGAGCGAGATGGCCGACGAATCTAGGCCCCCGCTCGACCCTGTAACGTAAATACGGGTAAGCTCGGGGAACTGTGGGCGGATAATCCTCTTGCCCGGAGTCACCGAGAGCAGGTGCGGCTTAGCCACCCGCTTACGGATACCCAACCCTCTCCCTGATATTGCGTGTGTGCACTTGCAGATGCATCCGTTCGTTCATTTGCATTAGTGCGCTGTACCATCAGCATTAGGTGGAGCAGGAGGAGGGGGAGCAGTGCCAGCCTCTGCTCCGGTTCCCTGCTTCGAGGAATCCTGCCTGTTGCGGGAGCCGACGTATGTGTCTGTGCATATCCTCGGAATATATCTGTAGTGTGCAGCAGCAACGCTGAAGTCAGGGTCGCTGTGCGGGTGCGGCCTGCAGCAGCGCCAGGGCATGAGTGTCCTGCGCATGCATGTATGGGTGTCCTCCTGCCTGTTGCATACGGGGCTCCTGCATTTGATAACGCGCAGCAACAGGCTGCAACAGGCACTGACCACACCACCACCTGCATTGTGCGGTACGTGTGCGCCACCGCAGACTGCAAACTGCAGAGTGACGACGGCAGAAAGGCCAGCGGTAGAGGGTAGTGGGCAGTGGGCGGTGGATGGTGAGCGGTGAGCAGTGGGTGGTGCTGTTCCAGTGTTCCAGAGCGTGCTAAACGCGGCTAGAAGAAAGAAGAAGCGCTTTAAGTCGCTGCCAGTGCGGGCTGATTTATGCCTGGTCCAACGTATACCTGCGTTAATTGCTCAACTGCTGGGATAATATACATTTCTCGGCCCTCCGTCTGCGGATTCTCGCTTATATCTTCCTCTCCGGCCCTCCGCGCTCCTTGGGTGTGTCGTTTCGTTTTTACTGTAGCAGTCTTCGTTTTTTTCGCAACTTTTCATTCAAGCTTTTGTTTTTATTCACACACTTGGCTGCAAGAACACAAACACCAACACACACACACACACATTCAAGCCAGTACAACACACACCAATGCACCTCCTCGGTGCTCCGTCGGTGGCACAGGGGGCGGACTTTGCTGCCTGTTGCGCGATTTGCAGGCCCATCGCATCATGGCCAGGACCAAACCAAGCCAGACCATACCAGACCAGGGACCAGGACAGCACAGACCAGGACAGGCCAGGACAGACGAGGAGGCCAGGCGCTCGTCCGCCAATATATATAGCATCCGAAATTGGCAACGAGAATCGCAATCGCGCGAATCGGGCGACGAGGACGAGTCTGCGTGTCTATGTACGTGTCTACGTTGCAACGTGCAAAGTTTCTGATTCAGATTCAGTCGTGCAACTGCCGCGTCCCAAGGCAGTTTAGTGTGCTTCCATGGAACTTAATGCACACATGGCTCATAGCTCATGGCTCATAGCGTACAACAAGTTATAGGCCCTCCACTGGGGTTACACAACCGCCTAGCCTTCGCCTGGGATTGGATATTGGAAATTGTTTTGAAATTTTGTTGTTGTGCTTTTTTGTGTGCAGTGATCAATTTACATGCCATTACGAGACGAAGGCTGTCCGCCACTGTCCCCTCAAGCAGGTAAATAAACATTTACAAGTGTCGAAAAATCACCCATTGCCCAAGTACATAAGCCCAGATACTCCATCCCTATACAAGCCCGCCAGTATGTACAATGTGCACACATACGTGCTGCATTTAATTTGCATGTAATCTAATTAGGCCCTGCTGGGCCAACACGCACTAACGGTGGCAGGAGCTGGAAAAGCTTAAGTGTCGTCTCCTAAGAAAACCCATATGGCATGTACAATGTACATACGTGAGGTACATACGTGCCTAATTCCTTGGGGCTAGTCGACATGGGTTTGAAGTCTATCATCCCGAAAAAATAGTTCTTAATGTGCCAAAAACCTATCGGACTAGCGTGTGATATAAATGTCCCTCTTTAGTATTTAAAGGTTTAGTAACAAGTACAACTAATTACATAAATCGTGACGATCACTCCATTATCATAAATACATAGATAGGTCCAAGCTCAAATAATATTTACTACACCTTTCTGACTTGGAAAGCTTCAAAAAGTTTCATATGAGATCATTTTAGGAAATTTTGTTTTTGGTTAGCTTTTAAAAGTAACAGTTCCGAAATATTATACGTTAATGTTGCGCTCGTCGCTAGATACCTAACAGGCTCTAGAAAATAAAACTAAGTATGCAGATTTACTGAGAGCTCCACTTTTTTACTCTAAGCCCCACTTCTTGGCTCAAAAGAATTATACTCGTATATTTACCCACAGATTACTAAGTAAATAAGAACAGCCTATGTTTGCTTTTTTGCACGGCTTGAATGAAGACTTCGCTGAATTTGCAAGAGAATGTCTAAGAAAGTCGTTAGAACGTTAAAACAAAATGTTGTAAAATGATAGTTAAGTAAATAAAAGTGCCCGACAATCGTTTACATCGCGGACGCAGATAGCGCCCAGAAAAAAAAGGTGAAATGGAAGAGAGGCTAAGTGAATCAGTGAGCGCAGGAAGCGCCTGCGATTAAAGCGACGGAGAAGAAATGGGGAAAAACCCAGCTTCCAGCTACCCACATTCGAATACCCTTCGAGGAACGCACCATAGTTTGTGTATTTGGGCTAGTGTATTCGCGATGGGCGGACGGGGAAGTGGAAGTGGTCATCCGTGGAACGAGTGCGCGCACACTCGCGTAATCATGATTAATTGCAGTGTAAATGACTTGGCTTTAAGCAGCCACGGCATTCTATTCACCTCATGCAGCCCCATCGAAGGCGGCGCACGGAGAACCGAAAGAGCCCAGCAACAGGCAACTGGCCCTGGACAAACGGACTACGGGGAGTCACATCTATTAACCGAGGGCAGAGACAGAGGTGGTATGCTGCTGAGGCACAAATTAAAAGCCAATTCCAGGGAAGCAGCGGACAAAACTCCGGCAGAACTATATAAAGTCAGAACAAAGACAAGTGTCGGATTCCAACCAGCCACGAAGCCGGAATGGACCGAGACCAGGACGACTGTCCATCGTGATAAATAATTTACTCGGTGCCCGCTTGCCACGCAGATATGTACGTTGAGTTGGCGTTAACAATTTACGGCTGCAAATTGTTTCGCCCCTGACTTTGGTACTTTGCGACTTCACGACTTCCCTACACAGAGTCCAATCCCAGTTGAACCAGCGGTCAAAAATGGTTGGAAGCTGTTAATTGTCCGAACATTGGCTTAATACAGATATACGAGCCTTTATAAAACTTTCTAGATCTCCAAAAACACCACATATTAGATAGATGTTTAGAGAACATCCAGTTAATTAGGAATATATTCTCAAGCCACCGAAGAGGTGTTACAATGGCTCTCGCGGTCATCTACCAGCTTGGCAAAATTTTAAACTGAGGAATACGAGGGTTGGCTTTGTCCAACTTTGCAAATGCTGACAACAGGAAATGTTATCTTCATTACTACAGCCCGTTTCGTTCTGGAATTCCCTGCCCTGCCCGTGCCTGCTCCTCCTCCTTCTTTTTGAGACTCAACGCCAAAAGTCTGCCAGAAACTTTAGCACTTCACCTGATGACGCACCCGCGTGCCGGCGAGTAAATGCCGGATTGGGGGAGGACTGGCCGGGGCAGTTTGGGTTGCTTCGTCCAGGCAGATTGCCCATCCGGACGATGGACGATGGACTACGGACGACCGGCTATGGACGAACGAGCCTTCACTTTTGCTGCCCTTTTTAGCGCCACGCTTATCCGCCTTGTGTGCCCGTCGCAAATCTAGACATCCATCTTTATCCTTACTTCCTTCGTTGCCGTCCAAGTAAAGTAAAATTTTTAGCTAATTTACTTCGCTGTACGCCCCGCCGCTCATTACCCTGTTTCAACTTGAACGCCTTTTCGCTTCGGCACTTCGCTAAAGTTTTTCACGAAACCTCCGCGGAAAAAGCACTCCAGCCATCATCGGCTGGTAAAAGAAAAGAAGATTAATTAAGAAAAATATGAGAACTGTTTTGAAAGAAGTGCTGGACTGCGGGAGTGCTGGAGTGCAGAAGTGCTGAAATGCTGACCAGGAAGATGCAATGAACTCTGCTCATCTGGAGTCAAATCCAATCTGCGACAGCCTTTTCATAGGAGCGGAAGTCTTACAAATTCTCAGGGCTAAGAGGGATTTTCTATGTGTGATTCGCAGATGAAAGAGCAGCTGGACTGCAAAACACTGTAATCAGCAACACACACCCCGTCCTACCCATCTGTCCTTCTGTGAAAAAGTCCTGAACCTCAAAAAGGAAAAGGCCGGGGCGAAACCAAGAAAAAGTCAAACACAATTTGGCCACAAATTGTCTTCAATCCGTAAGGCCGGCCTCCTAAAAGTATGCAAATAAAATAAAGGCAAGGCCCTCTCGCTCGTCATTCGCACTTCCTACTTCGTTTGGCTGCTTTTCCTAGGGCGCGCATTAAAACTCATCCCGCTCATCCTTGCTCATTTATTTCAATTGTTATTTTTATCTGCAGACCCGCTAGTTATGCCACGCCATTTGTATATGTACTTTGTACTCTCTACACTGTACTCTGTGCACTGTATGTATATACACAGATAGACACAGGGACACTGAGAAATAAAAGCTTTCAATAAGTTTATGGACCGTGGTCTGGTCGGAGCTAAGCCAAAACACAATCCTTGTTGCCCGACAGTCGAGAGTCGAGAGCCGACAGTCTCTTCCTCTGACTGCTCTGTTATTGAGTCGGACTACTCGTACTTACTCGGGATCCTGTTCCTTCTTGGCTGCCTTTTCGTCACCAATTTAAGTTATCTCTTCATGCTTCCTGCCATACTTGGCATCCCCTTACTATGAGATACACAATCGCATAACTGGGTTCGTGTAAGTTCCCTGGATGAGTTCTCTGGGTTATAATCAGCGGAGTACTTTTTGGAATCCTTTTTCTGCCACTTTGGATTGGGTTCTATTATTTCTGAGATCTGAAAAGAAATAAAATGTAGACATACACATATAACTAAATATTATAATATACCTTAACATACCATTCCAAATAACTTGATGCCTTTAAGGGACCGCCACTACTTGTCTCTTATATCTTCCTTATGTAAGGAGATACACCTTACTTTTAAATGCACAACCGCTTAACTGGGTTTATGTAAGAATTTTAGAAAGGTTCTTTGGATTATAATCAGCATAGTATTTCTCGGGATCCTTTCCTGCCTCGATAGATTGGGTTCTGAAAAAAACAGTATATAAATATTTCAACAATATAACATATAAACCCCTTTAAAAAGCCCTAACTATGTCACATATTACTTAATGGAATCCGTACCAATTGGCAGTAATATCTTCCCTGGAGATATCTTCCTTTGAGATGCACAATCATATAACTGGGTTTTAGTAACATTCGTGGATGCACTCTCTGGGTTATGCTTAAGTATTATCGTGTTCTGAAAATAAAGGAAAGTTAAAGCAACCTTTAAGAATATATGTAATATGTTCTTAACTTAGGGCTTACTATAAGTGTGTTTTGAAAAGAAAGTATAATTATAATTAAGACAGCCACGGTGGATATGTATAACTGTATATTATATAATCATTTGAGATAGCCTAAGCAGCCAAATAACTTAATTTCACACCACTTTCCCCATTCCGCAATGGAAAACGCATCAATTGCCACTTGCCGTTGCCCAGGCAAATGATACAATTAAATTGCAACGACACATCACATACTCGGGCATAAGGATACATAACGTATCTATAAAGTAGACAGGGTCTGGTTGCAGTCGGAGTATCCCATGCACAGTGTCCACAGATTGGCTGCACAAGTGAGACAGCACTTAATCGCTGCTGGTGCGTCCTGTAAAAAACGAAAACGTTTCGGTTTGCACGTTCGGACTTAAATGTCAGCACGTGACTTAATTCAGTGGTCCGGCTGGCCGTTAAAGGCCTTCATTTCTACCCTTCACTGGAATATGTATCCGTACGGCGATGTGGAACAAAAGTAACTAATATATGTCCTTTTGCAGGCTCTGTTTTCCAGTTCCAGTTCCAGTGCAGAGCTACGAGTTAAGCTCATAAATTGTAATAATAATTTGAAAACCCTTGGGAAGAATAGCAGTGCTCGGCAATGCCAGCTCCACTCCGTGCATCCTGTGTATCTGCAAGTAGGTATCTGTATTAAATGCCACAATGGAAAACTGTCAGATCTGAAAACTATTAAATCCGAACACTTATGAGCCGAGCGAGCAGCAGCCATTTGTATCGGGGAAACAGGACTACTAGCTGGGCGCCATGCCATCCAAGTATATTAGACAACAGACCCGACTTCGTTGAAGTTTGGTTTGGTTCGGTCCCCTTGGCCATCAAGGGCACGGAAACACGGCACACGATCAATGGCGTGCGACCAGGGGGCTTTTCCAATGAAAGGCCATCACTTTTCCGCTGGCCACACGACCGCCAAGTGGCACAAGCTCTAATGTTACACATAATTTGTTGGGGCCAATTCATGCCAACGACAACATGTTGTTGCTTTGTGACTCTGTCATCCGACGATGGGAAGCCCCATCCACCATCCGCCATCCACCATCCACCATCTACCATCCACATCCACATAATGCACATCTCCATCCTGACCAGCTTCTGGTGATAGTATTTTGTATTTTGTGTGTCGGGTAAAGCCGCACAATTTGGGTTTAATTTTTGTTGCCTTTGGCGTTGGTGCTGGTGCTGGTGTGGCTGTTGCCGTTTCTGTTGGCTTTTTACCCGCACTTGCTCCTTGTGTTGCTCTTGTTTTGCTTTTGCTTTTTGCATCGACATCGACAACGACAGCGACATTGGCATTGGCTGGCATTGAAGTCAAACAAAGAGCAGAGCGGCAAAAACACAATTCTGTGCAAATGTTTCACAATCAATTTTAAATCGCACATTCCATGAATGCGACGTCAGCCGCTTATCGTACGTACGCCTGACCCCATGGAAGCCATGGCCACCCTGCGGCAGGCCTTCTGTTCCTGCTCCAGCTCCAGCTCCTGCTCCTGCTCCTGGTTGTGCTCTAGCTCCGCATCAGTTGCCGTTGCCGTTGCCGTTGCCAATCCGTGCCAAAATCGATTGGCAACCATTCTAAAAGCATTTTGTGCAGCAATCACAATTTCCTTTTAGCGCCGCGACACACAGATACACACGAACACCAACAGGGGAACTGCAGCCACCCATGGCCACTCGTGCACCCACACCCACTCCATCACCCAACTCCCATCGGGGGGCACGAGATGGACGGACAAGCGACGACGGTCCTGGCCAGCCAGCCAGCCAGCCATTTGCACAATATGGCAACGATCATTCGCACCATGTGACGCTGTGCTTATGGCTCGCTTCTAGTGCCAGTACCTGACCTGGACTTGGTTGTGGTCTTGGTCCGGGCCTGTGTCCTGGTCCGGTTCCTGCTCCTGCTCCTGCTCCTCGTCCTGGCTCAGGTTCCATTTTGACCCCATGCTGCTAGCAGTCGCACTCACTCCTCGCCTGCCTTCGATGCAATTATACCGCGGGCGCGGATGCGGGCGGCACAATCTGGAAAACTGGCAAGCTGTGCCCGGAATCCACTTCATCCATGATTTAGCATTCTTTTTGGTTATAGCTGATTTTTTTTGCAACTAGCCGACTGCCGACTGACTACTGGTCCGTTTTGGCTTCTCGGCCGTGGCACAAAGATAAATACGTATTATGTGTACCTATATTTATGTGTAAGCGTGCATAACTATATACCCACCGTTTCTATATATACATCCGAACGTGTACTGCCTTAGACTGTCCTTTTAACTTTGCGCTTGTTAGCTGTTGCTGTTGCCGTTGCCGTTGCGTCGCCCCAAGATGCGAAGGGATGGGAGGAGTTGGCTGTGGCTACAGACCCGGCATCCCGGCATCCCACATCCAGTGGAAAAAATTCAAGAAAATGTATACGAAATTCGTTTTCATTGCGTTTTCCACTGGGCCGACCCTAGCCCAGCGCAGCCCAGCCCATCCCATCGTATCCCAGCCTGGAAGTTAGCGCCGTCTTCGTCTTCATCTTGGTCCTGCTCCTGCTCCTGCTCCTGCTCCTGGCCCTCATCTCCATCACAGCCGCCAACCGACACCGTAGTCGTAAACGTCGGAGTCGCAGTCGCATCGCACTCCGGATGAAAAGCCTCGCAAGCCCGCAAGTCATGGATGTTGCAATTTAAATGGATTTATTCATTTGGCATTTGGGTACCCAGCTCGGGGGTGGAAGCAACCAGAGCTTGGTCCTTGTTCTTATTCCCGCGCTAAGCGTTTCCTCGGCTCCGCGGCCTTGGTGCTTACGATTTTCTAGGATATCGAAAACTATTTCAAAAAAAGGAGTGTTCAAGAAAAACAAAGTGATTAGCAGCCTACAAATTCTGGATTAACTTTTTCGAGCCTAGTTTAATTAGGATTTTATTCATCACTATGTTTTCCAATTTATTACTAAATATGAAGCATGACAAATTTAAAGACTGAATCTCCCCGCACTGTCTTCTTATCTTACTAGGAGTATTATTTTTATAATTTACCTATTACTTGTTATTTATAAAGTTATAAGTATAAAATTAATAAGTTAATAACTAAGCTGTTTGTTAAGTTTACCGAAGTGAACTCAAGGAAAGGCTCGGATTTTCCAAGGTCAAAAAAAGGAGGCCAAAACCTAAACACCTTTAAACCGAATCGAAGTCACCATCGACTGCGAATCAATAATAATAATAATGCTTTAAAAATGGATAACTAAAGTCTGCATAAATAGGTACACAAACCTGCGATTTGTTTGCGGATCACAGTTGAGACTCAACAAAAGGGATTTGTTTGCCAATGGATATGGGCAAACATTAATGTTCTCCCCGCATCGTCCCCGACATTCCCCCATCGCAATTCGCCGCGGCGTCTTTATTTCCGTAAATGGGCCATAGTGAATTGGGCTTATAGTTGTCAAAGAGAATATAATTTAAATTTAAATGCTGTAGGTCGTTCGCAAAGGATGTCAGCCCGAGCTGTACAACATATTGGTATTATGTTTGTACATTCCCGCGAACCGTACCTTGTTGCTTGTTGAATGTTTGCAGTTGCGATACAGGAGTACCCCTGGAATGTGCCCTCCTCGTCGTTTTGAGGTTTGTTTCTGCCAGCGGCTCATCAGTGTGTCTGGATGGGATGGGGTGGATGGGATATGGGGCCAGCGTGAGATATTGGGGAGAAGGTGAGAAGGGCGCAAGACAAACATGCCCAACAGGCACCATTAGGCAGTCAGTCAGGGTCGTAGATGGGGTGGTGACTGGGGCGGTGACTGGGGGCACGGATAAGGGAGGGGGACTCGGAATTCGGTGGATGATGGTTAGCTCACTGGCACTTTGGCATAATAGCGCTTATCTGCATAAATCAATATCTTGGCTTTTAACAATCTTAATAATGCGAGGGCCTTCCGACATTCGGCGGTCTCGGTTCGGCTTGATTCGGTCTCCGAGCCTCAACCGCCTTAACAAGCCGACAAAACCTGATTGTCTTGAGTTTCACACCCTCCCCGCCCCCAATACACATTTATTTGATTTGTGCCGTACTCACGCGCTTGCAGTGTTCACCTGTCATAAACTTTGGGGCAGTGACAGCAGTTCATTTACATTACACTGGCACTGCCTGCACATACATACACTTATATAAGCGCCCAGGGGGCACTGGTTGTGCTCCTTGCAAAAGTCTGGCAAGTGTAATACGAAGAAGCTCTTTAAGTTTGGCAAGCCAAACAATGGCCCCCAGCTTTCGCTTTTCAGTTTCTTTCGCCTGCCATTGGAATCCGCTTTTGTCCTCAGACCAAAATTATATTCAAATGCCTGTACATTATGCGATTCAAGCGTATTGAATTCGGCTTAGGTGGCAATAACAAGGGGTGTTCGACCAGTGTTTTTATAAGTTTTTCTATTTATTTGCGCATTAGAGTGGAAACCCCTGTCGGTGGGAAGCCGGAGTTCAAAAGTATTTCGATTATTCAAACTAAATTAAACATTTATTATGTGGATTTGTCGGACAATTAACAGCAACTAGACAAAAAGTTGAAGTGGAAAGTTCATATTTACTTGTTTGGATTCATGTTTGTAGTTGAATGCGGGTAGAAACTGCAACCGCAATCAAACATATGTACACTCAAGAAAATTTTAACAGTAAAACCAGCCAATGCAAAACACACAAAACATGGTATGGGTTAAGTTAAGGAACTAAGAAAAAAACAATAAACTATTTAGTGTGTAGTGTAAAGTAAAACTACTATTAAATATTAGCTTGTGTGTATTTTGTTGTTTTAAGGGCTGAAGTCATTTAACTATAAGGCTGGTTTACTTCACCAATGTTTTTTTGCGTACACATATTTTTAAAACGCATTCTCATTCGGTTATACATTTTATCGATTGAATTACAAAGTCGAACTATGAATTCTGATTTCCCCTCGCTTTCACTGAGTTTTTTTCACGCTCTTTCTAATATTTGAATCTTGGACTGGACCTCACATCACACGTTTGGGTGTAGCAATGCAGATATGCTTGTCGAAATCCAGCTTGTATTTCATCTGCACTTTGGGAAGTTAATGCGATGGAAAAACCGCTTAACATTAAAGGAGCCTAAGACGACTAAGAAGCGACAAAGTACCCTTTGCCAAAACAAAGCAACCTTTTGATTTCCAGAAGCCACAGCTACAGCTGCATAGCGAACTGGGGAGATAAGGTGGACTAAGTTTCCTCGGGGCTTTGGTGTGGTTTGCTCATTTCAATTTGAGTACTCAATGCTGAACTTTATTTTCAAATAAATGATGGGTAACCATTTGATTCCGGTATTTCGTGAAATTGGCATCTTTATGTGGGGGAAATTAGGAAACTAAGGCAACATCCTATCCAACGCTGAGCAATAAAATTAAACAGCCATTAATGTAACTCTCACTTTAAGAGACCATGGTGATGGAAAGGCAACAAAGTGGCAAAAACAAGGACGGCAGATTTCACAATTTGAATTAACTCAACTTCCCCGCCCACAGCCGCGATGATATCAAAATTGGCAACGCCAGGTAGTTGACACCATCAACTATAGTGTGTCTGAAACTTTGCTGCACAGTGGTGCAGGAGACTCTTTTTGGGGGCGAAAAGCATGAGATACATCCGAGTTCTAGTATCAGTCAGTCAGTTTGGCTCCTGCATCTTTGGTTAACGCAATTCTGGCTGCAAAGCTCACATTTTCATTGAAGGTCAGAGTCAGAGCCCAGAACCCAGAACCCAGAACCCCTGTTGACATTCCGTCATAGCATTAAAAGTAATTAACATTTTCCCCACTTCAACATCCGCCGTCCTTAGGTTGGAATTCAGTTAAAGTTGCCGGGAGAAAGTCAAAGACTTTTGTGTTGTGCTTCGCCCAAAGGTGTCCGAAATGAAATGCAATTAATTTCGTCCTCCCCCTGTTACCTCAACTGAACTTACAGGGAACGAATTCCGAAAATTAAAGGTCATTATCCGATTTCGGACTCCAGGTTTGCACATTTTATAGTTCTCAGGCATGTAGTTTTGTGTCCTCAAACACAACCGCTTAACGCCTGGGCATCCGATTACGTAATACCGCCAAAGCCTATGAGCCGCCTCTGCCTGCAATCCATCCAATCTAGTCCGGGATTTACTGCTCCCGCCCCCCCAAATCCTTGCCTGACCCTTATACCATCCATATAAACGCGGGCGTGCTTCGTGCCTCACTTTTGAGCAAAAACTAATTAAAAGTTGTGAGACATTTTTTACTTGTTCTTGTTGCGTTTTGTTTTCGATAGCGGCACCTGCCTGAGATTCTGGAAGGGGCTCTGAAACAGTCCTCACAGAAAAAGATACGAAAAACGCGCCCAGAAAGCGAGCTGGATTTTCCGAGCCCAGGACCGAGCACCAATGCATTTTGTTTATTATTTACTGTTTACACCGACACCCAGCTGTACAAGAACTGACACCGACTGTGGGCTCCTTGCTGGGATGCTGGAAACGAAGCGACGGCAGGATACCCCGCAGGTTAGCCAAAGAGATTTAGGAAAAATTCCTAATCCTTTGCAAAAGTATAAAATACATAAGCATTACTATTATCCTTTTTCCAGAATTTTAAATAGTACTCTAATTGCAGCTTGCTTATGTAGGTTGTAACCTTCCTACATAAACTAAACGGTAGCGTACCAAAACCGATTTAACTGCACAAAGTAGCGAGTATGCTTTTAATACCAATCCCGCCCATTTTCATCGGCTTATTGTAAATAAGTTGGCCATTGTTGTTGCCATTTCAGTATCTTAGACTTGCACTTGAAATGAAAGTTGAAGAATACAGAAAGACAACATTGCATTTGCCAGTGTTTTGTAAAGAATAGTAAATACTCTTCCTTCTCGCCTACTTACGCTTGAAATAGAATCTGAGAATGTGTTAGGTATTTAATGTAGGGGTATAAAAAGATACATTCCACTAAAACTCCATTAAAAACTATTTATACTTTATATTATTTATACTTTCCTGTTGACTCTAAAAACTTGTTGGATATTTGAATATTTGTTCTCATAGCTAATTGATCATGGAGTTACTGTACCCAAAAGTTTTACCACAATCACTTGTGGATATGCACGCTTTTTATTTCCGTGCCTCCAACTTTACCCGCAGAAAGAGAGTACTTACAACCGAAACGCAGGTGGCAAATGAAATTGAATATTCTTCCCCTATTTTCTTCGTCATTTCCAGCTAACCACTAAAATAAATAAGCTGTCGCAATGTTTAATCGGTCCGCAAATACTAAACGACAGTCGAGCCGAATCTTTGCATTGCAGATTGGTTTCATAAATGTCGTAGGAACAACAATTCACGGAGGTGCATGAGAATCGAAATCGAAAGCCCGGCAGTTGCACTTGGGGATTGTTTGCCAGGACTTAGCCGAAAAATCATGGAGCAAAAACCATGAAAGATAAAACGTTCTAGAAATGCGGGCAGTCGCAAGCCCAGTTCGCCCTTTGCCATAAAAAATAGCTGGAGCTCAGGCATGCAGCATTATTGGAGACCCAAAAAGGATTTACGTATAGCTTTGGGGTGGATTTGCGTAATGAGTTTCCTGTGCAAATAAACACGCTAAACAGATAAAAGCACGCCGAACGAAGATCTTCCCAAATATATACACAAAAACGCATGAAGGCTAGACCCGAACCCAAAGGAAATGGACCAACATTTTCAACTTTTGCTTTCAATCTGTGATGTATCGGAAAATCGAAAGCTTTACATACGTACATATGTATAAAGGTAAATATGCGAAATATCAGACAGCGAGTCGCCGCTGAAAATACCCTTATCGAGCACACCACATACTCTCTATTTATGTTGAAAATTCCAGGAAGCCATTGTAAAACACACTTAAAAACAACCTTTCAATTGCTGTCGCCATGTCCGAAGCCCGAACGCAAGGGAGAAAAGATAGAGCTGTGCAATAGAATATTTTTGAAAACATTTTTTCAACACATTACCACATAGATATGATTTGTGTGCCTTAAATTTGATGTACTCCCATGAACTCATTCATGGTCAAATAAATATAAATGCGATTTGCTCCTTGCTGAGGAAGTAGATTCAATTTATATTCATCTCTATGCTTATTTTCCTGCATTATTTGTACATTTTCGTCTCAGACACACACATAACCCCTCGTTTTTCGCCCCTCCTAGACATTGATGATTTTTAACTTGTGATGGCTTTTCAGTTTCAATTTGTCGCAAGCAGTGTGGAAGGTACGTACGCATATATATTTATGTTCGAACATTGTACACACAGATAAGGCATAAAAGCGGCTGACACACACACCCCCGCCCCCAAGTTCTAAATAGCAAATAGGTAATTCGGAGGGCTAACACATGTTAGCGGGCCAACAAAATAATTGACAAATTGTACATTTGCACCTCACTTTACAGATTGATTGCCGTGAATCGGTCCTCCTTTCTCCGCCCCTTCCAAACCTTTAAAATAACATTTTCGCGCGGCCAGACGGCGAGACATTGCCACGGAAGTCACTTAATTTCAGTTCATTTTCCGCGCTCACAATTCATATCCGCTTGGGTTTTAGGATTTCACAGTTGTCGTAGGACATCGTGTCTGGGTGCGCACAGATTGTTTCAAAGGGAAATGAGGTATGGCAACATGGCGATTCCAACTCGGCATGTTGCACACGTAAGCTGCCATTCGAAATATCCGCAAAGCAGGAGCAAAAAATTGAATCCGGCCAGAACGGCATGGTGCGGGGGATAAACACTTAGGGTCAGATGACCTGGACCGATTCCAATTACAATTTTCAGGGGCAAGGCAGACACGAGTGTGAAATTGGTTGTCTTGGCTGCAAACCGCGGTCCCGAACGATTTTATTTGCCAGATATTTACATTAATGTGCAGCCACATCTCGCCCGAGCATGCCAGACACTTAACTTAAGCTGTTGCCGCTCCCAGGGACGTATGAATATATGAATGCATACAATACAGCGGATACAGGGACACATGCCTCCTAGATACACACGTGTGGGCTTTGGTATGGAGTACTTTCCCGCAGATATTGTTGCTAAACAGCAGTCGAAGTAGCAACTATGATATACGGAATGCTGCCCGCCGAAACCAAATGAAAACACAAATTACTTCCACACATTGGCACGATCCCACTTACAATGCTAACCCTATTAGGCGGAACCGAGGCCAAATTCAGGACTTTAGTTTACCACTAAAAAAAAAACGGAAATCCACTTGCATATATAGGTACTGTGCTTTTAAGAGCACTGTGTAGCACATTATTGCATTCCCATCGGAATCCTAGTAATATGGGTTCCAAAATAAGAAGTTTAGAAGGCTTCTTGAGTTCACCTTTGAAGACAAAAAGAAATGCTATAAAATAAATTCTTAATTACTGTCAAAAATGTTAGGTAGCACGCTTTTAAGAGCATTACGGCCAATATAGCCCCGTTGTCGAATAGAAAAAACAATCCATAGCACATTATTGCATTAAAATAGGAATCTTAATATCAATGGGTTCCAAAATGATTCATTTACAAGGTTACCTAATCCATACTTGAGGATAAAGGCCAGTTCTATCAAAATATTGAGTGATTATCCGTCAAATTGGTAATTACCAAGTATAGTATAAAACAAATATTTTCTCAAGAGATTCAATGTCTTATTTACATATTTTAACTTTAAATACACTTTCAAACTGTGTGTTAAGATCCCAAACGTATGTCTACGTAGGGCAGAGGCTTAAAGAGCTTCGATATCGGCTTAAGCTTAAGATACGGGATACAAGTTATGTATCTACATGCAGCCCAGCCGTGCTACAGCGGGCTCAAGTTAAAATGAAATCTGGCAGGCAATTAAGAGGGCGGAATTGTTAAATTATTGCAACTTTATGCCGTGGGAAGGCCGCTCTTCGCTCTTCTTCTCTCCGCACTGCACCGCCTGTATATTGCCCAACGTGCACCCAAACAGCACGTCTGCCGCTCAAGTTAATGAGATGTTAAAATGGAATCTCCTCAACGTTTTCATTGTGTACTTTTTAGCTTGCTTCTCGGCACTCGGCGCTCGGTGCTTGGCGCTTCTCCATCTAGCTGTGTTAGCTGTTTGCCAACAACACAACGCCCAAGCCAAAGCCAACGCCAACGCCAAAGCCGAAACCCAGCCAACTCCTTTAGCATGTTTGCCTTTACTTTTTGCCGAGTTGTAACGTCAACTGCTACTGGATGTCCTTTGCAGTAGTTGTTGCTGCTGCTGCTGCTGCCCTTGCCCCTGCCGTTTTAAATATTGCGGCATGGCTGTTATTGCCGCCGCTGACGGCACCGGCACCTGCACCCGTGGTACAGCAGTCGCCTAATGACGAGGCATTATTAATATGCGTGAAAGATAAGGCCACGCGGAAACCGGAGCGCAATCCCAATAAAAATTTGGCAGACGAAAAACTCGGCACTCGGTATGGGAAACCATTATAATCGCGTTTACCGCATTATCACAAAGTTAAGCCGAATCGGCGCGGCTATTTTGCCTGTTTGCCGGACCTCTGGCGAGACACACACAGTGAGCTCGCATTAGAAATTTGCTAGACAAAAACTTTCGGCACTTGATATAAGAAACGCGACTAAATTGTGTTTACATTATTTTCCCAAAGTTAAGCCGAATCGATGCTGAAATTTTCTAGGATTTCTGCCGAACTTCTGCCGACACACAGTGTGTAAGCTCCCAATAAGAATTTGCTAGATGGTAAGCTATTTTCCTAGTATTCTCGGGCCTCGGATATTCTAGCTCGTATTCTCGGGCTTCTGCCGGAGCTCTGCCGTCACACACACGCCAGCCACGGCTCTTTTTCATTGGCAAGACATGCTCGGCGTATCATATTTGTATGTTAATGTTAGGTGACAGTTTCCTAATCAGAGAACCGCCAATTGGAGACGATTCGACGAAGCCTGCTTGGGCTGTTATTGCCGGGCGATGTTTTTTATATATCTACTGTGTACACGCAATCATGCATCCATTCGACAAACGACAACTTTAATCCTTTGGAAAATTGTTGTGACATCGCATCGCAGTTTCGTTGTCCTGCTCCCGACTGAACTGAAGAAGAGCGGCCGTCCTGCCCTGCTTGTGTCAACAATATCAAAGGCTCCTCATGCACTCCCTGCAGCTTTGACACAGACTGATTGCCTTCTGTGCCTCGGCTGGCGTTCTGCTCTGGCCTTTCGCTTCTCCTTCTCCTTCTCCTTCTGCTTCTGCTGCTGCTCCGGCCCACCCGGTTATCTTCTGCCCACCTGCGCACCTGTATAAATATGCGAAAAATCTCCGACACGGCACGGCACGGCACAGCACGGCAATACTACCCATGGCCAATTGTTCTATTGTCATCATGGTGGGGCAACTTGTTGGCGTTAACACCTTTGTAGCAGCAACACGCAAAAGGCGTCAAGCACTGCCGACTACTACCGTCCCAACGTCCCACGGAACCCACTCTATAAACACGAATGCATATTCGGTTTAATGTACATACTTATGGGACGGACAGACCCAGGTATACCAAATCAAAATGACCAAAATATTCACTGTTTTACAACAGGTGAGTAAGTTGCGATCACTTTGAAATTCAAAAAACGTTTTCCCAGAAAGAAGGACTCCAAAACTGGTAGATATAGCCGAAGATTCCATTCTATCTTAATTACTTTTAAGCGCAAAAACTGCACGTAATCAGGACGAACGGAGAGCGCTTTGTTACGAAACTTATATCTCTGGGCAAAATTCCAATTAACCTGACGAAAATAATTTCCCTGACTTAATGCCGCTGGTCTGCGTAAGGTATAAATTAAGTGCGCCCACAGCTAAGAGCCAAGGAGCACAGATAAAGAAAATTAAAAACCACGTCCAGTGTGCCAACAATATGTCTGGATAGGGTCGCAATCTGCCGCAACCTGCAGTGCGACCTGGCGCAGCCATTTGTTAGTCTGCGGCGACCACAAAATGTTTCTTAAACTCACCAAAGTCAAATCATAATTAATTCTGCGCTCCATATCCCTAGTTCTGCATCGTGGCCATAAAAACGCGCTCAATTCATTAGATTCTAGCACTTAATTGGGTGCGTCTAGGTGATATTTCCTGTTTGTTCGCCTGAAAAAAAAAACTTTAATCAGAGGAGAGGACAAAGCTTTTGAAAGTCTCTAGTGATCTCTACAAAACATATATCTCTGAATCTATATTTTACATAGGGAAGAGGATATTTGGGACAGCCCATATTCTAAGATTTTTTGTTCTACGGCGGTTGTTTTCCCTTATTATGCATATTTTATTACACAAGGGCGCTTAGAACAGCCTCTAGGGTATTGTTATTAAACTCCTTATACCTCGTTAAAAGTAAGAATGTAAGTTTAAAGTATTCCTGCGATTAGGCATGCAGGTTCTGGGGATTCTTGCGCAGATTCTTGAAGATTTTGTAAATGTGAAAAGGGCAGTTAGTTTGGATTATCAATATCTCAAATCCTTTAATTATAATATGCTCTTTAAACGCATCACAAGCTAAGTGTAAGAAAATAAATTGGGTATGGGCAGCCCGATTTTTTAACACTGCCCCGTAAATGGTAAATGAAGCGTTTTCAGGGAATGTATGCAAAGCTGTTTCCGTTTTATAGTTATAGCTGTGGCTTAATGTGCTTCTGTTGCTGTTGCTGTTTCTGTTTCGATTTCACTGACCGTGCCATCCGCGCTTTTAAATTTTGTTACCCGGATGGCCACAAACGCATATTGACGACACAGACGGGGCAATGTCGCATTCGCAGTCGCAGACCCACTACCACGACCAAAACACAACAGAACAGCACAGCACAGAGCAGCACAGAGCCGAGCCGAGCGGACGGCGTGGAACTGAACTGAAAGCACTTATACTATGGACAATTTTTATTGTCATGTGCTGGGTCCATTGATTCCATTTCCATCGCATGGCCGTGTGTCTCCTCTCCGCCGGCTGCCATGATTATGTACTAATAAAAAGGTAAAAATGCCTCAATTTCGTTTTTTGTAGGCGAGTCAGCCAACCGATTGTGGATGATTGTGGATGTCAGGGAACTACTGCGGCTGTTGCTGCCACTGGTACAGGTTTTGGTACAGAAATACGTGGATACGTGGGCTTGGCCTCCGATTTTTTGGCTTCGTACTCCAGCTACTGCTGCCTAGAATTGCATAAAAAAGAAAATAAAGCGAGGTTCGGGAGTATCTGGGTTTATCTGATAATCTCGTCACCTATTCGTCGGGAACCCAAGTGGTTTACAATGCATTTCGTCTTGTTGTATTTAAGATATTATTTATATATCTTTGCTTATCTCAAATCTTTTCACCTATGTATCTGTCGCAAATCCGTTTCAATGTTCTATCACCGATTGGAGCACACCTAATGGTAGTCTTTTTTTTAACTATAGTTCACAGCTTCTTTATTTATTAAGATATAGTTAAAGCCTTTTTTTGATTGGACCAAGCTGAATATGTTACATAGAACGGGGCGCTACCTGACCATCTGACCAAAAACAGAGATCCACATCGATTGAGTCGCCAGCAGCAAGAGAGCTAGAAAAGATTTATGTCGTCTACGCCGTTCGTTACCCGTTTTCAGTTTCACCATCCATTGGACGAGTTGTCTGGTGCATTGAAAATACGCAAAAAAGGAAGAAAATGATGAATTTCCATACTATACCTATACCTGCACCTATACCTATACCTCGACCTATACCTCTACCTATAGTCTACGTGCCCGTTTCAAATGGCCTGGTGCTGGTGCTGGTGCCGGTGCCGCTGCTCACCCTCGCCGATCCCGATCCGGCTGCCTTCCGTTCTGACCATCCAGTCAGCCAGCCAACCATCCAGCCATCCAGCCATCCGATGGCTCTGACAGCACTAGCAACACCAACAGCAACAGTTCAAAGGTGCGCTCTCCCGACGTCGAGCTTCGAGCATCGTCATGCCCCAGCGCAGCCAAATCCCCGGCAGCACGACGAGCGGCTCGTGTCACTGATTTCGCCGACAACGATGACGACGCCACGACGACTACGACGAAGGCTCCCATGGAGCTGGAGCCGGAGCTGGAGATGGAGCTGGCAATGGGTGGCTCCATGGGGTGGACGAAGAGTGATGCTGCTGATGCGGAGCAGCGGTGCAATGCCATTGTGTTGTGGATACGTTGCGTCGCCTTTCTCCACCACCACCCCACCATCTCGCACCTCCACTCCCCCTGTGGATGTACACCGTACACCGTACACCGTACACCACCCACCACCCACCACCCACCACCCAAACCCCTGCAAAGCACACACACAACCACACCGCACACGTACTCAATGCATGAGCCCTCACACACACGGTATACGTATACGTACACGTACACCAGGCTTCTGTGTATACAACAAGCCCTTGTTTCGCCCACTGGAATTGGGGGTTGAAAAAGCATAGCACAGCATAGCATCGCACTGGCCTTTCTCTTGCCCTGCAAAAAGTTTTCATTTTGAACGAGAATCAGTTGTGGGTTCATTCGATTCGGGACGTTCGAGGCGGAAGTACTTAGATGCCAACGCGCTTGGCCTACAAAAATATTTATTACGCCTGAAGTTCGCGTGAGGCGTACGGAGTTTTTTTCCTGTTGCTCATACTCAACAACAAACAAAATGTTGCTTAATTTTTTTGTTTAGTGAAACACTCCTTAACTACTTAAGGTGTACATTTTCTCCTATATACATACATATGGGAAACAGTCGATGTGCAAATGTAAGTTAATTTAACCAAATAATATTAGGAACATTCGCAACGCCAGCTGTTCGGCAAGCGAGCAATTGTGCGGACGGAAAGTAGTCAACAAACACAAATCTTATATTATTTGCCCGAAGGACTTGTAAACTATAAACTATGTTTTCACCGGTAAGAAAATCATTCAAAAAATATAAAAAACACCCGAATGTTGCTTAGGAAAGCTGGGTTTTTTAAATTTCCAATAGACATTTTGTGGCTAAGCTAAGACTATAAAACAAATGGTAACAGGTGTCTGAATCAACTTATATTTTTATTTGGGTTTATATCGGTCCTCTTCTCTGCTGAATTTGTCAATGGCCTGTGTAACAGGTGGGAAAAGCCCCTGTGATCTTATGAGCTATACGTAAATCCGTTCCAGCCTCCAGTAGGCATCTTTAAATCTGTTAAAAACCAGACGTATCTTTGTGACTAGTCCAAACTAACTTACTACTAATAGTGTGCGACTTGTAAAGTTATCATAAAATGGTTCTTGGCTGTTAAATAATAAACGGTGTTTCTTCTTAGTCCGTTTCTTAACTAAAACTTTATTTAGTTGGTTTCAAAAAAAAGTTACTGATAATAGAAAATATGTAGTCCAGGCAAGGCAAGTAACTTTATTGAAGTTATTGAAATACCACATATATGGAAAATACAAGATCTATCATTGTGACTAGTCTGGACCTACTTATAATATATAACTAATACACTTCAGACTTGAATAAAATCCCTATAACAAATGCCCAAATCAAACACAAATATAGTCATTGCATAAAAAGCTGTTAGCACTAGGTCCATATTTGTTGTCTCATCTATATAAACATACATATATAGTATACATATGATCAAGCAGTCAGGCGGTGCTTTTTGAATGAACACAATAAGCAGGCACTCAAATGTTACCACTCTTGGACTTTATGGGCTCGTTCTTGCCATTGAAGCCCAATTACGGCGCGTTCGGTTCGGTCGCCAGGTCGCCGGGTCGCCGGGCAGTCAGTAAACCAACCAACCAAGCAGTCAGTCAGCCCAACAGCCCAACAGCCAAACAGCTAAACAGCCATCCGGCCATCGAAGTATATCTTTGTCCACGGTCATGGTCTATTGCCTTCGCAGTGCTCTTGGACCACATTGAAATTGCAACCATGGGCCATCGCTCGGGCGACTACAAAAAGTTATTGTGTGCGGCAAACATGTAAGCGAGATCGGGGATGGGTTACACTTAAATGTGACTTTGTACCGTTCCTATTCAATCTAGTCTCTATTTCACCCTTTGAGACTACACCTCTCCTCTGACCTGGAAGACGGCGAATAACTTTTTATACATTTTAGTAATGGTTTCATTTAATCTGCAAAACTCAATCCCCCTGTGCCCCTTAAGCAATAATCTCTTGGAGTTATACAAGTTGTGTCCCCCCTGGCTTTTAGAACCTCTGTAGATTTTGTAATTTAACATTTTGAATATCCTCTAGAGGGACTTAATATCCCTTGAAACAAAAGACACAACTTTTATAATCTACAAATGCATATAGTAAATTTGTTGTTGTTAAGCAAGTTAAAATATTTAATATAGCACTGGGAAAATCGGAAATGCCACGCGTTAGAAGCGATTGACTTAAAATTGTATGCAGAAACGACGTAATACATTTTAAAAACACGCATACTCCTTTAGTGAATATTCCTTCTTTCCAATCTGCGAAGATCTTTCTGAAAAATACAGTCAAAGCCCATATTATTAACAATTTCGAATGAATTTCGACCAGAGCTTTAAGAGGCTTGGTCCTCAATGGACAGGGGAACCAGGGAGAGTCTATAAACAGAACAAAACTTATTTTAGGACATTTTCGACTGTCAACGCGCCAGCCAACTTGGCTGTCGAAACAAAGGCGAGTGATAAATTCTCAAACAGATGACGTCGGCAGTAGACGGTCGGCAGCACCGGAAATGTGCGTGTTACAATACCACACTCAACGCAAACACATGCTCGAACATTCGTATGATACTACAAAGTGACTGTTCCTGTGACTGCGACTGTGACAGTACACGTTACGTTTGTCGTTTGTCGCTTGTCGACTTCCGCTTCATTGGCTGGTGTGCGTAAGTGTTTGCCACAACAAAGAGGTTTCACAACATCCGCACTCACTTCCGTTGCCAGTTCCACCGCCACTGTTGACGCCACTGCACGGTGCAAAGCAGCAAAAACAAAAAATTATAATATAAAATTAAGTACAATAAACTTTCCGCAGTTATACCCTTGTTGCGTATGTTTGCTGCAAAAGTTTGAGTAGCTGGGTGTCGAATGATGCATTGTACTGGTGCCGTTCCTCCTGCCGCGCATCCTATAACTTTTTACACAAGAACTGCGGGTGTTATGTGGAGAACCACAGCCATCGATCCATATAAAGGCCTAAGTAGTCCTTGTGCAATTATATTATGTTTGTTCCTATGTCATTATCTTAAATCGCAAAAACTGACTATATAGGGATCTCATTCACAGTAAAAATACGAGTATTTCATTTGCTCTTATATCACGTTCTTAAATAACAGAAACTCAGCTCATCTAAGCGAATTATGATCTTATTTTGATGTATAAATACAAATATAACAACTGTTCTTTAATCGTATTCGTAAATCACAAAAATCTCATACAGATGCTGTGGGGTTAAGGGCAATCAGTTGCTAAAAATAGCAGCCGCAAGCGGTGTTATTCGTTTTGCCAATTAAACCAACTTTGGTAGACGATGCACCGGTGCGTTCGTCTCGGTTTTAATATAATTAGGCACTGGAAATTCTATTATGCTATTATTGTATCGGAAACAACAAAATACTCGTGTGGCTTGCCGACTGCAACACCCACGTTGTGCTGACTTTGTGTCCAATAATTCGATTTTGCCACTTTTTACCGAGAGGAGACCAGCGATCCATAGAGCGACCAGGCCACCCTTTGATAGCACTTTGCGTGCATTAGATCCAAAGTGGCTGGTTGCAAACTTTATTATTGTAGCTGAGTACCCGTACCCTTACCCATACCCATACCTATGCCCAGGCATAGCATTCACGCACTTAAATGGAATATGCATTCGAACACACATCTGTACATTCATTCAGACCAATTTGCACTACTGCCTTTATAAAGTACTCGCTCATTTCGAACGCTATCAAAACTAGACACAGCACACCACAGCACAGTATAAATAAGAATGAGTATAAAACAACACAAGCTGAGGACAGTCAGACAGCTTCACACCGTCAAATAAGATGGTTTTTTATTTCTCGTTTTCAGAAGCCTTAAGCACTGCGTTTGCGACTTGATGAATCTGTTTAGGGGGTTGATTTGGGTTAAAATAGGCATATCAAGACTTTTTCTTCACTTGCAAAGCACGCAAGTGGAGCCCCCTAGCAGGAGTGCTCAAAACTGGAATAAAGATGTCGTCACTTTGCAAAATTGGATATTACCACGTTCTGACACGGCTATAACGCCAGTTCCGAGCACACACATGCATATTTCATATCGCCAATAGGCAGAATCCAAGAAAACAAGCCACTTTTCACAAGCTCCCGGGTAAATGTGTTTATGTGCCTTTTGCTCTGCAGAACTGTCATCAAGAGAACGACAAGGCAAATACCCCGAAACCAAATGTCCTCTTCTCCCAACTTCGTTTTGGAGTTGGGTGGTGAGCTCGAGTTCTGTGGCGTGTTACCATTCCAGTTGCTCAATGTAGGCTCCCTTGTTCCTCGATTAATTGTGAAATTACTAGTGGCAAATACAGCTTAACATTTTAAGACACTGCTAGGGATCTGCCTTCATATATGGTTTAAGCTGCGTGGATAGGAAGGAGGTTACTCCAATAACAGTGGTTTGAGCAAAGAAATGATTTTGATTTTGCTTCTTTACTTTATTTTTCACAAGAGTCCGCGGAGGATTGCGATTACTAATAGCAAGTGAGCCAAATTAATCCAATAACATATATTGGCATTTTGAGGTAGTTGCGGTTTAGAGATCTCAGTCGAAAGATCATCTAGATGATCCATTGCGGCTATAGATACACTTGAACAGTTCCGGCTAATGGAAGCCACGAGACTGATCGACTCCGAGTTAGAAACTGATGTATCATCGCGGAAAACAACGTATTTAGATTGATTAGAATTCGGTTCGAGGACCCGACTTCGTGGCTCCGGCAAGTTACCCTCCGAACGTACTCTCCACAGCTGTGGTTCCGAACTGTCCAACTGCCTTGAGTGGCGCAGGTCATCGAGGGAGCGGGTTCGGCGGTTTGAAACTGGATTTTGCCCATTTTGCAACGTGGCATTCGAAGGTGCATGTGCGTGGAAAATCTCGCAGCTCTCCTGGGTATTTCGCCCTGCTACTAGTATGCCTCTGAATTGATCCATTGACAAAGTCTGAATAGTGCGGATTAGCTCGTTCATTGAAGGGTTCGTTAAATAAACGCCATCGGATTTATTAGCGCTTCCATCCTCACCCGACGGTAATAGAACTTTATCACAAGCTACATATCTGTTGCCACTTTCGTCGGTTTCATCATCGGCGATACGAAGTGTTGGCTCTCCCACATTATCCTCTCGCCTTAATAATCTGTTTTTGGCCACTTTTACAAAAGCACGACAGCCTCTAATAATATTGAGATGCTTATTTGGGACATGTTTATATAATGTTTATTTTGGACTTACAATTGCATCCACATAATACAGGATTTATTTAAGTTACGCCCAAGAGAAACGCTCTAATGAAGGAAATTAAGGGTTGTGTGTGAGTGTTGTAGTTTCGTGGCACTTTACAAACTAATAGACTTTTATTTCTGGGTAAACTATGTTGGTCAAAACATTCCACTTTTCCACAAAAATAAAATGTGAGAAAGATCCCCCGTGGACTGCCTAAAACAACTCCCACCACACGCTATCTCTGAATGACTAAACGGTGACGTTTTTAAACCTATTTAAATGTTGCGTACTAGAGAATTTTCTTAAGAGGTGAAGCCAAAACGTTGTGTTCAGTGTAGCCTATGTTGCCTCCTGTTCCTTTTTGGCCCAGAGGATGGCTGGATGAACTGTCTGCATTTTATAAGCAATATACACACACAAGCATGGCCGCCACGCTGCCGGCTTAAGTGCCTCCCCTCGCACTGTGCGCATTTCCGTTGAAAGTAAATTAAATTTTATTTGCTTTTAAGTGAATTATTTACTTTCTTGTTTGTCGGCGCTTTACAACAGGGCACCAGAACAGCATCTCAACATTTTTCAATATTTCACACTTACAGTGCATTGTAATACATTGGAGTAAATATAGCCACTCTCCGCACAAACCCACTTCTTAAAAATAATTATATCCATTAGAAACTTAACATCCATAGAAAATAGTCTATAGTTATCACCGAAATGAATTATACAATTTTATCACATATTTTCAGAATGGGTACCCTGCCGAAAGCCATAAAAAGCCGAAGCACTGGTTGAATAATAAAGGTATACGATACTCCTCAAAAGTGATTTTAAAATTATAAAACGGAAATAAAAATCCTCACTGAAGTCGGGTTTCGTTAACAGCGGGCTGTTACACTCTTTTCAACGAGTTCGTTGTCGACGAAACCTGCATGCTGTGTGGAAAATCAACGCTACGATATCTACGTAAACACTACTCATTGAGTTGTTGGGATATTCATAAAACTTAAGAAGTGTAATGACATTTTTACTGGTAACTTAAAACATTACTTACCAGACTTTAAATGAAGTAGGAGACGCTTACTCGCACAACGATCAGCTGCTCTGATAACTTGCTGTGGTCCAGTGGAATATGTACCCTCGGCAACAGTGGTTTCAACGATTTTATCCATGTTTCTCAGGACTGGAGCTGCACCGTGGAATGTGAAAAGTTTAACCGCCTCGAACCGAGAAGTATCTGAAATTGGGGTTTAGGGAGTCAGTGATTCATATGTTATTTTAATACAAGGTAATAATAATATGATTTAAACCTAAAAAAAATTATATTTAAAAAATAATAAAGAACTAAACGGAGAAAAAAATCTATTTAAAATGAATTTTCTTGAAATTTGCCTTTTTCATACGTAAATAAGGTTAATCAATTTACATCTAGCCTGTAAGAACTATAAAATATGATATTAAAAAATAAAACAAATTAAGTATTAATTAAAGGCTTAGACAAAAAGATACGACGATGGAAAGTGTCCCGAAATATTCAGCTTAAAACTTAATGAAAAAGAGTCAGTTTTATGCTGCTATTCTAAATACGGAAAGTTGTAAAAAAACAACCTAAGAATTCAAAACTAATTTAATTAAAAGAGATTTATGATTTCTTTTCCCTCTGTTTTGTAGAAAATGTCCCAATGCGTCCAGGATCCAAAAGTAAGCCGGCCGTAGTCCGAGGTAAATGTCAATATAATTAGCAAGTGAACGCTGTAGTCGAATTCCTCGACTATTAGGTACCCGATACTCCACTGACCAACTCCAAAATAAATATAAATAAATATAAAGTACAGGCAAAGAAACATCGATGTCTCGTTTGTATTTACTGATGCACCCCGATGTAGTACAATTGAGGCGCGCGAGAATCCCTAAAATCTAAATGCTTAGTCCCAACATTCAAGTGATTCGAATTGACAATACATTTTAGGTGCCGTTTGAATTCTAATAATAAAAGTGTATGAGCAAAAGTTTTGGGCAGTTTTAGGGCGTGACACTGCTAGGGAAGCTAAGAAAGTTAAATCTTAGATCGCAGTTTTCTAGCTCCGAGATTACAGAGTTCACACGGACAGACGGACGAAGCTAGATCCACTCGTCTAGTGATGCTAATATACTTTATAGGGTCGGAAACTTCTCCTTCACTGTGTTGAACTGTGTAGCCTCTGCGAGGGTGTAGCAACAACATTTGTGACTGGTATTAGGTAGCATCTAAAAAAGTAGTAGTTCCATCCATCCAACCTCAATTCTAACAGACAGGTCTGGTAATATCCGACTCGTATAATCTACAGATTGCTAGCTTTTTCCATTTCGTAAATAATAAAATCGCTTACAGAGTTTTGTACTCTATATATTATTGGTAATTTATTTAATTTTCATTTACATTAGTTGGAGACCGAACGATTTATGTAATTATTCATAGGCTTATAAGGTTTAAATTTCGGCTTTAATGACGTGGGGATCATTTTGTTGGCTGACAGTCGATTATAAAAGAAAAGGCCATCGTAAAATCTATTTTAAAATGTTTAAGGTATTAATACATTTGTTTTTACCGACTTAAGTGTTTTAAGGTAGCCGTTAACAATGTTGTTGTTCGCTATTACTCTATTTAAATCGTCTGGATATTTGCACTAAATTTTGATCAAGAACAAAGTATTACGTATAAGAGTGTAGTTCTATATATTAAGCTAGGCATATACTGATTTCCTAGTACACACGGCTTGGTTTTAAAACTAAAGAAGCAATGCTATATTTTGGATGATTCTCAAACCCACTTGTCCTTCAAAATCACAAATTTTGAGGAAACAATACAGCATTTAATGCTTAAAAAAATGTCTTAAGATTGACGTAAAATAAACTGCAATTTAGCATAATTAATCATTCTCCGACTAGTTTGTTACTTCTTTGGTATTTTAAAGATTCCACATCCTAACGTTCTTGTTGAAATATGGATTAGCGAAGTTAGTGTACGTAGTGTAAACCTAATTTTTGATTAAAGTTTGTTCTGTTTATTTGGATATAAAGTGGTTTTTAATCAGTTTTTATCTTTTGGGTATTTGCACTAATTTTTTATGAAGAACCAAGTTATAAAAGGTTCCAAAACTAAAGAAGAGATGCGATATTTGGATGTCTGCACTTGTGTATGACTCGTACTTTTTTGTTCTTTAAAATTAAAAACTTCGGTGGAATCAAAAAGGATTCAATAAAAGAAATGTTAGCTTTGCGCACAAATCAAAGTCAATTTTAAATGACTTTTCATTTTTCGATTATATTGTTTATTCCTTTGATATTTCATTGATTTGTTATGGAAACTGCCTTGATGAAATATGGATAAGCAAAGTTCAAGTGTATTTCTGTACGTGTAAACCTAGTTATGTATTTCAAGTGTGTTCTGTATATTTAAGTATTACATTTTTTGTCTTTTATATCGTTTGTAGTCAGAATAATAAGTTAATAATGAGTAAGTACATGTACTATGATCTCAGAGATAGTACTTGGAGATGCCGTGAATTGTTTTAACATAAATGAAAGAAGATCTTGTTTTTCATTATGTGCATCCATTCTCTGGTCGGCACTAAGTTGTGCCAGTTGTGTCTTAGATAATTCATTGGTTATAGTCTTTCAACATTTAAAAACTACAAATTAAAAGTAAGTGTTCACCTTCGATGTTGCCCATGTTTAGACTCTAGAGAATATAAGTTAACCCAAGTTTGACATAAGGTGTCTTAAATATTCATACTTTGCAAACGGCGTAATTGTCCTATGCGACTAATCCTTTTGCTACTCTTTGAATTGCTGACATACAGTAGTATGTGGTACTTGGTTAATAAGTTTATCATCCTGCTGTATGATTCTGATAACATTTCCTCTCCCCGCTTTGGTCTACGACATCATAGTGGTACGGGTCTTAACGCATCTTCTTATCACTGTTTTAACGGGTTACAATACAGCCCGGTGTTTTTATAAGCATCTAATTATGAATGTTTGCAGGACTACATTTTTGCCCGGAAGAAAGAGAAATACTTTCCAAAAGTTTTGCACCTTGAGCAACCTTTTGCTTTGTATACTTCTAATTCATTAAATTGTAAGTCAAGCTGGCAAGAACAATATACACTTAAAACTGTGATATTTCTTTTTCCTTGTCGCAAACAGTTTTCAATCATATATTTTGAAACAATGTGTATACGAATCGTTAGGCATATAACTTAGTATGTGAAGAATCTAGATCTAAGCCATTCCATAACAAGAGTAGATTACTCGTTTAATGATTAGTTGTAAATATTTATCTTCCCCAAAATAATTCAAAAAAAAATTCTCATAGCTTTTTTCTTAATCAAGTATTTCAATAAGTATAGACTTTTATTAGCTGGGTCTTGAATATACCGACCATCTAACCTACATATTTATGATTTCAGTTTAAAATATTTTCCAGTATATTTTTGTTCTCAGGTTTTCTGTACTTTGTTCTTTTATAGCAATTATAGTTAGTTGACTGAAATTAATCTATTTATGCTTGCATCATAGAGCCTATTGTTTCGCATAGCAATTAAAAATGATATCTGAGGAATCCCAATGTTTTACCCACCTTGTCATACGTATTAATATATATTGTAAAATTTCTTATTTGAAAATCTAATGGAGACAAGCATTGAGCATGTCATTAAAAATTTTTGTTTTCCTATATAGTCATTGATTATTATCTGCTGCTGCTTATCATAGAATATTTAAGAATGGATAAAATGCAGCTATGCTGGAAGTACTAGTAAAATTTAGTATCACAGTATTTTATATAAGATCAACTTTTGTTTATCCATCATATGCGGTATTTTTTGCAAATATTACTTAGGTCAATTATATCGTCAGATTAGAACGGTATACATTATTATCTAATCAAGTAATGGAGAAAATCTCACAAGTTCTGTTTTCCTTTTACGATAACGGCGAAAAAAAAACTATAAGGAAACATAATTTAGAATTTTTTTCTTATCGACAAAACTTAAAAATACTAATGATATTGGAAATAATAGACAACGTTAACTAAGATTATGCATTTCAATGTGTAAGGCCCTGTGCTTTTAGTTTTATATTCGTATGTGCTAATCTTGCTTTTAAATTGGCAGAGCTTATTTTGTGCAGAAATTAGAGAAAATTAATCCTAATCAGCCCTTGAGAAAAATATATTTGTAAATATTAAAACAAATGGCAAGTTTCAGATTACATTTTCAATGAAGGTCACAACCACATAGATTGGTTGCAAAGAGGAATTTCAACAAACAGGAAATATTCGACAAAATAAACAAAATAAATTAGGAAATAAAATAAAAAAAATGTTCTATTCTAATTCGTATTAACGTTAACTACATTTTTAGTCTTTGTTATTCAACAATTTAGCATAGAAGAGATAGCCAAATTCACGAAAAATGGGAAAAAAATTAACTAAGTTTTAAAATAAATTAAATTAAAAAGTAATGCTTTAAGTTGCTGCACTAAATAAGCTATTTTATGCTAATAAAAAAGAAAATCGTAAACTTTTTTGGTGCTAAGTCGATTCAGTAAGATTACAACTGGGTCCACGAAATAAGCTGTTCTTCTCTAACGCTTGCAGTCCTTTTCTTTTTCGTGATTTATGCAACTTCGACGTAATACTTATTTTACATGAGTGAATTTTAGAAGGTCCTTTATAAATCGAACCATTTCCATGTACAATTCAAAAGAAAAGCCAAATCGACTCATATTGAATTCGAAAACTTCAGGTCACGAGGGAAGAGCAATTTAGCATGTTTGTTGGCCATTTACAACTGCCATTTTTAATTGAACGAACAACCAGAAATAAGACAACTGGAAGAAATCAGGAAGAAGTTAGAAATAGAGAAATCATTATGATGTACAAATGACCACAACTAATACAATGCATGTTCACATTATAGAAAATGGCATTACAAGCTTCATTATTAGACTTAGGTAGTTAAAGTGTCTTTATCATGCTATTAAATTTGTAGCTAATCTATTTATAACCGTTTTTTATTTGCATGTTATTTATTTAAACTAATATTGTAATTTAAAAAAATCTACATAATTGATAAAACGTTTTGTATTTAAAGTTTTTCAACCAAGAACACAGTTTTATTCATTGAAAGTCGATGAAAGCTTAGGTGTATATACGATCTGAAGAAAAATACTTGGAAATAATAAGGGTTCGCCTAAAGTTTACGTTATGCTTATATTAAGCGTGAGTTTATTATAATTATTATGTCGTTGCAAATAACATTACTTAACAAAATACATTGCTTAATCGATAACAGAACCAATTCTAGATTTCTGTTTGGGCTATTGTTATTTATAGATTTTACTTGTTCGTTTTTTGTATTTATACCCTTGCAGATGGTAGAACTTGTTGTGATTCCTTTGCAGGAAAGACGGACTGACAAAAGGAAAGCTTCCAAAATAATAAATTTTTTTATAATGTTTTGGAATTTTGAGTTAATTTTGATCAACTTAGAATACTTTATCAAAATATGACAAAGTAAATTGAAAGGAAAATTAATTATAATAATTAGGAACAATGTTAGAGCTTCGTTGATGTTGATCATTTTTTTTTGTCCGCTGGGATATACTTTTTTTTAATGTTTCCAAATTCTTCTAGCATTGACTATTTTTTACCCGTTACTCGTAGATTAAAAGGGTATACTAGATTCGCCAGAAAGTATGCAACAGGTAAAAGGAAACTTCTCCAAGCCCATAAAGTATAAATATAGCCCAGTCGATCTAGCCATGTCCGTCAGTCTCTCCGTCCGTCCGTATAAACGCTGAGATCTCAAAAACTATAAAAGCTAGAATACTCAGACTGGGGATGCAGATTTCTGGGCTTCCTACGCAGCGCAAGTTTGTATTGGCGGGGTACCACGCCCAATCAAATGTATTTGTTTCATTAAAACCTTTCGAATGATCTAAAAAAAATGTTTGCCCCGCCCGCTATAACGCTCCCAAAACATAACATATACCGAAATATCCGGTAGATGGCGCTTTACAAAATTCCTTTGCTGTTTATCTATCTCCATTTTCATTTTGCTCCCTCAAGCTGAGTAACGGGTATCTGATAGTCGAGGCACCCGACTATAGCGTTTTTCGTTGTTTAAAACTGCAAGGGTATATAAACTTCGGCCTGCCGAAGTTGACTTCCTTTCTTGTTATTAACTGTCTTGTAACAATATTTTTCCCCATATTTTTCTTAAACATGGACACAGAGAAAACTTAAACAACCCAACTCACTTGAAAATTAGAACATTGTGGTTGAGGCGATATCTTTTTATCTTAAGTCAAATAACAAAACGAGTGGTAAACTTAGACGAGAAAAAAATTGCTTTAGCCAATTTAAAAATTAATTGATTCAAAAAAAAACGCCATAATACTCCTTTACTCAGTTCCAGCATAAAAACTACATTCTATTCTATAAATATTCTAGAGCCGTTTTTCATATTTCGAGCATAAGCATCTTTGTGCTTGCTGTTGCAATGGGTACGCAAGGTTGGCAGGTTCTCAATCATATGAATATGAACTTCATATCGATGTTTTTGCACCCAACTTAATTTGCATTCTACATAAGAACTTGTCATAAAATCTATATCATCTAATTCTATTAATTGCTTGCCGTTACTGTTGTCTTTTATTAAATTATATAATAGCGCTGAGTGCAGTCATTCGGCAAGACCGAACTCGTCTTGTTCAATGGGTTTCTTCAGCCAGCTACCAAGGTCTTCTCGCTTGAATGCAGAAAACAACTCTAGCTTTGCCGTCTAAAACAAGAATATTAGAAATAATTTGACGCACACATTAGGCACTAGGTAATTAGTCACTTACCTGATAGTCCTTTACGTTAGCTTTGGTTTGTCCATAGTCTGTGGTTACTTTGCGGACTGAAATACCTGGTAGGTTTGTCATTAAGAATCCATATTTTACAAAAAACGCTTGCTTCGTGATGCGCGACACTTGACCACCAATGGTTCGACCAGTGAGCGAGTTCACCACCTCCAGCTCGGTATCTCCAATGGTCCAATTAATACCAAAGTTTGGAGCCTTGGCCTGGTTTCGCGGTTCGGCCGAGGTGACCAAGGCGAGGCGCGGCTTATTCAAATGGTAGGGGGGTGGCAGACCTTGAATGGACTTCTCGATTCGGCCGCACACCGCGCGGTACATGTGCTCTGGGTGCAACAAGCTGCCCAGCACAATCGAATGCAGGTACACTGGTTCAATTATGGAAGACAATAGGGAGCCTTGTATACCCACGATGTTCCAACGGGCAATTTTGTCCGAGCACGACATTGTAAGCAGGCGTTGGCCCTGCAATAATTTGTACAAATGCCATTAAATGTTTTGAAAAAGGTAATTGAATCCCCACGATCTTACCTGCAGTACGCCATCCCACGTTTGTATGCCATCACTGCTTTTCACTGGAATTGTCCCTTCACCGGACTCGATTTTGGTACGCAATTGGCCGCGAGCTTTTCTGTTGATTGATGATTATTTCATGTATGATTCGTTGTCGGCATTGTAAAAATGAATATGAAAAATATAATTATTAGCTTGCTTAGGAATAATTTCAAAACATGCCAAGTCATACTGGGGAACAAAACATAGTATGAATTACTTCAGTTTGGTGGCGTTATTTGAATGGTATTGTCAATCTTCACATTTGTAAAAATTCCTCATTCATTTTTAAATTCAATTTCTTGAGTCATTAAGAACTTTGAATCAAGATTGGTTTGTAAGCGATTGAACAAAGGGAAAATAAGTTATCTTTGTCAACAAAATTAATGTACCTATTCGGTTAAATCGTTCTTTCACTTTCACGACCATTTACGAAAACGGTGAGTACATGACATATCGTATATGGCAAGATACAGACACAGAAATCTTATGGCTATCTTTTTTTGTTGAATTCTGATAATGCCAATTATAAATACATTTTTAAGGACCAAGTCTCCCTATCTGCGATACACACAATCTACACAGTTTTTGGACAGACAAATAGACGGACAACATGGGCAAATGCCAAAGAAAACCTCTGAAAAAAAACCAAACTAGAAAACAACTTAAAAATACCTGAATTTGTTTTATACATTCATGCTGAGCCTCAGATTGATAATTCCACATATTCAATACACACAGTTTCGTGCTTCATATTCTCACAAATTATTTTGTAAAAGTGCGACAAATTTAATGTAGAATGATTTAATAAAAATATTGAATTGTATTCATCTAGTTTTTTGTATACAAATATTAAATAAATAAGTCGCATTTTTCACAAACAACACTTGTGGTTCTTCTATATCCAAGCACGCAGCTGTACATACATATGTGTTTTTATTAAGGCATATACATTTTTTTTAGGATTCTTAATGCATTTCCCGCTCATATAAGCAGATTTTTGTGATTATTAGTAACGTACAAACATCAATATTTATGACTCTAATTGAATAATACAATTTTGAAGTGTATATAAGTATAGGAAGTATTTATTTGTAATTTAAATAATATCAAATAGTTATAGAATGTCTTTTGTACCAACCTATTTGGATGTTTATCAACACCAGTGTCGTTTTCGTGAGGACTAAATATCCGTGCATCCCCACAAGGTGCTGTATTTATATACAAATGGAAATGTACCCCGGATTTTAGTTTATAAGGGTATTGCCCATCAGTATTCCTCACGAAAATCGACTGATATGCTGTGGCTAAATTTAGGAGAAAATTGAATAAGAGTAATCAAATATAAATTAAAGTAAAACGAAGTAGATTTATGTTTAAATTTCTTTCTTTTCACCAATACACACTGGTATGCATGAAAAGAAGTCCAGTAAAACAATGCGGAACAGGTTTTAGTATGCAATAAAAGCTGGGAAAGCACAAAGCCAATTTCAATGTACTATGCAACCGATACCTATTGTATCGTATTTTGGAACAGAGTGTGTTTTAATTAAGAACACTAATATAAACGTGACCCAGCAACGCCGACATATTCACACATTCACTAAAAACTGGGTAGTTGTTTTTTTAGTACATTTAAAAAATGTAAATTTTGAAAATATGTCGAATGCGTCAGGGAAGCAGGCTTTTAACCCAAATCATACCACAGCCACTTAACAATGGAGTGAACATAAACAGAGTAACTTTAAAAGCTACCTGTGATACTAAACATTTCGATTTTAGTTGACTTAAAGTAAGTGTACTCAAATGTTAGTAAGGGGGTTAGTAACAAGGTAATTACCATTAAAAGTAAAGAAAATGACATTATTTCAATGTTCGTGCTCGAAATTGTAAAATAAAGTTTACAACTAGTTTATTTTTAAGATGTTCACCCTTTAAATTTGTTTCAAAACGATCTGACTAGAAAAATATAATTTGGCTTTTGGGGCCATTTTAATAAGTACCTAAGAACTATAATTAGAAAAACAAAAAATCGTAGTGCCCGTATATGCTCGTAGAGCGCACAAAGAGAAACTTTAGCCCGTACGTATAACTAACTATTTTACCTGACAAAGCGTACAATTAAATATGTAAACATTCCACAACTAAATTATGCATTATACTTAAGTTTAACTTGTATATTATTAGCATAGGCATTATCATTTATATTAGCATAGGCATAAATCAACTATACCCTGATTGCACTGCAGATCCAGCTGTGCATACAAGAACTTGAGAAGACAACGCCTAGAGACTATTTCAGCGTGAGAATCGTTTAAGACAGCTCCATTCACGCTCATGTGCTCGCCGCTGACACACTTTGTGCCCGTTGAAACTGAAATAACCTGGTCAAGTATGGGAGTGGTATTAAATTGATTCACAAAAGGCCAACTCGATTACCGACTTACTTTGGCTTCACAAAAATTCATGTTTTCAGTCATAACAATTCCCGCTAATACCTTTCGACGCGAGTAAGCCTCTTGACCTTTGATTACTTCCATGAATTTCTCCAAAACAAGTCGTCCAATTGTGTCTGCATGTATCTGCGGCAGCTCCATGGACGACGACTTGTCGTCGATTGGAAGGGGTACGTTCTTTTGTGGAACCACCATTGGACTGTAGGAAATGTTACACAACGATGCGAGCGCAGCCTTTGCTGCCGCATTCTTCGCCAACTTTTTGGAAGGACCTTGAGAAAAATATGTAAACGCATTAGGTATTGGATATTTACAAGAGAACTGCGTCCACAAACCTGTTCCGTCAAACTTTTTCTCGTTAATTGTAACCGTCATTTTGAAGCGACAATTGTTCTGAGCACCGTCGATATTAATGCATTCGAAATTAACGTCATTAAATAATTCGTAGAGCAACATCACGGGACCTTTATCTGGAACCTTCTTTTGACCATCAACAGTAATAGCACTCTTGCTGACATCTAGCAATACAAGAAAAAATTAGTAAAGATAGTTGATTGCTCGCTATTTGAAAACTATATCTTATGTATCTAAGCTTATTTCACACGCAATAGTGTTCTCCAACCGTATTAGAAGAATGCAAGGTAAAACGTAAACAAGGATTACAAATGACTTATAAAGATAGTTAAATGTAGGTACGGCGTGTGTTTTAATTGTTTGCTTTATTATGCACAAATACAAATGTGATAAAACAATTTTAAGCGTTAGGACAGTTTTACTGAACGGAAAAGTTTGAATAAAAAAGGCTTGTACAAAAATGATTAAAATAAACGAGCGAGTATTAACCATTTACACTGAGCCTTTTAAATGGCTGCTTTTAGTACCATTCACGGAAAGGTGGATCACTTAAAAAGCATTCGTATCAGCCAAAATAAGCTTCAGTCTAAGTATGCTACAGAATATTCTAACAAAATAACACAAACAGGACCCAATGAAGATTGTAACATACATATTTTTATCTATTATTGATTGCAACTTATTCTTTGAGGACATCTTTAAATACATAATTCGGCGTTGATTAATAAAATACTAGTTCAGTCTAGAATTAAAACTTCATATAGTTCCTTATTAGAAGAAGGTGGTAGACACGTACGATTTATTTTAGTTTATGTACGAAATGCACCGCATACTGATTTCAAAATGACAATTCTAAGTATCTAAAATAATTGTTAATAGCTTTTCGATTTTTAAAAGAGGTATTATATTGAAGCACAGATGCCCCACTTCATTAAAAAATGTTCCCAAAATCTAGCTAGGCGCGAACTTGTATGGTAAACCAATAAGTACAAGAGACATACACATATATACCTGACCTTCAAGTGCATAGGGACCCACACTCATAAAATTTCCAAATAAATTATATTAAATAATAAATTAAAATATTCAACAAAAAAGGAAAAAAAACACTAATACTTGCTCTGACTCATGCAAAACATTTGAAGACGCAACGTGGGTTGTTCAAGCGAGGTAAGGTTGGATTTCTTTTCAGTCAACATCAACGTCTTAATGATCTCGACCAATTGTTCGTTGGACAAATTTTCAATACCATTTTCTAGATGTTCATCGCTGGTAAAGTCCAAGTTGCCCGATGGCTTCAATGGCGACAAAACAGCTCCGTCCTTGAATTGGATAAAGCTGCGCAGAGCTGTGGCTGCTGCCTCGATACGTGCAACTTTTTTGCTGCGACCCTGGCCCAAGTATTTTTGTCCATCAACCTGTGAATTAAAGTCAGAACTTCAATATCTTATCAAAACGCCAATTATTATTATCTAAATATGTGTGTCATAAATATGTATTAATTAGTTATATACAAGTTTTAGGGCAATAGACGAAATGCAAATGTCCAACCATCCTTATGGTTGTTTATTAAATGTACTAGTGGCTTTAGTATGCCAGTGTAACCTGTATTTTTATAGCTATTTATATTCATATTTATTCACATGGATTTTGTGACCTCCTGTGGAAGGCCTATTTTAGTTTATTCGCACGACAATCGTGTTTTTTCTGGAACGACAATAACCATATCATACATAAAACCTAGTTCCCATTGATTACTATGGTCACTGTAGTGATTAAGTGATTGATTTGAATAAAAAACATACAAGGGAGCTACAATCTACATATATGTATGATGGCAGTACACTTCTAAATTTGCATCGCGCCAACCGCAAGATAGACTAAACCCGAGTTAATGGACTATCAGAAAATGGCGTGCGACACGCCACCTTTTTCGAGGGTATGTGTTCCCATGGAGCTATTCTAAGATTGATTTGGTCGAATATATCTTACCTCAACGGATATCGTAAATAAAGGTGCGTGCACCGGACCAGTCTGTGACTCCAATTTGTAAATCAGTCCATGTCTTAACTCATTCAGCATTGCCACCGTGTTTTTCGGCTGCGGAATGCGCTCCTTGCAGGTTTTCTTCTTTGGTGACACTGCAAAGAGTTGAGGTTTGGGATCAATGCTGCTTCCTAATGACGCATCTAGGTGGCTAGACTTACCAGCATATTTTGGCATCTCATAACGCCGTTTTTGCGGTGCTTTCCGGTTATATCCATTCATGTTGATATCAGATGGTGCACTCACCGGCTATGAACATTTGTATATTAATAGTAAATTTAATGGTTTTTAGGCATTTGTTTTTTTTTAACACTGTACAAGTACAACGAAAAGCATTCAAACTTCCTTTCAAGGACCCGCTTTGTATGTATGCATGTAATATTCGAGTTCTCAAGTGCTCTTAATCTTTTCTGCATTGTCTGATGGTTTTTGGAATCTATTACCCGAATTCATCACTAATCGTAGTAGTACATACATACACACAACTTAGTTTAATTAATATTACGCACAACAACATCGATACCATATAGACAGTTATAACAAGACGTTTGTAATACAATAGCACAACAACATGTTTAGTCAAAAAAAATTGCTCACAAATTGTTGGTCGATTAATAAATTAGTAAATGGTAGGTTTATTTAAGCACATCAAATTATACAAGAAATTGTATCTCTCGGGCCTACGGTGCGATTTGACCTGTCCAAAAAAAATCTACTTACATTGCAGGGCAATGATGGAAACATAATTCGACGTTTGACAAGGAATCGCGATCTTTTGCCAGCATAACTGGAGGCGGCATAAAAGTGCTGACGTTGATAACAAATCGAGGATCTCGCTATACGCATGGCATGATGGCATGATCTATAGCTGCATGACGACTTGTAGCCAGGTCTATAGGATACTGGATACATGGTTGGTCCGATTCTTTGTGACTACTCTCAAATTAATAAAGCCAAGCAACGAGGAACAACGAACGGTGTGACATTCAAGACCGTGTACAACCTAGCGACTGATATATTTCGAGTTTCCCGGCTAAGCACTGACATTTATCTGACAACGACAAAAGCCAACTGCAGCTAATTTTATAGAAGGAACTGCAATTATGAAAAAAATTTTAAAAAATGTACATACATGTGTAAAAACACATGTTTGTACGTGTGTAGATAATTTGCGCGACTAGCTACGTATTTCGAGGAGCTCGATATTTATATACCCTTTTAAAGGGAAGACACATGCGGCTGTCTGTTTCAATGCAAGGGATTCGTCGTCTGTTTCATTTCGTAGAGCACCTTGGCTTAAAGGCTTTGAAAAGAGTGAGGGTTGGACGAAACGTATGCACTTGCAAGATTTGAGAATGCTCTCGAATCCATTTGGTCTTTCTATTTAACATCTATTGCCTCAACTCTAAGCAACGAGCGTGCGCCTAGAACATATTTTATAAACCGTAAATTATAAATAATTTTTGAAATTATGCTAGAGTCTAGCTGCATCCGGAGGAAGGGACAGCAACCTTGCTATAATGACATTTATCACACGTTTTGAAATGTAACAAAAAGCACGGTTGCATGGCGAAATAGAGATTCTTTGGTGCTGATAAAACCACTTTTGCAGACAGCCAGAAGGCAGATTTAGTCGAATTAATGAAGTCAAAATGTCGGAAAGGCATTACCAACCCAGCGGCAAAAACGAAATTACATTAAAATTTGGATGCCGGTGGAGCGGTTATTGCTGCAGCAGCTGCAGCACAAACTCAGAGATGCATGAGCTGCATTGGCGTATCAAAATTTGCAGTAATCAACAGCAACATTTTTAAAATAAATATGTTGCGAAAATGTGTGCGTGTACGAATACTTATACTCCGGGATATACGATATACATTTACAGAAAGCCGTTCGAAGAAATTATATTTTTGGTCAAAGTTTGGAGGAATTGACGCCTACAGTCTTGTAGATTATTCATGTGCGCATAGGTGAAGAAAAAGGACAGCTCATAAAATTTCAAATACGAAAATATTTCAATCAGTTTCCAACAGAATGCCAACATGAAAGGATGATCTAATAAAGTATTTTCTGTCTTTAAGTTACAAAAAAAGACTAGTTGTAGTATAAAAAAAAACGCATGCACTAAAGAGGCATCTTTTAACACTAACGTTTAAAACAAATTTGTGTAAGAGACAGGAGTGTATGGTGAATAAGCCCGAAACGAAACAATTGAAACAACCAAAAACTTGTTAGGCTCGATACATCCCTATATTTTTTTGTTTTGACCATTTCGAATTCGTTGCAAACATATTTACATAACACCGCACCTGTGTGTTAAGTGTCATTTCTCGGACAACTGAATGCGAAAATTGTAAATGTCTAATATATTAGGACCAGCTAGCTGTTGGTGCTTATAAATATAAATTTGGGGAAGTGGTTATCTCTATAAAAAAGAACACATTACCAACAATAAAACGCGTGAAATACTTGCTATTCAATGGGTTTTAAAAAATAAAGAAAGACGTACGTATCCACTAAAAGTCATCATGATCATGCCATATGTGGTGAATATTTTGCTATATGTAAGAAATCTGTTTTCATTTTCAAACGCATACTCGTATTTAAAATTTTAAGATATTTACAATTCCGTTTGTTTTAAAAAACATTTAGATATCAATGAGTTCAGTGATTTGTATGTAAATTCTTACTTTTATTTGTGACTCCTCTCAGTGATTCCCTTCGAATTTGAAACTTATTATAGGGCATACAACATATCAAAGTTTTGTTTAACGCTTCAGCTGAGGCCCTTCCCCCTTAAACCGAACGAAGTAATAAACAAGTAATATTTACTAAACACAAGGTGCATGCAGTGCTCGAGTACTCATACAGGTACCATATGTACATAACAAGACATAAAGATATCTATGTTTTAATGACGATTTTCGTCTACTTACGTGCTGGGGAGAATTGTTATTTGCGCTGTTTAACATGACTCTGGAATCGAATTTCGCGGACTTTATATCTTGGTGAAATCTGCTGTGCTATTGTTATGGTGATTCATAGGAGTATGATGATGATAATACCAATATTCAGAAAAGTAACACCAAACCGATATTTAACTGAACTGAAGCGGAAGCTCTGTTGTAAGTAACCAAAAATTCGATGCTAAAGTCTATTGATTATTAATTGAAATCAAAGCTACAAATCTAACTTTCAGTTGAGCGCAAATTTTAAATCGTATTTCTGGTTCTATTTGGAATAGCCGTTTTTCTTTTGTTTTGTTGTTGTCGAATTTGCCAATCTCATAAGGTTCAAAAACGTACATACAAAGGTATAAATACTTAAGAATCGCATTACTGTGGGCAAAAATCAAATCAAGGCTTCCAAAAAGTCAATGCAAATGGATTACCTTCGGGACTGCAACAGAGATAAAGATACACAATCTCGACTTTTCAAATTAGAAAAACTGTTTATATCCGCAGGCATTGGCATGCGTACATTCACATGCATGCAACATTAAACATACATACTTGTATGTTTTAGTTGCACGATTCAATCGATTTTCGTACACTCACGCTCCCGTGAATGGGATCGCATTGGACTGGGGATTGGGGATTGGCGGATTGGCGGATTGGCGGATTGGCAAACTGAGACTGCAGCCATCGACTGGCTGGCCAAGAAGTGCATTACGTGTATACTATGCCAGTACCATATAGTATGCACTATGCACTGCACACCATGCACTGCACTTTGTGGCACATTAGGTAATTGAACGCATTTAGAACCGAGTACGTATTTTCTCTCGGTTGCCGTAGAAAGGCACGCGTTCTGAATGAATCGGAGGGGCAGGCGTCAGAGAACGTAGGATTCCAGATTTCAGATTCCAGATTCCATTCAATAAGCCACTTTTGCAATGCGATGCATAAATGGACGTGAACTTATTGGCTTATAGAGCTCGCTGCAGAGCCCCAGGCCTCGGGAAAGTGAAATGGCCAATGCACCGGGGCAGGGGCGGGGCGGAGGAGCGGGGAAATGAACGCAATTCACTGCAATGCAGCAGCCCCTTCCCTTCCCTTCCCTTCCCTTCCGCTCCCCGTTCTCTTGCCTTCCCTTTGCCTTCCGCTTTGATGTTGGTCGGAATCGAAACGGAATGCCCCACTGGGTTAGTTACGTCGCATGTGCCTTTGCATGTGTGTTGCTTTTGCTGCCTTTGTTGCTCTTGTTGTTCTTGCCTTGTAGCTACGTAATACCCAGGAATTGTCCACTTTCCACTTTCCACTATCCACTTTCGTCCATCACAACGGGTGATGTAGTGGATGTAGCACCACACATCCACCCGTCCGTTAGGGTGCCCACCACGGGCACCTTCCGCGGCGTGATGAGGGGCCCATCAACATATCATCTGCTCCCGTTCGAACACATTCGACGCGCTACCCTGTAACACCTATTGACTTTTGTCTATTTTTCGCCTTTTATTTGCAAATGCCCCTTGCACACACACACACACACACACACGGCTGCACATGTAGCTGCGTGTGTGTGCATGATACTTTGTGTTCTTTTCGGTTTTCTGTTTTCGGTTTTCTGGCTACTGCATACCTTTTGCTTGGGAACGAGCTCTAATTATTGATTTTTACTTCGCTGTATCGGCAGAGTTTCATTTGTTTAGCGATAGCTGCTGCTCTTCTCTGTGCGCTGGCCGCGCTTCCTGCTGCCTCTGTGTTTTGATTGACGGTTTTGTATTCTTTTTGGGGGAATATAGTATATCGGCGGCTCTTACTGCAATTATTTAATTTAGCGGCGAAAAGAGAGCACGCACACACACAGGCGCACGCAGGCGAGCCCTTGCCTCTCACACACACAGCGACATGGCCGGACAAACAAATCAATTCCTGTTTGCCTTATCCTCGGCGCGGTGCAGTGCGGCTCCGCTCCTCTCCCCTGCCGCGGACTCGGTTCGACAGCGTGGCGGTGCAAGTTACAGGCGCGATTCACTGGGTTAAATGTCAGGCTTTGGTTTTAGTCCATTACATTACACTAGAAAAAATAACAATCTTCGTCGGTTAGAGTTCTGTTAGAGGTGACGAAACTTCGATGGCTCCTGCGATGCATCGATGTCCTCCTACCTTGGCAAACATCGATGACGGCCACTTCGGCCCTGCCCATCACTAATGTTAAGGCAGTGTTCGCTAACAGAGATGTTAGGATAAACCGTTTATCCAACATTTGTATCGTTTTATCTTAACTTTATGTTAATAAAGAGAGTTGTTTCCGCCCAGGGCTGCGAAGAATTTATCCATATATCCATGCGCCGATTTTTATCCAAGTATCCAAACTCTGTTATCGGTATCCAGATAACCTAGCGAGTACATGCTCCCAGCTTAACGTGTGCACACACCGAAAGCTCGAGTTTGGTGCGGAACACGGGGTAGCTTATTTTGGCGAATTTTCTTGAAATCTATTCAAATCGTACCGAAACATTTTAAATGTTTGCCAAAAAGGCTTCAGTTAAAAACAATGCAAAGACGCTGGTTATCTTTGAATGGAAGCAATGGGCAAAATGGGCCAAAAGAGCACCAAAATTTAATTTGTATCGGTTAACTTGGCGCCTTAGTAAGTCAGGAACGTATTTTGCCATCTAATAATATATAACTTTCTAAAACACATATAATTTAAACCCAAATGTAAACTTTCCTTTGCATGGGGCTCTGAAAAAGCAATAAATCCTGAAATAATCGAGTGTAGACAGTGGCGTTCATAGGATTGTTGTGTGTCAATTGCTAGTTAATGTACTTTGTTGACCAAGACTACGTGCTCAACACACAGCCACGGCGAAGAAATAGTAATGCAAAATACAAAGCATTTAAAAAACAAGAAAGAAAGTTAACTTCGGCAAGCCGAAGTTTGTATACTTGCAGTTATAAAAAATAATCGATAATTTTATTAAATTCAATTCGAAATTCTTAAAAATATAAAAATTTATATTCCCAATATTATAAGATAATATGTCAAAAAGCCCCAAAGCTATAATTTGTTTCACATTATTTCCCACCAATTAGTTTGCGTAGAAACGGACGGACAGACGGACAGATGGACAGACGGACAGACGGACATGGCTAGATCGACTCGTCTTGTGACGCGGATCAAGAATATATGCACTTTATGGGGTCGGAAACGTCTCCTTCACTGCGCTGCAAACTTCTGACTGAAATCATTATACCCTCTGCAAGGGTATACAAAATATTGCAAGCTCGAAGTGTTGTCGCCTCAGAAAAGAAACTCGAGTCTTCGGACGTTTCGAAGAGTTTTGCTGAAGTTGCAAAGGATTGTCTTGTTTTGCCTTGCGTGTTTGTGGCTGTCGGAGCGTCTTGTATTTGTGGCCGAAGAGTATGGCAAACATTGGTCACATCGATGGCAACTTCTCCCCGACACCGGGAATTATACATTGCATAACAAGGGAGTGTTACACATCCTGCGGGAAGGGTGGGCGCATGGGTAACTCTCCGTTTCCAAGGGGCCAGCTAGCCAGTATAGAATCGCCTTTATTCAGCATTCTGCTCAGAATGTGGTCCTTGTCGCATCTCGCAAGGATTCGATAAGTTTGAATACAGGGGCGATGCCAGTGGAGGAGGATGGGGGCGGGAGCCCCGCTCCAAAAGCGGCCCAACCAGGCACAAAGTAAGCGGTAGGGACAATTTTGCAAAAATTGTGCGCATATTAAAATTCTTGGTGAAAGCTTTTGACATAAATTAAAACTTTTTTCAATGTACGTACGGCGCCCCCATCCCCCACGGTTATATCTGCTGCTCTCCTATCAAAAGCCATCGAAAACTGCTCCGGAGGTGGGTTGGCCCACCTAGGCCAGAATGTTAGGGCCCCATACGCGGATTTCTTTGTTTTTCGGCAACTGTTTGTGCAAGCCGAGTGCCAGGGGTGCCAGGGGTGCCAGGAGTGCCTCCAGAAGGAGCCAAAGCAGCTCTCACAAGGACGCACCTAGAACCTCTGCCCGTGCCTATTTGCCTGATATTGAGGCGCTACTCGATGGCACTTTACGGCGCTTAGTCGTCATCGCAGAACACAAGAAGTGCTTACTTATTGCTCTTGCCCTGCCCCCGCCCCCCCTTCGCGACACTGACACATGGAGGGCGGATTGGAAACTTTTTTAATTAATTTCGATGCCAAAAAGGAGCAGCCAGCGCCCGGAGATGACGGGACAGCCCAATATCCACGAGCCAAGACATCGCCCTGCATACGCACACTATGCAGTCTATGAGGGCGATACTGATATTGATACCAGCCAGAGCGCATTAAAAATGAATTTCCCCTCATCGGCGGCTGGCGGGGGCCGCTGGAGGAGATCAAAGGGAGTGACTGCCTTTGGCGTCAAAATTATTTATGGGCTTACTGTGCGTAACGTGTCCCGGAGCCGAGTCTATGCTCAGGAAATATAGTTGTACACCAGAGAAACAATTGAAACAATCTCTTAACTTCAGATGAACAATTGTGGCATCAATCTAAGTCTGAAGTGCCTTTTAAAAATGTCAAAAATACTGCACATTTTCTTCGTATGATTGTTAAAAACTGATAACATTATTAGAGACAATTTAGTACTCAGTTCGGCACAATGGCTTACTTAGGTCGATTTTCTTTCAGTGCCGGCGAACTGAGCTGAGGTGTCGCTGTCACTGCTAATGTAGCATTGGCTACGTGATTGTCGGTGCTGGCGACTGATTCTTGCGCCTGCGACAAAACTTTTTCAATAATGTATAAATCAAACTGTCATAAAGTCACAGTCGCAGATTGCGAAATCGCCGCTCTGCGAGTTAGTTCTTGGGTTGCTCGGTCGCTGCTTTCCCACGCTAAGTATTTATTTGCTCTTGTTTTGCGAGCTAACGTCAGAAGAAATCCCCCCTGGTGACATTTTCGTAGACAATTTAAGTTGCCACTGTGCTGCCTTGATGTGCATTTAATATGTGTCTGTATGTGCGCCGATCCAACCGAACTGAACCACCGACTACCACCCAGATGTTACCTGTCTGCCTGCTCGCCTGCGAGCTACCTTTTTCCTGGTGCCTTTTCCTTTAAGCGTTTTTCACATTCATGGAAATATGTCACAAAATTTATTGCAAAATAATTTCGCCTTTGCTCTTGAGAGCCCTCCATACTTGAGCTTCTTTATTTCTCCAGAATATACGGTGTCTACGGCGCTGCTAATGCCCACGACTAGCCACTCATGGCCTTCTTGACTCTTGTCTTACAATCTTTACCGGTCGGCATCCGTACCTCGCTCTCTATCCACCCAACGGCTTGTTAAAATATTAAAAATTCCTTTGCTTCCTCAAAAAATGTACCGCATCGTGTTTATTCTGCCGACCTCTTAGGCGTTTGAATTATAACTTTTTAAGCACGAAAAAATGTTTACTGGTGAAAGTAAGGTAAAAATCGTTTAAGGCTGTTGGGGTACTGCCGAGGACAACGATAAACTTTCCTTTGATTCCGGTAAAGAGCATTACATTTAATTATTTCGCATCACTTCCTTATTTTAGGCCGAGTCTACTAAAAATTGCCAATTTTGTGAATTCGATCACTACATTTAAGTTTGTGCTTAAATATTCGAGTTTTTAAAAATAAAAATGTCCTCACGAAATTATTAATAAAATATTATTCCATTTAACATGAAGATGGGGTAACATTTTGACAAAGAAAGGTATACTTTACATAAGAGAATGTTACCAAAAACTTATAGAGTTACATCAAAGTCGGAATCTAAAACGAAAGTTATGGAATCTAGAGGTGCGGTTTTTAGGTCCTATACTGAAATGTCATCTGAATGTAGTTTATTGGAGAATGCTACTACGAACTCATAGAGGTATCCCACATCAAAATCTGAGTATAATAACTAAAGTTTGGGATCTAGAAGTGCAGTTTTGGGGTGCCATTCGGAAACCCATTGGAAATACGGAATAATCGAACATGAAAATGGGCTAAAATTTCGACCGTCGTGAAAATTAGTTATTTGAATGTAGTATATTAGAGAATTCAACCATAAACTCATAGAGGTATCCCACATCAAAATCGGAGTCCATTAACGAAAGTTGTGGAGCCTAGAAGTTAAGTTTAGGGGTCCCGTTCGGAAACCCATTGGAAATACTTATTCGATTAACATGAAAATGTGCCAAATTTCACCCCCCTTTAAACGAAATAGTTTAATTAAATTCATTAGAAAATTCAACCGTATACCCAGAGGTATCCCTCGTCAAAATTGGGATGCAATTACTTATGTTATGGAGTCTTGAAGTTCAGTTTTCGGACCACTCATAGAGGTATATCACGTCAAAAGCAGGATCGATTAACACAAGTTATGGAAACTGGAAATGCTGTAGGTTTTCGATTCAGGCATTGTACCATTCACTGTTTTGGACACACTTTGCAACCCGATGATAGAAATCAGCCTTATATTACAATCATATAATATACAGTACATATGTGGTAAATGCAATGCCAACAAATTTAAGTTGCGGTACAATTAAATACTGCAAAAGGAAAGTAGGCAAATGTTTGTGTTTGTGCGTTTCAACTCGTTTGAATGCGGAATATTTTTTTGCAAATACATTCGAAAAAATGTAAATTTAAATGCAATAACAACAACAGCAGCAGCAAGAAGAGCGAAACCCTTCAAAAGCGTGCCAATGTACGCAAACAGCCGATTGCATGTGTGTTAACACTGCCAGCGATGCGTTGGTGGTGGGTGAAAGTGGGTGTGGGTGGGTGGCCCGATGGGTCAAAAGGCTTCTGTTGGCCAAGACTGACTCTGATTGATCTGCATGCGCGTGTTTAAACAAAAATTCGCAATGTAAATGGGCAAATATGCACGCACCAAGCGGTAGCAGGGTCCATTTACAAAGTGTTTTTCGATCTGGCCCAATAAGATGGGAGGTGGGCGGTGGGAGGTGGGAGGTGGGAGGTGGGAGGAGCTGCGACCACATCGATATCGATGCTATGCTTCTGGCATGGGCCCTCTGGCCTCCCATTAGTATCTGTTTTGGCCGACTTCCCACCCCGCCGGCACCTGTTTGTTAATGTTTTAATTGAATTCGAGCGGCGCAAAATGTTAAATCGAGCTGATAATTACCACCTGACCTTGTCAGCCAGGCGTGCTGAATTGCATGCTGAATTATAAAGTCAACGTTGCATCTCGTCGGCCAAGAGGTGGCTTCATATGCATGCCACATCCAATGTGCCTCATGCCCTTACCCCGCAAACTCAAGTGTCGATGGCTCAGGCCTGAGTGGGTTCGGAATGGGTGAGCGAGCGGAAATTCCTACCAGGCCACGCCCGAGTCAACGCCTTCGAAGCGTTTTTCAATGATTTATTAACTAAATTAGCTGCAATATTATTTATACCAGCCCAGTGGCCCCAGCCAGAAGACAGAATTGCGGGAAAACAGCAAAATAAAAGGCTAAAGCCCAGACAGACTGCTCGGCAATGTAAAACAGTAGCTACAAACAGCCGACCGCTATCCACTTTCCACTTTCCAAAAGACGCCAACAAAATGGTAAGGAAAATTGAACTTGGTAGGAGCACTGGGAGTACACACGGAAAACTTGGGAACGGAAAAACGGCAATTATTTATTCGCTGATATGAGGAGAAACGTTCTTGACATCAAGGCGAAAGGGCTCTTGGTTTTCTTTTCGAAGCAATTAAAAAAAAGATTTAAATTAGTTAATGAAATTGGATATAAACAGAAGTATTGATTTTAAAATATGGATGACAGTCACCTCGAACATAAACTACAGATTAAAGCAGTCTGGACTTTTGTTTTTGAGACGAAGGTATTCTTGATGTTAAGATTAAATCGACCTTAATTTCGAGAAAACGCTTGTAAGAGCTGTGTTTTTTTCTGAGTGCAGCTGGAGCAGGAGCCGAGCGTCGGCAACAGCAGCACCAACAACAATGGACAAGTTGGTAACTTTAAGAAATTTACACCATCAGCAGATAAGAGTGCATGGCCACTAGGCAAGTGGCGCCGCCAGATCACGGAGCACAGCCCAGCCCAACCCAGCCCGGCGGATGTGGATGCACCGGGGTGGAGAGGAAATTCCACGAAGGCAAGAAGTTCAAACTGCTAAAGAAAATTTGCAGCGCCGACACTTTTTGCCTCGATTTTGCCCTTGTTGCTGGCCCTGTGTTTGCAGCAAACAATCTGTTTCCCGGCATCAACTTTGCTAGAAAAATTGAAACAAGCTGAACAGCGGCAGTCAACTAGAACAGGGGAAGATCAGGCTGGGTACTGGATACTGGGTGGGCTGTCATCCTCGGAAAGGGTAATGGTGTGGCATTGTGCGGGATGGGACAGGCGGTTTCTCAGCTCGAGAGTGCAGTGAAGGCACTGCTCTATGGTGCTGGAGAAACAACTACCAACTTGTGGCACGGGCATGTATCATATTTAGACACGGGAAAAGACAGAAATATAAACTTATAAAGACCAGGCACAGGCACAGGCGCAGGCTCAGGCCTTGGCCCAGCCGAAAATATATAGTTGCCGAGGCAAGCAGAAAAACCATATTTGGCAACTGAGCAGCAGTTGAAAGGACTTTACAGCGTGCAGAACTGATGAATTATGGCCAAAGTTATTGGCTGCTGGGTGGCGCCAGGAGTTGGCCCTGGCTCTGGTAGGCAATGTTTTTCTGCACTGCGTGGCAACTACTGATAATAAGATATACTTACTTGCCATTGGACAGGACGGACAGGCGCAGCCCAAACCGCGTCAAACACTTCTACTTCTACTTCTCACCCTGCTCCTGCTCCTGCTCCTGCTCCCCGGAAGTCCACTAAATAAAAAGTTGCACTAGAGCCAACAGCGTGTGCTGGCAGCCAAAGGCTAAAAATAAAGGGCAACTTAAACAAGTTTAATTGTACGAAACGGAAATGAAAGTTTGCCTTTTGGCTTGCTTGACTTCTCATTCGCCTCTTCTGCATTTTGTTTTTTAATGATAGGGCAAAGGAGGAATCAGGAGAACGGAACCAAATTATAATTTTCATGTTGCACCAGAGTATCTAGACTTCGGTTTTTAAAGTATACCCTCTGTTATGAAAATAAATTTAATTTAATTCGAATCAAGGAAAGTACAATGACAGACCCCTTCCACTTCCTCTTTCAAGTGTCTTATTTTGAATTCATCTGCAAAAACGTTAAACTAGAAGCGGGATTTAAAATCCAAAATGTTCATACATTAGACTACTTTTAGTTTAATTTAAAAGTAATTCTTAAAGAATATTATCATCAGAAAACGTATTTAATTAATAATCCTATTATGCTTCAGATAACATTACAATATTTGATTTAATGTCTACGGGACGAGAAAATGACCCTCAATATTTTAACAGAAAGGGTTTTTTAAACATTGCGGAAGTCTCCCAAACTGCATGTTGAACGGATTTGAAATCGAGCGCGACAACATTTTTCGATTGTAAAATCAGACAGGGTTGGATATCTCCTCCAATACGACCCACCGTTGCCCAGCTGCCCATTACAGATCCCCGTCTTCCCACCGATTAGTCAAAGAGATACAAAGTGAACCCTAATAGGATTTAATCTCGCCGATCCTGGCCGCCTGGAATAGTGTGCTCCTGGTGGAGGTGTGGGGTATCTGTGTTTGATGCAGCTGCAGCAACGAATTGGAATCACGGCCTGCCGATGATTGCCGTCAATTGAATGCCAATTGTTTTTCTTTCCCTGGTTTTTCTTTTGATACATTTTTCGGGCCACGTTTTGTTTAGCACTGTGTGGGCTGGCTGGCTTCTGTGAGCGGGCGAGCTAGCGAAATCAAACGCTTTTTGGCCAGATCAAGTTGCCGCCGTCTGCTGGCCATCAGCATTGGCATTGGCATCGGAATCGGCATTTTCATTTAACGGACGTCCTGGGACGACATGTCTGTAGCTGGGAAACCGCCGAACCGAATGGTGAATAGGGGGCAATAAAAGCGGTACAGAAAGTAGAAAGTCGTGTTTCAGGAGGTGGAGTCGCGACTTCTGGCACCACCTCTCCGCCTTCCCTTGCAAATGTTGCTATCTTTATTGTCTATGATTGGCATTCGGTTGTTTTTTCCTTCGTTTCTCGCACTATGTGTCTGTTTTTGGTCCGCAGTTCGCAGCAGGAGCAGTTCGTCAACATGCGAAACCCATCCATCTGCCATCAAGTGATTATCCGTGAGCGCAGTGGCAAATGGCACGTGGCCAAGGGAGCACAGAGTGTCCGAAATAAGACTTTGGCAAGCATCCGAATGCCAAACAATAGTTATAGTTATAGGTATGCGCAGGCTGGCATGAATGGGGCCACGGATACTCGCAGTGCCAAGGAAGCCGAAGAATCGCGTTTGCCTAATTTACATAAAATTGCTCAAATCTACAATATATGAGTACTTTGACCCGAACGCTCCCTGGTAGACCAGCTATCTCTCAAACACACATACCATACGCAATGGCCCAAATAAAGGCATGTCGCCATCTTAGGGTAATTTATAGAAGCGGGAAATGGGTGGGCGGATGGGGGGTGTGGGTTAGTGGCGGCGGAGGGTTAAGGGTGGCGGACGAAGTGCGCCACTTTCGAAATGCAAGTGGGGAAAAGCGCAACGGCAGCTCTGAGAAGGGAAATTGTACTAGGAAATTTGCCGGAAATTAAAACTTGTGCAAAATAAATCGCCAAACCTCGAAATAGTATCCAAGCACATACACACACATTGGGGCATTCAGGGAACAGTGGCGCGTGCAGGGGTTAAGAACTGTCTACGAGGATTCCAAAACACAATAATCTTTAATACTGTAAAATGACCCAAATTAAGCCAAATCACTTATAAAGCTGTTAAACAATTTTTAAATATATGAATTTCAAATTATGGTGTAGTTTTCCATTGCATACTTTTAAACACACTTTAAAGTGATTTCAAATTATGCTTTAGTTTTCCATTGCATACTTTTAGACACACTTTAAAGTGATTTCAAAACAACAGCGTGGTATTTTGGTGAATATAAAGAATTTTTAGGGAAAATACGTATACACCCCCATTAGTTTCCCTTGAACGCCCCTGCTTTCGAGCAATTCTCACCAGGCAGACATTGGCTGGCAGGACCGACAGACAGACAGACAGTCTGAGGAGCAGGGACAGTGAAAGATCGATGTACTCGCACAAACATAGCTCAGGGGGCAATTGGCATGGTCGCACCCATGCTCCCAGTCCACCTCCTTATCCACCAGCAGACGCATGCTTACACATAATACCCCAAATCTGACCTCTTTAGACCCTTCTAGCGCCCTTAAAAAATCGCTCAAGGAGCAGGAAGTGGCTGCTCCTAGCCGTTGTCCTGCCCACTCGCACCACCCATCAGTGCCTCATTCCGCTGGATTTGCCGCTAATGGAGTGACAGTTGGCAAAGAATTATTAGATTTGCACATGCATACTGCATTCGAATTTCGAAACGTAAAGCCGGCAAACAAGAGGGTTGCGAATTGGGGCAGGAGTTGCAAAATGCAAAACGTGATTGCAAAAACCCTGCCAGAACCAACACACCGAATCGATTCGGGAAAAAAACGTAGATGTAGTATCTGGTGAGTAGAAGAACAACAGTGGAGCAATGCCGCAGGGTGAAATCTAATTTCCTTGATAGTCTCAAAAATTACATGATATCTGGAACAGGTCAGATTCAGACGGTTCATCAGCCATCTGGATGGATGTTTAAAATCATGAAGTTTAATTTCCTTAATTCGGCTAAAACCAAAACGAGACGAGATTGACTGACTGAATGTATCGGTGTGCGCTGGGCGACACTGCTACGACAGTTATTGGGACAGGGATTCAAATTGGACGTGGGATCATTTCACAAGCATCCTGGCGATGACAGGGGACCAGGCCGGCGGCATGGCCTGACAGCAGGTCATAATGCATGCGACCCCCGCACGGGCATTTAATCAACTTTAATTAAAATTGCACACAAAACCCGAAAACGACTTGATAAAAGGCCATTAACTCGGATCGGAGCTAAACTGACAGCGGTTTTATCGGTGGCTTCTGTGCAAAGCTTTTAATTGATAAGTGTGTGTGGTTGCCGCAGCTGCGATGACTCACCCACCATTCATTTAACCATGGACGTTACAGTGGTCCTGGGCTCCGTTCAGGGTATCAACTGGAGCTCCCTTCAAAGTACAGTAGTAGCACTCAAATGTCTAATTTAGTTGGCCCATTTTCCTGGCCTTCCTGGATTTCGCCTTGCAATGGAATGGGTCACTTTATGCTACATTATTTTGGGGCTTATACCGCGACGACGGGCCGAAAGCCCTACGAAATTACGCTCATTTCAAAATTGTTATTGAATCTTTGGCGAAGTAAATAATCCTCGTTGAAATAAAAGAGAAATCCTGTTTCAGGACTTGGTCCTTCAGCCCGATTCCCGGGTGGTGGAGCCCACTAAATGCTGCCAAATTATACGCAATCATTTTGAGCTTAACTAAAGTGCGGCAAGTCTGCGGCCAAGAATGGAACTGGCGAATCCCTGCTGAAAGTGGGAGTGGAAGTGGGTGTGGTAGGTAGTGGCAGCGGCACTGGCAGTGGGTGGTTGAACCCCGATGGGTCGACTGAGTGGATGAGAGGGGTTGCGTGCGGTTCAGACAACAGCGAATTGGTTACTCGGAATGCTTTGGATGTGGCCTCAGCTTCCAGCCAGGAAAAATACGACGACAATGTGTCATCGTAAATTGTTTGTCTGCCTGGGAATGGGGCGTTCTCAAATTTATACCTTCATATTAAGCTGGGTATTGTATATTGAGCAGCTAGAAATATTTCTTGTCTAGCCAAGAATGCTGCCCTCCTCAGCCAAGAGCCGAATCTTCCGCTGGATCAAAATTAAATCTAAAAATATTTGTAGGTATATTCAAGAACATTTAGAAGGGCAAGAGGTGCTACCTCAAAGTGCCGTACAAAAACGGAATTTTTATAAAATAAACATTTGCCTTACTGGGAAGCTTTTTGCGTTAAGTGGCCATCTAAACCATTTAGGTCCTGTCGCTAGAAATGGCAGGCAGAATAACACGCAGCTTGCCCAGTGTCAGGAGTCCCAGAGTCCTAAACACGCCTCAGATTCAGTCAGCTCCTCCAGATCCTTCGCCCAAGTCACAGAAATAATGGCTTAATAGCGAAGAAAATTCGCAAGAAATTTTGTGGTTTCTGGTTCGTCGCGCATTGTAAAAGTGTATATATACATTTTGTCAGTATTTTCGAGGATTAAATGAGACACTTTGCGTAGTCGCTGGGCGTCATAGAGGGGAAACGAACGCAAAAAAGAAAATGCCGCTCAATTTGCTGCACAAATAGAACGCAAATCAAATAAGAGCCTGTCAACAAAAAGCAGCCACGCAGGAGACTCCGGCAGAAAGGGTGGGCCATGGAGACTCTATATAGGGCGGCAATGAGTGCCCGACTGAGACATTGGGATGGGGCCAGCGGGAGGGTGAGGAGAAAGCGGGATGAGTGGTGTGGGGACGGAAGGGAGGCGCCGTCGTCGGCTGCAGTGCTACAATTTATGACAACTTAATTGATTTACTTTACGTACGTGACCAGAAAAATGAATATTGCATTACGATGGGATTTTCGTTAGAGTTTTTTCCGTTGTCGCCGGAAGTTCTATTTCAACGCCTCGCTGTTTGCCACACAAACACCAGCACCCAACAACCATCAGTGGAACAGTAGAGCCAGCCAACCACATCCACAGGCACACGGAGTCTGGTTCCTTAAATCGCGCAATTAGCGATGAAGGAGAAGCGGGGGCAACTAATTTAATTTCTATATTGCACAGATTTTGTTGTGTTCATTCCAGCGAGAAGTGCCCATAAAAGTGTGCTATGTTTTGAGGTATACTAAGGTTAGGTTTTATTACACGAACTCGAAATGTGTATTAGCATTCATGGCCTCTTTGTACTGATTGGTGACATTGGAGGAATATAATCATGTTAAAAGGTACACATTTCAGCCCAGTTTGCCGTGGTTTAAAGGTGTGTAAAAGTATGCAACGAAACATATGAACGACACCAATCCTTTGCACTTTCGGTTCAAATATAAATGGTAGCATACTTTTAGACACCTCTATAAGTGATTTCAAAACCATGTTCATTGGTTTTTCCCACAAAAATACTCAGTGGTGGTTTTTTTGCCATCATCCTGCTGGTTAGGAGAAGGGACCACAAACTTTGCCCTTATGCCATCTGAGCATCTTAAGCAGTCCGGTTTATCCCGTCTTAGTTGCTTTGACCTTTTTTTCTCCGTTTCCTTTTATATTTTTTTCCTCCATGTTTGCATGAAAATGCGTAACGCTTGGCGGAAGTTCAGCAAATGACATTGGCTAAGATGCTTGTTACGTGCTGCCAAGTATTCAGCTTGCAACAGAGAGTCCACGGTCCGAGATACTACTGTACCAGCAATGCGGTAAAAGTTTTATTCAGGGACTTCATCAATTCACTTTGACTTTGACTTGGCCTAGACGAAGAACACACACACGCTCATTTCTACTTCTTGCCTCTACTTTGGCTTAATCGCACATAAGCGGTGAGTTTTTTGTGTACTTAGGAAAACCACTTAAGAAGTCGTTAAATAATCAATGAATAAAGATTCTTGCCGCCTTTCTTGTCTTTTCGCGATGTTTCCTCGCCGGCGACGCATAAATTTTCATAAATAAATGAGCACGTCGTGGCAGCAAAGGCTTGCACTCGTGCTTGTGCGTCGTCCTGGTTCCACATCCATCTCCAGACCCCCTGCCTTTCTGACGATTTCTAGAATGCCGGGCGGAAAGGCACAATCGGTTTTGAATCAATGTGAGACAGGCGTTGGACAATACATCGATGGAAACTTTTCCAGGTTTCCCCAGAAGCGAAAGAAATGCCGTCTGAGAAAAACTTTTGAGTTGAAGCTGCGAAAGGTAATTGAGCGGAAACGTGGGCAGGATTAACGGCCTATGTAATTTCACATACAAGCATAACTTCGCATAGGAAAATTGATACAATATTGTTGTCAGTATAATGGTTTTTAATACTAGGGCGATGCATCAGACTAAATAGACTTATAAATGATAATTTAGTTAGTCAGTTTTTAGAACAGTTTACAAGTTAGTTAAGAGGTTATACATACGTCTGATTAATATTGAAACTCACAAATGGTAGATTTGCATTTTACTAATGGGATCCTTAATATTTATATATATTCTACCTAAAATTGACAATCATAATTCGATTTTTGGCAACAAACATGGTTAGTTCCCAAGGTATAAAAAACGGATTTATGGCAATTGTTTTTGGAAAGAAAAACTTTTGGGTAAGGGTTAGAACGCAGGACAATTTATTTGTTGTTCGGTTTGAATGTTGGCGAATCTCCACCGTTCGTTGGCCACTTTCCTGGCTGTATGCAGTGTTTCACTTGTTGTTTCCCCTATCCCATATTTAAATCTTATGAAGCGAACGCTTTTTTTTGCCAAATTCGCTTTGGTGTTTCAGAGTTTTATTGCATTTGATTGCTTACTTTTTTTCTTCGCTTGATTTTCATCATTTCCTTGCTGCTTCTTCGTTATTGACTTTGATTTTACTTTCGGCATTGGCTTTGTGGCTCCTGCACCGCGATTTAACGGCTTTTAGCCAACAGTCGAACCGTCGGATGTCAGATAGATGAGCAGTTTGGGGAGTTGGGAGCTGGAGTTCCGGGAGTCGACATTCGACAGCTGTCATGACACCCCACGTACTATATACGTATGTACCTATGTATCCATGGATAGACGTGCCACTGTGGCCGTCTGCAGAGCAAGTGCCTTAATTTGTGGATTTTGCACAAATGGTTCGGAAGAATTGCTTTAAGTAATTGTTTTCGCCTCCACTCTCTGTGGAAATATTGTGCCATTTTTGGCGTTGGTCCTGCCACGTTCGCTTCCCCGATATTGTCATTGTTGTTGCTGTTGGCCTTCCTGCTTTCTGTTTATGGCATCATTGCGTGCTTTGGACCAGCTTTGAACCGGCTTTGGTATCCAGCTTCTCCAGTTCGTGCGATTCAATCGAGTGCCGCCGACTTGAACCGATTTAAATATGTGCCAGTTCTAGGTGCTATTTGACTTTGGGAGGTGTGTGTGCTTAAAGCAGACTTGACATCTTGTCGCCAATAACAAATCAGCTCAATGGGCTTATAGGCTTTAATAAGACCTGTGCGGGCCGGATTCGGAGGGCCGCCTCCGCTTTGCAATTTTCATTTTACATATTGCCCTCGGAGTTGTATATTTTTTTGCCTTTGTGTGTTCGCCTAACTACCTGGCTGGCCTCGCCTGTCTATTGGCGGAGTGGGCGCTAAATGTTGCTCTTAGAATGCAGCAGTCAGTAGTCGGTAGTCGCCACCCCGGATAGAATGCCTGGATGTCGGACTGCCTATCCGTGTGCCATTTTCCTCTCTGTTTGCGCACACAGCCTTCGTGCCGCGCCTCCCTGGTTTGCACCTTTTGTACGTTTTTAATTTTCCTGTTTTATTTCCGGTTTTACGATTCCCATCTCAAATCTAGATTGCAATAGCGCAGTTACCCCGACGTCCTCGTTTGTCCAACGGCGCTGCTAGCCACGATTGACTGCATCAGAGTTACCCGGGCACGGGCACGGGCACAGGCATGGGCAAAGTGTATAGTCATAACACACTGGCACAAAAGCCTCTTTGGCACGCAAAGATCGTTGGGTTTTTAAGAGGATTTACGCGGAGCTGGCGATCTTAGGTAACTACTCAAGGTGCCGTAGGAGTCTCTGTGAACAATCCGTTTGATAGATCTATTAAATAAGAATAAGCCGAAAGTAAGATAAAATTATCATAAATAAGACTTTTCTTTAATTTACACTTCAAGAGGAGACACAAACCGCATAGAACTCTGTTTAACAATCACACATTAGCATGTTCTTCTTTACAAACCACTCCCATACAACCCCAGTAAAATCTGTGGCACCCTACCACAACAACCTAAAATCGACATGCCAAAAATTACTTAACCTGAGCCAACTCTACATACATTAAACGCTGAGCTTTAATTTAAGGTCCCTAAAGGACATCCCCATTGGTCGCATACATGATTTGGCAGGTATTCCATTGACGTTGAGAGATAAAGATTACGGTACAGATAAAGCCAAACGTGAGACGGCTAACTGGCCAAGTTTTGTGGGGCCAAGCAGTCACCGCCTTTATGTACGTATGCTCATACAATGTGTGCTTGCTTGGCCCGGACTGCCTTTGGGAAATATTTGCATAAAAAGGTCACTGGCACCCAGTGTTTGGGTGAGTCACTGCCCCATTAAGGCAGTAAACCATATCTGTGATGGGGCGACATTGATGCCGAGGCGCCGAACAGCAAGGACTCGCCAGGTGATTTTTTTTCGGTGAGGGTCCACAGAGGACCGCAGATTTGGTCAGTTGGACAAGTTAGTGAGACTCTGATAGTTACATTTTCAGTATAAAACGAAATCGAATCAGACAGCGATTGTCCAGTTTCTCGATGAGCAAAAGATGGGCATTCAAACCACTCCAGCCGTGAACAACAAAAGGCAATTTGCAAGGCAGTAGCTGTGGAAAAAGCCTGACGGATGATGGACAGCTGGAGCTGGAGTAGCTGGGATACGAGACGAGACGCACGGAGTAGGATGTGGCCGGGGTAAACGCATCGCGGAGCGTGAAACAAAGCATTTCCCTGCACTTGCTCAGCTCCTTGGACCGGTTTCTGTTCGCTGGTTGCTGGCTGCTGGCTGAAGTCGACTGCCAGCGGCTGCCTGCCAAAACAAATAAGTTGGGCAGCACCCTCAGCTCAACTCAGAGCACGAAGTTGGGCTCGGGTCCTAGTCCAAGTCCATGTCCATGCCGCTGCTGCTGCTGCTGCTGCCAGGCAGATTTCCAGATAAAAAGATTGACAGCGTTGATAGCCGAAATAATTAATTGAATGAAACTGCTACAACAAATGCCTTTAATTAGAGTCGGGTTTCCTCTCGGGGTTTGCTTCTCGATTAACGCTCCTGCCCTATCCCAAGCCAAGCCAACACCCATCCCACCCATTTCCTTCTTTCTCCTGTTTTGAGGGCTTTTTTCCTGGCTTTGGAAATAAAAAAGTAAAGGGAGATACTCATTTTAAGGCTTCTTTGGTTCAGTAAAGTGACTATTCAGTCAGCCATCGATGAATCGCAGCGCTGCTTGAAACAATTTCCTCACACTAGGCCAGAGGCCCGCCGGATTTTATGAATCTGGGATTCCGGGAATCCGGGAATCTAGGGGAACCAGGACTCAGTCGTATTGCCGAAGAGAGAGAGGTATCAGTAGCCCCCTATTGATGGCAAGGTTGGTTACCGTTCTCGGCGCCCTGTCTCGCGCATTTCCATGAAAATTATTCAAGTAGAAGGATATATGATAATTTCCGTCGGAAGTGTAATCAAAAATCGCTTAGACAAGAGCTCCTTCCTCTCCGCACCGCGCAGGCACACAAGCACCATGCATACACATAGTCGGAGAGAAGTACTGTGTGTGGACGGGGTGACGAATTCGCTTGGGGAACAAGCGCAAGGCCCGCCAAATCCGTCGATATACTATAGTCCAATCTGACTTGCCCATAACTTAAATACCAAATAAATGTCGATGCATTAACGGAGTAGCATACTTTTCGCACCTAGGAATTTTTAAAATTGTACTTCAGACCAGTCTTTCCTTTTATTTACAGTGCCACTCAGCCAAGCGATGACTGCTGATATGCCTGGCACAACGTGGCTAATACCGACCGCTCGGTTCACCTTTCCGTCAGCTTCTCTGGGGCATTCAGCTCACAGTCAACATTCTGGCCATCGGGGGCGGCAAACGTGGCAATCGAGTGTGTTTTCAATTGACTTGTATGCGACAATGCCATTTGGCCATATCGTCGAATACTTTTATTTGCATCGTGTTGCTCTGTTTGGAGCCCACTTCTTTTTGCTCGGATGCAGTTTGTTTTTACGAATAATCCGCTTTTGCCGGGCCTTCTGATCCTAGTCAGCTTTTGTCCGCTTTCACACCAACTCTTTGTTTTCCGGTATTCCTTTTTTTGGTTTCATTTTCCCTTTCACTTGGTGCAAACGGCCGAAAAACCAAAAGATTTTAATGCCATAAATTCATATTCCCATCATTCAATTGACAAATGGCCATATGTGGCCAGTGACATGGTTTCTTCTCCTTCTCCTTCTCCTCGTCCAATTGGTGGCTCCTCACATCGTCACATCCCCACATCCTCACATCGTGCAATCCTCCCATCCGATCAGGCTTTTTGGTTTTTGTGCTCGGCGCCATTGTCATCGATGCTGTTATTGTTGATGCCACTGCCGCTGCAGCAGAGTTTTAACAGGATTTGCCATGCATTTTAACTGAATAATTGATAAAATTTTGACACAAAAGTTTATTTAAGTGCAGAGAGATGTGGCATAAACAAACCGAAATAAGCCATAGCATTTGGGCTCTGTTGATCCGACTATGGGATACCCGTTATAGCCCGCCGATTGAAACTTTCTATGCACTATTTTTGCTGGCTAGTTTGGAATCGAAAAGGTTGGGTGTGGTTGGCTGAAAGGACTTTAAATATCCGTATACCCATCAGGGCAAAGTGTGGGACATGGGAAAAGATAAACTGGCCCCGGCCAAATGGGATTGGCCTATGAATTGTTATTAATTAATTAGAGGATAATACAAACTCGAAATGTTTTGTCCCAATCTCGGCCGTCAGTCAGTCATTCGGCCGGCAAACCAATTAGTCAGTCAGTCATCGGCAAAGCCAGTTGCCAAGCCCGTCCCTTGCGTCCCTTGCGTCCTTTGCCCCACCATCGTCTGTCGATGTCGTTGACGTTGTTGCCGTGATGTATGTTGCACTGCCAGCAAAAATGAAATATACAAAGTGGAATTGAAGTGGAATTATTCATGGGCTCCCTCGCTTTGGCCAGAGCCTGTGGAAAAAGAATGGCAAGGATGCGATTTTCCTACTTCGCGATGGCGCCGACCGATTGTAAGCTGTTTGATTTTTTGTGCCCCTTGGCATGTACCGGCTGTGCGGCAGGAAGAGCAACAGGAACCGGAAGGAGAGACCAACGCGCCACGTGATGATGGCGATGACGGTGATGATGGGATGATCCAGACACAGCAGCCTTTGTCAAAGCGACAACAATCACTTTGAAATCGCATTAAAACAACTGATGGACCAGGTATTTTGACTTGATATATAGACAGCAGCATCTACCACCTATGTGATCACCCAAAATTAGGTAATTTTGCTGTTCAAATTGAAAAAACTACCCTGTTGAGTTTTAAAATGTACTAACTTCTAGGTGTTGTTAGGGAGTACTTAAAAATTACTCATACGACCAGTATGCCAAGATCTCTCATTTCCAGTATGGTCGAGATATTATTTTCTTTGAATAATTGCCTAACTAAGAAAGGCATACAATAAACTTTGAAGACAAAAGAACGTATCAGTGGCAAAGCATAAAGCTTTAAACGTATTTTTCCTGAACAATTTCCTTTGGTATACCCTAATTCAGTGGTCGGCCAAATTTACCTACACGTCAGGTCAGGCCAGAGCTAGCCTCTTGGAATTTTGGAAAATCGAATTAGGACTGCTTCGTGTCCACCGGCCATGACAATAAAACTGCAAACACTGTCCCATCAATTTTGAGTTTTAATCTTCGATGACACTCGCACGACACTCCTAACAAGGGAATGGACTGGAGGGGCCTGAAGCTCGCGTTTAGTGGCTGTTAAAGCCGAACAGTTTGGCCAATTAATTTTCCCTCCCACAGCAGAGGGAACAATGAAATGAAACCATTCAATGAATTCAAGTTGTCATATTTATGGCCATGATTTGAAAGGGCGATCACTCGTTTTTTCGGGCAGGGTGCCCCCATAGGGGGTGTCCTGGCGTGGAGTGCTGTGCAGCCTTTTATCGACAGGACACATGCATCGGGATGCGTATGTTTGCCCAGCCATACAGACACACATTGCTACACAGCCACGTATCCTGGGCGCATTGTCATGCGTGTGGCTGCGCACTTATGTCATATGCATGTTTGACTACTTAAAATTCAATTGGCTCTAAAATAAATGATTGCCAAATATGTGCAGTTGGCTGTGTGGCTGTTTGGCTGTTTGGCTGTTGGGATGTGTAGCTGTTTGGCTATGCGGCTGGGCTGAGTGCTTGATGTTACCCACGTTGTTGGCACCCATTGTAACTAAGTGTCAATTGTCATGTGTCAAATTGCGGCATACAAATTAGGGTAATCAGAGTACAACAGCATGTTTGATTGCTTGCTTTATTTATGATTGTTTGCACAACTTGGAGCCCAGTCGAGTCGATTCGAGCCGACGCCGGCCGCAAAATCGTGTATCCGGCCGTAGTCCACAGTTGGTAGTCCACAGGTAAACACACATCCCCATCCCTATTCTACACCCGACTATTTGCTCGGCATTTGTATAAATTGCCATTGACATGGAGGCTTGGGCCGCCCACAACGCATCGCGATAGCCTTTCTAACTGCCCAATCAACTAGTCAGATTACTCATTATATCTTTTGGAATTTAATACGTGAGCTGTGGGTTTCATTCAATCCATGACTGGGCCTCTAATTACTTTTGGGGATAGGCTGCGTTTAAATGAAAACTTGGAACCACTTTGGTGCTTATGCTTATGTATGGGAAGGCGGCAGAGGCTCATTATTTTTCCAGCACAAGCATGCTGCTGACAAATTCAAGAGGCAAATCCAGTTGAAAACAAGTTAAGATATTATAAATGCATAAAGGGAAAGGACGGAAACGGAACGGGAGGTGCCCACCCCTAGAAGACTGGGCCAGAGGACAACAACTGTTCCGACCATCCAAAGCTGGAAGCTGCTAGGAAGCCCGTGCCCTAACGTGTGTGTGGGTGGGGCGGGTGGCTCTCTTTACATATGTGCTTTGTGCCCAGGGGCAAATGTGTGGGCCGGGTGTTCCAACTTAAATTTTAACCAGTACCACCTCCTTAATTGTATGCGTGTGTGTGTGTGTGTGTTGGGGAACTACAAAGGTCTTTTAGGCGAGCAGCTGCAAAAAGTGGCCGCAGCTCTTAGCAACACACAACGTCAAACACAAGTGCTAGGTGGCTTTTTGTTCACTTTTCTAATGCCTTTCCATATATGCGAATGCAACTAAGGCAGCAGCCGCAAATGAGGACCGCCCTGGCGCCGTGACCTGATCGCCAGAGCCAGATCTCCGGGGAACAATTGCGGGCTAAACACCCAAAGCTGTACCCCTAACCTAACCCATTCCCATCCCCATACTCCCCCATCTGAATCTCTGAATCTGACCCGAAGCGACCTCCCACTTCCTTTCGCTGCTCCGTCTCCGCCTCCGTCTCAACGGAGCACCATGAGCAGCAGCTGTTGGCAAGGACAATTAGAAGGACCTGAACCCAGGACCCACTGCATGTATATACTTTAGCTGGCTTAAACAAAAGGGGCAGACCAGCAGTTGCCGCCCCTGCGAGCGTGCTCCCAATAAAGGCGCAAAAATTATGAACTTTGGCCAAAGATGAACACGCTTTTAATATATAAATACGCATGGGCATGGGACAAACAAAGGGCTGAAAGGGATGAACGGGTTCTTGATTGCGGATGGGACAAGGGCGCTCCTCATAGAGCGGAGACAATTCCGTTTGGAACACTTGGAACAAAATTATAACGATTCCTATTATCAGAAAAACGTATTTCAGAAGTCTTCTTTATTTTAAAAGCCATCCATTCACTTTATAATGTAATGGAAAGTCTTTTTTAGAAATTCTATTAATATTTAAGTTAATTCAAAATAAAATTGATTAATTATTGTTATGAGAATACCAATAAGACGCCGCATTAAAATAAATACTGCCTTTTTGTTAAATAAATGATAGTTTACCATTGTGTACAATACTAAAGGTAATAGATGTGTAAGTATCTGTTTTTTTGTTAAAGATAGGTAAGTTAATATAATTGAAAAGGAAAAAAAAAATTATAATAATGTTAAGTAATGTGAAAGACATGTATATGTTTACAATTTTCTTTTGTATAATATAATATATTTTTTTAGCTTCAATAATGAACCAAAAAATATTTCTGATAAAATGTTTTTTTGTAGGATTTTTGTTGTTTGTATTTATTTATATTTTCCCACCATCAATAACAATTCAGAATTTATGATTCAGGACATATTTTCAACCAAAGTTCAAACTATAGGTGGACTTTATTCTGAGTGCATGAAACAGGCGGCTGATTACAAGAGACGCACACATAACAACACTGAATAATTTACAAAATTGTGTCAAAAGTTTAATCAAGCCCTTCGCTTGTTAGCAGGATAGAGACCGGGAAACCAGAGCAGCCAATGAATCCATCTCTTCTGGAGATCTTCTGAACCTCCTCGAATAGCAAGATATGAGGCATCAGAGTGGCAGCAACACGTGGCTCCTGTTGACCACGTGTTGCTCGCCCCGGCCAAAAACGTAAACAAACCGCTGACTCCGAGGCCGAGCCATTCGGTGGCCACTCGAGTGGAGCCGAGCGAGGACGATTGCCCTGGTGGGGATTGGGAACTGCGGGGGAACTGGAGTCCTCAGCCGTTCTCAGCCAACCGATGTTTGAGTGAAACCCGGTCGGCTGCGTCGCTCGGCGAAAGCTCTGCGGACACGAATCGGAATCCGAGTCCCCGCAATCAACGGCAGCGACTGGCTGCGAAATGCTTGATTTTCCGGCAAAGTAATTCCGCCGCACGGTTCTGCCATTCCGATTCCGTCAGTTGTTGTGCTGCCGCGAAAGAGAACGGTGCCCGTGCGCGGATACGGCATATGGCATATGGCAAACTGCTCCATTGGACAGTTTTCCCAAAATCTTCAAGTTCAGGCGGTTCAAAAAATTTCTTTCGAGTGCTTTACATTTTTTTTGCCTGTGTTCCTTGTTTTTGCTGCGTGCTGAGCGTTCTGTTCATGGCTGGCGATTGAAATTGTGAAGGTCAGCGCGTCGGGTCGTCGCGATCGGACCCTCTTTTGAGTGTGTGTCGTAATCCGTCGAAGAGATCAATAGCTGTCGGATAGGTTAAATATCTGTGTTTTCAAGACTTTTGAAGCCAACAGTACGTATATGATCTTGACTACAACTACCACAAAATGGGTTTCTCTATAGAGATGATCACCTTTTCTCTATTCAATCCCATCGTTGGAAGATCAAAACTTATGCTTAAATGCGTGAAAAGCTTAGATAAGTGAAGATCAGTACCCAGAAAACCCTTCCAAAACTTAAAACAAACTAGTCTCTCAGTTTAAAAGCCATCGGGATGACACCTTCCCAAAAATCTTATTTTCATTCTATCTGTAAAAAAGTCAGAAAAGTATTTATTTAAATATAAAAAAAGGTATTACTTTGGTGTTTTCTCGATAATTTCGAAATTATTTCTGTAATAAGATTTTAGTTTTCCAAAAATCTGGAACTCGTACGGAAACGATCAGCAAGGGTATTAGTTTCCTTTCTTGTTCTGTTAATACCAAATTCTGTAAGCTTGAACTCTTAGCCCTTTCTGGTGTATTCAAAATGGATATAAAGTTCATTGGCTAATTTTCTATCCGTGCTCTGCCAAAAACACAGCTGGAGCTGTGCCAAGTGCAAAACCCTCGAAGGGCTCCGGCTCCCATTAGGCTCTTCCCTCATGGGTGCGGAAAAGTTAAGGTTTACGGCCTGGGCCTTACGCCACTTACGCATGATTGGAATAAAAATGTCCTGCAGGCGGCAACAAGGACATAACAATATACATGCGAGTACAAGTGTAGCCACTGCTGCTGCTGCTGCTGCCAAAACGTACGAGCGCCATTAAGTGTGGCAACTACTACAACCACCTTTCGCACAAGACACAACATGGAATGGTTGCAAAATATGAAACTGCTGTGCCGTTGCTGGAGTCGGAGTCGGAATACGGAGTATTATGTCCAAAACCACGACGCCGACTGGGACTACGACTCGGTGCGGGTATTAGGGACCGGGTCCCTGGCCAGGAACGTGCCGTGGCACAGCCTGCTCGACCCCACTAGTTGATAGTTGTGGATAGTTGGTAACGCAACCCTTCCGCCCCGACCACATATGCATATGGGCCTCCGTCTCCGTCGCCGGTCATGTCTGCGTCCGTGTCTGCCTCCGTCCGTTCTTGTTGATAACTTAATAGCAGGACAATGCAATATTTTCCATTTACGAGTTCATTTCTATTAACGGATGGGTCGGTCGGGACCAGACTCCATTCCCGGCAACCAATTGGGCTGTCGTTCGCCCTAAACTATCCACCGCCACATGGACTTTCGGAAACTAGTCCTGTTTGACCAGGGGTTGGCCAGTTCCAAAAGAGAATATCAGCCATGATCTCCGGAGCACAACAATTTCGAGTCCTGCCCGCAAAAACACATGCATATATTCTTAAACATCCTGCGTACGTACGGCGGGTGCAGTAATTTCCCCATGAATATCACAATGTAAACGGAAAATCTGCAGCCAACGTATGCATGGATGTGACACAAGTCGCAATAAAAACGTGTGGCAGCATCACCATCAGCAGCCAAGGCAAGAGCAGGCCAAAATAAAAAGCAGATGTAGTAACAAAATTAAGAGAGAGCAACTGTATGGGCAACTTTATAACGTGCCGCACGTGATGCTTGTGCCCGGCGGAGTTCACATTGCACTTGGTCCTTGGCCAGTCGTCACCCAAAAGTCTCCCGATCCTGATTCCATTTGCGTGCGTGCTATGCACTGTATAACCCACCGCCTGTCTGCAGATACTAAATCACCTTCAGCTCCCTTGAACAATTCTCAGAGCACGATCCTTGGCGTTCATCCGGCTGGCAGTCTGGTGGACTTTTCAGATTACTGGCTACACCCAGAGAAATAAACACCACAAAATATTAAACAAATTTTTAAACAAAATTAAAAAATAAAACCAAACAAATCACTAGTTTAACATTGTAGTTTTTAAGTGATTGTCGTTTTTCAGAGTGAATTTATTGTTATTCTGAGTTAAAAAATATATTGTCGCAAACTTTTACACATCTTAAAAGATATTTATTATATTAATTATTATTATTATTATTTATTATATTAAACCAAAGTGAATTTTGTGTCACCCCGGAATTTGTATTCATACAAAGTAAAATTAAAATTAAAATAAATATCCACTAGCATCCGAAAACAGAAAACATTTTGACTGTGCAAGTTGAACCCGTTTCAACCTACTTTTAATTCAAAAAATCTTTCTCATTAAAAATAATAGGCACGGCATAACAAATACCATTCAATTGGAAAAATATGTATTTAAAAATTGAAATTTCAAAATTAATAACAGAATGGGACTTTGAAAGTTTTTTCTGTTAATTGCTAAGCAGCTGGTACTTTGCTATTTACTCCAATGATGGAGCTGAATTTATTTATTTATTTAAATCCTCTACGGCTGTGTCGACCTTTTCTTTTTACTCATCTAGTGGAAAAACCCTAAGCATTCCTTTGTTTCTGCCTGCGCTTGATGGTTATAATATAATATAAAATGTCCGTGAATGCCACACCTGAGCTATTTTTTTGATTTTGATATGGAGCGGTGTAAGAAGTTTTGTGCAGATCACAAATCCTTAATCTGAATTACCCCAATTATCCGCGGAGAAGCCTGCTCTGCTCGCAGTTTCCTGCTCTTTGCTCTTCGTCACTTCGAATGCACTAAAATAGAGCGTAAACAATTGAAGTAATTGCCGACGCAGACTGTATAAACACTGCGATAAACATAAACAAAAACTGGTCCATGGTCTCGGACCAAAGATGTGTAGTCAGGCACTACTAACGTACTCATATGGTAAGCCCACGAGGCGAAACCACGAGATGGGGATACCAGAAGAGAATGGATCGTAAAAAATATTAACGGGCAATTACTCAGTTGGTTCACCTTGTGGAAACTATTCAACACTTGAATTTCGCATTTTGAAAAGTCTTCGCTAAAGAGTGAACCATCATTCAAACATTCATACCAAACGGCCGCGTACTTGCGAAGTGAATAAAAATAAAAACAACCTACCGAAACAGAAATTATATATACATTTATTTATACATTTTTATTGAGCGCGCACAAAACGTATTTCATAACTCGTGCGGACTGGTTCTTAAGATGGTGATGCGGCGACGCGCCTCGATCCTAATTATAGCCACCAAAATACTATCAAAGCGGAGATAGATCAACTGATATACGTAAGCTTTAAAGCACCAAGGGAAACATTAAAACGGACGCATTCAACTAATTACCTTTGACATCAGATTGGCTGGAAAATAATTTACTTGCTATTCTAGAATTACTTATTTATTTATTTATGAGCCTCATGAGCAAAAAGTCTATAATTTATTCATTTATGACTTTTTATTTTATTTATTACGATTTCTTTTGACAGAATGGTTTAATAAATACTGCCGTGCCCACCCTGTCGTTATTTTCACAGCTCATGCATGTAAATGTCCCGCCCTCTGCTCCCACTTAGCATATATATAAATATATATATTCACATTCCCATTCACATCCACCTGCAGTCTGCCGTTCGCAAAATGTACGTAGCTGCAGTTGCACTTGCTGCAGGCATGCATAATTGAAGAGATGCACGTGTGAAGTCGCCAACAGCTGACGCAACTAAAGTCATCAACTGGCGCATTTGTAGTTCCAATTGCAATTGGAGTTGCAGCTGCATGTGGAGCAGGAGCAGGAGCAGGAGCAGGAGCAGGAGCAGGAGCAGGAGCAGGAGCTGGAGCTGGAATTTTCCAGTGAAGGCTAACTGCCACAGCCTGCTGCATATTTTAGTGCCACCCATTTGGACTCTAAAGGATTCGAAGTCTATACAGAAACAAATGCGCAGCCATAAAAATCAAAAAAAAATATATATAAAATGTTGAAAAGACCGGAGAACCTCTAGATTCATTATATATGATAAACTTGTATTTATAACGCATACTTTTTTTTATTTAAAAATGAATTCACACTTATTAGTACAATTTTATGAACACTAACACACATACTGTCATACACCTTTAAAGTGTTTTCAGTGAAGTGAAGTAACGTACTTAATTGCACTTTCCTTTGCAGAATATCTAAGGACCAGACAACCATGAGCGTCAACTGGGGCTGCCACTAGCAGCAGTGCAGCAGCTGAGCAATGTTGGCTGCTGGCGGCAGTGAGATCAGTGACTTTGGGCCGAACTCGCAGCGACTATCAGTTGGCACCACGCCGAAGCGAGCGCACAAGGCCAGCAGCCACCGACCTGGTTCTGGCTCCAGCTCTGGTCCTGGCCCAATGACAACTGGTGGCACGAGCGGACCGAGCGGACCGAGCGGCAACGGGAACAGCAGTGGAGCAGCTACGAAGGGCGGAGGAGGTGCCATGAGTGCCACCACTGTGACAGCGACGACGGGCAAAGCCACGGTCAGCCACGGCCATGGTCATGGCCATGGCCACTCGAGGGGGGGGCGCAGTGCCCCAGTTGGACGCTCCAATGTGGATGGATTCGTTGGTGGCATCGAGACGTACTTGGGTCTCATCGGATGGCGAAAAAAGTGCCTGTACACTCTGCTCCTGCTGCTGATGCTGCTCATCATCACGAATCTTGTGCTCACCCTGTGGATACTCAAAGTGATGGAGTTCTCAACGGTAATTACATGCCAGATCTCTCTCTCCCTCTCTCTCTGAGCGACATTGAGCCCACAACTAGGCAACTGCTAACCTCTAACCCCTTTCAGGAGGGCATGGGTCAGCTGAAAATCGTACCCGGTGGCATACAGCTGTCGGGCCAAGCGATAATTATGGACATGTTGCGCGCCTCGACAATCCGTTCGCGGCACGGCCAACCCATCTCCATAGGTGAGTGAGTGGGTGTGAATTGCTTTCCCGTGGTACGCCTCTGGCCTTATCGAGCGATTAGGTGCGAACAAACACAGGCAGCCCCACTGAGTACGACCCCTGCGCCTATTAATATTCATTTCATAAATTTTTACCTCCCATCTTCCCCCCCACATTACACATTAGGTTGGTTAGATCGTGGCCACGCCATGATGAGATATCGCTTAGGATTTGGGGGGTTCGGACTGCCACGGTTAAACTTCCTATGCAAATGTCAAAGTCATGGACACTTGCAGCTCAACCTCCTCAACCTCTCCGGCCGCCGATGACTGGCCATTCAGCCATACAACTCGTACGCCCCATCCATGCAGCGCATGTTTAATGAACTGCGCTGCCGGCCGCTATTATGCAGCCTCCGAGGAGCATCGGCAGGCCCATTTGTTTTCCTGTGCTCGAGGGAAAATGCGCCGAGCTTAAACATTCATGGCAGGCTCATACATAGGTGTGGAGTAGGATACATGTTCAGGTGCAAATGGGGTGCGACGGCGACAAATGTGTGCCGGTGCCAGTCAAGACATAAATCAACAGATATCAAGCAAGTTCAGCACGGCCACGGCGGAGGCGCTAAGCGTCGGTAAATGAGATCGGGGCTGTTGCTCCTCCTCGTCCGCCGTGAGCGGCAGCCAAGATGTACAATTACAGATAAACCATATGAAAGCACGGCCAGAAGAAGACTGATGCGATTTCCCAGGGACCTTCGTCCATGTGTCGACAGGAAAGTGCCACCAAAAAGCAGGACCTCCAGCAGTAGCGGTGGAGCGTTTCCCCTTGGCGATAAGCAAGAACCGCAGATACGTGCTCGGAAGTGGGAAGTGACTGGTGGGTTGCTGTTCCTGCTGCAGATGGTTCGGAGGGATACGGATCCTGGCTGAGAGGGAGAGCCAGCCCGCCCACCAGGTGGCTGTCAGCGATGGCTGATAGTTGATAGCCAAGAGCGATGGCAGTGCTCGACCGCGACGAACCTGAGACAATGGTTTATAGGGAATAGGGGATAGGAGAGCTGGGATTCGATTTCCGTTTCCGGCGTCTTGTTACGTGCTATCTCAACCAGGTGACCATCCCACATCTGCATGCACATGTGCGTGGGTGGTGCGGCTACTTAGCGTTGTGTGTTTACTTATTTATATTACAATTACTGCTTAAATTATCCGCATTTGTCATACGAACAATCGGTTTAATTTTCCCCTGCCCGTTTCAAGCACGATTCCTCGCATTTAGCTCGATATCTATCTCATCTTCTGTTTCTATTTCCTTTGCCATTTCTGTGCGCGACTTCACGACTTTACGACTCCACAACTCCATCAACAGAATCATCACGTAATTTTTCAATCAATACACGTGACCCGAATGGCATGATTGAGAATCATTTATTTCTGGGACACGATAAGTTCGAGTGCCTGTCCGCGGGATTTCGCATCAACGACACCAACGGGCGCAGCCTGTTCTCCGTGAACCGCAATGAAGTCACCATCGGAGCCCATGCCCTGCGGATCGACGGCGAGGGCGGCGCCGTCTTCCGGGAATCCGTGCAGACGCCTCATGTGCGCGCCGAGCCCGGCCGGGAACTGAGGTGAGTAGCAGCCGGCAGTTGGAGCCAATCCCAATCCCAATCCGATCTACGGAATGCCTGTGCTTGGCCAGGGCCAATTAAAGTAAATGAAATCGAAAGCCATGTCGTCTGGTGTTGAAATTCAACGACAGTAATAAATTCGCAGGAATTTGCAGTAGCATGGGGCAGAATCCACTCCACTCCACTCCACTCCACGTGGGGCAGTCTGTGGCATATTAGTCCATTCTTGGGTGGGGGAAATCTGAGAAATAAAAAATTAAAAGCAAACACTCGGCTGGTGTTCGCGGGCCTCTGTCAACGTCACCTATGCGCCAACAAAAACAACACAACCCCAACGCCCCACACACAACGTCACGGGACAGGTTGTGGATGCAACCAGTACGTCCCACCTCCCCACTAGGTGTCGGTATTCAGCTCACTGAGCTCACTCGGGGGGAGCAAAAATATTTATACACATTTGTCAGAAATGTACACAAACGGTGGCAGTGAATTAAAAAGCGCTAAAGGGGACAGACTTTTTTAAACCCCTTTTTGGCTAACGCCGGAATCGGAATCGGACTGGGATTGGGCTGGAAAGGCAGTCGCTGCATTATGCCACCATCCACATGTCCCTGTCCCTATCGTGCCACCACATGCCATCCATCCATCGCGTGGGTGCCTGTGTACACATGAACCATTAACAGGATCGGCGGCTTGTAATAACATTTTCATTGACAAATTTGATGATAGCTGCCTGTTGGTTCATGAAAATTACAAATTGTCTGCCGCCAGATACACAGGCGCAAATATTTCAGTTGACGACGACCCAGCCGGTCGGTGGCCGATGTCAACGTAAAGTCATATCAGCAATTCAAATTGAAATTGAAATGTTTTTAAGGCCCCACGCATGCATTCCCCGCCGCAATTGAGCGACTTTCCGTTTCATTAGGCAGACGACGCTCGCCGGTCATTCAGTGAATCCTCCTCTTTTCCACTGCGAACTGGGCCCCATTCACTAACCAAGGTGCCACTGCACTACTGATTTAATTACAGACTCGAATCGCCTACCCGCCAATTGGAGATGACGGCGGCCAAGGACATCAATTTGCAATCGCGAGCGGGCGGCATAGAAGTCGTGGCCCTGGAAGACGTCAAGTTCAGAGCCCTCGATGGGAGCGTAAGTATGATTAAAGGCCAGATCCTGGCCAGTTGTTAGAACTGCGTCTAGTACGTAGATTGGATAAGTATGTTGTAGTTGCCACATCACACTTGTCCCCTGTGCTCTTGCTCTTCTCGAACGTCACAGCTGCGACTGGAGTCCTCGAAGATACTGATGCCCAACCTGAGGACGGCACAGCCGCCCATCCTGGGCACTGCCCAAAGTAGGGATCACATGCACCGCGTCTTCCAGCTCTGCGCCTGCTCCAACGGCAAGCTCTTCCTGGCGGCACCGCACTCGATATGTGCGGGCGATGACTCCACGGTTTGCAGATGATTGCACGACGGAGCGCGCTGGCAGTCCACATCCACGTCCACATCCGGATTCGGAGCCGGATCGAAATCTGATTAGGTAGAGCTGGCTGGGTCTCTCGAGGAGCCGGACAGTGTGCCTGGTATGCAAAGGATCCACCCAGGAGCAGATCGCCACTATGTATATCTGTAAGCACAGACATTGCCCCTACGCACACGTACATGTTGAACTATTCATATGCTAACTGTAACATAGGACGGCATACCATATACCTAATTAGTGGAAATCACACAAATATGACTACTGATTATTGATAACTGATCACCCATGCGTACGCAAGCATCCTGCGTCCAAAATAGTTCATACCCACTCTCGAGTGACTTAGGGAAATGTACCCAAACTCGAAGGACAAAATCAAGAGCTTCTTAGACACTTGGATGTTGTGTACTAGTATAAAAAAAGGCAATTCGGGGTCATAGGCATTTCCCCAAATAGACATATAATGTATCACCAAAGTGATTAATAATGAAGTAAATACATATATAGGCAATATGAAACTATAGTCAAACTTAGGAGGCCGTCAGCGAAAACACCCATATCTGTATTAACCTTGTTTGAGAACTAGGATACTCTTAGCTTTTTTGGTTTTAGACACAATGTTTTTTTAACATAACCATTTTGAACACACCTCGCCTAAATGAATTACGCGATTTCTGTCTTTTATCAAAGCTTTAGGCGCACCGAAAGTATTTATATTTTCAATTCTTTATACTTTTTGCTGTTATTATTAATGAGTGATGTAATACAGTTATTGAAATAATATTAATACAAATATTGATTTATTAATAACATATCCGACCCCTTTCCACAAAGCAGTCCAGAGATATTGTACATAAGACTGTATAATTCGTAGAACTAAAATGCTTCATCATAGCAGCTCACTGCAATACAAATACAAATTGAATAGGACGTACTCGTAAATGTATTCATGTAGATAATCTCGAAAGGCCTAATGGAAGTTAGAAAGTGTTTGTACGATAACTATGATCAGAATCAGAATATTCAAAATCCAAATCCGAAGCAGCATGTTGGCATTAAACACAATACGAAGACAATGAAATATCATCCAATGAATCGCAAGAGCTATTTATACCTATACCTAAATGTGTATTATCACAGATACAAATATTAAAACCAATACGAAAATGAGTATGAATATGAATATGAATACGAATACGAAAATAAATATGGGTTATGGAGTTTGAACATGGCTATGGATATAAATATGAACATATATATGAATAGAGTTGAATATGAAATTGCCGTTGAAGTTATCAAGTGTGAGAGCACTTGATATATAGATATATATAAATAAATAAATGTATATGTATATGTATCTGTATGTATGTACACCTAATGCAAATGCTTTTAAAGGGACATTAAGTTTAATTTGTTGTTGATTTTTTTTAGCACGACTAGGAAACATAATGTTTATATAGGAAATACGGAGGAATAATACGAAATCTTTATATCACATACATTGTAATACAGCAGAATACTTAAAAAGAGAAATACATGCGTAAACCAGAAGCAAATCAACCGAATCTATTCGAAAATAAATCCAAGAACGTATAGTAAGGCGGGAAAAGTGAACCAACAACAACTCCTGACCCTGCAATTGGTTGGACATACGGATTTTTAATTCGACGGCTGGGATTGTGCGCACTTTTTCCAGCAAAGCGCTCAAACGAGGACTCAAGCCGAGTGCTCGTTGGTTAACGCCTTCTAGCACCACTTAGATGGAACCGTGGAGCAGGGGAGGGGAGAGTGCTTCAAGTGTTTTGTGGGTGCGTCTAAGCGAAGGACTCCGCCGCCGATGCAGAGTGACGATGACAGGACTCCAACCAGCTAGACACGGGCCTTACACGCCCAGCTCAGCCGGCACAAGTGATGTGGTCGTCGTACCCGTGGACGTGGTCTTGGCTTCGTCCTTATCATCGTTATCAGCGTCGTAGTCGTCATCGTCATTGTGGGAGTTTCCGACGAAACCTACGACGGCACACGACGAATCCTCGGGCTCCTAAATTGAGTTATTCTCTGAGCCAAGGACCGCTGCTTTGAGCCGAAAACGAGCTTGCCAAACGCCGGCAGGAGCTTTGAAGTTTGCCGCGCGGGCTTGTCAATTCAATTTGAAAGCTTCTAGAGCTGCAACTTCATGGATATAATACTTTGCCCTCAATGCAAGTCCGTTGGGGTCAAGCAGACCTTCCTGAAAACTTGCAATGGATGACAATATGATGCTATAGGATGGTATAGAATAAGGGTTCAATTCAGTCACTGCTCAATGCTCACTGCTCCCGTTTACTGTAGCCCATATACCATATTCCCATGCTATCCCGATCTAGACAAAGGCGTAGTGCAGCTACTAAGGGGTAGGAAGCCACACTTGACGTTATATTTAGTATTCTATTAATATTCTAATAGGCGCTTTTGTACTTTTCCCTCCGCATTGGCAGGCTTGACTACCGCTGTCGCTCTTTTTGTCAACCATCAACCATCCGCCCCGTGGTACGCTCCTCACACGAGGCCATGTAATCACATAAAATTTTCTAATTACCACACTAACAAGCGCACACACATCCTTGCTCTCTCTGGAAACTGTCAGCTGGAAAGTAACTTTCGCGCGAGTCCTCCATTTGGGCACCCCATTTGCCACCCCTTGTGCGTTTTTCGCCCTGAGCACATGCATAGTTTAAATTTCAATGCATAACTCAACTCGACCTGTCTTAAGCCGTCCTAAAATTTAAATGAAAACACCTTGCGGCGCCATATGTGAGCGGCCATAAATTCAGCAGGCCACTGTCGCCGACTAGACCCATCCGTTCAAGCAAACACCCACCCTCCCCCAAGGACACCTTTTCGGGAGGTCGAAGGACGAGCGCAACAGTTAGTTAGTTAACGATATCTAAAATGGGTGTAAGCCCGAGCCAAGCTGACAAATTAAGTATGCATGAAAGTGTAGCATGTACGTACGTCCTCGCACATACACTTAAGTGCCGTGGGGTGCGGTGGGTTTGGGAGAAAGCATTTCTTTTACCTTGCAGTTAATAGGATTTGGCTGGAGAGTGGAATCAAATTAATTGTTTCATTTGTTTATAAAACGCTCAAGTCATTGTTGTTGTTCGTGCAACGCTGTTGACAGCCAAGTGTGCGTGTGTGCACGTTTTCATGGCATTTGGCTGGGCGAAATGGGGCGGAGGGGGCTACGGTTGTATATATGGATGTTTGGGTGTACGGATCTTTAGGTGCATGCCTTAACTGACGTTTAAGTGGGCAATTAGGCAAAGCTGTGTAATGTTTTCATCGTTAAGGACGTACGTGGCACAGCCAGCCGAGTGTTTCCCGAACCACCCACCAGAAGCACCCCATTTGCAAGGTCTGATTTGGCTTTTGGCCACATTTTGAGCACGACTGACTTCGATGTCATAGCCCGAGGTAGCCGAGGCAACTCACTCATTCAATCGGCCTGCTGGCTGGGCACCTGCTGACCCGCCCAGATAGTGATTTGTGTAGCTGCCCAAGCGGTCAAGTGGCCAAGCTAGCAGAGACACCTCCTTGTGGGTCAGTCATCAATCCGACAGATTGATCTGGGGTTAACCCCATTGATGGCCTCCTGTCAGGGGGCTAATACACCCTTCCGAATCCCAAATGGCACGCCTTTGAAGACCAACTTGAAAAAGTCATATTTCTGGAAACTGGCTTTAGCCTCATTTATTTATTAAGTTATTAAATTACACACATCCTTGCACAGGTTGCCACGTCACGGGCTGGGTGGTTGAGGTAATTGCATGCAAACAGACGTACTGGGTTGCAATCTGCATTCCTTGGAACCCCAGGTTTATGGCCCTGCTCGCTGTGCGTGCAGCCCTCTGGAGCCCATGGAGTTGGGAGGACCAAGAAATAGTTGCTGTCGACATGGGCATCGGCATTTGTGTCTTATCTCTCGCTTCTCAGTGCCAGGAACGGGCCCTGTCCTGATCCAAGTCCGAGCAACAAAACGAATTTATGCCGTAATGAATGTCAGTTGCCACACATATCTCCGTGTCTATCTGCGCTTTATGCACAGTTCAGCACTTCTTTCGTTCCGGATGGAGCCTTTGCTATCCGGCTGTGTTTCCGGCGAGACCTTGATGTTGTTGATATGCTTCGCTTTATCCTTATTGCGTTGTGTGATTGTCTTGGGTTGAGGAAATTTAATAGTTATTCAAAGCATTTGGAAGGCAATTTCCCCACGCCGTCGTTTACGGAATGTACAGTGTACATTGTACGTAGTGTAAAAATAATGCGGATATTCGCGTCCGGCTTATCGGAGAAAGTTTGGAAAAATGATTAGCTGCAACTCCGTCCGGTTGATTCCGGCAGAAAAAAAGGGAAAAAACGGCAAAGAAGTCAAGCTGAGCGCTGAGTGTTAAGCTGTTCCCAAACCAAACCCAACGCCAAACTAGGTAAATTACGAGCTGTTCACTTTATGCCCAACAGTTTCCTCTTGTGCTATACACTTTTCGCATGAAAGTAACACTTACGCTAATGGGAAGCTTAGAGTCGATTTTTTAGTTAAATGACACACATAAACGTGATGTTTTTAAACTTCTCTTAGTATAGTCTTTGAGGAAGAGCGAACTGTATGTCAGATGGAAGAGAAGGTAAAATTCGAAGCTCTATTCCAAATAGCTTTGTCTCCAAATACATTTTTTAAATTTTATAAATATATTTTTTAAACTTTCAAGTGCAACCCAAGAGGAGAGTGTATCCTGATTCGGCTTGCCGCAGTCCTGTATCTTTTCTCCTCATCGCGCTTTTTTACGAGTTGTTACCGGTCTTGCCAGCTTTGCGCGGGTGCGTGTTAACAGGCAATTAAATCCGAATTACAATTTGCTCCTTTTGCAGCCCCATCAGGTACGCCCATGTGTGTGTGTGTGTAGGGTTGTAATCGTAAGTTCCCTTCAGGAGTTAAGCGGCAGGTGTGCCCAGCGCCACGCTGCCTGGTGCGATGCGGACACCATCCCGCGTCCCAGTCCCAACCCAGCGGGATCCGAATACTGAATGCCGATAAGGCTGGCCAAAGTTCAAGAAGCCAGTTGGCTGGATTTGGTGCACTGTTCAGGGGGCAACTGAATACACGTGCCAATTAAAGATAAATTTTAATTGCCGCCACAGAATGAAGATTTATGGCTTAGACATTAACCAAGCAAATCGCACTCGTTTATCGGCTGGCTTTAATTGAATTAAACACACACTTTCGTCTAATCGAATTTGGCAAAACGGTCGAGAATCATCATCGTCACAGAGGCTAGACCGCAAAAAGTTAGCCCAATTGAATTTGGGTAACTTGAACCGTTCACAACTTAACCGAATGGAATAAAATGTGACTGCTGGAACCGGACCGGTGGTGGTGGAAAAGCAAACAGAGGTACCCAAAATGTACGACAAAAACTAAGTGCACCCGAAAAAACTTCGAAAGATTTGAAAACGCCTTGAAAAAAATGAAATTTGGCATAAAATACCCAGTTTAAACATAACTAGTTACCAGCTTTCAATCTGTATAAATGTCCTGCCAAATAAAGCCTGTAGTAAAAGCAAAACTGTGCTAATGTTTTTTGCCTACTATAAGACTAGGGTTTACAACTTATTTTTGGGAAATAGTTACTTAAAGATTTTTACAAGTTTAAGAGAATACATGTTTATAAGAAATATTACTCACATGCTGCTGCTGTTGTTTCTTGTCGATCAGAATAGACCAGTGCTTAGCGTTCCAAAAAATCCGTTTTTGAGGATCAGTAAAATCATAAGAGTTCAAAATCCAACGATGATTTACGGGGTGGCGACGATCTTGTAGGCAAGGATCGATGGATATTCGATAGAAGTTTCAGTTCCAAGGCCTCGATTATAAAAGTAGGCAAAACCTGGAGTATCATTTCGATATGATCTTACATGCAGGTCTCCCGCGTTTAGCCCAATGTGAGTGGGACTTCCGCCCGCGGTGACTTGCCAAATTTATGGGGAACCTTCGTCCAAGTCGGCCATTTTGTGCCACCAACAATTTACACACATGCATACATATTAGCAAGACCCCATAGCTTTGCATAACTACTTACCATGTTGAACTTCCATGCCGCTTCCATGTTGGCCATTCAAAGCCTTCAAAATTGTGTAGTTTTATTTAATTTTTTATTTGTTTTATATTTATTTCATCCACTTCCAATCGGGCTTTCTTTACCTTTCACTTATCGAAGTCGATTGGCAAAAGGACTATCGACTGCTTCTGGTGGCGTTGCCAGCTTTCGCTTTCTTTTAAAATATAGCTAAAAAAACTTAATGTTTATAAAATTGCACAGACTAGCTCAGTGCCTTCCAGGTAACTGAAAAAATTAAATTTTCTATCCATTTATAGTTTAAACTACATTTTTTCAGCGGGTTCTTCATATACGGATATGCAAATCTGGCATTTTAATATATTCTAGCTTTTTTTGGCTATACTTTTCTTGATCTTGATAAATGAGAGGTGGCAACGCTGTCACACACACACACTCAAACAATCGATAGTTTCAAGCGTCCCTGTGCCAATTGATCATCGTTAAGTGACAAAGCTAAAAAAGACTACTATAAAGTGCCCAATTTAAGCCAAATAAGATAAAAAGGTGGCGGAGAGCAGAACAAGACCACCCAGTTTTGAGTGGTGCGTTGAAATACCCACAAATAGAAGCCCAGTGATATGGAGAAATTACAACAATTACGCCATTTCCCATGGCTCAACGGACCTGAGGCCCCGACTTTGATCCGCGGATTTCAATTCGTTTATATAAAGACCAGCGACTGTAAATATGTACAAACCCTTATGGATATGCCTATATAAAAGTACAAATTTGGTGGCCTTTTGACCTACATACATACATATGTATAAAGGAAAATCATGGCGACACAAAATGGCCGACTCTGATGACGTCACCGGTAAGCCCACTTTCAATTCAATTACCTCTTTCAAAACAATTCCCCCTTTCGAAGTCAAATCGCTTCACTAAAGTCCAGCATTGATAAATATGTACCAATATTTATGTATATCTTCACTTAAAAGTGTAAATTTAGTGACTTTGTTGGCTTACATACGAATGGTGAAATCATGGCGACACAAAATGGCGGACCTCGATGACGTCACCGGGTGAAGGGTTAGGATCCCAGATTGTGGAAGTCATAAATGTGTATCGATGTCATGGAAAATCCAGCGTTTGAAAATAATAGGAGCCTTCAAATTTGAACTGCGATCGGATCCTCATTTCAAGAAAATTCGAATGATCTTCCTACTTGATGTCAGTGGACAAGAAACAACAATCGACCAGCAATCAGATGCCTCCACAGGTGAGTGGCATTCCTTTTTAGATAAGCATTTATTGTTTAAATTTAAACGCTCACCACATTTCTAATATAAGATTACAATTAGAAAACTTCCCGAAATTTTTTTAATCGGCTCAACAAATGTTGAGTTCCATTGGAAAGCTTCATATATTTCTCAGTTACCATCGAATTTTTTCTACCATGAACCATTGGCATTACATGTGTACATTTAAAGAATGATCCTAAAAAAATCAAAAAATGCACCTTCCAATTTACTGTAGAAGTATTTTATTGTGATCCAAAATCCTGCACAGTGTAGAATAGCATAAATACGTGTTTAAAGCGCCCTGCCGGCGCGACAAAAAGTGGGTTTACCATATCACCACCATATCATTACTATAGGCGCCAATGAAGCCATTTCGCCATTCAGCTCGAACTTCTTCCAGCGGGGCGGAGGCTGCAAATGGGCTGCTGGGGGGTGGTCTTTCAGTATGGTGTTGTGTGCAGACCCAACTTAATCCTTTTGTGAACAAACATACGCTCTTTAGCCCGATGCCCGAGCCTGTCCCTGTTCCTGGTCCTGGTCCTCCTTCTCGCCCTGAATCCGAACCAGAACTGCTCCTGGTTCTGGCTCTGTTTCTGTTTGTGACTCGGGGGAGGGGCGTAGGTTACAAAAAGTGTGGCAAGCGGAAATCAAATGAAAAACTCGTGCGTCGCCCCAAAAATAGCACACAGAAATAGTATAAAACAAAATAAAATAAACTTTTCCGAACGCATTTCTATTGTCAGCGGCGCAGTCTTCGCCGTAGTCGCAGTCGGTGGCTTTCGGTGGGTGTAAAAGTTTCCTGGGCTTGGGCCTGGGCCTGGGCCTGGTCCTCGTTTTGGTTCTGGTTCTGGCCCATTGTGGCGGCGTGCGGGTGCCCTGCCCGCCTTTTGTTTGTTGTCCTCAGTTTTCAGTGCTCAGTAAGAGCGTTTGTTTTCTTTTCCCCTTTATTACGTATTTTATTTTTTAGCTGTGCCAGTGGCAGTGGCAGACGCAGAAACCGTTCACTTCATTTGCCTACACGGCCGAGTCAAGAAGCACTTTACATGGATGGGATGGCGGTGGGCGATGGGCGATGGGCCAGGCGAAACTGCGGCTGCTCCGGGCACAGCCCGAAAGGATCAGGCCAGGAGAAGTAGCACCACCAAAAGGACAAACTTTTGTCGCTTGGTAATGATGGCATTTTGGCATTCCTGGCTCCCGTACTCGCCCTCGACCCGTTGCAATTGTTGTTTTTTTAAAGTTTGGCGCACACAAGTTTAAACAAAGCAGCCGCCAGTCCCATAAACAGTCGACAGGCGTTGTGTTCCATGGGTCAAGTCAAGCAACAGTCAACAAACTATAGGGATACCCCAGCCCATGGAACAGGACGACAGCAGCTGCACCAAGTACACGCCCCATTGCGGCGACTAAAAGGAATGGAAAAGAATCACATTGACTAATAATAGAATGGAGCACTTCGTTTGCCGCACTCCGTAGAATAATTTGCGATTCTCCCAGCGGTTGACTTGCCACGCGGACTGAATCTCTGTTTCGGTTCTGGCATCGTTGCGTTATCACTTAATTGAAAACATAAAACTGTTGGTCTTTCAGTGTGGGAAACCCACTAGTTCGCCTTGCTAATCAGCTTACGCACTGCCCCATAACATATATCTATTACTTTTTCCTGGCAAATGGCAAATAATTTGCCAGGCAAACGTTAAAATTAACCGACGCGTCGGTCAGAAGTTTCTTGTAGCTCAGTGATCTTATCGGTCACAGGACACAAACTGCACGCTCCACTGAGTTTTGGACACGTAACTGAGGGGGAGACTTTGGTTCGTCCACTGGGCAACTGGGCAACTGATAAGGGACATAAGCAATGCTTATGGGGTGAGCTAGATAACACATAATTGTGTCCAATGTTATGGCAAATTTCGCAGTTACAAAGCAGCATCATCGGGGAATGGCGTGACCAGCAGGTCAAGGGATGAGTTTCAAACTCTTGGACTGCAGCAGCTTTGTCCCTATGATTAACTCCTTTATTACCATCGCGTTTCAATGAAGGGATTTCATTCGCCGATGACAACTTGACTCATTTATGAGATGATGAGCTGAGCTGAGACGCGATGGAGCGGAATGATGGGGGCGTAATGACGTGGCTGTCGGGAAGCCGTCAAGTCTTAAAACGCGTTTAATTTGTTTCTCAAGAATTCGCACAAAGCGTGCCAAGTTGTTTCGTCCTTCCTTTGGCCTCTTGACTGTCACAGCTTGAGTGAGGACGGCACTCAGCCAACCCTTCCTCGCCAGCGCCAGCCTGCTCCTCCTCCAACAATGCTGCTTCATCCGTATCCCCATCCTCGTCCCACTTCGAAGCGTTTCTTTTTATGAACTCTTTGGCGTGGCTTGGGCGCGTTATCTCCGATTCCGAGTCAAGTTCGCTGGCACGCTTAATTACCGGCTCCCCATCCTCCTGGCTGGCTGGCTGGCTGGCTGGCTGGCTATCCATCCCTTGGATAACCGACAGTCGAAAAATATGCTGTGACGTCATTTAGCATCAATTAAAATAGCTGAGGATTGCATGAGGATTTTTAATTAAAATTTACTTTGTAAATTATACGTTCAAGGATTTGCCCAGTGCGTGCTCCCACATCCTATTCACTCTTTACGGCTGACTGTTTATCGTTAACCATAAACATTTGCCACTTTAGGCAAAGGCAAGGAACAAATCGTATCTGAAAATGCCCTAGTCAAGACTTGGGTCAAAATAATTGTTTTTCTGGCTTAGTCTAAAGCCACTTTAATAAAATGAGTAGAAAATAGGTGTATATAGAAGAAAATGATTGGAAATGTAAGAAAATGGTCTTTCAAGATAGTACTTAGTAGCTTACAGTGGTGCAATCAGGCTGACATTCAAATTACATATACATATATTGGCATTGGATTCAGCATTAAAACAATTAATAGAGTCCAAGGAACAAACGCCTGCACACGCACGCAGATGTTTCAAAGTTGTTTTATGCGGAGAATAAATTGCTTTTCCATGGCAAACCATTATGTTCGTTGTCGTCGTTGTGGCCCATGGACTGTTTTGCTTTTGTTTGCCTGTCGACGCTTATTTGCCAAACGAATTTACAGACGAAAATATCTGTTTATTTGCATATGTTGAATATAAATAAATAATTGCCTTTCGCCGATACAATTTATGCATATTTCAATGTAATAATTTTACTGCAAATTAAATCGTTGGCCAATTGCAGCAATTAATGGCCAACTACTCCCGTTCATTGGGTCCTTTAACGACGGCTGATGATGAAGATGGGCAAACACGCACTGCTGCCCCATGCCAAGGATTTCGATCTCATGGTTCGAGGCGAATGGACTTGACTTGGCTAAACCCAAGCCAAATCGAACCCAAACCAAGCCAAGCTCATGGCCAACAGCTTGTTGTATCAATTGACAGCAAATAAAATTGTCAGTTGGCTGGCAAACATGAGGGGGCGAATAAACAAGGGCCATGCGAGCACAGTATTTAAGTGTCCAATTTTTAGGAACCGCAAACAAGGCAACGCAACACGAGAAAGACAAACAACACGAAACGGAAACACAAATGCCAATCGAATCCAGAGACCTGGCAGTCTAAGCAGCACAGTTCGCAAACACGCAAACAAAGCGGAAGAAAGGCGCCTGACAGCACGCCAAAGGAATATAATAATGACGATGATGGGTGGGGGCACCGGAGTTGGGGCACTGCTACTGCCACGCTACTGGTACTGGTATTCCAACCCAATCGAGCTATCGAGAGCACCGAGCAGAGCCAAAGGTCGCCCATCGACAGACAGCCACTTACGTGGGTTAGATCACCCCGAATGTGGGTGGGATGAAGTGGAGTGCAGAGTCGTGAATCCGGACTCTTGCCTCGCCATGCCCTCCACTGGGTGCGTATATAGTGAAACGTATGAGCACATTATCTACGTGTTTACATCCCAATTTGATTCCCCGATGATTGCCCCCCACGTCGGCCCGTCCCCTTTTGTTTTGTCTTGAAAGATTTGTTGGCAATTTCTTTGGCGTTCACAGCTCAATACGCCGGTTCTGGAGACCGGTGACCGGAGGCGTGGGGTTGGCTTCTGGTTCTGGCTTCTTTTCGATTTCCGTTCGACAACGCAGTACATCCTGCCCGCTCAGTCACTTTCAGCCAAGTCTGAGGAACATGGGGCATCTGGTAACTTGGCGTTTCCATTTTTTTTCCCCACTCTTCATATATATGTAGTCTTTACTGGTGGCTAAACAGCCTGTCTTATGACTTCCGAGGTAGCCCTAATAACTGCTGATTGTGTGATTTCCTCATTTTCCCACCCAGTTCAGTTCAGCTCAGCTCGGCCCGACCATTCCAGCCGGTTTACCGCCCGACGTGTTGCGTGTCTTCCATCCGGCATTTTGGCTCCACAGCTATCCCCCGTACTCCATGAGAGACCCCCAACTTTTGGGTTGCCTGGCTGTCAGCGTTTCTGTTGGCATTGACCCTCCGGAGACCTTTTCGTACACTCATAAATGTCTTTCAATCATAATGTTTCAATAAGTCAAAATCGATTACGAACTTCATATGAAATTTATTGCACTTTCGCAAATATGACATTGACTGGCTGCGTGTGTACATGTTTACGACTCTCGTTGTGTGTCCTGTCCTGTGTGTTGTGCGTTGTGTGTTTGGGCACATAAGAACGAGCGGGTGGGTGGGTGTGGATGTGTATGTGAATGTGGGTGATTATAGGTGGTTGGCGGTTGGTTCGGATTCGGCATTGCCATTGCCACCGAGCCGGACTTCAATCTGACGCGCGTGTGTACCGCATTCGTGGTTTGTTTATCGCAAGGTGGGCCTCAGCGGACGGGATGTGGATATGGATGTGGATGTGGAAGTGGAAGTGGCCGCATGCACACAACACACAAAATTGAATTTGCCGAAGGGGCAAAGTGCTTAAATATTTAGTTAAATGATTGACAAGGATTGCTCGACTGTATTGCCGTGGTCTGGCTACGTGGTGTTGGCCATACGTATGTAGTACATTTATCTATATATATATATGTATGTGTGTGAAAGGCAGACAAGCCATACTCCCACAGCCCATGCCCTACTGTGCCATACCATACCATACCATACCATGCCGAAACACCACGCACAATCCATTGACATTGACTGTTCGATTATTTGAATATTGACAAATTATTGACTGCTGAGCAGTCGGGCGAGTGAAAGGATTATCACGTGATCCCCTTGGTTGACGAGAGTCAAAGCCCCGCCGATTATCGCATTGCATTCCATTTGCTGCCGCCCCGAATCTGTATCTGTATATCTTGACCACATATCTTTATGAGCTCAAGCCGAAGCTGCTGCTGCTGCTGCTGCTGCTGCTGATGCTGACCAATTGCGTTCGCTGGACCGGAAACTCATAAAAGTCCCAGGGAAATGGAACTGGAAAGGGGCAAATCATTGTATCCCCAACCCATCCAAAGCCACAAGGACACACTGCACCACACTGTACGCATGGGAAATGGGACCATAGCCCGCCCACCAAAGCTCGCTTGGGCTGCTCTTTTGCATTTCTTTCGGAGTCGCCTTTGTGTGCTTTTTAATTTCGCATTTGGTTGGAGTGGCGGTGCTCACCTGGAAAGGTGGAACAGAAGCAAGAGCCGGGGCTAGGACTTCTGGCAGGTGGCTCTTAATCAAAATCATACGCGACGCTGCACCGCAGTGCGAAAACTAAAGCAAGTGGCGCACTGGCTGAGACCTCTGTTCAGTGGCCAAAACGCTGGCAGCGAGGACGACGATAATAATGGCTAGGAATAGGAATAGGAATAGGGATTGGGTTCGGGTTCGGGAAAGAGGCACTCATTATTTTGAAATTTTTAGCGCGCATTTCAGCGCCTTCCGCTTCCGTCGCCAGCTATGACACGAAGCGGTACAGGATGGAGGAGGCAACCATAAGAGAATTAAAAGAATACGCAGGGCGAGCAAAGGATACCATGGGGCAGATGCTTCCACAGGAGCCCGAGTGCCAGTGCCAGTGCCACTGCCACTGCCAGCGCCACCGGAGTGAGCGGAAAAAGCCCGCAAGCTGGTTTAAATAACAATTTCGCGATAGCGCCTGCCATGACGAAGTGAATGTGGATGGAGGCTAAAGGCCAGAGGATGGGGTGGCCAGGCAGCCAGCTGGATCCGCAGGTGTGCATCACCTGCTGTTTGGCTTAATGAATGCGACATTATGCTGCTTCGGTTCGGCGTGGAGCTGGAAAAGCTGGAACGAAAGCCAAAGTCCTTGGCGCGGATTAGTCCTACCACCCCTCTCCTTGAGCCACTTTTTCATCTTGCAAAACCACCTTGATTAGTATAATGCGCAATAATCGCTGAGGCAGCTCAGCTCGGCTTTTCTCGGTTAGCGCCAGTAAGAGTGAAAGTGAAAGGATTTTATTATTATTACCCATCGTGGGTGGGGGTGGGCGGAGCTAGAGCTGCATAATTACATCCGGAGACGGAAGTGACGATGGCGGTGGCGGTGGCGGTGGAGGCCACTCTGAGGCACTGTCAGCAACTCGTCAACCTGGCCGCTGGCCGTTAAGTATTAAAGAGCCACAACAAAGTGCGTCTGTTTGGGAATTAAAATGATATAATTTTATTAGAAGCAGACCAACCACATCGTGCCTCTGGAACAGGATTCTCCGCCAGGTGTCTGCCTTCTTTTTTCCCTTTTTGGGTGTGGGTCCCTTTTTAATTAATAACTATGTCCATGTCGGGGAACACATTTCTCTGGCATGCAGATCCTGTTCCTATTTGAATTAGAGGTGCCAATACATTTCCACCCTAGTACGCCTAATGATGTACTGTTTGCCTCTCATTACTCAACATTTTAATGGGATACACTTCCAAAATATGTCCGTTAAGTTCTGTACAAATTATACTTGAAAAACTATATATATTCTTTAAAAAGAAGGGAATATTTCTGCTCAGCCTTTGCCGGCGTGCGAACACATAATATTTACATCTATGGCCTTGATAAGCAGGGTTTTCCATATAAAAGGCTGTACACCTTATGACAATGCCTCAAGGTTTATATATTTTCTGCAACATTTTTTTTTATCAGTTAGCGTATTGCAAGGTCGAATGCTGTAAAGAGGGTGCAAGGGTGCGAATACTTAGAATAGGACATCTGAACTATATGGCGAGTGCGTAGCCAAAATAATTGAAATGCCGAAAAATAGTCAGATGGGCTAGAATATCCGGTGCGGGGGTATAATCAAAGGCAGTGCGGTGGCCGGGGTGGCAAGAAAGTGGCAGGGCCAACAATGATGGTAAAATGAGCAGGGCGTGCCTGGTGCATACACAACAGCAGCAGCACCGCAGGAAAACGGGGAACGGGTCGTTGCCGGGGTCATGACGCTGGATGCCACGTCTGCGGCAAACACTGCTGCTGCTTAGCCTCAACAAACAAACGCAAACAACGGCCATGAAAGTGGGTGCATGGTGGGTGGGCTGCATACTGTGCGGGTGTGTGTGTGCGGGGGCAGTCCGCTTGCATGGCGACTGGCTTCCGTTTCCTGTTTCATTGTGCTTTCAACTCAACTCGAATCCTGTTTGCCGTTTAATTAGAGACACACACACACTCACGCGCACATAGACAGATGCGCACGCAGACAGATGGACAGGTGGGACCAGGACTCGCCAGGACTCGCCAGGACTCGCCTCCTTGCGTTACGTCACTGCCTCACTACCGCCTGTGTGGGCGAGTGTGCGGATTGTGAGCGTATAACGATGTGGTAGGTAATCAGAAACTGCTTTTAATTATTCAAGGTTCCATTCTGATGAATGAAGACAACAACGATAACAGCGGCGACCAGCGCCAAACTGCGCAATAAAGGCCACAGTGAAACATCAACAGTAACAACAAATGGCAAAGAAACTGCCTGCTGTCCACGGTTGGCGCCTGGCATTATGGCAGGAGCAGGAGCAGGAGCAGGTGAAGGAGTACTACCAGGAGCAGGCTCCACCAACTCAAAAACTCCAACTGACTGACGTTCAACGAAAGGGGATTAAAATTCACAGCAAGAACAAAGTGGCCAGTGTGTGTGTGTGTGCGGTGTGTGTTGATAGGTTCGCTGCTTTTTGATGTTGCTGCTGTCCACCGTGGTAGCACTTGCTCCAGCTCCTACTCCCGATGATGCCGGCTCGCCGGCTGTTTGGCCCACGCCATTTAAATGTGTGCATAAAAAAGTCAAGCAATGCTGGCAACGGCGGCAAGGGACAACAACGGGAGCACTGACCACAACAAACGCAAATAAGTCACATGAAAAATGGCCACTGACAGAGTGAGACGGGGTGGAGCCGAGTGCTCACTGACGGGTGTCTGATGGCGGTTGGCCAACAATAAGACGCAACAAAAATAAATTTAATGCACTATGGCGGAGAAAGATCAATTGTTCATTTGCTCAACTGTTTATCAGCTCACTCGTTCATTTGTTAACCAGCTCATGTACTCTTCCTCCTATCAGTTCACCTGTTCTATTCATCAGATTCACTTACTTGTGAGTTCATCTCTTGCCCAGTTCCTATATTCAGCAGTTTATCTGATGCAAAGCTCATGTGTTCAACCGATCTTATGTTTATCTGTTTACCGGATAAACAGTTTACTTGTGCCTTGTTCCTATTTTCTATGTGTTTACCTAGCTCTTCTATTTAGATAATAATCCGCACTTTAGCTTAGCTGTTTACCAGTTTACTTGCTCACTCGTACACCGTGTGAGTAAAAACTAATTGATTTCCAATTTTGGACGGTAGTCTCTTGTCGAATGCGAGCCAAAGTGGAAGGCCAAACTGGCATCCCTTCGCCCCCGGCGCTCCATATCCATGCCATACCATACACCTCCCCGAGGGTCAAAAAGTATTTTGTCACGCTCGTTAAAGCAGCGAAAGTTACGGCTTACCCGGGGCCGTCATTTGGGTTTAGGCGGGACCGAGAGTTGGCCAAACAGGTCGCTTAAAGTTGGTTTTCGGGTTGGGTTCGCTCTTTTTTAATGGGTGGCAGTGGCACACTGTGATCGTGATTGCGAGATTGCGGCGGTGTGAATGAGTATGAAAATGGTAACAGGGAGCGGGAACTGGAATGGGACGCGGATGTGATTATGTGCGTGTCCGTGAGCCGCGGCCTTGCCGGCTTTTGTTGTTAATTCTGTTTACTTTAAAATGCCCAACTGCTCCGCCTACGCCGACGTCAACGGCGACGCCTCGTCTGGACTGGCAAATATTTGCCGTATTAATGAATGCACGGGTTAATGTGTTTACATGCGGCTGCCCCCGGGAGTGGGAATCCGGATGGGAAGGAAGCAGACGAGGAGGTGGATGGGCTGTTGGATTCAGAGCGCAGGAGTTGCTGCGGAAGGAATGGATCTGGCGACGACAGCTATCAATTTTGCAAGCGGTGCGGCATTGAAAGACGACGCGGATTGACTGACCGACCGCCAATGACTCCTGTCTGCGCTTTTTTGTCTGCGGCTAGAAAATCAATAAGTTGCCCTTTGGCCGATGCGCTTTTGGAGGACGTGTTGGATGGGCGACGAGGGATGGAGGACGACGAGTGCATTGAAAGATTGCTGTGCCAAGTGGAGAAGTAGCCAAGTAGAGATGGCCTTAACGACTGCCCGCCGCCAATTACTTGGGCCAGAGCTCATTGACCGTATTCGGTTTACTTTTACTCACTGCCGCAACAAATTATTGTACACATGAATTTCCACTTAAGGCCAATGAAAATGTTTTAACAATGCCCCGGCCAAGTGACGTCGAGGCCGGGACCACTGAACAGAGCAGCTCCGAACAGAACAGAGTAAACTGTTTTAAAATGTAAATTTCGCTAGCAAGCCGGCATTAAGGCCAATAAACAGAGTAAATGTGCCATTTAATAAATGCGAACCGTGCGGAGAGTGAAAAAGAAATACGTAATGCAAAATACAATATACAATGTACGTGGGATGGGGTAGGATGTCGCACAGCACAGAGGGGGTAGTGAGGGCAGTTTTCGGGAAAGTGGCCAGAGAGCAGAATAACCAGAGAAAAGGCAATAAGTTAAATTGAATTAAAAACAAATTAATTAAATCCCTCCTGGAAATGTGCAAACGGGAGTGGTCCTGGTCCAACTGCCGGCTCGGTCCATTCGGCGGAGGTTCCTTTTTTTTTTGTTTCCAGAAAGAGGCTTACGTCGGTAGGGTATACGATTGGCGCCCATGGAAACGGAATGGGACAGGATGTGGAAGCTTCTAAGAAGGAGCGTTCGCGCATAATTATCCAACAAATTTGGATGCCCAATTTGCGGCGCACCTGATACGTCTAAAAAGCCATTTGCTATTTAGCAAGCGGGCATCAATCATACGGCCCTGACGGATAATTACGTGTTTCGCTGGAATAATTCAACCTAAAAACAAGACAATGGACCGGTGATCACGGAGAGAGAAAACTAATTCCACTAATAGGACTCATAAAAAGGATAACACGCAATAGATAATGGCAGTTGAAGCCTTCATTATTGGAAATTCGGTTCACGTATGTATTCAATTACTTGTTCAACAGGCTCCACCCTACTCCAATCCACTTTACTCCCCTCCAGTCCACAGCTCCACAGCTCCACAGAGATTTTACTTGGCCACCATCATCCATCGGCGGTCACGGGTCGTCTGTCGTGGTCGGATTCGGATTCAAAGACTCCTCGACTCCTTGCGCTCTTCGTATTGCGATTGCTCGAGAGAAAATCATATTTTCTGTTATTGTGGCAAAATGAGATTATTAAATGGGTTTTGGGTAAGACCCAATAAGGCGCCGGGCTGGCCAGAACCAAAACAGCAGACGACGGAAAGTAAACAGTAAGCCGACACCGGGCACCACCGATGGTGGAGGAGAACCAGGTGGAGGAGCAGGAGGATCTGATGCTGGAGCTGGAGCTGGAGCAGGAGCCACGACAACGACAACTGTCTGCTCGTGAAAGTGTAATGGGCTGTGGTGTGAGTGCGTACGTGACATGTATACAGTGCTTTCAAAATCTATCTATGGGTATGCATGTGTGGAACGGGCTTCGGTAGCCGGGGCAGACCCGCGTCCGGCTTCTTTTGGATGAATTTTCAAGGTTCATTTGTTGACTTCCAACAATGGCAACAGTTGCCGTTGCCGTTTGCCGTTTGCCATCGCCGGCGCTGGCGCTGGAGTTCAAGTTGTGTCTAAGCCAGGCCAGCTGGCTGTCTGCAGCAATTTGTAACCATTTACCGATGGCTGGAGGCCCACCATCGTCCCAAACGGGCACCATTCGTATCTGTTGCTCCGGCGAACCAATAACCGGGAGAAACCAGAAAAAGGTGGAAGGCCGGCCTTCTCGTCACGTATTGTTTGTCCACTCAATTGGGCCATGATTGTATGTAATGTGAGGCTCCTGCTCTCCCTTTTTCAGTGGAATTCAATAAATACTTGAGACACTTGCTTGAAAATTCCGGCCAACTGACTCGCCGGTGCAGAAATCAAATGAGTAACGGAGTGGTGATCCCTGACCTCGGCCAAAAATCCCAAATTAGCATCTGCACAGCCTCGTTAATTGTGAATCGAAATTGACGGCAAGCGGCAGACCCTGGGAAATGTGCAAATTGCACTTTAATTGTCTGGCTGCAAACAAACGTCGGTGAAAAGCGAATCATCGAAAATGAGATTCCTAGCGGGGCGTTGCAGGTGGATGGATGGAGACGCGTCTGAGTTGGACGTGAGTCGGCTAATTTGCGTGACCCCCCAAGAAGATTCCGCTTAAATCACACCCTCAAGCTGTCCCGACTCCTCACGCGTTCACCTCTGACTCTGTGCATAAAGTTGGAGGGATCAGGAGGACATGGCCAGAGGAGCAAGTGAAGCTAGTAGCAACACATAAAATCGCACAAAGCTCAGGGAGGCTAGCGGTGCAAAGCTTATGCAAATTATTCTGCAATGAGCCGCCAGCGAACATGTATTTGAACGTGCGGGATGCGAGCTGGGAAATGGATGCTCTGCTGCTCCCAGCTCCCTGCTCCACTGCATCCACTGCATCCACTTGGGCATCCTGGCATCTCGCAGTCCCGCCATTTGCTACTTTTGCTATGTTGCAGCGTAAGTTGGTGGCAGTGCAAATTAAAATTCAAGCAACGACACCGCGTCGTATGGAAAACATTTGCATTTGCATGCTCCTCCATCTTATTCTCTGTGTTCCTGTCTTCCGGTCCTCCTGTCTGCCCTACACTTATTCCATTCGCAGAACTTGCTCATCTTTGAGTTGACTCTTGCCACACCTGCGGTGTGCTCGAAGTGTCGAACCTGCGATGTGATGTCTGTGTGTGCACTCAAAAAATTGATTATTTAAAAAAATTATCATGAATTTCCTTTTCTTTTTCTGATATTGAGACATTTTTTTTTAAAAATATTTAACCCTTTTCTTTTTTTAAATACTGGGAAACACTGTTTTTTTTTTTTCAATTTAAGAATGTATTTTTAATGATAATCAGTTACAAATTTTATTTGTAGAAAAAAATTGTCCTAAAATGTTTTGACTTTTCCAGTTGTACTTTAAAATTTTTATTTCACTTCATTACTTTCCTAAAATTAAAACATTTAACATTTAATTAATGCAATTTCTCAATTTAAAATCTGTTTTGGGGTACCATTTTCTTTGAGTGTGGGCCGTGTTTCCTGGGGGGAAGTAGATGGTCTGCACCCACGACGACAAATACAAACGGCTGATTACAAACGAAAATTGAAAATCTTAAGCACTGGCATATTGAAAACGACAATCGGGTCATGGCTGGGGCGTTTTCGCGGGGATGGGCCCAGGACTCAGAACTCAAGACACCCAAACTCAACCTCCGACTCCGACTCCACCTCAATCGCAATCGCAATCAGAAGGCCAAACTTTATTTCCAGCAGCTGTTTAGACTATGAGCCACGTGTGCTTTCGTTTAAGTCAACTGTCAATGTTTTGTTTTCGTTGCTCTTCGTTTTGTTTTGTACCCCCCGAATGATGTCATCACTGTGGTCCTGGCTGTTGCTGTTGCCCCCATTCAGATACAGATACAGATGGAGATACCGAGAACACGCCGATACAGATACAGATACAGATAGAGTCAAAATTGTGTCGAAAGTCGCAAGTCGAAACTGATTCTGGTGCCGTGCATATTAATGAGCGGGCGAGATCAAACAGCTTGGCCCGGCTTATGCTCGAGTTCAATCCGAAAAGCTGGCACGGCTGCATCCTACCGCTGGGACGACTCTATCTCCACCTCCATCCGCCACTTTCATCTCAATCTTCTTCTTTATCTACATCTCAGGGCAGCCAGCGAAATGTAATAAAGTTGCGGTTAAATTAAATTGTGCAGATGTATCGATAAAGCTTTACGAGCTACACGGGATGAAGCCCAGAGAATAGATATTGAACTAGGGCAACGTCTTGCAACTGTTTCGTTTTCAAGTGCAATTTGATTGAGCCACATGTATGGATAGCTCCTTGTTGCTTCACTTTGGAGTGGGATGAAACCGGGCGTGAGCCAAAAATAACTGATTAAAATTTTGGCCACAAAACGTATTAACATGTCGGCTCCAGAAAAACCATTTGATGGTGACGACAGCAGACAGATAGGACAGGATTGAGGCGACAGGCCAGCGGCAGAGGACAATGTCCTGGGAGCATGGAAAAGAAAACAGCCGTAGCCGCAGCGGACTCGCAGGGACAGAAAAGCAGGGAAACATTGAAACGCAGGAGCAAACAGACAAAACAAATAAGCCAAGCATAAAAGTTTATATTGCGGTCTATGATTCACTCCCAGCCGGTTCGGTTGGGCTCCTGGTGTTCGGTGTTCGGTGTGGATGCCAAGGGCTTGGACCAGGCTCTGCGGTTGCCTCTTGGCAGGTCGAGACCCAGGGAAAAACCCCGAACCCGAAGAGCATCCTTGCCGGTGGCACAGCTGCAGCAGGGCCATTCAAAAATTTTGACATTTTGCGTTGGATGCGTCGTGGCCTTCGTCTCCTTCGTCTCCGCAATGTTCCTCCTCCTTCTGTTTGCACTTAAGTACAAGGGCATGGTCGTCGTCGGCCGACAGAGCAAATGAGTCATAGGTTGGCTTCTTGGGTCCCTGGCAGATTGTTCGAAACCCATTTACTTAATGGATATAATAAATTTTTCTACAAATTGAAACTCGTAATTTCCATTGTTCTCGCGCTGCTTTTGCTCCTTTGCTTGCTCTTCCTGCATCTTGCTTCTTTTTTATCTCCTTCTGGACGAGAACGACGTCTGAGTTTCAGTCTGAGTTGCTTTTTGGGGGCCGGTGGTGGTCCGTGCGGTCCTTGTGGCCTTGCCAAATTTGAGATAACGCTTCCAGCCGGGTTCGGAGGACTCCTTTCTGGACCTGGTGTTGCCTCCAGCTCAACCGTAAAACTACTTGTAATTACGTTAAGCATTGTGGCTTTAGTGGCCATGCCACATCTTCTTGCCACACACACACACATGTGCTTTCCCCATTGGGGAATTTTTGGCCCGTGTCGAATTTGTTAGTCCAAAAACGACCGCTGAGCCCGTTGACACTGACAAGTCGGAGTTGCGATGATGGCGTGTCTCGTGCATAAAGCTGATAAGACAGCTCTCGAGGATCTCGAGCTGTGGAGGATCAGCACGGGGTTAGAGACTGCCACACCGCCAGCTCTAATTTGTAACTGGGATAAGCATCAGTTATGCAGGAATTAGTGCCGGTGAAATGTAATGTCCTTAATTCGCTTTAAACAAAGCACACACTCGCACACACTCAGGACCCAAGGGTCCCAGGGAAATATATATTTTCAGTTCCTTGCGGGCCCCCGACTTAATGTCTGGCTTCATAAATTGTATGTCGGTGATGTTTAATTTGGCAACGGTAACTCATGTCTGCTCGGACTTAAGGCCCTTAGCCTGCGGAAGTCCTGTGTTTCCTCCTCCAGCCGACTGCTTCATTTGGGTGTATAAATAAATTTGCCTTATCCCCATCAGAACCTCCCCAGCCCGCGCCCTGCTTAGCCTCAGAAATAACACAGAAATGAAAACGACAACGACACGTAGTGGCGCTGCTAGACAAAAGATGGATTGTTATCGCTCAAGATTGGGGCAGGATCCCAAATCCCCGGCCATCCCAGCCATTCCAGCCATCCTGGCCTTTTCGGGCCCACCGTTATTTCATTAGTGTCTGAGCCGAGGTAATGCCAGGACAAGCGGCTCGACACCTTGCCATTTGCTCCAAGTACTTGCAAATTTTTCATCACCAAATTAAGAATACGTCGAGGGCCGCGAGTTGAGTCCCTGGTTGAAGCAAAGTGGAGGATAATTTCCATGTTTCTTCCGTGTTTCCCCAACTTCGGGTCCAACTAGTCAACACAGGTCGAAGGAACGGTGGGCAAACAAATTCGTGCATATCGATATTAACATTTATGAGTTATTTAATAAGTAATTACGCGCACCCTTCCAAACAGGCGGCCACAAAGTCTGTTTCAGGCTTTCAGGCGGGGTCCAGGGTGTGCGTGGTGTTTGTGCTGGCATGATTATTTGCCTAGGCATTCACATACTAAAAAATTCAATTAGTGCTGCAAAGCCAGATAGTGAAAGTTTAATACGCATTATATATACGTGCCTATATGTGTGTGACGGGCAGTATTTATGTGCCTAGGTATTCGCACGGTTCACACAAAATGTTAAATCCAAACAATGAAATCAAATGATTTAATTATAACAGACAATAAAGCAACAGAATAATTGCGGCCGGCGAATGCAGTCGCTGCAGTTGCAGCTGTAAGCGCTCTGTGATGAGGCTCCCTCTGATGTGGCTCCTCCAGCTCATGGTCCTACTCCTGCTGCTGACTCTGGCCAGGATGGCCACAAAATACACGAGTCACAGGATGGGCTGAGACTCGACAAACAGCAGCGTGGCGGACGTGGCAACAATGAATTGTAATTGTAATAACAATACAAACGCAGCTCTGCGACTGCAACTGCAACTGCAATAACAATTGCAATTAAAATGCGTGCAAAAACAACGCTGTTGAGCCAAAAACCAACAACAGCAACAGCATTTAGCCGGCCAATAAAAAATAATACAAATAATTTACGCCGCCGCCGCCACCACCAGCAGCAGCAGCAACAATATGTTGTAAACTGTTAAACAATTGATTAACAACAATTAGCCGCTTATTAAATTACAATAACAACGCCTCAACAACAACGCGCCGCAAAAATAACTTTGGCAATAAAGCCAATTCGCATGGCGGCGTGCCAGGCCACCACCCACCCATCAGCCCATCAGCCCAATCGCCCATCCAACCACTCACTTACCCACTCCTCCGACCGTGCCGCTTGCCACCACTGATGCGGCTAACAGCTGCCTATGGACAAGTCAATCGGTTAGAATTTAACGCGCATAAATTATTGCCACTCACACATGCCACAGTGCCCTGTTTGCGTGTCTGAGTGTGTGAGCGTGGTGTCCTCGCTTCCTGGTGAACTGGTATCCAAGTATCCTGGTGCGCAAAGAGCTGGCGGGCGAGGTGATTTAACGATGTGAACGGTTTTAGGGACTAAAGCCAATTACCCAGACATTACGTCTAGTCGGACCCGGCTCGTGGGCCACTTGAAAAACGCTGTTCGGGCGCCACTTGAAAATCCCTGTTCGGGCGCCACTTGTCGAGTGGCGTGGGCGAACTTCAAAAAGTGTAGCATACTTATGCGCTCACCTTATGCGCCCACCCCCACACGCATGCAAATTGTGAAGCAACACATGCTGACAGCAGTGGGCACTAACAGCAGTGGCAACAATAACAACCACAACAAGTGGGGAATAAGGTCCTTGCCAACGTAAACAGAAACAAAGGGCCAGGACGAAACTGAGAAAAACTTGCAAATGGCTCACCGCAAAATGGTCGACAAATGTGAAAAGTTTTTGCTTTAATTTCCGACACATTTGGAGGCACTGCCTCAATGGCAGCTCTATGGGGCTCTGCTCGAAGTGGGCCGATCAATATGCCCAGGAAATGCTCCGGGGTGGAACAGAGGGAGAGAGCGGGAGAGACGCACCCATTGACACTCATTAATGATGACCTTCTGGAAAGTAATTAAAAGTGACCCTCAAGTATAATGCTAAGTAATTTTTCAGCATGGAAGGACCTCTGCAGGCTGCAGCCTGCAAAAGTGGCCCCAAAATCCGGGCTAAAACCCCGCAGGGCTAAAACCATTTCCATAAGCAATTTATGCATGGCGATAGTTTTCGCACACGATGACCCACACAAAAACACAAAGGCAAACAAACAAACACACTCCAACATACACACACACTGGGCATACACAGGCAAAGCTGCAAACATTTTGGTTAACGAGACTTTTAATCTGTCCAAAGGTATTTAAAGTTGGCTAAGCCCCAACACTGACTGACTTTTATGGTTACGGAGCAAGTGTCAAAATGTTTGTTGACGACAATGACCGCCCCTGCCGCAACCACGCCAAAAGGAGAACAACATGAGTGGTAATTTATTTTGCCTTTGCCGGAGGAGCAGCACCACCACCACCACCATCATCAGCAACGCCCACACAGAGCACGGAGCTCCAGACAAAGGACAAGGACCACCTTTCTGGAATCCAAACGACCATCCATACACGGCCATCGCAGGCAGAAGCAGGAAAACTGGAGGGACCGCTCACCCATTAGGCGCTAATCTTGATATTGTATAAAGTGTTAGGGTAAGGGTAAACGTAAGGAAGAGGCATCTGGCAGTGACAAGGAACGGCCCTCTAGGTTAAGCAATCCGCATATGATGAACCCAGCCACGCCAACGCCCATGCTCACGCCCCGATCCAGATGGATGACACGAGGAGGACAGACGAGGCGCCGGAGATTTAATTGAGCAGGCGACCGAGCATAAAGCCTGCACCAACGATGCTGCAAACATTTGACCCTGATTTCATGAGTCAGCATAAGCTGATCCGTTGAAGCCCCGCCAACAGGCAAATTAGCGCCAAGCTCGTCCATTATAACCTCTTTGCACTTGGTTGTGCGGTTGCTCTCTCTGTTTCTGTTTTATAATCGCAGTCCCTCACTGGCTGAAATCTTGAATTCGGTCGAAACGGAAGCAGTTTCAAACTGCTAGTTAAGTAACTTCGGGATTAATTTAAAACGTGTAAAGACGAATCGCTCACGAACGTGTGTGTGCGCGGGCTCCAATGGTCGCTGGGAGTGGGAGCTGGGAGTGTGTGTCCTTGATGTATCACTTCCGCTGTCTGTTAACTTACGAGTGCGCCATAAATACGCTTGGCGGCCAAGAGCACACGCGCCAAGCGTTCCGTACCGTTCCATTCCGTTGCGATGCGATGCGAAGCCAGCGACGGCATTCAAACCATTTGATAGCAACACGTCTTTCTGGTATTTTCACACGCTTGAGCATCGCATTGGATTCAACGTCACGTTTTAGTGTCACCCCAGTTTGGGTCCCAGTTTCGAAGCACCCAAGCCCACCATCAGCCACCCACCGCCGAATGGCGACGCCTAATATGCTTATGCTGAATGCCGGCCAACTGTCTGGCAGCCAAAAGAGAGGAGGACACGATGAGACGGACTGGACTCAAACGGAATGAAATGGAATGGGCGGACTGGCATGGTCGAGGGGGAGTTGAACCCTTTTCGTTTTCCGGCTTGGAGTGGCAGTTTCAGTGGCACGAGCATAGAGCGCACACCACACCAGTGACCACGTGCCGCCCATCCTCATCCGCATCCTCATCCTCATCCAACATCCCACATCCCACACAGGCACAGACAGACGCATACCAGCGGCGCACGTCAATGTTTATATTTCAACTACAATATTATTTTCACTTTTAGACAGACAAGCGGGTAACCAAAGCACACATTCAGTTTATTTTGGAAATTATAATAAGCCACTTTGTGGCGTCGACACCTCCCAGCCTCCCACCCTGCCAGAGCACCAGGAGGTGGCTCATGGGTTAGGGAGCGAGTCTGCGGGACCCTAACCTGTTTGCCAAACTTGTTTCTGATCGAACGTGCTATCTGCTGACTTGTGCGATTTTTCGTGGTCATTATATTTAGTATATAGCATTTTTCGAATCGTTTTTCAAGTTCAATCCAATTAATATCATACCATAGCCACCAACGAAAAATATATAAAAGCTGTAACCCCAATTCCCAAAAAAAGAACACAAAATATCTGATGAGTTCATAATATGTTCCAGATACGGTTTTATGAGCTCTTGCTTTAGTTTGGATCTATCGGACAAGTGGCTCTACTGGTTTCCACATTGTCCCAGGCCGATGTGTTGTCCAATTTATGGCGAAAGCCGCGTATCTATGACTGCCCTTAATAGGATAAGCCGCGACTGCACTGCACCGGACTAATGTAATTTGGTCGGACAGAGACGACGCCAGCTTGGAGTGCAGCCGACAGCGTTTCCAAATTCAATCAGCCGTGGAAAAATTCCTGGCCATTTCGGTCTAGAGTGCATGCCCTGTATGGGCGGGTCTGGGAAAAAATGTAATTAAGCGAGGAGCTCGCTGGGAGCAGAGTTTCAAAGGAGCCCACAGCACCGGATGAGCCGACTCACGAAGGTGGACAACGGGACAACGAGGATGCGGCAAGATGGCCATGTAACTCTAGCCAGAGCGAAATGGCTGAGATAATTAGGATTATGCTCATTACGGTGCTCTTGTCGAGCGGAAAAGTAATTTGCAGCAAGCGAGGTGACCAAGATGCTCCTCCAGATACTTGGCATTTGGAAATGGACTAGTGATTAGTAACGACATAATATCACAGATCGACTGAGTGTGTCCGCGTGTGCAGAAAGACTAGTGAAAGAATGGCGGCAGAGCAGCGGCAGAGGAATTTCCTACCCCACCGTACAGCATTTCAAATCCACCTCGCTGACCTTCAAAGGCTGACCCGAATGGAGCGCGAAATGAGAAATATTGAAATATACATTGAATGGGGCCTCTACCTTTTGCGTTAAACAAAAACTTTTATCATAAATTTAAGGGGCCGCGCACACAAGTTAAACAACGCTGCAGTGCAGTGGGAGAGTCGAGTTGCCAAGTGGGTTGCTGGGGTAATGCAAATATATAGCCCCCTGCCGCCTGATCATCATCATCATCATCATCGCACGATGGAACTCCGTCTATGGTTTCACGCCATTCGCACAATCCGACTGAGTCTTAAAGCTATGCGCGTTTCGATTTCCCAGTTCAGGGCTTTATCACAAAGACAGAGGGAATTGCCCGCGGGAGGGATAATTTCAATTTATCAGCGCCCTTCTGTCTGCCCCCGTTCGCCCCTGATTTCGTGGCAGCTTAAACACTGTTTATGCCTGTTAAATGCGATTCAGGCGAAGGTCAACCGGATATCAAGCCCACTTAGCGTCATCCGGCTGAGCCCCGAATCCTTGCGCAAGGCTCTTTCTGGCCGAGGTCTTTTAGGTGACAGTCCTGGCAGTCTGGACAGACTGAACAGTCTGGAGTCTGGAGTCTGGATACCGGATTCCGAAGCGGTGACAATCACCCCGTACTGAAGACTGACTACTGGCTGTCGGCCGGTGACAGGCGGAATCAAATGTGTCATCAAGTGCCTCATTCCCGTGCTGCTTTGCCGGTTTTCCTCTGGCTTGCCATATGAATAGTTAATGACTCGTATGCCACACTCAGACAAGAGCTGCTCCTGGCTCCTGGCTCCTGGTCACGGTCCTGGCCTTGTCCTTGTCCGGAACCACCGTGTCCACATGGACAATGGGGCATTAGCCATGCAGCAGACGGACGGGCAGTTGTGCGGTAAAATCTTACACTGCAGTTTATGCAAAGTTGCCGATAGCAATTTGCAAATTTAATGGCGTAAACAAATTCAATCAATGTATGCAAACAAATACAGGCCAGGACAGGGGCGTTCGATGGCTGCAAGGGGATTACGATTACCATAGAGCCTTGCAGCTCCAAAACGGCAACTCCACAGCTCTGGAGCTTCAGAGCCCGAATGCGTTTTAGTTAAAACTGCAAAAGGCAACAATAATCAAAGCTCGGCATCGTCTGTGGCGATAAGTAATACGAAGAGCACACTCCTGCATGCCTGCACGGCTTGCGAGGTATGTCTGGCGAATGATCTGCTATCTGAGGGCAGTCAGGTGCCATAATTGTTTGGCCGGTGACAACTGCTCCCTCACCACTAACCCACCCACCCACCATCTTGCTTCCTGGGGAGCTTGGCCAGCTGCTCCTCCTGCTCCCGCCTTCGTCTCGAAATCCGATTCAGATTTGCCACTCGCTGCTCATCGAATAAATTTAGGTGTTTTGCTGTCGTTCGACTGTCCATCTGGATCGTATTTGTCCAAAGGGCCGAGGCCTTTAATTGCTGAGTAAAAATATGCACCGAACCCGAGTTCGAGCATTCTTTCAAGCTGCCCAAGCTCTTTCATTATCACGCATGAAGATGGCAGAAGTTTGAATGTGGGTCGCAGAGTAAAAAATGGATACCATTTTTTGTTCTGCCGCACAAATTTGTCTCTAGTAAGCGGGCAAAATGACAACTGAACTTAAAAACTTGGCCAAGGCAGCAGGAAGCCCTTTGCACACTGGTTTTAAACAGATTTTCGATGGAATAAATGTATGGAAATTACATATGAAAAGAGGCACATAATTGTTTAGAGTTTTTCACATAAAGACGTTATTATTGTACTATCGTACAAAAATATAATACAGCGAGATGATAGGAATTTAAATGTGGAACCAGTGTGCGCCGTCGGCAAAAAGCTAAAGAGGCAGCACAGGGTCCTTGGAGCTGCCTGCTGCGACCCAATCGACTACCAGATGCCGAGCACCAGTAGCAACCCACACCCGTGGTGCGCTGGCACTTTGGGCTGGGGAAAAGAAGTGTCTTGTAAATTATTGCAAAAAGCAGGCTGCAAATTAATGATAACGACCCGGTCGACACCTTCACCCCGGTCGCCGAATGGCTTCCGAACGTGGAGAACCTGCCATACGAGACTTTCGAAAGGAAAGGCAGCGACTTAAGTGACATGAAACAAGCAACTACTTAGTGGCAAGGGTATGTCTACTGAAATGCGGGAAAAAACTTGACAACGCAGTTTGTGCGGTTTCTCGACTCGACTGAGTGGCACGGACTCCAACTGCAATTCGCAGCTATTGCTGCGGCGTCGGTTTAGTTGGAACCCCAGGATAAATAAATACTTCCTGTTCCTGTTGCTTCACACGCACACTTTATGCCAGCAAAAGTTATTTATGAATGCGACTTTTTCATCAGTTTATCAGATGGCCGAAGACGCTAGCTTCCACTGACAGTGCGTCGTGCAACCCCTCGGCTCCATGGATCACCATTTTAGCTTGGAACATTCGTGCCTTGTCGTTAACAGTCAGATTTGTATAGGAAGTGATTCAATGTAACAATGAGTCCGTCCAAATTCGTTGTGTGCGTATTGCTGATTTTTGTTAAGTCGGAATTGGTCCCGGAATCGAACATGACACAATTGGACTCAATGCCCCTCCAGAGTCTGGAGAAAGATCCCAAACCCTCCGACTTTCATTTTCTAATCACAGGCGGATATCGGCCAAAAACAAACAAACTGGTCAAATATGTGGTTTCGCTGCGATTGGGCAATTCCAAGAAGTTCTTCGGGGATAACCACTATTGCGCGGGTGCGATCTTCAGCTCACGGGCCATTCTTACGGCTGCCCATTGCCTATATAGTAAGTAAGTACATAGAATGGACTATAGCTGAAATACCCCTATATAATGTACTTTTGCAGTCGCCGCAAGCTGACGCCCAAGAAGTTGACGGTCATCGCTGGTACGCCAAAGAGGCTGGTGAAAAGCGACTCTACACAGATTGTTCAGGCCCACAAGCTACTTCCGCACCCCAAGTACAAGAAGGGCAAGTCCCAGAAATATGACATAGGAATAGTGCTGATGAAAGAGGATCTCAGTCTGGGGGGCTCTGTCGCCAGTATACCTCTGTATAATAAGGCTCCAGTGGCCGGAGTCCAGTGCAGCATCATTGGCTGGGGAACAGTCATACAGGTTTGGATCTATGTACATCCAGAGAAATTAAGGAGTTCAAGAGAACTTGTCTTCTCACTTTTTAAGAAAAACAGTTATTGAAACCAACTTTTTTTTTGTCCAGTACGGCCCACTTCCCGATGAGGTGATCAATGGAGATGTGAAAATCCTGCCCAACACTTTTTGCCGAAAGCTCCTTGGCTGGAGCAGCACAGGCATGCTCTGCGCCAACGACCAGAGCAACACCGAGGTGGACAGCTGCCAGGGCGACTCGGGCGGCCCGCTCATCTGTGACAACAAGGTGACCGGCATCGTGTCCTTTGGCACGGGTTGCGGCGAACCCGATTCGGCGGGAATCTACACCGATGTCTACCACTTTCGGGACTGGATCAACGAAAACTCTTGCCCACGGGCCTTATGTCCGATGCGGACCCTGTTGATCCTGGTGTTGCAGCTCCAACTGACCTTTCTGGCCATTATTAGGGGTGTATTCTAGCGCCTTGTGCCCGTTAGGACGTCATTCAACAGGCGGTTAGTGCAACAAACTACTAAGTTATCGAGTCATCCGGCGAGCGGCAGGCTGAAAGCCTCCAAACCTGCAGGCGACAAACCAAAATTGACTAAAACTAGCGGCCGTGGCCTGTCATCCGTCGCCATGGAAGAGGATGTGGAAGTGATGGCAGGTAGCGATGGCGGTGGACATGCGAGTACGAATGCGAGGCCAATGGCAAGTGGCGAGTGTGGACGAGAATGGAGGACGGCAAAATGTGGTGCCAACCGCGCCATTACCCGCGCACACATGCACACACACGAACTCCCTGAATGGACCATGGAATGGGTGGGACAACGGTTTATGGTTACGCTGATGCTGATGCCGATCCACATTCACATCCACTGTTTGTGACAGCAATTATCGCATCACGAACAGGGGAGTCCTCCTATCCTCCTGTCCTCCAACCAACCAACCGCCCACCCATCCACACAGCCATCCCGGCCACACGGCATATCAAGCAGCGAAGACAATATGCAACAATTCGCGTTGGTTAATTTTGGTCACTCGCCAACTGTTGATTAGACCAATTAGGGGCAACCAATTAGGTGGCCTGGTCCAGATTATAGGAAGCTCTGCGCCAGAAAACTGGGCCAGTGGTATGGCCGTTTGGTTTGGATGCAAGGTGACCAGATCAGCGTAGTTCCCTGGTCTACCGGATCCAGACGAATCTCTAGTAGAAATCAGTGCGGAAGCAAGTTGATTTGATATCAGAGCAATGCAATTAGAAATCCCACACGCACACCCCAATCACTCGCACATATAGTACGATTGAAAAAGCCAAGAGATGGGGAGACCTCAGGAACACAAGTCACGAACGTGTTGCGTCCCCAGCAAGGGAAGCTTGGTGCTCCGTGCTCCATGCTCCGGGCTACAGGCTCCAGATTCCAGGCAAGGCCATTGTGGAACAGCCTCGACGACGACACACGACCGGCAAAGGCAAAACAATGTTGAATTGATGTGGGACTCCAAGGGACTCCGAGGGACCAACCGACACAACCCGACCCCATCTCGCCCAGAAGCCAGAACCCAGGCCAGACACATATTTACAGACATTCAGGCATTCGCAATCAGGTTTGTCATTTCACAGTCGTATTGTGTGCAGTTCAAGTGTTCATAATGAATTTAATCGCGTATGTTTATTGCTCACTTTGCCATGGCTGCTCCTGCGTCGTCCTGCTGCCCAGTCAGCTCCTCCGTGGAACGCAAACCCAAACCAAACCAACAAGTTGTTGTTTTCTTAGCCTCATGGCGGCGTCGACACTTTATCATTTTGTCACGCTTCTTGTTTACCAAGTTGGCTCGTCAGCGCCCTCGTTCTTCTGCATATTGATTTAGCATTGTTGTGTTTCCGTTGTCCCACACGTGTGTGTATGTGTCCAAGTCCTGCTCCTGGAATGTCCTGCTCCGGCTCCTCCTGTTGCTCTGTTTTTGCGCTCGCAGCAGTAAATTGTTTGCATATATTAGACACATGCCTAAAATTGCATTTCAAGGGAAGTTAATTTGAGAGTAATTGCAGTTAAACTTGACATCATAGTTGTCTGATTGCAAGGCGAGCTCTCCATCGAATCCACAATTAATCTAGGAACCAGGATTCCTTTGAATAAGTAGTTAAACTAGCAACTTTGCGAAATTGGCATTAACAAAAATGTAAAATAAGCTATTTACGAGCTTATACAAGTAAACTTACAATTTCTGGGTAAACCGATTTTGATCATCAAAAGCTTTTCTCAGAGCATATGGAATATATACTGCGTAAACTGACATTTTCTGGAGTTCCGGCTAACCCTTTTCCACGCGAATTGGGGAGTTTCAAGTTCCACCAGTTGTGCCCCTTCTGCACTCCGTCGGACAATCGCACGTTGAGCCGCAAACTGGCGGATCCAGTGCCAGGAAAGCAGTAGTTGGCAGGAGATCCGCCTCATCCTCTGCTCCATTGCATTATGTGAATAGTGAAACAGCTTGGCACAATCTACTAGCTCTGGTCGTTGAACCCCGGCAACCGGACCATCTGAACGTCGGACCAGGTACACATGCAGCGGAGTGCGAGTGTCCGAGCCGTACAAGCGGCTTATTCGCGGCACAGCAGGACTCGCGCCTGCTGACAAATCGACGGCTAAGCTGCAACGTCAACACGTCGACCACAACCACGGACCAACCCACCCGGATTCGGATCCGGATCCGGACCAGCGCAGGGCACGCGTTCCTCCTTGCCAGATCCCAACCGTACCGCACCGAAGCGAACCGAAATCACTATCAATTTGCGTTTGTAAATACATTTTAATGGCATTTCAAAGTGAGGCTGAGTTGATCCCTGAGCACCGCTTGGCTAACCCATGCTGGCCAACCGAAGCCCCTCCCAAAGGCTTCGTCGCGCTCAGCTCATCCCACTACAGTAATCAATTTGAACATTTAGGCGGAAAGCATCCTCTGAGGGGGAGTGAGCAGTGGAATGGTGGTTCCGAATGACACCGGAAATTCAAACTACTTCCTGTTTGGCGGTGGCATTCGTTAGCCGTGTTTCATTTTCGCCGGGATTTGCTTTGGTCTGACGGATGATGGCTTGGCCTGCGATTTGATTTGTTTTCATTGTAACGAGCCTTTTATTAGCTCCACTGCCAAAGCTTCCCACTGCTCACTGCTGCCCTCTCACATCCTAGGTTACCCATTCCCCGTTCCCTGTTCCCGATCCCAGCGCAGATCCCGAACCATTTCATCCCATCATGGCTGTTATATTGGCTCTATTGTTGTTTTTGCTGCTGTGTCGTTGTGGCCCTGTTCGTTAAATGCAAACACCAAAAGGGTTTTCAAAAACAACAATCAACCAGCAGTCTTCTCCCGGATTCCCCTTGGTTCCACCAACCACCCATCAGTCCGACCATCCGCAGTCCAATCGCCCAGTCAAAAGCCCCCATCGCTTGGGTTGGAGTGAAGGGCAGGATGGGTGGGAAGTTAGGGGAAGGATGGACAGAATGGGAAGGACAGGAACGCCAGCGGCAGGCAACCCGTTTTCGATTCTGTTTGCCCAACACTGGCGGGCCACAGTGGAGGGCATCTAACCAGGATTGGAATGCTGGAATGTACCAAGTTCGAGCTTAAGGTCTTTCAAAAGTGTACAATGCTCGTCGAATAGTCTTAGGATTCATGGTCTATCAAATTATAAAAGAATTTCTAAATTTTTTTTTCAAATTTAAACGATTAGGATTGTGTTATTTTGTAATTTCATTTTGTTTATCAATATTTCTCCTTCCTATAATTTGGGCACAATTTCTAGAAAAATTATAGAAATCAATTTAAGTAAATGACAATAATATTTTGAAATATGTATGTATAGATAGATAAGTACCATAGAAGTTTTGAAATTGGGTGCTAGTGCAGTGTCCCGTGCAGTATGCTTTTTTAATTGTCTGACATTTCGCGGTGCCTGTGTGTGTGGGAGCGGATGGGTGCTAGTGTCGGTGCGGGCGTGAGAGTGTGTGTGCTCGTTATTGTCAGTCTGTAGCAAAGCGATTTGCATACAAATTTGGCACGAAGTGTAAATATTTAAGCAGATACAAAGTGTGAGTATTAAATTTTTGATACTAATTAATTATGCATGTGTAAATTTTGCAATGAAAATTATTATACCGCCATATTTCGGCTGTAACGAACGCACTTTCCTCCGAAAATCAAATCAAATGTTTGACAAACAAGAATCGGAATCGGGAACAAAAAGCCGATTACACCCTCTGAATTTGAATTTTGCAACAGCATTTTGTGTTTATCAATGCAATCGCACACTCAAGCGGACTTTTTGATTTTATTAGCTATTGGCTACTGTGTTCGAAAAACTGGTCTAATTATGTAATTGGATAACGCAAGTCATCCAGATTCAATTTCAACATTCAACACTCTTCAACCGAGGAGAACTCGGGACACAACACTCAGAAAGCAATAATAACAAGACATTAGGTGCGAACAAAACGACCGAACAAATAGACAAACATGCTGGGAAATCGAACAATGCCGGGGATACAATGTAACTAACGCGTCGAATAGAGGGACTCAAGTTGATTGGGATCGGGATTGAGGCAGGGCTTGGGTTGAAAGTGGCAAATGCCAAGGCTCTGGCAGGGCAGAGCAGGGCGGAGCAGGGCAGACAAAGCAGCTCGCAAAAGGGATATCAAACCAGAATTTCTATTAAAACTTTTTCACTTTCGCCTTGCACCCTGTATTCCGTAAGTGTTCAATTCAAAAGCCAAATATACCAATAAATAATTTACTACTCCTGTAGTCGCCGCCGCAGAGCTCCTTTGTCCGCATACTTAAAGCACATTAGCCGCTGCCCCGACCAAATCCACGTCCAAGTCCAATACCAAACTTCCAGGAACAGGAGCAGGCAGAGCTATGATAGCTCTAGCCACAGATGATGATGGGAGTAGAGAGCATCCTACGGAACCGACCACTACATACCCATTGCAGATAATTTACCAATATAATCGTAAAGTGGCCCAACCCAACGAATTGTAAGTTTGAACAACACAAATAATGGAAAAAACACAACCACCCGGCTATACCCTGGAGCCAACTGGGCAAGAATCTGTCTGCGAAAGTGTAATCTATGGCCCAGACCACTGCAGACTATTTGTATTAATTTGTTGTTGGTGACTGTGTTGCTGGGGCGGCACAGCGACCCCACAACTTCAACGCGCTATTGAAAACGAAGGGAGCAGCCTCGGAAAAATGCGACCCCGACCGAGGCACTGAGGCACCGAGGCCGCGCAAACAGTTTAATAGAAAAGTTCCAAAAAGCGAGTGGAGAGGAGGAGGGTAATCCTCGCCAGCCGCCGATACCAATGCTGCACCTGATGGCTCCTGCTGCCGATGCTGCTGCTGCAGAATGCGTGTGGAGAAACCCGTGGCCAGCTTAATTGTTTTCAATTAACAAGCAAATTGCATGTTTTTTGTCTGCGTGGCAAAGGGCAACCTCAGCCCTTTGATTAATTAAGCAGCATTATTTTAGCTTCGTTACTGAAAGCAAAGCGGCCAATATTACATCTCGCAAATAAATTGGCAAATAAGAAATTTTCAACCGAATTACTTGGACAAAGATATCCCGTTGGCATATCTGTTAAATTTGTATATAATTTGTACTTCTTTTAAATTTTCCACTGAATAAATCAGCATAAATTATGTGATAAAAAATAGAACCAAGGCAAACATCACCGGCCCATTATGGCAACCACTGGAAACTCGGAGCAGCTATTAAGCGAGGCATAACGGATAGCGGAGAACTTGCAAAGCGTTTCATCCAATTAGAAAGAGTAGTTTCATTGTTAATTGCTCCATCAGAGCATCTGCAGACGAAGACGGAGATGGGGATGGTGATGGAGGCGGAGGCGGAGGCGGAGGACAAGGACGTGAACTTGGCTGAGGCAGCCTTCTAACTTTTACCCGGCCAAGAGCGCATACCCAATGAGTTGTAATTAACTTTATCCGAAAATCTTTGCCGCCGAGTGTTTGGATGGAGGATGGAAGCCAGTGGCCAGTGAGTCAGTCACCCACCGCTCAAGTGTTGGTGCTATCGAGTTAAGTAGCCAGAGTGGTTACGTAGACTCGCCGGCGAAAAGCTCTTCGTATTCGGGGTGGGACTTTATTAAAAAGTCCCTAATTTATGACCGCTTTATGTGGATGCTCGCCTTCTGTCAAGGAAGTCATTTTCGATATCCTGCCATACACTGATGAGTGAGTAAAGGATGAAGAGCTGGTAACTTGAGGCGTTTGAGCACAAACACCACGAAAACACCATCTCCATCAAATCCACCACCCTTTGCCCGTGTTAGCCTCAGCTTGTTTTGCCTTCAGACATTTCCTCCTTTGCTCTTTCTTGGCCATTGTTGTTGCTGGATCTGTTTCCTGATTATTTTTGTAATTGTTGTTTAAGTTGTTGTGGCTACATCAGCCGTAATTCCCTCTTTCTTAGCGGAGCCGTTTTGGGCGTGATTTAATTGAAATCAATTAGCGGTAATGAGTGGTCATTAAGCTGGCTTAGTGGCTTAGTCCTTTCTCGAACTCGTCAGCTCATTCGTTTTTTACGCTCCAACCATGTTAATTCAGAACTTTTCTATTCGTTAGCTGGGGATAATATATACAGGAACTTGGGCCAGCAGACTCATGAGTTCCTCGTTCGAGGTCTGTTTAAATAGAATTTAATGCAAATTGAACGCAAACTTTTGCAAATACATTTCAATTAGAAAGTGGACCCCCGAATAAAGGGGGGAACCGCATGCTTCCGCCGAAGTAATCACTAACAATAACAAATTAACTGGGCCGCCAGTGAACTCTCGGAACTCTCCCCCCACATCATACCACATCCCAGAGCCGCACACAAACGGCCGCAAGTCCAGTTCACATATTAAATGAAGGCATAACATTTGCCTTCCACAAACGCAACCAAAAGTATTTCCCTCTTGGCAGGCTGATAGGGGCGCTGCGGATGAGGATGGGGAGGTTGGAGGTTGGAGCGTTGTGAAAATGGCGGATGAACAGTTGGTTGGTCGCACTTAAAAGTGCACGGCCCAACGTGGGGAAGGACTCTGGAAGGGGCAAGACGAAGGACGCAACTTTTTAACTAGGTTTTTAGCGTTGCCTATTTCGGTATGGTATAGTAGTGCCCATGGGGTAGATAGCTCAGTGTGGTTGGCTCAGTGTCGCTCCACTTGGCAAAACGTTACATCCTCTGCCTTGTCGGCATTCATGCCAGCCCTTTCATTTTTTTTTCTTTAAATTGTTTTGCTGTTTATTGCAAAATTACACAAAAACAATGCACGTTGATGAAGACGCAGAAACAGAAGCTGAGCAAGAAAGCAAAGCTGGCTGGGCAGACCGAAGCGTGGAATACTCTAGAAGGCCAATTAGGCAATGAGTGATTTCAAATCACTTTTAAAGGCGCCTAAAAGAAGGCATCAAAATATTTAAAATTCCGAAAGGCACGGGCTTTTTTTCACTGCCCACTTTTAGGCAGTTTAAGCCTGTAAATAAAAATGCTGTACCTGTTTCTAGTTCTAGATAAAAACCGGAGATTATATTCAGGCATCGTAGGCTAGTTTGCCATTTCTTTTCTATTGCTAAAACTGGGAGTACCCTTTAAGAAGAGTATGAAAAACAGAAGGCAACCAGCAGACGAGACGGCCAAATGATGATGATGATGGTGATTGTGATTGTGATGACGTTGGTTGCGACGTCGAAGAGGAAAGCACGGAGTACCAAGCAAAGCAAAGCAAAAGCAAAAGCCCCAAAACAAAAGAGATAACTGTGTGGGCTGATGGGACAGTAGTCATAGCCGTAGTCAAACTCAGTGCAACTGCAGGCCAGCAGAAGCAGCAAAATCAGCCAACGCAGCAGCACAAAATAAAAACTTTCCGAAATGGGAAAACTTTTTTCCTCAACGAGGACACACAGCCAGGACGCCGAGGATGGATAGGGGGTCGCGGAACGAGCAGTAACGAGCCAAGTTGAAATATCTTTATTGTGTATCAAACCATTTGTATTAATTAGAAGCGGTAGCGCCAACAAAATAATTACAACAATGCAGAGAACGGCAAAGGAAGTAGCCGATTGCTCTGTCCGGATGCAGAAAAATATGAAGTCAAGCCGTAACGTGGAGCTCCGCTGGGCATGTAAATACTTGGCCAACTCGACCTCCGCCGGCCGGTAGTCACCAGTTCCCCCTCTATGTCTACCAAAAACCGGGCCCACTCCCCCCCGGCATACACAAAAAAAGCAACTGGAGAATAAAATGGAAATGCAACAAGAGTACCCAGCCAGGGAATAATGGTGGCGGGTGGCCCAATATTGAATCCTAAAGCAGCCAGCGGAAGTACAAGCCGGGTGATAATAAACTTATTTACTGCATAGTTTATGTACTGCGGATATCACTCATACGACATGGTTCCCTGGTGCACATTTAACATGCACCCTGCTGTAAAATGCGATACGGCTACAAGTTGCGAAAACGAAACGAACTCCGCCGGAGAAGCCCTGAGCAAGTTAATGCGAGCACTGCCTCAAGCGCACAAACATATCCTCCCCCATACCCATCGCCATACCCCATACCCCATACCCATCTCCATCCCCTTCCCAATCCCTCGACGGAGTACAGGGATATAGATATGGGGTCCGGGTTGGGGTCTGATGTGTTCTTGTATCGAATAGACACATGATACACACAACACTACTGAAATATAAGTACGTACAAGCATAATGCGATCGTAAAAAGGCTTTTCATTGCGAGCATAAAGTATTAAGCTACTTTGCAGCATCTTTGCATGCATTACCAAGGATAATACACAGACAAACGTCGCAGGCCTGCTCAAGTGCCACTCGCACTCGCACTCCCACTACCACTGCCGCCCACCCACACTGGCAAACGGAATCACGTATCCCCATCCAGATTAGTGAAACTATATGCACTCCGGGCTGCTTCCCCCTTGGAGCTGCAGCGTCTGGGAGCTGGGAAGACTCTTCTCGGCCAGAAATCTTCCTGCGCAGCCGATCCAGCGAGGACGACTCGCGAAATTGAATCTGCCAGGGAAAATGAAATTGCCATTAGCTCGGTGGGTTGGCAAGTGTATGTGAGGATGACAAAGATGGGAGGACTAAGACCATTGCCGAAAGAAACAACAAACCGAATTTATGAAATACTTGGCTGTCCCATCCATGGCAGTCCCGGCCCATGGTGTGTTTCCCCACTCGACTCCCCTACGGACGGATGCATTTACAAGCGCTTCGGCAAGTGGCCAAAGGAAATTTTATTGCCACGTCCTTGTGGTCAACTATAGAGTAAGACCCTGAGTAGAAGCCCCCATCCCCTCGTACTTGCATATGGACAGAGGGATTGCCGCATATGGATATGTATAAATACATTTCGGTCTCCGCGCTTGCTTGTTTATTTGGCGACTTCAGAAGCGTCCGGTTTCGTTTTCATTTTCAGTTAACTTGACTCCTACCTCACACCATTACCCATTACCCATCCCCCGCACCCATCAGCCATGCCTGCACGCACCAGGCACCGGGCCACCCACCCGACCATACATATCCTGGGCAGGACACCCACGCACACTCGGCCGGCGACATTTTCGTTTTGGCATTTCGCATGCAATTTGCGGTTCATTGATTCGGAAGTTTTCCCATTTAACTTAAGCCTCTTTAACAATCCTATTGACGCAAATTTCTACTTACCGTTGCCCGGGCACTTGCCGCAGTGGACCCAATGATACCTCCAATGCCGATACCGATGCAGATGCGGGAATGGAACAGATGCCTTTGCAAGTGCTTGTGCCCACCGCTGGCACCTTACCTTTGATGCCCTTGATTGTCGTTCACCTCAATGTCCACTTAGTCCAAGTATTTCCACACAGAGAACAAAACTTGTTGAGATATGATGATCATTTTTATGAAATTTAGTATCAATTCTATTTAGAATCAAATTAATGAGCGGATGATCATTTCGATCTAGTGCAGTATATATTCTTTCTAGTCACGGGGATTGCCATATGAACAAAATAGAACTAATTAAGGAGGCATGAAGATCATTTCGGGGTATTCAGTAAAAAATCATCATATATAGATACTAAGTTTTGCTCTCTTTTTCAATTTCTACAAGTTTTTTCAAGAATTTTCAAAGAGGGAAAACTGATATCTTGTACATTTACCATATTAAGATAAAATCAGCTCTTTTTTTCTGTGCACCAAGGAGGACGAAGGATGGAAATGGTCTCGATAATTATAATAACGTCAATGGACAAGGGGTGGCGGAGCGGCCCTCCAGATGTCATCGCTACTGACACGCAAGGAGTCATTTAGTGGAAGCGCACGAGAAAAGCCCCTTGATCTGGCTAACAAAGGAGTTCCCAAAGTTAATGAATTACGGAAGTATGATTGTGGCAGTGCGATTTGCAGTACATTTTCCTATACGTCAGAACAATAAACTGTCCCACATTTGTGAAGCGGATGTGCACGCGAACTGCTTAAAGAAAAAAAGGATAAAGAGGAGGAGGAGGAGGAAGAGGGGCAGCTCCCAGGAGGATCATCAAAGTAACCGATGTACTTGCGTCTTTCCAGGCGGCAGGCACATTAGCAGAAGCATTCACTATCAGCATCATCGATGAGCTGGCCATCAGGGAACCAAGAAGGAGCAGCAGCAGCAGGCGCTGGAGCCAGAGCATCAAGGACATGGAGCGACTAGCCGGATTGGATGCCAAAGGAGCAGTAAACCAAAGCGCCGTTCCCAAGGACAGGTGCAATGTGCAATCTTTTGGTATTTTGTTGGCTTTGCACATTTGGCGTAATGCCAAAACACAATAAAAAATAGAGCGGGTGGATGTGGATGAAGATAAGAATAAGCAACTGGCGGAACGGGGGGCTCGAAACCGGAGGAGCTCTAAAGCAAAACAACTGCGGCAGACGGCGAAAACAAAAAGACAATGCCAACTTGACTCAACTCTACTCAACTCAACTCAACACCTGAGGAAGGCAAACACTTGAGGACGCGACGAGGCTGGCGGGCACCCCATTTTCCGCCATCAGGACGATGAGCACCTGGAGGAGGAGCAGCAAGGACGTGCATTCATTCAAATCGACTTGGGCACCCTGCTCCTGCTCCTGCTCCTGCCTCCGCCCGACTGTTCAAAAGGAATTCATTTTAATGCAGGTCTCAGTCCTCAGCCAGGAAACATTTGCTGGCAGAGTCTGGCCTGGAAGACCTGTAGGACGGACACAGAGTTGGAGCTGGAGTCGGATGTAGGATGTCGGATCCAAAGACGGGGGGAGTCGATTACGGGTGCGTGTGGTGCGCCAAGATGCGGCTGCCCCTGCCTCTTCCCCGCCTCCACACTTCGCGGACTTAAACGGCCAAAGCGCAATCCAGAAACACAACACAAACAGTCAAAGGGGCTGTAGCTGGCGCTCCAAGGAGTAAGGAGCACGGAGTAAAGGGCACCAAGTACAGAGGTCCTCTGCTGGCAGCCAAACGCTAAGCGCCGGCTACAGTCGAGCCAAGTCAAGACCGAGTCTATAATTTTTGTTGTGGTTCCTGTCTATTGTCTATTGTCTCTCGGCGCCCGGCTCCCTCCTGCATCGCCAAGCGGGTCTCCTTCGCCAAGGGCAGGCCCTCCGTGTCCGTCTTCCCCTCCAGATCCAGATCCTTTCCCTTGCTACTCCGCGAGCTGGGGAAATGAGCCATTCGCGTGAATTACTGAAATCGGATCTCGCCCGCCTTCCCACGGGTCCCTTCCTTGACTCATGGGTGTTGCACACTCTTAAAGCTGCCCGAAATAAATGAATTTTAAATGATTAGCGATCTCCAGGATTTTGAATAACTAACTGAAAGCGTATTTGAATTTGACACTCAGCAGTTTACAACCCAGTGAATATATTATGAAAGTGGAATATTGATTCAGCTCCTGAGCCGAGTGTTTTTTCGCTCTACAGCGCAACTGACTATGGTTTACTACCGTTTTAGTAAACTGTTTCAAATATAAAAACAATTTACCTCTTCATAAAGTTCTTCTTTTTTCTAGGTTTTTCATAGGTTGAGGCAAAGGTAACCCATAGCTTGAACGAAATGAGCCTCTCTTGACATTATGAAGAACGTTTCAAAGTTTGTGGATCATTGTGGAACAAATTTATTTTTAGAAAGTCCGAGTTGACTTCAGTCCTAAAGAGCTATTGAATATATTATTAAATACTTTATTAATAATGTTATTTTTCCTTAAAACAAGAAAAGAAGTTAACTTCGGCAAGCTGAAGCTTTATACCCTTGCACTGCATATAAGAAATAAAAAACATTAAATAAAAAAATAAACAAAATAAAATAACTATTTTATTATTTCTCTGACCGTTTCATTGACAGCTATATATTAGAGTCGTCCGACTTTTATTAACATTAATTTGAAAGTTAAAAAACTTAATAAAATATGATATTCCCAATATAGGATTACATACCAAAAAACTCCGAAGCTATAATTTGTTTCATATTATTTTCCCACCAATTTTTTTGATCGTGCCTTTGACAGCTATAAGATATAGTCGTCCGATTTTGGTAAAATACAAATCGAAATTCAGAACTAATTAAAAAATGTTATTTCCAAGCGTAGGAGGTCATATGTTAAAAACTCCAAATGTATAATTTTTAAACATTTATTTTTCCGGCTATTCGTATGGAAGCTTAATATATAGTTGTCCGATCCCGCTGGTTCCGACTTATGTATATACTACATGCAAAAGAAATAAGACTTTTGGGAATGTTTCAGCCCATTAGTTTTAAAACTGAGAGATCAGTTTTCGTAGAAACGGACGGACAGACGGACATGGCTAGATCGACTCGTCTAGTGATGCTGATCAAGAATAAATATTCTTTATGGAGTCGGAAACTTCTCCTTCACTGCGTTGCAAACTTCTGACTGAAATCAATTAACCCTCTGCAAGGTATAAAAATGTATTTTTATAATTGGATACATTTTTGGGGGGCGTAATTTACTTAGCTGATCGGGCTTAGTTTAAATACATTTTTTTTTTGTTCAAATGTACAAAAAAATTGTTCTTCACTTTTGAGACCATTTTATGTTCATTTTGAGTTTAATCCCTTAAACCTCCTAATTATCAGCTTTAAAACTCAGTTGTTATTTGCGGCTGAGGACATTTCGTTTGGGGAGCTCGGAAGTCGCAGAAACTTCAAAGGCTGAGAGCATTTCGTACGTCTGCTATATCCGTATCCGGAGGCGACGATCTGCCAACTGACTCCGGCCAGAATAGGTGACTTTCTTATTGTTTGGGGGCCCGTCCGGATGCGGAGTGAAAGCTTATGTTAGATGTGAGTGAAAGCTTTTCTTTTCCTTCAGAGCGCCTGCGTCGAGTGGTTCTTAAGTAGTGGGTGGTGCCAAAATTAGCTTGAGTGTTTTTCTTCCAAACACTTGGTCTTTTTACTTGCGGCACTGGATACCTTATTACTGGCCATTAGTTTTGCCAATTTAGGCTAGATGGTGTTTTAAGAGCTTCTTGAAATTCATCAATTGATAACAATTATGACTTTTGTTGAAGTATGGCACCACATTTGAAATTATTCAAATTGCGCGCCAAAACAGCTTATGAGCTATTGATACCGCGCACTATCGGTATTATTAGTGTGACCATTTGCCGACCGAGCTTGCTCACGGGACGGACTATCGACGGTCGAGTTATCGATGTGTGGCGTTTATCGATGCAGTTTTATAAACAGAATTCTAAATTACAACAAAAGCGCACCCAGAGCAGCTGTCCCGTGGAAAAGCACCCATCTCGGCCGGCCCGCAACTCGTCATGTCCAGCGGCGGGAGGCGCAGCGCCTAATCCCGCGCCGCCGCCCCTGGAGGCGCTTTGCCCGCCACACAATTATGCAAGCTGCAGCAGCGGATCCAACTGTACCGCCGCCTGTGGAAGAGCAAAAGGAGAAGGAGGAGGAGGCCCAGTGCCCATGACCTAGCCCTGACTCGAAGACACCGCCACCACCGCCGGCAGGTCGGTCCACTCAATCGGTGAGCAGATGGCGACACGGTAGCCCCCAATAGGGTCACGCAGACTAACCCTCCCAATTGTAGGCCATGAACCAGAGACATTCCGAACCATTCTACATATCGCCGCGGCTGTTCGACAACAGGCGGCTCAAGCGGCGCCGTTGCCGGTGGATGGAACGCCTGCGGGAGCGCCAGCGGATTTGCATGGCCCAGATGCGCGCCCAGGCAACTGTGTTCACCTCCAAGACTGACCGGCTGCAGCGGCGCCATGTGGCGGCCACCCTGCCAGCGAACGTGACCATTGATCTGCTGTCGGACGATGACGATCGAGAGGAGACTAGGCCTGGACCATCCACTGCCGCTGGCCACAATAGCCTCCTAATACCCGCCCCTTGCGCTGTCGGCCAACGACGTCCTAAGGTGGGCAGAAGGCATGGTCGAGACAGAGTCGCCACCCACTCGCATCCCTTAACCGAGAGCATCCTGATAACCAGCGACGACGAGTACAGCGGCGAGGAAGCCAGCAGGCCCGCTGCGCGCCCTCAGCTTTCCATGCGTTCGCCACCGCCGCTCGCTCCGCTCACTCTGTCGGAGACCATCGAAGAGGTAACCGTTTCGCTGGTGCCGCGCAACTCCACCACTGCCAACTGCCAGACGCGATTGTCCAGCCACCCCAAGCCCTGTCGAGCGCCCACGGCGGCCAGCAACGGGATGGTCACGGCGGGTGGAGTGGGAGGCGGCGGCAGCCACGACACGAGCTGCTTCCTGGAGGTGGACGTGGGCGGTGGCATCACAGCTACGCTGCCGGACGAGACCACCGTGCACACGGTCATCGCCAATCGCATTTACGAACTCTCGCTTAGCAAGCTGCGCGAAGGACTGGCCTTCAGTGGAGCCCCGGAATACACGACCGACCTTCTGCCAGAACAGCTGCAGAAACTGTCGCCGGCACTTCGGGCCAAAGTGGCACCGCTGGTGGCGCCCTCGCCGCCCACGCCCATCTCCCTGAAACTGTCCAGCGACCTCAGCATATCCCTGATCTCAGACGACGACGACTGCGAGAGCACTGGTCAACATGCCAACGGAGGTGGAGGTGGAGGTGGAGTGGGAGGAGGAGGAGGAGGAGGAGTCGGTACAGAGCTGGTGCATCCCGTCGTGGTGACGGCGGCGGAGGCGCACGCTGCTGCCAAGCTGCTCAAGCAACAGCAGCCGCAGCTCTCGGTGGTGCAGCACCTGCAGTACGTGGGCGGCGGACTAGCGTCTCCCGTGGCTCTAGCTCTCCCGGTGATGGCCAATACGTCCTCATCGGCTTCGGTTGTGGCTCTGCCGCTGCAGCTGCCGCGACGCCGGAAGCTGGGATGAGCAGCCCCCCACCTGGACAGCGTCCTGATGCCCAGCCAGATCGAGGAACCCATCGCCATAATATCATTCCCCGAGCCTTACGCACGGCTCAGACTTTACCTAGCAGTGGCTAGTAGTAGTGCAAATATGATGGTAGTTTAAGCGTCAACACATCACCGTTTCCCAGTTATCCTTAAATCCGCACCGCGTTATTGAACTTTTCCCTCATTCCATGTCCCATCTCACTCTATTTCCCACCACGCTCTCCCTGTCTCTGTCATTCTCATACTTTAAGCTTTAATCGAAACGAGACGACAACGTACAAAAGAAAGTAGAAAAGCATCAACACATATATGAAGAAACAAAATCACAAAATTTTAAAAATTCAAAGGAGGGAATAGAAAATTTGAGCGAGATGAAGAGGAAGGCGACCCAATATTTATACCGTACAAGTAGTTAGAGTAAGCTTTGCATTATGTACATTTTAATAGGTGGACCGTACTTGGGTGAATCACACAGTGTGTGATCCGTGTCAGTCCGCCGTCTGTATTACATTTAACTGATCACCAACTCGGAATAAACTTTCATTGTAAATACCTATACGATCGTGTGTCTAGTCCCTTGTCCCCAGAATTGGACATCATGGAAGGAATTTAAGGCGAGGTGCCACATTCAAATTGGATAATGTTTACGGTTCGTTGCGACAAATGACGGAAACGCGCCGCTGCCTTTCGACCAGACGTTCCCTGAACCAGGATTCCTCTCTGGCCAGGATTTCGTGCGTGAACTCGTAGCGCGCCAGGGCGCTCATGATGTATAGGGAGCGTCGCAGCAGCAGCACATCTGCGGATTGGCTAGCAGGATCGGGTTCCTTGGTTACTCGCCTGAGTCGCATAACGCAATGGCTGAGCAGGCTGATGCCCGCGATGGTGTTGCCACAAAACTGTCGAGTGAACGGAAAGGAGCATTGTAGTGTGGTGCCCCAGTGGCCGTGCCAGCTTCCAACTCACCCGAGGGCTGTCCACGTGCGGCTTGATCATGCCAAGCTCAGCCAGGTCTAGGATGTGGACAAAAGGCATAACTCGACCTCCGAAGGCCTCTGTGGAGATGCGATCCAGCACAGCCTGGTTTTCGACAGACCACTTCCTGCGTTCCACTTCGCGGTATCCATGAATCGCCTGAGTAGATGACATGGAGTGAGCCCACAACTAAGCCGTATGGTTACCCACCTCATCCCAGTGACTGGACTCGTAGGGCAAGCGGCTGATGTGAGGTTCGATTTCCCGCATGAGGACCTGCTCCTCCTCCGCCGAAACAAAGTTCTCGATGACCCGCATATTCGATTCGAACTGTCGTTTCTCAGATCTCGGCCACTGACCGGCAAACTCCACCAGGCGGAGGCTGCAAGTCCTGGAACCCGGGACCCGGGCTCCCAGGGGTACAGATATTCGGCGCAGGACAATCATGTGCGTCACGACCCGCAGGTTGCGTCACCTGCACCTGCTATCGATTGTATTCATTCGATAGGCACTCGCTTGGCCTTCCCACCCAGGATTTGGGATTCCCCGGCGAAAGAAGTTGTCAGGCGTAAGAGGGCGCTACAGAACAAGACAAGGAAGGCAGGGCTGCCAGGCTGCTACGTGACTCTGGAGGTCCGGGAACTCTACGCTCCCGGTTCGGTTCGCTGCGACTCCCAGCGAATGCCCACGCATGCGCCGGAAATACCCAACCACGTAGTCTTCATTCGGCTAGGGCGGAAACGCTTTCCGGTGTAGATATACCAGAAATATTTCTGCTCTTCTGCCGTTATGCTGCGTCGTCGGTGGCCAAGTCCCGAGTCCTGAGTCCTGACTCCTGAAAGCTGAGTGCAGTTTCGAGTGTTGGTGTTGAATTGAATCTTCATTTTAAGGACACACGGCTGCGACAGTAAGCTGTCCAAAAACCATGAGCTACGGTCGGGCTCAAAACTAGGACCCCCGCCTATTGTGGAACCTTTCGGCATCAGATTAGGAAACGGCAAGGCAAGTGTAATCCCAGTTGCAGTCGCAGGACCAGAAACACCGCCGGCGGTGTCGGTGGCCCAGTGAACCGCCCACACACCCTTATATGTGCTTAGGTACACAAGGTAGAGACAGGAGGAGATCCTCTGTGGAAACTCCACGGAATGCAGCCAACTAACCGCTGACGTGTGTGGAAAAGTCAACAACCACAAGTTCGTGTACTTGTTTCCATTTCCATGCCCCCACCCCGACTGGAAACTGGATGTTTTTAACACAAATATACATAGGTGTGCTCTGAGGGGCAAGGAGGAGTAAAAACGGGATTGAGCTGAAGGCACCGCACCTTAATCTAATCAAAAATTCCTTTAGTGCCCCGCAATAACGCCGAAGGGATGTCGGGAAGTGGGTGGATGGGTATACACAGGCACACAAAAAAACCGTGAAGTGCGTGCACTAAAAAGTATACCATGTTTCGTATGTACACATGGCTCTTCATGTGGGCCCCTTGCACGGAGCCAGTGTTTTGGGAACAACAGGCGAAATGTGTACATGCAGCCAAGTGTAACTCAAAAGTTAATACTTGATATAATACATTTCGAAATGGGCAATACGTCTGCCACATTGCCTCCGAGCATGAGCCCCTTAAGTTACGATGCTCTCTCTAAAGTCAAGGGAAAGGTTTTTGACACAGTTTACTGATTGACAGAGCCTCATCTCTGCTGTCCAGATCCAAATCCATATGCAGTTCCAGATCCAGCTCCAGTCACGCCTTCTGCTCGGTCCTGCTTCTTTCCGTGCTGCAGAGTTTGCGCACTTCGTTGCATGCGTTTTGCATTGGGTACTTGGTGAGGTGCCACTCCATCACACCCTCTCTACGGAGTAGGGTAGGGTAGGGTCCCGGGATGTGGGCGAGCACATGTATATGGTTTATCTACACCAAAGTTGCATACTGTGTGTGCGTGTGTGGGCGGTTCTGCGTGTTGTTGCCGGTATATCAAACGTAAACAAAGTTCAGTGGCATTTTCACATCACCCATACGCCTCGTTTGCCCCATGCAGCTGCAACTTATCCACTGAGCCACACACATAGCCTCAAGAGCAAGGAGCAAAATGTTGATCCGCTGGAAGAGCAAAGACAAGAGCGCCTCCTCTAACCAGAGCGCCTGCGGCAGCAGCAGCTCCTCCTCGAAGAAGAAGCGCAAGGGAAGAGAAGGCGGTAAGTATGGTACAGTGGGATTCTCACGAGAAGAGAACGGAATGGTATGTGGGCACCCAACTAACTCCAAAGTGGCTCTCTTTCAGAAGAAGACTGGCAGAATGAAGCGAAATCGGGACGCATGCCGCCCAACGAACAGGGTAAGCCGAATGAGCACGAGGAGTTCCAAGAGATGTATATTTGTGTCTTCTTCCCCAGGCGGCGACGAACGACGACGAGCCATGCGTCGCGATGATCCACGACGGCACACGCTCGGCGGCGACATGTTGGTCTACGGCGGCTCCCAGCATCCCCATGCCCATCAGATGGCGCCCCAGCAGCAGCGCGCCATGGACCTGGAGGTGAGAGGCGTCCACCAGAAGAAGAAACCCCTGGGTATTCATGTTCCATTACCTTTCACAGATGAGCACGCGTGCCCAGAAGAACAAGAAGAACCAGCCGATGCGGGGATATGCACCTGTTAATCAGGGGCCCCTGTTCGACGACGATCCGGGCATCATGTCGGAGGTGGAAACGGCCAGCACCGGATTCCGAAGGGGCGGCAAGCAGCGCTCCTCGCTCCCCGTGGTACGCACTCCCTCCAAAACGCTGGAGCGCCCGCTGGGCCTGGTCTTTCTGCAGTACCGCTCGGAGACGAAGCGCGCCCTGCTGCCCAACGAGATCACCTCGATCGACACGGTGCGCGCCCTGTTTGTGCGCTCGTTCCCGCGCCAGCTGACCATGTCGTATTTGGAGGGGCCGAATGTGAAGATCTACATCCATGATGCCAGCAAGGACATGTTCTACGAGCTGGAGGATGTGCGCTCTCATCTCCGCGAGATACGCGATCGCTCCGTGTTGCGCCTCTTCGAGTCCACTGAGGTGGCAGCTCCGCCCCAGATCCTGCCCGGCGGGCCGGGCATCCCGCAGCCCCTGCCACCGGCGCAGGCTACCTGGGACCAGGATCAGAGCTACTTCAGCGAGCCGGAGTTCGACTCGGACTACAAGCACCAGCACATCCACAAGTCAAAGGTGAGTTTTGATTTAAATAGTCCTTTATTCAATATCACCGCGTAATTGCTAAGGTGTGGGATTGGGCTAGGGATTGGGGATGGGGATGGATGTCCATGAGCGAGTCAAGGATTGTTGGGAGGGCCCTGGTGGCGCCACTGTAAAGCGTTGACTCCCACATGGACATGTGGGACTAGAGACGCCCACACCATGTAGAAACAAAAAAAAAAAAAAGAGCAGATGGACAGGAAAGATGGGCAATGGGGAAGCTCTAGCTCGGGGGTCCTTGGACTACTAGAAGTTGCCGCAAGGACCCACACTGAGGCCCTTGAGGGCGTTGTTCATGTGCTCGCGTACATCCTTCCACGCGAACACAATGGCGCCCTGGAAGGGCTCCGAGTGGCAACTACTGCAGATAGCCATCACCGCCTTAACCTCCTCCTCGGCGGGCTCCCGGTCGTGCGTGCTGATCTCCTCCTCCAGGCTCATCTTAAGCGTAAGGTCCTGCTTGAACTGCTGGCCCCCGAAGTCGGCGAGTCCATTGTAGATCAGGCCGGCATCCGCTCCGGATCCGTCGTCCACCACGGATCCATCGTCCAGCAAGACCAGTCCGCGCTTTTGTAGCTTCTTGGAGGGGTCAGCCTCCCGCTTGAACTGGATGTGGGTTTCCGTTTCATCGATGAACTTCACGTTGGCTGAGTTGCTCAGCATCTGAAAGCGATTGGCTTGCAGTGGGCCACCCGACGGCGAGAGTCCCAGGAGCTGCTGGGCCACCAGTCGTGATCCCGCGTTGATCTGTCCATTCACGAAGTTCGTATTGATGGTGATGGCCTGCTGGGCGGGATCGGCGGGTGCAGCAAGAGCGGGCGAGGCCGCTCCATTGGCTGGAGGCGGAGGCGGTGGGTTGGCCAGGTTGATGCGCACTCTGGTCGGGATCTGCCCACTGGCCAGCAGCGTGTGCATGGGCTGGGGACGATTGATCTGAGGAGAGCAGGTGTGTTATTGGATCCTCAAGATCTACAGAAAGGTCTGGCCAAACACTCACCGAGGGTGGAGCGCGAGTGGTGCTGGACAGCTCCTGGCCTTCATGGTCGAAGTGGTGAACATGGTGGTGCTTGTGGTCGCGATGCGCCTTGCCGGCACTGAGTGCCACCCGGTAGACCTGGACCAGCGTCATCTCAAAGTGTAGGCCGTGGCTCACCTCGCCAGTGACCGAGCTTCCGCCGGAGCGCAGCTTGCCGTTCGCTGGGATTTTATGACCCACCAACTGCAGAGATTAAAGTTTGGATTTCAGCATCCGACATTCGCAGGCCGAAAGTGAAAATGGGGTCGAATCAGCGGCCGGCACACAGTACAATGGACTTAAATGAGTTATTTGCACGGCGCTGCTTATCGCTGTGCACACTGTGCATGTGGCGGCAGTGCTATTCCCAAGGCCCGCCAAATTGGACGCTGCCGACCGCTGTTTTCGCAATGGGCGGCGTAATTGGAGTTCATTCATACTCACCGAGTTGTGGAAGCCACGCCCAATGCGTTCTGCCTTCAGCCAGGCCTGCCACTCGCCCGTCTTGCCATTCCACGAGCTGCACATGTGATGCCACTGCCGCATTTTCAGCGGGTAGTTCAATCTTGTCCAGAAACGATAAAGATTGGATTTATAGATTGGCGACTGGCTCGATTGATGGATGGTTGCAGTTGCAGTTGCGTCTCGTCTTGTATCGACTCACCTGTACATTTGCTGACCTTTTATGGCCATCGAAAGGAAACTGGAATTCTGCGCATTTGCGACCCAGATTTGCACCTCGCGTGGTTCCTTTCCAGCTGTGAATGTGTGAATGGATGGGTAAGCGCAAGTGGCTCAGATTGGTAATAGTTGGCCAGAGAGATTGCAAAATTGGAGCAGTATTATCCAACTGCAGAATGCTAACCCTAATGCCTAACCCTAAACCCCCATCCTTACCATCCTATGTATTATGTAAGCCATAATAGAGAGCCATAACCCAGCAGATCCGGAAGCCCATCCGAGCGAGGAGCTCAGTTGTAGCTGGGTTATTAAACCGGCGAGCGGCAAATCCTGTTCGGCTTGCCAGGCACATATGCATACATTTAAATATGAATCACCGCACGCAGCACCGGCTGTGTGAGAAAAGTGCAACTTCCTAGCGGCGGAACGGGCTGGGTCTGCAAATCCGGAAGCCCCACCGCTGATCACCGATCGCTGATCGCTGAACGCTGATCGTTGATCCCCGCTACCTGAAATGGGGCTTTGGAATTATGTCAAATGCTAAGGCCCGCAGCTGAAGCTCAAGCTGAGGCTGGGGCTGAGTGCGACACCAACAATGCCGACGAGACATCCAACTGGAAACAGGTAAATTATCGCTTATGTAATGCGACCGCAACGACAACAACACCAATAACAACAACAGCAGCAGCAGCACAACAAGAAAACTAAGACCAACGGTGGCAAAGACAACGGCGTCATGGGGCAGTTGAAGAAATTCCCAAAAATTCAAGATGTAGGAAAACAAAGCAAATCTTAAAGGCAGCAAGACATTGTCAGCCAGCCGCCTCTTGTGTAGCACCACTTCTCACCCAACCATCATCATAATCTTCCCTAGCCCTCATCATCAGCACCATCATCGTTGACCATCAAACCAAGAGCGGTGGCAACCCGACGTCTTGAGCTGACTTGCATCAGGAAGTGGGCTTCCTTTCACTTTCGCAGCCAGGTGCGATCGCCGGAGCGTGGCCCACAAATTCACAAATAAAATTTCATTGCCCACAACGAAGGTCTCTTTAGCCAAAGCGGTGGCCCATCAAAAGATCGACGTCCGTCACCAGAGACCAGACTCTGAACCGACCAGTCCCCCCAGTTCCCGTCGCCGATCGCCCATCTCCCGTTGTCTTGCCGCTTATGCAACAGTGGTCATTGTGGAGCTATTGTCTCGCTTGTGGCCACAGCAAGTCACGGTGAGAGGCTGATCCCCATTCCCACCCATAAACTACCACCCAGGCCAACCCAAACCCGAGACCAACCCAACCCTACTCACCCTCGTAGGTCAAGAGGACATGATCGCCGCTGTGGTTGGTGAATCGCATCCAAAAGCAAAAGGTGAACTGGTCCAGCTCCGGGATCGGATTGCCGTATTCCACCTCGCCGTCCTGGTTGAAGGCGAACTTCTTAACGCTGCACCGGTCGGCGCCGTACAGCGGTGTCCTCGTGAAGGTCAGCGGCTCATCCTCAATGCTGTACGACTCGTACTGCTCCTCCACATGATCGGCAAAGCTGATGCCGGAACCTCGCTGGGATGCCACCGAGGCTCCCGCATCCACGCCATTCACAATGGCCGCTCTGCCCAGGAGCAGCTCATCTTCGTCAACGTCGGCGGATTCCTTTTCGCCAGCCGGTGCGAATTGCGAAAAGCTTGTGGACATCTCATGGCTGCTACTCGCTGACCCCGGATGCGATTGCTTGAGGCTGTAGGAGGCCGAGCTGCCGCCGGAGGATCCCGCGATGGGCTTCCAGGCGAAGGAGGCGACCGCATTTAGGAGCACGACACAGACAAAAATTAAAGGAAGGCCCTGCGCCATTTTGTGTCTGTACCTTTGTAGCCGTATCTCTGATTAAGTATGGATACAATCTGTCTGCTGATATGGATCTGTATGTTTATCTGAATCTGGATCTTGAAGATTCGATCTTCCACGCGTCTGCAACGTCCGATTGCCGCGATGTCTCGCACTTCACTAATCATCCACGCATGCGCCACAGCTAGGTTGAGTTGTGCCGAAAACCCAGCCGCTGCCTCCGTAACAAAAACATCAGCTCTGCCGAGCTGCCAGCTCCCAGCTCCGAGTTCCAAGCGCTACTCTGCTCAGCTGGCCGCCAGTCGCGCTCAGTTGTAACAAATTGTAAAATCGTTGTATTGAAATCGAAACTGAATCTGAAACTGGTTGAGGTCTGTGGGCTGCGGCGGCTGTGGCTGCGGTCTGCCGTAGCAGGCGTTGAATGAGCCAACCACTTGCACTTGCTGCACTCCAGGGATCGGTGCAGCACCTAATTTGCAAATCCATAACGTAATGAGCCCAGAACTGTCTGGAGAACTAGCCATGGCGCTCGACACACTAGTTCCCAATGATACCCCCACTCTACTGAGTCAGGAAAAAGCTTTGAATTCTGTGAATTCTGCTATTTTGGCAAGTGAGTGGATCGGATTGATCGAGCGGTGGGTGGGTATCTGTAGGTACACATGCCAATTAACTGTTATTCATCTTGCCATGGCCGCAAGACAGCGCTCGGATCCCAATCAAAACAACAGTCTGAACCAATGTTGGTGGACTGAAAAGTATGGGGAAGGTTCGAGATGTCTATTGCGAAATTATCTTTTTAGTGATATAATCTAGGGCCTATCCCAAGAAGGGTTTAAAAATGAGGAACTCAAATAAGAAGAGATATATATAAATTTACTCTTTAAAATACATGTAACCATTTTTCCAGCTTGATAAATAAGGATGAGTTTTATGAGGGATGATGATGATTTGTATCTGTATAAGGACTGTAATTTTGCAAGTCGGTTAGTACACCTAGTATTTTCTCTCAGTGTGCCCACAAGTACGTGTCTGTGCGCAATGTTAGGGATAGGCCACGAATAGTCATTAAAGAGAGGAGAAACCATATTGGACACTTCATTTCACTACTTGAACGAAGGCCAATTGGCAGTGTTAATCGAAATAGCCATGCCCCTGTCCCTGTAGCTGCCCCTGTCCCTGCGATTGCTACTGCCGCTGCCCTCCGGCAATTCCACGAACTAATCCGAAACACCGTTTATCCATCTATCTTTCAGATTGGGAAACAACCGGCTCCCTACTACGTGGGCTCGTCGCAGACATTGCCCCGCGGCATGTACTCATCAGAACGCAACAAGGTGTCGATGGGTGCGTAGCATGGTTGATGCCGTCGACCAATTCCGTATGATTCCGTATCTGTATCCGTATTCATTTCAATTCCTTCCGAGTAGTGGACCCATGTTTTGAGTTGACCAATACCGAATCGTTACCAAACCTCCTCCTCCTTAGGTGATCCCACCTCCTCCCTCCCTCCCGGGACTTCAGTGTGTTCAGTATTTTGCGGGCTTACGTTGTTCGGTTCAGTTCAGTTCCCCCCGTCATGCGCATTCTCCAGTGAAAGCCCAGTCTAAATATGATTCATGTTCCATCCATTAACCATTAACAACACTCAAACCCAAAAACGAACCGAACCCATCTGAATCGAAACCGAAAAAGGAGCACCTGTGAAACCACTAAGATCACTCAATCCAAGGGGTAGCATGGAACCCCTGTTCCCCTACACCCCGGATCAGTTATACAGCATTCCAGGTACACGAGAATTTGCCTTTCTACCCAATTACCCAATTATAGCTATCATTGTACTGTCGCTTCCACTTTCATACTCACAAGCAGTGTGTGTGGAATGCAAAGTGCATTACACATTGTGTACATCTGATCATCCATTGGCTTGTGCTTGCTTTATGGAACCGCTGCAAATTCTAATTCAAATTCAAATTACAGAATACAGATTACAAATTCAAATAAGATACGATATTGGCAGTGCACTTAACATAACACCAATACCAATCGGAAAGCATTCATTTATGCGGCCCCAATCATGCATCCCATCCGTTTCATTTCGAATTGACGTTTTGCGTTTCATTTATTGCGTTCCGATGTCCTAAATTCTGCTACCAAAAGATAGAGTATCGAGTACACACTTAGTTATCACCTACCCACCCATATATCATATATGTGTCTGTAAATCAACGCCGCAGTTTTAACCAAGCAGAATGCCCTTGCAGACGGTTACACCAGTTCTCCGGAGCGCAGTAGCCGTGGCAACTACGAGGAGCCGTACTACAGCCAATACGGCACCAGGGGCACTGTGGTGGCGCCCATCATAGACGAGGAGCAGAGGTGAGGAGCCGGAACCAGGAGTGGGGGAGCAGGTGCATCATTACTTATACCCCAAAATACCATTTGCATTCGCAGTGACGGAACCATGACCGAGGATCAGTACGCACTGTACGGCATCAAGGTGGGGCCCAATCGCCTAGCGCACCGCGGCAACCAGATCTACGATCCCACTAGGTGAGCATGCTCCATCCGCGATCCCGCACAGCTTTCCTGTACGAGGCGTAGTCCTGCGCTAGCAGGATGGGTAGATAGGTGCCGGTTCTCTTGGGCGCTGCAGAGTTGCGCTTACTGCGCCTGTACACCTTGATGCGTTTCACATTGCCATTGGACGAGGTGGTGGTGGCCGTGGCCACCGGGTGGAAGTAGGTGGTGCCCTTGCTCTTGATGCCCTGCACGATCAGGCAGAGCAGATAGCCGCCGAAGGAGAGAAAGGCCAGGGCCGTGATGCTGATCTGGAAGAGAGTCTGCAACTTGGAGGGCTTCGGTTCCATCCAGGAGGTCGGATGCGGATGTGGATGTGGTTGCGAGTGCCAGGGACCACTGGAGCCGGTGGTATCGTGCTCACCCCTGCAATGAGCATTTGAAGAAGCACCTTATTAAAACTCCGATGATCTTACCGATCTGCAGCCATCAAGGCCATTCGCTCCGGCAGCTGCGATTGCGATGGCGGTCCATCGGTCTCCGCCCGCTGCTCTGGACATTCACTGGCCTGCGGAGATGGCATGCTGGCCTCGTCCTGCTCCTCCATTCTCATCACTGACTTCTGCAGCAGCAGCAGCTCGTCCATTTGAAAGTTGGCCAGGCAGCTGGCGAACCGCGCTGGTGTGCTGACCACTGATCGTTCGGATTCGTCATGAGTCCAGGGCCATGTTGGTAAATGATTACCCAATTGAGTGGAATATGGATTGGTACATACCACTGCAGGTAGTCATGGTTTTGGCTGCTAGCTCTCTTGGTGCACTGGTTCTTGCACTGCCACCGCTCCGAGTTGCCTTCGGTTGACGACTGCGAAAGCAGACCACCGGCACCACCACCACAACCACCACCACCGGCATTGCGTGCCAGCGATTGCCCAGCAAGGCGCCGGGTATATTGGCACCATCTAGAGGGGATCTGGCTCAGGCTATATGTGTATGAGATGAGGGAAGAGGGTATATCGATGTCTCATCGCAACAAGAGAGGACGGCTGCATTCTTTCGGTTCACGCTCCCCTGCGCTAAGTGTTGTTGCGACCCGCGCATTTCGACTTCAGCGTGGATTCGGATTTGGATTCCGATAGCAATTCCAATTCCGGTGTCTGCGCTGCGATGACGGATGCATAGGCTTGGCTGCGCAACTGGAGCGATGCAGTGCCAGCGGATGTGTGGCCCAATAAGCGCCACTTGACGGCACGCAACACTTGGAGACAAGTTTTTTTTTAAGTTTTGTACTGATTCCGCGAATTTTTTCGTTTGCCCAACTACTTGCAGACCAGAGGATTTGCACCGGATTCGCGTGGAGCACATGGAACGGCAGCTGGCCAACCTGACGGGCCTGGTTCAGAAGGCTCTGGTCAACCAGAATCCACAGATAGCCCCGCTGGCTGTGCCCACTTTAGATCCCAACTACCTGGTCGTGCCGTCGCAGATGCAAGGTATGTGTCCGGATTCGGGAACCTCTTTTGAATCCGAAACCCCGGAAATCCCCATAGATGTTGTGTAATCGGCGCACCCGCCTAGCTTGGAGCACTGTTGGCTGCACCGCCTGGCACTGCTTTGTAGAACTTAAGAGCTCGGGATCTCGCGCGGGGAACTTCTTAAGATCTCAGATGGGAATGTCCGCTCGCTAATTACATGCACATCTCATTTGTTCTCTCTTCCGCACGCTGCGCAGCCAACGGCTCCGGGGACGAGCTGTACATTCGGGAGAAAGCTCCCAAGTTGGGCAAGAACTCGTGCCGTAAGTCTCACCCGAAACCAGAAAACCCAATCCTCTGAAGCCGCTCTGAACAGCCACGAGTCATATGTCTTGTCCTTGTCTTGCAGAAAAATCCGTGTCCTTTGAGAAGTCCGTATCGTTTAGTGATGACATACAGGGAATACCAAAATCTCACAACCCTCTACATGCCGGTAAATTCTTAACACAACCTTATACTCAGAATGAACATTGTTGAAGTTCCCTAACCCACTGGGGCAAATCTATATATTGTATGAAACCCTTTCGTATACTGGAATATACATTCTTTGATAAACATGGCAATTTTTGTTCTGAGTGCAAGGAAATCGCTTTCTAGACACAATGCAAGCCATCCGTTTCCCTTTTTCACCACTGCCACCCACTGCCTTCGAAATGGGCGTGGTTTTTACAGCTGACACGAAGCCAACCAAGCCGGCAATCAAGTCGTCCACCTTACCACGCACCTCGTCACAAGGTAAGAATGTCACCCGTCAACCGTCACGCATGCATCATCCACATTTTCTTGGGTGTTTCAACACACATTTCCCACCCATTTACCGATCTGAGTTTACCAGACCTGATTTGATCTGACACACTGCCCTCTTAGAGCGCGACCGCCTCAAGCCTCCACCGCCGCCCAAACCGATCGTGCTGGCCCAGACGTCCCATCCCAACTACCGGGCGGACATCGCACTGGCTCCCGAGGTGTACAACCATCTGCGCGGCCTGCAGAAGAAGGCCAAGGACCTGCGCATGGAGGTCCGCACCCTGAGGCGCCTCTCGCAGGCCCAGGCCGTGGCCGTGCGCGAGGACATCAAGGGCACGTTCATGCGCATTCGCGCCACCCTGCTGGCGAGCAGCGGCAGCTTCTGGGATCACCAGGGCGACCAGGACGCCACTCGCATTTCGCGCGAGGAGGAGCTATACAAGCAGGAGGTCATCCGGCTGGAGAAGGACCTGAGCGACTTGGAGGGATCGGTGGAGAACCTGCGCGGTGAGGTAATTAACCGTCGCACTCGCGTCAACATGACCGCCGTGGAGGACATGGCATTGGTGCTAAGTCGGGCTAGGTGAGTTGATGACCTCATGATGGCGATTAAACCCCTGATGCACCTGATCCCTTTCAGCAAAACTGTCGCTGAACTGAAGCTGAAGTTCCCGGCGCTTTCGAATGGCTTGCGCTGCATCCTGTCCAACGAGATGGAGAAGGTGGTGCGAGAAGAAAAGTTCCTTAAAGAAGAGCCCGATCGCCTGGAGTCGGCGCTGCGTCGTTGCAAGAAACTGACTGGCACCCTGGTGACGCTCAAACGGTTTGTAGATCCATCTGTGGGCCCATCAATCTCCTGACCCTCGCGACCAGATCGAAGAGTCTCATCTCCTTCTTCTTCCTTTTTTGGCCTCCACAGCTTGGCCAGCGTGCAGGAGCAACGGCTGCCGCCGAATGAGCCAACTATTAGTGAGGAGCCGCCGCGATCGGCGGACATCTCGGCGCCGGACAAGGTGAGTGCGATGCATCCAGGATCCCGGGAGAGATTGAGACCGTGGTTGCCGTGCTGCGACAGTTCACAGTACACAGAGCTAGTTCAAATCCAAGTCCAATTCGAAATCGAAATCGGAGTCAAAGAAAGTGTTATGAGGCGGCCTGGCCACAACTCCTCCATTTCCATATATACTTATATACATATTATACCGCTCCATAACGTGTCATGACTATATATACATATGTATAAAAGTATTGTTTCCACTATTTCTATCGCAGAGATTAGTTGCTTTCGATCCTAACATATATCGAGTTTGCTATGCTTTTATTTCGAATCCACCTCACCAGATAAGATCTGATCTTCTCTCGCGACTCGTAGCTTTCACCCGAATCTGCGATCCTGCGATACTTTCAAGTAAACAGACATGATCACATATAGTAAAACATATACTTGTAGGTGCCGCGGACCGAATCCCCGTTTTCCACCAGGTCCGTCCGTCCGCCTCTCTGTCTCTGTCTGTCCTGAAAAAGCACATTCCTGGCTGTATGTAAATAACTTGTCCAACATCCAAGTTTGACCAACTTTTAGTTTGAGTTTTGGCGGTGATTTACCACTTGAATTGGGTACTGAGCAAAATTTGAATACGAACCCACTGAATTGTATCAACCAAAAAGAAATTTTATTACCTTACACTTATTCGTTTGTAGCCTTCGGTTTATCTTTTGTGCGTTTATCTTATGAATAAGTTGCAATTGGCTGTTGTTACATAGTGTTTTGGTTCATCGTTCATTTCACACAAAAATTATTCGAAACCATTTAACAAAATTCATTCAGCTAGCGTGTTACAGTATCGAAATTTAAACCAGTCAAAGAATCGAATGGGGAAGCGATCGCATTGCACCGCGAAGCTTTTCCAATTGAGCCACTCACCGGACACCCTGCCCTTAGACACCGTGACCCCCTGTGCCCTTGACAACCTGACCTCGCCCCTGCTATTGCCCCCTGCCGCCCCTCATCCCTCAAGCTTATTGTTCTGAGCTTGCCCTGTTGGGCCTTAGATATTTGAACACACAACTAGCAACCGAATACCACAGCTACAATTACAGATACCCAAAAACATTTTACAAGAACTATTATCGAGTTTATCCAGTATCCAAGTGTCCAGTTGCAATCATCATCACACACTGAGAGCCAATAATATATCGAAATATTGAAACAGAACACCACAGTTAATTTATAAAGCAAAGCTAACGTCTTATAAAATGAGGTTTATCTTCGTTTTCTCTTTTTGCCTTTTCTCAAACATTTTGAATAACGTTTACAACAACAACTACAACCCACATAGTTTAACTGGCGATGGAGTTCAAACTTCAAAGAGGCAATTACTGAGTAATGACTGAAAATTCCAATATAAAAAACATTACAAAACCAAAAAAAAGAAAATTATAAAAAAATACAAACCGAAAAATCCAAAAACAAAACCAAAAATATAATAAGAACCAAAAAGAATAGAAACCTTTTTAAAAAAGATGAAATCATAAAATAATTCAATTTTCTTTTGCTAAACATAATTTGCTCTGCATTAAACATACTAGTTTATATTTTGTATACTATTTACTACTGCTATAAACTTCTAACCAAACTAATACTCGTACTAAACTCAAAACCCATATCAAATCTCATCGAAAAACTGTCCATAAGCCACCAGAAGAACACTCCCAGAAACCGCCACCCCCAAAGCCAACCCCCCAGCTATATATCCCAGTTCGTATGTACATATGTATAAAGATAAGTTCAAAAACAGCCCATTTGAATGACTGTCTATGTGTGCCTAACATTAAGAAATACCTGCCCAAAATACCATTTCCGATCTGATTCTGTTCCAAGTAGTCCCAATCTTCTGATTGAGAAGCTCTTCTTGGGACACTCCTTCCTGCCTTTCCTCAGTATCTACTCCTGAGTGGGTCAAACTTTCGAACTTTTAGTGGCATTTTCTTGATTTCCGATAGCAAAAGCCGAATAAACGGAGGTAATTTTGTGAACCGATCCACGCCGATTGGTATTTTCAAATGGGGCCAATGTATTCGAACACCCTCTTTTTGTTTGACCCAGTTTTCCATTTGTACACACCCCTTATCCACCCATATCCCTTGTCCCAGGAGTTTGTTTTCAGTGTTCGCTGCTTTGCAAGTCTTCTGTTGGTGCTCGTTCCTTGTTATACATACATGTTGTTTTGTCTTTGTCTCCTGTTCCCAAATGTGTACCCTCCTCCTCCTTGGTAAGATCGCAAACAACTTGATCCGACCTGGTTCTCCTCCGGTTCCAGTTATTTTTCCTTTCTCCCACTCACGTGATCAATCATTGTTGTCCGAGAACCCTTACCTATGGGTTGATTGCGAAGAACTTTTGGTTTGAGCTTGAAATAGAATTAACGAACCAGGAAGTGGCACACACTTAAACACAGAAACAGATACAGATACAAGATATAATAGCGCTGTTTTAAGTGCTCCTTCCCGGATTCGTTTCATTAAATATTTCCATTTATTCTAATCGTACGAACACCCCTCACAGAAGAGCTCACCCAGCTAATCGGTCAACCTTTTAATTGATATTTTGTAGTTGCGATCAACGCATATGATATGATATGTGTGTGTATATATACAAATATACGAATTAGAGAATATGTATGTACGTGTATGTGTGTGTACCCCCGTTTATGTACGTACACACCAGCCACTTCCTCGAAAACAGAAACTACCAAGTCCCCCATACCGACCATTCCCAGCCACGCCCCCCATCATAACCACCTATTTAGTACCTAACAATTAATCATAAACCAGACAATCGAACGGCCAATTGTACTGCAGTCAATCAAGTATGCAAACAGTCATCACTCTCAGTCACTGTTCTCACTCATCGGTTGTTGTCTTTGAAGTTTCAACAATCTATCAACCCATCGACCTATCAGCCCCTCATCCAACACTCTCTGAAGGCGTGTTCCCCCCAAAAAAACCATCATCATCAGATCCAAAATCAGAACTAGCATAAGTACCAGTTAAGAATTCAGAGACCCTCATCTTGACTTGAACTACAACTGAGATCTAGTACCGGTAAAGCTCTGCACATGAGGGAAGATCCATAGAAACTCAGATATACAGTACCACATAGAAAGAAACTTATCCCCCTACATTCTGCATCGTAATCGGTGAATACCACCTCCTTAGAATCCACGAATGCGTCCCACATGGCTTGCAATTTTTCCCAGCTTAGAGCTTATAGCTTACATACCATATAACTCAAGAATCTAACCAGCCATCATCTGTCAGTCGCATCTGCATCCGCATCCGCGTCTCCCCTTTCATACGCCGCGGCGTCTTTGAAGTTACTTTTTAATTATGCCACATGCTATACGTACTCGTGCCTTGGAAATGCCATTTCCATATCATACCACATCACCCACTCCACCTTTGTAGAACGCTTACCTTTGCTTGTTGCCTGCTTGTGAGTTTATATTCGGTTTACTGGACACACTATATATGGCACCAGCGGAAGCCTTCCATAAGTGTTTCTATTTGATTTTGATTACTCGGTAAAGTTTAGCTGCAAGTCGGCTTTTTTCACTGCATGATCCGTTCCTATGCAACTGCACCAACTTTTTTTCAACGTCATAGCGAAATTTTTTTTGGTTTAGTACATACTTTTCCCATACTTAATGCTGGGATACTTGCGTATGGTATCAGATGTGTATGTGTAATCAGTTGATTTGCGAGAATATATTACTAGATGTGTCCCATTTGAGTACCTATTTGCCGAATGTATAAATGTGAGATGTTATTCGACTACCAACTATACATATAAATATTATGTGCTATATCTTCGCCTCGCGGGAGCTGCATTAGTGCCTGTGTTTTACCGCCAAATTGTGTGTTCTTGTAGCCAATCCCAACACCCAGGATGGGGTCGTTCGCTCTCAGCGGGGGACTCGCACCCGAAAACGCACTCGATGCTCTGCTAGATGAGCTCAAGACATTCTCCAAGCCCATTGCCCAACAACAGCAGCAGCAACAGCAGCAGCAGCAGCAACAACAGCAGCAGCAACACCAGCAACTATACGAGGTAAGAGCCAGTGGGAACCATCCACCATTCCCGGCCGAACTCAAGGGGTCCAAGTCTCCTTCCGCAGATTCGCCCTGAAGATTCGGCATCCGATGAAAGCGCACAGGCCGCAGTACAAAGCACCGTCACCACGCAAATATCGCAGGCCCGTCTCTACACGGAGGCGAGCGTCAATATGCAGCAGGCGACCACCGGCAGCATGGTCATCGCTGTCGCCTCGGGCAGTGTGCCAGCTCAAGCTCAGGTTCAGGCTCAGGCTCAGGCTCAGGCTCAGCGTGGAGTGCTCACCCATCAGCAGTCGCAGTCGCAGGCATCCCAGGCACAGCTAATGGTGCACACCAACATGGGCAGCCTGCGCCGCCTGCACTCCTATCCCAGTGAGTCGGATGGTGAACTGCCTCCTGGGCCGCCGCCACCGACTGGTCCGCGGGCCAGCGAGAGTACAATGGCCAACGGCGGCAGCGGCAGCAGCAAGCCACCCGTGCCCGAGCGAAACGCTGAATTGATCACCAAGGTGGGCCACAAGCGCATCCCGCCACCTCCGCCGCCACGCACCAGCTCACGCAGTCCACTGGCCAGTCCAACCAGCCCGAATGTGCCCCAGAGCACAGCCGCCGCAGTCAATTCGAATGCCATGGGCAACAGTGTCCACCCAGTGGGTGAACCCGTCGTGCCCGCCGTCGTCAGTGGCGACACCTCCAGCGGGGACAACTCTAGCGGCAATGAGTCCGGCAACGATCATGTCCAGCGTCAGGTGGCGCTCGAGATGCGCCACCAGGAGCTGCTCAAGAAGCAGAAGATGCTGCAGGAGCAGTACCAGCGGTTGCAGCAGATGAGCAAGCTGCCCTCGGTGGATGTGGCCTGCCCCTCTCCGTCCTCATCCTCGCAATCGCAGGACATGGCCGGCGGCGGCGGCGGGAGCAACACCCTGCTCCGGAAGCTGGGCAGTGAGACGAACATCCAGCAGAAGATCGCCGCATTGAGCCTAGCCTGCGAGGCTAGTGGAGCCGCAGCTGCGGCGGCGGCGGCTGCTGCTGCGGCTACCAATGGTGTGGTGGCCAGTGATGCTACGAGCGGTGCGATAGGCGCTGGTGGTGGTGCAGGTGGTGGTGGAGGAGCTGCGGGAACGGCTGGTGCGGGCGCTGCTGCTGTAAACTCCAACTCGAACTCCCAACACCAGACAGCCAACACGACGACCACTAAACAGCTGTACGAGACCGAGATACTTTAACACAACTGGAAATTGGCGTGGAACGAAGCTAAAATTGACATATAATCGAAGTGGAGCATCTGGAATTGCGGCCCAGACTAGTCCACGTCGAGTTCTAGTCGCGGGCCCATCAATTCACCATCCCCACAGAGAATACCGACAGAACAGGACAAAAACGATGATTACAAATGAATATGAATGACGGAGAACAGCTTTTCGTTTGTTAGGGTTTTTGTATTTACTAACATCTAATTGTCGTACATAAATGTGTATTTGCACAACTCCAGTAACTCCAGCATCCGATGTTGTATGTTAGGTGTTGTCTGTGAAAACGCAAAGCCAAAGATCGGAAACCGAACTATAACGAAAACGAAATCCAAAGCGAAAACACTTATCGAATCGAATCGAGTCGAGTCACAAATTAAAAACCGTATGTCTAATGCGTAATCACCATTTGTGCACCCTCCATAAGAAACACAAAAAATGAAACGGGCATAGGAAAATGTTGTATAGAATACCCCATATACCATATACCACCATACACCCTATGCACCAGCGTAAAAAGCCCCAGATGAATGTATTTATGTATGTATTCGCTTACATTGATGTACTTGTTGCATGTTGTGTTTTTGTTGTTGTTTCGATGGTCAAGAGCAGCAGGAGGGGAAGCGATCAGATCCCGAGCAAGTTGCCAGACTCCGGCTGCAGCACCATAAGACCCAGCACTAAGCCTAGATATATCCATGCAATGTGGATGATGTGTCAGTGCCCCAGCAGCAACACCCCCTGACCCGTATCCCCGAAAAGCAAAAGCCCAGGATCCCGGAACCAGGACCTGGCCAGTACCCAGTACCCAGAAACCAGAACCCAACCCAACCAACAAACACACGTAGAACAAGCGACACACACTTCTGCATAGCAAAGCATATAACGCCACACCACACACTCCACACAGTCGTACGTACACAACCAATTTACGATTAACAAACTATTATGCACATGTACAGATCTACGTATGTACTTAAAAGATATGTCATAGATTTTTATTATTACCTTGGTATGGGACGTGAGACTGATAGTTCTATATATGTAGCTCGTCAAGATACAATATGAAATACGAAAGCAAAAGATATTGTACTTATTTTTGTTAAACGATGACTAGCTAATTTTATTCCCCATAAAAGGCCACAAGCACTCCCCTCCCTTTCCTGAAAATAAGAAAAGAGGCCTCGAGAGCTCGTTATTCTTGATGGGAATTTCGGAGAGTGCAGACTTCGGACTACCGATGGTTTTATTGTTTACATGATGCACCTATCAAATGGGTAAAACATACACATATACTTAGCTACTTAGCTCTATATGCATTCAACGCTAGACCCAACATGAAACGGTGGTCGGCGGTCCAGAACCCAGGTCTCACATAGATTGGGTACGTCCCGATCACAGGACAGGTCGTCGTTCTCCTCCCCACTCGATCAGGCTTTCGGGGGTTTTGTAGTCGAGATCTCTGGACCGCATTGTTTTTAGCAAATCCCATTAACCCAAAGTTAACCGAGAATCGTACTACCCAAGCTTCGCTATACCCCTACCATATAAGTATGTACATATATGTATTCCGAAGTCTCGGGGGGCATAAGGCGGAAGTGGATGGACAGGACAACCAACCAACCAGCACACTCATAGATTTGTTATTTTTACTGCTCGGCCAGTGTTACACTCCAGTATTATAGGCTAATTTACATTTAAATTTAAAGTCATTTGTAACACACACGACTTAAACGAAATTTGTTGCACCTCTGCCACGTTCTTATATCAATTAAACACACACACACGCAACACACGAATTCCTTAAATTTTACAATTTTCGAGGTCTAAGTGGGATCGCCTCACAAGTCGAGCGTTTTAGCATAAGATGATACAACACCACACGAAAAAGTTACAATGAACATTTTAGAGTATATGTATCTGCTACTTGCTACTCATATATGTATGTATAAATTCATAGTTCTATTATATGTATATCCAATAGCTCAAGTACACACCCCCTCAAAAGAACCCCCCAGAAGGTCAGGTCACCTTCTCCAGGCTTCTGCTGACGATACATACATACTTTATTGCCTATCGCGGTTGGCAGCCGAATCTTTTTCGCAGGAAGGCCTAGTTTAGGGGCTTTGGACTTGACTTCAAGGTGACTGAGGTGCGCGCTCAAGACATTTACATACATATACACAAAGACAAATATTTACCTAAGTTAGTAGATTTGTATTATTTATTTAGCGCCATTCGACGAATATGTATAACATATATATTTACATGCAAAATCACGCAACGAATACACATTTAAAAGAACATATATACATGCATACGATGAATACGAAGATAACAAATAACGAACTATGCGAAAGGCAGTGTTTAAAGGTCCCCTAATACTACCAACTCAAGATATTTAAGTATAAAGTTATACAAGGAAGCGTGGCCAGTTCAAATGGCATCGTACACCCAATTATATTCCTTAAAAGGCACACAACACACTATATACAACACACTCTCGATCACAACCGAAAACACCAACCAAAAACACTCGCAGACGCACTCTTCCTTCCCCCTCACCTACACCTAATCCTAAAAGGTATTTAGCATCGCCCGTAGGCGGAAACGGTCTAAAACCAGAAACCCTGCAAGTGCAGAACTCAATTCAGACTTAAGCTGCATCGGAAGAGTTAAGGAGTGCGTATTTTTTTCTTAATAATAATTATTCTATTTAAATCACAACAAACCACAACAATAAATATCATTCGTAACATGGACTCTGAACATGCCTTGGTCTATTGATTTATTCTTCGTCGTTCTCCGCCGCTCTGTTCTCATTCATCTGCTGACTAAACTGATATCGAGATATGCTTACTCTGATCTGATCAACTTTACTCTGCACTCTGTGTACATTTGCAGAGGCACCCACTACAATACGACAAGTACATGCATACAGTTCTTAGGACTAGTAACAACAAAAATCGTTCACATATCTATATAAAAGGCACATAGTTCCGCAGTCGGATATATAGAATTGGATTGGAACACGTATGGAAATACGTTCTGTCATGTGATTATGTCACGGTCAAAGTTTTCTGTCTGTCCATCGGTTGCTCTATATGGTCCTCGAGAAACAGTTCTACGATTCACACAGCCAATCGCAGGGCAACTTGGGCATTTTGCTAGCTGGCCATGGCAGATAGCCGGCCGTCTTGAAGATCCAATAGTCGTAGGACACCTTGGCAATGAGTGCCAGCAGCAGGATGACCTCGGCGGCTATCAAATAGTATATGTAGTCGGTCCAGTCGGGCGGGGATTGGCACAGCTTGGCCTCCTGCAGCTCGATGACACTCTGCGGCAGGTTGCGACAGCGGATCTCCATGTAGTCGGGTATGTCGGAGCTGCGCTCCTTTAGCCAGTTCTGCAGCGTCTTGGCCGAGTTGCAGTCGCACTGCAGCTTATTGCCAGCCAGGTAGATGCGACGACCCAGGCCCGAGTCCATCAGGGCATTGTTTAGGAAATACTCGGGAATCTATAGTTTTGATAGGGTGACTCTTAGTCCGGAGCAGCTTGGCGACAAGGGATGCTCTCCACTCACCTTGCTCAGCGAGTTGTTCCGCATGTAGATGCGCTGGAAGGTTTCGATGAACTTGGTGCCCTCGAACTCGTAGATGGAGGATATCTGATTGTTGTCCGCGACCAGGCGGTTGATGTTGTGGTAGGTGGGATTCGTCTGGAAGTAATCGCCCAGGCTGGTTATCTTGTTGTTTGTGATATTCAGCATAAACGTGTTGTCCGGCAGACGTTGCGGCAGCTCCACCAGGCCGAGATTGGAGCAGTCGACATGGCACTGGGGCTTCGACTGGTTGTCCTGTATGATCATGATGTTCTGCAGCGTGCAATTGCAACTGCCGTAGTTCGGAATAACCGGGCAATTGGTCATGCAGCGCTTTCTGTTCTCCAACTGCTCGACGGACACCTTGTCTGTGGACTGAAACCAGGTGCTGGTGACGTTGTACTGGCAGTAGGAGTGCTTGGGGTTTACAAAGTTGATGGATTCGTTGTAGATGATCTCGTTGAGCGGGTTGCACAACATGCGCATGTTGCCACTGCAAGGAGTCTGGATTTTAATGTCTCCTTCGCTAAACATCCATGGTATTGACTCACCTGATATCCAGCGTGATGTTCTTGTTCTGATTGCGATGCGGCACTAGGGATAGATTGTTGTTGGACATGCCAAAGAACTCCAGCTGGGGCACATCCTTGACCGCCCGCGGTTGGATCTCCGAGATGTTGTTGTTCGATATATTCAGACACTTGAGAGCCGAGAGCCGTGGAAAGGCGTTCACCAGTCGCGTGATGTTGCCATCGGTCACGGCAAGCGACTGCAGAGATCGGAAAATTGGACTGGATAGGTCCATGTCCTCCATGGTCATGTTGCGCACGTGCAGATTGGTCCATTTGGATATGTTGCTGCAGCTCGAGATCATCGTCAGCTGCGATATATTGCAGCAGTACCAGGAGTTGGGCTTCGCCGGATGCTCCTTGCAGTGGCACTGGCCATTACCAAGTGCTCCCCTACTGTGGGAGTCCGATTGGGGCGTTGTGGAGGCCTGGCCCTCGATGACATCGGTTCGTCCTTCGAAGGTGTGGCCACCGCACAGCTGCTCCTCGGCATAGAAGCAATGCTTGAAGTACTCCGGTACCTCAGGAGCAGCCGGCGGCGGAGGAGCGGCCGAAGTGGTCGAGGTGGAGGAGGCCGTGGACGTGGATGAGGCCGATGCTGTTGTTGTGGTTGTCGTTTCTGTCACAGACTCTGAATTGGACGCATTTTGGGCCACTGTCTCGGCCGGAGTTGATGTCGTAGTGGCTTCACCTACGGCCACATTGTCGGCCGTGGATATAGGAGCCGGTATGGCTGTTCCTTGCTCACCTTCCTCCAGCGCGGCATGGGGATGCGGATGCGGGGAGGAGTCATGGCTGCTTTCTGGCCGCGCGCATGCGCCTGCCACCAGGAGCAGCAGAAGGAGCCGCAAGCCCTGAAACGACAATCAAATGGCACATTAGTGTATGTGAATGGTGAACTGGATGGGGGAAAATGGGGAAAAGTACCGAGTCGCACGTTCGACGTACATATGCAAATATTTGCCCAAGCAGACGCGTTTGTTTGCGAATCGAATTAGCCCGACGAGGGCTTGGCTCGTCCGGTACTCCGGTGGCCGTAATTAGGGTAATGGAGGCGCACCCTGTACGCACCAGTCGGAGGGTCTAGACTCCGGCGGCGGAGGATCCGGAGGAGGGTCTCCAACTGGTTCCCAATTGTTTGCCCACTCGATTTAGCGTCTTGCGGCTTAACTGCTAATGACACCGCCACGCTAATTCGGCAATTAATTAACGAATCGAATCGAATCCGTATGTGATAAAAGGCCAATAAAAAGATTAATTGTGTTGGTAAGCAATTGTGGGCGGGTTAGATGGTCGGTTGGTGGTAAATTGGCAGTTCCGCTGGACCGGGGGAGCTATTTCTGGAAGGTGGTCCTTGTGAGAACAACTGCAGTATGCTGCAGTCTAACTATTTTAGGTGGCAATCATTTTGAAATTTTAAATAAGGCGCGTTCTATATCGTAATAAAATATTATAATGCCCACCTAGGTTATACTGTACCTCTGTAAATGATTTCAAGTGGTTATGGGGCGGGGTACGCTTAAGGTCCAAGTTCCACACCCTACATTAACATCCTATGGTGCATACTTAGGTGTACACTACGTTCGAATATGGTTATGGTATAATATGCAGGCCCTTCTATAGAACTATACTATAGTGTTGATATTATCAGTATCCAAATAACAAACTTTACCTACTTTTCTGTAAAATATATAGAGTTCCATAAGGAGTTCCGAGGGTAAATACCACACCCACAGAACCTAGAGATATGCCCGAATCAGTAATTTACATCGTTTCTGAGATACAATATCAGCGTATAGCCCCTATACCGTGTACCCACACCCACGCAGACTCGCGGAACTGCATGCGCATTAGACTTACGTGGGAGTGCGCCAGCATATCGCCTCCGATATAGAATTCGCTGGCCTCCAACCAGTTTATCCTGGATGAGTTTACTCCTTGATGGGGCGCCGTGGGGACCAAATGGACTTCGACATCCGAGGAATAGAACTCACACGGAAGTGTCCACGATTTAAATGATTTGCGCACATCCCAGTCCCAGCGCAGGGGAGCTACTTTCCGGCGGTTTCACGGTCTTGCTTGCTCTGCCGAGTGATCTGCCACCGATTCGATCATTAAAATCTTCCTTCCGACTCGTGAAATGTGGGAAAAACAAAAATATCCAACTCAATTCGCGAACTACAAAACAAAAGCAAACTGTTACGCGCAGCCTAGCAGAGCACTCACTGTTAAACGCTCTGTTCGCCGCGGGCTATCGATTCATCGATAGACCTACCAGTGCAGGTGATGGGACACGATGGATTGCTAATCTAACCCTTATGGGTCCCGACTATTAGGTGGTGAGTTTGTTGTTGAATTTTATAATGTTAGCCCGTTGTCGTGTTACTTTTTTCCGTATTTCCAATGCGTTTTAGTGCTGGACCCCAAAACTGAAATTCCAGATTTTATCACATTAGTTATTGGGCTCAGATTTTGATGTAGGATACCTCTATGAGTTTGTTTTTGAATTCTCTATTATTCTACATTCAAATAATTATTTTAAAAGAGGGTCCAAATTTTAGCCTATTTTCATGTATGATTATTCCGTATTTCCAATGGGTTTCAGAATGGGACCCCAAAACTGAAATTCCAGATCTCATAACTTTAGTTATTGGGCTCAGATTTTGATGTAGGATACCTCTATGAGCTTGTATTTTAATTCTCTATTATTCCACATTCAAATAGTTATTTTAAAAGAGGGTCCAAATTTTATCCTATTTTCATGTATGATTATTCCGTATTTCCGATGGGTTTCAGAATGGGACCCCAAAACTGAAATTCCAGATCTCATAACTTTAGTTATTGGGCTCAGATTTTGATGTAGGATACCTCTATGAGCTTGTATTTGAATTCTCTATTATTCCACATTCAAATAGTTATTTTAAAAGAGGGTCCAAATTTTAGCCTATTTTCATGTATGATTATTCCGTATTTCCGATGGGTTTCAGAATGGGACCCCAAAACTGAAATTCCAGATTTCATAACTTTAGTTATTGGGCTCAGATTTTGATGTGGGATACCTCTATGAGTTTGTATTTGAATTCTCTATTATTCCACATTCAAATAGTTATTTTAAAAGAGGGTCCAAATTTTAGCCTATTTTCATGTATGATTATTCCGTATTTCCAATGGGTTTCAGAATGGGACCCCAAAACTGAAATTCCAGATCTCATAACTTTAGTTATTGGGCTCAGATTTTGATGTAGGATACCTCTATGAGCTTGTATTTGAATTCTCTATTATTCTACATTCAAATAATTATTTTAAAAGAGGGTCCAAATTTTAACCTATTTTCATGTATGATTATTCCGTATTTCCCATGAGTTTCTGTATGAGACCCCAAAACTGAAATTCCAGATCTCATAACTTTAGTTATTGGGCTCAGATTTTGATGTAGGATACCTCTATGAGCTTGTATTTGAATTCTCTATTATTCTACATTCAAATAATTATTTTAAAAGAGGGTCCAAATTTTAGCCTATTTTCATGTATGATTATTCCGTATTTCCCATGAGTTTCTGTATGAGACCCCAAAACTGAAATTCCAGATCTCATAACTTTAGTTATTGGGCTCAGATTTTGATGTAGGATACCTCTATGAGTTTGTTTTTGAATTCTCTATTATTCTACATTCAAATAATTATTTTAAAAGAGGGTCCAAATTTTAGCCTATTTTCATGTATGATTATTCCGTATTTCCAATGGGTTTCAGAATGGGACCCCAAAACTGAAATTCCAGATCTCATAACTTTAGTTATTGGGCTCAGATTTTGATGTAGGATACCTCTATGAGCTTGTATTTGAATTCTCTATTATTCTACATTCAAATAATTATTTTAAAAGAGGGTCCAAATTTTAACCTATTTTCATGTATGATTATTCCGTATTTCCCATGAGTTTCTGTATGAGACCCCAAAACTGAAATTCCAGATCTCATAACTTTAGTTATTGGGCTCAGATTTTGATGTAGGATACCTCTATGAGCTTGTATTTGAATTCTCTATTATTCTACATTCAAATAATTATTTTAAAAGAGGGTCCAAATTTTAGCCTATTTTCATGTATGATTATTCCGTATTTCCGATGGGTTTCAGAATGGGACCCCAAAACTGAAATTCCAGATTTCATAACTTTAGTTATTGGGCTCAGATTTTGATGTGGGATACCTCTATGAGTTTGTATTTGAATTCTCTATTATGCTACATTCAAATAATTATTCTAAAGGAGGGTCCAAATTTCAGCCTATTTTCATATATGATTATTCCGTATTTCCGATGGGTTTCAGAATGGGACCCCAAAACTGAAATTCCAGATCTCATAACTTTAGTTATTGGGCTCAGATTTTGATGTAGGATACCTCTATGAGCTTGTATTTGAATTCTCTATTATTCTACATTCAAATAATTATTTTAAAAGAGGGTCCAAATTTTAACCTATTTTCATGTATGATTATTCCGTATTTCCCATGAGTTTCTGTATGAGACCCCAAAACTGAAATTCCAGATCTCATAACTTTAGTTATTGGGCTCAGATTTTGATGTGGGATACCTCTATGAGTTTGTATTTGAATTCTCTATTATTCTACATTCAAACAATTGTTTTTAAAGAAGGTTCAAATTTTAGCACATTTTCATGTTTGATTTTTTCGTATTTCCCATGAGTTTCTGTATGAGACCCCAAAACTGAAATTCTAGATTTCATAACTTTAGTTATCGTATTTCGATTTTGATGTGGGATACCTCTATGAGTTTGTGGTTCAATTCTCTAATGATCTACTTTTAAATATTCCTTTTAGTGGAGGGTCGAAACCTTTAGCCTATTGTCATGTTATTTTTTTGGGTTTAAGTAAAACAAAACTCTAAGGGTTAACGTAAAATATCGATACCTTTACAAAAATAGGCGCCTTACAATCGACTTTTGCGCTGCTCTAATCTGGGATCTGATGTTTTTTTAAGTCGAGTCGTGTGTTTTTAGCTCTGCATATTGATCATTGTTTATGTTGTCAAGTTTTAAATTTTCAAGTCCACAATACAAGCGTTCTTTCACCACAATAAACAAACAATAAAACAAAACCGGATGTACGTAGGATCGATGACACATCCATCGAAGCGAACACATTAGTATACGGAACAAAGTCTAAACGGGAAATACGAGCACTGCATTACGAAATTCGGGACAAGACCACGTAGCCACAAGATGCCCATTGATACGCGCGAACTGATGGAGGCGATAGCCATCGTGGCGGACGATCGCAACGTCCGCGTTGCCGTGAAGCAGTCCGGCAAGGGAGCGGCCATCTGCGCCGCCTGCTCCTTCGCGGGCGGCATGCTACTGGGCCCCGTGGGACTGGCGGTGGGCGGGGCCGCTGGCGGCGTAGCCGCATACAAGATGACCAGCGGTAAGCATTGATTGAACACCAATTAAGGAGTCGCCCTGCCATATATGACATTGCCCGCCAAACAGGTTCATTTCGACCGCTGGGCGAAGTCATCCTGAACGACCTGACCGACAGGCAGCGCGAGCAGCTGGTGCAGCACGTTTCCAAGGCCGTGGCCGAGATACACCCCACGGACGTGGTGATGCTCCTGCCACTGATCGTTCAGAACGCCTCCATCCAGCAGGCTGTGCTCAACACGGTCATGTCCTTTGTGACCAACGAACTGCGCATGCAAATTGTCGACTGACCTGCCGCGCAGGGAGGATGGCGAGAGATGTGGACTACGATCTTAGTCGAAACCGTTGTGATTTGTGTAGGTTTATTAATAAATACTCTATATGTACATAAATATCCGGATGCGAACCGAGGTGGGTGCTAATACTACTCCCACTCGACGTTCACCTGCTCCCAGTCGTCGACGAATGGCTGGTCGATGGTGTCGATAAGCAGGCCGCAGAAGAGGCAGTCAGCCGCCAGGATGTCCTCGATTTCGGTTTTAATGGTCGCTATCTTTCGCTGCCACTCCTTCGCCTGCTGATTGCTCATGGCAATCGACTGCGCTTGCGCCGGCGGCTCCACCTCGGTCTCCAATTGCTGCCTCAGGCTGGTGAGGCGCCGCAGCTGCTCCTTGCTGAGCATGGGGACCACCTGCTTCTCCAGGCAGTCGCTGTGGAACTTGTGACCGCAGATAAAGAAAAAGAAGGGCTTCACCATCAGCATCATCTCACAGACACCGCAAGTGTCCTCTGCAGTCATGGTGATGCTGTACTCCCGCACTTGCTCCAACTCGGCGGTGATGCGTTCGGACTGCTCCTGCGTCTCAGCCATTTCGCGCTGCAGCTCCTGAATGCGCTTATTGTATTCCTAGCGTGCAAAGAAACTGATTGGAACCGAATTTACCCACAATAATGGTGATTTTTTCATACCCGCAAAGCATCGCAGATAGGCTCCTTGAAGTTGTCAATCTTCTCAAAGTCGGGGAAGAAGGGCAGCAGGTCCTCGATGCGCAGAAGATCGCACTCCTTGAGGAGATTTAGTGCCTTCTTGACGTCGTTGGTTCCCTTTATGTCGTGATAAGCTGCAAATAAAAGAGGATCATTAGCTGTCCGATATGTGGCACTGCTACTCTGAATCAAGATACCTATGCGAAGCCAGAGCTTGCGGCGCAACTCGCTGTCCGACGGCCTCGAGGCTGTCTCCTTGGCCAGCTTCATGTCAAACGTAAGGGCCAGTTCGACCGCTGATAACCATTTGCGTAGCATGCACTCGAGGAACACCCGCGCCTCCTTCACGTCCAGGTCGGTGCACACCTTGAGCGCGTAGTGGATGTCGTAGTGCACGAGGCTCTCGTCGCGCCCCTGGATCTCGAGGTACTTCATCAGCAGCTTAGGCTCGTGCTCCGCGTACAAGTGAAGCAGGAAGTTGTGAATGGCGTCATCCGTGTTGTTCAGCTTGTAGATGGCAAACTCAAGATAACGCTGTGTCTGCTCCCGCTGTTCTTGTGTTTCCATGAGGATGAGCGTGGGCACCAGCTTCGTCACGTCCAGTCGGGAGCCTTGGGTCATTAGGGCGTCTACCGTGGGCTTCGGTAGCTTCACCATCAGTTCCGGCGCGTACTTGTAGAAGAGTTCTGGATTCCGTTGATTGATCAACGTTTGCAGTGCCTCGGCATAGCGCGAGGCTTTCAGCTGCTGCCCCACCACTTCTTCGTAGTCGCCGATGGCGATGGCGAACTGGGCCATATTGTGGGGATCCGCATGCTCGGCAATCAGCTGCTGGACAGAGTCGCGATTTTGCCGCGTACACGCCAGGACTGGAGCCTCCATCATGAACTCGTCGTACTCCGTCTGCCACGCCTTGCGCCACTCTTCGTCCTGGTCGGGCATGTTGATTTGAATGAGGTAGAGGTCAATGAGCCAGATGACCAGGGCCTTGATGCTGTCCGCTTCCTCCTCGTCGACCGTCTCTGTTTCCACCGGCCTGGTGGTCAGTCGGCTGAGGCGCTTTTTGACGTAGTTGATGATGGGTCGTTTGTCCGGCAGCACCATGAACTTCAAGCACACCTCCTCGAAGGACTTGTCCGTCTCCGCGTAATAGTCGGCCGCCACTTGATAGGATCCGTCCGCGAAGGCGGCGTCCGCCCGCTGGCCAAGCACGAGCTGCAAGTTCTCGGGATCCTCGGCTGCGTGCGCGGTGGCTAGTTCGTATTGGCCCTTGTCGAGGTAGATGCGCCAAACGTTTCGCTCCTCGCGCGTAACCCTCAAATTGAACACGCTCTTCACGGTGTACACGTATATGGAGCCGGTGAGTTCGTCGCGTTCGATGCTCAGCAGCTTGCCCACCCGAGCCTCGTCGAATGTTTCCTGGTAGACCTGCTCCTGGTTCAGCAGGCAGATGGCCCGTATGTGGTCAGCGTACAGCAGCACGGCATGGTACTCGGTCAGTACGAAGGTTTTGGGAATGTTGAGTCGCCGCTCTTCGTACGACAGGTGCATGGATTTCTCGAAGTCCAGATTTATCAGAGTGCTTCCTATCACGGTGGTGGCGCTGTTAGCCTCGATGGAGAGCTGCACGCAAAGCCATTAGCGATTTCGTTAGAAGGAACTTCGACTCTACTCACCTCCCCCACGCGGATGCCCTCTCCACACAGCCACGCCCACTGCTTTGGATACTTGCTGTTGGGCGGGGCGAAGAAACGGAGCTGCGAGTAGCTCAGGTCGGTCTTACGCTCCTCACAGTGCGGCTCTTGCACACCGCTCACATAGCCGGCGAATATGGCCTGCAGAGAGCGTTCCTCAGCCTTCAGCGTCTCCTGGAATGTGTAAATGCACTCGGGACTGGTGACCACGATAATAAACCGACTGCTGTTGGGGACCCGCAGCAGCTTGAGGCCCGTAATGGGGTATTTAGGACGGCCCAGGCCCAGGTCGTAGAGCTGCTTGCGCTGGACGTGGCCGTCGGCGGCGGGATTCAGCTCGGTCTCAAAGATGAGACCACGACTGGTGCCGAGCAGAATGGAGCCCGTGGTGGACTCGTTGCCGTGGTACGGATTGAAGGCGACGGCCGTGATCTCGTGGTCCTTGAACCTCTCTATGCGCCGCACCTTAAGCTGCTGCGCCTGGGGCGACTCGAGGCAGTGAACGTAGAGGAAATCCGGTGAGACGCCGGCGGTAGCGGACTTTGGCACCAACGCGATGATGAGGTGATGGCCGGTGGGGTCCAGGAACATCTTGGTTATCTTGTAGCCCGAGCCAGACAGGTACTTCTCCAGGGCGGCCTCTGCAAGCGGGTGGAATGTAGGAGTAGAAGATACTGGAGCGCAAGCGGGTGAGTCCACTTACCGCCGGGTGGGATTGCGCGGGGCAAAAAGAAGCGCAGCAGAGTGGTCCGCTCTGGCGTGCCAAGCAGGCAGAAGAGCCAGTTGCGGGAGACGGCCAGGTGCATCAGGTCGCCAGTGCAGTTGCTGGGCACCCGCAGGACCATCTTGTGCCTGCTGAAGATCTCCTCGTCCTCGTCCGTCTCGAAGGGATTTCCGGAGGCAGTGGCCACGTACGAGTTGCCGGCGCCCGAGGCATTGCGCTCGATGCGGGGCAGGAACTTCGGCTGGTTGGGCAATCCCTGGGCCATTATTCTTCAGTGTCGTCCTTCTAAAGTGTGTAATGTTTATTTCCCAATCCAATACGCCCCAATAGCAAAAGTGATGGCACTGCGGCTATCGATACTCTGATGGCCAGCTGGCCGAGGAACTATCGAAAGTCTCTGCTGGTATGGCAATCGATTATCGGTTCGGTATCGAATTTGAAATTCACAGTCGTTACTTTTTGAATTCACATGCAAAGAGGAAATCCCCAAAACATGCCTCCCAACTGGTGAACAAAAACCAACACGTCAATTGTTTTGTTTTTTTTTTTTTATTAATAATTAGTGTTTTCTTTGTATACATGTAATTATATTATTTATATATATTTATGTTGGATGCGTGCTTTCCTGCCGTCGTTAAACATGTGTGTGCTGCCATATTTCAAATGGTGTCAGTACACTTGAGCATGCAAAATGCACTCCGTCATGATAAACATCCTTACACTCCTCCTGACCCGATCTCTATATATCTTTTGTATTTTCGATCTTAAGTGCTTCTCTCACTTCCTGCGTTGCGTTACATATGCTGTCAGGGGACTTTGTTTGATTTTTCAATAGGGTTAGTAATAAAAAATGTACAATTAGTTTGTATACATGTATGTTTGTATGCATGAAATGAGTTTCTTGTTATTTGTGCCATTTATTTACTAACGTGTAATTTTTCGCTTGACTTTATGATAATTATTCATCTGCCTTCTCCCTTCCTTTCCTATTTTTTTTTCGTTTTATTTTGTTAATAAATTCGGACTTTAAAAGTGTTCGAAATTACATATATATTATTTCTAGTAAATCCTACAAAAAAAAATAGTAATATTATTTTAAATATTCTCTCAGGTTTCCTTCAAGTACAACTAATCTGCATGTATTGTGCATTGATTTGTATCGGTTGAAGGACGTGTCAGCGGGTAAGTGTATCTATATCTGCAACTGCAACTGCATCTGCATCTGAATCCGTGTCTCCGTCGGTCACCTTGCCATCCGAGAGAGTGCGCCGATTCTCAGTGAAATATGCATGTGAGTATGTATAGCCGAAAGTGTGGAAAAATGCAACTGCATATACATCGTATTTGACTATTAGATAAAATCCAAAAAGTTTGTGTTCCGAGTCTGATTCGACATTTTCGCTTTTTGTTTTCCTTTTTTTTTTGTTTTGGATTGCTCGCTATCAAGCTTAAACATTGTTATCGCTTACTGGGCGCTATACAATTAATTTTTAAAATTTAAATTTTGTAGTTAATCACAGATTTTTGTTTTAAATACCGAAAAGTTAAATTAATAAACAGCGTAGTTTCGAAATGTATTTGGCTTTGGGCATTTTCACATTTGCCTATATATGTATGCCTGTACAGTATACACATATATAGAATTATATATGTCTGTATATGCACATGTATTGTATATAATATAATAAATAATTTTGACTAATAATTTTCAATTATCTAATGGTTTTCCGATTTAGGTTTTGTGTTTTAATTTGTAATTTGTAATAATTTTCCCTTTTCTTATCGTACTGAATGTTTTGTGATATGCGTTGCATTTTGTTCATCATTGTAGTAATTTTACGCTTTCTTCGATTATTCAATTTCAAATTCATATTCAATTTAAAATTTTGTTCACACATACTTGTACAAGGTACTTGCGCATGGGAGAGTGACAGATAACAACAGATAAATAGATATTTAGATAGAAATTCAGTGACTGTCGGGTGTCTCTGGCGTCTAACCATTATGCATTTATGTGCAGGTTGCCTTCGGGTGGGGACAGTGCGTCAAATATGGGGTATACATATACGTTTCTATTTCTAAGAATATCTTTATACGAACTTTAGAGCTATAAACTACATTAATATGATTCAAAATCTCCTTATTAATGGTACGAATATATGCGTCGTTCTATCAGTTTATTCTGGCCATGCTAGATCCTTTCGCTAGAAATGCACCTGGTTCTGGTACTGGTTCTGATTCTGATTCTTTCATTTCTTTTCTGGTAGCGATCTGTTTGTGTTGTAGTAAGTACGATCTGGGGGCGATGGAGGGCACATGTGATAGGGGTTCCCTGAGCATAGTAAGGCTTCCCTGAGTTCTGCCGATGTTTCGCTCTTCGAGTGGTTAGGGTTTAACAAATAATAAGAACACAAATAAAGTATGCATATGTATCGTTTACCGTTTGGGGCCGAGGAAAATATGGTTTGTGTTTGTTTTGCTTAAAATGATTTGTTTATTTTGTAACATATGCCAAAAAGTATAATTTTGAATAGGTTTTTAATTGGATACATAAACAATAAGTGTATAAAGAAGGTTCACAAAAAATAATACAAAAGTTCGCATTCACAGTTTCGTTGAGTTTCTAAACATAAATTTTGCGAGTCAGGCTAGCTGCCTCGTTTTGTGGTAACATAATTAAAAAATATAAACAGCCAAAATGGAATTTCGCACAAGGAAAATGAAAATTGTTCACTTTTCAAAGATTTTTAAGATCACAGTTTGTTTTGCATTTGCATTATTTTTCGTTTTTGTCTCTGATTTTCTTTTTGCATTCGTAATATTTAAAAAAGTCATAAATGTCTTACAAACTTTAGGAAATTAAATACTAGAATAAAATGTAATTTTCGTCCAAGGTTAGATTAATAAAGTATAAAACATTTAAAATTAAATTCTAAAATTAAAAAAAAAAGATATCATAAATACGTGTAAAGTAGTTGTAAGTGGAAGAATTAAAACTATGCTATGATGAAAAAGAGAATCATCCCTTATCATGCCATCCCATTTTGATTCCACCTATCCCATTACTCATCCCCTCTGACCTCCGACCTCTGACCTCTGACCTCTTGACCTCCCCAACCTTCCTTCCCCGGACCGCTCACAAGTAACTGTATCTGTATGGTAGGGTTGAATAAATTAATTAAGATTATGTCGGATCTGCAGAGCCGAAACTGCCCATGGTACTATTCTGTCCGATTACTGATTACTGAGAACGTGGTGCCTGAGTACGCTGTAAGCCGTATTTGTATGAACGTAGTTTAACCTGGATGGATGTGCGCTTGGACGCTGATAAGGAAAGAGACCTCGAGAATCCTCAACCAATCCCTATTACACTCTACGGGAGTCCGATCCTATCCTATATCTCCCCGCCTACTTCCTATGCCTAGGGTTTCGTCTGGGTAGCATGGCACAAAGAATACTAATTAATCGCCTACAACTGTTCCTATTCCTACTACTGCATCCGTATCTGTTATTGCCCTATATCTATGCTTCTGTTGACAAGAAATCGGAAGGGAAAACTCGCACTTGATGATGAAGATGATGATATGCCCCCGCTGGAGGTGTGTTGATTGGAAGATTTTGTAGCTGTCTTTCGCCAGACGTTCCTGCTGTGTTTTCGTAATATAAGGTGTAAATTGGTTAAGTTTAAGAAATTCCTGAGACATTGAATTGATACACATTCTTCGTACTTTCTTTTTCGTTTTCGTTTTCGTTTTCACTTTGACTTTGACCTTTGACTTTGAAATCTTTTCTAACACAGATGTTCGTGGGTGTAATTTTGCACTTGCAGTCTGAGTAGGGCAGTTTTGTGTTTTCCTTCTTCTAGTTATATCTGCTTTCAAGGATAAACTGATGGACCGTGAATAGATATTGCTTCGTGGATCGACAATTTCTGATTCTGCTCTGCATATACGCAATTCTACTTGATTTGCTCCCTTTTCTCTGCTCTTACGACTCTTGTTATTAACATTTAATTTCAATTTCAGAACATTTGTACTTCGCTGGTGAAAAATCACTGAGTTACTTTGCGGTTTTGTTTTTAATACGTTAGTCCTCGATTTGCAAAAATGTTTACAGCTCTTCTTCGGTACACCACACGTACTAGTACTGGTACATCATCGGTACATCAGTACATCGGTATATATTGTATTGTATATATGGTAAATGGTGTAAAGTATTTACATGTATACATAGACTTTAGTATAGTTATTTCACTTGCTTACACCTTCGCAAATATGCTCATTTAGCTTTTCGTTCGCGAGTGTGTTTTACATATGTTTGTGTATAAAAAAATGATTTCAATTTCTGTTACTTTATTCGTCGTCTATGTGAATAAGCAGAAAAATTGACTTTTCTACTACATACTTGATATTTTATCCCTGATAACGTTTTTCTTTTGTTTGTTGGTTGGTTTTGTTTGTTTGTTTGCTTGCTTGTTGCATGGTAAACTCTCTGTGCTCTACCGACTTTATGTTTAACATTAGATTTGCGTTAATCTCTTAGACTATGTTCTTACATAAAAGCTACATTTACAGTAAGGTTGCTTTGAAAAAAAAAAGATACACACATCTTATTATTACATCTATTTGCCGTCGACCCGTAGGTTGATCGTTTCGCCTTCTGGAAACCGACTTTAGAGAACGCACATTAGGCGCAGCAGTTGTTGGCAAATAAAACTGAGGTTTATTGAGGTACAAACTATCAAAAAAAAGTTACAATGATTGTGTGAGTGTGGTTGTTTTTGTTTCTGCGTTGAACCAAGACAACAACATCGACAGCAACTATAAATCTATGCGGGGCCGCGTATCCACGGGGGCTGAGTACCGGTGGCGCCCGACAGGTGGCTCAGATTCTACTTAAGATTCGTTTTGCGATTTCGGATGCAGCTTCATCTGAGGGATTCGTTTCTGCTGCAGATTCAGTTTGTATGATATGTACCGTTATTGCGCCATCCGCTCCCGCCCCCTTGGGGTCACGCCCCCAGCATGTGTGTAAGTGTGTGTGTTTTGTGTGCGTGTTCTAGTCCTTCGTTCTCTTCCCATTTTGCTTTTGTTTTTTGTGTTTGTTTGTTGTCGTTAGTATGTTAACATAACGCTAAACTCTAATAAGTATTCTTTAAACGCAACTTCACGATGTCTGTGTGTTTGCCTTGCTTTGTTTGGCCCGCTCGTGCAGCAGTTCCAGAGGTATTTATGATTTATCGAAATTATTTACACGATTCTTGAGGTATTGCACATGAAGCAGCGAAGGTGCTTCAACTACTAAGTAGGTGAGAGCAGCACAAAATAACTAACGTATATATAGTACGAATGGATAAGATACGGGGGGGTTACGTAAAAAAAAAGGTTTCTGATTCTGGTTCTCGATACAATAATTAATCATTAATAATAATAATAATCGTAATAATTACCTAACATAGGGATAAGAATAATAAAACAGTTGACGCCAAAATATGCCTAATTATGCTTAATAATTAATTAGCTAAGACCTAGTTGCAGGCTGAAGATCACCATGGCGATCTTCGGTCCAGTGCGAAAAACAATGGGCAAAGTGTTTGTAGCTGGTCTTGGCTGCTGCTCACTGGTGGTGCTGAAGGTACCGATGGTACCGATGCTGCAGTCGGTCACCCGGCAGTTTCGTTCTCTAAAAGATGGCGTTCCAACTTAGCTCCTATTGGATGCCCGGCGGCGGCTGTCCCAGCTCGCTGGTGAAGTCGAACAGGCTGGTCCGCGGATGCGCCAGGGCATGGTGATGCGGATGCGGGTGGTGGCCGTGCCCGTGATTGTGCCCCACCAGGCCGTGCTTGATGGCCGACGTCTTGAGCAGCCGCTTGAGCATGCCGCTGGAGCCGCGATGCTGCAGGCTCTTGTGCGTCGTCAGCGAGTTCTTGGTGCGGTACCGCCGGTGGCAGAACTCGCACACGTACAGCGTGTCCGACTGCTCGTGCTTGTCCTGGAAGTGCCGCTTCAGTGAGTAGTAGCACGAGAAGGTGCGCCGGCAGTAGGGGCACTCCTGTGGCTCGTTGATGCCCCCGCTGGTGGGTGGTGGCATCCGCAGCGGCAGCTGGGGTGTGCCCGCCTGGGTCACGCCTCCGCCCGACGCCTGTCCGCCCGACTGGCTGCCAGGACTCGTGCTGTTGCTGTTGCTGCTGCTGTTGTTGTTGCTAGAGGCGCTGTTGTTCCCATTGTTGTTGTTACTGCTGCCGTTGTTGTTGTTGTTGTTGTTGTTGTTGTTGGAGGCTGAGGAGGATGAGGTGCAGAGATTGCTGCCCACACTGCTGCCCACGCTGCCGGGACGCGGCGGCGAGGTGGCATGGCCCAGCACATGGCCATGATGGGCGGCATGGCTGTGCAGGCTGTAGACGGCGGCGGCCAAGCTGCCATTCAGCGAACTGGTGGGCGAGGTCAGCGCGGTGGGCGGCGACGGCGGCGATGAGGTAGAACTGGTGGGCGAGGTCGCTGCGGAGCGGCTGATGCTGTGCGGGCCTGCACAGGAGATACAAAAAGAGAGGCGTTAGAGCGTTTTTGGACTGGGCACGGTGGCTACAGAGGTGGGCTGGTTGATAGGGTTGCTTGATAGGGTTGTGGAGGTCTTATCAATTCAAACTGGTTTAGGCTTATCTATCGGTATTTTGGTAATTGGTATTGATATTTATATTGCTTTTGTGGTTGGTTCAGAAAGTATGAAAATAAAAGTGCACGTTAAAGGGGTGAAGATACATGGTAGATTGGTCAAATTGCTTCGGGATGGGGAAGGCGGGAGTGGGCATAGGGAGGGGGATTGACTTTAAGAGGACAGGACAGGATAGAGGAGAAATGTTTAAAATAAAATACGGTAGGTGGTAAATGCTTGAATGCTCTATTTTAGCACTAAGAACTGCCTGAATTGAATTGAATTTGAATTGGTTGCTAGCAGAGAGTAGAGGTAAAGCGTTATATAGTTTAATACTCGAATATATATGTGTGTGTTTATTATTATAAAGGTAAAGATAAATGCGTGTGTCGGTTTCAAGTTCAGATCTAAGCTTTTTGCCACTACATTGGCCATTCCGAACTTGGTGTTTCCGGTTCGTCGCGCTCTATTTTGTTGTTGTTTTTTCATTTATTTATACATTTCTCTAGAGAACGAATCGGAAACGCATCGTATCGGAAACGGAAGCGGTTAATTTTGTCGATGGCTTGATACGTTTGGACCTTGATTTTGATTTTGATAGTTTTGTTTTTCTTTAGCATGTCTGAGCTTATGTTATATGCATATGTGTGAGTTATGGCAGAGAAGGAATTCTACTTGATTGTACTAACTGCTTTCCTAGTGTTTTTTATTTTAACTGATCTGTACATTATACACCCTTAACTACTGCGTAGGCGTAATAGGGAAATTTGGCTATATAACAACCGATTGTAGATATATACATTAGGAGGTACGAACAAGTTACACTACAAAACCAAACAAAGTGCACATGCAATCAAAACACGTTCGTATGTGTGTGTATGTATGAGTGTCTATGCGGGGGTGTGGTTGTGAGCGGGTGTGTGTTTGAGTGGGTATGTGCGGTATGGAAATTTAGGGAGGCAAGCAGATGAAGGCACACGCATGCAAGCGATCAGCGAATGGCGATGAGGCAAAGCGAGTAGCAAGTAGCGAGTAGCGAGTAGCGAGTGGCATGCAGAGACAAGCGAGAGCAAAGAATCAAAAGTAAAGCAATAAACATTAGACTAAATTAGAAGCTAATCACATTTCAAATATCGATTTCAGATGTGTCTTGCGAGCTTTCACTCGTCGGTTTGATTTAATTTGGCTGGTTTCTGTTTCAGTTTTGTTTGGTTAAACTGGTTTAGTACGTTTTTTTTTGCTTTTCTTTTGCAAGTAAATTAGGGAACTTGAACAAAACGAAAGCGATAAGTAAATGATAAACTATGATTGCAGTTAGTAATTGGGCCCCGACTCGATTTTGATAGATCAAGCGTGGAGGAAGCGTGGAGAGTCTGGATTCGATTTACATATGGTATGTATGTTATTTGTCGTGGCCCTCCGACGACGCAAACTTACCAAAACAAAAAGTTAATTATTTGAAGAGAATGTTATCTAAGGATCTATGTATTTGTAGTTGCAGCGTTCTTTATCCATTTTTAGTTCTCTATATTTTCGTAATTCTATATTTATAGTTGAAATAGGTATTCTTTTTACATATGTGGGTAGTACTCTTGCTTATTTGTACAGTTGCATCATAGGGAACAATAGGTAATGAGACAGAGAAAGGAGGAAGAGAGAGGAAAGAGACAACAATACGAGCACTGGAAACGCAGATGCCAAGTCAACGCGGCGTAAGAGGAGCAGAGGTTCGAAGATCAGATGAGCAGAGGAGCTGAGAAAGGGCTGTTAGTGGGAGGATCGGTATTCCCCGTATCCGGGCGAATCTTCTCGCGACTTGAGCTGAAAATTTCCAAATCAATCCAGGAGGAGCGAGATCGCTCTGGTCACTACGGTTAGTAAAGCTTAAGATAGACAGAGATATATAGAGAGCGTAGAGGAGCAGGAAGAAGGAAAGGTGAACGCCTTGATTTAATACAGAGTATTACTTGTTAGGCGTGTGAGCGAGTAATAGAAGACAGATCGCATAGGAAACGTAGAGAGCGAGTTCGACTACGGTAGCGAGTGAGTGGGTCGTACTTACAGGTCGCAGATGTTCTTTGTACATGAGTGGTTAGAGGTTAGGCTATAGCTACGGCGAGTCTAGTGGAAAGTAAGAACGAGAGCGGGGAGCGGGGAGCGAGTTCGGAGCGCGAGTGAGCAGGCAATATACAATGGTTAAAATATATATAAGAGTACTTAGGCGGATGGTGGCCAGAGCGGCGCTTTTAGACGAGGAGAGTGCGTAGAATTAGTGGCAAGCTGACCAATGCTGATATACCACAGTGGTTGGTCTGGTTAATTGTTTGCATCTAGAAACAATTTGTACAGAGTATAGCGTATCGATAGCGCCGACATGGCGAGGCACGCTCGATGGATCGTTAGTGTTTATGGCGATTAAATAGAAGATAGATAAAGAGTTGGAAAGAGATACGTGTACAGATAGATTCAGATTGAGACTCAGATACAGCCGAGAAGAGATGGCTAGGGCTCAGGAGAGTGAGACAGTGTGTAGAACGAGGCCATGAGAGGGAGATAGCATGTAATGTACTAACTACGTATCGGCGCATGGTCGGATACTTGGCTACCAATGTAGTTTAAGATGTTGGGCTAACCTTTAGCAAGCGCGCGATCTTCTACTTTGACTGACTAACGAGTAGCGGGTGCGAGTAGCGAGACGCTGGTAGCGAGTAAAGTTAAAGTTGCGGCTGTGGTACACTGGTACATCATCATTACATCATGGTACGAGGTCAATTGGAGCCAGCTCACATCCGTCCGATCTCAGGTTTCAGGGTTCTGGATCTCTAGCGACTGTCATCTTGTGTCTCATTCTCGGCTCGGCAAATTGTGTTTCATGTGAGGCCTGTTGTCTGGTGTTAGTTGCTGTCGTAGAGCCAAGCCGAGCCGCACCATGCCACACCATAGTTCTTGTTGTCGTTGATGCAGCATTTATAGCACTAGGCACAAGTTGATCGGCGAACTGGGGGACTTATGCCTAAGTTGTGCTTTACGTTCCATTATCAACTATTCGTCTTCGAGTCATTTTATGTATACATATATTCATAATTGTATATTATTTCTTTTATTTTATATTAGTATATTTATGTTACGGAAGAAAGCTCGTTACAATCTGTTCAATAGGTCCAGCTTGTCTAGGTCGAGTGAGAAATTACGTAGATATTTAGAAAGGCAACTTGTGCGAGGTCCGTCCGTTATCGAACTAACATAAACACGAAAGGAGCTATATTTGTAAAATTGACTACGAGTACGTTGTATGAGGTATAAGGTAAAAGAAGGCCACAGAGTGTAAACAGTGTATATCCGTAATCTTTATACTGGTCCATAGGCATGAGTTTGTGAAAAAGTCAGCAAGTCTACGTTAGGTCGACATCGATGTACAGGTTGATCTGGCTAATCTAACTACAATCTAAAGGAGTTCCAAACGACCTCCCATAACTAGCTTACCTAATGTCTAATGTCTTTTGTTAAGTGTTAAGCATATAATGTGTATATTATATTGTTCGTATTCGTCTTCCCCTGTCATAATAATAATAATAATGGGGTCTACTCTCTTTGTTCGTCGTACATAATAGATTGGTAGGTAGATGTATAGGTATGTATATATATCACTACATAATGGCATTGCTTTAAGTTTTGAGCTAAGGTTCTAGTCGATGTCTCTAGTTGCTCGTGGTGGCAATCGAAGGGCCTTGACTGCTGCTGTGACTGTGACTGTGACTCTGGCTGTGACTGTGACTGCTGTTACGCTGATAGAGGTAGTAGTCATATAGGGTCATTATCTGTCTCTGCTGGATTAGCAGTTGGTACTGATCGTCCAGCGGCATGGGTCGCTTCGGATAGATAGATAGCGCGACATCCGGTGGATCCGGCAGATCTGTCAATGCAGTTGAGGTAGAAGTCAGGGTCGGCGTTGGAGTGGTGGTGCTACTGGTCATGGTCGTGGTCGTGCTGGCTTTCTTCGCTATGGTTGGCTGTTGCTTTTGCTTTTGCTGTGGATGTGGTTGCTGATGATGCTGAGTTTGCTGCGGCACGCTGGTTAGGCGACCCGGCAAGGGCGTTAAGTCTCAGATCGACGAGTTGAACTGGTTATAGAGCTTAATGTCCTTCATCTCCATTTCGCCGGGACGGGACTTGTGGTAGGTATAAATGTGCGTCATTAGCGAGTTGCGGGAGCAGTAGACGCGCTCGCAGATGGCGCATCGGTACTCCTCTTGGCGCACGGCGTGCTTGTCGGCAATGTGACGCTTGAGCGAGGCTTTCGAGCAGAGGAGCTTACCGCAGAGCTGGCATGAGAAGAGTTTCTTGGGCGAGTTTCCTGCAAATTGGTGGATTGGTGGATTTGGATTTGGTATGATTGGTATTTGGTTTTTGGTATTTGGTTGGTTCTTGTCTTTTCGAACCCTTATCCTAACTACGGAAAAAGTGACCGGTATTTAATTGCATAGTATGTGCTTCAATGCACACTCAAGGGGTCTTGGTCACGACTCATCGGACCGTTCTTACGCTGGGGTTTTCTCTTGGATTTATAGGTTCTGACTGGGGGGTAGTAACTGAAATGTTTCTAATGAATGGTGCCCACACATGAATAGCCACCCGGCAGCGCAGAGGGTTAAAACAACTGCAGGTGTATGTGTTTGAGTGTCTGGCATGTGGCAGAATGGCAAAAGACATAAATAAATAACATTACATATACGTACATAAAAACAAATTAAAATTATAGATATAGATATATATATATTACTGCAGTCCAGTCGCTGCACCACCACTGCACTCCCGCGGAGCCGGAATGGGGTGAGCCGAGTGGATTGGATTGGATTGAGGGTTTGGAGTGGAGCACCACCACCAATGGCGGCTGGTGATGAGTAAGTGGCCAGTGTTATCGACTAACAGTTAACAGTTACGGTTACATCTAGAGTTATCGGTGATCAGTTATCAGTTATCGTGTGGCAGTGGGTGGGGCGCGGGTTGAGGGTGGTGTATTGTGGGTGGTGGATTGTGGGTGGTGGTGAGGCAGTGTTGGATTAATATAGCGAACTGGTGTTAGGCCTCGATGATCGACTGGGGGGACACGGAGAGCGGCGACCACTACAAGGTTAGGCGACATTCTACGCGGATGACCTGAAGTGGAGTGGACTGAATGAGTGGCCCCAGCACCAGACACTCGCGCAGATGGCAACACAGGGACATGGTCGGGGTCACGGCCGGGGTCAAGGTCGGGGTCAAGGTCGGGGTCAAGGTCGGGGTCAAGGTCGGGGTCAGGGTCAGGGAAGAAAACATAGATGCAGAATCGAGAGCCCCAGTGGCCCCCTCCCAATTCCAAGTTCCATTTCGATGACCCAGGAACAACAGCACAACAGGACAACCACGCTGGTGGGTCAAGAAAGAAATCCTCGGCACGTACAAAGGTTCACTTATATACATTCTATTTATTTAAATAATAACACGATATCATTTTGTTTTTAATTATGAAAATACTTGGTTTTTCCTTCTGTCTGTCTGAGTGGGTGTGAATGTGTCTACGTTGCGTTTTTCATTTCTTTTCTTTTTTTGTGGGTATCTTTCGTTCGACTGATTTTAATTAACTTTTTTTTCCGATTTACGTATAACGAACTTAAAGGGTTTGCATTCCTCTCTCATTTTCGGTTCGGATTTGTTTGTTTCGGTATTGATTTTGCCTTTGCTATAGCTTTTCTTAGGGCTGTCTGCTTGACACTTACACAAATACATAAAATTATGAATTATCCAAAGTTTTTTGTTTCTGTTTTCTGCTTTGCATATGTATATAAGAGTGTTTTGTGAGTGTAGGGTTAGTTCTTGTGCTGGCACCTTGCTTATGTACAAGTGAACGTACAGGAGGCAAAAATGTACATTTCTTACTAGGCTAGAGTGGAAAACTTAATAGTTCTTATTGTTGTAGTTTGAGTTCGAGTTCGAGCTTTGGGGGAATAATAAACAAACAATTCGAAAGTCTCGTTCAAGTGTCGCCAAAAGAAACTTCTGTTTTTATACTTATGCTTTTTGTTTTCACAGGATTGGTTTGGATTGGCTTGATCTTCGATCGGCCTTGATTTCGAGTTCTATTGCGGTGTGGGTGTGGTGGTTACGGATACTGGTATGGATTATATTTCTACCGCTATAAGTATGCAAGCGTTTGTGTACGAGTGTTTGCAACTATATGAGATACTTGTTATTGTATTGGCTTGTCTTTCTGATTCTGGGCGCAGAAAGAAGCTGAACGGAGTGGCATAGGGGTCACTTGGGTGACCCCCATCACTGCCTTCGCACCCTTTCTTCACCCAACACCGTCTGGGTTCTATTTCTATGCATATTCGATTGAATGTCTTGGGGGTAGGCCGCCCTTTCTCCTTCTCGCTACCTCGGATTTGCTATTTTACTTATGTACGTATAGCCATGTAGTTACTGCACTGTTACTGTTACTGTTACTGTTACTGTTACTGTAGTTTAGTTTATTTTCTTTAAATATCGCGTATTGTAATTGTAATTGTAATTGTAGTTGTTAATGTAATTGTAATTGTAAGCTTTATGTGGCTTGGAGCTAATGGTTCATTGGATAATACGGTTCGGTATGCATACATTCACTTAACTGGCAAGGGATTAGGAAAGATTGCGATCTGCGGTTTTGGGGAGGGGTTATGGTCTAGGGACTAGGGACTAGGGGTGAACATCTATACGAATAGGAAAAAAAAGTAGTCATAGTACACACGTTAAACAGCCGAACCTACTATTGATTATTCGGTATTGTTTAATCGTGGTTCTGAGTTCGGTTTTGGGCTTTGGTTTTTTATTTCCTGCTTTTGGTTTTCGGTATTTTCATATTTCGGTTTTCTGTTAGGACTCCCCGCTTATCGAGGTCTTACTGCTGCTATTTCGAGTATCAATATGCTATTTAGTTAGTTGGTTAGGTCCTCAGTTTAGTTAGTTGAGTTTATGGGCTCTGGGCTCTGTACTCTGTACTCACATGATGTACCCTCTCATACACTCTCTGGGGCCTGTGAACTGTTATCTGCGATGCATGTTAGTTGTTAGTTTGTTAGCAATAGTACATGTTTCAAATAATCGACATTTAAAGTGCAAAGCTGCGACATCTTGTCTCCACTTCTTTGAACTGCTATGTGACTCTCAGTACTCATACATAGTAAGTCTGGATTTACATTTCCACATTTATTGAATATAATAAAAACGAGGTGACATTGGGGGTGAGGTCGGAGAGCTGGGGACAGCACTCGGATGCTCTACATATGGCATTGCAGCTGGCGAATTCAGATCGCTTGGGCTCTAGCGTAACAAACGGAGGGTTCTCCTTAAATATAGTTACAGAAACAGATACAGATACAGACACAGTTTCGGGTGTACTCGTACGGTTTAACTTATTATAGTCGTATGTGCATAAGCTATGTAAATCGAATTTTGGTATCAAAACGTGGGTGATTCAACTTAATCAACTTTTCAGACTTTTCGTTTGCCAAAAGAAGCAAGAAAAAAATACATACATTGGGGAAATAGAATTTCGCCATGCGCCTAGACTATGCGTGGGTGAGTTACACTAAGAGTTAAATATAATAGGTTGTATAAAAAATAAAATTCGACTATACTCGCACACAACGTTTCAGCGCTCAAACTCTCTCTCTCTTCTCTCCTACCTATACATATCATATGGGCCATGAAGGTCATATAGGTGTGACTTCTAACTAAGGCTACTGCTCTCCTCCTAGCTACCCTCCCATCCTTCCCATCGCTATGCCCGGGTGGGGACCCCAGCCCAAAGACCCAAGATGAAATTGCACGCGCCTAAAAGTAATGTTCGCTGCGGTTCCGCGGTTCCTCTGCCTGAACTGCCTGACTGCTCCTGCCACGGGTTGCCCTAGTTCTAGTCCTCGCCCCTTCCAAAGTTCTACTTCGAATGATCAGTCTTCAAATTAAGGTAGGGTGTGCTGGAAGCAAAGTAAATCTATACCATCAATACGTCTGGTTGCTAATTTTGATTATGCATTTAGTGTCGCGAAGTCTGCCAATGGGAAAGCATAGTACTACATTAATAGGTGGCAACTTATCAACTGGGGACCAACCATTTCATTGTTCATTGTCGAATTTTTCGTTTCTTGAGCTATCAGCTCACTTTTAGCGATGTCGCTCATCGTTCTTCTTCGGTTGAGTTTAAAACTAGTCAGTCCTGGTCCCCGTTTCCCCGTTCTCCCTCTTCAAGCTTTGAAACGCGCACGAACTCTCCTCACTACCATAATCGTAAACCCCCTCAGTGCTATTCCCACCTATATACAATCTGGATCACCGCCCTTCTGACTCCCATCTCAAAATTGATTTATGGTTTGCTGTGTGTGCGTTATGCTGAGTCATAGTCTTAGTTATAATATATATATCCGTATTCGTATTCGTATTCATAGTTATGCAAATACATGTACAAATGTATCTCGTGTGTGTTTGTTTTTCCTAAGAGCAACGCTTTAATTGTAGATAAGTAAAAAAAATCGTATTACACACACATTCACTTAGGCCTAGGTTTACATTCTTGTGGTTTTTACATTGACCTTGCTACTCATTTGATGAATATTTAGTGGCTGCTAAATGTACACATATGTTTTATATATATATATATCTCTGATATCTTACAATCATAATAAAAAAACAAAAAAAATGCATTTAGTGTATGTTCTCTTTCAGTTTATGGGCGTGTGGTTGGTTTCATAGTATGCAAATGTGAGGAAGATAGAATAGTTAGATGCTGTACAGGTGATGGGGATGGTTGGACACGACGCATAGCACATCGGTTGGGATTCATTCTGATCCCCGACTGCCCTCGTATCCACATCCTTATCGCCGGGCTGCGGATCGGTTTGGTTCAGTTCGATGGCGTGGGCATCTGGCGCTTTTTCTGGGTAATACTCAGGGGTATGTGTGCTAGTGGATGAGTGGATGGTGTATGGTGGGTAGTGGGTATGAGGGTGTGAGGGTATGAGGGTATGCGGGTGGCATGTGGCATGTGGCATGTGGCATGGTTAACAGTCTTCTGTCCTGTGCTCCAAGCTGGGGAGCTCCGCTTTCGCCTAATCTAGTTATTAACGTGACAAACTCTAATCGCATCCCAATTTGGGATGGGCAAAAAAATGCTTATATGTATACGTGTCCTGCCCAGATTGCGAGTCCTCCGATTCCAGCGCGATCTCATCGAGTGTTTTTCAGTGTGTGCTGTTTGTGTGTGTCCGTTTGCATGTGTGTATGTATATAGAGCTATATAGCTTTATCGTAAAAGACCTTTGTTTTTGCTTGCTTTATAATCAAGTCGTAAATAATCACAGTTTTTCCATTTGCCTAAAAATGTTTTTGTTTGTCTTCCTCTCCTCTCCTTTCTTGTATTTTAAACATCAATATCATTGCTTCGACTCGATGTTTGCCATTGCATTTTACGTTTCTTTCATTTCGTTTTTTGTTCTGGCCGAAAAAGTCTTTGAATTTTCCGTTCTGTGAGATCCGAAATCTAAATGGTATAGTAGTAGTCCTAATCTCATCGTGCTCCTCCTCCTCCTCCTCCTCCTTTTCGTCGTTCGGTCGGTTCTCCTCCTCCGCTTTACTTCGTAATTCCTCGTCTCCTCCTTATCCTCCTCCTCCTTCTTCTTCCTGCTTGGTGTGCGTGCGAGTGTATGCATGTGTGTGTGTGTGTGGTGCCCGATCATCATTCGTAGCATACTTTCCCGCGCCTGGCTTATTGGTCTAGTAAATTCATGCGTTCATATGGATGCTGGTGCGGATGGGGATGCGGGTGCGCTAACTGGTGGGGATGCTGGTGGGACAGCGGGTGCTGGTGGGTTAGATGGTGTGGCAAATGGTGCTGGAATCCACCGCCGCCGCCTGAGTGCTCCAGCTGCGTGAGATCGACAGTGGGCGTGCCACTTGGCCCCTGCACTCCTCCCACTCCAACTCCTACTCCGTACTCCTGTCCTCCGACTCCGCCGCCTCCGTTCATCGCTTCCTGCCCAGCTCCCGCTCCGGGACCCGATCCGCCGCCGCCGCCACCCGCCGCAGCTGCTGCCGCTGCAGCCGCCGCTGCCGCCGCGGAGTTGTTGAGAGCCACGTGGAAGAGCTGCTGCAAGAGTTGCTGCTGATCTTATAAGAAGTCCATGCACGGCTTGACTATGCCCGGCGACGACTGTTGCTGCTGCTGCTGGTGCGCCGCCGCCAACTGGAGCGTGGAGCTGGCCGTTCCCCCGGCCACCGCTGCGGCTCCCACTATGGGCGAGAGCAGGAGTTCGGCGGCAGCGGCTGCTGCTGCCGCTGCGGCGGCCACGGCATTGCCACCAGCACCGCCCACCGCTCCGCCGCCCACATTGACGCTGTTATTGGCCGCCGCCGCTGCGGCACTTAGCGAGCTCAGCGACTGATGGAGCCGGCTGCCCGGACTGCCCGCCTGACCCACACCGGCGCCGTGATGGAAGTACGAGTGATGGTTCTTCTGGCGGCGATGGTAGATGCTCTTGTGGTTGTTCAGCGAGTTCAGGGTGCGGAAGACCTTGTGGCACAGGTTGCACACGGCGTTGTTCAGCGGCTGCAGATGCTGCTGCTCCTTGTGGCGCTTCAGCGTGAGCTTGGTGCTCAGCAGCTTGCCGCACACATCGCACCGGTGGCAGGCGTTCAGCGGCAGGGGCAGGAGCAGCCTATTGGCCTGGGCCACATCCTGGGCGCGCACCGACGAGAGGAGGCTGCTGCCCGGTCCGCCGGGTCCGGCCGCTCCGCCACCACCGCGTCCACCGCCGCCGCCAACGCCGCTGCTTCCTCCAACGCTGGCTGCTCCCGAGGGCGACAGTGAGGCGCGTCTGTGGTGCAACAGGTGGTGGTGCTCCAGGGGCGATCCGGCACGGGCCAAGGCATGCGCATGGGCGGCGTGGGCGTGGGCATGGTGGGCGGCGGCGGCGGCGGCGCTCAGCTCGTGGTGGGTGGCATGCAGCTGGTGGTGGCTGGGCAGCAGCGACAGCGGATGCTGGCCAAAGTGCGCGTGGTGGGAGGGCGGCGGCGGCGGCGGGGATCCTCCTCCCGTGCCGCCCGTGGAACGGTCGAGGTCACGCTCGCGATCCATCGATCGTTCTCGTTCCCGCTCACGCTCTCTTTCTCGCTCCCGCTCACGCTCCCTCTCTCGCTCCCTCTCGCGCTCCCTTTCCCGCTTGTGGTAGGCGCTGGGCGAGGGCGAGGGCGTGGCACTGTGACCGCCGGCCTCGGCCATTCCTTGCGAAGATCGGGACAGGCTCCGCTCGCTGCCCGCCGCAATGTGCAGGTCGCTCGACTTGCTGCTTCCTCCCGACTTGAGTTGTTGTTCCTGCTTCAGTTGCTGTTGTTGTGGACTGTTGGTATGTGGTGTGGAATGATGTTGTTGTTGTTGGAGGAGTTGGTGTGGTGATGACTGGTGTTCTACTTGTTGTTGTTGGTTGTTGCTGTTGTTGTTGTTGTTGCTACTACTATTACTAGGGGTGCCACCACCACTACCGCCGGGCACTATGACGCCGCCGAGTAGGCTGCCGGTGCTGCCACCTAAACGGTCATTTAGAAAGGAAGAGAAGAAAAAAAGAGACAATAGTGACTTTTCTGTATATTTGACTTTGTTGTTATTGTTTGTTTGTTTGGGTCTTCTTGTTGTTTAGTTGCTGTTGTTGTTGTTGTTGTTGTTGTTGCGTGTGGTTGTAGTGGTAGTAGTTGTTCTTGTCTTGTTGATTTTGTTTTTGTTAGTGTGGCTCTGTCGTTGTCAGTGTATCTGCAACTGTATCTGTATCTGTTTCTGTATGTTTTTTGTTTTAATTTTATATAACACTAACAAATCCAGGCTCAAAACAATGTAAATTTGCTAACTTGCTTCAAAATGTTTGTTCAATATTTTGCTTTTTAATTTTTGCTTCTTCTTTTGCGAATGCAATCCTCAAAACTTTTTGGTTTGGCTTTGACCAAAAAAAACGCTGCTGTTCTCGGTTTTCGAGTTCAGATTCAAATTCGGAGTGCGATTCGCAACTTTCGCATTTTCGGAGTTTCGATTTTTTGGTTTCGGTTTGATTTCGATTTCGGTTTCGGGTTGGTTTTTCATTCCCTTTTTGCTTGTTTATTTTTTTTTTGGGGAAAACGCATGGAAATAAAATGGTAATAAAACGGTTTTGTTGACTGTTGTTGTTGCTGTAGCTGTAGCTGTTTCTGTTGTTGTTGTTGCTGTGGCTAGTTTTATAGTGGTTGTTGTTGAACTCGAATTCGCACAGTTCTCATGCCGCAGGTGGGGAACTCGGCTTGAATTTGAATTCGAGCTCGAATCGAATTGAACTTCGTTTCGGTTCGGTTCGCTTCGTTTCGTTTCGAATTCGGAAAGAATAGATCGACACGGTCGGTGGCAATTGCAGTTGCAACCACGATTGCAGTTGCCATTGCCACGACCTTGGGAACGACCTTGTAAACTGGTGAATAATTTTGTGGTGTCTTTTTTGGTTGCCAATTTAGGTGTGCTCTGATCGTTGGTAATTTGTCACGAATTTCGTGGATGCTTTTAAAACCAATTTGTCTTGTCTTGTCGATTCGATTCGCATTTCTCGATTTTCGATTCAATTTCGACTTCAATTCCAATTTTGTTCTGCGTTCAGATTTTTTGTTCGTTTGATTTCGATTTTGATTGTGATTTTCTCAATTTGTTTGTTAAGTTTAGCAAAATTTTGAAACATGTTTGGCCTGATTGATTTGTTGTATATATAAAATGTTTAGTATTATTTTGATTTTCTCATTTTTAGTTATTTCGGTATTTTTCTATTTTGTTTTTAGTTGCAAGTTGTCAATTTTTTCTTGCGGTTGTCACTAGTGTCTCTTTTTTTCAAACTCAATCGCAGCACCGTTGCCTGTGTTGGGTTCAATTGGGTTTGTTTTTTGAGGGGTTCAAGGTTTAAGGAGTTTGGGTTGGGTTCAGGGTTCGGGTTCGGGTTCGGTTTCGGTTAAAAAGAACCAAATGTGCGGTATATTAAACGTGCTTGGGAACGGTTTTGGGTCACACACAGGGGCTTATTCCAATGTTCGATTGTGTGCGAGGGTTCAGGGGTCAGGGGTCAGTGGATCGAGGGCACCTCTAAGATTCAGATTCAGATACTTAGCGTTTCACTGAGGGTAAGGGTGGGGTTTGGGGTCTTCACCGCCCATTTTAATGGTGAAGCGGAGGGGTTGGTTTTGGTTTGGGTTTGGATGTGGGATGTTAGTGGTAGTATTTATAGTTTTTTAGCTGACTCTGCCTCTGAGGGGTCCTTAAGGTAGGTGAAGTTCGCGCTCGACACGAGAGAGTGTGCGAGTGTGTCGGCGTAGGTGTGAGTGTGGGGGTCAAAGTTCGTTTCGATTCGGTTCGGCACACATGACATGATACATTGACGCGGGACTAGGGTCCCAGTCCTGGCACTACGATCTAGCTTATGTATGGTTATGAGTGAGGACAATATGTGCATGATATGTGGCTGGACAGACAGAGATAGGCGCAGAGTGGAGCAGAGAGAGATAGGGGGATGGACCTCTGTCGGTCTGGTTTTATTTTCTTTTTTCTTGTTAGTTTCCCACGGTAGGCGGGTGACAACGCCTCGATTTACATGCATACAACAACGAGGTGGGGGGTGGTGACCTCAGGAGCGGGGGGCTTGGGGCGTGGGGCGTGGTAAATGAAATATCGCTTTGATGTGTAGACGTTTATTGTAATTATCATGAATTGAATTAGAATAGAAAGTGAAGTTCTTCGCACAGAACCGCAATCGCTTCATATCATACATGGATCTGAACTGCATTGGTTTGTGGTTGTGTGGGTGTGTGTGGTGTTTATAGGTGTATATATATATTTGCTTGTATTCATAGGTCTTACGCACACACGTGTCTGTATCTTTACTTAGCAGCACTAAAAATTAACGAACACAGGTTTACTCATCGAAGTATCCGGTCAAACATTTCGGTATAATTTTTCAATATTCGCATAACTAACATTAAATATACAAAAAAATGCAAAAAAAAAGGTAGACTATGGTTAAACATTTTTCTTAGCCTAGAGATACAAATGCATCGTGATTTCTGTGTGTGCATGGAAGGGGTGTGTGTGTGGGCGTGTGTTGTTGTGCTCTTAACACTAACTATTTAGAATTTGATAACTAGTTTAGAGTACTATAGAAAAGATCTTTGCAATTGGTCGGTCGTTCGGTCGGTCGCTCCCTCTCGCTCATCGCTTCTTGTTCGTCTCCTCGTAAACTCCTAAACTACCTCCATTAATCGTAACTCCTCAACATTATATATATTCATATGCAGGTATATACTACGTAAAAGGTAAAAAACTGCAGCTTGGTCTTTACTTTAATGTGTAACGTGCAGAGAGATAACCAATACGTCTAACGCTTTGCATATCCCCCACTGAAATCGATACGTCTATAATCGATGCCTATCATACGGTGTATACAGAATATGCTGTCCATCGGATAAATTGTATTTAGTTAAAGCCATTTCGAAGAATTCACTACGGGCACCTCTGTTAGCTCCTACTTAACGGTATTAAGACTTGTATAGCTGGCGACAAAGAGTGAAATGGGATGGGGTGGGGTGGGTAAAGTGAGGGGAAAGTGGGTGGGTCGTAACTTGTGGGAACTTTACAGGAGGGATGTTTCTTTTGGGCTACCTTAGGGTTATTAACGGCTATCAATTTACTCTGTATAAACTGTGTATCCTGTGCTTAGCAACTACCGAAGGCAACTAATTGTAACTAGCCTAGACTGTGTTTTTGTGAGTGTGCTCATCTGCTCATCTTTTTTCTGTTTAAATCCTGCGGTTTAATAGTTAATGTGTACAAAAAGCACCGTCTTGTGTCTGGTTGTGTGTGGTGTGTGTGGGTCCTGTGCCTTACACCTACATATGCTTGACATTCAGTTCGTTCAAACTTAACAAAAACCTCCTCCCCCTCAACTGGAGAACCCTCTGTGTTGCGGATGCGGGTGCGGATGCGGGTGGGGGTGCGGATGCGGGTGCGGGTGGTGGTGGTGCCGCTGTTGCTGCTGCTGATGCGGAGCCTGCTGCGGATGCTGCTGGCGGTAGTCGAAGTACATGAAGCCCTATGAGGAGGAGTGGTGGTTCAGTTGCTGCTGCTGGTGCTGCTGATGGTAGAAGCTGTTGGCCGTGGCCTGTGTGGCAGCGCCGGCGCCGGGCTCCTGCTTCGGCTGCTTGAGGTTGCGGTGGTAGATGCTCTTGTGGTTGCGCAGGCTGTTCAGCGAGCTGTAGACACGCTTGCAGATGTTGCACACGGGCTCCTTGGTGGGGCGCATATGGACATTTTGGATGTGCCGCTTGAGGCGCGTCAGGGAGCTTAGGTTCTTGTTGCACGGATTGCATCGGAAGTCATCGCCGCCGCTGGCCGCGCTGTTGAGTCCACCTCCGCCGCCTCCTCCGCTGCCGCCGCCGCCGTTGCCGCCCGAGGTGTTCAAGGCCGAGTTGGAGTTGTTTAGCGAGCTGTTTGCACTGCCGCTCGTCGAGGCGGACGCGGATGCAGAGGCCGCTGAGGCCGCCATGTTGGCCATGACAGCGGCGAACATCTGCTGCTGGGTGGTGGGCGTGTTCGGCGTGGGCGTGCTGCAGGCGAGGATTCCGTTGGCCTGCAGCTGCTGCTGCCCGCTGTTCGAGTTGTTCGCCTGTTGCTGCTGCTGCTGCTGCGACATCTGGTGTTGCTGCTGCTGCTGCTGTTGCTGCTGCTGCTGCTGCTGCTGCTGCTGGGGTAGCAGGGCAGTCACTGAGAGGCCGCCGTTGCTGCCGCTGCTCCCGTTGGCTGCAAATGTGGAGAGGTTAAGGCCACAGATGCCGGAGGCACTTGTGATGGCTGTAGGTCGAGTTGGAGTTGTTGTTGTTGTTGTAGTTGGTGGTGATGGAGTTGTAGTTGGAATTGTTTTTGAGTTGTTGGTTTTGGTTGGTAGAGAGTAATCGTAGTTGTTGTTGATGTTGTTGTTGTTGTTGGTAATCAAGTTGTTGTTTATTGTTGTAGTAGTTGTAGCATTTGTCGTCAGTTTACCTGACGACAAAGTGGGGAAGAAAGTCAGAAAACGTCGCATTAGCCCAAGGACAACGAGTTTTTATTGAATTAATTGCATTTTTTCGTCTCAATTTTGCGTGATTTCTCATTTGGATTTGGATTTCGATTTTGGAATTTTAGAATTTTAGAATTTTTAATTTATGATTTATTTTCAGTTGCTTTCGTGTGTATTTGCCGGATGGTTTTATCAGAAAACGTTTCGAATTTCGTTAGCATTTTTTGCATCAAATATATATAAGTTTGCTTCATTTCTGCTTCAGCTTTTGCTTCAGCTAGTGGCTAATTTAACTTTGGATTTATTTTTCGATTGTTCAATCTGTTCTTCTAGCGGATTGCGTGACATTAGAAAGAGAAAAAGATATACGGAAAGAGAGAGAGGGGGAGAAGATGATTTTGGGTGGGGAGTTGGGATCTTGGCATATATTCATCAGGGGACTTTGGAGGATGGCATGTGGAAAAGAAAACGCTTGACTTCGCATATGGCAAATGTGAGAAATTTATTTCTTTTTTGATTGTTCGTCGACGTTTCAGTTTCAGTTTTTTCATTCTTTTTTCATTTCACCATTCACCGTCCAACTCGAAACCGAATTGACGTGACTGTGACTGAGACTGCGACCCAAACTGTGACTGTGACCCGGTGGAGAGCTCAGTTGCAGTTCAGAATCGGGTTCAGAATCGATTCTTTCTTTCCTGGACATCGATGTCGATCTGATCGCTCGATGGACACTACCGATACTCAACGTGTGCAAAATTGTTGGGGTTCTCTGTTTGCTTTTGGTACTTGGTATTTGGTTTTGGTTTAGGTTTAGTTTGAGGTACTTGTTGGTTGGCTAGTTTTGGTTTGGTTTGGGTTCTTTGTTTGGTTTGGTTTGGTTTGTTTTGTTGTAGTTTGGTTTGTTTTGTTTAACTCATTACCATAGTGTGCGGTGGTGTGTGGTAATTTACAAATTAGGAGTAGGAGCAGTAGGAGGAGCCTTTAAATTCAGACGTAAGGGGGAAGGCAGGTGTATCGTTTCTTTGTGTGTGTGTGTGTCTGGGTGCTCGTGTGTTGTGTGTGTGTGTTTGGTAAAACACCATCACCATAAAAGTTCATATTATCGGTATATGTGTCGTTGTTCGTGTATCTGGTTGTTGTTTTCCCGTACCTAGTGTGTCTTAGTGTGTGTTTGAGGTTGTGAGTGTGTTTTTTCTTTGGGATTCGGGGTTGTGTGTGGGTGTGTCACTTAAAAAGCACTAGTATTTAACCCTTGCCAAATCACCTTTGTCTTCAACATCATCATCATCATCATCATCTCTCTCCAGAATCTTAATGGTAATTTCTAGTTTCGATTGAAATTTCGACTTTTTTTCTTTCTTGATAATTTAATGTTATTGGAATTTCGTAAAATTTACATTGTGCTTAGATTACAATTTTTGCTCTTGGTAATTTTTTTGTTTGTTTTTCAAGACTGCTGACGGGTTGGAGGAGGTTGATGTATCTGCAGTTTTTAGATTCAATTTCAGCTTTCTTTTTTGTACTTATGTTTGTTTATCACATGTATTTAGGCAAAAACTCCTCCATTCCATCTGCAGCCTGTAATTCGTTTCGTGTGCTTAGGTGGTAACTTAAATAGATTGGTGGTGGATACATTTTTCGATTTTCAATTTTTGGTTTTTTGCCTGGTTCACCAATTGCGGAACTTAAAATTAGTGAATTTTGAATGCTTCGCACGGGAGTTAAAGTAATTTATTCTAGGTATGCTAGGCGTAAGATATAACTCTGATTTCTCTTTTTCTCGCAGTGTTTTGTGTGTGTGTTCGTGTTCTTTGGTTTATTAAATAGGAGCAACGAATATATATTTATATATAGAGCGTAATTTAAAGCGGTTTGTCAATCAAATTTATATACTTTAAGCCTTGAGTTGTCGGGTTTGAGATACTCTCAGTTTTTGTGTTCTTTAGTGCTGGTGGTGGGTGGTGTGGGTGGTGGGTGGCGGATTTGGGGTACAAAGGAGGAGGCGGGAGGTGGTGTGATTGTTTCATGTATCGAGTTGTCTGCTTGGGTCGCCTTTTGTAGGCGGTGGTGGTATTTTTGATTTTGAATCCATTGGGGGTTTAGTAAAGCGGATTTATATACGTATACAGGGGGTTAGATCGATCAATTCTTAACATAATTTATGTATATACTTGGAATCATATATATACGTGTTTTTGGGTGGGTAGGTTTATATATACGCATATATCTATATATGTTTATATATATGTAGAGTGGTCACGATTATTGGGGGAATTTCAAATTTTGGTCGGTTAGTACAATTGGAAAGTAAATAAAGATTAGCGTTAGTCGATCAACTTCGGTGTTAGTTCCCTCTGGTGATCATTTTTGTTAGCTGTGTTGGAGCGCATAATATAGTTCATGTATGTATGTATGTGTGGTGTGTGTGTGTGTGCGTGTGTGAGGGTGGGTGGGGATGTATGTGTGTGTGAGCGAGTGTATGGTGTGTGTGCCGTTTGACTACATCAAAAGGCGAAGGATTCGCCTCCTTCTCTGTTCACTTCAAGGGGAGCCTGTATGTGTGAGTCCTGTGTGTGAGTGAGTGTGTGTGCGTGCTGTGAGTTAGCGTGGCCAGGTAATCATTTGAGGCTGCAGTGTGGCCGTGTTTGGTTTCGAGTGTGGGGCGTGCGGTGTCGAGTGCGATCACATTGCGCATGGGTTGGTCTGCCGCGGGTCGCAAAACGGAACGGAACGGAACGAAATGAAACGAAGCGCGCCCGGTACTGTACCTAACTGTATCTGTGAACTGTGTGCGCCGGAGTAAACAAATGCCAATTTGTGCCGACTTCTGGCTGATCCTCCGATCCCGGGACACGGATCGGGGATCAGGGGATCGGAGCCCTAGGCCATCAAAGGATTTACTTGTACCTGGTTGGGCACTGATTTCTGTATTTGCAGCAGCACTTTGGGGGTTTGTCGATTCAAGTGTGAGTGCGAATGTGGTGGGGCTGTTTGATTGTGGGGTATTTGTGGACAGGGTTTTAATTTTTTTATTTGTGGGCCTGAGGGTCTGGTCGGGCTGTGTACTCAAAGCAAAGTGTGGCCAAATTCGAGGGGACAAGAGCAAGAGAGACCGACCCAGGAGCGTTTTTGGGTGTGGCGTTTTTTGGACTGGGTGGTAAACTAAAAGAAAACCGCTTTTCCCTCCATCACAGGCTGCGGGGGCTTCGACAGTTGTTAACAAAAGACACATTGAAAATTAATGTGAAAATTCGTTCGAATGCAATTGTTGTAAATAAAGCTTTTCTTTTGACTTTTGCTAATGGGGGAGCGGGTCGATGGGTGGTTAATTTGGTTCGGGTGGGTTTTACATAGTTTTAGACACAAGCACGACGACGTACAAATAAAGGAAAGAGTTCAATATTCAATATATATATATATATATTATGTAGGTATGTATATATTCGATCTTCAAATGCGTTGCGTTTTACATGGAAACTAAAAGTTGACACCAATAAAATTTTGATCGCAAAATGTACTCGGTGTTCTCTTCTCTGCGGGGCTTTTCCCGTGTAATGTCTAGTGTTTTTATCCATATTCTTGTAGCTCAAAAACAGAATGGAACGTAATGTAAAGAAACAAATGAAAGAAAACGCAACGAATCGGGGGTTTCTTTGGGATTCTACTCTACTGAAATCAAAGCTTCAAATCGAACTGAAAACTAAATTTCCTTCTTAACATTTGCTAAAGAAACCAAAAAAATGGTGCTCCTTTGAGGGGAAAATCTGGGGTCTGGGTAAAAAGGAAACATACTATATTTTTCTAGCTTGGGATCGCTTCTTTTTTTCGAATTCTAAGCATGTGTTCGTAGTAATAGGGCAGTGTATTGGCGTGTATGTGTGTGCGTGTTTTGTTTGTGAGTGGGTGCGTTTTCTGTTGTTTTGTAGTACATTTTGCTGGTAATTCATTTGTTTTACTTGGGGTTTTCATTACGAATACACAAAGGATTTGCACACAAAAATGGAACGAAACGAAACGGAACGGAACGGAACGAAACGGGTAAAATGCTGAACAAAAACGGAAATAGCTTAGCGGATTACGCAGTCGAAATAACAAGGGTTAAGAATTCAAAATCATAAACGTCAAAGCGTGTTGGTCGTGTGGCATTCGGTTTTGCTTAGTTAGTTTGAGCATGAGGATTGGATTGTTGATCGGGGGGATCGGCAAGTCCACCTAGAACTAGCTGTCTTGTCAAAGTGGCAGCACTCAAAAATGTAAAGCGGCGGATTGTTACGCATTGTTGCGGCCTAACCGCAGCACACACACGCGAAACTTGCGATAGAATTTTGCTAAACACTCTGCGGCTGGCAGATGAGCTGTAAAGCTGCGAGTTAATTAATTTCGCGTAGTTCATCAAACAACGAACGCGCGGAGCCGGAGTTTGCAGCAAGCGGATGCGGATGTGTGGCCATGCCTGTTGCTCGCAGTAGATTGTTTGCCAAAATTGGGCGGCAAGAGCTTATTTAGCAATTACCCTGGCATGATTCCGCTGCTCTAAATGCATTATGTATCGCTTCTCATCGCCGTCATCATCAGCATGGGCGCGCTTTCGAAACACGGATGAAACACGGATGAAAAACCGACTAAATATGCATGTGCAGTGACTTGAAGGGGTTTCTTTCTTTGGGAGGGGTAGAATCTTTTTCGGGTGGGTGCCTCTGGGTTCAGGGTTCTTTGCCTGGGGTTCTTCTGCTCTGGCATGTGCGTGTGTGAGGGTGTGAGTGTGACCGAAACAAATGAAAACATTTACCATCGAAACAATCAAACAAGAAAGAAATTTATACACTTTATACTCTACGAGGGAACTCGACTTGGAATCGCAACGAACCGGAGTTTTTTTTTTTTTTGGGGAGGGGGGGTGTGGGTTGGGATCGGTTCGGTTTTCGGGTCTGCCGTTGGTTCCAAGAATCAAGTTCGAATTCGTTTTTTAGATTATTTCTTCTTTTTTTGGATTCGGGTGCGGATTCGAGTTGAGTCCAACGGGAAATAAATCGAAAGTTAAATCAAAAGTCCTGCTCCTGATCGACACGCATACAGATGCGACATGTATGTGTGCGTCCTCAAGTCAGTCGAAACGCAAAACTCGAAAGAAACAAAAGAACAACGGAAACGGAAACGAAAACGAAAACGATAACGGTAATGGTAATGACAACGAAAGGTGTTACAACAACAAAAAACGGAACGTTAAACTATGTAGCTTAAAAATTCAACCAAATTACGGGCATATTAAAAATGATCTCTCAGCCGTTTGTAAAATAATCATTTAGCTTAGATTCTCGGTATCTTTTGGTTTTAGCTTTAAGCTTTTAGGTTTTCAAACTGCTATTCGTATTCTCTTTTGCTTTTAGGTTTACGTTTGCTTTTAGCCTTTCATTTCTTTTGATATTTGGTATCTGGTATTCTGGTATCTGACTTGGATAGACTCTTTGGTATATTATTTTGGTACTTGCATTTGCATTTGATGTAAAAAATGTAATAATGAGCTTTTGAGCGCAAATAGAGCGGAACAATAGAGTACGGATAGAGAAATGTTCGGACTCACCTTGAGGGGACACGGCGAGGTCACCGGACTGCTGCAGCTGTGTGTTGAGACCTGTGGTCGGATTGGATCGGATTGGATCGGAATGGATCGCAGATGTGGCCGAGAACCGGTCGGAATTGGTAGCGAGAAAGAGAGAAAGATGGGTGAAAAGGGGGAGAAAAGGACGGAGAAAGCGAGACAAGGGGAGCAAGAGGAAAAGCGTTAGTTAGTTGTGCAGTCGATCGCAGAGCACATTGCGTATACGCACCGAGCAACGCTGAGTGATCGAGATTGCCCATGGGGAAGTTAAAGGCGGCGGCATGGAACATCTTGTTCTCCGCCGGCGACATGATGAACTGCGGGGCGGCGTGGTGCGAGGCGAGTCCGTCTCCGATCTCCTCGTCGTTGCCAGAGCTGCAAAGGGGAATCGGCAGTGTTAGTAGACTGTCCCAAGACCACGTTTGGAGTCTTTTAAACTAATTCAGGGAATTCTAAACTGCTGTCAAGACTTTTACATATTTTTTCTCTGCGTACTCTTAAACGCCTTTGTAAAACATCTCTAATCTATTTATTTATTCTCGGATTAGAGGGTAATTGAAAATTACGAAATTCCTATGTTTAAATTGTGGGCTTAAGCCACGAATCTCTAATCTAACTGAAAAACAAACTAAGAGATATAAAATCCTTTATTACGGTGTCAAAATGTGTGCAATATTATATATTTAAAATACTATTATCAATATTTTAAGTCTCTTTTTCACTGCATACTTTTCAGTCACCATTGTAGAGAATTTCAAAACTCGGCCTATACCATTTTGTGTGTGCCCCCAAGACTCTGGGGGATAACCTACCTCAGGGATCCCTTGCCGCCATCGCCACTGCTGGAGCGATTGGCATCGTGCTCGCCGGTGGAGTCGTTGCTGTGCTCGTCGTTCGCATTGGCATTGTTGTTGGAGCACACGAGCTCCATGGGCTCCGACTTGACGTCGTCGGCGCCCGCCCGTGCGAGCGGCGAGGGTGTCAGGCTGCCCAGCTTGTCGCTGATGGAGATTCCGTTGCCGTTGCTCGCTCCGTTGCCGTTTCCATTGCCAGAGTTTCCGTTGTTGCCAGTGGGTCCATTGCCTGTTGGTCGAGGGATAGTATGTTTAATGGACCCCAGCTCACCCAATCCCAGTGTCCAACACTCACGCTTCTCCTCCTTGAGCGGCGGCGTATTGTTGTTGTTGTGGTGCTTGATCGTGCTAAAGTCGGCCGGAGTCTGCTGGGGCGAGGTGCTGCGGGCATGGAGCGGCGGCAAGTCGGGGCTGTTGTTGTTGCTGCCACCGCCCACGGCGCCGGAGAGGGGCAGTCCGTTGTCCGATCCCCGGAGTCGCTTCAGGGCATGTGAGGTCTCCTCGGCGGCCACGGCGGCGGCGCTGCTGCGGTGCATCATGGCCATCCGCTTGAGCAGCTGGTTGTTGATGTGCGGCGGCAGCGAGGGCACCACCGATGGCGGAGGCGGAGATCCCGCCCCCTGGCGACTGAACAGGGTCGAGGAGCCGCCGTCGTCGCCGTGCAGCGATCCATGGTGCGGATGTGGGTGCGAGTGGGCGTGCGAGTTAATCGGCGTGCGCCCGCCGGAGTTGGCCAGGTTCTGTATCTGAGCCAGGTGCTGTGGGTGAGGGTTCGAAGTTCTCGATTGAGTTGGGCTGCTCATGCCGTTCGTCGTGGCCATACTCACGCTGTGTGTGTCCTCCGCCTGTTGCTGCGTGAGTCCCGAGACGCGCAGCACCTCGGCGGTCTTAAGGAAGGACTGCAGGGACTTCTGGTGCACGTTGACCTCGCCGTGGTAGATGAACTCCACCAGCGAGTGCAGGTCCATGAAGTTCACATCCTGCAGCAGTATGACCGGGTGTTTGCAGGGTGTGCTCTGTAAAATTCGAGTGGGATTAGTCAGTTGTGTGAGTCAGGGAGCGCCCTGTCTTGCGCCGCCGCATCCCCCCGAAGCACCATCCACTCGATAAGCCTGTTTGCCTGGGCAATTATCAGGGGGCTCTGGCCCAGACAACCTTCAATTGTCGCTGAAATGTCAACAGGCCAACGAGCGATTTGAAGTTTGCATTCGCTGGATTCGCTTTTCGATTCGCAGCCAGCTGCAGTTTATTTCCTCTGCCATGTGTTCCCTTCATGCCCACTCCCTACCCGCACCCCCTACCCCATGCCCCATGCCATCCCAGTCCCCATTCCATCCTCCACTTTGAGCACATATTCAGGGCCAGTGCATTCCAGTTTTTGCTGCGTGTGTACAGTGAATTTCACTTATCAAGTGGAACTCCAACAAAGGGAGCTGCTCCTCTGCCGTTTCTGTGTTTTTCTCTGTGTTTTTTTCTGCTGCTGCTGCCGCTGCCGCTGCCTGGCTAGAAATTGGGTCAAGTCTCGCCTCGTCTTTTGTTGGCCCGCCCTGAGAAACCCTGCGAACTGCACATGCACTGTTTGTCTTATTTACTGGCTGGTGCTGGGGCTTGTGCAATTTATGTGCCCTCGCAGACACGCACACACATTGGATATTTGCGATTGAGTTAGCGCTAAAAGATTGCCAGTGTGTGGGGGATTGCGAAATTGAGGTCAATTTGAGGAGAGGGAAATGCGTCAGGAGACAGCGGGCAAAGACTGATCGGAAGATCGCCTCCAATGCAGCTGGTAAATGGTATACATACCATGTAGGATGCATCATATAGCGAATATATCTTATAGCATATATCACATAACTTGTAGTACATAGCATGTATCATGATATTCGTACCATTTAGCAAATATCTTGTAGCATATATTGTATGGCATATATCTTTTAGCGTGCATCCTTTGTCACGAATCATATGGGATACTTCGTAAAGCATGTATCTCAAAGCATATGATCATGCCACATAGGAAATATCATATACCAAACAGCATATATCATAGAGAATACTTCAGAAAGCATGTATCCTATGGCACATCACTATGTCATACGGCAAATATGACAGATCTTAAAGCATATAACATGTAGCATATATCATACAGCACACTTCATATGGCATATATCATGGAATATCTTATAGCACTTCGCAGTGGCTAATGAGGCGCTGTGGGCGTGGCCCTGGCCTGGCCGTAACACAAAAGCCAGAAATGCTTTTAGCAAATGCCCTCCATTAAGTCACCTCTAGTGGCAGGCGTATCTGTAAATGTATCTGTATCTGAATCCGGATCCCCCAGAGTCTTTCTCGGGGCTTTTGTTGTTTGGCAGTTTTTACACCTAATTAAAATAATGCGCTGCAGTTAATTAAATATTTATGCATAGGCGCAAAGTCGCGCACAATTGCGACGCCAAGTGCTGGGTCTTTTGCTCCAGTCCAGTAGAGCCCAGTTCTGCTGGGCGGGAGCCAAGTGTCTGGGGTTGTCTGGCCGAGTCCAGTTGTCCATTTGTCCAGTTGTCCGTTTGTCCATTTGTCCAGTTTGCCAGTTGCAACAACTTCTGCCCGTTGTCTCCTTTTGTTCGCCACCTACTGCCCACTTGTATGTATTTCAAATTGAATTTACAAAGTTTTGTGCCAGTGCCATTCCCTTTTTTATGTTTTTGTATTGCTTGTATTTTTATTTGTGTATTGCCTTGCCTTCTGGCAGCCAGCAAAGTTTTGTATACTAATTTCTTGGGTACATAATTCTACAGCAAGTACATCGGTGCAAAAAAGAGCTCAAGTAAAAATTCAGTCGGCCCGTTTGCCTTTTGTTGGCGTTGCTGCTTTTTTGTCCCGCTGCATTTAGTTGGCCTTTTTAACAAATTAAATGCCGACTTTTTCTGCTCGCGCAATTTCTTGTTTTGGGTTCGGGTTCGGGTTGGGGTTGGGGTTCTCGAAATGCAGGAGGAGAACAAACTTTGCCGGGGACTTCTTGACATGTTCTTGTTTTCGGTTCCGCCGTGCCTCCCTTGCTCCCTTGCTCCGTTCCTCTGCCGCCAAAGCCGTTGCGTAATCAGTGCTAACCCCTGACCCCTTGCGACGAAGCTCTCCTAATTGCAGTTCTTCTTGCCCAAAACCAAACAAAACTGACAAGTTTGCCGAGCGCGCGCTACACTCTTTTTGTTTGCCATAATTTGGAACAAAAACGGAAAATAATAACGGAAAGCACAGCAAGTTTTCTATCATGTTAACAAATCATGTCGAAGGAGACAGTAAGAGTTGCAGAAGCGGCGGGGCGGGGCGGTCTTGTTTTGGGGGCTGGAACTTTGTAATTTATATAATTTCAGCTGCAGGACCTCCTGCCCCGACCCCCGCCGACCCCCTGCCTGTCTCCGATGACAGCTCGAACAATGCAAATGGCAAACGTCGAGGCTGTCCTGTTCCCTAGCCCCCTAGTCCCCCTAGTCCCCCGACCTTTGACCCCTCCCTTGGGCCCTCTCTAACTAGCTGCTGGCCCCAGTCCCGTGGCTCAAAAACCGCAATTGCGTGCAAATATTTTCAATGCAGGCAGCGCGCAAAGTTTTGGCGGGCAAAACGTAAACGTCGTCGGCAACAACAGCCGCGATTGCACATAATTTTAATGTCATAATAAAAATAATGAACCAAACTGCGGGCTTTTTAGCGGGGCGGTCTGCATTAGTTGCCAGTTTACTTTGGCCCGCGAGTTACTTTGTACTTTCGCCGACTTCAAGGATTAGCTGGGGCAGAGGCACGAGGCGACTGCTGACATTTACACTCCCAGAGAGCCCCTGCTCTAGTTACCAGTTGCGAGTTGCGGTCGCAGATCCCCCTTCGCATGCGTTGCATGATCGGGGCACACAAATCAATCATAGAACACGTTGTCCCATGCCATCGACTCATTTGCACTGCCATCAAATGTACGGGTACTACGTAAGCAGAGCTCATAATGTGTTACGACTGTACGGTGTACACACGACTTCCTTCCTTCCTTCCTTCCTGCCGTCGTTCCTTCTCTTGACTTGCCTTACTTTTCCCGCAATCTGTCGGCAAATGCCGTGTTTTTGTGCCTTTCGCGTCGTTTTTTGCCATCGTGTGCAACTAAATAAATTAAAATGCTAGCAAAACGCCAGAGAACCCCAGAAAACCCCTCCCCTTTTCCGCCACCCGGCTAAACTTACTCCTTTCCATGGCATTTTAGCTAAAAGCACACAACTATTTCCCCCACTTGCTGGCTAAGCAAACTTTGGCGGAACAATTTGGTTATTCTCGCGGCAGGGGTCTTGGTTTTGCGGCATTTAAGTGAGTATTTTCCGCCGTTTGAGGTGGACCGATCGGGTTCTGGTACCCGCTACTGTCTTCTAGAACCCATCTCTTTCTGCTTGCGAAGCATGCTTTATATACAGTACGATGGCCCAAGTATCCTCAAGATACTGGAACTGGCTGCTGCACATGCAGATACATAGAGACTGTATGTGTGCGTGCGAAAACAGAGATAAAGACGCAGATCTCGAAAGAAAGAAAGGGGGAGAAATTTGCCATGGGTGCGAAGTAGGTCACACAGACAGCCAGGCACGCAGATTGCTGCCATCGCTGTAACCGTGAGTGTGTTAGTGCCATTGCGAATTGATCATGAATTCTACGAACGGAATAAGGCGAAAGTTTTGGGTCAAATCGTTGCATGTAAGTTAGGTTTAGGTAAATAATATTTTTGTAAGCCCTCAAACAATCTATTAGATAATATTATTATATTTATACCCTCTTTACAATTTTGTTTCGATTTGCGATCTGTTGAAAACATCATCCCGAATATTGCTAAAAAGTATCTAGCCTATTTGGGATGTGTTTCAAACCAAATTTCCTTCCGGTCCCTTATATACGGCTTTGATGTATTGGATAAAATTAAATATATTATGTACTAGGGGACAGCACTCACCTTGAGCAGCTCGCGGAAGTAGGGACTGCAGGCGGAGAGGACGACGCGGTGGGCTTTGATGCTGCGCCCCTCGCAGGCGAGGGTCACGTCCACGAAGGCCTCGTCGTCCCGCAGATTCTCAAAGGCCGAGGTTATGCTGCTCTGGTAGTTGTTCCAGCGGAGGCAGAAGTGCTGTGTGTCGTCCATTTCGACGGATTGCGCTTTCTGATCGGGGCTCTGGCTTGGGATCTGACTGGTGTTCTGGTATGGATATTCCGGCTGTGGCTCGCCGGTTGTGGGGGGTGTTGCTGTGGGTGTTGGGGTGCTGGTGGTGCTGGTGGTGCTGGTGGTGCTGGTGGTGGTGGTGGTGGTTGTGGGCTGCCGAGCGTTGTGGTCGTTGTTGTTATTGTTGTTGTTGTTGTGATCGTCGTCAACCGACACAACGCTGGCCTTCTTCGAGGTCACCTTCTTTCGTATTTTGACGGCTTTTTGGCGGCCTGGCCCACCGGTAAAAGGAGAGAAAGCGCTGTGGCTCTCCTGTTGATCCTTTTCCCCTCTGTTTTTGGTTACTTTTGGATAGTGTTTGCCGATTCCTTGGATGATCTTGTATTGTGTTGTTTTCACTAATGATTACTTAACTGCGGCGAAAAGAAAGCAAAAGAGCAAACAATTAGAATTTCAGTTCGGAGCCAGGTTCATTGCAGTTCAGAGTTCGCCTTGGTTATGCTACATGAATGGTATACTATTTTGTTCCCGAATTTGTGCCGTGCTAGCTGAAATTTGCGCATTTGTTTCTGCTTTGCAACGGTCGCTTTTTACCCGCTTTTGCGTTTTTTGCCTGTTCTGCTGCTGTTTCGCTTGCAACTATGCGAAATGTTCAAAAATTGTTAACAAATGCAGTTTAAAATGTCAACCACGGCGACGACGCAGCAGCAAAAAGCCATTTCTATGTCACACGGCGAATCAAAATTAAATAAACTATCAAGACGACAATTAGCACTCGCAGAAGTAGAAGAAGCACGGGCAGAAGTAGAAGCAGCAGCACCAGCAAAAAAATTATAACGAGTGCAGAACCGCCGAAAAACAACAAAAGCAAAAAACCATAAAAAACGGAGTGAAAAAGCCAACGCATCGCAAATGGGAGGAGTGAAGCAAAAAACCGAGGAAAAAGCGAATTATAACAAATGCGAATAAACCAAGAACACTTGTATGGGAACACAGGGGTCGAGGGGAACAGTTGGCCTGTTCCGCTCCGTTCCCATCTGGACATCTTGCAGAAAGGCAAAATAAATAATAAAAAACATCCCAAAAAAAAATTAATTTGAATACAGAAAACTTTCGGGGCTCAGTCTCTCTCCCTCATTCGCGTATCTGGCGTCTCGCTCTCGCCAAATGGTTTGCGAAATGCGAAATGCGAATTGCGAATGTTTGCGATAAGCGATTCAGCAACAGCAACAGCGGCAGCGGCAGCGGCAGAGCTTTCGCCCGACATTGAAAGTGAAAACTATTAGATAAGTCCGCCGGGTGTGCGCTGCACTTTTTCTGCTATTATATGTATGCTCATTCCCCTACGGCCGGTTGACGAGCGCACAAACCCACAGAACGCTGATACGTATGAGTGATGTGTCCGCACAGAAATAGCACCCCTCGCTGCGATACCGTCATCCCATTCCCATTCGGATTCCCATTCCCATTCCCACTGTCATTGCCATTGCCATTGCCATTGCCACTTTCCAGTGCCAGTTCCAGGCTTATTCCTATTCCTATTCCAATTCCAATTCCCATTCCCACCGATTCCCACGGATTCTTCGGTTGCAAGAAGGCTCACCTTTCTCCACCTGGCGCTCTGTTTGGAATCCGATGCCCAGCTGCGGGGCATTTCCAGGTCTGCTTCTTTCAATATGCAAACTCTGGGGTTTGGTAATTCTGGCTTTGCGATAATGCGGCGGTAAACTATTCTGCTGGCGTATACGCAATTTCTCGTATACGCAATTTCTCTTTCTTTTCGCTTAGAACGCACTCAACAAAATAGAAAAAATTGTAGACACACACACATGCACAATGGGACGCGGCGAGGATGAACCGTTAGCTGGAAGGCTCTGAGGCTGAGAATCTGGAGACTGGAGGCTGGAAGTTCTGGAGGAGGAACCGAGATCTGCGAACCGAAGCGAACTCAAAGCGAAGCGATTTCGGGGAGCGACCGACCGAACGAACCGAACCGATGACTAAACTAAACTATCTTGTGCTGCCGGTATCATGGCCTCTTGAGCCCAGCTCGGTGATCCCGAGCGCGAGCGCGAGCACGGTTCCAGGATCATCCGCCTGCGGACCTGCGGCTATCTGCGGCTACACTTAGCGGCAGCTAAGTGTCTATCTATTCTACGCTTTCGGCTATTCGGCTAGATGGTTGGATCGGATGCGGACAGTCCGTGTGTCCGTGTTTCCCGTTTCCCGTGTGTTTAGTGTTTGTTGCGTTTGGTGATTGCAAGCGTAGAAACTCAACTGAATTCGCGCTAAAGAAGAAGAGAGTGCCGTGCCAGTTTCAGTCGCTGCCTCTGCCTCTGCCGCTGCCGCTGCCACTGCCACTGCCACTGCCACCGCCTCTGCCGACGTCGGCACACAAAAAGCGCATTAGGCAGGCGAAAAAAACACACTATTCCCCAAAAAAAATTTGGCAATCTACGGGTGTGTGTGTGCGTTCTCCGGCGTCTGGATGGTGGCCAGAGCGAGACGGCGCTAGCCGGAGAGAGAGCGATTGCGCGCACGCTCCGTTGTCGCAGCGAAGTCGCCTTGGCGATCGAAAGGATTGGACAGGGATGGCGATAGGCGAAGGAGCGAGAGGGGGAGAGGGGGAGAGCAGGAGGTTCCAGTCGAGGCGTATTAGAATGTAGAATTCCCAGACGCAGCGCACACACACACACAAGCGCGCGCGCCTGCTGCGAAAAAGCATTTTTTGCACAAAAGGTCCGCATTTTTTATATTCTCGATCTCTTTCCCTCTCTCTCTCTCTCTCTCTCTCTCTCTCTCTCTCTCGATCCAATGCTAGTGCCTAACTTTTGTGCATAGAGCAAGACGGCTGCGTCGCAGCGCTGCCGCCGGCTGACTAATAGCCCACTAATAATTCTAAATAATAGAGAAAGCTTAGAAGAAGCACGCCTCTCAAAGAAGAGTTCCTTCGAAAAACCCACAAAAAAGGAAAACCCCATGGCCAAATGTTTCAACAGTGGAGAAAAAGAGCTTGGCATTGTGTACACTTGGCGAAATCCTCTGCCGCCTTCGTTTTTTATTCGTTGCTGCACATTGTGTCGAGCGATCTTGGCCGTGTGTGAGTGCTCCACCCGTAGTGCTTACGAACCTTCAAGGCCAAAGACTACGCTTGTTGTTGCTGCCGCCTCTGTGGCTGTATTATTATTAAATTTTGTTTGGCGCATTTCGCCAGCCATCTCCCTCGCGCCCACACTCCCTTTCGCCGGCCGTCTCGCTCTGGCTCTCCAAAATAGTTCTAGAAAAAGTCGAAAAAAGTCGCTGCAGCCGTTTTTTGGCTCTCCCGAAAATGAGTCTGTGGCTGTGTGTGTGCGAGTTTAAATAGAAGCAATTATTTGGCTGACTGCGCTGTATAGCTAATAAAAAACGAAGGCACAAAAGCCAAAAGAGCAGCGGCGAACGCGATTAGATAGAGCAGTGGCAGTCGCAGCCGCAGCCGCAGCCGCAGCCGCAGCCGCAGCCAGAGTGTGAGTATAGTAGTTTGTTCAGTTGGAAACTAAATTGTATAATGCGAGTGGCGAAAATAGAAGTGTGTGTGCCGGTGTGCGTGTGCCGATCAGATTGCCTGCCTGTCTCCTGCACCACCCTCGCAAACTTGTTTGCCGCCCCTCGCTCGGCCCCCGCGCTTTCTCTCGCCGTTGTGTGTTAGCTTATTTCTTCTGGATTTCGCCTTGCTTTTTGCCCCTATCGTTGTCGCCAAGTGTGCGTGCGTGTGTGTGTGTGTGTGTGTGTGTGTGTGTGTGTGTGTGTGCGGTTTCTATTTTCAAGGTTACTCGCCTCAGTTGTGTGTGTGTGTGTTGTGTGTGCCTAGCCGTGCATACATATGTAGTCGCCTTTCCCACGAAAGTGCGAGTGCGAGAGGGATGCCGCGCGACAAGTTGGTCTGCGACAGCTTACAAAGCATTAAACAAGGTCAGTCCACATCCACTTGTCCCCCCTTTCCCCTCCTCCGCCACTCCCTCCCATTTCCCGTTTCCACTCTCCACTTTCCACTTGTTGCCGGCTAGACGCTGTGGCGCCCACATCACATTTCCACATGGCAAATCGCACACACTGCAAACACCTTCCCCTTCTGCCCCACTTGTGCCCCCATTCCACTTTCCAAGCACCGAATGCCGGCCAAATGTAAAATCTAACGGCCAACACACACACACGCAGAGAGCCGAGAGTAGTGAAAGCGAAAGTTCTGTGTAAAAACTAGCAGAGAGAGAGAGCGAGAGAGTGGGTGGGTGTTTAGCTAGGAGAGCTTTACAACGCTGCACTGCACGGGGTGGACCGGTGTGTGTGTGGCTAGACAAATGCTAGACGCAAACGGTAACGGGCCTCGCCGCCCAGCACCACCCACCGCCGGCATAACGAGGCATTTCCATCTGCATCTGCATTGCCCCCCCCACACACACACACACCCACACTTGCGCTGCGGGGAACCGAACTTGTGGGGCAGCTGATTAATGCGTGTTAATTAGCCCATTAGGCTAATTGTGAGCAATTAGAGGAGGAGAGAGGCGGGGCCGAAGCATTTGCATACGTATGTGAATAGAAGTAGAGCAGTTAGCACCCAGCGAGGAGGAGGAGAGCGGGAGGGAGAGCGCGCTGGCCATTCAAAACAAAAGCAAAACCCAATTCTTCAACTCGTAAACTGAGTCCAAGTTCAAGGTCTCGTTCAATCGCCTCTGCTGAAGCCGCTGCCGCTGCCTCCGCCGCTGCCGCTGCCGGCGTCGCTGCCTAGCTAGTTGCGCATAATAGCGAGAGTGCGAGAGAGAGGGTGAGCCCATTAGAAAGCTCGCCATTTTTGCACTGGTGCTGAGGCGCGCGGACAAACACTCTCAAACAGAAACGGCGCACTCTCTTCCTCTCCCCGCGCCCCTTCCTGGCTGCCGGGCGGGGGAAGAGGATCGCAGCAGACAGCGAAGAAGCAGCAGCAGAGCCGGTCCCCGCCCCTCCTCTTTCCTGTCTGGAAAGGCATGCCCGTGCCCATGCCTATTCCATGCCGCAGATCTAAAAAAATCCAAGAGCCTGACCACTCTGTCTACGTTCCAGGTTCTTGTTCTTCCTCCTCCTCCGGGCTTTGGCTGCCTGCGCCGCCTTTTCATTGCTTTTGTTTTGTTTTGGCTCTGCCGTGCCGTGCCAACTCCCCCTGCCCCTTCCAGCAGCATTCCCGCTGACAAAGTTGATTTCTATTGTTAGTGCGCTGCGACTGCGCCGTCAGCTTCGTCGTCGCCCTGCCTCTCCCTCTCCCTCTTCCGCTCACTGTGACTCGTCGCCGCCTCTCTTGCGCTTAGTTGTTTTGCATTTTTGCTAATTTGACCTTCACCTTAACCTAGTCATCGGTTGTCGGACATTCGGTCGTTTACCCCGCACAAATTCGCAAATTCGCCAGCCAAAGTCGAAAAAGCTTCAAATAAATAATGCAAAAATAACGCGAGAGAGTGGGAGAGCCAGAGCATGTGAGTGCCGGAGCCAGAGACTGAGTGGGCGAACCAGAGTGTCGCGGAGAGGGGATCTGCAATAGTGCTAGACAGAGAGCAATGCAGCCTCCTCCTCCTCGCCCCCCCGCACAGCTAGCCAGCGAATTTACAGTTTCGGCTTCCCACTGGAAGTTACCCAAAGAGCACCTCTCTCTCTCACTCACTCAACTATTTCTATCCTCCGCTAGTTTCTATTTGAGCGCTTTTGTGGGCGCTCTCTCCCTAGCTCTCTAGTGGAAAAACCACTATAGTGGGGATGCACGACTGGGAGATACCTGTTAATCAGCGAGATCAGTTTGCCTTCTATAAACCACAGTGTGTGTACAGATGTTTGCCTTAAACTAAGGATCTATGCATGAAGTCTTCAAGTATCAAGATGAATTTATTCCAAAGACTGTGTATATATCGCCCTGCCAAACGTGACATCCGAATCAGTCCAGCATACCCCTTCCCCTCCTAGAGCAATGGGTAGCGCTAGGCCATGTAAGTTTCGAAATGCTGCTCTTTGAGTCGAATCAAATGGAAAGACCGCGAGTGCGCATGGGAAGGCGAATAGTTTTGCGCTAGATCGCGGCGTTCATTTTCCAGCGTCGGTTAGTTTCGTTTAGTTCGCAGATCGCAGTGGAGCCTCGTGCCATCCCTCCACGGATTTTGGAGTTGTTACATCTATTTTTTTGTGTGTTGTGCTCCGTGGTAGAGAAAAGTCAAAGGGAAGGGGAAGTGAGCCGAGTGATTGCGATTTTTGTGCGCGCTGTGATATTTGCCCCCGTCATTGGGGTCTTTGAACTGCGCCATGCGTTCGGCACCGCCGCACCCCCGCCCCACCCGCGCTGCCGCCCACAGAGCAACCGAAAGCGGTATCGCCTCGTTTTGGGCTTCGTGCAACTCCAAAAGTGTGACGGCGTCTGTGGCCATTATCGCGAGGAGCGTTTCGCGTTTCGCGTTGCCCGATAAGTGCAGTAAACCCACCCCCATAGCCCCCGCTCGCCCGCGAGGGGCAATCAGTTATTGGCCCGCCGCCGCTCTAATGAACGTTGAACTGCAAATTGCAAAAGCGTACGAAAATAACAAACAAACGCGAAACTCGCTCTCTCTAGCGGGACATCCGCGTCGCTCGCACCAACACACAGGCATGCGTAATAATAAGTGTAATAAATGGGTGCATTCACCTCGGCACTGGAACGGGCACATCTCTATCTGGATCTGGTGACTGTCTAGCGGGAGATCACTGTAAGTACAGCCTGTGACTATGGCTAACTGCGCCATTTCTGCTGCCTTTCCAAAATTGGAAATTTGCATTTCTGCCCCCCCATCTCTGTCCCTCTCTGTCCTTGGCCCTCTCTCTCCCGCATTGCCCTCTCCCGTTTACCAAAAAACTGTGAAAACATGGGAACGACTGGAAGTTGAGTTGGCAGAATTACTGCAACGTAACTGCTTTTGTTATATCGTTTTTTATCGAATAGGAATAGGGGTCTTCTAAGTTGCCAGCGCAGCAAATAAAATTCGCAAAAACTCAAGTGCACAGTGTTGTTTTTTATATTTCTTGCAAATCGCGCACTAATAATGTAAAAGGAAGCACACGCCGAAGGAGAGTGGGAAAAAACGGCGAATAAAATGCAATACAACAGCCTATCGGAAAGGAGGAAGAGCGGGGGCCAAGCGAAAGTCGGCTCCCCTTCCCCCGCCCTCCCCCTCTCCGCCAGGCACACAATTTAATTCGCATTACATGGGGATTTAGCTTGTTTGCCTTTTCCATTCCATTTCCATTGCCATTTCCATTTCCATTTCCATCGCACATACATATTGATATGGCGATGCGTTTACATAGCAGGCCTTTGTGTGTGCGAATGCATGTGTGCGCACACATGTATGTGCGTGGCCAGCTCATTAATTTTATAGACCATTTTGCGCAATGTGGCACACATGCACACATACGCACACTCGCGATCAATTGACACACATGCACACATAGGCGCGCTGCAATGTATTAGCGTTTCTCATCAAAAAGCTGCTCGCTGCTCTCTGCTCTCGGCTAGCGTCGCTGCCGACGTCACCGCCGCCGCCGCTGCGCCACGGAGGTTAAGAAACTTTTGGGGTTTAATAACATTGCACAAGGTTATTAGATAAAAAATGTGCTCGCCACAACTGCGCGAGAGCGAGCTAGGGCTCCCCGCTCTCTCCCCCTCTTCCCCTCTCCCCCTCGCCGACTCCCTCTTCCTGCTGCCATATTCCCATTTCCATGCTCACCCCCTCCCTTCCTGCCCCCCACACCACTCTCCCTTCACCATGCTCGACTCGGCTGGGATCGGCCGAGATCGGATGGCCTCGTGTGCGAGCTTCGCTTCCAGCGGGAAAAGCAGGGGTGCAGTGGGGCCTGCAAGGGGGTGCGACAGGGGCATTATTTTTAGGCCCTGCATACGGACAAAAAGCGCAAAAAAGCACACATGTGTGTGCTCCCCGAGTTTGTGTATTTTTCGGGACTGGCAAATTTCTTGGCCGTTGATCTTTGGCGTTCTCTCTGCTCGTTGCTTCTGTGGATACTGAATGTCAATGCATTGTTGGGCGCTGAGGGGCTGGGGGGGTTTCAATGCGCATCTGGCTCGCAGCGGGTACACACTTACTTCTTGTGCTTCCTACGCTGCTCTCTTTGCATTCTGCAGGGGGCAACCGATGGCCAGGGGGGAGAGGGGGCCTTCTAAGGGGTTAGGCCGGGCACCTTCACAGTCACGGCCATTGTCACTACCTATCACATTTACCGTTAAGCAGACCGTCTCGGGTTACCCGTGTCATAGCCCAGGCAAGGAAAAGTCCCAGCTACAACGGTTTATATAAGAAGACGACCCTGGGTGTCTCGCTGTCGCCCCGCCCCTGCCATGAAAGCTGAGAACCTCTTCAGTCAGTTCAGAAAAAGTGAAACAAGACAACAACGGAGTGCACAAGTGGAGAACACAGAGTTGTCAACGAAAGTGCAGGAAATAAGCGAAAAAATTAACCAGCTATCGGATCGGGTTGGCCGTGCAGCGAAGAAGGAGCCCCTTCCCATCCCTGCCCATCCCTACCCATCCCGTTGCAGACCCCACTCCCCGGGACGTCCTAGTGCCCGCAACTATGAACACGAACATGACACTCATGACCAACTGACTGACTGAGCCAGCAGGGCAGGAAGAAGAAGAGGCGCGAAGAGAGCGGCGGCAGAAGAAAGGGGAGTTCCAGTGCAGAATGCAGAAGAATTGCAGAGTCGCACACTCGGAAAACGAATGGTAGTCGATTTTAAACACAAATATTTCTCATTTCTCCCATGTAGACTATTTACGAGCCCGTAAAGTAGGTATTAGCTCCCTTTATCTCAGGATTTGGCTAGAAGAATTTAAGAAGATTTCCCAAATCTCAGGGCCGATTCTTCGCTGAGTGCAGTGCCTCCTGTGTCTGCTGTATCTCTGCCGGGGCAGAAATAGAAACGTCGCGAATGGAGCCGAGGCAAGTGGGAGAAGAAAGGAGACTGGAGAATCGCCGGGGCAGGGCGAAGACAGAAGGAGAAGACTGCAGAGTGGAGAACGGAGAACGGAGAACGGAGAACGGAGAAGAGTTATCGCCTAGCCTTTGTGCCAGTGCCATTTGTTTGTCTATCCGGCTTTTGGCCTTGGAGTAACCGTTTCCGAGAACTTGGGAACGCGCCCCGATGTGTGTATGTGTGTACGTGTGTACGTGTGTACGTGTGTCTTGTATCTGTATATCTATGTGTCTATAGCGATAACTATGCACTTCGCCTGTCTCCGTCTGTCTGTCCGTCTGCCTGTCTTTCTGTTGCGTCTTCGCTTTCGCTTTCGATTCTCCTGCGGCTGGGGCCGTGTCTTCTGTGTTTGTTTTGCAACTCCTTGCTCCTCACAGTTTGCGGCGGCCTTGAATGGCATCATCGTTGCGCCGCTGCTGGTAATCATGATCATGATGATGATCGTGATCCCCATTTGTTATTGCGCCTGTCCGTCGACGGATGCATGGGCTGCAGCATGGTGCAGCCAAACAAGTGCCCTGTGCTAGAACATGAGTCACGGGACAACAACTGAGGACTGGGCACTGGGCACTGGGCACTTGGCACTGGGAACTGGGCACTGGGAGCCGAACTCCCTCCCCGGAGCTCCGCCGCCGCTGCTGCCCTGTCCGCTTGTGTGCGCGATTCTCAATTGGCCGCCGCTTCCAGTTGATTCCAGTTGATTGGGCCCCAAGGCTAACGGAAGTGCTGCCTACTGCTAGTGCCCGGTCTGCCCTGGAGGTCTCTAATTGCCCTTTGATCGAGAGTGGCAGTAGAGAGGCATATATGTGTCAGGCAGGGACGGATGTCCTGCGACCCGACTGCCACGGTACTCCCGAAGTCGCGGAAACTGTAACTGAAACGGCGCTGCATTCGCCATCCGTGGCAGCAACAATTGCAGTGGAAGCAGGAGCAGGGGCAACAACAAGTTATGCCCCGTCAACCTTGAATGTCGGCCAGTCGCACACACAGATGGCTGGCACACACACACTAGTGCCAATGCCAACAGCCAACAGCACGCAGACAGCGTCTAGTCGGGCCACCGCTTTGGCTGGGCTCCTCCGTCGCCGCCGTCTCCTCGGCTGTTTTTCCTAGCATCCACAGCCACCACATTCGCATCCCGGCTCCACAGCACGTCCCACGTGTGTGCCCCACACCCCCTGCAACCCCCCCCCCCCCCCATCGCTTTCGTAGCCAGACTACGTCTCTAGTTTCTGTCGCTTTTTATGCTTTTTTCGCTCTTCCTTTTTGCTAGGCACGCTTCGTTGGCTGCCTGCAATTTTCATTCAGTTTTTCTCTCGTCGCGCGACTTTCCCACCCCGCCACGCCCCCACCGCGCCCTCGCCCTCGCCCTCGCCCTCGCCCTCGCCGTTGCAGGAATGCAGAAAAATGTGTTAGTGGAGTAGTTGCCATTACGTCACCTTGCCGGGTGCCTGTGTGTATCTGTGTGCACGTGTCCGTGTGCGTGTGCGTGTGAGTGTGTGGGTACCGCTCTTTGTGGTGGCTCGCAGATGGGGAATGCTTGATAATGGCAATGGTGTGGGGCTGCGGATGGCCCGGGGATGGGGATAGAGATGGAGTGTTGTTGTCGTTTGAGTGACTCGTCTGGGTCTCGGTCTCGGTCGCCCTAACAACTAACACAGCGGGGTAAAAAAACGATGGGGGTGGTGGTGGTGGTGGTGGGGATGGGCGAGATAAAAGCGCTGGAGGTCCCCGGGCGCAGCGCTCCAGTGCGTGCCTGTCTGGCCAGTGGGGCCCCGTTGTTGTTGCCCCAATTCCAGAGTCGCCTGCTGGCGCCCCACCGCGAAAGCGAAAGTTGCAGCGGGACCTCACGTGACTTACCTGTCGAAGGGCTAATCCTGAGGGTTCCTGGCGCCGATTGAATCAGCAGACCAAGCCTGAGAGTGGGTTGCGGCAGGGAGGGCTACCACATGTACAACGAGCAACATTAACAGAACAAAAAAAACGAAACGAACAACAACATGGGTGTGGAGGGGCAAGCTGTTGCCGGACGCGGATGCGGATGCGGATGCGAATGCGAATGCGTTTGCGGATATTATAATGCTGTGAACTTGCGAATTCAGCGCGTCTTGCACTTTGCGCGAACGATCTACGCCTCTCAATGTGCAGTTTGCAGTTTGCAGTTTGCAGTTTGCAGCTTGCAGCTTGCAGCTCGCAGCTTGCAGTCGGCAGTTCGCAGGTCACAAGCTGGCGATGAGCTGCCACACGACGTTTGCTCGGTGCGACGCTGAACAGCAAACTGCAGTCTGGCTTTCGATCTTGCCCGAACCCTGCCGCGCAACTGGCCTTCGTGCGCGAGCCGAGTGCAGATCCTCAGCCGCCCTGCCAGCGCCTTTGCCTTGGCCGTGAGCTGCGCGCAGCGTCGCACTCCGATGCCGATACCCCATGCCGATCCCGATCCCGATTCCGATTCCGACTGAGTGCAGCCGACGAGGCGAAGAATGGCGGAGAAGACGAGCAATGCAGCGGAGAATTGGGGAACTGGGGAACTGGGCAGGGGACGTAGGAGGGGTGGAAAGGGGCAGCAAGAGGCTACTGTGCGGGCCCTGCTTCCTGCAGTGCATTTGTATCTGTATCTTCTGTCTTTGTATGCAGATGCACCGAAAATTTTCGAAGACTGCCAGGAGGGGGGGGGGGGGCTGACTCTTCTGACTCTCCAGAGGCTCCATCAGAGTGCTAATGAGGGGCAGCCAAGGAGGGCAGCTGCATCGCATGAGTCAAGTGTCCTTCTCGGGCAGCCGAGTCAAATTTCGGTGTGTATCTGCGGGGATCTCTCCCCCGAGAAAGGATTCTTCTGGGGCCTGGGAGAGCAGTTGGTGACCCTTACCTGGCGGCTGTCTTGGTGACCTCGGTCCTCAGTCAGACGGCGCATCCTGGCCCATGGCGGCGCTCCATTTGAGTGGGCACACTGAGTGATCACTGGACAACTTTTTGGGGCTGGCTTTCTGGCGCTTTCTTGCGCTTTCTTCCGAATTCTTCCGCTTTCTTCCGCTGTCTTCCTGGTTCTATATCAGATGCTTTGGATGCAAATCGCGCGCGAATCGCGCACGGGATGTTTCTTTTTCTCTTTGGCACTTGGGTGCCTTGTCTTTCGGGTCTTTCGGGGCTTTCTGGGCTCTCTGGGGGTCTCTGGGGGTCTTTGGGCCTGGGCCTATGGGTGCACTTGATGGAAACACACACAAAAAAATAGAAAGGACTGTCCAGATCCTCGTGTGCGGATGCTATCTTTGTGGGCTAATGCTCTTCAATTCGAGTTCAAATTTAGAAATGGAAATTGAAATTGTGCGTTTAGGCTGAACTAACTTTAGTAACTGAACCGATCGAATTAAAAAGCTCAACTGAGTTCCGAAAAAATGCAGTTAAATGTGTTGGGCTTGTGCCGCTGCCCTCTGCCGGTGTGCGTGTGTGTGCGTCGGTGTGAGTCGCCGTGCCAGTGTGTTGGTGAGTGTGTTTGAGAGTGTGCCCGTGTGTGCCCGTGTGTGCCCCTGTGCGCCCCTGTGTGTGCCCGTGTGTGTGCCTGCCCAATTGAATCAGAGAATTCCCCGGGAGCGTGTGTGCGTGTGTGTATACTTAATGCCGCCTGTATGTTTCACTCGCTTTTTGCTTTTTGCATTTTGCCTTCTACTTTTTGTACGTTTTTCGCCTTCTGCTCGCCTTTTTTGTTATATACTTCTCGTGTGCGGCTGTGTGTGCGCGCTTCTTTCGCTTTTTTGGAGTGCAGCGACGTCGGCAGCGCCGATCTGCGATCCGCGAACCGATCGCTGCAGTTACAGCGCAGCTGCAGCGCAGTCGGCGGCCTGAATTTCTGCGCATGCGACGGCAGCGAAGCCGAAAAACGACCGAAAATTGCGTTTTTCGGCGGTTCTGTATGTGTTGAGTATTACGTTGTCTCTTTTTTCCTCGTTTTTATTCATTTTTTGCACCTTTTTTTGTGCCTATTTGCATTCGTATTTACGTCTTTTCTGGTATTGCCCATTTAGAAGTTTTGTTTATTCATTGTCACCGACAGGCCGACCAGAAATTCGGGGGAAGTGAAACGCAAAGTGTCGTCGCCGAGCGAATCAACGAGCGCCGCCCACACACACCAATACAAATGCTGCTGGGCTGCTGTAGATGGGCAGCTGGAGAAAGGGGTGGGGGAGGGGGAAAGGGAAAGGGAAGCGGCAACTTTCGCTGCGCGCCCTATGTAACTGCGAAAGCCAGAAAGATACAACACGCACACAAAGCCGCGATCGCAGCGTTTATCAACTCAGCTCAACGCAGCTCGGGGAGAAAACAACGACGTCGTGCATCTTCGGCTCGAAACCCCCATCTCTTCGGAGGTTCCAATTGAAAGTGTAGCCCACATTTCGAGCCCCATCCCCAAGTGCCAAAGCCAAACCCAAATCCAAAGTCAGAGACTGTTTCAAGAGTCGGCCTGTTTTCGCATTTGTTTTCAGGCCCTTCTGGAGTTGCAGTTTCTGCTGATGTTGCCGAAGACTTGTTTAATATTTTGGTTACCATTACCGCATTTTGTTACATGGCTCCCCTGTTTGCCATAACCCAGATTCCCTGGCCCGTCTTCCATTTCCCTTCCGCCCTTCCGCCCTTCCGCCCTTCGACCCTTCTGGCACGCACCGAAGACCGCAGAGCGAAGACTGCGGCGCGAAGATTTGCTGGCCCTGAGGAGAAACCGAGCGAGTGAGACCGAGAAACTTGTTGCCACTTGCATCTTGTTTGCCCATTTTTTGTGTTTCAGTTCATTGTTTTGCTGCGTTTTTATTTTACTGCTGCATCCTCATGTTGTTGTCGCACTGTGGCTTTTTTGTTGGGTTTTTAAGGTTTTTTTTTGGTTTAAATTTATTTTTTTTAGATTCATGCGTGGCGATTTTGATTTTTTAATTCTGCTGGTCTCGCACTTGGGCTAGCATTTTTCAAGAATTTTTTTAATTTTGTTTTCTGTCTGCGGTGACCTCTTGCCGATTCATACACGTATTTACGTACTAAATCTATATGTATCTATAATGTCTTTACTGCGACTGCGAGCGGCAGTTCGGTTTATGACTGTTTCAAGATCACCGCAAATGTCACCGAGTCACAGATTAGCCGGAAAAGGGAGGGTTGCGCGCGGCCAGGGATCACTGTACCCCCAAGTTCTGCGCCCTTGTTGGTAGTTGGATTTGGATCTGGGTTCGGGCATGGGAATGGGGATTGGGAGTGGGATTGGGATTGGGATTGGGATTGGGCTGAGTTCGGGTGCTTGGCAATTACAACCGGCATTAACCTCTAGGTGCTGCAGGCGGGGACCTCGACAACAACCTCTCGGCGTAGACGTCGGCGTCGAAGGCGGCAGTTAGCAGGCAAAACAGCACACAGAAAACTGAAGCTGAAAACAGAGCAAAGCGACTTCGACTGCGACTGCCACTGCGAAGGCGAAGCGATCGCATTGAACTTGTCGCCGTTTGTTCTAATTGGCACTGCAGTGGGTTAGTCACCCAGTCTCTACGCTCACGCACTCGTCATCCCGCTCGCTGTCTCTATCTCTCTCTGCAGGTCTCCCTCTCTCTGTCTGCAGTATCTCGAGCCTCGAGCGTATACGTAATATGCGAGGAGGTCAGCGACGGAAACGCGTTAGAGATCGGTTCGGTTCGCCCTGGAACACCCAGTGTTTACAAGGGGAAAGCTTTGCCCGAGTTCAACGAACGCCACTCGGTCGATCCAGTGCCATTTCAGAATACGAAATACGAAATACGGAATGCGAGGCGGCGACGAGTGAGGAATGTTCGATCGGAGCGCGCGAGAGAAATGCAAATAATCTAAATAATGGATGAAGGAAAGATCCCATTTCTATCCATGGGCATGAGAAACAGGGCATGCCAGCATGCTCAAGGCCAGGTCGAAATGTAAAATCAATGAAATTTGATTAATTTTCAACTTTTCGAAGGAAAATCCTTGCGAAAATCCTAGCCATATCGAGATAGTGAAGTAATTAATACAAAGGATACTACGTTGAAATGCGTTTAATTGAAACGGACCAGAGGATCGGAAAACCAAATGAAATATTAAGGAAAAGCCCTTAAGAAACTTATAGTTTACTAACCATATCTTAAATTTGCCAATATATTGATAAATATTTGGTAAAACAAAGCTTTACAAAACTAATCAAATTTTCTCTGCACATAAAATGTGAATTTCACAGAACTGGAGGATCTAAACATATTGAATCAAAAACCTAGTAATCCACTAATCTTAAACCTTGAATGTATTACTATGATACTATGCAAACGCAGAAATGTAAGCATTAAAAGAATCATATCGTTTAAAAGAAAATCTATATAAAATCAAATCAATCTGTTTTAAAACATATCAATTTCTAGTTTGACTTTGTAAATTATAATAATATCAACTATTTGGTTCGGTTTTCAATGTATGTCTTGGGAATTTGATAGAGTTAGAAGATCCTATGCATACAGAGAAGACTCTGAATTGGAAGAACGCTGAAAAAGTCTTCATTAGTTTGTGAGCTTGTAAATCTTGAGTTACAGAATCTAATAACAGCTATTTCCAACCCTAAATGGTTATAACAGAAACGAAACCATAGTATATAGATGAAGATTGTGTCGGGAACAAACTAAATTAATAATGTAAATATAATTTTATATCTTGTTTAACCACTGGAATTGAATGTGCACAGAGAATCCTCCGCAGAGGATTACGAGAGCTTTAAATGCTTTCTTTCGAAAGGTAATGTACAGCAACACTCAATATAATCGCAGTAATAAAAAGATTGGATTGAGGAAAAATGTATTGATAAATAAAATGCGTTATTTAAAACTATGCGAATAGAAGAAAATCCCGATTGAAAGATCAGTGAAAAGTACCTTAAGATGAGAAAAGCTTAATGAACATATTATGGGAATGCCACATAATGAAAGCGAGGACGAGGAGTTTGGCTAACTATACCCAAAAGGTTGTTTAACAACACACTCAGAACGTCGGAGTATCATCGTGGAGTATCATATCATAGCCCCAAAAACATGCCAACACTTACATGTCTGTGGTCGAGCGATCCTCTGACTGCGGCAGGAGCATCGCCTTCGCTTCCGGCGATCCGGAACTCTGGGGCTCTGGGAGCACTCTCACTTTCACTGGGACAGAGTTTGTCAGGGTTTCTGGTCTCTGGTTGCGGTTGCTCGCTTCTCAATTCGCTTGCCTCATCTGATTGTACTTAAGCTATACTTCGATTCTTAACGCTTTGCAATTCGTTCTCGGATCGGCTGCTTTATCACTGTGTGGCCTTGTGTGTTCCTACTACCTTTTCACTTTGCCTCGGGTATTCTAGATGCGATTTATTGCACAGCTTGCCATCTCTGCGGTTCACCAAAACAAAAATGAAAACAATCAACAATCGGCGCGATGTACAAACGGCGGAAATTCCGAAAATCCCCGGGATTAACTAGCACTTGCAACAAATACAAAAAAAGAACTACAGAACTACAGAACTACAGTTCGTTTATCTTTGAGTGTCTTTCTGATTTCTGATTGCGAATTTGGAGTTTGCAGCTTTTGGGGTTTTTGAGTTGTGAGTTTTCAGATCCCGATTCCGTTGGTGGCTGATTTTTGGGTTTTTTGGTTTCGCGTCGCAGCACGCGCACGTAACGAGCAACAAACAGCAACTAACGTTATTTTTGAAAACCCAACTCGATTGAAGTCCAAGTAGCAAGCGCCGGCAGCGACGTCGGCGGCGGCAGAGGCAGCGGGCAGCAGGCAGCAGGACCAAGCCGCCAGGAGCGGCCGAAGCCAGCCGAAGGACGCCCGAAGTCGCTGCAGGACGAAAGAGTGGAAGGATGCGGCGGCAGCGGTGGCAGCGGTGGCAGCGAAGCCGACGGAGCTTTGTTTTGGTGCCCGAGTTGTGATGATGATGCTGGCTGGCTGGCTGGCTGGCAGGCTGGCTGGCTGGCTGGGCCGTAGTATAGCTGCGCGACCGTGGAATAGAAAGTTTAGCACACAATTGAAGTCATTACAGGAGCAGATACACCAGCACACCCACGCACACACACAGACGCACTGGGAGAGAGCGAGGGATTAGCGATTGGCAAGGCAAGGATTCCAATTAGATAGCCCTGAATGCTGTGCTACGCTTTGCACGCCGACCGGCCGCTGCCTGCACTCTCTGGCCGCCAGCGGCTGCTGCACCGGACCATGGGATTCTGGGACTGTCCGGCGACCCGCTCCCCCCTCACCACCCCCCTCCGCCCCCCTCAGCTGGCTCTGCCGCAGCGCTGCCATAAAAATCACCCGCCAAACAACGTACTAAACACTCATTACTCATTTCGTTGGCTTGCCACCGCACACCCCCCCCCCCCCCCCCCCCAGGCACCGCCCCCCGGTGGGGGCAGCAACAACTATTCACACACACACAGCCAGCGAGAGACACACGCACACACAGACGCACACGCGGATAGAACGAAGTTTGCTCTTTTTTTCTGCGTGTGGCGTTAAAAAAAAGGATGCGACTGCGACGCCGGCAGAGGCAGCGACTGCGCAGCCCGCGTGGGCAGAGCCTGGGAAAAAGGAAAATCAGAAACAAAACAAAAATGCGAAAAACGAACGAAAAATGCTTAAAACCAAAAGCGGCAGGCAGCGCAGCACGCGGAGAGCAGCTGAAACAAAAAGCAGAAAAAAACGAAAAAATCAAGCGGGAGGAAAAGGAAAATGGTAAGAGGAGAAGCAGCGGCGGCGGCGGCGGCAGCGGCGGCAGGAAAAAAGAGTCAGCGTGTGTGTGTGGCGGTGGAAAAAATCCATCCGCAACCAACCCCACTGCATGCTGCGCCCACCCCCCGCCGCCGCCCCCTCGCCGGCACACAAACACAAACACAGCGAACAGAACACACAGCACACACACAAACAACCCCCGTGCGATGCCGGCAGCAGTGGGAAATTTAAAAAACGCGTTTACACGACGACACGAGAGCGGAGCGCGCGCAAAAAAACGCCAGCGAACAGGACGAAACGACGAAGCGACAAAATAAAAAATATAAAAATTTGTAAAGCACGAAAATAAAAAGGACTCTCGCACACACACACACACACACGCGTGCATGAAGGAGAACTACGAGCGCTACTACGCCCACCGCCTGCCGCCCACCGCCCACCGCCGTCGAAAGGGGAAATCGACGCACAAAAATAACCAAGCGAATAAAAAAGGATGCCCTGCGTGTGTGTGTGTGGGTGGGTGAGCTGAAGAGCGTGACTGCGTGCGTGTGTGAGGAGAGCCGTTTTTAAATTTTAATTTGTTATCTTTCTGCTCTCTCCCACTCAGGCCTTTCTAGCCAGCCATCTCGCTTGCTCTGGTGGTCGCCGAACGCCCCCTCCCCGAGAAAGTATGCAATGTTTTTGGCAGATAAACGGAAGAGCGAGAGTGAGAGCGGGAGGGAGAGGAAGACAGAGGGGGAGAGAGCAGAGAGAAAGTATCTTTAGGATCGCCGATCTGGCAGATCCGTTTACCTTCTTGTTGTCCTCGAAAGGCGGCCAGAAGGGGAATGCGAGTGGGAATGTCGAGACACAAACATAAACGGCAACTAAAAAGAGAGACGGCGAGAGCGAAGGACACGCGACTAGGCAGCCACGACGTCTTAACGGTTACTAACTGCCCAAGACGCTGGCGATTTCGGCTGGAACCGAATGCTGGCCGGGCTGAAACCGAACTGAGCCAGCCTCACTTCCCATTTCCCAGTCAGTCTGAGTTTTGGCGTGATTCGGAGCAAAAATAAAGTCAGCCGGTAAAAGTCGACGACGACGACGTCGAAGATGCTGCCGCAGGAGGTCAAAGTTGAGCCGGGCAGCACTTGAATCACTCGGCCAGCCATCATCCTGTTGCTCGGAATGACCCCCTTCCCTGCCCCCTCCTGCTGCCAACGGAAGAATCCTAGAAGGTGAGGTAAGCCCGGCGAACTACGCACATACAAATGAGCGTAATAAAATCAAATGCTGATAGTGTGTAGTTGGACGCATTACCCATAAGCCGCCCCCTCTAAGCACACACACACAAGTGCGAGGCGCACAAGAACACTAACACACACACACACACACACACACACACAGGCAGCGGCCAGTCGGAGAAGAAGAAGCAGCAGCAGCAGCAGAAGCGAGCAGCAGAGCAAATCTACTACACGCAATCTTCATTTTCAACGCCATCAAAGCCATTCCAATCATCATTATCGTCGCCATAATCATCAAGTAAAGTACCCACCAGTAGCGCCTCGACGCAGGACGCACCCCTCCTGCCTCCTGCCAGGACAGGCCCGGTGGGGGAGGGGCGCTGCTTTCCCCCCAAGAAGTATGCTATGAGATTCTCTTTTTCGACAGAGCTCTTAGACGAAAAGCAAACGACGACGACGACGATGGCAATGGCAATGGGATGCCAACAAGTGCGCCCGAAGTATTCTTTTTTCTTTCCTTGCTCTCCATCTTTTGGCTCCTTTTTCGGGGTAAAAGAGAGAGCGAAAGCGGGAGCGAGAGAGAGCAAGGGAAGCTGGATAAGGATAAGGATGTGAATGTTGACGTCTTCGTTGTAGTTTCGCGTAGTTCCTTCTGAATGGGCAGTGGGTGTGTGTGTGGCTGTGGACGGCCTCACATTCGGGTTAGGAAAGTGGAAAGTATACGGGGAGGGAGAGGGGGAAAAGAAAGCATCTAGGCAGCCGGCAAATGCGACAAATTATTTAAGCTGCATGTGGCGCGCGCCAAGCTCTGCTCCTGCACTCAAAACAAAGTAGCTCCACTAAAACAAAGCTGACTTGTGCCGGAAGTATAAGTATATGTTTGTTCTCCTATTCCTCAATTATTATTATTATTAAATTGTTGCATTTTGATCATTAAAAACTGTAAATATTATTTATTATACAATTTTGAACACAAAAATGTACATTTTTAAGGATTAATGGACTATAAATGGCTTTAATCATATGGCCCACAAATATATCTTTGAACTTTACAATGGTAAAGGGATGCAATAGTCCTTAAACCTATTCATAAACCATATGCTAGGCCAATATTGGTCCATTGTTCCTTAAATGAAGATCAAAGAACCAGGGTCAATGGCTATTTTTCCAACTGTACGATAAAAACCTCCCATAAAATGTTAATATTATATCCTCTCAATTAATTAGATAAGGTTTTCTGGACCTAAGAAGTTATTAAGTAGTACCTACCCTTTCAAACACGCAAAATCTGAAAATCCGTGACAACACAGACCGATTTTGTACTGTGCCCTTGTAGCTGCATTAAAATCTTAGAAGGCGGGCTCCCCGTTTATCGGCATGCAGCCACGCACACACTTACTCACGGATACGAAGATAGAAGATAGACTTACGGCTAGAGCTTCTGGCGGTTGTCGTTGTTTTCTCGGTTGTTTGGTTGTTTGGCTGCTTGCTGCATGCAGTACAATTTAGATTCTCGCGTTACGTACACAGGCGAACAGTGGGCTGTAGGTGCCTCGTTTTTGGGCTCGTCTCCTTCGCTTTCGGCCAAAGTTTCGGCATAATTTTCTAGACTTGCTTTAAATAACGCACAGACACACAGACACACAGGCACACGCACAGCAGCACACCCACAGGGGCACACACACATATGCAGATTATTTTTGAGTGGCAGGGAGGGGCAGTGGGTTTTCGGTTCGCAGTAATTAGCCAATAGGAATAGCTGGAGCTTGTGTGTGTCCCGTCAGGGTTGCGAGTGTGTGTGCGTGTGCGAGTATCTGTGAGCCATCCCTCACATGCACGTTTGTCATTTGGGCTTTGCCTATCGCATGCGAGCTTACTACAAGACAATTGCCCACCCTTTGGCCGTTCCATGGGGTCAGAGGTCTGTAGGGCTCGATCCCCCTGACCTCTTGAACCTGCTTATAGAGTTTTATGGTGCTCACCTGCGATCAGAGTCGGTTTTTTCATAGGCTGAAAGAAACAAAGCGAAAGGAACTGGGTTAGGTGGTTTTGCAAGGCTAAAGTGAAGGCAGGATATCTTTAATAATACCTATAAAATGATCTACTAACTCATCATTTCTTCTTTCGCTTTCAGCACTTGGAACTATTTAACTTTGCAGAGTTTTCTGCATTGGTAAGTTGCATCCAATTATTAATTATGTGCCCGACCGCAGAACTATGTGTATATGGTTAAGGCCTATATGTACAATTGTCAAAGAGCCAAAGAGTAAGCTTCAAGTGTCAGAAGCGAGCTGAAATTTGTTGCTCCACCTACTTTTTGGGGTCTTTGTTTTTGGTTTTTTACGCTCTGCTCTCTTTTCCTTTTGTTTTTGGTTAATATATTACGCATATGCGGTGGGGCAAAGGGCCGGGGCGGGGGCAAACACTAGACACCCCCAACACAAACACACTCTTACAGTCACCCCCCCACACACACACACACAGCGACAGGAAAAATATTAACCAAACAGAGCGAGTGGAGCGCGGCAGTTAAAAATATTTAAAAAATTTCAAGTGGGTGATAGAGGAGTGCCGAGTGGCAGGAGGAGGGGTTGGTGAAGGGGTGGGGGAGTGGGCTCCCAAAAAGCATGCGTGTGACAGCCGGGGTGGGGGTGAGGGTACCACCACTTTTGGTTAATTGCCAAAAACAACTACAAAACGACAGCGTAAAAAACGACGGCAAGTGGGGCGGCAGCGGAAAACCGAATGGGAAATACCCTCGAAGGGATCGGATCGTATCGGGGGTGCATGCATGTGCGCCGGAAAGTATGCAAAGAAAGTTGGCTAACCCCCGCCCCACCCGCTTCCCGGCGAACTGGAAAAAGTTGCGTTCGCTTTTGGTGGGGCTTATGTAAACGCGCCGCCTCTCGCTCGCACTTGCCCCCGCCCCTCCCGCGCCCGCTCCCGCGCCCATATGAACACATATGAATATGTAACCATATAGAACATTTTCCAACTGCCTACGCGTGCGAGTGAGTGTGCGAGCTGTGCCTGTGTGCGGTGCTCCCTTTTTATTATTTCGCGCGTCGCAGCCAAAAAAGGTACATAAATTGCAAATGTATTTGTGGAAAAGTGCGTTGTGGTGCGTGCAGATGAAGAGTACCCTTCCCCCTTCCTCCTCTCCTACACCACCCACCGCCCACTTTTGGCGGCGGCGCTGCGAAGCTTATTTTTTAATTTGTGCGTTTCCCCGCGACATCCTGCCCCCTCCCCCTCTTCCTCCGCCCTTCCACATCCCCCACTCGTTGCCAAATAATTTAACATTTTCCCTGCGAATAGGTTGGCTCAGTTGGCGAGGGAGTTTTCTTTAGAGGAGGCGGCATTATACTTCAAAGCACTAAAGATCGTTCGTCAAAAAATATAACTACCATTATAAGATGGACCGAAACCTGTGGCTGGTTTTTGTACCTAATTGTGGTTTATAAGTTTGTATTTGAATCTGGTAATATTAGAGTTTGGTATAAAATTGATAAAACAATTGATAGTTTTTAACCTAGAACATTTCTTAAGATGTACTGAGGATCGTATATGGCGAAATGCTTATCTTAGCATTGATAAGATACTTTCTAAGTTTGTATTTGAAATATTTTTTAAAAATAGTCTGCTACTATTAGAACTTCGTATAAAATTGATAATATAACTTAAATTTTTTAAACTATTCACAATCAGAATATTTTTTCTTGAGATGTGGTCGGACTTCGAAGCATCTAAGTATTGATATGTTATTTTGAAAGTGATTTTCCACTTCATTTGCCATTTTTATGGTCTGTTTTTTTTTTATTATATGGTTATTTATTAAGTGAGATCTGCTTTTATAGAGAGTGTATGGCAAGTTCGACTGCCTGGTTTCAACTTGGGGCCCAGGGCCTTCATCCTGCCTTCGACTGGTTCTATTTCCCTTTCTATGCTCGTGCTTGCTTTGACTCCGCTGTTTGTTTTAACTTGCGCCACTCCTTCACCCAACCCTACCCCTATCCCCATCCTCATCCCCATCCCCATACCAACTACATCCCCTTCGAGCACTTTCTTTTTTGGCAAAACTTTTTTGCTTTTCTGCTGGCATGTGCGTGCCCCATCCCCCAACCGCCAACCCCCAACCCCCAGCCGCCCACCTTCTTGGCTCTTTAGCATTCGCGCTAGTCTGTTAGTGACAGTCGACGGTCGCTGCTCACAAATGCAGCGACGACGACGTCGAAGCCGGCAGCAGCCAATTTAATTTTTCATATGTACACAAAGCAAGCCAAAAACAAAACCAAAAAAAGGAGCAAAAAATGAAGGAAAAGTTTTTCTAATTCGCATTTGTATTTAATTTGATGGAGCTCTCTGTCTTGCGCTCGGCCCGGCCACCCACTTTCACTGCCTCTGCCGCCGACCATACCTGCCACCCATCCCCCACCCCTTGGAAAACCCTGCCCCTTCCATTAGCTTCGCTGTTCGCCCTTTTTTAATGGGGTGCTTTATGACAAACTTTAAGCGCGCGCGACTCTAAACATTAAAATTGTACATGGGCCATGTGAGTGTGTGTGTGTGGGGGTGGGGGGAGGTTGGGGTGGAGGGGAGTGTGTGGGTGTGTGCGGTAAAGAAGCATAGATGAGGGGGCGGAGAGGGTGGGGGAAGGGAATGCGCGCACTTCTAACACCGCCCACTAATACCAACTGCCTAACTGGTGGAGCGACTTGCTCTCTCAGTCCTTGCGTGTGTGTGTGTGTGTGTGTGTGTGCGCGCATATGTAAAGTAACCCCCTCCCCCATTCGTACCCCACTAAGCCCCTGTGTTTTCCATGCGTGCGCGTGTCTGCGGAGTAATTTTTTAACTAATTTTCTATACAAATTTTTAGCATGTCGTTTGGGGCCCGCGCACACTTTTTACTTTCTTTCTGCATACATGGGTATATGTGTATGTGCGTGCGAGCGTGTGTTGGTCCTTCTAGCCCGCGTGTGTGTGTGAGCCTGCTCATTCGTTCATTTGGCGCTGTTGTGCGCAGTCTTAGTGCTCGCTTAGCGTAACCAAGAGCCCGAAAGGAGGGACTTTTGGCACTCCAAGACCACCTAACTGATTTTCGCCACTACATTGAGTCCTATCTGATTTTGGCCTGCCAGGGAGTGACGTTTTCCTAAGCCCTTCTCTGAGGATCTGATCTTCAAATGAAGTGGAAGTCGCAACATGTGTTCGCCAAGCCAAGTTCAGTACAGCGAGATATATCATCAATGTTTGTCTGGCAATTTTAGAATTTAGGTAAAGAATCCTAAACTATTTTGTTGGTTTATGATATAAGCCTAGGCAGATATTCTAAACTTTTCTTCAAAATGTGAATTATTTTTGGTTTTTTATTTTATTATATTCCAAAATAATACTCTATACTAAATTATCTAAATTGTCATGACTTCTCTTCAGTCAATTAGTCGAAATGTAAGACAGTGTCGTAAAGTCATTGGAACTTTAGAACCCATTAATTTCAATTAAGATCAAACGACTATATTATAGGGTATCATAGCGCGTCAAAACTGCAAGTATATATAAAAAAAGATTTTAAATATTCTAAGATTTGATCATGGTTGAGGAGATTAAAGGAAGTATTTTTCATTCTGATCTTGGGTAATACATAGATGACAGAATGGATGGATGGCAATTCGTGCCCTCTCTATACGCAGTACAACGCTTTTTTCGCCCTACTGTTGTTATGATGATTTGACAGGATGGCATTCATACTGACGCATGGACACGGCCGAAACTGAACCCAAAACCAGAACCAGAACAGGGCAGAAAGATGTTCGGTGTGGAAAGTGGGGAAAGTGGAAGTCATGGGGCGCTGGCAGTGATTTGCATTGTTTGTTAGCAATGTCAGCTGCCAGCAGATAGACCCGCCATATGTGTCTGTGTCCGTGGAGGGCCCTTGCCGGGGGACTGGAGGATTGGACGGCGACGCGTCGCTGTTAAATATTACATCAAAATAAAATTAACATTTCATTTGGCGGCCTTTTTTTGAACGCTTCATCGATAAATTTCGCAATGCTTGTGAGGGGGAGTGGTGAGTTGAGGGGATTTGCGATTTTCGCCATTCATTTTTTCCCTTTTCAGTTCGACTCTCTTCTATTTTTAATAAAAAATCATTACATAGGCAAATATAAATATTGCCGGACCGAACTGCCCCTCCCCGCGAGTGTGTGAGCTTGTATGTGTGCAGAAATGTTGCGGTAAAAAAAGTCGGGCATTATGTAGAAAAAGCCAGTGACGCCAAATATTTTTTGTCATTATTCATGGGGCTTTCATTTTTCACAAAAATGCATTTTAATTGTCACATAAAATAATTTCAGGCGCGGGGAAAGGGGCAGGATGTCCAGGACTCCGTCCCGGCAGGATGGATCCACGGGGTTATTGCCATGGCTGAGCCGATTCTAGTCGATAGCGCCGTGTTATTAGGTATCTGTAATCTGCATTAGGGTTAACTTTTCAGCCGCAGCCTGGTGCTGGTGCTGGTCTGCCTGCTGCCCTGCCCCTTATCAAATAATAAACTCTGCACCATTTCCCCCGACCATTTTCGGCATCCCCAGCGCAACTGATAGCCGAGTGGAAATCAAGCGAACAAAGTGTTCGCGGCAAAAAAGTTAATAATAAGTGGATGCAAAATTTTTATAAATACATTTTATTTAGTGCATCGCGACAGACGGACGACCCGAATGGGGGATGGAGTCACATCCTGGAAGCCCTATGCCCGCCACCTGGTAATTTCGCATTTTTTTGTGTTCCTTGTTTGCTTTGGAGCAGAAGCAAGGCATAATAATATATTTTAACTGATGTAGTATGTAGAATGGCGGGGGAAATGAAAAAAATTCAAGGTAATGGGGGGCTGGGGGTGGTTTCGGCTGCGTCGCCCGCTATTTTGCACAACATATCGCGCTCGTAAAAAATAATACAACTACATCCACAAACACGCGCGTTTACTACCCATTACAAGCACAGCGCGCAGAGCGGCGTCCCCCAAAGTCCACCATGCCAGGAAAAAAATCTAGAAGATACGCGGGGAGCAACTGGGGACCAACGCAATCCTTGAACGCATACGCGCAATTCTAAAAAAATTAATGTCGCTTTCGTAATTTGAACACGCAGAAACTGCCGCCTTCGGAGTCGCAGCCAAGTGTCGCGACTCGCAACTGTCTTTCCTGGCAGCAAATGGGATCGACAGGGCCAGGGCTCGAAGCAAGGGATACCCTGGAACACCATACTATTGCATTTGGGAACAAGGGTTGGTTTCTATCATTAATTAGGGTGTCCAAAAGTATGCATCAATTCATAAAGGGTCGCAGCCAGGTGATCTTAAAGGATTTGTGGCTGTAATCGAAGTATTGGTTAATTTAGTTTCTATCAATTACAATATTAGGTATCGAAATGTCCAAGATTTTATTGAGGACCAGGGGTCGCAGCAGGTGGTACCCTGGAATACCAATCGATGGTATTTGGAGGACAGATTTTATTTTAATAGGGTGTCCAAAAGCATGTACCAAAAGAATCTTATTTATAGACCTATTTATAGGTACGAAAAATACCATAGTATACTTCTAAGCACCTGTATTAAGAATTGCCAGTCATTAGTGGATTGAAAGGATTTGAGCGTAATCCAAGATTTTAATTACAATATTGGGTATGTAAATCTCCGAGATTTTACGGAGGAATATCCCTCAAGTAATCAAACTTCATGGAGTATCTCGCTGTTGCGGAAAAAATAAGTAAATGGGGGTTTAGCAGCAGCGACTGCGGCAGCAGCAGACTCACTTAAAAATTCGAATGTTATAGAAAAGTGAGCAAAGCAGGATGGCAAGAAAGTGCGGGCGCAGCTCAGGGGGGATACACAAAGCAGAGCCGGAAAAAAACGAACTCAAATTACATAAAATGAAAAGTTCTCGTTACGCGGCGCATTTATTGTGCCCCTCGAACGCCCCCCTCCAGCACCGCCCCTGCCTTCTAATGCTCATCTCTTTCTAACTCGGCAGCGCCGTCGGAGCTTTTCGGAAACCCGCTTTCCGCCGCCCGCCCCCCGCCGCCCCTGCAGCTGATTACTACTTTTATTGCTAGCAAATATCTGAACTTCTTCTGCTCGGCAAGGTGAGTCTGTGTGTGTGTGTGCCGGTCTCTCTCTTCCTGTGTGTGTGTGTGTGTGTGCGAGCTTAGCTTTTTAGGCGAATGTAAAGGGGGAAAGTCTGCGGGGGAGTACTCTTGTAACTTGCGCGGAAACAAGGTTTTTATTTCACCATTTCTTTCTTTACTTTTCACTTCGTTTGAAAACCCCTTGCCCCTTGCCCCTTGCCTTTCCGCGGCAATTTCGCTTTAGATTTTACTGCGCGAAATTCTTTTTTCAAGGCAAGCCACCCCCTGCATGTGTGCCTGTGTGAGTGCGAGTGTGCATGTGTGTGTGTGTGTGCGTACAAGTGTAAGGAGCGGTGTCGCTGTAGTTGTGTATTATATTTTATTTTTTCAATTTTTGACGTCGACGTCGCAGCCGTTGCAGTCGCTAGTTAGCAGCGCCTCCCCCTCGCCCTGCCGCCTTCATCTTCGTTTGCGGGTTCCGATTTTTCGTTTTTTAACTACGTGTTCGTAGTTAAACAATCTCGTCTTGCTCATCCTGCTGGTGTGTGTTCACGTGCTTGTGTGTGTGTGCAGCGCGGACAGAGACGCCGGCAGAGGTAATGGTAAATGGGACAGGTAATGGCATGGGCTTACAAGTGCAGGCGGGACAAGCGGAATTAGTTATGAAGAAAAGGTGATATTTTAGTATTTTTTATTTTTTTTTGTTTATTTTATTTTTATTTATTTTTTTTTTAATGTAAGCACAAACAATGCCATCTTTATGTTAGAAGAAAAAGAGTAGAATTACATTTTTTTTACCCTATGTATCTTTGGTTTAAATTATTTTACAATACATAAACGCTGTAGCCTTGTTTAAACTCATTTTACAATTCACACACTCATTTTACAAAAACACAGTACTCCATTTAATTCATTTTTTTTCTTTTATTTTGTTGTACCCAAGGTTTTGAACTCTGACCTTCCTAGCGTTTTCTGGGCTCAATACCTTAGCTAAAAGAATATTCTCTCGGTGCACTTGCCATATGATAAGTGACGGGGTCGCATGCCTTTCTCCACCCCCGCGGCCTTTGTCATGTGCGGTGTTTAGAGAGTTTTTGCCCAAGAGCTGAATAGATGAGACACCCCCGCGTCCCGCGTCCCGCACCCGCACCCACATCCAGTCCAGATTCAGATCCAGTTCCACATCTCAGACCCACAACTAAGTACCGAGAGGCCTTTAAAAAAGCACGGTGAAATGAAAACGAAAGGAGAGCGACAGGGACGAGCGCGGTGGGAGCGGGGGCGAGAGCGAGAGGCAGCGAGAATTTCAGTAACTTTGAAAATAAAAAGCACACGGGGGTTGCTTGATATATTTCTTTGCATTGGCTGCCGCTGCCGCTGCCTCTGTGCCCCTGCGCCTCTGTGTTAGTTGCTGTTGTTGTAAGTGGATTTTAGGGGGATACGTGTGTGCTCCTGTGTGTGTGCGTGCGGCGCGGGGCATCCTTTTATATTTAAAAACATACTCATTTCAATATCTAAGTGCGGGTGGTCCAGCCTCACCCCACTCGCAGGCACTTATTATTACTTTTAATATCGTATCGTATCGCTTCGTATTTTTTGCAGCCTTCTCGTGTGCGTGTGTGCGTGTGTGCGTGCTTTTTCCCGCTTCTGCTGTCTGCTCTTTTTTCAGTGGTCGCATTTAAGTTGAGTTCCGTAGGGGGGAACCGTGGTCTCAGTCCCACTTTTCTGATCCCCATGCCCTTGTGCCGGAGTGAATGAGCATACGCAGACTAAAACCGAAAGTAAACCTAACAGGGAGCTGGAAAACAAGTAGTAGTAGGAAAAAAGTGGGTAAAAATCTACGGGCGGAGAGGAGGTTGGGGAACCCCCGATGCAAAGTCCTGGCCCGCCACTCTGCTCAGCTTCCCCGATAGGCATGTGCGCATAGAGCATGCATAGCATTATGGGGAGGGAATTATCAACTACTGGCGACTGTTTTAGATTTATAAAGCCTCAATTATTTATTTATGTGGCTGCCTGCTCCGCGCGCGGGCCATAAATTAAATAAAGTAAAGCGCAGCGAAGGAAAGGGCCAGCAAAAATGATGGCCGACACCGAACGTCAAGTGCTTTGATCAACTTTGAAAACCTACCTCTTAAACCATTAAAATTTCAACCTATGGAAGAGTTTTTAAGACAGAGAATAAAACTAGTTCAATAGTTTTGATCGGGTAAGTTCGTATCATTTGATCTTTATAAATAAGGCTATGCCCAGCGACTTCTACTTTAATTAACCAGTGTGGTATAGATTTTTAAAGTGGTTAAAGTACTTGGCCTTGGTACTCAAACACCTGCATTACCTGTCACAGCACAAGGACCAACAGGACAGGGTATCCTGCGAAACCGGGGCTGGGGCTGGGGCTGGGTAACACAGGCAGGCCGTTGGTAACAAGGAATGCCATAAAACATACAAATGGCCAAATAAAACATTTTAAATGTAGCAACAACAACGGCAAGCGAAAATAAGAAAATAGTATTGTGCTTAGAAAAAGCGGAAACAACAGGAGTGCGTAGGCGGCGGGTGGCACATTAGATAGATTAGATTAGATTTTTTATGCCTTCAGCGAGGGGGAGAGCTGTGGGGGAGGTAGAAGGAAAACACTGGAAGGTGAACTATCAACCGTGAGTATCTGGGAAGCGTGCTTTGTACGCGACCCGAGATCCGAGATGAATCACCGCCACAGGTACTGTACTCAGACCTTCTACCTCTCCTTCGGTTCTGCTTGCAAGAAATGTTTGCAACTTTCCGAACCCTCGGCGAGGGGACCAAATGGTGAAAGACCCGCGTACAGACTATTCACAAAACTAACATTTTCTAAAAGTTGTGCTTTCCCCCTGCTGCTCAGCCCCCCTCCTGCCCGCACGCCACTGGTTTTTGTCCATTTGCCAGGCAAGGCGTTGGAATTATCTGGCCAGGACCTCGTCTAGCATTAGGGCTTTCTCGGCTCCTTTAGTTACCTGCTGCTTTCCTCCCAATTCCCAACCAACCTCCACCCACTGCTTTTATTATTTTTCTTTTCAGTGTTCTGCTGCTTTTTATAGGGGATAGGGGATAGAGGATAGAGGACGAGGGCGCTGCGATGGCCATCGTTGAGCGCACAAAAACTTAGAAATAATCACCGACATAAATCTTAAAATGGGCTGCCCTTCGCCTTTCCGCCCGCCGCCTTCATCCGCTGTTACTTTTGCCTAACTACTACTCTCTTAGGTTCTTGGGTGGGTGGTCTTGGGGGCTTGCGAGGTTGTTGGGTTGGTGGGTTGGGGCAGGAGGGTCATCTGGCGCTGAGCGTGGCAAATGAAAAATAACTTAGAGGCACGTTTTGCGGCATTTTCGTTTGCCTGCCACTTCCTTTTCTATGCGACTTCTATGCCATTTCGAGTGTTTCCTCCTCCACCGCTGATTGCCCTTCATTTTCCGTTTAGTTGGGGTTCGGTTTTCCACGGCCGCGGCCACGGGGCCGGGGGCCGGGGGTATTCCTTTGTATTATTGCACATAGTTGAGAGACAAAATGCGGCAAATTCTAAAATCCTTTCGAGCAGAAAAGCAGTAGCAAAGTGCGTGGGGTGGGGGGTAAGTAAAACTTTGGTTTTCCGTTCGCCTCGATTTTGTTAGATTTTCCCGCTCAACCCCCGAGCCCCAACCCCCAACCCCCACCCAAAATTCGAGGCATCCCCGGGCACGTGGCACCGTGGTCTAAGGTCGATTGCCCGGCTAATTCGAGGATCATTGTCATTGGAGTTGCGCTTGCAAAATTGCCCCACCAGCTGCTCCAACATGACCGATTGTGCGGACTCGCGTTTTGTTTGTTAAAGTTTATATTTCATTTTTTCGGGGGGTAGGGCGGATTGGGAGTGCGACTGGGGGGTAGTTAAGGAGCGGTAGAAGTCACACACAAGTGTCGCTCGGTTCGATTGTGTGTGGCATGTGCAAATATTGAATGTGCCCCGCTTCGACTCAATGCCGATTGTTGGGGTTTCGGTTTTTTTTTGTTTTCTGCCAGTTTGCACAGAGCACCAGACATTCTTCTATCAATAACTGCATCTTGCGCACGATGAACCCGCAGCCTTGGGCTTTCGCATTTCTGAATTCAATTAGCTGTGACCACGGTGCCTCCCTCGAAATTGGGAGCCAGCTGCGAAGGACGAAGGACGAACTAGCAACTAACGTCTAAGCACCGCAACAAGCAGCCCAACCCCCAATCCTCAGCAGGATTTTCCTACACGTAAAAAAATATATAAAGTTGAAATTTAATAACAATTAGTATAGACTCAAAGCTGTGTGATATACAGTGGCTACTTTAAAGTTTCAATTAGTATTGAAAAGTATAGACTTTGATTTTTTTTCATTTTAATTGAAAGCCAATTGAATTCTATTAAACGTATTACTTTAGTACTTATATTATATTAATTATTATTATATTATAACGGTAGCTGGTGCTCTATGACAATTCTTCTCGGTGTACTCGGTGTGCCCCGCTGTGCGTGTGTATGTATGTATTTAGGGAGTACTATAATTCAGCGTTTGCTTCTAATGGCTCTGGGTTGTGGGTGGTGGAGTGGTGGAAAAATGAAAAGAATATTTTATAGTTGAAAATCCAATGGCGTCTTAGAAATCTAAACATTAAACTTGCCGAAACTTTTGCCCACCACCGCTGCAGCAGCACCGCCGAAAGCCAACCACCCAACCACCCAACCACCCCCCTGCCGTGTGCCAGTCGCGACCAAAGCCGCGTCAAAGAAAAGTCCTTCCAGCAAAAGGACGAAGGACGACGGGCAGGCATAGGGGGTGGGGGGTACAGACCCAGCCACAAGTTGAGGTAGGCAGCAGGGGCAGGGGTGGTGGGCGATGGGCGGATGGATGGGTTTCGGCAGTTTGCTTTTTTAGCTGCGTGAAACTTACAGCAACAGCATCTGCGACTATTTCGCTGCCGACGCTGGCGGCGCGCTCTCCCCCACCGACCACCCTTAACCACCCCCTGCTCCAGCCGCATTTTACATAAATCTTCTTTTCAAAAAAAAGTACGCAAGAAAGAATGAGGGAGAGAGCAGAAAAAATAAATAAACACTAATGCCGAGGCAAAGGCAAAAGGAAATAAAACGAACTAGAAAATTTAGTATCTACACACACAGATACGCGAACAGAACGCACACACCGATGAGCGGCGAAAAAGAGAAAAATTTTTTATTACAGCGAGAAAACTTAATGGCTGCTGGAAAAAGGTGGCAAGGTGTAGCGGTAAGGGGTGAAAGACGCTCACGACGCTCACAACGATGACGACGACGATGGAGCTGCGGAATAAGGAATCCCAGTCAGTAGATGAGGCTGCGATGGCGAGGGGTGGGCTTGGCAAGGGGTAGCTACTGTTTTCGGCAACATTGTCCACCGCCCTCCCCGAGATCCCCCGCATTCAAATGAAATGGAACATATTTCTTTAATTTTGGAAGAGCGGCTCAGGGGGTGGGGGAGGGGTTTCCGATTCGATGGTGTCTGACCCAGATATATCCATGGAAACTACAGAGCAGGCCGGGGATGGGGGCGCTTGGGCTGGAGCTCCATTGTAAGACGCTTGAACTAAAAGGCCTCCTACTTTCCCAGAAGGCCCCTACACCCTAATGCTATTACACCGTACTGATACACTATACTACTCAAACCAATTGATACTACTACATCCTACAACTACATCCTACTCTTCACCCTACTATTAGACCCTACTTCTACACCCTACTGCTACACCCTACTGCTACACCCTACTGCTACATTCTACTACTACACCCTACTACTAAATCTTACTGCTACACCCTACTAATACACCCCTACTCGCCGTCTCGGAATGCCGCTCATTGATTTCCCTAGCTTTGCCTAGCCAAAAGTGAGAGGAGGGTGGGGGGCTGAGCCCTCTAAAATTGTAGTTACATCCCCAAGCACCCCCACCACCACCCCCACCCCAAGCCCATTCGCGAACTCATTCAAGGATAGCAGCTGCGCCGCAGCGCAGTTTTCTTCAAAAATTTTCTATATCGATACTTTTTATTTATTTCGCTTTTTGTTTCTGCGCTCTTTTCCCTTGCCGCCCTTACCGCCCTAACCCCCAACCCTTACCCCCAAATCGCTCCCCACTCCCACCCCCTCCTTGCCACACTTCTTTGTGTTTGTAGTTGCGCTTCGTCGGCGTCGCTGCTTCAGTCGCTGCCTCAGTTGCCGCCGCTGCCTCGGCTGCTGCCGCCAACTTCGACTTCGTCTTCCGACCTTGTTATTGTTGTTGCTGCTTTTTTCAATTTTATTTCTCTATATTTTTTACGATGCTCGAAACTACCCTTAATGATGCTGGCTGGTGGATGCTGGCCCCGTGCCCGCTTACCTTTGAAATCCGCTGTAAGTTTTTTTTCGGTGGCTTATGAAGCGAATATTGGAGGGCGGAAAGACCGGCAGCCTCTGCTCGGCATTCTAGCAATCGATCACCATTCGATCAAACTGTAGTATCTCCCAGTTGCAAGGTAAATTTCCACCTGGTTCGCGAGCGGAGGCTGACAGACTGTCGATATGGAAAACTGCCCCGAGAAAAGCCGTCGCTTCTAATTTCACATTTTATTGTACTTGCCCTCTGTAGTTTCCGTTGTTCTCTTGGTATTTTTCCTTTTTCCCTTTTTTAGGGGTTCATAAAGGGTTGATTAGGAGGAAGTGGCGGTACATACACACACAGAGCGACGGCGAGGCGAAGGCCGGGGCTGCGGATTCAATTGTATTGGCAGTGAGTGGTGAGCGCTGAGCGCTGAGCGCTGAGCAGCGACTATCCCCTGCTCCTCCCCTTGCTGCAAACCCGCCCCTGTGCCACCTCAGCCCGAACCCAAAGCCGGTCCAGCGTTAACTTTAATGACCTGAGCATGCTTTGATTTTTGTTATTTCGCTTTGTGGTCCGCAATCTTGAATCCAGAATTCGTAATCGAGAATCGAGAATCCAGCATCCAGCATCCAGAATCCGTTCCTTCCGCCCCTCCTCGGCGCTTTTTATTGCGGCCAATACGAAATTATTAATGCGCGCATAAAGAATGAGAATGCCACCGATAGTAAAAGATTCGGCAGTTCTATTCGGTTTATGGCCCCCGGGATTATCTCAGGATATCTGCACGCATCGCTGAAACTAGCCAGCGCCATTCCTCCTGTATGGTATTACACGCATCCCACCCCTCGAAGTCCAATTTGGGCGTTTTGCATTATGCGCGCGTAAATGTTAATAGCCATCGGGACAGGGACCTCCACTAAACAGTATAGTATATAGTTGCCCTCAACCCTGATCCTGTGTAATGCACGTTATGAAGTATTTTAGGCTTTCGTAAAGGACATTTTATATCAGACTATGATATTGGACTATAATTTTATTTGCTTAAATTTTGAATCCCTATTTATGTTGGGTATTTTTGGATTTTTATTTAATTTTTTTTTTATGATTATATGACATTTGAGGTTATTGTTATTATTTATTCCTAGCATGACCAGTAGTTCGTAAAGGATTTATTACATCAGACAATGATAATTAGGTTACAATTTGCATTTTCTTAAGTTTGTAATCCCGCTTCATGTCAGGCATTTTTCGTTTTTTTAAGTACATAAATGACCTTTGAGATTATTGTTATTATTTCCTCCTAGCAAGACCAGTTTCTTTTCTACTTTACAAGAAAAAAAAGCAGAATGAATTGAATAGGGGAGAGAATATAACTTAGCTAAAAATGTAAATTTCCTTTTTGTAGATCCTATTATTTTGCTAGGGTTACTTTTTTATTTTTCTAGTTGTTGAAACAGTCGTATTGCTAGCATAGGAGGTTCCGATTACTTGAGTAATGGTTTCGATCCCCCTTAACCCTTTAGAGTTCCAACGATCGATGATCCCAGACTTTGTAATCCCCTGCCCCCTACACACACACACACGTAGGAAGTTGCGCAGTGTCTGTTGATGTTGACACAACCATTTAATTTATTTCGTTTTTTACTCTTTCCGCTCATCATCCCCGCGTCTAACTTACACAAAAATCCTTTTACCTTTGTCGCAGCATTTTGGAGCTGTCGCAATCCGCGACTTTCCCACCCGCTCGCGCTTCCTCTCCCCGTCCTTTTCGCTCGTACTAACTAAGTAAACGCGGCCCACGCAAAATGCGTTAAAAAATTAACAAAAAAAAGGTAAGAGGGGGGGCGAAACAAAATAGAAACCCAAAAAAAAAGAGAAAAATGCTGGGGAATAAGAGAAAAACTCAATGAGCAAAAAAATGGAAAAAGTGTAAAAATGTGGCTGAAATAGTAAAAGAGAAGCAACAAAATGGCAGAAAAAGTTTTTTCGGCTTAGTTGAGCAGGGGGTGGGGTGGGGGTGTAGGTTGTGGGTTGCAGGGGTGCAGGCTGTAGGGGGGCGGGGGTACAGAGCCAACTGGGACTACTGTGTGGGTTGCCTCTAAAGTTGGTGGCAAAGTTAAAATAAACGGCAACTTGGCATTAGAGACACTTACACAAACACACACACACGTACACCAACACACACACACGTACACCAACACACACACACAGATGGATGTTAGGCAGCCGCCATATTAATGGCAATTGGGTGGCAATTCTCTCTCTCTTTCCTTCTGTGTGTGAGTGGCCCTGTGTGTGTGTGTGTGGTACATGAATATAAAACTTTATTTTTATTTATTCCCTTTTCTCCTGCTCCTCAACAGGCTCCTTTCGCCTGCGTCTTCGCCGCGCCGCGCACATAAAGCAAAATTTATTAGAAAACATTTCATTCTGATTCGGATGCTCTCGCTCGCTCTTGCGTTCGCGAAGGACCTTCGTCCTGTCCCTCTGTACCGCCACCCCCTACAACCCACTGCCACCCACTGCCACCCAGTAGCGCCTCCGTAGCTACTTCATCTTCTACTTTGCTTTTTGCATGTTTATTCGCAATTGTTGTTGTAATTGTTTTCATTGTTACACTGCCTGCTCCTCTTGCTCCGATGAGTAGGAAAAAAAGGACTCGCCGTTGGGGGGTTGGGTGGGGGGAGAAGGCCAAAACAAAACAGAGAAACGGAGAAAGGCGAAAGGGAACCGAGAGCGAACGCTACAAAAATGTGTGGCAACATCTTTAACGTGGCTACAATGGCGTCGGCATAGAATTATTGCTCTGACTGCGGATCCTGTTCCTCCAGAGCTGCTCCTGCTCCTCCTCCCGCTCCTCGAGAGTCTGGTGTCTATGCTCCACGCTTCCCTCCCCGCTCTCCAGATTCGGTATCAGATTCAGCTGCTGCTCTGCACTGAGAGAGTTGTAATATACTAATTTGAGAAGAAAATGTTCTTGAAAAAAAGGGGCATTTTTAAGTTGAACACATTCTTTAAATGTTGGGACTTAGCATGCAGGTCCAGGGCAGCTTCTGCTCTGCACTGAGAGAGTTATAATATTCTCATTTAAGAGCAGAATATTCTTGAAAAAATTTTGAATTCAAAATGTTCTTGAGAAGTTGGGATTAAGCTTGCAGATTCTAGATATTCCTGAGCAGCGCAAGTTTCAAATTTCAAGACTCAGCTATTTTGATTATACGCGTTAATCTGTTCCCTTCTATCTATGCTTAAATTGTTCTCAATGTTCTTGAATCTAGTTATCTCATCAAATAAAAAATAAGACCAGTCAGTAGTGTAAACCCATCTCAAAGTTATTGAACAAACCTAATTGAACTCTTCCCCCCTCACCATTTTCTTTTGGTATTGCGAAGATTGACCTCAAAGTTTGCTCACTTGGTATCAAGAACGCAATTTTCTCAATTCAATAACAATGTGCTGGAATATTTCTCACAGTGTTGCATTGTTGTAGGCGTAGCAAGGAGCAGGGATCTGGGAGCTGGGAGCCAGGATCTAAGAATGGGAATGTGGCAGGCAACTAAACCCCAGATGGCGCACTACACAAAGTTATGATATAATTTGGATTTCTTTTCGCTAAATTGCTTGTACCAACAATAAATATGTATTAATGTTCGCTGCTGCCCTGCTCGCCTGCCTCTGCCTTTGCCTTTGCCTCACCCATTGCCTTGCCTCCTTTTGTGCCGTGAGTCCTCAGTCCTTGGTCCTGGCTTTGTGTGCCTCGCTCTCCTGCTATATTTATACGAGGAATGCTTTCAGTTAACATTTTTAATAATAGATTAGGGTAGCAGCGGCAGTGGCAAAGTATTCCTAATCGGGTGCTGCAAAAGCTAGGACTAGAGATTCGCTTCTGCTGTGTGTGTGTGTGTGTGTGTGTGTGTGTGTCAGCCGCGAAATAAATAAATATAATATTTACATCCATTCAGGGGGAAGGGGGTGGGGGAGAAACACCACCCAACTAAACATCAGCCACCCATCAAAGCAGCCGCCGAAAAATGTGTAAAAAAATGGGGAGAGAATTAAAAAAGGGCGACGTCGGCAGAGGCAGAGGCAGCGGTCGAACGACGGCAGAGCTGCGGCAGAAGAGCGGCTGATTTACATTTTTAATTGTACAGCGAAAAGGGATAAAAAGAATTCGCTATACATATATATGGGTATGTATAAGTAATGGCCAAGTTGTTGTTGGATTGGCCACGGCCCAAACTAGCTTAGATGACGTCAGACGCCCCCCCACCCCCCGCTGACCATGCCAAGGAGACGTAAGTAGGCGACATTAGTCGCTCTTGGCGTCCGCCGCTTGTCGTTGCTCTCGGCAACGCTCGAGATTAAAAATTAGGCAAAAGGGTAGTTTAGTCCCGCACACACATACACACACATATATGTATATACACATCCATTATGTACCGTGTAATGAAATGAACACACAACACTCACTCGCACACACACACACACTTATAGGGGGCGGGGGTAGAAATGTATTATAAAATGTGAGTAGTGTATGCTAATGGCAAACGCTTCTCCACCCCCTGCACCTCCTCCCCCACCCTCACCCCATCCCCTCTATGCTAAGTACAACTTCCCCGGTGAGGAAGGGGGGAGGGGGGGAAGGAGGGGCTGCAGAGGGTGGGTGGCAGGCAAGTAAAAATGGAAAATTTGTTTCTACTTTTTCTGCTTTCGCTGTGAGCGGCGGAGCTGGAGAAATGCGTGAGGAAAGTACACACACACACACAGCGATGATTGTGTCTAATGTATGCAAGTGTGTGGATGTGTGGGTGCGTGGGTGGCACCCCCTGCCCCTGCCCCTCCCCCACGGGCTGTATGCCACACGTCGTTTGCAATTTTTCATTTTAATTTTCATTAGCGTTTTTCTCGTTTTTCCTGCGTGCGTTGTTTGGCTCCATGTGTGTGTGTGTGTGTGTTCGATAGCTGTCTTTTCTCCTTTGTTGCTCTTGCCCAAGGATGGCAAGGGGGGCTGCAGGGGTGGCTCTCAAGGCCCCGAACCGAACCGAAAAAAGAAGAAGCCAGCCGAGTTGGTTTTCATCTTGCTCTGCTTCTCCTTTCGGCTTTCTAAAATTCCGCACATGTACTTTGAAATTATGTAATGAGCGTATAAAATGTAAAAATGTTTTGCTGCGCCGCTTAAGTAGTGAGCGGAGACTGCGGTGCTCGCTTTTTTTGGGCATGGGGTTGAAGTACGGGTTGTGGGCGGTGGGCGGTGGGCTATGGGCTGTGGAAGGGCTGTGTCCCTGACAGCGCGAAAGGGAGAGCAAATCAAAGCCAGCGACAGAAGCAGCAGCAGCGAAACTTTGCGCTCGCGTAATTTTTCAATTTGGCAGCGGAAATTGCCTAGGGAGGTGACGCACACACACCCACACACCCGCACACACACTCTCGCCGGCATGTGTGTATGTCTTAACCCTCATACTGCCGCTGACGCTGACGAAGCTTTTGCGGAGCCCATGTGGCAGCTCAACCACATCCTCCGCCCCCCCGACTCCCGCCCCCACCGCAGCTGATGCTTTTTCTAATAATTAATTTAAAACTTTTTCTTTTAAACTGAGCAAACCCCCAGCCAACCCTCACCCCCACCCCCTGGCTTGTGTGTATGTGAAAAACATTTGAGCGAAATATTTTTGGAGGCGCTACTAATTAACATGAGCGCAAAGGGCAGGAGAAAGGGGTGGGAGCTCCCCCAGAGAACCCCTCCCAGCAGGGCAAAGCAGCCTTGCAGTTCTCAAGCAGCACTCAGGAGGTTCGGGGTCAGGGGGGGGGGAGGGGCTCTTGAAGAAAGTAGAGAAAGTCTTCAAACAGGACGATCGCCATTTTGCCTGTACCAGGACACACATATGTAAAACTAATTGGCCTGTCCGCTTTGCAACCCTCCCACCGACTCTACTGACTACTTTCACCACTAATCACGGGGCGAAGGGCAGGGGAGACCCTTGTTGAACCCTGACCCCGGCCATAAGTCAACAATCACATGGTTAACCCCGAGCCCCGAGCCCCGAGCCCCGTGCCCCGCCCACCAGCAGAGTTGTTTTTGTCCCAAAAGTGAGCGATTCGAAAGCGACAAAATAATCGGCATTTTATAACCCATTATCCGGCACCGGGGGTTGTGGCCTGACCCCTGACCCCCTGCCATCCCATACCGTCTCCTGCTCTCATAAAACACATATCCCAAATGCAAATCAAGCTATCCGCAATCCTCACGAGCAGTGGGCCATGTAAATGAGCCCCTAACCCTTCGCCTAACCCCTGACCTGACCTTGCCACCCCTGCCCAAACCGGAATCGCAATCGGCATGGGCAAGGCCCAACCCCAAGAGCAAGGGCGGGCATGTGTGTGGAAATCTTTGGCGAAACACTTGGCGGCGAGACTTGGCTAGCAAAACCCGTCTGACTTGACGCCCCAGTAAGTGATATCCCTCCTGACTGCTCGACTGCTCGGCTGGTTAGCTGGATGTTTGGTTGTCTGGTTGCCTGGCTGTCTGGCTGTCTGGTCGTCCCGTTGTCCTGTCCTGTCCTATCTTGTCGTGACCCACCCCATCCGCTGGCACTCGAAAGGGCAGGGGTCAAGGGTGATGTGACACCACACACATGCGGGTCGGGTTAGATTGGGTCGCAGATTCGGATTCTGATTCAGCACTCGGATTCAAATTCAGATTCGGACTCGCTTTGAATTCGACTGTTCCCCCTCCCCCGCTTCTCCCTTATTTTCACTTACTTTCTCTTTTGTTTGCCTGTCAACATTGTCTGCCGACTTGTCCTTCAGCCCCGCCGTGTGTGTGTGCTAGCCTAGTGTGGCCAAATGGGCGACGCTTTTCCGTTCGGGGTAGAAAATGATGAAAATTTCCATATTATCGAGGGTCCTCTGGACGGGGGGCGGCAGACGACTGGCAGCCAGGCAATGTGTGATAATTTGTTGATTTGGGCTGGGCTGGGCTGGGCTGGGCCACTTGTTGCATACTCCCAGGCGCAGCAAATGGGCCGGGGGGCGTGGCCGGGAAACGGAGACGGTCCGCATGTGTATTTTGATGCCGGACGTCAAGGACACGGCACAAGACGTTGTCTGCCCTGTCCACCGCCCTCCGACTGTCTGTCTGTCTAACTGTCTGGGTGAGTGTGCTAATGTATTCATTGCCCGGGCAGGGAAGCCCAGACCCCGGACATCCCGTTAGCCGGATACCGGAAGTAGTAGTCAGCAAGCCATAAAAACTTAAGGAGCGCACACACACATGGGGCAGCAGGGGGAGCCAGAGAAAAGAGAGTTGCCGAAGCCAAGGATACCAGAATGAGTGTGAGTGTTTTTTTCGGGCATCACATATGCTCCTGACTGGGTGACACACACACACACACACACACGCAGACAGGACTAGCTTTGGGGTGTGGATTGGGGGAGGGGGTGGAAGTTGCTCGCCTTTTCCTTTATCTTTTGCTTTTTTTGCTTTCTTCCTTTTTTTTGGCAGGTCGAAGTGAAAGTGAGTCACATGCCAGGACGATGGCGACGACAACAAAGGGAGGAGGACGACGACTTCACTTGCTTGGTCAATTGCCATGTGTGTGGTTGTGTGGGTGTGAAACGACCTTGGCCTTACTTTCGCCTTTGTCGTTGCCGTTGTCGTTGTCGTTTTCGTCGCCTTGTGCGTGTGCAGGGCCCGGCCAGCTTCAGCTTCATCTTCCCCCTTTGTCTGGCCTCCTTCGTCCTTCGTCCTTGGCTCTGCTCCCGTAATTTTATGCGGATTATCACTGCTCACACACACACACACACACACACACACACACACAGAGGGCGAGGTGAGACGCGTGTGTTTGTCAGACAGACAGGTAGACAGACTCGACTCCTTAGCCCTCCTCGTCCCACTCCCCACTCCCCCAGTCTGCCGCCCAAGATGGCAGCTGCCACTGCTGCAAGGTCAAGTCAAGTCTCGAGCCAGCTCGACTCGGCTCGGTTGCCAGGCAAGGCCACAGGTTGGGCTGGGGATGGGCTGTGGATGTGGGTGGCAGTGGGCGGTGGGCGACGGGCGGTGGCGAGGAAGGAGGTGTGATGGAGAAGCCGGAAGTTAAAAGTCCATGGCGAAGAGCTTGGGAAAAAACAACAGCCGCGAAAGCGAGGAAACGACAAACACTTGAGAGTCGGCACGGACAGTGTGGATTTTAATTTCAATGCCTGGTCTGGGGTCTTGGTCTTGGTCCTGTTTCTGCCCCACTCCACTCTCTGCGTCCGCGTTCGTGCTCGCATTGTCTGTCGGTCTGTGTGAGGGTGTCTGAACTCAACCCCTCATCCTCCTCAGCCACTGGCTTTTGTCGACAAACTCCTTCGCGGTGGCCACGCAACGTCCTTGGGAGCTGCCAAGATGGGTGGCTTGGCTGGGCTTTCTCTAGGTCACGGCACCTGTTGCAGTTCTGATACTGATACCGGGTTTACTGACTTGCCGGCGAAGAAGAAGGAAATTCAACCATTCGGTTTAAGGGCCACTAAGCATCCATTCTGCTTGCTCAATGCGATTGTCAATAACAATTGAGGCCAGAATATATATATATATATTTTTATGCCCACTCATGTGTTTGATTTTTTATTAAAAAACTTTGCTTCTCTCGAAGCGTTGAACATGGAAATGCAATAAAGCGGGTCTATACCCCAATGCCCCTATCTTAGTTTGAGCGAGATGAAATGCATTAATACCGCCCACCAGTAGCCAGTAACCGTCAGGAGTAGCAACCTCACAGATAAAAAACCCGCTAAACTTTGCACGAAATTACAAGCTCAAATGCGCCGCAGGAAGATGCAACAACATTAAAATGCAAAATGAAAAATGGCAGCGGCTTTCAAACAATAGCAAAAACTATCAAAACTGACTTTCTACAATTTACACACATGTCCCGACACACATACAACCACATATATGTAGGTATACCAACGTTATAACAAAGCAATACAAAGATACAGACACATTTACAGATGCAGATACAAATGCAAACGGACAAAATGAGTGGAAAAAATGTATAATTATTTTAATACAAAAGCAACAAAAAAGTAAGGAAACAAAAAGCGAAATTGCATTAACAATGCAGCGACCCGCCCGCCCCTTCCGCCCACCACAAGCTTCACATATAGTATACCGCGAATAAGTAGAAAAAAGATACAAACACACTTATTCAGAAGGATCACATTATGTGAACGAGTGTGTGAGTGTGTATCTGTGGCGTGGTGAGCGCGGAGGAATAGCGAAAAAATACCGCGCCAAATTATATTATAATTATATTTAAAATGCTGCCGACGGACCTGCCGCCTGCCACGCCCCCTTTTCCTGTGGCGGCAGCCAAGTAGAAAAAATTACTAATAATTTTGACGAAAAATGGAAAAACACAGCTTAAATTTCGCCATATACGAAGTGTAGACAAAAAGCAAACGATATCCGGCAGTTCTGCCTCAATTGGCAGGCGTGTGCGATACACTTCTCGGGATTTTGGCAACACAATGGAGCAATCACAGCCCATTTATCTGTTTATGTATGTATAATGTTATTAGTTAAACCATGCCGAGGAAATGAATAGAATTAAACCTTTTGGCCAAGGCGAAGCCCCACGAAAAGCCAAGATACACCCGACTCGAAAGTGAGGGCATAAATAGATGAAAACTAAATGAGTTTTCGCGCTACTTGGGTCCAGGCCTTCTTCTAACTTTGTGAGCGCAAAAATGCATAATATGCATCAAAACAGTGGCGAAAAACAACAATGACACCGGCAACAATGGGTTAAGGGGGGACGGCACTTGCACGACTAACAAGCGAATAAATTTCAAGCGCTTCGGGAACACGTATCACGTATACGCGATGTGTAACACGGCTGCCGCAGTGCAGCCAAACAAACGTTTAAAAAAAGGGTGGTAGCGGTAGCTCGGCCTGGGGAGGGGGGCAGTGAGTGTGGGACGACCCCTGGCTTTCTGGCCACCAGCCAAAACTGATGCTAACTATAATTTGCACTGGTTGTTGTTGCCAGTGTTTTAATTTCATTTGCCTACCCTGCAATCCCACGGGTGATTCACGACTTTTCCGGCACTTTCCCAGTCGCCGCTCATCCGCGGTACTCGAAAATCGAACCGAAACCCCAAAACTATGCAATTCGTGCCGCTTTGTTGGCCTGGCTTAATTTTCGGGGCCTTCCCCTCGCTTTTCCCCAAGTAATTTATGTATTTATTATTTTTTATAAGTCGCATTTAGTTTCGCAGGACGAGGGCAACTGGCATGTATGCAATTCATTTCGCTTGGCTTGCTTTGGGGCCCCGCTTTTTCCGTTTTTCAGTATTTAGACAAAAACCCAATTGCGGCCCTAACTGACTTTGGCATAGACAATATGGATGGCCTGCCGGAATTTATTGCAAATGCAATTTGTTCGATTTACCCTTGCAGGCAATCCCGTTTCCCGTTCAAACTGAGAAGATCCGCATGCTGAGGCTGGGCAAGATGTGCACTTCGGGGGCGATTCAGGCAGGTAAGCTCACTCCCTAGTTCTGCAGATAAGATAAGACAACCTTGGTTCGCGGTTCGTTTATCTAACTGAGACGGTACCCCTGCATCTGAAGCCAAGGCCACGGGGTTATCCCTCCTATTGCGACCCGGGTACCACGTCATCCACGACTTATCGGCTGCCTAGGACAAATATTGGCCATAGCTCAGCTAGCAGACGGGACGAGGCACAACAATCTCCATCAAACCAAGCTACTTGTAAACTAGATACCAAACTTTGATGTAGGGAATGGATTTCTGATGCATGGGTATGTATAAAGCTTGTAATGAAAAGCACATTGTGAGACCGAACTCCCCTCTAACAATATACCATATGTTAGGCACCCCCTTACCAATATACCCGGATATAAACTTTTGGCGACAATGTGCAAATAAATAAATAAATGTACCCGGAATACCAGGATGTTATAAAGGGATACACAAGTTCTGCATTTTTCTAGGTAAATTACTTTATATATCGAATATTTAGAGCTTTAGAATTTCATTTATAAAATTGGTTTTCGGTATGTGGGTTAGCCTGTATCTTGTTTTGAAAGGAATTATATAGTTCTGAAATGTATTATACTATTATTATAAAATGGCTTTTTTTTTAATCTTGCTATGAAAGGTATACAAAGTAGTTTCGGATCCCTTCCCTAAATCTGATTTCTTTTTGCCGAACTCGCGACTTTGAATCGTAATTTGCATCTTCAGTCGCTGTCGTGAGCTTCCATGCGAATACATCATTTTCATTTAGCGGAAATCTCAGACATTGAAGAAGTGGCTTGTGAGGGGCGGCCCCGTCCCCCACCACCCAACCCATCTCGGCGTTACCGCACATTGCCAATCTTTTTATACATGTACATGTATACATGTTCGAGTAATACTGTTGCAAACTTGGCTGCTTCGCGGCATTCCTTTGCCTTGGCCTGTGCCGCGTGGGCGGGCTGTAAAATTTGTGTCTAAACGCAAAACAAGGCGAAAAGAATAAAATAAATAAAATGGGAGCTGCTGCTGGTTGTTGGTAGTAGGATGTTGTTGTAGGGCTGTGGGACAGCCGCGCAACCGTTCAATCAACACCCCATTTGACTAGCAACAACAAGAGGAGCAGGGGAAGACGATGCCTAGGGGTGGTGGGGTGGTCTCAGACGGTGGAGCACCCCACCCACACACACACACCGAGAGAGAAGAAAATTTCCCAACCCCCACAAACACTATTCTAACGTTCGCGGAGCTATAAAAATATTTTTTAACATTTCTCGCGCCAACATTTTCTTTTTTCGGGTTTTCCTTTTCGTTCCTGCGCTCTTTCGTCTGACTCTGTCCTTGCCCTTGCACCCCCCTGTGCCCCTGAGCACCCCTAGAACCCCCCGCGAAACCCCCCTTCATTGCTGCAAAAGTTTGCGTCTGTTTGTCTTCAGAACGCGGAGATTGGGGTTTTGCGAGGGTTGGGGGCTTGCTTGAGGTTCAGAAAGGGGGGGGGGGCGCGAAAGGGGGCTTGTTGCGCTCTTTTGCTCCCTCTGCCCCCGCCCCCGCCCCCGCTCGCTTACTTAACAACAACGTAATGAGAGGCGCCCCCGAAAAATATACACAGGCACAAAAAATAGAGAACGGCGGCAACCAAAAATAATAATAATAATGAAAAGTTTACTGCATAGAAAAGAGCAGGCACAAAGTATTGCTAGCCGAAAAAAACGTAAAGAAAAGCAAAAAAATGAAAGGAAAGCAAAAGGGGGCGGTGGGGATGTGGGGCGGAGTATGTATTTGAAACTAAACTGCAAAATAGAAGAAGATGGGGTGCTTGGCTTGACTGCACATTAACTTGATGCCACTCCTTGCCCTCCTCGAGCTCCCCCGCCCCCGGAGTCTGCATAAAGAAAGTTGTAACTATGAAAATTTTATAAATTCCGCAGATTTTCCGGCGCTAAGAAAGCCGAGTTGCGTTGAGGGTAGCGACAGAGATGGGTGTTAGGCAGATGGTCGTTTGGGGGCTGGAGGTCCTGGAGTGCGCCTTTGATAATGTGAGCGCTGGCATTTCCCCGTCAGCCCATATAGTTGGGCAACTTTGCAGCTCCAGGAGATGTGCAGTGGCGATGGGCCACTCGAGGGGCGTTGCTTTGATGGGATTGCCGCCGTGGAGCAGGGCTAAAGAGTCGTAATACTTAGCTGCCGAGCAAGTGGTCCTGGTTCTAAGCAGTTTTTGGCAGGATATTTGAAATATGACGATAGGGTGGGTCGGTTTGTAGGAGTCGTGTGTGGGAACGTACCTTTTAAGGGCTTCCATGGAATATTAGTGAGCAAGGATATGGTCTAAAATGACTTGTGACAGTTCTTGCATAACATAATCATCACTATTTTGTCAAATGTCATAGTGGCCAGCGTAGATATGTTGGAATAGTAAACAGAAAAATAGGGGTTTCAAATTAGAAATACAAAGCTTATGGTTGTTGTAATATTTTTACCCAAACAACAGTATTTTTAAGTAAAACACTGCTTTAGACCTTAAGTTGCTTAGAATTCTATAAAGATTACTATTTTCACGCGCCCAAATCGACCCACCCTAATGACCAAGGGACGCGAGGGGCTCGATTAAATCAGTCGAACAGCAAAACGCAGAGGCGTAGAATTCGGAGTTGGGGGGGGCCTGCGGTCGGTCTGAGGCGGCGGTAAACAAGAAATTTAAATTCAATGAAAGTTAATAAGGATAAGGATGTCTGGTTGCTAGCCTTGTGCGCCCGGCTTCCTTCGAATACGCCGAACAGCCGATTGAATTATTTAATAAATTAATTGCGCAAATGAAGTGCCGGCCACGCCCACATCCCTATTGGCGACCGATAAAGCAATTAAGCTGGCTGCCGATGGGGATGATGGACCCCCGGCAGCTGCATTTCCCGGGGGCGTTGCAGCCCCTAAGTCCATAATCTGGAATCTGATTCTGAATCGGGAATCTAGACTCGACTAGAGACTTTGTGGTGGGGTTGCAAATTACCGCTCTAAGTAATCCCCTTTGCTCCTGTTTTGCCGTTTCTGTTCCATTAAATTTCCATTCGCAGAAAACAAAAAAATAGCTATGAGGAATCGATCGATAATTTTTAATGTAGTCGTATTTCTTTTTAAGCACTCGCTTGTACCTTTTTGGCTGCCTGTCGCTCCAAGTTTTACCCAAACCAGGGCAAACCTTACCAAAAACAGACCCCCCCCACGATTCGGTTCGGTTCAGTTCAGTTGAATTTGGCTCAGTTCGGTTCGGTTCGGCGTTCTTTTTGTGCGCTCCTTTTTTAATATTTACCCAATTCATCAAAAAATAAGTAATTATAAACTTTTCAGTTTTTCTTCTGCCGTCTTGCGTCTATGTTTGCGCCTGTGTGTGTGCCGGCGTTTCCCTTTTACAAAACGCTTTCCCTCCCCATCACCCGCCCTTGCCCGCCTTTGCCCGCCTTTGCCCGCCTTTCCCCGCCTTTCTCCTCTGGAAAGGCTGTGCACACAGCTTCGATGTCGATGTCTTCCAACCGAAAACCGCCCCACCGCCCCACCGCCCACCACCAGCAGAAACCGCTCAGTCCTCCTGGAGGACCCCCCCCCCCCCAACCACTCGTCGCGCAAAGTAGAAAAAAATTGGAAACAACCCCGAAAAAAGAAAGTTTTTGTTGTATAAGCGAAAAACTAAGCTTCTATTCAAATTCTACGCCATCGAGTGCTTCGTTTTTATTATTCATTCATTCCGTTCTCAACCTCTCACCCCCAACCCCTCGCCGCCCCCCTGCCCTGCTGGGTGTTGTTGTATTTTTGGCACAAGCAAAATGAAAGCACAAGGAAAAAATGGGAAAAAGTAAAAAGATGAAAAATGCAAAGAAAGAGGAAAGTTTCCGATTACAGTGGGGGAGGCTCGAGACAAGGCTGACGGGGGTGGGGCTCTAAAGGGGCTGTATTGTAGGCCCGGCACAAAGCCAAGCACTAGCCCCCGCCCACTTTCCGCCCACTCCGCGGCTCACACACACTTACGCAAAACACAAAAAAAGTAAGAAAAAGAGAGGCAAGGAGCAATACATGCGCGTCCTTTGAGCATAAGTAGAATATAAAAATTTTGCGATTATGAATTTGAATAAAAACGATACGAAGCCGGCAGCAGCAAGTACGCAGTCGAGATTCTGCCGCAGTCGCAGCCGACGCCGCAGCCTGGCAATGTAGTTGTTGCCGGGACGCTCCTCGGGTGGATTAGAAGCTGCCATGGGCGTAGCAGGGGGCTCACTATAGTCCAATTAAGGTATATATATATATATATATATATATATATTCTTTAAAAAACATGTGATACAATCAGGAATATAACTCTTTCTATCTATCTCTGAGAAAGCAGTTCTATTATCTAAATTGGGAAAAATAGTTGTTTCTTAGGAGTGTACAAATACGCCAAACTAAAAAAAATAAATCCAAAAAAATAAAATAAATAAAGATCAATGAAAATACAAATATTGACATTTTTTGTATAACTTTTGAATCTATTAGTTGAAAGTACCTTCGGAGTGCTTTAAGCGTGTGTTCAGTGCTTAATTAGATATATTTTTAAACTTGGTGCAAGGTTTCTTAAGTTAATTCCAACGGCTGTTCATTTTTCTTGTCCCAGAACAGAATAATCACTTATAAAGTACCTAACCCCCTGAAATAAGGATTCTACGCCCATGAAAGCTGCTGTATGTGGTTCGTGGCGTTTTGGGGAATAGTCTGTGCCGTAGTTGCTGGCGCTACTTTCCCAGATTTTTTTTCTTGGTACATTACATTTTTCATTTGGCCCCCTCTTAGGCAGCCCCCCTTCGCGCTTAAATCACAAAGGCATCGACGATCGCAGTCGACTCCGCTTCCTTGGCATAATAATAACACAATCAATAATAAGAGGGCGCCGGGGTGGGAGTGGCAGGAAAATGTGAAATAGTAGTAAATAGAGGATTGCTGTATTAGAGGCTGGTGCCGCGATGTGTGCGGTGGGTGGTGGGTGGTGGGCGCTGGGTGGGGAAACAAGGACGAAGACGGAGGCGAAGACAGCGACAGGCGACAAGAAGATGGCGGAGTCGACGTTGGCAAATGTTTAAGCTCAGGATTAATATTTTTATTTTTTGTTCGCCTTTTTAGAATTTTGTACTTACATGCGAGGCAGTTTCCCGCTTTTCCTTTCTGCTGTCAGTGTGTGTGTGTGTGTGTGTGTGTGTGGGTGGGTGTGCGGGTCTGACAAAAAAAAAGAAAGAAAGAAAGGAAAACGGCAGGAGACAGTGCAGATGTAGCAGAAATCTTTGTAAGCAGTTTTCACTTCTGGAAATTTCTTTTTTGCCGCCTCTGGTTTCCCCTCCCGCCCAGCTTTCTTTCTTCCTTCCCCCCAAAAGGACGAAATGATGAATAGAGTTACTCAAATAAGAGAGCAAGCACGATGTCTTGGTGTGCCTGGGTGTGCCTGGGTGTGCGTGTGTGTAGTTCAAACATGTTTAAAAATTTCTATAACGACGCTGGTTTGATAAGTGCTGGAATGAAAGTGGAGAAGTGGAGAAATGGAGAAATGGAGACTTGGGAGGGGGGGATGGTGCTCTCCGAAATATCTTCTAGTTCCCTTTTTTAATATTGTTTGGATTTGACGTTGCATACTCCTTGTTCGGGACGAGGAAAGAGGCATGCTTTTCATTAAAATTTTCCCTAGTCATTTGACAGTGGGGGAATGATTGATGGCTCCTCCTTCTCCGCCAGAGGCGCTCGCTCCTCCCCCGTTGGTGTCATTCATTCATTGGGCAGGAGGCGTATGTGATAAAGAGAAAGTGGCGCTTTCTTCGTCAGCCAGGGGGAGAGAGCGAGCGCCCAGGCTGATAAGAGGAAAGACGACCGCTGGTGTTGTGAGCACGAGATACTAAATTTAGCTTTCGGTTCGTTGTTTGCCGCGTGCAGCGATCACTGAACCGAGCTTATCAGCTTGGCTTCCCTGGAATGGGGATGTGGGATGTGGTACTGGGATTCGAATGTGGATTGGGATTGGAATCGCCATCGAGGGGGAGGAGCAGAAGAACGGAGGGATGTTGGAGCAGTGGATCGCAGCGAACTTCTAACATTTGCCGGCGAGTCATAGGCGGAGAGTCATTGGCAGAGCGGCGGAGTCAACGGCCGGCGCATCGTCATCATCGTCCAAACAATTATCATCCCAGTGATCATCACCGGTTCGATTTGGGGGTCGTGAATCATTGCTTTTGGCCAAGTCAATGCTCCGACGCATCTAAGCACCCTGTACCGCCGGAAAGCTTCCCCCGAAGAAAGTGGAGAGCCGAGAACGCAGAGCGTGGAGAGTGGAGGACGCAGAGCGTGGAGAGTGGCGAGTGGAGAACGGTGAGATCACCAGCACGGCATGCGAACCTATATGTGCATGTGCATACCCATACGCATACACACTATCGCTCTCTGTTTAACTTGTTTGCTATCTTTCTACATCGCCTCTGCCGGGGCTCTGCCGCACCGCTGCCGCCTCTCTGCCCAGCCGCTGCCCATCCGCTGCCTTGGCCATGATCGCTCGCTCGAGTCGCTGGTCGAGGGTCAATGACTGCCAAAAAACACACACACACACATAATTCGCCGCTGTTGTTTTTTCGACTTTTGTAGCGCACAAACCGAATAGTCAGTCCCAAAGAAGCACACACACACACTTGGCCACGATCCTGCGTGAGTGTGTGCGAAGGCATACAAGTGCCTCGCCGGTTCTTGCAACCCCTCTTCAACCCCAACCCCAACCCCAACCCCTCTTTGACCCCCTCGCTTTTCCTTCCTATGCCTATGCAGTTGCGCATTTGTTCGTAGGCGTTTGGGACCATATAGGTGCTTTGTGTATATATGGCAGATATTCGTATACACGGCACATACTATATGTTCCTCACTGCGCTTCATTCGCCGTATGGAAACAGTTTCGCCAGCGTTTTAGTTTGGCCTTCCCTTGCCCGCTTGTTGTTGTTGTTGGTGTTGTTGTGTCATTTAATACCCGAAATTCTAGTCTAACCGGATACAAGGTTCGTTGCATTATTTTGCATTTGCAGCGCAGAGAATATACCTGTCCGTTTGAGCGGTTATGAGCAGAGGATCACAGGGTATTTGGAAGGGGCAATGTGGGCTTTAGAACCCCTTTGTCTGTGCCCTAAGACTGGTCTGCCATGTGGCGTATACTTGATAATGGCGGTCCTTCAATCCCTTGAATTCGGCAATTATCCTATATTTCGGGCACTGATCCTCTACAAACGCTGGAGGAACCCAAACGATCTTGTGCCCTTTTTCCCCGCTTTGCTGGCACCTTACAAGCTTGCTTTCTGCTTTCGCTCCCTCCTTCTCCCCCTCCCCAAAAAACCCCACCCCTTCCCTCTTCGCATGAGTAATTTGCTATTTGATATTTTTCGTTACACCATTGTGTGTGTGTGTGTGTGTGTGAATCTTTTTCGGGTTTTGCACTTTTATTTTATTTTTTGGATTTTTTGATTTTTTACGCCGAGCGTCGTCATCTTTGCATGTGTTCTTCCTTCTCTTCTGCTCATTTTTGGCAAACTGCAATGCTTTCCTCTCCCGATCACTCGGACACAGATACTCACACACACGCACACACACACAGGCAAACAAAGAATCTGGAGGCTTTTAGTAGAGCTTTTGTTGTTGTTTTGTTTTGGTTTTTGGTTTTTTCGGCTTTTGTTTGGATTACGAATGTGTGTGTGTGTTCTGGGTTTTGTTGTTTGGTTTCGGTTGGGTCATTGAACCGCCTGCTCTTTGCCTAAAAACAAAAAATTGCAGTCCCAGTTTGAGAGACGGCGTGAATTTTTCCGTGGAATTGTCTTGATCGCTGCGGAGATCCGCTGGAATCGGGGCCTTGAGGGGTTGAGGGGTTGAGGGAGGTGTTCGCACAAAAGTAGAAGTAGGAAGTGAAATTTCACACAAAACACAGTAAATGTGCACTCGTTTACCCCAAGTGCTTACAGTTTACTTTTCATGGTTCAGGGCATATGGATTATACAAATTGTTGCACTTCCTTAACACTTCATATATGAATACTAACTTATTATAACATGCATTCACATGGAAGAAAATTGTTTAAATTTCTCATCAAATTTCCATTGTCCGCTCAAATAGTATCAGTTGGGAATTATAACCATTAAAATAGGTAACAAAATACGTTCTAGAAATATTTTCATACTTAGGAACCGTTTACACTGAGTTGAAAGACTTACATAAATACAAAATAAAAATAAATGTTATTATATTAATAAAAAATTCTTCAAGGAATATTAGTTTTATTTCGAAATATTTCCTAGCTTAAGGCTAAATAAAATAATTTATTTTGTGTTATTAGGTACAATTTGAAGAGTAGATTAATGATAGTTATGCCCGATCGATATCAATCTACATTTCTATATCAAAGACTTTTCTAAGGATAAACTTTGTTCTTGGTTATGGTTAATGTGGCTTTATTTCCCTTAACATAACGATCGGCATACCTAAGTTCATTAACTAATTGTTTAATGATATTAAATGTTAACCACATTTAAGCCTTGGCTGGGCCCCCTATCCTTGATCCTGCACCTGTGTAACTGCATTGTATCTCATTTAATTCTCGCCTAATTGATAAGCAGCGATTTAGAGCGCATCGCGCAAATTGAAATTAAATGGTGAACATTAGTGGTTGGCTCGTTCAGTGGTTTTGTGCCCCTTCACAGCCCCCAGAACGCCATGGATGGCTCACAATTAGAAGGAGTTGGGGGTGCACTCCCTATAGGGAGTAGGGATTGGGGGTTGGGCATCGGGCATCCCGTCGATTGTTGGGCAATTGACTCCTGGACACTTTGCCGCCTCTTTTCAGTCGGCTCCCCTCGCACATCCTGGCTGGCAAACTTTGTTGACTTTGTCTTTGTTTGCATTTTTTGTTGCACCCCTCGCGGTGTGCATGTGTGCGTGAGGTCCTGTCTATGTCTATGCCTCGTGGCAGGCTGCCGGATGCAGGGGACTTGGGAGTGGATGGGGATCTGGGGAGGATGCACGGGCAGAACGGCAAAAGGCAGCCTGTGCTAAGCGCCGTTTTAGTTGCTGCCTGCCAGCCTGCCTGCTTTATTTTTTCCGTGGTAACATCCTCTGCATCCTTGCATCCCTGCTGGCTGAAGCAGGAGCAAAAACGGAAGCTCTCTGGCTTTTTTGTGCCTGGCCCACCGTGGCCAAGTGTTAAAAATGATAAAGTGAATGTTTTGCTTCCCCCGGTTATTGTTGTTATAACTTTGTAATTTCTGACGCCAAACAGGAGTTAGTAGGTGACCAGGGGAGCGAGGATTAAGGAGAGTAGGAGTTGAAAAAGTGGGAACCTACCTGCTCGGGTGTCCTGGCTGCTGCTCCTGGCGATGGCTACGATGACTGTTTGTAACTAGCACTCACGCACTCGGGTCTCAGTTTTGTGTTTCGATCTTGATCTTGATCTCTGGGTTCAGACTGTTTTTGTTGGGTTAGTTAGTTGTCACTTGGCAGCGATTTACCATGGATCACTTGCGAAAAAAAACAGTTTCTCAGCACTTGAACAAAAAAGGCGGGGCGGGGGCACGTTGCTCGCTCCACTTTGGAGTGCGGATTTTGCGGATTGTTGCTGGCATTGCACTGCAGTGTCCTGGTCTATGTCCTGCTGGCTCCTAGGCCTCACTCGAACTGAACTTAACTGAACTGAACTGGTGGGTCATTAACTTGACTTCACTTGGGTTAACTGAAGGGCTGGCTGGTTGACTTGGTTTGGCTGGGCTGGTAATTGGCATTGGACCTGGTACTGGTTCTGGTTGGCTCTTTAGAACGACGCACGTCCAATCCGATAGCTAACTGATGTTCATCTAAATGGATCCGAACTATACGAAAAATAATGTTGCCCAGAAAATGTGTTTTTGAGATCAGCGTCGCAGTCGCAGTCGTCGTTGGCTGAGACAGAGGCTGAGGCTGAGGCCGGGGCTTCACAAATTTTGGCGTTGATGTCCTCTATGTTTTTCTGCCTATGTGTGAGTGTGTTCCTACATACATACATGTATGTATCGAGATATATATATTTATATGTGCCTGCAGTTGTCAATGCTCCAACGGCAACGGCAAAGTCGGTTCTGAGCCGCTGCACCGCTGGCCTGCACATAATATGCAGGCAGCTCGTAATGAGCCAACATCATCATCATCATCATCGTCACCAGCGTCGTCGTGGCCATCATTTCTCCAGGCCACACGCACACACCTACGTGCATGGAGACACACAGATACACACCGCACACACGCACAGCTCACTACCCCTACTTCAGGATCGGCCGGACCTGGTCAAGCTCCTGCTCCCTGCTCCCTGCTCCTGCTCCCTGTCTCACTTGCTCGTTCGCCCGCTACTGCCGTCTCTGTCGGACGAGCCGGGACTGGTCGCCGAAAAATAAAAATCTGCCCAAAACAAACTGCAAAAATGCAAAAAGCGCTCACAAAAAAACACACACACACACGCCTGAATGCAGGGGCATTAAAAAAAGTGAAAAAGTAAAACCAAAAACTGGGCACTGCATGTGCCGGAGGGGGTGGAAAGGGGAGGGGTGGTGCAAAGGGCGCGGAACGAGCTACAAAGCGTAATCCAAATACACGGCCACACACACAAACTCACATGCACATGCAATTGGAAAAAAGAAGCTAAAAAATTAAAAAACGCAATCGAAACCCTATAAAAATATGTGTGCACTTCGCCTGCCCAACCCCTCTGACCCCCACCACCCCCTTCCGCCGCTCTCACACGCACACTCACACACGGATGCGTGGCAAATGAGCGACGCTTTCGTCCTTTTTCGGCCTATGAGCCTACGTCGTCGCCGACTGCGCTGCTGCGTAGCCTCGCAAAAAAAGGAAAAATTAAAAAGTAAAAATAAAAGAAATCGGCACAGTCTTTTTATATTATATTCGCTTATATAGAAATAATGCACAAACACCAGTTGCAGTTGCAGTTGCAGCACACGCACACACAGGCGCAATATGCGTGCAGGGAATGCAGCAGCATCGGGTTCCATGCTGCTCTTATAGATATTTATATAAAACATATAGAGACAAAAAAGAAAAAACTAACAAAAATGCAAATCCACATGAGAAAAAAGTGCGATGCGTTTATTGTAGATTTTTATTTTTATTTTCTTTTGACTAACATCCAGCCGCCAAGCCCGAACCCTTTTTCAAGCCCCACAGGGATTTTACGAAGCAGTGGGACAAGGGCGGCGATTTTATTGAAAAGGGTTCGATTGTCAGCTTTCCATTCTCTCGGTTTGTTCTTTGTGTCTGAATTGGCGATCGATGAAGGCCAGGATCCTCCGAGGAGATCTAGCTATAAATAAGTAATAACCAAGGTCAAGAAAAAATGTTAAACTTACTAAGTTTCAATTTCCGGAACCTTTTTATTTGATTTATAACATCTCTTTAGATGATTGTTGGTTTGAAAATATAATGGTTAAAGAAGGCCAGGATCTTTAATAAGATCAACCCATAAAATAAAATGCGGTTTTACTTAAAAATAGTTGATTAGATAATAAATAAAAAAAAAATTTTACCGCTTTTTGCGCGATATGCATTTTAATTGAAGTTATACTATCTAAGCATCCTTAACATTTTTGGAGAAAGCTGAAAACACATAAATTAATATATACATATAATGGCTAAAAGCCCAACATATTCAAATTTGTTGGCCATTTTCTGCAGCCTTTGTCCCACTGTGCAACTCATTATATTTATTTAGTTAAGGACGCCACATACACACACCCGCAAAACAATCACACACACACGGGTGGAGCTATGCCTAGACTCGAAAAAATAGGAAAAGAAGCAAAAACAATAAAAATGTACATATCATTACGTATACGCACCGGAGGCCCAGCCTCGTCCTGGAGGCTGGACCCTGCCCCTGCCTTTTCCAGCTGCAGCGCGCTGCTCTGCTCTGCACATAGGCAAAGCTTTCAAATCCCCCCAAAATAAGCGACGCATGGGTATAGGCCTATCAAAAAGTCGCAGTCACGCAAAACGAAGCACATAATGGAAAAGTGCCAAAAAATAAAAAAAAAACCGAAAAAAGTAAAACTTGAGAGGAGGACGAAGGACTGGCGACTGGCAGGATGCAACAAAAACCAAAGCAGCGCAGCACTGCAGCCAACTCTCTCTGGCACACGCACTTTCAGCCGCACGCATGCTGGACAGTGGCCAAAAAAAATGTAAAAAAAGTGCAACCAAAAAAAGCAGGACTAAGAGCGTCGAACATAAATGCACGCGCACAAAAAGTAGGCAACACAAAACAAAACCAAAAGCCGAGCTGCCACATCTAGTAGGCCTACTCACAGCGAGCCGGCCGGCAGAAAGCTCTCGACCCGACTCGCCATCTCCCAACGCCCGATGCACTGACATTGAATGCGGCTGCATGCTGAGAACTGAAAACTGCAGTGCGATGCACTGTCCCACCCCCTTGGCCGTCGCCCCACCGCCCACTGGCCAGCGGCAGCGGCAGCGCCGTCGACTGCGAATGTGGCGCCAATAAAATTAAAAAATAAGTCAACGGAAATCGAACGAACGAACGATGAGCACACGAGCGCCGGGCAGAGCGTTGCATTCCCCTATTTTTTTCAATTCCAGCTTGCTGTTTTTCCCAGTGCGTCGCTGCACATGTGTGCGTGTGTGCTGGCGAACAAAACAACCCCCGAAAGCCGAAAAAAGGATGCACGCACACGCATGCAGCACTTGCAGCATGCAGCATGCAGTCCGGCCAGTCCGGCGAGCCGATTCCAGTTATGGGCGTTTTTTGTGCGGTCCCTGGGATGGCAAAAAAAACACGCTAAAAAACGTGGCAACAAAAAAAACGGCAAACAAAAAAACTAAAAAATAAAAGGCCGAATAATATAAAAACGCAACTGCAAGTGCAGCGCTGCCGCGGCCGCGGCCGCGGCCCATGCAACTGCAACTGCAATTGCTGCCGCTGCTGCTGCGGAAAAGTGCAGCGCAGTTAATGCTGGCAGTAGGCGGGTGTGGTGCGGCAAGGTCGTGGCGTGTGGCAGCGAAAATTGATAAAAAAAAAGCACAGGAATACAACAAGAACTGCATCAAAAAAGAGGACAAAACAACCAAAATAAATAAATGTGCACACGAGGCAACAAAGTGGAAATTATATAAAAATGCGCTAAAATCCGCCGACACACGCGCGCACGCACACAGCCGTACATTTAGGCGTTTGCCACATATATGCATGTGCCTGGCCCCTGTGTGTGTGTGTGTGTGTGCATGTGCAGTTTGTGCATTTTTTGCTGCCTGCTTTCAGGCGCCGCTTTTGGCGCGTGAGTGTGAGCAGGCCAACTGGGATGCTAGCCGACGGATGCGTGAGTGTGGGCCGAGGTGCGGGGAGGGGGCTCGTAATATGTTTGTTTAATAGGCCTAGCGAGCTCAGCGTTGCGGACGTCGCATACACATGGCAAAATGTGGCAATGCACACACACCCACACACACGGGGTAGAAGCACTTGTATATTGTATCTCAACCAGCAGTAGTTTGTCACCTGGCTTAGCTATCCCCAGCTAGAAGGCAGAGCTAGCCACCTGTTGAGCGGCCAGTAGGTGGATAGAGGTTTTCAATAAGGAGCCAACCACACACTCAATGTCGTGAGTGAAACCAATGAACTTGTGTCAACCGCCTACACAATTTCTACTCTTAGTTATTAGTAATTAAAAGGGCATACATCCTGGTTTCACAGAAAATATTCAGATTGTATAGTCATCAACTTCTTGAATTTGTAGTTAAATCTTGTAACATTAAGCACTCTAGAAACTAAGGTTTCTAACAAATTCTAAATATAATAGTTGAATTTATATTTGTTGAAGAAATTAAATGTAAATTGGCTTTTGATTCAAAATCGAAGACCTGGTTGGGACTCTAATGCAATACACACTTATTCAAATTTAAAAATTTTGTTTCTAAAAGATATACAAGGGTTTAATGATTCCAGTCAGAAGTTTGCAATGCAGTGAAGGAGACGTTTCCGACCCCATAAAATATATATATTCTTGATCAGCAAGACGAGTCGGTCTAGCCATGACCGTCTGTCCGTCCGTCTGTCCGTCTGTCTGCCCGTTTCTACGCAGACTAGTCTCTCAGTTTTAAAGCTATCGGGCTGAAACATTCCCAAAAGTCTTCTTTCTATTGCAGGTAGTATATAAGTGGGAACCAGCCGGTTCGGACAACTATATCTTATTGTCCCATAGGAATAATCGGAAATTTAAAAAAAAAAATTATATCTTTGGTGTTTTTTATATAATTATTATATTATATTTATACATATAACGTCCTACGCTTGGAAATAACATTTTTAATTAGTTCAGAATTTTAAATTTGGAAATCCTAAAAAATTTCACATGGTTTTACTAACGTTGAGTATTTCTTATAACTGCAAGGGTATACAAGCTTCGGCTTGCCGAATATTAATATTATTTTAGTATTATGTAATAATAAAAAATTTTGAAGAGCCTTAAAACTGGCTAAAGGTCTCTATAGTTACGAAAATCGAAATAACAATAATAAACCTAAAAACAATGAACTTATGAAAATATTTAAAGAAATGTATAAGAGACTTACAAATTTTTTTAAATTCGAAGTATTTATCAACATATATAAATAAAATCTTATTCTGTAAAGAAACAATTAAAGTGCGTGGAAAATAATTGAACCACAGTCCTTTTCATATAAAATAACTATTTTCTATTTAAGTAACCGCTACCTCGATCAAAAATTCAAAAGAGAATTTTGGAAATTCTCTCTTAATTTTGAGGATCTTTCAAACTGAAAAAATTAAACTTTACCGAATGGATCGCTTAAAATATGTAGTTTTCGTTCGTTTTTGTTTTTCTATAAGGCGTTTATTGAATCATTTTTGTAAGTCGCAGGATGTAAAGTTTCGCAGCCAGTCCAAGGGAACTTGCAGATCAGACATTTTTGCGCCCATGCCCACTCCAGCCAAAAATGTTTTCGTGCTGATGTCCAAATTGCCGTTAGCGGCTGGAAAATTGCGTGAAAAACATTTTTTTTACCCCCAACCGAATCCCCAAAAAAGGGAAAAAAGTAGGGAACTAAGAGGAGAAGACTCGAAAAAAAATACATAAGGGGGAGTTCTGTTTGTGAAGAGGGAGGGGGAGGGAGTGGTTGCTGGGCGGCTGCCTATGTACGGTGGGCGCGAAATAACGGTAATGCAACAGCGCCCAAATATCGCATTAACATCAACGACATATTTCACTCTCCCTGCCTCCTGGCGTGTAAGTATCTGTGTGTGTTTGGTAATACATAATGTACGCAAAAAAAGGACTCGCAAGGAAACAAAACGAAAAAGTCAAAAAATAAATATGCATCACAAAAAATGAAAAGGTTTAATAATAATAAAAAACATGCCCAAAACTCAGTACATGGCCCTGTGCACACACACACGCACAGCGCTGCACACGCATGAAAATAAAATGCAAATGCAGCTGACGGGGGGGCGGAGAGGGGCGGTGGGAGTGGCAGTGGGAGTGGCAGCGGCTGGGGCAGTGGCAGTGGCAGTGGCAGTGGGCACCGGATATACTGTCCGCCATACGGCCAATGCATTTTCGTTAATCACACACGCACACTCGCACTCTCGCACGCACACCCGTGCAATTTATTTGGTTCATTTTTCCTCTTTTTCCTCTTCGTTTCGTTTGTTTTGCTCGTTTTATCCACTGACATCATTTTTTTCGCCTTGTTTTGTGTTGTTTTCACTTTTTGTTTTGCTTGTTTTCTGCGCTTTGCACTGCAAGTGGGCGGGAGTGGGTGGTAGTAGGTGGCCGAGTGGATGGATGGGCGTTTGCTGGACAAATTACACATACGCCGCGTGGTACATGCATCAATACATGTGCGCGTATTATGAAAATGACATGCAGGCGGAAAAGAGTTGGAAAAGTGGTGTGTGTGTGTGTGTGTGTGTGTGTGTGTGTGTGTGTGTGGGAGTGGGTGGGTGCGATGTGCGTATTTTGGCTAACTGCCACTCCCACTGCTGCTCCACCGCCCCGCGCCCCTCCCCAACGCTGCGTACGTGTGTGCGCATTTGATTTTGGGAATTAACGGGAAAGGGCTCTGGATCGGAGCCGCATCCACAGCCACCGCACAAAGGACTCCAATGAGCCAACACCGCTGTGCGGAAAAAACTCTCGACCGGCACACATGGGCCAATGGGCTGGGTATTTATCTATACTTTTGGATTATATTAACGTTAACGCGGCTGGCACACAACAACAATGGCAACAACAAGCGCTGCAATTTGGCCAGCACTCTGCCGCCTATTTGCCTTATTTTTTTTGTCAGCCCCCGCCCCCCTTTTTGGGCATGAATTTGAGTGCTTGTGGGGCCTTTTTTTTAAACAATAAATTGTTATGCCTACGCGCGGTTATTTATTTTGATTTTTGTGAAACTTTTTGTGCATTTTCCAATGCAATATATATTTATGTGCTTAAATTGTCTGAATGCGACTCACCCACACACACGCTCGCGTACTATTCGCAATTACATACGTGCGGGGCAAAGAGGCAGCCATTTTTAAAATGTTAAAAATATAATGTAACGCTAGACCCGTGCGTTAGTGGGTGTGGATGTGGTGAGAGTGGGTTGTGGGTGGTGGGAGTGCGAGTGCGAGTGGGGGCCACTGCAAGCTGGAGGGTTGGGCGCTGGACAAAGCTCCCCACATGCCATGTCAGCCACGCCCCACGCCTCACGCCCATGCCGAAGCCCACGCCCACGCCCACGAGATATCTCCTCTCTTTTTTGTGGTTGCGTCGTTTTTCTTTGTTTTTTTTTGGTCAATTTTTTTTTATTTTACTTTTTAACATGTTTACCCAGCTCTTAATGAAAAATGCTGGGGCCCACAAAAAATTAGCATAAACGATTTTAATTGATTCCGTTAGGCAGGTGAAATGCAACTGCCACTGCAATTGCCACTGGAGCCGGTCGTGCAAAAGGACAGATTGCATTCCTGCAGCGATCAAAGTTGCATCTTCCAGGCTGCAACACAGACGCAGACAGACAGAAAAAGAGAAATCGTCGACAAATCCCAATCTCCCGGGCCCCTATTAGCCTCCCCCTCCCCTGCCTTTGGGTCGGCCCACAAAGCACAAAGCACAAAAACTTTCTACGGACTCCCAGCGCCGAAAACACAAAACCTGAAGAATGCCCGAACGCTGCACCGGGCTCCCCATCGATCTTACATGATTTAAGGGCAGGCATCTTGGGCTTCCCCCGCCTGGAGGCCCCCGATCCGAAGCCATCTACTGCCCCATACCATGCCGCACCGCACAACACCATAGCACACCATCCCAGTGCCATTGCCATAGAAAGCTGTGCGCAAATTGCTCAACAATGCCGGTGGTGCAGGGGCAGTTGCATGCCTGCCCGAAAACGAAGCCGGAGCAGCAGAGGAACGCACGAAACGAATCGGATCGAAACCCGTTTGTGTGTGGTGTGCCAAAAATTGCAAACTCACAAATCTTCTTTCCCGAACGAGTTTGAGTTTGAGTTTGTGTGCCTCCACTTTTCAGTGCCCTGTTTTTTCCATATATTTTCTGCTGCTTTATTTTGCGTAATTTTTGTGTAATTTTTAGTGCCACTCACGATCGCGCAGAGCACAAATACCACAAAGATGCACATACTGCATACTCCACGCTCCGCAGGGGTCTTTTGCGTCTTCTGGCGGCGCACATGTGTTTGTAGTTTGCAGCCCCTTCCGCCAACGAAGCATTTTGGCAAATGACTTTACTCTATCTGTCTTGCACATCAACCCCCCTCCACCCCTGCCCTTTTTTAGGGGCAGAGGATGGGGAAGGGGGTGGAGGGGGGAGGGGAGAGGACCGCGCGGCAAGACATTTATAATTTCCAAAAACAAACTCGGGCGACGAACGCGCTGCCGAGGTTAACGGCTTCAATGCAACTTTTTGAGGTTTCTCAACGCACACCATCAAGCGCCGCCGATGGCGCACACAATATGCACACACAGATACGCACCACCACAGCGGCACACTTGATATAGTGCATATATAACGATCGCAGCTCAGCGACCTAGCGAGGGCAGCACACAAAATTTAGGAAGTAGCCCGGAGAGAGAGGCACTGCCTTTGTCCGCCTGTGGGTTTTATTTTATTTTTTGTTCTGCGCTGTGCATGTGTGGGTACATGCACATTTCAAACTACAGTCCCTGAAGGCCAGAGCGAGAGGCAGCGATCGCCGTCAAGCTCCGCTCGTTCGTCGTGTCGTCGTGTCGTCGTTCTGCGGCTGAGTAAATTTGCCAAAAATGTATTGCCAAAAAGTGCTCTCCCCCCTGCCCACGCCTCTGACTCACTCACCCAGCCACTCGTTCGGGGAAGAGCAGCGGACCCTAGCTTGGCCGCTTTGAAAGACTGTACAAGTGAAGCAGGAGCCCATTTGGGACACGGAAACTGACTCTGACTCTGACTCTGACTCTGATTCGAAGTCGGACTGGGCCTGGGCCTGCGCCTGGGCCTGGGATTGGGATTCGGATTGTTAGTTTAGCTTACTTGTGTCGTACACACACACAGGGTTACCCGGGGAGGGGTTGGAGGGACAGAGGGGAGCCTCTCAGTCATTCGCACACACTAGTGCAGGAATCCCCACCGAAAATAAAGCCTCTCGGGATCAATGTACCCGACTCATCCGCGCTTCGCTCCTCTGCAGCCCGTCAAAGTTCTATTGGTGGCGAGGGTTGCGTCATTAGCTCAAGAGAATGCACTCTCTACAGGCACAGGGCCAAAGAAATACCAAACTCGTGTGATTTCTGGGCGACCTTAATGTGATGATCTTCTCGGAATGATCTCCTCTAGGCTGAGACGTTATAGGTGGGGATCTTTGTTCTCCCTATTAGGGGAATATTTCAGTTGTAAGACCACGTCCAAGGCGTATGCAAAAAACTTCCTGTGATGTTCTTTCTCGTCAGAGTTCTAATAGGACTAGCTACTTGTGAAGTTATGAAAATGCAGTGTCTATAGGTAGAGGTCTTCAAATATCCCGTATAGCCCGATGTCTTCTGAGATAATCTTATTGTAATGATCATCTTGTAAAAACCTTTTCTAGGGTGACTCATTAACTGAGATAATTCTGATATTCGGTCTTTTCATACTGTGATGATCGCGTCCAAGCTGATCTTATTGCTGAGTCTCCTTGTGACGATCTCCTTCGGGATGGGATCTTTTACCACTACCCACTCTCTTCCTGAGTAGAAAACAGCCTACTGCCTGACCGCTTATCCTCCATTTATTATCAATCACGCTTCTGGTTAACCGCCAATTTAGACGCACCCAGGCACTTAAACCACCAGCCGCAGGGCCCACCCCTCCACAGGCCCGTCCCCTGGCCACGAACGGGACAGTGACAACGACTAAACCAGGACTAGGAGCACGGGATTATGGCATTAAACGGCTCGTCGCACCCCCGCACACCGAAGTCGGGGCCCGTCAAAATAAACAGGCAACAAATGGTGGCAAAGCGGTAAAACAATTCACGAAACTACCAGCGAACGAGCGCACCAATCCAAGGGCAGTAAGCTGGGAAACCACCAACCCATTATCCCGCCAGCCAGCCAACCGACAAGTTGAAAGTTCAAAAAGGCTTAAATGCCACAAAAATCAACACTCTGCCACATGTGCGTGTGTGTGCCTAATAGAGCAGCAATGTGGCGTGTGGGGGTGGGCCCTGGCTTAGAAGTGCCGCCAAGAGGCAAACCACTTAAGTACGCCTATAAAATGGCTGTGAAATTTTCACACTAAAAACTTTCGCCTCGAACCCAAAACCCAAGCCCAAAACCGAACACCCCGACCACAACCCAGGCCCACACCCCAACCCGAAACCAGGACGAGTTAGAGTTGTTAACATAACAGCATAACTGTTTCGTGTTAATGATGATGAAGTTGCTGATATGTGGAAAGTGCGTGTGTGCAAATGAGCTAGAGTTTTAGGGCACAAATTCATCATAAAATCACTTAAAACGGTATTAACAACCCCTGGGATGGGGTGGGATAGGGTGGTGTGGAATGGGGTGGCATGGGATGGCATGGGATGGCTTGGAGCTGGGGATATCCCACACATGAGCTGGATCGGATCGGGTAATTGCGTGTCAGAACTTTTCAACCTCTGACCCCGGCCAGGGCAACCCTTCCTGCCCTCTCTCCATAGTCCCAAACCCGTCTAATCCTTTGATGGGCCTAATCGCTGCCCACTCCACATCCCCTTCCTTGTCCCGTCCCGTCCTTGTCCTCCTCCTCCTCCTCGTCCACGTCCTCAGCCCAACCCCCTTCCCAGCCCCGCACACACGCACGCATATCATGCTAATTTGCGGACAGCCGCCTTCGTTTGACTTGGCTTCCGGTTCTTGTTCGGTAAACGGCAACCGGACACCGCATAAAACTTGGACCCGGGGCGTTTCTTTCGGCTCGGAGGGGTGTTGAAATGGGCCTGACCTTATGCTCACTCATGTGGCAGTGGTGGGCCAGGGGGCGCAAAACGGGCATAAAAGTGTTCAAATCATTTTAGGGTTAATTTCCGCCTCCTTGGGATGGAACTAGTGGCGGGGGAGTTGCTAGTGGGCGATTTGGAGAAGGACCTGGCAGAGTCTTGGCTAATTAATTCACACGATACCTGGGGCAAGGGCAGGCCCCCCTCCCAGGTATCATACTGCACGTGGGCGAACTTGCCCGACAGTGAAATCGTTTGACGCAGCACGCACCGCCCGAGTCTCAAGGCGGACCCACGCCATCCATAGACATGCCATCCCTAGACATACCATCCCAAGGCACACCATCCTCAACCCTCCCCGACCCCTCGGCATTCATCGCCCGGCACCCACACATTTGTGGGTCAGTCAATCGAGGACGTGCTGTGCCTGGACGAGGCGAGGCGAGTCGAGTGTGGAGAAATCCGAGCGTTTCACTCTTGAATTTCTAATAAATTCATAGGGCAAGGACAACGGGGCGGGCAACGAAGAAAGCTGCTTAAGTGTGCCGCTTTTCCCCCTTTTTCCGCTGCGTGTGTGTGCGGACTCGTGTGCTCTTCACTCGCTTTTCTGCCTCCTGACTTCTGGCCTTCGGATGATTATGTGTGTAATTTGCAATTATGACTTCCTTTGACGTGGTTTCCCTTTTGTCTGTCGAAAGCTTAGACTTATTTAATAAACTTGTTCATCCTGGTGCTGTGTTATTGCTTAATTTGAATGCTTGCATATGGCCCCCGGACACTCAGGCACTGGGGACACCCGCAGCACACGCACACTCGACCGCAAAGTGATTCACACGCTCGCAGGCGGGTCAAGAAGGTCTGGCCTGTGTGCTTGGGTCGGCGTCTGGATTTGGGTTCTTGGCCAGCGGATGCGGAAGTGAACGGACGAGGGGAGCTGCCCATCTTGACTTCACCCCGATTTGCTGCTGCGCCGAGGGTTGGTGGCGGGCGGGCGGGCAAAGGCGGGGGCCAAAGGACCACGACTCAGTGTTGTCTTTGCTTCGAGATGCGAGATTCAAGCTCCGAGTAATCCCAGATTTCTGGTTATCCCCGACCTGACCTGCCACTCGTGCGTGTGTGCGTGTGTGTGTGTGGTGTGTGCGGTGTGTGCGGGGTGTCGCATTCGCATAATTTGTAGGTCATGCATATTTGGCATGTTTGACATGTTTTCTTGGTGTTTTACATGATAAACACTCAAGGGTGCCGGCAAACTAAGGCGCCCAAGGACTTGGGTCGCAGCTTAGTGGTCGTATCATCGTATCTTCGTACCATCGCATCGTGTGTATGTGCCAGTGTGTGTTTCTGCCTGTTTTGAGAGCAATTTCCCAGTCAATTTCGCCCCCTGCGGGAGGGGGAACTTAATTTGATTTTCGAGTAGAAAACTTTGTCTGCTTGCCGGCAAATTCCCCCAAGTGGTCACCCGGGAGTTCCTTTGCCTCGCCAATTGGGCCTGGGACTCTTCAATCAAATGTGGCTAGCATACTCCGCAGATCTGCAGTGATCCGAGATCCGAGATCCCAGCTCCCAATCCCAGCCAAGAAACCGGTTTGCCCAATCAAGGAGAGCGTATGCTCCGCGGAACGGGTTTTGTTAGTTCCGCGTCGCGCTGCGTTTGCCATTGAGTGCAGAGCGTAACATTTGTGTCCCAGGGCGAGATCCAACACTGCCAGAGACCCAAGATCCCAAGATCCAAGCTCAAAGGCTCAGGCCACGTTGCAGTCGCATGACAGCCTCGAATCTCGATCTCAAAGTGCAGCTCTCCAGTCCTCGCCGCTTTCTATGTAGGTCGCTGCAATTCAATACTGGCCCGGCCCCACGTAAGCCTCCCTCCCATCCCCCCTCATTCTGAACACTCTGCCCCCGATTTCTGCGGCTTTGGTTTCGCTTTTGGGGCCCAGTTTCTGGCTCGCTTGACGTGTCCCTGCTAATGCGTTGCCTTTTCAAATCCAGCAATGCAGTTTCCAGTGGCCGAAATCAGGTTTACAGTGGGCCCCCTGTCAGCGGGACTCGGCCCACTGACTACTGAGTGGCGATTAAGACATCAAGGCAGATAGGAGCCATAAATCAGGGCACGCTTAAGCGGCCAAGCCTATTGGAAGGACGCTATCACTAGGGTTGCTAGCTGGGAAAGATCTTTAGGGGCCCAAGGCCTTTATATGTATATGCACATTAGGGTGCACATTTTTATGTAAATTTTGAGGGTCCTATCTCTATTTTGGGTATTCTAAGACAAAGTTGAAAGCTTGGATCAAATATTTAAACACTGACTTGGTTCTATTTGACAAATTAAGTTCTTATTCTTCTAAACTAATTTGGTTTTCATTTTTGTTGAAAATTTTCTTACATTTCAGTATTTTTGCACATTATTTGAATGACCGAGAACAGATAGTTAACAAACTTGAAGAAAATCCATTCTTTCGTCATACCAAGGGAACATTTCAGGTCTAGTTCTCAAAGAAAGTTGTAGTTTTTGCACACTTTAATCTGCCTTGCAAGGGGCTGAGAATAGGATTTCATGTTTTTGGCCCACCCTAATGCACATGTTCAACAGGCATTTTCGGATGGATTTGGTGAGCTATTGACAGGGACCCCACGTCCACGGCCAGGACACGCGCCCACGCACACACACACATATGTCTGGTTGCCAGGATTACTGGCCGAAAGCAGGATGAGGGACGTCGGAGTTGGAGTCTGTGACTGTGACAATGCTGTGACTGCTGCCATGGCAGCGCTTAGCCTTAGCCCGACACTGAAGGTCACACGGCTTCACCTTAAAGCTGGGCGCCCATGAGGACATCCCACCTCCTCGCACACACACACACCCACACTCAGGCACACAGCCTGGTGCAACCTGTTGAGAACAGTTTGCCGGGCAAGAAACAGCCGAAAGAGAAAGCTAAGCGCGAGAAAATCCTTCTGGCAGGGCAGTAAAAACCGAGAGAGGCTGTGTGTGATACCATCCTCCGGCCACCGCCCACCGCCCACCACCCATCGCCCTGTCTAATCCCCGCCCATGTGGGACACCACCCACTGCTGGACACAGGCCTACAGGTGGTTTGCTGCGGCCACAACTTCCAGCTTACAGCTGTTGGTGTAATTAGAACGGACTGCGATTGTGTTACCATTCCGAGAATGACGTCTGCCATCCGTCAAGACCAGGCTGGGTGCTCAAGGTCACCTCCCCCTCCCCGGCTCCCCACCTGTTACCTTTGACTCGCTCGTGGGGCAGCGCTCAGCCTTGAAACGGTTGCCCGATTTTCCTTTTTCGGCTTGCCTTTCGCTGGGCAAATTTATCAGTTGGCGCACTTTTGCGTGCTTTTTTCTAGCGCTTGCTTGGCAGCACATCTTGATGGAAGCCAGCCAACCCATCACCCCACCCCCACCGCCCGTCGACAGGAGCAGAAAAGAAAAACCTGGCGTCGCTGCCGGCGTCGAAGGAAAAACGACGACGGCCGAGCGAGAGTGAAAGTCTTGGCCACATGGGGACATGGAAACGTGGAAAAAGGTGGAAGAGAGCCTTACGCACTCGTCCACACACCCACACACCCACGCGCTGGCGCCGGCGTCGCAGTCGCAGTCGACGACGGCGCTGGCTGCGAAAGCGGCGCCAATACCAATATACCAGCACCAATACTAGTGCAAGCCAGGCTCTTTTCGTCTCGTTTTCTTCACCGTTTTTTATTCACTTTTCCTTTAGTTTTTGTTCTTGTTACGTCCTCCTTGTTTCCTCTTCCTCCATTTTTGCCCCTGATTCGAGCCTTGCCTTGGCAGCGCTGCCGCCGCTCTGCCGCCGTTGCTACTGTTTATTTTGGTCGCCTGGCCAGATTTTTCCCACCTCCCCCGCCCCTTCGGGCATCGTTTTTCGTCTTTTTGGCTGCTACTTTTCTTGTTCCCTTTCGGCGGCAGGAAAACTTTTCTCAACTATTTCTCTTCTGCTGCCTGCGGATTTTTCCTTTTCTTTTTTTATGAAACTCGGCGTAGCAGCAGGGGCTTCTCTTTGGCATGCGGCGCTCTTGCGAATAGTTTGTCATTAAGAGACTTCGAGGACAGGACCCCAGAATGCCCCCATTGCCTCCCAGGATCTTTGTTCTCTGTTTATCAAGCTTTTTCCGAGCTCATGCTTTACCTAAAAGCTCTTTTCTTGCTGGGAGCCCCCGTTATGGCGATCAGCAGTGGAGCTTTGAACCCCCACCGGAGAATGCGAAAGCTTAAGTTGCAGCTGAAAGGTTTCGATCGACAGCAGAGTTTCACACCCGCAGTGGAGAGTTTTTCCTCTTCACTCTCTTCCTCTTTTTTAATGAAGCTTCTTTTTCTTAATATTTTTATACCTTTTCTAGTTTCTTTATATATGTCGTCAATAAAGAATCTCACTCTCTTCTGCGTCAAGTTTCCCCTGTATGCAATCTTAAGTTGCAGCTGAACGGTTTCGATCGACAGCAGAGTTTCAAACCACCAGTGGAGAGTATTCGTTCGGCAATCTCTTTATTTTCTTCAATGAAGCTACTTAATCTCTTCTGCGACTCGAGAAGATTTACCGGCGTGCATTATTCGGCACATACCACCGCAGATTTCTGACCGACGGCTCTTCCTCACCGTCTTTTCTACGTTTTTATATATATCATCAATAAATATTCTCACTCTCTTCTGCGTCATGCGAAGGTTCCCCGGCATGCAATCTTCGGCACATGTCTTCAGCACATTCCATCCCAGTCTTTTGATCGACCGCTCTTTGGCATTGCAGAATCTGTAGATCTCTATGCTTTTTCATCGCTTTCTATTAAGACACTTTGGTATCTCAGTTCGAGACGTGTGCAAATCCTAAGAATTCCGTTTGGACGACACTTGATTTATGTTGAGCTTGTCCAACAACGATGGCACGGCGATTGCTCTGGCTCCGGTTTTTATACCAATCTCGGAGGCCTGCGCCCGTTCAATTATCACGTAGACCGAAAGCCCAGGCAACCCAGTGTTTCCAGTGATGAGGAGCACAGGTAACTGAAAGCGGAGAATCAGCACTTCTTATCTGAGGCTCAGAACCGGAAATGCAACTTTCTTGCAGTTTTCCTCTGTATTACTAAAAGATCATGTTCGAAGGCAGACTACCAATATAAAACCAGCAATTATAGTTTTTATCTGACCAACGCAGCAACGCAATGAATCTTGTCGTTTTTTTGTCGTTCTGTTTCTTTTTTTTGTACTGTTTCTTATTCTGATTCTGATATAAGCACGAATCAATGGGCAGAGTAGTGTAAATTTATGTTAATTAACAACCTCAAGAACATCATCATATGATTATGGAACTCAACCGTGGGAATCTAGAATTTGTTCTTAGTTAAACGTTTTAATAGTTCGAAATATTACAACAACAAAGCGGTAGTTCCTGTTCCCTAACTGCGAGGAACGTGCCCGATATTGGGTCTTAGGCTCTTTTTTTGTTTTTATTTGGCACGGTAGGCGATTCGTGTCTTTCCGTTAAAGCGACGAACGTGTTGACTGACGCACCAAGAAGCCACGAATTTCGGATTTTTGGATGCGTAACTCCCACCGCCGTACGTGTAAGAATCATAAGAAGACAAAAATGTGGAAATTTGGGTTTGGGCCACATGACCTTGGCTGGAAAATTTCGGCATGATCGATCGAAACTGCGTGCGATGTGAAGAGTCAGTGACAGTTTATGTATTTTTATCATTGCAGGAATCGGTTCCGCATTGGCCACTCCATTCCATTGATCACGTCTGGAGCGACTGCAGATCGGAGCAGCTGGCGGATCGGAGATTACTCATGCAGAGATTGAGAATGGAGCGGGCTTGGAGCATCTCCGGTGCGGAAGTGGCGCCCGTCGCTCTCCGGGCCACCGAGCTCGATTTAGTCATGCATCTGGCGGCGGCGGGCACGGCGAAGACTCTTTTCCGGCCTGCGGGCACGTGGGGAGAGCTCTCTGCATTCTGCAGTCTACATTCTCCGCGACGCTCGCCGCTCGTTGCACTTGGCCCACTGCGTTATTGGCCAACATTTGTTTTGGTCTCTTTGGGGTGGCAGACCACACAATCGGCATTCAAGTTATGCAACACTCTCGGAAGCGAGCGCACCCAGCGACCTTTTAAGCGCGTCTGCCCCGCTCCAAGTCAACACTGCCACTCCAGAGCTGACCGCGGTAGCAGCCAAGGTTCCACGAAAAGAATTGGGAACAGGAATAGGAATTGGCATTGGAATAGGAATACTAAGGATACCAGCAGCCCTCCCTCCACAACCCTCAACCCCAATCAGATGTGCCCGGGGTAACGGCGACAAATTGCTTCCTGTTATAATCCGAGAGTCATCTGAAGTAAAGTGCCCACCATGACGCACTGCCTCTGGTCGACGGTGCTGGGCCTTCTGGCCCTGCTCTCCATGGCGACCAGTCGATCGGTGCGCCAGCTGCCAAGTGCATACTCGCATCCGCCCGTGCTGCCCGGCGGATACTACGGACAGCCGCCCTACGCCTACCCCCCGCACTACGGCTACGGCTACCAGGCGCCACACCCGCCGCCACCCGTTTACAGCCCCTACTTTGACAACGTTTTCGGAGTCTACAAGAGCTACCCCGGCGGCGGATATCCCGTGCGGTTCGATTATGTGAGTAATTAGTCCTGTAAAAAAGTCCCATTCCGTTTAAACTTTATTTGTGGCCTAGAAAAAGGGTTTATTGTTGGTAACAAATAACCAAAGTACTTCCATGACAATCTAGAACATTTTCGGATTAGCTGGAAGAACAATTTTACTAGTCAAAAAAGGAGTATGAACGCTCATAACAGTATTTTCCCTGAATTTGGGAGCATTTGAGATCTAAAAAATTCCTATATACCGAAAAAATGCCCTTCTGCAATAAGTTTTCAAATTTGTTAAATACTGTACTTTAATGTACTGAAAGTACTTTTAAATCTACCTACTAAAAATCTAATAAATTAGAAATATATAGATACAAAATATTTTAGAGCTCTTTACATTACATTTGTAATTCAAAATCCCTCATAAAATTTTTTTTTAATCTTTTATGAGTAGCCCGGAGTCATGACTAATCGAACGATTGCTTAACTTTTTAAAAATGTTTATAATTTTGGGTTTGTGTTTCTAGAACAATCGTTGCTCTCGGAACTACATTGGCATCAAGCCACATCCGGATCAGCAGCAGTACTACTATGTCTGCAAGCCGAACTGTGTGATTTTCAGCAAATGTCGCGATCTTGAGGTGAGTCCTGGGTAACCCTCTCTCCCGCCAGCCCCCTAACTCGCTTTCCCGCCTCCCCAGAGTTTCAATCCGAGCAGCGGGCGCTGCGTGCAGCACATTCCGCAGCACAGGCCGGACCACAGTCCCCCGAATTGTCAGAAGGAGGGCCGCTTCCCACATCCGCACGACTGCAAGGTGTACTACAGGTGCGACAAAAACCGGACGCAACCCTGGCTCTTCGCCTGCCCCGCGGGCACCATTTTCTCGCCGGTGGAGCGAAAGTGCCTGCCCGGTGACCAGTGCCCCTCGACGGAGATATCGGACAGTGGCAGCTACATCCCCCAGAACTGCGAGCTCAAGTTCCCCGAGTGTGCGGGTGAAGGCACCTTCCGCTCGCCGACGGACTGCTCCCTCTATTACACATGCCGACTGCAGGATAGCGGTACCTATCTGCAGACCCGATTCAAGTGCCCCGGCAGCAACAGTTTTGATCCCGAGCGTAAGCTGTGTCGTCCCCGCAACGAAGTCGACTGCTTTGACTTTGTCCCGCAACCACCATTGCCGGTACCCTATGCTCCACAGCCATACTATCCTCCCTATCAAGCGCCACCGCTCTTCGAGGAGGACGACTACGATACAGATGCCAAGGAACAGCAGCCGGCTCTTAAGTCCGAAAAACTTCAGGTAGCAGGAGGCTTTGAAAGACCCTCGGTAAATGTGGTTATTTTGCCCACAAAGTCCACGCCAGCGACCACAACCACTTCGGAACGCACCACTGCCTATTACAAATACGAGAATTATCCTTCGTACCACTCACATCATCACAAAAAAGTAGAACCTTCTGCAGAAAGCCAAACGGTTGAGAAAGAGGATGTCTTGCGCAAATTAAAGCTGTCGGAGAATGTTGTAATCCTGCCCACCACACCGGCGACTACTACTACCAATCGTGAGTCCTCAAAGGAAACCACCAAATATCAATACAAGAGATACACCTATGCAACTGAGACTCCAAAGATCGAACCTGCATTAAGTGGTTTGCACCTTTCGAAAAATATTGTCGTTCTGCCCACTACCCACTACACGACTACGCCCAAACCAACAGTTCCGACTTGCCCCCCCTTACCAACGCCGAGTACGACAGCTAAGCCAAGTACGACTACCACTGAGAGATCCACCACGACCCCGAAAACATCTACGATTAAAACAACTACTCAGAGTCCGAAAACAACGACCCAGAAAACCTCAACAGTTACCGAAAGAACTACCACGCCGACTCTGAAAACTACTATTGTGACAACAACGACTCAGAAACGAAGCACCACCACTCACAAATCCTCACCAGTTACTAAAACGACAAAAAAAGCAACAACCATTACTCTTAAAACCACAACAAGTACCGACAAACCCACTACTTTGAAAACAACTACAGTGAAAACAACTACTCAAAAGCCAATAACGACTTCGCAGAAAACATCAACAGTTGCTTCTACCACCAAAGAAACAACAGAAAGTTCACCTAAGCCTACAGCAAGTACTGAAAAACCAACTACGACTTCTACGACCACTCAAAAACCAAAAACTACTACTTCTAAACCTACAACAACGACCCAGAAAACACCACCGACGACTCAAAAGCCAACTACTGTGACTACCTCTACCCAGAAGCCAACAACGACTACTGAGCAAACCTCAACTAGCAAGAAAACAACAACGATTACTCCAAAGCCTACAACAACTACCCAGAAGACAACCACGAGGGATCCAAGCACAACCAAAGTGACATCCACTTCCCATAAAACAACTACGACTACTGAGAAAATCTCTACAATAACTACGACAACCTCAAAGCCAACTACAGTGACAACCACTACCAAAACACCAATAACGACTACTCCAAAATCGTCAACCGTTAGTACTACCACCCAAAAAACAACAGAAAGTTCACCTAAGCCCACAACGAGTACGCCAAAACCTACCACTACCACTCGACAAACCTCTACAATAACTACGACTACACAAAAACCGACAACTACTACTCCTAAACCTACATCAACGACCCAGACCACAACAACGACAACTGCAAAGCCAACTACAGTGACAACTACTACTCATAAACCAACATCGACCACTCCGAAGTCGTCAGCCGCTACTACTACCACTCAAAAAACAACAGAAAGTTCTCCTAAACCGACAACAAGTACTGAAAAACCCACCACGACTACTCAGAAAAGCTCCACAGCAACGACAACCACTGGAAAACCGACAATTACTACGGTTAAACCTACAAAGACTACTCCAAGACCCACTACAACGACCAAGAAAACTACAACCACGACTCTGAAGCCAACTACTGTGACAACCACTACTGAAAAACCAACAACGACTACTCAGAAAACGTCAACAGCTACTTCTACCACCGAGAAATCAACGGAAAGTTCTCCTAAGCCCACAACAAGTACCGAAAAACCGACAACGACTACAGTACCAAAGACCACTCAAGAGCCACTAACTAATACTCCAGAATCGACAACAACGACGACTCCGAAGCCAACTACTGTGACAACCACTACCCGGAAATCAACGACGACCACTCCGAAAACGTCAACAGTTACTACCACCACCACGAAAACAACAACGACTACTATTATAGCCTCTAGTACGACCCCTCAGAAGCCAACAACTTCTACTCCGAAACCCTCAACCACTACAGAGACAACCTCCACTCAAAAGTCAACAACAACCACTCCGAACACCTCTACAGTAACCACGACCTCACCAAAACCAAGCACAACCACACTAAAACCGACCACTACTACTGGGAAATCAACCTCAGTTACGGCAAGAAGCACAAGTGTCCCGACCACGAGGAGTCCCACAACCATTCCAGCGCAGAACTCCACCAGCACGACTGAGCTGACCACAGTCACGCGACCACCTTGTCCCGATCCGGACTCCACCTCAGGTAAGTCATTGGCCCAAAAGCACCCATTAATCCGATTCGAACGCTCCCCCACACAAGCAGCACAAGGACACCTAATCACGACACTTGCCTTACAGATAAAAACACAAACCCCGCATGCACACAAGAACTCCAACAAGTTAAACAACTCCAACTGCACTCACCGCAAAAACCAGAAGAACTCACCCGCATACAAGCCAAGACAGGGTTAGGCGAAAGTATAAATGTTTTGGGCGGGCGGGATGAGCTTGACTACATGGACGATGCACCATCTTCCGGGGAAGGGGAATCTGGGCAGGCGACCACGGCTAGGACTCCGACCATGTCCACACTGGCCGCGGCCCACCTGCTGCAAAAGCTCTTCCACATAATCTCCACCACGCCGCCGAGCAGGGAGCACTCCTCTAGCCAACGTCCGCCCAGTCAGAAATCTTCCGCCAGCACGCGTCCGCCCGGCGTGACTCTTTCCCAGATGGCCAGGCACAACCTGGCGACCTCCAAGCCCTTCATCGCCCACTCCCTGCGGCTCTCCATCCAGCAGTTGGCAGCCCCCACCCAGAAGCGTTCCATCCAGCCGCAGGCGCTCGGGTCCCTGAACACCACCAAGAAGGAGCCTGAGGACTCGGAGTACTATGACAGCGAGACCTCCGAGCAGTACGCAGACGAGGACAACGAAGTGCTGACCATAACTCAGCCAAAGGCCATGGCCAGCACAACGGTGGCTGCCGTTCTTCCGGCTCCGTCTTCGACCACTGAGCGGGAGCGGCTTGAGACTAGTTCCTCGCCAAGTCGGACCAGGCCGGTTTCCAGTTCCACCACAGCTCCACTGCCGACGACCACTGAGCGGGAGCGTTTTGAGATTAGTTCCTCGCCAAGTCGAACCAGGCCGGTTTCCAGTTTCACCACAAATCCATTGCCGACGACCCCTGAGCGGGAGCGTCTTGAGATTAGTTCCATGCCAAGTCGGACCAGGCCAGTGTCCAGTTCCACTACAGCTCCACTGCCGACGACCACTGAACGAGAGCGTCTTGAGAATAGTACCTCGCCAAGTCGAACCAGGACAGTGTCCAGTTCCACTACAGCTCCACTGCCGACGACCACTGGCGACCTCGAGTACGGCGATAGCTCTGGGGACTCGGACTATCCCAACGACGGGATAGATGATGTTCCGAATAGCGTAGTCACGAGCCTGGAAGCCAGGAAGAGCTTCTTGCTGAGCCTGCTGAAGGAGCGGCTGACTCGAGTGGAGGACAAAAAGCCTTTGCCAACGTCCCCCACAGCTGCTCCTCGGACAAGTCCCATGATGAGCTCAAGTTCTAGCTCAAGTTCCAGCACAGCTTCCAGTACGAGTCCAACCACGAGGTCTGAATCGACTACGGGTGCACCTTCACCTACAGTTGCACCCGTTCGAGCCAAGAATTCGACTCATTTGAGCTCGGAATACTATGATGAAGATGAGGACTATGTGGAAGATGAGCCCGCCCATTCGTCAGATGCTGAGAAGAAAGAAGGGGGCACAGGCTTAGTGGCCAAGAAGCCTCCAGTTGCCACGGGCAAGAGGCACGTTGCTCTGATGCAGCATAAAATGGCATCTCGAACTGCCAAAAACGAGGGGCAATCGAAGGCTGCAACGGAAGGTCTGCTGCTCAAGGGACTGGCAATCGGGGATAGTCAGTTTCCCTCCAAAAATCCTCTCAGCCGGGCACTGGGAAGCAAGGGTGATAGCAACCAGGCTCTAAACGGAAATGCTCCCAATACAATTGGTCATCCGGCGAGGCTAACCATTGAACACTCATTAATGCAGACAACGATGCCAAATATAATACCTACAAGCGAAACATCCACTCCAAAACCATCATCCACATCCACAGAAGCATCAATGACACGACCAAGTTTCATGACCAGTCGACTGGTTAAAGCGCTAGAACAACGAAAACTAGAAGCAATCACTCAGAGAACATTAGAAATAGTCACACCGACCACATCGGAAACACTGCCCACAGCATCGGCCGTGGTCGCATCCGCGATGGTGCCGTGGGCCGCCTCCACTGGACGCCGGGATGCAGTGCTGTCGGTGAACAGCATGCCCTGGTTGCTGGCGGCCCGCAACCAAACCGTCCACCTAACACCCCTCTCATCCAACGCCACCACCATTCGCGGCCGAGCGCCGAGCAACCCAGTGAGCCCCAATAACCCCACCTCCAACCCAACAGTGTCCAGCCCCGAGGACTATTCCACCGAGAAGGTGCCGCAGCTCATCGTCAAGGTGTACGAGCCCATCGACCTGAAGATCGTCTTCTGCCCGAAGTCCTGCGACCAGGACCACGACCACAAATACGGTAAGTCGAACTTGTAGATGCATACGCAGATGAAAATTAAAATTATAATTCAGTAAGCTACTCTAACAACGAAAAAGTTACCCTCACAACAACAACACAACATACACACAAAACATACTATGGTGTTTTACTATTGAAAAGTAATCCATTCTGTTCAAATTGGCCCCAACCCATGGAATTTAAATTTGACCTAAGAAATAAGAAAAAACAGATATTTTACTATTTTATGGCAACTTTTTTGAAAAAGTTACCCTCACAACAACCACATACACACACCTTACAATTTACATCACTATTCTGAGCAGTATATAACCCTTCTATAGTTGAACAACATTCCGTATTGGTAATTCTTACCCAAACATTTCTTGTGTTCACATATTGCATATCCCCTGGACGGACATTGCTCTTGACTCGACCACAGACCCAGCTGATAATTTTAAGAAGACCAACTGCTCTGGAGGCTGCGACGAGGAGGAGGAGCGCATCCACAAGCATGTCGACATCCAGTGGAAGCCACTGGAGCTGAGCGACATCGCTGGCTTCCGCAACGCAGTTTAGAAACGCGACAGGACACTTGAATTCCAGCCACGAAATTCCCGTAGTACGATTACTCTAGCATACCATAGTGCCTAACTTAAATAAATACCTTTACATTTAAACCAGCGTCTTGGTGCAAATAGCATCGAAAGTGGCAAGTGGCAAGTGGCAAATGGCTCAGCGACAAGCGGAGATTGGCTAACAAAGGGGCTTCCGACGACCCGCACAGACATGCGGGGGCTGCAAATAGGGGATGGGGTAGTTGCACACCCCGCCGTCAAAAGAAACACAGGAAAGCGCACAGAGGCGGCTGCCAAAAGAAGCAGGCAGAGTGCACACAAAAAGTTGCATGCCAAAAGGAAAGAAAAGTGCGCCGCCACGCCGAACGTCCTTCAGCCTCTGTGGGAAGAGGGTGGATGGGGGGTGGTGGCTGCGGTCTGTGGTTATGCCGCCTGCATGTGTCCAGAAGTAGTAGCTGCCACCTGTTGGCTGCTGGCTACTGGCTGCTGGCCAGGCCAACAAAAGAAAGAAGTCCCTAACACAATCGGGGAGGACAACAAGACCAAGCCAAAGTAGTGGTGGCGCCACCGCCCACATGGCCGGCCGGGTGGGTGGATATGGGGCACACATGCGAGTGGGGGCCGTGGCCACCAGGCGCCCAGTGTCGACAGCAAGTGTCCACGAATTTCAGAAGCGGGTGGTGGTAGGTGTCGGGGGCACGGTGTGTGTGTGCAGCAAGGAGCAAAAGAAGTGCTGCAAGTGCAGCCAACGGTGGCGAGAGTCATGGCTTTTTGTGCGGCAGCTGCATTGCCGTGCTTTTGTTGTCTTCGGTTATTTCAGTTTGTTTTGATCGGTGCGCTTCGCTTCGGCTCGGTTCGGTTCTGTTGTTGCAAATAGAGCAGCGTGTCCAGGCCACAGATGCTGAGTGGCATGTGGCATGTGGCATCAATCCCCAAAGCTTACGGCCACGCGCAACACTCCCATCTAAGCACCAGCCCTGGCTTTCGCGGCGATTTACAGTTATGCGTGCCACAAATCGGCATCAAACGCGCTTAGCAGACATCATCTTGCCACTGCACAAATCTCCAGTTGGCCATGAATTATTCAGCAGTTGAGCAGTTCAACAGTTGGCCCCTCCTCCTCGCCTCCGCCCTCCAACTATGGGGCACAATTTGCAATTTTCCATGTAGCATGTAGTCTTGGATTTGACTTTCCCCCGCTTCCGCTTCTTGTGCCACTGCCACGCGCACACATGCTCCATGTGCAAATCCTTTTTATGCCCGCATTATATAGTTCGCACGCATTGCTTCTGACTGCGAAGGGCTGTGCTCGGGGTTCCCAGTGCTCAGGACGTCACATTTGCCACACGATGCGCGCGTCATTCAATTCCATTTCCATTTCCATTTACCCGACCCTTCGACCCCGTGGACCCCCGTGGACCCCTCGAAGCCCGCGAATGCCAGGGCATTTCCACATTTCCATTTGCAGCGCGCCGCCATTCCGAGGGCCATATAACCAAGTTCAATTACCTGTTACAGCCGTTAGATGAATTTCTATGGCCAGTACATGTCCCGACTAGTTGAGTACAGCTCGCAACTCCCATTCCGGGTGTCTTTTGGGGGGCTGCTCGTGGAGGGGGTGTCTTATGTGTGTGGCTTTTTTGAATATTTGAAATGTTTTTGTTCGCGCCACGCCGACAACTTCGAGAACATCGAAAGTTGGGCGGAAAGTGTGTGTGTTCGGGGGCTTGTGGAGGTGGAAGAATAACGACACACTTTGGCACGCATTTGTGATAAACATAAATGAGCTTAGAAATGAACCCCGCAGGATAAGGCGCACACGCCCACACACTCGAGCACTCGTAGTGTGGCCCTAAGGGGTCGGACTCGCAATAGGAGCAGGGGTGGGGGTCGGGGGTCGGGAATCGGGAACAGAGTATTGACTACATGCAGTAGACATCAAGTATCAGGCCAAACAGAGCATTATACAAATGATACGACATTAGATAAGCCTAAGTGCAAATTGGCTTACAAACCGGGATTTGTGTTTGTGCTGTTCGGCTTCTTTGTTCGCAGCACGGCTTAGCCTGGGATCCGGACGCGGGCGCGGGCGCGGACGCAGATGTGGATGCGGATGCGGACGCGGACGTGGGTGAGAATGTTCTTTGCATGCCCCAGCTCATCACCTATGCATGAGGCCATCAGGGTGGATCCTTCGCCCTGACCCTGTCCGCATCAGATTGATAGTGCTCCTGCTGAAGCGGAGAGGAGAAGAGTTAGGGTGTCCATCGCGGGAATCTCCGGAATCTTCGGCTGAGCTTACGGCTGCCATTGCTTTTTAGCACGACTGTGTCAGCGGCTTCCACTCACTAATGTGCATTGAATGAGAATGGGTGTGGGTGTGGGTGTGGGTGCGGGTGCGGGTATCGCTGAATCCCGCCGCCGACAGCACTTTGTGTAAGTGCCGCATATCTGGGTCGCCTCCTGCGTTATGCTTTCTTTTTGGCCAGCTACCGGTGCCGCCATCACCATGGACCAGCCCAACCCGAGCAGCCGGAGTCGTTGGTTCGGCGCAAAAAACGCCAAAGAATTGCCGTGTGCATCGTGTGTGTGCAAAAAGGAGCAACAGTCGAGTCGGCGGAAAACAAAGCCAAACCGAAAAGAGTTTGGCGCCGTGAGTTGGGGCGTTGGGGGCATGGGGCATGGGGGCATGGGGCCTTGGTCATGTGGCAGTGGCAGTGGCACACTCCGTGTGAGGAGCAAAAACGAGTGCCAAAAAATTCGTCCTTGATTCGTTGCAGTTTCTTTTTGGCGTGATCGGTCTGGTCTGGCTGGGTTCGAGTGTCGTGCGAGCTGTGAGTTTTCTAAAACGAAAGCAAAAAGATGTGCATGTGGAAGCGGATGTGGATGTGAGGATATGGCTGTGGCTGTGGCTGTGGATGCGGAGGGGGAGTGCAAGTGGAAGTGGGCCGTGGCCCCGGCAAGGACATGCGGCTGAGGATTGAGGATTGGGAAGTGAGAAGTGAGAACTGCGAACTGCGGACTGCGAACTGGGGCTTCGAGTTCGTCGTCATGAATGAAACTCTCTGATTGCCTCCGTGTGTGCGGTGCCTGGTGTGGTGGGCTAGGGGTGTCCTGGATAATGGGCAGTGCTCGCTGGTCGACGGGTGGTGCGCGGTGGTGTCGTGTTTGTTGCTTGTCTTGTTGGCCATCTCCGTTGCATTCTTTTTGGGCGCCTGGCAGCGCACTCTGATTGCTTTTGGCTTTTGCCACCAACGCGGCAGTCACTTTTTGTGTGCCACATTTGCGTGGTGGTGCTCCTTTTGCCGTGGCAGCTCCTTTTGCTTTTGCCCGGTCCTTTCCTTGCCTTTTTGTTCCTTGCCGGGGCCAGCTCTTTTGGTCCTTTTTCGGCCCGGTGGCCCAGTGGGGCAGGAAGGAGCTCGTTTAGCCGATTGTTTCATTTGATTTCGCCTCGCTGGCTCAGGTTTTCCCTGCTCCACTTGGTCATTTTAGCCAGTTTAAACCGTTTTAAACCATTTTGGCTATTTGACCATTTCACCATTTCACCGTTTCACCATTTCGGGGGATGGGTCTTTGTGTCCAGATTTCGTGGCCGAATGCATCGGCTGGCGTGCTCCGGCGGACGCTTTGTGTGTGCCCCTTGAATGGGGCACACAAACGGCAACAATTTGCAACTCATCGTTGAGTGCATTTGCATAGGGCCCGTTTGCAAGTGCCTCGCAAGTGGCCAGCGGAGGGCTCTTCAAGCGTGTCGCGTCCAAAATTTCTATGGACTGTGCGGGTCCGTATCTTGACCTCGCCAGGCTGGGGTGAACTCCCTGCATTCCATGGGCAATCCCTGCGACCGTGTGCCCTGCAAACAGGCGCGGCATTTGCCGCATTCCGTTCATATGCAATCGCATTAAGGTTGTCCTTATTATTTATTGACTTAATTGATTTTAAATATGCATAAAGCCGCGGTCCGTCCAATATTTGTCTTTGGCTGCAAAGCGCAAAGGTGGCAGTGGCTTTCAATTAGCGGGCCCAAACACGGCATCAGCATTACCCAGTGCAAATGGTAAGCGGAATGGGAATGGGAATGGGAATGGGTGCGAGGGGCCCTCCTTTCGGATATCGCATATCGGATATCTGTTATTGGACTGGGAGCTAGGCAATGATGGTAGGGCGTGGGTCGTGGTGGCAACTGGTGGACCCTCTCTGTAAAATGGCAGAGGCTGGTTTTTAATTTGCTGTTTGCATTATCCGATTTCAATTTTTATTTCGCTTTTTCCCCGGCCCACGCACTGCAAATATTTTCGTTCCTTTGATGCAATTTCGCTAGTTTTCCACATGCCTGATGACAGGGCCGGGGCTTCCTGGGATCTCTGGGGGAGGCGGTATATTACCGACCACTTTGTTGATTAAACATTAATTTTGCCTCGAAAATGCACAATGCAAACCGATTGGATGCCAGTGGACACGCGATATTTGCTTTGGATGGGGCAACTCTGCAGTTGTATAGCCCCTTTCGCCGTTCTAAGGTGTTGCCACTTCTTAGGAGCCTAAAAAAGTGCTTCTAGAGTTCGCATCGAAAATGGAAAAACCGATTGGGTACGAATGGAAAGAGGATATTTACTTGGGTGGAGCATTGCGTCCGATACTCTGCATTTGTATCGCCTCCCCCGCGCGCCACTTGCTGAGGTGTTGCCACTTGCTGGGTGCCTAAAAGTATGCTTCTAGAGTTCACATTAACTTTTTAGCTCCTGGAGGAGTACTAAGAGCCTGGAAAGTGGGAATTATTTGTGAGCTGCATCGTCTATTTTTTAACGCTAATTGTTTCGTCCGGACCTGCGCATCCCTGATCCGGCGGCTCCCCTCCGCTCCTCGCTCGCTCGCTTTTAATGCAAACTTTTTATTTTATTGAAGCATTAAAACGCATTTTTTACAACCGAATCGCAATATTGACGACGGGCGGCGGACTCAGCCGAAACTCGCGAGTCTAGCCAAGGTCCAAAGAGCCAACTTGTCAGTTGTGGAAAGGCGGCCAGCGGGGTTAGGTGGGGACTGTGCCGAGCAATGAAGGACAGGAGACACAGACAGGGACAGCGGCCGAAACGGAACGGAAGGAGCCGAAACGCAAGGAAAGGAGAGAGCGCTTAATGGTCCATTAAAGACAAAGATTTTTGAAAAATTACTACATTCACTTTACGGGGCAACTAGAAATGGCCAAGGCTGCCGCAGGCAAACAACAAAGTTGTAAAAATTGTTTCGTTTTTAAGCCAGAGAATGTGGGCGGTGGGCGGAGATGGTTGGGGCGGGGGCGTGGCAGTGCCGCTTGGCCTGTTGCGGCGGTAAACTACCGTAAGTTTAACAGCAGCGCATAAAGTGCAGCAGCAAAAGCACCAACGAACCCCCCTTCCAGAGTTTTCTTCGCTTTGCCATTAGCAATAAAAAAGGGGGAAGGATCTTGGGGATATGAGATCTACGAGGGGGAGGGGCAGAAGCAGGGGTGCTGCCATCTTCGTACCTCCGTCGAAGATTGAGTTATGTGCGTTTCGACTTTGTTTCCTCCCGGGATGTGGCCGGGGAAGCTGGGTTCTTCGGGTTCTTGGGCTCTTGGGTTCTTGGGGGGTTGAGCGGTGCCTCGTAGCGCGCGCTGTTTCGGCAATATAACGGTAATAACCGAATCGTTACAATCCGCTCGTTTTTAGTTGCCATTAGAATGCACACACACACACACACACACCCACAGCCACAGCGAGCGGAGGCGAGCGGCAGTTGCAGGTCATGAATTCGCCATTTTACAGCCGTCGTATTTTTTCCTCCCATTCATTCATCCATTCATCCTGCCGGGGATTCATCATCCCTCTGCCTAAGCTCTTATCCTTGGAGCTGATTTTCGGGGTGGGAGGGGGTGGCTACCCTAGAAATAATAACGCTTAAACTTTTTAGTGTTGTCATTAAATTCCTCGTGTAAGTTGCCAAAGGGGGTTGATGGTGCCGCCGCCGCCGCCGCCGCCGCCACCTCCGCTGTCTTCTTCGGTTTGTTTTTGTGTGTATTTTGTTACTGTTTTTATTTAACATTTTAATGTCGCTTCAGCCTCCGTCTTGGGAGCGGGGTGCGGTGTGCGGGGGGCTCAGGGGGTTGAGAGCACCCCGCACACTAACGCCATCCCCTCGGCCGCGGCCGCGGCCTCTGCCTCAGCACATCTGCAGGTCTATAAATTTCGATATTTACTTTTTATATTGCAAAAATTTTTCTGCTGACGGAATTACGGAAATTAAAAACGAAATGAGCCTGAACCAGCCCGCGGGGCGTGGCAGGGGGGGATGCTGGGGTCGGAGATGTCAGCGCTCATGCGCGCCCGTTCACTGCTGACATTTGAAGTAGTATCCCCAGTACTGCCGGCCCGCTGCCCTTCACCCCTTGTCGTCCGATGCCACTTTAGTCATAAAAGAGGCATTATTCCGTGCACTTTTTAATATCCCGCACGGTTTTAACTCGCCCGCCCTCCGCCCTGCTCCTTGAGGAGCTTGTCTTCCCTGCTTTATACTTAATCGTAAAGTTTAGAAACTTTGTAATGGCTGGAAGGCTTCTCAAATGCCACATGCACGGTGGCTGGGGGTTGGCCGATTGCTGTCTATCCCGATCCTAAATCCCAAATCAAGTACTCAGATAGATAGAAGCCCCTTGAGTTGCACACACAAACCGTTTAATAACTAATCAACAGGCTGTGGAGATGCTTGGGAATCCAAGAGGACGACAGGCAGCCATCTAATTTTCTAAATTTATGCTTTTCCCGCATAGTTGTAAACTGGGAAATGGGAATTGGGCAGTGTAACAACCGCCCTGCTGAATGCTGCACTTTCACAGCAGCCAACAGTGCTTTGATTTGATTTTTACGCCGCGTCATAAATTGTTTAGATGAGTTTTTTAATCGAAATTGTTCGAAATGACTTAGGTGCGCATAAAATGTCTCTCTCGAGAGCGCTTTTCCAGGGGGCGGGGCTGAGGGTGAGACTGGGTGAACGGAAAGCGCTTTGCGAATAAATTGCCGGCTGATTTCCTTGGGCCTGTGTCGCTCTGCTCTTTTTATAGGGCTTATAAAAAGAATATTTTTAATAGCGCATAAAAACTGTTTGTTAGTTCCACGAGTGCCCAAGGGTGGTGCTCCTTTTGGGTGGGGCTGGGGCATGGTTTGGTTTTGATGTTGTGTGGACGGAGGGTTGCTTAGCGTCCGGACGCACTAAGCAGGCGCCTAGTCGCTTGCCAGGTGGGCTTCACATCCATCCGGCCAGCCAGGCCATCCCGGCATCCTGGCCAATAGGATCCAAGCGGGATCGGAGCGCGGCAGTGGTCCGCCCTTCACTTTTTACTGGCTAACGGTGGCAGCAGGACTCGTAAACGTTGCCGAAAACTTTGAACTTGATGGTTTTCCCGCCGCCTCCGCCTCGGCCTTCTCCTTCTCCATCTCCATTTCTTCTTTTACGGCAATGCCGTGTGCCGCCGCCCTGAACTTTACCGAACCGAACTGAACCCATGCCCGATCCAGAGCCCAATCCCGGCCCCCCCGCGTATCTCATGTGGTCATGAGCGAGCTGCGCTTGCAACACCGCCGAACCACATAAAAAGATACATTTGGCAGGCACCCAAACGACGCATAAAACGCGTTACTTTCATCCATGAGCGACGTTGATGGGCTCATAAATGCCGCGAATGTGCATGAAACGCGTATTTTTCTACTTTTTGATGATTTTGAAATTTTGTATGCGTTGAGTGCCGTTAAGTGTGTGCCACTGCCACCGCAGTGGGTGGTAGTGCCACCCCACCCGCAGCCCCCAACCCTTGGGTTTTGTGTGTCCGTTAACCGTAACGTAACCCCAAAAAGAAACGGAGCACAGCAGCAACTTGAGGGGTTGCCCAGAATTGTTTTTCGGCCCGCCCAGGAGATGGAGGAGATGGAGGTGGAGGTGGAGGTAGAGGCTGAGCCTGGAGAGGGTCGCCAGTTGCTCCTGCCGTAAAAGTAATATGAAATGTCTCATTTTTAGAGCTTCGAAATAAAAAAAGTTATCGGCGCATTTCGTCAGCAAACCTACAAAGGCCTCGCCTCGCAGTCATAAAAGGGCTGTGGTTTAGTTTTCCATCCCTGCCCCGGCTGCTGCTCCTCTCCGGCCTCTGATCTTGTCCTGCCCTCCATTCGCTCCGCCGTTTTACAACGGGCTCTCCGGTTTTCTGCCTAATCCGGCAAATTAACGACAGCCTGCGGAAAACCAAAGAAAATGCAGGCCGGGATTGGGATTGGGATTGGGTTTGTGTCGACCCTGGCTCTGGCTCTGGTTCCACTGGAGGAAACTTTCTGGCCAAGGCATTCAGGTTGTAATTATCCAGGCCCAGCCCCTTTGAGTTGGGCCTGCTGTGGGTCTGGTGGAGTTATGATTCGATTTTCGGGACCCAAGCCCTTTGCCGTTCCTATTTCCATACCCACTGATGCCATTATTGTTGTGTGCTGAGGTCGCTTAATCGAATATTTTTGTTGCCCATAAATGGCAATGGCCAATGGTCCAGGGAATGGATGGGCCAGGGGATGTTGGATCTGGCTGGAAAGGGAGCACGAGCTGGAGCTGGGGCAGCAGCAGCAGCAGCAGGAGCAGGAGGAGCTGTCATAGTTGCACATTTTAAATTAGCGTATCCGCCATACGCCCGCGAACATCTATCGCCATCTTTGTTCGTTTTCGGTGGCCTTTTTTCGCTTTGCAGAGCATTGGGCTTCATTAGATTGATTTTTATTTTATTGCCTCGCATTTTAGGGCGGAGTTTTTGCACATTTTTTTGCGTGCGTCCGAGCGAGCCAGCGCACTCGCTCTGTCCCTGTTCCTGTCCCGCTCCACCGCCCACTCTCGCATCCACACATCCCCACCCACTCGCACTCACACAAGAGCAACAAATTTAAATATATTTCGCCGATGGTTGTTTTGTACCTTTTTGTCATTTTTTTCTACCCACTAAATTGCCAAACTGCATTCGCTGCCCCTCGCACCCGCCCCCCGGGATTCGCCCATTGGGCGGCGGGCTGTATGTAAATTGCAGTTGCATCAGCAACAATGCACAACGCATCGTCCTTTTTTTCGCTGTCATCGTTTGGGTTTTGCTTTTTTTCGTTTTTTTTCGCCAAGCGCTCTCTGCTTAATTTTATTTATTTATGGTTTTTTACATTTTTTTGTTTCAATTTGCGTTGGCCTGCTGCACCCTGGCCTCCACAGCCACGGCCACCCGCTCGCATTGGGTGCCACTGCAACTGCAACTGCATCCTGCAGCCTGCATCCTGCTGCATTTTCCATCTCACCTTGCCGCCGCGGCACCCTCTCGCTCGCACCTCACGCCGCACTCGATCTGTGGCAGTGAACTGCATTTCTGGTCCAGGGGCGCATTGCGGGGAGTTCTGGAGTGGGAATGGCTCTCTAAAACGCATATTCTGAATAGAGTTTTCGAAGTTTTGCTTACCGATTCATAGTTACGTAACTGTAAGAACAAGCTGGAAAAAGGACGAGTATTTTGTTGTTGCTTTCATTACTATAATAATAATAATAATAATAATATAATAATAATATAATATAATATAATAATATAATAATAATATAATATAATAATTCACATTCACACATATAATGCTGTTTTTATTTTAAATAAATCCTATCTGTTCACTACTTTGTATATTTCGTAAATGAAAAAATCGCTTTTTTATTAACAAGACTTTGTTTACTTCTGAAACGAAACAATGCCCATTTTCATTGCCTACATTTCGGGGCCCCGCGGTGCGCTCCTGGGAAATGCACTCGCTGGCAAAAAAACTAAAACAGGCTTCCGCTGCTGCCCGGCCTCTGCTGCTGCTGCAACTGCCGCTGCTGCAACTGCATCGCTGCCCCATCATATAGCGCCCTCTCGCTCGCTCCGACTGAGGCCGGCCTGCTCGCGCCCACGGCTTAGGATGTGTGCGTTTTGAGCCTGCTTTTTTTTGTGCGCCTTTGCCTTTTTTGCACTTTTTTGACAATTTTTATATATTTCTAGGATTTTTTTGAGCGTTTCCTTTTTATTTTTATTTCAGGGCCAAGCGAGCCGAGCGCCGAGCCGAGTGCCGCCGAGAGGAGCCGAGCCCCTCCCATTCGCCATTGCTGCTGCAGTTGCAGTTGCAAGTGCAGACCCAGTGGGCGGCGGGCGGTGGGTGGTGGTGGTCAGTGGGTGGTGGGCGGTGGGCAGTTGCAGTGGCCAGTGCAGCGAGCCTGCTGTCATTTCACTCGCACCCAGGCCTTTGCGATTGGGAATGTGTTGTTTGATTTTTCCCCGCTCTTCTCGTCGCTTTTTTCCCATTTTTTCGGTGTATGTGTACTTGTTGTTTTTCTTTTTTTTTTGTTTTTTTTAGTCTTTTGTGCTTTTTGGGCGGCTTTTTGTTTGGTTTTCGCGTTTTTTTCGCCTTCCTGTTGCACGCAACTTGCAGCGCAGCGTTTTTATTGGCTGCCGCCGAATGCTGCGGCATAAGTAGGTGCACTGCATGTACTGCCTGATTTTTGTGTTTTATTTTAATCGCTTTTTTTGGCTCTCGTTTTTTTCGTTTTGTTGATGCGTATGTATTTTAGCTATCGGCTTTTTTGGTTGCTTTTTTTTGCCCTGGTAATTTTTTTGTTTTTTGATTTTTTTTGTGCTCTCCTGCTTCCGCAGCGACGCTTAATGCAAATAAAATGTTTGCATTGACTTGCATTATGCTGATGCTGCTGCTGGAATCGCCCCCAACCGCTGCTGGGCGATAACGCATCCTGGCCAGCGTGGTCGGCCTGGACAGTACAAGCCCAATCCCAATCCCAATCTCAAAACGGGCTTTTATTTTTCAGTCATTAAAAAGTATCCCTACCCCGCCACCGCCACCGCCACCGCAACTGCAACTGCCCCATGTGGCATGGCCTCTGGGCCTGACTATGGCTGTGTTTCGGTTCCTGTTCCTGTTTCTGGTTATGGTGCTGCGTTTTTCGGGGGACTCACACTCGGAACTCCTCTCTCCGTTGTTGTGGGTCGAATGTGGGTCGCCAGTCGGCGCTTTTGTTGCTGTCTTTGTTGACCAGCTCGTCGCATAATCGCCTGCTTCACACGCAGCCTGCACTCGAACCGACTCGACTCGCAACCGTCCCGAAACCCATCCCCGGCTAAATGCATCGCCCCCCACGGCTCTCCCATGGCATCGTTTTTTCGGCACTTTGCATGCAGCTCTGGGCCTTTTGCAAACCACCCAGCCTGCTGCCAAACCAGCCCACACCCTCTCCCACTACCCATCTCCATTTCGGTTGTCGTGTTTCATTTCACATCGCATCGCATCGCATCGAGTTCGAGTCCTTTCTTTGCCTGTTTTTCCGCTTTTCCACTTTTTTTCGGCACTTTTTTCGTTTTTGGGGGGCTGCCCTCGTCTGTCTGACTCCTTCCAGAGCCCTGCACTCTGTTGTTGTTTGGCATTTTTCACATAAATTTCGATTCTTTACAAAATTACCGATATTTTGATAGCTACTCCCCCCTTTTTTCGCCGAACTTAAGCTGTCGATTAACATTTTGTAGGCATTTCAACGCTGAATTGCCATTCACACAGTGGGAAAAAAGAACCCACCTGCCCAATACCAAAGACCAAAACGATAACCCGACTCTGCTGATTTGCCTTTGCCTTTTTGCAATTGAACTCGTTTTGACTGCGTTTTGCGCTTTGCTTTTCAAACATTTGCATTTTGCCACTTGACGCTTTTGTGTGTAATTGATTTCCAACGCTTATTGTCAAGTGGCAAGCACAACATTCCGGGGCAACAAGAGCAACAAAGCGGCCTCTAACCCAGCCCCCAGCTCTTTGCCCTATGGCCCTCAGGTGCTTTGGCAAACTATTGTTGTTTTGTTCGGCCGCTGGTTGTTTTGTTGTTTGGCTGTTGCGGCTGCCTTTGTTTGTTGTGCTCCTAACGGCGGACTCGCTGCCTTTGCCGCAGCTCCAATCGCCTGTGCCTCGAGTTTTCCCCCGAATTACCCCTTTGATTGCCCTCGCTGCAGCAATCGCATGCAGGTGGGCCCAGGCAAGCCACTGCCACTGCAAACACAAATTAATTCCGAGCATTTAGTTGCATTGTGGTCCAAGTAGCAGGCTGGCAGGGGCTTGGTGGGGCCGAGAGGCCAGCACTGTCCTTGACCACATCCAATCGAAAAGGGGCCGAGGCAAGGACTCGTCAAAATACAAAATCCCAGTGCCAGCGGCGACCCCTGACCTTTGCTGCAACTACTCGAGCTGCTGGCAGTGGCCGGTGCCGGAATCGATTGGCAGAGTCGATCTTCAGGCGGAATCTCGAGGTCTCTCGTTGGCAGTCAAATCAGGCTGATAAGGTAAACACCAAGAGCCAATTTATGTTACCTTTTTCATTATTCATTCAATATAATTATTTACAATTACCAACACATTTCTGGCTGATAAACTTACTAAAAACCTTTACTTACAATATGTATAACTTTTCCCATCGACTTTCTAAATATTTCTTAATTATTTAATTTATTGTTTCCGAATCCTCGGATTAACTATATTATTTGGGTCACTTTGGTAAGTAGATGCCAAGATAAAGTCCACTCCAGGGAATGCTGGAGATCTTCCTGCCACGCCAAACTCTTTTTAGCCTTAGTCAGAATAAATAAATATTTCGCAACATTTGGCTGCCAGTATTCCAGAAACAGGCAGCAGCAGAGCCACAACAATGCTGGGGACAGGCAAAAATATTAAAAATCTTCGCACGCATTTTGGTCGCGCATTAAAATCAAAGTAAAATGGCATCAATATAAATACTCGTAAATTTGCAATTTCGAGTCGAGCCCCAGAAAGCATCCCCGTCTCCGTCTTCTCTGTCAACATGCGTCGTTCGCATGAGCATGAACGGGATGCGGACGTGGACGTGGATGTGAGAAGTGGCAGGGGAGGATGGGGATACTGGAAACAGGAAACAGGAAACTGGGTACAGGAGGACCGGGGCACAGGACCACTGCGCCACATCGGATCGTAAAAGGCCTGTCTCCTCGGCTCTGGCCATGGCTCATTCGCGTGTTTAGCCTGCGAAGCGCATATGTTTAGAGAAATTAGTTTTTCATAACGCACAAGTTGCTGTTGCCACCCGGCCACCCACCCACGCAAACGCACGCCCACGCTCACTTACGAGTGGGCTGGGCTGGCTTTTAACGGGATTTTTTATTGCAAATTCTATTCAAATATCCATTCAGTTTTATGGGCCTCGGCAGCCCTGTCTCCAGCTCCCAGATCCCTGTGTCCTTTGAAGGCCCAAAATTCGCATATGAGCTAAATTCCGCCAACCACCCAACCACCCAGGCATCTAACCATCGAACCACCCCACCACCAAACACCACCCACCCACCGACCCAAGGGGCCCGCTCCGCTACCTTGTTGTTACCGTTTTTATTTTTATTTCATTTTTTTTAAACAAACACAATTTTTAATATGCCTGCAATTTTTATGAGTGTTTAGAGGAATTTTATTGCACAAGATTTCCCATGCCTAGAACGGTGGCTGCTGGCGGAATGTGGTGGTCCCACGTCGCGTATGCGCGATAAGCGCCCACAACGCCCCCACCTCGCAACGCATTTGTGTGCTCGAAATGTCCTCGAGTACCATAAAAATAAAGAATGAAAATAATATTAAATATTATAATGTTAGAGAGCGAACTGTAAGGGGTGGAGGGCGACTTCTTTTTACGACTCAAAGTGGCAACTAGCCGGTTTTTTATTTCGGAAGGACACGCTTAGGTGGCAATGAGGCCAAGATAATATATACCCGCTATTAATACAGCTCGTGGCTGTGGCACGCTGGCAATGCCTGATTCTGCCTAAACATCTTCCCGACGTTTTTTCATTTTGCTCCAATCGCTCCTCGAAATCCTCTGTGCAAATTTCAAAGCTCACGTCCGCCGACATGTGTTCTAACCTTGCCCTGCCCTGACCCCTCGTGCCTCAATACCCGAGGTCATGAAGAGATATCTTGGGTAGGGAATCAAAAGAAAGCTACAAGAAAGGTTACGCAAACATAACCTAAACACTCTTCTGAGATTAATAATTTCCTTATTTATCCAGAACTAAACTTGCTTAACGCATAACTTGAGCTCTTGAATTTAGATTTTAAAGTAAGATACCTCTATGAACTTGGTAGAATTCTCTATCAATCTACATGAGGATATTATTTTTAAAAGAATTTTCATGTTGCTTTTCCAATGGATTTCATTATCTGATTCTAAATCTGCATTTCCAGGTTCCATATTTTCCAAAACTTAACTTCCAGATTTCATAACTTTAGTTATTCTATTCCGATTTTGATGTGGGATACCTCTCTGAGTTTGTGGGCAAATTCTCTGGCATTCTACATTTAAATAATTACTTTTTAAAAGGGTCAAAATTTTAGCCCATTTCCATGTTCGATTTTTTTGTAAATCCAATGGGTTTCAGAATGGGACCCCAAAACTGCACTTCCAGATCTTATAACTTTAGTTATTCTATTCCGATTTTGATGTGGGATACCTCTCTGAGTTTGTGGGCGAATTCTCTTACATTCTACGTTTAAATAATTACTTTTTAAAAGGGTCAAAATTTTAGTTCATTTTCATATTCGATTTTTCCGTAATTCCATTGGGTTTCAGAATGGGACCCCAAAACTGAAATTCCAGAATTCATAACTTTAGTTATTCTATTCCGATTTTGATGTGGGATACCTCTCTGAGCTTGTGGGCGAATTCTCTTACATTTTACATTTAAATAATTACTTTTTAAAAGGGTCAAAATTTTAGCCCATTTCCATGTTCGATTTTTTTGTAAATCCAATGGGTTTCAGTATGGGACCCCAAAACTGCACTTCCAGATCTCATAACTTGAGTTATTTGTTTCCGACTTTTGTGTGGGATACCTCTATGAGTTTGTGGTTGAGTTCTCTCTTATTCTACATCCAAACAATTGTTTTTAAAGAGGGTCAAAATTTTAGCCCATTTTCATGTTCGATTTTTCCGTGTTTCCATTGGGTTTCAGAATGGGACCCCAAAACTGAAATTCCAGAATTCATAACTTTAGTTATTCTATTCCGATTTTGATGTGGGATACCTCTCTGAGCTTGTGGGCGAATTCTCTTACATTTTACATTTAAATAATTACTTTTTAAAAGGGTCAAAATTTTAGCCCATTTCCATGTTCGATTTTTTTGTAAATCCAATGGGTTTCAGTATGGGGCCCCAAAACTGCACTTCCAGATCTTATAACTTTAGTTATTCTATTCCGATTTTGATGTGGGATACCTCTCTGAGCTTGTGGGCGAATTCTCTTACATTTTACATTTAAATAATTACTTTTTAAAAGGGTCAAAATTTTAGCCCATTTCCATGTTCGATTTTTTTGTAAATCCAATGGGTTTCAGTATGGGGCCCCAAAACTGCACTTCCAGATCTTATAACTTTAGTTATTCTATTCCGATTTTGATGTGGGATACCTCTCTGAGCTTGTGGGCGAATTCTCTTACATTTTACATTTAAATAATTACTTTTTAAAAGGGTCAAAATTTTAGCCCATTTCCATGTTCGATTTTTTTGTAAATCCAATGGGTTTCAGTATGGGGCCCCAAAACTGCACTTCCAGATCTTATAACTTTAGTTATTCTATTCCGATTTTGATGTGGGATACCTCTCTGAGCTTGTGGGCGAATTCTCTTACATTTTACATTTAAATAATTACTTTTTAAAAGGGTCAAAATTTTAGCCCATTTTCATGTTCGATTTTTCCGTGTTTCCATTGGGTTTCAGAATGGGACCCCAAAACTGAAATTCCAGAATTCATAACTTTAGTTATTCTATTCCGATTTTGATGTGGGATACCTCTCTGAGCTTGTGGGCGAATTCTCTTACATTTTACATTTAAATAATTACTTTTTAAAAGGGTCAAAATTTTAGCCCATTTCCATGTTCGATTTTTTTGTAAATCCAATGGGTTTCAGTATGGGGCCCCAAAACTGCACTTCCAGATCTTATAACTTTAGTTATTCTATTCCGATTTTGATGTGGGATACCTCTCTGAGCTTGTGGGCGAATTCTCTTACATTTTACATTTAAATAATTACTTTTTAAAAGGGTCAAAATTTTAGCCCATTTCCATGTTCGATTTTTTTGTAAATCCAATGGGTTTCAGTATGGGACCCCAAAACTGCACTTCCAGATCTCATAACTTGAGTTATTTGTTTCCGACTTTTGTGTGGGATACCTCTATGAGTTTGTGGTTGAGTTCTCTCTTATTCTACATCCAAACAATTGTTTTTAAAGAGGGTCAAAATTTTAGCCCATTTCCATGTTCGATTTTTTTGTAAATCCAATGGGTTTCAGTATGGGGCCCCAAAACTGCACTTCCAGATCTTATAACTTTAGTTATTCTATTCCGATTTTGATGTGGGATACCTCTCTGAGCTTGTGGGCGAATTCTCTTACATTTTACATTTAAATAATTACTTTTTAAAAGGGTCAAAATTTTAGCCCATTTCCATGTTCGATTTTTTTGTAAATCCAATGGGTTTCAGTATGGGGCCCCAAAACTGCACTTCCAGATCTTATAACTTTAGTTATTCTATTCCGATTTTGATGTGGGATACCTCTCTGAGCTTGTGGGCGAATTCTCTTACATTTTACATTTAAATAATTACTTTTTAAAAGGGTCAAAATTTTAGCCCATTTTCATGTTCGATTTTTCCGTGTTTCCATTGGGTTTCAGAATGGGACCCCAAAACTGAAATTCCAGAATTCATAACTTTAGTTATTCTATTCCGATTTTGATGTGGGATACCTCTCTGAGCTTGTGGGCGAATTCTCTTACATTTTACATTTAAATAATTACTTTTTAAAAGGGTCAAAATTTTAGCCCATTTCCATGTTCGATTTTTTTGTAAATCCAATGGGTTTCAGTATGGGGCCCCAAAACTGCACTTCCAGATCTTATAACTTTAGTTATTCTATTCCGATTTTGATGTGGGATACCTCTCTGAGCTTGTGGGCGAATTCTCTTACATTTTACATTTAAATAATTACTTTTTAAAAGGGTCAAAATTTTAGCCCATTTCCATGTTCGATTTTTTTGTAAATCCAATGGGTTTCAGTATGGGGCCCCAAAACTGCACTTCCAGATCTTATAACTTTAGTTATTCTATTCCGATTTTGATGTGGGATACCTCTCTGAGCTTGTGGGCGAATTCTCTTACATTTTACATTTAAATAATTACTTTTTAAAAGGGTCAAAATTTTAGCCCATTTCCATGTTCGATTTTTTTGTAAATCCAATGGGTTTCAGTATGGGGCCCCAAAACTGCACTTCCAGATCTTATAACTTTAGTTATTCTATTCCGATTTTGATGTGGGATACCTCTCTGAGCTTGTGGGCGAATTCTCTTACATTTTACATTTAAATAATTACTTTTTAAAAGGGTCAAAATTTTAGCCCATTTCCATGTTCGATTTTTTTGTAAATCCAATGGGTTTCAGTATGGGGCCCCAAAACTGCACTTCCAGATCTTATAACTTTAGTTATTCTATTCCGATTTTGATGTGGGATACCTCTCTGAGTTTGTGGGCAAATTCTCTGACATTCTACATTTAAATAATTACTTTTTAAAAGGGTCAAAATTTTAGCCCATTTCCATGTTCGATTTTTTTGTAAATCCAATGGGTTTCAGTATGGGGCCCCAAAACTGCACTTCCAGATCTTATAACTTTAGTTATTCTATTCCGATTTTGATGTGGGATACCTCTCTGAGTTTGTGGGCAAATTCTCTGACATTCTACATTTAAATAATTACTTTTTAAAAGGGTCAAAATTTTAGCCCATTTCCATGTCCGAATATTGCTTATTTCCAGTGAGTTTCAGTATGGGACCCAAATTTGCACTTCAGGATTTCACAACTTAGGTAATTCGATCCCGATTTTCGAGTGGGCTACCTCTATGAATTTGTTGTCTACATTTAAATTATTTATTTAAAGGAAGGTCAAAATTGTATCCCAATTTCATGTTCGATTATTTCGTGTTTCCAATGAATATCAGTATGGGACCTCAATACTGTCTTTTAAAAGGCAACATTTAAGAAATTTAAAACCATTTCAATGATTTCGAAGCTCGGCTTACATCCCATCGAAATCAGTGGTAAATTCCCAAGGAAGGCCGAGCAGTTCACAAAGAACCATGTGCGCTTGGTCCCTATCCGATGCGTTCCGCGTCGTCCCGAAGGGGACCAACTCATTTGCCCTTATCGCCAGACACAAATCTTGGGCTGTAAAACAAAGAGATGGCCCTGCCCGGATCGCTGCCCTCGCCAAATGCCTTTCCTTTCTAAAGCATGGCTCCCAGTTGGCCAGCGTCCAAAGTCCAGCTCGAGATGCGCATCCGGATTGCCGGATTGCTGGACTGCCGGAGCGAAGAGCTGATAAGCTGAGTAGCTGGCTCGACCACTCGACCCCATTTATGGATCATCATAAAAATGCGGTGGCTGGGCCTTATGGAAATAGGCAACAATATATTTATTTATTATTTCGTGCAATTTCATTCCGGGCGGAGCGCGAAATATTATTACCGAAAGTCGTCACTGATGCAATCGGCGATAGAGCCCAGATAGAGACCTGGGCTGTATGCCCGAAAACCAGGCACCGGGTTCACGTATGGATGGGTAATGACTTTTTTATGGCCATGTCGGTACAAGACAAGGATCGGGGCCGGAGGACCAGAGGTGCAGGAAAGAAAGTACAAACACAAGGAAATATTTTATGACATGTTATTAAAATTTCGCCATCGACAGGAGTGCTGCAAGAGGGGCGACTTCAGGTGGGTCGCATATGGAGTATGGGCTCGAAAGACCATATTAGAAAAAAATTACTTGCCCGCTAGCAGTTACAAATAAAAGTGTATGTACCGAGCGGGTGGAGCTGCTCAGTCAGTGTCCCTGGATCCCGTATCTGTATCTGTATCCTGTATCTGCTATCTGGTATCTATACCCGGCTGCATTTTTATGTATTGCCAAAATGATGTTCTATAACATTTTTATTATGAATAACGGTTATAAAATTTCGCTGCGAAAACAAAAGAGCTCCGGAGACCAGAGTGCAGGGTTCAGAGTTCAGAGGCGAAACCCAAAGGCAGCAACAGTCGCGAGTCAAGGACTCGGGTCCGTATTGCTGCCAGGACAAGCCACATAAAAAAGCCAACACACGAAATGCAAATTGTAAATTACAAATTTGCAATAAAAATTTTTAATAGAATGAAACATTTTGCCTTTATGAGTTTGTCTTTCGGCTGAATTTATCTGCTTTTATGATAACGTTATGTGTGTGTGGCATGCCCCATGCTCCGCCTCTGCTTCTACGTCGTCATCATTTTCTCGTATTGTTCTTGTTTGTCGTAACAGTTTTGCATTAACATTAACGTAATTCTCTTTGGCATTATCATAAATACATTTTACGCATATTGCCAAGAAGGCGAGGCCGTTGAGAGGGTGGCGCGCTAAGGGGTGGGGTGGGTGGCTTGAGGAGGCTTGGTGGCAAGGCCGTAAGGGCCTTGGTGCGTGCGTATTATCCGGAGCATCTGGCAGGCCTCATCTCGGGGTTTATCGCCCAGCATGCATAGAATGCTTATGAATTAGCCCAGAGTCCAGTGCGGCCTTGCCACCACTCGCGGCGGTGGGGGTGGGGTTGGCTAGTCGTCCTTGGACCTCGTCCTTAGTGGCTTTGGCCAACCGCATGGCGCTGCACTAGCTGCTGGTTGGGTGGCCACACTGGGGCAGTGCAACCCGCATTAGTTGCCGCACGAAGCAGGGACCCCCGCCCCCCGCTGAAGGGGACTCCGACTAGGCCATCTGGTCGTGACCAATCAAAGCTGGCAGCGGGACTTAGAAGCCTTTCAAATCGTTGCATCCGCACTCGGCAGGCTCGTCGGGACCTGCGAGCGCACTCGGTTGCTCCTCGGCTGGTCTGCCGGTTTGTGCGCTTTGCTTTTTAGCCGCTCTAATCAGAGGGGTTGGGCAGGGGGGGCTGTGTGTGTGTGTGGACCCAACTTGTCCTTCGGTTAGCAAATCGTCCTTGCTGTCGCCGCTCACTCGCTCGCTCGCCTAGGCCGTCTCCCTCTTGCCTCTACACACACTCTCTATTCACATAGTTCTGCGTGTGGGTGTGTGCGTGGTCGTGCTTTTCCGTCGGCATTTCCACACACCAGCCACATCCTGGCAGCCAGGACCTCGCGTCCCGTTCGGCTCCCATTCGGCTCGCCTCGTGCCGCCCACTTTGGCCTCCCCCCTGCGTCGCGCCACTGCCCTGCTGATGTTTTGCGCTTGTTTCTGCGTCGGCTCATGGACGCAGCACCGACCGCAGGGGCGCCGAGGGGCTGCGGGGGCTGCGAGGGGGGCTTTGGCGCTGTCCTAGATTTGTTTAAATTATTTTGCGATAGTGTGATTGGCCTGTGCGCCCCAAACCCTCATGCTTTGGCCGCCAGCCAATGGGAGCCCTGCACATGCTTAGTCGCACTAGAGCTCGGTATCTGTCCGCCTGGCCACCCCCGCCCCCCGGTCGCCGTCCGGGCCTGACCTAAATGCGTGTCGTTGTTGCCGAATAGTGCAGCGTGCCATGTCAAAGAGCCGCCCCTCCTGGATTCCGAATCCTACATCCTGAATCCTCAACTTTTGTGCTTTGCGAAAGGATTCCCTGCATGTGTGTGAGTGCTGGTGGTTGGCCCGAACCGAGGCACATTCGTCTGTGAGTGCTTAGTTTTCCTGATAGGCCATCGGTCGATGGGGCTGAATTTGCATACTCATGTGCGTGTGGGTGCTTAGAAACCACTGGCTGAGTGGGAACAGTCCAATGGCAGATAGTTCTAGTTATGACAGCGACTCGAATTCGGTTTCTTATTCTGTTGATCCATTAGCCTTATACAATGTGATCTTACGGACGGTGAGTAGGGCTCTTTAGAGTGGCTTAGTTTAGTGGGCTATGGTTCTAATTATACTACGGATTGTTAGGTATCATATCATTTTAGGTACTTCTGAACCCAACCCCAGAGAGTATGACTCTTTAGAGAGAGCTAGTTCTAGTTATGATGCCAATTCGGATTCGTATTCTAATTCTGATGATCTCAGTAGTTCAATGGGATGTAGGATGTATAAAAATAATATTTAGGTTATCATATAAGGTAACTCTGACCCTAACCTTAGAGAGGGCTAGTATAGTGTGACACAGTTCTAGTTATACTACTGTTACTATTTATCATATCCTTTTAGGTTACCCTTAGGGTAGGGCTCTTTAGAGAGGGCTAGTCAAGGCTGACTCCGATTCCATTCCTGATTCTGAGCATCATATGAGGTTACTCTGATCCTAACCATGCCCTGTGGTCCTGCTCCTAAGAGAACCCATCACGGAGGCATGGAAGGCACATTTTGGCCACATTTCGGGGACGTTTTAGAGCGCCAGGCATTTAAATTAATTTCAAAATAATCATGAGCAGGAAACGGGGCACTCGAGGAGGTTGCCAGTGGAGCAGTCGGGCTTAATTCCTGGGACAAGACAAAGGGATGTGGGCGGGCAGCAGGAGTAGGAAGCAGACCATGGAGCTTGGGAACCCGGCATGTGCGTGTGTGCCAAGGATTTTCAGGGTTAAATTAGCTGACTGCGAGCGTGTGGTTAATTTTTTCCCCTGAGCAGCGTGGAGAGTAGGTGGGTGCTGGGATGGGATGGGGTGGGATGGGATGGGGGCAAATGGTTGATGGGTTCCTTTGTCAGGGCAACGTGGCTGATGATGGGCACGAACGATCTTGCCTGACATCTGAGACGCACCCCGTGCCCCCTTTCCGCGTGGCACATGTAATGAAATATGCTTAAGAAGTGCTCCACAGCTCCACAGCTCCGCGGCTCCAAGTTCCTTTCATTCTATCTGTTTAACTTTTTTGCCAGGGCAGGAGTGTTGCCTACGCAGCTGACGGAGCAGCCACAGGCCCCAAGGAGGGGGCAAGGGCGGGGGTGGCAATGTCAAGGGGGGCACCACTCCAACGAGCATATGAAAAGTTTGTTAAGAATTCTTTTTGTGTGCGCGCTGGGTTAGCCCGCCCACACACACAATCTTACTAATGTCGCAGCTACATTTGCGGTTTTAATTCCTTCCCATTCACAGCCCCACCGCCAAACCGCCCCACCGCCCCACCACCCCACCGCCCACTCGTCATGTTATGTACATATGCACATTAGGGTGGCCCAATAAAAATCCTATACTCATTATCAAATGTTGTGATTTTTTGTGTGCAAGAACTGCATTCGAAAGCTGTAAACTTTTATTTAGTTACTCTTAGATGTCTTCAAAATCACACATGCGACACGTGGGCCAGTTAAATTGTAGTCCAGAAACTAAGATATACCAATCCAATCTTCATTTTGTTGGATAACATTTTAAAAAGGCGAGAAAACTGAATACACATTCGGTTAAAATCTAAGCCAGCTAGAAGAAAGTAAATTCCTCACGATGGGCAACAGTGCGTATGAGTAATATGCCTTGAATGCATTTTTCTCAAATATTATCTTTGCCCAAGCAATGTGGACCCCCCTAATGCACACACCCAGTTGGTGTGTCCCGAAATTATAAGACACCAAATGTCGGCTCATTAAAGTCAGCGCCAGCAATCGCCGGAGACGAAGAATGATGGATGATTCCTGATGGATGCTCAGCTTGCCGGAGAACTGGCCAGAGCACTCGGCATCCCGGTCTTATGAACGAGGAGTGAAAAATATATTTCTGATTTATATGGTGTTAGCATGGCTTGCTAGCTTAGAAACCTGTAGTACCAGCTCCCAGGACCTTCGACCATAGAACAATATTATGCCTTAACTTGTATTATCTTCTCATGTATAAAGGATAAAAGATTTAAATTCTTGTTGCTATCGAGAGTTCAGGGCAAGGGAAAACAATTGTGCGGCTTCGCTCTGTTGGACCAAGCCTGGGAAGGGGTAGAGAATAGGGACTTTGGAATACGGAATAGGAGGTGGTTGGGGGTGGGTGTGTTGTCAGGACACTTGTCAAATGTGTGTGGGGGTGTGTGTGGTTACGCGTGTGTTTCTGCGTTGCCTCGAGGCAAATTAAAAATTTCGTTTCTCGACTTTTTCTCTATTCTCACTTTTTGCCCACGTTCTTTGCAACTCTTCCAAGAGGCCTCCATCTCCGCCGCCACTTTGCTTATTTTTGGGCGCTGCGAAAAACTTTCTAATAATGTTGTACACAATTTAAATAGAATTTGCTGTGCGCCTCCGTCGGAGGCATCGTGCAAAATACTTGCGCAAGAAGGCGCACAATCAACTTGGCCAAGAATATGGCTATATGGCTGCTCGCAGGGAGGCAATGGGATGTGGGGATGACGGCATGTTGGGATGTTGGGATATGAACACGCGGTTTCTCATTATGCTAACGAAGTAAAAACTTTACAAGCACATATGAGCGCTGAAAACTCTGGCCGGGAATGGGAACGGCAGTGGGTATGGGCAGGGATGTGCATGCTCCGATGGCAGGGGGCGGTGAAAAATTGAAAGAAGACGCAGCAGCCCGAAAACACAACAACACCAAGCACCGAGCATAACTATCCCAGGCAGCGCAGAAAGTGCAAGAAAATAAGACGGCAACAAAATAATGCACCACAAACTGCAAAGGCAGGGAAAATTAAAAGAATCGAAAAAAAGGAAATAAGGAGAAAGAAAGTGCCAAAGAAAAGAAAGGAAAGCGCGGTGGTGAGGCGGTGACTTAAACCCAAAACCCGAAATAAAATATGCATAATAATATTCACAATAATACATGCATATGCCGTCGACTTGCCAACTTTTCACCCCTCCCAGCCCCGACACGCCCCCTTTTTGTTACCGCCCTGCCGCCCTCCCGCCTTCCCGCTTAGCGCCTCCGCAGCAGGGGGCGTGGCAGTGCGGCAGTGCGTGTGGCTGGCTCTGCCAAGTTGCTAACAAGCTTAGTTCCCCTTGCGCAACTTGCTCATTTCCCATTTTGCATTTCCCGCCCGCAGGATCCTTTGAGCCACTCAGGCAGTGGCAGCACCACCGACGAAGTGCTCCGCAATTTTTAATTAATTTAGTTGCCCGAATCGTCGTGTGTGTATCATCATCTATACCCCAGCTGTTCCTTGCCCTCCCAAGTATAGAAGCAATTATTAAATACCAATCCATTATAAAGAGGACGTTCCTTTCTAATTCCCAAAAGCTTATATCCATAGACCGATGTGACTATATAAGAAAACAGAAAAACAGCTTGAAACGTATCTTTTGTCAATAAAAATTATGCTTCCTATTTCCTGCCCACAAAAAAAACAGTATTTTAACCGGCAAATTGAAAAATGGATATGCAAATTGAAAACTTCCCCAGAGATTGGCATTTAAATCTAAAAAGGTTATTTTTAAACATTTTTCGAAAAAAAGTGATGTAACTATCTTATCATTATAATACAACAATGTTGGCAAAAAGTTCACCAAGTTGCAATACGAGTATAAACGTGAAAACTAAAATTCAAACATCATTCACTTTTAGAACTTTTAAGAACTGTGGTAGGCAACACTAGGTTCCAGGACGCGAAGTGGATCCGACCTGAATGGTTTCGTGGGGGGCCCGAGTACAGTTGTGTCCCACTCGGCTTTCCGGCACTAAGAACGCGTCTTTGTGATTCCCGAGAACTGTCCCAGAAGTGTGTAATTACTCATAATGCCAAACACCCGGTTGGGCTAACAAAGGACTTTAATTTAATTGCGGGTAAACAAAGGCGCCTCCAGAAGGGAAAACGCCAATTGCAGAGTGGTAGTGGGTGTTGGGGAATGGGCGGTGGGCGGTGGTAGACTGAAGGTAGGTGCCTCCCGAAGACACAATTCAGATAGCCCATCTAGGGCACAATGAGCAGTTGGCGTCCAAAAGGAGGAGGACAGCGGCGCAGGAGCGGAAGGATAAGAACCTGATGACAGGATACATTACGCCTGCCGCTCGAAGACAAAGCCTCTAGCCTTGGGTTTGCAAAACGGGAGATGGGTGGTCTTCAGAGAAGCTCCAAAAATATTCTAGCCCGTGTAGCTGCGACACCTACTTACAGCGCGCTCAGTCCTAGGGTTACGCCACATCGATTGGCCGAAAATATGTCATTCTCCAGGAGCTGGGTCCTGGGAAGAGTTCTGAGGATGGCCAAGTTCCTCCGAATAAAGCGAAACGAGACCGCAACTGAACTCGTCCCAAAAGTAGCCCAACTTCTGTGGGTCAACGCCCGTTGGCCTTGAAGTGTCGACAGCAACAGAAGCCAGAAGGCCACCTGCTCCTCCTCCTCCTCCTCCTCCTCCTGTCCAGCCGAGGATACCCCGTGATGGGACTGAGACAGAGACGTCTGACGCACTCTTCGCCTTCTTATTGCGTTTCCTTTCGCCATTGCCACCCCTGGCCATTGCCACCCCTGGCCATTGCCACCCTGTTACCCCTGCAGAGGCACATGCAGAGGCACGGTCGCAGTATCCTCAATATCCTGAATACCTGCCCCCATCGGCAACTGTTGCGTCGTCGCTTTTTGCCACCTTTAAATTTGACAACAATTCAATTTTCTGCGGCTTCCTGTCTGCACGAGCACAACGTAGTGTGTCACCTGTCCACTTGCAGCTGCCCCATTGCCATCTCACCACCCAGCCATCAGCCCTAGCCCTTAACCCATTACCCATTGCCCATTCCCCATTCCCCATTGCCCATTACCCATGGGATCACTGCAGCTTCGACACTCTTAGAATCCGAAATGACCCCAAAGGCGGCCACAGGATGCGGTGGTCCATGGCCGCCGCCTCCTCCTGGCCTGCTCCTGCTCCCCACCTGACCAGCAATTAGCATTAACACAAACAGCTTGACTGCAGTTGGCGAGCAAACAAAGCGCTGGTCAGGCTGTCGAGGCGAATGACTTGTATATTGGGCCACTCCAAGGGCCAGGACCTGCCTGCTCCTCCAGCTCCTACTCCTGCGACGCCTACCGCTTCTACTACTCCTACTCGTCATGCGGCATGCGGCGCAATTTGCGGCCCAGTGACAACATCGCCCGGCCGACTTGACTGGAGCAGCGGTCAGGGACCGGGACCGGGACAGGGACAGGCACTCCGGACATGGACATGGCCCAGGACAAGAGGACCAGAGACCATCATCAGCAGCGGCAGCGGCAGAGACTCGCCGGCAGTGGGGTGCGCGTAAGTCAAACAACGCGGAGAAATGAATTATAAACAACATGCCAACAAAAAGCAGACCGCCCAACCCCTTTCTGTCGTTGTATTTCCCGGGATGAGGAGCAGGGAGGGAAGGGAGGCCAGGGAGCCGTGGGCAAAGCCGGACGAGTGGGGTTCCAGGGGCTCCTCGGGTTCCTAGCGCTCCTAGGGGTGGGGCCACATGCAATTTTTATTTTATTTAAATGTAATTATCTGCTTGAACACAAAAAAATGCTCATCACGATGAGCAGCAGCGGCAACCAAAACAACAACAGCAACACAAGAAGTACAACACACATCACACACACACACACACACACACACAGGCAAAAAATCCATTAAAATTGTGCAGGAAATATAATCAAAAAAACAAAAGAAACGAGCAAAAAAAGGAAAATATAAAGGGAAAATCGCCAGCACACACCAAAAAAAGGAGGAGTAACAAAAAACATCACACATTCAGATGGCCAGAAAGTAAAAAGGATGAGGGGCAGGGTGAGGCACCCCCTCAGTGGAAGAGCAAGACTGCAGAGGATGCAGGATACTGGACCTGCCACCATTACCCTCCGTCCAGAGGGGGGGCCAGCGGGCGTGGCCTTTTTGTGCTCATTTGCCACGCACTTTGGGCAACTGCAACTGCAACTGCGAACTGCGGATGCAACTGCAGCTAGGCCTACGCCTATCGACCAGCGACCAGGATCGGGATCGGAACCACGACCAGGACGAGCCTGCCACCAATGACGTGTTGCCTTTTCGATTTATTTTTCGACAGCCTCTGTCTCCCTATCCCCTATCCCCCAATCCCCCACGAACTGCCTATATACCCGCGTCACACACACAGCATACCCTGCCCCATATGTACTGCCCCGTGCGCCAGTGTGCGTGTGTGTGCGCCTCCCTTTTTTTTCTGCAGCGCAGTTTTCGTTTACTTTTTGGCGGCCGAAAAATGTTCAAAAATAAAACGAACCGCGCCCGCATTACGTGCGACACCCACACACCCCACCCACCGGCCATCGCGCATCCCCACCCCCTCGGCCACCCACTTTCCTTTCCCCGCCCCTCCCCTCGGCAGGAGGTTCGCAGGACCTGGACCACAACAACAGCAGCATCATCGGCTCGCAAATTTATCGAATTCTTTAATGGCAAGAGGAGATGGTGGATTGGGATTGGGATCGGGACGGTGGACTGGAATATTCCCAAAATCCGTGATTATGAATCGCGGATAAACAGAAATCACAGATGGCAAGGGTCTATTTAAGTTTTTCAAGAAAGAGCGCCAAAGAAATAGTCAAGAATGGGGCATTTGTAAAGCTCATGCTTGAGGGCAGTCGTCAAATCTAAAATTTATTAAAATGTATATAGTTTTTGAAACAAAATCTAAGTGGGAAACAAATGTTACTTAAAGATACTTCGGTTGTCTATTTTCTTTGAGCTAATTACGTAAGTGTATCAATTCTCTAAAAAATTAAAAAATAATAAAAGTAGTATAACCTTTTTAGGATATGAATATAGGATCAGGCAAATCTTCAATAATGGTACATCCAAAAGTTATTATAAAATATAATACATTTAAGTTTAACCATTTAGCATTTCTTAAAAGATAATAGCTTAGAATTTTTTTGCCGCGCTGCATACAATTTAAATAAAACATTTCAAAAAAATCAAGGTAGTTAGTGGGAAAGCACCTTTCCCACAAACGTATACATCGAAAAATAAGTATCAACATTTATGCTTATTTCCTAAAATTACATTGATTCAACAACGTTTTGACGTGTTTTGAGTTTCTTTTTATGAGAGTTTAAGTTGTTTAATCTGTAAATCATACTAAATAAGCCAGCATAAGTTATTTCATTTAAGGATTACATATTTTGAGAAATGCAGGATGCGACAAAAAAAATTTGACGAAGAATGCGAATAATAAAACTGACATGCTTAATTTATTTCAAAATGCATTGATGGTAAGTTTGATATGTAAAAGATAAGACTATAATATATATTACAAGCTCGTATTGTAAAAGAAGAACCAAAACTTAGGAGCTATAAGTAATAACTATTTAACTAGGAATTTCTCTATCCTTATATTTAGGAGAAATTTACTTAAACTAGTGATAACTTCCATAAACAGAATTCGTACACCTAAGGAACTATCCTTTCTGGCTGTAGCATTATTGAAATGGACTACTTTGTAGATGATGCAAGAGGTGCAACTAGATCAGCATGCTCGTACCCACAGAAAAGGATACTGTGGCCCGCGGCCGATTACTTTTTGGGGCTGAGCTGTTTAATGCGACCAGATTTCCTAGCTGCAGCTCAGAGGAGAAGGGATAAGGTAGAGGGGGAAACGGTTCTTTGAGGCTGCTGTGCAGTGATTAAAATCATGTTAGATGCTTTGTGGCTGCGGATGCAATTGCTGCAGCTTGCAGCTCGTGTGTTTCCCTGCCTGCTGACAGGCGGAGACAAGCTCAAAGCGATGTGGTACCAGTCCACCCATCCGCCCAGACACCCACCACCCACACCAGCCGAAGTTTCTGCATTCCAAATTCGGGCGGAGTCCGTCCGTTTAAACGCTTTTGAGCTGCAGCTGCAGCTGGATATTAAAATCCAACTTTGATGCGTCTTTGATTTTAGTCGCTGTCGCCGCTGTGCCTTTCATCTCTCTGCTGTTTTTTATTTGTTTATTTGTGTACTCTGCATTTTTTGTGGCCTCACTGCGGGCGATTAAAAGCGCTGCATCGTTTGGCCACGACTGTGTGTCCCCACGGACGGGGCATAGTTTCCACATCCACATCCTGGCGGGGTACAGTTGCCCGCGTTTCTATGCAGGAGCCCTTTTTGGTAGCGCATAGTAACGTCACGTAAATTGTACTGAGAGCCGCTGGACAAAGGCATCGCTGACCCCTGAACCCTGACCCAGCCCCCCATCCAGGCCCAATTTGACGACCATTGGCGAATCGCCGAAATCATTTCCAGCGCTATAAAAACTTTTGCATTAAAATGCCAAACAACCGCTGCTAGTCACCTTATCTAAAACGAGTGGAAATCGCCCAGTACAATGGCCAACCCTTGGGGGTGGCTCTACGCCAAGTCCAAGGGGGTGGGGGCTGGGTGCTTTCAGGTGGCAACCCTTTAATTCCCATCCTTTTTCGCTTTTTTGGCCACGTTTTTTATTTAATGTGCGCATTTCACACATGTCCACGATTGCGGTGGCGTCGACGCCAGTCGCGGCCGAAGCTGAGGCACTGCAGCCGTCGCTCTAGAGGATTGGGGTTGGAGTGGAGTGGTCCAACTTTTTATCGATCTGCCGCCTGGTAATGAGGGGGAGATGGGTCGCCAAATATGCCTAGAGTGGCTGCCGCCGCGTCAAATGTTTGCTGCTGGCCAAGGGGCGTTTTTGGGGGGTAGCACTAGGCAGGCGTTGGAAAAAACACAAAAAAACAGGAAAAAGCCGAAGCAAACCCAACCAAACAAAACAAAAGGTAACCCAAAGCCCAAGTGATTAATTCAGCATGCGAATATTCATATGTGCCGGGCCCATCAGAACCCCAACCCGTGAAAATCCGAATCTGTACCCAAGGCAAGTCATGTAATGAGCAGAAATTTCCAGCCGGATCCGAGGCCCAAAAAAGGAACCAAAAAAGGAAGCGCTTCGAACGGGGGTTGGGGGTGGTCCGGGGTCAGTGAAAAATGAGCGGACGCGAAAGGGCAGCTCTGCCCCTCCCCCTCCCCCTCGACCGCAGCATCTTTCTAATTAAGCGTGCTTAGTTGTCGTGGGTTACGCGGGTTTTTCAGCGGGGGTGAGGGCGGGGCTCGGTGTTCGGGGGGAGAAGGGTCACTGGTCAGCCGAGCCCAACATGTCAGCCGCAGACCTCCTATTTGGGTGGCACACGCATGTCTAAAATATCTAAATCGCCGTTCGCGATTATCTTTGTGTGTGTGGCGGGGGGGTTGGCATGGGCGTGGGGGTGGGGGTGTGGGTGGTAGTGGAGCTGAGGTAAAGTGTACATACTACTAGGTACATAGAATTGGGTGGGGGATGGCTAGCTAGGGGGCTGAGGGTGCGAACCCTTTTTGTTTCCGCCGACTGAATGATGTTGGCGAAAAAAGTTTCTAATGAAAACTCCCCGAAAAAAAGGGACGACAGACTCGTACAAAGAGCCCCTCCCCTTCCCTCCCTGCCCATGCAGACGCAAAGGGTTGACTCACTAGGGGGGGTGGCTGGGGGTGCCTCATTACACAACGCAAATATTGTGCACACACATAGACGTGGGCAGGCCATGTATGCGAATATGAATATGCAAATAGAGCGCTGTCTCTTCGGCTGTGTGTCTAAGCAGCAGACAAGTCGAAAGGGCCATGGGCAGGGGCAGGGGCAGGGGCAGGGGCAGTCACATTTAGAAACCCCTAACGACAGTGCGCTGCAGCCACTTGCATCCCTTAAAGGCCTCGCCTCGCACATGGCACACACACATGGCCATGGGTTTTGGCACTGGCAGAACCCCCAACTGAGAGCCCCAGCCTCCGGATTCCGGGTTCCAGACTCCAGGTTCCAGACTTCCCTGCATCCTGGTTATCGCATCGCTATCGGTAGCGCCTAGGCCTGCTGTCTCCGCAATTTGTGTAGTTCAAGTGCAGTTGGTGGCCCACACCATCTTACAGAAGCGACACATGTACAAGTGCTCGAATACCAGGAACACCACGGGACAGGCTCGGGGATAAAAAGGAAGACAGGCAAGAAAAGAAGCGGAGCACAAAGGCCGCAGGACGAAACAAAAGACGACGTGCTCCTCATCCTCATCCCCATCCCCATCCCATCCTCCTCCCGGCTCACTTCATTTCACTTTTCATGCTCGCACACCCCCTCGATCCGAGACAAGTTTGCTTGGCATCCGCCCGGCGAGGGGAGCCACCACCCACCTATGCGCCACCCGCCATCCGGGAGGCCGCTTCAATAGCGTCTCAAACTTTTCGTTTCGTTTCGTTTCGTTTCGCTCGCCTCGTTTTGTTGCATTGACAAATAATCCAGGCGCAGCTTGACCCCACACCCTCGGGTCGCCTCGAGTTCCCCGCAGCTGCTGCATCTGGACTTGTTTGCGTATTTCGACATTCATTAGCCTGTCGTGCAGACATCCCACCTCCCAGTTCCCACTTTCGACTGCAAATTACTTAGGGATATGAGTTTTCTTTTGTTTCCCTTCTTTTTATTTAGCCCACCCCCTCTGGCGAAGCGTCTGCTTAGTTTTGGTCATGTTCACATCTGCACCCGCAGGATCTAAGGTTTGAGTGTGAATTACATATTAGGCCAAAGCCATAAACACCCATTATTGGCCATTGGATAGCTTTAAGATGGTATGATATGATATGGGAAATGAAAAGTCAAAGGCCACTGTTTATTTATGTTCGTGTGAAGGGATGGTTGCAGTAGCAGCTATAGATTCTAGCATAGTATCTTAGAATCCCTCTTATTAGTTCTCAATTCTTGGAACTTGGAACTATTTAACTATTTCAACTTTATTGCTATGAAACACGTTTATATCATTTTTAAACACTAATATAAAGAAAAACGGATTTTGTGATTAATTTTTTAAAATGTTACCATGAAAATAGGATTATTTGCTAGAGTTATTTTTTATCCAAATAGAATCTCGACAGTGTAGATTAAATTGCTTGTTATAATAATACTATATTTCTTATTTTTCTCAGTCAGCAGCCATTTTTTCGTTCTTTTTTTAAGTTCTTCGTAATTTTTTCCTTTAATTTAAATCCGTTTTGTTTGGCCAGCTAAAAAATGTTTTGACACAGCCAAAGAACTTAGAAAAAGATATATGTCTGTGTAAATGGTGCTGTTAATTTTCCCCAGCTGTTGTTGTGACTGCAAAACTTTTCGCCTTATAATCCAACAAAAATAGGATATTTTTATTTGCCAACATTATTTTTGATTAGCCCCGATTGCCACCCCTCTTGGATGCCGTAAACCTGCTTAGCAGCCTCACAACTGGAACCGCTCATGAATGTCAGACATGTGAAGAGACCTCCTAGTTCGGCTGCCCAATTTGCCGGCTCCTTGGAGAGGCGTCAAGCGCTTGGTTGCTCCTATAGGAAAGTGAAACTTGCAGTGGGGGTGGTGATTGGGTGGAAGGGGCCACAAGGGGGAGTGCAAGGAAGTGTGCGTCATCAGTGCAAGGGGTGTGCTTAGGCGTTGCAGCTTTTCCGGCTGCAAAATGGGGTTAAATTGCACAGAAATCACGCGTCACGTACGCCCCACTCCTTGTAACGCCCCTTTCCCCCTGCATCAGCACCACCACACATATCACACACACCACGCACACAAGGAACAGCCGCTTTGTTTGGGAGCACTTAACACGGCGTTGCCGGCGATGACGACATGCACTTGAGCCTCACAAAGGCCCAGGCCATCCCCCAGTCCCCCAAATCCTCCTGCTCCCCCTCCTGCTACTGCTGTGAACATTGCACAGTTAGATGCACTAGACAGCCACGAGACGAGACGGATTCTAACCCTTTGGCGCTGATTCCACCCCCAAAAAGGGGCCGTGGAGGGGGTGCATTAGAGTGCCGACTGCGCCGCCTGCTGCGACTGCAGCTGAGATGAGGCGAGGCGAGACGAGACCCTTGTCATGCTGATATAGAATCCTCGGCCGGCCGCGGCATTAGTTGCACCACCAGAAGCGGCAGAGGCGGCATCCCCCCTTCCTGGGGGCAGGTGTAAAAAAGGAGGGGAAAGCTGTGTACCAAGGGTGCAAGGTGGCCAGGGGAGGCTGCAGCGAAAGTGAAACGGTGGTGGCTCCAGCCAGGACTGTCTTTATGTGCTCCGGGGCGGCTCAAGCCGATGGTACATGGAAGCCGGCAGATGGCAGACGGAGTTGCATCTCCTGGCTGCTGTGTGCACTTTCCTGCACTATTCAAAAGTGAACTCGAGTGGAGTGGAGGCCGTGCCGTCTGGGGGCGCCGAATGGGTTGAAGGACGTACGCGAGGCGACACGTCTGCCCCACTAGGGGTTGGCATTGGCATGGCAGCGTGGTGGCATGGTGCCTGGCCAGGAAGGGTGGCGCTCTGCACTGTCCGCACTGCGAAGATGCAAAGATAACGATGCGACTACCATTGTCGAAGTCGTCTGGGGGGGCAAGGGGGAGTGCAAGTGGAAGTGGGAAACGGGATGGGAATTGCTGAATGGGATGGGAAATGGGTAGGTAGGCAGGTGGGTAGCTGGGTAGCTGGGTAGCTGGGTAGCCCCAAGATGAGCTCATCCGAGAAGAGTCGAGGAAAGGAAAGTGAAAGCACAGCTCCCAGCTCCCGATGTCCGTAAAAACCAATGAAATTCCGCTTAGGCTGCGTTCCTTTCTGGGACGCGCTTTACGAGACCTCCGCGGGGTCGAAACTTCGAACCAAATAAGAGAGAACCGACTTAAACACTGTAAGCAAATATATACCCTCCCTTTTCCCGTTCTACTGTTTAAAAAAAACTAGGTCTTAAACCAAGAAAACGATTAGACAATCATTAGCTATAAAGCTTTTTTTGCAATTAACCAGAAGCCGACACTTCAACGCTTTCTTAAAAATGCACAACGAAGTTTATATGATTGATTGAAACATTTTCAATCAACCAGAAGGTAAGAAAACGATTAATTGAGATGTTTATTTGATGCATTTTAAACATTGTTTTGCAAAATTGGTGATTTATAAAATCGATTATATAATTCCAACAATAAGTTAGTTTATCATTTAACCCCTTTAAAGACTTTTTTCAAATCGTTTCGAATATAAATTTCCGGTTCTGATTTCCTTACAGATTCCCTGCAAGCCTGATTGTTCGCAGTGCTCGGAAATGGTCGGGCCAGAGCGGAATGAACTTGAAATAAAAGCCAGAAACGCACTAATGTCCTCCGACGACTGGACGGCAAATAAAAGTTTGCCCCTACAGTGGCCCTCCTCCTCTGCGGTGGTCTCATGTGCGCGGCGACAAAGTTTTTATTCCTTTGTTTAGAATGAGCACAAGTGCGCACGTGTTCCGTTCCACACCGCTTTAGTGCGGCGGGGGAGGACTGGGTGGTACGGAGGAGGAGGAAGAGGAGGAGGATGGGAATGGGGCTGCGAGGCCGTTAAATTTTAATGCGCCCGTATCGATATGCGTGCATGGACCGCCAGCGCCAGCGGAATCTATAAAAGCCAAGCTCGCGTGTCACCATCACCATCACCATCACCATCGCCATCGCCACCTCCATCCGGCGATTCCTATTCCCTCTAATGCCGCCTGGCTGCCGGTGGTAGCTGCGCAGTCGTGATAAGGCAATTGGCATCTGGAGGTTAGTTGCTGTTGGGCCAAGGAGGCAGGCAGCTGCACTTGCCTATGAATATCCCATGAGCTCACGCACTCCAACATTTGCTCGTACTTTGCATAAATTCGCAATGTCGCGACTTCTAATCAATAGCCCTAGCCGGGGGAGCCAAAATGGAGTCGAATTTGAAGGAAAGAAGAGCCCAGCCGGTAAGCATCGAAGTTCACCCCAAGTATTTCTAATGCAATTTTAATTTTTACTTTTCAGTCTGCAAAACCAGAAGATGGATGAAATAAGTACCGATTTCGGAGAACTGGCAGGAAAAACAAGAGGAAAATGAAAACACAATATATCTCATAAATTAGCTATTATTTATTTCTCTGGCTTTCCTAATTTAATAAATATAAATATGTTCATACTCAATTAGTTTGGATAATTCCTAAAAATAATTTTCTTAGCCTTCTTTTGCTGGAAATTGTTGCATACCTTCGGACGGGGGATCATAAGTTTCAACAGAAGGCATGACATCTAGATGGTGCTAGTGCCACGATTATATTATCTTAAATATATTTTGTAGCATGCTTTTGGGCATCTGATTGTGAAACTTAAATTAAAGGAGTGACACCTAGATGGCGCTAGGTGTCGAAATAATTTTTCTTGGATATATTTTGTAGCATATTTTTCGGCATCGGATAAGTAAATTTTTATTGCGTGCATTTGGGGGCTATTAAATTTTAAATACGGACATCCACCTACTGATATTTCTGTTCGCCTGGTACTTCAGTTTGGAAACTCTCCCGATTTGCGCGACAAAGTGATGGAAGTGATGGAAGGGTTTCTCGACAGATTCCTGGTTTTCGATTACCAGGCGAACATAAAGGGCAGCTGGACTTTCATATTACTGGAAAAGTACCGTTTGTTGTAAAACTTTTAATATTGCACAGTCACCTACTGCAATCTATGTTCGCCTAATAATCAAAATCCATGAATCTGTCGCGAAACCTTTTGGTTTTCCTTCATTTTGTCGCGCAAATCGGGAGAGTTTCCAAACTGAAGTACCAGGCGAACAGAAATATCAGTAGGTGGATGTCCGTACTAAAAATTTAATAGCCCCCAAAAGCACGCAATAAAAATGTATTATCTGCTGCCCAGAAGCATGCTACAAAATATATTTAAGAAAAATTTAGGGACAATTAGCGCCATCTTGATGTCACACTTTCTTGATTTGCCCAAAAATATCGCAATAAAAAACGTTTTTTTGACAAAATAATTTATTTTAAACACCAGGATAACAAACCCGGCTTTAACATTTTTTTCCCAATAAAATAATAGAAATTAAATATAATAATTTAAAAACTGTAACGAAAAATGTTTGTTATTGGTAAAATAAGAAGTTTGGTAAGGATTAAGGATAGTATAGTTTGAAGAATCAGGTTTTCTGCCACAGATTCTGCTGATCCCAGGCCTCATCTAAAATATATGGGCTTACAATCTATGGATAATTACATAAGATGTATATACATTTAAAATATCAGATAAGTTACAAAGACTTTGGGCTTTTAGAGTGTCCTTGTTGAGCTTTTTTCCTACTGCTTTCTTGACAATTCCCTGGTTGTGGTCCTGTGTAGCCTTTTCCTGTGCTTTCGTTCTTTTCCTTTCTGTGCGTGTCCTCGATAATCATCAAAATGAGCTTGACTTGTCCTGGGAACTTGTTGCTGCCCCGGAACAATGTCCTTGCTGTAAAATACCACCCAGCTGCTCCTCTCAAGCTCCTCCAGAGAGCTTAGCAGCCCAAAGCACAGCCGCTGGACGAAACTCGTGGGGGATGTTTTTTAGAAAAGGGTTCCAAGTTTATTCATATTTATTCATGTTGTGTGGGGGACTGTCCAGGCAACCGGGACAGGGCATGGCGGGATCCGGTCCAGCGCCAGCTGCAGCTGCGGTCTGGCCGGGACTGGTCCTCTGCTGCTGCAGGGTACAGGGTACAGGTGTGTAAAGTGGGTGTGAGTACATCCTTATGGGGGTTACAGTAGGGGTTAGGGGTTAGGTTATCGTATTATCTTTAGGGCTAGGGTTATCCGTACCTCTATCGGTACTATCTGTATTATCTGTTGCCGTGTCTGTACTAACTTGCAGTTGCCTTTTCTCTGTATTGCTAAGTGCCGGACACAGCGTCCGTCCGGCGTTCTCGGGCGCTGCGGTTCTACTACTCGCTAGTGTAAAGGTTCTCCGTCGAAATAATCCTCGTAAGCATAAGTTATACTCTATATAATCGGCACTGCACCTGCCGTGCACGTAAAATAAGTCAAAATGGATACAAAATGGGTACGAGTAGGTGGCGACGTTCTGGTTCATTATCAATTTGCTCCTTTTCTTTTTCGTGTATAAATTAGTAACTATTTAAAATTATATACATTCATGTACTTATCATATTATAGATATCATGCCTGTCTGTACAAAACGTCGCCGGATAGGTTTTTGTTAAACATTTCTCGTCTCGCATGTCTCCTCACTATCAATTTGCATGTATGTATGTATGTCCTTTGAGTGCAGGTTCACATAAATTCAGTCGTGATTCAATTGATTTCCTAAGTTGATATCTTTGCTTTGCTTGTTTTTGTTTCTTGTTTTTTGTTTTTCTAAAATAAAGCTCAAGGTAGTAAAACCGGGCCTACACAAAACGGAACACACTCACGCTCGTATCTTGTATCGATCGACAGTACGACGGGCAGCTCTGTGGATCTGGAAACCGCGGGGATCGGATTTCGTCTGCATGGAGACTGGGCGACTCCTGCCTGGGTATTTGGTATCGGATCGGACACGTAAATGCAGCGCGAACGTAGTGTGCGCTACTGGTGGTCAGTTGGATGCTTAACCAAGGGAATCGCGACTGCTCCAGCGAAGTGTCCGCTGCATCGTCGGGGCTGTTATTGTAAGCACGATAAAAACTACTAAGACTAACCCTACAAACTCCCGCTAAATGTGTATATACTAGCTTATTGAGTGCCCCAGCAGCCTGGCCAGCCCGGCAGCTCGTAAGGATCGTGGATCCCCGGCTGGCTAGCTGACCCACAGGCTGTCTGGTTTGCGCGTGCAGCTGAAGCTCGAAGCTGAGAAGCCTGGGCTATGGGGCGCAACAAAGCAGGGGCTAGTTTTTCGTATCTCGTATCTCGTATAGTCGGGTCTCTATCTGGTTTACTACAAGTTGAACACATGCACGCCCGCACACACTTCGCGCAGTGCTGTGCCGCACTGAACTGCAGAACTGCAGCTGCAGTACTGCAGCGAGCCAAGCGCAAAACGGCCACGAGGGCGAGAATCGCAGTGGTACCTGTTAACTTTGTCTCGAATGCAAATGAAGCGTAGTCTCCCTGCCGGCTCTGCTCGGTTGAGTTGATCCGGCTGATCTTGGTGGGTGATCTGTGGTTGTGGATCTGATCTCGTGTGTCTCCTGTATGGTGTGTGGTGGTTGTGGTGATGGTGGAGATGGTGGTGGTGCTGGTGGGTGACTGTTGAGGTTTTCCTTGACTGCAGACTGCATCCTGCATCCAATTGGTGTGTAGTCGGGTCGGTGTGGCTAATTGTGTCGGTTCTGATCGGGAATGAGTTTTGGTTTGTTGTTGGTTGGTGGCGGGGAGTTTGGTTTCAGTTTTCTAGGATTGTATGTGAATATAGAGCGCGTTTAAATTCCAAGACTGCAATTAAACAAAGAGAGAGATAGAGAGCATGAGTCACAGACAAGGAAGGAGTTGCACTGGAGTCCTAAATTTACACGAAGCCCCTATGTACAAGTATATAGTCTACGTTTAATATATTGTGCGTTGCTAACAAAGCGCAGCGGACCCGGGGTCCACTTTCGTTCTGCTTTTACATAAGGTACACATGGGCATGTCGACCTTCGATTTGCTGTAGAGTACTCGGCTCCGATGTCTAATGGTCACAAGACACAGTGCTTGGCGAGCGCCTGGTGATAACAGCACACTCGAGACGAGGGCCAGCAGCGAAAAAGAGTGAGAGGGCACGTGGTCGCTGCCCTGTGCATTAGCTTACATTCGCGATCCCTTCTGCTGCAGGACCTTGGCCCGGTCGTTAAGCTCCAGCTCTCGGCCGGCCGTCGTGCCGCACTCCTTGGAGACCACGCACAGGAACTCATTGTTTTCAAACGGCCCGTAGTTGGTGTACTGCATGCTGATCAGCTGCTCGAACCGCCAGCCATCCGACAGTGTTGAGATCATCTGCAGTGGGAGGAGAAACGGGCGCATGAGTGGTTTGCCGGTGGTGCGCACCAGCTGATCCAATGACTCACCTGGGTTAGTTCCTGTTCGCGGCACTGCAGCACACGATACACGCGCTTCTTGTCCGCATGCGGGCGCTGAAAGGATTGGCAGTGGGATTAGTAGGGGAATGGATGGGATGTTAGGGGGCCCGACTCTCACCTGATCCCTGTGCAGGATGCACTCCTTCAGCAGAGCTATCAGCTGTGTCACGTTGTAGAACTCAGCCTCCTCCAGCACGCCCTCCTCGGAGACGCCATCGAGCACCAGCTTGCCGTGGCGCAGATAGTTGAGCACGGGGGCGAAGTATTTGGGGTCTCTGTCGATCAGGTAGGCGCCTGTCTCGTCCTGCAAGCAAACGGCATTCGAAGTTAGTAGCTGCGTGGATTCACATGCGTTTCCTGGCCTGATACACACTCTGTTTCTAGTTCGGACTTTGACTTTGAGTCGAGTGGGTCGGGTCTAGCTGCCATAACAAACCACACTCCCACCTGCACCCGCATTGCGCCCATTGTTGCTGCTGCTCGACAATTTAGGCGCCCGTTTAGGCAAGGTAATGGCCGACTGTCTGAATGTCTGAATGCCTGGCGCTGGCTGCCTTAATTGGCGGACGTGTGGGCGTAGTGAGCACGGAATTTAATCAATAGCAAAAGGCGCGGGCCGCGCAGTAGCACCGCACTGCCTGCCACTCGAGGCAGCGCACAGGGTGCAAAACTTTTTATTGAAAACTATTCGGGCATCGGCAGGGGTTGGTGGGGTGGGCAGAAGGCAGGAGGAGCCAGTGGCCAGTGGCCGCCGCCGTCCATGCTGTTTATACAAAGCGGAATAGGCAGAGCGGCTGTCTGTGCGCCTCTGGAATTTCTCGCCGCTTTGCTTGTTTGCAGTGGATTTATGGCTGCGGAGCCAGCGAAATGTTTGTTTGTCGATTGACCGTGTTCATGTTATGATTATTGTCATGATTATTTGGCCTGTCCCGTTTCGAAGGGGGCGGCTTGCGACCTTCTGGTGGCGCCACCCACCGACCCGCCGCCCAAGGCCTCTGCCTCGGTCTGTGCCTGTGCCCAGCAGCAAAATCAGGGCCTGTGGCTGCAAACTAGCACAGTCGGCTGCAGCTGCAGTTAATGTAGGACGCTCTGGCGCTCTCTCGCGCTGTGCTCTCTGTGCCGTGTGCTCTTTGTTTCTGGCTCCTGGCCCCTGGCCCAGATCCCCGCCATCCCCCTGGCATGACCTGCATTGGGTCATGTGTGCACTTTTCGGACACTTTCGGATGGGCTTGTAATGACTGTAATGACCAATTACTCGGGGGCCAGCGGCTATTAATATACGAGGGGGTGTCGGGGAATAGCAGATGGGGTGGTGGCCACTCAGGGAGGGAGGGGAGACTCACCCGATCCGATATCAAGTCGCAGTCCTCCTGAATCAGGCGGGAGAGGAAGGAATTTGGGTCACGGGAGAGCGTCGTCTTGGTGGTGAGGAAGTAGGTGCCGCCCACGTTCAGCTTGACCCACTGGTCGGTGCCCTGCTTCTTCAGCACGTTAGGGCTCTTGCGCGAGTTGATGAACACGGTGCTCATGGTGCTGCTGCTGCTGCTGATTCTGCTTCCGCTGGGGTGCTCCGATGTTAACCTGCTGCTGCCGCTGCTCCTGCGGATGCGACGCCGTCCTGGTTGAGTGGGCGCCTGGCTGCGTCCGTTCCGCTGGCTTCCTCGTCCTCGTCCTCTGCCTCGCTTGCTGCCCGCTCTTATTGTCCACGCGATTCCGTTGCTTGCGATGGCGACTCAAGCCTCAGCTCATGCTTTTCCCTGCGCTCGCGTCTTTGTTGCGTTGCCTTTCGCTGCGTTGCGCCCCGTTGTCTGCGTCCGTCGCCTGCGTCTACGTCGCTGCTGCTCTGCTTCCTTTCCACTCTGGGTCACTCCACTTACGGCTCGCTGTTTTTCCTGCTCGTCGCCTTGTCTTTTTAGTTAACTTATTTTATTTAATTAATTCATTAATAAACAAGACTGCTATCGATACCAGGCTAACTAGACTTATCGGCCTATCGAACAGTGTGAACGCTGGGGCTTTCGCGGAATAATACCGTCTTTCGTTTACCAAAATACCAAAAATACGGTTGTCTGTACTGAAGGGAGTGTGTCACGGCTATACATGCCCCTCTGGCAAATCTCGTATGAATATGGAATATACCAAAATACATATTCCAAACGGTATTACTAAAACGTAACTCTGCCGGATGGGCAGTGACTTTTTAGACAGACCATTCGGGCACAGCGCGTACACACACCTTCCCCTTGATTTCTTTTGCCGCCAATGGTGAGTTTCGCAAATTTAAATTTAAACTTGAATTTGGCTTTGCCGAGGGCCAGATTAAGCAGAGATCAGTTAGTGCGTGGCCTCTAGACGATCACCATGGCTTTTTTGCCGCTTTCGCTGATGCTGCTGCTTCTGCTGGTCTGTGCCAGCGTCTCCTCCGTACCGATGCTGTACAAACTGAATCCCGAGGAAAAATACGAGGCAGGTGGGTGCCCCAGTTGCTCCAGTATGGACCCTTTTAATCCCACACCACTTATTGCCAGACCTTGTGCCCGTCTCCTCCACCGTGATCCCGCTGACCGTGCTGGAGGTGAGCTACGGAGAAGGTGGCAAGCCCAGCGAGGAATACAAGGCGGCCTACCTACGCAAGCTGCGCAAACAGGTGCTCCAGCGGGCGGACCAGGGCAAGCAGAACCAGAGCCAGAACGACGGAGACGACGAGGCGCCCACTGTGCTGGCCCTGTCCGACTTGCCAGCCCTCGCTGCCGCTCCCGCCGACGCAGATGCTCTGATCACAGGTGGGTTCTGCAGCCGCACCTGCTCTGGATTTAGCCCATCTAATTAGCCATCCCATCCCATTGCAGTGAAGTCGCAGCAGCTGGAGAAGGCCAAAGTCAAGGCCGTTTGAGCCACGCAGGTGGACTGGGATTCGGACCCAAGTGGAGTAACATGGTGCTGGTTTTCGGGCTGATGTCATTGCGTGCTTGCCATAAACAACAACAAAAACTAACCGAATCGCAGCAAATCTTGTTTTGGCTTCGCCTAATTGGGCGTGTGTGGGCGTGGTGGTGGTCATAGGGCTGTGGATGCGAATGACGCAGCTCCGTGGCGGAGCCAGAGCTACGAAGAACTCAAAAAAGGGGAGTCGCAGAGCCAACAGGAAGACGGCTGTTCCTGCTCGAAGCGGAAGGATCTGTTGTCAACGAAATCAAATCGAATCAAATCTAATGAGGCCCCTGCTCCCCAATCGATTGGTGGACTGTGATTGGGACTGGGATAACGACGATGATGGGATAACCTCCGCAGTGGCTGGGGGGCATTAGCAGCAGTAGTTCAGCCTGAAAAATCAGGGCAGCAAAGCAGAGGAGCTGTTCAAAGCAGGGCAGCACAAAGAGAAACGAGGCATCAAGAAGCCAAAAGGGAGGATTGGGATTCCAGTGGGTGGTTGGGCGGTTGGGCGGTTGGGTGGCTGTCTGCTGGCGTGTGCGTGCTTTTGAGGCCAGTTAGTCAATTCGCCTCCCCGCGTGCCACAGCCTCTCTTGCCTTTGCCGTTTGCCTTTTCAGGACTTGGACTCAAACTCGGACTCAGGTGAGACTTTCCTGCTCGACTGCCTGTCCAAAGGCAGGCTGACAGGACTGCTCTCTTTCTTGCTGCTATCTTTGATAACATCCCCGTGCCCATGCCCATGCCCATCCCCTTTGTGCAGGGCCGTCAATGTAGCTGTCATGGACGAGTCACAAGTTGCATGGCCACAGAGGAACGTGTCAGCAGCAGTCCATATCAGTGGAGGTGCACCACCCTTGCACCTTTCTTGCACCACCTGCAAATCAAACCACCGCCCCAGTCCACCCCAGAAGCGCCACGGCTGATTAAGCGGACTGAAATGCTGATGGCAGCCAACTATTTTCGCTATTTGTGCACTCGCCTCCGGCACGTACTTAATTTGAATACAAAGGCAGGGCGGCTGGCAGGTGGCGGGTGGTGGGGCGGTGAGGTGGTGGATTGAAGTCTGTCATGTTTGTGTGCCAAGTTTATGCGGATTTAACAGGAGGCAGCGGAGGCAGCGCTGGAGAAGTGTAAACTACACGTAAATGATGTTGTCACAGTTCCGCCTCACCAGCTAACCGGCAAGCCAGCCATCCACCCACCTGCTCCTCGCAAAAAGCATTTCGCTCGCCTCGGCTCCTCAATGGGATTTCAGGGGCTGTCGCTGTCGCCGGTGTTGTTTTTATCGCAGTAGTTATGGCTGTTCGATCTGCACATTTCATGCTCCACTTACCGTCAACGGGGCTCTGATGAGCCAATTAATAGCTGAGCCTATTCAATAGCGAATGTTAATATCGCGTATACGCCCACGCGCCCACTCACATGTGTGTCGCTTGTTGTTGCCATAGATGATGATGATGATGATGATGATGATGATGATGATGACGCTGCCGCCCCGGTGGAACAGTGGTTTTTGTTGCTGCTGATTGTTGTCAGCGACAGATGCCATCAAATCGAATGTCAAATCGAATGACGTGTGAAGTAATCGCTGGCGCGGTGCCCTCTTTAATTCATGGCAAAGAGAACTCTTCTGACAGGTGAAACGGGTGGCTGTGGATGTGGATAACCCCTCTGGGAACCAAACTTAAGCCATTGCGAGGGACTAATTAATAGCTGGAGTACAAAGCCAAATGGTGGCCGATGGAAATCCGATTTGCAAACTTTAAAAGCCAATTTAAGAGTAAATTACGGCTGGAGAATGCTGGGACTTTGGGCAGGAATTCGCGACACAATATCAGCCCAATTTCGGGCTTGACTGGGGAAATGAAATGTGATTAAGTTCCGAATTTGTTTTTGTTTTCGGAGCGGGAGTGGCACTGGGCGGGGCAGTGGGCGTGATCTAATTGCGGCTTTGGGGATGCAGTTGGTCATCGGCCATCCGCCATCCGCCATCGGCCATCTGCCGCTGGCTTCCACGCCGTGGTATTGCCAATCCTGTTGCTGTTTCTGTTTGCCCTCTGCCCCTGCTTGCTCTGCACTCGATGGCCGATTTTGGCGGTGCCCCCCAAGTATGCAGCGTGGGAGTTTATGCAAATAGGTGGTGCCTAGCACCACGACCAGAGGGTTCCATCTAATTGACGCACGTCCTGTGCAGGCTGTCCCGTGTCCAGCAGACGGCGAGGCGACTTGAGCGCCCTCCAATGATGCGGAAAATGACTTTAAACATGATCTTCTATGGGGGAAAGTCTTCACTGCTACTACTGCGTTGCTTTTCCGGTTTCCCGAATTTTAAAATTTTCAAGTTTCCGGTTTTCCAAACCCTCTATGTGTGTGCTTGGAGGGGTGGGAAAGCATAGTGGTAGGGGCCTGGCTGAAATGACTTTTTAAATGCTTTGAGTCGAGTCGAGTCGAGTCGAGTCGAGCCTAGCCTTGCCAAACTTTGATGGGCCAACTCTCGCTCTGACACACTTTCCCTCGCTCCTTCCCCCTGGGTTTTAGTGCTTGTGTATGTTTGCTTTGATTTCGGAGGAAGGCCAGGGCAGACGAGAAAAGCGGGGAAAACCCTTCAGACTTCAGAGTTCAGATTTCCGACTTCACAGAGATGCCTCGCAGGCAACATCGGCCCAATGAAATCAGCGTGAGGCAAACAGAATTTTACTAAATACACACACTGGCAGACGGGCTGACTGGCTGCCTGGCTGCCTGGCACACACACTATGTTCGAAAAAGGGAATATAATGCAAACGAAATTATAAGAAGTCAAAGCCAGAGGCACACGAACAGAAGCCTATAGCCCAAGGACCCCGGCCCACCCCCCACTCACACACTTCCCCCGAAAATCATCAGCTAGCGTAATTAATCGAGTTTTCAATGCGAGCGATTCGCAATCGCATCCATCAAAGGACCCGAACATCCCGGCCAGGCGATCGAAGGCGGCACCAGGAGCAGAGTCGAACAGGCGCAGGAACAGGAACAGGAACACCCAATCATCTATCATAGACAGCCCCCAGCCAAGCAGCCACCTAGCCACCGCCCGCCGCCGCCCCACTCATTCAAATCTAATCAAGGAATACACGTTGCTATCTTCTTCGGGCTGTGCGTTTTTACAGGCAATTTATTAATTTGGCAAGTTAGGCAGAGACCACAGAAAGTGACAAAGGCGACTGGGAGCTGTGGAAGCAGGGAGTTGGCAGCCGTGAGTAGGGACCAAGGAGCAGGGCGCAGGGAAAGCCGCAAAGCGTTTACCCGCCACTTTAGTCCTGGCTGCGAGCGGGAACAGGATGAAATCCAAGCCGAAAACCGAGCAACCGAGACCAAACCCAGACGAGACCGAAAGCCGAGTGAAAATTGCCAGCGCTGAATCACACCACACGCGATGAGCATCGTGGTCACAGTGGGTCACAAGTCTCGCATCTGATATGTTTGTAAAACGGTACGGGGTACCAACTAAAAAAAATATTTTTGGGGTCCCATACTAAATCCCATTGGATTCAAATATGAAAATGGAATATGAATATGCAAATTTTCGACCCTCTTAAAAAACAATTATTTGAATGTGGAGTGTTAGAGAATTCAAACTCATAGAGGTATCCCACATTAAAATCGGAGTACAATAACCCAAGTTATGGAATCTATAAGTTCAGTTTTGGGGTCCCATACTGAAACCCATTGGAATTACGGAATAATCGAACATGAAAATGGGCTAAAATTTGGACCCCTTTTAAAAATAATTATTTGAATGAATAATATTAGAGAATTGAACCACGAACTCACAACGGTATCCCACATTAAAATCGGAATACAATAACCCAAGTTATGGAATCTATAAGTTCGGTTTTGGGGTCCCATACTGAAACCCATTGGAATTACGGAATAATCGAACATGAAAATGGGCTAAAATTTCGACCCCTTCTAATAATAATTATTTGAATGCATAATATTAGAGAATTGAACCACAAACTCATAGAGGTATCCCACATCAAAATCTGACTCCCATAACAGAAGTTATGAAGTCTTGAAGTTCAGTTTTGGGGTCCCATACTGAAACCCATTGGAATTACGGAATAATCGAACATGAAAATGGGCTAAAATTTGGACCCCTTTTAAAAATAATTATTTGAATGAATAATATTAGAGAATTGAACCACTAACTCATAGAGGTATCACACATCAAAATCGGAATACAATAACCCAAGTTATGGAATCTATAAGTTCAATTTTGGGGTCCCATGCTGAAACCCATTGGAATTACGGAATAATCGAACATGAAAATGGGCTAAAATTTCGACCCCTTCTAATAATAATTATTTGAATGCATAATATTAGAGAATTGAACCACTAACTCATAGAGGTATCACACATCAAAATCGGAATACAATAACCCAAGTTATGGAATCTAAAAGTTCAGTTTTGGGGTCCCATACTGAAACCCATTGGAATTACGGAAAAATCGAACATGAAAATGGGCTAAAAATTCTATCTTAAAAAACAATTATTTATTTGTAAACTATTAGAGAATTTAACCACACAATAACTCAAGTTATGGAATCGAACTGCGGCCTTGTGGACAAAAAGTAATTACGCATACGACCAGTACGCCAACAAGTTTTCTGAAATCACCAAAACTTGTGCAAGATTTGTTTAATGCTTCTTAAGGTATTCTAAACTGTAATGATTTCAAAATACAGCAAGCTCTTTCACTTGGACTATTTTAGCTAGGATTAACCTTAAACACACAATTAATTACGAATACGACCAGTAGGTCTGGTACAAACAAAATTGTGGTATTTTGTACTAAGATTTTGCTGAGAATTAAGAAAAATCTACATTTCTTCTGTATTCGAAAATGTTTTTTTATTTTGGTTCTATCAGTTAGCTGTTTACAATCCCCTGTGAACCAGGGTGGCTAAGCGAGGAAGAAGCCGATGGACTAGGACTAGGCTCCAAGTCCTGGAGCTCCATCGCTGCCGCCTGGCTGCGCAGGGAGCATGCCGCAAAGGATTCAATTGGAGACAAGACGTTGTGAGTAAAATGCCAACGCCAGAGAAAGCATATTAGCAGCAGCAGCAGCAGCAGCAGCAGCAGCAGCAGCAGCAGCAGAAGCACAAGCAGAAGCAGGAGCTGTAACGCACAAAGTGCGCACAATCAAAACAAATCAACACGTGGTTTTGGCCACCTCTGGAGCAGTGGAGCAGTCGAACAGTAGAGCAGTCGACAATCCAACAGTGGAGCAGTCGAATAGTCGAGGTCGAGGTGAGGCCCAAAAGGCCTGGAGCCCCAGCCTCCTCATCCTAAGCAACATCCTGCTTTCTCAAAGAGCGGCGCAGTCGCAAAGTCCCATAGGCGGAACATCGGGCGTTGCCAGATATCCCGGTTACATTAGCCTGTGTTTTATAATTCCCAACTTGGTATTCGTGGGGCAAATAAAATTCCATGGCATATATATGTTCTATACAAGCATAATGCAGAAACGTAATATATTCGTCATTGTTTGTCCATGCGTAAATATTTTTTAAAGAAATTTTTGTAATTATTATCTTGTCGGAAATGGACAAAACTAACATCCTCTGGCTATAAAGACACTTAAATACCGTTTGTCTTTTAAATGCAATGTTTATTGCCAGGTTTGCAAAGGTTTCCAACTGGAAATGTAACAATTTTTTGTGTGTTCTTGGGAGGCTCGAATCGCATAGCATCCCTGCGGGCTGGGTGGCAACCCTCCTGATGGGTTTGGCACGCGGTAAGCATCCGGAAGAGAGGAGAGTGAGAGCACGAGAGCTTCAGAAGCGAGAGCGGGTATATTACGTATACGCTGCAGGAGGGCGTGTTACAGGCCGAAATGAAACGAAATCGAAATCGAAACCAAGTCAATGCCTCTCTCTCTGTGACATTGACAGTGTTCTCGGGGGCTCCTTCCCTGCGACCACCCCCTCCTCTCCGCGCATCCTGTCGCTTGGAAAACCGAGCTCACTCGTCCTTTTGGCTTCGTGCCGCGCCGTGCTCGTGGCAGCTTCGGAGGCTGCGGAGGCTGCTAACTGCTGACTGCTGGCCAGAGGCGGCTCCATGGCTCCCTGGCTCCGTGGCTCCGTCCCGGGTTGGCAGTGCCATTCGGTGGCTCGTCGCAATCAGTCCGCAGAGCGCGCTCCGTTTCATTCCGCTCCGTTCTGTTCCGCTCGCTCCGTGCCGTTCAGAGTCCTGTTCTGTCCTGTTCCGTTCTGTTCTGTTCTGTTCGGCTCGGTTCTGTGCGCCCGCATCCGCAGCAGTATCCGCAGGAGCAGGAGCTGACCATCGAGCCAGGTTTTGGATCAAGCCGAACTTGAACTGTGGAACCGGACTTGGGACTCGGGCTTGTCACTCGGCTCTCGTAACTGGACATTAGATACCAGGACTAGACCCCGACTAGACCTAGACCAGACCCACTGACCGAGTGAACGCTGCGAGCACAGGATGCAAACGTAAACGTAAGCCATGCAGGACGTGCGACTCCGCCCCTCTTACCCTCTCGTCCTTCGTCCACCCCGCCCATGTGCCAGTCCAATTGTGTTTTGTTTTATAACAAAGAAAACAGCAACAGCAACACCAGCAGCAACAACAACAGCAACAGAGGCTATCGAAAAAGGACAAGAATGGGAGCAGTGAAAGGGGGCGGGGGCGGGGGCGGGGGCAGAGAGAAATAGAGAAAGCACAGCGGAATGATGGCGAAAAAAATATATCAGCGACAACAAAATAGACGAACTTTTTTCGTGGCTTTTTTTTGCTCCCGTATATGTGTATGTGCCAGCTTCACGGCTGTGTGTGCGTGTGTTTTTTGTACCAGTGTGCGTGTGTCTGTGTGAGGCTGCGTCGTCGTCATCACTGCTGTGTAGTTGTCGCTGTATTTGTGCGTGTCTTTGAATTTTTGGGTGTGGACTTGTTTCATGTTTCAGTTTCAGTCGCTGGCTTTCTCGCACCCCTTGCCACCCCCGAAGCCCCACCCTTGGCAGCGCCACTGCCCCGGCCCCGCCCCTCCACCCTCCACCCTCTCGACAAAACTTTCCGCCAAGTAGCAACAACAACGACAACAACCACATCATGTATAATAAAAAATAATCACGAAAGAAGTGCACTGGAGATATGCAGTGGCATGGCAGAGCCCCCTCCGCCGCCGCCACTGCCTCCTGGACGTCACTGTCACTCTTTATTTTGTTTTTGTTCAAGTGTGTGCTTGCCAGTGTGAGCGTGAGAGTGAGTGCCAATAACAAGAAAAACAACACGGCCGAAGCAAAAGCAACAACCATCGCAGCCAGCACAACAACAATAGCCAAGTGCATCAAAAGTGCCGAAGGAAAACAGCGCGAAAGCAAAACAAAAGCGTCAACCCATCAGGAACCCCCCACAACCACCCCGCCACGCCCCCTGCGACACATTTTAATTAAGAGCCTGCAATGACAGACCCCCTCCCCCCAGAACCATCCACCCGACACCACTGCAGAGCCACCCACTGCAGCACCACCCCACGCCCAATAGCCCCCAACAAGTTTGAGATTTTTATTATTATGAAATTTTCGCTAATTCGAGGCGGAAGGCCAAGCGAAGCAGCCTTGGGCGGCTTTTGGCGCGCACTGGCCCCCTGCCACGCCCCCGTTCTGCATTCTAAATTCTACTTTCCACTTTCTCCTTTCTCATTGCGAACCCATTTTCCCCTGCTCAACTGCTGCAGCTGCTGGAACGTAAACAAACCGGAAGGGAGTGGGGTGGAGTGGGGTATGGAAAACACTTATCCAACTTATCCACTGCATTTTCAACAAAATCGATGGGCTTCAATAAACTCTTCCAAGCTCTTCGCTTTTGCCAAAATAAAACTTAGTTTCAGATCAGCCAGATAAGGAGGGGTCCTTGGAATATCTTTGAAAGAACTTCTCCATGGGATCTAAAATCTAAGAAGCAGATTGATATTAGGCCTGTCTTTGAAAGAACTTATCAATAAGATCTTAAATCTTGGAACTAAAGGGCTACTTTTATCACAGATGATATGGAAATCTATTTTTCCCGAACCCCAAAGAACTGCAGGAATGCATTTCTAAAAATTCGGTGTTCTGTGATTTTAAATTGGTTCATATTTAAATGTAACTTTATCCCAATTTTGGGTAGACACAACTATCCTGTAACCAATACAGCCGAAAAATGTGGGGCAAAGGCGATTTTCATATAGCTATTATATTTTCAGTAGGCTTTATAAATAGTTTGGCTCTTTCGTTCAAACTAACTCTTGCTGTTCGTTGAATGTATTGCTGTGTCGCGAACGTTGCACGCCTCTCGCTAGCCCCCCACTGTCGAATCTATTTAGGGAGCTCCTCCTGACAGATGGGGTCCCCAGCTGCAGCCCGAGGGTCAGCGGCCAGCGGATGTTGGGGGATGCTGCTAATGGGAAACTGCATCTCAGGCGCGAGCCGAGAACTTTTCGGGCTAAACACAAAACAACACAAGACCGACAGCAACAGTAACCCAAACTCGTGGTCGAGACGGGGACACACTGGCGTTGTGTTGGTTCTTCCCTTCCTGACCCACGTTGCAGCGGGATTTGCATTCGGCCAACTTTGAGCAGCAAACTTTTGTATGCTTGTTGTTTTGGCGGCACAACAAGGCAAAACAAGGCTAAAGAGGGAGATGATCTAATGAATTAGGTGCCGGCCAGTGCTCGTCGGCTGTGGGGAGGGACCGCCAGGCAGCACCAGGGAGCACCAGGAACACCCTGGCACACCATCAGTGTCACAATGATAACAGGCAGTCATTTTTCACGCCTGCCGCACACTTTCTGGCCCGCTTTTTTGGGGCTGCTTGCAGGGAAGCGAAAAGAAAAATAAGGCAAATGTCGCAGGACAAGGAAAAAGCGTTGACAGAAAACGTTTGGGCCAAACTAATAAGCAACCAGCCATGTTTGTCCAGGGGGGGAGGGGGCGCAAAGGGCGGGGGCTGACAACGGTCGACGCACTGTCAAATAAGACAGCAGCCACCCACTGCCACCCACCCAGTCATCCGTTCCGGCCCAAAGCTATCCCATTCGAAGCTGGCCAAACAAGGACCCCTTGGCCGGCAACGATAAAGCACGGCGAAAGCGAGGAGCTCAAGGAGCCGAAGGAGCTGGAAAAGGCGAAAGGAACAGGAACAGGGACTGGAAACACACAAATAAATAAATAGATTGCATTTGTGGGCGTGGCCAGTCGAAGAGATAGAGAGAGAGGCAGAGGCAGAGGCAGAGGGAGAGAGGGAGAGGGAGCATGGGGAAAGCGGCAAGCCATGCTAAAAAGTAAATAACTGTCAAAAGGGTTCAGCTGTGGGTACGAATAAGTACACCGAGAGAAAAGGGTTCGGATAGGTAGGATAGATATAGCATAGTACGAGCCACAGTCAAAGAATTCTAACAGTAAGAATTGGATTCTGAGCGATATTATCTTATGGTAAATATAATAGGTATAGCCATAGGTATAGCATAGTACAAGCCACAGTCAAAAAATTGGATTAGTCTGAAACATTTCCCCGATGACATTATCTTTTTCTCGCTCTGCACGATTGTGGCTTCCTTTGCCAGTGTACTACACACACGAGCATGTGTGGGTCTGTGGCTCCTGGGTGTGTGTGCCTGTAGCATAAGCTGTCCCCAGCAAAGTGTAGTAAATACGACTTGAGCCTAACCCAAAGATGTCCGGCAAAAGTCATAAGCCCAACCTCGCACACTCGCACACCCTGCCGAAAGAGAGATGATGATAATGCCATTGTTACAGAACAGGCAACAACAACAACAACAACAACAACAACAACGGGACGAGGAAGTGACGTTAACAAGACCAGCCAGAGCAACAAACATTTTCAATCAAAAGTTTAATACGCCGTGAATTCATTACACGTCCGATGAATGATGTAGCCCCCGGAAGCCCACCAGCCACCCTTGATAAGGCCGAAAAAAGGGGGGTAAGGGGGCTAGGCAGGGAGAGGGACAGAGGGAGCTCTACGAGCCACGTTACCCGGGATGTCTGTTATTCTGGTTTCTTTTCTCATAAGATACAATTTATTGCCGCCATCATGTACGAAAAGTACGAAACACATGTAGACGCGCTCACACACAGGCACACAGGGACACACAGAGACACACAGAGACCCACAGAGCCACACGAATGAGCAGACATTTACGGCCGTCCTAAACCCACACACACAGAGAGATGAGCCTGGAGAAATGGAGAAGTGCGGGGGCAGTCGCAGAGGAGCCCGTGACCTTCGGCGCCTTTGGCGGCCATTGCAGGCGGAGCAGGACCCGAGCCTTAGCCTAATGCTCCAGCTCCTCCTGCTGCTCCTCCTGCTGGTCCTGCTCCTACCGCTGCTCCTGCTCCTCCCGCTCCTGCCTCCATTGTGCCTGCCCGGGCCTAACAAAGTAATCACTCATTCCTGCCAACGAGCAGAGTGAAAGGCAGGAAAGGGCAGGGGCTCCTCCCCGCTTATTGACAGCCAGGCAGCTAAGTGTCAAAACACAGTTTAAGCCAGACCAGAGGCTAAGCAAAGCGCGGGAGCAGATGAGCCGGCGGAGGGGGAGGGGCAGGCGCGGCAGACAACCGACAAATTATAAGCCCAAACAGCTTCTGTTTGCCGCGCAGCCGAGAGATGCGAAAGGCGACGACCGCCGCAACACGAAATGAAGTCAAGCAACTTGCTGACGCAGGAGCCAACCCCTGACCCCCCGCCAACCCCCTTGCTGCGCAGGGGATGGAATTCGATGATGACACGAAGCCGCAGCAGGCGACGCCCAAAGCAAAACCAGAGTTTCACCAGTGCACAGCAAAAAATAGAGAAGAAATGAGGCAGCATTTATCGAGGGAAAAGAAGCAGGTTGCTACTTGTTCGCACTGTTGAAGGGAAGAAAATTAAATCTTAGAAAGGGCTACTTTGGTATTTATGTACCCTTGACCAGGACTTTTCCCCAGCTTCTTTCGGTGTACAAATGGCTACAAACAAAGGGCGAATCCAAGTCGGAACTATGGCAGGAGATACAGGAAAACTACCAGCAGCCGCAATATGTGGGGATATTAATGATGATGACTATCATAATGGCTGGCGAAGGGGCGGAGCAGCCCTCCAATCCTCCAATCCATCCCCTTTTGCCCCTTGCCGATACTGATCTCTGCCCTGTTTTTACTGCCGCCGCCCATGGCAGCATTCAAAATTCAAACTGAAAACTTCGCGAGCAATTGCCGCATTCCAAGCGGGGACCGGAAATGGGAGAAGGGGCAGGAGCAGGAGGCAGGAGCAGGAGCAGGAGGCAGCATCCAGAGTGTGTGTGGAGCTGCGATTATGCGGACCAATGTCGCATTTTATTTATGTAGAACGGCAAGCTGCGCTCAAATTGAATCCGAGTGAAAAACGACGTAGGCGGCGGGCGGGTTCGAAGGGTGAAGTACCCTGGGAACAGAGATAACAATAGCCTCCATTAACGTAGTACACACATTTCTGCACTGCTCCTCGACATTCCGTCCCATTCAGGAGTCATTACGGCTTCTGGGAATATTTGTGCGTTGGAATTAATTCCGGGCCCTTGATACACCACTTGAGCAGCCCAGTCGATGAGCTGGACCCCTTGATGAGGCAAGGACTCCTGCCATTCCCCTTCTTAGTCGGTCCGTAAGTCTGGGGAAGTGCCCGTGGAAGTGGAAAACCCGCGCCGGGCGACCGGAAAAGCAGCAGCAACAATGGAGGCAAGCACCTGCCACTTGCCACCTGGCTGCTGCTGTTGCTGTGTCCATAAATACTCTAGTACACTCCCTTTCGGCACCGTGGAGCTGCCAAAGCGACAGGCTGCCAACGGAATTCCTCGTGAAGTGGGCACGATTTTTGTGCTGCGCCCCACGGTTGCCAGTTCCCGGTTCCCTGTTCCCGGTTCCGGCCATAACAAATTAGTAGCGGAAACGGAAATGGCGTAAAACGTCAACGACGAGTGTTACCAATGCTGCTGCAGATGTTGCTGTTTAGCAGTGTTGCTTGTGCTCGACTGGTTGGGGTGGCTGGGGTGGGCACTGGTACATGCTTTATATGACCCCCATTTATATCTAGCAATGCGCAGCAGCCAATACAATCACAACAACTCCCCGGGGAAGCGAACTGAGGGCAAAGCGGCTGGCGAGCGGACCCAGAGTGCTGAGAGGAACGCAATCCATCCACAGAGCGAACAATAGCCTACACCCAACTATCATCTAGCGTCTAGCAGCCCGGTCAGATGCACTAGAGACCAGCCCGGAGCAGTCCGAGCACCGGATCCCAGCGAACTCCAGGACCTCAGAGTCCACAGAGCCATGATGCCCAGTCGCGTCAAGCTGAAATGCGGCACGGAGCATGGGGATGAGATCAGGCGCACCGCCGACGACTCCACTTCGAACACTGCCAGCAGCCAGCACAATAGCAATAGAAATAGACGGCCAGCAAGGCCGGTCCTGACCCCTCCACTGCTGCTCCTCGCTGTCCTCGCCGTCCTGCTGCCGATCCTGCTGGGCAGTAGGTCCTGCCACGCCCTCCGGCTGACCAACGGGGGCGGCAGCCTGAGCAAGGGCGCGGCGGCCAACAAGGAGCAGCTCAACATCGGCCTGATCGCGCCGCACACGAACTTCGGCAAGCGCGAGTACCTGCGCAGCATCAACAACGCGGTCACCGGGCTGACCAAGACGCGCGGCGCCAAGCTGACCTTCCTCAAGGACTACTCCTTCGAGCAGAAGAACATCCACTTCGACATGATGTCGCTGACGCCCAGTCCGACAGGTGAGTGTCCTTTCTTAGCCACTTACTTAAATAATTATATTTACTGGCGTGTGTGTGGCGGCAGAGAAGCGGCAAACAAACTTACTTGCCATTGAAGTGGGCAAGATTGTTTATTGGCGACCACGGGAGGTCACAGTTCATAGGTCGCAGGTCACAGGTCGCAGGACGCAGGTCGTGGGCATCGACACCTGGCCGACTCTTAATTGCGTTCGCATCTTTAATGGCCGTTCATTTGGAGCTACTTAAGCGCTTAACCCCCTTCGCCACCCACGACGGCGCAATAAAAGAGAGAATGAAAATGAAAATAAAAATTATAATGAAAATGAAAATGGGGAAGCAAAGGAAAAATGCTTAATGCGAGACGAGAAACGCGGCGGACATAAATAAATGTCCAGGCTTGGCCGGACTGTAATTAAACGCCGACAGAGTTGTCAACGCGATGTTGCAGGCTTGTCAGAGAGGCAGATGGGAAAAGTGAGCGGGCTAAGAATAGAATTGGGGAGCGTGGGGCGAGAAATCGCCAGAGTTGCCAAGTGCCTCTCTGCTTTGATTGAGTGACAAGCCGAATACCCCATTTGCGCGGCCAGAAAGAGCCAAGTTTCAGCCATTCAGGGTTTACACGGCAGCCCACTATGTTGCAAAGTTGTACAGTAAGTTCTGCAAGGGTTTCGATGGAACTGCGACAGAATGGTTAAGTGCTGTGGGTGCCACAAATGCAAATGGGAATCTTCGGAATAGAGATGTAGGACGAGCAGTTGGCTGTGTGTGGGGGCGGGGGAATTCTTCTATGGCTCTGCTAGAGTTGTCAAGAGCTTCCAGCGCTGAGTCACTCTGCTGCTTTGATTGAGCGACAGCCCGAATTCAGGTGCGCCAGGGTGTAAGTGGCACATTTAAGCCTTGCACCGTTGCCAGGGCGGCCAGGGTTGCCAGGGTAGCGCCCAATGTGATTTCAGCAATTTATGCCACCGCTCCTTCTTTCGCAACGCTTCCTGTTTGATTGCAGAAACCCGAATTCCAGATTCCGTTTTGCAAGTGCAAAATTGCATTCGAGTGTCCATGTCCACAAATTGCATTCTCTGTGCCACATGCAACTGCCACTGCCACATGCCCCCGAACCCGAGCCCGTACCCCCTACTCGCTTCGTGGCACAAAAATATGCAGAATTATAAAAAGGGCGGCATCAAGAGCTGGGAGCTGGGAACTTAACATCTCCGGGTGGAGAAGTGGGGGATGGACTATGGGTGATGGGCGGTGAAAAGTGGGCAGGGCAAAGACTGATTGCTCCCGGGTCAGCCATGTGCATATGGATGGGGATGAAGAGCTAGGAGAGGGAGGATGTTCGGAGGTTCAGGGGCATATTGAAATTTTATGTTGCATTTCCACAATTCTGTTGGCCAAATTGATAAAGTAAACACATACAGAGCGGGAAATGGGGGAAGCTGCGAGTGCAAACAAAACCCAAATGAATTTTCAATGATGTTTAAATGTTTATTATGGCCTGGACCTTGAGAACCAGCCCGCATCCCGCAGATAGCTCGTCGAGTCGAGTGTGCGAGTATCTGAGTATCTGTGTGTACGCAAATTACAACACATGGCAAACAAAGTCTGTCTGTCTGCGCCGGCTGATTGCCCCTCCCCCAGATGTATATGTATATAGTACACATACGTTAGTCTATGGGGAATCTATAATGGATTTCTATAGCTTTCGCTCCCACGCACACTCGCCCAGGCACATTGACAGGAAAAGGGCTTGTTCAGTTGTTCAGTTGTTCAGACGATTGTTATTTCTCTCGACTGTCGAACAATAAACGCGTAGATGTGGATGCTGCCTTGATTTCCCCCCTGTAACCACCGCCCTGCATCCGCCTTAGGTGGATAACTTTGCCTTTCTTCGCCTGCTGATGCCTGATTGCACCACCACTTTCACTCTAACATCCACTTTACATTCCTGCCATTGATTGCTGGCCATGGTTTGTGCCAGCAAATTCTACAATAATCGTATGGAAATTGAATTCCATTCAGCGGTCGTCCAGTTGAAGTTGTCACCCAGTCCCCAGTCAGCAAGTCATCTTGCCTCCTAGTCATCTTGTCGTTTAACCCATTCACATGCCCCGCATCGGGCAGCAGGCCCAAGGATGAGCTCGGCCACAGTTGATGATTTTGTGTCAAAGTAATTTTATACCAAATTGTATTTACTTTAACCCCCAGACACAACAAACGATTACCAGGTCGGCTCTGGGGGCGTGGCTCTGTGTGTGCTTGCCCCTTTCTTGTGGCAGCCATAAACTTTGATGGCCTTATTATCGAGTTTGGCTCATTTGCGGCAACGGCAATGGCGATGGCTACGGCGATAGCGCTGGAAAACGGTCCTCAGCCGAGGACAACGAGCCAACCAGGCGGGGCAATCACCCCAGATGAAGGCCATAGCCCTACTCAGTCCTTGGGGACAGGTGAAATAAAGTCCCCCAAAAAGTCTCCCAAAAACTATGTAATTCAAGCGCCCCATCCACTGCTTTTAAGGCACTATGAGCTGGGGAAGACTTGGTGAAAAGAGTGGACAGCAACCGAATAATAATAACCATCAACAACAGAGCCACATTATCATGCTGACAGGTTTACCCATTTGGGCATGCCGTGTACTGCAAACAAGTACTATCATCTATCTATCTAGTATGCATGTACATTTTCCATGTAATCTGTTATCCTGGCTGCCAACTGCCACGCCCACGCCCACGCCCCACCCACAGCCCATTCTTTGACGCGTCCATCGGTATCTGCTCATCCGGCTAATTTGCATTAATTGCATAACAATAGTGGCCAGCCAGTGGGCAGAGAAGCCAAATTGATGGGATAATTGAGCGATTCTACTGCAATCGAGTGAGTGCCAACCCGCAAGTTTCGCAAGTGCAAAGTGCAGAGTGCAGAGTTCCGAGTCCCGAGTCCGTTGTCCATTGTCCGGTGACCGATTTCAATGTCGGCCGTGACTTGACCCACAACCAATGATGATTACTCACGCCCATGGCCGTGCACATGCACTGCGACCTGGGCGAGAGCGATGCCCAAAGTGCAATTGGACTGTTTGGTAATTTGGGGGAAATGGGTGGGGAGACTTGACTTGCCGCCCTGTCGATAAAACCACGTGGCTGTCAATGGTCGGATGATTGAATGAATGGCGGGGTCCGCTGGGTCTAAGCCCGCTCCTTTCTCACTTTGCTAAATGACATTTTAATTCGAATCGAGAGAATCGGCGGAACCCAGAGCCCGGAGCCCAGCGGAACTCACGTAACCATATATCACTCCATTGTCAGTGGCCGACAACTGTGATCCCTGCCAGACGTAAGTCATTTTTCTTGTCATCCCTTTTGCTTTCATTCTGAAGTGGGGTGGGTTTCTGACAGCTTCCAAGGTCCATGCTTCCTCCCACTGGCTCCTTTATTATTAGCCATTGAACCTGCAATTACCATCCGGCTGGCCACCGACTGCAGCCGGCAGCCGGCTGCGAATGACCAGCGAATCAGCGGCATCAGCGACATCAGCGTCGTTAACCTTGTTTACACCTTGTCTACATGGCACTGCCCCCTGGCCACCACCACCCAGCATCGCACTTATAAGCGGGGAGTGTCGTCCACTGCAAGCGCTTTCCACACCTGGCCACCTAGTGCTCCTTCCACTCCTCCTCCTCCTCGAAGAGAGGTGGCCACCTCTCGTATCAGTAGAGTGCAGCTGGTGAAGGGAATTCAGCACTGGTCACTGGTCACTGGCCACTGGGAGAGGGAATCGCAGTGTGAGAGGCTCTCCCCTGGGGATTCTACGGCTTCTCTGGTCCCCATATTTATTGGCAACGTGCAAATATGCGGCCTAAATTGATTCTCCATTCTCCACCCTGCACCCTGGCTGGCAGACAAGAACCCAGTTGGCTGGCCCGCAAATAGGACATGTGTGTCCGTCCTGAGAGCCAAGGGCAATCCGGCAGCATTGTGTCCTGCTCCCGAAACAAGCCCCTAACAAATGGTCAAAAGGCGGAGGGCTTGGTGGATGGAGGCAGGAAAGATGGCCAAAGAAACGGACCCAAAGCCTGCGGCCAAGCCGAGATAAAGGCATGGAGGTTGGGGGATTTGGGGCCGGGATAGCGCAGTCCAGGACAATGGCTCCTTGACGAGGGAAAGGGAGCAGCAGACAGCGAGTCCTCGCCGCAGACACACTGGGGGAAAACGCCATCAATAAGTGGCAGCAGAATTCCCAAGAAAACCAAACGGATGGCTGATAAATTGAACAGTTCCCATTACCTTTTATGGTCCGCCATCTGGCGTAGTAATTCACGCTTTATGACATTTATGGCCAAAAAGGAAACATTCGGCATCCAATCTGCATAAAATAAAGTGCTTAGGATGGGAGAGAATTGGAAAATAAAATGGGTATCTGAAGGGTTTTGGCTTTCTTCACCCAAGAAACTAGCAAATTACACTTTTATAAGACTGGTAATAAATAAATCTGATGAAATCTTTCACAAGACTTTGCTCCCAAGCATTTTTGCCCAGTGCACAGACACAGATTTTTCATGACCGCCCTGGACCTCTGGTCCCCAGCAGGACCAGCCCAGCCGAACGGAACCCAAATCAAGCCCGAGTCCAAGAGTCCAAAGTCCCACTAATTGGCGCCGTCGAGGGAAGAAGCAGCCGCAGCCTTGGAGTCACTGCCAGGTCAAGAATGGCCCCCGGGCTTAGTCCTGCCACGCCCCCGACCTTTCCACCCTCCCTATTTGAGCAGGGAGGCTTTTGAACTTGGCTCCAGCTGGAGGAGGAGGCGGAGCCTGTGCGTCGGTTCGGGTTCGGGTTACCAACTATGAACTGCGCTTAAGTCTGTTGACATCGCACACATGCCTGCGGTGAAGGAGCCGCCAACAGAGGCCGAGCAAGTGGTATGGCCACTGGGAGGCCACTGGTGGCCGTTGGCCGGGGGGCAGTAAACAGTGGTCACTGGCGAGCGGACTAGACACAAAATGAACACTGAATTGCCTGATTATACACGCTCAGCTGCTAATGATGGACGGAGCAGTTCCAGAACTCAGAGCCAACCGAACGGATCCGATACGGAGCAGGGAGCAGGGCACAGGGAGCTGAGAATCGAGAGCTGGGAGCTGGGAACCGAGGCGAAACGACGCCTAATGGCTCAACTGGCCAAGTGGTTGCGGTTGTGGGTCAGGCAGCTCTGCGGCTTGGGTGCCAGCATGCTCTCAGGGGATCTGGAGATGGAAATGGAGATGGAGATGTAGTCGGCAAGGCAGATGGTATGCGAGATGGAAAAGCAGCGGGAGGATGGACCTGCTGGTGGCTCTCAGGTTACCGGGCTGCCGGGCTGCCTGAAACCCTAGCTGGCACAACAAAATGGGCTGGGGGGACAGGAGACAACTACTTTGACGCCACACTTCGCACCAAAGTTTCACCTTCCCCACTTTCCGGACTGGCTCTATACCCCATCCCAGCCCGGACCTTTTTGAGCTCCATGTCGTGTAAGCCTTTGCGGAGTAATTTGACGTGGCTGTGACGCTCGCGTCCTTCTGCGAAAATAGAGGAGGACGGGTCCTCCACGAGCTCCTATCTATCCACCCTAACCCTTCTCCGTCCGCTGCCCTGCTACAGTAAATCTGATTTATTTTGATGCCAAGAAAACAGCGGAAATTCGACAACTCTGAAAAAACGAATGAAGGAGATGGCCCCCCATAGAAAACTAATTATTATACATCCAAGAAAAGTTTTTTCCTTGAGCAAGTTTAGAAGAAAATTCTCTTCCTTAGCGATTGACCTGGCAGCAGGTTGCCAATAGCTCTGGCATAGTAAAACCAAAGGTAGAACTATATAAAAGCCTTAAATTGTATATGTTCTTTGGATCTACTAAATTAAGCAGACCATTTTAAAAAAATGTTTGCTAGGAAGAATGGCAAGTCTAAGCAGCTTTTGTTGCCAATCAGCTTTAAGATTACGAGAAAGATCTTAAACCCTGAGTTTGTACTGAAACTTTTTCGTATAATTATTCCAGTTGTAGAGCTTGGCCTTTCTTCGAGAGCAAACAAGAACGCGATTTAGGGAACCTCGTAGAATCTTCGACAACGTGTCACGGGGCAGCTGGAGAGCATGAGTCAGCTGAGGTGGCACAGTTCCCACTCGTAAGTGCATGCCACACATGTCTATCTGTCCTTAAGGCCCACCATAAGCTGGGGTGGCGCAGCACCTAGATAGGGACCTCCCCCGCCTTCTGTGTGCGTAACACTTCACGTGCAAAACTCATCTGACAAGAGCATGAAAGGCGAAAAATCATCTGGCAACACTTTGATATTCGATAAGATGTTTGGGCGCTTTCGTCGGCGCTTCCTTATTGCTCCCGCCCTGCCTCGGCCGGCTGTTTCCTCCAGTGCCATCCTATCATCCCGTCATTGTCGTCATGCGGGCTTCGGCTGTTCGTATCTCCGGGGCGGAGTGGGCGGAGAGGGCGGAGGGTGGTCCTGGGGCCCGTGACGTCAAGTTATAAAATATGAGGCAAGTTCGCAGCGCCCAGCCCAAAAGCCTCGAGTTTAGTTTAGTTTAGTTCGCTTCGCCCTCCCTCGGTCCTCGGCTCCTGTCACCGCTCCTCGAGTTGTTGTTATCCTACCAGGCATGGCATCTCTTTTTTATTGGCATGCCACGCCCATGTCAGATGTCAGGGCAGGGGAAGTAGTGGGGAGGAGCGGGCGCAGTGGGCGGATAAGTGCGTGTGCGTGAGTGCGTAGGTTGATGGTGATGAGGTCACAACTCTACTCTGCAGAATTCGGAGTTGGGCCTAGTTCCCATGTACATATCCCCAGGTACGGGTGTTAAAACAGAGATGTTTGCACGGCAAATCTTAGAAGAGAGCAACCTAAGTTTCGACAGACTATATGCATTAATTTTTTTTAAGGGAAAAGGCAACGTAGACAAAAAATATTAGTATTACGTATTGGAAATGACATGTTTTCAGATATATCTAAAATATAAACTCAACTTCCAACTGAAGCGCCTTTAACTCCTAAAGCTTACCAGCTGTTTTTATAAAAAATGCTCGAAAATGTACCTATTTTGACAATCAATTGTCCTTAAAACATTTGATTGGAAAACAAAAGTTTCACAAGTCACTGCCCACCAAGCAGAAAAAAGGCTCAATATAGCCCAGTTTTTTCCCCATCCTTATGCACAAACTGACTAAATTTTGCAATTGTTGAGCACTGTCATTCCGACACCGCAATTAGTTTTGTCGAGTCCAGCGATGCGACAGGAATAAGTGGGGATTGCTTAATCGGCCGGAATTATCACGGAAAATATTTAATTGTGTGCACAAGTTGCGGATACGCTGGGCGCTGGCTTAGCAGGCAAACTTTTCCATCGATTGCGATGCGGGCTTCAGTTTCAGATTCAGATGCCACCAGCAGCCACCCACTCGTACAATCACCGCCACCCGCAGTGCAACTTTCACCGCCCACTCTCGCCCCCCCAGTAGCTCTACCCGTATTGAAACTGCGAATCGAGTGTAATTCTGCATTATCGAGTGCGAGCCAAAGTGCTGGGACATGGGACAGCTGCGACTCCTAATTGTGCTTTATGCCACTTCAGGCCGACTCCTCCAGCCCGCGGATGTGGATGAGGATGTGGATGCGGATGCGAAGTTGCCTGTGCGCCCGAGATACACTTGTGAGGGCGGCTAGATTTATGTTTCTGCCAGGGCGGAGCGCCTGTCGGCACTTTTTCCACTTGCCTGCGTCGCGCGTAATGTAAAAAGTTACTCAAGAGGGGCGGGAGACGGCGGGTGTGGATGCGGATGGGAGTGCGGGTGGGGAAACGAGGTGGTTGGGCGTCGCACACACACGTGACGCCTCTTCTGCACTCCATCACTTGCATTGTTGGCAACTTGTGATAACTTGCGATAAAAACGAAGGCAATTGAATGATGCTTAAATGAAATTAATGGATGTTATAATAAGTTGCCGGAGGCAGAGGCACACCCGCCCCCTTTGTTCACCTCCTCCCGCGGCGGCTGTCAGAGTGGAGAAACTCGAGCGAGGACGAATGCGAAGGGGCTCAAAGCAGGAGCCAAGTCACAGTTGACAGCTGTCAGCTGATTTCTGCCCCGGCACAACAATCAGCTCCTCCTCCTGCGTGGCTGCTCCTTTGCAAGTCAAATTGGGGCTGTGGAGCCGTGGAGCTGTGTCAAAATTCAATTTGCACATTATAAGAAGCCAGCTTCGCCCGCTCCTTTGTGGCAGCGCAATTTTCAACTTCCTCGGCCACCGCTTCCGGAGTCCTTCGGGGGCGCCTCATTATAATTTCCGAGGAGGAGGGGCGTTCGACCTTGATGAATTGCCGCTTACCTTGACGGGCACCACATCACCTGCCATGTAACGCACTCTGGGGCGTGGATTAATCCCCACACGAGTGTGATTTCATGCCAGGACCCGCCCCAGGCCCAGGCCTCCTGCAGGGGAGGGGAGAGCCCTCAGGAGCAGGAGCAGGACATGGACCCGGACCCGGACCCCGACACTTGGTAATGCAATTACAGGGTGCCTAATGCACGCAATTAAATTGCTAATGGACGGGCCGGAGGAATCAAAAATGCTCCATTAAAACGAAATTAAATTTTAGGGGGCCTGGCCAGGGGGCGGAGCTCAGTCCCGTCCGGGCCTAATTCCGTTAAGTGAATTTCTATTCTCGGTTGAATGCGAACAAAGGTCCGCAGTCCACAGACTTCGGACCCCTCGCCCTGCGCATTCCAATCAAGCCTCCGACCATCGCCCATCGATCCATCATGCCGAGAGCGGTCGCCCATGCCCATTCCCAGTCCCAGTCCCGTGCCCAGCCCCACGGCTAGGCCTATCCATTCTGCCATCCATCTGCGTATCTCTGCATCTACATATACATATATGCGGCTTTAAGTCCATCCGGGCGAGTCCCGACATGGAAATGGTAATTGAATGCAGGGACACTGCAAACCGACTGCGGGCGGAAGGAAAATTAGCAGACCTCTGCTCCCGCCACAGCCCCGTCCTCCCAGGCCACCCCGCCCAGCGATGGAATGCAGAGAGCAGAAGTAAAGTGATGAAAAAGTTAATTAAACTTTTTGATGAGATTTCACATTTTGCCAAAGCATTGACAGAAGACTGACAGACCTACAGAGGGGGTCGCACAGGGGTTATCTCACGTTCCCTAGGACTTGACAATGTCTTGTCATCGATTCCCCATCTCCGAGCTCCTGCCTCCTGGCTGGGCTGGCCAAACTTCCAGAATTGCCTTTGGTCACTGGCGAAGGCGAACAAAGGCCTCGGTGGCGAACGTCATGACACCCAAAACCGCTTGGGAGGAGGCTGCATATGAATTAATTACCACGTGGCTGCCACAGCGGATCGCTCCAGAGGCAGCTTCACCACCCCAACCACCGCCGCCATTACCTTAAGTAGGTCAATTAGCTAGTAGGCCTCTGCGGAGGCGCGTGCGGCTGAAGGAATCCGCGTCAATATCCCCCATCCCCTGATGGTTCATTTTGGAAACCGAACCCCCACCCGAACCAAAACCACACTTGGCAACCCAATAAAAGGCACCCACTCCAGCGACTGGCACCACCCAGTCGTAAAACAAGTTCGGAAGGTGGCTAATCTGCAATTAATTGCCACACATCTGTACACAAGACACGCACGAGCTGAGATTGAGAATTTGATTGGGATGGGTGTGGGATTGGGATTGGGATTGGCACCAGAATTGGGTCCAGGACCCGGAGCGGAGGCGGGGATAGTCGGTCAGGTATTCAAATGGACTGGGATTGAAATGCAGTGAGCAGGGCGGAGGATATTTCCCAGGACAGCAACAGAGTTAGGAGAAACGTACAACATTCATGTTTCGCCAGCTCTCAATATGAAGTTGACACTCTGCTGTGTGTCATTGCTCTATTATTTAAATGACCAAACCGTCCGGACAATTTCTTGAGGTTTACCCTTGAGCTTCGACCTGCCTAATGATAACCTAATGAAATGGTGTCTCCAACCCCCAGCCATCCTGAGCACGCTGTGCAAGGAGTTCCTCCGCGTGAACGTGTCGGCCATCCTGTACATGATGAACAACGAACAGTTCGGACACAGCACCGCCTCGGCCCAGTACTTTCTCCAGCTGGCCGGCTACCTGGGCATTCCGGTGATCTCATGGAACGCCGACAACTCGGGCCTGGAGCGGCGCGCCTCGCAGTCCACCCTCCAGCTGCAGCTGGCCCCGAGCATCGAGCACCAGAGCGCCGCCATGCTGAGCATCCTGGAGCGCTACAAGTGGCACCAGTTCTCGGTGGTCACCTCGCAGATAGCCGGCCACGACGACTTCGTGCAGGCGGTGCGGGAGCGCGTGGCCGAGATGCAGGAGCACTTCAAGTTCACCATCCTCAACTCGATTGTGGTTACGCGGACCAGCGACCTCATGGAGCTGGTCAACAGCGAGGCCCGGGTAATGCTGCTCTATGCCACGCAGACGGAGGCCATCACCATCCTGCGGGCCGCCGAGGAGATGAAGCTGACGGGGGAGAACTACGTCTGGGTGGTCAGCCAGTCGGTCATCGAGAAGAAGGACGCACACTCGCAGTTCCCCGTCGGCATGCTGGGCGTCCACTTCGACACCTCCAGTGCAGCGCTGATGAACGAGATCTCCAACGCCATCAAGATCTACAGCTACGGGGTGGAGGCCTACCTCACCGATCCGGCCAACCGGGATCGCCGCCTGACCACCCAGTCACTGTCCTGCGAGGACGAGGGTCGTGGTCGCTGGGACAACGGAGAAATGTAAGTGGTTGTCTCGATGGTGAATCCATCCAAACCCTTAGCAACCCCCTCCCTAGCCTGGTAGAGGTAGTCAAGCCCAGATCAAAGGGTCTTCTATTAAGCTGCTCCTATGTATGACTCTTTCCCAGCTTCTTCAAGTATCTGCGCAACGTGTCCATCGAGGGGGACCTGAACAAGCCCAACATCGAGTTCACGGCGGACGGGGATCTGCGCTCGGCGGAGCTCAAGATCATGAATCTCCGGCCCAGTGCCAACAACAAGAACCTGGTTTGGGAGGAGGTAAGTGGAGGCTTTGCTCGCATGCTTTTCTCGATCCTTTCTCACTTTGCCACTCTTACGCTCCCAACGCTCACTCTCCCCGAATCCACAATGATCCACGAACCACTTTGATCCACGACCCCATCTGATCCATCCGATCCCGCACCGATCAATCTTGCCAATCTTGCACCGCTTTGTACTTATGCCACCACCACCAATTTGATCCACCACCTCGATCCACCACTCCAATTGGGGCAGATTGGAGTGTGGAAGTCCTGGGAGACGCAGAAGCTGGACATCCGCGACATTGCGTGGCCCGGCAACTCGCACGCCCCGCCCCAGGGCGTGCCGGAGAAGTTCCATTTGAAGATCACATTCCTCGAAGAGGCACCCTATATCAATCTGTCGCCCGCGGACCCGGTGAGTGGCAAGTGCCTGATGGACCGCGGTGTGCTCTGCCGCGTGGCGGCCGACCACGAGATGGCCGCCGACATCGATGTGGGCCAGGCACACCGCAACGAGTCCTTCTACCAGTGCTGCAGCGGCTTCTGCATCGATCTCCTTGAGAAGTTCGCCGAGGAGCTGGGCTTCACCTACGAGCTGGTGCGGGTCGAAGATGGTAAATGGGGTACCCTCGAGAATGGCAAGTGGAACGGCCTGATCGCCGACCTGGTCAACCGCAAGACGGACATGGTCCTCACCTCGCTGATGATCAACACGGAGCGGGAGGCGGTCGTCGACTTCTCCGAGCCCTTCATGGAGACGGGCATCGCCATTGTGGTGGCCAAGCGGACGGGCATCATCTCGCCCACGGCCTTCCTGGAGCCCTTCGACACGGCCTCCTGGATGCTGGTAAGTAGAGACCGAAAGAGACTTGCTCTTGCTCCTCCTCCTCCCCCACTTCTTGTCCAGAGTTCTCATGGGTAAGTGTTGCTCGTCTCCCTTTCTCTCTGCCATGAACCTCGCATAGGTGGGCATCGTGGCCATCCAGGCAGCCACCTTCATGATCTTTCTGTTTGAGTGGCTCTCGCCCAGCGGGTACGACATGAAGCTCTACCTGCAGAACACCAACGTGACCCCGTACCGGTTCTCCCTGTTCCGCACCTACTGGCTGGTGTGGGCCGTCCTCTTCCAGGCCGCCGTCCATGTGGACTCGCCGCGCGGCTTCACCTCGCGCTTCATGACCAACGTGTGGGCCCTCTTCGCGGTGGTGTTCCTGGCCATATACACTGCCAACCTGGCCGCCTTCATGATAACCAGGTGAGCTGGCTGGGCTTAGCCCTCCTTGGGGCACTCCCACTCTAACTCGGCTTACCGTCATCCTGCAGGGAGGAGTTCCACGAGTTCAGCGGCCTCAACGACAGCCGTCTGGTGCACCCCTTCTCCCACAAGCCCTCCTTCAAGTTCGGCACCATCCCGTACAGCCACACGGACTCGACCATCCATAAGTACTTCAACGTCATGCACAACTATATGCGCCAGTGAGTACTGATGATGATGGTGGATTAACCTCCGCTGTGAGGATCTTAACCTCTGATGATCATCCATCTTCCATTTCCTCTCCACCCCCAGGTACAACAAGACCAGCGTGGCCGACGGAGTGGCCGCCGTGCTGAACGGAAACCTGGACTCCTTCATCTACGACGGCACTGTGCTGGACTACCTGGTGGCCCAGGACGAGGACTGCCGGCTGATGACCGTGGGCAGCTGGTATGCCATGACGGGTAAGCCTTCCTCTGCCCTGCCCCTTCTTTCCGTGCCTCCTGGCCAATTGCCCGCCATCCGAGACTATTAATATCCCTACTCTCTGTTGGCCATAGGGTTGTCGTTCGGAGTTATTATCAAGTTAGTTTGCAGCCACACACAGCAGCCATTGGCTTGTAAACTGCGAAAACAAGTTGGCTAAAAGTTAAAGGCTGTCAAAACTTTTCACTATTGCTGCCAACACTCACTTATCTGCAGTGTTACATTTAAACCGGGGCTCAAATTGGCCGTGATAACATTAAACATTTAATGATATAATGTGTTTTGTGGTTCCTTGGCAGTCAAACGTGACTTTTGTAGGTCTTATATAGTTAATCAGAGATGACATGACGATGATATGATTTGATATTTGTACAAATTATAGATCCTAATTTTATTTTGAGGTCCTATCTGGGCTAGCTTTTAAGCTCTTCCCTGGTTCGGTGTGGCTTTCATGGGCAACGCCCTTGTGCATATAATATGATGCCATGACGAGTCCCCAGCGGTTTCACAACTTAATTTAAGCCCGTATTTTCGATCTGGTTCGATGGCTGTAATTTACGGCTCTGCTCTGTACTGCCCCCACCTTCTCGCTCCAGGCTACGGACTGGCATTCAGCCGCAACTCCAAGTACGTGCAGATGTTCAACAAGCGACTGCTCGAGTTCCGGGCGAACGGGGACCTGGAGCGGCTGCGACGCTACTGGATGACGGGCACGTGCCGGCCGGGGAAGCAGGAGCACAAGTCCTCCGACCCGCTGGCCCTCGAGCAGTTCCTGTCCGCCTTCCTGCTCCTGATGGCCGGCATCCTGCTGGCGGCGCTCCTCCTGCTGCTGGAGCACGTCTACTTCAAGTACATCCGCAAGCGGCTGGCCAAGAAGGATGGCGGCCACTGCTGTGCGCTCATCTCGCTGTCCATGGGCAAGTCGCTGACCTTCCGCGGCGCCGTCTTCGAGGCCACCGAGATCCTCAAGAAGCACCGCTGCAACGACCCAATCTGCGACACGCACCTCTGGAAGGTCAAGCACGAGCTGGACATGTCCCGCCTGCGAGTCCGCCAGCTGGAGAAGGTCATGGACAAGCATGGCATCAAGGCGCCGCAGCTGAGGTGAGTCCATCTTGCTAATTGGGCATGGGCCCAAAATTACCCAATACCCAAATTACCCTAATCGCGACTTGTTTCCCTTGCAGGCTGGCCTCCTCCTCGGACCTGCTGAACCACCACCATCTCAAGGAGCGGCCGCCGCTGCTGGGCAACCTGAGTCTCGCCGCCAGCGCCCAAGATCTATACAGGTGGTAAGTTTTCTTTGTGCATGCCTTTTCCTGCACGCCTCCCAGCACCCGTGTTCTGCCGCCCCCAGCTCCAGCTCCATCCCACATCTCCACTCCCGTGGCAGTAATTAAATTAAGCAATTGCTTGAGATAACATTCCAGCTCTCGGTTCAGTGCTCGGTGCTCCGTGCTCGGTGCCCAGTGCTCGGGCTTTTTTTCCCGGGCCGGGACTCGTTACTGGCCACGCTAATGATGCCGGGCAGCTGCTACAGCTGCTCCCATGTCTCCCCTTGGGGCATTCCTCTGCTTTCTGCTCTAATATAAATATATGGAAATGACTTTATTAAATTACTTTATCTCGGTTCCTGATTCAGCCCAGACAGACTGTGTGTGGCTCCCGATCCCATACCCATTCCCAGTGCCAGTCCCAGTCCCTGTCCCATTCCCACTCGCACTCCTCTTTTCCATTCTCGTCCAGCACAGAAAGACAGTCCCTGGTTATAGTCTTTAGTTATAGCACAATTTCCGACAGTTCCTGTTGTCATTCACTGGGTCCTTGGACCTCGTCCCCCCACCCATCCATCCGTCCATCCGTGCAGCCACACACAGAGCTTGGCCTTTGTGTGAAGTGAGTGTGGGCTGAGATTGGGCAGGTCCGTCCATTTGCATACCGGCCACAATGGGTCGGGACCCGGACTAGGTAATCGGATGTGGGAACACTTTACGACCCTCTGCCCCCCACAGCGGTGGGCAGCAACCCCTTCTTGGCAGCAGGACCAGCAATTAACGGATCAGGGCGGGCAGCAGCCGGCTCCGCATTATCGTTTCCATCTCCACTGGGAGCTGGCCTCCGCCTCCTCCTCTGCTGCCGCAAGTTCCCCTGGTCAGCCAGCCAGTGAGTCAATCACTCACCCACTCGTCCAGCCCGGCATCACAAACACAGTTTTGTGCGGGGCCAACACCTTTACCTGTGCTGCGCCACCACCTAACCGGGCTAAGAGGTCGGGGGTCAGGAGTCGGGATCCCTTTCCGTACCGGTTGCACAGCTTAGGAGAAACTTTGCGGTGCTCCACTGCGGGGTGCAGCTATTCAGCCACCCAGCCATTCAGTCATCCTGCCATTTTGCCATCCAAAGGATTAAAAATCCCTGCGAGACGATAGGTAGCTTTGGGGTGGAAAGGCTAAGCCGTCCTTAAAGCCGATCAGCCTGTGTAGCCACTTTTGATGCCGCATTATCGAGCATCGGAGCTTTAATGCTCCGGAAATGAATAACACTCGCCACACTTCCAGAGTGTCTGGCGAGGAATAAAATATACATTTAGGGAACCAGTCCCAAATCGCTCCTTCAGTCCGTACGTGCTTAACTTTTCTACGTGAAAGCTTTTGCGCGCTTCGCTTTTCCAGGGTGGTCGCCGCTTCGAACATTTGCCACTTCGACTTTCCTCCGTTTTTCCGCCAGACTCCATTGTTTGGGTAGCCACCCGCTTGTGTTTGTGGCTTGTGGTTCTGCACAGTGGTCGCTGCCGAAAAAGTATTTTTTATACCCTTGCCCACCCCATAATTTTTGGCGGTCATTTTTGAGGCAGGGGAGGAGACTATTCCGAGCCCAAGAAGTGAAAACACTCTTGATCGGCGTCAAGAAGCCATGTTAAAAAGCGGGTCGGCTTCTTATATATACTTTGGATATTCTAAACATTGTGATAAGTATTTATACTTCTCAAGTCACATCCGAAAGATTTAGATTTAAAAAAAAGATTCCTCTTACTTTATTAGTTAGTTAACTTAACAACGATCAGATCGCAGACCCCCATAAGTAGGCAACGTGTTTTGTTCCAGGCCAAAAGCGACGTTTTCAATCATGTTTATCTGTTAGTGCAGGAACCAGTCCTGTGGCCTTCTCCCAAACTCTCGTCCCCTGCAACCGCCAGGATGCCTAGGAGTCACACCAACGGACACACAGAGGCATTTGCATTAATTACTGACAAGTAAACATTCCGAGAGCGTGGCCAACCAAGTGCGGCTTTGGGGGTGGGAATGCGGTCCGGGGCTGGGTTCGGGCTCGGACCTGCCCCCCGAACAGGTGGAGCGTTACTCTCTGCGGCTGTCCGTTCATGTGCGTGTCCGTTGTCCGCTGTCCGCTGTCTTCTGTCCGTTGCTCTTGTCCGGAGTCCCTCGACCGTGGTCCTTCGTCCTTTGTCTCTCTCACTGCACCTTCTGTGCATTATGGCGTGCCAAGATTTATCCAACACTGTGAATGGATAGTTATTTATGTCGGCTTTGGCTCCATTGTAAACTTGGGTTTGGGCATGCAGAATCCTGCATGTGGCCCATGTGGGCATACACTGGGCTCTGCTCATCATTATGGATGGCAGCGAATCTGTTTCCTCCGGCTCAGGTTACCTTGCTGACTTTTGGCTTTCATGTTAACCGGCTTATTCCCCCTCCCCCCAAAACCAAACTTAACTTTTCACCGAATCGTGCAAATTAGGTTGGAGGAACCGAACGGGATCCGGGTTCGGAGCCGTATCCGTCGTATCCAAATTGTTAGGCAAAACACTCGTGTGGATGCACACGCTTTTTGCATTTCGCGGAGCAAGCGTGGAGCGCGTGGAAAACACTTCACAGTCAGAGCCCGAAAGTTTTGCGTGGAGGGGTGATAAATTGATGATGGATAACGGACAACGGTGATGCCCAGGGGAAAACCCTTTATCGGAATGGAGCACCTGTCCGATCGTGTGACGGGCTCATCACTGGCACACACACAGAGAACACTGAACACCCTCCCAGCCCAGCCACCTCCCGGCCACCTCCTCAGCTTGCCCCCGTTTGATGATTCGCTTTTCGCATTTACTTTTTGGCACTAATTTATTTACATGCGAACCCTTGAGTGCTCCTCCCGTTGGCCTCTGATTGATTGATGATGCCCAGGTCCTGAGCCCCGGTGCTAGCTGCAGTCCCCTACCTCCCCGCAATCCCATCCCCGACGTACTTTCGGCTTACTCTCCACCATTATGGCTAATGCTTTGGATTCTCCCCGGCGACATCCTCGCACACTGCCTTGACACACATTTCCGCATTTGTTGGCCATCGGAGCTGCCAGTATTTCAGTACGCACTACTCACCGCCCACCGCCCACTTAACCCAAGCATCCCACCCCGAGAGAGCCTGATTACAATTTGTCACATTTTACATTGGCTGGCAGGCTAATTAGCATGTCCTGCAACACTTTTTCGTTAAGCATGCTTGGTGTGAAGTAGCAGTAGCACATAGATGGAGTCCCATATGTATCTAGATACTACATGTCCCCGAATCCAAATCCTCCTGCTAACACTCGGGGCCAACCCCGTTCTCTCTCTCTTCCCGAAAAAATCCCAAAATGGATCGCAGGTCGTACAAGACGGAAATCGCCGAGATGGAGACGGTGCTCTGAAGCGTTTGGAGCCTTTCGAGCTGGACGAGCATGAGAGCGAGGAACTGCTGCTCACTCTAAACAAACACCCGCAATCGAGCAACGTCTTTAGAGTTACTGAAGCTACTGGAGTGCAATCCTAGAGCGAGTACTTCTAATCAAAATCAATGTTTCAAATAAATGTAAACTGAAAGCTTTCGAAAGTTAGAGACAGGGAGATAGCAGATAACAGATAGCAAAAGAGAATGGCAAATGGAGACACAGAGAGAAAGATAATGATGAAAATAGAGAAGGGAGAACCCAAAGCGCCTCACGAAAACCGCACACAACCCGATAACCGATAATCGAGAATCAAGACGACGAGAAATCCAGAACCCATACACTCCAGCCTAGGAAAAGAAAACCCAAAGATTGTATAAAGTTAAACTAAATGTAAATCAGTAAAACCAACAGGTAAACTAAAGGAAGACGAAGAAGACGCAAAAAGCAGCCGCCGCACGAGTATTTCATAAAATAAGTTTTAAAGATCAGAAGAGGTGTTACACAAGAAGAAGAGGAAACTGGGGAGATCAACCGTTACACTTTTGGCGATTGAACTGTTTACCGTTAACAAGAATAGCAAGAGGAAGAAGCAGAAGAATGTGGGGAGAAGAGGAGTAGGGCCAACGCAGAGTTGGCCATGTTTGTATGTAATCCGTTTGATTGTTTGTGATTGTTGTTTCGTTTGTTGTCTTTTTTTGGATAGTATATACATATATTTACGGAATCATACTCAAGTAAGCGTGTTGCAAGGGCATACACACATACGCACACACATACACACCTACATAGGAGCAGGAAGAGATGCGGCACCGGTTGCCTCGCCCATTATTAAATATACACATTAACAGATTTATATGTATTTACCTTGCTATGATTACGACGATATAAATGTTATTGCATATACACGTACATATACATATACAAATACATTTAAAGAACAAAACGAGAAATATTTACATATGAATATACATGTATGTACGTACTTATATTTTGTCTGATTTTGATAAAGAAAATGCTTATGTGCCGCTAACAAGGAGAAAAACAAAAAAAAAGAAAAAAACCCAAGAAGAATCAAAAGAAGGGGGGAAATCGAAATTTTCATCTCGCTAGGAGATAACCACACGACTACGAGGCTTCATTTTAGTTGCTCCTTTCCGCTTAGCTTGGCAACTGCTGCCAGCGTTCTTTTGTTTCCTTCACTTTCACTTTCATTTCGCTTGCTCGCCAAGAGAGAGAGAGAGCGAGACCCTACCCCCCTCCCCCGGCGGCCAGGAGCAAAACCAAATGAGAATTTCTCCTGTAAGTTCGACTCTCTTGCATGTGGCCTAAACTAAAGTTAATGCAAACTCTCTCTCTCTCTCTCAGACACACACTCTCTCCCGCATCCCGCCCACAAGCACACCCACAACACACACACTCACCTAACTAGAAAGAGATAAAAAATATTCATAAATGTGCATTGTTGTTGTGGCGAGCAAAACATGCTGACTTAAATCAGATTAAAAGTAAACTTGAAAATCGAATTAAATATGTACAAAGGTTAAACGATTAAACGCATGAACTTAAAACGTAAAAACGACGTAAATAATGAATGAACTAAAATTAAACGATGAGAACAGTCGGAGGCGTTGTATTGTGTTGGTATTTGTTTATGTGTGTCTTCTAAATGTTTAGCGAGGATTACCAATACTCAAAGAAAGCGCCAAAGCAAAGCGTGCATAAATGTAAACGAAACCAATTTAACTAACTAACTAATGCAACTTTAAAAACACACACACGCACACTCACTAGTACAGCAACCAAACACGCACGGCCGTTCAGCTGTGTGTGTGCTTCTTTGAGACTCTTTTCGTTAACGCCATCTCTGTTCAATTAAACCGTTACACCGTTGTGTTCCCCGTTCACGCCCACTCGCCGTTCAAAACGACGAGAGCGGTGCGAGCGAGGCGGCAACAGAAACACAGCACTATAACTAGAACACCTGACTAACGGACTAACGACTTACCCGCAAATCCAGCGAGAGCTGACAACAACAACAAGAAAGACAGAACAACAAGAACAATGTTAACAGCAAAAAGAAGAAAACAAAACAAAGAAACTTATTGAGTTTTATTTGCAAAAGAGTGATTTTTTGTAGTGAAAATATTTTATACACCAGTTACGGATGATTCGGGCGGAGGTCATAGCGAAATGTTAATTATTACGTATATGTATATATTTTTTAAGACAAATTGTTCAAATTTATTATACGAGTACTACCAAACAAAGCGAGTCAAAAACAAAGCTAAGCCAAAACTGGAAAACGATGTTGCAGACAACAATTTAGCATTAAAACGGATGGGAGGGGAAAGCAGGGAAGAGAAGAGAAGGACGACGAAAAGGAAGAGAAATGGATGGAGAAGCAGGGGAAAAGAGGGAGAAGTGAAAACAAAACCTTTACGGACAAATTAAAACAAGTAAAACAAGTTAACATTACATTATATAAGTAGTTAGTAATTTAAAACTAAACCCAAAGAAAATAAGCTAAACATCACGATAAATGATACAAAAAGCAAACAAAAAAAGGTTTATGTATACAAAAAGATGTTTTTTTTAATATATTATTAATGTTATTAAGTTACGAGTGCGAATAACGAGCGTACACACACAGTCACACTGTCCAGACCCTCACACCAACACGAATAACGAGTGCATTTTGTTAGGTGTTAAACATAACGAGAAGATAAGAAGAACGAAGCCAAAAGCCAAATCATAAGCATAAATCGAAATCGAATCAATTTTTAAACGCAAAGATATCTCCTCGAACATAACGAACATCGAATTCAGAGGGTGTCGCCGCTGAATTCGAGTCCGAAATCTGAGTCTAAGCCGCGTCTAGTCGACCGCCCACACCTGTCCACACCTGAGCGAAGGAGAGAGCGGTGCGGCCCCACACGCCGATCGTATTTCAAGTTACTAACACGACACGATTTTTTAACCACGCCAGCGAATCGAGCGAAGAAGCGTTTCACGTACATAAACTAAGCAAATGGAATATGCGTACATTGTTGTGGTAGTTACAGACGGCGAGGAGCATACACGTAAATTAAAATATAAACAAACCAACTTGCAATAAATGTGTATACAAAAGGTGTCGGGTCTTTTCTTTCGGTGGGTGTATCACTCATACGCAGTGTTGGCATTTATAAAAAATTTCTCTTAAGTTATCGTAACTAACTTTCAAGTTTCATTTTGTATCGTATGAGTAACACCAAACTCTGGGAATACAAATATTTTGCAGCACAACATAACCCATTACTAATTAAAATTATCGAATAGCTTGCGAAAACTTAGTTGGAAAATAGTTTAAATACAATATTAACATCATGTACATACATACATATATAAAATTTGTGACAATACTCACTCACACTCTCACACTCCAGTAAGGGAAATCGTCTGTTTGCCACGTGCTCGTACCTGGCTCCTTGTGCTTTCCATTACATCCAGTCTTTCGTTTTCCAGACAACCAGTAACGCTAAACATTTTGCCGGGCCGTTGTTTCTTTCACTCTTATTTATTATTTGACTACCGCACTTGAACATAGAAATTCACCTCATTTCCACCAATGAGCCGCCAAGAGGAGGGTAGTAAACAATAATCCGAGTTTCCAACCGGTATCCGGTGTATCTGGAAAACTACCACTTTAGTGGCTCTCACGTTTTCTCACATAAAATAAATACTGAAAAAAAATGAACTCGACAGGGTCCCACAAATCTACCACTTACGGTGTTTACGTGGTTCTTACATTTGCTAACAGATGGGCTGGAGACAAAATGTCAAGACATTTATTTTTATTCTAAGCATCGATATACTGATATTTCGATATATTTTCCCATTCCTTCACGACCTATCCTTTGTCTCTTACTGACAACACGTTTTTGGCCTTACGTTCGTGAAAAAATATGGCTGCGCCGTGGTAAGCGAAAAATACCGTGAATGTCAATGGACTCCGACTCAAACCAGGGCTGGTGAAAAAATATATTTATATTTATTTTTACTCGGGTGATTTTTTTCGCCCATCCCTGACGTCGACATGGCCCATTCCGACCCAAAAATCTGCCATTTTGTCAAAACTCCCAGCGGCATCTAGACGTAAGTCCCCGTTTTCTCTGTTTTTCCCGGTAGATTCTCGGTCTTGTTTTTCCGGAATGGCTAAGGCTGGGTGGTTGTGGCCCGGGCCAGCCCAGTGGGGGCCTGGCTGCTGCAGTGCCTCCGGATGAAGCCCGGAGAAGCGAGATTGCAGGGCATTTTGCCTGCACGTGGAACCGCCTGCCCCTTTGAGGTTACGGCTACTAACAACGCGTGCTTTTCCTCCCGCAGGTCCGTAACTCTTTCCACGTTAACATGTCGGGAGGCTTAGATATTCTGTCCCTCAAGGAGGACGACATCACCAAGATGTTGGTGGCCACCACCCACCTGGGCTCCGAGAACGTCAACTTCCAGATGGAGCAGTACGTGTACAAGCGCCGCGCCGACGGCGTCAACATCCTGAACCTGGGCAAGACCTGGGAGAAGCTGCAGCTGGCGGCCCGCGCCATCGTGGCCATCGACAACCCCTCGGATGTGAGTACATGTTTGGTTTTCCGGGAAGCGGGCTTTCCAGGAGCGGGACGTGGCCAACATGATGAGTTTTCTACTAATCTTTCGGGTATGAAATTCAATGATTTCAACTTCACCGCTGACCAGCCACGTCTCAACGCCCTGGAGGGATATGCCCCTGATCTCCGCCAGCCAGAGCATCTGCTAATAAGTATCTCGCCTTGTCCCCGCAGGTCTTTGTCATCTCGTCGCGTCCCATCGGCCAGCGCGCCGTGCTGAAGTTCGCCAAGTACACGGACACCACTCCCATCGCCGGCCGCTTCACGCCCGGTGCCTTCACCAACCAGATCCAGCCCGCCTTCCGCGAGCCCCGTCTGCTGGTGGTGACCGACCCGAACACCGATCACCAGCCCATCATGGAGGCCAGCTACGTGAACATCCCCGTGATCGCCTTCACGAACACCGACTCGCCGCTGCGCTACATCGACATTGCCATTCCATGCAACAACAAGTCGACCCACTCCATCGGTCTGATGTGGTGGCTGTTGGCCCGTGAGGTGCTCCGCCTGCGCGGCACCATCTCCCGCAGCGTCGAGTGGCCCGTGGTCGTCGATCTGTTCTTCTACCGCGATCCCGAGGAGGCCGAGAAGGAGGAGGCCGCCGCCAAGGAGCTGCTGCCCCCACCGAAGATTGAGGAGGCCGTCGACCATCCGGTCGAGGAGACCACCAACTGGGCCGATGAGGTGGCCGCCGAGACCGTTGGCGGAGTGGAGGACTGGAACGAGGACACCGTCAAGACCTCCTGGGGCAGCGACGGCCAGTTCTAAGGAGTCTGCGTCCGAGCCACAGATGGCACTACACCAGCACCGCGTTTTGTTGTCAGGCGCCTCTGCCGCGGCACAAATAAACATCTTTGTTTATATCTAAGCACCACGTGTTTTTATTTTTCGCTGGAGTTGTGCAGCTTACTTGCGCACTTTGAATACCACGTTGCTCCAGCTCAGAGAGGCTTATCGGGCGCCGCAGAAGTCACTACGAGGAGTGCAAAATTGTGTTGGCACAAGAAACTTGCGCTGAGTGTGGTTGCTGTGGCACCCCCGTATTTACAAATGGAAAGCCAGATAAGAACCTATATTGTCGCCAGAAAGAAAGTGGGGAAAAACGCGCATTGAACCATATATGGGTATAAAGCATTTCTCCACGTGACTTCGCGAGAGGTTTCTGACCTGTGATTAATAACTGAATCATAATCATGTACGTGATTTATATTTACTTCAGCGCCTTGTGAATTTCAAATCAACAATTAACCAAACTATTACCTTTCCTCCAGCGACCGAAAATGATCATGATCTGTTGTTTTCAGGGTTTTTTACACCTTTAAATCTTTTTGGTTTAGAATTTAAACTGCTTTTCAATTTGCTCAAGTTGGAGTAGCGTACAAATTGCTAGTTAGATAACAAAGGTATAAATGTTTACAATTTTCGACGCCTGGTTTAAAGCCCAAGTAATAAGACGGTGTTTCCCTCTGTGCCATAGCAGCTTATGCTGATGTGGAGCCGCTCCTCGGATTAGAGGGAGAAGGCCAGCGCTCCGCCGTTGCACTCCAGTTCGGGCCTTCGCATCAGACACCCGTTTTGGTAAATTTACAGTATTAATTTATTGTTTTTTCGGCTTTGTACAAATAGAAAACAGTTAATAATCGCAATTGCAAATTGCTTATATTGTATACATATCCATATAGTTTAATCCTCCCGCCAAACATACGATTTTAGTGGTTTCTTATCCGCCAAAAAAGGGAACGAAATGTACGCGTAAAAGTAATGTTAGAGACGAAAACTGTGTTAATGTGGTAAAACTATGTACGGGCGCAGTGGACGCGGTTAGTGTGTAGCAGCGCCTTCACATCATACAAATTTGGACAAGGTGATTAAATGTTCGCTAGTCGACTGGTTCCAGTTCCATCGAGCGCTACTTGAATGGATTCGGACGCGCCTTGAATACGGTCATCTTGCGTATCTCCTTAATCTCCTCCTGCTCGCATCGCTTCCGTTGTTCGTCTTGCTGCAAGGGCGGAGAGGAATTCGGATTAGCATGGTGATGTGCATGGGATTGCTGTGTAGGCATAAGATGCAGTGGAGGGGACGGGAGACACGGGGCGCTACAGCTGCTACGTTGCATTCTAATTGCGGCTGGGGCTTACATGCGCAACCTCTGGGATGACTGGCCGCCTGACTCATCTACCGCTGCCTGGAGACGCGCCCGCTGGCCATCGCCATCTAACCCTATCGGCTCTGTTCCCGCTGAGTCACGGCGGGAGTTTCAGTTTCAGGCCGATAAGCCGGCCTTGGTGTAGCTGGGACGCTTGTGTGCGGATACGGGGACCATCACAGCCCACTTAGTATCTGCCACAGCTCCACCCCGCTTGTTTGCCAGCGCAAAATAGAGCAGCAGCAGCCGCAGCCACTTGGCTGATAAGATTATCGCGCCAAACGGAATTCGAGGAATATGCGAAACGAGAAAAGAAACCGAAAACGAAAACGAAGAAAAGGCAAGGTCGCAGTCACGAGTAATGTTCTAGACTTTCCCAACATAGAACCAGAGGTTCCAAAAGATGTTTATCAGGGCTTGGGTACAAAAATCTTGCATTGAAGGTGATTGGTTGGATACGTCGGGTGTTCGGGTGAATATGTGCAGTTTGGGTACGGTGTAATGCCATGAAAGCGGCTACTAAGCATTGGAGTGTGTGCTGAGTGGGTTGGCGGTGGAGTTGGTCATATCTACCATAATGATTTGCTATCTGGTCCGCTCAACAGTTGCTGCCCGCCGGCGCAACGGCAGGCGGAGAGCTCTGGACGGTCGAAGCCACCTGGGGCGCCTCCAAGCTGCTGCCCGCCGGTGCGGAGGTGGCGGAGGAGGGCGATGTTATCGTCGAGGAGTCGTCGGCGGCGGAAAGCACGCTGTTGTCGCCGTAGAAGCGCGGCTCGTCATGCGACTCGCCGCCAGGAGAGGCTGTCTCCTCGTCAGAGTCCTCGTCGTTGGAGCTGTCGCCAGCCGTTGTGTTGAGCTTGTTGCCAGAGGCGGCGGCGCCACCAGTGACCGAGTCCAGGGAGCTGGGCACATGCTTCAAGCGCTCGTAGCAGGCGTCGCAGACGCGCAGCGCCTTGGTGCTCTGCTGTGGCAGCAGAAACTTCTTGGCCGAGCAGCCGGCACAGACGACGGCACCGCAATTCCGGCAGTGATGACGGCGCTGGATGAAGGTGAACTGCGTCTTCTTGCAGTGCATGCAGATGCTGGCATCGGTGTCCGGCACCCAGACGGCGGCATGGTTCTCCACCGGCTTCTTGCCGCTCTTGCGCAGCAGATCCTCCACGCACTTGTTGATGTGGGCCATCCACTCCTGCTTCTCGGTGCTGGTGGCCGCGAACACCACGAACGACTTGGTGGTGGTGCGAATGTACCAGCCATTCCTGTACGCCTGATTGTCGGCAATCGACTCCAGCGAGACCTCCTCCAGCGGCATGATGTGCTGCTTGTTGTACTTCTTCTTCCCGATCACGATGTTCCCGTAGACGAGGATGTCGTTGAACAGAAAGAACTGGCGCGACTTGGGCCGCTTGCGGCACATCTTGGTGAGCACGCCCTCGCCCACTAGGACGCGGCCCTGCATGGCCAGCGGCACGCCCGAGCTGCCGAAGCAGTTCTCCACGGAGGCGATGCGCCGGGTGTTGGCCTCTGAGTTGACCAGGCGGTCCACCATGGTGACGGCGGACGGGAGTGGGAGTGGGTGTGGGCTTGGTTGTGGCTTCGAGAGCTAGGGCTCGGCGAAAGTTGCTGCTGCTGCTGCTTGGCTATCGGACTGCTCAATCCGACTCCCAGTCGACTCGAGTTGAAGTGTAGCCAACTGTGACGACAGACGGCCTGCTGCGACTGTGTGCGTGCGCTGCGGCTGTGCCCGTGCGTCGCTGTGTCGGTGTGTGTGGTGTGACACTCGGTGCCACTGCTCCTGTGCGCAAGTGTGTGTGTGTGTTTGTGTGGACTGGGCGCAGCTGTTGCAGGTCCTGGCGGGCACGGCCCCTGGCGATGCGGAGCGAATCGGATCGGTCTGGATCCTGTCCTGGAATGCAAGTGCGGCTGCTCCCGCTTTATGCAATGCACGACGGTTAACTGGCTTTTTCTACGCCGTCCAAAACGTCATGACTCACTCACACCACAGCAACAAAAACAAACTGAACCGAACACTGAACACTGTTTGCTCTCTCCCTCTCTATCTCTCCGTCTCGCTCTCGCCCTGGGCGCAACTGTTGTCTGGGCCTCCTGGTCCTGGGCGACTGGGAGCGGCTCCCGCTAGGATCTCGATCTCAATCTAGATATTTGGCTTCGGTTTGGATCCGGGTGCGGGGACGGGGTAACCAACGGCCTGGCAACTTGGAAATACGTTATTTTTCGAGCGCAGTGTGGCCGCACGCGGATCGCTACTTTTTACCGGGGGGCCCAGTGTTCAGTGTTGCATAACACCACCTCACAGTGGGCGAGCAAAATTCGAAAATAACGGGCTACAGCGGGGCAATCAAAGGAAAACTAATGCACTGAAACTATTCAAGACCAACACCTGGGCAAAAGTTCATGTTATAGAGCGCGCACTGTACTTATGGTTAAAAACATTTATTACATTCGAGTTAAACAATCTATTCAGAAGCAAAAAAATCAATGAATAAAACAAATAACCTATTTTCACAAGAGTTTCAATGACAATTAACCGCCACCGGGACTATCGAACCGAAACACCTGCCAAGCAAACGAAACGCCGACCCTGAGCTCACAAACAGACAAGGATACTGGACTTATTGGCTACTAGGACTAGTTGTTACCTCCTTCTTCTTCTGCTCCTGGCCGACCTGCACGGCGGCGTCGAATTCGCGGCGGTCGCGCACGCGCTGCTCGCTGCGCAGGTTGAAGGGCTTGGAGCGGGTGCCAGCCGGACGCTGCCGCTCCAGTTCCGCGCCTTCGGGCACCCGCCTCTGCCAAGGCTTGACCACCTCGGGAGTCAGGGGCACTGTGATCCTGTGGACCACGACCAGCTCGTCCATGCGTTTGTGCATGGCCCTGAAGTTTGGCATGGGCCGGCTATGGAACTGGCGCGCCTTCTTGTCCTCCTCGGAGCGCCTGCGCATCGCCGCCAGCCGCTTGCTCTCGTACACGTCCTTGAACTGGTAGGCCTTGGGGGCGGCAGAGGAGCCTGCTTCCTCGTGGTGCTCGTCCTTTCTTTTGGGGCTCCACTGGAGGCGCAGATTGGCGCCGGCACCGGGCGGACGGGCGGCCTGGTTGACCAGATGCTGGTCGGCCTCCGTCATGTGCTCTTGCGCCTCTTCTTCCTCGCCCCAGGTGAGGGGAATTATCTGTTTGAGCTCTCTCTGCTGCTCTTGAGCATGATCTATTTGGATCTCAGGTTTAAGCTCCAGTTCAGGTTCTTTTGAGGACTCGGCCTCCTCTTTGGGATGGATTGGCACCACTTCGGACTGCTCGGGGACGTGGTCGCTCTGATGCTCCTGGCCGTGATCAACAGTGATTTCTGTGTTCGGCTCTTGGGCCTCTAGTTTCAGTTTCGCAACACAGGACGGAAGGTCAAGTGAGATATCTGTGTTTGGCTCCTGGGGCTCCGTATTGGGATTCTTTGGAGACTCCTCTGGCACCCCAGTGAACTGCTCCTGGCAGATCTTTTGCGGAGTGGGATAGGACAGGAGGTAGTTGACATTGACATTACTGAGGCGCCGGTGGTTCTCCTTGTTAGCCGCTGCTGTAAGGAAAAGGGAAAAATGGTCAGAAAACGCAGACTAAAATTGGCGCCTTTTCTCAGCTTGGCGGCGGTGAAGCCTCCAGACGCACCAAAGAAGTTCTGGGAGTGATCCAACTGGTAGTCGCCCACGTTGATGGCGTCCCAGTCGAACTCCGGCTTGTCGAAAGTTGAGTTGAAGGGGTCCATGGCGGATAAAATTAAGATTTTCACAACCGAACAATTAAATTCAAACGCAAATATCTACTAGCCACTCGGAATACGCAGATCGATTGAATAGGGCGTTTTGCAACACTGACTGCACGCAACCCTGACTCAGCTTATCGATTGTTCTGTTCCGGCGCGCATTTCAATTCGTGCTTGAAATACACTGTGCCGATTTTAGTAGAAATATTAAGTATTACGGCAGCGTTCAGATCACTCTTGCTTATTTTAAGATACAGTAATAAGCGCAAGTTAGAATCTCTTAATCGAATAATATTTTTTGAATAGATTAAGTTAAACTTAAGACTAAGTAATTCCGAAGGAATATCCAACGTTTAAAACGTAATCCTAATCAATTTTTTTTTAAAATAGTTATAATAATAATAATAATTTTTAATAATCATAGTAAGATAGTAATAACAATTTTAGTTAATATAATAATGTAAGCAATACGAATCGAATATATTATTTATTTTGCGCCTTATTTACGATTCAAGAGAGGACTGGCAAGTCCCTGGTTAGAGCTGATGTCCTGCCGAAACTCCTTTTCAAAGCTTTTTCTCCGGGGAAGCAATGTTTGCGGAAGGTGAAGTTGCCCGAGGGAACGTGCATACACACAAACACATGCTCCCCGTGCACCGTTGACGGGACGAGGTCTCCTGTGGGAAAGGACACCTGTGTGCACCTGTCGCTCCTCGGAAGCGCCTTGAAAGCTGGCCGCAAGCTTTGGCTGAAAGCTGTGCTTCCGTGGCCTGCTGCCAGCTGCCAGTTGGCGTTGGCGTTGGCCGCCAACCCGTGTGTAGTCCGTGCTGGGCAGCGCATGGCAACAGGTCGGGCAGCGCAACGCCCGCATCCGTAGCCACATCCTCGAGGGCGCAATCTGAATCGGCACCTGAGTCTCAGTCTGAATCGGCATCCTCGTGCACAGCTTGTTTTCGTTTCGACAGGACAACGGGGAACTCCCGGGCAGACGAATTGCGCGCGCTAAAAATAACGGCTTCCCGCATTAATCCTTCAGCATCCTTAGAGCGCCGAGTGCCGAGTGCGGAATCACGGAGCCCTTTTCGGCGGGCGTCGGGGCGGAAATGCGTGCCGCGCCTCTGCCACCGCCTCTGCAATTAGCCGGATCCGGTGAACAGGTGAGCGGGCGGAGCAGGTGCCACTGGCTATTTTAAAGTCCTGCTGCAGCACACACAGGGCAAGGGATGTGGGATGTGCAGCTAATTACGGCCAGCTTTAATTGGAAGCTGTCCTTGTCCCTGTCCCTGTCCTGTCCCTGTGTTTGTCCTTGTCCAAGAAGTGCATCTGAGTGCACTGAAGGGAAGGGAAGGGGAATTGGAAGGGGAGTGGGAAGAAGGGCGACCTTGAGTGCATACCTCGTGGTTTGGCTTGCGGTCCTAATTGCCAGGCTCTGTTTCACCTCCCCACCTCGCTGCCGCTCCCCCAAAAAGGGAGGCTATTTCCGTTTCCAGCCTCAGCTGAGCCCCCTGAGCCCAAGAAGATCTTGCGAATCAATAAAGGTTTAAATTTAACCGTCGGCCGAGCGAGATGGCAGTAGCTGGCAGTGCGTGCATGCTAATTCAATTTGCCCTACTCCTCTCTCCTCGCTCTCGCGTACCGCTGCCCCCTCTCCGCCCCGCCACCTGTCCCTTCTTTGATAACTGTAACTTGTGCGTGCTCTTTGGAAGAGCGCGGAAGTGGGGGACAGATGGCCGGATATGGAGAAGGGAGAGGGAAGGGGAGGGACAGGAGACAGCAGGCGGAAGCGAGAGGAAATTAGATTACAAGACATCACCAAAGGATTCCATAGAGTGCTGGAAGGGACCCACTCACTCTAACGGACTTCCACATATGTACATATATACTATGTATGTGTGTGCGTACTTCGATCTCTGTTCCGTTGTTCCCTTCCAGTGGCAGCGAGCGTGGGTGGCAGGGGGGCAGCCCCCGTTGTCTAGCAACCGTTACAACCGCAGGCTGAGTCCATAATCCGATTAGTGCGAGAGGGACGCCAGATTGCAGGAACGAGATGCTGCAGACCCACCTCCCCGCTGCCTTTGACTCGCGAGCCACTAATTAGCACGGGGAGGGGGCGGGCGAGAAGCGCATTCCTGGTCTGCCGTTTGTTGTTGTTTTTGCGGTGCTTCCACATTTCTTTTTTTTCTTTCTAAGAGTGCCTGTCCCCTAGCATACCGTTGTAACTGCCGCTTCCAGCGGGAATGCTCGAAATCTCGATCGGTTTGTTTGATGTGGGAAGCAAGAATGCCTCAAAATGTTACCAAAAAAAGGGCTTCCCGCTCCCCATCAACAAAACACAAAATTTCGCCAAGAACGAGACAGAAAATCAATAAATCGGGATTTAATGAGTTTCAAATATTTGCCACGGTTCGGGGATGTGTGTGTGTGTATGGGTCGCATTATGAGGGATGGAAGAGGGTGGTGTTGGGGGTAGACCACGCTTATGAAGATGCCTCTCGACTTGAGTGCCCCTCCTCCTCCGTCCCTGTCACTCTAAGCCCGGGCTTACACAAAGGACGAGGACGAGGAAGGGGGGAGTGGGCGGAGGGGATGGGCCGGGCAGAGAACCTTCACCAGAAAAGCTGCAGAGGCACAGTCCGTTCATTTGATTCCCCGCTTCCAGGCGGACAAGATGCGTCTGCTGTCCTGAACGCCCTGTGCCCGCTGAGAAACGCCAGAATGACGGGCGCCAACATCGACTACGACTACCTGCTCAAGTTCCTGGTCCTCGGCGACTCCGGCGTGGGCAAGACCTGCCTGCTCTACCAGTACACTGATGGCCGGTTCCACACCCAGTTCATCTCCACCGTGGGCATCGACTTCCGCGAGAAGCGTCTGGTGAGTGGAACACCCTTATAACCTTTTTATTGATCCCAAGACATTTGACGTATCTGATTAGGATGTTGTTTCGGGCCAGTTTTCAAACATTCTTTTTCACTCGAACAACAACGGGTCTCTTCTGGTTTTCACTTTCGAATGTTTTAGTACTTAATTATAAATCTGTACTTATTGCCTATTAAGTTCAACAAGAGGACTGAGTTGAATTTCGGATTGGAAATATTACCTTCTCAATATTCCATCTGAAGCGAGTCCAAATCTAAATTATTTCCAAACTAATTTTTCAAAACTTCGATCCTGAAATTTTCAAAAATATTTCCAGCTAAAATGGAAAAGGGGAAAATAATGTGCTTAGGTTCTTATGGTATGAAATGAAATATTTTTTACAAGCTTTCAAGGTAAACAATTTGGATATTCCTGTTTTAAGAAATAAAACGATTTACCAAACGATGTTTTTTTACTGTAATCTCGTATTTTAGTTGTGTAGGTTACATTTAAGAAAGTGAAAATGGGATTAAATGAAATTAAATTTATGATAGCCATAGCGTACTACTCATAAGTACTGCGTGTGCCTATGTACCTCCTTGACCTTGGACTACCCCCTCTACACCCCTTCCCCGCAGCTGTACAACTCCCGCGGACGCCGCCACCGCATCCACCTGCAGATCTGGGACACCGCCGGCCAGGAGCGCTTCCGGTCGCTGACGACGGCCTTCTACCGCGACGCCATGGGTTTCCTGCTCATCTTCGACCTGACCAGCGAGAAGAGCTTCCTGGAGACGGCCAACTGGCTCTCGCAGCTGCGGACGCACGCCTACTCGGACGACCCGGACGTGGTGCTCTGCGGCAACAAGTGCGATCTGCTGCAGCTGCGGGTGGTCAGCCGGGAGCAGGTGGCGGGCCTCTGCCGGCGCTACCGGCTGCCCTACATCGAGACGAGCGCCTGCACCGGGGCCAATGTGAAGGAGGCCGTCGATCTCCTCGTGGGCCGCGTCATGGAGCGTATCGAGAACGCCGCCTGCAACCGGGAGTTCTCCCTGCTGCTCACCCAGTCCCGCTGCTTGCCAAACATCGCCTACGGGCCGCCGGAGGACCAGCTGCGTCTCCACGACCGGCGGGAGGAGCCCCGTTCGCGGCGCAACTGCCGCAACTGTTAGACGGGTCATGGTCAGCCTGCATCTCGAATCTTGGCCTGCTTTGTTTCTTCACTGTTGTTTCCGAATCTAAGTGTGTTTCGCTGTAAATAAATGTTGATTGTTGAGTGGAGGAGAAGAGTCTTATTACACCTGTCATTGGCAAGACAAGGGATCCGAATCTTGTGAAACTCGCAAGATTCATAGATAGCAGCTATCTTATGGTACACGCTGGAATCTTGCTGGAAATGAGTAATTCGGTAGGTGGGATTTCTGTAGGTTTGTATTATAACGTCCAACGAAGTGCCTTGGTGCTCCCAAAGCAGGAATACCCATAAATAGTTAGTAGTTAAATTTCTATAGAACTAAAACGTAGCGCAGCGCTAGAGGGAGCAGGAGCAGCAGGGCCTTAATCCTGGCGAGCGGCAGTGCCCCACTGCGTTCCTCTATCCACTGCCGGTAGTACTCCACGTCCACGTAGACTCCCGGTAAGCCAGGCTCCGCACATCCGTAGCCCCAGGAGACCACGCCCACCAGCCGTCCCTCGTGGATCAGCGGACCGCCGGAGTCGCCCTGGCAGGAATCGGTGCCGCCCTGTAACCGTCCGGCGCACATCATCCCGGGCAGCAGGCCGGACCTGTAGATCATACGGCAGGTCTGGTGCCGGATCGTGCTCACGTTGGCCGTCAGCAGGATGTTGGACAGGGAGCTCTGCTCCGTGCGTCCCCATCCGGCCACTTGACACAGCCTGCCGGGCGGTGTCACCTGTCCCGCGAGCTGGATGGGGGCCACGGTGAGGTGGATACCGGCCGGGGGCAGCGGCAGCCCTGTGTGCAGGAAGAGGATGCCCACGTCGTCGCGCATGCTGTCCGGGCTGAAGGTGTGCATGTAGGCTATGGAGCTCACCTTTGACACGATGGTCCCGTTGCGCCGCTCGAAGCGATTTAGCGTTCCCAGGACCACGACGAACTCGCTGGCCCGGCGAAAGCGCTTCCTCTGGTTGCTGCAGGCATTGATCTGGTCATTTGGGAGCGGCACACCTATCTCTCTGGCTCACTACTCACTTGTACAGGCAGTGGGCGGCGGTCAAGACCTTGGTGGGCGCGATCAGCGCTCCGCCACAGATGTGGCCACTGCCGAAGTTGTTGTCGTGCCGCAAAAGGCGGATGGAGGCCAGGTGGCGCGTCTCGTCCACCCTGGCCACGGTCCCGTTGATGATGCGCGGCTGCTGCTGATCCTCAGGGAAGAGGTTTCTTGGCTTCTCCTCCGCCGCGCTGCAGGAGAGGAGCCCGACGAGGAGGCAGGTGCAGACCAGCAGCCAGCTCTGAGCCATCGCAGATCAGGTGAGAAGAAACGGAGCGCACGAAACTCACTGAAGAGACGTTCTCGGAATCGAGGTCTCGAATCTGGAAGCAGCGAGCCAAGACTAACAATTGGCAATCAGCGACGCCGCTATCAGTCCGATAAGGCAAACATAAACATATTAGGCGCAGATCACATCCGCACCCACCAGTTCATCAGGGGAACAAGCTGGTTGGTCGTCGTCGCAGAGCAAACGATGACAAGATGATCAACCCGATCTAAACGTTAAACTTTTGGAAGTTCAAACAATACGTATAATTTGATATGTCTTTACACCAGTTTTCTTATAAATGGACATCGTTAAAAGTGATATAAAATAGTGGTTGCTGTATACAGTTTGAGCCTGGGTAAAAATAATCAATTTAGTTAGAAGTTTAAAATAGAGTAGCTCGAATTGGGCTAAGCAGAAGGTATTTATCTTATTTTATACTGTATGTGCTATTCAATACAATTATAAATGGAGACGGAGACGATGGCGCAGGTTGGGCGCGTATAAATATGTAAATATTCGATGGTTAAAGTCTGCGAAGGCAGTCGGACGGTGAAGGCACTTTGGACGGCGTCGATTGCGCAGATACGAGATTGCTTGTGAGAATCTAAGCACGGATTCAGGAGAAGTGGAATGCATGGAGGTCAACTCATGGGCTGGCGCTTATATGTAGCCCTGCAGGCTGCGCGACTGGCTTTGGTGGTGACGCGGTGGCTGGTAGCCTGGCTCCTGCATCTCCATCTGCATGACCAGGTTCTTCTGCTCGCCGCGCGCCTCGTAGGCCTGTCGAGCCTCGCGCTGCAGGATCAGAGCGGCCAGGCCCAGGAGCATGAATGTGACCACGGCCAGGGCGTAGGACCAGCCCAGCACGTTGAACTTGGGGTACATCATCCAGTCGCGGCGGTAGGCGCAGCCCCCGAAGATGCACACGGCCAGAAACATGAACAGAGCTGGGGAGGAAAAGAGATCGGGTTAGAAGGCGTAGTGCGGTGGTGGAAACCCAGGGATACGCACAGGAAATGCCGGTGCCCATGAAGGAGAGGCGGACAAGCAACCACTCGTACTGCAGCACTGGCTTCAGCGGCAGCCGGATGATGGTCAGCGACAGCAGGGCCAGCACAAGGAAAACGATGATGAAGGACATGGTCACAAAGCCCTGCACCGCCATCAGCCAGCCGGGCAGCAGGTACGCACGGATCACGTAGTAGTCCTGTTGGTAAGGGAAATTCAGACAAAATGCGCAGAGGGGCGACGGCAACGCCTGTGCTTACGTGCGAGAAAATGTTGTGGCAGCCGTTGAACTGCTTGGGTAACGGGTACTTGGGGTACACGAAATCCTTGAAGCAGTACTGCCAGAGGCCCATGTTCTTGAAGCTGGAGCGCGTCTCCTCGTAGGACTCTATCCAGTACGGCGAGCAGAAGGACATCATCAGCACGAAGAAGCTGGCGAAGGTAACGATGGCGCCGAAGACCACGCCATCTGCGAATTGGTTTTGAGGGTGAGCCAATTGGATGCAATTCCGGGTCAGACCCGCATGCTTGAGTGCGTCACTTACTGGTGGCCCTTGGATAGTCTCCCTTCTCGACACCCGAGTCCGTGGTGTCCTGCGACTGTTGCTTGTTGAGTTCGCGCATGCTGCTGTTGCTGTTTTAGGCGTGCTGGTTCTCGGGGGGATCGCAGTATACGCACGAGCGGAGGAGTACTTTTCTGGAGTTTGGGGCAGCGTAAACAAATGCAACCGCACACACCCAAAAAAACCAAAAACAACTAGGTGGGGCTCGGTGGAAGCTATCGATAATCTGGAATACCGATGTTTTTACATCTCTAGCTAGGGATAGTGTGACCAGCCTTTGGCGAAGAACACCACAGCTCAATGTTTCCAATTAACTTTAATTTATTTAAACTACTAAAATTATGAGAAATACGTCCACTAAATAGCAGTATCCACTTCGTGGTGCTCCAGGTGCTTCATGTAGGCCAGGAAGCAGGTCCAGCACAGGCTGCAGGCACTGATGAAGGGCACCCGGTTGCGCTCGGGGATCAGGGTGAAGTTGATGGTGGCCACCAGGGGCCATACGGATAGAGCCACCTTGGGAGCGCAATAAAGGTTGGTACACAAGTTGCACATTTGATATCTTCAACTAAACATACCTTGTACGTCGGCAGGAACTTCTTGCCCACCTCGGCCACCGCCTCCTCCACCGTCTTGGACTCCAGCAGACTCATGATGAAGTAGAAGCAGGTCATCGCGCCGGGGGTGTAGGAGATCGTCTCCACCGCCGCCTTGATGACGCCTGTCTTTAGCGACGTTTGCGGCCACATAGCGCTGGAGATCTGCGGTGCACAGGATATGAACGAAAACCGACATAGAAGCGGTTACCCACCTTCACCCAGCCGTAGAGCGTGGGAGCCACAAAGAGGCCACCGTACATGCTGAACCGGAGAACGCGCCACCAGTCGTAGGTGCCTGAAAGACGAAAGATTGGTTGATGAGCAGGAGCACCAGCTTTCGCTGGCAGTTTAAGAGGTTTATGAACTCACCCCAGCGTCTTCCCTCCACCGTCTGCTGGATAAGGCTGCCCGTGGGCCAGATCAGGCTGTACGATATCATGCCGCGCATTATCGGGTAGCGGGCGATGAGCACCTTGAAGTTCTGCCAAAGCAGTGGGGCCGCCATCGCAATCTCGGCCCTGCGGAGTCACAATCGCGCGGATGGCATCTCATTAGCATGGCTAATTGTTCCCGCCCGCAACTGCATGGCCAGCTCCACCCCCAACAAACCACTTTAGAATGCCAATGCGGGCCCCGCGGCCCATAAATTGCCCTGCTCTACTCGCGGTCTGTACACAAAGAACGCCGACATGGCTCTGCGTGCCAGGCTCGTTTTGCTCCTCGTGGCCATAGCCTTCATCCTTGCCAGAGCCTCCGAGGAGGATGGTAAAATCGTCAACGGCACCATCGCTGGTCCGGGGGAGTTCCCCTTCGTGGTCTCGCTGCGCCGCGCCAAAAGTGGACACCACTCGTGCGGAGCCACGCTGCTTAACCCGCTCTGGGTCCTCACTGCAGCCCACTGCGTGCGCAGCTCTTTGCCCGAGCAAGTGAACATACAGTACGGCAGTCAGACCCTGGCGCGCAACTCCAGCCAGCTGGCCCTCGTGGCCGCCATCTTCGTCCATCCAGGCTATGACCCGCAGGACAAGTATGTCCACGACATCGCCTTGCTGCAACTGGCACATCCCGTCACGCTGAGCAAGTTTGTCCAGCCGGTGCGTCTGCCGGAGCCTCGGCAAGAAACCCCTGGAAACGCGAGTGCCGTCCTTGCGGGCTGGGGATTGAATGCGGTAAGAATTCTTTCATCCAACCTTTGGTGAACCCATGAGTCATCATTCAAATCAATTGCAGACTGGCGGCGTGATCCAGCAGCATCTACAAAAGGTCCAGCTGCAGGTGTTTAGCGACAAGGAGTGCAGCGATCGCCATCAGACGCAGCTGCACGAAAGCCAGATCTGTGCTGGATTGCCTGAGGGCGGAAAGGGCCAATGCAGCGGCGACTCTGGTGGGCCGCTGATTGTCACTGGCTCCGACACCCAGGTGGGGATTGTTTCCTGGAGCATCAAGCCCTGCGCTCGGCCACCGTTTCCAGGCGTCTTTACCGAGGTCTCCGCCTACGTTGACTGGATCGTGGACACGGTGGGCAGCTCCTCCACGTCATCTTTGCTTTGGGTTGGTCAGCTTATCGTGGGACGCTCGCCACCAGATCTAAGCATCTGAAGGACTCCATTAGCCCCATTAAAAATACCTACTCACATACGCTAACGCTATCTAATTCAACAATTGGCCTAAGGGACGTAGAACAGGTAACAAATATGACAATACGGGGAACTATGTACAGGGGAGATCCGCCATATCCGCCGACTCCTCATGGCGCGTCTTCATGTAGGCCAGAAAGATGGTCCACATCAGGCTGCAAATGCTTACGAACACCACGCGGTTATGCTCCGGCACCAACGAGAAGTTTATGGTCTGCAGGAAAGGCCAGATGCATACGCCGACCTGGGTGGTGGTGGGTAGTAATGAGATGGCTATGAGCGGGTTGGGAGCAGCACGGGGCGGGATAAACGTTACCTTGTACGTGGGCGCAGCCTTCTCCTTCGTTTCGTCCACGGCCTGACTAAAGGTCTTAAGCTCCAGCAGGCTCATGCCCATGAAGAAGCTTACGCAGGCAAAGGGCCCGTAGGAAAGCTGCTCCGTGATGGCCTGCAAAGGGGCGTTTGAGGGTGAGCTCAGTCCGCTGAAGCTGAAGCAGCGTTGGGAACTAGAGATCTTACCTTGACGATGCCCGTGCGCAGATTGGTCTGCGGCCACATGGCACTGGTGAGCCGCACCCAGCCGTACAGGGTGGGCGCCACGTACAGGGCTCCAAACAAGCTGAAGCGGAGCGCCCTGGCCCAGTCGTAGTCCCCTGCGAGTCGTCAGTGGAGGAGGAGTGGTAATGCGTGCGGGCAGGAGTTAACCATGGATGCGATGAAGTTGAGGAGTTGGTACTTACGCAGCTTGCGTCCCTCCAGCGCCTGCTGGATCAGGCTGCCCGTGGGCCACATGACCGCGTACGTAAGCGCGCCCTTGGCCATGGGATGCAGCTTTCCCCCGCTAGCGACCCCGCGTCGCCACTGGCCCAGCGAGGTCTGGAGCAGCTTCACAGCCTGTGGCACCATCACGAGTGCTGCCCAAAATGGAGAACGTTTAAGGGGTCGAACTATTGCTTTGCCTAACCTAAACCAACAACATCAACGACGACGTCGGAGAGGCCTTTCATGCTACTCGAAGGTCATTGTCTGCGCGGGGCGGCGGGGGTCAGGAGCTGGCCATGGTCAGAATGGAGGGTACTTGCTGCGGTATACGGTGGGGCTATGGCTACGGGGTCTCGATGTCTCGAACGCTGCGCCGAAACTAGCCGTGCGATGAGTGCACTTTCTAAATTCGAACATGGCAATCGGGATGCACAATTATTAGGCTTCGGGCAGCAATTCTTCGCGCCGATCTTGACCCTCAGCCGAGCGAGCGGGATGGAGCAACATGTGCGGTCTTGGCTGCAGATCACTTGTTGGTGGGAGGAGAGCAGCATGTGCATGGTGCATTTTTGCCAGGTGCGGATCTAAGTTGGGTTTTAAGGGCCCTTAATTGATAATATTGTATTGTCCAGGGACCGCCAATAAGAGTTGTGGCTGATATATATTTGAAAGGCCCACTCCTATAGTTCGAGAATAGGAATATATTTTAATCTTGTCCACAAAGTACAAAACAATCAGCTTATTTGGCAAGCAAAAATTACCTCACTTTCGAAAAACTTCAAAGTGTATACAAATTAGCCTAATTGGTTTAAAAATAAATGCAACTTTCAGTATGTCGTAATAATACAAATTATAAAGCCCTGGAGGCGGTTTAAGAATTGTTAAATATTCCTTAACAGACAATAACTTATAAAAAAATGATCTTAAATGATGATGAAATCTAAGTATATTTTAGAATGTCTCACTTTTACCCGCCATTGAATCCGCTCCTGGCACTCCTCTCACGCAATGAGAACGCGAGTGGGATGGCGCGAGAGGAGGAAGCACTTTTGCAAGGACTTTATGTAATAGAGGGGAAGGAGAGCGGTTCCGCTCATTGAATGAAATGAATGGAAAATAACGGCACGTTTGGCTCTCCGCACTCTCCTTTCCCGCCCGTCACTACGCAAACAGATTACGTCGCTTGTAAACGAGAGCGTGACAGATCGTGTCGGCCAAAATTCAATTCGCCGCCTCGTCGCTTTTGTTGTTGTCCGGTGAGTAGTAATCACACAGTTACTTACGTTTACTTGGCAGATTTTTGTGGGGTGGGGAGGGGGCCTGGACCTAAGTTAGACTAACTTATTGGAATTCTAGTTTGTACTGTGGTTACGCACGGCGTCCGCATCTCGCGCCCTCCTCGGCTCGCTTGGCTTCCGTATCTCGTATCTGACTAGTCGCCAGTCCGACCGCCCCTAATGCCATAGCAATAGCAATGTTTTGCCAAAGTCAGCTGTTCGAGATTAGCGTGGCAAGCTTTCGCAAAGCTTTTTGGGGTTTTTGCTAGAGATTCTAGATCCCTCCCCTTGACTTGGGCGCAGGGGCGTATCCGGAGGGTTTGGCACAGAAAATTTATAAAAAAAATTACTTGTACAATATGTATTTTTATCAACAATTGCTAGTGTACTTTAAAACTAAAAAAACTGAAACGTCAAAAAACACTTACCTTTTATTTTATGTGAAACACCTATTTTTAAGAAAAAAAGATGTTATATGTTCTATTCAAATATTTTTGACATTTTTTCTGGAGAACGCCGCAAGCGTTAGGACTTTCCTATGGCCCAAAAAATACCACAGCCCAACTCAAAACAAAACGAAAACAAACACAAAATGCGAGGGAGCTGGCTTGGGGCTCCGGCACTGGTGCGGCTCCATGTCCACCTTCTCCTGATCCTGCTCCTCAGCCTGCTGGCCGGTACGGAGGCCGCCTTCCGGAACGGAACCGCAAGCAGGAGAAGTGCCGGTTTCCGGAGAAGCAGCGCCACCTGTGCGAAACAAATCCTGCCTGAAATCCTGCCACTGCCAGCGACTTGTCCGCCAGAAGTGCTCGTCCTAAGGGGCACCGTGTACATTCTCTACGACGTTAACATCTCCGAGGGCTTCAACCTGCGCCGGGACGTCTACATTCGGATGGCTGTGTTCGTGCGCCGTCTGCAGAAGAGGCAGCGGTTCCGCAATGTACGTCTGGTCCTGCCCCCGTGGCCACGCCTCTACCACTGGCACTCACAGGGCCTGCAGCAAGCTGGGCTGCCCTGGAGGCACTTCTTCGACCTGGCTAGCCTGCGCCGCTACGCGCCCGTGCTGGACTACGATGAGTTCTTGGCCGAGCAGCGGCTCTTCGGCAATCCGGGCGCTCCCCTAGTCCACGTGACGCACGCCTTCCGGCTGCAGCACTACGAGATCATGCTGGAGCAGGGCATCTTCCGGGACAAGTTCGAGCGCATCACGGACAAGCCATGCAGCGAGGGATCTCTGGCGGGTGGACCGCTGCTGCAACAGTCGGAGCTGCGCGTGGGTCGCTTCCACTGCGTCCGCTTCCAGGGCAGCGCCGGGTTGCTGGAACAGCTGCTCCGCGGGGCCATCGCCGAAGACACGGCAGGCGCGGATGATGCGGACGACATGCGTACCTACGCTCTGCTCAGCGCAGAGACCGTGCTCCACGACCACTGGGGCGACGAGCACTTTTGGCGAGCCCGACGCTCCATGCGCTTCGCCCGGCACCTTGACCGGGTGGCCGACGACTTTCGACAGCAGGCACTGGCTACCACAGCTGCGTCAGCCGGGGTTCAGCGCCCTGCCATGTGGGAACTTGAGCGACCAAAGCGCAACGCGCGAGGCGGAGATTTCCTCTGCGCCCACCTCAGGCGGGGCGACTTTGTGCGCTCGAGAGAGGCGACCACGCCCAGCCTTAAGGCGGCCGCCCAGCAGGTGAAGCAGTTGCTGAGAGCCTACAATATGACCACAGTGTTCGTGGCCAGCGACGCTACGCCCTACGAGCTGATGGAGCTGAAGGAGCTCTTCTACCGCTTCCGTTTCGTTCATTTTGCGCCGGAATCGAACGCCCAGCGGCGGGAGCTGAAGGATGGGGGCGTGGCGGTGGTTGACCAGCTGGTCTGCGCCTACGCCCGCTACTTCGTGGGCACCTACGAGAGCACCTTTACGTACCGCATCTACGAGGAGCGCGAGATCCTGGGCTTCAGCCAGGCCAGCACCTTCAACACGTTCTGCAAGGCCCTGGGCGGAAGCTGTTCCCGGAACGCTGTCTGGCCCATAGTGTGGAATGGCGACTTTGATGGGGAAAGCGATGAGGACACCGATTCCGATCCGTACTGAATAACCACTGTGTTCCCGGCGTGCTGCCTTCTGCCGGAAGTTTCCCACCGGAAGACCACTCGAATCCTAGTTGTAAGTGCAAAGTGTGTGAAAGCAAAAGAGATTCCAAACAATCTGCGATTGTGTACCAAAAAATAAACAATAGCCAATATTCTATACTCTTCATCGTTTTACCAAGAAATACTTCGTATTTTTTTAAATTTGTAGTTTCCCGACATTCTAGGAACGATACATATCGATAACAGCATAAAATACTGCGTATTATTGCGAGCTATCGATACCTATTCGATTTCAACAATCGAATCGAAAGCCTTCACTTCGAAAACACGTGTGATATTTTGTAAACATTTAACACTTAAAATATAAATAGTTACTTGTCTCGTACACCTGTGAATTCAGTAATTGCGCCATGGGCAAGAAGAACAATGGCGGCGCGTCCAACCTGGGCCGTCAGTTGATCAAGGATCGCTTCGGTCACACAGCCCGCCGCAAGGTGGACAACGACACAATGGTAAGATCGCCAGCAGAGAGTACAACAGCGTAGACTACATTGTATTACCAACTCTCCTCCAGCTACACACCACCGAGCTGCAGGATGGCTACGACTGGGGGCGCCTCAACCTGTCCTCGGTTACCGAGGAGTCTTCGTTCCAGGCGTTCCTGCGCACTGCCGAGCTGGCTGGCACCGAGTTCCAGGCCGAGAAGCTCAATATCACGTTCGTGAACCCCAAGCAGCGCGTGGGACTGCTCAGCAAGACGCAGGAGCAGCGAATGCACCAGAAGCACGACGAGCACCGCGATCAGCTGAAGATCCCGCGGCGTCCCAAGTGGAGCAAGGATACAAGCGCCGAGGAGCTGGAACGGGCCGAAAACGAGGCCTTCCTTGACTGGCGTCGCGATTTGGCGCTGCTGCAGGAGGACGAAGAGATCCTGATGACGCCCTACGAGAAGAATCTCGAGTTCTGGCGCCAGTTGTGGCGCGTGGTGGAGCGCTCCGACGTGGTTGTCCAGATCGTGGACGCCCGCAATCCGCTGTTGTTTCGCAGCGTCGACCTGGAGCGCTACGTAAAGGAGGTGGACCCGACAAAGATGAACATGATCCTTGTGAACAAGTCAGATCTGCTCACTGCGGAGCAGCGTCGCCACTGGGCGGAATACTTCGACAGCGAGGGCATTCGCACGGCCTTCTACTCAGCCACCCTGGTGGAGGAGGAGCTGAAGCGGGAGGCGGAGGCCGCGCGCCAGGAATCCTTTCCCGAGGTACAGCAGCTGCGCCAGGCAGCCGAGGAGATCCACCAGTCGCTGGACAAGGTGGAAAACACACTGAGCGCCATCGAGCAGAAGCTTAAGGTGGACCAAGAGAAGGAAACCGAACAGCTGCCGCAACTGCCTGGCGATAAAAACAGTCCCCGTTTGCTCTCGCGCCTGGAGCTCATTGAGTTTCTGCGCCACATTTACACCGGTCCGCGGCACACGGAGCAGCACGTGACCATCGGAATGGTCGGCTACCCCAATGTGGGCAAGAGCAGCACAATTAACTCGCTGATGACAGTAAAGAAGGTGTCCGTGTCGGCCACGCCCGGCAAAACTAAACGCTTTCAGACGCTTTTCTTAGACAAGGACATTTTGCTCTGCGACTGCCCCGGTCTGGTGATGCCCAGCTTCGTTCTGACCAAGGCGGACATGTTGCTCAACGGCATCCTACCCATCGACCAAATGCGCGACCACGTGCCCGCTGTCAACCTGCTGTGCGAGCGCATTCCCCGCCACGTCCTTGAGGACAAATACGGTATTGTGATAGCCAAGCCGCTGGAAGGCGAGGACATGGAGCGGCCGCCACACTCTGAGGAGCTGCTGCTGGCCTATGGATGTGAGTACATAGTCCTCCTTTTTTTGTTATTTAATATTTCATCACTCGCCCTTTCTCTTTCTTTTCGGTATGTCTCAGACAATCGTGGGTTTATGACCTCCAACGGACAGCCGGATCAGGCGCGCTCTGCCAGATATGTGCTTAAGGACTACGTCAATGGCAGACTGCTTTACGCCATGGGTCCGCCCTCGGTGACCCAGGCGGAATACCACACTTTCCCCGAACGCCAACGCAAGGTCGTCGAGGAATCGCAGCTTCCCAGCAAGCAGCAACGAGCTATGCGGGTAAGAATTGTTATCTGAACTAGCCCCAATCCCGCTTATTGACCTTGGTTGTCCCGCAGATCGACAAAAGCACGTCCAAGGAGCTAGACAATCAGTTCTTCTCCGCCAAGCCCACCCATGTCCACGTCAAGGGACGCGCCAACTTCCCGAATGTGCGCCTAGCCAACGACGGCTCCCTGGTGGCCGGCACAGATCCGGCAGCCAAGCCCTGGCGACACGTGAAGAAGGAGAGGCGCGAGAAGCTGCGCAAGAAGTTCTCACATCTGGACGAGCACTGAGTGTAGTCCATTGGTTATTTATTCCGGAGGGCGTGTCTGAGAGGCACTTGTATATTATTAACATAGTTCTTACGTAGCTAATAAAGTTCCCTGAACCTGATGAACTCTCGCAGAGCTACATTGTTAAGCTGGAAGGTTTAAGTGGCCTGGCTAGCCAGCAGAGGAGGTAAAGATAGCATATACTCAGCATGTACACTAATGAAATCTCCCAGCAGCAAGTGCGTTGATTAGCGCACTGAATTGGCACAAAAGATGCGTGAGATGAAGGCGTAGCTGCACTTTGACCACATGATAAGCGCAGATGTTGACGCCCGTCCTGTCTTTCGGCAATCTGATGCTGTCAGTCTCGATTGCGAAGCAGCCACGATGGCCACGCACGAAAGGAGCTGCAAGCACTTCAGGGAGCTGGTCGTTAAGGAGCGCCCTGGGTTGCTCCACATCCACTTCCAGCGGCAATGGAATCGCCGCACCATCTACGAACTGATGCGCGCGCTGGATCTGGCCACTGCGGATCCCGGTGTTCAGCTGGTGGTGCTGTCGGGGGAGTTCTCTGCAGGATGCGGGGGCGAAAAGGAACCGCTGGCCCTGAGACAGGGTCAGGAGAAGAGAATGCGGCAGTTGGCGAGTCAGCTGAAAGCGGTCAGTAGCGACGATGCCGAGGAACAGTACATCCCCGAGAAGGCGGCCAACTTTGTGATGCGCTCGATGGCCAAAAAGCTACTTGGGCATCGTAAGCTCCTGGTGGCCTTCGTCGAGGCCCAGTGTGTGGGTCTGGGCCTCAGCGTGAGCAGCCTGTGCGACCTGGTCTTCGCCACGCCGTCCGCCAGCTTTGAGCCCGCCTTTTCACACCTGGACCCCTGCACCCAGGTGGGCCCCGCGTGGACTGTGTCCCACGTCAACTGGCTGCTGCGCCTGGGCGATCGGGCGGATGCCAGCTCTGCCCACCACAGCGGCCTGGTGACCAGCGTGGTGAGCGATGCGCAGGGGTTCTGGCATCGCATGGCTCAGTACTCCCTCCTGCCCACCGCTTCCTTGCTGGCAACAAAGAGTCTCCTGCTTCGCCCTTGGCGGGAATCCTTGTTGAACGAGCTGCGCGCGGAAGGCACTCCGATGGCTGCGCAGCGCCGACGCCTGGCTAAATACAAGCTGTAGGAAGGCATTTGCTGGGGATATGATTAATTAGCTGTTGTAAAATAAAGACAAGGACATGAGTGAATATAGGTACGTATTTGTGTATAGAAGGTGCTTTCCTTAAGGAGGTTTATGTATTTTGAACCAATTTTTGAGGGCCAGTACTATCCTTTGAAAGTAGGGCTTGTAGGTCAAGATCAAGTTGGCTGTGCTCAAAGCTGTCGCCCAGGGTGCTCCGTACGTTTCCCAAGCCTGCCAGTAGCACCATGGAGCTCGGAGATTGCTATTCCATCAGGTGTCCCGCTTCCGATAAAACGCGCGGCTTGTACGAAAGCCCGACTGCGTCCAAGAAGATGGGCCATAAGGGATCGGAAAAACCGAAAACTTGGAAGGTTAGGTCTCGGTTCCACAGGGCCAAGAAGCCCAAGACGGCCAGGAGCAGCTGGGCCAAGACCAAGGGTGAAAACACGGAGGAAGAGCCACCAACCCGCTGGAAGATCATCTCCCCCAACCAGTCCGAGGATGACGCTTGGCCGAGGGACTTTTGCAGGCAGCAGGAGAATGAGCTCCGGTGGAAGATGTTCACGGACGCGGAGTACATCGACTGGAAGGCCTTCAAGGACAATGACTGCCAGGTGCCGCTCCGCTCGGTGTTCTCCTATCTGAAGGTCCAGCTCCATCCCGTGGCAATTGGCAATGCGCCGCGCAAGAAGGCGGTGCCGTCTGTGCTGGCCGATATGGTGAAGGGCAACCACGGCGCCTACGTCCGCATCAAGATCGGACAGCAGCGGTTCCAGTGCATCCCCAGCCTGCTGAAGTGCTACTCCGTGTGGTTCGCCAACCGCGACTGGCGGATGACCCGCTTCAAGTTCCTTGAGCGGGAGGTGCCTGCCCGCGGCTTTGCGGCGCTCTACGATTGGATGCGTACCGAGCAGATGCCGGCGTTCAACGTGGCGGTGGCCACCCTCCAGGCGGCGCGCCGCCTGCGTGTCCCGCTGCTCGAGAAGGACTGCTGGCAGCTGCTGTCCACCGACGAGGTGCGCGAGAAGAGGGCCTTCCTGGTCTTTCTGGAGGCCAAGGAGCTGCCGGCGCTGGGCGAGGTCTGCGAGGCGATGCTCGGTCGGCTGCGCAACTACTTCCTGGCGCTGGTGGGCAGCCCCGAGTATCTGGACCTGGAGGTCAATGTTCTGGAGGTATTACTGCGCCAGGACGCCATTGGCGTCAACTCAGAGATGGAGGTGTTCTTTGCCGTGCTCCGCTGGCTGGGACATCCGGTGGAGCCGACGCGCCTGCCGTACATGCGCCGCCTGATGAACTGTGTCCGCTTCAACCACATGCCCATGACCTTCTTGTTCAGCCTACGCGAGTCCATCAACCGGCCGGACAAGGATGAGCTCTTCCGGCCGGATCCCGTGCTGCTGGCCTTCAACCGGGACCCGGAGACAATGGCTTCGCTGGAGCAGGCCATGTCCTTCATCGGGGTGCGCTGCCAGTACGACGACACCGAGGAGTTCCTCGCCGTCTGCGAGGACCACAGCATTGGCGTGGTCTTCCCGCGCCAGTGGGTCTACCACCCCAACTGTCCGTACCACCTCAGTCGTCTGAGCTTCCCGTACCAACACCGCTTCACTGTCACCGAGTTCACCGAGTACGTCACCAGCATCCAGGAGACTTGGGCCGGCGAGGGGCCGGCGGACCACGGAAAGACCCTGGTCCTCGACATGGTTAAGGATCCGCTGCTGTGCAGGCAAAACGGCTGGGATGGGTAGATGTGAGAGCTATGTATACATAGGGGTTCCAAAAAGCCTGCATGCGAACAACATTTTAGTTGGTTCCTTATTTCCCGCTCGTGTCCTACCTGTTCGAGCACCCACCTAAATTCATGTTGAAATCATATTTGTTAAAAGAAATTAAGGTTAACATAACTTGCTGTTAAATTCAGGCTTATTGTATCTACCTTTTTTCGCTTTGTGCCAAGTTGAGTTGAACGCGAGAGTTCTTTTTTCGATTTAAAAATCTTTTAGGAATTCAAATTTCGAAATATTTGTACTTTCTACAATTAGCCGAACAATGAGAGCGATCAATTTTCTAGCTTGTAAGCTACACCATTTTTGACCGAGCTACCCCAAAAAAGGTCAAACAGACAAATCGGGTTTTCGCCAAAAAACTATGGTCCTAATTTTCGGCCCAAAAGAAATTTGAGTCAAATTTTCGCAAAAAAAAAGACGGTACCTTGTAAACAAAATATAAAATTTCTAAAAAATTTTGTTACTGGAGTCAAAGCATTGTGTTTTTTGACCGAGCTGCACCAAAAAAGGTTCCGATAGCTTCCGACTGGAATTCAAAGTCCGATATAATATGACGGTTCAAATAACGGAACACCATTTCAAACGATCATCGTGATGGGCAGCACTGTTCCCGATAGCTTCCAACTGGAACGCACAGCTGATTGCCGGCGCGTGTTGTTTTTTTTATTGCATTGCGTGCCGACTAAACTAATTTAAAATAAGTCTCGTAATCTCGGAAAACTGAATGAACTAAGCCGAGATGCAGCGAGCAAGACTGTTGCAGAGTGTGTGGCGGTCAGTGAGCCAGCTGCCAGGACGCCGGGCATCCTCCGCCAGCCTGAGGTTGCGTTATGCAATGACGCCGATGACTTGGATGCCGCCAGCAGCTCCTTCACTGCAGCGCCGGTTCCTGGGCACCAGTGGCGTCCTCGGTGCGGGCGACAGGAAGAGCCGGCGCTCCGCCTCCTCCGAAAAGCCGGAATTCAGCGTTGAGGATGTGTGGTCGCAGCTGGAGGCGTACTACCAACAGCACAGCCTGCTTAACTACGAGCACAGCCAGCGCGTGCTGGAGCACTTGCAGCGCACGCCGACGCCCGAAGGAGTGAGCGTGGAGCAAGTGCACTTCCTCCTGGGCTCGTGCGTGCCCGAGTTGCTACCCGCCCAGAGCGCCCAGGATCGACTGAAGCTCTTCCAGGGCCTTTGGGCTCAACTCCTCAAACTGGGCCAGCCCACGTTGGTTCACTACCACACCAGGCTACAGGTGCTGCGCCAGAACCGCCTGCCCCTGCCCGATCATCGCTCCCTGCTGGCCGAGATTGCCGTGTACCACGGAGCCGCCGACGCAGCCCTGTACAGTGCTCTACTGGACGTGGCCTGTTCCGCGGGGAACATGCGCATGGCAACCGAGTTGCTGGCCGAGATGCGCGAGCGCAGCTTTGCCCTAACGGAGCACAACTTCCACGCCCTGCTTTTGGGCCACGCCCGCAACGGAGACCTCCCCGGCGCAGAGTCGGTCCTGGCCAGTATGCGGGCTGCTGGAATACAGTCCGGCAGCAGCACCCAGGCGCTCTGGTTCGAGGCCCTCGTGGAGAACGGCCAAGTGGGCCAGGCCAAGGAGCTGCTGCAAACGGAGGCGGGATTCACCGCTCCTCAGCTGCTCCAGATGCTGCGTGGAGTGCTAGCCAGTAAGAATGTGGACACAGAGTTGGCCCAGCAGTTAGTCAAGGAACTGCCGCGGGAATTCCTTACCGGACTCGACCTGCCGCCCGCTATCAGGAGTCTGTGCATCCAGCTGGTGCACCAGCGACGCACCCAAGTGGCCATCCAGCTCGTGGCTGCGTTGCCTGCTCCGAAGTTTGGGGGACAGAACCAAAACGTCGATGAGTACGGCGCACTGCTGCTGCAGGAGTTCTTCCGCGCCCACGTCCCACTGGAGCAAACACTGCAGTTCGCCAGTGAACTGGTCCAGCGAAACCAGAATGCCCGCGCGCTTCATTTGGTGGCTGAGTTGGCCCTGCGCCGGCTGCCCTCATCTGGGCTCCAGTGCCTGGAGGTGCTGTCCGAAGCTGGCGAGCAGCTACGCCCGCATTACTTCTGGCCCCTGATCCTACACCACCACCGGCGGGATGGCGAGAGTGGCATGCTGCGCCTGGTGGCCGAAATGCAGCGCCTGCGCGTCGAGTGCGACGAGGAGACCTTGCGCCAGTACCTGCTTCCCCACCTCAAACAAACGCTGACGCAGCCCTTGGAGGCCGTAAAATCACTTGAATCGGTGGGTGTGAAGCCTTCGCTGACCGTGGGACCTGTCGTTAGCCACCTGCTGCAGCAACAGCAGATGGCCGAGGTGCTGGAACTGCTGAAGCTGTATCCAACGCGCATAGACCTCTCCACGCTGATTCAACCGCTGTCATCGCTGGCAGTGAATGCCCGTGCCACCAAGCGCTTCGACCTTTTTGCGCAGGTTGTCCAGGCGCTGCAACAGAAGGCACTACAGCGGAGCGAGGACTTCGTGGGTGCCTTGCTGCTGCAAATGACTGGACCGCAGACGCGCTTGCGCCAGGACCCCTCCGCCCTGCGGCGTTTCCTGCACGAACTTAGACGCGTAGAGCTGCAGCTCTCGCCTACGGCCGCCGAAGTCCTACTCTCTTTAGCCCGGCAGGTCACCGAGGATAACGAGCTGATCCAGGACCTCGGCAAAACCCTGCAGAAGATGCGAAACTCCCAGGTCACCCTGCCGACGGATGCTGCCTCGCTCAACGGTGGCTTCATCAAGCATCCGCGCGACATGAGCATAGACGAACTGGAGTGTCATCTGGTAGAGCTGGAGTCCAAGCAGCTGAATCCACGCGGCGTGCTGCGCCGTCTGCTGCAGCTCTCGGTGCGCAGTGGTCGCTTGGAGCGGGCCCAGCAGCTACTGGCCAAGTGCCAGGCTCTGAAGGTCCAGACGAGCGCGGGGATGATGGCCTCCATCCTGGACCTGCACATTAAGTTGCGCGACTTGCCGCGCGCCCAGGCCAGCCTTGAGCGCCTGAACAGCACCTATCCAGGTAGAAGCTAACGCCAAGATCCCCACAGATTGCAGTCTATATCCAAGACCCTCCTCTTTCAGCCTTTCAGATTGACGAGCACAAGGTGATCGACTACGCCGCCCTCTTGGTGCACGGTCAGCAGCTGGAGGCTGCCAAGCAGATGCTGCAGCGACGCGCGGAGCAGCACAAGGTCGTCGGTGGCGACTATGTAATCAAGAACGTCTGGCAGCTGCTGACCAACGTGGCCCAGCTGGCCGCCTCACAGAGCCCGGGAGGGGAGGGCGCTAAACAAACGAATCTGACCCGCGAGACTCTGGACTTCCTCCGAGGTCTCGGCTACTGCCAGTCGCACAATGCCCTACTGGGGCCGGTGGTGCGGGAGTGGCTGCTGAAGGGCGACCTGGACGCGGCGGTAACCGAATTCCAGCGGTTGGCCAACACTCACAAGCACACTCCCCTGCAGTTCGAGCTGCTGTCGCTGCTGGTGCGCCTGGGCAACGGGGATGAGCAGGAGCTGGCCCGTTTCCCCGGAACCACGGCCGAGTCCGCACAGCAACACTTGGCTGCGGTAACGGCGACTGTGAGCCGCGTCCACGGGGCGGCCAACATGAACAGCGCCCTGCTGCTCGCACTGGCCGAGTCCGGGAAGGAGACGCAGCTGCGCCGCCTGATCATCAACCCGGAGTTCCGCATCAACCACGAGCTGCTGGTGAAGAACTGCGAGCACTTGGGCCAGGAGGGCGCTGTGCGGACGCTCCTTCGGCTGGCGCGCGGAGTGAGGGGCGTGCAGCGGACCATCGACGAGCAGAAGATTTACGACCTGCTGCTGGCCCAGTTCTGCCGCAGCAACGACTACGAGGCGGCGCTGGATCTCTTCGAGCGTCTGGAGGCCGACGACGAGCTGAAGGTGTCGCAAGAGTTCCTGCGCAACCTGGTGCAGCTCTTGCAGGTGAACAGTGTTGAGATTCCCAGCGGCATCGCCCTGCGCGCCCAGATTAGGTAGCCGGACGATGGGATCTCCACCATAGTGCTTAGTTAGTGACTTGTTTTGTAAATAAATTGACCCAAAAAGTTGGAGATGCTATCATCTGGGGATTAATTGGCTCCATATTGACTTAATTTGCTGTTACAGACTGCTTAAATTTGCATGGTCGAATTCAATTGCTTGCAGTCAAACAATAATTTTGAGTAAAGGTTTTTTAAAATGTTTTTTAAAAATATAACAAATCGATCATTTGAAAACTGGGTTTTCGCGCCAAAAGCAGGTCTGGCAGCCCCAAGCACCGCCATCTTGTTTTCGCCATTTTGTTTGTTGTGCTTCGCAAGCGCAACTTCTGCAAATTGGGATTTTCCGGTGAAGAGGCCCAATATCTTTATCGCAGCACCCAGTACTGAGTACTCCTAGGTTATCAACTTGTTGAGGAGCCATGGCCAACATGCAGCTCGTTCCCCGCTGGTGGAGAAGTGCAGCCAGGGGTTCGAGATTGGTGCTCTGCCTCATGAAGATCTGCAAGGAGGATGGACCTTAGCTCCCATATACCGGACTTTATGGACCTGGGAGTGCTTCATTCTACCGGAGGATGCGCTTGGGCAGCGTGAACCACCTAAACCGCAGAAACATATCCAGAAAGAGGAAATGGAAGTCGGGGCAGGCCTTGCATTTGGGCACTGCTTCTCACCCAACGTCAGACACGGACTGTCATCCGGGATCAGAGCACAATCAGAAAGTTTTAGCATACGTAGCATACACTAGTTTTCTAGCAGCTGCTTCGAAAGTCATTACCCATCTAAATTTTAGTATCCATTTTACAAGCATTTAATCTGCGCATGTTGCGAGCCTTTCTGCGTCCAAGCATGAAGCGAATGTCCCGCCGGCCCGTCTCCGACGAGCAGAAGGCCCAGGCGCAGGCCCAGATGCGCACCCGCAACCGCAGCCAGAACCAGAACCAACATCAAAATCATGTTGAAGAACTGGAGTCGGTAGAGGTCTTCATGTCGGTGGCTACCGTCTCGAACCTGACTCAAGCTCAAGTTCAGTCGCGTCCAACTGTGCAACCAGAGCCACAGCCTCTTCCTCTACCACAGCCCCAGTCTATGCCTGAGCCACTGGAGCAACCGGAACAACAGGAGGAACTGGAACCGGAGGTGAGAGAAGAACAGCAGGACAAGGAGTCGCAGTCGCAGTCCCAGTCCGAGCCGGAGGCAGAAGTCCTCGAGAGCGGCGCCCAGGGCGACAACGAACAGTCGGACAACGAGGTGGGTCCCGCATCAGCCCCAGCCTCTTCGACTAGCGAGGGCCAGGCCGACGCCGGCGATCCTGCCCAGATGAAGGCGCTGGCCGGGCGACAGCAGATCGTGCGGCTGCTAACCCGTCTCGGCGACGGCGCTGGCGCCGAGGGCGATGGCGAGGCCAACCAGATCGTGATGGAGCTGCTCGGCGGCAGCGACGGTCCCACATCCCTGCCGTCGCCGTCGGCCATTGAGCGCGTCTCCGAGCAGCTGCTCCGCGTGCTGCGCGAGCGCACGTTGACGGAGGCGGGCATATCCACCGGTAACGAACGGTACCGCTGCTTTAAGTGCGTTCTGCAGAACTACGCCAAGATCTATGCGGCTCGCCACTTCATGGAGCAACTGCCGCAGCTGGAGCAGCTTGGGCCGGACGTGGACGCGAACGAGGAGCGGGAGCTATTCGCCCGTGTCGTGGCGGAGGAGGTGCTGCAGATACCGGTGCTGCTGCGCCAGCTGTGGTCGTCCCTGGAGAAAATGGAGTTCTTCAACGAGGATACCGCCTTCAAGGCGTATCTGGAGGCCCGTCGCCACCCGCAAGCGCGCATCTTGTGCGAGCTGATGCTGACCCGCATCTCGCGCGTCTTCCTCTGCATTGTCAGCTCCACCTTCTTTCTGGACTTTACCGAGCACGAACTGACCCACATCCTGCGCAACTGCTACCTCAGCGTCAACTCGGAGATCGAGGTGAGATCGTCGAAGATGATTCTAACTTTGAACTCCACCTAATAATCATCCTGCTCCTGCAGATATTCCTTTCGGTGGTCCTTTGGCTGGAGCACAACTGGTTTGAGAGGGGTGAGTGCGCTGAGCGCATCCTGACCGAGGTCCGCTTCGCTCTGATGCCCACTTGGTACCTGTGCACCCTGGACAGGGCCAACCGCTGCCGCCACTTCTCCCGTGTGATCCAGAACCCCGGAGTGCAGCGCATGATTGCTCAAGGCCTAGAGTAGGTTCCCTCTTAGGATGTTCGCCAATCATCTAACTGAAATATTTTCCCCAGGGATGCTGTGACACTCCAGACCAAGCCGCGCCTCAGTGGTGCCGCGGGGGGCCCTACCACCACCGCTGGCGTTCACCCAATGCTACAGCAGTCCCAGAATCTGGAGGAGAACCACCTGGCGCGCGACTGGATCGCGGATACCGAGTGCCGTCACCATCACAAGCGCCACTGCGAGCGCTTTGTTTACCCCACCTACGATGTGTTCAAGGAGTACCTGGCCAGGATCATCTGCTGCGCGCCCAACTACTGGCGCACCTTCCGACCCGCCCAGGAGGTGTACCGCAGCGATTTCCGCTGCTGCTCGCCGCCCCACTTCAACTAGCTGCTGTTCCTCATCCTCACCTTGTCGTCAACCACCCACCCTGCTTGTCCCATCTGCATTAGGCTCTGTGGTTCACATTTTACGTGCGAGGATGTTGCCTTCGGGCATCCGTGATCCTGTTTGTCCCCATTCACGGCCACTGTGTCCACTGTCCTTTTAGCCACTTCCACTACACTGCTCACCGGTCGGCCAAGGGCGTTGGCCCACCCATAAGGGTGCCCGCGGAGGAGGTCCCTGAACCCGAACTTTACAGTGAGACCATCGAGCCAGGACAAAATAATTCGATCTGTTCTGGCGACTCCCTGGGAACGCGCCCAGGCATCGCCCAGCCCATTGGCCAAGTCAATCAACTCCCTTTCAATTAACGCATTTTTTTGGAATTATTTTCAATATTTTTCAATAGAAAATATAAATTTGTTAAGTCAATGAAACCCGGCGATCAGATATAATAAGTTTAATCAAAGCCCTCTTGGAGATGTGCTCGTGATTGCTTCCTGTTGAGGTCAAAGTGAAATACATCGGATTAAACTGATATTTCGTGAAGCGATCGTGGTTGCCCATCTCTAGTTTGTGCTCAAGTAACTGTTCTTTCCCATGGATATCACTCTCTTTTGGTCAGAGCGGGAAGGGGAAATATGGAAACGGCGGCAATTTTGAGAGTCACTGTTCTTTAAACAAAATCATAGCTACCAGCTGTCACTTGCTAAGTTTTCTGTTCGCCTGGTGTCTGAGAAAAATAAATCCAGCAATTCGATTGAAAATATGTTGCGAAGCCGTTCAGTTTGTTCAAGTAAATTTCAAATTTCTTAATTTTGGACACCAGGCGAACATAAGCTGGTAGCAGGTGTCGAAACATCAGCTGATTAGTTTATTGTAGGCTACTTGGAGATGCTCTCGTGACCTCTTCCCTTTGTCACGGCCTACGCAAATACATGGGACTTAACTGTAATCTCGTGCTTATTGTGACAAGATCGTGACATAGTCGTGACGAACTCGTGAAACCACCATAGTTGAGCATCTCTAGTCTGCAATTTGCTCTCAACCAACGGTTCTTTCCAGTAGAGATTGCTCTCTATTGGTCATTTAGGGGAGGGGAAATAGCAAAGGGCAGCCATATTGAGAAGTAACTGTTCTTTAAGTTATTTTGTGGCTACCAGCTGCCACCTGCTATGTTTTCTGTTCGCCTGGTGTCTGGGAAAAATAAAAACAGCATTTCTACTGAAAATATGTGGCGAGGCCGTTCAGTTTGTTCAAGTAAATTTCAAATTTCTTAATTTTGGACACCAGGCGAACATAAGCTGGTAGCAGGTGTCGAAACATCAGCTGATTAGTTTATTGTAGGCTACTTGGAGATGCTCTCGTGACCTCTTCCCTTTGTCACGACCTACGCAAATGCATAGAATTTAATTATCATCCCGAGCTTATTGTGACAAGATCGTGACATGCTCGTGACGAACTCGTGAAACCACCATAGTTGAGCATCTCTAGTCTGGGATTTGTTCTTAACTAACGGATCTTTCCAATGGAAATCCATTGCTATTGGTCATTTAGAAGAGGAGAAAGAGCAAAGGACAGCCATATTGAAAAGTAACTGTTTCTTAATTCAGCCTTTGGCTACCAGCTGGCACTTGCTATGTTTTCTGTTCGCCTGGTGTCTGGGAAAAATAAAAACAGCATTTCTACTGAAAATATGTGGCGAGGCCGTTCAGTTTGTTCAAGTAAATTTCAAATTTCTTAATTTTGGACACCAGGCGAACATAAGCTGGTAGCAGGTGTCGAAACATCAGCTGATTAGTTTATTGTAAGCTAATTGGAGATGCTCTCGTGACCTCTTCCCTTTGTCACGGCCTACGCAAATACATGGGACTTAACTTTAATCTCGTGCTTATTGTGACAAGATCGTGACATAGTCGTGACGAACTCGTGAAACCACCATAGTTGAGCATCTCTAGTCTGCAATTTGCTCTCAACCAACGGTTCTTTCCAGTAGAGATTGCTCTCTATTGGTCATTTAGGGGAGGGGAAATAGCAAAGGGCAGCCATATTGAGAAGTAACTGTTCTTTAAGTTATTTTGTGGCTACCAGCTGCCACCTGCTATGTTTTCTGTTCGCCTGGTGTCTGGGAAAAATAAAAACAGCATTTCTACTGAAAATATGTGGCGAGGCCGTTCAGTTTGTTCAAGTAAATTTCAAATTTCTTAATTTTGGACACCAGGCGAACATAAGCTGGTAGCAGGTGTCGAAACATCAGCTGATTAGTTTATTGTAAGCTAATTGGAGATGCTCTCGTGACCTCTTCCCTTTGTCACGGCCTACGCAAATACATGGGACTTAACTTTAATCTCGTGCTTATTGTGACAAGATCGTGACATAGTCGTGACGAACTCGTGAAACCACCATAGTTGAGCATCTCTAGTCTGCAATTTGCTCTCAACCAACGGTTCTTTCCAGTAGAGATTGCTCTCTATTGGTCATTTAGGGGAGGGGAAATAGCAAAGGGCAGCCATATTGAGAAGTAACTGTTCTTTAAGTTATTTTGTGGCTACCAGCTGCCACCTGCTATGTTTTCTGTTCGCCTGGTGTCTGGGAGAAATAAATCCAGCATTTTCTACCGAAAATATGTTGCGACGCCCTTCAATTTGATGAAGTAAACTTCCTAATTCATAGTTTCAGACACCAGGCGAACATAAACGATTAGCAGGTGTATAGCCGATCAGCTGATTAGTTTTATCCAAGCTAATTAGAGATGCCCCCGTGATTTCTTCCCTCTGTCACGACCTATGCAAATGCATAGGATTTAATTATCATCCCGACCTTATTATGACAAGATCGTGACATGCTCGTGACGAACTCGTGAAACCACCATAGTTGAGCATCTCTAGTCTGGGATTTGTTCTTAACTAACGGATCTTTCCAATGGAAATCCATTGCTATTGGTCATGGGGAAATTGGTAAATACGGAGAAGTAACTGTTCTTTAAGTTATTTTGTGGCTACCAGCTGCCACCTGCTACGTTTTCTGTTTGCCTGGTATCAAAAATCAGTAAACCTACTATGAAATGAACTGGTTCTTTTGGTTCTTGAGCGATTTGACCACAGATGTGGTTAGTTTTGGTTTCCTTGTAAGCTATTGCCTACATTTCAGGGCTGCTGCCTTTGTGGTACAAACAAAAAACGCAGTTTTTCAAACACATCCATTTAATCCACGTTTTAAAATAATATGATACAGTTATTAAAATATTATTTTGTCAAAATAAAAGGGATTTTGTGTGTTTTTTGGGTCTCTCCTGCATAGCACTACCCTCCGCTCGATCCACCGCCCATGGAGGTCTCGCTCATGTGGAACTGGATCAGGATAATCAGGTATGTGGTGGTGGCACCCACGATCTGGAATGCGCAGAGGTAAAGGGCGCCTCAACAATGCGTTATCCCCACAGCATCCACTCACCGTGTAGAGAAGGGTGCAGTCCACATTGAAGAAACCTGCAGCGCTGAAGTGGAGCCTCTGGTGGAGCAGCTGCAGCGAGAACTGGGTGATCTGGGGGAGGACGGGCATTAGAACGGGGATGTACACAGGAGGGAAGGGTGTACCCACCAGCGCATTGTGGGACTCGTTCCTCAGATCCACGCTCACCTGGTGCAGGCAGAGGGCCAGGCGAGTGGCCTGGAAAGCAAACAAGAAGGCGGTTAGAGAAGATCTGTCCCAGGACCTCTAGGATCCACTGGTCCACTCACACACTGGGCAGTTCGGTCGCAGAGCAGCGAAAGGACGAGCACGTTGCCCAGGTGGGGGGCAGACCACACGGCGCTGGCCACGATCTGCAGGATGTCGAAGGGCGAGGCCGCCGACTGGCGGAAGTTGAGGAACATCCAGTAGCAGTTCGAGGTGATGGCCAGGAAGTCGTTGCCCACCTGCATCAGCATGGAGAGTCCGTAGCAGCGGTTCAGCAGGGCCACCAGGGCCCACACCCGCTGGTAAACGAGTCTCACGGCAAGCAGCCGCTCCATGGCCGCCTGCTCGACATCGGCCCGCTCCTCTAGCCCATCGTCCCCCGCCTGGCTCTTCTGCTGCAGCTGGAGCTGCTGCAGGGCCTCCAGGAGCACGTCCAGGCGCTGGCGCACGATCTGGGTGGCGGTGAAGATCTGAAAGTAGCGCAGACCGCAAACGAGCAGGGGCAGTAGGTAGCAGATCCAGTACACTGGAAAGCGGTGGCTCTGGTCGAGAAGCTTGGCGCCCAGCATGAGCGTCTGGCTGACCGCATAGCCCCACATCATCCACACAGCCCGGCGCATCGTCTGCCGGCGCATATGGAGACGAACGCCGTTCACGTCCACCCGCAAGGCCTTGGACAGCTGGTGGTCGATCTCGCCTAGCTCCACGAAGAACTCCCGCTGCGCCTGCCGCTGCCACAGAGCCTCCAGCAGGGCGGCCAGGTGGGCCACCCGCAGGCCCACCAGCTGGATGAAGTCCACCGTGTGGCCAATGCTGGAGATGGTTGACGATTCTTCCTCCCCCTGCGACTTCTCCTGGTCGCTGCTCTCCTGGAAGAGGCCGTAGGCAGTGAAGCCGCTGGCCGCCGTCAGCACGGTCCAGCCGTAGAGCTCCAGCCAGCGCGTTCGGCGCAGCAGGATGCCCTCCGTGTCCGGCTGGGGGGCGAGGCGCCAGGGCCACAGGTTGCACACCTGGCAGACGCGGTGCAGCGGCTCCAGAGCCCTCAGCGTGTCCATGGCCAACTCTCACTGCTCGGTGTGCAGGTGCCGCGTCGCTGGATTTCGGTATCTGCGATACCTGAGATACCAAGATATCAATTAGATTAGCTTATCGCGTTCCTGTTCCGCTAATCGAGTGCCCCCATCTCCAACTCAATTTGGATCCCTTTCCACTTTGGCCATCAAGTGCTCCATGATTTTCGAACGTCTAAAGGTTTGGCATCTCGGACGGGAAAACTCCCAGTTGATAAGAAAATTTGAAGGTGAACGAACAACAATGGCAGTCGTAAAGAACCCCAGTCTCGAGAGCAACAGGGAGATCTATATCAAGGACAAGGACTTCTACTTGACCATATACACGGAACTGAACTGACTCGGCAGATGTGCCGGTACCACGGTCTCGGATACGGCAAGTGCGTCTCCAAAAATAAAATCTTATATATGCTTACCTTACTCTTAAACCCTGGTAGCCCCGGTAACCAACTAGGCCGCAAACCAATTCGTCTAACGAAAGCCACCAACGCCAGACGACTGGTCGTATCCTGCGAATCCTGGAACGTATCCTGCCAAGTGGGCCCATCCATCATGATCAATTAGCCCTTTTCAATGTCAGGCCATCAATCAACCAATCCAAGGTGGCTCTGGGTCTGGGCTCCCACTCAAACGAGTCGATTAGTCCCGGCCGGAGACGAGAAGGATACCAGGAAGCACACCTCGAGCACTCAAAACACACCCGGGCTTCACATAAATACGTTTATTATAATTTCAGATTTTGTTTTGGAAATAGTTCTTGAGATAAGCTTGACGTTTCGTAAAATGTAATACATATATATTCTTCGCGGTAACCTCTGCCCTCTATCGGATCTTTGTGCTGGCTCGCTCTCTCCCTGCCCCCGCCTAGCCATGGCTAGTCTGGCGGTCATCCCATCTCCGTCGCCAGTCAGCGACTCCGCTCGCCCGGCTCTTGTTTGTAACAACTTTGCCTGCTGCATGCACTGCTCACTAATGATTATATAGAGCACACACCGACCCCACACACAGCGCACGCCACTCGGGTGGGGCAGGGCGTGTGTGCGGGGGTGTGTGCGGTTAGTATGTATATTTGATTTAAATCGAAGCTGCTAAAAAGTAAAAGCAAATTCAACAAACGCTCATAGGTCGTACGTATCGTATTTGATTCTTAGACTAGTTTAAGGTATGATGCAGATATCTGTTTGTTCTCTGGATATAAGGCAATGGATACATGTGCGTGTGGTGTGGTGTGGTGTGGTGTGGTGTGGTGTGGTGTGGTGTGGTGTGGTGTGGTTAGTGGTGTGTTGTATAGTGTGTAGTGTGTCCTGTGTAGTGTGCAGTGTGTCGTGTGTGTAGTCCGATCTGATCGATCTGGTCTCAACGAAACTCAGGTGGCAAACAAACTGGGGCAAAGTTAACAAGTTCTCATAACTTCATATCTTAGGGGAAATTCGTTTCGTGAAAGGCAAAAATGTCTTCTGACTGGGAGAAGAGTTCTTCTTTGGGTTTTTCGTTTTAAGCAACATCAATACACTCAAGTACATATATATATATAGTGTATATAGTTCATGTGTGAGTATTCTTTATCTTTACCTTCTCGGTTTTGGTTTAGGTTTTAGTTTTAGTTTTCGTTTATGTTTTGTTTCGCTTAGCGCACGAATTTGGAAAATAATTAATATTTGTAATAAACTTGATCTTTGCTTTTTGTTTTCGGTTATAAATTTAAAATCCTCGAAGCGGAGACTGCAGTGCTACTCAATAATCGAAAGACGCTCGGTAGCGATCGGTATTCAGTGTCCCAATCGCCTGTGCTGGTCGGACGGGGAACGCAGATCGGGATCGGGATCGGGATCGGAAGCGAAAGGGGACTTGGATCGGCACCTGGACCTTGGAGCCCCTGGACCGCCGCATCCCCGAGTGTCGTATCCCCGCCCCTCTTAGCCCTACGTGTGTATAATTTTGCTTAAATTTCGCTGGTTGCTTATCAAACGGTTGTAGACTGGACGGTTGCCAGTGACTGCTGTCTGTTCTGTTGCTGCCTGCCTGTGGCACGGTGCACGTTGCACGTTGCATGTTGCACGCCGCAGACCTGTTGCTGTTGTATATAAAAAGCAACTCAAAAATATACGCGTAGCCTAAAAAGTCTGTCTCGGGCAGCGCATCGCACCGCCCGAGCCTTTAATTTTTAAGTATAACTGGCTCTTTTGGACTGTTTTTGCTGTGGCCTCGAATTGATTCCTGCTTGATCCGCCTCTGCGGTTACTGCTAACTTGTAACTGGTTACTGGTTACTGGTTACGTTGATTTGGTTAAAATTGCCTGTGTGCCTGGTTCACGTCTCGCTTTCGCTCTCGTCTTGCCGCTGCTCCTGCTGCATTTTGTCCTGCTCGTTTGTTTGCAAATTTGTTATTCTATGACTATGAAAAAGTAAAAAAAATATAGAAAAATAACCTTCATTCACTTTGTGTACTCCATATTTATCGTATTTAGTTATCGACCTCCTGCTCGTTATCGTTTGTGTCTCACAATAGCTGTTTCACTTCTCACTCCTCACTCCACCCTGACCCCCACCTAAACCAACCCCAACCCACCCAACCTAGGCCTCCTCCCGTCAGTATCCCCAACCCCTGCCAGCTTAGCCCACTCAGACCCTTGTAATCCTTATATAGTAACATCAGCATTGACTTTGTCGTCATCGTCGTCTTCGTCCTGCGTTCGTCGTCTTGCCGTCCGTTCTCTAGACGTGCCTCATCTTGCCTCCCTCTTCGATCCTTCAGCAACAGCGTCGAGTCGTTACTCGGTAATCTCAGTTCCTAGCTACATCGCCTCACCATCCCGGTTCTCAGTGCCCCACTCTGCTCCTCCATTAGCCCCCTTTGTGGAAGTGGAAGTGTACGTATATCGGTTGCTATAGCTTCTTGGGTTTAAGTCTTTCTGCGGCTGCCTGCTGGAACAACGAAACCAAACGCAAAATAACAAAAAGGAACGAAACAAAGCGGTGGAAATGGACTACGGAAACGCCTCGGGGCTTGAGTTGTACAATCAATTGGGTATGGTAAATCGTAAATCGTAATTGTAATCGCTTGCTAGCCCTCAACGTTTGATTAAGTTCAGATCCCCGATCTCTGCTCCTCGTTCTGTGTTATGATCGCTTATTATCCTACGGCTACATAGCGCTCTGACTTTGCGGGTTATACACTTGCAGCTAATGCTCGCTTTAAAACTCGAATACCATAGGACTGGTTCGCAAAAGTTTCGACTAATACATTTTAAACATGAATACTAATTTCTTTATATATAGAGTGTGTGTCTTTCTTACTTCATCTTTGTTTTTTCCTCACCTCTTCTTCGTCTTTTTCGTTTTTTAGCTTTTAGTTTGTTAGTTTTTGGTTTTAAAGTTTTCGGTTTTTTGGTTTTTTAGTTTTTAGTTTTTAGGTTTTTTGGTTTTTGTTTCTTCGTCCTTTGTATATTTTAGCTATGCGGTTTTGAAAACTATTTTGATCTTTGGATTACTAGGCAAGGTAGCTTGACGTTATTCAAGGAAAGCAACAAATAAGTGTCTGCCTCTCGACTCGTCTATCCACTGAGGATCTGCATTGCGTTGCATCGTTTGGTAATTAATCTCTTTAAACTAAATATCAATTAATTACGTAGCTTTGTTTGGCAGAAATAAGTCGGCGAAAGCTCAATAGACGGCATTGCTGAACAAAATGGCGTCATTCGCGTGACCCGTACTCCGCCATATCAGCCTGCGTCCGCCTCATTTCCGTTTCCTGCGGCTGCTTGCGCACGAAACTTGCCATATTGCATTGTCCTTTTCATCATCTGTATCGTCTGCCTGATCCTCCTCCTCGTCCTGTTGCTGTGATCGTCGTCGTCGTCGTGGTGCTTGTCCTAGTCCCAGTCCTGATTGCCAGAGCTCGAGTCCAAGCACTTTGCAAGCCATACATGGACTCGATCCCCTGGCAGTGCTCTCCTCGTCCTCGTCCTCATCCTCATCTCCATCTCCGTCGTCGTCATTGTCTGCTTCGCTGGTTGGGTGCGTTGTGGGTTGGCCTAGTCATCGTCGAATGCAATAAATAAGCCCGTGGCCTAGAATTCCAGACGGTAGGCGGAGCACGAGGTCTCGTGGTCCTGCAGGTTGATGGTGCAGCGAGAGGCGGAGGGCGAGAGGTCGATGCGGTGCTTGGCTAGCAGCTCCTCGTTTTCGGCCACCCAGTAGCCCAGCACGTCGGTGTCGTACGTGGGTATGATGGTGACCTCTGCAAGCAAGGCAAATCGAAAAGGAATTTAGGAAATATAACAAACTCGGAAGGGAGCTACTGTACTCACCCAACTCCTTGTCCTCCCATGTCTGTTTGGCCTCTAGCAGCGCATCGTACACCTGGCGACTGGGCTCCGTGCCGGAGAAGACGTAGTAGCGGGCTCGCACCCGCTTGAAGAAGTCCACATGGGCGTAGTAGGAGTTGCCGTTGTGCGGCACATATGTGAGGTCCACGTAGACGGGTGCCGGCTTCTTGCCCGCCTTGTTGGGCGATTCGCTGCGCTTGCGCAGGTTCTTCTCGTTGTTCAGTCGCGTCTTGGTGGCTACCAGGCGGCGCTCCTTCTTGGGCGTGGTGCGAATATCAGCCCCACCCTCCACGGGCAGCGGTGCTGGCGACGGCAGGCCCAGGGGCTTGCCCCACTCCTCTAGACGGTCCTTGGGCAGGGCTCCAGTGGAACTCGTTGTGGTTGTGACGCTTGCTGATGCTGTGGTAGGGGTGGTGGTGGTGACGGCCTCCTCCTGCTGCGGCTGGAAGGACACACTGCCCACGGTGGCGAAACCGCTATCCGCCACGCGGGAGCGCTGTACATCGCTCAGCGGGAAGCGCTGCCGTTCTGCAGTGCTGGTAACGATCTGCTCCATCTCCTCGGCCCTGGAGGGCGAGTACGAGTACTTGGCGGTGACGGAAGACATAACCTCGGCGCCGCGCGCCTGCACGTGCTCTTCGAGCGCGCGCTGGAAGTCCTTGTCCGCCTGGTCAAGGAACTTGTGTCCCGCCCAGGTCTGGCTGCTGCTCTCCACGCTCTCCGACGCCTGGCTGTCGCCGGACGGGACGCCCTGGATCGGGATTGGCTCGGTGCTGGGCTTTATCGAAACGTCGGCGCCAAAGCTATCGGGCAGGGCACCGTAGAAGGAGGTGGCCATGGGGTCGGCCGTGCGGGGCAGCAAGATCGGGAGCGCCGACGAGTGCTCCTCGCTGCCATACTGCGGAGGAATGTCGTCCTGGCTCTCGTCGCCGTCGGCGTCCAGGTCGGAGCGCTTGCTCACGCCGGAGCTGGAGTGCTGCAGTTCGTAGCTGGCGGTGCTGCGCGGGGATCCGAGCAGCAGGTCCTCGTCGTCGTCACGCAGCAGTGACACTTCCTTGGGTAGCAGCTGATCGCGTTCGCTTTCGCTGGTGGTGCGCGTGGTGGTCACCACCACTTTTTCGCTATCTGGCTCCGAGCTGTCCGTGGTGGTCACCGTCTTCTGCTCGGTCACGATTTCCTTGCCGTCCGCCGAGATCACTTTGGTGACCGTGGTGATGGTGGTGGTGATTATCTTGTCTGTGCTGCCGCTAAGGGCAGTGGTGCACTCGAGTCCACGCAGCTCGTGGAGTTCGGGAAGATCCGGCTCACACTCAGCGCGGGCGGCAGCAGCTGCTCCTGCCAGCATCTGCTCCTGTTCGTGCTGCTACATGGGATTAAGAGTATATATATAAGCATATATATTAAATATTTTCTGTCAATACTCTTCCGACTTACCTGCATTTCCAAAGACTTGAGCTCGTCCTTGGTGACGCGTGGGAAAGGCGACGTGGGCTTGGGCGAGGACTCCGGGGTCTCCGTGTGCGACTCCCGGCCCAGCGGAGTGGGAATAGACTGGCTCTCGGAGGTGAGGGCCCCGGGACTGGACTTGCCGCTGATGTCCTTGGGCGATAGCGGTCCCGAAGAGGAGACAACGCTGGCGGCACTGGACTCGCTTTTTCCGCCAGCAGCTCCGGGTCCAGCAGCGGCTCCAGAGCCAGCAGATCCGGTCGAGCTGAACGGCTTGACGCTGGGACTGACGGGCGCCGTTGGTGGAGTCTTGCGGTCAGCCTGGAATTGCGCCTGATCCTGGCCAGACTGCTGGTCTATCTGGGTGAGCGTGATGGACTCCACCTTAGAAGCAGAGGTCTTGGAGCTGGTGGTTGTGCTGCTGCTTTGTTCGCTGGATTGCAGTAGAGTTGTGGTCTTGCTGGTGGTGGTGGTCGAAGTGGAGGTCAAAGCGGAGGTGGTCTCGTGCTCCAGCTGCTCCACGTGCTCGTGCTCCTCCTCGGCGAGCGTGTCAATTGACTCAATATCCTCGGAAGGCTTGTAGATGCTAGTCATCATGATGGTGGCAATGGACTTGGAGCGGCTCTCCTTCACACTGGCGCGCTCGTCCTCATCGTCATCGGGCTCCTCATCTTCGGGATCACTGTGGGTCAGGCGGCCCTCGCTGGCCTGGCTCAGCAGGGACTCACGTCGGGATTCGTCCGTGCCCACGAAGAGCGCCCGCTGGGAGGCGGTGGTGCTGGAGCTGGAGACGCTGCTGGCGGTTGCCTTCTTCAGGCTCTCTTCGGCCGACTTGGCGGCCTCAGTGCTAAATGACTCCTTTGCGGAGACGATCTTCTCGGTGGCCAGGAACTCGGCCACGGTCTCCTTGAGGCTGTCATCTTTCGTGGCACTGCTGGTGCTGGTGCTGCTGGTCTCCTTGGTCTCCTTGGTTTCCTTAGTATCCTTGGTTTCCTTGACCGACTTCAGTGTGGTGCTGGTCTGGATCTCACTGACAATTGACTCCGACGAGCATTCCTCCGACTGCACCAGCAGCTCCTCCAGCTGCGAGGCGGAGGTGCTGGTGTCCTCCTTTAGACTGGGGCCGGTTGTGGTGCTTCCCTTCTCCGCCAGCAGACTGGAGAGCGACTCGCGGCGGGAGCTGTCCTCCACCTTGAGGCTGCTGCTCAGCGAGTCGCTGGTGGACTCTTCTCGCAGCTGGACCGACTGACTGGAGAGGACTGTAGACTTGCTGACGGAAGTGGACACAACCTCCACACTTGACTTCTCCTCCACCTGCTTGCTCTCGACGGTCTCAGTGGTGGTTAGGGAGTGGAGCAGTGACTCCGTCGTCTCCTCGTCGCCATCTTTGGTACTAAACTGGCTGGTGCTGGATGCTGGTCGTGAGATCTTCACGTCCTTGTCGCTTACCTGGCTGGCAACGGACTCGGGGCGTGAGGCCTTTTCACCCTGGAGGCTCTCAGAGAGCACTGACTCTCGTCTGGACTCCCCCTTGCTGGGAGCGGGGGATGAGGGTTCCTTGGCCAGGATGTCTGACTGCTTCGGCTCATGGCTGGCCGCTGACTCCGGACGGGAGGGCACCGACTCCACCTGGCTGGCAACCGACTCCGGGCGACTGACAGCCGCTGCTCCCTGGCGCAGTTGAGCCTTCTCGGACTGCTCAATTTTATCTTTCTCCTCGATGGAGATTGGGCCGGACTTCTGGTCTGGCGATGACTTCTCGGACTCGATATCGACTTTGACGCTTATTTCCAGCGACTTCTCGTCCCTGGCACTTTTGTCGGACTCCTCCTCGGTGTCTGTGGTAGACTTCAGCTTCTCCTCCAGCTGGCGTTCGTCAAAGTCGGGGATGATGTCGGTGATGTCCTTGTCGGATTTGAGTACCTTGGCCACGTCGGCAACGATTTTGGCCACTTCCTCCTCGCGCGGCGACAGTGGTCGTATCGGCTGGGGCGGCAGGATTCCTGGCTTGTCGCCATCGCTGGGGGGAGAGAACCGATGCTCCTCGTCCTCCTCCTTGATGTCGTGCAGCACGGGCTCCTCCCGCTCGCAAATCGTAACCGTGAACTCGGGCGAGCCTACGGTGGTGATGTGCGTTTCCCGCAGCTCCGAGAACGTGCCCAGGTCCAGGCCTGTCTTATCCTGAACACTCTCCGTGGAGATTTCAGTTACTTTGGTGACTTGCTCGGAAACCTCTTCAGTTGCCTTCTCGCTAACTTTCTCGGTGACCTCCTGCACTTTCTTCTCAACGGTCTCCACTGCCGAGCTCAGTAGGCTGGTGACGCTGCTAATCTTGGTGTCCAACACAGATTTTATCTGGGTCAGTTGCTCGGTGCTCTCCTTGCTCACCTGCTCCAGAGTCTCGGCCACAGTGGTCTCCACCTGCTTTACGGAACTCTCGACCTTCTCCTCCACCTGCCTTACTGAGCTCTCGACCTTCTCTTCCACCTGCTTCACTGAACTCTCGACCTTCTCCCCAACCTGCTTCACCGAGGTCTCCACCTTCTCCTCTACTTTGGAGGAAATAGTTTCGAACAACGATGCTTCCGACTGCTTGGTTACGGTCTCTGTCACTGTCTCTGATGCGGTTTCCTTCAGACCCAGTAGGTCTGCCTCAGGTGTCTCCTTAGAGACTCCTGCGCCAAGAGTTTTATGGTCTTCAGCTAGCTGGATGGCCTCTAGGACTGAAGAGGCCTCGTCCACGGGACTGGAGGCTGTGTGCGCCGTATCTGACTGGGAGAGCTCCGCTGGCTTGGTAAGTGCAGCTGGAAGAGCTGAGGATGGCCCACCTTCTACCTTCGAAAAGTCTCCTTCAGCCACATCGACGGGACTCGAGAGAGTTGGTAGCTTGCCCTTGGCCACGGATGTCGTCTGGATCAGGGGCAGACTAAGGTCAGCGATGGATCGTGGACCTTCTTCAATGGGAGAGGAAGCGGTCTCCGCCACCGACGCAGGGCGAGAGGCTTCCTTAGAAGCAGCTGGGGAATTGTCGGCCACCGACTCTGGCCGCGATGGAATCGATGACTTCTCGTCCTTGACGCTCACTGCCGCCACGCTCTCGGCCACTGAGTCGCGTCGGGATGCTTCCTGCGTTTTGTCGATGGCGACGCTGTCTGCGACTGATACTGGACGAGATGGGTCCTTGGATGAGGCCGGTGGCGAATCACACGTTTTACTCGGTGCCTGAATACTCTCAGCCACGGACTCGGGACGCGATGCTTCCTTTGATTTATCATCAGGTAAGCTGTCGGTCTTGGTCACGTCCTCCACCACCGAAGCTGGTCGGGAGGCGTCTGGTTTCACACTTTCTGCAATTGACTCACGTCGGCTTTCCGACTTCTCCGCTTCGTCCTTAACGCTTTCTACCACGGATTCCGGTCTAGATGGTTCCTTGGAGGCCGGAATAGATTTGTCATCCTTGCTGCTCTCCGCCTTAACGCTTTCGGCCACCGACTCTCGCCGATCTTCTTCCTTGGATTTCTCAGCTTCATCTAATACACTTTCTGTAACTGATTCCGGCCTAGAAGCTTCCTTGGAGGCCAGCGGCGATTTCTCGTCCTTAGTACTCTCCGCCTTAATACTTTGCGCCACCGACTCTGGCCTAGATGGCTCCATCGACTTGTCAGCCTCATCCTTGACACTCTCTGCCACGGATACTGGTCTGGAGACTTCCTGGGATGCTAATGGAGACTTTTCACCCAGGGCAATTTCTCCCTTGGCGCTTTCTGCAACGGATTCGGGACGAGAGACTTCCTTCGACTTGGCAGCCTCATCTTTCACACTTCCTGTCACTGATTCTGGCCGGGAAGCCTCATTCGAAGCGAGAGGAGACTTTTCATCCTTGGCACTCTCGGCCTTGATGCTCTCGACCACCGACTCCCGACGACTTTCCGGCTTTTCAGCTTCGTCCTTGACACTCTCGACAACCGATCCGGGTCTTGAGACTTCCTTCGAAGCAAGCGGAGACTTGGACTCCTTGGTACTTTCAGCTACGGATTCACGTCGAGATGGTTCCTTAGACTTTTCAGCCTCGTCCTTAACACTTTCTATCACTGATCCTGGTCGAGAAACTTCCTTGGAGGCTTGGGCGGACTTCTCATCCTTCGTGCTCTCTGCCTTCGCGCTTTCTGCCACAGATGCCGCTCGGGATGGCTCCTTAGACTTTTCAGCCCCATCGCTGACGCTCTCTGCAACAGATTCTGGTCGGGATGGTTCAATAGACTTTTCAGCCTCATCCTTGACGCTTTCTGCAACGGATTCCGGCCTAGAGGCTTCCTTAGAGGCCAGTGGGGACTTCTTGTCTTTCTCACTTTCCGGCTTGATGCTTTCGGCTACAGACTCCCGGCGACTTGCAATCTTGTCGCCTTCATCCTTGACGCTTTCCACAACGGACTCTGGTCGAGAAGGTTCCTTCGAGGGAAGAGTGGACGTTTCGCCCCTTGCACTTTCTGGCTTCACGCTTTCTGCGACGGATTCACGACGACTTTCAGCTTTTTCGGCTTCGTCCCTAATGCTTTCTACGACGGATCCAGGTCGTGAAACTTCTTTCGAAGCAAGAGGTGACTTTTCATCCTTTGTGCTCTCCGCTTTCGTGCTTTCTGCGATGGAATCTCGTCGTGAAGCTTCTTTGGACTTCTCTGCGTCATCTTTTACACTATCCACAACAGATTCTGGGAGTGAGGCCTCCTTCAAAGCCAGGGGCGACTTGTCGTCCAAAGCACTCTCTTGCCTAACACTCTCGGCAACTGAGTCCCGACAGCTTTCAGGCTTCTCAGTTTCGTCCTTGATGCTCTGCACCACCGATTCTGGCCGGGAAGCCAGTGGCGACATTTCGTCCTTTGAACTTTCAAGCTTAGTGCTCTCCGCTTCGGATTCGGGTCGCGAAGGATCCTTGGATTTTTCTGCATCATCCTTGACACTTTCCACTACGGATTCTGGGCGGGAGGCCTCTTTTGAGGCGAGAGGAGATTTCTCGTCCTTGGCGCTTTCTGGCTTAATGCTTTCGGCAACGGATTCCCGACGGCTTTCGGCTTTCTCAGTTTCATCCTTGAGGCTCTCCACAACTGATTCCGGCCTTGAAGCTACCTCGGAGGCCAAAGGGGACTTATCGTCCTTGGTACTGCTTGCTTTAAGGCTGCCTGCGATCGATTCTCGTCGGCTTTCCGGTTTTTCATCCTCATCCTTGAGACTTTCAATGGCAGATGCTGGTCGGGAGGCATCCTTTGATGCCTCCGGAGATTTTTCGTCTTTGGTGCTATCTGCCTTGACGCTTTCCACTATAGACTCTCGCCGTGATGGTTCCTTGGGCTTCTCAGTTTCAGCTGCAACGCTTTCCACCACCGAGTCTGGACGGGACCCATCCTTTGAGCCTGGCGGAGTCGGGGACTTGTCATCCTTGGTTTCTGGCTTTGTACTGTCGACGACCGATTCTGGACGGCTTGCAGGCTTCTCAGCATCATCTTTAATGCTCTCCACAACGGATCCAGGTCGAGAGACTTCCTTTGATGCCAGCGGGGATTTCTCCTCCTTAGGGCTTTCCGGTTTGACGCTTCCTGCTAAGGACTCTCGTCGAGACGGCTCCTTGGATTTATCAGCCACAGCTTCCACAATGTCTTCTGATTTTAAGTCAAGTGATGGCTTGTCATCTGCCTTAGCAACAGATTCCCTACGGCTTTCAGCCTCCTTAGTGCTTTCTGTAACGGATGGTGGACGCGATGGTTCCTTCGATTTATCAGCATCGTCCTTGAGACTTTCTACCACCGATCCAGGCCGGGAAATGTCCTTCGCTGCAAAAGGCGACTTATCGTCCTTAGTGCTCTCTGCCTTAATGCTTTCAGCTACAGATGGTGGACGCGACCTGTCTGTGGATTTTTCGTCCCCATCTTTAATGCCTTCCACTATCGATCCTTGTCGGGACGCTTCTTTAGAGACCTCCTGAGAAGCGGGTGCGGACTTCTCATGCTGAACACTGTCTGCCTTTGTACTTTCGGCGATGGATTCACGACGAGACGCCTCTTTCGAGGCGATTAAAGAAACAGGTTTCTCAACTTCATTATTGGCACTTTCAGCAGGAGATTCAGGGCGCTCTTCTACCGGAGATCCAATAAGGGATTTGGGAGCCTCGTCTACCGGACTTGATGCTGTCTTCTCAATGTCCACTTTAGAGAGTTCAGCTGGCTGGGCTAAATTGGGAGAACTTGTGGGTGTTGCTGTCTGGGGGAAGTCACCATGGGCTACATCTACAGGGCTCGATAGAGTCGGAAGATCACCCTTTAGGTCACTACTTAATGGCAGCACAAATTCGGCAAACTCTTTGGGAGCTTCCTCTATCGGCGAAGATGCAGTCTCTGCCGCTGAAGCCGGGCGAGAAGTTTCCTTGGAGGCAACTGGAGATTTGACATCCTTCACCTCTGTTGGTTTTTCAACCTCAGCATCATCCTTGTGACTTTCTGCAACTGATGCGGCCCTCGAGGGTTCCTTCGAAGCGAGTGGCGACTTGTCATCCTTGGCGCTCTCTGCACTGGCACATTCGGCCGGAGAATCTGGTCGGGATACTTGCTCCGGAGCAGAGGGAGATCTGGGAGCCTCGTCCACAGGAGAAGAGACCGTCACAGCAGCACCAACCTGCGAGAGCTCTGCTGGTTTGGTAAGTGTGGCTGAGACGGAAGAGGAAGAAGCGACGACATGGGAAAAGTCGCCCTCCGCCACGTCAACGGGACTCGAGTCCGTTGGCATTTTTCCTCCAGAGCCCGCTTGCAGATTAAGAGCAAGGCTAGCCCTCTTCACGACCTCAATTTCCGAGAACTCCATGGCCGCTTCCTCGATGGGCGAGGAAGCAGTTTCGCCAACGGACTCTGGCCGCGATGCGTCTTTGGGGGAGATGGAAAGCTTGGACTCGAGCTCAGCAGCGACGGCAGCTTCATGGTCACTGGCCACAGATGTTGGCCTGGGCGAAGACTCCTTCGAAATGACAGCAGCCGGTTCAACCAGCGATTCGCGGGGAGAGGGCTCCTTTGACTTGTCATCCTTGCTGCTCTCGGGCTTTTCAAGCTCATCCTTAACACTGTCTGCCACGGAACCTGGCCTGGACCCTTCCTTCGAAGCTAGAGGAGACTTCTCGTCTTTAGCACTGGAGCCCTTGATGATTTCAGCGACCGATTCCCGGCGGGTTTCTGGTTTTTCGGCTTCATCCTTTACGCTTTCAACAACGGAGGCCGAAAGAGATTTCTCGTCCTAATTGGATGGTAAAAACAAGAAAATATTAAAACAAATAATTTAATTATTATGACACAAATTAAGTTATAGTTAAATGAGAATAGAAGGGTACCAGCCATTTTAGTTGATTTAACAGTTAAAAATATATAGATTTCATACCAGGACACTTTCCGCTTTGAGACTCTCAGTGATGGATTCCCTTCTAGATGGCTCCTTTGATTTTTCGGCCTCATCTTTCACACTTCCTACCACAGATTCTGGCCGGGAAGCTTCCTTAGAAGCCAGTGGAGACTTTTCATCCTTTAAACTATCTGGTTTAACGCTTTCTGCGACTGACTCCCGTCGGGATGGCTCTTTGGATTTATCAGCCTCGTCTTTCACACTCTCTGCCACAGATTCCGGCCGCGAAGCTTCCTTTGAAGCTGCTGCCGACTTCTCGTCTTGGGCTTTTTCCGGTGTGGCACTCCTGGCCACGGATTCGCGTCGACTTTCTGGCTTTTCAGCTTCGTCCTTAACGCTTTTTACCATGGATCCTGGTTCAGATGCTTCCTTGGAAGCCAGAGGGGATTTGTCATCCTTAATGCTCTCCGCTTTGACGCTTTCGGTTACAGATTCTCGACGGGATAGCTCCTTCGACTTGTCCGCCTCGTCCCAAGCACTCTCCGCCACTGACGCCGGCCGAGAAACTTCCTTCGAAGCTGCCGCAGACTTCTCGTCCGTGGCTTTTCCCAGTGAATCGGCCACAGATTCGCGACGACTTTCTGCTCCGTCCTTTACGCTTTCCACAACGGACTCTGGTCTAGATGGTTCCTTGGAGGCCGGAATAGATTTGTCATCCTTGCTGCTCTCCGCCTTAACGCTTTCGGCCACCGACTCTCGCCGATCTTCTTCCTTGGATTTCTCAGCTTCATCTAATACACTTTCTGTAACTGATTCCGGCCTAGAAGCTTCCTTGGAGGCCAGCGGCGATTTCTCGTCCTGAGTACTCTCCGCCTTAATGCTTTGCGCGACCGACTCCGGCCTAGATGGCTCCTTCGACTTGTCAGCCTCATCCTTGACACTTTCTGCCACGGATACTGGTCTGGAGGCTTCCTGGGATGCCAATGGAGACTTTTCGCCCAGGGCAATTCCTCCCTTGGCGCTTTCGGGACGAGAGGTCTCCTTCGACTGTTCAGCGTCATCTTTCATGCTTTCTGCCACCGACTGTCGTCGAGATGGCTCCTTGGACTTGTCAACGTCGTCTTTAACATCTTCCGCCACGGATTCGGGCCTAGAAACTTCTTTTGAGGCCAATGCAGATTTATCGTCCTTTACACTCTCGGCCCTTACACTTTCTCCCACAGATTCTCGCCGGGATGGACTCTTCGATTTGTCAGACTCGTCTTTAACGCTTTCCACCTTCGATTCTGGTCGGGATGGTTCCTTGGAGCTATCTGGCTTAACGCTGACTGATTCAGCAACTGATTCGCGGCGGCTCTCAGGCTTTTCGGATTCATCTATGACGCTTTCCACCACAGATTCCGGCCTAGAAAACTCCTTTGAGGGAACTGGTGATTTTCCGGCAGTAATGCTCTCTGGCTTTGTACTTTCAACTGATTCACGCCGGCTTTTTTCCTTTTCAGCCGCATCTTTCTCGCTCTCGATAGCAGACGCTGGTCGTGAAACTTCTTTTGATGCTGCAGGAGTTTTGTCATCGGCAACTGGTTTGACACTTTCCACCACAGATTCAGGCTTGTCAGTATCATCCTTGTCGCTTTCCGCCACTGAATCTGGTCTGGACACATCCCTAGAGGCAACGGGCGACTGGTCGACCTTGCCGACTTCCGTCTTCATTATTTCCGCCGCGGACCCTGGTCGCGATGGCTCTGCGGACTTGGCGACATCGTCCTTTACACTTTCGGCAACCGATTCTGGTCGCGAAACATCCTTGGAGGAAAGAGGGGACTTTTCGTCCTTGGCAATGTCGGCCTTAAGGCTTTCAGCCACGGATTCACGCCGAGATTCCTCCTTAGACTTGACCGCCTCATCCTTGAGGCTCTCCACCACCGATTCTGGCCGGGAAACTTCTTTCGAGGCGAGTGGAGACTTTTCATCCTTTGTACTCTCGGCCTTGATGCTCTCGACCACAGACTCTCGGCGACTTTCCGGCTTTTCAGCTTCGTCCTTGACACTCTCGACAACCGATCCGGGTCTTGAGACTTCCTTCGAAGCAAGCGGAGACTTGGACTCCTTGGTACTTTCAGCTACGGATTCACGTCGAGATGGTTCCTTAGACTTTTCAGCCTCGTCCTTAACACTTTCTGTCACTGATCCTGGTCGAGAAACTTCCTTGGAGGCTTGGGCGGACTTCTCATCCTTCGTGCTCTCTGCCTTCGCGCTTTCTGCCACAGATGCCGCTCGGGATGGTTCCTTAGACTTTTCAGCCCCATCGCTGACGCTCTCTGCAACAGATTCTGGTCGGGATGGTTCAATAGACTTTTCAGCCTCATCCTTGACGCTTTCTGCAACGGATTCCGGCCTAGAGGCTTCCTTAGAGGCCAGTGGGGACTTCTTGTCCTTCTCACTTTCCGGCTTGATGCTTTCGGCCACAGACTCCCGGCGACTTGCGGTCTCGTCGCCTTCATCCTTGACACTTTCTACAACGGACTCTGGTCGAGAAGGTTCCTTCGAAGGAAGAGCAGACGTTTCGTCCTTTGCACTCTCTGGCTTCACGCTTTCGGCCACAGATTCCCTGCGGCTATCCGCCTTTTCAGCTTGATCCTTGAGGCTTTCAGCGACTGACTCTGGACGGGACCCTTCCTTGGAGGCCAGTGATAACTTGTCATCTTTCGTGCTCTCGGCCTTGACGCTTTCTGCAATGGATTCCCGACGGGACGGCTCCTTGGACTTGTCTGCCTCGTCTTTTGTGCTCTCTGCCACAGATTCTGGTCTGGAAGCTTCCTTCGAGGCCAGAGGAGATTTTTCGTCCTTTGCACTTTCGGGTTTAATGCTCTCCGCAATAGATTCCCGGCGGCTTTCCGGTTTCTCCGCTTCATCTAGGACATGCTCTTGAGAGGATTCGGGACGCGAAGCATCTTTGGAAGCCGGTTCAGACTTTTCATCCTTATGGCTCTCGGCTACGGATTCCCGTCGGGAAGGTTCCTTGGACTTGTCGACTTCCGCGTGAATACTTCCCGTCACTGAGACTGGTCGGGAAGCTTCTTGGGAGGCGGGAGCAGATTTTTCGTCCTTGGCGCTATCTGGCTTTCCGCTCTCTGCCACCGATTCTCGTCGGCTCTCCGGCTTCTCAGCCTCATCTTTGGCGCTCTCCGCAACGGATTGCGGCCGCGAAACTTCTTTGGAAGCAAATGGAGACTTCTCGTCGGATTTAGCACCATCTCCGGCCGATTCGGGGCGGGAGGCCTCCTTTGAGGCAGCAGGTGAGGTCTCCGCTTTGGCAGTTTCTGACGGAACTGGCTCTGGTTTTTCGGCTTCCTGTTTGGCCTGCACCTCAACCTCTATGGCCTCCTCAATGGTGGCGGGACTCTCCATAGAGACGGTGTCTTCGCGATCCTTAGCCTCTTTCGGGGGCACGGTGGCCGACTGCACCAACTGCGCCGGGAGCTCATCCTCGGAGGTAATGTCGCTGGTTTCCTTCTCTTCGGGAGTGCTGGCCGACTTTTTGGCCTCCTTCTCGGTTATGATTCCTGACTCTTCCTTTTTCTCGGACTTTGGTTCTGTGTCCTTTTCTTGCTCCTTTGGATGATCTTGACTTTCTTGGACGGTCGCCACAATTGCCTCCACAATCGGTTCGGTCTCCAGGGTCACAGCCACCATCTCTGTCTTCTTTTCCATTGCAGCTGCCAGCTTCTCCACAACCACCTCCTTGACTTCCACTTTAGGTTCCTCCGCTTTGGGCTCAGCCTGCTCCTGCTCGAGCTCTGCTTCCTTGGTCTCTTTTTCGTCGTCGGTTTCCTTTTCTTCCTTGGCGGACTCCTCTTTATGCGAAATGCTCTTAGCGCCGGCATCTTGGCTGTCCTTTTCGTACAACCCAAGATCGGCTTCCTCATGAACAGGCAGATCCGCCACTTCGTCGGGCGTTTTGATGACATCTCGCAAAAGGTTCTGCTGCGCTTCGAAGGTCATCTTCATGGGCAGCACTCGTTCCCCAGAGTCGGGTAGCTCGCCCAAAATCTCCCTCTTGGCATCCCTGGGGATATCCTTGGTAGTTGCGGCCAGCACGGCCTCAATTGCGGATGGAGCCACTTCGGGAAGAGCCTGAACTGTGGCCACTACAATAGCCTCTACTTCCTTGGTTTCCTCCTTGACATACTTCTCTTCGATCACCAGGTCCTCCTTGATCTGGTCCAGCGGGATGCGCTCGTCCTCGGGAAGGGTGGGCGCAGTGGTGGCCCCCGACTCAATGGTGGCCGAGAACTTCTCTTCGGGCAGGCTTTCCTGAAGATTGACGGGCAGTACGTCGACTGGAGCTCCGACCGGGTCGTCCTTGGTATCCGACGTTTTCTTGCTCAGCTTCTCCTCCGGTGTTGGCGAGGAAAACTCCTCCTCCTGGCCGGGCTTGGCCAATTGCTCCTCGGTGCGCGACTTGACAATGTCCTTGGCAGCGGTAATGATATCCTGCACTTCGGCCTTGATTTCGCGCTGCTCCAGATCCTCTTCCTGTTCCGACACTTCCGGTTCCTGTCGTCCGGATGCGGAGGCGCCCTCCAGCCGCGCCTTGCGCTCTGCGGCTTCCACCTTGGCGATGGCCGCCTCGATTTCCTCCTCGGCACTCTTTTTGCGCTTCTTTTCCGACTCCTGCGAATCGCGCTGATGCTTCTGGATCTCCTCCTCCTTGGTCATGCTGCTTTCCTGCTCAACGATCGAATCTTCGGTGTACTGTTCCACCTCCTCCTTTTCGATGATCAGATACTCCTCCTCCTCCTCGGGTTCATCCTCACCATCGCCGGTTCCCTCGGCGGGCATTTCGCGCAGCTCGGCCTTGATCTGTTGATGTTGATGGCGCTTCATTTCGTCCCGGCTGAACACCGCCTCGATCTCGCGCACCACCTCTTGTTCTTCCTTCAGGTCGTCGAGTTCGCGCTGCTTTTCCGCATCGAGTTCCTGAGAGGCGGTAAGGTCCTGGAGTTTCTTCGCGGCCGTGGTCTCATCGACGGAGGGAGTGGACACCAAGCTGGAATCAGTGGTACCGCCCTTGTCCAGGCGCGCCTTCTTGAGGTCCGCCGCCTTTGGCTTGGCCTGCTTCACCGGGCTACCAGGTGCTGGTGCTCGCTTCGAGGGCGAAACGCCACGAGGTCTCCGCGAGATCGGCTTCCTCTGGGCTGCCTGAGAGGCCCCAGTCGCCGCCGTTTTCGTTTCCGCCTGCTGTTGGACTCGCCGTTCGCTGGTGGCGCTAGTGATCCGCCTGGAGGAGGCTGTGCTGGTGGCCTGAACGCGAGCCGCCTGCTGCTTGGACTCCAGCACCTTGCGATTGTTAGCCTCCTTGGCGCTCTTGGCTGGAGTGCTGCTGGGACTGGACTTGGTGGCTGGGCGGCTCATCACCTTCGGCTTGGCGTCGCGGGCCGCGGGTGCAGCACGGGCAGCGGGCGTGGCTGTGGGTGAGCTCTTCTTCTCATCCCGCTTGGCCAGCTTGCGGTCCATGGACTTGGGCGGCTTGGTGTCGATGCGGGACCGAACCACGGGCTTAACCTCTGCCCGCGGCTTTTCCGCCTTGCCCTTGCCAGACGCCTTGCCTGGTTTGCCGGTGGGCGTAGCATCGGTGGGAGCTGCATCTACTCCATCTTTACCGGAGGTGATGGTTGCTGCAGGTGCTGCCGCCTGCTGAGGCTTCATGATTAGCACCTCCACCTTCTTCTCCTCGCCCGCATCTTTGTTGTCCTGCTCGACTGGCTCGGTTTCCTGTTCATGATCGGGTTCCGTCTCCGCCTCGGCCTCCTGCTCGGCGGGAGCTGCCTCATCCCCAGTGTCAGCGGGCTCGGGTTCTGCCTCCTGTTCCGGCTCTGCATCCGTGTCTATGGAATCCGCCTTGGTGCGGGCAATAGATGCGGCAGACGCAGCTGCCGACGCAGCCGCCGCTTCCTTTGCCTTGTTGTCCTGCTGCTGAGGGTGCGGATGCTGGACTGCTATGGCAGCACTGGCCACGGGACCGAACTTGCTGGACTTGTAGGTGGCGCTGGGTGGAGCCGGAGTGGCCTCGATGGCCGACTTCAGGCTCTTGCGCGTTCCGGCCACAGTCTGGATGGCTGGGGCAATCGATTTGGCTGTACAGGTCGAGTGCTTCATGAACTCCAGGTGCTTTAGCTTCTCGAGCCCCTCCTGGATCTTGAAGTCGGGAGTGCTGCCCGGGAAGAGTATGCGGGTGATAGTGTCGTCCGGATTGGCCGGCTGCCAAACGAGAAGGGCGCATATGGAGACCAGGTTCTGCAGCGGGAAGTTAAAGTCGCGCGACTCCCGGGCAGCAAAGAGCCGCTGGTCGCCGGCGTGCCACTTCTGGAGGAACTCCTTTACTTCCTTGGAGTCTCGCGCTGGACTTATCACATACATGTCCAGAGTTCCGTGGCCCACCTTGTGGTAGAGGTTGACCGGCTCCTGGTTGCGGTAGCAGCCCTGTGGCTTGAGATCCAGTGCCTTGAGGTCGCTGACGATGCCGTGCCCGCGCTCGAAGAGATCGATTAAGAGTGGGTCGCGATCCTTGTCGCCGTCGGGGCTGAGCAGGCCCTTGCGGTCAGGTACGTTTCCGAAGAAGTGCCCGATCTGGGGGTAGACGTGGGAGTCCCGCTTGCGCGAAACCACCGCCCCCAATCCCTGGACGTTGCTGTTGTTCAGGCGCGTCATCAGCACCGCGTCCAGTCGGTCCAGGTGCCGGGCAAAGTCCCAGAAGCACGCCTTCCGGTTGAAGCCGCCATCAACTGCAGGAGGAGAGTAGGTTCGGTTACTTGGACAGGTGTTTTATACGCGTATGTGTTTGTTTACCAAGCATGTTGAAGCCGTTGATCCCGAAGAGGGCAGCATCACCCTGGCCGCCGGGGAAGACGTATAGCGTGGGATGGGTGAAGCGGATATTTCCTACCACGTCAGAGGTCTCGAGCAGCTCCCTCAGCGAAGTCGGCATCACCATAGGCGCCAGGTAATCTGTGCAAAAATACAGCTCGTTAAGTTCTTCGCATTCGTCTTGACTTCAAGAACACTTTTTTCTCGAATAAGAGAGAACATTGAAAACATTTGGTCTTGGTTCGTTTCCGTTCTCCATTTATCGGGTGTAGAAAACCATACCTATAAATCCGTTGATACACTCGCTGCTCGTGTCTAGGACGTCCACGGGATTGATCCGGATCCGGCACTGGCGCGCAAAGGACTTCTCGGGCAGGGTGTGCCACAGACCCGCGTCCGCGCAGTGAATGTTCATGGTGATGGTGTCCGCATACGCCCGGATCACCCTTTGTACGTCGTGCTCCTGGAAGGCCTCCGAGAAGTCCGCCACAGAGAAGGTTCCGTCCTGCGTGGGAACGAGTTGGGTTAGGCTAGGAACTCAAGGAGTTTGAATCGTGACCGTAACCCACCTGCAGTATCCAGGAACCATTTCCGCTGAAGGTGTAGCCGGCGTGGATGATGTGCCGGTGGCGGGTAAAGCTGCTGAGCAGGTTTCGCATGCACTGGATCAGCGTGTTGTACTGCGGGTGGATGAGCACCTCCGTCACCAGATTCTCGCTGGCATACTGGATGAGTCGTTCGCCTGAAAGAAAAGAGGGACGCACAAAGTTGTCACATTAGTCTTGTGGGTTCATTTCTGATTATGCCTATAGACCAGATTCCTTGGACGGAAACGGAGTTGGCGCGCTTAAGGCATCGCTTCCACTTGCATCCTTTCCTGATCTGACCTCTTTCTTTTGGGGGGCAGTCACACCGTCTGGCTGGTGCACGGTGCCGGGTGCACTGCCCCCTTTGCATCCCTAACCCCTAACTGATGAATGGATAAACGGATGGACATAGGTGCTGCCTCGGATGGCAGAGATGCCAGAGATGCTTGGGATGCCTGGGATGCCAGGCACGGACTTCGACTCAAGCACGCACGGCGCATCAAGTGGATTTGGATTGACAAGCGTTGGCTTTATTGTCTCGTCGGCTAGAGCACCCCAGCAGTCCCCCTCGAAGAGCCGTTGCCATGGCTAGAAATTATTTAATGAATCTTTAATTTTAATGCCTTAATTAAGCCCTCAGTTGTGTGGTTCTCAGGTTGGTGCGACCTTGTCGGCGACCTTGGCTTCCTCCCACCTCTGCCCCTGGGTTACCACATCACAACGACGACGACGACGACGACGACGACGACGACGACGACGATGATGATGATGGGGCAAATGAGGGCTATGATGAGGCTTTTTCGGTTCGCCCTCGTCCGAAATGGTTTTATGCGAATGCGAATGCGTACGTACGTAAATAATTCACGCATTTTCCGCACTAAATAGTCGTTGACAAGCCAACTGCAGGGTGGATGGATAAACGGATGGAAGACTGCACCACCACCCATTATCCACCAGCCACCAGCCACCGTCCACCATCTACCATCCACCATCCACCTCCCGGGGGCAGCGGTCAAATGTGCTCACGTACGCGTAAAAAATACAAGACAAGAGCATCGGTGAATGGCTGTTGGTCAACTCGTATGGCTTCCTCTCCGCCCAGCTGTTGGCCCTGTGGCGTGTGTATCCCTTGTGCTTTTTATAAATGATAATCTCGACGACCCAGCCCAGCAGAGCCCAACCTGCGTGTGTTTTCCTACGGCTTATATTTAACGCACCGGGCTCGGAGCTGCAAACGCAGTGACATATATGGCTTGGTGTATATACAGACGGTCTGTGCGTATACGCAATTTGGTGAATTTAGGTCGCCCACTACCTCGGGAGCTGTCTCTGCCATTTTTCTACTCTAGCTTCTTTTTGCCGTCCCTGGCAGAGGGCATAATCGTAAGAATGTTTAGTTTATAACCAGGCTGCAGACGTTGCTGTGGGCTGTGGGCTGTGGGTAGTGGCCCGGTGCCAGGGGACAGGCAACATTAGCATAGTGGTGGCCAAGTCACTGGCAAGTGGCCTACCCATCTAGGTGGTGCCCCCGGAAGGGGAATAGACTGTGTTTGAACGGAATGAAATGGAATGGCATGAGGACTCGGCTGCAGTGGGCTATAAATTTCAATTGAAATAGGGCTTCAACTTGACTGTCAATTTGCCGGTAATCTCTTTGCGCCTCCAGGCTTCACTGGATTCCAATTTAATTCCAAACGAACTGGCAGGGAACAAGATACCGATCGCATAAATAACCAGAGTCTACTGCGCTCTGTCGATATACCAAAGGTATGCCTTGATTTCCCCTCGCTTCAAACGGGTTTACTTTATAAGAACCAACCCATAATAGTGGACAGTGGACTGACTGTCCAGTGGAAGAGGGCACTCGAAAAGTTTGACTGTCAGCGGGAGTGAGTGGTCCACTTGAGGAGTGGCCAAAGTTGGCCAAGCCGCACAACCACGCACAATCAAAAAAGTTGCTGCAGTTGCCACTTGACAAATAATACCAAACGGAAATGGGTCTAGGCACCGGGTTCGGATTCGGATTCGGATCCACATCCATGGGATTGCTTTGCTGTCCTGGCCGCACCTCGTGCCGAAGTGGCAACAAGGCGCCAGATTAACCGTTAATAACTGCAACCGGCTTGGGACCCCAGAGTTGCGAACTTTTTCCAAAACAAAGGCGGAAATGGGAGAAAAAAATTTGCATAACACCCGCAGCCGGAAACTTTTTGTGTTTCATGATTTCGTTTTACTTTTTCTCGGCTCTTTTTTTGTTTGGCTGCAAAGCAATTACAGTTACAGGCGCCGGTCAGCCCTTCTCCTGACCTCCGACCTCCCAGCCACCCTTTCTGCCCACTTTTGAACCCAAGTCGCCACCACAGTTGGAAAAAGTTTACTGTCAAACCATCGCGCACGTGTTAAAAAAAGTTTCCAATGACCTTTGGCGGCCTCCTCTTTCGAGCTCCTCCTTCCGCAGAGACGGAAGTCTTCCAAATTAAATAATGAGGCAGCTCATTGATGTTGAATTTAAATTTTCCGCAGACCTTCGGTTTTTTTTTTCTTGGAATACATTCTTGAAGATATATTATGAGGTAGCCAAAGGAAAGCCTGAAGATATAGAAGATAGATAAGTTAAAAAGCTACTCCGCTATGCACACTGTTATTATTATAAGAAGGATCGGGAAACCAGGGTAAAAAGTGAACATATTCTCGTATTCCATATTCCGTGTAAAGCCACATTAATAATGTATCCCCATTTGACAGTTCTGTTTCCGTAGCTCACATATGGCCAGGCCATGCCCCGGCTGATGAATGATGTATATTAACGCTGTGCATGTTCATGTAGCTGCGAATTTCCCACGGCTCATCTCTTGTTCTCAGCTCGCCCGAGTGGGTGGCCGGCTTAATTGGCTGCGCTTATTCCGCAACCTGGCAGCACGACCTTATTTATAAACGCCCAGCACTCTAATCCCTGGGAATTATGATGATGATAGTTTAATTAGCGGTTCCAGCTGCATCCCGAGAAGGGAGGGGCTGGTGCTCGGGCACGTGGCTGCCTTGTATGTATCAGTATCAATGGTTGGCCATCCACCGGCCATCGCCCATCATTAATCAGGCCACATAATGTGCTGGAATCTTCTCCGGTTACGTAAATGTAGCTGGACTCATGGGCCACTCAGAGGACCCTCGGCAGGGTGGAGTGAGCTCCTGTTGAACACAGCCAATAACATGTTGTAAACGTCAAGCGATGTGTTCTCACTTTTCCCACCCGGGCTGGCACAAAATTAAAAGGATGCGGCGCGAAGAGTCTCCGCAAGTGACAGACGTCAGCTGTTCCACCCTTCCCGCAGATATTAATTGATGTCCTGTCAACATGTTACCCGCATTCCATTGCGCGCGGTGGCAGGCAGAAGGGCGGCAGGGAGCACTCCTTTGTCTGCAGCCACACTAGCCACTTCGCGCTGCATCCCGCTCTACATCATTATAGTTTATTTGCTTATCGCGGCTGGACCAGACCAGTTGTGCCACCCACTTCGCCACCCAAACCAAACCAAACCAAAGACCTACAGCCGCCCCACCCACACAGGCTATGCAAATCATGTGTAAAAAACGAATTTCATGTGGGGGTGTCAGTTAGTCAGTCTCGCAGTCTGGCAGTCTGCCTTTGCTATTTGCCCAGCTGCCCCTCTCTCTTTCTGTCACATACAAATAGTCCATATAGCCCGTCTTTTTCCTCGGCTGAATTATGCATGAGGCCCAGTCGCACACCCAAACACGGCCATTGTCAATACGGCCTTGTAGGCACGTCTGTGTGCGTGACTCCCACTCACTTTCCATCTCACTCGCTCTATTCCCCACATATAGGCATGTAGCCTCGCACATCCTTATATTCGTTGGGATGTGTGTAGACGGCACGGACGGACTCTATCTTTCTATCAATTTTGCATACGCTTTTATCTCAAGAATTTGTATGGCTTTTCAGGTTAGGTTGGGTCGTGATACGGCTTTGGTGTCCTATTGCGGCACGTCCTCTCATCAGACCATCTTTTCATTGCTTATGTGGGATTCGGCTTAGGCACGATAAGAATGTGTCTAAATCCCCAGATAATCCCAAGAGTGGGTTGGGCAACAAAATGGGGTACTAGTACGAGTCCGGCAGGCGTGGGAACGCAAGGATCGCAAGGTTGGAGAAAATATGTTGGTGAGCGAAGATGAGGACTGGAAAATTGGAGAGCAGAGAGACTCTAAGGAGAAGCGAATGAGAATAGGGAGTATGTTCAACAAGAAGAGTTGGTGTTGTGACAGAAACCAGCGAGTAAGAGAATCGTGTGTAGAGTGTCAAGAGCGAGTAGGAGAAATGCGTGAATAGTGAGGAGCAACGGCTATAAGTGTAAGCAGCGAGTTAGAATAACAACGAATCGGGAAACGGGTTACAGTGTAAACAGCGAGTGAATGTGACGAGTGTATAGTGAAAACAGCGGAAAAAACGCAGCGGAAATGCAAAAATGCAACGAGTTCGAAAGACAAATAGCGAGTAGGGCAGGGCAAATCGCCCACACACCCCGAACGAAGCCTGTCTGTTTCACTCTGCGGACCCTTGGGGGCGTTTTCTTGATAGGTTGGACTTTTAAAGTTGACAAACTTTTACCGTCCCACAAGAAAACTTAAGTTAACTGCATCAGCTTAGTTTTTGGGCTGCACGAAGAGAAGAAGTGCTGATGACGCCGAGGGTCAGTGTCGAGCCATGAGGCCAACGTCGGACGTGAATTTGTAAGTTGTGTTTCATGAATTATGTGCTTGTTAACGAATTGTTGCCGTTAAAGAAAAACCTTCGGCCAGCACGTTGGGCAGTTTAAGAAGTCCATCCTCTCGCTTCGAAGGCAGCCATGCAGGAAGGTGGACAATTTGGACACTGAGGCTCCTTTGTCTGGTTTCTTTTTTTCGTATTTTTTCCCCTCGGGATCCCTGGATAGGGACGAGGATCTCTGGCGAGCACAATGAGACCGGCGAAGCGAGTGCATTCTATGCATTCTCAATAGAGCCTCAAGTGTCCCATACCCACAGCACACTGCTCCTCCCTCTCTGGCTTATGCTTATGGCTGTTGCACCACCATCATTATTGGGCCCTGGACCGCTCTGTGGCGGCACCACTTGAGAATTTTGTTTGAGTAGTTTCGAGAGGGGGAACGCAAACAAAATGCGATTGCGAATGCAAATGGAAAATGGAAAAGCCGCTGTCGTTGCCAACTTTTCCCCATCCGGACAATGGCTAAATGGAGGGCATTGAGCGCAGGTGTTGCACTTAGCATGTCCTTCAAGGACAACGCCTCGGCGTCGCCACCGCCATCGCCATCGGCATCGGCATCAAACAAGAGGCCTGCCAAGAAGAAGAACGCGCCTTATCACTGCCAAGTTCGGGGCCTCTCAAACACACTTTTCATTTCCTTGTCGCTGAGAAATAATGTGCAAGGGAAGAGGGTTTTTTTTTAATAAAAAAAGAGCTTGAAAATCAAAGTTAAACGCAGTCAATAATAGGGGAACTACAAATTCAAAACGGAAACTTTTAAGTTCTGCGAAATGTAGACCAACTTTAATAAACAAGGCAACAACTTCACGGATGGATTGAATCATAGCCAGTCAGACTGCGGGATTCTGATCAAATTGCGCGGCTTGTGGGGAATAAAAGAAGATGAAGATGAAACAACAAATCCCAATCATCTCCAGAGCCAGTCAACAAAGTGGGCAAACAGCGGGGAACGCGGAAGCGGGACTTGGTGGATGCAGTGGCAGCCACTTGAGTGCGTTTCAACAGCATTTTAGACTAATCCGCAAAGACAACAGTGCCGTCAGTCAGCTTATTGTTGCTCCTGTCGATGGCGATGGGGATGACGATGATGATGGCGATGGTGATGATGATTGTGCTGCATGCTGCTGTTGCACTTGGGCAAATGAAAATGCAGCTGCTTTTGGGCCCGGGGTTTATCACAAAAGCCAAAACAACAAAGCAGCCAAACAACAAAGCATGAAAGCGTTGAGCTTTCGGCTTTTGTGCATTCAATTGTTGTTCATCCGAGGAACCCGTGCCCTCCGGAGTGTGGAATCCCCGACTCTTGTGGACAGACAATTGTCATAATAATTCGCTGGAATAACTTTTGTAATTTAACACAACAACCATTGTCGTTGCCCGATTCAAATCCGATAATCTCTGCTGGACGGCACAGCGATTGCCTAATTCGCTAATTGGAGTTATGATACGACAATGAAATGGTATATATAGTTTATAATCTGGATTTAAACTCAGAGTTATGCGTGTAGGAGCAACGACGATATGTTTGAACAGCGAGTGAGTGTCACAAGTTGCGAAAAACGCAACGAGTCCCGAGGGCAGGTAGCGAGTTGGGCAGGGCGAATCGCCCACCATCTTTCCCTAATTCGCTAATTTGAGTTATGATATGATGACAAAATGGTATCCATACATAGTCTTTAATCTGGATTTGAACTTACCGTGACGAGCCTCCTCGCCCTCGGGCGCATGCTGTGTAATTGTATTGAGCTCCTCTTCCAAGTCGACGTGACAATCGGAAACGTCCCAGGAGAGGAAACCTGCAAGGAAACCAGGGGAAATTGTAAGGCATTAGTTACAAGAAGATTAGTAAGCGAAGTAAGAAGCCAGGATATGTTAAATACATTAAGGCCTTCTGACACTGAAGTGACCTCAAAATTCAATCCTAAATGGTTAACTTATAGTTAGTATGGGGAGTATAAGACAGATAACCGCTCTTCATTATGCACATGGAAATGCATTAGTTGGATAAACGATGGGATTAGTTTGAGAACTGGTGCTAGGATCATTCCGTTTGCCTTGGGGCCATTCATCACTCGCACATTAGTTCTGTGTAATTATGCACAACGTCTGCGAACGGTTGGCAATGCGCAGTTTTGATAAATGACCAAACAGGGGTGCTGGGGGTCAAAAGCAGGGGGTCAAGAGGGAGCTGTCGAGGTCGCATTACGCATACGCCACGATGGACTGAACCGAACTGAACTGGACGCACCCCGAACGCCTTTTCAAATTTGTGGGGCCTGCCGTGGTAGCTGTGTATTATGTCATTTAGTCAACAAATTAAGTCAGCAGTCCGACTTTCAACGTGAGCATTTGCAAATAAAGGGCCGAAACGACGTGGGCCGGGCTCCTCCATCACTTTCATGCTCCAGCCGGCTCTCCACATTTTCCATAGTTTTTCCATTTATGGGGATGCAGCATGCCATGAAGAGCTCAATGGGGAGATGGGGGCAGAGGCAGGGGCAGGGGCAGGGGCAGGTGTGTGCCGGTAAATTAATCAAATTACTTTCGGGGCACTCCGAAGCTCAGACTTTAAGCCCTATGTGACAGGTTCAAGGGGTCCCGAGCGGAAAAGGAGCCCCAGCATCAAGGGGCCCCTTTAATTTCCATGTCTTGCAGATCTGACAGATTGTAAATTATCCCTAAGCCCCTTGGAAAATTTAATGAACCCGCCGAAGAGCCCGGCATCGCAACGTTCTCGGGAATAACTTATTCAAACGATGCCTTAATGAGTGCTTAACTTTCATTTTTATGCCGCTGACGCCGCCAGGAGATGCAAATGAAGCGCTTTTCCGCGGGCAGAGTACAGCCGCTGCCATGCAATATCATTGAATGGCAGCTGGTTTCAGATCATCAGCCACGTGGCGATGGAGACGGAGATAGCCCAGGCCAAAGTCTAAGCCAGAAAAATATAACAATATTACCCTTTTGCCCGCTCACTGCGGCAATTTGCACAAATGGCTGGCAACAGCAACAAAGGCGGCTAAAAAAGCGAACTCGAGGCATAAAAATGTAAAATCTTAACACTTTTTCACCCAGCCCGCACACACGCTGCACACACTGTATATATATGGTGTAGTATAAAGCCAGATTCAGGCAGGATCAGGACATTGTGTGGGCAAACAAAAGGGAAAGCGAAGAATAAAGCAAAGGCAGAGGCGGCCGAGAAAAAGCAAAAAGGAGCAGACGACGGCAGTCAAAAGCGCCTACAGCGATTGCACAAAAATAATGAGGAAGAGCCCAGGATATGCGACGCCAGCATATACTATATATAGCTATATATAGTAAGGCTAAGGATATATGCGGTGGCACAGCGGTCCCTCCCTCCGAGCAATCATCGGGCGAATGAAGCCACTCAGACGGAGGCGAAAGACAGCGGCGGAAAGGCTACAGAAACCGAATCCTCAGCCGAATCCCCAACCGAAACCGAATCTCCACCCATTCCCAGCCAAGTCCAAGTCGGAGCCCCTTCCTTTGCCCTCGCCGTCGCTCATTTATTATTTGTGCGTTGATATCTGCGAGTGAGACTTCAATTTGCCCAGTGCCAGGGCCAGACTGACGGCCTATTTATTATTTATTCATATTTAATTTTTGGCTTAACCCCGCAGCTCCCTGTTGTTTAACCAACGGATAAAAAGGAGAACGGAAGTTGCCTGCCGTTGTTAAAATACGGTTTAATTATAACATTTTGTAAGACCAGTTCAGTAGTGGCGGATTCAAAATAAATCGCTGACTTAAGGATATTTTACATTAAGGGATCTTTTGCATTAGTTCAAGCTCAGCCTATCTGCAATGTCATCCTCTTACTCAGGGATCCCCAGTTTATGTGTTTATTTTAAAGGTGGTCTGAATTAACTAATCTATACATTTTAATATCAGCATTTTAAGAATTTAAAATCATACTTAATAGCTTTTTGAAATAAATACATTCAGTTATTGGAATTCAAAGCCAGTGTCATATACCCATGGGCATTATAAGTTGGCGGAGCAATGAATTATATAATTGAGTTATTGACTAGAAGGCTTACAGATGAACAATATTTTATGGTTCAGCTATTAGATTTTAAAGCCAGTGTCATATATCCTTGCACTATAAGTTGGAAGACCCATAAACTATACCTGGCCAATCTCATTTTTTCCGCATCCCCACACAAGGGCCGCGGGGCCTTTGATTCCGATTGCGATTCTGTGTCCGTTTCTGTTTCTGATTCCGATTCCCCCACCCATTATCCTGTGCACTCGCTGCGATTGAGCGCCCGACAGCCAGGTAATCGAATGCAGACGTGTCAGACAGACAGACACCTGTTTCCTGTGTCCGGGCTCCTCGATTCTCGGTTCTCGGTTCTCCATCCCCATGCCCATGCCCCCCGTAACACATCCTCTGAAGCCCTGGAGCACCGAAGCCCTGGAACCCCTCGAGCCCCTCGAGCCCCGCCCCAGGCAACCCACTGCGACACCTATGTGTTCCTGCTCGTGACGCCGCTTCCGCCTGCCATGGATGATTACTGATAGGCGCCCGTGGGTCCCTGCCGCCCCCCCTCTTGTTGCCAGCAAATAGTTGCATAATTCTACGCGCCCCCTAAAAGCCACTCTGCTACATGGGCGGCGCAGAGCAGGGCAGGGCGGGGAGCAGTGTTGATTTTGATGTAGCTAAAAAGCCACTTGGCGTTGTTCGTCTGCTCGTTCGTTGTTGCCAGGCCCTTGAAGCCAGAAAAGCGCGTTGAAAAAGTTTGCATAGCCAAATGAATGCGCTTCTGCCACAGCCATCGCCATCCAACCGCCCAAACAACCCCCTTAGATTCAGAAAAAGAGCGGCAGAAAGTGCAACTGTTTTTGAGGGGGGCAGGATGGCGCAAAAGGGGCTAAATGTTTGGAAATGCATAAATAAACACATTAAAAAGAAATTAAACACTTGCACCCATTAATTGCGTATTGAGTCAAGTGGATGGCAAAGAAGAACAAGCTCGAGATGAAGATGAATCTCGAGGAGGAGGAGGAGGAGGAGCAGGAGGAGGAGCAGGAGCAGGAGCAGGACGAACTGCTGAAGGACAGGCAGCCAAGTGGGTGAATAGGGGGGAGGCGGTTATCCCCCAGTTGGGCGAAAAATAGAAAGCAGAGAGGCAATAACAATTAAAGCGAATCGAAAGTAAAGTAAACGGGGCGCAGCGAATAACTGGCTCCTCGGATCGCATCGGAGTCCTTTGTTGTGACAGGTCCTGGACGAGGACGAGGATGGGCTTGGGGATGAGGACGTGGCTGAGGGCCAGAAAGGAGGACACCAAAAGCGAAAACAATGCTGCGCCTGATTGCCCAGTGCCGATAAGGCCGCTTGATGAGCCAAGACACACGGACAAGGACATCGGACATCCGACATCGAACATCGAACACGTTGTTGATGTTATTGCGCACCCAGCGATATGTACATCCCGATAAGGATGGTAATTAATTGGAATTCGAGCTCGAGGGAGGTCGATAAAACACCATCAAAAGGATGCTTTAGGTGTGGCATTAAAATGAATGTTGAAAGTACAAGTTATACCCTGGTCGTGCTTTAAGTCTCAAATATTTTCTATGCGATATACGAAATGCGATGTACCACTTTAGAGATCGATTAAAATCCTATGAAGGATCCTTAAAGTATGGTATTCAAAAACCAGTTGAAAGTAACAATTATAGACTTATTTAATGTCCTAAACATCATCGTTATGATATACCAGTAACGATTTATCACTTTCAAAGATCGGATAGGATAGCTTGATATTCTGAAAATAATCTGAAGTGTCACGAGATACCTCGTGGTATCTGTTTTTGAACAATTTAAATCTTTTGATCTCCTTACGTTTTGTTCGCTTTAAAGATCGATGATCAGTGCGAACCATTCACTTTCAGCATAACAAGACTTATCCGAATATCTTTCTGGAAACGGAATTCAATCTACCAGGTGATTACTGCCTAGTTCTAGTACCTTTTTTAGAACAAGAAATCAGAGATAGCTTCGGCGAATTGCGTCATATCGGGACATGCGTCATTATCTAATGGCTCCTGTCCCAACGCCCAAAATCTCCCATCGCCTCCACTGCTGAGTCATGACCAACTTTGGTTGCTCCTGGTGTCCTGTCCCTGCTCCTCCTCCCCGATCCTGGCTAGCTGGCTGGTGTCTGGCTGGCACACATGACGAATGCGCAATATATTTTGAAGTGCTGTGTTCCCCTAATGGCTAATCAATGTTTATAGGCCACCGCTAGGCTACAGAACAGCGGACAACAATAAACGGGAACTGGTGTGTGCAAACGAGGCCAATGATTGGACAGCGTTTTTGGTTTTTGGCCAAGAGACCAAGACCAGAATGGGCCAGAAGCACAGCCCCGAATGTATGAGATACAAATGCGCAAATTCGTTGGGCGGTCGGTGAGACTCGGAGCAGGATTGGTGAGGTGGGAAGAACTAACCAATTTTGCGAAGAGAAGCCGGGTATGTGGCATATAAATATTGCAGTAGCTGACAAAGGCCACAAGAATGTACCACTCTGTGTGTGTGCGGATGGGATTGGGATGGGCACTGGGGATGCAGGATGAGGATGAGGATGTGCGAGCGAGTTTCGCATAATTTATGTCACTTTATCGATTCGCCCGATACAGGAGCACACACTATGTATGAACCCGGGGGGATGGGAGGGTGGCAGCGGCGATTTTTGCAGCGACGGCGAGTGAACTCTTTTAACATTTTATAGCCCTGCATAAATTGCTCATAAATGTTTTCCTGCCACGTGCGGTTGCAACATTTCGGGGGCAGCGTTAGTGGGCTGTAACCTGCCATCTACCCGAAAATGAATCCGAAAATTCTATTATCTCTGCGTGGGGGAGATGGAGATGGAGATGTAGATGGCGATGGTCGATGGGATATGGGAGATGGTGGAGATGGCTCTTCTACTGAATTTTCATTGCTCGAATTTCACCTTCCACCCGCTGCGCCCCAGGGTCATTCGTTCCTCTATCCTGGTTCCTGTCCCTCCCGCTGTTGGAGATTTCTGACTGCTTCTGACAGAAAATCCAAAACGAACGAAAAGGACAGCTAACTGCCGGGAATATACCCTAACAAACCCTTACCACTTACTAAAAACTATCTACCATAGTAGGAAATGCATTTACTGTTGAGATTTTCTACAAAGAGTGTAGATACAGTGCAATAAAAATCATACAAATAAGGGATTTCTGTGAAAAAACCTCCGAATAAGTCAAATCAGTTCCTAAAATGTTGAGAACAAATTTACTCGAGCTTGAATCCCACAGGCATTACATCAAAAGTCAACAGTGTTTCCTGCCAAGGATAATACATTTTAAAGGATAATACATTAAGTCCTTGTCCAACTACAAAACTCCCTGCCAGGGTATTAAAATGAATGCGAGGGGGAAACTCCGGGCAGTTCACAGTTCGCATTGCAATCCGATTGTAGGATTCATTCTCGCTGGGGAGAGTTCTCCGCCCAAGGCACCACCCTACCAGCCTCTCGTTCCCCATAAATCACAACACTTTGCACACCGAGGAAGAGGTGGTTTTCGGGTTTCCCGGGGAGGTGGAATGCCATAGTATGGTGTGGTATGATATCGTATGGCAGGGACAATCCCTTCACTCCATATCGCACTGCATCTCCTGCCACATGTCACGGCTGCCAGCCCTGCCCCCCTATAGCTGCCTGGGTCACCTCAGTTTGTTTATATTTCTTCGATTTTACTGCCTACAGAAGGAGGAGCAAATAGAAGCGAAAACTAGAGCCAAAAAAGGAAGCATTTCTGACACAGACTTGCGCCTGTCACAATGACTGCACACGGGTCTGCGGGTGTGTGTGCGCCTGCTTTCCCCGTAAAACAAAGAGAAAACCAAAAAAAGGAAATCATTTTCCACTGCAACTGCAGCATTTTCCGCGACTAACTATAAATAAATTTGCATTTGTCCGCGAGCCGCGCGAATACAAGATTTTTGCGTATGACAGGCGGGAATAAACGCGACCCGCGAATCCCTCGGATTTCAAGTTTACTGAAGAAGACTAAAAATAATTCATCTGGCAGATACTCCCGAGGTCTTTTGTGCATCTTCCATGTGCTTGCTTTGAACTCGCAGCGAGCCGGGTATTTCTGGTTAAAGTTGTGGCATGTGCAAGTCTTTGATCATCAGATTCTCCTTTAAAAGTTATATGTAACCTTCGGTAAGCTACTTGATTTTTTGGTAAAAAGGTGACCCCAACCTGCAGCCGTAACTTGGCAAAATGCGAGATCTAAGTGGCATATCTCTAAAAGTTTTTGTGACTATTGTTATTTTGCAATTTCTTTAACCAAATTTGATATGACAAAAGGCAGTGAGTACCTAATGATGTCCTAAATAAAGGGTTTCCAGAAAGATGACCCTGATGAGTGTCCTCTAATAGCCACTCTCTCATATTACATGCTCAATGGCCAAGGGATTCATATGGCTTTTGTGGCAATTAACCTGATGTTGTCCTGTGAAAGGAACTCCTACTTTAAACTAGGTAAAGTCCCACATCTTCTAGCTCCTCTCGGATGAGGTATGTACCGTGTACATATAATCATAGCCTGCCCTCTACTTTAATTCAATTTGCACGTTGCAACTTTTGTAATTGCGCTTCGGAAATGCAACTGTAGCTCATGCTAATTGCGCTGCACACCTGTGGGTGTGCGGGAGCTTTGGGTGCTTTGGGTGCTAGGTACTTGGCTGCCACGCCCGCTGCAATGCAACGCCCCTCGCCATGCCGCTCTTAATTGTTTGTCACTAATTGCATAATTGCAAATATCTCCCAACATGCTCGTCGGGCTTATCCCTTAATGCCATCAAAAAGCCAATAATGAGGGCGATCCCTCAGCGGAGGATGAATTGCAGATATTGATTGCGGATTGAATGCCACTTAAATCCTCCCGTCCTAGCGGAAATTCATAAGCACTCATTTATTGATGGCCAACACTCACGCGCACACATTCAATATTCGGCACTTGATGCGAACAACTAATGAAGCGGAAAAATCAAATATTTGCTCAATTCGCTGGCAAAACAAAAGAGATACATTCTGATACATGTTATTTATTCATCTAACCGATTTCGGGCCTCAACAGGATTCTGGAATGTGAAAGTCGAATCTCCAATTTGCCGAGTTACTTGCCCAAATCAAAGACTTTGTTTACCGGCAGGCAAGTGATATCCTGGTTGTATGGCAAGGTAAATCAAATCAAGGCTGGAGCACTTTTTCAGGGAAGTGGAGAAGGGACATGCACTTGTAATCAAATATTTACATCGACTCCACTTCTCGGCAGGAAAAGAAGTGAAGTGCTCCACTCTCCCAGTGAGCTTCGGGTTCCGATTCTGTAACCCCATCCCTTCCTCCGGCTGAGGTGAACAATGGTCCACCGACTGTGCACCGCAGATACAAGATGCACAGTTGTGCGCCTTTTATGTGCTCGTGTTGAGCTCGACCATTATGGATTTCCAATTTCATGGCTGACTAGTGCATGCTGCAAAACAGCAAATGTCAAGAGCCCGTAAATACGGGCCACACGGGTTCCACACCTAGCACCTACCTACCGTCATATCTCTGCCCCCGCACAGCGGACAGCCATGTGGGTTCCGAGTCTTATCTGCCACGCCCACGCCCACGGCCAAAGACGAGGCGTTTGCCGAGAGGCAATAAAAAGCGTTTGAAACGCCTTTTTGAGTCTGAGGTGATGCCAGATTGAATCGAAATGAATTTGTATTGAGCGAACGTAGGGCAATTGAATCTAGTTGTGGCCCAGGGGCGAGCAGGCGGGCAGGCGGGAGGGGAGCACGCTAATGCGGGCACGAAAAGGTAAAAAGTCAGCCCAGGGAAAGGGAGAGGAGGGGCAGGGGAGGAGGACGCCTCAAATGCAATTTGTCAACGATTTTTCGCAATTTTCCCGGGCAAGGCGACAAATTGGATCCAAGCACACCCACACACATGCTTGGGGGGGGTGGAAAACCTGGAAGCGGAAAATGCAGGGGAAAGGCCAAGGAGAAATGAGGAGCGAGCTCTTTTCGTGATCAACATTTCATCATGCATTGACAGACGGGAAATTGAAAATTTCAAGCGTTCTCCACAGCTGTCGATATGGATATCTTTTATGCCCATTCATAGCCTATCCTTCCAAAAATGTAGACATGAGTAACATCTCGAGCAGCATCTTTAGGATACTTCATTAGCGCCTTAACCTAGTATCTTCACATTACCCAAAGATACCTCCCAAGCCCATTTACACCTACTTTTTCAACCTATTATTTAACCTACTATTTAACCAAAGATGCCTTTTCCACAACCACTGTGCCCTCATTCCAGCATCCTGCGCCAAGAACATGCTCAACTTTGGCCACAAGAACTTTAATTGCGATTAAGTGAAAATGAAAATGCATTTTCCGAGTCAATCTCAACTTTGGCACGCTCAATTAATGCCCAAGCCAATCAATAAGCCAGCGCTGCGGATTGGATGGATTATGTTCCTCGGTGGCGCGCGAGAGCCATAAATAAATAAAATAGAACTTTGCATGGGGAAAAGAGCGGAAAACAATGTGGGCGGTGGGCTAAATAAATAAATAGGGGTGGCGGCGTGTACACAGCACGAATAAATCAGATTGCGGGGGCGGGGTGCTAAGCTAAATTGCTGCAATCCAAGCCGCCTTAGCCTAGGCGAAGGTGTTTGGGAAAACAATATTTTAAGCCCGGCAATAAGGGGAGAGAAAGGGAGATTACTTTGGCTATTTTGCAGAGCCCTCTCCGCCGCATTTGCCATCATTATTCAGAGAAAATATTAGAGACTCAAGGATTCACGCAGCTTCACAGATCTATTAGTGCCCCTTGGACCATTAAAGAGTTTCGAGAACCGATTCAAAGTCAGGGTCCGCAGTGCCTTGTCCCCCAGCATCTGAACATCTAAACATCTGAACAAGTGACTGTGGGATATGGGATGCGAGTGTCACCAGCTGCACTTGGCAAGCGACCAACAAATCACTTGATGACTGCGACTGGGGACTGGGCTGGGGATGCTGGGGAGGATTGCCTGCGAACGATGACGATGATTATGAGGCTGTGGAGGGGGCAAGAATGATGCAAGAAGCTTTTTAATTTCGCAAATGCGCCAAACTAAAATTGCAGCAGTCACAGCATGAAAATGGCCAGCCGAAGCCACCACAACCCGCCTCCGAACCAATCTCCTCCAGCGCCACCCTCCTCCATCTTTTGGGCTGCCCCACGGACACGGGCAGCAGCTGCCATAAAATTACGAAATATGTGTGTGCATAAAAAGGTTGAGGTATCAAAATTGCAATTTTATGCGGCGGCAACTGGCAGAAATGTATCTGCCAGATACTTGTTATTATGCAAAGCGAATTTATGGCCCCTCTGATTGAATTCCATTACTTTATACTCCCCGACTCCAGCCCATCTGCATCGACATTTTCATATTTCCAGCTGCTCCAACTTCGATTTCTCCCAGCAAAGTTTGCCGGCGGCAGATGGAAATTTATGGGAACAATGTCAGTTGACAATTAATTACGCCTCGTGTACGTAAGTCCAAGAACAGCCAAGGGTCCCGAGCTAAGAACTAGGTGTTTCAACTTCTTTAATTGATTTGTGTGTTTCCCCTGGGCAAAAAGCGAGTAATTGTGGCCCGGCTTTGAAACAGGTTACTCGTAGAGAAATAGGTTACACTAGATTCGTCGGAAAGTATGTAACAGGTAGAAGAAGCGCTTCCGATCCCATAAAGTATATATATTCTTGATCAGGATCACTAGCCGAGTCGATCTAGCCATGTCCGTCTGTCTCTCTGTCCGTATAAACGCTGATATCTCGGAAACTGTAAGCGCTAGAACAGACTTGGCATGCAGATTCCTGGGCTTCCTGCGCAGCGGCCACTCTAACGCCCACATTCCGCAAAAATCTGTAGCGCCTACAGTTTTTATAATTTTTTTGCATTTTTTTAATTTTTAGTATTGGGCTTCATAAAACGCCCAAAAAAATACGTATTTTCATCGAAAAATTGCAAAATGGGGCCAGAATAAGGAGTGTCGTACCTCGATGAGCTCGTATTTAAATTTCCAATCGATTGGCATTTTAATCTCACAACTTAAATTTTTGAACATTTAAAAAAAAAATCTCCCCTACGAAAAATCTGAAAATTGGTCAAAAAATACATTTCCCGAAAAGTGATGAGGATCGTTAGCCTGGGCTTTTAGCTGCCCAAAGCAGTCTTCCTTTTTGTTGTACGGTTGGTTTGACTTAATTACAAGAAAAATTGGTTTAAAAAACGTATTTTTCGTCAAAGAATTAAACGCCCCATTTGTGCCCAAAAAGGGTCGGTGTTTTGTTCGCCGAATAGGGAAATGAGGCCAGAATAAGGAGTGTCATACCTCGTTGAGCTCGTAGTTAAATTTCCAATCCACTGGCATTTGAATCTCAAAACTTAATTTTTTCAACATTTAAAAAAAAAAAAAATCTTTCAAAAAATCAGAAAATTGGTCAAAAAATAAACTTTTCGAAAAGTGTTGGGGATCGTAAGCCTGGGTTTTTAGCTGCTCAAAACAGTCGGACTTTTTTTTGTGCGCCACCATTTGACTGAATAACGCCAGAAAACCGGATAAGGAAATGGTATTTTTCGTCAACAAATGATATTTCCTATTTTTGCAGTAGTTTGGTCGAACTCAGGCCAATTCGAGCAATAACATCATAAACGAAATCTGGGATTTAACTTATCAAAACAGATATGACCCTTCAATCTAACTCAATCTCAATCTCGTGAACCTGGGATGTTTCAGCTTTCAGTCCCCATATCCACGGTCTATCCCGCTATGCCCAATCCTCGCCAGGCCGGCCCAACTCAAACAAATGAGTTCAAATCAATCAGAAACTCAAATAGAACTCGCTGGGAGTGCACTCCCGAATGAAATTAGCAGAAAGTCTGGCGGAGTATTTGGTCGGGAAGGAGTGAATCACGTAGTGCTTCCGTTTGACCGACTTTTGTTGGACTTCCGGAGTTCTGTTGGAGTTGCCGGGGCAAACATTTACATACAGGCCTCCTGCTCCGCTGACTGGAGGCGGAGGAGGATCTGGCTGGGGATGGAGGTGAGGACGAGGACGAGGACCAGTGCAATATTCAAAATGGCGCCACATTAATTTGTGCCAGGCTCAGCAGGAGCGGAAAATGGAAAATGGGGAGTGGAGGGCAGAGAACGGAAGGCTGCGGAGGCCGGGGCCGAGATTGCCAATTAATTTTCATGATTTTCACGTCGTCGACACTCCGAGCCTCAATGAGCGAGCGTAAGTGAGTGTGAGTGGGCCGAAGATGTGCACAAGTCGGCAGTTTGCGACTAAGTCGGATTCGGAGTTTCCAGTATCCCGTTCTCAGCTTTCCCAGCGCTTTTCCTTCTTATTTTGTGCTTGCGAGGGTCGTAAAACCATTTTTGCGCCATGAGAACGACGGAACGTTAATCAAAATGAAAGGCTTTAGTTACGTGAGTGTATACACACGAATCTCCTCCCCTTCCTGCATTTTTTTACCCGTCTGGCCAGCGGTATGGCCAGCATTACCAACATCCCAGCGCCCAAGTAGTTACTAGTGCTGCGTCTTGTTCGTGTGCCAATTGCATTAGCCGAATTGTATTTCACTTTAAATGTAACGAGATAAGCAATTTTTATAGCTCACCATGCCCAGGGAGCGGCCCATTTTGCAGTCCAACTTTTCGCCTTCCATTTGCAGTTGTAGGCAAAATGTCTGCCAGTGGGGTACAACATTTCTGCCACAAAATCCCACATGTGCAGCTGCAGCAGGGTATACTCCTACCTTGATGGCCAGACAAATGTAGTTCGATCATTTCAAATTCAAAAAGGTGCCAATTCAAAAGATTTATGGCCATTTTGTTCCCGAAGATACTCGCTATAAATCATCGATACACCTTACTAGGGTATCTCCAAGTCGAATTCGATAGCTGCTCCTGCATTTCACCTTCCTCGAAGCCCACCTTTTGCCAAGAAATCGCCAGGAAACTCTATGCCCACACATGAGGCTGAATTTACTTAAGTTTGCAAACACACACTTCACTACATATACACTACATCTACCTTATATAGTACACGCTGCAGAGTGGCATGGGGATCGAGGGGTTACGGGAACACCATTTTCTTTATGGCATTGCCAAGGCAGTTGAGAAAATTCATGAAATTGCCGCTCGGAAATGGCTTTTATTTTCTTCGTTCTTCGTTCTTCGCCAAAACTTTGAGCCAAAAAGTGTTTTGGGATCAGATGGGGCATTGATAGCTGGATGGTGGGCGGTGGGCGGTGGGCTTATCCTGACATCCCCGCCTTACCCCAAAGAGCTTTCCAGCTCATGAATTTCGCATTGGACATTTCAATTTGTGGTCAAGTGGTCTGCGGCTGGGACATTGCGATTGGGCCATCAAGAAGCAGTTAGCAGCTAATTAGCACACGTCCCGGCCAAATCCCCTGGCAAACTCTTTCCGGGCCAAAGGTCAGCGCATCGGAGCTGCGGCTACCAAAGCTTTCGGCCATCTCTTCCAAACCTTCGACCCCATATCCTGGCCACTGGGCTTCGCTCTGCATTTGCTCATTAGAATAATGACAAATTAAATTGCAAATTTAACGACGCGCTCATCACGAAACTCAAACTGAAACGGAGACGACCTGGCCTAACGAAAACTAATTAAAGTGAAACGAACGTAACATGAGCTCGGCCAAAAACCAAGCGGGCAGAGGTCAGGGGGGCCTGGCTTTCGTTTGGGCGTGGTCTGCGGCTGACCACGGGTGCGTCGCATGATCTGTCCCCCTGCGAAAGTGTGTGAGTGGCCTCCAATGCACTTCAAAGCAATTAATTTGCAATAAAAGCATTTTTAATGTCCCCCTGCCGCTGTCTGCCCGTGTGTGTGTGGGTCTGTCTGTGTGCTGATTGATGACGCAAGTGTGGCACGGTCCACCGTCCACTGTCCATCGTCCACCGTCCATCGTCCACCACCAACGAAAACCCCACCTCAACGCCCTTTTCCGTACGTTTCTGCTACTCAAAATCGATTATCGCGCATACGCCGCATTGGCCTCTGCTGAAAGTGCGGGTTAGCCTCAAGAAATGCGATAGACTCGCCAAAAATTGAAACTGCTTCGCAGATCCTAAGATTTACTTTGAGGCCCTTAAAAGAATTTCCCATGGTATGGATTTCCAAAAACCATTTAACCCCTTAAATGATGCTTGTGTATATACTGGGAATGGGACTCCTTAAACATTTTTATCTGATTTGCATAGCCAAGAGCCTGAAGGAATCTGTCGTCTTTCTTTAATATATTATTTACCATAAACCCAATTAACTAGGGTAAAAACTCCATATGTTTTAGCAAATAACCATTTGTGTGCTACTGTTCGTGTGTCGGCAGAGCGGCGGCAGTTTAAAAAGTCCCGTGCTGACTATACTCGTATTATGTATCTAAAGCTTTTTCGACCGCTTTCTTGGCCACGCACCCTCACTGGGTCCCATTCAAGTGGCTTATGAAGAGTACCCGGCAAAAGCCCTTCTTTTTCCACCTGTAATCCACGTACTCGAACAGAACCCAGGCAGACAGCCGGGCCATGTTGAATCTTTTTTGGGATCGACTGGTACTGGTTTAGAAGGCTGTCAGCAGTTTGTTTGGCCCAAGCCACTTTCCTGGCAGCGAGTGCAGCAGAAACTGCTGTCATTGCATTGTCAGCGCTACTTTGTTGGCCCAGCGAACGTGTCCAGTTTTCGGATGGCAAGAGCGTCACGTAGCAAGTTCCTGGCCAGAAGGAGTCTCCTGTCGCCGGCGGCATCCTGTGTCCTGCATCGCCCAGCTGTCATATGCCGGCCCCATTGACACGCAATCGCAAAGTTCACTCCCCCGGGAGCCTTCGCCCCGGTGGACTGTCTAAAAATATCAACAAAATCGAAGCTTGTCACGCGTCTTCCTCGGATTGGGCCCCCCTCTTTCGCCGTCTCTGCCCTGTCTACCCCTTTTTATTTGATCGATTTTCGGGCCTACACACATTTTAGTGCCACGCCCATCGCCCCTTCTGCTCTTTGACATTTTTCGACAACAGTTGTCATAATAAGGTTATGTGATTCTCCAGCCCGAGGAACGGACGACCTTGAATGTCGCTTTTACTTTTATTGATTAATTTTTAAGTTAATTAAAAATGAGGTACTAGATTTGGAAGGCGGAAAGAATGGAGCAAGTAGGAGTCTGGGAAGCGTGACTGCAATTGAGCCACGTCATTTTCATAATCAAGTGACGAAGGGCGAGGGGGAATCTATGGGGAAATGGGTCTCTGCCTCATCAGGTCAGGTAAACAAGGGGCGTCAGGTGTCCTAGTGGCGACCGCTTGACAACGCGAGTAGCGTAGTGGCAGGGAGAAAAGGTCCACGGCCTAAGGTCAGAGCTTAGTTCTAACTCATAGAAAAAGCCCCAAAACAATTTTGAGTGCATAAATATTTTTAAAAAACTAATTTGTTATAGATTTCTGATTTCCAAAAGGCTGTCGCCACAGTTTTATTCTAAAACAAATTGAAAAGGAGGCCTCAACCCCCTTGCAGGCGCCACTGGGCTGTTTGTCCACTGTAAACCAGCGGAACTGAGCAAACATTGCGATTTTTTGTAGCTTTCTGTCTCTCGAATGTTTTTACCAGGTAATCCACACCCCAGGCAACCAGCTAACCAACCAACCCTCTGCCTCCGGCCGGCGACTAATTTCGGGTCCGCACGGGCGAGTTTTCGCAATTTCCGGGTGGGGCAAGGGGAGTGGGAACCGTTTTGAGTCCGGCAATTATGCCAAACCCCCTGTGAAAGTGCGGCACTGGCGTTCTGCGAACTCCGTACTCCATATTCCCCACTGGGTAGTTGGTGTTTACCCTTTGCCTTTGCACACCTCGGAGGTCCCATTCCGGTTTGTCGCCTGCATGAATCAAATATTTGTTAATAATCTGCACCCTCATCTGTATCTCTACCTGCATCTCTATCTGGATGTCTATCTGAGTTTGCCTCCCCCAGCCGGACGTGAACTCTGACCCAATTGCCCTCTTCATTACGGCGGCCGTTGTTCCTGCTGTTCCTGCTGTTGTGGCCCCATGTTGCTGTTTGTAATGCAATCAACATGAAAATAATTAATACAATTAAAGGCAAACAATCCGCCACTGTTTGCACTGCCTGCCTCTCGGTGCCCGGGATACGTGGGTGTGCTTTCGATTTTAATTAAACCGACTGGCGGAGTGCGGTAGTGCATCCTCGCATCGGAATTCTCGCAGCCCTGCATACTTTCATGCGCAATTTGCTTAAATCGAATTATCAGCGACATTCCCGATTGAGTTTGCGGACAGCACCGGGACGGCCAGGACGAAGGATATCAGGACACGGCTTCTTAGAGTGCCTGGCCACGGAAATGGGAGCCCGATTAACAGGCAGCAGGTGATTGGAGTGGCCAGGCAGCCCTTCAGCACTCCTATCTGATAATTGATATTGCGCAGGGACAAGCCTTCTACAACGAGCCCACGAACATGTAAGCTCGGTATATCAGGGGATGGTAAAAATACAGGATCTGCAGCAAGATTTTCAAAAGCTTGGCTTGCAAGTACGATTTTAATACTAATTTCAACACTATAACAGTATAATTTCCATAAATCAAACCACCACTTTACAGAGTTTTTACCACATATTACCATCTTTCTATCCATACTATCTTATTGAGACCTTGGGTTATGGAAGTTCTGTATTATAATAACCAATAATGATAGATTCCCAATGCTAATGAGCGGAAATCAGCTGTAAATGCCTTAAAAAGCGGTTCTGGCTCACGAGATTCCGGCAGTGGCAGATTACCCTTTCCATTGCCTCGTCTAACACCGAGTTGATTATTATCAAGAACCGGAGAAACTGTGTCAGACACGCGCAGCAGAAGCACGGCGAAAGAAAAGTGAATTATGAAGACGAAGCCGGCAGGTGATTCCCTTGACCACCCCAGCGGATCCACCATTCCCATCGGCCACTCCACCGCCGTTTCCACCCAATCCCAGCCAGTCCGGCTAATTAGAAGCACCAACAGACGGGGCGACGGCAGCCAGCAAAGTGTGAAAAGGCTGGACGGGGCGGCTGCTCTTGGATAACTCTTGATGGGAGTGGATCGGCATGGAATGGGTGCCTGAGTCAAGTCCGACGTGGACCGACGAGGAGCGACTTGCTCCGAACGGGACACGCGACGAGAGGCGGCCAGGCCTGACCACAATCACAGACTCTGTTCCCACTCCCAGTCCTCATTTGCATTCCCCGACTTTCTACTCTTGCATTTAAATATGCACTGCGCTCAATGATACTTTCTTGGGCTCACCGTTTTGGCCAATCGAAGATTTCACTAAAAACATGCACTACGAATTAAAGTATGCTGCATTTCGGAGATCAACAAACCTATGCAAAGTATCTCCTTGTGTTTTCCATTACTTTTAGCCAACAAAAAGAAAAAGCTGTGGCCAACGCAAAATTTCCATAGAAAAGACGTGTAAACGTTCTGGTTACAAACTTTTTGTATGCAGATTCCCGTTTGAGGTGCAGCTTTTGCCATGTAAGTTCAGACACAATCGACACAATAGAAAATAGCTTTGGCATAAGCATCCCATTTAAAAGGGGATAAAACTCCTCATTTTTTACGAAAGTTAGGTGATAGCTAGTTTAAATTACTGAATTACTAGGAAGTGCACAAACTATTGGAGTAAATATAAGCTTAGACGTCAAACGGACCCTAAGATATCTTAAGAATAGGAATAGGTGGATGGAACTCACCCTTGAGCAGATGCTGCAAGATGTTGTCCTTGTGCTCCTCGGAGTGCGGCTCGCCCAGGACGATGAGCAGGTAGCAGCCGGTGAGCGGGCTAGGCGGACCCACGATGCCCTGGCCAACGGAGTGGTCCTCTGGATCCGTCATCAGCGGCGGTGGTGCTGGACCACCGTCCCCTGCTCCTGCTCCTGCTCCTGCACCTGCTCCATCTCCTGCCCCAGCTGCTGCTCCCACTCCCACTCCAACTCCAACTCCCTCTCCAGCCGCTGCTGCTCCGTTGGGCAGCGACTCCTGGCGGTTGGCGGCCATCACGGCGTCGCCCTCGGCTTCTCCGGTTGCGGTAGTCGTTGCCTTTGGCTGATCTCCCATCACAGTGGCTGCCGCTGCTGTCGCCTTTCGTTCGGTTTGCACAGGAAAAAAAAGGAAACTGATTCGTATACACTCGAAAAAAAAGAGGGGCTACTCTCGGCAGGGGAGTCTCTTTCACCGACACTGATTTCTAGAGTTTGAATTTTGCAACTTTTCTCGGCACACGCAAGATTTCTTGGAAACGATGCGCTGCCAATCTGGGAGATTGCGAAAGCGGGGGGCGGTCGGCTGGGCCGCGGGGAGTGGGCGTGGCCAGTGGTGACGCTTCACTTCACAAGTGCTGAGCCGCTTCTGTTGCTGTTGTTGTTGTTGGTGTTACTTGTATCTTTTGCAGGTCTTGTTTGTTTGTTGTACTTTTTGTTTGCTGTCCGTGACTTTGGCGCAGTTTTCTTTGGTAGCTCTTTTTCTTTACCTCGACTTTGGTTAATTGTCTTTCGTTTTTACTTAATAATATTGGTTTTTGGTTGTCTCTCTTTGATTTTTGTTTTAAACTTTTTTGGTTTTGTTGTGCACACTTCGAAGCTGTGTTTGGTATTTTGCGTTTGCTTAATGGAAATTGTTGGTTTTGGTTTTTCGGCTTGGAGTAAGTTTTGCGGCAATTGGCGTGTTCTTCTTGAAGTATTATTAATTAAATATATATAGTATACATATATATATATTTGTAGTGAAGATTTGGACTAGCGTTTATTGGTAGCAATTTGTTTTACTTATACTTTTTGTCTCTTTGGTTTTTCTTTAATTGGTTGTTTATCGATAATTTTGGTTTTGCGATTCAAATATGAAAATTCGATTTTTGTTTTGTTCTCAAGTGTTCTTTAGTTTTACTCTCGATTCTCATTGGGTTTTGCTTTCTCTATTTTACTTTCTCCGCGTTTGCTGGTCGACCCTTTCGTCAATCGTCGGATCTGCAAGGAAGAAAAGAAATGGCAGAGTTAGCCGCGGCGACATATAGTATACCTCTCACTCGTCCATTCACACTGCACTATTTATAAGGAGGACAACCGGGGCCCCAAATCCCGTTAATCGCAATGTGACTGGCAGTGGGAGGCCTCTCCGCCTGCAATTCTCCCCTTGTTGCCAGGGGAGCTGCCAGACAGCCGTCATCCGGGCGAGGAAAACCGAGGAAACCAGCCGGAGGAGCGGCTATAAAAAGACGGCCCACAGTCTGGAGGAGAAGGGGCAGAAGGAGGAGGCGCCGGACAGGAGGGCAGGAGCTGCAGCACATAAAATCCATTGAACTTTGCCCGCCTTGCACATACAGACCATCAACAACGACGGACGGGGCTCATGTGCCGCAAAAACAAGGTGGCTTTCAAGTACTGAAAGATGGTCACTGCCGCAAATGGAGCCGCAAAACAATAAGCATAAGGAAAAACGGCAGCATTATTGATATTTATGTCTTGTCTTGAAGACGAAGCGTAATGTTTTTTGAAAATGTTTCAAGAACTTAGTTGATACCGTTCTCCTGCAGCTGAAGGGACCCCCAATAAAGGCATATACCAAATTTGGGGCCCGAACCCCTTATAGAGCCAGAGATCAAGGCCTTCAAACTGATGCACCCTCCTCGTGAACTGGGGGTGTGCAACGGGCGAAAAACAACAGCATTGGCAGCCAAGGCAAGGGACATCCATCCACACGCCCCTTTGGCAAAGATGTCGTCATCGCTCCATGGCAACCATGGCGATGGTAACCACGACGTTGAGGGCGACGTCATCAGACCACCCCGTGGTCCGTCGTCCGCCCGGCCGGATTCACATTCACCCCCTTTTCTATTTTGGCCGCTTCAGGCTGCAGGGGCGCAACTATTGAGCTATAAAACTATAAAAAGCAGCCCGCACGAACTCCTTTCTGGTGTCGCCCGGCTGCCAGCCTGCCAGGCTGTCCGGCTGCCCTGCTGCCGCAATCCTTCAGGTCCTCCCCCTGGAAAAACTCGACTCCCCCTAGAAACTGCAGTTTGGTCGCGTGCCCGGGGCCAAAAGCGATGCGCTCCACTGCGCCGGAGTTGCACGAAGTGCCGTATCCACGGCCTGCTGATGATTCATCGGATACTCTTCGGTTATTTTTCCATTTTTTCAGCGTTTTCATGGAGCCCTTGTTCTTGGAGTTGCCGGCATTTCGCACACATGTAGGGTGAGGTTCGTCCTCGATTCTCGGGGCCCGCCGGCTCTGAGTGCGGAAATAAATGACGGATGAGTCGGCTATTTCGGGAACAGTTCCTTGTCATGGCTTTGATCATCGCGCTGCCTTTGGGACAGCCGGACCGGACAGCCGGAATAATCGATGCAACTCCGGTCACAGTGGCCAGGAGGCGAAAGCCGGCGGAATCAAGAGGCTGCCCACTCAGCACGTGCTCTCTGGGTTATGTGATAGCACCGCATCAGCGCACCGCAAGAAGCCACAGAAAAAAAGGGGCACTTGGAAAAAAACATTGGGGTTCCCAATCAATGGGGCACAAGAACACCACCCGCACCACTCACACACCGAAAAAAAAGAATTAGGCGAAAGAAAGAACTTCTTTCTGGCCAATTTACTTTGGCTCTCTCTCCCCTCTGCCGCTGGCCCTGTCCCTCTCTCTCTGCTTTCTGCTTTCTGCTCGCTGCTTTTGCTTTGCTTTGGTGCTGCTGCTTCTGCTGCTGCTGCTGCGGCGGCTGCCTGCTTTTCCCTTGCTGTGGCTGGAGTGGAGTGGAGTTTGTGGCTCGACTGGACTGGACAGGAATCCCTGGCGGTGCTGCTCTGGCGCTCGCTGCAAACGGTTTGAAAGCTCGACGACGACTGATTCTTGAATCGAGCCATCGCGCACCACGAAGCGAAGGCAGGGCGACGAGCAGAAGCCAGTGGGGCAGCGCCACTCGGTTCTCGGTGTCGGCTTCGCTGTCGGCTGTGCAGTTGTCGGCAACTCCAGTTGCGCTTGCCGCCGCCATTGGAACTTCCAGCCGGGCGCAGGCTCGCGCGCCCGCTCTCTGTCGCTCCCAGTATCGCCGTCTCTCTCTCCCTCCTTTCCCACTCAGCTGTGGGCTTGTCTCGAGTCCTTTGGCCATGTCCCTGCCCAAACACCCTTTTTGAATGGTCGCCTCCTGGGGCTGTTCTATCTGAATCCTATCTGCCAGCCTTCTCTGCCGAGACACACACAGTGTGCCTAGTTTTGCCGCCTGAACGAACAACAGTAATGAATCGAAAAATGATATTTCTTAGACTATTTCGATGGCCTTCTACTCACTTCGATTAGAACAGCCAATAAAATGAAAATTTTAAAGTTTATAACACCTTTCTGCATGTCGTTCCGTTGAAATTTTAATTGAGGTCACCATACTACATATAAGTTTGTTCTTAAAACCATACAAAACTGAAGCTTTTAAAAAACCTTTAGGAACAACTCTAAAAACCCCTCTAAAAGTGTCTAAAAGTATGCAATAAAAATGCATGTCGTTTTTCTGAGAGGAAAGTTTGGGCCGTCCGTAAAAATATGCTGTAGCTTTTCAAGTGACCCAGCTAAGTCTTAATTCTACTTTAGTTTAACCACCTTTTTTAGCTAGCAACTATAATTTTAACCAAAGCCCAGCTGTGCAAGGGTATCTGAAACTGGGGTGCCCTTCGTTGGGGGCCGGCTTGTGGGTTCGTCCCGTCCAAAGGATGACTCGGCAGTTCGCCGCACTCGGAGCTTGGACTCGGGTTCGCTGGCTCGCCGCTTCCAGTTAGCGGTTATGGGCCTCGCTTCGTGGCTCCGTACCGGCACTTTGTGGCACCGGCATCGCGTTGTGGCCCTGGCCGCACTCCCCTGGCCGTCTCCTACTCTCCGCACTTCGCCAGTCATTGTCGATTTTTCGCAGTTTTAAGAGCCGACCACCGCCCCCGCAGCTCCCCGCGCAGAGGGATCCTGCCCGGACGCACTTACTCTGGCCTCCCTGCACGTGGTCAGCTGTTGGCGCCGGCTTTTAGCGGCTAATCAACTGCACAAGACACTCGGAGAACGGCGACTGAAAGTGACCAGGGCCGGGGCGACGGATTCGGATTCGGCATCGGAAAGGCAGCGCAGACTGAATGGCTCGCCGATTGGGAGCGGCGGGAAAGCACGCCTGGAAGTCGGTTGGACGCTAATGAAATTACGCAATTTCCAGTCCGGTCCGGGAGATGAAAGTGAGGATCGCTTGGGAACTATTTCCTGAGCATGGATCATATAAAGAGTGTATAATGTAAAAGACTCATGGTCTATCCTTTTTTAATTAAATAAAACAAATAAAAATACTGTTTGAATATAGTTTTTGAGGCCTTTGTAATATTGATGTGTAGCAAAGGCAAACCTACTCGTGAGACCCTCTTTCTAAGTACAAATTTGTGCAATAACCTCTTTGTTCGTTATGAGTTTTGGCTCCCCCATGTAGTATGGCTAAACATAAGTGCGGGATAAAGAAAGACACCATTTTGTATCTGTCAATGATCCGTTTAGGCCTGGCAAAGAAGGCTGGAAGCGACCGGGGAGGCCTCTGCCACCGACCATCTGATTTTCCAGCAGCACTAGCTGCGAACAGCTGCCAGCGGCGGAGTGGGATATCGATTTAGCCTTCGCGGCGAACGTCGGCTTGCCGGCTGTTCCGTCGGGTGCCCGAGAAGTGGGTTCTCGGACTTGGGGGTGGTGGGTGGTGGGTGGTGGGTGGTGAAGTGGGCCGTGGACTCGTGGATACGAACAGCTGACTCTTGATGCGGACTGCGCTTGTGTGTGCTTGTGTAACGCTCAGCTGGGCGCGGAGGCAGCCAAGCGTTGGATTCCGAACAGCTTGGTGGCGTTGGCTCCTGCTGTGCCGCGAGTCCACGGCCCGGGATGCAGGCGGAGATGGCCGGGCAGACTGCGATGCAGATGCAACATGCAAGGCCCGGCCACCTGATCATGCGGCACCAAAGTGCCCTGACCTACGACACACTCACTCATCACCGCTTTCATTGGGGCACCACTCACCTCTCTGGTTGGGCTTGGACTGACTTGGCTGATTGCACTGGTTGTTTGTCACTATTACTTGGACCGGAGCCGTTTTAACGTTATCAAAGCACACGTGGCGTGGATGGAGCAAGTTGTTCTTAGCTGTGGCTACTTCTCTAACTCTATGTTCAAGTTAAGCATAAAATGGACACACGATTACACTCGCAAAAAACGTTTAAATGTTACACTTGTAGCACTAAGCGGACGCGATTGACAATAAGCTTGGATTTGGGGTTTGTATCGAGTTAAGCTACGTAGGATGTTGGCCTATTCGTTTCTGGGGGAACTTCGATCGGGGAAACTTGAGGTTTCCGAGTCGTCCGCACCGAAACCGAAATAAACTTTAGACGGATATTGATTTTTAGCTGCTGTCACTGCCAGCGCTCTCGCTCTTTCTCGCACTGCCGCTGCTGTCGATTGCTTTCCGGCTGCTCTCTCCGGCCGTATTGTTGCTGCTGGGCGCACCACCCCCTTGGGCCTAATTGATTGATTGCCGCAGGTTCGGGCGCTGGCATTTAGCATTTAGCACTTGGAGTGTGGAGCTCGCAATTCGCAGCTATCCAGTGGGCATTCAATTTTCGTGGCTTTTCCGCTTCGATTTAATCGCAACTTGGCTTCCTCGCAACTCTCCTATCGAACTGCTGTTCACTCTGGACTGGGGTCTTGTCTTGACTCTGCTTCTGCTTCTGCTTGTGCTTCTGCTTCTGCTTGTGCTTCTGCTTCTGCCTCTGCTTCTGCCTCCGAGTCTCCGCTTCTGGCTTCTGGCTTCTCTGCTCTTGCGCCTGTCGTTCCCGTTACCGTTACCGCTAGGCGCCCGTTACCGTTAGCAGTCGCAACCCCCTCCCACCAGCCGCCCGGAACCAGCTCTTCTTCCACGGAAAACACACTAACACACTGAGCCATCGGCTGGTCCTCGGCCGCGTCTTCCCCTTACTTTTGCTCTTTTTGGCACACTGGAAGCGGCGTTCGTGCGCGCTCGTGCTCGAGCATGTTCGAAAAACATGTGACAGAGCCGCCGTACTTCCAGGAGCGCAGGCGCAGTGGCGCCACCGCAGCCGACAGCTGGCGAAGCGGAGCCGAACAGCTGATTGCTGGCAGCCAAAGCGACGACGGCCCCAGGGAGCGGGGGTGTGGATGGGCCCGCTCGGAAATGGGTGAAACGGGGACTTTGGGGGCATCGCCGGGGGAGGTGCGGTGTCAGGACTCAGACGCCGCCGGTCGCTGAAGCCAGGCATAGAGCGTCTGATGCCGCCGGGAAATGCGAGGAATGCAAATGCGGCCGGATATGGATTGGCTATGGATAAGTTTGCGGAAATGAAAATATAAATTACTACAACCAACGTCTGCCCCTAGACGAGCACGGGTCATGTGAAACCCCATCCCAGGCAGCCCGCAACTTGGCCAGCTCTGTGGGAATCACACCTTACGGAAAACAAAGCAATTGTGGTCTTCCTCGGGACCTATTTGGTTAGTTGGTTTTATAAAGATACATTTGGAGGGGGGCAAGCCCTTCCACATTTAACCAGCATAGAACCCTTCCTCAAGTATTGATTAGTTTCCGTGGCATTCCGGTACACATGTTCTATACGTGCAGCCCAATCCCGCTTAACGAGGCAATTCTGTTTGGGCTGCGGTCGCTTTGGAGCCAAGTTGGCAAAGTGGCGAGAACTTTTCCGGCGAATTCCTTTAAATTTCGGCCCGTCTGTGGCTCGAGACGAAAGCCCTGGCCCCCAGACCCCTTGGCCGCCCCAGAACAAGGCAGACACGTAACAAGCGCGACAGGAGGAAAAGTGGCGAGGAATCGCGAGTGGGGCGGAGTGGAGTGGAGTGGAGGGCAGCGAACTGAAGTGAAGCAACTTGCCACTGGGGAACCACGCCCAGTTTAATCCATCTAGAGTCCTGCATTTCCAGTGGCACAGGGCGAAACAGATAAAAAGAAACGAACGCAAAAACAACAGCCAGCCGAAATTCGAAATTTGAATTTGAACTCCGCGCTGGATTTCATTTAATTATAACTTAACACGAACGGCGTTGCATACTCGACGGCGCCGGTTGCAGGTCCTGGCAAGGGCCCCCTCTGCCCCTCTGCAGGCCCCCGAGCACTGCGAACAAATAACGTATACGCAGTGTGCAAAAGTAATAAAGCATACGCACTGTGGTGCCGCCTTCAATCGAAAGGTTATAGTCTTCACAAAGATATCTATATTTCATACTAATAACGGAAAATAATTTTTAAGAAATAGTACATTTTTGAGACCGGTAATGGGCTAAACAGTCTGCTTATGTTCCACATATATACTAATTTATTTTAAAATCCTCCGGAACTCATTACGTTATGGTGACAAAAATTGATCATAATTTCACTGTTGAGCCTTGGTAATGAGATGATATATGACACCATTATACCATCTTAACCCATATGCATAAAACTCATTTTGGTATTTAAGTATAGAACACATTTTTAAAACTTGTTGGTGAAAAACATTTTCTAAAATCGATTACTCCCAATCCTAGTAATGTTCTTTTATGTTCTGCTACTTTTCATATTGTTCTATGTTCCGGACCTCATATAACGACTAAAAAGATATTTATTGAGCCTTGTAGGTGGCAATGAATTGTTATAGAAGGTCCACTAATCAATAAGGAAATCTCCCATCAATACAAGCCCCCGTTTCTCCCCGTGTAGGCCCATACGGTGTGCCACTGCTTTTAGTCTGCCGTCGCTTTTAAAAAGTTAGCGACACGACACAAGAAGCCCAGAACGCGGGGCGGGGAAGCTCCGGCTGCGCCGAAGTACGGAAGCACGCCAAAAATATTGAAATGTAATAAATACGAGGGCAAAACAAACTTGGGGATACTTAGTCCCCTCAGAACCCCCCTCGGCGGCGCGTGGGAAGGGGCAGCTGCAGCTGCATCGCGTGCGCAGCCCGCTTACAGCCCTTACAACCACCGACCGCCGAACCCTGCCGCTCCGCTTTCTTTTTCACAACAAACAGGTATATACGAGAATACAGTTCCGAAAAAGGAAACAACATTTTGAATGGATATCCCCCTGGCGCTATGACGCCACTGATTTTATTGCCACATTTATTTCACCGCCGCTCGGATTGCCTGCTCTCCTGCAACCGTCCCCGCGCTAATTACGCTCATTATAAATTTATTAAATTTCTGGGGCTTTTTAATTATAACAGCACTCAAGAAACGCCCCCTGCCCCACCTGCCCCACCTGTCCCACCTGCCTCACCTGGCTCATTTCCGTTTGGCATTTGGCGGCGCAATAAATTGCGTTTTATTAATTATAAGAAATGACTCCAAGGAGGAGTCGAGGGGGGCGGAGCTAAGCAGTTGGAAATGCAGCGCCAGCACTTAACCCCAGAGAAGTGGTTTTCTCCACACCCAAGTTTCTAAAGGTTATTTTTCAATGGCCCCAATGACAGGGTAAGACTATGTTCCTGCCTTAAATGAAATTCACTTTGATATAATCAATCTTTATTTCAGAGTATTTTCCGAAGAGAGCAAAATCGAAAACTACAATTTTCAATATCTGTTCAACATTATGCAAGGTAAAACTGATACTGTAAAGTAGATAAACACATTATTATCAAGGAAACCGTTTTAGTAGTTGAAGATCCTACTGCCCGAAATTCCCACAATCGAGTGAAACACTCCAAAATCTTTAGAGCTTAGCTCCAACACCCCTAGCCGAAACAATTAAATCCGGCTTTGATAAACTAAAAGTAACAACTTCGCAATCACCGGCATTCTGGGGTTAATGAACGGGTATTGGATTAATTTCCAACCCTCCCGCGGGAGTCACCTGACTTTCGGTGGGGTTTTTTCGGCTTGGTTCAGTTCGGTTGGGTTCGTTTCGTTCTGGGCTTGTGTCACTTTGTTTCTTGGCAGTTGGTTACTGTTTGCCATGTCCTTGCTTGTTTTCGAGCCTGTTTGCGGCGTAATCCTAATAAATTTCAACAGCCAACAGGCCCGAAAATGTCAGGACCCCGGCGGACGACGGACAAGGAACCACAGCGTCGTGGCCGAAGCCTGTGGCACTTTCGGATCGTTTTCGCATTGATTTTTTTCCGCTGCTCCCCGCACTTCAGCACGCGGCATTCGCTGACGCCGCCGGCCGGAAACGGAAGTTGCAAGTGGCATGCGTCGCTGTCCGCTGTCAGCTGATGTCCGTTCGCGGCGTTGCAGGCACAGGAAGCCCGAGCGGTTTAAGCTGGTCTTGGCTCTTGCCTCTGGGATCTGGGTTTCCTCCTCCTCGCTTCGCGGCTTCCTCTGCTGCCTGATTAATTAAGGACTCAGTAGCCAGGAGGAGAGCATCCCCGAGAGCCCCTGGAGGAGCTGTGCGTCGCCACTAAATCCCCAGATTAAAGCGCCGAAGTTGCCGCAGTCCAACTTCTGCCACCATGCCCCCAATCCTTGGCACAACTTCGATGCATTTAGCAGCAGTCAGACGGCTTTTGGGGAATAAATATGGTGACCCACTTGTCTGGTGCTTAAAAACAAGCGTCGCCAGCTACACAGCGCAGAAATTCAATAAAACTTGCCCATAATTTCTAACTAAGAGCGCTAAAGCAACTTCGACTGCACTAAGTTTGATTGCAATTTTCATGGAAAGAAATATAAGAGATTTCAGTTCTTAATGAGAAGGATTGAGAGGATATGGTGATCGCCATCTTGCTTTTTGCTCTCTTTCGGAGAGCTATGAGTATTGCCACCTCGCTCTTGTCCAGAGTCTTACTAGGCGCTATCTCGCTCTGTTCTATCTTTCAGGAGCTATCCCTTCTCTCTTTTTCGATTTGAGAGCGTTTTCACAGAAACGAAGTCCGAAAATGATCATTCCTAATGTCAAATTATGGTAAGATTTATACTTAAGCGAAAGCCAAATTGAATTGTTATCAGAAATAAAGCAAATCGCATTCCGTTTGAAGGGTTCACGGATAGTGAAAGAATAATAAATGACTTGGAGTGATACATTAAGTCTTCTTAATCGTAAAAAGTGGTGTCACTGACGTCATTAATTACACCACCTCCCAGCGGAATCGTTTTTGCTTGTGTGGGGATCGGCAAGTGTCTTCGTCTGGAAATATACGTCCAGTCACTAATTATCCTCGGGACACTCCACGCCGGCGACTATTTAAGGGGCCACTTACGACCGCAGACCAAGTGCTCAAGGTCGAAGGCGAGCGGGCTTCCCCCGCGTTTCCCTGTTCCCTGTTCCCGGCTCCCTGCCCCCTGCCCCTGCCCCTGCCCCAGTAAGACTGCCTCCACCTCCACGACACCGCCAGCGATATCCGCTTTCAGTTATTTTTATGACAAGTCCTGCGGGCAGGCGACCTGGGGATGGGCCTTGTGGTATCTTGATTTCCTCTGCTCTTGTTGCTTTCATTGTTATTAATATTTCATTTCCTTTCGGGCGGCTTCCACAACAAGCCACGCACCACCCCTCACGCACTCGGAACAATTGCGTTTTATTATACCCAATTCGCCCGGTTTCAGCCATCCTCCCAGAGTTTTGGCCCGAAATGGCGTCGTAGCCTAAGCAAAGAACAACACAAGCACCGCATACTTTTTGGGGCATTTTGCGTTGTATCAAGTTACGAATTTCAAGGTCAAAGAGCCAGCTGTTGGCTGCCTTTCCGCTCTCCAGCTTTATTTTTCTTCTTTAGGCCAGCGCACGCAGCCCGAAAAGTTAAACAGATGGGAGGTGGAGGCGGGAGTGGCTGGCGATTTAGGACGACATTTACATGATTAAAATTTAACGATTAAGCTGCTCGGCAGCAATTAAGTTGAGCATCGCACTCGCTTTTGGCCCATGTACCAAGCATGAAATTCATGAAACTCTTTAGAAGAAGAAATCTTTAGTTCTGAAAATCCTGTGATGGATGCATGGTTAATGCTGTCATTAAAAATTAAAGGCTACTTTGCTGGCAGTTGTAGATGTTAGGGCGCCGGGGTGAATAATTTACCAGAGTTATTGTGGGGACATTTGGATGCAAAGAACATTTGATGATGTCGAAGGAATAGTAAAAGTAATACTGAAATAATCGTTTAATCACAGAACTGGTGGCTATTTTTAAAGCAGAGTTGGTACCGAAAATACCCAAAAGCCGGACCGCCTAATTAAGTTTCCCGTTCGCAGGGAACGCGTCAGCTGGCATTAAGGCCAAAAGGTGTTTTCTGGCCATTAAGGCGCCACCTGCTGGGCGTTGCTTGCGTTGTATTCGAGCCGCCTTTGCTGCTCTCTGCTGCTTTTTTGTCCGTCTTGCTGTTGCTGTTGTTTTTCTTGGGTGGGGGAGCACTGCAGGGGCTCATTGTGGCGCAAGTTTTGGCGTAAATCGATGCGGCAGCCACAGCAACCATAAAGTAGAAGGCAGCACACACAGCACACCGTCACACGGTCCTGCACTTATGGATAACATTTTGTACCTTTCACTGTCCTCCCAAAACCCAAAGCCCTCAACCTCCGACCCCCAACCCCTTCACTTCCCCCACCCGATCCCCTTTTTTGAGTGTCACTTTGGATTGCGAGCGGCTTTGACACGTGGCAAGTTAAATTGAAATGCCGCCGACATCGCTGTACACATCTATTAGGCCAAAGCGGAGAAAGTACCGGCCAAAAGGGAGGGGGCCCCAAAAGGGGGTGGGGCACGGCAGCCCGCCCGAGGCGGCACTTAGCAATGGCAACTGTTCAAGCGAAGCGAAATGTCAGCAGCCGTCTCGGTGCACTGAGAAATGCACAAGCTCATTAATACGTTTGTACCTACAATTTTAACCATTTTATTAATCACATTATAAACTTAAAATTTAGGAAATTAAAATAAATCTAGTTGGCTTTTTGAATTTTTAAACCTTTTATTGTTGTGTAACTTAAAATTTCCCACACTTCAGTTACAATTTTTTATTGACATAGCTTTACAGTTCCTTGAAACCCCTAAATGATCAAACTCAAAATGCAGAGGAATGTTAATGTAAACTTATAGTTCAAAGCCGGGCTCTACAAAAGCAAGCTTTTAAAAGTATCATATAACTGGCTGCCCATTCCTGTCAGTGTAGTTGAAAGGGGGAAACAGGAAGTGTCCCGGCCTACCCCACTGTGTTGCTCCTTCAAGATTTTGGTGAGGTCACACTTCCCGCTTTCAAGGACCCCTCCCCTGCAGGTCCCAGTCACCTACCCGCTTCCTTGTTCATCGCACCCCGCTCTTCCCCCATCTGCAGACCTCTTGATTTCTGCCCTGCCCACGACCCATTCACATGGAAATGAGCGGTGGAGGGTGGAAGATGGGCGGATTGGGGGTTTGGGGGATGGAGATGGAGATTGTGGGGGCGGCGTCTTGGCTCTAGTCAGGATGATAACCGCAGGAGCCGCGCCGCATCCGCCATTGTGTCGCAATCGCAATCGCTGTTGCAGCTACAATTGTACAATTGTTACAACTGCAGTTCGGGAAAAGTCGCCGGGCCAAAAGAGCAAATTCAATAAAGTCCGCCAGTGGCGGCATTTTCGTGCGGCATTTGTCAGTTGCCAAATGGCTAACATGTCCTTCACGTCCCGCCCCTGCCCCTGCCCCTGCCCCTCGGCAGTCAGTGGGCCAATTAAACGAGGCACCCCACGGGGGGCAGCTGACTGGTTGGCAGGCTGGCAGGATGGCAGGCTGGCAGGCCGAACGAGGACGCACATTAGAGCCCGGTCGAAAGCAGAAGGAGTCCGGTGGGGATGGCCCAAAAGGATTTATGCAGTGCGGCACACACACTCGCACACACCGAGAGTGGGTCATCAGTTGGCCAACAACCAGAAGGAGCGGGCGTGAGTGTAAGTGAGTGCGTGTCTGCGAGTGTCCTCAATATTTATTGGGAGACCCATAAATAAATAAGCCATAAAGCGCCAGCGAACGAGCCCCATAACAAGCGTCGTCAGCCAACTGCAGGACATCTCGCTCGGATCTAACCCAATCGAAGAGAGACAATTGCCCAATCGATTGCAATTGCAAGGCGCAGCAGTTGTTAAAATCTTGCCCCAAAGGTACAACTCACCTGGGTCATAGCCTTTACTTAAAAATAAATATGTTAATTATACAAAATAAATATAGAGATTAATATTCTTGAAGCAAGAACATTCGTTCTTGATAATGGTTTAAACACCTTTTGAGATTATTGTTGTTAATTACATACAAAATGGTAAAAATGAGAAAAGGAAAATGAAATGTATTCAGTTTATATGATATATATTCACAATGTTTATATAAATCCAGTTGTGTATATATATATTAATAAGTAGTTTGTTTTTCATAACTTATAAAGCTGTTTTTTGGATTGCATCCTTGTTACTCTCCGCATACCTTTGACACCTTTAATTACTTTCTGTCGCATTAGGTTCAATCCTTAACTGCCTGCTCTTGAGCTATTTTAAATACCTGGCAACTTAAATGAAAGATGGCAAGTCCTTTAATCACTTATATAAGTACCTCGGACATATTGCACATTTTTAGGGCCCTTTGCGACTTTTGCAACTCTGCAAGTCCGCTGCTGGGCTGGGCATCAATTATGAAATGTCAACGGGCAAAAGTGCATTAATTAAGCCGCCACCCCTGTGACATAGCCCACTCGCCTTCCTTTGGGAACCGTGAACCATGCTGCCCACGCAAATTGCATAAAAGGTCGACCCACAGGGGGAGGGATGGCTCTTCAAAGGGGACTGCAAATGAGACAGGGATAAGGCCAGGTGAAGCCTAGGCGCTTGATTGATGGACTGCAGTGATGGAGGAGCTGCCAGATTGAGTAGCCGATCGATCGATGCAGCATAATCGATTAGCCCGCCGCAAGACGCCAACGGAAATCTAAATGCAGCAGAGGCGGACCACAAGAAGGACAATCGAGTCTAGGCGCAGGCCAAATTACAGGACTTTTACTGCCCTCCTTGGCAGGCGCTTGCAAGATAATGGCTCTTATAACTGCCTGACGATCGAAAACTTCTTGAACCACAAAAAGTACTGACAAATACAGCCAAAAACCGCATGGGTAACTCAAGGCTTAAAGTGAAGCGCTCTGAAAACCATATTGGATTGTGGAATCAGGTTTAAAGACGCCTAAAAGTGTGCAGTGAAAAAAGCTTCGTTCCTGAGATCTATTCTATGGGCATTTCGGACCAAAAGAGGATTACGGTACGCATTTCTAGGGAAGTAAATGGACAATTTACTTTTCAAAGTTTTTGCTAAAGCTCTTTTGCATTGGTTCTGCCACGTAATGGCTTAATAAATTCAATCAGCGTTGAACAATACATTTGATACGCTTTTTGCATACTGGGCATAGGAACAGTGGCAGCATAAAACATACCGAAACTCCCTGGGACTCCACCCACATTCTGGCGGGGCTGTCCAAACTTTGCAACCTTCTCCTTCTGAAAATCCTCCAACTAGATGGCAGTAATGTATCTGCAACATCTTCCTCTTGTCGCTGCTGTTGTTCTTGTTGCATAATTGTGTATGCAAGGCTTCGGCATTGTTCGCTCCTTTCTCCTTTCTTCCACGGAAGAGGGAGTGAGGGCCTGGCAGCCTGGCCAATGCAACTCCTCCCCAAAAGCCAACTTTAGTTTGAGCTCTACAGTTTTCTAGCTTAGGAGGACAGGGCCAAAAGGGGGTGGACTTGGCAGGGCATGTTTAACGGCTTGTTGGCCACTTTACGCCCCGTTGTACGATGTACGCAGCCCGCGGCAACAGCACAGAAAACAGAAAAATAGAAAACAGAACGGCAGAACGGCAGAATAAGAACGAACTAACTATAAAATAAAATACAGAAACGAAGGGAGAGGGTGGTAATTAGGGGAGTTCCAGAAAGCGCACCAAATCCCTCCGATAAAAACACGTGCAAGCACAACCCCTAAACGCCGCCGCGGAAATGGAATTCTAAATGAGGGCCTGATTCTTCGAGATCTTAAAGAGTAAAGTGTAAAGGCCCTTAAATATTTAATACGACGACAATAACCTCGGGAACACTTTCACCATTACCTCCGTAATCCAGACAATTTTAAATCATGACTTTGAAAGACGCTGCGGTGTATTACAAACATATTTTGTACTTTCTTGGAAAGGTGATTCTAATCTATCCTCTTTATATGAAAGCGTTGCGCTCTCCCCACCAATGCAGGGACTCTTTTGAGCTATAAAGTTCCGAAATGTCCGCACAGATGTCAGGAACACGTCAGCCCGCCCGCTTTCGCGTGGGCGTGGCAGGCGGAAAATCAAAGACCGCATCGGTGGCAGGTGAAATGCGAATGCGAATGTTTTAAATGCCATGCAGCTGGGAGCCCATTGAAAGTACAAGCACTCCTGGCCGTGTGAATACCTGCTGTACGCCGTGTACTATGTGCCATATAGTACACATTGTGCACTACAGGTGCACAAACATCCATCCTTATTTCTGTTTATGTACGTTTTTCTATTTGCTGGGGCTCGCAACGCGCCAGCAAGTTGGCAAGTGCTCTAGAGCAACCGCAGCGAAAACGCGAACGCAAACGCGCAGCGCGACAAATGAGTTCCGCGAAAGGGTGCCGGGCGGTGCAACAATATAAAATATTTTATATTTCATCCATCTGGGGGCGGTCAAGCATCCCGGTGCCGCCACAACTCCGCTGGGAAATCGATCAATCAACGAGTCAAACTCCCCAACGTTTTGCCGCTCAACTTTTTCCCCCAGCAGGTGGCTCTCAACTCTTTGTCTAGACATCTGTCAGGACGTTCGCTTTAATAGCTTCTCCTAGTTGAATGGCGGGTCATGGCAGGGTGGTAGGATGTTGGGGTGTTGGACCCTCGACCCTCGACCCCTGAACCCCTGGCTTCCCCTTAGTTCGATGGCGTCATCGGGGCGCCGCCTAGCCAACAGCTGTTCTGCGGCAGAGCTTTCGCAGTCATATGATTTGTTGTTGGCCTGGCGAAAAGCTCGTCGTCCAGCGCTTGGAAACGAGAGCCCTGTCCCGTCCTGTGTCCTGGCACATGCCCAGTGGAAGGGCCTCTGGCCAGGAGGTGGAGCATCTACATCCATCGCAAAAGCTCAAAGGCAGTGCAGCAAAAAGCTTTCGGATATGCCGGCAAAGGACGCTACCTCCGTAGTAGGAGAACGCCGCACTTCGCCTCGCCAACTCTCTTGCTTCTTCGCTTGCCTCTAACTTTTCCTGCAGCCATGTGACATTATGTCATAGCCCAAAACGGATTTGCTGCCCATCAACTTATCGGGCAGCATAATGGCCTGAAATTATGCTCGTCTGATGATGATGGCGACTACCCGTCATGTCCTTGTCCAATATCCGATGTCCTTGTCCTTGTCGCCGTGTCAGTCTTCTGTCCACAAGGGGAATCATCTTTCGATGCTCGATAAAGACATCGTGAGAACAATTAATAAATACTTTACGTGATATTTATACTATCTATTTGCAGGACGATTCTTAAAATCTTTAGTGGTTACCTTTGGTCGGAAGTAAGGCCGATGTTTATATGCAATAGCTAAAAGCTATATGAAATAGTTGTTAATTTTAAGTTTAAAAATACTCAAAATTCTTCAATTCTAAGGAATGGTATGCCCTAGAATTATGATTATCAATAATCGAAAACAACGAAGTTAGAATTGTATTCTATTACTTCTCTCATCATTTAGGTCTATAACATTTTTATAATAGAATATATATTTCGGACTAAAGTCCTAATACCCATGGCAGGGGTATGCAAATTTAGAACCACTGGTACGAAGTCTACAGACCAACTTTGTCGGTAAAACACTGACTGAACGATTACTTATGTCCATTACACAGCTTTCGCTTGGCTTTCACATTGTTATCCCAGCGAGAGTCTTCAAATATCATTCAGGCGTTTCCTTTGAGGCTGGCTCAGCGGGTGGCAAGATGCTATGTGCTCGGTGCAAAACTTTCGGCTATTCAGATTCAGATCGGGGCATACCTTGCGCCCACCCTTACCGCCCTTCCCGCCCTTCCTGTGAGCTTAGCACTTGGCGGAATCCGCTTAAATGCCATTTCCGGTACAGCACGGCACGGCGAGTGTTGCATACTTTTTGTCGTCATTTCGCAGGACGAAGGGACATTCAGCGGCTATGGAACTGTACGAAAAACAGCCGCAGGGCGGTATGGGATTTCCTCGAAAGGCGACAGCTGAGTACTGAGTACGGAGAACTGAGCTAAATTGAGTTGAATTTACTGTGGGACAAGAGCAGCTGCCACAGTTGCTTTTGTTAGGCCCTGCCACGCCCCATCCCCGCCTCACCGGCTCACCCACGACCGCCCCCGCCTCAGGGGCTAGCTGCAATGCAGTTGCCATATATTCATTGCACCCTCTTCTGCCTGCTCTGCCCCCTGGTATCTCGTACATTCGTTGACCAAATTTCATATCCTTGCAGTTTGGGGGAATGACAACCCCAGGGGCTGGTTGCTCTGAAGCTTAAATATCAACACTTGACACTCACCATTGTCCGGCACTTGGCCACCGGATATTCTTTGTTCGGCGACCGGCGAGGACTCGGTTGCTTCTTGTGACCATTTTTCCCACCTCGCCTGCTTCCTAATCGCTTTATCTCAGTGACAAGTTAATTGGGTGAACGAGAGGAAGTCCAGGATTCGCTTCTAAGGCATCACTTATGGTTATCTGCAATGAAGATATTAGTTGAAATATATTTAAGCTAGCTTCTCCTCCGCGACTTTTTTCGCGTTTAAGTGTTTTTAACAAAAAGATTATAATAAAGAATCTAAGATATTTTCAACACAAATTCAAAGAGGTATCCCACTTCAAAATCGGGAGGAAATTACTTAAGTTATGAAATCTGGAAATTCAGTTTTGGGGTCTTGTTTGAAAGCCATGGGTAATACGGAAAAATCTGACATGAAAATGGACCAAAATTTTGACCCTCTTGGAAATCAAAAATTTTAATGTAGACTGTAAGAGAATTCCAACACAAACTCGTAGGGGTATCCCACTTTAAAATCGGATGGAAATTACCCAAGTTATGAAATCTGGAAATTCAGTTTTGGGGACTTGTTTGAAAGCCATGGGTAATACGGAAAAATCTGACATGAAAATGGACTAAAATTTTGACCCTCTTGGAAATCAAAAATTTTAATGTAGACTGTAAGAGAATTCCAACACAAACTCGCAGAGGTATCCCACTTCAAAATCGGGAGGAAATTACTCAAGTTATGAAATCTGGAAATTCAGTTTTGGGGACTTGTTTGAAAGCCATGGGTAATACGGAAAAATCTGACATGAAAATGGACCAAAATTTTGACCCTCTTGGAAATCAAAAATTTTAATGTAGACTGTAAGAGAATTCCAACACAAACTCGTAGAGGTATCCCACTTCAAAATCGGGAGGAAATTACGCAAGTTATGAAATCTGGAAATTCAGTTTTGGGGACTTGTTTGAAAGCCATGGGTAATACGGAAAAATCTGACATGAAAATGGACTAAAATTTTGACCCTCTTGTAATTGAAATTTTTAAATGTAGTATATTAGAGAATTGCACCACAAACTCATAGAGGTATCCCACATCAAAATTGAGCTCCAATTCTGAAAGCCATTGAAAATACGGAAAAATCTGACTTGAGAATGGACTCAAATTTTGACCCTCTTGTAATTCAAATATTTAACTGTAGAATATTAGAGAACTCAACCACAAATTCATAGAGGTATCCCACATTCCTGCAAAAGCTGCGGCAAACAGAGGAAATTGCTACTACTTTTTGATAATGGTTTATCTGGTAAACACTTACCAATCGGCAAATGTATGGGGTATTTTTTGAGTTTAAAAAACCAGTGTAATTTGGCGCGAACTTCAAAGCTTCATTTTGAGATTCCAAGCTTAGCCGAGACCCGAACCGGGCGCACTTACTCCCGGCTATCCCGCTATCCCACTCTAGCCCGTGCTCTGGCAGCCGTCCTGCTCCAACCACTCACCTCGCCGGCTGAAGCGGAAGAGGGACAGCCATACAGCTCGCTCACTATTTTTCGCGAATTTGGGTCGTCGGCCTGCTGGCGCGGACTGGGCGCCTGCTAATCCGTCTAGGGCAAGTTCCTAGAATGTTCATTCCAATGAGCGCGCTGCAACATCGCGCGCAAAGCGCTCCAAGCCAACGGCTCCAAAACTCGTAGAATTCACCCGAACGAAGCAGGCCACCAGAGGCGCCAGCAGCGGCGAGAGTGCGCCCAACATGTTGCGGCGACATCGCGTCATGCGCGTCGCGAATTCAGCAGGCAAACAGGGACGGCAATAAGGTGCCGCGAAGGTGGCGGGGGCGCTGGGGAAATCCTGGACGCGGACGCGACTGATGATGGCCTCCTCCAGTGAGCAGTCTCACATATGGCCAACTCGAAAACGGCGGACGGCTAACACACACTTTCACACACATGCGCACGCTGGGCAACAGAAGCGCCGGGAGCGGTCCACAGTGGAGCGGAACGGTGCAGCGGATGTGCGCGAGCGTTAACACTTTCGCTTTCTTGTTCCAACCTGGCGCTGGCCGCTGACCAGGCTCCCAGAAACGCGCACAACCGACTGCGGCGCAAGCGAGCCAACTCTAGTCGGCGCACTAAAGCCGCTATCTTCGTCCCGCTCTGACCCACCTGTACGCTCACTACTTTCTCGCTCTCGAGAGAAAGATGCGGGGGCGTGCTTGCGCTCTCTCTTGTAATCTTAGGGTGGCCATGAGATGGCAATGTCCTTGTATAAAAAACAGTTTTCGTTCACAGGCGCTCATCGCGGTGCAGCAGTCGGCCGGTGAGCAGCGCAAGAGCAATAAGAGTGTGCGTTGGAGCAGCAGCAGCTGCTTTTCTCTCGCTCTGCCGCCAGTTTCGCAACATGTTGCCCGGCAACATTTTCTGGCGGCCCTCTCTTCGTTGAGCTCAAACACAGTGAAGACTCGCGTTGTGGACTCAATTTCTAGTTGGAGTGCTTTCTCGGCAGTGAGAGACTGCAAAAGACCATCGCCAACCGCTTAAACACTGGTGATTTTGCATGAAAAGTGGTGTTAAAGTCATACGATTTAAAACAGCACAAATCAGGCAGAAGTTTTGAGTTTAAGCTAGTAGTACCATTTCAATCTAGTTTCAATTATAAAAGTATCTAATTTATAAATGAAAGTATCTCATTTTATAATTGAAACTAGATTGAAATGGTACTGCTAGCCTATACTTTGCTTTTAAATGTTATTCACCTTGGAATGATACAAATAATATCAATAAGCCCCTCTTCGTAAGTGCACTGCACCGAGTGGGTACTGTGCCACGGCCCGCAGAAAACCCTCATCCATCGCCCTTTTCCAGTGAGCACTGTACTCGCACTCTGCCGGGAGTTGCGAGCGCTTACCCCTCCGCATCCAAGGGAGCCTGTGCTGCGGCTGCTGCGGGCCTGTTCGAAAATCGACTGGCTAAAGGCCCCTGAAACGGTCGCACGGGGCCTCTGCAGAAGCCCACTAAGGGCTCCTTCTTTTAATTAATCCACCACAGGGGCTTCCCCTCCGCAGTCCCTTTGTTCTTCCTCTGGCCAGGCCAATTAGTGCAAAATGGCCCCACTCCCACTGACCACAGGCCCAGGGCGGCTTCTTCATTAGCTGCGCCCATTTCGACCTACGATTTTTGCAGCGCATATCCTTCTATCCTATTACGCTTACATCTTCTTAATTAAAAAGCTGACAACGCCGTCTCCGGCTGCCATGCCCGCCCGCCCGTCTCGCCCAGCTGGCCGGTGGCAGATTTTTAATTGCTTAATTGGAACTGCGTGAAAGTCCCGTCGAGAATGCCCAAAACGCATCCCGGATGAGGTGGGGCAACCCCCGAAAGCGAGACAAAAACAACCACCGCCTGTTGCTGGGCAATTAAAACGCAGCCGCAGACGAGGTGGAGGGGGAGGGGGAGGGGCGTGGCTCAAGGTCGTGCGGACGGAGCAACCACCACGCCCTAGATACGCCTCAAACCCGGCACGAGGAACAGGAGCCCAGTAAGTGGCAGGACGCCGAGCAAGGACCCCAGGTGGGGGGCACGAGATGCTGCTGACGCAGGACATGAGATGCAGGATGCGGACGCGGATGCGCAGACTAATGGTGATGATGCAAGACGTTGGGCTGGCCCAGACCCAGAACCAGCCCAGAGCCCCGGGGCAAAGCTCAGTCGAAAAGCTCCTGGGGAGAAAGCTCCACCTTATCCTGGAGGATAAACCGCCCTGCCAGGGGTTACGTCAGAGCCCAATTATAATACCTAAATCAACTTTGCTCATAAGGGAAAATAACTAAAATCCATTCAATTTGAATTGAAGGGCTTACAAGTAGAACTAAGACTTAAGAATACCGATTCTACTAACCTTTCCTTGAATAGATCGTCGTTTGCTAACATCGTTTTCAACCTGGTTCATCGATAACTCCAGATCATAAGCACCCTCCTTATTTCTTGACATAAATTCTTGAATTTGTTTAACATTCCTTGCAAATATTTCGATCCGAGGTGTTATAAAACAAGCAAAGCCCAGCAATCATTTTCCATTTGGTCGTCCTTCTTTCTCGATACCAATTCTTGACTCTTTCTTAACATTTCTTGTAAACATTTTTCGATCCCAGGTAGAAGCAAGCAAAAATGTAAGAAAACCAAATTAAAATAAACCCAATAAAGGAGAATATAAGAAATAATATTAAAACACCCTATAAACTCGTGGAATACCTCGTATGATCCATTTGTTTCCGACCCAAAAGAAGCACTCGACACCCACTTCAATGGTTCATAAGTTTTATTTTTGATGGTCGCCCGGGGAGCCACTCATAAATTGTATGTACGTACAGAGCTAGAGGGAGACCCGGGTGTGGAGTCGCTGCTTCCGATCCGATCCGATCCTCCAGTGCGCGCTCGTCGCTCCCGTGGTCCAAGTGGCACCCTGGCACGCCTCTAAGCTTGTATAATTGTTGCCTTCTTTTTGGTTAGTCATAGTTCCATATAATACGATATTACATAGTATATAGTAAAGTATATTATGTATAATGCGTGTGTATATGTGTATATAAATTTAGTTAACATTAATTCACCGAATACTCAATGTCTATCCATCTCCAACATCCTCATTTGCTTTGTGATCTCCTCTCAAACGATCTTGACACTCTTTTCGTTAGTCCATTTTTATATCGATACAGATACAGTTACGCTCTCGTGTTCAAATACACATAAAAGTTCAGTTGCCACAATTTGTGGCAATAAAACGAGATAGATTGTTCGTGGGGTGCTGGGGGTCGGGATGGGGTCGAAAGAGTCGGGTGAAGGGCTCTGACAATTAGTCTTTGGCACGTTTCAATCGACGACGTCGATAAAGCTGATATGTAACGGAGCTTTCTCGCTTTTGTGCTTCTCTGAGTGGAAAGTGGGAACCGGGTGTTAAGTAAGAGCAGGAGGCGGAGACGGACCCTCGAACGCACAAATTTGTTCTTTTCTTGCCGAATTATCTTGCAGTGCTTCGTGGAGGTCAACACACATTCAGTTTAGAACTTGTAAGGGTTAATGTAGTGGTTTGGAATATTAGAATCTGCTGGGGTCAGGGGTCAAGCGCTCCACTCGACTGAGATCTCCCTTAGAGCACTGGGCTTGTAAGTGGATAAGGCTTGGGGGACACATATATCTGCTCGTGAAGCTACTGGCGTGGGCGTGCGATTCGGATTCACATTAATTCGGTAACAACAATTGGAGAGAGCTGGTCAATGGCTAAGTCTATGGTAAAACTCTTGGCTAAAACATTCGCTGATTCAGACTGGAGATATTTTCCCTTATTTTTGGCATCTTTGTGCACTCTAATGCAATCGATGGAATCTAATATGCTTAGTTTGGTTTCGTTTAGTTAGTTTAATTCAATTCAACAAACAATGCGCTAAGGTTGTAACGTTTGCTAATTATATATCAATTATATATCTTTTTAAGTTTTTCCTTTTCATTCTACAGTTTGCGTATTTTGATAAATTTGTAATATGTGTATAAGGCCGCTTGGGGCAACTGCTAAGAGAATGCTAAAATACCTTCCAACAGATGTTATACTCATATGGGATAGCGATAGCCGGGATCCGGAGTGGTAAGGATTCAAAGGGGGTCTTTGGGGATAGTTAGACTACGGATAATTCAAGCAAAATCTTCTCATTCCTCTTGCATTCTCTAAAATCTGGGGTCCAAATCGACTCGTTCTCATTTGTTTCTACACCTCATGGGGATTGTTTGTCTTTTCTTGGTTTTGCTTGTCGTTTGTCTAAATTCATTAAAAACTCACTCGGCATTTTTTGCACAATTCTTGTTGTTGTTCCTTGGAACACTGCTTATGCACGGGCTGTGGTATGTTCGGAGTCTTAGATAGTAGCCGTTAATCAAGTTAGAGAAAATCGAAGGTACAAAAGATACAAAGTGGTTTCGTATAAAACATATCCATTAAAGTTAAAGTTAGGGGTTACGAGTTACGAAAAAAACACGCGTATTACGTAAAAAAAATCGCATAACAACTTAGAATTACGAGGGCACAGCAATCGAGTGTGTAAACTATGTATGTACAGCTCAGGCGGAGCAGGTGAATGGCGAGGGACAGGGTCAGATACAGGCTGTTGCCTAAACTAAACGTAAACGTATACCGAAGTAAATAGTAAATAATAAATAAATAAATAAAGATGCAAGATGCAGGGGTGCGGGGCAGTGCAAACGGAAACGGAAGCGGAACGGAAACGGAAAAACAGAAAACAAACGAAAAGTGAAATGCACGCCAACTCGGATGCTTTAAGGGGCGCTTACTTCGCCGCTGCGGAGGCGGAAACGGAGCCGGGCGTGGCCGACAGTGCCATCTTGGAGAGCGTGGCCAAGGAACGTTTCGGGAATGTGTTGTTGCCGTCCGAGGGGTCCGAGAACAGTTTCCGGAAGCTGTTGAATAGGATATTGAGGGTGTAAGTAAAGGGTTTCCCGGGAGAATTAATTCGTCAGCCTGTGTTATACTCACAACTTTCGAATTCCCGACTCGGAGCTCTTCTTCCAGGGCGCGTCGTCCGGCTCGTAGGGCAGCGGTCCCTGCACAGGCGCATCGTGACCAGGCGGTCTGAAAGTAATGATATATTTATAAGTATATTCATAAGGGAGAAATCTGCATATTTTAAATTAAGGAGCACTCCTAAAATGTTATGCATTTGTGGTTAAGTTAGCAACGGACCCAAAAGGCTTTGTTTGTCTTCCATCATCTATCTAACCGCCCAGCGATATTCAAATAACTGCTGACCTTGCACACAAAAGCACGCAAAAAGAGACATACAGAGAATGAATCACCCGTTTATGAAGTGTTTGCATCATAAGGTCTATTTGAATATTGTTAGCGGTTGGTAGAAATGACTCAGGTAAATGGTTTTTCATTAATCATTTTGCTCTCAGCAATTGCTAGCAAGTGATAACTAAATATCTCTGGAAGATGCACTCACGTTTCTCCGGCTGCCGGTGGCTCCAGTTCGTCCGCCTCGGCCGCCTCCTCCTCCTCGTCGTCGTCATCGTTGTCCGCCACATGACCGTCGTCCTCCTCGTCGCTGTCGTCGGAGCTGGAGAAATGGCGCTGCCGCTTGGCCTTCGCCTGGCTGGGCGGCTTCAGCTCCGCCAGCTGCTCGTTGAGGCTGTCGATGGTGGTCAGCAGCTCGTCGCGTTCGCTGATCAGCTCCTTGAGCTCGCGCGTGGTGTAACGCGGCCGATTGGGATCGTTCTGGCCGTCGTCGTAGGAGGCCACCAAGTCCTCGTTCTCCTTCTCGGCCAGCCCCAGGCGCTTGCGCAGCTGATTGATCTCGCGACTCTGATCCTGCAGTTGGGCCAGGAAGTCGGCGCGCTCCTCGCAGAGCGTCTTCACCTGGGCCTGCATAAGCTTGTGGCGGCGCCGAGTGTCCCGTTCCGAGGCCTTTAGCCGCTCCGCCTGGATAGTGAGCTGGGGATGATCATTGCAAGTGATTAGAGATTATCCATCTAAAAGGGATTATCTAGCTTACGTGCTCCAGCTCGCTGTACTTGTCCTGCAGCTCCCGCTCGCGGTTCTTCAGCTCGTCCCGCTGCTTGTATATCTGCTCCTTGAGCCGCTGCAGCACCTGGGTGTCGGAGAGGGCGCCGTGCAGCTCGTGGTTGGTCATGCTGATTATGCTCTCGGTGAGGCTGGCGCCCAGGCCGGAGCTCTGGGCGGAGGAGGACTGCAGGTCCTGGGTCTGCTTGACCAGCCGCTTGTTCTCGTCCTGCAGCGAGGACACCAAGTCGACCAGCTCGTTGGTCTCGCTGCGCCACTGCTCCTCGATCAGCTCCAGCTCCTTGTCGAACCGGCGCCGGAACTCGGCCTTCTCCAGCTTCTCACTCTCCAGCTGGGCCACCTTGTCGCGCAACTCCTGGATGGTGGCATTCTCGCGCTCATTCTTCGTGGCCAGCGCCTCCAGCAGCTCCAGGGTGTTGATGATCTTGGGCATCAGACCGCTGACGGCGTCCGTGCCGAAGCGATCCATGATGCGCTCGTACTCCTTGCCAATGTCGGAGGCCAGATCGTACACATCGACCACGCCGATGTCGTCGATGGCGTCCAGTACCATTTCACCCATCTCATTGAGGTGGAAGCCGGGCATCCAGGTGGTGGTCACTGGGGCTCCTGCGGCTATGCTGCGATTTCTCGGGATTCCTGAAGACCCGCTTCAGTTGTCCTGCTCCCGTGGATGCGGGGGATGGCCGGCAGAGGGGGCAAAGGTGCCAGGTGGTCCAGGGGCTCCAGATGTTTCAGGTGCTCCCAGGGGCAGCGGGGAAAATGCGCAATCTGCAGTTCGCAGTTCGCAATTCGCACTCGCACACACACACCCAGAGATTGGCCAACCCACGCTAGTGTGCGTGAGAGTCGGATTCGCGTTCACTTCATTCACTCGCTTTGTTGTTGCTTCTGCTGAGCCGATCCGATGCTGCCGTTGCTGCCGATTCACATAAAATAAACAATCTGCTTTTCGCAATTTATTTGCAAGCCACTTTTTGCTGAACTGGAACCAGAGGCGATGAGTAACGATTGGCTGGTTCCCCTTCCAGATGGGCGAGCTGGTTCGCAGATGAGCAGTGGATTCGGCCATCTGGCAGCCCTACATTCCCGCAGGCCAGTGTTGGGCAATGCGCCAGCTTTTGGCGCCAAGTGCAGCGCCTTTTAAATGGGCAGCGCCCCAAGAGCCAAAGGCAGAACGCAGGCAGCTAGGCCACAAAGTAAATTCTTTGTTTTATTAATAAGTTTTTGTTTACAAAATTGTATAAAGAGTTTTGTTTGGTTTTGTTGGATTTTTCCCTTTTGGTTTCCGGGTTTCTGCAAGTGCTTCTTTGTAAATTGTGGTTACTGGGTAGGCATTTTTTGTATTTTACACGTACAATTAGCAATAACTAAATGGTTTATATGCTACACTAAAATACAGTTATGCAGCAACGACTAGCAAGTTTCTCCATCTCTCTCTCTCTCTCTCAGCTTCGCCTGTCTCTTTCTACCTCTGTACAGACTACTTTCTCTTCCTCTCTTTTCTTATTTTTGGTTTCGGGGTTCTTTAAGTACATAAATTAGCTACAGTTCTTTGGATGGTTTTTCTTTTGGGATAGGGCTCTTTGGGAACTCTCTGGGCTGATATATATAAAAATAATACACAAGTTCTCGGCTAGGCATAACATTAGGCTTTCTGCGTCGCTTTCGTTTCGCTTCTTCACTCCTTTTTTTAGGGACTAGATTAGGAACCACATTTGTACAGTTTTCGTTCTTTGTGTTCTCTTAGCTGCTCGCTCTAGTTTAGTAATTACGTCTAATTTTACAAGCTAAATGTACAAAGTCAAGATTTTCCTCCTTCCTTCTTTTTGGTTGCAGCTCACAAACAGAACAAACTTAACATTAAACACACTAATTAAGAGAAAAAAAAACGTTAGAAAAAAAAAGAACGCAAAAAAGCGGGCAATAAAAATTGAAAAGCACTAGGTTTAAGTTGGGTAAGCAATTAATTAAATAGCGGGTTGCGAGTGGTTGTGACCTGTTGACCAGGTCCTTTGGCAAGCATTCTCGATGGCAAGGCTCCTATTTTCGATTTGGCACTCAAACTAGGCGTAAATAAATATGGTAATATGGTAATATGGTAATAGTAAAAAGTGGCATGCAAACTAGACGAAATACGAAATACTAGCACCCCTCCTGGGCAGCCATCCGGGGATCCTCGTGCAGATCCTCCTGAAGATTCTCCTGAAGGTCCTCTTGAAGGTCCTCCTGAAGCTCCTGATTCTGCTGCAGGGCCAGCTGCCTCAGCAGCTCGGAGGTGGCTTCCCGGCGCTTCGAGCGCTTCGCTGGCGGCGGAGGAGAGTGGGGCGGTGAGTTTGGCGGCGAAAGGCCGCCCACCACGCCCACATCCTTGACCAAGGCATCCTGTGAGTCTTCTTCATCGTCCACGTCGGGCAGCGTCAAGTCCGTTACGTCCTGGTCCTCGTCCTCCGTCTCCTCCTCCTCCTCGGACCGCTCATCGTCGATGTCCACAAAAGAGATGATGTCGCTGTCGTCATCATCGCCCGGAGGACCCTCTGGTGCTCGCCGCCGCCCCTTCTCTGCGGACTAGCTGGTGCTGGCCTGCGTTTGCAGCAAGTTGGCGGATGTGGAGGCGGCGGCGGTGGTGGAGGAGGCACTGGCAGCGGCCACGGCAGACGGTGAGAGGACATTGGCTCCGGGAAAGTGGCACGGGCACGCGGGATTCGGCATGTGGCCGGGCTGACTGTTCAGCTTGCGGGTCAGCGTCTGCCAATACTCGATTTGGGCATTGATCAGGGCGATCTTCTGCCTGCTCTCCTCGATCCTCAGCGAATTCATCAGCTCCTGGTGCTGGCTCCTCGCCCCACCGCCGGGACTTGCGCCCGACGCATTGGTCAGTCCCACGCCGCTGCTGTTGGCACTGCTTCCTGTTCCGGATCCGGAGCCGCTGCTGTTCAATGTGCTGCACGCATTGCTGCCCGCCGACACTGCCAGTCCATTGTAGCCATTGAAACTGCCCGCCGCCCCAATGGCCACGCCGCCCGCCTTGTCCCGCGCAAGGTGGTGGTGCGTCTGCTGGCCATGGTGGTTGCCGTTGAGCAGCAGCTGCACTCCATTGGCGGTCACCGTGGTGTGGCTGCTGTTGCTCGTGTGGCCGGCGGTGCTGCTGCTGTTGGCGTTATGGTTGCTGTTGTTGTTCCCGCGCTGCAGGCGTGGCAGCTGCAGAGTGGGCGGTGTGCGGCGACTGCTGATGGCCAGCGATGATACGGGAGTGGTGGACACGAAGGGGCCATTAATGGCCGCCTGCAGGGACTGCGACGGATTGACGGCGGAGAGGCCCAGGCCGTTCAGTAGCGTGTGCTGTTGCACTTGCTCCGCCGTCAGGGGCAGCACCCCGCTGACATTGGAGCCGCCGTTGCTGGCGCTGGACAGAATGGCCGTTGCATTGGAGCCGCCGTTCTGCAGGGTCTTGTTGATGTTGGCGAAGCTGCCCACGCGTATGTGACCCACCGTCTGGATAGTGATGTCCGGCTTGGGCGCTGCGGAGGCATAGCTTCCGCCCGAACTGACCGAGGTCTTGGTGGAGCACACGGGCGAGCTGGCGGCACGGCGAACGGTATCGGTGAGCCCGTTGCTGGACACATTGCCGGGCAGCGAGGCGGATGAGACACCGCCACCGCCGGAGGAGGAACCCACCAGCTGACGCAGGTCCGTGGGAAAGAGCACGTCGTCCTCCTCCTCCAGGCACACTTCCGGCGCCTTGGGGCTCAGGCTGTCGTCGTCGTCGTCGTCCTCCAGACAGTCCATCCCGTTGTCCGTCTGCTCGTTGTCGCTGATTGTCTCCGACTTGATGAGGATCACGTCGGTGTCCATGCCCTCGTAGAGGGGCATCTGCAATTGGGAGGAGAAAAAATGATACTGAAATCATTGTGGACTTGGGTTAAGTTGTGGTTTAAATGGGGGCTTCAATGGCTTAGCACAGGCTTGGAGTATTAGGCCAAGGAAGACACAAGGTAAAGCAGTGAATACAATGATGCATTAGGGGCATGGGTCATGAGCCCACCTTGGAGTCCTCGTAGTCATCCGCATGGTGTCCGTTCCCCTGGCCGCCACCGCCGCCGCTTCCCGAGAGGCACGGCTTGCCGCCCCCCGCGCCCTCCGGCGACAGCTGCTCGGCGATGTACTGGGCGACGGACTCCTGGCGCGCCAGCGTGTTCAGCAGGTCCATGAACGAGCGGTTGTCCTTGTCCTCGCCGCAGAGGTCCTTCTTGAGCAGCAGCTTCATGTTCTTGTACAGCTGGCGCAGCTGCTTGGCGCTGCGCTGGTGGTAGACCCGCGAGTTGAAATCGTCGGCGATCTGCAGCCAGACCTCGTCCTTCTTTCGGTTGGACTCCGCGTCCGTGCGCTTGTTCTCGATCACGTCCTTGTACTGCGCCGCGTAGCTCAACACCATGTTCCGCTCCCGCTGCGTGTACCGGGGAGTCTTCTCCATTTTCAGCCTTTTGCAAGACGTCTTGAAGCTGCAACGGGATGGGGATTTGAGATAAAGATTTATGGTGATTTTAAGATTGGGATTGTGGCTTTATTTCCTCTTAATCTGGTCCCAAACTAAAGACAACTGTTTTGAGCAGATTTATTAGGACCTTGTTCCTGTAGGATCTTGGTTCCCTAAAATTAGAAGCATCAACTTCTATATATTTGCCCAAGAACTTTTCGAAATAGATTTCAAAGATGTTTCACTAATTTGTAAAATATAAATTAGTGCCCGGAATAAAATCCACAGAACAGTTGTTACATTAATTCTACATCTATATCTAGAATCCTTTCTGTTTTTTTGGCCCGTAACTTTAACCCTTTATATCTGCATTTTAAATACCTATTTTATATATATTTTGTCAATAAATTGAATTTGAAATGAGTTTACTTAAGCATAAACGGAAGGCTTGGCGCTGGCTCTTCCGAACGGAACTCCACCAGCTGTGCACCGCGCAGATCCCGTCCGCCCCATCTGCTGCCCCTGCCGTCTCCTGATTACACAGCCACCCCCCTGCAAGCGACCCGATCCCACCGACATTCTTAATTAATAAAGTAATGAAAACAAAGCAACAACAAACGCAACTGCTCCACTCTTTGACACCCTACCACCCACCCACTCACACACACATGGACGCATTCTGCGAGAGTGATAAGCTGCCGACGCAGCCGAGCAGAGGGGAAGAGAGCAGTGCACTGGGAGAACAAAAATGATAAATACAACACTATGGATAGGTATTTCATGGATGACATCAAAACGATTGGTATCATTTGGATACTCACAGGACTACCTTAAATAATTTAAAATTGATACTTGAAATTGAACATTTTATTTGTTCATCATTAATAACGGCTATCACTATTTCCTTCAGTGTAGGCCGAGTACGCAAAGGCCGCAAAAGCTCACATCTTTGAAATCCTTGATAAAAGTAGAACGACCATTTATCGAGAAATGATCCTGGAAGACTCTCTTCTCAATCAAGAGAAGATTGTGGAACCAGAGCTGCTCTAAGCGGGGGCGGAAAGTGGAAGAGGACGAAAGAGAGGACCAAGCGGCACCAACAAACTGCTGCATTAACTGATATCTAATCTGGAAATTGGAGATTAGCGTGAAACTCTCCGCTCCCACACAAAACACACACGCACACATGGGCAGGGCAGGGAAGGGGCAAAAGTGGGGTACTCACGTTTTGAGGCCGCGCCAAAGCCGGCGAGCGGGCGAAGAAAAGTGGGTGGCAAGCTGGAGAGAGCGCGCCAGAGAGCAGGAGAGAGTGGGGAAAACGAACGAGCCCAACAAAACTTCGCGAACGGCGGCGACGAGGCGCAAAGCTCGACTGAATTTGAATTCGAATTCGGGCACGCTCAGAAGTACCGTTGGATTGGAGTGCAGCAGCGACGTCGGCGTTGGGCAAACAAAAATAGGAATAGCTGGCGAAGAAGAAGAATGGAGCTCTGCTCCTCCCCCTCCTCCTCCTGCTCGTTCTCCACATAATACCTCCTGTCTCCAACACACACACACGCCCACAATGAGCTCAACTGTTTGCAGGCACACACACACGGCAACGTGCTTATGTGTGAGACGTAATTAAAGCTTGAAACCGAGTTTACAACAACAAACCGACCCCCACCCCACCCCCTGCGAAGAGGCGAAGTCGAGGCAAGAAGAAGAGGCTTAAGAACAGCAAATAAGTGTGCGAAAGAGAGGGAGCGAAACTTGGAGCAGAGAGAAACCCCCAACAATGAGCGCAGTTTATAAATAAACGTTGTTCTTTTTGCCGCTTTCAAGCTGCAACAAAGTAAGGGTTGAGCTGACTTGTGAGTGCGAGTGAGAGGGGTCCAGAGAGCGGTTCGGCTGAAGAGCCAAATTCATACAAGTGTACATATGCATGTATGTGGGTCCACGCGGTTTTAATTAATGAATTTTACATAACCTCAAATGGTTCGAAGGATGTCCAGTTTCCGGACATCGATAGGCAACCAGGATATTTATCGATAACATTAACTTGAGCTTTAAAATCGGGCATTGGGGTGCAAGTAATATCAAAATCCTTCTAAAACTCAGTTGTAATCCTGGCTACAGGAAATCCTTTCAAAGTGAATGCGAAATTTGAAAAAAATTAGGAATTGTTACCTATAGTATAAATCAGATTTATTATAGAAAATATAGGTTTCCTAATAAAAAGTTGGATGGTTGAAGCCAATACTGATCACCATAAGGAAAACGCATTTGAAAGCAGGACAAAAGGATGTTGGCCGGAAGGTTCAATGAATGGTTTATGGCTGGGAAAGGGACTAGCCCGCCGGCGATTGATCGATTGCCCGATAAACAGACACAGCCTGAGCAATGGAAGCGGCATTGCTAAGCGTCTGCGTCACTGCGCCGCTGTCGAGTCAAGTTTTAAGATAAGATTTGAGGCAGACTGCCTCAGTATCCGTAACTCTATCTGTATCTGTATCTGTATCTGTAAGTGTATCTGTGTCTGTATCGGTCCCCATGTGCACAAGTGTGGGTTCGCTTGGTTTTGTTTCAGTTCGTTTCAGTTTGGTTTCAGTTTGGTTATCTACGAAATCCACCGGCAATGGGGCTTCCATTCCCCGGCGGAGCGCTGAGCAGTGCAAACAAGCAAAGTTTGCTTTTTGGGGACAGCACAGCACAAGCGTTGCTTAATGCGATACCTCACCTCGAGTTATCTACACTCTCACACTCGCACAAGCCGCGCAACAGGTGGAATTATTTACTGATAAGCCGCTGATAAAAGCGAGCCCAGATAGGAGCACGGGGGGATGGGGGCCGCCAAGCGTCGCGGTGGGAGTGGGAGTGGAGTGGAGCTTCACCCTGCGTCGCTGGGGGGCGGGAAGGGGGCTTCAAGTTCTAATTGGCTTTGTTTGCACGCTGATAGCTCGGTGCAGCCCGTCCCCGCCTCCAGCTCCACTTCTGCCCACCGAAAGCCCCTCCTGAGGAAGCCCCGGTTCCAAACGCACCTGCGTCCCACGATCGAGGTGCCTGTGCCTGCGCCTGCGCCCGGTGCAGTGGGCGCTATTCTCCTGCTCTTCCTCGTGACCACCAGCTGGCGACTCGGGCCCCGGAGCCGCCTGGTAATCCGCGCGTGCCTTCCCTTTGTCTTCTCCTTCCCGGCGGGCTGAGGGGTACGCATTTTCCCCGAGCGTCACCGACCGCAGCGCTTGAGTTGACAATTTTCACTACTACCGCTCTGCGGCCGGAGCAGCGGAATCGTGGAATCGGGCAGCGCTCACCGACGACGACACCGACTCAGCGGGTGTAATGTTCCCTCCACACTCGTTCCCACCCTGTGTGTGTGTGGGAGCGTAGCCAAAGCGCTTGCAAGTGCTGGCCGGCGTTGTGCAATTTCCAATCTCGAGCGGCAGCACCTGAGACCCGCGGCTGGGTTCGGATCTCAACTCGAGATCCCACTCCCAGGGCCCGGGAGCCCGGCTGAGAAGGATCATTAAGAGACCTAACTACACTCTTCCCAAGTTCGCTCTTTAGGAAGCCCTGCGCATAGGAAGAGTTTAAGTTGGCTTACAGAAAACATAAGGTGTAGCATGTGTGTTACTAGAGCTGCATATGCAGTAGGATGTGGAATTCCCAGTCCTAACCAATTCTTCTGGCATGATTTACTACAAGAAACCCAGGGTCGAACTGCCTTTGACTTGGCCCATATAAGGGTGTTCCCTGGACTCACCTGGATTTGTGGCCGGCTGCAGTCTGAAATGGATTTCCTAAGTAGCCGCTGATCCTCGGCTCTTCTCCTTCCTCACTTTCCTCGTCCTTCTCCTGCTCCTCCTGCTCCTCCTGCTCCTCCTGCTCCACCTGCTCCTCCTGTTCTTCCTCCGCCCCTATGTGTCCCTCAGCCCTGTGGTCCTCTGAGGTGATTCTTTTCGAAAGGTGAATCGGTGCGACTCAAAGAAAAGCGGAGAACGCACGGCTTGTTGTTCTTTGCCTTCGGTACACGCGGCGTATGCGCAATATTTTCAACTACTTGTCCAACGTCGCTGACCGCCCGCCGTCTCCGTCTCCGTCCCGCTCGCACGCGCCCCGTCTCTGTCCCTCCTCGCAGCACTCTCTCCCGAAGACCAGAAGACTCGGGGACTCGAAGACTTTGTCTTTGGTTTGGTTCTTCGGCTCTTGTGTGCGTTTCCTCCTATTGGCTTTGATATCGTTTATAGCTGAACGCTCGTTCTGCCTCCACTGCTCACAGTTGTTGTTTCAAACCTTGGACTAAAATTAAAAATACACAGAGAAGTGAATTTGTTAATACGAAATCACGCCAAAACGTAAACATCGGCGGCGAAAGAGCTGGGGGAAAGGCGCAGGCATAAATACAGGCGTAAGTGAGAGTGTGCGGTACCCACAGCCGAACTGAATCGGAATCAAGACAGAAGAACGGGGAGCAGGCAAGACTTCTTGACTTGAGTGCCGCCCTGCGATCGCGATCCCACGCCTCCAGCCCTCTTATCTGGCCAGATCAGAAGCGGACCCGAACAGAACCCACTCTATCGCACCCTCCCTGCTCGGAAAGTTAGGCCTCATTGAAACCGCACTGAAACTAATATCTAATCTGGCTGTGCGGCTGCCCGGCACTATCTTATCGCCTTAAGGTGGGCTTGTGGCTCCACGGGAACTTGGAAGTCGGGCGGGTGATTCACCCGCTACCCACCTGATCCGGCGGACTCGATAAGCCGCGGCCAAATAGGGTTGCTTAGTAGAGCAACGTTTGCAAGGCCCAAACCAGGATCTTCCCCAACGCTAACTCAGATCTGTCCTGGAGGGGCGGAGAAAGCCTCTTTTGCCTAAAACGATTCACTACTTTCCTGTATACCGTAAATATAATGGATCATAATGGATCTTAGGAAGAAATTTTCCTATTGACTTCTCAGTGATATTTATATGCTTGTAAAAACATCAATACACACAAAATCAATGAGAAAGTTCCCAGACTGATAGATCCTAGCAAGATCTCAAGACCAATCCAGTTACCTTCGGTCTTCAAGTCTATCTCAAGGAGGTTCTAGTAGGGGAATAAAACATTGAGCGGACTGACAAGCCTGCCTCCAGGGTCTTGTTTGCCCAATATTCAGGACGCTGGAAAATTCGGCGAATCGAAGACAAGTCATACGCCTTGTGTACCTATGAAGATATATAGCTTTGGGGATATATGCATGCTTATGACGAATCAAGAATTCGAGGAATGAAGAAGACGCAGATCTGTGCTCGCTACAATTAAAAACAAACAACGGCGAGAACCGAGGAAGAGCAGAGGCATTCCGAGCTGGCCCTGTTCATCTGGTTCTCCTCCGGTTCGCGTCCGCCGGCCCACACACGCCACGCCTCCGCCTCCGCCTCCGCCCCGGCCTGTTGCCAGCCCGCCCGGCCCCCCAGTAGCCCCCGAAGACCACTAAAAATGAACGCGAAACGAGAAGAGTACAAGGGGAATGGTGGAAAGCGAAGCGCAGAGACGAGAGCGCGCCTTACCCGATACCCGTACCGGATAACCGCTGCCAACCGCTTACCGTTCCGAACTGGCCCGATTCGGGATTCGAATCAAAACGAATGCTCTGCCCCGGTGCTGCTCCGATCTCCGTTCTTTGGCCGCACTCAAAGAGCAGCCGTCGCAGTCTAATTTGATACTGAAAGCGAATTCGGAATTCAGCCGCAGAATACCGAGACTCGAGCGGTTCGAGCGGTCCGAGCAGCCGGAGCAGCCGTCGCAGCCTGTTGGCCGCGTCTCCGAAGGTGCACGCCCCCCGCCGCCCCTGCTGGCCACTCCGGCTCCCCAGTCCCCAGTCCCCAGTCCGCCGTCTATTGGGGTCGAGCTGATCGCACCGAAAAGCGCCATGAGGGGTTGGCAAATTTCCAACCGAAAGTTCTGCTCTGCCGCCGCGCATCAGTGTCTGTATCTGTGTCCGTACATCCGCATCTGTATCTGTATAGGTACATCCGCATCTGTGTCTGTGGCTGCGTGTCTGGCCAAGAGAAAGAGAAAGAGCGGAGCTTCGGAAAAACGATTTTACATTGCGCACAGCCACAAGCAAGTGAAAAGCAGCGCCGGCCGATCAGCGGGCCAGAGGGAAAACCAAGGAAAATCCAGCCTGGGATGGCTTTGTATGCCCTGAAAAGCGGCGCCACCCAAAGGTCCCCGAAGATCTTTGGCACCATCGGAGTTCCCAGGGTCCCCAAAGGGTTTCCTATCATATCTTGGTGGGATTGACTTAGATCCTCTCTTGACCCAACAGTATGCTTGATCGCATCTTAGCATATCCATAGAATCCCGAGTACCACTACTTTCTCAGGTCTCCCCCAGTAATCCCATCGGGATTTTGCATAGCAGTGATTTTTAAGATATCCATAAGTACCCCGAGTAACATTACTTCCTAAGATTTCCTCCTGTAATCATCAGTATGGTATAGTTATTTCTGACTTTATAAGACTAGTATAGCTGTTTATGACTTTATAAGCCTTTTAGCTTCAGAAGAGCTGGGTTTTGAAGAACGCTCCCTCAATAAAATCAAATATTTTAGTCTTTTTATGTTGACTTTCCTAAGAAACTCTGGCTCCAAGAGATTCGATACTATAAGTGGAGCATCTTTGGAGCCGCTGATTGCGGAAAGATCCTGCTCGATGCTCTCTGCCCTACACTGGCCGCGGGCTAAACCAATCTCCTCCAACCCGACCTGATCCGATCTGATCTGGTCCAATCGCTCGAGTACGCAACTGTACTTGGCATCTCGCAACTTGGCAGCTGAAAAGTATTTTCGACTTTAAAAATAGCTGCCCCAAAGATGAGGCAGGGGAGGAGGAGAGGAGGCGGAGGCCAGGAGGCGGAGGAAACGGGCGGCGAGAGAGGGATCGGTTTGGTTTTTGGTTTTTGGCTTTTGGCTAGAGGCGGTGGAGTGGGCGGCACGGACGGCAGGGCGGAAGAGGCGGCGGGCGCAGCCAGCAGATGCCTGCGTTTACAAATAGCCCCTGTTTAAGCTCTCTCGCCGATGATGAAAATTGATGGGTCCGAGCGTATGGAAAACCATATTCCATTTTCGATTTTCCGCTTCGGCTTTTCACCATTTTCTCCGAGTTCCCGTGTGTCGGCTGGTTGATGGTGCGCTTTTGTGTGTGTGCGCTTTTGGAAACTCGAAACTAATGGGGTCGACCACGTAGACCCATCCGACTTCTGGAGCCCTTACCTTCTGCCACTCTGCCACTCTCCCACTCGGAACTCGCATATTCGATCCTTGGCCTCGTATTACCCCAAGAGAATTATTGGCTACACCAGCCCAAGCTATTTCCTATCAAAATAAAAATCATCGTTACTTCCTTAGGTTCTATACAATTTTGGGGAATTGTGTACACACAAAAAACATTGGCTGAATCCTAAAATAGAATGTACGGAGAAAAGAACTTTACAAGTCTCTTAATATTATTCTTAGGCTAAAAACTTCTTTCTACTTTTTTTGTGAAATTCAATCCTTGTTGGGTTATTTGAACCTTAAATATAATGCATTAAATGGTTTTAAACTTTGATTTCAATTGTCCTTAAGCAAGTAAGACTAACATCGTATCCAACTTCACCTTATTTCATATATTCTCATATTCAATCCTTCAATCCACGATCAAATCAGTACTATTTCATTTTTATCGGGGTACGAGATATAATGAAGATTGTTATGTGATCTGATCATAGTATGTAAACCAAAATGACCTTTTGCACCAATCCTATTAGGGATCTGGTTCTGCAACATCAATCCATACACTAAGTTTGGATCAACGACTATATGGCAAGTACAAGTAAAATACAAGGGCCAATGCATTTGTAGCCTCCCGACTTCAGTGGCGGATGCGAATAGTGCTGGTTTTGGGTGGGTAGCCAGAAGAACTACCGCGGGCCCAAAGGCGGCGATGTGGGCCGGTCTTTGGAGGCGAATTCGTTGCGTTGGTTTTTCTTTTTCTTGGCAGCCGCTCCGCCTCGTTCTCCTCGCCTCTCGCCTGACGCTGCGATTTGAGTTCAAATTTATTTTTGGCAGCACCGCCAGAGCAGTGCCCCCGTCCCCCGTCCCCCGGCCACAGGCCCCGCATTTCCCGCTTTCCCCAGTTTTTCCGGGGCTCAGGGGGCCGCGAGCAGAGGTGGGGAGGCGGTGTTGGAGTCGGAATCGCGATCGGAGTCGGAATCGGGATCAGAGGCCCGATCGCCCTGCTCCGCATTGTTGGTCTGTTTGTGTTGCTTTATCTAGTTCTGAGTTCTGAGTTCTGAGTTCTGAGTTCTCAGTTCTGGGGTGTGAGTGCGTGCCTGTGTTTAATATAGGCTTCCGCCCCTCTCCTGGATTGTTTGTGTAATCCATTTAAAGGTAATTGAACTTCCCTTTCCACCTTTCTCCTGTCTGCCCTCTGCGGCATCCCGTCCCATCCCATTCCATCCCATCCCGGCCCGACGAACTAAGCCGAAGTCGAAGTCGGGGATCTATATTTAGCCGGATCAGAAATAGAAGAGTGCGGTCTTCGAGTGTGTCTATGGCATGGCATGGGGTGCAAATGGAAATCGGGGAAAATAGAAGTGGGCACTGGGCGCTAGAGGGTATACGGCAGACGGCAGACGGCAGACGGCAGAAGAACCTGCTCAGGATGAGCCCAAAATTAGACGCGGATATCGCTAGCCACCCGCTTCAGCCGATGATGCCAAGGTGCCAAGGCGACCTGGGTTCGAATCCCCAAGTCCCAGCCGATCCGATCGCCGGGGATCGGCTGAGGGGGATCGCAAATGGAACTTGGAGAATTCGTTGGCGGAGCACTCTCGGAAAATTGAGACGTTTGCTGGGCGCGGTATTTTTAGGCCAAAGCATCATCATAAAAGTTTTCCTTCCCCACCCACAGACCGTGCCAGCTTTTCCAATTTTCGTGTTCAGTTTTCCATTATTTCTGGGTAACAGTTTTGGAAGTGATTGATCAACGCGAGAACTGGGGGAATCTAGGGTAAAGGCTGCCTATTAAATATATCTGAAACACTTTTCATAAGGGCAAACTAAGCGAGTTTTTGGAAAAACATTAATACTCCTCCCATAAGCGGATGATAAGTCTCTAGAAACTAGAGGTTGTGTAACTGAACACTAATCCTTCTTGAGATGCAGTAGTTACTATCAGATACAGATACGTCTCTTGGCTCTCTTGGTGAGTGACAACTCTGGCTTACGATCATAACCTCATTCAAACGTACATATGTATGTACGTATCCGTTTCCCCTGCTCCCCTCCCCCCATTCACCGTTGATTGGAAATTACGTTAAGTGGCATTTCGCCAGAAATCGATAACAATTAATGCGACAAAAGTCGGGGACAAAACACAAGCAACAATAAAGCGCGCTCCAAAGGAAAGGACGAACAAGCAGCGAAGCAACTGCGACTTTACGGTAAGCACGAATCGGAATCAAGCGAGAGCTTTGGTCTAAGGACAAAGCTTTGGGCCAAGTGTGTGCGTGTGTGTGCTGAAAGCGTGTGTTGATGTCATAAATCGCAGGCAAGAAGGACAAGGAGAAGAAGGAGGTGCAAACAGCTGTGAAAGAGAAACACGTTTCAACGGGAAGATAGGGAGGGTATTAAACAAATCCGAAACCCAAACCGCGTTTTGGATTTTTTTCCATTTGGATTTTCAAGCGGCGCTCCTGGGGTGGAAAAACTCGTACTCACACCCAGATACACGCACACACACACGACCCGCTCTCTCGCACACACTCACACAGGGACAGAGCTTGAAACTTCAATTGGAATCTGGATGGCGAATTGCGTCGATTTTTGTTGTGTTCTGCGATTTTAATGCTACTTCTTACTCACGCTGGCTTTCGTATTCCTCCTCCGCTCCGGTTCGTCCTTAAATGCCCCAATCTCCGCTTTTCGCAATGTTCTTTCGCACCTTATGCAGCACTTTTTTCCGCACGCACACTTGTGCACGCTCTGAGCTCGACTTTCAACCTGTGGGCCTGTGCCCACGTCTGTGTTTGGGTGGCAGTTACAGTTAGGCCAGGACGCGTTGCCGCTTTGCGCTCTTCGAAACCAAAACCAAACAAAAAGTATAAAAAAAGGAACTGGAAGCGAACTCCGTGCACAGTCCAGTCGGGAAAAACAATAAGAACGGGAAGCAAAACACAAACAGAACGAACGGAACAATCGCAGCAACAACAACACTCTGCTCTGGCGGCAGCGCGGCTGAACGGGCGAACGCGCGACTTCAAATGAAATGCCAGATTTTGTTGTGGCACGGCGAAAGGAAAAGGAACGATGCAGGGGGGGGGTGAGGCGCGGGGCAAGCAGGGCGCAAAATTCAAAACGGCAGAGAGAGAAATCAATCAACTGGTGATTTTCCTCTGGCCTGAACGGAAATATTATTAAACATAAACGAGATTGAAAATGAAAGCAAAAACTAAATGCATAAATGTATTGCAACGAATCTTTAAAAATGTACGTGTACTAAAAACCTCTAGTCAAACTATATATTTGTTTCGAACAAAAAAATTGCTTAGATTTTGTTAGGATCAATAAATATTCGATCGGTTTCAAAGAATGATCAGGGAAGTTTTGAAAGAGGCAATAAATTAATTAAAACTATTTCAATGTTTGCCCTATATTTTCTAGCTAGTTCAGTGTTCTGTAGAGCTGCACATTGCCAGGTGGCAACGCCGCGCAGGTGCCAGTGTTGCACAGCGCTGGCTTTCCATCCGCAGTTTATAAACAAACATTGAACGCACACGCAGTACACACACGGAAAAACTATTTAAACACCCCAAGCACCGCAATCTAATCGTTGCGAATCCCCGTGTTCCGCATCCACAACAGCACCCGCACCCGCACCTCGTAGCCAGTAACCCAGATCGCCATGCTGAAGATCGCCGCCGAGGGAATAGCGCCACGTCTGGCTGCCTGTTGCTCCATCGGAGCCACCAGTGCCCAGAGCAGCTGCCAGAGGATAGCTCCGCAAGCGGCCAAGGCCACCCAGAAGTACCTGTCGCAGTCACAGCCCCTCCACAAGATGCTGGTCATCAAGGATCACTACGAGTTCGATCAGAAGGTGAGTCAGGATTATGCAATGGCAACGGGAAGGAAATGGGGAACGGGAACGCGAATGGAAACGGGAAATGACCTTGCTGCGCTGCTGCTGGCGTACGTGATTGGTTTTCCGTGAGGGGCAGGGGCGCAGGCGGCGGAAGCAGAAGGGGCGGCGGTGGTGGATCCACCCCATGACGCACTAGGCCATGGACCCGACCCGTGGCCAAACATCTGTGTGTGCGCACACTCGCCTCTCTGCCTGTGTTTTGGCTCGCTGGCCCGTTGGCCCGTTTGGCTCGTGTATGCAAATGAGCCCCCCAAAACATTGGATACCGGTTTGAACCCCTTTCAGCCAGCTGGGAAGATCCACCAGCATATGGCTCCACACTTCCCCTCTTCAGTTTATCAATTGCAGGTGGATTAGGCTAGATAAGGCAAGGTGCCTCTTGTTCCATAAAAAAGAGGAACTGTATCATAAAGTATACAGAACTTTATACTTCCTGCAGTAGCCATTATTTGCCATGCCACTGTAACTTAAGAATAAATATGCCTATCTAGTAACAGATATTTAAATCCAATGATATAGCAGGCAAAACTACTAGGTGATTCATAGCGAGACCATAAAGCGCTGTAGCTACAAACCCACTTCCCATTTTAATGCCATGACGTTATGCCTATAAGTGAACTCAAAACGTTATATGCATGGCGCTATTTAATACGATGGGTTTCCAGAAATACCCCACTGCAATCTGTTGAATTGCGCTCCTTTCTAATCCCCTTTACTCTTACATCGCAGGTCATCAACAGCGACAACCCGGTGATCGTGAACTTCCACGCCGAGTGGTGCGATCCCTGCAAGATACTCACGCCCAAGATGCTCGAGCTGCTGGAGAACTCGAACGAGATCGACCTGGCGGTCATCGATGTGGAGACGAACCTGGACCTGGTCGAGACCTTCGAGGTGAAGGCCGTGCCCGCCGTGCTGGCCTTCCGGAACGGCGTGGTCGTGGACAAGTTCATCGGCCTGGTGGACGCCAACAGCATCGAGACGCTCATCGACAAACTGAAGCGCAAGCAGCAGCAGAAGCAGTAGTGAACTAATCCGAGAGTTGGGTGGATTGGACGGGATCTGGAATCTGGGATCTGCCACAGGGAGGCCATGATTTTACAAACGAAACGGGAGACTGCTACTGCGATACAGCCCGATGCCGAGGCGGGAATTGCAATCAACGACGCTGGAGGAGTGTGCACAAAATACTTTAATATGCAATAAAACTAATCTTACTTTACTCGGTTTAGAATATTAATGGATCGCTTTATTGTGGCTCAATTAAACTCGTACGGATACATAAAACTCACTGGCCCAAATCTGGTTATCTAGTTACAATCCAAACAACGTGCCCCAGACAAGGTGCCGATTACAATTCTCGTTAGGCGTAATACAAATAGACGTACACATGCGGTGTGCATTCGCGGGTAAAATATATAACTCAACATTGTATACATAAACAAAGAAATCGATACAGAAATCGATATAGAAATAGAAACAGAACAGGGGCGGTTCGAAGCCCGCCGGCCGATCGGGGCGATTTCGGGGCGGAACCTACAAACTTACGACTAACCGGAAGCGGAAATGGAGGCGGCAAAAGCGGGTAACGGTAGCATATAGCGGCGGCAGCGGCAACGGCCGGCGGGCGTCCGAATTCAAAAACATTCTATGCAGATGCACAGCCGCACAAAGGGAAGCTGGGGTCCGGAGTTCGAGTGTTTGGGCTAAGAAGCTAGTCAGTCCTGCCACCGTTTTGGAAGGGGTTCTCCTAGCTGTCTACCAAATTGCACTTCTTCGAAAAACTACATTTGCAATGTTACATCTTTCCAGTTTTACTTATGAATTTTATAAACGGCAGCAGGACCACTTGTGCCTGCATTTGTTGAGTGTCTAATTCTATTCAAAAGGGTTCGGGGGGCGGAGAAAGGTCGTTTCCCAGTGGTTGCGTCGAATCTTAGAACTTGGTCAAGTGGTCAACTGGTTGGACCCCGAACTCCGTGCCTCCGCAGCTTTCCTTTGTGGGGCTGTGTCATCCGGGTGTACATGGTCAATCCTCAGGGCGGTCCGAGCTGGCAGATCGCCAACCGAGAAGATCCCATCGAATCCGCTGCGGCCGACGGCGGTCACCGGGCTTCTCAGCGCGCCAGCTGGATGATCAGGGCGGCGCACATCTCGAAGAACTCCATGGTGTGGTGTCCGGTCGGCTGCAGCGGCATCACCCCGGACACGCTAAGCGGCGGCGGCGTGAGGCTCTCCATGATGACGTCGTCGCCCTGCTCGACCTCGTCGTTGGTCAGCGACTTGAAGTCGAGCAGATAGCTCTTCGCGTCCACCTGGTACAGCTGCAGCGACATCTTCGAGAACTTGCCCGTCTTCACGTTCTGCCGCCGCACACGGACGTGGTACGGATTGATGATCTTCCACTCGTAGCTGAGGGCCTTCATGGCCCGGTACACCTCCAGCATGATGTCGTTCGGCTTGCTCTGCGACCGAATGCCCAGGTGCCACTTGGCCCGCTTGATGGGCGTGCCGCCCCGGGCCGTCTTCTCCGGAAATGCTCCGCCGCCCGACGTCTGCACGGACATGGCCAGCTGCCGGTCCCGCATCGGGGCAATCCGCTCCGGATGCGGGCGTATGGTGCTGCTGGGCGTGCCGCCTGAGGCCGGTGGCACTGGCGTAGCCGTGCCGGAGCTGGCTGCAGTGCCTCCGCCCACGGTGACGGTGGCCAGCGGCGCCTGGTTGTCCAGCGACGACTGGTGGGGAACGGGCGGCGGAGGCGGCGGCGGTGGCGAGCCGGCCACAAAGAAGTTGTTGATCTCGTTTATCTGGTTGGCCGCGTCGTCGGCGAAGCGCTTGTTGTCGATGATCAGATGGTAGGCGATGGCCAGTTGGTCGTGCGGATCGCCGCTGAGCAGCGAGTTATGCACCTCGGTCTCCTTGACGCCGAACTTGGTGCAGACCTCGGCCACCGCGTAGGTGTCGATCACATTGGAGTCCTGCTCGATGGACGAGGGGAAGAGGTAGGCGGGCAGGTCCTTCTGGAACCACTCGTGCTTCTTGATCTCCTCGATGTTGGCCCGCTTGAGGGGATCCACCTGCAGCATCTGGCACACCAGGTTGACCACCTGCTTGTTGAGGTACTCGGGAATCGGGAAGATGCCCGACTTGATCTTGCGGAACAGTGTTGGCACGTGCTCGTCGTCGAAGGGCAGCGTGCCGCACAGCAGGGCGTACAGGATGACGCCGCACGACCAGATGTCCACCTCGGGTCCGGCGTACAGCTTGCCGGAGATGACCTCGGGGGCCGCGTAGTTGGGGGAGCCGCACGAGGTGCGCAGGAACTCGCCGTCGAGCATCATGTTCGAGAGCCCGAAGTCAGCGATCTTCACGTGCATGTTGTGGTCGAGCAGCAGGTTCTCCGGCTTCAGATCACGGTGCACAATCATGTGCCGGTGGCAGTAGTCCACGCCCGAGATGATCTGCTGGAAGAAGCGGCGCGCCTGGTGCTCCTGCAGCTTGCCGTGCTTCACGATGTAGTCGAACAGCTCTCCGCCGCTCACGTACTCCATGATCATGAAGATGTCCGAGGGCGTAGATATGACCTTTGGGGGTTAACGAAAGGGGTTACTTTGGTGGGAGTTTTCTTGGGGGTTGAAGACCCTCATTCCCTATTTTGGGAAAAAGTTGTCCATTCTCACACTTGGGCTTTAAGTTCTAGAGCCTCTAGTATACGCCAACTTACGAAGGATATCTTTTTGGACCCTATTTTTCCGTACCTGACCTAAGTACTCTTATGAACTATATCACTGTGCTATCATAACGAGAAAGGAGTATTTGGGTTTTGAGGTTCTGTTAACGTTAGGAACCTATATCATCATACAGAACACTCTACAGCTAGGAACTACATGGTACTTTTGATCTCCAATGGAACCTCTAATATAAACAAATCCCATTTTAGAACCTATACGCACTGTATCACTGTTTTATCCTGAAGAGTAGTGAATGTTTGGAGTTTCAGTTCCGTACAGACCTTTTCCTCCTTCTCAAAGGGTATTACCCACTTCGCTCTCCAAAAGAAGGCCTTGTTCTGCTATTTGTTTACCTAACCATGTTTGTTTTCTGGCCAAACGGCCTTGTCGTCAGCAAACTAGTGCCCCAGTTTTTGCTGCTGCCCCAGGAGGCCTTTGCTTCCTGGTCTCTCGTTTCGTTTACCCTGGTCAATGAACAGGAAGACGAGAAGACCCGCTGTTTGTACTAAGGATTGTGTTTCTACAGTGCGATTCGGTAAGGTAATCAGCTGATGGCTACTGTTTGTTGGTCAAGTGTTCACTTTGAAGGGCGGAATGCCTAGGCGCTTGCTCGCCCGTACTCACCTGGTACAACTTGATGATGTGCGGATGACGGAAGAGCTTCAGGTTCTGGATCTCGCGCCGAATCTTGCCCACGACGTCCAGGCTCTTGATCTTCTGCCGGTTGAGTATCTTGACGGCCACCTTGACCCGGGTGATCTGGTGCTCGCCGATCTTCACCTTGCCGAAAGTGCCAGTGCCCAGGGTGGCGCCCAGCAGGTAATGGCCGATCTTCACCAGCGGCTGGCCGTTGGCGCTGCCGGCGGCCACCGCCTCAGCGGCCGCTGCCCTCATCTGGGGCATCTCGACCTGGTAGCTCCTGGTTGGTGGGCAGGTGCTGCTCCACTGCTGCGCTGCAGGGGAGCGGTTGTTTCAGAGGGGCGGCGGAGGAGCAGGGGAAGGTCGTTATCGTTTATTGCGTAGTGTAGTCCGCTGAATCAACAGAAGAGAACAGAGGCGCATAGAACACTTACGTTACGTTCTTCCTGCCCGCAGTGCCACCTCGTCCGGATGCGGATGTGGCCGTATGTGGGTTGTGCGGCAATGCGTGCGTGATGGTGGTGATTTCCTGGTTTTATGATCGTCCGCGGCAACGAGAATCTGCTTTCCGTTTTGCTGGGCTTTTCTTCGCGTTTTGGTTTTGCTTATTTAATTGACATTGGAAGGCGCTGGCGCTTCCAACAACAGTCATTCCAGCAGCTGATTCGCGCCCCGTCTCTCTCTCACGCCTTCCAGTGCCTATCGATGGCCTGTCAGCTGCTATCGGCAATCGACTATCGTCAGGACAGTCAGCAACACGGGGCGGGCAATTCAAAAGTGACTAGGGTGTCTTGTCGTCTAATAGAAAAATATATAAAATATGTTGATATTAGTCGAAAAACGAGCGTAAAGCCAAGCCTATTCAGTGTGCCTAATTCGAAACTCTTTGATCTCCAATTGAAAGGGAAAACATGGGCGCATTGTGATTAAAACACACATTTATTACACCAACTTGATTTTGTAAAGGGTTTTTTTTTTTGGCTTGGTCACTGAAAATACATCAATACACCGGGGAAATATTATAATTTGATCCTGATCCATTCCAATAGCAGGATGCCTCCGTTCGTGTGTGTGTTTCGAGTGTCTGGGGTCGGTTGGGTGTACATTCAACATTCAAATATCAATTTATCAAGAATACGACCCTAAAAATTCTCATAGATTTATAGTAAAATTCAGTTTGTTCACAAATATGTGTGTATATGTCTAAATTTGTAAGTTTTGGTTTTTCGTTTTTCAGTAAGAGGTTGCCACAGCTCCTTGGTTTCACCTTTCGAATAGGCCCGCTTAAGGACTAGTAAAGTTAAATGTATTCGTTTAAAAACGTTAGTATGTGGATATTCAGCTAGGCGAAAAACAAACATTTTGGCTATTTATTTGCTTAGCCTAACATCAATCAATGTACATCAATATCTATCAACTGTAAGCTCCATTTCCACACAGTACTCAACACTGCAACGTGCTGACTGTACCTCTCGTCTGTATCTTCTCTCTCGCTCTCTTTCGCCGGCGCTGCCATCGTTCCGTCTCGCTCGCAGGCTCAAGAATTCGATTTGTGTGTTGTTTTATTATCAATTAACTTTAGAATTTAAAGTTTAAATACATGTATTTCGGTATTTTCTTTCGCGCGTTAAGTTTAGTCTGAAAAAAAACGTTACCTTAACTATATGATAATGCTACGAGACTAGGTTTTACGTTTAGAGATTATGAATATATAAAAAAAAAAGCGTTGGGACTTTCGGGGTCCCACCGGGGTATGCTGGTTGGAAAATTTCAAGTTTATTTCATATTCAGCGATCATCTTGTCGAGTTTCTGTTGGAGGTTTACGGCAAATCGGGTGTTTATACATTCATATATATTACTCTAATATATAGGTGTTTGTTTAGTGTAGGGTGTTTGTTGTGTACTTGGATTGTTGGTTATACATCAATAATTTATTTATTATTTAGTAAAAAGCAAGTGCCGCGAACGAACCCTTGTTCTTCTTGTTGAAGTTTTCTTAAAAGTCTACAAATTAACCATCTACTCAGAGCAAGCCGTCCGAAGTCCGTTTGGGTAGGTTACTCCTTCCCCGCGTATCTATTTGTCCGTAAGTCCGTTTGTCCGTATCCAGAACTCTAGGGTTAAGTAAGTTATGTTTCCGTTTTTGTCGCGGCCTAAATTGCGGATTACTTTTGCATTTGCGTTTGGGGTTTGTTTTGTATGCTCCTCATACAAATTCATTGGAATTGTTTCTTAATTTGCTTAGAAATTCGCATCGTAGTGCATAAATATTTTGTGTTTTGTTTTTTTTTTTTCGAAATCATGAAATCGTGCATCAAGGATTCGACTCCGACCGTCTTTATGGGTGTTTCGGGTTGGGGGACTATGTGTGGGCTTGTGTACTTTGGAACATTATTTCTTACATCTTATTACACGCTATGCATCATCAACTTTGCTTGGCTAAAATCTATATCTGTGTGATAGTGTTCTTTCGGTTCGGTTTTGCTCATGCCTGCCGTGCATCTCGTACTTGCCGCCTCCTGCTGCCAATGCTTGGATTTGCTATTCCTGGCCAGAGTATATTTTTTGATATATAATAGATATATTATATAGCATAGCCTCAACCGATCCTGGCTCTCGACATGGATATACATATATGATATATGGGTAACAACATACATACATACACATAGAGAGTAACAGAGAGAGCGAGAGAGTTCTGGCTACTATTGGATAGGATATTGAATATATTGGTTATTGATACTTTAGTTTTGTCTAATATCTTCATCTTCGTCTCCTTCTTTATTCCTCCGATTCGGATTCTTCTCGATCTATTTCTATTCGGAGCTGCCACCGCCTGCGCGCCCGTTCTCTTCGCCAAGTCCGCCGCCCAGTCCATCTGTCCCGCCAGTCCATTACTCCTCGCATTCGCCGTCGCCATCTCCATCTGCCAGCGATGCACTGCTCATTTGGGCAATCAATGTCATGGCATCCGTGATATCCATGGCATCCTCCTGCATGTCCGGCTCCGGCTCCTGCTCCTGGTAGCTCACATAGACGAGTCCCAGAGCACACAGCTCGCCGTTGGCCGTGTCGTAGTAGGTGACCGAGTTGACCAGGTCCTCTTCAATGTTATAGAAGTGCGTAGCCTCATCCGTGGGAACGGGAAGTGAAATGATTGAGGGATCTCCCTCGGAGATGGGCACCAACACGGTTGCTGGGTCAGAAGTGATTGGAACGGACACGGCCAACACAGCTGGATAGGCCGTAATTGTTGCCGGCGGAGTGGAGGTGACGGCGGCGGCCGATGGATAGGTGGCGACTGGGAAGTAGACCGGAACTAGGTAGTCGGAGTAGTTGGATTGGGTTAATATCTGGTCGTAGCTATTCTGCTGGCCTACGACGGGCGGTAGTTCGTAATGAATCGGCTGAATCTGCTGGTGCAGTTGCTCTAGTTGTTCTTGTTGGGGCTGTGGCGAGTGCCATTGCCTACGGGATGCGGCTGGCTGGGGAATCGGCTGCAAATCGGCAATGGCAGCATGAACACTTCACCTGTGAGATGCAGCTAATATCGTGTAAAGAAATTAATGGCGTATTTAGATAAATTTCTGTGCATGGTTATATGGATGCGGTTTTTGAGATCGTGTTGTTCTATTTGATCTACCTCTGTGCGCCATGTGGTGGAAGCCACCACCGCCACCGCCTCCGTTTCCGCCGCCGCCGCCGCCACCACCACCGCCGCCGCCTCCGTGGATGGGCATGCCCATGCCCATGCCCATTCCCATGTTCATGCCCATGCCCATGTTCATGCCCATCGGGTGCATTTGCTGCATGTGGTGTGGATGCGGACCACCCATGTTGTGGTGGTGATTGTTGTTGTTGTGGTTGTTGTTGTTATGATGATGGTTATTGTGGTGATTGTTGTTGTGGTTGTTGGGGTGGTGGTGCTGCATGTGGTGCAGCGGCGGATGGTGATGCGGATGCTGTTGCTGATGGTGATGCGGCGGCATGTGCGGATTATGATGGTTGTTGTGATGGTGGTTATTGTGGTGGTGCGGCGGCTGCATCGGCCCACCGGGACCCATGTGCGGCGGCCCGCCGCCTCCACCACCGTTGCCGCCTCCGATCTGGGACATAAACTGGGCCGCCTTGGCCTTGCCGTGCTCCTCCGCGAGTCGCACCCAGATTGGCTGCGATCCGCCCTCCGGCACCGTGTTGTTCAAGGCCTTGATCGCCTCCTGAGCCTCCTCGCGCTTGTTGTAGCTGCAAGAGAGAGAGTGATAGTTTTAGAGTGAACTTCTTCACATTGGTTCAAAATAAAAAAACACAAGTATACTTCAATCATTTACTAGTGAAGTGTTATGATAGAAATCAACTATGTGTGCGTTGTTGATGCAGAACATTGTATATACCTGCATATATATTTAATCATCCTTTTTTTTAATACACATGGTGATCCCTTAGATGCGATATTCAAAAAATAAATTTCCTTCTGGTTAAGTATGCATATCACTTTCTCTTTACAAGATTTGATAAGTCTTTTAAAATATATTTAACCATGACGGTGTATTTTTAAACACAAGTTCAAAGAACACTATTCATAAATGACATGTAGGTGTGGTTCAACTAATATTACTCATGGTTAATATTCCTCATGGTTAACATAGAATTTTGAATTTTGTTTGAAATTTTCAGAACTTATAACAAAACTGTCAAAGGTTTTAGCCCACTCTTATTTTGCACCTAAAAACGCATATGAATGGTTAAGACTTTTAGACTCACTTTGCGTCGAGAAAGCCAGCCCTTTATATTTTATATTAGTAACACAAGGTTTGAAATCAAAATACCTTTTATCTCGTTGTTCTTTTTTAATATTAAGTTCGCAACATTTCAGCACGAACTTCTAACGCTTCACTAGTTTGATGACACTACTCAGAACTGCGATATAAGTATACCAATTGCACTGACACTATTTCACAAGCAAATTGGAAAGCTCACTTTCATGGGGTGAACACTGATTTCAATCAAAATAGTTGATCCAGAAATCAATGTGTAATTGGGCCAACCTGGATTCTAATTCGGAAAATTTGACCTATTTTCGATCATCGCACAGCTCGTATCTCGTTTCCCACTTCCCATTTCTGCATCCATACTCACCGCACAAAGGCAACGCCGCGCGGGCGTCCAGTGAGCTTGTCCCTCAGGATGTTGCGCTGGACAATCAGGCCGAAGGGCGAGAAGATGCGGTCGAGCATGTCGTCGTTGATGTTCCGCGAAAGGTTGATGACGTACAGATTGGTATCCTTGATGGACTGCCCACCAGGTCGGGCATACGACACCTGTGGGCGGGCAGCAAAAATACATATGTATATGTGTATTCGAAGGGGATGCAATCGAACCCACCTTTAAACGCTTGTTGCGCACATAGAAGCCGTTCAGCTTCTGGATGGCGTCCTCCGAGTCCGACTCCGTTTTGTAGTCCACGAAGCCGTAGCCGAAACTATATCCCGTCTGCTCCGTGGGCGTCCATGGAAGAGGAGGGAGGTGGAAGAGGTGAAAGAGGAGGCGTGGGTGAGCAGCCAGATTCGTGTGTATGCAACGTGCGACAGGGATGGCACCTGTGACGTGCAGTTCACCCGGGCCTGGTAGCCCATGGCAACCAGCCCACCTGGAAATCCAGGTCTCCAGGTGGCCAGCTGCCCAGGTGACCCCGAGTGCTTACCTTAAAGTCGCGCATTATCTTGCAGGTGTTGATGGGGCCGCAGCCGCTGAAGAGGTTGTACAGCTCCCGGTCGGTCATGTCCTGGGGCAAGTAGTTGATGATCAGGTTGGTGGCACTGGTGCGGTCCATTTGCTGATGCTGCTGTTGCTGTTGTTGCTGCTGCTGGCCGGAGCTGTTGTTGCCGTCGTTGCCCTGGCCATTGTTCTGCTCCTCGTCGCCGGACTGCTCCTGGTTATCGTTGTCCCCGTCCCCATCTTCATCACCATCACCGTCACCGTCACCGTCACCGTCACCATCCCCGTCCTCCTGCTGCATGTTGCCATTGCTGTCCTCGTCCTCGTCGGTGCCCTCCTCTCGGCCCACGTTGTCGGCGGACTCCTGGCGCGGAAAAAAAGTAGAAAATAAGAAACCAGAACATGAAAATCAGAGGCCAGAAAACGCACCTCCACGTCGGATGACTGCTCGTTGTCGTGCTCCTGGTCCTGCATCTTCTCCGAGTTGGACATCTCCTGCGAGTTTTCGCCTGCGATAGCTTCTGTTTACTTAGGTTATTTTGTTTTAATGTGTTTTTGCGTCGCAGTTCGCGCCACAAGCTGCAACGATAGAAAGAGAGGGCAAGTCAATTAGCTGTCAGGCTGCAGAAGTTCAGATTTGGCATGTGCGTGCGAGCTGAACACCGTGTTGCGCGACTGCAGGATGCGGATTGAGCGCAGCTCCGGACTCAGAAGCTCAGGAGCCCAGGACTCTGGACTCGGGGCTCCCGGAACTGCAGCGCGCTCCTCTCGGCAGAAGCCGAGTCTGTGTGTGTACATCTCGGGGCAGCCGAGTGACCAGGCAGAGCAAGCGGGACGGCGCGAGATTAGCTGGAAAGTGGATGCACCGCGTTGCACCGACGACGACGAAGACGACGACGACAACGGCGGCAACGGCGACCCCTGCTGGGCGCCCGGGAATTCTGGTCCCGGGAAAACGCAGTGCAGGCCAAGAGCTCCCTGCCCACCGCTCCCTGGGAAACCAAAATACACACAAAAAAAAAAACAGTGCTACTGGAAGAAAAAAAAACGATACCAACACGAAGTGCACTCATACTTGCGCACTCGCACAAACACGCACGCACACACGTACACGGGCAGTGCGTCTGTGCTAGTTGGCTTGGGGCACCATGCAGGCTGAAAAAAAGCAACACGGAAAATGCGAGGAAAACGCGGCGTCCGCACGGAAAAACCACGGGGCAACCCGGAAAACTCTCGGCGCAGCACGACAAACGCACCGTACTCACTTTTCTGCAAACGGCTTCACTTACTCCACCGGAAAACAACGGTTTTTGTGCACTTTTCCTCACAAAACGCTAATGCCGCAGAGGTGGAGAAACAGCGATGGACCTATCGATGCTGCGATGATTTTTCTGCGCCTCCGCACATCGATAGGCGCGGCGACTATCGATACTCGGCAGTGCTAGTGGAATACACAGTGCAAAAAAGAACATTGACTTTAATATGTAATATGAGCACCGTTTCCCAATAAGAACATTTTAAATATCAATTAGAAATGAGTGTTTATTAAATTTGTTATTTTTTAACTTACTGCTTAGGAATATCAATAATATTTTACTTAATAATAGAGTTACTGAGAGTCCCTAAAGTTGTTATATATCTGCATGTGCATACTTTTCATCTCACTCAAGTATGGCAAGGCGACTGGGTTGAGACCCAACCGCGTTTCGGCAGTCATTTTGTTTATAATGATGTCTAACCTGTCCATTAATACCTTCTGCTCCCTAAACATTGATTTAATATCTCTTTTAATTGCTGGATTGGACTCTAACTTAATATCTAATTTAACATCTTCTTTGGTGGGTGAGATTAATTTACGTTTTATATCTTCTTCTTCGACAGGTACGCCGGGTGAGGTCTCCTTTTCCAATAGGTTCAGGTGTTTAGCGAATTCCGCCTTGGTGTCGTCGAGCACATTCTTCGTTATCGTGAAGAAGTTGTTCTTAAAATATTTATGTTCGATTTCCATGCCTCGAATGGTGTTTTGAATTTGACGCTCTCCTGCGAAAAATGTGTCCCCCAGAAGTTCCAGCTTGGTGAGGCGCTCCTTATAGTAGCCAGGTTTCGATTTTCTTTTAGCAGAATCCTTTTTATAATTTCGAATGATGCTTTGAATCCGTTCGCCCAGCTTCAGCTGATCCGTCAGCAAGGAATCAATGCTTGAAACGACCATTTTAAGTTGGCCAAACTCGCACTGGCTTGCGATAGAAATAACAAAATGAATGAGATCACAGCAAAGGTTATCTTGGTACTGAATTCTTTGGCATGACAGGGTGTTTATATATTGGTATTCTGGCATTTTAGAGGGGTTGAGGTAGGTAAAAATTGATCAGGTAAGGAATATTTACCGGATTAACATGCAGATGGGAAATAAGAAGGGGTTTTATGAAGGTTTTAAGGTTCCAGGTCAAGTGATTCAAAAAACCAACTAATATATTTCCTAGGTAAGCTATTTTAATTGCAGATGCATATCTGAATACTCACCATTCTAGCAGTGCAGTACAGAGGAAAACGAGAAGTTTCTAGAACGAGCTTTTGAAAAAGCCGCCCAGTATATATGTGGCGGAGTCGGGAAATTTTCGTAGTCTTGCGCTGGTCACACCAAACCACTCACGTTGCAAAAGTATTCCCTTTCAATTTAAACAAAAACAGCTCTATAGCTCTATTCACGTGGATAACTACCAAAACATGTCCGCCGTGAGCGCCGCCAGCGGCAGCAATGCCCCCAGTCCGCCGGAAGAGGCCGCTTCCGTCCGCCCGGAGCCCATTTTCCGGGAGATCAACGCCGAGCAGGCCGACGAGGTGGTCGAGATCGAGTCCGCCTGCATGAGCTGCTTCCAAACGGGCGTCACCCGGCTCCTGCCCACCAAGATACCCTTCTTCCGCGAGGTGGTCCTCATGTCCTTCAAGTGCGACCACTGTGGCCACATCAACAACGAGATGCAGTCGGCGTCGGAGATCCAGAAGTCTGGCATTCGCATCGAGCTGCAGGTGCAGTCCGTGGCCGACCTCAACCGGCGGGTGGTGCGCTCGGACAACTCCAGTGTCAGCATACCGGAGGTGGAGCTTGAGATACCCGTGCAGTCGCAGAAGGGCGAGGTGACCACCGTGGAGGGCATCATCGAGCGAACGATAGCCGGCTTGTCGCAGGACCAGGAGAAGCGGCGCATCGATCATCCGGAGGCGGCTGCCTCCATTGACGAGTACATCGAGCGGCTGCAACGCTTGAAGAAGGTGGCCACGCCTTTTCGCCTGCTCCTCGAGGACATCTCCGGCAACAGCTTCGTCGAGAATCCACTTGCACCCGCCGCCGACCCGCAGCTGAAGACGTCGCACTTTTCGCGCAGCCGGCAGCAAAACGAGCAATTGGGTAAGGTCCGGCTGTGCAGCTAAGCAACTATGGACTACATAGGGAACTATATTCCAGGCCTGTACGAGCAGAACCACGAGGAGCAACACCTGCTGAAGCCCATCGCCGAGGATTCGTGGCCCATCGAGAATCTGCACGGCGAGGTGCTGCAGTTCTCCACCAATTGTCCCAACTGCCAGGCGCCCTGCGAGACGAACATGAAGCTGACAAATATCCCGCACTTCAAGGAGGTAGTCATCATGGCCACCGTCTGCGGCTCCTGTGGCCACAAGACGAACGAGGTGAAGTCCGGCGGCGGTGTGGAGGCGCAGGGCATCCGCTTCAAGGTGCAGATTGCCGGCAAGGAGGATCTGACGCGCGACGTGCTCAAGTCGGAGACGTGCAGCCTGTCCATACCGGAGTTGGACTTGGAGGTGGGTCCGCATGCTCTGTGTGGGCGCTTCACCACTGTTGAGGGCCTGCTGCTGGCCATGCGGGATCAGCTGGACGGCACCCTGTTCCGCGACTCGGCGGACGAGGCGGCCAAGAACCAGATGCAGCGATTTCTCGACACCTTCGACAATGTGATGAACTTGAAGCAAGTCATTACGCTGGTGCTGGAGGATCCGGCCGGCAACACATATGTGCAATCGCTCAGCGACGACGACGCCGAGCCCGATGAGAGACTGGTTGTGGAGCGTTACGATCGTTCCTTCGAGGACAACGAGGATCTGGGCCTGAATGACATGAAGACGGAGGGCTACGAGCAGGACGCGTGATGATTGTCCTGGGTGGTGAACTCTGCATTTACACCAGCTTTAGTGGCATACGAGTAGCGTCTAGGCAATAGCAGTTTTAATTCCAAATCAGATCAATTTGTTTTTTATCCTCGATAATTATATTGTGAAAAATTAAAGGCTGCTTAAAAAAAGCAAAATTAGAGGGCACGGGTTTTTTAATCTTTATTTGAAAAGAATTAGTACGAAATAATAAAATGAAATCAAGTAAAATTAGAAGTAAACTACATCTAGTCGGGGTTCTGTGATAAATCAGTTGTTACTTTAGAATTTAAAAAAAACACTAGTTTGAAAAGCCTTTTTCCAACGTTTAAGTTATCGAAATTCGGTCACCTGCGGCGATAACAACTATCGATAGTCAGCCAGTCGCCAGCTGTTTGGTCTCCGTTTGTGTTGTGTAACTGAACTAAACGCGTTTAATTTTTGGTAAATATGCAATGGCTGATCTATTAAGAGCCCAGGTCAACTAACAACGGGCTGCCCCGCTTCCGCAGAGCTCCAAGATGTCCGCATCCGCTGCCCGAGGCTCCACGTCGCTGCTGAAGCGCGCCTGGAACGAGATTCCGGACATTGTCGGCGGATCCGCCTTGGCCATTGCCGGGCTCGTGATGGCCACCATCGGAGTGGCCAACTACTACGCCAAGGACGGCGACAACCGGCGCTACAAGCTCGGCTACGTCGTCTTCCGCCACGACGATCCGCGCGCCCAGAAAGTCCGCGACGACGAGGACGACTAGAGGATCGCCCTCTGGATGGTCGGACTCTCATCTTTGATTTATTTGTTTACGCTATAGCTAAGTAAAACAAACCAACTAAATGTACAGAAGGCAGTGTCCAGTGGTTCACCAATGGGGGATCCTTGCTACCTCACTCTATCCTCGCTCGATCAAGATTCCACCAAGAGTTTGCACAGGTTCCACAAGTCCACAATCCCTTAAAGGGATTCAATACAACACTCGCTTATAACTAGGGGTCCACAAAGTTCACTTTATTTGTAGCCATCCAGGCAAATATCTAAATGTACGAGATGAAATATGGTCAATCCTAAGTGGATGGGGCTTGCGAAAGCAATTCGGTCATATCGCACAAGACTGTCAGTTAAAAACACACAAAATTGCATAGAATTACAAATACATTTAAGCTATTCCCGACTAGATAGTCATCAATCTAGTCTTGTAGTAGGTGAGCAAGACATCTTATAGTAAAGTAGTGAGGTGCATAGCTGGACTAAAGATCCTTGTGCGAAAATTTGTAGTGAAACTGGCAGGCCTTCTCCGTGTGGAAGCTTTCTTTGCAGATGCCGCACTTGAAACCGAGCCTGGGCTCGCTGCTGGTCCTCGTTTCTACGGTTGCAGGTGCAGGTTCTGGAGAAGATTGAAGGTGGATTGGCGTTAGGAGCTAGCAAACACTGTGGGTATTGTATTGTGATGACAGGTTGGTTGGTATACATAGGTATCTTTGAAGGTTTAGCCTGGCTGCGTTATCCTAGTTACTCACCCACTCCCGGCTCGATTTTCGGAATCACAGGCTCCGCCGCCTCGGTGGGCAGCTGGACAGCCGTCGGCTTGCCTTGGTGGGATGGTGTTGAGGGCTGGGACAGGGTTTTGCTGGCCAGGCTGCGCTTTCTGCGCTGCTCGAACTTCAGGGCCACGTTGAACTCGCTATGGGCGCCTAGCCACTGGTGGCTGAACTCGTAGGCCATCGAGAGCTTCCTCACGCAGATGCGGCATATCTGCTTGGGGTAGTCGTCGGATTGGTCCAAGGGCGGCAAGGAGGCGGGTAGGCAGGCCGCCAGCATTTCCGCGATGGGAACCATCTTGTCCAGCGCCCGGACGCTCTCCTCGTAGATGCCCAGGGACTCCAGGCACTCGTTGCCGCACGTCCGGCAGAAGCTCTCGAAGATGTCCATTAAGATTTGTCCTCCGCCCGAGGAGCTTTCTGACAAATTCAAAATTTAAATTTAAAAAATGGGTTTGTTTATATTTTTAGAATCAAAATCGATTATTAAATCGAATAGTCGATATTTAATAAATTGGGTTAGTAAGTTTCTTTGGTATTTTTTGGTATCTCGCCACACCCTGGCAACTCTGCCGCTTGTCAATTTTTTTGTGTCCAGAAAAGCCGGAGAAAAGAGATAAATCAAAGGAAATGATGTGGAAGGCTCTTCTGGTTTTTGTTCTGGCAATAGCCCACTGCCAGGCGGTCCTCGAAACGGACGCCAACACCTTAGTTCTGCTGGACAACCTGGCCATTCGCGAGACGCACTCAATCTTCTTCAAGTCGCTGCAGGGTGAGTTAAAATGCCGGCAAACCTCTGACGTGGACAAAAAAAAGGGCAAAATATGAGTTACTTTTCATTTCCCATGCTCATCCAGATCGTGGATTCAAACTGACCTACAAGCTGGCCGATGACTCCAGCCTGCTGCTGTCCAAGTACGGTGAATATCTGTACAAGAACGTGATCATCTTCGCCCCCAGCGTCGAGGAGTTCGGCGGCGATGTCAGCGTGGAGCGCCTGGCCCAGTTCGTCGACGATGGAGGCAATGTCCTGGTGGCGGGCAGCGAGAAGTCCGGCGACGCCCTGCGCGAGTTCGCCTCCGAGTGCGGCTTCGAGCTGGACGAGGAGAACGCGGCGGTCATCGATCACCTGCACTACGATGTCAGCGATGCTGGCGAGCACACCACCATCCTCACAGCAGCCAAGAACCTCATCCAGGCGGACACCATCGTGGGCAAGGCCAACAGACAGGCGGATGCAGCTCCGCTGCTGTACCGCGGCACCGGACTCATTGCCGACAAGGAGAACCCGCTGGTTCTCAAGCTGCTGACCGCCGAGAGCACCGCCTACAGCTACAATCCCGAGGCCAGTGTCTCGGACTATCCGCATGCCGTTGGACGTGGCACGCTTCTTATTGCCGCCCTGCAGGCAAGGAACAACGCCCGAGTTGTCTTCTCCGGCTCGCTGCTGTTCTTCTCCGACGAGAGCTTCACCACCGCGGTGCAGTACGCCCAGAGCGGTGTGTACCACAAACTGGCCGGCAATCGCGACGTGGCCGAGTCCATCAGCCAGTGGGTGTTCGGTGAGACTGGACGCCTGCGTGTGGCATCCGTGCAGCACCACAAGGAGGGCGAGCTGCTGCCACCGGACCAGGCGTACACCATCACCGATCCCGTCGTCTACACCATTGGCATTGAGGAGCTGGTGCAGGGTCAGTGGCGCGCCTTCAAGGCCAGCGACATCCAGCTGGAGTTCGTGCGCATCGATCCCTTCGTGCGAACCTACCTGAAGCAGACCAGCTCGGGCGCCTACCAGGCCAAGTTCAAAATTCCCGACGTCTACGGCGTCTACCAGTTCAAGGTGGACTACGATCGCGTTGGATACACGCACCTGTACAGCACCACCCAGGTTTCGGTTCGCCCGCTGGAGCACACGCAGTACGAGCGGTTCATCCCCAGTGCGTTCCCCTACTACACCAGCGCCTTCTCAATGATGATCGGCGTGTTTGTCTTCTCGTTCGTGTTTCTCCACTTCAAGGACGAGCCAGTGGGCAGGGTCGCCAAGGAGGACAAGAAGTCGCAGTAGTTTACTCACCCCAAATGTAACACACAATTCACTAAAATAAAGGAGTTCCCCGCTTGGAGGGCCTAATCAGTAAAATTTGAAGCATATGTAGTTTGTTTTAAGGTATAACGTTTACGTTTGGTGGCACGTTTATTTTTTACTTTGAATGAACTATGAATTTTACGAAAGAAACGATTATTAAAGTCTTTTAAATGCATGAAAGCATGGAGCTTTAACGCTGGGCGGTCATTTTCCTTTGTTAATAAAATTAGTATGAACGAAAAATGTTAAAATAAAGGATGTAGGATTCCTAAAAATAAGATCATAAGATTGAAAACAGATTCAGAAATTAAACACTGTTTCTGTTGCGATAAAAATTTACTTGACTTGAAGGCACCTTCGGTAAAGCGAAAGCAAAAACTAAAAACCATCTAAGATTTTGAAAAAACCTATTTTCCCGCCTCACACATTTTGAAGAGTGTTGCCACTTCATGAATGATACCGATATTTCGACGAAATACTGTGCCATAATCGTTGTTTGCCCACTTCTATTGAATATTCTATTTGATATTGAAATATAAAGTAAAATTTAAAAAATGAATAAATTTCTTTATATATTTGTATGCCTAATTCAAATATTCAGGCGTTTTAACTGACATTTTTATGGTATTTCAGTGGAATATTCTAAAATATAAGATGGTATATATTAGTATATTTTCGACAGATAAATGGTATTTTTCGATTTGTCCGGAGCGGGCACTCTGTTCGTCATTGTGAAATTTTTTCCCGTCCGAGTTTGTTGGAATTTGTTCGTTCCGTGTAAAAAAAGTTACGTTCGTAAAAATATACATTTTTTGTCGTGTTCAACGGTGAGTGAGTCGTACTGAGTATTACTAAGCGTTGTTCTTGGAACTGGCGGTGAAAGTGTGTGTGTGCTATGCTGTATTTTTTTATGTTGCCTCAAATGGAAGTTTGTGATTTCTGCTGTTTTTGGGGCTCCGCCGGCCGTCCAGCGGAGCCCTGTTTTCCAACGCACACACACGCACACAGTCCCGTTGGTGGATACACACAAATGCACGACGATGTGAGGGGTTTCGTACTCGCACGACGGTTGCATTGTTGTTGTAGTGTGGTGCGCTGTTTTTCCAAAATGGCCGCCGCGCAGGAGAGCAGCAACAAAAAAGGTTGCAGCCGCTAATAAAATTTGCTAATAAAAAACGAGCCGAAAATTGGCGCCAAAAGTATGAGTAATCGTATTTACGCTGGCACAAACGGATAAAAGTAATTTATTTATTTATTTGGCTCGCGAGTTGTGTGTGTATACCAAACACGCACACAAGTTCACTTGCCCAATGCAAATGTGCATGTTTGCGCTTGTCATGCGCAGTATGCCCCTCTCTTTCGCTCTGCCTTCCTGCCCATATATTATTGCATAATTTTTTTTTTCGGTGCTGTCTTTTGTAGGATGTGCAGCTGTCACACTCCGCACGCACACACATGCACGCTGGCCAGCGGAGGAACGACGCAATTAACTGTTCACACTTCGCTCCTCTCTTTCTAATGCGAATGTGCACATGTAGGGGCATATGCCTGTTTCGCTCCAACTTGCCGCCTCTTAATGCGCGCCAAGTTTTGCCGCTCGCTTTTTCCCTCTTTTTGTTTATGTTTACCCTTTTGGCGCCCCAATACATTCCCATTGCCATTCTATTTATTTTCCTCTCTCATATCGCTTATATATTATTTTCCCCTTGCCTGCACAAGAAGTAGTAATAAATTGGAAACTACAACTCATTACTTCAGCTTGATTGACTCCACATAAAACGCAAAATACTCGAGTGCCAGCACACAAAAAGAAGGGGAACACAAAAAACAGCGATTCACGCTGTTTGCCCGCAAAGAAAAGAAAAGATTTTTAAGTGGTGCCCGATCGTGGAATTGTTACACGGCGAGAAAAATCTGTATAATTAGGTCTTATTAACTGGAGCGTCAATTGAGACTCTGTAAGTTAACCATAGGTTAACTAATCACTTGAATAACTAAAATATGTACATCACATTTGGTGATCGAGGGACGGTGATCCATTTCTTGAAGGGTTTTTATACTAAGTCTTGGTGTGATATATTTTTATACGGCATTAATAATCGCATTAAAATGATCAAAATTCGTAAGCATCGTTTTTTCTATTTTTATAAACATGATGTGAGATGCAAAACAATCCCACTTTTTCCTCTGTGTGTGCTGCCGAGACACGATTTTTTCTTTTCCCCATTCAAGTGGAAGTTTCTCGAGTGCTGCGTTCCCAGAAGATGAAAAAATAGCTGGGGGCAAAGGAGGCAGCTGTCTCGACGAATTCACGTTCAACCCTCGTTTTCGTTGTGACCACGAGTCTTGGCTCGTCGTCAGTTGGCCGCCAGCGCTTCGGCGCTGTGCATCGGTCCTAACTTTGGCTTACCGCCCCATATCCACCCGTAAATTCCTATTCAGTCTATATCCTGGCCAGTTGCACCTTCGTGCAGGCTGCTGCACTGCGCCTGTGCTGGCCGAAAAGTTCAGAGTTCGTGAAAAGTTCCCCGCAGTCGAGTTTTATTTTTTACCTGGAAAGGATCGCCGTGTTGTTTGTCACAGCTACATACAAGTGGTAATTTCAGTAAATCAAACAGAAAACTAAACGATGGGTTTAATGCAAAGTCTAATTGGATTTCTACGCCAAAAATAACTCAAGATTGCATTTAGAGTTGGCAGAAGAGCTGCATTGTGTGTATATCCTAGCTCCAAAGATACATGTAGAAGACAAAAATGCGCGGTGTTGAACAAAATGACACCTTAAAACTCTTTATGGCAAGTGATCTAATCTTTGTGCTACCAATTCTCTCCATTATTGCAGTTTAAGAAGTTAATATGGCCCGTACCAAGCAGACCGCCCGTAAGTCGACCGGAGGAAAGGCTCCTCGTAAGCAGCTGGCCACCAAGGCTGCCCGTAAATCGGCGCCATCCACCGGTGGAGTGAAGAAGCCCCATCGTTATCGTCCCGGAACCGTGGCCCTTCGTGAGATCCGTCGTTACCAGAAGTCGACTGAGCTGCTCATCCGCAAGCTCCCCTTCCAGCGACTGGTTCGTGAAATTGCCCAGGATTTCAAGACCGATTTGCGTTTCCAATCGGCGGCCATTGGAGCTCTTCAGGTGAGAGTTGTGACCCATTTTGGGTGTTTGCGTAGTACAGGGCTAAACGGGGGTTTAACAAGCTACACTCTTGGTTTGATTGTTAATGGCTTGTACGACTTGTTTATTCGACTTGCAGGAGGCTTCTGAGGCGTACCTAGTGGGACTGTTCGAAGACACTAACTTGTGCGCCATCCACGCCAAGCGCGTCACCATTATGCCTAAGGACATCCAGTTGGCGCGCCGCATCCGAGGCGAGCGTGCTTAAGCTGGATCATCCCGAGGATCAGCTATCGGATCGATCGCTGTCGTCCATCCCCGAACCGACCATTCTGATTTATGTTTTTTTGAGGGAGACGAGCCTGAGCAAGAGCACCAGCAGCGACACTTGGATTCGATCTATTCATATTTACATGTTTACATTTATCATCCTTTTGTTGGCCAATCGGATCGTCGGAATGCCGATGCGATTAGCGCCACCGTACACAAAACATCAACAACACACATTACTGTAATGCTTAAAATATTTGTAATTCTTATTATTATTATATCTTAGTTATTAAGTTTTTTTTCTCGCCTGTGCGTCGACGGTTCGTTCTCGCTGTGATGATACCACGCTCCTTTTCGCCCGATTCCGCCGGGTCCACCACCAATAGTTACGGCGGAGGAGTAGGTCTCCACCGAGTGGCCGTCGTCGTCTGTCCGCCTGCAACATCCGCCACCAAAAACTCCAACAACTGTCTGGCTGGCTGGCAGACCGCGATTTCAAGTGATCCGCGGTCCTTGAGGCGCCTGCTCCTCCCTTTTACTCTATTTCCTAAAAGGGGAGCTCAACATCTGGCTGCCGGGGCTCGCGGACCTGGGCATCGGGGCCAACGTAACGCCAGCTGGACGTGGCAAGGCGGACAGACGGTGGCGGACTGCTCGGCGGGGATTCCCCCGGCTGCTTGGACGGGCGGCGGGGCGTGGCCTTCTGGCGGTCACCCGGAGGCGCACGGCATTTAACATATGATGAAGATGATATCCACATATAACACCGAAGACCGAATTGAGTACACTTAACTTTACACTTACGTATATGCATATATACATAAATATATATATATATATATCTAGAAACGAAAAACACTAGGCATTAATACTCTCATTTTGTTCACCTTTCGTTACTGCAAACTACAAACAGCGTAAAATATATATTATCATGTATTATAATATATATGAAACGAAGAGGGATGGGCGTGACAGAGTTAGTTGATTAAATAAGGTTTTAGATTTACACGCATTTTATACGTTTAGGCGGAGAAGCGGAGAGAAAGATGAACAGATATAAGGATGATTCAGCATTCAGCAATCAATTAATAACACACATCTATAGATTTGGAAGAGCATCGAATAACAATAACCGAAACAAGGCAAATCAGAGCAAGCATTGAATATTTCTCAAGATTTATACTTATGTAGTTGAAACACATGCAAAGTAATCAATCGTAAACGCCCATAGATATTATATATACGTGTAAATTGGTGTCGATAACTAGTTTCACATTGAACATTTAAGCAAGTCGGGCTAAACCTGTGTGTCTATATCGTATCGTAGCTTCAAGAACCAATAAGCACCAAAAAAACAGTCCCCATAAACAAAAAGTAACTAAAAGCAGTGACAGCAACAGCAAAAATAACTGGAAACATCAGCAAAAATAACAAAAAAATAAACGGTTTTTTCTATAGAAGAAACCAAAAAACCCAACACCAACAAAATGTTTTATTTTGTGCGAAAGCGGGATGGAAATAGGCGGAGAAAGAGGGTGGCGAGGGGGAAAGGTGTACTGCGATGGTACAGTTGGCTCCAAAATCAAAAGCAAACGTCATTCGCTTTGTTTACGTGTGATAATCTCGGTGCGTGTGTGTGTGTTTGTGTATCTTGAACGTGTGCTCGTGTTAGTTTGGCCGCTTGCACTTGTGTGTGTGTGGGTGGCTTTGGCGCTTCCCCTTTTTGTTGTTGCTTTGCTTTCAAGGCTGGCAGCAAGTGGCGCCACCTAGCAGCGGATTTGATCAACAAGGGCCGACTAAGGGTTAGGCCTCTTTGCGGTTCATTTAAAGCACTCAGCCCAGAAGGGTTAATGATGTACGTACTTTAAGAAATTTTAAAAATTTCATTAGGCATTTAAAATACAAAATAATAATTATAAAAAGGAATTATTCCATTACTTTTATTAAGATCATAATACAATTTTATTTTCCTGCATGAAATCGAGTCCACTATTCAAGAAGTTTCCTCCGAATTCCCATTAACTTGCAAATTGAACCCCGCAGAGTCGGAAATCTTAAACATCAGACGATTTCATCATTTACATTTAAACGTACATTTATTTTACTCGTATATTTAGCATACAGTCCAGAATGCGACGCACACTCAATTATTAAAATATTAAAATTAGGCCTCGCTAAAAAAAAGTGTATTAAACTTAATTGAGAATGGGTTTGGATGCGGAAGTTCTTCTGATCGCTTAAAAGGGGTTCCAAGTTGAGGGAGCTTTTCTTTCGGTGCACAGCGAACAGAGGCGGAGTTGCGAGAGGGGACAGCTATGTTACAACACAGGGATCGATGTATGTATCTATAATTTAGGGACTACAACTAGGATCTGGGTGCGAGGAGGTAGGTGAATGGCTCCTCCTCCTGGCCTTAGTCCGCCTCGTGCTTCTCCGTCTCTGGATGCTTGCCGGGCGCCGCTGCCGGGGGTGCAGTTCCGCCAGCTACTGCTGCCTCGCCCAGCGGTGCTCCTCCAGCTGGTGGCGGTGCTCCCGTTCCCGCTCCTGCCCCGGGCGTGGGATATACTCCGCCCCCAGGGGTTGCTGTGGCTCCCGCCGCTGCTCCTGGTACTCCACCTGGGGCACCTGGGCCTCCACTCTGTTCGTGAAGGTGACCCGGTGGCGGTTGCTGCTGTGGCGGCGGCGGATTGCTTCCGTGCTCGGGCGCATATGGATGGCCGGGATTACCATTGTGCTGTGGCGGCGGCGGGCGCGGTGACATGTAGTGCGACCCTGGTGGCGGGCCGTAGGATTGCTGATACGGCGAGAAGGGCGCGTAGTAGGGCTGCGGTGTGGGATGTCCTCCGTACTGGGGCTGGTAGTACGGCCGTGCGGGTCCACCCGGTGGACCAGGCGGCGGGCCATGCGGTGGTCCGCCGTAGTTGGCATATCCCGTGTGCGGAGGCGGAGGTGGAAGACCCGGCATTCCTGGTGGCGGCTGGTGTGGCCCCATGTGCGGTGGCATCAGGGAGTGGCCGGGCGGCGGGTGGCCAGGATGTGGATGCATCTGAGGCATGCCTGGCGGTGGAGCTGGGCCACCCTGTTGCTGGGGCAGAGGCACTTGCTGTTGCACCGGCGGTGGCGTGGGTGTAGTCGTCGTCGTTGTCGTCGCCGCAGGAGGTGCTCCGGTCACCACTGGAGCTACCTCTGGAGGTGGCGTGGGCGTCGGAACTGGTGTGGGTACCTTGCCGGGCTGGGCCACCACCTTGGCGGGCTCTGATTTCGGGGGCTCAACGAGCGTAGACTGCGGCGGCAGGGCAGCGGCCATCTCCAGCTTTTCCGGTTTAATGGGCGGCGGTGGGACCGACGGCTTTGGCGGCGGCTCAATGTCCATGGGCTCGGGGTCCGTTTTGCTGGCCGTTTCATGGACATGCACCGCTGGTGCGGGAGTGGGCGTCGCTGTCGGTGTGGGATTTGGCGTGGCTGGCTTTACAGCTGGCGGTGTCTCCTTGGGCGGCACTGCAGTCGCTGGCTCCTGGGTAGCGGGCGTGGCACTTGGCTGGCCCGGTTGAGTTGACTGCTTCGCTGCCTCCTCGCTCCTCGTCACAGGAGCGGCAGCAGCCGTGGCAGCAGCCGGATTCGTTGAGTTGTTCGCACTCGGCTCATCTAGTCGCTGCCGATCGCGCTTGATGTCCTCGTACATGCGGTGCACCATCTTCTGGAAGGTGTCCTCGTCTACTGCCGGCTTGCAGTGGCGCTTCAGCTCCTCCTGGAAGGCTTCGCTGGACTCCACCATGCGCTGCTTTTTGGCCTCGAACTTCTCCTCCATCTGCTGCAGCTCCGCTTCCAGCTTGGTTTGGTGCATCGTCAGCGAGCTGACTTGCCGCTTGAGCACCTGCATCCGGGTGGTGGTCACTACGGATCGCACATCCGGCACTACGGCCTCCGAGAAGATCTCGTTGATCAGCCGATGGTTCCTCAGGTAGCGGGCGTAGGCCAGGTGCTTGGCCGTGTAGCCCTCATCCTGGTCATCCTCGTCCTCCGCCGGCTGGATGTCGATGCGCCGCTCGTGCTGTGACTTGCTGCCGCCGCCGCGTGACGGAGTCTCGTGCATGTCCACGTCGGTCTTCACCTTGCTCTTGGCCGACATGTAGGCCTGGTAGGCGGGCGTCTGGTGGTAGGCCTTCAGCGACTTCTCGTACTCCAGCTTCTCCGCCTCGTACTCGTCGATGAACTCGGTCTTCTCCTCCTCGGGCAGCAGCTTCCACATGGCCCCGATCTTCTTGCCCAGCTCCCAGAGCTTCAGCTCGGGATGCTGGGCCTTGACGCTGTCCCAAACTCGCTTCGAGTACCGCATGTATGGCAGGATGGGCTTCTCCGGCGGCTTGGGCGGTTTGGGTAGCCGCGACTCGTTCTGGTTCTTGCTGCTCGACGACTTGGTCACCTTTTGCGGCGTGAAGGCCGGGTTGCCGTAGTTGCTGTGCGTGAAGATGGGCGTCTGGTCCTTGTTGCGATCGGCTCCGCCGCCACCGCCGGATGAGCGCGACCGGCTGCCGCCACTGGTGCCACCGCCGCCGCCTCCCACGACGCCCTGCAGCGGCGTGGCCGGACCCGGACCCTGGCCGCCCACGGCTATCTGCTTGTAGTTGCTGGGCAGGGCCATCTTTTCGCGTTTTCCTGGTCAATGAGCGTGGATATTGTGCGAAAAAGACAACAATTTTCAGGCGGACGCCATTTTCTGTCGGCGTTGGTGCTAGAGGTGGGGAGATATCGATGACTTATCGATAGTTGGTGTATACTAAAATAAAAGTGGTTACTGGAAAATACCAGAAGCTAATCACTTCTGAGCAAGTTGGCATCCCCACGGTTACTATTAGTAAAATATAAACAAAACGAAGGGTTTGACAATGTTTGCCGGTCGGCTGCTCGCCCGTCTGGGCCGCAGGCCCAGATGTTTGCCCACCATTGGAGGCTGTCCAGTGTCCCAGGAAACCGTCAGCCAGGGGGTTTCTTCCGGGACACCCACTGCAGGCGCATCGGCGATTCAGTTGGCGGCACCCAGCGCAAGCCGGCGCCTCTTCAGCAGCCAAATTGAGGCGGAGTCCACCCTGGACAGTGCCACCTATGAGCGCGTGTGCTCGGACACCCTGGACGGACTGTGCGACTACTTCGAGGAGCTGACCGAGAACGCCTCCGAGCTCCAGGGCACCGATGTGGCCTACGGCGTAAGTTTCGTCCCCCATAACGCCTGTTACATCACGCCTTTTGCCATAATCTCATTGGTTTCCGCATCCATGCATCCCCGCAGGATGGCGTGCTTACCGTGAACCTGGGAAAGAAGCACGGCACCTACGTGATCAACCGACAGACGCCCAACAAGCAGATCTGGCTAAGCTCGCCCACCAGCGGTCCCAAGCGATTCGACTTCGTTGGCACCGAGGCGGCGGGCAGGTGGATCTACAAGCACAGTGGCCAGTCGCTGCACGAACTGCTGCAGGAGGAGATACCCAGCATACTGAGCTCCCAGTCAGTGAACTTTCTGCACTTGCCCTACTGTAGTTGAACCCCCGTACCACCATAAAGTCTGCTAAAGCGTGCGACCTGATTATGTTTATTGATCTGCTAGCAGTTAGGTATGTCCTTCTCGAAAACCATGAAACAACCAGACCAAAATACGCCCATTTCCTCCATTAAAAGTCTCAGAGCTTTGCTTTCGATTTATTATATTTATTAGGGGTGCGGTTATCAGATCTTATGGGTTTCGCCTGCTCATGATGAGTAATAAGGAGAGCAGGTGCATAGTGTTGTGATAGTTTCAATAAAAGTGAGTAGTTTATCAGATTTAACACACTTATAAAGACTCAAATACTGTTTTTTCATGGCATAGTTTTAAAATGGGTGTTTAGGCTCCAGAATACACGAATTTACCTTAGATCTCAAACAAATGTTTGGGGACATCTGGGGACATCCACACTTCAGTCTGATATTCAACAATTTATAACTTGTTTGAGAGCCACGAACTTTTTCGCTCCCGGATTAGTCGTTTTACGTTTACTAACTCCAATCCACTTCAATTTTAAACCCGAAGGGTCTTCAAGCCCCAGAATTTATTTTATTCTTAAAGCAAAAACCGCGAGATCCCAATTAATAGAAGAATTTTAAACTCAGCTAGAAACCAGGTGCATTGCTAAACGAAAGTCGGTGAAAGTGATAACATTTGTGTTTCTTTATTCTTTTGCTGTTCATATATAATTTTCGTGTTCTCTCCGATCAGTATCATTCAAAGCAAAAAAAAGCTGCATTCGTGCCGAACTTAAAAAAAAGGTTTTAAATCACTTGCCAACTAGCATACACGCGCGTACACGGGCACTTCAAGGGATTTTTCTCGTTTATAGTTATGTTTAAATCGTTGTGATTTAAAATATAGTTCTAGAATCTTGACCTACGACTTAGTGGCTCTAATGACGACCCCCGAACATGTTGTTATAGTGCGGCGCCTGCTGTTGCTGGCCGCCCAAAAAGTTCTGGGGCATCTGGTTAAAGGGTGGCGGCTGCGGCGGTCCATTGTTGACCCAAGGGTTAATTGGCCCGGGCGCATGGCCACCGTAGCCGCCGTGGCCAGGTCCGTGGCCCATGCCCGCATAGTTCTGCTGCACACCATTGCCCGCATACGGATGGTAGCCTCCCCCGCCGCCGCCGTAGGGCTGCTGATTTGGATACTGGCTGGAATCGGGTCCGCCGCTCATGCTGCCCATCAGAGTCTGCGGTTCCTGGTTAAAGTTCCGACTCTGCTGCTGCTGTCCAGGATAGCCCGAATAACTAACTCCCGGCGACTGCTGCTGGCCATGGTTCTGGCCTGACTTCTGACTCATACTCGGCGCCTTAGGCGGTGTATTCTTCTGCTGCTGCTGCTGGTTCAACATTAAGTTGCGACTACCCGCCGAGGGGCCGCCACTCGATCCTCCAGAACTCCCGCCTTTGCTCAATGTGCCCATCAGGTTTGCTATGATGCTTTCGGTGTCCTTCAGCGAGATCTTCGAGGCAGCTGCTGGCTTGAAAGTAAGGGCATTCGGTGATGACTCCACGGGTATGATGGGCGCCCCTCCTGGCTTTTTGGATCCGCCGCCACCTCCGCCCTGTCCGCCACCACCGTTGCCATTGGAATCGCAGGCCTTCATTACCAAGTCGTCAAAGTTATAGTCGTCTTCGTCGTCATCGTCATCGATCATGAAACTGGGCGTGTTCCGGCCGCGTCGCTGCTTGTTGATGGGCAGGTTGGACATGTCGCGATCCCGCTCACGATCCGTGCTGGGACGTCGCGTGGTCAGCGAGAAGAGAGATACCATCTTGGAGGCGGAGGATGATGATGAGGCGATAGCGGCGACGGAGGAGGATGAAGAGGGGGCCAAGCTCCCCGTTAGCAAAGTCGTGGACTTTGCTTTCTCCACCGGCGCCTTCGTTGCCCCACCAATGTTCACCACGCGCGACAGGAAATCACTGCAGGACTCGCCATCACCACTTAGCTCCGCCAGATTCACATACTTGCGCAGTCGCTCAACGCGCGACGGCTCCTGGACCTCCAGCTTTCGCAGGTGGCCAATGAGGTGCACCTGCTCCTCGTTCGACAAGAACTTAAAGTTCTGCAGCAGGGTCTGTAGATCGGAGTCGGTCAGCGACTCCATGCCGTTGCTGCCGCCACCGGCGCCGGCGGCGTCCGGTTGAGCCTTGGTCACTGCTGCCGGAACGGCGGCAACCACGTCCAAGGACTCCTTGTTCAGCTGGTTCTCAACCTCCTTCATCAGCTCGTCCAGATCGATGCCCATATTATCGGCCGGCGTCTCCTTTTGCAGGCCGAGCTTAGCCTGAATCTCCTCGAATGTCAGGCCATGGTTCTTGTCCGCCTGGCGGCGCTGTTTGTCCGTCTTCACCAGCAGCGCGAGCAAGTGCAGCAGGTTGTTCATGTCGCCGGTGCTCACGTCGTAGTAGCCCTTGAGCACCAGGGCATTGGCCAGCTTGGGGGCCACCACGTTCCGGTCGAAGGGCAGCTGAATGGGCGCCGGGTTGGCGTTCGCCTTGACCTTGGCCTCGGCGACATCGGTTATACCTAGATCATCCGGTCACGGTGGGGGGTGGGGGAGGGAACAACACAAAAGAAAACAATCAGTTAGGATCGGCAGCGTGTGTATTGAGATCTCTGCAAATGAAGTCGGTATCGCACGGAACTACGCAAATTACATTTATACTTATGGACGTGGTGTGGATTGGTCTGGCGACTGGCTGCTGGCGGTTCGTTGGCACACTTTGTTCACACACCCACCAAAAATAGGGGAAAGCTGACCGTAAATCGAATGCACCGAATATTTACAGACGCCTGTGAAAATCACAGCGATTCGCCAATGTTTTGGGTATCAAAACTTCAAGACTCCACCCAATTAAGGTAAAAACGTATAAATAAGCCCCCAGCATAGAAGTTCTGAGTATGTAGGACCTGCCCAATTAAAAAACGACCTTTATTTCTTTATTTCAAGCAGGTCCGGTTGAAATAACCTTCATACAGCTATAGAAAGTAGGTATAGTAAGAAATATGGGGAACAAAACGCGTAACGAATGAAAAGTAGTACACTCGTTGTGTGAGAACCCCTCAACCTTGGAAGTCAATCCAGAAATTCCCAAAAGTTGCCAGAACAAACGGCGATTCAAAAAATATTTATATCACACCATTTCTTAACCTTGTAGACAAAACGAGAGACTTAAATAAAACATCTACGATTCAAAGACCTGTCCCCGAAAGAAGTGCTTTATTTGTGAAATAGTTGGAAAGAACCAAAGTGAAATGCGATGTAAATATGATATCAAACATATTAATCCCAGTTTGATCCAAACAACAGTCGGCATCATTTATTTCGTATATGCTATGATTAAGGAACGTAATGCGAAAGACACGTAATTTTTTAGTGTTAAACCGCAGGGGTTAGTATACGAAAATAATCAAAAAATCTAACTTATATTTCTTAATCACCAAAACACATAAACTGGTTCCGTTCGAAAACGAATTTGAATATTTTGGAACTCCGAACCTAAGGTATTCAACCGATTGGCACACAACTCACAATACGTCGAAACGGAGGTAAACTTTGGAACTTCACTAGTAAGGAGAGGGCTTATCGAGGGTAAATCAGGGGCAAGGGCCATCCGGATGGCCTCCTTGTTTGTCTACTCTCACATGTACTTACCTCCTGCTCCTCTAATCTCTAACCACGATCGCGAAAAAGAGAGAGATAGAAGTACGGGTGAGCTGGGACTTGGGTAAATGGGCGGACTTACCTCGGGCGTTCGCCTGGAAGATGATGGCCGCTATGTTGGTGATCAGTTTCTTGACCACGCGCACCTTTTGCGGATCGTCCAGCACCTCGGCGATGAGGATGCCCTTCAGCTTCTCCTTGGTGGTCTCGAGGAACACACAGTTGTCGTCGTTCAACAGCAGATCGTCGGCGGCATTCGGCTTGGCCATCTCCATGGCCAGCGCCTTGCTGAGCAGATTGAGGGCCTTGGGCCCCAGGCTGCCCAGGTGCTCCTCGACTGCGGAGAGCATGCGCAGCACACTGACCACGGTCAGAGGGCCCTCCTCGACCGGCTCCGAGGGCTCCTTATCCTTGATGGACGAGACGGCTGGCGAAATCGAGCGCACCTTGGGCATGTTGTATTCGGGATAGACCCGCGAGTCCAGTACGCGGAATGTCTCCACATGATCGTAGTTGCGCGGTGGCCCTCGAGCATAGCCATCTGTGCGGGAGTAGTACTCGGCAGAGCGCTCCCGCTCCAAGCTGCGGCGATCCGCGTAATCCCTGGGGCCGGGCGACAGAGCTCGCTCCCTAGAGGGATGACCATGACGGTCGCGCTGCCGATAGTAGAGCGGCGAGCGGGATCTGCGTCTCAGGCTGCGGGAACGCGATCGTGAGCGCGAGGATCCTCGCCGATAGCTGTATCGGGGCGAACGGCTGCGGGAGCGCCGAAGGGGACGACGTCCTCCTACTCCGCCACGCTTCGGAGACAGCGAGCGGGATAGGGAACGTCGACCAAAGGGAGCACGACCACGACTCGGCGGGCTGGAGCATTCATCATCGCTGATATCAATGACAGCCTCAGGAGCTCCAGCCGCGCCACCGGCCGCCCGATTTTTGCGAAAGTTCTGCTTGTGGCGATTGACAGCGCTGGCCCCGGATGTCGCCTCCCGCGGACTGGCCACACGGATCTTGTAGCGCTCCATCAGCTCCTTGGTCTTCTCCTCGTCCTCGTCGCCCAGCTTGAACTTCTCCTTGAGATCCTTTTTGATTTTATTCACCGAAATGTTGAACAGCTCGATGCGGCGATCCTTCCAGTAGCTAATCCACTCCGGCTTGTAGTCGTACTGATTCGGATCGCACTTCTTCTCCTCCTGCAGCTGCTTGTAGCGCCGATTCCAGAACTGTTTCCACTCATCCGGATAATCGGGATGCTTCTCGGGATTCGATTCGTACGTCTCCGTTTCGTCGCGCAGCTGCTTGAGCTGCAGTTCCAGCATGCAACGGAACTTCTGCCACTTGTAGCGCTCCTGGGCGATGATAGAGGCCTGTATGGCCAGCTCCTTGGGCGTGGGCAGCTGCTGTGGCTTGACCACACCGCCAGGGGGCGGGGGCGAGCGATTTGCGCCACGCCCGCTGGCATCTTCGGCCAGGTTCTTCTTGCGCAGCATCTCCTTTGGGATTTGAACGACTGGGGCAGATGGAGCCCCGAAGTTCTCATCATCACTGGAGATGGCGTCCAGGGAGATTATGTTGCCATCATCGCGCTTGCTATTGCTGCTAGTATCGGGGGCGGGCCCCAGATCCTTAGTCTTTATGCTGATCTTAATAGACTCATCCGATTTCAAGTTGCGCAGCAGGCGTTGTGCTTCTTCGGCGAAGTCTGGGCCAGCACACTCATCGCAATGGAAACTGTCCCGCACCTGGCTGCACATTTTGGCGCGAAAGCGGCGAAAATCCTCCCCAGACGCGGTCAACATGCTGCGGGACCGGCCGAAATGATCCTCAATCGCCTTGACCAGATTGCCGGTGGCAATCACCAGATCGCCGGCGCTGTTGGGCGTGCGCTTGAGCTGCTGCAGCACTTCGTGAGCCTTCTGGAAATGCGTTTTAAGATACTTGATGCGATGGGCCTGCGATGTCCAGTGGACGAAGGCACTGCGGCCATCGGTGCAGGTCTGGCACAGCACGCAGAAGTAGTCCGGACGCAGGTGGCCCGGCTCGTGCAGCTCGATGGTGTACTCGGTGCCGATCAGCGGACCGCCGGTGTAGTTGTCGATCTGCTTCTGAATGACCGCCGTGCGGGTCACGTCCTCCTCCTCGAAACCGGGCGGAACCGGCTCCCCCGGCAGAAAACTCATGTTCGCCTCCTATCCAATACCTATCCTGCGAACGGGAATCACACGAAAAAGAACGCCAGTGAACGGAAGTTGCCCAGGGTCAGCACTTACCTTAGCTATCGCTTCCGGCTTGCGCGATTCCTGCGGTTTTCTTTTTTCTTTCTTTTTTGCTTCCTCTTCTGGTTTTTCTTGTTCACACTTTTGCACTCGGAGTTCACGCTTTTCACTTTGCTAGTTTGTCAGGTGGGGCTTGCGCCAGTGGAGTTACCTCTACTTACTATGCCAGGGTATCGGTTCAACGGTTCTTGTTAGTTACAGCGCTTAACTATCCGTTTTTACCCGCCCCTCCTAATTGCTGCAGAAAATGTATTCCTCCTTTTTGTTGACTTTCCAGTGTGCCCGTTCATCTGCAGCGGAAAGAGGATGCCCGTAGCGGAGTCACCCTCCGGGCACAGCGGAGACACGCTCCTGGCAGCCGATACACCAACCGTGACATAACAATCGGAATTTCGGCCACAAACTCTTTTAAAGAAAAAAATCAATTAATAATAAATAATAAAAAAAAATTGAAAGGTACTCAATAAACACTTTTTTAAATTTGTGTCATTTTTAATTATAGAAACACAAGAATGTCATATAACTTTTACGCCAAGGACTTGCCCTTCCTAAGGACACAATTTTGAAAATAATCAAGATCATAAATAGCTTTCAATGCCTTTTTTTATCAATATTGATATATTTCCAATTTGTTCCAAGAATCAACTACCTATTTCAAAATTGTATACCCTTAAACGTAACTAAGATCAAACAAAAATTTAAGTTTTCAATGTCTCTCTATGTTTTATAAATATTTATATTTTTTCTTATTGGTTTCTAAGAAATCAAATACCTGTTATGTTCATTTTTTTAAATTTCTTAGTTAAATTATATCCGTAGGTTGTTGTGTTTTTCCTCATCCAACAGTCAATGTGCGGTTGCTCTGGTTCCTCAAAGTGAGGCCATAAATATTTACATGTGTAGGGTCATTATCTTTCGCCCGAAACATAATCCCACCGAGTGCAAATTGTTCTCGCCTCGGCACAAGAGCGATGTGTTCTCTGGATTGGATGGGTGTGGAATGTGTTTTTGATGCAGTCTCCGCAGCTGGCTTAAATCAATCCCAGCTTGTTCCATTATTTTTTATTCGCTGTAGCTATGTTGCAGCAGCAGCATTAATATCATTGGGTCCCGCGGGCCCGGCCACATGTGCAGTTTGCAGGCCGCCGAGGACAAATGTCAGCGAACGGGACGCGGTTTTCCACATTTTCAGCGATTTCCACGAACCGAGCCCACCCCTGGGCTATACAGTCGAGCTTCGTTAATGCGAGCACGCTGTGTCCTTATCAAAATTGTATACTTACCATAGCAAAAGAAATATTTTTATAACGCCCAATAGAAAATACAAAATTACTCTATTATAATATTTAAGTAGTACCTTTTAATAAATTCTTCTGAATAACCCCAGTGATGGGTATAACCCTCAGTTATAAATCAAAATATTATTCTCTAACCTGAGGTACATGTTACTTTGCCTTTCTTAAAATATCCAAGTAGTTTCATAAAAAACCTTTTCAAAAGCCCCCGGGACTGCCACAACCCCCAATAGCAACACATACTGTTCTCCTCCACCCTGGGCTACCTGCAACCCGAACTTTTTTCCTACCAGATGGCGGTTCGCCTTAGGGAAGCAGGCCTGTTTATGATGTGTGATAGATGTAACACGTATCTGCGACTGGATGAAGGGCGCATTAATCGCCCACGATGAGCACGCTGATGGCTGTCGCAGATGATAATGGCAATACAACTGACTGCACAATGAGCTGACCATATGCGCACATAGACAATAAAATGCGAGTCCGCCACGGCCACCACCCCCTCTGAAGGCCGCTCCCGGCTCCTGGCTCCTGGCCCGGGCTCCTGGGTCCGGTGCATTTGACAGTGGGCGCAAAAGGCAGAGGCAGTTGCAGTGGGTGTGGTAGGCAGCAGGCGGCAGGCAGTAGGCGCTGCCAGTAGCTGGACAAACGTAGCACATTTAATGAACATGCCGACATGAGTTATGGCTCGTCTGTGCGCTTTTCCTTTTTCCACTTACCCTTGAAGTGGGCATACGCAACCATTCAGACAGGCCGGGGAGCGATTTTGATTTTATTCACCAGATCGAATTACGGGAGGCACAAGTACAGGGGTGCCACTGAAATCCCTGGTGTACGATTCCGAGACTGCGTATGACTTCTGATTCAAAACCCAAGATATGCCGTGCTATGTGCTCTTGGAAGGTCAATTCCAACAGATCTTAACGAACTTAAAAGATAATTCGGGATACTCTGTCCCAGCAGTAAGGCCATTTAGCGAATGGGGTGTCTAAAAGTAGGCATCACAAATTTCCCTTTCTAGGGCATTCCAAATTTCGCCGTATGGTGCTTTGTTTTCCCCTTCTTCTTTTTGACAACGAAATATGGCGAATCAGACACACAGCTGTTGGTGGCTCTTTCACTGGGCGATCTGCACGGGCCGAATGCAAATGATACTTCGCATTAACTTTGATGGAGATGAGCGAATTCCGATTGCGGCGACACGGATACGGATACAGATGCAGACACCCCAAACCCAGTATCAGGGGCTACTATGCATGCACTCCAATGCTCACCCATCCCAGTCTATACCATCCCCATCCCCATGCCCGTCCCCATCCCCTGTAGACAAAGTGCCAAGTCAGACAGATGCAGACGTATCTCATTTAGCATACCGTACTTTGTGCTCATCTTTATTTCTTGGCAAGTTGTGTGCAATTCATTAAAGCGAAATCTGCTCGAATGCGAATAATGCAAATTGCTCTATTTTCATTCACAACGCCTGGTATTTTTTGGGGGGCTGGACCTCGGCAGTTGCACTTGCAGTTGCACTTGCAACAAGCTGCCAGGGCGTCGGGAGTCGACGACAAATTTATTTGTGGCGCATGCAGCCAGGAGCAGGGCATCAATGAAAATGCTGTTCAAGCAGTTGTCTCCCAGGCATTCTGCACTAAAAGTTCAAAAATTCCATTAATTATTCTCGGCGAGGAGTTCGCCCGGTTTCGCTTTCTTCTCCGCCTCGCCTCAGTTTCTTCTTCGCTTCTGTTGCACTGCTAATTTTTCAAGAATTTCAAATTTCTTAATGGCCTGCGTTGGGGCCGGGGTTTTCCGCAGCCCGTCTGTCTGGCCCACCTAACCCACAGCTGCACTGGCATAAAGCCCCAGCTGGGCGTAACAAATTGTTTTCGAAAATTCAAAAATATTGAGATTGTCTTGGTTTAGAAAACCATTTTGGGAGTATTGGTAGTAATTGAGGTGGTGCTCTACTGGGTGTTTATAAGCTTGGTAAAAAATCACACAGTACTTAAATATAATACACTCATAGATTATATATACTTTATAATTTGGAAACCATGTATGAATTGTAAGTGTTTTCAAACCCCTACTTATTTGTATGCCAACCCGCATAAACATAGCAGAAGCTTATTAATTAACATACATGTTCAAGGGAATTCGTTCATTGAATTTAAAGATTTTAGAATTTAAAAAAATTACAAAGTATATAATATTTCAATTGGTATTTTGAAAAACGGAAAGATAAAAAATTACTTCTATTTTTTAGAACTTAAAAAGAAGAAGAGGAAGTGGAGGGAAAAGCACTGACTTGTTTTTAGAGTGCAGGCTTACCCCTATCGCTATTTGCACCCCCTCCCCCAAAACAAGGCCGGATGTGCTCATTGTGCCTCGTTTTCATTTCTACTTACATGTCTCCCGCCGCCGCCCCTTTTGCCGCCCCACCCCCTCATTAATGCCGCGCCGGAAGCGCCCAGCTGCTGCCGGACTTTGGATTTATCGGGCCGAAGAGGGGGAACTCCACGGGCGGCAGCGGGGAGATGGTCAAAGATGCTTCGGAAAAGTTTTACCCTTTCCCCAGACTTGGGTCGTGATTTCAAAAATGCGTTACGCAGTGCGTAAATCAAAACTCGGGCTGGAACTAAAACTAAAGCAAGTGCAGTGCGGGATTGTTTGAAACATTGCTCTTACACTGAAAGAAAGGTCACAGGCTGCCAACAGATTACAATTTGGAACACGTGCTTTATTCAGACAAACCCTTCTCAAGACTGTTCTTAGGAAAACTTTTGCCTACCTGTACAGTTTCTTAAAAATATTTAACTTTTTCGTGGCAATTAAAGGGTAAAAATATCTTGTGCTCGCCTGAACTGAATTCATATTTCATGTTTTATTCACCCGCCTTCCATTATTTTGACCGCAGCTGTAATTAAAAGAACATCTTGTATAAACAATAACTTCGGTGAACTGTTTGAGGAGGAAAAACTTACAGCAGTGATGAGCTAAAGGAAATCACTGAGCGAAAAAGACAGCACGAAAAGTAATTTTAAAAAACCGTAATGATTGATTTTCAATTTAAGCATAAGGAACTCTAAAGTAAAATTGATCTTATGTGTGGCATTCTTTTTTCCTGTGCAGTCAGCTGATTTCTTAAGTGCGCTCTCCTGGAGAGAGCGCTCTCTTCCTCTCCCTCTTTCTCCTGCGATCATTTCGACGGTTCACCGTTATGTTGCGACAAGCCTAACGGCTTTTCCGCGTTCGCTTTGCGGCCCTTTTATTTATTGGATGGCCGCCACACGCAACAACAAAAACCGCAAAATGAAAATGGAAATTCAAAGAGCGGCGGAATGAAATGGAAAAGGGGGTGTGGGAATGCTGAATGTTGAAAAAGGGGTGGCGTCGGGCGTTGGGCGCTGAGAGGGGGGCCAAAGTAAACGGGAGTTTGTACCAAAAAGTTGAGCACTGCAAATGGCTCGCCATGGGCGCATAAATTTTGAAGCCACCTTGTCTTCCTTTTTTGTTCCTACTGTCGCTATGGTTTGTTGCTGTTTTCTTTGCGGCCATTTCTTTTCATATTTCGTTTTTTGGCAATTTCCAACATGCAACATGTTGCAATGGAGTCATAGCCGAATCCCAAAACTTTTCCCGGGACTCCCGAAAAAATAAGTCGGGAAAAAATGTTTTTTCGCCTGGATTCCACTTCCACTTCCTCTTCACTTTTGCTCAAACAGTCCAACTTCCATAACTGGAAAGGGATATTATTTTTTGAATGGTTTTATTATAAACAAGACCTCAAAACATTAGAAAAAATTTAGGGATCAAACATTACTTTTTGGTATATTATCATCGTCTGATCTTGTGATCAATCGAAAGGTATCGCTTTCGTCTTTAAAGTTGGTATCGGAACTTTGGTAGGTTGATCTGATCTTTGTTTGACTACATTGGATATTATAATGACTACTTGGATTTTTATGGGTTCGATTTCTGGGATCTTTTCGAAAATGTTCAATAACCAAAAGTTTGACTGTACATAAGTTTTTCCTATTTTTTTAATGTGGGTTCTCCTCCAGCTTTATTAACGTTTTTGGTGTTGTTGGGGGGTGATTGGGGCTGGTTCTATAGGGGCTGTAGGGGGTGAGGGGCTCTGATATTGTTTGCTGGCAGCGCAGTCTGTAATATTTCTGCCGCATAAAAGTCAAAATATGCAAATAAACTTGAAGTAGGGCCGAGGATGGGGATAGAGGATGGGGCCGGGGGCGGGTAAGGGTAAAATGGAAACGGGTGCTTTACTTTATGCATGGGGCGGCTAATACGGTAAAACAGACATAGGAAAACAGACTAAAACAATGGGACGGAGCCGAGATGGGGAGAAGGCAGGCCGGGGGAGCGTGGCTTAAATAATAAATGTAGTACACGCTTTGAAAGAATTTACTATACTTTGGCAAATGGAGGTTATAAAAACCTCCGCACACACATTTACTGGGCATCCATACACTGGGTATAAATAAACAATGCCCCTATGAGGTGGGCAATAGGGGGCCCAGGGCTAAGGGTAGCGGCATTTCCATATTGTTGCTATAATCAGCGGCCGCTTTGATTCATCTGCATGTCCGCAGTGGTAGTGGCAGAGGTGGTGGGCGCGGGGCGGAGTGGCACGGGCAGGGGCAGGGATTCGCCAGAAAAGAGAGGGAGAGCGCAGAACCTTTTGGTTTTGGCTTTCTGCTTTGCCACCCCAGAATCATCAAAGAGCTAACCCGGGAGCTAACCCAAACCCAAACCAAAACCCTACCCAATCCAATCCAACCCAAGAGGCCGAGCCCAACCAAACCCCTCCCCCGCTGCCACCCAGTAGTAAGGTGCGTTTCCAAAACATAGGTCAGTAGGCAATTTTGGTTTGGTATGATGTGTACGAGTAGAAACCATGTTGTCTTGATATTTTTTAAGGACACAACATTTAGCCACAATTTGTCTAACCAATAAACAATTTGCCCAGTTACAATAAAATAAAACATTATTTTCTTTTCCTTATAAACTTGCGCGTGTGGGAAGAGCCTAAAACGTCCTAAAACTGCCTAAGACTTATGGTTATGAAACGCACCTTACAAAACACTGAACTCAGACTCACAGACTCCGCAAATAACTCCGCACAGGAACAGCCGCGTTCGATACCAACATGTTCGCTGCTCGAGTTCGAGGGCCATGGTCACAGAGATGCTCAAGGACCAAGCACAACTAGCTGCTAAGACAAGTTACTTGAATAAATCACCAATTTCACTCAGGCATTTTTTATAAGCTAAATTAATTTTGTAAAGCCGTCTGACTATCTATAGCTATAAACGACTTTTTTGACAGTAATAATTACAATATAGGTACTTTTTTTTAGGTTCTACATATCATCTATATATATCTTTCGTAAAATATTGTAGTAACCATCAGGACTCGCTCATCACTTTTTCTAGCCAATTCTAGCTATAGCTAAGGCTGCTGCCGCTGCACTGCTCGATTTCGGTTCGGTTTTTGTGCTGTCTGTTTTCGTCGTGTCCATCCATTCCGTTTTTAACCCTCGACGAATTTGGTTGTTCTTCGGAATTGAAATATTGAAATTTCGCACAGCTCGCGTACCGTATACAGCATATTCTCCTGACGTCGTGTTCTTCGTCTTCCGTGTGCTTGGTGTGTGTTTTTGTTATTGCCGTCGTATTTTTTTCGGGTGTATATTTAACAAACGTTACAATTACATTTTTTTCACGTGTGTTACCTACTGTTATACTGCCAGTGTACTTTCGGTACTTGGTACTTGGTACACAAATAACAAAGTCAAACAAATAAAGCAAGTTAAAGAGGACACCGAAAACAAAAACAAATAGAAGAGCGCTTGCGTTTTGTTGTTGTCGCGCAGCATGTGGAGTTACAGTTAACTGTAACAGTTAAAGGGGAGCACAGAAGGTGGAGGAGCACGCGAACGGAGGAGAGGGCGAGACCAAAGAGCCTGTGGAGAGCAGAGAGGAGAAGGAGAAGGAAAGGGAGGAGAGGACTCACTGCTCCGCTTGACTAAATGCAGTCGACGCTGCGATTATTATGTGCCAGCCCCAACAGCAGCAGCAACAACAACACTTGATACGAAAATAAACAAACAAAATCAATCAATTAATCAATCTGCTGAGCACACCGCTCTCCACGCCCACACACACACACACACACACACTAGCACACACGCGCAAAAACACACAACACAACAAAACACACACGAGTCAACGCCCACGCCCATTGGAGAAAAGGAGGGAGTGGCAGGACAACAACAAGAAAGGAGGAGAAAGGAGCAGCGAGCAAGAGCAACCAGGCGAAAAGAGGACGAAAACGAGACCGAAAACGGAGCCGAAGACAACATGTTCAACTCACTTGTTTTGATGGCCTGCGCCCTTGCCGCCCTCTCCTACGCCCAGGAGGCGGGGCCCGCTCGATCCAAATCGCTATCGCTATCGTTATCGCTACCGCTATCGGCATCGACATCGGTATCGGGTCCTGGAGCGGACCCAACATCCCCCGCCACCGCCCCCGCCCCCGTCACTGCCCCCTTTTCGGGCAAGCAGCTGAACAGATGCCGTCAAAGTTGCTATCAGCAGGTAGGCACACAAATAGCAATAAGAGCAGAATAGGAGCCGCCAGACTCATAAACCCCGGGCCAAGGCCCAGACTCAGTGCTCGTCGCAGAGCCCAAGATAAGACCAAGAACCCGGATCGGATCCGTTTCGATCCCAGAGTCGTTTGATGGACAGTTGTATGCCCAGTTGAGCGGCAATATCACCGATAGGGAATTTCAGTGGCTACACAGGGAAAAACGGGGAACAAACACCAGAAATGTGAAGGGCTTAACACTCGTTTCCAATTTGGAAAGGAATTCGATATGAAAAATACACTTGTTAGTGGTCTTAATATGGAAATGGTAATAGAAAAATATGGAATCCTTAAAACTAATTTCCAATTAAGAAGGTAATTTAAAATGAAGCTTGTATTTTGATCCTCGTATTTAAAGATCCTTTGTACTTGTCCATATTGAAATGGTAAGAAAGGCAAAAATTGGAAATTAAACTTACAATTTTTAAAGATCCCCCATATAGAGCACATATGAAATCCTTAAAACTAGTTTCAAAATGAAACTGTATTTCTTAAAGATCCTTCACAATGAAATGGTAATCAAGCGAGCAGCTGGTAAAATAATTTTTCCAGTTGAAGGTACATGACTTTTCAAATTCTCCTGATAATTAACAATGGAAAATTTGCATGTTTTTGATATTTTTCATTTTCCTAAGCTTGTACCTAGGTATTCTAGGGTGCTGCACAATTTGTTTTTCTAATTTATGCATACTTTCAAAACCGCATTTCTTAAATATGGAGGTCCAGGGTGGAAAAGATTCTTTGGGGGTTTCAAAATGTTCAAGGTTCGGTCTAAGGTCTAAGCTAATGAGATTCTGAGGCAGTATCGTTTTGGTTTTCAACTTCCCTGCTCAAAAATTCCCTGTAATTTCTTCAATATTTTAGTCTTTCCAAACAAATTAGGAACTTATCTCCGAGCTGAGGGCTTAAGATGCAAGAACTCGATTCGAAATTCAAGGGAAATGCATTTCAAAAGACAGCGACTTGTTCCCAGGCACTTTGAGTGCATCGCTCTCTTCCGGCCGGGCATTACCTAATGCGATTAAGATTGCCCTAATTGAGGTCATGCCGAATTGGCTCGGACCCACCCCTTTCTTTCTCCGCGTGTAGGGACAGCAGGGACAGTTGGTGTGCCCCGTTCGACACCGACCTTCAAGGTTGGGTCAGGGAAGACAGAAGGCTTCGACATCGTCGTCGACATCGACGTCTGCCGATGACAATGACAATGGTTCCAGCTCGGGTTCGTGAAGGCGACGTCATTCCATTTTTTATTCCCGCTCCGCTCGCTGGGCCTTTTATCTTTTATCTACGGGTTGACATCGCAGCTATTGCCGCTGCTGCTTCTGTTGCCGGTTGTTATTGTTGTTGCCGCTCAGGTAGTCGCCGCTCGCTAGAGAGATGTCAACTGGGTGGTCGAGCGTCGCTAATAGAGATCGGGAATTCAATTCGAGTCGGCCATAGACAATGGCCAAGAAAAGGCAGCCAGAAGAGCGAGCAAAGCAATGAAGCTCTCGGATCTCGGATTTCGGATTTCGGATCTCTGGTCCCTCGGATCGAATTTGTACAAAGCTGTCACAGATGGATGGCCAAAGTTGTCGAAGAACTTCGGAGATATTCAGAGACTGAAAAGTAGAGCAGGTGGGCAACAGAGGGATCTGAAGAAGGAGCTAAAGAAATCGTACGATAAATAGCTTAGAAAAACGACTTAAATCAATCAGACCTTCTGAAAACACCGTGAAACGTCTTTGAAACAATCTTTGCTTAAAAAAGTCGGCAATGCCACAGCACTGAACCCACACAACCAATTGAACTCGCCGCGATTCCCGCTTGATACTTGCCCAAGTAAAACACCCGACAGCAAATAAGTGCAACGCACTAATGCCCAACTAATCAATGTGAATAAAAAACTTTTCCAGCCCACAAATCGAAGTTGAAAATGCCACTACAATGGAACGGAAAATGAACTCACCCCCTCTTCAGTGCGCTGAGTTGACACTTTTCTGTGTTTTCCCCCAAAAACAAACTTTTGAACCCCCGGGGGACTCGGTTTCCCCTCCACTTCGTGAAACCGATCCGATCCCCATCGTAATAATTTCGAATATACGTCCCCAGTGGATGGAAATCAAGACGGGCGCATGTTTCCCGAAGATTTTACCATTTCACCAGTTGATTTCCAAATGCGTGACTTCCTGGAACCGCGGCGATCTGTCAGCGATATCGGAAACAGAGGGCGGCGTCGGAGGTTGACACCGCCAGGGATCGTTAATAAATTTCAATCAAATGAAATCAAATCAAATTTTCATATCAATTCGTTCGCTTAGACCGAACTCCGCCCGAGCTGGCCGGCCAAAAGTGCACATAAATCAAGTGGGAAAACACGAGAGTATAAATATCATCTCCGATTTCCAAGTAAGTCGAGCTCTCTGCGGCGACGAGGTGTACGGGATAGGGATTGCGACTGGGACTGGGACTGGGACTGGGACTGGGATTGGGTTTTTGTTTCGAGTGGTGGGGCACCGAGGAGCAAAGAACTGAGCGGAGCAGCCAACCCAATTGACTCGAGGAGTGCTCGTGAGTGCTGTGGCGACACTTACAAAGAAACATGGGATGAAACTCGAGAGGCCAAGACACTCGGACAGTCTACGCCACTCGAAGTCGTTCTAGGGAAACGCCAGTCTCCAAGTCTCGTCCAAATATAGACCCACAGTGTGTTGATTCAACTCGGGGGAGAGGCGGCTCAGCCATGTGTCCAAATATAGTTCGGTAGCACTGGAATCCCATAGGATTGCACAACTCCCATCAAGCTTGAACTGCTCATAAAAGGTATAAGATATCTGTAGCTTTATATTACTTGTAGGTATTGTGAGATCTATTGGATCCAAGGGCTATGCTCCGAGGAGTGCCCCCTGCCTTTGGCCCTATTTGAAAGCGCAGCTGCTGGCTATACATTTCCTCCACTCTACTGTTCTTCTCCTCCAAAATGGCCCGGGCTTTTCGGCTTTGGTTATGCCAATCTTTGTTGATTATTTAGTCCGAAATTGCAGATTTTGGGCACGAAATACTTAAGCTTTCGCCCGTGCGCCGTCTGCATTCCTGATCACCGTCATCATCTCCGTCGGACATGCCCTTTGAAGTCCGCCCAAGAGTTTCGGCTGGGTGGATGGGACGTGGCTGTGGCCGTGGCTGGGTGGTGGTGGCAGTGCAGGATGCCTCGGCTCGGCTCGCCGAAAGTCAAAAGTTCTTAGGGGTTGCAGGCAGGGCTAATTTCATGCTCGCTTCGCAGGACTAACTGGAACTAATCCACCCATCCATCTATCCTTTCGTACAACCCCCGAAGCCAGAACCGGGAATTCTGGGACCCAAGAACGGGGAGTGCGAATGCGAATCCGAATCCGTATCCGAGTGCGTTGCTCAATCAGCGCCAAATTAACACCATGAAAGACTCTTCCTCCTCCGCCCCGGCGGGTGGACCCTGGGTGTGGGTGGTTCGATATTTGGGTGCTCCAGCGGCTTGGGTGCCCGGATGGGTGGTGCGACGCCCGGAAGATTCGATCTTGATGTATATGCGAGGCACGTAGTGCGGCCGCTGCTGGTGGTGGAATCATCGAATATATCTACGTATGCGTACGTGTCTCATAAAAGCCGCTCAAAAAACTGACTGACTGACCCAACTTTGGTAATTTATGTGGCCTACGGAGTCATGTGCTCGGCTCCCACACTTGCAAAAACTATAGAAGAAAAATACATGGACCAGTTTAAGAACTAGGAATACTTCTATGCCCCTGCATTATTACAGAAAACTATGTTATGGGTTCTGAAAACCGTACTTTGCTTCAAATTAACATATATTTGGCATTGTTTCAGGCTTTAATTTTCGGAAACAAAGCGAGAAATAAACCTTTAAACGGAGCAAATAGAGGGATTTACCCAACGTCGAACACCCAGTACCTGCGATGGGAAAATGTTGTACCTCCGGGTGCAAACAACCCATCGAAGGTGGCAGATTTGACACCGTTTTTCTCCAAGTGCAGCCGTGCCGGGGTGTGAAATACCAGGGCAATTGCATGTAAAAGTTGTCGCTGCCTGCGTTTAATTTATATTGTGGCCCAGACACATTTCGGACCAGGTACTAAGGCCTCGAGACGGTGGAAAGCGAGGGAAATGGATGGAAGCGGAAAATCGGGGGAAAGCCGACGCGTCGGCCAGAAGATTTGCCAGCTCAGCGTTTTCATTCAGTCATACGCATTCGGTCATCCACTCATTCATACATTCACTCGTTTGTTCATTCACTCTGTACGCCTTATTGTTGTTACTTATCGCCCAAGTTGTTTCAGGAGCAGGACCAGGACTCAGGACCTCGTCCTCGTTCTCGTCCTCGTCCTCGCACCCATCCCACACTCGCAACCCTCCCCTCATCAACTACATCGTCTACATCTTCAGAGGCCAAAAATTCAATTGAGCGGAAAATATGTTGTCTTTGCGATTTTCCTTTTGGCATTCGTCGTTTTTATCTGCCACAACTGCTTGGTTTTGGTCCTTCTCCTTCTCCACCTCCACCTCCATCTCCATTTTCCCTTTCCGTTTCCCTGATTTCACTGATTTTCCTGCCTTATTGTGTAATGATGACAAAGTGCCGCCGTCAAAGTTGGCCCAAAAGGTGATGGCAGCCATTGTCCGGCGGGTTCTTGCCCTCGCCAGCGTGATGGATGATCGATCCAGATGCAAGTAGCTGCCACATTTGCAGAAACTACGGATGCACTTAAGGGCTTAGAGGGCTGGATGGCATCGGAGTGGCTTAAGGTTGCCAAGCAGCGAAGGTCGGGGCGATAGAATCGGAACCGTTTAAGTTGCAGAAGGAGAAAACGATTTAGGTGCACAGCAAGAAATGGGGATGGTTGGCCGCATTCGGAACTAGCTAATATTTATGAGAACTTACGGGAAGGATCTGTCTGACAGGATCATATTCGATCCAGAAACACAGTTTTGATCCATTCCTATTGTAATACATCGTTTCCTAAACAAATAATTAAAAACATATTAGATTAAGCTGCCACTCGGGTAGCAGTGTGCTAGTCATTAGTATGGAATTTGCACATTAATAAAGATAAAAAAAACTAAACAAATAATATATTTTTATCACAACACAAAAATAAGAAGAACACATCATCATTCACAAACATACATATAATTCAACAAAGGACCCGTATAAGACTTGATCATGTTTTTGCCATGAATGCAGTTCGATAATGCCATAACAAGCCAACTATTTTAAAGGTTGCAACCTCTGGAAACCTGACCCCGAAAGGCAGGCCTTTCAGTAGCGTAGCCCCTGGTCACTTAATCAATTATAATTCGCAGCTCTGGCTGGTTATTTAGATAAGGCCTAATGCGGTGCTATGCACACGTGTTCATGCTAAACCAACATTAGGGTGTAAGTGTTGGCAGCTATTATTACTATTGATTTTCATTTGGGGGAAACTACTTGCCACTTTGCCGAGAGAGCAAACAACAGTGACATCACTTTTGGGTATTGGCTACAGCCAGATCAAAGCTCCCTAAAGTATGGGGCATACAATTCAATCACGCTCCCAAACCAACTAGTATGACCAATCGAGTGAGACTGCAGATGAAGATTTCATGGATTCGATTCATAGAGGCGAATGCGATAACCATAAATCTGGCTTGCAACAACATTAGGGTTACTTAACCCTCCCCGAAGCACAAACCGACAACGAATGCCCATGGAATGGAGATCCGCCCGGGACCGCCTCGTTTGATTTTTTAATATTGTAAACTCCGAGTCATAACAATTTGTCACGCACCCATCTCTAATCGCAGTCGTCGCTGACTCGTCCCTCATTCATCTGCGAGTCTGTCTATCTGTCTGCCTGTCTGCCTGTCTGCCTGTCTGTTTCCCTGCCTGCTCATTCATAAAAGGACTGCGCGAGGGGCGGGGGTTGCTGGTCCAGGGTCCAGGGTCCTCCATCCTCAATCCTCTATCCTGTGACTACCACGTACTGCCCGCTGTTCTATTTTGTTCCGTTCAGTTCAGCTGTTTTGAGACTAAGGCGACAGTTGACAAAGGCTAAGCAGGCAGTCCGGTCTGATCCCGATCCTCCTGCCCTGCCCTGCCGTCCTCATCCTGCTCATCCTGTCACGGCAATCCTCCTCATTATGCTCATTGCCAGGAGCGTGAAATTCTCAATTCGCCATAGATGAACACAAACGTTTGTGGTCATTTACTTGCGTACACAAACGGTCAGGAGAATAGCTCGGGGATTACCGAAATTGCTCACAACACCAGGCAATTAACCAAGGCCTGTGCATGGCTTTACCTCCAAATGGTCTATTGATTTTCATATTGCTATGGGAATATTCTCTTCATAATATCCTACTTCGAAAGGGTGTGTTTAGAAAGCATGTTTCCTTTCTGCCATACCAACAAACAGTCTTTTAATTTTATATTCTGTTTATAATATCCTTCTTTGGGATTGGAAATCTTTTCAAACCAAGTTTCCTGAACGGTTTTCTAGAATCTACTGAATATTTTCTCTGTGGTTCCATATTTCAGAAACACTTTAGATCCCTATAGAGATGTTTTTTACTTCTTTTCATAGAACATTGTGCTTATAGTATACATCAGTATATTTTAGAGAGATGAGTTTAGAAAACGAGTTTTTTGAACGGTTTAGAAAACCATCTGAATATGATATCTATGGTTCCACAACTTATACATACTTCTGATCTATCTACTGAGGTTCTTCATTTAGATTTTCCTCATACTTGTTGGTTTTTTATTTGTGCCTATTATTGCGACCTCTGCTGTTCATCTACATAGACTTCTTTTTCTGCCCGCTTTGCCTTTTATTACAAGTTACAAATTTGCGTCTATTGTTGAGGCCCTGAGATAGGGGCTGGGGCGCAGGAGGCTGCTGATGACTCCTTGTTGTCGTCCTGGCAGCCCGGGGTCTTGGTCCTGATTACTTTTTCCCAGCTTACTTAAAATTCGATTAGGCCACGCCCACTAACTAACTTTGTCCTGTCTCTTTGCAGCTTTCCAAGGACTGGCATTATTGTAAGGATTCCGCTGATTGCACAAACGTAAGTATCTCCATTCAACGAGCCTAACGATGACATTAACCCATTAATGATGGCTCAAAACTGCTTGAAGAAGTGTAAATTCTCGAGTGCCCAGCCATATATCCTATTGTATGAGCAGGAACCATGTGTATAGACGGTGTATTTTAGAGTGTAAGAATTAGAGAGCTTGAAGAAGGAGAATCAAACAACTCTTTATTTTCACCAAAGGCCTTGTCACTTTTAAATTTCAATCATTTCAACTGCAAACACACAGCTTTATTTGCCATCCCGGCCCTAACATTAATTCTTATAATAAATTTGACAATTCCAAAATTTCTCGGGAGAAGTGTCTTTCTAAATGCTCGAAATTAAATCTGCATTTATTATCGCCTGCCCGGCTGGAAAAGGGTTTGTTTCCGTCGCACCAAATTGCCAGCCGAAAACATTTTTAGGCACTTACACGGCAGCGACATGAATTATTCCAAACGAAACAGCCAGGGCCCTAATGGGTTAAACGCTGTCGCTCGGGGGCGAAAAGTGGCAACCGAAGGACGAGCAAATTTCATTGCCTACCTGCGGGCGCGCCACATAATTACAAGAAATAATTGACAAATAGCTAACTTTCCTTTCTCGGCCCCGCCTCTTCTTGACGCTTCGTGCCCTGCCTGGGGCGTTGTCCCTGCCGCTCCATCTCCACCCTCTGAATTCTGGAAATAATCGCCCCTTCCCATTGCAGTGCTGCCAAAAGCTGATGGCGCCCTTCGAGCTGAGGATACTGAAGGCTCAGCGCCAGGAGTCGCTCGTCCTCACGGACATCGGCTGGGACGAGGTGATAGCGAACGCCTCGCGCCAGTGCCTGATCACCTGGGAGGTGTCCGGCGGCGGCCTGATCGGCAACTTGCTCACGGACACCGCCCGAGCGGAGCTGTCCTTGTGGCCGGACACCGTCTACAACATCCAGGTCAAGTGCAAGCACAAGGTAAGTCCCTAGTGCATATGGTGTATTTGGTAAACCAGTTATAAACAGTGCAAGTGATTTCATATCTAGTACGAATCTAATCCTAAAGTTAACGTAATACCAGGAGATTCCTACAATACATTTCATTGTTGAGTTGGAGCAACTTTACATACAATTAGATAGGAGGTACAACTGCTAATAGATGTAGACCCGAGTATTTAGCACCTATACATTATAATTTGTCAAAGTGTATATTCATCACCTAATGACACTCTGTACTTTTTCTTCTCCTCACATCCAACAGCTCACGGGCGTGATGCGGCGTTCGATCAAACTGAATGTGGACACCAGCCAGCTGGTGGGCACGACAACGACCACGACCACAACTCCGAGCACCCTCAGGGGCCGGGAGCAGCCATCGCCGTCTGTGGACCAGCCAGATTCCTTGGACCACTCGCTCCAGCGGGCCCACAGCCGACCCACGGATCGGGTGTACATAATCAGCGCTCTGCCCACGCCCAGCGAACTGGGCGGAGTGGTCTATCCGGCCTTCGGGGCCCTGGCCTTCTTCCTGGCCCTGCTGGTCATGTTCCTCTTCCTGCGCCCGCAGCGCAAGCGAATTCCCCTGGACGCGGACAGTGCGGACACGGCCACGCTGATAGGTCGCGCCTCGGGCTCCTCCAGGAACTCTCTGGACGCCTCCACGCTGCACGTCTAAGGAGGCGGGGAATCGAGTCCGGGAACTTGTAGTCGTATATATATATTATAGATGTCTGACTATGTGATATTCTGCACCCCAAAAAAGCGAAGGACGCGAACAATTGTGTACATACCCCATGCCCCATCAACGCGTTAGTTAGCCCCCATCCCCCAGATTAAGACACTGGATTGCGGTTCGATCTGATGATATAATGATCGTGATGGATCTGATCGAACCGCACCCAATCGAATTGGACAGTCAAGCAACGTTCGCTCAACTAAGTTTAAGTTTTATCCTCTGTCATTCGTAGATCCCAATGCCAAACCAGCGCAGTCATATATACACGCATGATAACGTACATAGCTCTATATACATGCATATACCAACTATATTATACATTTAACGCATTTGCTATATACATATATATCATAGTTATACAAGCGACGCAGCTACAGATACATCAAGTGCAGATCGAGATACAGATACAGATACAGAGACGTTTACGGTTACGGTTACGGTTACGGTTACGGATATAAACATATATTATATTATACTATTATATTATATTATATATATTATATTATAGACTAGGGGCCAGCGGCCAACCAACTACATACACCAAACTAAATGCAACAAATTGCTACAAATTTTTTGTCAATCGTCGTCGCTCGCTTGCAAACATACAAACAAATAACAAATAAAAAGCATTTGTTTTTATCTCAGGTTAAAAACAAATTAAAACCAATTAATACAAATACAAAATATCATGCATCTCTTTTCCATTTTTTGTCGTCTTTAAACTTTAATGAAACATAGTGCGTAAAGAGAAAGCAAAACATAAGGAGTAAGGATTAACAACTTAACAAGAAAACCACTTGAATCAAAAGTAAATATTTTTCAAAATTTTTAAATGTTTATACCTAGACAACTCAATTGAATTAACAACAAAGTAAACTACTATAACTGACTTACTGTACTTGAGAATGTAAAAACAAAGTAACAAAGTAACTAACTAAAGTGAATTATGGTTAATACGGTTGATTAAAGACCTAAGCTGAGAAAACTTCGCTACGCAAAATGCCTGTAAATATTTTAGCCCTAATTTATTTATGTATTTAATGGTCCATTGTTTTGTTAACCTATGATTTAAGGAGGCCTCAGAGACAGAAGGGTTTTCCGGAGGGGAAGAATATGGTTTTTAACTTCAAAGAAACTCTTTCTTGCACAATAAAGAACCGGTTAATATGATTAATGGAGTGCTCCTGCTCTTGATGTTTCTGTGTGTAAGACCGGATGTTCTTATGTCTGCTCCAATGGTTGTAGTACGAATTAGTGAATTTTGATAGAGTTATCAGAGTAAATGTGTGCACTTCCCCAACCAATCTTCCCCCAACGGAATCTCCGGAGTGAGTCGCAACCCATTGCCATATAACGTAGTCCTAGTTTAATTTTAGTTTAGAGATCCAATTGTGTTACCTCTTTTTTTTTTTGTCTGGCTGAGCTCGTCAAGACTTAATACGAAAAATGCCAATCACATTTTAGATATGTACTGTGTATGAATAAATTCGGACGAGGAGAATGGAAGCGGAAGTGCGGTACCCCTTCAACATTTATCCTTTATTCGTTTATTATGTAAATATAATTTGATTTGTTATTGCAGCTCATTTTTGGCTACTTTTATTTGTTACGGGTTGGCATGGGAATATCCGTATAACCATATATCCGTGTATCCGCATATACAATTCGTACGGTGGTGCCCCTCTATGAGCAAAAAACTAAGGCATCGATTTTTGTGGCCCCGTGCCCGTCTTCTTCTCTGCTCTCCGTCCCCGTGTTCTGGTTCTGCTTCCCGATTTTCCCCTGTCGTCGTCCTCCCACTTATCATATAAATTAGAGTTGGGATATGCAAATGCATTCGAGAGGGCAGGGGTTGATTGTGTAAAGGGGTCGTGTCGATTATGAGAAACTTCTTTTGGCTAGATGAAATGGAAAAATTCCTTTGCCGCAGCCGGAAAAGTATTCCCTGAAGAATTTCCGATTAAACTTTTCCTTTCTTCGTCTCTTTGGCAAAAAGCAGAACTCTCTTTTTCGGCTTCGAAACTTTTGCCTTGGTTCGTCTCCCGCTTCTTTTTCTTTTTCCTTTTCCTTTTTCTTTTTGTTTTTTTAATTTCTTGACTTTTTTTAATTTAATTTTTTGTGTTGGCCTCTTCTTTTTTTGGATTAGCAAAGGGGGTTGGCTTGGTGGCCACTTGGCTGCCATTAGAAGCGAGTCCCCTCAACCCCGGCCCCCGTTTTGTTGAGCTGTTGTTCGCCCGGCCACTTCAGCATCCCCAGCCCTCTCCACATTCTCAAGCACTTTTTATAAACCAAATTAAATTTATATGCCCCTACAGCTCCCCCTGCCGCCTCTTAACCCCTGCTCGCCTGATGTCTGTGTTGTTTTTTTGTGGGCCAAGCCAATCCCAGGCTCTCGACGCTGTCAACTGCCAATTAGCTGAGCATTTTTCAACATTTTAAATTGTCTTCCCAGAGTGCGTGGTGCCCCTCCCCTTCTTCCTTTCCGAGGGGCCGAAGGAGGGGGTATTAGGTCTGGGCGACACTTGAGTGAGACGTCCAAGCGATTTTGCTTTTATAACCCCAATACCCATTAGGGACAAGGGCATGTCCCCTGGAAATACCCTGGAAAGAACAGTGCATGTGCATGCTACGTATTGTGGCCGTTACCTACGCCGTAGGAGTTCAAACCCGGCCAAGTGCATTAATTTTTTTTTCATTTTTAACAATTGTTGTGAAGGGATCACTGAGCTCCGAACTCCATTCCTTAATTCCAACTACTCAACTAGAATCTTCCAAGTAAATACATATATATAGAGAATATTCTTAAAAAAACAAAGAATAAAGCTAAGTGGACTGAAAAACGTGTTAAACTTTGATTCCTTTAAATATACATTCAATCTTTTCCTATTTTTATAAAACTTATTTCTGAATGTTTTCAAGTAAATGTAAAAATAAATATCAAATTAGGTGTATGTATTTGTAACCAATACAATGTTAATTGACAAAAATAAAACATTTTGAACTTAGAAAACAAATAAACTTAACAAAATAAACTTCTTCCTGATAAGCTAAGCATATTTATGAGAATACCAAATATATAAAATAACAAATGTGTATGTAATATTTTGTTATTTTATCCCTTACTTTTTTCTAATTTAAAAAGAAGTGAAAGGAAAATAAAGCAAGTTAAGAAATAAAGCTAAGGATAAATCCTTAATCATGTTTGCAGCTCCTCAAACATATTGTTTTTATTATGCCATTTACATTTTTAACTATTTTACTGGGCAAAAACAATGTGTAATCAAACAATTAGTAATAAGAATTTTCTTTTATAAATATTTAAGATATTTGTTTTTTTAAATACTTAAAAATGTATTTAAGTGTAGTGCACTTCCATTTCCCACTCCAAGTCCACTTGGAACCCACTTTTTTCTAATTAGGAGTCCACCTGGAACTGGAATCCAGATGAATTTCCAATCTTGGAGGCAAGGCAAGAAAGAGGGGTATCTTTGGTGCGAGCTGCGACGTACGGTTGCTGCGCTGTTTGTTTCAGTTGTTGCCTTGCGTTGCTTTTGTTGTTCGGCTGTCAGTTGTGCAGCGCGTGCTTCATTTATCAAAAAGCAATTACAATGTTATTTCGATAAAGATGCTCCAATGCTCCCAATGGACACGCCCACACTCTCGCACCCGACCCCGCCCCCGCCCCCGCCCCCGCCCCACGCCCTAAGAGACACACAAACACACCACACCCAAGCGAACACAAAAGAAATGAGTTTGGGGGGAGGGAGGGAAAGGAAGAGGGAAGAGAGGGCCCACCTGCCAAATCCAAATCATTTGCCAAATTCCGCCTCTCTTTCCCCTTAACCCTTGGCCGCGCCCGCGCTCCCAGCCCCATCCTTAACCCCTAAACTGGTCCCACCCCGTTTGGCTTTTTGATTTTTATTTTGTAATATAAATTATCAAACAAAGGCAAAGAGGCGACAATCTAAAAACGCTAAGCAACTAGGTTGTTGGTAAAATAACAAAGTGTTTTAGAGTTATCAGAATAAGTCCTGGTTACTTTCCAAATCGAAACATATTACAAAAATGGATAAATATTAAAACTGTTTGTAAAACCTACTAAAGACATGTCAGGATAGCAGTTTTTTTCTAAGGACCTGCTGCTATTACTTTGACCCCGACTGTTCGTATATGGAGTACCTACAAACATATTGTATTACAACACGATGGAGATGAAAAAAAGTAAAAACAACAAAAATTATTAATTCTAAGTAGACAAAAGAAAGAAGTGGACGAAGACGGAGGAGATGGAGGAGCAGATGAAGCGCAAAGCAAACCAAATAAAATTAGACTACGACTAAAAGGCAAACGAGGAGAGCAGAGAAGAGATAACTTGGCTTTTTGGGTGGTTTCTGGGGGAGGAAGGCAAGGGGCAGGGGGGGGGCGTGGAAAGTGGGCGGGGTGGGTGGAAAAGCGAGCATGTGTCTGTGCCATAAAAGGTTTCTCATTACACTCTTGTTGTTGTTCCCGTTGTTGTTCTTCGTTCACTGTTTTGTGTCTTTCTTTTTTATTTCGGCCAAGGGTCGTCGCATCGTTGCACAAAATTACTTTTTTCCCCTCCTCCTAAGAGCGCCAGCGGGCAGGGGCGGGGAGTGGGATGTTAGGGGGCGAGGAGATTGGCCAAGGGAATAAAACAACTACAACAGCAGCAGCAAGCTGCCAAACACTGTGAGAAATACGACCCATTGCTTCAAAAGATTTCAAATGAACGATGTCCGACAGCCTTCTTCTTGAAATATACATGTCTCCAGATTTTTTAAGCCTTATAAAATAAATAAAGCTAAATGTTTGTGAGAACTATCATCATGGCTTATCAAAAAGTTACATATGTACAAAGGAATAATAGAGTCTACAAATTTCTGTATGATTACCATTATATCAACTTTCAAACATAGTAGTTGGTCAAATTTCGGTTTTTGCCCTGTTCAGAAGTCGACAAACTTTGTCAGCGAGTTTAAGTGTGCGCGAAATGTCCTCATTATACAATCAGGCGAACTTGTCATAAAAGGATATTTAAAACTTTGCCTTCCGCTGGTAATTTACCTTTTTCTTAATTGGCATCAGATTCGCCCCCTTTGGCCCCAATTGTTCGCTCAGTGCAGCGGCGGCAGCCCGAAGGGCGAATTCTGTTCGAGGCAGCGTTTTCCGGGTAGAAGGGCAATTTTAGTTCCCGGGGGCGGGGAAGTGGGCGCCAAAGCGGCCAAGGCTGGCTCGGAAAATTGATAAATTTCTGTGGCAAATTTCCACAAATATCAAAAGATTAGAGCAACTTTTCAATTAAGAAATGGAAACTAATCTCAATCATTGCAGCGACAGACGGCTCCAGAGCTCCGCTAGCCCCACAGTTTCCCCTTTTCGGGCTCCCACTGGGGCTACAGTAAAACTCTGCTAATCCGAACTAACAACTACACTGTGGAGTACCGAGTTGAAGTCGCTGAAGTTTTTGTTATTAATCGGTAATAGTTTAAATGGAAAAATTCTGAGGGAACTGCAAATAACCATTGCATTTGTTATCATCCACTTACTTAAGACTTCAGGAAAGCATATGAACATGTGGCTTCGATCAAATATCCCTCTCTTATCATAATAAACTTCATGGGCTAGTCATCACTATCCCATAGTTACAATATTTATTTCTTTCTTTAGTGAGGACCCACTGTACTCGCCAGCGACGTCGACTGCGGCGCAGGCTAAGGCAGAGCGGCTGCTGCTGATACTAATACTGATGGAGATGCTGAATCAGTTTGATTTCGATACGGAGATACGCTCGCACACACAGCCGCAGATGCCTGTGCTGTTTATAGCCAGCACACACCCACGTGGCACAGGCCCTGGGGAGAGGGAGGGGGGAGATGGGCGGAGTGGGGGAGTGGAGGAATGGAGGCAGAAGACGAGCGGGAGGGGGAGAGCGAAACGAACAGGTTGCACGCAACACGTTCGAGTTGGCCGTCCTTATCCTGGATATCCTTACATCCCGTTCTCCTGCTAGCCACCAAAGCCAATGCGTCGGCGCCTCCGCCTCGCCCCCCTCTGCAGGCAGTGCACCCCGCCCCTTGCCAGCCCCACCACTCAGCACGCCTCTTTTGGCGTGGCACAATTCGCGGGTTCACATTTAACCTTACCAAAGGTTACAATACGTCACCGGAGAGCAGAGGAAGTGCGCCAGTTGAAGAGAGCACAGCAGAGACGGAGGAGCACCCAAAGCAGCAAAGGATAACAAGGAGCACAACAGCAGCGGCGTGCGACAGCTGCAACAGTGATGCCAAAAATATCTAATCAGTGGCCAAGGATCTAGAAAAGGCCGAAAGTACACTGAAAAATCCCCTCAGTAAATCAGGGTTTTAGTTTGTGTATTAAGACGAGTCCAGGAAAGTATAACATCCCATTTTTGGATTCCATTACTTTTCTTGTTTCGTCCAAAATACTGATTATTTTTGTGTGGAAAAAAAGGATCTTAGTTTTTTGGCGAAAATCCGACTTTTTCCCTTCAGATTTTTTGTGTAACTTGGTCAAAAATGGTCAAAAACCTACAAGACGCACTGTTTTGGTCAGCTAACAAGCTAGACAATTGAACGCAGTCATTTTCTGGCTGGTTCTAAGAACTTTAAATTTTTTGAATTTTTCGATTTTTTTGCAAGGGGTAGCATCGTCTTTTTTTGCGAAAATGGGTCAAAATAAAAATTTTTTAACTGTGAATGCCAATTGATTGGAAATTTTATTACGAGTTCAGCAAGGTATGGCATTCCGTTTTTGGACAAATACTTTTCTTTTTTCGCCCAAAATACTGATTATTTTTGGGCGGAAAAAAAGGATTATAGTTTTTTGGCGAAAATCCGATTTTATTCTTTCACCTTTTTTTGTGTAACTTGGTCAAAAATGGTCAAAAACCTACAAGACGCACTGTTTTGGTCAGCTAACAAGCTAGACAATTGAACGCAGTAGTTTTTTGGCTGGTTCTAAGAACTTTAAATTTTTTCAAATTTTCGATTTTTTTGCAAGGGGTAGCATCGTCTTTTTTTGCGAAAATGGGTCAAAATAAAAATTTTTTAGCTGTGAATGCCAATTGATTGGAAATTTTATTACGAGTTTAACAAGGTACGGCATTCAATTTTTGGACAAATACTTTTATTGTTTCGCCCAAAATACTGATTATTTTTGTGTGGAAAAAAAGGATGATAGTTTTTTGGCGAAAATCCGATTTTTTTCTTTCACCCTTTTTTGTGTAACTTGGTCAAAACTGGTCAAAAACCTACAAGACGCACTGTTTTGGTCAGCTAACAAGCTAGACAATTGAACGCAGTAGTTTTTTGGCTGGTTCTAAGAACTTTAAATTTTTTCAAATTTTCGATTTTTTTGCAAGGGGTAGCATCGTCTTTTTTTGCGAAAATGGGTCAAAATAAAAATTTTTTAGCTGTGAATGCCAATTGATTGGAAATTTTATTACGAGTTTAACAAGGTATGGCATTCCGTTTTTGGACAAATACTTTTCTTGTTTCGCCCAAAATACTGATTATTTTTGTGTGGAAAAAAAGGATCATAGTTTTTTGGCGAAAATCCGATTTTTTTCTTTCACCCTTTTTTGTGTAACTTGGTCAAAACTGGTCAAAAGCCTACAAGACGCACTGTTTTGGTCAGCTAACAAGCTAGACAATTGAACGCATTAGTTTTTTGGCTGGTTCTAAGAACTTTAAATTTTTTCAAATTTTCGATTTTTTTGCAAGGGGTAGCATCGTCTTTTTTTCCGAAAATGGGTCAAAATAAAAATTTTTTAGCTGTGAATGCCAATTGATTGGAAATTTTATTACGAGTTCGACAAGGTATGGCATTCCGTTTTTGGACAAATACTTTTCTTGTTTTGCCCAAAATACTGATTATTTTTGGGCGGAAAAAAGGATTATAGTTTTTTGGCGAAAATCCGATTTTTTTCTTTCAGATTTTTTGGCGTTACTTGGTCAAAAATGGTTCAAAATCTGCAGGACGCATTGCCAGCTTACAGCTTATTTTATATATTTTGGCAAACAACAAAATACGAAATAAAGTGAAATAGTTCTCGCCATAGTTATTTTTTGCATTTCTTTATTTCTGGTTTAATACATTGTTGTCCCTACTCATTTTTTATGACAGGGTTTTAATGGTATTCATGATCCAGGGCTTGAGCTGCGCCACGTTAGCGTAGACATTAGGATATGGGCTATGAGCACAGCTTCCATATATGTGGGAAGCGATGCCAACCAGTTTACCGTCGGAGACCAAAGGACCACCAGAATCTCCAAGGCAGGCACTAATTCCCGGAGAAGTGGCAGCTATCTTATCCGCAGATAAGTTCCAAAAGTACATTCTGAAGGTTTCGCGGTCGACTATGTGCACTTCAGCCTTGCGAAGAGTCTCCGGATTCCCGACCTCCGTGTCACCCCATCCGGAAACCAGGGCGGGGGACCCACCTTCGGGAGCTCTATCTGCCAATGGAATGGCCTGTACACTACCACCCATCCTGAGTCTGGTCTGAAGTTGGAGTACGGCTATATCGTTATGCCATACTTCATCTGCGTACTGCTCGTGCACTACGATGCGTTTTATCTTCGCCACCTGACCTCCCTTGCTAGCGTTCGAGGAGCCCACTCTCACGTAGTACCTTGTTGTATCCTTGGAAGCGATACAGTGGGCTGCGGTTAGGAGGATCTGGTCACTGTAAATGACAGCCCCGCAATCCCAATCGCCAACTCGGAGTAAGGCCTGCCTCTGAAATGTTCGCCGGCTGTCCTCCCACAATCCTCTCCGAAATGGATGCGGCGGAGATTAGGGTTGTGCAGGAAATCAGAAGAGTCCACTGGATGAACATCTTGGAGTCGGTTCAAGCTGAGAGTGACTTTACCCCAGACGAACTGACTCTTTTATAGGCCCTAAGTTGCCCACTCCAGTTGGCATTTAACACAAGAATGTGAGCGAATTTCTTCGCTAAAAATATCCACTTCGCACACGAAGTGAATTATTTGAATACCTAACTTTAAAAATAAAAACCAATTTAAAATATCAGTTTTTTCTGAAATGATTTACTACTTTGTTCTGTATGAGTAGCATTCAATATTTGGAACTAATTAAAAAATATAACACTAAAATCACTCGTCTATACATAATATATAAATAATAAGATAAACTATTCCAAAAGAAAGCTAAATCTATAAATCAACACCCAAGGTGGGATAAAACAATGAATTGCCATCACTGAGCTGCAAGGACATCCGGAATGAGAGCGAGGGAAGCAGCAGGCCCAGCTGACAGCCGTGAGACATCTTGATGCCGAGTATTATCCATGATGATTTCCATTATTCGTCTTCCCTGTTTGCGGAGATTCGTCGGGGATTAGGATTACGAGGATTGCAGGATGACGGCGAGTTGAGGGAACAGAGTGCCTGTTAGTTCTGTGATTTGATTCAGTCACGTGTATTGATGCGACTTTCGCAGGGGAGGTGGTTTATTTTTGGGATCTGGGGAGGGCAATCCCTGTTTTGTTTTCAATTATAAAGTTGACTATATCACATGACTGGTATATTGTTTCAAGAGTTCCTCCGTTGCTGAACTCTTCGCTAGGTTGTCCTTCGATAAAACGAAATCGTTCTTTTATTTCGGCTCAAAAGGTTTGTGGAATATAAGTAGATATAAAAGGAAATGATAATAATACAAAAATAATAATATATTGTACAATATGTTAATGTTATTATTTTTTTTTATCTCTCTCTCTTTCTTCCTCGTACAGCTGCGTAATTCATTTATAATCATAATAATAATAATAATAGTTAATGGATTTTCTTTGCTCCCCGATGCCCCTCATCATCGTCATCGGCGACGGCAACTAATCAGTTATATAGTTCTAAGCTGCGACCTGCTCCGTACAATTATATTTATCGTAGATATTATCTAGTTTTCCACAGTGCTATCTGGTTTGCGTTTTCATTTTATTCTTTAGACTTTCTCTGGTTGCTGCTGATTCTCCGCTTTAAGTACGTGCGCACAGGAAATAACAATACATAATATAATATATATCCGCGTGGTCGTGTGTGTTTCTCGGTGTCTTTGTATATATATTTATATAATATGAATGTGTTAACGGGGCAAATAAGAGGGAGTATCAGGGGCTGACCAACAGAAGCCGGAACCGATCAAACAGACTGAGGACGGGGTCAAACAAACACTCTTTACATATAGAAATAACAAATAAACTGCTTGAAATGGCATCAAACACATCATTCAACTCGCTCCATTTCGATTCCTTTAAAATGCTAAGCCTTTTTAAATGCCTTTGCTACATAATTTCACAATCGGTTTTAATACATTTATGTTCTTTCTATTTTCCTTATCTTTTTTCTTAGTTGCCATTCTTTATGGGGATAGCGGGGGTTGACTTTTATTGTCTTAAATTAAAACTGAAAGTTGTCTTTTACACACAAGAGTTTACACACCATTTAAAATGAGACAATTATTAATAATAAAACAAGATAAACGTAAATAATTTGATTTGACAAGTAGTGTGTTCGCTTTTTATATATGTATAGATATAAATTAGAAAAAATATATAAGTTAACTGCTGGGTGTTTCCCTTGTTTCTCCTGCTACCGAGCGCCGAAAGGACTATCTGGACTATCCCGGTTAAAAAACAGTCTGTGTCTGACAACGCTGTGCGCCGATCTGGAAAATGCTCTGACCTAGATGCGGTTGCGATTGCGTGGGTGTATCTGTGTGATAACTTATTTTACAATAAATGTGTGACAACCACAGTATGTGTTTTCTTAGTGTTGCTGTTGCTGTTGCTGTTGGTGTTGCTGCTGCGCAAGTTGCCCGTGTTGAATTATTTCCGATATTAGGCTAATCTGGTTTTGCTTTAATACAGTTGCAGTCCTACTCCTCGACTGCCGCCGCCGGCTGTTGCTCGGGGAATCCGCTGACCTCCGTCTGCTCCACCTGCTGCTGGCCATCGAGCACGTACTGGATGCGCAGTCGCATCCTCAGCGTCGCCTAAAAGCATAGTTTTAGTTGTTAGAGCAAACTAATGAATCTTGTAGCGCAGCACTACTCACATTCGACGTGGCCACCACTCGCATCTCCTGCGTAATTACTCCGCCTGGCGGCAGCACCGACCCGGAGGGCGTCAGCATCTGCAGCTGGAAACTCCTCTGAACCGCCGCCTGAAATGAGTATGAAAGAAAGAAACGTTTATAAAGTGTATGAGGTAAATTGTACATCTTATATCAAAGAAACGTTTTGAACTTATTAAACATGTGATATCTATTCGCACCTTCAGCAAGTACTGCTCTAGCGTATTGTCTGAGCTATTCGTGGTCGTCATATAGATGCGCATGCAGTCGTTGCCCCTGACCGAAACCAGTTGCACCAGCAATCCATCCTTGTCCAGCGCCGTCAGCCTGGGACCCTGCGGAGGCTGCAAAAATACATGGTTAACAAATGGCTAGCCAAATGAATTGGGCACACCTACCACTACTACGTTGTTGGGATTCAGATCGGCCAGCAGGTTGCCGCCATGGCCATCGATGAGGTTGCCCACAGCAGCAGCTGGGACCGCCAAGGGCGCTACTCCAGTCGGGACTCCTCCCAATCCGCCCAGCATACTGGCCAGATCGTTGCCATTTGTGGGTATGCTGACCGAGCTGTCCAGACCAGACCCAAAGCCACCCAGGTCTAGGCCACCCAGCATGTTATTCATGTTCGCCACACTACTCTGATTATTATCACCGGCCAGGGCCAGGATGCCGCCGCCGCCTCCTCCTCCGCCCGCCGGCGCACCCGTCGTCGTGGACGAGGGCGTGGACAGATCCAAATCGAGCAGATCCAACAGATCCTGGTTGTTGGAAACGGGTGCCACCACATCGTTGGCGTTGCGCGAGTTCTTTTTATGCACCGCATTCGAGAGATCCGTGGCTGCCACCAAATCACCAGCGCCGCCCGCCGACAGATCCGTGCTGCCCAGCAGATCAAGCAGAATGTTCTGAAAAGGATTTGGGGGAATGTTCAGATGAGGAATCTTCGGACAAAGTTAACCAACACACCGTATTGTCGCCTAGGCTGTTCATATTGCTTTCGATTAGTGAGTGTCCGCCACCGCCGCCGCCGCCTCCCTCCACGCCGTTCTCAATGACATCCGGGCTGTTGTCGTCGAAGGAGCCACCGCCGCTCTCGCCGTTCTGCGAGCTTATCCTGCTGATCTGCATAGCCGGCATCTTCTCCAGCAGCGGCGGGCGCAAATGCTTGTAATGGCCAAAGAGCTGCGTGAACTCTACGCCTCGCTGCTGCAGATCTACATTCAGGTGGCTGCCGAACGACGTAATCAGCGCCTGGATTTCCCTGTAGAGAGAGATCGAATGAGCTACGGAATCATCACAGCCTTGGAGGCACTTACTCTACGCACTGTTGCAGACGGGTGCTTAGCTTGGCTAGGGAGACCAGAGCATATTGCTTGCTTGTGGTCGAGACTTGAGCAGAGGTTAAAAACTTATGATACACAGCGATCAGATCGCTCTCAGTGGGCCGTTCAAACTCTGCAAGTTAATGGAGGGGATACAAATAATTACAAAGTTAACCTGGTCACTGGCCACTGCCCACTCACCATCCTCGTTGGCGCCGTACATGAAGAGATCGCCGTACTCGCCTATGGCCCAGACGGCGACCTGTAGCAGCGGCTGCTTGTCCTCGCAGTGATTGGCCACCTGCAGCGACTCCCAGAAGCGGTTCGTGATGTACGTCTGCTCCGGGACGGGACTGCTGGACACAAGCTGTATGGTGGAGGAGACGACGTCGTCGCGCACATAATTCCCGGCCGCAATCAGCACACTCAGCTGCGTGTCCAGATGCCAGCGCGTGGTGGGCGAGTAACGCTCGGCGGCGAGGATCATGCCCGAGCTGCACTGCGCCTTGAACTCTGCGTCCGCCTTCTCGAGGAAGAGTAGGAGCTCCTTGGTCATTGTACGTATATTTTGTGCATTGATCAGCGCGAACGACAGCTCCATCGCCCGCCGGCGTATGGAGACGTCCGGATCCTTTAGGCACTCCAGAATGGTGGTGCGATGCCGCTGCACCGCCGACGTGTCCGCGTGCACCGTTCGCAGCAGCGTGTTCAGTGCCACGTAGCGAATGTTCTTGTCCGAGTTGAGCAGGAATCGTCCCAGAATGTTGACAGCCAGGACGCGCAGTCCACCCTCCGAGCTGGAACAAAGCAGCAATCTTGTTAAACGCTCTAATTGAAAGTGGAGTAGACTCACCGTATGTCCATGATGGAGAGCACCGTCTCGTACAGGATCGTGTTGCCCACATTCTTGCTCGTCTCCGTGTTGGTAGCCACCTGGGCCAGGATGTCGTTCATCGCCTCAGAGGCGTCCGGATCGTTGTGGCCCAGGATGCGCAGCAGTCGCAGGATCTTCACCTGCAGGAAGGGATCGCTCACCCCGCTGACGTCGTGCTCCGGCGAATAGCCGCCCAGGATCAGGTTCTTCAGGATGCGCACCAGGTTCGGCACAATCTGGGGGTCATACGGACACCACATTATCTAACTAGGTCAACTGTATGTCATTGCATTATGCAGGAAATACGGAAAATTGTGTGACAGTGAGTGTATCAAAGGTGTGAAAGACAAAGCACTGTAAGAACTTGAAGAGTGCAAATGAAACGAAACGAAAAAGAACTAGGGCCCGGCTCAAAAAACGTTTGAGACGCGGCCATCTACGAAAACACTATATGTACAGGTCGTGTTTTGGGAGCGAATCCTACCAAAAATTGCGTGTAGATCGAAAACTCTTGGCCAAAAGTAAGTTCCCGCTGGCTATGTATATGTCTGTGCAGGCAAAATGGTTTTATGGATCACAAAATTGACACAGATAGCATATTAGGATCAGTCGAAGCTGATCAAAGCGGTTCAGCAGGGGATAAATACAAGCTATTATGGCACTTACTTAAGCAGTTGCGGCCAAAAGTTTAGCACTTAAAATATTTTTTGTCAGTTTACACATTCTAAACCTAAATATTTTTAGACAATACCAGCAAAAGAAGACCTTTTGGTCGAATGAAAGAGCGATCAGATCAAAATATTATCATCTTGTTATCTACAATAGTTCATAGAAGCCCCTTAGGAGGCATCCCAAGTATGCTAACAACTCGTGTAGTTTAGTCTTTATCAAGGCATACAAAATGATTATTAATTATGGGAACTTTTAACAGATAGTTTATCAACGTGACATAATGAATGACTCACTTCAACCACAACTGCTTATATCTTACAGATAGCTATCGCTGCTTTGAGACATATACATAGGCGACAGCAAGAAACTCTTACAAAATGATACGTTTTTACATATTGATATATAAATACAGGTGTGTGGGGTAAGGTAGGTAAAAGGCGTTACAGGTTTATTTGCTAGTTAGGCACAACAATCATACCTCTCGATTTCCGCTATCCTGGCAAGCAAATTACAACAAATTTCATTTTGTGTTTGCGCGGTATTCGAATTCGATCAAAAACAAACAAGCGTTAAAAAATCGTAAGTACACAGGTTGATCGGTTGGAACGAAAAAAGGAGTGTGTGGTGTGTAAGAATCGGCAAAGTAAACGAAAAGATACGTTGATTTGGGTATACAATATGGGCAAAATGGGTGATAGCGGGAAAAATATAAATGTTATATCGACTACGTCTATAGATAAATGGGCGCGCGGCAATTGTACACAAAAACTGGGACTTGGAACCCGCTCTCTGTGGGCGTTTCTTTCTCTTTCCCGAGTGCCCCCCGTAATGAGGAGCTGCAGCAGGGACAGTCGATGAAGTAGGAGGCTCTGCCGTGAACTGGTCCCGAGTACTTGATCCCGCCGCTGGCCACGGCAACTTACCTTCTTGAAATGCATCAGCGTGTCCGAGCTGTTCTCGCACATCTCCGTGATCAGCGTCACGCCAGTGATCAAAATTCCTGCAATGGAAAAAAGTTTCATGAGTTATATATTCACAGCAGGAAAGGAGAGTGCTGAAAGCTAAGTTCTAGTACATATCTGTAGAGTTATACGAACTCATAGCTTAGCTATTTCAAGTCAGTGACTCACAAGCTGTAAGATAAGCCCAAAAATACTTTCTAAACCATTTTTGAAAAACATTAAGGTAGTTTTTATCTAATACTTATACTTCCACTTTAATTACAGGGGAAGTAGTAACCTGGACTTACCATGATTCTTCTCGCTGAGCAGGGAACGCGTGGCCGGCAAGAAGATCTCCATCAGCTCGGGCACACGGCGGATGACGCGAAAGGCGCACAGCGTCGCCTTCTTGCGGATGTACGTGTTCGGGGACTTCATCAGACGCTCCACCTCGCTGGCCAGATCCCGGGCCATTTCCGGGGAGGCGATCGCACCCAGAGTGCACAGGGCCAGGCCCACGACGAACTGCGTCGAGCTGTTCAAGTCGCTGCAATCAGGATTAATAGTGTGTCAGTACTTGGAGATACCCGTTGCTCTTTGAGCATTTACATATTAAGAATAGGATCCATTAAATCTTAAACACAATACAAGAATGGGGCAAAAAAGGGAAAATAGCTCCTGCTAAAATGAGTATTCTACTATTAAAGGGTATTTAACTCTGGAAACTCCCTATAGTTTATTGGGGAGCATGTTTCTTTTGGAGAATTTAGTAGGTACTCGAACATTGGTTTGCCACCATGTGTATTTCTGGTTCAACCGCTTTTAAAGCACTACCTAAGGTGCCAAGAAAGAGTCACTTAAGCACTACTTTGCTGTATTTCCACAAGTGCATAGCGCATTCCCCGGTTGGCTTACTTCTTCAAGCAGTTGGTGATGAGCAGGTGGACATCCTGCCGCTCATCCAGCAGCAGCATGGCGCCCAGGTAGCCGATCCGCTTGTCTGTGAACCGCGTGCTGGCCGTCAGCTTAAGGCACTCCAGTTGGCCAAAGTGAGCCGGATAGCCGAGCATGTGTATGTACAGCAGCTTGGCAATGTTGCGACAGCTGTGGGCGAACAATGCAAACATTATGATTCGATTTAATGGGCACATTATACGGAGCTGACTCACCGCCAGACGGAGTCCTCCTCGCGGAACGTGCTCCGTATGTAGGCGCACTCTTTGTTGACCACCGCCCGCTCCTCCGCGGCGGTTCTGGCGGCGCGAATCTGCCGGATGAGGTCGCGCAGGCGTGTGGGCGTGGGCATTCTGACTGTGGGCGGAGAAAAATGTTAATTAAGCGGCTTTTGTCTGGCAGTTGATCTCGATAACCCCAGGCTGGTCCTTCGCTCTGCTACCAAAGACCATCTAAAGGGTCATCTGTAGATAACTCCCATGGTTCTTCTATTTAGATTCTTAAAAATGCAAATTTACTATATTTATAATTTATAATTTATAATTATTACAGTACAGTAGTTTTACTACTGATACTCCTCTTAATGACCCTTGCACTCTAAACAAATTGAATTACAAATCGGACTTTAAGAGTGTGTGCAGCTAATGGCCTCAAATCAGTGGCTTGAGACAGTTTATGGTTTGTAGATAGTGGTTTGTTGAACATTTGTATACACTAAGCTGTTATTGTATTGTTGTTTATGGAATTCTGATTATAAAATGTGCGTTACTTGTGTTCTAATTTTTTGAGGGGCTTTAAATACTTGTAAATGGAATATATAAATGATCTATATTTTTCATAAAAAACCTAGGTATTTAAAATTTGTGATCTTGTTATCTTAGCGATTTGGGTTTGGAACGGTGAAGGAGTTAAGGGAAACTCAAAAAGTTAAGGTGGTTTTAAGCCTCCGATCTTGTTTTGGCTGATCGCAGGTTCGCAACCTCCTCGGATCGCCCCCAGACCAAGCCGATGACCCTGAGAAAGCTTACCTCTCTCCACCGCCTCTGTGAATGCTTGCCGTATGGTGGCCATGTTGAAGGCTGGATTGAATCTGTGGGGAAGAGTGGTGGGGTTATAGGAGATCTCTGGACGGGGGCTGCGACTAGGATCCTACCCATGCTCGGAGTTCATTGTGGTGGCGAGAAACGTTGAATCACTTGTGTGGCAGCCTTTTCCGCTCTTTAGTCGCACTCTTACTTAATGTCTCTCTCTAGTTTTCCTCTTTGCCGGCCTACGCTTCTTGTGTTTTCTTTTTGTTGCTGGGCGGCGATGCAACAACACAAATTAGCGAAACGAACCAACGGTTTTCCTCTGCAGATCTTCCACGCACAAACACACACACTCCCACACACACACACACACACACACACACACACACGGGGACTAACAGCCGGCCGCTATTTTGTTGCACTCTCGCTCTTTCTCTCTCTCGCCTGCTCTCTCTTTAATAAGCTATTAGGAAAAAAGGTTTAGTTAGTTTAAGTAAAAGCAGTAACAATTACCGCTGACAAAAACTAGATCACCGTTGTTATGAAACTGACATCTCAGCAGGGCGTGCGTGTGTGCGTGAGTGGGCTCAAACAAATACACATGATCTCTTTTCCTCTCCCTCTGGCCAATGCAACAACAAATTCATGTTTTTTGGCCGAGAGCGCAATGCAAATTGATTAAATGATTAATGCACACAAACACACACACGCGTGAAGGGCTTCCAGCGGCCAATTGGAAGGGAGAAACCGAACGGAAACAGTTATCCGAAATACAACTTGTTTACTTGTTTCCACTTAACAAAAAGTGGTTAAAACCTGGCCAAAAACGAAAACAGCTGCCGTCATCGATAGCATAAGTACATACATACATATCGATTGCATTAAAGAATCATGAAACAACAACGTCTCTTCCATACAGTATAGTTTATAGTATATGCATTGAACACGTAGGGTTTTTTGTCAGCGCTCTCCTCGTTTGTTTTCAATGTGATTTTTCGCTGCTAATTTATGCGATTCACTGGAAGGCCCACACACACTGGGCACACACATACACGCTTGCCTGCCTTTTGGGCCAACAAGAAAAGGGCAGCAAAATCTATGGCACACTTTTCAAGGGGCATTTCCGCCTAATCGGATCCGCTGGCATATCCATAAGCGCTACTTTTATAATAACCACCTGCCAGCGAAAAACGCGTCAGCTCCCCAGTGCAAAAAATTTACAACGCGACAAAAAATAAAAAAAACTTAATTTCAACACACACGGCCCGTCGTCGCAAGCACACGCACACACACCTCGCTTCTGGCTGAAATGTTTCTGCAATTTCATTAATTTCTAGCACCCCACTGTATTTACGCTTTAGCACATGTTCGCACGGCCAACTTTGCGCTGGTTATTCGCAATTTTAAACGCCACAAAATCAACGTAACAAGTAAAAAAAAATGTTTCGTCGAGAATATGTTGATGATGAGCGCAACAGTAGTAGTGGGTGCGAGCGAGAGGGCGATATTTACAAGCAGTTCGCAGGAAGGGACTAACGCGTTGGGCAAAAAGGGCCTACTGCGTTCGTCGCACAGTGGGTGTCGGCGAAGTGAGGCTACTATGCAGAAATAACCAACCTATTTAAATCTACAAAAAAAATGTCGTTTCCCTAATTTGGTTAAGCATAAAGTACATTAATACTGTTACCATTTGTATCTATGTAAGGTATATTTAAATGTATGAAGTGCCAAGCAACAAAAAAATTAGTTTGAAGCTAGATTCTAATTGGAAATTGCAGGATGTAGTTGTAACAGCATGATAGTTTTGACAACTTAAGCTGGTGCAAAACTATGTCGAAAAATGTTAATTTTAATATCGATTCTAATTTTATATATTTAAATACAACGAAAGTAAGCTTTTTCGGTATTTTTTAGATGCATTGATTGCAAAGATTATCCCGAATACAATCGTCGTCTTAATGACTGTAAGGGCAGTGGAAATTGAAGCACTTTCAGAGCAATAAATATGGTGCAAGGAAAACAACAAATGGCCTTTAAATAAGCATTTGCAATCACGGGGTGAATCAACGTTTTTTTGCCACACAAGACACAGGTAAAAAAAATACCGCAACACAAGGCAACCAATGAACGGTCACACTGCGCATAACGTCATTTTTAAAACACTTTTTCAAACGATTCTCACAAGATCTAGAATGGGAATCTTATTTTGCGTCAGCTTCATCCGAGGCCTTCAATCTCACCTGCGATTGTTCTCCGGCGGCAGAACACTCCAGTCCTGCTCGTAGTACGGATACATGGTCGCTTCTCACTGGAGCACGGATCTAAACCGACTGGAATGGGACTGTCAGCGATAAGCAGCGAGTGCTCCACATAGGCCTTATCTAATGTACACTAATAGTTAACAGGTAACGCTCTGCCTTGCCGACTCTCTGGCTAGGCGATCATTTCCAGTCCGAGCGGTGGAAACTCCTGCGGAAGACTGACGATTCCAGTGCCACTCACCAGGTGTTGTTTTTGGTGGCAACGCACTTATCTATTAGCTGATAATGGTAGTAACAAAACCCACAAATAACACAATCCCGGCTGGTTGTTTCTTTTTACGGTTCGGTTCGGATAAGCGGAGCCCCATTGACAACCGCCATATCGAGGTAGTACGAGCGCGGTGCTGTTAGATAAAGCTTGAACTCTCCCGATTTACGCAAATTGCACACTCAACCCACATTATCCCTCTTACCACAGCACCTGGACGACTATAAATAATAGTCGAAGAAGTAATACTACATATGCTTTCAATAATAATTATCTACTTAAAAAAAATATATATAAAAAAAATATATATAACATGATTTGTAAACACACGGTTTAGTGCTTAATTAACTCTCATATAGGTATTTATTTCTTGAAGGGATTAAATATACAAAGTACTATCTATTTACAATGTTCTAAGTTTATTTTGAGTTAGCAAGCTTTTGCCTTTATACTTTAATGTAACAATTTTATTTGTATTTCGCTGTCATTTGCTGAAATCCCGGCGTCAAGACAAAAGTAGCATTTAAATGGTGTTTTCATTGAAAAGCTGCTTTGGGCTGAACAGAGAGATACGAGTCTTCGGAAAACAGATCTAGTTAAGGCCGTTACAAGGCTGTTGTTTGATAAAGCGGGCACCTCCCGCATTTACAACAATGTACAATTGGTATCTCTTCAATCAATCCTCCCCGGCTAATTACAAATAAGCATAGTCCTAAGCACTTAAGTTACGAAAATACAAGTCTAATTAAAGCCAGTGGAGGGCCTGACGATGGGCCCGTGTCCTTCTAGATCGTTTCCTAATCGTTTTCCCGCGGCGGCCTGACCACCGCATGTCGTTTGATGGCCTCCACCAGCCACTTGATGCCCTCGTCGACGCCCTCGCCGTGCAGGGCGGACACTGGAATGGTGAGGCAGTCTCGACGCCCAATCAGGGCGCCCGCCTGCTGGAACACGGGCTTGATCTCCCGCACTCCCATCACATCCGGCAGATCCTGCTTGTTGGCCAGGATGAGCAGAGGCACGCCGGACAGCAGCTCATTTTTGATCATCTTGTCTGAAAGAGGTCATCACAATTACTTAATCTCTCTTTGTTATTCTTAAAAATATTTTTTAAGAGTTTTCTTAATATAATAACCAGGGAAAGATGGATCTTTCCCTAAACTAATTGCTACATTTTTATGTGAAGAATAACTAGTGCTAGGGAACATCAAATAAGACTTGTGTAAGATCACTATCACCCATCATTTTAATGTAATTTACAAAAAATGTAAAGAATAAGAGAAAACTATAAGTATAAATTCGGAAAGAAAAGAGGGTAGATTTGTTCAAGAATTAAGTACACTAGTGTGCAAAATAAAACTTTAAAACTAGTGTATAGACCATCTGCAATTACCGAAGATCGCCTTGGACTCGTCCATGCGCTCGCGATCGTTGGAGTCGATCACGTAGATGACGCCGTGGGACTCCTGGTAGTACTTGTCCCACAGTGATTGCAGCTCCTGCTGGCCACCGAGATCCCAGAAGTTGAGCCGCACGCCCTGCACGTCGATAGTGCCGATGTTGAGGCCCACTGTCGTCGTGATCTTGCTGGGATTCAGGCCCTTGTAGTTCCGGGTGAACGTGGTTTTGGCGGCCTCCAGGTAAGTCTACGTGGGCACAGGTGTTAGTTTGGCGCTGCAAGTCGTGTTTTTCCGGCTGACTCAGCCCCCTACCGTTTTGCCAGCATTGTCCAGGCCCAGGATCACCACGCAGTAGTCGTCCTTCTGAGTCATGTACTTGTAGAAGCCGTGCATCAATGTGTACATCGTATTGAAAGTTTGGCCAAATAAAAAACAAATTTAATTTTGTTGACTGCACTGCTAGTGGTGGCAATGTTTTCAGACCAGACCAGACCAGGGTGCGATATGTTTTTAGCTACAAAGTAGCTGGATTGCAGCCATCAGATCGAAGACTGGAAGAAAAAGCTATTACATTATTAAACTAAACTAAATTCTTATAAAAACATTACATTTGTGTATTCCGATGTTAGGGTGACTGCTGTCATTCGTTTATTTTCAACTTTTTTTTTTTTTTTTAAATATTAAGTTACTTCCTTCCGTGAAGAGGGAAGAATTATTTGGCCGCCCCGTTGGAACGGGTTAACGCCACTGCCAATGTATGAAATTAAATTTCAAGAAAAACAAAATTTAATGGACAGCTATGTAAATATCGTGCAGTAGTTTCTGGTGATGTTATGATGACAATGAACGATGAGCGATGACGATGAACGATAAGCGATGAAAATGTTATCAATATGTGTGAGAAATTTTAATTTTGAGATTTTGTGAGTTGGTATAAGCGTGGATGGTGTTATAGTGTGTTAAATGAGCAGTGTGGAGTGTGTTGTATTAGATATTAATATTAGCAGCTCGAATGAAACTGGTAATCGATGTCCAATTTTCAATTGGTTCATTTCCAAGTAAACGATAGATATCGTTATATTTAAGTAGTGTTGGATAATTTTGTCTTGTTGGTGTATATTTTGAGCAATTTAACAAAATATGCGAAATGTCTTCATTAACGTTACACGAATCGCATAGGGCGTTATCGTAGACTTTCATTTTGGAAAGTGTGTATTTGTCAAAAGCATGTCCGCTTAAGATTCTGTTTAGAGTCTTCGTTTCTATACGGTTGAATAGGTGTTCTTTGTTTTTAAACCAAGGCTTGGAAGTGGTATATGGTGAGAGGAGAGAGTAACCCTTGTTACGCTCTAATGAGAACAGACTGTATTCACGCTCCCAGTCTTGTTTTATTTGCGCGAACATATGATTGATTGCGTCCTTAAGGGTCCATCTGACGGGTGCGAAAGAGCCGTTAATTTTAGCATTTTTAGCCGCTGTATCTGCGAGATCGTTTTCCCAAATATTGGAATGGCTTGGAATGTGGTGAAATTCTATGGATAGCAGGGTTGGGTTGTTTATGACTTTTTTCAGAATGCATTGAGAGATGCAGTTTTTGGAGTTCGTGTTCTTTATTGTCTGGATGGCACCAAGACTGTCAGTTAAAATTGCTATTTTGGAGAACTTTTTTGAAATACCGAAGTCAATGGCTTTTTCTAGGGCTGTGAGTTCAGCAGTCAGCGACGATAGTTTTTTGTCGGTGTAGAAACTTTTTATCGAATTGGAATTTAAGTGGACAAAGGCACCTCCTGTAAAATTTTCCGACACAGAACCATCCGTGAAGATGATTTCCATATTTTTTGAGGTTAAACTTCTTATTTTTTCTTTAAATAAAGAGAGAATTATAGTCTCGTTTGCCATTTTTTTATTTGTACAAGTACCTTTAAAGAAATTTGTGTCAACTGAAATCTTGCGTGTGGACAGAGAGTAAGGACAAATAGGAGCAATACTATCCAGGATATTTTTAAATTCAGCATAAATTCTACTGTAACTAGTATTTTTGGCTACAAAGGAGTTTGACAGAAGCGACGCAGATGGTAGTCCATGAGCGAACGTTTTGGCCAACTCCTTCGCTGTAGCGAATTTAATCCTATAAGCTGGAGGAAGTTCAGCTGCAAGATTATAAATAATATTAATTGGAGTCGATTTAATAAGTCCTAAGGCCTTTCTAAGGTGGAAATTAGCATGCTTATTTATATTGTTTTGTACTGATTTTGATATGTTTGAAAAAGAGGAGCAGGCGTATTCATATCTAGTTCTAATAAATGCTTTATAAAAGAGTAGTGACTTGCTTGGATGTACTCCGAAGCGGCAACCACTGAGCATTTGAATAAACATATTCGTTTGATTCGATTTAGAGATCGTTTTATTTACATGCTGAACAGACGAGTTGTTTGAACTTATGACTCTACCTAAATAATTTATACTATTTACATTTTTTAAAATAATATTATTGCACAAGATACTTAAAGGTTTTTTTCTTAGATTAAAATGAATGGTGGCTGATTTGTCTGGATTAAAAGTAAGATTATTAATATTGCACAGTTCCATAAACCTATTTACTTTTTGTTCTAATTTCTCTTCAGCCATCGAAAAGACTTTGTCATAACAGACTAGAAAGAAGTCGTCAGCGTACTGGAACAGAATACTGTCATGGTCATTACTTAAGCTGTGAAGCTCAGCTGTATATAAATTAAAGAGGATTGGACTCAGACAACTACCTTGACTAACTCCTTTGTTTACAGTTATCTCTGCAGTACCCATAGTGAGAACTCTTTTACTAAGGAAGTTTATAATGAAATAAATATGATTGTGGTCGAAACCCAAACTAACTAATTTGCTACCCAGAATAGGGATATTGACGGCATCAAAGGCTTTACTTAAGTCTAAAACCGCTGCGGTAACGTGGAAACCACGAGCTTTTAGGTTGGCTATGTTATTTATTACATCGTTGATGCATTGGGCAGTAGAATGGTTTTTTCTGAACGCATAGGATCTTGGTGGCAGAATTTTATTTTTATTAATGTACTCTTCCATCCGCAATTTAATCAAACCTTCTAAGCACTTAAAAGTCACACTTAGAAGGCAGATAGGTCTGTTGTTGGTAATAATTGAAGAGTCTAGATTTTTTTTGGGAACAGGTATAACCCTTATTTTCCGCCACTGATCTGGAATAAACCCATTGTCTAAAGTAATGTTTAGCAGGGATACCAGTTTTTCTATTTGACTTAAGGGTAGAGATAGAAGCATTCTGTATGAAATGTTGTCAAGACCCTTAGCCGAGTCTGGGTTACGAGAGTTAAGGAAGTCAAGAAGTTCACGCGCTGAGAAATTAGAGTTGGTATATCTATAAAGCAGATCAGGAGAAAAAGATACGTCAGGACACATCGCAGTGTTGGGAGCTGTGGCTATTTGATTGAGAAAATCTCTATGTTCTGAGTCAGATATTGCACTGTTTGACGGTTTAATTTGTTTAAAAAGTTTAAGATTTTTGATTTTGTTCCACATATCTTTCAGAGAAGAGGGGTTAGAAATGTCTTCTGCTAGCTTATTGAGGTTTTCTTTTCTCATTTTATAATAATAGTTGTTAAGTTTTTTATTACTGTTAATATAGGCAATAGCATCAGATTGTAGTTTGGATTTAAAATATTTTTGTCTGCACGCGTTTCTTAATCTAAACAATTTTTCACATACCTCGTCCCAATACTTTTTTGGAACATATCTATTGTTTGTATTTATTTTAATTGAATTATTACAGTGTATTGTTTGGGATAAGTTGGAAATGCTATCTAACGTTGTAATTTGAATTTTGGAAAAGTCTTTGATTATTTTATTATGGTTAAATTTAATAATATTAGTCGAAGCAGAAATTTGGTCTATTTCAATTAAGATTGGGAAATGATTGCTATTTGATATTTTAGAATTTATTGAGGACCAGTTAGAACAAAGATTGCTACTATTAATGAAAGTGAGATCGAGTGTTGAAGTATAGGATGGGTTATGGGAGTAAGTTGGAGAGCCGTTGTTAAGGCAAAAGAAACCGGAGTGTAAGAGGGAATTTTCTAAAATACCGCCTCTGACATCTTGAGTATTATTACCCCAAATGCTGGATTTGGCATTGAAGTCACCACCTATGACAGTTAGACCACTCGATTGAGCAGCAATAGTAAATAGATCATCGCAGCCTTGTTGAAAAGAATTAATGTCTGTGCTGGGAGCAGCATAGACACTGAAAATATTAATATTATTTCTTAGGTTAATTGTACGGATACCAATGACTTCTAAGCTAATATCACAGTTGATTTGTTTAAAGCGTATGTGTTTTTTTAAGTAAATTCCAACGCCTCCATAACCATCGTTACGCGGCTTACATACAAAATTATAATTTGCCAAGCTACACATGGAATTATTGGAAATCCATATCTCTGATAAAATTGCTATGTCTATGTTATTGTTTACTAAGAATAATTCTAGTAATTGTTTGTTATTATTAGCAGTTAAGCTCTGAATATTATACTGTAGGATTTTTATTGTCATTTAAATAATATAACTTTATGTTTTATTTTCAAATGAAAACAGATAGACAAATGAAAGAGAAAAGAAAAACGAATAAATAAAAAACAATTAATTTAACAGAAAAAAAAAAAAAAAAAAAAAAAAAAAAATCAGAAAAATAAGTAAATAGATAAATAAATAAATAAAAAAGTTATTATTCAAAATTAAACAAGTTGATTAATTTTGAACAAATCAATTTTTGAGTTTGTAAGTGCTATTCTGTTTCTTAAATTCTCTAAAAAGTTTCTTGATTCAGGTACTAAATTGGTTGTTTCGTTGACTAGAAATGAGGATATTTCAGAAGCTAATTGATTTAAGCTATTCTCCGCAGCTTCAAGAGCTGGATTGTCTAAAAAAGGTTGACTAGAGGGTGAGGAACTAGGTGGATTAGAATGAATGAGAGAAAACTTTTCGTTTGGAGTGTACTCATGTTCATAAAGAGCAGCTTTCCAGCTGATCATAGTGTCGCGTGAATTTTTATCTTCGTTTTTCTTGTTAAGAGAGTTCTTAACAACCTTATTAAAAGGGTTTTGTGCAAATATTTGTTGGGTAGCTATTTTGGTATTATTTTGTAACACTGGATTGGCAGATTTTCTTTGCCATGTTGGCTGGGGGAAGTGGGTTAAGTCGTTGGTGTCGACTTCATCTAAAATTTGGAAGAGAGAGGGGTACCTAATCTTCGTTTCATTTCGTGATAAATTCTCAATAGTCATACATTTCTGGATAGCGTACGCTCTCTTACGAGCAGGGCACTCAAGAGAGGTGGCTGGGTGATTTTGTTTGCAGTTGGCACAAACGAGTTGATTACATTGTTGTTCTCTTGAATGCGAAAGAGAACATTTACTGCATTTTTGTTCAGTTTGTTTACAATGCTGAGCAAAGTGATTAAATCTAAAACAACGAAAACATTGACTAAAAGGAACATATGGACTAACATTAATTTTGGTGTACAGGAAGACAATCTCGTTGGGAATTTGAGTACCTTTAAAAAGAATCTTAACCCTAGGAGTGTTAATAAAAATATCTTTATTGTCTCGGTCCTTAGTCTTCACACGAATTATTTCTTGAATAGGTACTGGAGAAGAAATGTACTCCTTAAGTTCAGAGTCGGAAAATTTTGTCGGAATATTAAAAATAATACCCATTTTAAAAATGAAATGCTTAAGAATTTTAGGTTCGTAACCATTACTTTTAAGATTTGAGGACAGGATGCTATTAGCTGCCGTTGCTGACTTGCACTCAGCCTTGCAGCGCCCATAACCAATCTTATTTACTGAAATTATATCTTTAATATTTAATTTTAGCAGGACAGCATTTAGTTCAAGAGGATTTATAGGAACTCTTCTAGGTCGGTTTTCGCCATTGGTTTCACCAATTTTGTCTATGTAGACCACAAAGGGTCCCTTGTGAGCGCTGCTGTACGAGTATCCGTTGTTTTCCAAATTTCCACTTTCTCTCTTCTCTTCTTTGCTAGCAGGATCCGTTATAGCTTTACCACTTACTTGGCTGGTTGGACTCGGATGACTTACAGGGTCAATGACTTCTTTCATCACAACTTCTTCGCTTTCCGATTCTACTAAATTGTTATCCGTAGGTTTTTTCTTTTTATTTAAGGGCGATAATTTCGGCCTTTTAACGTTGCTCAGCTCCGAATAAGGGTTTTTACCCTTGGCCTCGGAGGAGGCCATTTTTCTTGGAGTAACTTTACCCGTAATTGATTGTTTATTTAACCAATAACAACAGACAAATATTTATAAAAGGTATTAAACGTATATATTACGTTATATTTTTGTTTTGAAAAAAAACAGAATAAGTAAAAATCGGTATCACACACTGCTCAAACACCTCCGTTGCATGCAACAGTCAGCACGCGAAAGTTACTTATTTTACTTTATTTTATTTATATATTGTAGTGTATTTTCAACTTAAATTATAATTTACAATAGGGAAAGCAAGTACACACTTCTCACCTCTAAGGGAGACCGTATCACAGTGGTATTTAAGTAGCCAGCAGTCTGGCAACCCCGCGAGCGTACGCTTGTGTGTGTCTGTCCGTGTGCGTGCGTGTTTTTTTCCCAATTTTCCATTGTATTTTGTGCTTGCAAATCGAAGGAACGCAAATAGGTTTTCACATAGGAATTAAGTCGCCAGACAGAAGCCAACCGACATGTCGCTATCCAGCCTGCTGCCCACGCCGACGAACGCGGTCTGGGACCGGGAGGACGAGCGTCGCCTGGCCGCCCGCGGAGCCCCGAAGATCGGAGCCCTGGTCTCCGCCAAAATCGCAGCTCCGCCGTACGGACAGCGCAAGGATTGGATTCCGCGCACGGATGCCGACTTCGGCGACGGCGGTGCCTTCCCGGAGATCCATGTGGCGCAGTATCCCCTGGGTGGGTTCTTATTTCCGCAATCCAACTTTCTCTTTGCTTTCAGTTGACGATCTTGTCTTGCATCCGTGATCCCTTAAGGGAATCCCATACTTTTCATCTGCCTTTTATACGGATTTTCTTCGTTTCCTCACCAGGTGGTAGTTTCCTGCGGAAACCTTTGACCTTATGAAGTACATAGCATACATTTTCCTATGTCAACCAGTCAGAAATAATCACCTTTATAAAGTTACTCTGTTCACTTTTTCTCCTTTACAGGTCTGGGAGCACCAGGAAATGTGGGCAAGAAATCCGATGCCCTCGCCGTTCGCCTGGACGACAAGGGAAAGGTCAAATACGATGCCATAGCGCGCCAAGGACATGGCAAGGACAAGGTGGTGTACTCGTCTATCTCGCAACTGCTGCCTGCGGAGGTTTTGGCCGAAGATGCGGAGGAACTTCAGCGACCGGACGAGGAAACAGTACTGGAGACCACCGAGGAGACTCGCCTGGCGCTAGAAAAGCTGACTAATCAGAAGATCACCTCGGCGTTGCCCGTGCGCCATGCCCAGAAAGCGGGTCCAGCCCAGTACATCCGCTACACGCCCTCACAGCAGGGTGATGCCTTTAATTCGGGCGCCAAGCAACGGGTCATCCGAATGGTGGAGGCGCAGCTCGATCCGATGGAGCCGCCCAAGTTCCGCATCAACAAGAAGATTCCACGTGGACCTCCCTCGCCTCCGGCACCCGTCCTCCACTCGCCGTCGCGCAAGGTGACGGTCAAGGAGCAGAAGGAGTGGAAGATCCCGCCCTGCATATCCAACTGGAAGAACGCCAAAGGTAAGTGGGGTTCAGGGTGCGTTTTCTGGGGACTAGCTAGGTTTATAGCAGCAGTATCAGATTTCCTTTACTAACACACACACTGTTCGATGCCCTCAGGTTACACCATTCCCCTGGACAAGCGTCTGGCAGCTGATGGACGTGGTCTGCAGCAGGTGCACATCAACGAGAAGTTCGCCAAGATGGCCGAGGCACTGTACATAGCCGATCGCAAGGCTCGCGAAGCGGTCGAGGCCCGCTCCCAGCTGGAGAAGAAGCTGGCCCAGAAGGAGAAGGAGAAGAAGGAGGATATGCTGCGCATGATGGCGCAGCGGGCTCGCGAGGAGCGAGCGGGTCTACGCAATCCAGAGGCAGCTGAGGCATCGGGTCCCTCAGGTGGTGGAGGAGCCGAGGCGCGTGAACGTAACGATTTGCGCGCGGAACGGCAACGGGAACGCCAGCGCGACAGAAATTTGCAGCGGGCGGCCCCGGAAAAGCGGTCGAAACTGCAGAGGGAGCGGGAGCGCGACATCTCCGAGCAGATCGCTCTGGGTTTGCCCGCCAAGAGTGCCGGCAATGGCGAAACCCTATTCGATCAGCGCCTCTTCAACACCACCAAGGGCATGGACTCCGGTTACGGGGATGACGAGGCGTACAATGTGTACGACAAGCCCTGGCGCGATTCCAACACACTGGGCGCCCACATCTACCGACCCAGCAAGCAGACAGACAGCGACAACTACGGCGGTGATCTAGATGCCATTGTAAATACCAAGCGTTTTGTGCCAGACAAACAGTTCTCTGGTGCATCCCGTGATGCGGCCGCAGGTCAGCGGAGTGGGCCCGTGGAGTTCGAGAAGGAGGAGGATCCCTTCGGTCTGGATCAGTTCTTGAACATGGCCAAAAAGGCGCCCAAGCGAGCCGAGGAGAAGAACAACGAGCGCAGCAGCCATTCGGATCGCAAGCGCAGCAGGCGCGATTAGATAAAAGCTTTAGCGTGACGATCACAATCATTGCTGCAACCACGTCATCATCATCATCGTATACACTATCATCATCCACCAACCAAACAAACTTTTTTTAACTACTCCAAAAACTTGGCGAGAATTTCAATAATAATCACAGGATCTTGACATAACACAAATCGTATTCTTGCCTTCGTCGAGGGCGGCTCTGTCACAAAGAGAACTGCATGTGCTGCGCCAGCCATCCCATAAAGGTATCCACCCGCGTGACGACCATTGGTGCGCGATCGGAACCGCAATTGGACCCACCCAACGAGATGATGCCCACCAGCTGGTTGTCGTCCATCACGGGGCCGCCGGAGTCGCCAAAGCAGCTTCTCCTCCTGGTGGCGCCGCCTCCGGCGCACATCTGACCCCAACTCACGTCCGTGTAGAGCTGCTTACAGCTCTTCATTGACCAGCCACTAACTTGGGTCTTGATCTTCACCGTGCTGGTGGTCACTGACAGACCATTGGTGCGACCCCAACCGGCGATGGTCAGGTTGTGGCCCGCATAGACATCTTTAAGCGAGGGACTGAACACCGGTGGCAGGCAAATGGGCTGGACAAACTGCGTGTAGGTGACGACCCGGCCAAGAAGCAGCAAGGCAATGTCGTTTGAGTGCTTTTCCAGATTGGTCCCGTTGGTGGCGGTGGGTCGGTACAGTTCGTGCACAATGGCCCTCTGGATGGGAAAGTCCTCGGGCGGCGGCGTGCAGTTGGGCCCTCGGCAGTCCTCCGTCTGTCGAACATCCCACACTCCCAGACGAACGAGACGAAGCTTCTCCTCCTGGTTTTCGTGGCCAGGCACACAATGGGCGGCGGTGAGGACCCACTTCTTGGCCACCAGAGAGCCGCCGCACTTGGGCAGCAGCTGATCGCCGTACAGCAACATGGCCATCCAGGGGAATTCCCGGAAATTGGCCAGCTCGCCGTTGGAAATGTGGGGCTTGGGATCGCTGTTGCAGTAGTCCTTCATGGATTGCGGGTAAGCCGGACGGGTCTGCAGGCAGCAAACCGTTTGGAAGCACTCGGCCGAATCCTTGGCCTGGACGAAGCCCAGCTCCTCGAGACACTCCTCGATGGGCAGGCACTTGCCTCTTTCGGGTCCATGGCAGATACCAAAATGCAGCCTCGGCTCTGCAATAAATTTAGGAATAGTGTGTACTTATGATTCTGGAGCTGCTTTCTACGTTTTGATATGTTATCGAACCATTTTTATGCACTTCCTGATAGGCGTACAACTTACTTCCACAGCTGCTGGCTAAACACACTACGCAGAGGTACAAGCCAAAGGTTCCGGATCGGAGAACCATAGCTTTGAATCTGAATCAGAGGAGCGTTCTGGGGCGGAGAGCATTCCCCAAGTGCAAAATTCCAGCTCTCCAATTACGTAGTTGCCTATAAAACCTGATTGCACCCTGCAAGATAGTGAGAGAGATTGTCATGCATTAATATTGAATTAATAGTGAAAGCCGTAGTCAATATTTGGTCAGAGAAAGAATATAAATGTTTCTTTTTTTTTATAAAAAAGGGATGATAATAACAATTTTAAATTTCAAATTAATATATATGCATTCCTCTACAAAGCAATTGGAAAAGGAATTTTTTTAAAACCCCAAATTTTGTGTTGGTTCTTTAAATCTCTTTCCTTAAAAATGTTCGTGCCCTTGTTTTTTTTTAACCAAATTACCATTTATTTATTTAAAAAACATCAAAATTGTAAAAGACCGCCAATGCATTGGGGTTTTAAACAATTCCCTGATTTTCTTCTGAATTTTCAAAAATTCGCTTGGAAGTAAAAAAACACCTGTGGAATGTATCTGGATTCGTAAACCATTTTTCAAAATATTCAAAATAGTACCAAAAACCGTTAATTCCCAGAAGGCGAAAGCTGTCTAGTGTTGAAAAAGGTCGCAATACGCGCACGTGCATCATTGGTTGGTGCGAAATGTAAACAAACAAAGCAGGCCAGTAATAAATGTTTTCGTAAGAATGCCAGGCAAACCGGAGAGCAGCGACTCTGATTCGGAGGATGACGCGCAAATGCGCCAGTTCCTGGAGGCGGCAGACACCACCCTCCTCACAAATGCCATGTTCCAGAAAGCCAAAGAGGAGCAACCGCTGGTCGCCGAGATATGCAAGGACGATAGGCATCCGGCCAAAAGCGAACGCTATGTGGAGGAGCAGGAAGCTCCCACCAGCGATCTCCAGATCACGCAGGAGATGCAGACACACATCTGGAGCAGGCTCAGTGGCCTCATCCAGGAGCAAATAGAGTTTTCCCTGGAAACACCCAACTGCGCGGGAAAACAGAAGCCCCCACCCGACAAAGTAAGGCTGATGTCCAATGCTGATTGCTATTTAAGCGCTAACGCGGTGGAGGAAGGTCCTCCGGGTCCCAAAAAGAAACCCACCATTAAGAAACGCATCCCCAAAGAAGACCAATCTTCGCCAGAAGCCCTAGGCTCTGTGGTGGTCAGTGGCGAGTCCATACTCGAAGGCAAGGACCTGCTCGCCTGGGCTCAGAAGAAGCCGCGCCACGACAAGATCTTCCAGTACAGAGCCAGCGATCCAAAGGCCACCAAACTCCAGGCCATTGAACCCACCAACGAGTTCACCAAGCGCCGGCGGCAAAACAATTGGAACGAGTCCAAGATTAGCAAAAAGAAAACAAATAAATGAATACAAAATAGTACATGCGGTTATTTAATTATTACACTTTGTAGGGCCGTAACATTTTCAACTTAAAATTAAGTATGCTAGTCGGTAAATACAAAACTTGAAAGTTATAATTATAGTTATTAGAGATATCTATGTCTGAGATATTAGGGATTACTAAAACTTTAATAAATTAATAAATGGATTTGGGAAAAGGTCTCCTAAGGTAAAAATATAATCCATCTTCTAGTTGCTTTTGTCTTACCTAACAAATGACTATCGTGTGGTTAAAAATGTTGGGGTTTCCCTGGCCTAATCATGACTCAAAGGTGGCGTGGAAGTTGGTGACTGTGGCCCCGTTGCCGTTTCCATTACCACTTGTGCTGCCATTGCCACTTGTTCCCGTCATATTGGACGTATTGGACGATATCTGGCCATCTAGCAGGCCGTACAGCATCTGCTGGGAGCTGACAGTGCCACTGGAGCCCGTACTCCCGCCCAGATCTTGCAGCATTTCGCCCATCGCCATGTTGCCACCAATGCTTTGGCTGCTGCCGGTGGCACTGTTGTCCAGGATGTTGAGGAAGTCGTGGCCATTGAACTCGTTGTGCTGCTTCTGCATGCTGCTCTGGCTCTCCTTCATCAGCTTATCGTATTCCTGCAGCACGCTGTTGAACTCCCCGATCTCCACCCGGTTCCTGGCCAGCACCTTGTGCTTGTAGTAGTTGTGCACCTGGGTGAGCGATGTGCCAGTGAGCGCAGTATGGGCGCGTTCCAAGGGCACTAGCTGGAGCACCGTCGACTTTTGCAGTCGCGGCTGGGTGTCGTAGTTGCCACGGTACTCGCCGATGAAGCTGCGCAGGAACTCCTCGGTGGCATCCGTCAGCAGCTGCACCGCCGACTCGGAACAGTCGGTGAATCCGGCCAGGCGCAGCATGCCGCACATCACCTTGCGCATTGCCTGGCGGCAGGCAGTGCTGGAGATCTCCGGGTACGACTGCGGATCGCCCCGGGAGTACGGCGTGTCCACGGTGGGCGTGAACCAGATGGGCTTCTGGAACTTCTGGCTGCCCACCAGCTCCGCGGCGTTCTCCGGTGGAAAGTCCACCTCCGGTATCATAAGGCAGGGATTTAGCAGGTAGTTTGAACTTCCCTGGGGGATTAGAAATGATTTTTAGTTGGGACTAGGTTCCCTGCTCCGGGAAAGCGACTTCCGCGGGACTTACATTTTTGTTGGAGTAAGTTTCTATGAGGGATTGGAGGACTTCGGTCTGTTTCATCACCTCGATGGTCTGGGTGACCAAGGCACTCCTCAGTTCCACCGTGTGGCTGCATGGAATGGATATATAAGTCGCCCAGCCGTAGTGCTCCGCCATTAGGCTATACTTACTGCTTTTCATCCGGCTGCAATTCCCCGCGCAAGCGAATTTCGTCCAGCTTGGGTTTCTTGGCCGCCGTGGGCACATATTTGTCCGGCGTCAGTTGGACACCGTCGTCATCCGCGGGCAGCGAGCCCCAGTGCTCCACGGGCATGGTAATGTTCCCTTAAAATCTATCTAAAGCATTTGCCCTATGAAAAATACAAAAACGTTTGTTTTGTTTTCGTTTTGCCGAAAGGCTTGGACTATCGAGCCTATCGATAAGTTCAACTAAGCAGCTGATTGGCTAGGCATCGACTTGTTTTCCGGTTGCATCTGGCAACGATGACCTCGAACGTTTTCTGTTTTGGTTATCAGAAAACGTCGTCGTCGCCTAATTGAATCAAGGTTAGGATCCAAGCAAAACAAATAGGAAAAACCTCGTCTAGTCAACTGAAGTTGTGGAGTCTAACTGGGCGTGCTGCTTGAGCCCAATGTAGGTCGGCACAAACAAGTGTATTTATTTATATATTTATCGGCAGCCCTAACAAATGGCAACGCTACGGCAGCTCACGCACACAACCATGTAAAACTTTGTTTTCGTCCCAAGACTTTTTGAGGTAAAAACCGAGTGCACTACGTGGTGGCAAGATTACCCAGCGACGCAGACGACGAGTGGGACTGTCCGGCGGATTGGCGGCTGGAGGATACGGCGGATACAACGGCAACAAGATGCACCAGCAGCATGTGGACCTCCACGCTCCCGTGGACCTGAACAAGGTGAGCCTTCCTCCGGGGAAGTGGGTTGGAATCCCTTCTTACTACTTACCAAATGCTCTATTTCCTGCGATCCTCTGGCTATCCCCTGAATGCTGCCCTTCAGTCCCTGGACGAGATGACGCCGGAGGAGCGAATGCGGTAAGAGTGGCGGAGTGGGATAAGGAATTTCCCCATTTGAGACTAATCTTAACCGTATCCCACAGAGCGGAGCACCAACTGCTGGTGGAGAAGCATCGCGGCCACGACGCCATGCACTCCGAGATGGTGATCATCCTGTTCGTCACCCTGGTCATTGCCCAGATCATCCTAGTCGAGTGGAAGAAGCGCCACTACAGATCGTACGCCTTCGTTACCCTGCTGGCCATGTGGCTCATCCCGCTGATCATCTCCTGCAGCTTCGGCTGGCTGCGCTTCATCCTCATCTGGTTGCTCTTCACCAGCATCACGGCCCTTGTGATGCGCCGGGCCATCAGCAAGCCCATCCAGGGCACAACTCCCCGGTGAGTCACCCCGCCGATAAGGGCTGCCGCCTTGGGAAACCCGATAATAGCAAATCTTATCCGTTCATAGGCTGGTCTACAAATGGTTCTACTTCATTTACAAGCTCAGCTATGGCCTGGGCCTGGTGGGCTATCTGGTGATCATGGCCGCCTTCCTGGGCATGAACTACCTGTTCTTGCAGCCCCCAAACACCTGGATGGACGTGGGCCTGATGTTTTGTTTCTACGGCCTCTACATTGGTGTGCTGGGGCGGGATATATCGGAGATTTGTTCGGATAAGATGGCAGCGGCCATAGGCGTGAGTTTGCAATTGGTTGGTACTCTATAGCCCTCTGACACTACTTCCTACTTATTTCGCAGTACTACACACCTCAGGGCATTCCCACCCGGCATCTGGATCAGAATGTCTGCGCCGTTTGTGGCAACCAGCTGCTGGTTTCCGAGAAGGAAGAGGGCGTCATCGAGAACACGTACAAACTGTCTTGCAATCATGTGTTCCATGAGTTCTGCATACGTGGCTGGTGTATTGTGGGCAAGAAACAGACCTGTCCCTACTGCAAGGAGAAGGTCGATCTCCAGAAGATGTTCCGCAATCCGTAAGTCATGAAATTAGCTCTAAAGTTCCCTTTTCCAATTTTGATTCTCCCCTTCCGGCAGCTGGGAGAAGCCGCATGTGTTGTACGGACGCCTGCTAGACTGGATCCGCTGGCTGGTGGCCTGGCAGCCGCTCATCTTCTTCATAGTACAAGGGATCAACTGGATGCTGGGACTGGAGTAGGTCCTGCCCCTGCTCCCGCTCCCGCTCCCGGTACTAGCTTTCCTCGGCGTCTAGTCAAGCACACACACTTCGGATTAAGTCCAGCACATGTAGCCACACAGACAACACTACGACTTCAACAACGACAGACCAATTGGAGGGGTGGCGAGACACCCACAGTCGCACCAGCACCGTCGCCACTCATTCCCCCGCTCCCCTCCAGAGCTCCTGAACGATGAAGATGATCTTCAAAATGACGATGACACGGATGACCAGGCTGTAGACGAAGCCATCCAGATGCCATTGCCATCCAACCTGTTTCCGGGTTTCCAGTTCTGTGTGTGTTTAGCTTTTGAGGCACCCCACTTTTCCATAGTTCAGTCTTTAATCGAAACGTAAATGCAATTTTGGATATATGTGTATCTATATCTATATATATTATACATAGCTATGTATTTATGTACATATGTGTGCCTGTGTGTATGTCTCCTAGGTATTATTACCAGTTTTAATTTCTTGATTTTACTTAATTGCACTGGAGCTGGTTAGGATTATACGTATACCAAAAAAATCGATTGAAAGTACTCCAAACTATTTCCTTTTCACAATGGGGCGGGAGGGAGGTCTTTTTATCATTAACTTTTACTCGGCTATGGATAAGTGTTCCAAAGAGCACCAGCATTGCTGTCTCTTTCGTTTTCACTTGGCTCTTCTCTTCTGAAGAAAGTAACCACTGGACTGAAATAACAATTTCTCGCTTTATTTGTAAGGCTTTTGATTTCCTTAAGGCAACAACAATAACAAAAGATAGGAGAAAGAAACCCGAAAGATCTGAGTGGGGAAAACCCTCCGGCATAACAAATTAAAACTGGACAGAGTGCATATGCTAAGCTTATGCCGGCATTAAGGTAGGAGGATCGGGGACGACTTTGAGGCGGGTAATGAACGAACTGCTATGTATGTACACCAGCCTGTATGTACATCTACACCTAAACATTTGGCCACCGCTCAGTAGCCAGAGGCGCCGATCATCTTGCGGATCTGCTCGAAGGACAGCCAGAAGGTGAGCGACCAGGGTGCCATCCGAATCCAGCAGGGCAGGAAACCCTTGTACAGGGCCACGAAGCCCTCCCTGGCAACCGTTTGGCGCAGGCAGTCCAGGGATCCGCGGTAGAGCAGCCCCCTTTGAGGAAACGAAAATGGTTAATGGGTTTCAGTGGGTAACCTGCTAGATAACTACTCACCGCCCCTTCTCGTCGGTGGGCTGATTCATGATGCGCGTCTTCACCACGTCGGCTGGCGTGCCCATGATCGCTGCCACGAATCCGGCGCAAATGGAGGCCAGCACATGGACCGTGTGGCAGTCGGGCATCTGCAGGCGGTCCATGATCAGGTGCTTGATCGTGTCGTATGTGGTTAGGTCGCCCAGGTTGACCAGCGCCGCTCGCTGCACATTGGGGATGCTGCCCTTCCACAGGCCCCTAACGCCGCCCCGGTGCACGATCTCCCGAAAGGCGTGGCCGGCGGAGTGGACCCTGGGCGGCTCGCCCATCAGCCGCCGCCTGCCCTCCATCTGGATTTGCACCTTGACCAGGTCGGCGGGCGAGGCCAGCCACTGGGCAACGGCTCCGGCGGTGACACCGCACAGCGCCGACTTCCAAACCGGCAGCGCCTGGCTGCCGTTCTGGGTGAACTCCTTGCGCATCAGGTCGTAGCTGCAGATCCTCACACCGCTGCGGATGGACATGGACAGGAGGGAGAACTCGGGTTAGAACTTGCTCAGTGACTCTTGCTGATGGTTGAGAGTTGCTAGCTGATAGCTGCTGAGCTGGCAGATTGGCAGTTGGCTGTGGCGATGATCTAGATGCTAGAATGAGGAGTTTTTGGGGATGCCCACCTATAGACGACGTGTCGGTAGAGCGCCGGCGTCACGCCCTGCCACAGCTTCAGGGCGCCCTCCTCGCGCGCAATCCCGAAGGCGGTGGCCACCATGCCGCGGTATTGCATCTGGTAATGGTAATCGTTGGGAATCGGTAATTGTGGGTGGTTCATTGTAGTATCTGTATCTGTTGCAGGCCGGAAAGAACACAAGATTCACATGGAACAGGCACACACAAACGGGAAGTAGTGGACTGTGGGATGGGGCGATCTGGGGAGACATATTTCTAGCTATAGTCCCTAGTCTATGGAAAAAACCCAGAACACTCTAGTTCTCCAAGATATAACAAGGGAGTATTTTCACGAACAATCTCAATATTTACATAGCCCAAATTCAAGTTTACAACGCGTTGTTTCAATCATAAAAAACTTATAGAATACTTTACCAGTAAACCTACTTCTACTGGGTAGTTTTTGATTTACATTTTTACATTTCAGCTATATTTTTCATTAGAAAAAAATACATTTACTTTTAATTTCTCTATTTAAGGATAAGGGTAATTCAATTGTATTTTTTTTGAAGTGGCCATATATGGCAAACCTTTGTCAAGATTAAAATAAATACCTACTACTTTTTGTTACTATCGTTATCATATTTTGATTTTTTAATAAACATGCCTTATCTTTCTCTAATTTCTTTATACAAAGACCCACTAACAACCGTGCGGCAAGTGATAGCTTTCAAATCGATGGGAAAACAGGATGGATATACGATTACAGCTACGGATGTGGTGGACGAGCAAGCTGAGGTGGAGGATGGGGGTCTGATCTGGGCAGAAGACGTGACTGATACCGGAACACCTCGCGAAAGCCTCATCTTGCAAGCCATGCCTTATCAACATGGCCGTGCCCACTCCGATTTGACATATCTCTCGCTCAGAACACTCGGACTCTTATCGCTTGCCTTTGGAGCAGATAAATCAGAGGGGCCATGTGTTGTTTAGTTTGTGAGCCATGGGATGTGCGACTGGGATTGGGATTAGCTTCGGGATTAGGAGCAGCCAAAGCCGGTGACGACAAGAAGAACAAGCGGGAGGTGGGAGGCGGGTTGTCGGTGGTAGGTGCCACTCACATTGGACTTTCCGGCGGATTGGGCGGCTCCTTCGCCCTGGATCTGCAGCCGCGTCTTGGTCAGGTCCAGGGGATAGGTGGCCAGCTCGGCGATGGAGGCGGCCACCACGGAGACGATGTACGTGCAGGCAAAGGAGTCCGCGTAGTCGAACTTCACGGGTCGCAGCTGGTGGCGTCCACTGGAGGGCACGGGACTGCTGCTGGGGCCAGGGGCCACTGCTGGCGCGGATTCATCCGTCTTGGCGGCCATTTCCGAGCGGCTTATCTGCAATTCAGAGGGAGGGAGGGAGGTTGGAGGCTCAGTAACTCCATAATCCGAAAGGTAAACACGAGCGCTAAACGAACTCTGGGCGGTGAAACTTTCACACAATCGCGTGATGCTTGCGGGCGCGGGTGCTCCGACCTTTCGCTTTGTGTCCCGTTCCGTCCCAGCGGGGATTCCGGATGCGGATGGTGCCTTTGTGTCCGTGTCCAACGTTCTGCTTCCGTGCTTTTACATAACAACAACGCTTTGATTTTGGCAACACAATTGCTTCTCCTCGCGTTTTCTTTGGCTTTGTTTTGTGGGCAAAAAACAATAACAATAACAATGGAGTAACAGTGCCAAATCAAAATCGCGCTCTTATAAAACACTCGGTGGCACGCGCTGGGCGGCTAATCATGTTTGTCCGCCCGCCCGCGAAAGCCGCTCTATTTATATCCTGCCAGATATTGGGGCTATGGCCGTGGCTATTGTATAAAACCTGTAGTTATCAGTGCAATAAAACAAAAAGGCCACAAAAACAAAAGCGATGACGGCAGGGTTGCCAGGTGTAAGAACGCTACTACACCGAGAGAAATTTTGCATTAATTTTGCATACTTTTGTTTCCCACAAAATTAAACTTTACCATTTCACCTTAAGGTTTCAATTGGTTTTCAACGTGGGTTTATTTATTTTTTAATCTTTCCTGCAGATCGTTTTGAGTGATCAACTGTTTCGTGGAATTCGTGTGGGTGTTTTCCCAAATAAAGACAACTTTTTATACGGTTTCAGTAACTCTTCTTTATTTCGTACAACATTTGCTCCATAGATTCATTGAATTCAGCTTTTTGTAAGTGTATATTTGTATCAGCTGGCAACCCTGAAGCCGGCAACCTTGCAATCTATCGATTGCAGTTATCGATAGACGCGCGGCAAACTTTTGCATTCTCCTGCGGCTTTTGTTTATTGTTTTTTTAATTTACGTGGACTCCGCAATGCAGGCCTTTTTGAAATCAGGAAAATCCACGGCAGGAACTGGGGAGAAGAGCCAGGGAGCTGCGGCGACGCGCCGCAAACCACCAGCTCCCTGGGTGGAGAAATAGTAAGTTTTTGTTGGCGCCAAGCTGGACCACATGCTGAAGTATCCTCCCCAACCGTCCAATTTAGCCGGCCGCGCAACGTGGACGATGTGGTGGAGCAGTCCGAGGTGGTGGCCGTGCTGCGCAAGTGCGTCGAAGGCGGGGACCTGCCCAACATGCTGCTCTACGGCCCGCCCGGCACAGGCAAAACCAGTACGATCCTGGCCGCCGGACGGCAGATCTTCGGGGATATGTTCAAAGACCGCATCCTCGAACTGAACGCCTCCGACGAGCGGGGCATCAATGTGGTGCGCACCAAGATCAAGAACTTCTCGCAGCTCTCGGCTAGCAGTGTGCGTCCGGATGGCAGGCCGTGTCCGCCCTTTAAGATCATCATCCTGGACGAGGCTGACTCGATGACCCATGCCGCCCAGTCAGCCCTGCGTCGCACCATGGAGAAGGAGAGCCGCAGCACCCGCTTCTGCCTGATATGTAACTACGTCTCCAGGATCATTGTGCCCATTACCTCGCGCTGCTCCAAGTTCCGCTTTAAGGCACTGGGCGATGACAAGGTGATTGCCCGATTGAAGCACATTTGCGAGATGGAGGGCGTCAAGATCGAGGAGGATGCCTACAGGTCTATTGTCAAGATCTCTGGCGGAGATTTGCGGCGGGCCATTACCACCCTGCAGTCCTGCTACCGCTTGAAGGGCCCCGAACACATTATCAACACGGCCGATCTGTTCGAGATGTCGGGCGTTATTCCGGAGTACTATCTGGAGGACTACCTCGAAGTCTGCCGCTCGGGCAACTACGAGCGCCTGGAGCAGTTCGTGCGCGAGATCGGCTTCTCCGCCTACAGTGTGGGCCAGATGATGGAGCAGTTCGTCGAGTTCATCGTCCACCACCCGGGCCTGAACGATCCGCAAAAGGCCAGGATATGCGATAAGTTGGGTGTAAGTCTTAGCTCTCTACCTATGACCGGTTCGCCTTGAAAACATCATGTATCTTTCAGGAATGCTGCTTTCGCCTACAGGACGGCGGTTCCGAGTACCTGCAGATCATGGATCTCGGCTGCTGCATCATCCTAGCTCTCAAGTAATGCCCACTTTCCGCTCAACACATTCATTTCATTCATTGTTTTCCCCTGAAGTCTAAAATATATATTTAATTTAAACATTCTGTGTGTATTCATATAATATTTCTGTTCTAAGTAGTTACAAGTAAATCGGTAATCCTAGATCCAGTTCTTACAATTACCATATGTTAAAAGGCGTTTCCGACCTTTTAGGACCCCCAATAAAATGCTTTCGTGTAGGTGTGGTTTTGAAAATATATTTTAGGTTGCTCTGTTCGATTTGCTAGTTGGCCACAAACTCAAAGTCCTCCTCCTCGCGCTCCCGCTTGACAGCCACGCCAGAGGATCCGCTTGCCCCGCTGGCGTTTCCCGCTCCAGATCCCGAAACGCTGGCGATGCTACCCACGGCCGCCGCATCGCTGTCCACCTCCATTTTGAGATCGCCGCCGGAGCCACTGGGCTCGCTCTTCACCTCCAGACCGACGCCGCCACCCGAAGCGCCGGAGCTGGCCACCGTTTTCGTGGTCGTGGTGGTGGTGAACTTGATCACGGGCTTGGGAATGGTCACCACCTGCTGTTTGGCCACCACGGAGTGGGCTCTCTTCGGGCCATTGGCACTGGAGACGGGCTTGACCACGGTCTTCAGGGGTCGGCCCTCGACCGCCGACTTGGTCATCTTCTTGGGCTGATTGGTGGCCCGCAGCTTGTAATTCACGCCCGTGAGGCAGTAGCGGTCTGGCGGCAGTCGGAGACCGCAGTGCGGCTTGATGGGCGGCAGGGGCATGGCGTTCCGCACGTCGGCTACCTTGGCCAGGACGTGGCGCGCCGGCGGACCGGTGAAACTCTTGTCCAGCGTCATCTCAGTGGCCAGACGCACGTCGTCCATGTCGATGGTCTTCTTGCGCGCATGATTGGCGTACACCTTGGCGTCGTCCAGAATGCAGGTGACGTAGCCTGTGTTTTGGAAAAGACCGATGTTATTAGCTGAAATCCTAAGAAACCCGCATTATCCGGCTCTTACGGAAAGTGAACTCCAGCATCTGGTTGACGACGCGCGGCTCGTACTCCTGGATGTTCAGCTCCTTCAGGATGGACATGATGACCTGTGCGTCCTTCGGCACATGCTTGATTTGGGCACTGATCTTGGCCTTTTCGGCCTTCTCGCCGCTCATTCTTGTGTTGTTATTTGTGCCCTAAAAAATTGTTTATTAAAGCAGTGTTGTTGAAATGTTGCCGTCTATCGGTGGCGCTTTCTTAGCTAGTTTTCGATAGTGATGGACGAAACAACTTATATCGATAACACATATCGGTTTTATTCGATTTGTATGCGATTGCATTCGGTGGGTGTACTGGCTACAGGCGCATGAACCAGCTGGGAGTGGTTCGTGCATTCGCTCCGCTTTGGTCGCGCAATTTATGTGTGTGGTTCATGTGCTTACTGCTGTTATTTTTTTCAAATTTAAATTCAAGAATTAAAATAACTAATTTTTTACAATCATAATCTTTTTTTGAGGAAATGGTTTAAAAATAAACTTACAAGCTCGACAATTGAACGCAGTCATTTTTTGGTATATTCTAAAAAATTAAATTTTTTCAAATTTTCGATTTTTTTGCAAGATCTTTTTTTCGAAAATGGGTCTAAATAAAATTTTTTAGCTGTGAATACCAACTGATTGAAAATGTTATTACGAGTTTAACAAGGTACGGCATTCCACTTTTGGACCAATACTTTTCTTGTTTCGCCCAAAATACTGATTACTTTTGGGCGGAAAAAAAGGATCATAGTTTTTTGGCGAAAATCCGATTTTTTTCTTTCACCCTTTTTTGTGTAACTTGGTCAAAAATGGTCAAAAACCTACAAAACGCACTGTTTTGGTCAGCTAACAAGATAGACAATTGAACGCAGTCATTTTCTGGCTGGTTCTAAGAACTTTAAATTTTTTGAATTTTTCGATTTTTTTGTAAGGGGTAGCATCGTCTTTCTTTGCGAAAATGGGTAAAAATAAAAATTTTTTAGCTGTGAATGCCAATTGATTGGAAATTTTATTACGAGTTCGACAAGGTATGGCATTCCAATTTTGGACCAATACTTTTCTTGTTTCGCCCAAAATACTGAATACTTTTGGGCGGAAAAAAAGGATCATAGTTTTTTGGCGAAAATCCGATTTTTTTCTTTCACCTTTTTTTGTGTAACTTGGTCAAAAATGGTCAAAAACCTACAAGACGCACTGTTTTGGTCAGCTAACAAGATAGACAATTGAACGCAGTCATTTTCTGGCTGGTTCTAAGAACTTTAAATTTTTTGAATTTTTCGATTTTTTTGTAAGGGGTAGCATCGTCTTTTTTTGCGAAAATGGGTAAAAATAAAAATTTTTTAGCTGTGAATGCCAATTGATTGGAAATTTTATTACGAGTTCGACAAGGTATGGCATTCCAATTTTGGACCAATACTTTTCTTGTTTCGCCCAAAATACTGATTACTTTTGGGCGGAAAAAAAGGATCATAGTTTTTTGGCGAAAATCCGATTTTTTTCTTTCACCTTTTTTTGTGTAACTTGGTCAAAAATGGTCAAAAACCTACAAGACGCACTGTTTTGGTCAGCTAACAAGATAGACAATTGAACGCAGTCATTTTCTGGCTGGTTCTAAGAACTTTAAATTTATTGAACTTTTCGATTTTTTTGTAAGGGGTAGCATCGTCTTTTTTTGCGAAAATGGGTAAAAATAAAAATTTTTTAGCTGTGAATGCCAATTGATTGGAAATTTTATTACGAGTTCGACAAGGTATGGCATTCCAATTTTGGACCAATACTTTTCTTGTTTCGCCCAAAATACTGATTACTTTTGGGCGGAAAAAAAGGATCATAGTTTTTTGGCGAAAATCCGATTTTTTTCTTTCACCTTTTTTTGTGTAACTTGGTCAAAAATGGTCAAAAACCTACAAGACGCACTGTTTTGGTCAGCTAACAAGATAGACAATTGAACGCAGTCATTTTCTGGCTGGTTCTAAGAACTTTAAATTTATTGAACTTTTCGATTTTTTTGTAAGGGGTAGCATCGTCTTTTTTTGCGAAAATGGGTAAAAATAAAAATTTTTTAGCTGTGAATGCCAATTGATTGGAAATTTTATTACGAGTTCGACAAGGTATGGCATTCCAATTTTGGACCAATACTTTTCTTGTTTCGCCCAAAATACTGATTACTTTTGGGCGGAAAAAAAGGATCATAGTTTTTTGGCGAAAATCCGATTTTTTTCTTTCACGTTTTTTTGTGTAACTTGGTCAAAAATGGTCCAAAACCTACAAGACGCACTGTTTTGGTCAGCTAACAAGCTAGACAATTGAACGCAGTAGTTTTTTGGCTGGTTCTAAGAACTTTAAATTTTTTCAAATTTTCGATTTTTTTGCAAGGGGTAGCATCGTCTTTTTTTGCGAAAATGGGTCAAAATAAAAATTTTTTAACTGTGAATGCCAATTGATTGGAAATTTTATTACGAGTTTAACAAGGTATGGCATTCCATTTTTGGACAAATACTTTTCTTGTTTCGCCCAAAATACTGATTATTTTTGGGCGGAAAAAAGGATTATAGTTTTTTGGCGAAAATCCGATTTTTTTCTTTCAGATTTTTTGGCGTTACTTGGTCAAAAATGGTTCAAAATCTGCAAGACGCATTGCCAGCTTACAGCTTATTTTATATATTTTGGCAAACAACAAAATACGAAATAAAGTGAAATAGTTCTCGCCATAGTTATTTTTTGCATTTCTTTATTTCTGGTTTAATACATTGTTGTCCCTACTCATTTTTTATGACAGGGTTTTAATGGTATTCATGATCCAGGGCTTGAGCTGCGCCACGTTAGCGTAGACATTAGGATATGGGCTATGAGCACAGCTTCCATATATGTGGGAAGCGATGCCAACCAGTTTACCGTCGGAGACCAAAGGACCACCAGAATCTCCAATGCACGCACTAATTCCCGGAGAAGTGGCAGCTATCTTATCCGCAGATAAGTTCCAAAAGTACATTCTGAAGGTTTCGCGGTCGACTATGTGCACTTCAGCCTTGCGAAGAGTCTCCGGATTCCCGACCTCCGTGTCACCCCATCCGGAAACCAGGGCGGGGGACCCACCTTCGGGAGCTCTATCTGCCAATGGAATGGCCTGTACACTACCACCCATCCTGAGTCTGGTCTGAAGTTGGAGTACGGCTATATCGTTATGCCATACTTCATCTGCGTACTGCTCGTGCACTACGATGCGTTTTATCTTCGCCACCTGACCTCCCTTGCTAGCGTTCGAGGAGCCCACTCTCACGTAGTACCTTGTTGTATCTTTGGAAGCGATACAGTGGGCTGCGGTTAGGAGGATCTGGTCACTGTAAATGACAGCCCCGCAATCCCAATCGCCAACTCGGAGTAAGGCCTGCCAGGGTACCTCTGAAATGTTCGCCGGCTGTCCTCCCACAATCCTCTCCGAAATGGATGCGGCGGAGATTAGGGTTGTGCAGGAAATCAGAAGAGTCCACTGGATGAACATCTTGGAGTCGGTTCAAGCTGAGAGTGACTTTACCCCAGACGAACTGACTCTTTTATAGGGCCTAAGTTGCCCACTCCAGTTGTCATTTAACACAAGAATGTGAGCGAATTTCTTCGCTAAAAATATCCACTTCGCACACGAAGTGAATTATTTGAATACCTAACTTTAAAAATAAAAACCAATTTAAAATATCAGTTTTTTCTGAAATGATTTACTACTTTGTTCTGTATGAGTAGCATTCAATATTTGGAACTGATTACAAGTATTACACTAAAATCACTCGTCTTTATATAATGTAAAGAATTAGTTTTAGTGTGGATAAACTATTCCAAAAGAAAGCTATATATGACTTAAAAAGCGAGGCCCATCCCGAAAAGAGAAACACCAACCTTAACGTAAGAAACTTTTATTCATTAGACGTACGGCTCTATACTTGGAAGACAATTTGAAGCTTGTCGCGCATTACTACATTCATATACATTGTACAATGAAACTTTAGCTTAGATACACACATATTGGTTTATTATTATTTAGATACGCTACATGTACGCTACGTGCTACAATAAATTAACTCTTTATTGTTCCGTCTTTGTGCTCGCCCCTCGCCGTGGTCCACATAGCATCGATCAGACGAATCGGTCCAACCGTCTCTCTAAGATATTTGCAAAACTGCGCGCAACCAGTTCGCGCACCAAAAACGCGGACGCAACGTTGACTCAAGTCCCGCGATCAGTTAACATACAGCATATATTTATATAGCTCTAAAAGACTACTAACTAAACTCTGGTCAAAAAAAATGGATGCTTTATCTTATGGTCATTGTCATTGTTATTGTCATTGTCAGAATGTATGTGTTCTTAAGATTTCGATAGGCGGCTGCCCTATTTGATCGCCAAGTTGGCTTGGCTACTGGGGAGGGGTTGTGGAGAACCGGCTGCCTCCCTGGTCATTTGTGATTCCTATGCTGATATTGCTCGCGGAGTGCTCCGCGATGGAGGCAGGTGCCCCGGCTTGGGGCCTAGTAGTTGTAGGGGCCGTACTGCGAGCCGTGGTAGTAGGGTCCGGGGTAGATCTGCGGCTGGGCGTAGTTGGGGTAGGGCGGGTAGGGCGGCTGCTTCTGCGAGTAGACTGCGAGAGGAGGTGGGATTAGTGACTGGCTGGCTATTGGCAAAGGGGGGCCTCTCACCTGGCATCAGGTACTGCAGGTTCAGCTGCTCCTCCTTCTCGCGCTCGTTGCGCAGGCAGACGGCCGCGCCGGAGAGCAGGATGGCCGCCAGGAGACAGGTGCCGATGCCTGCCCAGGCCACGATGTAGGACCAGTCGTAGGCGATCTTCGTGTTGTCGCGCAGGACCTGGGAATGCAGGGGGAAAAGGGCATTAGACATCGACATATTTGCGAGGTGCTCCGGCTTTGGAGCACTGGAGACTTACCGTGTTCCACTGCTGGAAGTAGTCCTCGCCCACGACCTTCTCCTTCTCGAAGAACTCGACGGTGTGCCAGAGGCCCATGGCGCCGGCGGCCAGCAGACAGGTGACTAGCAGCAGGATTGAGGTGGCCGTGATGGCGCCCGAGGAGCGCTTCCAGCAGCCGGAGAGGCCGGTCCAGAAGGCACAGAAGATGGTCACGAAGCTGATGATGAACAGGGCGATGCAGGAGCGGGCCAGGTGCAGCCGCGAGGTGGCGTCCTCGTTGGCGATCTTCTCGTCCTCCGCCGGCGGGAAGTAGTCGATGTTCGAGCAGTGCGTCTCGATCGGCGACAGGTAGGTGGGCACTGGGGGATTGGATGGTCAGCAAACCGGTCATCTGAGGCCACCTCAATGGAAAACTCACCCGCCGACACCGGTGGTCGCTCCTTGGGGTAGCAAATCCTGAACAGTCCCCGTGTCCGCGTGTAGTAGTAGTACTTCACATTCATGTTGTGCAGCAGCGACTCCGCATCCGAGTGCTTGTCGGCGAAGGACTACAAGTAAGTAGATGGCAACAAGGATTCATTAGACACATGTATCTTTTGAATTCTGAAACTATAAATCTTGGGTCTCGAGTCTTGGTGGGTAAAGTGCCGATACAACCTGAAGATACCAAGATATGAATGAACTTTTTAAGGTCTTTTGTTTTGACTGCCTTGTTATGGGTTGTGTTAGCCTGCAGAGCAACCTTCTTAAGGGATTAGCACCTGGGGAAAAGGCAAGACTCAAGCTCACCGCCAATGCTTGTTCAACCGAAATTTTCGCACCACCCTGCCCGCAATCCGCCAGATACTTGTCTTTTAAATCATTGTTATTTTCAATGCTGATTGAGAAACCCGTTTCCGCCTGGGGTGGGCGTCTCTTGATAATTTGTTCAACTACCTCGCCTCAGACTCCCAGCACAGTCGCCATCAAGAGTGAGAAACACAGCCAGTCAGCATTGAACCCCGCTGAAAGCCCATGTCGATCATCATCATCCGGTCATCTTAACGATATACGGATGTTCGGATAGTGTGGGCTGCCTGGGATGTGCTATGTGGTATGAGGTACCTGGCGTATGGGCACATGCCGTATAGCCCTCGCATCGGATCGTGTGGCATTTTGAACACGTTCCGCGGTTTCCCATTGTTTTGTATCTTTGGTGTTTGCTGCTGGGTTGAGCAATTCTCGAGAGCCAGTTTACGGCCCAAGGTTTGTGGGGCCGCAGTGAGCACAGTGCACAATGCAGTGCGTTTCCTGGCCCCGGGGCAGGGCGGCTTTAACGATCTCCAGCTGATCATTGTCACCAGGGGTCGTGCATCAACGTAACGCGGCTCATGCTGAGCCCTTGGGCCTAATGGGTTTCAAGTGAGGTGTGCTAATCTGGTAGCTAAGAGGTCTCTCCTCGAGAGTAGCATGATCTTTGGCCCACGTGGGAAATAGTGTTGGTATGCAACCCATGCTTGGGGGTGAGAGATGCTGAGTGAGTGCTCATTTTATTGTATGACCGCATTAATCATTTGACACATCTTACTCAAAACACCCGAAGTCGTATTTACTTCCACCTTCACCCCGAAATGTCACCTCGACGTGAATTAAGCTATGACGCATTCAGTTAAATCACCATCCCATCTTACTCGCGGAATCTGGGACCGTGTCTCGAACCCTACGGAACTCCACGTAGTGCTGTCTAGTACTTGGTTCCTAATCCCCCTGCCCCCATCAGCTTCTCTGCGTGAAACCCGAGTGAAATCCAACTATTCCGAGTGGTATCACGTTCCCCACGTTTTGGCACTTTGCCAGAAATTCTACGATCTGGGTTTACGCGGATGATCGCTGGCTTCTCCACCTTCCCCGATCCCAGGTGGCGAGGGAAATCGCACAGAGGCGAGACGGGTTTTCCGCCATTACTGCCATGCATTTTCATGAGGGGCGAAGAAATGCCACGGGGAATGCGAGTCGAAAAACGTGTTTTACTCCGCGGCATGTCCGGTACTTAAGCAACAATGGGAAATACCAAAAACCAAGAGAGGGGCTGCCCAGGGGGGTCATTGCCCAGCTCATATCGAAAACGGTTTTCAGTCTCTTGATCGTTCATTTTTCGGTTTTTGTTGGGTGAGTACCATGCCATATACCTATGCCTACATCCCATCGGGGCTTATGTAAATTGGCGGCTGGTGGAAAATGATTTTCGCTTGCGTAACCCTCGTCTGGAGACGATGGTTAGGGCACCGTGAACTGGTTGGGGCGTTCCACCTTCCATTTCCATTTCCATCTCCATCTCCATTTCTCCATTTCCACTTTCCGCTCCCCACTTGGCCACTCTTGGGAAATGTTTTCGCTTGGCTCGCCCCAAAAAAGCAAGAAAGAAGAAAAGCCATCGGAGACCCCTCTTTATTAGCGCCTCTTCGGCGGATTAGTTTGGTAACTTTCTTATGAAAGTCTTGGGCAATCAAGGGCTCCGGACTGCAATGCATATACAGGCTGTGCAGGCATAGACGCCGCCCAACAAAGTGTCCAGCATCCAGCAAGATGGCCAGAAACGCATTCGGCTGTGAACGAAAGCCGGGCAGGGCAGGGCAGCTGATGCCGAGAAATGTGAAGAAATCGGAGGTGGAAAACGAGAGCGAGTCGAAGCGCCGGTTGGCTAGCTGGATTAATACGGCATACTACTAGTTACATCCATCTATATACCCACATCCGTGCGGTTGAAGGGTTACGCATGGCGAGCCATCGGCTGCGGGCAAAGCTGTAATGCGAAAAGTGCCTCAAGGCTGATCAGCAATCGATCGATGGAACGTAAACGCGAATAATCTGAGTAACTTGGCATCGAAACTGGCACCTGAAAAGCATTTACAGGCGCTGCCCCGGGGTATCAGATGCCATTCAGATACAATGCGTGCTACGGCTAACCCAAATCAATACGGTTTCATCGCAGGCCGAACAACAGACTTTCTTCCACAAAATTACCCGTCAAACACATGAAAGAAAGTCGCACGAAATGGCGGAGTCTTCAACTTGTTGCTGATAAGATAATCCCATGAATGGGACGCTAAGCCAATGTTCACCACTCGCTTCTAGCCGGGGGAGTGGGATGCATGGGGGATTACACATTAAGACCTCTGATTACGCTTGTTATGCGGGCATTTTAGTAAGAGTAGTAAGATATCGTTAGCTATGAGGGGGAGCCAGTCGGAGTCCTGCAATACCTGCTTTTCATCCTTATCCCTATCATCCTTAAGATCCCTAACCGACAGCCTGTATAAACCTAACCCTAGTTGGGATCTCAAAGATACTGCTTATATGCAAGATTGTTTTCCGATCCCAAGATTCGAGTTCTCCCTGCACAGAAATTCCAATCGGTCGGCAGGCCTGCGGAAACACTTGCGCACTGCCATTTGCAACCACTTGGCAATCTGTCGGCGGTTCGTTGGTTTGGTGGTGCAGTGGTGCAGTGGCTCAGTGGTTCGGCGGTTGCCTCAGTTTCCAGAGCTCAGTGGCTCAGTTGGACAGTTGGCAAGTTGGTGAGCTGGTAAGCTGGCGGGGCGCAAATATTTTTATGACACCCGGGCTGGAGCACATGCGAAACTAGTTTGGGCCTGCCAGTGCGCAGCGGACCCCGGCTCCGAGCCCCCATCTCGAGCCCCCACCTCCCAGATACACACACGACGGATGTCGGTGATTAGCCAATCGGACAACATGTGTAAGGCGGACTGCGGCGGGGCTCGGATAAACCAGATAGAGCCCCCCGGAGAGTGGCAAACTGGATCGGTTCTCGGGAGCAGGATGCCAGCAGCTGTGCCCCGAGTGGCTGCGCCGCCACCACTGCCCCTGCCCCCCAAAAGGCATCTGGCCAAACGCGCTCAAGTCAAGGCCGAACCAACTTGCCCACCGGCGGCACTTTATGCTGCGTTGCGATTTTCCACCTCCCACACAGGCGGAAAATATCACCCAAATCAGCCAGCTATTGGTATTTGCTGGCAGCACGGAATTCACAGCCTAAGTGGTGGGTATTCAAGTGGTATGTAATCAAGTCATATATTTGCTTTTTTTTACAGTGAAGAATTCATAAGTACTCAGTTGGCTCGTAATCGATACTGCTTAATGTATAGCAGTAAGAAGGGGCGAATATGTACATAAGAACGCAACTTCAGTACAAAGGGAATGGGAAAGTACCGTGTAGAAAATATTTAAAATATATTAATGCTTCAATTGTTCTACAAACATTGCGGTGGGTCGTTTTCTCAACAAGTTGGCCTGTAAAAGCACCTCCCAGGTCGACGATTTCGCTCAGTGCAGGGCGCAATGAATAATTCATAGCACTGCACCTAAGCCGCGCAAGACAGCAAACAGTTTGCAACCATTCCGGTGCACAGACATCAATTTCAGCCGTCAGGCAACTGGTTTCTCTATTTCTGTGCCTGTTTCTGGTTTCTCGATTTGTCAAAAAGCGCAAACAGAGCCAAAAAGGTCGTGGGAGCACGACATTGGGGGAAGATCGCGATCGCCGAGGTACTTCGATTCCACCTCGCATTCTTGACACCCGTGCGTGCGTACTTTGCCCACGCAGCTCGCCAAGTAGCCGGATCGCAATTACAGCCCATTCAGATCAGATTCAGATTCAGATTCAGATTCATATATTTTCATGGAAGACTCTGGCGACCCGGAAGAAGGCACATTTGTGCCCAAGTGATAATGAAAAAGGCAATAATAGTGGTGGCGCAGAAACCTGAAACCGATTGAAGCCAAATGATTTGTTTATTGAGTGAGGTAGCGCATAAAAAACGCACACGATCACCGCTCGAAACTTTGTTTGCTTCTGCCAATTTGTGTTTGTTTTCGTTTTTGGTGGGAAGCGAAAGCGTTTTGGATCGCACGCTCAAGCAGTCCCCGTAATGAGGGACCTCGGAGCAGCGATCTCGAGAGCCAAGAATCTCGCATGCGGATAATTGCGAAGAAATTGAGTTTCGTACAGCCTTAATTCGCCATTGCCGGGACCTGATTTCGTTCGACTTTCGTTGGATGGAGGCGGTTTGAAGGGTGTTTGGATGAAGCTAGAATGGTGGTAATGGTGATAATGGCTTAGCAAGGTGAGTAGAGGCGAGGGCGTATGAGATCAATTTAAGTAACCTTAATGACAACCCCTTTCCTGTATTTTCAAACTACATTGCCAGAAGAAATCAATGTCTTAAAGATCGTTTAAAGATTTCGACCTCTTCCGCCTCCGGAATCATCAACCAGCTCCCGATAATCCCACTTCTTCCCAGAACGCTCCCAGGCCAAGGTAAAGCCAATCGATTCCCGTCGCTCCGAGCCGAGTGCAGTTCACTCGATGCTAATTCGAGCCAGTCGCGGGAACGTGGCCAAGTGTGCTGAATAATCAATTCGGAATTTCACATGATGTCAGCCATAAAATAATAAATTAGGCGCTCGCCGATGGCGTCAATAGAAGTCGGCGGGCGGAGGAATAGGTTCCACTTCAGTTAAACCGCGGAGAAAGGGTGGTGGAGAGAAATCCTCTGTCACACACGGCGTATGCGCAATCCGGCTGAAAATAATTAATTTCACATCGCGAATTAACATGTGTTTCGTCTCTGGCAGTTCGTCTCTGGGCCGACAAAAAGCTTACTGAGCGTAAAGAGCCAGCACGGAATTCATTCAGTCGCCGCCAAGTGGCAGGGAAAACGGCCAACTGGAAAGAGCCGGGCCAACTGAGCCGCCGAGCAACAGCCGCTTTTCATTTGATATTTGATTTGGCTTCGCTGCCTTTTCGTGACTTTTTCCTTAAATTTCTCATTGTGCCTGTGGTTTTTGTCATCGTCATCGCGGCGTTGCAGTGCATTTGCCCGAACTGAGACGTTGGTAAATGAAATCGAAAAGGCAAATTGGGGAACGGAGCGTGCACATGTCCACAGAGAAAGACGATATCTCACGAGTGTCCGAATTACCAGGAGATGCTGCACCATCTGAGGCTTCGAGGTGGGCTTAAATACTCAATGCATCCTTCATGAAATGCACTTCTACGGCCTACGCCTATTCCTTATTGTTTAAATATTTATTGATATTATTATGTATGATATTATGTACCTGGAGAGGTATTTCAAAGCAATTCAACCCAAATCACATAGAAACATATTTATTTCGTATGCCAATGTGTTTAATCGCTTTCTGATTAGTTGTTTTCCAAAGGGCTATTATCTGATTGAATTTCCATTTGTTCGTGGCGTGGCGAGAAGGGTTTTCTCTTTTCAACGATCGAACAACGAGCCCCGTATCGAGCTGAAGACCAGGCCAACACGCAGTTCCATCAATTGGGCTTGGGTGCCCGGGGATCCCAAGACCTCCCCCCTAGCCCCCATAGCCCCCTCCAACCCGTCCAAGCCAAACCCAAAGAGAAGCAACCACTGCGAGTTAGGGCCAAAAAGCGAAGTGGCACCGCAAACCGGCCAGCTAGCCGCATACCAATTTTGAGTCGCCGCCGTCGTCGTCGTTGTCTCGAAATCGTGAAACGAGTGAAAACTCAACTCGAAAACCAGTTTGAAGGGGGTCCCAGGGGCTGGTGGCGACGCAGGCGTGGATACGATCCAAAGCCCCAAAGCCAAAGCCAAATGGTTTGGCCTAAGACAAAACAAAAGCGATGTGGCTTTGGCATGCCGCAGTACGAGTACTGCGGGAGATAATGAACTGGACGGAGAGAAGACGCGGCAGGATCGGCGGGGAAAGCCAGTTGATAGGTGCCTGAACTCTGTTGAGCCACAAGAACTACGAAAAGGGATTATACTTCAAGAAATATTAGAGTAATGGGACCTTGTTCACTGAAAAGGGAGAAATCCCTTACAATAATGCAATAGATTGGCCTTACTGGAACGTGTAGATAATAAAGATACATATCAAAAATACTTATTTAAGATACATATTAAAGATACCCATTAAAGGTATATATTTTTGAATATATTATCTCTATATCTTTATATCCTACTTTTAGTGAGTGCTACGCCGATCGAAATCTTCCAAATCGTCGAACATAGGAAATGTTGATGTTCTGACACCATCATCATGGTTGGGTCGGCTGTCCAGGATTCCCCTCCGAGGACCGTTCATAATTGACCTTTTTTCTTAATTTTCCACTCCCGGGGGATGCACTGTGCACGAAGGCTTCCTGCCATGCAGGTAGTCGATCTCGAGTTACCTGCTGCACCTGAGCGGTTCGTTCAAAGCCTCTTCTAAGGGCGGAAATTAAAGAGGAATAAGCGGGGGGAACGACGTAGATATGGAGGGATGGTGCCCGGGACGATGGCCCAGAACGGGGGAGGTCGAGGCAAACGCACTTCTAATGGCTTTATAAATGGCCCAAGCGATCCCATACCGCAGATCTCACCGTAGTTACCGCTCCCTCGAACGACCGTTCCATCGAAACTCTCGGATTAGGCGACAACTTCGCCCGGGCCAAGTCAAGACGTGCAGATATTTTGAGCCCTCTCCGAGGCGGTGCCTTCCCTTCCCATCTGTTTTGAAGAGTATCTTTTTTGAGGTAACTCGATTTGGTATGAATGGCATGCGCACTCACACCCTGACGATCTGCGCGCTGCCCATACCACTGCCCTCTCCCATCTAATGTTCTCTCTCACTCGGCTGCACCGCAAAGTCGGAGCTAGGTGTTCTACAGTGGCACCTCGTTCGGTGCGCCAGGAATCTGGATTAAGTGATTGTCCCAAGGACAGGTTCAAAAATTAAAAAATTGCCTTAGATACTAAAGAGAAGTCTTAAAAACACAACCCTACATATTTCGTGGGGATTCCTTTAGTGATTCCGTTAGTGATTCTCCCAAGGACAGATTCTACTTTGAACAAATTGCTGAAGATGCTGAAGTAAGTTTTTCGAAAGTGGCAAGCTGCTCTTTATAGTGTCTTCTATTTTCAGGCTTTGCAAAACAAAAGTTGAAAGTACTTTAAATCAGGGTTTTACCATTTCAATATTCGATGATACCATAGAACACTTTATGGAGGCTCGACCGTATTTGTGGTGTAAAGTGTGTGTTGGTGTTAGTGCCGGCTCCCCCCTCTCCCCTCCCCCCTCCCCCTCCTCCGCCACCTCCTTTCTTCTGCTGCTGCTTCTGCCCCGGCTCTTCTTCTTTCTCGCTTCTCATTCATCGCGTTTGGCTTGGCTAAGCGCTCGCGTAGAAAGTTTGAACGCTAACGGCCGTTGCCCACCCTCCGCCCCCACTCCCCTTGCCGCGCCTCCCCAGCCCCTTTCCCCAGTGCCAGTTGTTGCTGTGTTTGCTTTCGACCTTTCTTCTTCTCCGCCTTGCCCTTATTTTCTTTTGGCCAAGCACAAAACGAGCAACTGTTACTACTGTTACCACCGTTGTTGGTGTTGCCGAAGCTGCTCTCCTCTCGTCCTCCTCCCCTGCCCTCCTCCGCCGCACAGTGGGCCACACGCACCTGTTTGCAGTGCACAAATGCCATCTCCATCATCGTGTTTATCCAGAGATAAGATTTGGGAAGGTGCCTCTTAGAAAGAATATTCGGGATCTACGAAAACTGTCGCTCACGCACTGTTATTATGGTTATTATGTAGTGTATTTATAATGCTTTATATGCGATTGTTGGGAGTATTACTTTTGATATGGGAAAATAACTTAATACCAATACAAAATCAGGTAGCACACAGTGATCTGGAAAACCCCCTGAATCTTCTTAGCTTCACGACTTCCCTTCCTCGCCCTCCCTAAGCCATTGCCTAATCCCCCGATGACTCCCATTTCGCCACATCTCTTGACCCAATGTGCGGAGTTCGTAACCGGAGTTTGAGCGGCAGAGTCTTCGGCTCTGGCAGCGGCGGCGGCGGCGGCGGCGGCTTCTGCCACGCAGTCGCAGATGCACCGTACACTTCGGTGGCGCTGCCACTGGTTATGTATTCCAAGCGGATGGGCCTTGGGTTAATTCGATTCGTAGCCCCCACCTTTCGGCGGCGGGGCCTTGGCTGCAAGACGCGAGACTCGGGTCCGAAGAGGGGCGACTGAAGACTCACCTGTATCTGGTTGCGCCAGACATCGTAGTGCAGCCAGTTATCCGTGGAGAAGGCGATCGCCAGCAGGGCGGTGGCGATGATCGCGCAGATCGTCGCTATAGATAGGGTTACGGCGGAGCAGGGCATCCTGGTGCTGCGCCTCCTTCGTTTATATCTCGAGATTTGTCCACCGAAATCCCCGAAAAACAACTACAGTTGCTATTCCTCGTCGGTTTGTGGGTTCGTCGGTTCTTCTGCGTCCGCGTCTTCTGCTTCTTCTTCCGCAGCTAGATTCTTCTGCTGCTTCTTCTCGAGCTGCTGCTACTGCGGCTGCACAAATACACGGCTGAAGAGCAGCAACCAGTTTCGAAGGCACAGTAAAAAAAAACAAGGTTCGTTAAAAAATAATAATTTTAGCAACGGGCCAGCACTAACACACTGACACGGCCTCCAGCTCACACGCACACAGCACACACACGCGACGGCGAAGAATCTGAGCTTGGAGAATTGAGAGCTACGAACTGGGAATCGGAGGAGCGGAGAATCTGAGAATCTGAGCAGCGAGCCACCAACTGAGAACTGAGACGTTGTGATCGCAACAACGTTCGCCAGCAGACTGAAACCCGTCGGCGACTGAGCCCGACTTCAGGTAATACCAAATACCCATATACCCATACCGAACCCATACCCATGTAGCCATGTAGCCATGTAGCCATACCCTGCCCGCGGTCTCAAGTCGCAGTCGCAGTCGCAGTCGGCGGCGAAGTCGTCGTTTCATTCGAGCGCTTTGCAATGCAACCGCGCGAGGGGAGGGGAGATAGGAGACGGTGCCTCTTCTACCTGCTGGATAAAGCAAAATCAAGAAATGGATTCCCGGCTCGGAAGCCGCACTCTGAATGCCCTCACGGCCGAGTGAATCCAGGGCAGTCCTGGCAGAACTAGCTGTGATCCTCTGAAAAGCGAAGGCACGACTAAATGTCCAGTTTCGGATAGTCATATGGTTTTATAAGCCATCCCAAGCAGTTTATCAGACGATCATATTTAAATGATACAGCATGATATGCGATCCATACTACTACCACTACTTCCCCGAATACTTTCGGGTTCAGGTCTGAGCTGCAGGATGGTTAAGTATCAAGCGGGTCTCCTTTCAGAATCGTAGTTTCACATTCTACCAAAGCTCGAGTACCTTTTGGTGTGGTACCCGAGCAGCCTGTTGATATTTTCGTGTTTCGTTTGGTATTTGGTATGTGGTGCTGCCTGTGCCAGTGGTTTCGGGTCGGAGGCCCAGTGGGCAGGAAGGTAGGACGCGAGGCACAGGGGCGTAGGCGGTGGGCTGGAACCCGGCCTGAAGGGGAGTGCGCCCATAGCTCTACCGTATCGCAGTCATTCCGCGCAGACCGTAACTCTGTCAAAACTGAACCACATATTTATTTATTTATTTATGTTATTGCGATCAGCCTCCTCGAACATAGAATACTCTACCGTAAAGTGTGTCATTTGCTCTCTACGCACCTAAGGTCTCAACACGATTTCAGGGGGAGCACCAAAATAAACTTGGGATCGAAAGTGAGTTCCAAAAGTAATGTGCTGGTCGATTATGGGCACACCTATCGAAACAGTTTCACTTTCAGGTGTGGCTAGCCAGCTGTGGATGCAGACAGATTTGTAAAATAATATCTTAAGTGTTTCATTTGAAAATCGACTGGTGGAGCAGCGCGCTCAGCTGAGGAGAGAGCACCTATCGCTGGTATCCAGAACTTAGATACTGGATTAGATAGAACCGCCCGTATGAGCTCCGATTAGCTCCGCCGAATGGGTGGTAAACGGCCTTTCCACCGCCCGCTGTTAATCAGGGCGCAGCCGCTGCCCGATTTCTCGCAGTGCGCAGTTGACCCAAAGATGCTGCGGCTGCGCAGGTAAAAATATCTATCCGAATGCGATACAATGTGTATATAGTATCTGTGTGCGGCACTGGCATCTCGCTGCGTCTGCTTGTTGTTGTTGATTTTCATCGGCTTTAATGCCTTTGTCTATTTTGGGTTTCTGTTTATGGCGTGGGTTTTTCTCAATTGCATTTTTGGGCGCGCTCTCGACTGCAGCAGCCCGAGTGCAGTGGCGGGCATAAAAATAGGCGCACGGTATCAAAATATGTATCTACTAGATACATAAAAACCTTTTTTAAGGCAATTCTAGAAAAGCAAGAGTGTGAAAAGTGTGATGATTTATACATTGTGGAGAATTCCTGGAAGCCAAAAAATGATTTGTTACTTCTTCAATGATATAAACTACAATTTTACTAAATTACAAGGTCACCTGGAATTTTCTGTCTTATAAAATTTAAAGATTATCCCAATAACAGATTCTAAATAAAATAAAGAACAACATATTTGAAAAAGGATTTACAAAAATACAATGGGATTTAAAAATAACCTTTTTCCTAATTTTAGGCGTAATGTTTTGTGTTGAAAGACATTTGTTAGTTTTTAGAACATAAGAAAACCAAGCAGCTAGGATCTTGACTGCAGTTGTTCGTGTCACATGTGTGAGTGTGGAAATACCAGCATTACCCAAATAGCAACAAGAATAGCCATGCACTTATACAGCAATGCTTGTAATCGGATCGGATCGGCATGCTGGCCAGTTCTGTTGGTTCTCGGTCTCAATTGCTGGCCAAAAGTTTCAGGCCCCTCCAGTGTGCGTCTGTCTCGCTCTGCGCCCCATCACCCCTCTCTGTCTGCCCGTATGGGTCGTTTTCTTTTCGCATTCCACTGACATTCCACGGCGTCGCATTTATTTTTTGCGTCCCGCCGCGACTTGTTGTCACTTTTTTCAGTTTTCAGTTTTCAGCTTTTGTTGGCTCACTTGAGGTGGTAAGCAGCGTTGTGCGTTATGCATGCCGGCTGGGCGCTTAATTCACATTTTAGCACAAATTATTAAATGTTTGACGGGCCGCAACGAAAGTGAGAGCGGCGGTGAAAAGGCCACGGGGCGAAAAGAAGTCGCAGACACTTCCGCCACTGCACACAGAATGGCTAATTTATGCGATTATCGGTAAGGCAGCCCAGCGCGGCCATTTGCGGTCGTATTTCTGTCATTTTAATAACTCTTGCATTGTGGCTGGGCGAATATCACAAGGCCCAGCGAAACGTGTTCGGTTCGCTAGCAGTGAAAGTAACGGCCGGAGTCAGCAGTCACTGGGTAGCAGGCAAGAGGCGGCAACAGGTGGTGACCGCGACGGTCAGAAGTCGAAGAAGGCAGCGGTTCCCATCCCAAAATACTCCTGACTAATCCGCAGTGGTGAAAACTGAGCGGACAGATGGGAAAAGCTAACATCACTCCATTCAATCGCACCTTACAATGTTTGGGGGAATAGTTGCCAGCCCAGAATGGCACCCATTTTGATTATTCGATCGCTTGAAGACAGCGTTTTCGGTTTTAAATACCCAATTGAACCGCTGAAGTTCGCTGAACGGATTGTTCACTTTAAATCTTAAAAATAAAATCCACCACAGGGATTCCGAAAATAAAACTAATTATAATGTTTAATTTATCTTTTATTTTGTGCTCATTTTTAAAATGTAAGTCTGCGTTATTTTTTCACTAAGGCATACTTTGCGTATACGCAATAAATCATTCAAAATCAAAAGGTTCCAGTCCTTGCTTTTTCGGAGTCATGCACAATGGTTTGGGTCAACGGTGGCTTGGAGCTTGGCTTAGTGGCTTCCTTTGTGTTTTTAAAACCTTTCCTTAGCTGTGTACCGATAGATTGTATAAATGTTAATATACAAATGAACTCTTTGTTAGTTATGCCCTTTCAAACCTTTTGTTCGGCTTAGAATTAATGAAACTATAATTTGCTTTTAAGAATAGTCATGTTTCCAGAAACAAATAAATCCCATATATAGTTTTGACACTCAAATCGATCGTATGAAAACCAAACATAAAATAAATAATAAATAAATGATGGTATTTAAGCTACTACTAAATAAGTATTTAAATACCGCAAAATACCGGCGAAAACGGACCACCGAAAAGCCCTAAATACCTATCGATAGATCAGGTGCCATCCCTAAAAACTTGTTTTTTTTAGTTTCGAAAAAAAATGCGCAGCGGCCGTGCAGCAATTGCAATGCGTGCAATCAATCCCGTTAACAATCAAGTGCTTGCAGTGCTGAGCGCGCAGGGCAGCCAATAGGAATCTGATCGGAATTGCAATTGAAATCAGGATCGGGAGTCGCGAATCTAATCGGAGGAGAGGAGAAAGGCAAGTGCGATTGGCGATTGCAGCCGAGTTGTATTTGTAATGAATGCAAACGGCCCTGTGCCTGTGTGCGAGTCTGCCTGCGCTGGTGTGTGTACGCGAGAGCCAGGAGAGCAATAATTAAATTAAGCAAAGGTGTTAAATTAAGCCAGTGTGTGTGTGTCCGTGCGTAGGTGTCGTGGCTCTCTCGCCGAGTGCGAGTGCCTGTGTGTGCGTGCCAGTTGTGTATATATGCGGAGTGACAAAATTGTAATAAGAATTCTTGTTATCGCTGCTGCACGGCCCCAACCGCCACCGCCGCCCGCCCGCCCCTTGGCGGCACCTACATAAAATGGCTTACAAAAAATACTAGCAGGCAAGCGTCGTACTACGAAAACGACGACGCACGACGTCGGTGGGCGGTTTTCGGGGGGCGGCCGCCTTTTCCGGCTACTCTCTGCCCATGTGTGTGTACTACAGCGGTGCTTTTTACGCACTTCAGCATCAGAACATAGTCAACGGTCCCTGCCCCCTGCCTCCCTGCCTCCCTTTCTCCCCCCGTATCCCCCGTAATGCCAAGCCCTATCCCAATCCCAATCCCAATCAGAACCCACGCATTTCCGTGTCCAAGTCTCCCTGGCGAACTGGCGAACTGGCGAACTGGCGAATCTCCTTTTCGGGCCAAACCGCCGAACTACTAAATCTCTACGCCCAAAAAAATCTCGTCTGCTTTTTGGCTTCAATTTCTGCGCACAAGCACGAGCGTAGGCGAAGAGGGGCGCCGGGGGTGGCGGGGCGGCCAGGACGACAGGACGAAAAACGGCGCACGCAACTGTCATTGACCTTCAATTGCATTCGTTGCAAGCTGCAGCCGCCGCACCCAAAGGTCATAGTCGCAGGTTGGGATGTGTGTCATCCAATTAATCAGAATCGAACCCTGAACGGTGGCTAATACCAGCTCTCGTCTTGCCCATCGCCTGAAAAGTATGCTTGCTTATCGCTCGCGCAGAGCGAGGCAGTTCGCAACGAAAGTTGTTGACAAGTTCAGCTTTTCCGGGGAGTCGGCGGTGTTAGAAGGATACTATGCACATATATCTGTGTATAATATATGGATACTTTAAAGTTACAACAATGTGAAAGTGGCTCAAAACGCAACTCGTTTAACATCCGATTGGATGGTGTTGACAAAAGGATTGGGATCCTAGCGTATCACAAAACTCAAACCCAAACCCTTGTGTTGAAGAACCAAAGCCGAAACTCGTAGAATCTTTTATTTGGGTGGGCCCGCATAATATGTTAACTTGTTACTCCTTGGCATTCTGCAAGCAGTCTTAATAACCCGAAGCTTCTTTCGTCCCTCGTTCAGCTGTTGCCTCTCTGAGTCTCTGGCCCCGAAAATGGAATCGTCCATTAAGCTTAAGGACAGCAACTCCAACTGCAGCTCCAACTCGAATGGCAATGTGGGCGGTGGCGTGGCCGGAGGCTTGGCAGGAGGGGGCGGCGCAGGCGGAGGGGGCGTGTGCGTGTCCAGCATCTGCAGCAGCGACAGCTTCAGCATCATGCCACCGCCGCACCACGAGCTGGTCAGCGCCAACAGCATCGAGCTGAATGCGGCCGCCTCCTTGAGCGACGACAGCGGCGTGCCCCTGACCACCAACAGCTCCATCTCCAGCGGCGACTCCTACCGCCTGGGCATGTGCAAATTCGAGATTGAGGTGAGTGAGCCCGAGCTCGCACCCGAGCACGAACCCACCCGTGAGACCCCCTAATCCCTTGCTGTCTCCTCTTGCAGATGGTGGAGAGCGACGGCGAGGTGTCGCAGTTCGATAGCCTGGACAACTGCTCGGAGGGCGGTATGAGTGCCGAGAACTTCAATACGCTGAAAAAGGGACCCCTGGCGCCGATTGATCCGCCGCCAGAGTTCCAGGACTCGCCACAGACCACTCTGGTGCGGTCCATCTCCAAGAATATTGTGAACAGCCTGCGTCGCTGGACATCCTCGCAGTCGTCGTTCGAGCACCTGAAGGACGACGCCGCCGCCACCATGGTGAGCGGTCTGGCAACGGCCGTCCTGCCCGAGGAGCCGCATCCGCCCGGCCAGGACCAGTTGGTCCTGCTGCTGGCCAAGGCCGAGTGCAAGCTGGACGCCCTGGACGGCCAGGCCCTGGGCCAGATGAGTCTCAAGGAGTCGTATGCGATCAACAAGCACCTGTACTCGAGCGACTCCATACTGAACAGCCATACGGACAACATATACGACGAGCCCAACAACATTGTGAGCAGCTCGCTGGGCAACAGCGTCGATCTGCTGGAGGACGAGCGGTCGGAGGCCAGCAGCTGCTCGCCGCTGCCATCCCCGCCGCCGCCCGTGTCCATAGTTAAGATCAAGCAGACGCTGTGCCCGTATTACCAGGACCACACGCGCTATTTCAAGGCCATACCCACGGAGCAGGACAACATAGCCAGTGCCAAGGCGGCGGCCGCCCAGCAGAGGTTCAACAGTGCCGGCCTGTCGGAGATCCACGACTACGACCTGTACTACGGGGCCAGGAGGCAGCCAGTGGACAACAGCAGTCTGCAGCGACGCCAGGCCTCGCTGTACAGCCCGCTGGGCCACACCAGCCACTGTCACTACCACCACAGCCATGGCCACGGCCATGGAAGCCATCATCACCACCACCACCACCAGCCGGGCTACGGCTACAGCCATGGCCAGCGGCCCAACTCAAGGAACTCGCTGAACAGCCGCCTCAGCAGCTCGCACAACTCCCTGAATGTCTCGTCGGCCAACAAGCCGGACGACTCCATATTCATCACCCAGGCTATGTCGCACGATGCGCTGTTCACTCGCGAGATCTCCGACTTCTACAACGTGCCCATCGACTCGGACATCTACGCCTTCCCCGTGGACATGATCGAGCAGCAGCAGCAGCTGCAGTTGGTCGAGGAGCAGCAGCAGCAGAAGCCCACGGCTCCCACTTACCACAAGGCGAGCAGGAGGAACAAGAGGAACAAGCGCAAGCAGCGCTACGGAGGATCGGGAACGGGCGCCGGAACGGAGACTAGCGACGGGGATGGTGAGAAGAGCAAGCACGGCAAATACCGCACGCCCGTGGGCGTCGGAATGGGTCAGGTCAGCGAATCGGAGCCGCTGCACATGACACTGGACGAGGTGAAGCAGTTCTATCACACCCTCTACTCGGATGCCGGCAAGCCTGCGCCCAAGCCGATGGTCAAGTCGAGCAACGAGACCATTTGGAGTGTGTCGACCAATACCACCACCACCACGGCGAGAACGCGGAGCAGTGTGGGCACCACCCGGGCTGGAGGTGGTCCCCCAGGAGCGGCCAATGGGGCTGGTGGAGCCAGCAGTGACGGAGGCGTGGGTGGTGGTGGAGGCGGTGGTGCCGGTGGCAAGTATCTGAGCAAGCAGAACAAACACAACCTGGACAACGATAAGCTCAACAACAACAACAACATCAACCATCAGCCAACGCAACAGCAGCTGGAGAAGCCGCCGACGGAGCACCACAACCACAACCAGCTGCAGCCGCCGAACAACAAGCACGTCCTGCACTCGGAGAAGAAGTCACAGTTCACGCTGAACCTGAAGCAGCGTTTCTGCAGTATCTTCCGTTTCCGGCGGAGCAACCACAGTCGTTGCCGCGGCTCCGGTGGCGCCCAAAACGGCAGCCTTGCCAACGCGAATGCGGGGGCAACGGCGCCCCTGATCCCGCCAGCTGCCGTGATAACCAGCGCTCCGGGGGCAGCGGGCCAAACGCAGCTGGCCACCGAAGTGAACGGCGGCGGCGGAGGAGGAGCGTCCACCACGGCGGAAGCGGAGGAACCCAGTGCCGATCTGCGCAAGAAGTTCCAGTCGCGTGCCCTGCCACCACTACCAAAGAAGGGTGAGTGTAGTGCCCCCTCTCTAAAAGCGGTCTTTACCTTTCGTTGTCCCCCTAGCTGCGGCCTATGCCATTGAAGCCGTTAAATCGGAAGCGGAGGAGCTGAAGACGAACGTGGTCCAGGAGCCGCGGGCACTGCAGTTCACCTCCAGCATTGAGAAAGTCAAAGACGTAGGTTTTGAGGCCTTCCCCCCACCGTATTCAGCTAACCGAATCCCGCTCTTGTCCCCTAGTATGGCTGGTACTGGGGTCCCCTGTCCAGCGAGGCGGCCGAGAAGGTGCTCTCCAGCGAACCGGACGGCTCCTTCATAGTGCGCGACAGCTCCGACGACCACTACATATTCTCGCTCAGCTTCAAGCTGAACAACTGCGTGCGCCATGTGCGCATAGAGCAGGATCAGGGTGAGTGACGGGAGATTTGTCTGGGACCAAGGTGAATTTGACTAATATCTGGTTTCCTGAATTTCCAGGAACCTTCTCCTTTGGCTCATATGCCAAATTCAAGTCACAAACCATCACCGAGTTCATTGAGAAGGCCGTCGAGCATTCGCGCAGCGGCAGGTAAGCGCATCCCAGTAGTAACAGCAGTATTTATCATCTATTAACCCCTTTTGCTCTCCCCAGATATCTTTTCTTTCTGCACCGTCGCCCGGAGCACGGACCAATGCGTGTGCAATTAACCAACCCAGTATCTAGGTTTAAGCATGTACAAAGCTTGCAGCACATGTGCAGGTGGGCTAGCCGGCTATTTTGCGGCTCTAAACTCATTTTAACGAAACTTTGCCTGCTCTGCTTTCAGATTTGTTATACTAAAGGCGGTTATACGAAAGGATCTAATACAGACATTGCCATTACCGAGAAGACTTCTAGACTATCTTAACTATAAGCACTGCTACTCCGAGCAGGTGGAGAGCGACAGTTCGCACTCGCAGGTGAGTTGGTTGGCCATCCGTCAGATACGACTTCTAAGAGTTATTCTAAGCAGGGAGGTTCTGAAGAACTCTCGTAATGAGCTGCCTATTATTAACCTAGATACCCAACATTGTAATTCCTGCCTACACACACATGTATTCTTACCTTTCTAATGTAGCTTGTATCTTTGCATCCCACAGATATCTGGCGATGGAACGATGTAAGAGGGAAAAGATGGACAGAGGCGATTCGCTTGTAACAACAAAACGTAAACGAAAGCAACAGAAATTATTACCTTAAATAAGTAGTAGAATTAAACGAAACCTTAAACGACAGTAACAAAACAAAGCAAGCAAACAGACAACCGTTGAACGTTCTGTATAACAAGAACAGCAAAAAGCTAAAAGAAACACACAAAACATCAAACATAAAACAAAAGTTACGTGAGTAAGCAAAGCGAGAAAATTGTTAGTTTTGCTAAAAAAACGAAAAACGAAAAGGGAAAACCTAGAAAAACCAAGGAAACAAAATTCAAAACTCTGTTTATTGATCATTTTTTTGTACTCGGTGCTATACTATAAATATTAATGAGAGGAACGCAGGAGAAGCAGAAACAGAAACAGAATACGACGATTATATAAATTAATTATGCGTAGTCAAGTAACGAATAACAGATTGTACATAAGCATGTTTGCGAGCCAGTAACCCGAGTCCCACCCACAGCCACAACCCTCCCCTTTGGGCACGAATCGGACAGAGAAGGAAAACGAGACAAGGTCGTTGCTGTTTTGTGTAATCGATTAATTACTTTTATGCTTGCCTTTTAGCTGTGATTTAAACAGGTCGTCGAGTGTTAATTGGAAGACGATTTGCAGTTTGATATTTGATATTTAATAGATTTGATGTAGCCTAGCCCCTATGTAGTTGAGGTTCTGTTATGCACACTCGATCTGAAGCCATTTCGAAGCTGCTCAACCACCAGCAGGCCCAGAGGCCCGTGCCCAGTGGTCCTAAGCGCAAGGGATCGAACTTGAAACAACCGATGTTGTATTAGTTTAGTCCAAAATCCAAGTCCTGCACTCAAACGACGGCAGCAAGGATGCCAAGCGATGACAAACACACAGATGAATCCGTACTTGTATTTAGATTTATTTCAATTGTTGACTAATTTTTGTTTCGGCTTTGTTATTTATGTTTTAAGCTCAACTCTTTTGTACACTATTGCGTATGGTTTGTTTTAGTTTGTATTTATTTTTGTGTCCTGTATCTATACATGTAAGAGAGCCTCCAACCACCCAATCCCTGAAGATCCCACCCAACCCCTCCAAGCCAAGCCAAAATCGAGTCCGTCTTGGACTCTGCTCCTCTTTGAACATTAAACAAACAATATTTGTCTATGGAAATTAAAATAAACGATTGACGATAGAGATACAAAGCAATGCAGATGAAAGATGCAAGATGATTAGAGAGCGGGGGAGAGGAGGTCGACGGTCACAGCAAATGAGCAAAACAACAAAGGCAATATAAAGAACATTTTTAATAATAAAAATTAAACAAAACACGGCGAGCGTTTTATTTCTGGTACACGTGGGGGTGCTCCAAATAAATGTGTGTTTGCCAAGGAAGTTTTTAAGGCTTAGCTGTGTATAATGTTGCCTATTTTTTAACCATCCCAAAGTGGGAAGTATATGGTAGAGAATTTAATATTAAAAACCTCGATAATTTAGGAGCTTACCACCTTTTAGCTCTCCCATATACTGTTTTTATTTATGTTTTGTGATTTCTATTAAAAAGACCAAGTATTATGGGTAAAGTTGACCAATCGGATAGTTCAAAATTCAAAATAGATAATTGTATTTCAATGCTACTTTGGTTACTAAAACTACGATAAATTTGTACCTTGATGTTGTGAGAATAACTATTTCACTATTCAAGTTGGCAACTCGATGGCCTGTTGCATTTAATTTACATTTAAAGTTGACCCAAAAGTTGTTTTGTGTGTAGTTGTGTATTTTTTAATATCATGCTCTAGCCTTGAGGACTTGTAGTATTTCATAAGTAATTGAAAACAAATCTGAGCTGTAGGAACCGTCATTTATTTATTTAGAGCATCGGTATCTCTTGGGCGAAAAAAATTGCGTGACATCAAAGGATATTATCACACGGAGTCTTCAAACTAGACTCGTCAGCTGTTGGTCCAATCAGTTTTGGAAATTCGCATTGTCATGGGCAATGTGTAATTCTGTTTTCGTTGACTCAGAATTAGTTATTGTTTTCATAATTTTCGAACACAAAAAAGAGGCTTTGATGTGTCAACTGAGGCCCTTATCTTAAGCGCCACTTCCCTATATAACCCCCATAAGCTCCGCTTTTAGTTAAGTTTAGTTCAGAGTGCTCCGTTCGACAGTGCTTCAGCATAATGCATTTCGCCTGGTTGCCGATGTGCCTAACCCTGTGGCTCCTGCAGTCGCAAATCTCGGCTGGCGCCAAGCCAGTAAACCCACAGTGCCATAGTGAATGTGTGGAGCTTCTGACGCCCCTGACGGACCATCTGAGGCAGCTTCAGCAGTTATCCGATGCGAACGCCAAGCTGAAGGACTCGGCAAACACCAGGGAGTTGTTCATCAAGGACTTGGACAGCCAGTTAACAGTGGCCGAACGGGAAATGGTCTCCAAGGAAGAAGTTCTGTCCGCACAAGCCGGTCAACTCAAGTATCAAGCTGAGGCTCTTCAGCACAAGGCGGATGCCATCAATAAGTTAACCAAAGAACTGACCGAAGTGAAGGCCAAGTTTGACCTCGCAGGCCGCCAGCTTTTGATCAACGATGCCAAGACCAAAGAGCTGGCCAAGCAGTTGAGCATTCAAGGCGAGCAAATCGGGGATCAAAGGGAGTTGGTGGCCAAAGTGGACGCGTTGACGGAGAAGGAGAAGAAATTGGAGAGCCGGTTGGCCAGTGCTCTATCCAAAATCGAAGTCCAGGAGGATGTCCTCGAGCAGAAGGATGGCCTCATCAAGAGGCAAAATGAAGGCATAGCCACCAGCGAACAGAAAATCAATGGGCTAAGCCTTAGGATCCAGTCAGTTTCGGAGGAACTGAGTCAGGTTACCGACGACCTGCTGAAGGCGAACGGAACGGACAGGTGTCCCAGTGGCGGTCGAGGCGGCATCTACAAGGTTAGGCCCCGTGGACTCAAGCACTTTGCGGTCCCCTGCAACGCCAGCGGTTGGATGACGATCCAAAAGCGCTTCAACGGCTCCGTGGACTTCGCCCGGTCCTGGCAGGAGTACAAGAATGGCTTTGGAAACATCAACGGCGAGTTCTTCCTGGGGCTGGAGAAGATCCACCAGATGACAGCTGCTGTGCCGCACGAGCTGTACATCAAGGTCGGCATGTTCTTCGGCGCCTCCAGCTACGTTCACTACGACAACTTCAAAATCGGCAGCGAGGCCGAGTCGTATGCTCTTAAGTCGCTGGGAGCCTCCAAGGGACCCGCCGGAGACTCACTGTCCTACAATTTGAACGACGCGTTCAGCACCTACGACCGCGACAACGACAAGGCCAGGGGCAACTGCGCTGTGGACCACGCTGGTGGTTGGTGGTACAAGGCTTGCTGCATCAGGTATGGCTTCTCAAAACACAGACCAATCAAACTAGCTAATTACGCTCCTGAACTTGCAGCACGCTTAATGGAAAGTACTACGGCGATGGCATCAGGAAGGACGGTCCCCAGGGAATTCAGTGGGGTACTTGGCAGAACTACAACTACGCCGTGTCGCTCACTGCTTCGGAGATGATGATAAGGCCCAAGGCCTAAACTATTTTATTATCATTTTTTTTTAGTATATAGCTGATTATAATATGAAATATGAATACTTTTTATATTTACCCGCATTTCCTCTATACAAACACATATTAAATACCAATAAAATTGAAGTCCACTTTTATGGTACAGTTGAAGAGCTGCAAAGAAAAAGAGTTTTGTCCGGCTTTTAGCTGTTTATTTTTTACTTTTAAGATTTTTTGCGAAAAATCCTGATGCCCCCCTTACAAAAAATGCGAAATCTGGCCAAAAAATAAATGTTCCTCGAAGTGATGGGGATCGTTAGCTTATTAAACAAGCTGCTTAAAACAGTCGGTCTTTTAGCTGTACGCCTTGATTTGGCCGAAATACGATTGAAAACCACATGTTCAATTGTCTAGCTTGTTGGCTGACCAAAACAGTGCGTCTTGTAGGTTTTTGACCATTTTTGGCCAAGTTACACAAAAAAAGGTGAAAGAAAAAAATCGGATTTTCGCCAAAAAACTGTTATCCTTTTTTTCCGCCCAAAAATAATCAGTATTTTGGGCGAAACAAGAAAAGTATTTGTCCAAAAACGGAATGCCATACCTTGTCGAACTCGTAATAAAATTTCCAATCAATTGGCATTCACAGTTAAAAAGTTTTATTTTGACCCATTTTCGCAAAAAAAGACGATGCTACCCCTTGCAAAAAAATCGAAAATTTGAAAAAATGTTAAGTTCTTAGAACCAGCCAAAAAACTAATGCGTTCAATTGTCTAGCTTGTTAGCTGACCAAAACAGTGCGTCTTGCAGATTTTGAACCATTTTTGACCAAGTTACACAAAAAAAGGTGAAAGAAAAAAATCGGATTTTCGCCAAAAAACTATGATCCTTTTTTTCCGCCCAAAAATAATCAGTATTTTGGGCAAAACAAGAAAAGTATTTGTCCAAAAACGGAATGCCATACCTTGTCGAACTCGTAATAAAATTTCCAATCAATTGGCATTCACAGTTAAAAAATTTTTATTTTGACCCATTTTCGCAAAAAAAGACGATGAAAGAGATTTGTCGAAATGCTAGATGCTTGAGTCTCAGACACCAGGCGAACAGAAAACATAGCAGGTGGCAGCTGGTAGCTGTGGGCTAACTTAAACAGCTGATATTTTCAAGATGGCTGCCTCTCTCATATTTCCCCTCCCCCCAAGGACCAATAGCAAGCGATCTCCACGGGAAAGAACCGTTGGTTGAGGACAAGGCGCAGACTAGAGATGCCCAACCATGATGGTATCACGAGCTTGTCACGATCTTGTCATGATAATCACGAAATAAAAATAAAATCTCAAGTATTTACTTAAGCCGTGACAAAGGGAAGCAATCACGGGAGCATCTCCATGGGGGCTTAAATTAAATCGATCAGCTGATCGTTTCGACACCTGCTAAACGTTTATGCTCGCCTGGTGTCTGAATTTAGAAACTAGGAAGTTTACCTCAACAAATCGAAGGCCTTCGTAACATTTTCGCAGTAAAATTGCTTGAGTTATTTCTCTCAGACACCAGGCGAACAGAAAACATAGCAAGTGGCAGCTGGTAGCTGTGGGCTAACTTAAACAGCTGATATTTTCAAGATGGCGGCCTCTCTCATATTTCCCCTCCCCCAAGGACCAATAGCAAGCGATCTCCACGGGAAAGAACCGTTGGTTGAGGACAAGGCGCAGACTAGAGATGCCCAACCATGATGGTATCACGAGCTTGTCACGATCTTGTCATGATAATCACGAAATAAAAATAAAATCTCAAGTATTTACTTAAGCCGTGACAAAGGGAAGCAATCACGGGAGCATCTCCATGGGAGCTTAAATTAAATCGATCAGCTGATCGTTTCAACGCCTGCTAAGCGTTTATGTTCGCCTGGTGTCTGAATTTATAAAGTAAGAAGTTTGCCTTAACAAATCGAAGGCCTTCGTAACATTTTCGCAGTCAAATTGCTTGAGTTATTTCTCTCAGACACCAGGCGAACAGAAAACATAGCAGGTGGCAGCTGGTAGCTGTGGGCTAACTTAAACAGCTGATATTTTCAAGATGGCGGCCTCTCTCATATTTCCCCTCCCCCAAGGACCAATAGCAAGCGATCTCCATGGGAAAGAACCGTTGGTTGAGGACAAGGCGCAGACTAGAGATGCCCAACCATGATGGTATCACGAGCTTGTCACGATCTTGTCATGATAATCACGAAATAAAAATAAAATCTCAAGTATTTACTTAAGCCGTGACAAAGGGAAGCAATCACGGGAGCATCTCCATGGGAGCTTAAATTAAATCGATCAGCTGATCGTTTCAACGCCTGCTAAGCGTTTATGTTCGCCTGGTGTCTGAATTTATAAAGTAAGAAGTTTGCCTTAACAAATCGAAGGCCTTCGTAACATTTTCACAGTCAAATTGCTTGAGTTATTTCTCTCAGACACCAGGCGAACAGAAAACATAGCAAGTGGCAGCTGGTAGCTGTGGGCTAACTTAAACAGCTGATATTTTCAAGATGGCGGCCTCTCTCATATTTCCCCTCCCCCAAGGACCAATAGCAAGCGATCTCCACGGGAAAGAACCGTTGGTTGAGGACAAGGCGCGGACTAGAGATGCCCAACCATGATGGTTTCACGAGCTTGTCACGATCTTGTCATGATAATCACGAAATAAAAATAAAATCTCAAGTATTTACTTAAGCCGTGACAAAGGGAAGCAATCACGGGAGCATCTCCATGGGAGCTTAAATTAAATCGATCAGCTGATCGTTTCAACGCCTGCTAAGCGTTTATGTTCGCCTGGTGTCTGAATTTATAAAGTAAGAAGTTTGCCTTAACAAATCGAAGGCCTTCGTAACATTTTCACAGTCAAATTGCTTGAGTTATTTCTCTCAGACACCAGGCGAACAGTGCGTCTTGTAGGTTTTTGACCATTTTTGACCAAGTTACACAAAAAAAGGTGAAAGAATAAAATCGGATTTTCGTCAAAAAACTATAATCCTTTTTTTCCGCCCAAAAATAATCAGTATTTTGGGCGAAACAAGAAAAGTATTTGTCCAAAAACGGAATGCCATACCTTGCTGAACTCGTAATAAAATTTCCAATCAATTGGCATTCACAGTTAAAAAATTTTTATTTTGACCCATTTTCGCAAAAAAAGACGATGCTACCCCTTGCAAAAAAATCGAAAATTTGAAAAAATTTAAAGTTCTTAGAACCGGCCAGAAAACTACTGCGTTCAATTGTCTAGCTTGTTAGCTGACCAAAACAGTGCGTTTTGTAGGTTTTTGACCATTTTTGACCAAGTTACACAAAAAAAGGTGAAAGAATAAAATCGGATTTTCGTCAAAAAACTATAATCCTTTTTTTCCGCCCAAAAATAATCAGTATTTTGGGCGAAACAAGAAAAGTATTTGTCCAAAAACGGAATGCCATACCTTGCTGAACTCGTAATAAAATTTCCAATCAATTGGCATTCACAGTTAAAAAATTTTTATTTTGACCCATTTTGGCAAAAAAAGACGATGCTACCCCTTGCAAAAAAATCGAAAATTTGAAAAAATTTAAAGTTCTTAGAACCAGCCAAAAAACTACTGCGTTCAATTGTCTAGCTTGTTAGCTGACCAAAACAGTGCGTTTTGTAGGTTTTTGACCATTTTTGACCAAGTTACACAAAAAAAGGTGAAAGAAAAAAATCGGATTTCCGCCAAAAAACTATTATCCTTTTTTTTCGCCCAAAAATAATCAGTATTTTGGGCGAAAAAAGAAAAGTATTTGTCCAAAAACGGAATGCCATACCTTGCTGAACTCGTAATAAAATTTCCAATCAATTGGCATTCACAGTTAAAAAATTTTTATTTTGACCCATTTTCGCAAAAAAAGACGATGCTACCCCTTGCAAAAAAATCGAAAATTTGAAAAAATTTAAAGTTCTTAGAACCGGCCAGAAAACTACTGCGTTCAATTGTCTAGCTTGTTAGCTGACCAAAACAGTGCGTCTTGTAGGTTTTTGACCATGTTTGACCAAGTTACACCAAAAAAGGTGAAAGAAAAAAATCGGATTTTCGCCAAAAAACTATAATCCTTTTTTTCCGCCCAAAAATAATCAGTATTTTGGGCGAAAAAAGAAAAGTATTTGTCCAAAAACGGAATGCCATACCTTGCTGAACTCGTAATAAAATTTCCAATCAATTGGCATTCACAGTTAAAAAATTTTTATTTTGACCCATTTTCGCAAAATAAGACGATGCTACCCCTTGCAAAAAAATCGAAAATTTGAAAAAATTTAAAGTTCTTAGAACCGGCCAGAAAACTACTGCGTTCAATTGTCTAGCTTGTTAGCTGAACAAAACAGTGCGTCTTGTAGGTTTTTGACCATTTTTGACCAAGTTACACAAAAAAAGGTGAAAGAAAAAAATCGGATTTTCGCCAAAAAACTATTATCCTTTTTTTCCGCCCAAAAATAATCAGTATTTTGGGCGAAAAAAGAAAAGTATTTGTCCAAAAACGGAATGCCATACCTTGCTGAACTCGTAATAAAATTTCCAATCAATTGGCATTCACAGTTAAAAAATTTTTATTTTGACCCATTTTCGCAAAAAAAGACGATGCTACCCCTTGCAAAAAAATCGAAAATTTGAAAAAATTTAAAGTTCTTAGAACCGGCCAGAAAACTACTGCGTTCAATTGTCTAGCTTGTTAGCTGACCAAAACAGTGCGTCTTGTAGGTTTTTGACCATTTTTGACCAAGTTACACAAAAAAAGGTGAAAGGAAAAAATCGGATTTTCGCCAAAAACTATTATCCTTTTTTTCCGCCCAAAAATAATCAGTATTTTGGGCGAAACAAGAAAAGTATTTGTCCAAAAACGGAATGCCATACCTTGCTGAACTCGTAATAAAATTTCCAATCAATTGGCATTCACAGTTAAAAAATTTTTATTTTGACCCATTTTCGCAAAAAAAGACGATGCTACCCCTTGCAAAAAAATCGAAAATTTGAAAAAATGTTAAGTTCTTAGAACCAGCCAAAAAACTAATGCGTTCAATTGTCTAGCTTGTTAGCTGACCAAAACAGTGCGTCTTGTAGGTTTTGGACCATTTTTGACCAAGTTACACAAAAAAAGGTGAAAGAAAAAAATCGGATTTTCGCCAAAAAACTATTATCCTTTTTTTCGCCCAAAAATAATCAGTATTTTGGGCGAAAAAAGAAAAGTATTTGTCCAAAAACGGAATGCCATACCTTGCTGAACTCGTAATAAAATTTCCAATCAATTGGAATTCACAGTTAAAAAATTTTTATTTTGACCCATTTTCGCAAAAAAAGACGATGCTACCCCTTGCAAAAAAATCGAAAATTTGAAAAAATTTAAAGTTCTTAGAACCGGCCAGAAAACTACTGCGTTCAATTGTCTAGCTTGTTAGCTGACCAAAACAGTGCGTCTTGTAGGTTTTTGACCATTTTTGACCAAGTTACACAAAAAAAGGTGAAAGAAAAAAATCGGATTTTCGCCAAAAAACTATAATCCTTTTTTTCCGCCCAAAAATAATCAGTATTTTGGGCGAAAAAAGAAAAGTATTTGTCCAAAATCGGAATGCCATACCTTGCTGAACTCGTAATAAAATTTCCAATCAATTGGCATTCACAGTTAAAAAATTTTTATTTTGACCCATTTTCGCAAAAAAAGACGATGCTACCCCTTACAAAAAAATCGAAAAATTCAAAAAATTTAAAGTTCTTACAACCAGCCAGAAAATGACTGCGTTCAATTGTCTAGCTTGTTAGCTGAACAAAACAGTGCGTCTTGTAGGTTTTGGACCATTTTTGACCAAGTTACACAAAAAAAGGTGAAAGAAAAAAATCGGATTTTCGCCAAAAAACTATAATCCTTTTTTTCCGCCCAAAAATAATCAGTATTTTGGGCGAAAAAAGAAAAGTATTTGTCCAAAAACGGAATGCATTCACAGTTAAAAAATTTTTATTTTGACCCATTTTCGCAAAAAATTGATTTAGCCGAAATACGATTGAAAAACCACAAGGAAATATCGTATTTTTGAAAAATCCGAATCTCGTATTTCTGACAATAATCGGAGTCCCATTTTTCGCCATAAATATTTTGGCTGTCATAATGCTTATAAGGGTCGGATCGAGTGCCATACTTCGTTGAGCTCGTAGCTTAATTTCCTATTAATTGGCATTAAAACCTGAAAATTTTTAACTTTTAAGATTTTTTGCGAAAAATCTTGATGCCCCCCTTACAAAAAACTTTAACTTTTAACTTTTAAGATTTTTTGCAAAAATCCTGATCCTTACAAAAAATGCAAAATCTGGTCAAAAAAAATGTTCCTTATTTAGCAAATTAAGCAAGCTGCTCGAAACAATAGGTCTTGGTACGCTGTACGCCTTGATTAAGCTAATTACGATTGAAAAACCACAAGTAAATCTCTGAATACCTTTTTCACTATAATTTAAGTTTCTTTGTAAAATAAGCTTCATTGGGAAGGTATCCTGACATATATATTTCCAGCTATGCAACGTAAGTTAGCAGATACACCCACTTCAACAGCAAATACACCTACCAAGCATGGGATGTAAAAATAAGAATCCTGGACAGCGAAAGCATTCTCAAAGATAGATGGAGCCAGCATATCTAAAATACATGTAATTGTTTTATAAACTTAAGAAATACATCTCTATAAATTTAATAAATATCAGTGTTCAGTGTTTTGTCAAGTTTGCGATGGAAACTTCATCTACCAACATTTATTATCAGTGTAACTTTAGAAAGCAAGCAATAGGAATCCGTTCTGTTGATAAATAAAGAAGTAGAAACACAAGTGCTGAACTGATCTTTGTCCACACAACTTTAAAATTTGGCAATCCTTTATTTACAACTAGTAATGAACGTAATTTAAAAGCGGTACAGTGATTTTCCCAACTCTTCCCATTGCTTCCCAAGCCTGACATGCTGTTTATCAATAGGATATGTGCGGTTTTACCTGCAACTTTCCCAATAAACTTGCGCCTGTCCACTTAAACTAGGTAAATCCGTCGGTCGATCCGTGGATCGGTTAGAAACGTATTACGCAATAATAAAAACTGTCACCGAGTGGCGCCACCAGGCATCGAACGCGGGATTTTCAACCCATTCTCAGGTAACGCCATGAATGGCGGGAAATTCCAGGGGATTTCCCGCAGAGCCGGCCATTCATGAAAACTCGTCGGCTGTGTGTTGCGCACACGTGTTGTCAATTACCTGAATCCAGGCCAGCTCTACGATATCCGATCCGACTCGGACTCGGGTGACATTTGCTGACCAGGTAGGGCGCCGGGGATTTCCAGACGTTTTGTGAATGAAGTCGCGGCGGTATATAAGGCAATACTACCAGGCCGGGACAATCAGAAGCCCGAGGAAACTCAAGCCATCCGCACACAACTGTTTTGCATTTTTGGGAATACAAGAAGAGGAGAACCACACTGTCCAGAGACATGGCAGAAGTACCGAGGATCGCCCTCCTGTCCCTGACCATCATCCTGCTCTCTGGTTATGCGCTGGGCGCATCCGTATCCGGATCCGCCGGAAGTGGGAGTGCTCAAGGACTGGGCCAGCAGATCGGCGAGTGCCGGGAGCGCTGCTACCGCCAGTCCATGCCGGCGATCACGCCGCCCCTCCTCTGCCGGTCCCGGCCGGAGTGCTACATGTGCCACGACTACTGCCGCGTCCTTGTCGTCGTGCAGCGGAGTCTGGCCAGCTCCATGTGCGCAGACCGGGAGTTCTGCACCCGGGGCTGTCGGGTGGCCTGCTCGTACCACCGCCTGCGGATATTCCTCGCAGTCCAACAGGACGCCAGTGCCAATGCGGTGCTCAGGAAGTGAAGAGGAGTGTCCCTGTGCTCCCATACCTGTAAATAGTTATCTGTAGGAATAAGTTAGCACCTATCATAAGTGTACAGGTCGCATTAGGCTTGGCAGGAAAATAAAATACATTCATAAACCAAAGCAGGACTTTCTTTTTGCAACTTTTAAAGGGGGGGATGGATCGGAGACTATGGAAGGGAAGATGACCACCAGATACAGATTGTCATTACTTATAATGTGGTTTCTATAAAAATATCTGCAATCTCTTTACTGTATCTTTACTGTCTTTTATTTAAAGTTTAATTTAAAGTTCAGATCTTTAATATGTATTATTCTCTCGACTCGGGACTCTTTATAAATGTGACCCAAAAGCGGGGTCTTAGGGGATCGAAGATGCTCGGGAAATCAAGGGCTACGTGTAAGCCCCGCCAATTAGTGGCTGGCCCAATGATTATTAGTCCATAAAAAAGAAAGTCAACTGCTGATCGGACTGTTTTTGGGCCCGGCCTCCCGCTCTTCTCTTCCCACGAACGCGATTGGCAATGGGAATTGGCCAGGCTGTTGCAGCCAGCTGTTGCCGTTGCCTTGGCAGCTCCAGTCGAAGGCGACGTCGAAGTCCCAGTCCTCGTACCTGTGCCTATACCCATTCAGTATGGCCTGGCTTTATTAATCACCGGCGGCAGGAGCCGGAGCAGGAGCCGGAGGAGGAGCATGAGGCTCCGAGTTGAGGCCGCACGAAATAATTCAAGCTTGCATATGGAGGAGAGTGCAAAAATTAAATTAAAAATGCGGCGCACATAGAAAAGGGGCACAACAGGTGGCCGCCCGATCGGCCACGACCGGATATTGACTGGGATCGATCGTGTATCGAGCATGGCATATGGGCCATATGTCGTGCGATCCGAGTGCCTCGATAAGGAGGCCCAAAGCCCTCCTAACGGTCCGCTGTCCACAATCATGGCCCTCACCATCATCAGCGGCAGCTTCGGTGTTGCGGGACCCCTCTCCCCCGGATTGTTTGCCTCAACACCTAATTACATAATTACACAAAGGCCTGGAAATGCAGCCTCCAATGGGTTAACATTAACACCTAACACCCGCCCGTTAACCCCCGCTGCACTGCTGTCACATAAAACCGCGGCGAGCGCATAAAAAGCGGCAGCGATGATCGTAAAAACATCGATTTGGAGTCTATAAAAATCATATCATACAAATTTTTATATGCCATGCTCGTTTTAAAGTGTCACGTCGAGGCGGCTGTGGAAAAGGGGGGTATCCCGCGGGGAGGCCAACGAACTGAGCGAAGCCCCAACAAATTCAGAGAAGACAATAATATCTAAGGAGGTGGCCCAAGAGTTGGCGACAAGACCGACTCAGGTTGCCCTGATACCACGAAATTAATAAACTAAAGGTTTCCAGCAAAGGATTGAAGTAACTGATGATACTAAAATCGTATTTGAGAGGAAAAATAAAGGCAGTTCTTATACGCACATCTATAAAGAAATATATTTTTATGTTGTTGTAGTATTATATCATCGTAAAGTGCTTGCAAAGTAGTATATGACATAAGATATCCACGGCCGCCTTATGATAAGCGCAATACCCCCGAAAACAGAGTGTGAAGAAGATTTCGAAATGGAAAACTAAGCTGCGTTTTGAAGGCAAATTAAAAGCCACGACAAATGGTGCAAGAGGAACGACAAATAAATTTCCCATTGACCAACAGGTGCTTGGGAAGGGGCCTGCTATGGGGCATGGACATGGGCCTGGGTGCGGGGACTCCTACCAGACGTCCCCGGTGCTCCTCCGCCTCTCGGCTGCTTCTCCAGCGAATTGAAAACTTTTCTCGATGATGCAATAAATTCACAGATAAATGTTAATTTACGAGTGGAGGAGGGCGGCCCGGGAAAGGGGGAGGTGGCACTGCGACAGGCTGTCTGGCGGGCTCCCGAGCAGAACCCTTCCTCTGCCTCCTCCCCCATAGACACCCGTTCCCAGGCCCCGTCTCGGCGAGATTATGATTATTGAAATGTTTTTCGAGCCCGTCAAACGAAGCGAAATCGAAACGGAGCGCGGCGCGGCGCGGCGGGCGTGCAAATCACGAAGTGCTATATCCAAATCCGGATATTTATACCTGTATTTGTACATGTGCAGCTACGTATTAATTAATTATAAGCCACAAAGGCAGGATGCCTCCTTCAGGGCCGCGGACCTCCGCCACCGCCTCCCCCTCCATAACGTGCACGAAGGTGAGAAATCAATTTTCAGTATCTCGCTTTGTGTTTAATATTTTTCCAGTGAAATGCGCCGACCAGCCGACGATGATGGGCCTCAGTTTTGGCTGAGGCTTCGGCTTGGCTTCAGTTTGGGCCCCGGGCATTGGTTGTGACGGAGGTTCAGGTTCAGGCACTTGCAAAAACAGCCTCGCATATGTTTTAGGCTCCTTGCAATTCAGAATTTCATTTATTAAGAAGGACTTCAGCTTGTTTTGGGACTAAGGAGTTTTTTACTTGGGAGCCGGTTAGTATAGCCTCAGTAATAAATTAATAATATTGTAATTCTTCAACTCCTCCCTTAGTTTCTTTAAGTGCACCTCATACTGGGACTCTGTTTAGGTCTCTGTTCTGGGGCACGTAAATTAGGATAACAACGTGAAACATAATTATTACTTTGGACAGATATGGCAGCGTCTGCTGCGCCTGCGCCCGAGTTCCCGGGTTCCCGGGTTCCCGAGTTGCCCCGCTCGAGGTGGCAGTCTCAGTTTCAGTCGGAGTCCGAATCTGCAGTCCCCGTTCCATCCCATACCGTCCCATCCCAAGCCCAATCCCGGCCAGCCTGGCTCTGTGGCCCAAATAAATGTATTAAAGTTGGTTAACGCCTTCATTTCGGGGCCGCTCGCCCGCTCGCCGGTCGGCTCAACGTCGCCTTTTGTGGGCCCAAAGTAGGTGTAATAAAAAATATGAATTGTTGTTATATTAAGATCCATCCAAACGGCAAACAGCAGGCCAGATCATTCGGCGCTTTTTACGACCCAGCGAGCTGCAAGTCCCAGTCGCAATTCGTGTGAAATCCCCGCATGCATATCGTTTTTGTCCCAAACTTTGCTCGGGCAGGTTTCAGGAATCTTAATTGGAACTATACAACGCCCTATTTAAGTAAATTTAATAATAAAAAGCGTCAGGTAAATAGGCTTTGTTTTCGCAATGGGTCACATTGTGCCCACTGAACGAGTCTGTTTTCAAATTAGCTCAACTGCCGAGCAATTGAATTGACTGGAAACCAGTAAACCAGGTACAAAGAGTCGGCTTTTTATTGTAGAGCCCAATTGGGTGTTGGGGACTAACATTAGTTGAAATAAATGTCATTCTAGTTAGGGGTTATTTACTTGTTATGAAGTAATTGCCTACACTAGTTACAATAATATGGGGTTCGCCTATTCCGCTCGTTGGTGAACTTAATTCAGTTGGATTGCTAATCATTTCTGGCTATTTCTCGAGTTATTTGCACGACCCCGATATCACAGCGGGTCGCTTACCCCTAATTCAATTAGAGCCTCTTTTGTGCACTTCGATTGGTTAATTGGCATTTGATCTTCGGGCTCATCGGCTAATTAACGCTCGCCGATCCGCGGACAATCCCCACCAGCTGCGACCGCCGGCCACCCGCTGGCCACTCGGCTTAGGCTCGATCCACGCCGCCCCAGGTGCCCAGGTGCCCAGATGCCCAGATGCCCAGATTCCCAGATCCACAGATCCCGAGATCCACAGAATCACAGATCCCGAAAGGAAATGCCACGAAATTGAAAATGCAAAACGAAATTGGCATCAGAGACAGAGTGGGTCCCTGGTCTCTGTGCCTCAGTCTGCTTTCCTGGCCTTTTCTGGTTCTGGTTCTGATTCCGTTTCTGTACCTTGTTCTGTTCCTGGCTGCCTGGGGAGGAGGGCGGCAGGAAACGTGGGCCGTGGCCGTGCGTAATGAAGACGTTAAGCTCGGAGGATCAGCAGTGGGCTGGGGATGGGGTCGAGCGGATCTTCAAGAAAGCTGCCAGGCATACGTCGCCGTTAAAGTCCAGCCCCAACTCCATCTTCAGAGTCTTTTTCCCGTCTTACCCCCCTTGCAGATACTCGCCACACCGAAGAAAACTCATCTGGCATTGCAAAATCATAAGCAGTAATCCAATTAAATACATTTTCCTTTATTAATACCTTTCAAATGGCATAAAGAATCGAGTCTTAATGGATACAAATATTTTCAAAACATTTTTAGTTCACAAACTCAATCGACCAGAACTGGTCGTGCTTTTCTCGCAGTGTGCGTAACTCTTTGAGGCTCGTTTCGGTTCCGCTTGCATGTTAACTGAAATGAAAATTCGTATGAAGGCGAGAAATTAATGAATCATTCACACCTGCATGACGGATTGTCTGCATTACTCGCCACTCTGAGCCCCACTCACCTGGGTTTTTGGGCCTGGGTTCGGGCTCCGGTTCGGGATCGGGATCGGGCTCGGGATTGGGTTCGGTGTCTACCATTTTGTAGGACTGCCCGGCACCTTGAACCCCGAGTGCGAACGGGGGCGCGGCCTGGCTGACGCTTCTGCCGAAGGAGTTGCCTTCTAATTTATTTGCCTGATGTGTGTATTACATTTGTGAGTCGCCTCTCTGTCCCTGCTCCAGCGGTCGCGAGCTGCATTTTTGAAATTGCCCCGAGGTCGAACTGCGGCTCCGAGATTCCAACTGAAGCTGATGATGCGCGGCACCATGGAGGACAAGCTGGTAGGTGTGAAAGGCCCATAGTGCCAGCGAAAAACGATCGATAGACGACTTGAATGAAAGGCAGCAGGGCAGGATGAAGCCGATGGTCGACAACTATCGTAGCACATAAAATCATAAAATTGATTAGTTAACAGGTGTAAGGTTTTGTAAAATCTATATCACTAAATTCACTAATTTATCGAGCCCTTCGATTTTTGTTGTCGGCAATCGTTCGATTATTTTAGCTCAGAGTTCACCAAATCGCATCCACCGTGCGGGCTGCGTGTGAACTTGATGGATGCACTGCCTCCGCCTCCTGGAACCGCTTTTCTCTCTGGTTCTTTATGTCTCACCCCTCGAGGGCCCCGGGCTGTTGGCTGGAAATTAAAATGCACTCGCACTTCGGCATGCGTACTCCTAACCGTACTCAAATTCGCACTGGCACACTCTTGACCCCCAGAAGAGAAAAATGCGGTGAAGAGTTTTGGGATATATTTGCACTTAGTACTTAGCTAGCCACCGAGATTGTAAGCCTACTTCACATGTGTGTGCAAGCCATTTGACGCTATGAGCCCAGCAAGGATTCGATGCTGAAGGGGGAGCTGTAGAGGGCCTTGGGCGTGGTGGGAGAAGGGCCCTGTTCCAGCTTGATCGGCACCCCCACATCGTCGGGATCCAGTTCGCTGCCAGAGCTCTTCGGATAGGTCCTCGAGGAGCAGAAGGAGTTGTCCTGACTGTCGCCGGTCACGTCCTCCTGGCCCTCGCCCACCACATCGATGGGCAGATCGTCCTCGCCATAGCACTCCGCATCCTCCAGGTGCAGCTCCTGCCCCTCCCCCTCCTCCTCCTCCTCCCAGTTGTCCTTGTGGGCAGCCAGGTAGTCCGCCCTGAGCCGGGCGTAGTCCACTTCGATCCCTTTGAGACGCAGTTTCCTCGCCTGCCGGTCAATCGCCTTCTTCATCCGCTTCCTGCGCTGGGCTCTAAGGATATTTGGCTTGAGTCAGCATGTATCTCAGTTCGATCTGGCACTCACCTCTCCCTGGCCCGCAGCTCGGTCAGTGGAATGGGAGCTCCACTGCAGCTCTGCGGCTGGGCATTGTGCGCCGGCCTTCCGGGACCCTTCTTGGTGTGATCCTTCTTACGCCACTTGGCCCGACGGTTCTGGAACCAAACCTGCCGGGGAATGGGATAGGATATCATGGCATATCATGTGCAAATAAAATAGCTTATCTTTAGGGTGGTGTATTCCAAAATGGATTTTAAAATAGATAGATCCCTCCCTTTCATTTCAATATCCGAAATATGATACGATATTGTTATAAATGTATAAAATATATTATCCTTACGATGGTATAATATTGCAAATTATGGACTTGGGTTCTAAAAGGTAGCCAGGCAATCGTAGTTGCCTCCCCTCATTTCAATAAGTCACCGATTCGGATGCGGACGATTAACCAGAGATGGATCGCCATCCTCATCGCGGCGGAGATCGTGACCACAGGGCGCTGACGATGATGATGACGGGGTCGGAGATGGGGATGAGGATGGGGATGGTTGCTTTGGTTAGTTGGAGCCGTAAACAAGATGGCGTCGCTAATCGACGAGCAGTTTGCCGGGGAACCCAGCCGTATCGAGGGGGTGCCAGGGGCGGAGGCGCGCAGGGGCTCTGCCAGTGGGCGGCGGCGAGCTGTGTGTGTTTGTGTGACAATTTGGAGTCATTTGCATGCATTGTGCATTTTTTAATGTGCAACAAATTGTTTTCGAACAGCGGCATGCAATGCCTCGTTGTTCCCGGCCTTAACGAGAGCCCCGGCCCCGCAGTGCTCCGGGTTTTTATTCTTTTCTTTCCTTTTCTCCAAGAGCCGTGCACCGTAGAGCCGACTGGGGGACTGACTGGAGGGAATGACGGACGGACGGACGGACGGACAGACTGTCGCTGTCTTGTCGTTCGCATTGACAAATTGATATGTCATGTCAAGAAACAATTTCGGACGAAAAGCGTAGCCAAATGTCTCCTTCTCCTTCTCCGTCCCCGACCCCGACCCCGGGAAAGAGCCGCTTATAGCCACGATAGCCAGATAGACAGAGAGCCACGATAATCACACGGCTGACATGCAAAGTCAGCCATCGCCAGCGCCGTCGAGCAGCGGGTCGGCGGCTCGGGAGGGGGCTCGCACGGCGGCGACAAAGGGTTAAGCTCCGCTCTGGGAATGCAATTGAAATCATTACAACAACGAGCGACACGAAACGCAGCGGCAAATGGAATAAAATGAATTATAATGGATAAAAATAGTCAGGTAATTGGTTTTATTGAGTAATTGAGTTCCAGTTGCCACCAAATTGTTTTACAATGCTCACGCAAATGTTATCGAAACGGGGCGAAATGGAACCCCTAGGGGTAGGGAACCAGATCTACTGGGTTTCCCCAAGAAATATTCGGAAGACTGCGATACAAACGTTCTGTTTGATAATAAAACCTGTCTCAAAAGATATTCAAAAGATTTGCTTATGATACTAGATTAAATAGTGATAAGTATTCCTTGTTCCCAACTATCCCTCCTTCGAACTCACCGCTATGCGACCCTCCTTCAGGTCGAGCCTCATGGCCAGGGCCTCGCGCATGAATATGTCCGGATAGTGGCTTCCCAGGAAGGCCCTTTCCAGCTCCTCCAGCTGCCAGGCGTTGAAGTTGGTCCTGCAGCGCCTCCGCTTCGAGGACTCCGCATCCTCATCCGGTTCCTGACTGGATTTCAGTTCTCCCTCGCCAACTTTGATAAAGGCCGACTCCTCGCTGTCATTGTCCTCATGACTAGAGTCTTTATATATGAGGGAAAGGTATCAGAGAAATGTATATAAAGTTTGTTAATGGAAGTCCCCAGAATATTTAATAATAGGATCTGTTACAATAATAATTATGTTCGATTTTATGGCAAGTGGATAGTTCGCAAATGCCATTCGATTCAAGGAAGAACACAAGTGATATCGGCCACAATTAGCCGGCGCAGTAGCTGCTGGATATCGACCGACCGAATGGCCAGGTTCCAGGCGCAGGGTGTATCCACGAATCCACGAGTCCACGGACCCATGTATCCACCAGGCCATGTGTTACGCCGGGGAGGCGGCGCCGCTTGTTTCGGTCTCGTTTTATAATTGCAAACAATTAAAGTCTATTTATGCAAATTTCCAAGATATGCGAATGCGAGCGCACCGTCTGGGGGAGCTGAAACCGAAACAGGAACCGGAAGTGGCCACGCCCCGCCTGCCTATCTGCCCCTCTGGAAATTGAGCAGGATTCAAGGAGGAGCGTCGTTTGTCTTTCTAATTTATAGCGGCGCAAATTGGTTTCCACAATTAGGAAGTGGTGGGTGTTGCTCGGATATGTTTAAAGCTCCAATGGCGGAAGTAAATTACTCCTACGGACCTTTTCCCTCCTCCATTTGGGCAACCCACCGTGTTCCATATCCTTTTGCCGCCTTGGTTTCGCTCCGTTCAGTTGCAGTTTTAAGTGAAATTTAATTGCAAAAATTTGCCAGTGCCAGTGGTTCGGCAATTCCTCCGGCCCCTGCTGACTGGGCAATTACGAGAGGGGGTTTTTCAGGGGTTTGGGGCTCGGGCCACTGGCTAACCACACGAACCACCAAGTGCACCACAGGCAGAGGCGGCACAGCACATCTCCCGAATCCAGAACACAGTAAAAATCACAGAGCGCCCGTCTACGTGGCTTTCATATGCCGAAATGCACACAGATTTTGACAATTTACAAACACATCTGCTAGCAAATCGAAGGAGTCGAAGGACGAAGTTCAACCCCTGTGCGCCGCGACCCAGACACTTCGCAGAGCTCACCGAACAGCAAACACAACAAAGGGGCAGGTCCCTGACAAGGACTGTGGCCATATCGGTATCGGTCCATCCAACAAGGGCCTCACCCCTTGGCCCACTCTCGGGCTCATCATCACACTTGAAAGAGTAAATAAAATATAATTCCTCAAGGGTGTTATAAATAAAATTATCTGAATTATGGTTTTTGTTGACTTTCCGACTCCCCGGGCAGGAGCAGGGGTAGGGAAGGGGGATTCTGGCATTCTGGGACTCGGGCCCTGAACTCGTATCTCCGGCATAGTTTTGTGCGCCGCAGCGTTTCGGGGGTTTGTCCTCCTAATTTGCCACGAAGATTCCGATTCAACTGGCAGCTGGAACAGGTCTTTGGCTTTTGTTTGGGGTCCTCAGCTCGGGGATTTGGACTAACAGGGGCAGGGGCAGGGGCAACCTCACATGTTGGCCGGCAATCGATATGGGGCGTGGCAGTTAATGGCTCCAGCATTTGCCGGCCATTTAGAGCTGGCGCCAAGGTGGCACAACTGAAACTGAATGAGACCCCCAAGGATTGATGGGGATTGAAAAAAATCAGAGGTTACTTTATGACTGTTTAATCTCCCAGTTCTTTATTTTGTAAAACAATACACTGCAATAAACTCCTGAACTTGTAATATACATTTCAAATACTGGCCTATAGCCAGTAGTTTGTTTTGAAAACCTCGACTGTATGTTTTCCTTGTTAATTAATTCAGTGTAATCACTTTAAACTCCTCGGGAGTTTCAACCCCCCGGCGCTCGTGCAGCCCTCCCCTTAGCCGGCTAATTAAAAACATTAACCCAATTTAAATTGGGCCAGCAAATGGCGAATCTGCAGCCGATTCAGACGCCGAGGCGATCGACGGCATTAGCATACGAACAGTATAAATTGCTGTCTCCTGTCTGCTGTCCAGTCGAGAGCTCAGCCAGAGCCGGAATCTGGAGTACAAAGCCCAGGCCCAGCTCGGCATCAGAATCACAGCCAACCCCGGGCAGCGGGCCTCATCCTCTGCCCTTAGTTTTGCCTAATTTCAAAGGTCGTTAAACAAACAAACTCAAGTGGAACAAAATGCACACGCAGATGAAGGAAGGAGGCCCTCGGGACGCTGACTGCGATGATGATGGGCACAAGGACACCAGACGAAACCGAAAACGAAACCGAGGCCCAGGCACTGCCGCTGCTCCGGGCTCATAACGACGGCGACGACGACGGCTTTCCACCTCCGAAACGACCCACAAAAAATTACCCAAAAAATGCCCCTAAAAATCTATAAAAAAAGAGATTGAAACCGGCGAAAGCGGAAAAAATGTGAGGGCTCATTAGCATTTATAGGCCACACAAATGTCGCTGGCTGGGAACAGAGCGTCAGCAAAATAGAAAAAAAAACATTTTGGGGTGTCTTCTGAGGTTCATTAGAAGCTTGTCACATGATTTGATTTGCCTGGCCCAAAAAAAATGTAAACTCTAAAAAATACACAAATAAAACGCCCGAAAATGGTAATGTTGGGAGGTTTGTTGGAAAAAATGGCCACATAAACTATTAGGGCTGCTAATTGTGTGACCCTCAGTTTGACTTTGTTTTTTTCTTTTGGCAGAGTCAACCCCCGGGTTAAGGGATCAGGGAAAAAATAGTGCCCAGAATCAGGCATAAAGTCGGACACGCGCCCCTGACACGGGGATTTGGCTCGAACGCCTCTGTTTCACACTCCGAGCCCAGAGTGTAACCCCTTTCTCGGCGTCGCTTTTCAGTGCTTGTCAAAGGCGTTTAGTTCCTGCGCCCATTGATGGATTGTCCGAGTTTTCCCGACTCCAGGTTGAGGCGGTGACGCAACTACCTCTGCAGTGTGTTAAATTGCTTGGACAAAAACGTGGGAAGTGGGTAAACATTAGGTAGGTACATTCATCTGCGGATAATGCCTTTAGCTTGTTATGGTTCCTCTTAACCTCATAACCAGGTATGTGTAATAGAAGCTAAGTCTATTACGCAGTCTTCTAAGAACTGTTCCCTTAAGTTTACGCCGAAGTTTCAGCTTAATCCTAAAACCCAACCAACTGGGGCCCAAAATGAGCTTAATACCTTAGAGATTTCCTTTAAGAGACCTCTTTGCCACCCCTAGAGACCCGCTGCGATCGCTGGAGTCCATCATCATTAGCCGACGACTCCGCCAACCGCATTACAGTAGACACCGGACAATCGCCATTTGCGAGGTGCCCAGTAATTTGTCTAGGTTGCGACTCCACTGACGCCGTCACTCACGTGGTGGGCTCAACCCCCCGTTATCCTATCCCATGCCAGACCATCCTAGCCCGGCTAATACCAGGCCCAGGTCCTTGTCCACAGTCTCATTTCCGTCGGCCGCTTTATGGGCGAGCAATAATAACCGCAATCGGAGCGCAGAGCGCAGAGCTCCGTCCTCCAAAGGCACCGCACAGTGGGCCACAAATGTGTGGCACTTAATTTAATGAATTTCTTTGCACTTTGCCTGGTGCCTGGTGCCTGGTGCTTCGCCGGTTTCCAGGAAGGGATCTCCAGGAGCAGAGGGAGGAAGAGGGGCCGGGGAACACCGGCTGGCTGCCCACTTGCCACATGAATTTATACGAGTTGTTTGCATTAAAACGAATTGATCGACACGACGAGCGAGTGAAATCGACAGCAAACTGCTGTCCGGGTTTTCTGGTACTGGCACACTGGTCTGGTTTCTGTTTGGTTTCGGGTAAAGCTCTCGGGCTCGGGGTCCTGGGTTCTGAATTCAGAACTCTGGGGTCTGGGGTCTGGGGTCTGGCGATCTGGTCGGGCCGGGTCATTGCTCATCTGCCAGGCCAGGCACGTCAACGCGGCAAATTACTTTACCCTGCTGCTGCGATGCAAAATTGAAAATTCAGAGGGGCGGGGGATCGAGTGGTTAACTTGGCAACATGCTAGCCATCTCCATCTACCAGTACCTGTTGCCCTGCTCCCCAGCTCCTGGCCATCCTCCTACACTCAGCGAAATCGAGTAGTGGCACTGCAATTCCCAAGCCATTTTCCAGCAACAAAACTAGCCAACTAAAATCGAGACTTCACACGATTGATGTGTTCTTGGCTACGTTCTTAAAGTATTTACAGATTTTAATTATATTTATTTTACTTTTTTATTTGTTATTTATTCTCAGGTCAAAGGGCAATTGAAAAGGGCCAAAACCCTATGTTTTTATTGCAGCTATAGCTATTGTGGCCTTAATCCTCCTTATTTACTTATTTTTTTTATTTATTGTATCCCCTCCACAACTTTTCCAAGTGTACTCTTGCCTCTGTCCTGTTCGCTGGTTGAGCTGCATGTTATGATTAAATTTTGATAGCCAACAACAATCAAGTCAAAGAAAATCAATAATTTTTACGCATCTTGTTACGTTGTTGCCAGCTGCCCCCTCTAGCCCCTGAAAGTGCTCCTCGGAGCCCCCTGGCCCAGAGGGAAGTCTGCTGCCATGACGAACTGCTCTCAAACCATCTCCGAGCTACGATCGACATGCCAAAGCGGCGCATAAATGTTTTGTTGTTTTAATGAAGACGTCCCTGGATCTGGGGTCTGGGGTCTGGGGTCTTGAGTCTTCCGTCTTCGGTCCTCAGTCTTCAGTATTCCCGAGCCGAAGAAGACATCAAGGCGTTGCATGCCACATTTTTTACCTCGTTCTTGTCTGCTTCTTTTTTTCTTGGTTTTTTTGCTTTGCGCTTTTGTTTTTTTATTTTTCATCTTTTTTTACATTTTTGCGAAGGGGCGCGTCAGCGTCTGCACGCCAAGAGGATCGCTCTATCGCTATCTCTATCCCGGTATCGGCCTCTCGCTCGCTCGCTGGCAGCTTGTGGCGCATTATTACGAATAGGGTCTAATTATTGTGGCAAGCCCCTGAGCTATAATTTGCCTGATTGATTTACATAACGATCGAAAATGATCAAGACATTAATTTCTTATTAACGTCGTTTCGTTCGCTCGGTCGATCGTTGGTTTGTTGGTTAGAGCTCGTCTTCCCTCAGATCGGCACAGATCGCTTCGGTTATGGCTTGCTCTTGGTGCGGAGAGGGCTGGATGCGCCTACGACTGGTTGGGCCTTTGGCTTGGCTTCGGCTTCGGCTTGGGGATCGGGATCGGGATCGGGATCGGGCTCGGGCACGGTCAGGTTTTCCTTTGGCTTCGGTCGCTGGGGCGTAACTCTGAACGGGGGCTGCACTCGTTTTCCTGCCCATTCCAAAGTCAGTCCTTTCCTTTTCGGTTCCCTGCTTTGTTGGCATGTTCGTGGCTCTAACGACTTTCCATCGATCGCCGGTGGGTTCTACAGGTACACATATATAGACGTATCTGATCGGGGGGCGCCACAACAACCACTTACAGTGTTGCATGTGCTGGCCCCATCTCTCTTGTTTTTGCCCCAGCATTCCGTCTATGGCTAATTTTCATTTCATTTAGCTGCTTTAAACGCTTTGTTATTTGACAGTTATTAATTTGATATGTTCACCAAGGATCCCGTGCTAGAATTTCGTGTGGCACACGGCGTGTCGTCCAGTCTTGCATGCTCAACGCCATTTATTGCGGATCCCCTTGATTAAGCCGCTTCATACACGGCGCTTTAGCACATTGACAGCGTCTTGTTTACGTTTTAGAATTGTATTACTATACTGGCGAATTAAATAATATCAAATTGAATATATAGTAAAATTTAAAGAGTAGTCTTAATAATTATTTCCGCATTAGCGAACTTCACAAATTGTTTGCCACTTTAACACTACTCTAATATTGTCTTATTACTAGCGCCCCACGTTGGGCGCCACTTTTGTGCGCAACATTAAAATGTAGATAAGTGAAACGTATGAATATTTTTTCTTAATTTAAGTAAAGTTATTCATAGCAAATCTTCCAAGAGTGAGCCCCGCATAAACGATCTTTGCCTTGTGCCACTTTTCTTTTTGCCAATTTTGGGCTTCCTCTTCGATGTTTCGCTTCCTCGACTCACGTTCCGCGTTCCCTCTCCACCGTTCCCCGTTTCACGTTCCGCGTTCCTCATTCCGCATTCCGCCCGAGCCCTGGTCGATCGTTTTGTTCGTTTCGGACATAATTAATGTTAGTTTTAACGCTGCTTGAAAATGTTATTTCCCTTGATTATAGGAGGGCTGCCGTCTGCTCTCCGCCCCTGTCCTCCCTCGCGCCGTCTCTTTCTGCTGCTCTGCTTCTTCGCCGCTGTTTACGGCCGCTGATTGTTGGGTGTCTTTTTTCCCTCTTTTTTGGCGTTTGCAGCGCTGCTCTGCCGCTGCGGGCAGTCATGGGGAAACATTTTATGACGATTACTGTAATTCGTTGCCGCAAACAATAATTACTTTCCATTACGAAAATGGCGGGCATATTATCACCTGAATATCACACACACACTGCAACCGAGGCACCTATACCACCGTCACAGGTGTGAAGCCGCGCCTGCGCCGGCGTCAACGTCAAAGTAGACCTGCGGATCTGGCCATTTCGAGATCGCGAGATCCCAGGAACTGGAAACCGAAGCCCAGCCCGATTCGCTATGGCAAACGAAACCCTCGGCTGCCCGGCCATGCAACGTTGTCTAAAATTTTCGGTAATAAAATATGACAACTCAATCAAGGGCCATAAAAGAGCCAGCACCAACAACAAGCACAATGATTTTGGGGCGGTGCCCGCTTGAAGATCGGCCATAACAACAGAACCGAAAGCCCCGGCCGCGGTAATTTGCAGAGGCTGCAAAGACGATCAAAATTTACGATCATTTTGTTTTCAAAATCAATTTAGAAAGGAAGCGCGGCAAAGATCAGGCTCTGGCCGAGAAAGAGATAGCAGCCGAAAGGGAGAGAGAGCGCAAATTGAGTTCTTAAGTTGTCTGGGGAATCGGGGCAACCTGTGGAGCCTGGGGAGCCTGGGGAACCTCGGGAACTGGAGTGGTCCTCTAAAGCCGCGGATCAGGCCGTCATGCCGATTCTGTGGGACCTCGTTTTGGGCCTGCTGGGAAGGGATTCTCCGCCGATTTCGGCAGTTATTAGCCTGGTAAAACACGAGTCTTGCACATTTGAGAGCTTGTAATTTACTTAATTTGATTACGAAGCGACGTCGTTTTGCTCTCCTCGCAGAGGGGGCGTGGCCCGGCCGTCTGTCTCTTTCGCACTTGCGAGTGTGTCTGTGCGCTGCAGGTGCAAGTTTGAAGAACGATGGAAGTCGCGGATTTAGGGCTGTGGGGTGCCATTTTATTGGTAGAACCCGGGAGACTCTTCTGCTACGTGGTGTATTATTAAGCAACCCATTTTGGGGATACATTTCCTATGTAAATTATCTGCAATTCCATATGAACTACTTGTCCTAGCTTGGGAATACTTTAGGGATGCTAGAAGTGCAAGACACTCTTGCACTCAAGGCAGCCACTTAGCGTTAACTACTTTGAAGTTATGGTTTGCCTTTTAATAAGCCAATTAAAATATTTACCAGGCCACAAATGGGACATTAATTTTAATTTGCCTCTGAAATCCACTTGCACGCCCAGCCAGTTGTTCCGTTGCGAAGCTCATCCAGTTGTATGGCCTAATCCCCGAAATACCAGGGGCTTGGGTGGTTCCAGGAACAATTTCGGTTTCTTTGTGTAATTAATTGGGCAAACAAATCTCGGCGCAAAAGCCGAACACCATGCCAAATGGCATGGCACACAAAATCTATTAATATAGACAATAGTTTATTAATTGAAAGTTATGTCCGACCCGGACGGATGATTTATGCACACAGCCGAGGCAGTCAGAAAATGTGAGCAAAGGCAAAGCACGGCAGAGGCAAAAAAGCAGGCTAAAAAGGTAAAAAGCAAAAGCGGCGATGGAGAAGCAAGAGGCGAGCATAAAAATTGATTTCTGCTGCTGCTTTTAATGAATTCTTCCCCAGCAGAAGCAACAACAGCAACAACGTCGGCAGCCGTTTCGGCCAACAACACAATCTCAATCAATTTCAAGTCGCACATCACATCAAAACAAATTACCAAGGAATTAATTTGCCATCGGAATCACGCAAGCGCAGACTAGGCCCACGCGAGCGAAAGAGAGAGCGACAGCGAGGATTTTGGCTGCACTGGGAAAAACAAGTGCCAATCGCAGTGCATTTGACCCTGGAAGTCGTTGTTTCAATAGTTACCCTTTATATTTAAGGTACAGCAGTTAACGAGCTTTGATTTTTTCACGTTTCAAAATATAGATCAAAGCCTATACTGCAATAACTTAAAAGTCAACTTAAGGTGACATTGTGCCTGTTTTATTTAAGCTATTTTTAAACACGACTTAACATTTTGTCTCCGATTTCGCTATGCGTAAGTGGTATTTAGAACGACTCATTAACATATAGAAAAGGTCTGGAGAATATTGACTTCCTTGAAATCGGTCAAGCCTAATATTCTGTAACGGATATTTCATATTTATGCCATACAAAATTGCCCTATTTTTTTGCAGTGCACAGGATTCAGGCACAACGGGTTTTCGGGCGATGGCGATTAATAGAGCGAAAGAGAGGGCACGAGAGGGGGTAAGGACGGGTGGCGGGGGAGGGCGAGGGGAGGTAGGTGCCGTGATTAATACATGAGGATTTAATTAACTCGCCATCGCACTATCTCTTTCGCTCATCTCATTCCCCTGGAATGCGCAAACTATGGCGACTGCGACGCCGCGTCGCTGCCCAAAAAGAGGGAGCAACAGAGACGGACAGAGAGAGCAACTTGTTGTAAATGGTAGGTGTCCGTGTGTGTGTATAATAAGCAGGTGTGCGCGCGCGTGTGTGTGCGTGTAATTGAAACGTGTTTCGCCGTTGTTGTTGTTGCTGTCGAACGCCTGCAGCGCGAAAATCGGTGGCATGTATAATTTTTATCACCTTTAATTAACTTTTCAATTAATAAAAAACGCAGCAACAACAGCGCCAAACATGTTGAGCGCATGTTAAGCGGAAAAGTCGCAGCTGCCCCAGCTGACCAGGGCGGCGCGAAAGAGACGGCGAGAGCGGTGCGAAAGAGAGAGGTATGGCGAGCCAGACGGGCGAATTGCCGACGGCATTTGGCCAAAACAACAAGAAACATGGCCAAAACAGCGGCGGAAACAGATAGGAATGCGAGTGCTAATATCCCTGCCCTCTCTTCCCTCGCTTTTCTCACTTCCGCTCGGAACCACTTTGTTCGTATCCCTATCTACTCCGTCCACTTTCTTATAATTAACTACTTTGTACTCCGCCCTTTAGGATTTCACTTTCTTTGTTCACCTCAGCTCTAGCACACTCGAAAGGTAAGTAATTATTTTAAAGTTCGTCCTGAAATCGTTCCTTTTTAAATACTTACGAACTTACGAAAAACACGATTCCTTTGCTTTTTTCTTACTGTTTCTATTAATTTTACTATACTACGTTATATTAATAATGAGAAAGGAAAAATCTACTTCTTTATAGAAATCAATTCATATGGCATTCTCCGAATGCGCACGTTTGTCCCAGTCCAAAATAATGCCAAGTCAATCGTGTCCTAAAAATTGATTAAAAACCGCATCGACTCGTGGAGAACAATAAACAGTGGGGCTCCGAAAAGCACGAACGGAAACGGAAATGAACACCAGCACACTCACACTCACAGGCTCAGAGCGACGGGGAATAGCTTCAAAGTCAGCTAAAAGTGTCATTACAACTCACCGAAAACCAAAGCAAAGCATGGAAAAAGCAAGGAAAGCGGAAAAGCAAGGCAGAGAGCCAAGCAACAACAACAAGAACGGAAAAGGGAAAACTTTCAGGGACGTCTGCGCTCCTCCAGCCCCCCGCCATCCCCTCCGGAACCCTCCCTGGGCATACGGCTCAATTCAATTTTATCGTTTCAATATTAACCCAAAACAACCCCACAATATTGCCTTCATTTAAGGTTTATTAGATACAACGACAACGTTGTGGGGGCGGCCTGAGGTGGAGCTTTGGTGTAGATGGGGGTTCCGAGGTCCGGGGTTCGGGGCTCGGCGTTCAGAGTCACGAGCCTCGGAGGGGGCGACAGGGTAGACGGCCAACGAGCGGAACGCTCTTGGATACAAGAAATATTGTGACTACAGCGACAGCGAGACAGTCGGAGTTGGGGGGTCGACTGGAGCTCACCGCCTATAGGAAGTTCGAATAACTATAAGACTTATACTTTTTAAAAATTGTGAAAGGTTTTAATTTGTTTTAATGGATTTCAGTGCTAAATGTATTGGGGAAAAGGAGAAAGCTTATGGATAATCGCCCTAAGTATACAAGATATATAATAGATATACTGTACCCTTCAGAAAACTCTTGCTAAGTACAACAGTAGTCGAGTCAAAAGCCCGCCAAAAAGGACACGAGAAACAAAATTTTCCAATTTAACAACGAAATCCGACGGAGAGAGGCGCTTAGAGGGGGCGGCGGAGGGAAAATCAGTAGACAGGGTGCTGTATAACAAGGATAAATGCCTCGGTGTGTATGTACGTATATGCCTGTGTGTTTGGACGACGGCATAAACATTGATCCAACCGTAAAACTGGCTGACAATCGAGCCGGGCCAGAGGAGCGACAGAGAGAGAAGGCGAAGAGGACGAGGACGAGGCCGAGGACGAGGCCGGGGTCCTGCCAATCCCCTTCCGTCCCCTCCCCTCGCTGCTGTATTTTGGACCATGGCACTGAGCCAAACCGAAACGACGCCAAGCCAAGTGTATAAATTGTATTAGCCCCGAAGTGTCGTGCGGCTTTTCTTCTCCTACCCCTCCCCCCGTTTCCTGATTTTTCCTCTTTTGAGTAGGAAAAGCGGGCGGTGGCGGGGGCGTAACCAGGGTAGGCAATTGCTCGTCCTCCCCCCACTCCCCGTTTCCGCTCCACTTCCACCCCAAGGTGGTGGATGCGCACCATACGCACACACACGCACACGGGTGGGGGAGTTCGTGGGCGAACCACATGGCGTATACGCAATATGGCCGCCATCGTCTTCTTTGCAGCCAGACAAAGGAAGAGAATGCAGTGGGGAGGGGGAAATACAGGATGATAAGAAGGGGGAAGAAGGGGAAAAGGAAGCGGAAAAGGAGGGGGAAAAGAGTGGAGAAGAAGGAGGAGAGCGAGGCTAGGTCGTGGCAGAGGAAGAGCAGCACCACCAACTCGGCGTCATTTGCAGCAAATTGCAAACCGCAACAATTTCACAAAGGACCCCGAAACAAGTGACACACAGATACCCCACACAGATACCCCACACACAGACACACCGGCACCCACCAGCGGGGAACGGAATGCCCGGAATGGAATGGAATGGCAGGGCAATCTGTTTCAATATAAACGCACATGAGGCATTTACGAGAGAATCCAACAAGCGTCGAGGGTTTTCCGAGTGGGGTTTGGCCGTTCTTAGGGTTGGGTTTTCCGGGATCACGGCATCCCGTTATCCTGGCATGTGTGTGTGGGTGGTGGGGCTCGCCACCCAAAGGAAGTGCCACTTAAATGCTGCTAGATTTGTTGTTTGGTCAACAGTTTTTAGTAGTGCCCTGTGCGGCTGTTTTGATTCTGCGATATACCCTGCACGAAGGTCGCCCAACGGGATAAGTAGATACGGGTGATATTTATAAAAAAGTTACCCTACATGACAATTAGTATATACATGCTCATGAGACAAAGTAAAAATGTTTTGATTTATTTTTAAGCTACTAAGAATTGCAAATAATAACAAGCTTGATGTCATGAAGCCTTTGCACTGCGATTTTTAAAAGATCTTCCATGTAGAGATGTGTAGGCCATCCACACTTCGACTTGAACCGAACTCACCCTCATGCACTTCATTCCAGGGGTTGCTACCCCGGGCGACTCACACATCCACATCGCCCGGCTCCCTGGGGTGTCATAATTCCTGACGAGCTCATCTTTTACTTAAGTTTTACATAATTTTCATGTCGTCGAGCGGGGAGGGCGCTTGTTGGGCCCCAGTCCATGGAGATAACATAAAATCGGGACGTGTGTGGGTGTATCTGTGGTTTTCTTTTTTCTGAGGGTGGTGAGCTCAGCCTTGGCGGTAAAACGCTCGATTCTACGTGCTTGCGGCTTTTCCGCTTAGCGTTTCCTCGCTGTTTGATGCGTTTTCCACCCAAAATCCCCCCTCCTTCGGCCTTGGGTCGTGTAATTGCCTCGATTTCTTGACACTTGTCGACACAGATTGCTAACAAAGTGGCGAAATGAATAGGGGAAATTCGTGGGGGCTTGGCTTGTGATTGATCGACCATCCCATATAACTTCCACTGCCCTCAGACTCCCGCAAGCAGTTATTAAATAATAAGCGAGGAGGAAACCCTTCGCCACAGCCAATAAATTCAGCATTTTAGTGGGTCTAACCCTAATTTGCTAATCGCAAAACGGGCTGTACGACTCGAGGGCGGGAGGAGGCGTGGCACCTGTAATGGTATTTAAGAAAAATTACACCTCAAAACTGCAAATGGCCGAGGAGAACAGAACAAAGAAAAAATGAGAAACAAGTCAAGTGCCCCAAACAAAACCACAGCACCCCTGCATACCCCTTTGTTTTATTTCCTGCTTTTCCACAATGTTTTCTTGTTCTTTTTTGGCCAAAAATGTTTTTATCTAGCGCCGCCATCTTTGTGCTAAACGGTAATTCAACAACGGCAAAGGCAGGGGCGGAGTGGCCCGGAAAAGGGGGGTGGAGTGGGGCACTAAGCCAAATCCGCCCCTTGAAGTGTTTATCCTTCGGCTCGGGGGCAGGGGAACGGTTTTTGGGGCAGGACTGGCCCAAAGTGTTTTCAATTTAAGTTTAGAGAACAAAACGCCTTTTGATTTTTATTAGTCCACCAAGGGGGTGGACCCAAAAAGGAGAGCCACGAAAAAATTGAAGGGGGCTCGGAAAAGAGTCTCGTAGGAGAGTGGGGGGGAAATTAAGCGAGCTGCCAAAATGCATTCGCAGGCGGCCTAAAAAGATGTTGCCTTCTATTTTGGCCAGCTGCCATTCAGCTGAATTTATGGCCACCGGCCAGGGTTGTCGCCCTCATAAATTATGCAAATGCTAATGCAAATGCAAGGACGACGTGGGCGGTTGGGTGGCTCTGTGGCTCTGTGGCGGTCTGCGGGTATTTAGAGCGAAATAAAGGAGGCGGGCAATAAACTGGCTCTGCGCTCCGATTTCTTGATTCCATTCGTTTTGGCCATCGCCTAAATGGGAGCCCACTTAAATAATTATCATTTCCCGGGCCATGGAAGGGGGCGCTCGTCAAAAGCTCATCAGGGGCCACGACGATCGGACCAATTAGTGCAACGAGCCCACTGAGCGTTTTATTAATTAGCCGAGGAAAATCTCTGTGGAAATTGGACCCATATATATGGGGCACCATACCCCTTCCCATGCCAATCCCTTCCAATTTCCCCGCCCCTAAGGCGAACAAGAGTCCCATTAGTCGCTGATGTTGATGGGCCGCGTTGTTCGCTTTTCGGCTCTTCGGGCTTCCAGTCTTGTTTTCGGCCCTCCACTAAACTCACTCAATCTTTCACTTTTGGACGAGAGAAATCTTCGGATCAGCACTCATAAATTCGCCCAAGAAGAGCCTGTCATCTGCACTGAGAGAAATGAAAGCGATCTAAATGAAAAACGACTCTTGGGTTTATTTGGTAGAAGTTTAAAAAATATGCATCTATCTATCTATCTATCTATCTATCTATCTATCTATCTATCTATCTATCTAACTATCTATCTATCTATCTATCTATCTATCTATCTATCTATCTATCTATCTATCTATCTATCTATCTATCTATCTATCTATCTATCTTTTGGGTTTATTTGGTAGAAAGTTACAAATAGATGCATCTATCTATCCATCTATTATTTTTTATCTATCTATCTATCTATATCTATCTATTTATTATATCTATCTATCTATCTATATCTATCTATTTATTATATCTATCTATCTGTCTATCTATCTATCTATCTGTCTATCTATCTATCTACCTGTCTATCTATCTATCTATTTATCTATCCATCCATCTATCTATCTATCATCTATTTTCTATCCATCTATCTATTCATCTATATATCTATCTACTATTTCAAAATACCTTTAATTCGATGCTATATATGGCATTGTAATGTATATATTTTCCCTAACTTCGCGTAGCCGGTAGCATTCGTTTTTCGCCGTGCAGCTCTACCTGTTTTCCTCCTCATTTTCCACTCGACACAATCACAATTAATCTATGGGTCTAGTGATTCGGTTCTCCCAGTAGTTCGGCCTGCCCCCCGCGTCCCCTGAAATGATGGCAATTACCAGAAGCGCTCGCGGTCAGCGCTGTCTAATGAGCAGCCATCGACTGGAGCGGATCACCTGAGATCACCTGGGATCGCCTGGGATCACCTGAGAATACCTGGTACTGGCCCTGGCACTGGGAGCCACAACAACTCAATTCATTCATCACCGATGGACTGATGATCGCTGGCCGGGAGGGGGCCTTTCGAGGCCCAAAAAAACAGAAAAGAAAAGAAAAAAGGAAACCGAATAGAGGAAACCTGACGGGGCGTGCCAATGGCGTTCTTATTAATTTGCCCAATTTCCACAAGCAGAGGAAAATGGGGAAAAACTTAATTAAAATGTCGTAAACGAAAATTGTATGTTTAGGCACGCGGTTTGGACTGAGCTGGCTGGGAGCTACCAAAAATAATTAAGACATTTCGCTTCTCGTTCGACCTTTTTCGTTTTTTGTTTCGTTTCGTTTTTATTCTGTTTTTGGGTTCACGAAAATGTTAAGAAAAATTGCTGCCACAAATTGTTTGGCTGCCCAATTTCCACAAGTCCTCCCCTTGACTTTCCCTGATGTCTGGCCGCTCTCTTTACAGTTTACTCTGTGGGCCGTTCTCGGTTTTCCTGACTTGAGCTCTCTTTTTTCTTTCTGGTTTCGGGGCCGCGACCGAAAACAATAAAAATGACTAATGGCAGCTAATTTCCCGTCGTCGGGAAAGTGAGGAGGCGGAGTAGGAGGTCGAGGCTGAAGATGAGGCCCAGCCAGAAGAGTTTCCCATTCCGAATTGGATGCGCCTCAAAAGTAGTTCAATTGCCAAAAGACAAAAGGCGAAGTGCAGGCGTTTCCCGGACTGGGCGTGACCTGGGCAAAAACAAAAAAGGAAACCCGAAAAACGTATGCGATAGGAAGACTTCACCTGTCACTGCTCATTTCCCCTGCACCATTTCCCACTTTCCGAGGCCAGCTGCCTCGCACTTCCTCATGTCCCACTCACAAATGTTGCAGTTTTTCATTGACATCGAGGTTTACGAAAATATAGGGGAAATTAGTGAGTTTGAGTATGGTTTGGTTGAAGGAATAGATCAATAAAATGACTAACAAAAAACCCACCCACAAAGAAGTTAGTTATTAAATGTTAGTTTTGTAATGTTAACTTATCAATTTAAACAGCTTTTGCCAACCGAACTAGTATAAGGTATAGGGGTCTAATGTATAATGGTTTTCCGAAAATTAAGTGATGGCTAAAACAGCAATTCTGTGGTGTCCACTGCTAGTTAAGCCTTTTCAACCGAATTTCAACTGACCACAAATAATCATGCATTGTTTAACGTTAATTCCGGGCAAGGACACTCCCGAAATTGCGTTATTTATGGCCCACCGAGCCACCCACATTCTATGGCACTCATTTGTTCAATCATTAACTTGGCGGCGAGCTTGCGCAGATAATGCCATTTTACAAATGGCCGAATGGAAAAACAAGTTTTCCGGCCGGGACGCGCCGCGCACTTTATTCAATTTACCAATAAAATTTCAATCGAATTGCTCCTTTTAATCAATTCGCTGCCGCCCACACACCCAAACACTCGCACTTACATACGCGCCTGCATAATTCCCGTGTTTTTATGTTTTTTGATCAATTTTTAATCAACAACAGCGGCAGCCACAACAACAACACCATTTGCCTGCAGGCCAGCTTTTAATGTGTCCGTGTATGTGTGGAGAGTATCTGTGAGTGGCTGGCCACTGGTATTTGTTGTTGCTGCTTGTTGATTATGCACGTAATTAAATTTGGCCAGCAATTTTGTGTATTTTGGCCAAATGCGAAATAGTTAGTTTGGGGAGAGAGCAGCCCCCCACACAGAGAGAGTCTTTTTTGGGGAAAAATGTTTGCTTTTGCCTACTCTCCTCTATATAGATATTTTCTGGTTATAATGATCCAACAAATATAGTTTTTAGTCTTCCAATCACTTACCCTCGCGGATGTTGTGCGGATATCCGCGCGAGCTTTCAGGTTCCCTCGTTGGCTTGTCCTGGTTTTTAAAGGACGGTAGTGGTTCCAATTTGAAAGATTGCAGATCCTGATTCTCCCCCAGCTCCCAGTTCCGGTTCCGATCCCTTTGCTGCTGGATCGCTGCTGCGGCGGCCGCGGCATTGGCCCGCTGCATCAGCGCCATCTGGCGGAGCATGTAGACGGAGGACGAGCTGGATGCGGATGTCGGGGAATCCCCCGGATTCGGGGACTGCGAACCGAGGGGCAGGCTGAGGAAGGGCGACCAGCCGGGCACTCGCAGGTTGACGGCGGCTGCTGCCGCATAAAGCTGCAGGGCGGATGCCGCATGCGGATGCGAGTGCGGATGCGAGTGCGGAGCTTGCACCTGCGCCTGGGCAGCGGCTGCCAGCTGCAGCTGTTTGATCAGCTGATCCATTTTTAGGCTAACTTGCGGTTGCTTTGTTTTTTAGAAAAAAAAAAATATTTTAAGTTGTAACTTCTTCCTTTTTTTCTTTCTGCAAAGTTATTTTTAAATTTAAATTTAGTCACTTTAACACTTTTCTGTCATATTCCTTAATGGACTTCGTAGTAGCTTTTGGTTTAGTTCCTAGCCATGTTTAAACTGCAGGTTAGTTGTCTTTAACTTTAACTTTCAGTTAGTTTCGTTATCATTGAACAGATATTGTCAAGGTCCTTTGAAGTTCTACCTTTTAACTTGATTGTTCACTCATGGGCATTTGTGATTCAACTGTTATCCTGGGGTTACCGTTAGCTTCCGTTAGATCTGCAGGATCTTCCGGTTAACTTCGCTTAGCTCTTGGAACCCGAAATTCACGAGGCACACACACACAGTCACACGAACAAAAAAACCAGTGTCCTGGCCGCACAGTGGGATGCGGCAGCGGGTGCACAGTGGAGCGGATCGGCGGCCCACTGGGCAGAGGGCCGAACTCTGTGCAGCGGCGGCGACAAACAAATTGATTCGAATTAAAATTACGCCGAGCGAGTTGTGGAGTTTGTGTAGTTTGTGGGGAATAATGGAGAGACAAAGGCGGAGCGGCCAGTCGGTGCGAGCGGGATGGCGCGACGGGCGCGTTTAAATGAAAAATATGGAGTTCGTTTTGTCTTCTCCGTGTGCTGGTGCTTGTTTAATAAAAATGCGCACATGTATGTGAGTGGGGTGGCAGCCGGGCCGGGCGTGGGGGTCACCAGGGGGGTGGCTGAAAGGGGAAAAAAGTGTCACCACTGTTGGTTGGCTGTTCGTGGTTTGAGTCCGTGCTAAAAAGGGAGATGGCGACACCTGCTGCAGCAGCAGCAGCAGCAACAACACACTCATTTTCAACACTTGACGGTCAGCCGTTGTTGTTGCCGCTGCCGCCGTTGTTGTTCTTGGCTCGCATGCGCGACTGCAAGCAAAAATCATTAACGCTCAAATTTATGTGCGCCAAAGCGAGAAATAACAAAACGAAAGCGGCGAAAAGACAGAAAGGCCAGAAGAAGAAGAAAAGGCCAGGAGGGGCAGCCGCAGCAGCAGCAGCGCCGTCGACGGCGGCAGCGCAGTCGCGGCAATAAAAAGAAAAATGGTTTCACTTAACAAACATGCCAAGGCGCCGTCCGCAAAAACCACCCTCACAACCCACCACCACCTCCCACCACCCCCGAGGAAAAGAAAAACCCACGAAACACCCACACTTAACCCCCCGCAGCCGCACTTAACCCCTCGCTGACCGACAAATGGCCAATGCAATAATGGTATTTTTCTGCCTCACTAAGTCGTGCGAAAGAGAGGCAAGGGCCCAAAGAGAGAGGGCGACAGTGAGCGAACGAGAGCGAGCAATGCGCAACAGGAAAATGGAATGAAAAACGCCAAAAAAATTGATTTAAAGTGAATCTGTGTGCGTGTGTGTGCTTGCAATCCAGCGATGAGCGAGAGGGAGAGGCCAATAGCCAGGGTGGCCAGGCAGCTGAGCGCCGCACTGGAGCAAGCGAGACAAACATGTGGCGCAGGCAGGCGTGGCCAGCGAAAAATAGGGGGAAATTTCACATGGATATGATTAAGGCAATTTAAGGCCCCGGCAAGAAGAAGACGGCTAGCCAAGAAGGAGCAGCAAAGAAAGGAGAAGACAGAGCGGCCCAGCAGAAAGAGAGGGCCCGGCAGCGCTGCCCCTACGAGCGCAGAGCAAAAACTGACATTTTATTGATTGTTTTATGCGATTATAATGTAATAATGTCTTAAATATGCGGGGGAAATGGGCGGAATCGGCCATCGGCAGGCGGGAGCCCCCGTCCAAGTACACCCACTTTTCCGAGCCAGTTTCAATGCGCAGCTGCCGAGCTGCCGTCTTTGGAAAATGAGTTATGGCTGCGGGAGAGGGACGGAGAGCGACTGGTGAGGTGCAGAGCGAGCGAGAGAGAGAGAGAGCGGGCGAGTGACCACCCAAAACCCCCTGCTCCCCCGCCCATGAGCCCCTCTCCCGGACTCTCCTTCATCATTGCTTTCTGATTGGCAAAAAGGAAGGAGAGAATTCCATTTGCAGCTTCTTTTTTGGGGGCTATCGCCACATGAAGATCTATATAATAAAGCCCCCCCCCCCACTCCCAGGCACCGAGTGCGAACCCAAACCATTTCGGCGTAGCCGCACTCAACTCAATTCAATTAATTTTCACTTGATTTTTCCACACACAAACAAATTTTCATTTAATTTGCTGCGGGGCGTTGCTTGGCTGGCTCTCCTCTCGCTTTCCCGTCTCCCGTTTGCCCCGTTTCCCCCGCTTTTCCGCATTTTCCGCATTTTCTTCGGCGCCTTATCGGACGCCATTTTCTTGCGCTTGATTTTCTATTAAGTCCTCCCAGCTCTATTCCCCGAACAACTTTCGGCTGCTAATAGGGGCACTCAGGCCCCCGAGCCCCCCTTCCAGCGCCCTGCCCCCCTCCCCCGTGAGTAGTTGTTGGAAAGTAAATTTGTTGTAACACTTTGTTGCGATTTGATTATTATGTAGGGCCATCACTCCCGGCAGCTTTTTCTTGAATTTCCCCCACACTACGAACCAAGCTAAGCGGTATTGGGGGCCAGAATCGTGTGAATGGAGCTAGCCGACACACAAACAGCATACGTTTTAATCATGGAACGGAACTGATTATAATGGAAATGCTTGCCATGTATTGAGATGGAGGTCCTAAAATCCCCTTTTAAGTTCTTGAATAGTTCAGGATTGTCATTGTAGTGCTAGAATCCCTCTAGTCTAGAGTCTAGTGCCCTAGAAGGGTAAAGTGGAATCCCGCTAAAGTGGAATCCCTGTTTGCACACGGCCTTCGCCATAAAACAAGCCACCTTCACTCCAACCCGCCCGCAATGACATAATTTGTTTCGGCCTTCGCTTCATTTACTTGTTTATCAAATAGTTGCAATCGCAAATCAATTATTATTAAAAGCGCATTAAAAACAATAAAAATGTCATTACAGCGAGCACGGGGGAAGAGGGAGAAACGAGCGCGGCAAAGTAAACTAAATGAATATTAAGTTTTAATCATTTCACATTCGATTAAACAAATCAAGTTCGCTTCGGCCTGCGCCGCTTATCGCCGCATATCGACAGACTGTCGACCGTCTGCTGTCCCAGTGATTTTTATTACACTTTATTATTATTTACCTACTGTCGACTAATTTGTTTTTAATTTGCGCTGATAAAATTTATGAATAAATGAAGCGGACAGCGAGCAAATAACGAAATTAATAAGCGACGCCGGGAAAGTGGAGTGAAACGCCCAGTGACAATAACCAAATGCGGGGCAATCGCCGGAATTGTGACATTAGTAGCCCGATTGATTTGTCAAATCACAAACATTTATTGGACTCGCATTTGTCACGGGGCGGTGGGCTAATATTTCGGGGCCTCGACAGGAAGCCATCGAGTTCCGGCCGCTCCGACTGACGGAAGTGCGCTGTAAGTGGAAAAGTAGGTCAGAGAAAAACGGAAAAAATATCGCAGTTAGGAACCCCTAGTTCGTGTCCATTTTTAATCATCTTACATTCTAGGCTTTCTGTCGTCACCACTTCTCCGCAGTTTCTTCTCGAGCAATTTTCGCATTTTTGGCCAAAAAACGGGTTATTTTTTGTGTCAAAATGAATAAATGGGATTTTGGCCAAAAATATCGTATTTAGTATCCGTTCTTCGCTCATAATTTAGTCAAATCGAGGCGTACAGATAAAAAACCGACTGTTCTGAGCAGCTTACGGTCTAGGCTAACTTTGGCAACCACTTTTACGAAAATTTATTTTTTGACCAAATTTTTCATTTTTTGTAAGCACCAAATTTTTCGAGGAAAATGCCAAAAAAATAAAGATTCCAGGCTTGAGCGCCAATTGATTAGGAATTTGATTACGAACTCAGCGAGGTATGGCATTCCCCATTCTGGCTTTATTCCGCAGAATGGTGGCAAAAAACAGATTTTTTTTGAGCAAAATGAATAAATGGGATTTTGGCCAAAAATATCGTATTTAGTATCCGTTCTTCGCTCATAATTTAGTCAAATCGAGGCGTACAGATAAAAAACCGACTGTTCTGAGCAGCTTACGGTCTAGGCTAACTTTGGCTACCACTTTTACGAAAATTTATTTTTTGACCAAATTTTGCATTTTTTGTAAGTACCAAATTTTTCGAGGAAAATGCCAAAAAAATAAAGATTCCAGGTTTGGATGCCAATCGGTTGGGAATTTAATTACGAGCTCAACGAGGTATGGCATTCCCCATTCTGACTTTATTTCGCAGAATGGTGGCAAAAAACAGATTTTTTTTGAGCAAAAAAAATTTTCTCTGCTTCCAATTTTTTACCAATTTTTGAACTTTTTACTTTGTTAATACTTTTGCATGACCATGCAGGGGATATCTGTGCCGAAGTACCCACGACATGGTGAAGATCCCCTACGCGGGCACTCTGTTCCCGGCCGTAGCCCGAGTGCTACCCAAATCCACCCGGTCCCAGCGTTATCGCCGATGTCTGGTCTATATGGGTGCAGAGCAGGTGGGTGGGGGCTTCGTGGGCACCTCTAATAACTTCATTAGGTGAGCGTTACCCATACAAAATGTCACATGACAATGCGCCGGGGGCGGGGAAATATCGGGAACATAGCGAGGGGCCGGGGGCGTTGATTTGTTTTGGGTGATAAGCACTTAAATTAAGTCTTAATACAAATGCCGCTTGTCGCACACGTGTCGCATCGCCATCGAGGTCGAGGGTCGGTTTCAGATTCCGAAACCAGATTCGGCACTCCGCCGTATAAGGCCGTGTATCCATGGGCGGGCGACGGGGGGAGGGCGGCTCGACATTGACGCTGCCTGTGAAATGGACATTTAATTATTTGCTGTGATTAAACAGAATGAGAGCGGCCACCCCTTCCCTGTCGCACTCTCGGGTGTGCCTGCGTGTGCCTAAGTCCAGGGGCTCGAGGGGCGCTGGGGGGTGGCCAGCTTCATATTCCAATTATTTATCTTATCAGCCGTATCTTGCAGTTTGTGAATAGTAGAGCCCGCGCCCAAAACCGCAGACACCCTCGGAACCAGAACCAGAACCAGAATCGGAGTCCGAATATCTGGTTTTCGAAACTCCAAATCCCTGACAATTTGACAGTTGCATCAGCTCACCCGAGGACCTTATCTTCAGCATCTCTTTGTGTCCTGCTGCCCCTTGTGGCAATGTTTACCTTCCCAGAGAGCTGGGTGCGGGGTGGTTCCCAACCCGCGGCCCGAAATCCGAATCCTTTTCTCCCCTGTCACATTAATGAGATTTTGCGTTTTGATTTCTGATGGATCGATTTGGGTGGGATGGGCCCGGGGGAGGGTCCTGCCTAATCGAAGTGCTTGCCGAAGAGAGGTTAACCTAACCGTCCAATTATACAAATAGCAGGTGACACCTCAGCATATGGGACCCTTGGGTTGCGTTGCCCCTTAATATGCAAATTTACACTTGCCAAATGGCTCTGTGCGCTTTTATGGGGGTCGCTCGGTCCGGGGCAGACGACAATCATAATACAAGTGTTAAAACTCACCCACAAAACAGCAGAAACAAATAAGAAATGGCAAGTGGCGAATGGCGAATGGCGAATGGCGAAACAAAAAACAAGCTCAAACTCAAATTGACTTCTAAAAGCGGCAAAATCAGCAAAAAATTTGCATTTCAATAAACGATTATCGTAACTTTGCGTACGGTTTTGGTTACGCTCGCAGATTGCCGTTCGGAACGGTTACGGATTACGGGTTGCTGCGGGTTTTTAGGGGTCTTGGGGCTCCGGGGCTCCGGGGTTACGGGGTTGCGGGCCAAGGGTTACGGGTCACGGGTCTCCGGACCCACCGATATTTGTGGGAGGCGCTGGCAACGGCGAAGGTTTACGACTGCCAGCGCGGGTACAATTTACCCGGCGTAAAAGTCAAATGTGGAAAATTTATTTTATATTTTTAGCTTTTAAATTAAATAAAGTTTTCGCCAGCGCCGTTTTATTTGCATTGGCATGTTGTCACCTCCGCCAACAGGCTCCACTCGGCATTTCCGCTCACGTCTCGCGCCCTGCTTTATTGTTTAGGCCTTTTATTACCCTGGATGGAGGCGGGGAGAAGGAAGTTCCGTAGAACCGGGCAACTCGGGACCAGAGCTGTCCCACAAATCACGTACGGCTCTTAAATATGGCGCTCGTTTCATGTCCATTTCGTGTCCGGCAAAAGGAGCAGAAACGCCCGTACATAATATGATATCAGGCTGTACATAAGCACACATGCCTACGTTCCGGAGATGGAGCAGTCCGTCCATTTTGCATGCAAACGCAATTTGATAACGAGCGAACGTATTAATATCATTGAGCGCCATTATTTCACTGCCCGCCACACACAGTCGCCGAGTCCCCTCCGAAAAGGGGCTGGCCAGCCACCCATGGGTCCGTTCGGCAGGCTTTCAGGGGTCCTGCAGCCCCACGCCCCGAACTGACGAGCAAAAAATGATGTACATTTCCAGCTGGCAGGAAAAGGAGCAAGAAGAAAGTGTTCGCTCTTCCGGTTTCGAGTCGATTTTCGGATGCTCTCCGGGGCCAGCTGAAATCACCAATACCAAGCACAGCCAAAAATTGGGTTTCGTTAAAACACTTTAGGAAATTTAATTAGAATTAGATTACAAAATAATAATCTTGAATGTGTGTTTTCCTAGCGTCTTCAAACCTCTCTGGGATCTTTTGGAACGGCTTAGGTACAGTCGTATTTCAGATTAGGAACTGTTAAAATAAACCCACAACTTTGTTGTTCCTTCAGTCCGTTACAAATCTTAAAAATAAGGAGAGCAATTATTATATTTAGCTAACAACATTTATTAATAATTTCTACGAATATGAGGCTCCCTTTGATTCCTTTTTTGCTAACCTTTTGGGATACAAAATATGTTTCATACGTCGCCTTGACAGCACTGGTCAAGCAATGAAATCGGGCAGGGAGTGGAAATATCCTGGGCCATGACAAGCTTTAGCACAAAGAAACGAGGAAATATTATATTTATTATTAGTTTCTACTATTTATGGGCTCCCATTGATTCCTTCCTAAGCTAACTTTTTGGGTCATATAGCATTGTTCGTACGCCGCCTTGGCAGCACTGGTCAAGTGATGAAATCGGACAGAGAGTGTGCAGATCCTGCTCCGGGAAAACCTCGAGGGGAACTGGGCCGAGGGGCGGCGTAGGTGGGGCGGGGCTTATCGGAGCGCGTGTGCAACATATTGCCACAATTCGCTGCCATTGCCGGGCATTGGCAATTGTGACTGATGGCCAATAAATTTTTACAGCCTGGACATATGGAAATGGGAATCGGAATCGGAATCGGAGTATGGCAACAGATCTGTTCGGACATGTTCGATGTGGGTGCTTTATCAGGGCAGCCGAGTGCCATGGCACCCCTTCTGCTTATTAAATAAATCACAAAAAACGAGCAGCAGAGGAAGAGCTCTCGTATTCGGATGCCACATAAATCCATGCAGCCAATTATCTCATTTGTCTAAGCGGGCCTCTGACATCGCGGCGGTCGGAGGAGGACGACGGTCCTCTCACAGACATTTCATTTCATTTGAGTTCGGTGCATTTCAATTGCTCGGCGGGGTCAGAGGTCGGGTCCCCCGGGAAGGGCGCAGAACAAGCACCGAGAACTGTTCATCTCCGGCAACCCCCCAATTTATTTGGTTTATTTTTTCCCGCTTATCAGGCTGCCGTTCTGTTCGACTGCCTATCGACGGCTTATCAGCAGGGCAGGGCATGACTTATGGGGGGTATCGCGGGTCTTGAGAATCTCCTGACAAGCCCTGCCTTCAATAACAATTTGCCCATGACTAATTGGATTTATTGGAATCGAATTTATTGTGCTATGCTTATTTAATATCAGCTGTATGCGCTGTTGACTTTCCATTTTACAGCGTCGTCATATGGAACCGGAATGGGGCTTGAGACGATTCCATTTATCTATTTGTGTGCAGGCTCCTCGGGGGAGAAAGTTTTACTAGGGGTGGCTGGCAGGTCCTTGGGAGGGGCGTGTCGGGCCTCGCTAATGACCCTAATAAACAGTTTTGCGGACGCTGCGCATACTAATGAGCCTCTGACCAAAGGAGCGAGGACCTCGAGGAGCCAGAAGCATCCTCACCACTCAACTACACTTCAAGAAAGCTTTGCTCAAAAGAATTCACACTTGTCATGGTAACAAAAAAAGGTACAGTGCAGTCATCCCAAAACGATCTATATTTGTTGCTTAAAGCATCTATATATCATTCATTATCATATTGACTGTACAATAACTTCCCTCAATCATAAAATGCTATCAAAAAACTCTGTTATCCTAAACAAATGGTGTTTTTTGGTAATATTTCTATTAGTTTCCACGTTGTTACTGTGTAGCAATGAGAGCAATAACAATAATAAATGCAAAGTGCAGGACGTCAACACCTTACACAACCGCCCGTCGACACCCTCTTGCCGCCGCCCCTTTCCAGCCACAGCCTCCGCTGCTGCTCCTTTTTCGACCACCCCCGGGCTTCTATCCATCTGGTTTTGGGCAGCCCATAATGAGCAATCCATCTGCGGCAACACCTGCACGTAGTTTAGTGAAACTTCCTTGATTTACATGACGACCCGCTCCTTCAGCACTCCGAGTAGTTGCTCCTGGTCTTGGTCTCGGTGGTTTTGCCTCTTCTCCAGGTCCTGGCATGTGTGAGTCCTCGTCTCGGCGGCTGGCTTAATAAATTGTTTGCCATTAATAACAATAAAAATAGATAATCTCCGTATAACAAATTAATGACGTGCGCCGGCGAACAGGGACGGCTAGATGTGACAGGCGGTGGCGAGAAAGAGAGGGAACAGCGTTCAGGGTGGCAAAGTATGAAAAGTTTTGACTTCACTTGCTTGTTACACTGCACAACAGGGTAGGGGATAGTAACACCAAGGAGAGAGTGAAAGCCAGTTGAAAAGATTTACAAAATAAAACTGTTCTAAAGGGTTCTGAACTTAATGATTTTGTTTAAATATGTGATATGAACTGTACTTTATCGGATTTCTAGATCCAGTTATGGAGAATTTCACAGATTAAAGCGATGAAATCAATAGAATGCCGCGAAGCCTGTGTTGTTCTGACCAGTGCTTTCTCCGGTGGTTGCTCGCCAGATACCAAAGTCATAACCCAGCGGACGGGACGTCGAGGACTCGACCCGCGTTTACGTACTACCCTGGGCCGAGGTGAGTGTTCCGCGAGGACGTGCCACTTGCCGCAGGACGGGCGAGTGGCTGGGGAGGGGATGGGTCTCCCCCCGGGAGTCATGTAGTTGAGTACGGATTTGAAGTAAATTAAAAGTCACTCACACCCGGGCCACGGTCCAGGCGCTCTCCCGAGTTCATTATTATGATATTTGGTGTCAGCGCCCCCGTGTTGCGCCAACCCCCGCGTATCGCATGTACTCTCCAGGGCGTGGCAGAAAGATGGGTAGGAAGACCGAAACTCAATTATAACAATATGCTCAGATTTTCCCTTGGCCGGAGCAGAGGTTTTCAATTTGTGGCTGCGACTGCGGCTGCGGCCTACCTGCTACCAGCAATGGGGCAGCACAATGGAGCGGATGAACGCCGTCGTTCGGAGCGGGGTCATAAACTACGCCAATAACCATAACTATGAACTAATAAGGCCGAGATGCTACGGAGATCTCGGGCGATCCTAACACGCATCAAAACAAAGAAAGTGGAGCAACTTCGCTGCGAGGAACCCGACCAGAAATGCTGCTAATCATCGCACAATGAAATAAATTACAAACATTGTTTGGATGGATGAGAGTCCGGATTTTGGGATTCTCGGATTTTTGGAGCTGCGTTGAGTTGACCCCTCCGGAATGCCCGCTGTGAAAATTGAAAAGCGTTCGAAAGGCAAATAGAAAACGAACGGGGCAGGCGCAAAGATTAACACCAAAACAGCCGAGTGGTCGACAGTCGACTCATGTTGCACGTTTATTCAGAGTGTGAATAAATTAAGGCATCAAAAATCATAATACAAACGATCGGGCCACGATAAACACTTTGATTAGCGTCCGTCCCTCCGACTCCAGCTCCGAGCCGATCTGGGGCCCCCGCTGCGAAATTGAAATGGAAGCAACTCCCGAGACGAGGCCCGGTCGATAAGTCGAGAGAGCGGCAAACACCAAATGCCCATAATTACGACAATCATCTCTGGGATGGGATGGGACTCACCGTTTCCCTAGGAGACTCCGCGTCGAAGTCCAAGTTTCGGAGCCCAGATCCCAGGTCCCAGGTCCCAGCTTCCAGAGCCCGGGATAGTTGCCGGTTTCTGTTTGGAGCGCTAATCCCCATTGTTGGGGTCTTTGTTGGGGCCCCTTGTTGTTGGCTTAAGAATCTGTTACAGAAAACTTAAAAGCGTCGCTTTAATAACTTTATTGATTTCGATTAAGCGCTATAACGGAGGGCGATCATCATCAGTGCCAGCACCACGGAGCTCTACTTCGTGGAACTCTGTTCGTATCGGGTATTTCGGTTTTTAGAAAATGAGTTGGTTTGAATTATACACCTAGTTAGGATTGAATACGTCAAACTTAGTTTCCTATGTTCCACTGCCATTAGTCCACGTTGCTGTTCCAGTCCAACTGATGCCTTTTTGGAGTATAATTTATAATTTTAATTTAATTTAATTTCCATCGCCTCAGCAACTGCGATTCGTGTAGTCCATCGTTCAATCTGCTTCTCCTTGCAGCGAACATCTCAGCCTCAAATGCCGAACGCACATCAAAATCGTCGATTGGCCTCCAATAAACAGTCAGACAATGAACAATGAGCTTAACAAAAATATTTTCAGCTCAATAAAAAACTCATTTACAACAAAGCGCGAGCCGGGGCGATAGAGTGAGCCGGGTAATGGGCACTGGCCGATGGGTATTCACTGCTCTGGTCAGGCTTAAGGAGCTGGGAATGGGTCGGGTCGACCGACTGACTGACCGCCTATTTGTATACACACTCGCACGCACAAATAAGCCTAATGAAAAACGTGTGAAGAATAGTTAAGAGCGGCCAATTTGATTTGCATCGAAAAGTAATTGAGCCACAAAAAGTGGAAGAGAAAGAAATGGAAAAGAAGTTATGAACGCTCCACGGGGCACGAGTCTGGAGGCCGGAGACTCGAGAAATCAAGATGAGGACGTGGAAAATCTTCCAAATCATGCACAATTATTAAAATCCATAAACGTAATAATCATATCAACAGGCAACAATAACAACCAGGTGAAGCCGTTAACAGCATGCCACAAAGCACAGGGGCGGCGGGGCGGCGGGGTGGCGGGCTCGGCGGAGTGGCAAGGGGGAGGGTCAAAAGCGCGAGCACTGAAAAATTAATAAGCAATAAAATTGCCATGAAATGAACTACACCACAAGTTCCCATGAAAGCGACCGCTCCAGACCGCTGCCCCACCCCCTTCACCGCCCGCCCCAAGCCCCTTACCGGAACGGTTAATCGGCTGTACCGTTCGCAAGGAGATTGGCCGCATCCCGAATGCAAATTCAATTGACACTTCGCCGGCCTTCGACTCCGAGACAGGTTCTCGAGACCCCAAGACGGGCCCCCATGGGGTGCCTTCTGTCCCGAGACCGACGCCCCTGCTCGACCGCAAATCGGCTAAGGACCAAACGGTTGAGGCCTGAGTTGCAGTCCGATTAATGGGGCTAACTCGAGGCTTGTTCCACTTTAAATGCCGAGCAAGCAGTGCATTTCTGAGATGCCTTCAAGAAAATCTAGAACGATTTGGGGAAACATCTTTTCGACTCTTTTCGACTGCAAAAACTACGTTTAACTCCACAAGAGCGTGCATTCCCAGTGCCGACGGAACGCATGCACATCCGACTTTCCCTTCTCTTCAGTTTTTAAGCCACTTAGGAACCCCATATTAGCGCACCAATCCTTGCCCATTAGGAGCCTACAATGCGTGGTTTGAAATGGAACGTTTTCCACTGGCCCATAGTAATGGGTCGTTTAAAGATGATGTCCCTGCCATTAAGAGATGTTTGCAGTCGGATGGTTTGCAGTCATTTTCACGCCATTCCTCAAGGAAAACACTCTTCAAGTATCAGATTTAAGTGTATTTTTGATGCCGTTTAAATTGCCTTTTATTGAATTCTCCCCGATTCGGGTTGCTTGTTTTTCATTGGGATTGGGTAATTTTCAGGGGGAGTTTGGGGCTCGGGACCTTGCGCAGTTTTTTGTTTATTGTGGTTAAGCTCGACTCGAAATCAAAAGGGGAAATAATAATCGTAATTTGTTGTTTATGTGGTTTTTCTCTCTTTACAGATTCGCATTTATTCTTGTTTGACAATCGGTTTTAGATACAATATAATTTTAGCAGCCACTTCGCCGCTTTTTGCATGTCTGTACGTAATATTGTGTGGGTTCTCTCATATTTGTAATATACTAGCCTGCTCCTTTCGGCACAAAAAAATTCCGCTTACTTAACTTGTGGTTTTCTATGCAACTCTTTGTGTTTCCCTTTGTTATTTCATCTTGTTTTGCTAAATTAAATTACATTTTTACACATTCGCTCGCACACACTCGAATACACGCACTCAGCCATGCGCACAGTTTGAAAAAAAATGTCCTTAGTTAATAGACCTCTATTACATAATTATATTATTCATGTTTCAAGCATTGCTTTGGGCATCAGCCACTCTAAAAAAAAGGTTTATTTATATTTACGAAGTACAAATAATAAATTCATTTACAACACTAATTTAGTCTCTCTCTGGGAACAAGGTGTACTACAAAAAAATACCAAAAAAAAATACATTACGAATACATTTGAATAAATAAATCACTTAGCGAATATTCAAGCTCTGAACCGAAGATACACGTGGTGAAAACTGAGAGTGGACAGGACTGGAGAGAAGTTGAGCAACATATTCTAGGAACGCGAAAATCAAGGGGATGCAGAATGGTTCCGGGGTGTCCAGGTGGATGTGGATCGTGATCCTTGCGTGGTTGCCTCACGTGTTGTTGAACAGCAGGGACTCGATGCTGAAGGGATTGCTGCGGCGCATGCTGATCGGAGACGTCTGGTGGACCAGGTTGGCCACAGCCGCCGCCGCCGAGGCGGAGGCGCTGCCATGGTGAAGGTGGTGCTGGTGGTGGTGGTGCCCGTGGCCGTGGCCCGACCCCTGACCCACCAGGCCGCCGTGGTGCTGCTGCTGGCTGCTCTGCAGGTTCAGTTGGTGGAAGGCCTTGGCGGGGAAGAGCAGCGGCTTCGGCGAGTCCCGCTCCCTGTCCCGCTCCTCGGACTCGTTGCCGTCCATGGGCTCCAGCTTACCGAATATGGAGCCGCCGCCTCCTCCGCCGCCGGCCGCCCCGTTCGAGAGCATGGAGGGCGGGGCCACCGAACTGGGGCTGCCCAGGCTGCCGCCTCCGCCGATGAAGCTGCCCGCCCGCGAACTGTCGCCGTCGTTGTCCAGGCCACCACAATGGATCGACGAGTTCTGCTGGGAGCCACCGCCTCCTCCTCCTCCTCCTCCAGCGTTGCAGCCTCCTCCGCCGAAGCGCACCGGACTGACGGCGTCGCTGTCGCCCTCGTCGTCGCTGTCTGTGCCGCCCACCACGTCGATCTGGATGCCATCGTCCTCGAGATCCGAGTCGGAGAAGGTGCCGTTCGCCTTGTGCTGTGATATGTACTCGGCCTTCAGGGCCTCCAGGTCCACGGTGATGCCCTTGGCCTGCAGTTTCCGGGCCTGCCGGTCAATGGCCTTGGCCAGTTTCTTTCGGCGACGGGCTCTGCGAGTTGGAGAGGGAAGAGAAGTGTTGGTAAACGGTTTAGTACTCACAGATTCAATAGAAGCCTTGAAAAGTATAAAAGAAATTATCTTGCAACACTGATTCACCAAGAAGTAATGTTTCCAGAAATTCATGGATAAAAAAATTACAATTTTTCAGATTTGTTAATTCCATTTAAAATTAATGTTTCAAAATCGTTTAATAAATTTGTTTTTACGTTAATGAAATAACAATCCCAATAATTAAGCTAAGCACCGTGTTAACCGCTTATGCTCAATCATTTGTATCACTTGTTAAGCAATTAAGAATGATAACTCGTTTAGAAGCTTTACATTTTAAGAAGCCAAGCCGTTAATAGGACGATTAAAAAACAATTTAGCATTTTGAGACATTTTCATTATTTGAGAGGTGATCAGAAGTAGCCAATCAGTTTTTTTTGCGATATCTGAGCTTTACTTTGTACTGTGTATGGAAAGCTGTTGGTTTTGTGGACACTTACCGCTCTTTGGCCTTGAGCTCGTTGGGCGGAATGGGCTCGCCGCTGCAGGTCTGCGGCTGGGCGTTGTGGGCGGGGCGGCCAGGACCCTTCTTCGTGTGCTCGCGCTTACGCACCTTGGCTCGTCGATTCTGGAACCATACCTATCTGGAACAAAGCGTATAATCTCAGCAAAGGTGCTCGCAAAACATATATGCTACACTGAAGAATATCTACATATGTACCTAATAAGTCTTAGATGAAGAAAAAATAATACAAACTATGGGATAAATGTACCCATAAGAAAGTTAAAAAAAACAAACAAAAAACAAAACAACAATGTGTGGAACTTATAAGAAGAATCGTGCCCTATTTATTTTCTTTTATAATTTTTTTCTCCTTGATTTAATATATACTTTTTATGGTTTTTATTTTACATACGTTAAAAATATCTATGTTGTTGATATTAATATGATCCTTATCAGTTAAAAATAAACTCATCCCCGATCAATCGGAACTAAACTCACCGCAACTCGCGACTCCTTGAGGTCCAGCCTCATGGCCAGGGCCTCCCGCATGAAGATGTCCGGGTAGTGGCTGGCGGAAAAGGCCCTCTCCAGCTCCTCCAGTTGCCAGGAGTTGAAGTTGGTCCGCGACCTCCGTCGCTTGGCCGCACTGCTGTCGTCGTCGCCGTCCCCGGGAAAACCTAGGGAAAACAAACGGAAAATGGGGAAATCTAAATGAAATTCGAAAACACAAGAATAGAGTCATTAATATTAGCCCGCCGGTCGGGGGTGTTGGCTTATTAAAACTAATTAGGGTGGTGCCAAAGCCAAAACCAGGCCCTGAAACTAACCCCCGAACCCCAAGGCATGCATGTATGGGAACCCAAAATGACCAAAAAGGACCGAAATAAAAACCAATAGTAACACAAGCGCGTAGAAAACATGGGCGCAAAACACTTTGTTCCCGACACTAAAAACCCTATAATTAAGTGTTGGAAAATTATTTAAATTAGCCGGGACCAGAGGCACACACAGCGTGCATAAATATTCATAATCATATATTTCAATTACACCGCCAAGGGGGCTACCAACGACTGTCCCCCTCCATATGGTACTGTGGCATAACTCATAACTCCCCTCCCCCTCCCCCTTTCAATTCCCAGCCGCCGGCCCACAATAAAAACGAAACAATTTAATTACGTCTCTCTGCCGGACCGCCCCGCTCCTTCCGTTCCATTACGCTCCTGCCCGATCCGATCTGATCCTTCCCGGGATGCATGGTTCCTATATTTAGACGATAACCCGAAGGGAGGCGTGGCCAACACTCACATTCAGAGGGAATGCATGCAAAGGCTCCGCAATTTATCAAATTAACTCGGATCTGGCCAAAAGAGAGGCACCGGCGGAGTTTGGAAGACGGGGATGGGTATTAGATGATGGCCACAAATACTGAGCGCTAGCACAGCGGCGGTTATTCAGGGAGCAGCATTGAATATAAATAAGTAAAAGTACAAAACAAAAATTTATTTTTTAATGGAGAAGAGGACTTCTTTTGAAAAGTGTACAGCTGTTTCTAAATCGAAAATAAAGCATTACAAAGGCTTCTCAAAACTACAAATAAAAAAGATTTCAAAAAAGAAAAAATTTGCAAAGCACTCGATAAACCTATGGGAACTTTTCAGCCTCTTGATTTGTAAATACCAAATTAAAATATTTTAATAACATCCTTGATAGCTTTTAGCTAAGCCCATCGAGTGACCAATCGCAATTATCGATACATTAGCTTCGATGGGCACTAAGTACAACCCTGGTGATGCGACGACAACAATTATTCATTCGTCTCCCTTTCGCAAAAAGGAATGCATGTGCCTCTTACATATGCGCATCACAATCGGGCATTTAGTGGCTCTACAACGTATCGCCGAGTGATGAAGAGACCATTCAAAGCGCCGCCACTCAGCTGACTTTGTAATCGCATTAATTTCGGTTTTTACACGGACACCACCCCACCTGCCACCCCTTTGGCGGCCTTGCCGCAATTGCCGCCTGCCGACTGACTACCAACATACGCACACACCGCGCACCGCACACCCGACATTAAAGCGCAATAACAAGAGGACGCCCTAATGAATGGCCTGCATTCTGCTGTTAAGTGTACCTAATTATGCGTGCCGCACTGTAACGCTCCGGCCACTCTCTCTCCAGCCGTCTCTTTCTCGCCCAGAGCGACTGCAAAACTCGTTTGTTTTAAGCGTTTGGGGTTTGGTGTTTGGTGTTCGGTGTTTAGTGTTTGGTGTTTGGGGTGCGAAAGAGAGGTTAATAACTCAATAAGAGCACGCCAAATACACAACAATAATAGAGACATTAAAGGCAAACAGGCAAAGCGACAAGCGGACGGAACGGGAAACGCTCGGAGAGCGAGCGAGATGGCCTGCACAAAGTGCATTCAAATGACTTAATAATAACAGAGGCCAAGTTTCTAGGGGCGGCGCAGGGTGGCAGGAGGCCGGGGGTTTCCATTCCACGAAAGGGGGCATGCGGAGTGCCCGTCGACTGGAACATAATTCATGTTTTCGGCTCTTTCGGCGGGTGGCTTGTGATTTGCGATTTGTGGCACCAAAACGAGAGCGAGATCGAAAGCGAGTGTGGGAGCAAATGCAAACGATAATTGAAATTTATTATGATTATTGCACGCCCGTCGAGTGCAGTTTGCAATATGCAATGTGCAGACTGCAATTTGGCAACGCTGCACCGGTTCGCCGAAATCCCTGAAAAGCTGGAACAGTGAGAGCGTGGAATGGAATGAAACGAACATGAAACTCGAACCAGACTTGCCAGACTAATCGAAATGCTCTGTTTGGAATCGACATTTAAAAACCTTTTCTAAAAGTAGCCATACTGTCAAAATATCTTGATTAACGCTCGTATTTTCTTTGAAAAACGAAGCGATTATTCAGAAAGCATCCACAAATTTAATTAAAATATCCGCGGATATCCTTAATGACATCTTTTGTTCTTAGTTTTTGTTTAATTATTACGTTTTTTTACAACGTTCATGATTAAACCTAAATAAGTATAAGGTATTTTCCTCGGTGTTTCGCAAACATTTGGCTGCAATTTTAATACCCTCGATAAGGGTATGAAAAGAAGGCGGCAAAATCAGAAGGAACGAGTGTGGAGTGTGTGTGTTGTTGTTGCATGCCTCAGTCGCATTCCGTGGCATGCTATTTTCGTTTACAGCGCGCGTCAGCCAGGCAATATAACAGTTACCCAGACGCACACACCATATACACACACCAATCAGCACACCCCAACCCCTCGTCCTTTGCCGCACGCCCTTTTCGCGTGCCCCTTTTCCCGCCCCCGATCCTCGCGGGTGAGCCACTTAAGTCATAAAAATTAAAGCGAAAATATAAAAAAAGGTAAGACAGAAAGGAAGGAACACAAGAAAAGGTGAGGCAGAGAACTACTAAAAAGTTGAGAGGGGGTGTTCGAGAAGGGGGTTCATGGAAGAGGTATTCAGAAGGGGTGTTGGTTAGTGCAGGATTTTGAAAAAAGTCATATTACATTTTTAAACACTGGAATAAAAGTATTTAACCCAAATAGGATTATGATTTACTGTACTCCCTAAAGTGTTTTTTTTTCAATAGCACATTAAGTGAGACCAAAGTGTAAATTGCTGGTCTTACAAACAACAAATGGCTATCCATAACAAAAAGTCTCTGTAATAATCATAATCGAGAGAACCAACTCATTCCCACTCATCCCGAATAATTCTTGGACCGATCAAAAAAAGACCATTATAAGGCGGAAATACTTTAAAAGCCAACGGGTTAAGCAATTTTTGATAAGAAAACTGAGACTGCGGCAAAATCTACTTGTGAGGAGCAAGACGAAACGATTTATCATTCAGCCTGTCAGCCAGCTATTCCGCTGGAATGGAACCTTCGGGCCATCATTCCGCCGTTCCATCAATGGGCCAACTTCCGTTTTGGGGCGGAACGGAAGTGCTCAACTATGGTGTACGTGCAGTCCCCGCAAAACCCCCCAGAGTTTTTGGTTAGACGGAATTCATTAGGACCAGAAAACAAGACAGGGAGAAAACAAAATGGCCGCGCAATGTGAAACTGAAAATCGCATGATAAATGATTCCGATCGCCTTATGACAGTTTCTTCATTTCCGGCGTGAAATGAGCAACGGCAAGCAAACGTCATGACGACGATGATGGCGTTCCACTACAGTCATCCCCACCCACACTCCCACCCTCACCCACACCCACACCCAACCCATCGAAATCGCAGACTTCGGGTTGCATGTCAACTCTCTGCCGCAAAATGATTAATGAGCAACGAGCGCGATGGCAACCCTGGCCGCCCTGCCTGCCTCTCCCACAAAACACCCACTCTTCATATCCGCAATCTGCACAATCGCCGGCCTAATCAAATTGAATCAAATCAAATTAATAACTACTTTTCGAGAAGGAAGTGCCCCCAAAAGCGCCTCTGCGTTGGCTGGCAATTAATTAGGTTCCCGATCTGGGGACAGAACTTGGAAGCCATCGTTCCCGGGCCTATGGCCCTGCCCATAGCCTGCCCAAGCCCAGCCAAGTGCAGTTAATTACAACAAGCGGGCGAACACGCCCCTGCTAACGCCCCGCCGACTTTGGATATATGCATTATGGCCGTAATTACACCAACTAGCCGTCATTTGTTAATGCTAATTGGTCAATGAGCCGCGGCCCGGCCTGATCTCGAGACTTGGGTCTCCATTCTGCAGTCCGGTTTTCAGCTCGCTTCCCAGCTCGAGTCGCCGTAACCACTTAATGGCCAACCGGGCGATCGGAGCAAATGGCGGCCCATCAATTTCGGGTCTAGTGATTGCTCCCCGGCAATTGTCCGGCCAAACAAATGGGCGGCAGAAAGAAAGTAAGTCGCGGTTACCGCAAACAAGATCAAGTTAATTCATCAGCGGCCTCAGTGGGGAAAGAGTCCGGGGCTGCCAAGAGATCTTTCTCGGCTCACAAGAGTTTCCCGGAATTATAACGATGCGGAATGGGATGGACAATTGTTTGATTACCCAATGGGCATTACAAGTTGGGCTGTTCCAATGGGGGATATCTTAGTTGGAGGGGTGATTCAGAGATATAGACTATGCTTAACAGGGAGTCTTCACTTACATAACAGAATTATACAGGGAAAATGTCACATTATATGGGGGATTATACATCCGATGTTCAACAATCCCTAGTTGGTCACCCTTTTTTTTGTACAAAATTAAACATGATCTTACGAAAACACTTTCAAGATCAATCAAATATGCTTAGAAAGTATTCAATTTAAAAAACGACGGCTGGTCACACTATCCACGTAAGCAAGGGTAATACTGAGAAAAGTTGTATTTTTAAAGGGTTTCTGAATGTATTTAATTCGAACAGTACTTTATCGATAAAATAACATAACATTAGCTTGGAAAATGATTCTATACAAACCCCGAACTGTCATACTATCACAAAGAAAGGCGAATGAAGTATAAAGTATTCCAGAAAGTAGTTTCCTTAACCTATTATTCTAACCGCTGAACAGTTCTGGGATACAAGCCAACTAGTAAAGGAAGGAAGGGAGAGCATCTAGCTGGGTTGCCTCAGTTCTAGCCCGGTTTCGGATAGTTTGTTTATGGTTTGTGAGTAGCCACGGCTGAGTGATACCCACTTCGGAGTCTGCGACCTTTGCGGGGCGCACAGCGGGCGACAAGCGCTGGCTGCCCGCAAACTACTTTGTATGCTAAATACGAATCAACGAAATCAATCGAACTTTACATAATAATCGATCGCTGATTAGCTAAATCAATAAATGTGTTTGCAGGTAGCAAAAGTCAGGCACAACTGGCCCGGCTGATAGAGCAGCCTCGGCCGGAGCGGGAACAGCGTGAGTGACTGGCTGGCTGACAATCGGAAAGCATTTAGCAGGGCTAATTGAATGAATTAGCATATTGTCCGGCCTCGATAACGAGCAGGATGAGTGGCCGGCTCGTACAGCACCATGGCATTCAGATGGAAATAGACCCTCGATCCGGGCTGGCCAAATGGGTCGATCGGGCGGCGCTGACCTCCACTGCCGATGGGGAGGCGCGTGTTCCGTGAGCCCTGATAATTCATTAGCCGATCTGCGATCTGGAATCTGGGATCTGGGATCCGCAGGCCCCCGTCTCCGATCGCCCATCTCGCCTTTGAGAGCTCAGAAGCCAATGCTCGGCGAAAGTCGAGGCGTTGGAAATTGATTTCATGGGAAAGACTGAGGAATGCAAACTGTGACGCGAGTTCCAGGTTACCATGGACACGTGTCGGCGATTAGCGCTCGGCTCCGTCATCCAGTACTGGGCATTACCTAATTGATGATCGCAGTGATCCCGCATTGAGTCACTGCATCGACTAGCTTCTCCTTATAAAACTCACTTTCTTTCGCTCTTGAAAGGCCCACAAGTGGGTGGTCTCAGTCACACTAAGCTGTCATGTTCGGATTGCCTGATTGGCTCATTGACTTCGGGCAATACACTCTATTTACCAGGCTTAGTCTCTTATAAAGAAGATAGGTTGCCCAAGAAATCGACCCACTCTGTTACTGTTCGATCTAGTACATAAATGACTATTATTTTATGATCCATCATATAAAACTCGATTATACTGATGAACGCTTAAGCTTTTATTGCCATGCTGTGAACATAACATTCACAATGAATTAATTATAAAATTCCCATTAGCTGTCATAACTTGAACATCTTTAACTGATATTCTTTGCAAGTAAAACTTTCCTTGTCAGTATAGAGTAAGATTATTTTGAGTTGAAGTTAAGACCGAGTTAAGAAAGTTCTTCTTAATGACCTACAGTCGAAGTTTCATATGTCGAACTCTCGAATTCAACAGCTCTTTAAGTCCCATATCTCAAACAGGTTATCAATCGAAGTAATTTTAGTGTCTTTTGAAGGAATATACAAGTGCGAGTGAATTGTTCCTAAGAATCAAAGAATTGACTGGATACGGATATCTCATAGAGACTCCCATCCCATAATAAAACTCCCACTTTGCTCTATGAGTACGAGTAAAAATATGGGAAAATCAACTTTGTAGGAGATGGATTGAACACTGCGCACTCTACTTGGATCCAGTTTTCGGGCCGACAAGCCCTTCCCAAGTAACTCCCTAGCATTGTTGCCATCCAAGGACTCGACCCAAGGACGAAGTTCCACTGTACTCTTACTAAGCGCCGTCACACTTACCGCCGTCCTCGTTGGACCCTTCGCTGGGCGGTCCCGCCGGCGGCAGGCTCTGCCGGTTGCCGATCATCAGTCGGTGCTGGATGGTGGCCACTGTGCTGGCAACCGCCGCCACCGCCGTCGTCTGGGCGGCGCTCACGTTCCGCAGGGCCGCCGCACTCAGTCCCGTTAGGTTGGCGAACGCGTTGCTCGCGTTTACCGCCGCCATTTGCGTGGCGGCCGCGGCGGCGGCGGCGGAGTTGGGATGACCGCCGGCCCCGGCGGCCGCATCGAAGCGGGGGCGCCCCAGGAAGGGCCCGTTGGGGCCGAAGACGCCGGGCACGCCGAACTGCAGGAAGGGACCCCAGGGCGGGACGCGCACGCCGCCGGGGGCCAGTTGGGCGGCGGCGGCGTACAGCTGGAGGGCGGCCGTCGGGTGCAGGCCCTCGGAGGGCATGCCGCAGCCGGAGGCGGCTGTGGCGCTGGAAGCGGATCCGCCGAGCAGGGGGTGCTGGCTGGCACTGCAGCTGGAACTGGAACTCCGGTGGACACTGGCACTGGCACTAGCACTACTGCTACTGCTGCTACTCCTTGCAGCAGGCTCTTCCGCGGCTTCCTTGGGGCTGTGGTGGTCGCTGTGGTTGTTGTTGCTTCGGCTGGCACCCGAGTGGTTGTTGTTGGTCAGGAACTTTTTGGTGTCGCCCTCGGAGGTCTCCAAAACCATTATGGTCTGTGGTCTAGGCCATGGAGCAGGTCCACTTGTGCACAGCCTCGACGGGGTTTTCTGTTTCTCGGTTCACTCGCGCAGACTTGAAAAAAATAGGTGTTTCTCATTCAGCACAACAGCACAATGTGTGTGGGGGGCTCTGTGTGTGCTCTGAGCTTCTGGGCCGTCGGCGGCGCTAACCGAACAACGCGACTCGAACACTGATTAAATAAAACTGCACTTGGGCAAAAGTTCGGTTTGGTTTATCAGCTTTTTGCGGGCCAGCGAGTGGGCGAGCGGGTGGCGGCTGGCGGGCTGGCGGGAGCGAGAGCGCTGGCGAGAGAGAGCGGCAGACGCGCTCGCAATGAAAATTCAATTTGAACTGAGCAGCGCAATCGAGGAAGCCAGCGAGGAAACCCAGGCGAGCAGCGGCGGCGTCGCAGCGCGAGCGAGAGGCACGTAGCGCCGAGGGAGCGAGCGAGAGGGGCGGCTGGGGTAGATTGTTGCCATGTTGTGTGCGAGAGTGTGCGAGCGAGAGGGAAATTCATCAGCGGCAGCAACAACCACTTAATTTTTATATGCGCCGTTTCAATTTTGATCAACTGCTGTCGCTCTCTCCTCGCACTCTCCCTCTCTCCGGGCTCGCGGCGTGGCCATTTTGCGGCCAGAGCGGGACAACCATAGGGGCGCTGGCCACTTCCATTGGCTGGCTGGAAAATAGGGGGAATTCCGCGCTGCCGCCGCAGCCGACGCCGCTGCCGAGGCGAAGGCGCTGCGTCGCCATTGCCGAAAAACGACTTGAAGAGTTTTCAATTTTCTTCGACTGTGTGTGCCGACTTTTCCAGGGCGGAGTTATGCGGCATTTTTTCAATTTGCCGCACATCAAATTATTATGCTGCCGCTGCCGGCGTCGCTGCTGCGCCGACGCTCCGGCGCTCTGCCGCCGCGCTGCCATCTGGAAAGTGGCAACTGCGAGCTCCGCCATAACCATAAATGGCAATTTTCCTTGCGACAAATAGAAAATGAAAATTCGTTAACAATTAATTAGCCAAAGGGGAGAGGCTGCTTAGCCGTAAGCGATTGCCAGGCGTTTTCCGGCCGATTTGTTAGCACTTTGTTGGCTGGGCATTTTCCTGAGACCAGAAGATGCAAATCCTTAGCTTTCCGCCACTGACTTTCCTCCAATACTCAATCAATAAAATAAATCGATATATTTGGGACCGGGGCTGTGTTGACTGTACACTGCAGAAAAGTGGACAATCGTATAACAAAATTTGTCTATTTTTCTAAGTTGCATGTTTTCCGGACTGCAGCCCATTTTTCCTCCACTCTATTAACGTTATCAATTAAAAAGCGAGCCATTGTTTGCTTTTCACAACTCCAGCAGCACGTACGCTGGACATTTTCCTTTAATTTGTTGACATAAACGCCTCGTTCCCGTTTTTCGAGTCCGCAGAGCATCCCCGCTTTTTGGGGCTGCTGCTGCGCATGAATCATTCATTTTCATTTTATCGAGCGCCAGCAGAGCAGTGCCACTTAACCCATTTGCCCGCCCAGGCCCCCGCTGGTGGAAAACTCTGGCTGGCAATCAATGACACTGTTCGGAAAACCCCCGAAAAGGATCCTTCGGTGTGCCGACCCCCACGGCCACCCCCGCATCTGTCAGATGTTTTGTTGGCAGGTTACTTAATTGCTCGCCTCTCGCTCCCCTGCCGCCCACCTCCCCCTCGTGCACTGGGAGAAAAGGGAGGGAGTATCTGCACTGTAAATAAATAGCTGGAAGCATTTGTTCTTCGCCTTAAGGATTTGAAGTGCATTCTTTAAAGCCAAAGTTAAGCCTTTTAAAAGTATCTTTTGAACACTTTTAAAGGTTTTATTATTACCTGATTTATAATATAACATTGTAAGTAAGTAATATTGGAATTAAAATATAGTAACACATAATTCTTGTATTGGGAACATTCGTTCTTTGAGAAAATTCGTTCTTAAAAACCGTGTAAGTACTTTGGTATAAAGGCTCTCCTCTTGAGAACGAATGGGAGGAACAGAAAAATTTTTGATAATTTTACACAACTGATTTTTGTAATAGTTTAGTTGTTGACATTAAAAATCGAAATACCGCGAAAGCAGTCTCATGCACAATCAAAACATTTTTAAACTTCAAAAATGTCGTTCTAAATTTAAGAACCTTTTCCACTCAGATAAGAACGCCAGACTTCTCTCCGTGCTACTGTTCTTTAAATATACAAAAACATGTTGCTATCCAGCTGCCATTTTCTCGCCGTGCATCCCTTTGCCTTTTGCTCTGGCACTTTTACTCCGCTTTCCCACTCCGCCCGTCACATGTGCAACGTTGACGCTGTCGGTTGGTGTTCGCTTTATTAATGACTTACAGCGCCAGTGGCCACCCCCAAAAGCCACCCGGAAAATCCCTACGCCCCTCGAACCCCAATCGCCCACCCTGCCCTGCTCCCTTTCCTGCTCCCTGCCCCCTGCTCCCCTTTGTGCTATCAGTTTGTTAATAAAATTTCCATGCGTACCGAAACTTAATTAATTCTGCTACAGTTTTGTTGCAAAAGTTTGGCCCGACGGCGCCCATGTCCTTGGGCCGCCCCCAGCCACCCAAGCCATCCAAGCCCCTCGCCACCCCTGCAAATCAAACGAATGAATTTTAATTATTTTTTGTGCCAGCAAAAAGTTTTCCGCTCTCAGGTTGCAGGAAAAACTTTTTTCGCCCCAACAGGAAGCGGAGGTGGAGAGGGAAATGATGAGCGAATAATAAGAGTGAAGCATGAGGGAATTGGGGCTTATTTTTTATGTTCTTCTCGAGGCTTAGCTAATCAGAATTTGTTCGAGTGAATGTGATGGAAATCGAAGTGGAAACTGCCAGGACTTGAAAATGAATTACGGCTTTCCTTATTAAAATTTGACATCCCACGAATATTGCAAGGACAGATGCAAGGATGGTATATCTTTTTATCTCACGCACAGAACCATGAAGCAACTGTAAAGTCTTGTATTTAAAGTAGTTTATTATTTGCTAAATGCTATTTGACTGCCCATATTATTCAAATAACATTTAAAATGGCCAACCATTTTCGCATAAATTCACTTTGAACAGCCAAAATCTGGCCCAGCGAAGAGCAGTTCGGCAGGGAAATTGTGGGAAATAGTGGGAAATGCGATGGCGAGGCAGGGAAATAATCGCCGTGGCCGCCAACAACTCGGATTGGACGTGGAATGTGGGATGCTTGGTGGGGAATTTTCCGCTCAAAATGTCTCTTTGATTTGTCTGTCAAATGGCCGCAGTGGCGTGGGCGGAAAATCAAAGGGGGCGGGGTACTGGGTGGCCCGGCGATGGACGGATATGAAAACTAAGGGAATGACAGGCAGGAAATTGAAGAACTGCTTCATGCCATTTGGAAACAAGTAATGATAAGTGGGCATCCAAATCGACGTGGGGTGATGTGCGGCAAAATGCGTACTTTGCATCTGTTTTGGAAAGTCGGAAACGAAAACTTCACAGCGGAAGCATCGGAAATGTCAACTGTGAATACTAGAATATCGTTGCTACTAAAATATATATTTTCGGTTGAAAGGGTATTCTGAATTTGTAATATTAAACACTCATCTTATTCAGAAGGCCTATGTTTGGGAAAAGTTATCCATCTTAGTTAAACTCTTAAATATATAAACTTGGAATCCAAATATTATAACTCTGTTATAAATATAAATAAAAGATAAAATATACCTTGCATCATGTCATATTTGAAAATATTAAAAGATTACTAAGCTCTTAAAAAGTCACAATATTCAGTAAAATATCAGAAATCTCTACTGTGTCTACTAGAATATCTTTGCTATTTATTATTATAAAAATATGTTTTCGGTTGAAAAAGTATACTGCATTTTTAAGCAATAGGTATCATACACACTCTTCTATTCACATGCCCAAATATATTTTTAAATATTTTAAAATTATTATAAGCTTGCTATAAGTATAATTAAAATTAAATATAAATCAAAGATTGCATTCCGAAATGGTATTAAGAACGATTCACTGCTTTCAAATTTGAGCCGTACTTTCTTCATACAGTTCCATTATTAACCTATTATTTTAGGCCGCCTGATTTGAATTAAACAAATGTAACTACAAAAATGCCTTCAATAAAATTCGGTTTTATTACCAGGCTACCTATGCCATAAAACCTATTGGGCCACCCCAAGGGCAGTGCAGCCCGAATGGTGACAGTTGTGAGTTCGATTTGAGCTGGCCAATTAACGAGCGTGTTAATTGGCCGTCATTGGGACAGATAGAGCATAACCAGCGTGTCAACCGCACATCATATTGTGGCCATCAAACACTGCCAGGGCCACGCCCACTCGGCAACCTGATTTCCCAATTTACCGGCCGATCAACAGATGCAGCGAGACCAGGAAATCGAAAACAGAAACAGAAACAGGATTCAGGATCACGGGGCACACATGTGTTGCTAATTTCGGCCGACCTGGCGACACGCCCACTTTTCCTCTGGCCTGCCAGTGGAGAAAAAACAACGACATCAAAACAATGGGCAGGGCAACCCCCTGGAAAACTCCGACCATGAATGGAAACCCTCCCTCTCCCCGCTTCGAGCCGGCAAAAGTCAAGTCACACAAAATTATGGCAATTACGCTAAGCAGACCATTTATTTTTATGAGCCCACGAATTATGAATAATTGCAAGTGAAGCACACACAAACTAAACGTGAGAGAAGTCCACAAAGGGGCCTTTGTCCAGGGGCGGGGGCTGAGGCGAGAGGGGGCCACATCGTTAGCAGACATGTTCGAAAATCCATTTTGACATTCAGCGCCGACATAATGAAAAACCGCATTCGCATGCCGGAAGTTTCCTCGGCGATTCCATCACGGATCGAAGCCAATCTCGAGAGCCACCCACACACAACACCACCCCCTTTGCAGGGTGTGTGGATTCGTCATTAGGCTCATAAAATTGCAATGACTTGGCCAACACACACTCGCCCGCTTATTCACACAGCGAGACAACCAGCAATCTTGACAAATGACAAACAACAAAACTAAGGCCTATTGTTTAAGGGTCGTGATGGAAGAGGGAATACCCTTTACAATCGCAGAATGTTTGCATTGGTTTACTTTTGTTATAAAATGACGATTTAACACGTCTTTTTGAGTTATTATACCTTTCTGCCTTTTGTTGCACTAGACATTCCCGGATGTATTTATGCTTTGTTATGCATTTTCCAACACTTTTTTACATTGCACTATGCCATATGCCACTACAATAGGTTTAATTTTATCTATTGACTTACTTAAATGGCATAACAGTTTTTGACACACGATTATACAATGGCAGGCCTTTTAAAATAAATATGGTGTTTAAACAAAAGTATAAATAGTATAAAATAGTAAAGCATTGCCCAACACTGCCAATCTTTTGTTTGAGATGCCTGCCTTAAGGGTGTCACAAAGCTGGCTCGAAGACCTTCTGGGGGTCCGTGATTTGGCACAGACAACGCCGAGGACATCAACACCATCAGCAGCAACAACAATTGACATTCATTGGCTAGTTTGATGGCCCCTCTCTGCTAGATGTCCTGCATGTCCTGGCTGCCAACCCCCAACACACTGTCCTTGCTCAGTGGCTCCTGCTCGAATCCTTGGCTTGGTCCTTGCTCTTTTGGCTGTCGCGATTGATTTTCTCTGCAGCGTCAGTTCCCCCAAGTTCCCCCTCCTAGCTGGCGACAAATAAATTACACTGTAATTTGTGTCCCCCGTTGTTATTGCGGTCCCCCGCCCCTGGGCCACCCCATCACTCCCCCCTGACGCCTCGTCCTGACCAGACTGGCTCCTTCAACCCTCGGCTTTTCGCTTGCGCCGTTTCAGTCTCTCGGGCACTGTGAAAAAATCTATGCTCCAGTAAAATATAACCTTTTAAGTACATGGTGTGATAAATGGCATGTGATTTTGAGACTTCAAGAACTAATATACTAGGAAACGGAATTCTACGAAATTTCCCAGGATATCCTCCTAAATATTGTAATTTTCTTTGCCTTTTTCAATACATTTTTTTGTAAAATGCATTTTTAATGTGAAAAAACGAATACCTATCTGAAAAATAAAAAAAATATTAGCTAAAGTGTAACAGTTTAAACTAGAAGTAGCATTTCTCCACAGTGCACCTTTGTTGTTCGTGTGGGCTCGTAATTTCATTTCGAGTGCCTTTTGGCCCACCGCCTACCGTTTTGGCATTGCCTTGCCCCACGCCCACTCGGGTTGCGTCCGCCCCCTCCCCGGTCGTCGACGCCCTGGTTCATCCCCCCGGCCCGCAGCCTCTAGCTCATTTAAAGTTGATGGTGTGTGAAAAAATGTGAACAGATTGTTATGTAATTGAGTTTTTAGGCAGCCGTTTTGAGGTCGCCTTTTGCGGTGGCAGCCTTCTTGGAAGGCCTCTCGTCCTGCCAGCACCCCGCCCCCTGGCAACCAGCACCCAGCGCCCACCACCCCCACGCCCTTGACTGTTGTCGCATTTTGCTACATTTATTTGTCGCTTGATTTGATTCTTACTTCCTCTGGCCTTTCTTTTATTTTCCGTCTGGCTGCTGGGCTTTCCCTCGGCCCTTTTCCCTCGGAGGTCCATTTGCCCTGTCGCAGAACAGTGGCGGGGGTGGGGCCGCTGGAAGGGGCACCGCTTCAGTTGACCGATTTGCGGTCGATGAGGCCAAGTTGTGCGGTTGCCGCTGCACAGCGAAGGGATATATCGCCTTTGAGTGGCCCGACTGGACAGGGATCATTGGCACCATTGATTTTATGTAGTGTAATTAGCGCAATCTGTTCGATCCCTTTGAGGCACAGAGATTTTGAAGGCCGACCGTCCCTGGGCCCTGACTAGTAACTAGAAGAGATGAGGTCCGAGGCCCGATGAAAACTATTATTAGCTCATCACATTAATTGGCTGCTGGTTTTCATGTCTCTGCCTCTATGGGCTCATTAAATTTCCATTTGAATGATTCTTCTGATTTCATTTTAATGGCGAGATTCGGTAAATACTATATCGATGGAGATTTTACAAATCGCATGTTTAAGTTTCTTTTGATTTCTGATAGTTACTACCTGATAACTATGATAAAATAAAATGCATTATTAAGCTGTTTACATACGTTTAAATCGTACCCCTCACCACCCCCTGGGAGGTGCACAATTCTTCCGATGAAGTGGTCTTTACACCGATCATTGGTTACTGTCCATCACATTGGTCATGCCAATCCACCTCCGACACCTCGACCACTGCCCCGAGATGCCCCTTTCGGTTGCATGAAACCGATCGGGAACCAGCGATCGGGGAACGCTTCCCTCGGGAGGCCAGAAGAAGGGGCGCAGAAGAATCGCAGCCCGCTTCTTATTAGCTTGCATTTAAGACCCAGCAGGGTTTTCACACCTCCGACGCCCCACTGCGCCGCTGCGAGCCGACAAACGAATGGGTCCCAAGGCAGAGGCAAAGACAAAGGAGGAAGCAAGGGAGCAGGGAGCAGGGGCAGGGGGAAGGAGCGAAAGGAGCTGGAGGGAACGGGGACGTGGGGAGGACCGAGGAGGAGCGGTTGCACAGCGCACGCGCGGCGCAATCAAATTCAAATCACTTTGCATCTTTGAGATCTCAATAAAAATCTTTTCTCCTCGGCTGCGACTCTGGCTGGCGACACTGGCAAAAATGGGTTGAGACTTGAACCTGTGATAGGATCTTAAATAAACACAAAAATTCCCTAGATTTAAAAAGGCATAAATCTTGGGGAGTTTTATTTTCAAACCTACTGGATATATTTTTTAAGGCCTTGGAACCTTAGAGAAAAAAGTTTGGGCAAAAAAATATGAATTTATATTATTATTAAATATTTTTAATTTATATATCATATCAATCATCTCAATTCAAAGAAATAGCAGTTCTTATTACAATTTGATTTATTTTTGAACCAGTTAAAAGCAAATATTCTTAAAAAGGCTTCACATACATTTTTAGTCAGCTTTATATACTTGCCTGCGAAAACTTTAGTTTCCTAAGTTAAAGACAGACTTTTCGCGCCGTGCAGCTGCTGCCATGGACCTTAATTGTTGCCGCAGGAGCATTGCTCAAATATTAATTGGTTTTTTCTCTCTGTGTGCGGAGGCAGAGACTCCTCCGATTTATGCTGACTCCGAGGATTTCTGGCTAAAAACGAGTAAAAGTCAGGGGCAGCGGGGCAGGGGTAGGGAAGGGGGAGGGGCAACGCCGACGCGGATCCCTTTTCCACGTCGTTGTGTTCGCTGCGCGAGGGCTGCAAAAATTAATTACGATATCATGATTTACAAAATTAGCCGCAAATGGTGCGGCCTTTTTCTCTGTTATTCCACCACTTCCACTCCTCCGCCTCCCACTCCACCTCCGCCCCTGGACTCACCTGAGTGGGCAGGGGCGTGGCCGTGGCCAGAGTCGAGGAACCAAGCTTACGTGTACTCCCACCAGAGGAGGCAGTATCTTTAGCGAGATCGACGATGTAATGCAGCACAACAACATCGGGACTTTTCAATACGGCTATAAAATTAATTATAATTATTAATTTGCCCAGGGTTTTTCGAGCATCCTGTATTTTTGTGGACAGAATTTGGGTAAATGGTTAAAAAAAAACAAACTTCATGATTTCTGCATAATAATTTGACATTCTAGAATGCTTATTTCAAGGTTTTTAAAGGGCACTATAAATGTTCAAATGCTTTTACAACACTATTAAGGTGGACCTTTAATATAAAATAGCTACATAGCACTGACACTTTTTGAGGAACGTAGTAGTATATTTAATAAAATTTGTACTCATTGCACAATAACTTGTTATTCTAGAATATTTTAAAGGGTTTTAACAGGCACTTTAATGTTTAAAAACTTTTACAACACTCTTTCTAACTTTAAGGTGGGCGTTTTAAAATAAAGCACCAGAAAATCACTGGTACTTTTAAGGAAAACAAATTGGTATATCTATAACTCTGCAGTTTGGGGATCATTCATCACTTGGGTCACTTCCGATGACCTGGAAATCTCTATTTTGTAAGAAATACAGGGGAACTAAAGAAGTAACTCTCCAGAGGATCCCACAGTGCCCTGGCCCTATCCGTCACCCAAAACAGAAAAGGGGGCCACCACTCTGGGGCAATTAAATGCGCCACCTGATCGGCCTTGGGCTGCGCTTTCTGCGCTCCAGTTGCGATGCCGATCCCGATGCCATCCGAAGGAGCCCGACTTGGCCAGTGGGCTCGCCCTTTTTGCAGCTCTTGGTCCAGCTGCGGACCACGCCCCTCCTCGTCCCCGGGGGCTGGGGGCCTTTGCCACTTTTGCCACTGTTACAATTTCGTCGCTCCCTCGTTTTTCCCCTGCTCGGCGGTAATTAACATTGTGGCTTCTTTGGGTTTCTTGTGGTTGCCGCCGCGCATTCCACGCCGCTTTTTTGCATATTCGCATTGCGTTTATTAATGTCATCAACGCCCCAACTGAGGCTTCATCTTGGCCACCCCGCCCCCGGCCACGCCTCCCCATCCGCAGTGGGGCACAGTCGAGTTGACAACTCAATCGCCGGCACACGGGCAGAAAAAATATTACAAATATGATGGCATAATATGTGTCTTTTCCGGGATGTAAGCAAGTGCATTTGTTTTGTTTTATTATTAATTATAAACTAATCTTTTTATGGTTATACAAAAATAAATTAAATTCATTTTTGAAGTGAGTATACATATATTTAAAAAACAAAATGTAAACAAAACCAATATTAATTTATTTGTTTCAAATGCAGAAGTCCAAGAGCCCAAAAGTCTAATGAAGTCTACTACATTACTTAGAAACGTTTCATTATTGCATCGCTGATGATCACAAACATAGTAGTAGTATTTTCTCTCAGTCCATGGGAGGAAGTGCAGGTCGCAGGGGCTGAGGTGGAGGGGCGCTCATCAGCAGCGACATCAATTAAAATGATTCCAGCGATCAGAAAAAGCGCACAGAAAAAGCGAAACAAAACGGGCGAAAAGGTAAATTAAACGCCTAACAGTAAGCCAAAGGCGGTGGTGAAACAAAAAATTGGAGCTAATTTGATTAATATGCCAGGGGGGTGCTCGAAAGGGGGCCTAATGATGGGAAGTGCGAACGCATTTCGGCTCCCCAGACGGAGGCGAGGGGCGGCGTTCGTTACGCGCGTAATTGCGAAAGTAATTAGTGCAGAGCGTTCAATTGCGATACTCGCAACCTGCAACAGCCCCTCGAAACCCCTCTCGCCGCCCGCGAGAGCTGCAACTGTACTTCCAACAATGGCGGGTTCCCACAGACCGTCATCTCGCTTTTTCATCCCCGGTGGTGACCCCGTCGAGTGGATGGGAAGTATCCAATCGCAGGTTGACGACTTGATGAACTCCATTTTGCATGTAATGTTCTGGTTTTATATCAAGAGTTTGGAGCCAAGTAGTCGGCGATTTGAGAGTTGGTGACCCCAATCCAGACAATTTGTTTGATTCCAAAACACAACAATATTTAACCCATAAGGATTGTAATGATTTAGAATATGTTCTCGTCACAGGAAAATAATGCGCTTTTCTTTCAAGTGGTGACCCCGATTTATTTTAGATATTACGCTGCTTTGTTTCTGGAAAGTACACCTAAAATGTTTAGAGCATGTATCTAAGTTGGAGTGATTAGGAAACTTTAGGTAAAATATTACGTGTTTCTTTGAGGTGGTGACCCCGATTAAGTTCAAGTATCAGAGAAGCATATTTAAACCCGTAAGAACTGATTCGTTTCTGGCAAGTGCCACTTCTGCATCTGCCGCAGTGGTGACCCCGCACTGGGGGTTGGAGGCGCAACCCGCCCGGGGACGATTCGATGTGCATCTAGGCAAGTAAGTCGCAAATCCCCGACAGCCGCCCGAGCCGGGCGCACGCAGCGATTTCACGGCTAGCGAAACCGCAGAGGACTCGGCTGAGCTCCGCCTCCGGTCCGAGATTCCGTTCCAGATTCCGCTCCCCGTTCTCCGGGGACGTGGTAACTCCGGGCATATTTCACGCCTCCTTGGCCGACGTGCCTCATGCAAAACTAACCACCAGCATCGGAGGCAGGGTGCCGATAAGGATATGACAAATTTCACGCGCTCAGCGAAAAAGGACAACAGGCACACTGACAACAAATTTCGGGTACTTCAAAAAAGGGGAAAGGTGAATATTTTGTGGAAGAAATTAAATAGATTCTTGGCCGATTTACATAAATATCATTGTTATTTAACACTACATTTAGAAAAAGTATTTAAACAGCGTTATCAAACTGTCAAAAAACTGTGTTGTTGAACACTATTATTAAACTGTTATTAAACAGTGTTAGTAAACTGTTTTTAAACAGTGTTGGTTAAGAGTGAGTAAAGGACAAAAGCGGGGAAAGTATTCATCCGTGTTCAAAATCATCTTCCGACTGGGAAATGTTTTAAAATTATAAATTAAATTATTATCCAAGTATCCGATTCTAATAGAAGTTATACAGAAATCGGCCTAACAGGAAATAATCACAATGCTTTCAAAGAGCAACCTATCTGAAATATCTTTAAGCCTTTACACATTATTAATGAAGCCCTGAGATGTGAACGCCCTTTCTTTCAGTGCAGTGGAAGGTGACAGACAAGGCAAGGTGGACGCCGTCAGCGGCTTACCTTTCGAGACGCGCAGCGGCTTTTGTCAGACTTCCAAGGACCAAAACATCAGGAGTCCCAATCCCGAAACCCAAATTCAAAACCGAAGCCAAAGCTGGAGAGACCAATACCGAAAATGAAGTCAAGATAGCAATCGGAGGGATGGAAACGGAACCCGTGCGGCTCGCACTTTAATCAATCGCAACCGATTTGTCGGCTTAACATGTACAACATGACGTAAACAAAGAGCTGGGAAATGGGAAATGGAAAATGGGCTGGGGGTCGGAGTGGGCGGGGAGGAGGAGGAAAAGTCGGCATAGGAATGGAATCAGAACGGGAATATAAATCGGAAGTCTCGGCGGAGGGTGGCCGGCATTAAAGTGAGCAATCGACGAGGATTAGCGACTGCCTGGGAGTCGTTCGCCGCGGTCGGGCTTAGCGGGTATTGCCTGTAAAGTGGTCTGCTAATAGTTGTTTAGAGCGTGAGAAGATGACGCCGGATGACGGGGACCAGCGGGCGGGATTACCGGAGATGTTTGGGACGTGTTTTGGCCACTGCAACGTAAAGCCATCTAAAATCGGAGATACATGAGGCTGGGGATGAAGAATAGGACGTACAAAGGCATCGTTTTGAGGCGGATAAATATTGATTTGCTAGAATAAATAAATGTATTGCCAAGGCATCCAAAACTACAATATTTTAGCTTCAATTTCACAGAGGTTACTATTACATTTAGGTGTTTTAACCAAGAGAACGGAAAATCAGGTTACATTTGGTCCACAGAGATCACTACTTTACTTGATGCCAGAAATATTTTAATATACATTTTACTTCCCAGATACCAGTTTCCCCATAGACTCCTGGACTTTCCTCTCGTTTCCAAGGCGAGAGACGCTAGCATGCCGCATAAATGGTTAGTTGTGTCCAATGGGATGATAGGATAACAATTTATAATGGCTTAAGTACGATTTATATGCGTCTAATCGGGCGACCAGCATCAGCTGAGGACCAGGCCGAAAAGGAACCCTCCCTTCGGACAGGGCGCACGACCCCGGGGGCCCCGAACCCCGAACCCCGAGCCGGGAACCCCTGACAATGGCTCTATTTTTATGCGATTTACTTGTTTTGATAAACATTCGACATTTCTGACAGTCAAACGACACCCGGAGACGGCGAGTCCTTTGTGCCTGGCCCGCGCCACCCCCTCCCGGCTGCTGGAAATAATTTGAAAATTACTCTCCTGTTTCGGATTTTATGAAGGTCGCGTGCGGTCCGAGATCGGTGCCGGGATAAGCGCCCGCCATATAATACAAATCATATAAATCTGCATGCGGCCGAGAGTTTACTTTATTGTTTGATAAGTATTTCGATAATAATTCCGGGCTCTGGGACGAGCGCTTAACACCATCCGCAACAGATTGGAACTGCAATTGGAACCGCAATCGGAGCTGGGAGGGTCGCCATCAAATGGAGATTTATGCAGGAGTTAACAGCGTTTTATGGGCAACTTAAGGATGGGCCTGGCGTTGGGGCTGGAGATCCCCGAATCGGAGTCCAAATCAGGCAGCAGCAGTCAGTCAAGACAAGGCCAGAGCCCCAGAGCCCCAGATCCAGGGTCCAGAGTCGGAGTCGGAGTCAGAGTCGCCGGGCACTAATAAGCACCTTGGGCCACTGGCGTTGGACAACCGGTGAGCAAATTGGATTACTTCATTTCATTTCTCGTGTCGGCTAACATCAAGCACACGGGGGAATCATCCATCCATCCGCCAGTATCTGCCGCAGTTTAGGCTCCACTGGGGGAAAACGATGGTGACTGGTAATATCGTGCAAGCCAGAACTGATTGGGAATTATAAGCACAGTTAATCGGTGATTTTATCTGCAATTTTATTGTTTCTGTGTATAATATTTTTTATTAATTAATGTAAATAACTGTTTGGACTATAAACCATACTTAGGAGATTCTGGGTTAGGCTCCACTGGGGAAAAGCACTGATAAAATCCGTTGCGAACCTGAACCAATTGGGAATTATAACGAGAAAACCGCAGTAATCGATGATGTTTGCATACATTGGATATATATAATGGAAGATGGAGGATTTCCCGATTTTTTCACTGCACACCTCCGGTTTCGGCTTCGCAGGCCGAGTAGGAAATAAATAAAAACAAATTTGCAGTCGGACATTTGGTCGATTGATTTCTGCAGCTCACGGAGCCGGGCTCGGGCGGAGTCCTCCCTTGGGTTCTTCGGGCCCTTCTCCCAGTCGCCCCCTGCCTCGTCTCTGGAGTCCGACTCCGAGGCTGTGGCCGGCCCGAACTTGCTGTTCGCTTGCAAATTGCCGCATATTTGTTGAGTAATTACGCTTTAACTTGTAATAAAGAAGACAAACAATAAAACGAGGCCCCGGCCGTGATCCCCCCGAGGAGGGGGGCTGCCAGGGGCGGCGAGGGCCTGACAGGACGGCAGGGGAGGGCCGGGCGGGGGCAGGGAGCCCATCTGGCGGCGTGTTCTCAATTGAAAAGCGTGAATAACAAACGTGAACGGGGCGCAAATTGGCTAAAAGAGTCGATGGCAAAGTTGAAGACTGTTCAACTGGCTTGAGAGATTTGCGTTCATGCGGCGGCGAGGTCTTGTGATCAAGGGAGAAAGGTGGCTACGCGGCATTTATTCCGTTGACCGTGTTCTTGCAACTAGGTAATATGTTTTGTAGCACTTCCTGACAGGCAGGAAAGACTTTACGCTATAGCATTGTTCTGGCTGATGAAGTATAATATTATTTTTCAGTACCTACCCTGTCCTTAAATGCGCTTTCTTCGATCTGAATATTTGAAAATTAACCTGTTCATGAAGCAACAACAGGCTTATTAAAATACCATCAAATTTTGTAACTGAGGGCTCTGCCGGCCGTATTTATCCCAGCCACTTTGGCACAGTTCCAATCTCTGCACTAATCAGCAAGGAAAGCCACCAGGTTGGCTTTAATTTACGCGAAAACCGCAAAGGTGAGGCGCAGGCGAGGGAAACAGCAAGCTGGCAGGAGAGGAGAGAAAGAGAGGGCGAGATGGACCACGTAGGGCGTTGGAGCGAGACAGAGCGAGTGCTCCGACTGGCCGAACCATAAAATGCATTATTATGCTAAATGACTATAAAAATCACGTTTACAATCCATTTATGCCTGGGATAATAACCCATCCCATTCGACTCCGTTCCATTGCCCTTCCCAGGGGGGGAGGTGCTGGGTGGTGCGGTGGTGGGGTGCTGGGGTGCTGCAGATGGACGGGATGTTGGCTAAAAACCCTGAAAGGCAGCATTTGTTTACGCCGCGAATAATTGAGTTATCTGATCTCGGTCCTCGAGTTGGACTTGCAGCTAGCCACAAGACACGAAGGTAACTGGACGGAGTGGAGTGGTTCCTGCAAACGAGCTAGGTCTATAAAGAGGGCTCTTGTGGGCGCAGGGGGGAGGTTGCCAGGGGGCGGTGGTTTCGGACGGCACATTGCATGTTGGCCATTGGCAGCAGGTAGGTGTGGCCGCGGCCTACGTTGCAAATTGTTTGGGGCGCATTAGAAGCAGCTTACCTGTGCCTTGGCACTGAGGGAAAAGTGGCTGAGTTGCTCCTTGCTCCTTAATAAACTGTGTAAAAATACTTTAATATACATGTTCGATTTGAAGGCTTTTTAAAACACCGTATCTCAGGGAATGCATTTTAGGGATAAACCTTATTAAGATACCCCTTAGAACATAAAAGTACTGCTGTTCCTGATTAAATATGGATTTAAATATGCTTTACCATTTTTTAAAACTTTCTATAAATACTACAGGTCGGATTTAATTGAAATGGCTTTCTTAGAACCCGATCTTCAAATATATTTCCTAATTTTATATTAATAATGTTTTCATTGAATCATACTGAAAACCCAATCAGAGATGGCGGTTAATAAAATTAGTACTGACTATTTTATTCCAAATAAAAGCCTGATTTTGTAGGTTTGTAAGGTAAAAGAGACGGACAGCTGTCAGTTTTCCTGCTCCGAGAACTTCTCGTTTTTGAAGGACCTCTTCCAATGTAACACTTTTATTTTCCCAGTGCACCCGCCCCAGACCTTCCCTTTCGGAACCCGAGCACTGGTAATGACTTTATTTGGTTGCTGCGTTAATGGGGCGCACTCCGCTTCCACATCTCCATCTGCGGCTCCGACTCCGACTGCGCCTGCGTCGCCTGCCCTTCCGAGCCATCTTCTCGCGTCGGCAGCGCAAATTGAAAGCGCATTTCAAAATTTTTCACACCTGAAAATTATTTCGTCTCGAGAAGGTTTTCCCTCCGCTTCTCTCAGCCGACAACCAGCGGGGGGGTGACGGGCCAGTGGTCGGGGTTGAGCGGGGCAAGTGCAGCGAATTCCGATTGCAGAGTCGCAGGCTGCAAAACACTTTTCCCGTAGCGCCGCACTCGAAAACACCGAAACAAAGTGCCGACTGCAATTAATCAAAATTTAATTTCAAGAAGTGACGCTGACGATGAGGCTGACGATGAGGCCAAAATTGAATTGAAAAGCGGGCAGAGAGAAAACCGGCAAAGGAAAATGTAATTAATCACAAGACGGTTGGGAAAACGAAAAGCCGCAGCCAACGAGGCAGCAGCGGCCACAAAGAGCCGAGGGAAGACAAAGGAGGCGTCAAAAGTCGACTGGCCAGTCCATCAGCAGTCGCAGAGGCGCCCCCCGCCCCCGCCCCCACCTTCGGGGGATCGGGATCCCCTAGCCAGATTTCCGTTACAATTTATAGCCCCTCTTTGGGAAGAAAAATGATTGGTTTCCCCACACACAAAAAGCCGTTGACAAAGCAGGCCGATCGCATTTGAGCTTGATTACCGATTGTTAGCCATCGGAAACCCATATTCTGGCTCCCCGCCGAGCGATCGGCTTAAATATATCATTTGTATTATTCACTTTACTTTATTGGCTCGATATTTAACATCTTTGTAGTTTGTTTAGTTTCAATGGATCGGTTTTCCATTGTTCGCTGCCCCAAGCTATTTCCTCGAAAGCTGCAATACAAAGTTAAGTGTGACTACATAAAGGTCGAAAGGCCACCTTTCCTACTTCATTATGAGCACTAAAAATTTCTTGAATGTTTAGAAACAAGCTCTTTATTTGGGCAATTCCTTAAAATATTGAATGTATTTAAGGTTTTCTGGCTCCATCTACATTTAGGGTCGTGATCACAACCGCCCTCTATGGTTGAATATCGGGGCTTCACTCAGATTGCTTTTATACTTTACATTGGCAGGTACTGAGGTGGGTGTACTTGCTGCCGAGGAGGATGTCTCCGCTAACATCTTATGCACAGCGGTCAAGATAACGCCACAGTCAGGCTCATTGTGGAGCCTGGTCACTGGTCATGTTGACATGAAAATGGCAAAAAAATAAAGATTCCAGGTTTGAAAGCCAATCGATTCGGAATTTAATTACGAGCTCAACGAGGTGCGACATTCGCCATTCTGACCTTGTTTCGCAGGATGGTGGCAAAAAAATGCTTATTTTTTGTCCAAAAACTGGCCAACGGGATTTTGGACAAAAATAACCCCTTCTTGTGGTGAACCATTGGAGGCTGATCAGCATCGCCGAACAAATAACCCCTTTTGCAACACAAACAGTTCCTAGGTTTGAAAATAAATTGGTAAATCATGAGTTTTTGTCTAACTTTGGTTATAATTTTATTCATTATCTTAACTTGTTCTTGTTCTTCTTCACTTCCATGCTCCGATCTTCTGGGGATTATCTTACTGCTTTTGCAGCGGCGTTTTGCATTTCACATTTTGCGGTTTTAAACATATGTTGAGAAATTATGTATAATGTATGTGTTATGTGTAATTATATATTAAACACGTAGTATAATTTATGTAGCATACAAAAAAAATAGCTAAAAAAATAAACAAAAAGGTATCCTTAAGACAGAACCGCGACGTGTCCACGTGCTTGCATTCTGTGTGTGGAACACAGATGCCTCCGTCAGTTTGGGTCGCGGTCGCGGTCCCGGACTCCTCCTAATCCTCCTCCTATCTCCGCCCTTCTTCCCCCATCCGCTCACTGTGGCTTCTGGGTCTTTGGTGGTGCTTGGTGCTGCTGCTGTTGCTGCTGCTGGGTCTCGTACCGCTGACGCAGGGCGGTCAGGGCGCTGAGCAGCCGGCTGTTGGCCGCGTCCAGTGCCGCGATCTGCTGGCCCTGCTCCTCGATCACCCGCTGCTTGTGGGACAGCGCCAGCGACATCTTCAGCTGCTCGCGGCGCAACTCCTCCTCCATGGTGATGAGTCTGCAGGAGGATTGAAAGAAACTTGAATTAGGTTCTCCACTGAAGGATTATTTCTTCAAATTTATTTCAATTGTGACCAAAATGAGGGCTTCTTCAGTGGGTCTTGGCAAACGTTGTAGCGGCGGCCGAAAGACAATGTTTTGAGGCATGCAGGTTGCAGCTCTGCAACCCATTTTGGTCACATCATGGTCTTCATGGCCTACCTGTCGATGATGCTGCGCATGGTGGACTCCGACTGCAGGCTGAGGTTGTTCGACCCGTTGCTGCCGGCGCTGCCCGCTGGCCGCTGCAGGCCAAACAGCTCGTCACTGGAGTCGCGCAGCTCCGCCTCGTCCCGGTCGAGCGTGTGGCAGAGCGTGTCCAGCGTCTGCTGCAGCAGCTGGATCTCCCCGTTCTGGTCGTAGCTCTTGCCCAATCCCTGTTCCGAACCCGTTCCTCCTCCTCCGCCGCCGCTGCCGCCACTGCTGCGCAACTGCCTGCGTCGCTTTCCCTCCTGCAATTGATTGCAGTGTCCTGGAATGGGGGAATGTCTCAAGTTAGTTACATGGTCCTGGGTACGTACGTTCACAACTCACCCTCCGTATCCGTGCTGCTGTCGGAGAGCGTGCGCGCCGAGTCCAAACTCAGCCGCCTCTGGGCCGCCGACGTGGCCGATCCCACGCTGCCCGCCACACTGCCCGCATACTGCTTCAGCTCCTGATCCCGTTCCCTGTGCTGTTGCTGCAGCTGGTGCTGTTGCTGTTGCTGCTGGTGGGGATGCTGGTGGTGTCCGGCGCCAGTGGAAGTGGAAAGGCCGTAGCCCACGTTGCCACTGCTGCCGCCGTAGCCACTGCCGTAGACATCCTCCCGCTTGAGCGGTCCGTTCAGCCGCCCATAGGCGGAGAAGCCACCGCTCTTGCCCAGATTCGAGGTGGACGCGGATGCCGAGGTGGAGGAGCTGCTGCCGCCGCTGAGCGAGCGTTGAGCCTCCAGCTTGGTGGACATGCCAGCTCCAGCCGCTGCCGCAGCTGCATAACTATATACCGCGTAGTTATCCGCCGAGAGCTGTTCATCCGAGGAACTGGGGGTCAAGGTGGCCGCCGCCTCAAGGGCTCCACCGCTGTTGAGGAAGGCCGCCCGGGCAGCCACCAGACCACCTCCTAAAGGCTTTAAGCGGCTTCCGAACTGCTGTTGCTGCTGCTGCTGTTGCTGGTGGGGATTGCTTGGAGCCGAAGACCTGGACGAGCCAGTTTGGGGCTGCAGCTGGTAGGAGGGATTCTTGAAGGCCAGCGGCGCATTGTGACTGCCCATCGCGGCCTTCAGCTGGCTCTCCACGGGACTGGAGGACTGCGAGGGCGAGGGATTCGTGGATATGCTCTGGTAGCCAGAGCTGCAGTGACTGCTCTTCGCCGACAGCTGCTCCTTGCCGGGAACGGCGGCGGGCTTGAGGTGAGAACCACCCTGATGGTTCTGCTGACTCTGCTGGCTGTGATGGTGCTGGTTTGCCGGCTCCGCCACGTCGTGCTCCTCGGCGTACTTGAACAGATCGTCGAGATCCTCCAGGTTCTTGGGCATATTCGAGTTGGGATTCAGGTTGTTGCCGCCGCGCCCATAGCCACCCGAATGATCGGGTATCCCCAGATTCAGCTTGTGGTGGCCTCGTCCCGCTCCAGCTGGACCCAAACCGGATTTCATCATGGGTGTGGGTGACTTGCAGACGAAAGCACTGCTCGTATCGAGCCCGGAGATCTGGATCTGGAACTCGCCGTGCATGTCGTCGTAGCTGCCGCTCTGGTTGTTGTTGCTGCTCATGTTGCCATTGGCATTGGGATTTCCATTTCCATTGCGGGGCAGTGTCCTGGAGCGAGTGCTCGACGGTGTGCTGGCCTCGTAGTCATTGCCATTGTGCGCCATGTACGGCGGATAGTTCATCCGATCCATGCGCTCCATGGTGCTGGAGGCACTCGTCTGCGGCGCCGGCGGGCAGTGGTGTGGATGCATTTGCTGCGGGTGGTGGGCATGCTGCTGGTGGCCATGCATCAGATTGCTGCTGCTGCCGTTGAGCGATGAGGACGCCATCGAGGTCTGCGATTGGGCATGCTGCAGGCCTCCAGGCGAGCTCATATATTGGTTGCCAGCAATGGAGCTTTGAGAATTGGAGAGCAGCTGGAGGGGATGCTGGTGGTGAGGCTGTTGCTGGTGGGCATGCTGTTGCAGCTGTTGTTGTTGTTGTTGTTGCTGCTGCTGCTGCTGCTGCTGCTGTTGCAGCACACCATTAACCGTGGGATCATTGTACCTGAAGATATTCTTCTCCAGGGAATTCGGTGTGAGCACACCCCTTATAATGCCACGCTCCGCCGACAGGGGCTTGCTGACAATAGCATGTTGTGGCTGGGCCAGCTGGCTCTGTTGAGGCAGCAACTGCTCCGAATTGAAGCCCGCATGGGAGCCCGAGGAGCCCGGATTGCGATTCTCCTGATTCTCGCTGGCTATAGAGTGCGTGGAGGAGGTGGCCGGCAGATATCCGCCGGGCAGAGCCGTCCCCAAGCCATGCTCCTTGGCCCGGCTGATCTCGTCCAGAATGTGCTGCAGCGGATCCAGCTCGTGCTGCCTGGCCTCCGGCAGTTTGGCCAGACTCTCGCTGAGCAGGCTGTGCAGGATGGACAGCTGCTTGCCCTGGTCAATGTAGCCGGCCCAATCGAGTATCGAGTCCGGGGCCGGGTGCTCCGGCCGTGTGGATATAATCTCCAGAAACTGCTGCATGCGGGCGGCCTCCTGCTCGAGGAAATCGTTGAGGAACTCCATGAAGTTCTCCTTGCCCTGGAAGCGGGTGAAGTTGGCCAGCGTCTGCAGGGTCTTGGCCACCAGCGTGAGATTGCGGGTAGCGCGAGCCGAGGGCAGTTCGGTGGTGATGTTGAACAACGACGGCGACAGGATGGCCGGGCAGAGGAAGCGCAGGAAAATGCTCGCCGAGATCAGGTTGTCGGCCATGTCCTGGCGGCCCAGCTGCTGCAGCCGCTCGCGGAACGTGGCGAAGCAATTGCGCAGCTGGGCGGGGAAGTGCTTGTGCGACTCGAAGATGCACTGCCACGCCCCTCGCACGGCGCCACGCAGGGCTGCCTGCTGTCGCTGCAGCGAACCCGCCGACGAGCCACTCGCCTTGGTCGGATCCACCTCGCAGTCCCGCTCCGACTGAATCAGCTCGTTGATGGGCGCCGACAGGGTGTCCTGCAGGTACTGTTCGCCCGTCAGCTTGAGGAACGCCTCCATGCTCTTGGTGGCCAGTGAGTTGCCACGGAAGGTGAGCCTCTGGTCGCCCACGCGCAGCAGATCGAGGGCCACCACGTCGGTGAGGAAGGCGCCCGCCAGCCCCTGCGCGTGCATCAGCAGCACCAGGGCCTGGCCAATGTCCTCCTTGGCCTTCACCCCGATCACCGGCTCCAGGGTCTCGCACACCCGCTTGTAGTTCTCCTTGAGGTAGGCCAGGAAGTTGGCGTACACATTGATGGGCAGGATGTCGGTGCTCTGGAAGCGGCACTTGATCCTCAGCGTGGGCAGCTGCTCCTTGTCCTTGGACCCACTGCCGCCGCCGCCCGAGGTCCTGCCCAGACTGTCGCCCGCCTTGTCGCTCAGTATGGGATACCACTGCTCGCAGGGCACCCTGGAGGTCACCTCGTGCACGGGTATCTTCACCGAGCCCACGAACTGGTACTTGTCCCGCTTCTTCTTCTTGTCCACCTCGCGGAACACGTTCACGGTGATCACATTGATCTCGGGTATGTCGGGGAAGTCGAAGTGCTCCCCCCAGAACAGCAGGTCCGTCTGCAGCTTCACCGACGTCCGGCCATACAGGGTCTTGTCCAGCTGCAGCTCGCAGAAGTATCGCTTCTTGGGCGGCAGGTTCTTCGCTTCGTAGACCCACATCTTCAGCGAGTTGTCCGTGCGGCGGGTGTGCTCCGCGTTCGGGGCGATCGACTTGCGCAGCGAGTAGATCCAAAGGTCGCGCTCCTGGCGCGATCCGCACGAGTAGTACCGCTCGCCACGCGGCCCGCCGCGCACCTGGAAGCAGTGGCGCCGGCCCAGGACTGACTGGTGCACCGGCGCCACGCCCACCGCCCCGGTGCAGGAGAGATCTGGGGGGAAAGAGAGGGAAGGGATTAGAATGAGGACTAGTATCGGGATTCCTGGGCCCGATCCCGAGGCCAAAGAATCCACGCGGCACTCACCTATGGTGGACATGACGGCGTGACTGGACAGCAGACTCTCGTGCGAGCGGGAGCCCCTCAGGCCGCCGGATCCGCGCTTGGTCCGCTCCAGCTTGGTGACCGACTTGGTGCGCTTCAGGGGATTGGATCTGTCGAAGGGGAAAAGACTGTTGGTCAATACGATTATTTATAAGTAAAGAGATATCTGTACATTATAAGATGCATCTTTAAAGTACTCAGTACTCGGGGGAACGGAATGTGGACTCACTTTTTGGAAAAGAAGTTGGTGAACCGCGAGGTGGCATTGCTCTCCGTCTGGTGCTGTTTGCTGCCCAGGATGGGCGTGGTGGGCGCTGAGCCGCGGCGGCACGCCTTCTCATAGGAAGTATCTGCAAGGAGAAGGGGACACCAGGACATTAGAGGGGATTATCTGACAATTGCCCTGTCGGATTGCGCGGCTCGAACACACTTCATCGACCCTCTTTTCAGGTGATTCAGATGGGGTTCAGGCAAATATTTTAATCCCCAAATGATGAATTCCCAGCTTCGCCTCCGCCGCTCATCTCCCCCGCGCATTTCTCTGGATTCCCGCTTAACAAAAAAGCAGCCACAACACTTTGGCATGAATCGGTTTCAGTTTTTGTTGTCTTGAACGACTCAGAACTGGTTTCAGCCAGTCGAACAAAAGAAAAGGAGCAGCTGCTGCTCAAATGAATTTATCCCAGCTCCGCAGAGCCATCAACATTGCCGCATCACCTGCCGCAAAAAAACAACAAAACACCAAACAAAATAACAACAGCCGGAGCAGAAGACTTGGAAAATGAGGCGGCGGCGGCGGCGGCAGGGGCAGGTAGCATGATTCATCATGTGCCTCATTACCGTGGCAAGATGCTCGGCGACAGCGAGTACACTCGACGGAGGAAACAGAACCCGGAGGAGGTCGAAATTCGGGTTGTAGACCTGTTCCCAGAATCGCATTAATGCCTCTTGTCCTCTCCATTTGAATCGAAGATCGTAATACCTATTTCAGTGGGTGACCCGTAGATACCTCGTTTATATCTGCGCTAAGAACCCTGGTTTATACGCATTTTATGTTGATTGGGATGACCTTTCTCATGGAAGGGGTGCATTATTTAGCAGGAACACAAGTCTTGGCTTTCATTATGATTTTCAGACGGGGATAAGTATATTACAATTTTCTGGGATATGATTTTACTAGGTGTAGCTTAGTTATGAACCTTTGTATTTGGTCTATTTGTTCACTTATTTATCGGTGGGAACAAGGCCAGAAACGACTCGCTAACTCCTGTTTTCCCAGTGCAGCCGCGTCTGAAACCGAGTTTGGGGTCCGGGGACCGAAAACCAGTTTCCACCTGGGCCTCTCATCGCCACAAAGCCGCCCGCACCGAGCCAAGATGAAGAACGAGCCCGAAACAAAGCGACCTTGTCGAAGGCAGGCCACCTACAAAGGCAGCCACGGAAAGGGGAGAACTGGCGGTGGCACCCAGGGACGGGCCACTTCCCCTTCTGACTCATCACGCTTATCCGATGGCATGCAGAAGAGGCATTGGGAAAACGGGCCTTCCAGGGCCTCCCACCCGTTCGCCGGACTGCCCTTCCGCACTCCCAGGTTGATTCATGCCAATGGCCGCCAGATGCAAACACCTCGATTCGTCATTCAAGCCGAAACACAAACAAAAGCCAGGGGAGACCGAACTGTGTCATGTTTGGCATGGCAGAGCCATTCAAAGCCACGCATCTTCTATTAATAATAAAAAAGAAGAGCCGAGTTATGAAATACTCCTATATAAGATCAAAACTCGTCGGGGGCAGCTGTATCACCGCCTTAATCTCACCGCCCGGCGTGCAAAGCAAACAGCAAAGCGAAGAGCACCAAATCCGAGCGATAAAGCTCATGTGAATAGAAGGCGGGTCGAAACGGCGCAGTTAAGGTGGGTGCTCCACGCCCCCAGACCAACGCCAAATCCAGAACAGGCACGCAAATCGGGCCACCGCAAAATCTATGCTTCTAATTAGCACGAACCATAAGTGGACGCCATCTCAACATAGTATGTGGCCCACACATCTACTCCCGAACTCCCCATCGCAGCCCGGGCTTATCTGTCGCCTCTCCGTGGAAGCAGGCTGCAATTACTCGAACATTTCTGCCCCATAAAGAAGTTATTACGGGTAAGGAGTAATTCACTGCTGACCCCCATAAATACGCAGCCCCGGGTTCACCAGCTGATAGAGCCCCTCTGGTGTTGGATCTCTGGTGTGGTATCAGTTTGGACTGGTGTGTCTGCTGGGCTCATCAAAGCCACACGATGGCGGACACCATTTGGGGCCAATAGGTGGGCCATCGCTTATATAGTGCGATGAAGTCAGCGGGATCAGGTCGGCGGTACTTCTCTCGGGAGGTGTGTAATACAATTTTTGGCCCGGCGACCGGAGACCGGGGACCTCGGGAGACCGCGATGATGCCGAAATGCTGCTGACCACACACCGGAGATGTTGCTCACCGCCTGAGTCACAGTCTGTGCGCAATTCTTGGTTTTTGGGGAATGGCTCCCGGGGCCCTGCGAGGGCCTGCAATTAAAACGGACCGCGGACGGGGTCGCTTTCACTGGCCGGCGGATGGTGTCGATCGAATCGGATCGGTTCCCTCGGACCCCTTGGGCAGATGCTAACTGTGCGATAAGGTCGGCGCTCAATTATCAGCGCGTTAAGTGAACCGAAGTCGAAACCGAGGCATGTGGAAAGCGGAAAATGCGTACAGTGATCACTCTCGGCGTCGGTATCTCACGGTCCGTCAGCGGGCCCTGACAGATGGGGCTGGCCAGCGATCGTGGCAGATAAATGGCCCCCGTATCTCCGCCTTTATCGCTGCTTGCTCGCTGCTCTTCTCGCCGTATTTCCCGAAAATGTCACCAGCTATCGGGCTGAGTGATACGCGGTGTGCGTACGGGTGATATGTGGATCTGTGGGCCCACAAGTCACTCTCCGGCGATAAGGCGTCGATCAATAATACAGTCATATTCGAGTTTGTATGTTCTCAAGATCATAAATATTCCCCTGCCTATCTGCTTTGTCTGTTCCAGGCTGTTTCCATCGCCGCGCGTCCGCTTCATCGACGGAAAATAGAAACCGCCTTGGGCCAAGTCGTTAGTTACGAAAGCGTTTGCGCCTTATCACATTACAAATAAAATGCAACTGCAACTGGCACTGCACTGGGCGAGTGCAGCGGCAAACAACAAACACTATCTGCATGTTTGCCGGCCCCTGGAAATCGACACTGAGTCGCACGAAAAATATCTATCTTAATCTAACTTAAGATACAAGTTGCCTTTCTCTCTAGGTGAAAAGATTGAAATTCCCAAAAGCTGTAAGTATAAAAAATGAAACAAAACATTACAAATTACATCACACCGCGCTGCCAAAGTGTTTTCACAACAGCTCTGCCACACACTCTGATTGAAGATGATTTAACGCAATTGCAAGTACTACTGTGTCTGGGACCATCACCAAATTGACACCAATTATTTGCAGTGCATCAGCGAAAAATGGCAGCAACAATTTGAGTTTTAAAATAAAGCGGCTCGTTTGTTTGGCATTCTCATTCTCCCTCGCTCTTTCCCGCTCCTCGCTCTTCGGAAAAAAGAAAGAAAACTGGTTTCTGGTGCGGGTGTGTGTGAATCATAATAAAATAACAACAGTCCAGAAGCAACGAAATTGAAACTGTAGCCAGGGAATGGAGGGGAAGCAGGAAAGGAAACGACGCCGCACAGTGGGACCGTCGCCTGCATCATTTGAATCACAAATCGCATTGGTCACACTTCTCGGGCGGCGTTAATGCGAATCGATCGGTCTTTAACGGTACCTCAGAGCGTGCCGCTCCGCTCCCACTCCCCTCTCTCTTTCGAACTCATTGAAATGCAGCGAGCTTCGCGCCGTTCCAAGTATAGAAAACTGATTCCGATTCAATGACCAGCACAGCGGGAATAATTCAAGAAGTCGTCACTAGTTGGAAAAAGCACCAATGGCGTTCCCGGAATACGAAATCAGAGTGCAAGAGAATAGATACACCTATGTACACACTCCAATCACTCTCGGATCGGTTTATTTGGGTTCAGCTCGGGCCCTACACGGAGAGAAAACAAGGCCAAAGATCCCGGAGATAAGACATTTCTGGGAGGTTACTCATAAGACAAATTGGAATATGTGCATCGTGAGGTTCGAACACAGCAGTTGATAGCACAGTTTTTTGTACATTATCCAGTATCCACTGTATTTGATTGTGTTACCTAGTACTACTAGTTCTGGTGTTCTGCAATTTGATACCATTAATGTGTGTACTTTTTGCCTACTCCCATGGAGCCCACGGTGCGACGCTCCGCTGCCCTCCAGGGCCATCAAATTGAGCTACAATTGAGCCACACACAATTGGGCTACGTTCCGAAAGAACACATACACTTGGACGCACATGAGCACGTACACAGTGGCTGGGGAGGAGGGTTCACCTCCGATCGTGTGTAAATAAAGTAGCTGGCTTGATGGTGGCGAGCGTCGCAAAAGAAACGCGCAGGAAGGCTTAATAGGAGCCGCCAGAAAGTGTGAAGAACACACGGAAGAGCAGGGGACTGGCACAGCTGCGGTCGCAATAATAGCCGCTAAAACATCTGGCCGTAAAATATATTGAGGCTGCAATTTACAAGTATAACAATGTCTGGGCGAGCCCAATGTTGGCCATTATGACCTAACAGCCTCTTATTATATTTTATGCTTCAGTTAATGGATCTGGATCACTAGATACTTTTACTTGCTGACCAATCTACCAAAATGTTGAAAGGGCTGGATTTTTGAAAGCAGTGATCGATGATTGGAAAACTTCAAATATTTGCTATCTGTTTGTGAAATACATTCATTTTCCACGAGTTATTCCGTTTCTTAGGGCAGTATTCCTGCCGTGGACCCAAAACTGTGGCCCCTGCTGTCCCCAGGGGTCGGGGGCCGCGTCTTATCTTATCGTGACCCTGCGTAGATAGGGGAATTCCAAACGCGATCGCCGTTCCTCGATACAAGCAGCCATTGCGCAGCCAAACGGGAATCGTTCGATCGAATCGAATGGAATGGCATGGCGTGGGCATGGCCATGGGATCGCAGGGGTTGTTCTTCGGCAGGAAATACTTAGTACCGCCGAGCGGAGACAATGAGTTTCGTTGGTTGGGGCTGGGGTTGGGGTTGGGGTCGACCTACCGGAATGATGTCCCGCATCGTCCTCCGCCGCCGCCGCCGCCGTCGTCCCGTTCTCCGTGGCCACCGAGAGATCCGCTCCGGCTGCAGACGCGGAGGCCATGTGCATGGCCAGATCCCTGATCTTGAAGCGCTCGCAGATCAGTTCCTCGCAATGATCGGCCTGGAAGTAGCAGTTGAGCTCGTCCAGGCTCAGGGGGCAGACGTCGTAGGGCTGGTAGAAGTGCTTGCCCCAGCTGCCGTTGTTGCTGGCACTGTCCCCAGCACAGCTGGTGGACAGTGAGCCCTGCTGCATGGCGCCCGACGCGCTAATGGATGACAGGCCCGTCGCCGTGCCACTGCCCGATCCTATGCCGCCAGTCTGGTGCGGCTTCAGCAGGGAATTGCTGCGGGCCACCTTGGTGGAGTGGGCCCGGCGGATGAAGCTCAGGGATTTCTTGGGCGGCGAGCAGATCGCCGAGGTGCTCGGGGGCGTGACGGCCGTTTCCGTCGACAGCTTGGGCGTGGACTTGAGCAAAAAGAGGTTCTTGGGCGGAAAACTGTGCGTCAGTATGGACGTGGCCGAGCAGCTGTTCTGCAGCTTGTATGGCGAGGATCCCGCACCCGCACCCGCGCCCGATCCCGCTAGCTGACTGACCGTGCTGCCGCCGAACAGCTGGCGCTGTTTCTCCTGCAGCTTGTCCTGCTTCTCCTGCTGCTTTTCCCGCTTCTTCTCCAGCTCATCCAGGGCGGCTGCCTCGCGCAGAACAACTGAGGGCGATAGGTTCTGCGGCAGGGTCTTCGATTTGGCACGGAGCGTAATCAGCGTCGTCGTCGTCGTCGTCAGCGTGGTCGTGGTCGTCGTAGAGGTGCTGTTATTAGCGCTGTTTGACGTCGCACTTGTGGCCAAACCGCGCTCCACCGAGGGCAGCGGTACGGCCAGTATATTGGTGCGCGATCGCGATTTCATCAGCTTGATGGGCGTCGAGGTGTTCGTCTGCATGCGACTGATCTCTGAGTCATCGTCGTAGTCGTTCTGGGATTCCGGGACGCCGATGCCAGCCGCTGACGTCGATAGCGCCTGCTGCTTGGGCGGCGGGGGCGTGGCCAGGACTATGTCGTTCTCCTCATTGAAGTGGCTGCGGGGCGCCGTGTTCGGCATGGGGTTGTTGGCGGAGAGCAGACCGGGCGGCATGCCCACACCGCCCATGGAGGACTGCTCGTTGTCGCTGCCGTTCAGGCTGATCACGTTCAGGACTATGCCGTAGCGCTTCAGCTTCGACGGGGAGGCGGTGTTCCCCGCGTTGGTGGGCAGCGACTTGAGCAGCTGCTCCCGGTGACGCGCCTCCGAGGAGTTCTCCTCGTCCTCGTCGGAGTCGGAGTACTGGGCCGCGTTCTCGCTGCCACTGATGCTCCAGTTGAAGCCGCAGGGCGGGGACATCTTCGACGGGGTCTTGCGCTCGAAGAGGGCACTAACCTTGGCCACGCCGCTCTTCACCGAGCTGGACTTGCGGAGACTGTAGCCCTTGGCCGACTTGGTGTCGGAGTGGGTCAGGGAGTTGCTGGCGCTGCTGAGGCTGCTGTTGCTCGAGGACTTTGGCACCGGGTCGGCCCTGCGATCTGCGTCCTGGGCCTCCTGCTTCTTCTGGTCCTCTTCGTCCTCTATCACCAGGGGTACATAGAATGTGGAGCGTCGGCGTTGGGACTTCTCCTCCGGCGTCGCCACTATCGGCTGCTCGCTGTGCTCGGTGTGCTTTGGTGTGTCTGCTGTATGTGTTGTTGCTGCTGTGCTGCTGGCTGCCTGCAACATTTTTGGTTCTTTCGCTCAGTGTAGCTTGGAGAACATGGCACACACACACATTTGCACGGGAGAGAGCGCACGCAGGTATATTCTGTACGTTTGTGTTTGTGTTTGTTGACGCTGCTGCTGCTGCTGCTTCTTTCTCTTTTGCGCCGATGCTTCTTTTCTTAATTCTTTAATTTTATTTATTTCCTCTCTCCCTCTTGGCTTCTGCGAGTGTGTGCGTTTGTCGCTTGGCTTATAAAAATTATGCGCTCAACTGCATTTCCGCGTTTTTTCTCTTTCTCTGCTCTTACTTTATCGCCTTCTGCATCACATTGTCGCTCGGTTAAGTTTTTCTTGCTTTTTTTTGGTGCTACTCTTTTGTTTGTTTAATTTTGGCTTTCAGTTGCAGCACACACACACGCACACACGTTTGCCTTGGCTGCGCGGAGAGACTGCACTAATACACACGCACACGCATCTTTTTCTTCGTGTGCAGGAATGCGTTTCTTAGGATAAGGGGATAAGACACTTGAACAAAAACAACACTCGCTTTGGGCATTAAAAAACTGATAAAATAGTAGCACAACAAACTGCGTTATACACGGCGGAGAAACAACAGTAAAAGGGCCAAGCCGACGCGCCAGCGAAATTGAAAACAATAATAAACGCAGCGATCCCAGCCGCCTGCGGTCCGATTTAAGCCACCCGAATTCAAAAATTGATCTGACCTAGAGGTGCGAGAGCACTCCGAGCGTCGGGCGGCGATGTTATCGGGTATATCGATATACAACCGGTTTTGCCGCTGATCGAGAGTGCTGCCCATCAAGAGTGCTGCCCTGCGCGATCTGGCAACGCCAGGCGCACAGCCGAGGGTGTGATACAAGCAACTGTTCGATTAAAGGTAAACTCAAAGATCCCAGAAAATTGTAAATAAAGCGTGAGAAGTTACAAGTACTTCATCTCTTTAGATAATTGCATTTTTTCATATATATATATATTCAAGTACATTATGTTATATTACTTTAAAAAGCTCCACAAGTTATTTTGTTACCATCATACTAAAAATTTATGTGTTCCTACCTCAACTGCTGGGCAGCCGGGCAACCCGTGACACAAATTAAGGGAACCCCGAATCCCGAACCCTGTCCCTCCGACAGCCCACCCGACGTAACGCTTGGTTCGCTCCCACCTCTATTTTACTTTTTTTCACTGCGGAAGTGCGTGACTATGGGGTTTTATGTGACACGTTCGCCTCCTTCGCCTCTGCGAAACGGAAGACTTGTTTACGAGCGGCGCGAAGTTACCATTTTCACTTCCGTTTCCCCCGGCATTACATTAGCATAGGGGCACAATGAACTGTGCGAGTGGAGGGGAGTTTTCCGTTGTATTTTTCCAACCCTTGACCAGGCGATCGTTATATAAGCCACGTCTCGCCCTCCAGAATTCCGTTACTCTGAAAGGAATGCGGAATTCCCCTCCCAACATGAAGTACTCCATTAATGTGGGCTATGCAACTTAACATAGTGCCAGCCACAAAATGCTGCATACTTTTCGGCCTTAGTAGGGTGTCTGTCATGTCAAGTAGACATCCTACAAGTTACATGTAGATGGATTACAGAGGACCACTTTAAAGCGCCTGGACTTATGCAGATAGATGTATTTTCTGAGAATACACGGAAGAATTAACTGAAATTGATCGTGCCATTTCAATTAATTACTATTGATTAAAAGAAAAGCATTTACACCTGCTTATTATGGGGAAAAACCAGTTCCTATTACAACAAATAAGGCTGAAGGGAGTGAATGCACAAGTTGTCAACTCAATTAATCCAATTTATGCCGTGTAGTTTATAAATATTAATGGCTCGTTTTAAGAACTGGAATCAGTCTTTGGGTGGTACACAGTGAAGCGCTTGTAAATGTTAGTACCATGTACTCAATTTGCGAAATGAAAGATCTACTCGAAGTTTTAAATTCGGAGTGTCAAATTCCGAGGCCTGCTTATCGGTCTGCAATGTGGATTTAATTCCTGTTTCGTTGTTTATTTTACAATCGTTTTGTGATTATGCTTTCCGGAATTTGCTCATCTGCTGTCGCCAAAACAGCGATGGTTCTGAAGGGTTCTACAACACCCCTACGATTTCGCCCTTGAAAGTGATAGTGCCCGTGCATACAGCACTTGCTGATAAGTCAGAGCGGATCGCATTGCGCTGAGCCGGCGAAAGAGGCGCATTTGTTTCTAGGTTTCTAGGTCTCTAAGCGCCACATGCAAACCAGGGAATCATCGGGCAAACAATGTCGCGACATTGAGATACGCACAGGGCCCAAGATGAGTAACGAGCCTTGGGAGCGGTGGGGAATCAATAGAACAATCGGGGGACTTTGTGTTACCTTCATGGGGCGGTGTGTCGTTCAGCGCCGTGTCGAAGTGTATGCGAGGCAGTGTCTTCGACTTGTACTCACCTGCAAGTGGAACAAAGGGGGTAAATGGATTAGTTGTGTTGATGCAAATGGCAGCCGGCGTAGTCTAAAAGTACTAGGTGTTTTCGTGTTTTGCAAAACTCGACCCATTTGCAAGGCCTGACCTTTGAGCCCGTGTTGTGAATTCACTTCAATTAATGCAAAGTATGAAAAATACAGACGAGTCAGACGAGAGATGCGGTAGATATGTGCAATTGCCAGACCTCGCGGATGGCGACAATGTGGGGCAAGCTCGTAAATTGAGCAATTGTTGTAGGTGACCCAGGAGTCCGAGTCGCAGTCCGAGTCTGGGTCTTCCAAGAGTGCCCCTTGGCTCCCAGCTCAGGCATTATTGTTATTATTGTTCCGTTGACGCTTTTTTCGCTCCGGCCAGCCAACACTGCATTATCTACTTCGCGCGGGTCATCAGTCGTAGCTGTGCAACTGAAAATTATGCCGCCGCACAATTGACTTCAAAGCGGAATGACCGAGCTGATGAACCGACGAACTGGTGGACGGACGGACCACCACCGACCCGACCAATCCAAAGATGATTGCGGATGATTGTGGATTCTCGATGATGTCACATCCGTCATCCATCCGCTGATACGAAGTGCTTCTCTTGCGAGAAAAAGCGATGAGTGATAAAAAAACCCTCAACTCTTTTAGGGTCGCAGAATTCAGATTTCGTATCAAGTGGTGCGAAATTGTCTGATACTTTTTTAGGGAATACTATTTAGTGGTTTATGTCGTATAAAAGAATATAGGAACATGTACATATTATCGAGAAGCGTATAAAACAGCTAAAAACCAGAACCAAGTGATCTAAAGTATAATTTAGAATGTTGTGGGTATTGTACAAAGCTAGAGATATTTTTTATTATAAATATGAAAGCCCAAAATGTGGTCTTATACAATTCTTAACTGAACGATCCCATTGGTATTCCAATGCCAATATGACGAAGCTATTATCGTTTTGAAGCCTGTTTCAATCTGCTATATGCAATATCTCAAACCGCAGACTATACTCACTCCTGCCCGTCGTCTCCAGAGTGGATGCAGCCGATCCGGAGCCAGACATGCGCTCCTGGTCGCCCTTCATCAGCTGCAGTTGCTCCTGCTGCAGCAGCAGCTGATGTTGCTGTTGCTGTTGCGGCTGATGCTGCTGTTGCTGCTGCTGCTGCTGCAGTTGCTGCTGCTGCAGTAGCTGCAGCTGCTGCACGTCGCAGTGGACCTCGTGGATGGGCGGGGTGGGGGCGTCGTCCCGCTCGCCCCTCAGACAGGAGGCCAATCCCCGGCTGCGGGGCATCGTGCTCCGCCGCAGGGCCGCCGTCTGGGGCTGCAGATCCGCGGCCGCTCTCGAGGGGTTCGGAGTGGAGTTCTGGGGGCCCTGGGAGTTCTGCGGAGTGGCACGCGGCATGGAGTGCATCTTCCGCTGCTGCGGCGTCGTCGAGTTCGCCGACTGCATTTGCACCTCGTCGCTGATTGCACGCAAAGCACCGCAGTTCATGCTGATTTGGTTAGCTGTGTTTTCTTTTTGGTATTTGGTATCCTTGCCAAAGTTGCCTTTGCAGGTTTTTGGTTTGTGTTGCCGTGGTAGTTGTGTTAACTTTTGTTCTCAGCTTTTGTGGGTTCAGTTTTTCTTTAACCTTGACATGGTTTCCTGTGCGAGAAGGGACAGGTATGAGTTTCACATCACTCGCGAAGGGTTGGACTCGAATTCACTGGACTGGCTTGGCACCTTTGCGGCAATGGAAACCACCTACCCTATCTTACAGTGTTCAAATGTAAGCTCCTATCGTTTGACATTGATGATATGCACTATGATCCCAAATTATATGATGTTGCATGGAGTTGTTTAGTGAAAAATTTCTAGTTCATGGGTTAGAATAGTCCTTTAAATGGTAGGCATAAAATACCCATAAGATATGATCTCAGATATCCCTATCTTCTTCGGTTACACAGGGCTGTTTCCGTTTTTCTGGGTCCAAACCATCTGACATCGACGGCTTGGCTCGGTTTCGCTTGCCTGCGTCGGGCAATTAAGATTTATGGTCACTGCGTGTTGGCCTCTGAAGCGCACCCCCTACCGGTTTCCACCCTGCCTCCACCCCTCACTGAACCCCAAAAATAATAATCTAAAGGCTCCTACGACCGCGACTTCGCTGCTTTTTTGTGACTCGAAAATTGTTTAGCTAATTTTTCCAAGTGGTCTCTCGTTCTTTTGCACACGCGCGACTGCGCAACAACACACCCACAAACAAGAGAAAACATATAAATAATATCGCACACATACATTATTATTTTGGCTTAAATTTTCCTTTTAACTTGTACAATTTTACGCTCGTTGGGTTTTGGTGCTACAGTTCGGAACGAAGCGGAGCCGGAACGAAGCGGAGTAGGAACGAAGCGGAGTAGGAACGAAGCGGAGTAGGAACGAAACGGAATCGAACTAGAAACGACATGTTTGTTTATGTATGAGCAGCTGTAGGTGCTTTTGGGAGGGGGTTTTCCACATCTGATCGAGAAATAGAGAAATCGCCCAGCAATGAGTGAATAAATTATAAAGCCCCCACAGCATTGTTCTATAATTAACAATGGTTCCAGTTCTTGCTTAAATAAGGCTTTATCTAGTGACAAACTCCTCTCTAGCCAGAGTTTTCTTCTACCACCCAACATTCTCACTTATCGCGCCGTTTAAGTCTGGGTGCCAATCGATAAATGCAGGCCAATTAAATGGCGGCAATCATAATGTATGCAATCAGCCCAAGGCGTTAAAAATCTTGAATGATTGCGGGGCTTTGGCGCTGGCTTTCTCTTGTTCGGTTTTTGCATTTTCCCCTCAAAAAAGCCAGAAAAAAGAGAAAAACTGGGCTTTTGTTGGGTTGTGTGTGCGCCGGTGTGAATTCTAGGCCTCAATTTTGTGGTTTGCTGATTTCCATTACTGGATTTTCCTCTTGCGTGCGTTTCGCGTTTTTACTTTATTTTCATTGCTATTAAAATAATTTTCCATATCTGCTTTCAATTGCTGCGTGCCCGAAAAGAAAACTGCCTGCTAACCGTCATATTTTCTAGTTGAATTTTTTGTGTGCGTGCTCTGGTGATAAACATAAATTTCGCCACAGACTTGGCTATTTTTTCATTACTTTCTCCGACAGCAGCGACGACAGACACGCAGCAGCTGTTCTCTGTATAGCTCTCTTTGTCTTGCAACACGGAGAAAAATATTGTGGCTTTGGAAAAAATACATCTTATTTTCAACTCAAAAAATGTTAATGTACCTTCCTAACAGTCGCTGGGATAAGTCATCGGAAATCACTTAAAAACATAAAATATTTATGGATTTCGAATGGAATCTGCTCAGCCCCTGCCGGCACACGTTCAGCGGACCACGAGCTCCCCGTGCAAATGGCTCACACAAGTGAGATTATGAATGAAATGGCATTGTTATTATGGCCCATTTTCCAGATTGAATTAATAACTTGATAAGAGCTGTGAAGCGACTGTAGTTTGGAAGGGAATGTCTTTGTTTAATCCGAAAATTGACCTCCGATGTTTTAGAGTGCTTGCTTTCACGGCTCGCTGGTTACTCGAGCGAGTCGCCCACGTTGGCACCTGTAAGCCCAGAACGCCCCGATCGCCCGACCCGACTCTCCTTTGTCCAGCTCTGCCTTTCATTCAAACGGAAGTGCAAGCCAATGGCCAGAAGTGCTCGGTGCTCAGAATTCGATATGCTATATGTGCGACGCTTGGCTTTGGCTCTGGCTTTGGTTCCTGCCATACAATTTATGGTCACATGACTCCTCTCCGCCGGCGACTGATGTTTTTATATGGGAAAAAGAGAAAAACCCCAAACAAAAGCGGCAACTGCAACGGATGCGCCATATACAGGCAGCATGCAACGCTCCCAGCTGAAAGCTCTTTTTCCCCATGCGACTCCTCTTTATTTTTGCGTCTTTTTTTTGTGTGTATTTTGCACTTTTTGCTGATTAATGCAGCCGGCGTTGGCGTCACAATGTGTTTGCTTTATTTACGCTGTTTGGGCTTTTTCATTTTCATTTTCGTATTCATTTTTTATTTATTTACTTTCGGAGGCGTCTCGTCCGCATAATGAATAATTTGGCTGAGATGCATTTTTGCACGTCGATGACGCTGGCAACAACAACAGCGACCAGCTCAAACACCGGCGGGCCACAGCGTCAATCCAATCATAGACTTTGCCCAGACTCAACTGATTATATATGCACGAATGCAGGTACGTATATCTCGAAGAGCACTCGCGGAGCACACACTGCTCCAGGGGGGCTACCTGTCACTCCCCGGATGGTGGGCCACGCAGAGTGACTGGAGTCGAGGGGCGATGAACAATGGCGCGGAGATCCAGCGGATGACGAATGATCCCAAGTCAAGGGTAAATCTCCCATTTCCGCTTTACCAAATCCCAAGCAATCCGATTAAAGGCGGCGCAAGCTTTCCCTTGGCATTAAAACACCTCGATTTCCAATGAAACCCAAGACCGAAGGCGGTGATACTACGGATATAAGGAAAAACGGGAGAGTATTTTGCTAATAGCTCAAGAGACACTTCAAAGAATACACACTTTGACTTCAAAGCGAGGTTTTTCAGCCTAAAGACGCTCGCAAGTGCGAATGTTTTTATGGCCCAAGAAGAACTCCCATTCACGAGAATTTCGTATTCTTGCGTCCACTGGGCAGATTATGGTTCCGTTCCGGAGCAGCCCGAGCCCAACCAGAGCCAAGGTCCCACACAAAATCGCGAGGAGGAGCCAAAGCTCATTAGGTTTACGGCTAATATATATTATAATGAGTATCGCTTTATAATAGGCACTCTGGTGTCTGCCCTCGTCGCGGATACGTGGGAAACTTTCCATCTATTCATCTTTTGTCGCATAGACACAGCGCCATAGAACACCACGTCAAAGTCAACGCCAAGCGCCAGCAGAGCGCAACCGGCGATCGCACTTGGCGATGGTTATGCAACGAGCGCGGCACTCGCAAAAATGTCACCCCATTCCGAAGTTTTAAAGTTTCCCAATGATCTTATTGGCATTAAAGTTCTGTAAGTAAATGTTTGAAATAAGAGCTGCTTTTCTTTTCAATGAGTCGGGTAAAAAAACACATAATGAATACTATGAAATATAAGAAAAATGTAAGCTTGTAAAGCATTTTTTAAAAAGTTATTTACAAACTCAAAACAATTTCTTGGACAGTACTTTCAAATCAAAATAAAAGTATTTGTTTTTTAATTCAGGACAGCATGAAGAATGTTTGGGGAAACTTCCAAATTAAAATTGTTAAGCGAACATGTTTTTCGATCGCAATTTCTGCGAGTGTCGGGTTCGTGAATCCGCGCATCGTGGACAAAACGGTCTGGGGAGCTCGGAGCTGGGACCGGGGATGGGGCTGGGGATGGGGCTGGGGATGGGGCTGGGGCTGTGTACGAGCGTATTGGAATTGAATGAAAAAAGGGCCGTGGGCTCTGCACCGGTCCCCAGGTCATTTCCCTCTGCGGCAAAACAGTTGAGAGATCAACATCAGCAGCAACTACAGTAACAACATCAGCAGCACGGGCAGAAAAAGAGGGAAAGATCTTAGATTTCTATTATGGCATTTCTTCCATCTTCTTTTTTCGCATCCATGTCTGCAGCCCGCTCGTCTCCGTCAACATTTTTATTTTCCTCGCATTTTTGTTGTTATTTTCATTTTACCCATTTTTCCCGGCAAACGGCGAATTGAAGTCGCGGCGTAATTGACGTTAGTGATGAGATCAAAATGGACCACAATGATTGCGGCGATAATTGCGACACAGGCCAGCATACACACAATGTGTATCCGACAGATATTCTTTCCGAACCCCGCACCGGGGAGTGATAAAATGCCAGGGAAAAGATGCAGCGACACCGAAGAGTTCGGAGGCAAAGTATCTCAAATGCAACGACTTCTGGATGACCTTGCTGGAAGGGTAAACCGCCAAGCCGCTAAGAGCAGTAAGGTGGGCAAGTTAGCCTTGCAAGTACTATCCTCATAAGACGTAAACATATTTACGATTTTACAACCGCTCTGAGCCCCAAAGCCCTGTCTTGAAGGTACTAAGGTGCAAATATGGCTAAAATTAGGGGTCCTAATAATTTGTAACTTATGGCGTCGCTCCATACAGAGAAGTACCAAGAATATCGTGAAAAGCAAGTGCTTGTACTTCTGTTTTTGGAGTGTATACACCCTCTTCGTGACTCTACTCCCCCTGAACCCCCTCCTCCCTTTCGACACATATGGCCAACGGGCGTGAGGTGATTTTCACAAGGGGCGGCGTGGCGGTATTGCCTTTTGTGTGATTCATTCAGAACAATACCAATAATGATGATGATTATTGCAAACAACAACTAACCAAAGTACCCCGCAGTGACCAGGTCAGGGAGATGGGGGGCTTGGGGCTTGGGCGGGGGTCGTGGTCGTTGATCCACAGTCAAATTAAATTACCAGCCAACCACAACGAAATACGACGAAAAAGTGAAATTGTTGCTCTCGTCCGGTTGTCATTGAAGGCACGTTTTCGTATTTTCGACGGATACTCGCGGTTTCTTATTTGAAGTGATCAGATAAATAAGTGGGGAGGGGGCTTTAGGTATAATCTCGAAGAAGGGAGTTCATGTAAAGGCACAGTACACTTACACACTCGATGCCAGAGTGGGAATGATACTTATCAAAGATCTGGAAGACATCGAAACCATTCGAGAAATCCAGCACAAATCGTGGGAGAACCTAAGCCGAAAGAAAGAGTTTAAAACAAAGTTCGGTTGGCTTTTCTGAGAAATCTGATGACCAAATTTTAGTGCAGAATTCTAAAAGAGGTATCCCACGTCATAACTGAAGTTATGGGTTTTAGAAGTGCAGTTTTGGGGTCCCACGGTGAGGGTCATTGGAAATACGGAAAAAACGAACATGAAAGAAAATTGGCTTAAATTTAAACCACCTTTATATAAACAAATTCTAATGTGGAATATTAGAAAATTCAACAACAATTCCATAGAGATATCAACCTTCAAAATCGGAATCCAATACCCAAGTTATGCATTTTGAAAGTGTAATTTTGGGTCCCCAGTCTGAAAGTCATTGGAAACGGAAAAATCGAACATGAAAATGGGCTAAAATTTTGACCACCTTTAAATAGAAAAAATTTGATATAGAATATTAGAGAATTCAACTAGGAACTCATAGAGATATCAACCTTCAAAATCGGAATCCAATTACCCAAGTTAAGGATTTTGGAAGTGTAATTCTGGGTCCACAGTCTGAAAGTCATTGGTATTACGGAAAAATCGAACATGAAAATGGGCTAAAATTTGGACCATCTTTAAATAGAAAAAGTTTGATGGTGAATATTAGAGAATTCAAAAACAAATTTATAGAGATATCAACCTTCAAAATCGGAATCCAATTACGCAAGTTATGCATTTTGGAAGTGTAATTCTGGGTCCCCAGTCTGAAAGTCATTGGTATTACGGAAAAATCGAACATGAAAATGGGCTAAAATTTGGACCATCTTTAAATAGAAAAAGTTTGATGTGGAATATTAGAGAATTCAACAACAAATTCATAGCGATATCAACCTTCAAAATCGGAATCCAAATACCCAAGTTATGGATTTTGGAAGTGTAATTCTGGGTCCACAGTCTGAAAGTCATTGGTATTACGGAAAAATCGAACATGAAAATGGGCTAAAATTTGGACCATCTTTAAATAGAAAAAGTTTGATGTGGAATATTAGAGAATTCAACAACAAATTTATAGAGATATCAACCTTCAAAATCGGAATCCAATTACGCAAGTTATGCATTTTGGAAGTGTAATTCTGGGTCCCCAGTCTGAAAGTCATTGGTATTACGGAAAAATCGAACATGAAAATGGGCTAAAATTTGGACCATCTTTAAATAGAAAAAGTTTGATGTAGAATATTAGAGAATTTAAGCACGATTTTAAAAAGGCATCCCACGTCAAAAACGGAATCCTACAACTCAAGTCATGGATTACAGAAGGGCAGTTTTGGGGTCCTACTGTGAAAACCATTTGAAATTCGAAAAAAGCAAACATTAAAATGGGCTGAAATTTGGACCACCTTTGAATAGAAAAATTTGAATGTAGAATATTGGGGAATTCGACCACGATTCTATAGAGGTAGCCCACGTTTAAATCGCAATCCAATACCTTTAGTTTGGGTTATAGAAGGACTGCTTTAGGGTCCCACTGTGAAAGCCATTGAAAGTACCAATAAAGCGAACACGTAAATGGACTATAATTTAGATCATCTCTAAAAATAATACTTTTAACGTAGAATAACAGGGAACACAATTACAGTTGAATCTTGGAGTCCAGTTTTGGGTTCCTCTTCCAAGAACCACAGGAAAAAGTCTCCGTCGTTTAAAAGACGTATTTGAATGTAGAATATAATGAATGAATAAGAATATAATTTCCAGCCTCCAGGCAACTGATTACCTGTAATCAGTACAGGAAGTTGTGCTAATTTCTGGATTTTTCAGAGCCATATAATTGCTGTGAATAAGCGCGCAAATGAGGTTCCCAGATCCCAGCCATTACTTGTGCACTTACTAATCGCGTTCTACGGTTCTGTTTGCCCTGATGGCCGTAGAGCCCGACTGCCGTTAGAACACCCGTCATCAGCATGCGACTTTTGTTTGAGCCACTTTCCTTTCACAAAAAATGAAATGAGGGGAGTGCAGAGCAGTGCAGACCCATGGAGACGACGCAATTTTCACACGACGAACTTAAGTCGTAGTAGCCCCCACTTTGGAGCCCTTGCGTGCCCCCTGGGCCCCGATATTCGTGTCAACATGTGTTGGGTTGCATATTATGTAAATTATTTGCTGAGCAAAAAGGAAAGAGGAGCAAACTCATTGTCTTCAGTGCAGAGAGGGATATTTTCCAGGTTTCCGAAGAGGTTTGCAATACATTTGAGGTTGGAATGCAGTGTTGGTACTCCATAGTACAGGAACATTAAATATAGATTCAAAATTTGAAGTAAAATCCGAAACTATTTGAATATGCACCTTTACAGCCTATTAATTTTTTCGCAGTGTTGGCCCCCTCTTTCTCATCCCCCGTTGCCGTCTCTTTCGGTGGCTAAGTAGCGCCCAATGGGGCCATCTCCGGCAGACAGCCAACAACATTGTTGGCCATGTTGAAATACATAAAGCAATTTTAACTGTTTTAATGCTTTTTCGGTCTACACCAAGCGAGTGAGGGAAAAAATGAAAAGGCAGGGGAAAGGGGAAAGGGGGGTTTTGGGAGCAGCAGTCGTAGTGCCGTGGACTCATAGGCCGATCTGGCAGGCCTAATATTTTCAGCTTAACTGTTTTCAGCAGAACTGTGTGAACTTGTACCTCGGGCTCTGCTCTTTCTTCTCCCTTAGTTTTGTATAGTGGTTCGTGCGATTATTTTTCCAATTTTTTGGCTCGCTAAATTTAGAGTGGAGAGAGAGCTTTGGAAAACGAAAAGTTGTGTATATTTTTGGAAATGATTTCAAACGCACCTCAAGGTGCGAAATAAACAAATTTCTCGCTCAATGTAAACAAATCAAGCGTACCGAGCGATTTCGGCTGTGCTCGTCAAAATATAAACAAAATCGGTGGGACTGCGATTGGTTGGGTGGATATTGTTTGAATCGAGCCACAGTAAAAGCAAATAGGGGAACCAGTTCTCAAAAGGAGAAATTGCACCGAAAAGGCATACACACCGCACACATCCCACTTTGTGGTGGCATCGCAAGAGTAAGATAAGGAATTTTTCCCATTAATTATGGTCTTAATATGTCATAAGAAAAATGTAAAAAAAATAGTAAATAAAATATTATTGTATGGATTGTGCATTTTATTTATGTTCTAAAAAACAATATTCCCATGTTTTACATTCTGAGTTGTCAAATAATAAACACAAAACCGTACTTTGGCATAGTTCCATCTACTTTCGTATTTTTCCTATACTCTTGCCTTCACTGTGGCCAAAATAATAAAGGGTTTTTCTTCAGCCTTCAAATTAAGCCGCACGATCCATCATCATCTGCTTTATCACTCATCCAGCACAACGATTAGGCTGGTGCCGCCACTTGATTATACAATCGAGTTAATTTGATGTTTCGCTGGCAGCAATTGCCACCATATCCATATGCCACACAGCACACACCACGGCCATCTGAACCATCTATACCATATCCCATATAGATCGGGGCGTGTCCCGGGCCACAGAAAAGCGGCGATTGTACATCCCATACAACAGGCCGTGCATTAGCCAGTGCGATGACGACATCTCTCAGATGTGTGGCAATCCGCGGACAGACAAGTGGAAGATACAGATACATTTACAGACAGCCCAGCTACGGATACGCAAAACGCGAAACGCCGACAGACCGGCAGATAGATTTATGACATATATGAATTACTAACTGTGCCGCCGCGCCGCTAATTGTTGTTGTTGCAGTAGTTATGACTCGAATTATTCAATTTTTAGCAGCCCCGAGAGATCGACAGAAACTTCAAGGCAGCGGAAATGCAAAAGCACTCCGCACTCATGGGTAGCAAAAGAAAGGCGGTCGAGGGGCAGGGAAATCGGGAGTACCCTAGTTCCAAAGTGTTGTACCGATTTCATAGCTTCTTAAAACCTTCTGCAGAACCCTCTGGGAAGGAGAGTACTCCCACTGAGCCTTAATCTTGGTTTCCCCTAAATTGCAGCGCATTTGGCCAAGTCATTGCGGCCGAAACAAAAAGCAGGGGCCATGACCAGCGCCAAAGCCAGGTAAAAACTGAAAAAGCAATTTCCAAGCGTCCGCCGCCCGTTGCAGTGCATTTTAATTTGGCTTTAACTATTTGCGCATATAATTACCAGCGGCAGCAGTCAGTACACAGAAGGAAATTGACTGTTGGAGGGAATGCTACCATAGTGAGATACTTTACAACTGCCACCTACGGTTTATGATGTGTGAGTTTCTCTCTGTGCATCACCGACAGCAAACGAAACATCAGCTGGGCTCAGATGGGTGTTTTTCTTTTTTAAGTGGAGGGGGATCGCATTGTCTGAAAATTTCACCCGCAACAATGAGGTATGGCGGTGTATATGTGCGAGCTTCTCGCGGGCTAGGCCCCGCAACTGCAACTCAGCTGCCAACAGCAGCTTGTTCACAATAATAACTCAAAAAGCTCTCCAATGTGACATGTGCCGGCCCCCAGGCCCCCTTCTGGCCCCTCGGAAACGCCGCCCCTCGTCGCCGTTCAAGCAATGCAAATAGGCGGCTCTGTTGCCATGAACCCCGCGAAAAAACACAGCTAAAATGGGGGGACTGTAGAAAAGCTGGGGGAAAAGGCGAGAAATCCAAGAGGAAGATCAGCTGACAACAAAGCAAAGAGAAGGGCAGGCCGAAGCCAAAACAAACAGAAAATTGGAAACAAAACACAGAGATCTCAAACAATTACACACAGCTCCCTTGTTACAGTGCCTAACAAAAGATGATGGCCGCAAATGCGATCGACTGCTGAGAAATCCTATGGCCAACACGCTTTGTGGCAGGCAAACAGAGCTCCACGTGGGCCAGACACTCGAATCGTAACAGTGGTCTGTGCTATAACCACCATTAAGGTGTTGTGAAACCCATGCACCAGGGCTCAAAACTCAAATCACCTCATGATACATCATACCTTTCACAGATCTTCCGATGGATATGCGTACAGTCCTTAAACTTTCAAGATTTCTGAGAATAAATCGGTATGCCAAATAATAAAATATCATATCGTATCACCTAATATCATAAAACAGTATATCATATCATATCATACCACGAAGCTCCTTAGTTTTCATTTATTATTTTTGGTTCCCTTCCTCAGTGTGTAAATGTTCTGATAGATGAAAGCCTGAATCATTCCAGATTTCCGAGCTAAGATCGGTATACCAGAACATCACTGTGGTGCTCCGAAGCAAAGTCGGATTTTTAGAAATCAGCTCGGTTTGAAGTGTGCTCCATTTACGGGCACCAATAGAACTGTACTGACAAGCTGTTAGCCTCAGTTTATTAATTTAGCAAACAGTAGAGTTCTCGACGGCCGACAACTGCTCGAAATCAAATAGACTCGGATCGAGAGTGAAATTTCTTTTCTTTGCACAGCGACAGACGGGGCTGCATAGATGAATCGAAATGCAGTTGAAGTGCTATTTTTACATCGTTTTCACCAACTGTTGTTGCAACAGCAACTGTCGATGTTGCAGTTGCTGCTGCAGTGTTCTCGGCTCTGCATACTCCGCACATACAGTGCGTCCGAGTAGGTGCATGTATAAATAAAATGTGGGTCATGTGCATCAAATTATTTAATTGGTGTCAATTGGCGTTGGATTTTTCTTTTCGCTTTTCGCCCGCTGGCTCGCTTTTCCTCGCGTTGCTTTTCTTTCATTTTGCTTTGTTTTCATTGCATTGCGTTTCGATTTCCGTTAAGCCGTTTAGCCTGATGTTGCAGCTGCAACTGCAACTGGTGTTGCTGTTGCTGTTGAGTCAATAAGCCGGGCTTAACACTTTTATGTGATTTGCATGGGCCTCGAAGCTTTGATTAAGCGGAGCTGCACAGAGCGAAACTGGCACCTGGGTTGTATTTGAATTTTCAAAATAATATAAACATAATATAAAATAATGCTGTATAATTTGTTCAACTCCGCCTTTTTCAGTGTATGAAGCAGCAACTAATTTGAACCATTCACTTTTTAACCTAAATTTAAAATAGACAAATTCAAAATAATGCTTCTTGTTATGCGTTATACAATTGGTTGATATTTTCGTTGGCATTAAGCACCTGCGCCTGCTCAGTCCTAGGCCTTTCTCCCAGTGTTCCGAGTGGAAGCAACAAATTTGAACCTGCTGTTATGTGTGTCAACGGCTTCTGATTGCAGCAATAACCCAACTGACAACAAGCACTCACAGCCAATAACAAGCCACAGTGCCAGAAGCTCCCTAAGGGCACCCCACCCCCCTGGTGCCATGTTCCAAATTCTTCAATACCAAAAAATAAGACAAAAACAGACGTCAGCTAATCCGGATACGATTATGGCCGTAAACGGTTTGCAGTAGCCAAAAAATAACAAGAACAACGTGACTTTCCGGTGTCCCTTGAAACGGTGTCAAGCGCTCATTTCCCTAATGCAGATTACACTTTTCTCTTTTCTCGTTTCCTTTCTTTCTGCCTCAATGGTGGCTTTTTCTTGTTCGCCCAAAAAAGAAAACAATTACAAAAATCGAAAACCGCCCATGAAACGCAAGTCGTATGCGAGAATGTGAATTTGTAGACCAGAAACCAAATACAAACATATACAGAGAACAATTGGGGATTAAGGCCATGTCAAACTGCTTATCATATTAGTAGATCATATCTAAGCTCTTTAACACTCCTGGGAATAGAAAATTTAGTTGTGATAAAAGAGTACCCATACTATCTATACTGCAATATCAAACTATTTCGAAGATCATATCATATCACCAGATCATATCAATCTAAAAACTAGTTCCAGTATCAGAGTACCTCTCTTGTTCGGCACTATAATTACGAACGTTACTTAACACCGATCCAAATTTTGGAGAAAACCCTAAAAACTCTCTTGAACGCATGGAAATTGTTCTCTGTGCACCATGTCTGGCTGCTTATTTTGCTGAATTTATATAGCCAGATGATGACGATGATGAGCCATGTCAGAATGCGGGGGCGGGGCTTTTCTTTAAGAGGGGGTTGGGGTCGGGGGGTTTTGCACTCGCAAGTTGCCTTTGTAGTTGCTCAGTTTCCTTCTTTTTTTGTATTTCATACGATTTTCACATTCTGTTTGTTTTTGTTTGCATTTATTTTTAGAACATTTTCGAATTCGCAACGCAACGCACACGCACAAATACAAGCAAGGCCCGCATAGTTTTGCCATGTTTTCAGCCTTTTTCCATGCCTCTTGCTACGATTTTCACTCGAGAAAAATTTAAAAAAAAATAAACACATTTTAACGTGTATTGTAGAGTTTTCTTCGTTATTATTTGGTGGAGCCAAGCCAGGCCAGGAATCGAACTGTTAACTGGTAGTAAAAACAACGCCAAACCAACCGAACGGAGCGATTTGAACCGCCTGCGCCGGAAGCTTAAAATCGACTGAAAACGACTGGGAAATCGCCAGCAAACACGAAACGAATCGGAACGGAACGAACCCCCTCCCTTCCGCTTCGTTCCCACTTGCTCGCGCCAGCTGCGAGCCCCATTGATGGAACGCTTGGGAGGTGGAACAAACAGAGAACGGGGATGGGGAAGAGGAAGAAGAAAGGAGGAGAAGAAAACATGCAAATGCCTGGGAGAAACTCAGAATGGAAACCGGAAAGCCGTTTACCGCTGTTTTGAATAGGTTATGAATTTGGTTATTGGAACACTTCAAAACGCCAGCCAGACCTGTTTTTCAAAACGAAATGCGGCTTGAAAATTCAAATATTTTACTTTATATATGCATTTCTGATTATCTTCAGAACGTGCGAAAACGAGCTCATCATAGCGACAGCTCGTTGAAAGCGTTATCACAAAAGCGTTATATTAAGGAAAGGGTCATATCTTTTGAAAGAAAAACACACAGTTTAAAAAATAATTTCTACAGACTAAGAGGTTTTTAAACAGAACTATGAAGGTAAAGTCTGGGGATCCCAAGCATTGAGGTTTGAAAGAGTGGGAGCTCTGAGAAATTCACTGCCTATTGTTAGGCTGTCAAATGAAAATTTACCATATGAGATACTTGCAGGGGGCAATAAAACCAAACCAATCTCGGCACCGACTGAAGTGTAGGCTGGACGGACGGCCACCAAGCCACCCAAACCACCCACTCCTCCCACTCCAACCAACCCAAGCCCCCAGCCGCCTCCCGATCGCCATTGTGCCTAATGCTCCGGCATGCGTGACTACAGCGGCGACGGCGGTACGAACAAATTTCCTGACTACTCACACACAGAATATAAAGAGCCGAGACACAGCTACACACACCTCATGATACGATCGAAGAGTGTTACGGACCCACGGCGAAACACACAAAACTAAAAAACTGCAATTACTGGTGGGCACTGATGAGCTAGCTTGCCGGTCGGTCAAATGCAATTAAAGCGCCGCTTGACCACACCAACAAAATCAAATCCACCTGACGCGAAGCCATATATTGCATAACACTTGCCAGTGGGGGACATACCACACTCAGTAGCAGTGGAAATCCATACTTTTATGGTTCTCAAAACCCAGTAAGAAACCATCACCTTGAATCAACATCAGTTAAGAATTCGAAAAGAACCTAATTTTAGCATGTTTTCAACTGTAATGGTCTCACATACTAATCTTGCATTACACCCGCAGTGGGGGATGTATCAAAATCAGGGGCACCTGTGAAATCACTTACTTCTGAACAGCAGTAGACATCTATATGTTTGTTTTTAAAAACCCTAAACCAACCTGTGCTTAGAATTCAAAAATAACCTAATTTTAGATTGTTTTCAATGACCATGGTCACACTTATTTATCTTATACCTTGCCTTCTTTGGGTTTTTAATGACACGGAAACGGAGTTTTGCAAAACAACACCCGAAACACCTTTTCTTGTGTACTTTGGTTCATTTACTTTTCACACTTACCTAGTTCACTGTAAAGCGTCGTGTTCAGCACGATGTCATTGATGCCGCTCATCCCGCCGCCTCCGCCCACACACGAATCGGAGTCCTCATTTTCCTCAGCCAAGGTCGGCGGTCCGTCCCACAGAGCCTTCGCCGGCCGCCGAACCCGGTCCAACCGGACCCGTGGAATGTCCTCGTAGCAAACATCTCCCCGCTAAAGGTCAGGGATGGAAGACAAAGCTTATCATTACATAAGCAAAGAACACGTCAGAGAACAGTTACGGTTTCCGATTTAATCATAAGGGCTTCAAATTCACTTCCTGACTTCTTTGGGAAAGTTCTCTTGTTTTATTCAAGCTCAAAGTGTGTTTGCCAAAAGTTTTTAGTGCCAGGCGTTTAAAGTACAGATAATAAAAATTGGCACTGGAAGAAGTGAAGTTGCACCACGCGAACGACCTAAAATCGGAAACGGTAACGTGTCGGTTGGATTGTGATGGAGCTCTTTCAGTTCCGCCTCGAATTACACTACCCACCTCCTTATTGGGCGTGGCCGGGAATATCTACAGGTTAGTAGAACGATAGTAGTAGTAGCGGTTTGTTTACATCCATTTTGTTAGCGATAGTGTGCAATTGTGGGAGACAGGGAAAGATGTACACAGACGAAAATACAAAGCCAATGAACTTGATGTTTACAGTGTACAAACGATTGGGTGTGTGCTTTGGGTTAGTAGCCAAGCGCTATCAGATACATTAGGTGTACTACGGGTATATCTGGGGGGCTCACCGATATCTCCTCGCTGCAGTAGGCTGTGAAGGTCTGGTCGTCCTGCTGCAGGACGCAATACAAAGGACCCCAGGGAAGCGTCTTGATCAGGCGAGTCAGCTCTCCTTCGGTTTCTGTGGGATGGAATTATTTATTTATTTGGTAAAACTACGATGGATAAATGTTAATTTTAACTTGCTGAACTGAAAAGTATCCACACTATCAGTTGTGGCGCCATCTGTCGGCCAAAAAGTGTTGCCTGCTTTCGGGCTCTATTCCTACCCCAAATGTAAAATGCATGTCAAAAGCTTTACTTTCGACATTGTAATGTAGAGTGCGAGATGACTGATCTCCAGACTTGGTTTAAAAATAAAAAAAACCGCCTTTAGGTCAGCTAAAAAATAAAAGACAGAAGTCCAAAATTGGGCCCGCCAAACGTCATGTAGATGCCATGTAATGGTGCTGAAAACCTCTCGGAAAATGTGGCGCATGCGTGTTTTAAATTAGGCAGCCGCAACCGGGGCCCAGATTATTTATTTATGCATCTGCAATCGCAAGCTGCGGGCCCAATTGGATCGTTGGACTGCACTGCCGTTTCTAATGTGCAGATTATGTGCATTAGAATTTGTTCGAGGGGCGTGGGGTGGGAGCCGAAGAAGATACTGTAGCTACAACAATGGATACAGCAATGAGAATTGCTTAGCCAAGTTGAACCGCCATTGTGATCCAATGCCTATTTTCCGTTCAGCTTCCAGCTTGCGTGTCTGAGTTCTCAGAGTTCGTCTCACTCAGTTTGCTTTCTCCTTCTTCATTTCTTCTTTTTCCTCCTGTCTATGAGATAACAATGTGAGGCAGCTTCAAAATGATTTTTATTTGAAGTTGAGCTTGGTGGATATGTGGGCGAGACGCACGTAAAGAAACCAACGAACTTCGGAAATAAATGATTAAATCCGATCAATGCAAGCAAGCTTACAGACTTTTCAAAAAACATTTTTTTAGTTAAAAAATATTTAACCCTCTTACTTAGCAAACAAAAGGATTTTATGATAAGGAAAGCACAACAGGCTTATTATTTTGGGGGTCAAAAATGTTTCTACTTTTTCAAGAAGTATTATTAGTATGATAAACAATATTATTTCAGTGAATCCCATTTAAACGATTTTAGGTGTCTAAGAGTATGCAGTGAATAGAGGAATGCATTAATTCCAGGCGTTTGTGAGTTGTATACATATTGTTGCATACTTTTTGGTACCTACAAAATGACTTCAAAAGTGATTTTAAAACCCTTGGGAATGTGATTTTTGTACCCTTGTGTATGTAAATTAGACAATATTTTTAAAATCCCTACGATATTTAGGGGAAACGTTTTGAAGCTTTGTGTTTGGTTTGCCATACCACGATTTTCTCCTAGTGTTTTCTGAAGTCCGACTTCGTTGCGTTCTCCACTTTTTCCCATTTAGGCAGCGAATTATTTCACACACAACCGATGTGCATGCGAGTGAGCGTATTTTTCAAGTCCGGCGCCGTCTGCCCATTTAACATAAATATTGTAAGTAATTGTGAAGACAGCAACACCAACTACGCGGTGACGTCGGAGCACCAGAAAGAGACAGGGCGACGGCGGGCGAAAGAGAGGGGGCGAACACGAAGTGGTTGCTCAGCAAGTTTGCGTTAATATTTCTTTTTCCAACGTTCGCTGGCCGTTTGTTTCTTTATTATAAATTTTCTCATTTTTCCACATTTTTTGTTGCTTTTTGCATAAGAATTTCTCGCTTTTTGAGTTCTCGAGTTCAATGCACTGTGTCAGCGGTTTTTCTTTTCTGCACGGAACAGGTGTCGTTGGTCAAGGGGGGCTGAGGGGCTGAGGGGGCGGAGATTTGCGGTTGGCCAATAACAAACACACACAAACACTGGCCATCAGCTGGCATCTGAGCGTGGAAAACGTGGAAAAACAAGTGTTTTTGGATTGCCCCCGCCCAGCCGATTCTTACCCCTCAATAACTCGGCACGGAAAAAAAGATTATATCCATGACTTCAATCTTTTTCACTCATATCGCCTTGTTTTTTAAACCAAACTGATAGAGCTAACTACAAGCCTCTGGTGTAACATTTTTACTACCATTCAGATGCATAAATGTAGGTTAAATACTTTTTTGAATAAAAGAATCTTCCGTAATGAAAAGAATTGGCTGGTTTGTACAGAGTTTCATTAAACAAAATATTCTGGCTTGGCATTCGAACAATCTGTGAATTATCTGCGCTCCGCAGTGCATTTCCCCGTGGCATGTGCACAATCATATATGTGTTTGTGTGACCGCCAGGGAGCCACAAAGATAAGATACAACTGACAGATTTAATTCCACGTAAACCTCTTCGCGGCATGAATGTCGAACACATAGGTCCCGAGATTTACAGTGCGTTTCGGAGCTAGAATTTGGGGCTCGCTAGTCTCTATAATTAGGCAAATAATTTTGCCTGGGAAAACCAATAGTCCTGAGATAACTGGCCGCTGAGATAACTGCAGCTGAGGCATTAGCACACAATAATCAAATATGAAACTGTGTTGCATAACACATTTCATACGAAATAATTCACGGATAAGTAAACAACGAAATTATCTCCAGATGAATAAAGCATTTGCTTTGCTTTTTTCCACATAAAAACATAAGCTTATGACCAGTACTTAAAGTATTTAATCGTGTTATTTTAGTCATGAGCATGACACGTAGGACCTCTTGAGCTCAGATTACGTTTAAGAAAAAGAAAAATATTAACAGTTGGAAACAATTTCAATTACATTTTCGTTCTCCACAGTCCAACCAAATAGTTTGTAAAGAAAATAGTAAGTTTCATTCACCAGGAAGAGGCCGTCAATTAACCCTTCATCACTCAAAAACCCAACCTCGCCCGTTTTCTTTGGGCAATAATTTGCCGCTCAGCGATCTTGTAGATTTCCACTTATTCAACGATCGACTTACCGCCCCGAAACGCACTGTAGAGTGCCACAAGAACGGCACGTTAATTGAAATTATCTCATTACCATGCCGCCAACTTCTCACATCTCCCAGCGTATTGCTCTTTCATTTCGCTATCGCCGCGCATTATTAATGACATCATCGGAAATCTTGTACAATTCCCCACTATTCGAGTTGTGAATTCTTCGCCCTGCTATCGGAATCCGGATTGATTCATGTGCTTCTCTCTGCTTCCTTCCAGCGCAACCTAGGGAAAACGCATCCCACAAATTGAATTATTAAATGTTAAGGCGCAGCGAAAGACATTGCCAATTAAAACTAATTTAAAATAATTTATGCTCTGTGCGTCATCTGTGCGTTGCGTGGGTGTCGGGAGGGGGAAAAACCAGGGGGTGTTGAGTGAGGGGGAATTAAAGAAGGGGTGGGGTGGGGGTGGGCAGCCTAGCGGTTTCCCTCGTCCATTGTCGCCAGCCGAACCACAAGAAAGAAATGTGTTTTCGTGCGGTTGGCGTTTTGTTCGGCCGCCGCAAGCAAATGGGGGCGTGGCAGCACGCCCTCAGGCCACACTCAGAGAAAACCGACCAGGATACTTTCATCCACTTACCCCTCAGTTAGTATAGTATAGTATGCAAGCTACTATTTTAGAATCATTTTTCTGGCATCAAACAAAAAGCCCCGTAAGGAGCTAAGCATCTAGTGACGATGGAACCTACTGTAATACGATTAACTAAATATAGTAAATACACTTTCCAAATGGATTTTATTTATTAGTCATTGGCCCTATTCCACAATAACTAATTAAAAATACATCCCTTTTATTCAGCTTTTTGGGCTGGCGCTTTTTTACTTCTAGTATTTTTAGAAAACACCCAATACGTTTCTGGAGAATGGTTCCGAATTCTCCCAATCAAAGGCAAATGTTTGTGTATTTTTTCGAGTGCCCCATTTATGGCATAGCTTCCGCATGTTGCAGCTGTCCCAAATCTTCGGCGGCGCCCTCCCGCCCCCGCCCAGCACCGTGCTGCATTTGGGCGGTGACCCGCCCGACCCAGATGCATGCGTAACTATATTTACTCGGATGTATCCGCGCGGTGCCCAGACATCTGTATCTGTATCTGTATCTATAGATGGCGCGCAATCCCGACACAAATCGCTGCGTTGCGTAAGCGACCGAACAAACGCATTTAATTAGGTTTATGGGAAATATGCGAAACGTTCGAGAAATCAAACACAAACCAGCGGGCAAAAAAGAAAACTGGAGACTGAAATCCGGCAGCGGCTCGGGCCGTGCCACTTTTTGCCCCTCTGCAGGCCACACAATGCAGAATGGTAGCATAACTCGGATTTCGCATCATGTAATAGCGCGGCGACCTGCTTGCATTTGATTGTCGAATTGTCAATTCACTTACAGACTTTTCCTTCGGCTTTTCCCAGTCTTCGCCTCTCGCACACTGCTGTGAGCTTTATACGAGTATGTACATTTCTTTTCTCTGGCGGTGTGACAAGGGGAATCGCCGCTGATGTTTGGCTGGAACTTTTTATACTTCGTGCACACAGGAGATCTTTTTCGGGCTCTTTCGACGGTGCTTCGATTGGGAGGAAGTTCCGATACTAAATTGGTTTCGGGGCGGGAATATAGTAACTAACGACTGGAAACTGGTTTCAGTGTTTCTTTCAGGCCAATCAAGTTGAGTTAATTATGCCCTATTTTAATTTGAGTAGTGCCAACTACTGCTGATGTCTGACATAATATTTCCGAGTCAGTACTTCCTTGGCCAGCGAAAGCTCCCATTTTCCACACAGCTCACTTCGATTTCGGCAAGTCAACACCTCAGTTCCGAGGAAGAAATGTAAACACCTGTGCCTGCGGCAGGGCGTCTAAACAAAACCTTAGCCCCCAAAACGCGACACTTGCGGATTGCTGGTCGAGTGCCTCATGCCTCGGCTGTGATTTGTTTTCCCCCACTTTTCTGTTGCTTTTTGCATACCCAGCCCGGGGAAATGTGTTTACATGCTGCTCGCATTTGTTTTGATATGATTCGCAGGGGGAAACAAGTGTTCTGGCACCCCGAATATGATTCAATCCGCTGGGGAGCCGATTGCGGATTGCGACGAGTCCCAGCTGGACAATGGTTTTTTCCTTCGCCTTTTCTAAACACTTTATGCATGCTTTACTTCAGTACGGCGACGAAACGGGTTTTCTTTCACCGAAGTTTCCCTTTTGTTTTAGCGGCGGGCAGCGTGTTAATCTGTTCGAGTTCGATTTGCTAAAAGCCCAAAAACAAAGCACAAGTAGAGGCCGGCTTTGGACCCAAAAGTTGACGAAAAACACTCAGGTGGAGGAGACTCAGGTGGTGTGCTGCGTTGCTCATAGGGGAAAAAGTGAATTTTTTCATAGAAAGTTGTTGGGCAACATGTGCAGCGGCGACGGCGACGGCAACGGCGAACGCATTCGATACTTGAAAATAGAAAATTGTAGTAGCCCCCGGTCGCCCCGTCTCCTCCTTCTTCCTGCCTCCCTCCCTTTCGCTCCGGGCACCTGGGGACAGGTAATCCCAGCCGGTTGCCTCGAGCATGTTTCACTTTCTAGCAGATGCAGTGGGTCAAGCTCGACGGCGGCAGATCCCAGCCAGATTATGGCCGGCACGGATTGCAGTTGGAAAGGTTTTCCTCAAACGAAAGTCTCTCGGGCACGGGATCATTGAACTTGAGCCAGCGAATTTAACTAATTACCGATCTATAAAGGCCGAGATATATCTTCAACGAAACCCGTCATATTACTAAATGGCGATGGTCGTTTGAGACCCTTACGTAAATACTTCCTTGCTAAGCCAAATAATTTGTAAAATACAAAAATCCTATTTTTTAAACTACATTTTTATTATTCATTAAATTTATTAATATAAGAACTCGCTCTGAGTTCTTTTCGCTAATATATTTTAAACATGTTTTTGTGTTTTTGAGAGAGAGCCGTAAAGCGCTCGTTTGAGCTCTGGAAGCGCAGAGATACATTTGTATCTGAAACCTGCAATCTCGCAGCTAGCAGGTGGTGGTGGCGCTTTAACCCATAAAAATCGAATCGAATCGAATCGAATCGAATCGGACAACAACAACGAGTGCAGTGCCAAAAAGTGTGTCAGCGACAAAAGCTTTCGGCCAGGCTAATGACGCCATCATCTCGACACTCGAGTGTCGCTCCGCCGTTTATCGTTCTTCTCCATCGCCGTGTCTTGGCCACTCCTCCACCAGTCTTCAGTCTGCACTCCCCCCTCCCCACTCCCCACTCTTCGGCCTCCAGCGAGGCCTGCCTTTTGGCCCAGTCGATTTCTCCTCTTCTCGCCGTCTTCCTTTTAACGCTTTTGGCATGGGCCTGCTGGTCTTTTTGTGCGCGAGCGGCCCCATAACCAATTTCTAAACGCCAAAGCCCCAAGAACCGCGCCGAGCTGGCCAAGAAGAAGAGCTTGGACATGGCCAAGTGACATGCAAAGCGAAAGCCAAGTGGGGTTAACAGGGTACGGTGGGACGCCTCAACGAGGGAAGCTCGAGCTTAGGCGGTAAGCTTCAATCAGAAGTGTATTCTTTACAAAAGAACTCTTCCTTCTCCTATTTCCCTTAGAACAAAACAGATTTCTGATTTGTAGGTACTTTTCCAGAACACCTCGGGTACATCGTAGCCCGTATCCACTGTGCCAACTAACAGCGACCAAATAAAAAGGCAACTACAGCACGAAACATGACAGAAATGATGTCAAGCCAGCGGGCAACACGAAGAACAACACAGCCACAGAGAAGAAATAACAGGAAAAACCATATGTATCGAACCCCTACGATTTGTTCTCAGCTCGAAGTGCACTGAAAAAATGCAGCCCCAATTTGATTTTATTTTGTTGAAACATTCGAATCGTGATAAGGAATGGCTTTGTCTCTTAGAAATAAGTGTATATACTGAGTTGTAAGTTCCTGCGGTTACTGTGGAGGGTGGAGATCTTAGGGCATGCAAAATCTTGTATATTTATAAACATATAGACACCTGGAATTTGTTTGCGTGTACCTGCCAGTATCTGCGCTCTTGTTTGTCAACCCAGATTGTAGGTGGGCTTTGGCCCAGTGCAGCAAGGCAACAACAAAGGTTCCGGAGTCACAGACAAAGGCAGCGACGAAGACGAAGCCAAATGGCGAGGCGAAAGGTTATCGCAGAGGGCCATCGATGACCTTGACACACCAACCCGCACGCACACACCGTCGGCTGTGTTCACCTGGAAGCAAACACACCTTCCTTCCGCCGCGGGCAAGTAACCGTAACAGAAAGGCCAGAAAAATGGAAAAACGAGGCAAATGAGGCAGGGGCAAGCCGACGAAATCCAAAAACGGCAATAAGAGCAGTTGCCTTCAAGGCGAAGGTGGCCTTTTTCGATTTTTCTTTGTTGCTACCACTTATCACGATGGCAGGGCGGTGTGTGTGTGCGCCTCTGTGATACCACCAATTGTGTGTTGTACGTGTTCCCTCAGTGCCCAATGCTAATCCAAATACCCACATACGAATGTGCCGCAGGCGGCCAAAGCTAAAAGTTACACTCGCAACTAAAGATTTTTCAATTGTATAACGTATAATACGCCCCCTCTGTAAGTTTCATATCCATCCAATACACGGTTTCAGAGTTACGATAGGTTAGGGCCACGGCGACTTTAAACAGCGCTCCTTAGGTTTTATAACCATCCGTGGGTCCAGAGTTATACTGAGTAAGATCTATAGCATCCTTCAAACCTCACAGTTCTTGAGCAGTGCAAATTACATTTATAATATGATACTTTTTCAGTTTTTCAGCGTATCATACACGCTCTCTATAAGTTTCATAACAATCCCAAAACCAGTTCTGGAGTTACGATAGGCCATGCTCAAGCCACGCCACCCCCGCCACTTTGGTCGCCTGGACATCGATGAAAGGCCCTGCGCAGGGGCTTTACTGTCTATTTGCCCGGGTATTTGCCGTGTTCGCTGTGCGCGAGTGTGTGTTTCTGTTTATACCTTTCCGAGGGACGGACCGAGCAACCTACCAACCCCGCGCTACAGCAACGCCGACCTGCGGCAGGTAAAATGGGAGATAACGGGGCAAAACGCTCGACGCAAACATGAACCTGCCCGAGTGCGGGGAAGGTACTTTTCCCAGGCCAAGGAATTTGCACAGGTGACACGAACATACGAAGACACTCGGCTGGGGAGAGCGCATCCCACGTCCACATCCGCCAGCACTTCCACTTCCGCATCCGCCAGAGCCCCGAGTAAACCCAGAGACGAACCTCCCATAACTGTCGCATCAAAACGCGACTTATGGACACTTGTTCACCATTTTACCGCCCCTTTAAAAGGCGTTGGATTTATGGCCAAGTGAAAAACAATCTGAGTCGGTCATTAGGTTTCTTAGCCAGAGTGCCAGCCACTCCATGAGTTATTGGCTCCTTAACTTTGAAGTCAGAATCTTTGAGTACACATTAGATCACTGTTTATGATTAGAAAATACATTTGTTTTCCGGCGGCGGGCACCCTCGGGAACCAATACTTGTCCTCAGATCTTTTTCGCCTTATCTGCCTACTGCCATTGCCACTTCGAGTTCTTTACGTACTTTCTTCGAGAGCGAATTAATCTGGTATATTGCTCGGTGACCTATTACTTTTGTGTTTCATTTGGTTTTCGGTGGTAACTTCCAGTAATGTCGCTTCAGAGATAATACAAATTCGCTTAAATAACTCTTGTGTGATGATGATTATGACTTCAATTTCTAAACATTCAGTTTTTTAAACAATATAATGCCCCTTTGCTGATTATATTACGAATATTCGACATCAGTTGACTAATTATTTTTTACATTGTGATTTTGGGGTGAATAATTTAGTCAGTGAGTATGTACTTAAGCTTTATTCAGAAAGAGTGATCACTGTTTTAATCCTTTTTCGAGACCCGCATTCGATAGGTAACTCCCTCACCAATTGATCCCCTAATCATGTTTGGTTTACGTACTTCACATGCTTGAGAGATATATTTGGAATGTAATGGAGTTTCTTTTGGGTATAAAGACCCATTTAATGATTACCCCAGATAATCAGATCTTATTTCTGAACAGATATGTACATACATAGGTAACCCCCAGTCACGTATTCATCCCATAATCAGGGTAATTATTACATTCTTGATACAAACTCCAGGTGTATTCGGAATGAAATTAAGTTACCACCCCCGATTATGTATTACCCTAGGTTATTCTGTATTTCCGAACCTGCCATTATTGAGATAGATAATCATGTTCAATAATAAACTCTCTCTATGAACTCTTCATAAATTCTTCGTATGAACTTCAGATGGATGCAGCTACCAATACTTTTGGGTGACTATTTTTTCAACCCCCAATCACTGATTACCCCAGATTATGGCGTATTACTTCATTCCCAATCGTGTGAAGAAAGTGAAGTATTTGGGGGACTTTTCGCACCCCTGCCACCCTGATCGCCCCGATTAACGGGGTATTTCTGGAAGTACGTTCCAGACACACGGCTAATAGGTAACTCCCACTCACCGCAGACATCCAGCCAGCCCTCGACTCTGCTGGGGTAGGAAAGGGCCGAGGCCCGGCTCAGATACGTTCGACGTCCCATTTCGGGGGGGTGGTGACTTCGGTGACCGGGTGGATGCGGACGCGGATGCGGACGCGGATGCTGTGCGCTCTCCCGGCTCTCTCGCGCCGCCTCTCTGCTCCTGGCCCCCGCTCGCTCTCCGCTCTCCTCTCGTCTCTCGCCCTCACTTATCGTTTGGCTTATCGACTCGGCGAGCGTTGTTGTTGCTGCTGCTCTGCTGGTTAATTTGAATATTGATTTTGTTTGTTCTTGCTTTTGTCGCTTGTTTTATTGCACTTGTGCCTTGTGGCGCTTGGGGGTTATTGTGGCGAAACAAAGGGTTAAGCAAACGATGAGGCCGAGCCGAGATTTGGCTGTGGCGATTTCAAGAGCAGGTTGCCGCCGTCGCCGCCGCGGCTGTTGTTGCCATTTGATTTAGCACTCGGATTCGGAGACTCGCCTCGCACCTGTGTGCGTGCTGTGCGTGTGCGCCTATTTCGGGGTTTTCATGTTATTTTTAAATCACGACTCTGCCGCCAACAACAACTCAGGCATGTGCATGTCTCGGCCGCGCTGAGTGCGCCCTTGCTGCTGCTGCTGCTGCTGCCCCTTCTGCGGGAGGCGCCACTCGCCACACACTCGAAAAAACAACACAATTTGGGTTCAACTCGGATCGAAACGGTTTCGCACCGTTTTTCAAAATCGCTGCCAAGCGGAGCCCGACGTCACGTCGCGTCGACCGCGGTTTTCGTTTGTCGGCTGTCGGCAGTCGGCTGTCGGAAACACGGAACCGCCGATGTTGACATCGCGCTCGGCTTTTCGATATCGAACGTCAGCAACGTAAGCGAGCGTAGCCCAACGTAAGCCACCGTAAGAGTCACTGCTACATTTTAACGGCCCAGTTAAGATGCATGGAAACCTAACAGGGGCAGAGTATAGATCGAAAAAAAGCGAAATGGAGGATGGAAATGGAATGGAAGCAGCGCGGCCGCGAGAGAGCGGGAAATGAAATTGAAAACGTATTTATCGCTTACGTTTGCTTACGTCAGACGGAAAAATACTGAAAACTGGAACTTGCTCTGCGCCTATCGATATCACCCGGCTCTTCAAAACACTTCAGTTGGGCTATTCCCCAATCTTTCGAATTAAGCAACGAATCGAATGCGTTCTGTTGAAATAAAACATCATTGGCCACTTGTTAACTTTTTCGGAAGTAACTACGTGACATATGTTGTAATACAAGTTTATTTTATTTTCTGTGATAAATAAATGCCGAATAAACCAGGGCAACTCCACAGGCCGACTAGCTCATGGAAGGATTTACGGACAAATTCAACATAAGAAGGGACTACAATTTTACATCTTCTGGATGATGTACAATTTAATAAAGAATATTAGAGAATTCCCACACAGACTCGTAGAGGTATCCCACTTTGAAATCTGAATAAAATTAGCCAGGGTATGAAATCTTGAAGTGCAGTTGTGGGAAATACCAAAAAATCTAATATAAAAGTGGACTAAAATTTTGACCCTCTTGGAAATAAAAAATGTAAATGTAGATTGTTTGACAATTCCAACAGAAACTCATAGAGGTATCTCACTTTAAGATCGGGAGGAAATTACACAAGTTATGGAATCTTGAAGTGCAGTTTTAGAGACCTATTCTGAAGAACATGGGAAATACCAAAAAATCTAATATGAAAGTGGACTAAAATTTTGACCCTCTTGGAAATAAAAAATGTAAATGTAGATTGTTAGAGAATTCCAACACAAACTCGTAGAGGTATCCCACTTTAAGATCGGGAGGAAATTACCCAAGTTATAAAATCTTGAAGTGCAGTTTTGGGGACCCATTCTGTAAGCCATGGGAAATACTAAAAAATCGAATATGAAAGAGGACTAAAATTTTGACCCTCTTGGAAATAAAAAATGTAAATGTAGATGATTAGAGAATTCCAACACAAACTCATAAAGGTATCCCACTTTAAAATCGGGAGGAAATTATCGAAGTTATGGAATCTGGAAATTCAGTTTTGGGGACTTGTTTGAAAGCCATAGGAAATACCAAAAAATCTAACATGAAAGTGGACTAAAATTTTGACCCTCTTGGAAATAAAAAATGTAAATGTAGATTGTTAGAGAATTCCAACACAAACTCGTAGAGGTATCCCACTTTAAGATCGGGAGGAAATTACCCAAGTTATAAAATCTTGAAGTGCAGTTTTGGGGACCCATTCTGTAAGCCATGGGAAATACTAAAAAATCGAATATGAAAGAGGACTAAAATTTTGACCCTCTTGGAAATAAAAAATGTAAATGTAGATGATTAGAGAATTCCAACACAAACTCATAGAGGTATCCCACTTTAAGATAGGAATGAAATTACCCAAGTTATTGAATCTAGAAGTGCAGTTTTGGGGACCTATTATGAAAGTCATGGGAACACTATAAAATTTACTACAATTTCCAAATGGGTATTCCAGAATTTCTTCATTTTAATTGAAATAAGGTAAAATTTTAACAGTTTCCAGGATGTGGAATTTTTAAATTTGTGGACCAAAATGAAAAAATTCAGTAGTTTAGGGAATACCCTTAGTAGAACAGAATGCCGTTATAGAAGGCGTGTTGGTAACGGCTTAGGTTTTACATATTTAATATATTTAAATCTGAGTTTTGAGTGCAATGGCGAGAGAAATATTTTATAACTCACCGAAGCAACAATATGTTATACTTATCGATAACATAAAAGCTATTCAAGAGCTTGCACCCGAATTTGAATTCAAATAAAACGGCAAAAAGACACGCGGGAAACCGAAACAGTGCTGCAAAATGCGCGTCACTAAAAAGGGTAGGAGCACACGGTTGCCTGCTTCTCACCTGGTATTCCTCACCTGCACACACTAGTAATCCAGCATTTGGCAGCAACAAAACACGTTTATTTGGCATAGCTCCAGGCCCACTGCAGCGCCAATTTGAATCGCAACGGCCGCGAGACCAGTGCTGCAAAACGCGCCGCGCAGTGCGCCCAACTGCCGAGGGCACACCAACACTGTTGCATCCCATCTACCGTTTGAACGGCGCGTCGCTTTTTGTTTGGTTGAATTCGTTAATAATTTGTTGCACTTGCCACCGAGAAGCCCGCTAGGGGAAGCCAGGAAGCCAAGATGGACACGCCACGCCGCAAGCTGCGCAACCTGCACATGGAGAACGTGCAGAACAGCAGCACCCCCATCCGAGTGCCGCCCTCGCCGATGCTGAAGACCCTGGGCCACGGGACCGGTGTCAGTGTTTACCGTTTGGACCGCTCGCCGCGGCTGGGCCAAATCCGGTCGCCGTGGGCCGTCAAGCGGATCACCCAGAACATGCGGGCGCGCAAGGACACGCTCTTCAATGCCCGGATCGTCCACGAGGCGGACATCCTCCGGTGAGTCGCCGCATTCCCGGAGTTTCCAGCGCACTTCCTCCTCGGCGTGTCGGTGTCCTGCGTGCGAGTGTGTGCGTGGGTCCGGATGCTGCGTGTGCGTGTGCGTGTGCCAGGGTGTTCCGATATGTGGGTCAGGAATTCGGTAGGGTGACTCAGGCTCGGCACTGTGGCGCTGGTAAACTAAAAATTATTGGTACAAAGCATTGTCTCAAGTCTGGGCTGAATGTATGTATGTTTTTATATGATTGTTCACTTAGAGAAACCCTAACCCTTAGACCAGTTCATGTTCAGGAACGAGATTCCTTCCTGTTTTTATTCAAGACAGCTTTTAGGACCACTAAGTATTGTGCTAAACCCCAGATGGATTTATTCTTTGAGGGAATTTCGTATTACTTTGATCCCCTAAGCACGGTGAATCACACTCTGAACTGAAATTCATTCACATTGTATTTTGATTCTAGAAGGCCTTAGAACAATTGCACCAAATACACTTTGGCCCACTTTCACCGAGTAACCCTAGGGTGCACACGCAGAGTGTGCCTTTGGTGTACACACCAGGCAGGCTGGGTGTCGAAGTGGCCGCCTTCCATAAGTGGGCCCCTGAACACCCCCGGGAAAACCCCTCGAATCTCACAGGCAACTGATAGCCCATTCTGTCGTTTCAGCAAACTGAAACACCCCAACATCGTGGGATTCCGCGGCGTTGTCACCAACGACGAGGGGGTCAACACACTGGCCCTCGAGATGTGCACCACTTCGCTGGGCTCCATCCTGGAGGAACGCCACGACGAGGACCTGGGCCCGCTGCCGGCCAAGAACACATTCAAGATGATCATGGACGTGGCCCTGGCCCTGGACTTCCTCCACAACGAAGCTCGCCTGCTGCACGGCGACCTCAAGTCCTTCAACGTCCTGGTTAAGGGCGAGTTCGAGATCTGCAAGTTGTGCGACTTCGGAGTCGCGCTCCCGCTGGACGAGCAAGGCGAGATCAATTTCCCAAAGAATCCCGGGCTGCGCTATGTGGGTGAGTAACGGGCAGCTAACTGGTTGTAGGCGATCCCAATATAGACGTGTAACAACCAACGCCGTCTTTTGTTGCAGGAACCAGCCTTTGGTGCGCCCCGGAGGTCATAGACGACATGGACGTCATCGACAGCAAGGCAGATATCTTTAGCTTTGGCCTCGTTATCTACGAAACCCTGGCCCTGGTGCCGCCGCACACCTTGGAGCTGGACGCCGCGCTTGGCGAGGATATGGACAGTTCCCACGATTTGTCCACCGAAACGGACAAAGTCCAGCGCAAGCAGCTGGACTTCTCCGCCGATGAGAGCAAGGGCGGACCAGTTGAAATGGATGACCATGCGGACAACGACATGAGTCAGGATGTGGTTGAGGACGAGGAGGAGGGGGAAGAGGTCGACGAGGAGGAAGATGACACCAAGGAGAACGATGTCAGGGAGAGCGACATCTCCGACTTCACGCTGAACAACCTCCATTCGGCCTATGGTACTCGCCCACCACTGCCGGTGGCCTTCCAGCTCAGCGACGACTACAACTGCATCGTGGAGCTGTTCTACCTGTGCACGAACGCCCTGAGCGAGGATCGTCCCGCGGCCAAGACCATTTGGCAGTGCCTGGAGAACAACGCCGCGAATGTCGCGACAGGGAGCGACTAGACTGATCACCACCACTGCCATGCTCCAGACACTCCACACTCTTCCTCCAGTTGGAATTAAGCCCTTGAATGTAATTTCCCCAAACGTCTTATTTTTGTTTGCATGTATCAATACACATAGTCCTAATTTATACTCTGTAAGCAACAAAGACGGACGAATGCGCGCATGAAGCCCAGACTCCGCATATATAACGAAAAGATCGATAAGTCAAGTGTACATATTCAGCAAAAAGAGAGGTCAAATAAATCGAATCCCCAAATGAACCAACAATATTATGGTTTCAAGTGTTGAAGAGTATTCAAAGACGGTCTAAATGAAGTCTGTAACTAACTCGAAAGTGAATGTATATATCTCTCACCCACACTTTCTTATAAAAAACTAAAATAAGGCCTTGTAAAGCTTGTAAGCTAGAGATAAGTAAAATCAATCCAAGTGAACGGGAAAGTATTGCTTACGAGGACTACAAAAGTGTACCGACACAATATAATTTTAAACTTTAAATTAGCACATCTCCAAACTTAAAGTAAGCTTCGAATCAGTTGTGATATAAGCAATAAACTTACACTGTTTTGCTCCAACCACCCAGAAGAATCATGTTTCGCACGGGCTCGGTTACAAGTTTACTTAGGTTTATTAAAAAATAATAATACATACATCAAAATATAAGTTCTTTCGTGATTTTGCTTTTCGGTCTTTTTCAGTTGCTCAGCGGGAATACACTTTTGCCTTTATATAATATATATGCGTATGCTTGGGAATTGGGGATCGGGACTCGGGGACGACTTTTCGCTCGATAGGGCTTAGTAAAGGATATGTGGAATGGTGATGAGGGGCGACGCATTTGGATATAGTTTCAGATTCGCTGCTGTCTCTAGCCTAGATCTCGCTACCTATCTAGGGTAAGTTATGCCAGTTCCGCTTCATAAATATGTGGATATTGTTAACTTCGAGTCCGACGGCGCGGCCTTTTCTCGGGTTGACTAAGGCCTATGCAGACCAAGATTGGGTCTGCGGGGATACGTATTTAACATAGATCGTATTGGTGTATATATTCTCTTGTATACATATAAAAAGTATCGAATTGCTCTTGAAGGCGAAGGCGCTGTTGGTGTTTCGTTTGCTTTATCTTTATCGTTTTAGTTTTATCGTTTTGTTAACTTCATCTCCTCACTTTCTCTCCTTTCTCCGTAACTCTAAATGATGACAGTGACAACAAACAACTTGTACGAGTATTGGACGCATTTACGAAGAAACAAAATGTAAAATTACAAAAGTACAATATAAAAATAAAATAAACAAGTATGATGAGTAATGCCGAAAATGTGGAGCTGGGTAGAAATACAAAGCAGACATGCACTGAATTATTGTCTGAATTGATAAAAATAAGGTCTAGCAAACCAAGAACCCTTGTTTCTTGTGGTTTCGACGTGTCAAAGTACATAAAATGGAATGTTTTGGTTATAAATTATTCATGCTCGTGTGTGGGATAGTGTATACAATTATTGCCCTTCCAAATCGGTGGATTCGAATGGTTAGGGTAAGTAATTTCCCTGCCTTCTGCATTTGATGCGCTCTCTCCATCTCATTCTCTCCTCTTGCGGTCTCACTCTAATCTAATGCAACAAGCAAGAATAATAACAAGACGTATCTTACAAATTTAAATACACATATATATATGCCAAGGAAAAGATAAAAACAAGGGACTGCATTCAAACGTGCAAATGAATGTGAGTGTTTCGTTGATTTTGAGTGAGTTTCGTGGAATGTATGGGAAAGTCGTATGATTACATTTATGATCGCACTTGTGCATGGCTCGCCTACTTCATGAGCGGAACTTCGCACAAATGGCGTTTAAAATTTCGATTTAGATGGTTTGAAGCAAAGCCATGCCCATTTTCTGCAAATGTACTCAACTAACTATGTCTTCCTGTGGATTTTACAAATGCGTTCATCAAAAATCATGGACTCTCGAGCTTTGCCGGTCTCTTGAGTAGGTGAGCAATGCACAATCGATCAGTACACATGTGATTGGCTGGCCTAAATGGTATAACTTTAAATAATTGACTTGAGTTTAACGAACTTATTCGGTCTTAAGGAAAGTTAAGTCTGATAAACTGAAAATCCTCTGCGCTCCTCTGCTGTGAATTCGCGATCGCCGTTGCTTGAGTTCTCTGGGTGCTGTCTGCTCTGCAAGTCCTACAAATGCAACACTCCGTCCTTGACATCGCTGGCCATTATCGTGGACGCGTTGGAGGCTGCCTGCTGGTGGTGCGACGAGGGTGACGAGGACAACGGCGGCGCCGCCTGCTGCTGCTGCTGATGATTGTGACTGCCGGCGGATGTGGACGTGGGACTCTCGTCCAGGGTCACGCCCGTCAGGTCAACAATATCGTCCTGATCGTCGTGCTCGATCTCATCGGAGGTGTTCGTATTGTTGGTGTGATGTGACCCACTGGACAGCTGGCTGTTCCTCGAGAACGAGCCGCGGTGCGTGGACGTCAGCGTGCGCTGATTGGCCGGCTTCACGGTGATGATCAGGTTGGAGCTATTGGCCACCATCATGTCGGTGACCTGATCCAGGGTCTTGCCAGCCACCTCGATGCCATTGACCTCGATCACCTCGTCGTTGACGGCCAGCAGGCCCGTGCTCTCGGCCAGGCCGCCCGGCACCAGGCGCGATATAAAGATGCCCGGCTGCTTCTCCAGTCCGCTGGCCGTCACCCTCACCGAGGTGCCATCCCTGATGTAGAAGCCCAGCGGCTTGTCGCTGCCGTGCTTCAGCAACCTCACTCTCCGGTGCGTCTCCGGCACAATGTCCACGTCTATGATGGCCGAGACCTGCCGGAAGTCGTGCGGTATGGAGATGGACGGGGCCTTTGTCTTCACGGGCGTGTGGCCCATCAGTATGCTGCCGATCAGGTTCCTCGGTTTCATCGTCCCAAAGCCAGAGTACTCATTCAGGTCGTCTAAGGATGGACACAAGCATGAGTTGCCGCGGGGGCACTGATAGTTGCGTGTCAATGCTCACCTTTCCGCTGCACTATGACCCGCAGGAGGGGACGCGCTGTCTTCAGGGCCCGGCCAAAGTTGTCGTCGTTGTTGATGGGCAACAGGTCGTTGTCCCGCGGATCGATGTAGAGTATGAGGAACTGGATGTTGGTCAGCTTGTGCAGCTGCTCGACGAGGGCCGCAAATTTGTCGAAGCTCTGCTCCGCCTCATTCCGCTTGAAGCTCCAGCGCCGGAACTCCGCATCGAACTTGAAGATTGGTTTCATTAATACTAAGCCCTGGAGCAACACCTGTTGATACCTCGAGTGCCCACCATTCCCTGGACTATCTATTGATTCGTCTGCTCTATCTCTAATTTGGAATGTGTATTGCAGCCGCAGAGCCCTGTTAGCTTTGTATACCTGCTGCCAGGTGCGGAGGATTGAAAGACTGAAAGAGAGCAGAGCAGGGTGGTTTTTGGGCAAGGCACACTCGAGGGATCAACAGATGCTTTGGGAAGGGCTGGGGGAACTCGGCGATTCCAACTGGCAACCAAGCTCAACAAGTGTGGGGAGAGCATAAGGCTCCAAAGGCCCAGGGCCCCCTGATTCCGATGCCCACTAGTAATCCCACTTCTGTGCGCATGAATCAGCAGCTCAGCGGCGGAGAAAGGGGCGTGGATGTCGGCGCAGGCGGGGATCGCAGGGCTGCGCTTTGTTGGGACTCACCTTCGACTTCACCTCGATCAGGTTCGAGTCGCCGGCCGCCACGCCGGACGTTGTGTTTATCTTGTTCTTCGACATCGCCCAATCCCAATCCAATCCGTCCCGAGCCGATCTAAAGTGCACAGTTTTCTCCTCGCACACAACACAAAACACAGCAGCTCGCTCGTTTCCCTGACGCTGACCTGATCTTCAGGACCGAAATCGAACCGAAACGCCCGATACGAACCGAACCGAAACCGAACCAAGGCGCGTGGCGGGGAGCGGCGTTTAAATTAGAGTTAGAAATCTAAATTAAAACTAATTAAATAAAAGAAATGGAGGTGTGGTATTTTGTGTGGTATTAATTAGTGTGACCGTGGCGCGGAGATTACCTTCGGCGCAGTGTGGCAGGCTGGCTCGCTCCAATATACCGAAAATGCGCTCTCTCTGCGATGGCGGGAGGGTGTCTCGGCTAAGTTAGTCGATACAGCCTCCCAGCAGTTCAGTATATACCTCAATAAATACTTACGGGTCACCCTATTTGTTGTCGACTGTTATCGGTCTTATGACAATTTGAAATATAACCAATTTACCTAAAAGTCATGATTGTCGCTAATGTAGTTAGAAAGATGCAGTTTTTGTAATACTATTTTGAAGGTCTTCCTTAAGAAGTACATGAAAAAAAGCTAAATAACTTTACTTGTAGTTTGTTCCAAAATTGTAAAGAAATATAATTATATTTTAAGGGGGTTCTTAAACCACAATGCTGTTTAGTCTAGTTTGAAATTACGTTTTGTACGACCATCCCATTACGTTTTCCTTATTTTGGGCTTACTTTATAGCAAACAAACATTTCCCAGACCAAATACAAAAAGAAACAGACTACTTGCTCGCTATCGACTTATCGATCACTCCAGAGCAGCCCTGAAAGGTGCATTAGTGTAGAGACAGTTTGTTTGTGTCGGCTAGGCGAACTTTTGAACGCGCTGCAGGTGCAAACAGACCTAAAATTACACTTAAAACGAGACTTTAGCATCACAAAACAACAGTTGAGCATTGCCTTTAAGCCAACGCCGAGTTTGAGTGAGGCTGTTACCAACCGGCCGACTTGCAAACATAGAACTGCTCACGCAAGCAAAAGCAGTTCCCCAACACATACGCCCCAATTGTAGCGCAGCCACTGCGACGAGGGTTACTGTAAAATGGAAACTGTTTTTGTGTGTTTGTGTTGTTGTCGAGCGTGAAGTGTGCAATTAGACAACTGAATTTGTTTAAATGAGACGAGAAAAGGCTGACAACAACAACTGCGAGGGCTAGCGAATCGATTTCAAAACAAAAGCAAGCTACGAGACCAAATTTCGAGTCGCTCGGACATCCGGAAATCGGGAATTTCGGAACTGCTAACACATACATATATACACAAGCACACAGTATATGCACCCGTATATATGTAGGAGAGGAGGGGAGAGCGTGCGAAAACAGTGAAAACAGAAACCCAAACAACGGATAAGCAGAGACGAGCGGCGGGGTCGGGCCGAGGAAAAGGAAAAGCCAGGCGCACACACCTCCTCCAGTTCTCCAAGCCAGCTGGGAAAAGGCGCTGAGATTGGGACTTGCGGCGGCCCTCAGAGCTCAGCTGCAGGAATAAGCTGACGAAACCGAAGCGGAAACCTTGAGACACCGACCGCACTCTCACGCACACCAGCGCAGGCCCACTCGCACGCACGCACACGCACACACGCGCAGGCCAAGGAAGTGCAGACATCCTACATCATGAGTTCGGTAGGATAATCCACTGCCCGGTTGAACGGACTATCTATATCCACTTGGCATGTCACTCCGGGGTGCACAGGCTCTACGGAGCCATTACTACCGATGAGTAACCCAGTTCAGATCGCCAAACCAGCGGGGAGTGCAGCCATCAGATTGGGGTTGTTTGTGTACCATATACTATTCTGGGACGGGAAATACGTGGATGCCAAAAACCATTATTTTTTTTATTAGCCATCCATTAACAACCGAGAAACCTGCGTTACTACAATGCTCTGATATCAGACATCCTGAAGTCTAGCAGGAAGTGCAGACCTCATGGGTACCTAGGGATGTTTATACTCGAGGTACCATACTGGGGGTACATATGGAGATGCGAAAGGCCATTCTTATTCATTAGTTCTCCCATTCCAATTGCCGAATGTACATCTACTAGATATTATCCGAATGTATACCACACTGGGGGTGTAAAGATCCTCAGAGAGCCTTCTCATTAGGAAATACTTCAGTTAGGATCAACAAACTACCGGGAAATGCAGACATCATGAGTTCGGTGGGGGTAAACAGAAGTTGAAACCCCAACGGATGCTTCTAGAACGAATGTATCAAGTTGTATACGAGAGGCCCTTCTAAGGGCAGTACATAGATCCTAAGAAATCGTTCTTATCGACTAGTACTCCACTTCCAATGTATATAACAGAATAGTTTAGAAGTTTAATAGGAAATGGTTTTCCAAGTATGACCCCAACCCAATGGATGCTTATAGAAGTGTAGGGTTTAAATCCATGAGTTTGGTCGTGCATCGTGTCAACAACTAATCTAAATAAACACTGGGTAGTAGGAGTAAATACGAAAGCAGTTCTGTTACGAGGCGCATTTACTCATAAGCCACATCCACACATCATGAGATTGGTGGTTGTTCCGATCCAATGCATGCCCAACTGATGTTTCGAATTTCCCCCGCCTTGCAGCAATACTCGAACGTGGAGAACCTGTCGCCGCAGACGATAAGGCAGGTGATGCGGGAGCTTCAGGAGATGGAGACCACGCCGCCGGAGGGCATCAAGGTGCTGATCAACGAGAGCGACGTGACGGACATTCAGGCGCTGATCGACGGACCTGCTGGTACTCCGTATGCCGCCGGTGTTTTCCGCGTCAAGCTGACGCTGAACAAGGACTTCCCGCAGACGCCGCCGAAGGCATACTTCCTCACCAAGATCTTTCACCCGAATGTGGCCGGCAACGGGGAGATCTGCGTGAACACACTGAAGAAGGACTGGAAGCCGGATCTGGGCATCAAGCACATTCTGCTCACCATCAAATGCCTGCTGATCGTCCCCAATCCGGAATCGGCCCTTAACGAGGAGGCCGGCAAGATGCTATTGGAGCGATACGACGACTACTCGCAGAGGGCGCGCATGATGACTGAGATCCATGCCCAGGTAAGTTGTGGACCATAATTTTGTGTTTAACATCCAAAAACAACGCCTTTTCATGGTCCCTGTTTTTAAATTACCAGTTAATGGATGGAAAATTCCATTATTTTGTATCCCACTCAAAAATTAATGAAGAGGTCTTATTTCCTTTAAAGTAAGGCTCTAAAGTTAGTTCAGAATATTCCGTAACTATCCTAAATTACGAATTGTGTAACATACCTTGTTCGCTGTTCAATTTTAGCCGGCTAAATGCGGTGCAGGCGCTGCTGGCGATGCCAAAGACGACGATGGGCCCTCGACGAAGAAGCACGCGGGCCTGGACAAGAAGATGCAGGACAAGAAGAAGGAGAAGTTGCTCAAGGAGAAGAAGCGCATGCTGAAGAGATTATGAGAGGCATAAGGCGGAGTTCCATGGACTAGCTAATCAACCAGGAGCAGTAAGCAGTAAGCAGTAGGAGGAAACGTCGGATACGAGAGGATGAGTAGATGGATAGATGCATAGATGATAAGCGAAGGATAAGTGCGAGCGTGAACCCCACAACCACTTGAAGGCGGCAGGATGGAAGCTAGCATGGTGGATTGGAAGGAGCAGGCGCGCTATGAAATTTTACACTGATCTGATAAAAAATGAAACAGAAAACGAAGAACATTAGCAAGTGGGAAGAGGTAGTCACCGATGAAACCCGGCAGGGGAACCGCATCATTTGAAGGCTAATATCGGAAACGGAAGTTAAAGCTGCGAAATTTCGGTTGAACAAAAGAGAGAGAAAGAACCACTCCAAAGAAAAGTGCATCCAGTTACCATATACGATTATTTAAACAACATTTTTTGGTGGCAGCACCTGTCGACCGAGCGTAGAACGTAGAAACAAACAACAAAAAAGCAAACAAAAACCAACAAAAAGCAACCAAGAGAAATGGAAATGCAACCATCTCCTAAGTAATTTATGTAGTTCTCTTTTCTTAACGCTCATGAGCTATCCTAGCATAATTTATGTAATTAGATTAAAGAAAAAGGAGAACATTATCGCCTCATACACGCCACCACCACCACCCAACACCCCGCCCAAATCTCTCTAAACAAAAAACATCACCAACTTACCTTAATGAGCATTATTATCGATCCCTTGGGGTCTGTTCGTGTATTGGGCTATCCGCCGTGTATTCAAGTAATCCAGAAAACATTTGTGTATTACTCTTAGTAACCGATGTCACCCATGTACGAGCTCTCCCCCTAATCTAAAACATACTCCTATTTTTTTGTGTCTTTTAAAATTGTATCCCTTAGTTTTAGAATGAATAAATTTCGATTCGTTACATTCAAATGTCCTGCTTAGATCTAAGATACAAAGAGAATCAACCACGCATCCCACAAACAACCACAGAAATACTAACAATTATTAATGAAACTGTAAAAGATCGATTGCACATTCTGTAGGGACTTAGTTTTAAGATCTTATTATCCTGTAAAACACGCGACGCGGCGCGGAACGGAATGGCACGGTGATAAGTGCAAGGGATGTCCTCGTCCTGTCGACCGCTACAATGCTATCTCCTTCACGCCCGCTACTCTCTCCCTTCGTTCGAACATCCTTTTCAAGATCACACAACAAGCACACACCACAAGTCGAGGGCGAAGAGAAAAAGCAATAAAAAGAATAAAATTCCGAGAACAATTTCAAAACTTCTTTGAAAAAATTGACATTAGGGGAGTTTGGAAAATATTACAAAACCTGGAAAAATAATTTAATTTGTTCGTCTTGAGTTCGATTTGTACAATTGATTTGTTTAAATTTGATGTTTTGAGACAAAAATTCTAAAGAAAGTCGAAATCATAATAAGAAAAGCTAAGTTATCGATACAAATTTATAAGCGCCCATATCCACGGAGAATTTTCGAATACTTTCTTAAATTAACTAAATACATTGGGGAACAATGGAAACTAGTAATCGTTTCGATCAATCTTTTTCAACGCAATTTAAAATCAATGTTGGTTAGACCATTTTGAAGTCCTAGAGTATGGATTGTATATTTTTGCTTGATGTATTTGGATGTCAAAATTTGTAACAATCATCAGTTTGCCGTGCATAATTGCTAGCACTTGGCTTTCCAGATCACGTAGCGCGTGCCAATAGCAAATGCAATTTCCTAGTTCCGCTTGGCTCCCGCCCTTTCCGGCCCCCACCCCTTGGCCCAGCGACCGCCGCCCGCCGGAAGAGTTTATCTCTGTTTTGGGGAGCTTCTCGATTCCCGCGATTCTGCGAAATGTCATGAGACATCGCACACACACTCTCGTTCTCCGGCCGAGTAGGTGTGTGCCGTGCCCCCTCCCGCTGCCTCCCTCCACCTGGCTCTGTCTAACCGCCAACGCTTTCGAGCCGGGCCAACATTCCACTCGGATCGGGTCTAACCTTCAGGCAACTTGTCGCTCGAACCAAATATTGTCGCACAGCCAGCCTCAGAATGCCGCTGGGGCACCGAGCGCGGAATGCCCTTCCATTTGTTCTCTTACTTATTGTTTCCGGTAGGCATTCCTGATAGTCGCAACGTATTCTCTGGGCCATCTAAAAATGTTGTACTTCTATGTATGTTAACTTGCTTAAAAAATAAATATTTTTTTAGGGAACCCTTGTTTCGCTAACAAAAGCCCACATACCAAATTTCATTCTTATCGGATTAAGACTTCCCAAGGTCGGTGGCCAAGAAGTATGCAGCATGGTTTCAAACTACGGATAACAAAATACATCATTTTGTTAGAGAACCTTTGTTTTTTAAAATCACACCCACGTACAAAATAACATATCTATCGAATCTATCTGGAAATATCTTTTCAACCGATCTGTATCTATTAACCTGTGAAGTCTTCTCCCTGAGGTCGGCGGCCAGAAAGTATGCAATATGATTTCAAACTACTGATAACAAAACTGAACATTTTTGTAGAGAACCTTTGTTTTTTAATTTTACACCCACATAAAAATTTCATATCAATCGAATCTGTACTATCTGTAAATATCTTATCCATCGATCTGTAGCTATCCACCTGCGAGGTCTTCTCCCCGAGGTCGGCGGCCAGAAAGTGTGCAATGCAATCGAACTGACTCGTCTGGGGTCTTTCGAGAGCTCTGACAGTGCTGGAATGCCGGGTGGTTCTGAAACCACCTTACCCGGTTCGCGGCAGGGTATTGGCCTGGCTCTCGCGAGATCTCAGTTCGATTTCGATTGTGCGAACTGGACTGGCGGGGCTGCGGGCTCTCCGCTCGCTCGCTCTCCCGAGTCGGACTTGAATGAATGGCCAGCAGACCCGACCGCAAAATGGAAAATGCCGATCGATGGGGCCGCCAGGGGCGGCTGGCGGGGAGCGGGGCCCGCGCCAAGAGGGAGCGGCGATCGCCAATTTCAGCCAGAGCTATAGCTGCGGCTAAAGCCAAAAGCCAGCGGCGGCGGCAGCAACGACAACAACAGCTGAACAGCGAACAACAAACGGCAAAAGCAGAGCCAGTGGCAGCAGGTAGATCAGTTGTGAATCTGGCAACAAACCATTTGGCTGGGGCTGCTGCTCCAAAACAAATCGAGAAATCCAAAAACAACGCGATCCGATCCGATCCGATTCGATCCTCTCTTCGGCTCCCAATGTGCGCGTCTGTGTGAGTGAGTGCCTATCGATACGGATGCAATGCCTGGTGTTCTGCCGCGTTCCTAACAAGCAATAGGGCCCATTAGTAGTCATGACCCACCCAACAGTAGCCAGGAATCCATAGAATTCACGGGTACAACCCTGCACATGGGCTGTCGGCCGGTGTGAACGCCTTGTCACGTGACAACTCCTGAAGGATACCCCTTTCCCGCTGGAGCAAGGCGAAAGCGCGCGTTCCCACCGACCGTTGGCGGCCAGTCTGGCGCCCTATTGGCCTTTTTGAAAACATCTGTTGCCCTGCTGCCCATGTGTGCTGTGTGCTTGTAGCTGGCTAATTGACCAACTCCCCGCCCCGGCCCGCACTGTGTCCACATCTCTCAAGCTCAAGCCCAAACTCCCCACTTGTTTGTTTTGCTTTTTCTTGTTTTTGTTAAGTGATCGATAATTTGTGATGAGCGGATGAGCAGTGCCAAGTGATCGGAAGGCGAAAGATTTTGAAATGTATTTGAAAGAGGGAACTGGGATCAAGAACTAGCATTCCAAAAAACTAGTTTCCAGGGAGCCACAGCCAATGTTTTCGAGCACAACACCTGTGATTCCGAGTGCCCAGTGACCTTGGGGGCATCCTCATCGCGGGCTAAGATAAACTAGAACACGTCCGTATGAGTGCGAGTACGTGATACCGTTTACAGGGAGCATATATGGTCATCGGACGTGGGCCGTTGCCATGAGCTGCACAGTCCGAGCGATTCGAATGGAATGGCATCGAGCTAACGCACTCCGGTGACGATCGAAGCCCACTTCGCTTTGCATATGATCAGTGACCACAGGGAAACCTGGGACAGCACTATCCTATACCTATACCTATACCTATACCTATACCTATACCTATACCTATACCTATCTTCCAATCGGCTTCACTCTTCGATAAGTGAAACCCCCGGTTAATGGATCTGTTAATTTGTTCTGACGAATTGGAAGCCATAGAACCACTCGTATTAGCTCGTAATTAATTCATTCACAAACTATTCGCCTCGGCCACCGCTCAGCCTTACTCAATGAAATCGAAGCGAGCTGGCTGGCTCACGGCCCCTTGGCTTGAGGATCGGTCGTGCTAGGAATGCTGCACTGTGGTCACAGGCCGACAAACTGGCAGCCCCGGAGAGATCGCGGTTCTGGAGCGCTCCTACAGTACAATGTGCGGCAGTTACTGGCTGTGTGGGCCGAAGAAAGAAAGAAAACAGCCCGAGAATGAGTTAGGCAAAGTCGCGCAAATAACTCGCTCGTTTCGTCATTTCGAGCAGCTATCAATATTTGATATATGTCCAAATACACAGGCCGGGCTATATCCACATGTTTGTAATGTGAGCATATGCAAATCGATTCGCAGACCTACACGGGGGAAAAAGTGGGCTGCTTTTGGGTAAATAAGGTGGTGCAGGGGCTAATGGGTTAGTGGGAATGGAAAATACATTCCAAACGGACATTATAATATACGATTCTTCGGGGAAAAGTAAAAGTTTTCTTGTGAAATTTAGGAACAAACTTTACATCTATAGATATTCCGTTTTTTTCCGTGCACATGGATCGCCTTGACGTGGCGCATCGTGAAATCCTCCGATTTTGTAGATTCGCTGACTCCAAACCCCGTTTGTGTGTCAACAGTGTTATTGTGCTCCAACCGTCTGCCCCTGTGTCGGGTTTTGTTTCTGACTCTGGTTTTTGTTTCGAGAACGCTTAGCGTTTCATTAACAGGCGGGGGCGGGTCGCCCGGCGAAGGCGTTCCAAATGCTGCGGCTTGGCTTTGGCTTTGGCCAAAAACGAAAACTAAAACTCATTTTGACCAAATGCGTTCGAAACTATGCGCAGAGACTGCGAGTGGGCAGCTCCGCCAGTTCAAAGTTGTTCGAGAGCAGCAATTATCCAAATGATCAGCAGATGCTAAAGATCGGAGAAGTGGGGACCCCAAATCCGAGTCAAGGAGAAGACAGCAATTAATTGGTCCTTATATTGGGGGGACTCATAGAGATGTTTGAGGCATAATAGAAGTAGGCACATATATTACCAAAAGAGCTAAGTAAGGCTGAGTTGGGGATACCATCAATCTTCAGACTCCCTGAATAGCTAAAAATAAATATTTTGTGCATATGTTTAGCCTTATATCAACTATAAATGTTACTAAGAGTTGGCAAGTAAATAAAAACCCGAGCTCCAGTAATAAACCACTTGACACCTTTTTATCGCTATAATTATACGTTTGATGGGGGTGCCGATCGGAAAGGTAGTATGCACGCTCTGGGAGAGATGGAAACTAAAATCCCCAATCCTTTGCCTTGACAAGAGGGGAGCCAGCTTCAGCAAGCTCAATAATAGTGCCCACATGTTAATAACCTTTGAAAAGGGTTCATATAGGAAGTGAAGTAACATTGTAATGTTTAGTGCTTAATGTTAACCAAAAACCAAAAATATAGAAACGCTAAAATGAATTAATTAAAATTAATAATCATAAATCAATTTGAAATTGCATTTACCACCATCAGGTGGCTCCATCTTTCGGAATTCAGTGGGGCTTGCGAGAAACTTTAAATTAAAGCATACTTTTGAGCCGCTAAGGCGGTTCGAAGCTCCACTAAGCGAGGGCAAAACCCCATGCATTCAAAAAGCTAAAAAATGTGTTCTACTACTACTACTAAAAAAGAATAAAATATTATTTATTAATTTAAATAAAAGCCATAGAAGTCTAAATTTGAAATAGATTTTAATGTTACCAAAACTGTGCTGTTTGTGTTCTTCAGAAAATAAACGTGCATTCCAAAATAAACAAAGTCGAGGGAAGTGGATACGTGAAGTAATCGGAGTATACTCGAGTATATTTATGAGAAGAATCTGAAAGATCTGCAGCGGCCATGGCTTTAAGCAAGACCATCAAATCAAAAGCTGGCGCCAAAGACGAACAAAACGAACTGGTGAGTGCTAGGTGGACCCCTTAAGCCACCCAATGCCCCTTAACCCGCATGCAACTCACAATCACATTAGTCACAGTTGCGGTCACAACTATAGTGGTATGTCGACCTAAACATATTTTCCTTTTTGCATTTTTGAAATTAGCCTAAAGACACAGATTAAAACTAAGTGATTTCAAAACACTTATTGAGAGGCCCAAAAGCAGGCAATGAAAATGACTTGTAGCATACTTTTAGCCAATATTTTGATTAAAGTTGAATAAACTTTAAGCCACTATAAAATAAATAATAAAGGTGATTTCAAAGCACTCTTAAGGAGGCAGAAAAGCAGGCAACGAAAGAACATTATAGCATACTTTCAGCCACCCTTTGGGGAGACCTAAACCTATTAAATCTCCTCAATAACATGTACCACCATTGCTCTGACCGCAACTGTGCCCCCCGTTTGGCTGGAAGTGTACTCACATTCGGGCCACGTTAATCGCGTAAGGTGGCTCAGGTAAGGTAAAGCTCGCCGAGCGGGCAAAAACAATGAATGGCTGCCGGCGTCGACGGCGGCAGAGGCGGCGGCGGCGGCGGAGGCAGCGACGGCGGCAGCGACTGAGGCGAAAATAAAAAAGTCTAAAAAGTTTTTCAGCTCAGGTGTAACAAACTAACGGTGCAGTTACCGACGGCCAGCAGTCGCAGACGCGCCATCGAACACGCCGCTCGCGATCGCGCTCTCCACTCGGATTTTCCGTTTTCCATTTTCCATTTTCAGTTTATCATTTTCCAGCGCTCCAGCCTTTTCGCCTTTTCGGCCCGATCGTCTCCGCTTCGGTTTCCATTTCCATTTCCATTTCGTTGGCGCTTCATTTAACACAACCGCTTAGGCTGAAAACGCTCGGACCGATCTAAATTTAATTGTATCTGGCTTCGGTTGTCGATTGTCGCGCTGCACTTGATTTTTTGTTCGTGTGGTTTTTTGCGCTAATTGCCTGAATGGCAAAGGCAAAGTGCAAAGTGTGACAGTGCCAGCGATAAAGAGCAAGTGAGAGAGAGAGAGTGGGGTGAGCGGGGGCAAGTACACTGCGGAAAATGCCTGCAACTGGTTCTCGAGTTCTTAAATCGCACTAGGATCTCTTAAGGTCCAGGGGAAGGGTTCCTAAAAAATGCCTGAGGACTTGAACCTTCGATACTTTCCCTCCCTGTTAAAAAATAACTTAAGAATGTCAGTGCAAATTTTAAAATATTATTGTTATTCTATCCTAAGAACTTGCTCCTCAGATAAGGTGGAGGTGAACACTTAGTCAAGCATCTGTGGCTCCTTGAACATAGTGTTTCCAAATACTACTCAGGAAATCTTACAATTCTGACCTACAGCGCAGTTTTACGGGGTGGAATGCCGGCTCGAGGCTAGTTCTCAAGATCCCAACTGAAGAAACTGGGCCAGCCCATGGCCATAATAGATTATTCTAGGGAACTACGCGTGGAGTTTCTGCCGATCACCGCCGCGCGTTCGAAAGCTATATATTTTGTGCTGTGCAGAACGGGAGATATATATTCGCGCGACCCATTCCCAATCCGCCAGATACGTGCAAAAAATTAATCATTAGCCCGGGCTTGGGCTCCGCGCTCTTGGCACTCACTCCCCGCGGCTCGTTTCGTATCTTTTCGCTTCGTTTTGCCGCTCAGTTCGTTGTCGTGACATTTGTTGTTGTTGTGCGACTGCATATTCGCAAACAATTTGGTTTGTACTTCTATTTTGTTGCCGTTTTGTTGATCTTTGCGTGTTGCATCACCGCAGCCCACATGGCCCATCGCGCATACGCAATGTTGGCCCAGCAATTAGTTCTAGTATTGGTGCAATGTGGCAAGTTTGTCGAACAGCCAGCCCTCCCCCCCTGCAGCCAGGGCCCCCCCTTCCGCGGGCCACGAAAATATTTTCCCACCATTAAGAGACCCCCAAAGTCCGAGAGATCAGGCAGTATAACAACAAGGCCTGAGAAACACTCACATATAACAACAAATCAAAGCCTGCACACAAAGTGTTGGACACTGCAGTGAAAGAAAATGGTGGTGACTTAAAAGTGTTTTACAAAATATTACTTATCCAAGACTCAGTCACATCAACATCCAACTCCTAGGAGAAAACATTTCTTATAATATGAAACCTGCGATTAATGGTGTTTTCCTAAACACTATACAATCTTCTTTGTATTTTAAAGAAATAGTCTTAACTTTATAACAATTTTGATCTGTGCTCTTCGCATTGAAAACTCCTTATGAACCTAAAATCTGCTGTACAGTAATCACCCAAACTGCCCCTAGTTTCGCTCAGCGTACGGTCTGCTGAGGGGGGTTGAGTGAAGTGTGGGATGCGGGTGGGGGTTTTCACCAGCACCCACAACTAATGCAGTTGTTGTTGTGCCGCTGCTATTATTATTACTGTGGTTGCTGTTAGTTGCTGGTTATGTGTGGCTGCCTTTTTGAAAAAAGAGTTTTGTTTGCCTGTTGTGCATTGTTGTTTTCGGCCGTGTTCAACTTGTTTGTCCGTTGTTTGTTGTGGTTGTTGTGGGTGAACTATTTAAGATTTTTCCCGCTCTTCTGAAAGGAAAACTCTTTTTGGCCTGACTCGCGATTTTTGGACAGCAGCCACAATTCAATGTCTTTGTATGGCCAAAAGGCGTGAATTAAGTGCAACTACAACTCGGCAGTGGGAAAAGGGGTTTGTGGGAGGGGCTGGGGGACTGGCTGGGAGTTGTTTTGGATACCTATTCGTCGTTGACCAGTGCGTGACTTGTGGGCTCGGCTGCAACTTTGCTTCGGCTGCTCAGATCGCTCCGCTTAAAGTCTCATATATGATGTTGCTGCCGCAGCACACGAACAAAATAAAGAATTTGGTTTTATAACCACCAATTATAGGTATAGTTTTCGAAGATAAATTGAATGTATTTAAATGTTCGCGTTGTGCATTTAACAAGACGGTGGGAGGCTTTAAATTAGAGTTTGGCCACACAGTGTGGCCAGTGTGACCTTGCTATGCACACAATAAGCAAAGACTGTACTAAAATTAAACCTTTAGTTCTCCCTACCTCTGAAGTCGTAATATATCTGGTAAACATTACTTCGAATCCATAAATTAAATCGTAATTTTCTACGGTTTATCTCAGTGTTTCGCTGCTGTTGCTTTTGGGTCAAGTAAAAGGCATTGCGATTGCATTAGGAATTGTCAAAGTTTGCCAAAGCGGCGACTCCAAGCTCCAGCTCCCCCGAACACGAGATTTTTCAATGGGTGACTCATGGCTGGGCGTGTCGACCCCCTCCACAAATCAGAGACCCCCACTTACTTAAGCCCAAGTAAGCCTGTGACAAAAGAGGAGGCATCGGCTGGGGCATCGCCTTAAGCGGCGCTCAGACGAACCGAACTCAGAAGCTTCTCCTCCATATTTCAGCGCTTTTTGTTCGCGGTAGCTTCCATCGATTCCCTTTTGCAAAACAACAAATCGGTTTGACCGGAAGCAATTACAAAAATGGCCAAATTGCAGTCACAATTAAGTGTGTTGTTGTGGCGGCCTGACGTCATTGCGGTCGATCGCTAAAAACCTAAAAAATAGCAAATCAGCCAGTCGACAACAGCCCGGTCGAGATTTATTGTCAGCTCGCCTAATTATCGATTCAAGAATCGTTTTCCCGCACCAGCGAACTCGTGGCCGCTGCGAAAGAGATGTCTCGCGTCCGAAACACATCCGTAGGAAGCGCCTGAAATTTGGCAAATAGATGGTCAGCGGGTTCGAACACGATGGTCAAAAACATTGGCCGGTACTGGGACAGTTAGAACAGTTCGTATTTGCGGCGGTGTTTTGAATCTTATGAATATTTTATAGGTCTTTCGGTAACGAATAGTCAAAATCATTTTATTTTCTGTATAATACAAGCAGTTCAAAATTGCATACTTAGGGCTTATGATATTATAACATTATTATTTTTTCATGGAAAAACATTAACTTATTTTTAAAGACTTTATATGTTTTGGTGAACATAATACTGACATAATAGTAGACCCTACAATAAAATTTTAAATACTGCATATTTTGACTTAAAATATTTCAACATTCCCATTCCAATCTAGTGAGATACTTTCGAGTTTATCCATAGGATTCCCTAGTGCAAAAACTGCACTCAGAGGGCCACATTTTCACAGGCCACAGAGCCTAGTTGTGGTTTCTGTTGCCGTGGGTCTGGGGATCTGACCTTTGGCCGCCTTTCGAGCCCGGTTAATTCCAACTGAGCCCAACAGTTTGTTTTGTCCGAATTTCCACTTCCAATTTCCATTTCACCGCCTTGAACTGCGCACGTTGCCCTTTTGGGTTTCGGCCTGTGTTTTTTGTTTTGGCTGCCAGAGAGGAAAACAATTTGGGGGAATCGGGTGGGATTTGCTCTGAACGAAAACAGATATCGTGGCCGGAATGCCGGGCTTTGAGCCAGATCCATTTATGGCCCTTGGCAGCGGCCTAATGAGATCGCAGAACCGTTCTAGGCTTAACGCTTGGCGAACTTAACGCCCACCGAAAGGGGGAGGAGAACTGGCCATTGTTATCACTTGACCGAATATGAATACATATTTGGGATGTACTCTTATTAGAAAATACCATAGTTACCAACAGAATGCTGTGAGAGAAGCTGTATGTATCTAAAAAGGCTGCTTCCAATGCGCTTTGCAATGTATCTCAAAGATACACTTACATCAGAGGAACTATGCATTTGTTTTGCTTACAAATTTAAAAAGTTACATTTTTTTTATAAAGTGATGGTACAATAAAGCTTGAAGGTTTGAGAGTCTCCTGCCTTCCTCACCGCTCTTCATCTCTCAATCTCCGCTCGTGGGCGTAACTGAGGTTCGATTCGATTTCTTTCTGGCTTGGCCTAGAGTCCCGGGCCTAATCCTCGCAAGCTGGAGCCGTGAATCGCGCCCTGCGATGTGGTGCGAGCTCTGGACTTGCCGCCGAGCAATACCACAAACGGGAAGTGCGACTGGAAGCGGGACTGGAACTGGAACGGGAACGGGAAGTTGGCGGAGCATTGGAGGGCCGGGACAGTGGGTCGAGCAGATGTAGTCGGCAGCTAGAGCACAGCCACCGTTGCCACCGCCACCGTCAGATGATCGAATGGTGGTGATCCTCCTACTGTCGCCATGCACTTGCAGCCGCAGCAGCAGCAGCAGCCACGCCCACGATCCCGCCCACGCACCACCCAAGCACCAAGCACCACCACCAACCCAAGCATCAGCCAACAGTGGAGATTCCCGGAGCAGCAATGAATCTTCATCGGCATCCACGGGCGACACAGCCATTCCGGCTGGGTATCTGCAGTTGCACCACCAAAAACAGAAGGATCCGCAGCATTATCCCCACCAACCTAGTCATAGTCATAGCACCGCACCACTGCCCACAGTCCTTGGTCCTGGCAGATGGCTGCCCCTGCAGCCTCAGCCGGCAAACGCCGTGCCCAAGCCACCGCGCACCCATGGCTCCATCGGCATCGGCATCGGCATCCATTGGCCACCGAACGCCTATCCTGCCCCGCACAGCGGCCACCAGCCGGTCATCTTCCGCGTCCAATCGTCACTGCCAAACGGGAGCTTTACTAACGCCACCACCACCACAACCACCACCACTGACTACGTGCGTCACGTGACCCGCGTTAACTTCTACGACATTGATACTTCGCAGGTCGAATTCGAGCCCAAAGATGACGAGGAGAGCAACGAGGCCACGGCAAGCAATTGCGATACAGAAGCTATTACCAAAGAAGGTGAGTTGACCCATAAGGTCCTTGGGCCCTACTTAGTGCAGTCTCCAGCTTAACCGGAGGTTGATCTTTTTACTCGGATTAACCGATGAGTAGGGGAAATTTTAATATGTTAATTTACCCTCTTCTTCCGTATAAGTATTTATCAGAAAGGGGGAAAAATACTCAAAGGTATTAATAAACTTGAGAGTTAATTAAGAAACCCCCGGTTAAGTCGATACATTATAAACATCCTGGGATTAACCAGGGGTTTGGGGTGACAGTTTATTTATTGACACCTTTTTGCTTCGCATAGGTATTAATCTGTAGGGCCCCCATAACCTAAGGTTAAACAAAAACGAAGGGTTAAATAAATAACCGCTGGCTAGGTAGATTCCCCTTAATACCCATTAATCTTGAGGTTAGATCTTTAATACTCCTCAATCACGGGGTTAGCTCCTATAAATAGTGCCTAATCTTAGGGTTAGATCTAAATTACATTCGAACTGATTGGCAAGTACCATAGGTACTATCAGATCACGTTGATCTCCAGCGACGATGTGGGTTGGACAGTTCATGTCAACATAGTGATCAGTCGGAGTGTTCTGAACCCGGTCGTGGGTGAGCCAATCAAGTGACATCATCATCATTGGCATGTCCAAGCCTTCAAGCATCAGCCAGCAAATTGCCGCCAGCGTGAGATCACAGGGAGTGCGGAGTGAGAGCACGGGGTACTGATGGATGGGTGCAGATAGCAGGGGATTGACATAGTCACCGAATTACTCACTCGATTGGCAATAGCAGATTTACAAGTTCAGAGATCTCGAGAACTCTCCTGACCATAGGTTCATAATGTGCCACGTGACCTCTCGCACATTAAGCATACGACCCGAGGGCCGTAGGAGGTGGGAAGCGAAAGCGAAGCCATGAATGGGATGCCGATCCACTTCCATTTCCATATTCATAGTTCAGCTGCTAATCCCAAATTCCTTTCGCTAGCTGCCTTCTCAATTATAACACATATACGAACCACCCGCGGAAATCATAGAAAGTTTTGATTTAATTATGTGATTAACATAACACAAAGGCGCCACTGCCAGCAGCAACTGGCAACTAGCAACTAGCAACTGGCAACTTGCAACTGGCAACTTGCAACTGCAACAATAAGTCGATTACTCGCGGCAATCTGGAAAATGTATGCACAACAACCGCAAGAAACGTGTAAAAATTAGAAATAACAAGCGGCCAACAACAAAATGCAAATGCATGGAAGACGCCAACTGAATGGCTGGAAAATGATCCAAGGAAAAGTGTTTGCTGCGGCAGCAAGAGATTTCCCACGTTAGCGAGTCATTAAAAACCAACTCGCAAGGCGGCTTGACAAGCCATATGCAAAGGTGGGAGGAAAAGCGGCGGAAAAATTACAATAATTGGTGCACCACCTCGCGACACCACCTATGGGCGGTGCACCACCGCCCTGCCTTTGGTTTTTACTTTTATTGGAAAGGAAGTAGCTCCTTAGGTGCCCCAAGAAAAGGGGAATGGTTTTCGGTTTATTCCGGTAAATATACATATGTGACTAATTTCAGTTTAGATAAATTCAGAAAAGGTGCATTCCATTTTGCTTTTATTGGAAAGGAAGTAGCTCCTTAGTGCATAAAGTGGGAATAGCTTTGCATTAAAAATATGTATTTCTTGTAAAGAGCTAGTTCCGGTAAAAACCAAGGTATTCACTTTTCTTTAAATATATTCAGAAGGACCTAAGTTAGAACCTTTCTTTTCCAGAAGAACTCAAAATAACCATGGAAATAGCATGACTCATATATATAAAGCCACTCAAAACTAGGAATGAGTGCACTCCAATGTCTGGTATTACCATCTACTAGGTAAAACACCTAGTATAATCCTCATTGTTTTAGAGTTGCAAAATAGTTTTCTAGCTATTTCAAATATCTTAACATCACTGCTATACATTGTTAAGTAGTAGGCCTGTTTTTCCTCTGTGGATTCCGAAGTTTTCCCATTTTTTCTGGGTGGGGCTAGTGACAAGTGCCCGGGGGGTCGCAAAACAAGGCGGCCGATGGAAATCGAACTCGCGAGCGAGATCAGGAGGGGAATCGGTTGACAGGCCATAATCGATACCACAATTAGCCCAAGTGCTGATCGCAGCCGGAGATGTAATGCAATACGTCTGGGTGCTGTGGAAAGACGGGCGGATCGGTGGAAATGCGAGGAAATCGGCGGAGTCCGCTGAAATCCGCTGAAATCGGCTGAAATCGCAGAAATCGAGGCTTGTTAAGTGGGCGTGGCGGGGCAGCATAAATTCACATTAGCGTCCAGAGCCCAAGCGCAATCGATTGAAGCGGATCGCTTGGGCTCGGTTTTTCCGAGTTTCTTGGGCTCGAAACAATGGCAAACGAAACCGAGAATGCAGTTGCACCCGATATCCAACCTGCTGAAAGCCCTGTTTCATACCTACCCCCGCCCACTTCTTCCCATTTTCTGGCCACATTTTCCTGCGATTTTCCTATGATTTTCCTCTTCGTCTTGAGCCGTTTGTTTGCTTAATTGTGATTGTTGTTGTCGATGCGGTGGCTATTGTTATTGTTGCTATTTATGAAGTGCTTGACTGCCCTGACGGAAGGGAAAAGGGGGTGGCTGGGGTGGTAGGGGTGGCAGGGGTGGCAGGGGGAAAAGCCGAACCAGCAGCAGTTGCAGCAATGCGGATATGTATATGTGCCTATATAGCATGCGCAAGTGATAAAGATAAACAGTCTGGTCAGGCAAGCACAGTCGAACAATGGGCAAAAACCTTGGCACAGTGGCGCCTGTTTTACAACGAATGGGCGCAAAGCAATGAGATTCAATTAGTTTTTATTCTGAATTAAGTTACTATAAATATGTGAGATTAGACTAGGTAGACTAGTCTGCTTTAGGTGCCTCACGCAGAGGTTCTTAACTTGACCTCTTGAAGTTCGTGTCTTTCCTAGAGGTAAGCCATTAAAACTTTAGAAATAGAAAACCAAATAAAGCTTCTACCCATTTTCAATTAAAGGTGAAGCCACCACAAATCTACAGACCTATCTTTTCTCATTTTTGGGCTCACCTTTTTCTGCCTCTGTAGGCAGTGCGCCCTATGGTTCGATCGACTGCCCAGCGGACTGCAATTGCGGACTTAGATTCAGATTCAGACAGACGCCAGACAAGGCGACGTCTCGTTTCGGTTTCGCTGCCTCAGCCGCTGCAAATGCAGATAGATTATATAAGCGACCTTTAATGGTCCAGCGATCTCAATGCAGCCGAGATTCAGATGGGGAAATGGAAATACAAATGGATGCAGACGGAGGTGGAGAGCAAAACCCGCCGAGAGATGCAGATGCAAGGCAGGCAGCCAAATCACGCCGGCCAGTCGGTCGGATGTCCGTGCTCGGAGCCCTGGGCTCTCGGCGCTGGGCTGAGCACAGGTTGCCCAACAGAAGAGTTAGTGGTGCTCCTCTTATAATAGGGCATTAAAAATATTACGACTTGTTCAGTCTTCTCTTCGACACAAGAAATGGCTTAGAAGGACTGTGAAGGGTTCTGGATTATACGCCAAATTTTTTTTCATGATTATTAACTAATATTTTGGGATAGAGAAACCATGTGAATTAACACAGCTGTTGCAGTTTTTTAATTAAAAAGCCCCTGTCTTTTGTCGCTTTTCTTACTTACCTCCCTAGTTATATAGATTGTAGGTAGACTTATCTTTCTTCTTTTTCCCCCTTAATTTAACTATGGCTTTTTCTAAAAGAAAAAACTGACAGCACTGGCTATGGAGTACAGTTAGGCGAGAGACCAACTTGGTCTGGGTTACGTAATTTGGCGGGTAGCTCGAATGCGCTGGAGCGCTTCGCGCCCCGCCAGCCCTCCCACCCAGCGCCCGCCGACTTCTTTTGTTAGAAGCGGCGGAGTAGATCTCAAAATGGGCATTATCCACATGCAAATGAGGCATCTTGGGCAGTCGGCTCTGTTGCAATGGGTGCCAAAAAATGAAGGCAGCAGCGGCAGCGGAGGCGCTGCAGCCATGGGGCAACGGCTTGTCCTGTCTGCAGATCGCTGAGCGGCGAGCTGGCCAAAAGCTCGGCTGAAGAGCTTTGATTTTGGCCCAAACCTGGGCTGACGCCAAGCTTCAAATTAGCTATTGACCTGGCATTTCGGTCTTCTGTAGCCGTCTTTTGGGAGGCAGTCTAAAATGTTTGAGAGCTACCGAGTCAAGGCTGGACTTATCTTGATAACTCTAAAATAGGTGTGATGTGATGTAATTGTATAACTAGTATAAAAGATTAATATTATCTGATATCAACTCAGGCCTCCTTGCCTATTTCCATTAATATTTGTGTTTGTTTTTGGGGTAATCAATAAATAAGAAGTAAAATGCTGACTTTAATGGTAGATTTTTGGGATAATTGCTGAAAAAATATCATTAATTTCCCGTGTAACCCTTTTCAGAGGAGTGGATTACGAAGCGCAAGACAGAACTCACAACTACCAGACAGATCGAGACGAGGGTGAAGCGGAATGTGAAGCTGCAGGACGGCAAGGTGATCGAGGACTCGGGCCCCATTGTGTCCACCAACACGACCGAGGACACCGACAAGCAGGAAACGGAAACCACCGAGGTAAGGTTAATTAACATAGTGTAACCTCAAGATTACATAAAAATGATTTTCATTTATTTTAGCTTTTTTAATAACTGATTTCCCGTTTTTTGTCTTCTCCTAACCATCAGAAACGCGACCTTGACCTCCCGGATGACCTCGATGGCAACGCCCAGCTGATCGACGTGGCCGCCCTGCAGGCGGGCGCCGCGAACGAGACGCAGTTGGCCCAAATCCAAGAGGTCTTTGGACCGGCGGAGGGAGCCGGCAAACTGGTCAAGCGCATGGTTCCGCGCCCGGTGGACGGGCTGGTGCGTCAGACGGACGACAAGCGGGTCATCTCGCACGAGGAGATCAAGGACTACCTCGAAACGGAGGACGTCCAGCACCACGGCGACTTCACAGATCAGGTGAGTCCTTGATTAACCAAAAATATAGTGGATTTAGGCTAGGAAATGTCGTTATCAACAGCTTAGGAGCAGCTTACCGCATTCACTTAAGTGAGTTCTCTGCGTCCATCAACAACATTACTGCAGAGGTGCTTCATTTTAAACTTACAGCATATAATTTGCCAAGAGATTGATCGAGAAAATTAAATTTACTGCGGATTTGATGGAAAATGGCTTCAAAACGGTGGTGAATGATCGGTGTTTTTGGCGGGGAAAAGCTCAATTTTTCTCATTAGAAGGGGCCCATGGGTTTAACCTCCACTTGGTCGTGGAACCAGCTCCCACTCCCGACCTCCGACCCCCACAGTGGAGTGTTATTCATCTTCGGCCTAAGCTTCAGCCCAGCCACATTTTCATCTCATCACGAGTGGTGCGGTGGCTCACTGTCTGCACCACTCTCCGCTCTTAACAAGAAGAAGATCACCCAAGACCGGTTGGGCTAAGCGAACCAGGAGCGGTTCAGGCATCTTTACTGCATTATGAAAAATCGAAAGAAAGACACATCAGGGGCTCCAAAAGATGTTGAAGTTAAATACAGGCTTAAACCCCACTTGAAATATCTTTTGGTCCTTCGATAGGTCTTAAGTGTAAAAGTGTAGTTGAAATTGTTATCGATTTCTGTAAAGCCAGTTGAGGAAACAGGGAAACTCGTAGAATTAAGACCTGTTTAAGCATTTTTATGTTTCTCCGAGTGTTCTCCTGTGTAATCGGAGACAGGACTGTGGACAGGCCGAACCGAAAATTGGCGTAAATAACTGAAAATCAATTCGGCGTGAAAAGCAATAATGTAGCAGCACTGGATAGCTTGCTTTTTTCTCTACAGTACACTGCCAACGTAACGAACCTTGCTTTCTGTTATTTCGCAGTAGTTTTATTGCTTTGCAAATTAATTACGCAATTTATGTAGAATGGTCCTTCGATAGACTGTATGAGGCAACTTATCGGTGTAGAGGTGATACACTCCCGAATCGATACGATAATAGATGATAGACCGTTCTCACCTGGCGGCGTCCACTGTATTTTTCTCTTTTTTCCCTGCTCATTCGAAAGTTATTGGTGTTGTTTTTGGAGCTGCATCCCGCCGTCGTCGCTGCCGCTGCCCAGCCGCCGTCGCAGTCGCTGCCTCTGCCGGCGCTGTGCTTCTGCCGATTACCTGGCGCTTGGAGCCGTCGGACGATCAGTTGCCGTTGAGCGAGCGAAGAAAATACACCGAGCACACCTCGCCGTGCTCTTCGCGCTTACACTCGCCGCGCTTCGCCTTGATGTACTGTTATATTTCTTTTTTGCATAGTTATCTCTCGGTTTAGCTCCGCTCCACAGACAATCGGTGGAAAAAGCACATTAATCGTTGATCAGTTATCGGATCGCCACTCTGCCCGCTCTCTTTGGCTGTGCCTTGTTGTTGTTTTTATTGTTTACAAAAACAAACTTGAGTGTTTTTTGTGTGTGTGTTTTAGTTGTTGTTTTAATCTAGTTGTTAGTGCGTGGGCTTTTGGCCAACTTGGTGGATGGTGCAACGGCGATTAGAGCATCGATAATTTTGTGAAGGAGTTGGCGGAGCCACAGGAGAAGCCATTGCTGCACAATCCCAATTTGCATAATTATCAAGGTGCGATATGTTCCAATACTTAATGGTGTAATTAAGGCCATAAGCATCCCGTAAGCATCCTCCCCTAAAACGAATTTCTTGAAGCGCGGTCTGCGGGACCCAAAAGACCAACCAAAACCGGTAGTGGGCAATTAACCAAGCCAAAAAGGTAATGCCACTGAAGATGTGTTGGGGATCTTGTTGTGGTCGTCATACGGACACTTACAAGGCATCAGAGCTGGCCGTCTTTAAGATTATTACTGAAACATGTTTTACTGTTTGATACGATAAAGTTACAACACTTAATGAAAAGGAATTAGGAATACTTACTTTTTATTAATACGTGATTCTTTGGAATTCACCTGGTTCATTATTTTTAGGATTTCAATATTTAAATTTTCCTTGCTCTATTTTTTAATAGAATTTACAATTCTTCGACATGTATGGTACATTAACTAATACAATGAAAATTCTAATTTGAAGTTTGTAGGCTAGTGTTGCTTCAAGCACTGTGATGCTGTAATTCCCAACTGGTTCTAGCTTATATACTATTCTTAACCAATCCACTGTGATGCTGTAATTCTCAACTGGTTCTGGCTCCAAATGCAGAAATGACTCATAAACTCTTACAATGCTTGTTCTATGCTCCCTATTACCTATTTAGTCAAACTAACTAACTAAAGGCGAGTATTTGGCTTTGTAAAATAGGCGCTTAGGTGGTCAGCACTGCAAGGCATACACACTGGGATGAGCGAGAGAGATGGGCTGCGGCTGGCAGAAAGAGAGAGGGCGATGGGAGTGCACACTCTCCCGAAGGCGAAACCTCTGAAAAAAATACCCAGAGCAGCTGGCTCTGGGCCCGGGGCAGACCTGTTCTGAGCCAGGTTTAATCAATAGCCAAAGTGCGCGGCGCGGCTACTGCTGTGCCGCTGCTGCTGCTCCTGCCTGGCTTTCTTGGATTCTAGGCGTGTCTGCGGCAGGTCCATGAACCTAAGATACAGATATACACAGACACCAGCCGAGTAGCCAAACGAGCAGCCGACTAAGCAGCCCAGCCAAACACCAAGCGACCGAACTGCGGAATCGGTGCGCGATATACATAAGTACACAGCACATTAAATTCGTCCATGCCACATTCAGCGAAGTTTGGTGGAAAGCGACCACAAAAAGCGTTTGGAATTCGAATTTGAATTTTGTATCTCTCGGTACGTGTACTTCTTTGTCTCGGCCGCGGCCGCGGCCGCAGCCGCAGCCACAGTCTCCAGCTCCAGGTGTATCTATGTGACCACGTAGCGCTCTGTGTGAGTGGGTACTTTGCTGGCCGAAAACTCGTTTCGAGTCAGTCTAGGTGCCCCCACATGCTAAACCGATCCAATCCAGCCCAAACAACTCTAATCAGCAAATGCCAATCAGCGGCAGCAGCAGCCGGGCAGAGGTCCAGTGGGGGCTCAAAAGGGGCCTAAAGGGGTCTAAAGGGGGCCCGGGCCCAACAATTCACGCAACGGAAACGATAAACCGAGTCGGAGTCCGAGGCCCACAGACCCCGAACCCCAAGCCCAGGCCAAGTGTCTCCCCGGCTCTGCTGGCCACTGGCCACTGCACAGCTCCAGCTCCGAATTTGACTTTAAGCCGCAGCCTCAGCGCTCCAAAGCCCCAAAACACCGCCATTAGCAGCCGTTTACACTGGCGAAAATGATGTTAAGACCCCTTGAGATGAATCCCTTCTCGGGATGTTTCCCTCCTAGGACGTATCACTTTCGAAGTGTCATCTTAGTTGACTAGGGCTAGCTGGTGGCAAGGGGGAAGAATACCTATCTAGGAGTTCTTTAGATAACGAAGCTACCAAGGGTTTTAACTTTGAGCTTTAGTATAGCAGATCGCTGATCACTCCGCCCAAGGGGGCAACCGTGAGCAAGGTGCTCTTCGCGACCCACGCAACTGACCTTTGATGCTATCTGCTGGGCCTGTGACGAGGGAATGTTTGGCTCGGTTTTTGTGCCGTGTAGACATCATTATCATATGCAGGCGCGTTGGCGTTGCCGCACACTAACTGAATTACAATAATAATAATCGATCGAGAGCTCTGCTCCATTCCGCTCGGATCGGTTCAGCTCGCCCCGGCTCGGAGAGGTTGAGCAACTCCCAAGGCAAACTGGTCTTGCTCGGTCTTGGTCGCTGGGTCCGAGCGATCCACTCCACTGTTTACACAGGGAAAACGGCTGGAACGAATCCATGGTTGTCAGATGTGTTGGAAGTCAAGCAGCCTTTTCCTGAACTTATGCACGGGATAGTTCTTGTATGATATGATATATATTTTTATATCCCCAAAAAAACACTAAATACTGATGTAATGTTAACTATTTACTGTCTATGTTTATGTGATATTTAACCTATAGAATTCTTCTTTAGATGTATTTATATTGCTTTAAATTTATCGCCAGATACATTTGTATCTCAGAAGGCTAGCGTATCTTACGATATATTGTCTGTTGACCAATCGAACCAGCGCCTCTGGTCGCAGTGTACTCTGCTCCGATACCTCGGCCGATCCACTGCCACCCCGCCCCCTTGGCTGCCTCTAAAATCTGCTCATTTCTCTTTTTCCCATTGCGATTTTGCTTTGTTTTCCACTTATTTTTTGCTGGTTTCGACCACTTGGCATGCCAGGCCAGGCAACATGGCCAGCGAAATGGCCATTTGAATATGCTGGCCGCCACATGAGCGTGCATACGAAGTACGGCTCGCAGCACCAGTTCGAGTGCGAGTACCTACCCACCGGCCCTCCTGCACCTGGGAAACCCTCGGTCTCCAGCCGCTTTTCGCTGGCATTCCAACTCGCTTTTGGGACTCGGCCAGGTGAAGGCAATAAAGCGAGGCGAGATAAATCACAACATGCGGGAAAAGTTCTCAACGCACACGGGGTTTGTCCAGGGCTTTGGAGTGGGCAATGGTTTCTCTGTGGCTGTACAATAAGGGGTTTGTTCTGCCTAACTGAGAATATGTTTATTTATTTATGCTCAGACCTAAGATACAGAAAGAAAATTAATACGAAATCCAAGTTATTTGTTAAGTGGCTGTAGAAAGACGGAATCACTTGTCAAGTGCCAATGTGCGCGGTGTTCCAAGCCTAATGCCCCCCAAGGTGACTACGGCACTTTTGGTCAATGACAAATATCTTGACAACGCCGAAATCAAGATCGCCGAAGGGGCATGGTGATAAAGGTGAAGGGGCGATACCTCAAAAGACCAAGCTCTGCGTCACCGATTGGTATTAATCACCGGTCCGATCGAAGAATCTCCATCCATCGCAGAGGTAAAATCAACACCTGAATAAGCCCAAGACTAGTCAGCATATACGCCTCATACTTCGTGTCCGATGGGTTTTGTGGGGAGAAAAGGCCGGGACTAGTGGCTTTTGGAGGGGGATGGCTAAGAAAACAAGGCTTGGGGGCTGGCTGACCATCAAGTTTCTGGCCGAAAGCGGGAGAGATGGCTAGCAGCGACTGGCTGGGCAACAACAAAACACTTTCTACGCGCGTTACCGTTAACGCAAGGTCGTCGACAAACAAAAAGCGGCAAAAAAGCTAAAAAACAACAGGTTCAGGGGCGGCGGAGCTGCAGGGGGATCGACTTCGGCTTCGAGTGACGAATAGACACAGCTCTTCAGCTCTTCAGCCGCTGACCAACGTCACCCAGGCGTGCCATCTGCCCGTCATCCAAGAAATCCAAGATGCGGTACCCACTGCGATTCGACCTTGGGCTGTCCATGCCGCAGCAATCCCTTCTGCAAGTACCCTACACAGAGAAAAAGATACCTCGAAAGGGATGGGAACGAAGATGGAATCTCTTGTGTAGCAATACAAGATACAAAATAAGCAGACTATTATCACATTTACCCAAGCTAATGCCCAAAGTATATATTCCTTTACATGAGGCACCTTTCCAAAAACACTTTTAAAACTCTTTAAAATAATTAAAAAAATATTTTTTAGACCCTTAAACCAATTAAATTATAACCACAATATTGTAAATGAATAAAATATAAATCTTAATTTTTTATTCGAACTAAATTATAAATCATAGTATTTTTTGATGACTTCTTCATACACTTAGTGGCACTGCGACTTGCCTGGGTATTTCCCACTGTGTAGCACCCCCTCCCCACTGTCCCCTCCCATTCTTCAGCCGCATTCTTGACTTTTACCGCTACCCCAATGACGTTGCCCCATCCGCGCTGGCAGCTCGAAAAAGTAAATGGATTGTGGATTTGGTTTGTGTTTTGTGGTTTCTCGCCGTCTTGTCTTGCTCTGAATACTCAGGCGAGGAAGGGGCTAGGGAATGGGTGCTGCACGGGCGGGGGAGGAGGGAGGCCGAGGGGCCAGGAGCCACCATGTGCAGTGGCTGCATCGCTGCGAAGTGATGCAACCCTTTGTGGGGGAATGGGCCACATACGATATGGCTTGCCAATTGGAGTCCGCTTAGTGAATCTGGGATAATGTGCTAGGAGTTATACCGTACATTCCGGGCTTTTACATACCTTACTTCGGGATTTCAAATAGCTAACCGAGTTTCCAGCAGTTAAGATGAAGAGAATATCTTACTTGATCCTTGACACTCCTAAAATCTCACCCCTTCTTTCAGACCTACGTGAACGCAGTTCGCGACGGAGTCGAGGACCTCGAGGCCGTCCTCTGTTCGCCGGAGAGCCAGCGACAGCTGGTGCCGCTCGGACCACAGGTGGTGGCCAACCGGAGCAAGTCCCGCAAGACGATCGACTCGGAGGACACGCAGAAGCGCTGTCTGGCCCAGGAGGACGGCACCCTGGTCACCGAGAGCCGACGGACCACCGAGCACGAGCTTATCATCGACGACGAGCTGCCCGATCCGCCGTCCGCCGCCAACGCATCCGATGAACGCCGTCTGCAGCTGCAGGTGGGCGAGCAGGTGACCACCACGGCCGCCAACCAGCGGTTCTTCCGCCAGCGGGACGAGCAGCATGTGGACGTGCTAGCCAACGGCCGGCTCCATTCCACCGAGATGCGCTACGCCGCCGAGACCACGCAGATGGACAAGGACGGGCCCGCCGACCTGGAGCGCCCGGGCGACTGGGACAGCCTTTCCGACCGGATGCGCAAGCTCCGTCGCTCCCAGCAGCAGCAGCAGAAGGGTGAGTCCACCTCCAGATGCGATATACTGGCCCCATATAGCTTTACAACCATGTGCCCAAAAAAAATATCTCAAGTTATGGAACATGAAAATGGGCTTAAATTCGGACCTTCTCTTAAGACAAACTTTTTAACTCAAAGAGGTATCGCACGTCTGAATCGGGATCCAACTGCTCAAGTTATAGAAGAAGAGCAGTTTTGGGGACCCACTTGGAAAGACACTGGAAATACCGAAAAATTGAAAATGGTCTAAAATTCGGACCATCTTTAAATAGGCAAATTTTAATGTAGATTAATAGAGAATTAGACCACAAATTCATAGAGATATCAACCCTTGAAATCGGGATTAATATACTCAAGTTATGGATTTTGGAAGTGTAGTTTTGGGTGCCCAGTCTGAAAATCATTGGAATTACGGAAAAATCGAACATGAAAATGGTCTAAAATTTGGACCATCTTTAAATAGACAAATTTTAATGTAAAATAATAGAGAATTCAATCACAAATTCATAGAGATATCAACCTTCAAAATCGGAATCAATTACGCAAGCTATGCATTTTGGAAGTGTAGTTTTGGGTCCCCAGTCTGAAAGTCATTGGAATTACGGAAAAATCGAACATGAAAATGGGCTAAAATTTGGATCATCTTTAAATAGAAAAAGTTTGATGCAGAACTTTAGAGAATTCAACCACAAATTCATAGAGATATCAACCTTCGAAATCGGGATCTAATTACCTAAGTTATGGATTTTGGAAATGTAGTTTTGGGTCCCCAGTCTGAAAGTCATTGGAATTACGGAAAAATTGAACATGAAAATGGGCTAAAATTCGGACCATCTTTAAATAGACAAATTTTAATGTAGAATAATAGAGAAATTCATAGAGATATTAACCTTCGTAATCGGAATCCAATTACCCAAGTTATGGACTTTGGGAGTGTAGTTTTGGGTGCCCAGTCTGAAAGTCATTGGAATTACTAAAAAATTGGCTAAAATTCGGGCCAACTTTAAATAGACAAATTTTAATCTAGAATACTAGGGGATGCAACCACAAGCTGATAGAGGCATCCCACGTCAAAATCGGAGACCTATAACTCAAGCTATGGATCATAAAGTTGAAATATTCCCTTTGGTTCTACGAGTAGCGGGTATAAATATATTTAGGTATTTTCAAAAGGTTTGGAAAAAATGTTTGACTTAATTTACTTTTTTTATTTAAGATTTTTAATCGGTGACATCAGTTTAGTTGATTCAAAGCAAAACTCGTTTCGATTTTAACAAAACATTGCATAATTTGAATAAATACAATACATTTATTGGGCACAACAGAGTATGTAGAGAATTTAACGCTAGGCTTTAAGCGTTTGCCTAAATCCATTATCTAAATAATATTTACACTTTCCATCCCAATACAGAGGTGGCCCTGCTGGCGGATCGCAAGGATGCGCTCACCAAGCGACCCCTGGACTTCGATCGCGAGGAGGAGACGCGCAAGGGCGAGACCATGAAGTGGCTGGAGTCGCACTTCGGCAGCGAGTCCACCGCCTCCAACGATTCCCGCGACGACGAGGCGGACGCGGAGGTGGAGCCCACCAAGAAGAGCTACTTCAACGTGACGATCAAGTCGCAGAGCCAGCCGCAGGGACAGGCGCAGGCGCACATCCACGCCCAGTCGCACCTGGCCACCCAGCAACATCCGCATCCGCAGCACCTCTCCCTTGCCCATCATCCCCAGACGCTGCCCAGGAGCGCCGAGCGCGAGAGGGAGCGGGAAAGGGAGAGGGAGCGCGAAAGGGACCGCCATCCACTGGCCATGACCACATCCGCCACGCTTGAGCGGAAGCCCCCGTCCAATGCGGCAGGCGGCGGCCGCTCCAAGTACTTCCAGGGCATCTCGAACTGGTCGGAGCGCAAGGATCCCGGCCCGCCGGTCAATCACTTCTCCTCGAAGGCTTTCCGCGACGATCTGCAGGAGACTATCCGGCGCAATGGCCTCAAGAAGAAGATCAGCGGTCCCGGCTCCAGCCAGGGTTCTGCTCTGGCCCAGGAGTCGTCCATGCCGCCGCCCAAGGACAGCTACGTCAGCCGCGAGGATATCTTGCAGCAGAAGCGCCAGAGCTTGTCCTCGCAGTTCTTGGCCAGGTCGATGCGGGGCTCTCGCGATGCCCTGGACGACCTGGAGGCCATACCGGGACCGGGCCCAGGACCAGGCCCATCCATGATATCACCCCGTGCCGAGGAGCCATCGCACAAGCGAGTGGCCTATGGTCATCGCGGCAGCAACTCCGGCAGCCACACCAACGGCCATGTGGTGAACGGAGTGACCCCCGTGCTGGTGAATGGTCGGGGTAAGAGCTACGAGCCACCTGCCCCGCCGCCGGCTGCAGTGCCTCCACTGGAGCACGGCAGCCAGCTGGGTCTCAATCCGCGACCCACCGTCCCGCAGCGACGACGTGCCATCGAAAAGAAGCTGGGTGAGCACAGCCACAGCCAACACAGCCACGCATCCCACACTTCGCACACCGGCCACCTGGGAGTCAAGTCGCAGGCTCCGCTGCCATCGCAGGTCAGCCATTTGGAGCCTCCGCCGGACTACTCGCCGCCGCCCAGGAGTCGCAGTCGGTCCTCCTCGCCGCAGGTGGACTACCTGATGACCAGGTGGGCAATCTTTCCTCCTCTCTAATCTATAAAAAATTCGATGTCTTCAAACCCCTAACTCCAAACCTCTGTACTCCTTATAGAGAGGTTCCCGCCAGCACGATGACCCTCAGCCGGAAGCAGCAGCAGCGCACCCGATTCGCACCCACATCCAGTTATCCGCCGGCAACTGGAGGAGGCGGTAGCCTCCGCCCCCCGGGCGCCACCTCGGCCTCCACCTCGAATCTCTCGGCCATGAGCGCAGGCGGCGGCCACGGAGGCAGCACCTCCAAGTCCAGCCGCATGGGCCAGGTGATTGGCAACTCGCTGCGGAAGCTGGTCAGCAAAATCCGCTCGGCCAGTGCTGAACGCAAGTTCCGCATGAAGTCGGCGGCCAGCAAGTCGCGCGAACAGTCGCCTAGTCCGGGACACGATCCCCGAGGAGTGGGTCCGCCGGTGACCACCTACCAGCAGTACAATGTGATCGATGGGCACATCGGCAGCCACGACTCCGAGGACTCCAATAGCGATAATCAGCGGCGCAGGGAAAGGGAACGAGAGCGAGAACGAGAGCGGGAAAGGGAGCGGGAAAGGGAGCGGGAAAGGGAGCGGGAAAGGGAGCGGGATCGAGAGCGGGATCCTCCCAAGCAGGAGGGCTCATCATCGCGGCTGAACTTCAAGCGCGCCGAGTCCGCGGATCCGCAGCTGCAGCACCTGGAGCAGGCCATCAGTCCGAGGCAGCGCTACTACCTGGGCGAGGATCCCTACTCCAGCACGCTCTACGGCAAGGAGAATCTCTACGAGCGACGCCCACGTCAGCGGTAAGGATCTTCGTGTCTTTATTAAGTAAATATAGTAAATGAATAAATGTACTGCAGCAACATGGAGCGTCCGGACGAGCGGATGGAGCGCCTGGAGCGGGAGGATGACTACTACGAGTCCAGGGCCCCGCCGCCGGTGACGGCCGCCCACACGCTGGGTCGCTACCAGAAGCACGGCCAGCGCTTCAGCGGCTCCACGCCCAATCTGCACCAGCAGCAGCAGGACTACCGCTCCGCCCAGACGCTGCCGCGCAAGTTGCACGAGCAGCGCTCGCAGAGATTCGGCAGCGCCCTGGAGAAGCAGCCCGCTCCGGGCAGGGGCAGCTACCTTCCTGCCCCCGGACATCAGCAGCAGCAGCAGCAGCCGCGGGGCATGCCGCATAACCACAATCAAAGCCTGAACCCCAGCGCAGGTGGAAGCCCAAGCCCAAATCCCGTGCAGCCGCAGGGCCCGGCAAAGCCGGCTCGCACCTACGCCAAGGTGCTGAACCGCAGCAAGAGCTTCAACGTGCACGGCATGAACGGCAGCAACGATCCTAGTCCCATCTACATCGAGAAGCTCACCCGGAACAACTACCAGACGCGCCAGGAGCCGGCCTTTAGCTACGGCCTGGGCCAGGGCCCCAACGCCAACTACAAGTCCAACCCGCACCTCTTCTCCGGCAAGGACAACTCGCTGAAGGGCGGCCTCAAGAGTCCCTCGATTGTGAATCTCATCAGTCGCAGCCAGAAGGACCTCACCAAGATCGCCGGCGGCGACGAGGACGACGGCGGCTATCCGGAGCCGGACAAGAAGCAGCTGTATCTGCGCGGCCTGCACCAGCAGGCCCCGGACCTCTATCGGGTGATCCACGGCGACGAGGAGTACGGCGGGTCCAGGAAGTATCCGCTGCAGGCCAAGTACTCGCTGGACTCGCGCTCGCCGCCCTCCGTGGAGCTCAACAAGGACACGGCGAGCATTGTGCGGCGCGGCAGCGAGGTGGAGCCACTGCATCATCAGCAGCAGCACCACCACCACCACCACATCCAGAGCCACCAGCAGCAGAACCTGCGACGCGGCTCGGGAGCCACCATCATTGAGCTGCGCACCGCCGCCGGCGGCCATCGCAAGTGATTCGCCATCCTCTCGAGACCACGAGATCCTGCAGTCCTACATAGTCGAACGTTCCCCAAGGTCAAAAGTCGGACTAACCGAATCGGAATTTAGTTAAAAGAATGGTTTACAATGTTACTTTCACTTTCTATTCATAAAATGGGATTCAACTGCCTGTAAAGACACATCCTCTCTTTCAAAGAGAATTAAAATATATATATGGCAACCTTACTTGGTGAAAGTTATATAATAACTTACCACGAATCAAGATACATCTCTCAGTAAGCAAACCCCTAGAAATATAGCTAGGAACTGTAAATGAACCCTGTATTTTTGTAGTACCTAAACGCAATACAGAACTCGCATTGGGGAAGTTCGACTATCCATCCCCGAGCTCAGCTAGCTCGCCTATTCCTAACTATCTGCTAACAAATGCTCGGCCGTGGGCTTTAGTTTCATTTGACTAGCAGCAAATAAAAATAAAAGGCCAATCAACCAATTGAATGTTATATGGTCAATAAAAGCTACAAAGTTGATGGTTAATGGAGATCGAAAAGCAAAGTTAATGTTAAAACAACGTGGAGCCCCACTGCCTGCCACGCCTCTTCCATCGTAATGCGATATGATAATACTTACGCCTAATTTCACGATCTACTTTATCGTTTTTGTTTTTTTTTTTACTACTAATATTAACGTTTGTTGTATAGATACCGTAAACTGGATAAATCTAACTAAAATAACTAATATTAATTCGATATTGTACAATTTTGATTAATAAACCAATTGCAATTAAAATTAAAATAAAGTGCCAAAATAAACAAGACCTGGGCTCTATTGATTGGGGTAGAAAGCTTATAAAGATGTTAGCCATACGATATGACCATCCGCTTTTAAATAGATCTATTTATACGAAAATCTCTTCTTCGTTTTCTACTAAGTATAAAAGTACTACAAATTACTTCTGCTTCTTACAGCCCATAAATTTGATTACCACAAATCTGGTGGTCTACAAAGTGTAGGAATCCTTGGCATTTTTAATTCATTCACTATTTCAAAGCAAGACTGCAGTAAAAACTAGACTGATCACACAGGTATCCTGTAGATCCATTAGAGAGAATATGAATAGGGCCTCTCCAGGGCGTTCCAACAACATGCTTATAATAGGTGCATGATTTTTCATTTTTAACTAAATTAAGTCTTGACAAGGATTTTTATGATGCCGGGCAAAGTCTAGGAATTCACAACTAGTATCTTGAGTGCTCTGAACTGTTGAACTGTTCGTCGACCTCAGGCGAGAAGTCCAACACCTGGCATCCGGCCACAAAAAAGCTACATGCTGTATATACACGACTATAAAACGACTGCTCGGATCACGGATCACTTGGCCCTTGAACAAACGGGGGTTATGTGCTGTGCGCCTCGACTTTGCTTCATCCCAGACACCGAATTAGTTGTGCGACGTCTCCCGCGGAGCACTGAGGTGGTAGCGGTCTGTCCCATCCACCGATCTACCGATCCACGAAACCATGCTCATCGTGTTGCTCCTGATCCAAACGGTCGCCGTGCTCGGCGATGGAGGCGGCGGAGGCTGTGGGCCGAGATCCCTGCTCATGGACCTGGTGGAGTTGGTTCCCTCAGTCCAGAACACCACACTGTCCCAGTGCGAGGAGCAGCTGGTGGATCTGGGAAGAGCCTGGCAGGATCAGCAGTCCTGGGCGCTCAAGGGTGAGTTTGGGTTGCAATCTTCGGGATGCCTTGGGGTATGTCAAAAACCTTAGTCATTACCACCGTAGAACACTTGGACATACCACATTTGTGCCTTATTTTTAATTTTACCCAACTAATTTAACAAAAAAGGTAATCCAAGTCATCTGATTTTATTTTTAAAGTGGTTGTTATTATACTTCACCTTACGATTTGATCAATTTATTATATCATCATACCAGAAAAGACCTATACACAAGTACCTCTAAAGTATTATTTTTCTAATATAACTCAATAGTATATTAATTAATGGAACCAAAGAAATATTTTACGATGATATCACAAGGTAGTCTACTGAACAGAACTGACTATGGCTTGTCTTACCTATAATACATTCATTCTTTGCATCGATCAGCTGTGGACGCCTCCGGCGAGGGCTTCTCCAACTTCATGATGGGCCAGAGCACCTGGCTGGGCAACCGGTTCACCTGCCGCGCCGTCAACGAGCCGGTGCTCCAGGACATGACCATCAGAAATGAGCGTCTTCTGCGCCAAGTGGCGCCCATGGAGTTCCACTACTTGGTGGCCTACCTGCAGTCCAACTCGCCGTGGCAGCTGCGCGTGACCCTCAAGCGGAGTCCCCTGCTGCACATTGGCCTCTGTCTGCCCAGGACCTGCGGCGTCCCGGAGGTGGAGCAGCTTATCCGGCGGTCCCTGGAGGCGGGCAGCTCCTTCCGGTGCTGGGACATGGACGCCCAGCTGGTCTATGCCAAGAAGCCCGAATTGAAAGCCCACTTCTTGGACAGCGGCGCTGTGCACCTGCTCCTTCTGGTGGTGGGTGGAACCCTGCTGGTAACTCTTCTGGCCCTGAGCGGCCTGTGGCATTCCCGCTTCCTGGCCTGCTTCGATCTGGCCAGCAACTGGCAGCTGGCCTGGAAGCCGGCCAATCCCAGCCAGGAGAATAGACCCATCAACGGCCTGAGAGTGCTCACCGCCTTCTCCCTGGTCGGCGTCCACGTGATCTGGTACAAGTACTTCTCCGTGGACCCCTCCGCCGAGATGCTCAACAAGCTGGTGTCGATGACCATGCGGCACACCTACTGGCCCAGCATGGTGGAGATCTTCTTTGTGATCAGGTGAGAGCGTGAGACGGGAAAGCCCACTCGAATGCAAATCCTTTTCCTACCGCAGTGGCTACCTGACGGTCCTGAACTTCCTGAAGGACGAGCAGCTGCAGCAGGCGATAGCCAACGACGGGCTCTGGGGCAATGGGCGTCGCTACCTGGAGCAGTTCGTCCATCGCTACTGCCGCCTGGCTCCGCTGCAGTTCGTCGTGATGCTGGCCGGCGTGGTGATGGTGGAGTACCAGCGCCAGGTGTCCGTGCTGCACATCACCGATCCGCAGGACGAGCTGTGCCGGCGCAACTCGCTGCACAACGTGCTGTTCATCCAGAACCTGTTTCCCATCGGCGAAATGTGCGGATCGTGGACCTGGTCGCTGGGCTGCGACATGCAGCTCCACATGCTGGCAATGCTGCTGCTCTTCGCCCACGGCAGGCACCCCAGGGCGGTCAGGTGGATAACCTACCTGCTCCTGGTGGTCAGCGCCCTGATCTCGAGCGTCCTCATGGAGATCAAGGGCGTGGGCGCCAATTTCGAGGAGCTGTACCACACCAACGAGTGGTCCTACATGAGTCCGCTGATCCGCATGCTGGCCTACATAATCGGGGGCTTGTATGCCTACACACATGTCAGGGGTCTGGAAACGCCCTTCGACCTGTTCATGCCCAATCGCTGGGTCAGGCTGGGATCCCTTCTTGTGGTCGGCTGCCTGGCCAAGCTGGTGAACGCGGATCCATTGCCGGCGACCAGTGTGGTCGTCATCTTCATGGTCATTCTGCGCGTCATGGTGACCACGCTGGCCAGCCACCTCATCCTCTGCGGCACCAAGGCCGACACCAGCGACTCCTGGGCCCCCACCCGCTGGCTCCTGGCGCTCCTGGAGTCGGAGCAGGTGCAGCGCGTCAGCCGGTTCACCTATGCCATCTACCTGCTGAACCCCCTGGTCATCATGTACTTCTACCACTCCTTCAGCGATGCAGTGAGTCCGGACACCACCATGATGGTGAGTATTCCTCCTCTTCGAAGTTTAATTACCATTTCTCAGATCTGTGATTCTGCGATTTTTGACCCCATATCATACCATTATTATTATTCGCCTATTTTAGCTTCTCTGACTTCTCTGACTTTGTTTGGGTCAACAGATCGAAGTTTCTGCTAAAGAACAAATATTTATAATTAAAATATATAAGAAACACCATTTTTTATAGATCATTAGCTTGTGAACCCCTATGACACTTATCAATCTTTCTTCTAGATAATTTTCACCATTTCCTGCTCGGCGATCTGCTACGCATTGGGGATCGTATTCACCGTGCTCTTTGAGATCCCCTACAACCGGCTGACCAAGCTGCTGACCTCCTCCAGAGCCTCGCCGAAGAAGAGCACGTAGACGCCACTACCTGCCCCACAGGTTCATCTCAGAACACGCCTGAACAGACCTCCGAAATTGCAGTTGGGCTGTAATTGAACAATTCGTCGGCGATTGGTGTACTTTAAAGGAATATTTCGTTTATTTATCGAATACATTGAAATGCATACACGAGTTGGTTTCCTCAAATTTTTGTTTGTTTTTTGTATTTTTATCTTTATATTACTTTGTATTTGTTTAAATAAATAAGATACATACGTTTAATCATAATAGCAGTATTTATCGTGCAAATTTGATAAGCATAATAATTGTTTACGTTTTGCTCGTTCCTCTTGCAAGTTTTTGTCGGTTTTTTGTTTTTCTCATTACGAAATAAGTTTAAATATATGAAAAAAAAATATATATTTGCTTCTTCTTAATTTTTGCTGTATAATTTGTTGTCGTTTTGTATTATCATTTCTCATCGTCATTAAATTTGTTTTTCTTTTAATTAGCTGCTCTTGCTTATGGTTGCGTTACGGCTGTGTTACTTTACTTTTTCTTTAAAGTAAAAAACGATCTGCGCTTTGGTTCGTCCTTTTGTGAGGTGGCGGGCAGAGTCTGGGATCTGCTGGCGGCCACCGCCGTCGAGTCGCTCTGGGCTTTCAGGGAGGTCACCCACTGGGACATCTCGGTGTCGTCATGGGCCTGCAGCAAGAACAAGGCTCCGTTGGCGAGCCTATAGGATGGGGCGAAGATCCAGGACATTATACAGACGTAGGATTGAAGGGACTTTGCAGTACTCACTTGACTCGCAGCACGTGCTTCTTCTTGGTGTAATCACTGGCAATCTCGATGGCAGCGTTTTGCAGGTCGTAGCTGGGCTCGCCGCGGAAGGTCAATTCGGGATTACTCTTGTAACCCTTCTGATCTTTGTAGAACGAAATGCGTCCGGCCCTGGCAGCCATGTATACCTAGCAAACGGTTACATTTATAAATAAATAGGAACGCGAATCCACCAGACATAGGTCACTAATCACGCGATTTCTTTAGGCTTAATTTATAAACACACTAGAAAACGCGAATTCTTCAGGCATGCGTTTGTATAGCCATTGCAAGCCCATTAGAGGCTGAGCAAGCCAGCTATTAAAACTATTCAATAGTCCCGGCTTACCTTATCCCAAGATCGGTTGGAGGCCTTCTTGGTGGTCGAGTCCCACTCGTGTTTTCGTGTCACATAGCCCTCGTTCTCGCCGGCGGCTGGTGTTGCTCCTCGCTCTGGGAAACACACACACAAAGGATTAGTTCAGAGTTCGCAAGGCCCACTTCAACCATAAACTATAAACACAAACTAAATGATCAACTCCCAGGGGACTGGGTCTACTTATGCTACATGCCATGGAGCTGCGCCCAGCTAGTGCTCGGTTATTTATACCTGTTTGGATCTCGACAACACGCTCGAACTCGACGGCCGTGTCTTTGGCGGCTTCACGGTTTCAAGTTGGTTGGTTGGTTAGTTGGTTAATCCGCGGCAGGGTGAGTTTGGTTTGAGTTTGGTTTAGTAAGCATGATTGAATGACAGAGAACGTTTAGAGATTTTTGGTTAGACGAGATTCGGGCGGGATCTTGAGTGCTATCTTCACGGGGACGGTGACAGTGCGGCTGGGATGGATGGTGGATGTGGATATGGATATGGATTTGGATGCGGATATGGAGGAGGGCTGCTGGACCGTGGTATGGGATTGTTGAAGATATACCCATGAGTATTAATGGAACAAGAACACTTTCTGTTGAATTGTACTATCTTCCTTATATGTTCATCAATCCCATGTATCCTACTGGACAGATTGTGCCCCATACCTGAGTCGTCGTGCGAGGCTCCAACGTCCACGTCGTCGCGTCGCTCAGCCTCTCGTTTGGCCTGTTCCGCCGCCTCCGAGGCGGCCTTGGCCTCCTGCTCCTCCTTGATGCGTTGTCGCTCAGCCTCCTCCGCCAGCTCCTGGCGCCTCTTCATTTCCTTAAGCTCAAACTGGAGGTGGAAATTACATGTGTTAAAGACTATAGAAGGTACATGACCAGCTGAACACCCACTGTTGTCAAACGCTCAAGAGCACTGAAGCGCTCCTCTTGGGCGGCGGCAGATTTTTCAAAGGCCTCGTGCTTCTTGATCAGGTTCTCCACCTCGTCGATTGTGTGGCCCAGCTCCGAGGAGAGCAGGTAGGGCTCCTGGGCAATAAGCCAGGCCTCGGCCACGGCAGCGTCTCTGGCGAACTGGTACACCTCCAGGACTGCACAGCGAGAATCATTGATTAACCAGGGAAAGGCGATTTCAAGGTCCATTCTACTTACTCAACTGGAGATTCTCCCAGCGCTCCTCCCAGCGGCGGAGCAGGGCGTTGCGGCTGTTACTTAGCGACAGCAGGCGGTCCTTGATGTCAGCGGAGGCGTAGTGGTTGCGGGTGAGCAGCTCCTTGCCTAGCGAGATGCACGCCCCGAAGTTGTCCTCCCGCGTGTCGATCTCGGCCTTAAGGCTCTGGTGGTTGTTCATCAGCAGCTCCACGCCGGACACGTCGCGCGGCTTCTCCGAGGTGTTCATCTGGCGGACCAGGTCCTCCATCCAGATCATCAGGATGCGCACCATGTTGAAGAAGCGGAACAGATCGCCCGTATCGGCCAGTTTCTGTTTGCGGGCGTCGCACATCGCCTTCAGATTGTCCCAGGCATGGAGCACCTCCTGTTCCCGATTGGTGATCTCCTTGGCCTTGTCGCCGGCATAGGCGTCCTGCAGCTTGGCAGACTCCTCCTGGATCTGCTGCACCTGGGAGTACAGCGTGATGAGGTCCTGCAGGAAGTTGTGGTGCTTGCGCTGCAGCGTCGACACAGAGCCGGCATCGCGTCCCAGCTCATCGGACACACCGTGCTGCTTCTCGAGGATGCGACCCAGCACATCCTTGCAGTCGTGGAAGAATTTGTGCAGCTCCCGGGAGGCGGCCAGCATCTGTGTGCGGGTTTCGATCAGCTCCAGCAGGTCCTGCCACGATTCGTTCAGGTTGTCCTTCCACTCGGCAATGGTGGCGGAGTCGGAGTGCCCGGCCTGGATGAGATTGTCGGCGATGCCGTTCACCTTGGCCACCCGCTCGCCGCCAACGGCCTCTGTGTCGCGGGCAAACTCATTGAAGCGCTCCGACAGCAGGGTGACGTGGTCGAAGTCCTGACCCAGCTCCTGGGAGCCGGCCACCACCTCGCGGTCGGTGATCCATTGCTCCAGGTCGTCCACCTCGCGGCTGAGCATGAACAGCTGCAGGGCCTCGTTGAGGCGGGCCCTCCTCTCGCCGGCCAGGTCCTTGAGTCCGGCATACAGCTTGTCCAGCTGCGATTGCTTGACGGCTACGGCATCGCCCGAGGAGATGTCATCCCCGCTGAACTGGCGGGCCACCTCGCCCAGCTGGCGAATGGTGTTGGCATAGTCCTCCACCGACTGCTCCAGGTTCTCGTGCTTCTTCATCAGATTCTGGGCGCTGATCTCGTCCTTGCCGCGATCCTCGACCATCATGTAGAGCTCCTGTTCGCTCATCCAGGACTCCGCCTCCTGGGCGTCGAAGAAGTACTGCTGCACCTTCTCCGACTCCAGCAGATGCTTGCGCCGGTTCTCGATGGCGTCCTTGAGCTCCTGCCACTTCTGGGTGAGATCGCTGATCAGGGCCTCGAACTTCTTGGCATCCTCGTGGCCCTCGTCGATCAGCTTGCGGCCATTGTTGCAGATGGCATTGATGCGGGGCTCGTGGTTGTCGATCTCGGTGGCCAGCGACTGGTTCTTCTTCTTGAGTACGTGCACATTGAACAGGGAGTTGCCGTGGTCCGGCGAGTTGGCCACCGGCAGCTTCTCGTCGATCCAGAGCTTCTCGTCCTCGACATCGCGGCAGAACTGGAAGGCCTCCTTCTTCTTCTCGAGCGCCTTCTGGCGCTCCAGCAGCGGCGCCTTGATCTTCTCGAAGCGCTCCAGCACGGCGGTCTTCTTCACCACAATCGGCTCGATCTTCTCCTCAGGCACCGTCTTCTGCAGGTACTCGGTCTGCTTGTCGATCTCCTCCACCTGGCGGGCCTTCACCGCCATCTGGGTCTGGATGACCTGCTGCTTCTGCATCAGGATGTTCACCGAGGTCAGATCGTTGGCAGTGTCGCCGCTGACGATCTGCTTCTCCAGGTCGGTGATGTACGAGTCGATGTCGTCGCAGGTCTGCTGGACGAGCACCTCGCGGTTGGCATCGAACAGCATGGCGCCCTTCTCCTTGGTGTGCACCTCCAGGTCGTCGAACTGCTTGGCCAGCTCCTTGAGCTTCGGCTCGATGACGTCCTTGAACTCGGGCTTCTCCTTGGACAGCTCCTGGGCGGACTTCTCCGCCTCGAACAGGCGCTCCTTGTTGGCAGCGATCTCCGCCTCGAAGGCCTGGTGGCGCGTCCACTTCGAGTGGATGGTCTTGGCGCTCCTGTACGACTCGTCCTGGGAGGTGGCGTACTTCTCCTGCACCCACTCGGCCAGCTCCTCGAGATCCTGCAGGAACTCGTGCAGCTTAACCTGGTTCTTCAGCTTCTCGTGCTGATCCAGAGCCCGCTGGCGGTTGTCCTCGCGGCGACCGGTGATGTTCTCCGCCCGCTTGCCAATCTTGTCCGCATCGAAGTGGTCCTTCTCCACCAGGGTGTCGGCCACCTGCAGCAGGGTGTTGATCTTGTCGTCGTTGGCCTCCATGGTGGTGAGGAAGGCCTCGTGGCGCTTCAGCTGGTTCTCGGCCTGCTCCAGGTTCACCGGGGTGTCGTCCTTGCTGAGGAAGTGCTCCTGCTGGCTGAGCAGCACCTCGGTCTGGCGGGCGTCGCGGTTGAACAGCTGCTGGTCCAAGCTCTGCGACAACAGCACCTGTCGGTTCTCCCACATCTGGTGCAGCTCCTCCCAGCCATCCTTCAAGGCGTTCAGACGCTCCCGCAGGAACATGTACTGCGGATCGTCCGAGGTGTTGCCCTCGGTGGTCAGGCGTTCGCCGTACTCCATCATGTTCTTGTAGTCCTCGGTGTAGTTGTCGATCTCCTCGCGGATCGACTGGTGCTGGTTGAGCAGCTTCTCAGCCTCCGGCAGGGAGGTGGGCGTGTCCTCGGAGGCCACGTCCGTCTGGGTCTTGGTCAACCAGGTCTGGAAGTGATCGAGGTCGCGCAGGAAGCGGTGCAGATCGCCGGCCTCCTCCAGCTTCGAGTCGCGCTCCTTGAGCATCTGGGTGAGCTGCTCCCAAATCAGCTCGATCTGGGCAATGCGCTCGCGGATGATCTTGGCCTCCTCCGGGTGCTCGTCCTCGATGCTGTTGGCCTCGCGCTCCAGGCTCGAGAGCTTGGCCTGAATGGCGGCCAGGTCGCGATCCATGCCGCTGAGGCGACGCTGCAGGGTCATCACACCGGTGAGATCCATCTCCAGGCTGTCGGTCTCGGTGAGGATGCGCTTCTTGTCCTCGATCCACGAGATCGTCTCGCGGCACTCGATATAGAAGGTCTGCACGCCGTGGGCGGACTTGAGGTCGTCCATCTTGGCCTCGGCCTTCTCGCGCAGCGTCGACCACTCCTGGTTGAGGTGGTTCTGCCGCTCCAGGATCTCGTCGGAGTTGGGATGCTCGACGTGGAGCAGCTGGCGCGCCAGCTGATTAACCACGGCCACGCGGGAGGCATTGGCGTTCATCTCCTTGTCGAAGCCCTCGAAGCGGTGCTTCATGATCTCCACATCCTCGATATCCTTTCCCGGCGTCATGGTGTCCAGCATCTTGGTCTTCTCCTTGATCCATTGCTCCACGCCATCGGCCTCGGACATCAGCTTGTATAGGCTGAGTGCGTCCAGCAGACGCTGCTTGCGCAGCTTGGCCAGCTCGGTGAGCTCCTTGTACCGGTTGTCGATAGCCTCCAGGCGCTTGTCCACATTGGCCTTCTCCGCCTCGTTGAGCTTCAGGCTCTCGGCCTGTTTGTGCAGGGCGTCGATCACCTCGGCGTAGTTCTTCAGCTCGTCGGCCACGTCCTTGTGCTTCTTCAGCAGCGACTGGACATTGGCCTCGTCGCGGCCCACATCCTCGCTGGAAACGATGCGCAGGGTGTCCAGCATCCAGTTGTCCACGTCGTCGGCGTCGGCGAACAGCTGGAAGTACTCCACGGCGTTCTCCAGGCGCTGGCGGCGGTACTTGGTGAGGTCCAGCAGGTGGTCCCACTTGGAAAGGATCTCCTTCAAGCGGTCCTTGATGCGATCCGCCCCGAAGTGGCCCTCGGTGATCAGCTCCGCCCCGACCTTGGCCACGTTCTGCAACTGGGGATCGTGCGACGTGATCTCCGACTCCAGGGCCTTGTGCTTGCTGAGCATCAGATTGACGGTGGTCAGGTCGTGGCCCACCTCGTCGGTGGAGACGATCTGCTCCTTCTCCTTGATCCAGTTCTCCTCATCGGCGGTGTCCCAGTAGAACTGCCACAGCTTGCGGCTCTCCTCCAGGCGGCTGCGGCGCTCGACGGCCAGGCGGACCAGCTCGGCGTAGGCATCCTCCAGCTGCTGGACGCGCGACACAATGATCTCGGGGTCGCAGGGCTTGTACGACTCGGGGTCGTCGCTGAGGAACTTCTGCGAGTTCTGCACCACCACCTTGACGCGCTCGCCCAGGATGTTGATGTCGGCCTCGACGAGCGAGTGCTTCTGCAGCAGATCCTCCACGCCCATCAGGTGCTTGCCATAGTCGTCGGTCATCAGCAGCTGCTTGATCTCCTCCATGTTGTCCAGGATGTAGAGCATCTCCTGGAAGTTTTGCTGCAGCTGCAGCGAGATCTCTAGTCGCATGCGGCGCGCACGCAGCAGCTCCAGCAGATAGGTCCACAGGCGCATCACGTTGTCCTTGCGCAGCAGGATGCGCTTCACGTCGTGATAGCGCTCCGATTCCAGCTCGTCGCAGACGGCGACCACCGCCTGGACGCGCTCCTCGTAGGCAAAGATGTCCGTTTCGATGGCCTCGTGCTTCTTGGCAGCCGCCTCCACGGCCGCCAGGTCGAATCCGAAGTTGTCCTGGCTGACCAGACGCTGGTTCTCCGACAGCCAGGTCTCGCGCATCGAGGCCTTGCGGTCGAAACGGGCGGCCAGCTGCTCCAGCTTCTCCTGCCGGATGAGCTCCTCGCGCAGCGCCAACTCGCGCTCGTGCTCCGCCTTCTCTAGTCGCTCCCAGGCCTTGTTGATGTCCGATATCATCTTGCCCTCCTTGGGCGTGTAGGGCTTCTGGTTGTTGGCCCGCATCTTGGACTGCAGCGTGAAGAGGAGCACCTCCAGGTTGCCCTTCTCCACGAACTTGGGCGGCTTCTCGATGGTGCGGTAGTTGGAGAACTGGGCCAACTGTCCTTGGACGCCGGCCAGGGAGTTCTCGAACTCGCGCTCGCCCAGCGACTGGATGGTCGTCTCGATCCACTTGAGCAGATCGCTGGTGAAGTGCTCGTAGTCGTGGACCATCTTGTCGTTCTCCATGGCGATGCCGACCACCTTGCCGATACGCTTGCCCTGGACCGTCTCCTGCTTGAGTTTGCTGAAGTAGTGATAGTAGGTGACCACATAGGTGATGATGGACTTCTCATCCGGATGCTCGACGAACACATCCTCGGCGTCGAGCAGCTTGGCCAGACCCAGCTTGTCCTCGGCTACGTCGAAGGCGTTGTTCAGGTTGTGGATGGCATTGGTCTTCGAGAGCTTCTCGAACTGGACCAAGTCCGGACGGTGTTTGTGGATGATGGCATTGAAGGCCAGGCCGTCGCGCCACGAGGTGGTGAAGTTGCGCACGTTCACGTTGTGATAGCCGGCGGTCTTCATCTGGCACCAGAGGAGCAGGGCGTCCTTGGCCGACTTGGTCTCCTTGTTGTCCACCTCCTCGATGGTGATGTCCTGGATCTGGAAGCGCAGGATGATGGTCCAAATCAGGCCCAAGTTGAGGGAAGCATTGCCATCGACTATGTCGTGGGAGCCAATGTTCTCGAGATGGACGCGCTGTTCGCGCAGGAACTGCAGCGCCTTGTCCACGTTCTCCAGGCAGTGGATGCGCATCTTGCCCTTGGTGGGCTTGGGCAGACGCTCGCCGGAGAGCACCTCCAGCAGCTTGATCAGATGCTTGCCATCCCGCATGTCCACGTACAGATCGGCGATGCGGCAGTTCACCCGGCACAGGTGCGAGTTGACCCACTTGGTGAAGGTCTTCTTTTGAACACTCTCGCGCTCCTCGGCCAGGGCCTTGATCCTGGAGCGCTCGAACAGGCGCGAGCTGGAGTTGCCGCCATCGTACTCGTACTCGTCGATGTACTCGTTGCCAGGACCCTGGCTGGGATCCCAGCGAACAATCGAAATGTCCGTCGTCATGGCTGGGGATCTACGGTTTCCACAGTGGATTCGTGCTTAGTGGGTTATTTGGTTACTTCTCAGTGCCTAGTTGCTAGCTGCCGCTTCCTAGGGTATCTAGTGTGTCAGTGTGTCGTTTCGTTTCACGGGAGCTCGCCACTCCTTCGTTCGTCGTTCCTCTTGTTTTCCAAGTCTATCCTTCGAGTCCAAACCGAATGTGTTGCCTTCAGAAGAGAATCACTGCAAGAGGCGGTGGGAAATCGGTTAGCGGTTAGATAATTGTCGGCAGCGGTCGCTGCTGGTGATTCATTCGCTTCTATTCCCTCTACTTTTTATCATTTTTGGGCTTGGGCCTGGGCTGGGATGGCGTCACGCGGGTCGCCGGGTCACCACTAGAATGTCCGATCGCCATTGCGACTGTGACTTAAAGCGATTACATCACGCGCTGGTCAAAAACACTACCCTGGGGCGACCCTCCCCCAAGCGGATTCAAATGGCAAACCCGTGAAATTGCAGGAAATTCAATTCACAAAAACCATCGAAACGGCAGACAAAACGAAATATATGGCACATACGGAGCCATATAATGTACGGGGCTATATACTGTGTGCGGTGTACACATAACGAGCAGCTAATTACTGAGGGTTTGCTCACATGCGGGCCTAATTCGTTTAGAGTGTCATCCAAATGCACTCGGGGCCGTCGTATTAATTGTTACTTGACGGGTAATTCGTTCACAAATGCTCCTCGGCCCCGTCTAATGGGTAATCAAATGTGTGGCACCAAGAAATCGGTTTAGATTTGATTAAACAACTAAAGCAACAAGCCTGTTTCGAGAGTATTCTCTATTTTGCTGCTATCTTCACGACCTCAGCTGTAAGTACACAGCACACACTTCGCATTTCCATAAATCATGCTGGGCCCAGTTTCCATTTCCATTTCATCGGCGAGCTTTCTTGTTTTTTTTACCCCTTTGCGCGGGCTGGTGACCTGGCATTTCGGATTTATCGGCAGGGCCGACGATTTGGAATTATGACCTATTCACACGGCAGGCCCTCGAAATCCACTCAGTTTCACACATCGCAGCGTTTTTCACACATTCGCAAGCTTTTGGGCCGCAAATGAAAATGAGCTATGTGCCTGGGCTGTACTTTTCCGGCTAATGTGTTTTGTTGCCTGCCGCTGCACTTTCTCCCCGGCTTTCACATTTCGAACTAGGAAAACAAAGTGGTTGGAACAGAATTTGAATTCCCCAGCAAAGTTTTTGTTTCTATGGAACACGGTAAAATTTCAAGTATTTCAGATTTTATAAAAGTTTAGGGCTGGATTTAGGTTTATCTTTGAGATACCCGTTTAGAATATCCAATCGGAACTGCGACTTTTTCCAGTTCTATTGAACTATCTCAAAGTAGTTGGAAGAGAACTTTAACTTTTCCCTGCCAAGTTTTACTTTAAATGGATTAATTAATATATATTTTTCAGATTTTATATTATTGCAGTTTAAAATTAAAGTTTATATTTGTGATACCCGTTTATAATCGCCATTCAGAACTACTTCCCGCGACTTTTCTATTGAATTACCTCACTCGTTAGAGATTAGAATAGATTGTTTCAGCAGCATTCAACTAATAGTATAGCATTGCCGACCTAGGTCAAAACGGGAGCACCGATAGAATGCACTGGTTCCGTATCTGTATCTGTAGCTGCTGTATCTGTATCTCGTCTTGGTTGTGTGCCAATGTCCTTTGACCTTTGTTCCCCACTCGCCTCTGCACAGGTGCTGGGGTCATTCCCTTCCACGCACACAATGATAACTAAAGTTCCTCTGCTTCGCTCCGCCGCAATTAAGCTGCTGATTTCATTTGAACTACTTCTGCGAGAGCCCGCAACAACAACAACCAGCGAGCGGGCGAGAATTGTTAAAACAAACAAAAGCAAAATCAGCACAGGCACAGCACAGGCACACACACACGCACACACTGGCGCACGCACGCAGCTTCTATCTTCGTATTACGTAATATTTTTATTAAACCGAAGCTCAGGCTCGGGGAGAGCGGGAGGGAGCGACAACAAAACTGGAGCGACAGAGAGCGCGGCTGTATCTGTGTATCGTATCCGAAGGTGGTGCAGTCGGAGTGGGAGTGTGAGTGGGGGGAGGGGAGAAGAGAGAGTGTCGGGGTGGAAACTGCACAAGTCGCTCTCGCCAGCCAGCCCCGTCCCGCTCGCGCACCCCGCTCTTGCCCCTTCCAAGACTTAATTATGCTTGTGGGCCGTTCCGAGCCGATCCTCTTGTTTTCCCTGTGAGCTCATCGCAGAGAGGCAGAGGCGGGCGCAGGGAGAGAGCGAGAGAGCGGGGCGTGCACTGCGAGTTCAATTAAACAGGCCAAGAGTTCAACTTTGGAAACTTGGAAGCGAAACCACCACCAAAGTTGAGTTTTGGCCAAGGAAAAACCAGTTTCCCCGCCGTTTATGAGCAGCTTAATGAGTTTTCGGCGATCAATTGACGGCCTCATCCCCACACACACACATGTGTGCCTGTGGGTGTGCGTGCTGTTTACAACTGTACAGCGTACACACATAGGGGATTCGTCACAAACAACAACAACAACAACAACGAGGTGAAACACAAACAAGCCGACAAACAATCAAACAAACACACGGACCCGCAGCCGTTGAGCAAGTGCAGCTATATGGGTTGAGGTGAGTCGGGGAGGGCGCTCTTGCTGCGGAGCAGAAAAGAAACTTCGCTTCAACTCGTGACCTCTGGCGGGTGGTGAAAAGGGGGAGGGCGGGCTGGCCTGCTGCGGTTCCGTTGCGGAGAGAGTGGAGTGCGGGGAGTGCGGGGGGTGTGTGTGCCTATTTTTAGTGTTGGTGAGCAGCACGTAACTGTGTGTCAGCCAAGTGCATAGGCGTACGAGGCGTATCTATGAGGAAGCAGAAGAGCGCACCGCACCGCTTGTATTTCATAAAACTCACAAGCACAGGGAACGTCTTTTTACACACACACACACACACACACACACGCAGGCACACACATATATCTCCGATTAGGCGATAGCCCGTGTTCTTCGTTTTTATCAGCACCTCGACTGACGCAAATGTTACTTAAGGCCTGCGCTCCGTTTCCCACGGCACTGTTTGATTCTGCATAGCCTCCGGAGACCAGCGGGCAAGCCTTTATGCTTCTATTTACATCGGGCTGATGGAAAATAAAAAAAAGCGAGCAATCGTCCAATTCGATTACACACTCACACACACGCACGCACGCAACGCGCTCTCACCGAAAACCGAATGATGTCATCAACGGCGGCAGAGGCGCGGGCAGCGGCAGCGACGTCGGCAGCGGCAAAATATGAGTAGCAGGCAATTTTAATCGATGATGTTTTTATTATGTACATACGTATGTAGCGAAAATCGCTCGGCTTAATATTTTAGCCCACTTCTGCTGGCCACAAACACACTCGCACTCGCACACACACACGCATCCATTAGATACTTTTGCACTCTTTTTCGTGGCCTATTCACTTGGGCGTTGGTCTATTCACATTTCTCGTCCGCCGCCCGTACCCGCCGTTTTCACTGCACTGCGGCGTCCCTCACTTACCTACTCGACAATATTGCAGCTCCACTCGCCCTAATTGATTCATAAAACACAGTTAATTTCATAGATTTAGCACGTTCGACTAAAAATCTTCGGTCTGGCGGATGAACTTCACTTGGCGAGAATGGAAAAAATGTATGTATTCAAAACATCGCGTTGCGAACGAGTGAACGGAGTGAACAGAAAGTGTTAAAAAACGCCAAACGGCAGTGTTAGAAACGCCACAGTTGCTGGCCGCCGAGTTGGTATAAAGTCAGTATTAAAATACTGGAAATACCATCGGGCCCACCGATTAGTAGTACCACCGCCGCCGAAATCCCGCAGAACGCGAACGAGCAGAAGCAGCTAAAAAACGCCTACTGCTTTCCTGCCGTGTGGATTCAGCGGATTCTCGGACTCTCCGGCATTCCCTGGTCCTCCTCCGCCACCCACCGCTCGCCGAGATCAACGCAGACCCGTGCCGGCATCCGCAGCACGGAAGCGCCGCCGGCCAGGCCCAAGAGCGGGAAACCCGAGCAGAGCAGACGAGGATTGCCGGGAGCAACAAGTTGGGACTGGCACCCACCGGGACACGATGCCGGTGAAGATGTACGATGTGTCGCCGCGCGTCTTCTGCGCCATGCAGAACCTGGACATCACCCTGCTGGCCAGCTACCCGGAGGCGGAGATCCGGCCCGTCCTGCCGTCTCTGGTGCGGATGAGCCTGCTGTCGCCGCTGGACAACACGGAGTCGTCGATGGAGTCGCGCAAGCAGATCCTGGCCGTGCTGATCGGCATCGAGGTGGTGAACAGCATCGTGTCCTACCTGCAGGTCAACTACCACGAGCTGGAGAACGAACTGAAGAAGGAGCTGCAGGCGCGCCAGAAGTCGGCCTTCTTCGAGGGCCAGCAGCACGAGTACGGCCTCCAGTCGGGCATTGCCCTGGGCTTCGAGCGGGCGGACGTGGCGCGCAAGGTGCGCGTGGTGCTCTCCGAGATCTTCAATCTGCAGCAGCAGGTCTCCGAGCAGAAGCCGGCCGCCCACTCGGAGATGCTGGACGACGGCATCTACCTGGAGGAGGTGGTGGACATCCTGTGCATAGCCCTGGCCGAGCTGCCCTCGCTGCTGAACATCCTGGAGCTGACGGACGCCCTCGTGCACGTGCCCAACGGCCATCGCATCATCTGCGCCCTAGTGGCCAACTTCCCCGACTGCTATCGCGACGTGGTGTCCCATGTGATCGCCAACTGCGACGAGGACGGCAGCGATGGCAAGCACCGGCTGATGCTGCTCATGGGGCTCAGCGAGATGAATCCCTCCCAGGCGCTGGCCAACCGGTCCATGTGCGTGGACATGCTCAAGGTGCCGTCGTTCATGCTGAAGCTGACGCTCAAGCATCCCGAGGATTTGGTGAGTAGGGTAATATTGTCCAGAAGGATTCAAGATCCAATCTTCAATCTGCAGATGGCATAGTTTCTAGTTCCTAGAAAGAAACATGAGTGGGGGAAAGCAAATCGAAAATAGCGCCTATTGCTGTCCTTTTCTATTTCGCTCGCCCAGCTCAGACCTACGACAACAAGCATTTATAGAGATAACAATACAAACCGTGCTGTTCCCCCCAGATCGCCTTCCTCACGGGCCTGCTGCTGGGCAACGACCAGAACCTGCGTTCCTGGTTCGCCGTCTACATCCGCTCCAGCCAGAAGCGGAAGGGCGATGCCCTGAACCTGGTGCGCGTGGAGCTGCTGCAGAAGGTGATCCAAACGACGACCAATGCGTCGGAGCTGCGCGACTTCAATCTGCAGGGAGCGGTGCTGCTGCGGCTGTACTGCGCCCTCCGCGGCATCGGCGGCCTCAAGTTCAACGACGACGAGATCAACGCCCTGTCCCAGCTGGTCACGAGCTGTCCGCAGGCCACGCCTTCGGGCGTGCGTTTCGTGACGCTGGCCCTGTGCATGCTCATCGCCTGCCCCTCGCTGGTGTCCACCATTCCGCTGGAGAACAAGGCGGTGGAGTGGCTGCAGTGGCTCATCCGCGAAGACGCCTTCTTTTGCAAGCGCTCTGGGACGAGCACCTCGCTGGGTGAGATGCTCCTGCTGCTGGCCATCCACTTTCACAGCAACCAGATCTCGGCCATCAGCGAGATGGTCTGCTCCACGCTGGCCATGAAGATACCCATCCGACCGAACAGCACGAACCGGATCAAGCAGCTCTTCACGCAGGATCTCTTTACGGAGCAAGTGGTGGCGCTCCACGCGGTCCGTGTTCCAGTTACCCCGAATTTAAACGGCACCATTCCCGGCTACCTGCCGGTGCACTGCATCCACCAGCTGCTGAAGTCGAGGACCTTTCTCAAGCACAAAGTGCCCATCAAGTCGTGGATCTTCAAGCAGATATGCAGCTCGGTGAGGCCAGTGCATCCGGTGATGCCGGCCCTGGTGGAGGTGTTCGTCAACACGCTGATAATACCCAATCCCACGGGCAAGGTGAACATTGACCACATGCACCGGCCCTTCACCGAGGCCGAGATCCTGCACGTGTTCCGCACATCCAAGCTCACGTTCTTCGCCGAGGAGCTGCCGCCGATGGCGGAGAGTGACGAGCTGGCGCAGATCGAGGTGACCTGTCCACTAACCGCCCAGCTGCTGATGATCTACTACCTGATGCTGTACGAGGACACGCGGCTGATGAACCTCAGTGCCCTGGGTGGGCGCAAGCAGAAGGAGTACTCGAACAACTTCCTGGGCGGGCTGCCCCTGAAGTATCTGCTCCAGAAGGCGCACAACTACCACCACGACTACCTCTCGCTGTTCCACCCGCTGCTGCGGCTGATCATCTCCAACTATCCGCACCTCAGCATGGTGGATGACTGGCTGGAGGAGCACAACCTGGCCCAGGGCAATGCCACCGTGGTGGTGAGCAAGCGCGAGTTGAAGCCGGAGCAGCTGGATCGGGCCTTGGCCGCCATCCAGACGAAACCGCACCTGGCCATCCGGGTGTTCAAGCAGCTGCTGCAGATGCCACCGGAAATGCAGGCGCAGTATGGCCAGCAGCTGGTGCAGCACCTGCCGATGGTGTTCGCCAAGTCGGTGCCGCGGTACATCAAGGATCTGTACAACGATATCTGGCTGCGCCTGAACGCCGTGCTGCCCACCACCCTGTGGATCATGTCGCTGCGCGCGATTACCAACAGTTCGGACTCAATCAACCGCAGGACCTTCGCCAACGAGAGCTTGCTGGAGCCCATGGAGGTGTTGAGGTGGGTCTTCCATATGTTTTTGTGTATCCTCCATATTCATCACTCCCCTTGCCCCCCACAGCTGCCCTCGCTCCGTGTTCTGCTCGCCGTATCTGCTGATGATCCTGCTGCGCATCCTCAAGGGCAGCCTGGCCGCCTCGAAGACCTATCTCAACGTGCACATGCAGCAGAAGCAGGTGCTGGACAAGAACGGCCTGGTGCAGACGGACGCGGATCGGGAGGAGTTGAAGACCACGCTGATCGCCTCGCAGGAGAGCGCCGCCGTGCACATTCTGCTGGAGGTGCTCGAGTACATGGCCGGCAAGGCCTCGGATCGGGTGTCGCACCTGGAGCTGCGCGAGATCCAGGGCATCATCGGCACCTATGTGCACCAGGCCTTCATCTCGGAGCCGTCGCTGGCCAAGCTGGTGCACTTCCAAACGTACCCGAAGTCCGTTATCCCCATGATCGTGGCCAGCGTGCCGTCGATGCACATTTGCATTGACTTCGTGCACGAGTTCCTCAACGTCACAGAGATGGACAAGCAGATCTTCACCATTGAGCTGACCTCGCACCTGGTGCTCAACTACTCGATACCCAAGAGTCTGGGCGTCTCGAAGTTCTGCCTGAACGTGATCCAGACGACGCTGTCCCTGCTGACCGCCTCGGCCAAGTGCAAGTTCCTGCGCAACGTGCTGCCGGCGATGGTGCGCTTCGTGGAGACGTTTCCCATCCTGGCCGACGACTGCGTCAACATCCTGATGACCACCGGCCGCAGCCTGCACTCGCAGTCGTCGCTGGGCGTGACCACCATGCAGATGCCGCTCACCGAGAGCGCCAAGCTGTGCTCCTACCGGGACGCCCAGCTGCACATCATCATGATCGAGGACGCGTTCAAGGCGCTGGTCACCGCCGTCATGCAGAAGTCGGAGCTGTACTAGTTGCCTTGTTCTTCGTAGGCATCCCCGACCCCTGCTGATTATAATAGTGCTTGTAAAATAATAACAACGACGGATGACCAGAATAAACATAGATGCAATCGCGTGGGTGTAGTAACTAGGAATAGTACTTCCAGATGAACTAACTTTACAACATAGCCTAGTTATCGTTTTGTACACTTGTATTTATATATATATTCCCTAAGAGATTAACAACAAGGTAATCTTTCACTGTTGCCCCAATAATTGCGATTCATCGAAGTAGGTTCGTTCTTGGTTCTTGAAGGAAGTCGCTGACACACAGACATTGGAAACTCAGTGCAGCGGAAACCGCTTCACGGTGCCGTGGAATCGCACATCTTGAAGGGCGAACTAAGGCGCAGACCTGAACTGGCACTTGCTCACACCGAAGAGTGTAATGACCAAAGTGAAGCCCTCAGGAAATTAAATAATGGAATAAGCTGGGCTTCCTGGCAGAACTACAACTATACGAACTATCTTGCCTTTGTAGAAACAATGATTAAGCCTAATGCATAAAAACAGAAACAATGCATAAAATACCATAAAAATAAAATAATATAAAATCGCAAAACAATATATCACACTTTACATTATTTGACTAAACTCTATAATTTTGCATGTAAATTTGAACTTTGAATTCAAACCGCCTGTTATCGATTGCTCTAGCCCGCCTATCGATGGTTAGCCGTGACTTAGCCGGTGCACCCACCGCGCCCGGCGTTGCCACGTGGGCCGCCGCGCAATCGATAGTTTCGGGCCGTCGCCGAGCCAGTGCCAGCACTAGTTTTTGTTGTTGTCAAATTAAAGCTCGGATGTGAATTGCTCGAACCGAAATTGTAAACTCGAACCCCCGCATTGGAGTGCAAGTGCAATAATTGTGAGTAGCGTGCGTGCGCGCGTGCCTGCGAAGCGCCCGTCATTGAGTTTGGCCGTTTGCCCCTGAGTCGCGGGACCCTTCGACTCCTTTTCCAGTGTGCGCTTCGATGCTGACTCGTAATTGTCTTCTTTTGTATACGTTGTGTACGCGCTGCTCCCCGCCTCTCTCGCACCCGCTCCCGCTCGCTATCCTCTCCCCCAGGCCTGTGTGTGTGTGCGTCCGCTTGTGGCTGTGCACGTGTGTGCGTGAGTGAGAGTTTCGCGGGGGAAAAGCAAGTTAAGGCAAATAAATAGGCTGGCACTGCATTTGTTTGGTATTTCGCGGAGTGACCACGGCTGGAAGACCGAGCCAGTCGGGGTCTAGGAGGACTCCGCTCGAGTTCTTTGTGCGCAGCTGCAGGTAATTGTCCACTGTCCACACACACGCAGAGAGCGAGATGCCGCGATGCTGGGAGTGTGCGCGCCCGAGCGGGATGGCTAGACGGATGCGGCAACAGTGTTTTTCTTTTCTGTTTCTGCCTCTGCCTCTGCCCCCGCCCCTGCCCCTGTTTCGGTTTCTGCAACAAAATCTGAACCTCTGAGTCTCAACTGAATTTTCCGAAACGCTCTGCCTCTCCGCGCCTCTCTCGCGCTCCCGCCCCACCCGTCCGTGTTTGTGTAATTGTACCGTTGCACATGCACTTGCAGTGCTGGGCCGCTCTCTCTTATCGCCGTATCGCCATCGCCTCTCGCCCCTCTCTTCCTGCTGCTGCTGCTGGTGCTGTGCCGTCCTTCCAATAAACAACAATAATTCCCGAATGCTGTGCAGCCCGGGGAACGTACAGGAAATCTGTTGCAGCTCCAATTTCGCTTCTGCGCTGCTCGCACTGCACTCGCCCACATGTGTGTGCCGCTGTGTGCTGTGTGCTGTGCGCCGGAAAAACTCAATTAAAGCTCGGTGGGGAATTTATTATTTCCACTCTCGTTGAGGCTGCCACGGCACACACACAGGCGCACGCCTTGGCACACTCCCACTCGAGGATAACAGCAACAAATTGGAGTGCAGCAGCAGCGGCGGCAGCAGCAACAACAAACCGCAATCGCTTCCACCCACGCCGCGCTCTCTCTGGCCTTCCACTCTCCCTCGAGGAGAGCATTCCAGGCTGGAGGAGAGCGAGCTGCGCCCGCGTTCGCAGCGCCGAAGGCAGCGGCGCGGCAGAGCAGCCGCCGCAGTCAGGACGGAAAAAGGATTTGTTGCAGACCGACTTTCCTACTTGCCGAAAATGTCGTGTAAAAACTAGCCACATAAACCAACAGAAAAGACAGGTAAACGCCCGCTGTGATATGTGAAGTTGTGAAGTCCAAACCCCGCTGGGGATGTCCGCAAATCGCCAGGATTGATTTTCCGATTAGCGCCGGCTTAGGAAAACTGCCTTCGCGTTTTCCACTCTTGTCGCCGCAGCAGCCCATCTCTCGCTCTCGCTCGCTCCGTGGATGTATCCGTAACTGCGTAGTTGTAGCCAGCGGAGCCCACGACAAAGCCTAGACTGGCGAAAAGTGTGCGAAAATGCGAAGGTCCTGCGGCCCCCTGGCAGTGCGCAGTGGTGCGGGCCAGCGGGGGCGGTCTCCAGCTCGCATCCCGCATCTCGCACAAGGTTATCTTGGGTAATCGTCATCGCGACTTCCCGTGGAAAAGTCCTCGGAACCCAGCAGATCCCTGAACACAGGCTGCCACCTCCACGTAAACAAAGATAGAGCCCAAGGTACACTCCGCAGATCGTGCCCCATGGCAGTTCCCATACAGGGGCAAGCCTGAGGTGCCAGAGATCGCATCGTTCCGGCATATTGGGTATTTATAGTGCAGTGGCCACGACAAAGTGCCCTAGTATAGTGTCTCACAGGGTTATCTTGGATAAAAGGAGAACTTCGCATTGGTGCGGTGAAAAGTGGGATGAGAGGGAGGAATGGGACGGTGCCTAGAACACAAAGAGATCCTATTAGCAGGAAAAACCCATGGGGTGGTGGTATCCCATCTTACCCTCACAACAACTGTGGGAAATATCACCTGGAGGTGAAAAATAGGAGAAATGTATCATATCGTCTTACATAAACGCTTTGTGCGCCTTGCATAGGTATAGACTAAGTTATTTGTAGGAGGCTAGTGAATCGATTTGTGATGGATATGCCCAACCAGGTTACAACATAGCGATATTTTGATAAGCTGGCAGGGCGCCTGATGATTTTCATAGGCGTGTTTGGAATCGAAGTCGGTGGAGATACCACCTTATCGACCTGATAAGGCTGTAGTCGTGCTTATGGCCAAAAAGAACCAGAGAACCCCTCGCGAATTACTTGATTTGCTGCGATTTGAATAGACTAGTCGGACGGCACTCACCACCATCACCATTCTAATCCCGCAGGTACGTCAAGATGCGTCAGTTTAACATCTCGGTCATTGGACTATCCGGGACCGAAAAGGACCGCGGCCAGGTGGGCGTGGGCAAGTCATGCCTGTGCAACAGATTCATGCGCCCGATGGCCGACGACTACTTCATCGATCACATATCAGTGCTCAGCCAGAGCGACTTCAGTGGCCGGATCGTGAACAACGACCACTTCCTCTACTGGGGCGATGTGCGCAAGACGACGGACGAGGGCGTCGAGTACCAGTTCAACATCATCGAGCAGACCGAGTTCATGGACGACTCCACCTTCCAGGCCTTCAAGGTGGGAAAGATGGACCCCTACTCGAAGCGCTGCACGGCCACCAAGGTCTTCTCCGCGGAGAAGCTCATGTACATATGCAAGAATCAGCTGGGCATCGAGAAGGAGTACGAGCAGAAGGTGATGCCCGACGGCCGGCTCAGCATCGATGGCTTCGTGGTCGTCTTCGATGTGAGCCCGGTGCCCAACCGCAGTGTGGAGAAGCAGGTGGAGTTCGTGCAGAACGTCATCGCCACCATACTGAAGAACAAGAAGCCGCTGGTGCTGGTGACCACCAAGAACGACGACGCCTACGAGCTGTATGTGCGCGAGGCGGAGAAGATAAGCCAGCGCAAGGACTACAAGAGCACCGTTCAGCTGATCGAGACGTCGGCCCACGAGAGCATCAACATCGACCTGGCCTTCCTCCTGCTCGCCCAGATGATCGACAAGGTTAAGAACCGGGTCAAGATCATCTCCTACCAGGAGTCGGCCAAGTCGCGCAAGGAGCTCCTGGACACACGCTCGGAGGCGGTGACGCGACTCATTCGCAACCAGATCACCGACTACCACGTCCTGTGGACGCAGGGCTCCAAGATGCTGTCGCAGTACCGCGAGTGGAACGAGTTCCTCAACATCTTCGGCCACGAGGCCGGCCAGAAGCTCTTCCGGCGGCACATGAAGAAGCTGCGCGACGACCATCTCAACAAGAAGCTACATCAGTATTTGGACAAGTTCGCACTGGCCCTGGAGTACCTGCTGCCGGACATCGGGGCGCTCAACATCAGCGACGACGATGCGTGGGAGTGCGCCAGGAACTATCTGCAGAACCACATCGAGTTCGAGCAGTACTTCTTCGAGTGCCCGCAGGCCTCGTGGACGGAGCTGGTGGACATGGACGAGGCGGAGGACGAGGCCCGCATTCCGTTCGACGTGCTAGAGACCTCCGAGGCAGAGACCGTCTTCCGCAACTACTTGAACTCGGTGCAGCAGGACAAGAAGAAGATCGGGTGAGTCGCATAGCAAAACCGAGTTGTTTTATCGGATCCAACCATAGAATCAAATAACACACTTATTGTCTTATCACAGTTTTTATTTTGGTATGCTAACTCATTTTAAACCTCCTCCCCCCTTGTTTCTCCCGCAGATGGAAGCAGCAGTTCAAGATGCTGCTGGAGGAGTCTGGTTTTGTGACGCCCGGCAAGCAGCTGTCCGAGGTGCGAGTGCTCTTCATGGGCCGCGAATGCTTCGAGGCGCTCTCGGAGCACGACTGCCAGCAAATCTACGACATCCACCAGGACGACATCATCGAGAAGAGCAAGCAGAACTTCGTGGAGCTGCTGCTGGAGCACGCCCAATACTTTCTGCAGTTCAAGAACGTGGACAACATCACGCAGGAGGATGTGCGCCAGATCACCGATGTCATCCAGGAGGACTCGCGCTACAAGATGCTCGATCGCCTGGACCAGGAGCGTCGCCTGATGCTGGTCCAGCACCTGCGCTTCATCCACTGCCCCATCCGCGACCACTGCCCCTTCTTCTACAACTGTGTGGACAGCCTCATTGAGGAGGTGCTGTCCGACAAGTCGGCCGGCAACCACAAGGCGCCCAGCGGCGGGGGCTGGAAGAGTTCCGGCAGCGGCAGCGACCGCACGCTCAACCTGCTGATCGTGGGCTCCGAGCACCTGGCCAGCGATCTCCTCAACGACATCCGCATCTGCACCGGCAGCAAGGGCGAGTACATCTACGAGAACCAGACGTACTATCTCAACTACCGCATCGCCAACGGCGACATGGAGGCCTTCAAGGCCATCGATGTCTACTCGAGTGGTAAGTTGGCTGTTTCTCGGATTCGGTTTCGCACCGTTTAGTGAGTAACGCCTGTCCAAGTAATTGCACTTAATTGCCCCGTGGCTCACTATGCCACCAAGATATAGTATTTAGCGAATTAACGAGTGTCTATTGCCGACAAATGATATCACTTTGCTTACTCACAGCCTTTCGATTATGCATTTCTCATTTGAGATCGAAGATTGATTTAGCTGAAGGGAAATAAAGCGTACAAGCCGGGCTATGACAAGAATATTTTAAGCTGATCGGTCATCTTTAGTTTTGAAAGTCATGATATCCCAACTATTAACTTGGCTCGCTAATCGTTTACAATTAGGAAATCTAAGGGAAATATATAATATATTCTAACCCTTGCATTGCCATTTCCTTTGCGTTCTCCACACTAATTCCTGAACGTCTTCTGTTCCAGGTCTGATTTGCGTGTACTCCAACCAGCAGTCCTTCGAGACGCTCAAGGACAACTTGGAGCGCACGCTGCTCTGCAACCTGGAGCTGGAGGACAAGTTCGAGAACCTGCCCATTGTGCTGGTCTACCAGCCGCAGGACCTCAAGGAGAACGAGGTGGAGTACTTGCGCAACGAGGGCATGCGCCTGTCGGAGATGCTGCACTGCGACTTCATCGACCACACGCAGAACCACCAGAAGTACGTGTACGACATACTCAACATCGTCATCCTGTCGCTGAAGCTGACCGAGATGAAGAGCTACGAGCCATATCCCTCCAACCACACGGACCTGCGCATCCTGTGCTGCATCTTCTGTGGCGACCAGTACGACATCGAGAACATTGTGCAGCCGCTGGTGGCGGAATCGACGCTGGTCAAGGCCAGCGAGCACTCTGTCATCGTGGACGTCTTCATTGGCGACGCCAAGCGGCGGGTGGAGTTCATCCTGTCTTCGTATCACGGCACCAGCCAGTACCGCGATGAGCTAATCCATGGCTACATTTACTTTTACTCCGCCAAGCGTCGCTCTTCGTTGGCCAATCTTAGGTGGGTGATGCCAGTTCATTCTCCCTAAAAATGTTTTGCTAATGTTTCTGTATATTCTTAGCATCCTGGCGGCCCAGAATGCCAACATTCCATTGCAGATCATCGCGGTGACCGAGAGCGGGGGCGTAAATGCCTTCTTCAACAGCGACATCTGCCAGTTTCTGATCACCGAGGGCAATGCGGTGGCCGATCGCTTCAAGGGCAGCTTTATGACCTTCTCGGCGGATCAGTACGTCAAGTGTAAGTGCGACTCGAACTGGAGGTGCTGAGCCTGAGCCGGCCTAACACGACTTTCTGTGTCTGTCCACAGTTGCGTTCTATAATCCATTCCTGAAGACGGCCTGGGACAACAAGTACGAGGTGGAGAACCTGCACGTGGAGGAGTCAATTACTTTGGATTCGGGCGAGGGCACGCTGGAGAACTCGGTTAACCAGATGCCACGCCCGCCGCCGCGCCACGAGAGCTACATGCTGTCCAACACGCTGGGGACCGACGGTTCCGGCAGCGAGAACTACGAAATGGCTCCTACCCGATCTCTCAACTCATTAAATGGTAGGCCACACAGTCCAGTCCATAAGCAGGACCCCTCTCACCGCTGTACCTTCCACTTGCAGAAGAAAGAGATATATCACTAGATGAAATCTACGATGACAACGAAAAGCCCAAGCACCTGCACCAAAGTAAGTTCCATGCTGGCCACTGATCCTAGAACGACCAAGCCAAAGCCCCACCTGAAAGCTAAACCAAGCCCAAAACAAAACAAACAGAAACCAAACTCATTCAGAATTCGTGCTCCATAGCCAATGAACTATATATATAATTCATACCCATATACGATATATCTATCCATGTATGAATATTCAAATCCATCTCATCGCCCAGACCATCCATTGATTCATTCGCCCACCTCGTTGCCCACTCGTGGGGAGCGAGCTCGTGCCATTACCATGCCATGCCATACCATATCTAATATGCGCCATATCTATATATACTCTATATAATGATTATTATTAACGATTAACCTTAACCATTTTTTATCGATTTATCTCTGTGTGTGTATTTGTTGTTGTCGTTTTGCCTATTGCAAATCAAATTATTTGCTCTCAACCAAACAAAATACTCAATCAAAAACAAACGAAAATATATAAGGATTCCAGATATTCCCTCCTCCAACAACTCCTCCAGAGCCAGCCCCTCCAGATCATCAGCTCATTACATGCACATATAAGAGTCAGTTCGTTTCGGCTTCAGAATCAAGTTTGGAAGAAATAACATGTAATCTAACTATTTGAATATATTTCTCCTACATTCTCGTTTATATCTCTTATCTCTATCTGTCTCTCTATCTCTATCTCGTTATCATCCCACTCCTTTAGAGATATTATTTGTTTACTTGGTTTCTTTGTTGTGATCACTCGAAAAACACCAACGAACCACCAACTTCACCGCCCCTCACTCCTTTCTCGAAATCCTTCTCTCCCGCCCTCGGTTCTTCAGTTTGGGGTAGGCTGGCGATATCCTCACAGTTCCTGAATTGTTCCGAAAGTTTGCTTAAAAACTCTGTACATATGCTGTAGTATATTGAAATTCCATATGGAGCGGGTAGTATGTTTGGGTTTTTATTTTAAGTGCAAGTGAATTTTCATAGGTGTAAATATATATTATTTTTTGAATCGTTTTATTCTGTAATATATATTTATAAAATTATCCCAAACCAAAAGTAGTAACTTGGGAACACATTCCAAAAATAATACTAGATTAATACCAAAATCAGTTTGAAGTGTATTTCCACTTAGGCGTTAGGAACTTTTTAAGTTTTAGGATCTTTTTCGGAACAAACTGAAGGCTCCCTGCAAGGATATCGCACCAGATCCAGCCCCACAACCTGAACCAGTCAATCAAAGCCGCTCCCCACCCGAATGTTTCTTCCTGCCCCTCCCGTTCTCGTTTTATTTACCTTAAGCTGCGTTTGTTCTTACTTTCCGTGAATTCTTCAGTTCCGTGCGCCCGTACTGTCTGCCAGTAACGCTGTATATGTATATACTCCATGTATCCATGGTCCCGCCCCACGACCCCAGCCAAACCAAAACCAAGAGCCAATCCAAAGCCCAACCTCAAGGGGAATCGATTGTACAGATGTTCTTTCGTTCGTTTGCTGTTCCCCAAGTTCTCCTTTTGCTTTGCTCTCTCTGTTCTTTTCCGTGGAATCCCTCGTCGGAGTTCGCCTCTGTTCCATCTGAATCTGACGAATCCGTGTGTTTGCTCTCGTTTGTCTCGTTTCCCGACACGCAGCGGATGTCAGCGGGTCCAAGGATTCACTAGCCACCCACGATGCAGGTTAATCTCAACTCTCACGATCCACCTAAGTTGTAGACACTAGCTTTAGACCTTTTCTGTTGGACCCTGCAACCGAAGCACCGCCTGAACCGAAGTCAAATCCCGGCACGAATCCCCGAGCTTATGTTGCTGCTTGCCCCTGCATCTCCTCCCTCTTTATCGCCTGGCTGTGGTGTGCGTTGGTCAAAGGGCACATCTTCTTATAGTATAGAACAAAATTAGGAAAATGGTGTCTGTTAAAAATGTCCTTTCGAAAAGGAGGGTCATCAGAAATACTACAAAATAATTACATTTAAAAGCGAGGAAAGTTGTCAGAGAGTGTACTTAATGCTTTATTTCTTATTTCATCCAAAAATCGTTTTTTCTATTCACTAGACACATTTTTTAAATCTTTTGTTTATCTCAAATTTTATAAAGTTTACTTTTATAGCAGTAAAAAATTTTTTTTTTGAAAAAAGAAGTGTTGTCAGAAATATTTGTAAATTGTTTAACTTCCTTTAACTGTTAAACAACATATTTTTATCTTGGGAAAAATTACCTTATTCATTGTTTTTTACTAGAAACATTGTTTTAAAATGTTTTATAAAGCTCAAATTTTGAATAGCTCACTTAAAAGCAGACTTATTATGACTTAGCAATAAGCATGTACTACTCGCATTGCTCATGTGCAGTAAATAACTAAGCGTAGGTTGGATAGCCGCTTATGTACCAGCAGATAAGAACTCATAAACATGACGCAACTAAGCAGAACTCACATTTAATCTTCGAACCGCTCGTTCTATACGAAGCCTTAGTTCGGATCGCCAAGAAGTTGTGCCCAGACCGATGCACACCCTCAGCCATGGCAGTTATAGTTTGAGAAGTCCCCCGTGGGGCACCTCCTCCTGCTCCTCCGATTGGGCTAATTGTGAATCTCTGCTTCTCTCCCAACTCTCTGCCTTCCGCCTGCTGCCGACCGTCTTCAGAGTGGCTGGAGGACAAGAGCGACGGGCGGCGGAACATGAACAAGAACTCGATTTGGAACAACTTCAGCGGCTCGACCCACGCCTACACCACCGGCCGCCGGCACATCGACTCCAACCTGAACAAGATCCGCCCGAAGGGACCCAGCCAGACGCTGAAGGTGGGCGAGGCGCCCAGCCGCAACTGCCCGGCCATGAGCTCCTCCACCTTCACGCTGCCCACCCAGCAGCCGGGCAAGCTCAACATGAAGAACTTCCAGCTGGTCAGCGACGCGGTGGCCAAGATGAACTTCACCGGCTCCGGCTCGGGCTCGGGCTCCGGCTCCGGGTCGGGCAGCACCGGGCTGGGCCTGGGCCTGGGCACCGGCGGCAGCGGCAGCATGGCCGACTCCTACCTGGAGCCCTGCGACAAGGACGGCAAGCGCTACGACCATGCCCAGCTGGACGGCGAGGACGAGGACTCCGAGGAGCTGGCCGAGTACGAGCAGATCTACGAGAACGAAGGTACTGAGGCCGCTGGGCCGGTGCGAGGACATCTTCGCCAGGAGTTCGCTAGGACTAACCCCCTCTCGCCCACTAACTCACCCGAATCCGAATCCGAATCACTCACCCGCACAGATAACAAGAACGACCCCCGAACTTGATGTTAACAGATCGAAATCTATGTATGAAATATTACCATGAAACACCTGTTTTTTGCGGTTGTCCTGTGACGAACTTTGAATGAGTATTTAAATGAACTCTCTAGAACTATAGAGATCTCTAAAAGTGCCAGGTGTAGGTAAAGTCATAAACCGAAACTTCAAAGTTCCTTAAAAAAAGAACTCATTGATGTGATATAATGTAAATCAATTCACTTTATTAATGTTTATTGTCTCGTAAGTGGTCCAAAAACCTTAATATGTTGGTAAACCATTTGAAATGCCGTGTTAAGATCAAGTTCCTTGGAGTAGGAGAAGAAATCATTGAATCTCGACCGAAAAGCATTGTTCTCTGTGTCCCCCGCACCACCACCCCTCACCCAGCGCCACCGCTTAAGCCCCCGCACCCCGGGGAACGCTCTTCTCATCCCGAACCCTTGTTTCGCCCGCAGATTGCACCGAGTCCGACAGCTGCGCCAGTTCCACGGAGCGACGGGTGCGCCAGCAGAACGCCTACTACAAGGCCAGCAAGAAGCCGGTGGCCGCCAAGAAGCAGAAGAAGAAGAAGGTGGCCATTCCGGTGCAGACGCCGCGGGTTCCTCCGTTCGGCTCCTATGTGAGTCCGCCGGAGATCCCGCTGCACTACCAGCGCATGGTCGCTGGCGGCGGCGGCGGTCCAGGTGAGAAAAGTATGTGTCGTGATCTCTGCCTTTATTTTGTAGTCTTTCCCCAGGACAAGCTCTCTGCATCTATGCCTAAAAGCCTAATTTTCTTTAAAATTATTGAATAGAAACTCAAAGAAACAGAAAAAATCCATTTTTCCCCCGCTAACCAATTGTATTTCCCTCGATTTTCCACAGAGAAACCCGAGCCTTGTGTTCCCGACTTCATGAAGAGCGACAAGTCGCCGGAGGTGGGTCCTTCCCGAAATAGGTGTCTCTTTCTTTAACTTAACCGGTCATTCTCCCCTTGATCCAAGCAGTACTCCATGGTGCCGGAACTGGCGGCTGCCGGCATCTTCGGCTCGGAGAACTTGCCCGAGTACAGCGCCAAGTGCTTGAAGGAGTACGAGAAGTTGGAGAAGCTGGAGAAGCGGCGCCTCAAGGAGGAGACGGCCCGGCTGCGCAAGCTGCAGGAGAAGGAGAAGGAGCAGGAGAAGAAGCTCAAGCGCAAGCTCAAGCAGAACTCCAAGGGGCTGGTCGAGTCGGCGGAGGCGCAGTTCGGCAAGCTGATGATCAGCTCCGAGCAGGGCGAGATCCCCGTCTTCCTCAACAAGTGCGTGGAGTTCATCGAGAAGGAGGGCCTGGACTCCGAGGGCATCTACAGGGTGCCCGGCAGCAGGGCGCACGTGGACATGCTGTTCCAGCGCTTCGAAGAGGGTAAGACACGGCGCCACATGCATGTAGATCTCTTGTTAATCTCCTGGGAAACCTGCACAGATACCTCTACCGAGATCGATGCGCTGGACATTCCCGTCAACGCAGTGGCCACCGCGCTGAAGGACTTCTTCTCCAAGCGCCTGCCGCCGCTGTTCAGCAAGGACATCATCAAGGAGCTGGAGGAGATTGCCGGTATGTAGAGCAGCCGCAAGGCACTCCCCGCGGTCCTGTTTAATATTTGCTCCCGTTGCGCGCAGGTTCCCGCGGCGTGGGCAACTCCAAGCTGAATGTGGAGGTCAAAACGGACCGGAGTTGCCGCTTGATAGCTTTAAAATCGCTGCTCCAAAAGCTGCCGCCCATCAACTTTGCCATACTCAAATACATATTCCAGCACTTTGTGCAGTAAGTTCCCAGCCCGATTCCGTGATACCGACTCTAATAGTGCCCCATCGCCCACAGCGTCTCGGACAACTCGAAGCTGAACAGCATGGACAGCAAGAACCTGGCCATCTGCTGGTGGCCCACACTCATTCCCATCGACTTCACCGACATGGGCCACTTCGAGCAGCTGCGTCCCTATCTGGAGGACATTGTCCAGACCATGATCGACCAGTTCCCGTATCTGTTCTGCGGCAAGGACGCCTTTGTCATGGTCTAGGCCTAGACCCCCGCCAGGCCGTGGCCGTGGCAGCATTGGACCTTCACTTGACCGCCGGACGCGAAGCCAAAACGAGATAGTTAGATTCAATGTGCGATGTGTGTGAATGCGGGCGCCAGTGCCATGTGTGCTTTGTGTTTTGGGTGTTGATCTAAGGAGCATATAGAAGTAGCCATAGCAAGGAGAGGGCAGGAGGAGGCAGGAGCAAGGAGAAAGGAGGCATTAGCAGGAGGCAGCCCATCGATCGATCGATTCATTGAAATGAGGATCAGCAGCCAGGCATATACATATTTATAATAGTATATAATGTACTTGGGTCTATTGTGTGCGGTGTGTGAGAGTGGTGACTGGTGACTGGTGAATCGTGATTCGTGATTCCGTGATTGTGTGTGCGAGAGAACAGAACTTGGCTAAGTAGGGTATATTTATTTTTTATATATACAATATATATTTTGTATCGATGGCTTTGTTGTGTTTCCGTGATATGTGTAAACGCGTCAAGTATTTTCTCTCTGTGTGGTGCGTCCCTTGTCGTTGAATCCATTGAGTGAGACCTCCCCTCGCCGCCCCCCACACCCCGCCCCGTCACCCCGCCTGCTCCCCGACCCCTGACCCCCAGCCCCCCTCATCAGCAGCCCATCCAGCAGGGGCGGGGCGGGGGCGCCAGCGACAACGCACAAAAAACAAAAACAAAACATAAAAAACAAGAAGCAAAGCAAAACCAAGGTGTAGTTGAGGACAGCTTGGGGAGACGACGTCTAGCGAGGAGACGGTTAAATAAAATTTACTGTGTATCTGTGTATGTTATAAATGTAATTGTAATTGTACGTTAAAGTAATGCGCGATCAGCAGCAGTTTCCACATAAACCGATAGCGATAATGCTAGATATACAATATATATTTAAATACCACTAAATGTATGTGTGTCTAGAATAGGCGAGGTAGAGCAGCGCAGGACGACGAGGAGGCTTAGGGCTGAGCAGAGCCGGACCGACGGGAAACGGAAACCCTACAAAATCCAATTTTCGAGCTACTAAATGTGCATCTCAGTGTGTGTCTGTAACGTATGTTTGTCATCCCACTAGCTATACACCATATAATACTAGCTACCACGTAAGCGAAATGATAATTACTACGAAACGGCAAAAATCTCCGCGAATCGAAGAAATAAACTCACTTCCCACTCGAGACTCTCCACTGACCGTCTATGACACTGCACTAGCCAGGCACACAACCCCCCTGTAGTACTCCATCTGTCTCCCAGCCAACCAAAAACCAAACAATCGTGTGTGTACTGTGTCCACTAGCCGGCGAAAAGCTACACCATTTCCACCATGTGCGCGTGTATTTTAGCTAGCGAGCAGATTCGGTGTCGAGGGGTCCCGCAGGCGCAGGAGAAAGTGGTGAAAGTGGAGAGGGCGGGCGCCGACAGGCGGGCTCGAGGAACAGACGCATGTAGACAACGTACGCCTAAGTGTTATCCCCTGTAACTGACATTGATTTTATAACCGAACGGAGCCGGAACTAACTACGCAACTGTGCATCTCGCGTCTGAATCGGACCTCAAGCTTAGGGGAAGTAGGGCGCAGTCTGAGGCCAAAAGAGCGGGGAGCAGGGAGCAAGCACTCGTAGATCCCGATCCGAAAGTAGCGAGCGAAAGGGGGAACTTAACCATTATATAGTATAATTTGTATAGATGTGTGTCTATTGCATTATTTGTACACGTACATATATATACCGTCTATATATTACCGTATATATGTGTATGCATTTATTTATATACGCTAAACTGAAAAACAAAACAAAACAAAAACAAAAACATAAAACATAAAAACCAAGCAAATATGTCTAAACGAGCGAAACAAAAAAAGCGCAAAACAAAACGAACAAAAAAATTGTAATTGACGTGATGTGTAATGATATTTTTAAAAGCAAATTTTATGCCACGCCCATGCCAAGCAGCCCCGCCCCTTTTAACGAAAGGGGATTGCCCCACGACGACGACGCCCTCCTCCCGCGCGGGAGCAGCGCCTCTCCCCGTCCCGCTCGCCTCCGGAGCCTGGATCCCGGCTCCTCCGTGCCAGGTGGTGGCCACTGCTCCCGGACTCCATCCAATGGGCTGGCAGCGACGTGGAGGCGCCACGGCCAAGAGACGGGGAGGAAACGATAATGAATCAAATCAAACAAAGCAAGAATAAATTTGTGGGCATTTTCCAAATATTTGTGAAGCATTTGGCGAGCGACTTTTTACTGGGGGAGCCACCGGGTAGCCTGCAAGCCAACTTTGCAGAACATATTCTTGACCTTCTTTATCTTGCCCTTACATAGTTCCATGGTCTGACAAGCTGGAACACATGGCGTATGAGTAATTTTAAAGCAAACTTTGAGGATGACAGATCTTAATCTATCGTGTAAAATGGCGAGAACTAGTTTTCATTTTTTGGAGCACCCTAATGTACACAGAACTCAGAAAGGTTCCCCATAATCCCAAAAAAATAACAAATTTCTTGAAATTTGTAAGCCTAATAAATTGCAAAAACATGGACTTTATGTGGGAGAAACACATAACATCTTATTTTTTCCATTTTAAAAACTCTTTTTGTAGCCATGGAAATCGGTGGCTCTCGAATATCATGAGCCGTGAATTGAGCTAAGCAAAAAACAAGTTTATATTACATTACAAATTGTTATTAAAAATAATTGGCATTAGTTATCCACACAGTCGAGGCCCTAACCTAGCTACCCAGCAGACTCGCCGCAATGGCCTCCGTGTCCATTAGCGTCATCTTGTTCGTTAGCTTGGACTTCTTGTAGGCGGGCTCGTCGTCGGAGACCTCCTCGTCCTCGTCCTCCTCCGCATCTTCGTCGGCTGCATCGCCGTCCGACTCCGGCTCAGAATCCGACTGCGCCTCTGACTTGCTGGCCTTGTTCTTGTAGATCTTGTCGGGATCCGGCAGCCAGGAGAGGTCCACCGAATGGTCGCTCTCACTGCCGGCGTCATCGCCATCCTGCTCTTCCTCCTCCTCCTCCTCCTCGTCGCTGCCCTTGGCCTCCTCCGTCTTCTTGCGCAGCTTCTCGCGCTGCAGCTTGTGTCGCTTCTTGACCAGCTCCCGGAACCGCTGCTTGTCGTACTGGTCCTCCTCGGTGAGCAGTGCCTTGGACAGCACCAGGTTGATGCCTCCGTCGTCGTCGTCGGCGTCCTGGAGCTCCGCCCGCTGTCTGGCACTCAGAGCCTTCATTTGGTTGCGATCGTCGGCCAACGTCTCGCCCTCGTCGTCGAACTTGAGCTTGGAGTTGACCTGCAGGTTCTTCTTCAGCGCCTTCTTGGCCAGCGACGCCTTGGTGACCAGCTTCTCCCGCTTGGGCACCACAAGGGGGCCCTCTGGCTCGCCCGCCTCTTCCGCGGCCTCGTCCAGTTCCACAGGTTCGCCTTCGACATCGTGATCCTTGCGTTTCACCTTGATAAAGTCTTCGTCGTCGCTGTCGTCTTCATCCTCGTCGGCACCGCCAAAGCTCTGTTGCTTGGTCATCTTGCTGAGCACTGGCTTGGCAACTGGTGGTGGTGCGTCGCCCTGCTCCTTCTGCTGCTGCTGCAGCTTCTGGCGCCACAGGAACTTCTCGAGGAAGGGAACGCGCGGCGTAACCGCCAGGCCCAGCGACTGAGCGAATGCGTCCAGATCCAGGCTGAAGACATTGAACAACCGCTTGTTGCGCATCAGGAACACGGACTTTATGTAGGAGAGGAAGGCACGCTGGGCGGTGGCCCTCAGCTCGGGGAACTGGGCCAGGAAGGCCTCGATCTTAACGCGCGGCGAGAAGAGCTTCTTGGGATCGATTTGCACACAACGGATGTCGATGTTCAGCTGCTCCTTGAGGGCACCAATCATGTACTCCTCCTCGCTGGGTGTCAGCACAAGAAGGCACTCACCGCGGGACTTGTTCCGGGCAGAGCGACCCGCCCGGTGGATATACTGCGAGACGTCCTCCGGGCAGTCCAGCTGCACCACCCAGTTGACGGCCGGAAAGTCCAGGCCACGCGAGGCCACATCCGTGGAGAACATGACCACATGGCTCTTGCGCAGGAAGTCCTCGTAGATGGCGATGCGGCGATCCTGGTGGAGGGTTCCGTACAGGGCCAGCAGCGGGCTGCCCGGTCGCAGTTTGCAGAAGATCTCGTACAGATACTTGGCCTGCTTGCAGCTGGACACGAACACAATGATCTTCTGCTTCAGGTGGTTCTTGATGAAGGACCACAGCATGGTGATCTTGTCCTCGAGGTTCAGCACCACATAGCTCTGCTGCAGCAGCTCGGGCACGGCCAAGACAGCGGTGCTCGGACCGCTCTTCTTGGAGCTGGAGGGTTCCTCGCCAGGCGTCGCTCCGCCGTAGCCGACGTAGACTGGATCCTTTAGGTTGAGCCTTGCCAAATCCTGCACCGTATTGGTTTGCGTGGCCGAGAAGAGCAGCGTTTGGCGTACGGGTGGGAAGTTTTCGATAATGGAGTTGAGTGTCTTCTGGAAACCCATGTCCAAGCAGCGATCGGCCTCGTCCAGGACCAGCACCTCCATGGTGCTCGTGTTGAAGAGCGGATTCTCGTCCATGTGCTGCAGGAGGCGGCCGGGTGTGCAGATCAGTATGTTGCACTGGTCCATGCGAGTGCGCTCGAACTTCAGGTTCTTGCCGCCGATGATGAGGCCGGCGGAGAAGTCGTGGTGCTTGCCCACCTTCTTCAGGGTCTCGAAGATCTGGTAGGCCAGCTCGCGGGTGGGCGAGATGATGATGGCGCCCACGCCATCGGTGCGCGACCATTTGTTGATGAACAGGTGCTCCAGAACCTGCAAGAGAGAGTGGCCATTACCTTGCTAACTCCAGCCGAAACAGAGTGTGAGAACTTACGGGTATGAGGAAGGCCAGTGTCTTGCCACTGCCCGTGACCGCCGCGCCCAGCACATCCTTGCCCAGCAGGGCTGGGCCAATGCTCTCGCGCTGCACCTGCGTGGGATGCACGAACTTGGACTCCGCCAGCGCCTTCTGGGTCTTCTTGGACAGCGGGAATTGTGCGAACTTCTTGATGGCCGGCGCATCTATCTCCCCGTACTTGGCCTTCAGTTCCTGGATCTCCGCATCGGTGGCGGCCAGTCGGGATTTATTGAACTCCGGGCGCGGACGCTTCAGCTTGTTGTCGCCGCTGCCCCGGCCACCGGGGCCGCCCTTGCCCTTGCCCGAGCCGGGCTTGAATCGCGGACCCGGCTTGCCCGGTCCCTTGGGTTTCTGGCGCTGCATTCCCTCTGTTTACTGGCCAAAATAGATGGATCCTCCGGATTGGGTTGAAAATCGCACGCGGTTGCTAATAGGGATGGAACTCACAGCGACTGTAAAATCGATTTATCGCTGTGTGAGGTGGGTGTCTCTGCTGTGCTAGCGAAGTCACAAGCCCGACACTCTAGTGTGACCGTTGGAGTAGACTGTTGTCGGTTTGTTTTAATACAAAAAGCCGTCACACGGTCTGGCAGCGCCGTCAAGTGTGTACAGTCCAGTCGTCGAAAAACTCGGAATTTTGTTTTGCAGGTACGCGGCAAACGAAACGGGCGGAGTAAACAACGGGCACATCCAATCCCGGCCGGAACCGCCACCGCATCGCCACCCCCACAACCGGAGAACGCCGTACGCAACATGGTAAAGCTGGGCAAGAAGAAGGCGGTCGAGGAGCTGAGCCGCAAGAGGCACGAGTCGCGCAAGAACGGTGCCCCCCCGGAAAGCGACCACGAGGAGAAGGACACCGGCTCCAACGGGGACACCGGCTCCTCGGTCTCCCACTCCACAGCCGCCTCGTCCGCGAAGAAGCCGCCGAACAAGCGCAAGGCCCGCCAGTCGACCGCGACTGCGCGCTCCGCGTCGGAGGACAGCGACGACCTGCCCCTCAACTCCAACGGCAACAAGGTGTCCACCTCTACGGCCCGCGCTTCGGCACCCAAGAAGCGCAGGCTGGCAAAGTCCAAGGCCAACGCATCGCCCGCCGCCAGAAATGGCAAGAAGTCGGCTGTCGTGGATCTGGAGGACGATGTCGAAGCGGCCAAAAGCGACGCCGAGCCGGATGAGGAGGTGGAATATGAGGTGGGTCCTGAAATCCCATTTATAATATATCTATCTTGTGTTGAAGGCTGCAAGCGGAGCATTCAAGTGCCTATTGGGCCAAGGAACCTCATTCCCCTTAAAGCTGTTTTAACAATCGGTACAATGCATCCCATGGAACAATGCATCCATGTTCCAATTGGTTACACAATAACAACCGAAGTCAGGTTTCGAACAAAGCTTGTGGGTTCTTTTCAACACATATGTTGTTTATAAGGTTTAATCCGGCTAAAATCCTGCAACTATTTCGTTAAACTGTTGAAAAATAAGTCGGTTGTAGGCGCTCCAATTTTATTTGCAGAAGATGTCGTTTTGCCAACAAGATTACTTTTAAGACCCTTCTTCATATCCCCTTATCTTCGTTTGTTCATAAGACACGATCAATGGCTGTTCTGATCGGACATTCTAATAAGTGTACCACAATCTCTTTCAGGTGGAGGCCATCGTGGGCCAGAAGACGGTGAAGGGCGCCACCTATTTCCAGGTGCGCTGGAAGGGTTACACCAAGGACGAGGACACATGGATGCTGGAGGCCGATATGAGCTGCGACTACTTGCTTAAGCAGTTTCGTGCCAAGGTGAGTTAAATGTGAACTGCACGCGTAACCTACATACAAGTTAGCTGTGGTGAAGCCTCCTTTTATTGAGATTTTCTTATGTGTAACAAATGTTCATTCCTTTTTCTAGCAGGAGGCCAAGACCAAGCCCAGCAAGACCCCAAAAGCCACAAAGAAAGCGGGAGCCGGCGGACGTGGACGCCCACCCGGCGGCGCAAAGAAGCCAACTCCTGCCCCATCCGATCCGGGGAAGGAGTGGGTTGTAGAGCGTATCGTTGACTTTGTGGACGACGCAGAGGGCGGCCTTTATCGCATTCGGTGGAAGGGCTTCGGCTCCAAGGATGATACCTGGGAGCCGGAGTCAAACCTCTCATGCCAGGGCTTAATTGAAAAGTTCAGGCGCGACCTGGTCACGCAGAAGAACGTGGACACCAAGGAGCTGCGCGAGTCGCCCCAGAAGACCAAGCGACTCATCAACGAATATTACCCTAGAACAAATATGCACAATCGCATTGAGCGCTCCTCGAAGCGTGCTGCCGCCAAGAACCGGTGCGTTTAATATCTCTATATACAAAATAAGGTTAGAATAACGCCACAGCTCTAAAGTAATTGTTAGTTGAGACTCTTTTTGCTTTCAAACCCTGATTCTCATTTCTGACTGCCCTGAGTTCGTAGTTTTCTGATATTTCATCATAACTTTTCTAAAAATTGTATTGCGGAGCACTGTGCCCACTTCTTTATTATTTTGTTTGTAGCTGGTAGTCGGTCGAAGAGTGAATTTACCTGTTAATATTGCCCCTTACTTGCAGCGTGTTCTACGGCGAGGACTGAGGAAGGGCAGCGGCCCCGCCCCCTCGCAGTGGTCGTCGGCGGAGGCGGCACTAAAATAGGATTTTAGTACACTTTAACATTTTTTTTCGGACTTGGTTTAAGGCAGGATCATCAAACAACACTCGGCCTTTTCAAAATGGACTAATAACTCTTGCTTGCAATTTTCACGCCTAAATGCCTAAATGCAACCGAAGAGTTATTTGCGAATCGATTTTGAAAACGCCTACACTTGCAATTCTCGACTTGGAGGACCCACGCAGGCGGTGTACGTGGAGTGTGGTGCCAGGTGGACGGCCCAGGTGTCACAGAGCGCGCACCGCAATTCACCGCATACCCGAAATACTGTCAAGCAACAGCGGACACAATCCAATCCAAGAACATGCACATGCAACACATTACAAAATACTGAAATAAAGATTTATCTAGCATTTAAGAGAGAGGTAGGTGGGCGCCTGATGCAGCACAGTATATATGTAGTATTATATCTGGTTGTGCTGCACTCAGCCAGCGTAGATTGTCAGCAATGTAAACCTAGACCTATGTACACACACATTTTTTCACCTTAAGCCGAAATTTTAGATTCGTAACCTAAGTTTTGTCTTCGTCGAGTAATTGTGTTCTTCGCAAGCAATTGCCACAGCTGCAAATAGCCTCTTAAACTATTCTTCCCAGTCGTCTCCATTTAAAATATGTATGCAATAGTGTACACAAAGAAATTACCTAATAATTAGCAAGGAGCGAGCCTCCAGTATGATAAAAACAATAAATATATGTGAAAGATGTCAAAAGTGCACTCGAACTGCGATTTCTGGGGGTTCTCTGGCGGCAGTCAGAATCAAGAAATGTGCGTTGACTCAAACTCAAGATATTTTGGCTGAATTCAAAACAAAGCTTTCAAAAAAGACTCGGATGTTTCCTTTTAGAATTAAACTATATTTGAATAATAAAAATGTAGTTTTTACTATTGCATCGTTTTGAAAGTTTTTTAAAGTATCTCGCATTTCAACAGGGTTTCCCAAGGGAAATCAAAAACCACTTATCGATGACCTCTAAGAGTTGCTTAATATTTATTTAACTTTCGTTCGACAATCAGTGATAGGTTCTGCTGCATTGCTGGTCCTCTAGAGGCCGGCCTGCAGGCCGAAACCGGGGCCCTTGGGCTCCTCGATCAGCGAAGTGGGCTCGCCCTTCGGCTCGCTGGCAAAGCGACCGTTGCGGGGACCAGGGGGCGAGACTTTGTCAGCCTTCAGGTCGTTCAGGATGTCCTGCATGTCCTTGGCGGTCAGATCCTCCTGCAAAGCGGAAGAACCTTCATTAAAGTACATATTTTCGGCTTTCTGAAGTTCTGTGATAGAGATACTAAAACATATAGTTAAGTTTTTGCTTCTCGAAGAAAATATATGCAAATTATGATAAATTCACATATATGCATTAAGTAGAAGCCGCGACTCTCTGGAAAAGTTAGAAATAATAAATTTAAGCAAAAGTTAAGACTTGTATGCAAATGCGACTTCTGGGATGTAAAAAGAAATCGAATGCGCTGACCACAGTCAATTACAAGGCAAAATATATAAAAAAGGAGAACATATTGTGGCAGTACATGAAAAAGGCATACAAAATCTAATCTAAGTTATTTTGGACCTTACATAGTAGTCATCGTTGATCGCCACCATGGGCGCGTTGACGCAGGCGCCCAAGCACTCCACCTCCGAGATGGTGAACTTCCTGTCCTTGGTGGTGTCGCCGACGCCGATGTTCAGCTGCTTCTTGCACGTCTCCAAGATGTCGTCCGAGCCGCGCAGCCAGCAGGGCGTGGTGGTGCACACCTGGATGTGGTACTTGCCGGTGGGCTTGCGCATGAACATCGTGTAGAAGGTGGCCACCTCGTAGACGCGCATGTTGGGCAGCTTCAGGATCTCGGCCACCTTGTGCATGGCGGAGATGGGCAGCCAGCCGTACTGGCGCTGGGCCAGGTCGAGCAGCGGGATCATGGCGCCGCGCTTGTGCCCCTCCGGGTAGATGCTGAGTATGGCCTCCACGCGCTTCTTGTTCTCCGCGGTGAACTCGAACGGGATGTTGGGGTTATCCTCGGGCGTGTCGCGGTGCACGAAGAGATTATCGCTGGCCCGGGCACTGCTGGTGGCGATTGCCCGGATGTTGGCGCGCTGCAAGGTAGGTCGATATCCCTAATGTTATTGTTTTCCTGGCACAAATTATATAACCCAGAAGGGAACAGGTAGCACCGCTGCCCATCTCGCCGATTTGACGCCCATTGTGGGGGCTTCACTACTCACCACGGCAGCCAGCGTCTTGGAGGCACAGTTCGTCAGCATTCTGGCGTTTCCAAAATAATGAAAAGGCTGAAAATTTGCTCTGATGTTATGTGAAGTTCGCCTGCTGTCAGTTTTTTTAACAAGCACCGCTCACAGCTGATTTTCGGCGAGAGTTTTCCAACACTAGTTAGCGATGGACCTTTCTGCAAGGAGAATTTTAATGGGAACCCCTTTTTAATTAGCAGGTTAAAATGGTCTTGGTGATAATTATTGCAATGCCTTGTACAACAAATTAATTACACACACCTAGTTTTCATTAAAAACGTTCAAATCGCTCTGAAGCAGATTGATACGCATCGCTTCTGTATCTAAAAATTAAAAAATAAAAGTAGGGATTTTATAAAGTTAATAATCTTCCTACAATAAAAACGGATGTATTAACAAATTATTGATACCGTAGGCGAGTGGAAGACCTTAGCTGACATTTTATTTATTAATTAGTTAGTTTGTAACATAAATAATCCTTTTCTCAACGTTCTTTTTTATTTTGTATGTATCTATGAGAGGGTATTGTCTAACATCATACTACTTTTACTTTTAAGCCTTTTTTTATAAAACTGATATTTCGTTGCATTTAATTTAATTCGATACATATCGCGATACATATCGATGTTTAGCACTAATGGCGCGACTTCCAGCACTGACTGCGAAGTCGATAGCTCTCTTGCCTATCGAAAAACGCGCAAACTTGAAAAACGTCGACAAAAGGGCAATCTGCGACGAGAAAATGGAAAAATATCCACTTGCCAGCGCATTTCTAGGCCAAAGTTGGCAAAGAAGTGGGCATATGGACCAGCTTGAGGAGGAGCTCAACAGGAAAGCGGAAATGCGAGACGAGGAGGGAAGTAAGTGCCAGAAAACAATAAAAATAAGCTAGCGATCTCAACATGTTTCAACTTGTCGCAGTGATGCGCCCGAAGCTGGAGGAGCTGATGATTGACACGATGTTCGCTATGCTTGGCTCCGTCAGTATGAAGGAGGCCGAAGATGATATGGGGGAGATCGATTTGATGATACAAGGCTGTATTGGCCAGATCTTGGAGATGGAGCAGATGCTCGAGGGCGCCGGGGTCCTGAACCTCCTTGCCTACACCATAGAGCGCAAGGAACGCGAGGCCGAGCAAAAAATGGCGGTTCTCCGGGATCTGGCTGCCCACGAGGAGGAGCAAAATGCCATTCTTGAGGCTCGCGGCATCGGTAAGATCCAAACCTCTCGCTTTCTACAAAAATACCATCGTTTGGCCTTAATTCTTGAATAGCCAAGGGTCAGAAGATTGTAAAAGCCTTATAAAATGATTTTTTTAATGAATTGCATATAAACATTTTCGTTCCCAGTTAAGGAACTGCGCGCGGAGCAAAAGGACCATACAGAGGTGGATCAGATGCTAGCCAATATGGATCAAGAGCTACAAAAGTTGAATTACCACTGGAAGATTACGATCACTGATATGTGTGACACTCGTAACAAGAGGATAGTCAGCCTTACGCAGATGAGCCAAAAGATAAATGAACTGCAGGCAAAGGTAGGTACTTGGCCAGTAACCATGCAAGAGACCAGCTTTTTTTATTTTGTACCCGTTTTTCAGATTAAAGATATGGACTCTGTTCTTGGTGAATTCTGCACTGCAGGCCGTGCTGTTCAAAGAAAACATTGGACTACATTGGACTTGAAATCCACAAAGACCAAGGTCTCAGAGCCCACCCCATCTACTGATTCCCGTACACCACTTAATTCGGCTGTGGATTTTCTCAGCAACATGCTGTCCGAGAAGCCCGCCCAGGACGAAAGTGACGCCGAGGAAACCGACCAAAGCAAGGACAGTGAGGAGCAGAAGGTGACTCAGGAGATGGAGACACCGCTACGATCCATATTGGTCAGTCGCGAGGAAGAGGATCCTCTTTCCCTCTCTAGCTTGGAATCAAAGCAAGTGCGCTTTGCCGATTCTCCAGAACTTGCACAGGTAAGGAAGATGGAGGACGATGATCTAGATTGGCCATCCGATTCCGAAGAGTCAGAAGAGCTAGAAGTCGAGGACGAGGAAGAGAATGCGGGAGAGGAAGAGGAGATATCAGAGGAAGAACTAGAGGAAGCGACTGACAATGAGACAGAGGAGGATTCAGACGATTTCGAGGGAGAATCGGAAGACGAACCGGGGATGCAACACGAAGGATTTGGGGAGTACGCCCAAGTAGAGCACCCAAAAGAGAAGATGTTGGATCTGGAACGGAAGGAGTATGAAGAGAATTCTGGATCCGAAATGGAGGAATCTGGATCAGATGACGAGGAATCTTGTGAAGAGGAGTCAGGTGAGGAGGAGTCGGATGTGGTAGCCGGCAAAATAGACGAGGAAATAGCTCCTGAGCAACAGAAGCAAGCAACTACTAGAACAGATGCTCAACTAGAGACTTTCTTTAATAACAACATTGCCGCCGAATCAGGAAAACCGAAAATACTTAGTGTGGAGGCTATCCCGCAAAACCCAACTACAGTGGACATCGACGATATACCCAGCACCTCCAGCGGCATTCGGAGCCGTCTTTCTATTACAAGCAAGGACGAACCATTGCCGGCTAAGCGCCTTAAACTTGAGGAAGATGAGTTCCCAATGGCCCAGCCTCAACCCGACTTTTTCAAATCCCTATCGACCAATTGCGGGGGCATGGAGGATGACCAATCTCTGGTATTCGACTCTCCAACAAACGATATCGACGATGATTACCTGATTAACTTCAGCGATGATAATGATGTTTCACTAAATAGAACATCATACATGCTATAATTTTGAAATATGAAGTGAGCAGAAATGATTGTGTTCCTAAAAGAGAACACACTTTATTTCAGTTACTCTTTAAAAAGCTTCCTACATTCTATCTGCTTTTTTGAAACATCAAAAAATATATCCTATACGGAGCGCTATACTCATCCTTTTGTAATGCTTACAAAAGAGACTTAACAAAACATAAGCTTATGATTTCCACTCGTTATGGGAAGTAAATATTTTCTTAAGAAACGAAACAAACATAATTTTCATTATGGTATTCTTTTTCATATAATTCAAAAGAATTTCACCTTAAAAAATTAAAACAAAAAAAATACAAATTTCTACAAAGTACAAATACGTTTAAAAATACAACGACTTGAAAAAAAGCTACTGAAGGCTCAAATCTAATTATTATTTTGAAAAAATATATTTAAAAATGTATATTTAAATAGACTTTAATAAAATGTTCACAAATCTATGAAAGCTTAACATGTGTGATGAGTAATAACAAGAATCATCTACTTAAAAGCTAGGTGACCTATTGTAATTATAAGGTTATTTTGAAAAGAAAACTAAGTGTTACTATGTGGAACTGGTTTAACACTTCTGTAAAACATACATTTTGATTATAAATATTCAAATATCGCTTACTTGGCGCCAATGGTTGTGGTCTGAGCTAAGTGTGATTTCTAATTTGGTATTTTTAAGGTTTCAAAGCACTCTCCGTACTTTGCGTTTGGTATTTTTGACCACTACGGTCCAAAACCACGAGTTTGGTTTTTTGGATTTATAGTTTGTTTAGAACACATTTAAAACAGAAACAAACATTTAATGGCTCGAAAGCGGAAGATTCCCGTGCGCAAGCACCACGGCATCCGGGATCCCCTCAAGCAGCAGGAGCAGAAGGAGAAAAAGTACTCACATATTCAAAAGGCAGTAGAAAACTAACTAAGCCAGTGTCCACATTGCAGGCTTTCCAAAGTAACCAACAATCCGCCCGTGAAGAAGGACGAGCAGCAGGTGTCCTTCAAATTTCGGCAGTTCCAGCAGCTGGCCGATGCCACCAAGACCGGCAAGAAGCTGAAACTGGGCCAGATTGGCCGGGAGGACAGACCGAAGTCCGGTCCAAGTGGCAAATCCAGTGGCAGTGCCGCCTCCAAGGAAACGCGGAACATCAAGCAGTTTGCCAACGAGACAGACGAGGATTACTTGCGTCGTGTGAACCGCATAACCAGTGCATCCGTCCGGGAAGCCCACTACGAGGCCAAGTACGGTGTGAACGTGATAAGGAACCCCAAGACCGGCGAGATTACGATCCAGAAGAGGCCCAAGAACGAGATCGACGAGCTGCTCAAGCAGAAGCAAAAGGAGCAGCGCCTGGCGGGGAAAAAGGGTCGCAAGAAGACACAAGTAGTACAGAAAGCCCTTTTGGATGCTAAAACCAGCCGGGAACTGGTCAAGAGGGCTTACAAGGAGGCCCAGCAAGAGGTCGATTCGGAGGAGAAGCAAAATGCCGGACCAACCGAATACAAACGAGATGTGGTGGCCTTCGGGGAGATCGTACATGCTCCTCCCTCCCTCAAAACCCTGCCGCGCAAGGCGGAAAAAAGTGAGACAGTTCCGCGACCAGGACGCAAGGCAAATCTCCTCCTCAAATCCATGCTAGATCCGGACAAAAGCCAGTCAAACGAGCAGGATCCGGATGACAGTAGTCGCTTAAAGGTGGCCGCCCAATCCAAGAGCCCCTTCAAAGAGCCGACGAAGGCGCAGATGAAGGGCAAGCGAAAGGATCTGCCCCTGGCCACAAGGTCTATGCTGGAGTCCGAGCGCAATAAAATGGTTCTACTTTACCGCCAGCTTAAAAACAAGACGACAGCGGATGCCTGAAGAGACTAGACTAGACTTACAACGTAAATGTTATTTTTTACCCTCAATACCTTAACTAATGACTTATGTATGCTACATTTATGCATTTGTTACCTACTGAAATTGAAGAGAGTTTCGGTATAGAATGTTTGAAGGATACGATTTTTATTAAATCTATTTTTTTTACCAAAAAAATCTGAAAACATATAGTTTTATCCTATTTGTTAATACCACAAATTAAGCAATTGTTGGGTACAGTAGGTTTTGGAAAATTTTTGACCAAGTTACACCAATAAAGCTGAAAGAAAAAAATCGGATTTTCGCCAAAAAACTAAGATCATTTTACTACTCCTAAAAATATTCAGTTTTTTGGGCGAAACAAGAAAAGTAATGATCCAAAAATGGAATGTCATACCTTGTTGAGCTCGTAATAAAAATCCCAATCAATTGGCATTCACAGCTAAAATTTTTTATTTTGGACCAGTTTTCGCAAAAAAAGACGATGGTACCCCTGTAAAAAAATGGAAAAATTGAAAAAATTTTAAGTTTTTAGAATCAGCCAGAAAATGACTTAGATCAACTGTCTAGCTTGCTAGCTGCCCAAAACAGTGCGTCCCGTAGGTTTTGGACAATTTTTGACCAAGTTACACCAAAAAAGCTGAAGGAAAACAATCGGAAAACTAAGAACATTTTTCTTATACCCAAATCAGTTTTTTGGGCGAAACGAGAAAAGGAATAGTCAAATCTTGAGCAATTTTCGAAAAAGACGATGCTATGGAACTTATGACGAGTATAGGTTTTATAGATGTTTAAAAAATCGAGATGAGCCGCAAGTCCGCCAACCAATTAAAATATAAATAAAAATAGTCCGTCTCCCTCTTTTCTGCTGTGCCGCTGTTAGAGTTCGATGCATGTGAACAGAGCTGTTTAAAACTAACAGTGAGACCTACGTTTGCTTACGGCTCTTACGTTCCATACGTATGCTTACGTTTTCTTACGTTAGACGAAAAAACAACAGCCCTGTCATACGTGATTAAAACTAAAAAAATAAAGTAATAGTGCAGCGCGCGTCTCGAAACTCGGCCGAGCTAACAGCAAACACAGGAAGCACAGAAAAGCGCAGCAAGGCGCCGAGAACCCAGTAGCACACGACTGTCGTCAACACTTTGTTAGCCAAATCCCGTCTTTTTTGGTTTATTGATTAAATTCACTGTAGTGGAGACAGAACACACACGCACACACTGGCACTGGCACGCGGATAGAGAGGAACAACAACAAATTGTTACTGGCGCGCAAATACACACACAAACAACAAAAGCAATTGATAAATTGCTGGGACGCTAAATGAGTCAATCGTGAATAAATCGGTTTTGGAGGTTTTCAAAGCGGGTTTACGTACGACATTTCGAGACCCGCAATGTCTTGCTGCACTGGTGTGGGTGAGTACTGGCTGCCCTTGTTGTTGTTGCTTATCAGCTGGGCGAAGGAACGGCGATTAACCCGCTACCAACGCTGATTAACCCGTAGTCGGACGGTGGCGATTGAGGCGACCCTAGCTACCCACAGTTGTAATCCCCCTTTTTGCCTTTTTTTAGCGATGACCGACAAGGGGATTACCGTGCGCAATGGCAGGACCAAGGCGCCCCTGGACCAGGCTGCTCCCCTACTGCCTCAGGCGCAGCTGCCGCCCCAGGAGCAACAGGATCTTAACCCTCAACAACAGCAGCCGCAGCAGCAGCAGCAGCCACAACATGCCACTCCGCAGAAGCAGGCCATGTCCGCGGACGAGAGAAAGGCCACCAAAAAGTCCCTGGTCATCGTGGCGGGCATCTTTGTGGCCAGCCTGGCCACCATGTGCTATGTGTACGCCATATTCCCCGAGCTCAACGCGTAAGTGGGTCTATCCGGGGTTAAAGCGCCGCGGATGATGTGTCCCCAGCGCATTCGTGCACCTCTCAGGTGTTAAGTGGCTCGGTGTGTGTGCGCTTGTCTCGCTTGATTTGAGAGCAGTGATGAGGCCAAAGATTCGCTAAAAGTAGCTAGTTCTTATGGAACTGTGGCTAGTAACAAGACCCAAAAGATAAACAGGTTCTCAGCCATCTTGCTTCGTTAGAATCCCTAGTATCTCACAGCTTAAAACAGATCTTTCAAATACTTAAGAGGAGTATAAGGTATTTACAATACAGTTCTCCCTCGGCTATACAGAATACATGTTTAAAGCTCGTTCCTCGAAAATCGCCTTAGGCAGCTCGGGTCTCTAACAATCAGAAATCGTTTTGTTGAAAGTTCACGATGTTTGTTTGTATATTCTTTAGATTTTGAATTCCCCCACTGCGTTGGATTTTGATTTGCATGGAATCTGCAAGTCACCGCGTAATCTCTCGGCTTTTGGTTGACAAATTTATGCAGCCAGCCCAAGGGGGTGGCAAGCGATCAGTCGGTATCAGTGTAATCCTTGCTTTCAGTCCCCTGCTAGACGCTTGTATTGATAAAGTTGGAAAATTTTCTTATCTAGTCTTTTTGGCTGTTTCATTGCTGTAGCATGTCATTTACCGTTTTGCCATATAGTGATTATAAGGTAATGGCAATAGTTACCCAATGATGATAGCCTTTACGACACCATAAAAGCCCTTATCTTTCCATTGTGTGTTTGCTTCCACTCAAGAGGCGTTTTCGGGGGTACAGATAGGGATTTTACAGAGAGTTATAAATGGCGGGGCGTCTCGAAACTGCATGTGTTTGAATCGGGCTCGGAAAAATAGCTGCGCTGACTGGAAAATATCCGATTCGACAGTACTGTCTGGCGAGAGGGTCTTTTCGCACACCCACACACACATACGCACCGAGTCACGCCACCGACATTGTGTGCCATGCTATATCTATATACACACTGTGCTTACACCGCGCTCTTGTTTTTTCCCACTCCGCAGGTCGGAGAAGCAGCACTTGAAAATTCCGCGGGACATCCAGGATGCCAAGATGCTGGCCAAGGTCCTGGACCGCTACAAGGACATGTACTACTTCGAGGTGATGTTCGGCGTGGTGGTCGCCTACGTATTGTATCCTTTTATCAAATGGAAACACCCATGCCCAGATCAGCAACCAAAACCAGAGGTACCAAGGTGCCAAAGGAGACCGATTAGATAAGCCCCACAGCGCTCTGTTGTCCGGCGGTGACCTTGACCCGATTACCGAAAAAGCAGACCCGCACCCCAAACTATTCATGGTCAGTCGCACATTCGTGTGCTGCTTCCACCTTAATTAATTCACGATCACCGGTCGGAGCGCACAGTGTGCATAGTAATTACGTGGGCGGCACGCGGAAGCGCGAGCGAGATGGCTCTAGGAAGCGGGGGAACAGCTGGTGTTGCCCTCCCGCTCTCGCTTGCTACTTGCACTCTCTGGGGTGGACCACATTCGTGTGGACCCCCAAATGCACCCCAAGGAGTGAAGCCAGAACGTGAAAATAAGTGTATTCTTTGACAGATCGAAAGAATGGTCTAGTAACGCAGTGAGTGACCACCATTAATAATCTCTTATCACATGGATTTTATTGTTTACTTCTAAAGCTGCAAAGCTTTAACAAATTTTGGCCACGTTGCGTATGGGTAATAAGATACCGCATCCGCAGTGTAGACCCATTGAGTAAAAATTCAAATTTTTGTTAAAAAACCCCTTTCGAATAGTAGTAGTCTATAGGAATGTTAAATTTATTCAGTTGGTGTTGGGCTGCCCCATGAAACGAGGTCCACTCTAATGCACGTAGCAAGAGCCACCTCCAAAATCGACTTTGGACACTCGAGTGACGCATTCTTCGTGTTCGCTGCTGCTCCCCACGCAGAAATCAGCTGAGCTGGACACAATTTTGTTGTCGTCAGTGTTTTGATTTGTGCTTTCTGTTTACTGCTCTTTATTCTTCGTTCAATTGCGTTTTTAGACCCCAGCCAGGCAAAAAGAGCAGAGCAGGTGCTAGAGCACACACGTAACTCAATGGCTGTGTGTGCCTGAGCGCTTTTTATGGCCCCGTGCAAGTGTTATCGGGCATTCGTAGAATACGTGGTCCGATGCCAGATGATACGGCTCTGCCGGATTCTCGGGGTCTTTGCTGCGACGTGGTGTCATTGTCAACTCTTGCGTCTATAAATACCCGCCCACAGACGGTGGAGCACGCGTCCCACTAGTCGTACGATCTGTCTTTAATCCCAGGTACGGTGATGCCTAGACAATGAGAAACTAGGAACAGACAGCCAAAATACTAGCCAGACAGCTATGTTCTGAACTCCCTGGAGTGTAAACCGGAGCTATGTTTGGGATGCTTCTAGATCAGGGTTGGGTTTAAATGTTTTTATATAATTTTTTTGCATTTTATTGGGCTGTAAGAAGGGAAATTATAATTATTTATACCTTAAAAATATAAAATTTGTGGGTTCGGCTGCCACTGTATCGAGAAATGCAGCTAGTATTCAGATCGAACCGCCCACGACTGGTTGCCTTGACCCATTTGAAACCCATTTATAGCCTGCAAACATTCGCCATTCCCGGATCGCTGTTTCTGTCGATTCTGCTCGGATTCCTGTACAAGTTCCCGATTGCCCTGTTCCTCATCTGTTTCTGCTCGGCGCTGGGCGCCACGCTGTGCTACACACTTTCCAACCTGGTGGGACGCCGCCTGATCCGGCACTTCTGGCCCAAGAAGACCAGCGAGTGGTCGAAGCACGTGGAGGAGTACCGGGACAGCCTGTTCAACTACATGCTGTTCCTGCGCATGACCCCGATCCTGCCCAACTGGTTCATCAACCTGGCCTCGCCGGTGATCGGAGTGCCGCTGCACATCTTCGCACTGGGCACCTTCTGCGGCGTGGCACCGCCCTCGGTGATCGCCATCCAGGCGGGCAAGACGCTCCAGAAGATGAGCAGCTCGAGCGAGGCCTTCTCCTGGACGTCGATGGGCGTGCTGATGCTCTGCGCCTGCGCCTCCTTGCTGCCCGGCCTCCTCAAGAACAAGTTCAAGCACAAGAAGGAGGCGTAAGCTGGTCGGGAGATCAGATCGGTCGCGATATATATATATTTAATTATATGTATGTGCTATTCCCCAAACTGAAACCAAAACACAACCCGATAAATCATTAATTGTAACTTATAAACTACGGCGGATGCCGGAAAGGTACAACACACAAACCGCGTTGACTTCGTATGAGTGAACGCGGCAAAGGAAACTAGAAGAAGAAATAGCCCGCCCAGAAGTAAATTTCGGATTGCCACTTTGGGTCTCGATCCACTACGTTTAAGTCGACTATGAAATATCTGTGTTTATCCTATTATTACACGATTGTTTTTTTCTAAACTACTCCTACCAACCAACTTTTGCATCATATATTTCCATCAATTGTTTTTAAGTTAGTGAATTTTTGTTTAGTGCTATTGCAGTATTTACTAGTAAAGTTCTCCTATAAGCAAATCAAGTTAGCAGAAATCCATTGAATACTACGCAACGTATGAAAGTTAAAAGATGAAAACGTATGTTTGTGTCAGCAAGTAAATGTTCAACAAAGATAAATAGAAAATATGTGCTTTTATTGGGTGTTTTAGGGGAAAGGATTCTCATTTTTAGTATTGTAACAAGGGTTAAACTTGAATTTGTTTTTTCTTTGTTTTCCATGCTGAGTGACCCATAAGCATAGCTTTTGGCTTAAGCTTTCAAACTTTTGGCGGTTCTTTTGAATCCCAGCTGGGCGAATTTTGCCCCTGACCTCTTGCCACTTTCAATTACTCGCACCAAAACACCGGTTTCCCTTGTCGCCTGTTCTTTGTTATGGTTTTAATTAGCCTTTGTTATTGTGCGGACTTTGTTTTTCGCTTTTCTTGGCCGCCCTGCCTTTGTTATTCTTGGCCTAATGCTGTTTGGGCCGCCATTTGATTTGTGTGCTCAATTAGTTAGGCAAACTTTTTCAAAGGGATTAACTGCCGCAATCCGGTTTGCAGGAATATTTTTAATTCACTTTCACTTCGAAAGTGGTTTTCCGCTGTCCCGCAAGATTTGACTTCAACTGTCTGCTGGCTTGTGGTTGTTTTTTCTCCGGGGCTTCAGCCCGACGGTGCCACAGGTATACCCACACACAGGGCCGGAAAAACCATGGAAACTCTGCCTGGCGGTACTGGCACGCACATCATGGCCAACACGGCTCTTATCTGCTGGTGTCCTGCTCCTCGTAATTGATTTAGGATGCGTGTAGTGGAACGTCTAGGGCCCTGATGGAGACTACAGTGGGTACAGGATAAAGAGCTCATTGTAAATGCAGATTTTGAAGAAAAGTTAAGGTTGGATAGACATAAAAGGATTAAGTAAAATCAATGGATTTGCATGCACTTAAAAATGAATATTCATATGATGAGAAAACAAACGGGGTCTAAAGAATTCGCGACTCTTCGAAAGAGTTAAAGCTTAGGTTGGACAGTGGAGCAAAAAGCTTATGCTGGATATTGGATACAATTAAACAACTAATAATGAAAATGTATGTTTTCTAAGGAAGCCAGGGATCTGAAGAATTCGCGACCCTTAAAAACAGGCGGAGAAGCCCTTGTGGTTTATGTGGGATTCCTTCATCGCTGATATTCTTAGCCCATTTCCCCCTTATCGATGCACTACCGTACGACGCCGCCGGCATAGAAATTGTATTAACGACATCATAATTTCGCCTGCCTTGCGCTACATCAGTACAAAGGCGTTCGCCAACTTTTGGTAATTGCCTAAAAAATATGCACATCTTTATTGGGCTTAAGTAGTACAGATATGAGCTGACGTGGGTGCTTCGAGTGTTTCTGTCTGTTTCAGGCAACAAATTCTGATCACTTAATGCGCCCAGACAAATGGCAGTGGTGGCGGAGGCGGAGGCGGAGGCGGAGGCAGCCAAAGGGAATCGTAATCGTTTGTAAATTATGCACTTCATTAGTTGCCAGCCGCGTGCTTTGTCGAACGATTTCCATAGCCCTACAATATGGAAACCCTACTCAAAGGCCCTCCCTGTTCGCCGAATATTTAATTTGAAATTTCAATGTTGGCCATGTGTAGGCTGTAATATTGAATAATTGGCGCAAGGCTTAGGAGGGCGCAGGGGAGTAAACTCTCTCCCCCAACGCGAAGCTTTTGGAATTTAATTGTAGGAATCGCACATTAATTAGACCGTTTTCCCCACTCCCTAATCGGGTTATTAGAACGTATTGTTCTGCTAATCAAGCGCAATTGGCACAGATATACGTGTGAATTTCAGCCGCTCTCCTTGCTGCACACTTCGTTTGCGTTTGACTCTTTTTTGGCCGAAGGGCTAATTATTTTCGCTTTAATGTCATCTGCCCAATGTGTTTTTTGGCAATAGAAAAGGCCAAATTGTAAATCTCGAGTGTGTATTCTGGGCCTGGGCGGCCGACTCTAATCCACTTTGTCGCCGAGTCTGCCAATTATGCAAATCAATCACGGCAAGGGAGGGGCGGACACGCTTGTCCGCTTCACTAGCGAACGTGCCCTTTGCAATTTTTGCACTGACATTGCACAGTGGACAAACTACAGTGTAAATTAAAGGAAATGGGAACCATAATTACCCAGAAATCAATTTAGTTCAAGAACAGCCAAAAAAAAACGATATTTTTTAGAAAACGTATTTCCCAATTTATGGACAAAAAATAAACACTTATTGGCCACCATTGTGCGAACTAAGGTCAGAATAATTGGTGCCATACCTCAATGAGCTCGTACTTTAATCCCCATGATATTCAAACATGAAAAACCTTTAATTTGTTGATCTTTTTCGCAAAAAACCTAATGCACCCATTTACAAAAAATGCTAAAAATTAAAAAAAAAATTCCAAAAAGTTTTGGCGTTAGTTAGCCTAGGTTGTGGGTTGCTCAGAGCAGTCAATTTTTTTTATCTGTATGCCCTAATTTGACTTAATAATAACCGAAAAAACGCAAAGAAAAATATTTTTTGGTCTAAAAACCCATTTCCCAATTTTTAAACAGTTTTTTGGTCACCGTTGGGCGAAAAAAGGTCAGAAAAAGGAATGCCGATTGGCATTCAAACTTTTAGCTTTGATCTTTAGACCTTTTTTGTCAGGAAAAGATGATCTAACTCCTTAAAAATTAAGAAATTGGTAAAAATAAGTTCCCAAAAACCGATGGGGCTCGATAGCCCAGTCGCTGGGCGCCCAACTCAGGACCTAAAAACCGCAAGCACAGGATTTTTAACTCGAAATCAAGTAACTCTGCCCAGTGTCCGGCAACTCAAGAGTCCGAAGAGCCCAGAGCTCGAATGCGAGTCTGCAGTTGGCCGATGATTGAGGCCCTGGCTTGGCACTGATGTGATGTGAATTGGCTGACGTGACCGGGCCGGCAAGGAGCCACACTTTGCAAGCCGAGTATTATTTTTTAATTGCCAGGCTCTGCAGCCGGGGCCTGCTTTATGTTTCGCTTCCAAGAAAACGAGAATCGAAATTTCATTGTCCATCGAGTGCTTATCGAGAGCCCACCCACCAAACCACGCACATGCGTTCGATTTAATCCAAATTTGATTCAGTTTAGTCGGTGCTCTTATCGGGGCCCTGGACTCAGGCCCAGGCCCAACAGCAGGCCCAATCCAATCCAATCCCAGTGCGAATGCCACTCCCTCTGCCGAATTTCCAATCGCCTTTATGGCCCTGTCTGTGTCCAGCAGACCAGAGGATCCGAAATCCGAACACGAGCCCTGAAAAACCTGTCCATCTACACATCCTTGTGGCAGACCAGCTCCTGGCGGCTTAATTAAATAAGATTGAAAAGCTTCAATTATTCAATAGAACAATAGAAGGATGGCTAGGCCGAAAGCTGCGTTTCACGGCCATAAGGCTGTGGTTATGTGGTTATAGATACAATGTAAGGATGAAATATAAATTGTAAAGATGAATAATTCTTATCATTATACATATAACTATTACTAGCTACATATAACTATTTAAAGTAATTATCCCTTCACCTTGGTTCCTTATCTTTTAAAGGGCCCTATAAACATTTAGTCTGCTCCCTCTTTTCACATGCATAGAACATTCGCAAGATCTTTCAAGACCCCTGAGCTTCGATTTCGTTCCGCACTGTCTTCGCCTGCCAAGGCCATCTGTTATTGCATCTTCTCGACCGACTGAACAAATCGAAAGCCGTGCAGAAACAAAGGACTTCCCAAGGCGCCCGAGAGGCCAACTAATTGTAAAGTCAAACAGAAACTGTTAACCAAATGGTTCTTGGAAAAATCCCCCGGGACCGACCGAGAGATGTGGGATCTGGGTGTGGGTTGGGCTGTGCCTATGTGCGATGTGCGATGTGGGGTCCTTTTTACAGCGCCCTTAATTCGAATTCTAATTCGTATCCTAACACATTTGCGCCGTCGATTCGCTCTTTTGACTGCAGCCACGACGACGGCCATGGGTATTAAAAAAGTTTTCAATTTCGTTGACGTCCTTGAGAGTTTTCCCGGCAGACGAGGTACATATTTCCCCTTGTTGCTGGCTTTTGATACCCACTACTTGAACTTTGCACGGGGATGCTATGTTACCAAACCAAATAGCATAGCTTGTAAGACCAAACAATCCTACAGTGCGTATACGCAATATTTTGAAAAGAACCAAGGGATACCCATTAAAATATGGTTTGTTAGGAGGTTTATAGTGCCCAGCTCCCCAAGGTGGTTTCAAAACAATACAAAGTATCTGCAGGGTATTCTGCGACTCGAGAGCCATCGTCCTGGCCGCCTTTTTATTTGTCTCCTGGCGAAAAGGGACGCGGCCAGGCGACGGCCACTCCTTGGGCACCACATAATTTTAACTTTTGTAGGCCAACATAAATACTTGATTAAGTAAATCCACATTTGTAGACAGACTTGAGACGAGTGGGTCGCATAAAAAAATATACTTATGCAAAAGGAGAGAGATGGTTGAGCCTTTGACCCGGCGATCGTATGTTTGGGGCCCCGACTGCTTTTATGCTGCCCGATTTGCATAATTTGGCCCACAGAAAGGGCGCGTGGCTCGGCTCCAGAAATTATGCCCAATTTCGTGAGTAATCAGGTTTAAATGAGAGGACCTCGCCGTAAAGTTAACCTGTCAATGGCGACTCGGGGAATTCCACAAATCTCCGAGAAAGCCCCGCCAGATAAACATACTGCTAAATGCACAGATACATTTACAGATTCAGATACAGATAAATAAAAGAGCGCCCAGCCATAGAAAACAAACAATCAACTTGAGTATCTCGCAGAATCGCCGGCAAATAATGAAGCAATGAAATGGCCAATTTAAATCAATGCGCCTCTTGGCCCAGACAAAAATGGAGAAGAAAACAAAAAACCGCCGAAAAGGAGGAGGAACGAAACAGGGCAAAAAACTGAATGGCCAAATTGCCTTTCGGCCAGCTTTTTGCGTTCGTTCTTTATTATTTCTGCCGCTGCTGACCCATCAGCGACTTCTACATGCCATTAAATGTTGCAGATTTCGGACGGATTTCAGTCTGATTCGCTTTAGAGCCCCTAATCAATCGGATGGCATCACCACTTTTGATGGCCAGTGCTTTATGGCAGTCACTGTAGTAAGCGCTAAACGATAACTCCATTTGCAGGGCGTTCGTTGATAAAGGATATATTTGTTTTTTAAAATACCCCTTTTTTCATGATATCTTCATTTAAGTAGGCTTCCCGCAGCGGCTAATTTCCCGCATAGTTCCTGATGCAATGCCGCTTCTGTGTCAGCAGTGATTATGTGCGTATTATGGGTGTTTCTAATTTTATCTTAAAGATCCTTGCGGGCGCACACATATTTGCCTGGACCCAGCGTGTGTGTGCTGGCAACAATGATAAATATTGATTTTGTGGCATCAATGGCGACAACAATTACAGTGAGAAAAGATTGGCAGCCGCCTTGGCTTGACATATGGCACCTACTGGGCCCTGCGTCCTCGGTGCTCCTCGCATCCTCACATCCTTGCCATGCTCGGTACCGCCTTCCATCCATCAGCTGGGTCCTCCGGCGTCTAGACATTTCCACATAAAAGCCTCGAGGTCCCGCTTTTCCACGCTTTCCAGCGCGCCTGACACATTTTTTTCGCTTTCGTAATTATGCGACAGATTCGTTTTTCAGTGAGCTCCTCTTCCTTTGGCTCGTTTTTTCAGCCTGTTTTGTTTGTAGCTATCCTGGCTCCCGGCTCCTGCCGCCTCCGCGGATCCTTTGTGCTCCTTTTTAATGGCAACGCTTTGCGTGCCTAATTTGAAGCGCACACGGCGCACATTAATGAGGAAAGCCCAAAAGGACGAGCGCGAGGAATCGCAGGAGGGGCGAGGGCAGGATGTAGGACACTGTGGAGCATGTTCGCACGAGGACTAGCAGTCCCTGGACGAGATTTTCGACGCCTCCCATCCACAGCCACTAAGAGTTTTTGGTATTCCAATAATAACAATTTCAGAATACAAGTTAGTTTAGCCACGGTTTTAAGGGCCATCATTGAAATGGAAATATAAAATGATCGTTTATATTTTCAATAGATAATTCCAAGGCTGTTGTAAGCCTTAGCTTCTGTTTTCAGTGTTACCACTAAACTCCGACCCACTGTCTGTGTGAAATTATATATCTGAAGATATAATATGGCGACCCGTATGCGCGCATGATTAAATAAAATGGAAACGTTGCGAAGGGACGGAGGTTTTTGGGGAGGGGGAAGTGCAATTTCAACGCCTTCTTTTAAACGGCAAAATTAATGATGATAAAGTGCGGACCAGCCAGGAGAAGTGCGTTAAATGGTGCCAGTGGGCTGGGCGGGCGAAGAAGTTCCATTGATATGGCATACCCCCACCCCAAAGTCAGCCCTATATTCCTGGGCACACACGCATGAAATTAATTACGAATTGCGTGGGCGAATGTGCAAAACATTTAGAGCAATTTAATGCCTGTAAATAAAACAAATTGCAAAGCAAAACGCCCAGCGACACCAACGGAAAACCAACAAAATCTGAATTCAAATGAGAAATAGAAATGCGGCTTGGAGGGGGGCTAAGTCGAGTTGGGGAGTACCCTACAAAGGATCCTATAAATATTCTCACTTACATCCCACATTAAAATATAATTATTATCAAGAAATGGTTATCTAATTTATTATTTCGCTGTCGTACTCTCCCATTATATTTTCTGTTGAAAACGATTTAAAATCCATTTTTAACACTGGGTTAGATTTAAGTTACTTCTGCATTATGTTTTCCATTTTGTTTTCTGTTGAAAGCGATTTTTGACCATTTTTCAACACTGGGTTAGATTAGGTAACTTCTGCAGAAACCCTGGTCTTTAATTTGAAATTATTCAATCCTTCATTTAATTTTTCTTTGATTGGGATTATATTTTTATGTTTTACTCCAACATTATATTTTCTGCTGAAGTCGATTTCACATTTTTCAACACTGGCTTGGTTTTATCAACTTTAACAGATGGTATACCATGAAAACTTGCAGAAACCCTAAACAATAATTGAAAAAATATTTATTAATTATTCACTTTAGTTAGTGGCCGGTCTTGTGTGTTGCCAGTAGCTTAACCTTTTCCAGGGTATCAAGAGGAGGAGTAATGGGAATCGGACGCCAAATACGCAGACAAACAAATGACAGCCAAAATCTGACGTATGCCATGTGTGTGCGGGAGGGAGAGGGGGCGATGCCGTCGGACGGCGGTGGGAGCGAGACGGGGAGAGGCGTAAAAATAAAATGAAATTTGACACTTTGTTTCTTTTTGTGGTTGCCAAACAAAAGCGTTTTGCAAATGTGTGCTGGCACTTGTACTGGTGTTTTGTGGGTTATGAAATAAACACACGCGCGCACACAGGCACACGCAGAAGTGGGTGTTTGTTGTTGGCAGTAGGTTTTCCGATCGTTTTACGCGTATTTTACTCCGAATGCCAGGACCAGCACGAACGACCTTGGAGTGGGCGGGCCCTCCCACCCACTCGGAGCCTTTTGCCCGCAAACAAATCGACTGCGACATTTACAGGACCCCAGTGGCCTTCGGCCCACCCCCCGCGATTTCCCCGTGCACCTCCACTTTCCCTGTGCGCCAGGGCAAGCTCAAGCAAGTACAGGAAATTCGGATACCCTGAAAAGAAGCCATATTTGCTTAATACAAATTCATAACTTGCCTATTTTAACGCACCTCTTTTCATCTAAATAAAGGAACAAAACTAAGGACATTTAAGTGCCCCGAAAGGTATGCTACATTTTTCAAAGAACAGTTTTACAATCACTTTAAAGTATAAACTGAATAAAACTGTACCTCTTCAAATACTAGTTCATTTTTAAAAACGTATTTTTATTTATGGCTAAATATTACCAAACAACATTAAAGCTTTATAAATATACAAAAAAATAGATTAGTTAAATTTAAAAATTATTATTTTTTGATCGTCTCAAGGGAAAACACCTTGAATCCACTGAGTTAGAGTACAAAGGAACGATTGAGGAGAGCAACAAGCTGCCTGACAAATGGCCTCCTTCCCGACTACCCTACCCGAATACCTCTTCCATTGAGGTAGTCCCTCCATTATTGGGGGTCCTTCCCCGCATAACTTGGCCAGCCCATCCACAAGACTAATGAAGCATTAAAAGTGTCACAGCGAAACCGATGCAACTGCATTACACATCCGCCATGGGGTACAGCGGAAAATCTGGACAAGCACCGAATAAATACGCCAGACTATATAAATAAGGTGACCCAAGCCGAGGGACAGCGAAAAGAGCGAAAAAAAAAACAAAAGGAGCAGAGTTCGGAAAATTTCATTGAAACAAATTTGAAGATTAAATTACAGCCATTTACCTCGGCAAATATTTGCTGGGAAGATGCCCCAGAGAAATGGAATCCGGTTCACTGGCGGCGATGATGAAACGAAAACGAAAACGGTGATGGCGATGGCGATGGCGATGATGATGATGACATTGATGGGCTAACCGACAATGGACGTGGGATAGTGCCGGTAATGGGGATGGGAGTGGGAGTCGGAATGGGAGTGGGAATTCAAATCACGGACTGGACTCCGTCTGTCGGGGGAGCATGTGTAAAATAAATCAAATTTTATTGGGCTAAGCGGTTAACTGGACCCCAATCTGGGTTGACAGACTATTTGACAAGTTAAACGCTACTATTAACCAGCTGCCATTAGTTGTGGGGACTAGAGGAAGGCGACTCAGAAAGCCAAATAAAAACATATTGGACAGTCATTTAGAAGTTAAATCGCTAATGTTCGAGTTGGGAAATAAAAATTATTGACGTACATGTATTTGTTGAATCAAACGCATTACCTGTGTTTTTAGAATTACTATTCCAACTAAGTATTGCGTTAGTATATCGATATGAATTTGGGAAGTATTTATCGCTGACCACAACTCATTAGGCTTATGTATCTGGACCCGTCGGATACCCCCTCTCCTTCGAGGCACCGCTCCACACTTAGCATACGCATAGCCGAATTGAGGGGCGGAGGGCCCTTGGTTTTCCCTTTCGCTGGCAGTTCAAGTGCCAATGCGCTGTCAAAAGTTGTTAGTTGCTGGTTATGTGTTTTATGCACCATCTGCCCCCTGCCCGACCCCACACTGTGTTTTCCCAACTTGTCTGAACTGGCTTAAGTACAAATTGAGTTTCACTGTCGTTGTCGCTCGCATCGTCCATTGTTGCTGGGCGGCTCCCTATAAACATTTAAGGTTGTAATATTGTTGTGCTGGCTTTTTAATGGCTTTGTCTGCCCTCGGCTGAGCTGTCTCGGCCTCAGGCCGACTCCTCCGATTTTGGGAGAAAAGCGCAGCGCACATAAATTCATCATAAACGTCGACAATATTAGCTAAATTGACATACGGCCGAGGAACAGACGCCAGAAGGTGGGCGAGAACTTTGCCGAAGCCTTGCTGCACTGCAAAAGGAAAATGCCAGTCTTAGTCAAAAAACAAAGATCTTGATTCAAGAACGTTGGTTCTTAAAATTTGTTCTTAAGAAAGGAAAGTTCCTAACTAAAATAAAATGTGTAAAATGAAGACCAATCTTGATGTAAGTTTGGTGGACTAGCATGAGAGTTATGGACTTAAGAACAATCTGTCCTAATTTAAGAAAAGAGTGTTCTCAACTCATGCACATATGTTTTCAAAATTGACTTGCAAAATATATTTTCAATTATTTTATAAAATTTAACACATATTCATTTGCTGAGTGTGCCAAAAGTTGTAATAAAACGCATGAAATGCAGACAACTCCCCTGACAAAAAGAGGCGGTCCTAAAGTGTAACCTCTCCAAAGAAAGTAGCTGCAGCGAAATCATAAAACGAAATCGAAAAGAGGAGGAAGGCAGACGAGCTTGAAGTTTGCAAATTAACTAAGCCATAAAGCGTAAATCGAATTAATCTAGGGCGGCGATAAAGGTTAATCATCAAAAAATAGAAGAAGGCGGAACCACAGTGGGTGGGAAAAGGGGAGGCAACTGTTAAGTTGTCGATGGTGACGCAGCTGGAAAAGTTAGCCCGTCTTAACCCATTCTCAGCCCGAGTCTTATGCCAACAATGAATACAATTAATCCTTAAGGTTGGCCAATACTTCAGCCAAATAAAAAAGCCTCGATTAAAAGTTGGAAATGGGATTTTCTTTTGGGCGTTCATTTCGCAATTTAGTTGTGGCAAACATTCATGTGGTCTCGGGGTTATTTGAAAATATTAAGCCAGGAAAATGGGTTAAGGCCGCCGAGCCGAGGTCCCTGGGCTTTTGTCTATGTAAATGAGATGGCGCCCCGAAGGCGCTCAAACTAAAGCAGAATGTGCCGAGGGGGTGGCACGAAAAAAGCAACAATGGGAAAAACCGGGGAGAGGAGAAAGCAATCTAAAAGTTCTGTTTCATTTATTGACAATTTGTTTCAAAATAATTGGCGGCACCCCAGAGTCCCCGCCCCCGCCGACCCCCTTGTGACCCAACAGCGCTGCCCCCGCCCCTGCCGCCGACCCCCCTCAGCAGTTAACAGCTGAGGGCTCCGCTCATTTGGTTTATGCGCCGCAGGACATGAGCACGTCCCGCATCCTGCGCCCGTCGTCCTGCGTCCAGCGGTGGCGAGTTGAATGAACCATACCGTGGGCCGCATACCGCCCAGTGTGTTTACTTTGCACTTTTGGGGCGGGGGCGGGGGCGGGGGCGGAGGCGTGGTCGCCTGCAAAATTCATGGAGAATGGATTGGCACTATGTAAATATCGCCTGAACGCCAATATTATGGCCACTTTAATGCAGGCAAAGTGCACGTAATTACGCTGGAGGCTTTTCAAATTCAAATGGGCTTTAAACAGCCTTTAAGAAATAGGAAATTCGAACGTTTTATGATACAACTAACATTGAAAGACAGACCAAGTTATGAACTATTCCTAGTAACTAGTACTGAATATTTTATAGCTTGTAAACCTTTGCTAAGAGCTTTCGTCCTGGTTTCTTGACAAATCTCCTGCGGTTTCCATTTGATTTTTAAAAGCCACGCGTCGTCCTACTCAATGGCAGGTGAAAATGTATGGACTGGATTTGCCATAATCCCCTCGTAAGCTTGATAGAGCCCGCCAAAGGTGGGAGGAGTCTCACCTGCGAATGCAATTTTATAATATCCTTATGCGATTTTTTGCCGTGACAAATCCTGAGCAGCTGTTGGTCAGCAGAGCGTCTAATCCGCATCGCTTGTCTCTTTCCACTCGGCTCTACCCGTCTTTCTCCACATTTATGTTGCGATTTAGCTTGCACTTGTTTTCAGTGATTTTCCTCTTTCCCCTTTCCAGCGGCAATTGGCTGCAAGAGCGCCTCTAATGTGGCGTCTTTCAGACGTTTTTTTATCAACTTTTTATCAACCCCCCGTGTGCCGTCTCTGTCCGCCGAGTAGCCCCCTCTCTTTCCAGTGACAGCTTAGTGTCGCAACAGCCAGCGAGGCGTGCAAATACAATGAGTAGATAAGTAGTTGCGACTCCGAGTTGCCGTCCTCTGTCGACGTCTGGATTGTCCAGATTGAAGTTGCTGGTGTGCAGGAATACAGAAGGCGATGACAGGCCGCCAGCCGGGGGTTAAGATAGACAATTTTTATGGTTTGTACGGACTTCATATCATACGTATTCATACGGAACCTAAAAAAACTATTTGTTTTATTTAATACTACTAAAACATCCCTAATAAACCGACATTTCCTATAACATCTTGCCATTAAACACATTTATAAAACTGGAAATCCAAAAATCCCGACACTTCTTTTAGCATCTTGGTCTAAATAGACTTTGTCCATTCGACTGCCGTTGATAACTATACACATATTAAGAGAAATTTATTGATAAAAGGTTTGGGAATTCCTTCTTTGAGATGATATATGGACCAAAAGTATTCCCAGAAAAATCTTAAGAGAGTTCGAACTCTCTTGAAAGACCTTGTCCACCACTATTTACCCCTGCCGGGAAGGCCCGCTATTCTGTACTTCCCCAGCTGGGTACAGTGAAGACTGCGACTGCGCGGATAATTTCCCCTCAGTCGCCGAAATCGTGCCTCAGGGGAAATCCGCGATTTATGAATGAATTCAAATTTACTACGCCACTGGGAACAGTTCCCCTGATTTTCCGAGCACAAGGCAAGGGTCCGCGGGTGTTGGTTAGCCAGAGGTCCGTGTTCTTGAAAGGTTGAATGACATGGTTTTGAAAAAGAAATATAATAGCAGAGCGGAAAATGTGAAGCAAGCCAAACAAAACGCGAGGTAACTTTAATTAAATTGGCTTCCCTCGCAAGTGCAAGACCTGAAAGTCAATTTAGCGCAGAGCTCCCAGCTGATGTCGGGACTAACTCGATTAAGCCAGAGATTTAATAGAGTTAGTTTAGAGATCACGGGCTTACGCCAGACCAGAATCCATCGTAATAACTTTACATTCTTTGCGGGGCCAAACACGAAATACATTCTGGCACGGAACTGCAAGGACGTCCAGCTGATGGCCCAAAATCCTTGGGGATTTAATAGACTGCGAACAAGAGCTAGTTTTTACAGCCTCGCAAAGGGTTTAATAATGGCCCGTCATAAAGCACGGAGTGCCCGATGTGCAGCGACAAGTGCAGGGATATGTCTTGTTTTGCCCTCGGCCAGCTGCTCTTTCAGGCTGTTGGTTCCGGTTTTAAAAGTGTTCTTACAAAATACATCATCTGCACATTGCAAATCCTCCTTGAGATTCAGCAGTTTGATGGCACCACACCAGTTCGGGGAGATAGAGGGGCTATCTGCAAGCCAAATCCGAAATTTAGCAAGTCCTTTGTCCAAATCACCAACTGCAACCGCTTGTATTTACGGGCATCTTGGGCCACAGCTCGTATATCTCGAAAATATGCGCATTTTCCTGTGCTATTTTGCCTAACCGCTGTGGACACGGACACATAAGTATACTTTACACGAAGCCATAAACTTTAGTTCGGGCGTGGGCGGGTGTGAGAAGAGAAAGCCTTCAAAGTGCACACAGAACTCTCCATCGTCTGGTAATCATAAACGGAAACGGAAATGGCAAACGACCTGGCCACAAACGTTGGCGCAAAATTCTCCATAATTCGGGCGAATCTGGTTTTTCAATTGCTTGTGTGTGCGATAACAGTAAAAGCTAAAATGTGTGGAGTCCTTGAGGTTGCACAAGTCCTGTGCTCATAGAGGACGGATTTTAGTGTCCGCACTTTAAGCATTTAGTTAGCTGGGATCTCAGTTTCGAGAAAATATGGTTTACCGCATGCAACAAGGTTTTATGGGTACTGCAATAGTAGCTGTAACTAGTAACTAGTTGGCTACGACAGAATTCTGGGCTTCAAGAGGTGAAATTTACAATTTAATGGGTCAACAACTCGGAGCAAAACTAGTCATATTAATTCTGTAGTTTTCTGAGGCAATCTCTGCTTGATTAAAGGAAGAACTACGTTTTTTGGCACGCGAGCACCTACTGTACTCGCCCCAATCTGCGCGTGTGTTGCATGTGCGTGGGGACAAATCAAATTTTGGTAGCACACTTCTCGGCGTCATTGCGGGCAGTGAAAGGGACACGAAAAGGGCCATTTGACGGTTTGACGGTTTTCCTGCGAAGGGACTGGCACCCGTGGAAAGTGTCTGCGATTGCTCGTAAAGCGAATGCCAACCCACTTTCCCGGAAGCGAATGAAACATTTCTGACTTATGTTCTAGGCCAGAATAAAGTTGCCAAAAAAGAGCCAGGGGGTGTTGCGTGCGGCAGGCGGCAAATGCATTTGGCTGCTGATTGAGCCGGGCTAATTGGCGACTTTTGCGGGGAAAAACGCGATGCAGCTGCCCCGATTGCATGCAAATGAGGCACGAAAACCACCCAGTTGCATTAATTGCTTTGTTTTGTTTCGCTTTTGCCGCGCTCCGCTCCGAGTGGCAAAAACCCCGCATCAACCTTGGTGGGGGCAAGCAACGCAAGGTCATGCCGAATCCCACCCCAGCGCCCATCCCCCCTTTTCAACACCCACCAGCGACACGGAGAGCAGCAACAAAACACTGACAGGCAGAGCGACAGCGACTGCGATTCAGTTGGGAAATATGAAGTATACGCAACGTGCGACACGGCGCGAAAGACAACTTATTTAACACATTATATGCAAGTTCAAATATTCAACTTTAACTCAAGTTCACGTCTAACCCCTGAAAGGTACCCACACCCTCCCCCATCACCGCGACATGTGCGAGCAAACTTTTCCCTTTGCCAACAGACAAAGTTCGGGCGCTGAATTTGCAAGGTTCCCACGAAGAGGAACTGCTTGGGCGAATTTATAAAATTATTCATAGTTTCTTTACGGCGCTGGGAAATGCGAAATAACAATGTGCATTCTTGTCTAAGTCTTATGTTAATAATTTTGATTTAATAAGGACGGATTTCCAAGTGCCAGAGTGACATTTGCGTTGTTATGCTGATTTATTCACTGGAAAAGTGGTCAAAACGGTTGTTGGTTGTTGGATGCTCAAAGCATCGGATTTTCACCAAAAAACTACACGGAGAATTCTGACGTTCTCATATGGATTGAAAATGTTCTCAAAATGAGAACGACATTTTTTGAGCCCAAAATGTTCTCATTGTGGTTGAAACAAGTTGAGTTTGTACTTAAAATTTGGTTAAATCGAAACTGTTCTCAAAACAAGAACGTGGTTCTTAAATCAAATTCAATTTGTTCTCAGAAACCCAATAATATCAAAACAAACGCACTAAAAAAAGAACAAGAAGTAAGTTGCATTTCGACACGAAGTGGTGTGTTGTTGATTTTTTATACCGCGTTAGTACCTTTTGGTTACTAGCAATTTTTGACCAACTTACACCAAAAAAGCTAAAGGAAAAAAATCGGATTTTCGCCAAAAAACTAAGATCATTTTTCTACACCTAAAAATATTCAGTTTTTTGGGCGAAACAAGAAAAGTAATGCTCCAAAAATGGAATGTCATACCTTGTTGAGCTCGTAATAAAAATGCCAATCAATTGGCATTCACAGCTAAAATTTTTTATTTTGGACCAGTTTTCGCAAAAAAAGGCGATGGTACCCCTGTAAAAAAATGGAAAAATTGAAAAAATTTAAAGTTTTTAGAATCAGCCAGAAAATGACTCAGATCAACTGTCTAGCTTGCTAGCTGCCCAAAACAGTGCGTCGCATAGGTTTGGACAATTTTTGACCAACTTACACCAAAAAAGCTAAAGGAAAAAAATCGGATTTTCGCCAAAAAACTAAGATCATTTTTCTACACCTAAAAATATTCAGTTTTTTGGGCGAAACAAGAAAAGTAATGCTCCAAAAATGGAATGCCATACCTTGTTGAGCTCGTAATAAAAATCCCAATCAATTGGCATTCACAGCTAAAATTTTTTATTTTGGACCAGTTTTCGCAAAAAAAGACGATGGTACCCCTTGTAAAAAATGGAAAATTGAAAAAATTTAAAGTTCTTAGAATCAGCCAGAAAATGACTTGGATCAATTGTCTAGCTTGCTAGCTGCCCAAAACAGTGTGTTCCGTAGGTTTTGGGCAATTTTTGACCAAGTTACACCAAAAAAGCTAAAGGAAAAAAATCGGATTTTCCCCAAAAAACTAAGATCATTTTTCTACACCTAAAAATATTCAGTTTTTTGGGCGAAACAAGAAAAGTAATGCTCCAAAAATGGAATGTCATACCTTGTTGAGCTCGTAATAAAAATGCCAATCAATTGGCATTCACAGCTAAAATTTTTTATTTTGGACCAGTTTTCGCAAAAAAAGACGATGTAAAAAAATGGAAAAATTGAAAAAATTTAAAGTTCTTAGAATCAGCCAGAAAATGACTTGGATCAATTGTCTAGCTTGCTAGCTGCCCAAAACAGTGTGTTCCGTAGGTTTTGGGCAATTTTTGACCAAGTTACACCAAAAAAGCTAAAGGAAAAAAATCGGATTTTCCCCAAAAAACTAAGATCATTTTTCTACACCTAAAAATATTCAGTTTTTTGGGCGAAACAAGAAAAGTAATGCTCCAAAAATGGAATGTCATACCTTGTTGAGCTCGTAATAAAAATGCCAATCAATTGGCATTCACAGCTAAAATTTTTTATTTTGGACCAGTTTTCGCAAAAAAAGACGATGTAAAAAAATGGAAAAATTGAAAAAATTTAAAGTTCTTAGAATCAGCCAGAAAATGACTTGGATCAATTGTCTAGCTTGCTAGCTGCCCAAAACAGTGTGTTCCGTAGGTTTTGGGCAATTTTTGACCAAGTTACACCAAAAAAGCTAAAGGAAAAAAATCGGATTTTCCCCAAAAAACTAAGATCATTTTTCTACACCTAAAAATATTCAGTTTTTTGGGCGAAACAAGAAAAGTAATGCTCCAAAAATGGAATGTCATACCTTGTTGAGCTCGTAATAAAAATGCCAATCAATTGGCATTCACAGCTAAAATTTTTTATTTTGGACCAGTTTTCGCAAAAAAAGACGATGTAAAAAAATGGAAAAATTGAAAAAATTTAAAGTTCTTAGAATCAGCCAGAAAATGACTTGGATCAATTGTCTAGCTTGCTAGCTGCCCAAAACAGTGTGTTCCGTAGGTTTTGGGCAATTTTTGACCAAGTTACACCAAAAAAGCTAAAGGAAAAAAATCGGATTTTCCCCAAAAAACTAAGATCATTTTTCTACACCTAAAAATATTCAGTTTTTTGGGCGAAACAAGAAAAGTAATGCTCCAAAAATGGAATGCCATACCTTGTTGAGCTCGTAATAAAAATCCCAATCAATTGGCATTCACAGCTAAAATTTTTTATTTTGGACCAGTTTTCGCAAAAAAAGACGATGGTACCCCTTGTAAAAAATGGAAAATTGAAAAAATTTAAAGTTCTTAGAATCAGCCAGAAAATGACTTGGATCAATTGTCTAGCTTGCTAGCTGCCCAAAACAGTGTGTTCCGTAGGTTTTGGGCAATTTTTGACCAAGTTACACCAAAAAAGCTAAAGGAAAAAAATCGGATTTTCCCCAAAAAACTAAGATCATTTTTCTACACCTAAAAATATTCAGTTTTTTGGGCGAAACAAGAAAAGTAATGCTCCAAAAATGGAATGTCATACCTTGTTGAGCTCGTAATAAAAATGCCAATCAATTGGCATTCACAGCTAAAATTTTTTATTTTGGACCAGTTTTCGCAAAAAAAGACGATGTAAAAAAATGGAAAAATTGAAAAAATTTAAAGTTCTTAGAATCAGCCAGAAAATGACTTGGATCAATTGTCTAGCTTGCTAGCTGCCCAAAACAGTGCGTTCCGTAGTTTTTGGACAATTTTTGACCAACTTACACCAAAAAAGCTAAAGGAAAAAAATCGGATTTTCCCCAAAAAACTAAGATCATTTTTCTACACCTAAAAATATTCCGTTTTTTGGGCGAAACAAGAAAAGTAATGCTCCAAAAATGGAATGTCATACCTTGTTGAGCTCGTAATAAAAATGCCAATCAATTGGCATTCACAGCTAAGATATTTTTCTTTCAGCTCTTTTGGTGTAACTTGGTCAAAAATTACTTTTGTTGTTCTGGGCTTAAAACGGATTGTTTTTTGGAGGGGCCTTAATGGCCCGAAATCTACAAGACGAACGAAGATTTTCGTTATCCACCAATTTTTATTATATGTTGTCGACAATTCGGAAAATAGATGTACGAGTATATGAAAAATTCAAAGAATTCAAATAAAACGAAGCATATCCGTAGTAAAAGAGCGAATTCAAAGCCCTCGCGATATCTGTGGCCCATCTACACATGTGATTTTGTCCCTCTTAACCTGTTGTGAAGAGGGTGTGAAAATAGCTAGCACCTGGTCTCTTAACGCCCTTTTGACCGCATCGCATTTTGATTAAGCTTGCATTTGCTTTGTGCTGCCAAAAAGGGGGCGTGACAGATGCAGAATCGCAGGAAAGCGCATATTAAATTCCACTTAAGTGGCAGATGGATGGCCAAACGAACCACTGCTTCACATAATGCATGAAGGGACACACAGTGGTCGCTGGCTTGTAATGGACAAATGTTGTAAGGCAGTAAGATAATTATAAAGCAATGAAATAGCCATCAATGTAGCGTAAACAATAAAGTAAATGTACAAAAACTATATATTAATTTTAAAGAAAATATTTGTTTTTAAAAAAAAAAGTATTAAAAGACAGAAGGTATCTGGAAGGGAAATACGACAAATTCACTTGACACAAATATACTAAATACTTTGTGTACAAATCACATGTTGCACTTAGCCAGTGGCCACTGTAGCCCATGTATTCGCTCACCGGGAAAAGGGCGAAAATGCGGGGCCGCAGCGACAGGACCTCGGTCCTCTTGTCACTTAATTTCCAGCCAACAATGGCAATAAAGAGCCAAAAGGCAAGCCGCACAAAGAGTGGCCGTCGACCGCGAATTGGATGCGGATTGGCAGGACGAGGACGAGGACGCTGGAGTCCTGGCTGGCCAAAGGATGCGCATCCTGGGCGGCATGATATATGACAGCTGCATGGCCATTTGAATGCATTTTATCCCCTGTCCCTGCAAATATATAACGCTTTATTCGTTTTGGGGAACAACAGCAAGAAAAGGAGGCCGTTAAACAAATGGGTGGTTTTTGCAACTGGTAAAAACTGTCCTTTTAGTAAAATACGCAAAGGGGTTCCCGTGGAGTTGTGCCCTTCGACAATTCCTTGTTCCTTGCGAATTCTTTTAATTTCTGATGCTTGTTGGTGCCTGGCTGACTTCAATCAACAATTATTCAATGCGATTTCGTTGCGAAAATGGCAGAACCCGAAAATACCCCAGCCTTACAACCGCAGTGCGATGTCCTCTTAATTCGATTATGAGCATATAAACATGGATATTTACGTGATCCATGGATAAATATACCGCCCTGCTTCTGCATTCCCTGGGGGCAAATAATTAAAATCCCTTTTGCGCTGAGGAGTTGAAAAAATATAGTATTTGCAAACCGAAAGCTTTTCTGGGCCACATCTGCAGTGCACAGGAAGAAATAACGAAGAAAATAATTCAAATTTGAAGACTGCTTGTAAAAAGCATCTTCCTTACTGGTTCTGAAATCAAAAATATGGTTTTTAAAAACTTTAAAATGGTAAATAAATGATAATGATGACAAATCCAAATCGCTTACAATTTTTCCGAGTGTCATTGCAGTTTCTGCGTAATTGGAGCAACAGTTTTTTTGTGCCCCGAGCCGGAAACAGAGCCCAACAAATTGAGTTTTGTTTCCCCATGAAATTGTGAGTGCTCCGCCGTAAATCAAAAGTTGCCAGCGGCGAGATGGGGCGATCCTTTTTTGCATTCCACATGGGTTGCGGGTATAAATAAAATTCGTTTGACTGCAACTGCGTCGACGGAACAAAAACATTTGGGAAACTGGGAACCTGTGACCCTTGACCCCACCACCCCACCCCTGCAATCAATTAAAATTGTAAGCGTGAGCCTGGGCGAAAACAAGCCCGTAAAAACTTTAGCTCCGCAAAACCACATTCAATGAAAGCCATTGAAAATGTTTAAAGAGAAAATATCATTAAGAACTTGGATGAATTTCGAAGAAGAAGAAATCATTCAAAACAAAGAGGAGTTTCTTCTTGAATATATAGTACCAAACGAGATTATAAATTTCCCTCACTTACCACTAAGAACTTCCTTTTCACAAGCTACAGCAACAGTCAGAACTAAAACCTATTTTGTTATTTTTCAAATATAAAATAAAAAAAATTATTTTTTGAAATGAAAACATTTAACCAAATCTTTGGAACTCAGGTTTCCACAAGCTTCAGCTATAGTCCCAACCTAAGTCAGATAAAACTCCACAATCTTGTGTATAAATGTAGTTTATTTTTGTTTCTCGCTGCTGTTTGTATTCGGTCACGTGTTAAGTATTAATAAATAAATTGCGTTAGGTAGTATACGATTAGTGTTTGGTTTTAGAATTTTAGAAGTTAGTTAGAGGCGCAGTAGCAGAGAGTTCTTTAGTGGGTTCCTTAGTGTGGTTGCCGTGTCCCGAGTAGCTTAGAAATGTTTTAATTAATTGTTGTGGCTGTGTGTCTTTTGTGTTTTGCAAAAATATTGCACCTGCGCTTCCGACTGGCAATCAGAAGTGTTATATATATATATTTATATAAATATTATTAACTTGCGTCTTTTGTGGTTACCTGCACTCGAAATATTTAAAATATTCTTTTAGTTCCGTCGCTTCCTTTCAGATTAATAACATATGTTTCAATTGTTTGCTTCTGCGGTTTATTTGCCTTTTGTTTGTCGCTTTTAAGTATGCAAAAATAAGCTCTATCCCTCTATCTGTCTCTTTCGCCCGCTGTGGCGCCGTCTCTGTCTTTCTCCGTGGCTCCGTCTCTTTCTTATACATTTATGCCCTCGCCTAACAGAAACTAGACAATGCTGAAATTATTGTTCTTCGTATTACTTTTGCTGTTTTGCTTATTGTTTTCGCTTTAGATTTTAGATTTATCATATTTGCATCTTTATCTTTATAGTACGAGTATATATCGTTAGGTATATGGCAATAATCGATCGAGAAATGTGCAGATTTCTTGTACAGACGTTACATAAACAATTAGAACCGTATGCGCTTCGTTTGTTTTAAATCTGACGCGTTTTAAATGCATTTATTTTGTTTGTTGTTGCAGGCATGGCTTCGTTTGTCTAAGGCTATTTTCTTTAAATATAAATATCGGTAATGGTATTGCAATAATCCTCGCAATGGCTCTATACAATAATAGGTTTAACGAAATCTAACTCTTTTTGGCATAAGGTGTGTTGCTTTTTGTTTCTCTTTATCGAAAATTATAAATGTAGTTAAAGAACTAAAGTAGGTTAATTTACGTGACAAATAATGGATTAGATCATATCATAAATAATTGCTTGCAAGTAAATTCAATCGAGTGCTTAGGCTACTGGATGCGAGGGGTAATGGGGGAAGGTTGGTATTTTGGGTACACTTTTGGGGCATTGGGTTTACAATTCTTCGAATACTTTACAATGACTGCTCACATACACTCGCACTGGCTTTAAATTCAGTCTTTTCATATACAAAGATGGGAAAAAAACATAACGTTCAAGTTCTTCTGAAGCTGTTATAATAATCCTCATTGTCGTATATCGATTCTGGGCAGTTGAACGATTCTTGTCGGTGAACAATCAATCTCATTTAAGGCTTAATCGATTTACAAATGGTCAAATCATTTGAATTGTCTAAAATTAACATTTTGAAAATGTAAGACCAACGAACAATTCATCAACTTGGGGCTAAGCGAATTCCAGTAATTGGTCTATAACGAATCGACTCCCCGCCGACTCCTTTTTAGTTGATGGAACTTAAAGCTGATCGTGTTGCAGTTGACGAATTTATAGTTTTTCGACTCCAGCGCAGGCGTGTGAACAGTTGCATGCGTTTATATATAGATAGGCGTCTCCTGGCCGGTGAGCAAACGAAACATGGACGTGGGCATCGTCTTCATCAGGATCTATTTATGGAAGACGGCTATACACCTATTTAACGAACACTTTGGAATCAAATGCATACCTCGCCCACTGAGGATGACAACAGCTTGACGATGGTATCGTGGGGAACGGCCACCACGCTCTGGTTGTTAATCTCAATGATGCGGTGGCCAACGCGTACTCCGCCCCGCTCCGCGATTCCTCCACGCAAAAGGCTGCAGATCTGCATACAAATAGATATCATTCATAGGAAACCAACCAAAGTGGTTCTGTTATGAGTGCCCAACTCACCACGCCGTTTTGAACACTGAAGCCCAGCTGGAACAGCGCCTTGGGTCGCAGGATCTTGACCTCGACGACGGGCGGACAGGGCACAACGGTGAACTTGACGGCAGTTTGGTTCTTGGCATTGCGAATGTAGCTCTGGCAGGTGGACAGCGGCAGGCCCACCAGGCTCATGCCATTGATGGCTATCAGCTGGTCGCCGATGTTCAGCTGGCCGCAGCGGGCGGCCGCTCCGGAGCTCATCAGGTTGGCAATCACCACGGTGGGCAGCATGGAGCCCCAGCCGCTCTCCACGATTACAACGCCCAGGATCTCGCCCTTGGCCTTCGGCACCACCACCTCCTTCTGCAGCTCCTTCTTGGCGAAGATCTCCAGCTCGTCGCCGAAGATCTCCTGACTGTTGAGCACCTCCTGGTAGTCCATCTCCTTGGCCAGGCTCTCGTTCTCGATGCCGTTCGCCTTCAGGAACTCCATGTAGGCCACTTGAAAGGCCTGACCGATGGACTGGGCTATGAACTGCGCCTCATCGCTCTCGAACACGTGGCAGATCATCTTGGGCGTGCGATTATGCTTGCTGAGCGGCTCCTTGGGCGGCGACTCGTCCTCGCCGATGCCCGGACTGGGCACCTCGCCCAATGGATTGGCAGTCGCTGGATCCACCACACTGTTCGGCACAAACCTGCGACGAGCCATCAGCACAACCAGATCGCCAATGTCGGCTATGTAGGATATAGTGCGCAAGGCGTGGTCCATCATGATCTCCTTCAGATCCGTGTTCAGCACCATTATCTTCTCGGTTGATATGAACAGGTCCACTTCGGTGCTCGGCTGACTTTCGCCCTCGGGAGCCTGGCGGAAATGCAAGAAACGTAGATGTTAGTAAATAGGCCTTCTTAGGAGGTTTCTTTCGGTCAACTATAGAGGGGCCAACGATCGCTTACCAAAGCCTATCGAGAGGAATGCGCAGCAGGGAACGAGAAAAGCGAACGAGAAAGTGTTAGACACACACAGAGAGCAGAGGGCATAGCCTAGCGGGGTTTCTGGATGAATGTGCTTTACGTGCTTCACCGCCGGGTTCGTGCACTCACCTTGATCCTGGAGACGGCCTCCTCGGCCTGCATCATCCGGGTCGACTTGGTCGGCTGGCCCTCGCACACAAGCTGAGTCGATCCCAGATATCTGGCCCGGAACAGCACGCCCTCGATCAGAACTTTGGGTTCCAAGAGACCTAGGGGCGAATACATCTATTATTAGAAATGATTCCATGGCAAGGGGCTCAATTTTCAATTTGTATTCAACGAAAGTGTGCTTCGAAATTAAAATCGCAGAAACATCCGCTCGGAAATAGCGACTTACATGATATCAGCATTATTTGCGCACAGATGGCAGCGTGGAATGTCGAATGGGTTTCGATATCAGTAAAAAACCAACCGGGGGCGTTGCCCATTGTGTGGGAGAACATTTCAAACTCCTGCGCACTTACCCTCCTTGTTTCGCGACTTGGCCTTCTTGTCCGAGTTGGCCGAGTCCTTCAGCGACTTGATGGAGCCCGTGGGACTCTTGCTGAACTGCAGCTTCTCGGGCGAACTTAGGGAGATGTCGGCCGTGCCCACGATCTGGCAGATGTCCGGCGAATTGGGTGTCAGGGAGGTGCCAATTCCCTGCCGGATGGTGGCCGTCGAGTAGGTCGGCGGCTTGGCATTGGCCATTGGAATCGGATTGTTGTTGTCCGCCATGCCATTGAGGTGGCCGTTGCTGGCGATCTCCGTGCCCTCGTTGGCATTGCTGTCCGCCAGGGTCTGCAAGAGAGTAACAGTATGCATTATTACCAGACCAATACGATTAGACTGTTCCCTACCTGGTCGGCGAAGAAATCCTGCTCATCGTGCCGCTGCTGACCTAGGAGGCGATCCGTTTCCAGGTCAGTGTCCGGTTCCTCATCCACCGCTGCAGCCTGAGCCGCCGAGACCGCTGTCGTCTTGCGGGGGACCCACACCGGGGAGTCCGGATCCGTGGGCAGCACCTCGTCGCAGAACTTCAGCTTTTCCGGCTGCGTTTTGGCTCGCTGCAGGGCGGAACGAATCTCCTTCATGGCCTCCTGGATTTCCGACGCAGCCTGCGATGGCACTGATCCTCCCGCAGTCGTTGCTGTCACTCCCAGCCCCGATCCCCCTGACTTTTCTGTTGAGGAACCCGCCAAGGCTGCTGCATAAACGGCACCGTAGTGACTGTCCAACGGATTATCGCCCTCTGCGGCCATGGCCATGGATTCACTGGCATCGGCGATCTCGATTTGGGGCGGCGACGATGGGGGCGGGGCCGGGGGCATGGGCAACGAGGCGAAGTCGCTTATCAGCGCCGACTGCGAGGCATCTGTGGTCAACGTAGCCATGCTGGCACTCATCACGTTGTAGTCGTTCTCCAGCCGCTCGCCATTGCCGTTGTGCTCGTGGACGGGCTGCTGCGATTGGGACGGCTGCTGCTTGTCACAGACCACGGACACATTGTTCTCCGTATCGGAGGCATGGCCACTGCTCAGGCCGTCCTCCAGCACGGGCATGCTCGTATACAGTTTGCCATAGTCCGTGGGGCAGTTGATGTCGTTGGACAGGCTGTCCAGGTCGCCGCAATTCGAATCGTAATCCGTCGTCTCCGGCGACAGGGTGAAGTTCCGCGAGTGCCGTCGCAAGTTGGCCTCCAACTCCGTGTCCGCCAGGTCGCCGCTACTGCGACTGTTCGAGTCAATGTACAGCTCGATGTCATTGTGCTCCTGGTAGACCGTCGCTGGGTTCTGGTCACTGGGCTAAAATCATTGTATGTGTAAGCTGTTTTAATGGCTTTCATTTGGACACGACTCACTGGCTTCTTAGTGGGCGATCGGTGCACCATGTAGAGCTCATCCTTGGGTATTCTCGCCAGCCGCTGGCCAATGTAGGCCTGCTCCAGGGGCGTGGCAGGATACTCCTGTTGCTGCTGCCAAACAAAATGGTAAATTAGCACGTTTGGGTGTAAATGTGGAGAGGGACACTCACAGAACTGGCCAGATCGTCACCACTTTCCGCGGTGTAGTCCGTGTATCGCTTCTCGTCCTCCGGATTCGCCTTGAAGAACTCCTCCAGGACCTTTCGGGTCTCCGAGAACTCGTACAGGTAATCGAAAGTCGGGGTCTTCTCACGCAGCGCCCCCGAGCGCTCCTCCTCGTGATCGATCAGATCGATGAGGTTGCCCACAGATGCTTTGGCCGAGGCAGTCGCATTGTTGCCGGCGCTGGAGGTTGTGGGCGAAACCCTTTGCGGGAATCCCGGCGGACGTTTTCGAGGACCACCCAAGGTGATCGTGTTTGTGTTGGGCTGACTGCCGAATCGCCGCGGCGATCCTTCGTACTCGGCAATGGGCAGCTGGCCAATCATCTTGGTCACCTTGAGGACATCCTCGTTGCTGCCCGGACGCTGGCCACTCGATGCCTTGTTCATCCAGTTGGTGTCGATGTCGTCGAACACCACGATCTCACCATCCCGCAGACACTGGCCGTCCGCCTTGCCCACATCCGTCGGCGAGCCGGGACTGGCCAATCCCTTGAAGAACGAGAGCAGAGAAATACCATTATGGTAGACGAAACTGAGCTAGAAGTGATTCTCCATCTTCTCACCTGTGGCAGGACATCCCGGGACTCGAACTGGCTGCCCGGACTCCTGCCCAGCCGGATCTGATGCAAGTGCGGTCGCTGGTAGTAATAGCCGCCCGAATCACGGGCCGCGTTCAAACCGTAGCCGCCGCCGGGCACCTGACCACCTCCGCCGGACGGGGACAGTCCCTGCAGCGGGACGTAGGACAGCTCGGCATTGAGGTCCGGCGAATTGAGCACCGTACTGGCCGGCGTAACATTTGGGCTACGGGTGCGCATCTCCCACACATATCGCTCCTGCTGCTGCTGTTGTCCCTGAAGCTGCTGCTGCTGCTGCGGCTTCTGTGGCTGCTGCTGCTGCTGATGCTGCGACTGCTGGCCAAAGCTCATCTGGATGTGCGCCGGATTGACCATGGACTCGTTGCTGCTGTCGCTGCAGGAGTTGGAGTTCATGGCTGGACCAGCAAGAGGGGATCTCCGGGGCGAGGGACTGCGGCTTCGAAGGCTGCTACTGCTCTAGTGCTGCATCCGCTGCTTCTGCTGCTGCGATTGCTGCCTCACTGGGGGCCACTGCCTGGGGGAGAACGGTGATTAGTCGATGGTGATCTAAGGCGGCGATGAATCACTGCACTGCAGCAGAGCTAGCGAAAAGTCAGGGACAGGTGGCCGCCGGCGGTGACGCAGTTCGCTACCCTGACGTTTATTACGGGTACTATGGTTTCAGGCACGGGTTTCAGGGGTTCGAAAACGCCAGAAGCTGCCCAAAAGCGTGCTGGGAAGGTGTTCCAAGTGGAACACCCTTTAATGATAGCTGGGGACTGGCTTGTTTGGGAGCACCTTTGGAGGCCGCGTTTAAGCTGTCTTCGACTGAAATCGCCTTGGAACAGGGTGGGGAAGACTGGTCTGCCCCTGTTCGACTTCCCTAGAGGGCAGAGATTTTCAATGCTGCTGGCAATTAACCCACTACTGAGCTCCTGTGTGCCCCACGTACCCCCAGCTCCTGCGCACACGTAAACTTGGCCTCCAAAAGTGCTCGCGCAGCAAAACAAACGCAGGAGGCTGCAGGCCAGACACAACAACCACCCACACGACAAGGGCTGCCTGGCTAGCTGGCTGGGCGGGTGGTGCAGTGGGAGGAGCAGGTGGGTGGTGCCCCTTTGTTGTGCGCCGATGGTGGCAACCGCTGCCTTGCTGCAGCGCCCGGGCGCGGAGGCGTGGGGCAGGCAGAGCTCCCCGTCGCCGTAACGTGTGTCTATCCCGTGCGTATTGTTAAAAATCAATAGATTTGTGTTTTTCGCAGCTCCCCTCCTCCCCCTCCATGGGGGAATCGCACAACACAACATACACACACCACACACACGCGCTCGCACAACTCGCCGACGGCAACACTACTGCATCGGCGGCAGCAGCAACGGGGCGGCCAGCGAAACCACACCTGTCGCGGTTTGACACTTGCTATTTACCATTTAATTCATATTTATCTCTTTGAGTTTCAAATCATCTCACGGGTGGTGGGGCTGTTGGTCGCAACTGGCATGTCGGAGTTATCGAAGTATCGATATTATGGCAAATGATAGTTCCGTCCCTGCTATCCTGGAACCGCTCAGAGGACAGCCACGCCAAGGCTAGCGTCAGCTAGCCTTATTACTCCTGGAAGTTGATGTTTTCAAATATCATTATATTTTTCGGAAATTCGACAGCCCTAGTTCGAAGCGAATTCGGTGAAACATCGCTCAGTTTTTCGGTATTTTTTCTGTAACGTAAGCAAACGTAAGTGCCACTGTTGGACTTTAACAGCTCTGTTAAGATGCATCGAAGTCTAACAGCGCAGAGCAGCGGCAGAGTTGGGGCACTTCAATATACCGAAAATACTGCAAACGGCCGCGCTGGTAGTTCGGGGGTGACTCGGCTGCTGGGAGGGTGTCTCCACTAAGAGTTTACAGTGATGACTCAGCGGAGACACCATTCTGTTATACCAATCCAATTAGGAAGATCTAATGAGTTCAGTAAGGCGACCCTTTTCAATATGCATGAAGAAAATGTACATCTTAGGTAAAAACCGCATATTGCACCTAAATAAGGAAATATTTTATATGTAAATGAGTACTTTTTCAAGTATCTTCTCTTCGTTTAAGAAATGGATCTTCCAGTTCTACACATTTTGAAAAACCTTTAATGCTCTAAATTAAAAAATAACAACCTTGCCTTCGCATTCCCCTCAACATTTCCCAGCGATCTGGCCACGCCAATGGATAACAGCCTTTCGAGTCATTTCAGTTTAGCATTTAATGATCAATGTACCGTCATCTGGGTTTTGTTTTTCGTTTAATATTTGCAACATTCGAACGGATAATACAAGTACAAGTGGTGTATAAAAGTTCGATGAGCAAAATTGACAAGGATTGTGTGGCAGTAAACAGTTTTCTTGTTCGTCGTTAGCTTATACTTCTTGATATATATGATAATATTGAAACAATTGGAGCAGCGTTGCCAGAGTGTCGGAGATAGCAGGGTGTGTTCATTCACTCGTCCTTCCGTCTCCCACAGAAACTATTTTGGTTTAACAACTAAATTATTTTCTCCTTGGCACTGCCCGCCTTCCCCAAGACTCTAGCAACTCCGAGTGTGTGTGTGATGTTTTCTTTTAATTGTGGTTTGCTCGCTTCGTTTTAAATACAGTAATTACAGTGTAAAGTTGCTCTATAGGCTAAACTGGAAGGAATGATTGCGTTTAATTGTTGGACATACACAAAGGTGGAGGCTTAATAAGTAGGCGTTTCTAAAATTAGGCTGGGAAGGGGGCGGGGTCGATAAAATAGTCAACAATATAAATAAGGTTTAATAATTAACTAACAGATACGAGTACAAGTGGGTTCGTCAGGAGAGAGCTGGGTCGGAAAGTGGTAGGTCAAGTGGTTATAGGGGTACGGGAGGCCTCAAGAACAGCCAGACCAACAAAAACATTGCGCACTTAGGACCTACTCGTACACTAAACATAATTTTGGTAGTTGGGCTTAAACTAGTTGCTCGTTTGGTTGCCTAACATTAGTAAATACATACACACGCGCTTAAACTCTAGGCTACTTAATGATTATGATGTCTGGTTGTAAATCAGGAGTGGGATTCCGTTAAGAGAACGAACCGAAATCGAAGTCAGAATCAGAATCGAATCGGAACTAAAACGAATAAAAATCATGGGGGGTACTTCCAACGGGAGAGGCCGGAAATTAAAGCTTTGTATGTTTGACCGTGTCCGTCCAGTAGTTCTGTATTGTCATCGCCTCCAGCGAGTTGAGAAACGAGTCGTTGTCCAGGCTGTACATCTCATCCGAGTTGTCCTGCAAAAGCGAGGGGGAGAGCTGTTCAGTGCGTGGGAAACGCAGGTGCCCGGGGCCATTGGTCAACGAATCCTTACACTCACCCGCATGGTGCTGTCGTCGATGTAGACACTCGAGTCCGGCTCGCTGAGGGCCTGCGGCTTGTTCAGGTACCGTCGGCGGTACAGGACGATGCCGATGGTGCCCACTGTGCAGCAGACGCCGAAGACAGTGAAGCAGATCGCCGAGATGGCACCCGCATCCAGGAAGTAAGTCCTCTGAAAGAAGGAAATCGATTTTAAGTTATTCTTACTTCGAACACAATTGAAATACAAATCCCCTTTGATTTTAGAATAATATTCTTAAATATAATAACTAAATCTCTTTTTTTTACATTCCGCAAAATTCTATTCCAAATTATATAAAAAATCTTTGTTTAAAATATTCTATTAAATAGCTATTTAAGCTATTTATCCTAACAAAAACAAATTGTATCTTTATGTCCTTTGAGGGTTTGTAACTTTTTATTTAAGTAGAGATATTTGGATTAAAAAAGTATCTTTTATTAAAAATAGTTAACTAACATTTAAGCCAATCAGTAGATTAAAATCAGGCAAATAACTTGGAAATGAAATTGCATTTCTTAATATTTGGAAATATATCTTAGGATATGCAGCCATAAAGTTAATGATTGCACCCACCTGAATGGCCAGGGCCTCGGAGGAGATGTTGCCCTCGTCGCCGATGGCTCCATCGTAGAACCCGGATCCGGGCACGCCCCCCGCCACGCTCGGCGCCGCGGAGGCGGACCTGGTCAGGAGGCTCTTGGTGTCGCTGGAGAAGTTGATGTAGCGATTGATGTGCTTGTACTCCGCGGACAGGACCTTGGACTTGCGCGATCTGTGCTCGCTCTCGGCCCGTCTCAGCTCGTCCTCCTTGTTGGCGTTCTCCAGGGTGAATGGTGCCTTCTCGCCCTCGCCCTCGCCCTCGGCCGTGACGCCTGACCCCGCTGCACCAGCTCCACCAGCTCCACCAGTCGCACCCGCCAGGAGCTCGTCGGACAGCACCTCGGTGTTGATCTTGGGCGTCGATGGAGTGGCCGCCGAGCCAGCCGCCGTGGACGTGGAGGCACTGCCTCCGGATCTGGGTGTTGGTGTTGCCGCTGCCACCGCCCTTATGGTGGTGGTAGTGGTTGTCGTTGTCGTTGTGGCCGGACTACTGCTGCTGATCGCAACGGGCTTTGTTGTGGAGGTGCTGCTGCTGCTGCTGCTGCCATTTGTACTGAAATTAGGTATTGTTTGATATATAATATAATGTTTTATATATTAAAAATTTTTATTCAAATATAAATGTTAAACGTATAAGTTAACACACTTTTTTGTATACATTAAAAGGTCGTTTCTCTGCTTAAATTTAATTTTCTAGAATAAAATAGTAATATACTAAATAATTAATACAAATAAATAAGGTTTTAATTATTACAATAACAAAGCCTTTTTAGGTCTTAACCATTTTTGTAATTTATAATTTATAATAAATAATAACAAATTAAGAACCTCAAAGTAAACTCACCTAGTGCTACTGCTGAAATTCGTAAAGTTGTTGAGCTGCTCGGAGGTGAAGTCTGCCGACCGCTTGAACTCGAACTGCGCCAGCTCCTCGTTCGCGGCAGCTTCCTCGGCATCCGCATCCGCTTCAGCATCCTGATCGGGATCCGGGTCAGCCTCTGCCTGCTCCCAATCGTCATCCTGCTCCTGCTCCTGCCCCTGATCCGGGTCCAAGTTCTCATCCTGCTCCTGGTCTCGGTCGTTGAGCGGCAGCTGCTCCTCCTGCAGCTCCACCGCCTGGGCAACCTCATCGACCTGCGCCAGCTCGGTGTCACCGCTGCTGTAGCTGGGGGTCACCACCGGCCGGCTGGTGGTGGGTCGGTGGGTCAGGTCCATGATGTTGCTCTGGGTGGCTGTGCCCCACGTCTGGGTCACCGTCGTCTGGTAGAGCTTGGTGGTCCGCACGGGCTGCGACTCCGCCTCCTGGCTGGGATATGTGAGGACAGGGCTGGAGAGCAAGTTAACTGTGGGGCATTCAATGGCCACAATTAGTTTAGATTTAAAAATGAGATAATAATTTAACAAAAAATAAGGTTTAGAATGATATGTTCAGTGATGTTAATTGATCTATAGTGGCCCATAAAAGATTACCTACCCATGTATTTTAATTTTAAAAATCATTAATAATATCATCTTTTTCCACTACCACTACTTACCACTCAGGACCAGGGTTATCCAGAACCAGTGTGACCACCAGTAGAAAGTCATGATGCGTCCCGTCCTGTGATCTTGCGTCAACTGCTCCCAAGCGCTGGAAGAGATGGCACAAAGGGTGGGTGCGGATGAGTCAGTGGAACAGTGGAAGCAATTGGCCTGAAGTGTGTGTGCTGTTGGCTTTCGATGAAGTCATCGAAACCGCGTTTTCGAAATTCGTTTTATATTCTGGGAAACGGGTTTAGTCGCCGGTCGCCGGAGGAGTTGCCTTTTTGGGGCATTTCTGGGTGCCCCACACTCATCCTACTGGCTACACAGCAAGAAAACGGTGCAAATGGACCACCCCCTGAGATGCCTTGGCATCTGGCTGAGGCACTTTACCTCCTTTTAACATGGTCTTGGCTACTTGATATCATTTTGTTATGATTTGCTAAGCCTAGTTTTTTCCAGTGCACCCCCCCCGAAGGTCGACGACTCGTGCCATAAACAAAAGTCGCATCTTCGAGTGATTATTTTCAGCCTGCCCATCCCTTTTTCTTGTTTGTTAATTTCATTCCGACTTTCTGCCCACGCAAAAAGATGTAACTGTCGTACATGGCTCTGACTGTATGGGCCACCCTCGGCCCCCCGTGCTGGCCCACAATTGTTTTGCCGCTTTGTTCTGGCCAACTGGCAGGGCAAATAAAGCCGGCAAACAACGACAGAGTGGTGTCGACGCTGCGGTGCTCAGCCAGCAAACAAGTGTTGTAGTAAACTAGCAAATAGAACTGATGCTAAGCAGTCTGAAAACTAGGAAATTGAGTGTGCATGTAAATACCTGTGGAGTACAGGGTAGTTCTCCTTCCCCCAGTGCCGAAAAAACCCCACAACCAGCAGGTACTGGACAAAGAAAAAATTAGCATTCCAATTTTGGGCGGCTGCGAAAATACAAATTTAGTTTCGGCTGCTGGTTTTCTTGTTGTTCTTGGGATACACAAACTTTTGGCCGAGAAAAGAGCCGAGACCACAGCTTGAAGCCCGGCCTAATTCGCATTTGTGCGGCACGTACACTTGCTTGTGCTGAACACGAGAGCCGAAAAGCGAGAATTTGCTAAGCGTATTCCACCACTTATTTGGGTTAATTGTCTCGTTTGAGTTGTGTTCTCCGCCCGATAAGATACGCCGGCAGTGGGCACAGTGGTGTATCTGTGGGCTGACGAAAGTTCACCTGCAGCATTACGCATACGCCACTTGGCACACAGCCAGACGCACGAGTGCTAGTTGACATGGCGGCACCAGGCGTTAAAGGTCACCAAAGCATTTGGCCGCCGGCCCCATGCTTTAATGCGCCACGGTAATTCGAGGGGCCATAAAAAAAAACAGCAATTGTTTAAAGCCCGCCGGATTTATTGTGAGCAAAGCCAGGCAAACGGAGGGGTTCTGCGAACCATAACGAATGACACCATACCAGACTGGGCCTCAGAGGCCCGAGACCCGAGCCCCGGCGAAGAGGGGCATGTGTGGGCAAATCCCATCAGCATCGTTAAACAATTTACCCGGCAGCCGGGAAAAAAGCAGATGCACCTCATCCACAGGTCGGCCCAAGATAGTAGTAGTCCTGGGGCGTCAGGAGAATCATTCATACCTTTTTTGTGGTTTAAATACCACTCCAAATAGTTCGTTTTTCTTGATTCTTAGGCATAAATAAAGTTTACTTTTAGAACTGATTATATTTCTGTATTCTTCTTGAGACAACCTTATGTTTCACATTTGAAAGTAATGACATATTTCCACGTTGTTACTATCTCAAGTGGTCGTCCTGGGGGATTTTAAGATCATAGCAAATCATTCATGCCTTTTATGCTTTAAATACAAGTATAAGCAGTTATTTTTCCCTGATTTTGGGCATAAATTAAAATAATATTATACGCTGTTACTATTCCCAGCAGCACCACTGTATGGGCGCATTTGGAATCGGACTCAAGGCCCTGGGCCCTGGGTGCAGACCATTTCATAACAGCACAAAGGCACAGAAAACGGAGGAGAAACACCAAATGCACTTTCATATGCCCGCAAAACTGGAGCAAGTGCCTCCACACTGCAATTAAGCCCTGCCACAGAGAAAACGCCTTTGCCTTGCCTTCATCGGATGCTCTTCGGTTTTTAATTTTGAGGTAAGGTGGGGATAATATTTAGATTTTGTATCAATATATTCAGAGGCGTTCATTACTCAATCGCTTGTTGTACTCTCGTATTTCACATGGACTAACTGGACTGACTAGTGCTCTGAATAGAAGCAGTTGTGTAATAAAACCAGTTCGATATAATAACTCAGTCAATTAATCTATAATCGAGATTGAGAACTGTGTTGGGAGGGAACTTTTTGCGCTTGGGAACTTTTAAAATTAAAAACCAACTTTTGGTATTGAGCACACAAGGAAAGTAGTATCCAAATGCGCTGCTGAATTTAAAGTATGGATTTAAGAGCAAATACACTAGTTTCCTTCCCATTTTACAAAATATAGAACTAGGAGTTTTGGTGTATGGTTTTTAAGTCCAATTAATTTAGTTTAGCAATTATTTTTAATTCCTGACAAAGCTCGCAGCAAAATGCAAGTACCCTGCGAAGTCAAAACCTCAGAGGAGAACACCACACAAATTAAAGAAAACAAAAACAAGGCAACCTTCAAGTGCAGGCGACAACGTCGAAATTGAAAAGGCAAGTGCAATAATTATATGCAGGGGCGTGGCTCCAGGGGCGGTGGGCGGCTCTGGAAAAGTGGGTGGGAAAGTTCACGCTCACTTTCTACTCGCGGCACGCAAAGGTAAAGTCTCAGCAGCTATTACTCAAGTGCCTCGCTTGCTGCAAGCCAAAATGCGTAGATTCCGAGTTCGAGTTTTCAAAAATATCAGGTCTAGGAATTTAATGTGAAATATGGCACTTGCAATAGCCAGCTTGAACAGTTAGGATAAAACAGGTGCGTGATAGGCCGAGAACAACGAGTAGTTGGCACCTGACCAAGTGGAAGCTGGGCCAGGTGATCACATCCACCTGGGGTCTGGGTGCCTGCCGCTGCGGATAGGTAAATATATTTATTGAAATTAGCAAAGCGCCGCCACAACGGCGGGTAATTGTTACTTTCGGCACAGTGGAAACCCATTTGAGGGGCTCTTCTTCCCACCGAGCCTGGGGCTGAGGGCTTTTCTTTGTCTTCCCCAGTCTACCCGCAGCCACTTGTCTAACAAATAACTTAATTTTCGGTATGCAAATCGAAAGTGAGGGCTCCCTCACACCGCAGAACAAAGTGAAATTTCATTTTCATGCGCCCGGCAGACGACACACAAAATGCCTCTGGATCGGGGTCACCGCCAGGTGAGGAGCGTGTCACAACTGCAAAACAATGGGTATTTGGATCAGGTGGTCTTTAAAAAGCGCTTCGGCTATTCCTGAATTATAAAAAAGAAACAATGTTTCCATTGGGTTTCGCAACGCAAACTAAATTGAGTTGTTAACCAGAAAATTAATCAATTGTCTGTTGGCATTTCAATCGCATATTACACTTACTTTTATAACTCGAATTCGAGTCAGTTGAACGCGTTCAATGACCAGCTGGCTTTCTTTGATAAGTGATCTTTCGCGTCTGCGATAACATCGTAAATCATACCATCTATTAAGCGATGTGCTTAATGCATTTCGACAGGCCTTATCTAATGTAGTTGATTGGAAAGCATATGGTGTTATGATGACTCAAAAAGCAATCTTTCCGATTAGAGTTGGGAAATCATCGATAGGGCGATCATTTTTGGTATCGATTGTGGTCAGTGTCTTCATATTGATTATTATTAATTGATTATTAATTATTATTAAATAGAAGACCGCTTACAACACGAAAACTACCTAATAAGACACTAATTGAAAATTGATTGATGTGGGGTTCAGGCCATCGATGTTTCCCCAATTTTAAAACCATCGATTGTATCGATAGTGCCATCGATCATTTTGCTAGCCCCTATTTTTACACTCTACAATATTCAATTTCTGGAAATACTCCATAAGCAACTCATCTAATTCGATTTCCGCCAAGAGACTTGGCCGAAAAAACCCTTTTGTTGGCATTGGTTTGGTAATATTAGAAAACGAAACTGTCTGCCAAACAATTGAAGCTGACAAGTTTATTTTTTCCTCCATTTCAATTGTTGGTAAGCTCGTTTTTTCTTTATCTTTTTTCGCATACTTTCTTCTTCGTTTCGAGTTGGATGAAAAGTGAAATTTGATGGCTTTTCTATACATCTAACAGATAACTAACTTATTTTCCTGAGAGCTTAAACTAAGGTTACTTGATACTACGAATTAGGAACTTGTAAATTTATGTTACATCACAAATGTTCGTTTATTAAGACATACACAGATGAAAAATGAAGTGTGCTGCAGTACTCAGTTTCTGTTCTTGTACATTATAAAACCCTCCAATCCGGACTGGCATCAATTTTCGTTCGCTGACATGGGTTGAACAACGATATGTATGCTACAGTACTCCTATTTCCCGCCGGCTACTCACAGCATGCTGCCGCGGCTCGACTGGCTGGAGGGGCTGGAGCGACTCGAGGAGCTGGCACTGAAGTCAGGTGCCCCCAGGATGTCCGGCATGAAGTCCCTGATGAAGCCCGATACGAAGTCAACCTCCTGGGGACGCATAAAATCTGGTGGTGTAGAATCCCACTTCGGTTGCGGCTGCTGAGGCACGGGGCAGACCGGCTGGTGAGTCATCGGATAGACCAGCTGGTGAGTCATCGGATAGACCTGCTGCGGATGCATTGGGTAGACCTGACCGGGGTGGGAATAGGGATCATAGGCTAGGGAATAGCCACATCCCGGCTGCGGTTGGAAGCCGAAGTCGTCTCCCGGCTGCATGTAGAAACCATCTCCCGACTGCATGTAGAATCCATTTTCAGGGTGCGGATAGTAACCATTTGCCGGCTGCGAGTAGTAACCATATTCCGGCTGCACCTCGTATGGATGAGCACCGAAGTGGCGGTTCGGCGGCGGATATCCCTGCATGTTGGGGCCACTGTCAGCTGCCGCTGGAGATGCTGCCGATTCCCGGGCCAGCCGCTCCTTGCGCAGATCCTGGATGACGGCCAAGAGGGCCTCCTCCAGCGGAATATCCTCCTGCGAGACGACCGCCTGCAGGCGAAGCTTCTGCTCCCGAGTGAGCTTAAAATGGGGCGTTATGTATTCATCGAAGATGCTGCGTCCCGGTCGCGGTCGAAGGGGCTCCTCTGCCCGGGACTCCTGCCTCCAAGGATTCGAAGCAGCCAAGTTTTCGAAGGCCTGGTTAAGGGCCCTCAGGTTCAAGGGCGGCGGTTGGAGGGGAATCGAATCCAAATCCTTCTGATCGGTCTCCCTGGCCCGAGGTGTTATGGGCACCGCGGTCGAGGGCGGCGTCTCTACCGGTTTGTAATGGGGATGGGAAAAGAAACTCCAGGCAGTTTTGTGCAGTGTCTCGAGGCTCGGAAAATTGGCAAGGGGCTCATCCGCTTTTGGACCACTGCTCGAGGCAGATGACGATGACACAGAAGAGCTGAGGGATCCGGATTCATCCTGGCTGAGGCCGACTCGATACCGAGGCGAGTCCTCGCTAGCAGCTTGCTCCTGATTCCGACGAGTCTTCTGCCGATCCTTTCCATCCTTACCACGGGTTTTGTTAAGTGCACGTTTCTTGCGCCTGACTTGCTTCTTGGAGCTCTGCTGGTCATCCTCCTCCAGGCCCTGCTCTCCCTGCCTGGCCTCATTCTCCAAGTTCTGTTTCAGTAGCTTGGTAGCATTCTTCGGTCTCCTTTGTTTTTGCCTGTCATCATTCTTCGGGTTCTGTGCCCATTGCTTGGCATCATTCTTGGGGTTCTGCTCCTTTTCCTCAACCTGACTGACCTGCACCTTCTGTAGCACCAGCACCCCCACATCGTCGACATGCTGCCATCCTCCTGCTGTTTCAGGAGTTGGAGTTTCAGGAGGAACCTTCGGTTTACCCTGCCTCTCGCAGGAAACCCTATTCGATCCCGGGTTGAGGTCCCTAATCGGCGGCTGCAGTATAGTGATGGGCTTCTCAAAGTTCTGATTTGGGGTTTCAGGACGAACCTCCGGCCTAGTCTGCTTCTGGCGGGGAACCCAAGTCGACCGCTGAAGTATAGTGATGGGCTTCTCAAAATTTTGAGTTGGAGTCTCGAGTCGAACCTTCGGTCTATTAGCTTTCCGGTTGAACTCCCTGACCGGCGGTCGACGTACATACCTTGGCGCCTGAAGAGTACTGAAGGGCTTTTCAGAATTCTCGGTTGGAGCTACAAAACAACCCTCCGGTTCGGTCTGCTTCCTGGGGGAAGCCCAGTTCGATCCCCGGTTGAAGTCCACAATCGGCGGCTGTTGTGCAGACTTCGGCGGCTGAAGGACAGTGATGGGCTTCTCCAAATTGCGAGGTGGAGGGACGGGACGAGCCTCCGTTTTGGGGGGCTTCTTGGGGGAAACCGAGTGCGATCCGCGCCTGAACTCCCTAATCGGCGGCTGCTGTATATACCTCGGCGGCTGAAGAATAATCATGGTCTTTTCAAAATTCTGATTTTGCTTCTTTATCAAAAGTTTTAGTTGCGCCTGCGACATTTTTGGAAATTTTTTATTCGGCATCTCGGTTGGAATTTTATTTTCAAATTATATTATGTGTAGTCCTGCTAGGAAGGTATACCAAAATGATTTGAATTGAGCTCACACCAGGTGACATTCGACTCGGCAAAAGGCAAAGCCTGTGTGATCTTGGCTTTTGGGGTTCTTGGGTGGGATTGTAAGTCCAGTGCTTGACAGCTGTTCAGGGGGATTGTTAATATTATTAGTGAACATACTAATGCAGCACGATTAACTAACACAATTTATATGAGTACAAGACTTAAACTAGGCACACTTAGTGGTGGTAAAACTTATACAGATATTTATAAAAAGGAATTACAATTCATGGCTTATTTAAAAGTACACACGATTTTATATGCTATTACACTTGAATACATCGAATAAAAAAGTGTTGTACAACCACGAACCGTAAATAAGAATTATATTCGATTTTTGTTTTTGAAAGGTTTTTAGAGGTTTTGAATTAAATTGGAAGTAGATCTTTTAAAATAAGAGTCCCCAAACACTCTTATTCACGTTTCGTGTGCCCTTAGCATTTCCGCTTAATATCCTAAATATTACAACGTTTTTTGATAACTAAACATTTTTTAGTTTGCGGCTTAAGCTCTAGCTTAAATACTGAGGAGTTCCTAGGGTAACTCGAACATTCTTTGAAGTAAGTTAGTTGGGGTTGAAGTTCTTCCCCTTATTATTGCCAAAAGTGTGAAAAAACGCCAGACAAAACCTCGCTTGATCGCTTTGATTGCCCCATCGTCAGTCGACCGGTCCCATCGCCCCGATCAATTGTGAATATATCATCGCTTACGCAACTTCCCAGATACCTCCCCTCCCAAAAAATATCGCCACCCCAACAATGGCGAGTGCCAAGATGCGATCTCCATAGCCCCAAAAGACCAAGTTGCGTTTTCAGCTCGCTCCGCCTTTCGCCTCGGTCTTTCCTATTGTTTTGATGGCTTGCTGTTTTGACGGAGGCTGCAAATGCAACTGCAACTGCAACTGCCGACTGGCAACCGGATATGGTCACAAAAATCTGAAGTCTCATTCCCATCCCCATCTGCGCCTCTCCGCTATGATTTGCAGATTATTTGTTTTCGTTTTCATTTCCCCGAGGTACTCACAATTGTGGTTGTGGTTCCTACTTTGATTTCCTCACTCCTCGCGTTGCTGCGGGGCCTTCTTCCCTCTTGTTTCAGGTGCAGCTGCAAGGTAGATAAGCAAATCAAATTAAAAGGCTTACGTGAATCAAAGAGGCCGCCCTAATTGAAGTGCTACCTGAGCAATTAATGGTACTCCGCTGAAACAATTTGTTATTTCCCGTTTATGGTGATAAACGGTATTTTCCCGTACCGAAAGGGTGAATCTTCATTAGAAAATATAAGGGAACAAGTATCTGGCCTAGTTCTACAACGATTGTGAGCAACGTCAAAGTGACTTAAGGTGCCAGGCCTCTGCTGGATGGGGCTGACTTCAAGGACGCTATCTAGATCTCGGAGATCTCTGGTCCGATTCGGCTGCCCCGCTGACTTGGACACACTCAGTTGCGCTCCACTGCGGATCCGGCTGGCTGAGCCGCCGATCTCCGCCAGATGTTCCCCCGAAAGGCAGAGTAGTTTCAGCCTCCGACTCGGGTTTTGGCTAATCACAGCAAAGCATTGCCTTGGCTTTGGCCAATTACCATTATAGCCCACTGGGCTGACTCAGCCAAGAGATTATGTTTTGCCATTATTTTGAGACTTCGCGCTGCTTATGCAACGCGAGGCAATTAATTGCGATAAGAACGTGCTCGAGTGTAACGTGAACTGCTCTGGGTTGGGTTCAGAACCCCATTGAGACCAAATGACGTCGGCGCAACAGCAGGGGATAGTAAGCTATTGCTTACATATGCATTTGGATTAAGTAATATATTTTTTATTGTTGTTCTTGATAGAGGTTAAGTTTTTTACTTCCCGAATTTATAATTTTATTTCTTGGAAACTGTTATATTATTGTTTTATCCTCTTCCTATGTGGTTGACCAACACTGTTCCTTATTGGTACCACCACTTGGCTTGACCAACACTGATCTTCAAAGGTACCTCCCATTGGCTTGAGCAAGACTGTTCCTTATAGCTACCACCTATTGGCTTGACCAGCACTGATCTTCAAAGGTACCTCCTACTGGCTTGGCCAACACTGTTCCTTGTAGCCAGCACCTAGTGTGCTGACCAACACTGTGCTCTCTTTGCTGAAGGGCGCACCCATATGACGCGGTCGGGTTTCTTCGGTTCTGGCTGAGAAAGTGACAAGCCAATGCGTTGACCATGTTTGGACTGGCGCTTCTTATTCCGTTCTCTGTTTTGGTTTGGACTTCTGGGTTTGTGTTCTGTTTTCGCCTCGTTTTCCATTTCGAACGACGTGGTGGGCATGGCCAAGTGCTTTTCGGTCGGGTGGTGCTCCTCTATTGGGGTCAGCGGTTCGTTGTGGGTGCGATTAGCTGACACCGATTCCCGGTGCTTGATAGGGCGGCCGGCCCAGTCCACTCGGTTCGATAGAATGGACTCGGTTTAAATGCACCGAGCTATTTGACCAACTGCCAGAGGGGCTCGACCCAAAAAGGAAAACCCTCCAGGAAGTAGCCCGGCTCACCCAGCTATCTTGCCCTTAATAATCAATTCGTTAGCCTAGTTTGATAAGTGAACAGTAGAACAATCGCTAATGGAACCCCAACTGTATAAACAGTAACTGACCGAAATGGTTGGCTTTATTATTTTTGTTCGCATTCAGTGCTTGCTGACATATGGCACTAATCTATTTGGGGTTGAACACCTTTCAGAACCTTTCTATATCTGTATTTATCTTTAAGCTGACTTTGCGGAGCAAATTAAACAAATGAAGTCATTAAAGAGCCCTTATTTTCAGAGATGGCCATAAATTAGCTCTTCACTACCGCTGGTTTTCAGCTTGTCATCTCTCGAGTGATGGTCAAAGCTTCGCTGCCATCGTTCGTTCAACTCGTTTCGGATTTGCAAGTCCGACTTAAAGCTGGCACGCCACATCCGAGCCACCACAAAGGTGCATACGTATACGTTTTAGCCATAATGATATGGCCAATTCCGATGTTTCACATGCGTCTGGCTCCGAGCTAACATGTGCAAATGATCGGGCGCGCAAGAGCGAAGAAACTATTTGCCAAATTTTTAATAACCATAATTAAGTGCTTAGAGCCAGGCAGGAAATTGCATAATTGTGGTTTGGGCCACCATCCAGCCCGCCAGCCAGCCAGTCAGCCATCCCCCATCCACCGCCTCCGCCCCCGGCCCCGGCTCCCCTCCTCATTATGCAAATGCCTGTCTCGTCGCCGCGTTCTATTCGCGAATAAATCACGTAAGTATCACGTAGAAGGTGGCAAACAAAAGGCTTTGACGTCACGCAGACCCGGCCCCCAAGAGCACCTCGCCCCCCCCGGAATTCCGATTTACTGCGTTCTACGTTGGACCCTTTTCGGACGTGTTCTGATACCCAGAATATCGCTCGAATCTTTAGGAAAGCACGAACGCTTACATATATTGCAATTACATGTTTTCATTAACGAAGAAGGCTGAATAAATCTTAATTACAGAACAGAAGTGGCTTCTGGTTAAATTATTTAATGTTGAAAGAAAGAAAAATAACCATATAATAATATAATATCATATGTAATAACTTTTTAGTACTGGCTTTAGTCGAATGTCTAAGCTGGTACTTATAGTTTTCTCAATCCCTGCCAACTGGAATCCAGGTCCATCGCAGACTCACATATTCCTCGACTGTAACGTTCTCAAGGCGACTGTTTGTCCGCTGGGAAAACTTTCGTTTCGACGAATGTTAACGACTTTCGGGGCTGCAAGAGGTCTTGGCATTGAAATCTGGTTATTGATGATTGCACGCGAGCCTCGAACGTGGAAAGAGGTGGCCGTGCCTACAGATACAGTGTGTATCGTATACCATGGACGCACAGCAAGCCGAGCCAACACCGCATCTCCACATGCGCACCTCCATTCAAATGGGCCTGGGGAAAACCTTTCCACTCGCTACCGTTTCAGACAATAGGCACACGCTGTACTGGCGCATTTACCCCCGATTTCCCGCAGTGCAGCCCACTTTTACTTTCGGCTAATTGCACTGCCGGCCAGCAGGCGGCGCCACTTTCCCAAAACGGCAGCCCAGAAACAAATTAGCAGCAGTGTAATATGGATCTGCCCCAAAAGCCATTCCCTTTGTGAGAAGGTAGCGAGCCCGGGGCGGGGGCAAATTGATTGGACAGGTGACATAATGCGACGGCTCCTTGCAATTAATGGCAGCTAATTGAGCCTAATCAATTCGCCATCTCATGTCTGCCGTGAAGTCATAATGCGTTACATGATTTTAAATACAGATAATTGGCGGAGGAGGGGCGGTACAACACACAGTCCGATGACTAGGGGAGAGGTGCCTCAGTTCCTGCTTTCGGCGTCTTCACACACTCTCCTCCTGGTGGTGCTTCCGATGCGGATGTGGGGGGAATGACTGCTGCTGAAGGGTACAGGAAGTGGAGCCCAGCTCGTTGGTGCAGCTAATGTAGGGTCTAAATATCATGTTTTACAAGATATAGCTGTAGCTATAGTTCTACAGGTCGCTGATATGCATATGCCTGTATCAATATCTGCCTTTTTGTTTAATGTATTGTAGAGCACAGCCATCAAAATCACACGGAGATGACACATTTTCAAGTATTTCCGTCGTTCAAGAATTCATATAGAGCTTGTTTTATGCGAAGACGGTGACTCACCCACTAAATACGCAGACCGTATTAAGGCCGTATTAAAAGTGCCAGTTGAAGGTGAAAATAATTCTGCAGCCCAGTCAGACACGAATTGCATCACCAGGCGACAAGGAAAGTGACCTTTTCAATCACTGCCTAATCCCAGGGCCACGGCAACCCAAGGACCTTATTCGGGTCCCCGAGAACCCACGAATCCGAGTTGGGGAATGGGAAATGCAGAGACACTGGGCTACGAAAAGTCGCTGGAGCGACACTCCACTCGTTCCGCTCGTGGCTGCATTTTGAGGGGAGAAAACTTCGAGGTGTTGGGTGCCTCGAAACACTTTACATAACGCCAGACATTAGGGAAAAAGTACAATCTTCCATATTAATTACTCATTATCTCATGTGCTCGCTATTTGGTACAATTTTGCTCAAGATTTTCTTGGCGGGCCTCCAGGCATTTTCAGGGCCAGTTCATGGCCAACATCAAAGGGACGCAAGAGAGCGAAATTAAAACATCCCCAGTGGGGTCCCAGCGGCTTGATTAGGCCGGTGAAAATTGGAAATTGAAATTGGAAAATCTCTTGTGCAACAGTCGTCGAAGGCGAGAGTTGGCGAGGGCTGCGAGACCTTTTCCGCGTTTGCTGCAGACCTGCAAGGGCTTTTGTTGGGCCAGAAATTAGTTGCCGGGCGACGGGCAAACTGTCACAGAAGCAGGAACACAGGAATGCTGGGTGAAACGAGGGGAGCCCTCGCAGCGCCGAACATCCGCTGCACAACGGGTCGTATGAGTAACGTCAATTGAATTGACAGTTTAACAACGAATTGCACAACGCGCAGGGGCCGGCGGGCCCATGGGGCGCACAGGGGCCAGACAATAGCTTAGAGGCCTCATTAAATGCTTAGAGTGGAAAACGTATGTGAGCTAATTATTTCTGCTGCACAGGGAGAAAAAGATGTATGTTTAAAACTGCAAAAAGAGTTTCTCGTAAGATAACATTGCTTTGCAAGGCTCTTCTATTTTTATTTTAGTTCGATACATAAAATGTACTTGCATTTTCAACATTTATTTTATGGTGCTCTTTAAGCTCCAAAATAAGAAAAAACATTTTTTTAGGTCTGATCAAATCACTTTATATATTGACGAAGCGCACTTTGTTTCGCACTGTGCACTCTTTCCCGCTCTTTATTTACTGTTGCATTTCTGCATGTGAACGCTGCTTTCGATCGGCTTTGCAGCCCAAAACGGTGCTCCACTGTACTGCCCCGGAATGCGGCGGCGGTGACATCACAGTCGGATAGTAATGACCATAGAGCAGAGCCATAGTATCATGGCTTACGCCCACCCACTTGCCCCGCACTCGAATTGCCATCATCGGTGGATCGCGGCTGTTAAATAAATTAAGGCGCGATTTGCATAAATTTGTAATCGAATCGAGGTGACAAAGCGTGTAATTTATGCGGCACAATCGATGGCAGAGGCCCTCGGTGAAGACACCAAATCCCATTGTTGTCTGCGACCACAAAAGGCAGCAAGAGCGTGGATAGCTAAAATCCAACAGGGAGAATGCAAAATGCAAAAATATGAACAAACCAACGACATTGAAGTTGTTTAACTGCAACTGCAACGGCAACGGCAGTCGCATCTGCAGATGCACCTAAATCCGAATCTCAAGGCACCGACGTTCCCATAGTGATGTTCATAAATTTTTGGCATCCGAAAGACAAGTCACCGGCGATCGGCGACGTCATCGTTGGTCGAAAGCCAGAAAAAGTCGTCATTGACATTGTCTTCCCACAAAAAGGGTCGACAGCAATTTGGCCAAGAGAGACAGGCGGTGGTCTTCCAAACCTACATATATCTCTGCGATCCGCTATACGGAAACTGCTACCTTGAAGCCCTGTTCTAATTTTCGGAATATGCCTCTTAAATAATATGGTATCATATGGTATCATATCAGATCAAAAAGTCAACAAGAAAAGTAATATTTTTACATTTTCCGGCGAAACAAGAAGAGTAATGGTCCCAAAATGGAATGTCATACCTCGTTGAGCTCGTAATAAAAATCCCAATCAATTGGCATTCACAGCTAGCATTTTTTATTTTTGACCAATTTTCGCAAAAAAGGACGATGCTACCCCTTGTAAAAAAATTGAAAAATTTAAAGTTTTTAGAATCGGCCAGAAAATGACTGCGATTTATTGTCTAGCTTGTTAGCTGTCCGTCTTGTTGGTTTCGCACCATTTTTGACCAAGTTACACAAAAAGAGGTCAAAGAAAAAATCGAATTTTCGAAAATGCACCCACAAATAAGAAGTTTTTGGACGAATCGGAGTTCTAATGGAACCTTAAGTTCTCAGTGAACAGTTTATAAACCAATATCAAAATATAATACATATATTTACGCATTGTTCAAAAATAGTCTAATTTTATCCTATGGGACCTATAACCTATTGATTCCGGGCCACGTGGCACGTGCATTTGGATTACGCTGCTGCTGACACCATTTCCGAATGGGCTAAACATTTGTTCACGCTCCATCCAGCCCATTGTGCGTTCAATAAGCCGAACTATCGCCGTTGTGGCTGCATCTGCAATCCGTTGAATATGTAAGGGGTTGCCTTATTTCTCTTCATTTTTCACTGTGGGGCGAGATGTGTTTTGTTGCGGGAAGTCAGCCATTGTGCGTCGGCTTTTTTGGGTCAGCGGGTGAGCAGGCGACCTTGGGCCGATCCTAGAGAACCGGAAGGTCAAAAGGCCCACGATCTTCGAGAGGTGCCAAGTTCAAAGCCGAGCCAACAAGGAAGTGTGAAGTTACCAGCGTTCAAACAAACCACTGGGCAAACAGCACAAAAAGTGTAGCCCCAAGAGAGGTAAATATCGGGCGCAGCTGTTGAAGACTTGAAACTCGAGACTCAAGTGAAGCTGCCATCCTCGCCGCCGGCAACTCACTTGCCTCATTGATCACTCAATGCTCGATCATCTTTCTGGTCAAGTGTTTCGGTTAACTGAGTTCCCTCCGCTCTGGCATTGGCCCCAATTTGTGACTTCCCATTTGCCGGGGTCTAGAACCGGGGGTTAGCACATCTGGCCAAGGGGGGAAACCAGGTTCCATGATTGCAATTGCCGAAATGGAGGCGTGACCATATAACGCACTCTGGCCCGCCTTGAATATTTAATTTAAATTAGTTTCGTAAAAAGCGATTATGGCCGTGCATACGAGGAAGTTGCAGCCACTGGCACGCTTCCCCAGCCATAAAAGTTAATACTCCCCACTGTTTTCACCCCTTTCTCTTCCGCTCTCCCCAGACCCTCGCTGCAACAAAGAAAAGGCTATTAAGAACGCTCTGTTTGAGGTTTTCGGCCTAGAGATACCCCTTAATATTTAAATCTTGAAATTGTGGAAGCTTGAATTGTCGCTAAAACTTAACTTAAGTCAAGAGATTTCAAATATATTAGGAATCTTACATAAACAGCAACTTGCATCCCAAATTTCACATCTCTAGCCGGAGCAGATCCCGAGATATGGCTAAATAGAACCACTTGTAATCCCTTCTAGTCAATAGATTTCCGAATCGAAAGAACCCTTGCACGCAGGGAGACTTGCATCCCAAATTTCGTACTTCTAGCTCGGGCAGATCCCGAGTTATGGAAGTTTGAACTTTGGCACCATAGCACCCTCTCTCCTTGGCCGAAACACCTCTGCTGCCGCCGTTTACAGGTAACCAACACAGCCACAGTAGCTCGGCCGTAAGATCCGCAGCTGATTCAGAGTCTGTTGATTCTACTTGCTTAACGCATGGCCTCTATGCCCGGCCAGTCATAAACTGGTTTAACGACTTGGAGTTCTGTAGCCAGGCGGGCGGGAGAGGGGCTCCGAGCGGTGTGGCAAGCAGGGGCTCAGACCCAGCCAGGTAGGCACTGGCGTCCGGCGAAACAACAGAAATGTTAATCGGCCAATTGAGGCTGCACTTGGACTTGGCAGCCGAGTAAGTAAATGATAGTAGATGCGAAATCGGCACCAATACTGGCCGCCGTCGTGAGTCATCCCGCCCACAGGAACCCCCCTTCGATTAGATAGGGCCTGCCCTGATAAAGACACAAAACACTGTTCGCATACGAAGGTGTGCACGTTGCAGGGGAACAAGAGGCAGGTGGCGCAGGCAGAGGGGAACCAGAATCAGTGCATGGCAGCTGGCAGGTGTAAATGATTTAATATGCGGCCGGCAATTGCCAATCCAGTTAAGAAAGGCGTAAAAGTATGGAAACAGTAAGCTACTCGCCGACTGTAAAGAAAATAATAGCAAGGCGCCGCGCGGGGAGATAAGATCGCCACTTCGATTAATATGGGGTCTGGTGATTACGGCTCCGAGGCTCTTTCTGCGGGGTTAACTCGCTTCTCATGGCTCACCTGACACCACAGTGCGCCACCTGCAGTGGGCCATCCAGCGGTTAAAAGAAGGAAGTATGTGATATCGGGTGATTGGGAAGAAACTAGATCCAACAGATCATTGGAAAGAAGAGGACAAGATGCTATACTTGTTTTCTCTCTCCATTGGTCACCTAGTGGCATATACTATTAATATTATCAGTTAACCATGGTAATAACACCCAATTTTTGTTTCATTTAGGGGTGATTGGGAAGAAACTAGATCCAACAGATCATTGGAAAGAAGAGGACAAGATGCAATACTTGTGGCATATACTATCAATATTATCAGTTAACAATGGTAACAACACCCAATTTTTGTTTCATTAAGGGGTGATTGGGTGATTGGGAAGAAACTAGATCCAACAGATCATTGGAAAGAAGAGGAGAAGATGCAATACTTTCCATTGGTCCCCTAGTGGCATATTCTTTTCAAACGAAAAGCTCCATTGCTGATTTTTTCCTTTAATTCTGGCACAATACTATTAATATTATCAGTTAACCATGGTAATAACACCCAATTTGTGTTTCATTTAGGGGCTAGTAAAGTCTAGTCTACCGGTCATACTGGGGAGTTCTCTGGAAAGATACAAGACCCCAGGGGAACTTGGACATTTCCGAGGTTGCATATTGTTTATTTTTAAATCTAATAATCCTAATAGGTTACTATAAATTAAAGTCCCTTTCTTGTTTTGGCGGATCAGTAAGACCTGGGTGTTAGATAAATGGGTTTGTTAATATGGCGAAATAACTTACCAATTACCAGATTACTAATGGCAAGCAGTTCGGGATTAGGAGCTACGAGTAATGCAAAAACACTGGCCACTGGAAACGGGAAGTGCCTGTTAGCGAACGGTTAGTACAGGTGCAATTTGCAGGGGTAATCGCCTAATTACCCTTAGCCGGGCCCCACTGTGTCTGCGTTGTTTGGGGCTTCTAATTGGCAATTGGCAACTGGCAACGCGGGCCCGGGCCCGGGCTTTCGGCCATGCTCGACTAACTAAGTGAGCCTCGTTTAACGGTCTTTTATTTGTCTAGCGATTGCAGAGGCTCACTGGGAGAAAAGACGAGTGCTGCGAGCCGCCACTCACACACACGCACGCACAGGGATCAAAGGACCTGCAGCGGTTGTTGTTGTCGACTTTTGCTTTGTTTTATTGATTTTTAGCCAAGAAAAGAGACAGGTTCAAAACACACACACAGGCGCAAGCACACCCACACGCAGGAAAACACACCCTTGCTGTGCCTGTGTATCCCTGAACTAGCAGAAAGAAAAACAAATGGAACCAAAATAAAACCAGCTAACCAACTTAGCCTGGGACAAACCTTTTAGAACTAGTTATGCACCTGGCTTTCAAACAATCTCCGTGGGATATGAGTATTATTTTTGTTTATTAAGGCGCGCGTCGCACGTTGCTGCCACAGCAACAACACTCCAGAACGACGACAACAAAGTTAGCCGCACGCCAAGCACACACAACACATACACGTTAAAAAAAAGGGGAGCGCGCGAGAAAGCCGCTTTTCGAGTCGAAATTCACGGACGTTATGTTTAACCGTCGGCGGGCCGTTCAAATATGTCCGAAAAATGCCCCAACCGAGTGGGGGCTTGCACGAAATATACCGAAAAAGTACCGCTGGGGTAGGGCTATCCAGGACACGAACCGGCAATTACAAGTCACACTTTTTCCGCCTCAAACTGAGGTTGTTTAGTGATTAGTTGGAAATACGTTATGAAAATAAGTTACTGAAAATAAGCAATGAGTTCAACAGTGGGTTAACTGCAGTTTTCGATACCCAAAGGCAGGGGAAGAAGAACACCCAGAGTGCCCTCTACTTCGTCGGTATTTGCTGGTATTTTCCTTCCGTGCCGTTGGTATTTCCCATTGTCAGCAGGGCGGTCGCACTGTTGTGCACATTTTTTGTTTGTGCATATTTGTTTCCATGTATTAAGAGGTAAGAACAAGGAGATGTGTTTTGCCAAAGTTCTGTGAACTCGGTGGATCGTGGAGTTCGACCAACTTGGTAAAAGGTTCGCGTCGTTTCGCCGTCGGAGTGCGTGGGCCGTTCCGTTTTTTTTGAGTGTTTATATTTGAGTGGCGTCGCTGTGGCAGAGAAGGCAGAGCAGCGGTTGCGTCGCCTGGAATTTCGTGATACTACCATTGTTTTACCGTTTTCTTGCCTGGCATCCGCCATTTTTCGCAGAGATGGCGACCTATTTCGGGGTCTACATCCCGACGACGGGACTGATTGAGGGCCTGGCGTCCCACTGTGCGGGCTCCATTGCGGCGGTGAACATAAAGCCGACCGCTCCGGCGTCATCGTCGGAGTCCGGATCGCCACCCGGTTCGGGAACGGCCTGCCAACCGGGTAACCCGGAGGATGCCGTCAAGTACGAGGATCCCGACTTTCCACGTAAGTAGGAGCGAGACGGAGTGAGGGTGTGTGTGTGGCGTTCCAGTTATCTGCCGCTTGTTGCTGTTGTGATACCCTGTAGTGGGCGGGCGTGAGTGGTTCTGGGTCAGTTCGTGGTTGGGAACTCTTTCATAGATAATAAGTAAATACACCCATAGGTAGTTTTCAATAAGCTTTATAGTCGTACTTTCAAAGAGGGCAGTTTTTTATTGAAGAGGATTTAAAAACGACAGGATATTTCGCGATCGAAATGAACCCCTTTTTCTTTGGAAATTTGCCGAAGCAACAAGCATATTCATGTCCGAAACCGCCTGGAGTTTGTTTTGGGTTTGAAGGCCTACAAGATCAGTTTTTTTACCACCCCTTCCATATGAAACTTAGGGGTTTATTGCAGCTCGGATTGTTTCATCAGAGGAATGGATTTTTTCCAGTTGACAAGGACATTCTTGTGCATAACAAATAAAGAGCCGCCCCATCTGTTGCACCACGAAATATTACGATAGTAAATGAAATTACAGATGTATAGGGAGTAGATATCCACGGTATTGCCTCTTCGGGACTTCCCCTCTCTGTGTCAGTTCGCTGTTATTCCGCGCCATGACTAACTGCCCATGAAGAAGTGTCCGTGTGTGTGTTCAAATCTTCTGGGAATCGAGAAGTAGAGAAAAAAATAATCGCGGCTTGCGCAGCCGTCTCGCTCGCACAGTCGATTTCCTTGTCTGGGAGCGGTCTTTCGATTTAATTATAAACAAATGGCGAGCGATTGCAATTACCTGCTTAATTAGGCGCAACTGTCCCGCTCTCGTTTACTGCCGCCATCTCCTTCTCACTTTAATCCAATTAAATGCGCTTGGAAAACAATAACCGATTGGGGCGGGTTCACTCCACCGCCCCTTCCAATGCCCATTCCAGGCAGGGCCCGAACGGATGCATTACAGGACCTTGACCCGTCGCATTCTCCCCTCCGCCCCATCGCCCTCCTTCCAACAGTCGCACAGCTGCGGTCAAGATACTGGATTTTTCCTTACTGATGAAGATTACTTTAAAGTGGAGATGAAAATTATTTCACTTACTTGAAAATGTATTTTCAAGTTTGATTATTTTGATTTTTGTCATTTCTTTTCCCTTGTAAGAAATCGCAACAGTATTTTAAGAGAGCTGAAACAATTTTAAACTCCCAATGCGGATGTATCTGTGTATCAGTCGGTATCTTACGGGTTATTTATACTGCAAGCTGCAGAGCAAGAAACCCGAAAAAGCGTGTGCGCGTAACTTGGCGTCCCGGGTCCCATATTTATACACCCCCAGCTTTGCCGGCTGGTGTTGTTGTGGGTAGTGCCAGTCCCAGTCCCAGTGCCAGTCCCTTTCCCCGGGGCCCGGTGCCTGGTCCCCGTCATTTGGCCCAAGTCAGCAGTCGTTGCCCAGAAATAAAAAACAAACGGCCAAAAGAGAGCTAAAAGATGGAAAACTGATGAAGTCGACTCATGGGGTACCCTAAAAAGAGAACTTGAAATAAACACATTTTAGATACATATATTGAAGATAGCTATGGGTTTATATAAACCATCAACAAGTAATAACGACCATAATTTACCTATGACCAGAACTCCCCCAGCTGTTCGAAATAAATAAAAGTAATCTCTCCGTGCAAGAAGCCTAATTACAACTACTAGTGTCTAGTCCAACAGAACGTGTTTTATGCCTTACTATTTGGCTTCATCAGATCTTCGATTAGAACTGGGGACACCAGACGATGGGTTTATTTCTGCTTTTGTTTTGCTCGCACAGTGCGAAGAGTTGAAAGTAAATTTAATTATGGCACACTCGCTAGTTTCGAGGGGCAGAGCTGAGAAAAGTGTATGAGATGTTGTACGCCACAGCTGCGATCTAAATATATATCCGCCTCTGTTTTATAAATTCGACAAGTGAGATTGAAGTGGGCTAGTTAGCCGCGAGTGATCGCGGGTTCTGAAGGTGTCTGCTAGAATGTACAAAACATAACTAATAAATACATGTAATATAAACAATCAAGTACTCTGTGATACTTTATCACAGATCCTAGACATTTGTTGTTTTACGAAGTATCTGGGGATATAGATATTACTCTGAGATCCCTATCAAGCTCTTGACCCAGTAAACTCGACATAATCTGTGCAATCTGTGGCGACTTGAGGCCCAAACTGGTGATACTCCCGATAAGGCAGGGCGCTGTGCCAACAACTGCGTCACACGCACGTACCACGCCACCCAACGCCCCCTCCCATTTGTTTCGGTTTTGTTTTGCTCCCCACAATCCTCGGCATTCGCGACTCGTGCGCCGTTCGCCGTCCACTGCTCCCCATTCGCCCAACCGGTGGCGTGACCGACCAACCGGCCGAGCCAGCTCACTTATTAATGGTCTATTCCTCTGGATGCCCACACATCACCACCACGCTCGTCACGGCGGAGCAGCGGACTCGCCCCTGTGGCTGGTCTTCACCGACAAATCCAAGGCGCTGGACGTCCTGCGGCACTACAAGGAGGCCCGCCTGCGCGAGTTCCCCAACCTGGAGCAGGCGGAGAGCTACGTCCAGTTCGGGTTCGAGAGCATCGAGGCGCTCAAGCGCTTTGGCAAGGCCAAGTCCGAAAGCAGTGAGTATACATCTGTACCTATATAGTGCTGTTCAATACTAATACCGTCACATTTTAGAGCCCATTCCGCTGAGCGGCGGCAACGGGTACAAGAGCTCGTCGGGCTCCACGGACAGTTCGTGCTCCTCCTCGCCGACGGGAGCAGGCGGCGGGAGCAGTAGTCCCTCGATGTCCAGCCTGCTGCTCAGCAGCTCGCCCACCTCCTCGCCGAGCAGCACCAGCAGCCACATCATTGCCAATGGACGCCAACAGCAGCAGCAGCAGCAACAGCAGCAGGATTTGTTCGGAGAACGTCCTCCCTTCCGGGCGCCCACCAAACAGGAACTGGTGGAGTTTCGCAAGCAAATCGAGGGGGGCCACATCGAGCGGGTCAAGCGGATCATATGGGAGAACCCCCGATTCCTGATCAGCAGCGGCGACAAGCCGACCAGCCTGAAGGAGGGCTGTCGCTACAACGCCATGCACATCTGTGCCCAGGTCAACAAGGCCAGGATCGCGCAGCTGCTGCTGAAGACCATTTCGGACCGGGAGTTCGCCCAGCTGTATGTGGGCAAGAAGGGCAGCGGCAAGATGTGCTCCGACCTAAACAAGAGCCTGCTGGACTACTACCTAAACATGCCGGACAAGGCGCGTGGCGAGACGCCGCTCCACTTTGCCGCCAAGAACGGCCATGTGGCCATGGTCGAGCTGCTCATCACGTATCCGGAGTGCAAGTCGCTGAAGAACCACGAGGGCAAGGAGCCCAGGGAAGTGAGTTACCAGTTGGGAGCCCGTCCCTATCGCCCATCAATAACCTATATGTAACCTGTCTTGCTCTTCGTCCTGCAGATCATCTGCCAGCGTAATGCGCAGGCCGCCCATGTGACCATCGTAAAGCTGGAGCTGCTCCTGCATGACCCGCACTTCGTGCCTGTAATGAGGGCTTCGTCTAACACACTGCCCCCGAAAGTGGGTAAACCGTTCTCGCCCAAAGACCCACCGGTGAGTGCCTGTTTGCAATGCAATGAGTGCAAATACTTTGCATTTGACACTCCCTGTGCCACCCCCGCATGAGGGAGTTACTTTTTTCTGCATATTGAATTACAAGCTAATGTGCTCGTGTTTTCCAGAACCTGCAGCAGAAGACGGACGAGTGCGAGGGCCTGAGCGTGGACCTGACAATCAGTGCGCTGGCGGGACCCATGTCCCGCGAGAAGGCCATGAACTTCTACCGCCGCTGGAAGACGCCGCCGAGAGTAAACAGCAATGTGATGTCGCCGCTGGCCAGCTCGCCATTCAGCTCGCCGGTGAAGGTGACGCCGAGCACCTCGAGTCCCGTCATTGCGGGGCGTCGGGTACTCTTCGGTCCGATGGCGGCGACCACCAGCTCTCCAAAACGCCCGCCGAACGCGACCAATGGCACCAGTGAGTGCGAGAACAACAACAACAACAACGTCAAGCCTGCGTATCCGCTGGAGTTCCCTGCCACACCCATACGCCAGATGAAACCGGATTTATTCATGGCCTACCGCAACAACCACAGCTTCGCCTCGATGGCTGACGATTCCATGTTGCTGGACATGAGTCTGAGCCGCAGCATGAATGCGTCGCTGAACGACAGCTTCCGCGAGCGGCACATCAAGAACTCGGACATCGAGAAGGGCCTGGAGGTGGTGGGCCGCGAACTGGCGCGCCAGGAGCAGCTGGAGTGGCGCGAGTACTGGGACTTCCTCGACTCCTTCGTCGACATTTGCTCGCCCGACGGCTTGGGCCGCCTGGAGGCGTACTTCTTGGACAGGACGGAACAGCTGGCGGAGAAGGCGGAAACGGTCTGGAACTTCTCCCATCTGCATCAGTATTTGGATTTGATGGCGGGCGATCAGCAGCAGCAATCGCGCAAGGACAGGAATGCGGCTGCGGCGGCGAGTTCGCCATCCGCCGGGGTCATGACCCCGTACACATGCGTGGAGAAGTCGCTGCAGGTGTTTGCCAAGCGCATCACCAAAACGATGATCAACAAGATCGGCAACATGGTGTCCATCAACGACACGCTGCTCTGCGAGCTCAAAAGACTGAAATCGCTGATTGTCAGCTTTAAGGTTTGTTGCTCTCTCAAAAACAGGAATATACCATCGAAGCTAACATGTTGTAAACCTTGCAGGATGATGCCCGCTTCATAAGCGTGGACTTTAGCAAAGTGCACTCGCGCATCGCCCACCTGGTGGCCAGCTATGTGACCCATTCCCAGGAGGTGAGCGTGGCCATGCGCCTGCAGCTGCTGCAGATGCTTCGTTCCTTGCGGCAACTGCTGGGTGACGAGGGCGGCCGGGAGCAGCATTTGGGCTGCGTATGTGGCAGCCTGCTGCTGATGCTGGAGCAGGCCCCCACTAGCGCCGTACACCTGCCGGACACTCTGAAGACCGAAGAGCTGTGCTCCGCCGCCTGGGAGACGGAGCAGGGATGCGTCTGCCTGTGGGACGCCAATCTCAGTCGGAAGACCAGTCGCCGCAAGCGCACCAAGTCGCTCTTGACGGCCGCCATTCAGTCTCAGTCGCTGTCGCTGGACACAGCGTCTTCGGCATTGGCATCCACGGGAACGGGAACCACCGCCATGCACGTCTCGCTAAATCTGGGGGCGTCCAGCTTCGGGGCGCCGAGGACAGCCGTCGTGGCGCATCCCAGCGACGACGAGGACGAGGACAGCGACGAATACGACAACTTTGTAAGCTACAAAGTGTATTTACGAATTATTATACCTAATCATTTTGTTTTGTTTTCACCAGTACGACTGCAAGTTGCCGAACGAGAGCAGCAGCGAGGACGAGGACAACTTCCGAACGCCGCCAGAGAGCCTGTCGCCGCGCATGTCCGTGGATCTAGAGCCTCCCTACGATCTGTTCATATTTGGGTGGGACTCCTCTTACATTTGACTCTCTCCTATGTATATTCAACGCACCATTCGCCTTGCAGAAACGAGCCGACCAAGCGGGATTTGGATGTGCTGAAGGCCCTTTCCAACATAGACGTGGAGAAGGAGACACTGCCGCATGTCTTCGCCTGGAAGACTGCCATGGAGAGCTTCTCCAGTGCCGAAATGAATCTGTGAGTCAACTGTGATCATTAATTATATCATCCTCTTGTATTTAATTAGTAAAACATCGGTGCACCTATAGCCTTTTGCTATTTCTTCCCTCGTTCCCTGATTTTGTCCTTATTAAACCACAATTGTTCATCGTTTTCTTAAATAGTGTATTATAATATTTTTGGTCACCTCTTACAGCTTTCCCTCGCCGAAGAACGTGAAGGTACAAAAGCCGGACCCTTGGCTACCGGCAACAAGTGCTAACCACAACAGCCAGCCATCGCTGCATTCCAAGCGGATCCTGGCCACGCCCAAGCTGAACGCCCTAGCCGCTGGGAGACGTGGCTCCGGACCCGGGCCTTCGACGCCACCTCGCCTGCAGCGTACTCCGTCCGCCGCCAGTATTCAAGTTCAAGTGGGTACCGCCACGAACGGCGGAGTCGTTGCAGCCCCCTCGCCGCCGGCCTTGGGTTTCGCTGCCCTGGCGGCGGCGACGCGGACATTCAAAACGCCGCTGAACAAGATGCGCGGACTGTTTAGCCAATACCGCGAGACGGCCGATGAGGAGGTGGATGGGACGCCGATCGGCAGCAGATACGCCCATTAGTATCCCATAACCTTTTTTTAACCTACATTTTACAAGAGAGAAATAAAACAGTGAAGTTAACGTTTTAAATTATAAAAATGGAACGATTTTCGATGGAATTTCGAGTCTGGCATGTAATATGAATTATAGATTGTCGTAAACCTTATTATGAAATACATAAAAATTAATATTTTTTTACTTATTTAAATATTTTGGTTCATAATTTTATGGGTATTAAATTTGCCAAAAAGCAAGCTTTTTATTTTGCCAGCTGATGAGTCAAGTGCCTTTCTAAATACTTTTTAAATTTATTTCGCAGGAGGACTGCGACTAAAAGCGAAATTAGCGCAACAAATTGTGGTAGAGCAGCACCGTAGAAAGCCATAAAAGCAATTACCATTAATCACACAAAGGGACGGACAGTGGAATGGACACCTGAACGCATGCAAGATCGGGGCTCAAAGGAGCATTCTTCGCCACCGATCGATCTTGCTGCCCGATGCAATGCAAAACGAGAAACTGAAACCACTCGGCCCGGGGAAAAACGACAAAGCAAGCAGAATCGAAAAGAAAGGAAAGAAAAAATGTTTATCGAAGCCAGTATACCCATAGATTCTAGCCCAGCTCATGGGGATTCCTCGGCGATCCCCACCATGTCTCGTTACTCTCAATTTCTTATTTATGAGAGTGCCCTCGACGAGGGTGTCCAGCGATCTTGGATTACATTGGGTATACCCGGCATTCCACCCGGCATTCGTGACCGAGTATCAACCAACATTATATTTTAATTTCGTTTTTATTTTCCCATTTTAAGTTTGCAAAGTGAAGCATGAACACGAAAAACGTTTTCTTAAAGCTAAAATCATATTATTTCCCTAAAAATTGTTTAAAATTCAGTTGAACTTTAAAAATTCCCTAAAGGTGTCTAAAAGTAGGCAACCGTTTTAGTTCCCCGAATAGGCGACTAAAAGTAGGCAACAGTTGTTCACTTTCTCCAACTTTCGGCCCTCCCAGGGTATAGTTGGGTCGTCCCTTTCGCCAGCACTGCTGTCCTGGTGTCTCTTGTTTTCTGCTCCTCTTTTGTCAACTGGAGCAGAAGGCGGTGGGGCATGTGGCCTGTGGGGCGAGGTCCAGAGGGTCCGAGAGTCCAGAGGAGTAGCGAACAAATTTGTTGCAATTGCCGTTTCGCCCAGTGGTCGGGCAACTTTTCAATGGCAGGGCTTTGACAAATGATCGCTGATAAGAAGCCGGCCGGGGCAGAATGCTAAAAGCGAAGCAAATTGAGAGGCCTTAAGGCGGTGTTTTGGAGGGCGGTCGCGGGAGTTCAGTGCTGCCCCATAAGTGGGTCGCAAAGCCACCATTATACAGAAAGGGATATGCCTTATCGGTTAAACCCACTCTTTGTTGAAACATTGGTCCCTTGAAAATTTATATTTTTATAGTCCGTATTTTCTCATGTAATTTCGAACTACTGGTGATTGCCACTATAACAATTTTTCTTTGTGGGATGTCTCATATAAGGGCAATTGAGATACTTGACTTTTTATTAACGCTGTAGATATTTCCCTTCTTTTACCTTTTTTCTGGCATCGCAGGTGCAGGCCCGGGTCCTTGGGGCTGGATAATTTATGCCAGGGTCCGTTAGGAGTTTTTAACCCAAGATGGTCATTGCGGGCTTAAAAACAGTCATAAAACGACTGTCCAAGAAGGCCAATCGTTCCCAAAACTACTCCACCTTACACGTGTAATAATGCCATCGATAAAATGGGGAATATCAATAACACAAATTGTTCATTAGCCCACAGACACACCAACATATTATATGCAATGCCCCGCGCTCGGAGGGTTAAGGCGGGGTACAAGGGACCCCCTCCGACTGGCGCCAGTGGCTCCGATTATCTGACCACCGCCATCAGGGTCAACTCATTCCAGCAGTCCTTTTGTTCGCCCCAGACTCAGACTCGGTCCCAGTCCACAGCCGAACCGAAGGCCCGAAGTCCCGAAAATTCAAAACCCATTTCTGGACTCTTTGTGAAACTTGAGAACACTCGACGATTAAGCAAAACAAAAAAGCAGGAGGAAGCCCAAAACTGGGAAGAGGGTCTGGGCCGTGTCAGGAGTTCACACAAAACTTGTGAAGTTCCCCCGATCCTTGGAGTGAAGTGGCTTGCAGTGGAGTGGCCTGGGCATCCCGATCCCAGGCCCAGGTCCTATCCCTATCCCTATCCCTATCCCTATCCCCGGGAATACGCGATTCTTGCGGAATGCAAGGCGGCGCCGGAAGCCGCTCAGACAGCCCCGACCAATTAGCCCGTCGCATTTGTCCAGCTGCACTCGGCAGCCGGACTAACCCACAACTGCGCAGGAATCAGGGCCAGTCCCTGACCTTAATCCAGTCAGGGGCGTTACGTAAAGGTTGGCAGGGCCCCCAGTTTCTGCCAGCCGAGTTATAGACACACTGCAAGCCCCAACTAGTTTACTATATTCTAAGTTACTTTCTGTGGAGAATTCAAGCATTTTTCGTATTTATAACCACAGCCTATTATTGTTTATTAGCGTAATACAAGCCTAAATAATAATATTGCATAATATAATACATATATTCATATCATTTCACTTTATTGTAATATGTTATATGGTCCTCCATTCAAAGCGTTAAAAATCCCTCGGTAAGCCTAAAACATTGGAATGTCGAACCGTTTTATAAATATCAGGTGCCCATAGCCGAGATTATTCCAGGGCACACATATAGATCTAGATAGGCCACGTTAACTGCCCCGATTCGGGGCAGCAATCAGAGGCATGCAAGCGGCGTTACATAAACAATGAAAGGCTTTTAGGACCCGCAAATGGAGCCGCACGCAGGTGGGCTAATGAGCCAGGCATCGATTCGGAGTTGCTACTGTAGGGCCCGGCGTTATTCAGTCTGGGCGCTGACTTTGGACCGGATGCCAGGGCATCTGCTTTGAGTTCGATTCCAAGCCGCTGGGCGAGCGATGTTCCTGAAACGGAAATGCCGCAAGAGAAACGCCACCCGCCGGAGTCCCGGAGGCAGCGCGGCCTGCAGACACTGGTCATCTTTCGGCGCAGCCTCATCTACCAGACCAAGGAGTTCTTCCAGAACTCGACGCTCCACGGAGTGCGCTACATCGCCGAGACGGGCCGGCCCATCGGCGAGAAGTTCATGTGGTTCTGCTTCACGTCGATCGGCGCGGTCACCGCACTGGTCATCATCATGAGCCTCTGGGAGAAGTTCCAGACCAATCCGACCATCACGGGCCTGGACACCGACTTCCACAACCAGAACGTGGTCTTTCCCACCACCGTCGTCTGCCCGGAGGCGGCCTTCGACCACGAAAAGACCTACGAGAAGGTGTACAACACCCTGGCGTGAGTACTCCATATTAGCCAGTACAGTTGTGCTTGAAAACTATAGTTGCCCTATATTCACAAATTTAAACGACTTCCTTGTGTGGAAACTTTTCTACTTCACTATCGGGGGTATTACATCTTACTTTCCGTGCCTATCAAACCCGATTAGCAACTACGACGAGGCCCAGGCCCAAATGTACACCCCGTTCCTGCGCCTGCTGACCTCCCTGAACTTCGAGAGCATCCGGGACGCCAAGGTGCTGTCCCAGCCGATTCCGCAGAACCTGCTGGATGCGAAAACCATCCGGGAGTGGGCCTTCGAGGGGCACATCAGCTGCGAGAACACCTTCGTGTCCTGCAAGTACCGCGACGAGGAGATACCCTGCTGCGACCACTTCGAGCCCATCTACACGGAGCACGGCTTCTGCTACGCCTTCAACAGCAGGTTCAAGTCCACGGCCACGGAGGAGTGAGTATCACGGGGTCTGGCTAGGATCTGGCTTCTACAGGGTATCTGCTTTTGCACGCCTTATTGCAGCGTCAAGACAGGGGCACCTCACGACCTCTACGAAACGGACAAGAAGTGGGCGCTCTTCTTTGTGCCCAACAGCACCTCGAGTGTAAGTAGTCGCTAGCATCATACCGCGAATTCTTCAGTTCCAGGGGAACGAAGAGCTGTTGATCAGTTCAGTAACATTCGAGTGAAGCATTGTGGTCTCAAAATGATCTCGCGAACTCTTCAGTTTTTGGGCTCTTGAGAAGGGCTCTTCCTTATATGATGGTTTCTTCCCAAGCAGATCTTCATCTTCTCGAACGAGGAGTACTTCGGTTCGGACTTCAATGCGCAGATCGATTGGTCGGAGCCGCAGCTGGTGGAGGTGAGGATCTCCAAGAAGAACACCTACACCACGGACGACGCCCGCCAGCTGTCCATTGGCCAGCGGAAGTGCATCTTCAGCGACGAGGTGAAGCTGAACTACTTCCCGGACGCGTACACCTTCTCCTCCTGCATGAAGCAGTGCCGCATGAACAAGGCCATCAAGCTCTGCAAGTGCAACCCGCCCTTCTACAAGCCCATAGGTGGGAGCTCAGGGATCGCCAGTGCCATTTGACCTCACACCCCTCTGATCCTTGCAGCCAACGTGCCCATGTGCATGGTCAAGGACTTCGATTGCCTGGACGAATTCAAGACGAACATCACCAACATCAAGGACTGTCTGCAGTGCGAGCTCAGCTGCTCGAAGACGGTCTTCAACATAGACAAGCTCATCAAAATGTTAGCAGAGTCGAATGTTTTTCCAAGGAAGCTACCAAGCCTTGTCCATTTTTCAGAGTGGACCGACCAGAAGCCGAGGGAGTGCTGGTGGAGTTCCTCACCTGGCCTATCATCCGCTACAAACGAGAGGTCCTCTTCGGCTGGGTGGACCTGCTGGTGTCCTTCGGCGGCATCGCCAGTCTCTTTCTCGGCTTTTCGCTGCTCTCGGGTGTGGAGATCATCTACTACTTCACCCTGCGCGCCTGCTGTATGGTCTACAAAAACCGGGTGGGTTTCCCCTTTGATGCGGATAATATCCAACCTCAATACCTCGATTAATCGTAATTGCAGAAAGAGCTGTACGAGATCGAGGAGCAAATCCGTCTGGAACCACCCCCCAAAATAGACTTGAAACTCACCTTGAAATCGCACTCGAAGCCCAGAGTTGGGGATTTGCCCTCTTCGGCGGTGCTGAAGGTGAAACCAGCGGAGGAATCCACGGGTCAGCAGAATCCCCTGGGCGGATATCCCAGAAAACACGAAAAGGTACGTCCGTTGGAGTTACTAAAACTGATAGTTAAATAAAAACCTCCTTTCCAGGACTATGCGAACCGCACAAGGAACTATTATAAAACACCCAAGGTTCTACCCGACTATGGATATGCCAGTCACGCAAGAAGTCCCTGGACAACCTACGATCATTCGCAGTACATGCCCTAGCTCCTCGGAAATGTAGCAAACTTTTCAAATAAATTAAATCAAACTCTCCGCTTAAAATGCCATATTTAATTTATCAATCAACCAAGTGCATTAACCAACGAGCAAAAGATATATTAATATCCAAAAACCCTAAAAAATATTTCAAATATACGGCTTAAGAGGCATTGAATTCTTTTTAGATTTTGTTAATTTATATAATGGAAATATTATAATAGTTGCTTTAGGACCGAATATATTGCTTAGTATTGTTTTGAACACAGCTAACGCTGAAGAATCAATCAAACAATCAGCTTCCCATGCACCAGCCGCTGATGAAGGAGAACACTCGTAACACTGTCCTAAGTATATATTGTACCACCACCTATATGTGCACCTGCAATAAAGAAATAACCGATGGTGAAATACTCTCGACTGCCGCTGGAATGTTTCGATGGGCTTCGCTCCCAATTAAACTTCGGTTCAGTGCTGCATACTTAGCGGCGCCCTGGGTTCACTGCACCGCGGTGGTTGAAGGGGCGAGCTGGAGGGGGTGGGGCAAGCTAACCGCCGACCCACCCGCAAGCTCCCGTCTTCAGAGCCTGCTGCATCTGTGGCTCCCAGCCCGAATCCCGGACCCGAGCCCAAACCCACTCGCGAATTCGAATGCCCCGGCATTCAGCCGCAGCTCAGCAAAGGCGAAAGGCATTTTTCAGTTAACATCGTAGGGGCTCATTGTTAATTCCCCGCAGTGCTGCCTACTATGAGCCCAAAAATAGCTAGGAAGGATAGCTCCAGTATCCTGAATTATAAATAGTATGACCGGAGAGCAGGTTTTTACTCTGATTTAACTACTTTTCGCCGGAAATACAGTTGGAGTTAGTAGGTATCGAACAAGGTTGGCGGTTGCCCATTCCGCTGCTTGGCTGCCGCCACACAAACAGTGTACAACAGCTCCGAGATAATTATTAAAGATGCTTTGTAGAAAAATCGATGGAAAATTATGACCGAAGTATATACATATTAAATTTATAGGCTGTTGACAGCTCCCCATTCTGCTCGCGCTCTGCCGCCACGCACACAGTGCACCTCACCGACGGAAGAACCAGCTGAGTTAAGTAGCTATATTGACAGCACTGGCGCGGGCTGGAAGAGAGGGAGGGGGAGTGTGCAAGGGAGAGAGCAGGACAGACTCCGACAACGGCCAACAGGTGGAGCTGGGTGGTGGTCGCAGTTGTAATTGCAGTTGTAAGCCGCGTAGTACGCAGCGAACCCCGCTTTTCCGCTTTTCCGCTGTTCCGGGTGGCCGGGTGGCCGGGTGGCCGGGTGGCCGGGTGGCCGGGCCGTGTGCTCCGCCAGCCGCGCATTCAATTTGCACGACTTCCCCACCACCATTTGCATAGTTCTGTGAATGAAACCGCCGCATAGTTTGTGTTTTTCAGCGCCTGGCGAAGAGGAGGCGGCTCCAGGGCCGGGATTAAGAAGCAACGATCGCTTTATGACCCCGCCGCCGAGGATTAAAAGCCAGCGCGCCGTTTAAAGGGGAAGTAAACAGGAATAAATAAACAATCAGAACATAAATAAAAAGAAGTCGGCCCGAGTGAGCCGACAAAAAACAAAAAACAATTAGTGCCTGTTAACTGTTTAACGGGCTTGTTGACAATGTACACACGCCCACACATGAGTAAGGGCTCATACATGGATGCACGGAGAAAAATAATGGCTAGCCTCTCATATCTAGAAAATATTTCATTTTAGCCTTATGGAAGAGTAGTACTCGAGCTAGGAAGAAAGTCTTGTCCCCTCTTTATAAATTAGTTGGCTAAAATATTTACCAAAATAAGTGTATGAGTGTTAAAAGTATTTCTAATGTATTTTGAAAATCATTAGATTTACAAAAAAGCGGAGAAAACGGGAAAAGTGACTTAGAATTCGCTTTCCCATTTATTTATGCCAGTGCAATCGCATGCATAAATAAATTTGGCAAACCTAATTGAAATAAGCGGGTGGAGAGTGCTGTTTGCATACCCCTGAAAAGGACAACAAATTACCAAATCTCCTGCCTTCGCTTTTCCCCCTTTTCCCGCCAAAACTGCGGAAAAAGGGGAAAGAACAAGGAAACTCTTTTCCGCATTCCGTTTGGAGAGCTCTTGTGTGCCGGATTTTCGATTTGCATTTCTGAAACGGCCCATAAAAGTGCTAAAACTAATGAAACGGCTTTGACTCAGTTGATGGCCTTCGCCGGGTTGTTAAAAACTAATTAAACAATTAAGAATTAGCTGGGGGAAAGGTGTGGGCACTTCCATTCCCAGGCTTTCCATTTTTAACGGCGATTCGCTTGGGTTTCCTGGTTGCTTGAGCTTGGCAGATACAGATACAGTGTCTGGCCATGGCGTATACGTAATATTGCAGAGGCAACAACCAAATAGGCTGACCTTTTGTATTTTTTGTGTTATTTTTTAGGTAACTATGTATACATATTTTATAAGCATTTTAATGTGGTTTACTATGCTAACCAGAAAGCCGAGGAGCAAGTAATAGTCAAGTAATAGTTGAAATGTGGACGGGCACCGGAACCGGAAGTTCTGTACAGTGTGCTCTGGCTTCCGCAAAAACAAAAAACGCGAAACAGGGCGGCAAACAAATGAGCAGACGCGGTGGGCGTGGCTGACAGCCGGCTTCATTAAGACGGCCAGGATAATGCAGAAATGAAGACACAAATGCCACGGAGGGCGGGGAAGTGTCGCAGTCGCCAAAGTTTTCCGGCCAGACGGAACTGCACATCAGGCCTGTTGTGGGGGACCTTTACGAGCCGAGCATTCGATGAATTTATTGAATTAGATCCCCGGCCGCAGGGAAACCAGGGAAAGTGGGAAATAATCTGGGGCTACTCCTCGCTACCCATCTGTCCTTTGAAGCGGAAAAATATTATCTTTTCCTTGTTGAGAATCATATGACAAGGCAGCTAAATTTACTTAAATCCAACTTACTTTACTTTTTACTGCTTCAGTTTTAACGTCCTTTTGATTTTTGAACAGCATTGTTTGTGCCTCCAGAAAGTTCCTGGTTCCTTGAGATTTTCCGATCTCTTGAAGCCCTTTGCATTTCTGATTGCATTTTCCGCTGGCCCTTTGATTGCATTCGACTTCTGGCTCAGAAGGGGCAGCTCAGCCCCTTCACGCCCTTCCCCCGTTGCCACCCCCTCCGCCGCCACAATATTGTCCTTTTGCCTGAAACCGAAAAGCTGGAAAGTTTTGGCCCGCAACGTAGCCATAAAGTAAGTGCAGTGCCAAAAACAAGGGCCGAGGCCTCTCGAGTGTCCGACCGCAGGCCTGTGTGCGTGAGTATCTGAGTGCGGCGTATCTGTGTGCGGCGTGTCCGCGCGTGTGTGTGTTGATGCGTGTGCCTGTGATCTGCTGGCTGCGATTAGAAAATGATTTACACCTCTGCTGCAGAAGGGGAGTGGGGCCGAGCTGGGCCTTTCGACGTCTGCGAAACTGGTTGGCCAGGAGCCGCTGCTGGGTCGGCTCCTCTTCCGCGGGCTGTGTGCAATTGCACATTTTATTATTATTAACGTTAATGTCGCCCCTGGGACGGCACTAACGCCCGGCTCCACATAAAAGGCGCTTATTAATAAGAAATTGCAATAAACTACAAGATGCAGCACACTCTGCCGTCCGTTGCTGCACTCGACGGATTTCGGTGGCAGTCTGCGGGCCTAAGCTACACTAGTCAGCATGGGAAGTGTACCTCTACGTTCCCGAGCACATAGGAAAAGTATTTTTACGCAGTTCCATAAATAAAGTAGGTTGTTTGGGGAACCAAGTTATACAAAGGAAATATGCCTTTGCTACTTATGTTCCATTTTCAATTAGCAGCACATATATTTTTACATTTTGGTATTATTTTTGTTTACTTGGCTACTTACTTGTTATGTTTTTAGTAGCCACTGTTCTCAACTAGGATGCTAGCCTGTAATATTGTACCTTGCTTCTTCGAACTCCGATTCTCCCAGTGTACTCGGGCACGCTGGCGCCTAAGGAGCAACAGCTGGTGCGCGAGTGGCAGAGAACGACGGAAGAGAGAGAGCCAGGGAAAGAGAGATCCCAGCCGGCGAATGCGAGGCAAAAACAAAGGGCGGCGGGAGAAGCTCTGCGGAACAGCTGGCGAAGAAAGTCGCTCTCTTCATCCGCTCTTTCCTTGGCCCTCTCCCCATCCAGCTTAACCCTTGTGCATCCTTGCTGAGAGTAAATCAAGCGGTCCACGTATTTTATTAAGTTGGAAACCAGTAATAAAGTAGGAAGCTCGCTGCCAGCTGCAGCTCACACACACACACACGGCACTCTCCTGCGGCGCTGGGGTTGCTGTTGTTGCACTGCCTCCTGCACACGCGAAAATGCAAAAGTTCCAGGAGCGGACTCAGCTGCTTGGGGCCTAGAACGGCAAGAGATAGGCTTAGGAATTACAATGCTAAAAAAGCGGAAAAACATATACATACTTCTTTTCCCAATTTAAAAAGTTCTGTGTGCCAGCCTCAGCACATACATTTAATTGCTAGAACTAGCTTTTTGTGTGCTTGATTAATTTTCTATACAGTTCTATAAATACAGAAACAAAGCAATCGAGTTGAATTGCAATCATAGAATACTGAATAGATAATTCGTGTTTCAAAATCTATTGCCTACTTAGTCGGGCCTTGAATGATAACCAGTCAATACTTTTCGAACACAATTCTGATGGCCCCTTTTGAGCTGATCCGTACCTGCTCACTCTCCCGCTCTCCCCTCGATCCCACTCTTCGTAGGCCCAAAACGTGCGCCTAACAAAATGCCGGTTTAAGTTTTACGTTGTTCGGCGTATACGTAATGCGAGGCAGAGGCAGAGAGCGTGCGAGAGAGACAGAGAAGGCGACAAAGAGCGCGCGCGTCGCTAGTTGCCTTTCGTCTGATTGGAACCCCAAACTCCAATTCAAGCTCCAACTCCTACTACAACTACAACTCCACTGCATCAGCTTGTTGTTGTTGCTGCCACTGCTTTTGCTGCTTTTTGTTTTTGCTTCAGCTGGCAGTTCTTGTTCCTTTCCTTCTGCACTCCATTCGCACACACACTCGGGCGCACAGCAGCGGCCAAGGCAACGGTGCCTTGCACTCGCAAGTTTTAAATTTGTTTTTTAACAAGACTTTTATTAAATTCCTTCTGAAAGCGCGTAAAATACCATGCCAAATGTTAATATAAAAAACAATATTTATACCCCCTCTAATGTTACCATTGTATTATTTGGCATTCCTCAACTCACACACATTGTTAGTGCGCTTGCAGGCACTGGGAGCTCTCGCTGCTCGTGCACTACCCTCGTGCCCGCGCCTGTGGGAGCGAGCTGCACTGGCGGCGCTGCCGGCGTCGTCGTCGTGGGGACGTCGCTGCGTCCGTGGGATTCGCCCGCATTTGGATTTTGGTGCTGCTCGCGCGAGGACGTCTCCTCTCCCTGCCCAGCCTGGCGCTCTCCTCGAGCAGAGCGCAGTCCCACGAAGAGCGTCGCCCCGAGCCGCGATCAGAGGCCACAGCAGTTCTTACCACCTCACCAGTTCCCCGGAGAGCCGTGCAGCGGACGGAGTGAAACGTAATACTTCGGACCTAGTGCGTGCGTGTGTGTGCGGGTCCCTTGGTTTCGTGGCTGCCCTCTTTTTTTGCGATTTTTGTTTATGTGCCAAACTAGTTTCGCGCTAATTGAATTTACTCGGCCGCCGTCTGCGATCGTCGCTGAAACGTAAGTGCAGGTCCTTCCGGCTCGCAGGGGTCGCGGGTGCCGCTGGACACTTGTGGTCACGTGGCAGGTGCCACCTGCGAGCAGCGGCCCGGCCGCCAAAATAGTTGCATCCGGAAAAGTGGTTCGAAAACGAGGTGGCCCCAAGTTGGTAGCCCCTAAGTTGGGCCCCAACTACACTGACAAAAATTGGCCCGGTAAACTTGTGAACTCAGTGCCTGTCATAATGCCTACAAAATCGTAAACCGAGGTAGAAAGTATTCGCTGGATGCTGTTATTAAGTTGTACGCTCCAAATTAATCCAAATTAGCCGTTACATTGAAATTGGATATTTAAAGTAAATAATAACAGCGGTGGATAAATGTGAAGTTAAAGTGAAATCCAAAATGCCTGGACCTGCTAATGTTATTGCTAACATGTTAACATGTTGCTAACAGAATGTTATTCCAACACACGTAATTTGTAAATGATTTCTACATTCTAATATCAGTTTACGCTGCATTGTCCTAAGTTTTCATTTAAAGCTCGTTTATTAGCTATTCACTGGGGAATAAGTTTCGCTGTTCACCCTTAACGTCTTTGAGGCACCTCCATAAAGTATAAATAAATGCCAGCGTTATGGATCTGTGGGTGGGAGTTCAGCCCTCTGTGCGCACTGCACTATTCCTAAGTTAACAACAAAAACTTGACTCTTTTGTCTCCCGAGCAAGTGGCTCGAAGCGTTGTCGCGTCGCCGTCAGCCGAATCCTTTGTTCCGTCCTTGGCCATTAGGATCTCCCTTAATTAAGATGGGCACGTGCAGTTTTGGCTCGGGATAGACCCATTGTTTAGGTATGGAGCTCGGGACTCCAATATTTTCAGGGTTTAGAAGTATAAAATGTTCCTAAAAAAAGAAATTCGGAAACCGGATTTTTGTATGGATAAAATTATTACATTTTCAAGATACGTATACTCGAAAATGTTCCTTTGAGCTGACAAACTCTTCCTGAAATGTACCCTGCGACGGGGGTTCAGGCGCACTCCTCACCTTTCAATTAGCCAGAAATTCTGAGCGAATCTAATTAGCTGGCGAGCCAGGGAGTGGCGGGTCAGGGGTGACGGGTCAGGGGTGACGGGTCAGGGGTGACGGGTCAGGAGTGACGGGTCGGGAGCGACGGGCCCTCTGATTTTCCGGCTGCCTGATTGCTCCAAAAAGCGATCGATCATCAAAGGAAGCGACCGCCGCGCACAAGGGCTGCAAAAAGTCAACAAGCGAAAACCAATCTGAAAAACACACGGTCAAAAGTCGAACTGTTCTGGCAGTTCCAGCAGAGGGTGCAGCAAAAAAGGGGCTCTGTCACCTAGACGTAGGACCAAAAGCCAGGTTAGCATTGGCAATTTGATTTCAATATAATACTTTATTAGTTTAAAAGCGTCTTGTTTCAACACATATACCTTATAAATCAAATATGACTCTATTAAATATTCGAGTAGTGGCTCAATCCCGATTACCACTGCTTTACTTAGCGAATTTAAAACCCTTAAAGCCACCGAAAAATGCCAGCAATTCGAGGGCCCTGCGCTGACTTCGCTTATTAACTAAAATAAATCCGTCCAACGGGAAGGCGCAGAGGGACAGGGCCGTTGGCCAAGTGCTACTGGCCAACTAGCTGGCCATTTCCCCGTTTTGCTTCTTTTGTGCTTTTCGCCTTGCTGCTGCTGCTTTATGTTTGCCTTTTATTTTGGCCACAAGTTCTAGTTAGTACGAGGCGGACGCAGGCGAGTTCATAGAGCCAAAAGAACCGGTCTTGGACAGTCGTCTAAATGTTTCTCTTGGCATTTGGCACTTGAAAAAACGAGTGCACAATTATACAGACTACACATTGTACCTTGGAAAGGTAGCTTAAACTAAAACTTTATGGTGTGCTACACCTTTTTTCATTAATCTTTGTTGTATGTTATTTGCTGCCGTTTTCTTAAGTAATGCATAAACTTAATAATATTTTTTTTATCCTGGTGGCTCCTTTTGCCAATTTGCACCAGCCTCAATATTTTTTTTCGGTGCACCTTTTTATCCCCGGCCAAGTCGGAGTCCGAGGCTTTTCGATGTCGATGCTGAAGGCCCACAAAATGTCTGGCTGTGTGTGCGCTAGTGGCTTCTTCCAGAGAGTATTCATTCCCAGAGGAATGTGTTAAAGTGTCTAAAGCTGTTTGCCCTCCCCCTCCCAAACCCCCCTCGAATCCCCCCTGCCCCCTGTCCAAAAGCCAAATAGAAAACTCTGCGCTCCAAGAGCAGCATAAGATACTAAGCCGAACGCATCAGAATGGCAACGGCGATTTATAAGATAGTCCGCGGAGCAGGGGAAAATGATATCAAATATCAATTTAATGTTCGTCTTAATTGAATTTTTTATCGCCCCAGCTCAATTTTGAAATATTAAATGTTACTTTATACTTTATACGTACTTTACGAACGCTTTTATTATTTTATAGTTTTTCAATCTTTATATGAAAGAAAGTACTTATTACCTAAAGCTTTTAGAAAGTTAAGTTAAAAACCGTCAAATATTTTTTGAACATATTTAATTTTCCACTAATTGCCGGTTCGAGACTGAAATTAATCCCAGCCTCTCAAAAAAGTGGTGAGGCCAAAAATCTTCATTGGCCATATTCAAGTAAATTGAGTTTGAAACTGCCTTGCCTCCCAGTCGGCTCTCCTTCGTTCTTGGCTTGTTTGATGATGACATAGTATTTGCTCAAGTTAATGGGAAAATGGGAAATGAGCTGGCTGTGGAGAGGACAGCGCTTGCCAAAAGTGTAAGTCTGCTTTTGGAGACACTCAAGGAGGAATAAGCAAGGAACAAATCAAGCTGTGGAATTTAAAATTGCAGTTGTTGTTTCCTGTTCAGAAAAACCATTGCTAAAATCGGACATGAAAATAGGGTAAAATGTTGACCCTCTTGTAAAGCAGAAATTGAAGTGTAGATTATGATAGAATTTAACCACGAGTTCACAGTGGTATCCCACTTAAAAATCGGGTTAAAATGTCTCAAGTTATGAAATATTGAAGTCCAGTTTTGGGATCCCATTCTAAAAACCATGGGAAACCAGAAAAATCGGACATGAAAATAGGCTAAAATTTTGACACCCTTGTAAATCAGAAATTGAAGTGTAGATTATGAGAGAATTTAACCACAAGCTCATAGAGGTATCACACTTCAAAATCGGGTTAAAATTACTCAAGTTATAAAATCTAGAAGTTCAGTTTTAGGTTCCGATTATAAAAACCATAAAACACGGAAAAATCGGACATGAAAATAGGCTAAAATTTTGACCCTCTTGTAAAGCAGAAATTGAAGTGTAGATTATAAGAGAATTTAACCACAAGTTCATAGAGGTATCACACTTTAAAATCGGTATAAAATTACTAAAGTTATGGAATCCAGAAGTGTAGTTTTGGGATCCCATTCTAAAAATCATTAGAAATACGGAAACATCGAACATGAAAATAGGCTAAAATTTTGACCCCCTTGTAAAGCAGAAATTGAAGTGTAGATTATGAGAGAATTTAACCACGAGTTTATAGAGGTATCACACTTCAAAATCGGGATAAAATTACTAAAGTTATGAAATCCAGAAGTGTAGTTTTGGGATCCCATTCAAAAAACCATGGGAAACCAGAAAAATCGGACATGAAAATAGGCTAAAATTTTGACACCCTTGTAAATCAGAAATTGAAGTGTAGATTATGAGAGAATTTAACCACAAGCTCATAGAGGTATCACACTTCAAAATCGGGTTAAAATTACTCAAGTTATAAAATCTAGAAGTTCAGTTTTAGGTTCCGATTATAAAAACCATAAAACACGGAAAAATCGGACATGAAAATAGGCTAAAATTTTGACCCTCTTGTAAAGCAGAAATTGAAGTGTAGATTATAAGAGAATTTAACCACAAGTTCATAGAGGTATCACACTTTAAAATCGGTATAAAATTACTAAAGTTATGGAATCCAGAAGTGTAGTTTTGGGATCCCATTCTAAAAATCATTAGAAATACGGAAACATCGAACATGAAAATAGGCTAAAATTTTGACCCCCTTGTAAAGCAGAAATTGAAGTGTAGATTATGAGAGAATTTAACCACGAGTTTATAGAGGTATCACACTTCAAAATCGGGATAAAATTACTAAAGTTATGAAATCCAGAAGTGTAGTTTTGGGATCCCATTCAAAAAACCATGGGAAACCAGAAAAATCGGACATGAAAATAGGCTAAAATTTTGACCCTCTTGTAAAGCAGAAATTGAAGTGTAGATTATAAGAGAATTTAACCACAAGTTCATAGAGGTATCACACTTTAAAATCGGGATAAAATTACTAAAGTTATGGAATCCAGAAGTGTAGTTTTGGGATCCCATTCTAAAAATCATTAGAAATACGGAAACATCGAACATGAAAATAGGCTAAAATTTTGACCCCCTTGTAAAACAGAAATTGAAGTGTAGATTATGAGGGAATTTAACCACGAGGTCTTAGAGGTGTCACACTTTAAAATCGGGTTAAAATTACTCAAGTTATGAAATCGAGAAGTACAGTTTTAGGTTCCGATTCTAAAAACCAAGGGAAATTCTCAAAAATTGGACATGAAAATGAGCTAAAATTTGGACATTCTTGTAAAACACATATTTTATGGTAGATCATAAGAGAATTTAACCACGAGTTCTTAGAGGTGTCACACTTTAAAATCGGGGTGAAATTACGAAGGTTATGGAATCCGGAAGCGTAGTTCATTTTAATTGTTGGCACTACACGTATGGCTTGCAGCTTACCGGCTTAAGCCTGAGCCTTGGCCTCCCATACCCCTGGTAATTGAACGTGTTCTAATGGAGTTTTTAAATAAGTAATCACTCGCTGTTGTTGGCAGGCAAGGAGCTTCGTCAAAGGCAAAAGGCGACGGGTTAACGGTAGAGGCGAATGCAAACATAGGCCCAGACGTTGCCCCGCCCCCTTAACCCTTTGACTCCGCGGCCCCCGCGCAACTAAACGGGCTAACATGGGAACAACGCAACAATAAATAAAATCGCAGGAAACTCGGCCCCTAATTGATTGTTAACTCGTGTGTGGTTCGTAATTTGTGCAATTTTTTGACTGCCCGTTCGCTTCCCCTGGCAATTGAGTCGCAGGAAATGCGGGGGAGTCCCCTTTAGCCCCTCCCCGCCCCCGCAATTATGGCTTAAAAAGTGTGGCTGGCATTTCGGGCCACAACTGCAACTGCAAAAATAAAGGCCATAAGTAAACCAATTAGTCGGCCGGCAGTCGTAAGCTCAGTCTGCAGTGCAACTGTCGCCGTCGCTGTCACCGCCAGGCGTACTCCAGCCCCCGTGACCCCCTGTTGACCCCCCGCCGCCCATGGAGGCCAAGCTCCACTGTTGGTCAGAGTTGGCCAGTTGGCTGGCTTTCTGTGGGTAATGTTTTACAAATCAGTTTTGGGGAACAAATATTTCAATTTCTTTGACACTATTCAAATTTCTGGTTTCTCGAAATTTTCAAAGCGGTCTAACATGTCTTGAAAAACGAATTCAAAACTAAGCTCAAGCTACTTAAAGTTTTAAAGAAGTTGCTTGCAATCATTGCGCTACTCTAGTTCTTCTTATTGTATCTTTCCTTGTAAATTCCCCAGCTATCTAAAATCGATAGTTGGCATCACTGAAACTGGAGGTTGGCAGCAACGGCAGCTTTGGTATTGTGTAGTGTTATAAGCGCATTTGACTTTTTGCACAACGCAAAGTTGGTTGACAGCCAGTGGTAAGAGGGGGCTTGGTTGGGGAGCCAGCAGCCCCTTTCCCCCGGCTAAGGGGGATGTCGCCGTCACTGGCCAACGTTTCGGTAAGACAGGAGAGCACCTTGCAGGGGGACTTTTATTGTGTGTCAGGAGCAGATTCCAAATACTTCATTTTATTCATGATCGTATAATCGGTTGTTTTATGCCGCAAGAGGCTAATATTTTTATTTACTGAATATGAAAAATGTTTTGGGTGGAAGTTCAAAGACTGTGGCTTTCGAGCACTGTTCAGTGCCTCACCGGAGAGTGCGGCTGGCGGTTGCCTGCCAGACACATTGGCTGTCGGCCTTTAGTGGCAAGAGTTGCACATTACAACTGCAGAGGCATCTCCCTTTGCCCACCCCCTGCGCCCCATCCCCCTGCCGCCCACTTTTCCTCCCACGCTTTTCCGGAGCGCTCAATGAAGCTTGAAACGCGCTTCTAAGTAATGGCAATCCGCTTTGGCTTTCAATTTGCTCCTCTCCACGCTCCCGCCCCCGCCCCCGCCCCAGCCCCTTTCTCGCCTTTCTCCGTCCCGCCCGTCTGCCATCTCCCTTTCTCCTACTTTGCATATCTTGAACATGTGCCCTTTGGCTTTTTTCATACCAACAGCCAGATAAAGCAGAAGAACTGCGAGAATGGGGCTTACTCTAGAGATGGTCGTGCAACGAGGTGTATCTTGCAAAAATAAATGTGGGTATCTGCAAAAGAGATCGCCACTCATTAATGTATATAGATACTAGCAAATCCAAAAAATAGAAAAGGGTCTCAGAACAACCTCGTGAAACGCTGAGATGCACTCACGCGCCCATCTCTAGTTTGCAGTTCGAAGTTTGAGGGGGAGGCGCAACAAAAGCCTGTAAACGTTACTAATGTTGCACTGATGGGGGAGTGGAGTGGGAGTGGCAAGAGGCTGCGCTCGAAGAACAGTACACCCTTAGAATTTCATACTTTAAAGATTATATAAAAAATGAATATATATAAGTACGTTGTCATAGAAATAATGAGATTAATGGAAACTAAATATAACTACTGCATAATAAATGTTAATGCTAAGGATTATAAGTTGTTAAGTATGTATGATTAGTATGGTAAACGGATATTGCCGAAGCCGTCTCATAATATATGGACTCATATTAAATTAAAATTAAATTAATAGTTCTCATTATTTCTTCCCGTGTATGTTTATAGTCTGGCGGGGAGTCGAGGTGGGGAAGTTGTACATATTATTGCATTTTGTAAGTAAAGTGATTTCGACATCGTTATTTTCTGCCGCTTTTTATTTCATCTTAAGCTGCTCTTCCTCCTCCTGGCCCGCTTGAAAGCTTTTCTTTCCATTTTTTTTGTTTTGACGGCGGGTTCCTTTGGCAACTAAAATTTCGACCTAGAACTTTTCAAACCAAAGGAACATGGGCGTCTGGGGGAAAGGCATAAAATGGCCATGTTGATAAGTTAAGAGCAAAGGCAGTGGAGCTGCGAGGGGCGGGCTGGGATGTCCACGGCTTAAGTGGCCTTTAAGTGTTTCGCGGTCCACTCTAATGGTCCCCCCAAGTTGACTCGATCGACGCTGTGGGACGAGGATAAAAATGGATGGAACGAAGGGGTTGGGGAAAAATGAAGAAATATGTGAATTAATGACTCATAATAATCAATTTTTCTTTCCTTTTTAGGTTTTTGCAGCAACAATTGAACAACGGAGAATAAAAATAAAAAAACGATTAAATATAAGACAAAATTTAAAAGTAAAATAATAAGCATGAAATGTAATTTTGTGGTGATAACATAAAAGGCCAAAAACTCACAGGGGCTGTAAAAAATGAAATCAGATAAAAGTTTCAAAACCAGTCTTAACAAAGCAGCCATAAGTTAAAATAACTTTAACATAAATTGCATTGTGATGGGTATAACAGAATTAAAACCATACGCTAAAAACTTAAAAATTGTGATGATAACTCTTAACTTTAACAAAAATATATCAAAACTAAACTAAAAAAAATTTAATCCGAATCTAAAAAGTTCTAGCCTGCACTGCATTTAAAAACAACAGCCAATTGCCTAGAAAACATACCATACCAATAATTTTAACAAGTAGAGATATTAAAGTAGCCAGCAAGTGAATTAAACAATAAAAACTGGAAAGTAAAAAATGGAAATACCACAAGTGTGTACAACAAAAGCCACAATTAAATAGGAAAAAGCTGTGCAGCCGGAATACCGCAAAAATTAAAGTGCCACAGAAAATGTCGCTAACCATTTCAATGTAATGCCAATTAAGCCAAATTCGTATTTAAGGCTCATTTTGAAAGCTGCAAAAATTCTGTGTAGGAAAAAAATGATAAAATGCTAAGAAACCTGAAGAAATCTAGACAAACCGCGAGACACCAGTGGGCATTCAATGAGATCGACAGCAACATGAGTAAAACGACATCAAAAACTGCCAACTGTCAGTAAACTAGTAGCCCGCAAGTGCACCCGCAGCGAAGACGAAAAAAGATAAATAAATATATGGATAAAAGAGGAAAAGAAACAGCACTCCCTAGAGTTTAAATTGCAGTTCGATTTGCCGTCGAGGCCGGCGGCTTAATTACGCAATTAAATTATATATTTCGAGTGCCATTTGGAGCCAGGGAGTTCGCAGACCCCATAGGAATCTAATGCAACACACCAGGAGATAACTTCATAATTTCTGGTGAGTTTTATGTCCAGTTTATAGACCTTGGGGCAAAACAGCGGTCACACAGCGCAGTGGGAAATTTTCAGTAAAATTGATGGTTTTAATTGAATATTAATGAAAAATTGCAAGACCACAAGCTCGGCCAGCAACTTACGGGTAGCTGAATAGCTGAATTTAGTAGCTGAATAGCTGAATATAAGAGCATTAACAGCTGAATAGGAACCTAATGCTAATTTAATTACTTTTAAGTAATACTAATTCTATCGTATGAAAATCTTCTTTCTTCCTCGACTTTGAATATTTCTAAAATTGAGAACCCCCATATATTAATATCCGCTTAATGTTCCGGGCTTCCTTGCAGTTTCAGGCAATGGGAACCCTTTGAAAAGGGGGAAAATGAGCTTAGTGGTTATGTAGGCCACTTCTCGTGGGTTAATTGCGAAAAGTTCAGAGTTGACATTCCTGGTTGGGGAGGATTTGCAGTTCCAGAGGCGAAGGACTAAGTGTGATGCACTGCGCCATGTTTTTTTATGTATTTTCCCTTACGCAACTCTTGCCTGAAACAAAAGTCGTTTGTTGCACTTCTTTTGTGGGTGGCTTGGGGTTGGGGCTGGCTAATCCCCCAGCGCCCCCTAATCCTGCCGCTAAGTGGGGTGCGTGGCGTGTGTGTGTGGCATGTTGGTAATAAAAGTTTCATTGACTTTTGCACTAGAGTTGACTTCAATGGCTTTTTATTGCCGCTCTCTTTTGAGGGGACTTTGCCGGCTTCTAGTCCTGTTCTGAACTCGGTCCCCTTTCCCGGAGGCCAACTACAGTGGAGATTCTTCAACTTGAACTTACGCTGGGAAGGAAACTAAAAGTGCCAAGCTGTGCAACATAATTTATGCCACCACCAATGATCTTGTTCAACTTCCCTTGAGCTCCTGCCATTTTTTGAATCCTTGTTGGTTCATAACTTTGATATATTTTAGAGCTTAGTTCTCATTTTCCCCATTTTTGAGTTAATCAACAATTTCCGCCATTAAAGTGAAACGACAAAGTAGCCCGGCTCTTTCATTTCCACTTCATCAGCAATAAATGAGAAAATCAAGTGCGTTGCGCTGCATTTTTATTGGCGCTGAGGAATTGAGCGATTGCGGATTTAATGAAATTATCAGCATTATGTAATGAGTGTCGGAGGACTGCGAGATGTAACGACTTCATTTCGAATGCAAACTGCAAAGTGCGAGCGATAATGACGATAATAATGAGCGATGACAGCCGGAGTGTGTGTGTTAATTAAATGCAATTTGCCAGCCTAGTTACTCTGGCTGCTGGGGGTCGAAATTGAGCTGGTGCAATACCAAATGGTGCAGTATTTAAAGCTCTTTGAAATTATAATTGAAATTGTTCCATTTTGAAAGTCCTAAGCGGAGGACAAGCAACTCAAAAAGCAATCCCTTGAGAGCCCGCACAGTGGAAGAACCCAAAAAGCAGCTAACTTCCAACTAACGGGCAGGGGAAATTAAACTTTGTAATGATGGCGACGGGTATAAATTTCCATTGAGCCACTCCCCAAAACCAAGTACCCAATATATCCACTGCCCCGGCTGAGGTGCGATTTCCTGCACCGCCCGCCCGGCGACCTGGCAACCCTAATGCAGTGAAAATAAACAGCAGAGTTGCCTCATCAGCCCGTTACGGGCATGAAGAAATCGCCACGAATCATGAATTTCTAATTGAAGCGGTGGAAAACAGAATAAAACCGGAGACAACGGAAAAATGCGAACCGCCAAACGCATGAGGATATGCGCACTGAGAAAAATGACAGCTTAGAAAAAGAACATTACTGCGGGTTTTTTTGAAGTACTGTATACAGATAGGTGGTATATTTAAAGCTGAAAATGTTTTCAAGATTTTCAGCAAATAATTTTTTAAAATCGTATCATATCTTATTAAAATATTGGGTTGCATTCTGGAAAGCCTAACTTTTTTTTGTTACAAGATGCTTTGACATTATGGAATATAATATATAATATTCATAATAATCTAAGGCTTTTGTTCAGTGCAACGCCTTGAATGGGGAGTAAGGGGATGGGTGCAGGAATGCGTGCAACGGGCGCAACGAATGACATTTTGTTGCCGTGGCAACATCGAAAACGAGACGTCACTTCGGCTCACGGGCCAAAGTCCCAGACACGGATGCGACTTTGGACAGGAAAAAGAGACAGGGACAGGCAGAGGAACAGAGAGAGAGAGAGGTCGATGGGCGGCAGAGAGAGACGGGGAGATGCCATCAGAGGGAGACAGCGACGCCTGGCACTTGACGTATGCCAAAAGCATTTAAGCTCCACGCATGCGCAGCCTTCGCAGGCATTTTTTATCCGCTACTCACGGCCTTTTTTGCTTAGGGTATTTTGAAGAAGTACCGTTTGGCTAAGCCCCCAATACCCTGCCCATAAAGTGGGACCCACAATCGGGATGGACTGAGCTTTCATTTTTCTGCACCCTTAACCCATTTTTCCGGATTAAAGCTTTTTAATCCTTCTCGTTAGTGTATTATCATTATCGAAGGTGTTCTTTGCAGACCACGATTTGATTATTTAAGACGTATTTATTCCATTTCGGGGTTGGAATTTGAGGATTTACCGAGTCTTACTTGAAATCCTTCAAGTTATAAAGACATTTCACCATAACCTGAAGGTTAACCATAGAGCATTTGGGATTTGAAGTGGGTTTCGGCTGATTTCCATTTTATTCCGGCTCTCCTTGTGGGCTACCAACCGCTTTATTTATGCGCATTTTATACGCATGATTTTGTGCGAATGAAGAACAAGCTTAAGGAAGGAGAAGGAGTTTGAAAAGAAGTTTGCTGTGCTGTTGCAGTTGTTCCTGTAAATGGCATTGCAACTTGGCCCACGTACAAACAAACAATTGCATAACATACAAATCCCACAAGGACAGTGGCCCCCAACTCGAACTTATTTTGGGCGGTGGCCTAAATCACTATTAACACTTCCCACTTGTATTGATTTAAAAGCTTTAAAAAATTAGAACAAATATTAAGGTATAAGAAATGGCTAGGACAGATTTCAATGAGGAATAGGACCACTGTACTTTAATCTGAAAATGCATCCCCGTCGCGCCCCGTCGGACACTCGGACTGTTGTCTCAGCCGCGTCTGCATTTGAACTTGTGAACTCCTCTGTCTGTCATTCGCAGTGTTTTATTGTTGCCAATATGCAAAGGCAGGGATTCACGTGATGGCAACAAGACCGCTGGATCTAGGCCTAGTACTGTCTGGCAACAGAGTCGGCCAACAGCCTCGGATGGATTCTCCGTTTTGGCCGAATGACTGGTCGAAAGTCGGGCCCTCTCAGACTTGACCACTTTACCGAAAGCGTCGAGGTATTTTATTTCATCGAGGTATCTTTGATAAACCTTAAAAAGGGGACTTTTTATTTAGTGTACTAATACACTTCTCACCTAGTTAGTTCAAAAGTTACATTTATTGGTACTTTAATAAGAGGATATATAATCAGGTTTCAGACAGGCGCTTTCTGGGACTTCCGGGGAAATCTGCCAGATCTTCGGTACTCAAAAGTAATATCTCTGAGCCAGAGTAGCAGGTATCTTCTGGTCGAATGTTTACGGCTCTTATTTTTGCCCGAGCTCTCTCGTTTGCATTCTGCTTAATTCCAGTGAGTTGAGATGCGACTCCTTTTCTGCATACGTTCCATTTCGTCTCGACTCGTTGGTCCCCGACAACTGACATCTGGCATATGCCGGCCCGTCTATATATAGATGGTCCAGCTCCATTCCAGCTTTCCTCGTCCTGCATCCTGCATCCTTGGTGTCCAGCTGCCCAGTGCTCCGGCGGCTATCTGGATGCCTTCTGTTTGCCTGTTTGTGGCTGCTGTTTGCACGACTTCCATTTGGCAAACATTTAATTTTAATGAATTTATGTAATCGCTTCGTTTTGCTCTTGCTCTTTGTTGCTTCTCCTTTCATTTGTTTAAACCATTTTTTCCCGCTGCTCCACCCTGGCTGCCGGCCGGTCCTTTGTTTGTTCGGATGCTTCAAACACCCCTTTCCCACACTCGCGCATCGGCATCCGCGTGTTTGTCAACACTTTTCATACACTCTGGCAATTTGGTTTGTTGACTTTGCTGGTGGCGCTCGGAAACGAGAATTGAAAAACTGGCAGACAGGAGCTTTGGCCGTCAACGTTTGTTCATTGTCGGGTTTGGTAAAAAAAAATACATGGGAAAACCCTGCATAAATGGTGTTATTTTTTGAGCCTTTTGTAGGAAATTAAAGCTGTACCTTGAAATACCTCATATAGACTGTGATTAAATACTTAAAGCGCAGAGGTGCAAGATTATGTTTCTATAAGAAATTTAACCTTTGGTTAACTATTTAAAATATGATGAAACACCTCAGCTGAAAATACTGTGATTAGTTATTGGGATAGGCTTTTCGGTTAGAGTATCCAAAAGAATATTAATACTTTGGCATATTTTGTTAAAACTTAACGATTTCATTAACACAATGAACACATTTTTTTATATGGAAACTTTCCTGGCTAGACTATTCAATTTATCACATGAAGTGTGTTTCTTATTCGCTCTGTGAAAGGCTCGCTGAAAATTCACTTAAATATCATTTTCTCACTCGTGGAGGCAGCGATTCCCGCGGCACTTGGATCCTTTGACAGCCGCGATGAGGAACTTTTATGAAAATTGCTTTCCCCGCCGGCCGCAGAGTCGGAGCCCAAGAACAGGGATTCTGCCGAATGGCGAGTTCCAGCTGCCTGGCGCTGGTCCCATCAGACGAAATTGATTTCAATTTGTTGCCGGTACATAATTGTATTAATTACGGGCCCAAAACTAACCGCACAATCAAATGAGATGGGAAGGTAGCCAGGGCATGGGTTTGGGTATGGGTTCGGGTCCGGGTCCGGGTCCGGGTCCGGGTCCGGGCTTCGTTTGGGTCAGGTGCCTGGCGCTTGCTGGGCATCCACTTAAACCGCAAATTGAAATGAATTTTGCGGTTATGCGCAGTCAAAGGGAACAGCAATGGGAGGGGTTAAACACTATGAAAAGGAGGAGAAAGGAGAGATGGCAGAGCAAACAATGCCCCATAAATCAATTAATTATGCGCAATTAAACAAATATTAAAACAAGGAAAAAATCAAATGAAAACGGCAGCTGCGGACAAACAAATATGTGAGAAGCTGAGCTCTAATGAAGCCACCCGTTCTTGCAGCAAAAACGCTCAATCCAAAAACCACAAACCATTATTCCCACTAAAGCTGTGCCGGAAAACTTTTGTAAATGCACTGGAAAATCCAAGTTTAAATAGAAAATTTTATTTTAGAAATCCCTAAATAAATACTTATTTATAGCCCAAGCATTAATGCATTGCAAATTTCTCTGCAGTTCAAAAAATGTAAATATTACTATTATTTTAAACCTTTCAACCTTTCATGCTAGATTTTGCGCAGTGCATGGTATTTGCTTACTTCCGCTCGCCAACTCTCAATGGACCAATGTGTCTAGACGTCGATCGAGTGCCAAACCAAAGTTGGCCAAAGTTTGGATTTAGTTTTTCGTGCGTAGGGCACTCGAGGATGGATCACGCTCCGGTTGAAAGTGCACTCGACCCAATAAAATGGCCAACTTTTTGTATTTAATTATTAAATACCACTTTTTCAATGGCCCAACCCTCTGTGTGTCCCACTGTGTGTGCCCACTGTGATCCGCATTTAAATTTGCCGTGAATCCATTTCGAGATGTGTCTGCTACATGCAGATGAGCCACGCCCCCTTGCAGCCCGAGCAACGGCAACAAAGTGACTACAAAAAGGCTTCTCCCACTTGGCAATGCGAAATCCGCTGTTGGGTGGTCGTAAATTATTATGATTATTGGCAGAGGAGTTAATGTGCAAGCAGAACGGCGGCAGGGGGTTAGGAGCGGGCTAAGAGCGGGAGCAGGCCAATCGGCAACTTGTTAGGCGAGCAAGGAGTTCGAGTGCGAGTTCGAGTATCTGCACAGAAAGAAAATCGAAAACGTGTGATCTTTTTCGGGATTTTTCACTGGAAAAGCAAATTATTTATTTTTCAGCTGAAGCACCCCAGCTGAAGACGGTTCAAGCTGTTTCGAACAGTTAACAAAGTGGTTTTAAGAGATGTGGTCACAAAAAAGACGCAATCGATATTTTCGATTAACCCATCGTTGTTATGTCGGCTCTATATTGCATCAGAGGCATTGCGTGCACTTTGTAGAAAGTGATTTTGTATTAAGCGATTTTCTTGTAAGTGATTTAAAGGAAATGTTTTTGAAAAGGTCACAAGAAACCTCAATCGATATTTTCGATTAACCTATCGACGCCGTGTCAGCTCTAGATTGCATCAGAGGCATTGCAAGCAATTCAAATTTGAACTTTGCGGAGAGATGACACATTTGATTCAGGAACTCCTGAAACGTAACACTCCCCCTGTCGCACCTCGCAACTCCACCACCTTTTCTCCTTGTGCACATCTCGCAGAGCATCCGTAAATAACACCGCAAAACGTGCAGCACGATCGTGAACTTGCAACTGCCAGGCCCGTGGACTCGAGGGGGATCAGGATCGGCATCGGGATCCCGAGGGGCATATCTCTGGCAATTCGCGTAAAATTATAAATGAGCCCCTGGGTAGGCGTTTCCCGATATCGGGAAATGAAGCAGCAGGCGTTGGAGGAGCATTCATTAGACGGGCTGCCACTTCGCGGGGGGAGAAGCCCCGCCCCTGGCGACCAGAGGTGTAGCCGAGCGGGAATGGCAAATATTAATTCGTGACGAGGAACGTTCTCTTCTTTTACGACTCGAATTGCCAGCCGCCCGACTTCATTAGCGCCTGCAAAGAAACAAAAAGCAGTCCGCGGAAAAGCAATGAACTTCTTTGTCGAACCAAGAAGAAAACATTTTTAACACCTCAACATAAAGCTCTGGACGTGATGGGGCTATTGGATTACACCAAAAAGTGGCAAGGGGCGGGGAAGCCGGGATGCGGACTCAGTCGGTTCACTGATAATGATCATCAATGCCATATTTAACGCCGTTTAGGCGCAGGACGGGCATGCCCACGGGCCCCAAGGGGGCTTCCCCGAAAAGCAGGGGGCTGGGGTTACGGACTCTCTGGACTGGATTTCCCGGGTCGCTGGCAGCTGTTGGCCGAACAATGAAATGCAATGGCGGTACGTGCATTTATTTATAACGGTGTTGCGGGAGAAAAGCGGGGAAACCGAGACAGCTACACAAAAATAAATCAGCTCGCAATTGTTCATATTTCTTGAAGTATTTAAGCAGCGGTTAGAGGTGGATAAAGCATGCTAAGTGGTGGCTTATTACAAACTCATTCCGTTCAAGGCTTTTAGACCCAGTTGAAAGAGTTCTTGTAGACCAGTATCCAAACCTTATTAACTTTTCCTTAAATGGGTTGCCATTTGTACAAGAATCTTTTGAGGCCTGGGTGTAATCCCCAAACTTTTTGAGTGCAGAGGAAGGTAAGGCTTTGCAGCGTGAAGCCAGGAGATTCGCTGCATCTGCCGCGCTCTCACTTGCTAGCATTTGTGGGCGTCTCAGCTGCAGTCTTCCGCCCCACTTCCCGTCCCGCAGATTCTTCGCGCGGAGGACGAAGCTCTTCCTTAAAATGTATCTCGCACTGAACGGGCGGAAAAAACCACGGCCAAGAGGAAACGTGATGAACGCATTCTGTGCGGAGGCAGCTTTTTCCTTAGCTTTTGGCGGACCAACTTTTGCCTCCTCGGCCAAGGAGGAAGTACTTTATGGGCATTGATAATTTGAGCCATAATGTGCAGCGAAATTGACTCGCTTTAGTGCCGGCTAATTTATGTGTGCCACAGGCAGCCAAAAGGAAAAGTAGGGCCGCGCAGGGGCGTTCGTTACTAGGCAAATAAATGGGGGGATTTTTGTGTAAATTGTAATGTGGGAAAACGCTGAGCTGCGCTTGCAGTTCGCGCCGAAAATTGATTTTCCATTTTGGGCTATGAGCATGGGATATACTAACTGCTCTGGAAGCCCTAACTTTTGGTTCAATACTTTAAGACCACTGTTAAACTGGCAGTTGCGAGAAGAGTGCTTTGTGTTCTTATTTTTATATTCATATACAATGCATTTTATTTTTTTGCCCAGCTTTCCACTCCCCTTTTCCCGCTCCCCCCACTTTCCTTTTTCCCCAGACGGAGTCTCAGCTTGCTTTGAGATGATTGCAGCTCCTTCTCAACCCGAGAATCCCCAGTGGTGTCACTTTGTCATATGCCAAGCAATTCGCTATTGTCATGCCCATCTAACGCGGCGTATTCGCAATTACTATAATTTACCCGCCGCCTTAAACGTTTTAATGAACGTCTGGCAGCAGGAGGGTTAATGCACTGAAAATAGTTACCTTTGCCACCATCAGTTTGATTTTCTTTATTTCTATTTAATGTGGAAAAGGCTAAAATGATTAACCCGTGCAATACGAGCAGTAGATACCCAGAGGTAGAACAATACTTTTTATTGGCAAGACTAATTTTTTGCTGTGTAGAGAGTTGGCCAAAAGCCGTCCGAGATTGAAGTGCAGCGGAGTGAAGCCAAGTGGAGCAGCAGTAGCTGTGGCGCATTAATTGTTAATGCCGCTGCGATGACTTCAGCTGCATTTCCATCGCGATTTCCTCGGCGATTTCCACGGCTTCTAATGGCTGCGAACGATGACGCGGCGCGAATCGAGTGTCCAATGTTGAGTGCGGTAATGGCCAGTCACTGCCTCATCCGGGGATGTCCCCTCGCCTCGCCACCAACTAAAAGCATTACGAAAGCGTCCGAAATACTTAAATATTTTATCTACATTTTTGGTTCCTCACCGTCCTGATTATGTTATTTGAAATATACTTGAGTGCCAGAATAAAAGGTATATAAGTAGAGTAATATTCAAATATGAAGCAAGATTGTAGCCAACACCAACCACTTGGCTGGCCAATCAATTAGCCCGGCACACACTTAAGTGTATCACTTTCACCCAGATCCAGATCGATATCCACATCCACAACCACAACCACAACCCAGTGTTGAGCCTAAAAGGCCGGGCGATACATGTTTCCATGGCTAAAAACAATGGCTGGCCATAAAGGAACGCAGGCACCTTGTTCTCCTGCTCCGCGAATACTTGCTGGTTGGCCATAAACACTTCATCGACACTTTGCCCAGCGTCCACATCCATCCACATCCATCCACATCCATATCCATATCCTTGGCTTCGGCTCCCCATCCTCATCCTCAGCCAGTTCCACGTCCAAGTGTGTGATACATCAAACATGAGTTGCACACGGAGCTCATTGTTGCTGCTTTGAGCTGCCAGTGGCAGGCCAGTTGTACACTGGCAGAAATGCAATGGGCAATGGGCTATGAAAAGGAAAAACTGCAGCAAATAAAAAGAACACATTTATTTGGCTCTATTTAAAGGAAAATAATTGTTTTGCGAGTGCTCAAGTGCCAATAAATCAAAAGGTTTATCCACTCCCGACCTGGCAGCGTTTTCGCTCAGTGCATTGGCCTCAGCTGAAGTCCTCCCGTCGACCGCTGGCTGCTACACTTTCCTTTCGGCCAAGTCGCCAAGTTGCGGAAGCGAACATTTAATTGACTTGGCGTGTTAAGCGCTGCATACCAGCACATAACAGCAATCAACCGACAAACAACTGGTGGGACACCACTTGGCCACTTAGCGAGGGATTCCGGCCGCCCGGTCCGCTCCTGCCCCCGGTCCGCTCCTGGAGCCGCCGAACCGCCGTTGCGGCATTCGAACAATGCCAAGTAGCCGCAAAGTTTATTGGGCGCATCTGATTGAGCGCATCATCCTCGGCCTCATCAAGCTCTAGGATGCGGCAGATGGACCGCGGCGAGGACACTGAAAAAAGTTCCCTACGGTTCCTGATTTATGATGAAGTTGGGATGAAACGAAAGTGTTGGTTTTAATATCATTAATTAATAACATTTCAACGATGCAGTAGAGAAAATAAGGGGTTTTAGAATTATTTTTCAAAAATGCAGGGTATTTTTCAATATTTAAAATATACTTACTCAGGGTAGAGCAAAGAAAACCAGCTAGATATTTGACTTTGGTCCCAGAAAACATAGAAGCTTGAACTCTTTTTCCAGTGCGCTTTGAGATGGATCCCGGCGCAGGTCAGTCTTTGCTGCCCATTAGCGCTGTCACTTTTGCACGCATATCATTTACAAAAAAGAGGGAAAATAATGAAAAAGCGGGGAAAAACAAAACCAAAGTCCAGCTGAAGAGGGCAATCTCTGGGGCGGAGAAACCACAGTAACCAGGCGGTCATAAGCCGATTACCATCAACTGTGCACTGGACGGTGGTCGGTGGACAGTGGACACTCGAGGTCAACTGCACCGCATCCCCACCATCCCTGCCATCCCAACGCATCCGATCCCATGCAGTTGACTGCATTCGATGCGGTTTCGGTTGCATTTCAGCGGGAAATTTACGCGTTGTAAACTTAAGCGGCAAAATCAATTAGCGGACAATGTCCGAGATGAGTTTCGGGGCTGGGATCCTCGTGTGCGATCCGATACCGGCACCCTGGCCCCGGGGCAGGACATCATTTAGGAGGTGTCAAGTGAGCCGAGGCCCGCTTGGCATGCCGGCCACGCAACCATACGTAATTGCGGGGTAGGGTGATGATGCGCACAATTTCTGATAAATATTTACTCGCTTACAATGTGTTCCAATGGATGGATGTAGAATTAATCAGGCACTATTTTAATATCTTATTTACTTGTAGAATGGATTTTACCTTTGACATCCTTGGCTTTTAGTGCTTATATATTGTTATAAAGTCAGAAGCAAAATAAAGCTAATAAAGCTCTTTTCTGATGATATTTTGCTGACCTTAGCCAACTTGCTAGGAGAATCCCAGAGACTGGGAAACTCGCTAGCGTTGGCCGACAATCTGGAGACTTGAAAAGTATTTTCAATGACGCTTCCCTCGATCGCGTGGCAGATTGACAATCAATTGACAGGTGTTAGATAAACCCATCTAACCCTGCAATCCGCCTCTACAAGGTACAATTAGTAGACGAGTCTTTGGAATCTTCAGAAAGGAGGAGATGGAGAGCTTGACGATGGTGTGCGAAAGGCTTCACGGTTGAGTGCGTGAGAAGAAAACGTAAAGAAAGTTTTTTAATTTTAAAGAAAGACCCTTTGAAAATGCTTAATAGCATTATTGAAATAAAAACTATGATACAGATAATTGAGAGGAAAAACACTAATGTTTAGAGGTTATGTTAGGGCCTCAACTGAAATTTGCGTCACCTTCTTATCAAGCGATTGACTACTTTATTGGTTATGAGTTCTCTACCTGAGCTAAAGCCCCCGCAAATTGTTAATCAATAATAAAAATGTAAAGTGTACCATTATTAAAATAGAAACTAAAGTGCAGGGAAAAGGTGCCCATACATTTTGGAGGTTATCTTAGCGCGTTTTCAACTGAAATTTTGCGTCACCTCCTTGTCAAGCCATTTACTGGTGATGATAATGGAAGAATCCCGAAACTTCTTAATATCTAAAATGAAAATATGTGAAAAGTCTAACATAAAATGAACATTTGGAATCCGATTATAAGAAATTGTTATTTGAAAACAACCAATATTTAGAGGTTAGGTTAGGTTATGTTTCGGGTCACCCTAAAAACTTTTGGTTGGGTACGGACAAGCAGGGTTAAAACTAGTTGCAAGAACTAATTGATCTGGGAACGGTTGGGAGGGCCGCGCAAAGTGTGGGCTGCAATTAGAAAATGGCGGATCCGGTGCACATCAATTGGCGAGGCGGAGGTGTCAAGTGCTGTCAGCTCCCCGCGTCGCTGCAAAGTGCGTGTGCTGAGGGCTGTTAATTAAATTTTAACGCAACGCACTCGCCGGGTTGTTTAACCCCTGGCGGAGGAACGAATGGATCCCAGCCAGGACCCGCTCCCCCTGGACAACAGTCATTGACTTTTGTCGTGTGAGCTTTGTCAGCGCCACTAACTTTTCGAGTGTTGCCATGGATTCGGGACTCGGGAGGGAGCTGTGCTACCCAGCACTTGGCGTCAAAGTATCTGCCAGGGAGTCGCGACCCGCCGCAGGCTAGGAGTAAAAAGTAAAAAACCAGGAGGAACAGCCAGCAAGGATGTAGTTGCTCCTGCTGGGCGAAGAAATGAAAACTTCGATGCTTGAAGGTTTAACGAACTCGCGGGGCATCTCCCCTGTCATTCGGATGCGAGGACCACAAACGTCAACGTTTCTCGCTTTGACGTTTTGCAAAAAAATTATGAAAAATGCCAACAAACGAAAAAAAGCAAAAAACGAAGGGCTGCCACCCACTGCAAGTGTAATTTTTACTTTCACCCCAGCGTCGTTGGCTTTTCCGCAGAAGGGTTTTGGCCGGGCTCGGGAGTCGGAGTCCCATGTGGGCCCGGTTCGTGCAGCACTTGTCCTTATCAAGGGGAGTGGAAGTGGGGTACTGACGATGAAGATGACGAGCCTGATGACATTCATTCATGCCCAAGAGCCACTCCTAATGGAGCACACAAACGCGGGTGTTGGAACACACGGAGATGGATGGGCATAATACTGGGCCTAGGGGTGGCATATGGTCTGTATGATGGATATTATAAGATCTTTCATTCATTTCCTACGAATAGTAAAACTAAAGGAATGGAACTAATGTTATCAGAAGGAAACTGCAGTTCAATATAAGGAAATGATATGATATGATCAGAGAGTAGAGTAAACTACTTAACTAAGAGAGGGTTACTAAATAAACAGAGAGGTCACCCTTACATATGTTAGAGGATATATTAAAATTATTCCTTGGACTTTTTCCTAATAAAGAATAAAGTGGGGAATTGGTATCCCTGTAGCTTGCCAAGTTTAATTGCTCCCAGAAGAAACCCCCAAAGTCGAGGAAGTGGAGCCAGGAAGGGGACATGCATAATACACATCCGTTGACCACTGCACCTCCCAAGATCTAGTGCCGGGAAACCTCGGGCCAATGACCTTCGCCAACCCCTCGAAAAACGCCGTCATGGGCTCAAGAATTATGCACAAAGTAAAAGGCGCTCGAGTGCACAAAATAAAGAAGATGAAGCTGGCGACGTCGGCAGTTGCAGATGCAGATGCAGAAACTCGGATTCAGTTTCAGATTCAGATTCATATTCATAGCCAGATGACGAGGAGCCAAGGTGACCCATGCCCAAGCCCAAGCCCAAGCCCAGGCGTGGCATGTGGCATTGTTTCGTGGTGGAAACAATAGACGAAGTCCCCAACTCCGATCCGCAGCCAAGTAATTATGTGGAGCATGTGTAGTTTTCTCTTTACAACATTACGAAACACGGCGCAAAATCCTTGCCGGGGAGAAAAGAGTGTAGGGAGTTCTGTGGGGAAACTCACATTTCGCATAATTTGTTGTCAAGTGTAAGCCAGCGGAAAACCAAGGGAAAGACAGATCTTTGACCCTGAATCCCTGGGAAGATGGGGTAATGATAGGCATCACCTGGGGCCCCTTAAAGGAAGTTATTTAAGAGGAAAAGGTTGGGATCAGTCGCAAGATACCTTCATTTAAACTAGCTTCAAAGGAAATGCAAATATTATTATTTATAAAATATTTGAAGTAAAATGGGACTAGCTAAGGCAGATATTTAAAATTAGGTAGAGCCGTCCTCTTTTTAAACCACTTTCTTTTGGTTTAAGTTCTGCTGCACATTCGCTAGCCTAAACTTGAAGAGCAGCTTTAGCAAACGACAGACTCTGCACAAAATCGAAGGCAACTTCAATGGAAACTCTGGGCAAAAGTGAAAGCGAAGCGAGTGACAAAATGCTCCAATGAAAACGACACTTTAGCATGCCCAGAATCCGCCAAAAAGCGGGTTTGGGGAAGCAGGCTAATGCCACAGATACAGCCGAAAGCCAAATCAGGCCTAAAAAGAGGAGTAAAGTCCCGAGCAGGAAGAGCTGCACATGCTGCCAATGCAGTTTATTGGCCAGTGGAGAGAATGAATGCAGTGGGGGCTTCCAAAGGGAGCCCACATGGGCGTGGAGGGGGATAGCTTGCCAACCAAGAGATAGCGCACATCGGGGCTGCCATTATCTACTCCTATCCCCACAACATCTATGCGGGAAAACGAAGCGAAAACGAAATCATCGTCCTTAGAGATGGATGGAAACGAAAAAGAGGGTGCACATATATGGGTATACGGATTCAAACTAAACACCTTATATAAACATTATTATAAAACAGTAAATATACTTTGTATGTTTCTAAATTCTACGATTTTATTCAATTTATTTATGTACTCAGTTCCAGATCATAAATAGGGACATTTTATTATGCTACATATTTACTCTATATAGTAAGACAAACGGCAGAGGGTCATAAAAACAAATATTCAATTTAAGTAACAAGGTACATGGCTACTCTCACATCACTGACATCGTCATTATCGTTAATTCAACTCAACTCCCTTCGGGTGCTTTCACTTTACTTTCTTGCGCACACACGGTGAAAAGTGCGGAAAATGGAGGGAAATCATGTTGAAGGATGTGAAGATGCAACCTAGGGGAAACTAGCTCCCCCCCATTTTTCTTTTCCGCTAAAAAAGAGGGAAAAATGAGGGAAACATGAGGAAAAAATTCCGTATTCCGTACCCTGTGTTCTGCGTTCTCTGCAACTCCCTTCAACAACTTTTCTCCTTTCACTTCGCCTGTCCGCCTTTTTTGTCCCGGGATTTCACTCCACTCGCACTTGTTGACAATGCAGCACGCAATGCGGGGGAAAGTGGGCGCTCAGGGGCGGGCCCTCCCCCAAAAGGGGGGCCAGGGGGCGCACTGGCAAGTCAATGCACCCAGTCAAACAATCAACGAAAGCGAGTGACAACAGCGCAGGAAAACCACCCAAAGCCGGCTTTTTGATTCCTGGAAACGCAGCCTGTGCACGAAAGGGGGGCAGATGCTGCGCCCCGGGCGGACGGGGGCTTCATCCCCTTTAATTGGTCAACTTAAGAGGGGAATATCAATTTAATATCGGGCCAGCCGAGTGGGGCGTTCGATTTCAAAGGAAACGCTCTAAAAGGATTTAAAAGAGCCATCGTTTCGCAAGGAAGGGAACTGTGAACTGTGGTATAAAAATCTCCAATTAATATGAATACTGGCTGGAAGAAAATATCTTGAATTCGGAAGTATCTTTTGATTCTTATGGTAACCACTAAATCAAACAATGCCAGTAGGTACCTAGAATCATTCCCCAACTTTTCGCCGAATAAACCTTGGCATTCTTAGGGGCAAGATCAAAAGGTGGATTTCGGGGAAATAAAATGGGAACCCCGGGGAACTTTAAGACGAGATGTCTGCGTGGAGTGCCTGCCCCTCGAATGCGCACAGCTGCTAGCCGCGAAGTTGCACCAGCGGATGGCGAAACAATTCCGAAATATGTTTTCTAATTACTTGTTCGCACTCGGGCATCAACATGCCATAAACGGAGGGGAACCCGCAGCAGAATCGGGGCAGGGGCAGGGGCAGGGGCAGGAGGAGGAGTCTGAGTGAATTGGCGACACATAAATTGCAAATATGATAGAAGAACATGCAACACTTTTCGCAGGGCCAGCCCGCTGGGGTTGAAGCTGCGGTTGCAGTTGCTGCAGTTGTTGCCTCCGCCTCAGCATATAATTATTGCAATGCGTTTCTGCTCCGTTCTGCTTGCTGTTGTTGCCCGCCCCTTGTGGCAGAAAACACGCGCCACGCAGCCACTCGAAGGACGCCGAAGGGGAGGCTACACTCGCAGAAACTCATAAAAGAACCATCATATTTGTTCGCTAATTCAGACAGGCCATTTTGGTGTTTTATGGCCTTCTATTACTACTACTATTTCCCACAACCATTTCACTACTTCTATTTCACTACTACTATTTCACTACTACGATCTGCCTATTTAGATACTACTATTTCTTTACCACTATTTATCTGCTACTATTTAACCACTACTATTTAACCACTACTATTTCATTTATTACCACCTTTTATTTATTTACTATTTTCCAAAATAAAATAATATTTAATTTGCCATAGAAATCATTCCAACACAAACACTATTATTTAACTTCTAAGAAGTTCCAACTTTACCAAATTAAAAAATCTCTTCAAAATAATACTGCTGTAATTAGTGTCCAACCATATTTCATTTTAATAAGACAATTGTTTTGCCTTCAAATATTTCTTAAACGAAAACATGCCGCAAGAAGCTCGATTTTTTCCGAGTGCCGGGGCCGGGGCCTTCGTTTCCCCCATTAAAGCACTGCCGCAGCTGCAGCAACTCCTTTTTCGGTTAACGCGTGTGCGTGTGCTTCTAATTAAGTGCTCCATCGGGGTCACCACCCAATCAATCAGCGAAAGTCACTTGAGCAACGGCAATATTGGCAAGGAAGTCGAGACTTCCTTAGCGCATCTGCGGAAGGCGCAGCTTGATGGCCTTTGTTCGCTTTTCCTCGCTCGCATCACTGGCACTCGCTTCACTTTCCCCGGGAAAGCAGGGAAAATGTGCTCGGGGGTCGGAGGAAAATTATGAAAAACAAGGGTAAAGTAAACAGGGGAGGCCGCGCTGGAGACTAGTCAGTCTGATACCCCTTGAAATGCGGAACGCCGAAGGAGCTATTTCTAGATTACTATAGGTTGCAAATGAGGGTTAACTTTTTGATGAAGTAAATTTGGAAATGGTTCAAATGTTTATATTTTATATTTAAAAAAAAACACCAATTGCAAACAGATTTTAAACCATCTCTGTTACAAAGTGTTCTCATATACCTTCCACAGCCTCCGGTTACAGGGTACTTGTTAAAATTGTGAAACAGTTGGGAAAACAGGAAAAGACAAAACAAAGGCAAGCAAACTAACGAGGGAGCATACAGCCACGCATATATGAATCCTTGTAAGTGGGTTGAAGCGTCGGCAAGCACAAAGTTTACCCGGGAAGCCAGGAGCTTTAAGGCTCCCCTATATAGGATGTATGCTTATGTATATGTAGGAGCATCTCGGAGGGGTCCTTCCCCGTTGTTTCTGGCGAGGGGTGGTGGGGTGGTGACTTCAGGGGGCTCAAGAGGTTCCAGGGGAATCCTTGCCCTGCGCTTCGAGTGGTTTACTCCCTGAAATCCCCCACTTTTGCCATCTCGCCTGCCCCTAACCCCTTCCGAACCCCTTCCAAACGCCTTCCCAACCCCTTCCACACCCCCTCCCAACCCCTTCCGAACCCCCGTTTATTGTTGGTGTATCTGACTGTTGACAATGGCATGCGTTAGGGTTTTTTGATGTTTTCCCCCGTGAAGTTGGAAGTTGGAAGCCCTTAATCCCCCTAATGCCCACCTTTACCCTTGCGAGACTTCAAGTGCACGCAGAGCTTTAAAACCCAGGGAAGAGCTCAGGAAAGAATTAAAAATACGCAAGAGAAAGAGACGGGGCTATGCCGGGGAGAAAGAGACGGGGAGAGCCTCGGTGGCCCCTCGCTGGGCTCAATTCAATTTGTTGAGTAGCTAAATTTAGACGCTAATTTGGGGACCTGCTGTGCCAACGAGATCGTGTCCAGTTCTCAGACTTGTCTCGGGTTACACAGAGAAAAGGAGAAGAAAGACAGTGCGAGAGAGAGGGCGAGATGCCGGGGGAAAGAGACGGGAGAACAAGAACCAGAACCGGGATGGACCTCTACTCAAATTACCAATTGAATCTCCGTCTGCTACCACGAGGAATCCTTGGCCTGGGATATCCACTCATAACTTGGTGGCATTACCGTCGTCAACTTTATTATGTTCCCCTGCCCATTATCGGCCTCCGCCTCCAACTCCCTGGCATTCCCTGGAGTTCTGTCCCCTATCTCGATCAGGATCTTGCCAACAACTGACATTATCATTTGTCAGGAGGGGAATACGAGGGGGAGGAGAGCTGCCCGGTTTCGCAGTTAAATAGCTGAAATCATTGGCAGTGCCAAAGGCTGCGCATTCCTCGACCCCGATCACTGCAAACAATTCCAATTAAATTTCTCAATCAGCCCGACATAGTGGCAGTGTCAAAATACAAAGGGTGTTATAATGGAAAAACCCCTGAAATACTTGTGTCTCGAAAAACTCACTCCATGATTGATTCGATTTCGTAAACAAAGTCCCTGGACTCCAGCCCTGACTTGGCCTCCGCATCGGGGCTCTGAGCCCATTTGTTCGTGGCATACTCACCTGTGACAGCTGCGGATCCATCATCGGGCTCTCGACTCCACCTGACTCATTTGCGGCCAGGCTCAGTCCTCGTTTAGCCTGGTTTTTCAATTACCGCTCGGCTAGGCCTTTGAAGAGAGTCCACCGAAACAAGCCTCTGCAGCCCTTGGCCATCGAAAGTAGAGACTTTGCTGAATTAGCGGCAATTAATCACGGCGACATGTGGATTGTGGCAGGGAATGGCTTTCTGGCATTGCGTCTTAAGGCGCGACTGCCAAATACCGCACTTACCGAGCCGCTCCAGCGGTCAAAGTTCCAGGAACCTATTCTTTCCTTTTTTATTGACACCCGACCGCCGGGAACAGCTGCTGCAATTTGTAATTCCCTTTAAGTGCTCGTTAATATGCCACTTTTTAATTAGAGTCAAGCTGAACCTTGTTTGATGATGACAAATGCAACTGAAGCTGAAGAGTTTATTTCAAAATAGTTGTTGTGGGGCTCGTTACACAATTCGCCATAAATTGGCAAAAATTGTCTAGCTTTTTAGTCGACCAAAACTGTGCGTCTTTTAGGTTTAGGACCATTTTTGACTAAGATACACAAAAAAATCGGATGAAAATAATAAGATTTCCGCCAAAAAACTAAAATCCTTTTTCAACACCCAAAAAAATCAGCCTTTTGTCCAAAACAACAAAATTAATTGTCCGAAAATACAGTTCCATACCTTGTTAAGCTCGTTATAAGATTCCCAATTAATTGACATTCACAACTAAAAAATTTTAGTTTTAATTTTTGCAAAGAATCATCAATTACCGTAAAACTGAAAAGTGATCCTCAAGAATTCGCGTCTTAGTTGAATGACGTAGCCAGCGAGGGGACATTACTTACCAAAAACTGGCTTTGCACTGTGTTTTTTAGGCCTCCTTGTTTATCTAAGTGTATCCAAAAACTTGTTAATTTCTGCCTTCAATTTCCTTGCAGACAGAAGCTATTGGGCAGCAGCCACACCATGTGCCATGGAGAGCCTGGGCCTGGGCAGCAGACGCAACAATGGCAGCAACTCGACGGCCGCCCCCACGACGGGCCAGGGGGGCGTGGTCGGGGGCGGGGGCGTGGTCGGCAAGGTTTTGGTCCACACGAAGCTGAAGCAACAACAGCAGCAGCACTCGAATCAGAATTACTACACGCAGCAGCAGACGCAGCTGCAGCGACTCAAGCAACAGCAGCAAAAGCTGCAGCAGCAACAGCAACAGCAGCAGCAGCAGCAGCAGCAGCAGCAACTGGAGGCGGTGCACGGGGGCGTGGCTAAGCACTGCCTGCAGTTCCCACCTCCGCCGGACTACCCACCACCCACCGGAGGTGGTTCGCCGGGCAATACTCCCGGCAGGAGACAGCTGCTGCCCCGCTATCCCGATCCAGATCCGGATGCCATTGAGATCTGCAATGAGTCTGCCACCTTGGAGACATCGCCTCATCATCTCAAGCAGCTGGCGGCGCGGCACAGCAAGACACTGGGCAGGAACCTGGGCCACCAGCAGCAGCACCACCACACTGGTAAGAGAATAAGTCAGCACAAGGAATTATCTTTTATCCACTTAATTTACTTTTCAGTTCACCTGCACCATGACTACTCGTATGCCTACTACGAGCCCGGTGCCGCCATGAGGCACTCGAATGTGCCGGGTGCCGTGTCCTCGGCCGGGGGCGGCGGAGCGGGCGTCTCGTCGGTGGCGGCCACCGCCTCGTCCTCCTCCCCGTGCGCGGACCCGCCGCCCAACTCCATACGGGCCCTGCTCTCCAAGGGCAAGAAGAACAAGCAGCTGGTGAGCCCGGCCACCTTGCAGTCCTACCAGACGCGCTACCACAAGATGACCACCAAGGCGGGTGTGGGCCAGAGCGAAAACTTCTACGAGGAGATCAACGCGGCCGCCCTGCAGACCAGCAGTGGCCACCACCTGCGCGGCACAGTGGGCTCCCATTCGGCTGGCTCGCTGAACCAGACGCTGGTGGAGGAGGAGCTGCGTCGCGTGCAGAACCGGCATCACAAGATTCTGGGGGAGCTGAATCTGAGTGTGGAGGCCATGCTGATGCCGGAGAGTCCGCCCAAGTCCATGGAGCAGCCGCCAGGGGCGGGATCTGGAGGATCGGGATCGGGATCGGCATCGGCATCGGCATCGGCATCGGGATCGGGATCCGAGATCATTGCACCGCAGCCGAGTGTGAGTGTGACGGCAGCCAGTGGACAACCGCCCACGATTCTGGCCCGTCTGACCTCCGCCTCGGCGGACAATATCTGTGATAGCGGCGGCGGCGGCGACGGGGTGAAGCGGTCCACAAAAAGTGCTCCAGGCGTGGAGCAGCTGCTGACCTCCACTTGCGGGGACCTGGACAGCGGCTTCAGCGGCAGCAGCGGGGCCAGCTACATTGGCAGCCTGCGTCTGAGCAAGACGCAGCACATCAAGTGCGCCCGGCAAACGCCCACAGTGGGCACCCAGAGCTGTCGTTCGTTCCAGCGGGCGGCCACTGTGTACGATGAGGCTGGGATGACTGGTGGCAGCGGAGGACAGAGCACCGGCGGCAGCAGCTTCCTCACACGGGCCTCCTGTGGCCGCAGGATCCTCAGCTGCGCCAGAATACGGGCGGCCGAAGACCCGGGACCCAACCACCGGATGCCAAGTGGACATGGAGTGCCAGCGGTGCAGAACACCGCCACGGAGTCCAAGGCGAGGAGCTTCTGGAGTCGCAAGGGCTGGCGGAAACTACCGGGTTTCTCCACCTCAACGTCCAGCATCAACGACACGGGCTTATCAGGTGAGTGACTCTGTTCAAACCTTTATAATTCCCATAATATATATAAATTCCCCGCGAAAAACTGTTAATCTTACGATATTGCCTGCCATAAAGCTGAGAAAATCTAAAGCTTATCGAATATCCCCCTAATAATTGAGTCCTTCCTGTTCTAACCTTTGCTCTAAAATGCGTTATACAAACACAAGTGGTTCTAAAATGTCCGTATAAAGCATTTTCTTACACGGTTATCTAAGCGAGTCATCCTTTTCCTTATAACATTGTGAAACAGTGTTCCCCCTGTTTTGATATATCCTTTAAATACTTTTGAGCTAAAGATACAGAAAACTGTACTACTTTCCATTCTTCTAAATGGAAGCAAATATTTTAGAAGGAACAAAGAACTCTAGCGGTGGCTCCCCCTGGTGGGAATTGGAGTTATGCCAGTTACCCGAAAAGTCTACAGGTGGCTGGCACAAGTTCAGTCAACTTCCCAATGAGGGCGCTTTTCAGCTTCCCAATTATGCCCACAGATGGAGCTATCCTATAAACGAATCACATTTCCCTGTGTTCTAAAGGTGTACTAAATATTTCTAAAGATTTCCCATTATTAGTTAAAAAACTTTAAATATTTTAAATGGTTGAGTTTACTCAGAACTGTGTTTTTTTATATACTTAAGATCTCTTGTCACAATTGGATCATAAATATTCTCAAGATGAGGAGCACTTATTTTTTCCACAACCCACACAAACGACACTAGGTGGCGGCACAAAGAACTTGCGAAAAACGCTAGATGGCGCACCACAGCTTTGCAAGCCCGCCCGCAGATGGAGCCCCTCTGAAGAGCGCTCCCGTCTCCATTGCTTTTCTCACATTTTTCCATGTTCAAGCATTCAGCTTATCGCTCCCCTGGACCGAAAGCAACGCCCCCCTTTCCACAGCTTTCCTATACATTTTTATCAGCGGCTTTGCATGCCGAGCGAGCATCACATCGCCATAGCATCGACCCATCCCCATTTCCATTGAATTCGGCCCCGGCGATACGATCCACGAGTCCGCGCTTGCGGTCCCGCTTTTTAGCTCCGCTCCAGAGTCCCCAGAGTCTCTAGAGCCACCGAGTCCACGTATGGCCCACAGTTTGCAGTCTCGTTTTGTTTGGTTTCGATTTTGTTTTTTCACCGCTTTTTCGGCTGTTTGCCCACTTCGGTTGCGCCGCGCTTCGGGCTCCACGCTCCATTCACGTTCGCCACGGCGCCGGATTCATGGATGCGGTGTCAGTAGAATCGATCTTGTCGTGGATGCCGCATGCCTTTTTTTCGTGTGTGCCAAAAACGCGGGCTTTAAGTGCTCCCTCGCCCCGAAATACAATACGGTCGCCTCTTTCTGGGCCCAATGACCCATCAAAAGGGAGCCTAGAGACTCGCTCGAGTAATCATTGAAAACTGCGACTTATCGCCTGGGAAAATAGCGATGTTACTGTGAAGCAGCCCGGGAACTAAGTGCGCTTTCTGTTCCTAAAAATGGCCTTTCAGCTGATCAAAGCCGCTTTGGACAGCCCGCCGCAGCAGCAGCACCTGCTCAGACGACACAGCAATTTGGGTTTGCCCCATCAACACGCCGCAGGAGTTGTGCTACTGAAATGTGGGTAAACTCAGAATTTAAACAAATATACTTGAGCTCAAAATAGAAATACTGTATAGCTGGGTACTTAACTCTTACCACTTTTCCTATAAAAAATACACAATAATAAGACAATTTTAATAACATCACTTGTAACTAAGAGAACGGGCTAGCAGTTTCGAAAACACTTCCCTGCTCATTGAATATTTTGAAAATATTCCCAAAATGCACATGTGAATTTTTCGGTGAGATAGGACTGTTGCCCCGACCAAATCGAATCCGAAACACTTACAGTTTATACCAGCTGTCGGCCAGATGAATCACGCCAGAGTATAACCCCCGTATTCTGTGTTCCTCCAAATGCTTCAGCTATTTCGGTGCGTAATTTCTGTTGGCCAGCGTGACTCACTAATAGTGTGATTGGTAGTTGCTCTTGACAAGAGCCAAACAAAAAGGCGACTGCCAAAAATAAACGCATCGATTCTATTTTCGTGGGAGGTTGAATCGGAGTGAAAAGGGCGGAGCTGATAGAACATCCGAAGCTCGAAATAAATAACCGATTCACTTGATTTGATTAGGTAGTGTGGCAAGATCAAAGTGCGGCTAGTGGTGTTTTGTTGTGGAATGTTAATAAGTGGATTGACAGCGGGCGAAATATTAGATTGCATCATGAAGAGCTCATGGAAGGGGATTAGTTTACAACTCACATATGATTTTGGAATAAAAACAAGGCACTTCCCATAAAATAAGCAATAGTATTCAAAGCCAACTTCAGCAGAAGTTAAACGGCCCCAAAAGCAACCGGCAATAAATCTTAAAAAATAAGCAATGTTTATAAAAATATTTTGCACAGAAAGATCTCCCTTTCTTTGGGCCACCTAGCGTTATTTAAAACAGCTGCATATTCGTAGGTCAACGGCCGGTCGCTATGCCTCGAATGTATATACCTTATTATGTACTAGGTAGCGCCGGAGCAACAGACTAACTTGAAATTAACGCGGGTTGAAGGGTGTGCACTCGGCAATTAATAAGAGTTTTCAAAGTGTTTGCACAGATGCATGGCAATGGCAATAAATAGTGCGCCCTCCTTCAAACTCGCTCCTAGATTCCAGTCAATTATTCGCATAAATATGGAGACGAATGAAAACGGAGGGAATTGTGATTGCACCTTTGTTGTCGCTTATTTCCCCGCTTTTGTGCGCGACTGTGACTTTTGTTTGCCGCTGTTGCTGCTGTGCTGGTGTATCTGCTGTGCTGGTGTATCTGCAACTGTTGCTGCCGGACCGCCGGACCGCCGGATCGCTGGCATCTGCCGCATTAGCAGCGCGTGTTTGAGTGCCGCCTTAACTTGGCACTCGTTAATCAATGTCGCCGCAGAGTCTCTTTTCCCGCTTGCACTCCAACGTCCCAGCCGCCTCTTCGGCGGTCGCTGTCGATACTTCACAGTGGATACCGCTGGCGAGCGGCGGAATTATGTGGTATTGGGGGTGTCAGTGGGTCGGCTTTGTGGGGTTAAGTACTTTGGGGCCTGCGAAATTGGGCAATAAGCGATCTGTGTCACCGCGGCTTACTCCAATGACGCAGTTTGATACTGAATATTAAATCTAATTTATCTCTCTCACTCCTTACGAATAAATACACACCTTTATTTAAGTTTAGGCTACCAAAAAACAGTCCCTGATGTATAGATTTTGTGAAGTTTTAAAAAATATTTTGTAAACGTTCATTTGTTGCTAGATTCGGAAATATGCAAGGTGAAACACATTAGGAAGGCACGACATTAAATGTTTTTATTATCGGGTAATGTCTAATTAATTTAAATAAATTGTAAAAATATATTACTAAAAGAAAAGGTGTCTTAGATCTTAAAAAATTTCTATAAAAAATACATACATTGCACAGTACGTGTCCCCAAACTCGAGGATGAGCCATCGGCAGCTTGAGCCACTTGGCTGTCGTCCCACCCACTGCACCACCCCTCCACACCCGCCGAAATCTCGCCGAGAGTTTGTCATGTACGACACGAAATTCGTGTAGCCTTTGGTGGATTTTAGTGAAAGTGTTTAGACTTTGCCTGCGCTAAGCACACAAAAAAGGCAGCATTCGAAAAAAGGAACAAAATGGCCAGGTAACAGACAGAGAAGCCCGAAAAAAGTGTGCTCATTATTTCGGTTTGAAAGCAGCATTTGCTCGGCATACTTTTTGCCCAACGGCATCGAACACACCTCGGATGGCAGTCGCAGGGTGTACCACGCGGCGTATGCGCAACGTTAATTAAAATTCAACCCCTCCGCCCCCCAACGGCGGTCGCTTTTTGTAAGCGGTTGCTGGCCAAAATTTGCATAATAACAACCGCAACAAGAAACAATGTAACCGGCAATCGGCGATCTCAACTTATCTGGAATTATAACAAACAACGCAGACAATGCTCATACGTACTGTGGTACCCGCTGGGGGGTGGGGAAGGCCGCCATCGAAAACGGAAAACAAACCAAATAGCAGCCGAAACCCCCAAAAAGTGCCATCGGTTAATTTACATGGTGAGATACGAGCGAGTGACTGAAAACGCCACTCGAGATTGATTGCATGTTGCGCGGGCCACGAGGGGTGTTCGGGAGCAGTAGTTCGAAAGCGAGATGTGGTCCGGCTTGTGGGTTCTGCTTGGCAGCTCGTGCTTCTTGCGGCTTCCAGTGAATATTTCTGCCATTTTTGGCAATCCCCGGTAGATATGTCTGGTGTTATTACTTCACCAGACAAGCAGACCTAAGGAAATCCTTGCAATTTTATACCACACCATATATGGGTAGTATATTGTGCTGGCATATTGTTTTAGCATGCTGTACTATTTTATTATATTAGTAAATAATTTATTGTTTTTTGCAATATTCTTGGCCATTCGCACCTAGATTAAAATTCGCTACCCTCCCATCTGCTGCCATAATTTTCGCCAGTGATTCTTGGCTGCAGGAAAGTGGCCGCCGCGCTTGTGGCTGTTTTAAACACATTACTTTTGTAGGCCATGGCCAAGATGATTAATGGCCGAATATATATTGGACATTATTTAGCCGCCGCCGCTGCTTCTGCCCGCGTGCTGTCAATACGTCGGCGCTCTGGGCCCCGTTAAGAGCCCGCTCCGCCGCCGTTTTGCATCTGGTAACCCTCTTTCTGGCTCCGTCTTGACTTGGCTTGGTGCGGCACACGCGGCCAATTATCGCTGTCAATGCCACTTGAAAGCCATAAATTTTTAGCCCGGCTCCTTTCCTTGGACCACTCTTCTTGGACAATTGTCGCCGTGGCGGGGGGCGGGGGGCGGAGGCGTGGTCGGGCGCCACAGATCCACATTTGCCAATTGGTTTTCGGTGTTGACACCATTAGGCCGGGCTGCAACTTGTGGCTGCCACGAGATTTACGAAGGCTGCGCGGACCTAGTGGAGCTCGGAAGGTTTTATAATTTTTGAAGTTTTATGGTGCCCCAAAAATACATTTTTTTAAATAATGGTTAACACTTTTTTTTAGTTTTCTTTATTATATTATTATTTGAACTTTGAATAGGTATTGTATTTTATGTTTATTTATCAGGTACATTGTTTACTACCATTTTATGTTTTTTAACTAATTGGTTTTGTTAAACGTTCCTCTATTCTAAGTATGAAAACATATTATATGTATCATTTATATTTTTCATAGGTACTTTATTATTGGTTACCTTGTGTTTTAGATATTTCGTTATATGGCACCACCCTACATGTTTTAAGTTTGACTCTCTAAATTGTACCTCACTGTTTGCTATTCAAAATAGTTGCTGGCATTTGAAGCATCTCTTCTGGTGTCGTGTGACTTTTCGGCGGCATTGTGCAAGCCAATTAAAGCCGCCAAATAGTTGGCCAATTGTCTTGGCCCCTTCTCCCTGCCATCACCTCATTTAGCTGTTCCACTTTACGTGATGCAGGGGCAAAAACCCAGAAGAAACCCAAAAAAAAGGAAAAATTAAATTAAGTTGTGGCAGGTCTTCTGTCGTCGCCGGTTGCATGCTGCCGCCGATCAGTTGCCTGAGATTGAGGCGGCCAGTTTGCGTCAGATACTCCCTCCGAGTGCGCCCCCAGCCCGCCGGTGGCCCACTTAACCCACACCCCCGAGGTGCCACCAGTTGGCCGACGGCCAGTGGCTTAGCCGCATTGCGCATACGCACCGCTGACCCAGCCGCATTACTTTCGCCCCAGAATCGAAATCGGAATCCGAATTAGAATCCGAGCGGCAAAGTGGGCCAGCAAGTGCAGATCGATGATCCCCGCCCCTCCTGGCCGCTTCCCCGTCTTTCGACCAATTCTGTTTGCCCCACTCTGAGGCTTAATTAAGTTTTTGTGTTCGGCTGTCAGCAACTGGATTGACTTGAAATAGTTGCAAATAAACCATAGGAAAAATGTGCAAAAACACTGTGGCTGTGCGCGACGAATGCGTCTAACCAAAAAGCGTATGGCCAGCATTTTGTGGCACAAAACGTTTTTGGCACGCATCTGTGGTTGTGGCTGCTTTTCTCGATCTCCTAACGTGGCCGAATGCTGAGTGCTGATGACAGTGGGCCGCGGCTGCCGTTGTTGGTCAACAACATGATTTATGTCCGAGCCTGCGCCTGGGCGTGGCCTGCAGAGCATTTGAGCCGGAAGCAGACGAGCTGGACCCTGGACACTGGACAGATGGCTGCTGGCCAACGATGACAGACAGCCTCCAGACGAGGTCCCGCAGCAGCATCACACGGCCACGAAACGAGATCCATCAACAGGACATAGAACACTAACTGGAGGAATATATTTTACGCAAATATATCCCATTTTATTTAAATTCAGACTTAAATCATTTTTTCCAAATAGAATATTTATTAGGTTCATTTTATTAGAGTTCATTTTATATTATTAATATTCGAAGTTATCGTATGCCACCTTAAAAATATTAAAGCAATAATCAAATTCCTTAAAAATTAGTTATTAATCAGCGTACAAATAAAATACTATCCAATATAAAATGGGGCTTTCCGATCAATCAAGCTCTGCGAAAATGTTCCAAGTGCACTTAAAAGCAGCAGCAGATGTAGGAAAATGAGAAGAAAGCCTGAGACAAGCGACTATTTCCTGCTTATTAGAGGAGAGATGCTGGGTTCAGGTTCTGACTTGGCTTACTTTGTTGCAGCGCAGCGAATGCAGTCCCCGAGGAGCTGAAGGCAGAGATAATAGCTTTAGTCAGGGGCTCGAGATAGGTTGTCAGCCAGAGGAGTAAAGAACAACGAACCCTTCGGACCTAAGCATTTAGGAGTTATAAACACTAATCTAGATATATTTATATAGGTGAAACCAAAAAATGAACTGCAAAATGTTTAGCACTTCACGGGATCAAAGGCTCGCCCCGACATAGTCTCCACTGCTCTCCTTGTCGAGAACATTCAGCTGTGGCTCTGGTGCATTTTCCGCCGGATGGAATATTAATAGACCCAATACACACATCCCATTTGCCGGGAGTGTGCGGTACATAGGTGTATGTCCGTGCATACGAATTGCATAATTGATTGCCGCTCGATGTGGGGGGACGAGAATGGAATGTCCATGTAATTGCATGCAGGTGTCATAAAGCTCTTTGCAATTTGTGCTGCTGGCCCGCCCAGGCCACAGCACTGAGCCAAAAAACTACATACAGTGGGGCCTCGATGAACTAGACAACTGTCCCATTACTACGTCGACTTATGAGCATCTTGGTTGGATGTTTCTGTGGAATTCCGCGGGATGTGCAAGAAAAACCTATTAGCTTTGTGGACAGCTGGGCTATGGAAAATGTTATTGCTAACATAACCAGAGGTTGTTTTATTTTTAGCAAGTGACCTATATATTTTGTATTTTATGGGCTGCAATACAACGAGTTTCATTTAATCTTTCTAAATATCTCCAACCCAAAGTTTTACCCTAGCAAAAGCGAGACTTTTTAGCGGAGTAGAGCTGTGCACGAGTAGGTTTATGTACCAAAGTCGGTTTTTTGTCGTGGCAAGCTGCAAGTTGCACTTTCGGTTTCGGTTTCGGTTTCGGTGTCGCTGCCCACGCACCGGGTCCTCCCGCCCCACTTCCTCACTGCCGGGACCCTCGCTCTTCCGCCCGCATTCTCAGACGACAACTAAGGCAACCACCACAACCTGGGTGCTTATTTAACACACTTTAGTTGTCCAGTTGCTGGGCTGCTCGGCTGGTCAGTGCGACTTTGTTGTTGCACGAGTGGCTATTATTGTCGCCCAGGCAAATTCGCTTTTAATGAGAAACCAAAAAGCGCAGCCGCCGACGCTCGCAATTTGCCTGCGCTTGCAGTTCGCAGTTGTGGTTGCCATTAAAACATAAATTTCCATGAATTAACAGCAGAAACAGCAGCTCCCGACAGCAGTTTTGCAGTCGGTTCCACTTTGGCTCCCGTACTATGCCACTCACATACCCTTCAATGGGTTGGGCGTCACTTTAACCGAAAGCTGGCCAGGCAGCTACAAAAAATAGGCAAAAATATAATTTATATCCTCCTTAAAAGGCGATGGGACGTTTACTTTTCATGATGACAGGTCGAGCATTTCAATAAAAGTATATATATAAAGGTATATTGAGAAAAATGATATTTTAGTTTTACCTCTGGTTAAATAAATAAAATATTTTCACAAATTACTTACACAATTACTTTTTCTATAATATTTCAAGTACAAAGATGTGTTTTTGGAATATTTTTCGAAAGGGCACTCAACCCGTTGTTCAGTATGGGCTATTAACCCGGCGTCATTTTAACCGGAGGTTTAGCAGGCTTTAAAAAAGTAAGCAAAAATGCATTTCAAAGAAAACCATATTTTCTTGGTGGTTTTCTGTGGGTATTGTCAAGTCGGAGTCAAGTTAATGCTAGGTTGTCTTAAGGTACTAGAGTGTCTGGTTTAGCCTCTGGGTAAATATTATAATAACTCAAACATTTTAAGTACCTATATTTCTTTGAGAAAGGGTACCCAATACATTGCTTAGTTTCGGGTCTAACCATCCCTACTTATTTATATATTTTTTGTTTGCTTGTGCGTCATGGCGAAAAAAACCGAACAGAAGGCAAGCAAAACCAAATGCTGAAAGCTCAAACAACAAAGGAACTCAAACAAACAAGTAGGAACACAAAGTGGAAAGGATCTGCAAAAAAAAAGAAAACACAATTGAAGAATAGCTGAAGCACTATGAAGTTACCGATTCACCAGAGCAGGGAAATATCGTGGAAATAGTAAAACCAGAAAATAGAAAATGTTCTCAGAACAAAGGGAAGGCGGGGAAAGTGCAATTTAGGCTGTATTAAAATCTGAAATTGGTTTTCATGCTTCCAAGGTTTGAAGAAACTTGGGAAATATTAAGAGCGTGGCTATAAAACTACCAACAAGTCTGGAACACTTGATAGAATCTCCTGGTTCTTCCCCGTTTCGTACACTTACACAGAAGTCTAATGTCCTCTGACCTGCCAGTTTCATGAGCCATTTGCCCCGCAGTTGTTGTTTACAGAACACTGTTCTCAAAACTCATTAATGTATTTTTTGTTTAATTCGGCTGGCCTGTTTGTTTTCCTCCGCCTCGCTTAATCGATTTCCAAGCCAATCGATGATGTGTTCCAGCTGCCCGAGATGTTCTACCAGATCTATGCCTTCGAACCCGAGCGTGGTACTCCAGCCGAACCCCTTTTAAGTCACTCAAGTCGTGCTTCCCTCTTCAGAGCTTCGTTCTTCTGGTTCCTGCTTTTGAAACGCGTCAAAAGCACGCCTGTAACACGATCTTTTCTGAGTGGAGAGGAGGTGGATCGGTGTCAGGGATTTGGATTTCGTTTTTCCCTCTGTCCGGGGTTCGCTGTTCCTGAAAGCGGTGCCCACTTGTGCCTGTGATTCAGAACCAGATTCAGATCCAGATTTAAATCCAGCCCCAGACAGCTGCTACTGTGCAGACTCTGCGGGGCTTGGAAGAGTGGTTTTGACACGACTGATGGCAGACCTTTGGAATAATAGCTGGGGAAGTAATTTTTCAATACTTTCTCGTGTCTAAGCTATCAGAAACTATTCCTCTAACGAAAAAATCGCCTAGTTATTACCGGAGTATGCTCGTCACCTGAAGTCACCACAAAAGCAGTGACAGCGCCCAAGTACCTTTGGCAATTTGAATCCTTTTACCTCAGAAATGGCACTCCAACACACAATTCCTCGGCACGCTGATCGTCCAGAGTTTGTCAACCACTCGGGCATGCGAAATCGCGGCAGAAATCAGAGAGGGCCGAAACGGAAAATTAATTTCCGAACTGCGACTTGAAATCCGGCTCACATGTCGGGGCTCGAAAGCCGAAAAGCTGGCCACAGCACAAATCACACAGCAGACCGAAAATACCCATATATGATGTGTGGAATCGAAAGGCGTAATCAGATGGCATGAAATGCGATTTGCCAAAGGAGAACCTCGCCTTTGTCCTGTCTGAAGTGTTTTGTTCGCCCCGCTCCGGGCGCTGTCCGAAAATAGAACGTAATTAAGAGCAGGAAATTTCACTTTTGCGTTTCCATTGAAAGTGGCCATAGAATTTCCCGACTGCTCAAGCAGCTCAAAGTGCAGCCACACGAATGATATATGCACCAGCTCGCAGCTCGCAGCTCACGTATAAGGGAAAATATGAATTTTCCAGCGAGAGTGCCACTGTGTGCGTGTCTGAATGGCAGAGGGAAAACAATAATCCGAGCACAAAGTTCAAGGTGCGGGGTGGCGACAGCAGGATGCCCTTAGAAAAATAGCTCGCTTCAGGATCAGATTTATGATGTTAAACCACCTTTCCATATCCAGCAGAACCCCAAATTAACCTAGTAAATTAACTAGAGGTAACAACTTTATATCTATTAGGTGATTGCTTTACAAAGACTAAGTTTCACAGCCTTTGGCATTTTCTATTGACTATAAGCGACCCTTTTTGAAAGGGTTTTCGCAGGCCAAGGACAAAGAAACACTGTTTTTGGCTTGATTTTTATACCCTATAGAGATCTCAAAAACACAGGGACTCCTTAAACGGAGAGGGTATGCACCTAGAACCTTTGGGCCTACTGGTTCCGAGGACGCACGCGCTTCCAGGACCTGATGGACCTGACCCCCTCCCCCGGGGACTTAACCCTCCGCACTCACGAAATCGCTTCACAATAATTGAGAGCACGCGCACCGGATTACACGAAATTATTTTATTGCAGGACCCGCACGGGGTTGCATTCGCATCGGCCATTTCCCGGGCGGAGGGGTGGAAAAGTCAAAAAGGGTAATCTGCCAGCTACATATCTTGCGGTTAGGCTCCGCGATGGGTACGCATTTTGCAAGCGCACAGACTTCCGCACACCCCGAAATGTGTGCGAAATATTGATATCACTTCGGTAAACATCGATATGCCAGCGATGGCCCATAAATAATAATACATTCAACGATTTCCGACCCGGGACTTGTGTTTACCAGGAAATTGTTATTGTTATTGTTTGGGCACTGGGGCTTCTCTACGTGGGAATTAGCCCGTGGATTTACAAGCAGCTCGTGAATCACCATCTGCCAAAAAACGGGATCTCATTTTAAATTATTGGACAGATACTAAGGCATGTGTCTGCAGTAGTGAAAATTCGAGATGGGAAATTAAATATATGTTTCCTTTATTAGCACACCCTGTGAGTCTAATGCTCTTCCCCTGGTTTTCCCTATCTAAAGCTCCTCTTAGTTTTCCCACAGCACCAGTGCGCGCATTTTCCTGACCCTATCCGTCCACCGAGCCCACCGAGCTGATCACACTCAAGTTTCAAGCGTTTTCCTGCTTAAGGTTTTATCGATGCGGCGCGTTGATTTCAGTTTCAATCGAAAGATGAAATTAATTGTCTCCTTTTACCTGTGTTGCCAGCCACACACGTTGATGTCAGGCTGGCCACCCAGGTGTTAAGGCCCCGCCCCCGCCCCGCCCCGCCAGCCTTGCAGTCGTCCGCACCTTAACCCTCGACGGCTGAACGGGTAACCCTAGCCGGGGCAGCCGTCTTAGCCTAGGCCAAGTTCCGTTAAAACAACAACCGAGGCGCAAAGTAAACAATCGAAATGGGAACACTGAAACAGGGTTGTCATTGTTCAATGTGAAGCAGATTTTCCAAATCGATGAATGTATTACGAGCAGCTGTCAACATTTAACTGTGGTTTCCTCCACCCAAATTGACGTATATCAAAATCGGCTTACTTTGGGTTTGACCAATCAACGGGGGTAAGAAGAAGAAAGAAAAATCTGCCATGTGAGTGAAAACAAGGGAGTTGGGAGTTGGGCTCAACTATCCCATAGGTAATTCCCCGCATTTGTCTTCAAAAATTGGGCACTGTAGAATTGCAAAGATTTCTGTTTACTTTTTGGGGATATATTAATATCAGATAATGTGGTTTGTTGTACGTATGCATACTTTCTGTGATCACTGTGGCCGATCAATGGTCTTCACACTGTCCGTTGACCGTCAGGACCAATTAGTTAACATGAACAATTTCACGCCTCGTTAGGAGATGATAAAGACCCAGATGAAAGGGGGGAGTGCCGGAGAAAGGGGCACCGATGAGGGTGAGGAGGGATCTGGAGAGACGGGTCTAAGTTGGTCAATGGATCGGTCGATGAGCTCGGCTTGCGTGCCTTAGAGACGTTTCCCATTCGGTCTGGCCCCCTCGCTTTGATCTCTAATTAATCGAACATCTTCAGCGAAATTCGCGCTATTAGAATACTTTTTGTTTATCGATACGAGAAGACTTGCAAGATTTTCCAGACCCAGACCCCAGGAATTTGTTTGGATTATAATGGGCACCCATAAATATATATATGTATATTTTTTCCACATGATCTGCTCGCATCTCTGTCTGGCCTTACAGATTTTGTGCATTGCTGTTTTTGGATTTTCCTCGACCTTCTCTTTTACCTTTTATTTTTGCCTTGGGCAAAGAAAATGTTTTTGTTTTGGCCAGTTTTTTTTTGCTGCTCTTGCTGTTGCCAATTTGGCGATTTGAATGCCAGATACTCTCGGACATGAACGATGCATACTCATAATTTTTTGTTTTTGCTTTGCTAGTTTTTCTCATTTTGCCGAGAGTAAGATTTATCTAAGTTTTCGATACCGCGGGCCATGAAAAGCAACCGAAGTCGGCTTGATAAGTTGTCGTCGCTGTGGCAATTGGCTTGCTTGCCGTTGTTGTTTGGCTTGTTGATAGGTAATTTACATAATTACCGCAAGGCGTGTCGGCCGACAATTGTACGTGGCACCTACCGCCCCTTGGTGCCTACCACCTCCCCCTTCCGGAGAACAGAAATCAGAAATCATCCAGACCGCAGCCACATCGCAGAGCTGATAAGCCGGAGCCACCAGCCAACCTGCTGTGACACCGCCGAGCAAACAAAGCGGCGAAAAAAGGGGTCGCAAAGGGGGTAGACTTAACAAACACCCTGTAAAAATAAACTAATTGCCCTTCAGTTGTTCGGTTTCCCAATAAAATAGCTATATTTTCATTAGTTCAGCCACACACTAAAGTACTTTCAATTTGCTTCGTTTCATCAGCTGGTCACTCTAATTCCATGTAGTGAACTAGTGTGACCTTGCAGCCTGAAGAAGGAAACAAGAAGTAAGTGTTTTCACTCACTGAAGCTGATTAGGAGAATTGACTTCCACAGATTTGTAACCTAACAACTAGTTTTAATCAAAACCAATATACCCCAGTCCCATCCACACAATGGGCGCCCGACCGCCGCGTAACTATGCGGAACTGAACAGGCATTGCAAAAGGGCGCGCAGGGGCCTGTCAGGGGGCGCATTGAACTTTAGTTGAAAACGAGCAGCAGGCAAAATCAAAGCGCGCCAAAGACGAGAAAAGAAGAAATCTGCGGACCGTCTGCGGGTCGGTCACTGCCATCCCCATATACTCGCAACCTCCATCCTCAGATCGGCAATCTCCATCCACCGTCTTCACTGCCAAATGCCAAATGCTGTATCCAACTCGGTCCCACTTGGTGCGTGCATTATTATGCATGTGGATATAGATATAGACATTCACACAGGCAGAAAAAATATATGCTCCCATTTAAAAAAAAATAAATTGATCACCTCATTTAAATTGCGTTGCTTGATAAGTCGGTCAGATCTTATGGGTTCCAGTGTGACCGTGCAACCTGTAGAAAATAAATAAAGATCCTATTCAGCATGGAAGAACTGTACGAAAGTAAAATTAATTAATGTGGAACTTCACCATTAAATTTTTTCTCTGCATGCGAAAATATGCGGTGTGGGATCGAGCTGTTGTTAATGTCGCCTGTTTTGCCATAATTATTATTTTTATTCTCCTTGCGATGCTGGATTCTAATCCCTCGCCCAGGAGCTGTCAGCACTTTGGAAAGTGCTGCATTCTTGTGTTTTCCATAATATTTTCTCGGTATGTACTTTAAATTCGCTAGCTTAGTATTTTGATTTATGGAAGAAAATCATTTATGCATGAATAGTATCTTATAAATAAGTACTACTCTTTGAAGGTAGTTTTATGATTTAAGAATGCTATAATTTTTTGTAGTTCTGTTTATCGTGGCGCCACATAGTAATTTATAGGCCCACGCGATATATTCCGGTGCTCTAGAATTTTTTTCACTACATGCAGATGGCCGAATTAGCCATTGAAATTATGTTCGCTTTGTTTGGTAATTTTAATTGAAATAATGAGTTTGTCTGCGGAATACCCCATAAAAATCGATGGCGATAACTAAGCAGGATTCCCCATCATTTAGTGCGCCATGACTTACCCCATTGGCTAGCATGTGTCACCCGTTGATATTCCCCGATATTTCCGCCCTGAATCATCATCCTACGCTTGCAGAAAATAAGCATCCCAATTGGCATGAGTTTAATGCTGTTATCAGTGCCAGGAACTGAATCCTGCGTCATTTGCGATTCTGTGTTCCGGGCAAAAAGAGGGAGAGGCGGGCCAAATCAGCATGGAACGTGTCCCGACAACGTGTATGTGCTCTTCGTGTCCATGCGGTTCGGATAAGGCGATGCACTGCGGGAGGTACTCTATCACATGATATTCTAACAAATACTACAGGTTTTACTGGTACATATTATCAATAAATGTTTTCCAGTAATAGATAAATAATTAATATGCCAAAGATGTAAACTTGATATTATGGAACTATTACAGTGCGTTCTTTGATATATTGGTCACACCTTACAAGTTCAACAGTCTCAGTGTGACCTTGCAACCTGTGGAAATACAAATAAAATAATTATTATATTTCATATGGAAGAGTGCAGTGTGTGTATGTGTTCGCGTTCTTATTAAATTGTAATGATTATAAAACATTTTTAATATTATCATTAAATATATCGACAAAGTAATAGTTTTTAAAATGGTTTAGAATTCTGAATTCAATATGGTTTTTTCCCATTCAATTTTATTGAACAACTGCAGTCTAGTTCCCGTTTTTTCTTGGCGTGTAATGTTGTTGTTCATTTATTGCGTAAAAGAGCAATTTGTCGTTGTTTATTCTACGCTTATTATTCCATTGACATTGCCAAAGAAGCCGCAATATTTGTTTGGATTTTTGCATTGTCCCCGACGGACAACCGCCCACTGAACCGCCCACCCACTACCGACTCACCGCCCACTTTGGGAAGATACCGACCGCTGGGAGCGTGCTTCAAATGAAACACGAGCTTTTAATTGAATTGACTTCTCGTTGGCCGTTCGTTTTCGGTTCGGAAAATGAGCAGCCGGGCTAGTGGCTAGTGGGGTTTTCCTCCAGGAAACGAAGGAAACGAAGGAGACATCCAGAGATTTTCCGGCTTAGAGGAAGACTTACACGTGAATGCCGAGTGCTGTCTTGTCTTCGTCCTTGTGGCTCCCGTTTTCAGCGTCGTCCACGTGCCTGGAAAATTCTCGGCTTCCCCCTGGTTTTCCATAGCTCGTTAGTCTAAGCCACTTGCCATTTAAATGGTCAGGCCTCAACAGGTTAACACACAGACAGGAAAAGAGATTCCGAAGTTCTGCATGCACAAGACAGCTTAAGCTCTTTAGTTGGGCAAATGGCTGGGGGGACTATTCTAAGGAAAATGCGTTTTGTTCCATTCTAAGTGCATAAATGGCAGTGGCCTTCGTCCTTTTCAGGGAAAACTTCTGGCCGTGAATTCCATTTTCCTTTCCGATCTATTTTTGTTCTTCCCTTTTTTTCCTGACCCATTTGCATATTATTTAGAGCCCCCTGTCCATTTCCCATAATCCCATGGCCAGGTTTTTCTCTCTATTTCCATTAACCCATCCACTTAGTGTTTCTGTGCCAGCAATTACCAAAAATATTGCAACATTTTCAAGCGGCCAGACGGCGCCTGTTTATCCAGATCCCCATGCCCTATATCTATAACTTATACGTGTGTGCCTACTCCAAAAACTACACTCCGTTCCCGATTCTCTGGAGCAGGAGATAATGATTTCGCAAGCACTTTTAATGGGATTTCTGATACTGATCAGATGCTCTGCGGATGAGATTTTCTGGCAGGCTGACCCATTTAATAAGTGGAGCACTCGCACACCTTGCCCGCGGGCACAGGGAAGTCGGGAAGACGGGCATGGGGATTCCCCGGGGACTTCAGGGGGAGCCGCTGGCCAGACATTACATAATCCAGGGAGCAGCAATTAAACGCCGATACTTTCCCCTCCCTTCGATTGCTGTGTTATCTTAATGAGCAAAGCTACTTAAGCCTAATGTGGAAAATATTTGGGTTACTCCATCTCCATTGTCTGGATTGGTTTCCATCGCATATAGAAATTTTTTTTTTTCGCTTGTGCATCTTAAGTGGCCCATTAGAATATGAATGGTAGGGCCTGGTGGGCAGGGGGACTTCTGGCCGCATTGTGCTTATTATTATGTATTATGTATTATGATTATGTATGGATTTCATTTGTTGTCATTGTCTGCTCTAGTCTCCGGGTTCTCTGGGTTCCCTAGTTCTCCAGCTCTCTGATTCCCTGATTCTCCATGTGGATTATTCCCGGGAAAGGTGTGAAAAGAGAGTCGTGCCGAGGACAATGCCGGCAAATCGTGGAGGAGGTGGGAGTGGAAGAGCCGGTCTGGTCGCTAATGAAGGTACTGTGTGCCCTCGTCAGGGACTCGGGGGAATTAACACCTACAAGTCGGGGGAAAAAGAGGGAATCAAGCCGAGAGATGAATGGGTGCTGCCAGAGGTAGTGGAGCACCTAATAAATGGCCACAGACGCAGGTGGGAGACACTCGAATACTGTGCATTTGTAAGAGCTAGTTGGATTTCCATATGCTTATCTAGTCGCATTATTCTGAAAGCCACGATAATACCAGCTGGAAAAAACGACGAGATACTTGCACTATTGTGGATAATATCTCTGGCCGTATCAGCTTCTGACCCTGATTTCTAACTCAAAGTTGCAGCAGTCTTATAAGCCAAACCATATCTGATCTTGCCCACAGCCAGAGAGCCATCGAGCCATAGAGCCATAGAGCCACAGAGCAGCTCCATTTCAGCCCGACTCGACTTTCATCAACGTTTCATTAATGATAATTAAACGAAATTAAAATGCGGCCACATTTGATGTCCGGAAAGAACGGGCCACCCCATCGAGGGCGCCAGTTAACGCTGGGGCTGGGGCCGGGGATTGCCTATGGATCTACGGATCTTAATTGAATTAGATCTAGATCCATCGCTGCATCTCCATGTCCAATGGAATTCGAATTGCATTTCCCCACGCTCAGTGGCCGTCTCTGTAATATTTTTGTGTTTTCCTTCTTTTTTCGGTTCCGTTCTGATCTTAGCGCTTCTGGCAATTTGTGGTGTGTATTTTTGTGTTGGGAAAACAAACAATCCCGACCGAAAACCAATTTTCATTAAGCGAAGGCAAAGCAAGAAAAGCAATTCCGTTTCAAAAACTTATCAATGGGTAACGCGTTCCATTCCGCTTCGTTCCCAAGCATTTTACACCGGTAAAAAAAATTAGAAATATCCAACAAATCAACCTTTTGATGTATATTGTTTGAGAATTCGACTCCGAGTTTATGGAGGTATACCATATCAACATCGGAATCCTATAACGTAACTAATGGTATCTGAAAGTGCAGATTGCGCTTCAGTTCTGAAAGCCATTGGAAAGAAAATCGTGACCCGCTTGTAATTAAAATATTTAAATATAGACTATTAGAGAATTGCACCACATACTCATAGAGGTATCCCACATCAAAATCGGGATAACATTACTCAAGTTATGGAATTTGGAAGTGCAGTTTTGGGCTCCGATTCTGGAAACCATTGGAAATACGGAAAAATCTGACATGAGAATGGACCAAAATTTTGACCCTCTTGCAATTGAAATATTTAAATGTAGTATATTAGAGAATTGTACCACAAACTCATAGAGGTATCCCACATCAAAATCGGGATAACATTACTAAAGTTATGGAATCTGGAAGTGCAGTTTTTGGGCTCCGATTCTGGAAGCCATTGGAAATACGGAAAAATCTGACATGAGAATGGACCAAAATTTGGACCCTCTTGCAATTGAAATATTTAAATGTAGTAGTTTAGAGATTTGCACCACAAACTCATAGAGGTATCCCACATCAAAATCGGGATAACATTACTAAAGTTATGGAATCTGGCAGTGCAGTTTTGGGCTCCGATTCTGGAAGCCATTGGAAATACGGAAAAATCTGACATGAGAATGGACCAAAATTTGGACCCTCTTGCAATTGAAATATTTAAATGTAGTAGTTTAGAGATTTGCACCACAAACTCATAGAGGTATCCCACATCAAAATCGGGATAACATTACTAAAGTTATGGAATCTGGCAGTGCAGTTTTGGGCTCCGATTCTGGAAGCCATTGGAAATGCGGAAAAATCTGACATGAGAATGGACCAAAATTTGGACCCTCTTGCAATTGAAATATTTAAATGTAGTATATTAGAGAATTGTACCACAAACTCATAGAGGTATCCCACATCGAAATCGGTATCCTATAACACAAGTTATGGAGTCTGGAAGTGCAGTTTTGGGCTCCGATTCTGGAAGTCATTGGAAATACAGAAAAATCTGACATGAAAATGGACCAAAATTTTGACCCTCTTGCAATTGAAATATTTAAATGTAATATATTAGAGAATTGTACCACAAACTCATAGAGGTATCCCACATCGAAATCGGTATCCTATAACACAAGTTATGGAATCTGGAAGTGCAGTTTTGGGCTCCGATTCTGGAAGTCATTGGAAATACAGAAAAATCTGACATGAGAATGGACCAAAATTTGGACCCTCTCGTAATTCAAATATTTAAATGTCGTATATTAGAGAATTGCACCACAGAGTTATAGAGGTATCCCACTTCGAAATCAGTATAAAATTTCTCAAGGTATGTACTCGGGAAGTGCAGTTCTTTGATAGCTTAAACCTTTTAATCAAAAAAGAACGTTTTAACCATTTATTCTCTTAGTGCATCGATTTCAGCTCGTGCAACGCAAACTTATTTTGGTCGAGTGGATGCGAGACGTTTCCATCGATTCCCATTTAATTGCATTCGATTTCCTGTTGATGCGATCAGCCGATCATATTTATTCTCGATTGATCGGCGCTAAGGAGAAAGGGCCTTGAAAAAATCAGCAAGTTTTAAATTGAGTCGTAATTGTTTTCGCATTACTCTCAATATGTATGATATTTACAAATCAATAAGATTACTATTTTAGTACTGTATTTAGGCAACATTTTATGGACTTTTCCTTAATATAAACCATGCTCATTTTAAAATCTATGTTTTTGGAAGATTTCATCTGAGCGCCACTATCAATTAACGAATATTTTTACTTTCGCTCACGACTTGGAAAGCCGATCAATCTGCCCCTTCTTCTTTTTCCAACATCCATACATATTTATAACACTTTCATTGGGGCCGCATATGGATTGTAAAAACAGAGACGGTTTCTGGGAAAACGCCGTTGAAAATGCATAAAACCAAATCAAACATTCTGGGACAACTTAGCATTTGAAGGGTAATAGTAATAACAACGATCATAATAGGGCCAGATCTCTTCTTCAGCTCAAGTGTAGAACACACTTTCGTGGAGTGGAGCTTCGATAAGAACGTCGCTCTGTGTGGCGTCGTGAAGTGACCCAAAGTGAGCCAAAGTGATCCAAAGTGATCCAGAGTGATCCGCAGTGAAGTGGTGACCCCAACGACTTCATTATGCAAATGCAGGCCCGGCACTTCAATCATTTCATTCCCCAAAGTGGTGGCCATAATTATGACAGGGCGCCTCCCGTTCTCCTCTGCCCAGATAGGAACTGAATAGAAAGAACTAAGGGGTCTGGAGTCTGTAGACCCTAAGCCACAAAAGCTTGGAGATACACCTCTCTAAAATCGGGTGTTCTTCTGGGTCACGAAAATGGGAAACCCCTTACACCATTTTCCTCGAATATTAACCAGTTTAAGATGGGAGAAAATCATTCGGGCCCAACCGAGTTAATAAGTGGACAACCCATTCCCCTACCCTCTTAGCCCACAGTTTTCATGGGTTTTTAATTAGCGTTCGACTCGAAAAGTAAGGTGACAGCTCTCCCCGACTGCTTGCCCAGCTTGCCGAGGCCAATTAATTGAAAATTTTATGCGTGAGTCTAGAAGCATTTTTTATGGCCCACTTGATGGTCGTGTTGAAAGTTTTGGGGCGGAGTCTGCGCGAGAATGGATCACTCCATCTCCAGGCCTCCCTCGATTACGGGCCCGCATAAACCTTTGACCGAGGGCGCAAACACCGCTCACAGACCCTGTCCCATGTCCAGGGCCAGCCGGTGTGTGTGGTCATTCCTGAAATATAGGGATCCTCGCCTGTCTCGGGACCTTTGTCAAGTTTTGAGGCGGAAAAAATGAGATGGAAAATGAAGCGAGCGATAGAGTGGGCACATTGCATTAATGCAGACCTCGGGCCAAGGAGCCGGAGAACATTTCTTGGGCGTCTCTCTGTTTTCGTGTTGTGTCCCCTTTTTGCGAGGACTTAATGCATATTTATGTTGGCTGCATCGGCGGGCTTCGGAGGGGCACTCTGAAATGGGTTGACAAGTGGGCCGCCTCTTTTTCTGGCCCTCGGTGGGCCATTTGATGGCCAATTGACAGCAGATGCGCCGCGGATCATTAATCACAGCCGAAAGGAATCCGCTTTGATGTTGCTCGTTTTTCGTCCGAGCTCGAGACGAACTACAGGAACACAAGCCGAGGCTCCTGCGCCAAACAAATAAACAAAACTGGGGAGATACGTGATTGGAAATTTCAATAATATGTGCCTTATTTATAGGTGCATCTGACTTAAGATCCCTTTCTAAGCAAGTGCTTGCCGAAAGTAAACAAGTTAATCTCCCATCTGCGTGCGTATGAAAGCTGTTTGCCCCGGATTGGTAATTATTTTCCCCAAGACGTCAGCTGGTCAATGTCAAGGCCCTCTTATCCGGTGGCATCTGCAGCTCCTTTCAGCCATGCCCCCAGCAATTTCCATTGAAATTTTCCGCGGCGCTTTTCCTAGTGCCCCCCAGCTCACTTTTTGCACTCCTGGAGCACCAGTTGTTTTGCTGTTTACCCCGTCGATATTTAAATCGGGGTAAATCGGGAGGTCCCGCTCCCTAACACGTGCGCTTTCTGCGCCTGAGTGCAGTGGGCCTGTGACGCATTTCGAGTGGCCCTCGTATCCGTGGGGTCGGCGTCCTGTCGCCGGAGCTTTGTTTCGCCTTGATTTATCTGCGGTTAGCCGGAAAAGGGTTTAGCCCGGCTCTGTGATGTCGGATCCCGAGGGTCGTTTTCCCTGCACTCATTTTCACACGGGTTTTTCCTCCCCTTCGCAATCGAGAAATGACTTGTTAATTTTCTAATTACGAAATCATTTTCCCTCCCCGGCGAGGTCGTCGTCGTTGGAAACATCGTCTCCTACCTGATGTAGCTGACTGCCTTCTACCTTCTGGCGGTGCGCCGTTTGAAGAGCTGGAGCCAGAGAAGGGGCCGGGCGCGGGGATCAGGACCGGCGAGAAACCTGTTTGATTTGTCTTAATTTCTTCCACCAGCCGAAAAATTCATTGCGCCTGTGGCGTCATGGTGTGTGTATCTGGGTGCACTGAGGCAAAAAGTGGTTAGCCTGACCAAATTGGGATTTCGGAAATAAAATAAAAACACTGGCCTTAAAGAACAGAGTAGGCATTTTTCTCCGTGCGCCCTTACTGGGCCACGCCCCTGCTTCGTCGGGGGTTCGCTATCAGCGCCGGCTCATCAGCATGTGAGTCTGTCTGGGCCTCTTTACCCTCGGATCCAATATCCCGCCCTCCTCCGGCGACCCTTTCAACCGTCTGCTGCCCTGTAGGACGCATCGCGAGGTATTACACTTGCACTAGTTGCAAGACGTGTCCTAAACTAAGCACAATCTTGGCTTCCGCTCACAAGTAAACTTGAAAAACATCGTTTGCTGGGAGCTATGTATGTAGGTAGTACTAAAGGTGGATCCGTGTACCTCAAACCCGAAAAGCGAATCTCCCAAAAGACCCACTTTCCAGGGTATACCTCTCCGTACTCCCTCTTGTTTTCAATTTATTTATATGCGTATGGTACTAAATAACAAAAAGACCAGGAGAACCACGCAACAACAAAGGGCACAACAGAACATATAAAACACAACGATGGATGTTCTTACCTGTTCCAGAGTTGTCGTTCTTGTGGCTGTGTTTTTTATCATAATCATTTGTGAACTGAGGCTGTCTCTCGGTCGGCCGTCGTTTGTGCCCATTAACAGTGGTCAATTTGGGGCATATTAGGCACTCGCAGCCCGAATACCGTGCCATTTGAATGTAATATACGGTGCAGTGCAAGAATCTCTGAGATACAAAATCGCTTGCCGGTTTAGGGTTTCCCCACGTTGTCTTCGGATCTTACATGTATCTTGATAATGTTCTGGTGATTGCGCACTGCAAGGGGTATTTGTTAGTCCGAAAGGCCAGCCGTTCCTTATTTTGGCCGTCCGCTGAGCGATGCGTATCTGTATCTCACAGATACGCGCATTCGTATCCGTGAGGGCTGCCTGCATGAATGATTTCTGCTTGGCAACTTCAAGTGCGACTGCTGCTGCTGCTGCTGCTGCTTCTGTCTGTTGGTAATCATAATTATCTTTAATTCTTAGCAGCCAGCCGAGGGGTGGAAACTATAGGAAAAGGGAAAAACTAAGAGCGAAATTACATGAATGAACGAGCAGAGACGCAGAGCCGTGTGAGAGCTATCCCCATGATTTCTGTCTCGGCTCCAGTCCGTCAGGTGAATCCGCAGAAGCAGCGGCACTTGCTAAGCACATATTTACCCGGATCCCTGGGCCGGACAATGCAGCTGCATTCATGGCCTGAAAGCTCTAATCATGTTATCACTGCGCACACGGCAAACATACGCCCCGTGGGCCCAGCTGTTTGCGCTCGAAGACAAAGAACGCGGGGCCCGGTTTACAGGGAACTGCCAGGGAACTATGGGCAACTGAGCCAGCGAGCAGTTGGCCAAGTGGAGGGTAGCAATTGCGTAATAACAGTACTGGTCGGTATAGGCTACTCGATTACTTAATTCATTAGACCTCAAGCCTCCTTATATTAGGCGGGGAATGGTAATAAGAACTACTTAAACTTGACTCGGGGCACACCTTCCCAATTCAAACTTAAAATCTGAAACATACAGTTGTTAATCGTTCCCCAGAGTAGAGAAAAGCAAGATAATAGTTTGAAGTCCATTTTATCGGTCATAACGAGCACATCAAAGGGAACATGTGCCAAAATTTGAGCAACAGGAGCTCAGCATCGGCGCACAGCATCCGCAACTGCCACAATTATTGGCAAACATGCGCAGAGCATTAATTAGGGGCCTTCCCCAAGTACACAGGGAAGAATCAGGTATATATTGGGTAATACAAGTGATTACATAAGAGAAAATTCCCTTTCAAAGGACCATAACTATTGCCTTAAGTTTAGGCGCCATAATTATTTTATTAAGTGCTAGCACCATTGACTTTGTGGCACTTTCCCTGTTTCTCGCAGTGCTCTCTTGCAGGCTGTGGGCGGCGACTGTGAGGCAATAATTCGCGACGTGACTGTACGCAACTGTTGCACTTTGCACTTGACTTTCCAATTGCCTCGTCTGTCAACGCCTTTTCGCTATTACCTTGTTGTTGCTACTCCTTGTGGGTACGTCCGTATGTACATACGTGTGTATTTTGTGGCCGCTTTGTTTGTTTACTTTTGTTTCTACTGGCCGCAATTGAGAATTTCTGTGGAAAATAGGAGCAGGAACAATGGGCGAGAGGGGTCAGGGCGAACCTCAAGTGCAGCGACAGTTTAGCCAAGAAAACAAAGCCAAAAAATAAAAGCAATAAGAAATAAGAAATAGAGGGCGGGGGTGTGGCAACCGACGGAGGAGAAGAAGAGCGAAAGAGTGGAACGAGGAGGAGGAGCGACGGCGACAAAACAACAACAGATGCAGCAATTTCCGGTGCTATTGTTCTCAATCGGCTAACGCCATCTCCGCTCCCTTTCCCGCTGCCGCACTCTCCGCCTCGCGGTGTCTCTTTTCCATCTCCGTCTCCGTCTGTCTCTGTCGGGGGAGTTTTTGCGCAGACGCGACTGTTCTGTGGGCCTTCCTCTTCCACATGCGGGTGCGGTGCACTCCTCTCATCTGCCCTCTCCCTCGCTCCCACTGCGACCGCGGCGGCTGCGTCTGCGTCGTTGAAAATATCAAAAAAAGGGGTTTTGGGCAAACATTTTAGGTTAAATCTTGCTCCTTGCTAGAGTTTTCAAATAATCTTTTCAACGTTTGACCATTAATTTTAATTGTGAAGTGTTTCACCTACTATGCCCCATTTTATAAGAGAGCCTCACCGATTTCAATGGCTTTCGGAAACATCATTTACTCGGCCAAAAACTGGTGTTTAGAAAACCATTTGAGTGATCAAAAAGGTGGTAAATACACTGGCCACAATGGGCTCACTGTATCACGGGGAAACCATTGAAATTGTTTATGAAGAGGTAGCCAATAAACCTATCACAAATCCCCAACTTTCCGCAAATGTGGCGAGGTTCGAGTGAAAAACAGAAAGGCAAATTAAAGTCACACAATGCGAACTGAATTGGGGGTTTTCTGGCGATTCCCCGAAACTAACCATTATCTTATTACCACCCACCCCCTTCACCACCCTCCACAAGAACGGTTTCATTCATAAAATCGGGCACCTACAGTGGCGGCCAGCGCAGCTGGTCCGCATAAAAAATTCATGGAAAATCGAAAAACCCATTTGGCCATCAACAAATCTTTTTGGCCTATTCGGGCAAATGCACGGTTGTGGCTGACGTACTATTTGAAAAGTGCGCAAAATACTTCATAGTGGAATATTCATGCCCATTGCTGGCAGTGGCAACTTAATGGCGCCCACTGTGCCAGATGAGCGCGAGAGAGCACGCCGCAGTGCTGCCCGTTCGGCTACTTTATGGCCAGGTTCGAGCCCCGGGAGTCAGTTAATGCGAGAGCAAATAACTAACCGCAATCTCTAAACAGTGTTTCGGAATGAAAAGAATTGGATTATATCATTAATCGTAAAAATCCATCTTCAGTGTAATAAATATAGTTCCAAAGATGTCATAGGCAAGACAAAAAAAAGAATATTTCTTGTAGAAGATGTATTTTTAAGCACATGTTGGCCGGTCTTAGTGTTATAGCAGCACAGCAAGGGAGTACTTTTTTCACCACCCCGGACCGTCCGACCGCCTCGGCCAGCTACTTTCCAGCTGCCCGCCCAGAATCCTAGCTACTTGTTGCCCGCCAGCGGCATCTCTGGCGGAGAGAGCGCTCGCCCGCGGAGAGAGAGAGCGTGCGGCGTGAGCCCGCTGGTTTCTGTTTGCGTTTTCTGTTGCTTTCCAACTTTCGTCGTGAGCGGTTCGTTCGCGCGCTGCGCTCGAGTGTTTTTGAAAACGATTGTGTGAAAATGCATCTGCATTCGTGCTGAGCGCTGAGAATAGTTCTGGAACCGAATTCGGAAGTCTGCTGGCTCGAACCAGCGACCACGAAATCTTTTTGCCTGCGCGAGTGCTCAAGAATTCGTATTATTTTTTGTGGCAAGCAACAAGTGCGAACCGAAGAAACAGCCCGAAACGTGCTGCAAATTATTATTGTTTTATGCGCATCTTTGTCGCAACTTACACACAGCCGTCAATAAGTGTAAGGGCAGCAAAACAACAGTGCAGTGACTCGAAGAGCGAGGCGATCGTCCAGCCGTCCAGCATAGAAGGGGAGAGAGTAAACGCAATAGCAGAAGGGAGAGTGCGATAGAAGAAGGAAGTGCGGAGAACAGAGACGAGAACGACCCATCATCGGCGGCTCAGAAAGGTAACAACAAATCCCGATCAGGGCAAGAGAGAGGAGTGCAGGTGCTCGGGAGATTCGATCAAACCGAACTGTGACTAATGGCCCGTAGGCCAGTGTTACACCCTGCGCCTGTAGTTGTGTGCAATTAAAGCTGCCTCCTCTCTGCGTATTGATAATTGCTCCAGTCCTTCTGCCCCTCTCCGCTCGATTTACGAGCCAGCGATCGGAGAGAGCTTCCTGCTCTTAACCCTTTTCGCCCCGTCCCCCGCCGGTTACCCTTATTTATGGTTGTGATTTTTCTTGGCCCTCGAGAGGCCCGAAATCCAAGTGCATATTTAAGAATTCAACACGCAGTTGCATTTTAATTTTTTCCTGGAACTATTCTCGCCAGAGCGAAGGAACGTGGGGAAGGTGGAATCAAGAACAAACGAAGGCGATAAAGAAATCAAAATCACCGCGTGTGTGGGGCTGCAATTGCCCCCCGAACAAAAACCCTTTTCACCTCCTAACGGGTGAGCAAAAAGCCAGACAGCCCCAGGGTCAACCCGAAAATGGGGAAGCCAAGTGCCGCCCTGGCGGACATCGATGGGTTAAACACCCTGCTGGGTGCTGGTTCAGCCTCGTATCTGATGGTACATCAATAATATGGGGCATACTACCGATGGTTTTTGGGATAGGATCTTATAAACCCTTTTAAGGCCTTAAATTGCCATCTTCTTAGGCTGAAATGTACCAAGTTCCATCACCAATAACTTAACAAACTACCGTTTTGAAGATATAAATACCCACTCCAAGGGTATGCCAATGTGCAAGAGCACACCAAATAAAAGCAATGGGCAGAAATTCAGCCGCAACCCGATGGCCATAACGTATCAAGTGCACTTCGTGCCGCTTTCAGTTTGGCCCCTGGCTAAACCAACAAAACTGAATGCAACGCATCCGAAGACCTGCAATTGTACCCTGGACCCCTTCCCGAACCCCTTCCCGAACCCCTTCCCGGACCCCTTCCCGAACCCCTTTCCGAACCCCTTCCCGGACCCCTTCCTGGACCCCTTCCCGAACCCCTTCCCGGACCCCTTCCCGGACCCCTTCCCGAACCCCTTCCCAAACCCCTTCCCGGACCCCTTCCCGAACCTCTTCCCGAACCCCTTCCATTCCCTTAGCCTGCCCAAATCCCCTGTAGGCAATGCACAGTGGACTTTTGCATTTGTAAAATACACTTCCATTAGCCAAAATACCCGATCAATCAGACCGCAGTCAACACAGTTTCTGTGCTCCTTCGAAAGCTGCCACTGCAAAGAGCCTAGGATGAAAAATCGCCATTTAATGAAAGCCGATAGAACATCCACTAAGAGGTCCTGAGTGCCAGGGACTCAGCCTGGGCAGGGTACGATCTGCGATCACTGTACTTCGCAGGGCCGCCTTTCGTCTCGGCTCGACTCTGACTGGAGGCTACGAGTGGAGATCCAAACCCAAATCCGAGTCTAGGAATGGCAATTGGATTCGTTGGTTGTCGCCCGTCTTTGAAGGCTAAGGCTTTGCAGTTTTGTCCGAAGTCAAGGAGCTCGAGATTGAGGCCTTCGATCGGAGGTTTCTGCCTTGTGTTCCTTCAACCCTCCACGGACTCGTGGACGTCATATTTTCGTGTGCCTCGTGGCTGAATTTCGCTCGCCGGGCCTTAATCAAATTAAATGGCAGGAAACGTGCAGTTAAACGCCCGCTGCTTCGGCGATTCCTTAGCCCACTGAACGTGCCCCGCCTCCTGTTTCTGGCTTCCACCGCCCATCCAGCCAGCCGGCCAGCCGTCCATCCGTCCTGGCGCAGCGGGACGGGCGCTTGGATTCCGACTCAGATTCGGATTCGGATTCGGCTGCGGACTCAGATTCAGATTCGGATTCGGTTCCGAGGAATGCCCAATGTGTCGCACGTTTGCCACACATGTTTGGCATTTGTTGTCGAACCGATGCCCGGCTACAAACATACGTAAACAGGAAGAAACCGGGAGTGTGTATCTGTATCTGTATCTGTATCTGTATCTGTATCTGCAGATACATGCATGTGTGTATCTGGGCTGTTTACGTAGCGCAGCGAGGTAAAAGGAACTCGAGGGCGGAGGAGGAGACGTCTCTGACGCTTGACAGGGCTCGGCAACAAATTGAGTTATTTAAAAAGATACGGGGGCCTAGAACGACGTGGGGATACTCAGTGGTTGATGGATTGGAGGCTAAAGAACTGTGTTTTCCAAAATTGGCACTGCGCTGTATTGGTAGCTACAAGATACGTGTTGTAAGTAGGAAACGGATACGCGGTTTCTGAGATGATAGCAAAAACCTTTTGTAGTTTTGGTATGAGGTTTTGTTTTGAGGATAAACATAAATAAATAAAACAGATAAAGATATGTTCCAGATTTTAGACATATTGCAGGCTGAAATGCCTATGGTAGTTATGGCTTAGGGATTCCCTGAGATTAAAGACATATGCCAGCCCTTGGGATAGATAATACATTTTGAGACCACAGATAGAAAGGGATACCCGGAAGTGGATCACCACGCGCCCCACATACCCATTCGTTCCTCGAATGCCAGGTACCGAAGTCACAAAAAACCGAGGCATCTCGGCACCTGAAAACTGGGAAATCGAGCGACAAACAGAAATAGAAAAGCGAAACCGAAATCAAAACAGCCGTGCAGTGCGCTGCACTGAGCGAAAAGGTCGGGCAGAATGGGGCTAGATGGAGCGATAGGGCGGTGGAAAGTTGCGTCATCTGTGGTGTGTCACCGGGCCTCAGAAGTAATTGAATCACAGGCAGCGGAGGCAGGGGCAGCAGCACGAAACACGGGGAATCCAGGCCCAATGATCTACGGCCGAGAAACCAGAGAAAGTGATTTGCTTCTCTAGCACGAACCGAAACTTGGTCACAGTGGGCTGGAAAAGTCAGCGCACAAGTGTGTGGAAACGCAGAAAATACATTAAACGAAGCCCAGCAGAAAGATGATTATTTTTTAATGATTTCAACTAAGCGCAGGAAAACGAAAGTTGTTTTATTTTTGTTTCTCGCTTGTTTGTTGACTCTGCTCGTGTTTGGCTTTTCTAGTTTTCGAAATGGAAGCGCAACAAATGGCACTGCAGCGCACGCCCATTCCCGATTTCCCATTTCCCCGATATCATCCCGCCCCCTTTTCCGCCCCGCCCCGCCCGCTCCCTCCCTTCAACATTGATTAATTTGTTTTTCACGCCGTCGTCGTATTTCTTTTCCTTTGTAGCCGCTGCTGCATCTATTTTTCGTTGTCTTCGCATTTTGACAATTTTCAATTTTCCCCGGCATTCGACAGAATGTGGAAACATGTGTAGGGCCCCGTCCCCCCGGACTGCATCTTTCCTCGCTTTTTGGCCTTTCGGTTCGGTTTGGTTTGTTTGCTTTAACCCGATTTTTGGGTTTCGATTTCATTTGCGTGTGGAAATGCATTAGCAGCCGGGGAAATAGAAAACAAGACTGGAAAAATTAGAGCTGTCGTTGTTGCTTTGGCAGTTCCTTTGACTCAATTTCTGTGGGGCATTAAGTTAATTGCAGTCCACAAATCCCCAGAAAACTGAGACTTTAATATGTTTCGGGCTTGCGTTTGAAAAGGTGGGCAACTCTGCTTCAGTTTCGACACAGCAAATGGATTTCAATTCAATCGAGGGCCTCCTCCGAAGGCTTTCAAGCCGAAGTTCCGAAGTTATGCTCCCCAGCTCGCACTGCCTTCCGGTTTCTTGCCCTCACTCGCCGGGAAACTTTCCTCTTAGCGTTATTAATCCGCCTTGGGAACTTTGTGCTGCGACACAAAGGGACGTAAGTAATGGGATGATGGGGCTAGTTTCTGTAGGCTTATCTGGCACGCGCGACTACCCCACCAAGTGCAGTTCAAGTGGCAGAACGGTCAACGTTTTCCTATTCACAATCGCCGTTTCAGAATTTGATTATTTTCAATGAAGCGAATGCGGCGGGTTTGGGGTGGAAAGTCGTCAAAGAGGTGGACATGGGAAAGTGGGGATTAGTTAGGTGGATTGCTCCTGAAGTGGGCGAGGCTGGACTTGGATTTAAAGGCGTACTTTTACTAAAATCGAGCAGCGTTGATAGAGATAAATATCCCTTTTTCCTGGTACACTTTGTATTCCTGTCTTAGGTCGACCTTCAACTAGAATTCAGGTTTCCTGCCTTTTCCATACTGGTTACATATCCGATAGAGATGAAGTCTCTCCTTGACTTGATCCACAACTTATAATTATAAAATTCCCAATTCTATCTTTGGTCGACCTTCGACTAGAGTGCGGGCTTCCTTGCTTCGTGGCCCCTTTCCTGGGGAGTTACTCAAGCGTCTTCTTTTACTTTGCTGCCAAAGGTGAACCAGTTCGTTTAGTTTTGTGTGCGTGCAGCTGGTCATCGGGGTGTTTGCTTAGCCGAAAGGTCAACGCTGCTTAACTTGCTGCAAATGCAGCGCCGCCCCCTCGCCCTGCCCAGCCACAACCACCCATAGCCACCCATAGCCACCCATAGCCACCCATAGCCACCCCTCCCAGCCACACCACCTCCACCCACTCGGGGTGTGTGTGTGTGCTAAGTGTTTTGATGAGCGTGTAATGGCCTCATGCTGCTGTCAGTTTAATTGATGGGAAATGCTACCAGGTCTAGGTCTACGGCCTTCCCTTCAGCGCTACACTGCAAAAAAAAACAAGTTTGGCCTAGAAATTCCTCAAAAAAGGGTAATTTTCTGGCAATGGATACTTTACTTGGTGAAACAAATTAAATTTTTCTTCCTAATTATTCCGTAAAAACTGTAAAGTGGGTTCAAGAAAACCAAACAAATTATCCTATATGCATTTTCTTAGGACCCGAATTTTCCCCGAGTGTGCGGCCAGTTAAATTTTATACTTTTTGCTGCATGCATGCGGGCGGCGAAAAGCGGAGCATCGACGGAATCGTCCCCAACATTATTTTCACAACTAATTTAGTTTCATTTGATTTTATTATTGTCTTTGCTCCCGCGCCTCGTGTTCCCCCTGCCACGCCCACATCTCCCCCACTTGAGCTCATTAACTCGCCATTTATATACATATAAACGTATTTGTAGCGCACTCCCCCGATATTTGAGCAAAATGCTGCGGGTCCTGAGTAAGTAAACTGGGCACTGAAAAGAAGAATATTGTCTAAGCTTTTTCCAGCTCACTCTGCTGCGCTTCTGATCGATTTTTAATGTTGTAATTGCTCGACAATTACTTGACTGTTTGTAGTCGAAGGCTCTTGGCTCGAAGAGTCACAGAAATAAATAAAGCCAGATGAACGATAAAAGCCAAATTAAATCCGCGCTGGCAGGCAGCTAGCTGGAAGAGAGTGAAAAAGTTCTCAGGAAAACTTGAATTTAATGTCATTTGGCCGATAAATCTTCGGCTCAGATCGACAAAAATTGGCCAACAAATTGTAATTTACGATGGAGAAGTGCCGCACAAAAGATGACGCTGATGATGACGGAGATGGAGATGGAGATGGAAGATGGGCGCTGTGGGGAGCTCAATATTCCCACGTTCAATTGTTCAATTGGGGGGTCGCCGGGCCAGGGGTCAGGACTGTGTTTGTACTTGAGCCGAGGCTGCATTAGAATCCAGCTTGGACGTCTATGTGTGAGCGTGGCGCCGGAGGAAGCCTGTTGAGCCAGTGGGTCCGGATCGTAAATCACCCAACACATGGGTGCAGTTTTCCGGGACCAGCGGAGGAGCGGAGGATAATGGTGACAAATCCTATTCTCAAGCTACAGTGTGTGCCCATAGTTGTGGGACCTCTGCCAAAGAATTCCCATGTGGAGAGTCCATTGGTGGTGGGAGTCGTTCGGTTGTAATAGAAACATGTTTAGAAATCCCAGTAAGTCCAAAAACACGCTCATAAATTGTGTTAACATGCATTTGATTTATAAATGTTTCCCACAAAAAGCGCAGTGTGGCCATGCACAAGAAAAGCAAGTTAAAATTGGCTCGTTTTTAAGTTTTACAAACTGCAATTTCAAACATTTGAGGAAGTACTGATTTCATGCAAATCCAATAAATATTCCATTATTTCAATCAATATTCATTACTATTGCACCATTTAATGTAAATCTACTTCACCAAGGAAAAAACTACCGCGGATATAGCTGGAAAATTGCATTATTGATTGACTGATTTAATATTTGGTCGATTCAAGTTAGGCGCTAATTAAGTCATAATACTATGTAGTAGGCCGGCCAGCCCGTCCACATTATTTGCTTTAGCTGGGGCGAAAAAACAGTAATAATTCAGGCGCAATTTTCGCCCACGTTTGCGTCGTTTTGATTATGATTCAGATAGGCGGAAAAGGTGGGGCGCCATTAAATGGTAAATGGGAGGTGGGAGGGTGCTTGAACTCTTGACCACCAGCTGCCACTGCCGCTGCCGCTAATGTAATACACTTTATTTTTACCCCATTATGCGGCCGAATTTTTGCATGTTTCGCGCATTAAAAGTATAAAGGAAAGCATAAAAAATTAAGAGTACGGTCGTCGGCGGCGCTTTTTGTGGCTGCTGTTTATAAATTGTTTTCAACTATTTTTTATTGCCCGGCCCCAAAGACACACAGACGTAAATCTTCTTGGCCGCCACCGTCCACGCTGATGTGTGCACTGGGAGAAAATGGTACTTATATAGATATAATTACAAATTATAATACACTAAAAATAAGGAAACGCCTTTATTTATTTGAATGTTTTAGGGCGTTGTATATAGTTTTTGATTTGTGTGACCAGGCACGGTGTTTTGCCCCAAAACAGGCTATATTCCAAGTGTGACCATGCGATGAGAAAAGTGGGATTCTATGACAGGCAAGTTTCTAGGAGCATAGCAAGATTAATTTGATGAGAATAAATGCAAAACTCTTCCTAATGGCCTTTAGCTAACAGATTTTTCGGTATTTACTTCCCAGCTTTTCCCTGCTCCTTTTCTCAGCTCAATCTCAATCTCTGTCTCAGGCTGCAACTCTCAGATCAGCTCAAGTCGCTGTCGCACTTCCAAGAGATTTTTATCTCATTTTTATGACAGTTTCTTTGGCACACACACTCACTCACTACGTGATTTTGCATATCGTGAGGCGGAAAAGGGGGAGTTGGAGTGGAAGGGCAGTCTTAGGGGGCGGAGAGCCACCAACTGGGCAACCACGTACGACAAATTTTCAGCTGTGTTTTTGCCCTGTTTCTGTGTACGCGTACCTTCCACATATACAAAGGTATTTTCGGCCAAAAGTCAGTTGGTCGATGGGTTAATGGTGGCCGGCAATAAAAACAATACGAAAATATCTGTCAACAAAGAGTTAAGTGCATTACAAGCGAGTACATATATTTCGGGATACAGCTGCGGTGGCGGTAATAGTGCTGAAAATATACATTCAATGATTTTAAGTACTTACAAAATACCAAAATCAAAGGCTTATATCTATCGTGTACTTGAACACGAAAAGTTGGGGGAACAGTTCAAATGCCACATGAATCCCTATCTACTTTGCACCGTAAATCTTTCCAATTAAAAATCCGCTGACAGAGTTACTAATTTTCCGGCCCGGCTGTGTGCTTATTATTTTTGCCGTTGACACTTTGCTACAGTTCACACACTCCGGCACACACACTCCCCCCGCCCGCGCCTTCACCATCATCATAAGTCGTTTTTCATTTAATTTTGTGTTTATTTTTTTGTTTGGGTATTTTCCTCATCAGCTGGGGGCCTGTGAACTTTTGTTTTTCAGCGGGTACTGTATCTTGGTTTTGTTGCCTCTTTGTCGCCGGCCTGCTCTCTTGGCGTCATCAATCATGCGATAGCGCAGGCGCAAATGCCAAGCGAAAACCTGGCTCGAAGGCGGGGGACTGGAGCCCGAAAATAATGTTTGACAAATGCCCGTCGAAGGGGGGGGGGCTGCGAAAGGCTAAACAAATGTTAGCATTAACCTTTTCCCCAAGTCGCACGTAATTAACAGCCTCGTCGACTGCCTCTGACAGTCATTCGCCCACGATTTGCATCGACAACTGGGCCTTGAGGTGGGAAATATCAATTATTTGTGGAAATCAATCCATTAGACCACGGTTAGTTGGACAATCAAATGAAGCTATTAGGGAAAACATAAAATATTGCTTGCTTAGAATATGTGTTCAGAATGCTCAGAACTTCGAACAATAAATAGTTCTCACCTAAATGGTGCGTACCGCGTGCCATGCAGCGAAAATAACTGAGCGAATCTCCGCTTTCCGCTTGCGAAATTCTATTTGCGAACTTGTTGAACGTTCCCTTGTCTTTGCCAGGCTTTCAGCCACGATTCGCCATAATTCAATTATCGCAGAGGCCAAAAAATAATAGTAATTTGGGTCAGGGCAATCGATGGGCGGCTGATCCGAATACATCTGCGGGAATGCGGATTATGCATATTGCAATTAAATGCGAGTACACAAGATATCCACTGCTCCGTCGCTGCATCTGAGCCAGCGTTTCATCTGACGAGTGCCATTTTTCCCCTGCACCCAATTAGACGCCTCTGAGTGCGGTTGCCAAGAAGCACTGCCGTTAGCCCGTTCTGGTAACCTGTTACCAACTGGGCGGTGGGTGGCTGGGTGGCTGGACGGTTGGACGGTTGGAGGGAAGGCCATTAATTACGCCACACAACAGCGGCCGCAGCCCCCTGAGCCCCTCAGCCCCCCTGAGCGGCCGTGCTAATGACGAGCGCTTCTGATGGGCCTGATGGAGTGGGCTAATAGGTTGGCTTGGCAACGCCGACAGCCGAAACCACGGCCCGGGCCAGGCGATTGCCATCCCGCTTCTGGGAAATGTGTGTCAAAGCGGGAATTTTCCCGGGAAGCCAAGTGCGAGTGCCGAGTGCGAGTCTTTTGTGACATGCAACCGGGATTCCTGTCGTTCTGGGCCTCGAATTCGGCCCCCTCACAACATTTCATAATTCCGAATAGGTGTCGGAGTAATTGAAAATGCCAGGGATGATTTAGTGCGTATTAAGAACGCCGTTCGGCTGTGAGTGGTAGTCGATTGCCTGACTTTTCAGTTGCCTAGCGAGTGGTATTGGCCAAAATCGAAGCTGTTTAATACCACATGATGGTCTGTCTATTGAATCCCAGGAAGTAAGGACTTAATTCTGCCCCAGGCTGCCTTAGCCACCTCCGTGCAAGGGCATCCTCTCATTAAGCTCGCCGTTCTCACACATCTTATTCCCCTCGATTGCCCTCGGAAAATGTGGGACATTGGATGGGTGGGCCGGAGTTGGGGGCTTAGATTTACTCTTAATTGGCTGCCAAATGAGCTGGACAGGGCTCGACTCGAGTGCCACGCCCCTGTCCCCCTGCCAATTTCCCGGCAATTCCCTTCGTTAGTTGAAAACAGGCAAAGTTTGGCCGGGGGAAGTGCGGTGTAAACCAATTTTCCTACCCCCGTTGGTCTCCACTCTTCGCTTTCCCATGTGGGCCCGTGTCACTTCGGTGCGATTTCTGGAAAGCAAACTTTTCAATCAATATTTAATACCAAATCCCTTTATTTTTATTGATTTATATGCTTTTCGGCGGCCTTGCCAGATAATAACGAGCGCCAACAAATTGTTTCCTATCGTTTCTTGGCTGTAACTGCCCTTGAACTTTGTTTCGGTGTTGTTCCTTTGTTGATTGAATCGACTCGGCTCGACTCGACGCGAATTGAATTGAATTCGTTTGGGCTTTATTTTGTTTCGGGGCTTGTTGGTTTTGCCCTGCTTTTTCTGGCTCCGAGTGCTTCTGCACTTTGGAGCTTTGTTTGGCGACCTTTGGCCGCGCCCCGCCCTCTGCATAAGGCTTCGCTGTAATAGGAAAATAATTAAGTCCGCTAATTGAAATTTTCGAGTCGCTCATCAAACACGGCAAACGGTTAGTTATTTATTTTTCGGGGCGTTGTTCGGGTGCGATTTGCATAATATCTGTTTTGTTGGCTAAACACAAAGCGCTGCCCACTGCGGCGACCTTCCTAAATACCTTTTAATCGGTGGCCTCTGAACTAAGCCCCCAAACTCGCACCCAAATCACAGCCTTAACCCTTCCCTGCACCTTTTGAACGTTTGGGAGTCATTAGCTTTGTGGGTTCTTCGAATTCGGCACAAGTTTCCTTGTTGGAACACACGGAAATATCAAAATGCCTACCGGGAATCGAAATTTATTACCATTCCAATGGCGGGGAGCGTGTAGAGGCCATAAAGATGTGCTATGCAGATAGTTTCATGGATCATAAAGTAGGGAATCCGCGTTACCCCTTCAGGCACTGCGCGAAAGTGGGAGGTAGAAGCAACAAAACTATAATATTATAATAGCGGATGGTGTGAATGCAATATAATATTTTTTTTAATTTTAAATATTTAAGAGAGTATTTTAATCTTAAAAAGAATCTAATCACCTATGTTGTAGTATAAATACAGTGCGAGCTGTGTAATGTGTTCCAGTACTATAGACGCCACCCTCGATTTCGGCTATCAGCTGAAGAAGAGGGGGATTGTGGAGTGATAGTGGGAAAGGGGAATCGTGGAGAGAACAGCGGGCACAATAGACCCGAAACCGAGAAGGGAAACCGAGAAGTGAGAGGGAGGATTGTAGAGAATCGAAGAGAATTGCGGAGAACCTCCTCCCGATATCCCTGCGATATCATTTATCATACTAATGCCTGGAAATTGAAGGGAGTCGGAGGTGGAATGGAGATATATGGTCATATATACGGTCGTGCTTGGAGGGGGGTGCTCGCAGGGAGGCTCCGAGGGGTGGGGTCTGTGATACGGAGCCAACTGCTTGACACGCATCAACAGCAATACAAACAACAATGGGAACCATTCCAGTGCGAATGTGCCTGCGAGCGGGGTGTGTGAAGGGGCACGTACACCCCAGGGTGAAAAAATAGTGCGAGACATTGAAATTTAGAAAAACTAAGACCGTTCACTCGGCAGTTTATCATGTAAGTACTGTAAGTACTTCATGTAAAAAGTAGGTGAAGTGTTTTTTGTAAATTTGAGTGGAAAATATATTTTTTGGATTGGGATAGTATAATTTCGAGCGTGACTATAGTAGGTACATTTATGTGACTGCGAAGAGAACCTGTCGAGCGCTCTGCTGACTAATCTAAATCTCTAATGACAATATTTCGCCGAGCGGACAAATGGCCGCTGGTGTTTACAGGAAAAGCAGCTGCAGATGGTGAATAGATGGCCCACAGCCGATTCTAATTGGAACTAGTTGCGCACAATTTTCGCCAGTGCCCCAGCACCCCAAGGAACCGTCCCCGGCGCGAAACCTCGGGCTCTGATCCCCTTATTTTTGCCTTGCGCTTGACTTTGCTAGTTGTCTTGTAATGACGGGCGATAAGGGAGGTACTTGTGCACAGACATATAAACACAAACCCACCCACAGTTGGTCATTATCAATGCCAGCGACAGCATAAACAACTCGGAGAACTCGAAGAAAGTGCAGCGGAGAAAGCAATTGAAAAGTCACGGACAAAGCGCCGACTTCCCCTCTGCATCGCCGGCATCTGCCCTGCAATGGATCCGATGTTCAATTTATTATTATTTCACGGAACTGTGCCCAGCTGTCGCAGCTGTTGATTGGGAATTACTCTAAAAATATAGCTGAAACCTCTGACTAAAAAGTGGATCTCCAATAAGCGTTTCCTCGTGTGCAGGCAATCGGAAATGAGGGAGAAAATGTTGGAATAGGGTTTTTGATAGGTGCAGAACAACTCGACAAAGTGGTTAATGGTACCTTGTCTCACACGCGGTGAGAACTGCATTCTGAATAGCCAAAACGGAGAAGAACCTTCTGCTAACATCACATCCGATAGATAAAAAAGTAGTTATTTGGGGTCTATAATTTTTCAATTTTCTAGTTCTGTGAGGATGCCTAAGGTTGCTCGCCAACCAATCTCGTTTTTCACGGTGCATTTTTGAATGAAATTTCCCAGCTTGATAGTGCGGCTGGGTTTGGACTCTGTTCGCCCGCCATTAATTACTTGCAGCCCGCACTTTAATTGACAATTGCACGCGCTGATAGAATTGCCGCTCTCTATCATTTCAACGATGATGCCAATTGACGCATCGCCGGCGGTCATTCAGTCATTCAGTCACTCAGTCAGTTAGTCCCTCAGTCACTCAGGCAGTCAATCAGTCGCTTCGTCAGCTGCTGATTCCGATTCCGACAGTCGGTTATTGAGGCGATCCCATTAATTGGCTCTCGACGCCTTTGTGCTGCTCGCCTTTTGTTTTCCACTTGGGTGGCACTTTTTACAGCCATTGTAAGAAAAACAAAACAAGGCTCCTTCGCCCGCTAAACCAAAAAGCCGAAAGGGAAATTGTAAAATGCAAAACGACAATTAAGTGATTTCTGTGCACTTGACAGCCAATTCAGGCTGCTCGTTTCGTTGTTTCGCGTCGCTCTTAGCCCGGAATTAATTAACAAATTGATAAGTTATTCACATGACTGCGCCTACCGCCTTAAGTTAATGCCCCAAGATCTGGGCGCACTTTTGCAGCTCATCTGCTTTCAAGTTTCCCTGGCGAAAACTTCCAAGGAATTGACTTTCAAGTTGGACTTCTGGCGGATTAATTAACCCCGAGTATCAACTGGCCCTTTGAAGGAGGGAACAGGGAATAGAATAAAGGTATATTAATGAATAAGCCCCTAAAACAAGAAACATGTTAGATATTCCAAAGGTGAAATGATTTCTCGACTCGGACGAGTTGATGTTGCTCTCGTCCGTGGGGCAAACTGGTTCCTGTGATGCCATTTACGTTGCATCATCTCAATGGATGATGACAAATTCTATTCACGTATTCCGCACATCCATTTTCTCACCGATTCCCCGCCACCTCTTCCATCTATCCATCCATCTGGCAGCCACCCGGCACTGTGGCTTTTCTTCTGCACCTCGGTACCATGTATCTCTGTATCTCTGTATCTTTGAATCTTTTCGCGGGGACAACCTTTCGGTGTTTGCATTATGATTATTTTTATCATGCGCGCATTGTCGGCGTCAAAACTCTTTGGACTTGCCATTTTGTCTCGACTTTTTCCGCTCATCCGTCCGCGGCGAGTGCTTACTCCGCGTTCCTCGTCTCTGGGATTGTCATCCTAATCATCACCAGCCCGGGGAAGTTGGGACGTTGGGAAGTTTGGTAGTTGACACTCGGCTGATGGAAAAATGCCAGTGCAAAATGATTTTCCTTTGGCCATCTCCTGCCTTGATGGCGGATTTTCCCTTAAGGCTTGCATTCCGTTCTGTCATCCCGCCGGGCCCTTGACTTCAGAACAGTCCATCAAAAGTGGGGGAAAAGTAGACAACTATTTTTACTATTTGTCTGCGTCACATAAACCGAAATCGAAGCCGCGAGTGGGGGGCGGCTTACGACTCGTAAAGGTCGTACTTACACTGTCCCACTGACAGGGCACTAGGTACACGTCTCTTCCGGCTTTCCCATTCGCTTACGGGATAATTAAATCTATAGAACAACAATACTTAAATAATCCTTTAAATGTTATCGAAACTATCGATTTAAAAGGGTCGATTGGGAGCTATCAAAATAATCGATATGTTGGTCATCAGATTGATGGGCTCAAATTGGTCTTTGAAAAAATAGAGTTTTAAAATTTTAGTCAAACTTTATGATGTTCATCGATCATCGATTTTAACCAGCTCAGCGCTGACAACAATCGGTATTATTGTTTTGGGAAGTAATCAAATATTTTTTACGACTCCGCCGCTTGCGTGTCGCACAGACTTATGACAGTGAAACGCACTGTCTGACCGTGCATATTGTATTTGCTTATTGATTTGTAATTTAGTTAGTCGGCCCCGTTCCGATGACCATTTTCCCATTTCGGCGCTTTTCCCATTTAACCACTCGCCTGGCCCCACTATTTTCCCCATTTGCATTTCTATTTTTACTTTTATTTGCCCTTTTCACTTTCATTTGGGTCTAAGTTATTAACTCTTGGTTCCACCCAAGTGTGCCCCGTCTCCTTAGTTGGACTTGAGGCAGCTTTTCACTTTTGATTTTGGTCTTTCCCTGGTTTATTTTTCAGTTTTTCTATTTGTTTTCCCCCCTGCCACGCCCACACGCAACTTGTTGCGCTTTTACTTTTACTCAAAACCTTTATTTGTTGCCTGCATTTTGTGTTGCGAATGTTTTGTGCTAATTGCCGTCTTCTCTTTCTTTTCAGGTGAGTAACTCCATCATTTCGCTAATCTCCATTCGCCGATCTTTTGGTAAGTGGGTTTTTGGTAACGGTTTTCGAGGGAATGAAGCACATCCATTAATCTCGGCCAGAGTTCCTCGTGGACCCCACTCCATGCCCCAAAAGTGACTCATGGTAGAACATTCAATTCGGTTCTCCCTCTCGCTTCCGCACTGCCTTTCATCTTCGTCTAACTGCAGTCCCTGCATGACTCAAACACATTTATAAGCGCGTACAGCAGGGGGGCGAAAATAGTTCCAGGCAAAAAAATGTTCTGAAAACCTTTACTCTCACTCAAAGTAACTGTGGAAAGTGTTTTCTACAATAAGAAATATTAGTATATTTTTTTGTAATTTTATTTACACTCAATATTTATATTTAGTTACAATAGCTTATCCTTCAAATTCGTTAAACCTTGCTCGATCATATTCCTTCAACATCATACTTAAGATAATTTTGTATCATACTTGAGATACTCATTTGTCTTGCCATCTACTATTCATGTGCCCTTGGCTGTACTGTGCGATTCTCGGCTTGTTTTGTATTTCTGCTGCTTTCTGCTGCTTTTGGCCATTTATTGCCGGTCTGAAAGAACTTGGCAAAGACCAAAACAAATGTATATCTCTCGGATACAGATACACTGGCCGACTGACTCACCCGCTAGAGATGGGGAGATGCAGCTGACATTAGTGGAGCGATGCGATGCGATGCGCTGCTAAGCGATGAGTGTACAACTCGACCGAATGACTGTCCGACCTCTCTCCTCTGTCCTCTGCCTTCTGCATTTTTTAATTAAAAACCATTTTCGGGTTTTTAAGGGGTAACCTTGCGACCCCGCCCTCGGCGCCGCCGGGTCACCCACAACATCAAAATATATCAGCAAGAAAAAATCGGGGGTACCACATAAAATAGACAAAAGCATTGAAAAGTTCACAAATTGCCTTTCACTTTTATCAGTCATGGCTACAATTGGAGGAAATGCAGATACAGATACAGATGCAGACACAGATACAGATACATTAGTGGCTATAGCCAGCCGATCCGCTGTTGGGTAATCGCGGGGCCGAGTGCCCAGTGCCCAGTGCCCAGTGCCCAGTTCACTAACCTCTGACCATCCGCAGCCATTTGGGTTGAAGGTCCCCGAGTGTGCTATCTGCGGCCCCTGCCCCCACTCCGTGCCCATCGATCTTATCAACCGCCCAGTGGTTCGGTGCCCCACAGTCCGAAATTTGAAATCTGAAATGCCAAATCTACACTCCACTGTCCGCCGAAGAAACACGCACGAAACGTGTTCGTAATTTGTCAAAAAGCGATGTGAAGATGCCTATGACACAGTGGTTCCACAGAGGTGGTTTGTAGGGAGAATCTTTAAAGTATAAATAGATTGCAATACGTTTTAAATGTATCTCTAGTATGCGAACAATAGAAAATACAACAATTTAATTTACATTATAAACAATTAATGTAAAATGTAAAAAATAGTTCAGCTTTGAAGAACTGCACAGGGTATCGTCCTATGTACACATACCTGTGAAGGATAACTTAATCCTTCTACAATTTGCGTAATTTATGCCCTCTTAAATTGTTACTTTCTTGAATATAACGTATTTTTGTTTCCATTTCATTTTTAAAGGCTAATTTAATTGTTTGTTTTTCTTTGTGGCAGTGACGAAAGAGATGTTTATATGGGAATACTTTTATTTTAAGAATTCCTGCACAGTGGGGCGAAAATAAGTGTCTAGCTTAATAAATGAATGCGTTTTCGCATTCCTGAAAGGAGTCTATTAATATCATAATACATTTTTATAATTAGTTTTTGGGAATCCTAAAAATGATTTTTAAATACACCCATTTTTTGTGATTCTAAAGAAAATCGAAGGCGATTTAACCACATTTTGAAAATATTTTTCCCGGAAGTAAGGTTGTTAAATATTTGCATAAGAAAATATCATTATAAAGCACCGAACCACTGTGGTGCGGTGGTGCGTCAGTGGCGTTCCGCTGCCGTCAGCTGTCGGCGGTTTCTTGAACTCGGACGGATGTCATCTTGCGCCTCGTTCTCTGCTCGTCAAACTTAATTGGGCGTTCGGCAGCCACCGCACCACCCACAGCCACTCACCACCCCCTGCCTTCCCGCGGTAAATGCAAATTAAATATCATTTAATGCCGAAGCGAAGAAAAATGTTCGAGAAGTGTACGAAAAATGTTGCCTTGAACCTTCAAAAAGTTTGTCGGCAGCTATTGCCGTCTTCTTCTGGCCCGCAGACCACCCGTCTCTTTCGGATCCGGAAGTTTGGCCAAAATTGGTTGTTGTCGTTGTTGTGCCGGTTGTTTCATAGCTTTTAAATGGTGCAAAAATTGCGATGATTATACAAATATATGCAAACGAATCTGTAAGTGTCATGCTTTTTTTCGCACTGTTTATGCTTTTTCTTTCGAAAACGAAAATGTTATTGCAATTAACTGGCGCTGGCGCTTTTCACTCGCCTGCAATAATCGACAAGTGACTCAAAATGCTTTAATTTGTGAGTGGTTTGCAGCAGATGCCGCCCGCGGTACAGTCCGTTTCGGGAATGTACGTTTTAAATGAGTATGTATTGTATTTCAAATCTTTCTGATCGATTGATATATTTCCGAGTAGCGAGCTCAAAGATGACATGTTCATGATACCCTCACAATGTTCCCTAGGTTTGATGTTAATTATCATATGAGGCGCAGTGTTCCCATTACAGTATCTCGCCCACTTAATGGCCCACAAACTGGCAAACGTGCTCGTATCTCGGTGTTTTGAATAGGTCTTCGGAATGGCGATAATTGTTGTCGAACGCTGGTGCCATGCGAAACAATGAAGGCGAGGCGAAGAACTATAATTTTGCGTTTTGCATCTATGATTTAGGGGTCTGTATCTGGACACTTGCGGCCGCAGATGTATCTGTATCTGTATCCGCGTATCTGTGCCGCGACTCTATATGGCCGAGCAGCCAGCTGGGTATGTTAATTTGTTGGCTTTGTTTTGTCGCATTTGCCATTTCATAAAGTTTCATAAATTATTGCACAATTAACCTTGAGCGCGGAGCGTCTCAAGCTTCAAGGGGGGCACACTTATACATGGGGACGTATGATGTGATGTGACGGTTCCCTTCTTAAGTTCTCCTCCGCCGATCCCCGATCCGCGATCTGCGATCTTGAGAACTCTGCGTTGGCCGTCCGGCGGTTCTTTATGCCCCCAGACATCGGCAGATAACCCATTTGACACTCGACTTTATGACAGTTTGCGACTCATTTAAAGCGTATTAAGTTCTTGCTTTTTTCGCTTTTGCTTTTCTCGGTTCTCGGTTCTCGGTTCTCGGGCTTTTCTCGTTTTTCTGCCCCACACTCATTATTGTTATGGTTTGTATTTTTTCTTGGGAACCGAGCGAAGGACTGATGTCGATTCCCCCATTTCCTCGCATCATCTAATGGGTGTACTCGTGACCCCACTAGTTCGTGCCGAAGGTTTGCTGGGCACTCCGCCAAGGTATTTACTTTATCTGTATGGATTTTCGGGCGTTGATTTTGTTTAAGAACTCGGAGTTGCCCATACGGAAGTTCCGGCTGATGAGTTCATAAGCTTATCTGCTGGAGGCCCAGCAACCAGCTACAACATAGTGTTCCATAGTATAGTACTCAAAAGATTTTAACTCTTTCTATTGGGGTTGTGCAAAATACTATTTCGCGTTTAATGAGGTGTGCTGGCCTCAGCTACGCATTTCTGCTTACGTATCCCAATTATTAGCTTCGATTTTATATGGCGAGCCAATTAATCCCACTTCGATGTGTTTTCCTGCTTTGGCAACCGCCGCCTTTTATTTTATTTCCATATATTTCAGGCCTGATCTTAATTAGGCCCCCACTTATTGCTCTCTGCGCATTGGGAAACATTTCTTTTCCCGAGCTTTGTTTGTGTTTTGGTTTCCCCCTTGGCGATGATTGATCGACTTTCTTGGGCGCTGACCTAAAAACAAAAGTTAAAACATGACCAATTCGCAATGGGCACCTAATTAGATGGGCCAAATGTGTTTTTGGTGAAATTATAATGAAAAGTGCAAGCGATTTTCTTTCTAACCGCTGTGCAAATAAATCCCTTTTATAATTTTACTACATTTTCGTATTTAGCTGCATCTTCGGACGGCTTTTGACTTGGGCTTCATGTGTAATCGAGAGGGTTTCACCCCGTGGCGAACAAATGTGCATACAGTTGGACTCTGCAAGGTTGGAAAGAGAGGGGTGATGTGCGGCGAGAGAGACGGGTGATGTGGTCCACGCTTGGTTAGTTTCCATTCCATTCCAGAACATCCTTTGAAGCGGAGTTCCGCCATCGATGATGGTGATGGATGTACGGATGTTTGGCTGTGTGGATGCATGGCCGTGGAAAGCGGAAAAGCGGGCGGCAGAAAGAGAGGGCAGGCCCTCACCTCATCTCCGCACCCTGTTCGAAAACACTCCCTTTCCAAAGGGAAACAAGCCCCGGCTGCACCCATCACTTGAACCTGCCCCAAAAACCAGGTGAAATAGTACAATGCAACATAACGCAAACGGTGGAGAGTGTAATGCAGAGTTTGGAGTGCTGCAAAATATAATGCCGAGCGATTCGATACCGAAAACGTTCAATAAAAATATTCGAGACTAGCAAGCCAATCAAATAGAAACCTTTAAACATTCAGGTCGACAAAATCGCTGCCCAAAAAGTACAAATGAAGCGAAACAAAATAAATGTTATGCGAGTGAAATACAAAGCCCGGCAATTCAACACAAAACACACATGTAAACCAGAGAATTACGAAAAATCACCAATTAAAGACCGAACCCCTGAAATGCAATTTGAGTGTTTGATAAATTCGCAGTCCATTTCAGCGGGGTCGTCACTCCAACAGGTGCAAGAGGGGGCCTGCGACTGGTTTCGATTTCGACTTGAACTTGAATGGATGGCCGGAGACCCTTCAATTACCGGCGTGTAAACAATCCCGACTGTTAACCCATTGAGTGGGTGGCCGCGGAGGAAGCGGCAGGGAAGCCGGAGAAGTAGCTACATCATCGTCCATCGTCATAGTAATCGCAGGTTGAACTGCCGAAGGGCAAACTTGCTATAAAAGTCACGTCCTTGACTCAAATCTGTTCGCAGCTCCCTCGCAGCGACAAGAAATACGAAAGTATATGTGGAAAATAATATATAGAGTTAAACAACGCAGGTGGAGTGAAAAAATTAACATTTGGGCGGGGTTCAAGGGGCAGTAAGCCGTAATCCTTTCGGCATGCACAAATTCTCGGCCACTAAGTGCTTTTTGGGGTTAACTCAAAATTGGGTATATTTTGGGCGCACTTTTAGGGGACTTGACTTCTGTCATGAGGCGACCTTTAGTTGTTGAGGGGCCTGTTAAAATGAGGGTACTAAAGTTGCACCACTCGTAGAACAAGAGCGCGTGCTGATTTGCGGATGTGTTTTCGTGCAGTAAAACTATTGCACCCAAAAGTTTGTGTTAGCTTGCGGATTTAATTGTTAAAGGGAAAAGGGTAAAACACTTTCCTTAAAAGTAAAAGATTAAACATGTATCTGTGTCATAATAATCATTATGTAATTTCCTTATATCATACAAGTGAACCTAAAGAAATACCCTTGCTGTTTCTTGGGGACTTGCTTATCATGCTCGCCCCCCGATTCTCCGATCATCCCCACCGGCTGGAGTGTATCTCATTTGTCTCACTTTGGGACATCGCTCAGCTTGCCTTTGCAATTCTACGTATCTTTTCCCCTATCGCACTTTCTTTTGTCTTCCTTATCCGCTTTGCCGCAAGTCCGGGGGTACTGACCACATGACTCACTTATGTGCACATACCCATTGACGAAATCGCGGTATCCGCGGGTTCGCGCTCCATCGATTAAACGACGGATTTCTGGAGAAGCCGAGTGAGTTCCCTCGAAGTTTTCGGAAGACTATCTTCAAGCCCCCCTTCTGGGCTCTCTCTCTTCAGAGCTCCCCCACTTCCCCCACTACTTTCGCAGAATTGTTGGCTTTATTTAGCTGAATCAGATCAGTGTGACAAGGGGTTCGGGGGAGTGGGGTCAGCCGTTGACCCCATAGATACTTGGTATCTCTGCCAATAACTCAGCTCAAAACACGGTGATATTTAAAGTGGATAAACAAAATATTTCAAGTGCTCAAAGGGTACCCTAATCTGCGCACTTTGTTGCAAACACGGGTCTTAAAGAGTCTGCTGTGCCTGCTTCCTAAGTGAGATGGGGTTGGGGGAAGGCTCCTGATAGTTTTTTGTTCCCCGGATACATTTTATTTATGCACATCAGGCTCCTACCGCTTGTGTCGAAAGAATTTTCCCAAGTAAGCCCGGCTCCTCTTCCCATTTTCCCGACCTTTTCCGCCTGCGCCCTTTTCTCCTGGCGGTTGGACTTGAGTGATTGACAAACCGTCTTCAATCCGCTTGACGCTCTTTGACTTCCGCCGCCTCCTTGCGCTTGGCCTAATCAAATTGCTTTTGACGCGGCCACGCCCCCTCTCGCCCGCCCCCTTTTTGGTTTGCCGCGAGTGTAACATCAACTAAATTAATGTAAATTGAATGACACGCAATGGGGCCGCGAAAGCACTCGAGAGGGGGGGCAGAGCGCCCACCCGACCTTTCGCTTTCATCCTGCTCAAAAAAATTATGCCATATGGAAAGAAGGGATATGTATGTGTATTTATATATAGGTTAGCGGTTGAAGCAAATTAATTTGTTTAGCTGCCTCTCCCGTCTCGCTCCTTCGCTAGTTACTGCCCTCAGCCCTCTCTTTCGCTCTCGAAGCGGAAGCCACTTCCTGTGACAGCAATCTGCCTCTTTCTGTTCCCTTGGAGCGTCCATCTCTGTCTTCTTAGCACTGAAAATATTACAAGTGTAGCCTTGTAGACTCAGCGAAAAATGAACGTATTTTTAGTGAAAGGAAATGTCTTAGTTTGAGAATAAAGCCCGCCCTATTGAAGAACGAAAAACTCTTAATTTGAGAGCAAACTGTACGACAAGAGATGGCTTTAAGAACGAAAAACTCTCGTTTTAAGAGCAAACTGTTCCTAGTTTTAGAGCTAGTACACCTTGTACATTTCCATTGTGTCGCCTCGACGGTTCGCTGCAGGGAGTGCTGCCTGTACTTGCCTTTGAGCGGTGATTTCGTGCGTGCTCGCATGCTTGGGCTCCTTTTGGATCCCGTTCCCATATCCAAATTCCCATTCCCAGTCCGCCCGCCCCGCCCCTTTTCCGCCGCCCATCGTGCTCCGACTTTGGAATATGCTAATGAGCGTTTAATTTGCTGTCGCTGTCGCTGCCGCTGCCGCTGCCGGCGTCGACGTCTGGGTGAAATAAGCCGAAAACGCTTAAAATTCACTTTCAACTTGAGGCGACCTTTAGTAGCTACTAAATTAGAATTTAATTTGAATATTGTCTTTGGCTTCGCTAGTCCCGCCCGCGCCACTGAAATTGCGGCATAATTGTTATTAATGTTGTATCTCGGTGTTGCCCCTAGGATGTATCTGTAGCTGTAAATGCGGCTCGAAGATACGTTTTTGGCTTTTTGTAATTTAAACAAACTATTTACATTTGTTTAGTACGTTTCAGTGCTCGTAACTGGAGATGTGTACCTCTAAGATGCACTGGGTCTTCTGTATCTGAACAAACTAGTTTTGATATATCTCAACCTCTTGAGTTGCAACTAATAGCAGCATTCTATGCCGCCTTTAAAATCCATGAAAACACGTGACCACGTCAGTTCCGCTGAGACTATAAAACATTTCCTGCAACGTTCTCCCCAATTGAGCCGAGATCAATCAATATCAAGTACTGCAATCAATTGCAGCTCGTTTGTCGGCGCTTGTTTTTCCACTTTTTCTATTTTTTCTGTCTTTCTGGCCATTCAAAGTCAAGTTGGTTGCGCTTTTCATGTTTTCGCAATTTGTTTTATCTGTGTTCGATCTTGCGCCGTGTTTACGACAAACTTCCAATGTCAATGTCGGGGGCGTCGCTTAAATACAATATTTTTTCCGTTCTTGAGCCGCGCTTTCAGTCGTGGGAGTCACTCGACGACTTGCATTTTATTTCTACCGCTTTTGTCCAGTCCCAACCACATTGCTTTGCTTTTAATTAATTCTTTACAACGTTCGAGCTGTAAAAAGTCGGAACCGCAGCGAATCTCACAAAACGCACGAAAATCCCAGCCGAAATGCAATTTGTCAACGCTGCATGGTTAAGTAATAAATAAAAAGCGAAGAGGCACCGCGGCAAAGTCATTAATTTTTGGGTAGTTTTTTATATTTGTTATTGTGAAGCCGGTGGCCGTCCCCGGACAGTGCGTGCCGAAAGTGCAAAGCTCGGATTAAGTTGTGGAGGGACAAGAGAAGGAAAACACAGACCTCCTCGGTATTAAAAAATTAGAATTGTGTACGATTTCTTGGTGTATAATTAGCGAAAAATTTCTTGGAAGAGCTACTAGAGCAGATGCAGATACTTTTTTGGTGTCGCTTTCAATGCGAAGTATTTCAGTATTTACACATACATTTGGTTCCCGGGAATACAGTCGTGCCTCAGGCAGCCTTCGGTGACTGTTTGCCCACAGCACACCTGCCACGAACGCTGTTTATCTTCGGGGACACTTGAAACTGGAACTGCAGTTGCGAAACGCACTGTGTATGCAAAGTATCTACCAAATTGTTTAAACATCTGGACATGACATATGTTGCGCCTTACAACAATGCCATTCAATTCAATTTGCATGTCGCCCACGTTTTCTTTTCCCCTCTGTTTTTTTTCCACTTTTTGGGCCTGGGATGTGGGAAAAGCATAAGATATTTTTGTAAGCGCCTTAGGCAAACCGACTTCGATGACGACTGCAAATTAATCTTATTAACCGAAAAAAGCGAATCGCCGAACAAAAGAAGAAAAATTTCGCTTTCGTTTCTCGGCGAGTTTATATTTTATTTGTATCTTGTATCTTTGTGTCCCTCCGACTTCGTTCTGCGCGCTTCCCCCATTGATTTCCACGCATCTTTCGTGGGCGGCGTTGAGTAAAACTGAAGTGGAAAATGCGGGGGCGGAATCGCCGTAATTGGCAGGTTGTTGGGGAAGGATAATTGAGTGTCTCACCTTTGACTAGACCTTGCATTTTAAATACCAATTTGCCTGTTTTGCGGGAAACTAATTAAAAATCTTTCTTCTGCTTCTGTCATTGCAGGTGAGTCAAGGCCGCGATGGGAAATTGCCTGTAACTGTGCGGCTATTAAGGGGAATTAGCCGGGTGACAAATGAAAATACTGCCTGGGCTGCAACCAGATGATAAAGTGTGCTAACAATACCCATGGCCCATTATGTTGGTATTGTATCCATGATTGCTTTTCCCCAACCCCATAGTTGTCTTACCTAAATCCTTCTGAGGCCTGCAGTTAGCTGCGCGGAGTATTCCAGCTAATGGGGTCTCGCCATAAACCACAACTGATCAGCTTGTTGGGCATCTAACTAATTTTATTGCCGATCTTTGCATCCGTCGACTTTCCCCCTGCGCCCAACGGCGCCGCCAGATAGCGCCACACGGCTAATCCGAGCGAGTTGGGTAAACACGGGGCTATCTTAATTAAGCCCCGCTGCAGCGTGTGTCAACAGCTGTCTGTGGCCCCAGTTCCATCTCCAGCTCCGTGAGCCCGCCGCCCCTTTCTCTTTCTCTATCAGCATCTCCCACTTTTCACTTGTTGCAGCCAAGCCCACGAGAAGTGGGCAGCTACAGTGGAACCCGGCTAGTGGGAGCCATGTACCAGGTGTTACATATGGTTATACTAAAGGTTCCTTTCTTGTATGTATATCAGGTGATAAGAATGATTATATTACAAACTTTATGAGAGTTCGTGATAATATGCTGTTTATTTTTCAGGCTTATAGAATAGGAAATCTTGATAGAAATTGACAATGTACCCATTATAATACTCAAAATAGGTTCAAATTTTCTACAGTATTAATATAAAAATTGTTATTTCAATGAGCCCATTATAGTGGTCATGACCCGTAGCTGAACCCGTGCCTGTAGTTATAGCAGCGACCGCATTACGCACCTGCCCCGCTGCTTAACCCGTTCCCGTAACTGCCGCATTTTTGACCCAACGCATTAGCCACGTTTCGTTGTCGTTTGGCACGTTTGAATGTTTGCGCATTTGAGAACTGATATTCCCCGAACCGCCTGACCTCCCGCCCCGCAGCCCCCGGTATCAGTAGTCCCCGGTCGCCGTGGCCCCCTGGTAATCCCCGCCCCTGTGACACACATTAGAGACCTTCTTCGTGGCAGCCGCCCGTCCACCCGGTGTTCTTTCTACGCATTTGCATGGACTCGGATAGGTTTTAGTTAACTACCCAAAGTCATGTGTGTTGGTTTCGGAGGCGGTGGCACGGGGCACGGGGCACGGGGCCTCGGGTTCGCTCCGGGCTTGGGTTCGGTTTATAGAATAGAACACACCCAAAAAAGAGCAACATCGCGCTGTTTTCTCGTTTTTCCTTACAACATTGAGACAACACTGTCATGGTCTATTTGGCTTTTGGGTTTTGTTTTCTGGTGTTCCCAGCACTGGAAATGAAATGCTTGAACACTGTATAAAAACCAAGAAATTAAATAGAAGGTTTTGAAGAAAGGATCTTAGAAGTTATATTTCAATTTTGTATTATCAAACAATGTTGTATAGAAGTAGAGCTACCATTATTTTCTCTCTGTACTCAATGGTATTTAGAAAGATATTTTATCATATCACATTATAGAATATCATATCAAAAGAAAGGCTCCCATAATTTTCCCTCTGTATTTTATTGTGTTTATATTCAGGTTATATTAAGTTCTATTTGGAAAGGTATTTTATCATATCACATCAAAAGAAAGGCCCCATTATTTTCTCTCGGTACTGAATTGAGCTCGGTAGCCAAGTTTCAGCTGGCCTGGAGTCCCTCACCTTCTGGGGAAAAACTTTGGGTACTGCCCCGACTCCAGCCCAACATTGTTCCATGTGAGCCATGCTCATTAATTTCGGATGTTTCACTCGCTCATCGCTTGTCATTTCACTTCGCTGGGGTTCCCAGAACATTCCCGCCGCTTTTTTGGGCTTTCCGTGGGTGCGTTTTGGCGCAATGTTTTAATTGTTTGTCGCGAGCCACGCACTCAAGGAAAAGCCGAACGGGACTGGAGGGAAATTCAATTACGCGCCACGCCCGAAGGGCGGGGAAAGGCGACCCAACTAAGCCGGGTCTTAGGGGTGCCTCCCTGCCCCCCCACAGACCAGGCTCGACTTCCCTGGGCTAATTTGCCGAACACAATCGGCAGAGGCAGCCGCCCGACAGTAATTTCGCCGGCTAAATTTACCTTTTCGCCAACCCTCGCGAAAGCTTAAAGGATTTCCCTCTACTTTTGCCTAGACTTTTCCCCGTTCGCAATAATAATTCTGTTATTTAATGGCGGGTTAGGGCCGGGCAGCGGCGGCCAGAGATGCTGTAACGATTTTCCCGAAATTACGAGCCCGGTTCTCCGCGGAGCGCACAGTTCTATATTGGGCGTATCTCCAAGTTATTCTACATTTCACAGCCGCGGGATACTCGGTCTGTCGGCCTCCTTTGGCTCTGCTACCCAGTGTGTTTGTGCTTTTTTGAGGTCTCCCAAGTCAGCCGACCCAGCGGAAATTAGTTTGAGTTAAATCGCTGAGAAATTGACTTATAATGAGACTAATTAGCCCGAAGGGTTCTCCACTCAAAAGCGCTGGCGATGGCAGTCGATTGAGGCGGTTTCACGGGGAGATAATGGTTGTCGAAGGGAGTGTGATCTTCGGTTTACTAACCATCTGTGTGTCTTCAAATCTGTAAAGGTTGGAAAAGGCAAAGCAGTTTTTTTGCTTTGGCTTCTTTCATAAAATTGATATTTTCATAGTCTCTTCTCCAAATTTACCAGATATGTGCCAAACACTTTAAGATCTCCGTACTGCTCGGCAGAGCACTTGCACTGGCTTACCCTGTCGCAGTCCCTCCCACTGATTGGCCCCATTGTACTCTGCGTTCCCAGCCCAGGGCCGTGACCTTGGTCCTTTCGTCCTGTTTCGGGTCCTGATCCCAAACTCAAATATTTATCCCATTTACATGCCTAAGCAGTCGGGGCACCGCACCTCAGACCGCCAATCTCCGGCGACTGACACTGACAGACACGGACTATCAACCCCCATCCTGGCCAGAAACCAGAAAGCCAGAGCCCAAGCCAGAGTGCTGAGGCGGCTCAATCTAATTAGTTGTTTCCCTGCTGCTATTTTTGGACCACACAAATTAGGTTTCCTTTGTCTTGAGGCAGTTGAGGCAGGCTAGTTGGCCAAGGCGAGGGGATTTAAATAAATGTTTAATTACATCTCCCAATAGAGTGCTGAGTTTGGAAATTAAGAAACTGTGTTCGCAAATACTACAACTCTCTATTTTCATCTGGAATTCATTCTCTTCGACCCACTTCCCACGAAGCCATTAACAAATGCTTACCAGCTACCAGAAGGCTGCCATTCTGTTCATTGGGCCTACGCTTCAGCTACACTAACTGCCCTTGTTAATGGAAACGAGTCCACCCCGCGACCCGGGTAAATATTGTGATGATTTGCATCTTATTATTAGTTCCTTAACCACCTAACCACCTGGGGCGAAATAGTTTCTGTGGACAGTAGAAATTGACATGATTGCCGGCTCGCACACCTAGTTTTCGGCCTACGCGCGCTCATTAGTTGTAAATTATGTCATGATCTTGTCGAGTTTTTGGGCCTCTCGGCCTTATGTAAGGAGCCAGTCGTCGGATCATCTGATGTGGAAAATGTCGCATTTGCATATTCCACGAGGCTGAGCCGGCTAATGAAGCCATTCCCCGCCATTGCCAGTGACCTGGCCCGAAGTCCAGGCCAAAAGCCAAGCTAAAACAGTTTGTCTGCTCATTTAGCGCATCGATTCAACAAGTTTGGCTGCAGAAGTTGGAAAATTATGCTAATTATCTGGGGCTGTGTTAAACCCGTTGGAGTTGTGAACTCCTTGCCAAGCGTTTACCAATTCAATTAGCCCCACTGATTGTGGAGAGTGTGGCTTACACTGGGGGAAAACGGCGTGTGGACGTGGTGTAAAGTTTGTTAATGAGTTCTTTTTGAGGAAGCAAAACAGAATGGAATGATTAACAAGTGGGTTTTGAATAGCTAAGTGCTGCTCTGATTAATCGATCCACTCGATAAATGTATCGGTGCGAAAGGCACCCCTCTCGATATCTAGTTCTATCGAAGAGAGAGGCATGGAATTGAAGTAATTAATATTATTAATGAATTGACGATTAAAGCCAATTAGCAAGTAACCGATTTATCGATCCATTCGATAACAGATTGTAACAGATATATCAGTGCTTTTCACACCTTTCCGATAACATTCTAGTTCTATTGAGGAAGGAGAAATAGTAAATATTACAACTAATACCAAGTGTTACCCATTAAAGCCTTGGCCCTATATAGCCTAGAGCTGTGTCCGATTTATTGATCCACTCGATAAGTAACAAGTGCCCCGGTGCTTTTCACACCCCCGAAATCGTGCAGTCGAACGCTTGCTGTTTATTTGCTGTTCGCCATGTTTATTGATGTTGAAAGGCGCCGGTGACTCTCCCAATCGATTGGCGATCAATGCCAATTGCATTTCTGTTGTTCAACCTGCTCACGCACCTGCAGCATCGGTGATTGCTGATCGATAAGCGATTTGTTGCGCTGCACTGTCGACTCGACTCGCCTCGACTTGGTGAAATGGCAGCCAGGTGAAGCCAGGTAGCCAGCCTCCCGCCTCGAAATCGTCTCCCCAGTGGCGGCAACTTTCAAAGTCAACAACCAGATTGAAATGAGAAAAGTAAACGGTTGCTGCAACTCGTTGTCGAGTCTCCGAGCAGCCGAGGCGGCTGACGAATGTTAAGTAATTGCATTGAATTGTTGAGTTTCTGAATGGCCTGTTTGCTCAGCCAGCGCCGGATAATCGGTGCGACTTCGCCAGAAACATCTGCCCCAATGGGGCACACAAATAAATGTATATGAATGATTGGGGAACAAAGCAAAGGCCCCTATGCCATTTAGGTCTTCATAGCTGCGGTAGTCACCTGGGAAGTGCCTGACTACTCTGTGAACTAATAATCTCGGCCGCGCACCGCGTCTAACTCGTGCCCCCAAGACGCACTGTATCTCGTGGATACCCAGCCACCGACACTTTGAATTATCACTGCGCTGCCGCCCTCTTCCTATTAGTTTCACATCGGTTTATTTTTGTTTGCTGGTGGCGCCACTCGGCTATTTGTTTATGTTTTTATCGCCAAACGAAATTCTTTTACAAAATCGGCCACCACCCACTGGCACATTTTGCCCGATTCCGCTCCGCCCGTGGATTGCACAACATAGTATCTCTTTTTCGCTAATGGTTGTGTGTTACACTTTCCATTTGTTTACACAGTTCTCCGGGCAATATATGAGCTTCTTTTATTGCATTTGACCACATGCTGGCAGCCGAGCCGTCTGAATTTTCCTCCTAAGACCTCTCGAGAGGCTCTGACGTTGACAGCCACCGCGGACGGAGGTGGTTCAGGTGCTTGCGAGGTGCTTTCAGGTGGTTCGGGTGGCTCGGGTGGCTCGGGTGGCTCGGGTGGCTCGCAGGTGTCTCTGCACGAGCCATAAAGGTTAAGTGGCCCACTAATGTGGCAATTTCTTCATTGTGGCCCCTATTTCCCCGCTCCTCTTCCCGTGTGTGTGTTTTTGGCAGCCCCCACACGCAGCATTATTGTGATTATTTCTTAGTGTTTGCCGAGTCGATAGGCAGGCGATAGGCAGCGAATTAAGGTCAAGTTTGTCGCCTGTGCGTGCCATCGTCATGATCATCGCCGCCATCGTCGCCGCACTGGCAAACTCTCATCGGCGGTGCGTGTTGCAATCTTTTGATGGCCACCGCCACATGTCGCAGACAGTGCGAGCGGGGGCCCCGGGGGCGGCGAGGGAGGCGGGGATCAATCACAAGATTTCTGGTTTATTGTTCCCGTTCTGGCCGTCTGCGCCTCCACGCAAGTCACCAAGCTGAGAGGTGGGATTAGCGGGGGAGTTGGACATAGCAGCGACCCAAAGGTTACCTGGTATTTTCACATTTGTTTACCTGTCTTAAAGAGTAGCCTGCACAATTTCCATACATTTTTAAGCTAAGAAATAAGACATAGGATGTACTTAAAGTTCTTCAGAATTTTTTAGAAAACTTTACACAGTCCATTCAATATTATTTTTAACCCAAACCATTAGACTTAATGTCCCCCTTTATTCAAAAACTTAACAAAATAAATTTTAGCTTTCTACAGCATTTTTAAAAGTTATCCTTCAAATCCTTCAAGATTGAATATTTCTAAAAGTGCTTAAAAAAGTATGTTGAAGCTGTATAAACCATGTTAGTTATTACCCTGAATAAAGTGTAGAATGGGCTTTAGAACCCTTCAAGACTAGTGATCTTTGAACTTGGCTCTGCTCACAACAAGCCCAGCATACCCTGCTCCGTGCCAAGAGTGCCGTCGAGGGGTATCATCCGTGCACATTAACGACAAAAGTCCGGCAAATGTGTCGCAGTCGCTGAAAAGCCATTAATGAATATTAGCAATACATTGTATTCGTTTACCTTTTGCCCAATTTTTTGTCGGTCTTACTCGGCATCTTTTAATAGATCTCAAACGAGTTTGCTCCGTTCGCCGCTCGCCTAACCTGTTGCCAAAATGGAAAAGTAAATAACAAGCAAATGGGTAAAAATGAAACAATATTTATGGTATTATTATTGTTCTTACCCAGCGTTTTGCCCCCTTAAGCGCTCCAAGCGATTTCGGATCGGGATTTGTCGTTCTCCAGCTCCAGCTAATTAAGAGGAGCGGGGCAGCCCCGCGCTGTGGACGCTGATCAGTGATCACATCGATCGATCGGGCGGTGATCGAAATGAAATTAAAGGAAGTTGCCGGGGAGAACTATGGTTTGTGTGTGCTTGAAAACTGCGCCGTGTATCGAGGCTTTCGGGGCGCGAAAAGTAAATCAAAGGCTTAGGGGCTCAAATTAATATCTATTATATCTGAAATGATCTATGATGTCTGTCATGTCTTACATAAAGTGAACATCAGCCGTTTGCAAGGGGCTAACGCACTCAAACCTAGGAAATTGAAATCAAGATCAAAACAGAGAAACGGAGATGGAAATGCAGAGCTAAGCTCGGTGTTAAACTTAAACTTGGAGATGCAAAACGTGAAACCCAACACGACGTTGTGCTGTTGTGGGTGCCACTTTCCACCGGGGAATCATGTGGAGTCGCAATCTGTGGAGTCGGGAAATCGGACTGGGCAAACAAGGGGGAGTAAAGGGCATTGGCAGGCCCAGAGGAAAGCGCAGGAAAATGCAGAAATCAGATGGCTCGGAAGACGCAGCAGACTGCGTGTCTCGAATCGGATCGGATTGGATCGGATGGGATCGGATGGGATCGGATGGGATCGGATCGGCTGAGATTGGTTCGGAGCCACCCAGGTAACCGCATCGGAAAAGCGCTGGAAGGCGGGGGAGAACGGGGGAAATGCTGGGAAGGGAAATGCCTTTCGATGATGCCTTCTACGAGCCGGTTGTTGTCTGCGCCCCTGCCCTCTGTCATTGTTGCATAACAACAGGGAAGTCACCGCCGCCCTCACGCACTGCAAAAACACAGAAAAATACAGAAAAAATAGAGGAATATGGCCAAATGGAAAACCGAACCGAAGCAGATCAAAGCCCCAACTTCCGATGGGTTTCGGTTTACACACGTGGAAGTTAGATAGATTGTAAAGAGTGTGAGAAACCTTAAGGTAAAATCCCAAATTAATTAGCAGATAATTCCCCATGGGATAATCCCATTGGTTCTTCATTTATATCCATTGTATTCATTATCTTTATAAGATGTGTTTTACAAAGGCAGCCGTTAAGTCGAGTTTCTTTTTGGGACTGTTTACTGTTAGGGGAAATACGCTTTCAGCCTCATGCATTTTCCGAATTTTCAATTCAAAGAATTTACTGTTCTGTCCCTGGCTTATCCATCTCGACTGCTGTGAAAGTGTGCCTTAGAAGTGAGTCACAGGTCCGGCTGCATTTCGGCCGCCCTTTTTGTTTGGCCCTCAACAGGTGGCCCAGGGGCGGGGCCAACGGGGAACGGGTACGACGACTTTCACTTTGGACTGCGGCGCATTCTTGGCCACTGGCCATCCGCAAATTGACAACAAGCACGGCCAATAAAGCACTCGGCTTCCAGCTGCCACAGGGTGCACTGAAAAATACAAGAAAATGCTTTCAGATCGGCTTAGTTTGGGAAATGATATTGATATTTCACATCTCCGATATTACGACTTATATGCGTTTTTAACTCGAACCCAAACCATATCCCTTTCATCTAAGAGCGCAACATGGTAGTCCACATCGTTTCTCCCGGTGCACTGCATTCTTCGCAGCGTTTACGATCGATTATTACTGTGTCTTATTATTTTATTAAAGCCATATTGGCTTTTGCAGTTTTTTGCTGCCACGTAAATTATGTTGTTGGCCATAATTATAGCGCAACAAACCAAAAAAATCACTTGTTTCGGACTTCTCCTTGCCGACATTTTTTGTCTAAATAAAAATGTCCACAAATTGCAGCGACGACAGCTGACGGCGAGCGGACAATTTATGCAAATTGCGATTGCCAATTGGGAACGACACCCAGAGCTCAGAAACTCATCTGCCACTGCGTTTACGCCACTTTGTCGGCAAAGCCAGAGGAGCAGTGTACAAAATGCCCAGTCACACAAAGCGCGCCGCCAGCAACAGCAGAAGGGAAAACTCGTTCGGCTGATAAGCGAGCCGATGAAAGTGAAACCATGTCACAGATTGAACAGTTGTCGTGGCGTGGCTCCGTTTGCTCCGGGTAAATATCATAAACAAATAAACTGAAAATGGAGGAAAACCCCGACCCCCCCAGCGGCCAACTGCAGCCAACCAACTCCGATAAAGCGCGAGAAACCAGCAGAAATAACAGCCGTAAAAGCCATAAAAACAGCACCCAGTGGAGTGGAAATGGAATCGAGTCGCCACTTGCGGGGCGTTGGAGGCGATGAAGCCCGTGAAAAGCGGGGAAAAGCGCGGAAAACTCGCATTTCGCAATGGCTGCACTTCCTCCTCCCGCAAATTAGTCAAAACGCTCGCCGCTCCTTATCGTCTCCAACTTCCACTGCGCCTCGAACGTCGAGTGCAACAGCAAACAGTTTACAGAACGCTTTCCCGATAAGACATCTGAGATAGCTTCGCCGCGGCGAGCCGTTGATATATCACGAATATCATCGCGATAAGGGCGTTATTAAAAGTGCAGCGACGAGCGGGTCGCAATTTATGGCTCTCCAACACCACTTGGCTCTTAATAGCTATTTTATAAGTTTTTTAATTAGGGGGAAAGATATGGATTTCGGGGAATTAGGGCACCCACATTTACTGCTTACGATATTCAATTTAGCCCTAAAAAACTTTGATAGGGAAAGGTTATGATTAACAAAATAAGGGTAAAAGTACGAAATGAATGTAAAAATAGTAAGTAGTAAGTATTTCACTGCCTATGATATTTAATTTAATTCTTGAGAAAAGTTTTACAAAGAAAGGTTCGCCGGCAGGGGGCGCCACGGAGCGCGCGAGGTCACCGATTTTTTGACAGCCGTTGTCGAACTGAGTATCTAGCGAGGCAATTTGTATTAATGCCACCTGATGCAGCCTGTTGAGGCGGCGCAAAAAATGGCAGAGGGAAGGAAAACATTTGCAGTTTGCTGAAATTTTCGCATTTTTTGCTGGCCTGCCAACGCATCTGCCGCTTGCATCCTTATCCCATTTTTGTTTGCCGCTCTTTTGGGATGCCTGCGCTCGGCTGCTAATTCGGGGAAACAGCCATGCCATGGAAATTTAATTTCCGAGTGGAAAAGCCTTTCAGATTCCTCCCCGCAAATCCAGAGTTTTGCCCCGTCCTGAGCAACCCCACTGACATTGGCCAATGTAATTAAGTCGGAGCTCTGGGGGCAATCGCTGGTGCCGCCGCTCCACCAGCTCCTGGGTTTCCCTCGGCTTCGTATTCGATCTTATTTTTTGGTTCTCGTTTTCCTTTTTTTGTGCTTTGTCCGGGGTGTGGGCCACTTGAAGTCGCCAGCATTGTTTTCAGCTCAGCGCCCGCTAAAAATAGTCAAAGGCATGTGCCCTCCATCTGCATCTGCATTTGCGGTGGCATCGAGAAAAGACCAGGAGCTCTCACAGGCGGAGGCAGAGGCATCCCCGGCCACAGAATACACACAGGGAAATTGTCAACCAGGAGGAAGCACTTATCGGATACCCAGGGATCTATAAAAGGGGGTCGGGAAAAGATTCTTTTAGCCTGTTTCGAATAGTGATCTAGCTCAAGGCGCATACCTAAAAAGGTAATAATTAAAATACAATTTTTGGCGTTTTTTGATTAATTTTTAACCATGGTAATTATAACAATTTCGTTTTTTCTAAACTAAAATGTTACTTTCGTGGTTTTCTTTTCGAAGCAAATTAAATATTATTTCATTAACAATAACTTTGACTCAATAATCCAATGATTGTCTTTGTGCACTGGGAATTTTCCCAGCCGAATAACCGCCTAGTCCAGCATACCCCGTGAAATTCCAAGCCCAACTAATGGGTATGCGAAAAATAAAAAGACATCGCACAATGACGCGACGAGTTTCCTTTTTCAAAGCGGCCTGCAAGGAAATGCCTTAAAATAGGCAACAAAAGGTGGAGCGACAGGGACGGGGCGACCGTGTGCGACGGGGGGAGGGGAGGGCGGGAGAAGTTTTCCCCTGGCTTTTCCGTATTTTCCCCGCACCATTTTGGACTCTGGTAGGCATCCCAGGGCTTCGCCGCGTCGTCGTCGTCATCGTCAAGTGCACGGCCCTGCGTCAAGTTGCCAAAGCAATTGAGTTGAGTTGACTCGAGTTGACTTCGCCCAGAGGGGCGGGCTGCAGGCGGGGTGCAGGCGGGGTACGGGCCACTTGAATCGACTCAGACCCCTTATCCAGGCCCAGGCCCGACCCTCATCCACGCCTCGGCAGACCCATCGCCAGACCCTCGGCCGTGGCCTGACCCATCGGAAACCAACCCAGATCCACAAACCAACCCAGATCCACCTTTCCTATAATAGATCTATATTTTACCGTATTTAAATTATAATTAATAAGAAAATAATAGAACCACAATACCCAACCATAGTTACCCAAGAATAAACCTCAATGCCTTACCATTCTTTACTTACAGTGTTAAAAAGTTATTGGACTCCTGCAATCCCCAAAAATAATAGGCTTTAAGGGGGTTTTTATACCTATCTTATCAAAAGTGCCACAGTAGGGTGTACAGTACATAGTTTACATAATCAAATCATATTCTGAAATTTCAAATCGAATGGGGATGATTTAGGGATGTTTAGGTAATGATATATGCCTAAAGCAGGACTACCACTACGTGCTCTCATCCCCAAAGTTCTCATAGGGAATTCCACCTGGTTTTTCCCCAGTGCACTCGGTGCAGTCGCGGAAAAGGCCATGGAATGGCAGCAAAATTACATGCCACGCGTTGGGTTTCATTTGGACCTGGCGTCTTTCGCAGGGCATAGCGGCGATGTATCCAATCAGGGCAGCAGCTAAATAATTCATGTGGGACAATGAATATCGCACGGCGACTGTGGCTCGCGACTGACTTGCCCGACTGACTGGGTGACTGACTGCCACTTCCACCTGTCTGGCGAGCGCTAACGGTGCAAGTGCTCCACTCGCAGGCGGAGAACCGGGAAACTAGTTCGCAGCGCGGCGGCCCATTGTCAATCGCACTGGGAAATCGGAAAATCGGAGAGTCGGAGAGTCGGAGAATCGGGGAATCGGGGAATCGGGGAATCGGCGGACTCTTGAGTGACATTGGCAAGGCCAAAGCCAGGGCAATTAGCAATCGAAATTCTATAACCAAACCGCGGTTAATATTAATGAAGATGAGGTCGAGTCGTAAACGATTGCCTGCGACACACCGTGCTCAAATGCCATGACACTCTGTCTGGATTTTCTAACCGGTGCGGAAATGCGGAAAAAACCAGGTGCGCTTCTTAACCAGTTGGCTCCGAAAAGTGTGTGAAAATTATCAGCCTCAATTTATGTAATGAAATTATTCAATATACTTAGAGATATATCTACAAGTGCTCGACAGTTTTTTATGTGATCAAATATTTGAAATTACACAAGATGTGTAAGCAAGTCGAAGGGGCTTATATGTACAAAAACAATAAAAAGTTGTTTCTTTTGTGAGAGAATTAATTCTGCAAAATATTTTCCACATGCTTCAGTGTGCAAAGGGTGCTGCCGCGAGGAAATGGGAAATAATTCTAAACTTTTCCGAACCTGAGACTCTTCTTTGGCATCACCTGGTCATCAGCTCCCCTTTTTTGCAGCTTTTCATCAGCTTTTCCGGGAAAGTCTTACCTCACGCAGCCACCCACCGCCTCGCCTGCTTGGCCCATTTTCTTTGTTTTTTCCACAACTTCGCACATTAACACCTTTCCGAAAATCTCTGGCAAGTTTTCAGCTTTGTTTCGTATTTTCATTTGTAAGAACCTAAAAACACTTTGCTGGAAACTACATTTTCACACCAAATCACCGACTCACCGAAGAGAATTCCAATCGATGTGAGTTGGATTTCAGTTGAGTGAGTGCCAATCTATTATGGCCAACAGACGGACGGCTAACAATTTTCCACCGCATTTCCACCGCTCACCGGCGATTGAGTCAACAACATTCGGCCAAAATGGCCCCGACTACCTGGCGCTTTAACCCAATTTTCGAGCAATTTTAATTGCCAGCGTACAGACAGTTGCCCAGTTAACAGTTTTCAATTTTATTAATGAAGTCGTAAAGTTGCCAAAGTTTATCACTCGGCTGCGATTTTGTGCAGCTGCTGGCCAGGTTCGCCCGATAAAGCCAAAAGACCCGGGCTTTTGCGATCTGTTCCTTCTTTCTCTGCTTCTGTTGTCTGGCTGCCTAATTTTGATGTCATTAATTCTGACCATCTCCATTTCCTTCATTTCCATTCCGCGTTTGCAGTTTCTATTGGCCCGGTTTTTGTTTTGGCCCAAACACGCAATCCTCCGACGAGCTGAGAGCCGGCGGAAGGGGGAAAGAAAGTGGGGAGGGTACGGTAGATCGATCGGTTGGCTTTTCTCCTCGTCAGCATGGTTTTGGCCAAGAATCGGGCAAGATCGAGGGAGAGATCTTTAATCCGTCTCGAAAACTAAAGCATGAGAAGTGATTTTACAACACTCACCTTAAAACTAGTAACATTATTTCCAGTGTTGAAAAATAGTTGTAGATAGGTATTGAAATATTTGCCCTGTTAGAAAGAAGCTAAATATGAGTTGAGTCGAAAGAACAAAGAATACAACTTTGATGACCCACTTCGTGTGAAGTTTCGCGCAGTGCACCTGTGGAATTCTCCAACTTAATTCAGCACTTCTGCGCCACTTCCGCCTGTCCCGCCCCCTCATTATCACCTGCTTCCGCTCATGAATATGCAGGATTAGCTCATTATCATCCGTCCGATGTTTTCGGATTGGAGGCTGGTTTCTGCCGCTAGAAGTGGGCTCTGCGTGTGTGATTTACATTATAATAATTAGTTTATGACAAAGGCACGCGCTACTCTGACTTTCCCTACCTCTCCTCTTCTATTTTCGCCGCCTTACTTTTCACTCAGCTCGTTCTCGTTTTCGTCTTGGTCCTGGCCATCAAAATTGCAAATAGAAAGCAATTTCCACACTTATTACGGCCACGTGTGTGGAGACGGGGAGTGCAAGAGGAAAGGGGTTTCTGCCATATATCCATGGGTGAGATTCCCTTGCCTCCGACGATATTTGGATTTTCCTTTTTGGCGGTGCGCGTAATGAGCTTCCGCAAGCTTCCACTTGTACTTTTACAGAGGAAGAGGCTTTGAAATCATGGGTTCAAGGGTTTTTAAGCCAAATAATAATTAAATTATGAATCACTGCGCAGGGTTGTATTCGTGTTTGCTTCCTACTGTCAGCTGGTCACACCTTTTCCAGGGAGCATGCAGTCTGACCTTGCACGCTTCTAATAAAATAGCTCTAGCTGTTGATTTCATATTTTTAGTTACCAGCGATAAATATTTAGGTTATATATTGCCTTATTTAAGGTACATATTTATTTTTGTGTAACCCCTTTTGTGCTTCCCTCGCCTCCCTTTGGCCACCAGCTTTTCCCTGCAGCTGGCTTAGGAAACTTGCTAACTTTGCTAAATATCTGCCTGTGAGTCAGGGAAACTGGGAGGGGGAATTGCTGAGGGGACAGGGGCAAGAAGAAAGGGGGGCGTTGGCTGCCCGCTGCTCAATTTCAAACACACACGAAATTACTTTACAACTCGTGGCCGAGAGTCGCACGAAGCCTTGTGGCCTCATTAGAACCCCTCTGGAGAAATGGAGAACCGGCGAATCGGGGGCGGGAGAACGGGGGGCGTAACAGCAGGTGACTACTTTCCAGCTACTTAACCATTCTGGCCTGCATTCCGCGCTGGACTGAAATATTTATGAACCATCTCGGGGCAGAAGAAGGGCACATCAAATGCAGCGCAAAGACTCGAGTTTTTAGTTGCAGCCGCAATACCCTCGGCATGGGGGCTGTCCGCTTTGGCCAAAAGTTTGAGAGATTCCAAAAATGTAGATGTAATGTTCGGCTAAAAAGGGTTAGGAGTTGTTTTTCATTCCTAATATATTTATATTTAATAAATATGTAAGCAACACTTAATTGTGCTAGTGCATATTTACATAGTTCTCGATTATATAGGCGAAGTGCATTACCTACAAGTTTTTATTAAACTGTGTAAACTTTGTCTTGCGCCGGGGAAATGTTTTTCTATTAAGTTTCAGGTGAGAAACTTTCAGAATTGCGTTGGGTGGATAAACTGATTAAGAGGCTTATGGACCAAAACATTTACCTTGATTATAGCATTGGCCTTTCCTCTAATAAAGGATGCCGTATTGGCTGCAAGTCACCCTTGAATTGGGCAAGAACGTTTAATTTTGTGGCTTTTTCCTCTTTGGGCAGGGTATGTGGAGACTTTGACCCTCCGAGGCTGTGGCATTGCGCCTCAAAGTGGCTACACGATCTTTGTGGTTGTCATTTCAATTAGCAATGGACTCGGCTCCGCCCGACTTTGTTTCTATCCATGACTGCTTGGGGTCTGTTTCTGTTTCTGGTTTGGTCTGCGGGCCCCTGTGGGCGAGAAATGAGTTGGCAAAACAATAAAACAATAAAGAACAAACAGATATGGCACCGTGTGGATGTGTGTAATTTGTATAATTTAAGTGAGCATTAGCATTTGCAGAGATTTTCTTTGTTGCTCGAGCATTCTGCATTGGCATTAATGAGTGGCTCATTAATCACTCGCGCCAATTGGTACCGCGAAAGGAATGAATAAGTGAGTGAATGCGAATGCGAATGAATAACTCGGTGACTGACTGACTGGCTGACAGACTGAGGGACCAAACAGGCAATAGTTGTGCCAAAAATGAGGTAAACAAACTGTTGCATGGGAGAATCGCGATTTTTCGGGAGACTCCCCCGCGGGCTCACATGGCGTATGATTAATTTTCGCAATCGTTTCCCATTATGCAAAAAGTCGCGGAGGTGGCTCAGATGCACCCGAAGGGGTCTCTTTCTGCTATTTGCGTGCCAAGGCAGGAGTTTGTTTTTCGGTTTCCGCTAACTGTTGCACATTTCGCCTTGATGATAATTAATGAGCCGGCGGTGCGTATACGTGATGTCGCAACAGGCCAAACAAATCGAAATCCGAAAGCCGGGTAAACACATTATGTAAACGGCAAACACGGAGATTTCGAATGAATGTGCGTGGGCGGCTGAAATAGGACTCGGAAAATAGTTTCCCCCTGGAGAGTCCCTCCAAGTGTGAGTCAGAGTCCCATATAATCACTTTTGAACTGGAATATGTTAAAACTGATTTACTTGCATAACTTACAGAACCAAAAACCATCGTAAAATGTCATTATTATTCAATATACATTTTTCCCTGTGCACTCGAGTAAACATACTTCCCATTTCTGCCAGCCTTCACCTCATCCCCGGCTGAAATTTATTTAAGATTAATTAATAAACTCTCCCTCGGTCGCATTTGCGTGCTTACGGATTATGTTAAACCAAGTGTATGCCAAAAAAAGGAAAATATGTTTGCCAGCAATCAACTTAAACGCTGCCCTGCCACGCCCCCGCCCGCCGTTTTCCACTGCTCTTTTCAATATGTGAAAAGCCATTTTGCCGCCCGCCCGCCTCCTGGAAAAGTTACACAAACTCAATTTTGTAAAAGCGAAATTTGTCTCCCTTTTTTGGGCCGTATATATAATGTAATTTTGAAGATGTTTTCACATTTTGCGCAAAATATTTACACAATTTTCCCATCCCTTTTTTATCCCCAGGTTTGTTATTTTGGTTTTCCTTTTTCCCCGCATTCGAAAGGGGATTAAAAGGGGCGTAATGGGCGAAATGTGGGGCTGTGGGGGGCAACGGAGGGGGGATGGACTGAGCTGAATTTGCAATTATCTCAGCTAACTGAACCCGACTTGTCACCACATGCCCAGTCCTACGCCGTCGTCCACCGGATGATTAATGGTCGTGAACATGACATCGAGTTTGTCTCGGATCTGTTCTTTTTTTTTTCTGCGGCCGTAGTTGTGTTTCGCCATCTGAATCTGAATCTCAATCGGAGTCGCAATCGAAATCGCCATCCTAATGTTTGTTCTGAGCTAGGCTTCTAGGTGCACTGCAAGAAACACAATAATAATACATATGTACTTTCAAAAATAAAACAAGAAAATATGCTTCTTTTATGTATTCGGTCACACTAATTCGACAACTTAAAGTGCAGTGTGACCATGCTAAGTGCTGGAATATCCCCTTTCGCTTAGATTTTCTTGTAAACCTAACTAATTTAAGGCCTGATTGGCACAAATCATGTGAAAACCCATCTACATGGCCCAGATGTGTGGCCAGTTTCTCTCAGTGTGCTCCATGGGCCTGACAGTTGTCTCTCTAATGCCATTCTGGTGGCTCTGGCGGAGTGGCTGTTGCGTCTCTGCTGAGTATAAGTGCCGGAGTACGTGGCCCCAGTGTGGGAGTTGCTGCTGGCTTTCTGGCCATGGCCACTTGGCAAGTAACCCACACGATGCCAGAATGGCCAGAATTGGCGGCTTTCTGGCTTTGATGCGAGCCCCCTCCCCCGCTCCCTTGCCATCCCCCGATTTGCAGTCGCAGTCCCAGTCCCACGCCGCAGAAATTGGCGGTAATCGCGAACAGAGACATGACGGCCATGGCCAAATCCTGTTTGTGCCGCCGTTTCGGCCGACTTCATCTGCATATGGCCCACAATTGCTGGCAATTAACTCACTTGGCCAACGCCACATAATTGGTAATGCCCAAGAGGAATGACGTCACCCGGAGCGCTACCGAATATTGAATGTCATCTATCATCTATTTTTAAGGCTGCTTATGCAGAGCTCGAATTTCCCTTGACACTGTTCTATGTATGAGTATATGAAGTTCCTACCAAAAATGATAATTACTGATAATCTTTATACGACAATGGTCTTAACGATAAAACAAGGTGTTTTACATAGGCTCTGGCTATTATCTTGCATATTCTATCGATAATTATATGTTATACTAAACTCATACCATTTTTCTTCGCCTTCCAGATGAACACAAACTGAACTCCGGCTCATGGGAGGACACCTTGGACGAGCCCCACCACCACCACGCGCACCACTCGCACCACCAGCATCACGCGCACCTCGGCCAGCGGCACCAGCAGCAGACCTCGTTCATTGGCTCACCGCCGACCAGTGCGAGCATCACCACCGCCCAGTTGCACAGTGCGTTTAGCCGGCGGATCGCCGAGCAGCGGGAGCGGGACCAGCGGGAGCAGCGGGACGGAGCGGGCTGCACCGCAGCCACAATTGCCGGCGGAAGCTTCAGCGCCAACGGTGGCCAGGCTGCCGTTGGTGTCGGCGTTGGCAGTAGCAGCAGCTGCGGCAGCAGCAGCGAGCGGGACACCAAATCGCCCTGCCGCGAGCGGGATAGGAATCTCGAGCGGGACAGGGAGCGGGAGCGGGCCAAGGAGGAGCCGGCAGGAGGTGCCAGGGAGGAGGAGGAGGTTCTCACCGAGGAGGAGCAGACCAGCAGCAGCGTGAGTTCGCTAAGTGCCGGCAACCAACGCAATTCGCAATTGCGTTCAACCTTCAACAAGGCCAAGCAGCATTTGTCGTTCGACAAATGGCGCACGGCCGCCACCGGAAGCGCAACAGGTTCCGCAACCACATCCGCATCCGGTCAGGGATCTTCAGCCACTGAGAATAACAACGCCGCCAACAACATGATTATGCGCAGGGCCAGTGCTTGCACCATGCCATCGAGTGGCGGAGGAGGAGTCGGCGGATCGGGGGGATCCTCCCAGCGGGAGGAGGCCACCACGCCGGGAGAGTCGCCGGGCGGACGCCTGTCCCGCTGGTTCTCCATCAGGCGCGGCTCCTCGCACCAGTACGACGTGGGTGGCCGCGATGGGCGCCACTCGACGGCCTCCAGCTTCGACACCCCCGATTCCGGGTCGGGCAACTCGCCGGTCACCGGAAAAGGTGGCTCCGGATCGGCGGCAGCCGGATCCACTGGCGCAGGGGCCCAAGGAGCGGCGCTGGACGCCGCTTCGCCGCAGAAGCTGGCCAACCTGGGAGCCAGCAAAATGATGCCCGGAGTGCCAGAGGTAGGGACACCTGGATATAATTTATAAAGAATTTCCTCAAAAATATATTTACCTTCTTGCAGTCGGAGGACGACGAGGCGACCGCCAATCGCTTTGACATGGACCTGATGATGACGCCGGGCAGTCGGGCCAACGGCACCGCCCGTACCGCCCACAACCGGCTGATCGTCCCCATGCTGCCGCCCGCCCCCGCCGGACTGTCCCAGCAGCAGCTGAAGAGGCGCCACATCGTGGCGGCCATTGTCCACAGCGAGAACTCGTACGTGGCCACCCTGCAGCGACTAGTCAATGTGAGTGGATGGCACCTATGCGATCGGTTGCAAACCGGATTACCTAGACCCCTGCATGCTTAGATGATAGATAGTAGCATTAGATGTAATGGATCTTGAACCTACACAATTTTAGGGTATTGGGAACAGGGCAGATTTAAGGCACGGATTTGGTTAGATAGTTGGACCGAACGTTGACTTCGAGTGGTTTAAAAGGGAGTTAGTCTAGTCATAACACTTGTGGTAAACAGGTCGCCTCTTAGAGCTCCATATCCTCGAGAAACTCCTCGAGCTCATTGATGTCTTCAGGTGCGAGTGCCATGTGCTGATCCGGATTCTCCGAATCCTGCTCCATATCCATTTCCGTTTCCGCCTCGCCGCCCTCCAGGCGATCCATGTCCGGGTCGAAGGAGAGCTCGAAGGGAAAACTGAGGGGCGGCACCTCGAAGTCGTGCATGTGGTAGTCCCAGTCGACGCGGTTCTCCGGCGGAACGGGCTCGACCTGGCTGGTGTGCGGATTCTGGTCCAGAGCCGCCTGTGGCAGCTTGCAGGGATGCCCCTCGAGCTCGTGGTAGAGGTAGAAGGTCCGCCCCGGCCCCGTCTCCTCCTTGTAGGCATCGTACTCGCTGATGGTCTTCGTGGCCTCGTCGGGCGTCAGGGTGGTCTTGTCGACCAGTATGTTGATGTCCATGGGCACTATCATGTACGTCTCCCCGGTGCGTGCGTCCGTCTGAATCTTGCCGAATTGCTCGGCATCCTTTCGGGAGACGAGATCCAGGTTGATCACCTTGTCCGTCTGCCAGCGGGCGATTTCCCCCGAGTCCGCCCGGTTGAACTTGTCCGACTCCGAGCAACCGGTGGCCACTCCCTTGGGCGTCACCTCGAACTTGTGCAGCAGAGGCTGCTTCAGCTGCACGAAGGCCTCTGGCCTGCCGACCTCCACGTAGACCTGCACATTCCCCAGGGCCTGGGCTATGGCCTCACCCTTCGACGGACTCGGCTGCGGCTCGTCCTTGGCCGAGGACTCCTTGGAATCATCCCGGCTCTCCTCCTTCAGCATCTGCTGGAGCTTTTGGATCTGGTCCTTCGTCAGGTTGAGGTCCCTTAGGGTCAGCATGGTTGTGTGTGGTTCACTAGGCTAGTTCAGATAAGGAACTGTATAGGTTGGTTGTGGATGGAGCTGGGTATCGTTGGGATATGATGGGGGTGAAGTTCAGAGGGGGACCGACTAGATTGAGACAAAAAATGAGTGGCAGCTGCAAAGGCATAGAACATACAAGCCGCAAATCAAAATCAAATTTGAAAATTTTTAAAACCAAGTGAATATACCCAAGGCTTACTCTTTATCCAACCTATAACTGTCTAAACTGTAGTTTACGTAATACCACTGCATGCGCTTGTAGTCAGTCGACCTTAGCTACCCCACTTAACCACCGACTAATGTTAATCTCATGTCAAACCATTTGATCTCTTTACATGCCATCCTCTTCCCATATGCCATAACTGCCGATTTCACCGCCATAAAACAACCAACTAACCAACTAACAACTCTCACTAACTCGCCCACTAACCAACTCACAACACACACCCGAATTTGAACCCAAAATCATATTTCACCCACTTGTAGTTACAAAATTAGAAAACCCAAGACAAGTAAATACTCGCTTAACAAGAACCCGATTAAAATCTGAGCCAAACTGTGAGAAACCGATAGAAAACCCGGCGCAAAGAGCTTGGTAACCCATTAAAGAAAAGGTATTGCACCAATCCTGATTGAAAATATGAATGAAATCCATTTTAACTATTTATATTTTTAAAGTACATTGCAACTTAAAATAAAGTTCAGATTGGGGTGTAAATATACTCTAAGGTAGACTTTGTTTTCTGTCCCAAGTAAATAAACCCCTTTTCAAACAATAGTGTTGGTAAACGAAAAAATTTGTAAATCAATGAAATATTATTTTCTTCAGGCTTGGTATAGACATCTGTGCTATTTCTCAGGAGCCACAGAACATAATGTAAACATAAAATTAAAATCAAGTTCAAAGGTGAAAATAAACTTTAAGATAATAGTTTTGGTAAACCAAAAAAAAAGAGATTTTCAAGAATCAATTATATATCATTCATTCTGGGTAGGTATGGTCTTCTGTACCATTTCCCAGGAACTGTAGACCCTTAACAAAATATAAAAGCGAATTGGTTTTTAATATTCCACAGGCTGGTGTTACCAAAATTACACAACTAATCACCTTCGGGCCCTTCTCATCCCGCAGGATTACAAGAAACCGCTGGAGGAGTGCAGTCCGCCGGTGCTGAATCCGGTGAAGATAGCCACCCTGTTCCATTGCCTGCCGGACATCCTGCACTCGCACAAGCTGTTCCGGATCTCGCTGGCGGAGTGCGTCCGGAACTGGGATCGCGACGAGAAGATCGGCGACTGCTTCGTGAGCGCCTTCGGCAAGCCGCAGCTGCTGGAGATCTACTCGGGCTTCATCAACAACTTCTCGGCCGCCATGGAGCTGGCCAAGATGGAGGAGAAGCGCAAGTCGGCGCTGGCCGACTTCTTCAAGGTCAAGCAGATCAGCGCCCACGACCGGCTGTCCTTCTTCGGGCTGATGGTCAAGCCGGTGCAGCGCTTCCCCCAGTTCATCCTCTTCCTGCAGGATCTGCTGAAGTACACGCCGCAGGGCCACCACGATCGCATGTCGCTGCAGCTGGCCCTGTCGCAGCTGGAGCTCCTGGCCGAGCTGCTCAACGAGAGCAAGCGGGAGGCGGAGCAGTACCAGGCCTTCAAGGAGATGCTCGGCCACATCTCCGGCACCTTCAACGCCCGCTCCCTCAGCCTGAGCAGCGTGAGCGTCAGCGACTCCGCCGGCGGCCACCGCCCGAGGTACTTGCTCCGCGAGGACAACGTCACCCACATGGAGTTCAACCAGGCCGGCTTCATTGTCAAGTGCAAGCAGCGCCGCCTGCTCCTGCTCAACGACAAGGTCATCTGCGTGTCGGTGGCGCCCAAGCAGTCGCACGACTTCGGGGCCACCGAGAAGCTCACCTTCAAGTGGATGTTCCCGGTCAACGACGTTGAGATCGTGGACAACAGCACATCGGCCACGCTCTCCCGGATTCTCACAGCGGGTAAGGAAGCAGTCTTGAGCTACAGTAAAAATATAATAAAATAAAATCATTTAATGTGATGAATGTGAAGTATCTTGCTTTATTTATTTAATTATTCATTACTTATTTATGTTCCAGGTCTCAACCGCGGCGGCAGCCTGAAGTCGAACGGCAGCAGCGGCGCCAACGGCAGTCCGTATGCCAACACCACCCTGCCGGGCCATGGAGGCGGCTCCTCGGGCTTCCCCGGCTTTGGGGACCCGCACAGCTCGCCGGCCGCCCAGCTGACCAACGGGGCGGACAACCTGTGCAGCGAGATGAGCACGCTGATGTACGACTACGAGGTGATCTCCCGCATCCAGGACCTGGTGTGCAGCTTGAAGGGCAGCTACAAGGAGCTGAACGCCAACACCACGCGCAACGTGCTCAACCTCATCCAGGGCTCCATCCAGCGCAAGGACGAGGAGATGGCCTGGGTGGACTCCTGCTGCCTGCAGCTCACCGGGCGCCACAAGTCCGGCAAGGAGGAGACCTTCACATTCCAGACGCAGACGCCGGCGGTGAAGAAGGAGTGGATCACGGAGCTGCGTCTGGCCCAGCTGGCCCTCGATCCGAACAATTCGCCGGCCTGGGAGCGGGGTGGTTCCCATCCGCAGCCGGCCCACCACCATCACCACCACCATGCCATGCAGCATGCGCACGCGGGAGCGGGTGATCCCCGCCAGACGCAGGAGCAGCAGCAGCTGCAGGAGGCCGTCCAGCAGAAGCAGTCGCGCAAAATGCCGCTCTTCGTCAAGGCGATGCCAGTCTACAAGTCACAGCATCAAACCGAGGTGTGTTTCCCTGTCCCCATTTCAATATTCTCTATCTACAATGTGATTCATTCCATTTCCAGGTGCGCTGTGGATGTTACTACAGCATCGCCAATGACACCAAGCAGAGTGGGAACGCGCGACGCCGGCACAAGCAGCTGAACTATCTGTGGATGTGCAGCAGCGACGGCACCTCCTCGCACATCACCGTCCTGGCCCAGCATCCCCAGCAGGCGGGCAATCTCCGCGAGGCGGGCGCCTTCGATCTCTTCGAGACCCAGGTCTCAGCCCTGGAGTTCGTCAAGGGACTGGACCAGCTGAGGACGCGCGACGAGCCGGCTAGCCTGCTGGGCGATCTGGTTTGGCTGGGCACCGACAGCCGCAAGATTCTGGTCTACTCGGCCCGGAATCCGGAGCAGGAGGAGCAGCTGGGCAGCTATTCGGTGCCGGGAGCCGTGCAGCGCATCCTCTACCACTTCGACGCGGTCTACGTGGCCCTGTCCGGGGCCATGGTGCTGATCTTCCGCCGCGGCAACGACGGCGTCTGGCAGCTGCGCGATCCGCAGACCATTCGGCTGGGCGACTCCGACCTGGTGGTGCCCAGCCTGCTGCCCATCAACATGTGCATCTACGCCTCGTGCGGCAACCGGGTGTATGTGATGAACGCCCTCAACGGCGAGATCCAGCGCAGCTTCGAGGTGCAGCACGGGGCGAGTCAGCAGGTCAACCTGATGGCCCACTCGGGCATCGGTCTGTGGATCTCGCTGAAGAACTCGACGATGCTGTGCCTCTACCACACGGAGACGTTCAAGCACCTGCAGGACATCAACATCGCCTCCAGTGTCCTGCGTCACGACGGCAAGAAGGAGCAGCCGCTGAACAACAGCTCCGTCTATGTCACGGCCATGATGGCGTGCAAGGGACTGCTCTGGGTGGGCACCAATGTGGGCATCGCGGTGACCATACCGCTGCCCCGACTGGAGGGCGTGCCCATCATCAGCGGCGGCATCAACATGTCGTGCCACGCGCACTTCGGACCCATCACCTTCCTGCTGCCGCTGATCCCCAAGGTGTATCCCGCCTACAAGCCACCGCCGGTGGGAGCAGCTCCACTGGTGCCCAGCATGGGCGACGATCTCCAGCTGCCGGCCATCGATGCGGACCCCAAGATCGTGCAGGAGCTGGACGACGGGGCGGTGGTGCTGCGACGGGATCTGGTCAAGACGGACGAGGTGGTGCCCAGCACTCCCGGAGCGGACTCGGCGGCCTCGTCGCCGCGCAGCTCAAAGCTGGACAAGCAGAACTCGCTGGACCAGAGCTTTTCGGCCAAGATACGCGCCTCGCTGGCCAATTCGCCGGCGTTCCACCGCAAGCGATTCCGCGACGATCCCAATCGGATGTCCAAGACCTTGCCCCGTGGCCTGGGAGCCACTGCAGCCGGCGGCGGAGGAGGAGCTGGAGGAGCCAGTGCAGCGGGCTCCGGCACTGGCAGCGGAAACACCTCACAGCACGGCGAACATGGCATCTGCGATGTTTACGGCCTGTACGGCAAGTTGATATTCGTGAAGGAGGACTACGATGCGGAGGAGGGCAACCAGGGCAACCTGATGGACATGATGTACGAGGGAATGCGGCGCTCCGACCCCGAGTTGGCGGCCATACCCGGCAAGGTGTGCACCCTGGACAGGCGGCTGCGCATGAAGGCCTCGCGTCCGAGGTCGCTGGACCTGTCCAACTGGTCCGTGGACTCCAAGTCCTCCAGCCTGTACACGTCGTCGGGAAGCGAGGAGAGCATGGGCATCCGGCACTTTGGCGGACGCTCCGTGTCGCGCAACAGCAGCAGTGCCAGCCACAAGACCTCCGGCACGGGCAGCGATCTGGGCAACATATCCGAGAACGGGCTGATGACCACGGCGGACATCCATCACCACCAGCAGCAGCAGCAGCTGCAGCTGAACAACTCAACCAAGCCAGAGGAGATGAACAGACTGGGTGCAGTGAACCCGGGCTCGCTGGACAAGCCCGCCGCCGCGGTGGCCACGCTGAAGCGAAAGCAGAAGCAGAACACTAAGCAGCAGCAGCAGCAGAGCGCCGACGGGCCGAGGACAGTGATCACCCTGATGGGAGGACGCGGCTACTGGCGGCAGATGTGGTACAACGGAGCGGGTGGCTCGCCCAGCCATAAGAACAGCAGCTCCGGCGGCGGCGGAGGCAGTGCCTCCTCCGGCTCCGGCGGCCAGACCATGCAGTCGGGCAACCCCAGCTGCTCGCCACTCACGGCCAACTCCAACGACGCCCACATCGTGGTGTGGGAGAAGAAGTTATAATCGCAGGAGCTGGTGTGCTGCTGCACCCTTCAGCAGCATCCCCACCAGCACCATCCGCCGCTCACCGAGCTGTGGCGCCGCGTGGGCGAGCAGCATCAGCACCAGCAGCAGCAACAGCAGCTGCAGCAGGCGCAGCGCCGCGGACGCGGACGAGTCCGCTTCCGGGGATCCTTCATCCAGCGCGATCGCAGTGCCGGCAACGATGGAGCAGGAGGATCAGGATCGGGATCGGGAGCAGCTGGAGGATCGGGGGGCATGTTGGGTGCCAGTCTGAAGCGACTGACCAAGCTGAAGCGCGGCGGCAGCCTCAAGGAGTTCTAGATTCGCGTGTACATTGTTTTCGAAATTTAGTTTGTAGCTCGTAGGCTTACGTTTAGGCACAAAACCGCGGAGTTCTTTTGCGTTTGCTGCAGCGGGAATATCGAATATATTTATAAGCCGCCCTCGGTGTCACGTTTCCCATCCAAATCGGATGATCAGCCTTGGAACCCCCCAATATTCCAAAGTGTACGGCTTTAGGGTAAAGTGTACTGATTTCACATCAAATGTATTCCGTCGAATCATTTATAGTAGTCTTTAAGTGTTTCAAACTACATTTTCTTGTTAAAAGCATTCGGCTTGTTCTAAATTCTCTGGAGACTACACGCCAAATATTTATGAACATTGTTATCACGGTTTCAAATCCCAAATCACTTGATTTGTGATAGTTTCCAAACAACATTTAAATATCGAATCTGAATTTTCTTCATTTTTTAATCTTATTTACCTTTACTTTTTCATAAAGCAGTCTGCCAGATTTCGGGAAAGCTGGGCTCAAATCAGATTTGGAAGCGGAAGCGGCCCCCGGGGTGTACATATAGCGAATGTTTCCGGAGAAACCTAGTGTTAGTCAGCTTTTTCTCAAACTTAAACAGCCAACTATCTCTTTTCGTTCTCGATTCTCGCGTAAGAAGTGAAACTTAGCCCTAGGGAAATGTTTTTTTTCGTATGTAGTTCATAACTGAATATCCAAATATACAAGTGTTTTTTTTTTCGCTAGTTGTGTAAGCACATTATGTTACTTAGGACATAGGTATTTAGTGTTTCGGTAAGCGGTAGAGCACACACGAGAGAGCGGCCAAGCCAACAAGCTAAGGGGAAAGGTGTTGTCTGTACAATAAGATTTAAAAAGCATTGTTAAAGTGACCGGCAAACTGTCGAGGAGCAGGACTTTGTGGATGGTGTATAACCTGGTTATACAGATGGCTGACCAGCCCCATTCTGCGACCATGAAGGCACTTCCTTTTTGGGTTTTTGCCAACCTTTGCGAGGTGAAAACTCTGGAGCAGCTGGCAGCACTTTCCTTATGTATGTATTATAACGAAACTAGACTTAAACGTACTCCCCATTCGCGGAAAACCCCAATTTGTAGTACTCTAATGCCTGTATTTGTGAACATTTACAACAAGCGCATACGAAAAATAAGAACAAATCGTTTTTTGTCTGTCACGTAAATTGATATATACAAGAGTAATGAGCGAACAAGGAACATCTTATATATACACAAAAACATACTTATATACGATTTACATTTATAAAAATATACATGTGCGTGTGTGCAACAAGAATATTTAGCTAAAAGTAATGAAAAGAAACTAAATGTTTTATCGAAGATATTTTTTGTGAACGATATCTTTTGGATACACATATAGAAGTCAGGCATAATGCAATTATGTAACTTTTTATATCATTGTGCATATTTACACACACGGAACACATGAACACACACACATACGCGTTAACGCACTCATCTACATATACGAAAATAATATATTTACCTATATATCTACACATATTTACGGGTCCCCGGGGAGCCCACATGTACATGTACTTGGATGGCATAATATTCGGCATCGTTTGTGAGTTATCTATTCACAGCGAAACCAGTTGCTTTGTCGGTGTTATACAACAAAAAAGAAGAAATCAAAAACAAGAGCATTGTATGTATTCAAGAACAAAGAAAATGTATTAAATATTACAAAAAAATAAATAGTGCGATGTGTTTTTAATTAATCTTATACTTCAGATGCAGCGCTGCCTTAATTTAATACTTTTGCAGCACACTTTTAGGCTGCAAGTTTAAATTTCTTGCAGCATACTTTCAGGCCGCGCCTTGAGCATCCAACAGTTTGAGAAGTACTGTTCAAAGCTAGTTTGTGGTTTGAGAGTAACTGACGGGTTCAGTGCACAGTTTGAAATGCACTGGATTAAAAAATTTTTGGGACGCATGTCAAGATAGCGTCACGTTCGGGCTCAATTTAAAATACATTGCGTCAAGATAGCGTCACTTTCGGGCTCATTTTATATAATTTCTTCAATGTGACGCTATCTTGACAGAAAAATTGATTTATAAAAAGTGCCCGAACGTGACGCTATCTTGACATGCGCCCAAACAAAAATGTATTCCAGTGCATTTCAAACTGTGAATTGGGTCACTGTATTACCGGTGACTCTCAAACTGTAAATCGAACTCATCCTGACCAGTGACTCTCAAACTGTAAATCAAACTTGTTCTGCCCAGTGGCTCTCAAACTGTAAACCAAACTCGTTCTGCCCAGTGGCTCTCAAACTGTAAACCAAATTTGTTTTGCCCAGTGGCTCTCAAACTGTGAAACGAACTTATTTTGCTCAATTGCTCTCAACGTGGCCTAAAAGTATGCTGCGCCAGTTGTATCCAAATTAGCTTTGAACAGTGCTTGTAAAACGGTAAGCTGCTTAGTGTCAAAGTCAAAATAACCCAACATTGCGTCTTAAAATAAACAAAATTCAAAATTCAGTAGCATATTGTTTTTTGTTCCATCGCAGGTTGCACAAATCAAACCAATCAAAACCATTGCTAACAGTCTGAATCACACCTTCACCAATTTCCGCTTTTAATTGGATGTGGTTGAGCTTTTTGCGAGAAACTCACAAAAATTTAAATGACCGTCTTTGGATGCCTATTGTTTGGGCATATTCTGACTTATTGAAAGACGTACTCATATTTTTCCAGAAAACCATGTTTTCTTCCTATTACATCTAGTACATTATCACAGTGTTTCGTTACTGGCTATATTCAAGTATTAAAACCAAACAAATTTTATTTCTAAGTGCTTAAAAATTAAAGTTGAATTGCTATTTTAGTATAAATTTCTTCCGGAAGCTAGGCTTTCACTTCGCTTATAATTGTATGCACAGCAAACCTTTTAGTTGCATTTTACATAACCCTCAATGACAATGCACATAGCAGGGCAAATAAGCGAAAGTTTGCAATGCATTTATAATATTGCGCCTTTAGAGAGCTAAAAAGTAAAACTATTTTTAGAGCATGGGATAAATTTCAATTCGAATATGACTTTACAAAGAAAATATTATGATTAAATATTGTACTTATGTACTGGTACAAAACCTGTTCCATTTTTAAACAACAATAAGTACACTTTTGGCATAGTAATAAGCTTTTTAAACAACATTTCAGATAGATAGGCTACCTCACTTCACTTTTCTTCCTGTGCTTAAAGTTCTGCTTAGTCTATTTCCGCCCTTTTTGAGTAGAAAGCGCTTGGGATGTTCTGGATGCCGGGAAATGAGGCATTTGAAAATCGTTGGAAGCTTCAGCTCGTGTATTGACCCACATTTAGCAATGAGTTATTCATGTTTTGCGTAAGGGCCGGAAAACAAGTCACGGAGAAAGAGTCGCAGGCGTGCCAAATTGATATTATCAGTAATGAATTATAATGCCCAATAAGCGAGGCGGCTGATAATGACGAGATGGTCCATTACATAAACGTCGGCACATTGCACCGCGGCTCCAACTCAGGCTCCGGCTTATTAGTCTTAATTGTTGGCGACACTATTATTTCCATTTTCAATTTCAATTTCATTTCCATTTCGCTTTATGCCACCGCTCGCCTTTGAATCGTCGAACTTGGCAAGTGTGTCTGTCCCCCTTAACGCTTAACGAGATTGCGGCTCGACTGCAGCTTGGCCATCCCATCCGCCGGCCATTGGCCACCGGCTGATAGATGAGTCTGGGCCAGACATTATGTAATATTGGGGCCCTAAGGCGATTGGGACCGGTACCCGAAGTAGCCACCGAGATACGCCGCCATCCAAAGAGTCCGAAAACGTAAGTTGATTTTGCCAACCTGAAGTAAGAAAGAAAGGTATGTCAAAAAAATTTAAAGAAATCGTTTAATGCTTAAATTTACATCGAAGTAACTACTTTATGAAGTACAGTTTTCCATTGGAGGTACTGAAAAAACTAATCTAGTTTATACCCGCTCTAAAAAGAAATGTCTTAAGATACATTTTAAGAGAATTAAATAACGATTTACGAATTTTGTGTTAACATTCTGCCCCTCTTGTAACTGAAATATTTAAATGGAGTATATTAGAGAATTGCACCACAAACTCATAGAGGTATCCCACGTCAAAATCGGGATAACATTACTTACATTTGGGCTCCCATTCTGGAAGCCATTGGAAATACGGAAAAATCTGACATGAGAATGGACTCAAATTTTGACCGTCTTGAAATTGAAATATTTAAATGTACAATATTAAAGAATTGTACCACAAACTCATAGAGGTATCCCACATCGAAATCGGGATAACATTACTCAAGTTATGGAGTTTGGAAGTGCAGTTTTGGGCTCCGATTCTGGAAGCCATTGGAAATGCAGAAAAATCTAACATGAGAATGGACCAAAATTTTGACCGTCTTGCAATTGAAATATTTAAATGTATTATATTAGAGAATTTTACCACAAACTCATAGAGGTATCCCACGTTAAAATCGGGATTACAATACTCAAGTTATGGAATATGGAAGTGCAGTTTTGGGCTCCGATTCTGAAAGCCATTGGAAATGCGGAAAAATCTGACATGAGAATGGACCAAAATTTTGACCCTCTTGCAATTGAAATATTTAAATGTAGTATATTAGAGAATTGTACCACAAACTCATAGAGGTATCCCACATCAAAATCGGGATAACATTACTTAAGTTATGGAATATGGAAGTGCAGTTTTGGGCTCCGATTCTGAAAGCCATTGGAAATGCGGAAAAATCTGACATGAGAATGGACCAAAATTTTGACCCTCTTGCAATTGAAATATTTAAATGTAGTATATTAGAGAATTGTACCACAAACTCATAGAGGTATCCCACATCAAAATCGGGATAACATTACTTAAGTTATGGAATATGGAAGTGCAGTTTTGGGCTCCGATTCTGAAAGCCATTGGAAATGCGGAAAAATCTGACATGAGAATGGACCAAAATGTTGACCCTCTTGCAATTGAAATATTTAAATGTAGTATATTAGAGAATTGTACCACAAACTCATAGAGGTATCCCACATCAAAATCGGGATAACATTACTCAGGTTATGGAGTTTGGAAGTGCAGTTTTGGGCTCCAATTCTGGAAGCCATTGGAAATACGGAAAAATCTGACATGAGAATGGACCAAAATTTTGACCCCCTTGCAATTGAAATATTTAAATGTAGTATATTAGAGAATTGTACCACAAACTCATAGAGGTATCCCACATCAAAATCGGGATAACATTACTCAGGTTATGGAGTTTGGAAGTGCAGTTTTGGGCTCCAATTCTGGAAGCCATTGGAAATACGGAAAAATCTGACATGAGAATGGACCAAAATTTTGACCCCCTTGCAATTGAAATATTTAAATGTAGTATATTAGAGAATTGTACCACAAACTCATAGAGGTATCCCACATCAAAATCGGGATAACATTACTCAGGTTATGGAGTTTGGAAGTGCAGTTTTGGGCTCCAATTCTGGAAGCCATTGGAAATACGGAAAAATCTGACATGAGAATGACTCAAATTTGGGTCTTGTAATTGAAATATTTAAAGTTAGAATATTAGAAAATTGCACCACAAAGTAATAGAGGTATCCCACATCCAAATAGGGATCCAGTTTGAGCTCCGTACGGAAATATCTGGCATGTGAATGGATTTAAAATTTGACCTTCATTCAAATGCTAAATTTCAATGTAAATTATAAAAGAATTCAACCACCATTTTATGGGGATATCCCACTTCCAAATCGGGACCCAATAACCCGAGTTATGGAACCGGAAAGTTCAGTTTATAGTTACAATCTGAGTAACGGGTTTAAAAAGCGAATTAAAGAATAGTTTTCTCAAGGCATTTTCTGCTAAAATGTTTATTTTTTATTCGCTGAAAAATGGAATAGAAAGGACAACCATTGTGTTGGTTTATTAGCTTATTGAAGATGAAAAAAGTGCCTTTGGGGAAAGAGAGAATAACAGAGAGTAAACGGGTGACAATTGCAGATGCGACAATTGGATCGATAAATCAGGCTTGTTTATGGCAACAGCAGCGGCCATAACCGTAACTCCCGCTGGTGGTAATGGTTCCCAGTTCGAAAATCGCCGAGCTGATGGTTTGCCCATGAGGCCATGACCTGCCCCAAGTGATTTGCGTAACAACAGCAACAACAACACCCAGAGAAGCGGTAGGGAGTGTGGACTCTTGTTGTTTTTGGCTTTCCCAGCCAGTCACGATCGCCGCAATTTTCTTGTCACTGTCACCCGAAAAAAGCGGAAAAATAAAAACCGCTCGGCACACGCAACAAAGCAAGGCAGCAACAGCAACTGCTGCAGACACAGCAGCAGCATCGGCCCAAAAGACAAATAAACAAAGCGGCGTTCACAGTAAAAACTCCAACAACACGAACGGCAGCACTAACAGTACAGAAACAGTAACAACAATGGCAAAAATAAAAAGTGCTGCCGCAGCAACAACAGCAACTGGCGATTTGCCGCTGCTGATAAGAAGCAGCAGGGGCCAAATTCACGATGAACAAGAAACACTCTAATCGGGTTGCTTTCACAAAAGCTTGGAGATGCAAAATATATTTGTTGAAACGGCAAGAGGAAAATAAATGTTCAATCTATGTATAAGAAACGTATTTGAGGTTATATGTGATTAGAGGAAAAATATTATCCGTATTTTGTAGTAGTATTTTTAAACCAAAAGACAATCTTGTCTTGGAAAAAGGGTTTTTGAAAACTTAAAAAGTCAATGTTGGAACTATGCTAATTAAAATGTTTAAACTGAGCTATTTTTTAATTTTTTCTTTTAAAGCCAAAAGGCGCTAGTAAAATTGTTAAAAAGATGTTTTAAGAGCTACGATAAAATCGAAAACTCATCAGATGTTGATATTAACCGTAACACTCCGGAAAAACCATGTATGCAAGTGGAAAACATTCATACGAAGTTCTCAAATGCCAAAAGCACCCATTTCTTTGAGATACCTCATTTTGGGTAGTGCACAAATGGTTTGCTCGCAAACAAAAACAGCAAACCGCCGCAACGAGCGACAATTTAACGAGGTTGCTGCTGCCGTTGGATGTTGCTGCTGCTGCTGCCGCTTGGTGTTGCTGTTGCTGTTGCTGTTGCTGCCGTGTCTTCCAGCAGCAACATTTTGGCCTCTGCCTCTGCCTCTGCCGCAGTCGCTGCCGCAGCCGACTTGTTCGGGCGGCGGTTTCCATTTCATTTTTAAGCTAACGCTCGTCGCGTTCAGCGTTTTAATATTTAATTGTCGTCGATCGCGAACGGTTGCCATTGCCCCAGTGCGAGCAGCTCTGCAACAGTCTGAAATAGTGGTTTTGCCATTTGGATTGCCACGGCTCTACCGTTAGCGCGAGACGCGAAGTGACCAAGCGATCCGACCCGGGAATTCCTCAAGAGAGTCGCGCCAAGCACTCGGTACGCGTTGCATTTTTGTTCAGTGGCCCTCTGTTTTTGTTCAGTGTGCAGTTCATCCTTGTTCCCCGGCCATGATTCCCTGCATCGGTCTGAGTCTGGCCCTCGTGCTCCTCCTGTGCCCGCTGCCTATAGCCTCGCGGAGCTACAGCAACGGCCTGATCTTCTACGAGCTGACGACCCACCGCCCCTACCTGCCGCCCACGGTCAGCGTGTCCCGAGGTCGCAACCTGGCCAGCGTGAAGTACTCGGAGAAGGGCTCCATCTGGTCCACCTTCGGGCAGCCCTGCGAGTGCAGCGGACCCTCCTGCGGCTGCTGTGCGGGCCTCAAGGTCGATCAGTACCGATTCGATCAGAAAGGTGAGCATTTTGGGCACTTTTTCAGGCCTTTCAGCAGGGTTCACTACAAGCAAAATTGTTTTGCCCTCTTTCAAGGCTTGAAATTCTTTTAAAGATTTAAAAAGTATTATCTTTGGCGACTGTCAAAAGTCTTTCCATCAAATAAATAATCTGTTAAATGTAGTAAATACTTGGATAATGGATTTAAAGACATGAAAAGTTTTCATTTAAGCCCCAGCTATAATCTTTTCTCCCTGTGTGACTTAAACCTAGTTGGAGAAAATATGATTAGGAGGTGGTGCATTTTAGTAGCCCGATCAGCCTTAATATCTTAATATCCAGTAATGAGCTCTGGTTTAGTTAGCCCCCTTCGGACTGGCCCGATGGCCTCATGGTTATGGATTAATCGAGATCGCTTAGCCCGCGATCGGAATCGTGGCTCTTGGCCTGCGGGTGGTGGCCGTGTATTTGGCCGATCTGGGCTGGATTCCAGGCCGATTTCCTTGGCCAAGAAACTACAATGCGCGCGGCGGTTTCCATTTCGCTCCGCTTCGCTTCGTGACATGCCAGCATTTGCCAATCAAAATGCCACAAATTGTTGGCGCTTCCAGCGGTGGCCACCCCCTCATCCGCCGGCCATCAGGCTGGGATCCGCCGACACGCCGACACACCGACAGTTTGCCACCCGCCACTTTCATTCATTGAATGGAATCGCTTCATTGTTGTGCCCAGCCTATCTGTACCTGCAATTTCATTCAACGTTTTCTTTCTTTCTTTTGCAGTGTGCGCCAACGTGAGCTTTGTGCCGCAGCTGGAGGAGGCCCAACTGGAGGTCTACCTGAACGGAAGGCCCTCCTCCAAATACGGGATCTCGGTGCGAAACCCGGCGCCCTTCTGCATCCCCGTCATGATGGGCGTGCCCATGGCCATGTGCGTCCAAATGACCGAGGTCACCATGGTCGGGAACAACCTGAACATGTGCATGGACTTCGTGGTGCGCCTGGCCACCACGGATCTCTTCGAGATGCACTTCCAGTGCATGCGGATGGGTCTGGACGGGCTGCAGTACGTGGACAAGGACGGAAAGCCAGTGCTGCCAGCCGGAGGTGGCCAGAGCGACGATCCGGAGGAGTACGAGTACGCTGAGCTGGAGGACCAGCCGGAGGAGTATCCCTCGCAGGAGGAGGTCAAGGAGGAGCCAGAGAAGATTCAGCCACAGAAGAATCTGGAAAATGTGGAGGAGGATCAAGAGGAGGACGAACCAGTGGGCTATCCACCTCTGATAAACAACCAAGCGCAGAAGACTCCGCCTCAGGAGAATCAGCCACTGATGGATCAGCAGAAGGAGAATGAAGTAGAGGGAGAACAACCTCAGAAGAATCAAACACTGGTCCTTCCGCCTGAACACGATCAGATCGGAAAGGATGAGGATCAACCAAAAGAAGATACTGGTTATCAACCACTTGGCCAAATCGATCATCCGCAAGGCGATGGCCAAAACAAAGATCAACCATTGGAAAATCAACCTCAGGAGAGTCAACCAGACCAGACTCAACAAGTTCCAGATGAACACAACGAGGAATCTTTGGATGAGGAACTACCCACGGGCTATCAGCCCCTGCTTGCGACGGAACCCCACAAAAATCACACAGACGAACATCTCTCAGATGATCACCAGAAAGAAATCGAAAAAGAGGGCAGTAATGAGAGCGAGGATCATCAGGAGGAAGAGGAACTCGACGAGGTGGAGCCCCTGCCAATCGAAAGTGAAATGCTAATGGCCGGCGATCAGGCAGAAGAAGCACCTCTCGAAGAAGACGTCGAAGAAACAGCAATGCCAGCCGAAGACGCGAAGGAGCCGGAAACAGGGGCGGAGAAAGAGAAAGATACGGGGGCAGACTCTGAGCAAGAGACACCTGACAATGACAATGGTTATGGCGAGAGTGGCCCGAGGCCAAGTCAGGTAATTGAAACAATTACCAATTCAATAAAAGCCACTGAGGCGCCCACAACAACAACATCGACAACCTCGACAACAACGAAAATACCGACAACAACTAAAATACCAACAACAGCTACGACATTTAACAAGCCAGACATTGTTGTTATTGATGACACGAACAATGGGGAGAAGACAGTAGCAGAAGACGAGGGTGGGAAGACAGTAGGCGAGGCGGAGAAAGACGCGGAGACGGCCGAAGAAGAGGGGGCCGAGGAAGAGGAAGAAGCCGGTGAAGAGGCGACAACACTGGCTGTTGAAATGGAAAACGACAGCGATAATGAGATAAACGTGGATGACGATGATGACGATGCAGAGAAAAAAAACCAGGTGAAGGAACCCCCCAGCCAGCTGGTGGAGGTGGAGAAGAAGAAGGAAGAGGGGGCGGAGGACACGGCCGAAGAAGTCGCGCAGAAGGGGGAGGAAGAGCCGGAGAAAGAGGTGAAGACGGGTCACGAAGAAAAGGTCAAGCCAGATGACACAGCAGCTGAGGAGGGAGAAAAAGAAGAAGAGGAGGCGGCAACCGAAGATGATAATGAAGAAGGACAGAAAAACGAAGGGGAAGACGCCGAAGAGGAGGAGGAGGACGATGCCGAGGAGGCCGAGGCAGAGGCAGAAGAGGAGACTACAGAAGAGGCCGCAGAAGAATCCACCGAAGCAGCAACGCCCGAGGAAAGCGCCGTGAAAAGCGAGGAAATTACCTATGGCTATCAAAATGCCTATGCCAATGCAGATGAAAATGCGACGCCGGCAGCGAAGTCGTTGTCCCGACGTCGGCGCCTGCGCAGCCGCCCCCTTTCCCACCGACTGCCACGCCTACTGGGGAGACACCATTAACCCCTCCTTAGCTTAGTTTATTGTAATGCGTAATTGTTAATGAATTGTTAATGCTAAACGTGGAAGCCTGTTAATTAATACGTATTTATTGTATTTATTGAAACCAACTCAAAGCCAAACTCAAGCGGAATAAACGATAATTGTAATTTAACGACTGAATGCCCACTTAATGCCAGTGGTTTTCAGGGGCCAGGTAATCCACCGCAGTCGAAGCCCTGGGAAACTTGAGCTCAAAGGGATCCTGTTGTTTCAGGCCCCTCTGAATGAATGTTGGATGCAGCTTTCGGCTTTTTCTGTCGCTTCTAAAGGCTATCTCTTAGCTTAAGCGTACATCACTTTGGCTGAGCTCCATCAGTTAAAGTTCCTTGGCTGTGCCCTGCCTAATGTTTCTGTTCCCCTGCCAGATTCTGGTGCGCCAAATTTAGTGTGTCCTTGAAAATTCTAGTGTAGTACCAATATGTCATGGTCGAGCGGCCTGGACAAGGCGGGCAAGTGCGTCCTGCTCCCGCAGCTCCGCCCCTGGCAGCGGTTCGAGTGGCGCTCCTCCATGCAGTCGCAGATCTACAGGGATTGGGGCGTCTACTACACCCGTCGTCTCCTGAATCGCGAGGCTCTGGAGAGCTTCGGCAGGGCGGTCGCGGTCTGCAAGGAGGAGACGTCCCGCCCCAGCCTGGTGCCACCCACAGGCGCCGCCGAGCCTGTGGGCGCTGGCAGCCTTCCGGACGGGGGTGCGGCGGAGACGGGCCTCCGGCGCGGGGACTACAAATCCCTCCTTCTGCGGGGCCGCTGTCAGCGATCGATGGCCCGGCCGGATCTCGCCCTTCTCGATGTCCTGCGGGCCCAGAGGGCCTTGGAGCTGACCGGGTCGAGCGCTTCGGGCTCTGCCCAGCTGGTTGCCGAGAAGTGCGACAACCTCTTCGAGGCCAACGAGTTTGAGAGCGCTCTAACCACGCTGCTCACCGAGGGACGACCCTTCGGCGGACGGTTCGCCCAAGGAAGACTGCGTCTTATCAAGGAAAAGGTGAGTTCCCTTCTTTATATATCCTCAAATTAATGTTCCAAAACGCGTTTTTCAATACCCTTCGGTACATTCTGCACATAGAAAAACATTGGGTATAATAAGTAATACAAGACGCACTGTTTTGGTCAGCTAACAAGCTAGGAAATTAAACGCAGTCATTTTCTGGTTCTTCGTTCCCCCCTTAGAGCCTCGACGTTTTCGAAGACACCCTGGGCGAGTCCCTGCGACCCTTCATGCACCAGCACAGTGGCGTCCTCGAGGAGGTCAGCCGCCGGCAGAAGAAGCTGTCCGCCCGCGAGTCCAGCCCCCCTTGGAAGGCGCTGCGGGACGGGCGGGAGTGCGACGTGCAGAGCGTCCTTGTCGAGGAGCTGGTACACGGGACGCCCCTGGAGAAGGCTCGCCAGTGGGCGAGCGAGAGCCTGTACAACCACAACTACATGGGCCGCAGCGCCGTCGACATTGCCCTCTTGCGTCGACTGCGCGGCGACCGCAGCTTGCTCGATCCCCTTAGGGTCTGGACCACGCCGTCCATGCGCCAGCTGAGCGAGGGGCAGTACGCTATCATCCGGCGGTTCTTGGTGAGTTTCCCGTCTAAGCTTTCCCAAAATGGTATATTTTATAAATCATTCCATCCCCCATTTCATCCTACCAAATCAGAAAATGCTGCACGCCCGGAGGGGGATGTGGACAGGCTGTCGGACTACGTGGAGCGCATAATGTCGGGCTTCATAGGGCTGAAGACGCTGCGCACGCTGCCCTGGAAGTGGGAGCTGCTCAACGACGTCTACAACACCGTGGCCATGGCCCACTGCGATCGCTGCGCCGTCCCCGCCAACGTGGACTTCCTGGAGCCCGAGAGTCGAACCGTTCTGTACCTCCTGCGGTCGGAGAAGCTGCGCGACATGAGTGTGAGGCTGGGTGGGCCCAACATCTACCTGGAGATCCAGCGGGAGGAGGAGCGGCACAGTCGAATCAGGTGGGTGGGGTGTCTCGTAAATTATTGCTTCTTTTCCCGAACTTTAGAACTTGAAATACTTGTTTTGAATATTACAAAATGTTTTTCAATTTGTTTCACAGCCAGAAGCTGGAGCTTTTGCAGAGTCGGCTGCGGCACTCCCCCTACCCCATCGAGCGATCCTACCTGCTGTTCGAGATGGCGCGCTGCCACTTCAAGGAGTCGCGCTTCGAGAAGTGTCTGGTGGTGGTGCGCAAGGCCTTCAACGGTGGGTTAAGCCCCGTCCCTCTGGTTCACCACTTAACCCCCTTAAACCTTGACCCCGCAGAGGCGCGCCGGTGCAACTGCCTGATCTGGCGGTTCAACTGCGTCTTCCTCGGCTGCCAGGTGCACGCCGTGCTCAACCGCTTCGAGCGGCTGAAGGAGACTCTGGCCAAGGCCAGTCAGCTGGCCAGCGACCTGAGGGTCCCCAGGCTGGTGGCCTACATAGGCACCTGCATTAGCGTCAACAACTTCGAGCTGGCCAAGCGGAAGATGCGGCAGCCGGAGCTCGAAAACGCAGTCCGGTTAGCACCACCTCGGCCAGCTCCCAGGCCTCTAATAGCAGCAATCTCTAGTAATTTCGGACGCCGAGCCACTAGCTCTTGGCTTGCATTTCACTTTCCTCTCGGGAATGCGAGCCCAGAGCTTCTAGTTCGGCGTAACTCAGTTTTGAACTCATAAACCACAAAGTCCTACCTGTTTTTACCACTCAAAGCGATGTGTTTTCCTTCGATGTGTCAAAAGGCTATTTCATCTCGCTGGAAATCACTAGGAGAGAAATGCACTGTAAAACCTTCACTCAAACTAAGTTTTCTTCGCCGAAAATGGGTGAAATGCGAATTCTCCCACGCTGACACTTCGGCACAAAAGTGTTGGATTTTCACAGCATTTAGCAATGGCCCGAAATGTTGCAATAGCTGAATTAGGGAGCGAAGCGCGGGAAAAAACGGCAACCAAAGTGGCCCGAAGAAAGGGGGGCCATTAGGGCCGTGAAAAACAATAGCCCCCATAATCGGGCCATATTATATAACACTCGAGTGCCAACGGCCCAGAGTCGCCGAAATTATTTAATTATGTCTTTCTCTGCGTCCACCTCTTGCGACGGCGATTATACGACAATTATTACAATATTTATTTATAATTTTTAATTGCTTTTATTTTTCACATCAGCCGCAAATGTCTTTTGTTTTTGGGTGCTTTCGGTTGCTTTTCGCCTTGGTTTTGGCTGTTTTTTATTTCGAAACTCTGCATAAGCAACGCAGCAGGGGCGGGGTTTTTCGAGGGGGCCTCTGTGACCATTACTCTTCATTTGTATGCCGGCGGGAGTGTGGGTGCTCGCTTTTTATTTCGCTTTTTTGCGGAAAGAAAGTTACCCGACGGAAAAAATGTGAGATGGACATGGACGGGGGGCGGCCGCCAATTAAATGTTTTGCTTTTGCCGCTTTATCGTTTTTGGCAATAGCGCAACAAGCCATGCGATGTGTCGCCGAATGCGACCGAAAACCATAAATAAGCCCCAAGCCAGCAAAGTCGAGCAAAAAGCCGAGCGACCAGCTGCATTTCAATTGAATTTCCAGCCAGTGCTTGCCAAACTGTGGGGGTCGGGGGAAGAGTGGCAGGCTTAGAGGGGAATTCTAAACAATATAAAGGTGGGCTGGGTAAAATCAGCTACATTAATACGTACTTATAGTGTAAGCAACAAATATAAAATATCGCAAAAGGGTAGTCGAATAACAAAGTTGACAAAAAAAACCGTTTATAAGTTAAAGAGATTCCCTAATATAACTAATTTTAAGTAAAAAGGAAAATATATATAACAATCTGCTAGCAAAAGCAAAGGTGGCTATATGAGCTCAGAGTCTTAGTTATGATTTATGAACTCTCATTCAAAGGCGTTTTCAAACTATAAAGTTTGATCATTGGAATTACGTGAGTTGTTTACCAATCGTTTGTGATCGATTGATAAATGCACTTAGTTTTGCCCATCAACACCTGAACACAGGTAGATCAGTGCTTCCACAACGGCGCTGCACCCAACAGTTTGAGCCGCACTTGTTGCTGTGTGACCTGCGACCTGCGCTGCCACTTCGGGCCAATTAGCCAGCACTCATACGCCCTGTTGCATGCATAAACAGCACTCCAAATCAACGCAGAGCCGAGGGCGGGCCTCGTCGAAGAAAGAGCAGCAGAAACGGCAACTTTCTGCGGTTTAAGCTCACACGTATGCCCAGAAGTACACCGCGAAGAAGGCAGTTGAGTTCTAGATACACCGTTTTCAAAATAATAGTCAAACTTATACATTTTCAACTCCCACTTAAGGTTGCCATATTCAATTATACTGAATATGCATCTGTCTTTTTGTTTCAAACAGATTTAAATAGTTCATTAATTCAAATAATTTAAATTTAAATTGCAGTTTCACCTGGTCTTTAATGCTATTTAATATCTTATAAAAACTGTAATATAAAAACTGCTTTTCCCAGCGTAAGTACATAAAAAACTCATATGCACAGGTGTGTCTGGCTTGTCCAGGTGCAAATTGAGTTCGCCCGGCGCTGAAAGTTGACTTTGTGTCAAATGATAACACACAGGGGCAAAGTGGGCGTAGGGGGGCTCTGCGGGGCAAAGGACCACAAGGACACGGCCAACGTGCCGCCAAGTGCCACCGAATACGGCCGGACACCGGGGTAATTAGCCGGACTTTGCCAGGACAGGGCCGTGGTCAGGTGTCGGCTTGGTCCAAAGACAGGCTCAAGTCTACGCCTTTGCACAGTGGTGTCCGGCAAAGTTGGACAGGTGGAAAAGGGAGCTTACTGTGCCGCAGAGAAACTTCGAGGTGAAGTATTTCAAACTCTATATCCCGAAAGCTTTTGTTTACTATTAAATATTATTATTAAGTTAAAATTAAATATTAAAAACAAACCCAAAAAAGCAACTAAAAATATATCAATCTAAAATATGACTGTTTATAATTTTTTAGAAGTTTTAAATCTAATCCTGTAAATCTTTTTTAAATTTTTGGTTCAATAGAGTCGTTTGTTCTGATAAAGCTCTTTGTTAAACTGTTGAAATACTTGAAACTGTAGGTAATTTAAATAATAAATATAATATCAAAGAATTTGTATTTTAAATAAAAAAGATATACATTAAAGAAAGCTTAAACAAGAATCAACAAATTTACACAGCTTCAAGTGTTTAAAAATTAAAATTATCTTTCAGTTTGCTTAAACATTTTATATTTTAATAAACTAAAATTAACCCATAATACTGAATCCCTTGCTTTGTACGTGCTTACTGGGACCCGCTCGAATATTCCGCCCTCGAATGTGCGGCCCAGCCGGTGGACATCCTGCAGCGACTGTGTGCTCCTGCCCCATCCCTCGCAGCTCCGAGATCCCGGAGCCGAGCATTCCGGAGCCGAGCTCCGTGCCTTCGTGCGGGCAGCATCAGTTCCATCGCCATGTGGCTGCGGCGGCCACCAGTCGCCGGATGGGCGCCTCAGTTCGCTTTTGTGTCGCCTTGTGGCAGGTCGCCTCCGCATCGGCTGCTCGAGCCCCACCTCTGATATCTGATATCTGCGCTCTGCCACCGCTCATACGCCCCGACGGACCGGTACGAAACGCACGGAAAGCTCAGGAAGTACGGAAAGTGCGGAAAGTACGGAAAGTGCGCCAACTTTGGGCCGGGCATTTGAAAGTGCGGAAGGATAGGCGTTGTCTGGCCTCCTCGAAGGTGAGCGATTGTCGTCCCGGTTCGATCTATTACTTATGAACAGTGCCCCTCCGCTTTGCATACCTAGTTGCTCAGGCCCACTGGCCGCAGGCCATTAGCATAAATCTTTCATTTCATTACGCTCCATTTGCCAGGGGCAGGGAAAGCCAGAAAGCAAAGTACGAGGACTATTGCAACACAGATTTCCACTTCGCATATGGCGTTTTTATGATTTTCCTGGCCCGCCTGTCTTAGTTTTGTGGGCTTTTGCCGTCGCGCGTGGGTTAATCGTGGCAATGCCTTCGGCTTATGCCAGCTCACGCCCGGCTGGTCATTACTCTGCCATCTGATGTGTGTTCGGGATTCGGGGCCTAGTTTTGTGATCACAAATCAAAAATCGGGATTTGCCAACCAAACATAAAGGAGCCATAAAAGGCCGATTATTCGGCAGCTTGTGGGGGTGTTAGGCGTAAATAAATTGGGGAGCCAAGCCAACAAACAAGTTTCTGGGAATTTTACAATTCCATGTTAGCCAGAGCAGAAGGAAATAATCAAATAGGGGTTCTAAAAATGTGGAAATATTATTAAAATGCTTCGAACACTATACTTTCCAGCAATTTAAGTTATGAACTACTTTTGAAGTGTCTCTATGGAGAAAGGTAAGGTGAGAAGTGGCTGTACTAAGAAGTAAATAAAACCCTTGAAATTAATAACAAATCCTAGCATCATAAACTTTTTCAACTGGAAAGTTACAATTCCAGTTGATTTACAAGCTTGCCTCGTCCAACTATTTATACAAAAACTCGTCTCTGGGTTTTGTCTCTGTGAAATGTCTATAAATAGGTTTGGCATTTTACTTGAGCAAACACAGTTGGTCTAACCAGCTAAAAGTGCTCGATGAAGGATTAACAGCAGAAATGACGGAAAATTCCTGGCACTTCAGAGGACTACATGTGCAGTGTGCAGTACATAGTATCTGCGAATGGCAGCTATGCCGTTTCCATTGTCACTTCACCCCTGATAAAGAGAAGACAATGGCGCGCGGGCACACGTCGTATACTTAATATTCGAGCCACATGGCTGCATTCTCTCATATTTCCCATATTTCCCGCTCCAATTGTCGGGGCTCCGTCAGCGTTTTGCTAATCAGCCAGGTGAATTGCAGTGCAGCTGGCAATGCACCTGCCACGCCCCGCGGCCATTACGCCCGCCTCCGACGACTGATTGGCTTCAATGCCGGATTGAAAGAGCTGCATAATGTCGATCCAATCATCCGCATCAGCCGGCTAAACGAGTGTGTGCAACTGGAGCAGGGAACTCGAGGGAAAACGCGGGGTGAAAACTCGGAAAAACGCAGCAAGAGGCGTGGCCCACATCATGAAAAATTCATGACGCGTGCCGAGTGATTCAGGGCGCCGCCACCTGTCGCAACGCCTGCATAATTGAAAACTGATGCAATGGCCAGCAGCCCAGGGAATCTCGGCCAATACGCAGGGCCAGGAACCCTCTGCTGAAAATAATTACCAACTAAAGCTAAAACAAACGTGAACTCCTTGTTATTCCTGCAATCACATGCTCATACTCCTATTGGCTTTTGTTTTGCCAGCAATTAATATTCTGAAGGAATATAGGTATGAAGGACGTATTATCGAAGTGCGGGCGGAAAATGTGTTTACTTTTTCCAACACACATCTTATATGAGCCACCTTAGTTGTCTATTAATTATGGTTTTACCAACATTTATGCATTTCAAACTGCAGACAAGTGAATTTCGGGCTCAGTTAGTTGCAAAATTGACAGCAAACCGCTTGTCGACTGTCGGACGTGTAGTAGGTGTATCTGTGGGATGAGGACGAGCCCCAGAACGCACAAATCGAGGGCTGGGCCATCCAAGTGTCCTTCGGCCACCCCCACCCGAAATACACACTCTTCTGACAACTTTCTCTGTTGTTCGGGGCTGTCATAAAAAAGAAATGTAAAATGAGAGCACTGCCTGACTGGCAATAAATCTAACGATAATTTGATACGCAGCGTTTTACGATGCTCTCGGCGACCCGGTCGCGTGGCAACCCCTCGGCCATCAGCGGGTTAATGCCCCGAGTCGGTTGTCAGCGCTGTAAAGCGGAGGAGCCCTAAGCCCTACGCATCCAAAGACGAGAGCCCTGAGCCCTGAGCCCGGAGCTCAGGCTAAGCCAATTATATTAGACGTCGGACTGTTAACTGTTGCATGTCTTTGGGGGCTTCTCTGGCCGTCATGGGTTAAGAGTGGGGGACCCAGACGCGGCCAATTGCCCGGCGTAATTCCCCGACATCGCGGCTCAAAATAAAACAATTCGTTTTTAATTTCTGACAGCCCGGCTCGCCAGGTGGCAATTTGGGTTCTGCGAGGGCGAAGATATTGGCAGTTCCAAAGGCCACTATTTAATCAATTATTGAATTAACCTGCCACGTGGCGAGCAGTTATTAATTGTTCTGTGCCCATCACTTGATATTTTACAAATTTTGCCTGCCAGAGAAATTGAAATCACTTAAATCCTTTGGGAATTTCCGCCAGCAGCAAATAAATTGCGTGCCATTTTGGGAAACTTTCTGCATTTCCCTGCGGATTGATTGCAATTTCAGTTTGACTTTTCCACCGTCTCTTAATAGGGAGCCAAGGAATGGGGCTCCCGCGGGTGACACATTTCAGTCATTTGCAAGTTTCTGGGGGAAATCTTCAGTTGATTGAAGTTTCCGCGGCAAGTCATCCTGTTTCGCCTTCCTCAATCCTTTCTTTCGGTTTTCCCCGCTCTAAGGTGGGCTTTTCTCAAAGGGCGACTTCCTCCCATTCCTTGCCCCAAAGCCCCGCCAAGGAATTTTCCCCCCTTTTCCTGCGCTCTTTTTACGGTTAAATGTCGCATGCTTCCCATTCCTCGGCGGATTTTCCTCGCCGTCTATCATTCGTTTTACGTTAACACTGCCTTTGTGCAGCTTTAGGTTGTTTTTCCATGATGAAATAGCCATTAATTTCGTTGGTAATATAGGTTTTAAAAACCCAAAAAATGGATTCCAACTTTTAGGTATGCTTTACAATTTCCACAAAAACCTGTCACGTTTTCCCTAAACGTAGTTCGTAGTTTCCCCCGCTCTAATTGTGAGTCGTGGAAATCAGCGGAAAAGCGGAGCCAAATGGGAGCTCTTCCCTGGGAAACCTCCCGAAATTAGACTACTCTATGCCCGCGTGTAATTGTGCCATTCGTGAATTGTTTCCAAATTAGCGAAGGATGAAAGGACGTGGGAGCCCTGGGAGGCAGTTGGCCAAAGTGCTTAGTTGCTGGGAAAGTGCCACCCTCCTCGCCTGCATTTGTATTACTTTCACCACCAGAGACTCCCCAAAGTGGAGTACACGCTTCCTCAATTATGCCATCGCCGCAGCAACAGGCGCGCGGCGTCCTTGTCCCACTATTCGCCGCTCTCCGCCCACTTTCCGCCCCCTTTTCCCACGCCCACGTCCCTGTCTCCCTTCCCTTCGGCCGAAACATTCTGTAACTCGTCAAACTCGAACAGACAGCGTCGAGTTTCCTGAAATTCATTAAGTATTTTAAATATGCACGAACATAATTTGGCCGTGCAACTGCCGGCGAGGACAAGCTGCCGTGGTGTCCCCTTAATTGAAGGTAAGGCAGCCGCCCACTGCAGTACATAGATGCAATTTAAAATACTACACCTAAGAACGAATTACATATTATAGTTAAAATCAGCTCAAAAGCCTTACATTATTAGTTTAATAACACATCCTCCTTTGGAAATATTCTCTACTTGTGTATCATATCATATATAAAAATGTTTTGTGTGTTTTCTTTGGGACTTTCTCACAGTGCTGTTCTTACACGGAAGATGGTACATTCGCAATATATTCTACTCACAAATTTACTCTACATGTATCAAAATCAATTAATAATCGTTGAGGGTTTTTCACAGTGCTCTGCTAGCATGGGCCAGTGTAGATTGTGTTCTAATCCATAAATGGTCAAATAAAACTGTGGCAGTTGTTAGGACCAGATACATTTACCTGCATGAGCAGGGAACTCCGTGGAGCACAAGGCGCACTGAGACTCAGGACTGAAAACCAGCCCGGGGAGATTTCCCCGCCCGCCCTCGGAAAAGTTTCACCTACTCAGCTTTCTTTTGCACACTTTGCACGCCTTTTTCCACATTTTCCACAATTTCTGTTGCCACTTGTTGAGAGTCGTTAATTTATGATGATTGCGTAAAGAAAACTTGGGGCCGGCATGGCGAACTTTACATCGTTTCCCCCTTTTTATTTATTTTTTCCCGTATCTAGGCCCCTGTTTTGGGTTGTCAAGGTTTTCGGAGCGGACGAGTTTTCACAGTTTGCGATTTTGCGAATCGACACGTGTTGGGTTTTCCCATTTTCTCAATTTTCCAGCTTCTATTATCGAGCCGCAATTTATTTCGCCCGCAACTTTTCCGCTTTGTAAACAGTTGCAACAATAAAAAGGATGTCGCGTACGACATCAAAGGGGGCTTCGATTTGGGAATAGGTCTTAAGGGGGTTTTAATTTAACACCTTAAATCTTCGAACTGTTAAATGTTTTTCTCTCCCCAAACAGTAATTATAAAAAACAAAACAGCATATTTGTATTACATTTTTAAGGCCCCCCTTGGAAAACGCCTCTGAAAAGCGGGGATAATAGGGTCCTGAGTCGTGCATTCGGAGGCATCTGTGCAGAAACCTGCAGATAATGCAAAACAGAACAATGTAAGCAGGGGCGGACCTGCGGCCGGGAAACGGAAAGGGGAAAATGGAAAATAGAAAAGTGCTGCCGGAGGTTCGTTGACAATGGCTCGGGAGACAGACAGCGGTCCTAGACAGCTTTGTTAGCACTTGAGACGTCGTTAGACAGCGGCCAAAGCCACAATACGCACAAGTCGGGCCTGAGAGGCGGCGGAAGGTATATCTTTCAGTTCCTGGGGGAAAGGATAAACAGGAACGGGTGAGTGGTGGAGGACAGGAAAATCAACAAGGATTGCTGGTGGGCAACCAGCTATTTTCGCTAGCATCATAAGGGAACAGTGAATGAATATTCGCACCCTCGAATGCACCCATAAATGATTCACGACAAGTGAGAAGACTTAAAGCAGGGAAAATAGGAGTATAGGCAAGAACGGGAAGATCATCAAGAATTTATGTGAAGTACACCAACTGTCTTTACTAATAACTCACAGAAAACCAACAGGGATTTCAACTATTTTCGTCTGTAACTCACACAGCATTTAATAGAAACAATGACTCCATCTCAGAGTGCACCCATAAAAGATTCACAAGAGGGCGGGCTCAAAGCAGGCAGAGCAACGCGAAGCACTTGCAGAAAGTGGGCTAAAAAGTTGTGAAGGAGTCGGCAAACGGATGAATCTCAAAGCAAACAGTATCTAGCCAGCAGATAAAGACGCAGATTACGAGCGCCCAAGTGTGTGTCTGTGTGAGCCAACGACATTTTGACCCAATTGCCGAGCAGTTAGGACCCCCTGCAGACGGAGCTCCAGACGGGGATGGCCGCCCCCAGATACAAGATACAAACACAGTCGTTCTGCGGGGGGATAAAGCCAAGTGAGACAAAGCGAAAGCCACTTGAGACGCCTTATCGCAACCTTTGGCCCTGGCCGGCGGATTACCCACCAAGATGGCCAATTCACACGCCGCATGTGCAGATATTTGTATTCATATTCGCTCGCTGGCCCTTCACCGGCTAATTGGGCCATAAATCAGGCTGGCCAAAACATTAATTGGCCATAATACTTATTCGTTGTGACATCTGGCGAGGGCCACGCCCCTGCCTATCGGCCCGAAAGCCCCGAACATGTCCTGGCCTAACAGGGACAACTTGCTTCGCATTTTCGGGTGGCCAGAAAGTGAAGAGGCATTTCTATTTGACCTCACACATTGCTCAGCCCTTACCAACTAATTTAGGTCAGGCGGCCAGAGAGTCATGAACATAGCGCTGGAGCTTGTTGGCCATTCCTTGGGAATTGAGTGCTTTATGCTTTTTAAACGTCTGAACAAAGTCGGTGGATATTGCCTTTCCAAAAACCGTATATCACATACAAAATTCATTAGCCCATCAAGATGCGAAAGGTCGCAGAATGCGCTTCTTTTGGGTTCCGCAAAGTTCGTGTCGCCACTCGTGTAGGACTTGGCAATTTGTTTACTCTGCTGCCGTGTCACCTGCTTACGTGCATAAAATGTGGCAGGTACTTGGTTTTGCCGTCAACAGAGCTGCTTGCTCCGCAAATCCCCAGCAGAGTGTCGGAAAATCAGGGAGCTCCGTAAAAGCCACCCGTCCCAACGAGACTTCGCCCGGACTGCCGGGTCTTACAATTCATTTGGCTGCTAATTGTTTGTCGAGCGTCTTCTGGCAGTTGCTTAGCCGGCTTCTCGGGCGCAGTTCATTACTCAGTTTCCCCGAAAAAGTGGGGACCATTCATTTCGGGGTTCTCACTCACAGCCAACAAATCGCAGTGCTTGAAACAAGCATTTCTTTTCGAGTGTCTAAACTGTTAGTTAGGAAGCATACATCAACTGTCAAGGGTCGCGTTTCTGGAGATTTCTCCTACTTTAAAATCAATTCCATTTAAAGGATTGTATTTGCGCATCGTCCGCAGCACTGGCTTGTTAACTTTCCATGGAGGTCTCCGGGAATTATTGTCGTTCCCCAAGTAATCCCCGAATTTTGTTAAGCTCTTGCCGAAGTTTTGCATTCAGAATTCATAATTCACTTGCCAAACTACCGCATAATTCACTGGAATGGTTGCTGGGACACTGCAACTTTCGCTGGCCAACAGTTGGCTGTTGGTTTTGGCCAAGTTCGCAGCGCAGCTGCAGCGGCTCACTGCCACATTCATTGCAGGATCTGTCTAATTAATTTCGGGTTCTCCTCGGTCCTGCCCAGGCCCCTCGCCATGGAGCGTTATTATCCAGTCCCGCTGGGAACTTGCTGGCCAGTTATCACAGGCCGACAGGGGCGGTGTCCAGCAGGGGCACAAATGTAATTACCGACTTCGGTACACAAGTGTCGAGTGAGATAAAGCGATTTTCGTGGTCCCCGACAGGGATGCCGATTCGGAATACAATATAATACCTTCCTCGCCAAGAAATAGAGTTAGCAAACCCCATTTAAGCCGATCCCAAGCATCCTAAATTCTTATCCAAGAGTCAAACACATTCGCCATCGAAAAGTGAACACAACTAGACCCAGAAATCGTAAGTCTTCCATAACTTCCTATGAGAATGATTGTTAAAAAGTCTAAAGTTCCTAAACATTATGCTCGTATCATATTGAAAACATGGAAAAATAATACATAAAACAACTAACTAACCCATCATTTAGGTAAAATAATAGGTATGTTTAGGGAATACATTTATGTATTAAAAGTGTTGCACCCAAGGACCTCACAATAAATATAATCTTGGCAGTACAATGCCATTCTTTTGGAATACAATTGGGGACAAAAAGTACTCTCAAGCAACTTTGCTGAGAGTTGGCAAGTTAACCAGCTTATTTTCCGGCAGCCCTGGCTAGAGGGTGAAAATGGCGCCGGGCAGAGGGAAATGCAATTTTCCCACAAACAAACACACATGCTGCGAGAGCTGGAAAGTTAATTAAAACACAATGTGCATTTTGAACATTTTGGAAAGGAAATGGATATGGGTTAGCCCCTCAAATCATTAGGGGGTGTAACGAGGGCTCGGGAGAAGGCGAGTCTCAGCGCGTTTTCCATTTTCCGGCAGGCAGCGAGGTGGGCTCAGCCGGTTCAAGGCGAGGGCAAAGCGAGGGAACTCTTGCCAAGAAGTTGCAAATAATTTAAGGAAGTACGGCGCTGAGCTGGCAAATGTCACTTAAAAAGTTTGTCTCATTTTTGGCTGGCGAAAGGGTATTTTTTTCCCATTCTTGGCCGCCACATAGCCTACTTTTCAGGGTCCACAGGGGAAATTTTAATTGAAACAGACAGCGAGCGGAAAAGCGGGGAACTGCATTGTCACCGATGAAATGTGGGCGTTGGCCAAATATATTTTATTCAGCGCAGAGCCGCAAAATGTCACTCGAGATGACACATCGAACAGGTGATTGGCAGTCGAAAGGAAAAGTGCTTATATCGGGAAACACCCAATGCCACTTATTGCTTAATTGCGATTATGTAGGCGAAAGCCGTCAACAAAAGTTGGCCAACACAAGTATTTGTGTGCCTTTGTGTGGCTTGATTTCACGCCCTCAGGTGAGAATTCCTGACATGTTTTAGGCGGAAACAACTAATAAGTAATGAGGTTTTCGCCTTAAATTGGTAATTGGTAATTGTAGTGGCAAGTAATACATATATCATGCAACATAACCGTTCCTTATTCCGAAATTTCAGCTTAATTTACGCAAGTTAAGTCCTTCTTAGTAAGGCATACTGACAACGGAAAATCCGCTACAGAAATCCGAAATTCCAGCTCGGTCTTAAGTACTCAAGTTAATCCGAGAGGTCCTTCTGGCATTCCCAGCGGACTAAGCATAAATGCAGGATTATCCTTCCGGTTGCATTCTCCATGGCCTTCAACTTCAACGCCCGAGTTCCGGCTGGCCCCATTTCCACCGGCTTTCCCGGAGAACCCAGCTGGCAAAGAGCCCCCTGACCTTGTCCCGGACAGGCAGTTGGCAGGCGGCAAGTGGCAAGTGGCTGCTATCGGGGCGTCCTGGCAACAATGTCCTGGCATCGGCTCCTGACAGTTAGTCAGTGTCAGGCCGTGATTCCGCCGCCGCCCCTTCGGGCCAGAGATCCTGTGATTTATGCGGCCTTTTGCATATGTCGCTGCCACATGGAAGGACTTTGGGTCACGTCGGAACCGCTGCCGGGACAGGATACGGGACCCAGGACAAGCACACACACACGCAGATAGGCCAGACCAGCAGACATCTGGCAGTGGGCCGCTCTGAGACCCTATTTATGGCAACGCTTCGCTCACGGTGTCAGCCTGTCCCCGAAAAAGCGGCGAACAGCCAACTTTAGTTTTCTATTATGAAAAAGTGCGTGTCTCGTAAACAACAAACCCATTACAATAAACCAACTCCACGCGCCGCCCCCCGAGGTACACACAAAGTGTGCGAATAGTGGGACAATGTCAGAGTTCTTTTCGAATTTATGGGACCCCTTCAGGTTAATTTCACTTTAAGTTTGCCAGCCTATAATGTTCTATGCTTGGTTCAAAAATATTTGTTATATATTTCGAACTTTTATTTTGCATTTTTGACTTCCAGTTTACTTCTTCCTAGCTATTTACCAAACAAATTTGCTAGGAACAAAGACAGTAAAATCCTATTTTTATCCCAGTGTACGTGTGTCTTTTCCCCGCCTTTTCTCGTCAACACAGAGTCGGGGAAAAGCGGAAAAGCGAGTGGGCTCGGTGGAGGAAACTTCACATCATTTTCGCGCTGGCAAAACTTGCCCGATGATGTTTTCTTTTTATGGCCAAACAACAAGGACGGCGACTGACGTCACAGTGCTGCTCAAACTGTGCGACGGCGACCTCCCTTCGACTGCAAATCTCTTGGCCAACGAGCGCCATCTTAGCCGAGTTTGTGCCCAGCTAAGCTAATTGATGGGGCCATTGCAAATTATGGGTGAATAGTAGAGTATTTCCACAATGAGATAAGTAGTCATTTTCAGGACCAAATAGGATAAACCCTTCTCCAGCCTGTAAAAGGCTTCTAAACGAACGAAGTTAATTATTTTCAAAGGCGTGAGGGTATTCGGTAATCAACTCAAGCTGTTTGGAGGAGGACAAAAAATGTCAGAGGAGCGAAAAGAAAATCTTGACGGAAAAGTCGTCGAGGGGGTGGCTTTCCCTGCAGTTAAGACTCTTTGTCAGCCTGATAAATGGCATGTTATTGAGTGACGCTGAGCTGCCTGCAATCGGTTTGAGTTGGCCTGGAAGCGAATGCATTGTCGGGGGCTTGAAAGGAACTGGGACTCCAGAGTTCCCCCAATGAGTATCCTTGATTTGGGCAGATATCCGGGCTGCAAATGGGAAACGTTTGAACCAAGGGTCTGGCAGCCGTAGGATTACCCCAGCATCTAGCTCGAGAACTTGCCTCCATTTCGGCAAACCCAATCGCAGTCTTTCGAATCCAAGGTGCTGTGCCTGTTGCACCTTCATCCGTTTGCCCAGCCATAGTAACCCCCGCTGCTGTTTGCCCAACTGATTGCCGAGTGGAAGGCGAAAACGCAAACAATTGCTCAGCGTCAGCAGAATGTGCTGCCCACCAGCCGAGATACAGACGGCAAATCCGGCAGATACGGATACACGGGCACGGCGGATGGATGCGAGACGGATGGCCGTCACACCAAAGGCGAAATAATGAATGTTTAGCCGAAGCGGCGACGACAAACAACGAACGGGGAAATGCTCCAGAAATCCTTTCCATATCCTGTTATGGCCGCCTTCATCGGGTGATTTGTTTTCAGACCAATGTCTGTTTATTCAGTATTCACTTCTGAGGACTTTTGTCATATTGACGCGTTTTCTCGCTCTGCCCAAATCAATTTATCAACGAGTCGCAACTTTTCCAATGGTTTATGGAGAGTATGTAGAGCCGCAAATGCATTTTCACACACCTCCCCGGTTTGCCGCCATTTAGCTGGGGGGAAAAAAGAAAACTTGAGAAGTAAATGGCGAAAACCAAATAAAGGGCCGAAATACTTTCTGGTCTCGTGCTGTATTGTTGTTTTTCTATTTTTTGTTGGCCATGTGGAAAAGTTATGAGGCGCCGTGAGAGCGAAACACACAGGCCGAGGAAAAAGGAGCCGGCCTCAAGGATTTGACGCTCTGCTGCCTGCGAAAGGGGGAAAATCGGGAAAAATGGGCTGGGCGACGGCCTTGCATTAAATCGCAATTTCACCCAATTTCCCAATAAGTTCGCCAGTGGGTTTGTGGCCACGGCGGAAATCTATTACTCGCCCTGCCATCGTCGACTAAAATGGAAATGGATACGGATCGGATCTGGTTCTGATGCTGATTCTGATTCTGGTGCTGAGGACTTTAATCAGTGCTGCCCAATGAAAACTGAACAAATGCTCGCACATGTGCATACATAAATTCGCGTTCATTGTGTCCTGGCCCACGCTTGATGCATGGCTCCAAAGGCCGGCATATCAGGAGGCCAGGAGGCCAAAAGGCCAGAAGCCAAAACGCAAAAACCATTTTGACCCAAATCATGTTGGGCCGAGCGGCAGTGGCGTTGTGGCCAAATTGAAAGCCATTAACCGAAGCCGGGAGCAAATTTAGCACGATTGTTTGGCCTGTTTTCAGCCAGAAGGGTTTGTGTGCCGAGCTCGACGTCTTGTCCCCAGGCCCATCCCAGGCAGAAGTATGTCAAATTGTACTCACCTCAGGTTGATAATATTATGCAAATTGCAGGTGATCTGAAAATAAAATCGGGAAAACAATAGGTTACTTCTGTAGGAGAAGGGAAAAATATATATACAATCTTAAATGGGAAAACCTTTCAATTAAGTCACAGTAAAGGGTAAAGCTCACGGGTGACTTATTTAAATTTAAAAATTCAGAAACTAAAATGTAAAATTATTATATAAGTAACTTTATTTGATTACCGTGAATGCTTATGTTCTACTTTATTTCTCTTCGAGTTAAATGTTGTGGATGTCAAGGGGTGTTTTCCCCCACACATCCCCTCATCTGTTTTTATTGGAATTTGGGGGGTTCAAGGACGAAATGACGGGGCTTCGCTGGGGTTTTGGCCGTGGCTTCGATCACTTTGTCGCGGGGCGGTGGGCGTAATTAAAGCATTCATTTGTGCTGATGCTGCTGCGGAGGAAACTCATTAGCGAGTGCGTGTGTGCCGCATTAAGGCCGGCCACGCCCACAGTGAAAAGCGGGGGCGGGCAATTTAAAACTGCATATCGCAACACAGCGCTTTTAATTTGATTTCGCCCGGCGACAATTCCATTTCCGCCAATCCGCAACCGGATACGGCAATTAGGCTGAAGCGCTCCGCCGAGGAATGTGTCTCGAACTGTTGGCCAAGTGGGGGAAATGGCCGACACTTTTCCCGCGGCAAAAAACAAACTCAAATGGCACATGGAATGTTTTCCCATTTCATTGCCTGTTTTTGCTCGAATTTATTGACCGTTTAGTGATACCAACATTGTGACAATTGAAAATAATATTATAAGGGTTAAGTTTCTACAAAAGAACCCCTTAAATATGCAAAAGAATCACGGTCAAGTGTTCAAATGTATTCTGTGGGCCTGCATATTTTAACACCGATGCTGATCTTTCCGCCTCATTTGCGATTCGGGCTAAATCAGAAATCAGCTGGCAAAAAGCAAAGGCCGGAGGGCCGGGCCACCGCAAATTGCATTTTGAGTCACAGTGGCCGACAGATACATTCGCATCTCGGCCTGCTGGCATATTCAATTTCAATTCCCATTTCATTTACATTTTACATTTTGCATTTCCATTTAAATGCATAAAATGCCAGCCCGAAAAATCCACATTAAAGGGCAGCTGGGCAACCTGTCCTGGAATTTGCGTACCGAAACCCGTATCTAGGTCAGGCCCCCCAGCTTGTTGGGCTGTAGTCCATTTTTCCCGGGTTTGTGTTGCAAATTGCTTAAATATGAGCCCCTGACCACCGGGAGAATTTGAGAGGAAGGGTGATTTCAAGGGCCTTGGAGTGATGAATCTAGCTGTGCAACTGAAAGAGCTTTTGAAATGCACGAGCAGCAAATTGAAGCGAGCACCGCTCTTCCTTTTTGGCTAATAATGTATTTGATATAGCCCCTTATTTTTGTGTAACCTTCTTCCAGTTACCGGTTTTTATGCCACACTTTTAGCCAAATTAATAATAACAGTTTCAGGTTTTATGAGTGACAGAAAATCATTTTCGGGCAAATAACAAGCCAAAATTAGTAGTTCCTGGTAAAGTGCGACTTTTAGAAACGAAAAATTTTTTTTGAAATTTTTTTTAATTTTTGTTTTTCGTTTTTAGGGGTTGAACCTTACCAGGAACTATTATAATTCTTCTGGAAAATATTATTTTGTAAGCAAGTGTAATCATTATTGTTATTAAATGTATATGAGTAGACGGAAATTTCTGAAGATATGTTATTTAACACAAAATGCTATTTGTTTCTGAATAATCATCCATAATGTTTTGAAAAATATGAAAGATACAGTTATGAGTAAAATCATTTTTGGAATTTCCTTCTCAAAAGAGATAAGTGAGTATGTGTAAACATATAGCTGTGTACATTCAATTGAAAAATAACAATAATATTTTCCCTCAGCTCCCATCGAAATGGCACAAAGCTGATTTTTTTCCAAGTGCACCTCCATCATTCGACTGATTTGCTGGATTTCATCTGGATTTCATCTTCTCCCATTTCGCATCGTATTGCCATCTGCAATTTTCGCAGCTGAATCAATGCATTCCGGCTGATGACGCTAATCACTCTGAAATGCGGTCAGTTGCAGGGTTTTATCCCGCCCATCATGGGGCGGTGGGGGCGTGGCTAATTGCGACATCGGAACATAAATTCTGCAATGAGCTGACAGGCCGGGAAGGGGAGGCAAAGTAGCGACGGGGAGCGGCCGAGCTTTCGCAATGAAAGGGAGCGGGCACGATGACTTAGCACCCCACTCGGCCGGAAATGCCCCCCTTTTTCCAACTTCCGCTTCGGCGCCCCCAAAAAGGCGCGGAAATTCAAAGCAGCCTCGCTGAAGAGGAAGGCCAAAGCCAAAGTCAAACGGAAAGCGGAGAACTAAACAAATAAAATCCCATGAAACTGGGCAAAACTGGGGAAAAGTCGGGGACTGCAGAAGCTGTCATGCAAACAGAAATGATGTCAACAGCGTGTGCCGTCTGAAAATCTGCATTAAAAATGTCAAAAAATCTGCCAGCCAAGGTTAAGAGGGGGCACCCAAAGGTGTTGGAGCTCAAATTGCAGCAAATTTAAATGCAAATTTTGCGGTCAGTTGGTCACGTACTGCTCCAAAATAAACACACATTTTAAATTGAACACGGTTTACGCAGGATCAGAGTTTGCATCCTGCTTTTTTATTCAAAGTGCGCAAAAATTAGACCGTTTTGTATTCACTAACGTGAATCTGAAAAAATTGCAGTTAAGTGCAATTAATTGTGAGCATTGAACACAAACCACCCTCAATTAGCTTTTCATTGAACCGTATGCTATGAATAAAAAATTACATATTGTGGTAAATCAATATATTTAGCTGTGTTTCAGATAGAAATATATGCAGACATATGGAGTGGCGAGCAAGAGCTATAGATATTTTTTATGTACAAAATAGCCTTCAAAATTACTTGTAAATCCTTCAACGATAGGCAACCATTTATGGAAATAATGCCATGAAAATGAAGGAAAAGCCGTCGGAAAGCACAGTTTCAAAGTCACGTTTTAGAGGCCAGACGGCCTGGCAGCCAGCCAGCCCAGTTTGAGGGCGACTGGTGCGGAGCCGAGTGAAGTGAAGTGTAGTGAATGATGTGGCCAAGTGCCAGGAGCGGTGACTGAACGATTGAAGTCAATTTCTGGCAAATGGTGGCCAAAAAGGGCCAGGATACGTGAGTCACCCGCCCGAGAATGGGCCTTGATAAATGACTCTCGGCGGCAGGAGCCACTAAAAAGTGGAATGAGCCGAACACAATGGGCAAAGATGATTTAAATACTTTTTATACAAGCGAACACCTCTCTAGAAATAGCAACGAAAATGGTAATACATTTTTTTGATGAAAGGATGGCATCCTAAACATCATGTTTTAGATATTTAACATAGAAGAAAACACGAGTTTCCAGTTTTGTTATTCGTTTATTGTGAACACAGTTACATAGTAGGTAATAGATTTGTGTAGTTATTACACCAACTGGGCCTTCAGGCCCGCAGCTCATCCCACATGTTCCTGCCGTACACTGGGATGTCAGTCCGCGCGTCCGTCAGTCCCTCCAGCGGCAGAGCCTCCACAAAAAGGGCGCCCAGCTGAGCCTCCGTCCTCGATTCCGCTGGCCGCTGGCACTTCACGCCAATGTCCTGCACCCTGACGGGTCCGTCGAACTTGACCAGGTAGTAACGCACCTGCCAACCCGTCGCCAGGGATCTGGTGTCCGGCGGCATTTTGGGGTGGATGCGGGGCAGCACGCCATCGGCGGGTGTGGGTGAGAGATAGCAGCGTTGCGGAGCCACAATTGAGCCGCCATATTCCCCGCAGAACACATAGAGCTCCGCATCGTTCCTGGTCAGCGCAGTCACGCGCGCCAGCAAATCAAAATTGGTGGCCCCGTCATCGCCATTGAGTTTATAGGCATAGCCCAGGAGCAGGACGCCACGGGTCAGCTCGAAGTCCGTGACAAAGAGGCGGAAGGCCCGCTCGTAGTTGGTTACCAGCAGGGAGCAGCCGCCCGAGAAGGCCTCGTCGAAATGATGCACTGCATTCTTGTCCAGCGGCACCGAGGGCTGCAGCGACTGCCGCGCCAGGTTGAAGAAGGGCTGTTCCCGGTCAGCGATCCTGAATCCCCGCTCGTAGCTCGCTCGTCCCGAGCCCACGCAGAAGTCCGTGAAGAACGGAAGCGAGCTGTACGGATGGGTGGCCAAGGTGGGCCAAATGCGAGCCCACCACGCCTCGTTTCTGGCCAGGAAGGCAGAGTTCACTTGCTCATCGCCGCGCGGGCTTTTGATGTTGTACCCAAAACGACTGAGGGTCTCAAAGGCCCAGCCCGGCGCAAAGATGCCCGCCGAGAAGCCATTGTTGGCTATGTGCTCCATGGTCTCCAGGCTGTGGAAGCCGCCTTTGCGACTCCGCCCAAAGACATCCAATCCCATGAAGACGCGGTGCCGCGGCGACTGCTCCCTATTGGCCTGCTCGGCACTCCGCTCCAGGTGGCCCTCGTTCCAGGCGTAGTTTATCAGGGTTCCGTGGCTGCGCCGGAAGAACTCCACGTTGCGCGGGTTCAGCTCGTTTTGCCACAGCAGTTCGCCGCTCTCCAGAACGCTGTCGTACCAAAAGACACGTCCGTGGGGCACACGTGCCTCCGTGGCGGCGGTCAGTTCCCGGACAAAGCGGCTGGGGAGAATGGAAACCGGTTAATGGGATAAGGAACTGGGCCAAGGGCTGTGGACATCGCTTTTTGTTTCATTAAATGGATTATTTTCCGAATAACAAAATTTTTGGTTATCTTACTCATTCAAGAAATATTACAACTTAGATTATTCGTCATAAGAAAGGCATTCTAGAGTCTGTATAAAATTCACAAGAGTTATTGGCTCTTCGACTTGGGCAAAGTGCAATAAGTCAACTTCAATCCGGCGTGGAAATGGAAAGCCAGTTTCCATTTGACAGCTCGTGATCGATTGAATGGAAAAGCCGTTGATAAATTGGACAGTTGATATGCGACTTGAGTTCGCTTTGAGCCAAATTTGTTGCGAACGGGATGAAGGGTTCAAGTCGGTAATATTTCATGTAAACATTTGCTTCCCACAACTCTCACTGACAGATGCTGGCCGTAAAACACCCTTTTAGGGGAGTGCCATAAGTACTCACTAGAGATTGGGCACATTGCGCTGGGGGACGGTCACCTCCACGTTGACCAGCCATCCCTCGAAGCCGAAGTGCTGGCAGAGGCGGGTCAGGGCCTGCACGGTCCTCGAAACGCTCTCCTCGGTGGCCAGGACCTCGTCGAGGAGTCCCGGAGCCTCCACGATGAACGTGCCCAGCACGGGAACGCCGTGCCGATGGGCGGCGTTCAGCCAGCCGCTGGGCGGAATGGTCACGTACTCGTGGCTGAAGTAACAGAAGTAATCCACGGCTGACCAGTGCACGAATCGGTAGTCGTCGTACTTTTCCGAGCTGTGGAAGTGCCTGCAACGCACAGAAACAATTAGGAATTTAATTATCCAGACTTTTTGCCGCATTGATTGAAAAACAATGTTTGCGCCAGTGGTTTTAAACTTATTTTTATAGCCTGAAGACACTTGGTGGTCGCAATGAAATCAAGCAGCCTTAAGTCAATCTCTAATTAAATGGTACTTAGCCCCGTTACAGGTTGAGTAAAAGGGCATTCTAGTTCGTCGGAGAGTAAGTAGTAGCTAGAAGGAAGCGTTTCTGACCCTATAAAGTGTATATGTATAAATAAAATCCCTAGATGGATTTCAAAAGCTAGATATTTGTTTTTGGCCTCCTATATCTTAGTATTTTGACCCTGGCAAAAGACGTAAGGCTGGCTATTTGACTCCCAAGTGCTCCCTGTGTGTCTATGAACACTTTTCCTTAATTACTCACCGATCCTCGAGGTAGTTGCCCATCATGTCGTGGCAGACGAGCAGTTCCCTGCGATTCTCCTCGGTCACCGGTCGCCGGCGGCTGCCCACGAAGTCCGCCTGGCGCTCCAAGTACACCGCTCCCGACCGAATCTTGGTGTTCAGGGGCTGGACGTAGAGGCGCCAGTCGATGTCCCTGCTCCGCACCCGGAACTCCAGCAGCTGGCGGTTGTCCTTGATGGCCTCCGCCTCCAGTTTGGCTGCAAGGGAGGGCATTACATAAAGCCGACGGCGTCCGGACATTATTGCAACGATCTTGCCGCGGATGCGAACCGCTCGAGGGTTGCGATGGGAATGGAGCATGGAGGATGGGAGTGCGCGACTCTACAGATACTCGCCAGCGTTTTTTTGGTTTTCTCGATAACTCGCTATCAAATGCAGTGGGTGAGTGGGTGTTTGCAAGTGCGTAGGTTGAAGGCCCAGTCACACAGAAAAATATTTTGTTTAATTTCGAATAAAACGAAACGATTATTTCATGCAACTTACCCAGGCAACCGGAGCACTTTGCATAGTCCAATACCAAAATCTTTTTCAGCAAACTAAAATAATATTTTGTAAGCCTTTTCGTGGCACTTGAAAATACTTCAACAATTTTTGTCAAGTGTCACCCGTTCCCTTTGTCAATTTTCCGGATGAACACTTGAGTTTTTCAATTTTCGCACTCGGCTCTTAGCCCGCTGAATGTGTCATGGTCAAGCTCTCGAGCTGCTTTTTGTTTCCGCCAGATAAGTTCAGTGGCGATTACATGCAGCTATTACGAGAATGCAAATGTTTGCTTCTAATAAAGGGCAATACGCTAAGTGCATGCACAAAGTCATTTCAAATATATTGAAAATGTTTAGGGAAAAATATGCAACTTTAGAGGGAACATATAGTATATATGGCCTTTAGGAGCCCCCTTTAAAAATGTTTAACCATTTAAAAACTGATTACAGGAAATCATAGTAACTATCAGGCCCGACAAGGTTTCCAATTAAGCAATAATTTCAAAATCAATAACCCATACAAACGGAAGCTCCGCAGTCAGCGGAACGTACTTCGCACGCTTTCTCGACTTTCCCCAGGAAAATTAGCAGTCTTAATGAGCTTGTGCAGCAGCAGCACCTAACCAGGGGGGCAGGGGCTCCGTAAGGATGAACACCCCTGGGCAGGCGGTTAATCAGGGGGCGTTGGGGTGTTAAGGGGTCAAGATAGCCCACGTTCGCTGCAGCTGGCGCTCTTCAATTAGCCAACGCCGCCGGCAACGTCAACTGCACTTAATGCGCGGTTAAATAATGGGCAAGCGCTTTATTTTCATTAGCAGGCGGTTGGCGGTTGCCTTTAAAGTTTTCCCGGGAAAGCTACGAAATGATTCGGCTATCGCCCTTATCGCAGATGGGTTACAAACTCGCAACTGTTCTGCCCAATTTTTGGCACGGTGCGCATTCGTTGCCTGCCATTTTGGGCATGAATTATTCAAGTCGAAAACCGAGTTGCTGCCACTTCACTAACGGGCTTTTGGGCTTCTGGGCTTCTGGGCCTGGTCGACAGCGACCTTCGCACTCATTTCGATTGCAGTTGCAGTCGGCGAATGTGCAGCAATGAAATCGGAAGGGCGCTGCCCTTCCTGTTGTGTTTGCTGCTGCACTGCGAGAAAATATCCCGGCCCTGGGGCACTAAACTTGCAAGGACTTGGCCAAAAATGCAGGGCAAGCGGGCATTAGGAATAGCTCTGCGCAGCCTCTACCGCCACCCGTACAGCGTACTTGGCAGACACGCAAGGTGTGTATTAGAGAAAGAACAAACACAACATATTCTAGTACTAAGACAGGCAGAGGGCTTCTCTCAGTGTGCTTGGGCAAAACTTTTTGCAACTGAAGCAGTGTTGGCAGGGGGAAATGGGCGCGGCGGGGGCGCGGCGCCTTCATGCAATTTGTGCCTGGGCGTAACTTTAATCTATCACGGATGCCAGGATATGGGTTCTGGCCGGGAACAATCGTTGCATACGAATGAGCCACATGCCTGGACACTATCTTCGGTCAGATGCTGCACAAAGGCAGGTGAAAGGTGTCTGCCTAAACGGTTCCTGATTGACACTATCAATGGAGCGTACTGTCGCCCCTAAATTGCAATCATCCTCGTGCATCGTTTGAATCGAATAAATGTGGGAAAAGAAGCTAAATCATTGAAATACCCCAAAATATATCAAAAGCTTCAATGAAATGAGAAAAAAGAACTTCTGAAAGAGGTCTAAGAACTGTGAACTGTAAGATAGCATTAGATAATGGTAATAGCTTCATGAAAAGTCTTAGTATAGCAATTTAAGAATGGCTTTTTATAAGTTTTTTAGGAAACTTCCATACTTGTGTGTGGATGAAAGCTCGGTATCTTCAAAAATAGAGAAAATTTTCTAATTTAAATCGGTTAAAAAATAAATGCTGAATAGTATCAATAAACTATACAGTCTTTTAAAAAATGTAATATAAATTTAAAGTGCGGGAGTACGAGATTTTGGAAATGAAATCATGAAGTACCTTAGTACATCAGTTTAGCATACAATTGATAGTTGGTACGGACTTGATTCTTGGTTTATAGAGGAACCTTTAGGTAGAGAACATAAGCTATCATCGACTCCTAAGAATTCTGACTTGAATCGATCCAACATGGAACACCGAATGGAATCAATTAGCCAAATGACAGGCTGCGTAACAGGAGACCGTCGAGATAAGGTTCTTATCTCCTCTGCAGTCTTAAAAAGTGATGTGCGCGCGAAATGCGGGTGCGAGAGAGACGGACTTACGGCATCCACAGGTGTTTTTGTCCTGGCACTCTTGTTGTTTCGCTGTCTCCTTCTCGCCGGCGCACCCCTCGCCGCTCTCCTTCTCGTGTTTCTCCTCCACCCTCTTCTTCTTATGGGGGGACGCTTCCACCTCTTCCTCTTCTTCAGCGGCGACGCCGGCGGTCTTGTTGTTTTCCCTCGCTATTTCCTTGTTTTCCATCACTGTGCCGTTGCTTTCCACTTCCTTGGACTCTGAACTATCCATTTCACTCCTTTAAACAATTAATTTCGAGCTGGAAAACCTTTAGTTCAGCCGGCGAAAATCAGAAATATTTTATTTATGTTTGGGAACATCTGATTGGAGCGGAAGCCAGTGTGGCCGCAGACGCAAATATACCAAACTTATTTCAAACGGTAAAGGAGACTTAGCCGCCGCAGTGTTGCAAAACACTAAGCTAGCCGCGAGAATTCAAATTTAAGCAGCAGGGAAAATCTCAATTTTCTTTCACTTTTCTCTGTTCAGCAGGAAACTGGCGCCGCCCAACGACCTTGACCAAGGCGGAATGCAGGCAAAGCACATCAATTGTAATTAAACAGGGCAAACAAATTGAAAAGGAGGCGGAACAAGCAGAACTGTTTGAAATAGCTGCAGAAGCAACAAATAACTCGCAAAACTTTCTTGGCCGGCGAGCCGAGGAAAAGAGGAGCGGAAACAGGGACGCCCGTTTTTATTTATTAGTTGGCCGAACTTTTCGCAAAATGCCAGCGGGTCGAGTGGCTGGCAAAGCCGGCTACTCCAATCACTACTACAATGGTGAGTGTTCCATTCGTCCTGGCTGTCCATCCCATCATCACAGTCCTTTCCATTTGAACAATTCAATTGGGCCCGGCCAAGTGCACACACAGCGATAACAGCCGAAATCGTGGTGCAGAAGAGCAAGTGCTGCGAATAAATATTGAAAAATATTTACGACATTTTTAGAATATATAAAGTGCCCTTTGGGGGTACATAACTTACACCTCACATACGAAACTTAATCGTTACTTTTCAATTTTATTTCTCCGCTAAGACAGGGACACACTGTAAGGAACTTTGTGTAATTCACACATATGTTTTGTTTTATTTTCTAGTAGGTTTTCATGTTAGCAACACTTAAAAAAGAAAGGGAATAGCAAAAATGAATATCCACAAATGACCAAAGTTCAAAAATACCATTTACAATACTTAAGTTAACTACAAAAATTTAATTTTTAAGTTTTGTTATACATTTTACTTAAGTAACCAAGCTGTTAAATATTTGTTAGGTGAATTTAATTTAAATTATTTCAGTTGACAGTACACTTAATGGCCCTACTATTCCTTTTTTATCAATGAAAAGTCACAATTCACACTACTATTCAGTTCTTGTTTACCCTAACGAATGCCCTTTGCCAGGACGCTCGTACGTGGGCATCAACGAGGAGATCATGTGGGTGAGCATCGGCATGGGCGTGACCATCGTGCTGCTGATCACGATCGCCCTGTGCTACATCGCCCGCGAGAAGTGCCAGAAGCGGCAGCGGGAGTACTACGTGACCGCATAGTTGTTGTACGCGGCCTGCCAAGCGACGGAGGAGCAGGAGGAGCAGCGGGGGCGCGGGCGGGGGAGGGCCCCGGACCAGGTCGCCGAAATGGAGGAGGGCGCTGGCAAGCCGGGCGGCGCGGGAGGAGCGCCGTCAGGAGCACGAGCCGACGTCACCGTCATGCATTGGGCTGTGGTTGACATCTGTGGCGCTCGCAGCTGGGGCTGACACAGCCGACCCATGAGGAGGACCCAACCACCAGGGCCACCCACCCGCAGACCACAGCGCAGCCCACGCCACCAAGCACCACCCCAACCACCCACCACCCACCACAACCACAATTACCATGGAACCCACTTCGCTGCCCAAGGCAGTTGGAGGTTGATTTTTGTGTCGCCCGCGAGTCTCGTTGTAAGCATACTATATTTAGAGAACGTTACTTTAACAACCAAACTGTTACTGGATTTGCCAAATATAAAATATATTAATATACAATATTAAGGGCGAGTTTATGTTTGAATGTAATATTACACACAATATTAGTTCAGAAAGCTTTAAAAGGAGTCAAAAACATTAAAAAGAAACTCATATAAAGGTAACGTATTTTTCAAATTCAAATCCTCGCGCCCGTGCACCTTCTTCGCCCGGTCTGGCAGCCTCGTCTTGCTCATGGGCAGCACTGGCCCGCCCACAGCTGCTCGGCAACCGCCTCGCTGTGACTGGCAAAGCAAGAGGAAGAGACGCGCACGTTTTACTTTATTTACGAAAAGTTCGTTGATTTCCCCTGATTTCGTGACACAAATGCGCCAAAATGGTGGATAACATATCGCTGAATGTCAATGTCAGGCCGGCGGCACAGAAAAAGCAAGCGGTAAGTGGGGGCTCTGTGTTGAAAGGCTGGTTTCATGCGTTGTTTATCGTATTTCAGGCGCCACCCGTGCACTCGGCCAAAAAACGTGCGCAAAACTCGGAGACTTTCGACTTCCAATTCAACGCGGAGAAGCCCAAAGTCAAGGCAGTTGTGCTGCGGAGAAGGGCGCCCTCGGCGAAAGTGGGAGCCACGAGCTCGGGCCCGCCAAAGCCCGCCAACAAAGTGCCTCCCACTCCTTCAGTTCCCGCGAACTCCTCCGCCAAAGAGGACGGTGTCTCCCAGGGGGAACTCATGTTCAATGTCAGCTCCGCAAAAGCACCTGCTAAGAGCAGCTCGGGTGACGACTTCATGCTGAACGTGACCACGAAGCCGGTGGTCGTCCAGAAAGCCAAGCCAAAAGTCACCAGGGCCGAGCGATTGGGCAGGAAACAGAGGCCGGGGAAGCCCCTGGCGAAGCTCAGCGATGAGCAGCTCACGCGGGCCCTGAAAAACCACCGAAAGCCGCAGAATCCCAACCAACTGCCCAGGGCTGGCGACATTTTCCGGGCTCAAATGGAGGAGGAGAGGCGGAAAAAGCGGCGGGAGGAGGCAGGAGAGGACCGGGAATCCAGTGGAGACGAGGAGCAGGCGGATGACGGGTCAGGAGTGGCATCTACGAAGCAGTTGCCAGCAAAACCCAGAGCTTTAGTGGGAAAAAGACCCCAAAAGACGTCAGTGAAGGAGGCCACACAGTCTGGAGAAGAATCCGCTGAAGATTCAGCCGGATCCGATGCAGAATCAGCAGAGTCCGACGAGGAAGCTTCATCGGAAGCGGTAGAAGCTCAAAAGGCCGCCAAAAAACCGGCGAAAGCCCCCTCCAAGGCTGAGGAAACCTCGGGAAACCGCATTCGCACCAAGAAGATAGGCCTGTTCGACCAGAGCGACGTGGAGGCACTCAAGCAGCTGGGACAGCGGGCTGTGAAGCCCGTCAAGGAGACCATCTTCTCGGGCTCCAAGATATCCACCTTGGGACTGCATCCGCATGCCGTGAAGAACCTGGAGGACCTACTCAGCATACGTGAGCTGACCAGCGTGCAGCAGAAGACGATACCCGAGGTGCTGCAGGGCAAGGATGTGCTGGTGCGTTCGCAAACGGGCTCGGGAAAAACCCTGGCATACGCTCTACCCCTGGTGGAACTGCTGCAGAAACAGCAGCCCAGGATTCAGCGGAAGGACGGCGTGCTGGCCCTGGTCATTGTGCCCACCAGGGAGCTGGTGATGCAGACCTACGAGCTCTTCCAGAAGCTGGTCAAGCCCTACACCTGGATTGTGCCCGGCTCCCTGCTGGGCGGCGAGAGCAGGAAGAGCGAAAAGGCCCGGCTGAGGAAGGGCATCAACATACTGATAGGCACACCTGGGCGCCTGGTGGATCACCTGCTGCACACGGCCTCCTTCAAGCTCACTAAGCTGCAGTTCCTCATCCTGGACGAGGCCGATCGCCTGCTGGAACTGGGCTACGAGCGCGACGTCAAGCAGCTGGTGGAGGCCATCGACAAGCAGCGCGCCGAGTGCGAGGACAAGGAGCTGCCGCAGCTGCAGCGGATGCTGCTGAGTGCCACGTTGACCTCGCAGGTCCAGCAGCTGGCCGGCTTGACCCTCAAGAACCCCCTGTACATAGACAACAGCGATGAGGCGGCGAGCGCGGCCCTGAAATCGAAAGACGGCTACCAGAAGGAGACCATCGAGTCCCTGATGGAGGTGGACGACGGACTGGGCGAGTACCAGGAGGACGTGACGGGTGTGCTGAGTATTCCCGAGAACCTGCAGCTCAGCTATGTGGTGGTGCCACCCAAGCTGCGCCTGGTGGCCCTCTCCTCGCTGCTGGCCAAGGAGGTGGACGCCAGTCCCAAGCAGTTCAAGGCGATTGTGTTCATGAGCACCACCGAGATGGTCAACTTCCATCACGACATGCTGAATGAGGCGTTGACGCGGCGAGTTCTCGACGAGGAGGACGAGCAGGAGGAGTCGGATTCAGATGGGGACGGGGACACGCCCCTGCTCCAGGGTCTGCGCTTCTTCAAGTGAGTTGGTTGTGCATCTTGGAGATGTTCTATGCTCTCTAATCCTTTGTGTTCCCCCCTAGACTGCATGGCTCCATGACGCAGACGGAGCGGCAGGGCGTGTTCCGCGGCTTCCGCGATTGCCCCAGCTGCGTGCTGCTGGCCACCGATGTGGTGGGTCGCGGCATCGATGTGCCCGACGTAAAGCTGGTGGTGCAGTACACACCGCCGCAAACCACTGCCGACTTCGTGCACCGCGTGGGGCGAACGGCGAGGGCGGGGCGCAAGGGCAGAGCCGTGCTCTTTCTGGCGCCCAGCGAGGCGCAGTTCGTGCGGCACCTGGAGAAGAAGCGCATCCGCATCCAGCAGGGCGACATGTACGCCTACCTGCAGACCCTGCTGCCCAAGGACGACGAGGCCAGGACGGTGCAGGAGGCGGCCTCCAACCTGCAGCACAAGTTCCAGACGCTGCTCGAGGACGATCGCGAGCTGCACGACAAGTCCTGCAAAGGTAAGTGTTACCTGAGCCTGGTCCCTAAAGATCCCTTTGATTTCCTTATTTTTATACACTACTGTAAGAGATATTTTGTGTGGTTAAAATGCCCCTACTTATTTTCACCTCAATCAATACCATTTAGTCGTTCGATTACCACCAGGATCCCCTCCTGATTTGTCGCACTTAGAGTACCCAGAGGCCCGGGCCCCTGTTCCACCCCGTGCCATTGGACGAGTTCCCATGGCGCTCACTTTTCCAATTGCCCCAACTCCGATCCCGGACAAACTAGCAATTTAATCCTTTCACCAAAGAACATTAACTTTGTAATTACGATTTTTTACAACACTCGGGTGGCTGGAAAAAAGAAAAAGAGGAAACAAACACACAAACGCTCGGCTATTTTTCCAATTATAAGTTGGTAGCCCGAGCCACGCCCCCGCTCTTTGACCGCCCCCAGAACCGGCCATCATCCACGGGGCAGCGCGCGTTAAAAACACAAAAATTATTTCATATTTGAAGTTAATTTCGATTGCGTGTCAACTGGGTCCCCCGCTGCTGCCTCCCTCGGCGACCTGCGGGCAGCCACCACCCCGAAGCACCCTCTTCCACCCCTCCACCCAACCACCCACATCCTTCAGCGCGGCAAGTGACCACCAGCGACTTTCACCGCCCAATCCTTTTTTCTGCCTTCAGTTATTTCCACATTTTATTTTATTTGCTTTTCAAAGCGGGGAAGCGGTATGCTACCCTGGGAAAATCCCAAAGGGGTGTATCATTTTTGGGCAAAGAAGGGGTGCCCTATATAAATAATATTCCGCTTGTTTGGAAGTGCCAAAATACTTCATAAAAAGTGCCTAAAAACGTGTTTATAAGCATGAAACAATCAAACCCACTAACTCAGAGAAAGTAGAACTAATAATTTGATTTATTCTTTATTTATTATCATCTACATCAGCTATGTTTGGTAATAGCCCTCATTAAAGCAGACCCTTTTTGCTGAATCCCTTGTTAATTTAAAATACCTAAGCTTACACATGATATCACCTCGTGGCTATGTCAGTTATTATCATCACAGATCCCAGTTCTAGCCCAGTCTGCCTGGCGAATCAGAGGGTATTCCCTTGCATTAACGACGAAATAGCTCTATAAGGTAACTGCCTGTCTGTCAGCTAGCCATTCCCTCACCGTCCGCTGAAGTTGTAATTGCAGCGCTGGAAGGGCCAGAAAAAGTTAATTAGATGTTACCAAGGCGCGCTCGAAGGGTTGAGACAGTACTGCGATGTCCTCCCCACTTTCCAGCGATTGAAACATAAAGCACCGGCAAGTGGAAACGATTCTAATCGAAAAGAGGCACCCAAAATGAATCACAAATGGGGTGAAAGGCACCCGAAGGGTGCTCCTTTGATGGCTGAGCTGGCGACTCGCAGCAGGAAGCGGAAACTGAGCGAAATATCGCAAAACAATGGCAAAACAGCAAGATAAATAAAGGATAAAGGATGTATCTGCCCGCACACAGACACACGGGCGGGGCGGTCGGTCGGAATGGCAACGCAAATTGCACTTAAGCGCCGAGTCAAGCGTCAAGACAGGAAGCCACTTGGCAAAACTTAGAGCAGAGCAGCCAAAATGCCAAACAGCCAAAATGGCCGAGGGAGACGGCCAGGGCAGGGGCGAAAGAGACGGGAGATGCGGGTGGGAGGCGTTGGTGGAGGGGGAGGGGGAGGGGAAGAAAGTATCCTGCAGATGCAGTTTCTACTGCTCCTGCTCTGCTGCGTCCAATCAAAAAGCCATTAAAAAGTATTACGCTTGAACAAAACTGTACAAAGCAGCAGATAAAAGAGCAGAAGACCAGAAAGGGACGGGAACAGCGCCTCGGGGAGCGGCAGAAAGAGACGGGTGCTGGAGACAGGCGCGCTCGGAAAGAGAGGGAAGAGCATCTGCGACTTGCCTTGCATCGGTAATTGAAACAATTTTCAACTCGGAATTCTCTTCTTGTCTCCAGCCTTCTCAGCTTCTTAAAGTTTCAGTAGCTCGAGCTACAGTGCGTTTCGGGGCAGTAAGACAATGCCACAGGCGGCCCTAGCTTTCCCAAACCATTTGCTTTTGCTTTGATAATGCTCAACTAATGTAATTGCAATGATAATAAGATTTACAATTGGGCCCGTCATCGAATTTTGATGGAACACAATACTCTCCCCAGTGGGTACCTATAATTCCCAACTGGTTCTAGCGAAAATTCACGACCCAAGTGATTACGTACACCAACTGGACACCTTACTCTCTATTGGAGATACAGTGGGATTTTTTGACAACAACATGACATCAATTAACAACTGAAATCGCAGGCTCTGCGAATCGACTCCCTCGAAAAACATCTGCTTTTAAATGCAGGATAATCCGCTGACATCCACGCTGATCCTCATAGTTCCCCCTTGACTTGCAATCATTTTTGGCGATTTAATGGCATATTTCGCTGGCCTATTCCAGCCATTGTTTGGCTTGTCCTGGCCGCAAAAGAGTTCTGCTAATGCCTGCACACTAAGCCCCTGATGGTCCATAAGACCCCCGCGCTCGGGCGAAACACCCCGGATTAGCTCTGCGGTGTGGGCTCTTGGCGAGGAAACCCACAGAGGGTGGCGGTTGGCGAATGGCAGTGGCAATGGCAATGGAACTGCGAATGGGTGGACTGAAAAACAATCACAACAATTTGCCACGCCTACGCACAAGCCGCACGGACACGCGCTGCAGAAACAACCACAAAATCCGGGGAAGGCACCCGAGGCCCCACTCCAGGAGCCAGGGAATCCAGGCAAAGCCAAAAACCACCGAGACAATGGCATAAAAAGCCATTTTGTGCGGCTTCTGCGGTGGATTCCGCACTCTCCACTTGTCGACGGCGTCGTCCTCCCCCGAATGACATTTATTTTATTCGCCACTTCCGGCTGGCAGACGTCTCTAAACATCCGCTGCCGTCATACTTTTTGTTTGCCTAATGTCTGCCACTTGGCCGTAATCGCATTTGCGGCAATTAAGCCGGAGCCGGAGCCGGAGCCAGAAAGCCCAAGCCCAGGGCTTGACTTCGAGACTTTGGTCCCCCAAAAAGGACAGGGCGACTGGAGCGCGGGATGCGGGATGCAGAAAGGACTGCTGCGAGCTAATTGCCGGGGCAGGAACGTCTTTGCATCCATCTCGGCTGGGTCTGCCTCCGCCTCCGCCCCATCCATCCTCCTCGCCCTCGCTTCCTCCGCTTCCTGCTCTCGAGATCTGCAGTTCAGCTGGGAGTCATCCCGGCCTGCTCCTGGAGCCGGGGCTTCGGTGTGTGTGGCCGGGAAATGCGGCTCTTCGGTAGTCAATTACGAACTCCGGCTGACGGAAGGGCGACTAGTTTAGTGAAGCCAATTTAGTGGCCTACTGTGCGATGAATAATGCAGGCTGGTGGGTTGGAAAGGCATTTCGTGAAGGATCTGTTGCTCGCAATCATCACTTGGAAGCACTACTTTTAGAATATATTTATTTTGTATGGGCTTCTGTAATCTACATTAATAATTTAAATATTTAAACTCATTTTTGGGTGAGCTCCTTGTTTTGTAGTCTAAGAAGTTATGATTAGAATTGGTAGTAGATTATCATACTATGTATTTAGAATTACAACGGAGATCGAAACAGGTTTTAGGAGCTATCCTCTCATCCCACTCGAGACTTGTATCAATTTCTGCCGAGGCTCATTAGCCCTCCGAAGTCGTTGATACCCCGGGACATCCTTGGAAAGGATTCGGAACTCGACTTCCCCCGCGCCTCTCACTCGCATCTGTCTCGTTTCGGTTGGAAAGTGTCGTTCTCCGAGCGTTTGCACTGCATTTTCATTTCCCATCACGTCACATTTACATATCCGTCCCAATGGCACTCCCAGTCCCACTCCCCCCGGGCGAGATGCTTATCGGGGCAACAATTGCGGTCCTGAGTGGCTGCTCCGCTGGTAATTTGATATCATTGTTGTATAATTTGGATTGCTGGCATAAGTGCTGCGTAATTAGCAAGGACATGCCCGCAACAGCGAACCACAAGCGCACACACGGGGTATGTGCTGGGCACAATGCCGGGCACAATGCTGCTGTGGATGCGATGGGAATCCTTTGCTGACACTGCTCATTTGTCATTTTAACGAATTTGTTTTGTAATGAATGCGGCGCACACACATGGCACTTAAGCCAAGACATCAATTAATTCTAAAGGCATTAACATCTCCGCTCTCCCTTCCCCGGCCCGCCCTCGCAGCCTTTGTGTCCTGGATGAAGTTCTACTCGACGTTTCCCAAGGAGCTGAAGCCCGTCTTCAACGTGCGCGTCGCCCACATGGGCCACTTCGCCAAGAGCTTCGCCCTCAAGGAGGCGCCCTCCAAGTTCGCCGCCCAGCACGCCGCCCCCAAGGCGGCCCCGCCCACCAACCGACTGACCTACACGGAGAGGTAAGATCCTAAGTTTAAAAAGTGTTAGTTACAATTTAATCTGACTAAATGTGGATTTAGAAAAATGCATTTAAGTTTTTACAAATTGTTTAATTAAAATTAAGTAGTTTCACGGAACGGTATTTTGCCTTCTGATTGAAGCTGGTACTTAATGATAATACTTAAAGATACAGTGTTCCTTTAAAGAATCTTAGTTTGGAATTATTTTGCGGAAATCAGAAAAGTTTTATCTAGTTTTCAATAATTTTATAGGAAACGGAAAGGTGTTGAAATAGTGTTTTTTATATGTTAAGAGGTCATTTATTGCACTTTGTGATTTCTTAAATTGATTCCCACGGCTATCCCCTTTCTTCTTGCAGAGATCCCGAGAAGATCCAGGCCCAGAAGCGGGCCAAGCGGCGCTTCACGACGACGGTCAGCGGGGAGGTGCGTCAGCTGCAGCAGCGGGACGGAGGAGCGCAGGAGGTCGACCGCCGGAAGCCAGGACCGCCAGGAGCCAAAGGCGGCTTCGTGGGAGGCGGCGTGGGCCGCGTCAGCTTCATGAAGAGCCTGGGCAAGTCGAGGGCCCTGAATATGTCCGAGTTCGACAGCGGCCTGCCCTCCGAGGGACCCGCCAAGCGACGCAAGCAGGCGTAGGAGGATTTTGGTTGGAAATGTTAGGAGGACTTGGGGAGGAGCAGCAGAAGGAGCAGAAGGAGCAGCAGGGTCCGGATAAAGCGCGGAGCTCGGAACGCTTTGCGGCACTTTATGCGCGCCATTTTGCCTGTCCGCTGTGCCTGCTCAAGCATTTAATCGAAAAGAAAATTGCTCCATATATATTATATATATACCGGCGAGTGAAAATCTAAGAAAACCCAAGGAGATGCGCTCATAAAAGTTTCATTTTTCTCAACTTTTAAGCCCGGACGTCCTGCGGGAAAAGTTGTGGCCGCCCGCCAGCATATTTTAAGCTTCCTTTTTGATTTTTTCCAACTGGATTTCCCATTTTTTTGTTTTTGATTACTAGCCGTAATGTGTTCGTTCGTTTTTTGTGTGGAAAATATTAGAAATCCATTTTCCGCTCACTGCAGATTCATTCAGTTTTGAAAATGTCACCAGTGGCGGCGGCGGGGGTCAGGGGTCGGCACGTGTTGCCTTTTTATGCAACTGAAGCGCATAATTTGTTGGACAAGGCATAAATAAATATCGGATACATGTAAGCACTGTACAAACGATTTTTTGCTCTCTGCCCGGCCAGGACACGTGGCCAAATGGGGGACGCGGGGGCGTGTTATCGGCGGTATTTTGGCCCTTAATTGCGGCCTCTCGACTCGCGACGGCACTGAAAGGCCCCTAATTAGGCGGTCGGCGATTGATTTTTAATTAGGCCACTGCCCACGCCCACGTCCATGTGTCACTCAAAGTCAAAGTCAATCAGGCATGAACCGCCGGGCCGCAGGCGACTCCTAATTACGTGCGAGTGTCAACATATGAAATAATATTTTGGTATAAATGCGTCCATTAAAGCAACCCGGAACCCGTTTCCCCTTTTCGGGGTGGCCCATAGAGGCAGGAGGACTTGTGGTCAGGGGACTGCGGATGGGTGGTCAATCCACCTGCTTTGATCTACCTGTTTATCGATGGGTTTTTTTTAGTTATACGCAAAATTCTCTGCCGGTTATGATTAGGATTGTAACATAAAAAGAAAATAGAAACATAAATTTTAAATAAATTTCAAAAAATATATAAAAAATAATTCGGTTTTACAAATAGTAGAGATTTAAATGTAGTTAAATTACGAAGATACAATTATTTTTTATTACCCACATATTTGGAAAAAATATAAGAGTTTCGAAATATGTTATAAACATTTTCACTGAAGACGTGTAGTAGACAACCCATGGGCACAGTGTGAAATAAAATGGATTGGAAAAGGGAGAGTCCTCTGCTCCGATCCCAGTGCGATTGGCGTCCACTTAGCGCTAACCAATCGCGTAACGTAACCAATACTTTGGGGACCGAGCCCACAACTAGCACGAATAATTGTCACTTAGCAGGGGCAGTCCCCCACCGTGGAAAACCCTCCCCATTTTCAGCTCCACCCAGTTGTCAACGCCGCGGGCCGCATTAGAGTTTCCCTTTCCGAGCGACAAAAAAGCTGACAGCTGCTTTGGGTCGTACTCGATGACGGAAATTCCCCCACCCTGCCGCTTTTCATTTCGGTGAAAAGGAGCTGGAAAAACAGGGGGAGCGGGGAGGGTCCGAGCAAGAAAAACATGCAACACTTGCACCTGACCAACCGACAAAGGCTTTGTTGGGGCGCCACTACAACTCTATTACCACCCCTTTCGGACACAGCAGTGGCCGTCCGGCGAGTGGAGGATTTTAATTTGGCCTAATGCGTCTATAATTCGAGCCATTAGTGCAATCACATTAGCAATTTTCCGCGGCCAACCCTTTTTCGCCGGCCGAGAGGGTGGTGAAAAGGACCTTTCCTCGGGGCGATCCTGCAGGAGTTGATCCAATTAGATCGCTCCTGGCCCACATGCGAGCACTGGGCTCAGATCAATCGAAGGGCTGAAGGATTACCCACAGATGGTGCCTGTTAGCCGCCTTTGAATCGCCTCAAATCTGCTTTGGAGTAAGAGTACCTTGGATACCTACTACATATTTGGGCCATAAGAACGCAGCTCCGTGGGTGGGCTCCCAAGAGGCTTCTTCAACTCCAACCATGCTCCCGTTCTTACGCATCCTGAGAAGCTACCCACGGACCACCTTATCCCATTTTTACCCATCGTCGCCCGCGTTAAAAACCAATTAATTTCGACGCTCAACTGGGGCGGTATTTCGAGGGTACTGGAGGATCATCCGTCATCGCGGGCTGCTCCCCGGGATCTGGTGACCTCCAGTTTGGGGCGGCTGCAGCCGCTGCAACTGCACTGCTGCGGCAGAAGGAGAATCCCTAATTGTTTGCATTTGTGTTGCAATTTAGCTGAAATCGCGCCTCTTGGCCAAATTGTCTTTAAATTGGCAGTTGGCGCTGTGCGCCATAAATCCAAGCAGCACCAGTCGCGGCTCTCCCGGGCTTCTTAGTCCCGTCTCATTGGGACTCGAGTAGTATTGCTACCATGGGAAATATGAAGGGGAGTATGCCCCTTTCCTAGGCGCTAGCATGGGTAAACTTTAATTATTCAAAAACATGTGTGGGTCATAAATTCTTTATTAGTAGTATCATCTTGAAGGAAACATAAAATTATTCAATGGAGAAGCTTTTAAAATCCCAAAATATTTTGAAGATAACGTTAAATTTGACAGTTAAAAGGGTAATATAATGAAGCTGAATAACGTATTGATGGATTAAATTATGTTTTGATTTGTATTAGGAAGAATAGGTTGACTTATTGTCATCACAAAAATATTTATTTATTGATGTACTGTTTGCTTAAAGTTAAAAACTAAATCAACAGGGACTGGCAGTGATATTAACAAATTTTTATTTACTTTTTTTTAAGTACAAATAATATATATATATTTTTTTGCTGGGTACTCGCCAGTCTAGCCTGGCTTTTTCCCCAAGTTTCGCTTTTTTGGCCAGGCGGCGGAAGTACCGCTTGGCGAGCTGGCCCAGCCGCCGGCCGATCCGCCAGAACAGGCAGCCTCCTATAGCGCACTGCCAGCCTGATCCGCGAGTCACCCGTGGGGCATCGTTGGCGGTCAGCGGAGCCTGATATACACCCATTCCCGCGTCGAAGTCGGCGTCCCAGTATCCGAGCATCCGAGTATCCGAACTCAGCTGCGCCCGCAAATTATCAGCAAATTAGAGTTTTCGTCGAAGGAGCCGGGCTCGCGGGTCCCGAGTCATTTGCTTTTGATTTGATTTCATTTGCTCGCATGTCTCGTTGTCATTTCGTCCCGGGATCGGGGAGCTGGGCGCGGAGAACCGAGAAGCTGGGATCCACGATCGCGCTCCATGGCTCGCCCAGATCCTTTGCGGGCCCATTTCTCAGCCGGCGAGCTGCGTTTTATGGGACGCCGCTGGTAAAGTGATTTCTTCAACGCTTTGTTAGCGCAGCGGATTGATGCGGCTGTCATTAGCCGATTTCGGTTTCGGCCTAAACGGGTCCCAAGACGCAGCCACCCCGCGTCCGCGCGGCCTGCTAAATGCGTTTTTAACGTGCTTTTAATTGCCCATCCCCTGCGGTGCGCCTCGCCGGGCAAATGAAATCAAATTGAAACTAATTAACATAAATAAATTTACACAAATCCAATCGCAATATGCCTCGTTACAGGCCTTCACACTTTCCGCTTCGCCGGCGGAGCAGGAGGCTCGCAATTGGGATTGGGATTGGGACTGGCATTGGTATTGGGATGGCTGGGTGACACCCGCAAGCGACAACTGTCAGATTGGACAAGTTGCATTTGCAAATAAATAGACGAGCACTCGTTCAGACGGAAACGGAAGCTGACGACCCACGAATCCTGGCGGCGGCAAGGGTGGCCAGGGGCGGGGTGCGCCGGTGGCCGGGGCCGGGAAGGGGGTTCGTGGCGCCGCAAGGAGGCTGCGTCAGCGCTGCTTCGACGCTTGTGCTTAAAGTTTTTAGGCGCTATGAAATTAATTGGATTTGCCTGTGGCGGGCCAACCGAGCACAGTGGGGCGAAGTCCCTGGGAAACTGATACAGAAATGGGAAATATAAATACGCAAATTATATCCGAAGATACGTGCCAAACTAACTGATTATTGATTGATTAAAACACTAGAAATTGTTGTTCAATGCAATGTAAGCCAAATAAAACCCTGGATAGTCCGATGAATGTAAATGTATTTGTATATCTTTGATTACTAATGTTTAAATTTAATACAGGTATTTACTTACATATTTTACAGAGATAGAAACCTTCTAGAACTAATCAAAATAAAACCCTGGGTACACAAACGAATTGTAGTATATTTTTATACCTCTGAACTTAGTGAAACCCTGAAGGAAATACCACCAAACTGGAGTAGCACTTTTGAAGATTCCCACTTTTCCACTGTTCCTGCCGCTCCCCTCGACCACGCGGCGTATGCGCAATGTAACCGGGTCCGATGTCACCCGAAATCCCACGAAACCACCCACTTCACCCACCCACCCACTTGGCAGTTATTTACTGCTTTATTTGCGGTCTTGTCAAAGCAATCAACACAGGCAGAGCGTGTCCTTTTCCCTGCCCGTGGCCCAAAAGGTGGTGGCATTTATTTACTTGTCTGGCGAGTCCTTGCTGGCTCCGCCGGGTTTATTTGTAGAATGATTTTTCAATAATTTATGTATGACGATGGCTGGCTGGGTGGGTGGCTGGGCGACTGGGCGGCTGGGGTGGCACTTGATTTAATGTGCGGGGTGTTACTTTCAACACCCTCCAATCACAATAATAACAGCAGCGCCGAGCACTATTGACTGGCGCTGTGACAATGCAATTATAAATGGTGACAAAATAATTTCCGCTGCGTGATTTTTATGACAGTTGTTCACCGTACGGGTGGCTCTCTACACTCTGCACTCTGCATTCTGCGCCGCTGACCGCCGCCAGAGAATTAAATCAGAATTAAATAGTTTTGGTTTCCTCGGCCCGGCAGCCCGGCAGCCCGGCAGCCCTTCAGCATTTCAAATGCCAATTTAATGACCATAATTGGTTAGGATGTGGTCGAAGTCGATGGGCATAATTCGAGCTCATCCTACGGCCGGTTTCCTGTCCTTCCTCTGGCCATGCTGTGTGGGTGCCTCCCTTGAAGGAGCGATCCTTTCAAGGGCTTCCCACAGTCAAGGCTGCGCCGAAGGAAATCATAATTCCGGGGCAACGTCTCGCGAATTCATAAGAGCTTGTCATTTGTGGCACGCAATCGCATTGCGTTATAATTGGAAATTGAAAATTGCCATAAAATGGCAGGGCATAAAGAGCAAAAAGAAAATCAAATATTAAAAGGCATCATTGGCTCTGACTTTGGCGTTTCGCCTTGCCAGGCTCTGTGAGCCCTAAATACCTTTACTAAAGCCAACAGTTTTAGTCAGAATTTAAGTTACACAAAAGCTACACTTACAATGCGATCCCTTTTTTCCACCCAAAACAATCCGTATTTATCGCGAAACAGGAGAAGTATTGGTCCGAAATTGGAATGCCATACCTTGCCGAACTCGTAATAAAATTTCCAATCAATTGGCATTCACAGCTAAAAAAATTTTATTTTGACCCATTTTCGCAAAAAAAGACGATGAACCAGCCAGAAAACTACTGCGTTCAATTGCCTAGCTTGTTAGCTGACCAAAACAGTGCGTCTTGTAGGTTTTTGACCATTTTTGACTAAGTTAGATCGAAAAATCGGAAAGAAAAACATCGGATTTTCGCCAAAAAACGATGATCCTTTTTTTCCGCCCAAAAATAATCAGTATTTTGGGCAAAACAAGAAAAGTATTTGTCCAAAAACGGAATGCCATACCTTGCCGAACTCGTAATAATATTTCCAATCAATTGGCATTCACAGCTAAAAAATTTTTATTTTGACCCATTTTCGCAAAAAAAGACGATGCTACCCCTTGCAAAAAAATCGAAAAATTGAAAAAATTTAAAGTTCTTAGAACCAGCCAGAAAACTACTGCGTTCAATTGTCTAGCTTGTTAGCTGACCAAAACAGTGCATCTTGTAGGTTTTTGACCATTTTTGGCCAAGTTACACAAAAAAAGGTAAAAGAAAAAAATCGAATTTTCGCCAAAAAACTATGATCCTTTTTTTCCGCCCAAAAATAATCAGTAATTTAAGCGAAACAAGGAAAGTATTTGTCCAAAAACGGAATGCCATACCTTGCCGAACTCGTAATAAAATTTCCAATCAATTGGCATTCACAGCTAAAAAAATTTTATTTTGACCCATTTTCGCAAAAAAAGACGATGCTACCCCTTGCAAAAAAATCGAAAAATTGAAAAAATGTAAAGTTCTTAGAACCAGCCAGAAAACTACTGCGTTCAATTGTCTAGCTTGTTAGCTGACCAAAACAGTGCATCTTGTAGGTTTTTGACCATTTTTGGCCAAGTTACACAAAAAAAGGTAAAAGAAAAAAATCGAATTTTCGCCAAAAAACTATGATCCTTTTTTTCCGCCCAAAAATAATCAGTAATTTAAGCGAAACAAGAAAAGTATTTGTCCAAAAACGGAATGCCATACCTTGCCGAACTCGTAATAATATTTCCAATCAATTGGCATTCACAGCTAAAAAATTTTTATTTTGACCCATTTTCGCAAAAAAAGACGATGCTACCCCTTGCAAAAAAATCGAAAAATTGAAAAAATGTAAAGTTCTTAGAACCAGCCAGAAAACTACTGCGTTCAATTGTCTAGCTTGTTAGCTGACCAAAACAGTGCATCTTGTAGGTTTTTGACCATTTTTGGCCAAGTTACACAAAAAAAGGTAAAAGAAAAAAATCGAATTTTCGCCAAAAAACTATGATCCTTTTTTTCCGCCCAAAAATAATCAGTAATTTAAGCGAAACAAGGAAAGTATTTGTCCAAAAACGGAATGCCATACCTTGCCGAACTCGTAATAAAATTTCCAATCAATTGGCATTCACAGCTAAAAAAATTTTATTTTGACCCATTTTCGCAAAAAAAGACGATGCTACCCCTTGCAAAAAAATCGAAAAATTGAAAAAATGTAAAGTTCTTAGAACCAGCCAGAAAACTACTGCGTTCAATTGTCTAGCTTGTTAGCTGACCAAAACAGTGCATCTTGTAGGTTTTTGACCATTTTTGGCCAAGTTACACAAAAAAAGGTAAAAGAAAAAAATCGAATTTTCGCCAAAAAACTATGATCCTTTTTTTCCGCCCAAAAATAATCAGTAATTTAAGCGAAACAAGAAAAGTATTTGTCCAAAAACGGAATGCCATACCTTGCCGAACTCGTAATAAAATTTCCAATCAATTGGCATTCACAGCTAAAAAAATTTTATTTTGACCCATTTTCGCAAAAAAAGACGATGCTACCCCTTGCAAAAAAATCGAAAAATTGAAAAAATGTAAAGTTCTTAGAACCAGCCAGAAAACTACTGCGTTCAATTGTCTAGCTTGTTAGCTGACCAAAACAGTGCATCTTGTAGGTTTTTGACCATTTTTGGCCAAGTTACACAAAAAAAGGTAAAAGAAAAAAATCGAATTTTCGCCAAAAAACTATGATCCTTTTTTTCCGCCCAAAAATAATCAGTAATTTAAGCGAAACAAGGAAAGTATTTGTCCAAAAACGGAATGCCATACCTTGCCGAACTCGTAATAAAATTTCCAATCAATTGGCATTCACAGCTAAAAAAATTTTATTTTGACCCATTTTCGCAAAAAAAGACGATGCTACCCCTTGCAAAAAAATCGAAAAATTGAAAAAATGTAAAGTTCTTAGAACCAGCCAGAAAACTACTGCGTTCAATTGTCTAGCTTGTTAGCTGACCAAAACAGTGCATCTTGTAGGTTTTTGACCATTTTTGGCCAAGTTACACAAAAAAAGGTAAAAGAAAAAAATCGAATTTTCGCCAAAAAACTATGATCCTTTTTTTCCGCCCAAAAATAATCAGTAATTTAAGCGAAACAAGGAAAGTATTTGTCCAAAAACGGAATGCCATACCTTGCCGAACTCGTAATAAAATTTCCAATCAATTGGCATTCACAGCTAAAAAAATTTTATTTTGACCCATTTTCGCAAAAAAAGACGATGCTACCCCTTGCAAAAAAATCGAAAAATTGAAAAAATGTAAAGTTCTTAGAACCAGCCAGAAAACTACTGCGTTCAATTGTCTAGCTTGTTAGCTGACCAAAACAGTGCATCTTGTAGGTTTTTGACCATTTTTGGCCAAGTTACACAAAAAAAGGTAAAAGAAAAAAATCGAATTTTCGCCAAAAAACTATGATCCTTTTTTTCCGTCCTAAAATAATCAGTAATTTAAGCGAAACAAGAAAAGTATTTGTCCAAAAACGGAATGCCATACCTTGCCGAACTCGTAATAAAATTTCCAATCAATTGGCATTCACAGCTAAAAAAATTTTATTTTGACCCATTTTCGCAAAAAAAGACGATGCTACCCCTTGCAAAAAAATCGAAAAATTGAAAAAATGTAAAGTTCTTAGAACCAGCCAGAAAACTACTGCGTTCAATTGTCTAGCTTGTTAGCTGACCAAAACAGTGCATCTTGTAGGTTTTTGACCATTTTTGGCCAAGTTACACAAAAAAAGGTAAAAGAAAAAAATCGAATTTTCGCCAAAAAACTATGATCCTTTTTTTCCGCCCAAAAATAATCAGTAATTTAAGCGAAACAAGGAAAGCATTTGTCCAAAAACGGAATGCCATACCTTGCCGAACTCGTAATAAAATTTCCAATCAATTGGCATTCACAGCTAAAAAAATTTTATTTTGACCCATTTTCGCAAAAAAAGACGATGCTACCCCTTGCAAAAAAATCGAAAAATTGAAAAAATGTAAAGTTCTTAGAACCAGCCAGAAAACTACTGCGTTCAATTGTCTAGCTTGTTAGCTGACCAAAACAGTGCATCTTGTAGGTTTTTGACCATTTTTGGCCAAGTTACACAAAAAAAGGTAAAAGAAAAAAATCGAATTTTCGCCAAAAAACTATGATCCTTTTTTTCCGCCCAAAAATAATCAGTAATTTAAGCGAAACAAGGAAAGTATTTGTCCAAAAACGGAATGCCATACCTTGCCGAACTCGTAATAAAATTTCCAATCAATTGGCATTCACAGCTAAAAAAATTTTATTTTGACCCATTTTCGCAAAAAAAGACGATGCTACCCCTTGCAAAAAAATCGAAAAATTGAAAAAATGTAAAGTTCTTAGAACCAGCCTAGGTTTTTGACCATTTTTGGCCAAGTTACACAAAAAAAGGTAAAAGAAAAAAATCGAATTTTCGCCAAAAAACTATGATCCTTTTTTTCCGCCCTAAAATAATCAGTAATTTAAGCGAAACAAGAAAAGTATTTGTCCAAAAACGGAATGCCATACCTTGCCGAACTCGTAATAAAATTTCCAATCAATTGGCATTCACAGCTAAAAAAATTTTATTTTGACCCATTTTCGCAAAAAAAGACGATGCTACCCCTTGCAAAAAAATCGAAAAATTGAAAAAATGTAAAGTTCTTAGAACCAGCCAGAAAACTACTGCGTTCAATTGTCTAGCTTGTTAGCTGACCAAAACAGTGCATCTTGTAGGTTTTTGACCATTTTTGGCCAAGTTACACAAAAAAAGGTAAAAGAAAAAAATCGAATTTTCGCCAAAAAACTATGATCCTTTTTTTCCGCCCAAAAATAATCAGTAATTTAAGCGAAACAAGAAAAGTATTTGTCCAAAAACGGAATGCCATACCTTGCCGAACTCGTAATAAAATTTCCAATCAATTGGCATTCACAGCTAAAAAAATTTTATTTTGACCCATTTTCGCAAAAAAAGACGATGCTACCCCTTGCAAAAAAATCGAAAAATTGAAAAAATGTAAAGTTCTTAGAACCAGCCAGAAAACTACTGCGTTCAATTGTCTAGCTTGTTAGCTGACCAAAACAGTGCATCTTGTAGGTTTTTGACCATTTTTGGCCAAGTTACACAAAAAAAGGTAAAAGAAAAAAATCGAATTTTCGCCAAAAAACTATGATCCTTTTTTTCCGCCCTAAAATAATCAGTAATTTAAGCGAAACAAGAAAAGTATTTGTCCAAAAACGGAATGCCATACCTTGCCGAACTCGTAATAAAATTTCCAATCAATTGGCATTCACAGCTAAAAAAATTTTATTTTGACCCATTTTCGCAAAAAAAGACGATGCTACCCCTTGCAAAAAAATCGAAAAATTGAAAAAATGTAAAGTTCTTAGAACCAGCCAGAAAACTACTGCGTTCAATTGTCTAGCTTGTTAGCTGACCAAAACAGTGCATCTTGTAGGTTTTTGACCATTTTTGGCCAAGTTACACAAAAAAAGGTAAAAGAAAAAAATCGAATTTTCGCCAAAAAACTATGATCCTTTTTTTCCGCCCTAAAATAATCAGTAATTTAAGCGAAACAAGAAAAGTATTTGTCCAAAAACGGAATGCCATACCTTGCCGAACTCGTAATAAAATTTCCAATCAATTGGCATTCACAGCTAAAAAAATTTTATTTTGACCCATTTTCGCAAAAAAAGACGATGCTACCCCTTGCAAAAAAATCGAAAAATTGAAAAAATGTAAAGTTCTTAGAACCAGCCAGAAAACTACTGCGTTCAATTGTCTAGCTTGTTAGCTGACCAAAACAGTGCATCTTGTAGGTTTTTGACCATTTTTGGCCAAGTTACACAAAAAAAGGTAAAAGAAAAAAATCGAATTTTCGCCAAAAAACTATGATCCTTTTTTTCCGCCCAAAAATAATCAGTAATTTAAGCGAAACAAGGAAAGTATTTGTCCAAAAACGGAATGCCATACCTTGCCGAACTCGTAATAAAATTTCCAATCAATTGGCATTCACAGCTAAAAAAATTTTATTTTGACCCATTTTCGCAAAAAAAGACGATGCTACCCCTTGCAAAAAAATCGAAAAATTGAAAAAATGTAAAGTTCTTAGAACCAGCCAGAAAACTACTGCGTTCAATTGTCTAGCTTGTTAGCTGACCAAAACAGTGCATCTTGTAGGTTTTTGACCATTTTTGGCCAAGTTACACAAAAAAAGGTAAAAGAAAAAAATCGAATTTTCGCCAAAAAACTGTGATCCTTTTTTTCCGCCCAAAAATAATCAGTAATTTAAGCGAAACAAGAAAAGTATTTGTCCAAAAACGGAATGCCATACCTTGCCGAACTCGTAATAAAATTTCCAATCAATTGGCATTCACAGCTAAAAAAATTTTATTTTGACCCATTTTCGCAAAAAAAGACGATGCTACCCCTTGCAAAAAAATCGAAAAATTGAAAAAATTTAAAGTTCTTAGAACCAGCCAGAAAACTACTGTGTTCAATTGTCTAGCTTGTTAGCTGACCAAAACAGTGCATCTTGTAGGTTTTTGACCATTTTTGGCCAAGTTACACAAAAAAAGGTAAAAGAAAAAAATCGAATTTTCGCCAAAAAACTATGATCCTTTTTTTCCGCCCAAAAATAATCAGTAATTTAAGCGAAACAAGAAAAGTATTTGTCCAAAAATGGAATGCCATACCTTGCCGAACTCGTAATAAAATTTCCAATCAATTGGCATTCACAGCTAAAAAAAATTTATTTTAACCCATTTTCGCAAAAAAAGACGATGCTACCCCTTGCAAAAAAACCGAAAAATTGAAAATCGGAAAGAAAAAAATCGAATTTTCACCAAAAAAGTAAGATAATTTTTTATACCCCAAAAAATAATCAGTATTTTTGGCGAAACAAGAAAAGTAAAAAAGTTTTTTGGCATGAGGACAATTCCTAAGACTACGGGCCATTAAATATATTTTTAAACAAAAACCCCAAACCAATTTGAATGTTCTCTCTGTATAAGCCCTTGTGGCAACCGATTGCTATCGGCTGATATTCAAGGTTTGAGATCATATTTAACTGATCAGATGGGCCGACGAACGCTTTTCACAGATGAACAACTGGCCGTGTCCTTTTTCCGACACTGCCGTCCTAATCCTGCGAGGAGGAAGAGTTCCAAATTAAAACATTTGTTGCCATTTTATATCGGCGGCCAGCCATCTCAATTTGTCAATGGTTCCGGGGATTAGAGTGCGGCAAAAAAAGTATACACAAACGGGGATTTGGCGCCTTATCAGCGATGCTGCTGCTGGAAAAGGACATCGGCGATTGGGACTCGATGAGGTTGTCACATTAGGCCCGGCATATGTGAAGGGGCCAGCGGAGTGATAAGATCCAACCCATCTGATCCGATGCAATCCTATGCGACCCGATGCGATCCTCGCCGTGTTTTTGAAAATCTCTTAAAACTTCTCTACTGTTTCTCGGTGGTGATTGTGTTTCCCTGGTGGTGGAAAGTGGCAGGGAAAATATTGTTGTTGCCAGCGTAATTGGCAGGATATTAGCAGGGGTTGTCCTGCGGCCCAGTCAAGGGATTACGCCGGGCATTATGAGCAAATTAAGTGTGAAGTGGCATTTGGGACTTATCCCGGGCACTAAGCGCTTTAAAATCGCATTGGAAAAACTAACAGCGAGCGGGACGCACAAAAGGTGTCACATGTCAAGCACTCCGAGTCACTCGGCAGCGGCCGAAAACAAACTAACACTTAACCCCAAGAAGGGGCCCATGCACGGTGCACACCCACTTTATCCGCCCACTCAAGGACCCAAGGACGAGCTTATCATTTACACTTAACGCTCGGCCTTTCGGCACGTGCCGCCGCATTATCAACCGCAAAATGCTCATAAAGGATCAATTTGTGCGCACACGTGGCCAGGATAATGCACATAAATCAAAGGAACGGCTGCCGAGTGGACAAAGATGATGACAGTCCGCGGAAAATGCTGGCGGGGGAGGTGGGCATGGGGTCCGCCATCCACCCACTGCACTTCCAGGGCCCAAGGATATGCAGTTTAGAGCGGCCCGAGGAAGCCATTAGAAAGCCACTTCGGCTGTGCGAACCGCCGGAAGTAACCGAGATTTATGGTCTTTGCCGGGGACAACGGAGGTTACACCTCTCGGAAACCCATTCAATTTGCCACCGCAGAGATAAATGGCCCATATTTGTCACGGAGAGTGTTCATTTTAATTTCCCGCACTCTATTCCAAGCTTGAGGTCACTCTATTTGCAGTCAGGTCATAGAACTACCAACGAATTCGTTTGTTTCAGCTAATATTTTGCTGTTACCTTAGATACTTTTTGTAGTGCGGAGTTTTTTCTTAAATTTTTTTGAGATTTGTACTTTTACTTCTACCAATTTAATTCGGAGAAAGAGCCAAGTCTTTAAGCATCTGGCGAGGCCCCTGGGCGAATAATTTGCATAACTACAGCCGGCGAGGGCATATAAATCTCCTATATGCTTTCTATTTAACTTTTACTAAAGACTTCCGACACATTTCTGCGCCGGCCAATTTGCCAGGCGGTTCCCCTGGCCCCCGGCCGCCCCGGATCCCCTGGATACTGCCCGGATTCCCCGGATTCCCTGGCCTGCAGCCGCTTTCAACACCTACACACCAGTGGCCGCCGGGCCCAGTTGCACCGCGATGGCGTGACTGGGCTCCATTTGGGCCGAAAGCCCGGGAAAGTGGCCCAGAGTGGCCGGCCCGGTTGTCTGCGGCCCTCGAGGCTTGTAACTTATCTAAAAGCACACAATTATTGAATATAATCGCCGCCAGGAGAGGCGAGCTCGAGGGCCGAAGGCAGGGAAGCGAAAACAAACAGTTGCATTTTTGCATGCCGCCTTTTAGGCGTTCCTGCGCTTCGCAAAACGAGGGAAATTTGCCAGAAGAACCGCCGCGGAATGCCCTGAATTTGGGAAATTACAAAAAATTAACCCACATATTTAATTACCATGCATATTTGATTTGAGTTGATCTCTGAAAACTATGAATACATATTTTCCAATCTTTAAGCCACCAAATCAGTTTGCATAATTATATATTAACTATTCCAAGCCGAAACCTCGGTCGATTTAAACGGCAAGAAAGGGCAACAAAGGCCCGTATACCTATGGTTAGTTCACAGATTCTCACATCCTCCGCTCGGCGAGTCCATGACCAAGTTCAATTATCCCAACAAAGCGGTTGGTGGAGGGCAGAGAATAACAAACATTTTGCAATTATCGGGCAAATATTTATTTGAGCGCAATTATCTCAACACGAGCTGGAAAAAAGGCAACGACAGATAAAACAGGGTAAAAATCAAATGAAAACCCAACTTGCTGGCAATTAAGCGCAATTTCCGCTCCCTGTCAAACGGTTATTTAAAGTGCAATCTATGGGATACACATGCACATATAGCCGGGGTGTGCGAGGGCAAATAGTTAATGCAGCCGGGCAAAATGTGACAAATTATACAGAACGGAGATTAACTCGCCCGAACCATTTGTTACAAGAATCAGCTCGGCATCGGCATCGGGATCGGAATCGGAATCGGAATCGGAATCGGTAAAAAATCAGAATTAAATAAATAGGCAGCAAAAACAAGCCGCTTATTAATGGCATATGTCCAGTGTCACTCGCACGGACATCAACACAGGCGAAAAAAATGAAATAAACAGAAAAGCGGCAGGGAATCAAAGGTAAAAAACCGGAGTGCAAATTAAATGCAAACAAAGTTGATTTCCCATCCCTGCGAGCATAAACTTTTAATTTCGTTTTCCCTTTTGTTTGTAAATTACACATTTGGCTGGACGAGAATTGCAGGCGGAAAGTGCAGGTGGGCGGGCGGTTGGGCGGCCGCTGGGCGGGCGGCCACATCCGTTCGCAATTTTTGGGGGAAAATCCGCGAATCGTGGGCGTTCTTCCGGTCCGCTCGTCCAGCCCCCGCCCTCTGCCCTGTGGTTATCCTGCGAGTTTCAGAGTTTTCAGGGAAGGCCGTGGCGAAATAATTACAGAAAATCAATACAGGAATGGAAACGGGTGGAAACTAAGCAGCTAAAGAAAAGTCTTTATCAATTTCAAATAATGTATAATTTATTTTTTATATAGGTATAAGCGAGTACAAAACGTCTTAACATTAGGGCTATTTAAGTACTCAAATACGTATACTTATTATAAAGGTACTGAAAATATATTTATTCTTAAATATTGAAACATTCATATTCCTAGGTACTATTTGGCTTATCTATTTTAGTGGAATTTTTAGGATTTTTATACATGTTACAAAAATGCCTGCTATAAGTCCAAGCTCTCCTCCCCTCCGACTTAACCGCCCCGCCGAGCTGATTGGCTGCTTAGGCGAGTTGTGGTGGCTGCGATGAGGACGCTGGCGATGGCGATGGTGATGGAATGGTGCTGGAGCAGGGTGATCCCGACCCGGTGCTGCTGGTCCACCCACAAAAATGTGCGGCTAATTGGATGTCTGCGTGCGGGGATGGCGGCCATGTGTGGCAGGAACTTTGACAGTCGGCGCCTGATTTCCATGCAAATTGGTTACAGCACAGTAAGCAGGCAATATTTCTGCTTCATTTCATAAATGCGTCCGGGTCGACTCCTCCGGTCCGCCAGTCCGCCAGTCCGCCAGTCCGCCAGTCCGCCAGTCCTCCAGTCCTCCAGTCCTCAATTCCCCAATGGCTGACTTCAGCTCTTCGGATTCCGTGAGTTTGCATATCAAACGCCTGGTGATGTGTCTTTAATTTATACATGAATCCGCAGCCAATTTCGTGTTTACTTCCGAAATTTATAAATGAAAAGAGTGCGAAAAAGAGCAATTCCCAGAAGTGGTTACAACTCATGCATACTACAGAGCACAAACAAGATATCATATATATGATAGATAATACTGGAAATTTAAATAACTTAATATATTTCAGACTAAAAGTAAACTGCTAGTACTGGTGCTAATTCTAGCATTTAAGTACCAGATACATGGCTTTTCCTACCATGGCCTTCCTTCTCGTCGCTGGCCATAATTAGCAGGCATCTGAGCAAACTGAAACCGAACCAACGGCCGTGTTTAATTGAGTGGGACGGCGATAGCGGAGCGAAAGAGAGGGCGCACGTGCAGTTTCTGCCTTGTGTCATTTGTCTTTAATGAACGGTTGCCCGCTGGCCAGCGTCGTGTTTTTGTTGTCATTTCATGTCCTGCCAAGCGTTTCTTTTGTTTTAGGCCAGCAGCAATTGGGACTTTGCGGCCAATTTGTCGACGAAGGCGCAAGAACACGAGCGCAAGGAGCTCGGAGCCCGAACCCCGGGCTGGGAGCCCAGAACACGCGTGCTGACCAAAGAATCCCGAAATAGGGTAGGAAAAAGGTCCACCCGGGACACTCTACTGGGCAGGGCGGCTAAAACTCTTTGAATTGTTTTAAAATTTAAAAAAAATATATTTTTTAGGGTTTTACTAAGTATGGAGAACATCAAATCTTAAGTCATTTACTCTTGTTACTCTTGATTTTACTCTTGTATCATGATTGCCATCAACTTATTGATAGTGTTTACCCAGTTTTTTTGGGAGTTCGGCGTTCTTATACTTCCTACTTTTAGTAAGTATTACAAAAAACCAACCTACGAATTGATGGAAATAAAATACATAAATACAAATACATTTTACTTTAGCTACCATCAAAAATACTGAATGTTTTCTTTTTAAGACCTTTTTATATTTACAAATATATTAAGTTGGGTAAACAGATAACAAAAAACAATTTCCCTTAACTACCTTAAAACTTACCCGATAAAATACCAACTAATTCAGCGAGCTTGTTCCGAAAATCCCCCAAAGTTGTATCAAAAGGCGCCCAAAACTTGCACTACTCGTGGTCCGTGGGTTCCTTCTGGAACCCCCTGGACCCAGTCAGCTGGGCTGCTTGGTCGGACTCGAGCTCGGACTCAAGGATGGCTCGCTGGTGGACTGCGCCTGCAGCGCCGCTCGCATGCGAGCACGCAATGCGAACATGGCCTTAACCGCGCGACGCCTGCCCCGCCGGAGGACGCCCCTGCTCTCGGCCAACTGGTGGCCCCCGGTGGCAGTTATTCAATATATCAACTTTTGGCCTAATAAATGCACTAATTGCGGTTAAATGCATTTTGCATGCAATTATTATCATTAGGGGTTGGCTCGCACGTCGTCGCATACCCCGGCCTCGCCCTCACCTCGTTTGTAAATTGTTTCTGTTGGTCGTTATTTTAATTGCCCCGGGACACGGCCACCCTGCCTTCCCTCTCCCCCGCCCAGTGAAATGCAACAGAACGATTGCTCTATTCTCGTATTATCAATGTTTTTATTTAGACAAAAAAATATGCGGTTAAGTATACTTCACATTTACAGATACAACGTTTAGGCTACAAAAAAAAAGGTTTATTCGGTAATACATTTCGTGGTTAGGCTTAACTATACAAAATTCTTTTGCTTTTTTGGCTGCTAGTTTTTACAACATTCAAATAAATATTCCTTTTTAATCGTATTCCGTTAGCTTAGGTTAAAAAAGTTTAAAACACATTTCGAATAAGTTACTAAGAGCAAATCAAATAAATTAGGCAAGCACACACACAGATATATGATTATGTACACACACAGCACACACAGACAAGCGGGGCTCAAAAACGTGAATTCTTGGGGATTTGGTTTGCTATATCGAAACGTATATTGTTGTCATCCATACCATTTTGTTTTCAATACTGAACGTTTGTGCTACCTTTGGGCCTATGAGTAAGCCATACAAGTACAATCCTTTGTGATTTGGTCTTAAGTTTATAAATGCCTTGAAAAATATGTCTAATCAATGAAGCAAAATACTTTGTACTCAAGTTCGAACCATAAAAAGCATGGATGATATGGTGTTTTATTATGCAATTTGTGATCAATTTAAAGCTTTACGGAAATTTTTCTACCAGTGTCTAAAGCGTTAATTCAAGAACAGAAAAAATTGATATGTAGCCAGCTAATTTCGAAATAAAAATCCCCTGGTTTAATCTCTTCCTATCTAGTTCTGATAGGTATAAGATTGATCTGCGGATTGCACCCCCCTGAATATCACGTTTTTGAGACGGCACAAACCCAGTGACGGACACACGCACACGGTCGCCGTACCGCTCACACCTGGATCTGGTCCTCGTCGTCCGACTGCGAACAGCTGTCCACGGACCGCCCGGGCGGACTGCCCGGGTTGAGCGTCGGACTGGGCGTCGACGGCGGCCTTGGCGGCGGGGAGGCGGACGCGGGATCGGAGCGCCCCGGCAGCGGTTTGACCAGGCCGCTCGGCGGCGATCCCCCACCGCCCACCGAGGGCGGCGGCGGCACCGGGTGCGGTCCGCCCGGATTCGAGGCAGCCGCGGCCGCCGCACTCTGGTAGTAGCTGCTCAGCGAGGACAGCGAGCTGGAGGCGGACAGGTGCGAGAACGGAGCGGGGCCCACGCCCACCCCCACGCCCACGCCGACGGACGGGACGCCGGCGTACAGGTTGTAGGGCAGCGGCTTCTGCATGGCGGCCGCGGCGGCCGCTTGGCGGTAGTAGATGTCGATGTTCGTGTGGGGCGTGGCCCCGTGGGCGGCTCCGGCGGCGGCTGCGTACGGCCAGGCGCCCAGGTAGGGCGATCCGCCGTACAGCCGCTGGAAGGCAGCGAAGTTGCCGGCCTCTGCGAGCAGTTCCAGGCCCACGGCGGTCTGCCGCTTCCACTTGGTTCTGCAAAGAAAAGATGAACAGATTGTTCATTAGGGATTTAGCTTTTTGATATTTGTTAATAAATAATAATTAAAAAAAGAAATTTAATTTTACAAGAGGTAATTTTCTTGTAATTTTGAAAGACATTTGGAGACAGATCCCTACTTTTCCGACACCCACCTGCGGTTCTGGTACCAGGTCTTCACCTGGCAGTCGCTGAGGTCCAGCTTGTGGGCCAGCTCCTGCCGCTCCTGCACGCTGAGGTACTTCTGGCGCTCGAAGGACTTCTCCAGCGTCTGCAGCTGGTGGTCCGTGAAGGCGGTGCGCGCCTTCCGCTGCTTCTTGCTCAGCCCGCTGATGTCGCTGGCGGAACCGCTCTTCACGCTGTTGCCATCGTCGTCCTTGCCGCCTGGAAGAAATAAAAACAATTATAATAATAATTTCGTGATAATCATTACAGCTTCTTAGTGTACTAATACCTAATAACTAATATAAGCCTGTAGGTGGCTTATAGATCTACTGCAATGTTCTCAAGACGCCCCAAAGTATTGTTATAGCCAAGTAAACTTATGTGCTCTTTAGTTAAGAAACACTTTTTAGAGGGTTAGCCGTGTTCCACACAACAAATCATATTTATTTGCTGGTGATTTGGAAGCCCATCTGCAAGTCCGGCTAATTCGATTCAGATCTCCGTGCGATCCACTAAAACAGTTTGAGAAACAGTTAGAGGCTCGTTTATGGCCACGCAATTGCCGCTTCCGCTCACAAAGCGGCTCGTGTGTGTAAGTGCAATAAAAACGTATGGCAAAATGTCTAAACTTGCCACAAAAAGGCGCACGAGAGATAGCCACGCCGGCCGACTCACCCCCTCCTTGCGGGCGGTGTTCTTGGCCAGAAGAGGTGGAAAAGCGGCCTTTTAGTACATAAAATTTATGTAAATTCAAGCGATTGTGGTTACCCGATAAGCGAGAGCGAGTTTCTGGCCCATGGTCAGTAGGGGGTTGAGGGGCTCGGGGGTTAAGTAAACTCTCGAGCGCCAAATAATTTAAAGCGAAAATTTGCCAAGTGCCGCATTTAAAATGGGTCCGCAAAGTGGAGGTGAATGGGCTTAGAATAGCGGCAGGGAAGTGGCCATTGTTTACCCCGAAAATCGAAGAGCATTTGTGGGTATTTTTAAATTGATTGAAACACACCAAAGTCTAATAACATTTTACTACGTTTAAGCCCCAAAGCAGGGAATGTGAAAAGTGTTTGCCATCCCGAATCGAAATTAAACAGCATTTCAGCCTGCCCCTGGTAGTGAACTTTGAAGTACGAAACAAATAAAGATACAATGCTAATTACTTCTACCTATCATCGCTAATCAAGAGCTAATACTGCGCCAAGGCGAGAGTCGCTTGCCATATAAAGCGAAAACGATAAATGATTAATGGCCGCGATAAATGAGCGATAATGCCGCAATTGAATAAAATTAATTTTCAATTAAATAAAATTACTCACGAATGTTGGCGCCGACTTGGTGAGCTATCGATTTGCGGGCGATAATTTGTGGAACATTTTTGGGAAAAGGCAAAGCTGGAAACCCATAAATAAAGGGCAAAAAATGGAAAAACGTGTTGCAAAAATAAACCCTTCTAATGATGCTCTCCTTAAATACTTGATCGATTTTGTAATTTAATTACGGATTTGTTGAGGGATTGTATGACATTTTCTGCTACGGCTAGCTCGGAAACTCTCGAATCAAGTTCTAGTGGTCGATAATCGCCTGCCTTTTTGCAACTGAAGTTCAGGGCAATTGCGAAATTCCGATGAATTGGCGGATTGCCGCCTTCCCTGCCCGCTGGCCACCGACCCAAAGGAGCAGGCCGACGCGACTACCGTTTATAAAAGTGCAATTGGCAACAGGAAATTGCCGCCATAAATGGCACAAAGCAGGGCCCAGATGGAGTGATGGATGTGGATATGGAGCCAAAGGCGAACCGAGTGGCGATGAGATGAGCAAACAGACTGCAACATTTTTTTCGCTTGCACCCGGCTGCCATTGCCATGGGGCGTCTATTAAAGGGGGTTAAATGCATTTTTATAACAATTTCCACAATTAAATGATTGCGAGCGGGCCGGTGCGTGAGATAACCGGGGCGAAGTGGGGCAGAGGGACGAGTGAGATGTGTGTAATTATTTGAGATTTTTTCTGCGGCTGCGGCCGTTTTTAAACTGCATTTTGTTGCTGCATTTCTGGCTGCTCCTCTGCTGGCCGACCCCCGCCCCCGGGAGGGTGCCACGCCCCCAAACTGTCATAATAGCTCGCAGATCCGCAGGTGCATGCCCCCAGCACGGGGGGGAGGGGGAGCGCTGGGAGGGGTCTTTGGAGACTTCGCAATGGCGCAAACAAAGCGTGAAAATACGTTTTTTTGTTTACCTTACAACTAAGCCACAACAAACGCAAAGGCAGCCAGAACGAGAATGTAAAATGGTCATGCAATCATTTTTACAGTTTGTTTTGCAAAGCGACATCAACGAGGGCCGCCAACGCCGCCCGCCCCGCCTCTCCGCATTGGCAGGTGCACGCTCCAAAACAAAAGACTTAGGCAACGAACTTGAGTGCGGCACACTGGACTTGCCGAGTTTTTGACTTAATTCAATTAGGCTTTTAATTGGCTGTGGGGAAATGCGTTTCACAAGAGAGCATTAACACGATTTAAAGGAGAATTCAAGATATTTTGCTCAAGACCCAGCTGAAGACTATTTGGAACGCTAAGTGATGATATTCAGTGCTAACTATACGCAAGAGATTTTGATTCTGACATTCTTATTAAAATATATCGAAAGGTAAATTACAAATCAAAAGTGGTAACGTCTTTTAATTTAAGCAACTGATTAAAAATATATTTATGTTAACCAACTAAGTTAACCCTATCTAGCTTATATTTTTTAGCACCCTTTTTTAATTCAAATAAAATAAATAAAAGAAATAAACTAATTTTAATTTATCTGAACATTTTTAAAAGCTGGCCAGTTTTTAAAGTTTTTTGACTGTGCTTCTGAATGGTATTTCATAGACTTATTTGTTAACTTTTATTAGCCTAAGCACTTAGCTCTTTCACTTATATATGGTTGTTTAAAATATTTTCATTAACTCAGATATTTTTTTATGGCTTTTCAAATTCTGTCAAAAATATAAATATAAAATCTTTTGGGAATTTCCTGGTGAGTTGAAACTGGAATCTTCATCACGATAATCTTCCTATAAGAGGGGCTTTCCTGACGCTCGACCCCAACCATCGCCCCTCTACCACCCCACCCCCGCATAGTACAGAGGCTCACCTCACCATTGCTACAAACGCTGTGATCGTCCATGTGGCCGCTGCCGCCCGCCTCGTCGCTGTCGCAGTCCTCGTTCTCCTCGTGGTAGTCGCTGCTGTCGTCCAGGTCGCCGCTCTTCGGTGGCGCCACCACCCCCACGCCCGCCTCGCCGCCACCCACTCCGGGTGGGCCGCCAGCGCCCACGGCAGCCGCAGCAGCGGCCGCCGCGGCGGCAGCTGCGGCCGCATTGTTGCGCGCGGCAGCCGCGGCAGCAGCGGCATAGTGCTGCTGCATGGCCGCCGCATACTGGGCCACGTTCAGCCCGTTGCCGCCGGCGGTGGGCGGGAAGTGCCCCAGCTTGCCGTGCGGGTGCATCAGCTGGTGCGGGTGCGGGTGCGGATGTGGCGGATGCGGATGCGGCTGTGGGTGGTGCAGGGCAGGTGGCAAGGCCGCGCCACCGCCGCCGGCAGCGGGTGGTGCCTCGAAGCCCTCGCCATTGTTGTTGTTGTGAGCGGGACTGCTGCCGCCGCTGGAGCCCGAGTTGTTGTTGTTGTGGTGCTGGTGGTCCAGCTGCTGCTGGTGGTGCTGCTGCTGCTTGTAGAAGGCGGCCGCCGCACTGCCGGCCAGGATGTCGTTGATCATGAAGCGGGATCGGTTGGGCTTGAGGCCCGCCGCCGTGGTGGTGGTGCTGCCGCCGCCGCCGGAGGACATGGCGGTGCCGTGGATGTGGATGCCAATGGACGCCACCGGCGGTGGCTGCAGGCCGTACGGATGGTGGTGCTGGTGGAGTTGGTGGAGCTGGTGGTGCTGCTGCAGCTGGCTGTGCGCTGCGTTGGGCTCGCTGGGCGTTTGGGTGAGTATGCTCATCGAGTCTTTCATAGCCAGCCCCAGGGGGTCAGGTTCTCTCTTATCGTCTTCCCCTCTATGGCTTCTATAGCTATTATTTTAATAATTTCTCTGACACTTCACTAAAAAAATGCACGGTCACCGGAAGCTTGTTCTTTCTTTGGCCTTATCTCAGGTGCAAAACTGCAAAACCAGCGACGTGTGAGCGGCTTGGCGGCCAAAACGCGACTGAACTGAACGAGCGAGTTGTATCTGTATCTGAGCATTCGACTTTCGGCCGCGCTGTTTCCACCACTGAACCACTGAGTTGAGCTGAGAGCTGAGGGGTTTTTTAACTGGCTACTGCGAGGAGAAATTTCTCCGAGAAGCGAGCTCTACACCCCGAAAAAAATCGCCCTCAATTCAAATAAATTCGGGTTTTATCCTACGGCGACTCGCCTTTATTTAAAGTAAATAATTTTTTTGAATTTATGGTTTGCCGTTTCTGGAAATAATGACAAATTTGTCTTTAATGTACGCTAAAAACGTTAGTAGCACCGTGTGAAATTTTTAAGGATTGTTGGTAGCGTTAGTAATTTTAAAAACAGAGATATTTTATTATTTCTCTGACCGGTTCCTTGATTTTTATTAAATTCAATTCAATTTGCTACCTTAAGCTGAGTAACGGGTATCTGATAGTCGAGACACTCGTCTATAGCTTTCTTCCTTGTTCTTTACTAAATTTAAGGAAGAATTTCGCATTATTAAAAAAAATCAAGAGAAAATCGCCAGAAGTTGAAGTAAAATTTGAAGAAGAAGAAGAGGAAAAACTCTTCTTTACAAAAAGGAAATTACTTACATTTGAAAAAATGTTTCTATAATCAATAAAATATTTCTTAATTCAAGAAAATATTTATAATTCACTGGCGTCTTAAAATCACGGGCGATTTTTTAATATTTGGGGTGATTTTTTTTAGTGTAGCAACTGTTTCTGGCACCAACCCCCCTCGTGAAACGCACCTGCCCGAGCCGCCGCTGCCTCTGCTGCCGCAGCGGTGACCGAGGGCGGCGGGGCAACAATTTTGCCACTTTGTCATAGGCGGTGGTTGGGCCGCCTCAGCCCCGAAGGCCAGAAAGGGATGGCAGGCGCGCCCAGTAGCTGCCTCTCGCTCCCGGGCATCGCCGTCTCATCGGCCGTCCTGCTCGCACGCAGCGCCATGTTGCCGGCGGTGTGGTGAATCCACCTCGCCGTGGTGAATGCAGCTCTCCGCGTTTATAGCACCAAATGTCGGTCAAATGGCTTTGGGCCGGAATATTTTCTAAGTTTTGGCTTTTTCAAAATGGACGATGGACAAACGATTGCCGTTTTCAAATTTAAAAAATTTCATTTTACCGAACCCAGCTTTTATTTTTAGATGGAAAAGAAATGGTATCTCTGGAAAGTCATTTAACTTAAAACATTTTTCGTATTGTTTAGGGAAGTAAATAAGAATCAGGAACTTAAATGTACAGTATTATGTAACGAGCAAGGAACTAACAGAACTGCATTAAATATAAAAAAGCGAGTGCAGTCAAATTCATAAGCTCTTTAAATTATTAAAGAATAGCAATAGGTAATAACATAGTCAGACGCATTTAAAAATATCTTTATTCAATGCTTAAAGGTATTTAAATCTAAAAACTATTATTAATTCAATAATTGCTTGTGCACACAAAAACTGACATTTAAATATTGGTCATTCTATAATTTATAAAGACAAATAAATGTTTCTCTCATGGGACATAGCGTAATGAACTTATTTCGTACATCCCCAGTATTCTGAGTTTATTATATCTCTGAAATATCCTTTTTTTTAATATAATACAGTATGTACTTGGCTCAAATATACTTTATAATTTAGGTGCTGTATTTGCTGGCACCCCAGTCAATAGTTCGATTCCTTCTGTTGGGCGACTGCAGACACTTGAACCCCCGACAAAGGGGCGTCTCCCTGCTCGATTCCGATTCCACGCTCCCAGACAACAAGATGGCAATTAAAATTTCACGCCAATAGCCTGGCCGGGTCACCTCTTGGTTTTCGGCGCTCCGGCGGCCACATGTTGGCCCAAGGACTAATTGCAGGAAGGGAAGCGGAGCGGGGTGAACGAATGCAATTTGTCGAGAGCGGCGGTTTCCGTTTGATTGATATTGATTCCGGTCGAGGAGCGGAGAACCAAGAGCACGGGAAAAGGTCAGGTGACCTGCAAAGGTCATTAGTGGCGGGCAAATTAGGGCGCCGGGGCGGGGGCAGCGGACTCAAGCGCGCGCTTCAATTGCGGAGCGCATTAAAATAATTAGCGTCTGCCGGAGCATCAAATGCAAGGAAAGTCAACCGATCCGAGGCGCAGTACGAGTCCTTCGTCCTGATGACGGTTATTGCACTTAAATGCATATAATTGCCGGCCCAGGCGCATATCCTGCGGTCTGCGGTCGATTCGAGTTCGAACTGCCAATGCCAATTGAATGCTTAAAATAATTGCACTCGAGCAGCAATGCCAGCACTGAGAGAACTACTTTAGTTTTCTTTTGTGAATACTACATACTTATAGCTAAAATATTTCATTAGTAGGTTTTAGCATGTGCAAGCCAAAAATACTAAGAATAATAGTGATAGTAAGAATACTAAAAATGAGTTCTGGAAATACTGCGAATACTAAGAACCCAAATACCTATTTTACCAAGAGTGAATATTATTTCGAAGAATATTTTACTATATATAGAGAATATTACTCTGAAAATTCTTAAATTAAAAAGCCCCAAAAACCCGTCATTTTCCGCAGTGCAACTGCGAGAAATTATGAAAAAGAAATGTTCGAATGCAGAAACCGCAATGCGCAGTTGTCCCAGTGCCACACCCCTGTGCCCCTCGATTACTGGCCAGTTGCCAGCGAACTCGGACAGTTGGCAGCGTTTTTCCGGTCTCTTCTGCGAACTGCTTAGCGGCTGCCCATGGGCAGCCTTCTATCTCTCGGATACCTGTCCACCTCTCTATCTATCTTTCGATCTGCCTAACTGCGTATCGCGCCATCTGAAAGTCACCTTAATTGGCCTAATGTCCTCTCGTTCAGTCGCGCTGTTTGCACTGCAAATATCCGCGGGAGATAGCACATTCCAAAGGTTAGAGATACTTGGAGGTTTAGATTCAAGGTATGAATGGGATAGTAGTCTTCCTGCGGCAGAACGGTGCAAAGAGTATATCCTTTGTGGCCATTTCTGAAATGCGCAAGTAAAAAGGTGCAGTTTCCCGGTGGTGAGCACTCATAAGGAGGGCTGCAGCCCACATCCACCTCCGGGCACAACTCCTGTCCCAGCAGATCCCAAAGTACGTCCATTTCCACTTCCATTTCTGATCTGTTTCCGTGGACCCTGCGGGCCTGCGGAATCTTAATCGGCATCTTTGATATTATAATGTTCGTGTTACTGCGTGGACAAACGTAATAAAATAACTGATCGTTGTCGCTGATAAGTTAATTTACTTTTAATGTGCTGCCCTCGCCGGGCCCTCGAGGTCCAGATCCAGCGATCTTGCAACGTGGGGGTAAATGGGCTCGGACCTCGGAGGTGACAAAGGTTCTCGCTGGACCGGGCCTCGAGCACCGGGCCCCGAGATCGCGGCTCTGACTTGCCACGGTTTATTTCTTTTGATTCTTTGATACCTTTCAGTTGGGGGCATTTAGCTTGGAGCGCTGCGATAACTCTAATATATATTAATATATTAAAACTACCTTTATTTGTTTTAACAGTTTCACATAAAACTGAATACTTTTAAAATCGCATTAATGGAAATATTTTATACCTACACTAGAACTACATTAAAAAATTCACATATAGCCTAATCAAAACGCTAAGAGCTGGAAAGACAAAAATATTAAGAGCTCCCCAAAATGATACATCTTTTTTAAACCTTTTGGAAAACGGTATCAAAGCCTTCGTTCTCCGACTCGCTGACTTGTTTTTAGTTTGTTTGCCTTGTTTCATGGGGCTCTTGTTTTTGTTGGTCGCGTGTGCCGTCGATGGCCGGCGTTGTTGCCAACTGATTTGTCAACAACGTGGCCAACAAAGGTGTTCTCCTGCCCCTGCCCCTGCGCCTGCCCCTTAACCCCCTGCCGACCCGCGATTTATCGCTGCTCCAGATCAGTCAGCATGCCAGCTACAACGGCAACAATAGCCACGACTGCAGGACAAACATAAGCCCTGACTCCAATTGCGAGTCGACCCCTCGCCCGGCCCTGCTCGTTTTCCGAGGCGGCGCTCGTTTCGAAAACTGATGTCGCCCGGGTCCCCCAAATGGATGCTATTTAAATTTTTACTGCCTGCCGGCACCTATAAATCCACTGGAGGTTTTCGACGTCCTATAGGATCTGCCAGGGGCAGGGGTTCCAGATCCAACTTCGATCGGCCCTCCCCCTTTTGGCACCTGCCCGGACCCGGGCCCTTTTCTTTTTATGGCTCCGCTTAGCCGTCCGACTAATCAACACCTCGCTGCGATCGCACTTTGATTTGGTTTGATATCTCAATGCGAGCGGGGAGGTAATCCCTTTCAGGGGGAGGCTATAAAAAAGCTGCTCGGGGGATTTCCGATGATCTCCTACGACTGATGAACCAGTTTTCGAGAAATTCCCATCTTAAGTTAACCGTGCTTTATTTTATTTTAACTTAAATGAATTTTGTGCTCCACTCGTATCTTCCGCTCCTGCCAAAAGCGTAAGCCCCATCTTCCATTTGCCACGTATCTTTGACATTTTCGCGTCCAATTTGTAGATAGACTAATGGTACTTCTCCTATCTGCGGATGGGCCTCTTAATTAGGAGCGCAAGTTGGCTAAACGACGGCCGGCGACACTTGCCACATTTGCATTGGCCGTAAAAATATGCTAAAGCATTTCCAAATGCAACCACTTAAATGCCCGATTCCGATGGCTCGAACCTGGCGACGAGGTGGATATGTATTTTATGACTCAATTTGGTGCACATAAAACGAGCCACGGGAAGGAGCGAGGGGAGGGGTGTTTTTGTGGCCTCGGCCATACAAAGTGCCACATTGTCCGGGTTCCCCCAGAAACGATAGCGATACAACGACGCCGAAGGTGTGATCCCTAGGGATGGCAGCGTGACCCAGTAGACCTTACCAGTATGCATAGATGGAGGTCCTAAATCCGTCATTCCAGAAAATCCCCATGTACCACCGACATGAGAAATATTTGGGTGAGAAATATGCAGGTGCGCCCAACAAAATCACACTGCCATCTCTGGGGATCCCATAACTTTTCCAGGTTGTTTGTGGCAACTGCAGTTCCAAGTTATTGCGGCCGCTCGGCCGATTGTTGTTAATTTTTATGTGCAATTAATCGGCTACGCCATTGAGCATTTATAAGCATTTCTCGCACCAACAGAGGATCTGACAAAACGCGTGGGACCTCTTCTCCGGTTCCCACTCGCCGGGTCGAAGAAGAAATTAAGTCGTTTCGAATTAAGGTGAAATGCAAAATGCATCTTGGCCGGCAGGCCGTAAAAAACGGCAGCAGCAGGGCAACAATGTGGGGAACAATTCTGGCCGCTGGAAGTAATGCCGAAAAGAGTGCCCCGCTGATGGGCCATAAAAGTGGGCAAGGTGTTGGAGTCGGGGCCAGCTGCCGGTCGCTCATTGTCGGCTTGTCAGCGCTCCAAAGGGTTAGCGCTGGCCCCGACCCCACTGCGGCCCCGTCCGAAAGCGACCCGTTCCGATGCCCAGAACTCCGGATCTGCAGATGCATCGGACATCCCGCAGCTCGATGAACTGGCGAAAGCGGAAGATATTGGGTTGTATGTGGGACCGGGGGCAATCAGCCGTAGAGTGAGAGCAGCCAGCCAGGAAAACACCAAACCTATAGGGAGGAAACGTGTTGCTATATTTAAAAGGTATATTTTATTAGAAAAATAATTCTTTTTATGTCTCTTATGTCTCTCTCATAGATCGGTAATTTTCAACATATTTAAATACTTGTGTTTTACGAGCTTACGTTTTATAAACGACTGTAGGTACTATTCTCTATTTTAAAATAATAATACTGATTTTGTATCTTTACAAAACTTTAAGTCGTAAGTTAGTAAGGATCAAGAATTCTCTAGAACTAAAAAATGATTTTAAATAAGTGATTGTAGATCTTACTATCTAGGCCTCTAAAAGAAGGCTATTCACCTTTTTGCAACTTTCATAAAATGTAAATTAATTGAGTATTGAATGAATTAGAAAAGACTGTAGGTCATATCCCCTGGAATCTAGAAATATTTTTACGGCCTACAGCCGGGGAAAATTGTTCACGCCCACTTGTCCTTGGCCTGGGTGCAGAATTTCCCAGCCCACCGAGCGCGCAGCTTAATTGCATAATTTCATATTCGGTTTCTTGGCCTTCCCCCCTTGGCCTTTGTTCATTTGCGGAGCGCCGAACACCGAACACCTTGCCCCAAAGGAGCCCGGGGAGCGAGGGCCGGGCAGGGGCCTAATTGCCATGGCCGAAAGTGGCAAAGAAATGCAGTGCGCTAATTACAACAACCACTAACGAAGGGGCAGCGGCAAGAGCGGCAGCCAGGCGTGTCCTCGCGCGCCGCCTTTTCTTCGAGTGTAGGTCCTTCGAGGAGGCCAATTGAAGTGCGGCAACGTTGCATGTGTGCGGGGCATGTGGCGTATATGCAGAATTTTAAAAGTCATAAAATTGCGGAATGTCGCCAATTAAAATTGTTGCACACACACACCAGGCCAGATGGCCGGGGTGCTGGCCTGGGTGCCTGGGTGCCTGGGTGTTCGTGTTGCACATGTGACGTGACATAAATGCATGTCATGTTCGTTGCCTGTTTTCTGTTCCGTGCGTTCGAAAGGATTTGCCCGAGGAAAGGCGGCTGGGGGCAAGTTCGCGCGCCGAAAACTATGCAACACAATGCGCGCAAATTGCGCAATCAAATTACCAGGCACCCCCGGCAGGCGAGTCCGCCGCCCGACATCCCCATTCCCCGCCAGCTTAGGCAATCAATTATAATGTTAGCATGCGAGCTTCATAATTGCTCAAAGGGGTGTACGGGTGACAAGAAGCGCGGGATCCGGCTTCGGGGAAGTCCCGCGACTGCAAGTGAGAGAAATTAAAAGGTATTTCTACTTAATATAATATTTTTCTATGGAAACCCAAAAGCATGGTAAGGAAATCCTACATATAACTACCAAAATATAACATTTTATGTATTCAGGTATACCGATATAATTCGATACATCCCGATATATTTCGATACATCCCGATATATTTCGATATGTTCCGATATATGTTGGTTAAAATAACGTGCTCCTTAAATTACTGCAGTGCTGATTTGAAGAAACTGTATGCCACCATAAATTATATCAGATCTGTATATATTTTAATGGATTTAAAGGAACTTTATTTTATTTATATATTTTACGGCATGCTAGTGCTTAGTCCTTTTGAAGAGAGCCTTAGGGCCCTAGGTTTTTTCCCAAAATACTTAAGAGGCCCTCAAGGACACCGCCCCCCGTTTTTCTCAGTGCTCCGGCGCACCCTTTCGCGCTGCTGTTGCACTACAAAATAGGCATTTTAGAGCCGAGTTGGCTCCGCTGATTGTCGCTGCGTTGTTAGCCTAAGTACGGCTCGGCCTTTCGGTGTCACGTCAGTGGATTGCTACGGCCGTCAGGGGGTGGTAACGCGGGTGGGGGTCATTTGGGGTTTTTCCCTTTAATTTGGAGCGTTTAACGTGACCGCGTGCAAATTTCCCAACACACACGCCGAAACCCGCTCAGGCACTCAACTTTGTACTCTTTAGCGCTGTTTAGTTGCGCTCTGCATTTCCACGGGGCGGCGAGCGGCGTTCAGGGGTTGAGGGGGTGGGCGGGCGTGGGTTAGGGGCGGATTGCAGCCGATAGGAACTCCCGTATTGGACCCCGGTGATTAATGACGGAATCGCATTAGGCGACCCGCGGCCAAGTGCAATGAGTCAATCAATCAGCGGGAAGGTGGCCAATGGAATTTCCATTTCCATGACCTCTTGACCCTCGGGCGGGATGATTAATGTGCGGCTAAGTGGCAGACCCCAGGGTCAAGCATTTGGAGCCATTTCATTGGGAGTTATAGTATTTGCACGGGCTAAGTTGGCATAAGGGAAACAAAGTCTAAGCAGGGTACAGTTTTGTGCAGAACAAGCACAGACTAAATTATATAAAATGGGGGGATCCTAAGGTGAAATCAGGTAAATTAACTTTCATAAGTTCAGCCTAGGTCCGAGCCAAAGGAACGGAGATAGGGGAAAACTGTGAGTCTGGGTTCATCGTGTTCGCACTGCAAATTGTGTGAAAATCACTGTGGTTTTTCACAGCCGAATGTTTTTCCCTCCTAAAGTATTGCCACACATTGTTTGCCCGTTGCGGGAAAGCTCAGTCCATAATTTGCCATTTCAGCCGCCCACTTCCCCCCTTTTGGGTTTTAATTAGTTAATTGTTATTTGCGATTATTGCTTGTGTTATTTTTTCGAGCGCTAACTAAGGCAATTTGAAGCAGTTTTGGCGGGGCGGAAAGAGCCGCAAAAGGCGGAAAATTCAGGGAAAACGTATGAAAAACTTTGGGTGGAATCAGGAAGAGGTCGTACTAGTAATATTACCCATATATGCGTAGGAAAGCAAGTCAAATCGATGGAAAAACCTTTGAATAGTAGCAAAATATGAGAAATATGCACACTTCAGAAGGATCTTGTATTTCCTAATCGATTATTTATAGTGTACATTACAGAATAATCATACATTCCCTCATAGATTAGCACCACATTTTCTTGAAAAGCCTTAAATCTATCATCGTTTTGGTACCCTACTTACCTTCCATCTCGGCTTACTTCCCCAACTTACCTAATAAACTTGTTGAAAGTGGCTCGCGTGCCCGTCCATTTGGGTTGAAGTACTGGCATATATACACACCATTCGCGCGGTATCGGAATGCAACGGAGATATTTTGTCTATCATCGCCTAGGAAACAACCTTACCTCTATCTTGCAAACGCATTTCACGCACCCTGGGTTCCCCACTCGACTGCCCGAATTTTCCTCGTCTGCCAAAGCAATTAAGCTAACAAATATCGCGGACGACGCTAATCGCAACTTGAATAAATTGCATAAAAACGTTTTCCGAACGTTGGCGGTAAATGGGAAATTCTTTGCAGAACGCCAAGAAAAGTGCAAAAGGCAGAAAGGGAAAATGAAAACGAGCACGAAAATTAACTGTACTATAAAAGGTGGAAAATTGTGCAAACAAACCAACGGCCAGCCCGCCTAGCCGCAAATTTGCATAATTATGATTAATACAGACGGGGGAAAAGCTGAAGCGAAAAACAAAGAAACGTGAAAAATAGGGGACTGCATTCGGAAGCAAAAGTTCGTGTTAGTGGCTGCCAAAAACTAAAAAACAACTAAATGAAGGAAAGAAACGCTCCTCCCGGCTGTATTTTCATTTCGGTTTTAGTTTGTTTTGCGGTTCTCTGGCGTTTTCCGCCATAAACGCTCGCAATCAAATGTACATAAAATAATTCACACACCGCGGCAGCAGCAGCAGCAGCAGCAGCAAAACAAACGGTTTGCTGGTCATGCAAAAGCCGATCTCGACCCCTCACCTTTGCACTGGAAAAAATTACTTGGTGATAGAAAGTGCGTCGAACTAGAAGAAAATATTGCTCTGAGTCAAAGAACGAAACACAAATATTCTCTCTTGTAATTTTTAAAAGTATCTTTCTGAAAGATGTTTAATGAGGAAAAAATCCAGAGAGTTACTTAAATGTTCGAATAATATATATTTCTTAATAACATTTTTTAAAGAAATTTCAAGATATTACATTGAATATTTTGTATTTATTATTAAGATTCCCTCTTCTTCAAGAATAATATCTTTTGTTATACCCTGCTGTTTTCCTCTCACTTAGGTAAAGATGTCGATTTTTTTATTATTATTCCGGTATCCTTCCTATTTTTGCCGAGTGCAAGCTTTATCGTATTTTGCAGTACTTCGCCTTGTAAGCCAGAAAGAGAGGGCGATGGCGGGTGGGGGAGGGAGAGAGCGGGATGGGGCGAGTGCGAGGTGCACAACAACAAACCGACGTTTAGTGGACCCTGAAGAAGGGAGTCGCGTCTGCGTGGCATTTAATTTGTCTGATTAGCATTTTCAGCGGCACGCATAAAACGCATTAAATTCGTTTCATTGTGAGCTCCCCCGTTTTCACAGTGCGAGCAGTTTTCCACCCAGCCACTCTTTCACTTTTCCACTGCAAATGCAGCCGGAAAAGCGCAGACGGATGGATATCAATAGAACGAAACACGAACCATGGCGATAAGAACGACGGATCCGCATAGTGTAACTCGAGGGCAGCGAAAAGTGGCACCTGTTATCTCGAGGAACGTGTAAACTGCATATATTAAAATAATATTTATTTCAAATATATTCCACAGCAAAAGTTGGGTTTTTATGCTTGCAAACTTGGTCAAGTAACGTACAAAAATCGAAAAGAAAAAAATCTAATTTTCAGCAAAAAAGTAAAATCATTTTTTTCCAGCCAAAAAATGACTGCGTTCAATTGTCTAGCTTGTTAGCTGACCAAAACAGTGCTTCTTGTAGGTTTTTGACCATTTTTGGCAAAACAATCGAAAAATTGAAAAAATTTAAAGTTCTTAGAACCGCCAGAAAACCTACTGCGTTCAATTGTCTAGCTTGTTAGCTGACCAAAACAGTGCATCTTGTAGGTTTTTGACCATTTTTGGCCAAGTTACACAAAAAAAGGTAAAAGAAAAAAATCGAATTTTCGCCAAAAAACTATGATCCTTTTTTTCCGCCCAAAAATAATCAGTAATTTAAGCGAAACAAGAAAAGTATTTGTCCAAAAACGGAATGCCATACCTTGCCGAACTCGTAATAAAATTTCCAATCAATTGGCATTCACAGCTAAAAAAATTTTATTTTGACCCATTTTCGCAAAAAAAGACGATGCTACCCCTTGCAAAAAAATCGAAAAATTGAAAAAATGTAAAGTTCTTAGAACCAGCCAGAAAACTACTGCGTTCAATTGTCTAGCTTGTTAGCTGACCAAAACAGTGCATCTTGTAGGTTTTTGACCATTTTTGGCCAAGTTACACAAAAAAAGGTAAAAGAAAAAAATCGAATTTTCGCCAAAAAACGATGATCCTTTTTTTCCGCCCAAAAATAATCAGTATTTTGGGCGAAACAAGAAAAGTATTTGTCCAAAAACGGAATGCCATACCTTGCTGAACTCGTAATAAAATTTCCAATCAATTGGCATTCACAGCTAAAAAAATTTTATTTTGACCCATTTTCGCAAAAAAAGACGATGCTACCCCTTGCAAAAAAATCGAAAAATTGAAAAAATGTAAAGTTCTTAGAACCAGCCAGAAAACTACTGCGTTCAATTGTCTAGCTTGTTAGCTGACCAAAACAGTGCATCTTGTAGGTTTTTGACCATTTTTGGCCAAGTTACACAAAAAAAGGTAAAAGAAAAAAATCGAATTTTCGCCAAAAAACTATGATCCTTTTTTTCCGCCCAAAAATAATCAGTAATTTAAGCGAAACAAGAAAAGTATTTGTCCAAAAACGGAATGCCATACCTTGCCGAACTCGTAATGAAATTTGCAATCAATTGACATTTACAGGTAAAAAATTTTTATTTTGACCCATTTTCGCAAAAAAAGACGATGCTACCCCTTACAAAAAAATCGAAAAATTGAAAAAATTTAAAGTTCTTAGAACCAGCCAGAAAACTACTGCGTTCAATTGTCTAGCTTGTTAGCTGACCAAAACAGTGCGTCTTGAAGGTCTCTGACCATTTTTGACCAAGTTATATCGAAAAATCGGAAAGAAAAAAATCGGATTTTCGCCAAAAAACGATGATCCTTTTTTTCCGCCCAAAAATAATCAGTATTTTGGGCAAAACAAGAAAAGTATTTGTCCAAAAACGGAATGCCATACCTTGCCGAACTCGTAATGAAATTTGCAATCAATTGGCATTTACAGGTAAAAAATTTTTATTTTGACCCTTTTTCCCAAAAAAAGACGATATAATAAGGTCAATATTTTAATTATGAATATTATAAAATATAGTTAACAAAAGATGCAAACACATAAAACGGTATTCCGATGATGAACAACTACTGCTTTGTGTAACATTGTAGATAATATTCAGTGTAGATTACTCTGTAATTGTGACATTATTAAGGGGAGTAACGACTATTAAATGCCCCGAAATAGTGACAAATCATCGCGGGATCATCATTCAAAAGTTGCGGCTCTGACGGAGGTCCTCTGCGCGAAGTCCTGTGACAGCTGATGAGGTTGTGGTCCAGGCAATGGGTTCTGGGCTTCGGGATTTGGGATCTGGGATCTCGGTTTCAAGTCCCAGCTCTTTCTCTTTTTGTGGGACCCGAGTGAGTTGTGGCCATGGCTGTTGTTTGACGTTTGTTGACACATCTCGCTGTCATGATTGACGATGTCGCCCTCTCTTTGACGAGCACGCGAGGCTGTTGATTTATTTATGCCCTTGCACAAAGCGAAACGAGAAAAAAGTAAACTGGCAACGGAAAATACAGAAACCATAACCAAGCCGAAAAGGAAGCGATTCGAGGGCCACTCACGCCCTTTCCCATCGGCCAACTAATGAATTTCAAATGATGCGGCAATTTTTTCTGCTCTTCATTTTTGCCATGGCCATTAGGGCCTCTCATCTTCCTGCTTGTTCGACGGCGGTTTTTTAATTGCCCTCTCTTTCACTTTTCGACTACCCATCTCTTTTCCGTCGCTCTTACAAACGCCGTGTGTGGTTTTCCCCGAGATCTATCTACGTATCTGTGCATCTCTTGGCTCCATTGTCTTTGGGCGCGGAAGTACGCTGCCATCTTGGGCACACACCAAAGATAGGAGTACTTATGCAGATATCTGGCTACAGGCTCACTGTTGATCGGTGGGCGTGGCCGGTCGTGTGGGAAGCTTTCCCCAACCAGCACGCAATACCAGGCCGAACAAAAGACCCTAAAAACTGGGAAAACGCAAGGGGAAGTGATGGTTTCACTTAAGTCAATAGGTAACACATTTGGAACACAATGAGAGATAAAAAGCTAACCATATAACAATAAATTTTACCTGGAGTGACATCTTGAAATCTTCTTATATTATTTGGGTGGATAAGGATACAAGCTTTAAATGATAGTTGGCCGGCGAAAGTTATAATATCTTAAAATGTAGGCTCCCCAACTCTGTCGATCTGCCCTCACCCTACTTATCGGTTAACGTATAATACGCTCGAGAAACTTTGCCCGGAGTTGTTACAAATCTTTCGCCTAAGTACTTCATAAATATCTTAAATGAGTTTCCCTTTGTTCCAGTTTTTATAGGCCGACCCCGACCCGGCCGCCATAGTTATGATTATTGTTTTCCCTTTTTCCTCGTTTGTTGTCGCCGAGTCCTGCGGCGTTGTGTGGCCGCGTTGAAGGCACTCGCTTAAATCATGCCGTGGCACTATCGGCACAAGAATCAAATGCCTTCGTTTAAACGAGCGATAAGGCAAATGCCTTCGAAAAGGACCTGCGCCACCGGGGAAATTCACGCAATTAGTTTGTTATTGTTGTGGACGTCGAAAAGGCGTCCGAAGCTAACTTCAGTCGCGACTCACCTCATTAACAATAATTTCGCTTTAATAAATAACGCTAAAACATGCGCTAAATAACATTTTTAGGCTGGTCCCCGACAGGAAACTGCGGGGGTGTACGGGCTGCACGGAGAGAAATCGAAAGGGATTTTATAAAAGTATAGAAGGTACAAGGAGAACGGGATTTTCATTCCCATATCTCTGATCCAGATTTGTCGTTTTCGCATCCAGTATCATCCATTTTTTCGATCCCGATCTATGATATTTAGCAGTCATAATTGAATGTTTGGTGATTGTCTAGAACTTCGCCAAAGTATTTCGAAACTTCAGGGACTAAGTCCCGAATGGTATAACATTTTTCGAGTGTAGGCCGCCTTTGCTGGGCGTTGAAATTAATGTGCCGCCAGCCAGGGCGACACTAATTTGCCTGTGAACATGTCAAATCAGCCTCAAAGTAAATTTTACGCCAGCGCTCGCCGTCCTCCGTCCGCCGTCCGCCGCTCAGCGTTCGGCGTTCAGGTCCGAAGTTTCCCAAGTTTCCCGCTCGCACGGCGGGCACTTAATGAAAAGGTCCTTAAGTGCTTTCCAACGGTATTTTGTTTCCGTTTGTACTTTTTCTCTGACGTCGCCGTCGCCGTCGCTTGTCGTTGATTTGTTATTGTTGCCACGGCCGAGCATAAATCATCTATGCAGTACGGACTGCGGACTCCGGAGTTCCAGGAGCCGGGACCACTTGACTTTCGACGGCGGTGGTGGTGGTTCTGGTGCGGTCTTGGTGGGTTTCCGCGGCCCAAGTGGCTCGTGTGGTGCAAATCGGGGTGCCATGGGAAGTGATTAAAGTCATTTAACCCACTCTGCGCGCACGAGGCGGGCCGAAATTAATTTCTAATTGCGCACAAATGTAGGCAATGTGAGTCATTTTTCGTGGGCGTTCGGGGGGCTGAGGACACACCGCTCCCACCGTGCGGCCTTTCGTCCTAATGAGTCCCAAAGAGGTTGTTGAATTAGTGATCGAGGGGGAGCAACGAAACCAAATGATATTTATGTATCATAGTAACTTTTAGATACTCAAATGAGGCATTTCGTTGGAATTTTCTTGAATCTAATAGGTAGTAAGCTTGCTTAGAAACAATAAAATTAGTTGTTGTGTTATAAAAATTAGTAAAAAGATATATAAACTTACCTCCAGTAACCGTATTCCTCGCTTAAGTGGCCGCCCGAATTTCTGTGCGTGGCCCTGGCGAAAGGGTTAAGGGTGCGGCAGTCCTTCAACCCCCCACCGCCGTTGCATATGCTAATTGAGCTATAAAAATACTTTGTGCCCGAAAAGGGCAGAAAAAGAAGCAAATAACACACAAACATGGTCATAAAGCCACTCCCTGTTAGGGGCCCCAAGCCCCCGGAACCTCAGCCCATAGCCTCCCACCGCCGCCCAGAAAATCCCGCCACCCTTGGCAGATTTTCTTGGCCCCAAACAAAGGGCAACTAAGTCTGATTAAGCTGGGGGAGCCGAGGTTGCAGGACCCATGCGTGATGCTTTCACATAAAAATTATGGCATTCAAGCCAAATGGGGCTTAGGATGAAGAAGCCCCGTCCCGGCGCACATGGGTTAAGGCGTCCTGGAGCCCGGCGTCAGAAACATGATTTTTATTTTACGCAACTTAAGTGCGAACAATAAAAACGATTTGAGGCAGATTATGTGCTGCCTCTCCTAATGCAAATTAGTCATGGCCGGCGCATATGCAAACGCACCCCTTAACCCCCGACCGGGCCGCCCTAGCCCCCGTGCCGGCGTTTGTTTGCCCCGGCATTTGTTTAGATTTATGAGTGTCAGCCGCATTATGACCAACCACTTGACTTCCTGCCACGTGTGTGTGTGCCCCAGCACGTTCTCGACCCCCAGGACCCCAGGACCCCTGACCCCTCAGCTCCTCATCCCCATCCTCCCGCGCCCTAGCCCTGTGTCTCCGCAGCCAAGTCTCGTCATCAGTATTTATAGTTGCCGCTCAATGGTTTATTTCTACTGCCCGCTGGCTCCTGTTTACTATTCGCCGGTCCCACACGGCGCATACGCAACTTCCGGACACATTTTCCCGACTATTTATTTAATACCTTTGTTTGCTTAGTGTGCAATTAGCCGGGCTTTGTGGTGTTTGGCCAGCGGGTGCGGGTGTAGAGACCTATTTATTGGGCAATTCGATCGAAAGGACTTTGGTAAGCGCTCTAAAGGGCCACCAGGATGTGTGACTGCCGGTTGCTGTATGGTACATAAAATGAATTCCTAAACCGATTCTAAACTCTATTTTTGCGAAGCAGTCTTAGCTGCTCGACTCTCTTCTGTCAATATTTTACCCTACTTATTTTTTGAAGCCCACCTAATTTGTTTTGTGCGCGCTCTGCCTGCTTGGCACACTTCATTAATTGCGGATTACTCGCAACTTATTCGGGCTCATGAAATAAACATAAAGCCCGCGTGTGGGCCTCGGCTTTCCTTTTATCTAAATGTATCGCGTAGCACATCCTTTCCTCAGATGTTTGGCCCGGGCTGTTCTTTTTAATTGAATTTGGCAGCTAACTGAGTTTTCGGTGTCGCAACTTTGTCGCATCGACGTCTTCTAGCTCATCAACTCCTCGAGCCATATCCTTGCCATGGGAATACATTTATGTACATGTATTTCGGCACATATCCTGCCAATTACGAGCGCAGATTCGACAACAAAGCCAAATCATATTAACATATAAATTGCACAAAGTGCCGCTGATTTGGTTTTATGCCGGGACAAGCGAGTGACGGGCGGAGGCAGACTTTGCCAGTTTGTTTTTACGTCTTTGTCGTCATTTACGTTTATTATTCCGATTTTCTAGCGCAGAAAAATAACACTTATGTGCCAGAAATATGTAAATGCGGGCTGGCAAAAGTTTATCGTGGACTGCGGGGGCTTTCACGCACGCAGCCACCACCCACTGGCCTTCGCCTTCGCCCACGCCTCGTCCTTTTCGCCACCGCCAACAATGAGAGCGCCATCTCGCTTTAGCGCACATTTCCGGCATTTGGCCAAGTCCGCTGCTCTCGGCCCCCGCCACTTTCTTGGCAGCCACCTAGTGCTCAGTCCGTCTCTCTCCCGCCCGCTGTGGCCCTCTCTTTCTGGGGCTTTTAGCCTCCTTTCACATACAATTTACTGCCATTTCAAAGCTAAGCATTTACGCTCTCTTTCGCCCGGCCGTCCCTGTCTCTTTTTATGGGGCTCAAAATGTCGTCGACGGGAAATTGATATTTGTGGCGTTTTTTGGCATACATAGTCCCGGCATGTATAGTCGGGGGCGATGGTACAGTGGGGACTCGCGCGACAGTTTTAGGGGGTCTTTAAACAGCTCTTGTAAGGATGTGGGCTTATTACTCCTGTATCTATTTTGCCCATATAAGGTTTAATAACTATTTTTCGAGTGTTTCTTATTCTCTAATAAATATTTCATACTAGTATAGGACTAGTATAGCCAGTCTTGACTGTCTGCCAAAGTCGCATAGAATTTGGCTTAGAAACGAGGGGATTTCCCCTCCCTGAGCCATGTTTTTCCTGAAAGGGTTATGGTGCCCCTCGCCTGCTGTATTATAACATTTTTTCTCTTTGTAAACGCGCGGAAATTGTTAATTTTACGGCCAGCCGTATCCGCAGCCTCCCCGCATCCTGGAGCCCCATTTCCAGGGCCATCTCCAGCTCCAGCTCCAGCTCCAACTCCATTCCCAGCTGCCGGCGCTGCCAAAATGGCCGCCTCGCGGACAAAGCGTGACCCGAGTGGACTGGAAGTGGAGGTCGGGGTGCACCAGCAGGCTGGAGAAGTAAGTGCACCAATCGCATTATGGTCCTCCGACGTTTTGGCCCCAAATCGCCAATTGGCCATTGCAGTCGGCCCGCAGTGGGGATCGCTATTGTGTATTGTGTATTGTGTATTGTGTATCCCCCTCCCTGAGCCCCTGGCTGCGTGCCCCTTTCGGGAACTGAGATCGGATAATGGTCGATCGAGCGATAGCCCCGTCCTGGAAGCCGAACCCCGGGCAGTTTGGCCCACGTTTTGCAGACATTTTTCTTTTGGCCCGTCTATAATTTGCAGCGACGGGCCAATTGTTTTCGAGGAGTTGGCCAAATAAAATGCATTTCTGCAGCACGTCCGATCCCCCTCCCACCCCCGCCGAACGCCCCTGGCTGGGCAGCATTTGTGGCCTTTTGTCTGCCATATAATTTGCACAAATTGCAATTTAGAGAAATAAAGGGAGTCGCCAAGCAGGAAGAAACACGAAAACAAAAAACAGAAATATATAAATAGTCTCTGGTTCCCTTGGTGGCACTTAAAGAAGTTGATTTATTTAAAATAAAGCTATTTGTGAACCAAAAATATGTCTAGATCTCATAAAATTTACATTTTTATGGGGGTAAAATACAAATCAAAGCTTAAATATGGCTAAAAAATTATTTTATTTGTAATATTGATTTAAACGTGTATACTAATTTATAAAAAATACCAAAACTGGCCTGCGATCAACAATAATCGTCAGATTTTCAGTGAGTTTTTTGGGATATGGTAGCTCATTTTCAGTTCGTTGCGAGCCCATGTCTCGGGGCTGACAACCCCTATGAAGAGGCAAACCTGCTATAACCCAGATCGGTGGGACTCGAGTGGTGGCTGGATGTCGATGGCGATGGCACTGCTAACCGCTCGTCAGCGAGTGGGAAACATAGAAATCACGTTTCGGCCATCAACGCTGCAAATGCAACAATTTTGAAACGCTGCCAACGGAGGAAGGAGTTCGGAGGTTTCAATCGGTGGAGGACTGGACAAGGAGGATGGAGGCTGGAGGCTGGAGGCTGGAGGACCGCTGCAATATTTCTGCATTGTATTGATTATCGGTTGTAATGCTGCAAATTAAATGCCTCCGCCATCAATCAGACAATCAGACAATCGAACCACCAAGCCAGCGAGCCATCGAGCCGTCGTTCCCCAGCGCGAGGCTCGAATTGAATCGAATGAAATGATATAAAAGGCCAGACGGAGAGCATAGTTTGGCGTTAGCAGCCCTGTAATTTGCCATATTTTCGAGCATTTTTATATGAGAAAACTTAGCAAAACATAAATTGGCCGGACATGTTTCGGGGCTCTGGCAGCGATTACCCGACTACGATAAGGAATTTATGCGAAAATTAAAAGGCCCAAATTGCTGGGGGAATCGCCGATTGCCAATTGCCAATCGGCAATCGGGCATTATTTCGACCCCCTTCCCCCTGCCCTTCCCCGCCCGCAGTTCCTGCACTTCAGCTTTTCCATCTGCTCTGACATCGTTTCCCAGTGCCACGGAGTCTAGGCCTAATCGCGGCCAGATCTGCGCCCGATAAAATTAATTATGAATGGGAGATCTGCACGCGGAGGTTGCTGCGATGGATGCTCGGCACTCTAATTGAAAATGCAAACAGCCAAAACAACAATTACCCTGGTTAGACCACCTCTCTGGGCCAGAAGGTACCTATTTAACCAGAGAGGTTAAATCAATAAAACAATGGGCAAAATCATTGAGCTTATTTTGATATAAGTTTATTGGTTGTTTAAGAGTGTATTGTATTGTAGTAGGAACACAGAAATATCAAATAATAATAACAACAGAATGCAAAACTTAATATAAAATTAAATAATGGATAAAATATATAATGTACCTACAAAGTTGTTTTTCTGTTGAAACGTATACCCCCTCTAGAACTGCAGGGTATTCGAAACCGCAGAGATGAGACTCGGTCGTGGATTGTTCGGTGAAACTTTGTGCAACAATTAGCAGCAGCCGCGCTGCAAGTTGCAGGTTGCAGGTTGCAGGTTGCTGGTGGATGTTGCTGGCTGCTGGCTGCTAGTTGCCAGTTGCCAGTTGCAAACGAGATTTACTTAGTGGAGCAGCAGGTGGAGATGATCGTAATGAAGCACTTAAATGAATTTAATTGTGTGAAGCCCCCGGAGACAATGCCAGCGAAGAGTGGGCGAATGAGAGCCGGCGCAATCACTCAACGAGATTTGTGAAACTTATATTTATTTGGAATACAGTCGAATTGTATAATCCAGCCGGTAATTCACTTGCTGCGTCTCTGGGCCCTTCAAAGTACCCATTCGGCCCCTCGAAAGTCCCACTGCAGCCACTTGAATAACCACTCATTTACAAACCATTCAAGCACTCACTCATTCACTCATTCACCCATTCGCTGCCTCAATCGCGCACTCAGTCACCCTTTCAATCACCCAAGTAACCCGCTCCCAAGCGACGAACCGTTGAGGAAGCGCCGCAGCAATCCGCCGAACTGCAATTGGGGTGGCCAGCTACACTGGGAGAATATTTAAAAATATGCCAGTAATTTACCTAAAGTGTAGTATTATTGCAAGGCAAAATATGGATTAAGCGCAGGGTAATTTTACAATTTTATAACCTTACGTAGTTTTAACTGAAGTTTTTTAGGGTGTACCCAAACCGGCGACAACCCCTGGCAATTAGCAGCCCATCGACCCTGACCTGAATGTTTTTTCTCAGTTAGGTTTTCATGTTGAGATACAATCGCCGCGATAAGATCGCCGGAGAAATGTAAATTACCACAAAAAGTGCAATTGCAGGCAGGGGTTTCTGTTTCGGAGCGACTTCGAAGGGGTGGGGGACACCAGATACCACACACCAAACAGCATATACCATGCAGCACATACCTTGTGGCATATACCATTCACCAAATGGCAGATGCCTATCAAGCGGCGGATTTGTTCTAGCAGCCGCTCAAATCAACTGGAGAGCCCGCCGAGCCTGTAACCCCGGACTGGAGGCATCCAGCGCCCGGCTGGTGGCCACCTAAAGGTGTGATCTCGCCCAGCGGGCGATCCTTCGGATGCAGAACGCGTGCCCCGTCTGATTAGCGCAAAATGTTAATTTCACACTTTGATCGCATTTCCACGACTGCGCCCAAGATGCGTTAATTTAATTTCGATTTAATTTGCGCTTCCATTTCATTCCGCTCCTCAGTTGCCAGTTGCCAGTTGCCGGTTGCCGGTTGCCAGTCCATCAATCACTTGGCCCCGTCCCCGCCCGCCTCGCCAGCTTCGCATCCAACGGATCCACAGATATACAGATCCGAGCGGTTTCATTAACAGCCGCTCGTCAAGTGGTTCAAGTGGGCTCATTGTTGCATTTTGTCCTACGATCGCCGGCGGCGCAGCCTTCAAAGGCATTCCACTGGCCAGTCGCTTTATCTGCATTCATCAGTCGCCAAACAAAACAAGTCAACTGGCTTCATTTGTAATGGATCTCCAGCTCCATCCGCAGGTCCACTGGGATCCTGGGCCTGGGCCGATGGCTCTGCGGATGGAGATGGAGCTGCCCAGGTTGGAGGCGGCTGCGCAGTAGTCAGGCCCCTGATTGCCAGGCATTAATCATCCAGGGTCGGCGAGTGGCGTTGGGAGTGGATCACCAGAAGTGCACTGGAAAAATGGCAGAGGGAACTCTTAAGACTATGAAAAACATATAAAAACATAGCCGAAAGGCGACCCAAAACTGCCTTTTAGGGGACCATAACTTTAAATCTTAAAGGAACAGCTGGCTTTTATGTTTTTAGACCTCTTAATAGAGGATATTTTGAAGTTTCCCAACATTTTGGTCCATTTGTTGCCATTTAATATTAGTTATGCTACCAAAATTGGTTTTTCTGGCCTCGTTACCATGCGAGAGGACTGGAAGGTGTACGTCCCTGACCCAAAGAGTGCCTCTGAGTTTTCCCCAGTGCATCCTTAACAGTTTAGGCCGCAAAACTGTTTCCAGCTACTTACAACACGAACAAATCTCATGTTGTAATTGTTGCTGCGGCTTCCAGATCGCCTGGCTTATGTTATCGGCGGTGCGGCTTTCATAATGATCTCGAGCCGCCGTGTAAATCGATCGCAGCTCATTAGACACTCGGCCGTCGAACGAAGGGCTCTGCGGTCTGGCGGGAATGGCGAATTTTTATGTAATCAAGCGCTTAAACATTTACTATTAACAAATTTACAATAAATTATAACATTTTGCGGCCGCCAGTGGGGAAATCCGAGAGCGTTAGGATCGCTGATGATCCAGTGAGGGCGGCCTGGGTTGTTTGCTGCGCTTTGGTCGGGTTGGTTTCGCTGGGAACTGCGGCTAGGCAATCGAGCTAAATGGCTTGGTTGGGCAAGTTATATCTACTGCCTGTGTATCAATTGCAATTACGACTAGTGGCTTGGGGCGCAACTGTACTCGTTTTGGCTTAGCGATGATATGGAACATCTGAGGGTATTTTTTACGGCAGGAGTTCAGCGAACTTGATATATTTTACAAAGAAATGAGAACACAATTTATAGTTTTGTTAAGAACAATAAACTTATGGCTTATGCCAAGAGCAAGCTGGATAATCTCCGAAAATTGTGCACTTCGGGTAATCCATTAGTGCGCGAAAATGCCAAAATTACAGCACACCTGAAACCCATTTATCCGCTATATTAATTGTCTGGGGCCCACTGCATTTACCTCACACTTCGCGGGCCGACTCCTTTGACTGTGCCGGCCCGCCATGCCACCCAACGCCCAACTAATTGCATTTTGATTCGGATTGATCATAGATCCGTGGCAGCTTCAGGGTGGCGGCCTCCGCGGCAGTGGCCCAAATGCACGTATGCCAACATTATTCATGGCCCAGCTGCGTTGGCGGCCGGCCCAGGAGCAGAGATGCTATCGGAGGCCAGAGGAACTCCAATGACTCCCAGAACTGCGGAGCCACGACTGCACAGTAGCCACATTCGGCTAAAAGATTCTGATAAAAAACAAACGCAGGCCGGCAGCTGCCGAGGCCGAGCTCGCGGTCGATTCCAGATGCCGGGCCGCAGAAGAGATGCCCCTCTTCATTAATAACTCCTGCATTGATCATTAATTTCACCACGATTCATTAATCGTCGCCCGGCCCGCTCTTGGCCAAGAAGTTGAGGGTTAAGAGTTAAGGCCAGTAGCCGTAGACGGTACAAAATGTGTGCAATTGCACCGGGGGGAGGGCACGAGCTCAGAGCGATGGTGCGGCGATTGCGCTCAATCAGTGGCGGGAAAATTTTAAAAAGTGCCTTGAAATCGCTGTTTTGGCTGTCAAAATGCGAGAATTTGGCGCAATCAGGAGAGCCATACCTCGCTGAGCTCGTTATTTCCATTCCAATTGATTGGCATTCAAACCTGGAAATGTTAAATTTTTTCCAGAATTTTTTTATAAAACGTGATTTTAGAAAATGCTGAAACTGGTCAAAAAGTTAATTTCCAGAAAGTGCTGTTAATCGTCGGCTTAGCTTGTAGCTGCTAATAACAGTCGGTCTTTTGGCTGTTCGCCTCAATACTCCGAAACTACGCCTAAAAAACCGCTGGAAAATGGAGTTTTTTGGCTCAAATCTGAGTCCTGACAACCAGAACACCTAGACCTGCCACTGAGCTCACCTCCACCCCCAGCATCAGCTTTGAATTCATAGCCCCTGGATTTGCATTCGCAACCTTTCGAAACCCAATTAGCGGTCGACATTGCCGATTCTGATTGTATTTTGCAGCCGCATAATTGCATGAGCCCCGCTCAAAGGCGCAGCCTGGAGGGGGTGTCGGGCGTTGGGTCCGGACCCACATCCCATCCACATCCAGGCAGCACCAGAGGCGGCCCGCACATTCCGTGGATATTCCTTTATGCAAATGCCCAGCGCCAGCGTCTCCGGTGCCGACAGTAACGGTGCTGAACATGCAAACTACCAGCCGTGAAAAATCTCGTTTTCAAATATTTTACACAGCATTTTTTGTGGCTGCCTAAACATGGCCCAGAGTCCTTCTCCCCCTCGAAACAGCGGGCCTACACAGGCCCGTCCAGCAGCACGTGTGCGCTCTTTTGGGGGGGCAGGGCGAAAAGGAGACCCGCAACCCAGTCGGTCACAAGCCACTAAACAGCGCCCATCCAGGGCAATGCCAATTCCCCACGGGCAAAACCATTTGAAAATTTCGTTTAGCGTCGCCAGGACAAACAGGGCAAATGGCAAAAACAACAAAGAGAGAAAAAAGCGAAAATATAAAACGAAATCAAAGCGAAATCGAAACAGGATAAATAAATGTGCACATTTCCGCTTGGCGCGCATATCCTGTCCACGCTTCCTCGACCGACCCATCCTCCCCCGATGCGCTATCTTTTATATATATTATTGATCTGCCGCGCATAAAAAGCCCATTTAAAAACGGCAAAAGGAGGGAAACGTCGGGAAAAAAGGCGAAAATAAAGCGGAACAACCCACCCCCGAAGCGTGCGGGCAAAAAGGAGCAGGATTGTGTAGAAAAATGTCATCGGCGAGACTTGAAATTGTAAAATTGGCCATTTTAGCTTTTGGTTACGCCGGGCAATGGCTGATGATGCGCCGAGGGCGGGGGTGTCCTGGCACATCCTGCCACATCCTGCCGATTGGCTAGACTGTTTTCGGGGGCTCTTCTGGCTGCCCGGGGACTCTCTCCGTAACAGAATTCGACTGCATTGGAGCAGAACGTAGTCGCTGAGCGGCTGGAAAAAATCGCTGGCAAATGAACGAATCGAACGAGACGCTTTTTGGCGATACCCTGTAAAAATACCCAGGGAAGCGTGATACTTAAAGGGAAAGGAAAGTGAGTGATACTCGAAAAGGAGACAGAAAATTTATAAATATTTTTAAGGTTATAAAAACGTACTTTGAAATTATTATATATTTTTATTTTTATATTAAAAATGCTCTTAAAAACAGAGCAGGAAATCTATAGTTTTTTAAATGCTCTAAACTCTTCCTTTTTTGTTGCTGAATTTAGATATTGTTATTCCCATTCTGAAAAAAATATTATTTAGGAAAATACTTCTTCCCCAATTCATCCCAGCCTCATTGACCCTTGGTAAAACGCCAGCTTAGACGAATTCACGAGCCGTTGCACTTTTAAAAACCGTTTGCTCATTGCCATTTTCATTTTAATTTCACGTACAATTTTCCCTTTTTCCAACAGTTTCCCCTGCCACGGCGCCCAGCTCCTTTAATGTTCTCTTTTTCCCGATGGCTTTTCTTTTTACAGCATTTTAGTCTCTTTTATTCCTCGTCGATTTCCATTAAAATTCAATTGATGTGCCATAGATATAGGTTGTGGAAAACTCGGGCGAGGGCGCGGCGGAAGTGCCCAGTCAACTATTCGGGCAGATATGTGTGTTTGCATCGCCTGTGATTTATCGAACATTAGAGTAACATTCAAAATACAATTTCTGGTTAAGTGCTTGGCGGAGCAGAGGGAGTGGGGCATTTTGGCAGCAATTCATGTGGGATTTAGTCGATATTCCATAAAGAGGGTCGCGAAAGGCACACAGAAACTTTGTCACAGCTACCAGCGGAGAAAAAAGTGGGAAAAATCTAAGAAAACTTGCAGATAATTGAATTTAAAACTTTAATTTCTAAGGATCCGCAGTTCGCAACTCAAGCTCTTAAGAATAATAAATCAGCATGAGGTATTTTATTTTTATGTTTCCTAAATACGTTTGTCAAAAGTTTTTGGCATATCTTTTACACATTTCAAGAGCTGAACTGAATAATTAAAATTTCCCAGGATACAGATTGAAATACATTGATCCTAAGAATGAAGAATCTGCAAGTAAATAGTATTTTATTTATACAATGGTTTTCATAATATCTATCTATCTATCTATCTATCTATCTATCTATCTATCTATCTATCTATCTATCTATCTATCTATCTATCTATCTATCTATCTATCTATCTATCTATCTATCTATCTATCTATCTATCTATCTATCTATGTATCTATCTATCTATCTATCTATCTATCTATCTATCTATCTATCTATCTATCTATCTATCTATCTATCTATCTATCTATCTATCTATCTATCTATCTATCTATCTATCTATCTATCTATCTATCTATCTATCTATCTATCTATCAATCTATCTATCTATCTATCTATCTATCTATCTATCTATCTATCTATCTATCTATCTATCTATCTATCTATCTATCTATCTATCTATCTATCTATCTATCTATCTATCTATCTATCTATCTATCTATCTATCTATCTATCTATCTATCTATCTATCTATCTATCTATCTATCTATCTATCTATCTATCTATCTATCTATCTATCTATCTATCAATCTATCTATCTATCTATCTATCTATCTATCTATCTATCTATCTATCTATCTATCTATCTATCTATCTATCTATCTATCTATCTATCTATCTATCTATCTATCTATCTATCTATCTATCTATCTATCTATCTATCTATCTATCTATCATGTGGCAAACAAAGTCTGCCCAAAAAACGGAACTGTAGTTGCGCGCGACTTTATAAAGCCATCAAAATGCGATTAACCCTTGCTCTGAATCTCTCCGTACCCTATGATATTTCCGATCCGCGGGTGATTACAAGATTTCCGCTTTCGGGCTGCCGGTGCCCAAATTAAAACAAAAGTCGAACCTAAACGGAAGTCATTTTCGGGCCGTGAATAATGAAATCATTTTTTCCGTAAGTAGTGTAACACGATAATTTCCAAACTAATTTGCTTTCGAAATAGAAAAATGGAAAATATGGAAAAACGAGATGAAACGGGAAGGGGAAGCGTTTGCACTTGCCTCTGCCTTTGCCTTTGCGTTTGCGTTGGCAGCATCTGCATCACAATGGGAATTAAGGTAGCGCACAACTAATTAAAGCAGATAAAGAGTCGCATTAAAACAATAGATAAAATAGGACCAGGGGGTGCATGCATAATTGGGACTGGGTCTCAGTTTGAGTCGAGTTCAGTTCGGTTTCAGTTGAGTCGAGTCGAGGCGGGGCTCGGCTTGGAGTCGTCCAACTCAATTAGATTCATGTGCCACCCCCAGCCGCCAACCCCTTTTTATTTCTCCTTTGTCTCGCGACGCCCGACGCTTTTCACAAATTAATTGGCAAACTCTACAGATACTTTTTGTATCTGTATCTGCCGCTTATAATTACAGCTCGCACAGCAACAACAGCAACCACAATGGGCATTTGTGAAATTGTCACTGTTTAGCATATTTGGTCACGAAACGCTTTTGGCTTTTGGCTCCGGTTTTTGTATTCTCTATGAGGCATAACAATTTATGCGTTGGACCGATTTTCAGTTGCCGCTTTTCGGGGTTGAACTGTGCGGCCGATCTGCAAATACCACTCGTATGCGAGGGCATATCCCGCAGTCCGACGCTAACAGAAATTAAATGGAAATTTCAACATGGATTTCCGCTTCTGATCATGACATTAAAATCGCCAATCTTTTGTGCGTGCTCAGTCTCATGGGCCAATTTTCGGAATAACAAAGTACCCGCCGTCGAAAAGCGACGTAACAACTCTGGGCGTAATTATGCGCGGCACACATGTCGTATGCGTACTTATTTATGGTCAGCCCAATGGCTTACAAAAATGGCCGAAAGGCACTGCTTAAATGGCGTTTTCATACTGAGAATTCGTTATTTAAGAACTTAGAAAGCTTTTATAAAATAGCTACCTGTTAGATTTTAGATCTTTTTAATTGCATTTTTAAACCCATATTGAATGTATTTAACATATTTCCACCATTACTTTCTAGAAAACCCCTCGCGAGGAAGAGGAGAAACGAAGGGTTCCCACAAGCACTGACCTAATGAACGCCTACCATTATTTATTTGGAAGGCTCACTCACTTGCCAATTAGCATAGGAATTTACCACTATCTGCTCGAAATACTGGCTTCTTCTGTCTTCTGACGGCAGTAATTAAACAAGGAAATTTGCGCTGAGATTTGTGCCAGTTTCTGACCCTAATCTTGGCTGGCAAACTGCATGGGATGGCTGCATTTTCCATTTTTCCATTTTCCATTGCAATTAAGTGTCGCATGCGAGAAGCGTTGGAGGCGTTGGCATCGTGGCCATAACTATGCACATAATAACCCAATTTGGTGGGGCCCCTTCGGCCCCTGACTTTCGCCTGGGATCGCTTGCTTTGCGGGCTGTTCCATGGGATTCCATGGGAAAAACTGTTGCAATTAGCTGCTCGCTTTACAAACAAGAAGTCGGATGGCTGGCTGACTGGCTGCCTGGCTGCAAGACACGCAGCGAAAACAATTTCTAAACGCGCTCAAACGACTTAATTATGAGTGAGAAATATGCGCGGCGAGCAACTGTATCTGCCAGATATGTGCTTCGTGCATCTGTATCTGTCGCAAATGCATCCACATCCACATCCACATCTCCATCCCCATGCCCGTCTTAATTGCACCCACTCAATCAAAGCGGGCCAACTTCATTAGACATTTTGCGGTAAAAAGCTTCGGGAAAAAATGGAAAAATACATTATAAAAACGAACAACTTATAACAAAAACCTACAAACCGAGTTCACACGATGTGATGAACCCGATGAATAATTAGCAGAGCCAGCCAGATGTATATACGCTGATATCGGGGCATAGTTATAGCGCCAGCAGTGACTCGCCATTAATCACAGCGATCACGGGAGATCGCTGTGAAAACTGTGACTGGGAGCGTTCTATTTTCAAAACAGCGAGTTCTTGAGCCCCATGCGAAATGAGCTTTTTACTCAATGAACCCATTTATTTAAATTAAGTGCACTTAATTTGGAGTCTTATTTTAGACATTTGCTGTTGGTTTTAGTTGACCCAACACGCCACTGATTTTTTTACACCCCTCACTGCCTCGAATTTTTGCATTTTTCACGCTGCTCTGCGCTTTTTTGGCCGCCCTATTGGATTTCATATTCGGAATTTTCGTTCTCCACTTTTTTGAGTGTTCGCGAAACCATAGAAATAAGCGTATTTCGTATGGAAAATTACTACGCAATGTAAATAACTGTTAGCAGATACTTAAGTCTTGCCCATTCTCGAGAAGTCACCTCTCACCCGAGGAAGGCCAAGAATGCGCATTAGGGATGGCCAGAAGTTTCGATAGGTGAGTAGCCTGTCGATATCAAGAAGAATATAACCTTAAAGTGCTGAAATCATTTTTTAAATATTTTAGTTTTCCCTATGAACTTCTTTTCGATACATATTTTAAAACATTCTTAAAGCCACAGTTTGGAAGTTTGATTTCTCTTGCCCGAAAAAAGCTTAGAATGCGCATTAGTGATGGGCAGAAGTTTCGATATAGGAGTAGCCTGTGAATATTGAGAAGAATATAACCTTAAAATGTTGAAATATTTTTCAAATATTTAAGCTTCCCTTATGCATTTTTTTCGATACATGTTTTTAAGCATTCCTAAAGCCTAAGTCTGCAAGTTTGACCACAGGCCAGCTCTAGTATTGGTGTTGTTAGGGCCGACATGCACTCACAGATACTCACACACACAGGGACAGCTTATCGCTTGCGGTCAACCGCCCCACTTCACCCCTCACCCAGGCGACCACTTCTGCTGGACTTTGTTAAACCTTAAAATTAGTTTAAGTATTTAGTTACCAATTTGGTGAGGATCAGGGTCGAGGCGCGGACCGGGGGGTAACTGGCCACTGTCCGACTCTTGAAGTCGATGATGTGTGGTTTTTGTGGTGACGACAACACCAAGCTCTGCCGACGAGGGTTTCCAGGGGCTGGTGATAAAAAGAGAGTAAGGGGAGCATTGGCGATTTGTCGGCTTATAATTGCACCTTTGCCTAGGCAGCTACAGAAGCAAGTAATTATTAAAGTATGGTATCGAATAAGAAAGACAGTTTTATTAAACAAAAAGTACATATTTAACAGCAAATTACAAAAAAGGACAAAGAAAAAAGTACCTCTCCTTGCACATGTCCAAGCTTGGAAAATGAAAACCCCCTAGTTAAAAATTAACCAATTGATTTGCGAATAATTCCTGATAGAGATCGTCAATTTCGAACTGAATGGTCACTTTTATAGGCGATATCCCGAACATATGCCGCATTGTGAGACGCTGATTGCAGCCACTTGGCAGCAATCTAGATACGTTCACCCCGGGTGGATATTGCTCAATTGGCGCATTGATTGACGGACAGTACCCCAGGGCGGCCATCGGGGGATCGGGTTTCCGAACAGAGTATCCACAGCGAGTCCGAGTCCGAGCCACCCTCAACCTGTTCCGCCACCACCCGCAGACGTGTCAGAAGATACTCATCGGGTGTCGTTCAAAATGTATCTGCCAGATACAATAACTCGCAGTTAGCTACAAATTTTCGTTTCACATTTTTTGCGCCTCACATGCACTGTCAAAAAAGGGAACCCTATGTTAATTTTTTAAAAGTTGTTAAATAAAATGTTATAAAAAGAGTGAAAGGATGCAAATGATTTTAGGACAATAGGATTTGTAAGATTTTTCGGATACATATAGAATATAAATGTTAAATTCGCTTTATTTTTATCATTTTTTCCGAGTGACCATTTTTTCTCGAGTTTTGTTAATTTCTCGTTTGGTATTAAATTGTGCGGTTTTTGTGGTGGTGCCGGACTTAAGTACCACGCATTTCTACAACATTTTCCACTTGACAAAGCCGGCGAAGGAGAGCAAAAGGAGCTGGCGAAGAACCTGGCCAAGATGAAGCCACAAAAGCGAAGACGCTGGGCCCGGGCCCGTAAAACGGCAACAACTTCAACTATTATGGCCAGTGGTCAAGCATTTAGACTCCGGCCGAAAAGGAGACGTCGCCAGTTGAAATTTCAAACCGCTGGAGCGCGGCTAAATGTGTTGAAAGCCGAAAGCCGAGCGACTCTTTGATTGATGATTGCAGCTCGGGGATGCCAAAAAGGGCGAATAAAAATATCGAAAAACAAGAATACGAGAATACACAAACGAAATTGCCGGGCAGGTGAGAGCTGAGCTCAGAGGATGGCCTCGTGATTAAGCGCCAAATGTATTCAAAAGATTGTAATTAAGGCCACAAAAGCTGGAGATCTGCACCGCCAGATAGCCGCTTGTTAACAATCGGGTGCTGAATCGGGGATACATCCGTGCCACATACACACATACACTCACTCCACCCATCCATCTGCCGCTGACTCACGATGACGCACAATTGAATAATAATTTCTCAATGGTTTTGTCGCATGCAAAAATGCCAATTAGCAACGCCATGGAATCTGTATCTCATCTGCATCAGTTTGTATCTGTAGCGCGACGTAACATTGTATCTATTTCTAATAGCGCCGCTTGTGTGGCATCCACATCCGCCGAAAGTATAAACTGTTTTTTACGACTCTTCCCGGCCGAAAGCCTAACAACTTCATCAGCCATCAGCCAGCTCGGAGCGAATCAACCGGATCGAATCGAATGGTTCGAGGAAAAGCGGATGAACGCAGAGCGTGCTCTGTTAAAATGAATTTACAAATATTCTGGGGCCGAAGAATGCCAATGGCTTATTTTATAATATTTTTTACGGCATATTATCATAATGCACTGTCTTTTTCAGAGCTATAAAAACAATGTCTAGAAGGTTTAGTCCTTATATATGTATTTTATGAAACAGGCACCTTATAAGCGTATCTCTGTCAAAAAGTAGCGCATTCAAACTTCGATTATCGCACAATTTTCCCCCACTCACCATCTCCCTTATATGGGTATTTACTCTTTATGAATTCATATTTATCTGCCGGGGTCGGCATTTCAGTTCGCTTTGTTGTAGTCCATCGACGTTTACGTTTTCATTTCGGGCGGCCACCGTAATTTATGCAAAATCATTGGTCGATCGATCAATAGTCGCCGCTCGCCGTGCCAAAAAACGAAAACAACTAAACCGAAAATCCCCCGAGAAAATTAAAAACCAAAGGCCGCACAGGTGCGAGCAGGAAGCGCCTTGGGCATTTTTCGGGTCGGGGGAGTGGGACTAGTGCCGTCCATTTAATTGGATTATGAGCCAAATCCTGTCACCGTCCCCGGCCCCTGGCCACGAAGCTAGTTGCAATCGAATTAGTCAAGGAGCTCAGCGACTTTCCCTCGGCCTTTTCCCCACTCGTATTAGTTTTCGGCTTTTACGCGTTTTCCAGCACGTCGTCGCCCCGTCTCTTTCCGCCCGCCTCCTGCGCTCTCTTTCTATTTCCGGACGGCGTCAGGGTGGCGCCTGCGCAGCGTCAGCTTGGCCTTTGAAGAAGGGGGCGTGCCTGATGACTTAAAAGGTTTTTAAATGGGCGCCCGGGCAGCGCACCGCACTGCCGGACTACTGGAAAACATAAACCTCGGACCTCGGACCTCGGCCGCCTCCCTCTGCCTTTTGCTTTTTACTTCGCCGACAGCAACGCCTTGAGCCGCTCAGGTTCACTGATCCGCTGCCTGACTCCCTGCGAGTATCTCTGGGATGCGGATTTCGGACGTGTTAAACGGCCTTGTGCTCCCTGGCTGGGCTGTGATAGGATCGGGCTCTGACCAGAAAAATACCAAAACAATATCGCAAGCTACAGTAATACTTAAGAATGAGCTGAAAAAAAAATTAAAAACTAAGATTTAAAATGGTTTTCTTCAGAATTACCAAGCATTTTAACGTTTTTGAATATTTTCTTAGCCCAAGAATGATATCAAATAATTATTATGTTATCCATTCGTAGAAAGACAGCCCCCTTGTGTCTCTCAGTGTGGCCAAAGTCGATGACTTTACGAAAACAGAAAGCATTTATAAACTGATTAATTATGTAAAGGGGCTTCCTGTCTTGAGCAAAATATTTCAAAGTTTCTATTGTCTCGTTCTCCATATATTTAAATGAATATACCTATGTGATATACGCATATGCCCCGCCATAACTGCCTCCATTTCGGCCTGCTGGCCATTTCAAAGTCAAACGTCAAGCTGCCCCGAGTCACGTCACGTTTCTCGAATCCACATGGTATGCCTATATGTCGGAGGACAATGGAGCTGTTCGATCAGTCGCTCGGCGGCTATTATAAGATCGTTAATAAACGCTTGTCAATTTCCAGCGAGTGTACAAAAAACGTTTATAGTCATTAATAATAGCAATTTCAAAATTTCGTCTAGAGAACAGAGGTCCCCTCGCCTTGGAGGCCCCTCCGGGCGATAGAGACAGATCTCGGCTCGCTTTGGGTCTTTTCGGTGGCTCGAGAGCCCGTCTCGGGTTTCGTCTCTCCGCCGAGTGCGTCAAACAGTAGCTAACCATTTTTAAAAGCTCATTTAAATATCCCAGGCGCACACGGCAGAAATGCGCACAAAAAGGGGTATCTACAAGCAACCAGCCGCCAGACAATCGCAGACTGGCTGCGTAAGTTGGGGGGGAAATTAGCCTGGGATGCTAACCGTTTTCGGATTTCTGGGGGCATTCGGGTCATAATAGCATGATATATAAGTGTTATCTTCTCCTCCAAAGACTGAGAGGGTATTTTGTTTTTCCAGCCTCGGCACTGAACTTTTCCCGCTACATTTTCCGCAGAAAGCCGTACCATGGACGACGCCTAAATGAAAACGCAGTGACGCATTGCGAAAACAATGCGGGGGCCTAAGCTGCTTATTTAGCAAATTGCTTGGGACTGTCTGTGCCTCAAAATGTCTACATTAGGGACGTAGACGTCGCATGGTAGTCGCGGAGAGGGTCCAAATTGTCCAGTTTAGGCATCGAAATTGCGCATTGCGTGCAATAAATGCCGCAGAATGCGTGTGCGTAACTAAACGCATAATGTCAATGCACCGATTTCCACCCCTCCATTACGGGCCATGCCGCACCGTGGCGCGTCGCACACCCCCTCCGCCTAGGGCCCGGGAGCCAGCGGCTCGGCGATCTTTTTAGCAAATTGCCAGTTTCCGTTTCGCTTTCGCAGGGCATAGAAAACAGAGGCGGGCCGTAGATCGGGCTGAAATTCAGTGGAAAAAATGCCTAAACCTTTGCCGAAGTGCTGCAATTTCTGGGCACAGTGGAGCGTGGCAGGGCACCCACCCACGGCACTGTGGTCGGTGGAACACTGTGCGTAGCAAATTACACACACGGATCGGAATGGGACAACTGACACAGTTTCGGAGTCGGGAGGAGGCCGCTCTGCGGTTTTCGTCGCGCAGGTGTCTCTGGCAAGGCACTGGGCTGCTGCCAAGCCGTAGAACTTTAGCCACCTTCGGTTTAGGTAACTCCGAGGCTTGGAAAAGGGTATTTTAGCCCAGTATCAGTTGTTGATGGCAATTCGTGAGTTCACGTCCATCGCATCAAGCAAATGTGGCTAGAAAATAACTAGACCCAGGCGGAAACCACCCAGGGTGAAGTAGTATCTCCGATCCTTACGATCCGAAATCACCAATCATTGAGGGGTCGTTTGTGCAGCTCCGCTCCGCGATCGCCAGGCGAATCGATTACGGCCAAACTAGATTTCACACATTCCAGCCCTACCATTTAGGCTAATGAACCGTTCCGCCGCCGGGTCCCCACCCGGGCCCGCGTCGGAGACAGAATCCCCAACTCATCGTCATCTGTGGTCGGTGTGCGGTGTGCGGTGTGCGGTGTGCGCTGATCTTCCGCTGATCTCTGCCCACTTTGGCGATTGGCCATTGTGCGGCCATATGCCCATGTCGGCCACTGTCGCGCCCTCCGCAAAACGCCTGCGTCATCGTCGTCATCGCGGCCGAAAGAGTGTGCGTCATGGTCGGTAGCAACTACCGAGCTTGCCCCCGAATTCGACTCCCGACGCCCGACGCCCGACTCCCCATGCCCCATGCCCCTCAGGCCGACGTCTCCGCACAGTTTTCGCGCCTGATCAAAAGACGGCCGATCCCGGGGAGCAAGATCATCTACGAGGTCGGTGGGGGCGCGGGTCGATTATGAACGAAAATAAACAAAATCGCACGGCGTAGATCAAAGTGATCCCTCCACTTTGGCCGAGCTTCAGACCGTTCGGGGGCCGATTGGGGGCGTGGCATGACGGGATAAATGCACAGTTTGCCGCATTTTAATCTCCCCGGCCTGCACCGAGAGAAATGTCCTCGCTCTTTGGTCAACCCACGATCTCTAGAGATCGAAACGAAATGTTATCATACTGCAAATGGATATTTTGGGGGTTGGTACACCTAATATTTGACTTTCTGATCTTTCTTCCCCAAACTATTCTACTAAACCACACCAATCCCTTTCTTTAAGTGCACCCCTGACTGTGGTTTATTTCTAGCCATAGAAGAAATTTAGGCGGAGAGAGGCTAAGCCCATGCGGAAGCTGTGGCTGCGTGGCCCGGACCGAGTCCGAGTCTGAGTCCGACCTGAAGATGGGCTGGAAGAGGGTCTTCGGGCCTGAAGTGGGCCGAAACCACTTAACACAAATTACGCAGCAAAATGTCGGGACGAATTGAAACGTTGCGTCGCCGAGCGATCAATGGGAGCCCTCGGTTCATTCACGAAAAGGGCGATCAATGAAATGGCAAAATGCCCGGGCGCGACTATTAGACACATCCAGAGAGTCAACAGATCGCCGCGGAACAATGTATTCTAATGACAAGCGCCTGGGAGCCCTGGTCCCGGGTCCCGGGTCCCGAACCCTTGTAACAGATTAACGACGCGCACTTATAGGAGCCACCGCATCTGGGCGATAATTATGACACCTCGTTAGTTGTTTTTGTTGGGACACTTACCCCTGATGGATCGCAGCTGGGAAGCCTCAAAAGTCCGCTCCGTAATGATGCGGATTGTTAATTGCGCGCAGCTTTTATTCGGCCGCCCATTATGGAGGTGCGAAAAACGTAAGATCGCCGGCTCAATGGGAAGATGGATGGGCGGCGAAGGAATGTCGGAAGGACCGACCTGGGGTCTCGAGATCAGAGTGATCAGCGAGCCAATCAACTGGCTGATTGGGGTTTTGTAACGAAAAGCCTGTTACTGGGGCCTCGGGCTGCCTTTCTACGAAAAATATAGATGCAGACTCTATCTAAGGCACGCCACGATTTCCAAAAATACCCGTGACTCCGCTAGCCCATCACAAGACTTTCGGCTACTGGACACCACAATCCATCAAATCTTCACCGGCATCAGCGTTTTTGCGTATTTAAATAACTTTTGATCATTGAACTGCCACAAAAGCTGAATAATTATGGGCTTTGTCTGATAATAACCCTTGAGACACGCACAAAACAGAGGGGAAAACCAGTAGCCAACACTTAGAGCTAGGGAAATCAAAGTAAACGAAGAGAAAACCAGCCGGTGGCCGAAGGGGAACCATTTTCGAAAGGTTTTGCATAAATTTGCAGCCGGAGAAGCCGGAGAAGCCGGAGAGGAGGCCGTTTTCACAAACCAATAATCAAGGGGCCGCAGCGTTCTCCACGAGAAGGAAAGCCCGAAAGATTTAATGAAGTTTAGCACGATCGCTTCCCAAAGAGATCTCGGGCTGATCCTCGCCCTAATTGGATGCAGTGGCCCGATCCGCCAGATAAATGCTCGCAAACTGTGGAATAATGAGATAAACGCGAAAAATTAGCGATCGCCATGCCGAAGATCGATGTGGGACTGAAATCGGTTTTCGGCTTTCGGTTGGCGGTCTTCAGCTCGCTTTTCAGCTTCGTTTTCAGCTTTTAATCCAATCACAATCACGCAGCTGCATTTACTCACCAAGTCGTTAGCCTAATTGCATGGTGTTTCGACCGCCTTCGTTTCGTTTGCATACTGCATACTGCATTTCGCAATTGTTATTGTAATTGGCCATGATGGCTGCCAAAAGCTGCCGTCCCTCTCGCCGGTGGCTGCCCCGCTATGCCCGTCTCTTTCCGTAATGGAGGCCTTGTGTCGAGCCACACATCATTTGGCCAACTCCTCCCGTAAACGAAAACGTTTTAGGGCTTTTCATAAGCAATCTCTGCGCCGGCTTTAATGAGTCTCCTCTTTCGCCCTCCCCGACCCTTTGTTCTTCATTTTGTTTGTTCACCGCCCGAAAATGGGTGGGATTGGGGCCCTGGAGGGTCTTAAGAGCGGCTATCACTTAAGCGGCCAGCGCTTCCGGCTCACCGGCTGTTCCAACTGTCATGGGAATCGCCCAACTGTCATTCCTATGCCTTTTCCCAAAGACTTTAAGGTGATCCTAAGCAGAAATTGGGAAATATGATTAATAAAAACATGCATTTTTAGATGGTCGCAATGCTCTATACAAGAAATATGTTTCTAGCTTCCTATCCTATCCCTCCCTCACATCGTACCCTCTCACTCCCCTCCGTCCGTCATCGATTAACAGCTCTTATGAATGAAAAAGAAAGGGTTTTCGGAGTGGGGTTGTTCGGGCCCCATTACATCTATTTTCTGTTAATTTGGTTCTCTCCTCCGCAGCTCCCCAATAAACTAGCCCATAAATAATTGAACTCGAACGGAAAAGAGCTGGCGTAATTACGCCACAGACTCTGGCCTTTGTCTTTTGCCTTCTCCTGGCTCCAGACACTGAAAGAAATAGTGTACGTGCTGGACACTTTGTGCCCACAATGCCAAGAAATTAAATATTACTCATATAAACATTTCTTACTCATTTAATTCAACTTTAATGTCCGATAGCTCCTTTATTTAGTAAGCCCGGCTATTTTTATTGCCTATATCATTTGTTTTGCACTCCTATAGTGCCAAACCTTTTTCCCAGTGTGGGTGTTTATGAATAGTGGACTGTATTATGGTTTTTTTTTTATAGTTTTATGCATTTATTTTCACTATTTAGCGGGTTTACAATACTTTAAGCGGGGTTGCTATCAGCGAGCGGTTGCGGTTAATATCAACAAGCGAATCCAGCCGGCTTGCAAAACGTGCAGAAAAAGAACAGAAAAACAATCGCGTGATGTTCTAATACTAACGCATTGCACTGCAATTTCGGCTATGCGTGTGAGCTTAAAGCTCCCAAATGGTTACAATACAATGATGTGCGCAAAAATAGGTACTATAGGTAATAGGTAAAAATAGGTTATAGGTAAATAGGCAAAAGTAAAGAAGCAAATGTAATACTATTTAAATTCAACATAAAGACGAACTATTTCCCAACATACCGGCCCCCCTGAACGACGGTTCAGTTCAAAGGAAGCACAGCAATTTTCGTAATAGGGCGCTTGTAGATTCCCTTGGCGGTTTTAACGGTGACCACCCGAACCCTCTGATCCTGGCCAGGATGAACTTCGGTGACTCGTCCTAGCATCCACTTGCTTGGCGGTTGATTGGGCTCCTTCAGCACAACCAGTGTGTCCACGGCAACATTTGGAGCATCTTGATGCCATTTCGTGCGAGGTTGAAGCGTGCTGAGATACTCGAGATTCCAACGTTTCCAGAAACCTTGAACCTTGGCCTGTAGTTGTCTCCAGCGCTGCAGTCTGTTGATATTTACATCCAGGAAAGATGGTTCTGGTACCGAAGTGAGAGGCTGACCTGTTAGAAAATGAGAAGGAGTTAGGGGGTTAAGACTGTGATCGCTAGGTGCGCATAAAGGGCGAGAGTTCAGAAGCCCTTCAATCTGAATTAACAGGGTCGAATACTCCTCGAATGTCAAGGCACTGCTGCCAATGACTCGTTTTAAGTGCAGCTTTATGGATCTCACACCAGTCTCCCAAATGCCTCCGAAATGGGGAGCAGATGGCGGAATGAAATGCCAATTAATCTCGTGGCTGGCCATGAAGCTTGAAATTTCTTCATCTTGACTTTGAGCTATTGCCATTCGTTGCATTTCAGCTAAATCTCTTTTGGCTCCATGGAAAGTCGTTCCATTGTCCGAGTATAAATCTGATATAGGTCCACGTCGAGACCAAAAGCGTTTGAAAGCGGCTATAAAGGCGGATGTCGTCAAATCGCTGACCAATTCTATGTGAATCGCTTTTGTAGATAGGCAGACAAAGATCGCAAACCAAGCTTTGCCAAATCTTGGTGTCCGGCCTGTCGATGTTTTGATTGACACAGGTCCAGCATAATCCAATCCAGTGTGCAGAAAACAACGGGCGGGTTGAACTCGAAACTCCGGTAAATCAGCCATAAGCTGAGAACTCGTGTGTCTTCGCTGCAGAAAGCAAGTTCTGCAATTGAATACAGTTTTGCGGACGAGGTTCCGAGCTCCTAGAATCCAATACCTTTGGCGTAGACTATGAAACGTGTATTCGACTCCAGCGTGTAACAATGCAGCATGTTGATAGCGAACTAGCAGACCAGCTATTGGAGATTCCTTAGGAAGGAGAATGGGATGCTTTGCGTCATAAGTAGCTATAGAATTATCGATGCGACCACCAACACGCATTACTCTCTGCTCGTCTAAAAAGGGTGTGTAGCGGATCAACTTTGATTTCTTCGACAATGGCTGTCCGGTAGTTAACTGCTGGTACTCCACGTTGAAGAACTCCTTTTGAGCGTGCGTAAAGATCTTAGCTCGTGCATATTGTAGCTCCCACGCCGATAGGAATGGTGAAAGTCGATTCCTCTCACGAAGACGATGAACGAAGCGAAGGCAGTAGCTGACTATCCTTAATAAACGGGACCATGAGGAGGATTTGTTGATCATACAAGATAGCGAATTTCCGTCGTCGGAAATGTGTAGATTAACTTTCGTTTCAGCCTTCATCTCTAGGCAGGCCTCTCCTTCTGTCGACAGAACAAACTTAGCTTTAACAGGTGGCCAAGCTGAACGTGACTGAGATAGCCAAGGTGGTCCATTCCACCATATTTGATGATCCACGAGGTCCTTTGGCAGTACTCCTCGCGATGCGCAGTCTGCGGGATTATCACCACTTCGAATATGTTGCCAGCAGCTGCGTGGGCAAACCTCTAGAATTTCAGCAGTGCGGTTGCAAACATAGGTGTACCAAGTCCTAGGCGGAGAAGATAGCCAATGCAGGACTATTTCAGAGTCTGACCAACAATTAATTCTGGAAATAGGAACAGTTAATGATTGCTTGACCAGATAAATCAGTTTAGAGAGTAAATGAGCTGCGTTTAACTCTAGTCGCGGAATGGAGATAGGCTTAATAGGGGCTACGCGAGTTTTAGCCATAATCAGTTTGACAGCATATCCATTGTTGACTTCGACGCGGCTATAGATGACGGCAGCATACGCTTGAGATGATGCATCAGCAAATCCGTGCAGTTCCATTTCTTGATGTGGTGCAGATATGTAGCGAGGAACTCGACAAGTTTCCAATAAATGCATTTCCGATGCAAACTGTTGCCATCGTGTACATATTTGCTGCGGTAGTACTTCATTCCAATCGACAGAACTTAGCCAACTGTCTTGAAATAGGATCTTCAGAAAAACAACAGTTGGCGAAAGCAAACCCAGCGGGTCGTAGATCTTGGCTAGTTCTGAAAGCAATATGCGTTTAGTAAGAGCAGTCGTAAATGCGGGGGTTTCTAATTTGAAGAAAATATAGTCCGGTTTTGGTTCCCAACACAATCCCAGGACTTTAACAAATCGAATTGAGCGGTCTTCCTCTAAATCCTCTGGTGGATACTCACAAATCTCCTTTGGCAACGACTTTAAAAGGGCGTAACAGTTTGAGCTCCACTTTCGCAATTTGAATTGAGCTTCGCTAAGAAGCAGAATCAATTCATCTTTGAGTGCAATGAGATCCTTGATGTTGTCGCATCCAGTAGGAATATCATCAACGTACGCGTCTCTGTTGAGCACGACAGCAGCGGTGGGATACAATTCGGCATAGTCATTCGAGAGCTGTTTAAGAACTCGAACTGCAATAAACGGCGATGAAGCTAATCCATATGTTACTGTCAACAGTCGATAATGATCCATCGTAGCGTTTTCATCCTTCCTCCAAACTATGCGTTGGTACTGTGTATGTTCGTCCGACACCAAAATGCCTCTAAACATCTTCTCGATGTCTGCACAAAATACATAACGATGCTGACGAAATCGAAGGCATACTCCAATTAAGTCCCGTTGAATAGGCGGTCCTATATGCAGTCGCGAATTAAGAGAATGACCCGTGGAATCCTTTCCAGAGCCGTCAAATACCACTCGGCAACGTGTGGTAGTACTATCTGGCTTAAAAACTGCATGGTGTGCCAAATAGTTGTAAAGTGCGGGATCCTCACCGCCTGCAGCAGCCGGAATCAATTCCATATGTCCTCGATTTAAATAATCATCCATGAAATCCACATATTGTTGTTTGAGTGCGGGGAATCTTCTAAATTTCCTTTCCAAAGCGGCGAAGCGGTTTAAAGCCTGTGGCAAAGTGGAGCCAATTGGCGTGCGGGGCTCCTTGAATGGGTATTGAACAATATAAACACCATCTTCTCTACGAGCATGTGTTTTCAGAAAATGTTGTTCGGCGGGATCACTGGCGTCTATCGTTGTTTTACTCGGATGCACTTGTTCCATGTCCATAAATGAGCGAACTAAGGAATCCAAATCTTCATAAGCGTGATGAACTTGTGCGTGCGTAGATGCTTTGTTACCATCAGTGTAGCTGCCTGTAATAACCCAACCAAAATTAGTATGCAGTGCGATGGGGTATTCGATACCAAACTCTCGGCGATGTCCAGTATATAAGTTCCACAGCTGATCAGCGCCTAAGATAACGTCGATTTTGCCCGGAGATCCAAACGTCGGGTCAGCTAGCGGTAGGCTGCGAATCTTGGTCCAAATAGTTGCATTTGATTTGACCTGCTGAGCTGGAATCGTAGAAGTTAGAGAACTCATAATTAGACAAGAGACTTCCAATGATGCAGTCGTGGTTCTTGAGAGTAAGGTGAAGCTAGCGCGACCTCGGCTAACACCAGCCGGGTTAGCACCTAAACCAACTACCGAAATGCGGGCATGCGTGCGAGGAATTCCGATCCTTTGGATAAACGACTCAGATACCATGGTTATTGTTGATCCAGTATCGAGCAATAACCTACACGAGGTCTCGTTTCCCCATGTGTCAATAACATTGGCGACAACAGTTGGCAGTAGGGCTGGATTGTTGGCCCTCTCCAAAATATGATGGCTAACAGCGGCAGTATTCGTATCAGCGGCAGTCGAGTGCGCAGGTGCCACAGGAACCGATCTTGCTTTAATCGGGTGTACTAACGTGTGATGCTTAGCGTTGCACTGACGGCAAGTGTTCGATGAATTACAATCCCTGACTTGATGCGATCGACTCAAGCAGTTGAAGCATAATTTTGTATCCTTGGCGAAGGTGCGGCGGCTGACTACATCCAGTGCCTTGAATTCATTGCATGAATAGATAGAATGCTGTCCTTGGCAATATATACATTCGCGAGACGACTGAGTTGATCCACTGGCATGAAAAGCGGCTTGGCGGCGTCTACTCTGGGCTGGTCTTGAGGGTTGCATTGCGGGTAAATCCTGACAAGACTCCAAAGTATCACAATGAGCGAAAAGAAAGGCGAACAGCTCTTCTATGGTGACGTCTTCAGTGGCCGATAAACTGCAGTTGGCCCAAGCTTGTTTAATTTCTGAACCTAACTTTGACAGCAAAATATGAATGAGCCATACATCGCGGCTGTCACAGTTCAGCGCATGTAAGCCTCGAATGCATTCGTCGGCCGAGTCAATTACCTTGCGTAATTCTGCAATATTCGAATTGTTAGCGGTTGGCAACGATAAAAAATTCTGAACAAACGATCGAGCGATGAGCGACCTTTTATTATAACGATTTTCTAATTTTTCCCATGCGTCTTGGTAATTATCATTACAGACGGAAATATGTTTAATTAGGGACAGTGCTTCTCCCTCCAGATATGATTTGAGATAATGAAACTTTTGGCACTTGGAGAGCTTTTCGTTACTATTTACTGAGCTTAAGAACAGATCACTAAACTGGCTCCAATCCTCATATTTACCAGAAAATGTGGGAATCCGAATTTTCTCAAACCTTAAATCAGCAGTTCCCGATGAAGTATGAATTTTCTCCAAAAGGTTGTTTTGTCCCTCAAATAGGCGTTCCACTGTACTTGAAAGTAGAATGTTCGACTGGTCCTGTCCATGATCCTGACCTCCCATGTCCTTGATGGCGTTACTAAAAATAGCATGCGCGGCGTAGAACTTGTCTTCGTATTCGGGTATGTCCAATCCAGGGTCTTCATATCCCTCCTCCAAGTGAAATTCCACTAACTCATCTGAGAGCTCCATAAAGTGGTTGAAAGTGGCGACCAAACGCTCCAGCTTGAATTGCAATGTTTCCACATTCTCACATCTTTGTGAAAACTCCACAGCACTGTTGAGGGTGCGCGTTATTTGCCCCTTGCAGGCACCACGTTGTTGAATCGTTCTATGCATTATCGCGTTCATGACGAAAAAACGGTAAATTTGTCTCTAATGTTCACAAAATTAAATGCACAAATAAACGCGGGTATCCGGCTCCAAAAGGACCAAAATTTGTTATGTTTATGAATAGTGGACTGTATTATGGTTTTTTTTTTATAGTTTTATGCATTTATTTTCACTATTTAGCGGGTTTACAATACTTTAAGCGGGGTTGCTATCAGCGAGCGGTTGCGGTTAATATCAACAAGCGAATCCAGCCGGCTTGCAAAACGTGCAGAAAAAGAACAGAAAAACAATCGCGTGATGTTCTAATACTAACGCATTGCACTGCAATTTCGGCTATGCGTGTGAGCTTAAAGCTCCCAAATGGTTACAATACAATGATGTGCGCAAAAATAGGTACTATAGGTAATAGGTAAAAATAGGTTATAGGTAAATAGGCAAAAGTAAAGAAGCAAATGTAATACTATTTAAATTCAACATAAAGACGAACTATTTCCCAACAGTGGGATATACATTTCCCGCTCAGCTCTTTGTGGTCAGCCATTGTCTTGGCCAAAGTGGAGCCGGCTTTTGTGGCGCGTTTAATGCGTTTTAAATGGTTTCAAAATTTGATATAATTATAATTACGCTACTACCACGGACCGTCGAAAAATAGGGAAATAAATGGGGAAAAAACGAGGCGCGTTGTACTACAGACCGCAAAACGCGTCTAACAAGCTCCGGTGGCAATTACGGGGCGAACCAAGGCGCCGGACCTGGGAGACCCTGGGATCTCCGAAAGGCAGTCAGTGCAACAATTGTAACCCCTTTGTTGCTCCTAATTAATTGCCAGCAAATGAGGAGGGAAGACGTCACTCGGGCTCTGCTCCGCCTTCCACTCGAGTGCCCCGCGATTGGCTTTATGCGTTTTTTATGCAAATGCAGGTCCTGCCAGGATCATTAGCATGCTCTCGCGCCGCTAATTCGATTCCGCAGCTCAAAAGCCAGAGCTCGTCGAAAAAACGCATGAAAATTAAATGATAAATTATCCACTCCCCCAGTCACTCAGCCAACCGGCCAATGTCAAATGTAAATGATTATTATAATTGCAATTGTATCTCCGCATCTGCATCTGTATCTGTCGGACTTAACCAAGCGTGAAATTTATTTAAATTCACTTTTAAGTGTGCGCAAGTTGGAAATGAGTATAAATATTAAAATAGATTTATCACACGACCACAATGTGTGTTAACAAAGGAAAAAACAGACTTTCCACATCTAAGGCAATTTTGCTTGGAATTGCTAATGCTAATAAATTGTGGCTGATGTGGGAAAGGGGTTGCTAAAAATATTACCGATACTTTGTTGGTGGCAAAAATCCTTAAAAATGTCGTATTTCTAAGCTGATATAATCATTGAGAGTTATACCTACCCTTCCCTAATATGTGCATTGACGGAGAGATATTTTATATATCAGTTTTGGTTCTTTTTTGTAGTTTAAGGTTCTTTACCCAAAATGACTCAAAAATAGTATAGAACTTGATCGATGGCATTAGTGTGGCGCGGCTTTTGTTGAGGGGCCGGCCGCACTTCCTGCCCCACGAAACGCCATTCAAAATGCGATTATGACAATTACAGTGTGCCTGAGTGTGTGCGGGAGTGCGTTTAGTGTGGCCAGGTAATTGCGTTGAACGTGCTGACAGAACGAGCGACACGAAAGCGAAGAGTCGAGAATCAGCGACAGGAAACGGGGAGCTCGGCTGAGCGATGATGATGATGATGACAGCGCTTTGTTGACAAAACAGCTCGAAAACAGTTAAATGCATTTTAGTTCATATTTTAACAGTTGGTTAAGTTCTGTTTAATGATTTAAATAATTGCAGGCAGCTGACGACGCACGCAAGCGGTGGGATCGGGGGAAACTCCGCGCCGGGCGCAGGCGGGAAATTCCGCGGTGCATTGACGCTTTTCACAGGGCCCGGGCCAGTAACCGAAATTCGCGCGACAGGAACAATTAAACGGGCAGCCGACCATGACTCCCCACCCCAGTTGTTCAGTTGTCCGGCTCTACATGTACGGTGTGGATATGTTAATGCCGCGGCGCAGGCAAATTGTCTCATTTATCAGGCGCGCAGGCGCACAAAATAAACGAATCCGGAGTGAACCGAAACTGTTCTCGCACTCGACAAACGAATTTAAATATTTTAATCGGTTTGTTTAGTTGCGGCCCACGAAAAGGTACATTAAAGTAATTAAAAGTGAGTCAGCGAGAGGAAGGTTAAGCGAAGTGGAAACGCTCTGACATGAGTTTCACAAGCTAGTACGCCTTTAGATACTACAGAAAGAGTACACTTTTGCACACCTATTTTTAAAGTACCTTTCTATTGAATATACTTCTGCCCCCGTATATTTTTTTATATTTGCTGTACACTGTTTGAGAGTACGCCTTCCAGAACGGCGGGGGAAAAGCCCGGTTACCCGGGGGCCGGGCAAATCCCGACTGGCCTGCACTGGGAAAAAAGTATGCACACCAGGGGCGGGGGCAGCAGACTTAGCCCGATAAGCATCGCTTCCGGTCTGGCGTTGGTGTTGCTCTTGGCCCGAACGCGAACCCAAGCTCGAGCCCGGCTCGAAAGCCGACCAAACTGGCCCGCGGTTAGTCGGCTGTATCAAATGGGGTCTGTGGCACCTCCAACCCCGCTGGAAAACAGAGCAGGGCCATAAAATGCGTCGTCTATCTATCTGGCCAGAGGCGCAGATCCTCCCCCGATTGCGCGACTGTGCGGTACGATTCTGCGATTGTAGAGTGCGATACTAATTTTCGGTGCCCACACTTAATTTACCCCGGGCCAGAGCCGGGGAGTGGAAATGGAAATGGAAATCTGTAAATTTGTTTTTATTGTCATTATAATTTGTGTTCGCGGTGTTTCCAACGAGCTGGTTCTAGTTGGCTGATAGCGTTTAGCACCTGACATTTTTAGTGGCAATTATCGGGGGCCGAGCGGAGTCAACGAACTGCCGCCGAGTGGGAGACAAAATGCCTAACTGTTCTGCTCTCCATCTGCCATTTATGCTCGTTAGAGGAGCATTAAAGCCACACACACCGACGGCCAGGGAAGCACGAAAAGCACAGAAAAAATCATAGAAAATCGGGGAATCAGCTGCGAACGTCATGTTGCATGTTGTCATGAGTCATAAAGCAGAGTTGCATGTCCGCGGGCCACGGCAACATCCACGGTAGCACGTCCCCAAAGAGCCGGGCTTAAAACTAAATTAGAAATTAAAAACAGAAACGAACCAACGAAAAAATGGTAAATAAAGCGCATAAAAGGCGGAAGTGGAGCAGTTTTTGTGGATTGCTTTGTGGGTCGGAATAAATTGGGAATGGAGGCATGTGGGGTGTGTAGGGTATCCCAGACGAATATCATTTTTTTGTTCATTCAAAACATATTTCTTCTATTGTGCTATGGCAAATACTATATAACTATTTTTAAACATTTTCTTTGATTAAACCACCAGTTACCCCTGTTATAAATACGCATTTCTAGCAACCTCCATAAAAAGAGTTTTTGAGATATCTATACAGATATGAACCTTCGAAATCGGGATCCAATTGACCGAGCTATGGATTGTGGAAGTGCAGGGAAGTGGGAACCCACCCATTTTTAATAATATTTAAATTAAATTATTTGATGTGGAATATTAGTGAATTCAACCACAAAATCCTAGATATATTAACCTTCGACATCGAGCTCCAATTATCCAAGTTATGAAAATAATAAGTGCAGTTTTCGATTCCCATACTGGACCCATCGGAACTACGAAAATATTTATTTACAAGACTTACACTGCACTTAAAGCGCATTGAAGGTGCGATTTAGTCCATTTAATCCCCAAAAGCAAGCTCCACTGCACCTGGCTCCCCATTTATGAGTCCGAGTGCATTCCCGCCGCTGCACCACCCACTTAAAGCCCACCTGTTCCCCCGTTTTCCCAGCTGCCACCCAGCAAGACTCCCCCTTTGCCTTCTCTCCATTTCTGTTTCGGGGCCAACTATAATATTTTGTGTAGCGTTTTTACAACCACGATTACGTTTACGATTACATAAGAATATAATATCGCAATTAATCGCATTTAACACAAAAATGTTCGGACCGTCCAAGGTGGTATGCAGCCCCCTCCACCCCCCCTACGCCCCCTCCACACCCCCGGCCACGCCCCCCCTTCGGCATGGCATGCGTGTTGTTGCTGCTTGCGGCTGGCGCAATCTCAACACGACATACAACAATTAAAAACTTTTTAATCGCTCCGTTTTTTCTTGAATTTAATTTGATGGTTTGCAGCGAAACTCCCTTCGCTCCTCCCGCTTCTGGGTTTCATTGGCATGCGATTTTGGATTAGCGTTACGAATTCCGAGTCCCACTTCCAGCCTTATTTTCCGCTTCTCGTTGGAGAAATGCGCACTGGGATTGGGCCATGTACTTCAGTTTTCTGCTGACCCACAGCTGATTTGTTGGATTAAAAGTTGGTATTCAGACAACATTTTATTTACCTTATTCCAAGCTCAACAAAAAGGTTAGAGAACAAGCTGGAGTTTCCCGGCAACAGCCACGCTAAACCGCAACAATTATCCCCAGCTCCATCCATTAGGTCGCATTACGACCTAAACCCATTTGAACCCAGGCAAAGGCATCCAACTAATTTCCAGCCCAATAAAACCTCAACGCACTTCAAGTGGCCACGTAAAACACATCACCTCACTTTCCACACCTGGCCAAGACCACGCCCACGCAGGGGGCTGGGATTATGGCCGAGTATCTCCGGCCATCTGAGGCATCTGAGCCATCCGAGCCATCTGAAGCTCCGAAATTGTATTTTATTTGGTGTTTAGATTACAAGATTTATGGCTACAAATTATGGTACTTCGCCGCGGCGATAACATTTCCGTTCGCGGGGCGAGTCGCAGGCCTACTTAAACTCAACTTAATTTCCCCGGGCAGGCAATAAAAAGTTAACAATTAATCTTGAATGAAAAATCTAACGGCCCTTGAGTTCGGAGAGATCTCTCCATACACACGCATCCGTGGATCCCTTTTCCGAGGCGGTTTTCCCCTTGATTTTCACTCCGTATTCAGAGGGCCTAAAACCAATTGAGTGGCCATTATTAAAGCGAGAAGCGAGCGGCTCGTAAAACTGAGAAATTTATTCTCACACCCAATTTGAGCCGGCCAGCATACCCCTCCCTTTCTCGTGGCTCATTAACGCGCCACGGATTCGAGGCTGCAAAACACACACCTTAATTTGTCATTAATTTGCATACGACCAAGGAGCCGGGACCCACCCCAAAAGTGGAAGTGGACCGAAGACGATCTGTGCGCCGCGAGAAAAGAGCCCGCTGATCAATAGGTTGGAGAAGTAGGAGCTATATTATCAGCTAATATTTATTCTAAGTAGTTGAAAGTATCTTACCTTTCCAGCCCACAATGTTTAATAGTTTTATAGTTCATTTGGTTTTTTAAACTTCCCTATTCACAACTGCCTTACCGTTTCTCTCAGTGCCCGCCGCTCACCCTCGCACTCGGGAAACCCACAGAACCGAAGAAGAATAGAAGACCGAGTGGTAAAATCGAGAATGGTAGAAGATTAGATTAAATGCAATGCTCGGCCGAAGCTCGGGTCTAGTGTGAACATAACTCTTAAGCCAAATTACTATAAATCATTCGAAAATTCCACTTTTCACCTTCTCCGGGCTGGACCTCCCATCTGGGCAGCGGACCAAGCAGCCGGCACAGCGCGGGGCGAAATTTAAATAATGCGGTAATAATAGACGCGCTTCAGTTGGTGTAATGACCAGTCGGCCGGGCGGCTCGGCTTTTCGGGTCTCGACCCTACCGGGGGCAGCACTTGTTCGCCGGCTCCAGAACATCCCCATAAATTAGGCGGCTAGGCGACTTGACCCGGCGAACTATTCTCCTCAGCCAGCCGAATTTTCCCAGTCTTTCACAGTCCAGCGCTTTTCCGGCCCTAATTAATCACACCGCCCAAGTACGCATTATTAGATGATGAGCAGCCACAAGTATTTGATATGCATATTAGGCTAGGCCTATCTAAACGGAACCATGTCCTACCAGATCGGCTAAGATATGGTTAGGCGCGGCTTGGGTGGAAATATCGTATTTCCTTGGAAGTCATTAGCAGTGCATTTTGACCTCTAGTTCCGTAGATTACAAGACACGCAGAAGTAAGGTTTATCGAACAGCAACAGAGTTCTTTGCTGATACTGTGCTATATTTTAGGGTTCTTAAAATTCGGACGGTTCTTGGGCTCACAAAACGTCTTATAAGTCCCCTTCCGCCCCCCACAAGACTGGGAGTTCTGCACCAACCACGGCCCCTCTGGAGCCACTTCCTCGCTGGGCTTTTAAGCTAACAAGACGTGAAAATGTCGCCGGACCGGCTGACTGAGCACCGCCAACAAAGCAGGCGAAAAGCGGAGCAAACGAGCGCAGGAAAACGAAAATGGTAAGCATTTTCCAGGCTGCGATGTCTGCGCATGCGCAACTCCGACGACTTCCGCTCGAAAACTCTGACTCTACCGAGACTTTAAGCCGGCGACGCAGACGCAGACTGAGACTGGAAATTTATGCAGTTTTAAGTAAATTTGTTAAATGCGCGCTTTAATGCTTCGTTAACGCTTCGTAAATTTTTCACAAAAAACTGAAAACAGCCCAGAAGAAAAACACAGCGAAACAACGGCGGAGTGACGAACAAAATAACCTGGGATCGGAGATCGTAGATCGCAGATCGCAGATCGGAGTGGAGAACTCCAGGGGCAGTTCGCTAGAACAGTGCGGCATTAAAGTCAACCACCTGTAATGAACTGACGCCACCGCAATTTAATTCACTCTCCGCTCGGCCTCAAACTGGAACTGGCAATGGGAATCCGAGTGGCAAGTGGCGTGGGGCAAGTGGCAGGGGACGGGATCCGGAATCCCAGAGGAGGAAGCCCGTGACCATGGACTCTGGCAGCGATGCAAAACTGCCTGGGCCTCCGTTAAGGCACTGCAAAAAAGGGGGGATTACATATATGTGAAATGAAATTGTTAAATAGGCGTAATAGTTTGTATCTTTACTGAAATTATAAACATTAAAATACCTAATAGAAAGGCTCTTGGATCTTAGGCTTACCAGAGGCCTTCTATAGAGTGAAGAACCCATAGCAAATGCCATTTTGCCCCACAAGAACACTCTTTTCTGCCGAGTGCACACCCGTTCTTCAGTCTTGGCACTTTCTTCGCCATTCTTCGCTCCTCGATCCTCCTTCTGCCCGCGCTAATGAGCGTCGAATGGTTCTGGGACTCGCTCATAATTAGTCATAGTCATACTTAGTAGCAGCTGGGGCGGCCTTGCCGGCCACAAAATCACCTGGCGATGGACGCGTGACACGGGCCTTCCTGAAAACATAAACTTATAAACTTTGGAGAATTTCGGTATACATGAAAAACAAACTTCAGCAAAGTAAAATATTTTATAGTATATATATTCAAGAACAACACTTCCACCTCTAGTCCCAAGCAAAGCTGCTGCGGTTGCAGATCTCCTTTGAAATTTAATCTATTGTAACTAATTAAGCTGGGAGTGGGGGAGCGGGAAAAGAGCAGGAAAAGCGCTTAATTTGCAGTTAATTTTCAAGCTTGCGGTTTTCGCATCACTCGCTGAAATGTATTTACATACCGCCGCATTCAGTTGCCCCGCTTTGCGAATTGTTTGCATAACATTTTACACCAGTTTGCTTCCACGAGAGGTGGATGGTCATAAATATGCTAAATCTGTGAACGGCAGAGGCAACTGTACCTTGTGTGATCGAGGTGTTATCGATTTTTATGCAGCCTTAATCCGTATGCTACTTGTTAGCTTGATCATCAACTGATCAACTGCTCAACCCATTCCATTGTTCGCCATGGGATGCAGTTCTTTATGACTGATCGCCATCGAGCTCGTTAGCAACTTATCGATTTATTAACGCTGCAGTGCTGCGGCCAATCGATTTTATCGATCGCATTAATTGAGCACCGGCATTAACACGCTAACACATTTTGTGTGCCCAATCCAGCGATCACTTGATCACCTGATCACCCGTTCACGACCGCCTGCATCTCCTTAAGCCGCCTGATTGCAACTTAGTCCGCAAGCCCCTCTCCCCTCTTCGATAACTCTTTCAGCCACATCTCGACTCCTCAAAATCGACGATCGGCGATCGCACCTCCGACAAATGGCGAACTTTTAGGCTGGCTGTCAATATTCGTTAAGCTCGTCCAGCGGCTAAAGTGTCAGACCTGACAACAGCCGGGACATTTGCTTAATGATCTTACCCAGAAGTCGGGAAAACTGCTCAGAGATTGCGTTAAATGAGTTATACACAGAGCGACAATCGGGGTTGCGTTTATGGCACCGCATGTGGATGCCTTAATGGACTTACAACACATTTTAGATCCACAACGTTACTATTTTAAGGCAAAATAGGTCTTGACACAGCTACATCATACAATATTTAAACAACATCTATTCCTTTATCTCATTTTAGCTTGCGACCTTTTACATCACGTTTCTCCGCTCAGTGCACAATCTTCGGCCAAGAATCCGCACGGCCATACATAAATCATCAATACGCAAATCAATTTGACATTTTCTCTCTTTTTCAATTAACAGCATTATGTTTTTGCTAAAGTTGGCTTAGTCCCAGCGGATCTCGAGTCCGGGGACCTGGGGACCTGGGGACCTGGGGCCCGGCGACTTCGGGATCAGACCCCAAAAGTGCTTAATAAACTTGTTGTCCGAATCCACGGCAACGGTGAGCGACAGAAATTATAAATCGTTTCTGACATTTCAATTGACAGACACCAATGAGCGAGTTAATTTTCCAGCACCACAGCTCCAGCCTCACAGCCTCACGGCCCCAAAGCCCAAAGCAAGTCCATGGCATTACAGTACCTGCGAAAAGTGTGACTTCGGGGTGATTCCCCTAAGGATAAGGTATGTATTTTGTCTCGCAGTATTTTTTAAAAATATTTCCAGGGGATGCCAGTGTGAACCTTACTCTCTATTTAATTGGGAAATTAATCTGGAAATACTTTCCGTATAAATGTTTACTTTTCCGCACCGTATTCGATCCAGTTTGCTGTGCGATAAGTGCCAGTTTGTAGTAGTTCCTAAGTCATTCCCCAGCCGACCCAAGCCCCGCCGCCGAAAAAACAGTGGCTACTGTGTTAGCTGTCGCTCAAACTGGCGATCAATTGTGGCGTGATCGCGGGCAGAGCAAAATCCAAAATGTGATTAATTTCTTGCATATTAGAAATCATTTTTCAATTACCAAGACGACGGGCTACTTACGATTCCCTGACAACTTATCAAATTAAAACGACAAAAATCAAAAGTGATATCAATGAAGAGATCAACCAGAAGCAGCACGGCCACATCGATCCGAGAAAAGTAAACAAAAACGGAAAACGTTGGGAGAAAGCCAGAAGAAAGGCCCGCAAAGGCAGGGGCCCAGGGGTGAGTGCGGCAGCGCGAACCGATGAATGAACGTGTGTAAGTCCGCAGTCAATGGAGAGGAGAAAACCCATAAATACATGGGGTGTATGGGGTACACATCGAGCTCTCGTCCGGTCAAGCAGCCAGCGCTACCATCGGCGATCCGGGCCCTTAAGACGCAACGCATCGCGATCTTTAAGCTGCTTAGGGGATTAGTGTTTTCAGACATTTGACACGTTAACGTTGCGAAGGGAACGGGGGACGCGGGGCAGAGGGGCCGGGCAGGGCAGGGCTGGGACAGTGGTCTATATAAAAATAAACATTTGAGTGAGGTAGACTTGCCCCACTAAATACCCGCCACTGCAGAGGAAGTGCGTTCCCCGAGCGCGCAGGCCGAAAAAGCGAGAAAAGAAACTGGAGCGGGGAATACCCTTTTGGGTTGTTTGCTCAAGCAGGATCGCTTGGGGCTGTCGAGGTGGAGCAAACTTACCATGATCGCGTGAAGCAGCAAGGTATATCAATTTTCAAGGATTCACAACACTTGCCCAATAAAAACGATGGATAAATGAACTTAGTCCTTTAACCAGTCCTTAAATAGAATGTACTTGTCCTTTTATAAGGGTAGTCCAAATGGATAGTCCTAGAGAAGTAAGCGGAATGAAGAATCCCTATGATAGTCAATCAGAAAACCTATCCAGATCCCATTTTAATATAGGGTAAAGAACCTGGTTTAGTAATTGAGAAATGCAGTTGGAATGATTCACATTACACAAACTCTACATTTTGAAATCAGCTTATGATCGATCTTTAAATTTCAATATTTCTGACAATAACTTATGCATATCTGATCAGCTTGAATATCTGTCGATCCGTGAACACTTTCATATTCATATTCACTTTTTGCCCATTTCCCATCTCTGCGTTTTCTACTTCGCTTTCATTTGCATTTAAGCGCAAGTATCTTAGAAGCCAGTATCTGATGAGCAAGTATCTCATGCCGAAGTATCTTTACCTGTCCAGGATTCCCCTACTCCGAGACCCCAGAGCGGGAAACGTTTAAGACACCTTTTTGGTTACGCATCGATGCGCAGCGATCGCTGCAGTCGCCAGGTGCTGCTGCTGCAGCAAAAACTGCATTGCCTTATCTTAATCTTGGCAAATTCAATTTAAACTCAATACGCAATTTACGCAAAAAGCATTTTAGATAAAGGACGAAAAACCAAAGCGAAATGGCCAACAAAGAGCGGGTAAAGTGAGCAGCCGAGCGGCTTAAAAGTGCCTTTTTCCTCCATTTGTGCTGCTGCGCATGCGCAGCGCATGGAAAAGTTGACAAATGCCAAAATGCAAGCGGATTGTGTGTGACACTTCTGCAGAGCGGCTAAAAAAGGTAAATTACTGCGCCGGAGGGCTGGGGAGGGTTAAAAGGGTTAGGCTGCAGGGGGGTTAAGGTCCTGAGGTGCGTCCCTTCGCATCGCCCGATGCATTCAGTCGTTCAAATTGTTTTGCGCTAAAACTCACGTGACGAGTGCAGCGACGACGAAGCTGAGAAAGGTTTCCAGTCTCCTCCACTGATAAAAAATGTGCAACATTTTCAATTAATAAAAAATGACTAAGACATTATTAATTTAGGAGGAGAAATATATTTTATAAAATATGCGAAAATATTTAGTTTTCAGAATCATCCAGACACTTTTTTCCACCAAAAAATAATCAGTATTTTGGGCGAAACAAGAAAAGTATTTGTCCAAAAATGGAATGTTATACCTTGCTGAACTCGTAATAAAATTTCCAATAAATTGGCATTCACAGCTAAAAAATTTTTGTTTTGACCAATTTTCGCAAAAAAAGACGATGCTACCCCTTACAAAAAAATCGAAAAATTGAAAAAATTTAAAGTTCTTAGAACCAGCCACAAAATTACTGCGTTCAATTGTCTAGCTTGTTGGCTGACCAAAACAGTGCATCTTGTAGGTTTTTGACCATTTTTGACCAAGTTACACAAAAAAAGGTGAAAGAAAAAAATCGGATTTTCGCCAAAAAACGATGATCCTTTTTTTTCGCCCAAAAATAATCAGTATTTTGGGCGAAACAAGAAAAGTATTTGTCCAAAAATGAAATGTCATACCTTGCTGAACTCGTAATAAAATTTCCAATAAATTGGCATTCACAGCTAAAAAATTTTTGTTTTGACCAATTTTCGCAAAAAAAGACGATGCTACCCCTTACAAAAAAATCGAAAAATTGAAAAAATTTAAAGTTCTTAGAACCAGCCAAAAAATGACTGCGTTCAATTGTCTAGCTTGAAAACTACTGCGTTCAATTGTCTAGCTTGTTAGCTGACCAAAACAGTGCATCTTGTAGGTTTTTGACCATTTTTGACTAAGTTAGATCGAAAAATCGGAAAGAAAAAAATCGGATTTTCGCCAAAAAACTATGATCCTTTTTTCCGCCCAAAAATAATCAGTATTTTGGGCGAAACAAGAAAAGTATTTGTCCAAAAACGGAATGCCATACCTTGCTGAACTCGTAATAAAATTTCCAATCAATTGGCATTTACTGCTTATTTTTGACAATCCTTCGCAAAAGAAGGGAATGTAGCACCAATACTTCTACCACTACTAGTTAGTATCACTACTACTTCTAGTACTGTTAGTAAAAGTACAATTACTACTATCACTTCTGCTACTTCTAGTATACTACTAATCCTTTGCTTCTACTACGTTAATATTTCAACTTTAATATTCTGATTCGTGAAAATAATGTAATTTTTCTAGCAGTGTTCCTGCCGCTCTTCACTTTATCAGATTTCTTAAGTGCAAAGCGAACTTGTTGGCTTTTTGTCGTCTTTAATGTTGAGTCCGAGGTTTAAATGTGACACTCGTGACTCTTGATGGGATTGCCAAAGAGACAGGGACAGCGAAAGAGACGGCCTGATGGAGTGCGAAAGAGTCGGATGGAACGGGGCTGCGACTTTCGTGGGAATGGCAGATTAATTTGCACACTTAATTATTTTCAAACTCATAAACTAGAGCGGCCGGCGGACAACACGCCGTTCGACAAATGAATAGAGCCGTAAAAAGTTATGCTCGAAAATTGAAAAACCATGTTAATCCACGCGAGGGCAGCAACAACATTTATTTTGATTGCTGATTGAGACAAATGAAACGTTCTATAAACAGACAAATAACGAGGCCCAACAACTTTGGCCACACGCCGCCGACAACTGGGGAAAAAACCGAGTATCAAGAAAAAGCGACACCGGAGCCTTGTCAAAATGCATAAAAATTCAAATCAGAAATCGGAATCGGGCGAAAGAGAGGGGGCGAGCCGCGCGACAGAGACAGCGGCAGGGACGGGGCGAGATCAAAGCGGGATCCCAGGTCCCACTCCCTGGGATATGGGATCGTTTGGGATCGGAGTCGGAGTCGGAGTCGGAGACGGAATCGGAATCGGATCGCTGCGATCGCTACGAAAACTGTGAGATTTAATGCTTATTTGCGCAGAGTCAAAACAGATTTCGTTGCGGCCATAATCATGACATAAAAAAGCAGAACAAAAACGATTTTCAATTCGATTTCAGTGCGCTCAGCGATTTAATTAAAAGTTTTCGCCCTCGTTCCCTTCCTCCGCAACACAATTATCACTGAAATTAAATACAAATTCGTACAGTTGCACACACAAATCTTGTCGTTTGTCGGCGCTGTGCTAAGAGTCATTAAGTCGGACATGCGATTAATATTATATCGTTCTAAGTGACTTTAAATGCGTTCGCCTTGGCGGCGGGATTGGCTCCACACATGTGTTTTGTGTGGGAAAGTCCTTGCGGTTCCAAATAATATTTTTGTTTGGCAACCAGAGGTCAGCAGAGGTCTCCCTTTCCGCGGACTGCACGACTTTCCACCTTTCCCATTGCCGTTGCAAAGGAAAAACAATGTATCGCGACCTTGGTTCGTATCCCATGCAGCTGCCACGCCCCCAGCGCACCGCCTCCCACCGAGCCCCAATCAATTTGCAATTCGATGCGGTGATCTCTAGACTAACCCCTCCCCCAATATTGTTAGCCGTGTGGAGAACACAGATTTCCAATATAATTTGCAATTTATGTATTGTGCTGCGAATGCATTTCATTTCCCTTGATTACCCAGCGCGGGGGAGAGGAAGAGGGGCGGGGACTGGGCCACACACACGCGACGCCGACCTGCACTGGGAGAAAAATACCTTAGATATCTTTCTTTTGGGAAGAAATAAATGCATTTTAGGTAATTTAGTAATTCAATAAAAGTATGAATACTATTTATTATTCAATTTTATTCATCACACAAAGTAAATAAATAAGTATCAAAACTAAATAAATACAGGCATGCACTTGCTATTTAATAAGTAAATTAAATAAACGCATGGGCTAAGTAACCGACTATTTATTCTAGAATAAAACACGACTTGGCAGCGTTTTCTCGCTGTGCACTAGCCGGGCCAACTGTACAAAATGCGAGTTTTCCTTTTCGCCGGCCGCCGTGGGCCGCATGCAATTAAAACCGGGATTGGGTGAGAATGAGTTGGCGCGGAGATGGAGGCGAAACAAAAGGAAATGTTTAAACAAATTATTTCGAATTAAACCGCAGGTATTTATTAATGTTTTGTGCTTGGCCGAGCGTGTCTCTGTCTGCGGCGCTCGCTCTAAGTGCACTTTGCGAGCTATTGCGAGCGTTTGCGATTTTCAATTTTACAATTAGCAGCAAGTGAGTGGCGCTGCAGGGGCGCGACCAGGGGCCTTGGGGGGTTGGGCGGCGGGTACAAAGCGGCGTATGCGTAATGTAATCGCCGCCAGTTGCTCCTGTGCCTCAGTGACTGCGAAAACGTTTCAATTTCGAATTCGCGGAAGTTTTCTTTTTCTTGTTGTTTTTTGGGTTTTCATTTTAAGTTTTTCGGCTTTCGCGGGCATTTTAATAACTGCATCTTAATTGGCCCCGCGATTCCGTGAGGCATGCAACCCGGTTGGGTTAGCCGGCAATTAAAAGCGCCCGCGGGCCTTATGCAATCGATTTCGGGTACAGTCGCCCCTCGTGCTTGACAAACGGACAAATCCGCGCCAACGGCCCACTCACCCAGTTGGCCATTCGAGTGCTAAATTTGCCAACCGATCCGGTGCGATACCGTGCGATATGATAGCCGACAGAAAGTTGACTTAGCCGCGACCGCCGGCGGATTAGGCATTAAATCGCCGCTAAACGGCCGGGCGATAATGCGGGCCACTCGCCTTCTGGGTCCGTCATAATCCCCTAAACGAGAAGCGATTGCAGGATCGATGCAGCGCAGCTTAGACACAGCGCAATGTAAACAAAACCGGATTGCAGACACATTCAAAGGCTTTAATGAGGCTAAACATTTATGTTCTGCACCTTAGCCACGTTACAAATCAGTTAGGATGGGCCACGATTTCGACTTCAGCCAAAGGTGCCCCATCCCTACTACACATCTTGACCCCAGGCAATCGATCCATAATAAACTGCTTCTTGGTCAATACCATATTGAGTATTAGGTATAGGCAGAGTACCACCTTGACAAACCTCTGAAGAACTATATTCGTCACCTAACAATGGTGCTGTTAATGTGCGACAAATCGGCCAGTGGTCCAGTTGAACTGCAACTTCCGTGTGTCATAATACAAGCTCTGATTACACAAACACAAATGGTAATTCAAGCAGCCAAAAAGCCAACCGCTGACCCCCGCCAATTGTTGGCCATTCGAAAGCCCGATCCCAACCTAACCCAGATTTCAATTTCGCACAGACCGAGAGCCAACAGAGGGGACAAAGACGGACCCCGTGTGGCGTATATATTAACAATAATCGAGGCAATTATTTAACACATTTCGTAACCAATTGTCGAGTGGAGATGACAGCCCAGACAGGGTCGTGAGACGGTGAACGAAGCGTCGGGTGCTTCGGTCTTTTGGGGGAAGTGCTGGAGGTAGGCCAATAAGCGCGGCTAAACAACCAACAAAACACAACGAAAAGGTCTGTGTAACTGTCATAATTAAAGTAATTTGGTAGAAAATTTTTAGCCAATTAACCAAAAAACCAAGCAGAAAATGCGACGAAAAAAGCCGGGATGTCTGACGGCCAAGGGCCGGGCCAGGGAGGCAGCGGTGCTGCTTAGTTTAATACTATAAAATGCCATCATATCGAGACGATGACGAGGGAAAAACCTAAAAATAAACCTCCACAAAGAACACACTCTTCGCAGCCAGGGGGAAAAAGAGATACGCGCGAGGCAAGTGTCACAAAGGCCAGCTGTGACCTAAGTATTCCTACGCCTTTCGGGGGGCACCTTTAACTATAACTTTATTTTATGTGTTAGTTACTATACCTACTCGAGACAGCTGACTGGAATGCCAGCTGGAAAACGCAAACGAGACTCGGCGGCGACAGTCCCGAAAACCGCAAAAGGTTTGACGCTCAATCAAACCGGCAAAGCGTTAATAATCCGATGTGCCGAAGGTGCCAGTCAAGTGTCACCGGGAACCCTGTCAGAACCAATCGAATCATCACCAGAGATCCCCGATCGAAACCAAAGCACGCCGCAGTCCGAAGGGGATTCGCCAGAACGCGACTCGAAAGGGAGAGTTCCTAGCCGATGATATCACATGGGCCAGAACTCAGGGGTGAAATTCCTCAACAATTTTTAATCAAAACCACAATGGGGTCCTGGGGCTGTAGCTCCGTGCCATAGGTATACTTGAGGCAACATTTCCAGATTAACCCACAGAACCCCCCTGGGAGACACCCACGAGCCGGGCGCACTTACAGCCGCTGTGCGTGGGATCCCCAGCGCAATTTGTATGGGAAATACTTAACACTACCACCTCACCCCCGAAAATGTGTCTTTCCAGGTCGAAGCCGTTCGATCCCAGCCCAATCCAATTCATTCATACACCGCCCCGAATCTGCTGCCTCATTGTTGTTGTTTGCCACAGCTGTGGCCTCAGGCTGGAAGTGGAGCCGAAAACTTCAAAACAGCAGAAAAGAGGAAAAAGTAGGAGTCCGAGGGAATAAACTGGAAAGGCCGAGACCGTAGTAACATTCAGGCAGAACTCCGATTTCGATTTCGATTTCGGTTTCGGTTCCGCTGGGTCAGGGCCAGTTGTGTGGGGAGAGCGCGGGCGGAGAGCGCGGCTCGTGGAGGTGCCATAAAAACGCGAGCGAACTCACCACACCCGCCAGACGACCCACTGCGCAGGCGTGGTGAGTGGTGAGTGCCGCTGGCCGAGTGGTGGGCTCGCGACCTCCCCTAAACTCCGCCTTTTATTTTCTAATTGATTTAAAGAGTGTTAACTTCCGCTGTCGATAATTTCGGTCCAGCCAGCCGTCGCCTCTCTCTCGCACCCGAGCAGCCGCCGAGCCGTGCGCATATGGCCATCTCTTTCGCCTCTCTCGCACCAATAAACAGCGCCGTCAGAGGAGTGCCAAAAAAGAGAAAGAAGGGGCAAGCGAAGTAGGAAGGGGAGGGTGGGTGAGGCGAGAGAGGGAACTTGGCAAATTGTTAATTAATCTTCGTGGACCGCCGGCTCTTGCCGTCCCGCTCTCGCTCCGCCGCCGACTGCGCTGCCGGCGTCGACGTCGAGCAGGATGTTAAGTAAAAAGCATTTTAAAAGTTATTTTATGGCATTTAATGCAGTTTTGGATACAGAAAAACTGTGCGTTTAGATACTTTGACTGAAAGTTTGCCACTCTCTCTCCCTCTCAGCCTGCCTCCCCTCCTCCCGCTGCTGCCACGCCCCCTGGGCGGAAATGGCGAACGTAACGGAAGCGCTTTTATACAATTAGATGGCAAGTACGTGGCATGTGGCAAGAGCCGAAAATGAGCAAAAGGACCAAAGGACTCGGGTGGAGTCGAGGGTTGAGCTTGGCTGCCCACTCGAGCCAGAAGCACACATGACGTCAAATCTTTGGACTGCGAATCGAGCGAGAAGTGCCAAGGTTGGCAGGGCCCTTCATAAGGGTCTGGCTTCCCGAGGGTACAGCTCACTAAGTACGCCAGCCCGAGCCCCCCAACTTTACACAATGCTTAATGAGACTGCTATGCTGCGGTTTCTAACGTTTCAGACTTATCCATAGTGATTATAGGGTTTTGTCTTCATAATATGAGGAGTTTTAGTTTGTTTTACTTGCTTTGTGAGGGTATAACCCATAACATTTCTATATTCTGTATAGACTACAACAACTATCCTTTCAAAATGGTGGTAATAAAATATTTTCCCGAGGGTACACCTCACAAAGTACGCCAGCCCGAACCCCCCAACGTTACGCAATGCTTAATGGAACTGCTATGCTTCGGTTTCCCACGTTTCAGACTTATCCATAGTGATTATAGGGTTTTGCCTTCATAATATTAGGAGTTTTAGTTTGTTTTACTTGCTTTGTGAGGGTATAACCCCTAATATTTATATTTTCTGTTTGTCAGAGATTATAAAACCAACTATCCTTTCAAAATGGTAGTAATACAATATTTTCCCGAGGGTATAACTCACTCAGGACACAACCTCGAGCTGTGCAACCTTATACAACACCCAATGAAACAGCTAGCTTTCGGCTTCTAACATTTCAGACGTATCCGGAAAGATGGGTTTTACCACAAAAATCAAAAATATAATGAGAGCGAATATTCCAGCCTAGCTTATCTCTGAAATGGTAATAGTTAAGAACCCTCTTTCCTTCGCCGTAACAGGGTTCTCCATTAACGAACACCTTCCGAACTGCGATTGCCGTGTTCCAGCCACATTGTTAACTGCCAAATGTTTCATGTTAACATGGCCAGTGCAATAATAATGAAAAAATCGATAGCGGCGAGTAGTTTTATATAAACTCACAATGCTAACACACAACACACAAAATTGCTTACAAAATCAACAAACAAGGCGGCGATGTTGGCGATGTTGGCGATGGCCATGCAAAATGACCCATTACCATTAATTAGTTGCATTTAAACAGCGCCAGCAACAACAGCAACTAATGAAATGACCGCTGTCGATAAAAAGCGATAAACAAACACGGGACGGCAACAAAGTTGTTGCAATTGCCAGTGACAATTTAAGTGCAATTAATTTTTGCGGCCATGCAACAAGATGGGCGTCAGTGGGGAGGGGGCGTGGCTGCCGAGGGCTATCAGAAAATGTTTCTAGTTTTCACAATACCCTAACCGGGGTTATTTTTGGGAAACTATCTAAAAGCAGTCTCTGTTTTTTATGTTATTAAATTTACATGGTGTGGTTGGTAGTATTTATACCAACCATTGGTAAAGGGTATTTTGAACGCCGTATATGGCTTGTATTCTCCCGGCCCACGGTGTAGTTTTCGTGGGGGGATCTTTGGGGCAAATAAATATTATGACGGTATTATTAAATATGATTTGCTGTCACGCCATCTCGCACACGTAATGCTGATTATTTTTTAATTAATTTTTCTACTTTAATGCTTTAATAATTTCATTTTCGCTTTGTTTCCCGCCACTATTTTGTTTTCCAGCTTTGTTTCGCTTTGGAGATCGACACAGCTCAGAATGCCCATCGATTTGGTCGAAGGAATAGAATGTTTTGTTACTAGAGTTTTAGTTGAAGTACAAGATATTATAGAGATAAAGATATATAGTCCAAATCCAATAAAAATCAATTATGCTCAGTACAATCATGATTTATAGGGATGGTGAATCAACATTTATTTTTAATTTACTCATGAAGTATTTGAAAGCGGAAATGTTAGCATGTCCTAAACCAACGCGAGCCGCAGATGGGGAAATCTGTCCAAAGGATATGCCATCCACCTTTCTCGAAGCGCTGTTACGTGTAACAGTAATTAAACGAGTCAGCGATACATGATTTTAACGCCTGTCGCGCAGCCCCCGAAAAAAGGACACCCGAAAGGAAAGCCAAACAAATAACACCTGAAAAAAGTGGCAAGTAAGTCGAGGGGGTGCGATCCGTTGGCCAGGCCGTTCCGGAGCCCCGACCCCGCTCCGTGCGCCGCCCCTGCCGCCGAACAAGTTCACATTACCTGCGTTCCAGGACCGCTGAGAGCGCTAAGCGGCTTTTAAGGACATGTCGCTGTGTTTATCTAGTCGCAGGGACAATGACGCCACAAAAATACCTCCAGTGCACTGCCGAAAGCGCTCGGGCCATTACATTTTGTGTGGAAAAGTTAATAACTTTAGTAATTAAATGTTTACTTGAGAAGTCTTCAAGTCCATTAACGCGCTTTTTTTTCGAATTTGACTAAATATTTTACCAATTGAAAAAAATAATTAAATATTATAAATATTAAACCATTTCTTCTTCATGAGTAAATAGAATAACTAGAAAACTTTCCAAAACATTTTTAAGGAACCTCTGAAGAAACCATTACATATTTTTTCCAGTGCCCCTCGCACAACATGTGCAACCTTGTTGGTCCCCCTGTCCACATCCTTGTGTGAGTGTCCTGCCTGTCATGTCCTGGCCAGTTTTGTTTTCATTTGCGGCCAACATAAGTGACCAATTTTATGTGTCATTAAAATTGGACGCGCTGCCCTCGCCTTCGTTTGCCTCTCGTTTGCTGCTGCTGCACTTTGTTTAATGAACACGCCAACACAGAACAACACGGCAGCACAACAGCACAGAAACAACTTTGGAAACAGGACCTAGGCCGCTGCCCCTGCCCCCGCCCCTCGGCGGCCGCTTTCTATGCTCGCTGGCTTGCATAATTAAATTACACCTGTCCCAGTTGCCGCTTGTCCTTTGTCCTTTGTCCTGGCTCTATAAGCTGTGCCCTGCTTGGGTATGTGGGGTGATCTAGGCTCTGCACTCGGAGAAAAATATGTGGGACGTTTTCGCCTTGACATTGAATAATATAGTGGTACAAGGCTTGACTTGAATGTTCCAAATAATACAAGTTATGTTATTAGGTAGCATTTGTTACCGTGCATGGCCCTGTTCCTGCCGCCGCTTAAAAGTTCATTAACGCGCCTGCGCAGCCCGCTACCGGAAGTGTCGGAGGCGAGAGCCAAAGCAGTCCATTCGAATCCATTCCATTGCCATCCGACCAGATCCCATCCGACCCGACCAAACTAGTCCGACTTAGGCCCACCAGAGCAGGTCGTTTTCGACCTGGTGTGTGGATAATTAGCCCGGCCAACGGGAACATCGGAGGGCATTTACAGTAGCTCCGCCATGTCGAGCCATCGAGCCCCGAGGCCCGAGGCGCCCCACAGTGCCCGTTCCTCGGGCACTTCATTCATGGAAACTCCCGTCGCACTCCGGCCGAACTCCTCGGGGTTACCGAGAAGTCCAAATACGCTATCGAAGACGCTTGGGACCTGGCGAAAGGTATCGGATTTCCAGCTGGCTTTGATCTTGAGAAAGTATGATATAAGAAAAGTATCCGGTTGCGACAATCAAGCCCCAATTGCGGTGTCTTTGTGACGAGTTCTGATGGTTTGCTATGATATGATACTGGTTTTCACATTTCCATAGGGCTGTAATAAAAATAATGTTGAAGTAAGGGGAATTCCATTCGATACATATTCAGGAATTAAAAAAAGAGTCGGTATCATAGTCACCTGTTCCAAAGTCTTCGCGATACTACTAGCTTCCTCTCCTCTACAGATCTTTTCCAAGACATGGTCCGATGGTACATTATAATACCCTTCCCCACCGAGCTGCTTCCCATTCTCCAAATAAAAGTGTTACGCTTCGATTTGATTTCGTTTCGTACGTATTACTTGGAGACCGTCTTTCAATTTAAAACCAATTTCCGAGAGCGGGAGACCGATACCTAAACGCCGATCATTAAAGGATCATTAGGGCTCATAATCTGATTATAATGCGCTCAGTTTGAGTCTGTTTTAGTCGATCTCTGTTTGTGATTTTTGTGGCTTAACATTTTATTAAGAAACTCTTACCTGGGAGACTTTTACGATCTCGACGGGCCGGGGCTCCCATTAATGGAGCACATCCCGTTCGCCAGTCGCCTTCCCGAGCATCGTCTGGGATCTCGTCTCATCGCATGGCATTGCGTGCCAGCGACAAATCTTGGCTCCGTCTGGGGTCATGTGAATCCGAGGAGCTAATGGTGCCGGAAATAGAATTATGAATACGTTGGCGTGCGTAATTTATGCCGTTGGAAATGCTCTCGAACCTCTGCCCGGGGCTTTTAGATTTATCTATGGCCTAGCACTAAATAAGCCGCAGGATGGATCGCTCCCTGGGAGTTTGTCTCTCCCGTCCCGTCCCCTCCCCACCTCCGCCTTTTGCTTTTGCCTTTCTGCAGTCTCAGCGTGTGCGTATAATTTACACTTGAGCTAAAATATTGATACTTGAAAAGCAATTTAGATAAGGCCCGCAGCGGGCAGACTGGAAATTCCGCTTCACACCTACCAAAAAGTGAGGAAAATAAGAAGAACGCAGGGGAAGGTGTGAAAGGTATGCAGGACGGCCATTAAGTGCCGGGGCCCACAATGCACTGGCAGCTGTCACCGGGCAGGAGAAGAACACAGAGGAGTACCCACAGGCAGGGGCATGGGTATGGCCACAGGGATGTCCATAGCTCCGTAGCCGCCAGGCGGGAGGGAGGGTCAGACGACGACCTTCGCCCGAGGACCTCGTTAGAAGTGCTACCAGCTGTCAGCGGGCCTGGAGACCGACTCACACCTCCGCCTGATGAGCGGCGATAGCATCAGAGGGCCAGGCATGATTTGTCCCGGACACCGGACACACACCACATAGAGTACAAGTACAAGTGCCGGATGTCCAGCCGCGCAATTAACGTTCATTTATTCGTCCATTTCGAATCAACACTCGATCGTGGCGAGTCAAGGCGTTGCCGGGATCATTAGCAGGTTGTTTTGGCCTCCTTCGTCCCTATTTAACGCCATTTTCGCCGGCCAAGCAGGAAGCCGATATTATCAGTCGAATTAAGGCGGTTTTCGGTACTGAAAAGCGGTCAAGTCGGCTGATTAACTACTATGAAAACGAAGTAGTTTAAATGGAAGAGGCGAAGGACAGTATACAACTATAGTGTCACATCAGGTCATATAATATCAGGACAAGATGTTACAGTATAGGAATGTGCACATAAAATAGTACTGCACACTCATTCAAAATCACCAACAAAGTAGCAGTTAAACCTGGAAAAGCTGCTTTCCGATGGCCTTTCTCGGCGATTGCTCCTATTCCATCCTTGATTACCTCCGCAGCACTTTTGGCCGGGCTAATGCAAAAGTTCTTGTGTGGCACGGCTGAAAGGCAAACTTGACCGTGCTTAAAAACAAAGTTGTCGTGATGAAATTTCCAGCTAATTTCCACAGCGGGCCAAAGAAACGAACTTGGGCACGGGAATGAAAAACAAGCAAGCAGAGGAGGCGAGAAAAAATGCAAAATGTTTTTAATGCGAACACTTTTAGCACTAATGGTGCCGGAATATTTAATTTGAGGACGCCAAAGCGGGCGACGCTGGAGATGAAGGGCCCGAAAAGCGGCTTCGCATTAAGGACCAACCACCCAGCGCAGAGCACGTCAAGGGTGAGCCACCCCACGGCAGAGCCACCCACTCCAGCACCCTCGGCGCTTTGAGCTGGAGATGTTGGCGTAAATTTGTTAATTTGGCACCGATGACAACCAACCCAAAACAGTCCAAAGCCAGCAGCCACCCCACGTACCAGCCGCGGCGGGTGGTTCAGAGGGTGGTGCGGTGGGTGGGGAGTGGGTGGTGACATGGGAACACGGCAACAGTTATAGCAACAGGCAACCCCTCGCCCGCTGAGATGGGCGGCGTTCAGGTCTGAACACCTACTCGAACCTTGAGCCTTCTATAAAATAAAATATATATAAAATATAAATAATATAAATATCTGTGCAATGTAATATAGTATTTTATTAAGTATTAATGGAATTGGTTATATCTTATTTGTACCTTACATATTAAGAGGTATCGGCGTGTCCTTTCCCTTGAAGATTCCTCGTTTTTCGGCTTCTTCTTTTTTGTTCGCCTGTTGGTGTTGCGAGTTAAAATTGTTTTAATGTCGGGCGAAAGAGAGAGGCAAAAATTTATGCAAATTGCGCTCTTTTTGCATATTTAAAAAGCGAATACACGAGCACTTTGCCAAAGTAATTTGTTACATAATGGTGGCCAGAAGAGCCAGGAAACCCGGGACCACAGAGACGCTGCAGCATCCCAACAGCCAGAGCATCATCACTTTCCACGTTGGGCGCCATTTTTGTTAAAAAGTTTAATTTGGCATAAGTGCGCGCCATTTTGCAGCATTTTCTTCAACTTTTTTGGGTGACTTTTTTCCACGAGGCGGTGGCACCGGCACCTACAACCAACAAAATTGTGGAAGTGTTGGAGGGGTTGGAAAAATTATGCAAATGCCGTTTGGCTCGTAAAATATGTTAATGTTAGTCGCACTCTTTGCGCTTTTTTGGGCTTTCAGCAAATGAGTGGGTGGATCGAAACAGACATGTTAAAAATCCATGACGACAGCCCGGGTATCAAGTTTAAGTGTTAAAAGCAGCAAATTATATTTTCAGGGAAAGGGGCAGACAAATATACCCGATATTAAGAAAAGGAATACATGCCAACGAAAGGGAAAATGTAACTCCTCACTTTACATTCTTAATTAAAACCTTTTACAACATACTGACGTCCTTTCTGTGCGCTTCTCAATATGCTTACTTGGTTTACAAAAGTGATTATCAACAAAAGGTTTTTAATGAATATTTTAGTACTGCTCTAATATGTAGAATTATACCTTCTAGTTTCCCTGTTAGAGGTAACTGAAATATGTATGCCATTAAATCTGACCTCTCCCTAATTCATGTGTGTGTCTCATGAGCATAAATCATTTCCGTTGACTGCATGCAGATTACATAAGTCGTGTCATTGTTGGTCAACCGATTTCAATGAAACTCACAGTTTTTCACCATAAAAAGCGATTAAAGCGAACTTTCGAAACGCAGCAAACACCTAAGCAGATCCAGTATATAGTGCATATATGCGTTGCGAGGGAGATACATGGATGCAGGGGTGGGGAAGTGCCATAAATCGCCAGACACGCCCCACACATCCCCCAGAAGTCTAGAGGAGAGACGGCGACAGCACTCAATGTCACCATTAAAAGCGGGCTAACAAAACCGGCGACAAAAAAATACTTGTCAGCCTCTAACGATAATTGAGTCATAAACTTTATCTAATGACAATTTATGCCACTCAAAACAAAGCATTGGAATGGAAATAAATTTCATTCGCGCGACTTTAAATCATAATTTTTAAAAACAATGCCATAAAACGGCTCTCTCCCCACAGAAAGAGAGACCCGGTCTCATTAGAGCAGGTGGAAAAGTAACAGGTAGCCCCTCGAGAACCGAGATCCTTTCTCAAGCGTAAAAGGCCGAGAGACTCGCACTAATTAACTTAAAAATTTCAATTAAAATGTCTTTTGTTCGTGTGATTTTCGCCGTTTGGCCATTAGTTCATAGCCGTGGCCAACCGGAAACTTTTGTCACCCGAAAAATGGAAACCGGCCAGCTAATGAATGCACACACGTCCGCCGGCTTGGACAGTCCCCCATTTTCATTCCATTTCCACTTTTCGATCCCGTTTCCACGATCCATGCACACATTTCATTTCGGCTCGGTGTGTCCCCTGTTTATTTGTTAATTTTCGGTTTTTGTTTTTATGAAAATTTCTTCATTAGCGCATAAATTAGGTTTAATTACATTTTAGTTGGCTTTATTAAAAATCACACGGCTGTGGAAAACGGCGTCGTGTCGCCAGGAAATGTCCCATGAAGAGCCAGAAAGTTCTTCAAACGAGACTACTTGTCGGTAATATAATATTTCTATATTACTATATTTGGGACCCATTTCGGTGTCAAATAGAATGGAGGTAGATTTAAAGATTGCTGAAATACTCTTTACACAGAAATGTCTTGAAAAATATTATTTTATTACATATTTGATGACCAATTAGCGCATATCCATTACAAGTGACTTAGCCCTTCCCCTGAATTTTCTAAGCCTTTTCCACTTACCCCCTTCTTCATTAATCACATACCATTAACCATCGGGCCGGGCCAATTGATTGTCAAGTGCTCAGCGAAAATAAGAAGGAGAAAACAATTATATTTATTTACTTTTATCGGTGCGTATTTATCTTAATTACTTTTGGTCTATTGAGTGCCCCGCGGCCTGCGTGTTGTACATTTCAATTTGATTCGACGAGCAGCTGAAATAAAGACAAAAACAGGGGGAAAAGTGAAAACACACGACAACAAACCAGAAACAAAAAGAGTCAACGACAACGGCGACAGAGGCAGAGACAATTCAATCAATTTTAGCCATGTTATCGCCTATCGATATCCTTTTTAATGATACGAGTGACGCAGTGACCAAACCTTTTTCCATATCTACCTTACCTTTTGCCTTAGGGAGGCCAAGGTCTGGGGCATATCACCGACCTCATCTCAATTTACCTTCGCTGCTGCGTTTTGGAGCGGGGGTTCGAGTACGAGTATGTCATCAAATCGGGCGGGGGCTGATGGAAAATGGTGTCGTTTTGATTCACCGCAAAACAAAATAATTCATCAATCATGCACACTTGACCGAACCAACGAGCGGACAGTCCGGCGGACGGAGGAGCGGACAGGCTGCTTGGGGCTGGAAGTGGAGTCCAATTTGGCCATGGCACAGTGGGTTTTCCAGGCTACTTATCCAAAAATAGTTCTCATAAGAAACCACAAATGAATGTGGCTAGCTTTGTAACACCCCATATGCGCCTTTCTCTGCACTTCTCATTATCTGATATCTCCAAATGCCACCAGCCTTCCTCTGCGCTTCTCAATACTAGTACTTGGAACGAAGATGCTTTTTTTATTCATTTAATTTTAATTAAATTAAAATACAATTACTTTATCAACAACCGTAGCCCATTGGTAATGACCCATTCTGAGTATGTGACTAAACTGTACAACTTAAAGTGATAAGTAATGAGCGCACATTTTTCAAAACCACTCTGTTTAGTTAAGTGCCGTCCCACTGTGCCGTACACGCCCCTGTCCGTAGCCAAACCTAAGCATTCTCATACCTGGCACACTCACTCGAATGAATGTGTGACCCTGCTGTTACCCCTTCCAACTTTCCCGCCCCTACCATGGAATGGACCACGTTAGTGCCTTTTTGAACGGCATTAGATTGCCGTCGCCGCAGTTGACGGCGTCGCATCCTTTTTGGCCGAAATTGATAGTCGACCGTGTGACAAATTATCATCAATCAATTTGAGCCTTGCGTTGCGTGGGCCGCCCCGACCGCCACTCCCACGTAAAGTGACTTGAAGCGAACTATTGGATTACTTTTAGTACAGATATAAGTAGTTTACAGCATCAATCAGAAACCAGGAACCAAGAAGTATGAAGTAAGAATTCTGTGTGATTTGTGTATAGGTGTTCATGAATAACCTGAAATAAAGGCTATTAAGTAGTGAAAATTGTACGATAAAAATATTAATTAATCCGAAAATTCGCTGAAAAAGGTATATAGTTCTCTAGCAACCGAATCCCGATTTTGGGTCACAAAAAATCTGTGTTTTGGCTGGCAAAAGGCGAAAAATCGTCGCAAAAAATTCCCTATCGATGGGCATTCAAATTTAAAAACTTCGTTTTTTCCCCTGTAGAATCCTACCTTCTATTTTACTACCGAAAAATCATGGCAATCATTTTGAGAATTAGAGTCAGAAAAAGGAATGCCATACCTCGCTGAGCTCGTAATTAAGTTCCCTATCGATAGGCCTCAAAATCTGGAAACTTGGTAAACATGGTAAATGGCAGAAATGGTCGCAATGGGGAATGCCATACATTATTTATCCTAGCATTCGAATTATATCGGAAATCTTTTTGCACTCATGCCCGGAAATTTGTAATTTTTGTCATTTTACCCGAAAATAAAAGTGCGAAAATTGGCCAAAATTATATAAACAGTAGTAGCCATCCCCAAACGGACCAGCACCCAGGGTAGCCCCGTTCTGCGACCATGCAGCGGGCTCTGGAGGGAAACCCCTGTGGTGTGGCCCGCCTCAGCTATTTCAGGGCGACGCTGTCTTCAGGCTTACCGATCGCCGATCGACGACTTTCGCACGCTTAACGACTGAATAATTTTAAGCAATTTAGCAGGGGATAGGGCAAGGAGGAGGGTCTGCCGAGGGCGAGGTGCTCGGAGTGAATGGTGAGCAAATTGACAAACGTTCAAAATGTAATCAATGCGAGATGCGTAAGCCGAAACCGACACCATACCATCATATTGCCGTACCATCGGCCGTACTTGCCGTAGCGAGGCGAGCAGAAACCTGCGACTCTGCGATCGGGTGGATATTTGTGCGGGGATATTGAATGAATCGAGTATGTGGAGCAGGCCACTTTTGACCAAGTTAGGTGCTCATTAATGCGTAACACGGAGATTGGCTTCAAAAGCCATGCACCGAATGCCTTTTAATTGTTATTAAATTACCTTTTGCCAGAGCCCAGAGCGGGTTCACATGCCTGGACGGCACCGACTGGACTGGACTGGAGTGAAGTGAATGTGAGGACCACACGGGAGTCACTCGATCGAGTACAGCCCACTCTACACTGCGAAAAATGCACTCCAAGAGGTCTAATTTGAAGCCAAGGAAGGTTTTTCTCCAAACAGACATTTTTACTAGAACTCGAACGCCTGAACATACAGACAACTGAGTTAAAATGTTGAGTATTTAGGGTATAAATTCAGAGCGCAGTTGTCTAATTTGCTAATATTTTTCCCAGTACCTCCTGCCTGAGTGTGTACACAAATATGATTTAGCGATCTATTGTTGCGCTGCGTTGTTGCTTTCGCCAGAGAAGACGATGATTTTGCATATTGTCGGGGGTTAGTGGCAAGTTCAATCAACTATAATGCGAAACCCAAGCCCGAGGCCCAGAAGCCAAGAAGCCCGCGGCCCTTCGTCAGCTACTGTTGGAGTAAAGTACAAAAAGCATAAAACACAAACGAACATCGAGGAGTTAGGGTTAGGTCGTCGTGTAATGGGGTAAACTCGAAATCGAAAACCCAAATTATTGACACTTGAGGAGAGAACGTCGACGCCTGTCGCCCCCAACTCCTCCACTCTTGCCGTGCCCAAGCTACCGAAAAGTGTTCGTTAATGAAACTTAATTGATTCCATTCATTAATCATTAGCCATGGCCCCCGCAGCAGTGGAGGATGTGCCTGCCTCTCGCTCCCTCCCGTTCTGGCGCAGTGGCCCCGACTCTTTCCCAGATTTCGGCCAGGGAGCAGGGCTTACTTCCGGCTGGCTCTAAGGGTTACGCCATTCGGATGACGCAGCGTGAAGCACTCCCGAGATTGTCCGGACTCCTCGGCGACTTTCACTAAACGTGGGGGAAATGGGGGAGCACTTGGGAGGTACTCTCGCAGACTCGCATGGGGAATCGAGAAGCGGGCTGTGGGGCTCGGGTTACTAGGTCGTAAACCGAAAACTGTTCGTATATCATCTTCCCAAAAGGCCACATATTGAAGTACAAACCTTGTAGTTAAGGTCGCTGTACTCAAACACTCTAAAAAGATGAATGTACAATAATTACCATGCCATTTACAATATTTCAATTTAAAGTTATCATGTATTACCATGATCTAGGAAGGCAGTAAAACATACAGGGGTAGTTTTCAAACTCAAGAGTGGCAGGAACTCCTAGGAAACTAAAGGCCCCAAAGCCCCTCTGTAGGGTATCCGAATTCAGTTATGCATTTTTGATTTAAAATGTGCGCAGGCGCAGCGCGAAGAATGGAAAAGTGACAAATTTATGGAGCCCTCTAGGCTCTCCACCTCTTTTCTCGGCTGTTGTGACAATGGAAACTGCCCTCCTCCACTTTGGTGTGCCAGCGATTGGATTTCCCACTCGAAAATAGGTGCTAGTGCTGGACCGGGCTCTCGGGCATTGTTTGTGGTTGTTAAATTTATGTTTGGCTCTTAGCTAAATTCAAATTCTATCGCTCAATTATGTTGAGATAAAAGGAAATTGCTGCGACATTAACACTTTCTTAATCTGATGTTCTGAATTTATGTGCGGCCGTGGAATTTTGAGGCGGCGTCTGGTCTCGCACCGCTGAAGAGGTGAAAAAAGGTGAAAAAGAGCCCCAAAGAGCTCTCGAGACCCCGACTTGCTCGAAGTCGCTGCATTAATGCCACGCGCACACTAAGCGGGCCAAAGTCAAAGAAAATCAGGGGAAGGGGCCTCGGACCTGGCCGCACTCTCCGCGGTTGTTGTGTGTGCCTGGGCTGTTTATTTTAAAATTTATTACCAAAATTATCGACTAAACGATGCAAGCAAAAACAATCGATAAAAGTGAATTCTTCGCTCGGGACCCCAAAAGGCGCGGATGGGGGAAAACCTTTTAATTTGCTTGTAACAAAAATTTGTTATCTCCTAAACTGTGCCATAAAAAACGAGAACGAAAAGGCGGCCGCAGAGCCGAACCCAGATCCATTTTAATATATCACACACAGGGACAGGGACACAGGGAGGCTGGGACAAAGAACCGAAAAAAACCAAGCAAACCGAACGGAAAACTGGAAGAGGCCATGGGCCACCAGACACTCGGTCTGGAATTGGGTTCGGTTTTCAGGCCCAGTTCTTTTCGGTTTTCGGGGGCTTTGGGCCCGGCTCTCCGTTGCAGGCTCTTAAAAGGTGTTGATGTTTAAGTTTAACATTGTTTCTCGTTATCGTTATAGTTTAGTGGCAGCGACAACAAAAGCGGCCCAACAAAACAAAGCCGAAAACACCCATCCAGCTAACTCAGAAAGTAACCGAACTTGGCTAATTGATGCAACTTTTATGACGGCCGTGGGTCCAGGGACTCGGTTTGGACTCGGATTCGGCTGGTATTTTTAGCTCACACGTTTACAACCCGCCGATAAGCATCAGCAATGCCTCAGATAGCAGCAGCAACGCCTGGGACACTCTCTGTGGATGCACACATGGCATCCAGGGTCCCCGGCCAGTGTGCTTGTATCTGGAGCAATCGCGTACAACTCTTGCATTATGCACTTTTGAATACATCTTGTGCAGATAAGGCTCGAGTCTGGCCCCGGAGCTAAGGTCCTCGGGAGTGTGTGTGGGGTGTCACCGGGGCACGTCGGCTAGGGGCCCAGAATAACCCACAATTTGCATAATAATAATGAACAATTTCGATAAAATTATGAAACATTGTGTAGTTTAGGTAACTCCGTGGACTTTAGCCCTGGCTTAGTGATATAATCCAATATTTAAAATACAATACATAATTACCCAGGACAGGATTTCCCTGGGTATCCACCTGCCCATCAGGTACTGCCCTCCAGTTTCTGGGGCTCCGCGGGTTCTTGTCTCCGCTAAAATATATTCATCACCGCCGAACTGATAGGAGGGCAGAGCTTTAATGAATGGCCACATGGAGAGCCCAGTTCCGCACCGAGCCGAGATGAGTTGAGCCGAGTCGAAGGTAGGTAGGTGTGCTAATTGATGTGCCATCTCCGCATCGCCATCTGCATCTGGACGGGGCAAGAGTGCTGGGGATGGAGGATGGCGATGGAGGACGGAGGCAGGAGGCAGGAGGCAGGAGGACTTTGGCGCACGTCATCCTGGCGGACGCGTGGGCTTATCGCGGTCCAAAGTTTTCGGGGCGTCATAAAGTTGCACGTTGTCAAGAGCCCCAGCCCGAGCGTCCAGGGAGCGACGTTGCCCTCGCTTTTTGGCCCTCTTTGAGCCATGTTAATGCATCAATCTGGCCCGAAGAAAGGCAGGGAGGCCAGGAACTATTTGATTTATGTAGATGCCTGCGGGGCTGAATGGAATGGCTGAGGAATGCTGGATGTGTAACAAAGAGAGTGCCCCAGACACATAAAGGGGTCTGATACGGGTGGGGTTTCAGCACCACTTGCTGGACTGTCATTGCAAATGCAGCGTTTCATAGGATGAGTAATACTTACAAGTTATGGTTATATATTATATACACTTTGCCCATATAAATCGAGCAACAGCATTTAAAATTGACAGCTGGCTAAATGGTCACAAGGAACCACTGACCATTGTTCATCTATGCCAAAGCGAAATACTTGAGAGAACCGTCACCGTCCCATATATAAAGCCGAATCGAAGAACTCCCCGTTGGGACTATAAATAAGGAACCGTTCGCTTTGATTATGTCCGAAAAAGCGATGCCATTCAAAAGTCGCTCGGTAGTACACTCAGTATACACCGGCGTTACCATGACAAAGGGGAGGTCGTAAGAAAAATTGATTCGAACAATGCGCACACGAAATCTATAACCATAACCACATAAAATACCGACAGACATGAGCACACAAAATATTATGCAGCCGCGGCGGCGATCACGAATGCCGTACGAGTGGCGAACATCGAATAATGGGATTCGAAAATAAATAATTTAGCACTTATCTTTAAGCAAAATGTTAACTTAATTAGATAATTACTTTAATGTCGTTTTAAACAAAAACAAATGCGCTGTCGTCGCACTCCGTTCGATACCCAAAACCCCGAGATTGGATCGCGGGGCATTAACGCACACTCTCAAGACGTTTACTGAATGAAGTGGTGGAGGAGGAGGAGATAAAACCGAAATCGAACTGAATCGAACTGAATCGAATCGAATTCGAATCGCGTTGAAAACAAAACGTGTCGCCATCATCATCATCGTCGTCGTCGCCGTCGCCTCTCCGAAACTTAATTAATGCACAATCTTTTATATTGTTGGAAATTGACTTAAATTATTTATTAGCGAATAAAATTAAAAACTTAACGCCATAAAAGTGTTAAAACCACTTAGCAAGCCATTTGCCAAAGCCACATCACATCCGTTTTTGGACAAATACTTTTCTAGTTTCGCCCAAAATACTGATTATTTTTGGGCGGAAAAAAAGGATCATAGTTTTTTTGCGAAAATCCGATTTTTTTCTTTCACCTTTTTTTGTGTAACTTGGCCAAAAATGGTCAAAAACCTACAAGATGCACTGTTTTGGCCAGCTAACAAGCAAGACAATTGAACGCAGTAGTTTTCTGGCTGGTTCTAAGAACTTTAAATTTTTTCAATTTTTCGATTTTTTTGTAAGGGGTAGCATCGTCTTTTTTTGCGAAAATGGGTCAAAATAAAAAATTTTCAGCTGTGAATGCCAATTGATTGGAAATTTCATTACGAGTTCAGCAAGGTATGGCATTCCGTTTTTGGACAAATACTTTTCTTGTTTCGCCCAAAATACTGATTATTTTTGGGCGGAAAAAAAGGATCATCGTTTTTTGGCGAAAATCCGATTTTTTTCTTTCCGATTTTTCGATATAACTTGGTCAAAAATGGTCAGAGACCTTCAAGACGCACTGTTTTGGTCAGCTAACAAGCTAGACAATTGAACGCAGTAGTTTTCTGGCTGGTTCTAAGAACTTTAAATTTTTTCAATTTTTCGATTTTTTTGTAAGGGGTAGCATCGTCTTTTTTTGCGAAAATGGGTCAAAATAAAAAATTTTCAGCTGTGAATGCCAATTGATTGGAAATTTCATTACGAGTTCGGCAAGGTAAGGCATTCCGTTTTTGAACAAATACTTTTCTAGTTTCGCCCAAAATACTGATTATTTTTGGGCGGAAAAAAAGGATCATAGTTTTTTTGCGAAAATCCGATTTTTTTCTTTCACCTTTTTTTGTGTAACTTGGCCAAAAATGGTCAAAAACCTACAAGATGCACTGTTTTGGCCAGCTAACAAGCTAGACAATTGAACGCAGTAGTTTTCTGGCTGGTTCTAAGAACTTTAAATTTTTTCAATTTTTCGATTTTTTTGTAAGGGGTAGCATCGTCTTTTTTTGCGAAAATGGGTCAAAATAAAAAATTTTCAGCTGTGAATGCCAATTGATTGGAAATTTCATTACGAGTTCGGCAAGGTATGGCATTCCGTTTTTGGACAAATACTTTTCTAGTTTCGCCCAAAAAGCTGATTATATTCCACCTTAGGAAATACCACAGATTTCCAATGACACTCGAGCAACTCCCAACCTTACAGTCACGGACCGCACCGTCCACCATTAGTACGTGCTGCTTTGGAGAAAAGTCTTCGACTTAAAGCGCGACTTGGCTGTGTTTCAATAAATTAACCCCGAGAGCAGTCTTTGGCTCGGATCTCCGGATCTTTGGGTCTGCGATCTTGGGCCACTTGACAAGTCAGCGCCCGATTGCTTCACCTTTAACGTTTTGCGTTTTGATTTTGTCATTTTTCTTGTTGATATAAATATGCCTGCGATTAGCATAAAAAAGCAGTTAACAATTTGTACAACATTTATCTAGTTTTTCATTTAACTCTCTCGCCCCTCACCAATCGAGTGTGGATTTTAAGTGGTCTTTTGTATAATGTGTAGGATATGAATGGCAGACCGTATATGTCTCTGTCTCCGGGGCTTGGTCATGGCTGGGCAACTTGGCTTTTTGGCCCGGATTAGGCCTGGTTCATTCATGCTTTGCAGGTGGAGGGAGGAATGTGCCGCTGGCAGCCATAAACTTTCGTTATTAAGGCCGTTTTGATCGCAGCCGACTACGGGAACTTGGCTTGGGGCCGGGCTGCGATCTCGGAACTCGGAATGCGAACAGAGCTGACGAAAAGGGGAGCCCTTAATGGGGTCTAAGTGGTGCAAGTTATAGTTTTGGTTGTGCAATAATAGATCGAGTTCTATACTTTCGATGCGCCATCCACGCCGTTAGGAACTGTGAAATTCCAGCAGAGGGCAGGCAATCGAAAAATGTTAATTTCCATTATTAATTGTTATCGGCTGCTTGTAATCAAATATAGGAATTGCTCCACAAGGAGCGCTCGGCAGTTCATTTGGTAATTCGAAACGCTTACAAAGGTACGGGAGGCACAGTGGGAATTCCTTGCGGCAACTGAAAAGTACATCAAAATAGCAATCAAAAGTAATTTGCAACAGCAACAGCACAGCAAACAGAAATGGGCGACAGGCGGCCACTTGAGTCGCTGTCGAGCAGGGGTCCCGAGCACATAAAGCCCACATACCATACCATACCATCCAAACACGGCACACCGTATGCCGCAGGACGACGGGGTGCTCGTCCTTCCACTTCCACTTCCACTTCCACTTGGTTTACCGCGCACATCAACACCCTCGGCTAATTGATGACAAATTATTATGAGCTGCCGCCTCGCACCCAGAGCCAATTTTGATGAATGGAAATGGAAATGAAAATGGATATGGAAATGGACGAGGATGTGGATGTAGCTGGGGATGTGGCTGTGGAAAGCGGCGGGCAAATGGAAACGGAAAATGAAAAGTCCGTATGCCAACTGACGCGCCTGACAACTGTCAAATTAGCAAATGAGCAAAGCAAGCTGGCCGACAACAATGGCAAATTAAGGCCAGGGATTACCATTTTGCATACAGGACGCACAAAGCCAAGGACGAATGCGAACAAAGGCAGGCGCGGGGGTTGATCGAGGGGTTTTCGAGGGCCACAATGGAGATTCCGGGGGACTTGGGCGCCGGCCCTCAACTTTTGTTCGATTTAGGCTCGAAATCTGCTTAATTCAAGTGGACACCTGGTTCTAACAATGGCAGAACGGAACAGGGAAATCACACTTAATTAATAGCTAATTTTTAGACCACCCTTTCTGTGCTCGAGTTAAAGTATAAAAAATAGATTTCTCAACTCTGGCAAGCGAATATAAATGCACTGTTAGGAAAATATATTTACCCAACGCCTTATTTATTATTTGTAACTGCTTAGTAAACCCATAAGAAGGTAAATAAAATTATTTGATCATTTTATCCCGCATGATTTAAGCATCTGGCTGAATATATTTTTGAAAAATATATTTGGGTACCAAGATTCCCAATTGAATTTAATAAAAATACCATCCCAATGCCGGGCATTTGTACAGACAATATGGAAAATGAAAATTGCATTAAGTTCTCCCCGCCTCGCCGCTCGACCAACCCTCGGCGGTCCTTTTCGCCCTTGGCCCTTTTGCGTGCCGCCTATTGGGCCTGCTGTTGCCTTTTTCCTGGGTCTGTATGCGCGGGCCTTGACTTGGCACAATTGTGCCCGTAAATTGGCTCAACTCGACTCGGAGTCGACTCCGTAATTGGATACCGATGTGGCAACTGTTTGCTTTCCGCGGCCTTTGTTTTGCGCACAGCTTGAGGTCCATTCAGGACTCGCCAGACTTTCTGACCGACTGGATGAGTGACAGGCGGCAGGACTGGCTTTTAGTGTTTGCTCAGCATTTACGATTTACATGCCGCGGGCGCAGTTTAGTCACACTTCAGTTGGCCCCGAAAGCACGGAGTGCCTACTCGCACTCCCATTTCCCTGGCCACGTGCCGCACTCTCGACCTGGCCAAACAAAGCTTGACTTTTGGCGCCTTCTCAGCACATACCTTCGGGGCTCTGGGCTCACATGTCCTGGGACCACACACGCTCGGCTAACGGCACTTGGCCCCAAAAAGCGGGGAGATGTACTGCCATAGTATCCAAGCCCCGGGAAAGTATCGCCTTACTGGCATATCACATAGCCACGTACGGGATCGCCTTCTCAGCCATCTTCATCGCATCACCATCGACGTCGCCGTCGCTCGGCTGTGAGAACCTTTTGACATTGGCGTGTGCCCCACGAAGGCGGAGGAGCGAGGTCTTGGATACCCTGGGGAAGGGTATGCCAGACTGAGCTGGTCAGGGAGGAACTACCCTCGAAAGAGCCTCGTTCTCAAAGGAAAGCCAAGTGAAGTGATGATTGAAATTTGGCAAAATAAAACAACGAAACATGTGCCAGCTCCCGACCTGTTCTTTTAGCCACCTCAGGGATCCTCCCGGTTTTCCAGGATATCCCCCGGTTCAGGGGATCTGGGCTCCGCAAACCTCGTGCGCAGTCCGCTGATTGCCTCGCAGTTTGCACAGTTAGAATTGATTGAAAAACCGAAAACCGAAAACCGCAAATGCAATTGCAGAGCGAATTGCAAATCGAACGCATGCAAATTGGGCCGGCGGCTTCAGTGGCTTTCGGTTTTTCAGTGGCAGGTTCAAAACCAGTAGCCGCCAGTGGGTCCAGTTTGAGGCTGGCGATGATGCCCAGAATCCAGACTCCAGATTCCAGAGTTCGTCCGGCAAGAGGAACTGCGGAGCTGCAGAGGGCAGAGCGGCAAATTGGCAGCGTTTAACTGGCGGCGACGACCGACAAATCGATTTTTCTGATCCCTGGCGCCACGGAGCCCGCTCACAGCAATTTAAAGGCACCGGGGGATCCGCTGGAGAGGCCCTGGTGCACATATCTCGGCATTGACACAACCTTGCGCACCATAAATCTCCATTGACTTCCTGACCCCGGCATCTAATTCGATAAACACACGCATTTAAGCGCACAATTTATTGATAACGGAAGCTCCAAAAATCGCACAATCCCTGACCCCTGGCTATACTATTTGGGTACACGGTGAGAAAGAATTAGAAAGAATATTTCAAATCATTAGCACTAGTAGTAAAACCAAGCTGATTGAGGTACCTTGGTAAAAATGATTAGCAAAACCCTAGGCTATAGTAGGAATACCCAGTGCAAATCAGGGATTTTTATCTGGTTTATATTTGCCTTAAAAACTAATCATTTGGCTTATTATTTAAACGAATTTGTATATTCATTTGAAGTAAAGGTTACTTACACAATAAACTTAGGACTGTTTTATTTGGCCTAGTGTAGGTAGTTCATACTATATTCCCATAGATTCCCAGCTCGCTTTGTGCGCAACAAATCGCCTGTGTAATGAAGCAGCCTGCTCCATCCTTGGTCCCAGCATCCTGACATCCTGGCATCCTCGCATCCCAATATCCTGACATCATCCTGGCATCCTGTGACAAATTAGCCTCACAAAGAAGTCGCTGCGGATGGGATGGCTAAAAAAGCGGGCGAAGGCGCCCCTGTCCAAAAAGTCGTCAATTAACTGGGGAAATATGGGTGGTGGGTGGTTGGGCGGCTGGGCGGTTGGGTGGTTCAGTGGCTCAGTGGCAAGGACGACGGCAAACGCATTGCAATTGCTTCCGGTGTGAAAGCACTTTGTCAGCTCGGATGCACAAAAGACACAAAGTCGCCAAATGCGGCAAATGCGACAAACGGCGTCGCACAATGGAGGCAAATCATGGAAATGAGTGATAAAATCAAAGTGAGCCATTTAAATTCATGATATTGTGATTCCAGACAGATCGAGCATTAGCCCCGAATCGATCCAACGAGTTGCATCACCATTTAAATTGCTGTTATTGTGATTCCGGCGGGTATATTGTCGTGGGTAAATGGGGCGAAATGCAAGCCCTCAAGGGAGAGTATTTGCATTCCAGATAGGCACATAAAGGCTTATTTTAAGCGGAACTCATGGAGTGGGGTCTTATTTCAATAAAGTAGTATAATAGTACGCAGCACTTAAAAAACAATGCTTACAAAAGTTGAATAATAATTATTAGCAAAGGAACTTTACGTACCAGATAAAGCGTACAATCTAGCATATCGCTCGGGGATTTGTCCTTATTCTCATGCATATTAGCTTAACTTCCTTGAACACCCCAAATAGGACATGCGGAGTGCACACCTACCAACGTTGCGACACCCCGATTTCCGACCGAGTCAACTCCATTTTGTGGGACTAGCTTGGGGGCGCTTTGGAGCCACTTTGCCTGCCCAATGAACTGTGAGATGACAACAAAAATATGCAGATTTCCACCACCGCTTCTGGCCGCCTCCCACTGGCCCAAGGTCCTGGCCGCGTTCTCGGTGAAAACTTTCGCACGGTCTGGCGGGCCACTCATAAATTTATAAGTACTCGTATCGTACTCGTCCTCGTCGCTCCCGGGGCACTCATAAAATATATTCCAAATCGATGCGAAAAAACCAAATTGTATTCAAGCCGCAGCGGCGAATAATCAATTTGTTACAGAGGCGTTATGCAGACGTTTCGGTGGGATGGAAGGCCGGCTCTACGCACAAATCCCGTCCGGAGAGGACGGAAAGGAACCCATCGCCACTTGACTTGGATGACGACGCAGCCACTTCACGCAGAGTTCCAGAGTCGCAAAGTCGACGTCGAGCGAGTTCCGTTGAGAATCGGATCGGGACCAGGGCCAGGAATCGGCATCAGCACCGAACCTGGCATGGGGAAGGAGTCAGGATACCGCGCAAGGGGTTGTGTGCGCCACTCGAGGGCAGCTCAAATTGAATTCGCTTAGCCGCAACCCCATAAATTAAAACATTAACCAAGGCGGCGCTGGGCAGAAATTGAAATTGTCATAAAAGTAGCGAAAACGGCAAGCGGCATGTAAACAGGCAAAACAAACAGCGACGGGGTAGGTCCTTCCACCAGCTAGAGATGGGATGTTGGCGGTAAGGCCGAGGAAATAAGTGATGCGGAGAAGCTTTGGAACTGGGACATACGAGAACTTTTTAAGACCCAACTGGTCTGAAATGGTGATTATCAAGACAGATGATTAACAATCTTAAATAACCCTTAAATATTTTATTAAATTCATTAAAGGTACACAGCTTGTGGTCCTATAATCCCCCTATAATCACTTCCCAAGCACTTCCACTTCAAGTGAATAAATCAGCTGCAGCAGAATCATAAGATACCACTGGGGAGATCTTCCTTCATCAATATTTTCGATGCATGGCCAATTGTAAATTCAGTTAATATTATATTTACAGTAGCTAAACATTATTTCGCATTATAAGCTGCAGGTTTCGCGATGAATGTAGTTACTTATTGCATCTTACTTACTTAATTACTTTCATTTTACTCGCCTTCAAACTTCAACTGAATGGGCTTATTGGAAGTCATTCTGAGCCCTCAACCCTTGCTCTTAACCCATGAACGCCTCACGCTGCCATCGCTAGAGGGCTGACTTCCATGCAGGGTGGTTCCGTCCCCGGCAAGTCAATTCGAAACGTTTCGACACTCGAGCGGCGAGCGGCGAGCGGCGAGCGGCGTCTTTGCGGAATCGGAAGCGGAATTGCGATTGGCGGTGGTGTGGGGCTCGCTTCTTGGCAGGAAGAGGACGACGACGGTGACGGCGACGGCGACCAGGGCCCTTGGCAAATGTTAACAATTTCTAAGTGAGCAGTTTAGTGGCCGCTTCCCAGGCCAAAATGCAACAGTTCCTCGAGTGCCCCTATCGAGTTGCGCTCGACCCCTTGAGACTTCGACTGCGACTTTTCGGCTCGTGTGTCAGCTCGCATTAGGCTCAGGATCGCAGAAAGGTGCTTCAGCCCTCGGCGAGTCCTTCAGCTCCTTCAGCTGCACCAGACAAAGGCCGTTTCTGGATTGCTCTTTTCATCGCTTTATTATTACTACACACAATAGACGTCTTAAGACTAGGCACAAAAAAAAGTTGTAAAAAAAATATTGTTTGGAAAAGAATTGTGTTGCTTAGTTGCTGGTCTGCTGCGTATGTACAAAAATCATTTACAAAAATTTACAACATTTCATCTAGGCTAGGTTTAATTTAATGTAGAAAAAAAGGTTTATGTATACGTGTACTATATGTGTTTTCGTCACATTTACTGGGCGCTGTTCTTAGAGACTGATGAACATGGGGAGTCTAATACTGTTACTTCTTGGTTTTTTCGGGTCTTAATACAGTTTTGAATCCATATCTTAAACAATATGTGTAACATAACGAGACGGGTTTTTGAAAATCATACAGATGATCATAGCATTTGAAATGCCTTTAGGATAACCTTTTTGGGAAAATTTCATTTACTGATTTTATTTTGAACCCAGTTGTAAGTGTGGGAAAGTCCTAAGCCGAATGTTGATTTAGTTTTATGTTTCACTATTTATACAAATTGTTGAGTTTCAACCTTAGCCAAAAGTAGTCCCCCATATTTCATAGTTCTCGAATACACACCGCCCACTAGATTATTATTTTAGACCTTCGGCCGACACACGGGCTAGTGGAATGTTGCCTCATGTGTGCTCGCCGACCGCTGTTGTATACTGTGCGTGTGGCGGCAGAGTGCGGGTAGAGAAAAGAATTGAATCTCCGCTGCCCACCCAACGCTGCTTTAGATAAGTTTGTGAGATCCTGCTTTTGGGGAAGGGGCTTCTCGCGGGGATCCTCAGACCTCCAGGGCCAGTTCCTCGTCGTCCTCCTCGTCGCGTTCCCGCTCCCTGTCCCTGTCCCTCTCCCGCTCCCGCTCCCGCTCCTCGTCCCGCTCGCCCTCCTCCTCGTTGAGCCGCTCCCGGTGCGGCGGACTGCCCGGATTCAGGGGCGGACTGGGCGTGATCAGCCGCTGGCGACTGCTGCTGCTGGTCCGCTCGCAGTCCGCCTCGCTGTTGGCGCTCTGGCTGGTCGCTGGCGAGCGGGAAGCTACCGGAGGCTGCTGCTGCTGTTGCTGGGCGCCAGCGGAGGCGGCTGCTGCCGCCGCAGCGGCGTAATAGCCGCTCAGCATGGGCGACGAGCCGGGGGGCGGGGGAGCGGGCATTCCGGGCAGCGCCATGCCGGGCGGCATACTCGCCGGGTACATGCGGTACGAGGCGGGCAGGGCGGGCTTCTGCAGGGCGGCGGCGGCGGCCGCCTGGCGGTAGTAGATGTCGATCGCCGAGGGCGGGGCGCCGTGGGGCGACTGGGCGGCGGCGGCGGCCGCGTAGGGCCAGGCGCTCAGGTAAGGCGTGGCACCGCCGTACAGCCGCTGGAAGGCGGCGTAGTTGCCCGCCTCGGCGAGCAGTTCCAGACCCACGGCCGTTTGGCGCTTCCATTTGGTTCTGGAAATAAAAGGAAAAAAAGTTTACAATTTGCCAAGCAATATAACATATTTTAAGAATATATTTGCCCCCAAAAAAAGTGATTTAAGCATTATAAAAATTAGTTGGCAGTGTTATAAGCTTATTCAATCTCCTCCTTTCATTTTTTATAAATATATTGGCTTTCAATTTGGCTATTATCCCTTAAAACTATTCATTCAACATCCTGCTCTGTTACTTTTCTTAGGACATTGTTCCTAGATTGTTTTAATTTGCCGAGTGTTTTAAGGATCAGTTCGTCCTCTCGATTAATCATGGCCTAGTAGTGCCGAGTCACTCGAGGCCTCTCATCCATAGCATCCCGCCGTGCGGGCTCAAGGATTCCGCCCCGACTGTTTATATTTCGCACTTAATTGTTTTGTCATTAATCTTGTGCCAGCCCACCGAAAAAACAGGAGAGAAAAAAATAGATTGGAAATCCTCTTGGCCCAAAACTGAAAACCGAAAACTCAGGCCTAATTGGCAGCGACCCGCCCTTCCTTTTGGCAAATCCTTTAATTGTTCGAGGCGCCAGGACCTCGGCGGAAACTAGAGCTAGAACCAGGTCGGGGTCGTGTACTTTTTCGATTTCTGCCCATTCATCGTGCGGATAGAGCAGCAGCTGTGAAGTGTTTTGGCCTAATGGGAGATATCATGAGTTGACTTTGGGCGAGGTTATGACAGCCTAAGGTTGCTGTTTGTTTTCCCGAATATTCATTGCACTGCAGCCTGCCCCTAGGAGGGGAAATTGGATTAGGAATTGAAACGAGGAACTCCCATCTGCAGTGTTTACCCAGGGGTAAATAGCAAATGGTTGCCAGCCTGGGTCAAAAACATAACAAAAGCAGTTAAAACAAAGTTATGTTTATGGAACTCTTACTTAAGCATCCACGAAGTATTGCTAATCCAATCTTATCTTCGCCCGAAAAGTATAAAAATACATGTGTGAAGACATATTCCGCGTCTAAAGATACAGGTAAAGTGTGTAAAAAACGAGCTAAGCCCGCTACCCCCTCGGAGAATTCACACAGCCATCAGTCACATCCGGTTGCGTTTTGCGCCGTCAGCTACGCAAGATGTTGGCCTGCTGCTCCTCTTCGCCTCCGCATCCAGTTCACAGTTCCCAATTGTTGTGGCGAGCATTCTGTGCCCGAATTGTGACAAGTCATTGGGCAATAATTAAAAACGAAAATAAACGCGATCGAACGTAATAAGGCGGCAGTCGAAACGAAAGACTTAGGCAACAAACTTGCACTGACAGAAAAAGGTGCAAAAACGCGGACGGCTCATTTGTGGCGGGGATCTTCGCTTTTTAACGACTCGCAGCGCAAAATGCAGCAAATTAAGCAATCAGCATAAAAACACAAGCAGCGATAAGGTGATGAATGCGGGAGAAAGGGAAACAAGAGGAGGAAAAGCAGCCATTAAGGGGATTTTTATTGGAAAACTGCGCGAAGAAATGGGCGCAACGCATTAAAGGCGCTGATTACCGGCCACTCAAGGCCCCCTCCCCCACCGCACCCCCGATGCATCCCCCGAAAGCCCCGGCAGTCCCATTAAACCACAAAGCGAGCCGCTCACCTGCGGTTCTGGTACCAGGTCTTCACCTGGCAGTCGCTCAGCTCCAGCTTGTTGGCCAGCTCCATGCGGTCCTGGACGCTGAGGTACTTCTGCCGCTCGAAGGACTTCTCCAGCGTCTGCAGCTGGTGGTCCGTGAAGGCGGTGCGCGCCTTGCGCTGCTTCTTGCTCAGGCTCAGGCTCAGGTGCGACGAGGAGTCGCCGTTCGCCGAGCCGCCGTTCTTCAGGCTGTCGTCGCCGTCGTCGTCCTTGCCGCCTGCAAGAAACGGAAAAGATGCATGTTTCAAAATCAAATGTAATATAATATTTATGCATGAGCTCCGAGATATACACTTGTTTTAAATAATTTTGTAATTACTATAAATAAGTATGAGCTTGTTATAATAGTTTAGTTAATATTCAAACATTTCCTAAAACAATTTATTTTGTTCAGCCAGTATGCTTTCGACTTTTCATACCATCTCTCATATCTTTCAATTTTTTCGCTCTGTGCATTTCGTTTGCAGATACCACAAGATGTCTATTGTTCTGAGACCCCTTTTTGCCATATCCCCCCGACATCCCTCGTATATTTGCAATTTTCTGCAACATTTACGCGCTTTTTTGTTCTTTTATGGCCGGCCAACATGCAACAAGATCAACTGCAGCAGCAGCAACTGTTGCAACTCGGCAAGAGCAGCAGCAACATGTGCATGTGGCAACATTGTTGTTGCTGCTGCTGCTTCTGCTGCTGCTACCTTCTGCTAATTTGCAATTAAACAGTTTATGAGCACAAATTACAACAACAACCACAACACAACACAACAAACAATTATCAGCATTACTTTGATGGATGTGCACAGTGGAGATTGCCGCCGAAGGATGGCAGCCGGAGTGTTCTTTGTGGGCCCATGAGGGTCCTAACGAAGTGCTTGTTGGGAGGAAGCATGGTATGGTGGGGCCAAACTAATTTTAAGTGAATTAAATAATATTAAAGACGTTGTCTTGAGCTCAAAAAACCAAAAACTAAATAAAAAGCCCATGTCTAAATAGTTTCTTTCTTCTTTGGCTAAGCAAATGTAACAGCAAAGCAGAGCGCTGTTCTCCCTGTGCATTGCGAGCCCACTTGGGCTTGAAAATCTTTCAGAAATCTGTTTTACTTTGTTGAATGCTCCACTAATAACTGAGGCGCTTTCTGGAGCCGGCCACGCCCCCGTCTTCCGCCTTCTGGCTTCCTCCTGGGACCCCCCTTTTTTGCAGTGCCTGAACAACCGTTCCCCGAAGAAGTCTGACTTTCGCGGCATTTCCGCAATTTCTGTTCCACACTTGCCGAGCTTGCAGCCCCCCTCCGCCCGCTGCCAGTCCCCGCCCCTGGGCCCCTGTCTCCCCTCCCCCGGGTAGGGAAGTATCGCCCCCGGGAAAGCCCCTCCGCAGTTTCTACACTCGCATTTGTAATTAAGTGCTTGTGGCTAAACTGTATTAAACATGCTTAAGTGTGCAGCGCCCGTCGCCCCTCTCTTTCGCTCTGTCCGCAGCCGTCTCCCTCTATTTTCAAGTTGGCATTTCTTGTGCATGCATTTTAATTGCGCAACGGCGGCAGCCATGGGAAGAGGCAGCAGCAGCAGCGGCAGCGGCAGCGGCAGCAGCAACACACTTGCAATTGGCCTTTTTGCATTTTAATTAAAGAATAAAAGCGGCGTTCTGCGAGACCCCCTGGCCGCCCCCTTCCCCCATCCACTCGCTAAACGTTTATCAACATTTTGATAATGTTGGCGTTTAGTGCAGTCTGGTAACAACAGCAGCAGCAACTGTTGCAGCAACGTTGCAAGTGCAGCAGCAACATGAGAAGCGATGCGCTTGCATAACGGTGCTTGGCGTTCGTGCTGCCCGCATTATAATTTGCAATTATTACTGCGGCTCTTGGGGCTGCGATTCAGCATTTCCCTCACGGAAAACGGGTGGAAAACTGGGCTCGAAAATAAGCGGCGAGGCAAATGCGCTCATAGTAACTTTTGGGGGTTTTTCTTTCAATGTTTTAGAAAGACATACAGCTGGTTGTATGCCTAAAAGCATTTATAATGCCTTCCCATACGGTATAGTGCCCACTATGAATCACTAAGACACCTCGGCTCTTCGCCATATCAATCAAAAGTTAAATAACACAAAAATAAGAAGCAAAGCCGGCGGCAGAAGTGGACCGCAAAATAGAAACAAAAGACTTGGGCAACGAACTGGGTTCGCCTCGGCGTTTTTCGAGGCGCACGTGAGTTTTTCGTGGATATCCATTAAACATTATGTGGATTAGGTGGATGAGCTTCGTCTGCCCTGCCTTGGGCCATAGTGTATGGTACACGCTGCGATCGTGGAAGCCAAAGCAAACGTCTGGCATTCCTCAAATACTCCGAGACACGTGAAAGATGATGCCCGAAAATATCAGTTTCAGTGAAGCTCTTGTTTTTCGATTTTTTAGCACTCGTCGGAGGCATCGAAGCGGCAGGAGCTTCGCCCTCCGATCCTGGTCCGCTGATACTCCTCGAACCCCCTCCCTTTTCGATCAGTGTACGGCTCGCTGGGCAGGGAACAGGCTTTTGGGTCAATTTCAAACGCGGTGCCAGCCAGGATCGCCGTTTGGGTGCGAAATGGGGCAAGGGGCAGGGGGAGATGGGGAGATGGGGAGTGGGTGAGGGGCAGAGGAGAAGAAAGAGCAGAAAAGCAACAACTGTCGCTCGCACGCGTCTCAAGTGACACGCGAGTGTTGATTTTGGCCACATATCCCTCTCCTTCTCCGCAGACTAGGCTATCATTATGATTATAATATAATTTATAAGCCATACAATTTTACAAGGATCTGTAATACGCAAGTACCCAAGCGAATAATGTGTGTTTGGGGAAGGAAATCCTCCTACTTCTTCACTTCAGCAGTTGATTACGAATCTTTCTGACTTAATTCCAGGTGTCAGGGTATCCGAACCTTCGGTGTTCCGGAGTGCCCTCCCCATTCCCGAGGTACCTCTCAGTTTTCGGTGCTTTTCTCAGCGTGGGCCCTCCACAGCAGAGGGGCAGGGAAAGCGAGTGTGTCACTGGGTGTTTACTTTTTGTCGACACTGTGTGTGGGTTGCTCGACTGCCCGGCCAGCAGATTAAATTCAATTTTGAATTTGATTTTGATTTCTTCGGTTTTATTCGTATTCACTTGCGTGTGTGGCACCCAGCTTGGCTTGTGGCTCAAATCAAGGCAACTTCGGTTGGAAAAATTGACAGCGGGAAGTCAAAACAGAGGGGGTCGCTTGGAGGGAGAAGCCTCCGCTTCTCGGTTATAGTTTAATTTGTTAATTGATTTTGGCACAAGTCAAAAAAAGCATAAATGTGAAAATGGTCCGTGAAATTGGGGAAGCTTGGGCTAAGAGAAAATTGGTCAGGGGCTTAGGAATAATTATTTAAAAAAAGGTTTAGGAATGAACAAGCAATTATCAAAACAACCGGTGCTAGCCAGCGTTTTTAATACGCACCACTTTATAAATGCAGCCCCTTATATACATTTAAATATGTAGCTTTTCTGTAAAAAATCAACATTTCAGCAAGCTTTTGTTCCGATTATACGAGTATATACATTCTGGCCTTTCTAAATTACATTGCAGCAAATCAATTGCAAACGCACGATTACGGCTATTTAATAGTAATTTGTCATAATTTGCATAACGTTTAAAAGCACTTAACGAGAGGAAAAAACGTTGAATTAAAGCCGGCAGCGAAATCAATTAAATTGTTGCATGCAAAGCGAGGGAGGAGGCGCGGGCGTGGCTGCCAAGGGTACTCCGTTGACAGTTTCGATGGGAAACGAGCCGAACACTTGGCTAATCACTCTGGCCAAGAAGCAGGGGGATTGAAACAAAGCCGGAGGGGAGAGGCACCGCAGACACCTGCCTCGGGACCCAGACTCACCTGTGCCGCGAGTCTCCAGCCCAGCCTATCAGCCCAGAGCTGGCACTTTCCCGTTCGGGCCTCACAATTTACGGTGGTTGTTGTTGCGGCTGTTGTTGGCCGTTATCTATTAGCCAACAGCCACAACAACCACGCTTAGCACTCAATATATGATGTATCTCGGTCGCGCGGAAAATCGTAAACCTAAAGTGGTGCGAAGTCAGGGGTCAGGTGAAAAGGTGTAAATTGCTCTTGGTGTTGCCCCAAAGGTATCACAAGGGTTTCACTGTGGCAGCCAAGTTGAAAGCAACCGAATCGCATTGGAGAATAAGACACACAAGGTTGTACATGTAACAGGAGCAGAATAAACAATATAATGTTTTGAACTTTAGTAACTCAGACTATGATACAAAATGGTATAATATAATATAATAATAAAAAATAATGACTTCCAACTCCAATGTACCAATCGTAACACCCTAAACATATCATTTTACCTAAGTTCCTAAGAGTTACTTATGAATTATATATTTATTTTTGGCAATACTATCCACAAGTCCATAGAGGACTGAGTACCTGTAATCAACAAGTTCCGAAACTGTCCTACTCTGGTACCGCCTTATATCACCCATATCACCCGTGTATTTTGACACATCCCATTTATAGCATATCCTACTCACCGCAGTCGTCGCTGTCGCTGTCGTCGATCGTGCTGGCCTGGTCGCCGCTGATGCTGCTGCCGGCTCCGCCGAGCAACATGTTGCCGTTGCCACTGCCATTGTTGTTGTTGCCGCTGCTGCTGCCGCTGTTGAGGTTGCTGCTGGCACTGCCGCCATTGTTGTTGTTGGTAGCAATGCTGCTGTTGTTGTTGTTGCTGCTGGCACTGCCCAGTTGCTGCAGCATGAGCGGTGAGCGGGACCGCTCGTCGTGGATGGGGTGGTGCAGGTGCGCGTGGTGCTGCTGGTGGTTGAGGTGGCCGAGGTGGCTCAAGTGCTGGCCAGGATCCCCGGGCAGGCCGTGGCCATGCCGATGCAGTGCCTCCAATCGCTCCCTCTCCAGCTGCAGGTGGTGCGGGTGGGGATGTGGCTGCTGCTGTTGTTGCTGCTGTTGTTGCTGCTGCAGCACGGCGTAGTGGGCGGGCGGAAAGTGGGCGAGCAGGTGGGGCGGCATGGGGTGGTGGGCGTAGGGATTGCCGCCCGGTGGCGAGTGGCGTTCCCTGTAATGTTCCCGCTCCCGCTCCCGCTCGCGCTCCCTCTCCCTTTCACGCTCGAAGCGCAGCAACTGCTGCTGTTGCACGATGTACTGCTGCAGTGCGGCCTGCTGGTGTTGCTGCTGCTGCTGGTGTTGCTGCTGCTGCTGTTGCTGCTGATGGTGGTGCTGCGGATGTTGCGCATGATGGTGGTGCTGGGCGACCAGGTCGCGCTCCGCGTCCGACGGACTGCCACGCCCACCCGAAGAGGCGGCCGCCAGAGCAGCCGCTGCTGCTGCCGCCGCCGCCGAGGCAGCCGCTGCTCCTGCCAGGATGTCCGTGATCATGAAGCGGGATCGCGTGGCCGTCGTGGCCGTCGCCGTGGTCGTGTTGCTGCCGACGGCCGGAGAGGCTGGACGCGGCATGCCGCCGACGGCGGCGGGATGGTGAGCGGTGGCACTCGGTGCACTGCCAACGGGAGCTGCCGTTGTTGCGGACATTTCCGGTGGCATTGTGGTCATGTGTGGTCTCAGCCGACGACGCTGCTGCTGCTGCACCTGCACTTAGCACCCAAAAAAACAAACGAGAGTGTGGTATCGCGAGTCTTGGCACTTTTTCGCTTGAAATGTGGCTGCTGTCACTGGGTTCTCGCTTGGCTTTCAAGCCTTCTCTACTTTCTATTAGTTTTTACGCTTTCTGCCTGACTTTTCTGAGCTCAAGTGGATTTTTAACGCAAATGTTGCTGGTGTGCGCGCACTGCTTGCTGTTTCAAAGCGGAGCAACAACCGCTCGCCTTTGGCTTTCGACCGAAACTGAATTGCTGGCAGCAACAGCGACTGGCAGCAGCAACAGCAACAGCAGCAGCAACAACAGCAGCAGCAGCAACAACAGCAGCAACAGCAACAACAGACGGCCAAAACCAGTTGAGCCACTGCTCTCCGTCAGCTGCCACCTGTCGTCGTCTCTTTCTCGCCCACTGACCGGGCCGGGCCAGGTGTGGTGGGTTTCCCTCTCTTTCGCCCCGCCTGCACCTCTCGCTCGCTCTCGCGGCGGCCCACGTTTATTGCCCGCATTTATTGGTCGTAATTGGCAGCAATTGACATTCATTAGGCTTCAATCAGCGGACCTCGAGTGTGCCAGCGTGGTGACTTTCGCGCCGGCAATGGCCGCGCGTCTAACGGTAATTTTTATGGCAAGTGGTGGACTTCGCTATTCAAAGTAACACCCATTTCGAAGTGATCCTAGCTAGCTATATATGTAAAATCAGTAACACTTACTACCAATTTTTAGTTTTCTCTAGGTTTAGGGGTGAGTTGGTAGTGTCAGTAATGAATGGCTAATTAAGGGTGCAAGGGCTCAAAAATTGTCAAATGCACCTAAATTTCTCTAGTAGAGTTAATTTGTTATAGTATTTTATAAAAAATCAACACTTAAATGCTAGTAAAATGCCTTATTTCTCTTCTTTCGGCTTTATTTCACTACTATCTGAGAGCATGATACATTCTTTAGGTATTTTAAGCCGCATCACGCCAAAACCTTTACCGCAACAAAGCATTTGAGTGACTGCCCCTGAGTACCAATTTCCGAAGAGGTAACCCCAGTGGCGGCCGAGTTCCTTGAGGTCGGCGAGTGCCCAGCGCCAAGACTGTCTTGCCATAAACCTTTTATGGCAGCTGGCAACCCACCACGATTATGGCGGCCGGGCAGCCGCTGCCTGCGCTCTCGGGCTGACGGACAGATAGCCGGATGGCAAGATGGATGGATGGGATGCTGTCAGCCCTGCTCGGCGGCCAGGCCACGCCCCTCAAACTGGTTCCGTGAGCGAGAGGCCTGCTGCGCGCACGCTGTCTGCCTCGCTCTGGCCCAGGGCCCGGCGCACACGGACCGCCTGAGGCCCTCTCGCTCTCAGCGCACTTTGTTGTTGGTGTCTTTTGTTATTTTTGCGCTTGTTAACACTTTTTGTTTGGCATTTAAACAGTAAATTGGCAGCAGATAAATGCCGCCTGCCTGCCTCTCTGTCGCACGCGCTAGTGCCCTCTCTTTCCGGCCACTCCGGGCTTACTTCTTGGACCCTGTATCGATGTCAATTTGCTGCCTAATGTGCTGCACGGGTCCCGGGGGTCGGGGCGGGCGGCCGGCACAGGGTCTGTTAGCACAGGGCCCCTCCCTGCTCCCGGTGGGCAGGAGCTTCTCGCGGAGGCCGCCTTCGGCGCCCGGAGGCGGATGCTCCGGCCAGCTCACGCTCGTGTATGGGTCGCCTTTCAAAATGGCTGCGCGGCGGCAATTGCGGGAATTATGTGCCACGGGCATGGCGTGGCCCCAGTTCCTGTCGCCAAACGCTTCCAGGAACAGGCCCGCCTAATCATAGATGTGTCCCGAGCACTTACGACCTGACAAACGATCGTGGTGGGGCAGGAAGGCGAGGACGTGACCGGGAATGCGGCCTATGCAACTTGATTTTCTCCATCCGAACCCACATTAATTGCCCAATCGTTGGGACAAGAACTGTGCCTGCAAGATAAATAGTACTTAGTAATAATTTTGGGGATGCAACAGATGGCATGCTGTTGTGCAGTATTACCTTTATAAGCATGTAGTAAGGATTGTGAACTTTTCATTTGGAGTACAGTGCCAATGTGTGGAGCAATTACTAGGGCTAAGTATGACCGAGTATGTGCCCTAAAGTTGCATGAATTCAATATAATTTTAATGGGAACCCCCAAGGCCTAGCCATCTTCAAGTGCTTTCCCCACCCGTCACGCCGCAGCCATTAATGAGATTCCCGTGAAAATGTGACAATAATTTACCCCTCGGCATTCCCTCCGCCTGCTAATGAGGCCCTTGACTTTCGCCACTCTCCCGCGCACAATCGCCCAGAATCACACGGACCCTCGACGCGTTTTCATTTTCCAGCTGGCCCGCCATTTTGTCGGGGTCCAACTAACGGCACAGAGCGAAATATAATACGCAGCAGTGAAGTAAGTTAATTAAAGATGAGCTCGGGGCAAAGGCGGCGCTGGAGCGGCGACCCAGGAATACCCTACCTTTGCGAGCCTACAAAGGTTTTGAAATAATGATTGCAATCTCACCGCCGACCATTTGGATAAGCAGGTCTGGCAGTAATAGTCCCAAGTACCAACTTTCAAGCCGATATCCACGGCCAACCCCCAGTTCCAATAGGTAGGTTCAGCTATAGTCCCTATATCTCAACAGATCCCTTCGGAACCGTGACTAAAGCCGGCCCTGGGGGAATCAACGCCGAGTACCAGCTTTCGGAGCACTGCCATCGCCAAAAGCCCAGTTCGGATGGGATAGTTGAGCTCCACAAGACTGCCACTAAGCCCGGCGAGGCGCAGGTGCGGTTCACCTTTCGCGTGGTTTAAAAAGACATTAAAAATGACAAATACGCAGTTCGCGGTGCGAGAAGGTCTCGTTCCCAAGCAAATGACTGGGGACGCTCATTAAGAGTGGCTGCAAACTGACCAGCTGGCCATTAACGTGGCCCCGACGCACGGCCCCGGCTCCGGCCCCGTCCCCACCCGGCTCCTGCCCCGTGACTTTCCGAGTGTCGCCCTGGAAAGTAATTTTAATTAGCCATTGCCACTCACCGCCCACAGATTGCGCCGGCAGTGGGTGGCAGGCGGGTGGAAAGCGGCTGGAAGTGGGTGGGCGGGCGCAACAACCCCCTGGGGATGCGCTTAAGTGCCTTGAGGATGAGTTTCCTGCGTCTCTCTCCTCCGCATCCTGGCCGTTCGCTTTTGAAGGTGTCGTAATTGCACTCAGCTCACTTGATTCCCGATAAAAGCGGAACACAGGGAATTCGGATTTCGAATGCAAACAAATTAAAAAGCACTTAACAGGGGTCCATCGAGCGGGGAGGATGCGGATGGGACGGGCCTCGGGGAACCGCGGGAGGCATGAAGCACCAGCACTAGGCGCCGCTCGTCGTCGCCTGTGTGAGATCATTTAGCAGTTCGGGCTCGCATCGGGACTCAAGCTCGGATCCGGGGATCGTAAATCCTCTGAGCTGACCCTGGCGTGTGGCGTCAGTCAAAGCGAATTCAAATTGCCCGAAAGAGCTTAGCATCCTGTTGGCGGCCAGTCTACCTGGTTGGATCTCGGTCCCCTCCAGATCCCAGGTCCCGGGATCCCCGAGCCGAGCCCCGCTGCCGCTTAATTGAGGTTTAACACAACATTTACCGCTTTTCGCTAATCGCCTTGAAGCTGCCGACGTCGAGTCCAGGGCCTTCTTAGGGGCACAGTGGTTGGGACCTACTTCAGTGTGCTTCTATAGTCGAAGGTATATTCAAAATATTGAGGGTATCCATTGCTGGGTACTCCCAACTTCGCTTCGGCAGCTAATAACCAAAACTATCTGATCAGCTCTGCTTCGTCCTTTTTATGTTTCTATCATATATAAATCCGAAAACATCCTCTCAACTCAATGAATAAATTTAATTTTAATTAACAATAAATGACTTCTTGCTTAAATACTATTAGAGTTGCATAGGAATCGATTATACTATCGATAATATCGATATGTTTTTGCAACTCTACAAAGTATTTAACAGTTTTGGGTACTACAAAGGCTAGCTTTAAATATATATTTGGGAATTTTCCTATTGAGTTTGCTAGTTGATCACTACACCTCTTAGAGGACTTTCTACCACTGTGCCCTGATCGAGGAGTGGCCCTTGGGCCCGAAATTCCGGGATCGACTCTAGTAGGCCAGCCAGGCCGAGACTCGGGCTCATTCATAAAATTTGGGGCTTTTGTTTTTGTTTTGATTATGCGGCTTAATAACAACACGTCATGTCATTTCATTTCGGCCTCGGCTCCCAGCCATCCCCCGGCCCTATGAAACCATTTCGCTGGCCCCATTGAGAAATGCTCGACGTTTGTTCATCACGCAATGTCGCGTCCGCATTTAAAAAAAGAAAAAATACGAGTAAAAAGGAACAGCCACCGCGGCTCTTTTCATCAGTCGTCATCGGGAACTGTGTTGTTATTCTCGTTGCATTTAAATTTAATAATATTGACGTTTGGCCATCACATCGACCCTCGTTAGCTGCCCCCGATGGAACTTATAAGCATTTTTCGGGAATTCATTCAGCAGATAAATTAGGGAAACATTTCGAGGCCCCAATTGGGCCGTCTGAGGGGCTGATATCGCGCCAGACTAATAGGTTTGGATGGTACAGCTCTCCAAGGGAAGTGGCGGCCGAGGCCCGAGAGATGTCGATTAAATCGTCACTTCCCTTTCTTTCGATCGCTTTTTAGCCATTTTTGATAGTTCTGGGGTGTTTAATGAGGGATCTCTTATTGGTATGGCCACAACAAAGCTATTTATTTAATCTTATTAATAAGTTCTAAACAAAAAAGTAAAGAGCCACCTCACAGACCATTGAAATATATATATTTTTTCCAAAGTATTACCCATTCACAAGTAAGTGTAAGTGAAACTCAGAAAGCTTGATCCAAGTTCCTTACAAATATTCGGATGGCACCTCCCAAGACTGTTTGAAAATAAACAGCCCCTCCCCGGGTGAATGATATATGCTCGCATCGGGCGATTAGGCCTTATCGGCGTTATATATCACGATGGCCCAAACAAAGGCCCACAGACAAAGTCGTACAAAAAGAGCCACAAATAAGGCGAGGAGCGAGATTGGGCTGAGACGAAAGAGTTTCCCCGGGCGGGGTAATTTCGGGTTTTATGGTAATTCCCATAGACCATAGACCGAAGACCGAAGACCGCGGACCGTGGACCATGGGCCATATGCATAAAAGGCCAATCGAAAGGCGAGAGCGGGCATCAAATTAAATCAGTTTAAATATGGCATAAAATAAAAGTACAAAATCATGTTTGTTTAAAAGGCCAACGGCCAGCGGCCGGCGATCGGAGCAGCGCCAACGGGCCAGAGTTAGTATCTGGCATCGAATTTATCGCCGCACAATTTGTGAAATTAATTTACTCGCCCGTCGAGGCCGGCTCCTCACTTTTGTTTATTCCGGCCGGACTTTGGCGATTCGAGTGAGGTAATTATGAGCGCCCCTAGTGCCGTGGCAGGCGATTCGCTGTTTGATTGTCACTTTCCGCCGATAAGTTAAAAGTCCTGGCTGGCTGCCTCGCATAAATCGGGCCCCTATCAAAATCTTATCGCCGCCACACATCAGCGGTCGAGAGTTTTCCCTCGCTGCCCCAGGCACAGCCACAGCCTCAGGCTCAGGCTCAGCCGCAACCCACAATCCAAAACAACGGCCGAGAATACCGCATTTGGCGTTGACAATATTTTCCACGCTAAGAGACTTTTAAGCTGTCAGCGCGCGGCGCTCATAAATATCGGCCACCAAGCGGGACAAACGGACGGAATCGCCTCGCATCGAATCGCATCGAATCGGATCAAAACTGGGCCTAAATCGACACTGGGAAAAATAGGACTAGGTATGGTAGGCTACCACCTAGCTTCGTGCTATATAATATATCATATCGAATAAGACCACGCCACATCAAACTATATCATATCATATCATACCATATCACATCATATCTTCATATCATCCATCTAGACCATTATGATCTTTAGATCCTTTGTTGTAGAACTGATATTATACGAGTAAAGAAGGATTTTTACCGTGAAAACAAAATACATACCATATCACATCATATTATATCATGTCTTCATATCATCATGTACCGCTCTGGACCATTATGATCTTAAGATCCTTTGTTGTAGAACTGATATTATAAAGAAGGAATTTTTCGGTCAAAACAAAATACATACATTTTTAAATGTTCTTTATCTAATATGAAGAGGGTTCCCAATATCAAAATTAGTAACCACATGTCCAAGCTGTTTCTTAGAAGACACCATGTATAGATCCTTAATTTAAAACTGTATGGTGTTACTACAGTCTAAGCACATTGAGTTTAGCTTCTCATATTTTATAAAAATATTTCTTTTGGTGCATTCCGAGGCAGTGAGCTGCGTTCGGAATTGCACTTCGAGGTTGCCCAACAGCGTCAAACTGTCTGGCAATTGTTTTATGCACTTAATGGGCTCCATTCCAGGGGAGGCGGGGATATCGGCGGGCTCAGCTCGACTGGAATGCGACCAAAGAAAGGCTGTAAGAACCATATGCCACCGTACCAAGGAAACCAAAAGCAATATTACACAAATCCTTATTTTTCAACCCATTATAAAGCATGTTTCAGGATTCGAAAGCACTTGTTTTTGTTTTCAAACATGTATCTGGGTTTTAAAACTGTTTTTCCCAGATTTGCACACTGGCTGGCTAGTCTGTTTACACCCAATTTTCTCCTATGGAAAACAGGCCCAGGACTAGTTGGCCCACTTCACCTCGGAGCCCGGCGGGAAATACCGGGCTGTTTTCGTCTTTATTTGCTTTTCCAATCGACACGCCCGGGTCGCAGTTTTCCTGCGATGGAAACTCAGCGAGGGCAAAAACAAATGAAACGAATCGAAATGAACAAACAAATTGCCGGCGTTGTAACAACTTGACATCAGCACGTGCCCCTGTGTGAGTGCCCATGGGCGAGGGCAGTGGCGTGCGAGGGCTTTTGGGCACCCCAAGGGGGTTTCAGAAGATGCCAAGTGGGTGTAGTTGAAATGAGTGGGTACGGGGTACATCCCTCAATCCAACAAAACACTTGTAAACTTTTCTTATAATTGAAAGCTTACTGTTACTAAAGTGCAGACTTACTTATTTTTTGGAATAGGGATTTTAAGATCTCAATGTGTAATTGAAGACTACAAAAGGAGGTATTTTTCAATACTCACAGGGAAGCACCCGGCACTACAACCCCCCTGCCCTCGCCTACGCCCCTGGCTGAGTGTGTAAAGAACTGTTGACAATTGCCAATGGCTGCTTGTAATTCCCAATCTATGAATATAAAATAGGCCGGGGTCCCGCGTCCAGGGCCCAAGTCCCCAACCCTTGGTTGCCAATCAAATCATAATCTGAATTTGCGAGCAACAACAAGTAGATAGGGACATGAGGATGCGGCGAGTAGATAGGGACAGCAGTGGAGGGCGAGTGGTGGAGCAAATGCAATTTTACAATGTTACATGAAACGAGAAAACGCGCAATTTGTGCTGGAGCGGGGTGGCGCATCGAAGGGGCGGAGCGAGAGGGCTGCAGAGGACTTGTGCTTTGACGCCTTTTTGATTTGATTGTCCATGACATGACGGGGTCCCAGTCCGCTCGTCTTCCCGGTCGTACCGCTCACCCGACGTCCCTGCCCCGCCCCAGGAATTCCCATATCCTGGGCCCCCTCCACTCGGTTCTCGTTGCATGTGCGCCATTTGTAATTCAAGTCAAAAGGCAGTCGATGCCGAGGACGACAACAACGTCCTCATACCCTGCGAAGGAGGGCATTCGGGCTCTTCCATCGGTTGGAATTCAGCTTGATTTTGAGTATTACCTGAAATTTAGAGTTACCACATATTTGGGTGACAGGATTGCCCCAAGACTGTACTTCCGGTGCCCATAAAGTCCGATTTCATGCTGCCTCACAATGTATATGTATTAAAGATGGGGAATTTTGCATGCTTTCTACGTATTCCTTGTGAATTTTTCGAGATTGATACTTAAACTTATTTCCTTAACGTTAAAACATTTTTAGAAAATCTTTTGCTGCCCGTTTTCCACTTCCTGATGTTACGAACTCTAAGATGGACATTGGTTTATCTACTATCAGAATTGTTTCAAAAGTATGTATAGACAAATTCAACACAAAAATACACTTTTAGGGTGCTCAGAGGTCCAACTGGCAGAATGCTTCTGCCCAGACGGGTCCTTGCTGTTGTTGCCGCTGTTACTCCTCGACGGATTATAATTTTCTTTTCCGTTTCAATGCATTTCATTTCCGTGCCAACGCACGAACGACCCTTGATCCCATCTGTGCGCCAATGTGAGTGTGTAATTGTGTGCTTTGTGTTTTTGCATTTTTGACTCAATTACAATTTTCATGCAAAACAGCAGCCAGGGGGAGGAAGTAGGGGCGTTGATTTAGTCACAGGCATAAGTAATATTCCTGGTAATCGGATTACATAATGTGATCAGAATACGGAACCAAATCAACGACAGCGTGAATTGCTTTTTATTCTCTTGAAGCTCGCCAGTTTCCTATCTGCATTCGAATTCGATCTAGTGGCTAGATTTCTAGTTACTTTAATCATATTTGAATTATTATTTTTTATTTTGTATTTTTTTTGTGAGTGTCAAAACAGGCGGGCTTTTCAAAAGAAAATCATTCCGCCAGAATGGTCCTTAACCATTCACACGAGTGCTGCCAGATCGATAAAAATACATAAAACAGTGCTGCCAATGCAAAAACACCTAAAAGCGTGATTCCGTTTAAGCTTCAAATTTTTTAAATATAATAAACGGAATACATTCAGTTTAAACTTTTGTTTTGACACTAAACAAATTGCATATTAAGCAAAAGTCCTAGAATGCAATTATAGAATTTATAGAAAACATAATTATTTATCTATCAGTTCAATACAGATTCGGCTTCCACCTATCTTGTGAGCTATAGTACTAGTTCCCCTTTTACCAGCCGCAGAATAAAACGCAACCAGCTTTCTTATTCCTTCCGCTTCTTTCTTGTTTTGCTCAATAAAACACTTAAGGCTAATTTTGTTACAAGGTTTTTCTGCTTAATCATGCTTCTCCGGTTTACTCAGAAAATAGGACTTTAAATTATAGAAAAAAATGTATAATTATGCATCAAACAATCGCACGCACACACAACTTTACCGCCTAAAACTAACAGAAGAACATAATGTGGCCACACGATTCTGATTCTCACTTTCTCACTTTCACTTCTCTTCTCTACCGCGCACACCCCTCCGCTCCCTTCCCGATTTCTCGATATATATAAAGCTGATCCGTCTGACACCAAAATGAAGGAGGGGGAAGTGTGGAAGGAGCGTCGAGGGTATCGCAATCGAACTCAAACGCAAACTCTAGTTAAACATGGGGCTGTGTAGGTATAGTAAGGTATATATATCAATTATATATTGTATTGTACACGTGAATGGCGTTGGCTACTACATACTCCGGAATATGCACGGCGTCAGGTGTATAAAAAGGGTTGTTGTTTATCCTGTCTGTATACAAATCCACTACTGAGAACAACTTTAAGCCTATCGAATTAAGAGGAAGAGGGGAAGAGTCTAGTCATATCGTAAATGTTACATTCGCGCAGGTTCATGAAATGCTATCAATGAGTTTTGGGACCGAAGACCCCGCTCGAAGGCGGGGGAGGATGCCGAATGCTGGATGCTGGACGCTGGACGCCGCGTTCATTGGGTGTGCGCGGTTATCACGATGTTGATCTGCGGATAGACATCCGGTTTGGCCTCCGACGTGATCAGCTGCACCATGCGCTGCTGCAGTTCGTCCTGGCTGGCCTGCGTGCCCGGCGGTATCATCCAAATTGCATCTGTTTGGATAAGAGTTGAGAAACAGGTCATTTAATGTTGGTCCTCACTTTCTAAATTAATCTAAACCAGATTTCCCTGTCATATTACAAATCAATTCAAATAGTAACTTTAAAAAATAAGTTATCAAGCGAGAAACATATGCAAACTTCTTGGGGTACTTGAAATATTGTAAAATGTAGTGCTGTCGCCACAACAAAAGTTTCCACATCAATCAGTTATTTTACATTTAACGTGTTTTTAAGGAAATCGGGTAAAAATACTGCTCAAATTATCTCATCATTGATTGCCTTTACTTTACGTATTGAATCCATGTTAAATCGCTTGAACTGATTATTCTATAGCTCGAGTTTTGAGCGCACTGGGCGAATCTAGATCTAAGATCGAGGGCTGTCTCTTGCTCACCGCCAAAGTACCAGCCGTTTGGAGTGCACAGCCGCCACATGATCGGCGGCTGCGTGGGCATCAGATCGGCCAGGATATCACAAGTTTCGCCCGGACGCAGGGCGGGCACGTTGATGCGCTGCGTCTGGATGGGCGAGGTCAGATAGCAGTTGTTCGGCCAGCGCTCGGTGCCGTCGTTCTGCAGCTGGAAGGCCTGCTGCTGGGCATTCAGGTGCTTTCCCTGGACGATCTTCATCGAGGGCAGTGATTGCAGGCTGCAGAAGTCCAAGTAGCAACCCACCGCCGTCTGCAGGCTCCTGAAAGGGGAAAAGTTGATATTAAAAGGTGGATACTCCTTATTTCGCACAAAGAACTAACATAAGGGCACTAGTTTTTATTAAAATGTCTTATTTTCCCTTCCACGCAGAGATTTGCCTTTAAATAAATAGCATTGTTTAGGTCGTATTTGGAGAAAGAAAACTTGCGCTTATCGCGACCCAGATATTTGTAGTAAATAAAAACATCAGCATGACTAACTCGAAAACTTAAGTGTGCAGTCTCTTCCAGTGTGTTTATTAAACAAGAGTGGAAAATAAAGAAAGATATAAGAAATCGAAAGCATTTCATTTTGATACGGAAATTCAGCTAATAGGAAATCAAAACCTTGATTTCTCACCACGGTAAGTGTAGGTAATAACTATATGTCTACCAGGTATGAAAAGGATTACAATCTGAAGGTTTTGGAAGACTTTGGAACTATTTCTAATGGGTATTGGACTAAAGAATGGGGGTTTCAACCAAACTAAGGGAAAGAGTCAATGCCATTCCAAACAGGAGAACTCAACAAAACACCCCCTAAAATAGATCCTAGGTCGAGGAATTTTGCACTCCGAGTGAAAGGACTTCGGAGAGGAAGTACGCGCTTACCAGTTGCTCATCTCCAGGTAGAACCTGGCCGACTCCCGGTTCATCTGGTTGTTCATGAGGCTCTGGAACTGGCTGATGAGGTCCTCGTGATCCGTGGTGCCCATGCAGCTGAACTGTTGCAGCAGCAGGGAGTCGATGTCGAAGTCGTTCGTCGGCAGGCCCTTGAGGCCGGAGGCGGATACGGAAACGGACGCGTTGGCGGATGTTGCGGATGGACTGGGACTCAGGTTCGAATTCGAATTCGATATCGAGTTCGAGTTCGGATTCGGATTCGGAGTGATGTTCGGAGTGGGATTGGGCGCTCCGGGAAGCATTCCGGGGGGCGCGGGCAGGGGTATGGCCATCATGGGGTTCGTGGTTGTGGTTGTGTTGGTTGTGAGTCCGAACAGCGGTTCACACTGCATCTGCTGTTGCTGCTGCTGCTGCTGATGCTGATGCTGCTGATGCTGCTGATGCTGTTGCTGCTGGCTCTCCGAATTCGGATTCGGGTTCAGACTCAGGCTCATATTCATGTTCTGCATCTCGTTGTCGTAGTTCTCCTCCACGTCCATGGCGCCGCTCTTGCTCGCTCTGCCTGTCTCCTTTGTTCGCCTTCGCTGCCCTTCCTTCTGTAATTAATATATCACATCAAAATCGCAATCGAATGAAAATGCGTTTTACGCTTTTGTTGTTGTTTGAGCACTTGTACACACGCACACACACCCACACAGCCGCGGTGGGGAATACTCACACACAGGCGCGCACACAGATGCAGCAGCTGGTTTTTAAGGGCTATGAAAACAACAACAGCGGCGGTCACCTCGGCCAAGGGGGCGGAGCGGTGGGCGATCCGGCTTCCGGCGTCTGCTGGCGTGACCTGTGACCTCGAATTAGCCGGAAGGCGATCGCTGGACAGCTGAGAAATGCGGGAATAAAATAAAAAGGCAACAAATTCTTGGACCGCACAAAAGAGTGTGCGTAAACGCGGAACTGCAGTGCTGAAAAACGACCGCTTCGGTATTTATATCGGCTTTTGGTGTTTTGGCGCGATTGCGGGAGTGTGTCTACGCTATGGAGGCGGTGTCGCTGCCGCTGCCAGCTTAGCCGTGTCACCCCCCCAAATGCTGGGGAAACAATTTTAAGTATTTTATTACTGCCTCTGGTGTTTACTGATAAATCGAATGTCGATATTGTACTTGAAAAATATTTTTGACATTTTACACTTTATAGTGGGAGACAACCGCCACGAAATTAAGACGGACCAGTCGGGAAAAACCATAGCCCAAAGCTCCCAGTTTCCCAACCCAATCCCGCCAAACCCAGGACAACATCCGGGTGCAATAGGAATCCTTTCCAGCACATTGGCGCGATCAAATCTTAAATTGCAGCGATTTTTCAACCCAACTTGCTGTTTATTGCCTCAGGTAGAAGAAAATATCACTACAATCCACGGGAACACAAATTTATCCAGAAATACTGCTTGAAACATTTCTGGTATATTCGAAAAAGTTGGTATTCTTGAAGAGAAACAGCAGATTGCACAGTATGCACGTTTCGGTATATTAATACCGAGAATTCCAGCGAAAGTGCTGGGCCTAAAAGCGGAGTTTTCAACCAGCAACAACAACAAGAGCGCACAACAAACGAAAAGTGTGGAAAAAACAAAATTAAATTGAATTAAGTTTTCCGATTTATTGCGACTCATCGTGGACATGTGCGTGAGGGAAGCGGCTACGATTTTCTTCGCGGAGCCCGAGCTGGTGGTCGGCCTTGGCCGCAGGGTGCTGTTCGTGAACCCCGACGACCTGCAGATATTCAAGGAGATCGAGCTGCCGCCCGACCTTGGCCTGCGCGGCCAGGGCTCCCGGGAGTCCTGTCCAGCCCCTGCACCAGCCCCAGCCCCCTCCCCAGCCACAGCCCCTGGCCCTGGCCCGGGCGGCGAGGAGCAACAGCTGGCTGCCGCTGCAGCTGCTGCCGGCAAGCAGGCGGAGGAGAAGGCCTCCGGATCTGGCGCGGGCACGGGAAACGGAAGCGCCGCAGTGCAGAACGTGGCCTACTCGCCGGACGGACAGCTGCTGGCCGTGACCACCAGTGGGGGGCAGAAGGCGCTGCTGCTGTACCGCACGCGGCCCGAGAACGCGCGCCTGCTCTCCGCCCGCCCCCTGGCCCGGGCGGCCAGTGCCCTGCGCTTTTGCAGCGACAGCAGCTCCGTCCTGGTCACGGACAAGACGGGCGACTGCTACCAGTACGACTGCGTCGAGGTGGAGGCCGCGCCGCGCCTGCTGCTGGGCCACCTGAGCGTGGTGTACGACATCCTGTGGTCGGAGGACCAGCAGCACATCATCACCTGCGACCGGGACGACAAGATACGCGTGACCAACTATCCAGCCACCTTCGACATCCACAGCTATTGTCTGGGCCACCGCGAGTTCGTCTCGGGCCTGGCCCTGCTCACGGACAGGCACATCGCCTCCGCCTCGGGCGACAAGACGCTGCGCGTCTGGAACTACATCCAGGGCAAGGAGCTGCTGCAGCACGAGCTGCCCGCCCCGGCGGTTCGTCTGCTGGTGCGGCAGCTGGAGCCGGAGAGGGTCTACCAGGCGGCGGTGCTCTTCTACGACCACGTGGACGCCCTGGGGCTGTACCGCTTGGAGCGCGGCGCCGCCGACGACGACTCCTGGAGCGTCACGGCCACGCAGCTGGTGCGCGCCGAGGCGGGCACCTGGAACATTAGCAACTTTACTTTAACCGCCGACCGGATCTATGTCACCGGCGCGGAGAACGAGCGCTTGAGCCTGCGGGTCTACGATATCGCCACGGGCCAGCGGGCGGCCAGCGGAGTGCCCGAGGGCTGGCTGAAGATGGTGCTGGACGGGCTGGGCGCCAACGAGGAGGGCGGGCCTCCCTTCATTCCCGAGGACCTGTCCGTGTGGTTCAAGAAGCGCTTCGACAACGTCAGCGACTACCTGGAGCGCAAGAAGCGGCGCATCGAGGAGCAGCAGCAGCAGAAGTGCGGCTAGTCGCGATGAGGACGACGCATCCCAAAGGAAATCACATGGAACCCTAATGTTTACATAGCATTTAATTAGCATATGGAGCAGACGCAACGGACTATGTGTGACAGGCCTGTTGTGGGCATTATAATATATATCTGTATATGTGTGTAAGAGTGGTTAGTGCTTATCTCTGCGGGCGGTGGGTGGAGCTCTCCTAGACGGGCTTGTAGTCCAGCTTGCTCTCCAGCTTCTTGTTGTCCGACACCTTGCGCACCGCCTTCATGAAGTCCTCCTGGATGACGTACTCCCGCTCGGCGCTGGATGGGGAACAAGGCTCGCGTTAGCTAATGCTTTTGGGGACAGGCGAAGAGCTTACCGGATGGCAAAGAGGCCCGCCTCCGTGCAGACATTGCGCAGATCCGCGCCGTTGAAGTTGTCCGACAGCTTCACAATGGCCTCGTAGTCGATCTCGCCGTGCTTGGCAATCTTCAGAGCGTGGATCTTGAGGATTTCCAGCCTAAAAGGAGGCTTCAGTACTATCGAATGAAGGAAGTGCTCTGCAATTCACTCACCTGGCCTGCTCGTTGGGCAGCGGAATCTCGATCTTCCTGTCCAAGCGACCCGGACGCAGCAGGGCGGGATCCAGGGTGTCGGGCCGGTTGGTGGCCATGATCATCTTGACCTGGCCGAGCGAGTCGAAGCCGTCCATCTGGTTGAGCAGCTCCATCAGCGTGCGCTGGATCTCGCGATCGGCGGAGGTGCCCTCGGAGAAGCGCCGACCGCCGATGGCGTCGATCTCGTCCATGAAGATGATGCAGGGCTGGTGATCGCGGGCGTAGTTGAACATCTCGCGAATGAGGCGGGCACTCTCGCCGATATACTTGTCCACAATCGCCGAGGAGACGACCTTCAGGAAGTTGGCGTCCAGCTGCGAGGCCACGGCGCGGGCCAGGAGCGTTTTGCCCGTGCCTGGCGGCCCGTACAGCAGACAGCCCTTGGGCGGCGTGATGCCGACGCGCAGGAAGAGCTCCGGATTGAGCAGGGGCAGCTCGATGACCTCGCGCAGCTCGCGGATCTGCTCGGTGAGGCCTCCGATGGCCGAGTAGGTGACATCGCCGGGGTCCTCGTGCGACATGTTGTACACCAGGGGGTCCACCTCGCGGGGCAAGTACCGCATGATGGTCAGCGTGGTCATGTCGAGGGCCACACGGGTGCCCGACTTCAGCTTGGCCTTGTCCAGCTGCCGACGGCAACCGACCACATAGCGGGGTCCATTGGTGGCCTTCACAATGACTGCGGGAGCGGGGACAAACGATTAGAGTTTGGGTTATCAGGAGGGTCTCCAAGAGTCTCACATTTATCCTCCGTCAGCTGCTTCAGCACCTCGCCCACGATCTGTCCCACGCTCTGCAGGGCCTTCAGGTCGTTCTCCGACTTGTCGTACGCCTTGGTCAGCTCCTTGATCTCCTCGCGCTCTGGAAATAGCCACTGTTAGTCGGAATTGCTGGCTGGGATTGAGTTGGCCGCGGCAGACGCACTTTCTTTGAGGCGTCCCTCGATCTCCTTGTGCTCGAGGAGCTTCTTCCTGTAGTCGGAGAAGGCTTTCACCCGCAGATTGTCGGGCAGCGGCGTCGCGGTCACGGTCATCTTTCTGCTGGATTGGGTTCGCTCTTCACCTAACTTTACTCTTCCTTTAAACTGAATTCAATTAAACGCCGAAAAGTTCAGTGAATTGCACTTTTTGTTAGCGGTGGAACAACATCGATTAGCGTAGCTGTTATCGATATTTCTAACAGACTGTAATCGACCTCTACTCCCGAAATCAAAGCAAAGAGAAGATATCTATCGACGGATTGAGAGTTTAAATCCAAGTTTTTAGTTAATTTATTAATAATTATGAAAACAAAACAGAAAAATCATCTTTAGTGTACAAATGCAATACCGATACATTTTGAGGAAACACCATCTGCATGGTAATTTTTAGCCCATCGTTAGGTGGGTGCACTGGCTAACCGGCAAATTCCGATTGGAATTCCATTACACCACCCAAAACAAAGATTATGTACAATTTACGACTGCTGCGGCGAATCCTGCCCAGCGCCGGCCACCCGCAGCCACGCTGGATGGCCAGCCAGCACAAGCGGCGCCCCCAGCCAGGCAGCCTGCCGCCGGATCGGCTGGAGGAGCTGCGCAACGATCTCCTCCAGCGTCGCCAGGAGCTGAGCGCCGCCGAGTGGACGGAGGTGCGCCAGTCGCTGGTGGACGGCTACAAGCACATCAACGGGCACAACGTGGACGCTGTGATCCTGGGCGTGTGCGCTGGCCCACAACAACTCCCGCTGGCCAAGAACTATGTGGAGTTCCTGCGCAGTCGGGGCTCCCAGCCGAATGCAGCCACCCTGGGACGCCTGCTGCGGGTCTACAATGCCGCCTACCACGAACGACCGCTCAGCGAGGCGGAGCAGGCCGAGATCTTGCAGATCTGCAGGAACCTGCAGGCGGAGCACGAAACCCTGGACGCCAGCAGCTGTGAGCACATCATCCACGGCCTGGTGGCCACAGGAGGCGACGATTGGCAGGGAGCTCTGCCGCTCCTCGAGATGATGAAGGTCACCACCAGTGCGCCCAGCGTAGCCGCCTACTCGGCGCTGGCGGAGAAGGCTTTTAGCGTGGAGACGGAGCAGGCGCAAGAGTTGGCCTGGCGCCTGCTGGAGGAGATGGCCACGGCCCGTAAGCTTCCCAAATGTGAGGTCTACCTGGCGCTGCTCAATCGCCTGGCCAACGCAACTGCCCAGATCCCTGCCCTGCTCAACCGCCTCTTGGACTTCCTCGAGCGGCATGAGATTCTAGTCAGCCAGCGAGTGGCAGAGCGACTGCAGGAGCTGGCCCAGCAGGTGCCGCAGCTCCTCGAGGCCAGTGCCACCAGCCTGGGCCCGCTGGGCAAGTGCCAGTCCTGCGAGCAGCACCTCCAGCCGGTGGCCATCAGCGACGAGCAGTTCCGGCGGCTCAGCGAGTGCTTCCTGGAGCGCGTGCTCATACGCCGCGATGTCTTCCAGCGATCCACGCCCGAGGAGGTGGCCAGGTTCAAGAAGTACGTGGCCAAGACGGCTCCCTACGATTGCGTGATCGATGGCCTCAACGTGGCCTACTCCACGGGCACCAAGAAGTCGCCCCAGCAGCTGGCCAAGCTGGTGGCCACCGTGGTGCGGCACTTCCGGGACCAGGACAAGCGTGTGCTGGTCCTGGGACGCGAGCACATGCGCAACTGGTCCAAGCAGGCCATGCACTACGTCCAGAGCAACGCCAGCCTCTTCCTCACCAGCAATCTGTAAGCATGCCCACCAAAGAGAAAGAGAGGTAGAATAACCGGTTTCACCCCCACACAGGTCGCACGACGATCCCTTCCTGCTGTATGCCACGCTGCGCAGCGGCCAGGACACCGACTTCTTCTCCCGCGACCTGATGCGCAGCCACGCCTTCCACCTGGGACCCGAGCTGAAGCCCGTCTTCCGGCGCTGGCAGCAGCAGCACCAGTTCTCGCTGGTCACCCAGACGCAGACGGGTCGCATCATAGTCAAGGAGCCCATCCGCCACCGACTGAGTGCCCACGCCGTGGCGGGCGCCTGGCACGTGCCCTACTGCGAGGCGTACACCCAGCACCCCACGGAGAGCTTCGAGGTGCCCGCCCATTGGCTGTGCCTCAGGCTCAAGGAGCAGCCAAAGGAAACCCCCGCCCGAGCGGCCAAGGGAAGGGCCAGACGGTAACTGCGTAGACACTTTAAGTGAGGAGCCAAAGGTTGACAAATATATGAATGTGTATACTGGATGGGCCGTCCTGGCGCGCAAACCAAACCCGAATCCTAGTCGCAATCGTAGCGGGTGCACTTCTCGAAGGCTCCAAGGCCCTGCGGCTGGGGCTTCTTGCGGCGCCGCTCGTACATCAGCTTCTTCTCGGCGGCGCACATGAGCCGCCGCTTGATGTGGTTGTCCATCTCGAAGTCCATGTCCGCCGGCTTGGCCAGCTCGTTGGGGTCCCGCGTTGCGGCCGAGTCCAGGGCCTTGATGATCAGGCTGAGCAGGGCGTGCGCCAGGCGGTGGCACACGTCGTACTCGATGGCGTCCTGGCTGGTGTAGTAGATGGCCGACTGCGAGGTGGGCTGCACGCCGATGGCCAGCAGGATGTTGCAGAAGATGCCGCGCTGCATGCGCGCATAGGGGTCGACCAGCTGCGGCGGGATGCGCATCGTGGTGGCCAGATGGGCGATGAACTTGGCGAACTTCTTGATGAGCACGTTCAGGTACTGGGTGCGGCACTGGCGCTCCAGCTTGGTCAGCATGTTGTAGTACAGTTCCTGCTTGCGCTTCAGGAAGTCCTCCTTCTTCCGCTCCTTGGTCTTGTTGCTCTTGAGGATCTCCTCCAGCTGCCTGCGGGGGAAGTTCGAGTGAGCGGCTTGGCCCTCGGACTGGCTGCACTTACTCGGTGGTGATGGCGTTGTACTTGCCCACCATCCGCTTGATGCGCTTGGCCCGCAGCTTGGGGTCGTAGACGTCCTTGAACTGCTCGTAGTTGTCGATGAGCGTGTGCAGCTTGGGCTTGGACAGGGCCACGTCGTAGGGCTTCACCTTGGGCGGCATGGCCGGCTGGTAGGCCATGCGGCGCACGTAGGACTGCAGCTTGGCCAGGTTCTCCTCCTGCCGCCTCTTCACGTTCTCCTCGGCGCACACGTCCGGGTCCTCCTCCTCGGGCAGCGAGTCCGTGGACGTGGGCAGCGGCTCGTCCCAGTCCGACACGTTGGAGCTGGCCATGGCTGGAGAGGATTGGCGGTCAGAACGGCGCGATCAATTTGCACGTATTGAGAATTTGGCTGGCGCTTGGGAGTTGAGAATTTTCTGAACCTTTTTTCTACGAATAATTTGGAAAATCGGGAGCACTAACAATTTGATGTATTCGCGTCGGGGAACTGAACACCTTATGAGCAGTCCCAGTGGAAACGGGTCTGAGCAGAAGCCTCCGGACGACTAGATCGGGAGTTCCAGGTGCCCAGGCTGTGGGTTTTATTGCAAGGTATAGGTGTACTCTTTCAGAAAATACACATTATTTATTTAATAATTATAATACCAAATTTTAGCAACAATATAGGTCAGATATTAGCCGAAAGCATGGCACTACATTGGCTGAAAGGATGGTTTTACATTAATTTAAATTAAAAGTTGAGTGAAACTAGGTACGAAACCTTACAAACATTTGGGATCAGGCTACAAAGATAGACTGCGTAAGACTCCGCGAGTTTGGGGAAATCTCAAACTACTTATCTGCAATAAGACCTTATGATTCAACAATGTGTGCTTGCAGGGCGGGGAGTCCCCTAAAACATGTTTAACTGTGGACTGTGGAATACTCATGGGATCTTATGAGATACGTAGGGTAACGAGCGTGGTACAGACATTCCCGAATGTTTACAATTAAACAGGCAACGATTTATTACAACAACCAGTGGAACCACGGACTGCGGCTAGTAGCACTCGTTCTGCACGGACCTCTCCAGGGCGAACGTGTACTCCTCGGCTAGCTCGTCCACGGACAGCTGGCGCGTGAGCAGCGCCAGGATGCTGTCCACCTGCATCTGGGTGCTGGCGTAGCGGTCCTTGGTGGCCAGGCCGGGCGCCAGCTCGAAGGGAATGTCCTGCAAGTAGTTGACGGGTCCTTGGGCGCCGGGCAGCTTCGTCGCAGCTGCGGCTCCGGGTGGCGGGCCGCCGCCCCTGGGTCCTGGCATCGGCGGGTAGGGCAGGTAGCCCGCCGGCGGCATGGGCGGGTACATGGCGCCGGAAACGGAGGCTGCGGACGGCGGAGGAGCATCCGGTCCGGGCCTCCGCTCTATGAACACGAAGTCGTCGCCGCTGCTGCCGGGTCGGGGTCCCTCCGCCGGCCCCTGGATGGGCTGGTCCTCCGTGGGCGTCTCGGCGGGCTTGCGCTTCCCGAAAATGGAGAACATTGCTCTGCTTCTCTACTTCTGTTGTTTGGTCAATTGGCGAATTGCGTCGTCGGCCAGCTGAGGTGCGTCGATTGCCAGCAGCGCTGGTAGCTTGGCGGTTTTCCCGCCAGATCAAATTGACGACCCTATTGAAAAGTAGAGTAACTTGGAATTTTAAGCTATATACTGAACTTTATAATGAACTGCAGAAACGAGCCTGCTTAAATATTAATTTATTATTGTATTTGAATATGCAGGGAATAAGGAAGACATTGGATTGTGTTTGGACCATCTTTCATTGTTACTCGCGAATATGATGGTATAAATTTACTTTTATTTGTGTTTATTTAGCTTTTTTGTCAGTTCTCTGGAACTGAGAAGAGTTTCACTGTTCCTCTGATAAAAATTGGCTATCCATAGTGTCCATGATATTTTTTTAAGTTTGAATTTAAAAAAGAGTGTAATTTACCACTGAATGATACTGGCCGAAGCCAGTTGAAAAGTATCTAGACGCGAGTGAAATGCCGCCAGCACTGGAAGTCCGTTAATCGCCTATCGATAGGATGCGCAGGGCTGCACAGCGAAAATACTGAAAATACCGAACACCCCGCCTCCGCCTCCAAGGGAAGTGAAGAGTTGCTTGCCGAGATTGATTGTGTACACCGGATAAGAGGAGCCAGCGAAAAAGATGTCTAAAGTGGACCAGGACCCAAATGCCTCGCTGAGCATCATGGAGGTGAGTGCGTCCCAGGGACGCTGACCTGCCGCCCGGCTCCCGCCGCCCGTGCGCCGCTCCAATTGCAATTCCGATTGGCGGGGCCGCTCGAGAGATGCCACATTAGCTTAACGCACGCATCCGCCGCCGCGCTCTCCCTTCTCCCCCCGCAGCAAATCAAGCAGCTCATCCGCCCGCCGCCCAACGAGGACGAGAAGCTGGTCCAGCGGAGCACCAACACGAAGCATCCGTACTACAGGAGGCCGGGAAGGGGCCACAACCACGACTACTGCGACGCCTGCGAGGAGGGCGGCAATCTGCTGTGCTGCGACCGCTGCCCCTCCAGCTTCCACCTGCAGTGCCAGTGAGTATCCATGCGGTTAAGTGCTGTCTCGTACAGTGCCTGATCCTCTATCCTCCGCCGTTCCCACCCAGTGATCCGCCGCTGAGCGAGGAGGACATACCCAGTGGCCAGTGGCTGTGCCACAGCTGCCGGATGGCCAAGGTGTCCCAGCCGCCGGCCTCCTCCTCCAAGGCCAGCTCCGTGGAGCGCGTGCCGTCGGCGGGCAGCGGCTCAAGGGCCAACACGCCGTCCTCCGGAGACCTGGAGTCCATACCGCTGAAGATCCGCAACCTGCGCAAGCGCAGCAACAGCGAACGCAACAGCACCGAGAAGCTGCTGGCCAAGATGCCGCTGGCCATACAGCGCGCCCTCGACCCCAACAAGAAGCCGACGCCGCTGGACGATGTCATCAGGGCGGCCAGCATGCTGAATCCGCAGCAATTCTCACTGCCGCCGGAGCTGGAGCTGCACACCCAGTTCCCGGGCAACGGCAAGGTGCAGCCCGTCCAGCAGCCGCACCCGCCGAGCGGGAACGGCGGACATCGCAAGTGCGCCGGCAACCAGCGCCGCAACTCCAAGCCCTTCGAGCTGGACGCCCAGGGACTGGTGCCGCTGCCCGCCAAGACCTGTTTCTACTGCACGCGCTCCTGCAAGCGGGCGCCGCTCATCTCCTGCGACTACTGTCCGCTCTACTACCACCAGGACTGCCTGGATCCCCCTCTTACGGCACTGCCAGCTGGATTGTGGATGTGCCCCAACCACGCCGAAAACTTCATCGTAAGATAGCCCCAGGCACATGAGTTTCCCTTTATTTTAATGTGGTTACCTCCTGCAGGACGCCAATATGACCAACAGCATCTCGGCCACGGAGCGGGTGCGCCTGTGGAACCGCTTCCACCAGCCGCTCGACCATGAGAACGTCAAGCTGGAGTTCTTCCGGCGCGTCAACACTCGCCATCCGCCCTTCCGCACCAAGACGAACGTGCGCGCCCGCGCCCACATCGAGGTGCCGGCCATTGTGCGCTACCACTACGAGCACCCCCCGGCGCTGCTGCCCTCCATGCGCCAAACGCTGCGCTACGACCGGGTGAAGCGGCGCAAGAACCTGCCCACCGAGGTCGAGGAGATCTCCCGCGAGTCGGTCACCGAGTCGCTGCTCAAGGATCTGGAGGCGCTGCGCTCGGCTCGGGCCAAGTTCCGCGAGATCCAGCGGGAGTACGGCACCGTGGAGACGGGCGCGGAGGGAGACAGCGACAGCGATCCCAGTCCCGAGGAGCCGGAGTCGGAGACGAACTCGCCCGGCGACAAGGTCAATGGCGGCGTGGATGCGGAGGCGCCCAAAGCGGAGTCGGAAGCGCTGGCCAACGAGCAGCCGTCGGTTGTCAAGGTGGAGTCCAAGGCCAGCCTGGAGCTGGAGATCAGCTTCGAGGAGGACGAGGAGGACAGCAAGACGGGCATCATCGATGCGGACCTCTTCCACCTGGACGTGGACATTATCAAGAAGCTGGCGCACCAGCGCCTGCAGCAGCTGGTGGAGGAGCATCCGGAGATTGTGACGCAGTACAAGAATCGCACGGCCGCCCGCCGGCTGCGTCAGCTGGCCGCTGGCGAGGGAACAGAGCCGGCCGCAGGACACCCCACTGCTGCCCTCCAAGGTCAATTGGCGCCGGAGGACATGAACCGTTTATCGCTGCTGTTCACCAGCGAAACGTCCTCGATACTGGCGCAGAAGAACGGCAATGCCGCCGACGAGGATCCCGCCATGGCGCTGCACCCGGCCCTGGCCACGGCGGCGGCCATTGCGGCGGCGGACGCGGCTGCCGAGAGCTATGTGCCGCGTGCCCGCAGCGACACGGAGAAGGCCTACGAGCTGGCCTCGCGCCTGGAGCTCAAGCTGCTGCAGTGCAAGGTGCAGGCGCGGGCGGTCATCACCCCCCTGGGCGACATGCTCGAGGACAGCCGCTGGTTCAGCTCGCTTGGGCTGGACCACTCGATTTTCATGCGCTACCGCACGCTGTACATCGGCTACGGCGGCCACTACTCGCCGTCGACGACGCTGGCGCAGACGGAGACCGTGGACCTGTCGGCGATCGGCTACTGCTGCCGCATCTCGCCGCAGCACGCCATCATCTTCTACGACGAGTTCTCCAAGTCGTACGAGCTGATCAACTACTCGGAGTTCGGCACGGAGGTCAACGGGCAGCTGTACGCCTGCGACCTGACCGACAGGATGCCCACGCACGCCGGCAAGCGCATGCGGCCGGACGACGCGGAGCTGAAGAGGCGCGTCGACGACCTGCTGGACAAGCGGCGGCACATCCAGCGCCAGTTCGAGCCCAAGAAGATCGGCCACGAGCGGTAGCTAGAGTTTAGCCCCATCCAGTTGGGTGAAGGTAACTAATCCTCCTGTTTTGCAGGTTGGCGCCCATTGTGAAGCCCGCCTGCCGCTGCACGAACGCCGATCCGGTGCCCATGGTGGCCGGCGCCTGGGAGGGATCGGCCGTGCTGGCCCACGGCACGCTGCTGCGGTTCGGCTGCCTGTCGTTCGTGTTCTCGGTGCCGTCGCTGGACCTGCTGCAGGCGCAGGCGCGGACCAAGCGATCCTAGGACCAAGGCAGGCGCAGCACTTAGTTTAGGCCCAACACACACAGACACAGCAGCGCTCGCCCGCAGCCAGCTCCAGTGGAGCAGCACCAATCTCAGTGGGGCAGCTAGCAGCCAGGCATAGGATTAGGGTAGCAACCAGTTCAATCATTCATCGCAATCATCGTGGCAATCTGCGGCCTCGGCTCCACCCTCTTAATCACCCGACATCCCATCCTAGTGTTAAGGAGACAATCGCGCCCTATGGTTACTGCAGTAAGTGTGGAGTTTGCGTTCGCAGGGAGCCCAAACCCCGCATCTACTGAACTAAGCATTGTGTCCATGGACCGCGGATCGACCCGGCGGTTCCATACCCACATTAATCGTATTCCTAATTGTATAAATTGCTAAATTGAAATAAACTTGTAAGAATTAAGGTCAGAGCCGGCGACTTCCCTTCTCACTGGGTGGAATAGTCCTCGGGGGGAGAAAAACGGCAGGCGAGTTGTTAAAATGAATGTTTACTTGGTAACCAGGTGCAATCCAACTGGTCAAGGCATTATAGAGAACGAGAAGAGTATACACAATAGGCGCCCGGCGGGGGCGCCGGGACTTTGTGGTGGAGTACACGAATCTTGGGATAAGTACAATCGGTATTCGGTATGGCTAATATGCAAAAAATATATGTATATATATGTGTAATCGTAAAGACCTAAGACTACGCCTCCCGGCCGGCCTAGAGAGCGGCAGCAGCGGGTCCTGGCTGGGCCTGTGGCGGACTGGCGTGCTGCCCCTGCTCCTGGACGCCCGCCTTGGCCGCCGAGCGCGTGGCGCGCGACCGCTCCCACTCCGCTTTGTGCTTGCGCTTGGTGTGGTGGTACATATTCGACTTGGACCGGAACTCCGTGGGACAGAAGGCGCAGGTGTGCAGCTTGACGCCCGTGTGGGTGGCGAAGTGCTCCTGGTTGAGAGGAGTACAATAAAGGTTAGTAACCATACAGCTTGGCTCCTGCAGCACGGGCTCACCTCCAAGTACCGCTTCATCTTGAAGCACTTGCCGCACACGTCGCAGGCATACTTGGGCTTGCTCAGGCAGCGATGATTCTGGCCAGGAAGCTCGCCGCAGTTGGGACAAATCATCGAGATGGGGGCGGCGCCATGGATGACGGCCTGCAACGCAGCCGGCTTTTCCGTTTCTGCCGGTGGATTGCTGTGGGAGATTGTTGAATAAGCCAGTAACCTTCTGCACGGGAAATCTCCCACTAGCCCCACAACTCACCCGTAGGCATGGACCAGCATTGCCCCTGTGGACGTCGTCGTCGTTGTGGTGGCGGCGCTACTCGTTCCCACCGCCGCCGCGGCAGCCGCTGTCGCCGACATGACGGCAAAGAGCTGCTCCTGCTGCTGCTGTTGCAGCAGACTCGCGCACAGGCGTTGCTGCAGGCTGTCCGTCTGTCCAGGAGGATGGCCCGTGAGCGAAGCGGCTGCCACCACAGCCGCCGCCACCGCATTGTAGTTGGCCAGCATCAGCTCGTTCTCCTTGAGCCTCTTCTGGGGCGAGTCCTCGTCGCTGGCGTCGCTGCCCTCCGTGTGCTGGACCTTCTTGGGCGAGTGCGTCTTGCGGCGACTGGCCCGATTGCGGGAGCCCCGGCTGGCGGAGGGCGGGGTCTTGGAGATGGTGAGGTTGATGGCCTCGCTGGGCTGGCTCTTGATCACGGACAGGGGCAGCTGCTGTGGCTGGGTGGGTGGTGAGAGCAGAGGAGCTGCAGCGGCCGCAGCGGGATGGGCGGTTATGGCAGGGGGATGAGGTGGAGCAACAACTGGAAGAGCAGGAGCAGGAGCTGGGGCCGGCTCCTCCGGCGCCGTGTGATTCTGCCCCGACTTGGCCGCGTCCCGCTCCTCGCGCGCCTTCAGCCACTGGGTGGTGTGCTTGCTCTTCACGTGGGTGTACATATTCGAGCGGCAGCGGAAGGCCATCTCGCAGTAGGGACAGGCGATGGGCCGGTCGCCCGTGTGCGTGGCTATGTGCTCCTCCAGGTAGCGGCGCATCTTGAAGGACTTCTCGCAGAACATGCAGGGGAACTTGTTGGCCGTGGTGGGCGTTACGGCCTTGGGCTCCTCCGCCGGCCGCTGGGGCTGTGCGTCCGTGTCCGGCGGCTCCTGCTGCACCTCGCCGCCCTCCTCCGACCAGTTGACATCGCAGTCGATGGCCAGGAACTGGCTGCACAGCGTCGTCTGCTTCAGCTCCACCAGCTTCCAGAAGTTGTGGAAGCTCTCCAGTTGCGAGCAGCACTCGGTGCAAATGCAGGTGGAGATGGCGTCGTCGCGGGAGAGCTGCGGGGGATGGGCATTATCAGAGGGGACTTGCAGGCGGAGGGTGGGGAGAGGGCGGCACTTACGCAGAGGTACAAGTGAATCGAGATCAGTTGCACCAGGTAGCTCTCCGGCATCGCCTTTCCGTCCTCCTCGTCCTCCGGGGCGGACGCACTGGTTCCGCCGGCGCTGCCGCCGAACAGCAGCACCGCGCTCTGCTCGTCCAGCGCGTTCAGACACAGGCGGCAGATCATTTTGTTCGGTTCCGTAGATTCGCTTCACCAAATTCGATCTTACTCCATTTATTTTACTTTATTCCATTAGTTTGTGTTCTGCCCACGCACGGTCACACTTTCCTAGCGATAGCACACCCACTCGGTTATCGATTGGTCGGGCGCACCGACGTTAGCTCGGAGCTTACGTCACGTGACGGGTGGGGTTACGAAAAAGCGTTATTTTGAACTGACTCCATAGCGAAGTTTGTAACAAGTATCTAGATATTATTTTGGGACTTATCTTAAGTAGATGAGACAAAGACTTTTAGAAAATTGGTATCTAAACACCAATTGAGTGCAACATTACTGCAACTATTTATTGCCCTTCAATTCGAATCGACTCTTCTAGTGCGTTTGATTCCATTAAAGTTTATTTACCTTTTAGCGAATTTGCGTGATCTTTACCGAGCATTTCATTATTTTAGAAGGTGTTACTCAAGCGAAATGAATTGGCGAAGCAGAGCAGAATACAGACAATCATGACTGATGTCTTGAGACGCCCGAGGAAATATTTGATTGAAGAGGTCGCACACATTGCACAAACTTCAAGCAAGACTTCAGAAAGTTGCAACACCTAGGAGCTAACATTTGGGAGCGTCGAAAACCCTTTCTCGACTGACCACCTGTTGCACCATGTGCAATGATAACCATTTGTTTTGGTGACTGGGGGTTTTGGCAGCGAGCGCAGCGAACGGAGCTTTCGGAGCTTCGGCTTCGCCTTATCTAAAAGTGCATATATCATTCCCTACTTGGCGAAAACGCTGGCACTACGATGCTGCGACCGCAATTAGCGGCCAGTGCGAATATTCTAGCTAATTGATTTGCAAATGATGCAACGAAGTTGGCAAACAGCAAGTGCATTACTACAAAATGCGCTTTGCGTTGATTGACACACTCGCTCTGCCCACCAGAATTTCAATTCCCCCCCCCCCCACAAGGATGCATAAATTGCAGGGTAAGTGGTGGGAAAAAGAATAACATGGTTAAAATATTGTGTTTTATATAATTGTATTATTTTCTCTTTGAAATTAGCAGTTTGTATACATAGATAGACACCTACGTTCATTCCAGTGCCTCGCCCTTTAGCTAAGGTCGCTGAGAAGCGCCGAGAACGAAGGCATACCATTCACCAGACCATAGTGCCCAACTCCACGTGTACTTCGTGTGATACGCTGACCACTTAATTCGGTAGTTAGCACTTTTTACCCAAAGTCTGGGGCTTTGTTTTAAAGCAGTTATGGGGCGGCTAAGTTCCATTTTCACGGCCACTCAGCTGTTTTCAAGAGACTCGAATAAATGTGAACTTGTGCGTGTTTTCGCTGCGCTTGCTTTACGCTTAATAAGTTTACAACTGCATTAAGTTGGTCACCGAAAGATACAGTCCGACTTCCGTAGCTTGAACAGTGAATATTCGCTTCTTATTTGCGGCCAAATGGGGTTTGTATTTTACGATCGAAACGACCCACGTGACGTATGATAAATTTTCATCTGCAACTTCGAAGGCGGGGGTCGTTTCGAAATGTTTTAAGTTACCTGTAACTAAGTTAAACCGATAATTTAAGAACCATTAGTTGGGTACTTAGTTGTAGAAAGTTATAAAACTGACTGAATTGAAAATGAGCAACATGTCGTATGAGTAATTTTCTAGAATCTGCAAAATCAGTTAGGAATTGGAAAGTGTACGGGGACTCACGGATTTTCCAATACATAATACAAAAATATGTATTATACAATTGGTATAAAAAGATGCTAAAATGAAAGAAACATTTCACTTAAAAAAAGTCTGTATATAATGGGTACAAGATTTGAAAAAATCGTTTTCGAAATGGTGTGCCAGAGCTTGAGTTGCAGAAAGGTCGTTCCTCGGAAGGCCGACTGTAAGGCCCAATGGAAATACGATCGCAGGCGTGGGACAGGTAAGTTTCCAGTTGTCCGCGGGTTCTGTGCTCCACCAACAAAACTGTGCCCAGATTCGCTTTCGCCGCTGCTGCTTCTTTTTGACAGTTTTGTTTTAATTCGTGTTCATGCTTTGTTGTCGCCGTTCCACGGCGGTGGCTTGTAAATAGTTGGCTTTGGCTTTGGTTTTGGTTTGGCTGTGGACTGGGATCGGCTTTAACTTGCGAAACACGTCCGCGCCGAGAGACCCGCCGCCAAGCCAGTTCAGTTGGCCAGCTCGGCCGGGAGCAGAGCAGCATAACAAGTGGAGCGCGACTTCGCCTTGCCGAAAATCGTTTGCCAATGTCGCGATAAAGCTAAGGAAAAATACAACAAATGCCGCCAAACACGGCCAGACGGCAATGGCCTAAGCCGTGGTGGAAAGCCGGAAAAACCGCGCAGCACCCACGCAACACGCACACGCAAAAAGAGGCAAGACCAGTCAACACACCTGGCGGTTTTCGACCTTCTGACACAGTAAGGTCCACAGTGAAAATTACCCAACGACCGAATATTGAGTTATCCAGCGTTGACAGCCGAATAATACTGAAAAAACAGCCAATAACAAATGGGAGAGGTAAATGTTGCACAGTCCGAAATTAGCATGGGATATGCAATTTTTAAAATAGCAACGTTGTGCAATGTTTATAAGATTGTGCAATATTAAACCAAAGGAAGCGAAGTCTAGTAGTTACATCTGCACTACTGCTTGAACATTCAATGCCGTCATTTATTATTAGGGATCTCCTATTCAACGCCATTATTATTTCTAAGGATCTCCCACGGGTGCCTCAAAAAGCGAGATGGCAACGCCAACAGGCAAATAAGTTGCATGATCGCACAGCAGGTTGCCAGACCTCTGCCCCATGTCCTCCCCCCTTCCGTCGTTCAAGCTCTTATTATTTGCGATGCCGGCGGAGGCAGCGGCGTCGGCGGCGGCAGAGTTCCAGAGGCAGAGCGACTCGACGAAAAGCCAAAAAAGCCAAGTTCCAATCAGTTGCAGTCGCGAATTAGCGTCGCACAGACGCCTGTCCCGCATAAATACAGGCCAATCGCTCCGTCTCGCTCCCTCCCGGAAGTCCGATAGATTCGATAGCTCCGATAATTCCGATTGTTCTCGTGGGCGGTGTAGCGCTGCTCGACTAGGGCCTCCAAATGGTGCATCTGAACGAGAAAAACGAGGACCAACTGATGGCCACGCGGATTTCGGAGCTGCAGGAGTGGCTCAAGTCGCAGCCGCAATTGCCGCAGAATATATGTTCGTATAGCCAGGTGGAAGTGGGTCAGACCGCAAAAGCCACTCTTCGTCTTCTCCCTGAAGAGCACCGAAAGAAATTGCGACCGTTTTGGATAGCCCCCTTTCGAAGTGTACAACATAAACTTGTAAAGTGCCTCTTTTTTATTGTGTATTGAATTGTAAAGATCGCATCACATCTACGCCATACTTGGAATATATAGAAAAACAGATCCTAACTCAAAGAACTGAAAATGATTTATCATACCAAATACTGTACTTAAATAATCTATGGGACTATCAATAGTAAAGTGTTTTTTTTTTGTAAATTATCTTTTAGCGTAAGAGATTGCGACCTAAACATTTCTGAATATTTTAGAAAATCACTTTAGAGGATCGGCTCCTATTAATACCCTTAACAGTGAGCCTAATTAGTTGCCATAAGTTTTTGACTGTGTGATTACTGCTGGTGGCCAACTTCGCTTGTGGGTCAACTGCCTGAGCGATGGGAGCCGCAGCCAGTTGCATAACCATCGCACCGCCGAGACTTATGAGTGCACCTGTTAGCCCCCCCAACCGTGCCCGCCTGCACTCACCTCCATCCGCATCCTCCTCCTCCGCAGCCCGCCTGCTTCTGCGCCGCTTTCTGCACACGACGCGCGGGGATCCGTCCGCCGCCCAGCGCCTCTTGGAGCTCAACTACGGACTGCGCAACAAGCATGCCCACATCTTCATCGACCGCGATCCCCTGGACGACGGCTCCCAGCAGCTGCTGCAGGTCGCGTACGTACCGGGATAAAGGGTTTCGGGAGCTGGGATCGGTTGCGGGGGAGATCATGTATATTAACCAGACTCAGGAGAATCAAATCAGTAAAATAGGTATTAACCTTAGCTATATTACCTACCAAAAAAGTAAACCTGTCAAGATCTTAGGAAAATTAACGAAACCAAGTGAGATTCATGTGCTTTTGCAAAGGCAATTGCTTGAGTAATTAAGTTAAGTGCCAAAAAATGAAAACAAAACTCACCGCCAAGATAATAAGTTAGAAACGTAAAAGATGTTTACTGCCAAGTTAGACGGGTTTAACAGCTCCAGAAGTGAGCCGAATCAAAAATATTACATTCAAATGTCAATTAAAAGCACCAAAAGGGGCGAGCAAAGTTCAGTTGCGGGAAGTCCAATCGAAAGCACGTAGACCACATGGTCTGGCTGGCGAACCACGCCACAATCTACTAAAATCTCCTCCAGAAAATCAATACAAATAAGTACCGTCGCAGAGCCGTAACAGAGATTTACTGCCAGATAAACGCCTCGATGCAGGCACTAAACGCTGATTGAGGCTTTGATTTGGTGGCGACAGCCCAGCCACCTGGTAATTAGCTGAGATTCCTGCGAAAGGGGAAAAATCCCCTGGTGTTCCGGCCGTGCCATCAGCCGGGGTGACATTAGCTGGATCTCGGGGACCCGTGAGTCTAGTGGCTCGCAATGGGGACACTGGGGCTTGATTTCGCTTAGTGTACTGTACACAGAGTGCATTGGCTTGCGATATCGGGCAACCGGTTTTCGTTTGGATGGACAGGGTAATGGGGGCCCGGAATTATGTTAACTACGTGTTTTCCTGACTTCATTCGCCTGCAGAGATCTGGTGCCGTTGCCCGGCCTGACCCCGGAGAACAACAAGCTGCTCTTCTACCGCCTGATCGACTTCGACGCGGACAAGGTGGGTGCTCGAAAAATATGCTAAGCCAACTCCACAGAGAAATGAAAAGTCCCAATAAACATGGGGAAGCTACACATAAGTCACTTTAAAAATAATATGTGAAGGTGGCTGAAAGTATGCAGTGAAAAGAGAATATTGTTGCACACTTTCGGGCTTGTTTCTCGGTGGTTGCAAAGCCCTTCTACATTGGATCCTACTTTCTCAAGAGGAATGTATTCTTTTCCGGCAGTTCAACTTCACGGCCGCCATCAAGGTCTTCTTCATGGTGGCCGACTGTCGCTTCGCGACGGAGGACGAGGAGCGCTTGTCGGACGGGGAGATACCCGTGTTCGACATGGCCGGCTACACGCTGCGCCACCTGACCAAAACCGCGCTGGGCGCCCTGCGCGTCTACATGAAGTTCGTGCAGGAGGCGCACCCCGTGCGGCTCAAGGAGATCCACGTGCTGAACTGCCCCTCGTTCGTGGACAAGGTGATGGCCGTGGTCAAGCCGTTCATCAAGGGCGAGGTCTTCAAGCTGATCCACTTCCATTTGCCGGGTGCGGAGACCCCGTACCGCCACTTTCCGCGCTCCATGTTGCCGGAGGAGTACGGCGGAGGGGCGGGCAAGATGGCCGACCTGAAGCTCCAGTGGATGCAGTTGCTCAAGGAGCAGAGGCAAGTGCTCCCAGCTCCCCTCTAGACGTTGACAATCAGCTGAGTGGTCCCTTCTCTAATGTTTATTTATATTTTCTTCCAGGGACTATCTAATGGACCCGGACAACTGGCGGATAAGCAAGGTCAAAAAGAACGAAAAGCGAATGTCCAGTGATGCCGGACTTAGCAAAAGCCTACGCACCCTCGAAATCGATTAGTCGCCGTGCGCACAACTGTACCTTAATCTTGGGGCCATCGCGTTCTCCGAGATTTTGCCAAAGTGAATTCAGTTTAAATTGATTTTTGGCCCTTTTCACATTGAATATTTATTGAAAAAGCATTTAGCCTTTACTTTACTTACTTTTCATCTCTGCCTAAGAGACTTACATTCTAAAATTCGAAATTTACTTTAATCTAATCTAATCTAATCTTTAATTTAGACTGGAGGCACTTTCGCCAAATCCTGTTGAATGTGAAAACCGGACCAGCCCGACCATCTATTGTACTTATTTTTTGTTTTGCTCTCGTTCCGTCTCCCAGCTGGGCTTGGGTCTATGTAAATATATGCTTCGCTTAAAGAGAAGGCGTTCCACACTCCACACTCCATATATGCATTCCATTTCACAAAGTTCCCCCCAGCGACCGCATCTTGGGTAATTGAATGCTCTATTGTGGGGAACGAGTGGCCGGGAAATGGAGGTGGGCACGCGTCGGATGGGTGTACATGGGCTCATACGGCTGTACATGGCATTATGACGCGCGCAGAATTTCCATATTTAATGCAACAGCATAATTCCAATCCCTGCCGCTGCATTCGATGCCTGCGACTGATGCAATTAACTCGCCACAAAAAGGGCGGAGGCGAAGGGGTCCGGGAGGTCTGCACTGAAAGAAAACTTTAAGTCGAAATGGTCTAGCGTAGAATGCCATGCATTCCAGCTTGCTTAAGGATGCACATTAATCCGATTCATTGCGACTTTATTTATGGAATACTAAGCTTTGTGGCACTAATTGCTAACAGTGCATGAAACAGCCCCAAAAAGCATGCCGAATACACATAGTAGATGTTGTGCGGGTGGGGGAGTGCATGCGTTTCTGGGTGGGATGTGGACGAGTGGGTGGTTGTGTGCGGGAGGGTGGGTGGTTTGGTGTTCAGGAAGTGGAAGTGGCAGTAGAAGTAGAGCAGCGGCAACACCAATGTGGCACCGAGAGTGGAGGCCGAAGGACCCTTGGGGCACAATGCGCATATCGACACATCCGTTCGCTTGGCCAACCTGGCCACTGGGTCGTCATCGTCCTCGTCCACGTCCTGCTCCTCGGCCACAATGCGCAATCCGCAATCCAAACTCCGGACTCTGGACTCCCCCACAATCCACAATTCGCACGGTGACACTTGGAGTCGTGCGGCTGACACATTAGAGTGTGGCCTGGCAAAAAGTGTGCCCACGCCTGCTCTCCATCATCTCTATATGCACTCCGTTTAGCTGGCCACTGCCGTCCAACCCCATGACATATTAGTCTTCATGCCGGGTTGCACGGCAACAACTTATCCACAATCTATGCAGATGAAGCTTTTAAGGAATCTTGGTTGGTGTCCAAAAGTAGGCAGTAAAGTTTTAATTCTACCTGAGACTACCTACCAGAGGCTTACAAGATCACCTTCTTGATAAAGTGTTGAATTAAGCATTCGTTCTTAAATATGTACAATTTAGTTTTCATAGTTTTCGAAAAGTTTAAAAGTATGCCTAGAAGTAGGCAGAGAAAACTTGGTAAACTTGGTTTTCTCAAGCTCACTTCCCAATGAGCCGTAATCGAATTGTTCTTTTGTATTTGCTGTCTGAATGGGTTTCCAACAGTTTTTTCTCGCGGTGCATGTGCTTATCTGTGTGCGTATTTTGTTTATATGCAAACAGCGCACTCCCTGCCCCGCATTCCCCGATTTAACGCCACTTAACGCTCCGACTCATCCATCAGAGTGGTGCGTGCCACTCCCACACTAGTGGGCGGCGGGTGTTGTGTGTGCGCTGTGTGTGCGCCGTGTGTGCGCTGTGGGCCTTACACTTTTATCCTAAGCCAGATGAGCACTGCATGCGATGCTTGTACATGCTGGTAATCGAATTATGTGGCAACTCTGCCTTTTTGGGGCTGCCGGTGGGTGGTGGGGCGGCGTTGCGGGGGAGGATGCAGCACATGCACAATGGATGTGGGTCGTTGGGAGGGTGGGCTTCTGTGAGCACCCTGCTTTTCGGATAGGTGCGGTTCGTGCCGCCTGCTACCCTTCCTTTCTGCGAGGTACTAGCATACAGTTGCTTACTACGTAAGTCACACACGAAAGAAGCGTTTACCTAATAGCAAATAAATTCTCACCCAGAAAATAAATAAGTCTTGGCTTTCTTCGAAAATCTGTAATAAATCACTTATACTGTGCGCCCTGCGAATCTCGTGAGCTTGAAAACCCTCTAAGGTGCCTAGAGTATGCTACGATGGAGAGTTCATCCGGCTGGAAGGACCAGGAGCAGCCTCCTCGTGATGTCCAGCAGCCAACCCTTCAACTGCATTATGACTGCCAACACAATTAGGGCGTTCGGGCCGTAGCCGAAACCCTGTCGGCCCTGCCTGCTCTCCGAGTCCCGGAAGTGGGCATAAATTATACATATTTGCACATGATGGGCGAAAAAGAAACTCAAAGTGCCGGTGGGGAGGGGACTTTGCGGCCCCCCAAGGGGAGAGCGAGAGTCCCGCCAGACTTGACGCCCAAATTGATCAATTTTGCATTGTGCCACAACAATCGCAGCTGTAAGGTCGGGCGAATCGGGTGGGCGTGGCAGTGGTGACCCCATTAACATGCCCAGGCAGAAGCAGAAGCACAAGCCCAAACCCGAGCCCGAGCCCAAAAGGCTTACGCTGCTCTCTATACGTGGACTGCAGTTGGCCGAGGATTTCCCCTGGTTCCTCCGCCATTTCCTTTGCTTTTCTCCGTTTTCTGTTTTCTCCGCTTTCCCTGCACTTCCCCTCCCTTCGCCGGAAGAGGAAGAGCCACAAGCTGGGGGCGGCAGGCGGTGGGCGGTAGGCGGTGGGCGGGAAAGGGCAAAACAGAAGCGGAGCAATAAGCGAAATGTGCAGTCAACAATAGTCCGCCTGTCCACCGTGTTCGGGTCTCTTCCGAGAGCGAGTGTGTGAGCGTCGAGGTACAGTGAGGCCTCGGAGGAAGGAGTGAGAGTGTAAGTTTGTATCCTTAGCTGTGTTTTTATTGGTGCATTTCAATTAACCGGGACCTGAATCATCATTTTTTATTAGATCCTAAAAAGTAGAGCTCATTAAGGCAAGTTCCTAAAAATGAACCTTCCTTTGTCATTTGTATATCTTGATTTTATACAATCTATTACTTAATTAACTATTAAACAACTCTTTCCTTATATTTATAGTCATGTTATACAGTCGAGACGGGGCTGGGAGGTACAACGTACTAAGACTACTCCAACCAGAGAGCTTCTTCTATGGACAGTAAGCTATGGGGTTTTGGTGACCCCAATTCATCACAGTTACTTGTTAAAAACCTCTTTTTTGGAAATAGTTATTACTCACAGTTAGTAATCAACCAGCTTAGATCGGGAAGCCAAGGAACAGCTTAAAAGGCCTGTTTTTGGCCAAGTTACGGGCTCGAGAAGGGCCTTGGTGACCCCAATTCACTAGGGTTGCTCCAGTGAAATGGCCCTCTGCTGAGGATAGGCAACCCTGCGTAGCCGCTTAGCTGTCACCTATGTACAGATACGAGATACTAGTCCGCTTGGCCAGCGACCACTGTACTTGCCCCAGTGTGCGGGGGTCCAACATGTTGTTGTTGCAAGCTCGTTGTCGTCGCAACACCAGCACACACGCGCGCGCAGCCCGAGCGTATACGTGCACGGCGACTCGCAGCTGTGGTTGTGGGCCGGGTCGCCGTTCAGTTGAGTGACTGATAAGTTCAGTCGGCGCTCGCTTGGCGCCGAGAACGGTTATCGCGGCTAATCGAGTTGGGCTTGGGTTCGCAGCCAGGAGTCGGGCGAGCAGGGCAGCCAGAAAACTCGCTGGGAAAAGCGGAGGCCGCGAACGGCGTCGCAGCTCCACCGAAAAATGTGTGATTGCACCATCGCTCTTTTTTTTCTGTGTTCGAGTGCTAGGCCCGGCCAGTGAGCCAGTCGGGCCCCCGCGGTTTCTATCACCCCGGATCCCAGACCCCGGACTCCGGACTCCTGGAGGTATGCAATGAGTGTCGCCTGCAGTGGGTAAGCCGCGTCCTAGCTGGATGTCCCTGGTCCGGCGAATGCTTGGTCAATTATGTAAGGTGGAATTCATGACTGCACAGCCTGTTACCAGGCGACGCCACAAAATCCAGGGGACCTGCTACTTTCGGGGCGAAAATATTAACTGGGAATGGCTAGGGTTGAATTTCGAATACACTTGTCGGCCTATCCCGAACGCAGAGTTGTCCAGAGCTGTAATTAAGAATGCCATTGTTGCCCTCAAAGTGATGGCGAAAAGGTCGCCACAAGCTTGGGCAGCCCTAAATATTTTATTAGCTCGCGAAAACATAGGACTAAATATTTCGGGAACTCCCAATCAGCCCTTGTTAAGCTATTATATTTGCATACTTGGAGTGGGATTGATGTATTGATTGATATATTTAGTTTTGTATGCAACTAAAGGGACCTTCTATTGGAGTTACTTACAAGCCACTAATTAAAACGAAACTCCGGGACCAATTCCAATTAGTTACCATTACATTTTTGGCTTATCCCCTACGTGTTGTGGCAGTCGCCGATAATTGGCGACCTCAGCGAATAACCCTAATGCCGCCCCTCTTAACCCACTGTGCATGTGTGTCATTACTTAACACCTACAAGCCGCCGCCAGTCGGCACGCCATTACACTATTACAGCCAAGGCAACAGCGGTGGCAACAAAGCGGGGAAGTACGGATGAAAGCGCGGAGCAGAACGGGGGCCGACGGCTTTGAACTACCCCCAGAAGACGCCAACCTCGCCGAGGAGCGGGCGAGAGCCCCCATTAGTCATGCCCAGCCGACGCCGCCAGGCCCCCTTTCGCAGGCCCCCCAGCCGGACCTCCCCTGTCCCTGCCCAGACCCAGCAGAACCAGGCTGAGCCGAGCCCACACCCACGCTTCCCGCTGCTATTGCATGCTAATTCGCTTCTCTCAGTGCCCCACTCGAATTCTCGTTCCTTTCGCATTATTGCTTCTGGCTTTTGCCTTTCTAGAAGTCATTTTCCTGCGACTGCCTGGAAGAGGTCTAATCGCATTTGGCACACAGGGAGAAATGAGGGGCGAGGGCCGCAAAACTATTCTACTCCAAGGGAGTAGCAGCTGGTGGTCCCTTCGATCAAGCAACAATTTACCAACAAAGTTGGTTTAATTTCCCTGCATTGGTCCCACGAGCCGGATTGTTTCTGATATGATTTACAATAGCAGCATAGACGGGTGTTTTTCGCTCAGTGTGCTGTTCACTGTTCACCACCCCCGTGGTGGAGGGATCGGGGCTGCTTGGTCAGCATCGGCGGTGCTCCACTTTTGCGGGCAGACAAAGGAAAGTCACCTGTTCCCTCCTGCCCCCGCCCGCCGGCCCCTTTTTGCAGTTGGCCCAAATTCCCGGCGACAAGTTTGAATGAGTCAGCTCAACTCGGCTACAATGCACAATGCACAATGCATAATGAGGAGAGAGTGGCGAAATCTGATTCACTGCCAGCAGCAACGAGGTCCTTCGCCTCCTTCGCCCTGTCCGTGTCATCGACGCCTATCAAAAAGCGCCGATCAAAGGCAGCGTTTTGTTTCCACTTTGCTGTTTCTGCTTCTTCCTGCACCTGTCTGCCTCGGCTTTCCACCGCCGATAAGCATCGGGGAAAGCTCATGGCAACCGCACAGTGGGCCGTACTGGAGTCGAATTATACGTTCTACGTTGGCAAGGAATGTCTTCCAAAGGGGCTTCAGCGGACATCCCCAGAGCCTCAAATGCAGTCAGTTTGAAAGCAAGAAGACGTTTGGATTTTATTTGTGTTCGGCCGTTCCATAACAGCCACGATCCCATCCACTGTCACCTGTCTGCAGACTGTTGGCCCATCTTGCCTCAGTGGCCACATCCTTTAAGTACACACATCTATGCACTGCCACTGAACGTTCTCATTGAATTTATTCTCGTTGGCGTCTGGTCTTCCCTCCGGCTCTGTTAATCCGCACCACCCATCAGCCACCACCACCCACTATGCATATCCACTATCCCCCAGCCAAGCCGGCAACCCTCACCCCCAGTGGCAAACAGTTTAGCTGGGAACGATGAGCAACGAGCAGGCATTAATAACTTTCTGTTGATGTCCTTTCGGCTGGCTCCTCGTGCAGAGAGAGAAAACTTCTCCTGACTTAGAAGACTGGTGTTTTAATTATTCATTTTTTAAGTGCATAGTTTGAAGGTTGGTCCCTCGAGCCGGATTATCACTTGCGATTTTGGTCCCTCGAGCCGGATTATCACTTGTGATTTTGGTCGCTCGAGCCGGATTATCACCTGTGATTTTTTTGGGGCAGTACTAAAATACATTAAGGCAACTTTTGCTGACTTAACGAATAGAGTTTTAAATTAATCGTTCCGGACTATCAGTAGTGTTTTTTTGTTATTTATAATGGTTCACCAACGAGAAGGCCTGTAAGCTTGTTTTCTGTGCAGCCAGCACTAAGAGGCCGCGGCCGCTCTTTTGGATGCCACTTTTTGGGGCTTGCGGTGCCGACAACCCCCCATTTCCTCTGGTCCCCTTTTGTGTGCGCCTCTTCTTGGACAATTTATGAGGTCAATGAAATGCTTTTCCCGCCTGCAGAGCGCCCCCCGCCGCTCGCAGTGGGAAGTTCTGCCAGCAACGACGGCGGCGACGTCGCCCAGTGTCTCCAGCCGACGACCCCCTTCACCGCCAGAAGCCCCACCCCTGGGTCCCCAATGTCATTGGGGGCAATGTGTCTAAAGGCTTTTTCCCACTGCCTTTGGCCGCAGGCCATGAGCCATTTTCAGCCGAAGTTGCCAATTCACAGAGGCCTGTTTGAGGCCTAGGAACAAAAGCACAAACGGGTATTGAAAATATTTAAACTTAATTGAGATCAAGAAATTGCTCTACTACAAACGAGTTGTATATGTGAGGTTTAAGAGGTTTTGGCAAACATCCCCTTTAGCGGTTCACTGATGGCCAACTCAATAAGTGCAAAGAATTCTTAAGTTTCTTAAAGACAGCGACTGAACTAAAGTTGTTGAGATCGAAGTCTAGGTCCTGTGTGCTGCAAAGATTTGCTAATGTTTATTTAATGTTCGGCCAGACAAAGTTTTGTTTTCTCACTCAAATTTTTCTTTTCATAGTTTAGCCAGAGCTGCAAAGTTTCACTGGAAAGGCGGGAAAATGGGGGTTGGGTTGAAGGAAAGTGGTGGAAAAAGTGTGGGTTGCTCAGGGTCGTTTATATATCGCCGGGGAGGACGGTTCTTTAAGCTGTTTGCCAAAGTTGCGCGTTTATGCTGACATCCTTGTCGCCTTTGTGCAACCTCCTCCACTTTCTGGCGCTGATTCCATCGATTTTCGATGCTCCATCTGATCTGGAGAAGGAATGACTGTGTTAAAGGCCATCGAGCAGCTTGAATTGGGGAAAGCAGCAAAAGGGGCTTTCCCTTCCCTTAGGGAGCATTTGCTTGCTGTCTAAAGTCAGTTTTGAGCTCACAAAGGGAAAATACTTTCAGCCTGTTTGCAATCAGTTGGCATTCACAGCTAAAAAATTTAGTTTTTGACCCATTTTCGAAAAAATAGACGATGCTACCCCTTGCCAAAAAATCAAAAATTTGAAAAAATTAAAAGTTTTTAGAATCTGCCAGAAAATGACTGCGTTTAATTGTCTAGCTTGTTGGCTGACCAAAACAGTGCGTCTTGTAGGTTTAGGATCATTTTTGACCAAGTTATTTCAAAAAAGGTGAAAGAAAAAAATCGAATTTTCGTCAAAAAACTAAGATTCTTTTTTTCCACCAAAAAATAATCAGTATTTTGGGCGAAACAAGAAAAGTATTCGTCCAAAACAAGAATGCCATACCTTGCTGAATTCGTAATAAAATTTGCAATCGATTGGCATTCACAGCTAAAAAATTTTGTTTTTGACCCATTTTCGCAAAAGTAGACGATGCTACCCCTTGCCAAAAAATCAAAAATTTGAAAAAATTAAAAGTTTTTAGAATCTGCCAGAAAATGACTGCGTTTAATTGTCTAGCTTGTTGGCTGACCAAAACAGTGCGTCTTGTAGGTTTAGGACCATTTTTGACCAAGTTATTTCAAAAAAGGTGAAAGAAAAAAATCGAATTTTCGTCAAAAAACTAAGATTCTTTTTTTCCACCAAAAAATAATCAGTATTTTGGGCGAAACAAGAAAAGTATTCGTCCAAAACAAGAATGCCATACCTTGCTGAATTCGTAATAAAATTTGCAATCGATTGGCATTCACAGCTAAAAAATTTTGTTTTTGACCCATTTTCGCAAAAGTAGACGATGCTACCCCTTGCCAAAAAATCAAAAATTTGAAAAAATTAAAAGTTTTTAGAATCTGCCAGAAAATGACTGCGTTTAATTGTCTAGCTTGTTGGCTGACCAAAACAGTGCGTCTTGTAGGTTTAGGACCATTTTTGACCAAGTTATTCCAAAAAAGGTGAAAGAAAAAAATCGAATTTTCGTCAGAAAACTAAGATCCCTTTTTTCCACCAAAAAATAATCAGTATTTTGGGCGAAACAAGAAAAGTATTCGTCTAGCTAGCGCAATTTTAATTGAGTAGTAGTCTCCATGTCAATTCGCATTAAAAACTAATTGATGAACCCATACTTCCATTTGAGTAATAATGACATACATATCCTGCAGTCCGTTTCAATTAGGACACCCGAAATACGAAATAAAATTTAAAGAGGAGTTGTGTTGCAAAATGTTTTGCGACTGTGCAACTAATTGGAATAAATGCAGAAATGGCAGAATTATGAGAAATTTTAGCATCGCAAAAAACTGAAACACAACATTTGCGTAAGTCGGGCTTTTTCTAACAAACTGTTTTACATCGAGGGAAAATATGTTTTAAATGCTGTAAGGCCTGCTTTCATTGACATATTGCGATTATTTATGAGCCTTTCGAACGAGGTTCAGTGGTGTTTGGCTTAATTAAACCTGTAAACTAACGCATTTAATTAAGCCCTGTTTGTGTCAATTATGACTTGATTGATTCTAAAAAATTAATCAGAGAAACCCGAACGCACTGGCATTGCTCGTGGTGGGCATTACAACTAATTAATTAGCTGCATGTTTGCATTCGCATTTTAAAGGCACTCAGGCCCCGGGACTTGGCACATATTTGCGAGTGTAATCCCTTGAAAGTCGGCTGAATTATTCATGAAAACATGGCCTTAGGTTTTCAGCTTTCTCCAATTTTTCATCACAACTCGACACTGATGAGTGCACTCATTTGTATTCATTGCCCCTGAATCTATGGGAAAATTACGAAAAATTGCCGCTAAACGTTTTAAATTTAGAACCGCGCCAGCGGAAGGTCACAGGTGGGGCGGTGGGTGGGTTCAAGGCTGTCGGGGGCCGGGTGATTGCGGAAAAGGGCGCTGACAAGTTTATTAAAAACTACGTCAACACTGGGATGGGTATTTGTGTGCTCGTGTCTGGGTTTGACGTTCAAGCGGCTTTAATCGCATTGCCAAACCAATGACAAACACTGGCTATTAATATCGACGCCCCTTGAGGGCTAAGGGGGTCGGAAAGGCTAAACTAAAGGGCATACCTTCGCCCAAAAGTACTCCAAGGTTAGTACTACATTTTAAAGAATGATTTGGCACTAAATTATATTACATAATATATTGAATGAAAGGGTAGAGAAAGCTAAGTCAATGGATCTCAAATGGATAATAATTAAAGCATTTAACAAACCTTTAACACTTCAAGTCCCTACTCAATGTGTAGAAAAAGTGTAGCAATAGTCGCCCTTCCATGACTATTTGATTCGGTACACATAGTTTTCTATACCTAACTAACCTAACCTATCATACAGCCACCTTTTTGGTGCCCAAATCACGAAGGTTCTATGGCAGCGTTTATTCAGTCAGTCAGGGAAAGTTGGAGCGAATATTTCAGGGATTCTGAGCGATTCGAGCCGCTCAAACATTTGCTTAGATGAACATCAAACAACTCCCTTTGATTCGCCGTCGAACTGCCGTGAATATTGTACACTGCACATCCGCATGTCGATGAATAATGCACCGAATTCATTTCGCCCCGCAACTCCCCAATCAATATGCATCCCCGCAGGACCTCTCCCGCTTTTTTACCCGCACTGCCCCAATAGCCAGAGCAAACTGCAGCATAAAAGTTCCCAACCCCCCATAAAAGAGGAAAAAACTTTATACCAGGCAGCTGCAATAATCATGTTTGCGTCAGGATGTGCGTTGTATACGTGCATATATATGTGTGGTTCAAGGATGCTCGAGTTTTATGTCCTACTTCTTTTTGGCCCCGGAAAATCGAGGGGGAAAAGGAAATATTGTCTTTTGTGTACTGAAATGAGAGGTAGCAATTGCTTTTGTGTTCCCGCAAAATCCGAAATAACAGATTCCCCTTCCTTAGTTATTTAAAATCACACAACATTATGCTCCTCGCACTGGTTTTTGGTTAAAGTTTTAGCGCAATTTCTACCAGGGGTGAGGGAAATTCGATGAGTCACAGAGCTTGGTTGCAGAAGGGGCCCTTGCTGATATTTACTTTGGTCCTGCGTCATCTGAGTGACACAATTTGGCTTAGAGAGGGAGTCAACTATTGTTACGTTAACTAGAGTTTCGGGGCTACAGTCATGTGCTTGTTAATCTGGAGGCTGTAGCTCGTCCTAGCACTAGGAAACCCTGTTTATTTTTTGGGACTTTATCGAACGGAACGCGATGCCCAGCGTTGGAATAATAGCACTGAATAGTTAATGCGAATTTCCCGGAATTACATGACAACCCTGGATGGCCGAGCCTTTAAATATTCATCAATGGTTGATGCTATTATTTCACTTCCGGTTCGCTTGCGGCTGCCACGCGGTTCAATGAACTGTTGCCACGGAGCTCGGCCCCTTCCACCACCAACCCCGCCCGCCTCTCTCTTTCGCGCAGTGGCGAATAATTCGCTGGCAGGGCAGACACGTATTGCCTCACATATATTTAGTTTGGCTTATTTTTTCCAAATGATTCCCCAATGATTGATGGGGCCCAACGCGAGCCACAGCACGAGCCAAGTGATATGTGATTGCAACCGTTTTCCTGTAGTTCGCCTGCACTGCGAGAAACTCGAATCGTTCTTTTAGGACTCTCAGAAGGGTAAAAAGATGCTAGTCTACAACTTGGTTGAGTAAAACTCAAAATGTTTGGCATTCTTCGGAGATATTTGTTACCTTTACCAGTCTCGCTATAACTGGTTGGGAATTATAGCATCTTCAGAGCTATAATTCTCAACCAGTTATAGCACTGCAACCCACTTCGATCTAAGTAAATCCAGAAATATGGCTAAAACTTCTCTTTAACAAAAACGAAATCTTTGTAAATATATAAGAATCATGATAGTTGGCAGTGGCTCCTGGATTTTTCCAGTGCAACACTGTTGCCATAAGCAATTATGAAAAGCCGAGCCGAGGAAGAAATCGTGCCAATGGCCTTCTAATGTGTGTCTCTTCCTCTCCCCTGTTCTTTCTTCCCCAGCCGGTGCTCCATTTAAAGGATATTCCATGCCGATGCCGTGCTCCGGCCGGAATAAATAGCGTCGAGGAGCGGCACTGGAAAGCGGTTGCGGAATGGATGCGCGCCGGCAGAAACGACTTGGCCCAGCGCCAATTGCATCCTTCGAAAAGTCATTCGAGGACAATGCCACGACACACGCTCCGCAGCAGAGCCAGCACCAGCAGGAGCAACAGCATCAGCATCCTGGCCATGCGGCGGTGAGTCCTTCAGCCCAGTTACCAACCGCCCCACGGAAGGGGTCACAGTAGCACCCTCCCCCTGGCAAAGAGAAATGTGTATATTCCACGAGTATAGCCATACAGCCCCAAATTGTATAGTTATAAAACAAATATTTGCCATTGCCTTTCACGAAGATCAAGGCGGAGATCATGCCAGATTCACATGTGTTCTAGATACATTTTATGCTGGGCGAGGCGAGCCGCTCCCCGAGGGCCACCGTCGCTGCTGCTAGCTCGTGGCACATGCACACAATGCAGGGCTTAAATTAATTAACCAAAACATGAAGTCGACTGAAGCGTTACTGGGCCCTGCAAGCTTGGCCAAAGCTTTCCGCTCTCCAAAATACGGGTGTGCAAGTGGGGGTGGCAGCACGCAGTGGGGCGCGGGGTACTAAGGCTCGGGCTGTGTGCCGCAATCATGCAAATGGCCACTTAAAAGGCAGGCCGTCGGGCCAAACGCTTGTGGCTAATAAGCAAAATGAACCTTAAGCGACAGAAAGCGGCAGCAACATCGAGGCAAGCAAAACAGCCGCGTTTCGAGGCTTTATCCGGAGACACGCGTCGCAGATCGGTGGCTGAGTCCCGTGCATTATGCCCCGCGTTTCGAGTGCTCCAAATAATGTTATTTGGCCAGGGGCAGCAGGGACGCAGGGGCGCAGGGCGAAACGGGGACACAGTGCGGGGAGAGGACGTAGGACCAGGCACCGAGGAGATGTCCTGGAGGTGATCTGTTGTTTCCAAATGGAAATCCCATAGCCCGCATTGTTTAGAGGTGCCAACATGTGTTTTTAAGCCATTTTGAATTATTTGAAAACATTTTTACCTGCCCCAGGTGAAAAAACGAATTGAACGAATAAAATTCGTAATCTATTTAAGTTGGAGCTTTTCAGCAGCTCGCTCCTGGGTATTAATTGAGCTCGTGCGTTAGCCCGTTTGATAACCGTTTCGGTGTCAGCCCCAAGGTGTTCCCACTTATTTGCCCGCCGGTGTGTGCCCCGTCGCAGTCGCACCCTCACACTCGCATGCCAAGTTGACTCCTGAAGCTTCGCAGGCGCCACAGCTGAGTCCTTAGAGCTTTCCGGCCTCTCCCGCAACCCGCCCCGCCCCTCCCCCTTCTCAGCACTGCTATCCTTCGGCAAAGCTTTCGAAGCGAGAGCGAGCGAGAGGGGAGGGGCAACGGGAAAACGAAGCTTTCGTCGCATTCCCATTCACATTCAACGCTAGCATACTTTTCGGGGCAGTTCGACGCTGGCGCTGCGTGCGTGCGGTCCAACGGTAAACGGTGCTCCTGCGAGAGAGAGCGAGCGCGTGTGTGTGTGCCAGCCAGCCTGCCAGACAGGGACAGCACTAGCCGTGAGCTGAGGCGAGCAGCCAAGCAGATAAATCAAAAAAGGAATGATTGAAGGCAGTCGCAGAAGGAGCACAAATCACACTTGCTGGCACCTACCATTCAACTTTTTTTTTCTGTGCAAATTGATGCAAAATTAATAAGGACAAGTAATACACACGCACGCACACGTGGAGAGGACTTTTTGGGACCGCGGTGAGTGTGTGTGTGTGCGGGTGTGCGGGCGTGCGGGTGTGTGTGAACAATAAACAGAAAGCCAAGCACGCGGCTCTCTCTCAGCCACTTTCCGAGACCTTCTCCCCGCCCCAGAGCCTCTTCTCTCCCCCTTGCTCTCTCTTAAGTTGCTTTTTATTTAACTTTTAATTAATTTAATCACACATTTGTGCGACAGCCTCTCGGCTGGCTCCTCTCTCTCTGTCTCTCTCCTTGGCCCTCTCTTTCGCCTCCACCCCACTCCCATGCCCAGAATTATGTTACGATTTGTCCCAAAACACTTGCCCATGTTCCTGCTCCGCCTTCCAAAAATGAAGAAATATACCGTATTTTCTCTTCTGTACACCACAAAAACAAAAGGCCAGCGTTTTGGGAGAGAATTTGTTTGGGGGCCTCGGAGTTTTGGAAAGATTTGGAAAGTTTGGATGGTTCGGTGGTCAAAGAAATCACATGTGCGTTAAGGGACATGGTGTTTCGAAGGGGCTTACTGGGGTTAAGCATACCAGACACAAGAGATGTTTGTTAGGCGACGGGCTCTGCCGAAAAATATTCCTGTATTCGGTCTTCATAAGGCATCTGCAGGCTTACGACTCCGCAGTGGAGCTCACGGACTAAGGCTGGTTCGGCGATAGCCCAGAGCCTCCTTTGTCGCCGCACAGCATGCCGTGGGCCTCAATTTCGGAAATCGTTGCATGGCTGCCAGCGCCAACTTTAAATTAATTTGTGGCCCCAAGGTCCCGCAGAGACAACAAGCGATACCCCTACGCAGCCCCGCGCCCAGGCGCCATGTGTCAATCATCCAGCCCCGAGCCACTGCATATCTATGTGTGTACCTCCGCCCATCCGCCCGCTCCTTCCCACCAATGCCACCCAACCCCCTTTTGCGTGTGACAGGATTTCTCCTTGAGCGCGTTTAAGGCGAGTGCAGCGGCATCACAGGAAAACTGCAGCCAGCAGCTGGGGTGGCAAGGCGAAAGCCCGTCTGTTGCTCCAGTAAACCAGGACCCCGCAGGTCCAGTCCCTCCCCCGAAGCAGCTTGAAAACTCAAGGCCCGCTAATGCGTGAGCCAAAGACTTGGCCCCAGACGAGAAGGCGACGAATAAAGTCGCCACGTAGCTGAAAGTTATTATCTCGTACCTCCGATTAGGAGTGTTTCAACGAGCTTTGAGACAGCAGGAAAAGTTGCCAGTTCCTATTGGACACTGCTCCAAGAACCCGTCTTATTTCATACTCATATTATGTAAAATTCGTAAAATGTGAAAAATGTAACTATATTATATCATCTAAGGATCGGAAAATAGAAAGTACCAAAGAGGGGAACTGCACAGGGGGCTTAACTAGAACCTACTTCCTATGGGAACGCATTCTTAAAGGAAGCCGTTTTGTATTTAATTTATATTAAACACACATAAAACACATAAAATATTAAATAACAAAAAGTAAAATGGAACTCAAGATATCAAATATAGAGCTAAGAAAAACCTAATCTTGGTAAACTGAGGAAGGAAACTGCCAGTTCCTACGGGAACACATTCCAAATGGAACGCGTTTTGTTTTAAATCTATAATAGTTGAAAATCATAAAATATTAAAGACCAAACATAGGTTCATATACAAAAAAATTAGAATGGAACTCAAGATATCAAATAAAGGGCTACGGAAAACCTAGGGGATAAAAAAGTTAATTTTCCTGGTGAACTTAGGAAGGAAACTGCCAGTTCCTATGGGAACACATTCTTAAAGGAACCCGTTTCGTTTTAAATGAAACACCAAAAATGGGAACCTTATTATATTATGTAAGGTTCATACAACAAAAACGGAAACTGAAACTCAAGATGGCAAATATAGGGCTTTACCAAAAACCTAAGAGGCATAAGTTACTAAGTTAAGTTAAGTGCCCCTCAAGAAACCAGAAAACCCATTGAATGCAATGGGTCATGGCCTATAAGTGGCCTGAATAATTCCTGATGTAAATACCCATTTGTCATTTCATTACCGGAAAATTGCCAAGGGGCAAGGTATCTGGGACTGCGCCAGGTGGTCAAAACACGCCCAAAGCAATTTCGAGCCCCCGCAGGTCACTCTTAAGTGCACTACCGAAACCCAGAGCCTTAAGCTATGATCGCGGCCACCATGACGAGCATGCCCCAAGGTCGTGAAAGCCCAGAGGAGGGGGAAATCATCGTTTCACTTAAAATGCCCCTGTGGGAGTGGGCAGGAGGGGAAGGCGAAGCGAGGGAACATCCACAGAGAAAACCCGCGGGCCAGCTCCCCATGTACAATGCGTCCTCGTACATGGGGAAACTGTGTCAAAAGCGTTTGATTTCAATTCGCGAAATGCAATCCGCGGGGAGACCCCAGTGGGTGGTGGCGCAACGAGCCAGCGGATTTCCATTCCACTGGCCTCTCCACAGGGCTGTCCCTAATCTAATGCAGGGTCCCCCGCTGCAATCCCAGCGGAAAACAATTAGATTTCACACTTGACGCATGCCCCGTCTCTGAATTGTAAGGCTGGTGCACAGATACTGCAACTATTTGCACTCGCCAGATGAAAGTTGATTGATTTATAGCCGCTTTGTTGCTTTCTGCTATGATTGCAGCGGATAAACGGGCTCTTCCAGCCACCGAACGTAAAGTTCTGTGCAACCTTCCTGTGAAAACAGCTTTATGAGTCAGCTTGCACTAATTTGCAACTATGTAAATGGGCCCAACTCTTTTGGGGCAGCATCTAATGTAGTTGCAAAAACCGAACAAAGTGTCAATTTTTGTTGCAACTTTGCGTCAAAAGGCACTTTTAGACAGCGCAAGTTGAAAGTTGCCACAGTTTTTTGGGACCACGTATCCTTTGGTCTTCTAAGAGGAGTAAAGATTACTTTCAAGGGAATTCATTATCAAATAGTACCACAGGCAAGCCAGGAAAGGTTGGTCTAAAAAGTATCTATCTACCTGTGATGAACTTCAAAGATCATTTTCCATTATTTATTGTTATTAAATGACACGTTTTTGTATGTTTTAGATGATGGAGCAAGGTGTGCGAAACCAGACAACGATGTCGACGACGACGAACCGCAATAGAACCGCCGGTGGCATAGAAGCACCCAGCATAGCTGCGTCCACATCCGCGTCCGCAGCACCCGCAGCATCTGCAGCGTGCGCATCCACCTCCTCCTCCTCGTCGTCATCGGTTTCATCGGCCACTTGCTCGGCCACGATTGTCCAGGCGAAGCAGCGACCTCCGCCGCTGAAAACGGCGACGACAACGGTGACCACCACTCTGGTGAGCAGCAGCGAGGGCGGTCAGCCCATCCCACCCGCCGCCCACGGAGGAGGCGGTCCAGGGGGCGGCGGTGCGGGCGGGGCCGCAGGAGGAGGGAGCTACCGCGGTGCCGCCACCCTGACCACGCCCTCAACGCCCCGCATCGAGCTGAGCCGCGCCTCCAGCTCGTCGCATCACGAGGAGGACAGCCGGGAGAGCAGTCCGGAAAACGTATTCGAGCAGGTGGGTCCGCGGAGAGCCACTCCCCTTCAGGTGGGGCACAAGGTATGAGCCACGGAGATCGTATACAGAGGAGGTCGCTGACCCCACAGGAAGATCAGCTAGTTTCTGTTTAAGGAATGTCTTCACTATTTTGTCACAGGCATACATCACTGTCGAGTTTTAAGGAATTTCACTTCTTGAAAATCTGTTTAGGCAAAGATATACACTGAGATTCAACTGTAGCTTCTAATATAGCCCCATATCTGTAGCCAGTGAGGAAGTACATTTTTGAGGACTGTTTACCTTACAGGGAGCTAAGTAATGCTCTTTCGATTCTCAGGAGAAGTCTTTTTCAAGTTTTAAGGAATTTCACTTCTTGAAAATCTGTTTAGGCAAAGATATACACTGAGATTCAACTAAAGCTTTTATAGCCAGAGAGTAGCTACATTTTTGAGGTCTGTTTACCTAAAAGAGAGATACGGGATGCTCCTTCAATCCTCAGGATAAGGTATTTTTCAAGTTTTAAGGAATTTCACTTCTTGAAAATCTGTTTAGGTGAAGATATACACTGAGATTCAACTGTAGCTTCTAATATAGCCCCATATCTATAGCCAGAGAGTAGCTACATTTTTGAAGTCTGTTCACCTTAAAGAGAGATACGGGATGCTCCTTCAATCCTCAGGAATAGGTACTTTCAAGTTTTAAGGAATTTCGCTTCTTGAAATCCGGTTTACACAGAAATTCAACGACAACTTCTATTATAAACCCGCAAAATTCCGGGGCTAATACCTTATGTCCCACTTGGCAAGCAAACTGACATCTTTCCACCACTTGTGGGTGGCTCAGGCTAGGCTCTCGGGCGGCGAGGTGTCATCTGGAGCTAATTATGTTGTACTTTGCTCTTGTTTGCTCTTGCTTGCTCCTTTGGATTTGTGTACCTGTTCCGCCGCTTCTCCCATTCAAACATCAATCAATCTATCTTAACCATTCATCGATACCTGTATCACCGTATATATATGTGAACATCTCTCTCTTTCTCTGTCTGTAACACTCTGTGATGCGCTCGCTACCCCCTGCACACACACACCCCCTACAACCCGACCTTTAACCCAACACACGTACCTCCGACCCATCGAAAAACCAAATCCCTGCCGAACCACAAAACGAATCCTGCACACAAATTGGCTGTTGATTTGTTGACTTCGCTTCTGTTTTCTGGCCCCGACTTGGGCTCCACCCCCAACCCCGAGCATGCTTCTTAACCCCATCCTCACCTGACCGACTCCGTCCAATCCCCACCGAATAAACCAAATCGAAAAACAAAAAACAAACCAAAACAACAAACTATCGCTCTGACGAACGAACTGCTCGACGCGACGTGTGTGTGTACTGGCTGGTTTTTGTGGTTGAACTAATGCTCTGAAGGTCGGCACTGGCATCCTGCAGGAAACGATTGGCCTTGGCTTCCGCGAGGATGGCGCCCTCGAGCTGCGCAGCTCCACCGAGGAGCTGTACTTCATGGACGCCGAGCAGAAGAAGGAGGAGCAGGAGCGGATCCAGCAGCAGCAGCAGCAGGTGAGAGCAGGCGCTTGCGAGCAAGCGAAAAACGATCGATAATTATCGACCGATCACTCGAACACACACAGCATTCGATAGGCACAGGTGATGGGGTGTATGGAAGATACTCTCGAACGTTTCACTATCGATAATTATCGAAATCAAAATTGATTGTGTAGGATAGCAACCAACCAAACACTTCAGTATCGCTAGCTATCGAAAATCCCTCGACAAGTTCACCAACTATTCGATAAAAGAAGCTAAGTGAGTAGATAAAGTATAATTTCGATTCTAAAGCCGATACTGGTAGAGAGTAAATTCGAGCACCTCAGCTGGCAAGGTACTTTGAGGCACATGAACTATTAACCACAGACCTTTAAAGATGTAACAACGCAGGCTTAGTGGCTCCCGTCGTTGCTTTTACAGAAGTAACGATTCCCCAAACACATTCGCAAGCGGGAAGCGCGTTATTTTTTCAAGTTGCTCCGACATTTCCTATTAAGCGAGCGGATGGGCGTGACACCGACGGGGCAGGAGGCCCGGGGTCAGGAGAAGGGGATGGCCGGATGGGCGGATGGGCGGATGGGAGACAGTAACCGCACCGCAAGTTGAATTAATAATGCAAAATTGCATTCGAGTGGCTGGGAAGTGCAGCAGCAGTGGTGCCACCAGCGGAAGTGGGCGGGCGGATGGACGAGCCAGCACCGAGTGACAGCTGACAAGCGTGTCCCCGACGAAGACCGGGGAGCCCCGCAGACCCACCGCCCCTGCGCTCGCCACTGCAGCCTCAATTTCCTCTGCCCAGCTGCGATTGTTTGGCGAAAGTTTAGTCCCGCACTCGGGAAAGTTTGTGGGAATTATTTACCCCCCAGTCAGACCAGTCAGTTTTCCCCGGGAGAAATGAGTAACTCCGTCAGCTGGGCGAGGGTCCAACTTATCAATTGCTGGATGGAGGAGCCCAGGCAGCCGAGGCGGGGGCTCCTGGTTAATTGCAAAAAGTTGCAATTGATTAGTTGGACGCGTGACTGCGTTGATTGGGCCCCAAGGAGAGACGTAATCCACTGAAGGCCGTTGCTAAGGTGCGTTTTGCGTGAAATATCATCGATATTAAACTAATTACCCATAATTATCAGGGATCTGAAATCTCTAAATGGTTTTAAAACCATTTGCAAGGAGCCTGAAAGTATGCTGCGAAAAGCGTTTGGCACTTATCCACTGGATTTTGCAGTTGAGAATACTTGTAGCATACTTTCAGACAGCGATTTTGGGTTTAAAGGATTTCATCTACAATTTAGTTGGCAGAACAGGGCTGGCACAATTAACTCCTCAATTGGCATGTCCTTAGCCTACCTGTAACTGACCCGTCACTGGATCACAGAGAGCATTGCTAATTAATTAGTTGGCAGTAGCAGGCCGAACGAAAAAATCTGAAAACCCGTCCAATACGGTCCGCTCCCCGGCGGCAAGCGAAATGCAGTTCCACCGCATTCCCCGGTTTTCCCATTTTCCACTGGCGTGCTTTTCTTTGTGCTGCGCGTTCTGTTTGCCCCGGCTGATTGGCAGCCGCGGGAAGTGAGTCCAGATTGAAGTGCCGCGATTGACGTGGAGCCGAATGGAGTCCCATGATTGCAGCGGACCAGTGTCCGCTTCTATTTCCTCCTCCACTGAGTGCACTCTCCCTCCTCAATTTTTAACTTAGATCTTCTTTTCCCAAGCCTTTAACGTACTTTCAATTAAACTAAGGACATACTACACTTTAATGGCACTGATAAGTTCACTTCTTTATCTATTGTAGTGCTCCAACTTACGTACTCTTGAACTCCTTGCCAATATTGCACAATCTTCTATGTTTCTCTCCCGTGTCCACGTTACTCCTATGTTTGACAGACTTCTCCTGTCTTCGCTACCCCTTTCCAGCCCAGAAATCATCTCCTAGATAGTGTAATATATTTGATACTATATCTACTCCTCCCACTTCATACTAAGATCCCCGGACCCCTGAGGCCTCGAGTAGTACCCCTTCTCCACCGTAGAGCCCCGCTTTTCCGGTTTATTGCTTGCTGCAGCCTTTGAAATGTCACATTGAGGACTGTGAGTCATGGTGCACAATCTACGCAGGTATTTTATTAAGCTGAAGTGGCATGGTCGCCACCACCACCTCTCCTGGTGCCACTGCATCCTTTGACGGCCGTGTCCCCCTCTCCACTCCCTCTTTTCGCAGGCCAAGCGCTCGTCGCCGCACATCTTCAAGTTCGACGACCACCAGAGCTACCTGCAGCAGCACCAGCGCAAGGACTCGGCCAGCTCGGAGGTGGCCGCCCTGCTCTGCATCTCGGGGCGCACCAGCCGCATCTCCAGCGTGGGCAGCCAGGGATCGGCGGTGAGCCGCCTCTCGGCCATATCGGGCGTCTCGCGCTCGCCCTCGCCGCACCGCATGCTGCTGGAGACCTCCTTCTGCGGGCCCAAGCCCGTCGAACTCGGAGCAGGAACCACCGGTGTGGTCGGTGGCAGCGGCGCTGGCGGCAGTGGAGCCTCCACGGCAGCCAGCTCCGCCCACAGCCAGTCGGCGGAGGGAATGCCCGGCGCTGGCACAGTGGCGGCCAATGCGGCTCTGCTGGAGCAACTCCTCCTGGCCCGGAAACATGATCCCACCCAGGCGGTCCTCGCCGAGGGCATCAAGGTCCTGCCCCCCGCTCCCACGGCGGCCGCGTCAAGTCGCAGCCGGAGCAGGCAACCAAGCAGTTCGATGGCCAACGGCGAGAGGATGGCGGAGAAGGAGCAGAAGATGAAGCCCACAATTGGCGCCCAGCGCCGGAGCACCAAGAGCCCGGGTCAAATGGTCGTGGGCAAGACGGCCAGCGGCACGGAGTACATCCGCATTAATCTGCGCCCGGATCACATGTACAGCGACAAGGGCATCGCCTCCAACGAGCGGGTGGTCGAGGCGCCCAACCAACTGGCCCCGGTCTACTCCAAGCCCGCCTCGCTGAGTCTGCAGGGTGGGCCCATCGAGGAGCACCGCCTGACCCCCACGGCGAGTCCCAAGCCAGGCCGACGGCTGACCAGTCGTTCGCCCTCGCCCGCAACTGGCGGAGCAGCAGGCGCCGGCGGAGGAACAGTCTCCCGGAAGAGCTCCTTCAGCTCCCTCTTTCGGCTGGGCAAGGACTCGCCGGATTCGCCCAGGGAAACGGCCCGTTCGCGAAGCAAAAGCAAGGAGCGACCCGCCACCGCCTCGGGAGGATTGGGCGGAGAACGTGGCGCCGGAGGAGGTGGCGGCTCCCAGAATGTGACTCCCAGCAAGCAGAAGTCCGTGCTGGCCATCTTCAAGCCCGGGAAGAGGGGCAGCCAGAGCAGCAAGAGCTCATCGCCGATAGAGTCCAGTGTGGAGCCAGTGCCGCCGCCACCACCACCCGCACCCGGATCGGGAGCTGGGTCCGCCAACCGCAGTCGCACCCCCGCCGGATCTCGGCCAGGAAGCCGCCTGCGCTACTACGACGAGCCCGTGGAGGGGGTCATCCATATACCGCTGCACACGCCGCCCGAGGAGCGGGAGGCACGCACCCTGCTGCAGGGCATCCAGCAGCTGACCCATGCCGCGCAGGCCAGCATGGACCCCTCGCCACTGCCCACCCACCGCGCTCCACCCCCCGCCTCCGCCCAGCCGGTGGTGGCCTCCAGCACCCAGATCACGGCCACCCAGCTGGCGGCCGCGGCGGCTGCCCTGCGTCCGGTCGCGCAGAGACGGGTGGCACAGCGACCCGACCTGGATGCCATACAATCGCTGCCCAGCCAGGAGGACCCGCCCGGCATGGGTGCCTCGGGGGAGGAGCAGGTGCTCCAGTCGACGGAGCAGGCCAACTGGAGCCTGGAGGTGCAGCGACACAGTTCGCAGGACTCGCAGGAGACGACGGCCGAGTCGGTGGGCTCGGTGGTCAGTGCCCGGGCCGCCAATCTCGCCCAGCAGCGCGAGCAGGCGGCGGCGGCGGCCATGCAACGCTTGCCCTCGGTGGAGAGCACCCAGAGTGCCTGCGAGCCACGCCTGGTGCACACGGTGGCCACCGTGAATCCAGCTCCCAATCCGGATGCGGAGGCGGCGGCCAAGGAGCGTCGGCGCCTGCTGTTCGCCACTCGCCTCGGTTCCGGCAGCCAGGAGCAGCTCTTCTCCACGCAGTTCAGTATTTCGAAGACCGAGAGCCAGTCCAGCCAGCTGTCCGAGCAGGTGGAGCACTCGGGCTCCGAGACCACGACGGAGGGATTGCAGCGCCAGGGAACAGTGATCCGGAGAGTGGAGGCGACCTCCTCCTCCTCCGCTGGACCTCCGCCGCCGCCGCCTCGGGGGGTCTGCAGCTCGGAGGAGGAGCAGGGGGCCGGTACGGTGGTGATGCGCTCCAAACACAAATCGCGGCCCAGCTCGGAGGACGAGGCTGCTCCGGCGAGCGCGGCTCTGGCGGATGTGCGCCACTCCCGCTACCTGGAGAACTTCGATGTGCGCCGCAAGCTGCACGAGAACCTAACGGAGGCGGAGATGGGTCGGGTGGCCGAGTTGCCAGGCGGCCAGGTGCCCATTCCCAGGAAGCCCAAGCGGCAGAGTGTCCCGGAGTCAAGACGTAAGTGATCTTCCAACCCCAATCTCCGGACTCTGAGTACCATTTGAACCTCCTTCTTTCAGGTGAAACCACTAGCTACAGTTCTGGCACTGCCACGCCCACCACTCCCACACCCACCGCAGTGGGTCAAGTGGCTCCAGCCAGGCAGCCACCGAGCTCCGTGACCACTCCCACCAGCTCAGGAGTCGCAGTGAGCACTTCACCCGCCGCCGCCACTGCTCAAGCTTCTTCCTTTGCGGCTGCTCCGGGCAGCGCCTTCAATGAGCCACCCAGCACTTCCTACCACAGGGATCCCCCCGGCACGGGCCGCAAGGAGCCACCCAGCACTTCCTTCAGGGATCAGGGTATACCCTGCCATCACGATCCCGTGGCCTCCAGCACTCCGGATGCCATGGCAATGACCCCCCCGCCCCCGGACCGCCGTCACTCGCAGTCGACGGATGAGCATGAGCCCGTCGAGTCCTCGGAGAGCGAACGGGACTCGGACATGGCCGGCAGCTCCTCGGTGACCACGGCCGTGCCGGCGGGCGGCGAGGCGGGCGGACGGCGGCACCACAACTTTCCGCGCAACGTGTGCGTCATCGAGGAGCACGAGAGCACTGGCCTGGTGTCCCAGGAGTCCTTCGAGGACGAGCTGCCCTACATACCCACCACGCTGCCCGAGGAGCGGGCGCAGGGTGTGCCCATCATCCCCATGCGGGAGCGGGCCAACATGGAGCTCAAGACCTGTCCGGTGGACAGGCCGCGATCCACCACGCCGCTGAATCCCTCGCATCTCGAGGAGTACTGCACGGGGATAATGACGCCCCAGGAGGTGACACCGGGTGGTGGTCATCACGAAATCGACGGGGCAGGCGGCGGAGGAGGTGTAACTGCGGGAGGAGGCGGCGGCCCTGTCGGCGTAGGGGCTCCAGTGCGTGGCGAGAAGCTGAGAATCAGTCTGCCCCGCAAGGAGTCCCTCGGCAAGGAGCGCCTCCAGAACTCCAAGTCGCCGCGCCGCGTGTCCAACACCAGTGGCAAGTCCTGGTTCGAGTTCGCCGAGGAGGGTCTGCGGGCCAACAACAACCTGGAGCGCAAGGACTCCGCCAAGCAGCTGCTCCCGGTGGTCACACCACCACCGCCGCATCCACCGGCGGCTGCTCCCTCGCATCTGGAGGAGCCGAAGCCGAAGGCCTCCACGCAGCGCAAGCTCTCCGGCCACTGGATCGACTTCGAGAACATACCCGAGAAGCGGAAGCCGGCCAAGCGGATCACCACCTTGCCCAAGGAGACGCTGACCAGCAGTGTGGCCGCCACGGCCACCACCAGCTCCGCCTCCGCCTGCGGCAGTGGCCACCACCGCTCCGGCACTGGAGCCGGCACTGGCCACCACCACCACCACCAGCACCACCAGCAGGCTTCGAAGTCGCACCCGGATGGGGGCGACAAGCTGCACTACAACTACGTGAAGCCGGAGGACTGCCAGTGCGAGTGCCACGAGGCGGAGCGCGGCGAATCCTCGACGGCAACGGCCGGCGGCGGGGACACCAGCACGGAGACGGGCACTGGAACGGGCACGGGCACGGGCACGGGCAGCGAGTCCCTGGCCTCCGTGGAGCTGCTGCAGCAGGGCGAGGACATGTTGCCACTGCTCGAGCCCGACCCCTCGGCGGAGGGCAGGTGAGTGGAGCTGGCCGTGAGTGCCATCCCCGGGTTACCCAGCCCCTAATCTCTTGCTCTTGGCAGGACTTACGCGGACGAGGAGCAGGCGCCTCTGGTCCGCCCCAGTGGCAAGGGCCTCCCCAACCCCCGGGTGGTAGGTTCGATCCCCACCCGAAAACCTCCCCCCTCTGACCACCTCTGATTGCAGACCCAGCTCGACGAGTTCCCGCGCCGGGAGGAGGGCTCCAGTCCCCGCAACCGGCGGTTCCCCGACCGCAAGTAAACGTCTTCTCTTCTCCAGGGTAGCCAAGCCGGTCACTGTCTCCGCGTAAGTCGAGCCACTACTAGGGCCAGCCTCGCCCTGGCCCATATCCTTAATGTACCTCAAGCAGAGTGGTTGTCATACGCGCAGGAGCCGAGGGACGCCGGGCGCCAGACATGCTGCGCTCCACCTTCCGACTCGATTAGCTAATCCAAGTACACTCTAGATGGAATTACTAAGACACAACATATTATGCATTCGATACTCGATACTTCGATACACAATTAGCTCATGGATGTACAAGGTTAGGGTAATTTTTTGATAGCAATTGCGACACTCACTCCACGTACTGTCCGGCGATCCTTCCGTCGGACCCGCGGGCGCCGCCCCCGGAAACTCTTCGCCGGCATTCTTACTGTATGTGATCTCAGATGAGGTGCCCTGCCCACAGGAGGGCGTTTGTTACTAGCTCAGACAAATCCGGAGCCCAGTGCCCGGACTCCCTAGGCTAGTCTCCAGTCCCGAACCCACTGTGTGTGTGTCCTGGAGATCCGCGTCTCTCCACGGAACCGCCCGAGCCCTACCCATGTCTCTGGGAGCCTGTCTGCCCGCGGTCTGCGAACGAGTTGAACGTTTCGGTGGGTCAGGACCCAGGAGTAGCCTGGTGCGGAGCCCCTAGTTGAGTTCGAAGCGTAGTTAGTTAGCCAGCCCCGATTTTGCCGGGCGTGTTGTACATACATAAGTCTAATCTAGATTACAGTATTCGGTACGGAGGGGACTTGACCCCGACTTTTTTTTGCGGCCCACAAACGCCGCCAAGGGGAGCTCCTAAGTGAGTATAGGCGGGACTATGATTAAAGCCACCAAACTGCCAGCACACACACACTTGCCACGAGAGCAGTTCCTCCCTCGTCGCTGGCTCGGGGCAGCCGGCTGGTGACCCCGTGCGGTGACCCCGGTCCTCGGTGTACCCGTACGCGGGACACTTCCCCCACCCACTCAAACCCCTAGCTAGCCTTTGAAATTCCCAAATACTTTATGAACTTAGCGGACAACGGACATTCATTGAATTGAAGCGAATCAAGCGAATAATCTAAATAACACTAAAGCAACTTAAGGAGATTATAGGTAAATATACAATACGTAGCAGCGTTGGCAGGAGAAGGGAGCTGGAACCGGGGACTGTACGAGTTTATCGGATACCCTCACGGCCCCAAGTAGGCCCAGTAAGGCCAGGAACGAACCCTTTTGTATTTTTTTTGGTAGCGGAGGTGGCGAAGCACAAACTGCACTCGAGACCCACGACATGTAGACGTAGTGACGAACTCAGCAAGATCTTGACAAGTTGTACAATAATGCCCAATACATTTGTGCGAGGTAACAGATATTCGAGTGCACACAGGTCTATAGGTAGGTGCATTTACACATAAGTTGCGTTCCGGGTTCCGACTCTTGTTCCCTATACTTTAAAGTCGTTTTCGAATAAACTTTTTGTATAACTAGAGAAACCACGAAAATTGTTGTTAAAAATGCATTTACATACCAAACGATAGGCGAGTTGCGAGTTTAATAAGCAAGAGAAGGGAAAATTGTTACCACAAATTATGCATTCGTACGAAGGGGAAGCCCAGCTGGCTAGCGAAGGAAGTAAATTAACAATATATATGTATGCACTTTCATTATTTAACGATTCCATATAGGCGAGCGATGTACGAGGCAGGCAAGCATCAATTGAAACTATTCATTAAAGTGACAAAAACTATTTAATCCCACTGTGTGCCGTTTTGACTGGGCCTGTTTCGGATATCGGGGCTTATCGATTCGCGACCTGGCCATGGGAACTGGACCTTATCGCAATCCGGGGCTTGGCAGCCCACCGCTGGCAATCGATCATGATTACGGCTATTTGACATGCATGTGGGGCTCAGCCGTTAGGCCGCTCTGCGGCTCCAGGTAAAGCCTTTGCACGACAACGTCAAGCGGTGACGAACCCTGATGTGCCCCTCTCGCAGTGAATGGTAAGCATAGCGTTTTCTCTGAGTAAGTTATGTTATAAGTTAATAATAAAGAAAACCTTTGGTAGTAAAATAAAAAAAATCTTTTTCAATTCGCGTTATGCTGCAATTTTTGTTACACCGCTAGTCGCGTTTTTGCGCCACGTGTAAACATGTTGCACTGAGCGTCGCTCTCACTGCGCATGCGCGCTCTCTGTCCGCTCAAGGAGAGTGAGAGCACCATCCATGCACTCAGAAAAATTGTTAGGGTAAGCGTATGTGTCCTCAGTATGCTTCCTTCTTAGCAAGCTATTTTGCGCGTTTTTAAGGATTAGTAGTATTGTACATTTTTAACATTAAGCTTGTGTTTTATTTCTAAGGGCCCACCAACAGTATATAAATGTTATCGAGCCAAATGGTGAAAGTGATTTTCTTGGGAGGCGTTTTAAGCCGCTCTAGGGCATAAGCCCAAAAACCAATATTCATAAATATTTGTTTATTTCATTATAATACCACTACTGGCTTTTGGGCACTTCAAGAACCTCCGTAAAATGTTTTATTACTCTTTTGAAATGATAAACTAATTGTTGCCCATGGGTGTATGTAGGCGGAGCAACGGTGCGTATGAGCTACTTGTTTATCACACGGCCAACAGTGCGTATGAGCTTCTTAAGAAACACTGGTTCTGCAACGCATGGGAACAGTTCTTCACCCCGCGCTTTCTCTCAGTGCACTCTCCCGCCAGCCGGTCAGCGTATAAGTAGAGGCGGCCAAAGCGAGACGGCCTCAAAACGAACAGAGCCATCGAACGGTGAAGGTGCGCGCATTCAGACTCTCCCCCGCAAACCGCAGACCAAGCAACCACAAAAAAACACCAGTGAAGAACGGAACAACAACAGAAGAGGAAAATAAGAAAATCAAAACAAAACGAGAACAACCGTTTATTTCTTTTTGTTTTGTGTGCTTCTCTCGCCAGAGAGGTTCGAGATCGAAAGAGAGAGCAGAGAAGTGATCAAGATGGCGTTCATGATGCCCGTGATGAAGAACAATTACGATATCTACAAGGACACGCGCTCCCGCAAAACGTCGGAATGTTCGAATGCGAGTAGTAACGGTACCACGGCTCTGGCCACCGCTCTTGGAACGCCGGCGCAGGAGCAGAGGCAGCAGCGACGCCGCAAGGTGTCCGAGTGCAAGTCGGAGAGCTTCGCCACGTCGCCCTCGCACGGCCAGCTGGGCGCCAGCTCCTCCGCCCACCAGAGGATGCAGATGCAGCGGTGCCACAGCTCGCGCGCCTTCCCGCGCAACGCCTCGCGCAGCTCGCACGGTTCGATGCAGCAGATTGTGTCGCCCACGCGCAGTAGTCCGCCCAGCCGCTCGCACACCGCCTCCGCGCTGGAAAGGCAGGCGGCCGCCCAGGCAGCGGCCATCAATCAGAAGCAGCAACAGCAGCCGGCCGGGCCAGTGGAAACTTCCAACGACTACACGAAGTTCCATTTGCGCCTGGTCGACAAGCTGCGCAAATCCTTTCGCAAGGACAGCGGTAAACGGTCATGAGATCACCTTCACAAACACAATCACAACCGCAGCAACAGCAACAACCACAACTACGACAACAACAATGCCAGCAGCAGCAGCGCGGCGCTCCTTTCCATTAGCAAACACAACAACAACAATAGCGAGAGAGCTGACCCCACTTCCAGTGGAAGATCACCCGGCCGCGATTTGGGAGAGAGCAGAGCAGCCAAGGTGGCCACGGACGAGGGAGAGATGAGTGCGGCAGAGAGCGGGGGCGAGGCTACTACCTGGCCACGAGCACCGACCTCCTTGAGAGAGGGCAAGGAAGAGAGAGGGAGAAGGGCGGCTCCAACTTCCGGGGAGAGGGGCATGGTCAATCGGTTGGGGCGCCGCTTCAGGCGCTACTGCAAATTCCTGGCGGCCTCCCACGGGCCACAGGCGTCGGCGGAGGACGAGGCAGAGGCCGAAGCAGAGGCCAGCTCCTTGGAGCAGCTAACCGGCAGCAGGAGCAGCAGTCGCAGTCGGCGGCGGCGCAGCAGCAGCATTGGAAGTGCCAGCAGCCGGCTAAAGATGCGACTGCGGCGCTGCACTTCGTCGCCAGGATAGGAGCGAGGTGGCCCATCGCCCACTGGGTCGGAGCGAGAGAGATAGGAGAGACTGGAAGCGAGGAGCAGGGAGAGAGCCGGTGCAGCGGCGTAGCCGAAGGGGTTACCAAAGTCACTTAACCTAGTTATCGGCGGGAAGCAGAAAAGTGAGTTGGCGTACAGAGTGGTTGCTGCAAATTTGTTTGAGCATAGTCCACACACATATATATTTCGGTGTACATATGCGAACTACTTAAACCTACATATGTGTACTAAGACCCAAGCTACCACCTAAAGTCCCAAATGTATAATTACATTAATTATATGCATTATGTATGCCAGGCTTCCAAATATAGAACATAGCACCCATCCCAAACCAAACCCAAACTAAACTAAAAACTAAAAACACCTATTTTTTGTAACTGCGGTTTCGCGACAAGGGGAAACGGAAAATTGCAACTGCCAATTGCATTGTATAACGAAGACCACATCAGCATCAGCCCAAAACAAGACACAACACTTGGGAAAACCACAACCAATAGCTAGAAGAACCACGGATTCACCCCTTCCTTTTGAAATTGCATAACTACGAGGCGCAATTGACAATATACTTTTGAACGCCTTGCGAACCAAACAAGGGGGAGTGAAAAGTAGTAGGGCGAGAACGCAGCAGCTGAAAACAGACTTAATATTATGTGCATAACATATACACCCACGTACTTGTACTAAGCTATACATGTGTACAACAATGTACCTAGACGCAGCTAATTTTAAGCAACAATTAATGTTATTCGTTTTTTCCTAGCTAGTAATTTTGTAATTACACAAGCATACACGGCGAGCGAAGCGAACACAAAACTCGTACAAAACCGAATAAATAAAAGGTACCGAAGAGTATATGGAAAGTAAATCCGAAGATTGCCATTTCATTTGCACGCGAACACACTTGTGTCGGCGGTGGGGAGGGGGGAGAGAGCGAGAGAAAGTGGCAGAGAGAGGAAGTGCAGCAGCAGCCAAGTGCGCAGAAAATGCGTTTCGTGGGGCGGGCAGTGGCAGGGGGCCCCAACGCGGCCGCAATTAGACCCACTCGCGCCGTCCCGCTCGCGCCCTTCGGCCTCTCCCTCGCACACGCTCTCTTCGCGGGAACGAGGCATGCGGAAGCCAAGATGCGCCACGCGAGGCAAGGCAAACGCAGAGGAAAGATACGAGGGCACAGTGGGCCACGAAGAGGAATAACAGGTAAATTTAGACGCCTTAGACGTGGTCCTCTCTTAAAACTGAAGTATGCATCAGGTAGTATAGGAAGAAAATTACGTTTTCCGAGTACAGGAGTACAGCAACCCCTCGAAAAGAGCGATTAAAAGGCCCTTTTACTCTTCTTTGAAACTGAAGCATGCTAGTGTAAGTAGAAAATGAACTTTCCCCGACTAAACTCCATCCACTTGACAAATGTACATTCTCAGCACCCAAAAGATACATGTTAACAAGTTATAAGCAGCTCCACTGAAGAGAAAGATTTCTAAGAGGCGGAAGTGCCAAAGTCACCACGTAACACCTACAGATTTAATCAAAACCAAATGCTCCAGAGCCATTTTTAAAGCTGTATAAAAATAACAAAAGCCTATTATTAGTATTCATACTGAAATACAAGTACCCCAAAAACCCTTCGGCCGAACTAAAAGTAGTTAAACAGTAAAATCAAGAACCTATTGGCGTTGTTTCGTAAGCTCTCATGGGGTTTAATAGTTATTGGCTCATAAAGCAGCAGTTAAAAGTAGCTGGGTAACCATCTTAACTCTACATTCTGCAATATACCATTTTTACCCCCAAAGATAAAACCCCGAAATAATTGTATTTCTACGACTGCAGTGCGCAGTTCGCCGAGTCCGAAACACAAAGTATCTGGCGGGTTCCACAGCGATTCCCGCTTGCCCCCATCGAGAGCGTCATGGCAGCGCCTCAACCTTGACCTTTGGCCGCAGCAGCGCCGAACTGAATTGCCTGAAACAATTTGGCGTTCTCGGGGGCTTTCGGGGGATCCTCTCAGGCGACTCTGTGGCACACATTCAAAACTAGGCGAGACCCACACTGATGAACACTATTAAGATCTACGATTCAATTTCGATTGGGGAATATGTATCTCGCAGATGCATCGAAAGCAGATGTACCGAGATACGCCGCCAGATGTGTATCTGTATCTGCTGTGTGAGTCAGCGGCTCTCTCTCGACTTCGGTGCGTTGACGGTTTTTCAATTTTGACTTGTGGCTGGCACATGCAGCTACTTGGCGGAAATAAATCGAAGTTTCAGCATGCAAAACTGTAATTGAAAGGGGTGCCAGCAACAGGTGAAGGCACGCAGTTGCACTAGCTCAGATACTATTCATTCTCGATTGGCCTTTCTTGAAAAAGATTGCATATTCAATCTCATAACTTCTTTGAAAGGTTAGATTAGATGCAAAATAACACACAAGTCTAACCTTCTTGATCCCAACAGGTTTTTGTTTATTATTATTATATTATATTATATTATATTATATTATTATATTTTTCCCAGTTACCATTACTATTTGTACCATCATTTATACTGAAACCAAGGAGGGTTTTCTACTGCATTCCAATCTTTAACCAGGGAATGTTGGAATTGCCTGAAGTCTATCCTATAACTAAGAACCATTCTTCAGGAACCCAAGACGAGCGTTCCCCGATTCGGCGACCCTTTCATCTCCGGAACTCCCGCCAGTCGGAATCGAGCGGGTTCCACTGTTTGGCCGCCTTATCTGTGGGCACTTTGTTTATCCCGCGATTCGCAGAGTCAGTGGTTATCTTTCGACGGCATTCTGGGGCTGTCCGAAACCGGTTCGAGTTGGCTAGCTGGCAGATTTTCAACTTCTCACGGCTGTAAACGCCGACACGCAGTTGGCCATCTAGATATCGGGCGGAAATGTCGCAGATAGGCTAATGCTATGCCCTCATAAATGTCAGCTACGATGGTGATTTAACAGCCCGCCTTCGGATTTCGGTTGGGCGAATGATTATGGCACATCGTACTCCCTGTGCCTGCCAGTTTGAGTCGCATTACCCAGGTGATGGTGATGGGCACACGTGTAATTCGAGATGAGTTGTGCAATTCCTTCGCCAATGTCAATCGAATACTGCATCCATGTGGCCCCCAGTTGTTTTCTCCGTTGTCAGCATAAGCAGCGCACGACACACCATCAAAACAACAAGCAGTGCTGGAGGGACGGGAATCTAGGAACCCAAGACCCAGGGGATCTGTTTTCAGATAGTACTCCAATGCATGTGGGTTGTTTTAGTAGTACTATAGTATAGTATTATAATAATATCAGGATGATTCTTGAGTAATATTATTATAGCACAGATCATAACCTATTATATAATATTATAATATAATATTATAATAATATCAGGATGATTCTTGAGTAATATTATTATAGCACAGATCATAACCTATTATATAATATTATAAAATAATATTATAATAATATCAGGAGAATGCTTAAGTAATATTGTTATAGGATAGATCGTAACCTATTGTAATAGCATCAAGGGATTGTTGTAGTAATATTATCGTAATATCATCATCAAAACAAGAACCACAGGAATCAAGAAGCTAAGAATCAGGAATTATATTTTCATTAGTACTCCAATTTATTTCGATTACTATAACAAAATTACTATAATAGTCCCCTGATATTATTATAATATGTAAGGAGAATTATAAAGTACCTCACCCCAATAATAAGTACTTTCTAAAAGCAGGTCCCCCGATTACCAGATGTTTCTGCTTGGTGTAATATTTTATATATGATCGAATATTTTTGGGTCGTATTTTAGTAAGGAGATTACTAAAGTAATATTGTTATAATATAGGGCCTCCTATAATATTTTGTATAGGATCGTATGTTTTTGGATCGGACCTTCTAGGCCTCTAGATCTCTTTTAGTTACCTTTAGTTACCCCTTTACCACTAAGGTAATGGGGGTCTTCTAGCAGGGTCCTTGCCCTATTTTAGGTAGTGTTCCTATTCTTTTCCGACATTCTGTTGTAGTTCCCCCTGCTCCTCCTGCGTTTGCTTGGTTCTCGCTGGTTCTGTTTGAAAGAATTTGTTGCTGTTTCTCTTTTTAATTGCTAATTTACGAGTCCCGGAGACGAGTGACAGGCGGTGGGAAAGGGGGCCACTATTGTGCTTTCTATGTTTATGCGAGCAACAGGTTTTCATTGGAAGCATCCCCCTGCGGCCCCCGCCCCAGCCCCCTTTTTGTGTTCTATTTTTTCGCTTTTGCGTCTTGCGCCTTGCGCGTGCCGCAGTCAATGTGATGCTGAATTGAACACTTATTGAACGATTTCCAGTTCGATCCTCTTCTGGCCGATACAATGACGCCAGCACGGAGTGTGTTCGCCCCTGGCCCCTCGGAGAACAATAACTCGATTACGTGGCCACATTCTTGCGGTTGGTCAGTTCGGAGGTTACCTAATGGTAATGGAAGTGGCTGAGCTCCTCGGAATCCGGCAAAATCAAGAGTTTCGCGTTCTTGAAATTTGAAGATCTGTCAAGTTATGTGTCCAATTCGGTTCGTAAATCTCTCCCTTAGGTAAAATAAAGATTTCATATGAGTTTCCTTGTTATTTGCTGATTATCTAACTAAGGAAGTGTTACTAATTATAGGAATCTAGATTTGTCAGAATATCGCGTTCTTGAATCATGAATATCTCTCAAGTTATGTTTCCCAAACAGTTCGAAAATCTCATCTTTAGGTAAAATACAAATTTCGAATTTGCTTTCTTGTTATTTGCTGATTATCTAACTAAGGAAGTGTTACTAACTCTGGGAATATGGTTTTGTCAGAATATCGCGTTCTTGAATTATGAAGATCTGTCAAGTTATGTGTCCAATTCGGTTCGTAAATCTCTCCCTTGGGTAAAATAAAGATTTCATATGAGTTTCCTTGTTATTTGCTGATTATCTAACTAAGGAAGTGTTACTAATTATAGGAATCTAGATTTGTCAGAATATCGCGTTCTTGAATCATGAATATCTCTCAAGTTATGTTTCCCAAACAGTTCGTAAATCTTACCTTTAGGTAAAATAACAATTTCAAATTACTTGTTATTTGTTATCTAACTGATATAACTATTTCTAGGAATTTGGTTTTGTCAGAATATCGCGTTCTTGAAATTTGAAGATCTCTCAAGTTATGTGTCCAATTCGGTTCGTAAATCTCTCCCTTGGGTAAAATAATGATTTCAAATGAGTTTCCTTGTTATTTGCTGATTATCTAACTATGGAAAAGGTTCTAACTCAGGGAATCTAGTTTCGTCAGAATATCGCGTTCTTGAATAATGAAAATCCGTTCCAACAACTTCCGTATACTGTGCCCTTTGATAAAATACGAAATCCGAATTATTTCGTTCGCTGTTTGTTTTTTCAGTCGTGTGCTCGTCTTTTGGCAGCCCCCAGTTGTTTACCCCGATCTGTTGACTAGCCCAAGATCAAGGTGAGGTTGTATAACTACAGCCCGAATCCCATTGACGTCACCGCGCACCGAGAGGCGGGGCAGAGCAAAGGGGCGAGTCTGGGGCCTATCCTGCTGCCAGGGGTCAAGGGTGAGTCGCGGTTCGACGACAGCGGGGTTAGCGGCCGACTGACGACAGCAAGAGTGGAAAAAGAGATAAGCGCACTTGTGTAACCGAGAGGATAAGCGCAACGCCAGGAGTCCTTCAGGTCGCTCCTGCCGTGGGATATCACAGTAACTATTATAATGCAATAATTAGCGCAACTCCTGTGATCAAAAATCGCATTTCACATTAATAATCTCATATCTTTTAAGTCTCATAAGCGACTGTCACGTGCCTCCTTGGTTTTCTGGCTCTTTCCACTGGAACTCACAAGTGCACGAGTGACTCAATCAGGGATTGAATTAATGCTCCCAATTGAGTGGGCCGCAGTGCCAGTGGAAAATTCCCAAAAACCGCCAGAAAGAGATGGCAACAGGGGGAGAGAGGAGCGGCAAGGATTGCCGGGGGGTGGGTGGCACAGGAGGGGCGTGGCCGGGCGCAAAGGGCGCAGCTTTCGCTCTCCTCATCGATTAAACAACGGGAACGGTGGACCAGGGGAGCAGGGCGCGCAAAGGACCTGACCTAGTCAAAGTTCGCCTCTCACGCGCTCTCCCAAACGCAGTGACATTTGCCCTCTGTCGCTCTCTCGCCATAGGCGTAGAGGTGGTGGTAAGAAGGGGGCCAGCACCCCCAGCCACCCCCTTCAAAACTGACAAACTTCGTTACGGTGATTTAATTATTGCAAACATAAAGTGCATAGTTTATGGGCACAAATTCGTTTACGCTGCGCAGCCGTGCGATTATAATGTATTGACCAAACTTGCCTACTAATTAAATCACCAAGCTGCTTGGTGTAAAATACGGCGGAGCATCATCGCAAAAAGCTCAGAGTGGCCCTGATTACTGATCGTGGGCTGGGCAAAGGTTCTATATGCAGCAGATAAGAGTAGATTAATCTGTCCAACGAGATTAAGTATAGCAGCGAGAACAGAATAAACAGTATTCAGTGTGTTGATCAAAGAAAATCGGAGCGGTAAGAAATTAGGAAAAGTGTTCCATTAAAAGAATAAGTATGTTTTATTTAAATTTAAAGAGCGCCATTCCAGCCCGTTTAAAAGCTTTTAGAACTAATTCCTTGTATTTGTGCAAGCATGGAGTTGTTTTGAACCCCTTTTGAGCCCGCTGAGGCTCGGAGACTACACCCATCTCAGTCCCGCTATCCTGCGCTCTCATCCCCTGGCTTCCTGGCCTCCTTCCAAGCTGCTCACTCTCCCGCTCTCTGCCTCCTCCTTTGAACGTGTGGAGCAGCACGTAGTCGAAAGTGCTGAAAACGGGAAGAAGGTAAGCCGGCTTGGTCCCGTGACCCCTGCGCCTCGCCTTTTGGCCTGTGTCAAGGACATTCAACCCACGGCCTGCCTTCGATTAGCGGCACTTATTGATTTCCGTTGTGCGACTTTCCGGCGTTTGTTGTGCGGCTCTACAGTCAAAGTGCGGGGCTAAGTGCGGGAATAATTGCCCAGGTGAAAATCAGTTTTACAAGTCTTGGCCTTGGCTTTAAGGCGGGGTCACTGATCCCCCCGTTCGGCCCCCTGAAAATAGTCATCGGGCCGCTGGAATGTTGTCTCTTTTACACGGAAAAAATAGTTTGTTGTTATGTTGTTGTTGTTATGGTAATTAAATACATAATCGAGGCCGAAAAAATATTATATTATTATATTTAACTTAAAAAAATCGAATATTAAAAATGTTCATCACAATATTGTTCGATCTTCGCATGATGTAGTTTCAGTGTACCAAAAACGTGCTGCGAATTGGAATACCAAAGCAAAGAGATAGAAAAGCGAAGGAGGGGGAGCAGGGGACCGCAAAAGGCAGCGAAGCGAGCGCGGCTTTGGCGAACGAGTGAGCAAAACAAACGAGCCGAGGGAAAAGAGAAAAACAACGATCCGAGTGAAAGTCGACGCAAAGACCGAAAAGGAGAGGGAGCAGCGAATTGGTAAGAAGCGAAATTGAAGCAAAGCCGCCGCTGCTCTTCTTTGGTATGTTGGCCACAAAAACAACGAGCAGCGGCGACGCCGGCTGAGGAGCACTGTGAGCGTTAGGGTGGACCTTCAGGGGCAGAACATAAATCTAAGCCGAACTAGGCAAATTTAATGCCAAGAAATACCGCAATTCCCTTTGAATAAACCTGGCCAAATTGCTCATACGACGCGTTGGACAATTGTACCTTACCTTACAGGACCTTTTTAAAATAATTATAAATTGGGCAAAACATTACATTTAGCGGGCTTATAAGCAGACCAGAATAATAAAACCCTTGTCACCTGGTTAAAAAACATAACGCAACACTGCGTATGAGTGATTTTTTTTTATTAAGTATATACTTTCGGTGCACATTTTTACCCTTTCGAGGGCTGAAATAGAAACCCAAGACCCCACGTAAGTTTCTAGGAACTACCAGGGTCCACCCTAGTGCATATGCAGCGGCGGCAGAGGCAGCATGTTAATAGCAGCCGCCTCGGAATAATTTTTTCAGGTTATTTCTGACGCGTTAACACGGCTCGAACCACAACCACTGGCAGTCGAAGCCCGGCGCCGAGCATTGGACTCCACGGCAGCCAGTCAGTCAGTTGGCCAAGATCGCGCGAGAGGCTCAGACACGCAGCCAGTGGGCCAGTAGCCAGGTATCTATAGCCCCTGATCGGTCGCACTAACTGATCGAGTAAACACAGCGCTACCGCCCGGGAAATGTGCGAGACGACCACCTGACACCCCAGAAGTTGCCAGCCCTCAAGCAGTATCCCCCACAAGGTCCACTCCACATTGGTAAGTCTCTGCATGCAAAAGAAAGTTGAGTGACTCCCATTGGGGAGTGCCAAAATGTCAACGAAAGTCCGGGATTGTGGGCTTGTTAGTAACTTAAGGGAATTGGCCCACTTTGTAGGGGTTAACCAAACACAATTATGGAGAAGTCATTCATGACATGTCACTGCCCTATTCTTATTGAGTTTCCCCCGACACGTCAATAATATATTCGGCTAGTTTGGGGAAATGTCCAGGTGTTAATTCCATTGCCGCAGAGAAAGTTCTTAGGGCCGGGCGTTGACCGACTGGCATTCCATCATTTAGCTATTTGAAAAACTAACAATGTAAGGATTTGTAAAGTACATTTAATGGCTTACAGGGTTTAATTAGTTAGGCCTGGGAATAGTTTTTCATTGAATGGGCCGGTTAAGCTAGCAAGCCTCCAATACTAGCCAGTATCCCAAGTCGAATGCTATCGCTGAGATACTAAGTTCTGGGCCCGGTTCTGGGCTCCAGCCGGCATTGCAATGCCACATTATCACTACATTGACTCTTAAATCTAAAGCGATTGCTAGATACAACGCGCGGCGAGAGCAATTTAAGTGAATTACGAGAAACCAGTTGTTCAGGTGCAAACACCTGGCATTCGGGGTCAGCGGGCCTTCAACTTGGTCTCTCCCCGCCCGAGACTCCCGTCCGCCTGGCGTGCAGAGCCCCCCTGGAGCAGCCCTTTCCCCATGCACAAACACACTGATCCAAACTTTCTTTTCCCCTCTGGTGTAGAACTGCAGTCGAGCCCGGAGAGACCGCCAGTGCGCCGGAGAACCGCCGCCGGACCGACCGCTTAGCCAGCTATGTCGCAGGCTGCCACGCCGCCAGGAGCAGTGCCAGGCCCAGGATTCCCACCTGGCTTCGATCCCGCCGCCGAGTCGGCCGAGAAGACCCTGTGCTTCCGAGGCTTCTGGGCCTGGGCCGTGCTGCTCCTCCTGATCGCCCTCGGCGTGTCGCTCTTCATGTGGCTGCTGCGCAAGTGCATCCAGGGCCCGGCCTACCGCAAGGCCAACCGGATCGACGGCAAGGTGGTCATCGTCACCGGCTGCAACACGGGCATTGGCAAGGAGACCGCGCTGGAGCTGGCCAAGCGGGGCGCCCGGGTCTACATGGCCTGCCGGGACCCCGGGCGCTGCGAGGCCGCCCGCCTGGAGATCATGGACCGCAGCCGCAACCAGCAGCTCTTCAACCGCACCCTGGACCTGGGCTCGCTGCAGTCGGTGCGGAGCTTCGTGGAGCGCTTCAAGGCCGAGGAGACGCGGCTGGATCTCCTGATCAACAATGCCGGCGTCATGGCCTGCCCCCGCACCCTGACCGCGGATGGCTACGAGCAGCAGTTCGGGGTGAACCACCTGGGCCACTTCCTGCTGACCAATCTGCTGCTGGACCGCCTGCGGCACAGCGCGCCCAGTCGCATTGTGGTGGTCAGCTCGGCGGCCCACCTCTTCGGACGCATCAACCGGGAGGACCTGATGAGCGAGAAGAACTACGGCAAGTTCTTCGGGGCCTACAGCCAGTCCAAGCTGGCCAACGTCCTGTTCACCCGCAAGCTGAGCGCGCTTCTCAAGGACTCGGGGGTCACGGTCAACTGCTGTCACCCGGGCGTGGTGCGCACGGAGCTCAACCGCCACTTCGCCGGGCCCGGCTGGATGAAGCGCGTCCTGCAGACGGGCTCCCTGTACTTCTTCAAGACCCCCCGGGCGGGGGCCCAGACCACCCTGCGCCTGGCACTCGACCCCCAGCTGGAGCGCTCGACGGGCGGCTACTACTCGGACTGCATGCGCTGGCCCCTGGTGCCCTGGGCCCGCAGCACGGAGACCGCCGACTGGCTGTGGCGGGAGAGCGAGAGGCTGGTGGGCCTGCCGCCCCTGGAGCCGCCGCCCAGCCAGAGCCAGAGCCAGAGCCAGAGCCCAGCCCACAATGGCAATGGCACCCAGAATGGCACTGGCAATGGGAGCAGTGCCAGTGCCGGAAGCCGGGAAATGCAGTCCGTGGAGACGGTCGTGGTCGACCGGTCATAGTCGTGGGCAGCGTCCTTGGGAGGGGGGTCGGCCCAGTGCAGACCTTGCGCCTCGCTACTCCCCGCAACGTTGCGTGTTCGAGTGCTCCTGGGAGACCCGTGGCTCCAATTGGCAAGCCTATGATTTCCTCGTAGAGAGCGTACGATTAAGAAACTGTATTTTTTTTACCCCTCACAATTTTTGACTTTGGGAACTCAATAAAATTGTCACAAGTTCCATTGCGACTTATACAGAGCCCATTCCCATGACTGTGCCACATTTTCGCATGAGATTGCTTGGGTTGGGTTGGTTTTTCTGAGTGTACTTACTTAGGTGCCATGTGACTTGTCGAGTAAATAGTTAAGCTCATGGCCAGCTGTCGACTGACACTGAATGCTTCCCAGGGTACTTAGGCTTCGGCCCTCGAAGTTGGCTTTTCCAGGCTCTTTTTAGTTCGCTCTGTGAAAATTTTAAGCGAAGGAAACCCATTAAAGTAAGAGTTAAGCCCGACATGCTATCCTCTTTGGACTCCTTAGCCTCCCTCTCCCGAGCGCCTAGAAAGCAAAAGAGAGCAAAGGAACAATAACAATCAGCATAAAGCGAACAATTTACGACACAAAGCGAAATCAACGGTCGATGCCACTGCACTGCACTTTGGGGTGCGAGGGAGAAGGCGATATGGGGGCCTGCAGGGGGAGGGAGAGCGTGAGTGGGTGAGCAGGGCAGGTGAGTGCGAGAGCGAGTGAGTCAGACAGTCAGCCAGTCACTTGGCCCACAGTGGGCCCCACAGCAGCACTCCCACGAAAAAACCCATTACATTTGTAGCTAAATTTCTTGTTTCTCTGATATTTCTAGAAACTCAATACCCTCAATTGCAACTAAACCCTTACTTTTGTCATACTTGAAAGAGCATAACCAATTATGCATTTTCCAAGCCATAAACGAAGTCCCCCATTACACCCACTGTGCACCCGCTCGCTCATCCACATGCCATTAGCATTAACAAAAATCACATAAAGCGCGCGAGAGCGAGAGGCGGCGAGGGGCGGGCGAAGGTGCGAGCGAGCGGGAGAGGGAAGCAGTGCAATTAAACCCATGCATGCCCGCGGGGGTCGTTCTGGTTGCGCTGGCAATCGGGGTGTGCCAAAAAAGTGAAAATCTCAAAGCCCCCTCGGAGTGCGCCGCTTTGAGTCGATCAATTAGCCTCGGCAAGTCCAAATGTAACGCTGCAACTCAGATGCTTTTAATGGGCCTGCTCTAGAAAATTAGTCGCCTGCCATAGGAGTGCATGTTATAGCAAAAAACGAATATATATTTGAATTGGGTTTTTAAGAAAACTTGTAAAATCAAGTTTGGGAATCTAAAGGTTATATTTTTGGTCCCCATTCTGAAAGCCATTGGGAACACGGTGAAATCTGACATGAGAATGGAATGGAATAACTCTGGAAGCCATTGGAAATGCAGAAAAATCTGTCATGAGAATGGACTAAAATTTGGACCCTCCTGTAATTGAAATATATAAATGTAGAATATTAGAGAATTGCACCACAAACTCAAAGAGGTATCCCACATCAAAATCGAGATAAAATTACAAAAGTTATGGAATTTGGAAGTGCAGTTTTGGTCTCCGACTCTGGAAGCCATTGGAAACACGGAAAAATCTGACATGAGAATGGACTAAAATTTGGACCCTCCTGTAATTCAAATATTTAAATGTAGAATATTAGAGAATGGCACCACAAGCTCATAGAGGTATCCCACATCAAAATCGGGATGAAATTACCAAAGTTATGGAATTTGGAAGTGCAGTTTTGGGCTCCGACTCTGGAAGCCATTGGAAACACGGAAAAATCTGACATGAGAATGGACTAAAATTTGGAACCTCTTGTAAAAGACAAATTTTAACGTAGAATTATAGAGAATTCAATGAGGAATTCATAGAGGTGTCCAACTACAGAATCGGGATCCTATAACTCTGTAAATCACTCGATTTTTCCTCCGATATTTCAGACTTACCAGGAGAGGCCGAAAGGCTTTGGCAGCATTTCGGCAGTCCAGGGTTAAGGGAAGCCGCTTCAATTGCACGAAAAATTGCAATGGAAATTTCCACTCGTGAATGAGAGTCTTTTGATTGCGTGCCACCCCCTTTGCGCCCGGTCGCACCCCACCACCCCCTGAACAGCTGTTGCATTGGCCGAAACCTCGGCGCCAAGTGAATTTGATCGATAAGAGGCGGAAGCGAGAGGGGAGAGCGCGCGGAAAACCTTTGTGAGATGACGAAATTGTTGGAAAATGCCGCCTCGCAAAAAGGAGACAAATGGCTCGTAATTTGCGGGCCTGGGCAGCAAAACAAAGCAGTAACAGGTGTTCTCCCGGGGAACCACTGCCATGGTGCCGCCAAAACTATGGCATTTAATTTTGGACTGAGCAGTTCGAAACCCCGGAATTTTCCAGAAATTTCTGGCGTCGTTTCGCCATGTGCAGTCGAATGGTTTTCAATCAAACCGAGCCAGCACAATTTCTATATTTCTTTCCTGAGTTTTCATTGGATTCCTTGGGGTATTGAAAACTGTATTAGCCCAAAGCAGCTTGAAATCGGCAAAGTCCGATGTTCAGATGACGTGGACTTGCGAATCGGACTCGAATTCAGACCTTCTTGAGGCACGATTCCAGATTATGTTGGCATTCCCATCGCAATTCGAACCGAAATCGATACGATGGAGGAAGATTCAAGAACTCCCGAGCCTCATGGGAACCAAAACTACCCATGGCTAGAGGAAAGGCTATCCGATCCTATCTCGAAAATAAAAAATAAAATTGTAGAAATGTGACTTTTAGGCCCTTTTTTATGGGCCTACTCCCGGGAGGTGTACGATAGTAGAACTGGCACTCGTCTCAACCTACCACAATCCCCTATCAAAGTATCAATATTTGCGCACGCCCCACTTGGTTACTCTGCTTTTAAATGCCCTTTTTGGGACCCAATATGATGAAATGATCATAAGAGTGCTTCTAGTAAAAACATGGACTAACTATACAAAGTTATTACGAATCTACAAGTGTTCTATATAGCTTAACATCTGATGGTACATTCATCGTCGTTTCTACGTCCAGCACAGGCTGGCACAGATTTAAATTTGCTTTCGCCCACTCCCCCGATCGGGAAACCCCCATGCAGCATGGTGATATATTGTACTTCGCACTTTGCACCCCTCTGACGCAACCGCCCCGGGATATTGGGACTGCAATCTGGGCTCATGTGACGGTGCGTCATTAACCCTTTTCCCACTCAAGCCAACTATTTGCCTTACGTGGGCACTTGAGTATCTCGGGTTCCGGAACGCCTTAGATTAGACGAAAGCCGCTGCTTACTTAATAGTAGCTAATAAGGCAATTGGTAAATGATTAACGAATAAGAGTATACCAAAGCTCTGCTTTTTTAGGCTGTAAGATGCCTAAATTTGGCTGTGCACGCAGCCGTCAGAGGGTTAAGCGGCGAAAACTTTCCATTCATGGGAACTCGCTGAACGATCTTCAATTGCCGCGCGGCTGAGTCAGTTACGAGCTTTTCCGACATCGCAGATCGATCGTCAATCGGCGATAATTGGTTCAAGGTCGTTGTTCAGGGGGTGTCAAGGGGGTGTCACGGGGCGAAAACGAGAAAACAATGGCCGAACTCTGAGTGCAATTTCCCCATTTAGCCGCTCTAATTTTAGCTGCGAGGCGCTGGCCAATTTTTTACTGACCACTGATCGCGGCCAGAGGCGAAATTGCTTGGCGACGTGACAAGTGCAGTGGCGAAAATAGAATCGCCGATTTCCCTGACATCTTCCCCACGACAGGGCACGTCTTACTGACTTCAGAGCGCCGAACATCGGGGGAAATGGGGCCCAGGGGGGCTACTCTTGGATCTACACAGCTTTGCGAGAAACAGAAAACAGAAAAACCTCCTCATGGGTTTAAGCTAATATGCAATGCATAGGAAAATAAAATTAAATAGGAAGATATGCTTAAAGATTTATATTATTTTTTATACACTTTTTTAGGCACATCATAATCGATGAATCCTAAAAGAACAACTATTTAACACAATTATTGGAAGTTTAAAAAATCCTTTGTAGGAAGATATTATAAAACTAACTAATGTAAAAGCAGAAATTGCCACAACTTTCAAAATGCGCGCCCAACTGCCGGCGCTGCCACCCCTCGCACACAATCGATTGCCCCGCCGATAGCACCAACGATAACCAAGAGGCCCGAAAAAATACCAAAACCCACTGGAAATCCACGAAGGCACTAATAAATCCGCCACCCAGCGGGCCAGACCGCATGCAGCTCTGCTTTTCCTCCATCTTGCCGAAGTTGCCACAAAAATTTCATATTAAAATCGCATAGTGTTGACTATTGTGGAAAAAAACCAGAGCGAAAGGCCGCCAAAAAGAAGTTGGCGAGAAAGCAGGCGGGGATTGGCCACCGAATCCGATTCCTATTCCAGAGCCGGAGCTGGCCCATAGCTTCCAGGCGGAGCGAGCGAGATAGCGCGTGGAACGAGGCGAAGGAGTGGTAAGCTGAGCAGAGGGGCGAGGTGGAAAGAGGAGCTGTCAGCCGGGAAAACCGAGAGGTGAAGAGGAAAGGAGGCGCCCTGTCAAGAGGTTCTTTTCGATTCGCACAGTCCCCGTAGCAGGACGTTCTCAGTCCGCGAGTCCAAAGCAAGCGAGATGAATGCCAAGCGCGTCAAGTACGCCACGGTGAAGGAGGAGATCGTGCCCGTGGTCATCCAGCACGATCCCGAGGTGGAGGAGGAGGAGCACGAGGAGCACGGCGTGGGCGAGGAGGAGGAGGGCCACGAGCTGCACCACGAGCACGAGGACGACGTCCAGGAGGCCCAGTACACCTACGCCTACGCCACCGCCGACGACGATGACACCGAGCATGCGGTGGTGACCCTCAGCGACCGCGAGCACGAGGCCCTGGCCAATGCCCAGGAGGTCATCATCGATGAGAACGGCCACGCCGTGACCCTGCAGCAGCTGGTCGAGAACAGCACCGTCGAGGAGGTGGAGACCATCGAGCAGGGCGACGGCACCCACACCATCCTGCACATCGTGCCCAATATGCACGACGACGACGTCGAGGACGCCGAGGAGGACGAGGAGCTGGAGGAGGGCGAGGAGCTGGAACATGACGACGAGATCGTGACCGTGGAGCACGAGGAGGGCGAGGTGGACGAGGACGACGACGAGGTCGGCTCCATCGTTTTCGAGGGCACCATCGACCAGGCCGAGCAGGATCCGCACTCCCGCAACAAGACCTTCTATTGCCCCAACTGCGGCAACTGCTACAGCGCCGCCGGCTCCCTGAAGCTCCACATGCGCGCCTGCCTGCGCCAGCGCAACGAGGTCTCCGCCGAGGACCGCAAGTGCAAGGTCTGCAGCAAGGTCTTCAACTCGGTGGCCTACCTCAAGGAGCACATGATGCGCCACACGGGCGAGCAGCCCTACCGCTGCACCCGCTGCTACCGCAAGTTCGTCGACGAGGGCAAGTACACCGCCCACATGGAGTCGCACAAGCACCAGGACAAGCTGGAGGCCGAGGCGGTGGCCCTGGCCGCCCAGCATGGAGGCAAGAAGGTGGTGGTGAAGGAGTTCGAGTGCGCCTTCTGCTCGCAGAACTTCACCGTGGTCTTCGATGTGGGCCAGGTGAAGCGGCGGTACGCGTGCGACGCCTGCCGCGAGAAGTACTCCAACGCGGAGGCCCTGCGCCAGCACAAACAGCAGGTGGAGGAGAAGCGCGAGTTCAGCTGCGAGCGCTGCGGCCGCAAGTTCGTCTTCGAGGGCTTCCTGCAGCGCCACCTGCCCACCTGCGATGGCAGCATCAAGCGGCGCCGCGACATGAAGTAGAGGCGGCCGCAACGTGATGGCAACTGGCGGCGCCGGCAGCAGCTGGAGCCGGAGCGGGAGAGGAGGGAGCAGGAGTCGCCGCCGCCAGTGCGTTACGTTGTTATCAAGCAGGAGGACGATGGGGACGAGGATGGGGAGCAGTAGGACGCCAGCTGCTGAGACGATCGGCTGCAGGACGATCCAGATGGGCAGATGGAGCGGACACACGCCACACACTTGAGCACACACACCCGCTTTGTTTTGGGGCCTGGACGACAGCTCTCCGCAAGCGATTCCAGGGGAGAGCGTCTTCCTTACCTATTTGTACGCATACACACATATTTCGATTTGATTTGATGCCACCTTTTCGGCTCTAAAAGAAGGAAGCTCCGGCGAACGTTGGACACACCCGAGGACGGCGACCACGGCCAATGTATAGATATATATTACTTTAGTTACGACTACTTAATGATAGGGCCCCCAAACACCCGCTAAAGTGTAATAACACCCGAAACCTAGATGCTGGCACGCAAACGCCCGTCAGATCGAATGTGAACTAAATAAAAACACTAAACCCAGAACCTCTGTTGGTGTATTCCCGTAGTCCCCCAGTTACTTGTAATTTGTTAATGTCTATAGTCATACATATATTTTACCTACATCCTAAGGTTCAACTTATTGTGTAACGATGGATTACCCGCTTTACTTTCAATTAAACATTTTTTCCAACCAAACCGAGTGGGGTTCCCCGCAAGCGACTTTTTTGGCCACTGTTGAGCACTGCTCCGGGCACCATTTTGCGGATGGACGGCAACGCCCCCGCCGGAAAAACCTCTGGTAACCTCGGTGCTCCAAGTCCAGCACAGGATCAAAAACACACAGTGCAGCCTGCATTTTCAGCCAATCTCAGTAGTTATAATTGGGCGATATTTTTAGCACTTAGGCGGTTCTACAAACAAAAAGGGAGGAGGCTTAGGCATTAACTAGTCCGGTAACTGGGGCCGATTAGGACCAGAGCTTCAGGTGGGCACGCTTGGCGTACGACTTCCAGTCGGAGTGGGCGTAGAACTCCTTGAAGATGGGCGTCACCAGGGTGTCCTCGGGCAGGGTCTTGAATACGGGCTCGCCGTACCAGGTGCCCACCTCCCAGCCGGGCACGTCCTTCATCAGCTCGGCCTCCTCGTCCCGGTTGCGGCGCAGCTGGCGCAGGAACTCGCGGTCCCGCTCGGCCACCAGAATGGGGAAGATCACGTTCTGGGCGGAGCGCATCTCGATCTCGTCGCGCTTCACCTTCTTGGCGGTCAAGTAGTAGATGCCCAGGCCGACGGCCGTCACGGCCACATAGCTGCCGATCATGGTGAAGCCTGCGGACACCGGGGGTCAGTACATGTGGCTCGGCGCTCCAGCTAATCCCTGCTTTGGCTCACCTGTGAAGTAGCTCTTGGGCGGCACGCGGGCAAAGGGGATCTTCTTGTAGCCGCCCGGCGGGGGCAGGTCCTGTTTCGGGGGGCAATGCGGCACGGCCGTCGCCATGGTGACTCCTCCTGCGGGCAATGAACGTGTGAGTGGGCTACGGCCCGGAAAAGCAGCCACTTACGCTCGTTTAAAGGGAAAAAACCTGTCGAAAAGTCACAAAAAATGACGTATTTTGCATAACACCTAGTGATGTAAGTTTGGACGATTTCCCGATAATTTCGTCGATATCGATTTGTCGATATCGAAACTTGCGCACCGCCAGCTGGTGAGGCTCGCCAACAGCGGGAAAATATCTGACTTTATTTGGCAAAAACTCATCTTTAAACTTAATTAGTAATTTTAACGGAGTTTAGTGTGGAGTATTAAAACCCTAAACAAATTCGAAATTTTATAAAATGTACATATCTAAATGTAGGGCAAAAAATGGAAAATTTTACCCTCGAACTCGTAAAGGAATCGAATATGTTGTCCAAGCCTGGTTTTAGTTGTGGCAATATGATAAAATAGTTGTCTTTTTGTTAAAAGCTTAAAGAAGTATTTTTAATGCTAAATGGAAGCGTTGCATTATCAACGATTTTTAAAAGTCCAATCGATGTTATATCCAGGTTGCTTGCAATCACTTTCCTGTCGAAATATCTCCATTTCGGACATCACTAGTAATATTCCTTGAAAAAAGTCGACAAATCGGAGTTTACAAATTTTAATTTTTTTCTTTTTATACTATTAAAAGACCTATGTTCGCCATTCGCGTTAGAAACGCCTCTTCGGGCAATTACTTGTATTTGCAACACCGTTTTTTGGCCAAGAAGTCAATTTGGGACGCCAATCCCTTTGGATTCCAACGATTGGGCTCCAAGCAGAAGGAAGATACTACGGGTCAACTGAAGGAGCAGCAGCAGCCGAATCCAGAAGCCTTGAAGCAAGTCTCGGAAGCGCAGGTGAGCTTTTCATCGAAGGGTTCAGGTTTGAGTCATCATATCTTTGTAAATTCCGTACAGGTTATTAATCGCACCACTTGCTAGCAAAAATCTGAGTTACACATAACTACATACATACGTATGTAAATACTGCGTGTAACTGGAGTTTAAGTTCTGAAAATGGTGGGCTTCTTCTAATTTATTATTTATTGGTTTGATATTTATTAATTAAATTCCTATTTTGTCGGAAAATGAGAAAGAAAAAAGTGAAAATAACTTATTTAAACGGTTTTCACCAGTTAACAAATTTTACCATTTTAAAATCAGGGATTCTGCACATTTATTGGAGTTAGAGCTTTTTTTAGCAGCACAGTTCTTCGACCATTAAAGATTTGACGAGAAAACGACTAGGATGGCAGCACTGATTGGGGGTGGGCACTGGATTGACTGCATGGTTTTCAGGGAAAATGGAGTATTGTACTGCAAAGAGTTGAACCTTGATTAAATTAAATCAGTTGGAGCTTTAAATGAAAAGCAAAACCGCAAAAAGTGTAACATAAAGCGTGGGTGTTTTGGGTGGCAGCCCGCCTTCAGTGTGACCCTACGACGAGCAGGCTGAAAACACCGTTGCGGGTGGTTTTTTTTCCACAGCCCGTTGAAAAGGCGCGCGGGCCATTCAGTTGCCGCGCAGCTGCTAGACGAGAAACCCACGAGAACCCACGAAAAGAACACTTCACTTCCAGGAAAAGGAAAGGCAATTTTTTTCTGTGTGTGTCTGTGTTTTTCTCAGTGCGAGAGGGATTTTCTAGCCAGGCGAAAGTGTTTTTCTTCTATCGCAGCCGTACGTAATCGCATTGCCATGTCGCTCTACCGCATTTCCGCACGCAAATTGACCGAGGCACAGGTGAGTTTCCACTAGTACTCCATTCTACTTTCTCCCAGTGTACTTCCAGTGACTCCTGGGATTCTGCACTTCCTCCTTTCCTTCCCGTTTCTATAACTGCAAAGTGTGTCGCTTCTGTTGTTACCACCTTCTTCCTCTTCCCCCTCCTCCTCGTCTTATCCTACTCCTACTCCGCCTCCTTCCCGCTCTTCCTCTTCCACGCACGTCACGCTGGAACAAGAAAGAAGAATTTCCAGCCATGTGCTTGCGATTAAGAAACTTTATTCGCTTCATTGTTGTTGGCAAATGATAAGTGCCCCCTTGCGGGTGTGTGGGTTCGTGGGGTCTGTGTGTGTTTTGTTCTAATACATTACATAATCGCCAAACGAAATTCGCCCATTTCTTTTTGGCAACACTCGGAATGCCTCTAAAAATAAAACTCTGTTTCGGGTTTAACGAACTCTTCTCTTGGCCCGCCCAATTTCTCTGGGTTCTCTCGCTTTATTTGGTAAATTTCCACAAGTCCGGCTTAATTTTTTTGGCCTTACCTTACCTTATTCTTGTAAATTTCCAACAACAAAAACAAATGCCACGGCGCAGAGCGGAATTAAGAAAAAGAGAGCCAGAGAGTGAGGCGAGAGAGAGAAAACACAGAGAGAATCTTCCCCTCTCTTTTGTGCCGCTTTTCCCATGCGTGTCACGTACTGTTGTTGTTGCTGTTGCCAAAAAGAAAGACGAAAACCATCTCTTGCAAAGAGAAGTGTCCGCCGAATGACCTTAAAGGAGAAGGAGGAGCAGCACGCCCACTCGCCGCCCACCACCCACCACCCACCGCCCACCGGCAACGATGCACATTGCGTGTGTGGATTGCATAATGTTAGGCCAGGAAAAGAATAGTTGGAACTTGCGATTTGATAATTGAAAAATCAATACCCCGCGCACACATACACACGAAAAAAGGGCTCGCAGGACGAGCCTCCTTTCGAGCTTTTCGGGGGTGTTTTTCTTTGAGCTGCGTTGGGTAATACTTACACCGGACAAACTAGAGTCGGTTCAAGACGAGATATAAAAATTATAAAAATATTTCCACTTTCCAAGCATACAAAAATTCGTAGTCATATGCCAATTAAACCAGTTCGATTTTCTTCAAAAATATTTTGAGGTAGCATTTTAAAATAAAACTTGTGTTTCTCCCGGTGTAGATTTGCCAAATGTTATGCACACTCCCCGGTCTTCTTCTCGCTCTGCCGACGCTGGCAGAGTGCCAAAAAATCGCGTTGACGTCGGCAGAGGCGATTTATTTAATTTTGCTTTTTGCCATTTACTTGTTTTGTCTATAAATAATGGCTGTAAATGTTAGGCTACATGAGGCCATTGGCAAAAGCTTAATTTATTTGTCTACTTTCCGTTTAACATTCTAGAGAGTTACCCGTTACGAAAGGTCCCCCCTTTTTGCTCAGTGTTCTGGCCAAAAACAAAATAAACTGTTGTTTTATTTGCGTTTGACGTAGCTTGTCGAAATGGCAACACGCGAAATGTTTTATCGCCTCTTCGCTAATACGTCACACATCGTGACGGTTCTTACGTAACGCCCACGGCCCTTTCCCAAAACAAACTAAGAGAGAGTGTGGAAAGTGAAGAGAGTGCAGAGATAGAGGGGCAAAAACAAAGAGGCGGAAAGTAAACAGATGATCAGCGGTTGCATAAGAGCAAATGCATAATTTATACTCTGTATTTGCGCACATCATCTGTATATTAAGTTTTACGGCCGCGCACTGTTTCCTTTTTGATTTTGATTAGGGAATCTAAATCGGGACTTTACGACCCGTGGGCAAAGCTCAAGTGGACCTTTCCACCTGGCCGGGAACGGATTACCGTTCCAGAGTTCCAGCAAGCGCGAGATAGAGCCGCCCCGCGGGCGTCATGGAAAGTTTGGGGTCTCGAGATGGGGTTCGAGATAGGGAAGGGCCCCAAATCCTCGCATCGACGGGGCGTATCGCGGCATTTCGCCATCTGAAACTCGGTCTGCCCGCATATAGGGGGATTCATCCGTTCAGAGAGGGTGTTCCAGCCTTATAGTGGCTGCAATAGAGGCAATAGAACCCTCGTATAACACCATTTCCCGTCAATAAAACCATGCTTCTGCTATCAGCACAGGTTTTGCTCACCATAAAGCCTTTACTGAGCACAACTCACCGGGCATATGCAAAGTTGACCGATCAACGATTGCAATATACCCAGTACTTTACAACAGTACGCTGCAACCTAGGGCTTATGCAATTCGGGGGCTCATTAAGTGTCACCTTGCGGGACAATGCACTGCTAGAGCGCACTCACCATTGATACACTCTTGGTGCTGCGGACCATGATGCTGAGCAAATGGGTCCCCAAATCAGAGGAGTATCAGCAGAGCTGATAGCATGCCTTCCTACGGAGGCGGCTCCCCCGAAAGAGCCCCGCCCCTGTCTCTGTGTAAGCCCCCTCACGACCCCCTCCACTTCGGCCTGATAAGCGTGACAAATTCGCCGCTGGGCACATGACCGGTAGACGTCGCCACACCGCTGATAAAGCGGACACGCAGGGCCCCCAACGGGGAAGTAGGTGCTAACTCAATCGGTTTTACTCTATTTTCTTCGCGATAAACTCGGCCAGTATTTGTGTTTGTACTTGGCGATTTCGCAGTGCGACATGCAAATTCGTCGGAGAACCGATAACCAACGATCTCGAAGCTACAGATGTATCTGAAGTCGCCCCAAGGCTATAGTTTTAGGTATCACCCTCATCGCTGGTCCTTGGTATCGTCATCTGGCACAGGTTTTCTTGGCCAAAAGAACCTGAAATCCCCGCTGAGAACCGGACTTCAGCCAAAGTTTACGACGCAACCCCCAGTAATTTCTCGCAAGAGCCTCGGAGATCTTCGCTTAGTCAGAGTTTTACAGCTTTTAAATGGCTGGCTGGGGGAACAGCCGACCCGGCAACAACGGCCCGTCGTCCGAAGTTTGTTCAGCTGATCCGATCCAGGCCGAGATCCGCTGGGGCGAGCTGAGCTGGAGGCGGATTACGTCAGGCGGCACTCTCGGTGCGCTGCGATTGTGCGACGTCTGTCGCCTCGGAGACCCAACAAAGCAGTCGGCATGGCATCGCAATTAAGGCGATTACCCGGACTGCAATTATTGGGCTGGCAGCGGTCTCTAATAGCAGGAGCCGTCAAGCCGAATTGGAAGCGTCACGCGAGCCAAGGAGAGGGCCAAGGTTCTGAGCACCCCATGGCCACCCCATCACGGGGAGATCGAACCTCTCAGATGCAGTGCCGCCACAGTGATCGCTCGGAAGCGGGCTCTGCATGGAGTTGATTGCTAGTACTACTCTACTGGAGAATCACACGAATTGGGTTACCCAACGGTTCCAGTTCAACGTATTATTAGGCGGTCAGAGGTAAATGTACCATGGGTTTTGGTATTATATATCACAGCATAAATCTGTATTGAGAACTGTGTGATTTGGATCACTTCCACAAGAAAATGATGGTAAATCAACGATTTCTGTACATATGAGCCACAAAATAATGTCATATCGTTTGAGTTCATATATTTTCCTGAAGTTCTCTACTAGGAACTAGTATGTTTTTTAGTATATTTGTCGATAAGAAAGTGATACTGAGTTGGGGATTTCTGTAAATGGGGAATCACAAAAATGTTCTGTATTGAGAACTGTCTGATTGGATCACTTCGATAAGAAGTGATGATAAGTCAACGATTTCTGTACATATGAGCCACAAAATAACGTCATATCGTAAGAGTTCATATATTTCCTTGAAGTTCTCTACTAGGAACTAGTATATTTTTTAGTATATTTGTCGATAAGAAAGTGATACTGATTTGAGGATTTCTGTAAAGAGGGATTACAAAAGTGTTCTATATTGAGAACTGTCTGATTGCATCACTTCCACAAGAAAATGATGATAAATCAACGATTTCTGTACATATGAGCCACAAAATAATGTCAAATCGTATGAGTTCATATATTTCCTTGAAGTTCTCTACTAGGAACTAGTATATTTTTTAGTATATTTGTCGAGAAGAAAGTGATACTGATTTGAGGATTTCTGTAAAGAGGGATTACAAAAATGTTCTATATTGAGAACTGTCTGATTGCATCACTTCCACAAGAAAATGATGATAAATCAACGATTTCTGTACATATGAGCCACAAAATAATGTCAAATCGTATGAGTTCATATATTTCCTTGAAGTTCTCTACTAGGAACTAGTATATTTTTTAGTATATTTGTCGATAAGAAAGTGATACTGAGTTGTGGATTTCTGTAAATGGGGAATCAAAAAAAATTTTCTATATTGAGAACTGTCTGATTGGATCACTTCGATAAGAAAATGATTTCTGTATATATGAGCCACAATATAATGTCATATCGTATGAGTTCATATACTACTCTACTAATCTCTACTAGGAACTAGCATATTTTGTAATCTTGGGAAACATATTACGGGTTTTAGTATCACGTCGATAAGAAGGTGATACTGAGTTAGTAATATCACATCACAAAAACGCATATATTTCCCCGGACCGGTTTTGTAGTCGCCCATCTGCCGAGGCCCCACTGCAGTCCGGGTGTGCGAACAGCCAGCCCCTCGATTCGGGGTCATCGGCGGCTCACCTCGATGACAACTCTGCGGCGCTCTCGTGGCTCGGGCTTTCCCGCTTTTCAGGGTTTCCGTTTGCACTTTTGAGCTCTGTGGAGTGCGGCACATGTGTTGCGTAACTGCTGGATCGTTCGATCGCTGGGGCGGCGAAAGGAGGTCCGCCGGCGGCGCCGCAAGACGCGACTCCGAGCTCCCACTCCGCGCCGCTTCCTTGATGACAGCGCAGCCCACGGCCGAGCACAGGCCCAGACCGCGACCACGACTGCGGCTAGTTGGACATGCGATAATTGCCGGCGCGTGAGACCTTGAATCCGCTGGCTTACTTGCCATTCGGCGCTTATCACCGATGAACGCCCGCCTCTGCCCCAGATAATGGCCCTCGGTTGTATACAGCTGTGCTCGCCCAGCCTGGGGCTCGTTCGAGGGCCCCCTCCAAAGTGGGAAGCACGGAGCCCGGCGATTAGATAGCCGGGCTGGGGATGTGTGCGTCTGTGGTGCGTGGTCGCGGGACTCCGCTCCTTGGCGTTACGCAAGCCGCGCACCTGACGGCTCAATTAGCCTCTCGCCTGCGCTGCGACAGCTACAAAACGACGCTTTCCGCGATCTCTTGGGTCTCCGGTTTCACGCTGCACTGGGAAATAATCCCACTTCGAACTGCAAACGAACGGCCATTCCTGTGGAGAAGCGACGAATGAATTATAGTAAATATTTAAGGGCTTTTACGAACAATTAGTCATAAGTGAAGGACTTTCCCACTGACTTACATCCAGGCTGGATGCTATCCAACAGATTGGTACGAGCTACCTGCACTTTTCTCGCAGTGCCCTTCAGCGGCAATGGGAGCCCACTCTTGCGGTTGGCAACCAGCGCCACTTCCCCTGTGTCAACCTGTTTTCGCGCCCATTGTGGGTTGTTAGCAAGTGCTTTGGGGAGCAGAGAGCTGGCCCAAAGGGCTCTTATCAGTGGATCCGGGGCAGGAACCGGTCCGCACACCATGCAATTCAATTTTGCAGGCGGCGCCACAAGTTCAGCTGGTTAATTGAATTCGTTGACCCACTGGCCGCGCAACCAGAGAACAGCCAAGTGCGGGGGCTTCCGTGGGGGACGGGGCCCACTGCGGCTGTCAATCAGCAAAGAAATCGCACTTTGCGCCTGCCGAGCGGAATCGGATCGGAATTGGACTCGCGGGCTCGGAGCGGCTCGGAATTCCATTTCCATTTCGCTTCGACCTACGAGTGCCAACGCGTGGCACAAGAGCGCCAGGGGCGCGCTGGGAGGGGGCTTCTTTTTTAGTTTATTTCACGGAAAAGCATTTCTGTTCTCTCTGCCGAAAAGCCGCTTTATAAGTAAAGTTTATTAGACAAACGTGATCTGTAGAAACCCAACAGCCGGTTTATTTGACGAAAAGTGTTCCATCGGAGCACCCCTTACCTACGCCCAAGGCGAATATCCTCCCAAATGGTTATCTGATGCTTCTCCTGTGGGCTCTCGACTCGTGCCGGTCTTCCGCTCGGTAGCCTCCGTAAAGCAAGCGGATTCAGGTGTTGCGGGGTTCAGTGAACCGCCAATCAAGAGGAATTGAATCAGGTGCCGCCCACCGTTTGTGCCCCAGAGTCCGGCCACGGGGACTATGTAGTTCACTGACGCACCGCCCAGTTGACTCATGGGAATAATGCTGGGAGGCTGACATAACGACCGGGTGCAGGCTTATCGGCCGAGCTCAGACTGTCGCACAGACGGCGGACTGGGAGCCCCTACTCGGGGGCACATGCATTCCGCCTTGTACTTGACAGCGCCGCTCAATGACGGCCTAGCGACCGATTGCGATCGATAACAGTGGTCGGAAGTGCTCGCAGCTTGTCCGGCTTGGCGAATTAGCGGCTTTTCCCTGCGCTCTGCGGGGCTCACAGTCGAATGTCTATGCAGTTCCTATGGCTTTGAGTTATTTTTAGAATGCCTAGATTTATTTTTAATCCTAGCGATAACAGTCGATATTTCGATAGGCAATTAACGATTGTTTTTCATTAACATCTTAAGCGTTCTGTGCCGATGGCAATCGCATTTGAATACATACTTTTTGATTTTCAACTATTTTCATAATTCCCAGATTTATTTTTATTCTATCGATTATTCTCGATACCTTGATAGGCAATTGCGATTGGTTTCCATACATATCGAATCTATTTTTTGTTTGTCATTGAAAGCTCAAACACCTATTCCTGTCGCATTGAAACGCTTGTTCAACCAAATGTAAAGTCCCCGCAGGGAAGGGACTTTCCAGAAGCCCCGACTCCCCAAATCCCCCACTGACTCACTGTCTTCTTATGAGGAATCCCCCCCGAAAAAAGCGCCGAACTGACCTCGATTCCCCGTTGATCCCTTCCAGAAACTGCCAAATGTGGGTGCCTACGTTCGCATGATCTCCGCCGACGGCAAGAGCCTGCGCGATGTGCTGACCGCCAAGGTGCCGCAGGAGCAGGAGCGCGTGAAGAACTTCCGCAAGCAGCATGGCGCCACCAAGATGGGCGAGACGACCATCGACATGATGTACGGCGGCATGCGCGGCATCAAGGCCCTGGTTACCGAGACGTCGGTGCTGGACGCGGACGAGGGCATCCGCTTCCGCGGCCTCTCCATTCCCGAGTGCCAAAAGGTCCTGCCCGCCGCCGATGGCGGCACCGAGCCCCTGCCCGAGGGTCTCTTCTGGCTGCTGCTCACCGGCGAGGTGCCCACCAAGGCCCAGGTCCAGCAGCTGTCCCGCGAGTGGGCCGACCGCGCCGCCCTGCCCCAGCACGTGGTCACCATGCTGAACAACATGCCCACGACCCTGCACCCGATGTCGCAGTTTGCCGCCGCCGTCACCGCTCTGAACCACGACAGCAAGTTCGCCAAGGCCTACTCGGACGGCGTGCACAAGAGCAAGTACTGGGAGTACGTCTACGAGGACAGCATGGACCTGATTGCCAAGCTGCCCGTGGTGGCCGCCACCATCTACTGCAACACCTACCGCGGCGGCAAGGGCTCCCGCTCGATCGACTCCAACCTGGATTGGTCGGCTAACTTTGTGAAGATGCTCGGCTACGACAACGCCCCCTTCACCGAGCTGATGCGCCTCTACCTGACCATCCACAGTGACCACGAGGGCGGCAACGTGTCCGCCCACACCGTCCACTTGGTGGGCTCGGCCCTCAGCGATCCCTACCTGTCCTTCGCCGCCGGCCTGAACGGTCTGGCTGGTCCCCTGCACGGCCTGGCCAACCAGGAGGTGCTCGTGTGGCTGCGCAAGCTGCAGAAGGAGGCCGGCAACAACCCCTCGGAGGAGCAGCTGAAGGAGTACATCTGGAAGACCCTCAAGTCCGGACAGGTGAGGTTCCTCCAATGCTTGCATTATTAGAGATTCTGCCTTCCACCTATTACTAGGTGTGGGACACTGGCCTAATAATGACCATCCAGATACGTGGTGTTTGTAACATAACTCACAACCCAACGCCATGATATTAATCAATCCAATTTGAACCTCTATTTCAGGTGGTGCCCGGCTACGGACATGCCGTGCTCCGCAAGACCGATCCCCGCTACACCTGCCAGCGCGAGTTCGCCCTGAAGCACCTGCCCGAGGACGAGACGTTCCAGCTGGTGTCGAAGATCTACAAGGTGGTGCCCCCAATCCTGACCGAGACCGGCAAGGTGAAGAACCCCTGGCCCAATGTAGACGCCCACTCCGGCGTGCTGCTGCAGTACTACGGCATGAAGGAGATGAACTACTACACGGTGCTCTTCGGCGTGTCCCGCGCCCTCGGCGTGCTGGCCTCCCTCGTCTGGGACCGCGCCCTCGGCCTGCCCATCGAGCGCCCCAAGTCGTTCTCCACCGATCTGCTGGTCAAGATGGTCCAGAAGTAAGCAGCTGGAGCAGCAGGAGGAGCGGAAGCAGCGGGAGGAGCTGGAGTTGAACCTTTTGTAGCCAGAGGGAGATGGACGGACGATGAATGCAGAAGCTGTAGATTGTAATTGACGAGGGACGAGGGACGCGAGGGACGAGGGAGAGACTCGATCGGATGTGATCGCATTGTGTTGGATCGAGTCGGGATGTGGATATCGATATGACGACGCTGATATTGAGAGAGTTGGACGTGTGTAGTTGAGGAGAACAGCAACCAAATACGAACCAATAGGAAAACCAGAAGAAAACTGCAACACACTGCAACAACCGCGAAACAATAAGTTGGAAATAAGGCAGAAACTTATTTTTAGTAGTAAAATAATTAACGAAGAGAAACCAACAAGCAAACACTTAATTAATTGTATAAGCTATATATATACACACTCGATTGACTATATATATAGGGACGGACAGGCAGAGAGAAGTTTGCGCCTATTGTTTATGTTCAGCATTTCCCCCGCCCACGATCGCCCAACGCCCAACACCCAACACTGAACCTCCCAAGCTCCCACGATCCGCACTCTATATTTAGTTTGTTATGTTTTCATCCCAGCCGATCGACTAAACACGACCTTTACGCTTTAACAACCCCGAACGCCCGACCCACCAGCACCACCCCGCCTGAAAACCTAAAAAATTACTAACTTGATAACATTTTACTTTAATTTAACTATAATTTATTATGCAAACAAGATACAAACGAGAGAAATACAATACAAAACAAGTGTAAAGAAACCAACAAAAACATTTAAAAACTCAATAAAAAAACAGAACAATAATATTACGCATAGAGAGTAGTTATTGCCAGCTCCACCAGTGGACTCCGCAAGCGTTCGTTCATTGCCGTGCAAGTGTATTCGAGAAAGCAACCCCCAATAAATCTTAGCAAACTTGAATCGAAGATCGTGTGTCCATTTCCCCAGTCGGTTCCCATTCCCAGCGAGCGTGAAAGGGTGCGCAGTCGCGGAGAATGCAGACTCGATTGTCACTGCCAGTGTGACCGCAGTTTCAAGCCACTGCTAGTGTGGCCAAGGTGGCAAGTGCTGCGTGGGCATGCTCACCTCTCATTTCAGTTAAAGATCACTTGCCCTTGAAAGATTTTCGGTATAACTGCAGTTGTGCAAACTTATTATTAAAATAAATATACTTGGAATGAAATAAATTTAACATTTCTCCTGCAAAGCGTCTCGAAAAGCTTCTCATTTACGGGGAAGGTTGCCCCTTTTTAAGTTGGTTAAACATGCACATATTGGTAACTACATACTGAGGCAATAAAAGTGGGGACTACATGGATAAACTTAACGCGACATAAAATAACAAGATAAGTAGATACAAATAAATAAATAAAACGGTTTGCTCGCGGACTAACGACGGCTCCTCGGGTCCACGAACTCCTCCTCCTTCAGAGGGTCACCACTGGGCCCATTCCGGCACCGAACACAGGGCCCCAGGAAGCGGAGCACCCGACTGCCCAGAGTGGTCCTCTTGCCCCGGAAGTGGACATGGGACTGCGCCAGCGAGTGGACCAGCAGATGCGCCTGGCTGTCGTTGATGCTCTGGTTCTGACTCGTGTCCACTGTCTGGTTCGGATTCTGGCCGAGACTGATGACCTCGATGACGCGGTTGTTGCGCTTGTCGAAGAAGTAGGTGCCGCCGCGCTGACCCCACTGCCTGGCGGGGAGCCGCTGCTCCTCCTCGTGACCCTCCACCTCGATGGCCGAGTCGTTGCTGCTGGGCTGACTGGTCTCTGAGCTGTTGGGCGCCTGCGCTCTTCTGACCAGGGCCCTGGACGAGGAGTTCCCAGGAGCCTCGCCTGTAAGTGTTTCAAAATCTGTTACGGAGCACGTTTTACTGCTATATACAATGCTGATCCCCACCGGTCCCACGGCCATCGGCTTCGGCGCTGACACTGCTAAAGTCCAAGGACTGCGGGCGGATGGCTCCTTTGCTCTGGCCGGGATTCTGGGGGCTGCGCACCGGTGCCGCCACACTGAGCAGAGCTAGCTCGATGGATCCATCGCTGCTGTTGTAGGTCAGGTTGCCGAGAGGCAGGGGCGTTGTCATGGCATTCCCCGAGGAGGAGATGGTGGCCATGGCCAGCAAGGCGTCCGTTTGGGTGGCCTTGGCAACGCCCGCCAGCGGCCAGGAGTTCAGGGACCTCAGCGAGTGGCTCTGGTGGCGCCTCAGCTTTTGCTGGCAATCGCTCAGCTCGGTGCGCATGATCTCAAAGTTGCGCTTCATCTGAATGTTGTCGGCTCTCTTCTTGTCCAGGCTGAGTTGGATGTGCTCGTTGTAGGCCTGCAGGTGTTTCTTCTCGTGCTGGAGGCGCTCCCTGTCCTGCTGCAGGCTCTCGATCTCCGCCAGCAGGCGCTCGTAGCTGCAGCTGGAGTAGCAATTGGAGTTGGAGTGCGAGTGCGTGGGGGAGTGGTCCATCTTGAAGTGGCCCTCGTGGTCACCGTCCCGCCGCGAATTGGGCGTCAGGTACTCGGGCATGGAGCTGTGCCGCTGGAAGTTGGAACCGGACGCACTGCGTCGCTTCTGGTCCTGGGCCTGGATGCCCGCTATGTACTGGCTCACCTTGCTGGTCACGTGCTTGAAGCGGCGCTTCGTGTAGGCCGAGTGGATGTCCTGGTAGGACACCGCCTTGCTGCCGCGCGCGCTGCCCAGAGGAGCCTTCTCGTCACCCAGTTGGCCTGATGGAGAAGGGAGTATCAGTTAGCAATTTACCAATTTATACCTTGGAATATGTGTTTAAATACACGGTTTCGATACGGTTTCTATTCATTTTTAATGTATTTTAGGTGTCTAAAAGTAGGCAGCAATATTCTTTGAGCCTATAAATAGATTATAGATTACTTTTGGAAACACGTCTATCCGCTTTTATATTATTTTTCAAAAGTAAAACTGGTTTCAATACCCTATAAAACATTTTTAACTAAGAAATACAAAGAATTCGGTCTATCCTTTTCTATTGTACAATATTGTAAAAATTATATTTAAAAGGGATTTCAAAGCCCTATAGATTTGTGTTTCTTTGATGACATGAGGCACTAGATAATTTGCAATTGTTTTTCCCAGTGCAGGATTGCACACTAGAGCGGAGCTTAGAGTGGACCTCTTGTGGGACACCTTACCGTCATCGACGTCGACGTCGTCCTCCTGGTCGCGACCCGCGGGATCGCTGACACACGTTTTGGCGCTCTTGTTGGCCACATCCGCGTCCCCGTCCCCATCCACGTCGGCATCCGCATCCGCGTGGCATATCTCCAAAAATGGCGACGCATTGCGCTGAAAGGCGGCCGGCTGATGGTGCTCCGCGAAGTAGCTCCTCCTGGCGGCCTGACCACTCGGATTGTTCAGGTGCTCGAACAGCTCGTCCGCCGGAAAACTCTCGTCCTGCAGACTCATCCTGGACACACGAAACGCGAAGAAAGACGGAAAAGCAGGGAGTACAAAAAAACAAGGGACAAAATCGCAAAGCGCCAATGACAATTGGAAACCCGAATCGGAGCGGGAAAGGCGCCGTTACTTTCCGCCTATTGGAATCAGCGCTGCTTCCGCCAGCTGGTATTTTTTTTGCAGTATATATCGTCGCTGGCCGCTGCCAGCCCTGGCGGGCACTGTTCGACATATCGATAGATCGATACTATCGTGAGAGGTGCCCCAGCTCTAGACGTTACATCATGTGCATTTTAGACTAAAAATTTAATAATATTAACTAAATTCTGGGAAATTGCCGCATCGCTTGACGCCGGAAATGCACGGTTGCTGGAAGGTCGATTCACGCTGTCCACGCATTTCCACGTCCACTTCCATTTGAGAACGCAGCAGCCGAGAGCGGGGCAGCGCGAGCAGACCAGCCGGAGGCGAGAAAATAAATACAAATATAAAACAAATACAAATATGAGCGAGAGCAGCAACAACCAGGTTAGTTGACAGAGCGAGAGGGCAGGTGCCGATCAACTTTATCAATCCGACTCACGCACACCGCCGCAAGTTGTCAAAAAACGAAGAAAACATTCGAGTTTACTGCTTTTCGCCTGTATTTGTTGCAGCGCAATTGGACCACGGACCACGTGTGTGTGTGTGCAATTTGCGTTGCGGTATTTTGCTTTTCGCCAGCTACAGTGCTCACTCGATAGAGTGGCGGCAGGCCTGCGGCAGACATCAGCTGATGCTGATGAACGCCTCGAAGGGCAGACGGGCGGCGATGTCTTGCTTCGTTTTGCGGCCCTGAAGCTCCATGCCAAGTGTGGTGTTTGGCCGCCCTTCGAGTTCGCACCGTTCACTCCCTCCAGTGCGCACTGTGCTTTCCATTGGTATATTTATTTCCCCCTCGTTTCGCCTCTGCTGTCATAATTTGTTCGTTTATTTTCATTTCAGTTTTGTGACGTTGTTTTTTGAGCAAGACCCCAAAATATATAACACACACGAGACAGTCATTTGAGTTTTGAGTTCTTTGGCGGAGGAGGAGCGTGTTTCCGAGACCGATCCCTAGGCTGCATACCTTTTGTTTTGTATCGCAATTCTCTTCTTCCCCACAAACCAACCCAAATCCGTGAACCGACCGCCAACCAACCGAACCTTGGACCGGATCCCGAAATGGCGGCCTACCTGAACCGCACCATCTCGCTGGTCACCGGGCAAACGGGCCCCGCCGCCGACGACGACCGCCACTCCTCGTCGACGGACACGGTGGACAAATCCTCGCCCGGATCCCCCCTGGCCCGGCTCAACTCGTCGCTGCAACCGTCGGGCTCCACGACGGCCGCCAACCTGCTCCCCGAATCGCGGCTCTACCAATCCAACGACAAATCGCCGCTCCAGATATTCGTGCGCGCCAAGAAGAAGATCAACGACATCTACGGGGAGATCGAGGAGTACGTCCACGAGACGACCACGTTCATCAACGGTGAGTGGGCCAGGGGATGCCTGGGGAGCCCGCTACTCCAGTGCGTAGGCTAGGAACTCTTTAGGAAACACCTTGCTTACCAGAACATATGAAGAATATATACTTTTTGGGAAGATATACGTATCTCCACTTAGTTAATTTCACCATGTGTAGGGTGGTACACTCCATTATAACAGAACACGGCAGCCAAAGAAAAGCATGAACACATCCGTCAACATGGAAACCCCTTCATATGGCGATAAGAACCCCCTGGTATATCATCAGTACTCAACCTTCATAGGGTGGTAGGAGAACTGGTGAAATAGGAAGTAGTATTCCCTGTCTGAGTGTAGCTATCAACGCACACCAATGATTTGCCTTCTAACGACCCCTTCACCTTTGCAGCCTTGCATGCGGAGGCAGAGATCGTGGACAAGGCGGAGCGCGAGCTGTTCGAGAGCTATGTGTACAAGGTGGCCGCCATCCGCGAGGTCCTGCAGCGGGACCACATGAAGGTGGCCTTCTTCGGGCGCACCTCCAACGGCAAGAGCTCGGTGATCAACGCCATGCTGCGCGAGAAGATCCTGCCCAGCGGCATCGGGCACACCACCAACTGCTTCTGCCAGGTGGAGGGCAGCAATGGCGGCGAGGCGTACCTGATGAAGGAGGGGTCCGACGAGAAGCTCAATGTGGTGGTAAGTGCTGGCCTCGTGGCCCCAGGAAGATGGCTCCACTACATTCCCTCTAACCGCACAGAACATCAAGCAACTGGCCAACGCTCTGTGCCAGGAGAAGCTCTGCGAGAGCAGCCTGGTGCGCATCTTCTGGCCCAGGGAACGCTGCAGCCTGCTGCGCGACGATGTCGTCTTTGTGGACTCACCCGGCGTGGATGTGTCGGCCAATCTGGACGACTGGATCGACAACCATTGCCTCAACGCCGACGTCTTTGTGCTGGTCCTCAACGCCGAGTCGACGATGACGCGCGCCGAGAAGCAGTTCTTTCACACCGTCTCCCAGAAGCTGAGCAAGCCGAACATCTTCATCCTTAACAACCGCTGGGACGCCTCGGCCAACGAGCCCGAGTGCCAGGAGTCGGTACGAACGTCTAGGAAGCCCCCTAGTTAGTCTAACCCCGCCTTTCCATTGGCGTGGCAAACGAATCGTTGCCACCGGCCATTGGCCATCGCCAACGATTCGTTTCCATCCCATTAGTCTCTCGGCCCTTCTTGTATGCCTGTTGTCTCTCCATGTTGATGTGTCTTTTGTTTTGTTTTATTACCCAACCAACCAATCAATCAAACAACCAACAATCCACTGTACTCAACGCCAGGAACTGGCCAAGGTAATGAATGAGCTAGACCCAGTGAAACGAACCGCTTGCTTGGTCCCCGTGAAACCCGATCCACTCTGCTTCTGTCCCCACACGATCTTCGGCTGTGGCCGATGGAAATCCTCTACTTGGTGTCTCCCCTTGCCGATCCCTGAGAAACCATCATCGGCACATTCTAATCGGTCTTGTCCACCGTTGACAGGTTAAGTCCCAGCACACGGAGCGCTGCATCGACTTCCTCACCAAGGAGCTGAAGGTGAGCAACGAGAAGGAGGCCGCAGAGCGGGTGTTCTTCGTCTCCGCCCGGGAGACGCTGCAGGCGCGCATCGAGGAGGCCAAGGGCAACCCGCCGCATATGGGCGCCATTGCCGAGGGATTCCAGATGCGCTACTTTGAGTTCCAGGACTTCGAGCGCAAGTTCGAGGAGTGCATCTCGCAGAGTGCCGTGAAGACCAAGTTCCAGCAGCACAGCTCGCGCGGCAAGAGCGTCTCGGGGGAAATGAAGTCGATGCTGGACAACATCTACGAGCGGATCACCATTTTCCGCAACCTGAAGCAGGACCAAAAGAACATGCTCACCGAACGCATCCAGGGCACCGAGACGCAAATGATGCAGGTCACCCGCGAGATGAAAATGAAGATCCACAACATGGTCGAGGAGGTGGAGGAGAAGGTGTCGAAGGCCCTCAACGAGGAGATCTGGCGCCTGGGCGTGCTCATCGACGAGTTCAACATGCCCTTCCACCCCGAGCGCCTGGTCCTCAACATCTACAAGAAGGAGCTCAACGCGCACGTGGAGAGCGGCCTGGGCAGCAATCTGCGCGCCCGCCTTTCCATGGCGCTGGCCATGAACGTGGAGTCCGCCCAGACGGAGATGACCGACCGCATGCACGCGCTGGTGCCCAACGAGCAGCTGCTGGCCACCAGCACCAAGATGGTGGTGCGCACGCAGCCCTTCGAGATGCTCTACTCGCTGAACTGCCAGAACCTCTGCGCCGACTTCCAGGAGGATCTGGAGTTCAAGTTCAGCTGGGGCATTGCGGCGATGATCCAGCGCTTCACCGGCAAGGTGCGCGAGCGCAGCAAGAAGGGTCAGCCGGCGCTGGTCAACCGACAGAGCAGTATTGGAGTGAGTGTGGGCCTGGGCCTCGGCCGCGTGTGCCTTTCGTCACTACATACCCGTTTCCCTTCCTTCCACAGCACAGCGTATCGACGCCCGCCACCACCCCCGTGGAGGCCACGCCCGTGTGCCTGCTGCCCGCTCCCGGCGTGGCCGGCATCACGCCCGAGCAGCTGTCGCTGATCTCCCGCTTCGCGGTGTCCTCCATCGGGTCGCAGGGCACCGTGGGCGGCCTCGTCGTCGCCGGCATCGTAAGTGTTCCCAGCTCCGCCTCCTCCTGAACGCCTCTTGTGCTCACAAACGCCGCAAGCAGGTGCTACTGAATAGCTATGTGCTGAATACCCGTCACTTGCAGATGCTGAAAACGATCGGCTGGCGCGTCCTGGTGGGCGTGGGCGCCCTCTACGGCTGCATCTACCTGTACGAGCGCCTCTCGTGGACCAACTCGGCCAAGGAGCGCGCCTTCAAGGGGCAGTACGTGCGGCACGCCACCAAGAAGCTCAAGATGATCGTGGACCTCACCTCGGCCAACTGCAGCCACCAGGTGCAGCAGTGAGTAGTGACTGCTTGACAGCTGAGTATCCGACTCAATGTAAATCTACCGTCCTCCCAGGGAGCTGTCCAGCACCTTCGCGCGCTTGTGCCGCACCGTCGACACCGCCACCACGGACATGAACGACGAGCTCAAGACGCTGGACTCGCAGCTCAACGTGCTGGAGGCGAACCAGAAGCAGCTGAAGCTGCTCCGCAACAAGGCCAACTACATACAGAACGAGCTGGACATCTTCGAGCATAACTATATATCGCCGCAGTAGGGGCAGCGAGTGGCGGACACTGGCGGGAGCGCTGGAGCATCCTGGGGGCGAGGAGCCAATTGACCACGTTTTGTTGCTCAACTCTCAGTTCCCTTCCCCCTTTTTTTTTGTAAATGCATGATTTGGCCAATGTTTTGGCGCACTTTACTCGCTTCGTTTAACGCATTGTTGTTGTTGCTGAGCACTATTTTAATTCTAATTATTTGATTTTTTGTAATTGTTGACCCGCCCCAAGGCATCCGAAGAGGAGTATCTACCGAACCCACTGTGAGCATGGCCGGGAGCCATGGAAAACCAAGTTAGGACGAGCTATCAGCTTCGGCACGCCCTGCAGAGCGAAGACCACTTATTACCCTACCTTCTAATAGAAAGTCTTGTAATTTACGTATTGTTTTGAATTGGAAGCGAGATGCTGGACGCTAGAACAATGAAACGGCTCGTTTGGGCTCTTCAAACACCATATATAAGTAGTTGTTGCTGCCGCAAGGCAGGTGAATGAGTCACGAACGAAAACGAAACGAAATAAAAGGTATTTGTGTAAGAAACAGCGGCTACTCCCTGGGCTTGGCTCTCGTCGAAAAGTGCGCCTTGGGCCTGCGTTCCTGCCAAAGAGAAAGAGAGGGACGATGTGTGCGTCCCAGGAGGCGGGATTCCTCCCCTGGAAGCCCGATCCCCACAGCCAGAGACTAGGAACGCCTTTCAAATTGTCTTTTCGTTTAATCGTATCGCTTTGATCGGGATCACACGTGCGGTTACTCCTAGGCTTGGCCACTTGCCTCCTCAGAGCACACTAATACAAAATGTACAAAATATGTGGTTCGTGTTGCTCGCATAAATAAATAAGCTTGGAATACAAAATGGGCGAACCGTAAATGCGGCAGCTGCTGCGGCATCCGTCTGCCAGCGAATACGTGCTTGCAGATCTTGCTAGCAAATCGAATCTGCGCATTCTTTCTGGTCTTGCACTCTGACTTGCCGAAAAACAAACAACAAAAGGTTCAACTTTGATCTTACTAAATAGGTGTGTGCAGGCGTGTGTTCCGGGTTTCTGGGGGAGGTGTTCCGGGCCCCGGGCTCCGAGCTCCGAGTTCCTTGAGAGTTGGTGTGTGCGTGTGTGGGAGGCGCGTGGGGGGACAAATGGACCGGTCAGTCGAGGGCGAAGTCGAGGGCTCACCGCAGGTCCACGAGCGCGGATGTACTGGTTGTCTGCCACGCTGCCGAGTCAGTGGGCGGATCGTGTTGGATCGGTATGTGGTGCATGGGCATATGTATCTATAAGTATGGTATGTCGTATCACACGCTGGGCGGGCACTGGTCGGCCCTAGAGGAAGTAGGGCGTGGTGTTCTGCTTGGGTATCACGCGCTCCGCGTCCGGCACGGCCAGGAAGATCTTCGTCTGCCGCTGCTGGGCCGTCTCGAAGCTGAGGATGGCCGCCACGTTGCCGCAGCGGTAGCAGTAGTTCGGCGCCGACCACACGGTCACCAGCTTGCCCTCGAACATGTACTTGATGCCCTCGTTGACCAGCTGGTGCGCGCGGCAGATCAGGTCCAGGTTGTTAATGGCCATGAAGTCCTTGGTTACGTTGTGGCCGAACAGCCAGCCGGCGCCGCGCGGGCTCTGGCCCCAGTACTCCATGTCCTCGGGGTCGGACCACACCAGGTCGCAGAAGGCGCCCTTGTACGGGATCTCGCCGTTGCGCTCGATGGTCCGGATCTGGTCCAGGGTGATGATCTCGGGGCTCAGGCCGCCGTGCACGCACAGCACCTCCTCGTCGATGATCTGCGGGCGGGGGGAAACGGATTAGTGGGCTGTGGCGCAACTGGTGGCGAGGCCAATCCTACAGCGGCGATGGTGAGCAGGTCGAAGACCTTGCAGCAGTACTTCCAGCCGTTGGCATTGCCGTACTTGCTGAAGCACTCGTCGAAGAAGCCGTAGACCTTGGTGATCTGCCGCGTCTCGTGGTTGCCGCGCAGCAGCGTGATCCGGCTGGGGTAGCGCGCCTTCAGGGTCAGCAGGCGGGTGAAGGTCTCCAGCGAGTAGTAGCCCCGGTCGACGAAGTCGCCCATGAATATGTAGTTGGTGTCGGGCACCTGGCCGCCCGTGCGGAACAGCTGCTCCAGGTCGTAGAACTGGCGGGGACATCGCAGTTAGCAGGGGAGATCAGGGGGCAGGGAGCAGCGATCGCCAGGATCGCCGGAACGCCCACTTACCTGGCCATGGATGTCCCCGCAGACGGTGACGGGCGTGCTCACGGGGAGGATGTTGGTCTCCTCCAGCAGGATGTCGCACACCATCTCGCAGAGCTTCTTCAGCTCGTTCTCCGGCAGGTACTTGCACTCCCTCACGGTCTCTATCCACTTGTCCACATCGCCCATGTTGCCTTCTTCTTCTTCTTTCTGGTGTTCCTTCTGCGAGTATTTATGTGCTAGGGAGGTGTATCGGTGTTGTTGAGTGAGGTGCGAATATCAAAGCAATCGATGTATCGATTGCTGTTGCAAGGCGGGAAAACAGTTTAAAATAGCCGGGACACCAGCCACGGGTTCGAGGGTTCGCTAGAGCCATAGCACTCGCATATCGGTAGTTAGCAAGGGCATGAGCCCCTTATCTAGGTGCGAAGAGGCGCAGCCTGGTGTGTACACACTCAAGAACTAGTTCGATAATCGATACCGATAGTGCATTCAAATTTGAATTCAAATTCGAAATTAGGCACTCCGCCGGCCCCCTTAAGTTTTTCTATTTCCTTTTATTTCGCCAAGCCGAGGCGAAATTAGTTGCAATTAGCTTTTAGCCGCCGCAAATCATAATTAGGCCGCGCTGAAAGCTTTTTAAATCCGCTTACTTTTTAGCCCCTCCATTTGCGCATACTTCTTTTTTCGCTCCTCGAAAATAATCACGCTTTCAAATTTTATTGCTCTGGCACGCTACTTGTTAGCTGTTTGTTTTGTTTTTCCGCTTTTCGGGCGGAGCGGGAGTGTTAAGGGTTATGGGGAGCGTGCTGGCATGCGTTTTTCGGCACGGGGTGGCGCACATGGGTTAATGGCCCCGCGCTTGTTTAGAGTCTCATTAGCACGCTGCCATTTGATTGCGCTCCTCATTCTTTCGTTTGGTTTCCCATCTCGAGTTGGCGAAACAAGAGGGCCATAAAAGGAGACAATCTGCGAATCGCGGGAAATCAAAGGGAAGAAGGTGTGCTCGTTTGACATTTCGTTTGGTTAAATTATTTTCACTTAGCACTTTAACTTTAAAAAATGTGGTTGTGCCTTTGGAATTAGTTGTTTTTGTGTATCTTAGACATGGTTTTGGCTCTGCTTGTGGTGCCATTGCTTAGAGAAATGTGCCATATTTCAGTTTTTAGTGTGATGAAATTTGATTAAATGCATTAATCAAATAATTAAAAACCTGGAATTGCTTGGCTCATATTTTACATAGATATTCGTTGCTAATCCAGCAAAATTCTTTGTCCGTAAACCTTTATTGTTCATATTTTAGATGAATAATTTGCTGCGGCTAAGTCATATAATTGAAGTAAAAAATCCCCTTATTGCTTTTTCATGTTTAAGATAGGTTCGTAGTTCCTCTTAGTGTTATAAAACTTGCTTAAAATGTTGTGCCATGCTTTAGTTTTTTGTGAAAATCTGAGTTGGGGACCGCCCCCCCTCTGTGAGGGGCTCCCTCCCTCTCCCTTGCTCCCCTTCCCGCCCCGCGCCTGACAAGATGGCGTGCTCCATCATTAGTGCCGTTACTCCATGCCCTTCCGTTTGGTATTCAACTTGGCCTGTTCTCTCCGCCGCTTCTTGCGCTCTCTCGGCCATCTTTGCTCCCATGCCCGGCCCCACATCCTGCCGTTGTCCTGGCCGCCGCTGTTTGTGTCCGCCTGGCACAATGTTGACAATTAAGTTAAACTTGTTTTCTTACTTCGTTTCGTTACGTTTCGTTTCGCCAATTCCGCTCGCCGCCGCCCGCTCCTTCGTCCTGCCGAAGTCAAAGTCCTGTCGTCTGCGGCTGATGTGGCTGATAATTATGTGCCCCCTGCACGGACCAAGGGGGCAAGGGACAGCGGACGGCGGACAGCGGACAGTCTCTTGGCTTTATCTTCGGAGACACACGGTGCCAAAAATGTCCTGCGGTCCACAGTAAATTCTAGCATATTCCACAGAACATACTTAAACAGGATGATTTACAAGGACGGAAAATAGGAAAGCCTATGTCTCAGTATTCAAGGCTCAATAAAAAATAATTCTAGCATTCTGTGATTTACTAAGCAAAATGATATATGATTTTAAGGCAAAGCATGCCAAATAATTGAATATTTCATTATTTATTATTATTTAAATATTTTATATTCCTCGATTAAAATTTGCGAATAGGGATAGTTACTTTACCAAAGCTAAAACTAAAGTTAAACTACCTCAAAGTAGTACATTGGGCTGCTAAGTTTTGGGAGGGAAAACACTTAGAATAGTTAATACCGGCAAGGAAGAAAACAAAAACTTGGCAGAAACTAACTTATTTTTAAAACCTACATTTCAACTTACCATTTATTCTCGTTCAGTTATTTAATTAATTAATTATTACCTGTTTTCCGCTGTGCAGGAAGTGTGTGAAGCGCTGCGAGCCAACGCAAAATGGTCAACAGTGGGCCATCCTACTTCTGGCATTGTCTCGACCGCCCTCTTCTGACCGAGTTGTCCCTTTTAGCCCGTCCTTCCTCTTATTGTTGACGTTCTGTTAACTTGTTTTTTCCGGTGCCGCCCGGCCACGCCCCGCCGCCCATCTACCCGCTATACTGTCTCCTGGCCTTCTTTTTTCTTGTTTCTCTGACGGCTTTTTGGCTGCCCTTGCTCTTGTCGCCCGAATTGTCGTCGAAATTAAATAAAATTAATTACCGCGTGTGTTTGTATAAACACACAGCGAGACAAGACAGCGCTGCGCGCTCCACTGAACCGCCCAGCCGCCCACTGAGCCCCCGCCACCCGGCCACCCGCCGCCCCCACCCACCTGTGCCGTTCGATTCACGCGCGTGTGCGCATCCCGCGACCTCAAGGAGCCCACAGTGCGCCCACGATGGCATCAACATTTAAGTCAGCAGCCGCGGCGGCCAGTCCCCGCGAGTCACCGCCGCAGCGCGGCCGAAGGACTTCCGGCTGACCAGGTCGGAGGTCACTTTGTCATAACCCGCGGCTAATGAAGCGCGCGAGACGTGCGAGGGCCTGCAAACGGCCGCTAATGATTGCGGCCTTTAAAAAGGTGTTTCATGGAGTCAGGGCCCTAGGCACGAGGGAAAACTGGCCATTTTAAGCCACTTTATGGTGGGTTCTCTGTAAAATAGAAAAAAAGTTCACGCCACTGCTTAAATATTTTGTGGGCTATTCTCAACAGTTGCGTAATCATCCGTGTTGATAAATTGAACCCACAAAACTCGATTCATTTTAGGCCAGTTATTAATTCCGCTTACCCTTTGCAGCCCAAAAACCATACATAAATTCAAGGCTGCCTTAGTTTTCCATAAAGGCTGTACTAAAAACAAACAGCTACGGGCAAAGGCAATTTATTCCATTACAACTGAAAATCCAATTAAGGATATATATCAAATATCAATGGAATCACGAAGCCTTTGTGGGCAATCAAACTAAAAAGCTGCCTTTGCAGAGGCCGAAAGGTCGGTTCCTGTGGCCAGGCCTCACTGTGTCCCGTGGCGAAAGCGTGTCGGCGGCGGCATCTCCATCTCCAGCTCCATCTCTCCATCCCAGCTCCATCATCATTATCAACAGTTGCCATTCGGCTACTTGGAGCACAGCCGCCCAGGATGCAGGGTGCGGGATCGGAGAGCTCCGGCGGAGTCGGCCGTGCCGCGTTGCCTTAAAGTATCTGTTGTTGCTGCCGGCGCCACCCCAAAACCCATCCCCCAGCCACCCACTCTCCGCCCACAGCCCCCCGCCACTGCCGCCCATCTACTATTTAACGCTCCAGCCGAACCAGCCTCCTGCACTGAGACAATTTACGGGCTTAGTTGGACAGCAATTCGCTGGGTTTCCAGTTTTAAAAGGATGTAAAGGCCCCTTCTACGAGTCTACAACTGAAAAGTAAAGTAAGGGCTTACAAGTGCCACCTTAATTTTAGGCACGAATTTCGAAGCAGTATTGGATAAAAATGAAAGCTTAGAAAAAGCATTTTAAGTGCCTCAATTCTTGTTCTTTAAACTATTTTAAATTGTATTTTTAGTAAAAAATTTATATCATTATAACTGACTTCAATCTGAAGCTTAACTCTTCAAGCCACACGATGTCAGTGGCATTAAAGTTTATTTTATTTTTCATAAAATGTGAAAATCTGTAAGTTCGTTTTTGACCCCTAATAAATCAGTAATAAGAAAGTTTGACAGGGTAAAAATAAAGATTTGGAAAATTTCTACAGATTTCAAGATTTCACGCCTCCTTTCTCTCTGTGTAGTTTTTCGGGGGCCACTTCTTGCCGCGTTTGCTGTCATTTTAGGCGCGTTCTCGTGTCGTTTGGCCACGTTTTGTCGCCCAGCTGGGGGTGCTGGGTGGCTGGGTGGCTGGGTGTTGTGGGTGGCTTTGGGGGCGTTGCTCCACCCCGCCCCCTCTCCCGCCCCTTTCTCCACAACTTTCTTTGTCTCTGTTGTGTCACTTCATGCGTTTGCCTTGTTTTATTTGTTTTAACTTTTGTGCCCAGCTGCCTCGCTCCCTCCCTCACACCCTCCCTCTCCGTCCCTCTCCCCTGTCTCTCCTCTCGCTCGCTCGCTCCCGCCTTCTCACTCGCTCATCCGAAAGATTGCCATTACTATTACTTGTTGTTGTCGCTGCTTCTTTGTGGCCTTTTGACTTTTTAGTGCTTTGGCATTTGACTTTCTCCCCCCCCGACTTTCGACAACCCCCTCGCCCGGAAAGAAGAAAGCAGGGGCGGAGGGCGGAGGGGGCGAGGGGCGTGGCAATTGTAGTACATACATAGTTTGCTTGCTGTGGCGATAAAAACGAAAATAAAGGCCAACGCGAAGCAGATAAAATTAAATAGTGACCGGGATGGACAGCGGAAATCAAGGAAGCGCTGGGCGGAGGTGGGTGGCTGTGGGCGGCACCTGCTGCCGTGGGCGTGGTCCACGTACAAAAACTAATCGTTCAATTAAGTTGGCCGCGGGGCGGCGAGGGGGCGTGGCCCCCCGAACATGTCCAAAACAAGCAGCGAGCGCAAAAAGTTAATGAAAAAATAGAGGGGCAGCGGAAGAAGAGAGTCTGTGCAGATTGTATTAGGAAGTACCAAATGTACTGCACTGCGGGAAATTGGTGGGGTCTTAGTGGCATGTTGGGGAACTAATGTGCTGAAAGGAATTTATGTAGCGTTAAAAAATGTTTCCATCCACTTTATCATAAGAAGAAGCTGTAGCAATTCAAATAAAATATACATTTTAATCATAGTTATAATATAAATAAATGTAAAATTTAAGATACATTCATAAGGTATGATAGCATTTTAGTCCTGAAATGTGTAAAAAAAGATTTAACAAAGGGGCGAACACTAAAGCTATACCAATTCACATAAATAAAAATATACCCTTTTAATTATCTTACCTTATACATAATAAAATTAAGGACACATTCATAAGTTATGATAGTGTTTTAGTCAACTTGGCTTACGAAAAATAATACGACTGATGGTAGTATTTAAATATAACGTTGTGTATCGGTTGTAGATATTGCTTATATGAAACCTAATTAACCTAGAGTACGTATTATCTCAAGGATCGTTTACTCCTAGCTTGTCCTGTATTTTTCTCTGTACAGGAGCTCAGTTGTCGTCTCGCATTTTATTTACTTCCGTCTGCCTCCTGTTTTCGCAATACTTCTGCGGAGTAATGGGGCGTGCAGCGGGGGGTGGAGGAAGCGGTGAAAGCGGCGAAAGCGGCGAAAGCGGAGAAAAGGGTGAAGCGAGAGCCTGGAGAAAGGCGAGGGCAGCTCCTGCTCTTAATTTCTTTTGAGCGCAAAGCAATTATCAATTAATGTGCCGTTATGCGTGTGTGCGCCAGTGTTTGTTTGCATTCGCAGTCGTGTGCGTGCGTGCGCGCGTGTGTGCGTGAGTATCTGTGAGCTTGTTTGCTTGGCAATGAAACTGTTTGGGCTTACATTGTCAAGCGGGCGTGGACAAGGGGGAAGAAAGTCGCGGGAAAGGGCCGCCAGGCGAGGGATTGTAGTTGCTTCCTGCTGCCCGAAAATAAAGTTTGTTTGCGCGCGCTCTCGGCAGCATGTAAATATTTATTGCGCCCGACAAGAGGAGCTGCGATATTGATGAGAGGCCCAGGGAAAGTGGGGGACGATGGAGACAGCTGCCAGAACCCAATACCCTTTTGTATGTTACTGCGAGAAAACGCCGACTCATCACCGAATTTTAACTAGCCCAGGGTCATGATTTTGGAATATCTTTGAGATACTTTGGTTACCATTTTCATAGTGAACCATTCACTACGGGCTTTTATCTGTTTTTCCGAATTATGCAAACTTATATTCTGTACTCGAAATACTCCACAAGTGCAGCTCGAACTGGATTATCCTGCTTTAGCCCACCCTCTGGCCCAGGAATTAAGTCATTAGGCCGGCTATTATGGCCAACACATACGCATTTTCCGTTTGCAGTGCGCATTCGGTGGGATATAGAAAATTGGATGGGATTGCCAAATGCAATTCGGTTCATTTTCATTTTCATTTCCATTCTCGTTTTATATGATTTTCGTTCTGGAATCATTGTGTTTTATTATCTTGCCCCGCAAGTCTCTGTTACATATCGCAACATGTCATAGCATTTTATTGCATTTGATTTCACTTCCTACATGCGCATTATACTGCCCACACACAGACACACACGTGCACACGGATACAAAGGTATCTGTGGGATGCAGCCTTTGCTGCCCACACGTTTCCATTTCATTTTCCAGTTGATGTTTTTTGAGCAATGCATTTTATTTATATTTGCTTAATTTTACTCTATTTGCATTGTTTTTTATGTAAATGATTGCAATTGTTGCCGTTTGCTTTTGTTGCTGCTCGCAGTGGTGCGGCTGCAGCCTTTGTTGTTCTTGCTGGGCGGCTCGATTTGAAATTCCTTTTGAAATTGCTATCCATGAGGCGTCCTGTCACTGCAGCTGCTTTTTGGCCGGAGGAAAGGGTCCTGCACTTGCCAGGAAGTGTTGCCGGGCGCCCGTAGATATTCGCCAACGCATCCGTGAGATACCTACAGCCCGCTCGTAAGTAGTTCAGCATATAACCCTTTAAATTAGTAACTAAATGTGTGGTGTTATCACGGGGTTTTGCATGGAAAGGTCTGGACTTCTTTAAAATACATGTGAAATATATAAATTTAGTTTATAAAGTGCCGTCAAAGGCAGCTCTGTTAACTATTTTGCAAAGCTGCCAAAGTAAATACCGAATTTAAGAGGGGCTTGCGAAAATATTATCCTCAGCAAAATGGATTAAATCCATTAATAACTCTTTGTAAAGTGCTGTATGGCATTCGTTTGTTTTGCGAAGCAAGAAACCATAATAATAGCTTTTAATGAGAGGACTGCCAAAAAATTTCACCTCGCCGGCTCTCAGCGCTGCCCATCAAATTGTTTGTTTAATTTTCGGGATTGCTTCCAATCGGGCTTCAATTAAAAACAATTTTTGTTGCCTCACTGTTCCCAGCAGCAGGAAAAGCGATTGTTTGCGGGTGTGTGGGAGGTAAAGTGGTGGAAAAGCGGCGGCGATTCAGTTTGGGATAACCACATAAATAGTCGAAAATCCATTTTGTCTACACGCGCAATTATCTGCACTTTAAAATGTACATTGCTCACTGCGTGTGGGTGTATCTGTGTGTGACAGAGCGTGTGCCGGTGTGTGTGTGGGACCCTGTTTGCGAACACAGATGCAAAGGCCCGAATGTGTAAACATAACAACTCGTGAGCTTTTGGGTCCGATTCCGCCCGCATGAAAAGCCTGTCACTGCCAGAAAGAGAGGGCAATGTGCCGGGAGAAAGAGACAGAGCACGCACTCACGGATACGGAACAACAAACACGACACACACAGACACACACACAGGCAGTCACTAAAAAGACTAAAAGTAAAACTTAGGAAAATGTTAATTAAATTCCAACAACGAATCAAGTAATTTACAACGACCAAGTAGAAAACCCCAAAGCACCGTTGGGCAGCCCCGCCCCCTTTTTGCAGCCACGCCTCCTGCGCCCCTTTCCCGCCCACCAAGACACACACACACACAAACAGAGGCCGTGGCAATGTGGCATGACAGTAAAATACGGGAAATGCTTAAAGCTAACTGTATTTTCGTGTGCGGCTGATGCCCCTAATGCCTTCTGCGTTTTCCCAGCCCCCGCTCTTCCCCCCCCCGCTGCTCGCCCCTCGCCCCTCGTCCAGGAACGCCCAGTTTTCCCAGCTTTCCAGGCGCAGCCCAGGAGGCATCTCCCCGAATAGCCAGCCGACAAAAGATGAAAGCGAACATCCGACGGATTGCCAGGAGGAAGTCTCCAAAGAGACGATTGTTTCAAAATATAGTAGACGATGTAAATAAATTTGCGAGAAATTTATGAAGGAATTTGCGAAAGTTCCCTGTAAATATTAGGCAGAATTGAACAGGAGACTTAAATAGAATGGAAACAAAGAAGAGGCCTATAGCAGTTTGCAGTATATTCGCAGTATAATATTTACTTTAGGCAGCTAAAATCTTAGAAGTTTTAGACGTTCAGTGGAGGTCGCCAGAAAGAACTTAGGATGACATAGTCGAACATTAATAATATAAATTCTTCATATTTTCTGAATTGCATCTAATAAATATTTCGGTTGTTAGTTTAACCTCAGAACATAATCGCAAGATCTTAACTAAATCAATCATTTTTATACGTCCCTATTGCTATTGTATTGTACCTTATGTATTTCTTATTTCTTGTTCAAGAAGACAAAATAAACAGAACACATATGCATTTTTTACTCAATCTTTATTGACACATTCCCTATCAAGGCGCCTTAAGAATAGCTCCTTCACAGGATTCTATTTATGGGTTAAGTCGGCTCTTGAAAGCATGTCGCCTGGCTCCTAATTTTGCCACGGCGTTTAGATGCGTGCCAGAGTTGGTTCCTTCCTCAGCTACTTCCCCGTCCTTGGGCCATGTCCTGCGTCCTGTGCCCCTCGTCCCGAGTCCGCCTGCCCTTCCTCTACCAATTACTTTTAGCCATTCCCCTCGCCTTCGCCCACTTCCATTGTTTGAACGTGCGAAATGAGTGCAAAAAGTCGCCCCAAGTTGTTGGCCAGGTTGGGCCGCCTTCGCTGCATCCTGGTCCAAATCCGAGTCCCCGAGAGTGCCCCAGTCCCCGCCCACAGCTCCGCCAGCTCCTCCACTTCTGGCCGCGATGCTGCAGTTGGGCAAACTTCAAAAACAAAAACGATTCCCCGCCGGCGGCGCTTTTTGCGGCCTGCCAGATCTGTCTTGAAGCTACCAAATTTAGGGTACTTTCTGGACTTCAATGAATTATACTAGGCTTCAGAAATCCATAGAAAGTTTAAAAATAAGAAAGATTTTTGAAATTTAATAATTACCAAGGGTGGGGAAAAAAGATACAAATTATGCAATAGATGGACGACTTATTTTAAGAACCCCTGGTAGAAGCCTACAACATGCAGTTGGCCACACTAAAAGTATACATGCAAAGTCTTTACCACGATTAAAGATAGAATACATAGTTCTCAAACTGTGACATATACATAGTTATGGAGCTCCGTTTGAATTGTAAAATATGTAACCACTGTCTTTATACAACTTACTTTAAGTACTCCTGATTGAAGCCTACAACATGCAGTTGGCCACACTTTTCTACCCCAACATATAACTTAATCTTTTGCCAATTCCCAGTTAATTTGATGCCCCTAACGCAAACAGCTTCACCTACAGGATATCCCAATCTTCGATCTCTGGCGCAAATCTCTTCCCTTTCCTGTCCCTTTTTTTGCTGTCGCTAATGACGCAACGGCAGGGGCGGCTGGGAAGGGGGCGTGCTGACGATGGGCGGGACATTTGTTGACTAGCCCTGAAGGGAAAATTGAAAGAAAAAATTGCCCATCCGCCTGTCGGGAGTCGCGAAGCGAGTGTTTCGTCTGAATGCTCGAGGGCCTGCGACTGGGCAGGCGGATGGGGGCACTCCACGGGGTTCCATCTGGTCGGGGCACTGCGAGGGGCACGGGGACTGGGGCCTGAGGCTCCGGGAGGGGTCTCGGGGGATGGCCAGTGGGCGAGGTGTAATTGCTGGTCTGCGGCTGGGCCAGAAAGTTAACAACACAATTTCGGCGGGAAATAAAAAACAAGTTAGTTAATCCCACAACGTGTTGAATTTAATCAGTGACCAATTTTTCACTTACCTCTTACCAACAGGACCAATCGAAAAGCCAGCGGCCCTTACACTGGGTGAAATGGGTATGATTTCAGGGATATTCAATCATTAATCCTATGGGAAGAACTTGTTTCACTGGTTAGTTTTCATAGTCTTTAAGTTACATAATTGAATGTTTTTAATATTATACTTTTAACATAAAATATGTTAACATAACATAACATTCTAAAATAAAAAATGTAATTGTAGATTTTTCGGTATTTAGTAGATACCCTTTCTTTCAGCTTAAAGATTAGTTCTTTTTTTGTGGGTATGTACTGCCAGATTTTTTTGAGTGTGATTCCAAGTGCCTGCCAAATTTCGGTTAGATGAAATGCCCTGGGTCATCTCGATGCTGCTGCAGCTTCGGTTTTGGCATTGTGTGGGCTTCCTGCTCTGCAGCAGTTCACCAGCCGTCCCGTTGCCACCCCCTAAGCACACCACCCACCGCCCGGCCCAAGGACTCCTCCGCCTCCCACTCCCCCGCCATGTGTCGAGTGTCCATGGATGACTTGGAGTGCCCAGTTAGTCGATTGCCGCTTCTGGCTGGGATTCTGGGATTTGGCACAGCGCCGAGCTTTGTTGTCAATAATTGCATTGATGATGGGCGATGATGATGGTGATGGAGGTGGAGGTGGAGGTGGTGCTGGAGGTGGGTGGGTAATCAGGCCGAGGGTATTAATTGGGCTTTAAGCAAAGCTTAATTGGTAATTGGCAGACGGGGGTCGGGAGTCGGGGGACTGGCCGAGAGGAAAATGCTCAACAGTGGCGAAAAAAGAACGAAAGGGTCAAGAGGCAGGGACGGAGGAGAAAGGGGCGGTGAAAGGCGAAAGGTGCGGCGTGTGACGAAGAAAATTGAAATGGACAAAGCTGATGAGATTAGGTGCCGATCAGGCCCCCAGCTGCCACTGCTTTGGCCCTTTGGAGTTTTCTAATTGATGATTTCCAATACTTTTACAACAAAATTCCTGTGCAGCTAATAATATGTAAAACAGCATATATTTATGACTAGGAAAATAATAATAAAATAAGAGGAATCATTAAAATTTCAATTTACTTATTAACGTACTGTTTGGTTAAAGAAAGAAAGTTATTTATCTACACATTTTTAACTAGAAAGGAAGCCACTGATTGTGACTAACAGTAAAAATTAACACAGTATAAGTGGCCTAATGATAAATAGTCTTCCCCTGTTAGTACGATTATATAGAATGGGATTCCTATGGTAAAAATAAAATATTTACTAGATTTATATGTTTATAGCATAGATATGTAAATTAAGATTAAATTGAACTTTAAGGGAAAAGCAATTACTGGACTTGTCTTGTATATAACATTTGCAACCATAAAATAAGATACATCTATTTGTGTGATGCGTAGTGGTGATATGATATGTTGTTTAAGCCAGACTATAGATAATACCAAATAGTTGAGTAAGTGGAATCTCATACCCTTTAAAAACACTAACCATTCCACCTATCTCCCTCTGAAATCGGTGAAACAGAAGCGTCTATTTTGTGTGAGCCGAAATAAAGCCAGCTTTTCGGAGGGAAATGTCTGCTGGCAACCGCAAAATGCAGCCAGGCAATCGGTAGATCGGGAAATCGGAAAATCGGGAAATGGGAACCCCCTTGTGAAGCCAGGTTGAGCTCCAGTCCGGCCGTGTTGCCAACGCTCTTACAATTTCGCTGATTGCCCGATGGCCACAATGCGTAGCGCTCCCCCTGGCGGGTTAACGGATCAGAGGCTGGCTGTCAGCAGGGGTCAGAGGTCAGGGGTCTGCGGGTCGAGGGCCCGACTGATGGGTGAAAAATTAGTACAGTAATCCCCGCACTAAGACTGACAATTAGATAATGCGAAACGGGCTTAAGCGGCCGTGCAGTCGCCTGTTGCTCGTCCTGTTTTCCCGCGTTTCCGTCCTCCTCTTGTGTCTTAATGCGATGTCGATGGTCCGCGGTGACCGGCCACCGGCCACCAGCCACCACCCACCGTCCACCGCCCACTCGGCTCCCCCTGGCTTAGGTACGTGGATCACATGGTGATTGCTGCTCTTCTCACGGCCTTTATCGCCAGCCGCCTAATGAGCCGTGGAACTTAATAAGCAAACACTTGTAATTACTTCTGTCTGGCGGGCAACTGGCCAACTTGCCAACTTGCCAAGTGGCCAAGCTCTGCTGCCCATAAACTGGGATTCATTCCGATGAGGCGGCACCCACAGGGGGTGGCTGTGGGGGGTGGTTGGGGGTGTTGGCTCTCGCCCGCACAAACACACGGCTGGAATCGGCCATAAAGCGCGCATAGTAAATTGAATTTTGTTGCCTTCTGCGGCGGTCGACGTCCCCCCCTCTTTTGGCCTTCTCGCCTACACTTTATCATTCCCGCCCCTCGCACTCGCATAAATGTATTACCCAAATGTACTTGAAACAAAACAGGTTCCTCGGCTTAGTGGCATATATGCAGATATTATCGCAGGAAAATAAAACATATATCTGTCTATCAGAACACACGAGCAGAAAGCATGATAATAAGGCTATTATTTTTTTGCTCATCGGGCTGTTTATTATAAGAGGTGGCCAAAGATCTGAAAAAAATAAATGTCTTTAATTTTAAATGCAAATTTCAAGGTATTCCAATAAGAAACGATTTGTGATAACGAACGAGCGTGATAAAATTAACAACTTAAGCAATAACCTATGTGTGCATTTTAATTATTTAAAGTAATTTTAATTTACTACCGTCAAGAGGCATTTCCTGCTTTAAAGAGTGCGTATCGCATCGAAAGAAAATATAAATACTGAAAAATACTGAGAAAATACTACATTCTCCATATTCCTCCAATATTCCCTTCGAAAAAACTGTACCTTAGCTCAAGGCCACACAGTGGATAAAATGGTGACTTAAGCCCCATTTTGGGCAGTGTACGGGGGACTGGCATGTGTGGGCTTGGCATGACAAGGACACTCCACGCACAGGAGCAACAGCTGCTTTACGACGGCCGCCGCTCCGCTCGAATTTCTGCTCAGTCCTTTTTAGGGGGCACTCTTCTCTTCAAGTTTATGTGAGGTTATGTTGGGTTTATGGCTGGTTTACCTTGAGGGGGGTGGGTGGATAGTAGAGGCAGTGCGGCATTCCCAGTTGATCAATTCGATTCCATTTTTAGGTACAGTCGGGCGCCATTTTTCTTAGTTGAGAGCCACATGTACACAAGTTGAAAGGGTTTTTTACATTTTTTTTATCCGAGAGTGAACAATTGCATGGGGGGCGTATCGTAAAATATATGGGTGACTTAAACCCAGGCCTTGTGCATTTGCAGCTTTAATTTCGCCACTTTGTGGGCCCCGGCAGAAGGCGAGTGAGCATTTTCTCATTTCGAAATTCCTCGAACACCTATCGCTGCATTTCAGCTGCGGCCATTTGATTGTTGATGTCCCCGATGTTCGGGATGTCCTGCATGCAGTGGGTGTCCTGCATCGTTGTCCTGGTTGTCCTCGCTGCAATTTGTTGCATACTTAATGGCCTCGCAGCTGCCTCGCCCCCATTTTGTTTCCCGACTTCGGCCCTGTCACCCAATCGACAGCATACGCTCGAAAAATTTCAATAACAACCGCACCGGACCGTCAATGTTCGCCATTTGGCCGGAGTCAAACGGCCGATCCTCCCGTTTCCCGCTTCCTGCTGCCCATTTTCCTGCCGTTTTCCCCCATTTTCCTTAGAGTCTTTCGGCTGGTTGTTATGACACAGGACTCGCACCCGCTTCCACCTGTTGGTCAGCCCGGAAAACTCCGCAAATACAGCCGGAAATGGGATACCCTCTCTTAATCAATGTTCATCAATTGGCGATAGCAATAGCATCAATAAAGCAGTACAACAATAGAACACCCTTTTGATGAAATTTGTTCTTTAGTATATTGTAAAGTCATCCCACTTCCAGTGTTACCAGATTTGTTGCAATTGTTTTTAGTATATTGTGAATTCATTTATTTTCCAGTGTTCCCAGATTTTATGCATAAATAGTTTCCCTCATTTCCCTAATTATTTCAGGGATATAAATATAATTTCAAAACTTCCTAAAACTTAATAAGAACAGTAAGGTATGTCTAAATACATGATTAATTAGTAATAATATAATATTTATATTTTCCATTTAGTATTTTTATTCTTTAAGAGTGCATTAAACCGTACAGTAGTTGCGTCACTACCAAGGAGAATCTGTAAATGCATTCATTAGTCAAAACACCTGTGAATTTTTAGTTTTTCGAAACTTTAAGAACAAAAGTTTTGTGTGGCATCGAAAGGGGATAACCCTTTGTCGGTTAAGGGCAGTTGGGAATGGTTAAGGGGAGTGCTTCCTTGCATATGGATGTGGATCCACCTCGCCTGCGCCAAATTATTGCCTTTTACAATTACAATTGTAATTGAGAATGAGAGTTTTACAGCAGAATTTAACAGTGGTGCGTGGGACATGGCAAGCGGCGTCTTATGTCTCCCGCCCTTCTGAGTGAATGTGGATGTGGATATGGCTCTGCGATTGGGTTCGGAGACTGGGAGTGAAGATGGAGATGGGGCGTACGGATACGGATGGGAATCGGAATCGGGATGTGTCGCCAGCAGCTGCCGCCAGTCGCCTTGTTATGGCGGGGAATTGGGGGATTGGGCACACGAATCCCCCTTTTTGGCCGATGACGTCCATATGTCGCCTGCCATTCGGTTTTGTTTTTGTGTGTCTCTCGGCCAAGTGTGACGTGGATTGGTATTGGTGTTGGGATTGGCCTGGAAATGGCAATCGGAGGACACAGAATGCACATGGAGATGGCAATGGCGACGAAAGTGGTTGTGCCAGATAGGGACCGGGCTGCAGATCGGGATGCGAATGCATCGCTGTCATCGCCATCGCTGCCATCAGCTTCGCCGCTCTTGGGCATTAACCGCGCTAACGAGGCAACTGGAGGACTGTAATAAAGTCAGTTTACTTTATAGCCGCCTTTGATTGTCTTGGCCATTTGCAGCCAGCGATTTTGCCGAAGACAGCCAAATGGACGCGAAATGTTATATGTCATGCATGTGGGAAATGAGTTTAAGCAGCGTCCTTGAATCAGCAAATGGGTTTCAATTGTAAGTCGAATGATTTATGCGAAATTGGACAATATAAGCCGGGTAAAATACAAAGATTAAAATAGCTTAAAGAATTACAGTATATTAAAACTAGAAGAACTATGGATACTTTTTTAAGGTTTTTAGTACAATTTTATGCAGATCTTTAAATCCACGAACACCTGATGATCATTTGAAACCCCCTGTCTTCGAAAGGTATTTATTAATGTCATTATCCATAAACATATTATATCAATAACCTAAAATTTTAAAAATGAGAATGACTGCGTTTAATTGTCTAGCTTGTTAGCTGACCAAAACAGTGCGTCTTGTAGGTTTCGGACCATTTTTGACCAAGTTATACCAAAAAAGGTGAAAGAAAAAAAATGGAATTTTCGTCAAAAAACTAAGATTCTTTTTTTCCACCAAAAAATAATCAGTATTTTGGGCGAAACAAGAAAAGTATTCGTCCAAAACAAGAATGCCATACCTTGCTGAATTCGTAATAAAATTTGCAATCGATTGGCATTCACAGCTAAAAAATTTTGTTTTTGACCCATTTTCGCAAAAATAGACGATGCTACCCCTTGCCAAAAAATCGAAAATTTGAAAAAATTAAAAGTTTTTAGAATCTGCAAGAAAATGACTGCGTTTAATTGTCTAGCTTGTTAGCTGACCAAAACAGTGCGTCTTGTAGGTTTCGGACCATTTTTGACCAAGTTATACCAAAAAAGGTGAAAGAAAAAAATTAAGTTTTCGTCAAAAAACTAAGATTCTTTTCTTCCACCAAAAAATAATCAGTATTTTGGGCGCTACAAGAAAAGTATTGGTCGAAAAATAGAATGCCATACCTTGCTGAATTCGTAATAAAATTTGCAATCGATTGGCATTCACAGCTAAAAAATTTTGTTTTTGACCCATTTTCGCAAAAATAGACGATGCTACCCCTTGCCAAAAAATCGAAAATTTGAAAAAATTAAAAGTTTTTAGAATCTGCAAGAAAATGACTGCGTTTAATTGTCTAGCTTGTTAGCTGACCAAAACAGTGCGTCTTGTAGATTTCGGACCATTTTTGACCAAGTTATACCAAAAAAGGTGAAAGAAAAAAAATGGAATTTTCGTCAAAAAACTAAGATTCTTTTTTTCCACCAAAAAATAATCAGTATTTTGGGCGAAACAAGAAAAGTATTGGTCCAAAAACAGAATGACGCACCTTGCTGAGCTCGTAATAAAATTTGCAATCAATCGGCATTCACAGCTAAAATATTTTTTTTTTGACCCATTTTCGTAAAAATAGACGATGCTACCCCTTGCCAAAAAATCGAAAATTTGAAAAAATTAAAAGTTTTTAGAATCTGCAAGAAAATGACTGCGTTTAATTGTCTAGCTTGTTAGCTGACCAAAACAGTGCGTCTTGTAGGTTTCGGACCATTTTTGACCAAGTTATACCAAAAAAGGTGAAAGAAAAAAAATGGAATTTTCGTCAAAAAACTAAGATTCTTTTTTTCCACCAAAAAATAATCAGTATTTTGGGCGAAACAAGAAAAGTATTGGTCCAAAAACAGAATGACGCACCTTGCTGAGCTCGTAATAAAATTTGCAATCAATCGGCATTCACAGCTAAAATATTTTTTTTTTTGACCCATTTTCGTAAAAATAGACGATGCTACCCCTTGCCAAAAAATCGAAAATTTGAAAAAATTAAAAGTTTTTAGAATCTGCAAGAAAATGACTGCGTTTAATTGTCTAGCTTGTTAGCTGACCAAAACAGTGCGTCTTGTAGGTTTCGGACCATTTTTGACCAAGTTATACCAAAAAAGGTGAAAGAAAAAAAATGGAATTTTCGTCAAAAAACTAAGATTCTTTTTTCCACCAAAAAATAATCAGTATTTTGGGCGCTACAAGAAAAGTATTGGTCGAAAAATAGAATGCCATACCTTGCTGAACTCGTAATAAAATTTGCAATCAATTGGCATTCACAGCTAAAATATTTTTTTTTTGACCCATTTTCGCTAAAATAGACGATGCTACCCCTTGCCAAAAAATCGAAAATTTGAAAAAATTAAAAGTTTTTAGAATCTGCAAGAAAATGACTGCGTTTAATTGTCTAGCTTGTTAGCTGACCAAAACAGTGCGTCTTGTAGGTTTCGGACCATTTTTGACCAAGTTATACCAAAAAAGGCGAAAGAAAAAAATTAAGTTTTCGTCAAAAAACTAAGATTCTTTTTTTCCACCAAAAAATAATCAGTATTTTGGGCGCTACAAGAAAAGTATTGGTCGAAAAATAGAATGCCATACCTTGCTGAACTCGTAATAAAATTTGCAATCAATTGGCATTCACAGCTAAAATATTTTTTTTGACCCATTTTCGCTAAAATAGACGATGCTACCCCTTGCCAAAAAATCGAAAATTTGAAAAAATTAAAAATTTTTAGAATCTGCAAGAAAATGACTGCGTTTAATTGTCTAGCTTGTTAGCTGACCAAAACAGTGCGTCTTGTAGGTTTCGGACCATTTTTGACCAAGTTATACCAAAAAAGGCGAAAGAAAAAAATCAAGTTTTCGTCAAAAAACTAAGATTTATTTTTTCCACCAAAAAATAATCAGTATTTTGGGCGAAACAAGAAAAGTATTCGTCCAAAAACAGAATGCCGCACCTTGCTGAGCTCGTAATAAAATTTGCAATCAATTGTCATTCACAGCTAAAAAATTTTGCTTTTGACCCAATTTTGCAAAAAATGTAAAAATTTGAACAAATTTAAAGTTTTTGGAATCAGTCAGAAATGACAGCGTTTAAATGCCTAGCTGACCAAAACAGCGCGTCTGATAATTTTTAACCAAGTTACTCTAAAATAGCATAATGAAAAAATGGGTCTTCGCCAAAAAACTGAAAACCTTATTTTAAGGAATCCATTATGTACCGATATTTAAGGCCAGCCTCCGGCTTAAGAAACAGCATTAATATTGTCATGAGCAATCTATGCCAAGAGCTCATTAAGAGGTATTAGTTCTATGTTGTTATATCGTGATTCCCCTCATTAATTACGAGTGCATTAACTTGAGAGAAATCGCCGAGTCACTTAATCAACGGATGTCACTCAATAATAGATTTCGGGAAATGACACATTTGTGATGGGCCTATGTATGCTATACGCACCATATATTCTATAGGGCACTTTTGGGCTGCGGAACACATAAAGGCTCTTTCTGAGCTAGTCTAATTCACCAGTTTCGCTCAAGTCGTAAACCGAGGCGACGAGACGATGGCAAAAGCTTAAATAAAAATCCAAGAGGAATGCAAAACACAGGCAGCCGAGTCACAAGGACATACGCACCCACACACACTCGCACAACAGGACAATAATCAGGATGCCGTGTGTCCGTGTGCCTTTGGCTCTGATTGTGGCTCCATCTCGGAGGCCTCGGCTGCCACATACCATTTGCCATTTGCCGTCTTCATTTCCATCATCATCTGCGCATCTCTCGCATCATAATCAACATGAAAATCAAATTTGAATTTATGAAGCACCCGGGGAGAGGAGTCGAGCGGTACGGCAGTATACCAGTACGGTACGAGTACTATATGGCCGTATAGCTTGGGGATCAGGCGGATATACAGGGTATTCGGTGTGGGGAATGAAAATGGGAACGGGAATCAGAGGACGGGGCAGAGGAAGGGGCGGACGCTGTGTGCTTACATTTGCTCATTTTCATTTTTATACCCGGTGCACGTGGAGTTCCAGGGTATATCCTGCTCTTCGGGGTGTTTGTTCCCTCCCCATGAGTACATATTAAGAGTGAATATCAAAGGTATCCACATAATTGAGAAAATTTGAAAAATATCAATTCTATTTCACAAATATTCGATATGACCATTTGGAGTTTTCAAACCACCACAGAGTTCACCTTTTATTTATTTTCATCAAGAGGTACCAGTTAGCTGGTTCTTTTTATCTTCGTCTGCTTTCCATAATTTTCCCTTATTTTTGTTGTTTTTTCTCTCGTTGTCTGCCTTTTTGTTGTTGTTTCTGGGGCAATAAGCGGCAAAACATGCGTTGCATTCGAGCACCACACACCCATACACACATAGCCAGAAGGCGGAGGGGGGTTTCGGGGGCTTCCCAGGATGGGGGTCCTTCGAAGGAAGAACGGTGGCTTTCGTCTGCCTCGCCTCATTTATTCATTTGCTGCAATTACATTCGTTTTCGCCGCCGTTCTGCGTACTTCACATCTGCTGCCCTCGTTGCTGTTGTGCTTTTCCGCGTGTTGGTGTACTGGTGTCGGTGTCATTTGCTGGTTAAATGAAATCATTTAGCATACTTTTCGGCACCCCTTAAAAAGGATATGGACTGGGGGTCATTCGAACGGCATTAAGCGGCAGCGGAAGGATAAAAGGGAATTGGAAGAGATACGCACTGATCGAATGAAATAGCCGGAGAAGTATAAAAGTAAATTAAAAATGTATTTAATCACTGGGAAAACAAAGTAGGACGAGCTGAAAAATGGACGAAGTGCAGTAAAAAATTGAAAGAGGCAAGCGACTAAGAAAATCAAATTAAGAAACGAACAATGGTTGAAATGAAATATCGATTGATATTAATTAGAAAATGCAGGGCAGAAAATGTACCTACAAAGAGATGGCCGAAAGTATGCAACAAAAATATAACATAAGATTTGGCTGCATACTTTTAAGTGCCATTTGAGGGATATCAAAGCACCAAACAAATACCTTTAGCTTAGAAACTCAATGATTGTGCTGCTGATAGAAACGGAAAAGCCCCGCAGCTTAGTTGATCCAGCGAAAACGATCGATTGAAAGTAATCAAAGAATGGCTGGGAAACCAATTTAAATCAATTAGAGCAGTCGCAGCCAAACCAGAACAAGACATTTCCCTCAACTTCAGTGCAACCAGATTAGTTTTCCCGCCAGCGTCTTGGTAAGTGGCGAATTTAATTCCATTTGTTGGCCAAGTGCACTCCCTCATTCTCCCCTGCTTTATCATTTCCCTTTTTTTCGCTTTTTTGGCTGGTATTTTTTCGCCTTTCTTTTCGCTGACAAAAGCTTAAATTGAAGTCGGATTTGGGTGGCTGTGCTTTGTGAGATTTCTAATCTCTTTGTCGCCGTGCGCTCGCGTTAAGCAAACATTACGTATACGTATTACGTATACGTAATGTACCTTAACGTTTGATTGTTTGTGTGCGGGGATCAGTATGTCTGTGAGTATCTGTGTGTGCCCGCCAGGATAAGTATCCACTAAGCAGTTGGAATCTGTTGTTATGACCCAGCTGCTCCGGCTCCTGCTCCTTGGCTCCCTTTTCTCCTTTTTTTCCCTTACTTACTTTACTCGAGGTCCTGTGCCCTCATGTGCTAAACAATGTCAATGCCATTGTTCTTGCTCTTCCTCTTCCTCCCAGGGGTTAGACCACACCGCCAACTCCGCCCCTGAAAGGACCTCCAAGGACCTGCGAGGACCCTGCGCCCAACTGCCAGTCTGGTTGCTGTTGACTTCGTTTGTTAAGTTTATCTCGCGCTGCACTTGTCTTGTCCTTATCTCGGTTTTGGCCCCCGCTGCCCCCGCTGCCCCTGGTGCCCCTATCCCTTTGTCCTTTGCCAGGACTCCCTGCCACACATCCCCTTCGCTGGCGACTTGAAGTTGCTGTTCCTTTCCCGTCAGCAGTCAGCCAGGCAGCTGCTGTTGTTGCCTCGGCCCTTTGTTATTATTTATTTGTGTGGTGGGCCGAGCCCGAATCTCAAGGCCAAGCTCCCCTGTCTTATTGGCTCGTAAATTTCCCTTTTTTATTATCAGTTTAAATTTAATTTATCATCGGTGGGAGTGGGGACAAGTGCAAATGAACACATCAAAATCAAAGTGCCAAGTTTCACCCCTCTCAACAAAAAAGGGGAGCAAATGGGTGCCGCCGTGTGTGCATGTGAGTGCACTTACAGAAAAACAAATTAATATTTTAAGCAAAATTATTTAAATAAATTTATTTGATTGAATTATTCCACAAAGTGTTCGTTAGTATTTCTGGGCTTTACAAACATTAATAGATTTTTGGTAAGATCGAAAAACTAAATTGAGATAAAGTAATGTATTACTAATGTGGGCTTGTCTTATTAAATGTAATATTTTATTTTCTCTTTTTGAGCCCAATAATGCATCTTTATATATGCATTTACATACGATTTTCATACATTTATTCCTCTTTTTTTCCGTGCACCTATTCGCTTCGGCGTTTGCTTTGTTGCTGTTGCTGCCTTTTTTCTAGATGCCTAACTTTTGAACTCATTTTATTGTTAAGATTTCGTTTTGTGGCCTTCAATTTGAATTCCCTTCTGGGAGTCGCCATCCCAGCCTCTGGAGTTTGCTCTCTTTTCGCCCTTTTATGACCGCAGTGCGGCAGTGTGTGTGGCTGTGCGTGTGTGTGACCCTTCGGAGACCTATTAACAAAGGACCCTCGGTCACGCCCCACGCATACTTATTAGACTGTAATCAGTTGGTGGCCACCAAATGGGCAACTGGTGGTCAGCGAGTCATCCCTTTGCTTGGCTTCTTCGATTCCTATTCCGATTTCGATTCCGCTTCGAATTCCGATTCCGATTCCGAGTCCGATTCCCATTCCCATTCCCGGCTGCCTGATTGCGTGGGTGTTGGCAAATCGATTTCTTTATCTGCCCCCCGGCTGCAAAGTGTTAATCAGATTGGAGAGATTGGAGGGCTGGCGGCAGGCGCCCCTGCCCCCGGCAATTTCAACTATAATTTTCATCTAATTTGAATTGATTTCCTTTTGGGACCGAACCTGATCGGGTTCGGCAATGAGCCGTGGGCCAAGAAATGGCTCATTCTTTGAGCCTCCGAATCATTCCTTGACTCATCCGGATTGGTAAAGTACGTCGTTCCCTGTCTTCCATTTGTATTTCACTTTGCTATATTTATTATAGAACGATAAAATTAGTGTTTTATAGTTTAAAGAGAAATAAGATTCCTTTTTTTCATATGCCATAATGAATCTTCGAAGGTGATCCTTAGACGTTTGGCACTTCGCATTCGGCTTTTAATCTAAATTCAAATTTCAGGCACTAAAGTTGATTTCATGTTTGCGGCATCGGCCTTCTCTGTCGCGCTTCTTCTCCTCTTCCTTTCTCCCTCTGAACGCATGTGCATCCTTTGCATCCTTTTTTGACTCCACCAATTCATTTATATCGATGCATAATCTGCAGAGCCTGCTGAGCAACAACAAAAACCACAACACTAAAAACAATGGGAATCCTATCCGGGAATCGCTCCGGATCACTGAAAAAAATAACAGTACTCGGCGTCGGATTAAAAAAAATAAACGTAAAACAGTTGTTGGCAGCTGGCATTTAAAATAGCGCACTACGGGAAAACTTACCGCTCTTTATGGCCAACATAAATAGCTCGTTTATGTTTGGCTTGATGACCTTACAGGTTTCATAGAGTCTCAGGAGGCTGTATTTGCTAGGGTGTTTACAATTAGTTTTACCTATCGAAGTGGCCACTATCGATATTATCGATATTATCCGAAATCGCAGAGAATGGAAGCCAATCAATAGCTATAACGTATTTAAGGATGGCATGATGTTAAATTAAATTATTTTGTGGAAAATAAATCGAATGTAAAATTAAATTAATTTGCTGAGTGGAACTGTCGAAATACACTATCGATAGTATCGAACGCGCTATCGATTGTTTTGTTTAATCAACGCAGTACTTTAGTTGATTTTCCATTTCACTTTAAATTTGATTTGCAGTGTTCTCTCCGTTTGGCAGTGAGGTCTCTCCATTTCCACAGCCACTTTTGCAGCCTCTGTGTGTCCAGGCCGTTCAACTGAACAACTGCAGCAGTTTCCGTACTCGAATTGATTTTGATGTCCCCCAGCCCTCGCTTTTCCCCCCATAGCCACCCACCCCCTGGCTGGCCCCCACCCACAGAGCCTTTTATTGTTGTCGGCGATGCTGTGTTGTTTGTTGATTGCCGCTGGTTGCTGGCTGTTCGTCCTGCCGCTCCTGTTGTCCTTGTGCAATTGAAAGTCAAGCCATTATTTTTTGTTTCTGCACTTCTGTGCGATGGTGTTTTTCCTCTTTTTTCAGCTTTTCCCCCAGCCCTTTTGTTGGTGTTTTTGGTAGTATTTGGCGTCGCCAGTCAAAGGCCACCGTCAACTGTTTAACAAGCAGAATAATGCAGAAAGTGGAATGTGGGCTAGCTGGATCCGGGATCCCGGATCGCCGCAGTATTGGCATCAGCACGGTGCCACCGACACTTGCTTGTTCATTGTTGTTTATAAAATTGGCAAGGAATTCCAGCGATTTCATTGTGCGAGAGTGCAAAGAAAGGGACCCAAAGGGAGCCATGGCCCCGGCACCTCAAAGACTGCAAAAGGATGTGCTCAGGAAGGACATGACCACAACGGCGTTCGACTGAGATTATTAGTTTATGACCAGAGTTCCCCGCAGGTGGTGGCTTTAATATTATTCTTTGACAAATCGCCGGGGCATTTGTTCAATGTTCCCTAGAACTTATTCCAATTATATGGCCCAAACCATCTATGCTGTGATAAAAGTGGCCGAAACTCCTATTAAAAATCAATTCGCACTCAAAATATTAGTTCTGGCTTTCGGGCCAGCCAAGCAGTTATATTTAATGAGTGCCAAAAAGTTGTGTGGACTGCAATTACAGCCCTTAATTGGGGATTTTAGTGGGGCCCAGTGATTTGCCATTAGCATATTCGATGAATAATCGATTCCCCTGCACAAACACAGGGCGCAGGGCCGTTGGGGGGCCACTTGAACTCCTTCCGCAGGAGCGGAGATAGCACCAGCAATAACAACAGCAGTTTCAGCCAAGTGGGCTTAATTAACGCTTTGGCCATGTAAAACGACCATAAACAGGTCGGCGAATTGATGGCTGAGGGGACAGGTTGGCGACGGAGCGTATGCGTAATGCGATAAATCCGATTGCGACATGCAGAGCGAGAAAATGCCCTTCTTCAAATGTCCTTTGGCCGCGAGGCAGCCGCGCTGTAACAAGGAAATCGGTAGCGGCGGCAACCGGAAAGCAAGGGTCAGGGGTCAGAGTCAACAGCAAAAGGTCAGCCCCATCGATGGCAAAGAAAAATAAATAAAAAAGTTGAGTTCTGTCGAGCTGAGCACTCGAAAGGCAACGACACGTGCGTCCATCCGCAGCTTTATAAACTTATGAGCTCACCCCGCTCCACGAGTGACCCCAGGCCAGGTCACCCACTCACTACCTACAATACGTACCCACATATATGTGCACACTCTGCCCATGGCCCCTATCACCACACCCCCCTGTACCCGCAGCCCCTGGCCGCCGCATCGGCACAAACAAAAGTTATACACGAAAATATTTGAGGCGATTACTCTACCGGGGGCAACAGGTTCGGGTTCGCTCCATCATAAGCCAAAAACTCACAGCAAATACGCATCTTCGGTCGAATGCGAAAAGATTTATAGGCGGAGATCGGGGTTTCCCCTCAATCATCTCTTGCAATGTTGTATGATACAATATTGTGTGAATGTTTTAATGGCTGAATAAATAGCAATATAAATACTATTATATTATCTATCGTATCATTTCACATTGAGGTACCTTATGAATTTGTATTAGGTATCATAGGTGCTCAAAGGGTATGCCTGCTTCGGCTGTATGCCCAGCCAGGATGTGCGGCAGGAACCGTTCCGACCGCAGCGCCGAGGGCAATGTCTGGGGTCTAGACCAAAGTGACATTCATTGTTCCACGGGCAAGTCAAAGCGAGCGTGTAAATAAAGCACGAGAGCGGCTAAGGAATGGACTGAACCGAGGCGAAGTGGCGGCCGGGCGCAGCACGAAAATACAAAATATAATCTGCAAACAGAAAGCCGGCGCTGGAACAACAAGCAGTGCGAACTGCGAAAGGCAAGTGGCTAGAAAAAATATAAACCCATAAACATGAAAAACAAGAAACGGGAAAAGTTGCTCAACTTTCGCTCAACTTGGGCGCAAAATTTCCGTTCAATCTCAATGAGTTCGCCTGCTGCTCTAGCCCCCTCCCCGCCCTCCGCCGCCCTGCCCAACTTAGCTTTAATATGCAAATCGTATTTTGCAAAACTTGCTTGGATACTTGAAGGCGCCGGCTGTCAAGAGTTCTCGGGCCCCGTAAACAAGCACTAATTAGAGAGCTCTCGGCGAGGACAAAAAGTGTTGCCTACTTCCGAGGGCCGCCCACAGCTCGCATTGGGCATGCCGCACTTCGCTGCGGCACTCCCCTCGTCGCCGCAGTGCGCGGCACAAAGCCAAAAAACCATTAATAAAGCTTAAACAAATGACAATGTCACAGGCGACACATCGATGAACAGACTGCTCCTCCTCCCGCTCCATTTGCCACCCACAATTGTAATTTAAATCACTGAAGAAGGGCGGGAGCGTGGCATGGTGCGGCACGGGCTCTCGGCAGTGGCATTGGGGATCTGAATGCGAATGGCAATGGCACCGCCAAAGAAACCGAGCCAACAAACGAACATCTAGCAAACAGGCAAACATTCCCCTGCCAAAGGTAACGCAAAAAACAAAAACGGGCAACAAAATCGGGAAAAAATGCAACCAGAGCAATTACAACAACAGAGGAGGTCCAAGTGGGACGGGGCAGAGGATCTCGAAGCTTGGATGCCCTGGAAAAGGGGCACTGGGTTGCCTAGATCACAGATCGATCGGGAAAGATCTGAAGAGAGGGAAAGACATCGCATATGGCTACTCTAGACAAATACATAAGGAGGGCTAGTTCCTAATTTTAACTTCTGGTCAGATGAGGTTGTTTCTTGGGTAGCCTCATCATACCCCTTACTGATATAGTAGAAGGGAAGGCATGTAATAGTATACATATTCTTGATCAGGTTGTCTTCCCGATTCGATCTAGCCATTTTCTTCTGCCTGTTGCTGCCTGCAGACTCTAGAGACCCCTGCGCAGCCCAAGTTTGTTTCAGCAAAGAAATATTTACGTTGCAGTTGGTTAGCTGAGAAAGTGGTATCTGGTAGTCGATTAATTATTTGGTCAAAGTGTCTTTTAATTTTTTATGCCATCAGATAAGACAAATATATCACGAGGGATAGTTTGTAATTGTCTTGTTTGCTCCCATACTAAATTAGTATCCCATAGAAAAATAAAACACAACATTACACTGAGCGAAAAAAGCTACAAAAACTCTCGCTATCCTCTGAAAACAGCCCTTTCTCCCCTACAAAATCAATGTCCTACGCAAATACAATTTAGATTTGGAATAGAGTATATCATTTGGTGCGGAACTGATCGAATATACCCTGCTCCGGTGGCCATAAAAGCGAGCGCCAGAAAAATCAGTGGAAAACAATGGCAAGGGCGAGGGAATGGCATGCGGGGACTTGCATTCTCGAACGAGCTGTTCTGGCCGGGGATTTGTTTGCATTGCAGCGTAGTGGCAAACAAATTCTAAAAATGACTGAGCAAACGCTTTGATTTATGAAGTTATTGGGGGCTGTGGGCCACACATGCCCCGTAATGTGCGAGTGGAAGAGGACCAAAGGACCTGGAGCTCCTGCATCCATATCGGAGCTTTGGCCCCAGGCGTCGCATTTGTTGTGGCGCCCCCTGTAGGCGCCCCTCCCGAAATTCCCCACCCCCAACCGTACCGATCCGAGCCGATCTGATCCGCCCCTCGAGCAGCATACTGCAGCCTGCGCTCCGTGCTCCACCCTAATTCAATAAAATACAGCTGACTGAGTGCTTGAATCATGACCCGGCGATTTGAAATGTTTGCCGGGTGTTTGGATGTGTGTTTTTAGATGTGGAAGAGGATGGTGTGGATGTGGATGTGGAGGTGGATGTGGAGGTGGATGTGGGCAACGGTGGAGCTGAAAGGCTTAGCAGTTAGCTGAGCACACGCTCCGTGGGGAAATCTCTTTTGTTTTTCCACTTCGCGCAAACATTTCCCCTGCACATGGAAAAATGGATTGTCTTTTATTAAAGACTACTTAATAATATTTATTATGAATCCCCGTGGTGAGCATGGAATGGTCAGGTTAGGGACTGTTTTGGGAACCTCGAGAAGAAGGAAAACACATCAAACGCTTGGGAGATGACATCAAATCGGTTTGTTGACCATTGTCATCGTTACCCTTGGCAAAGCAAATATTTGAATGTCGGCAGTGTAGAAGTTCTCAATGAATAAAAAATGTAAGAGTGCCCAGCAGTTTCTCGCAGTGGTCCCCTTTTTTACGGCTCCGCAACAAAGCACCAAGTTGAAGCGGAAAATCCCAGCGAACTGAACTAAAACCAAAGCAGCGGCGGCGGTGAATCGAACGTTTTTGATTCAATAAACGTCAATAGGTGAGTCGGGCCACCCAGACCCACCGCCCACTGGAAAAGCTGGCTGGGATCTGGGGACCTGAAAACTCGACGAGCGATGAAAGTTGAACTAATAAAGCGACGTGATTTGAAGTCGGAAGTTACTCGAAGCCTCGAGTGGCCAAGCTGGCCGAGGAGAGCAATAAAGTTGGCTCAGTCCGCCAGCGGATGGCCGGCCACTTTATTTATATTCATATCTGCCAGCTGCTCGGGGGTGCCTCAAGTCCGTTACCACATGTGGTAATTGGTTTAATGTCTTCGGTCGTCTTTGGTCCTGCTTGCAAAACTGTCCGTGATATCTATACATGCAATTAACCGATTGATTGCCCCTTTTGCGGCTCATAAATACTGCAGACTGATTGCCTTATTAAACTTGCAACAGTTTCGCCTTGCAGTCAGTTCATATTAATGGCCGAAACTATTTTATTGAAACTCCGGCACAATGAAGTGCTGCATTTTTAATGGGAAGCTATTAGGAAGGGGTTCTTGAGTGCCTGCGAATGGGAGTAATATCTATTCTGGTCTGGCTTGCGGACTGTTATTTTTAAATTATGCAAAAATGCTTAACTAGGCAGCTAACAACGTGCATTTTTTCAAGGTACATATATCTGAAAACAGATTTAATAGGTTTGCTGTAAAGCGGTTCAATGAAGTGCTGCACTTTTAATGAGAAGCTATTGGGAAGGGGTTCTTGAGTGCTCACAAATGCCATCTCTTAATGGGAATATCCTGCATTCTGGCTTAGCTTACGGATTATTATTTTAATTTAGGCGAAAGTGCGTGTATTATTTTTCAACGCATATATATTTCAAAACTAACTTCATTGATTTCCTGTAATGCGATAGAAACGAAACCATTTGGCAATTGATCTTTTCCGCTTTTAAACATTCTCTGCCGGCCATTCGTTAGCATCGATTGTAACTATTATGCTGTGGCATCCATTGAGTTTATCAGCCATCCATTTCGCAATTAAGAACAATCAATGTTTTTGTGAACAAATGCGATGTTACCCTCCCCTGCCCCCCGAAAATCTCCCTTTCCTGGCGAATTGGCGAATGTGTGTAGTTTAATTACCGAAATTTGTTCGCCCCGAGTTGGTCCATGCGAGTTGAACGAGTCGCCGGGAATTGTTTATGCAGCTGCCACTGCTTCAAACTAGTTAGCATAAATATATAACTATACGGCAGCACTCTTTTCCGTAGTTTTTCGCCGACAAAATTTGTGAATTTGTCTGGTTTGTCTTTTTCTGGTTGAGTTGAAAACATACATTGCATTGCAGTGCATGTTGAATTCTGTGCAATTTTTGCGGTGGTTTTGTTTTTGCCAATTGGCCGCAATTAGCTAGCTAAAAGCCCTCGCACACACGCAGACACACTCGCACACTCGCACACTCGCACACTCGCGCACACGTATCGTGTTAATGGGCGTCCCGAAAAGTATGCAATCAAATTATGAAACTGCAAGCATGAAAGGAAAACATCAACGCACACAAACTAAGTTAAAGGGGCTCACTGCAGTGGTCTCGCCGCAGGACTCCTGCTCACAGACATTTTATCAAGTTGCATGCGGCAGACTTAAGTTGAAGTTAAAGTTAATGCCATGAATTTCAAATTGAATTGAATGCGTGTGGTGTCTCCGGTACAGTGACCACTGGCCCAGTGACCGCGTAACCGCCAACAGGCCAGGAGCCCATGTGCAAGTTGCTCAACTTCGGTGGCCACTGCCGCAGAGTGTGTGTGTGCACTGGAAAAAATATAAAGTGACTGGGGAAGAGTTACATAGCATTTATTATTGTCTCAAAGACATTTAAAATTTCGGCAAGTGTGTTCATTAACGGACAAGATTGTTAGGAAATGGGTGAATAAATATAAACAACCAAATATGCACTTAAAGAAATTACTTTTCATATGGTTTACACAGTGCAAATATTAAAAAATATTTTTGATATTCTAAAACATTTTTATTTGTCCTTTAGGCGATGATTTTTCAAAGTAGCTCTGGGTATGTTTTTGGGTACGCTCCCCTCTTTTCTCTGAGTGTGTGTATGTGTGACAGACAGCAATTGTATGTAATGGCAGCAGCAAAACGAAGGGAGGGCGGGGCCAGAGGAAACGAAGTTAGCCATGATGAACGCTGAATTTACGCAGAAAGTTTAACGGCGCACAAAAGTATGCTATGCTTTTGGCCACTTATTTATTATTGGCCTGGCCGCAAACACACACGGTCATACGTGCAAGTCCTTAAGCTCCTGCAGGCCCCGTATCACCCACCCCCACCTCCCCCACCCGCTTGACCAACGGACTTGCCGCACAGGACAACTTGGACTAATAGCAGCTTCCCAGCGCCAGCCCCCTGATTTAACCGGGCCTTTCCTGGTTTTCCTCCTGGTTTTCCTCCTGGTTTTCCTCATGGCTTTCCCCCGGCCCCCTCCAGCCTTTTTCCCCTTCGACTGGACCGGGTCGTTGTCGCTGCTTAAATAATTTAGCAATTTGTATGCATGGAAAGCGCTGCGTGGCTTCGCCAGGATAATGCCGTAGTCGAATAAGCGCATCATGGAAATACATAAAATCGCATCAGCAGCAACAGAAAAATCGCTCGCCCGCCCTTTCGCTGGCCTCTGTGTGTGTGTGCGAGTGTGTGGCGGAGTGCGGTGTGTGTGTGGAGGCGTGGGTGCGGCAGTAAGAGCGCAGTGGGAGCGGGGCAAATGAGCATTCAAGGAATGCAATCCGGCACACGCACCGGCACCGAAACACCGAGCAGTCGGCCAAATTTGCCCAAGGAGCTAAAAGGCTCAGTGCAGGGAGCGAAAAAATGGGGACTAACTTTAGTAAATGTGATATATTTTCGGGATATTTTAATTCCTTTTTGGGAAGTATCAAAAAAGACAGGTGTACTTTGTCTTTTGTTGTGCGAGTAATTTGCTAGGGGCTTTCGATATGTCCGTGACGACTGCTGTTGTACGCTGTGCGTGTGCCGGCAGAGGCTGAGCAAAGCTATTCCGCAAGCGCGTTTAAAGAGTTAAGTGTGTTAAATACTATTTTCATAATATCCCTAACGACAAAGGTACGTTTCTCTGTTAATAGTATATTTTCTACTTTCCATTTCCCAGTTGTGCTCAGGTTTTTCGCTCAGTGCCAGCACATACGTATTAGCACGAGGATGCAGATTCGACTTTGGCGGCTAGTTTGGTCCATGGGCTGCGTGGACTGGGGGTGGGGTGACCCAAAAATGTTATCATTTGGCACATTTGTACTTTACGTCTGCACTGGTGTCTGTGTCCGAGCTGGTGCGTCGGGGGGGCTGCCAAATTTCGGAACGCCCTGGCCCGAAAGGAGGGGCGCTGGGTCGGGCATCCACTTCCTTACCCGGTCAGCTTCTCAGTTTCGCAGCTCTGGGCGCTGCATTCCGGCTTAAAGATTCAGTTCCCGTTCACTCCCTGCCATTGTTGAGGATTTAAGAGTGTAAGTCCTTGTAGAACTTTTTGTTTCTGCGCTACCGACTCGAAAAGGCCACAAAGATGGAGGTCGTGGAATCTTTCAGCCTTCAAATTTACCCAGAAGTGAATATATAAACTGTGAAGATACCTTATAGAGGGTGCTGAGTACTGAGGAACATTACAAGGTGTTCTAATTAATACTCTACGTACTCTGAACAGTGTCAAAAGTAAATCCAGCCGATGGCCGCCTCGATCGTTCGATTGAGGCTTGCATTCAATTAGGCTATGGCCAAAATGGCTACATCCCCGCTCTTCACCCGTTTCCGCCGGCGAAGTGGCGGAGGAAAAAGTCACGTACTCATATTAAAAATAACCGAAAAGCGTTCCTAAGTGGCAGGAGAACGTGCAGCGAAATATATTTGAAAGACCCGTCATGGGGTTAGGTGGTCCGCAGCTAAAAAAGTGGGAAGGACCTGTTTTGGGAGCGGGCGCCTCAGTACATGCCAGGGGTGTGAGTGCGAGTTATGGGGAGGATGCGAGGAAAGCGGGAAAGCGGGAAAACGGGAAAACGGGGAGCAGACGTCGTCATGGCGAACAGTCCCTGGCGACCATTGACGATGACGGCGACGACGACAAGTACGATGATGGCTGACAAAGTGGAAATGTCCCATTGAAGATGACGTTCCATTTCCCCTGCCCAAAAAGCGGGGGAAAACTCTGGAGCCCCCGAAAACCTTCGTCGAGTGACGAAAGCGGCGGATCGACGCGCATATTTCTCGTTTGATTTCTGCCGCTACCTCTACCTCTGCCGCTGTCACTGCCGCTGCCACAGCTGTCAAAGCGTCAAACATCTTTTGCCGTTTGCCTGACAAATGCGTGCCGCCCCTCCCCGGCCCCTTTCGGCGCCCATGTACCGTCCACCCCCTGGTGGCCTTCGCCCTTCATCCGCAGCCAGTGACGGGCGCCTCGTTTCGTTGCCCGGGCCCTGTCAACTTTCTGACTTTTGCATTTACTTATTTATGGCAACGGTGCACTGAGCGAAAAGTACCTTAAGCTGAGTAGAAAATTGGGATTTAATTGGAATCAGCTTTAGAATTGTGGGATTTCTTCTCGTTAGGAAAAGGGGAGTGTACGCGATGTGAGGAGGCTTTTTAGGCTGCTTACATTTAAATGTATTACGGCAACAGTGCACTGAGCGAAAAGTGCCTGACAAGTAACCAGAATTTGATAAGAAAAGTTTAAGAAGTATGTGGAAAATCAGGAGTAATCATTACGTATGCACATTTGACATCCGAGAATATTTCTGGCACTTATTACAACTATTTAACTTTTAACAATCACTCTCAGAACTCCCATAAATGGCCAATATGTATTGTGTGGCCTCAGTTAAAATGTGAAAATCAATGTAGTTGCAAATTAGTTGATAGTCCCTTTGTATTTTGCACTCGCCACCGACTTTTCTCAGTGCATGCGTGTGTGCGTGGTGAGTGTTCTAGCCTCGTGCCATTCAATCAGCAACTTTAATCAGTTGCCTTTTTGTCACTGCTCACTTCCAGGGAGCGCCCGAGTTTGGCCCACTTCCTGGGCCCCCTGCCCTTTGACCTTTCGGGTGCCAGCCACCCCTCCCCCAGCCCTCTTTTCTGACACATTTCCTTGCCATTTGTCTTGGTTAAGCTGTGCGTGTTTTTTTATGACCAGCTGACCAGCAGGCGACTCGTAAAAACTCAGATGGCGAAACGCATGTCGTTCAATGCAGTTTTGGGCGTCCTTGGGGTGGCGGGGTGGCGGGGTGGTGGCGACTCTGCCCTCTGGATGCCCCCTAAATTATGCAGCCAACTTCTCTTCATATTCATTAGGGGTCACAAAATGGCGTCGGACGGAGAAACAACTAAAACGGCAAATGGCAGAATGCAAAATGGCAAAACGGCCATGGCAGACGGTCATCAGCGTCAGCCATGTTGGTTCATTTGGTCGCTAACTGGGCTCCGGAAGTGGGTCAGGAACGGAGGGGAATGCGAAAAGAATCCGATGAATATGAATGCATAATTGGGGGACTGCAGCGGAGAAGGCAGGACCCGGGGCCACTGAGCAGAGTCCCATCCAGCGATGAAACATTCAAATCGCCACTGAAGTGCATAGAACGCCATCGGACGAGTAAAGCTCAAGGAATCTATTAATTAATTGAAAAAAGTGCTAAAATGTATCCAAATACTTTCTCTCTTGGATATACTGTGCAGATATTGGGTTTGTTAAGTTGGGATTAATTGAAATAGGAAATAAGGCAGGATATGATGTGGTATACATAATAGAGGTGAGCCTTTGGTGAACTAGTTCTTTTGTTAGAGTGAAAGTGAAAAAGGCAACACTGCTCATAAGGCAAAGGGAACTAATCAGTGGAACAAGCTTACAATGTGGCCCGAATTCTTAACTCTTTCCACTCGCGTTGGCAACTTCAAGTGTAACTGGTGCCCTTTGCCAGCGCTTCTGCAATGTAATGGTCACCTCTGTACTCAGCTCTGCACTCGTCAGCCCCGTCCCCCGGGAGCTCCCTTGGAACCCGTCACGTGCTCAGCGTGCCGAAAAAGTGCGTCAACAGTGCTTAATTATTTTTTATTCAGTTTGTGCTGCCAGTCGGACTCCTCCAGCATCCTGCGAGGCGTTCTTGGCTCGTTTGTTGGCTTCTCCCGTTGCGCCTTCCTGTTTATTGTTGCCCGTATCTCCCAGGATCCCCGGATCCGTGCGCTCTTCTAAGTATATGTTTTGGGATTACGAGGGGGGCTCTCAACCCGCTCGCCGCCCTTTATGAGCCGAGGGACGAGCGCAGTGCATACCAATGGCCTGGTCCCGCTCCTGCTCCTCGTCCCGGCTGGACATGTCACTCACTCGGACAAGGACTGAAGTTGCAATTGCCACACTCGGCTGCTGAATTTCTTGGGGAGCCCGAGATGAAGTCGGACTCGCAATCGGAGTTGTACTCGTCGTCGTCATTGTCCTTGTTTGTTGCCGGCGCATACCGTATAAATCTGTCATTTAAAGCAAGGCAGTCGACAATGAAATGAGCAGCCAGCCGGGCAGGCGGGCAGTCGGGCAGTCGGGCAGCCAGGCAGCCAGGACTTGAATTGTCCTTGGAGCCTCGGCCTGCGGCCTCCCAGTGGAATTGAAATCGGTTTTGTGCCCGGCCATCGATATCGTTGGCAGGTGCTGATGCGGACTCCAATTTGCCCGGTCCGGTTCAATAAAGTCCTGTCCGGTGTCCTTGCGATTAGTTGCCGGAGCCATGGATTTGTTTAGGATGTATTGCATGCATTTGCAAGGGGCGAATCTCTGCTGGCGGGCTTTTATTGCACATTTGTCGCATCTCCCCTACCCCTTACGCCCTAATATGCTTATGGAGAACTTATGACACTTGCTTCACTTTGGGTTAAGTGACGGGATTTCAGGGCAAGGCGCCTTAAATATGTCGTAAAAGTCGTAATCTACAATTCTCTTAGCTTTTCGCAGAGCTGGGGGTGCCTTGAAAATAGAAGCATATATGACAGATCTCTTTCTTAGTTTTCCACAGCTAAAATGGACTCTGCTCTCTCGCAATGAGCAGGGCTCTCGGAAAAAATCGGCAGCCAAAGGAAAGGGGGCTTTCCCAAGGGGTCAAGGGGACTTTTCTGCAAAAACTCTGGGGCTGGCTGGGTTTGGATGGTAAAGTGTGGAGTTTCCCCTCTAAGCTGGACAACAACAAGAGCCACAATGGGGCGTAGAAATATGAAATGCAATAGTGACAGAAACAAGCTGAAAAAATGCTGCTAGCGTTTGACAAGCGACCAGATGCAGTTTTCCGCGAGTACAGTGGAGCCACGTGGAGTGCGACCGAGCTTAGCTAAAAGCGTGACGAAAAAGCGGCGGCCGAGGGAGGGCGGGCAGCAGCTGAAAGTCGCTTGCGTTGATTGTTTGCACTTTACACACTAAAAACTGTGTGACACATTCGCTCAGCGAAATAAAACACGCGAAAAATGTCGCGGAAAAACAGGGAACGTTGGGGAAAACCCGCCATGCCAGCTGCCATATGTGTGGGTTGTTGGGTGGGTCGGTGGGTCGGTGGGCGGATAGAGGGTGGCTGGCGGGATAAGTTGCCTTGCGAGTCGCGCGGAGAGTGAAAACCCCAAATCAAAAACGGCAGCGGCAACGGCAGCGTAAAATGTATAAAAGTTGTGCAAATAAAACAGCCGCAGTTAGGAGTGGCAGGGCTCAGGTCCTGCAGCTCACTGAACTCATTCCTGGTCGCAGGATAATCCGGGCAAAATAGAAATCTATGTGTGTGCTCCCCAGAGCCTTTCTGCAATGATTCCTTTGCAGAACCAAAAACAAATAAATAGGGTTCTTATGCTTTTTTTAAGCCAAAGAGTTGCATTTTTTTCAGAAATGTGTAGAAAATTATATTTTTTAAGCCACACATTTATAGATAAATTAAAAGTTTTTAACTCCTACTTTAAAAGCCGTTTTGTGCCTGCGGAAGCGCTGATATATTGTTTTAAGCAGATCCTGTTCTTGAATTTCCTGAATTACTTAAACTTCGAATGGTTAATCGTTTTAACCTTAGCTAGCTTATTAACATCTTTGTGTCGGCGGGAGTGCTCACTTATAATTTTAAGCAGATTCTGTTCTTGAATTTGCTTTATTTCCTTGAATTTCAATCAGAAACCGTTTTAATCTTTATTATTCTTGAAAGCCAGCGTAAGTGGTTAGTTTTCCGTGCAGCACGCCAATTTTACTAACAGCTTTGCCCCTGCGAAAGTGCTCCCCACCTTTTCGAGCAGCTTCTGTTCTTGAATTTCTGAGCTTCCTGCATTTTCGAATGGGAAATCGTTATAACCTGCGGCAGGGTATCGTCGGGCAATGCTCCTGGGGCGGAAGGAGGAAGGGAGGGAAGGAAGTGCGCTCCGAAGACGGAGTGGTGGGCTGCAAATATAGCACATACGCACTGTGGCAGCTTCGTATGTTTTACGACAATAACTGGGATACAATTTGGCAGAGCGAGAAATAATAAAAAGTCCCTGATGCTGGCAGCCATGACGACAACTACGACAACGACGACGGCGACGACTGCGACTACCAAGTCGCACCCTGAATAGTGCAAATTAAGTTGTACTGGCTGGGGGTTCCTTTTCGGAATGGGATGGTCTGGGGTGGGCAGGTTTCCGGGGGCTGGCAGTGGGATCTGGGAAGCTCGGAGCGGACTGACGACTTGTCAACGCTGCACTCTGCAGCTGTACACTGTGGGGACTGGAACGGAACGGTAGCAGGACCGGCAGCGGAATGGAGTGGCCTCCCATGGCGACTACTTGATGAGGACCCCCCAAAAAAGTTGCAGGCGAACGGAGGAGGGGGAGGCGGTTCCCGAGTAATAATATAAGTAGTTGGGGCGGGGGCCACGGCCCCCGGAGGCGTTGTCTGCAGATTGGCAAATGTTTACGACCTGCACTCCGCACAGATGACTGATCCCTGCGAGAACTCCTCCAGCGGGGAGTTCTGATTGAAGTCGCTGATTCACCAGCCGCCCACGCCCACTCGACCCCCGGCTTCCATCACTTTACCGCATAGTTTTCCTCGAGGAAACGAGCTAAACTTTTGGCCCAGACAATTTGGCTCGTTAAAAGCAAATGTGCGACAAATGCGTCAGATATGAATGGGGCGAAATGTGATGGGATCTGAACCGGATCCGAAAAACACGTGCCTTATGCGAAATCTTCACTTTGGTGGTTCACTGCGAACAAATCAGCTCCTTCTTTGAAGGTCCTGCACAAGAAAGGCATCTTTGCTGGGCAGATTTGATGAATTCAGATACATAAATTGTTTGTAAGCTTTTATTTATTTTATTATTTCACTTAGGCGAAATATACAAATTATTATAAGGTTGTCTTAGCTATGCCTTTTTATGTACTAGATTACGTTCTATAATGATTTAATTTATACTATTAAAGTTAAATTTAATTACATTGGATAGACTGCTCATTCCTAAAATGTGTATTATAGTAATAAACGATTTGATTTCTTTGACATTCAACACTGTCCGCAGAGTTTTTTTTCCTCAAAAGTTCTAGCTTGTTTCTCCGAGTGCCTTGTATTTTTCGTTCCTGCCTCTTTTTGGCCTGTCAAAAAAGTTGATAAACTAGTTTTAAAGCAGGGGAGGAGTGCGGAGGAGGAGTGCGAGGGGAGCGAGGTGTCAGAACTGAATCCGAATGCGAGTCCTTGCCGTGAGCTGCGCTTCTTGTTGCCTACTTCTGTGCGCTGGCACATAAAACTTAATAAATTCCCCATGTATATTTATGCGCACACATTATCATCCCAGCGGAGGCGTTCGCACACAGGCACACCAGACCCACAGCTACACGCTACACACAGATACACAGATGCACCCACGGGCGAGCAGGGAGTGCAGCACGCACACCGAGGGGCATAAATAACGTGGCCAGGACTGCAGAGGGCGGGCGGGAGTGCAGGGACGGGCCAGGTCAGGACAGGACAGGACACACAATCTGAAAAGTGCAAGTGACAGGAGCAGACCAAGTGGCAAAACTCGCGACTGCAGATGCGGATGGGAAAGCCAATCCGGAAAATTGCGGGCCGCAAAAGGCAGCGCCTTCAGCAGCTGACCACATCGCAGAAGGAGGCCGACACATTTGTACCTGCAGACCACAAAATCAAATTACAATGTCAAGTGCAGAGGGGGTGGAGGGACGGAGGGTGCGGAGGGTGCGGACTGGGCTGGACCGGGAGCACTTGACTCCGCCGGCATCTGGTTTTCCATCTCCTGTTCTCTGCGGCCGGGGCGGCGGTAATTTCATAGCCGTGAAAAGCATTTGCACTTGCACAATCTTTCAGCCGGCGGAATGCGGCCTCGGTAGTAGCGGTATCCATCAGCTACACAACAATGTCTCATCCTCTCGAGGATGCGTGCCAAGAGGCGCCACGGGACGGGGCAAGGAGGATGCCATTCGGAGCAGGGTGGACGTGATGCCTGGCCCCTCGAACAGTGGATCGGAATTAATTTGCCCCTCTGACAAAGTGCCTTTCCCGATGGCATGGCCTCCTTTCCATCGAGCCTGGCCAAAGGAGAGGCCGGAAAAACAGCCTGATAGTGCTGGCAAAATGTGGCTAAGAGCCCAAAGACGGGAGGCAAAGAAGTACACAAGGTGCAGCAAAAAGGAGCCATAGGTGTGATTGGTGGAAAAATGCCACTCTTGGTCAGTGGCTCAGCAAAGGAGCTGGTATCTGAAAGGCAAAGGAAGCATTACTCAGATGTAGGATTCATTACCTAAACCATGGGAAGTTCGAGGGAAAATTCCTAAAGTTAGTTTTTAGTCTGAAAATAAGCGAGATTTAATTAAAACTATTGTACCTATTACCGCATTTGGTATCTAAAAGATTAAGTTGTATATTCAAGGAACTAGGTGGAATTGAGGTACAAAGATAAATCTGTACATTTGTATCTTTTAACGCACTTAGTAACTAAAGGATTGGGACACGGGTTCTATTCTATATAATATATAAAGGGGGAAAGTAATTAGGCATAAATGACTGAGTATGAGTTGTACTTGAGGATGATTAGACACTCTTGAGGATCAGCCAGGCCTTGCCAGTCGGGGGGACAGGTGCAGCTCGATGCCACTGTGCACCTCACCTGGCTTAGCGCCTCCTTCGGCAAGGCGAGAAGCTCCATCACAACGGCAGGACGAACAGGACAGGACGAGGGAGCCTGCGAGGCGCCATAAACACTCGCGGGCTGGCAGCAATTCTGACGCGCTGTAACTGAAGCTGGGGAGCTGGAAACGGGGATGGGGATGGTGGTGGCGCGACGAGGGGCACGGCAAGGACAACAATGGCGGCGAGATGAACTAGAAGGGTGGCAGCAACAACAATTACATTTGAGTGCGCCCTAAAGGACATTTTACTGATTTAATATTTGTTGCAAGTTGTAACTTGATATGCGTCGAGTTGCACGTAGCAGGAGCAGGATGAGCCAAGGATCTGCTCGGGCTGCTGCCTGTGCGATTTTTTCACTTTTTTGTCACTTAACTGGAAGCGCGCTCAAAGGATGCTAAATATTGCATTACGTATCCTTGCACTTTATGGCTGCTCCTTGGGCTCCAGTTCCTGGAATCCCTCGAAGGTGTCTGTCCCGTCCTCCGCCGCTCCCTAACTGGGCTGGAATGCGAGTGCCGGCATTGCCAGGGCAACGATGATGATGATCTATCTTGCCAAAAATCCACTTTTTCCCTTCCCCCCCTTTTGCCGCCCCGCCCTCTTCCGCGGAGCAGACTTTGCTGCATCACTCATCCGCCGTGTGAGCCAGCGCAGGAATTTGATTCGTTCATTCGCCGGAGAAAGCCACATAAACTGTAAGTGCCAGCGACGCTAGAAAGTGGAGAGGAGAGTCGCGGCGAGTCGTAAAAACATTTTTATTAGTAAGCGTCATAAACATATGCCCCCGTTGGACATTAAAATTTGCACAAGAACGAACAAGAAATGGAAAATGCGTTCCGAGGCCATGGAAACATCTGCCAAGAGCAGCAGATTGGACACACCTTATAGCTCCGGATTGGGACTTCAGACTTTCCCCATTTTGGGAAACTAAAAACCCATACCCCGGAGCTAAGTCAAATCCCCATGGACTTACCGCCCGCAGCTGTTGCTCGTAGTTTGCATTTGTAATTGCTTTCTCCTGGCGTCGCTTTTTTATATAGTTTACCTTGTTTTATGGTCCACCAAGTTGTTGTTCTCCCGGCGCTCCACTTGTTCTTGTTGCTCTTGTCGTGTTGCCAAAAAGTGAAAGAAGTGAAATGCGATGAAAGCGGTGGGCGGGGAGCTGGGTGGCGGGTGGAGGGGTGGAGGGGTGGAGGGGTGGAGGAGGGCTCCCCTGTGGACTCCCCGAGTCGAAACAATCAGCCGAAAGTTTGCAGAGCTGGAGAGGAGGGGAAGGGAGCGAAGAAAGGGCGGAGAGCTGAAAACAAAAGCGAGTCCCTGGCAAATAAAAAATATTATTTTCTTGTTTGTCAATAATAAGAGTATTTTACACAATAAAACATCCGCAAGTTCCAGGCAGGGAGCAAAAGTTTCGCATGCCCCAAAACCACTTAAAAACAAGTGCAATTTAATTATTATTAAAATATGGCACTTAGCTGAGGGCAGGGCACGCGTGGGAACGTCTCAGGCCAGGCGTTTTTCCTAATTAAATTACTTCGACGTGCCAATTCGCACCATGTTCGGCTTAAATTAGCCTTTTGTGGGCATTTAATCGACTTCGAGCACTCCTGCTTCCAGCTGCTTAATCAAACGTGATTATTAATCCTGCGTCCATTGTCTGCTCGCATAAATCGCAGAAAACAATGCCGCCGCGCCTGTTAACTATAATTCGCAGGATTGGGCCTAATAAACTGCTCGGCAACGGGGCACCATTCAAGATTCGGATCGCAGGCATAGGTGTTTCGCCCAACAAAGGGCATGCAAAGCAGCTCCAAGGAGATTATGGCCATTGCCTCTGACCTGCGGCGAAGTTACCTGGTTAGGCCGTCCATTCAAGGCGCCAGCACCCTGGAAATAGCCAACTTGAGTAGTCCGTCAGTTACACTTGCCTAAAAATACCTGCATGTCTTAGTAGAATTATAAAACTTACTTACTTACTAAAGATATCAAATGGTTTGTATACTGTATAACCGCCTATATGGGCTCACCAAAGATCACTGTAGTTTCTAAACCCTTTTGAGTGCCTAAAAGTATGCAACCATAAAAAGAATGAAGGATGCTACCTACTTCCAATTAAAAAATATATGGTTGCCTACTTTTAGACTTATGGAAAATTAAATTGTAAAGAGGTTTCAAAACCATGTGCTGTTTTGCTTGTTATTCAGTGTAGTCGGCACTAAAATTACGGGCAATTATGGCCCTAAACCACATCAGCTCATTGGCAAGGCAGCAAATTGCAGCTCATCCGAGCAATAGCATTATCCAAAGGAAAGTCATTCGTATTATATTGACGTTGGTTCAAGATAAGAAATTTGAGTGTGGGAATCAGATTATAATAGCCTAGAGTAGGCGTACAGCTTGGGAGGAGGAGCAGTCTAATTAGATAGGGCTTAAAATTCGATTGAACTGATGAAAATTATCTAGTGAAGTAAAAATCCAGTTGATGTCAAGTGGTTCCTGTATGAACTCAGGCATAAAGTAGTCTCAGGACTTCAATTAAATGATCCTGGGCTGAGGTGTCTCATTTAAGGATCGCTTTCGCAGCATCCTCCCTACTCTCATTAGGACGAACCTGGGGCAAAGTTTTGCCAGCTCTAACAAAGAGCATTACAATAAAGCCCAGAGAGCCGAAAGCAAAAGGCACAAAGCACTTTTGGCACTTGACAGACGACAACGAGGATGAAGATGGAGTTGGGGATGGGGCTGGGGCTGGGGCTGGGGCTGGGGCTGGGGCTGGGGCTGGGGCTGGGGCTGGGGATGGGGATGGGGATGGGTATGTTGATGATGAGCTCGGGGAGGGCAGGTCTCCAGACCACAATCCAGAGTCCTGAATCCAGGCTCCGAATGCGATTCCGGGCGACTCCAACTGTGAATGCGTCTGCGTCTGTCAGTGGGACTGCGAAAAGACATTCGAGTGTCACTTGTGCAGCAGTTTTGAATATTTTGTGAATAGTAAATTACGATCATGAGACCACAGACTGCGGCAATCATGAATGATGGAGAGCTGGGGGCTTGGTTTCGGGGAATCGCAATAAGGATGGGGATAAGGCCGAGAATAAGGACGAGGATGAGTCCCCAGCATCTCGTTGAGTCGAGGAGCTGTCCTGCTTTCGCCCTGCACGGCTCTGCACGCACATTCATTTGGAGCGACTTCATCGGGCGGTGCATCGCCGTCTTCGTAGCTTTTTGCCTGCCAGCTCTTCATTTGTATGCCGGCTTCGTCCTGGCTGCCAGGATGCCAGGATGCCAGCAGTCCGGGATGTGTGAGCCCAGTCGGCTGTAAAAGTGTGAATATTGCGGCTTTTGTATTGTTGGCCGGAAGCAAACATTTTTATGTCCTGCAGTTTTTACAAGGCTCTGCCTCCTTCTGCCCCAGGAGGGGCATTTGATTAAGCCGGCTCGCCCAGCGCCCATCTCCCGGCTAATTGCTGTGAAACTGAGATTCTCGGCATTGCCGGAATGCAAGGTCCCCAGCTTCCTGTTCCTGCTCGTCCCTTTTTTGGTCCTGCCAGGACGATGCCTGCTGTCGATGATGTCCGATTGGCAGTTGTCCAACTCCGAATCGGAATTCCAATGGGCGCTGGAGCTATAATGATGCCTGGGCTGGCGGTGCCTACAAGGACTTCCGCTTTAATTAGGTTCATCCCTGATGTTATCCTTTCAAGCTGCACCCTTGTAACTTGCCTTTAACCATGAAGGCTTTATAAGCTAGCCTTAAAAGGGATTGTGAGCAATAAAAGGGTGGTTAGATGTTTTTAGCGTTTTTGCAGATACAATCATAGACTACAGTATAGTAATCTAAAATAATAATAATATGCATAAACTGTATTGGCCTATCTAAGCTCTGCTTTCTCTACAGAAAGGGGAACCCTCCTGCTACCCTGTACTCCACTTCCATCTGCTCGCGGCTCTGGCTTCTTTATTTTGCGCTCTTTGTTAATCGCCTGCCCTTGCTGCTCTTTTTGCCGAGTATTTATCGTGTTTATTACCCTTCGCGTGTTTTCTTTGACCTGATTCAGTTAGCACATAGCCGTTGAATGCACATACATAAGCAAGTGCATATACACTTTGCATATACATTTATGGCTAACCTCTGACCCGCCGCCCGCCGCCCGCCGCCCACCGCCTGCCGTTGATAAAGTTTTGCCAACGCTCGCAGTTCGCCTATGTACGTAAGTCACTTTGTTTACGCACACACTCATGGTAAATCTGTTAACAAAAATATTATATAAGGCCTATATGCAGGACAACACAGAGACAGTTATCGACGTGCATTTGCGAGTCATATGAGTTAAGTTCGCAGTTAAATCAGTTTTTCACCCACGCAGAAGGAGCGCAAAAACAAAGAGTTGTGCACAAACTGCAGATTGTGTTTGCGCCTGTATGCCTGTGCTGGATTCCTTGATTTATCTTCCGTTCTTCGGTTCGCTCTATCCGCAAGATGCCTTCGTATCCGAGCTACAGAGCAGAGTCCTTTCACACAGAGTCTCCGAAGGGGTTTCAAATGCAGAATGATAGCTTATACGTTTTTAGTTTAATATTTTACCAAATGGCATTTAAGCCGTTGTAAACAAACTTGCTGCTCTAAAAATGTTACCTTATTTTATGTGCCTGACATTGCAGACATTTATTGGCAGGCGTATGCGTTTTATGCGAATTAAATGCAGGGCTTAATCAGTTTTTCGCCCACACAGATGGAAAACAAGGCAAGGCCAGATGACCTTTGTGCATGCCTCTGCCGAATTTCTTGATTTATTTTACTTTGTTCGGTTCACTTTCTCCGCAAAATGCATTCAAAATACTAAGCTAGAGTTTCGGAGCTCCTTTCGGACTTGCTTCCCTCAATTTTTGCCCTTTAATTTAATGACATTTTTGCACTACAAAGGCGAAAAATGAAATGCAAATTACAACAAGCACTGGCAGCCCAGCAACACTGACATGTCACAGGGAATGGCCTCGACTTTTGCATGAGGCCATGTGCCAGGGGTGAGGATGAGGATGAGAATGAGGATGTGGATGTGGGTCTAGGTTCTCAACCCTCGTGTCTCCTTCCTGCTAATGGTGGGCTCTTCATTAAAGCAACAACTGCAGAGGGTCGCAGAGATCGACTGGCAGGCGTTGTTGTCGCTTCCGCTCATGTTGCTCCTACTGTTGCTGTTGCTGCATAAATAACGCCAGTGTTGAGCGATGCAACACGCACTTCAAACAGCAACAACACTGGCAGCCATCTACAGCAACGAAACTTTGCACGTTTTGCATACAAAGCAGAATATTCCACCATAAAATATCTGGTGGGCGAAACAAAGCGACAGCAACTGAAAGAGAAACAAAAACAAAAGGAGTATAAAAAAATAAACAATTAAGGACTTAGTCATACCCAGTGTGAGAAAAAGAGTTGTGGCACAACATGGCCAATTCAGCTGTCCATAAATATTAATAATGCATTTGCATGCATCCGTGTGTGTACTGTACCCAAATTAGCTTTCCATTTTCACACATCCTCTTGGGTAGAGTTTTATGTTCTCTTGAGATTTTTGAGCCAACCAACCAATTAATAGGATGAGAGCTGGCCATAAATTCAATGACTGTTTTCCTTTTCTATCTATTTATTTATTTATTTGGGCTTATAAAATAAGTGAAGTGGCCACACTAAACTCTGGGGTCTCTGATCTATTATCGGGGTTGCCAGACTCATGAAAATACATAAATGGTAATGGAAATTATTTTACCTGCTGTATTTTGACGATGGAAAAAGTGCAACAGCAGTTTGCATAATCTTGTTCTTGAATACTCGCCAGTTTCTATCGGCACTGGAAGAAAATACAAGCGTTCAAGAGTGGCTGAAACTATTTCTACTGGTCCGGCATCTTTGACAACTGAGGTTGAGTGAATGCATATACTATTAACTTAGCGCATTAAATACCTACAGCTTAGGGGACTAACCATTTAATTTAATTGAATTCTCAAGTGTGTGTGCTGGAGCAAGCCAGGGGCCATATTCCCTTCGTCCTGGCCAACTAATGGGTGCCATTGTGCAAACACATCACCTTTCGCCACCAAGCCACCAAGCCACCATTGCCATCTCGCCTCCGCAATCGCAGTGGCACGCACAAGCAATTGAAATTGTATTAAATTGAATTTTAATATATTGCTAGAGCAACAGTAACAGGACTACACGAAAGGAAAACAAGTGCAAGGAATGGGTGAAGGCTGGGTGGCTGGTGGCTGGGTAGCAGATAGCCCACGTATTCCCCGGAATTTCTTTCCTTGCTCCTCTCTCTCGCCCTGCTGGCTGCCATGCTTTGAATTTAAATTTCACGCTGAAATATTAATAATTAAAGCCATTAGTGTTAGTGTCGGTGTCTGTGTGTGTGCGAGCTTAAAAGTTTATGCATTTTTAACCTTCAAATAAACACCCGACACGTATGCAGACCAACAATAACAACACAAACCGACTGCGGAGTACAGTGAGCGACGAGAGCGTATGTTTGTCGAGCAAACACCTCGCATTTTATATGATGGTCCAGCACAGTTTCGGCATAAACTTCAACTTTTATTAGTTGGGGTTTGTCTGATACGCAGCGATGACCAGTTTCAGTACAATATTGGTGGAGATATTGCGTATACGACAGGAGATACGAGGGCGCCAAGGAAATTCCGCATACGCAACGATGGCCAGTCTCAGTAAAGTATTGCTAGCTAAACATCTTTGGGTACTAGAATATACCCAGGACCAAAGTCTATGTTTGTGTAACTTCTTGTGGGCTTGGGTCCCAGCAACAAGGACCTCAGGAGTGTCCTTAACTGTGTGGAACCCCCTCCTCCCAAGCACATTTATGTTTGCTTTAATCCGAATTGCCAAATCATTAATAAACTGAGAGGGTTCGCTTTGCGGGCTCTGGGCCAAATCGAGGCATGTCGCGCACTGTCTGCAACTAGCGTTCGGCATTTACATGCGGCTGCTTCTCTGCTCTTCAGCTATTTTTTGGTTTTCATTTTCATTTTGTAACTTTTTGCCACTGCTCTTGCTCCTCCTCGTCATGTGTGGTTTTTGTTGCTGCCGTTGTTGCTGCTTTTCGTTGTTTTTGTAGCTGGCAATGTATTTTGACATCGCGTCGCACACAAATTGCAAAAACGGCGCCTTGACTCGCATTTTCGACACTTTTCCACACTCTTCCGCGCCCGCCCTCCGCCTTCCCCGAGCTGTTGTTTCCGTGCTTCTTTTCGCATCCTTTTCGGCCCCCGTGTGTGTGAGTGAGTATCTGTGTGCGCTCAAAGTTGTGTCACTTTGGCAAGCTCGAATTGATTTGCCTGAAAGTTGCCGCAACTTGCCCGCTCTTCCCCCACCGACTTTGCCATCCTACCCAAATCATTTGCATAAAATCAAATCGCACCGCAAAATAAACTCCCTGTGTGTCGCTTTTTCGCTAAGAAGTCTTAAAGTGAGCTGCCACGCCCACGACTCACCGCCCGCCCCCTCGCCGCCCATTCGGCAGCCTTTTTTCTTTTTGTGTAATCGTAAGTTTTATGTGAAATAGGCGTAAAGTGAAGCGAAGTTATGCCTTCTACGTGGCCGCTGGCAACATGGTTGCCATTTTTTCCCTTCCTTTTTGGCCTTTTAAAGGGCTGCAGAACTTTCCCATTGGGAACCGGTTGAGAGGCCATATTTCAACGGATCCATCCGAAAAATACGGCACGAACCAAGTTCATTTTTCAATTAACCCAGCGAACAGTTCATATTTAAGCGGCGGGTTTTAAATAGTTGAGTAGGGTTAATGGGAGCTTAGTGATTTTGTATTTTACGCTAACATTTCGAAGGGCTTTAACCTATCTCCTTCGTTCTGACGCGAAAGCCACTTAAATTGTAATAATGGAATTTGGAACTACGATTTTGTTTGTATAGTTTTATGGACACTAAACTACAGCTTTGTCACTGGGCAAAACCAAAGGGATACAGTGTTCGGCATAAACAGTGGCCAAAATAAAATCCATCAGGTAAGTAATAGTGCAAAATGAATTGAAATTGCTCATTTTAAGCTGAAGTTTGTTTAATTCGTAATGCCCCTGCATAACTCTACTGCATGAACTCCACTCCAAAGTGAAACAGGAAACCGGAAACCCAGTAATTGAATCGGCGCCGCGCTGTTTGCCAGCCCTGGCCATTTCCGGCCGCTCTTGCCACCTTGCCCCGCCGCCGGATCGAAAGACACACGTTGCGGCAACAAGACAGGACATGCCGCCATTTTTCGTGTAGCCGACACCATTTCGGCATCCTGAAACCGCCCACCTCCGCCGCACCGGGGGAGCAAGCCCCACAGAGCCCAGAAGCCCTCGAAGCCCTCGAAGCCCACCCCCCGCAAGGTGGCAAGTAGTTTATCGCATATTTGCAGGGGGACTTATAACAAACATATGCAGCCGTGTGTGTGCGAGGGCGTACGTGTTGGCTTAGATTATACATATGTGTGGGTGGTTTAGGGGCTGCTGAGGTGCGCGGGTGTGTGGGCTCAGATACACATGTACCGCAGCCACCTGACCGTGTCCGCCGCTGCACGCCGGCCGAGCGCCGTGGCCGTGTCCATGCCAATTGCCTGCCTATTTTCGAGAAGTCCTGCGTCCTTCGTCCGCGCCGCCTTCGTCCTCCTTGCTGCCATTGCCACCACCAGCACATCTTCGTCTGGGAGCAGGAGAGCAGACCATTCGGAATGTTAATCGCACGCATTGGTATTGGTGTCAGGCCTCGGGAGTTGGCCAGGATGCGCCCTGGGATGGCCAAGTGGGACAGGCGCTCGCCCTCCTCCTCTTGTTTAGTCTGTGTGTTTGACTACACTGAGCATAATCCGGTGGGAACTTAAAAAGTTATTTACTTTTCGTTAATTTAATTGCTTAGAGATATTTTGTTGATTATTATTATTATTATTTTGTTTAAATTCAGTATCGCTCTTTTCAATCTTTTTCAAGGAGAGGAGATCCAAAGAAGAACCTTATATTTCTTATATTTCTTCCTGTTTCGATGGCCTTACTGAGCTTTCGCTCAGTGTAGAGGACTCTGGCCAGCCAGAAAATTGTGCGACAACATTTTTGCGAGCCTGGAGAGTCTAGAAAGCCGAGAAAGCCGGCAGCCCTCGCCGGCGGAACCCTGACATGGTGTTTATGGGGTTTGTCGGGTCCGCTGAGTAGGTGACGCTGTCTCCTCCGTCGGCTGGGCTGTCAAGTGGCCTCGTTTTCGGGCCCAAAGCCCATAAGGTGGGCGTTGGCCCACCGGCTCCCTCGCATTTGATGTGGATGTGATGGGGGTGGGAAAGCCACGCCCCTGCGGCCGTTTTGCGGTGTGCGGCTAAGAAAACTTGAGGTGCTTAACAATAATTGAATGAAACTTGAGTTAAGTGTGCGCCGCTGCCAGCCAACCAACCCACTAACGCAGGTCGAAGGGCCTGCCTGCCCCAAGGAGTCCTCTCCATCCCGATCCCGAGAATGTGTGATTGGGTCTATTAAACAAAAGTTCTGCGGTCGCCTGCTGCAATTATGATGGGGATGCGAGGGAGGCAAGGGACTCCAATTGTTCCCAAAACTCCAACTTAAGCAGCACCCTGACTTCACAATGAAAAATGCCATTTAATTGGGACAAAAAGCAAATAATCACCAAAATTCACAAGCTCGGTTACTACCAACTTGGATTTTAGAAAGGTTTGAGGTCAGCACCTGGTGCTACAAATTTAAGAACAAATATGTTAAAGATATGAACTGGCAGTTCAGGTATTACCGCATTTTCGCTTTGGGAGTTGTGTTTCAGGGCGGTTTTAATACTTACTCCTACATGAGAATTTATTTATTTATTGTTATGAAAATACACCAGAGATGAAATTCCAATGAAATGTTAAGCCCCACAACCTTTTGTCTATTACAATGCGAAATATTCGTGTGAGTGGGCTCGTACAATTCCTGAAATTTCTGATTGAGTTCTGCGAGTTGGCGAGCACACTTAAAGCCAACTGGCAGCTGGCTATTTCCAGGGAATCCATCAAGCAAAGTGAGCAACTTTGGGGGGGAAGGCGAATAGTATTCGCAGAATATGATCCTTTGTCAAAGCAATCGCATAGGAACTCATGGCGGTCGAGTAATCTAGGAATTGCGCATGCAACAGCCTCTTAATGCCTCGAAATCGGCCGCACATGCATGAACATTCTGCGATTGCTCGCCGGAGAAGCGGATTCGAAAGCCGATTTCGAGATTTCCCCACCGCCACAGCCGCCGCCGCCGCCGCCGCCGCAATTCCCCCGTCTACATTTATTGACGGATTGATTGCGCCGGCACGCTGAATAAGTTAATAAGAGGAATGCAGCGTTTGCGGCTACATAATAACTTTGCCATTCATTCGCGGCCCGGCGCCCGGTAAATAGTCCCAAAGTCCCGCCCTTCCAGGAAAATCCACTGCGTCGCTGGGCCGCTCATAAATGCGGAAAATTCGATGACATGGCAACTCGGCTTTCTGTTTGCTGTTCTCTGTTTTCCGTTTTTGTTCCCGTTCCCGTTCCGCGTTCCATGTTTCAAGTTCCTCTTCCGGTTCCCCGTCCCCCGTTCCGCACTCCGATCTGTTCCCGCTGCCAAACCAAACACCTAATGACACTGAGCCGCTTTTCGCATAACCATGGTATTCCCACACACACTCGCACCTGCCCACGCATCTGTGCAGTGTGAATAAATCAGGTTATGTGTACTAAATAGTACTTTCAGCTTTGATTTTGCTCTTTATTATGATGCAGAAAATATTCAACACTTAATTTGCTTATGTTAGATATACAAATACTTCTTACCATATTTAAGTTTTAACAATTTAGTTATTTTCTAAAACTGTCAAAGATGAAAATTTATTTTTATTAGCTGACAAAAATTGTTCTTTTTTTACACTTTTTTAAAATACAATGAAGTTACAATGCATTTTATTTTTATTCTTTGTTTTATTTCATATAATTAGTAGAATACGTTCATAAGTCAATTGTAATAACCTTGCTTAAAGGCATATACGTTTTTTATTCAATCTTAGCTTTTATTTTTTCCTTGAACGTGGTAATACTATTTTTGCTTTTCGTTTCATTTGGTACTTGCCCTCGTTTCTCGCAGTGCTCACATACATACAGTTGCAGTTGGTGTTGTTGAATGGAGCCTGCAATGTAAATACATTTCGTATTTGTGCTCCGTGGATTTCGAGGGGCTGGGTGTTGGTGAGGGCTCTTCCCTAAGCCTGCGGTTTCGCATCGTTAGGCGGCGTGATTTTCCCGCCCGTGGGTGGCAAATCGGGGGTGGTTCTCGTGGAATGCTCTCAATGATGTTGGGGTTTCACTTTTCGGGACGGAAGGGAGGGGCCGCAAAAGAAATGGGGGAGTCGCCAATAAACTAATATATTTGCCGACTGACGGATGGGTAATGGGTGGCAATGCTCCCCCGGAAGGACAGGACAATGGGGCAATAAGCCAACAGGGCAGCAAGGCAGCAAGGACGACCGCAGCCCGGAAAAACCAGAAACAAAACCGCAGCATAATTATTGAACACTCCATTATGGAGGGGCACCTGCAGGACGGGGACCGGGAATGGGACAGGGATAGGGAATCCTTGGCGCGGTGGTTTTCGGTGGCCGGGCAAATTGAATGACTGGCGAAATATTTTGCATACGACGACGATGGGCCTTTGGACCATCGCACAACGACCAACATCATGCTCGGCTCATTACAGGCCAGGTAATAATTCAAATTGATGACCGACATTCGATCGCATCTGTATCTGCGGGGCACAATCAGGCGCACTTGTTCGCTGGGACCGGCAAAGCCAGTGTTTTCCAGCCCACATTCATCCACTGACGGGACTGCTGCTTAATCCTAACGACGCGCGACTAACCTCGCTTTGGTTACCCAATTTGAGTCGTTTGGGACCTCACACTCTCTGTTGGTTTAATGCGGATTCCTGCAGTGGAGGCATTTAATATTAAGACAATGCAATACGAAATATTAAAAACCGGAAGTACATAGAATTCAGGCATTTCAACTAGGTTTTAATTCCGGATGTTAGCCATGAAGCCCCTCTATTAAACGCTCCCGGAGGCCCAACCTCAATTAGTCAGCGTGGCAGCATCATTTGATCGGTCCAACCGTGCAAAGCCCCCGCACACATAGTTGTTCGGGAAGCACAGCAGCAACAACTGCAGCGGCAGGAAGACAAAAGTTTATTTTCATTTTCCGCGAACCAACAAACAATTTAATTTCACACGCGAGCGCCAGTGTTGTCGTGCGGCATGTGAAGCCATCCAGCCGAGGCACGCACACATGCACACGTACGCATACATGCAGAAAAAAGAAGGCAAAGCGCACAAGATAACCAAAAATAAATCAAATAAAATAATAGTAATGATGCCCAAGACTCCCCCAGGTGGGGCGCGTAACTCGGACGACCCTCGACGGTTCCGGGATAGCTGGAATACCCGGCAAGCCCCAGAAAACCCCGGACCCCGGCTGTTAAGTCAATGACTTTTATGTACATTCTGATGGACTTTTAATCCATTCACTCAACCAACCGAACCCAGTGCTTCCCGCTCGACCGCAAGTGCTGCTCCTTCTCCCCTCGGTGGATCCTGTATCCTGCGGCTCCTGCTGCCCCCTCTGCGGGGCCTGCACATCCTTAATGTGCTTAAGATGAGTTACATTATGTGTGCCGGTGTGAGTGTGCGTGTGCCAGCGGTGCACTGAAAGAAACGAGAGCAGCAAATGAATTAAGCAAGTAGCTGTTATTAGTTGTTTTTCATTAATTCAGCTGAGAGGGACGGCCAAACTTTCAACTTTGAAGTATTTGTTGGTTTAACCTTGCCTTCAAACTGCTTTTAAAGTAATCGTTTTTTAAAACCCAACACAACCGTCCTTGGCAAGCTAGCTAAGAGTCATAACGGATTTTATAACTTTTACTTTATCTAAGAGATAATTATTTTGTGGCTTTTAGTGCTTAAGGAAGTAATTCAGCGAGTGGGTTATGTTATTCAATAGGATAATCAAAGACTGTAACCTTTATTGTGCAGTAGTAAAGTCTGAAATATTTTTTAAGACATTTCCCTTTTAGTTTGGCCTTTGGATCAAAGCCTAAGCCAAAAATTGTTAGTTGTATTCTTGCGCTGGGCATTTGCTTCTGAAAGAGTTCAGTTCAGTGTGCAGGAAATTCCATTTTGTAATGTGGCAAAGTATAAAGTGTAATATTGTTCCCTTTTCCCGGCTCCTCCGGCTCCTTCCTGCTCCTTTTTATTCGCTCCTGTTTTTCCGAATTCGTTTTTCGTTTTGGTTCGTTGTCGTTGTCGGTTCCTCGTCGGCTTCCTTTTTGACCATTAATAGGTGTACTTATATGCTTAATGGAGTGCCACTCCGCATTGTCTGTGCCCAGGGTGTGTGTGTGTGCGAGGGTATCTGTGTGTGTGACATAGTTAAAATTGCATTCACTGCGGGCCCCGACGATGATGGTATTGGTGGGGCTGTGGGCGGTCTGGCTTAGTGGGTGGTGGGTGGTGGGGGTGCCAGCCTTGGACCTCAAAACGAAAAGGAGACCCGAACCGTTATGCAACTGTTGTTCAATGTGTGGTAAATAGTTTGCATTTGACTGTTTGCCACAGTCACACACGCACACACCTCCCCACCCCCTCACTCACACACCCCCCAGGTAAACTGGAGTGGCCCTTGGCCATTGGCATTGTTCACATAGCTGGCCGAAAAGGGTTTTTAAGCTTTAAATTAGCTGGGTAAATGCCACACACAAGCACACAGCTTCGCATAGACACGCAGCTGCATGGCATGGTTCCCCTTTCGAACATACGTTTTGGCCAAATGTGACAGTCTGCCGGACTGCAGCTCAAATCCATACCCACATGCTGGGCGTCCAGGGTGCTCCGACATGCAATCTTCTACTTGTCCATAGCTCATAGCCCCCTTCTAAGGCAGCCAATTGATACCAACTCGACTTGCATTTGCTGGCAAACGGCAAATTTATTAATTGAAATTGATGCCAGCTTGTCTTACATTTTATAAACACAACATCAAGTGAAACAGATGCAAATAATTGATTTCCACTGATTGAGGCATATACTACTTTCAATCGTTACACACAAATTTAAAACTTGATTCGGAATAATGGTTGCCTTTGACCAGGATCCCCCACCAATTGTCCCCTTTAATTCGCACTGATGCCGATGCGATTGCCAAGTATTCGTGCCACCCGCATACGGATATTTAATAAATTCCTCAGGAGTAATAAAGCCGAATTTATGTGCTCATTTAAGGATATCATCCGTCTGTGAATAAATAAATACCGAATGATGCCGGGCCGGAGATAAATAAATTAATCAAAGAAAAATACATTGCAGGGCAATCGAGGCTGCCACATTGAGTGGCGAGCAGCCTGGAACTCGGCCGGGTAAGTGGAGTAATTGAATGGCACTCGACTGTTCCAATCTGTCTCCAAGTATGCAACAGTATTTGCTTATTGCCACAATTAGGCCCCGCCCCAAATCACCCCGTAACCCTGTGGCGCACCCCGATTGGCCCGCCCACAAAATATTATTAATTCAATTTGCTAAACTATTTGACTGCTTAAGTTGCTCCACTCGAACATGACACACAATCTGGAGGAGCTGCGCACACACACTCAGTTGTGCGGATGTCTTCTACGGAACACTGGAAAAACAGGAGCCTTTTTGGCACTTAAACAGTTTTCATAAGTATGGGTATATTTTTTAAAGTTATGTGTTGTACTTTTGGAAACATAAACAACCAGAAATCCAATCCCTTTTAAATTTAATTACAGGTGTCTAAAAGTATGCAGTGAACGTGGCACTTTGAACTTGTAGGTGTATCATTTTTCTGTTGCATACTTTTAGCCAGCTTAAAAATTACATTTCAGAGTGATTTTAAAATCGTTTGTTGCATTTCCATATAAATATTTTTTATTTTTCTGTGCATTTGGCGTCTGTTGTCTATGTTTATCAATCCACTGCTCTGTTCTTGTTGATGATGTTGTTGATGTCCGACCACGGGCAATTGTTTTTGCATTGCACTGCATGACAATTTGTTGCCCTCTCTCTCTCTATGTGTGTGTGTGAGCTGGTATTTGTGGGTGCTCCATCTTGAAGATATATTGCTGAGATATGGAATAAATTCCACCCACCTCGCATTCGGTTCGCCTCTTCGATTTGCCTCTTAGCCGGGCACAAAGTTTTGTGGACAGAACACTTTGACTTTGGCTTGCACAACCCTGGCACACTTTATATGTATGCTGCTGAGTTAGTGTGTGTGCTCTACATACACACACACACACGTAGCTACTGCATATGCCACAGATTGTAGATAGGAGATAGATGGCCCGGTCGAAAGTGGGAGGGCCTCCGCCCGGCCAGCAAGATGGCCATTCGGCGCACTGTACCTATAGATATTCGAAGAACAGTACATCTTCAACGAGCTAATTTATCCAGTAATTTGTGAAATGCCTTGTTAGTCTATCCAATCCCTTGAATACTAAACACTAGAGCGTTACCTATTTTTATTTTTAAAATTTAAGCAACCAGAAAGCCAGGGTGTTTAAATCCCCTTTAAATGTAATTACAGGTGTTTAAAAGCATGCAGTGAATGCGGAACTTTGAACTTGTAGGCATAACATTTAATTAATTTAATTTAATTTAATTATAGAAAGTTCTGGTACCATTCTGCTTTGAAAAACATTCAGTGGGAAAACACCCTAAAGTTATAAAAACAATGTCCCATCCACATGCTTTATCTTATGAAACCTACTGTCTGAAAATCTAAGCAAATCTAAGATCAACACGGAAAGTGAAGAACTTCAGAAAGTTGGATATTTTGGTTGGTCTGTCCGAACTTATCGCTTAACTGCGGAGTTATGTGGTCTGTGCACTTAATCCCCGGGAAAGTCGGGTGGTTAGGGAGCCTACTTGGAGGGCAGGCCAACCGCTTTTTCTCAGCCTCTGCCGCGCTCCCTTTGTTGGTGTCAACAGAACAGGACGTATGCCTCTCAGGTTTTTTTGTATGTGTATGTACAATACAATCAAATCGCAGTTCTCAATATTCATGTGGGTCCTTCCAGCTTTCGTCCTTTTTACCCGACATTTTTTGTTGGGGCCTGGGTTGTGGGCTGTGGGCTGTGGGGTATCTGGTTGTAAGCATGTCTAGTATGCTATATGTTTGCATATTGTCTACGAAATGCCATTTGAATCCCAGTCACTCTGTCTGTTCCACTCCTGGTCCCATTCGCCCCGCCTCCCCTTCCTGTGCGTCCTTCGTCCTTGGTCCTGGTCCTGCTGCCTTGTCGTATCCTTGTTCCTGTTTGCCTGGCTGTGTGGCAGAGTTGCTCTCCCCTGGCTGCGCTTTGAATACTCATATGACTACACCCATACACGGGTTTATAAATATTCCCGGCAAAGAGACTCCCTTCGAGGGAGGGGCATCCACTCCGACTGCATTGGCAGTGAGTTTGATTTATAGAAATATAATATATTGTTTATCCGATGCTTCAGAATCCATTTGCCGCAAACCCTGCTCTTACCCTGCCCCAAAAGGATGGCTCGCTGGGGAAATGGCTTTGGCTTTGGGTTTCCAGCTCGGATTCGGGCTCGGGGACTCTTTTTGCGCCGAATTGACATTGCTGGCTAATCAATTACAATGATAATTCAATTAATTTAAACAAACAATGGCAGTTGCAGTAACAGCCATCACGGCCGCTAATTTATTTGCCCAGCTCTCTCCTTTTTTAGTTTTAGACTGTTGCCAGCAGTTAAAGCGATCCGATGGCCTTAAAAAATACACGGTTTTATTTATGACCCGGATTTGCTGAGCATTCCAGGTCAGCAGGGGCACGCCCACAGGTGGGTTGCTTAAATCCAGCTATATAAACAAACAAAAATGTATTTAAAAGGGTATCAAATGCGGCATGCAAGCAAGTTCGATTTTCCATCCCCTTAGTTTGAATGGGTTCGAGATTTGATTTCTATGGAATTGCCGAGTTTGTATGTACATTTTTTGATTCGCCTACGATGAACTCTAAAAAGCGAATGGGTAAAGCATGTTAAATGCACGTTGAGAGATGTTGCAGTTAGGGTTTTTCGATCTCTCTTAGCCCAATTACACTTTACTGGTTGGTATCCGAAATTCGACACCGAAACTTCTATTTATTAGCTGCGACAAACGTGAGGGCAGCCATTTACAAATTAATTTGCGCTGCAAAAAGCCGACAACACACTGCTTTTTGAGCCACGAGGTGGCCGCCCCTTTTTTGTTGCCACATTTTGGAGGCGAGTGCGACAAGCCGGTTGTAGTTCACCTTTTGGGAAAACCTAATTACAATGTACTATATATACACGTAGGTATATATAGCCCTTAAGCAAATTTCCTCTGATGGGGCTGGGAGTTTCTGTGTTTTTTGGGGGCTTTCGTCGGAGCGGAGGCCCTGTAATCGTCGCAAGCCGGGGGCGAAAACATTTGGCACGTGCTTGCGCTAAAGTTTCAATTGCGGCCGGGTCCTTGGCCCCCAGGACATGCGGTCAATCATAAATTGCCTTAGCGAAAGCCTTCGCCAAAGCGTAAACAAGTCGACGCAGTCCTGACATTATTATATTTGCACGAAAAAGCGGGCCGGTAACATTTTTGCTTCTTTTTTTGGTTTCACTTTTTGTGTTTTCCGTACTTGTTGTTGGATTTTTTGTTTTCAAAAGCCAGGAGCTCAGGTGCGGGCGGGCGGAAAATGGGTGGAAAATACCCGTGCTGGCGAAACACAAATATTAAATGCCGCAAGGTGCACGGGCCGTGTTGAGGCTTCAGCAAAAAGGGGCATAAATTGTGTGCCACTATATGTGTGTGCCGTGCTGTGGCAACGTTTTAGCTGATTTTATGTTTGCTGGCAGACATCTACCACCCCGCTAAGCCCCAGAGCCCCCTTCCGCAGCCCGGCTGTCCTTTTCCCCCCGGAAAGTAGGCCACACTTGTGTGCCGCTGCAAGCTTTTCAAGTTTAGGCCAACTAACATATGCCGGCAACGCTTGAAAGATGACCGCGATAATGAGAGCGGCGCATAAAGCAATCGGGGTGGCTCCTCAGCAGGGGCGGGGGAACGAAAGCCTCGCCTCCGGAAAAACAGCAGCAACACAACATTGTAATCATTATCAACATAAACAAATCAGCAAAGGGACCCAGCCGAAACAACACGATGGGAAGCACCAAAGGTTGCTAGAACAGTTGACAGCTTTGAGTGGAAGTCAGGAATACACTTAGTTTTTGTAGCAAAAATGCTATTTGCTTCAACTAACTAACTACAACCTATTTTCCCTAAATATATTATTTTTAAAATCCTAAATCCCTTTTCCTCACTTTCACTCTGACACTTTGCATAAGCACATGAATATTGACATGCGTATATTTAAAAAAGCACATGTATACTTCGTGGGCCAAGCTACGATTTTTTCGTGGCCAACTTCTCGCCGTTGTTTGTGTGCCCCGTTGAATAGGGCAAATCCACAAAGGTAAGCCAGGCGGACAAAAGAAAAGCCAACAGCAATTCGATAAGGAAATGCGATGGATGATCCTTTGTATCTGCCACTCTTTTTGAACTTCGCCTTTGACTTTGGCGTTTCCGTGGCCCGAAGTTCAGTTTAGATTTAATCAGCGTGGGGAACTCAGGTACAGCGGGAGAGGGTCAGGATAAGCCACCCAGTCGACCACCTGTTGTTCGAGTTTCTCCTTCAATTGCCACATTATCAGTTATGCGCTTTGATATCTGATAAGCCCACATCAAAAGGGGCTCTTCCCGGCCAAAAGGAAAAGTCAGCAAGGTAAAAAATAAAGCTGGCCAAACAAACAAACACCCACTCGAGCACACAAATGCACAGAAGCACACAAACGCCCACGCAGGCACAGTGGTGCCAAGTTCCATTTTACACACTGAGCTAATGTTCAATTTTATTACGAACATAGGTAAAAAAAATGTTTAGGTGTGAATGTCGATTGCTTGTCAATATTTTTTTGTTTCGCCCAAAATACTGATTATTTTTTGGTCGAAAAAAATCTTAGTTTTTTGAGAAAAACTCCTGTTTTTTCTTTCACTTTTTTTGGTATAACTTGGTCAAAAATGGGCCGAAACCTACAAGACGCACTGTTTTGGTCAGCTAACAAGCTAGACAATTAAACGCAGTCATTTTCTGGCATATTCTAAACACTTTTAATTTTTTCAAATTTTCTATTTTTTAGCAAAAAAAAAATATTTTAGCTGTGAATGCCGATTGATTGCAAATTTTATTACGAGCTCAGCAAGGTGCGGCATTCTGTTTTTGGACGAATACTTTTCTTGTTTCGCCCAAAATACTGATTATTTTTTGGTGGAAAAAATAAATCTTAGTTTTTTGATGAAAATTCGATTTTTTCATTCACCGTTTTTGGAATAACTTGGTCAAAAATGGTCCGAAACCTACAAGACGCACTGTTTTGGTCAGCTAACAAGCTAGACAATTAAACGCAGTCATTTTCTTGCAGATTCTAAAAACTTTTAATTTTTTCAAATTTTCGATTTTTTGGCAAGGGGTAGCATCGTCTATTTTAGCGAAAATGGGTCAAAAAAAAAATATTTTAGCTGTGAATGCCAATTGATTGCAAATTTTATTACGAGTTCAGCAAGGTATGGCATTCTATTTTTCGACCAATACTTTTCTTGTTTCGCCCAAAATACTGATTATTTTTTGGTGGAAAAAAAGAATCTTAGTTTTTTGACGAAAACTTGATTTTTTTCTTTCGCCTTTTTTGGTATAACTTGGTCAAAAATGGTCCGAAACCTACAAGACGCACTGTTTTGGTCAGCTAACAAGCTAGACAATTAAACGCAGTCATTTTCTTGCAGATTCTAAAAACTTTTAATTTTTTCAAATTTTCGATTTTTTGGCAAGGGGTAGCATCGTCTATTTTAGCGAAAATGGGTCAAAAAAAAAATATTTTAGCTGTGAATGCCAATTGATTGCAAATTTTATTACGAGTTCAGCAAGGTATGGCATTCTATTTTTCGACCAATACTTTTCTTGTTTCGCCCAAAATACTGATTATTTTTTGGTGGAAAAAAAGAATCTTAGTTTTTTGACGAAAACTTGATTTTTTTCTTTCGCCTTTTTTGGTATAACTTGGTCAAAAATGGTCCGAAACCTACAAGACGCACTGTTTTGGCCAGCTAACAAGCTAGACAATTAAACGCAGTCATTTTCTTCCAGATTCTAAAAACTTTTAATTTTTTCAAATTTTCGATTTTTTGGCAAGGGGTAGCATCGTCTATTTTAGCGAAAATGGGTCAAAAAAAAAATATTTTAGCTGTGAATGCCAATTGATTGCAAATTTTATTACGAGTTCAGCAAGGTATGGCATTCTATTTTTCGACCAATACTTTTCTTGTTTCGCCCAAAATACTGATTATTTTTTGGTGGAAAAAATAAATCTTAGTTTTTTGATGAAAATTCGATTTTTTCATTCACCGTTTTTGGAATAACTTGGTCAAAAATGGTCCGAAACCTACAAGACGCACTGTTTTGGTCAGCTAACAAGCTAGACAATTAAACGCAGTCATTTTCTTGCAGATTCTAAAAACTTTTAATTTTTTCAAATTTTCGATTTTTTGGCAAGGGGTAGCATCGTCTATTTTAGCGAAAATGGGTCAAAAAAAAATATTTTAGCTGTGAATGCCAATTGATTGCAAATTTTATTACGAGTTCAGCAAGGTATGGCATTCTATTTTTCGACCAATACTTTTCTTGTTTCGCCCAAAATACTGATTATTTTTTGGTGGAAAAAAAGAATCTTAGTTTTTTGACGAAAACTTGATTTTTTTCTTTCGCCTTTTTTGGTATAACTTGGTCAAAAATGGTCCGAAACCTACAAGACGCACTGTTTTGGTCAGCTAACAAGCTAGACAATTAAACGCAGTCATTTTCTTGCAGATTCTAAAAACTTTTAATTTTTTCAAATTTTCGATTTTTTGGCAAGGGGTAGCATCGTCTATTTTAGCGAAAATGGGTAAAAAAAAAAATATTTTAGCTGTGAATGCCAATTGATTGCAAATTTTATTACGAGTTCAGCAAGGTATGGCATTCTATTTTTCGACCAATACTTTTCTTGTTTCGCCCAAAATACTGATTATTTTTTGGTGGAAAAAAAGAATCTTAGTTTTTTGACGAAAACTTGATTTTTTTCTTTCGCCTTTTTTGGTATAACTTGGTCAAAAATGGTCCGAAACCTACAAGACGCACTGTTTTGGCCAGCTAACAAGCTAGACAATTAAACGCAGTCATTTTCTTGCAGATTCTAAAAACTTTTAATTTTTTCAAATTTTCGATTTTTTGGCAAGGGGTAGCATCGTCTATTTTAGCGAAAATGGGTCAAAAAAAAAATATTTTAGCTGTGAATGCCAATTGATTGCAAATTTTATTACGAGTTCAGCAAGGTATGGCATTCTATTTTTCGACCAATACTTTTCTTGTTTCGCCCAAAATACTGATTATTTTTTGGTGGAAAAAAAGAATCTTAGTTTTTTGACGAAAACTTGATTTTTTTCTTTCGCCTTTTTTGGTATAACTTGGTCAAAAATGGTCCGAAACCTACAAGACGCACTGTTTTGGCCAGCTAACAAGCTAGACAATTAAACGCAGTCATTTTCTTCCAGATTCTAAAAACTTTTAATTTTTTCAAATTTTCGATTTTTTGGCAATCGTCTATTTTAGCGAAAATGGGTCAAAAAAAAAATATTTTAGCTGTGAATGCCAATTGATTGCAAATTTTATTACGAGTTCAGCAAGGTATGGCATTCTATTTTTCGACCAATACTTTTCTTGTTTCGCCCAAAATACTGATTATTTTTTGGTGGAAAAAATAAATCTTAGTTTTTTGATGAAAATTCGATTTTTTCATTCACCGTTTTTGGAATAACTTGGTCAAAAATGGTCCGAAACCTACAAGACGCACTGTTTTGGTCAGCTAACAAGCTAGACAATTAAACGCAGTCATTTTCTTGCAGATTCTAAGAACTTTTAATTTTTTCAAATTTTCGATTTTTTGGCAAGGGGTAGCATCGTCTATTTTAGCGAAAATGGGTCAAAAAAAAATATTTTAGCTGTGAATGCCAATTGATTGCAAATTTTATTACGAGTTCAGCAAGGTATGGCATTCTATTTTTCGACCAATACTTTTCTTGTTTCGCCCAAAATACTGATTATTTTTTGGTGGAAAAAAAGAATCTTAGTTTTTTGACGAAAACTTGATTTTTTTCTTTCGCCTTTTTTGGTATAACTTGGTCAAAAATGGTCCGAAACCTACAAGACGCACTGTTTTGGTCAGCTAACAAGCTAGACAATTAAACGCAGTCATTTTCTTGCAGATTCTAAAAACTTTTAATTTTTTCAAATTTTCGATTTTTTGGCAAGGGGTAGCATCGTCTATTTTAGCGAAAATGGGTAAAAAAAAAAATATTTTAGCTGTGAATGCCAATTGATTGCAAATTTTATTACGAGTTCAGCAAGGTATGGCATTCTATTTTTCGACCAATACTTTTCTTGTTTCGCCCAAAATACTGATTATTTTTTGGTGGAAAAAAAGAATCTTAGTTTTTTGACGAAAACTTGATTTTTTTCTTTCGCCTTTTTTGGTATAACTTGGTCAAAAATGGTCCGAAACCTACAAGACGCACTGTTTTGACCAGCTAACAAGCTAGACAATTAAACGCAGTCATTTTCTTGCAGATTCTAAAAACTTTTAATTTTTTCAAATTTTCGATTTTTTGGCAAGGGGTAGCATCGTCTATTTTAGCGAAAATGGGTAAAAAAAAAAATATTTTAGCTGTGAATGCCAATTGATTGCAAATTTTATTACGAGTTCAGCAAGGTATGGCATTCTATTTTTCGACCAATACTTTTCTTGTTTCGCCCAAAATACTGATTATTTTTTGGTGGAAAAAATAAATCTTAGTTTTTTGATGAAAATTCGATTTTTTCATTCACCGTTTTTGGAATAACTTGGTCAAAAATGGTCCGAAACCTACAAGACGCACTGTTTTGGTCAGCTAACAAGCTAGACAATTAAACGCAGTCATTTTCTTGCAGATTCTAAAAACTTTTAATTTTTTCAAATTTTCGATTTTTTGGCAAGGGGTAGCATCGTCTATTTTAGCGAAAATGGGTCAAAAAAAAAATATTTTAGCTGTGAATGCCAATTGATTGCAAATTTTATTACGAGTTCAGCAAGGTATGGCATTCTATTTTTCGACCAATACTTTTCTTGTTTCGCCCAAAATACTGATTATTTTTTGGTGGAAAAAAAGAATCTTAGTTTTTTGACGAAAACTTGATTTTTTTCTTTCGCCTTTTTTGGTATAACTTGGTCAAAAATGGTCCGAAACCTACAAGACGCACTGTTTTGGCCAGCTAACAAGCTAGACAATTAAACGCAGTCATTTTCTTCCAGATTCTAAAAACTTTTAATTTTTTCAAATTTTCGATTTTTTGGCAAGGGGTAGCATCGTCTATTTTAGCGAAAATGGGTCAAAAAAAAAATATTTTAGCTGTGAATGCCAATTGATTGCAAATTTTATTACGAGTTCAGCAAGGTATGGCATTCTATTTTTCGACCAATACTTTTCTTGTTTCGCCCAAAATACTGATTATTTTTTGGTGGAAAAAAAGAATCTTAGTTTTTTGACGAAAACTTGATTTTTTTCTTTCGCCTTTTTTGGTATAACTTGGTCAAAAATGGTCCGAAACCTACAAGACGCACTGTTTTGGTCAGCTAACAAGCTAGACAATTAAACGCAGTCATTTTTTTGCAGATTCTAAAAACTTTTAATTTTTTCAAATTTTCGATTTTTTGGCAAGGGGTAGCATCGTCTCTTTTTGCGAAAATGGGTAAAAAAAAAAATATTTTAGCTGTGAATGCCAATTGATTGCAAATTTTATTACGATTTCAGCAAGGTATGGCATTCTATTTTTCGACCAATACTTTTCTTGTTTCGCCCAAAATACTGATTATTTTTTGGTGGAAAAAAAGAATCTTAGTTTTTTGACGAAAACTTGATTTTTTTCTTTCGCCTTTTTTGGTATAACTTGGTCAAAAATGGTCCGAAACCTACAAGACGCACTGTTTTGGTCAGCTAACAAGCTAGACAATTAAACGCAGTCATTTTTTTGCAGATTCTAAAAACTTTTAATTTTTTCAAATTTTCGATTTTTTGGCAAGGGGTAGCATCGTCTATTTTTGCAAAAATGGGTCAAAAAAAAATATTTTAGCTGTGAATGCCAATTGATTGCAAATTTTATTACGATTTCAGCAAGGTATGGCATTCTATTTTTGGACCAATACTTTTCTTGTTTCTCCCAAAATAGATCCTTGTTTTTTGACGAAAATTACAGCCTTTTCGTTTATCTTTTTTGGTGTTATTTGGTAAAAAATGGTCCAAAACCTTTAAGACGCCCCGTTTTGGGCTGCTTACCAGCAGTTTTGCAGTATTGACCACTGTGGCAAGTAGGAAGTGAGTAAGAGTCGTAAACAGAACGGACCAAATCCGCAGTTAGCCTTGCTTTCTCCATGGATTTTCTCCTGTGTTTGTATGTGTGTGAACATGATTGTTTTATTCTTTTTGTTTTATTTGCGAGAGCGGCGCGTGGTTCTGGCCGACTTTGGCTTTAGTTTTAATGCGATTTTTATGCGAAATAAATGCCACGGCGACACGGAGTTCCCGCCGAAAAAGGGCGAAAGCAGCTGCACCTAGCCCTGATGAACTAGTTGTCACTCAATGTCCTGTTTCCTGCCAACCAGGACAGCTTTCGTGCTTCCCCCTGCTCCCTTTACCTTTACCTTTGCAATTCCGTGCTCCCTTTTTCGGGGTACTTCAGCTTTTGCTCCTGGTTTTGGCCCCACTGACAGCCACGCGGGTCTACTAAATAATTTCGTTAGCAACAGACCGTCGGAAAAAATGCGACGGAAAAGTACAAAGGAAGACGAAATGTGAAGAAACAATAGGAGCTTGCAAGGTTCACGGCGTCGCAGGTGAAATGCCCTAAGGTGAAAAGCGGGAATATCTAATTCTATTGTATAGGAAATATTAGGTATTTGCTCAGAAATATTAATATACAAGTTGGGCGTTTTTGAAGAATATAAAAACCTGGTTAAAAAATTGCATCACTTGTATAACAATTCCTGAATATTTTTTATATTTCTGAAAATAATAGGTAAATGGGAAACAATTGCACCAGCTTTTACTACTAGTTACTAGTTCTAGGGTCCTTGGCTTTCGGGAGGTGCGGTTCTAAGCATCCTACCTGTTTTTTCTTCACATAGCGAGCATCTCTGTTATCTGCAGGTAAGTTCAGGTGAGCCTGGGTAATTTTTTCCTCTTGTTGCGTATGCTGGATGTAGGATGCTGGATGTGCCAGCTGTGCGGCCACTCAAATAACAACAACAGCAACTGCAGAGCAAACAGCACACACATAAGGACTTTGCCAGGACCAACCAGCCAGCCGTTCGCTTTTCCCTCGCCATTCCTCTGCTCATCCACGTCCTTTTCGCAGGACCTAGTCCTGTCCCTTCTGTTGTTTCTAATCCCATTTTAGCTTAAGCTTTTTTTACGCTGCTTTTCACACAACGCACTGAAATATCGCATTCGCCATCGCCATCTCCGTCCGCGGACACACACGTTCACCTGTACAGGCAACAATGGCGATGCCGAACCGCGTGTGTTTTTTCCGCTTGTTATTGTTTCCTCTCGCGTGGCGCTGGGGACGATCAAAAAACAAGTCTGGAGTCCGGTTTTCCGACTATACGATACCCGATAATCAGTGTCCTTTCTTGGCCTGATTAAAATACATTTAAAATTTTCACAATTCTAGATTTTAGCCAGGTGCCTGATAAATTAATGGAAATGATATTATTTATTTTATCTCTCAACATGCTTTGTACTCTTAATCCGTTAAATTAGAAAAGTATTTACTTAATTTTAATTCCTAGGTAAGCACAAAGAAATTATGATTTATTATAAAAAGACAATTTCCACCAATACATTTGCGGGTTCCATAACATTTCTGTCTCTATCCTGTCCCACATTCCCCGAAAATCACAGATACCCCTTTTCTGCTGAATGTCGGGCACTACAGACCCCAAAGTAACTCAAATCGGGAAAGTGTTTTTGAGTTTTCGGGCTTTTGCCGAGCTGTTGCCCTGGAGAAAACTTCACTTTCTTTGGTGAAGTAATTTTTGTATTGCCAAAACTTGTTGCCAATCAAACTTTCATCGATTTAAGCCGAAATCGATATGGTTTTGATATCAACTGTGGTTATTCCTTAGAAAGTTTGCGTACAGTTTCTGTCTTTCACCATGAACCAATGCTTTTGTATAACTAAAATACTTCCAGGGTACTTTTCGGACGTGCATGTCAGCCAACTGTTGGCCTTTTAGGCTTAGCTTGGAAAATGCTTGGTTGCCATTTTCATATTTCTTTCACTTGCCACGTACTTTCCTTTTCTTTTTTTCGGGGCGTGGATGGGGGGCGTGGCTCTTTTGTCACCTGTGGACTAATTGGTCACCGGCAGGAGCACTAGATGACAAAGTGTTTCGACCCCCTGCCCCGCAACATCCGCCTGCTCCACTCCGCATTTGCCTAGGCAATCAGGTAGAATGAAACCCATAAAAGTACACGGAAGGCGGTGGCTAAAATCAGACAAGGATCAGACAAAATGGAAACTTTGGCGCAAATCTCTGTCAAACTTAATGAGCCTAAAAATCGTTACTTCTCAACACCAAAGCACCCCAACCACCCACTTTCCCCTACCAACTTTCATTGACAATCAGAGCTCTAAACAGACAACAGACTGTGAAATGTTTGCAAGTGGCAACAGCGAAATAAAAATAAAATCAAATCAAGTAATATAATATATATATGTGTGTGTATGCGATATCTGTGTGTGCGCATAAAAAAGCGTGCGTAAAAAAGAAGGAAAAGCGGGGAAAAGTCAATAAGAAGCGAAGGGAAAATTGAAAAAGCGACAAGGTGAAAGCTGTTGCTGTTGTTGTGTCTACATGGAAATTACAGCACGCACCACGTAACCCGCCCAACGCCCAACGCCCCTTTTCGCAGGACATATAAAATGCATGGATTGTTAAAAATAAATGCCTAGCGTAATATTTTAAAAACTTTCTTTTTTCGTTTATTTACGCATGCGGCCTCTCCCACTTTTCGCAACCATTCACAACGTGCATTTTGTATTTTGTGTTTTTAATTTGCGTGACGCAGCAAAAGGGGGCGGGCAGGACAGCCAATGGCCTGTGTATGCCTATCAGCGAAAGCAATAAATTTTTTAATTTTATATGTACGTGAGAGCGGGTGTGTGGATGTGTGGGTGTGCGAGTGCGTGTGTGTGCGTGAGTGCCAGTTGAGGGAATTTTTTTCATTAATTTTTTAGTGGCCAGCGGATGAGGAGTCTATGAAGGGCGTTTCGGGGAGTAACCCTCATGTTGTTTAAGCACAAAGTGCGCCACTCAAAGCAGCATGTTAATCGAGGCTGGTCACTCTGGACATGGGAAAAGCACGAGGGCGGACACAAAAACTGTCGTAGATACATAAATGTGTAACGTTGGCCAGCTCGTAAACACACTGAGCTGGAAAACCAAGTGCCAAAAGTATCTAAGCCTTTAAAATATAATTTCGGGGCGTAACCATCATATCGTTTGAGGAAAAAGCGTCACTCTAAGAAGCATCTTAATCAGGGCTGGTCACCCTGGACATGAGGGAAACACAATCGGGGTTGGTTACACTGAGCATGAGGGAAGCACTAGGGGCGGAAGCAAAAACTATCGTAGATTCACGCAATTTATGCGTAACGTTGGCAGCTCGTAAAAACGCTGAGTTGGGAAACCAAGTGCCAAAAATATCTAGGAAGGCATCTACTGCCCTCAAAATATCATGCCTTTTATTGATATGCCAACTTTTGAGCACATACCAATTTGGTTTTATTACTCAAATACCAATTTTTTAAAATCTTTTTGTTGCTCCTCAGCAGAATAACTGGTTTACTTGTGCTCTGTGTGTCCTTGAGATTATATACAATTTACTAGTGGCAACAAAGAGGTGTAAGTCGAACTCATTGGGCAACAAATATGTTTTATACAGAACCGAATTTCGGGTGTTTTAGGCAATTCAATTAATGGGGCTTCCCTATTCATGAATGTGGGTATGCATGAGTGGGTCTTTGTGCCCCTCTTCCCCCTCTTTTTGGATTTACTGCCGCTCTTGGACACTGGACACCATACCATAGCATAGCAGGCCATGCCATAACACATTTCCATGGAACTCCACGTCCTGAATTCCGATCCGTTTGCTTTTTGTTTATTTGTTTCATTTTGAAGTGTTGTACTTTATTTTCCCTGCCGCTTGTTTTTATGCCCGTGTTTTATTTTCCCTCCCTCGTTTTTCTTCTCTACTTTTTATTTTGTTCTTTTTTCGGTAGCTTCTTTGGCGTTCATTTTTTCCTCTTTTTTTGTGGCGATGAAAAATAAAATTGCGTTTTACGCAAATCATTTTTAATGAATTTTAATATTGCCTCGGTGTTGTTGTTGCTGTTGCTGGTGGCAGGACATGCATACAACAACCAACAAGCCGCGCGGCAGCAACAACAGTAACGGTTAGGTCATTAAATTTTAAATGAATTCCGTGTCGGACCCGTTGGCACATAGGTAAAAATCGTAGGCACTGGGCTATAGGCGCCTCGTATACAGCCATACATAAGTATATGTATTGCTGTATAAGTAGGGCCCGGTGGGCCATAAATGCGGTCTCAGCATCCGTCCAAGAATCAGCAGCTGAGCCAGAACAAGAAGCACGCCCCCTCATTTTTCTTCGCTGCCCTTCGCCTCGTACCCTGTGGTCCAGTGTACCTTGTTTCGAGAAACATTAAAATATCCAGAAACTAAGTAGAAAATGGTCTTAAAAATCTACATCGTAATTGTTGTTATTTCTAAATATTACGGCATTGTATCTAGAAACTAAAAACTAAAACTGTTCCTTATATTCAAATCTTAATAATTATACACCCTTAAGTATACTTTTAAGTGCAGATACTTTCCTGCTGACCGGTTTATTTATTTGGGGATATCTCCCGTGACAAAGGGTATCCCCCGGTCGAGTTCCAGCCACCTTCACCTGCTGCTGGGCTGCTTTATTCCCAGCTCTCTTTTTATTTTCCTGCTGACTTGCAGCTGTTAAACAAATAGCTTACTTCTGTCCATTGTTGCTGCTGTTATTGTTGGTGTAGCTTATTGTTAGCCAGTCGCCAATGTGGAATTGGCAGTTTATTTTTCACTTTCGGTGCGAGTGGAAAAACAATTATATTTTATGATGGCCAAACGAAAATTGAAATGGGAGCAGCGTTTACCGGCGGAATGGAAATCGCCGCAAGGTGACTTGGATTTTTGGTGGGGGTGCTCTTCGTTCGCAAGGAGGAAGGAATTTGGATGGAATTTGCTGGCGTTTCGCTGGCCATTTCATTAGCGCTTGTAGGCCATCGCACCCAGCTGGGCAGATGCAATCGGTCAGGTGGAAACGGTCCATAGAGGTAAGCTGCTTATCGCACTATCAGTGCGAGTGCAGGCTGCTCTTTGCGGGAAAATCTGGGGGAAAATCTGGTGAAAGCCGGGGCCAAAACCACCAAATCAGCGAATCGCATAGTTTGACGAAACTTCTGATGGCACCCGCACCACAAAAAAGGCAAGAGAAAATGGCGCACAATGGCAGCCAAAACACTGTCACTTTTGGCCAACGAGGTGTGGCCGCAAATTGTTTTGGCCAACTTCGCTTCGCCGGCCGCCGTATCTCTCGGCGCTTTCAGCTCCATCTCAATTGCAAATGTCCGACACATAACTCGAGGGCATTAATCATTATAAATCAGACTATTCATTCGCCGATTGGCCGTGGAAACCAGCTGCGGACAAAGCGCAGAGCGGTGGGGAATGGAAATGGAAACGGTTGGGAAGGCCCAGGTGAAAGCCAAGGTGAAAGCAAAGCAAAATAATGAACGGCACATCTGAAATGCCCAAGCGAAATTCCTCAAATGAACTTCCGCCACAGAATGCAGGCGGCACAAAAAAGGTACTGGAGTGAACGGCAGAGGAGCAGAAAATAATAAAATAAGCCAGCCGCTCCGAAAAACGAGTAAAGGCAAATGAAAGGCCCGGGAGGGGCACATCAGATCGGGCACTTATAGGGGGTTCTATAGGTTCCATCCTATATATACGCACATGTATTCCCCGTGCTCGGCCCCCGGCAAGCTATTTTTGTTGCTCGGCTGTTTGGCTTTGTGGATTGGCCCCGGCCATGATTGTTTTGCATATTTTCCCTGAAATGGTAACGAAAATCATCGCTGAGTAGCCGGTGTAGCGCTGCCTTTGGGAAAATCAAAAATTATCCAGTTATTAATGTTAAACACAAAATTAAAGTTGTGCCCTTTAGCTGGGCAAAATATTTCGGTTATTTACTTTCGCAAAATTCTGCTGAAAGTCCCGCCGAGTGATTTAATTACAAACAATTTAAATATTTCACCGGATTCCTAAAGAGTGTGTGTTTTAAGCTCTGAAGTTTGTCCCTGACACTTTTGCTTTGAGCCCTGCATTCAATGCATATCATATTTCTGTTTAACAGGTGGGTCATAAGCTGTGATTGCCTTTGTACAAAATGTAATGTAAAAAGTCAGTATTTCGAAGGGGGGAGGCAAGGTAACACAGAACTACTTACACTTTTTGATTTTATAACTGCAGATCAGTTGGATTTGGACTGCGCTTTTCCAAGCGAAGAACTTTAAATGCTACTTCTGTGGGACTTAATCTAAAAACCAAAACCAGAGTATTGAATGGGGAGCCACAGTTGCACAAAACTACCTAGAATATTTGATATTATAAAACAGATCAGCTGGACTCTCTCTGAGCCGCATGTTAAATTAAAAAATGTGTTTGTGTTTTTCCAATGTTTCCGCGCTGCAACGTGTTGCAACAGAAAAGTGTGGAAATCAGCAGTGGCGAACACAATGCATGTCCGATGTCGATGAGAGCGCTCGAAAGTGTGCTACGAAAATTGCTGCCGCTGTGTGGGTGGCTCTCTTGCGTGCGTGTGTGTGTGTCGGTGTGGCAGCCATTTTGAAACTTAGCAGCGCTAACAACCGGAAATCGTGCAAGTATTTAAATACACCCACAGTGGTAAGTGCTGCGGATGCCCAGGAAGCCGGAGAAAATGGGAAATGCGGCGAGAAGCATAACCCAAAAACCGAAATAGATGAGAATTTATTTCGAAATGCAGGCGTGGGTGTGTGGGCCAGTGGGTGTCTGTGCAGCGCTCCTCCAGCCCCTTTGGCCCGCCCCTCGACATTGTCATCGCTTGCATTTACATGCACTTACCGTTGTCATTGAAAATGTACATTTGCTTAACCCCAGCCAACCCCCCGACCTCGGGGTAAAAACTCGACCTCAAGACGAGTTCTCCGGGTCCCGTCTCTCTGGCCTGTCATCTCGACTCATCTCGACTCATCTCGACTCGGGCATTATCGTGACTCTTAACGTTTTCGTAACATGAATTATTGATTTGATTGCTCTTCAATCTGGGGCCCGCACCCGCCCCTCCTCCGGTTTTTTATATCTTGCATTTTTTTATGGGCTCCCCCAGCGATTATACATTCTTAATTTGATTCCTTCAGCTTTTTCGTCTCGCTCTTCGCCTCGGGTCGGTTTCCCATTTGCCGGCGGAAGTGCCGTCGCATGTATGACAAATTAACATTGTTAGCATGCCGGGGCCGCAATTAATCATCATGGCTAAAAGGGAACTCGGGTACTTCGGGGTGGCTGGCTGCTTGGCTGATTGAAAGGCGGTCGCCTGCCTATGACGAACTGACTGGCGGATGACTGAGGGTCTGTCACACGCCGTTTGACCTTTGACCCGAGTCACTTCGAGTGCTCCGCCGTATATGAAATATATCATCCGTCGAAGGGCACCGCACTGGTGAAAGAGCCCAACTAATTTGGCACCACCGTTGGTCGTTAACTGGTTGCTAAAAATAGCCACACCGACGTAATCCCTAATTAATCTCCGACCTTTTCATTTCCGGTTAAATGTGCTCACATGTAATTTGCCTTGATTTCTGGTCAATGTTTTGGTTTGTAAAAAGAAGTAATTATGGCCCTAATCCCTAATTAATGCCAGTTCATTTTATTCCCACTTTATTTGGGGCCTCGGCTGTCGGGCATTAAGCCCATGCAAATTAATATTACCAAATCAATAATTTAAATATTTTCCCTCGCTGTGAGTTATATGTATTTTCTGTTGATTAATTTTTTGACTTCATACCAGGTCATTGCTTGTAGGTGTTCCAATAGATTGTACTCCTCCTTGCTGTGCTTCAACGTCTGGATAACTCCCCTGGGCTCCATTCCATTCAATTTCACTCCGTTCCAGGCCATCAATCAACCTGCCGGGCTCAGCCTGGCTCAATCTCGCCTGGGCTTTGGCCCAGACATAGGTCTTGCAGGCCACGCCCACCTCTTGACCAGGGCCACGCCGCCCCTTTGGGCCTGCCCCCGCAGAACAGCTGGTGCAGTCGGCCTTGCCCGCTGCAACTCGGCTGCAACTGGCCCAATACAATTGCTAAGTTATTAATGTCATCTCGTATTTTCCCTGGCCAACTTGTCGCTGGCTTCCCTCTCCCTCACTCCTTCCCCTACTTTCTCCCTTTCTCTTTCGCCCAAACCGCTTAAATCGAATCTAGCCCCCACACACACTTCTGGCCATTCCCAGAAACAAAAACCCAAAACTCTGAAATCTAATTCAACGAAATCTGATTCACACTAGCCAAAATTCTACATATTTCAAGGGCAAAAATAAATAATTGGAAAGTAAAATGTAGGTTCTGAAGTTGAACTTGCCAAAGTGTTTACAAATAGTGCTAATATTGCAAGGTCGTCTCGAAATTGATTTAAAAAGTGTGAAAAGATTTTAATATTTAGAACAAAACTTCTTTATAAAATCAAAAGATAAAACCTTTTATTTTGTATATTTTATATCTATTTTGTATTTCGGCATAGATTTATTTTAAAATCCCCAGATAAAATAAAACATATATATATCCAAATATGTTTCTTTATTTAAATGCACAGCCCCTTTAAAAATGGCCACACCCTCGACAGATTGCGAAAAGAGGAATACAAGCTTTGCATGTGAAAATCGGCTGGCAACAATATCTTATGGATACACTTCTCGGGCATCTCCGGCATCCATAGATTTTGCAATTGCCGCAGGCGCCATTCAAATGCGGGGCGAGGTCGAGGGATTTGGGAGGGGCGCTTCGCATGTCAGCTCGTGTGTGACCACTGCGTGAATCCTGTGACCCGCTCCGGCTACACTTGGAAAAAAAGGAAATCTCGGCCCCATCAGCAGGCAAATCCTCATTAAATGTGCAACAAATGCGAGAGAGGCAACTGATTTAGTTGTTCTTCCGATTTGGGGCCCACATTTTGAGTGCCAATTTAAATTGTAATTAGGCCATTTCTCTTGGCTAAGCCCAATAGCTCCGGCTCTTGGTATACCCCCTGGCAGCCCCTCCTCATAAGCTTTCGGCCGGGTCGACATGTGTTGGGTATCAGTGACGGAAATCAATGTCGCACTTAAGCGGATTCCTCAAATTGACTATATGTTTCTTTATTTTTGTATTCCGCACTCTATACCCCTTGCAGACGGGGTATGTGCATATAATAGCAGGAATTTACCTAAATATTATGGCTAAAAAAGAAGTATTCTTGTAGCTGCTTGTGGACCAAACCTTTCTTGGCGAGAATCAAGAACTCAGAAGAACTCAGTATTTGGTAAAAAAAAAAGAGGAACAAGTGGCTCTTCCGGCTTTAATTTTGTAATGACTCCTTGGAAACTACACGAGTTTTCTGTATAGTATATGGAAAATAAACGTCTTACATTCCTTATTCTTATCTATAATACCCACACTTGCCATACTGGTTTACTGTCGCCTTAGCTTTATGGATAGTAAGGTAGTTATTTTCTCAAAAACAACCCATCAGCTTGAGGGTGTTAAAAGTTTACCAGTTACTTTATTAGAGGTAGTGAATAGTCGGGCATTCCACTTCTTTTTCAGACTTGTGTGTATGTATATTTTTCGCAGGGCTCTTTTGCCCCCGACGACCATCAAGGCCAGACTCCTGGTGACTACTAAGCCAAATCAACAAACAAACACACACGGATGGACACAGGGGGCGTGGATGTGGATGTGGGTGCGAAGCTTCTGTCGTCGGCGGTAGGTGTCAACAACTGTGTGTGTGTGTGTTGGTGGGGGTGTGGCCCCGCACAGATACACCCTCACAGAGGCAGCCAGACGGAGAGCTGAAAATATATAAGTTACAAATGCCCCGACGGAAATCAAGCTGAAATTTCATTGAGTGCAAAGGAAATTCAAACGGAAAACCAAATGAGCGAGCCAAGCGCACCGAAATCGAACCAGGAACCCAGAGCCGAACCCGAAAACTGAACCCGAGTGCAGCAGCAGGAGGAGATCCTGACAGGCACACGGTTCACAGGACTCAGGATTCATAATTTCCTGACTTTGCCCAGGTGACTTCTGCGGTGGGCGAGGGTTAAGTGGAAGTCATCTGTGGAAAATAATCTATTCCTTCACCTAATATTGTGCTATGTTCTACAATATTAAACATAAGGAGTATCTTAAAGACATGTGCTACTTTTTGGTATAACATATAGCTAATCAAAGGTTTTATAACGTTCTCAGTTGTAATAAATGTAGAAGAAAATGTATTCGTGAGCCTCAATATTATACAACATGGTATTACCATGCAAGGGGTCAATATAAGTTTAAGAATTGTAATCTTTTGGTTAAAAATAAAGGTATCAATATGTTCCCAGGGATCTGGCATTATAATAACTTAAGTTGATGATATAGGCTGGCCTAACTGTACTGGGCCAAAGTCGTTCCCGAAATGCTATTCATTTTCCGCTTCTGCTCTCCCTCTCGCTAAAGGGAGTGCCCTACTCGAGGACCGGGCTTCCACCATTAACTGATTGTGTCAGGACCCCGCCGCGCCCCAAGTCCTCCCCACATGCGACCGTACTTTATATGTATTCATACAGGACGGTTCAGTTGGCCGCCGCTTGGTGTCGGCATAAATAAATCAAAATGTCGCCGATGCCGGGCTTCAACAGCCTCACAACTCGCAACCCCCTGTCAATTTTCCGCCCTGCCTCGCCGAATTTCGCCACCCAATTTCGTAGTTGTGTATTGTTCTTGGCCTATTGAGGGTAACAAGCTTCGGCGCTCCATGTCCAGCAAGGCTCAGTTTTCGAGGGGTAGTAACGGATTGCGGAAAACGCGGCGGGAAAATGGGCAACTGGGGGAAGGGAGCTGCTTTTTCGGTTGAGCTTTGCAAAAAGTTTTCGCTTGCGTTTGAATTTTATTCGAGTTTTGGTGCCTTTTTTCGGTTTCTTTCTCTGATTTTAGTTTTCATTTTTTTTTTGTCGAAGGGCTTCCTTTGCTTCCTGGTCGGCGTGTCGCATAAATTTAAGTTAGCAGCAAATTTTCGCACTGCCTGACACTCCCCAAAACGCTTCGCCCACCGCCCACTCGAGCGGAGCCTCAAGGACAACCGCAGAGTCACAGTTTCTCGGTTTACTTAATGCGCCGCTAAAAGTTTTCCTATTTTATTATTTCTGCCTGTCTTTGCTGCGTTTCTTGGCCATCGTCTATTTCTGTTTCGCTTTCCCTACTTTTAGCCCACTTTTTTCCTGGATTTTGGATGTTTTTTGGGCCCGCTTTGGGTTTTCAATTTTCGCTACTCAAGTAAAACTATTTATAAGCTGTCTTTGTCTTGTTTTTTTCTCTTTGAGCCTAGTGCTGATAGGCGGTGGGCTTAGGCTCCCCGCGAAAAGCTTCCAGAGCAATATTTTTTAATGTCCCAGTGGATCGGAGGGGAAAACCACTCCCGATTCCAATCTAAATTGGTTTCGTAGCTGGAAGGAGAAGGAGGTTGTGATTTGGGGTTGGAAAAACATCGATAGTGAGCACAATCGATTCTTTTAGCCATCGATAGTGGTCTTTATACGTTGAAAATATACGTTTCTTATACACATACCTAAAAATAGTTTTCTATTCTTACTTAACATCATATCATCTATTTTTATGAGCGATACAGGTTCCAGCAGATCGATGATTGTCCAATTAAAAAGTCATCGATAATATCGATAGTGCTATCGGTTGTTTTGCAAACCCTTTCTGTGATTGGAAGTTGACTACAGTCTAGGGCATTTGTCTTAGTCAAACACTTGGTTTATAAATAATAAATTCAAGTATTCAAGTGCTAAATAGAATAATTAAGAAAGTTGTAGATTTTTGAATAGTTATGGGGAAGTAACCCTTGGTCCTTGAACTAAATGTGTCAATTCAGTGACTTTTTGCGCCTTCGACTGTCAAACCTTTGCACCTATATCCGTTTTCGGAGGCCTAGTCCGTTGTATGTAATTGATTCCACATTTGTCGCCATTTGTGCCGGCAAGCCATTCCCGTTTCCATTTCCATTCCCCCGAAAGTTTGGTGGGAAATAAAAGCAATTACGGCCATCAATTGGCCATGTTGCATAAAAATGAATAGCCATAAAATGCTGCAGCGGTGACAGATGGAATATGGAAGTCATGGAGCGGATGGACCTGGACCCATAGATCAGGCACCCCCATTCCCATCCCCCGGTAGTTGTTATTTTTGACTTTGTTTTTTGGAGATACTTTTTCTGCAGCTGCTGGCCGCGAAATAGTTATTACTTAAAGCGTCTGCTGGGACCGCTGGCAAATATAGCACATTTTTCATGCGTTTGACAACCGAGGGAGGAGGTGCGAAGGCGGAAAAGCGGGAAAGCCCTGCCCTAATTGCAGCTGCAGCCGTCATCATTACGGGCGACTTCCTGTCCTCTTTGCAACTTTTGGCCACTTTCCCTTCGGCCTTGTGGCCAAGTTTTGGCTAATCTATTTGTCATGTTCGCGCATTCGAATCGGAAAAACTAAGCGACATGGCCAACGTAATTTGCAACGATACTTCCGGACTTTCCCCCAGCGTTTCCCGCTTTTCCAGCTAAGCAAACCAGGGAAAGCGGAAAAGACATTTCACAAATTCAAAAGCGCTGGCTTTGATAAACGAGCTGAGCTGGACGGCTTGGACCCTGAGCAAAAAGCCAAGGAAAACCGGGCAGAGCAGACAACAGACCGTGCCGCACTGCATCTGGATTCAGGATTCAGGATCTGGAATACAATCTCGGGAGCGGAAAGGCGGATGGGGTCGGGGGTCATCCGTGTGCGTGTGTGTGCGAGCGCAATTGCAATTCAAATTTTTGCTGCCGCAAATGCAATTTCTATAGGATTTCACTTCGGCTGACTCTCGCTCCCATCTGCGCCCGCAAATTGCAGTTTCTTGCTGCTCCGCATCGGCCGTCTCTTTCGCTCCGCCCTGCTATCTGTCTCTTTCGCAGCGGCAGCAACTCCCAGTCCGCATATGTATCTGTATCTTTGCAGCATCTTTTGTATCGCAAAGATTTGTTTACTCCTCGACTTTTGTTTTGCAGTTTCTTTGCCGTTCTTATCCTCTTCATTCGATTATTTCGCTCCGAAGTTTGAGATCCCTGGGTGGATGCACTTTAAATAACAACTAACCAACTGTTAGGGGGTTGTTTGATATTTTTAGGCAATTCACTATCTGCTGGGCCACCTTTACAAAGTGCCAAAGTAACAAACATATTTATGCTGTTATTGGAACATAGGATTTTTGTATCACATATTTTTAGTAAAAACGACACCTATTTCTTCCAGTGCCCCGATACCGCGTTGCATTGCTTTAGCTCGATTCATTTTCAGTGTAACCAAAGATGTTGCAGCTTCCAAAATCCGCTGACGAACAGAGCGAGTGAGCGGGTGAGGGAGGCGGGTAGATGGCGACAGAAAGAGACGCACTCATATGTGTGCTGCAAAAGTTTTGGATGCGATTCAACTTTTGTCGCTTTGGTAAAAAAGTGGCACGAAAGTAATGTTGCAGAGTCGCCTCCAGGGAGATTGAGTGACAGATTGAGCGGGTTGCACGGGAGCAAAGGGGCTTTTCGGCGGGGTCGGGGGCGGGAGATATGCCGAAAAAGAAAAAACGCAAACTTTCGAACAAAAACGATTTAAAAAGCGATTCAAAGTCAGATTCTCAAATCGAATCAGAATCGATTAAAGCAAAGTTGTTTATGGCACAAAGTTCAACAGATTGAACAGAACCCGCAAATAAAACACGAGCGGCTGGCGAAACTCGGGAGCTGCCTCGTCGGATACCCTGGCAAGTGAGCTTGCTGCTTACTTTAGTTCTTCCCTCGCCTTTTAATCCGCAACTAAAATATCTAAAAAGTTTCCATCAATTTTTGCGGAATTTGGGCAGAGTTTTCGGAGACCAGAAACGTTGCTGGCTGAAGGTGGCAAGTCATTTGGGGCCCTTTAATGGCTGTCAACTTTAGGGTAACGAAAAGTTTGATCCCTCGGAGCCTGTCATTTTTCCCAGGCCCTCGTTGGGTTTATGGTATTGGCAAAATGACAACGAATTTACATTACCAGTGGATAAGTGAGTGGCACGTAACTACTTTATATGTTTCACCTTGGCCAGGGAGGTTTCAGCCATTTTATAAATACACACAAGCCCGACTGGAATGCTAATTTGAATCCCGGAGAGGGGATCTTTTAATAAAAAGGGAATTAATGACAGAAAACAGCTAGAACTTTTCCCTCTGGGGAACAGCAAGTCCTTTTCTGTGGGCTGCATTTCACAGTGGGCGGTGGCGGGAGGACTCCCAGGACCTCAGTTGCCGGGGCTCCAATGCAATCTCAACCAGTTGCATGCTGCTCCTCTGCCAACTCAACTCAACTTAACTCGACTCAATCACAATCTTGAGATGGGCAAACAACTATTGCTTGCACATATCTCGCACGGCAAAAAAACTCAGAAAATGAATGAAAAAGTAATGATTAAACAAGATTGAGAGGTGAAGTTGTGTATGAATTGTGTAAAAGCTATGGGTTCCAACGATTTTAAGGAGTATTTTAAGCTGGCTTTTCAAGTGAGTGACATTTTCTCTCAGTGCCAGCAATTGCCAAATGCCAGAACAAAATTTATGCAGAGTAGAAAAATCCTTCTCTTGAGGAAAAGTGTGTGGCAGAAGGGAGGCGATATGCGGAGCACGTGGGGCCAAATCACATTTTGTTTGCGTACAATTTTTGATATATTATTACAGGATGCGGCAGAGTTGGGTTTTGCGAGGACCTGCGTGGGGCTGGCCTGGGCCGGGCTGGGTTGGGTTATACATATCTGCACTGACAGTATCTTGCAGTCACAGCCAGCAACTTCGCGCCGAGTTGACACTAACGGGACCAACCGGGTTCGAGGGTGGCGGGCCGAAGAAGGCGGCGGCTGGAGAGCCAGCTGGGGGAGTAAATCAAGTCAAAGAATAAAATATTACGTGTATTGAGAGGCCGGGATACCCAGCACCAGTACCCGTTCGCCATTCGCCCAGTGCACCAGCAGCTCACCAGCCCAATCCTCAGCTTGTTTGCATGGCTGGCATGGCTGGCGAGGCTCGGTGCTCCAACTCGACTAAGGGATCAGCTTCGGCTTCAGGTTCAGGATACGCCGTGCACTGCGGGAAACTAACTAGTCCTCTACCGTCTTTTAAGGGACTCCAGGTTGGGATTGTTATACTCTTAACACACTATGTTACTTTGCAATTAAAATATAAATAAGTTGTAAAAACGTCATTAAACCACTTTAAATAATTCTTTTGGAGGGGTTTTTATATTTTAGTACAGTAACTTGCTTAATTTTATACTTTTGAATAGTAATTAAGGATTAAACAGATTTACAAACATATAACTTCGACCGAAAACCAAAATAAATTGTAGCCCTCATCAAATGTTGGTTTCATTATTTTCTTAAATATTTTCAACCATTCAAGGATGGCAGACAACCTTCCCTCTTTTAGTTGGAAACCCTTCCATGATGATTTTAAACAAGCGTAGCAAATACTACCCCCCATTAGGCTAAGTGTACAGCAGAGCTCCAGCAGCTTGTCATATAATCACCCAACAGCGCGTGTGTGTGTGTATAGGACACGAGATAGCGATACCCTTGACAGTACTTAAAAATGCGAATAAAAAATAAAGAAAGCGGGCTTGATTACTTTTGTTTGCCCTGCCCTCGTCCTTTCCAGCCACTTCACTCCTTGGGAGCCCCATCCTCCAGGCTGCCCCGTTCTCCTAGCTGCGCCCCGATTTTGTGCGGTTGCTATTGGCGCTAGATGCGCTCCACCGAAAATAAAATATATAAAAGAAGTAGATTTAAAATAAAAGGAACCAAAGGGGAAAAAGGAGCAGACAAAGTTTCGACATTCCTGCGCTGCTCTGCCTTTGCCAAATTGTCTTAATAGATTTATGGGCGTACGCAAAATGGCTGCACTTGGCCCGAACCGGAAGTGGCCAAAAAAAGTGGGCGAAAGCGGGCGGCAGAGGACTTTTATTTTGGTTGCGCAAGACTGGGCAGAGCCCCTCCCCTTCTGCAGCCATTAGCCGGGCTTGGAGCGGTATTAGCCGCGGGCTAATGGCACTCCGATTGGGAGACCCAGTTTCTGGGACACAGTTCCCCCGGGAGACCCGAATCAACTGACCGCTTTGCACCCCCAACCTCAGGCCAGCGATCGAAAAACTTATGCAGAAGTGAAGGTCAGGTGGGTATCCCTTCTCATCAAGTTAGGCAACTCGGGGGGCGCCTTTATGCACTAACTTTAATCGTCATAATCCCGAACCACCCCAGTCAGGGTTAACTTGCAGACGACGATGGAATTTTGTTGATGTTTGTCTTGGCCCCCGTTCCAGCTCCGTCAAACTGAGAGATTCGCCGGCTTGGCTCCCTGCCGTTTAGCTGGTTACTTAGCTCTATATTATACCAGGCCCTCGGTTTCCCACCGCAAAGTTGCAAAGCCAGAACCCAGTATCCGCACTCCGAGGCTTCCAAGGATCCCAAGGATCCGAGCAGCGGCAGCAGCAGCCGCATCCTTTTGGCGAAATGCCGTGTGTTGTCTGACGTTTTGCTAACGACTTTTCAATGGCTGCTGCTGGGCCAAGGCATAAGTTTTGCGGTTCCCTCGTCCTGCGTCCCTCGTCTTCGTCCTTTTCCCTTGCCCAGATGCGTGTGTGGTCTGCGAGTGTGTGTGTGCGAGGACAGCCTGTTCCAAGTAAACAGTTCGCTCCGACTCCTTGTGGCTGCTCTCCTTTGGGTTATTGGCTTGGCCTGGCCCGGCAGCAGCTGTTCGAGGCTCTGCAAACATCTGCACGGCGAGAAAAATGTGGGCCACCCGAAACTAGGCCGGCAAAAGTAATATTCACGGCCAAATCTGTATTTAATAAACCACCCAAGCCCAGAAATCCTTATCCCACATTCGGTTATTTCTGCTGCGGAGCACTCCTGGGAAAACTTCACTTCGAGAGAGTCACAGGACATTTCAGGACATTCATCTGGCTCCCCCTGAATTGGCAACTTAATTGCATACTTGCAGACACCTTGGCCTGACTTGCAGTACAATTCCGAAACGAGTCGCTCCGTAACCTAATCTCCACTGGCTTTAGGGCTTCCGAACCACTCGAGTTTTTGCCTTAGTGTAGCATGTGTGTGGGTCTTTGCCTTTCCATAAAGCTGAGGAACTGCTACAGTTGTAAAAAGAAATTAGTTGCCGCCGCCTGCGGTCCCTTTGCTAGGGATGTGCCGCCCCTCGAAGGCGCCGCGGCCACGCCCACTTCTCCTGCGATCGCTGCCATTGCAAATTGACTCAGACAATATGCTGCCGGTACAATGTGGGCTAGTCGGCTGTGGGGCGTGTTCTACACCAGGAGGCACTTGAAAACCGCAGAGCCGACACAACGCAACCGTTAATGGGCCAGGCATATCTCGCGCCCGTAAGTATATCATATCGCCATCGGTACGAGGGATGGGGCAACGGGGCGGGTGGTTGCGCTGAAAATGAGTTAATAAAATGCGTATGCGTAATCAAATTATATGTCAAGTGTGTTGACAACGTGGCAGTCAACGTTAATGGCAACGCATTGCCAAGAAGACGGAGATGGAGCTGGAGCTGGGGCTGGAGCTGGGGACCATCATCAGTGCGGGCATCACCATCATCCGGCAGAGAGTCCTCACACTCATCCTCAATTTTATCCCCATCACATGCGAGAACAAGTCAGGCTTCCCTGGCCAAATGCGATTTTAATGACTCGAACAAAGGAGAACATTTAAGCGAAATTTATTACATCGAAGTGTGTGTTTTTGCCGCAGGCGAGGGCAGAGGCCGTCTCCTCCGGCTGCACTTGCTCCCAGGGATCTGCATGCAATCCGGCTTGGCCGGTTGATCCCTCTGGTCGAAGTCGAATTAACCCGCTCGGCCAGCTACCATTTGACGAAATTAATTTAATGCCCTGCCATCTGTGTAAGTTGAGGTAATTCTGGCTTGTCGCACAAACATTCGGATGTAAGGAGCTCGTGGCTGTATGTGCCAGCAATGCAAATAAGGAGGTACAGTGCGGTTCGCAAATGGAAAGTCTCCCCAACATTACTCATAAGCAAACCCCATTGGAAATGGATCGTTCGACATTTGCCTGGCTCTCAGCCCGATATCTGCACTGTATTTTAACGACCCTACATCTCCGAAACGCACTGTCCGAATGTGTATGCATTGGCTTGATAACTTCAAGAGACATTCAAGCACATTATACACCATTTGACGGGCTAATGCTTTTCCACTCGACAGTTCGTCTATAGCTTTCGACAAACACTCCAACCCACCGGCTAAAATGCGATGACCGGATATGGCGATATTTGTCAGAAGTAAATTAAATTGATGTGGCACAGAGCTGGGGACCCGCCACACCCGCAAACAGAAGGGGCGGCGGTCGGCCGGACACCTGGATCCTGGATCCTGAATTCTGGATTCTGGATGCGACTCTTGATTAAGTGAAATTTCATTCCAGAGTTGTCATAAAATGCGCACGCACAGAGATATGGCCAAAAAGATACACAGCACACAGCAACGCAAATTGATTGCGAAGCTTTTTGCTATAAATTATTAACACTAATTAAATGATTAAATAATTAATAAAAAAGAGAGGGGAAGCGGAAGGGAGGCCTTTTTATTGGCCGGCCTATCGCGTTTGGTGTGGGCCACTCGGCCCGTTTTATCTTTATCAATTAACGCGCAAATTGATTCTGCGCAAATTTTATTTAAATTTAAGATACTCGCATTCCCCGCCGTCCTCTGCCGCTCCAATAGACCCACTTCGGGCGGCCATTTCTTTTTGATGATTTTCGCAATGTATCTGCCGTGTGTATCTGCATTCAGTTTTCAACGAGCCTGTCCGAAAAAGGCAGGCCATAATTAAGTTAATCAGTTCAACCGAAAGATTAATTTGTTTAGGGATGCGGGAGGTGTATACCTCTCCTAATAATGTTCATTTTATATAGTAAACACGGACTTACCAAATTCTTGAGTCATTCTGGCGAAAATAAAAATCCTGAAAAGGAAACTATATTAAGCGAACTCAATAAATTATAAGATAACATAACATAATAAAATTAAACGTATGTGCTAAACAGGGACTTACCGACATATTATTTGTTAAAGCACTTCCAGCTCTATTCAAATTCCCAAATAATAATCCTGAAATAAAGCACAAGTTAGAATAAAGAAAGAAACCAAAACTCTAAATAAGAAACCAACAAATTCTGATCAAATACCGAAGAAACCCGTGCAGTTTCAATCTGGAAGATGATAGGCCGCGACCCCTATGTCTTGTGGCTAGATATCCCACTTCACCCGGCCGCTCCCCCTTTGAGAGTCAGCGAGATGGGAGCCGCAAGTGAAAGAACAAACAAGGGACTGTTGATTTTTGACTAAATTGTTCACGATGTATTTATTCTTCTCTTTTCTTTGGTTGGGCTGGTATATATGTGTGTATAGAGAGAGAGATGTTTGTGTACATATATATGATGCGAACTGCGGTATTCATTTCTTATTTGTTGTTTGCCTTCTCAATGCTAGATTAGTTTCGTTTTGTGTACGGCTACATATCTATGTGTATATGCATATGTATATGTATCTAGTGGACTAGGAGTACATATATGAATTAGAGTAATTTATCCCTAACTGCCACTCGCAATGAGCCCATGCGGTTAGCCTAAAAGTTCAACTTACCGTGCTAGGAATTTGACAAAAAAAACTCGTATCGTATCGTTACATTTAGTTATTCCGTGTTACTTGATGGCATTAATTTGTCTGTGGTTGCGCGGCCTCTGCCCGTGTGTGCGTGTGTATCTGTGTGCGAGCGTGTTGAAGTGGACTTAATTTAATTACATTGGCTTAATTTCAATATTTGTTTAATCGCTCTTTGTTTCGCCATTACGGCTCTGCTCGGCTGTTAGTTAGTTAGTTATTAACTACATAGACATATATCTGAATTGGCTTAGGCTATGACACAAGTTGGGCTTGCAATTAGTTTTCGCGGGCCGCAACCCATCGATTTTAGGGCTGTCCTGCACTTTTTATGCCCCTGTCTCTTCAGTTTTTGTTTTATGCATATATTGTGTGCTTGCGCTCACGAGCAATGACTATCCTATCTGGCTTAATTTCACTATTTTAATTGAATGCCACAAATTGAATATGGCAAAAATTAACAAGTGCCACGCCCGCTCTGGTGGGGCGCTCGCTCAAATTGAATTTATTTTAAATGAAACAGAAACGCGTTCAAATGAGCTCCGCTCGCTTGACAGCCCTCCAATTGGAAACCCTGTCGGGCCAAAACACAAAATACAAAACGGAGAACGGAAAACAGAAAACAGCAAACAAGGCCAAAACCAACAGAAACAAACAACAAGCGGCCATTCACGCGCTCAATTACCTACAATCAAAATGCATTTAAAAAGTATTTAAACCTAATTGCCAGTGGGCGGGCTCGACTCCAAAGCGATGCAAAATGATGGCTGAAAAGCGGAACACTCAAGCAAAACGCCACCCGAGTTCTGGATAAATCGTTGGTAATTCGTTGATCGCTTCTACGTGGCATTTTTCACCGGCCCAGTTCAAAGGTCGTTTCCCGAACACTAACCGTGTGCTGTGACCCTTCCTTTGGCACTTCTATATTATGCTAAGACGTATGTTACATTCATATACACACTTAACACTCTGAGCATAAAGTACATACAACAGTTCGATTGTTAGAAATGTGTCTTGTAAATTATACAGTTTGGTTATTGTTTTCTTGTGTTTTACATTTCATTTTTACACCTAACTTGGCACATTATAACTAGGAAAACAGGATGGACTCTCTTCCATGGCGACATTCGGAATGCTGTCTCGTGGAAAAAAGGTACAGAAATATTGGCACTGTTTGCATATCAATTGGCCTGACAGTTAGAAAAAAAAGTAATATCTTTGGCCTGCCTAATGCAAAAAATCTGCCTTCCGGCAATTTATATTTGCCGTGCAAAACAACAAATAGAACTAATTGAAATTTTGCAAACCAGCAACGACAAAAAAGCAGAGAGGCAACTAACTAACAAATCGCTTAAATAAACTTTGTCCTTTGGTATTTATACAATTTGTCATTTTCATTTGCATTTTGTTTGCTCTTCTTGCCCCTTAAATGCCACGCCCAGGCGCTATTTATTATTCATGGTGTGTGTATTTATTAATTTCTGGATTCCTGCTTTGCGGCATTAACCGTAAAACGCCCTCATGCAGCATTCAATTATTTATGCATTTATCATTTATCATTTAGAATTTTAATTTTAATTTTAATTCACTCTCCCTCATTCTGTCGACTCGACTGCAGTTGTTTGCTTGTTTTCCCTTTGCTTTCCGTTTTTTGTTTGCTATATTTACACACATAATAATAAATATTTGCTCAATGTTTTAGTTATATGCTTGTTGTGGGGAAAACACGATGAACCTCAAGTTGAGAGTGGAGCCCTCAAAAGTAGGCAATGCTTTTGCTTTTGTTTTTTTTTCACTTTCGCTCCTATTTGAGTAGGTGTGTGTGGGCTGTGCATTTACTTACAGTGTGCGTGTGAGTGTGGGGGTGTGGGATAGTGTGTGTGTGCTTGGCTCCTTAGACACGTATCACTTCACCTGGCGCCGGTCCAGCCTTTGGGCACAGTGCATCGTCGATGCTGTCGCGCAGCCGCATGGCCGCGTCCAGCTGGGCAGCCTCGTCCTGGGTTCCTTGGGGTCACATGAATATGTCGCCCACGGCCGGCGACTTTCGCGGGGTGGTGGGCACTCCGTGCGGGCAGTGCGGCGGGGTGCCAGAACCGGAGGCGGCAGCCCCAGCCGCCTGCTTGGACTCGTCCTCGAAGGTCACCATCTTCTCGCTGCGCGGTTTCAGGGTCACAATCTGCAGCTGGGCGGGCGGCGGAGGCGGCTGCTGCTGCACAGAGGGCGTGGCCGAGCAGAGCAGCGTCTGGGGTGGACCCAGTTGCAGGCCATGCGGCAGGCCCATACCCATGTTCATGCCCATGTTCATGCCCATGCCCATGCCCGAGCCCATGCCCATGTTCATGCCACCCACGCCCATGTTGGGTGAGTAGCGCCGGGGCGGCGGCAGGGCGAGGTCCCCGACTCCGGACAGGTTAAACTCACTGATGCTGCGCGGCACAAAGTACTCCAGGTGGTGTTCGGGTATGCCCGTCGATCGCCGTATGGGCGTGTTCCGCTGGAAGGCCGATCCTCCGGCATTGGCCACCCCGCCCTGCAGGTGGCTCCTGCGGGGCAGCGAGCTGTACTGCGTGAGCGTATGGGCGGGGCCGAAGAACATGGTCTGATGCTGGCCGAGATTATTCTGCGGCTGTGCCAAGCCCAATCCCAGGCCCACACCCACACTGGGATCCGCGCTGGGTCGCTGTCAGGAGGGCTTGGGGGTCACCGCCACGGTGACGAGGGCCAGCTCCTCGGCCTTGGGCATCACATGGTCCTGCACACTGAAGCGGCGCAGCCACAGCACAATCTCCGTCTGGATGAGGCTGAAGCACATGGCCACCACGGCCATGCCCACCAGGATGTAGGCGGAGGCCGTGTAGAGGGCCACCGAGCCGTTGGGCGCCATCTCGCCGAATCCAATGGTGCCCAGCGAGGTGAAGCAGAAGTACAGGGACTCCAGCACACTCCAGTTCTGCAGCTTGTGGAAGAGGATGGCCCCGCTGCTCACGTAGCAGAGGAGGACGCACACGCAGATGGAGATGGGCACGCTGGGTGAGCCGCGGCGACTGCCCGAGGACTTCTTGCCCTGCTGCGCCTGCTGCTGTTGCGACTGCTGCTGCTGCGACTGCTGCTGCGCCTGTTGCTGCTGCGCCTGCTGCTGCGCCTGTTGCTGCTGGTAGACCGAGGGCGGCAGTCCGTACTGATGCAGCTTCTGGTGGCCATAGTGCCCCTGGCCCTTGCCCTTGTCCTGCTTGCGTCCGCCGCCGCCGACTCCGCCCACGCCCGAGCCCACGCCGCCGGAGGCGCCTCCGCCGGAGGATCCGCTGCCAGGACCGCCCTTGACCCGCTGCCGCCGGAACAGGCAGCGCATGCCCGCCGAGAGGGCCTCGCCCATGGCGGACAGGTAGAGCAGCACGATGGGGATGCCGAAGAGGGCGTATACCAGGGCCGCAACCCGGCCCCACTGCGTCCGGGGTGAAATGCCGCCGTATCCTGGAAGGAGCGAAAGCAAACAATTTAATTCCACTCTAAGTTCTTGATTAGAGAAGCCTAATGAGTACGGGTGAGGCACATTGTGGGAAAAGCTTATTTGCAAAGTATTACAAATATATTATAAACATATATTATATAATAAAAATAGGTCTACAACGTGGGATTTTTAGACGTCAAAACAAAATTGTTACTGTCTTTCATCGAAATAATCCTATCAAAATATCGTAACTAATTTAAAGGAAGACACCTTTCCAAATGTTTTATCATTTGATATGGAAATCAATAGTATAATATAATCCCCTTTAAACTATGGTAATCAAAATACCGTAATAAATTTGACAACAAGCTTTCGATCCATCTTTCCTCGGCAGTCCCCACTGCTCAAGGTCTGCAAGGTTCAACTTGGATGTACAGCCCAAAAGATAATTCAATTAATAACATTTGCCCCTCCCTTTCGGGGACTCAGTGGAATCTCGTTAGCTGGATCAGTGAACTGAACTGCCACATGGCCTGCTTATATGGGCGGCCACTGCTACGTGATCCCATTCGCAGTTTAACAGAGGCCCAGCTCCTTTGCTGATCCTTTATCTAATTAGCAGGTCAGATACTAGGTACAGGACAGGATTCCGGATTCGGGATGCAGGATACAGGATACAGAGATTAGCAGTGGCAGATAGAGTCGCTTGGCCGCTGGGAACTGGAGAACTGGAGGGCAGGGACTGACGGCAGTTAGTAGCATGTGCATGTGGCACAATAACCTTTTTCGGGGCAGACCCCTTTTGCCATTCTGAGCCAGAGCTCGCCCCGAGCCCCCGACTGCCCCAGGAAGAGGAGGAAAATAATAGAAAAAACGTAACTTTTTCTGTCGGAGACACTTTGGCTTTGATGTTGTTTGCCCAGACCCGGTGATTTGGAGCACGGGATTGGGTTTGGGAGTGGCCATGGGCACAGGGCACGGGCCGGGCATGGGCCGGGCATGGGCCGGGCATGGCCTGGGCTTGGACTGGGTGCCAGGACCGAAGCAAGGACCTGTGGCAGGACCTGCCTAGGCCTTCCTGCCTGTGGGCACGACCTAGCCCAACATTTCTGCTTTCTGCCCCGGACTTTGCCTCCCGCTTCGTTTCGCCCCAGACTTTCGGCTCTGCAATGAACTTTTAATGTGGAAACTTTTATAATTGAGTAAAATTGTGCGTGTATGTGTTTGAGTGTTCCCGGCCCGTGAGTGTGTGTGTGTATTACATTTTATTACGTAGAAATAAAAAACGCCAGCGACAATAGCCAAAAGCACGACAAAAATCGGAGTTGAAAAGCACAGAAAATGCTTTTTCCGCCGTAATGTGAAAAATATACTTTAAAATCCCAAGCACGTTTAAGTGCATGGCCGTAGGAGGGGTCGTGCTGCATGTGTAGGCCTCTCCGGAAAACCAGAAGCCCCCAGACCCACTCAGACCCTCTTGAATTCCGTGTTTCACACGCTACGGCAAAGTTGTTGAAAATTATCATCGTCGCACGGCCATCGTTCATAAATGGTAACCGCCTCCACAGACGCCCCTTTTGCCAACGACGACGGCAACGGTTGCTAAAAATTGTTAGTGAAAATTATAACATTTACAATATGGCGTCCATAAAATTGTATGTAGTTATAACTAACTAACTAACGACGCACACATGTCGAGCGAACCACCGCGACCCCTCCCGCCCTAGCCCCCGTTCTCAACTAGCTGGAAGATTCGAACGGGTTAAGGGGCACCATACACACCCCCAGACGGCAAAAACTGGCAATTATGCGTAGCAATTTTCGGGGAAAGTTTACCCCAAACTGCATGCCATATACACATTTAACCGGCGAGCGGGCAGGGGCTGTAAAACGATTCCCATGTTGGGGGATTGAGACTCGGGCCCGGAGATTGAGACTCTGGGCGCTGGGAGTGGGCTGGCTGGGTAATGGCCCAGTTGGCCAAGAAGAAGGGTTAAGTGCACACGTCCGACGACATGGTCAGTTTTGGGGCCTGTTCTTCGGCAGATCCAGCCATTATGGCCCTGCACTCGGACTAGTCATTTGCCAGGCGGCATGTTAACGAAACTGTCGAAAGGCACATATTTTTAACTGCCCAAAGGGTAAATTATTTCAATAAGTGTGCAGCATAAAACGTGATCTGCCGGCTTAAAAGGGCCAGAGCCCATTACAATTTAGGTTTTGGGATATCAGTAAGCCTGTATTGAACAACTGGGTTATTTACTGTATGAACAGAATTTGTATTTATTTTTTAATTTTGCCTAATTCCCAGTCCACTGGTTATTATACCGTTTTTAATACAGCTTTGCATATGATTTTAATTGCTGCCCACACATAAATGTAATGAAAGGATAAAATAAATCATTGTTTGCACATGCCAGAGTCCATTTCGCAAATAGTTCATAAACATTTAATTTACAAGCTGTTGGCTTACGTGTGGCAAGTGAAACTCACTGATTTACAGGCCTAAGACAACAACCAGCCACTAACTTATTTTTAAAGCCAGTGCCATGTATATTGTAAGCACTGGCCAAATACGAATGGCCTGATTTAATTGTTATACTTTCGTTGGCTGGGTCTGGGATTTGATTTCATTAGTGAAAGTTGAGTGCCGGCCGCCGACAAAGGGCAATCCACTGGGTCGCCCGGTCAATGTGTGCCCCTCCAGGAGGAGAAGCCGCCTTCCCAAAAACCTTGCCCCGTTTTTGAGTTCTGCTAGAGCTTTTGTCCTGCCCTGAAGCGACTGCAAAATCCAAGCCAAAAGCCGGCGAGAAATATTTTACTACGGCAATTTTCGGGCATAAAGTAATTACAAAATACTCTCCATCATGCACACACACACTTACAATTACACTGAGAGAGTTACGGGGGTGGTTCTCGGGGGTGGAGGGGATGTGGAGACGACAAGAGCCTCTAATAGCTAAGAAATTAATTTTCACAAAAAGCTATTAAGAGAGTCACAAAAATTTTCAAATATAAAACCAAACAATGCTCACGGGGGAGGGGGTGCGGGGGTGAGGCGAGGGGTGGGTGTATCCAGGGGGTGGTGGGTGATGTGGAATGTAGAAGGTTAGGTGGCCGCCACCACCGGACTCGAGGTCAAGAGGCAATGGATGAGTGGGCAATGAGGATTCCCCCCTCACTTTCCCTGTCCCATTTTAATTACAGATTACACACAGAAAATAAACGGAATTATTAAATAAATATTTATTAAAAGAGGTTCACAAATGTAAGGAATTTGACCTCTAAAATAGAAGCTTATATCCGTATGCTTTAAAAGCAAGACATTTATGTAGTTTTTGAGGATGGCAAGGTCACACTAGAACTAGAGTGACCAGTCTAGCCAGGCAGATAATTTAGGGTGACCACACTAGCAAAGTAATTGTATGCAACAAAGTAATGGCCATAAAAAATGATTCAAGTGAAAACCCAATGTTTTACTCCAAGCCCCTCTCTCCCTTTCCTCGTGCATGTGCGTCAGCAAGTTTTGAGTAATGAAATTGCGACAGAAAAACACGCGCGCCCCTTATCGTCGTAAATAGACAAATGTTCAATAAACAAAGCAAATTGCGGATTACTTTGGGGAAGGGCCAGAAAGAAATATCGGAATAATAATAATGATATGCAGGGCCATCCGGCAAGGGCGAAATGAAACAAAAACATGTCATTAAACGCCCCAAAAACATCATCATCAATGGCTGGCGGATGGCGAAGTGAGAAGCGGAGGATGGGGACCGGGGTCTGAGGACCGAGGACATTGGACAAACATGACAGCAAACATTTTTATGACATGGCAACTGGCGCTTGAAGAATTAATTAAAAATTAAATGGCCTATTAAAATTGTTATCGAGACGCGGCGACGCCGGCAGCGCCGTCGATGCTGCCCATTTAACTGTTAAACAAATGCGAAATGTGAAATGCGGAATGCGGAGAGCGAAATGGAAACAAAAGCCGGCCGCAGACAAACTGTCCCACCAACGGCCTGCAGTCCTATCCTATCAGATCCCGCGAACATATAGGGGAGTATCTAGGGGTATGTGTGCACATATAGTATATGCGCAAACATACGTATATGGACCATAAAACGTTGCATGGCTGACATCGCGAAGTGACGCCAACGACGCTTGAACATGTCAAAACATGCATAAAAATGCGAAAATTGGCCGAGGGGGCGGAGCGTGAAGTGAGGTTATAACTCGTGGAAGCAGACACAATGAGATATAGATGGAGCGGAGGAGACAGAAAGAGAATGCCAGAGGGAGAGGGCAGAGGAAGTCACTGCCATTCGCATTTTGTCACAATTCATATGGCAAAACTGTACAGTTCGCTATTGTTGCTCGGCCATGAAAGCAGCCTCATGGAGGGCACAACAGCTTTCCTTCGCCACGGACAAATACAAAAACACCAAAACAAACACACATATTGCCAAACTTTATTGGTAGTTGGAAATATGCAACGCTTCCATGAAAACCTTACATTGGCCATAAAATCTGATGGCGTCTTAAAAGAAGTCCTTTTAGTACGGCTACAAATATGATTTTTTATTTTAAACGCACTCAAAAATGTTGAGTTTATACTCCTCCCCCTAAATGCCATAGAATTTGGACACCTTTTACGCCTAATTTTGCTAACACAAAACGTAAGTGTTGCGCTTTAATCGGATTATAATTATGCTTATCAATGGCAACATTGTTTTGAACCACTTTTTAATTGGTAATTAGTTTCAAAATTGTTTTTAATCGGATTATGATTATGTGTTTCGCCGCAGTGCTATGAAGGTCTTTCCATTTTGCATTGAATCACATTGGAATACCTGTCTTCACACTTTCTAATTTGAACTGTTAGTTGCAAAGGTTCTGTGTTTAGGTCACTAGGAAAAAGTATAAAAGCATTTGCTCTTTACTGCAAATGACAGTATAATATAATAAATTGTCTTTTAGCTTAGCATGTTAAATGTCATAAGCAAAAAGTATGATTATTATTGGTGCACTTAATAAAGACACAGTGGAAATACAACTTGTCTGCCTTATGCAACCCTCTTCTTTGATTACAAATTTACGTAAAATCAAAAAGGGCTGCCCTAAGCTCTCGAACTTCTGACAACATGGCACAAGAACGCTCGAAAAATAAATGCCAATTATGCAAGCGACAAACTTAAAACAATCAAATCCGGCTGACTGTTTGCCAGTGTATAACAATTTGTCGAGCACTTGACATAACGGATGCATCCCATCCCACACAGTGCATAACGCTTTTTCTGTATGCCGAACACTCGACGAAAATATGCATAAAATAAAAAATGCGAACTCAAGCCAATACAGAGCCCACTGAGCAAGTAGGGGCCTGCATATTTTCCAGCTAACGCAGCAACATTTTCCCTCCTTTCCTCTCCGTCCCTTTTTTTTCTGCGATTTTCACTCCCCGCTTCCAGCATGATTGTCGTGCCCAGCAAGCTGTTCCCCGTCGTCTCAGTCCCCCTTGACCCCCGGGTCATCCCTCGCGTGGGAAGAGGGGGCGCAAGGTCAAGGAGCTGGGAGAGTGGCCACTCGAACGGCGACGGTGCCTCGAACACATGCCCTGAAAAATGTTCCATAACCACTCACCAGCATACTCGCATACGCAGAGGCAGGGAGCATGTGTTCGTACACACGGAGAATAAATTGGGACAGTTTGCATGTACGCTTGTCCTTGACTTGATGAGTGTAAGCAGTTGCTGGCCCATCACACTGTCATTCAAAATCTCGATGGATATTAAACAAAAATTTACATATGTAGATAGCCTTAACAAAAGCAAATTGCGGACGGCATGGTCACCTCGCGGAAATGTCCCATTTTAAGACGTTTTTAAGCAAGTATGGTCACACTGTGGCCTCATTTTATTTCTTCCTTCTGCTTTCTGTTCCCCGGAATGACACATTCTCAGGACTGACAGATTTTTTCACGACGTTTATTCGGTAAGACATCCAAATGACTGTTGTGCCGCCCTCGCTTGGCTTGACTTTTTGATTTTATGACATTATTAAGCATTGATAGGCGACATTTACACACAGAAATGAGGGCTACGCTTGATTGGGCCATGCTCCCTGGTGCGTGGGTGGTGTGCATGTGTGTGTATTTCCGGATCCGGCATTAAAAGACGAAATCCCCCAGAGAGCCACAGAGACAACGAGCCATTGATGGGGCCGGGTGAGAGGCGAGCGCGTGTTCCGATCTCACTCTGAGGGCTTTAGGGATAACGCCCACCCCTACCCTCCTCACAGCTCTTCACTTTCTCTTTCAACTCTTTCTCCTCCATTCCTTTTTTGTCTTTTAATCCCTTTCGCTGGCTTTTACCCACTTGCGAGATTGATTGCCTGCAGTAAGCGTTTGAGAGAGCTATAAAAACTAGCCGAAAAAGCCAGCAAAGGGGTTTTCAGAAAGGGGGTTGGTGGTCTGAAAAATTGAGTAGTATGCGTTTTAGCGTTTGACACATGTCACGGTTGTAGTTGTTGCAGCTGCTGTTGAACAGGAAGACATTAAAAAATGTATGCAACATGTCAAGGGCGGCAGCGGTGGGGCGGCAGGTTTTAGCTGACAGTAGGCCCACACACATATGCCCACCGAGCACGTTGTGTGTGTGCGAGCCACATTACACGACCGAGGCAAAGGCGTTTGGCACTTATTCATTGGCCCATTCATTCATTCGCTCATTCATTTACTCGCCATTTCACCCCGCTTTCCTCGCACTTTCCCCGCCGCTTTCTTCGCTTTCCGTTGTCAGCGGAATGTTGACTTATCTGTGATTGCCTCACCGATATTGGTGTTCTTGCTATTGTAGCCGTTGTCGCATTATTTGTTTTATATTTGACACTGACACACCCACAACCAGCCCCGCCCCTCACACCCACCAAACGTCTAAGCCATAAAAATGAGACTGCGACTTGCAATAAAATAAAATAAACTGCCGCGCAATATATATTTTTTTAGCTCCTTCCCCACGACAGACCAACCAGTGTTGCCTGCTTCTAGGCTGAACTAGTTCGCCAGGACCTCCTCTTATTAAACTTAACTTTTGATAAATTCAAAATGTTTTCCAGTGACAACCCATCTTTTTGGGAAATGTTTAAAAAATACAATCTAAAACTAAATTTCCCATAAATGTAAACACACAACTTCCCATATGTGTTACCCCCGCACAATTAATTAAGCTCAGTGAAGTGGCTACTTACAAAAATCGGGTAAAGTCCGGCCAAATTAGTTCCCCCATTTAGGCCAGCACTGTGAACAGCACTGAGCCCATAGATTTTTTGGCCGGCACGTGTGGCAAATGATTATAGTTGCCGGCCCGGCCAGCGAAACACACAATTCCGGGCATACAAATTATGTAATAATAATAATACAACAGAGGACGTGCCATCTATCATGGCGAAACGAAAGTGTTTGTGGGGAAATATACAGGGTTTTTTTGGGGCGTTCACACAAGGGGCTCGCACAACCAAAGGGGGTTCACACACGCATCGTGTGAACACAATGCAGGCCGAGAGTGTTTAATAGCAGTTAACAGCGGCCCCGTAGAATACAATGCTGGCCATGCAAATAGGTGGTAAGCAGAATGCATGAATGGCGACGGGCGATTCTGTCGAACGACTATTTCTCCGCATTGCACAGCCATTTGTAATTCAAAATGGCAACCGGAAGTGGCCGACGAAGCCATTACACAGACGGTAATAGTTTATGGTCTGGCACCGTTGAAGGTCAACGGCGCCGAGAAGGTCAACGTGGGGGTGCCTCTTTATTTGCCAGAGATTTATGTGGGCCAATCGAGGGCGCTCCTGCCAGCTTGCATTCGCCCATTGATTGCAGCGAACGGCCAGGAATGGACTGCGATTTTACCGGATGCTCAGTATATGGTATATAGTGGCTCCTTCTTCGCCCAACCAGCGTTCGTATGCGTGCGCTTCCGACTCAATTAAGAGCGGCAAAAAGTTCTCATTCTGCGCGGGCGACAAATCCAATTAACAATAAAGCGCCGCCCTAATGACGTGCCACGCCCCAGCTGAAAACAACAAAAAACTAGCAACTTTCCCGCAGTTAGTTGGCTAAAAGTGGATTCTGCGGTGGCTCACTGCAGTTGGCCAAACTGAATCGCAGATGTCGGAAAACTGCAGGGTGTGCGTGTGTTTGTCCCAAAAAATAAAAATATTAATAACCACCGTATAAATCAGCACTCAATGGAGTTGTGCGGTATTTATTAGTTCAATGCTTTATATTTATGGGCGCAAGTGTTAATTTTATTACTGCAGCACAGGGGCGTATGTGTAATATTAATTATGCCAGGCAGTAGACAATGAACGACTGGATTGTGTCAATAGATAGGGCGGCCCAAGAGATAGGCGTTTGGGCCAATCGCACGAAATGCAAATACACAGGCATAAATTTCGCAGGTGTAAGTGCCATACATCAACGGATGGGATTTTGAGGACGCCATTAGCCCGCAAAAGTAGGCAATGAAATTAGTTTTACGAGCTAGCACACACATCTACCCACGGCAAATTGGCAATTTTCGGGGAATTTTAATTGAACGACATCCGGCGGAGACAGGTGGGCAATTGCGCACATCAAAAGTAGCTCAGAGGCCATAGGCCAAAGCCAAATAAGCTAATAACCAAATAACCGAGCATCTATCCCCCAACAGCCATGACAGCCACTCGAGTGTAAGCCCGTCCAAGTATCTTCATTGTTGAATAATGAGCCAAGTGTCCTGGCAGGGCTTTAGCAGATAATCGATGGGAATTTTGCATAATGGTCTTGTCTCCGCCGACTTAATCTCATGACGATCGTTCCGACGACCCTCCAGACCCCAGAACTTAGAACCCATTTGCCGGGCAAACTTTTGGCCCCACTCCAAGGTGACTGACTTGATGGTCTGGCTGGGATTTTCAGATTTTCAGATTTACAGATTCACCGATATTAAGACGACTTTCACATTCACCGCCCCCTCTCCACTTTATGGCACTTTATTTATAGAACACACACATTAGCTGGAAACAATCGAAACTTCCCACTTAGCAATTTGGGGACAAATTGTTTCATAATTGATTGATGTGCCATTGGGCCAAGTTGTCGAGAGCGGAGTCGAGAGCGGAGTCGTCGAGCATGGCAGCTGACAGATAAAAGATATTTAAAGTACGAAGCCCGGGTAAGTAATTGCAATCGCATCAAATCGGACTTAAGTACTTTGTAGTTTGGCAAGAAAATGAAAAAACAGAACCGAGTGCTTCCCTATGGCTCCACTTGGGGAAATTTCATGGCTTTTTAATGGGTTTTCTTTCGAAAGTGGCCCACAAAAAGGCGAAAATGCTCTACAAAATATCTATAATCGGCTCTAACTCAATCGAAAATATTTTACGATATTTTAAGTACTAACAATAAGTGGAAAAAATTGTTTTTTAATAAATTGCAAAGGCGGAAAGGTGGTATACTTCATCGTTTATTAATAGGAGAGTTAATGGACCTTGACAGACCCCCTTAGCAGATGGAAATACTGTCAAGTCTCTAATGGCCTTTGAATCAAATGCTTTAATTACAAGAGAACCAAGGGGACGCCCACAGTGCCCCACACATTTTTGGGGGAAACGAAGGGCGTGCAATTATCCCTGCCCAGATCCTGCAGAATAGATGGAACCCCCACTATCCTGTCCCCGTGTTCCGGCATGCCAACCGTATTCCTGCCGCTGTTGTTTGGTTTACCCAACTGCCAACCGCAGGTTGCCCTGCTTGTCTACTCCACACCCACCGGGGCCCATTTCCCCCGATTACCCCTTTAGCTACACGATGTCAAAATAATTTCAATGACACCCGCCATACAGTCGTGACTGGCAGCGTTCGCAGGGCAGACCTACATACACGCAGCGCTGGCTGGCGATATTTAGACAGATTTTTGATGGCTTTGCCGGCACCGCTCTCCTTTTCCCCTCCGGCGGCTGTCCGAAATTGAGTTTTGATTTCAAACTCAATTCACATAATGCGGGGGCGGTGCCGGCGCTGGCGATGTGTTGCTGCTGGTGATTGCTACAAATTCGATTGATTTAGCGGCGCGTTTATTGTGATGGCAGTCCGCCGACCACACGCCGAATTTCCTGAGCCACCCATTTCATTCCGTTTCAGTTCATTCCCTATTTTTCCGGATTCGCCACACAACGCGTGTCTGGTTTTATTTTTTTATTTTTGTAAACAATTTCCCACGCCAGGCTGCCCAGTGAAGTGAATACGCCAAGGCAAATCCGACAGTTGATACCCTCCGTGGGTCAGGAGTCGTACGTGACCACAGTTCTTAGATCGGCCAGGGCTCTTTAAAGCCCTCTCTTCGCCGAGAAACCGCCCAATTAATATTTAACAAGCACCGCATAATACCTTAATTGAAGCTTCCTTTTTTCTGGGCGAATATTGTTTTCCTCAATTAAAGAAAAACAGCAACGGAAACCACAAACTGCTGGGCCACATGAACGTAATCCCTGTTTTTTAGATGAACATTTCAAAAATAAACAAAATGGGCCGGAAATGAAAGTGTTGGCTCAGCCCAGCTTGCGGGCCATTTCAAATTATTTTTCCAATTAATATTTGGGCCTCTCACCTTTTTTCGGCTCGAGCGCCAATTCAATTTACATGGGGCCTGCATCTTAACGTCATTTTTGTTTTTCTTTCTGTGGCTTCGGGGGTTTGGGGCGGGCAGGAGGACACTCGACTGCTTAGCCCCCGGGTTACTTATAACTAATTGAAATCAGACAGAAAGAGCAGGGGGAAAGGGGCAGCAGACGCATTGGTAAATTGAAAAAATATGTGGCCAGGCCGGTCGGACGGGCGAAATCGATGCTGCCGGTTGACAGTTTGTTAATTAAAAACAGAAGCCGTTCATTGGGGTGGTGGGCCGGTTAGTGGGTTGTCCACTGGCCAGTGGAGCGGACATCTCCGCTCCGGGGCGGTCACTCAACGTCTCACGCACACACGCACACGTGACCGGCTCCGTGCACTTGGCAGGCTCGGATGGCAAACGTCAGATGGCCGGGCTAATAAATTGCCCAGAGAATCGAAGGACCGACCGCCGAACAAAGGAATCGGCCGGCGATTCGGAACGGGGCGAACGGGGGGTGCGAGCGACCGGAGGACTCCGGACCCAGGGTGGTGCCCAGCACTGGCACCTCTCACTCACCTATCGTCGTAATTAATGTCAGGGAGTACAGAAAGGCCGAGGCGTAGGTCCATTTGTGTGTCGGTGCATTCAGCTGGATGCCGCCGGGGGGATAGACCTTAGACTGGCGCACAGCCCGCAGCAAAGTGTCCTGCAAAACGCCGAGGAAGCGGCCAATTAGAGTCCCGAATCGGGAAGACGTCGGCGGTTCCGCCTCGGGGCGGGTGCTCACCTGGAACAGCTGCACCTCCTGGGCGGCGAGGCGGGTCCAGTTCTCCTTGTACAGTATGTTCAGGTCCTCCGTTATCGACCACAAGCGATCCACCGTCCTGAGGGAAGAGACAACAAATGTTACTATTCATTGGGCCATGGCTATACGTTTCAATAGTAATATTTTTCAAAAAAAACATTTTTTTATCGGTTTTTCAAGCGTAACTTGGTCAATTCATGTCGCACAGTTTCAAGAGCGACTGTTTTGAGCAGCTCGCTTCCGACCACAACCATTTTAAGAGGAACTTATTTTTTGACCAAATTTCACATTTTTTGTAAGGGGACTTTTTAAGAAAAAATCTTAAAAGATAACAATTTTTAGGTTAAAACGCCAATGCAAAGAAAATTGCGCAACGAGCTCAACGACGCATTCCACTCTTCGATGCGATGTTTAATTTCTTTAAAAAAGCAAAAAAAAAGATTTTTTAGGGCGAAAAATGCGAATCAATTTACGAGATTCAGATTTTGTCAAAAATACGACTTTTCTTTCCCGTTTTTTAATCGTAATTTAGCCAAATCAAGGCGTACAGCTAAAAGACCGACTGTTTTGAGCAGCTTGCTAAATGTCCTAACGATCCCTATCACTTTAGAGAAAATTAATTTTTTGACCCATTTTCGCATTTTTTGTAGGGATCAGAAATTTTTGGAAAAAATCTCAAAAGTTTAAGATTTTTAAATTTAAATGCCAATTGATAGGAAATTAAGCAACGAGCTCAACGACGCATTCCACTCTTCGATCCGACGTTTAATTTCTTTACAGTAGCCAAAAAACTGATTTTTTAGGGCAAAAACGCGAATCAGATTTACGAAGTTCAGATTTTGTTAAAAATTCGATTTTTCTCTCCCTTTTTCATTCGTAGTTTTGCCAAATCAAGGCGTACAGCTAAAAGTCTGACTGTTTTGACCAGCTCGCTACCTCTGCTATCAATCCCAATCACTTCAAGGAAAATTTATTTTTTGATCAATTTTCGCATTTTTTGAGAGGGGGTGCATCAGGAATTTTTGCAATAAATCTCAAAAGCTTAAAATGTTTAGGTTTGAATGCCAATAGGAAATTAGGCAAGGAGCTCAAGGATGTATAACATTCTCCATTACGACTATTTGCAAAAAAAATCATTTGGGTTTTATTCAAAAATATTCAACCTATTGCAAATATAAGTAGTTCCTTGGTTAGCAAGTTGAGTATATTCACCTGGAACGTATCTCAGCGTTGGCCAGTTCGGTGCGGGGATAGGGCTTGGAGGCGGCCACTGCGGTTTCCAGGGTGCCCCCGTCCTCCAGTTCGCCCTCGAGGGTCACGAAGACAATTGAGCCCATGGCGGTGTAGAGCAGCACCAGCAGAAGTACGCCTGCAAAGGTCAGAACGTTAATTACATCGGATTCATAATTTATTTTTGTGTAATTGGAACTTCTTAAACAAGCAAAAGAGACATTTAATTTACAAGTAGCAATGAAGTTATTTATTTTAACAAAAAGCCCCAAAAAGTATGCTACATTTTGTATTGGCAACAGTGCGTATGAGTAATACTGCGCTGCACTACTCATACGCACTGTTGGCTGCATAAAATGTAGCGCACTTTTTGGAGATTTTTAGTTTTTGCTTTGGATGAATTTCCCTCACCTGTTGCCGATATGCAGTGCGACTTGGGCGCCTTTTGACAGCCACAGAGACTGACGCCCCCGCCGCCCGCCTCCCGCTTGTCTGCCTTGGAGGCGCCGCCGCCACCGACCGCCGCTCCGCCCGCCGACGACTGCCGACCGCCGCGGCCGCCGGAACCGTTCGCTGCTGCCGCCGCCGCTGCTGTGGCTGCCACATTGCTGCTGCCGCTGGCGGCACAGCTTCCGCTGCCGTCGCTGCCGAGGAAAGCCGCCAGCGGCAGTGGCGACTTCTTGTTCATAGTGCTGCCTTGCTGCTGCCCTTCGACCTTTGACCTGCGGCCAATCTGCCAGTCAATCAATCAAGCCGCTCGAGAGCACTCTGATGTGCAGCCAGTCGGCGGAGGTGTAAACTCCGGCGGTAAGCGCTTTCCTTCTCTGCCGCTGACAATCGAATCAAACGCTTTGACGCTTCATGTGCCACGTAATTTGCATCCCCTTCTGCCTCTGTGGCTGTGGGTGGGCAGGGTTTTCGATGTTATTATGTGACCGTCATAAAATCTTGTTATTGTTGTAGCGCCCCTTTTACGAGCTGCTTCTTTTTCTCCCTTTTCTGCACAATGCGGATGTGGAAGTGAGACAGCCTGCCGCACCGGATGCTGCAAATGCAAAGGGAAAAAATATTTTCATGAAAACCTGGCCAAAATGAAAATGAAAATTGCGCTGTGAGTGTTTTTGGGGGCGCAAATTGCACGGCAAACGCCCTGTAATTGAGTCAACAGCTTCAGGTTAGCACAGGGAGAAGTAATATGCTGGCAAAGCGAACAGGCTATACCCCATAAGCACTTCATTAGCATTAGGTGGGTAATAACTAAGGAAGGTAAGATGGTTAGTGGAAACTCCTCAAAAAGATATGAAATATTAATTGCAAACAATAATAATAATTTGCTTTGTTTTCCAATATACTTCTAGGAAACTCAACATTATTTGCCAGCAGTTAGAGTACCAATTCCATTAAGCAAATCATTTTGCAGGCACAAAACTGTGAGCATGCCCAGCCGGGCGAAAGATCGGTTCCCGGGTCAGTGGGCGACACATCCTCATTATCCTGCTAATCACGGTCAGCACATTCACATGCACACATATCTGGAGTGCTTGTCGCAAATAATCTGATAAACGTGGAGATGGCTGGCATTTAAATTAAAGATTGCGCCACCCAAGCACAAAAACTTGCCGACTGGTGAGTGGTGCCAGTGATTCCGGCTCCGGTTCCTTCTGGTTAGCACGTGCCATCCCTTTTCGGGTTTCAGATGGCCGGATCCTAATCCCGTGGCACTTCAATTAGGGACACCCAGTTTCGGTTCCAGGCCTGTTTTCTGCTTATAGCTTGCATTTTTGGCGAGCCCCGCCCTCAATGCTAATTAGGTGAAGACATCGCAGCACGTGCCTCTCCGCCCAAAAGTCCCCCGCTTAATGAAACATGTTCAATTGTTGTCGCCGCACATGTATGTGGCACATATCCTGTCATTCAATCTGGCTGGGAGGCCAGAGATGCGGTCCTGCGATAAGTGAGACACGAATTTGTGTGTGTACTTCGGCACAGAGAAAACAACACCTTAATCACTTCTGGCGTTTGAAAAACAAGGCAAAACTGTACTCTGGGACTCGGGTATTTACTTACTATTATGAGTAAACACCTTATAGATGGATTCTCTGGTTTCCGCACCCAAATTATACCTTTAGTATTGGTTTGGCAAAGGAAACACGATTTGCCCTCCGATGATTGCATGCAAATTTCCATGTGAAATGCACTTCAGCTGTGATAACAATTTTCCCTCAGTGTCTGGCCGTTGAAATAACTACACGCATCAGGCAAATCAAGCGGGTAATTGGTAATTGCATCTGCATATCTATTCTCTTTGGCCGCACAATTGAAATGGATATTTGCAGGGCCTGGCAAAGGCACAAGGACATGCAATCGGCATGGAAATACTTTTGGTTCACCTCAAGCCTAATGCGACAGTATTTTCGTGTTTTCGTATTTTCAGATTTTCGGATGCTCGGATTGCCGAGCTTTCGCATGGCCAAATGCCAATCTGCATTCCAGACAGTCCGCTTCAACACTATTATCCTGCCAATTTGCGCAGGACCATCAGCGAACGGGGCCGTCATCAATCATGTGAAAGGCGGCAGGACCGCAGACCGAAACAATGCCGCCCATCCTCCGAGCCAAAATGAATCAATCTCGGCCACCGGCCAGCGGCCAGGATTAACTTAGAGTGCTTGGCCAGAAATAAGCAGCAATTTATGAGTGCTTCCCTTGGGCTCTTGACATTCCACTATTTAATTTTAATTTGCCTTTGAGTTAAAGACACTTTACCAACAGTGTTTTGATTAAAAGTACATTGCACATTCCACCTATTTAATTTTAATTTGTCTTTGAACTAAAGACACTTTACCAACACGGTTTTGCTTCATAAGTAAATGGCCCACTTTCTAACACTAAAAACATTCTTTGATGCTCAAAGAACACACAAATATCTCCATAAATTATAAAATGTCTATAAACTAGAGAAGAATATTTTATTTCCCACTTGACTTACCTCTCCCACAAATTCCAGGATTTTAATAGTAAGTCATTGTGATTTGCTGTGAAATCTTCACCCGTATGCTAAGCGCAGACCTTGATTTGTTTTTTCTTGCTTATTACCACCTAGGCTTCGCTTGCAGCCCAGCATTCCTGGCATTTAAATATTACACCTGTTTACCACGCCATTTTCCAGCTTAACCACGCCCCTTCCGCCCACTTACACACACCCTTACACACCTAAAGGCGGTACAACATTTATTTCGCCCTTTTAATTGCTGACATTTATTGAACGCTCCGCCGTGTGTTAAATCTACCGTGAGAAGAACGCAACATCGATGGTGGATGGTGCTTGGTATATGGATCGGAGGGGGCAGGTGAAAGGGCGGGGGATACTTATGTATGCACACATTCCAGGTGAGTGTATATACGTACACACGTGTTGTTGGCTTTGAGTCTGACTTAAGTGCAAACTTATGCCAATTATGTGAAGCTTTTCCCAGCAGGCATTCAGCATTCAATTTTACTTACACGCGGGAAAAGGGTGAGCTGGAAATCGCAGTTAATTAACAGAACACATTTAAGTTATGTAACAAAAATATAATATTAAATGCGTAAATGCTTAACACTTGATCAAATGAATTATTAGGGGGATGGATAGTTCTTTATTAAGTGAAATAAAGCGAAGTTTTCCCTATCGCCCTTTAACTTTCAGTTGCGCTTGCAATTTATCATGAAAATACTTCTTCTCAAGTATTTCTCCCTGTGCACACATAGCTCAATAAGAGCGGGACAGAGCGGGAAAACCCAAGCAGATTACACGGATCATTAGCTCAAATGAGAAAGTTCACATGTTCTGCTTCTGCTCCAGCTCCTGGCTATGCTGATGGTTCTCCGGCTTCTTCCTCTGCCATATCGCACCAAACACGACGTCCAGCACTTAATCAAATGCAAGCAGCGCCCAGGAGAAGCCAGCCAAGTGTCCTGCGCCCAGGAGGAGTCCTGCCCACGACTCAAGACGAAGGGGGTGGCCAGGAGACGGTGCCACGGCGAAGATAGATGCTTCCAAGATGGCAACACGAAAGGGGGAGAGATATCTACAACCAATATGCCTGATTGAAACGAAGTAACTTTCCAGGACATGCGACAGGACACAGGACACAGGACACACGCAGGACACGTGCAGTTATTTGCGGAATTTTGATAGATTTTCCTGCAACTGATTTGCGCACGTCCCGGCGAAGGCAAAAGGTGAATCAAATGGAGCAGCCAGAGACTCTATCCTATCGCATCGTAGCCTTTCCACCGCTCCATTTGCCCCGATCCTTTTTTCTTGCCAAAGTGCAAACCAATGTCCGCCAGTCCTTTGGCCGTTTGTGACTTTGTTGCCCCACTGATGGGCATCCACTGGCGGAAAAGAGCGGCCAATAGGCAATTAACTTACATAGCTAATAGCTTACATTTGCGCACTGCTAACAATATGTGAATAGCTCTCGAATGTCAAAGCGAGTAAAATGTGAAAACTGTAAAACAATTTAAGGCACTTTGCAGAGCTGATTGATTGCCTGCGAGGGCAAGGTACTACCTTTCCCCGACCGATTAGGGGCCAACTATTTCTGCAAGTGCCGATGAAAGAGTCATTAGGAAGGGCGGATCGGGGGTGGCGACCCCAAGGACGGCACGGACATCACGCAAGCCGCCAAAAACGATTCTCGTGTCCAAACTGACTGGCAGGATCCAGCGGCCAGGACATGAGCCCACTCCGAAAAAAGAGAAGCAGAAACAAAAACCAGAGCCCAGAGCCCAGAGAGAAGCGATGGCAGCCTTTATGGGGCTCCGAAAGGGGGTCACACACATCCAAATATCCATTTCTCACTCATTGCGTTTTTGGCAACTTGCTGCACAATTAAACGGCAAATCACGCCTAGGATTTGGTAAAAGCATCCAGTTCCCAACATCCTCTCCTGAATGCAGCACACCAGCACCAGCACAGCAACAACAATGGATGGCCAAAACCGCACAGAAAGCAATTGCGAAATGGCACAAAAACTGGAGCATGGCCAAAGGCGAAGCCATCGAGGATGGAGCATCCAGCATCCAGCGTGCAGCTCGATCGGAGGCGGATGCGGACGCGGAGGGCAGGAGATTGATGACGAGCAGTGTGCGGGAAAAACCACCGACGTTGGAAACTTGGCCGGAGGGCAAAAAGTAAATTGCAAATGAAATGTACAGAGTCCGGACGGGCCGAGGGGTCCGGACCTGATCAGCGGGGCGGTTTGGGCGGTCAAAGAGCCATAAAGAACCCGAAAACAAAAGTTAAGCAAGGACCAAAAAATGCCGTGGAAGCCATAAAGCCTCGGGCTCCTCGGGAAAACAACACCGAATCTGGGCAAAAGGTAAAGGGAGTAAGTATCAAAAAACAAATGCGGTTCTAGGGAAACGGAATACATCAAGCTAAGTGACACAAAAAGATCATAAATGTCACAGGACCAGCGGATAACTATGTAAGAACGGAAGCGAACAACCAACAATAATGATATCAACTACAGTAGACTCCCTGGAGGCTGAACATTTCCAAAGAAAACGGCACACTGATAAAAACAACTGGGGTAACACAAATAAATAGAGGCATTTTGAATTCAAAATTTGGTGTTAAACATTTGAGCCCATTACAAACACAAAATGCATTTAAAAATCATAGTGAATTGCTTGATTTAGTTTGTATTTATTTATGTGTTTTCAACCTCTAATATATGTTTGTGTTTGTCACCGAAAACCTCCTTTCAAGTGGCATTCAAATCATAAAATCTTTAAATTAACTAGGTCGGTTTACTTAAAGATTTTCATATTTAAAGTAATATTAACCGCAATGTAACAAAATGGAAAAAATATTTCATGTGTATATGAAACCCCATGTTTTTTATCGATGTAACTAACAAGTACTATCCCTACTTTCAAAATATTTTATTTCCAAAAGTAATTGTTCAAAGATTGTTTACTGATTGATTGATTGTTTATTCACAAGCATAACCAGAACGAGGAATATTGCTCTGCTTCAAACAGAGCTGACTTCCCGGCAATTAGCGCTGCGTTCCTCAGCACAAAGGCCCCACATATCACTATCAAACAAGAGCTGCCCACAAAAAGGCCAAACACTCACCGAAATGCGCACTTTGTTCTCGAAATGCCAAATGCGTAAAGCTGATTCAATTCCAGCCCGGGAATGTCCGGCCAAAGGGTTCAAAGGTGGGCAAAACTATCGAATTGATTATCCCCCAGCCGGCCGGAGTTGCCTAATTCTATTACCGACCCCCGCTGACCAGAGCCAAATCCTCGCATCCACACAAATGGATCCAAACAATAACTCACAAAAATCCTCACAATTTGCTGAACTTGAGCCCGGCGCACAAGCCAGGGGTTAAGGGGGCGGCGGTGGGCCGAACAAATGCTTAGGCTTAACCCACTTGAGGGGCTCTTGGGTTGGATTGCAACCAACTCGAGTTAACCCATTAGTGCCCGGGCAGAGGGCGGAGGGGAGGGGAGGGGAGATAAAAACCAGGAGGCGAGATGGAAATGAAAAAACAATTTCATTGCAAAGTGAAACGTAGAGTCACGTCCAAAGGGGTTCGCTGCTTGCTGTTATTGCTTAGCTGGTGATTTTGTGGAGCAAGCAAATAAATTGGAAAAAAGGAGCAGGGGCGGCAGCACTAGGAAAATCAGTCAGATAGCTGCCACGCCCCCGCCCCTGTGTCCTCCGTCCTTTCGTCATGTTGAGTCTCGCAATGATTGAAAGCCCAGACGCACACACACTCGAGGCACACACACCGACGCACTGGGAATATGTGTTGGTGGAAACAGATTCAAGATCCAAGAGAACGTTTAATTTTTAATAATTACTGAATTTCCAGTAAGAGCAGGTTATATATACTCTGAATATTAGGCACTTTTTATAAATATAATTGTTGTTTTAACTAATTGAATGGTTTTGTACCTTTACGGAAATCGGATACAATTTAGAAGTGTAATATATATTTCTCGACGAACTTAATAGTTTTGTGCCAATTTTTCTTCAGTGTCTGTAAAAAACACGAGTAGAGGACTCAGAGCTCGAAATTCAATTGGAACCCTCGCAAATGAAGAATTTTCTGTGCACTTTTCTAGGGCACACGTAGCGGCACTCGAGGGCTAAGGGCTGACGGGTGGCAAGTGGGGGTGGCGATGGGCGGCGGTGGGTGGTGGGGTGCGCTTCGGATCAAGACGTCCGAGCCAACATAAAATTTGTTGTGCAAAACATAAAAACCAAACATAGAACGACATGAAAATGCGGCAAGAAAGAAATAGACGCCAGTCCAGTTCACCAAGTGAAATTCCAGCAGAACACTACAAACAAGCAGAAATGTATGGAGAGGCGAGCGCAGGAAAACGAGAAGATACTGCAGACAAAACAAAGACGGGGTGGCTAAGACTAAACTAAGATACGAAAAAAGATACTAAGATACAAAAAATAGAGAAAGCGCCGAGCACAGAGAATCATGAAAAATGTAAAGAAAGCAAAGGAGAAAGAGAAATAGAAAGCACACCAACGTGCGGCGAGAAAAGAAGCTGGCAAAATAAAAACTAAATCAAAAAGGAAAACACAGACCGAGATGCAAGTCCTCGTCTTATGCTAAGAATTTTGATGCACTTACAGAAATGTACGATACCAGGAAGGGGGGAGGGAGGGGGTGAAAGTAGAGGCGGGCGGAGAAAGTGGGAGTCGGGAGTGGGGGTGGCAGCGGGAGGAGGTGTGCACCGCCACAAGTGGCACTGACGAAGGCAAACACTGATTGGCACAAGGCCAGCGATACAGCAGGCAGCAGAGAACATTTCACTCGAGATTCCCCACTTCTCCCCAACTTTCTCACGAGCTTCAAGCATTTCTCCACACAATGATACTGAGTCTCAGTGTATAATGGCCTTCAATTAGTTCGAGTCAATAGCCCAAAGCTGACCACGAAATGCGGGCCGGAACTTTAAGGCTGCTCGACTGCAAAACAAATATTTCTAGAAAAAATATTAGTTATGAGAAAATTTCCTATGGTTTCCCCTAATTAAGTACTCAATTTTGGATTTTCTTCTCCGATACAACGTATTTAATGCCAAGCAAATCAGCAGGCAAGCAGTGGGCTGATTTGAATTGAAAAATAAGAAAAAACTGTAAGTCGAGATAAAAATACCTGATCAAACCCAAATCAATTGAGACGCTCTTTCCATAATTTATGGCTAGCTGAATTTCCCACACACGAGCCAGTCGGCCAGAAAACCCAACTTATTTATCGGGCGAGGAGCGTGATGCCGCAGTCCTTCCCAAACGAAGTGCGATGGAATCGTGCCCGATTTGATTGCCAGTCCCCAGTCACGCCCCCAGTGTTTGGGATACTCACTCGCTCCTTTAGGAGTTTAAAAACCGCAATAAATAAATCTTTTGGCTGCTCAAGTCCGAGGTCCCGACCGCAGACATGGATGCGAAAAACAACCTATGTGAAATGGTAAGGGGGATATAAAAACTGGGCCTGGGGCTGTCAGCTCGCCGGACTCGTTGACGGTTTGTGGCCACCGAAAAGCGGACGCGGATGCGGATGCGGATATGCGGATGCGGTCGGGGCCTGCATAATGACCCACAAGCATAGAGCCGGGTTTGTATTCCCCTTCCTTACTTTTTGGCCCCTGCCACATGCGAACAACTCGGCAATCTTTTGCATCATCGAGAGCGAATGAAATACGTGGTGGGAAGAAGTGGGAAAATCGGGGAGACGTCGGGGAAACGTCGGGGGGAGCTGCCTTCTGCGACTGTTGCTTCTTTGGACGCGCCCTGTAAATGCATAAACAAGCTGAGAGCCGAGTCGTTTTCCTGCCACATCCAGACGCCACTTGAAATTACATGGCCCCAGTGAGGAAACCGAGACCGAGACGGGTTGAGAGAAAGGGCGGGGGACAGCGAGTCGGGCCCGAAACCAAAGCCCCAAAAAGGAAGCCGCACCGTGAGACAAACTGCACCAAAAGCCCGAGGAGAAGCCGCAACCAAAATGGTGGGGTGCATGGTAAACATCGCCAAGTAACAGCGGACAATAGGCGTTTGAGTTTCGAGCTGTGACACAATGATACCTCTTTGGGAAACAGCTTTAAAAATTAGCTCAAAAATCGCTTTTAAGAATTCCCAAAAGTATGCCACAAAATCAATGACAACAGTATTTTTCATAGCATGCTTTTATACACTTTCCCACGAAATTTCAAATCTCCATAGAGATAGAATGAATGGTTAAGGCATATCTAGCTTACAATAATACAATTTTGGATAAAACCTGAAAGGAGTCTTTAGAACTTAAAAAAAAATTGCTAATGGAACAGATTTTTTCATAGCCTACTTTTAGATACCCTTAAAGACAGTTTTAAATCCCCAGTGACTTTTGCGGAAAGAATGAGTGGTTTGTATTGAGCAACGTTTGCTCTGAAGACAAGCCGGACCACTGTAACGAATCCTGCGACTGCGAAACTGGAAGACGGAGGCCCGAGAGCCCGAGACTGGCACGGACAGTTTCGGTTGCTGCTCGCGTACATCTGGCTGCGAATGTTTCGCATATGTAGCCAGCACGTTCTTCATTCAATGCCATGAAACGTGTTAAGGAGCCGGGGGTTCTTATTTTCAATGCAAGTCTGTGGCCGCATGATATGAAGGGGATGGTGGGAAATTTAATCAGTATACCATTGCGAGCATTCCGATAGACAACCTGAATTTAGATAACAAATTATGCATTGCCCCCACCCGAGGACCATTACAATTGTTGCACATGTGTGTGCGGGGGCAGGCGGATGCGACGTGATGCGAGGAGGTCCTTCGTGGGCAACCTTTTAGGCTCCTCTTCCTGTCGTTTTGCCCAGCGCTTACCCTGCTCTGTCTTCCTTTTTTCAGCTCTGGCAGAGGTCAGCAATTTTCATTTGAGGGCTTCGAGAGCCGGGGCGAATTTAGTAGGTCGCCAGGAAATGACAGTTATTGCCATTTGCCTTTCGGTTCAGTTTTCTGGGCAGCCCCCAGCTCCTTTGGCCCCAGTTTTTACACCACAATTACGGGCGATGAATGAAAATGCAATGGGAAAATGCTTTTTAAAATGCACCCAACCCGGCCACTGACCACAGGCCGCCACCCTGGAAAAACCCCAAAAAGTATGCTGCGGGATTTGGCACAAAGCGGGCTACATTTTGTTTATTTCTGGCCTGTCGGTCACGTGTTGACGCAGTTCCTCGTTCGAAACCCCCTCCGCCGCCTTTATAGTCCTTTTTTGTGTCGGCCATAATTGCACTTTGGTTCCGTTTCCAGTTCACTTGCTCCTCGTCTCGTTTCGATTCGATTCGATTCGATTCGGTTTGTTGTTTAAGCCGAAATTGAGTTATGCTACAACAGGTTACGGGATCGGGACACTGGGGCCTTTGGTGGGAGGGCTCCACTCGGCTGGAAGGTAACCCGAAAACTGAGAGCCTAATTGGACACATTGATTGCGAGTTGCAGAAAAAAGGAAAATGAAAGTGAAAAACGTAAGGAGCAACCACAAAGAGGGCAAAACAGCGGAAATAAACAAGAATTTGGCAGGCTTTGGAAGGGGGCGAGCACAAGCCTTAAAGCCCCGAGCAAATAATAACCAATTCTCAAGTTCTAAATACCCCTAGCACCTGCTATACAGTACCAAATACGAACCCAATCACTGACAAAATAGTATAATACATATAATAGGGAGCACACCACAAGTAAACAAACTTAGCCTGGCTATAACCCAGCATATTCTATCCCAACCTGGCTTTTATTTGCAAGCAAGTGGGGGAAAAATTAGATTCCGAACGGCAGAGAGCAAAGTTGATGACTTTGTCGCTGACCAGACGGGACTGTACCGCACATGGAATAAAATAAAAGTATCCAACAAAGGCAAATCCACTCCAATCACTCACCTAAAAACCGAAAACCGAATCCCCTGCAAAACGCTGCAGGGGAAAAGTCAAAAGTGCAAACACTCAGCAACCCACATCTCCACACCCACCCCCCACCACCTCGCACTTGTCCCCAAAAAATTTTGTCATAATCCAAAGCCAAAAAACCAATAGACCGAACCACATCCCAACCACACACACTAACGCAAACACACACACAAACACGTGTCCAATTTTCGCATGGATTTCAATTTTCCCAACCTGTTTTTTTCTGTGTGTTGGGCAAATAAATGAAATGAAATGAAACATTTTAACAATAAATGCAAATTTAGCTAAGCCGCCTATTGGCAACTAAAACCGACACGGACAAAATAGACAAACAGGCACGCACACACACACACACACACAAGCACACACTCACCCCCGCACACACCATAACAGACGCTCACGCACACATGCTCACGCAAATCGAAAAGTCTATAAAGCAGGCAAAGCCACCAAAAAATAGAGAAAAGAAGCGACCAAAAATGTGATGGGCGACAGAAGAGAGGGGTAGTCTGGAGGGAAAGCTACACTGGGCGAAATGGGAGCAGTTCAAGCTACTTTAATATTTTACATTATTTTATTTCATCACCTCATCTAAAACCGAGTCATAGTAAAAACCTGGGAAGTTTAGGAGGCTTTATCTAAAAACACCTAGGTTACGTTATAGGTACTTTACAGTTGCCTTACAACCAATGTTTAGAGCAAAAAGATAAATCTTGACATGAGTAAGTATACAAAAGCCAGTCATTAACTCAATATAATTAAGATTTACATTAGCAAAGCTAATGAAGTGATGAGTTAAGTGGCACATTCTATAATATGTAGTTTTTATTTAATTTTTACAACGAATAGTACAAAACTACATTTTGTTTTAGTCCCTTCCTGAGAAAAGAAATACATTTTTCCTCAGTGTGGGCATGCAAATTTTCCGCTTTATTTTCACGCGCATCTGGCACACTCTCACACACACGAAAGTAGGGAAATCAAAAGCTCCCTTTGTGTGGGTGAGCGTGAAAAGTGAATGGCGAAATGTGTCAGCATGTGGCTAAAAAAGGGAAAATTTTCATTTTTTTGCCACTAGCTTTGGGGCATCTGACCAATTGTATGATTTAATATGACAATGGGCCGGCGGTCTCTTTTATGGGTGCGTGTGTGCTTCCACATATGGACACATAAAAAAACCACTCAACTAAGCCTTTATTTAATAACAAACTAAGCAAAAGCGACTGCGGGCTGCTCTCAAAAACCGAAAAGCAATCAGCGACTAAGCTAATACACTCAGCAGAGCAGAAATATGGGATTGCCGACGATTGAATAAATCCGAGTGAGTTGGCTCTTCAAAGGGTTGCAGTTTATTCAAGGGTTTAGCCCAGGCTAAAAATATCTATTTCTACTTTTATGAGCATTTTTAACCCTTTTCTAACAGTTTAAAGTCCTTGATACCTCTCACTTTGCCAACCACACAGAACATCCCAACCCTAAGGCTTCTCAAATGATTCTTCTCCCTATAATAGGTTCTATAATATGCCAAAGGCATGATTACTTTTTAGGTTCTATAATTCCAGTTTAATGTTTAATGAAAGTAATCAAGTAATTAGGTTCTATAATGTGGTCAAAGAAATGATTACTTTTTGGGTTCTATTATATGATTTTAAACCAATTGAATTATTCATTTTTAGGTTCTATAATATGAGCAAAGGAATGATTACTTTTTAGGATCAATAATATGGATAAAGGAACGATTACTTTTTAGGTTCAATAATATGGATAAAACAGTCCCGTCCCAAGAGAACCCGAAGGACCCAAAGTTTAGGACTCATTCCTCGGTAAAGTTCTATTGCAATCGCTCAAGTGGAACATCGATTCCGCCGACCCAATCGATTTCCAGTCCCAGCGATTCATATTCCAATTCCGATTCCGATTCGCTCTTGGCAAACGACTTGAAATTCGAAAAGTAAACGAAACGATGATAAAATAATACGAGTGCAAACAGAGAAGCAAACACCAGCCAACAGCAGAGCCCAAGGTACAGATGTGTGGGTTCGCTTTGGTTATAGATGGCTGCATATAAACTGAAAATCGAAAACCATATTTCAATTTGCGGCATTTAGTCCACACACACACACACACACACACATGGGGAGGGGCTTTCGGTGCTGGAAAATCGGGAGGCCAGAGGACACGCATGATCAAATTGATACGCTTGCCGTAACGAGCAGCGCTCGCCGAGTGAGTTGGGCACACGGTACGTATACGTACTCTGCGCCCTGCTGTGGGTTAAAGTGGCGTGCGGTGGGTTAAGCCTGTGTTTTCGGGGGGCGGGCAAGTTCGGGGCGGGCGGTGCGGCGAGCGACATCGGCGGCAACTAATCGACCCGGAGCGAATGCCTCGAATCAAATATAAATTGCAACACTGTCGATGAATGTTTCTCTGTCCGCATTTGGGCGTTTGTGTGAGTGCAGCATGCACTGAGAAAATATACTTTCGCAAAAAACCTTTTTTAAGCATTTTTTACTTAATTTTTCGAGTTAAACAATTTCCAGAAACTTTTTAAAAACGCCTACAAATCTTTTTTAATTTTTAGAACTAAATATATTTATTGTAACCTTGAAACTGCAAAACCTACTATGATAATTTACGTAGTAAGAATGTATTTTCCCTCTTTTATTTAATGTTTTATAATAACTTTTGTCAGTGCACTTCACACGCTCGCCCTGTCTTTGATTGTAAGGCATTTCGAAATGCAGCTTCTGTCTCCCATCCGGCTTTGGCAGTCTCCACTGTACTTTGGCAGGCTAGGCAGTGACCCCAATTCCCAATGCTCAAGCCCACCGTTTCTCGCTTTCCCCCCGCCCATCTTTCTCTAATTCCGCTGGATGCCCAAACATGATTTTACACCTCGACCGCTTCCAACACTGCGGTATTTGCGTGCCTTCAGCTTCTTAAGGGGGAAAATGCTGGAAAATCCATTGGAGAAAGCTGGGGAAAGGGTGCGAAAGGAGGGGCAACATAGGGCTCTGGGATCCAAAAACGTGGCCAAAAGCTTCATACATCATTCAACAATGAGCGGTACCGTTAAGGTCGACTTTGTATCTGTGTGAGCACGCGTCTGTGTGTGTTTGCGTGTGCACCGGATGTCATTTGTTTAAGTTTATATGGTGGGGATTTTCAACTGGCCTCCGCCCACCGAATCGCCGTGGTGGCGGAGTGGAAAAGTGAAATAAGCGCAGCTTTCACACAAATATCTTCATCTGCACATGTGTGTGTATACATATGCCAGCCTCCCTTCCCCTTGGCCCACACTTTGCCAGTTTTCCCGCTTCGATTCGGAGATTTTAAGGCGATGGAGCCTGGAAAGCAGGCCATAAGTTATAAGTCCCTTAGCTCGGAACGAGGAAGTGCAATTAATGCGTATCGAGTAAATTATTCCCTTGATATATGATCGGCGATAAGGAGCGCGAAACAAAGAAAAGAGTTCGCCGGGCACCATGGGGAACAGTTTCCATTATTACTTAAATGTTAAGGCAACCAAAATGCAAATATTACACAGCCCTTTGAGGGGAAGCGCCGCTTATTTACTCATAAATGCAAATAAAATAAGTCCAACTTGCAACGAGCCCGTAATTAATTGCGTAATAATATCGGAATATTTTTGCTTCTCTGTAACCCTTTGTGGTTTATTAATGGGAGGTTAATTGTTACAGTCGCGCATTAAAATGCTGATATTAATGCATAAATAATTGGTAAAAGTTTGGGTGAACGCATCGCCTTCAAAGAACCGAGAACAACGAGGGATTCATCATTTCGACTATTTTCAATTCGAGTTTAAACTGCTATTACTCGGCTGCTACTTGCGGTTTACCATTATAAGCCAATATTTAACTTTCGGCTATTTAACTACTGAAAACCACTGGCCCCAGATGTGCTGCTAGTAGATATATAGGATATTTTCCCCGCCCTTCCCAGCTTTACATTTCACTCTGTTCTCACTTATCGCTTCGCTGCACACCTTCCACCCGAAATTTTCCCCGCGCACTTTCACGCCCTCTGCGGTGGGCGGGTATCCGCCCGCTTTCCCGCTTGCCTATTTCCCCGGTTTCCCTTCTATTGACCACAATTATGAGGTGCTTTTAATCATATTACAGTCGCCGCTCCCCCGAATCTCTTTTGTGGTCCTGTGACCGCCGAGGCGTGTCTCAGTTGGCTTATTTTTCATTTTTCCACCTCCCGCTTATTCGCCTTTCGTTCGCCCTCGCTGCTACTTCGCTCCCGCATTTTTCCCTGTGCATTATTTTCAGCTACCCTTGACCTTCGACCTGCCACCCACCCCACCCCCAGCTGGAGGAACGACTGGGCTAGGTGACCTTTTTGAATGAGTCTCCACGGAATAAGCGCGCTCGCCTCGCTGACTATCTGAGCGGCGGCAGAGCCTAGGCAGAGCTCCAACTGGAGCTCCAATTTCCGATTGGAGGTGGGGATGGCTCAGTGGTGCCAATTGGAGCTTCATCAAATAGTCAAGTTGCCAATATTGTACTTAATGTAGCTTTAAATGCATTAAACCTAGATGAAAATTCATTAGAATATATACAAAATAAATGAATTTGACACTGACTTGAAGTTCATTAAAAAAGTAAAAATATTTCCCCCCTCTTTTTGCCTTGAAATTGAAACCTGCTCGAATGCAACGAAAGTTATAAAAATCGAAACGCCTTCCGTTTTTTACGTCCGGAAAACCCCAATTTGGCTAGAAAATAGAAAAGTTGGCAGCACTGGAGGCGATGGGGCAGTGGAAGGGGGGTTTTGGTGGGGGCTGCTTATCGCTCTTCTATTAGACACGCGCCACGCCCACCACCGCCCCTTTTCAAGCACACAGCATTGTTTCAAAAATGTTCGATACAAAAGATTTTTTTGAGCGCAATTCGAGCCACAGCACAACGACAAATTTCCCATTTCCCACTGCCGTTTCCAGTTCCATTTCCCTTTTCCCCACCCCACAGCTTTGTTATTACTGTTGTTGTTCGGTTGTCCTCAACTTAAGTGATTCATTTGCGCTTAAGACACAAATGATTTCGTTCAAATTCAGCGCTCAGCGAACTAAGTAAATAAGTCGGTCGAGTCCTGTCCCAAGGAGCCAAAGAACTTACTTTCTTTTCTCGTTTTCGAAACCGCAAAATGTAAATGCAAAGTGCGCATAACTTTACGGGACACGGGCGGGAGCTGGCTTCTCCAGGAAGGGATGAAGGGGGTTAGGCTGTCCTGGGAGGAACAGGTCTCTTCTGTGCCTAATTGACTGCCGTTTCGAGTGGAGTTCGGCGGCGGTCGGCGGGCGGCGGTGGGTATAGCTCAGCACGGGTTATTATGCCAGACTTTTGAGAACTTGTTTTCATAGCTTTTCCACCGCCTTCGAATTTTTATGCACAACACACGCCGCCCGGCGAAAAGCTTTGAGCGAAAGTGGAGCAAACTGACGGGAGGGGGCTGCTGGAGAAGCGGGGAAAGTCGGGGAAATGCGGACGGACAGTGACAGCCAACTGACACCCGGTGGAATATAATTTACAACGACTGTGGTCGCTGACCAGCGGAAAGCACAGTTTTTCCACCGCACAAAGTCCACGGGAGCACCCAGAGAAATTGCGAAATCACCGAAATGATTACTATAATTATTACTGGAATTGTTATAACTTAAATTTTTAACTGTGCCTCGGCTTTTGGATTCAGATAACCGTTTGTATAGGTGATATAGATGGATGGATAGACAGTTAGACAAGTATATAGATAAGCTGTTTCGGCCCCTTTTTTACCAAGTTACACCAAAAGAGATAAAAGAAAAAATCGGATTTTTGACAAAAATTAATAAATATTTTTTCACCCAAAACTAATCAGTACTTTGGGCGAAGCAAGAAAAGTATTGGTCCAAAAATAGAATGCCATACCTTGTTGAACTCGTAATAAAATTTGCAATCAATTGGCATTCACAGCTAAAATATTTTTTTTTTTACCCATTTTCGCAAAAATAGACGATGCTACCCCTTGCCAAAAAATCGAAAATTTGAAAAAATTAAAAGTTTTTAGAATCTGCAAGAAAATGACTGCGTTTAATTGTCTAGCTTGTTAGCTCACCAAAACAGGTCGTATTGTAGGTTTCGGACAATTTTTGACTAAATAACACCAAAAAAGCTGAAAGATAAAACTAGAATTTTCGTCAAAAACTTTGACCTTTTTTTTCCACCCAAAAATAATCAGTATTTTGAGTAATGGTCCAAAAATAGAATGTCACACCTTGTCGAGCCGTAATAAAATTTCCAATAAATTGGCATTCGGTATTTCGCTTCTTAATAGTTTCACATATTTTTTCCAGATGTGAAATTTTTGATCTGAAACCTGATATTGTTTTTTTTCGCCGTGTGCCACAGAGAAATGCGAATCACAAAGAAGATTTTCTAATGAGAAACTCTTCAAACTGGCCAGCGGCAAAGTTTCCGATTCCCCATGTGTGTGAGGCAGGGGGTGGGAAAAGCGGGTTGGAACAGCGGGAAAATTAAGCTCATTATTGCATTTAGTTGGAAACAATCAGAAGTAAAGAAAACTCAGCTCAAAACTCTAAGCCAAAGGGAAGCACAAAGAGAAAGTGCTGGCTATAATTGAGTTAAAACCGGTGGGTGGTGGGTGGTGGGTGGTGGTGAGAAAAGTTGTATTCGAATTATTGAAGCGATAAATACATTAATTAAAGTCAAGTTGCTCATAAATAAATAAAATCTGCTGAAAAGTAAACGAAGCAGCCAGACAGGAAGAAGCAGGGCCCGAGTGCTAAGAGGGCGGGGTTCTTGAAAAAAGGAAAAAAGGAGGAAAACAGGTAAGAAGGTGGTGAAAAGTCAAAGCCAAAAACCATTAATGAAAGCGTCGAAGGAAAGCGCAACTGGCGACATTTGGGGGAGAGCCAGGGGTTTTCTTTTTGTTTTTAATTTTCCGCTGGTGTTTTTCTTTTCCCCTCTTTTTGCGCGTGTTGAATGAAGTTGAAGTGCGGTCACAGTTGCGGTTAGTGAAATGGCCAAGACGGAGGTAATTGCTCAGCTGAATTGATGAAGAGAAGCTTAATGAAGAAAGGAGAAAAGTCAGCAGAAAGGGCAGGGGAAATTACGGTGGGGAGGACTGATTGAAAGTGCTGTGCGTAAAGTTAAGCCCAAGGATTTTTAGCAAAGGAAAACGATATGAGAAAATTGAATAATCATCGGTTATCATTTGTTTGAACGTACAAAACAAAATGTTTTGCAGTCTGTCATGGTTTTCCGCTTGGCTGGGTATAAAATTCCGCCATAAGAGGAATTCCGCAATGCAATGGGGAAAACGAACCTGACACCTGGCAACCTGCAACTTCTTATTTGCAGCTCTGCAGGTTGTTCGGTCTCATTAAGCAGTTAAGAGCTTTGGCCCATAACAGCCCCACCTGCCTCCCCAAAACCCCCCGTCTTCTGCATTGGCGAACAAAATCCCCGAGGAAAGCAGCGTTCTAATGAGTCGCCATGTCGCTTTCCCGGCTGACGGAGCGCATTAAAATGGGAATTGAACGCAGTTGGGAGGGGCGACACTAAGCCAGAATCATAATAGTATACACGGGGTGTGCACTGTACGTATGTGTGTACAGAGTGCGGAAAATATGGAGCAAAGGTTGAGAGCGCCGCAAGTTGCAACTTGACATCAACTCGCCGCTTAACATCAATTAAAGATCCACAAAACCTAATCTAAGCACTTAACCCATAACCCCCGGCGATAGTGGGCGACACCTCCCCCTTAAGCCCCCCGCACACCCCCTTGCCATCTTAGCCCCTGGTAAGCCAGCAAAAGGATGCCCGAAAATCTTGCGGAGCGTGAAAACTTCATCGTCAGGTGAGCGCCGCCAGGTGAAGGCGAAAGTTTGCCAGCGACGACGTGCAGCTCATAAAAAGGAGTTCAGCAAGGGCCGCCGAAATCCTCCCCGGGAGAGGGGGATAACTTTCGTGCAGGATAATTATGAAAGCGCCCCTCGCGATGTCTTCTAATGGCGGCGACGACAGCCGAACAAAGCGCTGAAAGACAGCTGTCTCCCGCCCCCAGTTTCCGCCCAATCCAGCATCGCAGCAAGCAACTCATCCATCCATCCGACCTGGGCTCTTATTACACCGCAAGGAAATTGAGCCCTACATCATGTAGTTTTTCATACCTTGTCTGCATAATTAACGCTAAAAAGTGTATAAAATGTAGGATTATTTTTAACGTGAATTTTGTCCTATATCATGTTTCTTTTCTCAGGTATAACATTTGAACACTATTTTTTTGGTAGCAAAAACCGGAACTTTGGGTTGATTAAATAAATATATAAACAAATGTTCAAATGTATATGTATTTTAAAGAAAATATTTAATATGATTATAAATATATTAGGTCATCCCGAAGCTAAAACCTTTTAATATTGTTAAAAAACATTTTCATACGGGCTTTTACAGCATCAATCCAATAATGATTTTTATACACGACTCTTTGGCCAAGAAAACCCGACGAACTACTTGGCTTACTGGGATAACGTTTCCTCCTGTGCATCTGGGCCTCCTTCCCTTCCCATTAGGCCCGGGCTCCGGCCGTATAACAGCCACGTAAATGTAATTAAACCATACATCAACGTGAAATATGTCGACTCTGCGACTACGACTTCGTCTAGGAGTCGAGGCCTGTTAACTTGCCGTATGTACGGGTGCGGATATGTGCGATGGATATGTGGCAGGACCCCGGGACCCCAGAAGCCGAGGACCCGAGGACCTGAAGACCCTCGGGGATGGATTGGCACCGTCGCCTTCTCGCCGGTTTTTCGCATCTCGCAGGACCGCCCATTAGAACCACGGGCCCGGGGGAAGTCTACCCAACCAGGGAGCCCGCGAAGCGGAGCACACTCATTCAATCCCTTCAAAGGCAGACACACAACGTCGGTGTAAAGTAAAGAACAAACTTCTTGCTATAATTAATCTCGAGCTTATTAAATCATTCCTCAAATGAGAAAGTCTGGCTGGAAAGTCTTGCCAAACTTCTTGGCCTTTTCATGCCAACAAGGCAGCTTGGCAAAAAATTGAGAAACTAGCAAAAATGTCGGCATAATTAATCAGGATCTTATTAAATTGTTTAACGCACAGTTTAAACAATATAGCAAGAAATGAGTTCCAACATAACTTTGACCCTTTGAGTTATGTTTTTGAATAAAATATATCGTTTTTAACAAATTTAACATTTTGGGAAACAATTGGGTACTGTAATTCCTGTTGCTTTCAATTTGTTGTTCAACAAAGTCGCAGGGGAGCACTTAAAAATCAAGCAATTATCCCCAAACAGCTAAAAACCACTGTACAATGGGTACAAAAGAGTTATTCAAAACGCCGCACAAAGATACGAAAATACGATTTAATGCTAGTTGTCATCAAAGGAAGATGGCGAAAATCTCATTTGAATACCGCAATCGCTGGCAGCGCGGGGGATTAGCCCCTTTCGCCAGGAGCGAGCGACCGAACAACCGACAACCCGGCAACCAACAGCCAAACAACGCAGGGTATCCCTAGTTCCGCATCATGGACACAATGGCGAAGCCAAGAGCTTATAGCTGTCGTGTTCGCCGGCAAGAAAAGGTAATATAAATACACGTAAATATAAAGCAGAATTGTAATTATGTGCTTAACGTGAGCGATGCGATGCGACGCCAGCAGCAGCCCTTTTCACCCGGCCCAGGAAACCCCAGAAACCCCAAGCGGAGCCAGCCCCACCGAACACCCAGCCAACCCAACCCCAGAGAACTCCTTGACATAACCCACCAGGTGCTGGATATCCTTCGCTATGCATGAAAGTGGTGGGAAGTTGGCGAGCATTTGAATGGCATCAAGACAAGTTGGCTCTAATTTAATTCCAGCGCTGACTTTTGGCCGTCAGGACGATGATGATGGTGGCGGTGATGATGAGGCTCGGAACGAGAGTGGGGATGGTACAGGGCCTGAGTACGCCGATGACGCTGAGGCTGTACTTAATGCTGCCGGGAAGTATTCAATTCCGCACTTAAAGCCAACGATTTCGAACTTTTCTGGCTTAAAGCCTCACGCCCCAAGAAATCTAACTGAAATCCGCTTTCTTAGCCAACAAATTTCCTAGGCATTAAAGCAGATTCTCCAATATTTGTTTTCCTTACAGCCCAAGAAACATATTATTGCCCAGTTTCAGAATTATAGACAGCAGAGCTTGTCATACCTCCCAACTACAATGTAAGAAGCTTAAATCTGACAGGCTTAATTAAGGGCAATATAATTATAATTATACTAATCAATTCCAGGACTTAGTGCACCCGAGCGCAAAAATGTAAAACGCTGTGTGAACCCCTTAGGACTGCTAGTCCCTTTTCCTGGGGGAGAAGGCTGATTTCTGGGGAAACCAGCACTGACTGGGGCTCCCCTCAGCCAGAGAAGCACTTCACCAATCACCTGAGGTTTGGAGCCTTAACCCCTGTCATCGGCATATTTATTGGCAAGAGAACGGAGCTAAAATAATGAGCTACTTAAAAGAAATATGTATGCAGTTGGCTGGTTGGCTGGCTGGCTGGCTGGTTGGCTGGCAACCGAAGTGCAGCTAGGAGCAAAATGCATCAAGTTGTGGGGGCTATAATGCGCATTTGCCTACTACCCACGAACACCCCTCCTCCCTACCAGCCCAAAAAGACTATAAATTTCCGGAAAAATGGGGAGCTAGGTGTTTTTTAGGGGGTTGCGAGTCGGAAAGAGGACTCGATTGACGGGATTTCTGGCCCGAGGAGTCTAATGATGGCTGTGCTCGTCTGCGAGGAGGGCTCCCCAGCTGAACGACTCACCAACTAAGACAAACTAAAGGAAGACATGAAAATTTTCGATATCCGTGCCTAACGACTGAGTGTGTGTGCGTCTATGTGTGTGCGGCAATGAGATTTTAAGAGCTTCCTTCTTCCTTTCTAAGCAAAAATTTGTTATCGCCATTGGCAGGCTGGGAACCAGTGAAAAATACTATATTACAAGGTACGTATATACGGCTACATATAGTATATATAGCTCTAACGAGCTATCCGCCGCCGATTCCAGGGGGAAATTGAGGAGGGGGTTTTTAGAGGAGGAGGAGGACGAGATGGAGGAGCACGGGAAGGAGAGCTTGGCTAGGAGGACCTGGGGACTCGGCCCGATTTGCTGCTTGTCTTGCATTTAATGTCACACGCTTCATTATTTCTAATTGGCAAATTTTCAATCAGCAAACGAACAGCCTTGGACCTTGGGGGAGGAGGGGCTGGTGATTTCTGGGTGGTTTTTGGGTGGCCCGGCCTATTCCCAGCGCGTAAATTTGGCTGTGCTGTGACTTAACAACTTCAGAATTCAATTATGCGACACAGAGTGAAATCAACATTATTGATAAGCCGCAAGGACAACGGAAAAGATGGGGGTTGGGCGCTGGTGAAAAGATGGGGATAGATAGGGCCGGGGAGGAAATACACTGGATGGAGGGCCAGACCAGACCTTAGTCGCAGCCCCAACTAACCGAGAAAAGTTTGCTCCTGGAAAACCAGGACCTCGGAACGAGGAGGACCACGACGAACCAGGCCAACAAAAGAAAACGTAATGCGCAAATTATCGTAATTATAAATTAAGTCGACGTCGGTTTGCTTTCGCAAAAAAGCAGGGGGGAGGGGGGAGGAGGCGCAGTTGAAATGTTGGAAAATGTAATGAAAAATACTTTTTGCACAGACCGCCCAGCCGCCCACCGCCTGACTGGCATTCGAAAATAGATTTCCACTATATATACGTATATAACGACCAGTAATTCTCTGGGCTTCGGGGGAAGTTTGGAACGACCGGAGGTCTTACAAAGTTGCGTCTTCTTCGCTGTGTAAAGTGGAAAACTTTTTCCAGCGCTATCCCCACTAACCAGTTCCCCTTTAACGCAGAAAAAAGAAGAGGAGCGGAGATATACTCTATATGTAAGGCGGGGTAGGAACAAACAACTAAAGCTTTACCCAAAGCTTGTGAAAATTTCACTTACTGCTGTTGCCTCGGGCTGTAAATGAAGCCATTTTGTGGGATGTTGGGGTGAAGTTTGGGGTTCTGGGCTACCGTTATGACGCCCGGGCTAACTCAGCGTTATTGGGTCGGGCACTTCTAATTGCTGGAGAAGTCCCCCATCTCGATGTTTTCCACGCAAATTCTTTGGCCATAAACCAAAAGCGTTAATTGAGCGCCGCAGTCAAAAGCCTCAGACACAACAGTAACATTAAATAGATACAAGTACGGAATCTTCAAAACAATTGAATCGCCTCAAGATTTGGAGGGCCTGGCGAGGATGGGGGAGCCACTTGGAAAAATTTACAAGTTTCCCTTTTGGGGGGAAGGGACCTACAAAAGTGGCGGCTATTGAAAATGTTGCTGTCGTTTGTTGTCCGAAACTAAAATGAATTCGGAGTATAAGAAATCGTTGGGGACAAGTGCCCTGAGAATCACAACGAACTTGAGATGATCTCTTTCGCAACTTAAAATATAGGTTTTTAGAAAAGTGTCATAACATTTTAATCAATTCCTTTTTTTACATTTATATCGGTTACCCTTATTTTTTATTTAAGGGCTGACTGTTATTCTTTGGATTTCCACACTACTCAGCTCATTTTAAAGTTCAGGTCTTCGATTTATGAAGATGTATGGCAGCAATCTTGGGCAAACATTTTCCCAAAAATTACCACTTATATGAGGGGCCCATAGCAATTTTCACGGGTTTATCTTCACAGGCCGATCAGTTCGGAATAGGAAATGCCCCACTTACCACGCGCGCGGCAGATACACTTTCTCCAGACATATCCCGCCCTGGGGTATCATCAGCACATCCACATCCACATTCACCCACACTTCCTCCGCCGCGTCGGCTGACTGATGGATGTCCTGGCCGGAGGCATTTTCCTCTGTGCATAAGTAGCTGGGAAATTAACGCCGAAAAGGACGAGGAGTGGGGATTGTAGTGCGTGCGAAGAGGCACAAAAAAGCGAAGAAGGCTAAGACAGCGATTGATGCGTGACAGGGGGTGGGAAATGGGAAAATGGGAAGTGGGGGGCGGCGATGGGTTTGGCTTTTCCAGGCGAGTGCCAGTGAATGGTTATAAATTGAAAATGACTAAATGAAATGAGTAAATATTGACAGATTGACTGAAGTTGGCAGGCAACGGCCGCATTCCACTCGGGTCATTCAGATTCGCCCGACCACCAACCAGTTTGACAGGGCTAATTTGTTGATTTGCTTCAATTTGGTTTACAGCTCTCCGCACTTTCCTTTTTTGCGTTCATTTTCGCTTATTTTCGCCCCTCACCCTCGATCTAATCTCTTTATTTTTGTCATTAGCATTCGAGTTTTGTTCCATTTCAGTCGATTCTATTCGGTGTCTGTTTCGGTCAGCTGGAGCATCGTAGAAAGTTTTTGTCCGGCTAATGAGCTTAGACTTTCGGAGTGGGAGTGGCCGAAAGTGAACGGAAGTAATTATAATGGGTGCGGACATGATTTTTGGCATTCTAATTGAATTCGGGGTGGTCCAGGGAGTCCCTTCTCAACTTAGCAGTGGCCACTTGGCAATTGGCGATGGCAAGAAAAATTGTCTGCACTTCACAAAAAAGGAAAAAAAAACCATTCAATTTATGGTCTTGCAAGCTTTACAAGACATTCACAAAAAATGTACTATACAAATATTCTATTGCTAATTTGTTTCCAAAAATAAGATTATTAAGCATAAAAATATCAGAACAAAGAAATAGGGATATCTATATCAGTAATAAAATCAGGTTTGTGCCTATTTTATCGTTTTTTTCGGAAACATACCTCTATTGAATTATGGCGCATATACAAAAAGAGCAAACAACATAAAATAAGTTTACAAAAATACGATTCAAATATATTAAAATTTCCAATGCTAACAGTGCGTATACGTAATTTAGTAACTATGAAAAACTGTTGCGAACTTTTTCGGCTTGATTTTTATTAGGCCAAAATATGCAGTAAATGTACGAAAAAATATATTTAATGTGGACCCTGCGTATACTTATTTCTTAGGGCAGGCAAAAAGTTTGGCCTACTTTTTGGGTGGCCAATTTAAAAGCATATTTTTTTTTAGCTGTTAAAGAATCAAAAAAGGCCATCTGATAGATGTACAGATGGATTTCATAATTCAATATGCAACGTTTAACAGCTTGAGATTGAAACTCCAAATAAATAAAATCCCACTTTACTGGAGCACAACTCCCTTGTATTTGACTCCTTGGATAGCCCAATTCAGCTTATTCAAGGCCACTTTCATCTGTAAATATACACCCATAAATAGACTCCCAGTTCTTTTTTGCAGCAATAACAGACAGTATCAACGTTCACTCCCCCAATGCAATGCAATGAATACTAAGAAAATATAGCTTCAGCAAACACAGACACTGGGCTTTTAGGTAAGACATATGCCTCGCGTCTGATCCCCGGTTTATCTGAGCATCCAACTAGACCTTCTATGCGGTATTGGCCGTATAATAAATCGAAGTCACGACAAATATAAATAATAAAATGTATTTTATTTTATTTTGTTTCGTTTCGTTTCGTTTGCATTTCAACGTGCTTTTAGTACATAAATCTCGGGCTTAGCAGCGGTCGGAAGCCCAAACCCAAACCCAAAGGCAGCCAGGGGAAATAAAATACATAGAAAATAAAATAAAAATAAAAATAAATAAATAAAATAAAAGTTGGGGCGCCTGAAACAACAGACACGAGTCGAGGGCTGCGGGTCGTGGGCCTTGGGCCGTGGGCATCAAACCTATCCTATGGCACCCCCATACCAGCCCATCCCACCCCATCCCATCCCATCCATCCCGGCGTATGAATATTGTTTGTGCATATATAATATAAAATAAAAAACAGAAATGGGCAAAGACAAAACAAAGAGCAAAGGAAGAAGTAACAATAACAAATCCAATATTAGATGGCCATAACAACAATGCGTTCCAGTATGAAGCAGTGGCGTCCGACGGGGGCGAAAGGGGTCGGTGTGGAGCGCTATTTTGAGGGGGATTGCCCGCTGGTACCGGCAGCTGGTGCCAAGCGAACCAAAGCAAAGTCTGATGTACACGTTTATGGCTATTTGCGATTTTCCCAAGCAGCAGCTCAATAAAAGAGACGACTGACTAGAAAGGGCCAAGCCGAAAACAATGAGAGACGATACAGTCTACACCGAGAAAAAAACGCACCAAAAAACGGATTCTTCGGAGACCTAAAATATTTGTTGTCGACCAGAACAAATTAATATTTTATATTCTGCATCATTATTACCACTGAAAAGGGGAGGATTTTCTTTTTTCAATAAAGTTTCAGCCTGTACTTGAACCTACAACCTCGCCTATTGGGGCACAACTTCCTCTGGGTGAATTAGTAAGATATATTTTTGATAAATTGTTGCTTACCTATACCAAGCTTTGATAAGTTCTTCAGAAGCTGTAGTGATTTATTCTGAAATAAAACAGAGCAACCATTAAATTTTAGAAATATTTATGAATTTTAAAGCTTAGTCGATTTTTTTACTCAAATTGAGCTGCCTAGAACTATGCAAATATCTCCCCCCTTTCTTCCAGCGTGGAACAATAGAAAACACGTCGAAATCAAGCTGCGAGGGAGTGTTAACCATGAACAAGAGTTCCCCTCCGTCGAGCGAAGCTTATTTCGAGGTGATTTTAAAGGCATTAAGCGAAAGTGGCAGACGAAAATCCGGGGAGTCTGTGAGACGATGGCTCAAGCTGAAGTGGATAATCATGAAATGATGCTACAATTACCTTTTTCCCCCAAAAACCGAGCATCGTGCCATAATCAAGAGCAATAAAACATAATAGGAACCTTTTCCCCGACCACCCATATTCCAAAGGGTCTTTCGAAAACTACTACTTCTTCTTAACGAGTAGGGTTGCCACCCACTTTCGACCATTAACCAGGCCGCCAAGTGTTGCCAAGTGTATCCGGAAATGTTCTGCACTAACACCCAAAATCTAATTTATATCACGTTAATGAGCTTTTATGTCAATTTTTTGCGTGTCGCCGGGGTACGGGGCAAAAGTTTTCCTAAAGGTCGAGATCCAATAAGGGGCTACCCGGCGAAAAAAAAACAAAGGTTCTCGAATTGGGGAATGCTCCAAAAACTGTCCATTGTAAAAAAGTTCGCCCATGGCTTATCAAACCAAATTTGTGGCAATAAAACGAAATGGTAACGGAGAACATGGAATGACAGAAATTCGGGGTATATTTCTGCCGAAAAGGGAGGAACACCCCATGACTAAGCCAATAACCGAAAGGTTATTTAATATTTGGCAGTGGCCTGGTCTCAAAAAAGAAAGTATACAAAGTATATCCTTTCCTTGCCCCATTTCTCCTCGTATTTTCCACCGATTTTCCACCGCCCAGATTCTCCGCCAAATTCAAGCCAAGTTCGCACTTTTTCTTTCCGCTCTTTTTTCCGCTCCTTCCGCTTTTCCCACGAAAACACACAAAACATCAAAGCCGGTGAAAGGCGCCGCCAAGGACGAGGGCGTGGCCAGACTTTCGCCCATTTCTCCCCCTGTTTCTGTAGTTTATTTGCTCTTTCTGTTTTTCTTTTTTGAGTTGAGTTGGGTACTCCAGCAATCGACGGCCTGCGGCCAAATATTAAACAAATCTAAGCAAGGCGAAACCAAACGAATAGAAACGCATTGCAAAGTTGTCAACTCGCTCTGATAACACGCCCCATACCTCCCGGAAAAAAGATATGTCCCCTTCCTATCCGTATCCCCGACTGTAGCAGTCACCCCGTAGGATCCCAACCTCCGGCAGTCCACGGATTTTGTGTTCGCTGCCTTTTGTTTGGCAGCAGAAAAACGAGAAAAAGGCAAAACATTCGCAAATTTAAATGCAAATTACCAGACAAAACTGATGAGCGGAATTGGGGCGACGGGGCAGCATGGGTGCTGAACAAAAGTGTGTACAAAAGTATTGACAGTATAGAAAGTAATGGCCCAAATAAAGTCGAAACAGGTGCCTCTCACAATAAGCTGGGTGAAAAGTGGAAAGTGGGGAGAAAGCGGCATAAAATGTAGGGAATAAGCGGCAGCATATGTCGCGGAAAAACTGAATCAAAATGTTGTATGTCCTTAAATGGAAAATGCGACTCTTATGGCAGCTAATTTACACATATACATTTTTGAATATGGCAAACAAAAATTATTTTATTTTACCTTATATTATATTTTATGTTTTAGTTGTTCAAAGATAGTTGTACCGACTTTGATTTACTTATAAACCATAATGTGAGCCTTATATACTGACTGGAGTTAAACTCCCAGTCGATATGCCTTACGTTTTATTGTCGGAGACAAATCTCGGCTCATTTGGAGCATTTCAGTGTGTTTAGAATAGCGATACATGATTACTCCCAGCTCGGTAGTAGTGAAACGCGCTCACCCGCCCACAAAAACCTGCACACACACAAAGGGAGTAGGCACACACACAAAGACACAGGGGAAAAGACTTGCTGGCTCGGCACGCACATACGCAATATTTTGATGCGATTTTGTGGCTCGCCAAATGATTTCGCTGATGTTCATTCCACAGACCCCATTTGCCGGGTGGGGGGTGTTGGTTTTCCAAAGGGCGGGGCCTTGGGGGAGAAGGGGGCGTGGCATGGCAAAGGGAACAGCGGAAGGGCATTGGGATTTGCTGCCATGTGACAACATGACAAAGTTCCCCAGCAGCCAGGAGATTTGTACCATACCCCCCACTTCTCAGCCAGGTTTTCGCTCAGTGTTTACCCGCCATTAACCCTCCACACACGCACATGCCCTTCCTCTTTTCCACCACCCTTGTTGGTCAGATCCCATCGAGGCTTTCCCTGGCATTCGTTTGTTGCTTTGCGGCTTGCAAAAAAAAGGTTCTACAGCGATTGAATGTTCAGTACACCTCCATTTAGTGACACAAATGTCTGGCTATTCCCCCCACATAATCCAAAACTGTTGCCCTTGCACTGGGATTATATTGCACTGAACATTGGAAAGAATTGTGAAACAAGAAATCAAATTACCCAACTGGATGCAATTAAATGCAAAAAAAAAAGCAAAATATAGGGATATTTTAACTCAAAAAACAGAGTCATTAATAATTAGAAAGCAATTTTAAAGCAGAACTGGGTACAAGCTAATGAATATTACTGTATATGTTCAAATGAAATTTTAAAAATATGTTTCTAAAAGTAATAGGCTATTGCCCTTAAGTATCTTTATAGACAGGATAAATTTGATGTAGTTATATAAAAAATAGTTGCACTTAATGCGACACCAGCATTTTTGTAAAAAATAAAAATGCGAATGGGCGGTACCCAAATCATTCAAGGCAACGACTTCCAAATGAGCTATTCAAGCATTATGAATGGGCGGGGCCATCAAGTGTAACTCCTTTATTTGTTTAGTACTCATAAATACGGGTTTCACTCGTTTTAAGGGCTTTGTATGCCAGCCACTCGCTGAATAAACAGAACATTCATTCGGGCCACAGCCAAAGACAATTTCTGGATGCCATAGTGGCCCATAACTCAGGCAACTGAATCAGCACTTGACTCCGGACTCGGGACTCCGGACCCCAGGACTTCAGGACCTCGGACTCCGGTCTCTGACTTTGTCCTGTCCCTACTCAAAATTCACAAAAATTTATGCACTCCTCCGCTCCTATTATATATGTATATGAAACATACAGCCGTATTATATATATATATATTTGAGCGTTATTACACTCGAACCCGACTGCTCTGCGCTTTGACCATATCTCGTTCGGGGTCCCATATTCCCAACTAACCAAGCGACAAAACTTCATGACAGAACCTTTTTTCTCCCGCAGCCTTTTTACACAGCTATTTATTTATGTGGGCGGCGGCAGTGACGGGGTAAATTTGCTAAAAATCGTGCGAGACACTGCGTTGAAATAAAAACGAAATTTATTATTTATTTATTTCGTTATCACTTTGTATGCGACACAAACCGCACACAGTTTCCCATTCGGAATGCCCCAGACTTTCGCCACAATGGGACTGGGCCACAAAAGTGACAGGTTGTGAAGCTGGTTCCCACCAAGGAAATAAAAGTAATAGTTCGCTCTATACGGTCGGTGTTTTTTGGTTTAAAGCCAGGGAGGGCACAACCCACTGCCCACATCCCCCTCTATTTTCCGTTTCGCCATCCTGGGCACGCATTCGCGATTAGAAAAAGGATACACGTAATTCTTGTCCGACGTCCTTTTTACGAGTTCTCGGTCCGCTCGTAATAAAAGTGCGAACGGCGGCAAGGTGACAAGTTAGCGGTTATTATTATGCCAAACGCCCAACAACGACACGCCCCAACGCTCCCTGAACACCCAAAAAAATAAAATAAAAAAGGCAAAACCTTTCACCGACGACAAGCGCATTTACAATGGATTTGTTTTTGAATTGGAATTGGTTTTGCTTTCGGGTATTTTCGGTATTCCATATTGGATATTCCGTTTTGGATTATTCTCAGCAATTCACCGTTCAATACACTGCGAAAAACGTTTGAGTTTTCAATTCACAGTGTGACCAAACTAAAATAGCAGACAATGTGACCTTACTTTGCAAGAATAAGCTTATTCTTGTGAAAAGCAATTGAAAGTAATGTTGTTACTTTCTTGAACAAAATATTATCCTTAGTTCATTTTTCTAAGCGTACCCTCATGCGTTATTCGCTTTGCCTTTGGGTCGCATGGCGTTTGATGGCGTTTTTAATGGCCTTGTCTGTGGCACTTCGACGGGGTTCCATGTGGTAGGGGTCACTGGGTTCTCGAGGGGTGGGTTGTCGGGTCAAACGTTACGTTGAGAGCGGTGCTAAGAAGTCGCACTGGGCAGACAACGGCGTACACAAGAAACTGAGGATAAATCAATGTTCGGTTATTATCGATAAAGATTATTTGGGTCACAACGAGGGCAATTACTCGACAAAAGTTCCCTAAGCGATTGATAGGGTTGGATGGGTTCCCAAAAAGACTATTGATTGCCAAACATATAGCAACTTGATTTCCTCTTCGTAACATCGTTAGGGTTTAAAAAACTGTTTTTAACAGGAATTGCAAAATAGCATAAGTTTCGAATTAGAGATGTGCACCTAAACACCATTTTAAATACAGAACAATCGGACATGAAATTGGGGTAAAATTTTGACCCTCTTTAAACAGACAAATTTTAATTTAGAATATTAGAGAATCCCAGCACAAGCTCAGGGAGGTATCCCACTTCAAAATCGGGATTCAGTTACGGAAGTTATGTTATCTAGAAGTTCAATTTTGGGTTCCCATACTGGAAATACGAAAAAATCGAGCATGAAAATGGGTTAAAATTTTGACCCTCTTTAAAAATACAAATTTTAATTTAGAATATTACAGAATCGCAGCACAAACTCAGGGAGGTATCCCACTTCAAAATCGGGATTCAGTAACGGAAGTTGTGTGATTTCGAAGTTTAGTTTAGAATTCCCAACTGGAAATACGGAAAATGTTAATGTTCGGAGAGTATTGAGCCACAACTCATAAATGTATCAAATTTGATTTGATTTGATTTTCCGTTACAAAACGGAAAATAATTTATTAAGTAAAAGTACAATTTCATTTCCTTTTTTTGTTTTTAAGACAACCAAAAATAGTCATTTATTGTAGTAAGTCTCATGAGTTTATAATTATACGAATCATTTTTCAGCCATCAACTGTTGTGCATTAACTTTATACCCTCCATTGGGGCGTAATTGTGAGCGTATTTATCCAATTAAAATTGTTATGTACAACTTTTCGCCAGCTTCAAAACAAGTACACTGCAGTGGATAAATTGCTAAAGGATTCTCCCTTTCCCTTTCGATAAATATGCATACTGCAAAGTTAGTAATCAAGTGCAAATACTTTGACAATCACATTGTTAGTCACGCACCCGCCGCCCCTCCAGATAGTTTTTCCATTTACCAGCTAACGCCCCTAACGCAACCATTTTGTACGCCCCTGCTTTTTGCCCCGGTCCGATACCCGCTGCGAACTTGAAGCCTTAGCGTTGTGTCCAAAACTATTTGAGCGTCAAAAGTTTGCCTCAAATTACCGTCGCGCTACATAATTCAGGCAAACTTTGCCCGCCGCTTAACTGGAGCTAGAATGCAGATGCAGATGCCAGAGCCAAAGCGAAAGCCAAGCGCTGAACCTGCAGCCAGATGAGCACTTGGAAAAATTAAAAACAAATCGATTTTACCGTGGTAAAATATGATTCCTACATTCTTAATTGCATCATAGCTAAGATTACATTTTTTCGATCCAAGAACTAGTCTAAGAAACGCATTTAACAAAAATTCAATTAGAATATTTTGAAATGTTAAAACAAGTTTTTTCTTATCTCTAAATATTTCTTTAATAACTATGTACCATTTCTATGTATTTCTAAGCCGGAGATAACTAAAATGATTAATATAAAAACTGATATGAATACGTATAATATACACATTTATTCTAGTAGTACCAATACTAAGTCTAAGTCACGAATTTTTCTTGGGCAACATTTCAGGTGCCGAAATAGCTCAGTTGGGAGAGCGTTAGACTGAAGATCTAAAGGTCCCCGGTTCAATCCCGGGTTTCGGCATACAACTTTTTTTTTTACTTTAATACGTTTCTCTTTGTAGAAAGTATTATTCCACTTTAGAAATTAAAGAAAATATTTTTAATCATTAATCATTTTTTGTTATTATTATTATACTAGTTTTTTCCCAGTGCCTCTACATATTCGGCGGAGTCGCATTCTCTGGCTGATTAGCGCGACAGCCGCCAGTTCAGTTGAGTTTGTTCAGAGCGCTCAGTTTGCTCAGTTTGTCAGCCTGTTTTGGCGGCACAGGGCGGCCAACTTTCCGCCAAACGTGCGCTCGCCGGGCCAAGTGAAAAGTTTTCAATAAGCTAAACACTTCAAGCTGCCAGACAGAAGTATTTCAGCGACTGACAGAGGGACTGACGGAGAGACAGACACTGCGACTTTAGACGCTAATGAATTCGAGTGTGGTGCATAAAAATGCAGCGCAGTTTTTGGCCAAACAGTAGGGGGACTGAGACTGGGACAGAGGCAGTAGGAGCGAGCGCTGCTACTTCGAACTATGCATTTAATTGATTTCGAGGGTGCCTTGAGCAAATGGAAACGAGTCCTTTTAAGACGCAGCCCGTTAGAACACTTGCCAGGGCAAATACTTGCACACACTCGTTTGGAACTCAAACGGGAGAGATCATCGGGCGTCTTATGAAAATGTTTGCCTGGCATTCGAGCTCCGGCAAACTATTTCGTGCCGCTCGCCCAAATTGTTATGTGAGCTTAACTTAATTAGAAAAGGCTATAAAAACCCAAGTGGCATGTCCTGGCATACTGGAACAAGCGCCATTTAGATTTTATTGCGTCTTATATTTTATAAGCCAATGGTTGAATTGGGGAATGGCAGAGAGACCATGAGCAAAGAACAACTGAAGCCGTGTATGTTATGTATTTCAGACCCCCAAATATGATGCGAAACTACCAGAAGAGTATAATCCTAAAGTAAAATATTTGTTACGCCATAACCTACAAAAAAATAGGGAAATTCTCAAGTAAAGTATCAAACTTTAAGGTTACCACGTGCCGAGGCACTTCACGGGGTCCTCAACTTCAATTCATTTTCTATCCGCGACGCAACTGCATCTCATTGGTTGCTATGCAAATAGCCGTGCATTTAAATTAATCATACGCACTGTGTGCGCGCCTGTGTTTGTGTGCAAAATAGGCAACGGTTAACGGCAGCCGTGGTTGTGTGCGTAAGTTAAGGTTGTGCATGTGCAATTTGCGAGATTGCTTTGCCTGGGAAAACGGATGATCTGCATTCAATATCCCGAACTGCCATCAAAAGGCAGCGCTCAAGTGCCTGCACTCGGAAAAAAGCAGTGTTGAACAACGAGGTAAACCTAAAAGCGTATTTTAAGGACACTTTACCTTCCAAGTTGGAAACTCTAACACTTTCTCAATATTCAAATACACATTATAAATATTTTGATTGAAAGCAGCTCTTTAATGCCTACACAAGGAAAAAGCAGTGTTGAATAACAGGAAAAAATCAGAGTAAAATCATAATTTAGCGAAACTTCACCTTCCAACACTACAAGTTTTAAATACCGTAATAAATATATTGATTTTATTATGGATGCATGCAAATGCGTCTCTTAAAGGCCATTAATCACGATAGGAGTGCCCCTTAACCCATCTCTTCATCCCTTTTCCATGTGCATTGTGTTCGTAAGGAGTTGAGAAAAATAGGGTTAAGAAATCGCTTGATTCGCACACGCACACTTGCAAGTGGCGCCCTTACCTTAATTTATGTGCACACTTTCAGTTTGAGCAGCATTGGAAATGTGTAAATGTGTCCCGCTTCCTGAGTGTGTGCGACCGTGCTGGGGTGTTGTGCCAGTGTGCATGTGTTTGTGTTTGTCCTGGTGTTTGTGTATATAAATCAGCCCGGGAAGAGGAAGTGCTTAGCTTAGCTTAGCTAAGCAAACTAGTTCCGGTCCGGCACACAGCACCAACAATCGGAATCAAACTGAAACAACCAAGTTTTCTAGCCCGCAGCTAGCGATATTGGGTGAAACAAACGCTGACCTGCACTGCGGGAAAAACTCTGGTACAAGGATGTGATATTTTCCAAAAACAGGGAGACTCCGAACAAAATCTCTCGAGTTTGGTTGCCACAAGGTAACAATGATTTAAACATATGACAATTTAAATACCAAAATATTTTAGTATGTGTTTATTTATATTTATATTTCTGTGCAGTCCAAAGCACTGAAAATGTTTGTGCCTCCACGAGTATTTTAAAAATGCACTCTAATGGCCCATTAGCCATAAATAGTTGTATTTTGGCTAGTGTGAGCCACTTTCGTCACACTATGTTTGCCATTCAAAATGGCCACCATTTGTGTCGTTTCTCCTATAAATTCACTTTTATTCCGCATTCATAATTGTTAAGTGGGTTTCCATAAAGCCAGCCATTTGGCATTTCCATAAATAGCCAGCGCACCTATTTATGGCGATAATTAAAGAGAGGATTTTTGGCCGCGGCGTTTAGTGCTGGGTTTTATCCCTCTTTCCCATTTCTCCCCCTTTCTATTTTTTCGAGTGTTCCGGGTGCCAGGGGTTAAGCGGGAAGATAATCCAGAGACAAGACCGAGATCAGGCTATCCGGCAAACACTTAGGCCCAAGCCCAGCCCCAGCCCCAGCCCCAACCCCTGCCACTTCCCCGCCCCCGGCGCAGTTCTTGGCCCGCTTTTCTTCGCTTTTAGCTGGTTTCTTGGGCCAACAGCAGAGGCAAGAGCAAGAGTCGCCTTAACAAGCAGCTGGGCCTGACAACTGTTTGTTGCCCCGATATTATTTCCAGCCAGCAGTTTTAGTCGCTTGTCGTGTGCAGGGCTACTGCCATTAGCTGTTGCTGTTTTTGTTGCCTCTTGACACTAAACGAAAATGAAACTGAAAATTGTTTGGCCGAGCCGCAGGCGGCGACAGCCGTAAAACAGAAGTAAACAGGAAAGGCGATTGGCTAAGCCGAAGCTCGGATGTCCTTCAAGGAGGCAGCTCATGGGCCTGGGCTCCTGGCTCTCTAGTAATGATAAACTATTCAGTCCCGACACAACTCAAACTTTGCTCACACATCTAGGGCTTATGCCCGGGATTATGTTCCCTGGGTTTGGCAAGGCAAAATTGATGCAGGTAAACAACGAACAGGGTTTTTTGCATTTCCTAATGGAGTCTATATATTTTCCATACAAAATAAAGTAATTTTCCAGGAGCGACCGCAACCATTAAAAGTTTGAGCATATAGTTCTAGCTATCGGAACTCCCAACTTTAGGACTGCAACGCATTTGCGATTTTTGGTATTTCCTCAAGGGCTTCTTTTAATTAGTAAACTCTTGAAATCAAATCCAGTTTCAAAAAGTAACGGATGCAGGAAAGCGAAAAAAATTAATTTTATTTTTCAAATCCCGAGCCCACTCTAATTCAATCGAAAGTTTCAAGCTGAATCTCCGGCAGCTTCCTGCCATGGATGATGATTTTGAATGTGTTAAATAGTGTGGTGTCTGTTGCTTTCCCCGGAGTCCTGCCACAGTGCATATGCTCCGGCGTCCTGGGAAAATTGTTGTGGCAAGGCAGTTGGAAAATGTTTACAGTTTCACAGCCACTTGAAAAACTTCTCCACTGCCACTCCCCGCCTTTCGCCGACCGCCCCTTTCCCTCATGGTTTTTACTTGGCCAGGTTATTTATAGCTGTCGCTCGTTTGTTGTACGTATTTTTTAATAAGTTGTTTTTGCCTGTCGCTCGGTTTATATTTTGCATAAATTATGTCAGCCAGCCAACCAACCAACCCAGCCCCACCCCACCCCCACGAGATACGCCCGCGCTCTCCCACTTTCTACCGCTTTCGCCCAGCGACAACACTTTAAAGTTTTAATGGCTCTCCGCCTAGGTTTCAGTGTATGTGCATGTTTGTTTGTTCGCCTGCTTGTGTTTTATTAATGAGCTGCGCCAAATTAAGTTAAATGTGTGTGAGTTATCTGTGTGTTTGTTTGCAAGTTTGCATATTTAAATGTTGCAAGCTGTCGCTGTCCCTGTCGCCCCTGTCGCCCTTTTGCGCTACCATACACGAAGAACAAAGGAAAAATCTATTCTGAAAACGGATCTATGAGAATGACGCAGTGTGACCAAGCATGCTATTGAGTAGCTTAGAGTGACCGTTCAACGAGGAGAAAGGTATTCCTGTTTGATATTTCCCTTATGCAAACCACTATTTTCGTATCAAATCTTCCTAAATAAAAATCACTTAAGCAAACTAATTTCCTTAACCACCTTTCCTGTAAAATATATTATTAAAGCCCATCTCCCCTTGGTATTTTCTCAACGTGTAGCATCTGTCAGCCCCCTCCTTTTGCCACCGTCCATCTCAGTTTGACATTTATCATTTATAATTGTTTTGACTATGGCAAAGGGACTTCCGAGTCCGAGAATCTGTGACCGAAAAAAGGGGCGGACGGGTGAAAGTGGGCGTGGCTGGGAGGCTAAAGGGATTCATGTAACGGTTTTCTTTGTACATGCATATATTTTGACATTTTGACATGCATTAAATCAGTCAAGCGTAAGCCACTTTGAGCTCCTTCTTTGACTCTGCGGTGCACGCTCAGCTGCTCTAGTCCCGTCTCTTTCCTTTGAACTCTTCTCTTCTCTTTCCCCCAAAGAAGAGAACTCCCTTTCGCATACACACACTCCATCCATCCAAGCAGCCATCCATCCATCCATCTACATCTTGGTCTTTTTGGGGCGCCAAGTTTTGGTGGCAAAGCGAAAACCGCAGCCATGTATTTAAATGCGCACTTAAATTTTGAATGCAGCCTGAGAGATTCGAGTACCACTGAATGACACGATATTCCATACATATACAGCATGTATAGGCACATATACTACTATACACCATATACTATTAATGATGTCAAAATGCCGGAGGGTCATTCACTGAAGTAATGGCAACCGGCGGCAGAGATTACACTCCCTTTTGACTTTATTCGGCTTTGATCTTTCGGTCCTTGATCCGGTTTAATTTGCCTGATTTTCCTCTGTTCATCTTTTCTGTTTCGATTTGCGGTCCAGACACTTGGGATTGGTAATTTTGTTATGAAGGCTCCGCAGATTTAACGTTGTGTTACATACGATGTAAAACCCGCTTCGGTCACACTGCACATACGCACATTAAGGCGGTCACACTTTCCTTGCTTTACTATGGCTGATGGTGACCTTGGCTTGGAATTGGATTCAGAAAACTTTGAATAAATTTCAAATAAAACATTATGATTTATGCCTACTTTTGACACAAACAATTCAAGGTCAATTCCAAGCCCTAATCATCCTTGTTTTACAGATTGATCTCTAAGGCCAAGTTCTATGTCCTTATCTTGCCTCTCTGCTCCAAAGATTTAGCATCTATATCTGTAGATCTTGTCCTCCTGGACACTCCCCATCCATCGCGACCCCAAATTTATGGGTTCTCCCGACAGCCACAGAGATTTGGCGCTGGGAGCAACAAACAGTTTACGGAAATTTATGTGGCCAGAAATTTGCACATGTTAATTGCTACAAAGCAGGGGGCGGAATGGGTGGAATGGGTGTGCCAGTGCCACTGCCATCGCCACCGCCACTACGACAACTAACAACCAAGGCCGAAGTCCGCTGTTGACGCCGAAAATGCTGCGAGTCCAAAATTTATGGAGAAATTATCGAATTTATTTATTTTCCGCTTCTCTCGTGTGCGTTTCTCGGTTGTGTTTACTTTCAGATTTCTTTTAAATTTAGCTGCAACAATTTTTCATAATTTTGCCGTTGGCATAAATCAGCGATGGGGAAGACGGCGCCGGGAAGAGGGGCATGTTTCTAGTCATTTGTTTTGGGCAACAGTTTTGCAGTCACCGCACGCAGGCGAAAGCGACACAGTTTTCATCTGGGCCCCCTAGCCTCCAGCCCCCCTCGCTTTTATTATTTTTTCCTGCCAACAAAAGCAGGCAAGGACCCAGAAGAAAATGTGGCCAGGGGCGGGGCGGCGAGGCGGCGTGTGCGGGCGGATTTAGGGGGTGGTCCAAGGAGGTGGCGCTGTGGGTGCACTCGGAAAAATACAAGATCAAAAGAGCAAAGACATAAGAGAAAAACTATGATACTATCATCATTTGTAGATTTCCTCTTTTTATAATAATAAAAGTCAAACTTATTTAAGTGCGTGGATCTTGGAACTGGTCTTAACAATAAGACATAACAATGTGCGCTACAAGCCACAGCTCTTAAAATTAAAGATCACTAACATGACCGCATTATACTAATGTTCTGATGGCATGGTCACACTACTCCCCTTTCGCGGAAAATAATAAAAATTTTCCTTATCTTTTCAAAGATTCTCAAATGAATGGCTCTTATTTCAGTGTGCGGTCTGAGCGTTAGCGAGAATGAGCGACGATGTCTGGCACAATTACGCCAGCAACAACAAGTGCAACAACGGGCAGCATCCATAGCTGTACAGAAACAACAACACCGAATACCGAAAACCCCCGTCGGTCGTCGTTCCCGTTGTCGGTTATTACCGTTACTCTTTGGCGTCTTTAATTAAGGAGTGGGCAGCGGGCGAAACAAAAATTTTAATTTGTTTGTAATTAATATGCTGAGGTTTGGTTTCGTGGGCGAAGAATGCATTGCACTGCGCATTGGTCACACTGGCGGACAATAAAGCGGTCACACCGAATGGAATGTGACACTCGAATGAATTAACTGCCGACAATCGCATTGCATTTAATTAACTTTAAAATCCTTTGGCTGCTCTCTTGGCTGGAGTGAGCTTTAATTCAGTACACTTGATTGCACTTAGCATTGCTTTCAGCAGTTTGGAGTTTGTATGTGTAGCAAAACAAAGGCTCACATTTCAATTAAATTAATAGGGACTCCTATTTATAGTGTCGTCTGTTTAGCTTATACAAATCATTAACGACTTGCATCAAACTCTGGCTTGGCCACTCTAAACCCGGTCGTTCACCGTTACCACTCACCTGATGCTCGGCCTTCCAGCCCGAAGGATCTGACAACTGTTGCCAAAGTGCACGGATCACAAGGGCAGTGCCGCAGTCAAATCACTAACGCTTGATCTGTTCAGTCAATGCCTCACTCCGCGCCTAACGGTACGCGATCCAAGCCGACTTAAACACACAATGGGGAATATTTGTTAGCTCTATTTGTTATTTTCCTTTTTAGGGTAGCCGCTAGTCCTGTTGTTGCTGCTGCCGACTTTGGCCACCAGACAAACACTGGCGGCGGCGCCGCGTGCACGTGGTTTTGGCCTCTGTTTGGGCCATGGCTGCTGAAATCGGGGTCCTTCGGCCAGACCTGACTGGACTTGTACTCCTAACGCAGGACTTGACGACCTGTGTCCCGGCACTCAGAAGCACTTGCAAAAAAAGCGTAAGCAAAGGGTTGCACACTGGAAAGCCGCGAGTCGTGTTGGCTGGATGTGGCACTTCTGCTTGGTACGTACGCGGGTCTTCGAGGTGTTTGTTCGGGGGCCTTTCATGCGCGGAGCATCCGTGGGGCTTGCAATTTGGTAAACAACTAAGCAGATTGCGTTGCGACGACAGTGTTGCCCCATCGCGGAGGGGTTCTGGCGAAGGACACATCGGAACCAGTTCCGATTACAGCACACGGCTGTTGCGCGGTTCGAAGCCCCGCTAGCTGGGGGCAGGCTCGCTGGCCAGCCGTGGTAAGTTTAAAAAGGGCTCGCACGGTCGCTCTAAAATCGCGAGTTCTTTTTGGTTGTTGTGGATAAATTAATTAATGCTGCGGCAGGCGAAATAGGCTGTGGATTATCCAGGAAGGCTTGCCGGTAAGCGCGGCCATGAATTTCCCGCTGGCGAGCGCCAACAAGGACACCCTGCGGGCCGCCTGCAAGAAGTGCGGCTACGCCGGTCACCTGACCTACCAATGCCGCAATTTTCTCAAGGTAAATTTGGCCAAAACCGCATGTTTGCACGCTGTATCTAATCCAATCCGCTCTGGATCCGGCCCCAGGTGGACCCGAACAAGGAGATCCTGCTGGACGTGGAGAGCACCAGCTCGGACTCGGAGCTGGACTACCTCACGCCGCTCACCGAGCTGAGGGCCCAGGAGCTGAAGGGCGGCGCCGAGGCACCGCCGCCGCCACTGGAGGCCTCCAAGGAGGCGGCCCGCAGCAAGGACAAGCTGTCCCGGGACAAGCTGAAGCAGCGCGAGCGCAAGAAGAAGAAGGACAAGAAGCGAAGCACCTCCAAACGCAGCCACAAAGACACCGCGATCAAGGATAAGGACAAGGACAAGAAGTCCGTGCGGCACAAGAAGCACAGCAAGAACAAGAAGAGCCGCAAGCACAAAAAGTCCAGCAGCGGCGAGCTGGCCAAGACCCAAAAAACCAAAACGGGCAAACGACCCAGCAGCGGCAGCACCGGCAAGAAGTCCAAGCGACGCCGCTCCTCCTCGACCTCCAGCTCGGAATCGTCGTCGTCCTCCTCGTCATCCTCCAGCTCGGATTCGGAATCGTCGAGCGATGACGACGACTCCTCCAGCGACTCGTCCGCATCCGAGTCGGACTCCAGCGACAACGAGGAGTCCAGCACCAGCGAATCGGACGAGTACGGACGCAAGAAGAAGCGGCAGGGCAAGTACAAGCGCAAGTCCACGGACACGGCCATGCTGCGCCGCAAGAAGACCAAGGTGAAGCGGAAGCGGCATCGCGCCGGCGGCTCCGGAGCCCCGACCGCCGGCAGCAGCTACCTGAGCAGCCTCAGCGACAGCAGCACCTACTGAGGGGATCAGAGCTAGAGAGTCTGGATCGGATCAGGATCAGGACACACAGCTGCCTCCCAAAGCACTCAAAGCTCCGTAACTAGTTCGATTTCCGTTTAGCCGTAAAAACCGGGGGAGGAGCACCTACACCTGCTCCTCCGCCCTTCTTCCACAGAGACTGCCTCCAGTTCCAGGCCCAAACTTCCCCACAAAACTCTTCCCGGATTACGTAAAGCAACATAATGAACCCTAGACTTGTCCTAGCCCTAAGTTTCAGCACGATCTGCTGCAAATACAACAAATTAGTTTGTACAAGAGGAAGTGGCTCGTCGAGCGCTTTTTGCGGCGGAACACTATCAGTGTTCCCAATAGTTCTTGCTCCCGTATCGCTCGTTTAGAGCTATGGGCTCTGGGGCAATACCCTTTGAGTAAACACGATTGGAACAATGTTGTGTCGAACATGTATTTACTTCCACATACGTGAATTCAACGAGTAGCTTGGAAAAGAGCGCTATATGGGGCCAGTGTCTCGTCCCAAAGGCTTTTATTGAAGGCTACTGGTAGTGTCTGGCTCTTGTTTAAGGGTATGTCGCGAGTCCTTACAAACAATTTAATACATTCTTGGGTAATCATACAAAACACATCTAGGCAGCTACTATAAGCGACCCGAGCTGGAGTCGCCCGACTTCTGGAAGATCCGCAGGGCTTCCTGCAGCGCGGCGATGTGCCGCTGCATCTTGGCTATTTGCCTGGAAGACTGCTCGCAGTAGTGACAGGCCGCAGCCGCGCCGGGGTGACCTTGGCTGGCCAGGAGCTGGGCATTCTGCTCCTTGAGATCGCTGTTCTGCACCAGCAGTTCCTCGCACAGGGCGCAGGCGGAGCAGCGCAGGTCCTCCAGGGCCTGTTCGCGCGCCTTAAGGTTCCGCGTCAGGGCTCGGTTCTCCCGCTTGAAGTTGAGCAGCTTCTGCTCCAGCTCCAGCATCTCGTCCTCGCTGTCGCGTTCGAGCCGCGGCTCACTAGGTGCCGACTCAACGGGCGCTGCCGCCTTGCCCATGCGATTCATGGCCTGCAGGATGGCGTCCATCTTGTGCTCCATCAGCAGACCCGAAGCCCGCTGTTCGTCCAGGTATTTGTCCAGGGTCTTCACAGCCAGCGGGGAATCGCTTGTTTGTCCAGCGGTGGCCACTGCCAGGGAGTGTGAGCTGGGCTTCCTGTGAGTATTTGATGAGCCTATGGGTCGCGGCAGTGGCGTGACTATCACATCCTCGCTGGGAGGGATTGGCTCCTGTTCGGGCTCCTCATCCTCCAGCTTCTCCAGACTGGGAATCCCCACGCGTGAGCGTGGTTGCGGCTGCGGAGGGGTGGCCGACGTCTCCTTAGCCCTGGCACTCGGGGATTTCTTTGACAACGCCTCAGAGGAGGAATCCTGGTTGAGAAAGTGCTCCACTGGCAGTTCGTTCTTCACCATAAATCGCACGAACTCGTGCTCGTCCGGCTGCTTGTCGAACCGCAGGCTCCAGCAGCTTTTTTGCTCATCGTAGAACTGCAGGTAGGACTGCCGCAGGATGACCTGGCCGCCGTGGGGCTTCAGCTGCAGGGTGGTCAGCACCTGGTTTTTGCTCTTGTAGACAATCAGCTTGGCGGCCTCCATCTCGCCCAGAATCGACAGGGCCAGGCCCACGCGACCCAGGTTGGCGGCATCTTGATAGGCGTGCACCACCTTGGCGATCACCGTGTTCCAGCAGGCCGTGGGAGACTCTCCCGCGTCCAGGGTGCTGCTCCTGGTGACCACCGGCTTTTTGGCGCCCTGCGGCTTCTTGGAGCCGCCCGGCTGATAGCGCAAGCTGGCGGATTCGCTCTCCAGAGGACGGTCGTCGTCCTCGAAGATCTGGCGCAGGTTCCGCGGCCCGGAGTCACTGGAGAGATAGATTGGAAAGCTAGACAAGTTGATTACATTTCCAGTCCTGACTCACCTGCGCAGCTTGTCGAAGAAGTCCTGGTAGGACTGGTCGTTCTCGATTTCCATGCCGCCTATTCAGCAAGCGAGCAGGATGTTACTAGAATTTGCCCCGACTTAAATATACAACTACACATCCATCAATTACTTTGGTTTTTGTTTTGTTTTGCTTTTTGCAATGGTCAGCCTCTGGGCTCAAAATGCCAGTAATGCGGTCTGTCTAAAACGCAGGGTGGGTGTCGCCGCTAAGCCCGCGCAGCCCTGGTAAGTTCTGTGGTATTTTCAGTATTCTTTCGGTATTTTCAGGCGTGTCACCCACCTCACATTTGAAGCAAGCTTTTATTTTTAAACAGCGTTAATTTAGATTGAAAAATAATAAAAAAAAATTAATAAAATAATAAGTTCCGTTTACGTTAAACCTTCCAAATAAAGGTATCTGCAAATATTTGTGCAAGCAAGTTAGTTTTTTCTTTGACAAAAACGCAGTTTCCTTGAAATACAAAACTTGTAATTTATAAATGTCATTTATTGCCCCAAAAAATTGAGTATTTGTTCTTATTTTTAAACCGTTTCTTGAGCATAACGCAATAAGAGGAATATTCAGCTTGAAGCTAAATTTATAATTTCTTTAATTAGTGAAACTATCAATATTGATCGATGGTTCCAAAGTCATGGCCTGCTTCGTTTTACTTTTGGTCGCCCAATTTCACCACAAATGAAATGGCAGTAAATATTTTCGGGAACAATATTCCACAAATTATTGGCGGTGACCTCCCGGCCACTACATTTCCGCGACGGAGCCGCGCCAGCACTGGGAAAATCGCCGGGGAGGCCTTATCAAGATTAGCTACAACCAACCCGGCTGCCAGCGGGCAGGGAATGGGAGAGCAGCCCGAAGATCGCGATCTGCGCTCCGTGCAGACTCTTCCAGCTCGAAGAAGGCATAAAGTTGCGCATACGCAGCCAATTTCGAGGTCTTTCTTGGCGAAATCGCAATTCACGACGAGATGGACCTGGACCGCAAACCTCCTGAAGGCCATCCTCAGAATCAGCAAGAATGCACTGAAAACTAAGAACTCACCTTGTTTCACTTTCACTTAAGTCAATATAATTGTTTTGCTTTTTTCTAAGTTTATAGTTGGAAACTTTGGAGGGATGGGAAAAATGGCAAGGGGAGTTTCCGCCCAGTTCACTTCCGTTCCAGCCTAAGAATATTTGTTTACATTTCGCACTGTTATTATTTACCATTATTTCCCAATGCGATTCTTTCCGTGCCGCCAACGACGCAGTTGCTCCCGATTCTGGGCCTGATAACCGGGAGAGCGCATCATTTACCGCTTGTTCAAGTGCGTTCATCGGCAACATTGCGGCGATAAGCCGCGACCCGGGCGCTATAAAGCAGCCAGCAGCCCGGCAAGCGTTTCAGTCAGATCTCGGCCAGCCAGCGAGGAGCACCGCCGCCGCCTCCCCTAGCACCATTGAGCAAACATCACCCGCAGCCGAAAGAGCACCCCCGCCAGACGAAGTCCACCTGCTCCAGCGGACTAGGTGCTAGGGCGATAAGAGCGCCATAAACACGGAGATCTGGTTACGTAAACAGAACACACAGAGCAGCAGCCCGGGAACATGGAGGTGCCGCCGCCGCTCGTCCTCAAGCGACCGCTGTACGTGCCCAGCAAGACGCTGATGGGGCCGGGTCCCTCGAACTGCTCCCACCGCGTCCTGGAGGCCATGAGCAACCCGGTGCTGGGCCACATGCATCCCGAGTGCCTGCAGGTGGGTACGGAGGGGAAATTCAAGACAAGAGACGCCACATCTAAGTAGCCATCACCTTGGTATCCGGTCTCGAACGGGAACCCCTAAAGCGCCTAACTATCTCGGGGATTTTACCATTTTGTATCGATTTCGAGTATACAACATAGATCAACATAGGTCTCTGGGCCAGGTCTTTAACAGGAGCCCCTAGTGGTAGTAGTCACTATTATCCATACACATCTTAAGGATTTTATAACTGGGCATGTATTTTAATAGATACAGATCAACATATGTATCATTACTTTTGAATTCATATCTCGAGCAAGAACCCAACTATCTTAATACTATATTTGGTAACCTTGGGGTTTCACAATTCCATATCTAAGCTAAGCTGGGACCTTACAATAACGGGCCGCACTGTATTAGAATCATTCTATTCCATTCCACCTTATCGCTACTGAATGAAACATTGAGGTACAATTACTGAGATGGGTCAGAGAGCTGTGGACTCCCAATCGACCGAAACTGAAACTATAAGTACTATATGTGATATTTTTAATGGGAACGGGTTGATCCCAGGAGCGAAGGCGAAAGCCCGCTGATAGAGGACCAATACTACTTATATGGGTCGTCCCTTTCGCTCCACAGATCATGGACGAGGTGAAGGAGGGCATCAAGTACATCTTCCAGACCCTGAACGACGCCACCATGTGCATCAGTGGCGCGGGCCACGCGGGCATGGAGGCCTCCCTGTGCAACCTGATCGAGGACGGCGACGTGGTGCTCATGGGCATCACGGGCGTTTGGGGCCATCGCGCCGGCGACATGGCTCGGCGCTACGGGGCCGAGGTGCACTACGTGGAGGCGAGCTTCGGCCGGGCCCTCAGCCTCGAGGAGATCACATTCGCCTTCGAGGCCCACCGACCGCGGGTCTTCTTCATCGCCCAGGGCGACTCCTCGACAGGGATCTACCAGCAGAACATCCGCGAGCTGGGAGAGCTGTGCCGCAAGTACGACTGCTTTCTGGTCGTGGACACGGTGGCCTCCCTGGGAGGCGCCGAGTTCCTGATGGACGAGTGGAAGGTGGATGTGGCCTACACCGGCTCGCAGAAGTGCCTCGGTGGCCCCGCCGGACTCACACCCATTTCGTTCAGCAAGCGCGCGCTCACGCGCATCCGGAAGCGGAAGACCAAGCCCAAGGTGTACTACTTCGACATCCTGCTGATCGGCCAGTACTGGGGCTGCTACGGCACCCCGAGGATCTACCACCACACCATCTCCTCCACCCTGCTGTACGGACTGCGCGAGGCACTGGCCCACTTCTGTGCCGTGGGCCTGAGGGCGGTGGTGCGGCGGCACCAGGAGTGCTCCAGGCGACTGCAGCTGGGCATCGAGGAGCTGGGCCTGGAGATGTTCGTCCAGCGCGAGGAGGAGCGCTTGTCCACGGTGAACACGATCAAGGTGCCTTTTGGTGTGGACTGGAAGAAGGTGGCCGAGTACGCCATGCGAAAGTGAGTAGTATCACGTACCCCATAACTTAATAAGTATTAACTCAAAACTTGGATGCCCTCAGGTACAGCGTGGAGATCAGCGGCGGACTGGGACCCACCGTGGAGCACGTCTTCCGCATCGGCTTGATGGGCGAGAACGCCACCGTGGAGCGCGTGGACATGGTGCTCAGCATCCTGAACGAGGCCATCCAGAGCAGCAAGTTGGGGATCAAGACGGAACGGTCCAAGATATGATCCCTCCTAGTTGTACGTCCTTGTTTTTACTGCTTTTAAATAAAATATAAAAACTCAGCTCGTGGCTCAGAGAATGCGTCGCATATCAGACCCCAGAGACGTGGGCCACCGCCACGGGGTTGTCCTCTGTGTGCTCCAGCTTCCTACATGCCATTTATATTAACTTAATTGTTGATGCTACCGAAACCGAAATTTACATTATTGTCGTTATTTAGCGTGACCGTCTCTGGCGTCACGTCCGAAACACTTGGTAGTTTAGCGTGACCGTTTTCCGATACTAGTCGGTACGTCAGTATAAAATACCATTTTCACTCGATTGTGCGCACATCGATAACGATGGTGTACTCGAAGTGGCAGAACGACCGATGAAAAATACCAAGTACCAAAAATATATATTACAGAGTATATAAATACCGAAAATATACTGCAGACAGCACTAGCCAACAAATTTGAAATGATAAAGGTAATATACTCGAAGGTCGAACCTTTAGTAACTTCCTTGTATTATTCCCACATCCGTATTTACGTTTCAGAGTATAAATAAATCCATTAAAAATAGTTGGATAGCACATATATTTTGTAGCCATCTGGAGAACTGTCCAACAAAGAAGCGGATGTTTGAAGCTTCCCAGGGCCAAAACCAAACTTTGGGCATCGCCTCAGTGCTCAAATAAAATGAGCCCGAGGAATCATTCAGAACACACCATCTTAGCACGATTTTGGGTAACCAGCCAGTTGGAAATCCATGCAGAGTTCTCGGCGGAAAACAAAGTGCGACATGGGGATACAACTTAGATTTATTGAACGCCGGTGCGACACCGGCTCGTCCAAGCACTCTCACAGACACTTCGATAAAAAAAACAAAAAAAATTGTACACTTAAATGTTTATTTGTTATCAAACTCATGGCCCAAATCATTTCATCCATCGTGTGTACTTAAAAGTCTCCACCATCGGATCGGCTTCAGAGATTGAATCAACCCTGCTTCTGGGCCAGCTCGCGGGCCTTGGCGCGCTCCAGCTTGGAGATGCGGGCCAGACTCTTGGAGCCGAGGATGCCACCGCCCCAGTGGCGACGGATCTCCTCGTGGCGCTCGTTGAAGTTGGTCTTGACGGCCTCCAGGACCTTGCCGAAGTTGGCCTTGTCGTTGTTGTCGACGGTGGTCAGGGCGAGGGCGGTGCAGGTCTTGCGGCGCACCAGGCGACCCAGACGAGCCTTGCCCTTCACAATGCAGTAGGGCACGCCCATCTTGCGGCAGAGGGCGGGCAGGAAGAGCACCAGCTGAAAGCATCGGCAGAGAGGGGAAGTACGCATTAGTTGGTGTCTTGGAAGACCACGTGGTCGGAGTCTGCCTTTTTGGTTTCGTCAAGTTGCCCTTAATTCCGTGGCTATGAAGTAATTTACTTCTGATTAGCATAATCCCGTGGCTGGTTACAAGCTTGGGCTGCCTTTAAGGTTGGATAATCTATGAAAAGTACAAGGGATTCACTTGTCACGACTTAGCGTGGTTTGATAGGCCCACCAATGATTTCTGGGAAAAAAAACAGATCCCTAGCTTTGTAACCAACCATGAGATAAGCACACTCATAAAGGAATTAAAGAATCAGGCGTCAAATCTCCACATGGCAGCTTCCCTCCTCTCGAAAGAGAGCGGGACGCCTTCAGTTGAAGAAATTCAGTTTAACATCATTGCAACGAGACCTAGACCAGTGCAAACATGATCCGAGTGCTTTGAGCCAGCGGAAAACTCACCTCCAAAGGATCAACATCGTGGGCAATGACCACCAGCTGGGCCTTCTTCTGCTCGATGAGCTTGGTGACCGTGTTGGTACCGGCGGACACGTAGCTGGGCTTCTTCTTGGGCTCCACGTCCTTGCCCTTGGCCTTGGCCTCGGCGATCTTCTTCAAACGCTGCTTCTTGGCCAGCGGCGACTCGGGACGGTACTTCTCCAGCAGCTTGAACAGCTTCACGGCGGTGGTCTTGTCCAGGGTCTGGCTGAACTGGTGGATTGGTGGGGGCACCTTGAGGCGCTTCTGGAGCACAGCCTTCTGGCGCTGGACCCGGATGTACTTGGGCCAACGGACGAAGCGGGACAGATCGCGCTTGGGCTGCACATTCTGGCCTGGAAGGTGCGAGAATCAGTGGATTACAATACGGTTCAAGGTAGGCTTATGCTACAAACTATGGGCGTTGAGGACTACAAAATGTTCTGCCTTACAAATGACCAAGGATTCTACGGACTGCAAACAATATTCGATTGTAGCTGTGTGACTTCGAAATTATAGGACTTTGGCTATGGGGATTTGTCTGCTGATAGATTTTGCTTATAGCAGTCACTCACCGATTCCAAAGTTCTTGGGACGCTTCTCGAACAGCTGGTTGACGACCTTCTTGACCACGGGCTTCTTCACGGCCAGAGGGGCAGGAGCCACCTTCTTGGTCACTGGCTTCTTCTTTGGCCTGGGCTGTAGACGAATAAATTTGGGTAATTAGTTAACTGAATCATGCTGGCGAGTGACCACCACTTACCTTCTTAACAACCATTTTCAAGCGGTTTGAAGGTTACTACCGGAATAAGCAGATGCTTAATTTGCTGAAAGAGATGGCTTTCGTTAGTTTTAGGCTCGGGAATAAGCACATGCTTAGTTGTAAGCTCGAAAATCGTTGGAAAACACGGAAAACTGAAGCCGGCCAGCAAAACACGTGCAAACAAGGTGAGGAGAAGAAAGCTGTGTGATAAATAGGTTGTAAACAACCAGTTTTCCGGCTGATATTTTAACCAGAACTGCGGTGTTTGAACGACTTCAATTAATTTACTTTAGTTTGGGTTGTTTCTGGGCGTTTGGGGCTTTTCTTTATCACTTCTCCACAACTCACACACGCACTCCACCTCACGCATGCACAAGGGCAGGCCGCAAGGCACGTTTTTGTTAAACTCGGCTTGAATTGGTCTTATTTCACAGGAAAAACAGATTGGCGGGTGCTTAGTCCGCGCCATGCGTTGTTTACACTTTGCTTTCCCAAGTACCACATTAATTTCTGGCCCTGTGGCCCACAGTAAAAAAATAAGTTATAAAAAAATAGGGTTTTTCACATTGTTTCGCTGGCCAGATTTCCGCGGATTCCTGGACTTCTGGCTTTTACCTGGGACTAACACGACCACGAACGTACCGAAATACTCGCTGCAAGTAGAACAAAAAGAGGTTTTAAGTACTAAACTCGAGAGCAGCTCGCTGGGCACATGCACTCACCGGAAACGTGGAACGGAAAAGAAAGGAAATGGCAGTTCCAGTGTTAGAAATCGAGTCGATTCGAGTGGCCGAATGGCAGCGACGACCTAATCCCGAAAAATACTAGAAATTAGTGAGAAAAATAGCAGAAATTGGGAAACCGCCAGTGCTGGTAGTCGAATCAATGCAATCGAACCAAGAAACTATCTAAAACCATTTAATTATTTGCAGAAATGTGTGCCATTAATTAATATCATTTATTGTGCAACAATTCTTGGACTATTGGGCAACAGAAAAAAAACCAAACACGGTGGTCAATGACATCAAACAGCTTAAAAATACCGCCCTTTGATAAAAAGTAGCCAGATCTAGCTGGAAACCCGCTAAGCCAGCCCTGAAACTACCACACTCAACTGGTGGCCATATTTTCCCTGCGGTATTTTCGCCTGGCTATTTTTAGCGATTTTCCGCTGTTGTCTCTCTCCAACTCGCTGCCCAAAAAAGTTTCTCGCCTGCGCTTGCGCTAAATGCTTAAAAAACCGTTTTAACCGTCAAACGCGAGTTCTTCAGCCCCTCCAGAGGCACGCCGAGTGACTAGAAAACCAGAAGGAAAACTCCGGGAAAATGAAAGCCGTGCAATATCGGGGCTAGCAATCGCAGGCAGCAGGCCACCATTTTTAATTTCTTTGTTTATTTTGTGCCCATCTTCGCGTGCGAGTGAGACGGAGAGAGGCGCCAGAAAGAGAGAGCAGGAGAAGTTGCCAGTGGAAATGGGATTGGAACTGGAAATGGGCTCACTGCAGGGATAACAGGGACACATTCCAGCGATGGCCAGCAGCGCCGGAAGCGCGGGGTCCGGCTCCGGATCCGTCGTCACCGGCGGAGGATCCGCCGCCTCCAGTTGCGGGTCCATGGCCCTGTCCTCCTCGGGATCCGGCGGTCCGCCCGTCAACCACGCCCACGCCGTCTGCGTCTGGGAGTTCGAGTCGCGGGGCGGCAAGTGGCTGCCCTACTCCCCGGCGGTGTCGCAGCACTTGGAACGCGCCCACGCCAAGAAACTAACCCGCGTCATGCTGAGCGACGCGGACCCCAGCCTGGAGCAGTACTACGTCAACGTGCGCACCATGACCCAGGAATCGGAGGCGGAGTCGGCGGGATCCGGGCTCCTCACCATCGGCGTGCGCCGGATGTTCTACGCACCCAGCTCGCCGGCGGGCAAGGGCACCAAGTGGGAGTGGTCGGGCGGCAGTGCCGACAGCAACAACGACTGGCGGCCATACAACATGCACGTCCAGTGCATCATCGAGGACGCCTGGGCCAGGGTGAGTTACGGAGTTCGAAGTGGGCATAGCTTGCACTCTAATTGGAAGAGGATTGAGGAAGAAATTACAGAGTCTAGTTTGTAGGGAATAGCATCGTTCTCAGAGGATTGCAAAAAATGTACTTCCCACAACTGACACGTTGGTTCCTCTCTCTTTGAGCCGCAAAAATTCTTATCACAAACGTATAATATACATTGTGTATATCAACCACATTTTCTAAATCTATGTTTCCCCTTCCCCCGCAGGGCGAACAAACGTTGGACTTGTGCAACACCCACATCGGTCTGCCGTACACCATCAACTTTTGCAATCTCACCCAGCTGCGCCAGCCCAGCGGACCCATGCGCAGCATCCGGCGAACTCAGCAGGCGCCGTATCCCTTAGTGAAGCTGACGCCACAGCAAGCCAATCAACTCAAGTCGAATGCCGCCGGCGGGAGCAGCCAGTACAACACTCTGCCCAAGCTGGGGGACACCAAGAGTCTGCACAGAGTGCCCATGACCAGGCAGCAACATCCACTGCCCACCAGCCATCAAGTGCAGCAACAGCAGCAGCAGCAACAGCATCAGCATCAGCATCAGCAACAGCACCAGCAGCAACAGCTTCATCACCAGCAGCAGCATCAGATGCAGCACCATCAGATCCATCATCAGACGGCGCCGCGGAAGCCGCCTAAGAAGCACAGCGAGATCTCCACCACAAATCTGCGCCAGATACTCAACAACCTGAACATCTTCAGCAGCAGCACCAAGCACACGAACATGGCCACAGCGGCCAGTGCCAGTTCGTCCTCCTCGTCGGCCTCCCTGCACCACGCCAATCACCTGTCGCATGCCCATTTCTCGCACGCCAAGAACATGCTGACTGCCTCGATGAACAGCCATCACAGTCGCTGCTCCGAGGGATCGCTGCAATCGCAAAGGAGCAGCCGGATGGGCTCGCATCGCTCGAGATCGAGGACGCGGGCCTCGGACACGGACACGAACAGCGTGAAATCGCATCGGAGGAGACCCAGCGTGGACACCGTGTCCACTTACCTCAGCCACGAGAGCAAGGAAAGCCTGCGCAGCAGGAATTTCGCCATATCGGTCAATGATCTGCTGGACTGTTCGCTTGGCAGCGATGAGGTTTTCGTGCCCTCGCTGCCGCCATCGTCGCTGGGTGAAAGAGCGCCGGTGCCGCCGCCATTGCCACTGCATCCGCGACAGCAGCAGCAGCAGCAACAACAACAGCAACAGCTGCAGATGCAGCAGCAGCAACAGCAGGCGCAGCAGCAGCAACAATCAATCGCCGGTTCGATTGTGGGCGTGGACCCGGCCAGCGATATGATATCGCGATTTGTCAAGGTGGTGGAGCCACCGCTGTGGCCCAATGCCCAGCCCTGTCCCATGTGCATGGAGGAGCTGGTGCACTCCGCCCAGAACCCGGCCATCTCGCTGAGTCGCTGCCAGCACCTGATGCATTTGCAGTGCCTCAACGGCATGATAATTGCCCAGCAGAATGAAATGAACAAGGTGAGAAAGAGCGATTCCCTCAATCAGAAAGAGAAGGCAGCATTATCATTCGCTATATTCTCTGTTCCCTAGAACCTCTTCATCGAGTGCCCTGTGTGCGGAATCGTTTACGGCGAGAAGGTGGGCAATCAGCCCTTAGGCAGCATGTCCTGGAGTATTATCAGCAAGAATCTGCCTGGGCACGAGGGTCAGAACACCATACAGATCGTCTACGAGTGAGTGTGAATGGCTTTGGCTACTCGAAGTAGTTATTTATAACCACTATTTCCTCAAAGCATTGCATCGGGCCTGCAGACGGAGGAGCATCCGCATCCCGGTCGCGCCTTCTTCGCCGTCGGATTCCCTCGGATCTGCTATCTGCCGGACTGCCCGTTGGGGCGAAAGGTGTTGCGGTTCCTCAAGATCGCCTTTGACCGTCGGCTGCTCTTCTCGATCGGACGATCGGTGACCACCGGACGCGAGGATGTGGTCATCTGGAACAGTGTGGACCACAAGACGCAGTTCAATATGTTTCCGGATCCCACCTATTTGCAGCGAACGATGCAGCAGCTGGTGCACCTGGGCGTGACGGATTAAGGGAGTCCCTCGTCTCTCGTCCCACGCCAGAACCAACCACCCACCCACCGAAGCCCCTGAAAAGCAAAAGCAAACCCTCACCTTGATCACTCTCTTCCATTCGTCGATAAGTTACTTCCTACATAATCTCAGTGTGTGTGCAATCCTCGTTGACTATGATATATTTTTTTTATAGATATATTGTAATAGCGTTCAAGCTGCTCGAACCCTAAACAACAGCATCAACCACAATTGCAATCGTAGCTTCCTTTCCGCTCTTCCAACTCGTATTTGTACGCACTTACCCCATAGATCGCCGTACATCATATGTATTAGCTAGCCAGTTAGTTAGTTTTAGTGTTAGCTACAAGAGAATCTTGACCCAAGACACCTACTAGTATTAGGCTTATCCTGATTCCTGATTCCAGATTCGATTCAAGCCACGCCACGCCATCCCTCAGACATGCGAGTGTAAGCTGTGCCAAAATCGTAGCGCTCCCGTTTAGCATATGTATATTGTTTATTTTAGTTAGCTTGTAACCATCGCCCATCTCCCCATCTCTCTCGGTTTCGAATTTGTCTTTTTTTATTACTAGCCGTGTTGCATACAACTTTAGATCGTAGATTGCTATAGGTTTAGGCGTATTCAGAGAGGGAGCGGACCGGGGATGGGCGGTTTTCGATAGACTTGTCTCACTCGTCTTGGCCATTTAATCTCTTCCATTCAGCGAATTTGATGTGATGTTAATTTGAATTATTCATTATTAAACTGAGCCTGCTACGCACATAGGGAGCATAGTTGTAAATCGCCCAGATATTCCATTATATTATACATAAACATACATTTATCATACGCATACCACATACCGCATACCACATATCATAACCATATTTTTTTAATTGAATTTTTGCACACATTTGATGAATTGCTGCTTTCATATTGATATCATCGAGCATCGAACTATCGAATACATCGCCAATATATAGCATATATAGCATATAGTATGTAGAGAGATCGTACAGACAGCTAGCGGCTATCACCGCGTCCCATATTTGATATGATATGAGTTTACTAAGTTGTATTTAGCACTGATTAGTTCTTAGAGTTCATTGCGAATATTCCACAACCAATTCCACACCATAAATATATGCCTAACACATATATACAGTACATTATACATAGTTCAAATAAAGTAACTTCATTCATGTTTAAATGGGTTTTCCTTCTTTATGGATGAAAGAAGTGCTTAATATGCCTTGGAGCCTCTACTCTATGGACTCCATATTTCGAAAACTAGAGTTGTGTATAATAACACATATGTTCGCAGTTTTCTTATCGATTGTTCAGCAAACACTAAGGTGAAACTCCAATTGGGTGCTCTTTGGCGTGTTTTCTTTTTTGGATCGCCAGTTTCTCTGCGATGCAATGCAATTCAAATCAATCAGTGGACGTTTTTGGGACTTCCAAGGTTCGTTTTCATTTTCGTTTCGTCGTTTAGCAGTTTTCGGCTTCAGTTGCTGCCGTGAATCACTTAAAATAAATTAATAAAGACAAAATCAGATGCACTTTTTGTCATTGTGCACACAGTGCGTGATGTTGGCGCTGTTGCTGAAGTTGCTCCGGGCCATTTACGGCGCAGCGGCAACATGTTGCAGACGTGTGTTGTCGTTGTTGTCGCCGTGTCGCCTCTTCAACTGCCTACGTGCTGACGTCAGACAGGCGCGCAAGGACAGTGTCCAAAAGTGGCCAATAAAACGTGGCCCGAACGGGCTTTCACTGCTCCTCCAAGGGCGGCCAACGCGCCACGGCAGCAACATCAGCAGCTGTTGCGGTTGCAAGGCGTTAGTTTGGCATTAGCAATATTTCTGCAAGTCCAACGTGTGGCAGCATTTTCGGGCAAGACAAAAATTAAAAAAACATGCCTTTTCAGGGCTGCAAATCGCTAAAGTTGCTGCTGCAGCAGCAACATCTGCGGCTGCTGCTGTTGCAGGGTGCCATTTTGCAGCAATCTAATGTTTAGGGCTGAAACCACTCATGTTGCTGTTGCTACATTTGCTGCTGCAGCAGCAACATGAGCATCTTTTGCTGTCGCAGGGAGTTCCTTACGCTTCACCATTTTCTTTGGGTGACCGACCCTATAGAATCCTAAAGTTATTTGATAGAAAACCCTTATTTTGGCACAGCAGCTAGCACTGGCACTGCTGCTGTTGCAGATAGTCTTGCCAGCAGTATTGCTGGTAGCACTGCCTTCTCTGCCGCTGCTCCTGCTGATGCGGCTGTTTTCCTTGTGCCAGTTGCATAAGCAAATGTTTCCTAGAATTTACAGCATTTCGTGCAATCTTTATGCGACTTGATGCGGCTGACAATGATCGCTGATCGTCGACATTCAACTCACGCACCCCGCAGACAGAGAACGAGATACAGATACAGATACATCGGACGTGTGGGAGACAGAGAGCGGCGCAGGTGCGTGCACTGATGATGAGATCGCTAATAAGGTGGTTTTGGCCAAAACGAAAAAGCCTGCTCCACTGACCCTGTGGCATTCCCCTTTTTTTGGCCTCAGCCTCGTCCCCCATTTTCATTTTCTGTGATAAACATTGGCGATAAGGCCATCCGATCTGGCCCTCTTTCCCCAGTTTTATGCCTATCTTTATCTTTATCTTTATCTTTATCTTAAGCTCTATCATCACGCCCGCTTCCGTCCCCCATTACAAAGAATGCTGTCATGTGGTCAAAAGCTGTTGCCTATTTCATTCCACCTGAAAATGAAATTTGGTAAAACTGCAATGGGAATGCGAACTTTTGTTGTATTGCCATGGCAAACTCTCATAAGAAAAGCATGCGAAGGGTTTGGCAGGCAATGACTTTTGTTCCTGCTTATGCTCTCGTTTTTTAGCATTTTTTAATCACTTTTTATGCATGTTCCTGTCCTTCCACTACGCCCCTCCCACCTGCACGCCCAGTGGTCATTAGTCATGCAAATGAGCAGGGATTATCAAGTTCTGCGGCTCTCTCGCGCGCTCTCGCCCTCCTTATCTCTCAGGATCAGCAGAGGCCAGAGATGTACACTGCAACAAAATCATTCCTAAACATAGTTTATACTCTTTGGAATGCCAAGGAATAGGAGCCCCCTGCTCGATGGCACTATTATACAAGGCATTTGACAGTTTTAGTTAGATTCTATAAATCCTATAATCAGTACGCGTTGTGTATAGTTTGTTCTTTTAAATCCCACTCAAATCCCAAGTTTTATATGACCATTACAAATGTGAAAGTCCATTTTTAGTAGGCTTCCCCAAGAATTCACGTTAGAAGGGCGCCAATTGTTTTTGCGAACTCATGGGCAGTCTTCCTGCTGACTTTGACAATTTGTTTTCCCTTTTTGAAAGGCAAAACCTTCCCAGTTATGTTAATTCTTTGAAATTTCACCCCCACTTTCCGCGAGTGTAGAGAGCCACGGCAAGTGGCAGTGGCGTCGACGCCGGCGTTTTGGGCGGCCGAGAGAGCCCGCGCCTAAATGCGGCAACAACAGCGGCTTGCAATCAGTCAAGAGCCTCCGCTCGTGCCAACCGCATCAGCCACGCCCCTCAGCCCTCCGCCCCCTTTTCTTGCCGCACAACCCACTCGTCGAACGTTGAAAAACTGTCCTTTCAAAGTGCTTTTCGTTTTTTTGCCTGTTTTGTGTGCAATTTGCGCACCAGTGTTCGCTTTTGTGAAATATTTGTCTTAAGAACATATATTTTTCGCATAGCTGTGTTTTATCGGCGCATTCGACATCAACAAGCAAATAAACCGCAAATCAATCAAGCAATCGCAGGGCAAGAAGGCAGCGCCCGCGTTTTTAACCGCGCGCAAGTCGCTGACAACTTTTCGCCGGAGAACCAGCCGCAACTTGATCTTTCCGTAAATTAAACTATTTACTGTTTAAATATTTGCCAAGTACACAAAAACACATACGTTTGTTGCGCGTCTCGTCCCGTCTAAAGTTACCAAAGCCTCGAGGCGACGTCTCTCCGATAAAAGCCGAGCGAAACAGCAGCAACAGGTGAGTACATTGCGCAGGTGGTACAGGTGTGGCGGAGGGGTGCTCGCACTCGGAGGGTGGCGGGGACCAAGACCGACTACAATGTTGGGGCGGAATTCTAACAGTTCTGCGGTGATTTCTGCGGTTTCCTGCCGCCCGGCGCCACCTAGCGGCGTCTTACTGGAATATTATGCACGCATGACACTAGTCCACAGACTTACATCTACGTTACGATCCATCATTTTGCCAATTGGGGCCAGAGGACGGAGTGTCATACCTCGCTGAGCTCGAGTTTAAGTTCCCAATCAATTGGCGTTTAGTTTACGTTTTGAAGATTTCTTCGAAAAAAAACCTGAAGATTTGCAAAAATGCAAAAATTGATGAAAAAAATAAATTTGCCGAAAAGTGATAGGGATTGACAGTCGTGGATGTTAGCTGCTTATGACAGTCGGTCTTTTTGATATGCGCCCCGATTTGGCTAAACTACGACTCAAAAACGGCTTGAAAAATGCTATTTTTGTAGAAAAATATTACGTCCTATTTTTGACCAAAAAAAATCAGTATTTTCGTCGGCAAATTTGGAAATGTGGTCAGATTGAGGAGTGTGATACCTCGTTGAGCTCGTAATTAAATTTCCAGTCAATTAGCATATAAATCTTAAGAAATAATTTTTTGAAAATCTTTTCGAAAAAATTTGATGCCATCTGTAAAAATGCGAATATTGGTGAAAAAATAAATTTCCCGAAAAGTGATGGGGATTGATAGTCGTGGTTGTTTGCTGCTCAAAACGACTTGAAAATACGCATTTTTTGTTCAAAAAATATTACCCCCTATTTTGAGCACAAAAAGTCAGTATTTTCATCGGCAAATGGCGAAATGAAGTCAGATCAAGGAAAGCGATACCTCGTAGAGCTCGTCATTAAATTCAAAATCGATTGGCATTTAAAAATAAAAAAATTATTTAAAAAAATTTTTTTCTTAAAAAAAATTGTTTGATTCCTGCAAAAAATGCAAAAAATTGTTGAAAAAATTAATTTTGCGGAAAGTTATGGAGATTGATAGTCGTGGATGATAGCTGCTCATAACGGTCGGTCTTTTTGAAATGCGCCTTGATTTGGCTAAACTACGACTCAAAAACGGCTTAGAAAAATAAATTTTTTGTACAAAAATATTGCGTCCTATTTTTGACTAAAAAAAATCAGTATTTTCGTCGGCAAATTTGGAAATGTGGTCAGATTGAGGAATGCGATACCTCGTTGAGCTCGTAATTAAAAATCCAATCGATTGGAATTTAAAGCTAAAAAGATATTTTTTTGAATATTTTTTCGAAAAAATTATATAAAAAAATGCGAAAATTGGTAAAAAAGAAATTTCTTGAAAAGTAATGCGGATTGATAGTTGTGGATGTTAGCTGCTCATAACAGTCGGTCTTTTTGATGTGTGCCTCGATTTGACGAATAGTGATGGGGACTTGGCTGTGCAAAACAGTCGGTGTTTTAGCTGTATGCCTTGATTATGGCGATATTACGATCAAAAACTGATGGAAATGAGTATTTTTGGATTTAATCTAAGCCCAGATTTAAACAGAAAGGAATTGGCATCTTGCTTATTGCGTCCATAAATCTTGACTGACCAAAGCTGACAGACTTTCGACAATAAAACGGTTTTTAATTGGCCGAAAGCAAAATTTGACGGTTTCGTTTGCCGTTTTGGTAAATATGAATTTATGCGATCGGCGATCGGCGTTCTTGGGGCATTGGCCACACGCCAGCCCACGCGCTTTGCATAAGGCGTGACACACGGATCGCGATACAAAGAGTATCTTTTGGTCGGGTGTATATCTTTATTGGGCCACTGCTATGATGGATGACCCATAAATGCGTTAAATGGATGTTCACCTGACGTCTGAGTGCTTTGATTTGTGTTGGATTAGCTTATTGTCTTTGAATTGTCATGGCTAAGGGGAGGAGGAGCAGTACTATAGGTATAACGAAGCATATTTGGAAAACAACCATTTCGAACGTATGAAAATTGGTACACAGAGATTACAAAAATGTAACTGCGGCGATTCATTGCTACTTTTGAGCAGGGGGTTGCTAGCTTGACCAGACTTTTCCACCTGTCCCACCTGGACCCCTTCCCTCGAAGTGGTCGCCGTAGGTGCCTCCTCCAAGCTGGCTCGGTTTTCAAGTTCAATTGCTCGATTGAATGGGGCTCAGGGGCCAACGAGTGTTTGCCCAATTGTGGTTTTGAACTTGTTTGGCTTTTGGCCGAGCTTCACCCGGCGAACAGCCCCTCGTCTCCCCTTGGATGCATTGCCAGCTGACCGAGCCCGTTGATGCTAACCGAAAGCGAAGCCAAAATGTTGTGGCCGTGCTAATCAAGCTGGCAACTCAAGTGCACGGGAAGAAAATACTGCTTGTTTGTATCAGGTGTTTTGGCTTAGGAATGCTCTGAGGATCAATAAGGAATCCTGAGTAAAATTTAACAACTAAAAAACTGACTGCATCCATTTTTTAAGACCATATCTTAAATTAGCTATAATCTATCAAAAAAACATATAATAAAGTATTGTAACTTAGAGTACACCGTATGGAATAGGACTTCCAGTTCAAATGCATTTTTAGCGATCACACTTTCGCTCCGTGTAGTGGCGATGCACTTGGCTCTGCCATTTGCGCGATTGTTTTTCGAATTTTATGTGTGAGCCGCCGCAGTCCATGTTTGCAGTTGGCCATTTACGGGGGAAATGTCACAACTCGTTGGGTGTGGGGCTCTGACCGATTCTGGGCGATTCCACTCGACTCTACTCGGTTCTGTCCGACTCCGTCCATCCAAGCCCACTCTGGCTCGCCTCGTCGCAGTGCCCGTAACACTGATCATGATCGATGGCAACTGATATTACTCAGTTGACTTGCGTAGCCCCTGGCAGCAGCGACAAATTATAATCATCAGATAAATCAACATGAGAAATGTGCAGCTAGGGAATTGCATCATCGCCGAATCGAAAACCCCTAAGTCCTAATCTTTTGTAATGTCCATTTGCTTTTATTTTGCAGCCGCGCTTGCCATGGAGGTGGAATGCGATCTGGGTGATATACAAAGCGAGGAGTTGCTGAGGAAAATGGTAAGTTCTGGATCCTATGTTCCTAAGTTCCTAAAAACCCCTAAAGTTCCTAAGATTCCAATGGGTAGCCTCTGGCCGCAGTTGCACACTCGTGTGTTCCCGCTCCCAGCTCACTGCCAACGGGCATTGCCTTTAAAGCCCTGTTCTCCCCCCGAGAACTGGCCAGAGGCGATCCGACCATCCACGGCCAGAGATCCACTCACTCGCTTAGTCAGTCGCATCCGAGCCAAGCCAAACCCAGCCCGGTTCAACCTGGCCAAATTGGGTCATTTATGGGGTTGCCCACTGTGGCTCACTCGGCGGCGTGGGCCGCTAGTCGCTGACTTGGCCCAGACACTGGCAATAATCGTTAAAAAGTCGTTAGAAAAGTCAATGGAAAAACGATGACGACGGCGCATCGGGGACCCGGCCAAAAAATGATCTATCTATCTGCATTAGTGGGGAGTAGAAGGATGGCGGAGGGCAAGATGGGTTGGTTAGTTGGCTTTGGAATACCCTCTTGTGGCTAACTTTGCTCAGCAATTTCATTCATATCATTTTAAGATCAATAATCTCATGTTAAAGCTGTGCTTTTGATGATATGATATGGGATCTGGGATGGAGATCCCTTTTATAAGGTAGTAGTTTTTTAAGATCAATAATCTCATGGTTAAACTGTGCTTTTGATGATATGATATGGGATCTGGGATGGAGATCCCTTTTATAAGGTAGTAGTTTTTTAAGATCAATAATCTCATGGTTAAACTGTGCTTTTGATGATATGATATGGGATCTGGGATGGAGATCCCTTTTATAAGGTAGTAGTTTTTTAAGATCAATAATCTCATGGTTAAACTGTGCTTTTGATGATATGATATGGGATCTGGGATGGAGATCCCTTTTATAAGGTAGTAGTTTTTTAAGATCAATAATCTCATGGTTAAACTGTGCTTTTGATGATATGATATGGGATCTGAGATTGAGATCCCTTTTATAAGGTAGTAGTTTTTTAAGATCAATAATCTCATGGTTAAACTGTGTTTTTGATGATATGATATGGGATCTGGGATGGAGATCCCTTTTATAAGGTAGTCCTACAAGGGATTGACATCAACTGAAGCTCTGACCATTGGGATCAACAACAAAAAGTTAATGGTTCTTCTCTAAACTGATCAGATCTAGAACAAAAAATATATGCATCCCAAAGATATAACCAGGGTCCTTAACTTCGGTCTGCATTTTCATGCCTCCATAGAGGGTATGAGAGACAACACCAGACGAGAGCAGAAGCGGCGGCAGACGAGCGAGAGCCCACGCAGTCGGCGTTAGGGGAGGGAAAGAGATGGCGAGTGGGGGAAAGAAAGAGAGGGAGGCAAAGACAGAGAGGGACGGGGAGAGGACAAATTGGAGGCTGCGGCTGCGCTGCGACTGCGACGGAGGCTGATAAAGAGCCTGCGACGATGACTCATGGGCCATGAATCAATTTCAGCGTGGCCTCTGAGCCCGCTGACCGCTGCTGGCCTGCTCCCCCTGCCCCTCCTCCTTTCTCTTTTCCCCAGCCAGCTAATCTCCCTTCCTCCTTGACCAGGGATGGCTCACCAACTATGGAAATGCCTCCGAACGAACTATAACTATGTCTCAGCGGTCTCTTGTCCACTCAAAAGCACTTAATTTAACATAAAGGTTAGGCCTAAACTAATTTGAAATGCCCATAAGTTCCGAAAGTATCTCCGAGATAACAAGCTTCCGAGGTGCGAAGACAGCTGCTGAACTGCCAATGAACATAAATAGCAATCAAAGCGATGATTTGTCACTAAACCTTATCAAATGCCGGGCAAATTAAAAACACTCGCTTATCTTATCAAGAGGAATTTATGTGAATTAACGAGGGAAGCCAGTGCTGCCAAATTTAAAGTGAAATGTTTGACATTAGCCGGGGAAAGAGGCCTAATGATGACAGAGATAGGTCAAAGATGATGCTGGGCATCCAATGTTTAAGGCGTATTATGTGGAGAGTGGAGCGCCTGCATCCCTGGCAGATCAGATCTCGGTCCAGAACAAAACAAAACCCCAGACGGCAGCGTTGGCTGGCCACGATCCGCGGCTCTTGGCCATGAGGCGATTCAATTCAGCTTCGAGCCCGAGCCCGAGTTCGATTCGAGTCGATTCGATTCGATTCGATTCAGGCCCGAGTCGAAAATCGCGTGGGTCGCCAGCCGTCGACTGCTGAATAAATCAGTGAGCCAAAGTTGAATTGGCACACACGGAGCTGCGAGGGGAGGGGAAATAAGTAAATAAAACACCCGCGTATGGCAAATGGCCAAATGCAGCAAGTGGCCACTGGTCGGTGGTCGGTGGCCAGTGGACAGTGGGCCACGAAGCCAGACGCTGGGGTGAATTGGGCCGAGCGTCTAGCCACGACGTCTGCGTCTGCGCACCGTCTGCGCCAACGTCGATGAGTAATTTGGCGCCCGCTCGAATTCGAATGCGAAGCGTAACGATTCGATTGGAATAGAAGTGGGAATGGTGGGCGCCAGCGGCTCGAGTGCTCTCCAAAAGCGCTGCAAATAGTTTCGAGCTAAAGGTGTCTATTAACATACTGCAACAATGACACCCACCTCCGGCCGGCGGTCGAGTGATTTATTGTGGCCGATCCGCACGGACACGGATTCCTTGCACAAAGGCCCGAAATCGAACACGTTTCGGTGCAATCGCAGCGAGTGAGCAATGCCCACAAATATTGCACACCTAAATGTTATTGAAGGGCTCTTTGCACGGGTTGGTGACCGATTGTGCTGGGTTACCAATAACGCTGGCACAAAACTTTCCTCGCAATCAATACGCAAACCCAAGGGTTACCCAAGGGCTTATCAAAACCTTCACTTGTCGGTCTGCGACTTTATTTCCTTGCATATTACTTATTGTCTAAAATATTGAAAAAGGAAAATCGGATATTGTATTGATGGTTTCCTGCTCTATTTGAGCTGAATTGTGGAAGATATAGCATTTCATGATCCCACTTTTCGACCAAGTTATGGCGTCATGAAATTGGTGACCCAACCGTTAGTGTTACTTCTCCTTCCGCACACATGAAGGTACGCTTCGATTATCTTTAAATATTTCTAATGTTCTAAGCTCAAAGAACAAACTTAAGAGTCACTAGTTTGTGTCGAGTTGGTGACCCCGACATTCATAAACCATTTGGGTTACTTCTTTGAATGTATGGTATCATATATTTGTTTGCTTCCTACAGTAAAGGCTGTTTTCTGAGGGAAATCTACCTTGCATGGCATTACTAGTTGAAGTTGGTGACCCCAACATGTATGCTTACCTCTTCACAAGATCTATGCGCTATTGTGAGCACATTTATTGCCTTTTTGGTTCCCCGAGTAAAGAAAGTCGATACCCACTATAGAGTAACTTTTCAAGCCCGGTTCGATCGCTTTGCGCCACTGTGCGGCTGGGCGGTCGCGTCATCTTCGTATTCGTCGCTTTTTCGTATTCGGTCATATCTCGGCTCGCTGCCGGCGTCGCCGCCGCCGTCGTGCGCCGGTGACGACAGCGCCTAAGCGGCAGCGGCCACTTTAGGCGGCTTTGATTCTGATTGGAAACCTCAGTCTGATTTTGGTGCTCGATCGATCGCAACGTGCCGACGCTCCGTGAAAACAACACCACCCAGCAGCAACGATCGCCTTTTTTTTTACACACCATTATTTGTTTATCAACCGCTCGAAACGCCAGAACCCGAAAGAAAGGCAGAGCGAACCCACAGGATTAGTCACACCTCTGCCACCAAGTGTCTTACGTGCTCTTTCGCCGGTGCAACAACAACCAACGAACCCGAACACTCCGCCAGCACCAAGGAGCAGCGACGAGCAGAAGACCCCAGCCGAAAAAGGAGCCAAATTCCCTGTTACCTGAGGTAATTTCTGCCGTCTCGCCCAGAATGCGCGGAGTGAAACGTGGGGGAAGCTGCGGACGGGCCATCGGCCCTCTCTGTCGCGCCGCGCGCCCCGTCTCTCTCGCTCTCTCCCCGACTCCGCGTAACTTTCACACTTTCGCACTGTTCAGCAACCTTTCCCGCAGCCTTTGCATAACAGTTAGCCAGCAACTGTAGCTGCACCGGCGCATCTGTGAGATACAGTCGTCGGGGCCACAAGCAAAGCGCCTTAGGGTCGAGCGACTTGGCCCAAACACCCCCATTTATTATTCAACAGCACAATCGATAGTGACGCCAAGTGCGGTGGTAGAACCCACTGCACTTCTGGCGTGGGAAAGTGTTCAGGTGCACTTTTGCGGTCCTTAAGGAGGCACTTTCCATGCAAACCATGGCAAACTGTGGTTGGAATTCCTTGGGTTATGCGAATTCTTCAGGAAAATGCACTCTGCTTTTGTTAAGATCTCCGATAGCTTTCAAAAATATCCCCCATCACCCCAGTTTCTAATAGATATTTGGGTTTCCAGAGCCAAATTACAGGAAATCGTCTTGCCATTACTCTGGCTAAGCGAATTCTTCAGGAAAATGCACTCTGCTTTTGTAAAGATCTCCGATAGCCTTCAAAAATATGTATCACCCCAGTTTCTAATAGATATTTGGGTTTCCAGAGCCAAATTACAGGAAATCGTCTTGCCATTACTCAGGCTATGCGAATTCTTCAGGAAAATGCACTCTGCTTTTGTAAAGATCTCCGATAGCTTTCAAAAATATGTATCATCCCAGTTTTTAATAGATATTTGGGTTTCCAGAGCCAAATTACAGGAAATCGTCTTGCCATTACTCTGGCTAAGCGAATTCTTCATGAAAATGCACTCCGCTGCTACCAAAAGCCCTTTAAAATAATACAACAGCTCCCAAAACATGTATAACCACGCAATTATCACCCGGAGCTTCCAATAGACTGGCACAATATTGGGGTTTTGAATAGGTTGCAAGCGACACCGCCCAGACCCAACGCCTGCCAATTAGCGGGTGCTGCCTGTACCTGCCTAGACGCCTACCTATCTATCTCCAGCTGTATCTGTAGCTGCGCCAAGTGGCTTGTAAGCAAACAAAAGGCTCTTATCGGGGAGCTAGTGGCCAGCTTGTGGGTCCCGGCGCGCGCCGCCCGAAGATCCCGGCCGGACAGCTGACCGGGGCGGGGGCGTGATCAGGCCCAAAGAGTTACAGGAGGGGGGATGGCCGTGCGCTGTGTATGCAAATCGGGAGGGAATCTAGTTACCGGCGAACGAGTTTGCACCGCCGTGGGCCGCTGGCCTTGGTAACTGTTCTACGCTCGTGCGCTTTTCCACTTTTCCACTCGCGAAACCAGATCGCCGCCGAAAGGGACTTATTTTCGGGGGCGGGGAGCGGGGCCCGGCGTAATTAGCCGTGGTAATTGCCCCATTGTCGGAGATAGATGTGCCGATAAATCCTCGAGGTACTCAATATGCAAAGCTTGGTGCGGTTCGCCGGGGAAGTCTCTCTATAAGGAAGGTCGCTGGCGACGGGAAAACGCCATCTGTTGCGAAAAGTGACTCTTGTGGAGCGTGCTTATCTTGGAAGTTGGTTGATTCGGAGAAACAGTGTATCTCAGGTGCACTGTATCTTAGGGATTCGGTTTCTATAACTTTTGGTAAGGTAAGGAGCCTTGCTTACAGCTGCCTACCTAACGATCCTCGGCTTGAAATTAAGCAAACTTAATTCGAGACAACAAACGATTTTCGGGCAGTGAGGCAAAAACTCCACCTGCACTAATGACCGTGGCTCCGATAATTGGCTGGAATATAATATGCGCTGTGCATAAGGCTAGGTATCCCCCTGCGTTACGTGTATGAGATCATTTTGGGCTTGAGACTACGAATCCGAGCTTTGGCCCGGCCCCACCGATGTGGTGACGATTGCCGGCCATATATCACCCATGGATCCGGGCCTGCATTGTCATTTCCCACACGCTCGGCGCTTGACAGCTGTCCGTCGATCAAAAGGCCGAGAGCGAAAGACCCAAAAGCCGAAAACTGAGTTATTTTCTGCGTTTCCCATGGCAGCTGGCTGGGCTCTTTTAAATGCAGGCGACGGCCCTCGAAAGTGCTCCACTTTCGGAACTCGGCTGCGCTTGGCGTTTCACAGAGCCATGTTCTATTCACCTGAGCGATGTCATACCCAAAATAAGAGGCGAGCAATTAACGGCGGAGCCGAAAACACAAATAAGTCCACGAAAGCAAACAAAACATGTTTTGCCCGCCTGCGCCGGCTGAGAATGACACAACTCAAAGTTCTAGATTCTAGATTCTAGATTGTAGATTCCAGATGCCATCCGCACAGTATATTCCATCCCCCGATGCTCGGCTCGCAATTGGGCGGCAGCGGCAATTGGGTCACTTTGATATGCATATGCACACAGTACATATTGAAGGGGCATCGGAATTGTGGCGAAATTGGAATCGAAATCGCCATAAAATCGAAGCAAAAAGCAGCAAGTGACGGCAATTAGCGCCGGCAGCAAAGTGCTGGAAAAGCCCCTCCGCACCTTCAGGGCACAGAATTTGGATGCCGTTTGGTAGCTTGGGGTGTGAGAAAGCAAGATTGACCAGGGAGATCCCTAATTCTTATGAAATTCTATCCTATGTTGTTCAAAAGGCAATACTCTTTCTCCACCTTTTCATTATTATACCCTTGCAGAGGATATAATAATTTCAGTCAGAAGTTTGCAACGCAGTGAAGGAGAAGCCTGTCCGTCTGTCCGTCCGTTTCTACGCAAACTAGTCTCTCAGTTTTGAAGCTATCGGGCTGAAACTTTCCCAAAAGTCTTCTTTCTAAGCTTGGATATAACGTTTTTAAATTAGTTCTGAATTTCGAATTAAATTTGATCAAAATCTGACGACTATATCATATAGCTCCCATAGGAACAATCGGAAAATTAGTGGTAAAATAATATTGAAAAATTATATCTTTGGTGCTTTTTGACATATTATCTTATAATATTGGGAATATGCATTTTTATATTTTTAAGAATTTCGGATTTAATTTAATAAAATTATTGATTATTTTTTATAACTGCAGGGGTATACAAACTTCGGCTTGCCCAAGTTAACTTCCTTTCTTGTTTTGTTTAATATTAGTCATGGAGCCTTGACTTGTTGTATTAGCTTTCAAAATAAATGCCTGTTGACCTCGAAATTGTTAAATTTTAAGGGTATTTTGGGACACAGAATGCACCACAAGGGTGATTTATAGGTCGAGCAATATCGGTGCAGATAGCATGTTCTTTGACCCAGTAAGATCGAATCCAGATCTATAGTGGTAATCTCGAGTAATCTCGGTTTTTACCTCGCACGTCCCACCTCGGGCATTTCTCCGGCCCTATCTCCGCTCTATCTATAGGGAAATGCTCTGTAATCCCTCTAAACGCTGCTATCTGTCGTTCCTCTGACCATTTCTTGTCTTATCTTGGTTAATGGGCAGTTAACGAGGAAGCATTTAGTCATGAGCTAGTCGGCCGCAAGGCCTACCTGTACAGTGGGCCCCGGCTGGGTGGCAGTGCCGGGTGACCCCCGACCTTCCCCTCTTGGTTTCCTCCCAATTGAGTTTTAATAAAGTTTAGTTCAATAACAAAAAGATTTTCGGCGCAGAAGGAAAACAGAAAACAGAAAGCAAGTGGAGGTCAGCGCTGCTGACACGACAGCTAAGCAAAGAAAAACAAAACAGCCACACAAAAAGCGAAAAAACTTCGGAGTAATTTATCAGCATTCGCACATCAACGAAATCTCGCGCGTCACGTCATCCGGGGAAAGAGGCGGCAGCGGGGGCGGGGCGGGGGAGGGGGAGAGGGCGAGCGGCGCAGAGCGCGAGGCGGAGCGGTCCATCCGCAGCCGCGTCGCGGTCGACGGCGACGCCAACAGGTTGCCGCTGCCGACGTCGCTGCAGAGGTGCGAAGTCAGCCTCTTCTTCTTCATCTGCAACTGGTTATCGCGGGCCGGCACTTTTAGAAATTACGTCATTCGGGCAGAGAGGCAGGCGCAGAGCTACACTGGGAGAAACTCAATATATATTTGATCTGTTTTCAAAATAATTATCAACCAATGTATTGGTATAAAATATATACATATTATTCATTTAGTGACTGTAATGTTAAACGACTAAAAGTAATAATCACATAATAGTATCATATTAGAATCTATTTAGAGATCTCTTGGGCACTTATAAGGTTAAGAGGGTCCATCAACATATTATAAACCCTATTTCAAAATAAATGTCAACCAATATATGGGTATTAAACAGTAATCTCATAGCTATCGATTATAAAGCAGTAAATATTACATTGTATTAAGTTGTTCCCAAGATCGTATGGTATTATCTCAATCCAATTAACATTAAAATCCCTGGAAAGGTCTCTGTTTAAGGAAAAGAATAATTATAGTCTCTAGAGCACAAAAAGCCAGTTAGTTGTTATACCTTCTGGCCGATCTTTTTGTGTTGTAAGAAGTAGGCTGGCGATTGTTTTCAGTGCACGAAGGGGGCAGAGGCCGTGGCAGCGGCGCAGGCAGAGGCGTTCAAGACGCAGGTCTAGACTGCGACCACGCGACCAGTTCTTGAAAAAATCGCACACCAGCAAACCAGCGGGCAAACAAACAAGCAAACTTTTCGCACAGACAACACACACTAGATGTATCTCTCTGAACTCGCGCGTTTTGCTTTATTTGGCCAATTCGAATCTGTGGATTTGGGCGAGTGAAAGCGCTGAGAGTAGTGGCAGCGCCATCTGCCGGCCGTGTTGTCGGAAAAGAAAGCACCGGCTTCGCTGTCAGTCGCCGGGGATGGGGCTTCGCTAATAACCAGAGGCCACAAATCCCTGGCAGCAATAGCTATGACCGTCGACCATCTGTTCCTGGGAAGTTCTAGTTACCCTCCACGCTGCTATGATCTTAACTATGCGTTTATTATATACAATTAATAGCTAGCAAGACCTCAATCTGCGAGTAGTTTCGCTTCCTATTTTCTGCTAACCTCCTCCGTTAATCTGCGAATTATTCACAGTTCCGTTTGCCACCTCCCCCCGCAAGTAGAGTTCCATCCGGACTTGGGAAGGTTCCCACTCGCCTGTCATGTGGCCCCAGTTTGGCTAAAATTAAACAGTTAGCGAGCCAACTCACCCACACACCCACCCGCGTGGAGATCGTTATAGAGGTGTCATTATTGTTAATACAAATGTTATTTGACATGTTTTCCGCTCAAGCGAAACTGGTCGTGCTGAGGTGGGGTGATATCACCGCTTCAACTTCACTCAATTTGTTTGCCAACTAAGTATGTCCCCCGTCTCCCCGCTCCCCACAAGGTCTGCCACCTCTCTGGATTGTTGTTAAACAAATGCGGTCTAGACTCTTTGTGGCGGCCCATACGATCCGCTTATCGGTCAGTCGGAATGGTTCCACGTTTTATTTATAAGCTGCAGCGTCAGCCCCGATTTCGACTCGATTCGGTTCGATTCAGATAAGTGGACTCTACGAGAGTCCCCTATAAGACCCCCACGGAAAGGGGAGTAGGTGGAGCGAGTGCCAGTAAACTGAAATTGGATTTACTCGGCTCTTGTGCCTGTCATCGAATCTTTGTTTGCCTTCGATAAACTAAACGTTGTTCCCCATGGGAAAGGGATCGGATCATAAGCTCATGATGTTTCATACTAGGAAAAGGGTTGGATCTACATTTGTATGGAAAACCGAACCGAAATTAGATTTGCTCATAGCCCTTCGGTGTTTCATTCTCCAGAAGAAAGGATCGCTTTGATGTTTATGTGGACAACCCATCTCCATCAATCACTTCCTCTGAATCATTCAATTTGTTACCCTTACGCTGGTCCCGGCCATTTTTGGTCACCGGCTGCTTCTGCCACTGAGACCCGAGCACTTATTGGGGGCGTCGTCTTCATCACCGTCATTTCCCCGGCTAGAAGCCCGCCTCGCCGCGACTCGATTCGATTCGATCTGCGGCTATAAGGCGAGTGACTGAGTCAGTCGACGGCGGGCTGCAGTTGCTGTGTTGGCTGGCCGGCTAATTGTCGGAGCCCGGGGCGCCATAAAAGGCGATCCAACGCGCTGGAGCGATGAGCGTGGGCTCCCTGCACTCCACTTGGACTCCGCTCGAGCACGAGTTCACTCGGCTCAATTGGCCCAAGGACGGCTCCGTCTAGAGATACACGAAATGGGTGATCTACGTTGAAGGGCAGAACGGGTAGTGAGCGATCTGCACTGGGAAAAATCACCGATGACTAGATTTTAATGGACTTTTCTCTTTTGAATCCCTTGCAGTGGCAGCAGTCCGAGGACAGCGAGCGCAAGAAGCAGATCCGATCGCATCTCTACAAGCTGCGCGAGTCGCGACTTTGCAACCTCTACAGGCACGAGGCGGACCCAATGTCGGAGCCAAACGGAAACGGACATGGCAACGTGAACGCGCTGGCCGGGTATGCGGGCAAGGATCCGCTGGCCACCAGCCACGGGGACGCCCTGCTCGACCAGAACTTCCAGAGCCTCAAGTCGAAGGAGGTCCGCGACTCGACCAGTCCCACCCACGAGCTGCGCTTCCACTCGATGACGCTCAGCCAGCCGAACACCACCGGCTGGGACGTGCAGACCTCCTCGGAGGTCAGTCCCGATGGACGGGCCTACCGCACCGAGACTCTGGCCCAGACAGATGGTGAGTCCCGATTCGCTTGCCTGGTGGTAGCCCCCTTTTGTCTGGCTAGCACCACAGCTGACCCAAGAGACACTTGCTGGGAGTTCACCGATTGACTGGTTCCAGGGATTACTGCATGTAGTGGCTTAGACAAGTGAAAACAAACACTATTTGGCTACGATATGGAGAATCTGTCAGTTGTAAATAGGAGACAGAGGTCAATCAGGGGGTTCTCGAAAGGTGGGAAACCAGTCGATCGGCAGAGTTTGCAGTGGGTGTCTGAACAACCTAACCCCTTGTCCCTTGTCGGTGAAGTTCTGTGTATAACCCAACTCTGTTTGTTCTGTATGTCCATGTCCACCACTCGACCTTCCACCCAACGACCTTCAACCTCCGACCTTCGACCTACGACCTACGAACACCCCCACACAATTGCAGGCGTGGAGAAGCTCAATGGTGGTGGCCTGGCCGAGTTCAAGGGTCGCAACGAGCAGCGCTCGAGTGCCTCGCACCAGGGCGACGACAAGAACTTCGTGAAGCAGGCCTCGGACAGCTCGAAGACCCAGCTCCAGGAGACGGTGGTCTTCGGGGACGAGACCAGCGGTCGCACCGAGATGAAGATGAGCTCCACCTCCACCTCGTCCTCCTCCAAGGTGGTGTCCTCCTCGTCCACCGTGGAGTACGGCGACGAGCCGCGCTATCTGCTGGATAGCCATGGCCAGGAGAAGCCGCATCAGCAGCTGCTTCAGCGGGAGTGGGAGCAGGATCAGAGGCGCCAAGAGCAGCGCATTCAGGAGCAACTGCAGCGGCAGGAGCAACAGATCCGCCAGGAGCAGCTGCAGCGCCAGGAGGAGTTCCAGCGGCAGGAGCAGATCCAGCGGCAGGAGCAGATCCACCGCCAGGAGCAACTGCAGCGCCAGGAGGAGCGATTCTCGGAGAGCCGCGAGCAGAGCAACAGCACCCGGAACGTCCAGACCCAGCAGCACTACGAGGAGAACAAGCGCTACGTGGACATGGACAAGGCCTCGCCGGAGTATCAGCGCCATGTCCAGCACTTGATGGAGCAGCCCGGCGAGATCATCTCCAATACGGTGGAGTATCCCAAGCCGAATGTCAAGATGATCACCACGGTTAAGCGCCTGCCGGACGGAACCATTGTCAAGAACAAGCGCTACGAGACGGAGCAACTGACTCCCAGCCAGAGCCAGACAACCCACAAGCAGACCAGCAACCAGACCCACAATCAGATCCGTAACCAAACCCACAATCAAACCCACAATCAGCGACGGGCACAGGATGTGCAGGAGAGTCAGGTTCGCGATGTGGCGGACAACGTGGAGCAGAAGCACGTGACGGAGTCGCAGAGCTTCTCCTCGGTGAAGAAGTCCAGCCGACGATTCTCCACGGAGACCACCTCGGAGACGGTGGAGGAGTACGATGATCGTGGCCAGCCCCTGTCCCGGGTGGTGCAGAAGGCACCCACACCCTCCCATGCCGCCCCATCCCACCACTCGCCCCGTCAGTCGCCGGCCAAGGACTTCAGCACCCACGGCTTCCCCTCGGTGCGTCCGAACAAGCCCACCCAGGAGTATCCCTCCCAGAGACCCGGCCCCGCCGGCGAAGAGGTGGTGGTGGTGCGCTCGGAGAAGAGCCGCCAAGTGAAGCAGCAGACGAGCTCGCAGCGCACCACCGAAACGGAGGTGTTGGGAGATGATTACTCCCAGCCGCAGAGGTCCCCACAGAAGCTTAGGGAGGCACCAGCACCCAGCTGGGAGCAGCCCGCCACCAGGCGTCAGCCGGTGGAGGAGGATTTCAGCACCCATGGTTTCCCCTCGGTGCGCACCACAACCACGACCACCAGTCGCCCAGACCAACCCGATGGCGAGGTGCTGCAGACTTCGAAGACAGTGAGTCGCAACCAGAGCGCCAATCGCAAGACGAACACGGAGAGGATCATTGAGACGCAGGTGGAGCATCCCCATGCCCCCAGCCACTCCACTCCGCGATCCGGAAGTCCTCGTCGATCTCAGCCACGCGAGGATTACGGCAGTGTGAGCTCGCCCCGCGGACCAGCCGGCAAGCCGAGTCAATCGCGTCCCAGCACCACCGGAGGTAGTACCACCACCAAGACGACCACCACCTCGGAGCCACTGACGCGGCGTCAGCTGCAGAAGGAGCGCGAGGTGGACGCCGCCCATCGGGCTTTTGCCGCCTCGCTGCGCAGCAGCTCGCCGGCGGACAGCACCACCTCGGTGGGTTCGCACCACCAGACGCCCCGATCGAGCGTCTCCTCGAACCGCACCTTCCGTCGGGAGATGCGCGAGGGCTCCCACGACAGCCAGGCGCCCTCGGAGTCGAGCAGGATCAGCTCGACCACGGTGACCAGGCACACGGGTGGCACCACCACCACCAGCAGCACCACCAAGACCAAGACCACCAAGCCGCCGGTGAGGGGTCCCAGCGAGCCGAGGTCGCCCACCCCCAAGGCAGGCGGGAGTGTGATCACCACCACGACCACCATTAGCAGCACCACCAAGTCCAGTCCCAGTCCAGCACCAGCTTCACCCACAGCCGCCGCACCACCCACCTCAGCACCACCAGCCAGTTCCGCACCACCAGGTACGAATTAGAGAAAAAAGTCGGAGAAAGTTCGACGACTTTTAGAAAAAAATTGTAACCACATGAATATATATGCTATATAAATATTGGAACTATGAACTATGTATATGAATGTATATCCTTCAGATAACAAGCTATCACAGTATACGTATACTACCACTAAGCCCGGCGATATATTCTCTCTGCCACCAACTACTCCTCCTACTATTAACAACGAACCAACACTAACCACCACCACCAAAACTACAACCACCACCACCTCCAACAACCAGAAACAACCTGCAAACAGCCAGAAACCCGCTCCTGACTCCGATTCCCAGCCGATCCGCAAGGTGAAGCTGAGCGCCAGTGAGGCAACCAAGGTGGTGGAAGAGGCGCCCTGTGTGCGGCGTCAGTACTACCAGCTGGGAAGCGAGGGGGAAAGCCCCGAGACGCCCGAGAGCTCAGGGACCCCTGGTAAGGCTTGAATTCAACCACTACCCGGCCAATTGCCAAAAGAAATCAATAAAAATCAAATCGAGAACTCTGTACACCTAACTATGCTATTCTATACTTCTTATTTTTTGGATTTTTGCAAATAAATATACTTGAAAACCGTTTACCAAAACCGCAACTCTGAAATGTTCAATGTTCAATGTCTTGACAAAAGCACACCACACAAACTGAAAACTGCACTGAATCACGAACTGGGAAGCCAACTTTACCACTGGGCCTGCAGAGTTGCAGGGCAAGATCTGCGGCCCTAACTCTACCACTCCAAGTCTAACCCCCTCTTCCTCTCGAGCTTCCACTAACGGGTGTACTTGCCATTGCCTGCGACCGTGCCTGTGCCTGCGTGCCTGCCTAACACCGTAGAATTTGCCTAACCCGTAGCCCCGTAGCTGCCAGCCTCGTTGTAACTAATCCTAACCCAAATTAACCAGGGCTCCGCCGAAGTAGACACACCTTTCGAACACCCTAGCACACCCTCCGGTTGAGGAAGTAGTAGAAGAGATCACGTAGCGCCTTGCGTCCCCCAGTCTTATGCCCTGATCCGTTGCAGCCAGCAAGAAGCCCCACCCAACGAGGAGGCCCCACGACGAGCCGGAGCCCCAGTTGAGGCGCAGCTCCAAGTCGCCTAGTGTGGAGCCACGTCCGGTGCAGCGGGAGACCACCTTCGAGGGTCGTCGCGTCTCTCAGCCGGAGGATAGGGAGCTCTCGATCGACGAGCTGATTCTCGTCGAGGAGATGATCGGAGCTCCGGGCTTGCCCACGTTGTCGCCTAGGACTCAGGGTCCTAGCAAACCGTCGACCAGGGCCCAGAGTCCCGAGAAGCCACAGCCCAGGGTGACTCCCAGGCAAAGCCCCGAAAAGGAGAAGCCGGTCTTCAAGTCACCTAGCCCATCCGAAAAGCCCTTGCCCCGTGCCCAGAGTCCCGAAAAGGCTCCTGGATGGACTCAGCCCCAAGTCTCGCCCCGCCAGAGTTCCGAAAAGCAAGGGCCCCGAGCCCAGAGTCCCGAGAAGACTCCTGGAGTAGGTCAGCCTAGTGTTTCTTCCCGCCAAACTCCGGAGAAGCAATTGCCCCGTGCCCAGACGCCAGAGAAGGCTCCCGGACTGCCCCGTGTGTCACCTCGGCAAAGTCCCGAGAAGCAGTTACCCGCGGAGATTCCACAAAGATCCCGACAAAGCCCGGAGAAGGATTTAACCAGTCAGCAAAGACGAGAGGAGGAGATATTCCGCAGCACAATTATCACAACCCAAAAACGAACCACCAACAATTTAAACGAAGAATTTCTAACGAACGAACGAGATAATCAAAATCAAACGAGCTACGAGAAGAAGCCCCAGGCCCCAGGAAATAGCGAACCGATAACAATGCCACAGGAGACCACTGAAAGTCCAGATGGTGGGTTTCCTTCCAAGGTCACTGAGGCTGAGACCCAGCCAGCAGAAAAGGAATCGCCCACCTATCGGAAGAAAGGTTTGACTCGTCGTGAGACCTTCGAGGATCGGTGTCGCCAAATTCTGGGTATGGAGGAAGATGGCGACACGCAGGGAACTTTCACCCAGCGACCGAATGGCGATCAGGAGGATGACAATGTAACCCATACCACCGTGGAGACCATCCAAGTAAAAATCGAAGATTGCCCTGATGATGATGAAGATGATAAGCCCCGTCGGGTAACAGAGACATATGTGGTTCGTACGCAGCCCACGATCAAGGTGGAAGAGGAGTTCCTTGTGGATGTGACCGAGTCAGAGGGTGTTGATGTTCTGTTGACTCCCTCGAAAAAGACACCACAGGGCGAGGATGGTCCCAAACATCCCAAGGAGCCAGAGATTCCTGAAGCTCCTCGAAAGAATCAAGATACTCCGAGGACTGTAAAAAAGGAACAGAGTCCTGTTCGTCCCAAGGAGGAAGAAACCTCCAGGTATCCCACAGGGAAAGAAAATCGCAGATACCCGAAGGAGCAGGACAGGCCCAGGTATCCGACGGAGCCGGGAAAACCGGGTCATCCTCAGGAGAGCCCAAGGAATCCCAAAGAGGACGCCGAGACAATTAATCTCAATGAAGAGACCACTATTGTCATTACCAAGCAGGGTTCAAAATCTCCCACACCCACCTGGTCTCCGTCTCCCGAACGTAGAGTTCCGATGAACTCGCGGTCTCCTTCTCCTACCGCCTCGCCTTCAGGCTCCCCTGCCTTTGGCAGAAAGATCCCAGCCAAGCTGGAGTCGAGCTTTGTAACCGAAAAGATCATCGATTGCCAGGGAAAAACCGTTGTGGAGAAAATCAGCCAGAGGACGCGAACTCCAAGTCCCACCACGCCCAAAAAGGGCACCAAGCCAGCAGAAAAGGGGCCGGAGAGAGTACCGGAAAGTGAGTCGGAGCCGGAGAAGGACTCGGAACCGGATACGAAGAAGAAGAACGGTGTGAGCACTACGAAAACCGAAACCGACCGTCGCAATTCGCGCACCACCAAAGCAACGAAGCACCCAGTGGCGCCCAAGGAGCCACAGTCGAAGGTTTCAGCTGCAAAGAGTCCTCGCAAGGATTCGCTGACGGGTCGCAAGCGGGACAGTTTGGTAGAGGAGACACGGAGCGCTACCACTACAACAACGACCACTCGCCAGGGGCGTAAGCCCAGCGATACCAATGGTTCGCCTTCCATCAAGGATCGTCTTCGCTCCTCGCCGCGCAAGCAAAAGACTCCGCAGCACACGCGGAACCCCACTCCAGCCCAATCTCGAAACCCAGAGGATGATGTCGATGGCGACTCCACCTCTCCGGATGCCAGCCCCTCGAGGGTGAGCAACGAACGCCGTCGATCTAGCAATATCTCCGTGCACACGGAGATCATCATAGATCACACGGCTCCCAAGTCCCCGAGAACGGAGAGGCGGCCCCAAAGCACCAACGCAGGCGTCCCCAGTCCGATAAGAAAACTTCCGGTAACGGAGCGAAAGGAGTCGGCTCCTGTGCCCCGAGTAACCCGACGCGATAAAACCGAGAAGGTCACTCGCTCCACCAGCGAGAACATCATTAAGGTGAGCGGCAACAAGCCTCAACCCGAGATGAGTAGCCTGAAGCCGGGTGGAGAAAGGACTAGGCCGAGCAAATGCTGTACCACCAAGACGATCAATCTGAGCGAGCAGCGAATCAATACGGCCACTGATATCGAGGGTGTGATCATCGACATTCAGCAGGCGAAAAGCTCCAGGGAACCATCTCCGGATAGGATTGTGCCAACTCCCGTGCCCGCTGAGATGGAAACGGGAAAGCCGCGTTTTCCGGATGTAGTGCAGGAGCCCGACGATGAACCCCGTCGCAAGCCACAGGTCACAAATATTCCCATTTTCGAGGAGGAGTCTCAAACATATGTGGGCTGTCAGATATCCGAGTTGCGCAGCTCAAATGGCCTAGAGGTGGATATACACGACAATCCCACTGTGGAGGCCCCGAAGAGCCTGGATTATCCCGTGAATACACCCGATACAGACGAGAGCCTGTTAAGTGTGCACGAGAAGGTCTCCCGATTCACTCACTCGGCTGAAAAGGTGATGGAACCGAAGGTCTCTGCGCCATTCAGCAGGGAATTCGATACTCATGCCAAGATTCCCGAGAACGACGAGTGTCTGCTTAGCATCAACCAGAAGGTGGACAAGTTCTTGCGCACTGCCGAGAATGTAATCAGGCCTCCTTCGCTCTCTCCTCGACCGGAAATCGAGCGACCAGGGCTGGAGGAGATCGATGAGGAGCTTCTTCGGGACGATTGCACCCTGAGTGTCTCTCAAAAAGTAAGCAAGTTCATCGACACAGCTGAAAAACTGGCGCCCACCATGCCGCAGAAGTCACCACGCTTGGTGGCCAACATTGAGCGGCATATCTCCCGGCAGAGCGAGCCGGAGCGCGAGTTGGACGAGGAATCAGAGCCCGAGCTGGATCGGGATACAGATGTTGAGGAAGCGTATCCCACCAGTCAAGTGGACGCGGAGGAGGAGATAAGTCATTCGGTGACCAAGAACGAAACCGTAAGGGAGTTCAAGCAAGAAACTAAGGAAACCAGGGAGACGCGAAGGGTCTCCAAGGAAGAACCAGAACGGGTGCCGAAGAAAGTACCCCAAAAAGAGCCACAAACCAAGCTCAAAGAGGAGCCAGCCAAGGTTCCAAAATATCAGGCAAAGCTACCACAAAAAGTGTCACAATGGGAGCCTAAGAAGCAAGCCCAAAGGGAGCCTAGGGGGCCCCAAAAAGATACCCCTTGGGAACCTTTAAGCAAGCTCAAGGATGAACCTGAAAGGGTGGGCAAACGAGAACCCAAGGTGCCCCAGAAGGAATCTCAAACAACGCTTAAAGAGGAACCAGAGAGAGTCGCCAAGAAGGCTCCCCAAATAGAACCACGCAAGGGACCCCTTAGGCAATCCGAGGAAGAGCCGGATTTGTCCCCTGGAGAAGAATTCGATGATGAGCCTTTGCCCATGACCAAGACACATACCACCGCCATCGAACTCAAGCGCCGGAAAGATATCCTCAATCGCCCCTCAGTCTTTGGACAGCGCGCACCAGAACGAAAGCCCAGTACCACGCCTTCACCAACTAAGATGAATGGAACTCGTGGCCGACCAAGTCTGAGCACCAGCTTGATTGCTGAAGAGAAGAGGTCGTACAGAAGTCAGGTGACCAATGTGACCAAGCCGGGTCCCAGAAAAACCACTCCCATGTCCATTACCCCAGTCCAGTCGCCGCCACCCAAGTCCACCAGCAATTCCAAGCGAATGGAGCAAATCAGTCAGCAATCATGGGTGGTCCAGGATGTGGACGTGGACGTAGAGGTGGTGGGACCAGCGCCACCATCCCACATCAGCGAGAAGCCCCAAGGAAGGAGTCCTTCCCCAACGTCATCGCGATCGCCATCGCTATCTCCCTCCCGATCGCCCAGTAGACGCACGTCCACCAATTTGAACACGACCTCCACAACTACAACCACCACCACCACTGAGCACCGCCACCCGAGCACCACCAAGTCAACTACCCCCAAACCGACTCCAACTAACCCAACCCCAGACGAACCCGAAATCACACCCATTGAATCCCTTACAGAAAAGAGCATCACCACCAGCTACACAACGAACACAACTGGACGCAATGTCGCCAGTCGCAGGAACGTCTTTGAGCCGGCCCAGGACTCTCCAGTGGACTCCGAGCCCACTGGTCGTCGTCCGTCGTACATGGACCACACGAAGAGTTCGCTGGAGCACATTCGACGCGATTCGCTGGAGATCAACAAGAGCCACTACTCCAGGAAGTCCTCGGTGGAGGATGACTCTCCTGTGGAGCCACGCAACCCCAATGCAGCCGTGAAGTTCGATGTGCCCAGGAAGACACCATCGCGGGGTGGAGAAGAGCCAAGGAAATCGTCCCTAAAGGGTAAGGATGAGGACTCCGATTTGGAGCTAGAAATCGAGGAGATCTTCGACCTGCAGCGACTGGAGAAGCTCTTGGAAACAGTGGCTAGCTATGAAATGCGTCGCCGCATCCGCGCCCAGATGCGTCTTATACGCAAAAACATGATCAATGCGGGCACGACTACCACTATCACCACGATTACGACGAGCACAACACCGGGTAAGAGCTCACCACTTCCCAGGAAGCGGGATCAGAGTCCAGCGGGCACTGCTGAAACAAGGTCTAAGGAAGTTCGCAGCACCACCACGAGTCGCCGGCAGCTACAACAGCGGACGGAGCAGGTGGACAGCACCACCTCAGCCCCACCAGGAAAAACTTCACCCCAGGGAAAGCCGCCCGTTAAGCCAAGGGAAAGAAGTGCCAGTCCTGCCCAGAAGCGTCGCATTAGTCCACCGGGAAAGCAACCGCCTGGAGATAGGAGCAGCACCACAACCACGAGGGTCACCACTAGTAGCACCACCCGAGGAGCTCCAAGCAAACCCGCTCAAGGTCCCATTTGGGCGGATCGCTCCAAGGTACTAAAGGGTCATGCGGCCGCGCCTCAGACCAACGGAAGTACTCCACGCACCACTTCTAGCAGTGGCAAGATCACCCGCACACTGACCAGCTCCAGCACCACCACTAGTTCCAGCAGCACCACCAACACCCGGAGCAAGCAGCGTGAGGAGGACTCGATAACCTCCAGTTATGGTGTGGGACCCACCGACGAGAACGGACTGCCGCTCTTCGGGATTCGGGCGCTCAAGAAGAAGTCGACGCCACCGGCAGAGGAGCCCTGTGAGACCAAGCAAGGTGAGTGTGGGACTGGAATCTAAAGCACAGAGAATAAAATTTAATATTTATTTTGTCCACCTGCAGAAGTCACAGGCTATGTGATCGAGGAGCAGTTCTACTCGGATAACAAGTCACCACCACGTCACGAGCGCAAGGAGCTTATCTACTCCAGCAACGCTGACGAACTGGCGGCCATAAAGCAACAGCTTCAGGATGAGGACGACGGCTCGCCTCCGGAATTGGATGCGCGGGTGGTGCGCGAGTTCAAGAAGGTGGAGGCGCAGCAATCGCTACCGGAGGATGCCAGATATGTGCGTCGCGGATCGGTGAAGGAGCTCAGCGAGAAGTTCATACGCAAAGAGTCCTCCTCATCCACCCATTCGACCCACTCGCTGGTGAGGAACGAAGATGAAACCGAGGAGGATAGTGAGTCCAACGAGGTGTGCAGCGTGATCGAGGCGCCCCAGATGCGTCAAAATCAGAGCCACATCAGTAGCACCACCCGATCCAGCAACACTCGATCCTTCCTCAACAGCAGTGCCGATCAGCGCCAGGTGACCAGTGTGGACGATGTTCTCGAGCGTATGCGAAATGCGGATAATGGTGAGGATCCAATAGCCCACTCTGAGCCTCCAGCCAGATATCAATGTAATTCTCAATGTTTCAGTGGAAGAACCCGGAGATACTAGCGAGGATCGCGAGGCCCGTGCTCTGCTCAACAAGTTCCTGGGAGCCAGTGTCATTATGCAGGGCGTGGAGAGCATGCTGCCACCCACCGCCACGGGTCAGCGTCTCAACAGTCAAGGGGTAAGTGAAAAACAGAGAAAAGTTTAATTGTCGCAAGTGATATAAAACTTACTGCGACGGTTGGATCCCTGACTCACCCATCCGAACATGATGAGAAAAATGATTTACCCAAGGTATCTAGCATGTGAGGCTGGATTTCATAAAAAGCCGTATTGTATTACAGTTTTCCCAGCACTTGTTGCACGTTTTCAGCACTCTCTGTTGCTGCAAGTGCCATGCAAGCATAACCTAACCTCAATGATGCGCGCAAGCACGTGCACGTGCTCGATTAACCGTTAACTGGGCGCGTGCTCACGCTCTTTCCGCTGCCCTCGCTCGCTCTCCTTTGGTGAGTTTGGTGTGCAACAACCGTTGTGGCCCACTCTCCCCACCTCTCACCACCCGTCCCGTTCGCACTTGTGCGGCACTGGCACTTTGCGGCATGTGTGTGCCGTGTGCGTGATGCTATGTGCGAAGAGATGCGATAGATGCGCAATGGCTGGCTGGTCAGAAAGCAACAAGCACAGTGGCGGTCGCCAAAACAGATCCCAGATTATGCTTCTGCTTCTCTGTTGTAGGATGGCGAAGTTGCAGTTAAATATTTTGTTTTTATTTATATCTTTAATCTGAAACTTTATAATTATGACCTGTGAATCTATAAATACATATCTTGAGAAAGGGTAAAAAAACATTTTTAATTATTAACCATTTTAAATTTCCTAAAATTTTGTAAACTAATTTTTTGTTTTACTGAATAATATTTAGCAAAAATCAAAAAGTACATGAAATCGAAAAGTTGTAATTAAATTTGAAACTAAAAATGGAGCTATAAACCTTAGGTACTTATATTCCATGCCCAAGCCTTACAGAATGACATTAGATTAAACTTGTTGTTGGTTTATAAGTTGCTACTAACTTATCCGCTGCTGTGCAAGCATTAGCAGAAACTGCGGCAGAGGCAGCGGCGCTGGCAGAGGCAGAAGCGCATCTCGGCATCGAGATCGAAATTGTCAGTAGAAACTCAGAGGCGGCATCGATCACTTGTGCGAAGACCACGGGCAAAAGGCCAAGCAAGAGAAAAGAATAACAAAAGAGTGCTAAGCGAACCACTTGTGCTAACAGAAAAGCGTACAAAAGATAGAAAGAGAGTAATAAGCAATAGAAGCGCCCAACGAAGGACGAGTTTTGTAGTTTTTTTTACTGTGCAGTTCTGTTATTATACTGTCGTTATATGGTGAAGAACGCGAGTGTCCATATTTGGTCTAACAGCAGCATCCCGAGAATCACGAGCAACATCAAAGCAAAGCAAGAGCAGAAGCGGGCGCGGAGCAAGGCGTAAGTTTCAGTCACTCCACCTCGCACCGCCTGTGGGGCCGGGCGGTGGGGCAACAATGCCGATGAGCTATGGGGCGGTGGGGGCAAATACTTTTGTCAATTATTTTTAGTGCGCATAATTTGCTGGCAAAACGAAGCATTCCCGTCACGACACCTCAAAATGCACCTGAAAGGCGACGACACCGCCACAAGTCCCACCTCCACACATTCACATATAAATAGTGGGGGCACACGTATATATTTTGAAAGATCTATATCCACCGATACATATAGCTATTTATACGCGTACAATGCGCGTATATATAGAAGTCTGCCGAGATACAGACACGCTCATCTTCCCAGCTATAGAGCAAATAAATAAATAAATACATTTAAAAACAGAGCGGGGCGCAGGAGGATGCATGAATGAGAGCGTCAAGCGTACGGAAAATTTCGACGAAAATAGCTCCAACGACGGGCACTATTTTTACGGACTATACGGACTATTCGGACTATACGGACTATACGGACTATTCGGACTATGTTGGAGCATTTTTGGGCAACAGAATATGTTGGGAGGCGGGGAGGGGCAGAGGAAGGGGCGACGGCACTGGGCACTGGGATGCATGTGCAGCGGACTCAGGCATCTGATGCTCCCGTTTCCTCCACTTGTGTGTGAACCAAATACCGATTCCCACAGATATATCCCGCGACGCTACGAATTCTCCGAGATACATGTATTCGATATAGCGAAGCATTGGCATTTGCATATGCAGATCCCTGATAGTCACTGATCTTAAGTCGGTGGTTCCAGCTGATCGGGAAATGTCTACTTTCAAGGCTAGAGAAAGTCCTAGGATCATAGAAAAGATTCCTCTTATTACAAAGTGCAACAGCAGAAAATGTCCTATTTTTGTCAAATTATATTTAACTTCAAAGCGACTTTAGATTGGCAAATAGCTATTTTTTGGGTGCCGAAATAATCTGGTTGGAAGAAAACACTTGCAGATCGTTTAGGTTTCTTAGGGGCACCTATGTAGACAGATCAGAATAGGTTGCCTTTGCTGATTAGTACTTCAGGGAAGATTGGTTTTCCCAAAGATCTTAACGTTCCATTAGTAGTAGTTACCCATCATGGTTTCGCCACTTAAGGTTGCTTTTCTGATATAGGGGCCAGCACTCCAGAGCGTCCATCCACAAGGCAAGACCCATGGCCAGCTCCACGGATCCCCGATTCCAGCCGATCGAACTGGAACGTAGAGAAATGCCGTTGCCGCTTGCCATTTCAGGTGCGCAGTGCTGCTGCCCCTGCACTTAGCTGAGCGTAACATGCAGAGCGGCAAATCCTCAAACGCCGCTTCAGCCTCCTGAGTCCCCCAAGATCCCCAAGTTTCCCAAGCTCCCCCTTTCAGCTCAGCAAGTCTGCGTTTGGTGATTAAGCATCGCCTGCTGCTGCAAGTGCTTCGAGTTGGGAAGCCGGTTTCCACCATGCCCCATCACACTGACTCGAGAAGTGGGCTTAGGTCAGGAAAAACTTAAGAATATGGTTAATGATATGGGGGAAAACTACCAAATATGATTAAAAACATACCCTGTTTTTCTGGATTGTAATACCAATGCTTCCCATGGATAATATGAAACAGCATAGTGTGACCGTATGGTAACGAACAACTTCAAATCATATTAAGTTGAGGAAGCATAGTGTGACCGTATGGTAATAAGCAACTTCAAATCGTATTGAGTTGAGGAACTTTTAAAAATATCTCGTTGTTTAGATAAAGAAGCGAGCTTAGGTCAAGAAAGAAAACTTAAGAATATGGCGGGGAAAACTACCAATTACGATTTAGCACAGAACTTCAACTTTCAAAAAGAACACGAGCGCGCAGACCATGCATTCCATTGATGACTTAGGGAAACAAAAAATATTGTTCGGGATCTCTGGGGATAATAACTTAAGCCCTGTCAGCCACCGAAAAACAGCTGAAACAGTGAGAATAAGCCAGCACAAATGACGAACAGCATGCTTTCCATCCCCTTGTATACTTTATAGCCCGAGATGCACGGTGTGCATGCCGCACATCGTGCTTGTCAAACAGTCTTGGCTGCGACTCCCATCATTTTTTGTTCCAATCATTTTGTGGGCTGCTTCTTCCTGCCTTTGCTTTTTGCTTTTGCCGTTTCATAATCACTGTGTGTGCGTGTTTGTCTTAGCCTCGCATTTTGCATGTCAAATAATTTCTCTATTTGCCCGGGCTAAAAATACAAACAACAACACGGCGAGCAACAAAAGAAAAAATCGAAATCGAAAGAAAGTCAATTTGGAAACGCAAAATGAAAATCATCATCCTTCGCATGGAAAATCGGGCACAATTTTCTTCGCGTGTGATTGGTTAGGCTTTTTTTGTTTTGAGAGGAGGTCAACAGTGATAGCCAAGTGCGACAAAGCACTGAAAGAAAGGGGGCACTAAAAGCTGTTTATATTCTGGCGAAAAATAAAGAGCCTGATTTTCTTTTAATTTCATTTAAAGCAAGGTACAAAATCAACTTCAAATAGGTTTAAATGTTTCTTAGCCCAACAAAAAATTCAATATTTGTGAGTCGGGGAATTTCTAAAGAGCTGAAAGTCCTATATTTAGGTGATCCATTTTTCGGCAGTGTCTTGCTGCTGGTACAAATTGGTGGCCATCAATCAAGTGGCCGGCTCCCCTTTCTCCCCCTCTGCGCCTTTCAAGGCAGTGTCAAAGCCAAAAAAGAGGGGAGAAGTGTTGACCAGCAGCCACAGTCAATGGCCAAGTGCAGCAAATCAGCTAACTGGCAATGATCGCTCTGGTCAGCTGCACTCCCCATTTCCCATTTCCCCCGCCCAACGAGTCTTTTTAATTGTTTTCTTTGCAATTTCCATTTTGATTTCCATGCTTGGCTTGCTACCCCTCTATTTGTTACGCTTTGGCGGAATCGCGCCAAATAGTTGGCAAGCTTTGCAGTCCCCCAAATAATTAACAAAACAGAAAAAAGCCAGAAATTATTAAAAATAAACCAAAAGCGAGAGGATAAAATGCAAATTAAAGCAAGTCAAATTGGATGAAAATCATTGTATTTTGTGGCCCACATTTTGACAACAATAACAAGTGAAAAAGGGGAGGGCTGCGAGAGCATTGTAAAATGTTTGGCCATTAATTTGGTTTGATTGTTGTTGCCCGCTACACTTTGTTTATAAGACAACACAAATATTATATAAAGTTCGGCCCAGAACGGCGCACAGGGGGAGGAGCAGGGAGCGTACAAATATGAGGAACTTTTCCTGAAATACCCGACTCGTTCGCTGGCCGCGCCTGTGTGTGCCCAAATAATTTATAATTATAAATAGCAACGCGTGTTGCAAGAGGAAGAGCGGGGGCGTTTCGAACATGTTGGAAGTCGCTTTTCAAAAACGAAATTTCCCATGCCGCTGACCAAATTTGGTCAAATTGATGTATAAACAACTACATTTCTCATGCCGCCCGGGCCGTGGAAAGAGAGAAGAACCACAGCGAATTTCCCTTCCCCCTGCTTTTTGGCTTTTGCTTCATCGTCGCAAACTGCAGGCCGACGCGGCGTATACTTAATTGCACTCACATCCATAAGCCATTTGCTATATGCATCAATTCAATATTTGGCATCAATTCGAGGGGTCTATAAACGCTTTTAGCTGATTTATCTGATGTGCTGTCCGCCGGCACAAAGAGAAATTTTATTTTATTGGCAGATCTTTCGTTTGGGGCAGTTAAAATGAATTTTCGCCATAAGTGCGCTGATAAGGTTTTAATGGTTATGTGGCTCCATATCAACGAGCTCTCGAGATGAACGGCTCAACAGTAAAGAAGCCAAAAATTCCAGGAAAAAATATTGTTTCATTTTTTAAATGTTTGTTAAGCCAAACACTTCATTTTCAAAATGTATTATTCAATTTAAATAACAATGAAAATACATTCTATTGCGAACGGCTTAAGAATGATCTTGATTTCCAACAAAAGCCGTTTAAATGGCAGGAAATGAAAGTGAATTTTGTTTTTAAACAAAGAATCAAGCAATAATGAATTATTTTTCAAGTGCTCTTTCCTTCGAGAACAATAATCGTTTCAGTGCCTTCCGCCTCTTTTGTTGACGCTCCACCGTCGGTCAACATGTCGTATGCGCACTTTGTGCCTTGTACTCGGGCATATTACGCATACGACAGGTATGCAGCGACATTGATCAACTGCTGGCGGAAGCTGCCGGGGCAGCGAATGCATTCGAAATCACGGCTAAGGACACATTGTACTGACAAATTGATTTCTTGCTTTCTGCCTTATCACGGCCTTCGATCGATACGACCGAGAGCCGCCGACACACCAGTTTTCGTTGGCAACTCTTGGCAAGTGAATAATTGCGCTGGCTGGCGTGGATTCTGTGGCCGGCGAATGTGCTCATCGTGCTTTATTTAGCCAGGCCAAAACAGCTGGCGTTTGTTTCTCACCCACACACCCCAAAAAAGAAGAAACCAAATTTTCCGGTTGATAAACAACAGCATAGTATTGAACGCCAAGTCTTCTGCTCTGTCTTTTAGGTAAAGACCACGCGGATAACCAACACCTACAGCAAATCGGCCAGCAACAGCAACAACAAGGTCAGCAGCTCCAGCTCCTCAGCACCAGTTACACGCACAACTTGTGACGTCGAGGAGATTTGGGACGAGCAAGTCCTCAAGCAATTGGTGAGTACTACCTAGTGTGCTACGCAGATCCTGCGGACAGTCTCGTGCCATCCGATACCAAAACGATCGATCAATCACCCTCCACCCTCGATCGCTTCCAGCTGGAACAGGCCTCCACCTACGAGGAGCGTCGCAAGATCCGTGCACGTCTACGCGAACTTATGGCGGACCGCGAAGGTGAGTGTCTCTCTGTATATCTCTGATCCATACACATATAATATACACCCCACCCAAAACAACAAAAAACGTAGAGAAAAGCCAGCGGATTAGCTCAACACTTCTTCGTCGGCGGAGAAGGCAGAGACCTCCACATGGAAACGCAGTGATATCGATATATTGTGTTCTGTATCTGTATCTTGTAGATAATGCGCACAGCAACTAGCTAGGCAGGATATTCGAAGTCAGTAGGAGCAAAGTTAAAGCCTTTACCCGATTCTCCCGCCTTTCGGTTGCTCGGTTAGTCTCCAGGTACTGCACCACCCAGCGTTTGATGTTGGTCATGTCCATTCATGTTCCACCCCAGTCGATGAACATTTATCGATTCCTCGTCGCGGTCCACACATCGTTATCGTTACAGTGCTATCGTTACTATCGTTACCTTCTTGTACTATTATCTATCGTTCAATGTTGTCGTCGCTCAGTGAGAGTCGAGTCACGTCGAAGACCCACATAAAATTGGAATCGATCCATCGTAGTTTGTTCGATTTTGATCGATGCTCAGATGTAGGAATCTAAAAGAATGGTGATGGGTGTATGCAGCGTATGGGAGTGTCTTGAAGGGGTGTGGGAACTTACAATCTAGAACTCGGACCTCTCAAGACACTCTTCAATATCTTGACTTACCGATCACATTAAGAAATTCCCTCAACTGAGCAGCTCCACAGTTTCAGACCCCCTCCCCAGTTTTTATTGCTTGACTTCTTTCCCGTTGCCAGTCTTACGTATTTGCCTTACACCACTTTCTCTATCCCTCTATCTACAAATCTCTCCTTTATCTCTTGACTTTCTTTGCTGCGGCGAGCAGAGCAAAAGAGTTTGAAGCAGGAGAAGCAGAAGGAGGACAAGCAGGAGGAGGAGGAGAGCAGCGCCAGCGAGTATGAGGAGATCATCGAGGAGGTGACCGACTACAGCGACGACGAGGAGGAGGAGCCGGCGAAGGCCGAGCTCAACAAGGAGGAGCCCTCCAAGGAGCTCGCCCAAAAGCAGGTGACCAAGAAGGAGGTCACCAAGCAGGCGGAGGTCACCCAACAAAAAACTGTCCAAAAGGTGGAGGAGAAGACCACCAGTCAAGTCACCGAAAGCGTTAGCAAAAAGTTGGCCAAAGTTGAGCTGGCCAGTAGCAGCAGCAGCAGCTCCTCGGCCACAGACGGTGTCCAGTCGGTTCAGGGTGAGTCCCTGCCAGCGGGAACAGCGGCCAAGAAAGCAGGAGCCGCAGGAGCAGCAGCTGCCGGAGCGGGAGCAGCAGGAACAGGAGCAGGCAGCACCAGTAGTAGCTTAGGTAGTAGGAAAACAGGTAGTCTTAGCAGTAGCCAGGTTAGCACAGTGGTTAGGGCCAGGGACAAATCCAAGCCGGAGACCATGCCAGCCACAGGAGCTGGAAGTGGATCTGGGGGATCAGTCAGCACAGCCAGTCGCTTGAGCGTGCCCTCGAAAGAGGATTCCGGCACGGAGAGCGGCGAGGACCTGCGTTTGCTGGCCGCCGGATTGCGGGACACCTTGCAGCAGCGCAGCGGCAGCGATGCCAGCGAGGCGAACCGCAGCCTGGTCGAGGAGGTGACCGATGCCCTCAGCCGCCTGGAGAGCAGCCTGAAACAGGGCAAGGAGCTGGCCGTTGACGGGGGTCAGCGGCAGGCTCTGCTCGGCCTGGTGGCCCGCCTCCAGAGTGGACTCAGTGCGCCCGAGAAGTTGGCCGACGATCGAAAGGCCGCCGAGGATCAGAAGGACGGCGATGCAGGTAGTCCGGAACCGGAAACGGATAGCCGGCAGTCTCGGTTCGCCAAGCGTCGCCAGCGAAATAGCCGTCACACAGTTGGCGTTAGCCGGGAGGAGCTGGCGGATGCCCGGCGCTACATGGAGGACATGCTGATTCTGGAGGGCAAGGACTTTGCGCTGACCAAGGCGCCCAGCTCGAGTGCCGTGCCCGTGCAGCTCTACCGACCGAATCAGTTTGTGGCACAACCCCCGCAGCAGCAGCAGCAGCAACAGCAGCAGTCGCAGCCTCAGTCAGTCAGTAACCCTCCAAGTGCGACAGCGTCCAGTCCCAGCCAGAATCAATCTCATCTGAGACCAAATACCACAAACAGACGTCCTCTTTCTGGGGACTATGCCGTCAGCTTTGCCAGCTACGAGGCGAATCAGAACTCAAGTCCGGAGGGTACTGGCAATGGCAACTCCCCCAGCAACTCGCAATCGAACTCGAACTCCAGCTCGAATTCCACCCGTTTTGGCGGGGGCAAGAAGCACCTAATGAAGCGGGCCAACACCATCGATATACCCAAGGCCAAGGCCAAGTACATGGCCGACTGTGATTCGGACTCGGATCTGGAGGATGACCATGGTCCGCACTTGGGTCTCAAGCGGGCAGTGCAGGTTAGCGTTAAGAGACGAGTTCACAATGCAGTGCCGCCGTTCGAGCCGAAAACGGAGAACGACCACAAGTTCCTGGCCTTCATCAACAAGCAGAGTCACCAGACTGGCTTGGGCTGGGGCGGTGCTGGTGGTAGGAGTGTCTCGAACTGGACCCACAAGTTTGGCAACATCAAGCATACCTTCGAGACGGGGGCGGCGGCCACGGCGACCAAAGGCAAGCCGCCGCCAGTGCCGGGTCATGTGCCGGGATGGGCCAAGCAGGAGCAGCTGCATCATCAGCAATTGCAGCGCGAGCAGATGCAGCGGGAGCATATGCAGCGAGAGCAGTATCAGCGTGAGCAGAGGCAACGAGAGCAGAGAGAGTTGAGTCAGAGGGACCTAAAGCTTCAGCTCCAACGAGAGCAGCTCCAGCGAGAACAATACCAGCGGGAGCAAGGCCAGCGAGAGCTCTCCAAGCGCGAGCAGTTCCAGCGAGAGCAGCTTCAGCGAGACCAACTCCAGAGAGAGCAACTCCAGCGAGAGAAGCTGCAGAGAGAACAACTGCAACGAGAGCAGCACCAGCGAGAGCAACTCCAGCGAGAGCAACTTCAGCGGGAACAGCTCCAGCGAGAGCAACTTCAGCGAGAACAGCTCCAGCGCGATCAATTGCAACTGCAGCAGCAACAGCAAGCCTCTGCCGCTGTGCAAATTGAACGGCAACGTCGCCAGGAATTGGAGAGACAGCTTCGAATCGAACAGGAGGCGCGGTACGAGCGAGAGGAGCGCACTCGCCTGGAGCGGGAATACTACGAGCAGCAGTTGCAGCGCCAACAGGCCGAAAGACAACAGCAGTTGGACAGGCAACGCCAGCAGCAGGAGCAACTGGAGCGACAGCGGCGCCAGGAGATGGAACTGCGCCTCCAGCAACAGCGAGAACAGGCCGCCCAGGTCAACAACTTCATACACGCTCCGCAGTCCGTCTTTCGACCGATCGAAAATGAAGCGCCACCGCAGCCGGGAATCTACAAGCCCATAGCTCAGAAATCCCAGCCCAATCCGGCCATTTGGAAACCACCAACGCAACAGCAACAGCAGCAGCAGCTGCCACCGCAATCGCAGCAACATTTGCAGGCCAGATCGGCAACTTCGTACAGCAATACACCCTCGCCATCGTCGACGGCCACTTCACCCATCGGCTTGCCCTGGGTGGCGAAGCCCAAGGTGGATAACAGCGACTTCCGACGCAAGGCGCACCACTTTGAAGAGCGATCCCTGAGGGACAACCTGGAGCAGCAGCAGCCACTGCCAACCTATCCCAATGGCAACAGTGGCTATTTGCAGCGGCACAACTCGCTGAGGTCCAAGGCGCCAGCCCTGAGTGAGTTCAAGAAGCGGCCATCCCTGCCCAACGCCATGGATCCAGGAACCAGTGCACCACCGCCCAGGCAGGAGTATCAAGCGCCACCGCCACCCACGAATATCTCGTTTGCCTACGCAGACTTTCCGCCAGTGAGGCGACCACAGGGTGGCAATGCCTACAACTACCGGAGCCAACCGTGCCTCACAAGTGCCGTGGAACAGGCCGAGGCACTCACCAACCCCCTGGCAGCACCTCTGGTACTCACGAGCTCAAATCCCACCTATCTGCCGCCACCCGGGACCCGGAGGTTCGATTACATCAGCAGTCCAGTGGATGTGGACGTGGACAGCCCCCCCAACAGTCCTACGAGCTTCATGACCATGCCCAATCCCACCCTGATGACCGACAATACGGACGATGATCTCGACCTGGACTCGGATAACAACATGCTGGAGTACCGAGCCGAAACGAAGGTGATGCGGAAGCCACGTAGTCAAACGGCTGTGCGGGTGGCGGATAGAAGAAACGCTCATATGAGCGACGATGAGGTTTACGGCAAGAACTCGAGGGCGGCCAAGTCGCTGCTCTACACGATGAAGCAGCTGGGAGGTGGACCTGGTAATCCCCCAGGGGCTAATAGCAATCAAAGGAGGCATCCCCTGACGGCACCCAGTTCGCCGAAATCGGGTTGCCTTTCGCCCGACGGTCGACAGTACCAGGCGCCGCTGGTGGAACCACTCTTCCCGCAGCTCAGCACCTTTGAGCCCAAGCGCCAGCCGCAGTTCAACAACTCGCCCATGTCCACGCCGCCTGCGGTGAGCCTGCCCCAGGTCAACTACCAGGCGAACCCCACTTACACACCGCCCAGAGCCAGCCAGGATGCCAGCTCTTACCTGGGTGAGACACACACCTCCTACGTGGTCACCTATCCCGTGGACGACTCCGGCGACGAGCCGGAGCAGGAATCGATGGCCACGTCAGTGAGCCAGCGGCTGCGGCGCACTTCGGAGCACTCGAACGCCAGCTCCTCGCTGTCGCTGGGCAGCACCAGTTGGACGGCGAATCCGGTGCATAATACTGTTCCCGCGGTGGGTTCCTTGGGGCCTCCAGTGGATCGCAGCACCAAGCCGCAGATTAGTCAGCCAGCAGGGCCGCAGATGCCACAGCAGACTCAGAAGAGGTCGCAGCCTCAGCAGTTGCCCCAGCAGTTGCCCCAGCAGTTGCCTCAGCAGGTTTCTCATCAGGTTCCTCAGAAGCTATCCCAACAACTGCCCAAGCAGTTACCTCAGCAGATCCCTCAGCAGTTACCTCAGCAGTTGCCCCAGCAGTTGCCCCAGCAGTTGCCTCAGCAGCCACCTCAGCAGTTACCCAAGCAACTGGCCCAGCAGCAGATCCCTCAGCAGCTACCCAAGCAACTGCCCCAGCAGATCCCTCAGCAGTTACCTCAGCAGCCACCCAACAACACGGCCAGACATGCGCCCCGCTTGAGTGCTCGCAGTCACACCATCCAAGGTGACTCCGGCTACGACGGCCGACCTCTGCAGAGTCGGGTGATGTCCCAGCAGACCCTCAACTCCAGCCTGATCAGCAGCACCAATAGCACCGGTCACACCACCGTCCAGAAGCAGCACAAGGAGCAGCACGTCAACGAGCTGCGGCGCAAGAGTCTGGGCAACGTCCTCGAGAGCAGTCAGAGGAGCACCTACTTCGAGCAGGAGTACAAGTCGTCGGCACCACCCGACACGCCGGACATAGTGAAGTCCTCGCTGCCCAAGGACCAGGCCCCGCTGCTGAAGAAGTTTGGGCCACCGCAGCGCCACCACTACATGCCCAATTCGTACCAGAGTCCGCAGCTGAACAAGCAGGGTGGCACCACCAGCAGCACCACTGTGAGCAGCACCACAGTGGTGCAGCAGCAGCAGCATCACCACCAGCAAATCAAGCCGAGCATTGTGGAAACCCCGGCGACACCGCAGCCACAGGTGCCGCCCGAGGACGAGATACCCCACAACATAGTGTTCAACAATGTGAGTGCCTTCACCTCGATGAGCAGGAGGAACCACGAGGAGGACTCCCACCAGGGAGCGCAGGCGGGATCGCGGGTCAATCGGCTGAGCAAGTGCGATTCGTGGAACCAGATCTGCCAGCTGCAGCAGGCGAGCGGTCCCAGTCCGGCGAAGTACAACCAGCCAGGATCTCCGGGTGAGCTGCGGCGCTCCAAGTCCGGGCACTCGCTGGCCGTGCCGAAGCTTTACGAGGCGGGCATCGACAAGGCCCAGGTCAGTGAGAAGCAGCGAACGGTGGCCGCCTACTTCTCGGGCCAAAAGTCACCCACTGGCGGCCAAGTGGAGGAGCTGCGCACCACCATGACCAGTTCGACGTCCTCCAGCCGCAAGTCGGCCATCAACCGCACCAAGACCAGTGAGAAGCTCTCAGCGGCAGCTCGAAAGTCCCTGAGCTCGCTGACCACATCGAATGGCAATGTTTCCACCGCCGGACGCGGTGGTGCGCCCATGGTGGGCGGGGGCCTCAGCCGCAGTGCCACCATGCCGCACATCGCCAATCTCAATCTGCTGGACGAGAGCAATGTGGAGGATGCCTTCGAGCAGCTAATGATGGGTGCCTAAAACTTACAAATAATTAATGAAAAGCAAAACATAACAAAACAGTCCAGCCAACCACTCAACCACTCAAGCCAAATTCACCCACCCAAAGAAAGCAAAACAAAAAGGCATTCCAGTTCGAAACTGGATGAGAACACGATAAGCAAAGTAACTAAAGATATACGAAATCGAAAAATCGACATCGAAAATTCGACATCGAAACGGAATGATAACTGTAACTTGTAACGGCAACTGTACTGATTAATGTTTACTGACTTACTCAAGCGCTACTGTTGAGCCTAGGATTAGCTTTGTTTTAGTTAGAACCACCACCCAGAGCCCACCCACCCAGCCACTTTTCCCACGTTCGAAGCAGTTAGAAAAACGCAGATCACGATCATGAGCCAAGCGGCAGAAGTTAAAAGCTGAGGGACCACAGGCGGTTTCTGTTTTCCTTCTTTTTTCAATTTTCAAAAACACCAAGCACACACAAACACGCCCAATCGCGCCTATAAGCCAATAAGAAAGAAGCAATGTTTGCTGCACTACGTCCCAACGAAGCCCCAAACAACTACAACAACAACAACAGCAAGAATAAGCAACAATAGCAACAAGTTGAACCATATTCCGAGATTTGTGAGTTGAATATGAAAATATCAGATGTACAGAATGCCAGCCTTGAAAGCCCCTCCCCCTTTTCGCCAGCGCCCCTGCCCTGCCTTGTACTACCAACAACAAAAATAGATAATAATAGATACATAAAATATTGCTATACCGCCCAGCAGCAGCCTAACAGCATAAAAACCGCACACACCTCATGGGAACACAGGCAGCCGCAATCAAAATAATGGTATTAATAGTTCCGCAGACCATAGGTTTAGTATGTAAATTAAGAAGTGTGTGTTTTGAACTTCAAGCCACAACTTTTGGGAGCCCGTTGCCAGTGTTCCTGTACTTGATACCTCACAACTATTCAGCGCTATTATTTTACAGGCAGCTGTGTGTGTTGCGCCTGTGCGTGTGTGCGCGTTTTCTTGTACATATTTGTTGTGCCTGGAGTTCGTACTCAGCCAAGTGTGGAAATGTTGAACTGCGTCGACCTCTAGCGCTTATCCCCGTTTCACCCCCTCGTTGCGTTACGTTACGTTCTGTTACGTTTTGTTACGTTTGCTCGTTCGCTAGTTGGTTGATTGACTGATTGACTGGTTGATTGGTTGGTTGGTTGGCCCAGCAAGGATTGCAAGAGCACAAGCAAGAATTGAAAGGAAAAGTGGAAGCAGCAAAGAGAAACCCCTGTTGTCCCTCCTTTAAATCGGCTGTTTCTCTCTCTGTCGTCCCCTGTACATATGTTATAGCTTCCTATTTTCCTAACACCCCAAGCAGATGAGATGAGGAAACAGTGTTTTTCGTTTATTTTACTGATCAGTTCTTTTTTGTTTATCCGTCCATATATTTTTGCCGATCCGCCGATCTGCTCCTGTTCCCTGTCCCCCGATTCAAAGCATGCTGTTCATTGACTTTTAGCTGTAACTGTACATACTTTTGCATGAGTTTTTATCCGTTTATGATTACAAAAATGAAAAACGTGCGTTCAAAACTATGTAAATAAGAACTTAAAAGTGGTTATTTAAAACAGAAATGAAGATAAGACTGTGTTTGTTATAAGTAAGGTTCAAAGGACTCTATACCTACCTATGCGATGTAAGCTGTGTGCTTTAAATGGCCAACTTTAAGTTCAAAACACTTGATTTTTCTCACTCAAACACACCCATGGAATGCAGAAGCGCCACCACCACCACCGCCACAGTCATATCCACACCATTAGCGACGGTTTCCGATTGCTTCTTTGTGTGATTTCCGTAGCGCGTTTCCTTTGAAAAGGGGGCTTACGAGAACCAGACACACTGCGAAAAATCCTGCCTTGTGTGTGACAGCTTGAATAATGCCATTTTGATTTTTGAGTTATGTGTAGTAGCTGATATAATATTAAAAACCAAACGAAAACGAGCGAATTTTCGTGATGTTTTCCGATGCGTTGCGTAGTGTGTAAAATGTGTTGCCTGCCCAGATACAAAACACATGTAATTCTGAATAACCCAAGAGAATCGTTGATTACCCAAAACTGATCGATATTTTTTGTGTAATTCCCTTGTGCATGCCCCACAACTAATCAATGTAATTTGTTTGCTTCTCTTTTTCTTCCTCCTGCTGCCAAAAACAAAACGAAAAACCAAACCGCATCCCTAAAAAACTCTATTCACACAGCAGCCCAGCACAAGAGCTCCTCGACCAGCGAACAGCGAACGGAAACCAAGTCCAAGGATGGCGGTGCCACTGTGACCACAACAACAACAAAGGGTGAGTGGGGTGGATGGGGATGTGTCATATGGGGTGTGGATTAAACGGGGTGTTCTCCACTTCCGTAGTTACCACACGCACCGTCAGCGGAAGTGCCGCCTCCAAAAACATCTCGCCCTTGGCCAAGTTCAAGCAGCTGGACAAGCAAGCGGCCGCCCTGCAGGCGCAAAAGTAAGTGAAATCCCTTTCCCGCGCTCCTGTAACTCCGATTGTTCCATACACTACATAAGTTATAAGTAAACCATGAATACATACATATATCGACGGTAGCGAGGGCATACTGTACCATACACACAAGCCAACATTTGTGCAGGTCACCACCCATTCGATTCCAAGGTAGCTGGAGAAGCAAGCAGTGCAAGCAGTGCCCCTATGACACTGAGTCGATAACTTTTTGATCGATCGATTTTAAAGAAATCGATAAAAACATGCTGTTTTCTGTTTGGAAATTGTAGTTCGACCAGCACGATTGCTTCTCCAAGCCACAACTCAAATAATTCAATTGGTTATCGGAGGACACTGCACACTCACACATTGAATGTATACCATATAAGCACGGTCTTCGCCGCCCCTCCTAACACACACATATATAAACGATTTCTGGTGTTGGTTCTCTATGGAAGTGTGTCGTAGTATCGTCTACCCCCTGAAAAAAGAAAACTTTAAAGGAAATGTGACCTAGGGAGGAAAAGTGATTTCGCTTCTTGTACATAGACCACCCAACTGTCTCCCTCTGTTTTTTTGTTTAGCCTTTGGAAACTGGACTCGATCTTCCCTCTTATTTTCTTTTCTCCCGACTATCTCTGTCTCTATATGTTTTTGTTCGGCAACGAAAATTCCGAAAAATTCAAACCCAAATACAAAAATTCGCATTAGTCGTTCCATTTCCAAGTTTTTTTGGTATTCAAATAATTGTTGTTGTTGTTTCTTGCTAACACAAAATGAAAATATGTATACACACACATACACAGAAAAACAAAAAATACAAAAAACACTTAACACAATCGAACTAAAAAATCAAACAAAAACACTCAGACAAAGAATAAAAAGAAAATCAGAAATTAAGAACAACATGAAGATGAACCGATTTTGTGTGAGTTTCGCTAAAACGTCTGCAATCCTCCAACCTTGACTCATTTGTTCAGATCATCTCCAACAACAAGCACACCCACGACCCCCGGCGGTTCGGCACAACCGTTGTTCAAATTTACCGATCCGGCATTAAATGCGCGCGCCGCCACTGTCAAGGATCAACTTCTGCAGTGGTGTCAGCATAAAACGCAGGAATATGAGGTATCCAAAACCTAAACCAAAAAACAAACAAAACCCAAAACCAAGCGAGCCCTTAAAGTATAAATGAAACGCCGAAGCCACAGCCCAGTATTTGTTACCCTTGCCATTGTTAATTATTAATTGCATTTGAGGTCAAAATAGTACGATTTTTAGAATATTATGTAAACTATTGTCTATCGAAGTTATCGAGAAATATCGTGTTTATCGTTAGAACTAGCGATACACTAACAATTCGATTTGTACAATTTCAGAAAATGATTAATTTCTTTAAAATTGATTTGGTATAAAAAGAGTAATTTCAAGAAGCGCCTAATATACTATTTGTTTTAACCAAAATTTAAGAAAAGAATAATCCTTATTTTGACCTCAACTACCAGAAGGCCCAGTTAATATCGTTTCTTTAGTATGCCGTTCGTTCCGATGTTATTACTTATAGTTTTTTGCCATGTTTAACAAGCAATCTAACGACAAATCAAACAAAAAGCAAAATAAACAAAAGCAAAAACATCTAACAGCGTCTAACTTTGGCTGAGCCTGAAGCTTCCTCCAATACTCATACATAAGCACACACACGCTCACACTCGCACACGAACACAATGCACGAATGAGAAAGTAGGAAATAGAAAGACGGATGCCATCTCCGTTTCCGGCTTGTCGCTTTCGCTGCCGACTCTAATCGATCACCGCTTATCGTTTCATTGGCATTTCCGCTTAGTCGCTAGAGTTATCGCCGCTGTTGTTGTTATTGTTTCGACCTAGTTGACCCTAGTTTTACCTAGTTAGTCCCCTAGTGTAGTAATGGAGGCTGGAATCTCGAACTAAATGCTTTGCTTTTGCTCAAGGGCCATAAAAATGAGTAAAATAACGAAATGAACTCTCAGTAACCAGCCAACCATCTCAAAAGAAAGCGCTCGATCATTACTGATCACCACTGATCGCAAGCGATAACCGAATGTAAATGAAGTGTGTGTGTATTGTTTCGCAGAACGTCCAAATAAGCAACTTTAGCTCGAGCTGGTCAGACGGCCTGGCCTTTTGTGCGCTGATACACCATTTCTTGCCAGACGCATTTGACTACACCACACTAACCAAGCAGACGCGACGACACAACTTCGAGCTGGCCTTCAGCGTTGCTGAGTAAGTATACGCACCGTGGGACGCCCTTAAATGTATGCTACAGATTTGCAAGAAAATTCACTTCAGATAATGGTATTTATAATTACCTAACACTCTCAAGAGCTCTTCAAAATTCTAAAAATATTTAAGTTAAAATTAAAAATTAAATTATTTATAAAAATGCAATAAATATTTTGAGAGCCAATAAGCTTTCGAGGGCTATATTCTATTGTTTTGTGGAGTCTAACTTGCTATTGGTCCTTCCGCAGTGAGAAGGCTGGCATTGCACCACTGCTGGACGTGGAGGACATGGTGGAGATGAGTCGCCCCGACTGGAAGTGCGTGTTCGTCTACGTGCAGAGCATATACCGCCGGTTCCGGAACTGTCAGTGAGTCACCGACAGCAGTGGCAGCAGCAGCAGCAGCAGAATAGTCCAAATCCAGCTCCGCATCCAAGTCAACTCAACAGCAACAGCAGCAACTCATTAAATTTTAAGCATACACCACACATCCCCTTCGGCATTTTGTGTTAAGACACGCGACCCCACATACCCCCATACCCACAACCTATTATAACCCCGAGATCCCGTCGTCCTGCGAATTTCTAACTGTATGATCGGCCTATGTATATTCTTTAGCCGAAGCGCAAATGGCTCGTCGGACGTGAGCAGCCGACTCTTTGTACGTTTTTTGTGTTTGTTTTACCCTTTTTTACTATTATTACGATTACGCATTATTATTTGTTATCGAACTTGAAGCAGAAACTATGCAAATAATTGTTGATTTATATATTTTTTGTCATAATTTTAATTGTGGAGAGAAGAAGCAGTGCAGTTACTAACCCCTGCCGGCGGTCATCGACCATGGCTACAAAGTATGTAGAGAAACGTCGCGATGCCGTCGCTCACTTGATGAACCACTGTAATAATAAACATATACTCTATGTACGTACGTGTAACGAGAACGAAACATTTACTAACCGATGGCATTGAAAGGCCGCAAAGAAATCAAAAAATCAAATGAGACCCAAGCAAGTCGTGTTTTTCTCTGGGCAAACAGATTGATTTAATATTCAACAGGTAGCTTATGTTACAGATACAATTTAGTTACAGACAGCAGTATAAAGAGCTCTTCAAAGTGCCAAAACCTGTTTCTAGGACGAAAAGCCTCTTCAAATGAGCTTGATTATATTGCCAGGCCATGTGGTATTTACTTGCAGTCCCTCAATATCGTTAAGAGCTGCTATAAGTGGCTGGATGAACGTTATGTTAAGAAGAAACAAACACTTGCACTAATATATGCGCGTCGATTTTTACTTGAAACATTTTAATTGTTTTTGGTCACGGTCTAGGCAAATACACGGAAATAAATAATTTTTCGTGCTTATCGTGACAAACTTGTGACACCCTTGGGTTGCTCATCTCTGGTCTGCTCTCGGTTCCCAAATAACTGTTGTTAGGAAAGAGAGGGTAAATATGGAAATATGGAAAGTGAGCCATATTGGAAAGAAGCGGTTCTCTGATTTAGCTCACAGCTACCAGCTGCCACTTGCTATGTTTTCTGTTCCCCTGGTGTCTGAGAGAAATAACTCCGCCAATTTGACTGCGAAAATGTTACAAAGGCATTCAATGCAAACTTCTTACTTTATAAATTCAGACACCAGGCGAACATAAAAGTTTAGTATGTGTCCAAACGATCAGCTGATCGATTTAATTTAAGCTCCAATGGAGATGCTCCAGTGATTGTTTCCCTTTGTGACGGCCTTAGTAAATACCTAAGATTTTATTTGTATTTCGTGATTATCGTGACAAGATCGTGACAAGCTCGTGAAACCATCATGGTTGGGCATCTCTAGTCTGCGCTCTGTCCTCAACCAACGGTTCTTTCCCGTGGAGATCGCTTGCTATTGGTCCTTGGGGGGAGGGGAAATATGAGAGAGGCCGCCATCTTGAAAATATCAGCTGTTTAAGTTAGCCCCCAGCTACCAGCTGCCACCTGCTATGTTTTCTGTTCGCCTGGTGTCTGAGAGAAATATCTCAAGCAATTTGACTGCGAAAATGTTACAAAGGCCTTCGATTTGTTGAGGCAAGCTTCTTACTTTATAAATTCAGACACCAGGCGAACATAAATGCTTAGCAGGTGTGCAAACGATCAGCTGATCGATTTAATTTAAGCTCCCATGGAGATGCTCCCGTGATTGCTTCCCTTTGTCACGGCTTAAGTAAATACTTAAGATTTTATTTTTATTTCGTGATTATCATGACAAGATCGTGACAAGCTTGTGAAACCATCATGGTTGGGCATCTCTAGTCCGCGCCTTGTCCTCAACCAACGGTTCTTTCCCGTGGAGATCGCTTGCTATTGGTCCTTGTGGGGAGGGGAAATATGAGAGAGGCCGCCATCTTGAAAATATCAGCTGTTTAAGTTAGCCCCCAGCACCCAGCTACCACCTGCTATGTTTTCTGTTCGCCTGGTGGCTGAGACTCAAGCAACAAGCATTTCGACAAAAAAAATGTACCGAAGCCCTTCGATTTGTTAAGGTAACTTCTTAATTTCTAATTTCAGACACCAGGCGAACATAAACGTTTAGCAGGTGTGCAAACGATCAGCTGATCGATTTAATTTAAGCTCCCATGGAGATGCTCCCGTGATTGCTTCCCTTTGTCACGGCTTAAGTAAATACTTAAGATTTTATTTTTATTTCGTGATTATCATGACAAGATCGTGACAAGCTTGTGAAACCATCATGGTTGGGCATCTCTAGTCCGCGCCTTGTCCTCAACCAACGGTTCTTTCCCGTGGAGATCGCTTGCTATTGGTCCTTGTGGGGAGGGGAAATATGAGAGAGGCCGCCATCTTGAAAATATCAGCTGTTTAAGTTAGCCCCCAGCACCCAGCTACCACCTGCTATGTTTTCTGTTCGCCTGGTGGCTGAGACTCAAGCAACAAGCATTTCGACAAAAAAAATGTACCGAAGCCCTTCGATTTGTTAAGGTAACTTCTTAATTTCTAATTTCAGACACCAGGCGAACATAAACGTTTAGCAGGTGTGCAAACGATCAGCTGATCGATTTAATTTAAGCTCCCATGGAGATGCTCCCGTGATTGCTTCCCTTTGTCACGGCTTAAGTAAATACTTAAGATTTTATTTGTATTTCGTGATTGTGGTGACAAGATCGTGACAAGCTTGTGAAACCATCATGGTTGGGCATCTCTAGTCCGCGCCTTGTCCTCAACCAACGGTTCTTTCCCGTGGAGATCGCTTGCTATTGGTCCTTGGGGGGAGGGGAAATATGAGAGAGGCCGCCATCTTGAAAATATCAGCTGTTTAAGTTAGCCCCCAGCTACCAGCTGCCACCTGCTATGTTTTCTGTTCGCCTGGTGTCTGAGAGAAATATCTCAAGCAATTTGACTGCGAAAATGTTACAAAGGCCTTCGATTTGTTGAGGCAAGCTTCTTACTTTATAAATTCAGACACCAGGCGAACATAAATGCTTAGCAGGTGTGCAAACGATCAGCTGATCGATTTAATTTAAGCTCCCATGGAGATGCTCCCGTGATTGCTTCCCTTTGTCACGGCTTAAGTAAATACTTAAGATTTTATTTTTATTTCGTGATTATCATGACAAGATCGTGACAAGCTTGTGAAACCATCATGGTTGGGCATCTCTAGTCCGCGCCTTGTCCTCAACCAACGGTTCTTTCCCGTGGAGATCGCTTGCTATTGGTCCTTGTGGGGAGGGGAAATATGAGAGAGGCCGCCATCTTGAAAATATCAGCTGTTTAAGTTAGCCCCCAGCACCCAGCTACCACCTGCTATGTTTTCTGTTCGCCTGGTGGCTGAGACTCAAGCAACAAGCATTTCGACAAAAAAAATGTACCGAAGCCCTTCGATTTGTTAAGGTAACTTCTTAATTTCTAATTTCAGACACCAGGCGAACATAAACGTTTAGCAGGTGTGCAAACGATCAGCTGATCGATTTAATTTAAGCTCCCATGGAGATGCTCCCGTGATTGCTTCCCTTTGTCACGGCTTAAGTAAATACTTAAGATTTTATTTGTATTTCGTGATTGTGGTGACAAGATCGTGACAAGCTTGTGAAACCATCATGGTTGGGCATCTCTAGTCCGCGCCTTGTCCTCAACCAACGGTTCTTTCCCGTGGAGATCGCTTGCTATTGGTCCTTGGGGGGAGGGGAAATATGAGAGAGGCCGCCATCTTGAAAATATCAGCTGTTTAAGTTAGCCCCCAGCTACCCGCTGCCACCTGCTATGTTTTCTGTTCGCCTGGTGTCTGAGAGAAATATCTCAAGCAATTTGACTGCGAAAATGTTACAAAGGCCTTCGATTTGTTGAGGCAAGCTTCTTACTTTATAAATTCAGACACCAGGCGAACATAAATGCTTAGCAGGTGTGCAAACGATCAGCTGATCGATTTAATTTAAGCTCCCATGGAGATGCTCCCGTGATTGCTTCCCTTTGTCACGGCTTAAGTAAATACTTAAGATTTTATTTTTATTTCGTGATTATCATGACAAGATCGTGACAAGCTTGTGAAACCATCATGGTTGGGCATCTCTAGTCCGCGCCTTGTCCTCAACCAACGGTTCTTTCCCGTGGAGATCGCTTGCTATTGGTCCTTGGGGGGAGGGGAAATATGAGAGAGGCCGCCATCTTGAAAATATCAGCTGTTTAAGTTAGCCCCCAGCTACCAGCTGCCACCTGCTATGTTTTCTGTTCGCCTGGTGTCTGAGAGAAATATCTCAAGCAATTTGACTGCGAAAATGTTACAAAGGCCTTCGATTTGTTGAGGCAAGCTTCTTACTTTATAAATTCAGACACCAGGCGAACATAAATGCTTAGCAGGTGTGCAAACGATCAGCTGATCGATTTAATTTAAGCTCCCATGGAGATGCTCCCGTGATTGCTTCCCTTTGTCACGGCTTAAGTAAATACTTAAGATTTTATTTGTATTCCGTGATTATCGTGACAAGATCGCGCCAAACTCGTGAAACCATCATGGTTGGGCATCTTTAGTCCGCGCTTTGTCCTCAACCAACGGTTCTTTCCCGTGGAGATCGCTTGCTATTGGTCCTTGGGGGAGGGGAAATATGACAGAGGCCGCCATCTTGAAAATATCAGCTGTTTAAGTTAGCCCCCAGCTACCAGCTGCCACTTGCTATGTTTTCTGTTCGCCTGGTGTCTGAGACTCAAGCAACAAGCATTTCGGCAAAAAAATGTAGCGAAACCCTTCGATTTGTTAAGGTAACTTTCTTAATTTCTTATGTCAGACACCAGGCGAACATAAATGCGTAGCAGGTGTCCAAACGATCAGCTGATCGATTTAATTTAAGCTCGCATGGAGATGCTCCCGTGATTGTTTCCCTTTGTCACGGCCTGAGCCAATACATGGGATTTCATTTTTATTTCGAGCACATCGTGAGAAGCTCGTGACACGACCATGGCTGCGCATCACTATCCTGCGCCTTGTTCCCAATTAACGGTTTTGAGGGGAAATATGGTAATTCCAGCCATTTTGAATGTAACTGTTCTTTAAGTTAGCCTATGGCCACCAGCTGTCACTTGCTACGTTTTCTGTTCGCCTGGTGTCTGAGACTTAAAAACGAAGCATTTCGCGTGGTTATGTAAGCTATAGATTTTGAAATTGAAACAGAAAAAATCCTAGGCTCCCAACAAGCAGTTTCTAAGGCCTTACTAGAGGTGGGCAGCTCTAAGAATATGTAAGGACTCTGTAGCTGACAAGCGATTGCCCATCTCTGGTCTGCTTATGCTAAACTAACGGCTCTCTTCCAGCACAAAATGTAACCGCCCAGCAGTCACTTGCTACGGATTATGTTCGCCTGGTGTCAAGAATCAGGAAGATCGCAATGAGTCTCCCAAGTGCGCTTTCAATCAAACATTTCTCCATTTGTTTCTAAATGTTGCCTACATTTGAGCGCTGCCGGGAGAGAGGAAGGCCTTTGGGTTTGAATGCCGGTCGATTGAGAATTAAAGTACAAATTCATCAAAGTTGCTCTGCCAAAATAATGTTTTCCCCTTGTAAATAGCCTGGACCTGCCACTTTTCGCATTTTCCAATAGGGGAAATGGGCAACCGTCATTTTCAATTTAACTTACCACTTTACCACCAATAAAAAACTCCCATTATTATCTTGTTCACTTTTATTTTCAGTTAGTTTTCTATTCATGAGCTCCGCGCTTGGTATCTCAAATTGCAAATTTCGAATGGAAAAATCCTGATCTCTCGATCCTCTGATGAAACCCACTTGCTCAGCTGTAGGAGTTGCCGGTGCCCGGGTGGGGTATTCCTTGGTGCTGCCCTGGGCGGAGCAGCCATCGCAGGAGCCTCCGCCGCCGCCGCCCTTGGAAGAGAAAAGTTCTTCGACCTGAAGATGTCGCCCACTCCGCCAGAGCCTCCGTTTCCACTTTTCCGGAAATACATTGCTTGTCCAATTACAGAACTTTTCATCATTTTTGACGACCTTTGGTTGCAATATGCCAGCCAAAACATTTATGCCTGAAAAACAGAATTACATTTAAGTCAAAAATTGCAATATTTATGCGGTTTTTCAATTGTAGTTTAGCCAAATCAAGGCGTACGGCTAAAAGTCCGACTGTTTTGGGCAGCTTGCTAAATATCCTAACGATCCCTATCACTTTAGAGAAAATTAATTTCTTGACCCATTTTCGCATTTTTTGTAGGATCAGGATTTTTTGGAAAAAATCTCAAAAGTTAAACATTTTTAAATTTAAATGCCAATTGATAGGAAATCAAGCAACGAGCTCAACGACGCATTCCACTCTTCGATCCGACGTTTTATTTCTTTACAGTAGCCAAAAAACTGACTTTTTAGGGCGAAAAATGCGAATCAAATTTACGAGATTCAGAATTTGTCAAAAATACGATTTTTCTCTTCCGTTTTTTAATGGTAATTTAGCCAAATCAAGGCGTACGGCTAAAAGTCCGACTGCTTTGGGCAGCTTGCCAAATGTCCTAGCGATCCCTATCACTTCAGAGAAAATTAATTTTTTGACCCATTTTCGCATTTTTTGTAGGGGGTGCATCAGGGTTTTTTGGAAAAACATCAAAAGTTAAACATTTTTAAATTTAAATGCCAATAGAAATGGAAAAAACAATGTTTGGTGCATTGCAAACTTCTGAAGTCTTTCACCTTCGGGGTTTTATAACAAACAGTGAGCCTTTTGTTTTTCGTCAATGTGTTACGTAGCTCGGTGAAAGTCTAACGTTCAAGTTGTATGTAAGATGTCGCAGGAAAATTCGGTGTAGAAATTTGTATATCAAAATTTGGTTCGTAACGCACTCAAGAACACACGCCAGCGCCAGAATACCGCCAGCAGCTTAGCAGCTTAGCAGCAGTGCGCGCAGCACATCTCCATCTCCGTACCCGAGCAACATGTCGCATCATCAGCACGCCCTCTCGGAGGCCACCACCCTCCGCCTGATAAGTGGCTTGGTCGCCGCCGGCAACGCCACGCCCCCGGCCGCTCAGCCGCCCTCGCCGGCACAAGCGGATGTTAACTGCTCTCCGGAAGTGGGCCTGGCAGCCGGTAATGCGGCGGCTGCTCCGCCGGCCAGTGGCACGCCCACCGCCTCCATGGCCGCCCTGGAAATATCCTCGGCTCGCCGGCGGATGTTGCCACCGGTAACGCGACGTCCCTCGCAGGAGAGCGTCCACTCGGCGAACGAGAATGGCAACTCGTGCCGCATTTGCCGCTGGAACCGCAGCGACATGGAGATCATGAAGTGTCCGTGCAATTGCAAGGGCAGCGTGGTAAGTGGGGGTCACCCAGCCAGGCTGGGAAACATTTCCATCTTGCTAGGCCCCAGACATAGGTGTCTCCAGGGTTACGGAGGTTATTGTGGTAAGAACGAAAGGGAACCCGCGAGCTATGGTATCCTAGGGTTTCATGGGTGACTTACGGCATCTAGGTGACCTTTGCAGGGCTTCATCCACCTCAAGTGCCTGAAACGCTGGATCATGCACCGGCGGGACAATCGCTGCGAGATCTGCAACGCGGTGTTCGACATCTCGGAGGAGCGGGTCAGCCTGAAGCAGATGGTGCGGACCTTCTGCTGCGGTCGCTGCTGCGGCCTGATTGTGAAGCACCTGCTGTTCAGCGCCTCGCTGATGCCTCTGGCCCACATCATTCTGCAGCAGGTGAGATGGGACAGGACTCACCGTGAGTTTGCGTACTACTTTGACGGCTCCTCGGCAGGTTCTGCAGTGCATGGACAATCTCAACCAGGGCAGCACCGAGCAGCTCACCGTGCAGGAGGTGTTCGTCGCCTCCTGCGCCCTGCTCACCTCCAGCGCCCTGTTCTTCCACTTCTTCGAGTTCGTCACCACGCGCTGCCTGCTCATCCGGAACATCCTGCGCCACTGGTGGATGTTCGGCAGCACCTCCGACTTTGCCCTGGTGGAGATCGAGGACGACTCCATCGATCTGTTTTGACGAGGAGAGGGGAAGGTGGAGCTGAGAAGGAAGATCGAGTGTTCGGCCTGCCCTTCTTCACCGACCGACCACCAACTTGGATGATTTCACCAAGATCAAGTTATAAACTAATTTTAATATTCAATAAAACCTATTTCACATCCTCCCCAAACTATTCGGAATTCAAATTTTAAATCAGTTGGCAAGTAACCGCCAGTAAAATATACCACTGGTTTATTCCCAATTCCGGTATTTTTAATGTTAGGGTATTTTTGCTGTGCTGGAATGCTGACTTTCGATCAGCTGCATGTAAATAGTTTTTTGTGAAAATGAAATGCTCACATATTACCGTCATTTATTGTTGAAAAGTTGATAACCAAGATTGCCTAACCCCTGCCATTGAAAGTGCAAGGCAGCTGAACCAAATATGCCTGGTATTTTTTGGGTTCCCTTTACCTTACTCTAAACTTAAGGTTGTGGTATAAACTAATTTCAAGCATTAACAATAACTTATTTATAGTGTCTAGTTTAATAAAATGTAAACTGTATTCATTTGCTTTGCAATGGTATTTCTTGAAAGTGGTGAAACCGGTTTGGTATTTTGAGGTGTGTTGGTATTTCCCGGCGTCGCGGTCACACTGACGAAAATAAAGAGGAAAAAAGTGCTGGAGGAAAGAAACACAATACGATTTCCACTTCGATTTCCCAATTCCCTGCGCATAATCCGTGGGCCAGGAATTCGACTTTAGCTGCGGGCCCCCGACAATTAGATGTGTTCCCAGTTGTGTAAGTGCCAGCGAGTCCCACCGCGCTCGAGCGCAGGCAAAACAATCGCAGCAGCGACAAAGCAAAAGCAAAGCCAAAGCAGCGAAAAGCAAAAGCAGAAGCAAGGCAGCACGCGGGCAGCGGCGCTGGCAGAGAAAGGAAAACCGAAAGCCGAAAACCGAAAACCGAAGAACGCCTCAAAAGAAAGTGAAGTGAAGTGCAGACACACTCGAAGAAACCAGGTCTCGCTGCGGCCGCCCTCGACATGCTTGAGCCTGTCGCGCCGCCTTGCTTCTTCTTTGTCTCGCTCTTCTGCGGAAAGCGGCACGTGTGCGAATGCATTTTCCCCGAAATTCTTCCTCGAACATTCCGAACTTGTTGCAGAGTGCCACGCCTCCCGCGAGTCCCCGCCCCGAAAGGTCAACATCGTAACGAAGAGCGCTCGAGTCCAGGAAGCCAAAGCCGAAGCAAAAGCAAGAGCGAGATGGCCGGCCAACAGCTCGCGGCCCTGAATCTGAATCCCAATCCCAATGCCAATGCCAATGTCAATGCCAGTTGCAGTCCCAACTCGCCGAAGGCCCTGTACGACCTCTCGCTGCAGTGCCTCATCGGGAGCATGAACACCAAGGTGCCGGCGCTGGAGAGGATCAGCCGCCTGGCGGAGCTGCCGCGCAACCTGCTCATCGATGTCTACGAAATGGTGAGTGTGGTCGCTGCCGTTCTCGCTCAGCCCCTTCCCCGACTTTCCCGAAAGATCCGAGCCCATTACCATAACCAGTAGTCGTTCGCCGCCAGCGGGGGAAACACCTTGGCTAGCCAAACACTCGGCCAGTTCTAGCGCCCGCAGGTAGCCGAAGCCCTGGGCTTCCCATCTGGGATAATATAATATTAGAATATATAAATATTATAAGGATGGGTTCGCTTTTCCGTCTATGATGATGGAACTATGATCGGCATTCCTACGTTCTGCTTCGAGTTTCATTCCCGGAAGTTACACGTTCTAGCATGTGCTCGGGCTCCAGTTCCTGGCACTCAGTGTTGTAAACAACACTGCTTCTCTCACTGCTTTTTAAGGGGCCCAACAACACTGCCACTATCTGTTGCCGGAGTGCGAAGTGTGTCGTTTGCAAGGGAATTGGTGATATTAGAAAAGTAGATTCCTGCGATTACCCACCGTAGAGCCTGGATTTATATTATTTACAAGAAAAACAGAAGGCTGATCCGTACCAAAGTATATATCTGTTAGGATACCGCATGAGCTCCGCCCATAGTTATCCCCAAGGAGCGTATTGCCCCTTCCACCCACGATCATGCCTATTACAGCACTTGTTGGACCGACCGCTGCTTATCTCAGCTCCCGTCCGCATTTCGCCACTGGCAATTACCATTCTCCCACCCATTATCAGGGATTGAGGGGGGTATGGCTCTCGTCTGTTTGTGTTTGCTTTCCGCTTAAATTGTTTACACCCCGCCAGCGGGCCCATTCACCCTAGCAAGAGAGACCTTCGCGGAGTCGCACTGGGGGAGTTGTGGATTAACACCCGGGGCATCTCGGGGCGATCGCTTCTGAAGGCACGAAAACGTAAAGCGTTCTTAGTTGTTATGCCATAACTAACCCACCACCCACCGCAGTCCAGCAAACGAAATCATTATTTTGATTGAGCATCAACTGAGCGAGTGGCACCCTTCCAATTCTGGAGCCAAAAGGTGATGTTTACTTGCTTACAACCGGACAAGCGTCAGCGAGGGATCACTTTCACTCGGGCTGCAGCTCCAACTGGGGCAAGCACGCCTTCGGAGGAAGGAAACCCAAGCCCGCAGACCCACAGGTGGTTCCGAGCACTCAGCTGGTCAGCCAGAGGTTTCGATTCCATACATGGACTGTCACAAGTGGCGATTACAATGTAATTTATAAACAGAGCGGCATGGCGCGGCAGAGGGGGTTCTAAAAATAACCAACCCGTCGGCTGGGTCCAGCGCCCTGTGATTGTCCTGTTCTGGGATGGGGGATGCAGTGGAGCAGGGAACGCGCTCTTATGGCGCAGCTGCTGGCCCAAGAGCCATTGAACTTGCTGATAATGGCTAAGCAAATTCCATTGTGCGCTGATTGGATGTCGGTTCCCCTCTTGCTGGCCGCCCTTCTGCACTGGCGAGCTGTTTTCTATTGTTTTAACTAGGATTGTCGAAGTTCTATGTGCCAAGCCGTGGTATAAACAGTTGATGATAACCACTTTTGGTGAATATGTCCCCCTCTGAAGTTATTAAAGCTGCTTCACTCGACCTTATTTGGCGGCTTCCCTGCTGCTAATCATGCACAATCCCCCATCGGCTTTGACCTAAGTGCCTAATCGACAATCTCTGTTCCTCCACCCGCAGATGTCGCAGCAGGAGTCGTTGAAGGACACGCTGCTGGAGGAGCTGGCCCAGCTGGAGGTGTTCTCGCGACTCGTTCGCTACTCTGCCGCCCGCAGCAAGTTGCTGCGCATAATGGCCTCCCTGATGGCCAGCAAGAAGATGCTGGCCAGCCGCCTCAGCGAGAACTATGTGTCGCGCTACGGAGTGCCCGGACAGGAGGAGGAGGAGGTCCAACTGCCACTGCTGAAGGCGGCGGACAAGACCAGCCCGGATCAGACAGCGAGCTCGCAGGAGAGCCGCTCCTCGGAGCTGGACCAGCTGCTTATCTATGACCTACAGACGGGGGCCAGCATCGGGTCCGGCTCCAGTTCCAGTCCTTTCGATGCCCGTCCCCAATGCATGTCCATACAGGAACCCCAGTCCCCGGTGCCATCGCTGGCCGAGCTCACGCTGTATAACAAGGCTGCCGTCGACGAGCTGCCCGCCGAGGAGTTGCAGGCCATCGACCTGGGCCTGCGCCTCGGATCGTTCCTCTCGGAGGCCGGGTGGATGCAGGAGAGCATCACCGTGCTGGCATGCCTCAATGGAAGACTGAAGCACCTGCCGCCCCACAAACACTGGTTGGAGATGCGTCTCGACTGCCTGCAGCGGTAATTTGGGCATTCATTAAGCCATCCCTTAATTCAAAGCCCTGTTTGACCCACTTATATTAACTCAATGTAGTATCATTCAACTAATCAAAGCTATCTCCTTTTTCAGCCTCCTCTACGCAGAATCGGCCCACTGCAACTTCAAGCTGGCCCAGCGCACCTACGACGAACTGGTCAGCCTGAACAAATCGATCCACAGCCGTGTGCCCGGCCAGCTGGTGGCCATAGCCTACACCCAGATTTCGGCCATGTACTTTGCCCGCAACGAGTACAACTACAGTCACATATGGAGCGGCCTGGCCATGCAGCACCTGAGGGGATCTGCGCCACCGCGGTGAGTTTGAGGCCCTCTCCCTCTGGCCCAGTTTTGTGTGAGCCGGTCTGACTGATCTCTCCTTCAATCCCCAGCATCATCATCGATGTGCTGCGCCAAGCGGCCAAGGCCTGTGTCGTCAAGAGGGACTTTGCCCGGGCCAATCTGCTCATCTGCCAGGCGGTGCGTCGCGCTCGGTAAGCACAAAAGTTCATGGACTTGGTGTCTCTTCGCCCCTCTCGCTCTTTTCGCTGATTATCTGGCAAAAAATTAACTAGTCTGCCTACCTCTTGCTATTACCCCTAGGAAATGATTTTAAGCTATGTTAGCATCGAATATACATTGCCCATGAATGGGCCTACTGTATCTGTAGATAGGCAATCTTTATGTTCTAATTTCTCACAAGGGAACTGCGCAACTTTCTTCCCCACAGCGAACACTTCGGCGTTACGCATCAGAAGTACGGAGATGCCCTGCTGGACTACGGATTCTTCCTGCTCAACGTGGACTCTGTGTTCCAGTCGGTCAACGTGTACAAGGAGGCGCTGGCCGTGCGGCGGGGCATCTTCGGCAACATGAACTTCCACGTGGCCATTGCCCACGAGGACTTGTCCTACGCCTACTACGTGCACGAGTACAGCACGGGCGACTTTAGCTGTGCCCAGGATCACGTGGACAAGGCGGTGAACATAATGAAGAATCTGGTGCCCAGCAATCATCTGATGCTGGCCTCGGCGAAGCGCGTGAAGGCGCTGCTGCTGGAGGAGATCGCGCTGGACAAGATGGCCGACGGCATGGACGAGGAGGACCTGCTGCTGCAGTCCGAGGAGCTGCACAATTTCGCCCTGCTCCTGTCGCTCGAAGTGTTCGGCGAGGTGAATGTGCAGACGGCGAAGCACTATGGAAATCTGGGGCGTCTATACCAAACGATGAACCGCTTCGAGGAGGCGGAACGAATGCACCAGAAGGCGATCAAAATCAAGACTGATCTGCTAGGTGCCTTCGACTACGAGGTGGGCTTGTCCATCGGCCACTTGGCCTCGCTGTACAACTACCAGATGAAGAAGTACCGCGATGCCGAGAAGCTCTACCTGCGCAGCATCGACATAAGTAAGCGGCAACTCCCAACCACACATTCGTTGGTGTGTTCCTAGCTAATCAAACTGTTTTTCAGGCCTGCGTCTGTTTGGGCACTCGTACTCGGGCCTGGAGTACGACTACCTGGGCCTGTGCCACGTCTACGAAACGCTGCACGACTTTGAGAAGTATTTGAAGTATGCGCACACCCTGGAGAACTGGCAGATGCTGCGAGGCCAGAATCTTACTCAAAATGTGAGTCCCATCCCCGCTCGTTTGGTGTACCAGAGACTAATTTGTCCCTCATTCGTCCGTCTTGCAGAAGTCCAGCTACCCCGCCATCGAGGTGGACTTCTCCATCGAGGAGGTCAGGAGCAAGTTCTTCAACATGTGTGTCTGCAAGAACAGTCCGACTCGTTCGGCGCCACTGGAATCGGCTGCGAGTCCCAACTGAGATGGGGCTTCGGGAGTGGGAGCGGAAGCAGAAGTGGAAATGGAAATGTTAGCGGCTGAGGAGGAGCAAGAGGAGGAGGAGGAGGTGAGAGTTGCACCCGCACTAGCCATCGCCATCGCACCCACACCCCCGGCATCGGATGGCACAAACTGGAGGGCAAACTGCAGCAGGAGCGGCGGCGGAGACGGAGGCGGCAGCATCTGCAGTTTGTCCTAGATAAGAGATTCGCATAAGTTGACCCACACGTCGTTTAGGCAGGAAGGAGGGAGGAGCGTCAAGGATCGACCCGTGTGTTCTATAGAATATGTCTAAGTATAGTTAGATAGCTTAGCTCGGTCGGCGCCGCCTTGAGTTCACCCGCGCTCTGTTTGATGTTTTTGTTGTCCATATCCATTTCCCTCGAATATGCCCCGCAGCCGTAGCCCATATATATTCTAAACATATGTGTTAAGTCGCCCCGCGTGAGGGTCAGTTCAGGAGGTGTTCCGTTGTGTTCCAGCCATCATCGAATACGTCCAGTACCCTTAGTCCCACAGTTTTCGAGGAGCCCAGTCCTGTCAGTCCTTTTCAGTCAGATGAGAACCTAGGCTAAGATGTAGTAGTATTGTTGGAGCTCCGGTTGACCGGCCACGACCGGGCGATCGTTGAGCTGATAGTTTTTTAACGTATTCCCCGCGCTTTGGCCCGTGTACAAATGCTTAAGTTTTAATGCACTCCCGCGTCTAATGATTCTGCTATTGTATTTTTTTCTGCAAACTTGAGGATCCGGCCCGGCGCCAGAGGACGAGCTGCCCTGCTTTCGTTTTGCTTTCTAGGTCTACCAGCGAATGTACTCAATCTGTTCACTTCCACCCGCGCACCAGCGTTTCGTCAGGCGCTTGAAGCACAGAGCGAAGAACGGTGTTGTATAGAGCGCAGGAGTAAGCGCGTTGTATAGATTACTAGACTACTAGGCCTCTCCGAAGCGATGTAACATGTATATTTCTAGTACGTACACACGGAACCGACCCGTGGACAAAAGTATTGCCGCAGCCCAGGCGTTGGACACAGGGGCTGGAGGGCATGGCGACGGGAGGGCTTTGTAAATAACTCGGGTTGATAGCACAGCTTCCAGTTGCAAAGGAAAGGTCTATTATAGTGGACATAACATATTATAATATTAATAAACGCCTATGCATAAAGACAGTTTATACCTTTAGCATTTGCTACCTAGGGCGATACTTATAACACACAATTGTAGTTGCAAACTCTCTGGCATTACTTAGCGATTAGTTTAAGAGCGACGTCGTAAATCTCAAATAAAATAACTGCAAATCAATGTAACTTTTTGAGTGGCTTTAAATGCGTTTTAGCCTGCATTTGGAGTAGCCCAACTATTTTTCTTAGTGCAGATATTTGAACGGCGAATCGATAACTTGGTATCGATCTTAAATCGAAAAGCGGCTGTGCCAGCTCTTGAGCGGTGGCTGACAAGAGCTGCCTGCCCTGGCTAACTGTATCTTTTTAAAAACCGAGCATTTCGGATCGATAGAGATATTACGAGCTGAATATTGCAAATATTTATTTAAAATACAACTGATAGGCTTCCAAACAAGAGTAGTTCGGAATCCAAACCTCCGCTGGTTCTGAAGCCAGTGCAGCCTGTCCGACATATTGGATCTTGGTGGCGAAGATGGAGAACGCGCTTTTCGCGAATGTTAAGAAGCTCTACGACCACAAGCTTTACGAGTGCGTGGTCCCAGTGGTAAATCCGAAGCCCTGCCATAGCGCACCGCACGCCGTGCTACAGGTACCCCGTTTTGCAGGCCAAGCTGCTGAGGACGGTGCTGAAGAACGACCGCAACGTGGCCACCCTGGAGCTGGAGTACCAGGTGCAGCTGTACCTGGTCAACTCGCAGTACAAGGAGCGACAGCTGCGCTCCGCCGCGCGGCACTTCGAGGACGTCTTCCACCAGCGGCGCCTCATGGTGCGCCACAAGAACGCCTGCCTGGTGGCCATCGAGAGTGCCTACCCGGAGTTCGCGGACGTGGAGCTGCGCCGCCGGGCCGCCGAGTGCTATCGCGAGATCGGCAACCCCGGCCTGGCCGTGGCCACCCTGCTCCAGGTGCCCGTCAAGGCGCGCACGCCGCGGATCAACCTCATGCTGGCCCGGATGCACCATCACTCGTTCGGGCTGGGCTACACCAAGAAGACGGAGTCGCTGCCCGCCTACAAGGAGGTGGTCCGTGAGTGCCCCATGGCCCTGCCGGTGATCCAGGACCTGCTGGAGCTGGGCGTGGACGGCAACGAGGTCAACTCGCTTGTGATGCACGGTAGTTCTGGCCGGGGGCTCCTCCGCCCTCGGACATAACCTATGCTACTCCCATCCCACTTAACTTCATGATAAAAGCTTTTTCCTCCAGGCTATGGGCTCCTAACTGGCTCCTACCTCTCTACAATCCCAAATCTCCACTAAATATAATGGCCTTTCAATAAATTAGTCAGTAATCATAGGCATAATCTATTAATCCACCCCGTTTCGACCTTAGTGATCTATTATAGTAGTTCTACCTAGTCGTACAATCCTTGTTGCCTAATAATATCTTGATTTTCCTAACATTCTTGTGCTCCTGCACTCCTTTTCGATCTTAACGAAGGTTCCATTACAGTATTCCCCTAAGCAAACCCCTTTATAAGCCTCATTCTCCACCACATAACTCATTTGATCAAAAGTCATATTCCTTTCGATCCAAACCATGTCCAGCTGCCACGGTGCCCGGCATCTTCGACTGGCTGAGCACCTGGATCAAGGCCCTCGCCCAGATGTTCGACTGCAAGCACCAGGACGCGGCGCGCACCTTCCAGAGGCTGCAGGACAGCACCCTGCTGCGCTGCAACGAGGAGCTGATGATGGCGCTGGGCAGGTGCCTCTACTACGACGGCAACTACTCCCGGGCGGAGCAGCTGTTCGCGGCGACGGTCAGTGCCAGTCCGGACAACGTCGAGGCCATCGGTCTGCTGGCCGTTGTCCGTGGCCAGCACGCCGGCGACAGTGGCCAGGACACGGATCGCCTGTACGCCCAGGTTGTCTCCGAGCCGAAGTACACCGCAAGTCACTGGTTCGTCCACGCCCAGGCCATGTTCGACTCGGCGAAGTTTGAGCGCGGCCTGAGCTTCGTGGAGCAGTGCCTGCAGGCGGAGCCCCGCCACCAGGAGGCCCTCATCCTGCGCGGTCGCCTGCTCATCGCCCTGGAGCGGCACAAGGAGGCGGTGGAGGCCTTTCGCACGGCCCACACCGTCGCCCCGTACCGGTTCGAGGTCTACCGAGGCCTCTTCCAGAGCTACCTGGCCGCCAAGCGGTTCAAGGAGGCGCATGCCATGTGCAAATGGACCCTGCGTGTCTTCCAGAACTCGCCCAGGGGCCTCGCGGTAGGGCCAGCGATGGATTGCCATCCCCCTGTGATCTCTAATCGGTTCTCCGGCTCTTCCTCGACAGATGTTCGGCCGCACCTTGTTCCTGTCGCCGGACCCGGGGATCAGGAAGACGGCCCGCAAGTTTGCCGAGAAGTCGCTGAAGATCGATCCCAACTACACGCCGGCGGTCACCTTGATGGCCGACATCTGCCAGTTTGAGGGCGCGCCCAGGGCGTCCATCAAGCTGCTGGAGGACCACGTCTCCCTCTTCCCGCAGGCCAATCTCTTCACGAACCTGGCCGACATGCTGCGCGGCCAGAAGGAGCCCATCAGGGCCCTGGAGTACTACTACAAGGCACTGGGGTGGGTGGCTGTGGCCCCACTTGACACGCTCTAACAGTATAATCCCCAATTTTAGCAAGAATCCCAAGTGCGAGCGAACCCTGCGGGGCATAAGTTTGCTGAGGAGCAGCAACTCGTTCATCGAGTCCCTGGTTCTGGACGACAGCGGCCCCATCAAGGCGGATGGCCAGCAGTCCACCACCAGTGGACTGGCCACGCCCTGCGGGCACCCGAATCTGGAAAGGCTGGCGGCCGACTGCGCCGGGAGTTCGAGGGAGGCATCCTCCTCGCCGCCCGCCAGGTCTGGCCAGGACGTCGAGGGCGATGCCGACGGCTCCGTTTGGCACGACGTCGACGCGGAAATGGCCAGCATGAGCTATGACGGCCACTAGTGAAGTGTTTCCAGAGGCCCAGCCTGTTCTTCAAGCCGTTTAACCACTTATTGTTATCAAGTTAAATCAAGTGTTGGAAGCATGTTGTGCCCATGGATAATGCTGATCTCAAGAAAATGACAGAAAAAATGTAATGCCACTAGGAAGCGCATAATAAATTTGTAATAATACTGTGAAATCGTTAGCAAGTGAATAAAATGCCACAAACTCTGTAGGTTACACAGCTTTTACCAAGCAAAAGAAAGTCCACATGGCTTTTTTGGAAACAAGCTGAAAATGTATATTGACTTTTCAAATTGTGGCGCCACGCAGAGGAACTAGTGTTGGTTCCTGGAAGTGTGTTTCGCAGCAAGCGGGTCTCGACAGCCCGCATCCGAAGCAACTGTTACTGTTAATGCCTAATGTTATTTACATTGGGAGAGCGAATGAATGAGTGTCTCTCTGCAGATTCTCCCGCCAAAAATTAGTTCAAAATAAATCTTTGAAATTCATCTAAAATAAAACTTTAAAATTAAATGAAGTAGTTTTTAAATTTACAGAGATGCATAGATATTCAACAAAAAACAGAGATATTTATAGTTCCAGTTGTTCTAATAAAAAACTTCATAATGCCAGAATAACTAAGTTCCTGAGAAGATACTAAGCTGTGTTTTAATCTGCGTCCCAACTAAAAAATAATAAGCAAATAGGTAAGGCTATAGCTGAAATAAATCAATATCTTGTTAATTCAACTCACTTGTAAAGACCGAAAATCTATTTCCTTACGAAGAGTTTCCTATTTTCCAGGAGAAGCCTCTGCTAACAGCAGCCCAACATGGCGAGAGAGTCTTAACAGCGGCGCCGCCGCCGCCGCCGGCAGCGGGGCAGCAGAGGCTATTTAAGCGGCGGCGCAAGCAGTTTTTTGAAATTCCCCAACCGACTCCGCGCGCCGAAGGTTGTGTTTCTCGGTTCCGCAGATCCGTTCCGAAAGCGCTTCGAAAACATGCGTTAACTGCCGGCGGACGATGCCGCACGATGCTGTTTGATTTCCTTCGCCGTGATTGCCCCTGTGTTCCGTGACGCGGGATTTTTTGTTCATGTTCTCTCGAAAGCAGTGTGCGAATAAACAAACCCTGTGTGAAGTGGCGAATCGAATCACTCTGCGCGTATTGAAGCAATACACCCCCTGGTGACACTGTCCCATGCGATCCGAACCGACTCCGAGCGATCGCCCACGCATATACGGAGAACTACGACCGAGATTTGCCCACAAATCCGGGCCCGGCGGATGTCCCCAAAAGGTTTGTGGAACGAAGAAGGGGAATACTCAGTCACTGTTCGACGGGCCCAGCGAACGGCCGATAATCGGAGCCTGGTTATCAGCGGAACCAGCGGAATCTGCCGCTCGACGACGTGCAGAACACCCTATCGAGGGGTCTCAGTGGGCCGGCCAGGCGCAAAAACACTTGCACCGCCGCGCCATATCGCCCCTTATCCGCCACACGCACCTGTTGATTTCGGCGCTTTTTGCCGGCCCTGTGCGATGCACTGCAGTGCTGCCAAGTCGACCAGGGGCGGAGTTCCGCTGGCGCGGCTTCGCCTGCTTCTGCTGACTTGCTGGTGGACCGGCTTCCGCGGAATCGGCTGGTGAACAAAACCAAAATATCGCAGAAGCACACATAAATTTGCCCTCGAAACGCTGAAGTCGCTCGTCCGCCGCCCTCCAACGCTCGGCCTCGCTAATTAGAGGCAATAAGCCAGCCCAACGATGCCAGGATCGTACAGACGCGGGCGGGGATTTAGCGAAGAAGGGTCATTTTGGCAGGGAAGAGCGTAGTCTACCCCTCAAAAACGTTGAAATCATTTTCTCTTTCCTAAACATGTTCTTAAAAATGAATAAGTTTTTATTAGTCAACAAGCGATAAAGACGCCATACTAACAAACTGACTCAGAAGAAAATGTAAGAAAAAACGTACTGATTAGAAAACCCTTTGTTTCTTATTACAAAGAAGCATTTTGTTATAAAAAAATGTAAAAAAAAAAGTTAATTTTTCTAACAAGCCTCAAAATTAATTCAAAACTAAGCCTCATTCGTGGCTATTCTGCTTTTAAAGATATGAATTTCCACAAAACTGCTCCATATTTTCAACACGGCTCAATCGGTGACTTTAAGCTCAGAGAAATATATCTTGAATTCCGTCCTACTATTTTGACCCCGGCTGTGTGTGTCAACAAACAATTTACAGCTGTTTACGCCTGTTGGACGCCCGCAACAACAGCAGCCAGCGGCGGAAAGGAGCAGGGAGAGCAGGGAGAGCAGAGAGAGCAGAGAGTGCTCTCTCCCCTTTCTCCCAGAATCCCCCGGAGAGCGGAGAGGGGATTCTGGGAGGGGACTGTGCTGCTGCTGGTTCTTAGCTTCCCAGGCCGCCAGGGGCTGATAAGAAAGTGCTCAGCTGATAAGGGGTGGTCCAGAGATTCTCCGGGTCTGAGTTCCGAGTGCCGCCTGGGCTGGCCCACATGTTTCCCATGGCTCATGGCGGGCGCAACGCATGCGCCTCGCCTCCCACGGCCCCGCCTCCCGCCCCTGCCGCCCCTCCCCTCGCACTCACGCACACTGGCGCGCAGATAGTGCTCATGGGACCACGATAATTTCCAGAAATCAATGCACAGTGGTGGCCACGTTGATAGATCTGCCCTTAACATTTTAAGGGACTCATTTTCATTTTAGCTTATCCCCATTCTGAGGATTTAATATATTTTCTTGTGGAAATTAATTTATTGTTTAATCTCCCCTTGCCTGAGAATATATTTTCTGGTGGAGATTGAACTGATGTAATAGTTCTGCACCAGGCCACATCCTTGATCCTTGTTTAATGTGAAGCCATAAACAAAAGATGTAAATCAAACGTAATAAATAAATAGATCATATTTTTATATTTTCTTGGGGAGAGTGAGCCCCATAGATACGATAGTTCGGTTTCCCACCAAGGTGCCACTGCAGTATGATATGATATATGAGGTGATGCAAGTGTTATTGTGAAGAAGGAACCCCTTGGATAGGACAGCTCTATTCCTATTGTATATCCTGTATGATGTGGTAAAATATTATCATATTATGGGAATAAACTGCTGAGATATGGTGGCTAGGTAGTAAGGACGTGCCCGTGTCCAACACCCGAAGTGCGTGCCCCGGCTCTCCGCCGCTGCTCTCCCGGAGTCGGCTCGGCGGCGGCACAGTTGGGCAGGACTTGCGCGGAAGCTGCTGCCGCCCGGGGGAGGGGTTCTGCGGTGCTGTGCAACCCTGGGCTCTGGTGGCGCACAGCCGGGCTGCTCGGCGACAGTCTTCGGTCACATGGGCGCCCGTCGAGTTGCGGAGTTGCGGCCCCGCGGAGTCGCCTTCTCGCGCTGTTCGCGTCCACTCCCAACGTCCTGTGCCACCGAGCTGCGACTCCTTCCGCTTCCGCCCTCGACCTCTGCCCCGCTCTGTGCCTCCCGAAAGTAGCCCGTTCTGTGTGTTTTTTTGCACTGTGTGCTGTGTGTGCTGTGTGTGCTGTGTGTGCGGCCAAGTGAGTAGCGCTGCAACGTGCTTCCTTGTCTGGCCGATTTTCGGGCCGCCTCTGCCGCCGTCGCGTGCAGGAAAAGTGGCAGAAAGGCGCAGAAAGGCGCAGAAAGGCGCAGAATTCCACGTAAGTTCAGAGCCATTGTTGCTGCGGCCCGCTGGGTGGCAACCATCGATTCGCGTGTCGCGCAGCCAAAACAGCGAAGCTCGAAAACCAAATCGAACGGAAGACCAGGGAAATCAAATGCCAAACAGCACTCGGTTGTCCGCCAGAGTGGGCCAAAACCAACAGGCAGTGATTGTCATCGGTCTATCCGCCCAGCAGTGATACGGGTATCTGCGCCGGAGTGCAGGGTGCAGGCCCTGGGCCTGGGGCAATCGGATGCCTAGGCCCCAGCGACGACACCCTGATAGCGGCCCCGATCCGGGAGTGCCCATGTGTGAATACAGGCACTGCAAGTGAGCCACCCAGGGCCGGGCTGGCGGGGCTTATCTGAAGTTCCACTCGCAGACCGCCGAGTGACAAAAGTCGCGGCTGTACGTGCAAGCAGGCGTATGTGGATGTCATGCCAGCGGGGATGGGGCAACAATAGTGCCCTGCAGATCCAGTTTTAGCCACTTAGGGTGGACCAATTTACGAGCACAGAACCACCGACACATGGTTGTGAGACTCGATCGCGAACAAAGAGCTATATTCCCCTAGGGTCGTATACTGGTGCCAGATAAGGCAAATAGTGGCCGTCGCCCCGGAAAAGCGCAATAGTCAGCCCGCGCGATAAGCCCCTTCCTTAACAGATCCGCAGCTCTGAAGGCCTGTGGCGGAGCCTACAGATTAGATGGTTTCGGTTTTGTAAAAATCAATAAATACAGAAATATAGGATTTTAGGATTTACCACCTCTCAAAACAGATATTACCATTAGAAACAGGAAAAATCGCATCTTACCGGGGCTATACAAATCGTATCCCCATTATTAATAACTATACATTCATAACCAAAGTTAACCTAATAAAATATATTCATTGATTTATTAGCAGGTCATTCTAGGCATAAGACAAAGTAGTTTGGGGACACATCATTAAAGAATGTTTATGGTATCCTGTGTGCCCCCGAAGTCCATGTTTTGCCTCAAATAAGTCCGAAAACTGAGTCATAAATCTCTCTTTCTATAACCCTTCCCTGCCCGGCGAGTTGTCTGGCCTTTAATTAGGGAACTCGCGAATGTTCTCTATGGCAATAACATATTTCCCCTGGCTGAATTGCCAACATTGCCATGAGTCATGGTTTGGCAGGCCACCCATCGCGGTGGCGCCTCTTAGGGGTCGCTTTTTGTTGGTTTATTACCGTTTGCCAGGAGATTGAGTCACGTCAGCTGTTCCGATGAGCCAGAGGATGGTGGGTGGTGGGTGGTGGGTGGCGGAGTGGTGCGCCGGTGGACTGATGGACGGCCGACCTTGGTGACCGCATGCGCAGGCACTCGTCACGCACCGGAAAAGCCGCCGCCCCTCGCTGGGAGGAGATTCCCGGAAAGGTCAGCCAGCACTCTGCAATGTGGCATTGACCTTGCCCGGCTCCTACCTGGCCCTCAGACCCTCCCGCCCGCCGAGCGGCCTTCGTGGGAAAGGCAGGCCCAAGGTCCAGAGCCACCAAACCAATCCAAACAGAAGGTGTCAAGAGCCAACACAAAGGAGATAAAGATGTAGCCAATATTGGTTTTGGATTCCACGGCTTCGTACGACCAAAATGAAGTGAAACTATTGATGATGATGCGACTTTTGACAACGCAGAATAGGTCACCCCTATATCATTTTTGAGAGATACTTCTTATGGTTTTTATTGATTTTCTTTTTTAGCTAATATCCTAGATAAGACTATATTCCTCAGAGTACTTTGTTTTGTAAAGGGGTAATGTATTTTTCGGATGTCCCTGTATTTATAAGAACAACCTCTATAACGAGGTAGATATCATCTTGTTTGCTTTGTGAAATACGTACGATTTCTGTTATGTGGACCTTGGATCAACGGGCGGTGTTAGTGGACCCTAACCCTGTGGTCCCCGGGTGATTCCCAGCCGTAGGACACACCCAGGGGTTCTGTGGTGGCGGTTACGCCGGCTTTCCACCGGATTCTCCGGCCTGCGTGCGAGGTTTCGTGTGCTTTGTGGACTCGGTGTTTCCCAACTCCCTGCCATTTCCGCTGTCAGACATTTGTCAGCTCTTAGCTCATTGCCAACTTCTGTGGCCAGAGTCTGTGAGCGATTGCGACACAAGCCTACGTCGCTTGCGGGCCTGGCTCTTAGATTTGGCGCATTTGGGGACTGGAGTCGGAATGGGGATTGGGACTCGGTCCGAGGCTTAGCCCACCTCGGCGCGGTTCCGCTCGCAGTCGCGCTCATATTCATCAGCCTTTGGTCGCCTCTTTTCGCTCGTTTCGCCGCATATTTACGTAGGCCATTCGAGCCAAGTTAACGCCTTATTATTGACTTATTTGCTTAGACCACCGCCGGTTCTCCGGTTCCCCGCGATGTTGGAACGCTCACTCGCGTTCAATGACAAAAAGCAAATAAAACTCCATTTACCGTTCTCCGCGTACGTTTCCGATGATGTCACACTCGCCAGCCAGGCCCTCAGCCGCCCCACCACTAATAACTGAAGAAAAGCCCCACTACATTGGCCCATAACATTTTCCGTCCCCAGGTTCCGGCCCAGCTGAGGAAAACCAACAGAGAAGACCAAGAACCGAGGAGTGAAGGCGCTCTGGGGAGGGATATCATCACCAGATCGGTAAGTTCACCAAAGGTCGCGGGGAAGTGCTAATACGGGGGAGACACTGGGGAACTTTTGGGGGATCGTAAAAATCATAGAAGCCCATTGTTAGACGGAAATTTTTTGGGTATTCTAGCAGATAAAGACTGTGTTTATTTTTAAAAGAAACTGTGTAACCACAATATACTGCTCCTCGTATGTGTAGAATGCGCAGAGTCCGAGAATTCCGTGCTTTAAAATAAATATTTGGGAGCCTTGACTATAAAACTATTGTATTATTTATAGTGAACAGGAAACCAGAGATTGTAAAACCTTTGCAAATGTGTCTGATAGTGTCGGGGAACTGTTGGGAGAGTCCTGCTTTTTTAGGACTAGGAACCTATGCATAAATGTAGAATATTCTTTATAATTAAAATGAAACATTACCAAACTATATCATTGTATATAAAGAAATTTCCCAAAAACTTTAAAGACCCCAAGTCATTTTAAGAGGGTCCTAATCTTACAGAATGGGATAGCACAGATTATGAAATGATGTTTCAAAGAAATGCATGATTTAAAATAAATATTTCGGAACTTTAACTATACATATACTATATGAGTTATACATTTCCGGGAAACTTCAAGACTCTGAATAATTTTAGGACAGTCCTGATCTTCTAGTACAGGATGCGGCATACATTGTAGCGTCTTCTTATCCCGATGACCACTCGCGATTTAGAAAGAAATGCGCCACCGGTACTAATCACTTTGTTCTGGGAAGTGTGAATCATGTGGCTATATGCGATTCTCTTGTGCCCCGGGGCTCTATCAAACGCGTATCTCTAGGCCGTGATAAAAATATACGATCGGTTTCGTCATAGACCGAGATGACGACGCCTCCGGCTCTGTACGTACAGATACAGATACTGCTACAGATACTGCTACAGATACAGATACAGATACAGATATATAAAGCTGTATTCGTGTGAGCGCATTTTCGGGGGACTATGTCGTAGGTCAGGGCATCTGAAAGTGCGAAAGAAACGCTCGTCCGAGTGGTTATGAATGGGCAGACCGCCAAAAGTATCTGAGTCACAGAAGCACGCCGTCTCTGGGCTGCATTTTCGGTTTCTGTTTCGTTTTCGATTTCGATTTCGTTATCAGGCGGTATCAGGCCAATTGGCATTCAGCGACTAACGCACATGTAACGCATCGGGAAAACGTGGCGCGAAACTCATTCACCCAACGATCGCCAAATGGCGGCGATCGATGGCTCGGAAGTCGATTTGTCGTCGTTTGTCACACACCCGGCTCCGCTCCAGGCCCCTCTGGATTTCAATATTTATGAGTATGCCGACGCTCCTAGTTGCTCGGTCCCGAGTTCCCGGGTTCCCGAAATGGACAGCCGAATCGACGTCAGGCACCCATCTCCGATCGGTTTTGGACAGTTCATTTATTCACTTCGACAGGCGACGGGCGACAGGCGGGGAGAGTGTGTCAAGTGATCGCCAAAGGGCCACGCATACCAAGTGCCGGGCCACGAAACACAAAACACAAATTGGGGGACGGGTTCGGATGGGATGTGGGGTGGATCACCGATCAGCTGGCAGTTGATCAAACACAGATAGCGGGGATGACACGCTGAATTGGAAGTTGTCCAAGTGGAGGATCATCTTCGGTTCGGGGCCGAAACAGGATCTCGGGTCAGGCAGGTACACACCTCACTTGGGTATTCAAACAACCAGGGTGAAGGATAATCCATATGCCCGCTGCGATATGAGATGAAGTGCACCCACCTCTACCTAATTGAAATTCAAAGATAATAAATCACAGAAGGGACTGCTGCTTAATAACTATTCCCTGTTGCTATTGGTTTCTTTTGGAGATCTCAAGGATTGTTCAACAGCCCTTTAATATTACTCAAATTGGCTAAACCTAACAATTCGGTCTTTGAAACCCCACCTCGCCAGGTTTTTGCACTTTTCCCAGCCACTGATCTCTCCATTCATCTTTGATCCACAGCTCTTTGCGTGCTGATCGCGAGGCACTCGCCCGAGGCGATCTTTTGTCTCTTTGTCGCCACTGCTCATTGAATTAATTGCGCCCGGAGTCGCATCTCAGTTGCCCCCGTCCCAACTGGATCTTTGCATCTGCATCTACACGTCTATATCCATCTGCATCTGCATGCGCAGCTCGAACCGAAGATGGATTCCCAGGCCCAGGCGCCTTGTGAGTTTAGTTGTTCGCGCACGCAATTTGCTGCTGGCTCGCAGATGAGATGAGCTCGCTGTGGTCATGAACCCGCATTGTAGTTGCCATTTTATTTGTTTATTAATTGCTCGGCCCCTCGCGCCGGCGGTTGATGGACGATGTGGCTCCGGCCCGGGCTTCAATCCATCTCCATCTCGAGACCCAGCTCCGTCTCCATGTCGCTGGCATGTGGGTTGTGGGTGAAATGAAACCATTCAAGTTGACTGCCGCCGCTGCCGTCCTACGATGATGACAATGAAATGCTGAAGTTTCTCTCGGGTTGTGATGCCTCGACAGCCTGGGTATTACGCAGCTTGATCTCGCATTGATCTCGAGCGATCTGCCGGGCGGAGATTCGCCAGAGATTCAGCTCTTTTACGACCAGAAAACTGCCAGGCCTAAGTGGTCTTAGAAGTAAATGATTTGTCAATTAGGGAAATCTCAGATCTCCATAAACTGATCCCAGCAGATCTCTCACTCTGTATCTAGCTGTGATGCCTGGGATTTTTACTCTAGTATTATCTTTGCCCTTTAAAATCATTAACGATAATCTTTGTAGCCTCAAGAGATTAAAAGAGATCATTAAGCGAGCATTTGGACCATCCTAACCCCAAAGTGCCAGAGTTGCCACCGCTTCTTACGATCCTTAGCAGTCGCTATAGCCTAGGTGATCCTTAAACTAAGTGATTTATGATTTAGGAAAATCGTACATCTTCTTTAACTGAGCCCAACTGATTTCTTGCCACAAAATCTGGCATTTTTAATCTAGTGTGTAGCAAGGCAAATGCCCTCTGAAAATCCACTTTAACTGATCCACAATCATTAGTGATGATCGCAGAGCTCCCAAAATCTTCAAGCGATTAAAAGAGATCATTAAGCGAGCATTTAGAGCGCCGCTTTTTGACGATTCCACATCTGGCCAGAACGCTCTGCCCTAACCCCAAAGTGCCAGAGTTGCCAGGGCTGCCATCGCTTTTTGCGATCTTCAGCGATCGCCAAGCAGGCGTGAAATCATCGTTATTATGATGATTAGTTTTTGCTCAACGGCGGGCATTATTATCAAATTAACACGGCGCTTCGCAGGCCCATTAAAAGCACATGGGAGCAGGGGTGATTTCGGGGAGTGGAAGCCAAGCGGATCCGATTAAATGCCGCGCCGATTGTCGCCTATTAACGAAATCAACTCGGATGCGGGCGGTCTCCGCTGACGGGCCTAATCAAAAATGTATTTATGAGATGCGACATCGGGGCATACCCAGAAGATACACACTCAGTTGGTCAGGGGTAGCGGCGGTGCGCGTACTTAAATTTCATTACGTCTAATGGCGTTTAGTCTCCAAGGGAATCATTTTTCAAACACGCTCGCACTCGCGGTGGCCTGTCGAGAGTTCGGCACAACCTGTGGAAATCCGTCTTGATGGCTATGAAATTGGAATGATGAATGCCGAATGCCGATGCTGTTGAACGCTGAATGGGGGCGACAGGCGATCGAATGTCCGACTGTGTGATCACGGCGCGAATGCCAAATGGTTGCGCATGCGCATTTTCGGGCCGCGAATTATGAATCGCGACGCGAAGGCGTCCGCTGTACTCTGACTGTGCTCCGTCTACAGATGTCTAGAGCCAGCCCGGGCCGAGCCAAAGCAAACCGGACTGGACCAACCTGATGTACGGAAAGGTGAAGACAAATTGGGCAGCTGACATCATGAGGGGTATCTCCGATTTGCGCTTTTTGCACTGCCTGACGGCGAATTTATATCGCCCAGAGCCCGGCAATTAAGAATTTTTGTCTCTGGCCTGGCCTTTGGGCCGGCGTTGCCTGGGTGGGCGAGAGACTTGTGTGTCTTCGTGTGTGAGTGCTCAGTTATAGTTGGTAGTTCGCTGCTCATTAAGTGGCTCGAATGGCAGTCGAAATCCGTTGGCCGGAACCGGGCGGCGAAACCCAAGCCGGGCCAAGAATCATTATGTCAATGTCGGGCTCTGGCCCCGCCCCTCGGGCTCCACGAAGCCCCGGCATTTGACTTGCTGTTTTGGGTTACCTCACAAGTTCGCACTTGAGACGAGATGCTCGAGGTCTATTCTCGGAGATTTCGCAATCGAGTCCGAGTGTGTCAAGTGTCGATCGCTTTGTCCTCGTCCACTTGAGCCAGGAAATCGGAATCAGACGGAGGGAAACCATCAGGTAGACAATGGGGTCTTTCAGAGCAGCACCCTCGGGATTCGGAGGATCGTTGGGATCTTTCGGGCTGAAGGATGGGTTCCCAAAGTCGATGACTCGGCACTCCTTTCCGGCTAAGGTGACCATCCATCAAGGGGTGACTCGGAATGAGCAGATCAAAGACCGCTCCGATGAATCATTGTGCCCAGGTGATGCGATCTGATCTTAGGCGTCCCTCCTGTGCACAATTTGTAACCAAATTCGGTGACTTCTTTGCTTGATGGGCCTGGGTTTCGGGGTTTCGGGGTCTTGGGCTGGGAGCTGGGATCTGGGATCCGGCGCTGTAGGGCCTGGGTTTCTCCTGCAGATCCGCGGTCTTCGGGCTGCGTGTGGGGGGCCCGCGTCTGCCGCTGCGATCGCCTAGCTGCAGGGGACAATTTCCGATGGCTGCGTGCTCGTCATTCCCCTGATTGGCCCCATCGTAAACCGAAGCGTGCCTCGGCCCCCACCCGCTCGGAAGACCAGCCGAGTTTTACGATCGCCTTAGTGCTCCGAGCCCCTCGTTCCTTGATTGACCGCGCGCCAGATGGATCATTTAATTTAAACCATTTATGGATTTTTTATGGCGGCGATTTGCATTTGGCCAACTTTCCATTTGACAAAATGAAACCTAAACAGCGCTTCCCCGTCAATGGGCCGCCAGTGGTCGTGGGGACCATGAATGGAATGCCATTTAACGACGTGAGAACGGTGGGAAGATCCCGGAGAGCAGCAGAGATTGCAGAGGTGCTGGGGATTATGAGATGGCCGCGATCGGCGGGGAGAGGCCCCTATTAAGGGCTTGATGGTTTGCTAGCCCAGTCGTTTTGAAAGGCAGCAAAGGTAGCCTATAGAAAGAACACCAGAGTAATGGAAAGGAGGATCAGACAGATCAGGTCCCTAAGGAGGCTTTGAAGAACCCAAAGAGATTAGCAAAAGGGATTCGAGCAGAGAGCTGAGTCACAGTTGGAACTTATCACTGCGAATATGACGGAGCTGTGCAGAAGAACTGGGGCTTGCAGCCCTCTTCCTCTGAAGACCTATCTAACATCCGGCGCTGGGCCTGTGTCACCCGTCCATCAAGCCACAGTCACTGGGCAAACAAACACCATATGGCGCTGAATCGGAGCAAACAGTCGCGGCATTAGCTCCGCCTCTGGCGAAGAGTTATGCTATCTTATCTGCTGTTTACGTACGATTTCGGTTCGATTTTGATTTGGGCCTGCAGTCCGCCTTTGATGGGGTTCGCTCCGGAACTTTTGGCGCGGTGTTTACCTGGGACTGGGGTTTACGAGTTCACATGGCCAGATGTAGACAACCAGGGCACAGATATATGCGCGTTGCGCCCGATTGTTGATTCTGCCGGGGAGATCTTCTCCATCTGCGGAGACCAAACAAAACACTACTTTCTGTATTGACTGGGGAGGAACTCTATTTGCTGCTGCCACAGCTCTCGACTGCTATCGGCCCAAGTATCTCTGGCCGAATCTGTATCTGTGTCTGAATCTGCCCATCGCGCCGTGTTTTTATTGTGTTTACACTTGACTCCATCATGTTGCTGCTGCCCGGTGGATTGGGTCGTGTTGAAAACTCTTTGCAATTAGCACGCTTTCGGCGCATTCCAAGCACCGGGTATTGGGTCAAGGTTAGTAGCCCAGCCCGCTGCACAGAGTCTAGACCCCCGGACCAGCCGACCATCAGCGCGTCTGCCAGGTGCTGCTCACCACCTTCTAGACACTAGACACTAGCCACTAGGCACCCGTACCTGGCCCTAGTCCGCCGTCGTCAATCCATCTTGCCAGCCCAACCGTCGAGCCGCTTGTATTTACACTCATTATTTGTGTTCGTATTTCGTAGTTGTCTATCTGTATCTCCCGCTGTGGGCGTAAACACACGGCAAACAACTTCATTTGAGTGGAGATCAGACAAGAAGTTGTCGTTGTCGTCCCAGTTTTGGGCTTTCCACCTGGGCCCCCTGGAGTCGGGTCATGTGGGGTCAAATGGTGTCCCAAAATAAGGGCAATTTTGGCAATCATATGGTTACTCCTAGCACATTCTCGACGCCCACAAAGATATCAATTGACGGCAGGCATCTCGGGTTAGTTGGGCACTTTTATAGCCGCTCCAGAGCCAAGTATACCGGATCTAGCTGCTCGATTCCCGCAATTTGCGGGGGCATTACGATTCGCAGCTGCAGAAGTGTTCCTCGGATCGATCCGATTCATCCGAGGGTTTCGACCGTACACCATGCTCCCGAGTCCCTGATTGGAGGGGACGAAGGAGAGTTGCTGGTGGAAGTGGAAGTGGAAGGGCTGGAGGCCGATGTCAGAGTCGGAGACCTAACCCTTACAAGAATGTGAATGGCAATTCACGGGGCCGGCCCTGTGCGCATATAGAAATCTATATATACGGATTTATATGCGCGCAGCTGTACGCCCTTCCTCCCCGTCTGCCCCTTCCGTCCTTTGTGCGCTCCCCAAGATCCAGGGTGCCCAGTTCCCGAGTTCCCAGTTCCCAGTTCCCGGTTCCCCGATTCTTTCCGTCTTTGTGACGTTAATTAGAACGATGCACCATGCGTGGCTGCTGCCGGGGACTGCCGCCGGGGGATTGGGGCATGGGATTGCAAGAAGCGCTGCGGAGTCTGCGGATGCAGCTTCTGTTGGATTAACGGCACACGTGTCCGCATCTTGCGCTTATTTATTACCTTTCAGCACCGACGGCAAGAATTTTCCCTTTTCCTTTCTTTTTAATGATTTTTATTCCTCGTCTCTCGTGGTATTCACATTTCAGATTCCATACTCTCACTTCTGACGGGAGTTCGCCTCGGAGCGAAAGATAAGTTAGCTACTGTAATAGAATTGTGAAATTGCACTGCACAAAGTATCTTTGTATAGCACTTCGCTGGAAACTGGATTATCTGCAGGGTATTGTACTCTATAGCATATAGTATCTTCATAACACACAGTACCTTGTAGAGCACTCCGTCTTCGGTGCGAAGAGCCTCCCTCTGCCTTCTTTCTAATGTATCGCATGTCGGACAAAGCAATGCGGACATCGTTCAGTGCTCTCCCTTGAATTCCTTGCCGGGTGCATTCCTTGCGCCCAAATAATATAAAATGAAACACAACGTTCGTTGGGAGGTGAAGCTGGATCCGGGAGGGGGAGAACAGGGGATGCAGAACCAGGGCCAGGCGCAGAACAGGCCCAAGCAATATCCCAGCCGCTCAAGCGCGAACGGGGAAATTTCCGCACATAAATACTTTCCAATTGAGCAGGCCATGCAGTTTATTGGTTTTCACTTTCCAGCCCTTAACCTCGGCCCAGCCACCCCGAGCCCCACCCCGTTTCACGGCACTTTCCACCCAATCCACCTCTATCGTCTTGGTAAATCTCCATTCTCTAATGCAGCACACCTCTCGCCCGGCTCTGTAGTTGCGATTTCAATTGCACAGACGTACGTAACCGGCGGGTTAAGTGGGGGTATCTACACGTATCTCATGTATCTGCTATCTACCGCTTGGCTGGTATCCCCAGCTATTTCAAAGCTGCGTTCTTCTCCGTTCCAATTGCCGGAAATTATCGTTTAACGCCTGTGTCCATTTTACCCTACTGCCTCTGGGCATATTCAGTTTATGGATTAGATAGAAATTTTCATAAGTTTGTTCAACTTGGTAAATACTGTGACATATAGTAACAACAAATATACTTCATAGATACATCGTTTCCAACCTTAAACTTCTAAGTTCATAAGGTACATAATTTCTGGGAATATTCAGTTTATGGATTAGATAGAACTTTTCGAATTAGTTTGTTCAACTTGTTAAATACTATGGTATATAGTAACAACAAATCTACTTCATAGATACATCGTTTCAATGAATCTTTCCAACCCTAAACTTCTGTATTCATAATGTACATAATTTCTGGGCATATTTAGTTTATGGATTAGAAAGAACTTTTCGAATTAGTTTGTTCAACTTGTTAAATACTATGGTATATAGTAACAACAAATCTACTTCATAGATACATCGTTTCAATGAATCTTTCCAACCCTAAACTTCTGTATTCATAAGGTACATAATTTCTCGGAATATTCAGTTTCCAAATTAGATAGAACTTTTCGAATTAGTTTGTTCAACTTGTTAAATACTATGGTATACAGTAACAACAAATCTACTTCATAGATACATCGTTTCAATGAATCTTTCCAACCCTAAACCTCTGTATTCATAAGGTACATAATTTCTCCATGTCTTAAAAACTTGCCTTGCGTGTCGAAAATCCGCATTCTTCTGGAGAACGAAAACCGATGGCTACAAATCTTTGATCGTATCTCTTAGTTGTGATTAGCTTAATTGAGATTGATGGATGGCAAGGCCCGCCTCAAAGATCGTTCTAAACTTTCTTCGCTGAACTCTCTTGGCGAACTGTTGGTAAGTTAGATCACATATTCAAGAGATATAGTTTCTAGCTACTAGTGCAATTGGAAGTTAGTTCTAGCCTTTCTGAAAATACTCCATTCCTTAACCGACTTTTTGGCGATGTGTTCTCGCCATCGAACTGTGGTTGGCCCTGAAAGTTTGGCTTTTAGTGGCTCCAACTGTGACAGCGTCTCTCCACCTTTTCAGTGGTTTCAGTGCGTTTTCCAATTTGTTTTTCTTGTTGTTTTTCGCATTAATTAACAAGGTGAACGCGGCGGCGCGAGTGTGTTGATAGGTGACCGGTTTTGGGGTCAGCAATGGGTTAATGGCTTGCTCATGTCTGTTTGTTGTCGCAGATTTGTTTAATTATGCCAAGACATGTCCGTGGGTGTTCGTGGTGGGGGTGGTGGGGGTGGTGCGGGTGGTGCGGGCTGCTCGGCGGGCTATCTATGCTGTTTTTTAAATTCTCTGCGCATGCGCAGCTCAAGAACAGCAGCATTACCAACGGCAACAACAACTGCAGCCTGTCAATGTCGCTGCAGCAGAAAAACAACAACTATGAATTACCTTTGACAAAATGCCGCCAGTGAACGCCCCTCCCCTCCCCAGCCACCACCCGCTGAAAGTCCACCGATTTCGATTCGTTTCAAATTGCAAAAACAGCAAAAAATGTAAAAAAATAAGTGAATAACCAACTTACTCAAAGTGCATTAAGTACACACACGCAGAGGCGAAGATACAAGCACTCACTGAGAAAAAATATGCAAGCAAAGAAATTCGGAACCTATAGGAAGGGGTTCCTCAGCCCTGCAAAAGCAGGTTCTAAACCAAGGAGGGTTACATGATATTTTACTTTCTCATATATTATCTGACTTTCAATTAGTTTATTTGCGACTAACCGCTATCGGGCTGCAAATCGCAGATCATGGTTTTTCTCGCCGTGCAGAGATACACACAGATACACACAGATTTACGCTTGTTATCAATATAAAATGCATTTTTCTGCCTCTTCCCCTGCCACTCACATTTGCATTGCACAAAATTTGCATAAATAATTCCATTTACCGCGGCAGCGGCAGCAACTTGAAACTAAAGTGAGTGAGTGCAATAAAGCCGATGTGTCCCCGAACGGTAATCACCACCCCCAGCCCCAGAGCCCGTGGTGTCCACCACCCCGGCGTACAGTTGCCCCATCCGGTTGCAGTCGCACGCTGCACTTGCACGTTGCAGGCAACATATGTATGATGCAAGGCTCAAGTGTTTATGAGCGACTCTTTCTCGCTTTGCCAGGGGCTTGGGGGTGCAGAAAATGTCTTTATTTTTACCCAGCGCACGCCGACAGATACGGCCAAATGATGAACAGAACGTGGGTGCGGCGGGGAAACCCAGGATTCGCCCGAGGGGAACTTCGGGAGTGGGATGAGGGGATTTCGTCGGCACATTTTCTTTCGCCCCGTAATCTTCTTAGCTCCCTTCCCTGTTATTTCCTTTGATTTGGCTTTGTATTATGCCTTTCCCCCGAGTTTTCTACCTTTCAGGGCCCTTTTCCCCTTCTCCTTTCCTTCAAGTATCTTTAGGTATTAGAAATCCTCAGAATATCCTTGCTTTATTCGCTTTACAAGTGATATTCCTAATTCGATTTGATTTTAATTCCCAAAGTATCTTCGCTTTATCGAAGTCATATCCGCCAGTTTTTGTTTCGTGGTGTAGTTCCAATGTTTTTCTTCCCGTAGAGTATGCCCACTCTCTCTATCCTCCCTTTCCCACTCCACTCCGAAGCACACAATCCTCATCGGTGGCTGCAGCTAAGATCCCTGTTCCTGTCCACCTCCAGCTGCGACTTCGTGTCCTTCGAGGGCACGGCTTCCTGCCACTGTGCCAGGCCATGTGAATCGCTGCCCTTTCGCGCCCGCACTCCGAAAGTGTTCCGCCTCGTTTTGTGGGCGTTGCGAATTCTTTGTTCGTTTATCGGCTGCGCAATTCGTTTGGGCCATTCCGGGGACCATTCGCTACGACATTCCCCGGCGGGGCGACGGGTGCGGTGTGGTACTGGTGTAGCTACCCCTCGGGGGTTCCAGATGCCAGTAAGTACTCCCAGGGCAGGCAGAGAAAACAAACTCACAGATACATGCACTCATCCGGGCACTCGCCGAGCGCTTCTGTAGCTGCCGTGGCAATTAATCGATTAGCCGGGCGCATTTATTTGCATTTTTCCATTTGCCAGGGAATGGTGTGGTGGCGCCTCTGCTGTCACCATCAACTGGCCAGTGAAATATGACGGAACAGTAATGATAATAGTGCACTGGGCGTTGGTCGGCCCAGAACGCCGTTTTGCATGCGAATTGGCAGTGGCATGGCCCCAGATGGAATGCAATGATCGAACTATGTGGCCATCGAGTGGCCGCACGAGAATGCCAACGCGGAAGTGCCCGGGCTGATCTGTGGTCTCTGGCCAGTGTCCAAAGACCGATCTGCAGAGGGAGGCGTGGGTGCTCCGCGCCGGGTGGGTGTATCTATCGATCCATCCGTCCATCTATCTGTATCCGCGGACCGGAGCGCAGGGGAATGCCTTCAGAAGCGTGATAAACGAGCGCTGAAAACACTGATCAATGAATTCGCATTCGCCCCAGAGGTGCCAATGAACTCCACTCAGTGGTGGTTCGCCCTCTGGGAGCCACCAGCAGAATGGGACTGAAGAAAGCCTTGAACGGAGATCGCAAAGAGCAATGTGTCAGTGAGCAGGAACTCGGTCGGTAAAGAAAACTAATGATCTACTCCACTCTGATGGCTGCTATGAGGGCATGCCTGGGGGTGTGAGGTGCTAGGAGACGCGTTCCTCCCACTCTAAGCTGGGACCCTGGCTCCAATTACTGTCTCATAATCGACTTGCCCCCACCGCCGAGGCCGAATGGATCTCGTTGGGGATTTGTCGGCGACCGGCGATTGTCGGGCGCTAATGCGCACCCAAAACGGATCCCATTATGCCACCTAATTGATCCGCACAAGTTCATATCCGTGTAATTGCGCCCGTCTCCCCGGCAGGGCCCAGAGCTGAGGGCATTGGCTGTGGCGTCGATAACGCGATCATCTTGTATGGTGATCGTGCAATGGACTCAATTCCCCTCGGCAGACATCATCGGAAACTAATTGATGGCGGGCACCCCTCGCTCGGCCCCGCCCGCTGATCACCTGCTGCGCCTTACGGGTTTCTTTTCCTTCGGGGGATGGGGGTCTTTTGACAGTTTCCAATCCACTTGAGACCTAGGTTACGAAATCGGAATTGAAACTGGCCCAAGATCTGTCTTTCTGGTCTAGGCCATTGGTGCTTGGGCCATTTGACATGGCTGGGCCTCACACTAGCTGGCTTGTTTTGGCTTAAGCCCTGTGTTTGATTGCCGGATCATTATCACAAAATGATGTTGTTCGGCCGGCGGTTTAATGATGCCAGGCGATCATCATCGTCGCGACGTCTTGGGTCGCAGCTCGATCAATTTTAATTGCTCTAACCCTCTTTAAGGGCCCGTCATAAATTAATTTAAAGCGTTTTGCCAGCGAGCCAGCAAGCCAGCGCGCAAACAAACGAATGGACGTGAAATCGAAAGTGAGTTTGCTTTCAATTTCGTTAGCAGTCAGTGGAGTGCGCACATGCGCAGCAATTGCGTCCACTTCGTATCTCTAAATGTGTCTGTATCTGCATCTGTATCTGTATCTGCCCCCTGACTAAGGTCACTCGATCGGTTGTCGTTCGCTCGCCCGCTCGTCGGGTGACTAAAAAAGACACACGCTAATTAATTGTTCTAGAAGCGACACACAAAAAACGTATCGCCTGCAGCCGCGAGATGGAAGACCTTTGGCGCTGAGCTGGTGTCTGGTAGTGTGTGGGGCCTCTGTTTGCTTTTTGGAGCCGCAAGGTTAGCCATAAATAGCCCTGGGAGCGAGACTCCCGAATGGATGATTGGAGCATTGACACTAGCCAAGGGAGGTGGATATTTTTAGGGAACCACACGCTGAACTTCTATGTTTTGGGGGTGGGGGGAGGTAACTCCCAGTGGGCCTCGAAGATGCGATCTAGGGTCGCGTGTGTGCTTTGTGTGCGGACAACGATGATCAATGGAACCAATAAACAACGAACAGAAATACAGAAAACAACGGCGACAACAAACAGCAAACAGCAAACAACAAAACGCCCAACACTCATGCCGGAAATTGTAGAACGTGTTTATGCCACAATTTCAAGTTGTTAAGCCACGCACAGAGACAGACAGACAAAATGCGTCAGACGACGGCGTCGGCAACAACAGCAACATGCGACATTCGTGCCAAAATACAGATACAGATACAGATACAGATACAGATGCGAAGATACAAAGGCACTTCGGCTGTATCGGTGGCCAGCAACAACCGTTCTTCTCGCGAGAAGAAGAGCTCAGTCTCCCGATTCTTCCTCCTGCTTCTTCTGCGGCAGGCTAGACTGCTCCTAGCAGCGATCTGTAGAAAGCGAAACCACTCACGGAGGCACTGGTAAAAAGCTTGGAATGTTGGAACTCAAGGGTTGTGCTAAAAATTCCATTCAAGCGATGTTTGCATCTACCTTGTTCTATTCCGCCACAGATCGTCCCTATAATTCCCAACTGGTTCTGGCCTTTTGCTGCCAGCGATTGTATCTTTTCTAGGAAAGCTGCCAGCCTGAGTATCCCCAAACCGTTCCCGAAAGACCTAGTTATTTCGACCAGTGCACACACGCTCACGCACATCGTAGAACCCAGCCGAACTGGAGTGAACCGCACCATGAAGTCGAGCTCCGACTGGAGCCGAGTGCTCCATTCATAAGTTCTCCATTCAGATTTGGCTCGCCAGCGCTTCGTCTGCAGATCACGTGCCCGCTATCAAAACAGATCGGATCGGGCGGTAAGGGAGGTACGGCACGGTGTGGTAGGGTACGCCGAGGTGGGGAGTGGGGCAACCGTGTGTGCACTGTACACAGAGTGGGGAGCAGTTGATTGAACCGATTCGTAACAACGTGGCCAGACTCACGATCGAATTGAGTTGTTTATGGAGGTGGCACGTTGACATCAACGCCCCGAAGTCGCCCCATCAGCTCCCACTCCTTTTGGCAGGTCCACCAAGACAAAGTCCAAGTCCGACTCGGGGCTGGGATTCGTTTTCCTGGTCGTCCGATGCATAAATTGGAGTGATCCATCGCCGTGTGCGTGTCGCATATCAATTATGCCCTCCAGCGGCAGCGGAGTTCCTCAGTGCCGAAGACAGTGCGTTTCGCAACCGCTAGGCCCACTCACTGGCAGTTCAGGTTTCTCCTCAGCGTGCTGATTAATAGTTAGTGTATTAATCTAATTAAAAGCTAACATGTAACATTGGCCCATACAATGGGCTGCTTTGCACAGTCCTCCATTACGCGAACGCCAGGGGATTTTCGCATCAAGGGATCCGCACAGTGCTCCCCCGCTATGTGCTCCAGTTGTTCGCCGTGGCCTGGTTCCTGCTGAGAGTGCCGTGTCTTGACCTCGTTACCAGGTGATCTCAGGTGAGCTCAGGCCATCTCGGATTCGCAGGCTGGGCCGATGGCGATGAGCTGGCTGCCAGCAATCAGGCCGTAAATGGCTAATTAACAACAACGCATAACTCTCACCTGGCCAAGGAGCTCGGCACGCTGGTAAATGGCAGTACCACGGCAGATGGTAATGGTAATGGAAATGGAGACGGAGCGCTGGAGGTCTCTGCTAGACGAGACAATTGCCAATTATGCTCAGGTCCAGATCCAGTTCAAGTTCCACGTCGAGTTCTAGTTACGGAGGCTCGCTCTTGCTCTTGGTCTTGGACCCGACTTGGCTCCGACTTGGCTCCGACTTGGTTTCCATTTCAAAGTCCCAGCCACTTTTATTCTTGGCCCCTCGTTGTTCTGTTGCTGCTGCACACACTGTCACTGGATATGCGGCAGCTGTGTCACACCTCTTGGCCACCAACTTTGTCGCTTGGCCAATGTCAGTTGTCATTAGATAGCCGTCTCCATCGTGACCATAGCCTCCGGAATGGACGGCTCCCACAAGGCAGCCGATCGTAACGCTGGGTTCCGGCAGGTCCCCCTAATAATCCGCTGGGGATCCCCAAGATCCCCAAGCCAGGTTCCTAAAGTGACTTTCCACAGCGAATATAGCAGTGTGTCAAGGGGGACGTGCTTTCATGAGGTATTCGGGTCCGAAGTAGATTTGCATTCCAGTTATAATCGGGTTAGTTACGTCATAGGTAGTAAATTAAACTTATTGCTTGAGCACACATAGTTTCGGTAGAACGAGAAGAAGCAGTACCAAGTGCCTTATGCAAATAGGTCTACTAATCGGTAATACTTTGTGTCTAGTGTGTATCTAGACAAGGCTAGAGTGTTAACGACTTTGCTGTCTAACTTCGCCAGCTCTTAATAATAGGTCATGGTAATAGATGAAACCACGGCTCTTAAAAGCAAAAGTATCCTTGGGTATTTAAGATTTCTGGTTTAATAGCTTCCCAGAAGAATCCTTGTGGTCAGGACACATGATTAGCCATTTGTCACTATCCGAAATGTTCGCATGCCGATTGATTCGCCTTTAGGCCCATCGGCCGGGTCCAATCTTTCCGAGAAATGGGGGAAGGGTTCGAGGATCTGCAAAGTCGGATCCATAAATCTTGTTTGCATATACTCGCAGAAATTGCAGACCCGAGCGACTCGATTTCTGCATAAATACTGCGAAGAATCGCCCTTTTCGGAGGGTTCTCAGAAGACGCTTCTCCCGCACCCCCTCTCCCTCCGCGCCCCACCACAGGGCGAGTGAGATGGCGACGGCATTAAGCCCGATTAGGCCGGGCCGAAAAGAAAGGCAGCAGTGGGGCACTCGAAAAAGAGTGGGGAAAAAACTCATAAGTGATGGCGGGGCGACCAAAAGAAAACAAAAGTAAACCCGGCACAAGTTCAAGGTCAAGAGCGGAGAAGAGCCGCGGAGAGAGTGCGGGAGAGAGCGGAAAGCTGCGCTTCAGGTCTGCCCCACACACGCACACTGGCGCACTCGAGCGAAAGGTGAAACTGCGAGCGAGGGAGAAGGCAGGAGGGTGGGGCGGCGGCGGGAGCGAGAGGCAGCGAGCTGCAGCAGCAAGAACTTCGCAGCATCAATACAAGCACACAGGCAACAATACAACAAGTACTGTAGATCTTGGCTAAGTCGAACTTTGGGTTGTGCCGAATATTTTGTAAGAATTTGTATGTGTTTCCGAAGATGTTCCATACAATAAATCAAAAACGCCTTCTAAAAATATATTTTAAATAAAATAAAAAAAATATAAATAAATCAATTTTAAATGGTATATACTAGTAATTGTAGTATATATATATATTTAATTTGTTTGTTAATTATTTTTATCAGCCTCCTTAAATTAAACTATAAAATAACAAGGAGGCTTCTTTCCCATCATCGAATTTCCGCATCCAAAGTGTTGTACTATTATCTTCCTACTATTATTGAGTGCACCTACCGAAGCTTCACTGTGCCAGGGCACAGAGGCAGGTAAAACAGCAGCCGGAACGCAACAACAAAGGCGAGGCGACTCGAAGCCATGGCTAATGAAAGTCAGACAGTGGGCGGGGCAGAGCTGAAAAGCATTAGAAGTGGCGGGGCAGAAAAACGCTTGCAGTCGCCGCCTTTGTCCCCTTCTTGCCACCGTCCCTCGCCTTGGCCAAAAGCCCACCTTAACGCACTGAAGTGCTACCGCCATTACGTCATTGAGCGTGGAGTAAGCACATATATTTGCACATTCTAGACCACGATCCAGCGCCGGGTGCCCGTGCCATGTGGTGTCTGGGTCTGAGATAGTGCAAAAACCTTTCTAGTTTGCTCAATGTAATCCCCACACCGACTCATGGATCAACTGATAAGGTTTGTCAACACCCTACTATGCTATAAACTCGATTCCGTCGGTGAGTATTGAAGCGGTAAGGGAATTTCGTCGAAAAAAAGGGCCAAAGAAAAAATAGAACCTTCGCCAAAACTCTGAAATTCATTTTTACCCCTAAAACAATTAGTATTTTTGACTAAACAAAAAAAGTAATGGTCCAAAAACGGAATGTCATACCTTGTTAAACTCGTAATTAAATTTCCAATCAAATTTTCACACCTAAAAATTTTATTTTTGACCCATTTTCGCAAAAATAGACGATGCTACCCCTTGCCAAAAAATCGAAAATTTGAAAAAATTAAAAGTTTGTAGAATCTGCCAGAAAATGACTGCGTTTAATTGTCTGGCTTGGTAGCTGACCAAAACAGTGCGTCTTGTAGGTTTCGGACCATTTTTGACCAAGTTATACCAGAAAAGGTGAAAGAAAAAAATCGAATTTTCGTCAAAAAACTAAGATTCTTTTTTTCCACCAAAAAATAATCAGTATTTTGGGCGAAACAAGAAAAGTAATGGTCCAAAAACGGAATGTCATACCTTGTTAAACTCGTAATTAAATTTCCAATCAAGTGGCGTTCACACCTAAAAAATTTTATTTTTGACCCACTTTCGCAAAAAAAGGCGATGCCTTGCAAAAAAATTGAAAATTTGAAAAAATTTTAAGTTTTGAGAATCAGCCAGAAAATGACTGCGAACAATTGTCAAGCGTTAGCAGTCCAAAACGGGGCGTCCAGAAGGTTTTCTAAAGCCCCAAAATCCCATATACTGGCGTATAACAGGTACATATACGCCGTATTATATTTATTTTATAATTTTATATTTATAAAACTAAAAATAATGAAGTGGGGACCCAAAATATTAGAATCCAAAGGAGTTTTCACGCCTCTTTTTCAGCTCATATACGTGCGCAATGGGTGTTATTATATTTATTTTACAAAGCACTTACAGTGTTAATAATTTGATAAAATTAATCAGGGGTGTCCTTTGGCGTAGGTCATTGCTTCGGTCTGCAAAGTCGAGCACCGCACTACTCCCCCTGGCTGTTGCTATCCCCCTCTGCGTTCCTCCAGCTCTCTCTCGCTCGCTCTTGAGGCAACCCACACTGCGCAGCTGCGACTGCGCAAATGACTTTGAGTTCGCGTCCGCAGCTCGGAGCTGAGCTATTGTGGTTGTTCTTGTTACTGCTGTCATTTAAAGTCTAATCAAAACATTTGAAGTTACTTAAGAAACCTACGCAGCTTGAGTTGCGTTTCTTGTTTCGAATTCGAATTCTTAACTTGTCGCAGCTTTGTCTTAGCTTGTTTTCTTTTTGTGATATTTTTTCTCGTTCTTTCTTACACAGACGGAGGCAAAGTATATTGTAAATTAAGTTTCTGCGACATTTCTACAAAAAGCGGCCACTCAGCGACAAGTTTTTGTTGTTGCTGCCGCTGATTTGCAGTTCTTTAGTTTCTGTATTGTGTTTTCTTGCCCTTTCAAATGATATAGCGGCTCTAGAAGGTTAACACATGTGTGAGTGGAAGTTTGATCTACTTAAGGCCAGACGAGAAAAAAACGAAAAAAAGACTTCTTTGTGCTGCGGAGCTCAATTATTTGCTTCGGGTGAGTCAGTTTGGTGAACTTTAATTTTGGCCCGATGCCAGTGAATTTCCTTACTCGCTCGCTGCTACCCTCCCACTCTCGTAATCCCCTCATAGTGCTCAGCTAGTCCAAGGTCGTCGTCCTCCCACACACGCCACCCACTCTACACTCCAATAAAGTCGTCAGGCGGCGACATCACCGTCAGTCCGCAACACCATCTGACTAATATATAAGTTTCTATATGGGCACAAAATATACAGTGGTTCTGGAATGTTAAATATACCACTATAAAATAATCAAGTGCATATTATTGCAAACTTATGTTTATTTCCACTCAACGTGTCGGTTAAGTAAGGTGGCGCCCAACGTGGGGCTTTTACGGTCTCATAAACAAACCTCAATAAATTACTACTATGGCAATGAGTTGTTGGTTCACAAATAAATAAATAAAATAAAAAATGCACTAAAGTTATTTATGAATTCATTATAAAATGGAAACCAAAAATTCGTTTTTACATATGTCCACGATGACCAAATTAATAACATATCCGAGGTCCATGTTCAATTCCTATGAAATATGTAATTTTTTAAGTCGTAACGTGTTAGGTTTTGATGTTCACATGCAATAAATCACCTGGTGCTTAGTTTTCTTTATTTCTACCTATTAATTATTAAATAATTAATGCAAAGTCGACGGTGTTCGAATTTCAGAGGTTCGGCCATAAGAAATGGTGTCTTTTATCCAAATGCAAACCACTGTCATACATTCAACCTACTTCGTGCTAGAACTTTTAGCATACTATATTTTTTGACTCTTAACTACAAAATGGCGGCGCCGGTTCTCCTTTTGTCTGGCGTCTATTGATTTAGCCGTAAATGACGAAACGGAAAAGCACGGGGACAAAGCGTCGAAAAGGAAACTCCGGCAAGTGCATTTGGCCGAATGAGCGGGGAAATGCGATGCGGAAAATGAGCAGGGATAGCGGGGATAGCAGGGATAGCAGGGATAGTGTGCTGACGGTTATGGCAACGCCGCCTGATGGCTGATGATGAGACATTGTGCATATGCATGGGATGGAGGTGGAATCGGAATGCAATGGTGCCCGTCGGCGGGGTGGGTGATGACAATGCACCAACAGACAAAGGAGCCAAAAGGGAACGGGCCGCCACAAAAGGAGCTAAGCATTCCTCTGCGGGTACGAGTGTTATGCAAAGGAGGGGAAAATATATTGGGAGGGCCCAACTCCACTCGAGGGCCGTGTGTTACCATTGTTGCTGGCCCTCAATGGCTGAAAATGGATAGATAATAACTTGTGAAAATAACTTTTGCACTTGAACGAGATTTCAAATGTTGTTGTTGAATGGGGAGCACTCGACGGAGACGGAGACAGCGACTGCATCCATTACACACATGTCGGCACTGTCAAAATCATGGTCCATGGTCCATGGTCCATGGTCCATGGTCCACATTCGACACTGAAAAATCTGACAGATGCGAGTGCATCAAGTTCGGATGGCTCCGAGAGCGTCGGGGACGGCGGTGTCGAAAGATGGAGCTGCTTGGAAGCGATACGGAGTGGGAGTGGGAGTGGGAGTGTGAGCACTGCACTCCCATTGGATGCTGCGGCATGAAACGAAGTCGTTTCGATTGTCGCTTCAAGTGTCATTGAACGTTTGGGTGGCATAAACGGAAAATATGGGGAAAGAGTTGTGCAGCAGAATCCTCCGGGACTGCACTGCAAAATATATGGGGGAACTCTGCAAAATAGATAGCTTTAACTTGCAGGTATAGGCATAACTTGCATATAAGCATAGGGTATTTGGGGTTCCAATAGAGGGTCAACACCCTATATATTCCTAAGCCCTTTCTAGTGCCTTAATCAAGCCGATACTGCGGGCATGAAAAGCAAAGTAACTCTTGGCTACGCAGATACATGATATCTTGTTTCGCTTACACTTGAAATCCCCGAGTGTCTGGTATTACTTTCCTATTGGGTCCAATGTACATCGATGCTTGTGTACCACCCCCCCCAATATTTTTTATAGTATTGTGAAACTCTGTCCCATGACCCAACTACAAGTACAAACTCTATCTCTTTTGCGATGTTTGTAATTGTTAATTGAAAAAGTCAACAGCAGCAAAAAAGATTGAATTGGTTACTTTTATAACATATTTTCCATACTCACTGTTGCTGTTGCTGCTATCACACTTCACACTCTCGATCACTTTTACTGTCATTCGGCAATTCACACTTTACTGTTGTGAAAAGTGGGTGAAAACCTGGGGAAATTACAAAGCGTGGAAAAGTTGTTAGGGGGAAATTGATTAGTTCACTTGTTGTTCAACTGTTGGTTTAAGGGACAGCAAAATAATAATATATGACCTGGAATTTAATAACTCATGATTCATTAGTTCGATCACTCTTATCAAGTTACGAAATAAACAACTAAACAATCTATGTAGTGCGATTTTAAAATAGCCACCCATAAATCGAGCAAAAGCAAATGATGCCACAACAATTAAGTCAAGACAACTCGAAAGATAACAAGTTTATAGATGATTACTGACTCTTTACCTAACTATACTCGAGGAGTGCCCTAAAGATAGAAGTTGTTTTACGGTAGACAAGGTCGTATTGCAGACTTGCAGCCATGTCTGATAAAGACTTTGAGGTCTGGGAATGGGAACTTCGGTAAGATAAGGGAAAAGACAGCAGAGAAGCACTTCAAGACAATGCAGTAGACGACGGGAAATGCGGGAGGGCTTCAACGACAACTTCGAATGTGGAAATCAGCAGTGGCCAAAATAAAAAAACTGAAAAGGCAGAAACGGAGAGGCACACATTCAATTACCGGACTTGGCGTTGGGAGGAGATTGGATCGCTTTGGATGGGAATGGGACAGGCCTTATATGCGCATCGACGCCGACGACGCATCCTATGCAAAATGTGTGTGTTGTGTATACATTTCGCTGTGTTTGGACGCGGATTTTTAATTAAATTCACTTTCAAAAATACCGCTAATCATTCGAACAAAAGGCCAGCGAGCATTTGCATATTCGTTTGTCTCGAGAGCTTGCGACTTTTTGATTTTTTCTCCTTCCCCGCCACTTTTTCAGTCATTCTGCAGCAGCAGGGGGCGTGGCCTGCGAGTAGATTGATCGATCTAGGCAAAAAATAGATTTTCGCAAGTGCGAAAGTGAAATCCGAGTCCGGGGATGAGGTGCGGATTTGCCCGAAAAAAGCCAACCAACCCAAAGCGAACCCCCGAGGTTTGCCAACTCCGGCGGCTATGATTTCTTTGGCTTGACCCATCAATGGCCAGCAAATTAGCCAACACACATGGGTCGCAGTACTTGTCCGCCTGCGAATGCGACTCCGCACTCCCAGCAGCGATCCGATTCCGAATCCGCCTGGTCACTTTGAGAAAACAGAAGAGAAACACACGCAAGTGGCCAAATCGGTGCGCCTTAATTAAGACCAGGGGCGGTTGCGTAAGCTCTTAATACAGCTCCGGGGACCAGCGGATCCCAAAGCCAGGCGAATTAAACACACAAAACATTTAAAATACACGCGCCGAAACCGAGTATCGAGAAACCGAACGTGGAATGCCAATGCGAATGGGATTCGATTTCTTCGAGCTTTGTTCCGCCTCCCCACCCCTTGGTTTCTTTGATCATTACCCATCGATCGGCCCCAGAGATTTCGACCTGGCCCTATTATTACAACACGGTGTGGCAAAGGTGTGGATATGATTCTGCATTCGCAAAAGAATTTCTGTCATATTTCGTGCGCATATCTTTCAGAGAGAGTGGGCCTGAGTTCCCCTCATGCTATTCTGATGTTTTCAGATTTGAACAACTCATTGTCTCTTGTGATATATGTCTTTACCACTTATGATATTTTAGACTTTATTATAAAATAATATACTCCATTTCTCGTTTCCTTTGGACATCCTTGTGTACTGATGTGGTTCTGCATTCTTCTAAGAATTTGTAACTCCTACTCCAGATTTCAGGAATCACTGTTATTATATGTGATCTCCTCCTATTGTTTTACACTCCGAAAACCCTTGCCTTTCATAGCCATATTTATAGATTGCATTTAATACCCCGCAAGGCTTCGCCCTGTCCTGAAGTCGCGCCAACAAAGGCTTAATCCCGTCCGAGGATTAATGAGGGGCGGAGGCTCAAAGAGCAACCTGTTCTGGTGGCCCAAGGTCGCATCCTGTTGCGGCATCCTTATGCAACGATAACCCGATAAACGCTCTCGATAAGCCATAAGTTTTACGACCGACCTCGGCAGGCTGCTGCAGTACTTGCTGGCCGGTGGATCCCCCTCTCGCAACATAGTTCACAGTTCAATTGGACTCACCGCTAATTGCCCACTAAAAAGGCGACCTGTTAACGAGCTGGGGGTAAAAATGATACGAGGCAAGGGGGCACTTGGGTGTGAGGTGCCATTAACCCGGCGCCCAATACCAACTTTGTTTTCCAGCTGCTGCCGCTGCTGCTTGTCTGGGCCTTTTTCAAGTCACCGACTTTTATGTTTTATTTATTGATTTTATTTGTATAACTTTGCAGCCAGCGGCGGTGGTTGCCGTTGCCGCTGTCGCTGCGGTTTTCAGTGCCATAATTATGTAGCTGCAGTGGCACAATCATAAATTTACGCCGTTTTGGTGCAACAATTTTTACGATTTATTATCCACTTGCCGGCTATCTGATTGCATACCATCAATCAACGGGCTTTTCCGCCAAAACAGTTGGGCAAATTCTTTTGTTTCCTACCAGACAAGTTGCTGAAATGCTAACCTATATGCTTTTTCCTCTTTTTCAGCTTAATATCGAACCGAACCGAAACCCTAATCCGAACCAGACGCGATGCACTGCAGCCAAAAGCGTAACGAAACCACGACGGCCCATCTTTGCTAAGATCTGAAGAATAATAAGAAAAAAAAAAACAAAAAACAAATAAACAAATAAAAAATATTGAAATCGAAAGCTAAGGCAGAGGAGCTGTGACTTGAGTTCCAGAAAGATTGAAATAAGAACCCAACGCGATGGCCATGTTGGAGGCGAGGCCGTACCGGCCATTTAAGTCCAGCGAGGAGTACCTGGAGGCCATGAAGGAGGATCTGGCCGAATGGCTCAGCACACTCTATCCGGAGCTGAGCATCAATGCCGAGAACTTCATGGATCGCCTAGACACAGGCGTGGCATTGTGCAAGGTAAGTCCCTCCCCGTAAATCGTGTGGGAAACTCACACATTTTCCCGACATCCAACACCCAGCCATACATCCACACATCCCGACACTCGGCAAGTGCTAAGAGCTCGACAGATTTCCATTTCATCTCTTATGCCTCGGCTAAAAAGCTTCTTACCTGGCCAACGGCACTCCAGGCGGGAAAAGCCTGGGAAATCCAGGTCACCGGGGGTTCATTGAGCCAGCTTATTTGCTCAGCCGAAAGCATTTTGTGAACAGTTCATAACTTAAATGAAGCCCAGTGAAAGCCAGGGGGCAGGGCTAATGAGGGTGGAGGAACAAAGGATTCCCTGATATAAAGACACCAAGTATAAAATCCCTAAATTAACCTAAAAGCATGACCATTCAGCTAAGTTGGAAAAGGCTTATCATTTTATTCAAATAATCTGAATTTGCCTAAGGGTTGTGTGAAACCTGGCAAAATATATAATTTTAACCGTAATATTTTATCATCTATCTCTCTATCAAATACTCGTTATTGGCCTAGGGTCTTTATTTGATTATAACCTTTTAAAGGATATTGATACTTATATTTATTTTCACTTTTTCAAAACTTTAAAATCGTATTTTACAGTGGAGCGTTAGAGTGGGCGTGCCCTCAAATCCCAGCTTTCTAGCTTTTAGTTTCCGAGATCTCTGCGTTCATACGGACGGACAGACAGACAGACATACGGACAGAGTCGGAAACGCTTCCTTCTACCTGTTACATACTTTCCGACGAATCTATATTTTTAAGCAATCAAGTCTAGTTAATTGAGCTAAAAACATATTCCAAGCTCGGTATCAGGTGGGCTGTGGAGCCCCAACGTCAGTAGCTGTACGGGACCCCAATGTTTCCCAGTCAGTTCAAATAGGTTTGAACACCGAACAACATCTAAGTTTGGTACGCTCGTTCACTGGCTTAAAATATGTCTAACGTTTTTTTCTTTTAATTTTTTTCAACGCCCTTTGTACCGTCGCAACATTGGGTTTTAAAAAGCAATGTAAACGAAACTTTTCGCAAAGTACTACCAGAGCAAGAGAGCGGATTGGCACAAGAATCCAAAACGGCACGCAAAATGGTCAATTCAGACAGCGACTCGGATGAATTTCCGTTTCTATCTTTCGAAACAAATGGCGGGAACGCAAGTCGAGGTAGTCTGGTCCCAAGTACCAACGAAGTAGGGGTACAGGTTCCGGAATCATTCGATCGCCGCAATGAGGTGGGGGTTGCTGAATCGGAAACAAATCCAGAGCCGGAACCCATCCTCCATGTAAGTCCCAGACAGTCGCGCAATTCACCACGAATTAAGTCCGGGACGGTGAGGAAGAAGAGGATAGTGAAGATGTTAGGGTCGGTCAAGAGGCTTATTAAGAAAGCAAGTCGGCAATCAAGAGGAGACCAACAAAGACTAGTTTACCTAGTTAGCTATACGAACTCTCCAATTCTTGGGACAGAACCCTCAGCCAATTTTCCGAATGTTAACCATCCATCAACCGGGAATGAAATCGATCCACGTTTACCCGACGCTTCACCATCGCAGAATGAAGCTGATATGCACCCAGAGGATCTAGAAATGGGTCAGACATCTCTAAAAGAATCTCGAAGTTCCGAACTCAAGGATTTTCTCATTGGAAGCGAAACTGAGTCTCCTGGGTTAGCTGACATGGATTCCATCGATATGGAGCTTGAAAACATTGCAAGGCTGATACCACCTCGGTTCCTGGAAGACTCGGATGTGGAGTCGATGGCGCATAGGAACCAAGAGTCCGATGAGCAAGATGTACGATTCGGGTGTACAAGAGAGGCTGACATGGATTCCATCGATATGGAGCTTGAAAACATTGCAAGGCTGATACCACCTCGGTTCCTGGAAGACTCGGATGTGGAATCGATGGCGAATAGGAACCAAGAGTCCGATGAACAAGATGTACGCTTTGGGACTTCAAGAGATACTGCTGACGTGGAAATTGAAATCATGTCAAGGATGATGCCAGCTCTGTTTCTGGATGAGCAGGAAGGGGAATCAATGACACATATGAACCAAGATTCCGATGCTCGAGATGTACCATTAGGATGTACAATAGGAAGAGCTGCCGAAGTGGATTCCATCGATATTGAAATCATGTCGAGAATGATGCCAGCGCGGTTTCTGGATGATCCGGAAGAATCGATGACTCATAGGAATGAAGAGCCTGATGACGAAGGTGTACGATTTTATTGTTCAAGACAGATTGATATAGATTCTGTCGACACAGAAACCGAAATCATGTCTAGGATGATGCCAGCTCGGTTTCTGGATGATCCGGAAGAGGAACCCATGACACATAGAAACCAAGAGTGGGATGATGTACGATTTGGGAGTTCAAGAGACACTGCTGACATGGATTCCATCGATATAGAGATCGAAAACATGTCTAGGATGATGCCAGCTCGGTTTCTGGATGATCCGGAAGAGGAACCCATGACACATAGAAACCAAGAGTGGGATGATGTACGATTTGGGAGTTCAAGAGACACTGCTGACATGGATTCCATCGATATAGAGATCGAAAACATGTCTAGGATGATGCCAGCTCGGTTTCTGGATGATCCGGAAGAGGAACCCATGACACATAGAAACCAAGAGTGGGATGATGTACGATTTGGGAGTTCAAGAGACACTGCTGACATGGATTCTATCGATATAGAGATCGAAAACATGTCTGGGATGATGCCAGCTCGGTTTCAGGATGATCCGGAAGAGGAACCCAGGTCTCATAGGAACCAAGAGTCGGATGATGTACGATTTGGAAGGCCAAGAGACACTGCTGACATGGATTCCATCGATATAGAGAGCGAAAACATGTCTAGGATGATGCCAGCTCGGTTTCAGGATGATCCGGAAGAGCAACCCACGCCGGATATAAACCAGGAGTCCCATGAAGATGATGTACGATGCAGATGTTTAAGGGATACTGCAGACATGGATTCCATCGATATAGAGATTGAAAACATGTCTGGAATGATGCCAGCGCGGTTTCTGGATGATCCGGAAGAGGAACCCAGATCTCATAGGAACCAAGAGTCGGATGATGTACGATTTGGGAGTTCAAGAGACACTGCTGACATGGATTCCATCGATATAGAGATCGAAAACATGTCTAGGATGATGCCAGCTCGGTTTCAGGATGATCCGGAAGAGGAACCCAGGTCTCATAGGAACCAAGAGTCGGATGATGTACGATTTGGAAGGCCAAGAGACACTGCTGACATGGAGTCCATCGCTTTAGAGATGGAAAACATGACTAGTATGATGCCAGCTCCGGAAGAGGAACCCATGACGCGTAGGAACAAATCTGAACATTCCAATGAACAAGATGTACCAAGAGAGACTGCATATCAGGGTTTCGTCGCTATAGAAGTCGAAGTATTTAGAGAAGAGTATATTCCTCTGGATGAGACCTTGGATGCAACGATCGAAAGACCATTGTTTGTGGCGAATAGGAATTCACCTCGGAATGACTTGGAATCAGTTTCAACTTCTTCTGAAGACGTGTTCTACGAATTGGATAATCGGGATACCGAAAAGGAACATATTGAATTTGCAATGTCCTCTGGCTTGGAAAATCAGGATTCCGACAAGGATAAAAATGACTCGGATTCATATACAACACCTCCTGAAGGGTCCTATGGATCGTTGGGGGCGATAGGAACTCATCCTCCAAGTGACATCGATTTCGGTTCAACTGATTCTTCCGAGACCCAAGAAAAGGACAAGGGATCTAAAAGGGCCGCTGAAGAGGAACATTATGATTTGGCTGGGGCAGAAGGAACTCTACCTGAAAATTACTGGAATGTGGAAGATAATCAAGGCTCCGATGAGAATAAGGATGATGAATCGTTTAAGGAGATCAGAACACTACAGGACTCCCCAAATGACTCCGAAGTGCGCTCTGAAGTGTCCTTTGATTCGCTTTTGCCGTTAAGAACTCGGCCTCCCAGCGACGTCGATTGGAGTTCACTGGACTTATCCGAGACCACTGACCGAGACGATTCAATCAAAGACGACCCCAGGTACATAGACACCATAATGGATGTTATTGCCATGCTCGTTATTGAAAGGCCTAGACGAATGCACGTGAGAATTGGTGCCCAAGTCTACGAGTGGCGTGGGAGTAAGCCTGATGATGAATCGAACGACGACATAGTAACATGGTCCTATACCGGGACCTCTGGCAGAACGGAGTTCTGCATATCGTGGTGCATAAGCGAATCCGGCGTTCCGCCACGGAACGATGACGTCGATCGTGTGGTTTCGCAGCATATCAAGGAGGCCATAGGCGAGTCTGTCGGTCCCAAATGGGCTACCAAGACCACGGCCGCAGAACGAAGAGCCAAACGCTCTCTGCAGAAGGAACGCGAAAGCGAATCCATAGCCTCGAGGATCTTGCGAATTGCCGAAAAAGTGCGCGACGCTCAGGCCAAGGTCGATGAGTGTCGCAAGGACATCGAGGGGTTCGAGGAGGAGCTGGATCGCAAAGATGACGATTAGGCCAACGGTTGGGGGCATTATGTGCGATAAATTGTTTAGTTAACCATTATTCGTTCAATTATATATTCTACATAGCTAAGGCCTTTCCTTCGATCCGTAATTCTATTCGCTTGGCCTGGCTTTCGGCTTGCTGTTTTCTTTTTTCTGGTTTTCTAGCTTTTTCAGTTTTTCAGTTTCGGTTTGGCTTGGTTTGGCTTGGGTGGCACATGCCACATGCCATAACCACAGCCACCACTGTAGCCCCCTCCCTTTTGGCCCTCTTTCTGTTTCGGCGCTGAGTGGCGCCAGTAGCACCCGACATCGTCACGCTGGAGGCCAATAGCAAGACCTCAACCCGTAGACAATTTGTCTTTACTTGTGCCGTTGATGTAGCCCCGATGTAGCCGCCGTAGCCGTTGCAGTTGGTGTTTTTTCTGGTTTCTGCCTTGCGGATTCGTATCTGCCACGAGATCTCCTTGCCTCCTTTTGGGGGTCTCCTGCTGCGCCGGTCTTTTCTCGTGTCTTCCGAGTGTGTGGACTTGTTGTTTTGCTTGGGAACTTGTCCCCTCAGAACATTAGAGGGGCACAGAAATGTATTTGATGGTAAATCATAGTATAATACGGTTAGTGTTGGACAATGTCGCTTGTCAGTCGGTGGAATCTTAAGATGTACACTATATGAGATATGGTATTCTGTTCGTTCCATACTGTTTGTAAATATTTTATAGGTAATAAGAATACTTAGTGGCAAAAACTGTGACTTTTTCTTCATTGTACTTTACTTTAATACTATTTTCATTTGCTCAGATGAGTAATGTATTCTGATTTCTCGAAATGGTTTGTTATTTGCCAGCAGGAACCACTTATATAAGGAAGCCATCCACACATATACCATTTTGGTGGGCCTGGTTGCACTGGATAAGTGTGGATGGTAATGCTCTCTTCGTACGGCTAGTGCCCATTATCCACTCCCCTAACCACTGTAACCACACACGGCGGTCCCGGCAGTCAGAGCCTCACCTGCGCGCGCACGCCCCACCTCGGATCTGCGCTCTTGGATCTCGGATATGGCCCCCGTTCCCCAATCCCCAGCGGATCCCATGGACCCGTAGACAACTCCGCCCGAGGCGAGTGCTCGATATGGTGATGGATATGCGTGCAGCATAATCATGAAGTCGCTTTGATCTTCTGTCTGCGCTGTCTCGAAATAAATGAAATGACTCAGACAGGGGCATAAATTTTGCACCGGCCAGCGATCAGGGGAGTCGGGGATTTGGGGAGCTGCCGGAAATGTCATAAGCATAAATTTAATTTTTGATAATTGTGTGTGTCGCGAAGCGTTAATGGAACTTTAATTGAAACTCCGGGAAGAAGGGGTCTTTGGACCAGGACAAATCCCTTTCCCTGGCCGCAGCCGTCCCAGGCGATGCAGTGTGATTTGATGTCTTCATCGTTCCAACAACGATCGCAATTACCGCCTGATGGCCACTTTGAGCGAAGGGTGGTCCGAAAAGCGGGCCGAGGGGCGCGTACTGGGGGCCAATTAGCCAAAGGAGATCGTTAGCTGTCTGACGGTCATTAGCGAATTGCCTTAACGATCTGTACAGCCAATTGCCTGCCAATTTATCTAGTTAATTATTCGGATTTTCTATAGTTAGAACTCCTCGTTCATGCCTGCATTTGCGCATTTTTTGCTTTTGTATATTTCTCAAAGCGCCGTTGATGCCCCTGCCAATCCCATTGAGCAACTTTGTTGCCGACTCTCTTCCGCTATTTTCTGAATTTTTGGCCACTTTGTGGGGCTTTCGGCGGCGGCTAATTGAATTTGATAAAAAGCCAGCGAATGCTTTTAATTGACCACACATCCAGACAGACGCAGTCGCCAATTATACGGAGGCAGATAACCCAGCGGGGCAGATAGTGCGCAGCTCTCTTTCGGGTCTTCGTTGGGCAAGAGAGCTCTGCACTTCCGCCAGCGGAGTCCGAACCCGGTTCCGTATCGCAGTCCGGAACTGGGACAGTCCCCACTCGGCAACTGAAGCCACTGAGGAGCGCAACAGTCCACTTGTACTGCAAACCAATCTTGTTAATAAAGAACTGGCCTTTTCGACAAAATCCACTTGGCGAGCCCTAACAGTATATAATAGTAACATATGGGTATTACAAATATTATATGTTTTAGAATGCTTCGAAATAAAGAAGTAGGACTTTTATGCAGAACAATTGTTGAAGCCCTCGATAAAGCAGTGCATTAAACACTAAGGTGCATACCAAATTAAAAGTGTCCTAATAGATAAATTATAAGTAAATGTGTTCCAACCAGATATTTTACAATACTTTAAAGTAACAGTTTAGAATAAGCCCTAAGGCTGTTTTTCCAACACTTAGAAGGCACTAGCTAACATCAAAGTCCAGAGTTGTCTTACTTTTGTTTGACAGTTCGCTGTCTAGTTCAGTGAAAATTTTCAATTCTTGGCAAAACGTATTGCGAGCAAGAGCTCTGGGAAAATGTCCGAAAGTGAAAACTTGGGGATAAAATATATCAAAGACGGAATGTCAGAGGAGAAAGGGAATACGGTTGTGAAAACTCGCGAGGAACCCAAGCGTTCGCCGAAGAAATCACCTGGCGGAAAAGCCGAGCCGGGTAAGAATGAAAATGAAATTGGTAGGAAGCGCTCTAGAAAAATGTGTGATGAAGGTGAGATCCTGGACGCGAAGAAGACCAAAGGCGATGAGTTAGAGGAGAAGCAGAACAAGGTTGTGAAAACCCACCAAGAACCTGGGCCTTCTCCAAAGAAATCGACTGCCGGCAACTGTGAACCGGGCAAGGATGAAAAACAAAGTAGGTCGTCAGGCTCGAGGAAGCCATCTGGCCAAAAAGTTCAACCCGACAAGGATGAATATGAAATTTCGAGTAGGAGCTCTACAAAAATGTGGGAGAAAGGTGACACAGACAATATGTTAAGGGAGAAAGATAATACGGCTGAGGAAAGCCACGAAGAACTTAAGCGCTTGCCGAAGAAGTCATCTGGCGAAAAACTTGAGCCGGCCAAAAATGGAATTGAAATTGCGAGCGGGAGCTCAACAAAAATATGCCGAAAAGGGGGAAAACTGAATATTAAAGGCGTTGCATATGGGGAACAGAATAAAGACGTGAAAACCCACCAAGAACCTAAGCGTTCGCCAAAGAAATCATCATGCGGCAATGCTGAAAGGCAGAGTCATCGGTTCCGTGGGCGTTCCCAGTCGTCCAGTTTAAAGAAACCAACTGCCGAAAAAGTTGAACCCGGCAAGAATGAAAACGAAATTAAGAGTAAGAGCTCCACAAAAGTGTCTGAAAAAGGTGCCAAAGATAAAATCCACCAAGAGCTGAAGCGCTCGCCAATGAAATCATCTGGCGGAAATGTGGAAAAGCACAATACTCGATCCCGAGGTAGTTCCACGTCGTCCAGCTCGAGCCAATCTTCTGGCGAAGAAGTTGACCTGGGAAGGGATAAAAAACAAAATATAAGCACCCGTGGGCAATCGACGTCGTCAAGGTCATCCAGCTCGGGAGCCAGCTCGGGATCCAGCTCGAGATCCAGCTCGGGATCCAGCTCGGAATCGAATTCACCGTCTTCCGGAGGCTCGAAATCCTCAAGCTCTGGATCGGAGTCTGGTTCTGTGACCAGTTCTCCGTCAACGAAAAAGAAGAAGACTAGTGCCTCGGTGAGTTTTTCGCAGAGTTCAGAACAGATTCCCAATTCTTCTGTAAGCGTCCCCCCTAAAAATCGCCGCAAGAGTCGTTCGCGAAACCGCAGTAGCCGCAGTAGCCGCAGTCGCCCGAAAAGAGATCCCGTGGGAAACCCCCGGGTAGTACCTTCTCCGTCCACTAGCACCAGTTCCCAACACCTTTGCAGGCCTTGGTGGAGCAGGAGTCGGGCAAGACGTTCTTCGTTGGGGAGCCGCAGTTCCCGAGACTCTTTGAGGAGCAGGTCTTGCACCGAACATCGCCACGACAGTGGTTCTCCGATTGGAAGCCGCAGTCCTCCGCGCATTGTTGAGTGTTTTACGAACATGACCCGCGCCATAAAGCGCCGGGATATTAGTTCTCCGTTGATTATGCGTGTTCCCCAACGCTCCTTGGAGAGCAGGGCTTGCAGCGGAGATCGTCAGGAGATTCATTCTCCGTTGAAGAGCCGTAGTCCCCAACCTATTTTCAGACCTGGAAGGAGCAGGATGCCCTCCGATAATCGCCAGACGAGTCGTTCCCTGGTGAGGAGCCGCAGTCCCCAAGGCATTTCCGATCCTGGAAGGAGCAGGATGCCCTCCGATAATCGCCAGAAGAGTCGTTCTCCCTTAAGGAGCAAGATGGAAAATCGTCAGAAAAGTCGTTCTCCCTTGAGGAGCAGGATGGAAAATCGTCAGAAAAGTCGTTCTCCCTTGAGGAGCAGGATGGCCACCGAAAATCGCCAGAAGAGTCGTTCTCCCTTAAGGAGCAGGATGGAAAATCGTCAGAGGAGTCGTTCTGCCTTGAGGAGCAGGGTAGCCACCGAAAATCGGGAGAATACTCGTTCTCCCTTGAAGAGCAGGATGGCCACCAAAAACCGCCAGAAGAGTCGTTCTCCCCTGAGGAGCAGGAAGGAAAACCGTCAGAGGAGTCGTTCGCCCTTAAGGAGCATGATGGAAAATCGTCAGAAAAGTCGTTCTCCGTTGAGGAGCAGGATGGAAAATCGTCAGAAGAGTCGTTCTCCCCTGAGGAGCAGGATGGAAAATCGTGAGAAGGGTCGTTCTCCCTTGAGGAGCACGGTAGCCACAGAAAATGTGGAGAAGAGTCATTCTTCCTTAAGGAGCAGGATGGAAAGGCGCCAGAAAAGTCGCTCTCCGTTGAGGAGTAGTGTGGAATATCCTAGGAAGAGTCGCTCTCCCCTGAGGAGCAGGATGGCCACAGAAAATGGCCAGAAGAGTCGTTCCCAGCTGCGGAGCCGTATTTGCAATCCCTGGAAGCAGATACCGACCCCGACAGATCGTGAGCAGAATGAATCGGAGCTGTACCGGGAACGCCACAAGATCACCCTGGCCAGCTGTGATCCGCGACCCGCTCCCAAGCCCGTTCAGAATTTCCACCACAGCGGATTCGGGGAGGACATAGTCCGGCGCCTGGAGCTCCATGGCTTTGAGGCGCCCACACCCATCCAGGCCCAAACGTGGCCAGTGGCCCAGTCGGGCGGCAATCTGGTGATGGTCTCCGGCACCGGAACGGGCAAGACACTGGGCTACCTACTGCCGGGCATCGTGAAAGTCCAGAAGAAGAATTTATCGCAACGCCGCCATGACGGTCCGATTGTCCTGGTTCTGGTGGACTGCCGGGAGGCGGCGATTTTGGTCCACAAGGAGGCGCAGTCCCTCACCGATCAGCGTGAGCTGCGGAGCCAGTGCATCTCGGGCAGCAGCTGGTGGAATGCCACCACCGACTGCGAGCTCCTGGTGGCCACCGCAGGTCGCTTCTTGGAAATAATGTCCAACGACGGCCAGAAGATGGCTCTGGGTCGTTGCTCCTATGTGGTGTTCGATGACGTGGACCGCATGATGGACGTGGGATTGGAGGGCCAGCTGTGCCGCCTGCTCTGCCAGATGCGTCCCCAGGCCCAGTTCGTCATTTCCTCGTCATCGTGGACGCGCAATCTCCAGCGCATGGCGCGCAAGTACATGGGCGACTACACCCTGGTCCGCGTGGGCGGTCCCATCGATTCCAGCAAGAGTCTGCTGAGCCTCCGCCAGCGGGTGGTGGTGCTCAATACCAGCCGTAAGAAGGATCAGCTCAAGGAGGAGCTGACGGCCATCTATGATCTGAGCGACAACCCGGGCAAGGTGGTGGTTTATGCCGAGCGCCAGCGCTGCGTCGACGAGCTGGTGGCCTTCCTCCGGGTCTTTGTGCCCTGCGCCGGCCTCCATGGCGGACGCAGCGTCGCCGAGCGGGATGCCATCATCCGCGCCTTCCGCAAAGGCCACTACAACATCATCGTGGTCACCGACATGACCCAGCGCGGCCTGGACGTGCCGGGCATCCAGCATGTGATCAACTACGACTTCCCCAACTCCGTCGAGGCCTATGTCCAGCGCCTGACCAGGGCGGGCTGCCTCTCGGGATCGCAGGGCTGCGAGGTCATCAGCCTCTTCACCAAGGCCAACCACAAGCTCTCGACCGCCCTGGTCGCCTTCCTCGAGGAGCACAAGCAGGAGGTGGAGCCGCGCCTCCGCTGGATGGCCAAGGACAGGGTTCGTCGCATCCAGAATCGCCGCTCCGACCGTCAGCGCCGTGGGAATCAGGGCCAGCGCCATTACTAAGAGCCCAGCCACGAGGAGTCTTGTCAATCCGGTGGATAGCAAACATTTTGATGGGTAAACGCCACCCCAACCCGCGGCTGTTATAAATACTGGGTTAACCCAATAAATGTTTATCGATTGCATGCCAAATGGGGAGTTGTTGGGCTCGGGAGACCCTTGGGGGTTCTGAAAACTGGGGAATGACGAATGGCGGGCAGCGACTGCACGTCCCAACGACGAAAGTTGTGCATCCAGAGCGGAGAAGACGTGACGTTATGCCACTAAAGAGCAGAGAGAAATGCACGGCAGGCCATCAATATTCAAATAATGCAGTCCGAACCCGTCACGATGTTTGTAGCAACATTTCTTATCACTACATGGCCCTGCCATGCTACGCTTTCCCAGAAAAATCCACTGCAAGTTACAGAATGAAGTTCTATTGGGACTACAGATATTCATAGGATACATGTCATTAATTCATTCAAATTAGTCCCCATGGAAGCTAAAGTTTGTTTTACAAATGGATGTATTCTATAAATGATGATAATTCTTTACTTTATTATAAATACTAATATTGCCGAATAACTCCCATTGAGATAGATAGGAATTTATGCCACAGACTGTTTCCTATCTGTAGCAGCTCGGTGAGTTATACATGCCCCAGCAGATGGCGAACCGAATCACTTGGCTTCTGTCACCGGTTGGCCGGTTCGCCTACCGTTCGGGGCTGACATATATGGGTCAATATTATCTAAAGGCACCCCCAGCCCATGATTGCCGGAGTTATTTAGTTGTTTGCGCCAAAAGCAAATGGAAACGAATCAAAATTCATTAGAGGTGAATTTAGTGTGCTGGCCATTTGATTTCAGCCTCAGCCCAGATCAAGTATCTGGCCAATCGATCGGGTGGGCTGTTCGCCGGCCTGACTGGGGTGCGAAGGGGTTGTACGTGTGTACCGCGGCCATATCACCGGCAGATATCACAGGTGGCTTGGCTTGCAGCTGAGTTTTGAAAAAAAGAAATATATATGTGTAAAAAAAGGGGGGCGGCGGGCCGTGTCTAATCCGATTTTGACTTTATTAACGGTGCAATTTGTACCGACAACTGGGAACGGGAACCAACTGGCAGCCCAAAAACTGCCAGCTCTCTTAACTCCCAACTCCGAACTCCCGGGTCTGCGAGCCAAAGACCCCTAGCGATTGATATTTATGGCCGCGAGTGCCAACCCCACACTCCGCCCCCCACAAATTGTATGCTAATCGCTCGGACCCCGAGACTTTGGCAGCTGTCCCAAGTGGAACTGGACATGGGGACATGGTACCCGGGGACCTGGAGCTGAGGCTGGAGCCGGAGCCGCAGCTCGATTGTTTTCCTTCGGTTGCTATGAGTGTGCCTGATTTATGGAGTGTCGCTGACTAATTTGAGATCTTTCGGGGGGTGTGAGTTGCATTTCGCAGTCGGCAGCGCGCAGTTGATTTTCCCAACTGCAAATGACCATTCTAGGGATGGCGGGAGAGCGTGACCAGCACAAGCCACCAAATCACTCACGATCGCAGCTGCACTGCACTCCAAATTTAGAACCGCAAAGGTCAGCAAATGAGGGGGTGGAGTTGGTGGGTTGTGGTCCAAAAAAGGCAATCGATACGGCCATCGATCGATTGCGCTGAGTCATTGCGGAAATTTTAGATTGCTGATTGTTTCTAGAAATGGGAGTTCTCTCAAAATGGGACATGCTAAGATAGCACACCAAAAAAGTCTCCGCAATGATTAGCCAGCGATTATCTTAATTTTTCACAATGGAAATGGAAAGTGTGATCAAATGCATCTGAATTCAAGAAAATGATCATAGTCATTGATGTTAAAGGTTATTTACCGATCGCTGAGCTCAGTATACTGTTTTCGTGGTGACTGTACCATTTTTTGCATCTTTACCTGATCTGGTCACACAGTAAGTGCTTTTCCCGCCCGCAAGCCATAAAGAGACCGTTACAGCGATACCGATAAGCAGGCACGTATGCCATCCACTCGATTTGTATCCGGCGGACCTGCACTTCAAAGACAAGGCCGCCACCCACTCCCCCCTCAGAAGGTTCCCACGCACGGGATGCGTGAGTGATGGCCACTGTCAACTTCTGTCAGTCCGAAAATGGGGGGAAAAAACGATAACAAAATACGAAAATCAAAAACAAAAAACAAAAAACAAAACCGAAACAAAGGAAACACACTACTTTTGCCAGCACAAATATTGTGAATTGAAAAGCCAAATATGAAAAGCAAACACACAGTTTGTTGTCGTGTCAGCGACGTCAATGTGCCAAGTCCAAAAGCCTTAAAACTCCAAAGCCATAGCCCAAGTCGCTGCGGGATCTTGCAGTCACGTTTGCTTAATAAAATTAATATTTACATATGTTCCGTATTTACACACACACACACACACACACACACACAAATGCTGCCCCCACCGAAAGTGGACAAATAGCCAAATAGACCGGCATGGCCAGGCAATTTGCACGATCCGCGTGGCGAAGATCGCCCGAGTCCCCGGAATACCCGGCTCCCGATCCCCCAGCTCCCCAGATCCCCAGTGCCCATTTCCAGCCCCAGCACGCACCATAATTCGTCCGTGATGATCTCTGTGTACGTTAAGGGGGCTTTCGTGATCCGAGGTCCGTGATCCATTGGAGAAAACGAGCCGGTCAGTGCGGTAACCGGGTGACTCACTCATTGCCAAACGGCGATAAGGATCGCAGGCGAAACGGAAGCGCCACGATCGTGAGCCAACCGAGGAGAGATTTCCCAATGGCTGTCACTCATTTCTGCCGGAGGTCCTCTCCTGGAAGCGGAAACTGAATGGCTATTATAAGATCTTGGCACAAGCCGGAGATCCTAAAAGTTGATTGCCACATGGTTCTTGAGAATCATTTATATAAATCCGTTAAAGATACACATTCTAAGGATTAAATATTGCAGTGCTAAAGAATTTAGTTAGAAGATAGAATTTATTGAAGACAGAGATTTTAATATTATGTGATTATATTAGACCTTGAAAAGTCAGTTACAATGAGGTCAAAACATTGGGCTAACCAAATGTGTTTGTTGGATAAGTGGCTGTGGGTGTAAAAGATACAAGTTCTTAAATTTTCAAATATTATTATCAATGATCCAAATCAGAAGCTAGAATATTTTAGGACATGGATTATATTTATATATGATTTTATGATGTAAGACATTTAAAAGTCAGTCCAACCGAATGTGTTAGATGCATAAGACCAGTGGATCAGCCAATGAAATCGTTGCCAAACATCCAATTCGCAATGCTTTTCTCGTGTCTGTCTTTCGATTTTGGCAATTCGAAACAGGAAACACACCAAATCGGACAAATTGGACAAGCGCGACGAAAAGATCTCGACATTTGTGGCTTGTTCTGAGTCGGACTCTGTTTCTGTTTCTGTTTCTGTGGCTATTGCTGTATCTTTGTACCTCCATCTCTGTAAATCCATCTGTATCTGTAGTACTCCATACGTATCTTTTTGCAACTGCCCAGTGCGCTGTCCGGTGTCAGTCCCGCTCTCACTTTGGGGGCATAGTCGACTCTCGGCTCTAATTTGGCCAGAGTCTAAATTCAAGTTTATAACTAAATATGCGCCAAGTAGGTGCCCTGGGGGCGGGGGTGCTCGGCGCAGCCTAGCTCTGGCTAACCTCGATTGCGTTTGCCACATTTTTAACAACTTCACCCACATTCAAAATTCGTTTTGGCTTTGGCCGACAACGACAGCCAAAACCAGTTCGGTTCGGTTCGGTTTGTTTTTTGTTTTCTACTTTGTTGGGGGGGGTTTGTTTTTTGGCATCGAATTCTGCCACTTTTGGCCATATCCAAGTGCCCATCTAGCTGTGCGGCTGCCGTGTCTTTCTTTTGCTTCGCCCAAGAATCGTAAATAATTTATTGTATCTGCGACAGCTGTAACTTCATACGGCAGCACTTCCCCCGACCTTATAGAGCACTCCCCCGAATTAACTTGGTCATTAACAACCCGGTCGTTTTGGCCCATTTGGGGAAGCATCCCTGCTAATTTCACAGGCATTTAGCCTAAAAAGGGGTGATTTAGTTAATTTGTACGCTTAACAGCGGATTTCCAAAACTGGAACTTGATAAAAACAAATTCAGATTTCTATAATTGCTAATCACCCTTCTATGGTATGATGTAATATATATAAAATGTACACTCATCCCCACCGATTTCGCAAGTAATCACAAGCCATTGAAAGCTGTTTTTATAATTTGTTTCTGAAGTTGAGAAAAATCGCTAATGGGCAAGATATGTTTTTGTTTCTTAATTGCCAGCGAAATATTTTTCCCGTGAAATCGGTGAAAAGTAATACCTGATTGTCTCAACATATGGTTGCGAAGGCAAACAATGGCCCCCGTTACTGGGTTAATTGGATTGGAGCTGCTCGGATTTCCAGAGCACACACTTGTTGTGCCATTGCGCTCCGAGTCGAGCGGAAGTCGTAGCTTCTAACTCGTGCGTTCAGCCATGCTTTGGGCCCTGCTATCGTCATCGACAATCGCCCATTCTGAGTGATCTCATCGATGCCGCAGAGCGCTATCGGAGTGGCCAATCGCCAGGGTCGCTCGAACTTTTCCCACACACATACACAGTGCAATAAACTTTGGGCCACAAGAACGCCTTCTATGGGCATTATGGAAATACCGTTACCGAGATCAAAAGACCTCCGAGCAGGTGAGCCCAACTCAGCGGATCTCGCATCTCGCACCTCGGATCTTGAGGAGGGAGATCGATAGATCGATCATTGTTCGTTGCCTGCTGGCTGGCGGCCGAGCTGCGTTGTGCAGAAATCATTTGCAAGCGAGGCGATCGATCTATCATTGCCGGAGCCATATGGGCAGGCGAGACTCGGCTGTGGGTAGGAAGTCATCGCCATGGGAGAACCTTGAACCCGCGGAGACAAAGCCGCCGGTGGAACGGCGTTTGAAATACGGCTTTCAATGGGCCGCGGACAGTTTTGTGAGTTTGATTGAGCTCCCCAGTTCGCGGCTCATTGTCTGCCGCCGTGTGTGTGGGGCCAATCGATGGCAATCAGCGACAAAAATATATTAACAATGCTCGAATAACAACATAACAGTTGAAACGGCGGCCAATCCGCTTAGCACACTTCCCCGCCCTCTAGAAACCCGGCTTGGCACTCTGAAGGAATCGCAATTCCGTTTGTGTAATTGCGAAACTCAACAACTGCTGAGTACAGTGGAGATTCGCCCCTGAAGAAACACACGAGTTTTGGTTATTACTTTTAATAATGAAAAACTCGGTCACTGTACGTTTAATCTTTAAAGGTTCCTATTTTAAACCATATAATATGATTAGCCCGATCTCTGTAATCTATTATATATGTAAATTATTAAAAGTTTAGTTAGGTTTTCAACATTTAATATTGATCTTAAATGAAATGACTATAAATTTTGCATTGAAGAACTCATAAAAGATCAAGATATAGAGGTTCCTCTGTGGTTTTTTAATGCTCCTATATATATATATATATGTATAATGGACTATTTTATTAAATATGTCTAGCAACTAATCTATATTATTACTCATATAGCTCTCAAAACTCTCAAATTTGCAATCCCTATAGAAAAAGTATTGAACTTTAATCTGACATAAAATGGCATTAAAAACTTGCTCTGTGCCACTTGTAGAAGTTCGAGCTGCAGAGGCTCCACTGTTTTTTGCGTGGATTTTTTGCAATGTCATTTTATTTATTATTTGGCGCTGCTGTTATTTCGGCGCGCTTTAATTTTGTTTTATTCAATTTGCCTTGTGCGGAAGCAAAAACGCTTTTGCACTGGCTTACGTCGTCGAATGTTACGGTACAAATAATGCGACAGAGTTTATTTCTGTGGCTGCAGTTTATTCCTCTTTTTGCAATAGCTTTTAGTAGTCATGTAATGTTATTAACGCCATATTGACACACATTTTGTGCACAGGCAAAGGCGCAGAAAAAGCAGAGAAAAATCTAAGCTAATTACGTGACGTTACGTACCTGTAATAACGCCCTCCCCCTTGCACACACACCACCTACAGTCAAGCTTCCTTGTGTGGACTTCTCCTACCTAAATTGTTCAATGAGCAAGGGAGTGTGAAAATCGCACTTCAACTCAATGGATATAAGTTCTACTGTGCCTCTTCTTCTTCCTCCTCCTTGCTGTCTTCTACAGTCAAGCTACCATACGATGAACCTCTCTCACCAGTATTGACAAGTGAGCAAATTGGGCGGGAAAATCAAGCCCAAAATAAATAAAAAATAAAGGTAGCTGCTGATAGAAGTTCTACTGTGCTCTTCCTCTTCCGCCTCCTTGCTGTCTGCTTCTTCTTCTCCTTCTTCCACCGCATCGCCGTCACGTATTTGCCACACGAAGGAGGCGTGGCCAGAGTGAGTGACGTGGGCGGTGGGCGGTGGGCGGTGGGCGGCGGACTACAGGTCGACCCACTTTCCATCTCTTTCCGACCCGGGGTTCCCTCTCGGGGACCACAAGAAGAAGATAGCAAGTGGGAACCCTATGGATAAGAAGGAGACGAGGAGCAAGTGCCAGAAGAAGAGTCACGTTAATTGCTTCGACACTTGACTCTGAAGAGGCGGATGCGGATGTGGACGCCAGTTCACTGGGTTAGATGGATAAGAAACCATCTTAAAATGTTTTGGGGAAGTTGAAGCCCACATATGGAGCTGTGCAATCCCAGTCTTTCCTTTGGTGACCCCAACTTCGGGGGTGTAGAACTTATCTCCAGCTTATAAAAGTAGCACGGTTCATAACGAAGAACGTAAAATAAATTCGTCAGGGTTAGACATTTTTGCATTATATTTTTAAATTTATCTAAACTTGAAGAACTTCTAGCCTTAAGTGCATTTTGGTGACCCCTAGCTCCGGCTTCGATGCGTTCCCATCACATTGACTTGTTCCTAATGGTTTTTGTTTTACTATGGGCCAGATAAGATAAACATGAACTAAAAAAACTGATAGCCGGCGGTTGGTTTATTTTTTCCGGTGTCCCAATATCGATTTATCAACAGCAAGCTGCACTTGCACTTGCTCCACCGGCGGAAAGCAAAAACAACAGCGACAACAAGTGGCACGTGCTCGCCGCCGATGTTGATGCAAGAAAGTTTTGATGTCATAATAACCATTTCCACCTCCATTCCAGCCACTTCCACGACAGTCCACCCCCTCTTGCCACTCTTTCGCGCTGGTCCCTCTCCCCCGCCCCGGCCAACTGTCGAATTTCGAAAGTGAAAATGTGATGCTGCGACTATCAAATATGCATGTGCGTCCGTCTCCGGCGCGCGCCACTCCGCATGCATTATTCAGATTCAGATTCGGGCTCAGAAGAGGAAGAAGCCAAGCAAACATTGGAGTGGATCTGCAGCAGGCCCACAGCAGTGGGGAAAAGAATAGGTCACGGGATGGTCTGACGAACTATGCCTTTTCCAGTGACTGCGATCAATTGCCTGGCTTGTAAGCAGTCCAAAAGTCTTGTAGGTTTCGGTCTATTTTGTACCCAATTACACCAAAAAGGCGTAAGAAAAAATCTAACTTTTGCCAAATACCTAATATCCTAATTTTCCACATGAAAATAATCAGTATTTTGGGCGAAACAAGAAAAGTGTTGGTCCAAAAACAGAATGCCGCACCTTGCTGAGCTCGTAATAAAATTTGCAATCAATTGGCATTCACATTTTCGCAAAAATAGACGATGACAAAAAAATCGAAACTTTGCAAAAATTAAAAGTTTTTAGAATCTGCCAGAAAATGACTGCGATCAATTGTCTAGCTTGTCAGCAGTCCAAAACGGGGCGTCTTGTAGGTTTTCGAGCATTTTTGACCAAGTTGCACCAAAAAGGTTGATGAAAAATCGAATTTTCTCCAAAAAACTAAGATCCTTATTTCCTCTCGTTAATAATCAGTATTTTAGGCAAGACAAGCAAAGAATTGCTCCGAAAGTGGAATAGTACTCTTGAACAGTTGAAACGAAAAGGTCTTAAGAGTGTGCCCTCCACTGTGCTTGTGTAAAAGCTTCGGTTCTAAGCTGGCGGCCAAAGTGAAACCAAGGCCCAAACGAACTTCGTGGGTAGCGCGCCTCTGTTCGAGGGGAGCGAGCGAGACGGGGCTGTCGACGGGAGCGAGACGGGGCGGGAGGGATGCATTTAACGCCTCTGGGCAGCCGAAATGGGTTGTGGGCGTCGCAGCTTACCTTGCAAGCGGCATGATAAGAGCCGAAGAAGAGGAGGCCAAGAGGCCGACGCCGAAGCGGAGAAGTACGGTTTAAGGAACGACGACCTGTGAATGCCCTACCCAAAAGCAGTGTAGAAAGCCTGCAGGTCGAATGCCATCGTAAGCAACTGTGGATATCGATCACTTGGGAAGTTATTCACAAGAATTCCGATGCGGGGATCAACAACTGGAATTGCTTCTACCGAATTGGCTATCTTTTTAGACTAGCTTGCTCATACAATGTTGTAGGCCCAGAAGCTTCCCTGCTGATAGGCATATTTGCAGTTGGTTCACGATCCCAAGTGCATCCCCTTCTTGAGATACTTGGGTGCAAACGTCAGCGGAGCGTCAGCACCACCGTCACCGCAGTGGCTGCAGTTTCTGTTGCCCTTACTTGGGGCTAGGGTATTATGGTGAGGTGAAACAATAAACACCAAATAAAGCATTTGTCAGATACCCATAAACGAAGAGAGGCGGTGGAAGGAGCAGAAATAATAATATTGTTTAAATATTAAATTATTACAACGAAATGTGCATAAATGCATATGGAATGATGCACATGGAAATGCATGACGCGTCGAGGCACGACTGCAGTTGTTGCTTCGCCGCGAATGGGATTGGAGCTTAAGTATTTCAGCTTTTTTGGACCAGGGAACGCGGATTGCCGATGACATAACCCCAAACGTCAAATGTGCCAATGGCAAGTTATCAAGGGGATTGTGTGGGAAGTACCTGTATGGGATGGGGATGCATACGTAAGTGATCACTCGTCACTAGTATCAGAACTAGTCCACCTCCAGGAAGACGTAATCCGCGTCCTAAAAGACCGTCCACCCCAGAAAAGCCCCCAATAAGTAGTGTCGCGACGTTGATCGTTCAACGCCCATTGCAGGTTGCAAATTGGCGAGGATCGAGGCGATTTCAGGGGGGACAGCCCAAAAATGCCGTGCTAAATTCCTTAGTAGCTTAAAATAAACCGTTTTCTAGTTTTGTATTTTTGACTTTCACTCGGGCGCACTCTGCGAAATATTTGCCGTGCTCATTGGGATTTCTGCATCATCTCGTGCTAATGCGAATGCGAATGCGAATGCTAATGCCTCCACTGCGCTCCTCTCCTTGCAGCACGCGAACTACGTGAGGCAGGCGGCGGAGGACTATCTGGCGCGGCGACAGGCCCGCAACAAATCGATGACCCGCTCGATGACCTCGGGTCTGGCGGGTCCCATTCTGGCACTGGGCAACGTCCACTACCTTCCGGCCGCCAAGAGCGGCACCTTCTTCGCCCGCGACAACGTGTCCAACTTTATAACCTGGTGCAGGTGAGTCCTAGAGCCTGCAGCTCCCTAGAAATTCATGAGATCCAATAGATGTGGAAACTAGGTCTCATATAAATGGCCTACTTAACCTAACACCTCTTTAAGTTGTGCAATTGATTAATGCATTATTGAATCCTTGCAGAAAGAGTCTAAAGATCATCGAGTGCCTGCTGTTCGAAACGGACGATCTGATCATGCGCAAAAACGAAAAGCACGTGATCCTGTGCCTTTTGGAGGTGGCACGTAGGGGCGCCAAGTTTGGTAAGTTTCCCCAGAACTCAGAGATTATATGGTATCACAATTAATACCTTCTGCCATATCCAATTACCACTTGCAGGCATGTTGGCTCCCATGCTGGTGCAAATGGAGCGACAAATCGACCGGGAGATCGCCGCCGACATCAAGGCCAATGGCGTTGGCTCCTCGGAGAGTGGAACCCAAACGGAGGCCATAAGCTCCGGAAACAGTACGGCCACAACGACGACAATAACGACCACCACGGTGGAGACGGACCTGTATGATGACAGTGATGACTCGGAGACCGAGGATGACGGCGACGAGAATCCAGTGCTGATGTACGGCCCGCAGCCCCAGATAATCACCAATGATCTGAAGAGCCTCGACGAGATGGTGAGTGAAGCGGTTAAAATTTTATACCTCGTTAGGATATGTAAAATATAGGGAACTTCCCTTTTGACGGGCCAGAAATAAGTATCAACTAAAATTCTTGAAGATTAGTGTGACCAACTCTGCGTACGACGCAGATTAAGCCTGTCTTCTTGCCTCCCATTAGCAATTTCAGATCTATTTAAGATGTGGGATTTAAAGAGATCATCTATATTCACACCTGGAGTTGCCAGAAATAGGTATTCACTCCAGTTCTTGAAGATTAGTGTGACCAACTCCGTTTATGACGCAGAGTAAGCCAGGCTTCTTGCCTCTCCCACTCGCGTTCGAGTGAGCTAACTTGGTTTCCGATATCAGATCTTTCCGCTTTTGGTTTTCCATTTTCCCGCAGGGCTTTTCATCCGAGCTTGGGTTCCTTCGGTGTCCCAGTCCCACTCCCAATGTCCACTTTGGGTTTTCTCTTTTATATTTTGTTTTTTTTTTGTTTTGCGCTAACCCAACTCACGATTTTGTTTGTTATTGTTTTGGTTGGGCTGCTGTTGTTGCTAGTTTTCTCATGTCCATTTTTAGCCATGGCTAAGTTTCCAGTTGCGAAAAAAGCGGGCCGAAAACAATACCAAAACAAATCAGGAGCAATTGAAACTGGGACTTTGGATTTTTTCGGTTTTTTTTTTTTTGGGTGTTATGAGGGTTTTTTGTTTCAGATTCGCCTGCTGCCATGTTGAGATGTCAAATTAATTTGACAAGATGACGATGTGCCAACAACAATTACAACAATTGCAATTGTCAATGTAATTGCAAGTGTGACGACGACAACAAAGGATGAGGATTGGTCAGGCGCAATGGAAAATCATTGACGGCCAAACTAATGAAAGCCATGCAAACATTTCCTCACGCCGCCAGCAACATTGACAACAGCAACATGAGCAGCAGCAGCAGCAACAGCAACAGCAGCAACAATGTTCGACAGCTGGGGGATGGATGGTCGCTGGATGGATGGGACATGGACCTGGACATGGACGTGGACCTCTCCTCCCCTCCTCGTCCTTCTGCTCAGCCACCAAAAATCCACTCCGAGGCAGCCAATCAATTTGTGCAGCAGCAGCGGCAACAGCGGCAACAGCAGCAGCCAAATCAGCAAATAGCCTCAACAACTTGTCGAAAATCAAATGATGTGCCACCAACAGCAGAAACGAAACAAAAAGAAATGAAAAGAAAAAGCCACGATCATTTGTCGACTCTAAAAGTCTGGAGCTGAGGAGCTGCGGAGCTGAGGAGCTGTGGAGCTGCGGAGCTGTGGAGCTGTGGGGCTGCTGGCACGTCCGCATAGCCGACTGTCTGTCTTTCTGGTCTGCAGTTGCTGTTGGTGGTTAGTTGGTGGCATGCGATTTATGGTTAGGCCAGGATCACATCGCTATCCCCATCGCAATCCATGGCCAGCTAATCTCGTATGCGTCAGAGTCACGCCGATCCCCGATCTCTGGCAGATCGCTGGCGGATCGCCTGGCCCAGGCCCACCTCCCCGTCCACGGCCTCGTCCTCCACCAAGCCCCCACCAACCGAAAGATTTATTGTCATGTCGGTTCCAGCCTGCTGCTTGCAGTTCGGAGCTGGGAGCCACCATGGAGTTGGAGTAGTGCCTCCACCTCCATCTCCACCTCCACCTCCAGCTCCACCTAAGCACGCATCCCATTCCAGAAGGAGTTGCAAAAGTTCAAAGGTGCCAATGCGTTGCTGCCTAGCTCCGAGCTGCCCCAAACTACAGTAGCAATGGGTTCGACTCGCAGTTGGGGGAGCCCAAGTAGCTGGCGGAGAAGTCAGGATGGAGGTGGAGGTGGGGTTGTGGCCGGGGCCAGAAACAATATTACACTGAAAACCATGGGGTCTACCAAAAATCCAAGGGAATGAACGAAAGAAAATGGGTCTGCAAATGTATTGATACATTATATACCCATTTTTAAATCACAAACCGAATATCGGACCCAAATTGCTGCAATTGTGGGCTCTAGACAATTTTCGATCCCTATTTTGAAAGAGTTGGAAAATGTTTTGATAAGAAAAGAGAACATTCAATGACAAACCCTTACAGACATAACACATCAAAATAAAGCTTAGATCTCCAAAGTTATAGGCTTCAGAAGTGAAGACATCGAAAGTTTGGAAATGTATTAGTAGAACAAAATTAAATGGAATTTCGAGCCAATAAAGCCGAAATCTCAAAATATCTGCAAAAATATATAAGGCTTTCGAGGAAGGGAACCGAAAAACTGGAGCATACAACCCAAGAACCCTTCATTTGCCTCATCGCCTGCCAGTTTCTGCGAGTGGAGAATCAGACCCACAGACAGGCCGGGCCAAGTCGTCATTTGTTTGTCTGCCGCCGCCCGCTGGGACGGACTGCTGATGGCGGAGCCGATGCTGACTGGTCTTGCCACGGATCCCATGGCCCGGCTCCCTAGGGCAAGGGTAGCCCCTCCGGGCCCCTCGACTCGCTCGATCCACCCGATCCGCCGCCCCTGCGGATCATTTGTTTGTTGGACAATGGCAGCGCGTGAATTTATGCAGTGAAAAACTATTTGGTGACCCCGATGCTCGTCGCCCGGCTCCTCCACCGCCTCCCCTCCTTTCTTGGCCAAACTGCAACTGCAACTGCAACTGCCACTGCAGAAGTCAGGGAGTTAGGAAGTCGGGAACTGATCGGGTCGGGCTTATGCAATGCCAGGGGTCAGCAGAGGGGCTCGGACACTTGGAGCCAGGGTCTGGGGCCGCGGATCTCGCGGAGTCAGCACAGTGCCACTGAGAACATCGGGGCTACGATATTACAGAGGGCCCTACTTCTCCCACCTTCTCCCACCTTTTCACCTAAGCAGCCATCGACGTATGCAGTGATACAGATAAATGCTAATTAAATCAATTAATCTCAGAAGCAAAGTGTGTGCCTGTCATCATTACTCCTTATATGGTCACTTGTGGAAATCCATTAGGCTTGAAATGGACTTTTATGGACCAGTCAGTAGTCACTTTTAGTAAGAGCTATCAATATTATTTACGCTCTCTGGGGACTTTAGGATTTGTTTAATTGCCAGGGAACCCTTTGGCAAACATTAATTATTTCTGTGTTTCCTTCGCAGGTAAGGGACCTGGTGGAGAAGTGCACATGCCCCTCGCAGTTTCCCATGGTCAGAGTGTCCGAGGGCAAGTACCGCATTGGCGACACCAAAGTTCTTATCTTTGTGCGGGTGAGTTATGGTTGAGCCCCCGTGACATTTGCCCCTACTTAACCCGGCTTCGTGGGGCTTGCTTGCAGATCCTTCGCTCCCACGTGATGGTGCGCGTCGGCGGCGGTTGGGACACGTTGTCCCACTACCTGGACAAGCACGATCCATGCCGCTGCCGTGCCCAGCACCGCAGCTCCGTGGCCGCCCGCCTAGTTCCTCGCCAGTCCCCGAACCACAACCCCAGCAACGGCATCGAGCTCCACAAGGCACAGGTGATATTCGAGAGGTGAGTCCTTGGGATCTTTAATTGCTCAGAGCTTAGAGTTACCGATTAATTTTTCAGGTCACCGCCAGCAGCTCGTCGGGTTTTCAACAGCCCCAATTGCAATGGGGGGTCGGGAACAGTGGTGGGAGCGGGAGCAGGATCGGCACCAGCAGCAGGCACAGGCGTGGGTGTGGCACCGCCTCCGCCGATCCAGAATGGCCACAGTCTGTCGCTGAATTCGGGAAAGTACCGCAGTCGCAGTCCGACGCCGCAGCGAAAGTTTCTCAATCAGCAGACGAACGGAGGCGCAGGAGGAGGCAGTGCCACCGCAACGGGTTGCAGCCATACAGTCATCACAGAATCCTCGGGCGGCCAGCTGCTCGGATCGCCCAGTTTGGCCAGGCGATCCATGTCGCCGAGTCCTCGCCGGTTGATCGACATGCGCAAGAAACAGAGCTCCTTGGATTCGTACAGCAGTGGTCCGAAATCGCTGCCCGGATACAGTTGCTCCTCCATGGAGGAGGCGAACGGAGCACCGGCTGTTGGGTCGGCAGCGGGGGGAGGATCGGGACCAGGGTCGGGGGCAGCGGCGGAGCAGAGTGGTGCCAACAAATTCGAGAACATAAGTGACAACGGCAGTGAGATCAGCGATGAGGGCTACCGCAGCCTGGGCGTCATCCAGTCCGGAGCCCAGAAACGCGAGTCCCTCCACAGTCAGGCTTCCATTGAGGACGCTGAAAGCAATGGTGAGTCCAGACCGTGATACTCATCTAGTCATCCATACCACATATGTGGTATGGGTATCAGTGATAAGTAATCGAAGAAAGAGCTGATCTTTAGTTTAAATGCTACCATATAATAGGGGATTGATTGGACTTTACTTATACTGCTCTCCATTTTGCAGCGCGTCTTGACCAGACCTCCAGCGACTCGCAGATCTCGCCCTCCGACGAGCCCACTTCCGATGAGAAGACAGCCGTGGATATTCTGGAAGAGGTGGAGCTAAATGGCCACGATCGCCAGCACGAGGAGCACGAGGACTACTCGGTGTGCGATGGGCCACAGTCCCTGCCGGCGATTCTCGGCGTGGCCCACAAGCTGAACGACAAGTTCGAGCAATCCGGGGTCTTCATCACCGACGACGAGATCACCGTGGACATGGCCAAGACCGATGATCAATCGGTGGCCCCGGCGGCGGGCCTTCAGACACCCAATCTCAGCAAGATACCGCGCTCTCCGCTGGCGCAACGTCGTCGCCGGAGCATCGACAATAGCACATGTGGCGGTGCCGGCGGAAGCCTGCAGGACTTGAGCAGCCGCTCGGGACTACCGGCTCCGGCTTTTAGCCGCAAGCAGCCGGTTTACCGATCTGTGCGAACGCGCAACTCAACGGGAGCCACGCCCACGCCGGTGGCGCCGCCCCGATCCCGTCAAGCTACCCAATTGCCCATGGTGCGAGACGTCACCAACACGTGGAGTGGACGAGCCACGGGGGCACCGAAGAGGAGACCTCCCTGCACCGCCGACACCTTTGTGGCGCCACCCACAAATGGAACTGGACCTGGAGCCGCAGGATCCTTTGAACGGAACGGCAAGGCACGCTCCTCGCAAATACTCTACGACAGCAATGGCCGGCGGGTGAGAAGTGGAGCGCCCGGCTGCACCAGTTCGCTGACCACGTCGCCCGTGAAGAATCACGCCTCCTCGCCGCTGGCCCAACAGCTCCTGGAGGCGGCCAGCAGCGCCAAGAACGACGCCCAGATTCTGGAGAAGATGAAGTCCCTGCTGTCACGCTATGCGGCTGGTAACCAAGCCAAGGCAGGAGGATCAGCAGCGGCCAACAAGATCAACAGCAATGGCAAGAAGACCCCGGTCTACGAGGACTTCACCACGGCCTGGGTGCACAGCAACGGCAATCTGGAGCGTTCGGAGAGCTGCTCCCCTCCAGCCAAGGCACGTTCCAAGCGCAGCTCCGCGGCCAGCTCCTGCGAGAGCAACAACTCGAATGCGGGAGGAGCAGCAGCCGGGGCAGCATCGTCCAGCGTGGTATCGCCCAGGCGGGAGAGGGGCATGTCCAAGATCCCGGCGCCGGTGCGCCACCACACAGAGCTCTACTAGCAGCGCCGGAGGACGCCAAGCGTCCAGGTCCGTTTCCAAGCCAAGTCGAGGGTTTTCTGAAAAGCCTCCCAGCGAGCAGAGGAGCAAGCAGGCGACCAGGAGGTGAATGAGTCGGGGATCGGGGGTAGTACGTACATAAGCATAAGATAGGGTTAGAGCCAAGCTGGAATTGTCGCTGCTGCTTCGGCGTGTGTGTGCGTGGAGAGCAGAGAGGAGAGCCTGGGAGGGGAATTTAAGGAATCAAGCCCAAAAGATAGTCCAATAAAAGTTTGGAGCGAAAGTGGATGAGCATTAGGAAGCCATCCCAAAAGCGAAGTAAAAGAAATCCAGGGGAAAGCCATAGCCATAGGACACCCGAATCAGAATCAGGATCGGTGAAATCGTCGAGTGAAGTAAGCAACACTGAAACTGCCTCATAGACAGTCAGGTCAGAGTCCCTAGCAGCCAGAGACCCCAAGCATATCCCCCTTATAAGCAGCTCTCTTATCTTAAACTCAACTATGAAACCCCCTATAATCGTCGTTATATAAACTCTCCTTCCGTATAACCACTCAATATGCACTATAGTTTCCTTAAGCCCTATATTTCCACGTAGGTCCTATAGTTTTCGTCTTGTAACTCAACAGATGCAGCATTTCGCAACCAAAAATAGGCATTTGAACTGTATTTAAAGCTAGCGTATAAACGTGGTTAATTGTGAGTTGTAGGATGCCCCCAGTTCGCTTCGATCTGCGCTGATCTAGGGCCTTGAATACACCCCATATACAATCCAAATTTGAGACTCCGTAAACGTTTTAATCAATTTTTTGCCTAGACCTAGAACAGGAATTTTAAATCTACACGAAAGCAAAACAAAATCGAATATCGAATATATCTACAAGAGGCGTGCACACACCACACACACGATCGCAACACACATAGAGGGCGCGTACATAGTTTTCTAGAAATTTTTAAAGAAAAGCCAACCAAATTCTTCAGACTCGACTCGCAGCGAGGCAGAATACGTTTATTTTTGTACGCTTGATCAGAGGAGCCGGCGGAGATCGTGGGATCTGGAGAGACGGATAGCTTTTAGACAACTCGACTTTACAGTATAGCGATAGATATACAAGCAAGGAAGGATTCGGTTAGGGCTGGAGCAGCATAGCTAGGAAATGAACGCCCCGCCACACCTTCGGCCAGTGGGTGCTCCTTGGTCTGGAAGCCACAACACCACGCTCTTCGAGGCCACAAAGCTGCACCACCAACATCACACACACCACCCGAGGGTGCAGTGCGTCTCTGGACTTTTGGCGAGTTGGTTCGAATTTAATGATCTTAGCCACAGCGGAGGCGGTTCGGAGCGAGACCTAGGACGCACTGCACCTGCCAAGCATACCACATATGACACACATGAAAACATGAAACACAAAGCAAGAAAACGGTCACAAAAGGAGAGTAACTGAGAACCTATAGCTTTCGACGGGCAGGAGGACGTCGTCATAAAGGGAACGGCGTCGGGAGCGAACGAACGAACCATAGCTTAATTATCAGAACCCTTAAAATTGTACTGTCAAAACACGTATATGTATGATTCCCCTTTTTCTTATCCCTAGCAATGTTAACATATAGTTTAGTACTTCGTACCTATCGTAACTACATATAGATTGTAAATTGCGTTTGTCCAGTTGCCCCATGTTGTATAGTTATTATGTAGCTGTCGATACCTTATATCAGTTACATTTCGTTTTTTTTTTAATTTCTGTTCGTATAATTTCCTTTTGAACCTAAGTTGCGTTTTTCAGCTTTTTATTGTACACCAAATGATACCGATTTATGTATAGAACCCAGGTGTCGCGAGAGATCGCAGCCGAAGTAATTAATGATTGATTGTTTAACAATTGAATTGTTGCAACACAGACACTCACACATAGACAAAACACACACACCGGACCCGTGGTGTAGTTGCAATTATAGAGAATTAAGTAATCCAAGCGATTTGCCTGCCAAAAGGCTGAAAGCAAATCGGGCGCAAGAGGAGGAGGACGTGGCACCACGGGTTCTCGAGCGCCGGCCATGAGAGCATCGCATCGCGTCGCATTGCATTGCATACAATATATTTGGATATATATCGCAGAACATATAAAGTGTATTTTAAATACAGCTAAAGTGTAATTATCAGTTCATTTCGAAAGCAAACTAACTATTACAAATGGAATAGATTAGGCCGCAAGGGTGTACTCTAAGCGAGCAGCAGCATAATTGATTTTAATCACAAGAATTTAATTAATAAAAGCCTATATACAAGTATATATAATGAAAACCAACAGACAGACGGTCGTTTTAACTTATTCATTTATTCACATTTACAAAGTGTGCTGGAATCAAAGCGGTGCTTAGGTTTTTAGCAATACATATAGTCTGTTGGCTGGTGGCGGTGGCTAGGGCGTCTAGAGATCGCCGAGAGTGTCCAGCCCGCCGCCCGGCTCCTTGCCGAGCTTGGCCTTGTCCTGGCTCTCGGTCCAGGCCTTGGCGATCATCTGCTTCGTCTTGGAGTCGCCCTCGTTGTACATCTTCTTCATAATGTTGACCAGCGCCGACTCGGGGTTATCGCTGTCCTTGCTTAGTTCAGAGTCCTGTTTCTGCTTCAAACGCTTCTGGATGGCGGTCAGCACGTCCCAGTGCTCGTCCTCCTTGACCTTCTTCAGGTAGATGGCCACCATGTTGCTCTTGATCTTCCGGTAGCTCTTCTCCACATCGATGCTGTGCAGCAGGTTGTTCACGGTCAGCCCAAAGTCCTTGCCCTCCAGATCGCGCACGTGCAGCTGCAGCGAGTTCGGCGTGTAGGTGACGGTCACATCCTCCTCCGTGCAGCCCTGCACTCCGTTCAGGGTGATGAAGAGCTTCACGAACTTGACGCTCTGATCCCAGCCATAGTCGGTCAGCTCGTGCAGATATCTGCGGTGATCAATAAGGGTAGGTATATCGAAACTTCTGGTTTCTAAAGTGTGTTAACTTGGTCAACACATGAAATTGGGTACACCTTCGTTTCCCGTGGAAGACTCTCGGTTATGAATAGTTTATGGGTGAGTGCACTTAGGAGGGAATGCTTCCCTTCACTGACTGTGGAAGCACATAATGCATTTTGTGGAGGTCTGTCGAAACTTCTAGATTCTAAACATCGAATGCTAACTTGGTTAACAAACGCACATGAAGAATCCTTGGTTTTGAAGTGTTTATGGGTGTATGCACTGAGGATGTTCGGCAACGCTTGCCTTCACTTTCTACATTAGAGTATAATGCATTTTGTGGTGTATAAAGTGATAAGGGCACGATTCGATGTATGATAAATAAAAAAAAACCATTGTCCTCATGTTGTTTTTCCCACACCAAAAAAACCATCTTAAAAAGTAATAGTAACCTCTGGGAGATTACAATAACTAAAATTGAAGAAAATATGAACATGATGTAGGGCTGATGGGTTCGAAAATGATTTCCTGCCCTGTCTACAGAAGGATGTGATATGTGGGCGAATTGCATGTGTGATATATGAGTGATAAAAACGTGTGGATCTGAATACACTTTTGTTAGTATGTTGATCTCCTGACCATCTCATAAGTGTTATAGTCATCCCCGGAAGGTTAGGATAAAATAAGACAATAAACTAAGCACAATGCGGGAAATATGAGGGGTATAAAGTGGAAAGTGTAATTGTGAGACCCTCGTGCTGAGCGAATCCCTGGCCCCCGGCTCCGGAGCACCCCCCGACACTGACCTCTTGGCGTCTCCGGTCCCGGCCGCCTTTCGCTCCTCGGCAATTCTGGCCTTCATCTCCAGGTTGACGATCTCCCGCTCCGCCTCCGCCTTGGCCGTGGTCAGCACGCCTTTTACGCGGGCTCCTTTGGCCTGCTCCAGGAAGGCCGCGAACTCGGCCACATCGCTTTTCAGCTGTTTGCCGGTGGGGAAAAGGGTTTCAGTTGGTACCTCGGTTCAGGAGCACTCGCACTTACCTGTTCCAGGGACATTTTGTGTGGGTTTTGAGTAGCAACAGATCAACTTCGTAAACTCACGGAAATTTCGAGCAATTCACTGACGCCGGCGCCCGCTCCGAATGTGCTAAAAAACGACTAACGCGTGGCGAGACGGAGCACATTGTGCAAAATACCTACTGTGGTATTTTCGGTATATTTCAGCAGGCCTATAACGGTACCCTTAAAAAAGGATGCGGTATATTCGGTATTCCTCAGGAGGTGAATACTCGTTACCTAGAATCCCTTTAAATATACTAAATATGCTATTAGTAATAGGGATTTGTTATATATACTGTGTACCTTTATTTATTTTGTGGCCCTAGGCACTATTATTATCGTTCGTTCAAGGGTATCAAACCTCTGGCAATACCGTTTCTTATCAAATACCACTTCACACAGCTGATGAGGAGCGCCGGAAAAGCGATTTTCCCGCCACGGAGTGTGACCAGCCGGGGCGTACCTGGCGTTTTGGTATTCTGGCCAGCAGCGAGTGCCATCGGAACCGACAGTTGATACCCTCGCCCCCGCGGAACGCCGACACAATCCAGACAATTCGACCCAGTGCAGTGCCCAGTTAATGTGCTCCGTCCAGGGAACCCACTTGCAACCAGCGGACGCTGCGCCACAGCCAGAGTTCCGGGATTAGAGGGCGGCGCAGCAGCAGAGGCTTCTGATATCGAGACTCCGGATCGGAGCGGAGGCCTCCAAGTGAGTAGTAGGCCCCGACGGACGGGGCAACGCCGTCCGAGGGAAGCTGCCTCACTATCAACCTAGGAGCTCGACCGTTCGACAGCACACACTTCTCTACCGTTTGGCCTGGCTAACAGCTAAATTGAACTGTTTTTCTCGTCTAAATTGTCCGACAGCAGGCTACCAGGCCGTGGAATACAACGCTTGGGATTCGGGATCATACCAAGCCGATGCCCAGGAATAGAGTGCTCCTGAAGAGGAACAATGGCCGATCGCGTTCTGTGCCAGGAGTTGGCCACGCCAGGGACCCACTACCGTCGCCCCAAGTCGAGCATGGCCAGTCCCAACGTGGGGTATGCCAACGGAGGCGGATCCTGGCGAGCGGCTCCGCGGCAAGCCCAGAAACAGCAGCAGCAAACGCACCAGAGGCAAGCGACGCCCCAGCAGTATGGCAGCGGTCCGGCCCCTGGAACCGGCGGAGGAGGAGGAAGGTATGCGGGCAAGCCCACGGCCGAGGAGCAGCAGCAGCCGGTGGAGTCCACTGGAGCTGAGATGGTGGCGGGCCTGCCGGCCACCCCGCGCACAACCAAGCAGACGCGCAACAAAAGCGAAGGTGGGTTTGGGTGTCCTACCAGTTGAGCCACATAGATGTCTAACCCCTGATCCCCCGCAGAAGCCATCAATGATCTCCTCGTGCGCATACCGGACATAGGCAAGCTGTTCGACGTCCACAGCCGGATCGGCAACGGAACCTTCAGCACCGTCTTGCTGGGCACCCTGCGGCGGGAGGCGCATCTGCCGGACAGTCTGCGCCGCAAGTTCGCCATCAAGCATCACATACCCACCAGCCACCCGGACAGGATAATGAAGGAGCTGCAGTGCATGACCAAAATGGGGTAGGTCTGGGCCCGCGGGGCTGGGCCCCTGGGACTCCTTGCACACCACGCTACAGATACACACTCTGTCCCGGGCCACCGGGCCCTCCGCCCACGCACGCCGCCTCGTCCTCGTCCTCGTCTGCGTCAAACGCCGTTAAACGACGTCAGCCGGTAGCCGCTCCATCTACGTCATTGCAATTTATTTCGCCGCACGAACGAGCGAGAGGGCGAGCGCCGACTGTGGCGCTCGTTTATTGCACTTTCACACGCCATTCACGTGCCCACTTACAGTTACATCGAGGCCCCCTGCACGGAGAGAAAATCGCACTCCCCACACACATTTCCACCTTTTGCGCCACCACCTCGATGTGCGAATATGTCCGAGCAGCTGAATTTCAGCTTTGTTTGCGCAGAATGGCATCTGCCGGGCACACAAAGAAATGGGAGCGCATCGAAGTGATCGGCCTGGGTAGATATTTCCATTTTTCACGCTGTTTTAGCCCGTGGAAGGGCTTCAGTCGAGCGGCATGCGGCATTCTCACACTCAAAATGAGCGGATGGCCTAGGAGATTACAGAAGTCCGAGTTCGTAGCCCACCCCTGCCTCACACATTTTTTTGACTCAGCCACATATAAGGTTTTTTCATATCATATTTCAGCCAGATCTTAATTCAAGAAGAATATAACATTAACTTAGAAACCCCTTTAGACTAGGCAGCTGCAAGAGTCCGAGATCGATACCCACCCCTACCTTATTAATTTATATATCATCACACCAATACTCTAGGCATATACCCCAAATGGCCTTTCCTAGGCGAGTGGAAACGCTGATAAACACTCCAAGTTGCATACAATTTTTTGCCGTGTGGCAGCAGTAATGTTTGTTTACAGCCCGCGCACATCACACATGCGTGGTTCCGCGCCACAGACACTGGCGAATCCTGCAATCCCAGTCGTCTGCTATCGATTGCCATGCCCCGCCACGCGATTAGATTAGCCGCAGTCGCCCGATCCGAGCCCGAATCGGTTCAATACCGCCTCGAACCGGAGGAGTTGGGGGTCGGTATCGTCACTGGCCAGATCCCCAGCTCGTCACCCGGCCGGAGGGTCTCCTTCTCTGCTCCCCGAGAGGCGGAGAAAGTGGGCGATCCGTGTGGGCGACGTTGCGTGTTTGACATTAGCCGGCTGCCCCCGGATTACCCATCTGCGGCCCCTCGGAGACCCGTGGTCCGCTGCGATTTTGTGTCTATTCAAGCAATTTGCGCAAATTCCGAAGACCCAATTGCGTCACAGCCGACGATAATTATGACTGGGCCACGCCGAGTGCTCCCTCACGTATTCACATATGCCGTATTCCGTGTTCCGTGCGCCCATCGCCCAGTTCGCAAATCACATCTGCCGTATCGCTCTCGGGCGAGTGCTGTGCAGCTGGCTAGAAAAGTAGCTGAGCAGAGCAGGGAGCTCCAGTGGTAACTTGAGGTATTAGGTTGAGGTTTTCACATCTCGTCTTGGAGTTATAGCTCGACTACTAAAGTTTAACATACTACAGAATAGGTATAGTACACGAAAGCCAAATATAATCTTGGTGTTTTTTTCAAATCTTGTTATAGCTCAATTTTCGATTTAAGTGTAAATCTAAAAAGGTTTATACAAGAAAGTTGTGTCTCAAGCATGTTAGGGATTTCTTAAGTATTAAAACGACTACTAAAATATAACAAACCACAGAATGGTATAGTATAAGAAAGCCAAATTTAAACTAGGTGTTTTTTCAAATCTTGTTATAGCTCAATTTTCGATTTAAGTGTAAATCTAAAAAGGTTTATACAAAAAATTGTGCCTCAAGCATGTTAGGGAGTTCTCAAACGTAGCAAGCCACATAACCCATATAGTCTGGAGCGAAACTTAAAATCCATTGTAGAATATAATCAGAATACAGCCCTAGCACAGGCTAAGAACTAATGGGAATGGCAATTTTTTTGGTAGAATAACTTTTATAACATCTGGCTTTAAAATGGTTAGAAAGCAGGCCAACACTGGTTCTGGGTGACGCTGAGGCGCCTCTCTCTCCCGTCCTCGGGTATCTCCCTCCCACTCGTCCAGAGTGGGCGGAAGTGCGGAGGCGTCCCTGTGTTATTGTGGCTTGCCCACAGGGAGCAAACCCAGCGGCAACCACAAGAAGGGAAGGTTGGCTTGCTCTAATCCGGGCTGTCCAGTTTAATCACTCCCATCGCACTATACAAAGTGTGTATGCGCTGTCTTTAAAAATAACATTTCGGTGGGAGGGACACTGCCTGTATTTTGGCACAAAGGCGTCTTTGTTTACACGCAGAGTGGGAATCAAATAAATACTACGTTCTATGTGGGGTTCAAGTGTTTCCCAAGCTTCCTAGGAGATCTCACAGCCCTCAAATCTGATCAGAGCCCAGATCCTAACTCCAGAGAGGGGCTCAGGATAGGTCGGCATACAAGGTCCTTAGGGTCCTCCCTCAGCCCAACACATTTTATATTTATCCTACGATAATTTCCCATATCTGTCCTATCATCTAACATATGGTTTTCTCGCTCTGTTTCGCTCTCCAGGGGCACGAACAACGTGGTGGGCATCCACTGCTGCCTGCGATGCGATGCCTCCGCCGCCTTCGTGATGCCCTACATGGCGCACGACCGATTCCACGACTTCTACACGCGAATGGATGTGCCCGAGATCCGGCTGTACATGCGCAATCTCCTGGTGGCTCTGCGCCACGTGCACAAGTTCGATGTCATCCACCGGGATGTGAAGCCGAGCAACTTTCTGTACAATCGTCGCCGGCGTGAGTTTCTCCTGGTGGACTTCGGCCTGGCGCAGCATGTAAACCCGCCGGCTCTGGGGTCTTCAGGATCGTCCGTTGCCAGCAGCAACAACAACAGCAAGCGACCCCGGGAACGGGATGCCGCGGAGGCAGTGCAGCAGAGTGCCGCAGCAGACGCTGGCCTGGGCGGAGCTGTCAAGCGCATGCGTTTGCATGAGGAGTCCGGCAAGATGCCCCTGAAGCCAGTCAATGATATTGCCCAAAGCGAGCTGCAGCAGCCGGCGGCGGCGGATGGCTCCAATCCCGTCCAGCAGCAGCCAGTACAGCAGCAGCAGCCACAGGGGCAGGTGGACCAGGCGCCGTCGACCGCATCGGGCAGCAAGTACAACACGAATCGAAATGCCTCCGGAGCGGCGGCCAATAGTGCCAAGTGCTTCTGCTTTGCAAACCCATCGGTGTGCCTCAACTGCCTGATGAAGAAGGAGGTGCATGCCTCCAGGGCAGGAACACCTGGCTATCGGCCGCCAGAGGTGCTGCTCAAGTACCCGGATCAGACCACCGCCGTGGATGTTTGGGCGGCGGGCGTGATTTTCCTCTCGATCATGTCGTCTGTGTACCCGTTCTTTAAGGCCCCCAACGATTTCATTGCTCTGGCCGAGATTGTCACCATTTTCGGAGATCAGGCGATCCGCAAGACGGCCCTGGCCCTGGAGCGCATGATCACGCTGAGCCAGAGATCCAGGCCGCTCAACCTGCGGAAGCTGTGCCTGCGCTTTCGCCACCGTTCCGTTTTCAGCGATGCCAAGCTCCTCAAGAGCCACGAATCGGTGGACGGAAGGTGCGAAGTGTGCCGGAACTGCGACCAGTACTTCTTCAACTGCCTGTGCGAGGATAGCGAGTACCTGACGGAGCCACTCGATGCCTACGAATGCTTTCCGGCCAGCGCCTACGACCTGCTGCACCGCCTGCTGGAGATCAATCCCCACAAGCGGATCACCGCCGACGAGGCCCTGCAGCATCCGTTCTTCACGGCCGCCGAGGAGGCTGAGCAGGCGGCGGACCAGGAGCAGGTGGCCAACGGAACACCGCAGCCGCGCAAGGTCCGCCGCCAGAGGTACCACAACCACAAGTCGGTGGCCGCCACGCCGGAGCAGCTGAAGCAGCAGGTGGCCCTCGACCTGCAGCAGTCGGCCATCAACAAACTGTGAAACTAGTCCTCTCACAACATACATTTTGTATATAAACTATGCCCCAGTCACATATCACGATTGTATATAGACAACGCAAACCACCCACCACCCACCGCCACCGAGCACATCTCATACTCGCACCCAGACCCGGCAGAACCTCGTCCAGTGTACAGCGTCCCAGTGTCCAAGTGCCCCAGCTCGGCCACACATACTTACCTCAGGCTGCAGGAAGGAAACCAAATGAAGCACTCGATCCACGCAAATATATTTATAGAAACGTTTCAAGCATGAACAATAGGCAATGAATACCAAAAAGAAGGCGGAGAGAGAATGATTACTATGAAGTACGGCCGAAGGAGTGGGCCACCGCTTAGGCCAGTGGCTGGAGCCCTGCACCCAGCATGTTGTATAGTTCGAATAGTCTTAGCTAACCTAAGTAATTATTGTATATCTGGAATTGTGAGCGCAGATATATACTTAAAACCGAAAATATATTTATACCGTGAATAATGAATGAAATTTATAATGTGGAACCGAAGAAATTAAACAATGGAACTTGAAACTACAAGAAGCGCCTTTTGAATTGTGGAAAGGAGTAAGTCAGGGTAACTGGTGCATAGAACCTGGCTTTGCTTCCGTCCCCTTTCGCTTAGATACAGATTCAAAAACGTATTTGTGTGGAAAAAAATGTATTTATAGGAGAAGCAATTACAAGAAACCAAGCCTTAAAAACTAAGCTAGATCAGTACCCCGGCTATGTCTCCATTTTCTCGGCTTTCTTGCGCTTCGTTTTGGACGTGGAGGGCGAGTCAGTGGCCGCTGCGTCCTCTGGCACCTCCTCCACCCGGATCCTTTTGCCGGCCACCACGTCCTCCTTGGACGGCTGCGTTTCCATGGCCCGCTTCTTGGGCTTCACGAAGCTGCCACGTCCCGCTGCGCGCTCCGCCTCCTCGATGCTGTAGGGCTCGATCTCCAGCGCCTTGAGCCGCCGCTTGTGCACCTTGGTGCGGAAGTGCGCCTGCATGGCGGTGTCGTCGATGAAGTACTTGGCACAGTGGACGCAGTAGAACTGGGCGAACCCCGGCTTGTCCAGGTCCACGTTCTGGTTGATGAGCTCCCCGCTGCGGGTGCGCAGGTCGTCGTCGATCTGGTCGAGGTCACGCCGGCGGTTCCGCACGCGCCACCGCCTCTGCAGGTGGGTGTCCCCATAGTGCATCTTCTTGCGCTTCGTTACCATTCCCATCTTGCTGGCTTTTGTTTAGATTGCTCTTTAAATCCAAAAATAAACGTTTGTTTTGGCACGTGTTTTGGTTGCCAGTTGGGTTTCGCTGGAAGTGGCTTTGCCAGGGGTTTTCAATGACCTGTAAGGAGTTCGCACGTTATACTTCTGCATCAATCTTGTATTTTGATGGTTACCTCTTCCTTTTTTGGCCTAAAAACAGCGTTTTTTAATTATTTAATTTTAATGCGCACCAACGTTCCTAGAGGTGGGCGGCGGCCGATAGCTTTTATCGGTGTACAAAAAAGTGTGTACTCACTGGGTCCCAGCTGTTTGGTTTTATTTTGCCACCGTTGCCACCCCTTGGAAAAAAATTGAAAATTAGGTTTTAAGTAGTCCAAAAAATTTCAACTTTTTAGCATATGCCAGAAAATGAGTGCGATGAATTGTCTACCTTGTTAGCAGTCCAAAGCGGGGCGTCTTGTAGGTTTCGGACTATTTTTTACCAAGTTACACCAAAAAAGGTGAAAGAAAAAATCGAATTTTCGTCAAAAAACAAAGATCCTAATTTCACCCCAAAAAATAATCAGTATTTTGGGCGAAACAAAAAAAGTAATGGTCCAAAAATGGAATGTCATACCTTGCTGAACTCGTAAAAAGTTCAATCAATTGGCATCCACACCTAAACAATTTTATTTTTGACCCATTTTCGCAAAAAAAAACATTTCAAGTTTTTAGAAGCTGCCAGAAAATGGCTGCGATTAATTGCCGGACTATTTTTGTCCATGTTGCACTAAAAAAGGTCGAAGAAAAATATCGGTTTATTTGGGGTTTATTTTTACTCTAATAAAATTAGTATTTCGGGGGAAACATTAAAAGTAATGGTCTAAAAATGAAATGTCTTGTTGAACTCGTAATGCAATTCCAAATCGTGGTGGTTTTTGGGTTGGCGGTAAAAACCTAGAGGTGAGCGATCCTACCTATATCTAAAGGAGCAGCCGCCCGCTGCGGTCCTACCTTTTCAGCGATGGGAAACTTGGAAACATCGATGACTTCGACACAGAGTCATCGATGACTCCCCGCCGCCAGAGCCCCACTTAATAAAAACATATGTTGCAATTAATTAACAACAAATCGCGCGAACCAGTTGTCTGCGGGCGGACGTATTCGTATTGTTGTTATTAAGCAGCGTAAGGCCCTGGACTCGCAAATGTACGCAAACAGTTTACAGACCCGACAAAGTGCATTGATAAACAACAGAAAGGGGCGAGCGCACACACATGTGCGGTTGGATAACACTGTGAAGCGGATGGGGCTTACACTGGCAAAAACGCCCAGAGCCCTAAGTGACGGCTTTCGCTGCTTCTCTCCCATTGTTCTTGCTGCAGATGCTGCAGCCGGCCCCTTGCTGCCTCCCTCGCCCCGGAAGCCTAGCACAGCCTGTGTGGTGTGTGCGTGTGTGAGTGTGACCCGGTGTGAAAGGCAGCAACAAAGTAATAAACGGACACTGATTGTGGAGAGGAGGGGCTGGTGGAGATGAGGGGCGGGACGGGGTCAGCGGGAGCGGGACAGCTGCTGGAGCACTGTGCAACACGACAATTGTTGGTTTATTGACGCTTATTGTGGCCTCTCTGTGTTTTAGCTAGACATTCCGTTGGACTCGCCCCCAAACCGGCATTGCAGCGCTGCTACAACCAGAGGGACAGCAACAATTTGCCGCCCAATTGCAGTAAGTATGCAGGCAGAGACACAGAAACAGCACTAGCCAAACTAAAACAAAGCTCAGCACACCTTATCGCTAATCAGATTGCATACCGAGTGCGATTATCTCTTATCAGTGCCAATCGCTATCAGTCAATTATACCGTTACATGCTCATTAGCCGCGTGTGTGTGTGCCTTCACTGATATATGTGCGAATCCCTCCCTCTCTCGCTCTCTTCTGCTCTGTGATATAACAGCCCCCAGCCCGCCCCCAAAGCACACGCACAAATCGAAAATAATCACTCTCGCTCTCTTGTTGTTGTAAGCCATGCAGTCACGATTTGACATTTCGAAAGGGTGTGAGTGTGTGTGTGTGTGCCGAAGAAAAGGATGGCGCTCTCTGCGCAGAGATCAGCTGATGAACTCAGCCCCATGTCCATGCAAATATACACTGGGAGAAATCAGCCATTCCTCTTCATTCCGAAAGGCAAAGATCACGTTGTTTTCTGATTCAACTTGCACTTTTTAATAGTGTGCAGCTGAATCAGTGCACTATCAGAATGTATTTGCTTATTAAAACGATTAGGGCGTAATTTCGCTGAGTAATCGCTGGCAACATAGCACAGCTATCAGGAGTCTTGCTGATTCAGCATGTAACTCTGGATATCGTTTTTGTGCATTTTTAAAACGAAAGCGAAAGCGAAAAAATAGATGCACATTTATTTTAGAAACAGTGCCTTGTTTTTTCCTGTGCAGCGACACTGCAGGTGACTAAAAGCGAGAGTGTTGGAGCTGGAGATCCAACCGGTTTCGTCTGTCGTTAGTTTCTGTTGGTGTCACAGGCGTGGAAGGGGGGTTAGACCCAGCCCTAGAATCCCCCAAGGGCGAGGAAACCACAGAGAAAGGATAGGAAATACATCGTTATAATATAAATGCCAGCGAAATTATAAAATATTTTTTACACTGTCGCTCTATCTCTAGTCAAACTCCCCCTAGCCACCCCGCCCCTGCTCGATAGACATTGCTAAATCAAAAACATCGCTGCATCCCAGAGTAGCAATCATGTTGTATGCTGTAGTCTCTTTAATGAGTTGTTTTGAAAGTCTTCGGTTTCCGTATCGATCTTTGACAGCCCAGAAACAGCGCAACAGAGCTAATTTTCCTTTCGTTTGGGCCGCGCGAGTCGAAAAAGAGGCCAGCCAAGCGACCAGTTAACCAGTTGAGCCAGTCCAGTTCGGTTGGATAACCATTGAGTCCACCGCTCCAAGGCTAGGCCTTCCGATCCCCACCAGATCACATCAAGAGGTTCGGACTGTGCACTTGGCTACCTATTTTCGCACGGATTTCGCCGCTCAGAACGCGAGGAATTCCAGCAGAACGGGTTTTCAACCCGTATCGCGCTTGTTCTAACACTCGGCTGCTCAGTTTTTTATTTTTACCCCATGGGATTTATTACAAAAGAAGGGGGGAACCAGCGGAATCTGCGCGTGTGCTTGGTTGGGAATCTCCCTCAGCTTCCCTATAGTATAAACTATGATCGGAGAAAATGCAGTATCAATTCACGCTGGATTGTTGGGATAAAGATGGTATCGGTGTATTATGACACTCAAAGCAGAGTGACACTTGGGGTTTTCCAATACCCAATACACGGTATAACCTGGGGTGTATTATCGGGACTTGGGATCTCCTGGAGGTTCACAGAGGCAGCCCAGCTCCTCGACCGCACTTCCTGTGGTATCAGCGGGCTTTCTGCGCGCCACCAGTGCTCGGCTCGAACATGTTCCCTGATTACTTGGCAATGTGCGGTCGCACTTATCACTAGACTGCGATATGAGCTGAGTGCGGTGAGCCACAGAGACAAACAAAAGTGAAAAGAAGAAAGAACCCAGCCCGCCTCGTCTGTTTTAATTCAGGTTCGCAGTGCTCCCATTTGCAGAAGTGGAGCAGCAGTTGGAGGAGTCGTAAGCACCCATTATAATCCGGGCCGGTCCGGGGCAGACGTGGGGAGTGCCGGGAGTCGGGGAAAGTGGGCGCCGCAGTGTGCCCTCCACCCGGTGGGCGGGGCGCGTGGAGTTATGCCTGGAATTTTCATTTCACATTGCCCCCCGCACAGTTCGCTTTCGGCATTCAGCAGTCAGCATTCCCTCGCAGATGTGAAAGGGAAAGGGCGGAGGTTGGGTTGTCCGGAGATTGACTTTCTAATTGAAGTATGGGTTTGAATGGGACTTTAGGTTGGGCAGCTTGACCCGAAACACACGTACGAGGCTAGCTATGCAAACAATTGCGGCGGAAATTTCAAACCCATAAAGGGTATAATGGCAAAACAAGATTATACACTGTTAAGGAGACTTGGGCATCTGGCCAAGCGTTAGATACATTAAGACAGGTTCTATCGTTACTTTTATAGTTTACATTACTAAATCTCTACCTCCAAACTTTTAACGTGTGCTTGGAATACAATTTAAAAGTTTAGAACCCATCACTATAATACTGTCCAAGCCCATTTTCATCACTTAAGCATATGCACGCAATTCCGTATTACTCACTAACGAGTGGCGAAGGTTTAATGTGACTTTCACTCCGTTCTCCGCCGCAGCCATTAATCGCAGATCCGCAGAAGAGCTGAGCGCAGTGGCAAGACAGTACTCCGGCAGAAGCCATGGACCACGCCACGCATCATGACCACGCGGCCATGCACCACGATCACAGCGGAATGGCCGCCTCGGCGGGGGCCACCGCCTCGACCTCCGACGCCGGGTCCATGTTGGACATGGTGCCCGACATCAGCGACGTACATGCAGCGCACGCCGGCCACGCAGGTCACGCAGGTCACAACCACGGCGGTGGCTCCGGCACGGGAATGGAGCACATGATGCCCATGGCGGTAAGAAACCACAGCTGGGAGTGCTTCCGAAACCGTCGCAAGCCCCGTTCTCTAACCCTTTTCCTACCCCGCAGTTCCACTTCGGCTACAACGAGACCATCCTCTTCTCCTGGTGGCACATCGAAACGGTGGCCGGCCTGGTGGGCTCCATGATCGCCATCTTCCTGCTGGCCCTGATGTACGAGGGCCTGAAGTACTACCGCGAGTACCTCTTCTGGAAGACGTACAACCTGCTGGAATACCGCCCGGTCACGGGGCCGCAGCGGAACCCGGAGGCGCCACGGATTCCCTCGCCGGCGGCGGCCGCTCCCTCGCCCGTGCAGTGAGTTCCGGAGCCTTGTTTTCGTAGATTAGCCAGTGCCTTAAGGTCCCCTTAAGAGCTGCAGCATGCTTTTGCCCTCACCCCGCCTTTAGCTTTGTATCTTTCTACCGTATCCGTACTTGTACATATTAATCTTAATGCCTTCTTCTTTCTTCTCGTTTCGTTTTCGTTCGTTGCTGTTACCCACTCCTGCTCCATCCAATATATATCTGCATATCATCACTGCGCGTTGCTCATCATTTGTAAATTGATCCATCCCAAAACCTAAACCAAATTCATACCGCTACGCCGCTCTGCCTCGTTGTACAATCGATATTGTGATTCCCGCGATCGTAATTGAAACTACATATATATTGTAACCGAAATCTGATTCTGTATCTGTATCTGCATCTGCATCCGCGAATCGCATCCGCAATCGTGTGGTGTCCCCCGGCACGCTTCGATCGGTCCTTTTATAGATACGTGGGCGAAGTTGTGCACAAGCAACCGTAAGTATCGCTCCATTTCCCCACCATTTGACCACCCGACCACCTGCCCAACCCGCCCAGACAATGTACCTGCAGTCTCTGTTTAATTTCTATGCCCCACTTAAGTTTGCCTTAATTTGTCTACGACGTTGGCTACCCGATATGTCCGTCCATCTGCCAGTTAATGGGAAAACCCGCACCAGCTGTGTATTGGTTGGCAAATTGCCCTGTAATTTGTACAGATATCTGGACCACACGATATAGTATTACACTTTGGCTACACACCTGTAAACAGAACACAGTAGTTGTACTTTAAATTGAAAACTAGTAGTCTGCAGTCTAACCCCAACTCACACTGGTAGCTTAATCTAACCTTAGAACTTTAGAGCAGGACAACCCCACACCCAAATCGAGGGATACATTTGTAGGGGAGCATGTCATAACGCCCGCTGGCGTTAGGCTACTCTCGAAAGTGTCATAGGGCCAACGGGAAATTTGACACATTTGAAGTGTCAGAGTGCCGTCGCTCTCTCTGACAGTTTTAAAAGTGTCAGAATGACAGACGCTCTCTTTGACACTTTTAAAAGTGTCAGAATGACAGACGCTCTCTTTGACACTTTTGAAGGTGTCAGAATGACGGACGCTCTTTTTGACACTTTTGAATGTGTCAAAATGGCCGTCGCTTTCCTGGCACTTTTGAAGTGTCACTGTGCCCGCAGGGTGTTATCACATGACCCCATTTATATTCCCAAAATTGTTGTGTTCTATATCGTTTTGTTTGTTACGTTCTGATTTTTGTGCCGTTCAGTTATGTACTTTCTGTTGTCCTGCTAATTTTGTCTGATATACATGATACACTTCGTTTTAACTAACCATAACTTTTGATGAACAGACCTTCGATGCTGTCGTTTAACCACGTGCTCCAGACGCTGCTGCACGTGCTCCAGGTGACCCTGTCCTTCCTGCTCATGCTGATCTTCATGACCTACAACGTGTGGCTCTGCCTGATGGTCGTCCTGGGCGCCGCCGTCGGGTACTTCCTGTTCTGCTGGAAGAAGTCGGTCATCGTGGACGTCACCGAGCACTGTCACTAACAGAGGACCACCGGGAGCCTCAGCCGGCGATGTCTCACGCACGCGGAAGAGGAGGAGGCACAGGCGGAGGCGGACCAGGAGCAGCTGTCCATCTGAACGGAAGGCGGAGGCGCAGGCGTTGGTGCTAAGCTGGAACTTCCCCGAAAGCTCTCATCCCCCAGAAACAGACCCCCCCACACACTTCAACCTCAACACACCCTCCTACTTGCTATTCTCCAGCCACATTAGCCCGTAACTAACTCTGAACTGGATTGTAGGCGGGGCAGCGGCCTTTGAATGTCACAGCCAGCAGCTGCTGCATCGCTTACAATCCCCCTAAGTCCCGACACCAAGATCAACTATGTAAACGGAAGGGTTTCCAGGCAGTCGTATAAGTCGAAAGTGTATAGAATACAAGAAACAAAGTGGGCGACTGGCGAGCGAATTGTAGAGCTAAGCAATGCAAATACAACTCTTCTGTTGGTACTCATCTAAGTTCGCAGGATTCCCCAAAAGCAAATATTTTTTTATCATTATTATTGTATACCATTTTGTATCCCTATTATACGAATATGATTATTATTATTTGGTAATAAAATCCATTCTTTTATACACTTCAATTTGTTTGTTAGCCCCAGAAAAGACACGTTTGTTAAGTTTGGCTTTCTTGTGAAGTGGCAACCAAGCCACGAATGTTGTAAGGACTGAGTATGTGCTGCAACAGTGCGTTTCACGAGTGTAATTTGGCTACCCAAAAAGCTGGTTGGCACTGATTTTGCATTTACGTGTTGTTTAAACAACTGAAATACCTTAGACTATAGAGTCAAACGCTTTGTTGTGCAATAGCGTTTAAGGTGATCCATTATCCCCACAACTGACTTTGATTGATGTCTGTTCTTTCAAGTGACTTCTGGCAAGGTGTTTGGCTCACTTGATTTTTGCTCATCCACATGTGGCCCTTGTAAATTGCTCCCCAAAACAACAGGCTTCCAATGCGGCCCTAATGTCCCGAAACGCACTGTATCTAGCATATGTTCACCCACTCGATCAGCTTGCGTAAATAGGTGTTGTAGATATTACACTTAAAGCAAATACATTACAGTAAACGGCAACAAATGTATACATATTATTAAATCTACCTATACACTAATAAATATACAACAGAGTATTGTTACAACTGGAACCGGAGCGGACTTTAACTGGGAGTTCAATCACTTTTAATTTAAATCATGTATCATATTGATACATTATTTGGCCAGGCAACGTTCGGCTTGAGGAAAACACAAATTCGATTTCGATTTCGGGACTTACTTTGATCTTTATTAGAAAATTATTGCGAGTCTCAATAGAATGTTGTGTCCTTACGCACATCGTAATTCATAATTAAAAACATCTTTACATAACTACAGGCGATCGATCAAGTTTTATTGACTGGTAACACTATACTTAAGTCTGCATTCGTAAACGTTTTCATTTTTTTCTAACTCCTGCTTGCCCGATGGGAGTTCAATTCAATTGATTAATTTGCTAGGTGATCGTGGTAACCAAACAAGGGGCGATGGGTGGTGGATAGGATCTACGGCTTACTAGGAGTGGGGTCCTCGTAGGCTGGGCAAGCGGGAGCTCAGCCTGCGAGGACACGAGCTAAAGCGGCCCATACATTCATTTTCATGTACGGTTCTTCGAATGTAAACCCGCGCGCTTCGATAACGATTGTTAGGACCGATCGAAGGAGGGGTGGAGAGTATGCATGTTGGAGTTATATAATAATGTACATAATAGTTATAAGTAGATGGGAGAAATTGAAATTCACCTCGTTTGTATTGTATCATCATGCCTAATACAAGTTCTACACGAGTGTCTCTCTGCCCTCTCTTTCACTCCTCTCTCCCTTTCTCCGATTACTGATCGATAGTTCGTTGATCGCCGATTGAGGATCGTTGATTTCTGGGTATCGGGATTACGGATTTCGGATTCCGGATTGCGGATCTCGGCCTCTCTGTCGTGAAGAAACATTTATGTGGGGAGGTGTGGCATAGAAGTTACCTGGTTGGTTCTTCTTTCTCAATGCATATATTTCATCCTCTCTCCTCACATATATCCCTCTCTCTCATTTCCACTTCTCGGGCTCCGGCTCCACTCCTCAGAAGGCGGCTCCTGGAATTCGTTTGCAGAAGGAAAAGTGTTAGCCAAGTGAGCCAGACCAACAGTTTGGGCTGGGTAGAAGGGTGGATAGCGCATCTTAAACTAGTCTCGAGCTGATCGTGCTCGTAAAGAATAGGCTCAGGATCATCTGAGTGTGGGGTTTTACTATTGTGGCACGAACAGTTCAGAACACACATCTACGAGGGCTCTTTCGGCTCTGGACAGCGTCTCAGCCCACGGCTGATCGTGTCGCAAGCGAAAGTGGCAAAAACGGGCTCAATCAGTATCAATATCATTATTTTTGGGGTCGGGGTCAGTCACAATTTACCTGTTGGTGAAGAGGAGGGGGAACATGAACATACACTTGCATGGGTTTGGGAACTCGAACTCTCTCGCCCTCTCTGTCTGTGCTCTGTTTGCTGTCTCCCTCTGCTCTCTGCCTAGCTTGTGTTTTGATTATAGTTTAATTCGATTTAGCAATTCAATTACCTCGTGTTTTTCGTGGGTGTCTTGTAATCTTGGCTTGAAGATTCGCTGGGGTTAGTTTTTGTTTCTGTTTTTATCTTAAGAAGTACGATAGTGCATGGGGGATGGGGGGGCCAGGACACCACAACAATGAGAGGAGGATACAAAAAGGAACATGTAGAGCTAGGACGGCGAGCCGGATCCTTTCGGAACCCCTTCCAAGGGAAGCACTTACTTTTAGGATTGCTACATCATAAACTCCCAACAAAACGGAAAATAGTTTGATCACTGATCAAAAATTGTATCATCTTTATAGCATCCTAATATATTTTCTAGCAGATGGCAAATAAAGAATATGTAGTGCACTGAATTTAAAAGTCGGACTCCAATAAGGATAGCTATTTTACAAAGATTCATCCTTGGAAAGGGCTTTCGGTTGATTGGTTTCATTGATCGATCAAATGTACCTGTGCAACTGTCACTCTCTCTTCTTCACTCCCTCAGTCCGTCACTTCTCACTTTTCGACTACGTACCTCGTCTTGGGAACTTTGGAAACCCAGAACCTCCCATCGCACACAAGTGACCCAGCAACCCAGTCGCCAAGCCAAGGCAGAAGCACATGCAGTACGAGTCTCTCTAGGCCACTATATATAGTACTATATATACATTTATCACTTAAGGTATATGGTTTACGGGGTGTTTTCTTGTGTTCGGGGTGGCGCAGATAGGTGTGGGGTGGGGCTGTGCGGAGAGGATTGCATGAGATGCGTGGATCTGTTTCTGTTGGGTTAGTTAAGCGCATAGAGATAACAGTAAGGCTTGGTAAATACCTGTTTCAGTCACTGTCCCACTCCCAATTGCGAGGGCAGCGTCCGGAGAACGCTCCGTGTCGCCCTAATCTGATTTCTATCATGTGTAGGAACCGGAAGGCTCAGCTCTTTGTAGAGACTATTGCGAAATTCTGCTCCTTATTCTATTCTAGGTTAGGCAAACCCAGGGCTAACACAAACAATCTGGTCTTAAACGATTTTTAAAATATGAACCCACTTCAAGAAAATAAAGAATAATGTAATTGATCTATATTTTCACCATGGATACAAATAATTTTAAATTAGCCTCAGCTTTTCTAGTAGTAGGTTTTCGATATGTCAACATCCTGTACTATACAGTCGTAAGACACCTAAGAAAGAAAATCGTTATTAATTTGTTTTAAAAGTAAAAACCTCTCCATCGTTTAAAAAGTTTACTTTGTTAGGGCTGGCTGGATTTCAAAACATGTGACAAAAGATCAAGCTAGTGCTTTAAAAAACCAAAAGCATAACATAACAGAAAGAAGTTAAAAGAACCATCAGCTCTTGGGCCCGTTTCGTCCGTCCGTCTGTCCCTTTGAAGGACTGCCCTCGCGAAATCCTCGGCGGATCTCATCCCGACTGGGTACACACACTGAGGGGGACACGCGTGTCTACACAGACATAGATCAATATAGATACATAGTTATGATACGAAAACGAGTATGTCTACGGAGTGTGGAGTGGCACAATGGCGCCGGAGTGTTACTTTTACGGGTCTATCAAGTGTTCGACTCACCTCAGCGCACTCGCTCTGCCAGCTCAGATACTGTTTCTTTTTAACTGTGTTCTGATACATATTATTTTGCAAAATTTTGTTAATGATTTTTGTTTTTTGGGTACCTCGATGCTGCCGCCTTTCGCCGCGGCAGCTGCTGCTTACGGATTGTGGGGATTGAGGATTGCAGACGGGCGAGAGATTGTACTCTTGATCATATTTAGTTGTGTGGTTTCGTTTTGGGGCTTGGGAACTCCTGCTCCTGACTTTCGGCTTATGCATCTACGCGTCATTAACTTGTGGTTCTTGCTTTTCACTTGCTTAATGTTCGGTTTCTTTTTGGTCTCTAGTAGCGGCTGCGACTCCGGCTGCGGCAATGGCGATCCCGGCTGTCGTGGCGGTAGTGATTATGGTTGTGATGGCTGCGGCTGCTCCGGTTGCCACCGCCGCCGCCTCCTCCGCCGCCGCCGCCACCACTGCGCGAGTACGAGTGATGGGAGCTGTGGTGCGACTTGTGGTGATCTGGAACAGAAAGGCGGAGTTTTCAATGAAAGCTCGAGTGCCGTGTGCAAATGCAAGCGCGACCCCGGTCTCCAAAATGAGGGCGGGGAACTTACGGTGACGCCGATCCGAGGGCTGGCGATTCTGGACATACTCGCGACTTCGTTCTCGGTACTCGTTGCGGGGCTCACTAAGGATTGACCAGAGAAAATCAGTGTTAGATACATTTACTCAACAGAGCTATGACATCACATTGTCTTGAAAACTATTTAGTCAATTTGTATTTGGTAGCCAAGTGATAAATAAAGGCAAAGTAAACAAACTTAGCTGCATTACTCATAGTCACATTGAACGGCATGCTGCCAATTTTGTTGTAATTAACTAGAAAAAGAGCAAACGAATGCTTGTTTTCTTGATCATGCCCAAGGTGTCTATAGGATGTGCGGGGTTAGACATGGCTAAACACACTGCTGGATTAGCGGAGAAGGCAGAATGCCAACTGAGAAACAGTGTGGTAATAATCCGAAAATTCCGGACTGCTACAGATACATAACTTTTTAAACGAATCTGTGGCTACCTTCCGAAAACCAATCTATCTATTTATTTTAGGGTTGCGTATATAGAGTTCTCACCGTCTGTTGTCGTAGGAGTGGAAGCGCTGAACTCGGCCCTCGCGCCGGCGACGATCCTCCTGCTCGCGCTCCTTCTGGCGAGCATCGTTGATCTCGGCCACCGCGTTGCGCAGCTTGGAGTAGCCCAAATGCTGTTTGCCCATCAAATGGTCCTCGATCCGCTGCTGTGCATCGCCGACGATGAGAAAGGCGCCGCAGATCTCGCACACCTTCATCTGCTTCTCGGGCAGGGAGTCATGCGACCAGCCAGCCGCCTTGTTCTCGGCCGTCTTTTCCTCGCCGGTAGCTCCTGCTCCTTCGCCATCTGGCGGAGGAGAGGTGCCTGCCCCCGCTGCTGCTACTGCAGAGCTTGGTGCGGCCTCCAGAGCTTCATCGGCTGTGGTGGCGGCGGCGGCTGGAAGAGCGGTGTTTGGGGTTTCCTCGCTGGGATTTGTGCCCGGACTGTTGTGCAGCTCGTCCTCCGGTGACTTGCTCAAACTGATGCTACTGATGGCCTTGGCGTGGGCCTCGTACTGCTGCACCACCTGCTCCTTCTCCTCCTTGAGCTCCTCGCACAGCGTCATCAGATCCTGGGCCTGGTCCACGTCCCCCCGAATGCCAGCCTCCTCCGCTTCGGAGAGCAGCTTGTTGATCCTGGCATTCAGGTTGGCCAGCTGCTCCTGGTGCCTGGTCAATGGAGCCGGAGCGTTGGGCTGATCCTTCTGCATGAGAAGCAAACGCTGCTTGCCCTTTTGGATCTTTCGATCCACATCGTGCAGCATCACATTGCAGAAGCGCAGGAACTCATCCTCGTACTGGCGCTTCCGTTGCGAGGGACGGGCCTCCTCGTACAGGTGACGGGCCTCCTCGTCGTGGATGCGGGCACAGGGACCCAGATCCGCGCGGGTATTTATGAACAGATCGTGCGGGCAGAACTTGACGTTGTAGAACTGACAGAACTGGGTGGGGGTACCAAAAAAAGGAATTATTGGGGAGGTTATCCCACGGCATGGCACCGTTTATCGTGCTCACCTCGGGATCCTCCCAATTGACTTTAGCGCCCGCCTCCGAGGGATGCAGGTTGCGGTTCCTGCCCATCAGCTCGTCGAGCATTTGCCTGGCGGCGTCCACCATTTTCCGAGAAGCGGCGACACTTCTTATCTGTGATTCTGTGATTCAAGGGGGCAACTCCAAGGGGGCGGTGGTGCAAGTGGTCCACTGCGACTCCAGAGACTGCCTATTCCGGTGGTCCAGCACACCGAATTTCGTGGTCTGGACGTTGCCGGCGGTCAGGTGCAGCCACTTAGCGCACGTGCTGGGGTTCGAAGCACGTTTTCCTCGCCTGTTCAGCCGAGAATTTCGCCAAAATCAATAAAATAAAATTATTTCACAAAATCCGTGGTCTATCGATAGCTTCGCAGCGTTTTTGGTCTTAGCTATCGGTTATCGTTCTTCGATGGTGGCAGGCGTTTCTTGAGTGGACCTATCGACATCAGCTGTTAAAAAGCGCCCAAAAAGTAACTTTATAAACTATAATTGTGATATTATTAATTAATATTATTATAATTATAAATTTTAAGGTTTCCACCATTTAATAATGAGTTTATTTCAATATTTGGTATTTAGTTTTTCTTCTAAAACCTAAAATCTGTGATTACCATTTATGTTTGTCTCAAAGCTATGGTTTTTCCAACGCCATGTTTATTCTCAACGTAAAAATGTCAAAACTTCCGGATTTCAAAAATACTTGAGTGACCAGAACTCTGAATTTAATGTCCATATCTCAATAACCTCCTAAAATTGTACCATCTGTCATAGCAAAAGTCCTTTATTGAATTCAAGATGTAAAGTTGTACTAACTTGTTGTTGTAGGTCGTAATAACTTTTGTCATAAAACTTGTGCAATTTCTAACAAGAATAAATCTCTAATCTATGAACTTAAATAATAAATACAAATATTGAACACACAAATAAATTAAGCATATTAGTGGATTTTAGGGTGACCCCAAATTCAACGGTGACACTAACGCAGTGGCATCCCTGCGGGCCGGCGCTGCCACCCCCCGCCAACTGTCAGAAAAAGGCGCCAAAAATTGGCGAAGCACGCAGCTGTAAACATTAGCAGACCCAAACCGAGTTTTAGCGCGTTACCTGGCGTTGCTTTGTTTATTTACCAGTTCCAATCGAACAGTGACCCAACATGGATGTAGCGGATGCTCAGGTCGGCCAGCTGCGCGTCAAGGACGAGGTGGGCATTCGCGCCCAGAAGCTCTTCCAGGATTTCCTCGAGGAGTTCAAGGAGGACGGCGAGATCAAGTACACGCGCCCGGCGGCCAGCCTGGAATCCCCGGATCGCTGTACCCTGGAGGTCAGCTTCGAGGATGTGGAGAAGTACGACCAGAACCTGGCCACCGCCATCATCGAGGAGTACTACCACATCTACCCCTTCCTCTGCCAGTCGGTTTCCAACTACGTGAAGGACAGGATTGGGCTGAAGACGCAGAAGGACTGCTATGTGGCCTTCACGGAGGTGCCCACGCGGCACAAGGTGCGCGACCTGACCACCTCCAAGATCGGCACCCTCATCCGCATCTCCGGCCAGGTGGTGCGCACCCATCCCGTCCATCCGGAGCTTGTTTCTGGCGTGTTCATGTGCCTGGACTGCCAGACGGAGATCCGCAATGTGGAGCAGCAGTTCAAGTTCACCAACCCGACCATTTGCCGCAATCCCGTGTGCTCCAATCGCCGGCGATTCATGCTGGATGTGGAGAAGAGTCTGTTCCTGGACTTCCAGAAGATTCGCATCCAGGAAACGCAGGCGGAGCTGCCGCGCGGCTGTATTCCCCGCGCAGTGGAGATCATTCTGCGCTCGGAGCTGGTGGAAACCGTTCAGGCTGGCGATCGCTATGACTTCACGGGCACTCTGATCGTGGTTCCCGACGTGAGTGTTCTCGGAGGCGTGGGAACTCGGGCGGAGACCAGTTCCCGCCACAAGCCAGGCGAGGGAATGGAGGGAGTGACTGGGCTAAAGGCCCTGGGCATGCGGGAGCTCAACTACAGGATGGCCTTCCTCGCCTGCAGCGTTCAGGCCACCACAGCCCGTTTTGGCGGCACCGATCTGCCCATGTCGGAGGTCACGGCGGAGGATATGAAGAAGCAGATGACGGACGCCGAGTGGCACAAGATCTACGAGATGTCCAAGGACCGCAATCTCTACCAGAACCTGATCAGCAGCCTGTTCCCCTCGATCTACGGCAATGATGAGGTCAAGCGGGGCATTCTCCTCCAGCAATTTGGCGGCGTTGCCAAGACCACAACCGAGAAGACTTCGCTGCGTGGTGACATCAATGTGTGCATCGTGGGCGATCCCAGTACGGCCAAGTCGCAGTTCCTCAAGCAGGTCTCCGACTTCTCGCCCAGAGCCATCTACACCTCGGGCAAGGCTTCATCGGCGGCGGGTTTGACGGCAGCTGTGGTGCGCGATGAGGAGTCCTTCGACTTCGTCATCGAGGCGGGAGCCCTCATGTTGGCGGACAATGGCATTTGCTGCATCGACGAGTTCGACAAGATGGACCAGCGCGATCAGGTGGCCATCCACGAGGCCATGGAGCAGCAGACCATCTCGATAGCTCGCGCCGGAGTCCGAGCCACTCTGAATGCGCGCACCTCCATCCTGGCCGCCGCCAATCCCATCAACGGACGCTACGATCGTTCGAAGAGCCTGCAGCAGAACATCCAGCTGTCGGCGCCGATTATGTCGCGTTTCGATCTGTTCTTCATCCTCGTGGACGAGTGCAACGAGGTGGTGGACTATGCCATTGCGCGTAAGATCGTCGACCTGCACTCGAACATCGAGGAGTCGGTGGAGCGGGCCTATACCCGCGAAGAGGTCCTCCGCTATGTGACTTTCGCGCGGCAATTCAAGCCGGTGATTGGCCAGGAGGCCGGCAAGATGCTGGTGGAGAACTACGGGCATCTGCGGCAGCGCGACACGGGCACCTCGGGCAGGAGCACATGGAGGATCACGGTGCGTCAGCTGGAGTCCATGATACGCCTGAGCGAGGCCATGGCCAAGCTGGAGTGCTCCAATCGCGTGCTCGAGCGCCACGTCAAGGAGGCCTTCCGCTTGCTGAACAAGTCCATCATCCGCGTGGAGCAGCCGGACATTCATCTGGACGACGACGAGGGTCTGGACGTGGACGACGGCATTCAGCACGACATCGATATGGAGAACAACGGAGCGGCGGCCAACATTGACGAGAACATGGACACCTCCGGCAGTGGGGCTGTGCAGAAGAAGAAGTTCACGCTGTCCTTCGAGGACTACAAGAATCTGTCCACCATGCTGGTGCTGCACATGCGCGGCGAGGAGGCGCGCTGCGAGGTGGAGGGCAGTGACACGGGCATCAAGCGCAGCGATGTGGTCACCTGGTATCTGGAGCAGGTGGCCGAGCAGATCGAGTCCGAGGACGAGCTGATCTCGCGCAAGAACCTCATCGAGAAGCTGATCGACCGGCTTATCTACCACGACCAGGTCATTATTCCGCTCAAGACCTCCCAGCTGAAGCCGCGCATCAAGGGACAGGGCCAGGAGGATGAGCAGTCGGAGGACGATCCCCTGCTGGTGGTGCACCCCAACTATATTGTGGAGTGATCAAGGCCGTCCAGCAGTTGATTACCCCTAACCACCTAGTTAAGTTTCTGTTTCCGCATCCTTGATTTTTTTGCTACCTAATCATTGTATTTAGCCGTAAGTCTAGAGTTTAGAGACATTACTAAAGCCCATCAGGGAGTTGTTGATCCCCTTGTGGTCAAGTTACGTTCCAAATCATCCATGTTTTCGCCAAAATAAACGTTCATCTCAAGTTTAAGCCGGTTTCTTTACTCTTTCAATGGGCAGTTGCAGTTGTTTCCTTTATTTTCGGTGCCATAATCAGTGTTTTACGATTTTGAATTGGAATCCTCTGCTTTCGCCGAAATAAACGCTCATCTGAAGTTCAGCTTGGTTTCTTTCATTTTAATTGTACAGATGCGTTGATAAATTGCCTATGAAATAAAAACGAGGCCCGCAGACGATCGAGAGGAGGGTGCTGTTGCTGCTGTCTACTTCTCGAAGGTGTAGTGCTTGACGCCATCGCCGGGATATTGCTTGGCGGCCACGGGGCGGTACATCTTCTTGTCTTCCAGCCAGTAGTAGAGGGCCAGGCAGCCGGACATGACGCCCAGGAAGCAGACGAAGTAGTACGCGTTGCTGTAGCGCGGCTGTTCCGCCTGCGACCAGCGGTCCTCGCTGTACAGATCGTGATCCGCCGAGATCTGCGGGGGAAACAGAGTGCATTGAATGGGGCTCTATGGAGCTAGTTAGCCTGGTAATCCGCTTACGGGCTCGTGGTGGTTGCGCTTGTGCTCCGGATAGTCCCAGGGATAGTAGTTGTCCTTGGCCTCCACGCCTAGACCGCCGCCCACTTTGGGATAGTCGCCGTAGCCCAGGCCGTCGTCAGCGTACGGTTTGTACTCCTCCGGCAGGAGGTAGTACTTCTTGGCCGCCGCCAGGCGCTCCTTCTCCGTCTGTGGATAGGGTGCCGGCTTGAAGTCCTTGTTCCAGCCAGCCACTAGAATGGGAAAACGAGTTCTTAGCTCGGCCCAGGCCAAAGTTACGTAAACAAGAGGTAAACAGAGGGGCACATTCGCCGGATTCCTGCTCCTCCGCCTCGGCACTTACTGCTGCGGATCGCCTGGCGAGCCACGGCGGGATGGGCGGCGCACAGCTTTTGGGCCAGGCCCACGGTTTTCACAAACGCCGACATTGCAGGCTCGCTTCAAAGTTCCCGAATTTATTTCCGATTTCAGTAGAAACAGCTGTTCGCCTGCGGATGCGGAACAATCGATGGGTTGTCGCTATCGCGCCAGCTATCGATAGTTGCCAAGCGATAGTTGGTGTGTGCAAAAAAGAATGGCTAGTTTCAATATTCAAGTTTACTAATTTTAAAACTATAGAGGATTTGATTTCTGACAGTGAAGTCTTAGTATTCTCCAGTTAAATACATGTGACTATTAAAATGTTCCATTGCTGGCTGCTCGTTTCTTAGAATACAAGAGTATAAATTATTTTTTATTTAAATGGAAAACTTGGATGTTTGGACCTCAACCTAACCTCTTCTTAAACGATATTTTCGACATTCCTTTCTAAGTTACAATTCAGCAACTATCGATAGCAACCATCGGTGCGCGATAGTCCGCACCCGCGCAACGACGCTTTGTTGTTGTTTTTGTTGGTGTTGTTGTGGTGGGCTCGTCCGCGAAAGATCACTTGGCAAACTTATTTATTTAATTGATTTGATTCCATCAAGAAGAAGGCGCAAAGATGGTGCTACCCCTATTGCAGCGCTCCTCGCTTCGCGGCGTCCAGCAGATTACGAAGCCCTGGGCCTCCCTTGGAGGTGTGCGTCTGGTAAGACTTGAAATGTGCACTGGATATATTCCCCCCGACATGGCAAATACCGCCTTATGTAATGCTTGTTGCGCCCCGAACCGCCTAAAACTCCCTGAAACGCATATATTTGCAACAAAACAGGGCGGAGGTGCGAACGAAAATGCATAAAAGCCGGCGTTTCGTAATCGTTACACAACGGAAAGTGGAAGTGGCCGCCTTCCAGCTGGAAGCCTCTTGTACAACTGCAACTCCGACCACTTGTGGACCGTCTCCAATCGGACCTTCGGCTGGCCTTCCAACTGGAAGCCGCTGCATTGATTTTTCGCTCAACTTTTCTCAGCTGTTGTTGTTTTGTAACTCGCCCTGGAATCACATGATAGAAGAGCGAAGCAAACCCACACCGCGAAAAAACTCGCGAAACGAGTTGTAATTCAAGAAATTGTGCCTGCCCAGCAGATTCCTGTTTTCGGCAATTGAGTCAGAACCGGTTGGTTCTACATTTTCGCCGGCATGGTACATCCCTCTGCCGACCACTGTAATACACTCCCCGACCGTTCAGATAGCTATCTATATATATGGCTCCAGATAGTGGGGATGGTCGGGCGCAAAGTGCACTCATAAATCCGGGGTGTGATACCATCGCACACTGCTGGCCAAAGGAATAGCTCTGGAAACCCAAAATATAACGGTCTACTATAATTCTCAACTCCCTTTCGGTTCCCGAATTGTGGTTTAAGTACAAAATTTATCAACAAAATGCCCCCTAGCACTTGTTTTTATAAGTATAAAGACAATTCTGAATAGTATAGAATATTTCTTTCTTCATTGCAGATTAAATGTAGAAAAGTCTGTGATAATTTATCTCCCTAAATATGCATATGTTACTACAGAGATTTTCTGGTTCCGGCAATTTTATTTAACAAAGATTTATTTTAGGTAAAATATTTAAAGTTTTACTACAATGCATCAGGTTTTCCCTACATACTTTAGGAATAATATATATTAAATGATATAAGAAAGATCCATAGTGTTTCTTGATAAACGTTTTGTTTGAATGGTTAGGAGGTGTAGGAATAAAACCTATCAAATTACACACAAGAAATCCGTAGAGAGTTCCTTGGTAAAAACGATGGTAAATGGTTAGGATGAGCACCCGACAGTCATCCTCTCAACTGGTTAAGCACTCAGGAAATCCGCGCGGCCACCTTCAAACTTCGAGTGCTATTGGCGTGGCCCGCGCTGTTCCCCGAGTGCCAAAGCGCGGCTGATTAGCAGAGCACCCCATGCCAAGTAGGGTCTTCGGCGTTCAGTCGTCGCGCCCCCCGAGAACCGCCCGCTTTACACCTCCGCAGTCCCCTGTTTTTCGTCGAGAGCGCTCTTTCAAGAATCTGTTCCGTTCACTCGGCCTTATCGGTCTCCGCTGCCCAGCGCCTCAGTAAGCTCCGAGCAGCAGCCGTCGTCGAGTGTCCGTCCTCTGATTCCCACTGATTCCAGCTCCGCTTGCACCCAACTTATCTGCCACCCTCTTATCGGCCCACCTCTCTCGAAATGGTCAGATGGGCCCCCTTTCGCAGTCGACTCCCGTTCCTAATCTGGTTGTTCTCCCCGCAGGCCTCCCAGGAGTTTCGCGTGGAGAGCGACACCTTCGGCGAGCTGAAGGTGCCCGCGGACAAGTACTATGGCGCCCAGACGATGCGCTCCCAGATCAACTTCCCCATCGGCGGGGCCACCGAGCGGATGCCCGTGAGTACTCCCCAGCAGATCGCAATCCCGAGGAGCAACTAACTCGCCTCGCTTGTGCTAGTTTATGAGTCAGTAGTGACAATGGAGCCCATTGCTTATTGTAACCCGTGAGTTATTGACTTCCCTTATGAGATCTTACGGGGAGAACCTCTCCTATCGGGAATTTCAATTAACTTTTCAATGACTTTCTTCTCTATTCCCTCTCAATTGGGGATTGGGGCTTCTTAAAAGTATTCCTAAAATACATACAAAAACAAGGCTCCACCGTTTGGTTTGCACATCAACCTCTTCGATTTCGATTTCGATTTCATATTCAAGGCTCAAAAAGTAGCGAGGTTTAGCTAATTACCAAGTATAATAAAGTTGGAACTCGGCTTCGCCCGCGGAGAACAGAGAAAACACATTTGTACACCTAGTTTAATGCGCTTCTCAGGGTTTAAAAATAGCTTTTAGGTCATTAGCTACAAAATACTTTAGGAATGCGTCCTAGTTAGAGGATCGATCATGCTGATTCCTTGGAAAATAGTTTTCATTTGACTGGACTAATGATCCCACCCCTCCTCCCCAGAAACCCGTGGTGCAGGCCATGGGCATCCTGAAGAAGGCCGCCGCCGAGGTGAACAAGGAGTTCGGGCTGGACAGCAAGGTGAGCGAGGCGATCTCGAAGGCGGCCGACGACGTGATCTCCGGCAAGCTGTACGCCGACCACTTCCCGCTGGTCATCTGGCAGACGGGCTCCGGCACCCAGAGCAACATGAACGTGAATGAGGTGGGTAGGGGGGTAGGGACTCGCTTGCTTCACCGGCAACTCCCTCATAACTCTGCAATCCCGCCCGCCAGGTCATCAGCAACCGCGCCATCGAGCTGCTGGGCGGCAAGCTGGGCAGCAAGACGCCCGTGCATCCCAACGACCACGTGAACAAGTCGCAGAGCTCCAACGACACCTTCCCCACGGCCATCCACATCTCGGTGGCCCTGGAGCTGAACAACAACCTCAAGCCGGCGATCAAGACGCTGCACGACGCCCTGCGGGCCAAGTCGGAGGAGTTCAAGGACATCATCAAGATTGGCCGCACCCACACCATGGACGCGGTGCCCCTGACGCTGGGCCAGGAGTTCAGCGGCTATGCCCAGCAGCTGGCCTACGCCCAGGAGCGCATCGACGCCTGTCTGCCGCGCGTCTACGAGCTGGCCCTGGGCGGCACTGCCGTGGGCACTGGTCTGAACACCCGCAAGGGCTTCGCCGAGAAGTGCGCGGCCAAGATCGCCGAGCTGACCAACCTGCCCTTCGTCACCGCGCCCAACAAGTTCGAGGCCCTGGCCGCCCGCGACGCCATGGTGGAGGTGCACGGCGTGCTCAACACGATCGCCGTCAGCCTGATGAAGATCGCCAACGACATCCGCTTCCTGGGCTCCGGACCGCGGTGCGGCCTGGGCGAGCTTTCGCTGCCGGAGAACGAGCCCGGCAGCTCCATCATGCCCGGCAAGGTGAATCCCACGCAGTGCGAGTCGCTCACCATGCTCTCCGCCCAGGTGATGGGCAACCAGGTGGCCGTCACCATCGGCGGCTCCAACGGACACTTCGAGCTGAACGTGTTCAAGCCCCTCATCGTGTCCAACGTGCTGCGCTCCATTCGGCTGTTGTGTAAGCTTGGGAGGCGAAGGGCTTATCAAGAGGCTTCCAAGTAACTATCTTCCCTTTGCAGCTGATGGCAGCCGGACCTTCACTGCCAACTGCGTGAATGGCATCCAGGCCAACCGCGAGAACATTGCCAAGATCATGAACGAGTCGCTGATGCTGGTCACCGCCCTGAACCCCCACATCGGCTACGACAAGGCCGCCAAGATCGCCAAGACGGCGCACAAGAACGGAACGACCCTCAAGGAGGAGGCCATCAACCTGGGCTACCTCACGGAGCAGCAGTTCAACGACTGGGTGCGCCCCGAGCAGATGCTGGGACCCAAGTGAGCAGTAGGCCAACCTGCCGCCGCCCGACCCCAAAATACACCCATCGCTGTCATCGGAAACCCGGACTAGTCGGTTTGCCAGCCTGTCGGCTTTAAGTTCGTTTGTATATGAATCGCTTGGAATCACAGACCCAATAATAACTGAAAATGCTGAAGCAATCCACTGGCCTGAGCCTGGCCAGACGCCGTCTCTGGGTGGCTTGCGGCGGCCTGCGGGCCAAGGAAGTAAGTGGAGTTGGTACGTGGGCTTCTGGTGACTACAGGGGTGGCTTTTCCAGGGCGACAAGGGCAAGGGTAAGGGCAACGAGAAGTTCCGCCTGGAGAGGGACACCTTCGGGGAGCTCAAGGTGCCGGCGGACAAGCTCTACGGGGCCCAGACAATGCGCTCCAAGCTGAATTTTCCCATTGGCGACATAGCCGAGCGCATGCCGGTAGGAGATTATAGATTCCGCGGGCTCAGAGCCCTCCTCCTAACCTATCCCGTCCCACTGCCCGCAGATGCCGGTGATCCAGGCCATGGGCATCCTGAAGAAGGCCTGCGCCGAGGTCAACAAGGAGTTCGGCCTGGACGGCAAGATCTCGGACGCAGTCTCCTGCGCCTGCGACGACGTGATCTCCGGCAAGCTGTACAAGCAGGGCCACTTCCCACTGGTCATCTGGCAGACGGGCTCGGGCACCCAGTCCAATATGAACACCAACGAGGTGAGATTGGGTGGGCAGAACGAAAAAGGGATGAAATACTGGGTGTTAGGTAACACCGCGTGTTTTGAGGCCGAATGTTGCCAAGTACTCTTCCAGGCTGATTGGGTTTTTTGCCAATCCCACCCAGGTGATCAGCAACGCGGCCATCAAGATGATGGGTGGCGAGCTGGGCAGCAAGAAGCCGGTGCACCCGAACGACCATGTGAACAAGTCGCAGAGCTCCAACGACACCTTCCCCACGGCCATCCACATCTCGGTGGGCATGGAGCTGAACGAGCGCCTCATCCCGTCGGTGGCCCACCTGCGGGACGCCCTCAAGTCCAAGTCGGACGAGTTCAAGGACGTCATCAAGATAGGGCGCACCCACCTGATGGACGCGGTTCCGCTGACCCTGGGCCAGGAGTTCAGTGGCTACACGCAGCAGCTGACCTACGGCCTGGACAGGATCAAGGCCTGCCTGCCGCGGGTCTACGAGCTGGCCCTGGGCGGCACTGCGGTGGGCACTGGCCTGAACACCCACAAGGGGTTCGCCGAGAAGGTGGCCAAGCGCATTGCCGAGCTCACCTGCCTGCCCTTCGTGACGGCACCCAACAAGTTCGAGGCCCTGGCCGCCCGCGATGCCATGGTGGAGGTGCACGGCGTGCTCAACACGATCGCCGTCAGCCTGATGAAGATCGCCAACGACATCCGCCTGCTGGGATCGGGTCCGCGGTGCGGCCTGGGGGAGCTCCTGTTGCCGGAGAACGAGCCCGGCAGCTCCATCATGCCCGGCAAGGTGAATCCCACGCAGTGCGAGTCGATGACCATGCTGTGTGCCCAGGTGATGGGCAACCAGGTGGCGGTCTCCATCGGCGGCTGCAACGGGCACTTCGAGCTGAATGTCTTCAAGCCGCTGATAGTATCGAACGTTCTTCGCTCCATACGGCTATTGGGTGGGTATTGATGATATTCCTTGAGGATCCTTGCTAGGAACCTGCTTCTCCACAGCCGATGGCAGCATGACCTTCAGCAAGAACTGCGTGGAGGGCCTGCAGGCCAACAAGGAGAGGATCGACAAGATCATGAACGAGTCGCTGATGCTGGTCACCGCCCTGAACCCCCACATCGGCTACGACAAGTCCGCCCAGATCGCGAAGACGGCCCACAAGAACAAGACGACCCTGAAGGAGGAGGCCCTGAAGACCGGCATCACTGAGGAGCAGTTCAAGGAGTGGGTCAACCCCAAGGAGATGCTGGGACCCAAGTGATCCCCGTCTTGGCCACCTCCCCTGTTGCCAGTTGCTTGTAATAAATTTGCCATGTACAGAGACTACTAGAAGAAGTAAATGTTTTGGTTTCCAACTTATTCTCAAATTTTTCGAAAAAGTAACGGTCTTTGGTTTCGAATTGCAAGTGGTTGGAGTCCCAGCTAAGACCCGCAGGGTCGGGTCGCCGGTATCGATTTTTAAACCGCAGTATACCGTAAATCGCAGTGGTCACACTGGCGCTCTGCTGTTTTTAACGTTTTCTTTGTTTTTATCGCGAGTTCCAGCGTAATTAGCTGCTGTTTTTGGTTGGAACATAAACTGTAGGGGCAGACAAACAAGCTTTCAATTCGGTGGCCTTTTTCCCGGTCTAAAAAGTTCGAGCTGGGGGCGATTATCTAACGACAACATCGAAACGAGCGTTGGAGTAGGCGCAGATAAAAAGAACAAGGCAGCCAGGCAAGTTGGCTCTCGAAAATTATCCGTTCTGTCCAGTAAAGAGGAGCAAAATCAGCGTAGCCCACACGGGAGTCGAAAAGGCGCAATATCTTTCGAGTCAGAGGAAACAAACCTTTCGGATCCACGGATTTCGCCTTGTAGTTGCACCACCACCCACTCTGCAGCCCCACCCCCTGCAGCGGCTGCACCGCCCACTCCCAACACCCACAAACAAAATTATATTTACGACGCAAAAGCGAAACAATCGAATCGACAGCAGCTGTTCGGCTATCGATCGCGCGCAGATCGATAACACACAGGAGCAACGTTGGCGAAGAAGAAGAGGCAGCCAGAGTTGAGCACCGAGAAACCTAGGAAACAAGGTAATTTTAAACTCGAATGGGTGGCGAGACGGCTGTCTTAGAGGTTATTCCGATTGCAGGCACTTGAGCCGAGGTCTTCGTGGGCCGAAAGATGTCTGTGAGACTGCTGACCGTGCGACTGATCAAACATGGTCGCTACATTTTGCGCAGCTACTGTAAACGTGATATACACGCCAACATTTTGGACCAGAATCAATTGAAGACAAGAAGCAAGCGAGGCTTTCCCCTACCCTCCACCGCCGCCCATGTGGCGCGGGTGAGTAGTCCTAGAATCCCTTGCCTAGGCCCGCTGTTTAACCCGCCCCAATCCCCGCCAGACAACGCCCCAGCAGGCGGCCAAAGCGGTGGTCAATGTAGTGCCCCGCACCGCCACTTCCCCGGCGGGATCACCACTGACCGGCAGCTCGCCCAGCAGCAGTGGTCTCTTCCGAGTGGGCCAGCATGCCCGCAAGCTCTTCATCGACAACATCCTGAGCCGGGTCACCACCACCTACTCGGAGGATCTGCGCCAGCGGGCCACCCGCAAGCTCTTCTTCGGCGACTCGGCCCCATTTTTCGCCCTCATCGGCGTGAGCCTGGCCTCCGGATCGGGCGTGCTCAGCAAGGAGGATGAACTGGAGGGCGTGTGCTGGGAGATTCGCGAGGCAGCTGGCCGGCTGCAGCAAGCCTGGAACCAGGACGAGATCTCCGAGACGCTGGACAGCAAGTTCAGCATTGATGATCTGGAAATAGGGCCACCCATTGCCAAAGGTTGTGCCGCTGTCGTCTACGCAGCGGCCTTCAAGAAGGATGGCGCCGCGGAGACATCCATCCCTACCGATACGGAGCCGCCACAGGCAACTCCCGCCTTCGCTCCAAACAGCTGGAGTGCCCACGAGATGATGTCGCCGCTGCAGAACATGTCGCGCTTTGTCCACAACTTTGGCGGCTCCGTGGACAACATCTTCCACTACAGCCAGCCCTCGGCGGCCAGTGACTTTGTGGGCGCCCAGGAGAGAGAGCAGGAGCAGCAGCAGGACCAGGACCCCAAAAGCAGTGCCTTCAACGTGGTAAATGGAAAATCCACACCCAGCCTTGCTTGCGATACTCACCCCCTTTACTTGCAGAATCCGTCAGGGAATCCAAAGTTAAACAGCTCGGTGGACCACTATCCGCTGGCCCTGAAAATGATGTTCAACTACGACATCCAGAGCAACGCCCTGTCCATCCTGCGAGCCATGTACAAGGAGACAGTGCCGGCCCGTCAGCGGGGCATGAACGAGGCCTCCGACGAGTGGGAGCGCCTGCTGCAGAACCAGACGGTCGCCCTGCCGCCGCACCCCAACATAGTCTGCATGTTCGGCTTCTTTTGCGACGAGGTGCGCAACTTTCCCGACGGCCACCTCCTGTACCCGGTGGCGCAGCCGCAACGGATCAATCCGCAGGGCTACGGGCGCAACATGTCGCTGTATCTGCTGATGAAGCGCTACGACCACAGCCTGCGCGGCCTGCTCGACAACCAGGAGCTGGACACGCGCACGCGCATCCTGTTGCTGGCCCAAATGCTCGAGGCGGTCAACCACCTGAGTCGCCACGGGGTGGCCCATCGTGATCTCAAGTCGGACAACGTGCTTATCGAGCTGCAGGACGATGCCTCGCCGGTGCTGGTGCTCTCGGACTTCGGCTGCTGCCTGGCGGACAAGGTGCACGGCCTGCGCCTGCCGTACGTGTCGCACGACGTGGACAAGGGCGGCAATGCGGCGCTGATGGCGCCGGAGATCTTCAACACGATGCCCGGCCCGTTCGCCGTGCTCAACTACGGCAAGGCGGATCTGTGGGCGTGCGGTGCTCTGGCCTACGAGATCTTCGGCAGCCACAATCCCTTCTACTCGAACAGCGGCGGCCTGGCTCGCGAGCGCGGCGAGCTGACGCTGTCGCTGCGGAACAGCGACTACCGGCAGGAGCAGCTGCCGCCGATGAGCGACGCCTGCCCGCCGCTGCTGCAGCAGCTGGTCTACAACATCCTCAATCCCAACCCGTCCAAGCGGGTCAGCCCGGATATTGCGGCCAATGTGGTGCAGCTGTTCCTGTGGGCCCCGTCCAACTGGCTGAAGGCGGGCGGCATGCCCAACAGCTCCGAGGTGGGTGCCTAACCAGTCAGTCTCCTGGCTCACATAGCTAATCATGTGTCTCATTTGCAGATCCTCCAGTGGCTGCTTTCGCTGACAACCAAGATCATGTGCGAGGGTCGTCCGCAGCTGGGCGCGGGGCCGCTGACCATGCCAGTGGCCACCAGCGGTCGACGCGCCTACGTGGAGTACCTGCTCATTTGCAGCTTCCTGGCACGCGCCCGGCTGCGTCGCATTCGCGGGGCCCTCAACTGGATCCAGAATGTGGTGGCGTAGGCCGTTGGCCCCCGGGATGTCTACTTGTTACCCTGAGAAAATCAAATGGAAAAGCGTGTGATACCTATATTTTACATATGTATTTATAAAACAAGTTAAAAATTAACCGCATGCTCTCCGCACGATTGTCTATTGCTCCTGGAGGTTCTCCAGTTCCTGGTTCAGCCGCTGCTCCTCGGCCAGAGCGTCCTCGTACTCGCCCTTCACGCGCAGGATGAGCTCGCTGATGGCCAGCGGCACCTCCAGCGAGTTTCCGACGCCGTTCCTCAGGTCGTCTATCAGTATCTGGACAATCTGGCTCATCTCCCTTATGCTCCTGCGCGACCGCTCTATGCGCTCCTCGAGATCGGCGTCCATGTCGCGGTTGGCTAGGTTCACCTGGGGGTGCTGCGGGAATCAGAAGGGCGCTGTATTAGATGGACATGCGCCCGGGATTGATATTTACCATGACTAGAATATTTTGATCAATTGAAGTTCGGCAAATTCGAATGTCTCCTTGACAGTACGCTAACAGCGATAGCGATTGCCCCTGCCAGGGCTTCGATAACTCCCGAGTGTTATCGATTGCCGCCAGGGCTGAAAAATAAACATTTGAAATAATTCCGATTTTTGAAAACTAAATGCACGAATGCTTATTTTTTAATTTCATTAAAAAATTGTTTTATTTAACAGGAAAATGTATTTACATTCCGTTTAGGGCCTCGGTAATTTTACTTCAAGAGTGACCTTTTCGAGAACAAAAATTAGTTTAAATTATTAAAAATTAACAAAACAAAACAAACGCTTTACTACGCCTAAATCAATTTAAAATAAAGAAGCCCCAAATTTATTTGCTAATCTCCACGCGACTGACGCACAACTTGTGATCGTAGAAGGAACAGGTGGCCATGGTCAAGGAGCCGTCGTCTCTGTCCCCGAAAGGAGCCCAATCGGCGCCGTAGCAGATGCTCTTGTGCTCCTCGTAGGCGCCCAGCAAACTCAAGCCGGGCGCACTGGCGTCCAGCTGCACCACGCTGAAGTTGGTGTACATGCAGGCGGCCAGGATGAGATCGGGGTGAAGGCCATGCGGCTTCAGCCGCCAGATGCCTCCGCCCAGGTTTAGCTCCGCCAGAGCTCGCTTCATGGAGCGGGTGTCGAACATGCGCAGCTGCTCGTCGTAGCTGCCCGTGAGCAGATGGTGCTCATGTCTGGGATGGCTTAGCAGGCAGGTAACTCCGGCCATGTGCGCCCGGTTGGTCCAGGCTAGCTGCTCCGTCCGCAGGTCGTGGGCCATCAGAAGCATGTCGTCGCCACCGCTGTACAGGAGATGCGGTGACCAGCGATCGAAGGCGCAGGTCCAGGCTTCAAAGCCATGAGCTGACCAGGATCGCTCCCAGACAACCTCGCCCTGCGGCGAGTACTTCAGCAGATTCAGGCCACCCTTGGAATCGGAGATGGCCAGTTGAATGGTCTGCTCCCCATCCCGCCGCCAATCCAGGGCAAGAGCCAACGGGGGCTCCTTCTGCGGCTCCTCCTCCGCCAGGCAGAAACACGTGCGCTTCTGTAGCTTTTGCTCATCCCTCAGGAACTCATAGACTTCCAGCTGCCCCAGTGAGTTGACAGTGGCCAGATGGGGAGGACCATCACAGCTGCTGGCTGGCAGCCACTTCATGTCCAGTATGGCCGCCGTTTCGATGCACTGCAGCCGCTCCAGGCTGGAGTCTGGTTCTCCGAAGAGGTACAGATAAACCCGGCCTTTGCGTGGCCGCTTGGGGGAAGCCTCCTGCTCCCCCTCTTCCTCGACCAGCTGGTAGGTGCCGCAGGCGAAGTAGCTGCTCCCCGGACCATCCTGCGGCAGCCACTCCACGGAATCCGCCGAGTATTCCGTATCCTCGCTGTGGAGCGTTGTAAACATGTTTGTAATCGGCTGCTGTCGGCTATCGATAATGGATGGCTGCCGCCAGGGCTCCCTTCGATAACGCCCAGCCAATCGACCGTTGCATTTTGATCTTATTAGATTTATTTGTTATTTTCGCTTTTTTGCTAATTTAAAAAATTAATAGTTAATACATATAACTACTTAGTGCTCTGTTTACGCGCTACATATTCTGGATTAGGTTTAGTTGATCTCGTCCCTCGCTCGTGGAGTTTATAGCTGCACTTTCTCGGTTTTCAGTGGTTTTTGGGGCGTCACAGTGTTTTTGTTGATTTTCTTTTTTCGGGGGCTTTTGGGGCTGCCAGGCATCCTCTTATTGCACTTGATCCTTGATCTCCGCTTACGATCACTTTTTACAAAATCTAACTCTCAAGTATCTCGCGACACATCAAAAACATATTTAAAAAAAACTCTTATTAATAACTATAGACAATCCCTACTCTCCGCAGATCTCTTCGCTTCGCTTGTGCGTCCAACGCCTGGTGGTGTTCCCTTGGTTTCATCGGCGTTTTCGGGGGCCTGGCTACCGCCACTCCATCCACACATCCCCTCTAGCGGTTGGTGCTGCGACTGTGACGCCTCCGCGATCCTCATTTGGTCTTCATAACGATGATGGGTTCGAGTATCTTCAACATGTCATTGTTCTCGGGTGCTCCGGTTCCATTGCCGCCGCCAGAGCCGGGTGCTCCGACGCCTGCACCTCCTCCGCCGGCTGCACTGCCGTAATCCTTGACCACCTGCAGTTTGCTGAAGCCGGGGTGTGACTGCTGCTGCTGCTGTTGCTGGTGGAGCTGCTGCTGCTGGTGCTGGCTGATGGTCACCAGGCGGTGCTGCTGGTTCAGCACAATCGCCTCGTGATGCGGGTGCTGCACCAACTGCTGCTGCTGCTGCTGCAGGCTGCCGGCAATCTGTTGCAGTTCGTGCTGCTGCAGCTGCAACGCCGGCAGCTGCTCGTGGTCATTGGAGCCGTCGCCGCCGCCGCCTCCATCCAGGGGGGAGTCGTCGTCGTCCGCCTTGACCACCGTGACGAAGCCGCCGTCGCTGCCCGCGCCCGTGGCCGAGACTGCTTCACTCTCGTACAACTGCTGCTCGGTGCTGATGTCCTCTTCCTCGTCCTCATCCTCCTCCTCGGTCTTGGCCCGGAACTCGGTGCTGGTGGCACTGCTGCTCCGCGGCGTATGGCTGCGCATGCGCCGCATTCGGGCGTACTCGGCCTGCTTGGACAGCCGCTCCTTGCGCTCGTCCGTGTTCTCGGTGGCCCGGATTTGCGCCCGCTTCAGGCGCGCCCGCTCGCTCAGCTTCTGGAGACGCGTGGCCCGCTGCTCGGGCGTCTCGTTGGCCCGCACCGCCCGCTGGTGGGCGGCCATCTTGTCCAGGCGCAGCCGCTTCTCCTCCTCCGTCTCGTATTTGTTGGCACCGCTGCGTCGCGACGGCGTCACCGGCGTTCGACTGTCGCCGTCGGCCGTGGAATGTACATGAATCTGACTGAGCTGATCCTGCTGCTGATGATGTTGCTGGGATGCCTGCGACAGAGGCCTGCCGCGACGCGGCGTACTGGTGGCCAGCTGCGGCACGGACAGCATGTGGTTGAGCTCCTCCTCCAGCAGGCTTTTCACCTTCAGCTGCTCCTCGCTGGCCAGCAGATTCTTGCGCGGCCTGCCCCTGCCCACAGTGGCGGTGACAATCTGTGGCGTTGTCGGCGTCGCCGCCGCCGGCTGCTCCTGGTGTCCCCCCAGCCCGGTGACCGTAAGCGTTGGGTTCGCCGCCAGGATGTTGTACTGCCCGCCGGAGGGACTGTTGGCGCCACTGGCGTTGGCAAAGTTGACGGGCGTGAAGGGCGGCGGCACAGGATTCGGCCCGATGCCAATCTGGAAGCCGTTGTGATACATCGGATAGTAGGCGGTGGTGGTGGTGCCACCCGCTCCCGCCGTCGTGCCCGCCGTCACGACGCCCACGTGGCCGACATTGGTGGTACTGGTGGTGCTGTTGCCGCTGCTGGTGGTGTTGGTGAAGGTGAACTGGGGGAACTGGTTGTACAGCTGCTGGGCCTGGCCGGGCGTCGCCTTGAGGAGCTTCTGCTCCCCGCTGGCGGTCGTCACGATCACCTTGGTCTCGTTGTGGCCCAGGCTAACAGACCCGCTGTTATCGTTGCCGCCCGCCGATCCCGGAGCATCGCCGTCCGACTGCAAGAAGGGTAGAGGAGTGGAAAGCCCACGGGTGAGTCGGTTTGGCTGGGCAAGGGTTGCTTGAGCTAACTCTAAGGAGTCACAGAAATCCCCTATAGCTAATCAGTAACAGAATACAGATTCCTGGGATTGAAAATGGTTCATAGATCGCCTTTTGAAAAGGAGCGAGTGAGTATGATGGTGCAAGGGAGATAGGAAGGGGTCACACACTCCGCACGCAAGCCTCATTTCTCGTCTTTGGCGAATTAAAACCACTTCTTTGTTTGTTCCTTGTTGGTCAAGGATCTTAATTGGTTGTTAGCACTTAACATATTCATTTGGTTATCTTTCAAATAAAGAAATAACTGAAAATAGTTCCAAGAACCAAGAACAACCATAACAAAAAGCTGTTCGGTTAGGAAGTTAACAAAAATAAATATCCATCAGCGTTGTATAAATCCTACTTTCCAGTTTCAATCATTTCCTTGGCTGCAGTTGACTCTTCCAACTGCAAGGAAAGTTGTTGAAGTGCATGAGTGCATTTGCGAAAGTTTGATATTTTACCAGTGCTACGAATTGGCTTTCGATGCCACATTTCTCTGCAACAAAAGCCATTTATCATCATCCCATTAATTCCGCTTTTTAATTTAGGTTTGGGCTTCACCAGACTTGAAAAGATACTCCAAAACCAATCGGAACTGACAGACAGCTTCAAAATATTGGTTAACCAATTCATAAGTACAATGCAGTTCTCCCCTTACGATAGGAACTCAGCTAATGAAGTGCTTAAATCGCTATCTGGGGTTCGCTTTGGACACTGAGCTACGGTTTGCTATGCTAAGCTACTGGGTCTCCTCCCCTTCCAAGGCTGCTGCACCATACGCACCTGAAGTTCCTGCTTCTTGGCGGCGTACTTGTGCTGGTAGAGCTCCAGTTGGCCACCGGCGAGGCTGAAGTGGGGTACATGCGCCTGGAGCAGCTTGGGGGTGCCCTTGCCACCGTCATCGCCGTAGATCTGCTGCACGAAGATGCTGCCCGGCTCGGTGCCCTCGAGCAGGGCCGCCGTGACCTGCTGCTGCTGCTGGCCGGTGATGGTGTAGCGCTGATGCTGCTGCTGCAGCTGCTGCTGGGTGATCTGCTGCTGCTGCTGCGAAATCTGGGGCTCCTGCTTCAGCTGCATGGGCGGCCGGAGAGAGCCGGGCGCCAGAAACATGCCCTGCCCCATGTACTCCACTCCAGCCAGGGCCTGGTGCTGCTGGTAGGCGGCTGCCGTGACCAGGTGCTGCTGGTCCTGATCCGTGGGCTGGGGGGTGCCCGCCTCGTCCGATGTCGTCGCCGTCGTCGTCGCTGTGGTGGCCGCCTGGTTTAGATTGATAGTGTGTTCGTTAGTACAATTGGCTGCCGCCGCTGCTGCGGCTGCTGCTGCAACAGCCAGCACCTGCTGCTGCTGTTGTTGCTGCTGCTGCTGTTGTTGCTGCTGTTGCTGCTGCTGCTGTTGCTGGTGGTGGTGCTGCTGGTCCGTTGACGACGAGGAGGATGTCGGCGTTGAGACGACCACCGACGACGAACCACCGTGCACCACAACATGCTTCAGTATCTTCTTCTTTTCTCTGACCTTTTTGGCATAGTCGTTCAGCTTTCTCAGTCTTTCCTTGCGCTCCTCCGGGGACTCATTGGCAATCCGCTGGCGCGCCCTGGCCGCCATCTCCGCCAGCCGGAGCTTTCGCTGGTCGTTCGTCTCGCTGGCCCGGTACATGCGCATCCTTTCGGCCAGTTTGGCCAGGCGCTTGGCCCTCTGCTCCGGCGACTCCATGGCCCGGCGCAGCCTCTGCCTGGCCGCATTCCTCACGAGCCGCATGGCCCGCTCTATGTCGGACTCATTCTGCCGCCTCTGGCGGTTGGCCTCTGCGTTCCGGAGTAGTCGCTTGCGATACTCCTCCTCGCTCTCGCGCTGCCGTCGCTCCCGCATCCTTTCAGCATTTCTGGCCAGACGGCGCTGGCGGGCCTCGGGACTCTCGTTCCACCGCTGCTGGTGGCCAGTGGTGGAGGCACCTGTTATGGAGGCGGAGCTGGCGCTGCTCGTCGGGCCCAGGGGAGTGGGTGGCTGTTGCTGCTGCTGTTGCGACTGCTGCTGCTGCTGCAACTGTTGCTGCTTCAGTGGGGTGTGGGCGTAAAGCTGGAGATGCTGCTGCTGGAACTGCAGTTGATCCTGTTGCTGCTGGTGGAGATGCTGCTGCTGCTGCTGCTGGAACTGCTGCTGTTGCTGCTGCTGTTGCTGCTGCTGCTGTTGATGCTGCTGCTGCTGGTGTTGCTGCTGCTGCACGTGTTGCTGCTGCTGCTGCTGCTGTTGCTGTTGCAACTGCAACTGGTGGTGCGAGGAGAGGGGTACCAACAACGCTGAGGGGTGCTCGATGAGGAGGCGGGCATTGGAGCCATTGATGGCCAGCACATGGGTGGCGTACTGCTGCTGATCAAGTGAGGGCTCTATTTTTATCCCATTGGGATCTGGTTCCATTCTTGGTCAAAAGCCGGGGGCAACAACAATCGAAATTGTCGTCTATCGGGGGCTTCAGGAGTTGTAGTTGTAGTTCCTAGGTGCGGTTATCGAAAGGATGAGCGCAGTCCTTCCGATACCTTCGATAACATCTAGGGGCCGCGCTCTCACTCTCTCCCGCTCTTTTGCCGCAGCTCCTTGCGTTTCCTCTTTGTGTTTGTTTTGTTTCGAATATGCCCACAAGTTATATAAAGAATATGTGTGTGCTTGTGCTGGCGCCGCCGTTATTCTCTTCCTCTCCCTCTCGCACTCTCGCTCACGTTCTGCGCCGACCCGATCACTAGCTGCTATTGCGCTCCTCGATCATTTACGAATGCTCCTCTAGATTTGGGTTCCTTTCCTGCTTTTGCTGCCCCCTTTTTGCGAATTTCGTGCGTTTTTTGAAAAGCGTGCTTCTTCTTTCGAGTAAGTGACAATTGGCGCCGCCGCCGCGCTGCTGCTGCGCTGCCAATCGATTTTTCACATGATTATACACACACACCCATGCAGCACGCCGCTCGCACACACACGCACTGCCGAAGCACACTCACACATACGCAGCGTACGTGTGTGCGAGTTTTTTTCCGCTCCTTATTTACTGTTAGTTGGTTGTTCCATTTATTCGCTATGCTGGGCAGCCTGGCGCTCCTTTGGCGGGTCAAAGGCTGCAGTGGCGGGGCATCAATCGCGGCTACCGACTTCGACTGCAAATGGCGGGGGTTTACCACACAGCTGGCACAATACACCTGGCGCTCCCGACCGGATCGAATTGTCTTTGAGTTGAACTATATTTCGTTGCTCTCTTGGCGCTGGTGGACTGTTCTTTTATTTTACTTTTCTTAATTGTATTTCAGTTGTTTTCATTTTCTGAATTGCTCAGATAGAGGTGGAGAACCATCGATGGAAATATCGATGCTTCGATTGCTGGTCCCGATACCGGCCAATCGATGATTGGAAGATACCGATAGCCTCGGGAGGATCCCTTTTGCAGGAGGGTGTCTCCGCTAGGGCAGGAGTGTGTATCGGACAATTTAAAACTGTAATTGACTAATCGATACACAAAAGCATCGATATGAAAATGATCTGGACTGCCACTTTTGGCGGCAGGATGTCCCCGCTGGGTGGGTGTATTTGCTCAATGTGGGAAAAAGTTAGTTTTTCGAAAAACTTTACTTTCAGAGACGGAATTTTGAAGTGTAAGTCTAGATTTAATTATTCCCTTCGTACTACCAACAAAAGCTTGAGCTTCGGTGGATAGGAAGTTCCCCTCCAAATCTTGAAGTACTTGCCGAGCCAAAGTTTCCTTCCCGCCCGTTTTCAGAGCGCCACATTTAAAAATTGTGAATGCAACTTTATTCAAGTATATTCATTTTGTTATCCTCGTTTTTTCACTTGTTATGTTTCTTGTATTTGCTTTTGTTTTCTCCTTGGCGCCGTCGTGTGTTTTTGTTGTTGTTTCCGTGTATTGTTATTATTAGTGTACATGAATGTTACAATACACAAAAATGTATTTCAATCCTAAGTCTTAAGGCGAAAACAATGGGTAAACGTGTTTAGACAGGAAAAAAACAGTTTGAAATTTCGACTAGAACTTAAAGGTTACTCTTTATCAATTATAATTAGCATACTATATACGCGTCAGTATATGTGTGTATATACCATGTGGGCCCCTAGCGGAAGTGTCTTCAATCCGGCCCAGGACTTGGGCGCGCGAGGGGCGGGGATAAGGACAAGGATAGGGACTGGCGAAAGTGGGTGGTGGCAGGAGGAGGGATTGCGTGCTACAACAAACACTTCGTTATGTGCCTGGCAACGGATCATGTGTGTATGCTCCAGATATATACGCTTATATATGAGGGGCTGCCGCGGGTGTATATCCCTATGTGAGTGGCGTTGTCCGCTTTGGGTTACATGGTGAAGGACCAACTACACTCACATGTGGGGGTTGTTTGCCGCCAGGGTGCCTCAGTTGTCCTCGAAGGAAAAACAATTTGTATTTGACATCAAAGCCAGTGTCGCGCGAGGATTTGCTGGAAAGGCACTTGTTGCCTCGTCCGTCTGCGAATCGGATTTTTCAGCTTTGGCTTGCGGCCGAGAGGTCGTGTCCCCGGTCCGCTGCGGTTTCTATTTCTATTTACAGTGAGGCACCCTGGCGCCGCTGTAAGCTTCCTCTTCCGGGGGGAGTGGGTGGGCGGGGGTGGCATTACTGCCTTTTTGGGGCTCTACATATACATATGTGTGCTATGACTATGCTGGTGCGTGTGTTTGTGTCTCTCGTGTCGTGTGTATACATACATACCGTACGAATATAATGCATGCATTATAAAAATACTTTACTTTATGATTACTTTACGGTTCCCCATCTTGCTAATGGGGAATCGTTAATTGTTAACTTAAAAAAAAATTGCCTGGCTTTAATCCTAGAGTGCCTGCTGCCCATTCAATTGCATCCGCTCATCCGCGAGGGCCTCCCGGTCTCCGTCTCCGTCTCCGTTCATGTTTCTGACTGGGGTTTCTGTTATAGGCTGTATACAATATATATTATTCGTGGTTCCTCTATTGATGCGTGTTCCCCTGCCGATCCTGGCCAGCTTTTTCAGCAGCAGCAGGTGCTCCGCCCTTGCCACCTGCTTTGCGGGGAGAGCCAGCTCCAAAACAGCTCCGAAATAGCTCCGGGATTCATTGACGATAGACGGCCTCTCCTAGTAACCCTTGAGCCTGTCGGCCAGCGGCGGCTTGATGACCTTGGGCGCGCTGGCCCGGGCCACCCGCATCCGCTCGGCGGCCTTCGCCAGCCGCTTCTTGCGCTCCTCGACGGTCTCCGAGGCGCGGCGCAGTCGCTGCCGCGCCGCATTCTTCATCAGTCTTAGGGTTCTTTGTACTTCCGTTTCGTTCTGGCGGCGCACGCGGTTCGCCTCCGCATTCTTGGCCAGACGCACCCGATACTCGGCCTCCGACTCCTTGGCCCGCTTGTCCCGCATCCGGGCGGCGTTCCTCTCCAGCCGCCTTTCCCTGGCCTCGATCGACTCGTTGCTCCTCCGGCGGGCGGCCTTCTGCGCTCGCGAGGATTGGCCCTGCTGCTGTGTGGCGGATTGCTGGGCACTAAGGTGCGGCACGCCAAGATTGGCAAGGCCTGGTATGCCACCAAGTTGGCCGCCCTCGACCACAACGCCTGCGGACAAATGGTGATGCAGGGGATGCTGCTGCTGTTGCTGGAGCACGTCCTGGTGGGGATTCCCCTGCTGTTGCTGCTGCTGCGGCTGCTGTTGCTGGTGGGGGTTGCCTGGCTGGGTGAAGCTGTTCTCCAGGCTCAGGACCGCTGCTGCTCCAGTCGCTGCGCTGGCTGAGGCACTGGCTGCGGCTCCGGAACCCGATCCCGATGCGGAGCCCGCTCCCGAGCCGGAAACGGACACGGAGACGGAGGTGGCTACGGACGAGGCAACGGCTGCCGCCGCGGCCGCCGAACTGGTGTAGTTGTTGTACTCTAGGAGGCCCCGGTTGCCCGGATAGAGGGCATGGTGCATGGGGCTCTCATAGCTGAGATACTCCGGCTTGATGAAGAACGGGTCGCGGGCGGTGAGCGGGGCCGTCGGCGAGTTGAGGAAGTAGAGGCGACTGTGGTGCTCGGTGGTAATGCTCCCTCCGCCACCCACACCCGCGGACATCGGGGGATTTGTGCGCTCGCTCGCGTCTCGCCTTTGGGGTCCGGTTTCTGGTTACTGCTGGGCTCGGCTGGGACAGTCCTGCGGAGGTTCCGGGCTCGGTTCGGTTCGCCTCTTTTCCCGCGCGCGCCGGGAATTAACGCAATTAACTGGCCTGGGCAAAAAAAATGTGGCGAGTAAACAACAAAAGCGACATAACTAATCAATATGGAAAAAAGCTGCCGCTGCCGAGGGTCTTTAGCAAACATCGATAACTCCCGGCCAGACATCGATGCTGCCGATGTTCTGGAGACCGCCCACCTCTAAAAGCTCGCCCCGCGGGAAATTCAAACTGTCCGATACTTTCGTTCATTGATCATGTTTTTCCATTATGCCATCCAAATTGTTCTCCAACACTGGCATATGTCTGCCATCTCATTTTCACTTTCTTCATCAGTTGAAGCGGTCTTTTTAATTTTTTCTTTTTTCAATCAAGTTTCTTCCGGTCTCATATCTAGTTAAATGGAAAAGGTTAAATAATGTTTATTGTCTTAATAAGTTCAATGTTTTTGTAGCACTGTGGGTGGGGAAATCTGTGAAAACGAATTTCTGAACAGTGACGAAAACGTTACATAGAGTAATAAAATCGGTTCGAAGCAGTAGTTCAAAACCAAAATCGGAAAATGAACAATATTATATATGAATTTCAAGTTACACTTCATGCATTAAAGCTCTGCGCAGCACTGCAGCCTCGCGCGTTTCACAGCACTCTCCGAGTTTGAATTTTTTCAAAACCTTTTGGGTTTTTTTTTAAAACATCAAGATTAAAACATAATTGAGTGTTCTGAATGAATTTAAAACGGCTGTCCTTCCTCAGGCACAAAATCATTAGAAGGGAGAGATTAAATGATATACAATTAACATTATATACATTTAAAGAAAATGGTGTCATACAAGAAAATTTAAATTGGAAAATAAACACACTGCCGGAATAAGATATTCTCAGGAAAAAGCCGATGTTTCGTGACACGGGCGACTATGCTGTCTCACGAGGGCATCTTCAATACAGGCAAACTTCCCTTTCGTAACCGGAATTCGTACCTAAAATATAATAAAAATATATAATATAAAAAATATAATTTTAATAACCGAAGAGTAGAAGACAGAAGCTTTCTTAAATAAAAAAATACAAATATATACATTTTGGTAATTGATAATTTTGCTTTAAAATGTATTTAAAAATTTGAATGTCTTATTGACAACAACAAAATCATGCTGAAGATTTTTAACGTTATTAACAACGTGAGCTAGAGGAAGTTACATACATAAAAAGCTGTGCTTCAGCAGTTGGCATAAAATAACCCAAAACATACAGGTTTGCAACTCGAGCTTTTTATGCGAACGTTGCTCGGTTCGTGCTGCCGAGGCTCGACTGTGGCAAGTGAATGGCTGGTGGAATGACAGCATACGCCATGTTGTACCGCATTTTTGTTTTGGTTCTCGACGTGAACGGACGTGTGTGCTCGTGTGATGCGGCGCCAGCTGGCAGGTACAGGTAGCGTAGTTTACCTTTGCCGCTCTACAAAAGCCAAATAACAATAACAACGACGACGACGATAATCGCAGCAGCGGCAGCAACAACGACAGTTGCAACAATAGGCGCATTCTTAATTGTGTTTACCTTTGATTGTCATTCGCCAGCGTTACATACATACACACAGAGAGATAAACATACATTTTATAACTGCGATTTGACTGCGTGCGTGTGTCGTCGCGTCTCCTTTTGCCCCCTCCCTCGGCCCTCCTTTTTGTTTGTTTGTTTTTGGTTCTTGTTCTCTCGGGTTTTCCTTCAATTGGAATGTGCAGCGAAAAGAACGGCAAGGAGAAAAGCCAAGCGCAAAGAAAAGCAAAGCAAAGCAAAGAACAAATCAAATCAGAGCAACGGTATTAAAATTTATATAAGCACTAACATAATTTACTATTCTTGCACACACTCTCAAAACACAGACATTCAAGGCAACTACTTCAAAAAAGCAGTAATAAATACGATTTTACACATTCACATTCCATTTTGATTCTGTTGTGTGTGAAAAACTTATAAGAGAAAAAGAAAAACAACAAAAGCACGAAACCAACGGCAAATAACAATAACAGCAGCGGCAACAACAGTAACAGCATAGCAAAGCAGCGAAGTCAACGTCAAAACGAAGAAGAAGAAGCAAGATAAATACATAGCAATTTCGACTAAATAAAGGTATGTGCGACGACGATTTTACTTGACTTTATTATTAATATACTACCATACTACCCGCTAGAGCGAGAGAGCCGAGCAAACATACACACACGCACACACTACGTACAATCAGAGGCAAACACACAGGCACACACATTTTCATTATTAGTTTAACTCTTCAATTTATTATTGTTATTATTGCTATTGCCCTGTATCCCCGTCCCGCTCGCACGCTCCTTGTGCTCCCCTTTTTGCTTCGGCTTGGCTCTCCTTTGCGCCGCTCTCTCGGTCTATGGCGCTCTCGTCCCCCTGTCATTTTCTCTCATTTTTCTTGGCCCTCTCTTTCTCCGCTAGTTCTTATTAAAATAGTTACGTTAAATCAGTGCGTTAACTTGTATTTGTGTGTATGTCTGCCGCTGGTGTCTGTATGTTTGTCGGTATCCGTATCTGTATGTCAAAGATTACGTTTTTTTTTTAGTTTTTTTTGAATATGCCTACGAAAATGTTTAAGAATCCGAGAATGTGTGTGTTTATTGTTCTTTCGTATTTGATCACCCGCTTGATAAAATAGAGAAAAACAACAAGTCAGGTTAAAACGACGACGATGTCTGTATGTTTTCTATCTGTAAGTGCCCTCGCATATGCACGGGTATGTGTGTGCGTTTGCATTGTTCATAAATTGAATTAAGTGAAATTTGTTGTTGTTTTCGCTGGCGGAAATTTCTACACCGCATGTTCGAGGATCACTAAAAAATCGAACTAAAATCAAACACGCACACGCTTGCACAGCGGTTACTTTTGCTACGCCTCCGATAAGTTTTCACTGTGATGTTCAACAAATTCTGATTGGAATCTCGACTGTTATGCAACATTTAGTTTAAGATGCAGAGCTCTCAAAGACCTCAAGTCTCGAAGCTTAATTACACAGCCAAATCGAGTTTGCCACATTAATGGGTTTTCCATTAGTATCGCCTTATTGTTTGAGCCCACAAAGTGGCTAGTTCTCACGGAAAAACAGTGTTGGTTAATGAGCCGTTTACTAATTGATATTCCAATTGGCTTCCAGACAGAACATTACATTGGCTCCAAGAAGTCTGAAAATTGCATGTTGAACATGAGTTTTAACAACAGATTATAGGAAATGAATTTTCCTGCAGCTATAATTTTAAAATTGTTCATATAAAGCGAAAAACCTCGCAGTCTTGATAGTGTTGAGGTTTAAGCTACACCGCCCCAGATGTGACACTTGTTACATAGATCAAATTAAATTGCTTTCTGTACCATGCGAAGAGGGCCTAATTGGTGTGGTAATATTCCATGTAAAATAACGAATACAGCATTCCAATTTGATGGAAATACATGTGTAGCTATCGACCAAAGCAAATTGCCATCACTTATTTTGTGTGTGCTAGGCAGGGAAAAGCGATGGCCTGATGTGTTCTGCCGCTCAATAGGCAGAAGATTCCTGTTTTATGCGAATGATCACCTACCCCTCTTGCGATCCCTTGCCTCGCTCGGGCCCTTCCCTTTTTCCTATAGCTGCCTAGCTGGCATTTGCAGAAAAGAAGACAAAACCCACTAGACGACTGGAGCTGCACATATTTGTTAACATTACCATTACCATATCCCATTTCCAATTTCCAAGCTTGCTTCTCTGTGACTCAGAAACAACTCAGAAAAACAACAAGCGTAGCTCAAATAAAAACTGCAACAACAACAAGGAGAAACACACACCTATTTACAGCTGCGTTCAAGACAATAGTGTAGAAACTTAACACCTAACAAATGGCGATAATCAATTAGTTGACAAGTAGTTGTAATTTAATGTGTTTCGGGATTATCGAATTGGCATTTAAACAAGACAATGACATCTTGTACAAAGAGATGTCCAAACTATGCGTTTTCCTTTGCGCTTCGAAGAACATAAAAATGACTATTATTGCGGACTCAGCTGTATGGTGGTGGCACTCACACAGGTACACTAAGGGAAAAAAACAAAGAGTTGCCGATATGCATATGTAACTACTCGAGTATCATTAAATGCAGATCTCTATAAAAGCATAAAAAACGAAGTCGAGGCGGAGAAGTGACTTTTGAGTGCGGTTTTTATTCGTATCGTATCGCTCGCTTCGTTACCAAGACAAGCAGAGAAGCAGACAAGACACACAGCCAACAATCCATAATAATCTTCCCGTAATTTATAGTCCAAGACAATTTATGTAATTTACAAATACCAAAAACGAAAGAGACGGCAAAAGGCGAAAAAAAAGAAAAAAAAAACAAAAGACGACGAGAGCGAATGCAACTGCTGCAGCCAACTAACGATAATAACAATAACGAAAAAATATAATAAAAAGAGAGGAAAACACACGGTGGAAAAACAACAAGGCAACACACACGGCAATAGCAATAAACAGCTACAGCAGCAACAACAATGGGGCAGCGCACTAAATAAACAATTCAACAAATTTGATCCGAGGCAAGCTCACACAGATATGCACCCATACACTCACACACTCCCGACAATCGTAGACAACTCACACGCACATAAAATGCATATGAAGAAAAGTATGTAGGTATGTTTGAATAAAAAATATACGACAAATGTAAGTGCAGTAACAGAAATAAGCAGAAGGAAAACCAAAAGCAGCAGTAACAAATGCAAGTCGCAAGCCAAAAGCCAACGCAGGCAAGGCAGACGCAAAGACAGTGCAAAGTCAAATGTCGTTTAGGTTCCAAGTTTTTTCTTCTTCATTTGTGTTTGCCTCTCAAGTTTGGTGAACGCATAAAGTAGATAAGTAGTGTTGGACAGTGTCCTAGAAGTCGACTGTGCGATACCCCAGTGCCACTGTCCCACACTATACTATTCAAGGGGCTGCAAAGGTAGAGTGGCTTCAGCCATTTCCAACACTGATGTTTCGCAAGTAGTTTTTCTTGGAGTACACTTAATAATGGCATATCATTTCGATTACACAATAACCTATAATAAAGTGTGTTTATAAGGTTGCAAAGGTAGAGTGGATTCAGCCCATTTCCAAAACTCTGATGCTTTGCAACTAGTTTTTCTTCGAGTATACTTTGTAATGGCATATCATTTAGATTATACAATAACCTATAATAAAGTGTGTTTAAAACTGGTTTTAAGGCACAGCTCACTATAAACTGAATGTGTATCGTTTTATAGCTTTTAATTTGCCGGCCTCTTTCATTCAAGGACCCCTGTCCTTTGTTCTATACGCTACTTGTTTTTGGAACAGCACGATATGTAGTTTATGTATTACATTCCGACAAACTGTGTAAATTGTAAGAGCTGTCCCAACTGCAGTTACAAGGCCCAACAGCGTAACGTTGAGTGTGAAAGCCAATCCACCCTTGATACCCCTTGTATCAGAATCGTCTATAAAAGTCTGTAGAAAACGTACAACTTGAACCCATAAACTCGAACACTCACACACACGAGACAGATGCTAGCTTGAATGTGGTAATTGCATTTATTGCACGTGCTCTTGCTATCTCCTTTGCACTCGCCGCACCCGTCTCCCTCGCTCGCGCACTCAAGAGTCAAGCACAAAATGTAAGGCCATAAAAATATTTTTCAAGCTGTAAACTTTTCTATGCTGCACAGTTTCTTTTTCGCTTGGTTCTTTTTCTTACTCTTGCTCTTTCTGTGGTTTCCCGACCAAACGGGCAAACCGCACCAAATGATCTACCCCCATTCACCCAAAACCCCCTCTGGTCGCCCTACCTACAGGGTATCAATCAAGCGAGCTCTTGCGGTTGGAGGATTTCCACTGCAATTGACTTACAAATGAGGTCAAAATAATAGCAACCCTGTTCCCATTGTCGATCCAATTTGCTGAATTGATGTATTTAGATTCTTCCAGAAGGTGTCCAAAATATATTATTTTAATTGGACGATAAAACATTCGGCTTTAGTGACACGAGGTCTTATAGGAGCGTTTTCCTACTACTCATAGTTCCTGAGCTTCTGCAAATGTATCTCACAGATACGTCGTCATAACGTCCGGAGCGGTTTCTTCCGGGTAGCAAAACATATATTTTGGGCTCCTATTATTTTGTACACATCTGTTTTTCTTTTTTGCAGCACTGATGGGAAGATGTGGAGAGAAGGTGCCGCATCTGTGATGCTTTTATGGGCAAGTTGCTGGATATGAAACTTGTCTATTGAGCGCGCCTGGTTCTTTCCTCTGGCTGGTTTATTCTCGTTCCTGGGTTCGGCGTTCTCCGCTCCTCAGTTCCAAGTTCCCAGCTCCCAACTCTCGGTTCTCTGTTTGCCGTGCGCTCTCCTCTCATCTGCGGCTTATCTCCGCTGCTATTGCCAAGTTTTTCATCTAGTTTTGGCCTGGCTTTTCCCCTTGGCTCCATGTTTCGATTCCTGTTCTTCTCCTTTCGTCTTCTCGAGCTGTTCCTTTTCTTCTCGGCACTCCCACCCGCCCACACGCATCTCCTTTTGTGGAATCGGTCGGTCGACTTGGTTTTCTACAGCCTCCTCGTTGCGCTTGCTTACATTCTATTTTTTAGGCCTTATATCCTCTCTTTGCATCATCATCATCATTGTCGCAATCTTCATTATCAGCGAGCATTTATTTGCTTTCTTGGAGCTTTTCTTTGTACGCATTCCTCTGGTCTTGGGCTTCTCCGGTCTTCGGTCTCCGGTCTCCGGTCTACGGTCTTCTGTCTCTCCCATTTCTTTTTGTTCTCTTTCGAATTCTGTAGAAATTTTAATTGCAATATTTATTTGGGTATTTCGGCGAAACGAAAACCTCAGCGTTTATCTAGGTTTTATTTCTCGTGTGTGTATATATCACCGGGCGCATATAGTTGGGCAAATTGTTTACATAATCAGATAAACCTGATACCACCTACCATGGGGTGAGTTCAGCAGCTATCGGTATTGAGCGACTATCGAAATTAATATCTCGTCAACCGACGGCAAGGAAACAAACAAAACAAACAAGCGAACACATTCCAATCTCTCTTGGCTTTTCTTTATAATTTTCATAATGGTTGAACTTACAGATGTCTAAGTGTACATTTCCTCACACAGACGGCCAGCCGTGCTGGTGTGTCTTCTTCCGGAGCTATTGTTATTGCAAGTACACGTAAAATTATTGTTCACGTCGCACATTGTCGTGAGTTTGTAATTACCAACCTCGCCTCACCTCGATCTCCCACCCCTCTACCACCGACCACCGACCAGCGACCACCGACCATCGACCATCGACCACCGACCGTTCGTATGAGCTCTCAATATGCAGCACAGTGGTAGCTGGCTAAGTGGGATGGCATGATGGGTGACGTTCTATGAGCTATCTTGGTCGCAAGATGGTAATCGAGTGCCTTTAGGACTGTGGCCTCTTACACCTCGCTGAAAGAGTAATTTGTGAGCTCTGGCTGTTGCTACACACATTTGGATCAATACAGTATAAAGTACCTGGTATTAATATTATAAACACATCTGGACATCGGGCCTTGCAGTCAGTATATCATTATTTATTGGTGGTGTGGGTTACATCAACGGATTTCCACTTGTATAGACGGAAAACGAGTTAGTGCAAACAAGCACTTTGGCACACTATCGCATTTATAGGAATGTTTTACTTATTTTCGATGAGCATAGTCCACTGGAATTGTCGCTGGTTGGGTAGCTCGAATATCTTTGAGGTGCAATTTGGTGGTGATCACTGTAGTGCTTGCCCGTGCATGTTTGTGTGAGTGTCTGCGAGAGCTGTAGATACGAACAATGATATTCTTTTGGGGGCATTGCATAATCCTAATATCTTCAGCTTTCTTCTCTTGCAACTCTCCTCCCCCTTTCCCTCGCTATCTCTCTGGTTGCCCCCCAAAACTGTTGCATGCAGGAGTCGCAAATCAATTATGAACACAGCCATTTGTTATGCAAGGCCATGGAGGGATTTCTTGCGCATTTTCCCCGGATCTTCGGGCCCTTGATCTTCTTGATCTTGGGAAAGAGAAAAAGAACGCTGGCAGGCCGACAGAAGAATTGCCCGCTTGCTGTACTTCTTTTGTGCTTGGAATACTTTCTAAGTCAACGACAGCGTTTAGAATTTATCTAGTGCTTGCGCACACACGCTACGAATACAGCGACACACAAAGTTTACTTTGTAGTCGCGCGTTCTTCTGTCTGCAATTCTTCTAGATGTGCTCCATCGTCTTCTCGGCGTTCTTGTGCTTCTATTCCGCTCTATACCATTCCGGAGCCGTCCGCAAATATGCTCACAAATATTAAATTCTGTATGGTACGGTGCGGTGTGGTATGGCAAGTCTGTACGTCTGTACGTCAGTGTGTGCAGTGAAACCCACCATCCACCATCCACCATCCACCGTGTGCCACCCACCTCCCAGCCGCACCCTTGTACGTTGGTCGTTCGTGTGCGGTGTATAAATTTTCTGGGGAACTGTACAATAGCTAAAATAATCATAAAAAGAAATAACAAAGTTTTAAGTCTCGCAGTGTGAGTGGAGGTGAACCCACAGCGAAGGCAACCAACACACATGTCTTTCCCCGGGATATATGGGATAGTAAGTGGAGGTATAAGTAGTGTGTATTTGCTTTTCTCGGCGCGACTTCTTGAATAGTTGCGGAGTAGAGTCGTTCAGTTCAGCTCAGTTCAGTTCGGTTTCGAGTTCGGTTTCGAGTTCGGGTTCGGGTTCGGACTCGGGTTCGCTGGGGCTTGTCTCGAGGTTCGTGTTGGGGCTGCCTCGGTTCGCTTGGAGCTCCGACTTCGGCTCTGCTCCGCGAAATCTTCGCTCGCTCTCTCTAGCCTCCTAGTCTCCTGGTCTCCTAGTCTTGTCTTTGTGCAGAAACAGAAATCTCGAGTTTCTTGACTTTTCTGCCTGCTTTTCCGCTCGACTCTTACGCACTATAACCACCACCCGCCCTCCACCACCCCCTTCTCATAAGTAATAAGCATTTCGTTTGTTATAAGGTTTTTCTTTTCTTGCTCCGTATTCCGTACACTTCCTCATGCATGTGTGCAAAACCGCGACGTTTCCCACCAACTTTCCGCTCAGCCCCAGCCCCAGCCCCCCACTTGACCAACATCACGCGCTTTATATGGGTTCCATTTTACTTAATTTTTATTTTAAACTCTAAACAATGTCTGGCTCTGACTTGAAATGGCAATTGATGGAGCGGTGGCAGCCAGAGGGGTAGCTCCATATGCGGGCCTCTTACAGACATGGAAACTATTCATACACAGTCGAACTTCCATAACTCCAACCCCCACCATGTGTCTCATAAAAATTCAAGTTTCTTTTAAAGATTATTAATGGAACTCAAACAAGTTTTGTTTCTCGAATTATTTGTAATAAAAAGTGGTTCCAGTTGTTATAGTATACGAAATCGCTGTGACTTTGACATTTTTGCACTTTGAATTCGTTGTAAAATTACAGAACTAATTTGATATTTGAGATGGGCTGAGGCCAAGTCAATAATAGAAAAAATAAATATGCTCAAGTGTTTGGTTCTTCGTAGTTATACTTCGTAGTTATACTTCAGGCTAGGACGCCGAGCAGTATGCAATGATTTTTACGATCTGAGGTCTACTATGTGTTCGATTGCAGTACCGAGATTTATCATCTCATTTTGGATAGTGTGAAGAAAACACTCTTAGTCTTATTAGGCCCAAGAAAAGGCCTTTTGAAATTCTCCTAAGAATATTATCAGTCAAGATCTGTAAGCTAAGATCTGAAACCCCCGCAGGTACCTCTCCTGTGTCTAGATACTTTGGTTGGGGTTATGGAAGTTCGACTGTGCCCATATCTTTCTTGCATTATGTTTCTTCTGGGAGTGGGGGGAGGGGGCTTAGTGCTCGTTGTACAAATATGTATTGCAAATTGCTTTGGTCTTTTTACCAGTTCCAGTTTCCAGGTGCTTTTCCCCTCTCTCTGTTCCGTTCTCGCTCTCCGCGCATCGTTGTGCGAGAGCGTTTCTTGTTCTCTTGCCGTGCAGATGGGGGAAGAAGAGAGATCGCGCCGAAGATCAAAACAGAATTTCAATTTGCAAACTCATGTGCCTAGGATTCCCAAACCCCCATTGACACCCCCCCCCCCCCCCCACGCAGTCCGCGCCTTTTTGTTTTGTTGTTTTTTTTGGATATGATTTTTCGCAAACAGTCCTCAGGAGGAGAAACTGGTTGAGAATTTTTGCATTCCGTAGCTGAACTTGAATTGCATTTGGAATTTGTTCGTAGTTCTCTGAGCTGTGTTCCACGCATTTTCCATTTCCGTTCGTTCACCTTGTTCTTTCCAGTACTTCTTGTGTGCTAGTTGTAGTGGGGGGGGGGATAGAGTTAAATGGAATGGTAACGTCGATAGTTCGATGACTTTTTGCCGCTGGCTTATCGATGACGCTGGTGATTTATTGATCGAGATGCGTTTATCGATGGAGCGAATATGGCAAGCTGAAACTTAATTGCTCAACTAAATTACAGCAATTTTTTCCCATTCCGAAATAAGCGAAAGAGACCGAGCATGAGTTTATCGTACTTTGTGCGCTTTGTCTTCCGCCCTATCTTCTCTATAACCCCCCGAGCCCCCTTACCCAACACCCCTCCCCCCACCCCATTCCAAAACTTTTGTAGATATAAAGTTTTATTTCATTTCGTTTCGTTACGATTTTTGCTACTATTATTGTTCGTGTCTCTCGGCCGTCGTATCTGTGAGATACCCCATGCAACTGTGTGTGTGTATGAATGTTATTTTTTAGTTTCGACTTGTTTTCTTTTGTGTAATTTTATTTTTGTATGTGCGCTAGTGTGTGTATCAAGTTCATAACTTTTCTACGGCGACTACGACAGTAAGAATTGTTTTGTTGTTGCTGCTGTTGTTTTTGTTGAAATCCACACAATAAATATATGTCTGTGTGTACGAGCGGGCAAGGAGTATGTATGTTTATATCTGTGTGCCATTGTGTTGCCATCAATGTGTTTGTGTGTGTGCCTGTTTGTTTTTTTTTTATTTTTCACATTTATTTTCTAGTTTGCTCGCTCGTTGTTTTGTTAACTCTTATTTAGTTTTCTTTGCGTCTTGAGTGGGTCTGTCTTCGTATCACACGACTATGTGTATATTCTTTTTCTGTTTTTTTCCTACACACATTTTTCGTTTATGCCCCATTATTAATAAATAGTTTTCTTGTTCTGCTCTGCATTCCCATTTCAGTTTACCAAACGTCGTCGGTACAATCAGAACGTTCCGTTCCTGCGTTTCTGTTTTCCGTGCGCTCTCCTTTCCGTTCGTTCCGCGCGCCGCTCTCTTGCGGGAGAGAGGGTGCCACTTGTTGCCGGCTCAACTCGAACTCTCTCTTCCTATTCCATCATTCCATCGATATTGCATAGGATAAGTGATTGATCTGATCCACCCACTGGCGGAGGTTTGTGTTACGACGACGACGCCGACGACGCTCAGTGGAAGCAGAAGAGCCCGGAACCTTTGGAAGGCATGCAGTTTATGGCCAGCGGTTACTCCTGCAGCAGCTCCATCTCCTTCAGTTCCAGTTCCAGTTCCTTCCGTTCCACACTCTCGCGATGGAGAGCGAGCAGCAGGAGGTTGGGGGCGGAAGTGCACCGTTATGTCGCATCTGCATCACCACCCACCACCAGCACAACAACACCGCCACCACCACAGCGTCCACAGTGTCCACAGCCAACCTGCCAATGATACCCATCTTCGGCGAGGATGCGCTCTGGCAGAAGATTACCACGTTGGCCAACGTCAAGGTGAGTGCAAAAGCCAGAAGGCGAAAAGGGGAGCAGAAAGGCATAATGGGGAGCAATCCTAGCACTGAGAACTCGGAACAGAAGACGCAGAAGGTGGCGAATAAGAGGCGGGTGAACCGAAGGTCAAGAACTGAACTGACTTTCATAACACAGTGGTCGCTCGCCAAACAAACCAACAGGGATAGTTTGACAAAATATTAGGTGCCTTGTTAAAAAAGGATTATAAACTAGATATCAAGATGTATTATACAGTTGTATAGTTCCTAACTAACTTTAATTTCCCGAGAGCACTGGTAAAAACTTCTGCGACTGAAATAAGCAAGTAAATTGGGTTTGTAAAACAGGTTAGTTCTCAATTTACATTGCCCTCTTATCATCCCGAGATGGTAAACGTTGTGATAAGAAACATTTTAGAGCTGGTGGTTTCATAATGCCTGATTAGAATAGACGTTATAAGAAACAGGCACGTGATACAGTGTAGCTAAGCACCTCAAAGTCGAGGAAAATGTATTTAATTAACTTAAAGTTTGGACACACGTTTAGGTGGTAGGGAACGATAGTTCCTCAGCCAGCGACCACTGTACTTATTGATTTTAATGATTTGCTGGGAATGACTTGTTTTCCCTTCTATCCCATATAGTATGAGGAGCTTTTCGAGCTGTTTGCATATAAAATCGATCCTAATTTGTATTCCATACAAACCCTCTGCGTTTCCAAGAGTTAAGCTTAGAATTCATCAAAACACATTGTATGGCAGGAAGTGAGTTTTGTGGACTTATCTTAGGAGCCATATCTTACTGAAGTAAGCCATATCTTTTCGGGGGAGGGGTCTGTACTAGAGCTTTCAACGAGGTGTGTCGACGTTGTGAGCCCACTGATTGTGTGTAATCCAAGATGTTGTTGTGTTCTTCTTCGCGGAATACTAAAACTAAAAAAGCAAACACATGAAAGTTATTCACACCACCACAGGCAGAGGCACAGGCACTCTGCGTATTTATTATTCATATTAATTTTCATACACAATCGCCCGTACGTATTATTATATCTTGTATCCCCACATGTGTGTGTAATTTGGAATCAGTTTTCATTGCTTTGTCTTGTTGCTCCACTCCTCTTTGGCCATTTATTCTGTTTATTTGTTCGCTGGAATGGTTTCGGCTTCGGTTCGGCTTTGGTTAGTTTATTTTATTCATATTGTGTATTGTGTATAGGGTATTGTGTATACAATTTTTTCCAACGAGCGTTTCATATTTTTCCATCGTCGCTCGATGGAATGTCTTGTGGGTCTCTGTCTTCGAATTTTGTATCTTGTATCTTGTATTTCTTCATTTCATTTCATTTCGTATCGTTTCGTATTCGTTTCTCTGCCTTGGCTTTTGTAAAATAATTTACCGTTTGAATTGCTGCTTAGAAGTGCTTGTTTGTTAGTGTGTGTGTGTGTGTGTGTGTGTGTGTGTGCTTGGCTTAATTCCACACATTTTTCCTTTGCCCAACTTTACACACTTGGCTCTCTCGGCTCTCTTAGCCAGCTACTCCTAATCTCTCGGTCGCTCTCCTACACAAGAAGAAATACTTTTATGGAGCCCATAAATGCGAATACCATATCACAGAACCAGACAGTGTATCTTAAATTTTATGATGTCAAATTAATGTGTTCTTATGATTCATAATTCATGATATTTATTACGCTGAATGAATGAAAAGGAAATCATCGGGCAGTGGCATTTGAACTCGTGCTTCCTTCTAATCTCTGTGGCTCTCCTACACAAAAATTTATTTTTGGGGTAGTAAATAAATTAATTTATGTACAGACCTATATTGGCACCATGTTATTGTACTAGATACCAGAATTTATGGATGTCAAATCGACAAAGTAAATTGTTCCTATGAAATACGTTGCCCATGCCATTTGAACCCGTGCGCTTCCGAACATTGTGACCTACAATTGGATTTAGTAATGGAGCCACTTTGTTTTCCTCTGTGTACACTTGCTCTTTGCCCACTTCCTACTTTGTGTTCGGCTTAGACGTTCGTTGGCCCCTCGATTCTGGTGGGTTGGTAAGGGGTGAAGTAAGGGGTGAGAGGTGGCACGTGAATGTGAATGGGGTGGCTCTGTGTGTTTTCGTTTTCTCGCCCGGGTGTCTTCGCCCCCTGTTCGCTTCTGTGTTTTTACAATTCATGTGCATATTTTCAATTTTATTTTCTCCTCATGTGTGTTTTTCCTCAACCGTTGAAATGCTGCAATTTTCTGGTTTATTTCTGCAATTTTCCCACTTGAGTAGATTATGTTGCCAATTCAGGGAATTTTATGTTGTCTTTGGGCATTCGCAACGCGTCTTTCAGCAATCTGGCAACGCCTGGGGAATTATAAAGTCGATTTCCAGGAACTTTGCAAGTACAAAATGGTCCTTCAATAAAATTGGGAATAAGCGCGGTCGGGTTCACATTAGAAGCAATAACAAATTTAGTTAATGAATAGAAAAGCTTTGAAATTAGCTCCGTAAAGTTAATGGGTTCTTGGTACAAGGAGTTATTCAAATCTGTAGCAGTTAATGGGAAGTCGGAGTACATTAAGTTGACTATAATGAAGATTGAATAGGAAAATCAGCCATTTTCGTTTGCGGCGAGTGAGTAATTACAGTATGAACTTCGAAAATCGATTGACCACATTTATCCAACTATATGGCAATCTTGCATCCGTTACATTTGGCCAGGGTGAAGTTCGAATTCAAATGCGATTCTTGGCATTACAGATCAGCAAAAACGACACGCTCCCGCAACAGGTGTGCGTCGGCTGTGCCAAGACAGCCATATCGGCCTGCGTGTTCAAGAAGAAGTGCGAGGAGGCGGACAGCTTCTATCGCCAGCAACTGAGGCTCCAAAAAATCGAGGGCGCGGATTCGCTGGAGACGAGCGCCGCCGCCGAACAGGCCAAGAGCAGCGGCTGCAGCAGTGGCAGCGGGAGCAGCAGCGCCAGCGGCAGCAGCTCCACCAGCAGCAGTTCCTCCTCCGACGACGAGGACGAGGACAACGACCAGGACCAGGCTAACGACAATGAAGAGGGCGCTGGAGAGGCACACAAGCGGCTGCAGAACGGCCATGGCCACCAGGCAATTAATGGCCATCGGGGAGACGAGGTCCCGGAGGAGATGGACGAGCATCACGAACCAGGCAACAACGATGCGGAGCCGGATGAGGGTCACCATCGAAATGGGCTCGAGTTGGCAGATGATGCCCATCCCGAAGATGAGGATGATGTGGAGGAGATTAATCACCTGAGCCACCATAACGACGATGGCGAAATAACCGGCGTGCACCCCAAGGAGCCGTTCAACTTCAACTCGATTCGCCTGATGCAGGAGTATATGCAGCATCAGATGAACAAGTTCCCCAATGGCTCCGCCACCGGTCCACCGGGTCAGGATATGGAGCTCGATCTCGACCACCGGCACCACCTCCACCACGATGGCGATGGCGACGATGATGATGATGAGGATATGTCGCTGCCCCTGATACCCGAAATAGAGTTGATCACGCCGGGCGACGAGGCGCCAGCGGATCCCTCGAATCCCAACGACCTGGTCAATGGCGTGGCCGGCGTCGGCGTGGTCCAGGGCATGCGCGGACCGGGCTTCCAGTGCCCCCATTGCTATCAGATATTCGAGATGAAGCAGATCCTCAAGGCGCACATGCAGAGCGTCCATGGAGCGCCGGGTCCGGTGTACGAGTGCAGCAATTGCCGCAAGACCTACTTCTACAAGCGCTTTCTGGAGAAGCACATACGGCGCGGTCGGTGTGTGAAGAAGCGTCGCAACCAGACGTAAGTGTGGGCTAATCTCTGGCCAGAGTCCAGTGTTAATTTGATCTCTCCTCCCCTTAGCCGACCTATGCAGTGCTCGGACTGTCACGTCCTCTTCCCCACGGGCCACCATTTGGGTTGGCACAAGCGCACCGGTTGTCCCTCGAAGGCGGCCAAAATGTAAGTGATCCGCTGACACTGCTTGGACTCCGATTATAAGTGCGATTATGTCCTTCATTTCAGGCCCCTGCAGCAGCTTTTCAAGCAGAACATTGTGCAGTTCAACAACTTCCCCAAGCGCATTGCCGCCGGCGGAGGAGCACGCAAGCCCACGGCTCCCGATCTGCACATCAACAATCGCAAGTAAGTGTACGGCATTGGATTCAACTCGAGGGAAGCCCATCTGATTTTCATCTGGTTATCTCCCGCAGACTGGGCCTGGCCAACAAGCGAAAGGGACGCACTCGCATCAAGCTGGATGCCAAGAAGATTGCCCTGGCCAAGCAGTTGATACTGCGCGAGGCCACCACCACGGTGATTGCCAACGAGCTGAACATCTCGCGCACCTTCGCCTGGCGCCTGCGCAAGAGTCTGGTTAATGGTGTCAGTCTCCATGAGCGTGTGGTGGATCCCTCGCAGGAGGAGCAGCACCTGCAGCAGCAGCTGCAGCAACAGCAGCAGCATAATCATCAGCAGTTGCACTTGCAGCAGCAACAGCAGGAGGAGCAGCAGCAGGCGGCAGCTGCTGCAGCAGCGGAACGCGAACGGGAGCATCACCACTTGAGCCTTCCCTACAACCACCTGGGCTTGGGTCTCATCAAGGAGGAGCGACAGGACAGCGAGGATGAGGAGGAGCAGCAGCAGCAGCTCCACCATTCGCACCATCAACTGGGCCTGGTGGACGAGTGTGGAGCGGAGGAGATCGGAGCCGAGGAGACGGCCGGCTATATGGGCGATGAGGATGCCGTTTGCGGATTGCTCCACAATGGCTACGATCCCGATCCTGACTCCGAACCCATTGAGCACGATCCCTTTGAGGGCACCGACAACAACGACCATCATTCCAATGGCAGACGGCCCAGCTCTGTTTCGCCGGCACCGCCACCACTGGCGCCGCCATCGATGGGCAGCTCCGGTGGGGTTGGGGTCCCGGTGCCGGTGCAGGTCCATGCTGCTGCCGCGCGGACCGACGTGGAGGTCTATAAGCGGCTGCTGGCCGAGTCGCAACACTTCCCCCACATCGTCAACGCCCAGCAGTTGCAGATGCAGCAGCAGCACCGCGAGCGAGAGCGGGAGCAGCGAGACCGCGAGCTGGAGCAACTGCAGCAGCAGAAGGTCCACAACGGCGGAATGCCGATGCTCACACGCTATCCGCCCGCCGTCATGTAAGTCTGTTTTCTAACAACCCATAAAGGCATTTATGATTATTTAAATGCCCAATAAAAGCTCTTTCCCGCACCAACAACTAATCATCGGGAAGGAATAGGCGTTCCCATAGTATTTGAGATACCATAAATGTATAAATACCGTTATCTCACCATTAGTCATAAATATTTCAGCCTAAATAATATGATTAGCAACCGTTCCTATCAGAAGTATTCTCAAATAGTTATGAAGGCCATGTTTGTTCGCCGGAAAACTTTCCTAATTCGATTGGTCATGATTATATTGGCAGGAGCTTCTGTTACAATGTCCTATAACATGTATAGCCTTACGGATGCATAGGGAAAGTAAGCTTTATTGCAGTCGTGGCTGTGGCATTAGGGAATTAAAATGAGATAGGCAGAGATAAGAGGCGTATATATACACGTATTTACAATTTAAAATAGATTGCGAATCTTATCATGATTTTATTCCGCAAACAATAGGCACGCCCTGCCCGTCAACCTGTCCCTGCGCTCCATGCCCCACATGAACAGCAACGAGAGGTAAGTGTGACAGGGTATGCAGGCGCATAGCCCAATGAGCATATCCCACTAATACTTTCGTTTCCCTCCCCCCAGCAATGGGAGCTCCAGCAGCAACACCGCTGCCCCACTACCCGTTCCCGGCTCATCCGGAGCCACCCCGACTGCCACTCCAACTGGCAAGAAGCCCCGCAAGCCGAACGTCTTCATCGATGACGAGAAATACGCCATGGCCAAGCTGCTGGTGGCCCAGAACTCCTCCACCATGGAGATAGCCAGGGCCCTCAATGTCTCTCAGATGACGGCCTGGAAGGTGCGCGATGCCATTCTCAAGGGAGTGCCGCTGTCGTACCGCAACAAGCGTTCGGATGGCCGGCATTCCGAGGAGTTAAGCGCCAAGGAGCAACAGCAGCAGCAGCAGCAGCAACATCAGCAACAACAGGAGCAGCAGCAACGCCAGCAGCAAGAGATGCAGCGACAGCAGCAACAGCAAATGGAGCAAATGGAGCTAATCAAACAGCAACGCCAGCAACAGGAGTTGCTACTTCAACAACAGCAGCAGCAGCAACAGCAGCATCAGCAGCAGCAGCAACAAATGCGTCATCACACACCAGCGGAAACATCACACTATCAGCAGCAGCAGTCGCCGCCGAAGATGCTGCATCCTCGCCGCCGCCTGAAGGCCGCGGAACGCGAGCTGCGCGACAAGGAGATCACACGCGAAATACTCGAGCTGATCAAGGAGGACAGCAACATTCAGTACTGGAAGGTGTCGGCTCGCCTGGCCGAGAAGGGCATCAATATATCGCCCTCGTCCGTCTGCCAGAAGCTCAAGTCGATGGGCATCCACCGGCGCTGGAAGCCCGGCGACAAGCCGCCCATGCTGGCCATCAGCCAGCTCAAGGCGGCCACTGTGGCGGCGGCAGCAGCAGCGGCAGCTGGCCTGGCCGGCGTCGGCGGCGTTGTGCCGGGCAGCGCCGCACTGGCCGGCAGCAGTTTTGGCCTGGCCGACGACGGCTACGAGCAGCAGCAGTTCGACATGGGCGGGCCACACTTTCTCAGTGCCTTCACGCGCTAGATCACACCGGACCGGAAGTAGTCGTCCTCCCCTTCTTGGCCTAGATCTAGGACTTAAATGTAGAACGCGTTGGAGTGGACGCAGACTCGTAGAAGGCATTTTCTAGACAATTACACTTGGCAGCTGTAGGTCCAAAAGGGAATTTTAAGCTATTGAAGATAGTGTCCGCATCTACGACTTTGGGTTTAATACTGTTTTTTCGAGCAACCCTTATCCATATGCATATAGACCAGCACAGCATCAACAACAACTTGTATTTTTTATATAGTATTTGAGGAGAGTGCGCGCTTGAAACGTATTTGTATTTGTACTCGATATGAGATAGCGTATATGGTATGATTCTGTATTAGATTTATATATATCCAATATATATATGCTAAGCATTCCTAGAATGTCACACACACAAAGAAATGAAGGCACCCAAACAACATGTTCATTCCAAGCGAGGAAACGGAAATGATTTCCCTTCCCCACTTTCAGCAGCTTCCTTTCCTCTTCCTCCATCCACACACACTGCACCACCACACACACACTTAGCCGATAATGTTATAAATTAATTAACATATTTATTGATCGCATGCCGTCGTGTGTTTGTGTGTGCGTTCCAGCTGAGAAATGTATTTAAAGATTTGCATCACTTTTAATTAATTTATTTATACTCACGCACACACACCGCGTACGAGCAATTATTATTCAGTACTGAACTTTAAGTTAGTTAAATTAATGCATCAAACGATACAATAACAATCAGAACAAAGCAAGCGGAAGCAGAACAAACAGCAGCTAAAGAGAAAGTTAAGAAAGCTAGCCACATAAGTGCAATTATAACCTAAACCTAGAAAACCAGATGAATGTATAGTGTATTACGAGTGACCGAGACGGAAAATGGGGGACTGAGGGATGGGAGAAAGAGAGGAAACACTGGCCCAAACACCACTGTGCATTCTTTTAGTGCGCATTTCAAAAATGATTTATTCGAAAGTCGTGAGTTGGTTCCCAACCCCTAAAATTCCACTTCTAATTTACGGCTTTTAGGCACTGCATTTTACTTTTACAAACATCTGTTGTTTTTGGTTGAGTGTAGAAACAAATCTTAAAATCTAAAATAAGTTTAGGTCAATTAAAGCATCAATTAGTTTTATTTTAGAAAAACTTTCAATACATTCCCAAAGACATACCAAAATTCAGAAAAACCATAGGTGCACACAAGCAAAAATTGCATTTTTTGTGTGCTCACAGTGGGGTTAAGCCAATAACTTAGCAACTTTCACTTCCTAACTCTTTTCCCTTCTTCGTCTTGGTCGTTTTCCACAGAGACAGCTATTCTGAATCCATCCTGCAATCAAACCCAAAATTATGTAAAAAACGATTAACTAAAAAAGAGTCGTAGCCAATTGTTAGTTGAAAGTGAGAAAACCCAATCTCCAATAGAACAAAGTGAAGAACAGGCAAATGAGGACAAGTTAAGCCGAGGACTCAGAACTGTATTTACTTACAGCCCCTTTAAGGAACGTATATTTTATTATTCTTTTTTGTTGTAGTGGATGAAATTCGATTCGTCTGCGATTTATTTTTGTATAGCTTTTAAGATCAACAGTTAGAGCAAGGGAGATGGCAAGAGAGTGCGAGCGAGAGAGCGGTGGCGAAGGTTGACATAGTATTTTTTTATATTTTTGTACAATTTGAAATTGTAACTGCTTTCTATCAATCAATCAATGATGATTCCCTCCCTCCACCACAGCACACACACACATGCAAAACACACACGCGCATACTGCAAAGTATTTTCGATATTCATTACATATAAATATATCCATTTATATAAATATGTAACATTTAAACGCATACGAAACTAAATTTATGAAGTAATTTTTTTTGTTTTTTTTTTTATATACCATATTTATTAGCCGCAGCTTATAAAATAGAGATACAACAAACGATTACATTTTTGTATGAAATGCAAGGATGTCTATGAAATATAATTTACTATACATAACTATACATATTTTTAAAGTAATAAATAATAATAAGGATCCATTGCAGCAGCATCAACAAATAGAACTGACGTGCCTATGTAGCGATTAAATCTGACTAAACACCCACACGGAAACACCCAAGATACACACACCTAGAGACAAGCCGATGTAATGCATTAAATAATCATTCCAAAATGTCATATGAAGGAAAAGAAACGAAACAAAATACAAGCAACATTATATATTTTTAAATGAATAAATAATATTTCAAGAAAATGTATTGTGGGACTTATTGCTGTCTTGGGTAGTTAATCAAAGTTTCGTCGCATGTGTAAAGTAGCTTACGTTTCTTTCTAAATGCAAAGCCCTCGCCGAATATTATACAAAGTTCCTAAAAGAAGGCAATGTCTCTGTCGGAAGAGAAGCTTTCGCACATCTCTTCCTATTTCCAGCAGGTTCTACCCATGACTGTCCAAGCATCCAAATATCAGCTGTCCCAAAATCTCTCTTTATTTTTATTTGATCATATATATATGATCGTATTAAGTAAATATAAATTTTCAAAAATCAGTAGGCTCTATAAAGAAATGTCTAGAAACATACTCAAAGCATATTTTGGATACATTTTTATATTTTCCTAGGAGATTTATGTGTCACAGCAAAATCCTCTGTGTGCTTCCAAATTAATTTCTTTGGGAGATTGAAACATTTTGTTATTAAAAGTTCACATATATGACGCAAATGAACATTGATGGTCTATTTTTGTATGTAGGTTTCTCTTTTAATAGATTTTATCCATTGGCGAACTTGTATTATAATTCATTAAACATTATTAATTGTTTAAAAAACCACAAAATAATGTTTTGTTTTTAATTAAAAAAAAACGATATATAGACTTATAAAATATGCAAAAAGGTTCAAAAAAACAAATTCTTTCAATTATGCAGATCGGTGGCAAATTGAGCAAGCTTTTCAAAACAGTCGACCTTTCTACTGTACGCCTTGATTTGACCAAAATACGATTGAAAAACCGCAGTTTTGGACCAATATCTGAAATCCAAAAACCATGATATACCGCCGTACAAAAAATAAGAAAATGGGTCAAAAAATAAATTTCTTTTTAAATGATGCAGATCGTTGGAAAATAAAGAAAGCTTTCCAAAACAGTCGACCTTTTTACTGTACGCCTTGATTTGACCAAACTACGATTAAAAAACCACAAAATAAAAGAGTTTTTTGGACCCAAATCTGAAATCCAAAAAAACATGATATAAAAAATGAGAAAATGGGCTTATAAAAAATGAGAAAATGGGTCAAAAAATAAATTTCCTTTTAAATGATGCAGATCGGTGGAAAATTGAGCAAGCTTTTCAAAACAGTCGACTTTTTTACTGTACGCCTTGATTTGAGCAAACTGCGATTGAAAAACCACGAAAAAAATCGTTTTTTGGATCGAAATCTGAAATCCAAAAACCGTGATATACCGCCGTACAAAAAATGAGAAAATGGGTCAAAAAATAAATTTCCTTTTAAATGATGCAGATCGTTGGAAAATAAAGAAAGCTTTCCAAAACAGTCGACCTTTTTACTGTACGCCTTGATTTGACCAAACTACGATTAAAAAACCACAAAATAAAAGAGTTTTTTGGACCCAAATCTGAAATCCAAAAAAACATGATATAAAAAATGAGAAAATGGGCTTATAAAAAATGAGAAAATGGGTCAAAAAATAAATTTCCTTTTAAATGATGCAGATCGGTGGAAAATTGAGCAAGCTTTTCAAAACAGTCGACTTTTTTACTGTACGCCTTGATTTGAGCAAACTGCGATTGAAAAACCACGAAAAAAATCGTTTTTTGGATCGAAATCTGAAATCCAAAAACCGTGATATACCGCCGTACAAAAAATGAGAAAATGGGTCAAAAAATAAATTTCCTTTTAAATGATGCAGATCGTTGGAAAATAAAGAAAGCTTTCCAAAACAGTCGACCATTTTACTGTACGCCTTGATTTGACCAAACTGCGATTGAAAAACCACGAAAAAAATCGTTTTTTGGATCGAAATCTGAAATCCAAAAACCGTGATATACCGCCGTACAAAAAATGAGAAAATGGGTCAAAAAATAAATTTCCTTTTAAATGATGCAGATCGTTGGAAAATAAAGAAAGCTTTCCAAAACAGTCGACCTTTTTACTGTACGCCTTGATTTGACCAAACTACGATTAAAAAACCACAAAATAAAAGAGTTTTTTGGACCCAAATCTGAAATCCAAAAAAACATGATATACCCTCTTATAAAAAATGAGAAAATGGGTCAAAAAATAAATTTCCTTTTAAATGATGCAGATCGTTGGAAAATAAAGAAAGCTTTCCAAAACAGTCGACCTTTTTACTGTACGCCTTGATTTGAGCAAACTGCGATTGAAAAACCACGAAAAAAATCGTTTTTTGGATCGAAATCTGAAATCCAAAAACCGTGATATACCGCCGTACAAAAAATGAGAAAATGGGTCAAAAAATAAATTTCCTTTTAAATGATGCAGATCGTTGGAAAATAAAGAAAGCTTTCCAAAACAGTCGACCTTTTTACTGTACGCCTTGATTTGACCAAACTACGATTAAAAAACCACAAAATAAAAGAGTTTTTTGGACCCAAATCTGAAATCCAAAAAAACATGATATACCCTCTTATAAAAAAATGAGAAAATGGGTCAAAAAATAAATTTCCTTTTAAATGATGCAGATCGTTGGAAAATAAAGAAAGCTTTCCAAAACAGTCGACCTTTTTACTGTACGCCTTGATTTGACCAAACTGCGATTGAAAAACCACGAAAAAAATCGTTTTTTGGATCGAAATCTGAAATCCAAAAACCGTGATATACCGCCGTACAAAAAATGAGAAAATGGGTCAAAAAATAAATTTCCTTTTAAATGATGCAGATCGTTGGAAAATAAAGAAAGCTTTCCAAAACAGTCGACCTTTTTACTGTACGCCTTGATTTGACCAAACTACGATTAAAAAACCACAAAATAAAAGAGTTTTTTGGACCCAAATCTGAAATCCAAAAAAACATGATATACCCTCTTATAAAAAATGAGAAAATGGGTCAAAAAATAAATTTCCTTTTAAATGATGCAGATCGTTGGAAAATAAAGAAAGCTTTCCAAAACAGTCGACCATTTTACTGTACGCCTTGATTTGACCAAACTGCGATTGAAAAACCACGAAAAAAATCGTTTTTTGGATCGAAATCTGAAATCCAAAAACCGTGATATACCGCCGTACAAAAAATGAGAAAATGGGTCAAAAAATAAATTTCTTTTTAAAAAAACCGTGATATACCGCCGTACAAAAAATGAGAAAATGGGTCAAAAAATAAATTTCTTTTTAAATGATGCAGAACGTTGGAAAATAAAGAAAGCTTTCCAAAACAGTCGACCTTTTTACTGTACGCCTTGATTTGACCAAACTACGAATAAAAAACCACAAAATAAAAGAGTTTTTTGGACCCAAATCTGAAATCCAAAAAAACATGATATACCCCCTTATAAAAAATGAGAAAATGGGTCAAAAAATAAATTTCTTTTTAAATGATGCAGATCGGTGGAAAATTGAGCAAGCTTTTCAAAACAGTCGACCTTTTTACTGTACGCCTTGATTTGACCAAACTACGATTAAAAAACCACAAAATTAAAGAGTTTTTTGGACCCAAATCTGAAATCCAAAAAAACATGATATACCCCCTTATAAAAAATGAGAAAATGGGTCAAAAAATAAATTTCTTTTTAAATGATGCAGATCGGTGGAAAATTGAGCAAGCTTTTCAAAACAGTCGACCTTTTTACTGTACGCCTTGATTTGACCAAACTGCGATTGAAAAACCACGAAAAAAATCGTTTTTTGGATCGAAATCTGAAAGCAAATTTAGCAAGCTTTCCAAAACAGTCGACCTTTTTGACTGTACTGTACTGTATTTGACCAAACTACGGTTAAAAACAACTTACAAACAGAGTTTTTCGACTAAAATCGGAAATCCAAATATGAAATACCCCTAAGAGGAATACTTCGGCGGTTGCTTGGCTGTATATTTATTTGTCGGCGAATTTCTTTGAGACATGCACGTCCAATTGTTTAGTTTAGGTGGGTAAACAGTCGGGTACTTTTGTTGAATCTGTGAGTCTGCGGATCTGGGCAATGTATTTATTTAATTAACGCTAATTCCGGCCTGCGGCTCCACGTCCTCGTCAATATTTTTCATTCATTGAGCAAATAAACACTAGCCAGGTCGCGTGTTCTGTTCGAAATGCGAGAATCCGAGATGTCCGCCTGGTTAAACTGATCTTGAGTGGGATCGAACTAGGCAAGGTTCAGATGAGGCTTTAGATAAATTATTTCGAACTTTTTAGCTCCTAAAAAAATACTATTTTGTTTAATTTTTGGAATACTCATAGACATTTCTGGCGTTCGTGTTCCTATATTAAGAACATTGAACCCAATATGTTTTTAAGAACGAATGTTCTCAGTTCGAGAACAGCGTGCTTGAATATTTTTAAGTGTTCCTTTTTTTGGTCAAAGTCCCTGATTCCCATAAAAAACGAGTTATTCGTGGTTTGTTCATTTTTTTATTAGTTTTTGGTTGTATATATGTAGCGTAACTTGTAATAACGTAACTAAATTTTACCATTATTCTTTCACTTTCTGTGCTTTGGTCCTAAATGACAAAAAAAAACAAAAAAAATTGGTTGATATTATATGTTTAACATATAGATTATGTTATATACGTATGTGTTTACAGTGGATGCATTAATAATAGCAATAATAACAACAATAACGGACAGCAGGGCGGCGAGAACGCTGGCGAGCTGTGGACCCGATAAAGCTCGAATTCTTCTGGGTCCTGGGTTCGGGTCCCCTGGGCCCGGCCTTATCTCCACCGTTACCCAGCCCCCTGCTGCTGCTTCAGCCGGCGCCGGCGCTTGCCAAATATTTATTACTCTCTACATATCGTACATAAACATATACATCGACTCCTATCGATCCTATCTGCTATATCTTCTCGCTGGCTTGGGGTTTTCTTTGCTCATCAGCAGGGCCAAAGAATGCCGTCCACATCGCACATTCTTCCTTCTTCCCGATGTGGCAGGGCCTTTCTTTGGCCCCTTTCTGATTGATTTTGTTGGTTCTTTTAAATTCCAATAGATAGTCAGATATTTGCAGGGGTGTGTGGGGTGGGGAGGGGCTTTAAAATTAGACACACAAAGAAAATCGTTATTGCTATCGTTAAATAATTACTGACGATACAAATAATGGTGTATTGCAGCACACACATACCATATATACACAGATAAACCCCGGTCCTCGGGCGGGATGGGGCAATGGAAATTACTGCCGGGTCGGGTGGGGTGCGTTAACTATTTCTGATTTGTTTTAAATAAAAGGTATTTTTTGGCCACGAGTTCTGATCCCAAGTCGACGTAGCATCAACTCAGAGCAGGGCACGTGGTGGGTAGTTATAGGAGCGGTTACTGTGGGTTTTGGCTGATTAGTTATTGGGCATTTAGTTGAGTTCCTTGCGCGTCGTGTTGGGCAGCAGGAGGCACATGAGGCCGCCGCCGATGAGCAGGCCCGACACGATGAACGTGGGCGACGGACAGTAGTTGTCCAGCAGCTGGGCGATCACGATGTTGCCGATGATGCCGCCCAGGCGGGCGGCCACCATGGAGATGGCCACGCCGGTGGCCCGCAGCTTGGTGGGGAATACTTCGGTGATGAGGCAGTCGAGGGCCGCATTGGCCGCCGAGATGGCGCCGCTGAAGATGGCCGAGACGACCAGGTTCTGGACGGAGCTGCGCACGAAGTACATCAGCGCCGAGCAGATGCCGGCGGTCATGGTGCCGGCGATCAGGAAGAACTTCCTGCCCAGCATGTCCATGCCCAGGATGGCCATCAGGTTGGCCGGCAGGGCGGAGGCCAGCGATATCAGGGACTCCATGAACACCGACGACGGTATATCCGCCCTGCACTTGCCTTCGGTGATTTCCACCTCGCCTCGCTTGACCACGAAATCGGTGACTTCACACACGCCCGCCGACTTGCCCGGGAAGGCGCTCTCGTACTCCTCGAAGCGGTTGAAGAGCTCCGGGAACCACATCAACAGGCCGTAGTAGCCAATGTGGAATGTAAAGTTGATCGTGATCGAGACGATGGTGAACCGCAGAATGGGCGACTTGAATAGGGCGCGACTGTGGTCGACCATCCCGCTGATCATGCGGCTGTACTTGTTCTGCACACTGCCATTGCTCTCCAGCAGCTTCTCGTCGACCTCCAGGTCGTAGACCATGTACTCGTCCGGCCGGCGCTTCGTGTTCGTCACGAAGATGCCACGGAAAATGGCCAGGGCACGATCCTTCTTGCCGCGCGTCAGCAGGAATTTCGGGGACTCCGGCAGGTAGAAGAGCAGGAACCCCACCAGGAACGAGGGCAGTGAGCAGACCAGCAGGAAGATCCTCCACGAGTTGTAACTAAAGTGGGTCGACTCGATGCCGATCGAATGCGGGATGATCAGCCAGGCCAGGCTGGCCACGAACAGGTTGCCGAACGTCCAGAAGGCGGCCATGAAGCTCAGCATGGAGCCGCGCTTCGCCTTCGGCTGGAACTCGGCGAAGTACGACCAGATCACAGGACCACTGCCGCCCAAGCTGCAAGCAAAGAGGTTTATTGGTTATCGACTTGCGATCGGAACTATCGAGAATTAATCGGGACTATCGGTGCAACGAGGAAAAACAAGAAAATGTAGGTCCCAAACTGGCTTTATATCCTGATTACTGCGAAGAAATATCTACAATTTGAGTTTTCAGTCTATATCAGGTATACGTCAAGTATTCCACACCGTACAAAAACATCCGAGTATTTGGAAGCCCACAAAAACAGCGAAAATTGCATTGTGAAATAATTGTTGTCAGTTGGCTGGGGGTAATTAGCAATCGATTGGCAAAAAGTAATGTTGAATATAGGTGAGCATGAGGGGAAGCGGTGACTAAGCGTCAATGTAACCCAAAAGCAAGGGGGGCCAAGGCCTGAGCTGAGATTTTCCACTTGTGCTGCTTTTGCCTGGGGCTTCGATCGCTTTTGCGTTCGTTACATTTTGGGCCATTTCGATCGGACTCGGGGATTCGAGCCTTTAATTAGCATAATCAGTCACGACATGCGGCTCAAATATTTTGTTGTTATTTATAACAGAGGTAATTGAATTAACACTCGGCCCCGGGTGCGGCCCGTGTGTCACTCGATCCACAAATCGATCCCAGAGCGGTGATCCATGGCTACCTAGAGCGGCGGCATCGCCTCATCGACTGGGTATTTTTGTGCAGATGCCAAGGCGGTACCATAATCGCATCATAAAAAGAGACAAGTTCGGAGCACTTCTAATAGACCGGTGAGAACTATGATGTCTTAAGAACTCAAGTGGTAGCTGATGGATTATCATAAAGAGTACCATCGACTCGTAAAATACGGGACATCTGAGAGAAACGATACGACATCAAAATATGAAAGTATCAACTGGAGAAAAGTACCATATAATGTCTACAAGATCCTACTTTGCAGTATTCTTCTGGGCTCAAAGCAGTCGGTTAGTTGAAAAGATACTCACGCTGCACCATTGAGGAACCGGAAGAGCATGAAGAAGCTGTACGACTGCGAGAAGGACGAGGCGACGATGCAGAAGGCGTTCATGAACGAGATGACGATGAGGACCTTCTTGCGGCCGAAGCTGTCGGCGATGCTGCCCCAGAAGTAGGCGCCCACCATCATGCCGATGAAGATGATCGAGTTCAGCCAGCCCTTGGTCTCCGTGTTCAGCTTCAGGTCACACTCCGCCGACGGCAGGATGAAGGACATCGAGATGACGTCCATCTCCTCCGAGGTGCTGACCAGTCCGCAGATGGCCAGCAGTATGTAGTGGAACTTGCCATAGCCGCACAGCTCGATGGCCCTCTCGAAGTTGGCCACTATCGGGGTGGTGGGCTCCGGCAGGGGGACGGACTTCTTGCGGCCCTTGCCCCCCTTGCCCGGCTTGCCGCCGCCGTTGCCGGGTGGCCCATGACCCCCGTGACCCCCGTGGTCGGGGGCGTCCCGCTCTACGTCCTGCTGCTTGCCATTGCTGGCATGGCTGTCGGGCTCGTAGCCGCGATTGTCCGCCGCAAACTGATACTCCGGCTGCTTGGCTCCGGTGCCCAAGGAGTACGGCTGGATGATCGCTCGGTTGTCGATGTGCGAGGTCGCGTTTCCGGTGGCTGGGGCGATGACCTGGCCAGTGGGATGGTTGCTTGCTTGGTTGCTTGCTGCGCTCTGGTTGTAGTTCGGTTGTAGTCCAGCTTCTACATTATAGGCTATAGGTGGGAAAGAAGCACGGGTAAGTCAAAAGACATGGAATACCTCTATATTTTTTTAAGAACTATACATAATAATACATTTCATTTCAGGTGGTAAACTTTTGAAAATTATACTTTTCTTAACAGATATAAATACTCACATTCGCTTTTGCCCTTTGCGGAATCACCTTCTACCATTCTATAGTTCAGGGGTTTTTTGGCTTCTTGTGCGCGTAGCAAAAAAGAAATTGGGATAACTTGTCGGGGTTTTTGGTGGCCTGTTGCTCTAAGCTCTGCTTAGATGGGTACAGTTGTGTCTGCCTCGCTTAGCGGTCTGCAATCGAAGAAGAGAGGGAGACGTTATCGATAAGTCAACGTCATCGACCGATCGATTGATCGTTTCGACACTTCGAAACAGGGCGAAGTGGTTTAATTTAACGCAATTGGGCGGCAATTGAGCTAAATGAATGAACGATCTGCTCGTCGCGCACAAACAACATCGTAATTGATTAATAAAAAATTATGCCGAAATAGCGCGGCTCAGAAATTAACCGAAAGTGGTGAAGGCGTGAAAAAACCCCCATTTCGGGTCGACATTTTTATTGACAAATAATAGGGGGAGCTGAATTTGTTGTGCATTTAAATGCCACTGGTCAGGCAGTGGGTGGGGGCTAAATAAATGGGTGTTGCAAACATGTTTAGGCCTAATAAAGTAATGAGACATGTGCAATTATTTATTTTGGAAAATTTGTTTTTTTTATCGGTAATTTACATTGTGTACTTTAAACGAATAGCAGAATGAGTGTTTGATTGATAATTTAAATTGTGTGCTTCAAGCGAATAGCAGAAAATAATCGTATGAGCGAAAAAAGTTTCTTCTTCTGCTCTCCCCGATAATTTCATATTCAGTTCGTGATCTATCTTTCACTTTATTCAATAGACAGGAGCAAAAACAACAACTGCAAATGTGCATCAGAAATCATTTGATTCGTACTCGCATTCGCATTCGCATTGAACCTGAACCTGCCGTACGCATGTGCAATGAAGGAGAACAGGAACCAAAACCGCAACGGCATATGCACTGGGAGAAAATGTGGCCACTAGGCAAAAGAATTAAAGCGCATTATATTTCTCCAACTCTGTGCTCTAAATAAGTCTAAGGTATAGAGTATTTTCCTGTTTTCAAGCTTGCAATGTAAGTAGTATTCCTATCCTCCTTTACGTTGTCCAATGATCAAAGGACATCGCTTTCTATGATCCATTTCTGATTTGAATGGAACCCTCCTCCCATTTTGTTCTGTGTAGGCGCGAGTTCCGCAGCTCTCAGTGGGTGGCTGTGTTCCAATGCCACTGCGTTCCGTTCCGCACTCTCCCTCTTTTAAGGCGAAGATAATCGCCCGCAATTAGCCATGTTTTATTATGAATATATGTTGATTTATGCCCTGGACGACGATTAAACGTAAACGCCTACGCTTCCGCAAGCCAGAGCCACATGGCCCTTCACCTGGCCTTCGTACCAGGCCCAGTTCCACTCCCGGTCTTGTTCCCATTCCCATTACCATTCCGTTTCCCCCGACTATGCGGTGCGCCGTGAAAAGTACAGTCGCATCTCCAATGGCTAGGTCCATCGGGAAATGTGATAGGCAATGAATTTAAACTTATTCACTGGAGTTCTCTACCCCTCAGTTTCAATCGTTAAGATTGCTCCAATCAACTTTCGAGTTCAACCATGATTTATGGAAATGCGACGCGAAAACGTTCTACCCATAGAAGTACGACTGTATAACTCTGCTATGCTATGCATTAGCGCCATAAAAACGCACCTGTTTCCAGTTTAGCTGTTTAACAAGTCGCATTATAATGATTGTCTTTTTCAAGCGCAATTAAAGCAGCGCAACTGGAAAAACTGCGTGTGAATGGAATACCCCGGACTTGACTTGGTCCCAGCTTTATAGTCGGGGCCTCAATGTCATCCGATTCCGCATCCGAATCCGATGCATGTGTCGGCTGCCCAGGGGTAGGCAGGTGGAAATTGGTGCAGTGCTTTGTTTTTTGCGCCTTTGCATATATCTCAAATTAATTAGCACATAAAACCGAGGCCCGGGCCTCTAGACTTTGGGGCACTCAGCCAGATGATATGGGAAATAGCGCGGTTCGAAGTCTGAATGAACCCATAAAAGTACGGATTTTAGCAAAACATTTGTGAGAATTGAACCACTCAATCGATTACCAAACCAGTGCGAAAAAGTGACTCAGAGGAATTGTTTAGATTCCCTCTAAAATGGATATGTAAGCAAAGCATTTTGAGGCGCTACCTTGATTGAGTGTTCCAAATAATGTCAATACGTCTTGCTACCGTATAATGTGTGGGAATCGGGTAAACTATATACTATTCATTTCCCTTTGCTCGGACTACATTTTTTGGGGTTTAAGTGTTCCTAAATGGAGGTAGAGGTGCTGATGATCAGCGCTTTCTTTTTATTTATGTAACTTCCGCTTGGTTTTTCCCTGCTGCAGTTGCAATTTGTAGTGCCGAATATGAGTTTGTTAATTGGTAGTACTGCTAATTTAGCACAACTTTGTGTTCGATGATTGGCATTCCATTACCTGTGGCTGTTTTTCGGCCTGCGCTCGTTTTCGACCTGGAGATCTTTGGGTTTCTTTGCACCTGTGTTTCGGGGGCTTATTGTTTGGCAATTAATTTTTTGCGCTCTGCTAAATATAACGAAATATATTCTTTGCAGCGTTTTAAATATTGGTTTTTACTGCGCGGTTACGCCCTGTATTTTTGCACTTGTTTGGTGTTTGTTTATTTTGGACTCGTTGCAGCTGGATTAAATTTTCAAAAAATTGCTCGTCAGCTCAGGGTGGACTGTTTGTGTTTCTGCTTGTAGTGGATCTTGGCGTTGGTGGTGCGCGGAGTTCTCAGCGAGGTTTGGCGATTGTTGCAAACTGGCGAAAACATTAAAACCGTTGGCTGGCACTCAAGGGGCGAGTGGCAAGGGGCATCGAAATCGATACAGCGGACAGGGAAATTTGTATTCTTTCGGATGCTACGAAATTGTGGTATTCGAGGGGTAACTTTGAGCGGCGCTTCGGCGTTAGCGGTCTCTCGATCAACGTTCGGGCACTTCGAGCGGTGGAAAGTATCTGAGCGGCGTTCGACGTCCGCTTAAATACACAGAAATCGCATCCGCGGAACGGGCGGAATGGAACGCGGCTTATCAGCCGCTCAGCACCGCCGCTCCACCCCCTTTTCCGTTGCGCGCCGCCTGACGTTCCTTTCCCGCCGTTCCGCCTGCGCGCGCGCTCACCAATTGAAATTCAAATTGCGATCATCGCCAAGCGCGACCAGCAATTGCAAATCAATTAAATGATAACACCAAAGAAAGCAAATCAAAGCAAGAATTGACCAGCGGGGAGTGGCCTCGATTCGACTGAAGTCCCCCAGAGATCAGGACAAAAGCAGAAGAAATCACACTTCGAACTCTTGAACACTGTACATATTATCTATAGCCAATGATATTTTAAAAGGTATTTAATCTTTGCTCAGAAAGCAAAAAGCTGGTCGTTATATAAAAGGAAAAACATTCAGAAAATATGATTTTTTGAAGTAGAGTCGAATTAGTGTTGTTCTTCATACACTTTCCGTATGTTTTATTTTAATCTTTAAATAAAATACCCATTACTAGGTTGGACCATGGCCAAAATTACTGAAAATTGAAAGTGTCTCATAAATCAAGTGCTAGCCATCGAATATTATTTAGCTGTCAGAAAAAGACATGTTTTCCGATTCTGCAACTGAGTTTCTTCCAAATAATTTAAACGATATGAAATCCCTTGTTATTATGTTCCCTGGAACAACGAAAGCAGTAGGGACACTTAGTGATACGTTTGAGAAGCAAGTCCCAAACCCGTGACCGGACCGTGATCTACCTTGATCCCCAAACAATTCGGGTGAGTCAAGTTCAGTATAATGAGCATCGATCGTATAATGATCGTCGATCGGGTGACAAACCCGGTGAGAATTCAAAATTTCGACTTCGGATCCCTTTCTGCGAACAATTAACGGCAACAGGCATCGGCTTAAGTGATCAAAAGAAAATACTTGAGACTTAATAGCGGCATTATCATTGTTGTTGATATTGTTTCGTTTAGCGAGCGTACGAGTGGATTTTACGTATTGTTGTCATGGCGATTACTGATACTACCACTCGATCGCAGCGAGCAATGATCGTGTAAGCGGCCATGTGACTTGTGAGCCTCAAAAAGGAGAGTAAAAAAGTGCTTTCCGAGACAAAGATCAAGAAATAAGCGATCTATTAGCGGTCCAAAGTGATGCAATTTGAGGAGCTCATTTATCATTATATCATGCGAAAAAATGCCATAAAGTCGATCAGTTCTGTCTAATTGCTTAATTGTTAGTCGCATATCGGTGGGAGTTTTCGCTCAGTGAGTCATCTGCTCTTCGCGTTGTTTATGCGGACCTCAAGATCGCGAACAAAGGGAGCCCCAGATGGTCACTTTCCAAGAATACGTGACTCTCTCCAGAGTCGAATTCAGATGGGGCCTTGCATAATGGGCGATTAGTTCGGAGGTAGTCGTAACCTGACGCTAATTTCAGTTTGCTTCGTTTGGCAAATTATCGCACCTCTGACCCACAGAAGAGCCCCACAAAAGATTGGATGTCAGTGGGGTGTGCGGTAGGTACGTGTTCTTTGTTCGGTTCTCGTTTTCGCTTAATACTGGCTAACCGTTTGTTTGAGCCGCCCCCAATTAATTTAATTAGACATTGTTTGTTGTCACGAAACGAACGCGCCTAATTGAAAATTATGCTAGATGAGGGACAGCTTGAGGGCGATCGTACTGATCGCTACTGAGGACTGTAGATCTCTACAAGTACGATCCTAACGGTAGGGGGCCTCTGGGTTCCTGCCCCGGCTGAGGGTTGCCGCCCCCGCTAAGTTCATTTTGGGGCGTATGTGGCCATGGGCGAGTTTAATCTACAAACAATACCAGAGCCGATGGGCCTTTATATATAGAAGTAAAATGGCTTACTACGTGTACGCGCCAGGAACATTTGTATATAGTCTATATGCACGTTCATCTGTTCGTACATATGTGAACTGGCTATTGTGGCTGAATGTTAATCAAACTGCGTGTGTTGGAGACTCGTTCGAATCGGTTTTGTCTTTTGTCTCGCCCCAGAGCAAGTGTTTCCACATCTTCTCCAGCTCGTCTTCAATTGAACAAACCAGCATTTCGAGCTCCCCCGGCGATCGCTGCACAAACATTTCAATTAATTGACCACTTTCAATTAAAGGCAATGTGCGAAACGAAAACAAAAGTCGCCCGGAGAGCGTGAAAATATTGAGTGCGAGTAACGAATTGCGGGGAATTCGGAATTCCGAATCGGGCATCCAGTAAGCAGCGGATCGCGGATCGCCCCGCTCTATGACTGATAATTCAAAACAAATAAACATGACTAATAGGCTGGATCGCTAGATCGCTAGATCGCTGGAGATTTTGTTGTCGCGAAAGAGTGCGAATGGCTTTGGGCCACAGTGAACCCTCTCCGGAAGCGATCCACCGACCCAGCAACAGGGCCCCCAGCTATTCCCGATCCGCGTGATTCAGAGGACCTGTTCACTGGGCTGTGATGAACAGACCCACCAAGAACTGATTTGCGTCACGAACTTTTGACAGCATTTTCTTTGGCCAAAAGTTCCATAGTTATGCCTAAGGCTCTGAAGAATTTCGTAAGAGTTTCCAGCTTCATAGGAAACTTTTCGAAAATGAATCTGCACACGTGACCCAAAAAAACCATGAAAAGTATGTTTTAAAAACACCCTTTGAAGGTACGTTATAAAAGATATCCCCCTCAGTTCCAGAGTTATATTACGAATTTCGTAAGATTTTTCAACTTCAAACTTTTCGAAAATGAATCAAAGTCAGAAAAAACGACATTAAAAGTAGCCTATCCCAAGATATCCTCTAAATTCCGTAGCATTTCGTAAGATCCTATAACCTCCTTGGGAAACCTTTGGAACTGGTTCCGTGGGAGATATCCCCCTGAAAGCTCTTTAGAATTCCAGAGTACTTTGGGGCCCGAAACCCCTGGGGAATTCGAGGATTACGGATATTTGCATAAGTCTGGCACAGGTGTTTGCGCCCGCCTTCCGTTTTTTGTTTCTTCAATCGGATATTCACTTTGGCAAGCGAATAAATGTTAATATTGCGATGTCTCGCCTTGCTTATTCCACTTGTATTTTTTCGAGTTTCGCGGGCGCGCGACAATTTAGTTTGCATAATTAATTTATGCGTATTTGTTATTTTCAGCTGTTGCAAAGTGTTCTGAACGGCAAAAAAAGCAAAAATATTGGAATAAAGAATATGGAATAATGCCCCTGGGAGGCAGAAAATAATTTGCCTTGGGCCTCCGTGAATCGGAATCGGAATGTGAAGCTTATTTACGAGCAACAGGAAGACCTGCGCCGCCCGCTGAGTCACCCTGCCCACTGTGTTTATCCTTGGGGCGGGGGGAGCGCCTGCCACAGATGGTGGGGACAGCCCGGGATACGCACCTACTGCTGCTGTCCTGGTCGACGACGTCGACGGTTTCGGTGGCGGAAGAGTGCTGTTTTCGAAAGACTCGATGCACGGCGCTGGGCGAGGGACTCGGGATGTATGGACCACGGTATCACTGGTTGGAGGAGCTCCACGCGGCTCCAAGAGCGATTGGACAATGCGTTCCAAGTGCCGTTGGCCGACGCTTTTATAGGCGCCAGCCGGCCCGCCCCCGAACCCTGCGGCGACCAGCCGCCCCCTGCGACTCTTCTCCACGGGATGCTGTGCCGCCCGCTCTTCGCTTCTCGCGATCTCGCAATCTGTGTGCCTGCCACTCTCGGGGCACTCGGTTCTTGGCTTGTGTACACTCAGCTGCTTCTGCTTCTGCTTCTGCTTCTGTTTCGGTTTCTGCTCTTGACGTTATCGCCAGCGGATCGGAAGCAAAAAACAAATAGTATAATAAAGATGATGCTTATCACTGGGCTCTCAGGCGCGCCTATCTTCCGCCTGCCCGGCTCGTAATCGCAACAATGTGTACGGGTCCACGGGTGTGCGGGTGTGCGAAAGCAAGACTTGCAATCTTTACGGCTCGCTTCGAATGCAATGCTCTTCCTCGACCCAAAAACCCGTAGTTTGCCAGCCCTGAGGGCTTGCCAAAAGCAGGCGGGTATTTTTGGCGAGGTCCTTCGCGCCGGATCGGGTGCGAATCGGTTATGAGCGGGTGCGGCTACGGCTCGGACTCTGATGCATCCATCAACGGACTTCGGATGACTGGGGCAGGGCAGTTGGCGGGGGGTTTCACGAATCGGTTTTGAAGCGGTAAATGTTTAACTATGTACCCGTACTGGCGACACATCCAAACATTGGTGATGCACCGGGTTGATACACTGAAGAGGGTTGACGACGCATTACTGTGGCCAAACCGCATTGGTTTCATAATCGAACCGCCTATGAATGGGCTAAAATGGGCCTCTTACCCAACGAATCGCTTAGTCATGCGCACGGCTGGACATGAGAAGGCCTTCGGAACGGGTGCGAACCGGTTGGGCGATCGGTATGGACCAGCTAGGGGTTGATAGTGCACTCCGGCACCGTTGTGCGGTGCACATACCACGATTGAAAGCCAATCGCACTCGGAACCAATATCGAAGGGATGCAGGGTGCCAGAAAGCGCGTCAGCAATATCCAGGCGGTACAGAAATAGCTCTGCGAAGATATATATTAAATATATGTGGTCAAGTGGTGAGTGTGCGTGCCTCTGCCGCGTTTTCTGTCGCCTCGCTTGTGTCGCAATTATTTGCGTGCGGGTCTCTCGCCTCCTCAGTGCCCCCAGAGCCCCTAAGGAGTGCCGTTTCCATTCCCCCACCCCGGGCGGCGGCCAAAGATCTACGAAATTCTTTCAGCTTCATAAAAAGAATATCTTGTTGTGTGTGCAAAGGTTTTTTCCGCAGCCCGCAGCTCGTCCAAGATCAGCGAAACGAGTGCTAGACAGTTTCCCGTATCGAGTAGATTTTGGGAATAATTGCACGGAATTTTTATTATTTTGGGTTGGGGAAGTGTTCAAGTATGTTTTTCTTACGATTCGGAAGAATGTGGTAAGAGATCAGGACTCAGAAGAGTAGCCCAGGCGGTATTTACGTCGCACCCTAAGCGCAGTGCAATGGTCTTGAAATATCTGCGAGCTTGGACTAGGGACTTTGAGATCTCATTAAGCATTTATCACCTAATGGCTGATAATTGGCCAGCAATCAGCTTTAAATACCCAATATTTAGCAATCAACAGGCAGCATTCTGCTTGCTACATTTAACAATCAATAATTAATAATCCCCCTTAAACGTCTTATACTTAACATGGAACATGTAACAAATTGCATTCGACGAAAACCTTGAAACTGTGAACAATGAACTTGTTATATGTTTGGCTATGGTAATATGTTGTTCAAATAATATAAATGTAATAGCAATTCAATTTACTATTGTCCTCGTCATCGATAATTTTAATTAAGGAAACTTTCCCGCATGGGTACTTAAAATTCCCAACAAGTTCTAGCCATAGGTGCATGACCAATAGGTACTCTGGCGGGTCGTAAACCATTTGACGGGAAGTTCTGTGTGGGTGTTTGTTAATAATATACATTGAAGATTTTATACTTAACAGGGAACATATAACATGCTACATGCTACATTCAACAAAAACCCGAATATAAAATAAAATATAATTGTTATAGAAATTAAAAGTACAAATGGCCACGTCATCGATAATTTTAATTAAGAAATAATTTCCTCATTGGGCACTTATAATTCCCAATCAGTTCTAGCCCAAAGATCATGACCTAGAGGTGCACTGGCAGTCAGTAAATCATTTGACCCGAAGTTCTCTGTGGGTGTTTGCTATTTAATAATTTTCATTAAACATTTTATTCTTAACAGGGAACATATAACATGCTACATTCAACAAAAACCCTGAAACTTTAAAACATGTTATACGTTTGTGTGTGGTAGTACAATGCTAAACTAATATTATTATAATAGAAATTAAATTCACAAATGGCCACGTCATCGATAATTAATATAAATGAATTATTTCCCTATCCTGTACTTATAATTCCCAACTAGTTCTAGCCGAAAAATCATGACCTACAGGGGCTTTGGCAGCCAATAAATCTTTTGACCGGAGGTTGTGTGTGGGTGTTTGTGGAGTGCTGAGAGGAGATCTAGGAAGAGCTACCACACTGGAACTGGGCTTCAGCCTGCGGTGCACCAAGGATTATACCGGGTATGTACCTTGTATACGTAAATAGGTAATAAGCTCTAAGAAATAGTAACCAATTCCCATTGAGCCCGAGTACCATTGTGCGTGTAAATTTGGCGGCTGCACTTTGCCAATGCAATGTGGATCAGCTAAAAATAGGCGACTTTTTATTTTCGCCACTCATCTTTCGCAACTCGCAGTGGACCCCAGGCAAATATTGGCCCAGCCGCCCATCAGTGCGTCCAAGTTCAGTGATGTTTGCCCGGCTGTCATCACTCCCACTTGGCCTCCAGCCCTCGTGACCAGGCACTCTGTGTTTGCTTCCCATTTTTTGGACAGCCCGATGTGTGTCCTGTGACTGTCAAGGTCCGTACCGTCTCAGCTCGTCTTCAAACGCCATCAAAGTCAAAGTCAACACCCCACCCAAGCCCAGCCACGCCAGACCCGCCCCTTCCCATGTCATCCGCCTGCTCCGCCGTGATCTCTGTGTACACTGCTCCTCATGTGGGACTGACGTCAGTGGAAATTTGTGTAGACTTTATGAGGCTGCGGCTTAAGGTTTGTTGATGTTTTTGTGGCTGCTGCCACTGGGGATTTATGGGCCACCCACACGGAGATACTCCGCTTATCGGCGAGCCGTTTACCAGGCATAAATCTGCCTACTCTGGAATGAGTTGGATCGTGCTCTGGGCTCTTGGCTCAAAGACAACCAAACACGGTAACAATCTTTAAATGAGTCAAGATCTGGAGATTTTCCCTCGTTTCACATCAACTAAGAGCAAAGCTGGCAGGAATCTCAATCACTTGTCTTGGCTCAAAGACAACCAAACACGGTAACAATCTTTAAATGAGTCAAGATCTGGAGATTTTCCCTCGTTTCACATCAACTAAGAGCAAAGCTGGCAGGAATCTCAATCACTTGTAGTGCTACGCACTGCACTGATCTCGCCTTGAACTGTCCACACAGAAATAGATTCAAGATCATGGGCACGGGCTTGATTGTTTTCCGCTCTCCGAATAGGTGAAATAGCACTTGATTGGTTTTCCATTAAATCTGGCCTGACCTAAGTTTTAGACAAACGACATACCCCCTTCGTAGCACGCTGATCCCTGTGGAGACATCATCTTGGAGAACTGCTGGCATTAGAGCGGCTTATCACCCACTTTGATGGTCTATCTTTAGCTTTACGACCTGCCGTTTCGGTAAGCAGCAACATTATAACGTTCAAAACATCAACATTATAATTGGCTTAGTGGGCTTTTCCCCAGCGCTCTTGCTTGGATCTCAGAGCTCCACTGACGCAAACACAGAACTCTTTGGGTCACGTGAGTCGAAAGTGCCCAGTCACTCTTGGCTACGCAGTGTCTATGGTCCAACGGGTCCGGCTGTGCGCCCCCAGCCCCGTAAAGCCTCCCAGCCGGAACCCCTTCCGAGCGCTTCCAACTCCCCCTGCAATCCCCTTCCTCCAGTCAAATGGAAACCGAAATGGATGCGCACAGCTCGCGGCTTGATTAATCATTGCATGCTCAATATCAATTAAGACAAGGGGAAAAGTACAAGATCGGCTCTCCGCCCCAGAAGAGGCTTGTATCTATGTGTCTTCGTGGAGGGAAAGGGGGGGCGAAAGCCGAGCAGAGTGGGCTGGGACAGAGACGAGAGGAGCGATGACTAATCAAGGGGCTTAAGCAGAAATCAATTCAATGCCCAATTTCAAGAACGACGGCGGAGACGAGTGGGGCACTCCACACTCTGCATTCTACAGTCTACAGCCTCCGGCCTCCAGTGCGAACCGGTTAGAACCGATGCCAATCAACCCGCCGAACCTCTGAGGCAGCTCCGTCATCGGAACCAAAGGGGGCGACACCGAGCCGAGGCCTTCAGTTCCGCAGATCCACTAGGAAGCGACCCAGCTGATTGGGCTTGGGATTCCAGGGAACTGACCAAGGAGAAGCGCCTTTTCTTGAAAAGTAAGCCTTAGCCCTTTGAGAATGGTTTCCAAGTGAGTAGAGTAAAGCTTCTGCAGAACACACATTCTCCATAAATCAAGAGCACGTTCTCAAAGGCGAAAGTATATCATTTCGGAAATGATTCTCGATTTCATGTAGCATCTTCTGGCATAAGCAATTGCCACTTGGTAAGCATTTCTCTCTTGAATCATGATACAAAGTACTCTATGTAGCTGGATTATTTATGGTTGCGCTGTATCTCTTTGATTAAAGTTCGAATGTGGACTGCACCGCGAAAGAATTTTGGGTGGTATATATTTAATAGTGCATTATAAGATCTCCCCCTTGCATGTATAACTACGCAGCTGTTTGGTGTTTCTTTGCAGAATTTGTACCTAAGTTGCGGCACTACTTCCCCAGATCCCTACCCTAGATGTGGAAGAGCACCTAGATATTGCTAGTTGCCTCTGGTGATCGGAGGCTGTCCCTCCATCAATGGCAGACGATCTCTGCCTGCTTGAGTGCCCTTCCACTGCAGAGGCACTTTGCTGAGTTCGTTTTCGTTTCCATTTTGATTTCGGCTCTAATTTGATGCCACTCGCGGACAGGTTTGTGGCGCCCGCGCAGGGACCACAATGGACATGACAACAATTAGAATCTGCCGCTGTCGCTGAGCTCATTGTTCGCCGGGCTCTGTGGATCTGTACACACAAAATGGGCTCTCAAAAGCCGAAAAGCACCTGTTTTGTTTGGCTCAATGCGGCCTTTGTTCGGACTCTGCCACTTTCTGTCTAACTGTCGTGCGGCCGGCTGATTTAAAGTGTTTATCTGGATTAGGGCCTTCTGCCGCTAATGTAATCGAGGCCTTATATAGCCACTGCTGGGTGCGGCTACTGGATCAACAGCGGCGCGCCACGAGCCAGCCGAAGGGCCATAAAAAGTTGAACAAACGAGCGGGGCCCTCAACTCAACTGGATGACTTTCGGGGAGCAGAGCATGTGGCCTGGCTGTATGCAGTATACGCGATATATGGCTCGTGCACACCAGAGCTATTTGCATTTTGGTGACCCCGAGCAGGCGAAAAAATGTATTTATAAGACTTCCCACTGAAATGTGTTGTTTGATTGCTAAATGCTGGCAGGAAGGTGGGCCGGCGCAGCGAGAGGCGGGGGCGGCGAGGGAGCGGTCGGCGGGGCTAGAGAAAGTGTCGGATTGGTGACCCCCAGCAGCCTGAAACTGCCTACGTGGCGGGTTTCTACGAGACTTCCCTGCCTGGCTTACAATTTGCTGGCTGAGTGGACTGCTCAGTTCTAGCGTACTGCTCAAGCAAACGATCCCTACAGTCTGAAATGGAATGGCTCTGTCTCCTCAAATTTGGGAAATAGTCCTGGAGGGACATGTTGCTTTCTTCGAAGAGACTAGCAAGGCAAGGTAGATGTATCTTTTGCAGGTGCATGGCACACGAGTGGACTGTGTGTTTGGCAAACACACACCCTATTAACCCCCAAGCCCCTCCTTGAATCTGCGATCACTCGGGGCAGGGCAATTGTGCAGCTAATTGCACAATTAAGGCAGTTGCATTCGCAGTTGCCGCATCTCGCAGGCCCAAAAACGAATTCTTCGCACTGCCAGCACAGACTGTATCTGCATCTGTGGCCGAATACGAGTCGGAATCCGCATCCGTGTATCCGTGTATCCGTGTATCCGTGTATCCGTGAATCCGCGTATCCGACGCCGTGTCGAGGAACTTTGCGCTGACCCAAACCAATTCGAATCGGTTCGAGCTGCCTCGCCGCCCCCCAAAAGTCGAGAGAGCGAGGGCCAGGCAGAAAACAAACAAACAAATAAATAAATATTATGGCGGAGAGAGCGATCCATATGCGCTTTATTTTAGGCACGCCTCGAACTCGAAGGAAATGTTTGCCCGGCCGAAAATAAAGCGGCTGGCGATTTTCAAATTTCAAATTGGTCGCGTTTCAGGTTCAAAAACACTTGTGCGTGGCCCCGCGAATGCGCTTGCCAATGATGGATACAGTGGATATTGATGATCCGCCCTTGCCTAGAGAGTGCGTCGGACACTTCCTGGTACTCTAATGAATACAAGTGTTTCAGGGAGTGGCGCCAGAGCCGTCTGACCTCTCCACTTCCGCCTTAGAGCGCCCATAACCAACAGCGCCGACACGTTTCTCTTGTCTTATCTGGGGGCAAATATTTTGATTAAACTGCAGTTTCCCTGGGACTCCATTTTATTTCTGTTACATTGCTCTGTCGTAATGCCCACACATCAAACAAGTAGTCATGGTTTCCCTGCGATTTGCTGCAAACTGCGAATCAAATGCAATCAGGAACGATTGGGGGCCAATTGGACGGCAGCAGCGAGAAATCGATGGGGAAGTCGAAGCCCATGAGTGTAAGTTACCAAGCAAATTGGGCCACTGGGCGTATACGTGATGGGAGGAGGTGCAAAACAAATGCCCATCATTTAAGATAATATCTATTTCAACAATTACGTTGAGTTTTACCAGAAGCAACACGCCCAGTGGCCCTCTCAGGCGCTGCAATATGGAAAGATACAAATCCATGGGCGTAGGTACACCGTCCCAACCTAGGAGATACAACCGCATAGGTACACCGCCCAACCTAGGAGATACAACCGCATAGGTACACCGTCCCAACCTAGGAGATACAACCGCTGACTTTGAACTCACCTCTTCGCGGCAGCGGGGGGCGTGGCAGTGCACAAGTCTCGTTGTCGGCGCCCTTTCCTCGTCCTTGCTGTCGGTGTTATCGTTATTTGGTTGTCGATTGAGCTGCGATATTGCTTCCATTCAAATAGTTGTCGCCGGTTTTGCTGTCGCTGACTATGTTGTGTCTCGTTTAGCCTGGCTCTTTTAGGCGCCTCTTGCTTGCTGAGTGCTCGAAATACTCTGGAACCCATGGGTAAAATCAGTCAGCATCTATCGGATCTATCGGTTTTATCGGGCACCCTTAATCCTATCTTCCGCTCGAGCACATGCCATCGAAAGACCCACGCGATCGGCACGTTTCACCCAATTCTACCCAGGGGCCAAAATATAAACAATACGCGACACGTGAATCGCGAATCGTGGATCGTAAATCCTCATGTGGCCCCCAGTGAAAGCGAGAGTCTTTCGTGCGAAAGAGTGGGCGACGGCGCACGGGGGCAGAAGGAGACGGAGCGAGAGGAAAATTTGTTTTGCCAAAAATGAAAATGGAAAAACTGATTCTATCTTGTTTATTTCGGACACCCAGTGGGTGAGTCTGCTTGTTATTTCGATCGCTTTTAGTACCTATATACTTCGTTTTGTTTATGTTTTTCATTTTTTCTTCTCTGCCTATTTTTTTTTTAATGTTCTTCGTTACCTACGCACAGAAAGTGTGCTATGTCTGTGATTCTTTCCTCCCTATTGACAAGCCATTATGTGCCAGACCTTTTGGAATTTGTCCCATATCCGAGGTATCGCTAAGTTCCCTATACCACAATCGGTTCTTCCAAGTAGCCGTTACCCGTTTCAACCGGTTAAACCGGTTCAGAGTGTTTTTAGAACTCATTCCTGGAACTATACATTTCTTGCAAACTGTTGCCGAGAGATATTTCCGCCAACAAGTGTCGTCGTTTTCGCCCATATCTGATTCTAGGCATGGAATGACGCAGCACCTTCGGAAGGATGGTTTATCGCATTATGTATGCCCGAATCGCATCGAATCGGGAATCTGCCTGTCCTTCTGATGCCAACGGGAGGTCAATGCGAGTTGGATCGCCGACAGATAGATGATCAGATAGAGAAGAACTCGGATTCGGAATCGGAAGGTGGACCGGACCTGTTCGGTCTGGAACGGGGCAGTTCGGACCCACCGCATGGGCCAGACCGCTATGAGACTGGGGTAAAAATACACGCTCTCTTCAGGGAGGGGGTCCGTGTGCTGACGTTGACATTGGATGACGTCTCGTCGGACTCGTCGTAGGTGTATGGCCAATTGCCACATCCTATATACACATATATCCACCAGATCACTGCGTGATGGCGACCAAGCGCAATGAGTTGGCCCAGTCAGTCTGCTGGGTTCGGACACTCGGACATTCCTGAACCGGACGGACACGTGCCGGGATTACCCGGCAGTGCTTCCCCCACAAACAGCCCGGATTTACCTAAGCGGAGCTGTTCCAGTTCGAAATTAGCATGTAAATACGAGGAGAAACAACGGCCAAGTGAAAATATTCCCACAATTTAAATGCAAATTTCGAGTAAACAAAACCAGGCGCACCATATTTACTTGTGTTATTTTTCAACCTGAATATGAAATGATTTATCAATCAAATTATATGTAAATACGGGTATTGGAGCGCCTAGCCCTCCTATTGCGAAAAACGCGATCGCTGGTACAGTCTGCGTGGCGAGGGGTCATCGCTGCGATAACGATAACCCGTTGCGAGGGCCCCTCTACACTACGCAATTCTTGGTGGCATTCGAATCCTTACTTGGTGGCTACTTCCCGCTTTGGTAAGGGTTACTCGCATTTCTGACCGTCGGCCCTGTGCTGTTCCTTTTTATTTTTCTGGTTTTATTGATGTTCGGAATTGGAAACAAAGTTTTCCGCTGTTTTTCCAACTTGTACGATTTGTTGATGCTTTCGCGCTGAAATGTGTTTATAATTTGGACTCTTGCCAGGTGCTTTAGTGGTTCGATTTTCCTTTTATTTGCTTGGTTAGTGCTTGTTAATTTTTTTGTATATATTTGTTGTTTGCCTTTAGTTGTAATTCATTTATATTGATCTCTTCACGCTCTAGAAACGCTTGCGTGGAAATCGATTTCAATTGGTATTCGTACCGCCTGGGAATCGCAATAGGATCACTGAACGATTGATTTTATGTGCAATTCTTATTATGCTTTATTTGGATTTTATCTCTTGGTTTCTTTATTTTTTGGTTTTTTTTTATTTTTTCAACGGATAATCGCAGATTTCGTGTGCTAATGTCGCGGCTTGAACTTTAAAACTGAAAACGAACGAATTTCAGATGTTTCGCATTGTTTAGTGCGCTGTGCGAGAGCTCTATTGTTGTTGTGGCTGCTGTGGTTGCTGTAGTTGTTGTATTATGTTTACTACTGGCTAGGTGCAGCACGGCTGCGACGCCGGCAGAATCCGAGTCCGAATCAGAATCCCACCGATCCCAGCCCCCGGCAGCCCCCAAGGCCCCGCAGCCCATTCCCATCGAATGTCTCCCCACAATGGAGCGCTCAATGAGCTTGAGTGTCATCCACTTAGGAAGCGCCAACCACTGAACTCGCCACAACAGTACCAAAAAATGAAAAAAGTACATGAAAAAGGAAAACAAAATCAAAAACACAACAACCACTACAGCAATGAACTGGGGACGGCGGCAGAGGTCGATGTCGACGTCGTGGCAGATGATTATAATACAATGGACGAGATAATGCGAGCGATCATGTAAATTAGATTTGTCTCAGTTCAGTTCAGCAGGCGACGTTCGCCATTCGCTAGGTGGCCGAATGCACGACGTGACAGGCCGAGTCCGAATCTGAGTCCGTGTCTGAATCCAAGCTCAAGAGCCCCTGAAGATCTCAAAGATCCCAGGGAAGGGAAAAACAAAAGCAAAACCTGCCATTTATTGCATTATTCCGCTCAAGTGCTCTTCGTTGAGTTTGAAGCCTGGATTTCAGTTCCATTCGCTTGTTTTCCCCTCTTTTCCAGCAAGAGGGAAGTGTGGGGCGATTCTTCAATGGAATCAATGATATCAAGCAGCTAGTGGGCGTGGCAGGCCAGCGAGTGATTCAGTAGAAAACAAATAGGAGGAATAAAAAAACAGGGAAGAGCCTGAGCGCTCACCGAAAATAATGCGAAGCGCTGGCCAGAGCCAGAAGCCAGCAAATTGAAATAATTCAATTAATTTGCATTGTAAGTATAAGTACGGCTGAATTGTAATCAAAGAAAATGTGGGGAGGCTGGTAAACGAGTGCGCTACAATGAAATCTGTTTAAATGAATATGCCAAGTGGCCACTCGAAGGCAATTGATGCAAGTGAATGCGCGCAAAAGCCACGAACATTCCACAAGCGCTCTGCGGAAGGAAATAAACGGAGGCTGAGTCTTCGTGGATCGGCAAAACGTTTTTCAAATTTAAATTGCCTGCGCGCGCAAGTCGCAGGCGCCTGCTAAGATATCGATAATATATCGGTCGAGGTGTGTGTATTTGCTTAAAGCTTGACTCTGCTATGGGTGGGTGTCATTGCTATGTGATATTTTAGGGTGGACCTGATTTGTACATTTGTACTGCGGTTTGTGTCTTAGCTAAGTTCATAGAGCCGCTTGCAACCAGCCTTGACACCCACCCATAAAGGGCATTCCCTTAGCTGCTGTTGCGGAAAATTCGACACAAATTTTAAAAATAGGAAACGACCAAAAATTATTCTGCTAGTGCTATTAACAATTGTGTCTTGTGACCATGCTGTCCAAAACAAAACATTTGATATCATAGGCTAAAATCTCAAATTGTTTAGGAATAACTCTTGCATAGCCAAAAGGCCTCAAAACGACAAAGTAACCGGACTCCATGATGCACCTATTTAGCTATCGCCAACCCCACTTCGAGTCCAAGTCAGATGTACGAACTAGCAATCAACTTTATTGCTCCCTAGCCTAGCAAAAAAAAAGGATTAGAAAGAGTTAAAAGCAAACGCATCACATTTTCCAGGTGGTCAAATCTCTGGCTTGTGCTCTGTATTCTCAACATCCGCGACTTCGGGTCGCACACTTTCAACTCTAAGTTATATAGATATAGATTTAGGATACAAAAAAAAAGAATGGAGCTTCAGTAGTTGTCACCGGCTTGGGCGGCTGGCCCAGAACACATTTTATTCAGAACGCAACATCTTCTCCTTCTGGCGCTGCAGCTTCTTCTTGGAGAGCTTCTTCTTGGTGGGCTCGTCGTCGGTGGCCTTGGAGACGACCTCCTCCTTCTCGGTGAGGATGACCTCGACGTGGCACGGCGACGACATGTAGGGGTTGATGCGACCGTGGGCACGGTACGTGCGGCGACGTAGGCACTGGGCGCGGTTCACCTGGATGTGGTGGACGACCAGGCGGTCGGCGTCCAGACCCTTGCAGTCAGCGTTGGCCTCGGCGTTGCGCAGCAGCTGCAGCAGGAACTCGGCGGACTTCTTGGGCCAGCGACCCTGCGTGGTCTTCCACTGCTTGGCCTGGGCACAGCGACCCACGCCGCCGTTGAAGCGACGGAAGGGCACGCACTCCTTCTGGTCGATGACGGCCTTCAGGTAGCGCTGGGCACGGCGCAGGGGCATGCGCTTGATGGCCTGGGCGGTCTCATGTGTGTTCTGCGAATCGAAAATAGTTCTCATTAGTTTGCGAGGCCTAATAGTGATTTGGTGATCAAGTCACATGAGGGAGCAAGCTTTATGCTGTGCCAAAGTTCAGGTAGAGACGCGAGCATCGAGGGCCAACACGCCGCTGTTTTACAATGGCTGGAGTTTGCTTTGGGCACAGCTTTCGATCAGCGATCTTCCATGGAGGAAGACCACCTGGTTTAAAGCTGTGCCCACAGTTGGGGGAGATCAAGGCAGATCCTCGAGGTATATCTCTGCACTATTTCTTCGTTCATATATATTCACATATGTTTAAGCTAGCCATAGAAATGCCGTGAAACATAATAAGCATGGGCTAGCTGATAGATTTACGTTACTTGAAGGGCCAGCTAGTGCCATGAACTTGATTTTATCGGTTCCCCGAGGGGTTTCTCTAAGATTTCAAAGATCTGTGCCAGGCTACAGGTAGAGACGCGCTCATGGAAAGCAGCAGGCCGCTGTTTTAGCAAGGCTGTGGCTTCGCTTTGGGCACACGGCTGGTCAGCGGCTGTCCAGGGTGGAGCAACCTCCTGTTAAACGAGCATGCCGGAACACTTCGTATTCCATGGGTTTCGAGTTGTGGTCGAGATTTTAGAAGAGGGCGTCCAGAGGTCTGGGACTGCGCTCAGCTGATGAACTCGCCCTCTTGGGGATTCGTCTAGCAGCAATGCAAAAGCGATATGCTGCACAATCGGCTGGCATTCACTGATTTAAGCTGCAGAGGCTCTCTCTCTATGTGTCTAAGTCCTTTTGGGGGTGTTCGGGATCCTCACCTTGAAGTGCACACGTAGATTGGGCCCGCGCGCCTTGCACGACTTGGCCACGTTGTCTGACTCGCGTGAGTAACGGCCCATTTTTCAGTATCTGCAAGGGACAATGGCAGTTATTAAGATGTCCAGACATTTGCTTGTGCACAGAGGTATGCGGCATACATGGCGGTCAAGAAAATAGTTTTAGATGTTTTTGATTTCCTGCCTTGTTTTAAAGGTAAATGTCAATCTTAGTAAATATAGTCTCCTATCCTAGGAAGTCCTGCAGCCAAATGTGGAAATGTTCTTATTTGTGAATAGAAGTCAAATACTTCCATTAAAACGTAAAACGTAATTTTAATTTGTCGTCTTAACTGTGACATTCTAAAGAAGTAAATTAAAAGCAAATGGTAAAGGATTCCTATTTTTGAATATTAATCTTTGACTTTCTTGGTTTTGCAACTATTATATTGACCGCCATAGTATGCTTAGGTCAGCGAAACAGATTATCCCTGAGTTTCGAGCGCTTGGCCCGGCTTTTTTATAAATTGTAGAGGGCAGCCCATTTACGCTGCGGTCGTGTGGTAATCTTTTGACAAAATAACCCATTTCGGGCCTAAGTTGAGATAAAAACGCCGCCGAAAAGGCGCAAAATCAAAACACGTGCAGAACGAGCGAGAAAAAAAACCTAAGCGGCTGCCTGCATGTGTGTGTGCGTGAGTGTGCGTGCGTGCTTGTGAGCTCCTGTAAACAACAACAATTCCGGGCGACTTTTGAATTAAAATCCACCAAAATCGTTGAAAATTAGTTCAGTTTCCAGTGGGAACACTGGAGTTCAACGAATTCCAGTTTTGTGAAACTTGTGCACTTTCCACACACACACACATACATACGCAGGCCGAATGATGATAACACACGCATTTCTGGCACATTTTACACTGTGTTTCACAGAAAAAAATAATTGTATCCTTGAGACACACGATAATCTTGATGCACTTCGTGCATTTTGTTTACATTTCGTAGGTTGGTAACTTGTATGTTCGGCCCGTGGGCCCACAGTAAAAAAATATGTAAGAAAAAATAGGTTTGAGACGCATTTTCTGGCCGGCCAACTGGCGGCGTGGATTTACCACCCAGAATTTCGCTGCGAACACAACGCACACGACCGCAAACGTACCGCAGTGCCCTGGCTACAAGTAGATGAGTTTAAAGACAATTTAAGTGGCAATTTCCAGTAAATAACTCGCAAGGCACATGCACTCACCGGAAACGTGGAACGAAAAAGAAAGGAAATGGCACTTTTAGTGTTGCAAATCGAGTCGAGTTGGCAGATGATTCGGGAAAAAGACTAAAAAATACCACAGTCCCTGTGGGGATTGGCGCGCCAGTGTTTTGCAACACTGTTCGTTTAGCGAGTGCACCCACCACCGCTGGCGCTGCCACATAACTAATGTTTTTAGCGGTATGGCAATACGGACAACTGACAGTAAACAAATTTAAAAAATTAATAATTCATCTTAAACTTAATTCAGAGAGAAATAATGAGATGTTGCTGGCCGATAAGTCGTAAAATATAAGGAAAAAGGAAGCAAAAAATATTTCGTGTTGCCGAAACCCGGGATTGAACCGGGGACCTTTAGATCTTCAGTCTAACGCTCTCCCAACTGAGCTATTTCGGCACTTGGTAACTCCCTGCTTTGAAGACCGTCGACTGATAAGATGGGCAATTGGGATTACTAATCCTGATCTAAACTCAGGTAAACGTAGTCCAAGCACTAAGTTCCTTCTAGTAATATCAGCTTCTTAATAATGGAATCTTCCCAGAGCCGCCGTGCATACATAATCCAACTTATTCATAGACAATGGTGCCGCCGCTCACCTGGATCACCAGTTCTCATGGATTTAAAATCAAATAAATTTAGTTAAATCATAAATATTCGCACATATTACTGGTCCAAATTAAATGGTGGGAAACAGTTCCGTTTACGAACAGGAGCGTTTTGGGGGCCTTACAAAGTTGAACCCAAATTTGTGGTTTGCGGTAATTGCTTAAATTACTTAAATTACTTAAGTAAAAAATGGTTGCGCGTCATTTGAGCCTGGGAAACTTCCAGTGTTCTGTGGTTTTTCGGCTATATGGAAAATAACTAGCGCCTGGGGGCAATGCATTTTAATTAAGCGACCCGATAAAGTCGCTCCACCTGGAAGTGGGGGCCATTAAATTAGCCGCGTCGAGCTGGACTGGGTTTCGGCCATCAGCCGCGGCGCATTGTCCCTTTTCGGTTCGTCATTTATTACCGCTTTCGTTCTGGACACGACCGTAAAAGTGCCTGTTGCCAATCGGCCGGGATCGCAAAGAGACTGCGGATCAAACCGGTCGAGGAGGACCACTCAGCACTCGGCCCCTCCAAATCCTGCAGCAAACGCGAGTTCTTCGCCCAGCCCGACAGGCAAAAACCTTTATTGCTTTGTAATTTGTGCGAATTTAGCACTCGCGTATTTTTGGAGTCCGAGTACCCATTCAATTTATTCATGATTCACGCCTAATTGCAGGTGTCTCGCGCGTTTGCATTCGGATCTCTTGAGGTCAAGTGTCGGGGAACCGAAGTGTCGCGTTGCACGTGCCGTAGTCCACATCGCACGGCCACCCCACAGCCACGCCGCTCCCTCGTTACAGCCCACTCCCCGCCCCCAAGGATCCGGTTCCACACACGGTGGCACTTAACTGGAGCCGCCAACCGAGGGCTGCCTTGGGAGCCGTGGTTCGTGGGCGTTCAAGCGGGACCCAAGCGAAAAAGACCAGCACTTCCAGAACAAAATGCGAGCGAACCGAGCCCAATCGCACCGAAAGCAAAGCGACCGACGCCCAACCCCCAACCACCCACAGCACAACTGCACCGGGAGAAATCTGTGATGCATGGTAAGTGGAAAATGTAGAACTATTAGATTTAACACAAAAAGAAAGGTGTATTAGGACATATTACATTAGGGACTACTATATCTACAAAGAGCGAGTACACCGAGAGAAATCTAGGATGGGCGATTGATATCCATACAAATATCTGATACTATGATCCTACAAGAAGTTCCTTTCTTTCGGATTTCTAGATCTTCACACAAACTGCACCAAAAGAAACCATGTTGAAAGTGGACAAATCTGCTAGATTTGCCATAAAATATATGTATACATAAAAAGCTCTGTTTAACCTGGAACAATGATATCTACTTCCCTTTTTGTTTACTTAAACTGGGCAAAATTAGACCTCTTTTACCTATGACATCTACAAAGAGTTCCCCCTTTCTTTTTGTGCACTCGATCTCGAACCACCTGCACCGAAAGAAAACTATGCCAACATATATGTTTAAGTTGAAAAATTATAAGACAAACATAAGCAGAGAGATATTGAGACATCTGTTGGCCTGGCTCTGTGATATCTACGAACTTGGCACTCTCCGCGCCTCCTAGCCAACCATCCACCCACCCGCCACTCCGCCGCCTGACGTCACAGCCTGCTGTTCCGTGGCCAAGACCGCGCGAAATGGGCATCGAAAAATTACCCGAAAGACCAAGCCAAACACCTGCAAGCCGAAAAGCACAAACACTCGAGGAGGCGTCCGAAAACCACCGTGAAACTGGTTCCGAGGGGAAGCTGCGGTCGAGATCTGCGAGTCGGGGACGGAGGGGTTCGCAGGGCACAGTCTTGGGGACCGGCGATCCGTGAGTCAGCAGCGGCTGTCGTATGCACCGATTTACGGCACGCACATGAGTGTTCCTTGGTAATGATAGGATGGGGAGCCGGCCAAAATCCCCCGATTGCAGTCTCGGACGTCAGGCATCGCTGGCAACTGGGGTTTGCGCATTTTAAGCGCGTTTTAATGTCTTCCCCGAATCCAAGAATCCATCTCAGAACTAAGGCACTGAAAGAACATATCCGATGTTTTGGCCCAAAAACAAAGATGTTATAATAAATTACTATAAACTTACATTTTATTTTATCACATCATACCTATTTTAACACATTATATCACGTATCATATATCGTATCATGATATATTATGTCATTCCATATCGTATCGTATCATATCATAGTATCACATTTAAACCTACTATGAGAGGAAGCTTATTTTATAATAGTTTGTTTATCGAAAACATAGAGCTACGGTTGGTTTTGGTGCTCAAGATCTGGCACTTTCGTATGAAAGATGGGATGTGGGTTAACTGCGGCCCGCTCAGGGGTCAGTCGGCACGACATGGCACAGACAAGCACCACTCGCCATCGGCATGCTCGGCCCTCTCGGGGAAGAGAGACTGCCCAATCCGAGAGGCGGACGTCAGAGGTCCGAGCGGGCGGAACGGGCGGAACGGGGATCCACGGCAGTCTCGATTATGCGTGGATTTTCCATCGCGCCAACTGGTTTTCTCTGCGCCGATGATTCGTTTGTTTTCGCTGGCTTTCGAGCGAGCGGCGTAAACAAATCTCCGAGGCGGGACCAAGGGCAGTCGACGATCATGGTCGCCGAGCATGCAGCAGCAGCAGCCCAAGATGGTCTGGGCCGGGTGGCCATGGATGGTGTCAGAATCCCCGGCAGAAGGGAACTTCATGGCCTGTCCTGTCGTTCGGGGGTGAAGTACTGTGCGGCTCAGCTAATAGCGATGATAAGTGTCGAAAGGGCAACCGCAAGGCGAGGATATATCGGTGCTGGAGCCGTGACATAGGGGTGTCGAGCTATCTCAACCTTCATGAGTCCCCTTGGTACATCCCGGACCCAGGCGGATGAGTCGAGGACCGGAGAACACCTGCGGCCGAAAAGGAGGCTCGGCCCATGGCAATCTGGGGATTCGATTGATCAGTCCTTTGTCCGGCAGGAGATACAGATACTATTTTTGGGACGCGGACTGCGGGCTGGGCTCGGGACGGAAGGGTCGCGTTCCCGTCCGCGGTTCTTGACTAAGCACACTCGCCAACAAAGCGCTCGCTCCGGCTGCCTCTGCTCTCGGCCTGCTCGACTGCTTTTGCTGTGCTGTCTTGCTGCTTTGCTTTGCTGCCTGGCTGCTTGCTTTTGGCTGCTCGCGAGCCGAGCTTTGCATTGTTTGGCCGGCGAGGGCAGCGGCGTCGACGTCGCCGCTGGGCGGTTTTCCTTTTTAAAACGATGGTGGCCTGAGCCGTGCTTAGTTCTGTTTGCAAAACGCAGGCACTTGGACGTGCCCCAGATCAGCAGCGCACCCGAGTCCAGGGCCCCACTTTCTTGCCATCGCACTGTTTGTTCTGTGTAAGTGCCGTCTTCGCCAGTCGGGTGTCGTGTCGCGTTATCTGCTCCGCTGATGCTGACTGAAAATTAAAATCGGATACGCCGAGATATTGGAATAGACATAGAGGCCTCGACAGGCGAAGTCACTTGCCGCCGACGCGTGCTTGTGTGCAATTAATTTGAATCCGCCGAGGGGCAGCTCAGTTCTCGAGAGTCTTTCTGTGTCAGTGCCAAAGCAATCGATCGACCGACCGATCGTCGGTTCAGTTCTGCAGAGCCCCGCCACCAGATCTCGACGCAGTGGGAGCGCGTAAGTCGGCCGGGGGTGAATCAGATCCAGAGGGTTCACCTGGGGGAAGACCAAGAAACCGCAGACGTGTTAATCAAGTCAGGTGTGAGTGCGGGAAATACCAGGAAAATGACCAGTAAATCCAATAAGATACGCCATACCATCGCACAGAAGTTGGGATACAAGCTTTACCCAGGGTGTGCAGGATCTGTCCAGGAAGAAGCTTGAAACCAATCAAAGATCAATATCAAAACGAATCGTTGAAACCCAATACTAGTCCTATTAGGACTGCACTCAGAGCGATGATCTGCCAAATACGAACTACCCATAAACAAGCCAAGTGCCAAAGGTAAACAGTCGTGATTGGGCTTCTAAGCAGCAAAGGAAATAGGTTTGCTAGTCATTAATAGGCTTCCCTACTCGTTTGCAAAGATCGCGGGGGATTGGGGAGCTCGGGCGGGAAAGTACAACGCAAACCACTAACACTGTGTGTTCGAGCCACATAGTAGTATTGACGCAACCCAGTTGCTGTCGACAAATAGCAGCCAACGCCACTCCCACGGCCGAGAGCTAGGAGGCCTGAAGTGCGGCCTATCTTATCGGCGAAGCACGGGAAGGAAGGCCCCAAAAGATACGAAAGTACGGATCGCACAGACTCCGCGACGAGGCAGTCTGATGAGGCGAAAAACCGATCGATCGGTCGAGGGAATGCGGTAGCGAGCAATTTGTTAGAACGTGTTGTAGGAATTTGACATTATCGCAGAAACCGAAAGCTCGGCTTAAACTGGAATTTATTAAACGGATTCTGGCAGTCATTTCGTTTCGACTTCGACCCGCCCGCACTTGTTCCCACACCGCCAACGGAATCTCTGGTGGGCGTCTTTCGAGGAGCCCCTGCCCCCGACTCCCACCTCCATCCCCGGGCGAGTGAGAGGTCACGTTGTTGTGGGCAGTCACGAAGATGCGAGATGCGAGATGCGAGATCCGAGATCGAACGGAATGCTAAATTCTAGAAATATATTATGGAGCGTTGAAATTGCTAATGAGCACTGGCAACTGCATAAGTGTGTCTGATTTCGATTAACATTCCCTTTTCTGTAATTTTTATGAGCTCTCCGGCTTTAACAATGCACCAGGTTCTGCCCCTCCCCCTCCCCCATTGGAATCAATAGCCCCTCTCCTGTGCCCCTGTGATCCCATGTCCCCGCATTCCTGCAATGCCAGAATCCCCGTGGAACAATTAGAAAGGTGGCCCAGGTGTCGCAGACAATTAACCCTGATTGATAACCCCCGTTGGCATCCAGTTCGAGAATCACTTAATTGCCGGGCCCCTCTAATTAGGCCGCAAGACAGCCGGCCACCTGGCAGGCGGGCGGCATTAGTGAGTAAGTGCCCGATCTACGACTAGGGCCACTCATTAGCGGAGGGGTTGACTAATCCGTCCAGGGAAGCAGATCAGTCCGCCTGCAGGGTATCTCGGTAGTCGGATCCGGACGGCCCACGCCTCTGTTCAATGGTCCGCCTGATTTGCATTTGTCGAACAAGCGGCGACGACGTAATCACCCGTAATTCGGGCTATACAGTCCGGCAGCCAGTCATTTGTCTCAGACCCCTTCGAGATCGAGCAAACGGAGCGTGCGAGACGAGATACATTCTGCCCAGATAGGATGATGATTGGCACTCGGGTGCTCGGACCCGCTCTTGTTGCTGTGGTTTGGTCACTGGCCACTTGACCAGCCGGTCGACAGCCGTATTAATTTATGCTAATGGCGGAACGGTTTCATCTGGGGCCCTTAGGCAAGGGTGCCGGGTGCCCCTTGGATCGGTTCTCGTGGGCACGATTCGCGGATCCGATCGGCCATAAACGGCATTTGCATTTAGCATTAGCATCTGGAACGTGGAGTGCGATCGGTGACAGTTGCCAGGTGCGACTGCTCGGACAGTCTGTAAATCACTGGGCTCGGGCTCCGAACACCTGGTCGAGAGCTGGTTCATGGGCACTAAATCTTCGACCTGCCATGCCCTCGGGCACCATTTGGGGCAGTGAGTTCTACACTCCTTATATGAGGTGCCTCTCAAACCTCTGGGGTTGCCTTTTTCACTTTCACTCTAACATCCCCGTTGATACAGTGCTTTGTTTGCCCTGACTGTGTTGATCGATCGAATGAGTTCTGCGCTTCTCACATAAGGTAGCTGCGATTTCTTTTCACTTTCACTCTAACATCCGAACTGCTAAATCCGATGAAGAGCTTTGTTTACCCGGACTTCTGTTGGTGGACCCCGCACCCTTGCATAAGAGTCCGGTCCACAGACATCCGGCTTTTCTTCAGGTGGCGTCGGCAGCAGTTAACACCCGGCCCACAGTGGCAATGCAAACCATGTGATTCGCCCGGCACTTAGCGCCTGCTAACTGACCACACTCAACGGCAAAGTGGCAATCCAGCGGCTGATGGCTTCATTGCGACGAGAGTGGCGAGTGCCGTGCATAAATCAAAACTCGGACACCGGACCAGGCAGAACCAGAGTCAGAATCAGAACCAGAAGCCGAAGGGGCGTTGGCTGGTAATGACCTAACCCATTACGGTGTTCGCACGGACAGGTGTCAAGGTCGAGCCGCCGGCTACGTCACGCAATCTTAAGCGGCCCTAGAGATTTCCCTCAACCCCCAGAGTCGCAGAGTCGCAGAGTCCCACAGACCATTCAATCCATTCAATCCCACTAAGTGGCTGCTAATTGTGGGCGAAAAATCGAGAGACACCTGCCGCCTGGCCAATAAATTAAGCATGTTTATTCGCTATTTATTATAAAAATCAGCATCTGGCAGCGGTTCGGCGGTGGATACATCGCCGTACCCCGTTCATAATTGGTGGCCAGGTTCACCTTGCCTGCGGTGGCAGGTCGGGCTGATAGACCGCATTTTAAGCCAACTTAGTACAATTGTAAATGTGCACAATGTGTAATGGGCATGCTTGAGTGCCGGCCATTCGTCCGACTGTCTGTTCGTCAGTTCGTCTGGCTGTCAGCTCTCAGAGTGCTTTGCATAGACGACTTAAGAGGCTTATTAGTCGCGGGCTAATCGAGTCGGGGTTAGGCATGACTCGTGCTAATCTGCATCTGTGTCGCGACCGCCACTAGAAAGTTCCCAGAAGTACCTGGCTCCAGTTGCCCCAGCCCATTCGGATTGAACGAGACTCTAATGGCGCATTGCCACCTTAGGTCGCCCACATGAGCCCGAGTCGAAATCGGATATTCGCACATTGCTTGGTCATGCACCCGTCCAGCTCCGAGGCAGCCAGGCCTGACCGTTCTTGGTCTAGTCTTGTCACGAACATAGCCACTCGATGCTGCAGTATCGCGGTCTCGGGCTCCGACATTCCCACAACGCCTGTTGTTTCAACATTGCGTGATTCGGTGGGGTGGGAGGTCAAAGTGGAGGCGTAGGCACATGCACATCTCTGCCGACCTAGCCCCACGGGGGAGGGGTCTACAGCAAAGTAGGTTCCAAAAGCGGACCACCGAGCTCAAAAACTCAATATTAATTGCCCAGCACAGTAATTAAATGCAAATCAGCAGTGCTGTGCTTCGAACAACTCCATTTTTCGCTAATTTCATTGTTCGAAAGACACACATTTTCCTAGAAGTAGGTTCTGGGCTTTAACGCTTCAATGGCCGCGTGCACACCCATCCGTCATAAAGGTGTGGGCCGAGTGCGACAGCTGGGGCACGAACTGCAAGTGCGATGGCCTTGCCAAAGAAAGCGAAAGAGGCAGTGCCCCAGCGGGGACCGGGCGCTCAGCCAGTCACGTTCGGTCGCGAGTCCGGTTTTGGCCTATTGCGCCTGGCGCCTGGCATTGAACTAGAAATAGAAAACGAGATCTACAGACCTACGACACGCACTGGCGGATGTCGCCGTAGTGGATGGCCTGGGACAGCTAGTTCCGAGTAGGATCTCCATGAGAATCGCCAGACAACAGACCGATGCCAAGGTTTCGCCTGGGAGTTTCGCTGAGCCGACAACAGTCACAGCTAATACCCCGCTTCCTACTTCGGATCTGCATGAGACCTTAGTCTACGCCTAGACCCACGTGTGAGCTTTAATAAGCACACCCAAAGGGAGATGCTTCCATTTATGGCTCCATAAATGTCAACGCGCATCACGGCACGACCAAGGCCAGCAGATTACAATGGGCCAAGCCGTCGGAGGTTCAATAATAGGTATTATTATTGAAATTGCAGCGAATATCAAGCCAAAAATGTGGAGACCTGTGTGAATCGGAACTGATCGGAATGAAGACAAAGACGGATCTCTGTAAGCGTTTTGGAGTTTGATCCACGAGCATGGACCGATGCCCAAACAATGGGCACAAATTCAAGACCAGCTCGAGCTCTAAATGGCGAATAGAGAACCGCTTTGCAATGGCCAATATGCGGTCCATACACCGAGCATCCGCATTCTCGAACCTTTTGTTCCGCCGCATATCCGTCGGATAGCAAATGTATCTGGCCCATGTTCTCGGCGATTCTTGGGCCCGGCCTTGATGCTTTTGACAGCACAGCAATTGTAAGACACAGCCGAAATAAAACAAGATGGAAGAGAAAGACAAAGAACAGCAAAGGCAAATTAACTTGATTGATTAAGGAATTTCGGTACGCACGTTGGCGGGGCGGGTGTTCGACTGTCAAAAGTCAAAGTTTTTGTGCCCGGCTTAGCCATGTGCGATTATTGTGAAGCCGGCTAATGGCGGTTCGCCAAAAGTTAATTTGACGCCCGCGAGAATGGGGGAATAGCGAAAGATACAAATTGATTCAGGCACTTGGCTCGGTACAGTGGGTAAACGTTTTGGATTAGAGACCGGGTTGCGAGCCCATACACATCCATGGATTCAACAGCTTCCCGTTTCCGATTGCCTTGAGTGCTTATAAGCTCGAAATATTGAATGTGAGGTCGAGACTATAGAAAAGAAGGCACAAACTGCTTCCTCAACGTGATATATTTCATAATAATCATAAAACGATCCAGTAATGTTTCCACTCCATTAACTGATTAAGTGCTTTATTCGTTTTATGGTTAAGTATAGTACATTCGATTCTAACTTAATTGTCTCAACCTGCACCGCTCCGATCGGAGATCACTGTGCCTGCCAAGAATCCGGAGAATGCTCGATAGAGCTAAAGACACCGCCTCCCGCGTCACGCGTGCGTAATGGATATAAAATATATTTTATAATAATCATAAAGCGGATTCAGTAACGACTCCTTTCCATTAGCTGATTTATCGTCGAATGAGTGCTTAATCACTTTATAGTTAAATGTATTCGATCTTACCTTAATTGTCACCAGCTGCACTGCTCCGGCTGGAGATCATTATGCCTGCCAGTATCCGCATAATGCTCGTTAGAGCTTCAGATACCGCCTCTCGTATCTCGTATCTCGTATCACGTACGCGCAATCGCCTTCACTTTCGTTACGCTGCGAGGGAGAATTATGGACATTGTGCCGAGTTCCTTTCGAAATTCCAGTCACGACAGATCAGTCAAGTGCTACGCCGAGATTGCACTATGCAGCTGACCTGTGGGCTGGTAGACTCATTAATTGAGTGCTCGCAGATTGTTTGTCATTATGTCGAGCCACTTGATTGCAAGTTTCGTGTGTGCTTTCATCTTTCCATGCCCCTCACTCGGTAGAAATGAGAAATGCTAGCGAAGGTCCTCCATCGGAACGGGGGAGATGGCTTCTAGTTTGCGTACCTCCTTGTCGGTCTGAATCGCTTCTATGGCATTCACTAATCGTCATTCGATCTCCTTTCTGCCCCGCAGTCAACGGCCCCAAGATGATACCGATTCTGGAGAAAATGAGCGGCTTCTACAACTCCTATGTGCTGGCCGTGCTCACCATCGGCTACATCCTCGGCGAGCTGGGCCACTACCTGATCGGGGTGACCTCCAAGCAGACGGCCATAGAGCTGGACTACGGGGACCATGCCTGCCAGCAGAACACCTCCATGTTCAATCGCCACGAGCTGCCCACCCAGTGCTCGGCGGTGGGCAACGAGAGCAGCTGCTACGCCCTCGACTTCAATGGCACCGCCTACTGCGAGTGGAACTACAATGGCCTGGGCATCGACTACCAGATCCTGGCCGGGCCTACCTTCATCCTGATCTTCACCATCGCCGGCGTCTTCATGGGCTTCGCGGCCGACAAGTACAATCGCGTCAAGATGCTGACCGTGTGCACGGTGGTCTTTGGCGTCGCCATGATCCTGCAGGGCACCGTTAAGGAGTACTGGCAGCTGGTGCTCCTGCGTATGGTGATGGCGGCCGGCGAGTCGGGCTGCAATCCCCTGGCCACGGGCATCATGTCCGACATCTTCCCAGAGGACAAAAGAGCGCTGGTCATGGCCATCTTCAACTGGGGCATCTACGGCGGCTACGGCATCGCCTTTCCCGTGGGTCGCTACATCACCAAGCTGAACTTCTGGAATCTGGGATGGCGCGTCTGCTACCTGGGCGCCGGAGTGCTGACTGTGATCATGGCTGCCCTGACGGGAACCACTCTGCGGGAGCCGGAGCGCAAGTCCATCGGCGAGGGTGACCGGCAGACGTCCAGCGGGAAGCCGGTGAGCCTGTGGCAGGTGATCAAGAATCCCGCGATGATCATGCTGATGATAGCCGCCTCCATCCGCCATTGCGGTGGCATGACCTTTGCCTACAACGCCGATCTCTACTACAACACGTACTTCCCCGACGTCGACCTGGGCTGGTGGCTCTTTGGCGTCACCATTGGCATTGGCAGCGTGGGCGTGGTCGTCGGCGGCATTGTGTCCGACAAGATTGTCGCCAAGATGGGCATTCGGTCACGCGCCTTTGTGCTGGCCATCAGCCAGCTGATTGCCACACTGCCGGCCTTCGGCTCGGTCTACTTCGATCCCCTATGGGCCATGATCACGCTGGGCCTGAGCTACTTCTTCGCCGAGATGTGGTTCGGCATTGTATTCGCCATTGTGGTGGAGATTGTCCCGCTGCGCGTCCGCTCCTCGACCATTGGCGTCTTCCTGTTCGTGATGAACAACATCGGAGGCAACCTGCCCATCCTGGTGGATCCTGTGGCCAAGGTGATGGGCTACCGCGGCTCGATCATGATCTTCTACGCTGGATTCTACGGCATTAGTGAGTCGTCCTTGGTGGCATCTACACATCACAGTGGCTAATAGTTCCACTTGCTTTCAGGTTCCATCCTGTTCTTCGTCACCTGCTTCCTGCTGGACGGCAAGTCGGCCGAGGAGCCGGAGTCGCCCAAGAGCCATCCGGATGCCGTGCTAAATGCCCGCCACATGCACGGACACGACAACTCCGTGATCTCCGTGGACGAGACCCTGCCCTCCAACGGACGTCCTGCCCAGCTGCCGCAGCACCTGCAGATGTCCAGCAACGGCTACGACAAGTCCCAGATTTCTCCGCCGCGGCAGAACGGCGCCGAGAGCAGTAGACTGTAGTTTAGCTTAAAGTCCGGAGTCGGAGTGTTTTTTTTTTTATTATTATGGAATTATTATCTTACGGTGCTACGGACACTTGCTTTCCATTCGGCTGACGGACTGGAAGTGACAAACATACATGTGTACATACACTTCCACGTTGAAGTCCCGTTAGTCGGCCGCATTGGAAGCGAGTGCCCTGGTACCTTAAACATAGGCCTAAGCAGAGGGGGTCAGGTTCCCTCAAACACTGTATTCTTAACGCGACAAATGTTTACTACTTTGTTCGGCAGGCGATGACAAGTGTACAACTCTAATAAAGTGCTGTTTTGTTAAAATCAACACTCGCGGAACAATATATTTACCCACTGTAGAGGACCCACAAGGTCGCCTATTTCCATTGGAATGCAAACAGTGGATTTGTGTGCGTGGCACAGTCGACCTATTATCGTACTCCTTTTGTCGCCGTTTTCCCAGTATGACCATGCGATGCTGCGCTAAAAATACCTTTAGATTTTAATCTACAAAAACGAACAGCTTTAAAAACAACTAGTAAATGTATAAACCGTAGTTCCTAGATATAATAATTACTGAGTAAGCTACAAGTCTGTGCAAAAGGCTTAAAACTATCGATAACTATCGCCACAACAGAGTGCCATTGCACTTAACCAAAAGAAAGAAGAAAAACAAGGAACCATTGAAAAATAAGTTTACAATAAGGCTAGAATGTAAGTTGCAGTCTTACGTAAACTGCTCGTTTGATAAGGCAGAAAACACAAAAGTTTTAGCAAGAGATCAAGTTATTGAAGATCATTAACCAACGTTCAGTGCACATAAGTGGGCAAAGGAATTGGTGATCATTATAGCTGAGGCGATACTCGCGATAGTTTATCTGCGGCGACGCGGCGAATTGAAGCCGTGTCTGTGTGTGCACGTGCATATATCGGAGTCGGCGGTACTCAAGGCTGTGTGCGTGCGTCGTATCCGCCGGCAGTTGCTCGGCAGATAGCCATTCCAGCGTCAACTTTTGAGGTGTTCGCATCGACGCGTAATTTTAGAACTCGTTGCCCCGACAGGCCACATTTGTGAGCATTGAGAGGTGCAGGAGCAACGGAGGGGGCAAAGCTGAGGTAAGTACAGTTGACCATTGCCATTACTATGTATATCTTATGCAAGCTAAGTTGTTTATAAAACGGGAAGTGCGCTGCAAGAAAAAAACAACTACACCCAGCGGCCAACGTCATGCTCTCTTGTGTCTTTGTGTTTGTTTGCGTGTGCGTCGTATATTTGTGAGCTTTTCGGGTGTGTTTGTGAAAGTGTGTAAGCATAAGTTCGGCGGAGAACTTATCGTGAAGAATTCAATCGCCATAAACATAAAATTGCTCAATTCGACTGGGTGCTGTCTTTATCGACTAAGGCTCTTGCCTTTGTTCTTACAAAAAGGACATTTGTCATTGATTTTGCTTGATGAAATGTCGAGCGTGTTAATCGACTTTTTGATTCTACTTATCGATAACAAATTCTATGAAAAGAAAATAGAAAAGGCTGTTTGGTAATGGTATTGTAACTCTATAGGATTTTCCCTTAACTGTTGAAATGCTGAATTGTTGAACTTTGATCACTTGCTCGGTAGAAACTCCATTTTCAGAAATTTCAGCCATTCAACAACCTCGAGGCTTTTGAAAACCAGAGTAGTTACCTTATTTCAATGGCAACTTTGTAACATTTTAGTATCACTAAAAAGTATATGCGAAATTGAAACTATCTATCGAAGTTTTTCTTTTTGTATTATTTATATTATCATGTGAGTTTACTATACAGTAACGAAAAAATCCTGTGCTTACCCGAGTTTTACGTCAGATTATCTATTGATGAATTACTAGGGAAAGAAACACTAAATATACCAACAAATACCAAAGACCAAACCAAAACCCTTCTTTTGACCATCCCTAGCAGCCTACCGAGTCGAAGCCTTGGCTTTTAGACTTTTAAACCCTTGCTGCTCTATGTCCGGTTACCTATCGAGTAAACCAATAATTCGATTATTCCAAAAATGTGTGTTCCCATGAAATGTGGATTGATTCCAATAACTAGAGTCCAGTTCCACTGCCATAGTCGTGCAACACATTCATACTCGGGTGCTACAGCAGATTCTCTAGTGATGAATCGCCCACGACAGACAAAAAAGATACTACTTTGACCGACTTCTAGCTGCCTATTCAGAAAAAAACAGCAAAAACCGAGTTAACACTATTTCCCTATACTCTTTTCTATACCCTAGTGTCTTTACACGACGCATTCTTTTGAGCTGAGAAGGAGGCAACTTTACATCACATTTATTTTGACTTTGGTTAGGGAAGCATGGTCATTACCAAGTATCGCTTTCTATGCTATGTTACACAGCAAAATTTTCATTCGTTGGTTAAAATAATAAGCATTACTTATTCGTTCATTAGGACAGTGATTCTTTAAGAGTTCTCTTGACCATGGTTGACTATCAAGGTTTATCATGATTATCATGATAAATCAAGGAGAATAATATATTTTACCCCAAACCACATATCAAGATTCCATGCCTTCTTCTTGGCAACGATTAATCGTATACTTTTGAATGCGATGGAGATAAAGCAAAGAAAAGTACGCTGAAAGCTTATATGTGAGTTCCAAGGATGAACAAGTTAAAAAGATTACAAAACCCAAGAAAATAAATTATCTTCAGCGGAATTCTCTCTTTTCTTGACATCGAAAAAGAGAGGATAGAGCAATATGGCGGCGCTAATTACGTGAGTGGAAGCGAAATAGACCTAATCGAAATTCGACTTGGCTTACTTCAAACATGTTGTCTCGCTTGCACTAACATGGTTTTCATGGCTTTTGAACTTAACGCTCGCGGAAAACGGTGTGCGATAGACCAGCTGCTAAGGTGTCTGTCTCTGATGCTGAAGGTACCAGGTTCAAGTACGCCCCAAGGCAGAGTATGCTTTTTATTATTCATATTACCGAAATATCGTTTTTAACATTTCGATCATATCATTTTGATATGTGCCGTATCAAGGCCGATTTGATATTGAATTTCATCAAATTAACCACCATATAATATCAATTTTTTTTCTGTGTATAACCCTTAGTAAAAGGAATTGATAGTAACATAGGTCAAGGAGTAGGCAGCAGATGGTAATTATAGTTTGCACGTCACACGTTTATATATTACTGACACGAGTCGTCACCCGAGTCTTTCTAGCCCATTGAATATTTAGGATTTTAAGTGCAGACTGTGTATCCCCGCGTCGTAAATAAGACGAACAAAAGTTACATATTTGCACTAATTAAACAGCATCCTTAAAATAAAAATTTATTTATTTTTTAAAAATACAAAGCTTTTTCTTCTTTTTAAACTTAATATATAATCCTTTTCATATTCAAAATCAATGAATTTACTTTTGTTCTTTTTTATTCCATTGACATCTTTCATGATTCGCTCTAATTGCAATTCAGGTTCTAATAGTAGAAAAAAAGGTTTAAAAAGTTGATAAAAGCTGAGAGAATAATTTGTAAGAAACAGATCTGTTCATTACGAGTTATAATTTTTTCATTGACCTCTATATCTTCAAAACTTGGAGACTGTTTTCGTTGGTTCTGTTTACGAACCGAGTTCTTCTTGCGTAGCAACCCCTTAGAAAAAAATCTTCACCTTTTTTGTGTTGTGTGCGATCATCTTTCAACATCTTTAGCCGTCGTAATTATGTGCGTATACTAGGGAAATTTCGCAGTATGCAGTTCATTATGTATTCGGTTTTCTCAGACTTCCGAGGCAGGCAAGAAGGCGGTTTTAGATAGAAAATTGCATTTCGTAATTTAATGTAATTGAGCTTGATAAATATTATTGTTACTCGGTGAATGTTTATTAAGAGGGGTTTTACCTCCAAAAGCCTACGCCACAAATAAAATCGGAAACAGCAAGTCTGAAGCTATTTATGATAATGCTGTGCAAATACCCAGTGATTAGGTCGGATGTGGTCAGTAAGAATCGGGATTTCAGTTCTTTCGCAACTTCCGATCGTACTATGAAATAACTACATATATTCTTGATCAGCGTCATCACAAGATGCCATGTCGATCTAGAATTCTCGATTTTCCCAGACTTTCAAACCAGTGCAAGGGTTGCGAGAAGCTCCTATGTCGTTGATACGACATTAATTACGTGTTTCTTTGTTGTGTCTGTTTGTTTGAAACTAGATTTCTATGTTTTCCATACTTCAAACAGACTTGTGAGAAGAAGACCAGCTGTAGATACATTTGTTTGAATGTGTATTATCCACTACTCGGCTGTGTTGCTCCAAACTTCGTTTCAAACCGCAGTTCAGGTAGGGGATTTGTGAAATTCGTACATATGTATATAGTATACAGACATAAACGTATCTTTTATTTGCGCTGCCGATCCCACCGCTGTGATTTTTTTCCTCTGCAAAAGCAAAAACAACAACAGCAAAAATATCGATCGCCCTACGACACTTATACACTGACACTTGGCCGCTAGCACACGCACACCACCGCAGTGTGCGGCGAATTCACTTCGCCGTAGTTTAATGCGCATTTCATTCTCCTTGGCGCTCTCCTCTTTACTAGTTTTCTTTCCTTATGTCGGTATATTCTTGGAAGTAGTGCCGTTGTGTTGTTGCTGGACTTATTTGGTGAATAAAAACTAGAGCGTGCTCGTGAGTGCGATGACACCCATCGCAGCGCAGTATTGCACTATCGATAAACGGCCGTGCAGGAATTCTGCGCCTTAATGCTTGTTAGGTTTAAATGGTTAACGCATTTGCCTTGGGGGGCTTAAGGAAACAATAGCGTATATTGGAATAACATTTCGTTGTTTTGCATGCGCTAATTTAGTAATAAGAGCGATAGGTAGCACACTATCGATTGTTATCGCTTTTACCCGTATTCGGATTCGGCGCCACAGTTGTTGTTGTCATTCGTTTTGACGACGCCGTGAACTTTACATGTGTGCTACCCTTCCATTGAACGGTTAATTAAGTTGGAAAGAGGAGCGGAATAATGTAAAGGAAAAGAAAAGAAACCGCTTTATGTTGTACACGTACATAGCTTGCACTTTCCATGGACATTGATGGCATGTTAGTTGCTGCCATTCGGTGAGTGACGGTGATTGGTGATGATGTGAGCTCAAATGGCAGATCTGGATAGTTGAGCCTAAACCATGCTGTGCAGTGCGTAGCCTTGCAATAAGCCCTAACCCCAAACCCAATCCCACAGAGGACTCGGATACGGATCGAGCCCCCAGCGCCGCCTGCAGAATGGAGGAGAGCGAGGACGACGTGGTGGAGGTGTCCTGCGACAACGCGCTAAAGGAGCAGGTCCAAGCCAAGCTGAAGGAGATCCGTTCGTTTGTGCCCTTCATCCAGAGTGTGCGAGCGAATTACCAGAAGTCCCTATCCGATCTCCAGGGCAACCGGCTGGACTCCCTGGTGGGTCTGCTGCAGCGCGAGTAAGTCCACGGAACCAGAGCCGGCCATCCGACTTGGTCATCCACAACGTATCCACTTCTCCGTTTCAGAAATGTATCGATGTCCACACTCACCAAGATCGAGAGGATCATCGAAAAGCTGAAGAACAGATTCGATCCGGTAAGTCGATGTGTTACTGGCCACATCCTCATTCCCTAACCCTTTACTTTGGATCTGCAGAAGATACCCGGGGAAGTCATCGAAATCACCGACCACTCTGAGTCCAATGCGACGACAACCTCCTCCGCTAAGCCGAAACCCGGCACACGACCACTTCCCCAACAGCGGACCAAGCCTTCGCATACCCGTTCCAAGCTAAACGGCTTAGCCATCCTCTCACCAGCTGCCACTAAGCCGTCACCCACACCCGAGGCCTTGGTTGCCGATTGCAAGACGATCAGATCACCAATTCCGGGTGCAGCTGCCAGCAAGGCCAACAAAGCGATACCAAATCCGGAGCGCAGCTCGGATTTAGCAAAGATTTCTGGCTTTGGCTCTGGTTCCTTCACCACCTCCTCCACCAACAAGATGTCGGAATCCGCGGCTCAGAATCGAGCCCCTTTAAAGGCTCCCTTGGCCATTTTAAAGTACAAGCCGCAACCAGATGATGAGCAAAAACCTGCGACGGAACTACTCGCCCCAACTCAAGCACCAGCTCAGGTTCAGCATCAGGATACAAAGCAACATGCCATTCCAGAGCCCGCGCCATCCGCTCTCGATAAGAAACGCGGTTCGGTGTACAGTTCTTCGCTCAATCGCGGAGTGCTGGCTGCCATGCAAGAGGCCCGCATGGAGGAGAAGAAGCAGAGGGCCAACACCCATCATACATCGCCATCATCAGCCAAAGAATCGTTCGCTAGAGCTTCGCCAGAGAAGGACTTCTGGCGTCGATCTTATCCTGAAGCGGTGGAGTTCACCCGCCGCTTGCCAGAAAAGCCGGTGCAACCGGCAGATATGCCTGATTTTGTGCGTCGATCCACACCGCCTGTGCCCTTCCCCGTGCTGGAAGCCTCCTCAAGGCAGGATGACTGCGTGGTTCCAGCAACGCTGTGGGAGTCCCCCTCCCTGGAGGAAGCGCGGAAGAAGCTGGCCGCCTTGCGAGGGGGAGGAACGGGAGCCGTAGCAGGAGGCGTACAGGAAATGCCGCCCCTGGCCTCCAACATTAATGATCCGCGCGGTAAAAAGAACTTGAGCTTAAACTTGCCCACGCCCGTGACCAATAATATTAACAACAATAGCATAAACTTTCCGCTCATGACCCCGGCTCCCAGAGTTCGTACTCCATCGCCTATTCCGCCACCGCCGAGTATGAAGCGCGGTACTTGGGCCGCCTTTTCGAGCAGTCCACTGAAGATTGGCTTTAATGATCCGCGTGTTTCGCATCAGAACTCTGAATCTCCTGTAGATCCTCGAGTCCAGAGGGAAGCTAGTATGGAAGTAAGGCCCCTTATTAACGGCAGTGAGCCCCGAGAGCAGCCCCGTGATCCTCGCATCTGGCAGAACAAGCAATCCCATTCACATCATCAACAGCAGCCGCCACCGGCGCAATATCCCAGTGATCCACGTCGCGCTTCAAGCGTCTACAGCGGCTTTGAAGACGCCGCCAATAGCTGGCAGTGCTCCAACAACAATGTTAACGGCAATGGCAGTGCCTTCAATAAGTCCAGCTGGAGTGGCATTCCGAATGGGAGCGGGTCCAATGCCAGAGGCTTTGCCAATCAAAATGGTAGTGAAAATGCAGGAGGCTTTAATGGCTCGCAAAGCTTCAGAGGCGTATATCGTGGAGGACACAACAGCCGGGGTTTCGGTAACTCGGGTCCCCGCTTCGACCGAACCCACGACGTGCCTCGCACATATGGGGAACACCGCAAGGCCAAGGCTCGCGCTGAGGCGGAGGCCAAGGCGAAGGCAGCGGAGGAGGAACGCCAGTTCATAGCGGACATTCAGCGGAAGTTGGATGCCGAAGAGAAGCGCAAGTTGCTTGCGGCAGAGGCGCAGCGAAAAATGAAAGAGATTGAGGCCGCGTCGGCGTCGTCACCGGTGATGCCTACTCCGGAACTAGACACCTCCTACCGCACCGTCACGCTCGGTCCTCTGACAAAGAAGCTAGACTTTCGGATACCGAAGAAAACTCCCCCGGCCCCAGCAGCAGCACCAACGACGCCCGCTCTCAATGGGGAAGGGGACAGCTTAAGCTCCTCCTCAAATTCATCCACGACCAAATCCTGTGATGCCAAAAAGGATAAAGATAATGATAAGAATAAAGATAGGCATTTAGATAAGGCTAAGGATAAGGAAAAGGACAAGGTAGAAAAGGGCAAGGACAAGTCGGAAAGCAGTCTGGAAAAGTCCAACAAGCATCACAAGTCGCTCGACAAGAAGACCGAGAAGGAGAAGAATAAATCCGCCAAGAAGGAAAAGAAGAGACTAGAAAAAGAGCGTGAGAAGAAATCGCGAGTTGGTGACAAAACTCGTGAGTTCGCCGACATGGAAAGCGTGATCAGTGTGAACAGCTCCGAAAATACAGATAACCTTGAGAACGAACCGCCCGTCAGCGAGGCTAACTCCTCTCCCGTTCCAGAGCTAGCTCCCGGTACACCCGACATCCACTCTTCCATACCTCCAGCGGTAGTTGAGGCGAAGCATCCGGAGGAGGATGAAGATGAGGATGTGCTTGCCAAATTGGACAGAGCGAAGAAAGCGGCCCTTGAGAAGGCTGCGGAGGAAGGGCCAGCAAAAGAAAATTCGAAAGATATAGGACCTGAAAACGTCGCCGACGAGGCTAAGGAGGATGCCCTAGACGAGGACGATAAACCGCCAAAACTGTCCAAGCTAAAAATAGTGCTTGGTCCCAATGCCCATACATTGATGGTGAACCCTGATGAAGGCAGCCTGGAGAAGGAAGCCAAGGTGACGGACAACAAACCTATAGGAGAGGATGATCACGACGACGAAGAGGTGCCCGGCCCGTCGCCTCAACTTCTGCGCCGCATCATGCAGCGACGTAACTCCATGGCTCCCACCGCCAGTAAGCCGCTGGTCGACAAGGCAGACATCTTTACCCCCAGCCTCCTCTACGAGGACCTGCAGGAGCAGAAGCGAAAGTCACAGAACGCCCGCAGCCTGGCCAACATGTTTGAGAAGACCAACGACAACTGTACCGTGTCCACGCAGAACATTATCAGCGGGAAGCGTCGCACTCGCGGCGTGGAGGCATCCTTCAACGAGACCCAGCTGAGTCGGAGCTGCTTTGGTCTGGGCCAGATAAACAGGTCGCGGACAAAGGCCACCGATGGAGATGCTGGTAGGGCAAAGACGCCTGCCCCAGACAGCACTAAGCATGCAGAAGATTCGTTGGGTGTTCATGATCATGTTGATGGTCCTAATCCTATTCGTGGTCCTAATCGCAAGCGCAGGCGACAAACCATTAGCAAGGACACTTCCGATAAGCCTGTGGGGCGCAAGAAGGCACGCTTGGAAAGTATCGAGGTTAAGGACGCAGATATCTCTGTAAAGCAGCCGTCAGAAGACAACGAGGAAGTCATCATTATGGATGTGGACGAAAACTCCTTCGCGCCGGCGGCCCCTGTTACCGTGATCCAACCGCCACCGAAACCCCGCGCTAAACCCCGAAAGAAGCGCAACGAGCTGGACAAGCTAAACGAGGACATTGCGCAGATGTACTATGGCGAGGAGGTGCTGCGGGCCACCGGACGCAGGGCCTGCACCCGGCGCTCCCGCACTCCCTCGCAGACGCGCTCCAGCAGCCAGCGCTCCCGAACTCCCTCCCTCTCACGAGTCTCACCGGCCCCCGACAGCATCTCCAGCGTTTCTCTGGGAAGTCCCATTTTCACCCGGAACATGGCGCGAAGGGGTAAGCCCTTCAGTCCCAGATCCCGATCGTCTGGCATAAATCGGACCACATTCAAGGCCAAGACCTTACCAAAGCCCAAGCGCTGTCAGGTGAGGATACAGCGATGTGCTGCTCTGGAAGAGCTGCTTAAGAACCAGGATGATCAAGAGCAGAAGCCAGCGAAGAAGCGCAAGAAGAAGGAAAGGGAAGTTCGCAACACAAATCCCGAATGGCACGCCAAGTCGAAGGCTGCCATCAAGTGTGTGGTTTGCTCGAAGCCAGTCCGAAGGAGCCCTCTCTGTCACTACTTGTTGAATCACGAGGAGCACTATGCCTCCCGCTTACCGCCCGGCGTGCTGGAAGATCTGCGGCTCGGACGCGGCAATCGGCCGGACTACTGGATTTCACAGCGGCACTATAACATGTTGCACTTCACTTGTCCGTTCTGCCAGAAGCCACTGCTACTTAACCGGCTGAGTCTGGGTGAACATTTGTCCGCCCACATGGGCGAGCCGCGTCACCAGTGTTCCCACTGTCACTTCCCGCAGAACCGCCTCATTAGGCTGCAGGCGCACACCGCGACCTGTGGCCCAGGTGCCAAGCCACTGAGTTATCCCGACAACTGCCGCTTGCCGATGACGGTGCACGTGTGCCACCTCTGTCAGTTTGTGCAGCAGAACAAGGGGAACATGGACCGGCATCTGATGCAGCAGCACGGTCTGACCAAGGAGCAGCTTAAGAGTGTGGAGCGGGAGGAGCTGATGCTCTGCTCCCTGAAGGACGTGCCGACAGCCGAGTCGCATGAGGAGGCCACCGCAATCCTGCAAGAAAACGAGGATATAACCTCCGAGCCAAGCACAAGTGCAGCTGCCAAGGTGCCCACCACAAACAAGGTGCCCAGCACACCCAAAGTGTCCAAGGGGACCAAAAAGGGTAAACAGCTAAAGAAGATCAAGATTCGATTTAAGAACATGGCCAAGAAATCGGTGCGTCTGGTGAAGCGCGAAAGGGAAGAGAAGGAGGAACAGGAGCGGGAAAGGGAAGAACAAGAGGAGCAGCAGGAACAGGAGGCAGAGGAGAATCGGGAGCAGCAAAGGGAGGTGACCAAAATGGAGGTGGATCATGACATGGGGCGGCTACCGCAGCCACCGCCAGAAAAGGAGCCCGTGCTGGTGGTCAACGAGTGTCTGGCGGATGTCGAAATGGAATCGGAACCGGAGGAGGAAGTGGACGAGGGGCACGCCATCAAAAACAAGAGCTTGATGGTGGATGAAAAGCCTGTCGTGCTTCCCGGCTTAGGCACTGACCTTGTGGCAGCAGAGCCGAGTGGCGTAGAACCAGAGCCAACTGTATTAGAACCCGAGAAAGCAACCCCAGCGCCCATGGACGACGAAGATGCAGATGTGGATGTGGAGCAGCTGACTCCACCGCGGCCAAATTCTGTTACGAATTCTTCTGCCGAGGAGATTCGGGCAGTCACGCTGGCCGAGTTGGCCGGCGATGTGCTCGATGGTATTGGCAGCGATTGCTCCGACGTTGAGGTTAATGAGGAACCAGAGCCAGGAGGAACAAATGGCGAGAAGGAACATGACGCCGATTCGAATGATGATGATGGGGACAAAGCAAAAGCGCCCACCGATGAGTGGGTGGATCTGAAGACTGCCAAGAGGAACTCCAAGGGCTCCTCGAAGAGCATTTTCCAGAAGTTTAATCGCTTCTGCTCGCGCCTGAACAAGGCAGCCCGATCCGGAGGCAAGTCAGTGGCCTCCAATGGCAGTCAGAGCAGCGAGTGCAGCCACGACATGCCCGATCCCAGCGAGCTGATGCCAAGAATGCGACCTCTAGAGCCGGAGCCGGTAACGGAGAGAATGGTCCCGGTGCCCGTTTCTCCTGCGTCAGCTCTTGCGGCTGCACTTGTGGCCACTCCCGAGGCAGCTTCAGCCTCATATACGGTGCGTCTTAAGTCGCCACCCAAACGGGTGGAAAATGTGGCTTTTCGAAAGTCCCTCTCAGAAGGCGACGAGTCGCAGCAGGCGTCCTATTTTTGCGTGCGGCCGGGCTGCACTTTCCTCTTCTCCAACGAACTGGAAGGACTCGAGAATCACTTTGCGTTGGAGCATCCGTTGGTTCGCTGGAGCGGCAAATGCGCAATATGTCCGGAGCTTAAGGGGTCCGAAACACTCCTCAGCATTCGCGAGGAGTTGCGTCACATGAGGTACGAGCACATGGTGGTCAAATCCGCGCCGACTCTCATACCGCCTGCAATAGAGGAGCCGGTGCTTGTTCTTCCGGAAACTGAGCCTATTGCTGCTCCCAATCCCAATCCCGAGCCAGCTCCCGCTCCTGTGCTCCCCAAGCTGCGGGTGCGTCGATTCACTGGTGATCGCCTGGTAGAGCAATTAGCGGATGATAATCAGACGAAAGCAGCGGTAGATCCATCCAATACGCAGGCGCTGTTCAATGGGATGCTGAGGGGTCTGCTGGCGGCAGATTCGCGACCACCTAGCCAACAGGTCGACTTTAATGCCGCCGGACTGGGGGAGTTCCTCAGCGCCAAGCCAACTTCGCCGCCCAAGGAACCAGCCCCTGAAGAACAGCCCCTGATTATCAACTATCAAAGTGGGTTGGGCTTGTCGATTAGCAATGTGTACAGCAGGGCTCAGATGACCGCCGATTCAGTGCTATCGCCAGCCATGAAGGAGCCGCACCCTGACCAGGTGGCTCCAGTGCAACGTAAGCGATTCTGTTGCATGGCCACCGGTTGCAACTTCACCGCCCACAAGGTCATGTTTGTTCGCGAGCACATGAAGTTCCACAGATACAGCTTCACCTCCTCTGGCTACCTGAAATGTGCGTACTGCTCCCACGTGGCGGTCGACGTGGATGACTACCTTCGTCACGGTGTGATGATTCACGACCTGGCCCCACGCTCCGACCTGGAGAACGGATCGAGGTCACCCTCGGTTAGCCAGCAAATCCGGGATATGCTCAGTCAGCGGAGCACTGCGCCTGGCGGCGGTTCCCCCGCAACTGCAAACACGACGTCGACTGAGCAGTCCGATCCCGCTACCACTGGTAACCCAGAGGCTGGAGGATCGGGTTGGGGGGCGGCCGTCGGCTCAAATGGGTTCGTTTCCGTATCTGTTGCGATCACAGATCTGCTCAGACCGACGGGATACAGCGGTGAGTATACTTACCAGGGACCGTAAAAGCCAATTATCCATTGGGATGAAAAGAAAATAACATTTAATGTTTGATTTGTTGAGTTTATTGTTATGTAAGTGCCGATCAAAAATTTATTATTATGTGTCGATTAAAAAATCGCTGGATTCCGGATAACCTATTGCGAAATACATTTAATTGTAGTTTGAAAGTTTGAAACGGTTCTTTATTGAGTGAATCACCAAGGATACCCACTTTTTAATGCCTAAAATATTCTTAATTCTAAAATACTAAAAGTAAAAAGTAGAAAGCTCTAGCAACCCTTAAAGTACATGAAATGTACATATATTCTTGGTCAGAATCACAAGTCATGTCCGTCCGTCGTGGTGACGCCGAGATCTCGAAAACTTAGAGCAAGAGCTATTTGGGATTATCATTGCAGATTCTAGGGGTTCCTGCGCAGCGCAACTGTGGCGCCCAAAGTTTTGATGCTCGACGAAAATGTTTACTGAAATGTATTGGTTTACTCATTACCTAACGATTGACCTTTAAAAATGTTGGTTACACCCACTCCTACGCCCACAAACTCCCATAACGCTAAAATTTGTTAGGCCATGAGAAAGAAAATAAAAAGAGATAAGAAAAATACTTAAAAATAGTGAGTACCAAAAAAAAATGTGCCTTACAGCACAGTTCTATCCAAAATATTTCAGGGACGCCGAAACCGGGGGTCCCTGGCCATCAGAAATTTGAACAGGGCAATATTATCATTTTAAGACCCCCAATTCTTCTACTTCAAAACATTTCGTTGCGGCGTCCCTGAATATATCCCGCCTGATTCCAACGATTCTAAGACCATTATTTACAATTCAGCAGTATACAATGGAAGCAAGCTTGAAAAATATTTCACAAAGACACCAATGAAGAAATATGACTAGTCCTACAAATCAAAGACTTCAAGACACCTTCTTGTTAAAAAGACTCGAACATGATAACCAAAAAAAGAGGAGTCCGGAGAGCCTAACAATAGATGATTATAACGATTACGGTCCCTGAAACTAACCTAACGAACTAAACAAGAGCTAATCAAATGATCTATATATGCATCCGTATATGTATTGCAATTTCCAATCCCTTAACCAGAAGACAGACTGTACGCCTGCCCCCAAAAGGGCTGCATCGTCCGGCTGACGGAGGAGCAGTTCGTGAACCATCTGCGCTACCACATCCGCAGCACCCACCAGGGCAGCGAGCAGGTGAAGTGCAAGTACTGCACCCAGTTGATGCAGCCGCCGGCTCTGCGGACCCATCTGCAGCAGGCCCACGCCCGCCACAGCATCTTCTGCGGCGTCTGCTTGGCCACGGCGGTGAACAAGCGCCTGATGCTCTTCCACGTGCGCAAGGAGCACCCTGAGGCCTACGAGCTGGTCAAACGGCAGCTGCAGTTCATCCCGCTGCGCATGAAGCCTGATGCCGTCGCCAAGGGCACCGTGGAAATCGAGTGCTGTGTGGCCGCCGTGGAGCAGCCCTTCGGCGCCTACCAGATGCACAATTTCCAGCGCAAGCTCTTCGAGGAGCTGGAACTTCGGAAAACGGGCACCAAGACGAACTTCCGCTGCTCTGAGGTGCGCCTCCTGCCGCGCACCGCGATCTTCCCCCGCGAGCTGCGCTGTGCGGAGTGCTCCTTCACCACCACGGTGCGGTCGACCATGCAGATGCATCTCTACGCGCACAAAGAGGCGGCCATTCGCCAGGCCTACCAAACGGAGGAATCGGCAATTGTGGTGGAAACAACAGGACCAACAGCTGCTCCACAGCATGAGCCAGCTTTGGATTCCGAGGAGTTGGCGGCAGGTTCCCAAGCAGCACTACCGCAGCGGGATCTGGCGATTCCGCCGATTCCGGGAAAACACAAGGTATTCAAACCCCCCTATAAGTATGTGCCCTCGGAGGTCCGCTTCCATTGCGGCTTCGTCCACTGCGGACAGCGTTTCAACTCGGAGCTGGTGCTGCGCCAGCACATGATCATGCAGCACAAGTACTCCCAGCTGATATACTGCCCGCACTGCAAGATGCGGCCGGGTCAGGTCAGCGTGGAGAAGTACTTGGCCCATCTCCTGACGCACAAGCGGCACGTCTACCAATGCGGCGCCTGCAATCGCCACAACAGCAAGCGTGTCGGCATCGAGAGGCACATCCAGGACCGTCACTACAACCAAAATGTGGACGTGGTGGTGCACCGCCACATGGACTACGGGAAAACGATCACCTCCCGCTGGCTAAAGACGCGTAAGTGAAACACACTGTCCTTCCATGACAATGGCATTCCCTTTCACAAAGGATAATATGAAGCCCACAGCAGACTTGGTAAATTAATTTGTCCATTCTCCACTCCTTCCAGCTAAACTGGCGCGCCAAGCCATCATGGAGTACACGTGCAACCTGTGCCAGCAGTACTTCCCCACGGCCTTGCAGATCATGGCCCATGCGGCGTCCGTTCACAAACGGAGCCACCAGTATCACTGCCCGTACTGCGTTTATGGCGGCAACGCCGCCACTTTCATCATCGACCACATTCGGAGCGAGCACTCGGGGAAGGTGGTGCAGCCGGTGCAGATCTACCAGCGCATCGTGTCGAAGAACAAGCAGACCCTCGGCTTCTACTGCAGCCTCTGCCGGGAGTCGGCCAGCAACCTACAGAAGATCACTGCCCACTGCGAGGAGAAGCACAAGTCGCGCTTCATGTGGAAGTGTCCGCACTGCGACGTTGGCCACTTGAACGAGCGCCACGTGGCCATGCACATTGCCGAGGCGCATCCATTGGAAATCGGACTGTCTGTGATCCAGTACGAAAAAGTGCTCAACGAAATGCCCGACGACTTGAGTTGGGCCTTGGCCCAGCCCATCGCAACGCAGACTGATGAGGAGGAGGTGGAGGAGGACCAGCTGCCGGAACAGCTACCGGAACGGGACACGTTCCTGCCCGTGGGCCCGGGTCGGATGTCAGGAGACAAACAGTTGCCGGAGCCACACATCGTGACCGAGGTGGTGGACCTGCTGGCCTCGGACGACGAGTCCGAGGAGCTCGGCGAGAGTCCGGATGAATCGGTAAGTGGAGTGGTGAAAGGTGTAGTTTGGCAACTTCTGGGTTCCCCAATCATTACTTAATATTCCCCCAATCGAATCGTAGAAAATCGTGGAGTTCGCTTGCACACACTGCGACGAGACCTACAGCAACTTGCAGGACCTGCGCATCAAGCACTGGGCCGTCGTTCATCCGGAGCAGCCTTTCTACTTCCGCGTGCAGCCGCAGCTGCTCTGCTCCGAGTGCAAGAACTTTAAGGGCAACGCCAAGGATCTACGCGAAGAGCATCTGCTCAAGGTGCACAGCATCCGGAACATCGTGGCGGCGGACATTCGCCGGCCAGCGGAGTGCGCCTACTGCGACTACCGCTATAAGGACTGGCAGGACCTGGCGCAGCACATCAGCCGAATGGGTCACCTGCCCAACGACCTGAAGCATGTTACCAATGAGGAGCTGAACGCCCTGATGCTGCTCAGTGCCAGCGGGAGCGGCGGCGCCATCAACGAGTACTACCAGTGCGGTCTGTGCAGCGTGGTGATGCCCACGAAGGCGACAATAGGCCAGCACGGCCAGGTGCAGCACAGCAACCCCGGAGAGCGCTTCTGCTTCCGACAGCTGAAGGCGGATGTGATCTACCACTGCTTCTTCTGCATGTTCACCTCCACCGACGAGCTGACCACGCTGCGCCACATGGTGGACCACTACAGCCGCTTCAAGGTCTGCCACTTCTGCACACTGGCCCAGGATGGCGGCTTCGATGAGTACATCCAGCACTGCTATGACATCCACCGCGACGATGTGCACCGCTTCCGGGCCGTGCACTCGTTCGGTGATCTCAAGAAGTTCCTCATGCAGGTGCACTACCAGTTCCAGAACGGCCTGATCATCACAAAGAGCAGCCTGCGCTACACGCGCTACAATGACGATGCCATGATTCGAAAGTTGGACGAGGAGCTGATGGCCAAGGCTCAGCGCCCGCCGATCCCGCGGCTGCACATTCGACTCAAGTCGACGGGGGTCCAGGGCCCGGCGGAGGTGGAGGTGACGGTGCTGGAACCCACACAGTCTACGCGAATCGCAAAGAGGCGAAAGACACTGAATCCGGACGAACTACTAAGGATCTTCCGCCAGGAGGAAAGGGCGCAACAGCAGCAGGAGCGGCAGCAGCTGGTGGTTCCAAATGACAGAATGGCCACAGTTCCACCTGGCCTTGTTCGACCGCCGATTGCTAGTCGATCTGCGCTGGGATCTCCTCCGATCGTGTCGTTGGTGGGAAACCAGGTCCGCATTCTAAAGCGTCGCAACAGCCACGTGGTTCGCTCCGGACCCTAAAACCACATCGAAACTAAGACAAGTCCACATCATAATTATTGTGAGAATGCAAACATGTTTATTGGCTCCCAGCCCATAGTCCCCAATTCCTAATTGTATTGTGCTAGTTCCAAACTAATCAAGCATTGAGAAATAACTTTTTTTCGACTAAGCTAAGACCATATTACTACATTTGTAAGCGCGAAAACAGTTTTAAGATCAAACAGAATGTTAAGAGCTAAGATAAGGAGAGACAGATTTGGAGACTACAATAAGACAGACGTCGGCTTTAATTAATTAAACTAGCGTGTTAAATATAGTAAGCTCAAGTAATGGATTTTTGTCGAATACAATGCGAGTTTTTAATGGAACGAATTGAGTGTGAGTGACCTTGTTACTTAGCAGGCGCCATTGTGTAGGTACTGAAAGACAGGCACCGACAGCCCCAGACCTTTGCTCCTCAGGACGCTGGCGCAACGGACTTGGTTGTGGAACTCGCAGGGCGTGGCGAAGGTCACTTGGCGGCCGTTGCGGAGCACGCAGACGGGCCGGTAGTACCGCGGACAGCTATACTCGCAACTCTCCTCGTCCTCGTCCAAGTTGGCCGCACTGGCCTGGGCGAGCAGCTGCTCTGCCTCGAGCTCATCTTCATCTTCGTCATCACCATCGTCATCGACCAGATCCTCACTATCCAGCGTTGTGGTGTACTGGTAGCCACCGGAATCTCCGTTGCCCTGGCTGTCCCGCCAGCTCCACTCGACAATAGTGTGCTCTGTTTGCACCTGCACGCCGCCGGCGGACTGCTGGATGATGGCCAAGAGAAGGGTCACGAAAATAAAACGCATGTTGCTTCCGCTTCGAGTGCTCAGCTGGACTCCTCGCGACCCCGCTTCGCGGAGCTCTTAAATAGACAACGGTACCACCAAACTCCAAACCACAAACCACGGCAGTTGTTCAAATAATGTCCGTACTTTCGGTGTTTTTGTTTTGGATGTGACGCCACACATACATATCACAATTGATAGTAAAGCTGCGGAATAATTTGAATATTCAAAAGTGAACCAAGGCCACCAGCAAGTTTACCTGCGAGGACTGAAAGTCGGAGCTTCATTTAGTTGGAAAACAGTCGGAGATTGGAAATGTAACATTCGGAATATTTAATTTGAGCTCTACATAAAGGAAATAAGATATTTTGGGCAAGTCCACGACAGTTCAACGACCGATAACGGAGCCAGCGGCGTCTATATCTCGTCCATGTAGCCATGCTCGTAGGCGTGCCGCACTGTCTTAAAGATCTCCTCGTTGGCCACGTCACCGCCGATGTCCATCGATAGTTGATAGCAGGCCTGGCCATGCAGGTCCGTATCGCAGAGGCGGGACAACTCGGCGCAGTCCGCCTCGCTGCCCAGAATCCAGGGCATGAAGTGCATGCAGACCATCACCCCGTAGAAGGCATATCGCCTGAAGTGCGCCTCGAAGCGGTCAAAGCTGGGGATTGCAGGGAAGTGATAAAGTTGATTTCCGATTGGAGCTACGTAGGAATATCCTCTGCTCACCTGTAGTCCGCCAGGAGCTGATCCACCCGCTCGTCGCTCAACTCATTCCTGTTGCGATGCAGCACCAGCTCCAGCATTTCGGTCATGTGCTGGTGGTACTTCCTCAGCAGATGAGCGAAGATCTCCTCCCTTTCCTGCGAGGGCGTGTTCATGTACATGAAGAAGCTGAGGTCAATGGCCGTGCTGCTGAAGCGCAGCTCCTGGAAATCAATGGCCTTGATGCCATCCACCTGGCCATCGTCGCCGTAGTGGAAGAGCACATTGTTGCGATTGTAGTCGCCATGCTGGAACGTGGCGAAGTAACTATCCGGCTGGTCGTCCGCACAAGACGTGGTGCGAATCCTCTCCAGCAGATGCGTGGGATTGGCGAAGTACTTCTCGCGCAGACGCTCGATGGCGGCGTCTAGGCCAGCATCTGAGTCCTGAAGGAGCTGCTTCTTGTGCCGGTCGTAGAACTCGTAGAAGCGATCGAAGGCCACACGATAGAGCACATCGAAGCCCGCCTTGCCCGAGCTGGAGACGAAGGGCATGTCCAGCACACCCGCCCGCAGGCGGGCATAAACCTGCGGCTGGAGTATTCGCGTGGCATAGCCGAGGGCATGGAAGGGCCCAATGAGTCCCACCATGGCCTCCAGCTGATCACGACGTAGGACTAGACGCGGGCCCAGCTGGTAGCCCTCGCCTTTGAGGTGCTTCAGAGCCAGGACAGATTCGCGACCGGTGCCGAGGCCTACGGAACAGGATAAGCAAGTATTAGAAAGGGACCAATGGAGTATTCTGGTCCCAGCACTCACCATTGACCAATCCGAACTTGGCGAAGTAGCAGCGCGGCACCCAGTTGGCCACCACCTCGCTGGCTAGGTGACTCGTCCGCAGCAGGTGCTCGTAGGCGGGCAGGATCTCGGAGTAGGCGAACACCTCGTTGGCGAACTGGATGTACGAGTTGCTCTGCTCGCGGTACAACTCCGTGCTCTTCATAAACTTGACCAGCACGATCTCCGTCCGCTGGCGCTCGGCGACCACCAGATCCAGCTCCACCGTGTACAGGGCGGACATGAACCCGTCCACCCCATTGGAGCACTCCACTCGGTGGCCCGCCAGCGAGACGCCCGATCCGAAGTACTTGTAGATCTCATACACGAGATTCCGCTCGATGTAGTCCAACTGCTCTTGCTGCGTCGACATTTTGCCCTGGCGAATTGCGAATGAGAGTTTCAATTGCAGTTGATTGCTTTCGCGGACGGGTCGTTGTCCTGACCCCGATCCCCGGTCCCCGATAAATGTATCCCACCCACCAGTTACTACGATATTGGTGATCTCGGCAAGACTGTTTGGGGGCCAGCTGGGGAGTCTTATATAGTGGAGCCCCTGGGGCGGGGCAATCGGCCTTGGTGAAATTCATCGAGATACTCGTAGCCTGCCCGGGCGATAAGATCCCAGAGAGCCATTAAAGGCCTTGGATTGGATCACCAGCGGATCACATCGCAGATCACTTGGTCTTCTGAATGGCGGCACAGCTGACGTGCGTGACTGTCAAACTATCGACAGCTGACCGGCCATGGACGCAGGTCAACTTTTACCAGAGGGATAATGTGTCGCATGTTGACCAGTGTAAGCTGGCAAACTTAAACCCTAAGTGGGCCAAGAAGCGTTCATTCGTGCAAAGTTCTTAAGTGGCATCGAAAGTGAACACATTTTGCGCAGTGTACTTGCACCAATAAACGGCGTGACTCACGACCGTTACACGCAAGTCGTGATTTTTCCCGTGACCTCTGCTCCAGCCCTGGCTGGGAGTGTCCATCCCTGGCCGCGATTGTCCATCCCTGGCTTGCATTGCGCAAAAAGATAAACATAACAATTTCGCTCGCCGCATTGGACTACAATTTATTTTACTGGTTATTTGTCAAACAATACCCTCGCAAGCCTGCTGATTCGCAATGCGTAAGTAGAACGGGCAGCCCCACCCACTGGCCTTCAGAATCCTGGCTGAAACGCGGCCCGTCAACTCTTAGATTTCGTGTTTATTTAAAAATGTTATGTTAAATTACAAAAAAATTTTATCACAATTAGAATTATGTTCGTATCATCCTTTTGTCGCTGTTGTGGTTCTCTTTGTTGTGCTTTTAGTAGAAAAGTGTCAAGTTATGTGAATATTACAATGGGTCTGGTGCACCGGATTCCCTAGAGCTTGGAGGCGTCGCTTCGGTGGGCATGTCGCCGCTTGCCTGGAGGGGATGAGAGATGTACATTCAGGGATACCAACCAATGGGTTCCCAGAAGCTGGGTCGAGGATTGCTACTCACGTCCGTTGCAGTGGCGCCCGTAGAATCCCGGATGGCACTTGCAGTGCTTGTGGGAGGTGCAGGTGCCATTACGGCACTTGCAGATGGAGCGCTGCTTGCGCCCGATCTCGCAGTGGTCACCGCGCAACCCGTTGGGACACCGGCACAGGTTGTTCCCGATGCAACGGCCCTCGTTCTTGCAGGGGATCACGCACTTGGCTGTGGGGAAAATCGGTACATGTAATCTTCCGTGCGATCTGGGAGCTAGGAGGAGCTTCTTTACTCACAGTACTCGCAGCGCAGGCCGTAGTATCCCTTGGAGCACTGGCACTTGTCCTTCTGTATGCACTTGCCGCCATTAAGGCACTTATCCTTGCAAATACCTGTGGAGCAAGGAGGGATTAGATGTTATAACCAGGGCATCTTTGAGATTCCTAAGATCTACTCATTTTCACCCAGTTACTTATAATATCCTGTATGCTTTTCTTCACAGCTGGAATGCTGAGAGGAGTTCTCTGCCGGCCCGAGGCGCGTCTGCTGTCCATGCGTTGCCTAGGCTCAGCCGCTGGGGGCAGCTCAGGCCCCGCAGAGGGAGCCAGCCCAGGCGCCACGCCCCTGCGCCCACGTCCAAATGCTCTGACCGATGAGATAATACGCGTCGATCATGCCGGCGAATTGGGCGCAGATCGCATCTACGCCGGCCAAATGGCCATTCTGGGCAACGGACCGCTGGGCAAGACCATCGGACACATGTGGGAGCAGGAGAAGGAGCACCGCAAGCAGTTCGAGCAGCTCATCCAGCAGCATCGCGTGCGCCCCACGATCATGACGCCGCTGTGGAACGTGGCCGGATTTGTGTTGGGCGCTGGAACCGCCCTGATGGGCGAAAAGGCGGCCATGGCCTGCACGGTTGCCGTGGAGACGGTCATTGTGGAGCACTACAACGACCAGCTGCGCCAGATCATGGAGGCACCCAATCCCGACAAGGTAAGCGTACACTTTGTTGCCTCAGAAGTGCAGGCAGGGATTTGAACTTGGGTTTTGGATTTTTTAGGAGCTGCTGGCCACAATAACCAAGTTTCGGGACGAGGAGCAGGAGCACCACGACACGGGCATCGATCACGGGGCCGAGCAGGCGCCCTTCTACCAGGCCATGACCGAGGTGATCAAGTTCGGCTGCAAGACGGCCATCGCCATCTCGAAGAAGATCTAGGAGGAGTAGTTGGGGCGGCCGCCCCACCCACTGTATATACCAAAACTATCTGTTCCCGCACCGTTGTTAAGCATTAAAGAAAGAGCTAAATGTCCAGTACTCACCACCTTCGCACTGGGTGCCCTGGTAGCCCTCCGGACAGGTGCAGATGGACGGCGCCGTGCAGTTGCCGCCGTTGAGGCACTGCGGGAAACAGAAGGCCGTCTCGCAGTACTGGCCCGTGTAGCCCACGTTGCACTTGCAGATGTGGTGCTCGTTGCAGTAGCCGTTCTTGCCGCACTTCAAACTGCATTCTGGATCGGGAGCTTAAGTTTATTTAGTTTAGTTCAATCGTTCGCAGGTAACGAGCCATTAACACTAACACACACACTTAACACTCGGTTCATCTGGACTCGCAGAGGACTAAGCAGAGCACATCGGAACCACAGAAAGGGGGCAAGTTGGAGTGGATACATAGATCGACAGACAGATAGAGAGGAAAGCGGTTGGCGTGGGATATCTCAGGTGCTATTTCGTGTGAAGAACATTATTGAAACCTATTGAATCGAGCTTGCAGTAAATTACACTGAAATACATGTATGTATGCATTGCAAAACTTGTTGATTCTTGAAAAGAAGCCTAGTATTTTTGAAATCATATTCAAAAAGAGTCATTTACATCCCTGTTCTTATTTGTACTCTCGAAACATGTGGCCGAGTTCGATTTGACGTTGAGTACGGTTTAAGCAACTTGATCAATTTTTAGTCAATAATTTTTATTACTATTCCTTAACAGTTAGTAGTTGACCTTTAAATGTGTTCATAAAACTTTACGTTATAAATTGAGAAAAAATCTATGATTATAAGAGTATGACAACTGCCTTATCTTAAGTGTAAATATAACTATTAATATTCCAGTCGTTTAAACTCGTTAAAGAATGTTTCAAATCGAATTCGAAAATTAAAACCGGAAAAGGCCTGATAAGCGAAATTAACTTGACAAACGGGATATGATTCAAGGCACTTGATTATTGCTAGTCAGATCCGTTTTAAATGCTCGTCTTTGATAAGAACTCCCTGCTGAAGTCATTCTGTGTTCATTGGAAAGCGCGGAAAAGCCGTGAAAAGCGACTACATTGCGGGGAATGGGACTGGGATGGGCGGGAATCGGGAGTGGGGAATGGGGATGGGATTCGGCTGGGGTCGGCATGCTGGGGTGGCTCGAGGAGCTGGCGGGAGGAGTGTGCACAACACGTAGATGCTACATTACAATTACGAGTACTATCGACTAGAAAAAGCATTGCTTGATATTTCATATACACTACCTTGCAAAGTTGTTAGTGAAGTAGGGTTGGAAGCGTCTATATCATACACACCTCTGTGGGCGCATTCCTTTTTGAAGTTGAGGCGAATGGGTGTGCCCGAGAGCGGCTTGTTGTGGCGCGTCTGGATCTTGAGGCCGACGTTGAAGGACGCGGTGCCGGAGCTGTTGCCGGTGCAGGGCAGGAAGATGCTGAAATCTGGCTTGGAAATGGGGCAGGTTATCTCCGCGCTCTGCTATCAACCGCTGCCGCTGCCGCTCCGCTCTGCTACTTACTCTTCTGCTCCTGCGGAATGCGACCGCTCTTGCGGATGGACAGCGTCGGCGCCTTCAGGATGCTCTCGTCCATCGTCTGCAGGCGGTCGAAGTCGTAGAAGTACTTGCGGCGCCCCGACTTCCACGTGAAGTTCACGTAGTTCACCTCGGAGGGGATCACCAGGAAGTTGTAGAGCGTGGTGTCGCGCAGGTCGTTGGTCACCCGGCTGTTGTGGATGGCGTACAGGCGCTCCGAGTAGCCCTGCGGGAAGTAGAGCGCTGTGGAGGCGGAATGGATCACGGATCACAGTGGATTTGCCGTAAGTACTAACGACTTTTTAGTGTCTTCAAAGTAACTATTAAGAGCCAATTTCTCAATGACATGTTAACTTGTGTGTTTGAGGTGGTTCGTTGATTGATTAATTATTAAATTTAATTATCCAAATTTAGTTATGAAATGTGCCACATAAAATCCAAAAATCAGCAATGATTTCTCGCTCATTAAGTTAAAAACTTATGCAGACTTTTTTAACCACCAAAGTTCATGTTGACTCTAACCATCAGATAAGAAATTGTAACCCTAACTTCACCCCAAACTTGAGGGAGCTTGGAGTGGTAGATGCATTTGAACCACCTACCAGTGAGCATCTTGAGCTGCTGCTCGTTGATCCACAGCGAGATGCCGCTCTCGTCGTTGCGGTTGTGCCGGTTGCCACCGCCTCCTCCGTTTCCCGCCCCGCTGCCACCGCCTCCTCCGCCGCCGCCGCCGCCCTGGTGTTTCTTCCGCTGACCCCGGCGTGGCTGGTGGTTGTGGCCCACCGTGTCCTGGTCCGCATAGTTGTCCAGGCCCTCGCTGGCGTTGCCCTGGCCCTCCTCCGAGCTGGACGAGTCCGATCTCCTGTTGTTGTTGTTGCTGTTGTTGCTATTCCGATTGTGGCTCTGGCGACACTCGATCTGGCCGATGCAGAGGAGCGTGTGCACGATCAGCACCAGATAGAACCACTTGACCACGCAGCCGATGCCCTGATGCCTCATGCTTGGTTTCCCAGCTGCCAAAGCAAACAGAAACGAGATCGAAATTAAAAATAAACGATGGCGGTGGTGCATTGCAGTCCCCGATCCCCTCCAGATATCGGATATCTGATTGCTTATTGCCGATCGCAGATTGCCAATCCCACTCGCAGGCAGTTTGTTTATCTTTGGCCGTATTTGCAGACCCTCGATCTATTTGCGATTCGGTTTCGCTGCTCTGGACGCGACGTATCGCGGGTATTATCTATTTGCTAGATGGGATTGGGGTGCTGGGTTAAGTGCTGCGACTTGGCAATTCCGGGAATAGCGTTTTCACATGTCTTTGGATTATCTGGGGGTAAAGCTGCACAGTATATGTATGTGGCTCCTAAGAGCAGCGATATCCGTTCAATATTCCAGTAAACATTTACCTTAATACGATCGCTTTTAATATTTGCTTGATCTTACGACCAATTTTGTCATAAAACCACAGCCAGATAGAAATAATTCGGCTGTGCATGTAGTGTATGGGACTGTGACTTCCTCATCTTAAGTTTTTGCACCAATCTGATCTAAACTTGCCCGTTTATCATTCCAGCTCCTTCTGCCTGCCACGGGCATGGTCGCATATAAGGCGTGAGCGAAGAGAGGAGAGGCCAGGCACAAGTTGAGGTGTCCCCATTCCGGTGCATCCCCTGCCCCCGGCGAAAGGCAAAACCCCAGCTTCGGCTCAGCCAGATTGAAGCAGTCGCTCGGAAAGGGCAGAGCTGGAGGTGGAGGTGGAGGGAGAGCAGGTACAAAGTCGTTAGCACTTTGCCTGGTGTGAAGTTACCCAAGTCAACGAGGGCCAGCCCAGTCGGCCAACTCCATCCCCATCTCCGGCTTCGGCCAGCCTTGTTACACGGCAGGCCGGACAGCTGGACAGCAGGACAGCCAGAAGCCAGACGTTTAACACGGCCAACAAGTGAACGGACAAAAGAGCGGACGCTGGTTCAGTGCTGTCCCTTGGGCTTCTTTCTCCCCAACTGAGTTCGGTGAGTACATGGACATCACTTCAATACCTGATACTCTGTAACCTAAAATCACATTTGAATCACTAACTATTTAGGATATACCATTAAGTCAGAGCCAGGCAGTGCAGGCTGCAGTATTCATTTCGAAGGACCACTTCTTAGAAGTACCTGTAAGAGGGCTTATCTAAGAACCCACTTAAAGATTAGGTAATTAGGTAAACCAAATGGAAAACATCACATTTGAATCAATAGTCATCTCAGGTGTAAAATGTTTATAGGTGTATAACGTGGTTGTATAAAGCGTGCTGTTTCTTAGAATCCATCCTGCAGACCCCCTCCTTTATACTTATAAAAGGGCTAGCTAGCTTAAAGTTAAAACTATAGGCCAACTAAGTTAAGAGCTCTAGCAGCTAAGGCCTCAAGAAGAATGAAACTGAAAATAATGTGTCTATTCAGATGCCAAGCAGTGCAGGTTCGCAGTATCATCTCTGAAGACTCATTTAGAAAATACCTATAAAGGTTAATTAGGATTCTTGTTTTAAGAGGGACCTTGCTCAATCCTGAGGTGTACCCACGAGTTTGATCTTGTGGGTCACTGGGTAACGATAGCGAGAAGTGGTAGAAGTTGGAACTCAGTTCCCGCTAGGAAACAGCTCCTTGGGCATCTCTGCGGACTGGTCAAGCGATCGATCGACCGATGTCTGCCCATCACGTATGAATGGGTTGCTGCGGGACCCGGGGCAGGGCAGACGACGATGATGGGCCAGAAAACAAGTTAAGCTGTCTTAATAAGATCAAACATGGCGATTATGAGGAATTACTTGGAGATAATGACATCGCCCAGCGACTCAAAAGCCTCTCGAAGACTCTGCCCGCGGCAGAAGTGGCAGTGAAGAGAGATCGGGGACCGGCCGGACTCGAGCACCGACTCCTCTGCACAGCGAAAGCGGCCTGGGAAACGATTTTGTTAAGTGAACTAATTGGTATTACTGGGCTCCGGGGCTCCCACGTACTTGCATCCGATTCGTAATTGAATCGGTGGTCGGAGGACGTAGGCGGAAGTACTGCTTTCGGCGTGGAACAACGCAATTCCACGGATACAATATAGCGCATGAAACGTGAACGTCGTATGCCGGCGAGATTGTAACCGAAATCCGGACCGTTGTGGGGGTCTCGGGATCGGAGTCGGGATCGGGATCGGGACCGGGACCGGGCCAGACCTCGATTCCTACAAACACGGCGTTCACGCTTTGTTTTGAAATTATTTTTATTTCGTGCTATTAAATGGTCGCCGATAAGCAGGCAAACGATGGCGACAGCCGGCTCCGGCCCATAGATAATCCCACTCATGGTCAATCTAAGTCCGAATCCGAATTGGAATTTCCAGCTGAGTCCCACTCGCAAGAGCCGGAAAGCTTAGTCAGCGTTGGATTTAAAGAAGTGCGTTGCAGTACCAGCTCCCCTTCGCCTCTACATACACCCCTATACAAAGTTTTGCCACCAAGTCAGCATCTGAATTGGAACTTCCCTGCATATCGGAATTAGAACTAATGCATACATTGTTGAGACGTGAGTAAGAGGAGTGTGTGCAGTGTACATTGGAATGTTCAGTCAGCTTTGAAGTTCCCGCAAAGTGTCAAAAACTGTCATCTAAATATTACCGCCCTTAACCTTAACCTAACAGATACTCCGGTTTACTACAGATTTGCAAACATCTAAAGCGAAACGATACTACGTGCGAACCAGAGGTTGAACTCTTTTACTTAGGAATTCTCTCAGCAATGCTGAGGAATTCGCGTTGGAAACCTTTCCTGCTTCCAGTGTACCTGTCGCCGCTGGAACATCAGGTGCAGCCGGAGAAGAGGAGGTGGGACCAGCATTATTATCAAACTCCATATCAGGTTGGTGGAGTGAAGATGCGTTGCTGCTGTCATCAACGATATAATTGCTTCGGCTTGAGGAAAAGGGACAGATTAACATTTTAGCGTGAAACCGGCGACAAGGGAACAGCAGGGGGAAGAGGAGAGGGCAGGGGCAGAGGAGGAGGAGCAGCAGCAGTAGCAATCAAAGTAGGAGCAGCAGCGACAACAATTTGTTAGCTCTTTACGATTATTGCCTTTCTCACACCTTATTACCGGGAAAATAAAGAAGCAGCATCCACAGGCAGCAGCAACAACAAGAACAGCAACAACAACACCAACAAATACGCAACGCTGAGACGTGAAAATAAAAAACACAAAAACACACACACGCAGGGCACAACAAAAGGCAACAACAACGGCAACAAGAAGGCCAACATAGCCGAGAACAAGAAGCTGCCCCTTGGAAGTGGAAGTGGACGTGGACTGGACCCGGGCTGGAGAGCACTGCGAGGAGTGGGAGGGGGAATTGGAACTGAGGCTGAGGCTGCGACTGAGGCTGAGGCTGAGGCTGAGTGAGGCTGGTGTACTGCAAGTGCAAGCGAGAGGCGAGCAGTTCATAAACAATCTGTACAGCGAAAATGGAAGTACACTGAGAAAACCACACCTGCCCGAACCCAAAGAGATTCCCAGAGATCCAACTTCGCCTATGCTGATCCGCAAAAGTATGCTGCAGATCGGAGGGCTGAAGGTGCTTCACGGCACCCTCTGAGATGCCACTGTATTTTTCGACGCATTTTAAAGAGATTTCGAGTCTCCAGTCAGAGCATCACCCAAAATCTTCAGCATCAAGTACCAGAAGATGGTCATCGGCCAAGAAGATCTCGAACGAAAGGGCGACCCAAAGGATGTGCGCGGAGGAGGGAGGGAGAGGGAGCGATTTCGGAGATGTCCAGCAGCAACACAGCCACAGCAAGTGGCACTTGCAGCTCTGTTTGCCTAATGAAACAACCGTCGCACACACACTCGCCCACACCGACACCAACGGGTGTGTGAAACACCAGCCAAAACACCTTGGACAAATAAAGCAGACAGGACGGCAGCGGCCGACTGGCAGATACTCTGCGCCGCCCTAGCCCTGGCCAATCGGAGCCCCATCCGCTGACCACTGGTTCGGCACGGGAGAGTTCTGATTTACACAGAAAGAAAATGTATCTCGTCGAGTAGGAGCATGAAAAGTATCTTTATCTTTAAGTATCTGCTGTAAAAATAATTTTGAAATTGATTTTATATACGCATCAAGTTAGCTTAGGTAGTTAGCTATTGTTTAATCTAGTATGTATGCTCTGGATTTAATATTGTTCCTGCTCTTTTCCCTGTGTAGGTCAGCCTGTGACACCTGACCTAGAGGGTGCTGGCCCATTCGTACTTCAGCAGACTGGCACAACCCATTAATCCTGTCTGCTACTCCTACCGATGATAACGATCACCAATTGAGTGGCAGCAGAGGTGGGAGGAAGAAGAGAAGGAGGAGGAGCAGCATGAGGAGAAGGTGGAGAGCCAGACAACAGGCGGATAACAACGCCTGTCTCCAAGTGGGCTCAAGTGCCGCAGGAGGTGGAGGTGGAGGAGGAGGAGGAGGAGGAGGAGGAGGAGGGGGAGTAGGAGCTGGAGCTGGAGCTGGAGGAGGGGGAGGGGGACGAGGAGCAGGGAGGGAAGGGGCAGCGAGACACGCAGGCTGCGGAGAAGACGGACGGACGACCGGCAGCATCGCCAGCAGAGCCAAAAGCAGAAGCTACTTGAGAGCCACAGAATTCCGATTGCGATGAGGCGATCGTGTGTCTATATGCATGCTGAGGAGCCAGGCAACGCGCGGTCGCACAGCCACCATTCCACTCCATTACCAGTTCGCAGATCGCCGCTTGCAGCGGCCAACGTCCAGCATCCAGCGTCTACCATCTACAATCCGCTCCCAGGAGCTGGCAATCAAATGGCCAACGTTGGACAATGACTTTCACGCCTTTCGAGCGCGCCAAAACGGACAAGTCAAGTACAGGCGGCCAAGAGGCATTCCCGATACCCTACCTACCTACCCGTTTGGAGACTTCTTAGCCGAGTTATGAATACAATAAAAAAAGAAATCTAAGGTATTTTCTGATATACTCAACCAACGTTTGATATATCTTAAAATTGTAAATGACTCCTTCGCAATTTAGATATACAAATCGATGTATCTTGGTAAAACCCAAAGCTCTTTCGAAGTCTAAGTACTGGAGATACATTAGCTGAACTCATGGGCATGAATACTATGATTTATCCCATCTACACACTGTTTCCCGTGCACTTTTCGGCTAGAAGTCTCTCGTTTTCCATTTCCGCTACGATCAGTCAGCACCTAAGCCTCCAATCTGAAGGGGGAGGTGTATTTAATAATATTCTAAAAAAACTGCAAATGTTATTGCTCTTTATGTTTAGTTAGTTCTTATCGCTTAATCGGGGTTGTGCGCAATACTCACAGCAATCACAACAAATTTAAGATCGCAGGTTAGTTTTCAACTTGAAATTGGAACACTTTACGTACTCGTTGGCCGTCGCCGAACCCAAAAAAATATATAAACGGTCGGATGACTCGGTTGACAATCCGAAAAGAGGCTTGGGGCTCCAAGGAGATATATACACTTTTGTTTGCCGAATTCCCTAAGACTTCGATTTTTCATAAATTCCGTTGCGTCGAAAGCTTTGCTGTTTGGGCACAAACGCGACAAGAATCGGCTCTTGAAAACACAACAACGCGCAGAGTTTCAGGGTGCGACCGTCGCGTTGCAGCTCCTTAGCTGATCTGGACGATCCACCGAAAGCCGAAAACCGGGGAACGCTTCGATCGGATCTCAGTGATGCCCTCTGCTCACTCCGCTCCCCACTAAAACCGCCAGACAAAGTTAAACCTTTCTTCACACCTCATTAATAGTTTTGTGATTGTATTTAAAATCTATTTAGTGAAATGACTAAAGTTTATATTATAAAGATGGGTAAATACAAACCGGATTACACACATAAAAGACAGTACTTTAGGATTATTATTAAAAATATATACGTAAATAATAACCATATACTTGTTGAGGGTTTCATTTTATAATTCCTGTATAAGATAGAATAACGTTTCAAAATATTGAAAATGTTGCTCAAAAAATAAAAAACTTATTTAACAACAAAACGTAGCCTAAAAAAGACCAAACTGACATATCTAATCATACTCATACTCATGTTGCGCTCTCGAACTTCTTCCAACCGCAACCTCGCTCTTATAAAATTATTATGAATTGTAAAGGAAGATTGTTCGTCGACTTGTGTTGACATTCTTTCTTTTGTATTATATAATAAATTACATTAAAATATTCTCAAGTGATGTGAATCATGGTGTGAATTACGGAGACCGTTAGCGTAGGTCGCCACCTGCGTAAAACCAAACTACGATTGGAAAACCACAAAATAAAAGAGTTTTTTGGACCAAAATCTGAAATCCAAAAAAAAACATGATATACCCCCTTATAAAAAATGAAAAATGAAGATGGGTCAAAAAATAAATTTCCTTTTGAATGATGCAGATCGTTAGCAAATCCAGTAAGCTTTCCAAAACAGTCGGTCTCTTAGCTGCTCGCCTTGATTTGACCAAACTACGATTAAAAAACCACAACAAAATTAGTTTTTTGGACCCAAATCTGAAATCCAAAAAAACATGATATACCCCCTTATAAAAAATGAAAATTGAAGATGGGTCAAAAAATAAATTTTCTTTTGAATGATGCAGATAGTTAGCAAATCTAGTAAGCTTTCCAAAACAGTCGGCCTCTTAGCTGCACGCTTTGATTTGACCAAACTACGATTATATTACTACAATTAATTACTACAAAATTAGTTTTTTGGACCCAAATCTGAAATCCAAAAAAACATGATATACCCCCTTATAAAAAATGAAAGAATGGGTCAAAAAATAAATTTCCTTTTGAATGATGCAGATCGTTGGCAAATCTAGTAAGCTTTTCAAAACAGTCGGTCTCTTAGCTGCACGCTTTGATTTGACCAAACTACGATTATATTACTACAATTAATTACTACAAAATTAGTTTTTTGGACCCAAATCTGAAATCCAAAAAAACATGATATACTCCTTATAAAAAATGAGAAAATGGGTCAAAAAATAAATTTCCTTTTGAATGATGCAGATCGTTGGCAAATCTAGTAAGCTTTTCAAAACAGTCGGTCTCTTAGCTGCACGCCTTGATTTGACCAAACTACGATTAAAAAACCACAACAAAATTAGTTTTTTGGACCCAAATCTGAAATCCAAAAAAACATGATATACCCCCTTATAAAAAATGAGAAAATGGGTCAAAAAATAAATTTCCTTTTGAATGATGCAGATCGTTGGCAAATCTAGTAAGCTTTTCAAAACAGTCGGTCTCTTAGCTGCACGCCTTGATTTGACCAAACAACGATTAAAAAACCACAACAAAATTAGTTTTTTGGACCCAAATCTGAAATCCAAAAAAACATGATATACCCTCTTATAAAAAATGAGAAAATGGGTCAAAAAATAAATTTCCTTTTGAATGATGCAGATCAGGAAAAACAGCGAAAAACAATATTTTTAACTTTAGTCTTTAGATTTAAGAATACCAGAATACTATTTTATGATATCGCAGAGAGTTATATTTAAGGCCAGCTAGTTAATCGGTTTAAATTACAGATGCTTAATTAATCAGGTAACCATTGAAACGTCAGTCTAACTCAGGCTCAGTCCTCACTCCCGCTCACGGCCTTCTTAACCTTCTTCTTAGGAGGCATCTCATACGTTTCAGCCTTATCAGCCTTCTTAGCCTGCTTCTTGAGGTAGTCGCTCTTGTCGAGATTGTTCTGGAAGAAGGTGGTCTCCTTGCGAGCCTGCGAGACCTCGGTGTGCAGGCGCTGCTTGTGCACCGCCTGCTCGTAGTTCATGCGCTCGGTGAGGTGCACCCACTTGAAGCGCGGGAGATATTTCATGCTCCACAGCGAGTCGTAGAACTGTGACTTCTTGCGCGTGGAGATCTTCGAGTTGTTCAGCACGGTGGCGAGGAACTTGGCGATCCCCTTCGACTCGAACTCTACCCAGCCCTCGGTGAAGTGGATGTTGTAGCGCTTGCGCTTGTTCTTCTTGGCCTTGGCACCTGCGAAAATAGATAGTTCAAATTAATCGGAGGAGCCCTATAAAGAATACTTTTTGTTGCACTCACTCGACAGCTTCTCCGGCTGCAGGTAAACTCTTCCGATTTTTCCGTACTCTCCTAGGATTTCGCGCAGGCGGGTCACATTCATGTGCTTGGGAATATTAGATATGTAAATAATGCCCCTCTTGGCCTTTTTGGCGGGCTTGACGCGAGTGGATCTGGAGCCGTTCTTGAAGTTGGCCAGGTCCATTTCATCGTCGTCTTCCGAGGAAATAGGCAGCTCTGCGTCCTGTTCCTTTGGCTTCGGCTTGGTGCGATCGGATTTGGATCCGTTCTTAAAGTTGGCAATATTTGTATCATCAGCGTCATCCGAGGAAGCACCACGTTCCTCCGGCTCTAAGTCAGACTCATCCGAAGGTTCGTTCTCCGGCTCCGACTCACTAAATACAGCCTTCTTCGGCTTTTTCCCGTTTTTGGCCAGGTCCATTTTGTTGTCTTTAGACAAAGCCAGATTTTTATAATCGGCGTCATCAGAGGAAGCACCACGTTCCTCCGGTTCTAAGTCAGACTCATCCGAAGATTCGTTCTCCGGCTCCGACTCACTAAATACAGCCTTCTTCGGCTTTTTCCTGTTTTTGGCCAGGTCCATTTTGATGTCTTTAGACAAAGCCAGATTTTTATAATCGGCGTCATCCGAGGAAGCACCACGTTCCTCCGGCTCTAAGTCAGACTCATCCGAAGGTTCGTTCTCCGGCTCCGACTCACTCAATACAGCCTTCTTCGGCTTTTTCCCGTTTTCGGCGAGGCCCATTTTATTGTCTTTAGACAAAGCCAGATTTTTATAATCGGCGTCATCCGAGGAAGCACCACGTTCCTCCGGCTCTAAGTCAGACTCATCCGAAGGTTCGTTCTCCGGCTCCGACTCACTCAATACAGCCTTCTTCGGCTTTTTCCCGTTTTCGGCGAGGCCCATTTTATTGTCTTTAGACGAAGCCAGATTTTTATAATCGGCGTCATCAGAGGAAGCACCACGTTCCTCCGGCTCTAAGTCAGACTCATCCGAAGGTTCGTTCTCCGGCTCCGACTCACTCCATACAGCCTTCTTCGGCTTTTTCCCGTTTTCGGCGAGGCCCATTTTATTGTCTTTAGACGAAGCCAGATTTTTATAATCGGCGTCATCAGAGGAAGCACCACGTTCCTCCGGCTCTAAGTCAGACTCATCCGAAGGTTCGTTCTCCGGCTCCGACTCACTCCATACAGCCTTCTTCGGCTTTTTCCCGTTTTCGGCGAGGCCCATTTTATTGTCTTTAGACAAAGCCAGATTTTTATAATCGGCGTCATCAGAGGAAGCACCACGTTCCTCCGGCTCTAAGTCAGACTCATCCGAAGGTTCGTCCTCCGGCTCCGACTCACTCCATACAGCCTTCTTCGGCTTTTTCCCGTTTTCGGCGAGGCCCATTTTATTGTCTTTAGACAAAGCCAGATTTTTATAATCGGCGTCATCCAAGGAAGCACCGCGTTCCTCCGGCTCTAAGTCAGACTCATCCGAAGGTTCGTTCTCCGGCTCCGACTCACTCAATACAGCCTTCTTCGGCTTTTTCCCGTTTTTGGCCAGGTCCATTTTGTTGTCTTTAGACAAAGCCAGATTTTTATAATCGGCGTCATCAGAGGAAGCACCTCGCTCCTCCGGTTCTAAGTCAGACTCATCCGAAGATTCGTTCTCCGGCTCCGACTCACTAAATACAGCCTTCTTCGGCTTTTTCCCGTTTTCGGCGAGGCCCATTTTATAGTCTTCAGACGTGGCCAGATTTTTATAATCGGCGTCATCCGAGGAAGCACCACGTTCCTCCGGCTCTAAGTCAGACTCATCCGAAGGTTCGTTCTCCGGCTCCGACTCACTCAATACAGCCTTCTTCGGCTTTTTCCCGTTTTCGGCGAGGCCCATTTTATAGTCTTCAGACGTGGCCAGATTTTTATCATCGGTGTCAGCCGAGGAAGTGCCATGTTCCTCCGGCTCTAAGTCAGACTCATCCGAAGGTTCCTTCTCCGGCTCCGACTCATTTAAAGAAGCCTTCTCAGACTCCGACTGACTCGAAGAAGCCTCCGCCACCTGCTCTTCTTTAAAGTTTAAATATAGTATTTCTGAGTCGTTATCCGAGTCAGACTCATCCGAATTTTCAGTCTCCGCCTCCGACTCACTCAAATAGCCCTTCCACGGCTTTTTTACGTTATTAAATTTTCCCAGATCCGTTTTGTCGTCATCCGACGAAGCGTCCTGTTCCTCCGGCTCTGAGTCGGACTCATACGCAAGTTCATTTTCCGGCTCCGACTCACCCGAGGTTGCCTCCTCCGGCCCCGTTCCATTTCTTCCGTTGCCCAGCTTAATTATTTCGTCGTCATCGGAAGAAGCGTCCTGTTCCTCCGGCTCTATGTCGGACTCATCCGAAGGTTCCTGCTCCGGCTCAGAGTCACTCGAAGGTTCCTCCTCCGGCGTTTCTGACTCATCCGAAGGTTCCTTCTCCGGCTCCGACTCACTCAATGATGCCTCCTCCGACTCGGACTCCTCCATTTCTATGGGAGCCGGTTGTTGCTTTGGCTTTTTGTTCTTTTTCACTTTTAGCATTTTCAGTTAGAATATTTTCAGTCTGCGTTCTATAGTCAGAATTATATTTTACGTTTGAAATCTCCTGCGACGCTTGTAGAGATGAGTATTTTTCGCTGACAGCAACCGACGATAGTTCGTTGGGCTATCGATTGTATAGATGGTGAATGGCTTGCAATTAATTCGATAGTATCGCAATAGAATCGAAAGTTAGTCAAAAATCGTAAACATCGATAGTGTCGTTATCGATAGTTCTTACCGTGTCGAGCCGTATTTTAATTTTGATCATCGTTTTCTAACGGACAAAATAAACTCATCTCTATGCCGGGAAAGTGAACTTTCTTCAACATTCTCTACAATTTCAATTCCTTTTTTAATAATAATACTAATGTATGTAAAAATAATCTGTTGCCTTAAATCGAATATCACTAAATTCTTTAATTTGTATTTCACCATAATAAAAGTCTTTGGAACTTCATTTGACAACCACTCGGTCGGTCTCTTAGCTGCACGCCTTGATTTGACAAAACTACGATTAAAAAACCACAAAATAAAAGAGTTTTTTGGACCCAAATCTGAAATCCAAAAAAACATGATATACTCCTTATAAAAAATGAGAAAATGGGTCAAAAATAAATTTCCTTTTGAATGATGGACCCAAATCTGGAATCCAAAAAAACATGATACACCCCCTTATAAAAAATGAAAAAATGGGTCAAAAAAAAATTTCCTTTTGAATGATGCAGATCGTTGGCAAATCTAGTAAGCTTTTCAAAACAGTCGGTCTCTTAGCTGCACGCCTTGATTTGACCAAACTACGATTAAAAAACCACAACAAAATTAGTTTTTTGTACCCAAATCTGAAATCCAAAAAAACATGATATACCCCCTTATAAAAAATGATAAAATGGGTCAAAAAATAAATTTCCTTTTGAATGATGGACCCAAATCTGAAATCCAAAAAAACATGATATACTCCTTATAAAAAATGAGAAAATGGGTCAAAAAATAAATTTCCTTTTGAATGATGCAGATCGTTGGCAAATCTAGTAAGCTTTTCAAAACAGTCGGTCTCTTAGCTGCACGCCTTGATTTGACCAAACTACGATTAAAAAACCACAACAAAATTAGTTTTTTGGACCCAAATCTGAAATCCAAAAAAAAAACATGATATACCCCCTTATAAAAAATGAAAAATGAAAATGGGTCAAAAAATAAATTTCCTTTTGAATGATGCAGATCGTTGGCAAATCTAGTAAGCTTTCCAAAACAGTCGGTCTCTTAGCTGCACGCCTTGATTTGACCAAACTACGATTAAAAAACCACAAAAAAATTAGTTTTTTGGACCCAAATCTGAAATCCAAAAAAACATGATATACTCCTTATAAAAAATGAGAAAATGGGTCAAAAAATAAATTTCCTTTTGAATGATGCAGATCGTTGGCAAATCTAGTAAGCTTTCCAAAACAGTCGGTCTCTTAGCTGCACGCCTTGATTTGACCAAACTACGATTAAAAAACCACAAAAAAATTAGTTTTTTGGACCCAAATCTGAAATCCAAAAAAACATGATATACTCCTTATAAAAAATGAGAAAATGGGTCAAAAAATAAATTTCCTTTTGAATGATGCAGATCGTTGGCAAATCTAGTAAGCTTTTCAAAACAGTCGGTCTCTTAGCTGCACGCCTTGATTTGACCAAACTACGATTAAAAAACCACAACAAAATTAGTTTTTTGGACCCAAATCTGAAATCCAAAAAAAAAAACATGATATACCCCCTTATAAAAAATGAAAAATGAAAATGGGTCAAAAAATAAATTTCCTTTTGAATGATGCAGATCGTTGGCAAATCTAGTAAGCTTTCCAAAACAGTCGGTCTCTTAGCTGCACGCCTTGATTTGACCAAACTACGATTAAAAAACCACAAAATAAGAGTTTTTTGGACCCAAATCTGAAATCCAAAAAAACATGAAAATGAAAAAAATGGGTCAAAAAATAAATTTCCTTTTGAATGATGCAGATCAGGAAAAACAGCGAAAAACAATATTTTTAACTTTAGTCTTTAGATTTAAGAATACCAGAATACTATTTTATGATATCGCAGAGCGTTATATTTAAGGCCAGCTAGTTAATCGGTTTAAATTACAGATGCTTAATTAATCAGGTAACCATTGAAACGTCAGTCTAACTCAGGCTCAGTCCTCACTCCCGCTCACGGCCTTCTTAACCTTCTTCTTAGGAGGCATCTCATACGTTTCAGCCTTATCAGCCTTAGCAGCCTTCTTAGCCTGCTTCTTGAGGTAGTCGCTCTTGTCGAGATTGTTCTGGAAGAAGGTGGTCTCCTTGCGAGCCTGCGAGACCTCGGTGTGCAGGCGCTGCTTGTGCACCGCCTGCTCGTAGTTCATGCGCTCGGTGAGGTGCACCCACTTGAAGCGCGGGAGATATTTCATGCTCCACAGCGAGTCGTAGAACTGTGACTTCTTGCGCGTGGAGATCTTCGAGTTGTTCAGCACGGTGGCGAGGAACTTGGCGATCCCCTTCGACTCGAACTCTACCCAGCCCTCGGTGAAGTGGATGTTGTAGCGCTTGCGCTTGTTCTTCTTGGCCTTGGCACCTGCGAAAATAGATAGTTCAAATTAATCGGAGGAGCCCTATAAAGAATACTTTTTGTTGCACTCACTCGACAGCTTCTCCGGCTGCAGGTAAACTCTTCCAATTTTTCCGTACTCTCCTAGGATTTCGCGCAGGCGGGTCACATTCATGTGCTTGGGAATATTAGATATGTAAATAATGCCCCTCTTGGCCTTTTTGGCGGGCTTGACGCGAGTGGATCTGGAGCCGTTCTTGAAGTTGGCCAGGTCCATTTCATCGTCGTCTTCCGAGGAAATAGGCAGCTCTGCGTCCTGTTCCTTTGGCTTCGGCTTGGTGCGATCGGATTTGGATCCGTTCTTAAAGTTGGCCATATTTGTATCATCGGCGTCATCCGAGGAAGCGCTATGTTCCTCCGGCTCTAAATCAGACACATCCGAAGGTTCGTTCTCCGGCTCCGACTCATCGGAAGAAGCGTCCTGTTCCTCCGGCTCTATGTCGGACTCATCCGAAGGTTCCTGCTCCGGCTCAGAGTCACTCGAAGGTTCCTCCTCCGGCGTTTCTGACTCATCCGAAGGTTCCTTCTCCGGCTCCGACTCACTCAATGATGCCTCCTCCGACTCGGACTCCTCCATTTCTATGGGAGCCGGTTGTTGCTTTGGCTTTTTGTTCTTTTTCACTTTTAGCATTTTCAGTTAGAATATTTTCAGTCCGCGTTCTTTAGTCAGAATTATATTTTACGTGTGAAGTCTCCTGCCACGCTTGTAGAGATGAGTCTTTTTCGCTGACAGCAACCGACGATAGTTCGTTGGGCTATCGATTGTATAGATGGTGAACTGTCAATAGTACGACCGATAACATCGATGGTTGGGAGCCGTAAATGGCTTGCAATTAATTCGATAGTATCGCAATAGAATCGAAAGTTAGTCAAAAATCGTAAACATCGATAGTGTCGTTATCGATAGTTCTATTTACCGTGTCGAGCCGTATTTTAATTTTGATCATCGTTTTCTAACGGACAAAATAAACTCATCTCTATGCCGGGAAAGTGAACTTTCTTCACATTCTCTACAATTTCAATTCCTTTTTTAATAATAATACGGAAAGGAAGTCGTTATTTAATACTATTTGTTTAACAGGGCAGAAGTATCAGAAGATGTATGTAAAAATAATCTGTTGCCTTAAATCGAATATCACTAAATTCTTTAATTTGTATTTCATCATAATAAATGTCTATGGAACTTCATTTGACAACCACTTCAATGTGATTATTGAAATGTTTAATTGTTCGATCTTTAATTATCCCACATTAATTGATTTAAATATAACAGATTCCAGCCATTTTGCCTCGGTGGCCTGAGAACTACGCTTCTGGCTTCTCGGAATCAGCGACACCAGCCAGCACAGACTCCTTGCTGATCTCCAGGAACGAGGCCTGCGACATCTCGGTGTCGTCCTCCTCCTCTTCGATTTCCATCTCGAAAATGGTCATCTTCCGCTTGCGATCGGAGAGCACGGTGGCCACCTTCCTGCTTCCCGAGACGGCTAGCATGTCGCACAGGCCGTCCAGTCCCTTGAAGGCGGCGCCATCGACTACATCATGTATGCTGTGCGTAACGGTGGCGTCCTTCAGCTTGACCAGCGGCCCCATTTGATGCTGGGTGCACTGGTTCCTCGCCGCACTCAGCGAGAATTGTATAAAGAAGCTATGCGGCCGCATGCCGGACACTGCGCTCGTAGACTGGGCGAGAATCGAGAGCGAGGACTCGTTGTAAAACTGTAGGTCGACGAAGCGCAGGTTATAGAAGTCTTCGTGGGCGGGTGAGAACATGCCCGGCTCCAGTTGAATCCGGGTGCAACGCACCAGGCCATCGCCCGCGCGACTAACCTCCAGGATCATGGCCTCCTGCCAGCTGATGGTGCAGGCCAACATGTCACTCCTGGAGGCCTCGTTGACGTAATAGCTGCAGGTCACAAATTCCCGATCCTCTAGCCCTTCGCCGGGCTCCATGGGCGGCAGGTCGTTGCATATCACCGCGGAGGAGAGCTTGAAGCTCCCGCTTATGCTCTCCGTGGGCTTGTGGAACACCGCATCGATGGCGTTGAACATCTTGTCGCGCTGCTGCACGAGCGACAGATTCTTGTCGTGCGGCACAAACAGTTTGCAGTCATTCAGGCACTCGTTCTCGGCCACCATCTCCTCCCACAGCTGGCTTGGATCCCTGGTGTAGGGCTGGGTCAGGTATGCATTGTCCAGATACTGACCCACCCGCTCCAGATTGAATTTGCTGCGAGCAGGTGGCGGCGTGTCGGAGAGCGGCTCCACATCGTCCTCATCATCGCTGCGGTCGTCCAGCTCTGGCTCCATGGAGCACAGAAAGTCGGCCATGGCTATGTTCTCCTCCTCGGTGAGCACCAGGTCGTCGGGAATCTCCTGATGAGACAGGCGAAGTATCGTGAATATCATCCACGCGTGGAAGAGCTTCATGTCGTACACCAACGTGTCGATTGTTCGCTGCAGTTCGTGAACTTTGAGGACGAAAGCTCCACAGGCCCGCATGGCCTCGTTGGCCACATCGGGGGAGATGAGGGACTAAGGGAGAGATGGTGAGGGGGTAAACGAGAAACATAAGACATGGATAACCAACCTCAAAGAAGTGCGACATGCGACCGAATCCCGCGATCGTGTTGAGGAAGTAGAACATGTTAACGGCCGACCCGTTCAGCTGCTTGAACACCAGGCCCTGCAGGTTGCTCAGACTCAGGTCCACCGAGTTGGCGACCTTCTTGAAGCCCTTCTCGGACAGAGTCCTAAAGGTGAGGGGGATGGCTGGGATGAGCATGTGGTTCGGCCAATAGGCGGGCAACTCACTCGAACAAAAACTCCTCCACCTCCAAGGTGGCGAATCCAAAGACGTGCAGCTCCAGGAAGTGAGCCGAGATCAGTCCGTAGGGCTGTGAGTTGGCGTACTTCGTGAGCTTGTTGTCCATCTCCAGCTGCACCGTCTCCCAGGCCTCCGTCAAACATTGCTGCGTGTCATTTATGTAGCTGTGCGCAGAACAATAAATTACAATGGGTCGTAGCACGGCTCACTAGGCAAAACAATTACTTCTTAGTTTCCAGAATGTGGGCACAATGCGTGGCCAGTTCCAGCATGGGTGCCATGCACTCCTGCAGCACCTGGTTGTGAAAGTGCAGCATCTTCAGCTCCTGTCCGTCCCTCAACAGAGCGTAGATGGCATTGAAGTCTCCGTTGAGTCGCACATCGTACACATCAAACTGCTCCGGGTGCAGGATATGCTGGGTGAGATCAATGCTGCCCGCCTGTAGGGCTCCAAGGAGCAGTAGGTGCACCTTGCCGCTGCGCATGATCACCACCAGGAAGCAGGGCGATCCCTTAGGAAAGGACTTCTGGTCTAGGGTTTTCAGGCAGGGATCGATGTTGGTCAGCGGCTGCAGCTTGGGCAGGAACCTTCTATGCTTGTCCTTGGCATTGCAAGTGTAGGTGCCTGTAATAGCAGGAAGTTCCCTATGAGATCGATGATCCCCAGTTGCAGAGTGGGCTGCCACCTTACCTAGGTTCTCCTGCGCGTTGATGGCCTTGCTGAAGTATACCTTCTTGATGTCGTCCTCGTAGATAAGGCCCGAGATGATAGTCTCACTTTCGGCGTCCAGGAGCGCCACCTTGCCGTTGCTGTACCCGACGGCCAGGAGGGTTTCGTCCATCTGCCAGCTGAGGGAGCGCACTCGCACATCCTCGCCGGGCGTGGGAAAGGTGACAATCTTCTGCCAGTTCAGCCGCTGGATGACCACCTCGCCTGTCCAAATGGAAGAGGGGAAAACGCGTGAGTCCCTTTGGGCCACCAGGTGCTCCTCCAGAGACACTCACCCTTCTCCGTTCCGTAGGCAATCAGGTCCATCTTGTTGTTCCACTCCATGCGCTCCACAATGCAGGACATGTTGCGGGCGCCCAGCAGCTTCATGGAGCTCGTTTGGGACATCGTTCCACGCTAGGATTTGTCCGCGCTCATCAAAAGTGAAAATCAAATGGTAGTCTTGTTTGTAGTTTACACTTTGCCGGCGGCTATCGGAGGTCAATCGATTGCCGCCAGCTATCGATAACATAGAGATGACCGAGAAAAAATAGATTTTTTAAATGGGTTTTCTAATGTTATATTTTTTAAGGTTTTATAAAGTAAAACAAATTACAAACATCTTTGAAGTGTATATGTCGCGGGATTTCTAAAGTTCGGAGTGCGGAAGGATGAGTTTTAAGACCATTGACTTGATTAAATGTGTAGTTAAACCCTATATTGCCAATAAGAATTACATAGTTAAAGCTTTTATTTACTAAAAAAAAACATTTCAAAACTAAAACATCTTATCAATGTTCGTAGGGCATTCTTAAAATTAAACCATTTTAAATAAAACTTAATTCATTGAATTGATTAAATGTGTATTTAAAATCTATATTGCCAATAAGAAATACATAGGTCAGGGTTACAGCAATTTAAAGGTAGAGAAGAACTGTCTTAACATTTAATATACTTTTCTAACTTCTAAAGAGATTTCCATAAAAGCTCAAGTATATACAATCATTCTTAGTATAAACATTTAGGGTTTTTCTAATGCATGTGCATCACTTTTTTATTCATACAAATGCTTGATTTCTTAACACTCTACAAATGTTTACGTTTTTTTAGTAACAACTGAAAATGAAAAGGTATCTAGGCAAAAAAATAAAATGAAGCAAGCTGAATTAAGAGATTACAAGGAACTTAACAACTGCCTTTCGTAAGAGTAGATAAAAACCTGGCCATTAAGGAGCCAAGTGGGCAGCACAATTGGCGTCTTTTGATTTCCGCAGGGAAAGATTGCCAAATAAAGAATGTGCAAACTTTGTTACTTTACAGTGGTAAAAAAATTGATTACGGGATGGTCAGGATCCCTAACTTAAGCCGATCAACGTCGCTCCCCTTTGTCCGTAACCAACATACAAATACGGACAAATTTGTACGTCAGGACTATTGTATTTCACACTACAAAGGATGTGCTCCTACAACGTTCAGGGGATTCGAAATTAAAAAGGTGTTGTTTAAAAAAAAGCCGCATTTCAACTTACAAATTAAGTATGTACTACTGCGGAACGAATCTCCGCCATTACTTCTGTTAATCGAACGTGTTAAGCTTAAAGGCTACGCTACCAAATATGTGTATATCGTATGTTTGTTAAGACGGCGTTTGTGCAAGCACACAAGCGGGTAAGTCCGGAGCAGCCGTCCGCAACTAGTCATCGGCGTCCGGCTGGCCGTTGTCCAACTCGCTGCTCTCCTCCGGCTTGGCGTTTTCGTCCTGGTTGAGGCTTCCGACGGGGCTGGCAGGTTCGGGTTCCTCCTCGTCGCCGCCATCGGCGTTGCTGCCGCCGCCGGTGGTACCCACGCTGCCGGGAGCCGTGTCGTCGCCGGCGCCACTGCCACCGGCCGAGCCCAATCCGCCGGAGGAGACCAGATTGCCGGAGTTGCCGTTGCCGTTGCCATTGCCGCTGCCCGTGTGCCAGGTGAGGCGCTCTTCGTAGAACTGGATGACCACCTGGGGGCAACGGATATTCGCCAGTTTGGCGGGCACCAGGTCGGCGTGGTCGCTGCCCTTCCACTTCATCAGGAACATGAGGTGGCCGGACGAGTCGGTGGCGCCCAGGATCTTCGATGGCTCCAGGCCGCGCTCGAAGCCAATCAGCTTCTTCTGCTCCTCGGTGTCGTCCTCCAGGAAGCTCTTGCGCTTGCTGCGGATGGAGTCGGGCGTGGAGGAGGTGGACAGGCGCTTCTTGGTCTCCTTCTTGTTGTTCTTCAGGGACTCCTCGAAGTTGGCTATCAGATCGGGGCAGTCGAGGTTCTCCACCGGCTCCCAAGTGTTCTCGCTGCGCGGGTAGCCCTTCCACTTCAGGTAGTACTCCGTGCGCCCGTTCACCGTCCGCTTGTCCTCCACGCGTTCCACTGAGAATTCGGCCATGGCTTCCGTTTATTTGTCTTTTTTATTGCGTGTTTTTGTTATTTTCTTGGCGTCCCAACACAAAATCTATTTATACGTGATTTTAGGCGGTGGAAGAAGAAGAGCTGGGGATGCACAACTCCTCGGCTGCGGACTATCGATAGCTATCGGTCGCGACGGCACAGCAGGTGCTGTTTGCAGGTTAAAAAGGACTAATGGGTTCACAAAGCGTGCGAGTATTGTATATATTATTTTTTAAAACATTTTTAAAAGTAATATGTATTAAATAAATATTAAATTTAATTTTTCATTGTCTGCGCTTTAAAAATTGGTAATCAGTGCCACCTCTAGCTGTCATCGATACCCCACCTCTCACAATCGATAACCGGCCGTTGCGTTGCACGTGCGCTTGTTTTTAAAGAAATAAACAATAATTACCAAGAAGCACTCAACACAAATAGGAAAAAATGGGAGAGTTTATAGCTGAAATGCAGGAGCGCCTGCTGCCGGAGTACGAGCAGATGAAGAACTATAGTGTATTCACCGCAGACCAAGTCAGGTGAGTGGTTCACCCAACTTTCCAGTCTGGGCGCTGCAACTTATTGCTCCTTCTTGCAGAGAAATCGTCAGCCGAAGGGAACGCCTGTTCCTGAAGATCAACAGGAGCCACCAGAGCATCACCGACTACCTGGAGTTCATTCTGTACGAGAAGCACATGCACCTGACGATCGAGGACAAGGAGAAGAAGATGCACGTGAAGCTCACTGGTCTGAAGACCTCCATAGCCACGCGGATTATGCGGCTGTACAGGGAGGCCCTGGACAAGTTCACGCACGACAGACGGCTGTGGAGCAACTGGATCAAGTTCAGCAAGAAGTCCAATCCCGTCGAGGTGGCGGGCATCTACGAGAAGATGCTGCTGGTGGGTATTTGCCGGCCTGCTCACTTTCGCTACTAATTCACTTTCCAAACTATAGTACCATGGCGACGTGCCGGACTATTGGGTGGACGCCGCCTTGTGGCTATACGAATATAATCGTCTCAACATCGACAGAGTCAAGGACATCCTGCTGCGCGGCCTGCAGCGACATCCCGATTCCCCGGCCCTCAACAAGTGCTTCTTTGACATTATGCTGAAGGAGGCTGCCCTGGGCAACAACGAACGCAACCTGGCCGAGAACACACTCTCCGAGCAGGACATCAAGCTGGAACGCGTGGAGGCAGTCTACCGCAACAGCATGGCCAACATCACCCAACTGGACTACTTCGTAAAGCTGCTGGAGAGCTGCGAAGATCACCAGGAGCTGACGGGCAAGCTGCAGAGACTGATAATCGATGACATGCAGGAGAAGTTTCCGCGAGAGCCGGGCTTGTGGGACCTGCTCGCCCAGCGGGAGCTGCGCGGCTTTCATTTGGGTGACTTGGAGGACGAGGACCTGGACACCAGCGATGAAGAGCCGGCCAGCAAGAAATCCCGCTCCGTAAATGCCCGCTCGCTGAAGCGACGCATTCAGCTCTGCGTCACGGTGTACAAGTCGGCGGTGGAGGAGCTGCAAACGCCGGAGATGTGGAACATGTACTTGGATGCCATGCTGGCCCTGAATACCGATGGCAAGTCGGAGCGTATCCTCAAACAGCAGTGTCTGGCGGATGCTTTGCAAGCGGGCCATCGCTCCCAGATGATGGGGGTGAAACACTACGCCATTCTAAGGAAAATGCTTTGCACTGCGCCCGGAGGAAGGGAGGCGGCGGTCACCATTCTCACAGAGGCCCTCAAGAACGATTCGTCTGTGGAGATGCACGAGCTGCTGTTGGCCACGCACATCCAAAGCGACAGTGAGCCGCTAATCTTTGAGATGTTCAACAAGATCCAAAAAAGCATGGGCAGTGAGGCGTTGCCGCTGTGGCGTAGTATCATTCTGTACTATAATACCCGGCAGGACCAGTTGGGCGCACGCCGGCTGGACGAGATCTACGGCCTGGCCTGCAAGGCCGCGTGGCCGGAGTTTGCCGAGCTGCGGTGCGACTACATTCGCTATTTGTGGCGGGAGCGGTCCATCGAGGAGGCGCGCAAGGAGTACGCCAAGCTGGCCATCCAGCCGCCCATGTCGCTGACGCTGCACCGTCAAATGGTCCAGCTGGAGTCCAGTGCGGCAGTTCTCGTGAGTTTTACTCTCTTCTTTTTGTTTTACAATAGCTATTTTCTTGATGAACTAACTCGATTTCTTACTCCCTCGTAGGACCAGGCCAACCTCAAGTACTGGCGAATGTGCTACGACTTCATGGCCTGCTACTTTGGCAAGACGGAGCCTCGTGTTTGGGTGGAGTACCTGGCCTTCGAGCGGGACCATGGCGAAACGAAGAACATCGCCCTGCTCACCCAGCGGGCCATCAGCACCCTGGAGCCCCAGTACGTGGCTGCCTTTGAGGCGGAGCGAGCGCTGGCCTATGTGGGCGCTTCCATATAGTCGGTTGAAATATTGCCAGTTTATATCTAGGTCAACTTAGGTTAGGAAATCTTTTTGAAAATCTGCTTCAATGGATTTCGTAGTGAAAATAGAATTGTTAAGATTATTTATAAAAGCTAGTTTAAATTTCTCCCTAAAGTAGGGTGGCAAACATCGTTGAAATAAGTGACAAGTATGCAGAATGGACAAGGATCTGTTGTGTATATATCTTAGGTATTTGTTTGCTTTAAGCAACGCGTTTCGTGTGAAGAACCTGATAAACATCGTTTGGAAGTCCATCATAAACGGCTAAAACCTGACTTATGTTCCAAGGAAATATCCTTTTACCCGTGCGCCGGCGGATGTATCCATAAATCCGAGCTAATTGCGTTTTTCGGAGGTAAACATGGGCATTACTCTGGCTGGCTGACGCCGCTGCCTCGGTCGCCTGCGACTTCGACGCCGCCGTCGACGCCACCGGAGCTTTGGAAGCGAGCGACGACGACGCTTTGGCCAGTTCCCCTGCGTACGCCGTGGAAACAACACGCACCATCGTCACTGTCCGACCCGATCTGATCCCATCCGATCGAAAGCGAAATCTCAATTGTGCGCCATGGAGTTCAACAATCGCCTGTTGCTGAAAATCATCGAGCTGGTGAGTAATTCGTTACACATATGTACGTCTTGAGGGGCTGAATAAATGTGATAGATGTGGTAGCTGCATTTTATAAAAGTATATCAATATTTCAAACTGTCAAGTCTCAGTTAAATAGGTAAATCGGATATGGCACTTGAAGTTCATAAAAATAAAGCATTTTCAGAGTTATAATTCTCACGCAGATGTCATTCGAAAAATATATTATAAAAGCTGCAACCATTGAGATAATGTTTTACACCATATTTGGCTTATTATATTATATATTTGGCTTACAAACTGTAAAATCTTACTGTTGCATTTCATACTTTCTTTGTTGCTATCTTTCCCTGCATTATAACTTTGTGAGTGGTATCGCTGAGAAACATTTATTTGGCCTAAATCAAGCGTCTAGATAGGCTTTTGAAGTCGAATTTTGTTGTGGCAGCTGCGCTTCGCCTAGAAAATGCCGACTGTATACAATGTTTTCTTTATTCTCTACTTGGTGTGAGCGTCTTCTTGCCCCATCCCCGGTTTCAATCAACTTCCTGTTGCGCCTCTAGAGTTTCTGTGTTGTGGTTGTCTTTGGCTAAGATACCCGGTCTTGAGAAGAGCAACCGGTTTTTGGGACCACAACAAGGCACTATGACTTCATTGCCTCTGTTACCTTATTCCCTGGATTTTCTGGGTGCGTAGTTTTGGATTAATGCGTGCTCTCGGCTCAATGATGTCACGACCTCGCCCCGGGGTTTTGTTTTTCGGGGTTCCCAGCGGCATGGAGAAGGCAACCACAATGGCCCAACTTGATGCCGACATTGGATCATTCGAGTCACTTATTTATTTTCCTGCGTTTTTCTAAGGGTAATTGGCTGGCAAATTGTTAACCCCGGTTGCATGTCGGCATTCTAATGTATGGCCAAGCTGCCAGTTTACTGTGTTTGCGCCTCTGATCCAGGGTTTATTTTTGGTCCAAGCGCAAATGACATCATTGCAGCGATTCTGCGAGCTTAAAGAGAGCAGTCCCGCAGCTGAAGATACAGCCGGAATAGGTATATATATATATATATAATATATACCCCCGGGCAGCTTGTCGAGGAGCGAGTATATAACAAGATATCAGGCGATGTATCATGATTTGTTATAATCTAAGAGGTTGTCTGGCTGCCCTAATTAATCGAATTCCCGCGTAATGATTTATTTTTACCCAACTACATGGCTCACAATCTGTTGTTAACTAGCACAGTATTTAAAATACTTTTCAATGCATACTATATCTTCCAAATATCCTCAGTACAACGTATGGTATAAATGGCGTCTTGGGAAAGTTCTTATCTCAATGCAGAGACCTGCTGACATACTTATTGCGGAGTAATCTTCACTCTGGTCGCTCTTATTGAGGCCGGGTTAATGTAAACTCAGGACTGTTTGTATACGAATACTTGTTTACATTTCTGGGACACTTGTTCTAACTCAGGCTTGCCTATTTAGAAATCTCAGCCATCAAATATGCAGAATAAGCTTTTTCTTTTATCTGGAACTGAAGGGCTGTTATGGGTTGTATTCCGCAATTTAATTGCACTCCTTTCTTGCGAACTAAGCACTTAAAAATATTAGATGGTGAGTAAGAAATGCTGTTGTTTAATTATAAGTCATCATCTAAAAACGTGGCTGGTGCTCGCTGATCTTGAGCTCGGCTCCCGGGAAATGAGTCAGCCGCGAATCACTGCGATGATCACATCACTCCAAAGCGACCCACTTGTTATATTGTAATGCGGACCATGTCCGCCCATCCCATCCGACCCAGTGCGAGCCTATGGATCCAGTCCCAGCCGAGCCGACCACACCCTCTTTATAAGGCGGGCGTGCTGTCACGTTCGCCACTGCACTTGCTAATCGCAGCTGGGCTAAAACAAAAAGGAAAATCCACACACGGAGGAAATTAAAGTGCACTTTGAGATCAGGACCCTATTTCAAAATCATACGTTCCAAATGCCAAACCATAAATCAAAGTTAAAATTCAATCTCCCAAATCAATACCTTGATCACCTTCTTTATAGGTAGTAGGCAATATTTTTAAATTCTTTAAGTTCAAATCATTTTCTGTTCTGATCCTGGAGAGCAGCGATTGGGACTTTTCAAAGACACGTAAGGATAAAAAACTTAAATAATAACACTCCCTTGATGAAGTTAAGAACGTGTGTTTCTTTCTTAAACAAAATTCAAGTTCTTAAAAAATGCCAGGATTGCTTGTCTCGAACTATATTAAACGATCAATAAGAAAAGGGGTTTAGGTATTTCAAAATGTATTTATTTTTTAATTAAAACTAGAGTTAAAATGTATAATAAATGTAGAGATAAAAAATCAAATAAAAGAGTAGCTCTCAGATTGGAGACTCTTAACCAGGGCTACGTAGATATTTTCAGAGCGAATGCTTATCCGGTACCCATTTTTCGCAGTGCAGCTGGCCACAGCAGCTACCACGATGACCTCATCGTGCACATGGCCGAAAAGCTGGAAAATCTGGCACGCATTACGCATACGCCATGTGCGATCGTCGGAAGGTCGGTTGCATTGGGTAAACAATCGCGGCGAGTCGAATGCCCCCGAATGGCCGATTGGGCCCTGGCTGCTGACTGATTATCCGGCGGGCCGGAGTCGAAAATCAATGGGCAAATAGTGCTGCTCAAATACTGTCTCCTGGGCGGGGGAGCCGCCGGGAGAGATGAAAGCCCGACCCGTCGCTGGCCCTCGACGGTGGAAACCCTCGCCGAGTTCCGGCAACTGGCTCGTAAACACTTTTACGGGCTAATAAACGCCTTAACTGCAAATCGGGCAGGCGCACTTTCTGTTTACTTTGCCGTTGGGCCCCCATCCACGTTTTCTCGCAAATTTATTTAATTGATTTGTGCTCCTCCCCCAATCCCCAGAGCCCCGAAAGTCAATGGCTTGTCAGGTGGCGGGTAATGAATGGCCCATACCAACAGTATCAATTGAAAGGGAACAGGAAAAAGAAGTAAAATTGATCTACCGACGGTTTTTTGGTTCGTTGTTGTCAAAGTGCGAGTGTTTTAGTCGGCAACACGCCCTCGCTGCTTCCCTGGGGGCGTGGCCTGGGTTTTTCCCAGGCATTCGAGGAAATATATGTATAACAAATAAATAAGAACAGCCAAAGTCCAGGGCCCAATCAGCTGGTGTGAATATTATTGTAAATACTACCGCCCCTCAGCGGTAAACAACTCTTAGTCATGCGGAAGCACATATCATAGCTCAGATAATTCGAGGAAAACGCTTATTTTATCTTGTGGTAAAGGGCAAGAGAGGAGGGCCAGAATACAATTACGATTTAAGAACAAAATGAAGCGGCTTAAGTGTTTGAAAACATGGGTCTTTGCTGTTTCTTGAGGGTTTTCTGGGGAACCTGTTATAGAACTTCCTTAAAAGCACTTTCTTACTTATTCCTAGGACTATCCTGAAATCTATATGGGCTTAGACTTTTTCTGGGGAATCTTTCCAATTACGTTCTCATAACTTTCGATTAGACTCAATGGGAGACTCCCTGTATAATTTCTTCCTTAGACTACCCTGAAATACATAAAACAATCTATTAGCTTTCCAAGGAACCTATTATTTTACTTCCTTGTAAGCTTCAATGAGGCCCAGTGGGAGACTCACCTAATGGTTTCCTAGGACCATCCCGAAATACACAAAAGCCACCTATAAATCTATTAATAATACATTAATTGGGTAGAAAACACGTCTATAAGAGCGCACTCCCCGAATAAATGGGTGGTAATGGGCTTCCGCGCTTCGAATTTCGCGATTATTTGGGGGCTAATGTCGCTTTCGGACTCGTATGCCCCATCTCCGGTTTCGGGCGTGACAATAAAACAACAAAGAAGCCGCACTCATTAGGCGGATATAGATAAATGGCCACAGGAGGTGCCTCCCCGTATGGGTGCACCTATAGCCAAGCAAACCCCCTTCAGTTCCGTAAACAAATTATAATTTATGGCGGAGCTGCCGCTGCCTTATTGGGACGTGGATGTGGATGTGGACGTGGCTCGTCTGCCTGCCCTGCCGACCCCTGTACTGACCCAGTGCCCCATTAGTAGCCTCCTTGCATTACAGTGTCCACACGGCTGACCCTGCATCCTGCGCAGGAACTTTTCCGCGAAGCCAATTAGCGGGGTCGTCGCCTAATTGATTGATTGCCGTCGGGTGTGTCGCACTTAGCGGTGGCCCACTGTCGCGTATTGGCCCTCGATGGCTCGTCAATTTGCCGCCCGGCAGTATCGGAATAATTCGATTCCATTTGATAAGCAAATGGGTGTGGGTGTCGCCTTAATTCCGCGGCTTTTGTCGCCATTCTCCGTGGTGATGGGTGATATATGGAGTGCTTTGTGGCAGCTCAGGATGTGACAAGCGAATTTTATTTATGATTTTGATTGCCCCCGTGTTTGTTGGGGCACCCCCCGTAGGAAAACATAATGCTGCGGTTTTAGATCATCGCTCTTTTTATATTATATTAATATTATATAAAACATTCTACTTAATCGGAAAATTAGATCATATTTCGAGCACCAATTGTGAGCTTTCAGCGCTTAACTTCTGGTTGTTTTAACTAACACGCAAAACACGTAAAGCAAAGGGGGAGTACAGAAGCATATGGTCAGAAATAAAAGCCATTAAGTACTTGGCGCGGTTAAAATTATCAGGTCGCTTTTCGACAGCTTTTTGTGCCAGCCCTAAGTGATTTATTCCGTTCGATAGGGTGGATAGGGTGGAAAAGTGAGGAGGAATGTTTGGAGACTGTATCACGTGCACGATTCGAAGGTTCTAGACAAATGAGAGATGAACAGAGGTAAAGAATGTTAGCTTTGAAGATCATTGCTGTATCTGACAGATCCTAACTTCCTGTACCTTATGTTTCTTCCACTTCCTGACTATCTTCTGTGTATCCGTTCGTCCGTATCTGAGTTTGTCCGTTTGTAGTTTGTCCGCAACATTTGTTGAGCACCGAGCTTTTAACTCGCAGGTCTTTATCGTCACGAGCCTGGTCCTGATGGAGAGCATTTCGGAACTGACCTTTATCAGACAGGCGATGGTGGTCTACGGCACTTTAATCGGCTATCTCATCACCTGCTTTGTGATGGCAACAGGTAAAGCACTAACTTTCCTGGAACTCCCCAATGCGTGTCCTGTGTGTAAGTGGTGGATAATTGTGTTTTCCAGGTCATGTGGGTGGCGCCGTTGTGGACAAGCGTCTCGATGTCCTCTTCTCGATCGGCGGCTTTGTGCTGTTCGTGGCCTCGGGCACCATTATCGTGGACCAGTGGCTGGGGCACTGCAAGTCGCAGGAGGAGAAGGAAGCGCTCCTGGTCGTCGGCCTCTTGAGTCTGACCAACGGGGCCGTCTTTGTGGGCGACATGTTCGTTGTGCTGGGCTCTTGAAATAATAGTTGCTAGTTCCTACAATATTTTGTGAAATGAAAATGAATTTATACAATATAGAGAGAATGCTGATAAGATCCTGAAAAAGCTAGTATTAAAAATATAGGCTTTTAGAACCCTAGATGTGATATATAGTGCTCTATACGTACGGTATTTACATATGATATACATATGATAATAGCATATTATATATATGTTATGATATCATATATATATAGATATAGATATATGACATGATGTAACTTTTTCGAATGTTTTCCTAATATATTTACTGTAGCAAACTCCTCTAATGATATCAAATACATCCTTTTTCGCCTCCCCCAGGCCATCGCCATCGCCTGCATTGTGCTGTACGAGACGGTTGGTAACATGTCCTCGCACCCGGTGATTGTGGCCGGAACCATCGGTGGTTACACGGTCATCTGCGGCGTTCTGCTGATCGGTGAGTGCTCCGAGCTGGGGAAGTAGCTGGTGTCCCCTCCTAACTTCTGTTCCGATCTCTTTGAAGGCCACGTGATCAACTCGCTGGTGGAGAAGCGCCTCAACGCCCTGTTCTCGCTGGCCGGATGCCTGCTCTTCGTGGCCTCCGGAGCCCTGGTCATCGACGAGTGGCACGGCGGCATCCTGAACACGGACAGGAAGCGCCAGGCCATCGGCGCCGGGTCCCTGATGATCATCAACGCGGCCGTCTTCCTCCTGGACACCCTCTGCATCTGCCGGACGTAAAGATCGTTCCTCGTTCCGCCCGTCGGCCATTCGCCCATATAAATATTTTTTTTGCCTATCGAATAACTCGTGTTGAGAAACCAACCAGAATCTGTTGTATATGTAAATGTTTTTTTTTATATGTTTCTGTGTACCTCTTACAAGCATTCTAGATATTTATACGTGTCCTAAGCTAATCTCAGAAAACGCACGCAGATTACGTACAGGAATCCATTAAATATATATGTGCACACACACATGCCAGCTATCTGTGGTTATAATATGCTAAGCTCACAACATCTGCCCATGGCTTACATCACCATAATTGCCCCGGCCCCTGCCCCTCCCTCCCGGGGTAATGGGTAATGGGCCGTAATTGGCCAGAGGGCTGAGTTTCTGGGAAAGAGCGGCGGGCCTGACGTCACGTGCCAACTGTTGCAAAATTCAGCGGGCTGCGGTTGAAATTCAAATTCCCACTCCGACCCTGCCCCTGCCCCCAAGGGCTGTCAACTCTCCGCCCTGCGCCATTCCCACAGCCATCGAGCCACTGGAGGGCGTTACCTGGTACTCGTAGCACGCCAGCTCTACCTCTGCTTTCTCGCTTTCCCACAGCAAGTTCATCCCAAGTCAAAGATCTAGCGCTCGTACTCACAGTAATGTGTGAGATGGGCCCTTCATTCACTGCACTATCCGAAGGATGTAATATCGTACTTGGTATCTGAAAGATAGAATCTAACACTTGCTATGGGAAAGTTATAATACAACTTTTGCTATGTGGAGGTCATAATATGATATTTGCTATATTTATATTTTTTATTCACAAGTGAATGTAATGTTCTCTCTTAATTTAATAATTATGTGTTACTTGAGGTAATCCCTTACTATTTGTGCAAGTGTCCCCAGCCTTACTTTGAAACTATGGTATATATGGTTTAGTAACTCGTGTTGTATCTACTGCAGAGCATTGCGTATTCGTTGCTTTCGCCTGAGGGGAAGTCTGCCTCCCCTGCCGCTGTGTTGTTGTCGTGCTGCAAGCTTATTACATTTAAGCAATTTATTTAATTTCTAATTATTTCTTATCATCCGCATGACAACGCTGTGAAAAACTAAACATAAACCCGACACGAGCAGGCGGAAGGAGGTGCCCGTTTTGGCGGAGGAGCCGAGGAAGAATAAGGTCGAGATAGACCGCTTTTAGCCTGCGCGCAGATGCAAAGATACGGAGCTGCCGAGATACAAAGATACAGATGCACATATACGTATACCGCCAAAGACTTGAGACCGCCTTGTGATTTATATTTACTTTTGTTTACATTTAATGTGTGTATTTCCCCCCCCCCCCCCCCCCCCCCCCCTTTTTGCGCTTATTTTTTGTTTAACTATTTCTGTTGGGCCAAATTATTTGCCAAGTCTTCTGAGAGGCCTTAGTTTCTTCGCTGCTCTGGGAAGAATGTAACCTGCTGTTGCGGCTGATTTCTTGCCGCGATTATGGGGCACGATAATTGGGCGCAATTACCAGCGGAGCTGGAAGTTCAAAGTCAGGGTCAAGGGGCGCTCAGTTTTCGCTGTCAAGTTCAACGAGCCGTTTTGGGGGCAACAAAAAACTACATCAATATATACACCTTTTTTGGCAAGAAAGCCCAGTCGACATGGCCAACCAAAAAGAGCAGATCATGGGCTGCGACTTTGAGATCCGCGGCAAGGTTCCGAAAGAGGCCTTCGAGCTGTTCGCAGTGGCTCAGGCCAAGACTCTGGGCCTCCGGGGATTCATCACCCAGGTCTCCGAGGAGAAGTTCAAGGGTCGCCTGGAGGGCGAGGGCAAGGTGATCGATGCCTTCAAGAAGCTGGTCCTGGCCGCCGCCGAGTACGTGCAGGCCATCAAGGAGTTCATCATCAAGAACCTGAAGGTCATCCAGGAGTACACCTACAAGACCTTCGAAATCAAAGTGGAGCAAAAGTAGACCAGCCCGAATTTGAAGGCCAGGCCATAGAACCCAAAAGCACTAGATGTTGGAAAGATCAATTAAAATTTAAAGCTATTATTTATCAAGTATTATTACCCCCGAAAATCTTTTCCTTTTGATCAATACGTTGCTGCTCTATAAATGTGCTTGAGAACATTATAGCTTGGTGGCATAAAAAAAAATAAATAAAAAACAGCTGCAACCCACCTATCGCTTATTCATTAACTTACCCTATCTAAGAGTGATTACAAAACTAGCCATGCTCGAGGAAAATCGCCATACGGGGCGGGCCTCAAAAGAAGTTCGCAAGGCGAGGAACCTGCAGGAATTCCCAGGGGATCATTACGAATTGAATGATTGTGCTGATGGCTGATTTATGCAATTCCCCGAGTGACCCGTGGGACGCCTCCCCAGCGACGGCTTCTTCTAGGGCCGATCGTGACCGCCGAGCTAATGATGTCCGGGCCGCGCAGGGGATAACCTTGTGGCCATCGCCGGTCGGCCGTCATATCGAATCGCATGCCGCGGATCCCAGAGCGCCGATCTTACCGGTTGCTTGGCATGCAAATCGGGGACATGATCGCCGCCTCGACCGACACGATCGGGGTGCTCCGAACATACTCCCAACATGCGCCACGGATGGTTATTTATGCACTCGCGGATGCGACTGCCGACTCGCCACCGGCTCCGAGTGGAGCAGCACTCAGATAATGTATCTGCAATGATATACGGCCGGCTAATCTATCATGGCCCAAGCAACGTTACAATTTTATGGGTCAATTTGCGGACGGCCATTAGCAGACTGAGAGTGTGTGCCACAGGTAGCCAGGTATTCTCCCGGTCCGTGAGCTACACGGAGCCAATCCGACGGCATGGAACCCCTATCTAAGGTAACTATATTGCAAACGGAAACTATTTTGAGTGTCGGTTATAGAAACTAATTCATATGATATGGATCAGTTAGTTTATTATCTCATAAATTGATTATAAATTGGTATGTTATCTTTTCTTTAAGAATTTCGTAGCAAAATATATTTTGTAATCTTCAAACTTTTCTCCCCGTGTATCTCTGCATTTAAGGAACGGACTCGACCCATATGCGAAAAGCCGCAAAATTGAGGGAAATTAACCTAGGCGGCGACGGCGACGTCGACATCCACTGCTGCGGTCGCTTGCCTCGAATATACAGGGATCCGAATCCGAGCCCGAATCCGAATCCGAATCCCGGTCTGGAGCCGCATTGGAATCCAAAATCCGAATCGTCCGCTTAATTGCAGCGTTGTGGCAACGCCAGCAAACCGGAAAGAATGGCGACAACGATTGCCAATCGGATTGGCCGCAATCAGAGGTGACTCAAGTTAGGCTTAACACAGATAGTGCACAAATGGTAAGTGAGTGCCATAAAATGTGCAAGTAAAAATAGTCTCATTTGTTGAATTCTAAATCAAACAAAAGATTACATTTTTTTGGAATCGTGAGTAAATTTTGTACCTTCAAGGTAGTTTTCTTAACCGCAGGTTAAAATAAAAATGTACAAATATAAATTGTGGTACAACATACTAGCTTTTATTTTGTTAAATAATTAGGAACAACATATCTTTTATTTTAACATTTCTCGGAACATCTTACAGCTTAAATTTTGTTAAGGCTACAAAAGGGACCCTAGTTACTTGGCTGTCAAATCAAGTGAAGTAATTCAAGTAAATATAAAAATGTATTAAAACTTAGCATAAACTATAATCTAAGTTACAGATAATTTATTTCCCCTACACAAAATTTAAACTTAGTTCGTCGGCTTAAACCATTTTTAGCTGAAGTTTTTTTAAGGGTTGCAAAAAGTACCCTAGGTACATATGCCATACATTAAACTTTAAAACTAGGCCTAGGTCTAGTCTGTACTAAAACTCAAGTCACACATAGTTTATGTCCCAAGAAGGGATTAAAAAATACATAACTTGAATTAAGGTAACGAAAAATAGGTACAGTTTCAAAGCTGAGCTTTGGACCCCACAAGTTTGATATTTTCTGTCCAAAAATCTGTAAAAGAGCCAAGGCGTCAGCGCTGATCGACGGACCGCAGTCGCCGTCGCCGTCGCCGTCGCCGGCCGCCGCCTGGCTCCGCCGCTCGGTTTCAGTTTGCTTCGAGCGCTGGAACGTGAAAGTCGACGACGGAGGGCTAACGTTGCGGATGAAAACTGCGATCCGAGCTGGGAGATTTTGAAAAGCGCAGGCGTGCAACGGCTTTTGTGTCCGCTATTCCGAGTGTCCTCTATTCCGAGTGCTTTTTTTTCGAGTGTAGTGGCGGAGTGGAGCAAAATCAAACGCATTTCGCGCATAATTCGTGGAATTTTACACATTGTAAATTCAGTTATTGTGCAAGTTGAGTTCTGGCTAATCGCTAAACAGTCCCTTGCTGTGCGGCCAACAGTTGAGAATTATAATGCAGCCACATTGAGCGGGCGCACGGCAAACAAAACTCAGAAACAACATCCCAGAGTCAACAGCAATTACAAGGCACTAGTCGGAGGAAGAGGTGAGCAAATATTTCCATCCATTTGTTGTTCCTTCGTTTTCGGTTGCCTGATTTTTGGTTTATTTTGCTTCGCTGATTTTTTCGGCGTTGCAAAAAATACCTCGACTATGGTGCACAGAAAATAATTTTAAATCGTCTTAAGGCAACTTAAGAAAGCCAAAGCTAGGTGGGAGATGATAATTTGAATGGTACAAATTGAGAAGAGGAAGCTCTCCTCTTGATGTAATAGATATAAGTTTATCTCTTAGATATTTTGGAATATTCGTTTGAAAATAGTTTGTATATCTTTGTATTTTCAATTTGAATATTAAAGGATGGTAAAATAAAAACCAAAGATTCTGGCTTTGTTTATTTTAGGTATAAAGTAGTCGATCCATGAACCTAAAAAATCTTACATTTGGGGCCATTTATCTCTATATTCTATATAAGAGAAGAATATGGTGAGCGAAGGTTCCGTACATTCAAGAACTCCAGAGATCTCCCACCACAAGGGCTCCCCTTTTCTGCCAGTGTGCCTATCCCAGCTGGCACACACACGAACACCTAGGCATAACCTCATTAAAGTTGTCGCTGTTGCTGTCCTCATTTATCCGGACTCCAAGAGCTGGAGCTCGGAGCTCGGAGCTCGGAGCTCGGAGCCGCGGACTCAAACTCTGAGCCGTCTTCGATTATTGAGCCGTTTGACTTTTTCCCAACTTCCAGCGAACCTGTTGGCCCCACTGGCAAAACGACAAAGCCAAAAAAACCTACAGAAAATATATACAAAACTGGGGAAAAAAGCGTAAAATGAATAAAAAACCGAACAAAATGAAAACATGCTCTGGTCAGCCTCTAGAAATATGCGAGTGTCTGCTTCGAGCTCTTTTCTCTTCTCGGGGGCTCTGGGTTTTTGTGTTTTGAATTTTTTGCGCCTCTGCACTGGGCACTCGACTATCGGCACTCGCAGGCCCATAAAGCCCGTAAAGTGCAGTACAACCGCGGCTGCCGTCCATATACTTGACCTATCCGAACCGGGCTTCTGGGGGCACAGTGGTCGGCAGTCCGGCCGAGCTGCTTTCTGGGCTGGGCAGTTGCACTTGGCCTTAAATCGCTTTATTTTCCCAGAAAAGATCTCATTTGCTCGGTCGGAATCGAGCGATTTTGCTGTCCAGGGGTAATAGTAGTAGAAACATAGTGGTTGACACAGTAACTACAATGCTTTACATTTTATTCGAGTTTTTTAAGGTTGACCCCAACATTGGTTAAATAAAAAGTAAATCTAGTTTATATACTATGCCAGATTTTTGAAAGTTCAGACATTTTTGTAATTAAAGGTATTTAACCTTTAAATTGTAGTTTTCCTTCAGTGCTTGAATAAAATCATAAACTTAACCCTTATGAATAGTATGTATATTGTTATTTACTAACATTTAAATATTTTTTATTAAACTTTTAAAACCCGATTAAATGCCCAACAGTTGAGGCGCAATTTGCCGCGATTACAGCCCAGTTTTTTCGCGTGCACTCTGCCTGGGGTTGAGAGCAATTTTCGTTTGGATCTGGCCCCTCCTCGAGCCCCCTTAAAAATTATTATTACTCTGCCGCATCATTATCGCCGCGCTTGAAATCTAATTTCTGCCCGGCCACAATTTGCCACACGATTTTGTTTTGTCTTATTTCATTTTCTTTGTTGCGGCTCCGAGAGGAATTGAAAGTGCGCGCGCATGCGCAATTAAGGCCAAGTGCGCGCAAAAACCAAATTCACAAGCAGACAGAAAAAGTCATCTGGCAGGAAAATACACAAAAAAGGCCATAAAAAGAGGCAACTGAAGGCTAAGGAGCACAAATTCACTTTTCAGCTCAGGCAGGAAGGGGGCGGCGATGAGATGCGGAGATGCGATGGGGGAAGCAAAGCGAAAAGTATCTGCCAGAACCCGGCGGAGCGTTCCGAAAGCCAGTTGGGGAAAATCCAGCGCATACAGGTTATAAAGATTTATGATCACTCTTGATACCGGCCATCCAATGTAGGTGAGGCTCAGGTGAAAGAAGATAACGTGGCTCAGAGCCGCCGGATGAGTTGGTCCGAGCCGAAGTCGGAGCCACACAGCTAGGCCCACTTGGATCCAGGTCACCACTGCGGCGAGTGCCACTTGGAAAACCGCCGTTTCTTCGCTAGATCGACTGGCATCGCGATCCTGGGACTGCCGATTTTACCCAACTAATTAAGCGATCTGTTACCCCTCAGAGTATGTTGAATATTACTATTAAAAGCGCTCCATTCAGCACTTTGGGCCCTTGACAATGATTGATGGGCTAAACTGTTTGGGGAATGGGGTCAGACTATGGGCCGCACAAGGAAATACTTTCATTAATTTACTATTACTTTCGCGACCGATTAATTTGCGTGGGCGGTTTGGCCAAAGTGTGTGAGCTAATGAGCTTGTGGATGTGCAGGCACCTACCTTTCCTACGAACTTGGTCACGCCCTCGCCATAAAGGTTACTCTCCTGCCTTTTCTACCCGGCTACGAGTACGCAGAGTTATCTCTCGTGATTCACTGGCTCGAGTCGTGTTGCAATCATTATGTATTCAAACAAATAGATTGCACTTTGTGTGCAAACGTTGGCCAATAGATCACATTAATGACTGCCTAATTGGCAGTCGACGCGAAGTGGTGGTAAAAGAGCAAGTACGGGGCTGTTTTAAACCCAACCAGGACTTGTTCTACCTTACAATTTGATGTTTTCTGATTTTAAGACAACACTAGCGCTGATTCAGTTGACACTCAACCTTGGTGATCTCACTAACCTTTACCTAGCCAACCAGCTTATAAAGGTGCCATAACACAACATTTTTGTAAGCTTTAGAATAGCGAACTCTCCTGAAAACAGTAAAAACAATTCAATTCACCACTGCAGTGCATTAGTTTGCCACAACTCCATCTCATTGCACCTTCAGTGAGCTGTTTGTTCACCTTCTTATCACATTGCATTTAATTATCCACTTCGCTTGCGGATTTTCCCACCACTCATTCGGCATTCAGTCGTGTTTTTGCATTTCCCCCTCTGGAAAAACGTATAATTTCTTAGCCAGTAATCTTGAAAGCGGGAAAAATAAAAACAATTACCGAGGCAGATAGCTCATTAATAACTTGCATGGCAAAAGGCATTTTGATTTCGCGTCGAGCATTTTTTGTTACGGTTAGTGTCGGAATAACTATTCATGAGACCTAAACGGGTTGCCGCTCGGTGCTTTCTACACGGCGAGTGGAAAAATATAACAAATACTCCCACAGCGGGTCCAAGTCCACAGCCAAGACCATCCATCTAGCCATCTATAACTTGGGTCTCTCAAGTGCTTCAATGGGCCGTGAATGCGGGCTGCCAAAAATCGACAAAAATAATAATAACAAAAGTTACGCGAAGAATGGTTTTGTGGAGCTCTTTCTATATATAGCCAGGAGGCGGCTTTGTAGGCCCAATTGACCTTAAAGTGTGCCCTGGCGTTGGCGTAATGTTTCAAAATTCTCGAATAATTTAGGCAAATATTTTGGGCCAGCTTGTTTGGCTTTTGACCACATTTGGCCAGCATGCAAAGCGGGTTTGACGATGGCTTTGTTTTTCCCCTTTTCTGTTTTCGGTCAATTAACCTGTGATATCCGGCCAGCAAGCGGCCCGGGCAATTACGAATGCAGAGCAGCTCCGAGTGGTCGTGCCACATGCCACATGCCGCATGCCGCATGCGAGCTTTCACTGATCCAGCCAAGCACAACTGGCCGGCTCGGACTCTGATCCTAGCTCCGAGATCTCTCAGCACACCGTAAGCCCCAAAGAAAGACGTGGGCGAACTTTCCCACGTCCGAGGAGGGCGGGGGCACTGCACGGAGCGAAAAAGGGGTGGTCAAGTACCTAAGTTGTGCGAAAAAGAACAACTATCAGGACTATAACTATGACGGCATTACCAATGTAACATATCATTCATATATGAATTTTAGTTAATGAAAAACAAGCTTCAAGAATGTTGTGATGAAATATAGGGAAGGGAACAAAACTCTTTACAAATATTTTGACAATGTATTGTACACTGTTGGGATAAGAAAAAAAAATCTATCAAAGTTAGTTTAATTATGTAATGTTCTTAGGTAAGTAGGAATATCCCGAGAAATTGTTTCTTAAATTATCATAACGTATACATTTCTTTTACCACTTGCCTAAACCTTGTGATAGAGCCTAATCATTTGACCACATTCCAACTATCAATTCTTATCCGAAATAAACCGCCTGCCCCATTTTATTCCAAATGTACTTGGTTTTCAGTGCCCCAAAGCCCCGTCACGCTTCGTTTTGCTGATCTGGCAAATGCCGAAAAGCAAGCAGATACACAAATTTCACAAGTATCAATAGATGTGTGGTGTTACTTCAGCACACTGCTCCCGGGCGCACATCAGCAACACAGCAACATCAGCAAAAACTCAAAATGTGGCAGCCACAGCGGATTCGCTGGGAATGGAGCCCGAGACCCGAAAGGGTGGAGTGACGGGTCCCGGGCTCCAGAGCCTCGCCAAAAAGTTCTCAGCCCCGGATCTTGACTGCACCTTTCACTTGTGGCGGAAATGCACGGAGAGAAATTGGCCTGCCCCAGTGAGGTTGGGAACATGAAGATGATCTTAAAAATAGAAACAAGTTAACCACATAATAATTATATTTGTGATTTTGATCCTAAAGTTACAATTAATTAAAATAAGAGAAATGTTTTAATGCTTTGGTTTCTAAAACATAGTTAGTTTCCGTCGATCCTGTGGCTTGAGGTCTTGACTTCCCTTTTTTGTCCATATTTTCAAGTTCTTTCCCAGAGCGTTTCTCAGTGTACTCGGGGCTATGAGATTTTTCTGCGGGGGATTGGCAGTGAGAACCGAGAGCTTGGGCCCCATAAATGGCGGGGGAGTGGCAGGAAAGGGGGCAACCAACGTTTAGAACCATGTTTTCCCTCCAAAAGTCGGAGAGTTGTACCGCAGATAAGTCTGCTTACGTGATCCGAGCTGCGTTGGCTCTTGGTCCGAAATTTCCTGCTCATAAGCACGGCCCAAGGTCACTGGGTACACTGATTTTGAATCATTTATGGGGGCCACGCCCGAGTCCGAAGAAAACAATGGGTTTTGTGTGAAATGCGCCTGGATTGCGGCCGAGGATTTTGGATTTCAATACCGGTGTGGGGCCCCTTTCCGGCTTTCTCGTGGGCCCAAAAATGCATAATCCATATATCGCAATCGTCGTCGTCACAGCCAAATGCATCGCTGCCCGCTGACCTTTTGCAATAATCGAAAGCGAGCGATGCGGTGCCGAAAGAAAACCGAAATTTCCCAATCAAAAAACTCAAAATCGAAGCGCTGGAAACCTGAAATGCATAGCGGTCTCACTTGGATTGCGTCTAAATGAAAACTCAGTGTATAATAATGGCGGCCTGGCCAAAGATGATGGCGAAGAAAAGAAAAGTTAGGCTTTCGTCACGCTTATACAATTTTTGTTTACGATTCGGTTTCTGTATCGTCTGTCGGCCGCGACTGCGCAATGCTCCACAGCCATGCCATCCAGAGCACCGATCCCAGCTCCCGCCACCAAGTTCGATCCGTTTCCAGCTTCGACTGCAATTATCTCGCCCGGCCGTTGTCCAAATGAATTCAATTAAAAATCCACATTCGACAATAAATAACCCCGCCGCGGCGGCATTTGCACTGTGCTATGTGTGCCATACTTAAGCTCGTACTTCGGCGCACTTTGAGATACCCGAGCGAGTGCAAAAGCCAGCAAAGTGGCAGGAAAAATGCTAAGCGGAAAGTAAACAAAACAACGCTGAAGTCGCACTGCACAGTGGGCCGAGAGCAGGCGGAAATTGTACGGGTGACTCACGGGTTCTTGGGCAAGTGCATGTACATGGGGTTTGAGCTTTCAGGGGCCAGAATAAGTTACCAGGAGGTTTTTTGAACTTGCCTATTTAAAAGAATGTATTTTACATCAATTAATTGATTTAGGTTTGGATAAAAGTATGATATAAATTGTATACATTATAAAATGTATGATTCTTTATTGAGTTTACGAAATACATTAGGAATAAAGCAATAAAATAATAGGGAATGTGTAAATTTTGTTTATTATTGTAGGAACTACAACTATAACTTAGAAGAATACTCTACACTGCCTATAGCTTTGTGTTATAGATCCCACCTAAGTATTTTATCGGAAATCTTCTGGTATTTTAAACATACCAGGTACAAAGAAGAACGCCCATGCCCTCCGCTGTGTGGCAATATTTCAGATAAAATCTAAGAGCGATATTGTATCTGGAAAACGGTTCCATTTCAGGTTGCCCAACGACCAAGGGGGGCAAACAAAATCGATTGTAGTGCCGGGCGGTGACACTATTTCACCCACCCGAAAGGCTATCTTATCGCCGGGTGCATTCAACTTGGCTCCGATTCTGACCACTGTGCCTCCTGTGTATGTGTATCTGCTGGGTGTATATAAATCGAAGGCAGTTAGCTCTCAGTATGCATAAACTGCGAACTGGCGAGCGTGGGAAAAAGCATTGGCTAATCTCGGACCCCACCAAGTTTGACCAGTTGGCTTTGGTTTCGGCTCGGACCTGGGATTTCGGCTGTGGCTCTGCCCGCGGATGGGGATGACGTCCGGAGATTTCCCCGTTGCAGCGCACATTACTCATACGCCGCGTGGCGTTCTCGGCGAAGGGTCAAGGGACTCGGCCTTTGGCGCAGAGCCGCGATATCGATACGCGGATCTGTTGTTATGATCCGGCCTGCCTCCAAAGACTTTCATTCATAGAAACTTTCAAAAAGCACAGCGAAGACAATGGGAAACAGCAACAGACTCGAAATAACTTCCAAGTGACCATCAAGAACTGGCCGCGAAAACGGGTTTCTGGCGTTCGGCTCTTGGGTTTTGGCCATATTTTTCTTATTTTTCGTATTTCTCCGCATCGTATCTCTCCGCACCCTGGCAGAATACAATTTTGCAGATACATTTCGCAGGCAATCTAACAGTTGGCTGCTAATGTGATTTGTGAATGTTCCGACGTGTATTTCGTATTTCGCAAGGCGAAGTAAATAAATTACATTGGCAGTTTAACGACGTCGTCTTGCCGTTGGAAATTGTCGCCGATCGGCGGCTTTGTTTGAGTCTAAGATTTCCAGGCCGGTTGCAGCAGGGCCCGAGCCCCTCGAGCCCCCTGTCCCCAGCAAATTACTGGCCATTTAACAAGCCAATAGACACAGAGCCGGGCACACAATGGCCACACAAAGATACAAAGATAAAAGACACTGCAAGCTACTCTACAGCTGGGAACGAAATTATAGGGCTAAGCTGGCAGTCGGAGTTACGAGCTATTCTACATTCGAAACAATGTGTTTCATTAAGAGAGAATGGTATTGGGAAGTAGATCATTTATCTAATGATTCCCTAAAAACCCATTACTCTAAGTATCTATATTTTGGGGTGAATACAAGGAAGTATCTCATATTTGCAAGACCATCGTAGGATACATGTCTCCATCAATCCTCTTTTCTTATAAGACCTTCATAAGATACTTTACTAAACACAATCACTTGCTATATGCTCCCAACATTATTTTCCGCTGTTTTTGTGCTATTTTCGCGATGCGAACTGCACTTGGTTAGATACGTGGTCATGTGGCACACACAGCCCGCCGCCGATGAGCTTCAATGGCTCGCGATCGCTTGATTGACAGTTAGCCAACCGTTTCGACTTAATACAAGTGTTTAACAGTTAGCCGGCGTGGAAACAGCGAGAGATACCTGCCGCCAAGGAAACGCTGCCATGGGAAGCCACTGTCGCCGGTGGGGGTTGCACAAGCCGCACTTATCGCCGATATCTGGAGCAATGGAACCTGTTCCAGCGCTGATAAAACAACAATCGGCGCTGCCAGCACAAGTGCGCTCTCGGTTCCGGGAAGCAGGAAACTAGTAATGAACGGGGGCACTTTAATGGACCCACTGCCTTCTGAGTCCACTCCACGGCCTCCGGTCGCTTCATGGAGTCGGCCCATCGTTGGAGGGGTCATCGGAGAATGAAGTGTGGTATTTAAATATCAACCGAAGAAACTATCCCAATTCAAATGAATACTGCATTCAAAACGATAATGTAATAAGGAATTTCACTTTAAGGTTCGGCTGGTTAAAGACTGTTTGGAAATTGGCCTAATTGATAGCCTGACAAGCTAAAAATGTTTAACTCAACGCTTAGGCTCATCGCCCTGTGTGGGCACTTGTGACACTTAACCTCAGTTGTTACTCATTTCAGGCAAATTGCCAGTGCTTGCGAAACGTTTGTCACTCCGAAACCTGGCCAAACACACAGCGCACGCACCTCTGACCCTCACCCGAAAAGCGTGAACTTTAGTGTCTGTAATTCACTCAAAAGTGGCAAAATTGTGCGAAGCCCCCGCCATAAATAAGTACAGAGCCCTCTCTGCCTCGAAGGCAAAAGACATTTCGGTGACCTTAACCTTAGCCGCAATCCGAGCCTTTTCTCCGGAGCCGGGGAGAGGGGCGCAGAGTTCGGCAAGAGATGTGCGAGAAGAACGCAATGAACGGCGGCAGGCTGGAAACCTGTTGCGCAGAACCTTACAAGTGCCCCGCGATCTCGGCCCGAACGAGCTGGCCCGCACGGACAGATGGAAACGGTTGTAGAAATATGGGTCGTGCGACAAGAAATGAGAAAGTGGCAGTGAGCCGTGGATCCGCGGATCGCGGACCGTTAGAATCGACTTTATGAATGCAAGTCTTGGGCTTGGCCAGCGCAGATCGAAGAGCCACTAATGGCAGCGGGCTCTGGAGGGGCCGGACCCTCCTCTCCGTCCCCGCAGAGTGGGCCTGCCCATGCTCCGCCAGTGGAGTGCCAAACGGAACGATACGATGTTGACAAACAGCCCCAGAGAATGTGCCCGCCGCTGCTAGAAGAATCGAGAAGAGGCAGGAGAAAGACTGGCGGAAGACCCCAACTCTCTGGGAAAACCAGAACCAACTACATCTGACTTGGCTGCAGTTCCTCTTCAATCATCTACAGTGCCCCCAGAATCATTTGCAAAATCAGTTCTGCATCCAAGAGCCCAGTTTTCGGGGTGGTCGTTTAGAGAAAGGCCAGAGAAAATATAGATTGTAATGCCAAATCAATTTTAAGTTGGGAACATATCATCAGGGGTGTTCAAGGAATGTAACTAGGGTCTGAGAATATCGTGCGTAAATGTGTATCCTTGGATTATAATATCCAAATAACTGTGTTTTATACTATAATTACCCAACAAGACTTCTCCTAAGTTAAAGAATGATGACTCTTGACTCTCGAGCTTGAGCACCTGTCTGTGTTACCTTCTATTCTTCTACTTTCTATAATATCTTATAGCAAGTATATCTGGCTTAGGCTGATAAATTGGACACCCATTAATTTAGTCACTCGCCTCCTTCGCCTTTGTCTTATTCATTTAACTGCCAATAAGACAAGGTCACCAGTTGAGGAAACGACTGGCGGGTGAGAACTCTTGGGATTGCAAAGACAAGTAGGAGAGACTAGTTGAAAGGTGACCTAGACATAAGATTAGAAATAGATCGGGCTTTGTTTAAACACTCAAAGTTCTTATTAAATTCTCAAAGTTATTATTAATTATATTCTTAAATTTAGTATTTTTTGTTTACTAAAAACTCTTTTGTACCCTTTTCCACTGCAGTGACCACCTCGGCACCAGGATGTCGGCTGCCACGCACATGGCAATGCCGGCTCACGCCGTCGTCCCGCCGCCCGGAACGCCCCCTGTGCTGGGGGGCAGCGGGTGCTCCAATCTCAGCCTGCCGGCGGGCAAGCGCGGCCACAAGCGCAGCGTTTCGCTGGAGAACAACGCCCCGCTGGCGCTGCGGAGCACGCCCAGCCTGGGCCAGTCCTCGCTGGGATCGCCCCTGCTGCAGTTTGGCCAGGGCGCCAATCCGGGGGCAGGCCACTCGCAGGCCTTCCACACGGGCACCCTGAAGTCCCGCCAGGAGCAGCGCAGGCTGAGCCAGAAGTTCGGGAGCCACAGCAACCTGGACGACGAGGGCGTGGGCATCGGAGTGGGCGGGGGCATGGGCCTCCAGATGCGCAGCAAGTTCCAGAACATCCGTCAGATGTTCGAGCTCAGTCGCAGCTGCGTGGGCGGCGGGGGCGGTGGCTCTGGCGGCGGAGGGTGTGGCGACGGCCGGGGAGGCGGGGCCGAGGAGGAGGCGATGCAATCACTGCCGGCAACACTGCCGCAGCAGCAGAGGCGGACCACGCCCATCGCCGGCGGAAGTCGCCCGCAGCAACAGCAACTGGGCGAGGCGGAACAGGTGAGGCCCTCGAAAGTACACAGAGAAAAAGTTTTGAATACCTATGATTTAATTAATTTTCGTTTAACTTCGAGAACTGTTTTTTTTTTAATTTAATCTATTTTAAATATAGCTTTCGAACTAACTCTGAAGATTATTTTGCAAATGGTACAAAATCGTAGTGGGCTGAGGAATTTAAAAGATTGACAATTTAAATATATTTAAATTCATAATTAATACGCCAATTTTAACAACTATTTATTATTAGAAAAACCAAACATTTTTATAATAAAATTTAAAATCTATATGACCTTTTTTATTTAAGAACATTTTTAATAGTAATGATAATTTCTAAGTATGGATATTTAATATAATCTGTGACCTTAGATATACAGCGCTTGTGGCTCTTATTTTTCCAACTATGTATTACATTATTTTAATGAAATTTAGCGTACAATGCTTCTGACCTTATTGTTGGCATTAACTGATTTGAATTTCCAGACCAGCGGCAGCTTTCTGCGACCGATCGCCTTCAAGCCCATTCCGTTCGAGCCGGACTATCGCATCGCCTGCCAGCAGCAGCAGCAGCACCAGCAGCAACTTCAGTTGCAACAGCAGCAGCAGCAACTCCAGCAGCAACACCAGGCGCTGCCACTGCCGGCGGAGGGCGGGCCGGCGGGGGGCGGGGCCGAGCGGTACGGCTACGGATCGACTCCGTCACTCGCTCCACTGCCCCCCGCATCAGCCCAGAAGTTTGGCAGTGAGTAGCAGTTAACATTCCGCTTTATCTAGATTAAATGCTCACTTGACATTGGGGGCACTTCTAGGCGATACATTATAAATTATCTACGAAGTGAAGTGAATCTTGCCGACAGGTTGGCTAAAATATAGTATTTGTGGCAAAAACACACACAAAAGAAAACGTTCAAATAAATTTGATATTAAAAAGGCCCCACAATAACAATACTAGCATTCCCGTTCTTTCAAATTTCCCATTCTGGAAACCATTGAAATTAGGGTAAAATCGAACATGCAAATAGACCAAAATTTTGACTCTCGTAAAAAATAAATATATAAATGTAAAATATAAAAGAATTCAAACACCATTTCAAAAAGGTATCCTACATCCAAATCGGGATCCTATAACAAAAGTTATGAAAGTTAGAAACGTAGTTTTGGGTCTCCCTTCTGGAAACCATTGAAATTAGGTTAAATCGAGCATGAGAATGGGCTAAAATTTTGAACCTCGTCAAAAATAAATATTTAAATGTAGAATATTAGAGAATTCAAACACAAATTCAAAAAGGTATCCCACTTCCAAATCGAGATCATATACCAAAAGTTATGGCATTTTGAAGTGCAGTTTTGAGTACCCCTTCTGATAACCATTGAAATTAGGTTAAAATCGAGCATGAGAATGGGCTAAAATTTTAAACCTCGTAAAAAAGAAATATTTGAATGTAAAATATTAGAGAATACAAACACAAGTTCAAAAAGGTATCCCACTTCCAAATCGGGATCATATACCAAAAGTTATGGAATTTTGAAGTGCAGTTTTGAGTACCCCTTCTGATAACCATTGAAATTAGGTTAAAATCGAGCATGAGAATGGACTAAAATTTTGACCCTCGTAAAAAAGAAATATTTGAATGTAGAATATTAGAGAATTCAAACACAAGTTCAAAAAGGTATCCCACTTCCAAATCGAGATCATATACCAAAAGTTATGGAATTTTGAAGTGCAGTTTTGAGTACCCCTTCTGATAACCATTGAAATTAGGTTAAAATCGAGCATGAGAATGGGCTAAAATTTTAAACCTCCTAAAAAAGAAATATTTGAATGTAAAATATTAGAGAATACAAACACAAGTTCAAAAAGGTATCCCACTTCCAAATCGGGATCATATACCAAAAGTTATGGAATTTTGAAATGCAGTTTTGAGTACCCCTTCTGATAACCATTGAAATTAGGTTAAAATCGAGCATGAGAATGGGCTAAAATTTTAAACCTCGTAAAAAAGAAATATTTGAATGTAAAATATTAGAGAATACAAATACAAGTTCAAAAAGGTATCCCACTTCCAAATCGGGATCATATACCAAAAGTTATGGAATTTTGAAGTGCAGTTTTGAGTACCCCTTCTGATAACCATTGAAATTAGGTTAAAATCGAGCATGAGAATGGGCTAAAATTTTAAACCTCGTAAAAAAGAAATATTTGAATGTAAAATATTAGAGAATACAAACACAAGTTCAAAAAGGTATCCCACTTCCAAATCGAGATCATATACCAAAAGTTATGGCATTTTGAAGTGCAGTTTTGAGTACCCCTTCTGGAAACCATTGAAATTACGGAAAAATCGAACATGCAAATGGACCAAAATTTTGACCCTCGTAAAAATAGAATATTTGAATGTAGAATATTAGAGAATTCAAACACAAGTTCAAAAAGGTATCCCACTTCCAAATCGAGATCATATACCAAAAGTTATGGCATTTTGAAGTGCAGTTTTGAGTACCCCTCTGGAAACCATTGAAATTAGGTTAAAATCGAGCATGAGAATGGGCTAAAATTTTAAACCTCGTAAAAAAGAAATATTTGAATGTAGAATATTAGAGAATTCAAACACAAGTTCAAAAAGGTATCCCACTTTCAAATCGACATCATATACCAAAAGTTATGGAATTTTGAAGTGCAGTTTTGAGTACCCCTCTGGAAACCATGGAAGTTAGGTTAAAATCGAGCATGAGAATGGGCTAAAATTTTGAACCTCGTAAAAAAGAAATATTTGAATGTAGAATGTTAGAGAATACAAACACAGGTTCAAAAAGGTATTCCACTTCCAATTCAGGATCCTTAACTATTGTAATGGAATTCAGAACTTCAGGTTTGGTTTCCCTTTCTAAAAGGTACTTATTACCATTTCTGGTTCGTATGACGAACCTTAAAGTTATTATAAAAAGGTGTTTAAAAAGTATTTAAGCTGATGCGGATATATTTTGAATAAAAGGTACCACCGATCTGCGACACCTGGCCGCTCGGCGACGCAATCATCGTCTGCTGCAGCGCTGCAGCAACGAGGATGCCCTGACCCTAGACCTCCTGAGCACAGGGAGCCACGACAGACCCGATGGGGCCAGCAGGTTAGCACCACATAACAAGCTATAAATATCTGTATTTATATAGCATAATCTGCAGCAAGAGCAGCGGCACAGTGGTGGGCAGCAGCGACCTGACGCCCTCGCCCTCGGACTCGGGGATCTCGGAACTGGAGGCCGCTCTGAAGGACCGCGACTCGGAGCTGTCGTACCTGCGCCAGGCCATGGAGCACAATGAGAAAGTAATTTTCCAAGTCCAAAAGGTTAAGCAGGCAGCGCGGCCCGCCCTCCGAGCCCCTGATTCTGATGCGTTTCTTATTTTTTTTCATATTTTATATCCATTTTCGATCAGGACAAGGAGGTGTACTGGGAGCACGAGACGCAGCGGCTGCGGCTCTTCTACGAGGGCCAGCAGCGCGAGTGCCAGCTGAAGCTGCGCAAGATGGAGCAGCTCCTGGGGCTGCAGCAGTTCCAGCTGAAGCAGCACAAGCTGCGCCAGTCGGAGCAGGTGCATCGGCTGCAGCAGCAGCTCGACCTGGCCCGGGACGCCAGCCAAGGGCTGCAGCAGCAGGTGGACGCACTGCGTCACCAGCTGGAGGACAGCGAGTGGCGTGTCTGCGAGCGCAACGGGGAGATAGCTTTACTCAAAACGCAGCTCAAGGAGGCGCATGTATGTTTCAATGCCTACAAGGACGTTGACCAGTAATTAAGGGATTTTCACATTTCCTTTCAGCTGGAAATCAACATGAAGGATCATGCGATTGTCAGCCTGAAGCACAGCAGCAACAGGAGCAGCAGCACCAGCAACAGCAAGTCCTGCGAAACAACCACAAGCCAAAGTCAACCAAAGCAGCAGGCGAAGGAGGAACAGCAGCAGCAGCAGCAACAGCAGCAACAGCAGCAACAGCAGCAGGAATTGCAACAGCAACTTCAGCAGCATCATAGCCAACAGCAACAACTGAATCATCAACAACAGCAGCAATTTCAGCAGCAGCAACAGCAACAGAAGCAGCAGCAACAGCAACAGAAGGAACAACATCAGCAACCCAATCAACAGCAGCAACAGCAGCAGGAACTGCAACAGCAAATGCAGCAATTTCAGCAGCAGGAACAGCAACAGAAGCAAGAGCAACAGAAGCAAGAGCAGCATCAGCAACAGCAGCAACTGAAACACAGCCAGCAGCAACGCAAGCCTCCCAACCAGCCTGACCAGCAGCAGCTGCAGAAGATCATCACCCTGAAGGATCAGGTGATCGGAGCCTTGACCAGCGAGCTGGCAAAGTTGCGCAAGGAGCTCTCCGACCTGGCCATTGCCCATGAGTACGGCGAGGAGCCGTGTGGCCGCTACACTCGCCTCAAGCAGCAGCTGGACAACCTGAACGAGATCTGCCAGAAGACACGAAAGTACACCACTTCATCTGCATCCATGACCGCATCTCCTGCAGTTCCGGCTGCCAGCCAGGAGCTGCCGCTGCCCAAGCTGGATGTGCTGGTGCAGCGATTGCAGCTGGACCAGGGACAGGCTCCGCAGCAAACGCTGGACACCCTGATCGAGGAGTCGACCACGTATGCCGAGGACATAGCCAAGCTGCGGCAGAAGCTGGACGACTTCCGGCTGAACCTGGAGCTGGAGAAGCGCCAGTGGTGCGCCGAGAAGGACAAGGTCCTGGGCTACCAGAAGCAGCTGCAGGCCCACTACATCCACATGTACCAGAAGCTGCGCTGCCTGGACACCAGCCAGGGAGGAGCACCCGGCGGCGCAGTGGAGGCCACCAATGGCAACTGATGGGTGTTCTAGGAGGATCAGGCTAGGGTGCTATCGCCACCGGGGCAAAATACTAGGGATCAAGGAAAACAAGTCTTTGAAGTGCACCTCTTTGCAACAGCTGTTTTCAAAGTAATACCGTTGTGCACAACAAAACATTTTGGTCAAATTCATCAATATAGTTAATGGTCAATTTGACCAGCGAAATAGTTACTCTCCCAGCAACAAAATACACACAATTTACCATTTCATGGTGAATACGTAACTATCCGTATTGGTAAATTTCGCCCATACACTTTTAGTGTGCTTTAAAAAATGTTTAAAAATATTTATAATATCTTTCCGGTGGTAAACATACTTAATCACAATCTAATTGCTTTACTTTTTGACTAGAACATAACTATAAGAGTTTATAGTAATGTTCTACATTCGCATAAAATTATTTAAATTTAGGAGCTTTTGATTGTTTTTAACAACTGACTTGTCTCCGAGTACCTGGCAATTAAAAAAAAAACATTTCTAAAGATTTGCAAGTTATTTTGAACTCAGCTGTTGAAAAACACAGCCCTATCAGATCTGTGTTTTAAAAATGTGCCCAAATTATAAATGTTGTTCAGTTTCACTAAAACTTTTTTATAGCCCCAAAATAGTACGGTTACCCACGGCAAAGAAATCCATACATGGGATTCATTTTAAAATAACTTGCGCTTTAAAAAAGTCAACACAAACGTTTTAGTAGGGTGACAACCCTACCCCCCCTTATAGATGTCGTAGTACGAACTCTTCTCCTAAGTGACCAGTGAGCTTCCACACTTTCCTCCCCTGGGCGATAAATAACACACGATTTCCGATATTACTGGAGTTGATATATACAGAACTCTATCAAATATTTATACAAAATATGCATATTTAATTTTTTTGTTTTTAATATTTTACAATATATATATGTATACTTTTAATTTATTAAATGTAATTATAAACGAGAAAAAAAAACATTTGTGATTTCGCATGTTGAATATAATAATATATATTGATACATATATATATGTCGTTCCATTGTGTATATGCAATACAACTTGATGGTAATGAAATAACACGATTTTGTTTTATTTATGAGGACCAGCGCTACAGACAATGTGCAGGATCAATAAATGGTAAATGACTCAGCTGGAGGCTAAATATAAAGTATATGTATTTGGTAATTAAAAAAAATAAAAAAAAGTATATAAGTTAATCGTTACTCGTAGATTACATAGTATGCTTAATGCAAAGGCCTGTCCTGGGGTCAGCGTCTTGTCAAGATCAGGTCTACTAACTGTGTAAGACTAAGGTAGATCGATTTGTTTGAGACAAAAACATAGGTAAACATAATCATTATAAGAAAACAAATAATAAAATGATAGGCTTAATTTGGACGGTTATCAAATTAAAAAATATTCTATTGCGACAAACTAAAAGGTACTCGTGATGGGGTAATCTTTAAGAAATCAAGAAGTATTTACTCCAAGGCAAAATGTCAATTTCGAAAGTTCTGTTTCTTAGAATTTCGTTTGATCAACTTGTTTATCTTACTTGCCTACCAAGAAAATTACAATGCAAAAACGTATGATCGCTGTTCGCCTTCCGAATGGCTACAGAAGTTCAAAGTTAGGTTGAGAAAAATTTTTAAATTTTTTACAAAAGAAAATGTTTTAACAAAAATTAATCATTTTCGTTTCAAGAAAATAGTTTTTTGAAAAAAACATGTGCCAATATGACAGCCTTCTTATAGAGAAAATATACGCAAGCAAGTGCTTCCTTCTTGTTTCTTGCGGGTTGAATACAAAGTGATTTTTGTTATAAGATTATACAAAATGATGTTACAAAATGGTGTCAGTTTCGAAGTTACGCCCGATATACGAACAGTAGCCTTGGCTCTTGGGATTACTTGCTCCTCCAATGGTTTTAGGTCAAACAAATCGCTCCACAACACACACACTCTTCTCTTTTGGCAGTCGCACACACTCATTCGCTCTTATATGTATGTATAGCTATGGAGGGATCCTGGGATGGCCATCCTGTCTAGGCGCACTCCTCCACATAGGTGGCCGGGAAGATGCCGACGTGGTTGCGCAGGGCGCCCAGCCACCAGCCGTCGTCCTGCTTGGCATGCACCTCGATGATGTCGCCGGGACTCAGTTCCAGCTCGTCGTAGAGCTTCGGGGTGTAGCTATACAGGGCCTTGCAGCGCCCCAATATCGGACCGGATCCGTCCTTCTGCAGATCCTGCGCATTCTGATAGAAATGCTGCGTCTGCATTTGCGCCTTGATGGCTCCATTCTGCAGCTGCGGTGGCTTCTCCGGCTCCTCATCCTCGTCCTGCGAGCTGAACTCATCGAAATCAGAGTCCTGCTGATTGGATCCACCGTCCGCCTGGCCCCGATCGTTGTGATGGTGATGGTGATTATTATGATGGCCATCCTGGAGATTGGCCAGAGTTTTGGACTTAACGGAGGCGGCCACCGCGGCATTTGTGGTCGAGATTATCTTTGGTTGGCTGGTGTAGTTGGTCTCAATGTTGCTCTTGCTTCGGTTGAACTGCTTCACCACCGAGCTTATGTCCGTGCAGGAGCCGTTGCTGTTGTTGTTGCTATTGCTGCTGCTGTGCAGGTGGGAGCAGTGCTCCTCGGGGAGCTCATCCTCGTGGTTAGCGGTTATATCGGTGACATCGCTCGCCAGCATGCTGGTCGATTGCTGCGTCTGCGACTTGTCGTTGTTCTTAAGCCAGTTGGGTACCTTCAGGATGCTCTGCTGCAGTCCAGTGCGGTCACGGGTGATCTGGGAGGAGATTGCATTACAATTTCGTTTTGGAATGATTTACAAATGGCTAAGACAGAAAATAATATTTCTAATGGGTAATCCAAACCCACCTGAATGTGCTGGGCCAGTGGGTGCGTGGTCCTGGGCTTGTGGTCCAGCTCCAAAAGGGCAGAGTGCAGCTTGAGTCGGGCGCCCTCCAAGTAGGTCAGCATGGAGCGGATCTGCAAAGGACCACATTTGGTTAAATCTTCCATAAATGCCGAGAAAAATAGGAGACCCACGTGATAGAGTTTGTCGGTAATGTTCTGATGGTCCTGGTGGTTGAGCGATTGCGAGAGGCCCCTCAATCCATCGCGAGATCTGCGCTCGCGCTCCAGATCCGTCTTGACCAGCTGGAGCAGCTTGATCAGGGCGTGCTTGCGTCGCTCACGGTTCATGGCCAGCGTGGTGTGCTCGCAGTAAAAGTCCGGGAGCAGTTGCTCACTGGGTCCCTCCGAGTTGCGGCGAATGTGGCGCACCACCTGCATGTCCTTGGCCACATTGCAGGCCTCCAGCTGCGGCTGCAGGCGGGTGTTCAGTCCCCCCAGGATCGGATTCATGTCCGAGATGAGACGGGCGTACTGCTGGGCAAAGTTGTGCATGTTGCCCAGCCTCTGCTGCTCGCTGCTCTGCAATTGGGCGCTTCCCCGGAGCACGGCCATCTCCCAGTCCACACGGGCACGCTCCGCCCGCACGCACAGGGTGTAGTATTCGACATCCGCCCGCTTCACAGCCTCCTCGGCCTTCTTGCGCTTGTTGTCCAGCTTGACGCAATCCTTCTCCGCCGACTTGAGCTCCTTCTCGGCGGCCTGCTTGTTGGGTCCCTGGTGGAGCAGGGCGATCGATGGGGACTTCTGGATGCGCACGTCCAGCATTGCGTCCTGCAGCTTCTCGTTCTCGCGCGCCGCCGTGTGGGAGGCCTTCTTGGCCTTGGCCTCGCTGGCCCGCCATTCGCCCAGGACACGGGCCGCCTTGTCTACATTGCTCTCCACCTGAGGATTGGGGATTACATATATATTTAGATATGTTATTTGGCACTTCTTAGAACCACTTACCGCTTTGCGCGCCTTGTGGTGCCCTTCGACGACGCTCTTGAGCGGCTTGACCAGCTCATCCGTGAGCGAAGCAGCCAGCTGGCGATGGATGTCGCTGCGGCTCTCCATCTCCGTAGCCACGCCGCGCCAGGCGTCGGCCACGCTCCCGGGGATCTCCCGGCCGGCCTTGTTCAGCTTGCTGGCCAGCTTCGACAGCGACTTGGAATAGATCAGCTCCGAGTCGGCTCTAAAAGGGGTAAAAATAAGTAAATATCATATTTTGTAGTTATTGATTTAGCAAATACATATTCTATTTTGCAGTATTTTAATATTTTTCATTACTTTTCCTTATAAACTTACCTCTCTTGCAGGACGAAAATGAGCTCCTTGGAGAAGTCGCCTCCCTGCTTCACATATCGCCGGAGTTCCTCGAAGCCGTTCTGTCCCTGTTTCGGATACCAAATAGTACTATTAGTAAGTCGATTTTACCGCAGACAAGCCCGCCCCGATAACACCCCCAGACCAACAACAACTACGTGGACCTGTACCTCATCCTTGAACCGCTTGGCATTCGGCGACAGATCCTCCTCACTGTTTCGGTGCGACACGGACGACTCCATTTCGGTGCGTTCGGTGACATCCTCGCAGCTCTCGGTCACTTCGCGGCGACTTCGCTCGGGCGACATGGACGTACGACTGGCGTCCGCCGTCGACTGGTTCAGATTGCTCCGCGACTGGGCCAGACGCTTGAGGGGCGTCTGCTGACGCACTACCTCCTTGATCTTGGTTCCCTCCTCGCCCAGCCAGTGCTTCATGCCGTGCCAGCCCTTGCGCAGCTTTTCCTTGTTGTGATTGAAATTTATCAGCGACTGATTCTTGTTCTTCAGCAGGGTGATCCTGCGCTCGCTCGGTTTCAATTGATCCCGGTGGGTGCAGTACTCCAGATCGATCTCCTTGCCAAACTCCTCCGTTTCGTTGATCTGCCGGGTCAGCTCCTGCAGCTCGTCAATGGACACGAATAAGTTCTGGGGGTTCAGACTCTGGTAGCTAACTGACTTCAGGTCGAAGTCGTACTCCCCATTGCTGCTGCTGCAGGCCAAACTCGGATGGGATCCCTGGCGGGAGCTGTGGCGGGAACTCAGCTGAGAGTGGGAGTTTAGCTGGAACGAGTCCAGGCTCTTGAAATGCGGCTGTTGGGCCAGAAAGCCCCCATTCGGTATGGGTGACCGCTCTGCGGATGGCTTCACCGCCAGCTGATTCTCCTTGTTATCACTGGCCGCCAGACTGAGTACGCTGGCCCCATAGAGCTCCGGCAACTGGGGCAGATTCATGTCCACCACCCCCAGGTGGGCCGGGGCCGTAACATTCATGTCCAACGCCACCGAGTTGGACTTCTGCATGTAGACCATCAGTTCGCTGCGATGCAGATTCTGCACCGACTGCCATTGCTTTTGCTGACGGCCACGTGGTCGTCGCATTGGAACTTGCAAGACAGCGGGTACTGGGGTCTTAGGGCGCTTCACCTCTTGGGAAACCAGGAGAACCTCTTTGGGTTTCTGTTCCTCAGCCTGATGTTTTGGGGTCTCAAATAGCTCCGGCTCCTCCAGATCCTCGTCTACATTCTTGAGATCTTTCTTCTCCACCTGGTGTGGTTTCTCAGAATCGTTGGGATACTCTGGATCCTCGGCGTTCTTGGTAACCATAGGATCGTCGGGATATTTGGGATTCTCCCGGATGGCCTTTTCCTCTGCGTCCTGGCAGTCATCCCTCTGCATTTCCTGCGGACTGCTCCTGGCGTCCACAAACTCATCCTCATCCGAACTCCTGGGCGTCAGGGTCCTCACAACATTGGAGTTTAGGGCGATGCCACCGCCAATCTGCTTGAGTCTCGCCTCCGTGACATCAAAACGATCCGTATCGAGAGTGGTGGTGGATATCAAGATCGGAGCTCCGATCTCCAGGCGATGATCCTCTGAATGAGTGCCGGTCATGTCATAACTACCGGTATGGATTTTCCTAGGCGAAACAGCATTATCGCCGGTATTATTCGATGGATTCGGATTCAGGTTCATACTGCCGAGATTGCGTCGCCCCAGCTTGTTTCCCAGCCCCGAGTAACGCTTGATCCTGTTCAGAAATCCCTTGGCTCCGCCACTGGGATTGTTGTTGTTTCCGACATTGTTATTATTGTTGGCATTATCCGCTTGAGGTAAATCGGCCGTGGCGGCAGTATCTTTGCCGCCCAGCTTGACTTTGTGCACCCGCAGGTGATTCATCTTGGAAGGTTCCTTTGAAGGTTCCTTTGAAGGTTTCTTTGAAGGTTCCTTTGAAGGTTCCTTTGAAGGTTCCTTTGAAGGTTCCTTTGAGGGTTCCTTTGAAGGTTCCTTTGAAGGTTTCTTTGAAGGTTCCTTTGAAGGTTCCTTTGAAGGTTTCTTAGAAGGTTCCTTTGAAGGTTCCTTTGAGGGTTCCTTTGAAGGTTCCTTTGAGGGTTCCTTTGAAGGCTCTTTTGGAGGTTTCTTTGCAGGTTCCTTTGAAGTCTTCTTGAATGGCCACTTGGAAGGCCACCAGGAAGAATCCTTGGAAGGCTCCTTTGACGGCTCCTTTGGTCCCTCCTTTGGCTGCTTCTTAGACTGCTCTATAGGCTGCTCCTTAGGCTGCTCTTTAGGCTGCTCTTTAGGCTGCTCTTTAGGCTGCTCTTTAGGGTGCTCCTTAGGCTGCTCTTTAGACTGCTCCTTAGGCTGCTCCTTTGCCGTCTCCTCTGGCGACTTTTTTGGATGCTCCTTACGCTGCTCCTTAGGCTGCTCCTTTGGCGGCTCCTCTGGCGACTCCTTTGACGGCTCCTCTGGCGACTCCTTTGACGGCTCCTCCGGCGACTCCTTTGGCGGCTTCTCTGGCGGCTCCTTTGGCGGCTCCTTTAGCTGCTCCTTTGGCTGCTCCCTTGGCTGCCCAGTTGACGGCTGTTTTGCCGGCTGGTTCGACGGCTGTTCGATTTATGACACAAAAAAACATTACACACAAATTCCTATTCGAAAACTTGCACTCTCGTTCGCGTGTGTTAGTGTGCGTGCGGGAGTGCGTGTGCGTTTACAAGAGAAGGGGGGCGAGTGGGGCAAAGAGAGGAGACGCTAGCCAGAGCAGCAACAACAACTGGTGCAGGCGAAGGAATTCGGAAAAGGGGGAGAGCAAACCGAGCCGCTTCTAATCGGCAAGAGAACCTCAAAAAGCGCGCGAGAGTCGACCTGGAAGTGACGCTTGTCGACGGGAAAGTTTCCGTTCCTTTTTGGAAACATTAACAGTTATACATATATACTACTTCGGGTTTTAACAATTAATTTGTATCGATATTTTAATATTACGCCTTAAAAAGGTCACTTTGTTTGCACCTTTAATCAAGTGAAGTGCTGCTTAATCAAGTGAAGCTATGTACATAAAGGAATTCTCTGGCAGAAAATCGACAAACAAAAGCTAAATGTTTTTAAAGTTCTCACTAGAAGTGCATTTTTTATGATTTTGAACTTCAGCGAATGATTGTATTATGTATGTATGTTTATATGTTAATAATGCGTTGCTTGCAATTATCAATACACACCAAATAGTTTGTAACGGAACTTGTAACGGCACTTCTAGCTTACGCCTTACTCTAAGATTTTCAGTTATCCTTTAAACTGCATATGTGTAACGGGATTTGTATATAACGACTTAAATGTGTCACTTTGATTGCAGCTTTAACTACACACTTAAGACAGGCCTCAATAAACAAGAAATGCTCAAAAAACACTTAAAAGTTCTTGTAAGAAATTATGCGAATTTTTGACATATGTATGTAAGTTAAAAAATGCACTCCATGGCATTCACATTTTCACGCCACGAAGTGTACAAAATTTTATTTTAAAAAATTTAAAAAATTTTTTGTATCACTTTTAAAGAAATAACCGATAGCTTCTCATTTAAAAAATATACCTTTATGTATCTAAATTTCAGCATCTTGAACACCTTTCATTGAGGAAGAACTACGACTTAGTGAAAACGCCCTACTTTAGTTACAATGTTACTGGAAACTATTTCCACTGGAATTGCATTCCCTAAAAATAGGTAATGCGCAATATCAAAACCGTTATACCCTTGATACCCTATAGTAAGTTAGGCAGGTGATGTTCACCTACATATGTATGTATGTTGTGTGTGCATAAAGCACACAGATAACATAAACACACCGAACATAGAAAGGAAGAAGGGGAGAAGGAGAAGGAATGGGTGAGTGACTCAAGAAAGGTGTGAAGAGTCAGGTGTGGAGAGGGGAGAGGCGAAAGAGAAGGGAGCTGGGCCTCAACTTCTAGTGAACCCTGACCCTCCCTCCCACTCCACACTCCACACAAGGCGGAGGCCTTTCCTCTCCCTCCCCCTCTTTTCCCATCTCTTTGCTCCAGTTCGCGATGCAGGTAGAGATTACAAAACGGCTTGTGACTCAAAGGGGGATCAGGGGGGCAATGCGAGGGCGGGGAAGGGAGGATTGGAGAAAAGAGGAGCGGTGGTTGCTGGAAGGAGAGGGCGAAGCAGAAGAGACGGACGCACAAATCGCTGCGTTGGCCACTGGAATAAAAGGAAACAAAACCGAAGACTGCCAAGTCGCCGCCCGTGGCGCCCCCATCGACTGCGACGCCGGCAGCGACGTCTGCCTGTCTCCTTTTCTGTTTTGTGTCTGGCCGATCGAGTGTGCCCACACAGCGGCGCCCAAGTTTATAGAAATGGTTAAAAAACAAATCAATTTTAATATAAATTTAAAAAATATTTTTTATAATTTTCTTGATAACTTTGCATTTGCAACGGTCTTACATTTTTTGACTTTTTTTAAATAAACCAATTTATGTAGAGTGAAGAAAATAACTATTGTGATTTCCGTCAGTACAGTGTGAAACCCATTAGATCAATTGTTAACCTCTATGGTGGGGGCCTTTTATGATCACTTCGTTCCGCTGCTGTTCGTCTTCTTCCTCGCCATGCCCAGTCATTCCGTGTCGGTAATTATATAAATCATTTATTTATGAACTATTTACTTTCGAGTTAAGTCAGATAATGGTTATTCTCAGCGATTTCTCTCTAGCCCCCTCTCCGCCTCCCTTTTCTAATTTCGTTTACTTCGCTTGAATGAAATGCAAATTGTTTTTACTTTTCCCTGGGCAGATCGTAATTTCTAATTACCAACGTGCATACAAACACACATATGCATGCATAGCGGGTTAACTCCGATTTCTGTTGTTGCAATTGCACCGCAAAGTGGAGCAGTGGACTGGGAAAGAGGGGAGGAGAGAGAGAGAGAGAGAAGAGAAGTGGCGAGAGAGGGGGTTAAGAACTGGGGACAAGCGACGATCATTAAGCCGCAGTTGCTTGTTGTTGCTCTAACTGTACTGTGATGTAAGGTTCCTACAGTGGAGCCTCCTAAGCCATACCTACATACTTATATGAATGTAAATTACAGCCCTATATTTTGCGCCCTTAATCCTTTTAAAGTAATGTCCAATGCAACATAAAATATTGCTAATTATCCTTTTCCTTCTAGGGTTAAGGTTCCCCACCGCAACGTTAACTGAAGGCCAAGTGAGCGCCAGGCGCTTTCGCCGAGCGACCACTGTACCTGTATTTACCTACATATCTGGGTTGCCTTTGTTACACTGTTCGCGATTCAAATGGTCGACGTGCGAAACCGTAGTAAGTAAAACAATTTAATTACATTTTGCACTTGTTTGTTGTTGCGGCTAATAGCATTTGCATCGAAGAAGAAGAAGCAGAAGCAGGGCGGCCAAGGAAGATGCAAGCCCGGGGGTGGGGTATGCCGGGTTGATAGGCGGCAGTGGGAGCGAGAGGGGTTAATCGCTCCGTCTGCGATATGTCACGTTTCGCGGAGGCAAGTGGAGTGCGATAAAGTGGAGAGTGTGCCAAGTCAAAAAACAATTCGACTAATGAGCGAGCTTAGCTGAAAAGCCGCAGTGCTACACTGGGCCAAAAAACGCAGACAGATAAAGGTTTACCTGGGGTTAAAATGTTTTTAAATGGAACCCCTCACTACCGAAATTATTCAGTTGGAACTAAGACACTTATAAGAAATGTTTTTTGATTTGCTGTCCGACCAAAACCTTATCAAAAATTCTTCGCCTACTCATCTTGAAAGGGAGATAAGCACATATACTTGCAAAGATAAACTCATCTAATTAGGTGTTTCAACGGCGTTCCAGGAGTGTGATGTAAGGCAGTCGTGCCACTGCAGGAGCATTTTCTCCCAGTGCACGAGGTGGAGTACCAAAAAGAGGCGAGGCGCGCCGAGGAGAACCTGCAATTATGGGAGGCCTTCTGCCGACCCATCCGCATCCCAGGCTGAAAGTCAAATAACATAAATTATGGCCGGACGGACGCAGGATCATGTGGGGGCAGGCCCAAGAAGATAAACAGTGAATAGGTCTGGCGAGGCCCTGTGGGCCTCTATAAATAGAGTTGCCAACTGCGGCAATTGCAGCCACCGACCATTGCGAGTGCCCGTGCTGGGGACCTTCTTTTGTGGCGATTTATGATTAATAAAAGGAATTAATCGCGCAGAATGCCGGCGATGGCCATAATTGGGGGCCCGACTCCTGCGGGGATCGGTGGATCGCACGGCCAAGGTCGTTGCGAGGCCGTGTCCGCGGAATCCCCCCCCCGCCCGAGTGCCAAATGCAGTTTCCCCGAACTCTTGGCCTTGGTTGCTCGGTACCTTGCTGTTCTTGGTTTCACTTCCGAACTGCGATTTTCCTTCGGCGTTCACGACGGTCGACTGATCTATAGTTCAGCCAGGCCCCAGTTTTTATATCAATTAAAAGTTGGCCCGGCCGGTGCACTGAGGAAAACCAGATGAGAAGCTAAAAATGTATATTACTGGAACGGAAAACGGGGAAGGGTGAGTGGAGGAACCACGAATGGGCAGTCGCTTGATTACACCAATCCATTTCATTCTCTAGGTGCTGCTTATTCCTCGCAGTGGGCACTTGATCCCCTGGAAAACTCCATTTCCACGTGTACACCCCGCAACGCCTGGCACTAAACTACGACTGTCGTGTCGCATTGCATATGGAAGTCGATTCCCATAAACACCGTGTGCGAAAGTCTCGAACACCTGGATATAGTAAACCATTCATGGGACTCGGTTTTCCATTAAAAAGTGCCCGTTGCTGGGGTGCAGATACCTTGAATCGAACCCACCCCGCTCGGTTCCTTGTTTTATATCGAGTGCGGTCTCTGGGTGGGGGCGAAGATGCTTCGCGCTGTTGTGCGACTATTTACTTGGCCCTATCTCATGCCACTGCCGTATCCGCCAGTGGTTTACGAGGCGCATCTATCTCATTTAATGCCTAGAACAACAAACAAAGCGCCAGCCTGTAGTTGCCAAAAAAGTCGAGAACAACTGAAAACCGATGTTCCTGCCCTTTGCCCTTTGGCGTCCTGTGCGATGGGTTGATCTTTGGATCGCTCTGCGGCAGCCAAAAACAGAGATTAGGAAAGGGGGAGAAGAAACGGCGGGCCGAAGAGCCACCTTGTAGACGGTGTCTGTGTGCCGACGCTTTCTGTTTCACTTACGCAAATATTTTCACAACTTATCGCAAGATGTTGCGCCAAATGCGCAAGGTCCGAGACCCGAAAGCAGCAATAATTCTCCCAACGAGGCTTTCTCGCATGCCATTCCAATGGCCCGGGGTCGTCTCTAATCTCCGCCCCATGCGATCGCAGCCCATCCGACCTGATCTGATCCGACCACCTAACCGGGCAGGTCACGTTCGCCGGGGTGTCAGGTCGAGATGGCGGTGGGAGGCACAGGTAGATAGCTGCAGATAAACGGATTACAATGAACGATAAGGACGTTGGCGAAATTCCCCTTATCGCAGGGTTCTGTTGGGGGAGAAACGGCTACGTAATCGCAGAAGGGGAACAGGTTGCATAAACTTTCGCAGAACTTGCCAGATATACTTCCCGGCAGCCAAGACATCATAGTCATAGGGTCTATCTACAGCGAATACCTAATAAATCGTCACGTATCTACGAATGAATGCGATGGAGTACTTAAGTTTAGATCTGAGAGCTTTGCTCGAGATATTTTCCATCTTCCCCCGGGGAAGTTCTGGTGTCTCAATTGCCTTAATGGAGCAACTAACTTGATTTTCGTCGTTGAGTTAATTGGAGAACCTCATTTAACTTGAGAACTCGACTCCAAGAAGTTCTTCCCCATGCGGCAGTGGTTTCTCGTGTGTGGGTTCATGTGGGTGTCAGGGGTCAACGCATTTAACCCAATCAATTTTTCCTAAATGTCATTGACTGCCGGGCATGCAGTGTGCTGCAGCAGGCAGCAAGTGACAGGAACGCGGTTCGAAGAGCTTCTGCTTGGGCACATTTTCTTGGTCTTAGTTTTTCGCCTCAATTCTTCTGCCGAATGCCGTTGGACCTGGGGCGTGGCCCTCTCGCTCGCACCTGCGCTTCGAGCGCCTGTCAATCTTGTTAGAAATGCGTTTGTTCTTCGCGCGGGCGAGGAGGGAGGAGGGGGGAAGAGGAGAAGGGCCCCGAAGACCGCGCCAGAAGACCCATCAGAAGAAGCGGCCAAGAAGCGGCCAAGAAGCGGCTAAGAAGCGGCTGCATTTATTTTTATTCGACACTCGGCCATTTCGGGCTTATGCTTTGTTTTTCGTCATTGTGTTGCGCTCTGGAATCCGTTGAATATTGTATCTGTGCCTAATTAACTGTCGAATTACAGCCCAGCTCCGGAAGATTGAACTCTGCGAGGCTCGACGCGTGGCTAACCCTTGGAATGTCTAAGACAGTTCTCAGTTACGCACTAAAACATTTAGTGATGGTCCCAAGAACGGAGTCTAAATGAAAATATTAGCTTACTAGCAGTATAGATAATTACCCAACGTTAATCCTAATGGTATCCCAACTTGAGGTCCCTCTTTTACCGACCTGTTTCTGGCATGACTACTCCTCTTCACATTCTTCTGATCGACATTTCAGCAGGGGATTCTTCGGGCTTATCGAGGCTCCACTGTGGATCCGTCGATCGACTCCTAACGGTTAATCGCTGTTTTAACAATGAAGTTCTGCCAAAAGGCCCCCAAACAATTGCCGGGCCATAAATAATTATGCTAATCGCCGGCCAAACCGAAGAGCCGGCCATCAACAGCAAACATTCATGTAAAGATCACATAATGTCTATAAATACGTGTATCTATACGCCGCAGATATCGGGCAGATATATAGATACTTTTGTGCGGATGCGTAGACACGGTCTGTGGTTTTTATTGTGTTCTATTTGGGAATTGTTCAAAAATAATTGGCACATTTTCAAGATGTTTAGCCTCTGGTTTTTCGGCCGCTTGGGCTAGTTGTGTATGGAAAATATACGCTGCAGTTGCTTTAGCCAAGGAAAATGCTGCAATTTATTGCGGCCGAAGATAAAGATACACTTGGTGGCGCATCTGACAGATGCGTTTGTCATTTGTCACGGCGCAAACTTGGGCTCATTTTGGAGGCGGCAAACAAGGTCGGCAGATAGCGAAAATTAAAGGAGCCCCAGGCCACACCATTTGATTGCTTTACGAAGTGTCAGATACAAGATGCATTTGTATCTCGTGCACTCAAGGCAAAGTTAGAGGACATCAAGTCGAAATAACTATCTCTAAGATATTTGTTTTTAGTTTCAGAAAATGTATTTCTCGGGTGGATCCCCAAATTCGATTTTAAAATAACAAACTGATCTGTGATCGTACACAGTTTTCTTTCCGTGGGGCTGCAGAAATCGAAACCGTTGCAGGGGGCAGCGACTGTGGCGGTTCTTCAAAAAACGATTTATCGCGAGGTTCTCGGGGATTTGGAGAAGTCACACGGAAACAATTCTCATTCGATTCCAAATCAAATCAATCAAAAACCAAATCCTAATTCACTGCATTACTTCGCTGTTGTTGTTGTTTCTTCGCACGTTTCGCACTCGCACGCACACACACTGGCACACTGGAAAAAACAATTAGCTAATTTGCGCTGCGGTTATGCAAACAACAAATTATTCATACATATATGTGCGAAGGTACAAGCTGGTGCAAAATTTACCGAAAATATATAAAAATGCAATTATTGCGGCTATGTTATTGTTATTTGTCGACGGCGGCAGCGGCGACATTTACACAAATGCGCGACGTCGGCGTCGGCGACTAAATTTAGAACAGCGACGAGGGAGCGACGTCGACGAGGCGACGTCAACAACGCGCGGCAGCAGACTGAGCGCTCTGTCCGTGGAGCTCTGCCAGAACCAGCGGCGGCGGCGGAGGCAGAGCCAGCGCAGCATGCAGCGCACAGTGGGGCAGAACAAGGTGGGGATCTTTCCAAGGCGAAATATTATGACTCAGCTGGTACTGATGAAAAATAAAAGTCTCTCCTTAAAAAATGCTAAATTATCTCATACGAAAGATACATTTTCCTACTTTGGAAATTAAGAAATTGTCCAGGAAGAAGTCTTTAAAAATATTTTGAAGCTTTCATTTTTGAACTACTTGAGCTCCAGTAAGAAATTAAATTAAAATGTAAAAATGGAATAGTTTATGGCATATCAAATAAAACCGTAAAGCCATAGCTCAAGCTTTAAGGACTTGTCATCTCCTTAGCTAGCTAAAAAATATTTCCTGGCTCTCCGCTTTATTAGACTGAAAAATAAAGTTCTTTTGGAATTTTTAAAACATGTGTGGCTTCCCTACAATTATAATTAAACTATTTCAATGGTTTTTTAAACTTTCCATAAATTCCCCTTTTCGCACTAAAATCCTCAGTCTGGCCCACTGTGCCGCTAGCGAGAGAGAGAGAGAGGCGAGCATAGCCTGTTGCGCCGGCGCGTCGCGACGCTGGAGGATGCTGCACCTGTTCCCATCTCAGTCGCCTCGCCCCCTCCCGCTCGCACACGTTGGCGGTCCGGTCGCTCCTGCTGCGCTGTTATTGTTTTGCTTTGCTAGTGTAATTGTTATTGTTGTTGACAACGCGTAGGCCAAATATTTGAATGTGAGGCTGAAGCTGAAGCTGCTGCGCCGACTTACGGTACCCCAATGCCACAGACAGCGGACCGCGCAGCCGTCGCGTCGTCTGCGCCTGCGCAGCATGCAAAGCGGTACTGCTGATTGGCCCGCCAATGTACCGTTGCACAGTGGGCCTCGGTGATTAATTAATTATGCGGCTAATGGCCGAGTGGCAAAAATTGGTGAGACAGCATAAATTATTGAAATCGTAAAGTGGAATGTAAAAGTTGTTGGGTTCTTTAATTGTCGCAGGAATTTCGCTTTTGAATTGTTTCCCATTTTTAAGTAGGTTTTAAGGGGGATGCTGAAATTCTTTCGTTACGCCATGGATCTTGCGCATGTCCCTAACGCAATGTTTGGCTTATTCCCTTTGTTGGTTCACTGTTTTAATTTCCTCAATGCAGATTTTGGATGTGTTCCTCCTGTTGATATTTTTTCGATCCATTGTTTTATTTGTCCTGGAGTCCACAGGAATGTTTTGGTAAATTGGTGTGTATGCATATTTCGCCGCCATGGTCCCACTGTGCACCATCGGCGACGTCCGCGGAGTGATACAATAAATTTGAGCGCCAAATGCACGTGCTGAGAGACGACGCCGTTGACAAGTACCGGTATTATGGATCTTCGGGTTCCGTTCCCGGTTGCATAACCATAGCGATAGGCATGCGCTTGAGATTTATGCAGCCCGCCGCTGCGGGAGGGGCAGGGGATTATAATCGGAATCGGAATCGCTGGAAGCCGCTCACATGCACGCTGCACTTGCCGCTTGACCGACATTCGAGTAGGAAAAACCCGTACTTCGGGTTTCTTCTCTATTTGCAAATTGTTGCTTTTTGGTGTCTGAAAATTTAAATTAGCCCGTGTTGTGACATTTATGAAACTTACTTGTCTCTGTTGTTGGTCTGGGAGTTTTGCGAGTTGCAGAAAAGAAAACATTGGTCGGATTACCGTTGCAGCGGTGCTTACCTGCAGGTGAGAAGAATGGAGAACATAGTTTGTACATAAATTAGCCGGGGGTTAAGTTGGGCTGGGGTTAATGAGTGACTGAAGTTTAGTGGGCCAACCAACACCGATTCATAATTAATTGGAACTAAGAATTTAATTTGGCCTAACGTAACACCACAAAAGCAGTAGGCGGAAGATTTGCAAGTTTGTTTGAAAATAGAAAGCTTTTCGAGTTATTTATCTAAGACCAGCACCGAATTTGAGTAAGGCTGCGAACCTTAGTCCGGTTTCGCACCCACATCGATCAAGTGTTCCCACCTGCTTACAAGATGTTTTTTGTTTTTAAATTAAATTTCATTCGCTTAAATTTAAGGGGCTTTTTATTCTAAAAGAATTGAAAGTGAATTAAATACTCCCCAAGGACTAGAGATATTTTTGGTCTTTAAATTCATTTTAAAGTGGCCAAAAAGTAGGCAATAAGAAAGTATGTTCGAAAAACTACGTTTGGAGATTTCAAATCTCTGGAAATGTTTATTTATTGTAAAATAAAATCATTTCGGGTACTTCTTGTATTATTTGTATAGTTGATGGTGTGAACGTATTTTCTAAGTATTTCCCTGACTATCCTCAGAGTTTTTGCATAGTAGAATAATGATTCAGGGGTACTGGAGCTTCTGTTTTGTTTTGGATTTATTTGCTTAGTACTTGTTAGCTACTGCTCCCTGCTCGTCTAAGCAATTTGTATTTACGAACAACTTGCACTTGGCTGCTAAATGCCGTCGGACAAACGGGTTTAACAATCGCAATCAATTCACACCGAAAAGTGGGGCTTATGGGGCTCATGGGGGTGGTACAGCGAAGGGCAGGCACGTAATAAACTCGGTTTCGATGGCATTTCAGTTCTCGATTGTCGTGCTAAACAAATGAGAGGGTAAAACGCTCCGATGGGCTGATGTCACCGATCCTTAGGTCTGATTTGATCTTACATGGGATCTGATTTGGGATCTGATTGGTTCGGTTTCGGTACTGTTGTTGGATGGAATGCAATGTGGAGCCGGATGCAGATGGAACTGGAGAACCTGGAGCTGAGTTCTGGGTTCTGGGTTCGGGTGCGGTCCTCTTACCTGTGCGTTACCCATTAGAGCATCGACTTCGGATGTGGTTTCTTGATGGATCGGTATAACCTCATCCACGTTCGCATAGATCGGCTGATCCTCGCTCAGGCTCTGTCTGAGTTTCCTCTTCCCCTCGTTCTTCTTGTTCTTCTCCGGGTGCTGTTCTCCCTCAAGCTTCTGCTGCTTCTTCAGGTGGGCATTGAGATTTATGGCCGACTTGGACTTGGCCTTCGCATAGCGAGCCGAGCTCCGCAGACTTTTCAAAACGCCATAGGATCGCGCATTGGCGAGCTTTTCTCCAGAGCGAGAGAAAATGATTTGGAGATATATAGAGAGAAAGAAGGAGAAGAAAGTATGGGGCGGGCGGGGGTTTTGCAGAGCGGAAAATAGTTATGTTAGATTTGCTCGCTAAATAATCGTATAAATAGCAATAAATATTTACAATAATGGACAGCAGCTTGGGGACAGTGGATGGTCAAAGCTTTTGGCACTACTTAAATAAATAAATTTAAATAAAATATCTTTAGCCCTATTTTGGTAATGAAAAAGAACAAACTCTTTATAAAGCTCATATTTAGCTACCATAAATATTTGATTTGCAGAAGCTATAAACCTATTTTTCTTGAATAAAATATTTCTTTTCGGAAGTTAAGAATTCATTTGATTATTTTTTTATTTTTTTGTTTTTCGAATATATAACAGAAACTCAGTGTAATATACCACCGTACTTCTCCCTGTGTAATAGTTTTTACGACATTTTAACCATAAAAATGCCTGAGCATTTCTACTTATTTCTACAAAAATTAGCAAATAAACATGTGTATATGAATGACCTTGCCGAAAAGGCTTTTACCCCTTATCGAATGCCATTTGATTTTTACCTTTCAATTAACGCTGATTTCCAGTGCCATTAACTTGACCGCAACTGTGTGCCGCAATTACACAAAGAGACTATACATACACATATGAATTGATGGCCCAAGTACCAGGTGAAATGGTGCGGGGGAGCGGTGTTGTGGGGAGCGGGATAGGTTCGCTTTTGGGCCTGTCCACTTTCTATTAACTACGTGACGGCATGCCCATAAACGAGCGAGTCCAAAAAACTATGGCTTCGCCAACTTCCGGCAGAAAAGGCGGGGAAAACAGCGTCCGGCGAGTTGGCCTGGCCAAGAGTGAAAAACAAGTGCCAACTGGAGGATGATTCAAGGGGCCTAGTGCATCAGCCAGCATGGTCTATATATAGACTATAGACTCACGACCGAAGTCAATGTCTGTAGATAAAACCATTGAACTAAGTAGCAGGTAATGACGGTAAATAAATGTTGCACTGGCGAAAATACGCTATTCTCCTCTACTAAATTTAATTATGGGGAAAAAAATGTATACGTTATATTTCTTGTAAAAAGCATAAAATATTTTTATTGGTTCCATAAATGTAAGAGTTAATCGATAATTGTTTACCAACATTTTTCTTATAGGTTTGCTTTCGAAAAGACACTACCGATAAGATCTGCTCAAGAGTTGTAATATTAAAAGGTAGTAGTAAAATTTAAAAAACTAAATGTTTATGATTGATGTTTTTCAAGGTGTTGTTATCGATTGGTTGTTAAAAATACACTCTATCGATAGGATTAAATTAGAAAGACACAAATGATTTTAGAAAAGACTTTAAAAACAATGATCCAAGAAAAAGTCATTTTTTCTATTTTTTGACCCAAAAAAATCAGTATTTTGGGCGAAACAAAAAAAGTAATGGTCCAAAACTGGAATGGCATACCTCGTTGAGCTCGTAATTAAATTCCCTACCAACTGGCATTCACATCTAGAAAATTTATTTTTTGAAATATTTTCGCAAAAAAAGCTGTTAGCTGTGCAAAATGGTGCATCTTTTAAGGTTTGGACTATTTTTGACCAAGATACATCAAAAAAGCTAAAAGAAAAAAAATCAGTTTTTCGTCAAAAACTAAGATCCTATTTTTCGACCCAAAAAAATCTGTATTTTGGGCGAAACAAAAAAAGTAATGGTCCGAAACTGGAATGGCATACCTCGTTGAGCTCGTAATTAAATTCCCTACCAACTGGCATTCACATCTAGAAAATTAATTTTTTGAAATATTTTCGCAAAAAAAGACGATGCTATCCCTTGCAAAAAAATTGAAAATTTCCGAAAATTTTTAGTTTCTATAATCTGCCGGGAAACGACTGATATCAATTGTCTAGCTTGTTAGCTGTGCAAAACGGTGCATTTTTTATGGTTTGGTCTATTTTTGACCAAGATACATCAAAAAAGCTAAAAGAAAAAAAATCAGTTTTTCGTCAAAAACTAAGATCCTATTTTTCGACCCAAAAAAATCAGTATTTTGGGCGAAACAAAAAAAGTAATGGTCCGAAACTGGAATGGCATACCTCGTTGAGCTCGTAACGAAATTCGCAACCAACTGGCATTCACATCTAGAAATTTTATTTTTTGAAACATTGAAAATTTGTAGTTTCAATGTAAGAAATCATAATATATAGACCACCGGGCTTACCCAGTGCAAGCTACTGCGCACTTGCGGTTGGCATTGCGTTGCAAGTGTTCAATCTGACAAACAAATCACCGACAATTGCTACACCGGCATTGCGCATACGCCCCGTGGCCGCACACATAGATGAGTGCTCGAGCACGAAGTGGGCCATGAGCCAGTGGAAAAACTTAAAAACCAGATTCTCGACGATTGCCGAAAGAAAGTTCACATGCACGCGTAGAACGAGTCTAACCAGTCAAGAGTACTACTGAGTAACAGCAGTAAGCAATCGGCAGTTGGCAATTAAAAGCAGGGAACACCTTCGAAAGGCGGCAAAGCTGAAGCTCCAATCAGCTTAAACCCTATTCAGTCTGTATACAAAGGCCCCACCAAAACTGGCCCAATGCGGAACCAAGTTGCCGATTTTCGGATGGGTTGCCACACTAGTTCCCCAACAAGTTGGATGAGTCTTGCCCAACCCATCTCATACAGAACTGGAAACCGAAAGCTGGCCAAGGTCTTACATATGTTGCGAAAAAAGACTCATAAAACTGGTGTTCAGAACAAAGTAGGGTTCTATATTTTGGCGTGCTCTATATTGCGACTCTTCGAAGTGGTACACAATAGAGTGTTGATAAAGCAAGGAGCGATATAAATACTTTTTTGGTGGTCTAAACTTGAACTGGGTTGGGCTTAATGACTAGGTAAATATAATTACCTTAAAAGCGGGAATGTGAGTGCTAGAGGAAATTTCACAGTTTGTTAACTGCAATATTATTCATAGGAAATCTTAGGGGGGCCATTAAAATGCACACAACGAATAATCGTATATATGACTATGGGTGGGGTCGGTGTACATAAAAGAACATCTTGTAGGAAAGTTACCGGATAAGTTCTGAATAAAACCTAGACAAAAATACTGAATATACTGCATAAAATAGACTGAATAAAAGTACTGAGAAGTACAGAAGAAACAAATATACTGAATAATGCCTTGCTCAGTTCAGTTTTCAAGAGCCTTACATATTAAAAGTGAAAAAGTTACCTTGTGCCAAACACTTCTACTAAACTCTTCAAACTGCCCTCGATGCGATGCCTTCGTAATTAGCTGAATTCGCATCTAGTTACACGCTCCGCAGCCCATTCACAATGCACGTCAATGAAATGCAGCCGGGGAGCAAGGTTGCATCAGGAAGTGTCCGAATGAATGCGATTAGACCACCCAATCCCAGCTATTTGGGCCCACAATCGATGGCATTATCATTTTGCATCTAGTATCGCCATTCAGCCGCTGCGTCTCAAGTTCATCGAACTGTCACCGAGCAAGCCAGTGGCACAAGGAGAACGACCAGGGCCAATTAAGTCGGCCAATTCGATCATATAATTTGTTATAATTATTTTCGTAACACCCTGAACATTGACTCCGTATGACAAGGGAATGGTTTGGCCCAATCTTCGGCGTTATATGGTTTATGACTATTATTCGATTAGATCCCCTAATAACTCAAACCCATTCAAAAAAAGTTAATTTCTTGGGAAGTCATTCGTCTTCTATGAAGAACCTTCTAATTAAAAATTGTTTCTATAAGATAGTCATTATATCTTTATGTTAAAGATATTAACCCCCGTTCGATTTTGGTTTAATGGGTGCAAACTTTGTCAAGATCCAAATAGTTCAATGGAATTCAATTACGATTGTTATAGGGCAGCCTTGTTGCACATAGCAATTATCAAGCCATTGTTACAAAATTTCATTCAATGTTGTAAATTACTGATTCCATATATTGACCGATTTAATGGGCCTGCTACCCTCACATCTGAACAATGCATAGTATTTTTAAAAAGCTCAACATGCTTGTTTGTGTTTTTAAATTAAATTAAGCCACTGATGAATTCTTATTTTACGATTCGGCTAATTTGTTTTAACCATTTTTATCTTACTCATCTAAGTCCCATAACTTTTTGACTCACTCCAATGTCTTTCGGTATACATTTTACCATCCATTGTTCTGCTGGCTGACTAATTTGGGCCTCTTATCTCTTATCAACGAGGTACACTTGCGAAGTTGCCTTATCGAACTGCATTTCGCCACCTTTAAAGCGGCGAAAATGGTCGAGAATTACCTATTGTTTACATCCATGTAGGTCAGTGTTTTGGTAGTGACTAGGTGAGTCGTTTGCCCAGTGACGAATGTTTATCGCTAATTTATTTGTATTCTTCGACGCGTTTCCTTCAGGTAAACTGTTTATCTATCGCCGTTCGCCGACAACAATTAGAGGCATTCAACAATATCAAGCCCTGAATGCGGATGAGTGTGTGAATGGTAATGACTGAGTAGCTTCGAATGCGAAAATCCAGCAATTTTTTGTGGGGGCTGACTCCCACTGAACCGAAGCGAAAGGTGCTCACCAAACACGGGTGAACATATCAAAAGTCGGGGTAGAACTCACAAATACCGAGCATAAAGAGAGAAAGTAGATGGTAGGTTCTCTCGGTGATATTATGTTGGTAGTCCCAGAATAATAATACTATTTTCTTTCAGTTCGTCGAATATTATTGCGCTGCAATCAACTATCATTCATCAACTTTTTGACACACAAATGTCGGGTAAGCTGCCATATTTCTTATAGCAATCATTATTTTCCCAATAAAACTCGTTTTACGAGCCTTCACGTGACAGATGTATGATATAGTGACCAAAACTGATTTGTAAATTGCTCGCAGCAAGTGATTATGATCTATGTGCAGTTGGGAACTCCATAAATTGTTTACTAGGGGTAGAGCTACTACCAGCCTATGCAGGGTATTTTGGAGGTCGAGCATCTTCGAACTCGATATGCCGGAGAAAGGGAAACGTCTCCATTGAGGCATTTGAATACTTTCCAACCAAAGCCGCGAAATGAGAACAGTTCTCCGCGCGTTCCCCTTTGCTCGCTTCGCTTCGGCTCGGCGTATCTGAAAGATACACTTGTCGCTGTCTCAGAAATACACGGTTTGGTGCTCCAAACGAGGCCAGATCTCCTAGGCCAGAGCCAAAGTCTGGGCACGTTTTTGTTACCGATTTCGAAGTGTGTTTCTTGTTGGATCGTTGGATTTTCTGCCTTTTTGTTTTGTATTTTGTTGTTTGTAGTTTTGTCGGTGAGTTTTCTTTGGCTTCTCGGATCGGTCACAGTCTGGGCTGAAAATCAATTACCGTTAATGCTGGCCCACATACGCATGCAGATACAAGTGGCCAATATGGGTTAGCATTGAACGTGACTTGGCTGGAACCGAAAAGCGAAGACTTTCGGCCCGATCTGCACAACAAATGGAAGAAGCCATTTATTCAAGGTCAGCGCCCAACCTTTGGGGAGGCTTTAGCTTTAGCTTCGGTTTTAGCCGTAGTTTTGTGTGCGCACTCGTAAAAACGGAAAAGCTGCAGTAAAATCTGTACAAATATAATTAAAAATGCAGAGCGGCAAACAAAGGCGCAAAGAGGAGCTAAAAATTATGATTATTATTATTTTTAACACAGTTTGCGCACTCGGCGTTTACCATCATCTCTGCCATCCATCCACCTTTCCGGCCATATTTCGCAGGTTTTTTCTTTCTATTAAATCTGTCATATCGCCAACTAGCTGCGCAAACAAAAACAAATAAAAAAGTATATATGGTATATGGTAGCAATAATAACAAGTCGGGGTAATAGCTAATGCCACAACGATCCATTTTAGCGACTTTCACTGTTTAATTGTCGCGAAATTTCCTTTTTTCGCCGGCAATTTGTGTGCTTGGTCAGCGGTAACAACCGAAATAGTATCTTTTCATGCGCGAGATACTTGGAAATTTGTTTAAGTCTTGTTTGAGTATCTTGAACTTACATCAGCCCCGAAGGGATTGTTTCTCTTTCGGTTTTTATGGCTGCAGAGCAAATATTAAATTACTTATTTTTTTAAACTTTCTCTTCCTCAATTCTAGCTAAATTGATTGCAAGGATTGTTGGTAATTGCACGATGCTACCAATCAGTTCTTTTTCTGTGATTGGAGAACCTTTCTTAGGCCTTAAATGTTTTTTTGGTCTTATATTATACTACAGTTACAAGTTCCAATAAAGAGTGGTAAACTTGAATTAAAAATAAAATAAAATGACTGTTGTATCATGGCAGCTAGAAGTTTTAATTGTTTTTGAGAACAAATAATATTTAGAAAGTTGGCATGTTGCCGAAAAATTCAAAACTCAAGGTGCCATTTGCAGGAGAAAATGTACTTCTGGCAAAATTTGTGCAACTGGCGGGCAAAATCTAATCATTTCCCTGCAAGCCGATTAGCCACTAACCATTAGCCAGAAATCCCACTTACTGCACACTTATTCATAATTTGGCAACCAGTTTGCAGCCGCAATCCCACGAAAATCAACGAGGGAAGCCAATCTGCAGATCTTCAATTGGAATCTGATCTGCTGCTGGGGAAACGCGAGGGTTTGCAAAAACAAAGAGCCGATTGTTTGCCAGCAAATTGGGCAGGCACCAAATTGCATATGATCACGGACCTTTCCTCCTTCGGAAATTTCGTTTTTCCTTCCGCGAACCTCATTTGAATGAGGTGTACCCCTTTCTTTTTTCGTTATTTTTCTTCTGCGAAACGAGTCTTCGGGTAATTAAAAGTTCATTGTCGTCGGCGGCCTCCAACTTGTTGTGGAAATTATTTTGCAATGTCTGCCCAAAAAGAGCCAGCAGACACAGCTTCCACATAAAAAAGCAGAGCCTCCACACGACTTCCCCATCGTTTAGGTGGTTTTTTCTACCATTTTTTGCTGATCTCTTGCAGAGGCGAGAGATTTTCCCATATGAAAAACGATGACAAAATGTGTGCAGGAGGCACATTGTCATCGTCATTTGCCGGTGAGTGAAAGTTGCTGATGACCAGCATGGATGTGGACGTACTGTACACACAAGGCTGTGGATGAGGCTGGTATCCAGTGGTTCCATGGCCAATGCCTCCACGACAATCTGCCGTAATTGAACTTGAAGCCGCCACCAGGAAGCAGTTGCCGTCCCAGACGCGCGACTTGGCTGCACCTGCGCATCGCAGCCCCATCTGCATCTGCATCTGAATCGCCGTCCCAATCTCAATCCCAGCCAGAAGAAGATAATCGTTGGCAGCGACGTCAGTCACGACATTTGCGCAATCGGTTCGGGCCAGGCCAACTGGTTTTTCTCATATTACTTATTTTTTACCTCATTTTTTACGATTTCTGGGTGGGAGGCGAGCGGACCTTATCAGAAAAAGCGCCAAAAAGCTGGCGCATTTTAATGGATCATAATGCGATTACAGATACGCAGATAACACACTGTTCGCAAACCCACATACAGACAGCACAAAACAAAGGGTTACAAAAAAGAAAAGTTATACTACTGGCAATTCCGTTTGCAAACTTCCTCAAATTTCGTCATTCTTCTAGAATACCCAACCCCAAGCATACTCGATTAAATTCTTAAGCCTTTGCTTAAAATTATAAAAACATTTTATCCAACTAAACGTTACTTGGGCCATTCGTTTTGCTCAGTGCAACTGTTCCTTCTTTTTCTCCTCTTTGCTGGCGCTGTAAAAAGAAAGCTCTGGCGACCTTCAATTGCAAAAGATTTGAAAGAAATGTTTGATCTAGATTGCTTTTAGAAATTGACTTGGGAAATTTTCTAGAAGAATGTAGGTGTGTTTTTTTGCCATTGTCACAACTTAAGATAAAGTGCCAATGGCTTGAACAATTCTGGGTTAATCGCTGGTGAAAAGAAACTCTTTAAAGATAAAGCTATAAATCAAACAATGGTTATTTATTTGAATATATCGCTTTTTTTCACAACTATATTTGGGATATTTATTGAACTCTTGTGCAAATTAAACCTTTAATGGACTTATGAAACATAACTAAGATATAATTAACAAGTAAAAGCCCCTGAAAACTTACCAAGCTATTAAAAACTGCGAAATCTTTCGAGTTTTCTTTATCCCAACTAAACTTGAAATATTTCGGAATACCATTTATCCCAGTATCTCCAGACTGCGGCAGTCGATGGAGATGAACGGGTTGCACAGCAGGGCCAATCAGGCGATCCATAAATTTCGCCCGATGTTGTCAACGTTGCCGATTGACCCTCTTAACCTGAGTGTGTTTTGCATCGCTTAATTTATTCAAAAACTGTTCGACTTTCGTTCACCACAGCGATACGCACTCCCATTAAAAACATTAAAACAAAAAATAAACAGCCATAGATTAGCGCAGAAAAGTGATTAGGTTATTTTCAGTGACCTCGACACCGTTGGCGCGATGATAAAGCCAAGTTTCCTCGATTCATATGGCAGCTTCGGAAGCTGTCAAAATTCTCAGTCCCAAGTCAATTGCCAGTCGACACAAATGCGTGCACTCGGCAAAAATGCTTAGCGAAACTATTTAGTTTCGCCCATTATTTCATCGTTATATCGCAGTTATGGAAATCAATCTTGAATATTTCTTATATATATTATTTGATTACCAAATTCCAATCAACATTTATTTACCAATTTAAAACTATTTTTTTATATTTTGTCAGTGTGACCCCTTCTTGGGAATATACATATGTGAGATGTAGAAAATATTTCTTAAATGTAAAAACTCACTTAGTGGATCAAACATTAGAAACTAAATCGGATTGGGAATATTCAAACTAGGAAATAGTTTAAAAATATTGTGTCACAAATTGGCCGCAATTCCCTCCAGTAGTGGAACAGTGTATCCCCCTATCAATGGATATGCCAGTGCTGCCCATATTACAAAATATTCATATTAGGCAAGATATTCCTCAATTGTAAATAATTAATAAGTGGATTAAACACGAAAGACTAAACAAGAAAGGGGGCATTCAAACTAGCTTAAAACAAATATCAGGAAATGGCCAGCTGTTATGACCAGTGTACTCCCATAGCGATAGATCGCACTTGTCGAGCTGCGAAATTCCGAAAATCGGGTCAGGCCGAGAGATGCATGGGGCCAATTGGCCAATCGGTTTACAGATGGCCACACAGGCTAATTAACGATTTGGACCAATTAAGAAGACGCCGAAGGGGCGCCGGCGGGGGGTGGTTGTGTAAAAGGGGCGGGACAGGGAAAAATTGTGCAAATCGGGTTAGTTAGAGTGCAGGATAGAGTGCGAGTATCTCGTGGATACGTGCGGTAGTTAGTCGGTAATTAGTGCCAATCTCAAGCCGAACCGAACTGAACTCGATCGCAACTCACCCATGAATTATCGCGGAATTGTGACATATTTCGGTCAGCCGCGGAGAAGAAGCGGGGTATGATACGATGTGATCTATATATGTTATATTTTATTTTATAATGTGGGCATTTACTAGTTTTGCGCGGCACTGTTTACTTTCGGTTTCAGCTTGCCTTTCCTCCGTTTCGGCTTGTATTTCTTTTTATTCGCGAAATTCACAGTTTTTGCCTAATTTATCTAACCAATTTGTTAGCTAAGCTAAGCACACACACACACAGACACACGCAGCGAGTCAGCTGAGCGTAACGCATGTGCTGCAGATACTTTTGTATCTTGTATCTACTGCTGGCTGTTATTTTACTTTTTCGGCTGCTTTCTGAGGCGTAACTGACAGCACGATTACGTGCGACAATTGTAACACTCGCCAGCGAAAAAGGCAGATGCACTCAAAAAACACAGATGCTTTTTGGCCCAGTCATCGGACACTGGAGCTCGGCAGAAGCCCAGGTGGAAACGATAAAAAAATATACGACTATAGCAACGCACAGGTAGGTCGGAAAAGTCGCGGTGGAAAGCCGCATGCGCGCACGTCGCTCTGCTACGAAAACGCCGAACTAAACGAGTCGAGTCTGCGCCGCCAACTGAATCTGGCTTTTAGCTTTTGACTCTGACTCCGCGATCCGCCGTCCACGCTCCCCACTTCCACATGCTCTCCGCGAGCGGTACGAGTATTGCCACAGCAATTGCAATCGCAACCGCTCCGCCAGCCGCCGGTCGCCGCCGCTTTCTAAACGCTCTCAGCTCATCGCCACTCGCTCTCCGCGGCGCGACGATGGGCTTTCCTTTTAGTCGGCAGTGGCACAGTGGGCCGTGTATCAGGTTTTTGTGGCAAAAAATGTCTATGCACTTAAAAAAATGCTTAATATATCGTCATTTTGTTATAGCTATAAGCTGTTTCATATATGATACTGAAAGAAAACAAAAAAAAATATTTTGAAAAAGATTTTGGTTTTTCGAATTTTGAAATATTTATTTACAGTAGTCAAAAGTTTTCAAAAATATAATATTTATTACTATGAAACATAATAAACGGAAAATCAAGGGAGAATCGAGAACAAAACAAGGCAGATCAGAGGTCAGATCGAACCATCACCCAAGCTTGAAAAACCTTCCAATTTTTATTGTCATATTATTCGTATTATATTATTTCCTATATTATTCTCGTTTTTCGAAAGAAAAGAGTGAAATTGTGTGTGAGTGAAAAAAACGTTGTGTCCACTTACTTAAATATTTTGAAGATGATATGATTTCAATTGTTTACATTTCTCAATCGGTTTAACAAATATATATAATAAAAAAAGTTTCGTAGTTTATTTTCCTAAAATGTTTCCTTTTTGGGTAATCTTTTCCTAAGCTTTACAAAGGAAAGTTAATTTTAATTGAAATATAAAGGATGCATCCCATAAAGCAAGCTTGGGTGCAGTTCCCTTTAAAGCATTTCAGGTCATCAATCAAGTTCAAAGCTTTGGCTTGGATGACTTCAAAGTAATGGAATGTCGTATGATCATTTGCATCTTTCCGACTTACCTGATGACTTATTCTCGTTCCCCACTTTAGGTGGACTAAAAATTCTAATATACTATTCAAAGTACTTGATAATTCATGACTCACCTCCCCCTCCATTAGTGGCATATGCATCCGAAGAAGCCCAAAAGTATGCATCAAATTCATCCGAAAAATATATACTTACACGTTTCCATCAGCTACGCGTAAGACTAATACTATAAAAAGAAAAGCCGCCCCGAAAAAAACACCAGTGCATTTGAGTTTGAAATACCAAAAAAAATTTATTTTCCCTTAGGAGAGAGTCAGAAAATTCATATTATAAGCAATTTTGTGGATGATTTCGATTTGTTGTCCAATATTTGGGTTTCGCTAGCATAAAGTGTAGTATTTTTACAATTCTTGATAGCTGCAGGGGGATAAAGAACTCAGATTCGAGCTTTGGGGTTCGCTTTTGGGGCTCCGAGAATTACAATTTTGGCTGAGAGTAAACAGGACAGACTATGGTGAAGGGATCGATGCGAATGAGTCTTTATAACTATTGTATATATATATATATATTTAATATTCGTGTGTGTTCCTCGTGTGTCTGTGTGTTGTGTGGGTTCGGGTATCTAAGTGTTTAATATACGAATGCTGCATAGCCAATCCAGATGCTAAACGTTCTCGACTTTCCCTCACAATAATTGCCTCAAGCGAATACGGTTTTCGTCGTTTTTGTCTTCCGATGTAGCTCGAAAATTTCGTTTTAGATTTTTAATTGTTATTCCAAGAGTTTGGAGATTTTGTTTCGGTTGGTTTTCCTTAAGGTTTGCTAAATGCTATTTCAATTTCTCTTTTCGTTTGTCTTAAGTAAAATTGAATCAAATTCCTCAGTGCTTGCAGTGCATATCGTACTTAGTAATTCATGTTGTCTATGCTTAGTGACTAATTCAAAAAAAGTAAATATATATTATATATGTAGGCATATACATAGAGTAATGGGGACTATCTTCAGTGTGGGGCCTTTTCTTACAATTCTACATAGTTTATAAGACTTGTGAGTGGCTGTAGTTCGGTATATGTACACTTTACAGTTAAGCAGTTTAGAACTCTTCGATAGAAATACTTTCAGACTTGCGTAAGTTATATAATTAAATGTATATAGTGTATATCCAGGTGAAGGGGGATCCAAAGTCGTTGTCTGCTCAAAGTTTCGCCATGGACTGGGTTGGGTTGGGTTGGGGTCGAAAATAAAGCTCAGAATGGGGGAAATCGGGAAAATGGGGAGATCCGGGTGGAGTTGGAGGGCAATTTAGTGTATTTACAGGTCTGTTGGTGAAATAAGTAGGTTACTTGCACACACATAAATTCCGCTTTATTACGTTATCAATATATATATGTATATAGTATGCTTACTATCGTACAGTTAGGCATTGTTTTAGGTATATCGTTCCGCCATCCGTATCTGTGTATCTTGACCTTTACAATTTTGGTTTGCCTTACTTGCTAGGATTTCATAAGACTTGCGTTTCATTTTCCATATTTTGTTCAAAAGTTTCACTTAAACGATTCGAAAAAAATATATATACTATATATGTATGTCTGTATATATATATAGCATCTATGTCGTCCCTATATACACATCATGCAGTAATTGCCTCCACTTAATGCACGTGTCCTCTGTCTTGTATCTGCGTGTGGTGTCCTGTGGGGTGTGTCCTTGTGTTCTCAGTGTCTCGTGTGGGTACTCAACTTCTACAAAATGCACGAAAATATATCCATAGTTTGGCTTGGACCCGGTTGTTCTCCGAACAGCTGTGCATCGAGCACTTCGCCCGCCATTTACTCGCATTTCCTGCATTTTAGCCCTCAGTATTCAGTATTCGGTATTCTGTATTCAGTATTCATCTGCCATCACTCACCATTTAGCATATAGCCCGTCTAGATCGATAGATAGCGCTCTCCTCGATTGACACTAACCTATTCCCGCCTAAATCCTTCAACTACAATTTCATCTTGAAGCTTTGTGTGTATAGCAAGTTGCGAGAACTAACCAAATCGTTTCAGAGTTTCAATTTCCTATTGGTTACTGTTTGAAGGATCGTGTAGTTTTAGTTCATGGTTTAGGGGATAGCAAACTCTCGACGGCCTCGTGCTCGGCTCATTTGCTATAAAATCTCTAGATTGTCATTTGCTAAATATTCCTTACTCAACTCTGCTCTACTGCATATGGATTTCCAGCTGCGGCCGTTTTTATGGCGGGTTTGAGAGTTTTAAAATGGAATTGAATACCAAATACCAAATTATCTAAAACATTTTTAATTGTTATTATTAATAGAAAAAATTCGCTTTAGAATACAATTTTTTTGTAACCAAAAAAGATGTATTAGAATAATTAAAAAACCGAAAAAGATATTTTCATACATGAGTAATTTATAACTAAACTATAACAAATGCAATTTTTAAATTAAAACCTTTTTTTTTAACAATTAAAAATTACCAGAGAAAAGAAATTAATTGTTAATGCTCGCAGGGCACCACCACTTTTTTGACCGCAGCTGAGGAATTCATTAGTTGCCGCAGGCGGTGTAGATTGGTGTTACGATTTTGGATCCCGGTTGCCCAATGGGTGGCACGTCTTATGGGGCGTAAAGGCTGCATGCGCGAGGTCCCGCAATGCCGGGATCGAAAATCGTCGGACTGCTAGACACTTCAACACCATCTGCGACAGTCTACGATGTGTGTAACTAACTTCTTTGTGTTTTTCTACGCTTTTAAGCTTATTGTTTTATTCGTTTTTAGTTCCCTTCGTATTCTCCTCCGTGTGCAATCCAAAACATGATTACCCACGCCGGAAGCGCGCCTCCGAGACCGGAAGTGGCCCGCAGGGCGCGATGGGTGGAATGCTGGCGGTGGCCCCCTTGGGTCCGAACCCAATCCGATATTCCGAAAGCCAGAGCCACGGTTTTCCAGGAACAAAGCCGATTGCGGTTGGACGCGGCGGGGGACAGGGCTGCATTCGGCCAAGCCTCGTAAAGGTGATCGATACTTATCGCTCTCGGGTGCCTTATCAATCGATAGTGAGATTCGTCGTCTATCCTTATTATCGCTACAATCGTTAAAGTTAGCTAAGCCGAAAAATCCTAATTGGGTCGCGGTAAACGCAATTGACTCGACAATGTGATTAAATGTATATATAACTCGGAATTTTGAATATAAGCAAAGAAAAGATGGAAAATTTTCAAAAAAGGTAGCCCTCTACTGTACATAGCATACATATACGGTTTAATTAACGGCTATATATAATATTGTGGTATTCCATAGTTGCTCTTAACTCGATAAAATATGCATGCGTCTATACTAAGAGTGTGTTCCGTTGTTCCTTTGTGTCGCGAGGGTTTAAAATTGAAGAGCACGGAATATAGTATATAGGATAGTTCATAGATAGTCTTGGTGGGCCCCTGCCCCGTCCTAACGTCTAGGTTTTTGTTCTTTGGGGCAGGTGACCTCGCTTTTGGGGGGGACGCCTAGATTGGCCCAAGTCTTTCGGTTTGAAACGCTGAGGGTTCTTTGGGTGAGGTTGAGGGTGAGGGTGAGGTGGAAGTGGGCGGTATATCTAGGGGGTTGTGCATCCTAGTCTGTGCATCGGGACTGTGTATGTGTGTGTGCTTGTCTGTGTCTGAGCGAGATGGCCATAGCCGCTTAGGGCATGGTGCGTCTCTCTTCTAACCGTGCTGCTGCTCTGCCTTTTGTTTTCCTTGACAAGAGTATTCAAGTTGTCTCTTAGCCTAGATTGAATTCAAAAGAAGTGCCTATGATAGAATTAAATATATAATTAAATATATAGGCTATGTGTTTGCTTAGTGTGTCTCTGTGTGTGTTTTTTGTTTGTTTCATTTTTTTAAACTTTTTTGGTTTAGTTGGTAGTACAGCAAAAGCCCTCCGCTAATATCAATTTCTATTTGCTCTCGTTCTCGTTCTCGCTCTCTAGTCCAATACATTAATTAATTTAGATATCACAATATAATCATTAATCGTTAATCAATCGGTAAGAGAAACAAATCAATTTCGAATTTCATTTTGCAGTTGCCGCTTTATAATAATAACACTTCCAGTTCGATCTATCGTAAGGTAATTAAAAGTTGAAAATTTTCCGGACAAATGTTGCCTTTCGTTTCGCTAGCTTTCTTTACAATAAATTAAGTTATTTTTCCACACCAGTGTCCTCTTAAGCGCTAAATGTGTTGAGTGTTTCTTGCTGTATGTATTTCCTTTGCTTAGTTTAAACTAGATTTCTCTCGTACATGCTAACACAAAAAAATTGCCAAAAAAAGCATTACCATTATTCTGATTATTATTACGTGTGTATGTTTGTCGGGTGAATGCCTCCGCTGAATGCTCCACTTAGATGCGGGTCTGCACCTCCAGATGCATGAAACGCTCTTGACCTAAGCGAAGCCGGAACCGGAAACCCGATGTGAGTTTGTGGAATGTTGAGTTGATTTCGTTATCGATTTCGACATCGATATCGTTATCGTTCGAATTGTTTAGGTAGATTGCATTATTTACAAGACATTGTCCGTGTTGGTTGTTTTTGTTGGCATAGAAAGGAGAAATATGCAATGTTAAAATTACGTTCTTATTTTGGATTACTGCTTTACTGATATTCTGGTACTGTGGTTATCGATTTGTTCTTTGCTTTGCTGGGGTTTGCTTTGTTTTGTCTGGTTTAGTCGTGAGTTAGCCCCACGGCGTAAGCTTGTCTAGCGATTGCTCTACTTGGAGGGGCCCGCGGCGCTTCTACAGTCGTCTAGTCGTCAAACCAGCCGTCGACGGGCTGTGTCCCCTGCTTACTTTCCAAATACGTGGCTATCTCGTTGGCGTTCTTGTTGAAGGCCACCATCATGGGCGTGTTTCCGCCAGAGTCCATGGAGTCCAGATGGGCGCCGGCGGCCACCAGCATCACGCAGATGTCGCGACGGTTCTGCTCGGCGGCAATGTGGAGCGCCGTCTGTCCACTTTAAGGAAAAAAGTACGAGAAGGGGGTTCTTAAAAGGTCTTAATGGCGTTTTATTTTTAGATGAACTTCATGCACAGCCACAGAAAACTGTTTTGTTGGTGAAAAACAGTCCCACACCGAAAGAAAATATATCTGAAGCTGTATAATAAGATACTGGCAAAAAGGTGACCCGAAACTGGACTTTAAGGTCCAATAACTCCATTGAAAAGAGTTCTAACTCTAATTTTCTGTAGTTTAATTGCGTAATATAGAGAATGAACCTATAAATATTTCAATAATGTTACTTATCCATTCTTCCAGTATCTTTCGGAAGGTGACCCAAACCTTTAATTTAAGATTCTATAAGTTAACTAACTCTCGATTCAAGTGAGTCCTACCTCCATACTAATTTGTTTATTATATTCTATGTTAGTTACTTTACAAATTTTGAGGATTTCTAAAATGGTGACCCAAACCTGAACTTCTGCAGGCTATAACTTGCCCAATTGGAACCAGATTCACAGGGGCACATCTTTAAAATATTGTGCTATTATTTGTTAAAGGACTTCGGACTTACAGCTCCTTGTCGGCCATGTTGATGAGGCGTCGTGTGGCGCTCGCGATGATGTATTTGACAATGTCCCTGTGGTTGTATTTGCAGGCGAAGTGCAGCGCCGTCTGTCCGTTCTTGTTCACTGACTGCAGTGAGTATCCTTGTTCATGTAGTGCACGTAACTGGAAGAAAGGCGGGATTACGGCTGTTAGAAGGCCACCGAGTGAGGGCATATACATCTTGGGATTCATCAGTTATAGACTATAGAAATATATGGAACAGTTAAGCTACCATATTGAGATCGCCGCTCTGGGCTGCTAGTAGTATGGCATCGGAAGTTTGCTCCAGTATAGGGCTATTATTCAAATGTTCGTGTGTGTATGTGTGGGTGTGAGAGAGCGTTTGGCGTGTGTGTTGGTATTTTTGTGTGTGCATGGAAAAGTAGAGAAAGTAAAAAGAAAATTCAAGCATCAGTTCGGTTGAGATTCATTCGATCGATTCAAATGTCGGTGATTCGAGAGATACGAGACAAGGACGGAGAGAAGAGCAGACAGAGGGATAGAGGGAGACAGAGATAGCCACAACAGACAGTCTAGTAAGTAAAGAAAGAGACGGATAGTTATACGGAATACCTGAATCCATAACCAAAAACATCTTCGTTGAAACTGAACAAACGATCTTTGTTGCTGCATGCAGGATTAATTAATATAGTACAGAAATTAAGTAAAAATTCGGAAATTATTGAAATCAAATGAATAGAGAGGAAGATGCTGAAGAGAGAGAGAGAGAGACAGAGGCGAGTGTGTGATAGATGGAGGATAACCGCGGGCCATGACAGAAGCGTGTGAAAGTGAGAGAGAGACAGAGCAAGCGAAAAGTATTGCCAAACGAGCAAGACAGCTGCGAAAAAGCCAATTGATATGTCCGGCAGAGCGAAGGAGAGGGAAAGAACGCTCCATGTGAACAAAATTTTGCGTGTCTAGTGCCGTCTCGCTCGGTTCGGTCTCTTTTCTTCGCATGGAGTTCGAATGAAATGCTGAACGAATCGGGGACGCTTTTTTACCTCTTCCACTTCATCACTTTAATGGGCTTGGAGCCAATTTGCAAATCCTCATCTTTGTGTATTAGAGTGTTTCAGTTGTGTGGTGGGAGTAGGTTTATTGAGTGTTTGTTAAATTCGAAAAGAAATTCACATATTGTTAGTAAGCCATTGGAATAGGTGAGTCACAACTAAAATCACGTACACAACAAGTCCAAACTACCAGGCAATTAACCTACCCGCATATATTTTCAGTGTCTTTTGTATTGTTTGGTTGGTTGGTTAGTTGGTTGTTTTTTGGTTGGGATGGATGGGATCGTAACGAATACGGTTTGGTCCTTGCTACGGTTAACTGTTGATGTAAGCCGGGATTATATACCAGATAGTACCAGGAGTGCTCGTATTTAATGCTCTACTCACATGCGATCGTGGCAAGGACTAAGCTGTATTCGGCTCCTCGCAATTGAGACTTGCAATTTTAGCGGATGTGGGTGTGTGTTTATGTGGGTGGCGCACAGTTGCGGTCGAAATAATAGCATCGGAGTCTTAGATCTACTTTTTACTCTACTAGAATCAAGTATTTACATAATCATGTATTCTTTATGCATTTAGTTAAAAAAATACTACATTTAATAGATCTGAATCAAAATCAATTTAATTTTAAGTTGCTCAAAGAGTAAACTGTTTGTTATTTTGATTGTTGTGCCTTATTTATACCGCAACTGCATCTCTCTATGTGTAAATGTTAGTGACTAGACATGCGAGACATAATTAACCATAAACAAAATGCAATGCAACGAGAATAGAGGTGGACCGACTGCAACTGGCACCCCTTCCTCCACTCCGCCCCCTTTGGGATCTTTGGGACTCTGGGATTGTGTGCAAAGAAGAGGTATGGGGTTCGGGTAGCTGGGCTGTCCAAGATCGAAGGAGTTCAGATCTCGACGCGACGCTTGCGGAAGTGGAGGTGGAGGAACATGCGCCTGTCTTGGTACGGCAGCTGCTCGGCCACCTGCTGCTGGTAGAGCGTGAGGCGCTCCTGGAGCGGCAGCTCGTCGGCGGTTCGAGCGGTGCGACCGGCCTGTCCCGCCCCCGGTGGCCAGCAGCCAGCTAACAGGATCCTACCGGTGCTGCCCGGGCCGCGGCCCTGGGCCTGGTCCAACTGGCGCCTCTCGGTCTGCGCCTGCCGCTGCGAGAAGGCCGCGAAGGAGCGCTCCTGGTCGGGCGTCTGCGGCATGGTGGCCGCCTCGTGGTCCAGAATGTACAGCTCGTCGATGGCGATGTCGCAGATGTAGTGCAGGTGCTCCTGGGCACGGTCGATGCGGAAGTAGTGCTCCGCGGTGCAGGCTAGAATGGGGAAATGAGTTATGATATTATGGTAGATAGGTAGAGGATTTCAAGAATTGAAGGGGTTAAAATATGCACTGTGAGGGTTAAAAACCTATAAAGCATATAGCCACACTTCAGAAGCGACAACTTACAGTCGATGAAGCACCAGTCCTGGGAGACCTTTGGATAGGAGATGGACTCCTCGAACTTGGTGTTGAGCATGTTGCGCACATGCTCCAGATCGCACTGGGACTCGATTTCGATTTGGCCCAGCTTGTTGGCCAGCTTGCGGAGCATCTCCTTGTCATAGTGGTACTGCTCGTACTGCTGCATGGTGACGCGCAAGATGTTCAGCTGCATCTTCTCCAGCGGATTTACCCTGCAATGGCAAAGGATATCTGTGAGACGTGTCCGTATATATGGGGTGTGTCCTACTCACTGGACATCCCCACGGCCGTGCTTCCTTTTGGACAGCATCAGCGCCTTGTTGAGCAGCTCGATCTCGATCACCGAGGGCTTTACGCGGCAGGCCTCCCCGTCAACCTGCATGGGAATGGTCCGCTTGGTGATGATCCGGGCCTTGCGGCACTGGCAGATGCAGGTGCCGTGCATCCCCGCCTGCAGCATGGGCAGCTGGTAGGTGGTCAGTCCGACCACCTCCATCAGGCCGTCGTCGATCGACGGCTTTGAGGCGCCGAAGGAGTCGTTCCACGGATGGGTGCCGCCGCCATAGCTGCGGGGATGAGGGGAAAAGTTGGGATATGCTATTGGTATGATCGGTGGTATATCCCCACAGGTCTCCGGAACTCACCTGGGAATGTTGAGGAAGAGGACGGCATGGCAGCCGGCGTCGCGGAGCTTTCCGGTGAAGTCCTGGCCGTCGCACTCGAGCGTGACCCACTGGGAGAGGTTGCGGTACTGGCGCAGGATCAGGTCCTTGCCGCCCATCTGGCCGTAGTACATCTTGTTGCGCAGCCGCGAGTTGAAGCGCTCCGGGTGGGCCTCCCGCGCCTCGTGGAACTCCAGGGCGATGTGGGCGTCCACGCCGAAGGAGAAGTAGTTGTTGATGACGTTCAAGGGGACGTTCGGCTTGCTGCGGTCCACGTGGTCGTCGGTGACGTCCTCGTTGGGCGTGACCTTCACCCGCCAGCGGTCCATGAGCACGCACTGCGACATCCCGATCTCCCTCAGCACCTTTCCGATCGGCTCGTCGGTGTAGCCCTGAAAGAAAATAGACTTTAAAATTATTGAGGCTTTTATGTGCAATGATTCAAAGCAATATTAGTCTAGTTTACTCTAACTACAAATGAAGATCAAATAATATGTATAATGCCTTCAAATGTGCTACACTAGCGAGTGTAGCTGGGAAGCTTAACGTGAATTCTTTAGAGCCAAGCGGTTATTACTTATGAAATGTGTTTATGGCAGCGGCTAGTTAATGATTACTTATTCTGGGCGGTTACTTAGGACGGTTAAGTTTATTGTTATTTTTTTTGTTAACTATATTACTAGCAATACGGAAACGTAAAAGCCCCATTAATTTATGAAAATTACCTTTGCAATAAAAGTAGGAGTACTTACTGTTCATTTATATGGATCAGATATGATTATTTTTTAATTGTGAAGTGACAGTGAAGTGGCTTAGACCATAATTGTTAATTTAAAACCAGTATCTTTTATAGCTTTCTTTTCCATAATGGAAAAATAGTAAATAGATCCTCTATTCCTTACAAAACTTTATTATAACTTTTCAATTTTTGTGTGACTAACAGGTCGTATGGGTAATTTTACTGTTGCGGCTAACTAGTCGTATGGGTTATTTTAACAGCTTAAAACCAAATTGCTCATACGTTCCGTTGCCCTCACGAAAATGTTAAATTTTCAAAACAATGTTTTTTTTGCGCGCTCATTCTGAATAATTTTCTTTCATAATTTATAACTAACTAATGCGCTTAAGTTCTATGGAATTTATACCACTTTATTTTGGTGTTACTGAACACATAAATGTGGTGTAAATTATGATGTTCTTGCATCACAAAAGTCAACTTACCCCTCCCCATCCGAGGGCGCGAGCGAGATCGTTGCCAGTGCCCAAGGGCAGGACACCGACCGCCGGAGCTGGTTGGAGAGGCGGTTGGATCTGGTCCAGGACGGAAAGGACCCAGCCGACGGTGCCGTCGCCTCCGCACGCCAGGACCCTCAAATTGGGCGCCTTCCGGAACATATCCAGGCTGTAAAGGAGGGAAAAGGGAGTCAGTAACGCAATCAATACGGGGTATCCTATCCCAAGCTCACAAAAATACATTTTGCTTTAATTTAAACCATTCAGCATCCATATTTTAAATTATTATTTAAATCTTGGCTAGGGTTAACTCAGATATCTGATACCTCCACCAGATTAAGAGGTTTGTTCACACTATCTATGTACTGAAGTAGGTGCCGTTCACACAGAGTAGAACCTTAACCTGACATTGAGAAATCGGCCAAATCGGTTTTTTCTTTACGTTATTTAAATGTATAGCATATAAGAAACGAATTTATAGAGCTTTAATGGGGAAATATGTTGTACATACGCGGGTACTCACCCCATTTTTGGGCCGCCCTGCGTCAGATCGAACACCTGGCGCGGATTGAGCAGATGCTGGAACTTGCCCAGCAGCTTGTGGCCCTGATTGCCGCCCGACTTCGGATTAATAAACACAATGACCGGGATTACCTCCGGCGACGGAATGGGCTTCACAATGAACGCCCGCGGCTCCTTCTTCTCCTCCTTGCCCTTCTGCCGGCGCTGCGTCTGCCTCTTGCTCTTGCCGCCGCCCCCGCCTCCCGACCCACCGCCCCCGGAGCCACCTGCCCCGCCCCCCGAGCCGGAGGCGGCATTGTTCTTGTTGCTCACGCGTATCGAGGACTTGAAGTTGCCCTTGGTCGGCAGCTTTACAATCCACGAAGGCGGCACAATGATGGGCGCATAGTTGCCTGCAAGGAGAAAACGGGATGAGTGGGGCTTCTACACTGGGAAAAGTCACGGGTGTAGCATAAATGATGTATACTCTTTTGTGATATATTGATTCAGGTCTAATGTGATATATTGATTCAGGTCTAATGTGCGGAATGTAAGTTTTTGAGGTCGTAAATGGTTTTTAGGGATTTTTGGCTCCTGTTGATGAAAAGTTTCAAAGCACTTATATTAGTTTATAATTTAAACATTTTCCATTATTATTTGCTTTACAACTTTTGAATTCCTGAACATCTTGTTGTCAAATAACAAAAACATAGACGAATTGCTTAGACAAAAAGTATTAGGAAAACGTTGAGTGTTAGGTTGTTGGAGTACAGCCTACTTTTTGGTGGAATTAAGTGATTGTCTGTAAGTGTTTAAAGCAGGCCTTTCGCCACAGTGCCGAGTTTTAGAGACCTACAGCGGGGGTCCGGGCTGGAAAAGCTAATTGTGTGTGGAAAGTGCTTGAGCATTGCCAAGCGACTGAATTTAATTTGCCACCTTCGAGGGAGAATCAAAGGGGACCTCTGCTGCAGAGATGTGGCTGTGAGACGAGGGCCCAGCATAAGCGGCATACCAAAGAGCAATTATGAATGCCGCAACTGGGCCATCGGACCTCGGAGGGGATCCCCACGCCAGACAAAGGAACCCCTGCCCAGACCCTCTGGTAATTCTATTTCGTGCTGTCTTGTCCTCATCTCCGGTCATGTCCTGTCCCCCCTTGCCGTTCCATCCCCCCGCCCCGCCTGTGTCCTTTCCCGGGGCGTGTACGTAATGGTCTCCGGCAGGGCTAGCAGAGTGTGTTAACAAGACGCTCATTGAGACACTTTATAAAAACGTGAACAGGAAGCGGTTAAGTCGCCCCAGCTGCCACATCATCATTGTCATAGTTGCACACAGTTGTCGGGAGGGAATTTCTTTTTCTATCTTCTATACAAACAGCAGCAGCGGCAGTGGCACGTTAGCATTCGCTGCAATTACATTAATTGAAAATAGTTTAGGTCCCTGGATGTTTGAGGGGCAGTCTGTGGCATAAGGCGTTGCAAACTGCCACAATTCACCTAGAAATCCGCAAGATACACTCCGATCCGTCAGGGATTCAAAGTATTTTAAAGCACTGGGTTTAAATTTACTTCTGTTGAGACTAAGTTTGGTGGCATGACTTCGGGGGCTTGAAAAAGGTTTCTTTACTTTGGGCAATGACTTCATTTCGCTTGAGCACACAAATTGTTCAACAGCCAACGGAAAAAGGTTGGCCCAGTGAAACTATGACACAATTTGTTTACCTACCAAATAAACCGCATAAAATACAAAATGGGACACAAGTTTGAGGGGTCCAAAGGGTTACGGGCCACTCCGGGCATTTCGCTTGGGTTCGGTTTTAATGCACAAATCTTAATTAAGTTAACGGACCGCAATTTATTTGCATGCACGTCACGTAATTAATCAGGGGAAACGGGCAGGGGACGGGGCGTGGCCTTTTCCCGGAGAAGGGGGCCAGGAGGGGCAGACGACTCACCCAGACGACACTCCTCGCCGATTTTGGACTGGTTGAAACAGGCCTCCTTGTTGTGGTAGACCTCGTGGCACCAGGCACAGGCCAACGCCACGATCTCCTTCGACCCAAATAGCTTGCTTTGCACCGCCTGCTTCATAGGAAAGAACTAAAGGGATAAGTGCATAACAAGTAATATTAAGATAACATCCTATTTCCAGAATCACTCTATATGTATTGTCACACAGAAAACGAACTGAGGGCAGATTAAACGCAGGTGGCTAAGAAATGTAAAGTTCAATTGAGTCAATCAGGTTAACGAAACTTAGTCTTAAGAAAGAAAGGTTGCATTAAGTCAAAATAGGTATATTAAACATAGGCGAAAACACCGAAGAGCGGAACCACTAAAAAATAAGAAACTATTCTCGATTACATATCTATACATTTTACTCAACTCTGGTCGCAACTTTCTTTGTAATGTGACTAATGAAGCATACTTTTGATTTATATTTACGGTTTTGGAAAAGTCTTGATTTCTGGAAGTTCTATTCTGTTCAATATTAGTATTTTTGACATAAAAAAAGCAGTTTTTAAACGAGTTTTTAAAGATTTTTACTTTACTTAAACATTCTTTTTCTCTTGAAGTTTGGCTTAAGGAAACTGAACTGAAACTGATAAAACGACATCCTGCTCTTTTCCTTCACTTGTTTTTAGCTTCTGAAAATCTCTGCACTACCGATTTAATTTATTCGATTTTGTCAAAAGGAAATAAATTTAAGTACAGAACGGATAAGAAAAACAGAACAAACGTGTGTCTCGGGGTGGGGGCCAACCTACCTTGCCGCACTGCTTGCACTTGCCCTTCTCCAGCTTGCGGTGCACCCAGTGGTGGTGGGTGGTGGTCTGCTCCCGGTACTGCCGGATGCCCACATCCCGGTAGGTCGGCTTGCAGGCCAGGGTGCTCTTCTCGTTGACGAAGGGGATGCAGTTGTGGTGCGCAACCAGCTGGCAGGCGGAGCACTTCATCCGCTGACCGCTCTTCTGAAATGGCACGGAAGTCCAGGGAGGTGAGATGTTGTGGAGGCGGCAGATGCATCCTTCTTACAAACTACATATTAAAGACTATTTACAAGTATTTAGGGACACCTGCATATATATTATAAAGGAATTCGGTTCGTAAATGTGTTGCACTAATTAATTTCCCTTTGTGTTTTATCAAAATTGACAGGCTTTCACACAAGAGCAACCTTTAGTTAAGGTTTTTAAGGGCATAACAAAAGTTAAAAAATATGTCTGGGTATTGCATTTACAGACATATATTCACCCTATAATTAATTTGGCTCTGTGTCTCCCTTTTCTCTACGCTAATTAGTGAGCTCCCGCATTTTCGCAAAACCGCATTCAAATGACGGAACTGCAACTGCCGCTTGCACTCTCGAAAAACAAACTTTGACAATTAATTGCTGAGGTTTCTGCGGCTTGACGGGTGAAAACGGATTCCCGTCAAGGATTCGCAACAGCCTCAGGTGTCTGGGAGTTATTTTCCTTGGGAAAACTGCAGAAAAACCTTGTGCAGTGCACCAGCTGGTTGGCTTCACTTTTCGAACCTGCTTTTGTTTAATTATTCCCCTGCAAAGTTTACCTGGGATGACTTTGAATTTGGCCTAGAGCAGGCTAATTCTTAAGGTTTTTCAGTCCACTGGACGGAAAATAAAGATATACGTTTTTTGGCGAAAAGACGATTTTATTTTTTTTACCTTTTTTGATGTGAGTTGTTCAAAATCGTCCAAAACCCAAAAAAAACACAGTGTTGTACAGCTAACAAGCTAGACAATTTATATAAGTCATTTGGCGGCATACTATAGAAACTAAAAATTTTAGCAAATTTTCATTTTTTTTTGCAAGGGGTAGCATCATCTTTTTTTGCAAAAATGGGCCAAAAAAAAATTTTTTAGCTGTGAATGCCAGTTGGTAGGGAATTTAATTACGAGCTCAACGAGGTATGCCATTCCAGTTTCGGACCATTACTTTTTTTGTTTCGCCCAAAATACTGATTTTTTTGGGTCGAAAAATAGGATTTTAGTTTTTGACGAAAAAACTGTTTTTTTTCTTTTACCTTTTTTGATGTAACTTGCTCAAAAATAGTCCAAAACATAAACGATGCACCGTTTTGAACAGCTTACAAGCTAGACAATTGATATCAGTCATTTTCCGGCTAATTATAGAAACTAAAAATTTTCGAAAATTTTCAATTTTTTTGCAAGGGGTAGCATCGTCTTTTTTTGCGAAAATTTTTCAAAAAATAAATTTTCTAGATGTGAATGCCAGTTGGTAGGGAATTTAATTACGAGCTCAACGAGGTATGCCATTCCAGTTTTGGACCATTACTTTTTTTGTTTCGGCCAAAATACTGATTTTTTTGGGTCGAAAAATAGGATCTTAGTTTTTGACAAAAATCTTTTTTTTTCTATACCTTTTTTGATGTTACTTGGTCAAAAATGGTCCAAAGCCCAAAAAAAAGCACCGTTTTAAAGAGTTAACAAAGCAGATAATCGATCGCAGTCATTTTCTGGCTGATTACTGTCGAATTTTATTTAGTAGGGTTATTTTTGAAATATTTTCCTTTGGCTATTTAAATAAATCAGTATTCTCTGACTTTCTAACTTACACCTACTTAATTTGCTGTGTGATGCAGATTGAGATAGGACAGGATTTTTTCCCAGAAGCCGGTCTGCCCCAAATGACAGATACTCCCCCACTTCGATTGACAATGATCCTGATAAAGTACACATTCTGTAGCTTTCGCCTGGGGCTGCCCCAAACTGATGGCACGCCCATCGTTCTTGATCCAAGTCCAGCACCCCCCATTTTTTCTTCGCCCTTATTGCGTGAATGTTGGACAGGCACGCAATAAATAAATTACGCTCACATGTAGCCCGCCCTTCACTTCTGTCTGCCCTTGTGTTAATTGAATTGAAGGAATGTTCGGGGCTAGTGGATTGCCGGAGACATCCGTGGTATTCACACTGTGAGGCAAGTATTCAAGGGTGTACTCACAATGCACTCCTCATTCAGGCAGCAGAGATCGCCGGAGGCCGAGGTGGGCTTCCAGTAGTGCTCGCCCTGCACCGCATTCTCGGTCCAGTCGGGCACAATCCTAATGGGTCGCCGGGAATTGCTGGCGGAGGCGGTACGCCTGCTTGGAGAAAGAGAGCGGAGGGTTAAAGGTTAGAAGGGATTTCTTGATTGGTTTGGATGTATTACTGCCAAGCGCTCGATAAGTACTGAAAATGTATCCATTAAATACATTTTATAGAGGGTCATACTTAAAAGTTTACTTAAAAGTTAGTTTTAAATATAAAATATTCGTATAAAAACAGATTTTTTATGTGATGTTTCATTACTGACAAACGCACTCCCACACATTTATAATATACTTCAAATCACCTGCCGTGATGTCATAAAATTCCCTTATATATTCAATATCTTCTCTGAGCTCAAGCGCGGGGATTCCCCTGCGAAATATTTCAGGGACTCACCTCTTCCGCCGCCACGCCCCCAGGGAGTCTAGCTTCCGCTGCCGGAAGGCCGACTTCCGCTGCATGCCGATGGAGGAGCGGCGAAAGCGACGCACTCCGCCCGCCGCCCCCGCGCCGGCCACTCCCCCCGCCATACCGCCCCCAACAGACCCGAAACTGTCGCTGCGCTGCAGTCGGCGTCGCGGCGTCGGCAGCGTCGGCGGCAAAGGCTGCGAAGCCGAGGTGTTGCTGCCGTCGCTGTGGCCGTGGCAGCTGCTGCTGTCGCTGTTGCTGCTGCAGCAACTGCTGATGCTGCTCCTGTGCAGCCTGTCCACATCCAGCTCCTCCTCGTACTCATCCTCCGTCTGGAACTCCTCGCGAACGGCGTGCAGCAATCGCTCCATGCCGAATACCGCTGCGGGGGTGTTGCTGCTGCTGCAGGGACAATTGCTGCTGCTGCAGTTGATATTGTTGCAGATAGTGCAATTGCAGTTGCAGCTCTCCCCGCCCACACTGTTGCTATAGTTGCAGTCGTCGCCTTTGTTGCCGTTGCTGCTGCTGCAGTTGATATCGTTGCAGATATTGCAATTGCCGTTGGAGTCTGCGATGCTGTTGCTGTTGCTGTTGGTATTGGTGCTATTTGGGCTATTGCTGCTGCTGCATTTGATATTGCTGCACGTATCGCTCTTGCAGTTGCAATCTCTGTTCGTGTTGCTCTTGCTGCAGGTCGTTGTGTTGCTGCCGCAGTTGAAATTGTTGCAAATATCTGTATTGCTATTGCTGTTGCTGCTGTTGTTGCTGCTGCTAGCGTCACAGTTCAAGTAAGATATGAACATGGTCTTTACAGTGACTTATTTTTCCACATCCGTTCGCTTTTACCTGGCTTCTCGTTTGGCTTGCACGTTTTGCATTTCACTTCACTTCATTACACATTCGCCGTAGTCTGGAGATTTTTTCGGAACTGTTTTTGTGTTCTTTTTTTTGGGCCTTTTCTGATTTCGATTTTTCTGGCTTATTTACATTCAGCTCCCAATCGCACTGGCAATCGCAATCCGAATCCCGATTCGGCTTTCGATTTTTGCGACTCTGAACCTGCTGTCCGTTTTCGTGTCTGCGGCTGTCATTATGGCGCAGAAAGATGGCCAGAGATTCTGTTATGGGTTCGGCTTATTATTATACGGTTTTATACACTATTTGCCCCTATTTACTTGGGGTACTCTCAAACTCGGCGGCACTGGGCTCCCAAAAAAGGTACTTTGTTGAAGGGGAATTCTATGGTAGATTTTTCTGAATTGAAAACAGTCTACAAATATCGCCTAATTTAAAGGATCAGTTATTTCCTTGGGGTTTTCTCAAACTTCTACGCAAAGGAAAGGTATTTTTATGGGGGAAATGTATGGGATATTTATTGGTAAATTTTCAAAAGTTAAAAAAATAGCCTTTTTAAAAAGCAAATTGGTTTACTTGGGATATTCTCAAACTTAAATGCAAATGGCATGTATGGAAATATATTGAAAATAATTGTAAAACATCCTTTTTCATAAGGGATCACTCCTAGAAATGATATTTTTCAAGTTTAGTGGAGTTTTTTCTCATACTTGGGGAAATTAGGTTGTGATGGGCTTATCTACACAAGTGTTATAATGCATAAAAGAAACGATGTTGGTTTATTCCGTAAAAATATCTCTAAAACCCGTATACGTTGCTCTACTGCTTAGGAATGTATCAGTTAACAGAGGGTGTAGAGAATTCCCCGGAATGGGCACAGGTAAGAACTTTGACCGCGGGCCCTATTTGGATATCAAGCCGCCCCTCCGCTCGCCCCCTCCCCTCGCCTGCTGCCTCGCTCTGGCGCACAGCAGGTGGCAGGTGGCAGGGTGTGCGTGTGTGCTTAATACATTTGTACACATTTTGTTTATGTGCATTGTAATTAAATTCTTATCAGATGGAAATACATACAGAAAAATGTGACTCGTTTTTCTCGATTTTTTGTGTTTTTATTTTTTCCCCTGACTGCGTACTACTTGTTTTAGAGCGAGAGGCCATTTTATTGGCCTGGCAAATTGTGGGTTTGCGGATTTTCCATGTCCATTGTCAAGGTGTACGCGGCTCTTTCCCTAATATCTTTTTGGGTTTGCCTTTCACTTTTTGTGGTGGCTCCTTTAGACGCGGTTTGCGCGCGGTTTGTGCGCGTTTTGTGTGCGATTTGTGCGCGCTTTGCGTGCGATTTGTGTGCGTTTGCTGTTCTGTTTTTGACGCGCTACTCAAATTTTGGCATCCACGCTTGATTTACCGTTAAATGTAGCGTGTCCCCACACACAGACACACATGCACACCCTAAATTTCCATGGAGTATGTCAGCTTTTCACTTTTTGAATGTTGGGAATTTCCCAAGAAAGTGAAAGCTTAAAAATGTTATTACCTAATGTAAAATACTTTAAAATATTTTACAGCTCCGTATCAGAGTTACCTAACGCCTGTAATTGTGCCAAAAATGCTGCAAGAAAATCGGAAAAACTGAGTGGGCGAGGAAAATGGGAGGGAGAAGACAGTGTGGCAGGTTTTTCAAAGTTGCAAAATTGAATTGCAAATCAATTTGCCGACTGCAGTCTTAATACATCACAATGGACGTTTTTCCTTGGGCAGGAATTGCTGGGGAAAATACCGGGGGGAAATCGACTTGAAATGGAAATCAATGCTGAGATGGCTTTGTGCTAATAGTTCATCAAATAACTTGGTGAAATCATTGGGAATTCCATTTCCATTCTGCTTGCCTGCCGGAGTGTCCGTCAAGGTTGAAACAATGGGAAAAGCTTGAATTTCCGAAATGCAATCTCCGAGTGAGATTGTCAAAATACAAGTTCTATGCGTTTTTTGAAGATAGATCACGAATTTTTAAATAATTGGTGAATGCTAATTTTTAGTTTTTTGAGCTTCCCAACCTAAACGGTGAATTGAAAACCCCTAAACACAGCTTTTAATACCTAAGCCACCGAGGAAATCAATATGTAAGTCAGAGCAGTTTGCCACTGCAATCTATGATGTTTAAATGCAAGTATCTGCGAACCCTTGGTCAAATGTTTTGATCAAAACAAATTCGCCCGCCGTCGAGGGCCAAAAAAAGAGGCAATCATCCGTAATTAGAATCGTTTGATACCAAATATGAGTGGCCACAGAAATAACGAGGGACCCAAAACCAAACCGAAAAACTGAAAACTGAGAGCCGAAAACACAGGCAAACCGAATAAAACGAAGCCAAGCAAGACGTAGCAAAACTTGAAACGCAATTTCAATTCAAATGTGATTAATTTCGATGTCGACTGCCTTTGAAGAGCTCTGCACTTGGCCGGCGGGGGGGAAAGAGGGTGGAAAAGCAGATACAAAGTGGATGAGTGGGCGGACGGGCGGACGGGCGGAGAAGCGGGGAAAGCGGGGAAGGCGGGAAAATGCGGGGAAATGCTCGGCTAATGAAAGGCAAACTGTCGCCAATGGCCCGGACTTGGAATGGGATTGAGATTCCTCCCCATTGACAAAAACGAAATCGATAAAAACCTTGAAATATCTTTACGTCTTTCAATAATGACACCTTGCATTCGCGTTCCCCGCCCCACAGCCGACGAGCCGTTTGACTTTGGCATAATAAAAGCGAAAATAAAAGCGCCGAAATAAATAAATATCGAAAAGTGCCGAGAGCATCATCATCAAAGCCTCGTAAAAATCTATATGTTTACCTTAACCCTTGACGACAGCCATTAACACAGCCCGCCCACAACTATACAGATCCTGCATAGCTAGCTCCTGCGTACGCAAATATGTCATCATCCATTCATCTGCACGTCCAAGCCAATGGCAAATCCCTTTGAGCTGGCCAAATGAAAAATTATCTTCACGTCCTGACCATCGTCGTTGGCGATTGCGATTAATGCCCGGCCATTGGAATTGAAAACGTGGCAACAACTTTCGAGCGTCGGGGAGCTTCCCACCCGAACCACGGACTCCAGCTCCCCGAAATGGTAGTCTGGAGTGGCAGCTCCTGCGAAATGGCAAGAACTCGAGAAAAGGATTTTAAGCTAATGAATATTAACAATGGCCCGCCTCTTTGGGCTGCACGCCAAGAAATTGGCAAGAGGACACCCGAAAGGCCAGGAAAACACAAACTATCTTAGATCCTAAAAAAAATACTAATATCAGTGCAGGATGTACAAATAAGTAGTTTACACAACCTAAATTATTTTAAGAGCAAGCATCTTCGGTATTTTTTTGTCATTAATTACTTGAATATTTAGTTTGATAGTTTAATTTACGAAAATATTATTTGATATATTTTATACCAAATGAATAAAGTAATAAGTTACATAAATTGTAACACTTTGTTTGCGGTTTAAAAATGGGTTAAAAAAATAAAGACCTCAAATAAAAACCCAGTTCCCGCTGTGTAACCTCAGTGGAGAAGTAGATGCATCCGCCAAATGGCCAGAGATTGGGCACCAAAAGGAGGGGGAGCCGGGAATGGCACCGAGAACGACCCAAGGCTGCAAATGAAATTAATATTCTTAATTGGCATTAAGCGTTTGGCCTGCTGGCGAGGTGTTTTCTCGGGGGCGGCAGTAGCCAGTAGCCAGTGGATAACGAGGCCAACAGGGGCAGAGCAACAGGACCTGCAAAATATGCATGGCAACGGAGGGGTCCGAACTCCGAACAAATCTCTGGAGCAAACTTTTCAGACGGACACGGCTGAAGACCCAGATCCAGATGCTGATGCTGATGCTGATGCTGATGCTGATGCCCACCCTGGCATTTCAATTCGAGCCCGAGGCTCTTTTAGTGTCTGTGTCAAAAAGTTTTCCAACAATTAATAAACTTAAGGGGAAATCGAAGGGGCAACGGGGACTCTGAAAATAATTCAGGGAATCCTTTTACAATTTTTGGCAAGAGACCAATGAAAGGCAAACTTATTTCTTGGGCAGCAGCTTTAAATCTAGAATAAAAAAAATCATACGATGAGTAATATCTTGTGGGGCCTTTAAGTTACCCCACTCCATCTTGAGGTATCTGATATCTAGGCTTATCAGGGAGAGCATGAGCCACTATGCGCTGCCACCTCATCGTTTGCGTGAATAGTTCGACCCAGAAAAGGTTTAACTCCCGGTCATGGAACCCCTGAAACCCCATATCTAGCTCATATCTCAACTGTTTATTTTCTGCTTCCGTTTCGCCACTTTTCCAGCTTCGCCTGGTAGCTGCCGCCTAATCTATTGCACAATCAGGAATTATCTGGGGCTACTAAAATTTATGAATGAATTTGGGCGGCTGGCAAACAGGCAAAGGCTCCGAGAAGAGAAAATCCAGCAGCAAACAAAAATATATGGAACGTCACGTGGTTTTTGTGTAGAGTAACACTCACTAAAAAGTACCCAAGATTTGGAAATCTATGGAAAGGGAACTGATATCATTTCTCTTTCCTGTGTTTAATGCACAATTTCTCACCTCCTTAACACTGCAATTAACATACTTTGTTTGGCAGTCACACAAGGCAAGAGACGACGACGACATCATACTTCTACCCAATTTTTTTGCTAAAAATACTTAAGTTAATTATGGGAACCGGCAGCGGGCAAGTCAAACATTTCAAATCTAAAACATGTGTGTGACTTGATATTTATTTTTAAATCAGCATTTATATATGTGCTTTCTCGATACTGACCGCACGGCAGGTGGAAGGGAAAAGGAAGGGGTGACCCTCATCATCCCATGGATTTAATCGTTAATTTATGCCGGCAGTCGTAGTTTAGACTGGAAATTAGTGGCCGATATTACGGTCATACGCTTCGGCGAGGACGCATATTCGCGGATTGCCCCTCGAATATCAATATTGTTATTTTAATAATATTTTCATCCCGCCGGCTCACGTGGCGTATTCGCAATCTGCACCGCAGATACTCGAAATTTCGTGGGCGTGGCCGGGCTCCTTGATTTGTGTCTTGTGATGTTTTTGGCTGGGCGCAGCTGGCAAAACAAGCCAAAGAAAAGGGGGGAAAATAACAGCAGCAAATCGACGATAAATCAAATCAAATAAACGAAATGCGACGTACTTTGACTCTTTCGCATTCCCGTTCTCATGCCCACTCTGCATTTATTTATACAATCCCACAGTACACAGCCGCTCAGCCCATAGTTTGCGCCATAGTTCTTCTGATAAATGAGTGCGAAATTCTCGAAATGTCATGGCTGGCAGTTGGCCTTTGGGTTCAAGATGCCGGGCAGTAAGACCATAGACTGTATAGTAAAAGTGGAAGCCGGCCAAGAAGTGGCCGAACAATAGGGCCGATAAATGCCGCGGTGTTGGTGGAGCAATTACAATATCTTTTGGCACCGCTTCCCAAATGCAATATTGCAATGTTGCTGGGATGTTCGGCAAAACGCCTATTTGAATGGCATTACGGTTCAGTGCAGAAATACCTCAAGAAATGTGCGAGACGAAAATCGTAAAAAAATTTACAAAAAGATTATCAAATAATAATGAAGAACCACCTTTAATTAAGTACTTTTAGGGTATTTTTTTATAAATTGAAAATAGTGAAAGTATTTCTAATGTAAAAATTCAAAAACAAACATTAAGGCTTTATTTTGAGCAGGTAAGCAGTTAATTAAATAACTAACTGCTTAGTCCAAAAAACAATGATCTATTTAGATACAAAAAAAAACTATAGACTTTTGGGTATATTTAAAAATTAGAAAAAAGTATTTATCTAAAATCTGAGAGTGTTGTTATCGGTAAAATGAAAACGGTAGCTCGTTAAGAGTTTTGAAAATATTTGTTCAGCTGTAAATCATAGAAGATTTGCAAGATACAAAAATAAAGCGATTTCTAGTCGACGATAAGAGAAAACTTAAAAATAAGCCAAAGCCTGACTGATGAATAGTGCAATAAATAAGAAATGTTGTGAAATTTCCAAGTGATTAAGCAAATGTCCCAAAAATTCCCCAAGCTATATGGAAATTTTCAGCATGTGCACACAACTGCTTTCTGCCAAGTATCTTGTAATACTTAATAATTCTGTTTGGGCCAAAGTCCGAAAGCCTGCCAAACGAACTCTCTGCGCGCCATGTTCCCATATAAAGACCATTTATCCCCTATATATAGCATCCCCCATATAGTATCCCCCAACTAGGCGTTCTCAAGTAGGAAAAAAAATTAACAACACCGTGTTGACCGCTCAACATTGAACTCCCGATGACCCTTGGCGGCTTCTTTGCGTTCGCGCTTTATATCGCAGAATTCCCTCCGGCACTTCAGTTTTTCCGTTTTTTCAAGTTCATCGGTTAATTGAATTAAAATTTACAATTTCCTCCCCGTTCTTTTCAATTAAGACACATCGGAATTTTGAGACCGGTTATTTTTAGGCCGAGCCGACATCGCTCTGACCCTTTGAGGGCTTTGTCTTGACTCTTCCCCTCTGTTCACTGTTTTCCTTCTTTACTTTTGTACTTTTTTATTTCCCTGCCTTTGGGCCACACACTTTACTGCACTTTTCCGACTTTCCGAGGCACTTTTTAATTTGCGACACGCGCACCGAGCGGTGTTTTATTAATTATTATATTCATTATTGGGCTAGAATTTTCCGCCTGATTTTCCGTTTCTTTTTTCGGCTTTTTGGGGGTTCTTCGGCTGGCGGCAGCATCCAACCGCACAAGGCAACTGAGCGGCGGGCGAGCGAACGAAAGTCAGCCGGAGCGGCGACTGCGGCGTCGGCAGCGGCGGAGGCAGCGGCGGCACAGGCCAGCAGCTGGCACTTTGTCACCTCAAAATGCCGCTGCCCTCCGCCATCTCCTCGCCGCGGCAGCGTGGTGAGTTTTCCCCAGCACCGGCGATCGGTGCTGAGCACCAAGATCTGGCTGGTAAAAAGCTGCTTTTTGGCACCTAGCAGCTGGATTTGAACCTTCCTAACAAACTATTTTTTGGATTTTAAAACACGTATAAAGCAGTTGCAAAAAATTCGGACTTCAAAACTGACTGTGCCCAAACGAACTTTAAAGATTGAATATGACATCTGTTTTAAATTGTCATTTAGTTTTTGGTAACCATAGATTAGAGATTACTTGCTAGGTATAGCCAAATGCTTTTTAACATAGCCAATTTAACTTTATAACAATTTTTAAACAAATTTTTGTAACTTAACTAAGTACGTCTCATAGCGACCTCATATTTCTTTAAGACAGTAAATAAAAATCTTATAATTTTATGTTATGTTTTAATAAAAATTTCTGTTTGCAACTTTGGGTTTTTCTTGTAGACTTTCTGAAATAATTTTTCAAAATGGTTTTCAAAAAGTCTTTGATCATTAAATCAGTTTCATCAAGTTGAGGTAATTCTTAATGATTTCCAATTTTTCATCTTTTGCAAGCTCTATCAGTTTTCCAGCCGTCTTCTTTGGCATCACTGAAGGCGATCTCTCTTCGATTTTTTTGGCGTGGCTTTCGCCAGCGATTTTCCACTTGGATCGTAATGGTGACATTTTCTGGCTCTGCCGCCGTCGCCGTCGCAGTCGCTGACGTTGTCGCTGCTTTGTCTCCCGCTTTGATTGTTCGGTTTCGCTTGGCATATTCTCGCTTTGTGCCTTTCAATTTGCATTTCAATTTCGCCCCTGCGCCTCCAACCCACCCACGCCCCTGCCCACCCCTAGCCACCCAACCATGTGCTGACGTAGTTGCGGCGAAGGAAAATCGCGAGAAACCAGAAAAAAACCAAACAAATGTTTCTTAAAACTTAATTGTAGCTGAGTGCTGCTGTGCTGCTGTGCTGCTGCCGCTGATGTGCCGCAGAGGTTGCCCCGTGAACGATGCTCTTGTTGCATGCCGCCTGCGTCAGCGAAATGCGGAACCGGGCGCAGGCACAGATAAAAAGATACAGATACAAAAAACAATAAAAAATACGGAAAAGTGAGAACAAAATAATAACACAACTGGAACCGAAGACAGACCAAAGCGATTCATGCATCAAGTGCTGCTTTTCCTGGTTCACGATCGATTTATTTTATGGTCTTGTTCTAAATAGTTGTTTTGGCTCGGGGAGTTGGAAAATGGAAAATGGATTTTCAGCTCAGCTTTTGAAGGGAAATATTAAATCAGTTCCGGTTTGGAATTCAAAAGATAATATATACGTTATCAAGATCTAAAATAAAGAGTAAATATTATATTTATAGATGAATATACACTTTATTTTGTAGGGGGTTTTACATAATCGCTCTCATCTCCCTAAATTATTTTGTCAACAAATAAAACACGATAAATTGGGCAAATATACAGAACTCGCCGCAGAACAGTTAGCTCAATCAGAGAATAAAGCGAATTTGGAACACAATCGCATATCCCCCGAGTGTTATATGCTAATTTCATGTATGCAAAACTTCGCTACTCCCCATCGAACCCCCTCCCCTCTCCAACCGAAGGTTCCGTGGGATATACATACATATACACGAGTGTAGTTCCCCCCGGGGGAGTGTTTTCATAAAATTATTTGCCCCATTGTCATAAAAGTTAAGTTAACTTTTTGTTCCCTCTTGTTCGATGGCTGGTAGCAACGTCTCCTGTTGTTATTGCTGTCGGCTTGGTCTTGTTGTTGTTGTGTGGATTGGTGGGTGGTTGGGTGGTGATAAGGAGGACGGGAAGGGCGGCAAATCCAGCGGAATGTCTGAGGACCCAAAGTCGCATGAATGAACCGCACACGCCCCGGGGACATACAGAAGAAACCAAAGAAAGACGCACGGATGGTCGACTAGTGCACTGGGAGAAAACTAATGTTTTGGAATGAATATGAATAAAAAAGTGAAAAAAAAGGTTAGGTTAAGTATATTATTATCCGAAGTGATTTGGTATATTATTAGGTTTTTTTAAGTAACATTTTGAGAATAAATATCCATTTAGTGTTACTTTTAAGATCCCGATTTTTTTTTAAAATAAGTACATAACCTAAGTACATTATTATCCAAAGTGATTTGGTATATTATTCGGTATATTATTATCCCTAGAATGGAACCCAAAGAGTTCAACAGTCAAGATTGGAGTGTAGACCGCATCCGAGAGCCAGAATAAATGGCTGCAGTGTCCGGCATGCGCCGCATGATTGAATGATTTTATAATATTACCCATTTTATCGAGCAAGAGCCCCAGAATGGGACACAAATTTCGGGGGTTTGGGGGAAATTAAACATATCGGCCGGTGGTCAATACTCAGGATTGCCGTGGAAATGGCCGAAATGGGAGCCACAAAATGGGAGATAATAACGTGTCACGCTTCGGTATCGTAAATCAGCAAATCCAACTTTATAGGGAACCCGCCGCCTCCAGGGCCCTTCTAATGGAGCGCCCTGAAGAGAGATTTTAATGGGCATGTTCGGGACAATAATGGCCATAAATTGGGACAACATGAATCGGAAATTAAAAACGATAGCCACCCCCCGGCAAGCTCTGAACCCTCAGCAGCAGCCCACAACAAATTGCCACTGGACGCATTTTAATATTAATTCATTTTCATTTCCAGTACTTATCTTTGAGTGCATGGGGCAGTCAAGGGTTAAGCCGTGTGTGTGTTCATGTACGTACCTGCAAGTAAAAGAGCGATAATAAAAATTATTCACTGGGGAAAATATTTACTTGTATTTTGGAGTGCAAAGCGAATGCCTCAGCAATGTATGAATTGCCAGTGCTGAGTTCACTTGAATTTTTAATGAATACGAGAATGAATGGCAGTGCAATTAACAAGTTTCGATAATGAAATAAAAATGAGGTACAAAGCCAATAAATATTCGGCAGTATATACCAAGTACGGCGAGTATTTTTGAGCAGAGCAGTATGCTTTAGCTTTCGCCCTCCCAGCGAAAACTCCTCTGTGATATATTAATAGGTACTTCTGTGTGTTTTCCACGATAAACCAGCACTAAGCTAATTAATTTTCCGCGGAACGAAACCGAGTTTCTGGCCACGATAAATCCCACACACGCTCGCGGGGAGTCCTAATCTATGTAATTCATCAGAGGTGGGTTGCGAATTATCCACGGTCATATCGGTTCCGCCGAAAAGGAAGAGGACTCCTGCTGGTTTGGGTGGTCTTTCGCTTGGTGGTGCAGTGATACAAATTGTCCGCAAGTGGTTCGTCAGCCTCGCACCTCGGCGCTTGGGCACGAAGTCCAGTCGCCTTCTTGTCATTCATCTGGCAATGGGATACGCGGACCACGGACAACGGACAGCGGACAGCGGACAGCGGACAGCGGACATAGGACACTTTGTTTGGATATTATTTATGAGCGGCTTTTGTTGTAATTCAAGGAAATCGGTTCGCTAGGCCAATTTTACTACTCTAACAGTGGGTATGCTAATTTATAAAAGTCAAATTAATTTCCTAACATACTTGGTGGTAATAGCTTCAGACTTTTTCCAATTATATTATCGAATAGAAAAAGAATTTTAAATATCATAAATTTATATGTGTTACATTAAATATGTTAAACAGAATTTTTAAAAATGTTGAAACCACGAAAAACCCATAAATTCTACCCTCTGGAAAAAAGAAATTATTTCTTAAAATTCATGTGTTCGTTTATTGCTTTCGGTTTATAAATAATATGCTCTCCAAGATTAGAGGCCCTAAAAGCTATCACGAAGAAACAAAAACCTTGCCAAGAGAAGATTTATTTGCATCTTAATTCCCTGTATTAGGTGATATGATTTATTGGTAGGGCATTTAAAGTATACGTACTCCTTATTTTCCGTTTTCCTGTCGGCTTATTTTCCCATAATTTGTTCAGGGGTGGCATACGGCACGCTTTAGTCCACGACGCCTGTGGGCCAACTTGGCGAGAATTATGAATTTCGGGACGAAGTGGACCGAAGCCTTCTTTTCTAATTAGGCTTAAGTCGACGGGGTTTCGGTCCGGTGACGGACACCAAACGGACAAGAAACGGACACAGAACGGACACCTAATGTGTCACCCGAAAGGCACACGTGTCACACACGCCCATCAAGTGGGGTTCGAGGTTCGGGACTCTGGATACGGGATACGGGATACAGGAAGCTAGATCCCCGTCAGAAATGGACCTGGTTTGCGTCTCCGGTCCATCGCCGTCCTTCGAGTTAGCCCAAAATCCCAGCAAGGGCCACGTGTTAAGCTCGTTTTAATGAGTCAATTTAAAAGTTGGCCGCTCCAAAAATAGCCACCCAACTTAGGAGGGGATTTGCCGACGGCGGAACCTCAAATCTCTGGCACAGTGAAGCCGAAAGTAAACAATGAAGGGGACCCAACTAAGGACTTCGTTTTCCCCCCCAAGTCAAAGCAAACAGCTATCTAAATTGGTGTGCGTCAGGTGGGGCAAGGCTTAAAACTGTTGGGTGAACTCTGACACAAAGATAACACTAGTTTGCACTTTTTCGTTTGGTTGGGCTCCGTTTTCGACATCTGCTAGGTGTGTAGGTACATTTCGAAACAAATTAGGGATAACGGTTCAAAATGAGATTTTAAGTTTAGTTCTCTTAAACAAAAGAATTTAATTTTAACAAAACAACAAAATAAAATTAATTTAATATAAACTAAATATATTTCTAGATAGCTTACAATCCTAGAATGTAGGCAAAGAACGTTAAAAAGTATGCTATAAAATATAACATTGTCATCCTAGTGTTCCTTTGGGCTCTATTCAAAGTGATTTCAAACATTTCGAGATATGATTTAAGTTTCTGAAATAATAATCAGTGAAGTCATTAAAAAATAATTCCTTCTGTGTTTTGAAAATAATATAAAATCAGTGAAGTATTGTGTACTGTAAAGTCCTATCGCAACAGTTTCCACATCAACTATGAATGGTACATACCCATCTGCGTAGGTGACGGTGGACCCGGTCATGGACAAGGCCTTGTACCTGGCCTGCTCGTCGGTGGGCAACACGATGTCCACGGATCGCGACCTGGTGGCATTGATGTTCGGCACGGTGAGGAAGCACCCGTCAGCACTGGGCTGCAGCTCCTCCGTTTTGGCTCCTGACGAGAGCTTGGAGAAGCACGAGTCCACGGAAGCAGCGCGATCTCGCTTCAAATCCGGCACCATTAAGTAGATATCCCGCACCACAAAGGCGCTATGATGACTCGAGGATGACGCGCCCACCCCACCGACGGCTCCTGGGGATCCGCAAGTGGCCATGGTCGAAGCCTCTTCCAGCGAATCAGCCGTATCCACCGATGACTTGGTGTTGGTGTTGCTGTTGTCCACTTCCTCGTGCGAGACGTTCTCCAGCGAGTTGCCAGTGGGCTCCACAAAGATCGCCTCCTGTCGCGAAATCGACCGACGTCTGGCCCGCACCGGCAGACCCATGGCTGCTCCGGCATCATCGGCATCGGCGGAGGAGCAGGGTGTCGAAATGGTTGGGGCCAAAGCTGGCATTCGACCCGAGTGCGAGGAGCAGGGCGACATGGGTGGCGAGCCCGGATCCAGAGGGAGATGCGGCGGTGATGGATAGTCCCCGTTGGTTGGACTCAACGTAAATGTTATGCCGCACGGCGTTGCCGGCTGTGGTGGCAACAAGGTGTTGCCAAAGTGTGGCGATCCGTTGTCCGATCCCTCCAAGCCCTCGTCCTCGGAGGCCGAGGTCATCGAGCTGCTGCCGATGGTGTGGCGCCTCATCTGGCGCGGCAAGCGTGCACGCGACTCCTCGATGCTGCTTCCCTGGCTACTCATGTTGCCAATGCGTATGTCCATCTCCAGAGCGGCATCGTCATCCGGATCGTGGTCGTGCTCGGACTCCACCTCGGTACGGGGATCTTCGTCCGCCTCCCCTGTGGCCGCCTCGGTGGTCTCCACCTCGGCATCCTCAATGGCCGTGCTGCCCTCGCCTTCCTCCTCCTCCTCGTCCTCATCCTCGCTGGTCTCCGAGCTGGTGTTGCTATAGCTGAGGGCCGACAGCTCGCGGTGATCGATAAAGTAGCGTTGGTCGGCGGTCATCCGGCGCTCGTACTCCTCCAGATAGTGACAATGGATGCAGGGCGGCGGTGTCTTGGTGGACGAAGTGCGGCGAATCTTAAGCCGCTTCGGGACCTCCAAAAAGGTACCGGAATCATCGCTGCCTCCAGAGGCCGTGGCCGAGTCGAAGCTGTGCGATCGCTGTTGGTGGGCCGCCAAGGGAACCTGCAAGAAGCCGGCCTCTGAGGAGCGTTCATCTGCCGACGATGCGGATTGCTGCTTCAGCAGGCTGGAGGAGGCACGCTGCGACTCCAGTTGCATCTCGTCGAAGGATGCTGACCGTACCTGCAACAAGTGGTGTTTCAAAGGGGTCTCTTATGTGTCGTCCAACGGGCGTTCGATACACGCGTTGCTTTTTATCGGAATCTATCGAACGAACGAAACATGCAAAACACAACACAAAAGAAAAGCTATCCACATTTGACAATCAATGAACAATGGGGCTTCGATCCGCAAGAAAATGGCGCCCAACTTGGGGCATTGGAAACAAACATTAGCATTTATCGGAAGGTATAAAACATAACACATGCAAAACACAACAACGTAGGGAAGGAAAACCCCCAGAAAAGGTAGGTTAGAAATAAAAAGCGTTCACAGATTTAAAGTGATGACATATATAATTGGCGCCCAACGTGGGACATAGTACAGCTCAAAGACCACCTAGGTAAAAAACAAAAAGCAAAACGACAAACGACAAAAGTCAGCTAAAGCCGAACCAATACAAAGAAACAACCCAAATCTGCATGCCACTGGCAACAACAAACGGGCAACATCGAGAGGTAACATCAGAATTACTGAGTATGCACCTTTTTTACCTGCTTGGGCACCTCTAGGCTGTTCTGCATCTTCATCTCGGCACCTGTGGGAGTGCGCGACCGCGTGAATGTTGTACGCAGACGTTGCATGGTTGCTGCCGTTGTCGCTTGCAGTTGCTGGTGGAAGTTGTTGCCTGTTGACGATGTTGTTGCTGGTGTTGCTGTTGCAGCCGCCTGCCTAATTGCCGCCGCGGCGCTGGTCGAAGCTATGGGCTCGGTCAGCTGGTCGATGGATGGTTGTTGCTGCGGCTGCTGCATTTCGCTTAGTTGTTGCCAATACAAGTCTGTTGCAAGTTGTTGCTGCTGCTGTTGCCGCTGCTGCTGCTGCTGATTGGTAGTTGCCTGCGGTTGTTGCACCTTGTGCTGCTCTTGTCGTTCTTATATAGTTGTCCCTATTGGCGTTGGGATTGTTGTCCTCGTCGTTGTTGTTTATGCTGCAATTGTTGCTGCTGTAGTTACTGCTGGTGATTAGTGGTTTGCTGTTGCCGGTGTGAATGCTGCTGCTGAAGTTGTTGTTCTTGTAGTGAGCTAAGTGCGGATTGACAATTCTGATGGCCAATTCCATTTCGATGTTGATGTTCTGTTTAGTTTAATTTTTTTGCTATCTGTGTGTTTTTTCTGTTAGCTTAGCTTCCTGGAGGAGAAGTTCTTTTCTGTTGATGGTTGAGTTTTAGGACTCTCGTCGTGTTGTTTTTGTGTGGTTCGCCAGAAGTCAGTTGTCGGTTGGCTCTCGGCTTTTTGTTTTACTTTTAATTAATCAAAAGTTTCGCGCTGTGAATTGCAATTTACAAAGGACCCAGAAAAGAGAGAGAGACGGGAGAATTGATTACGTTAGTTAAATGATTAAAAAGCATTTTCCGCAGCTTTTCTTTGCACACGAAACTTAAACAATGGCTGCGAAAAACAAAAACCAAAACCAAAAAAACTGCTCAATTTACACGCCAAACAAATTTTTGCTGACCAATTTCGTGGAAGTCTCAAACGCACACACTCACTCGCACAAAAGCCCTCGCATCGAAGGTTTTCCGTAAATTGAAAAATCCTTTTATCGCCACCGGTGCTAAAAATGTTTGTTTGAAGTATTTTTTAAAAACTGCTGCCAGTTGCACCGCTAAAAAAGGGAGGGGTGAAAAATCAACAAACTATGCTGTCGTTATAAAACATTTACTTTTCATTTATAGCAACGCATATCCCAACAGGATTTCAACGTACTTGGCTTTGCAAGATTACTGAGAAATTTATTTTTTCTGTCCTAAAAATCCCTTTAAATAGGTTTTATTTTTATGATACAAAATATTTCACATTTAAGATCCCGAAAATACTGAGTATTTGTTCCGCCACGGCAATCAGGTTGATCACGACTTCGCCCTTTGACCCGCTCATGTTTGCCATTTGAGGCGATGTGCAGTTTTCCCCTTTTTTGTTTTTCGAAAACTTTGCTCGCTTTTTACTCTGCCCTCTATTCTTTTCCCTGCCATTCCAATCCATTCCAAAAACACACAGAGGCACGTGTGTTTAGTTGAAAGTGCTAAATTGACGGGCGATGCGGTTCGCTACGGTTCGGTTTGATTCCGGGCTGGGGAGCGGATGAAAATGGGGAAAGTGGGGAAATGGGGCGCAGTTCGAGGGGCGGTTTCGTTTTACTACAGACAATAGGTGGCCGGAGGAAAACAACGGCAAAAATCCATTATGGCATACCTTTGGCATGTGCCGCGGCTCCTCTCGTGGCGCGGTCGGGGTCACCACGGGCGAAAGGGGGTCGCCGGAGTGTCGCAGGGGTCAGGGGCCGGGCTAAAAAAGGATGCGGCCGGACAAAGAGCGCCCCCGTGCTCGTGTGGGTCGCAAATTGAAAGCGTGAAATTAAATGAAAATGATATAGCTTTGAAATTGAATTCCATAGAAATGCCCAAAGTTTGCCAAAAGGTGACGGCATGGAATGGCTTTCCGAGTCGCCGGGAATTCGCTAAAGTGCGTAATTAGAAAAGCCAAATGGCAGTCCGAGCTGCAGGGCTTTAACTGGAGGTGGAATGCAGGTGCGCAGTGCACTGCCTACTTCTGAGATTGAAATTCCTCAATAGAAACATCGCCCGAACAGTGTGGCCTACTTTCCGGCTTTGCTCGAAAAAGTTCAAATAGCCAAAGGGGTTATTACAAGTATATCCGTAGCTTCACGGTATGAGTACAACTGTTACGTTTAATTTAAATTTCCTTTACTAAAATAACGTGTAATGGCAACTACTTTCATTAAGTTTTAGTATTGAAATAAATCTATGCTCAGGAAGAACAAATAAAATTGTGGAACAAACATAACTTGTTAATTTATTTGTCCCAGCATTAGACTATTCAGTACTTAAATACGCACATCTAGGCAATCCCCCGAAAATCCCCTGCTGAGCGAAAAGCCGGCCATTTGGTGGCCTCAAAACTTTTGAGAATGCTCCGAATAGAAGCAAAGTTTCCCGAACAATTGCCCTGATTTATGCCGTTCGAAAGCAGGGGCCTACTTTGTAATTAAGTCAATTTCCGCCGAGAGGAACACCCATAAATCTTGGACATTGTTCGCCACTCAGTTAATTAGTGGAAAACTGACAGATTGTGTTTGGCAGCGATAAGCCAGGCTTCGAATGGGAAGCCATTTTCAATTGGGCTAGGCTCTGGCACCGCGGCTTTTGTATCACATCTGAACTCACCCGGCAAATCAAGTGCGCACACATACTGGCTTGTTAGAAACACGTTATTTATTTGCCGACCTCTCGACTTGACCCCGCTTTCTCCTTTCTCCCCGCCTTTGGCCTCGCCAACTTCCCTGATGGGCTCGTAATTGTTCGGAGCCCGCGTGGCACTAAGTAAAAAGTTTCTGTATAATTTTTCATAAAACCAGGCCCAACGAGGAGCCACGACAACAATATAAAGTGGGTATACAGCAGCTCAAAGCGCTGCAAATGGAGCAACTGGGGAGTCGGTGGCGTATGAGGAATGCCCTTATTATGTGACTGAGGGAAGCCCTCCGGCCCCCAGACTCCCTCCTGCTCCCCAGGCTCATTCGCATTCCCGTCCTCTCGCCATCTGGAATTCGGCAAATCCCCCTTGGCGTGCGCCCCTGCTTTGAGTCTGGCTCATTAAAGGCGCCGCAGAAATGAAAGCGCTTCACTTACAGGCCATAAACAATTTGTGAAATTAATTTGGAGCCCGCTTAACCTGCAGTTTGTCACAAAAGTGGCCCCAAAAACCAGCCGAGTGCTATTGATGACCTCCGATTGCCGGCACTTTAATATGCTTATTTTGGGCGATCACAGGGGGCTTTTAAAATAAACAAGTATATCTCGAGCAGTGAATCTGAAAGCTCTCTTTAAGAAATTAATCTGGAATTATTATGCTTGTTCCTAGAAGGAATTTGCGACCTTGAGATACAAAAGCATTTGCATTTCGCTCCATGATTGGAGCCCACTTAAGGTTTTTCGGAACCGAGTCTAATGGGAAAGTTCTTCACCTGTCCAGGTGGAATACGAAATGTGATACTGGTGAAATTTGGAATTAATGGGAAAATCAATTTGCCAACTTTCGGCAAGAGTTTAATTGCTCCGAGTGGCTTATTTCCCGGTGTTCTTGTTTCTCTTTCCCCGCGCACCGTGCCGAGGCTGAAAATTAATCCGCGGCATTTTAATTTTCGCGGCGGGGGAAAGGAAAACTCGGGGAAATTAAGTTAGTCAGGCGCGGAGCTGCGGTCAGGGGCGGAGAGGGGGAGGCGGGAAGTTGTCTCAAATAAAAGAAGAAAAATATGTTAATTTCAATTAATTGTTGGCAGCAGGGAAAGTTCTTCAAAAAAAGTAACGAGAAATAAACCGAAAAGAAAAATTGGCCGAAGAAGAGAAGAGTTTACGCTTGATGGGGTAAGGGTTAGGCTGGGGGTTGCCAAAAATGGGGTGGGGCTTGGGTGGGTTTGGGTGGCTTTGGGTTTCCCTTTCGTCAGAATAACTTGGCAGCAGCATCATAATTTGCTGCCATTTGTCGCTGCCAGGGAAGAGGGACGAGCCGTGTGTTTTTGCTGCATCTAATGACTGTTGGGGAAATTATTTAACGCGAAGCGTTTTGGCGCCACAACTTCATCGAGGGGCTCGAAGTACACGTCGCACACCCTCCAGACCCTCGGCCCAAGTATTCGAGGAAATTCGGCGGAATATTTAAATAAATTTTGTCAGAATAACTTGGCAAACAAAACGAAAAGTGAATGGAAAAACTTTGCAAGCGCCCCCGCCCTTTCATTTTCCGCCTTAATTTTCTCCTCTTTTTTGGCACCGTTCTGCTTTCGAGGCTCCGGCGCTGTTGCACGTGTCCTGGGGACTGATCGGAGGTCTAAGGACGTGCCCGATGATTTGGCATATTTATCAATGGCTGAGGAATCCGAGCCGAGCTGCCGGCAAGAGATTGAAATGTGAGCAGGGGCTTTTTCGCTGGCGCTTAGCGGGGTCCGCTTTTCTCGATGCACTGGAAAAATATGTATGTGCTTTAGCAAAACCGTATATTGATATTCACAGCTTTTGCAGTGCCACCTCAAATCTTTTGTAAGTGTGAAAATGAAATACCTTTAGATACTTGCAATTAGAATTACTAATGCAACAATATTATCGATGATGTTTTCTTTGAAGTGATAGCTAAGCCAAAGGAAATCGTAGAACAATGCACCCTCTTTTCGCCAGTGCATCTTCATCTTTGGCATCTCAGTTGGCTGGCGCTTTTGAATGCGAATTCGATTCGGCTTGCAAGTGGGTCAATAGTGACGTCAGCAGGTGGCAGGAAAACCCAACAGGGGGAAACCCATAAAAACGGCCCACCCCCACCCACACACACAGAGGGAAAAAGGGTTGCCAACTTGAGCGATTGCTTCCACTTGAGGAGCCGTTTTTTGTTCGCTTCTCGACGGCTTTTCTCGCAATTTTCCTCGATTTCCCTGCAATCTCAATCGATGCCACGTTGGGCTGCAAGTGGAGCAGGTTAAGTGCAAATCCTTGTAAGGAACTGCCCTCGATAGTCCCTGCCAGCACACATAAACACACATGTGGGCGGGTCTGCGAGTCTGTGTATTCGAAATGTTCGAAAATCGCGCTCAACTCGCGTGTAAAACGCGTCATGCAATTATCAAAAGTGACAGACAAGTAATGAGAACTGGCGGCAGGCGAATTGACGGGCAGTTCGCAGAAAGTGTGCAGGTGCACAGTGGATTTTGCAAATTATGCGGATCGACCACGCGAAATTACAATCAATTATTTTGGGAGAGGATTCAAGAGTCACAAACAGAAACAAGACAGTTATCAACTTGAAAGCAACTGAAAATCGTTGATATATATTCAAAAAGTCTTTACTAAAATACTACATTTAATTTAAACTCCGTTTGGGCTTAATCTTTTTCCAATACCTGTTCTTTGATTAACGCCCGGGTAAAATAATGACCGCATTTCCCGCATCGCAGTCCACCTCATTGATTTCGAATGTGTTTCTTGGCTCTGTAACCTCCTTTGATTCACACTTTGAGTCCACCACATATTAAATAAAATCGCGTGGCTTTTCCGCCTTTCCCGCCGCCCGCCGCCCGACCCCTGACCTCCTGACCTGACATCTCTGGCACTCTATTGAAATGGATTTTTGAGTATTTCAGGACCCGATTCGATTTGTGTGCTGTTTGTGCTCTTGGGGATGTGGTGGCTTGTCCACCCCCAGTGACCTTGCCACGCCCTCTTCGGCCCGCCTGCCCCTGACAGCCTCTCGAAGCAGGCGGACGGCATTAGCCGTAGGAATCGAGCGGCAATATTTGATATCCACTTGCAATTATGTCAGCACACACTGACAGGCCACAGCTCGTTGACTTTTCCCAAGCGGAGGGGTGCTGACACATGGGGGGTGGGATGGTTTAGTGGGCAGTGCTTCGAGGGGGGATCAGGCCCGGCTCTGGCCAAATCGCACCGAGGTGCTAAGGCAACGTCAGACCCACTCAAAGTCAACATAAAGTGGCCGGGAAATTAGGGCATTTAACATGCGGCTGGTAAAAAAGCGGTTGGGCCGAAAAGAGAGCAAACAAGGCCAAAACGCGCTAAGTACTTGTCTCAATAAACGAGATTGTTGTGCAGGTTGTGTGTGGCTCCAGGTGAATAAGTGGGTACCCTGGAAAAGTACTGCCAGGAACTAATAGCAGGGAACACCCAAGTCATACGTGTTAAAATAAACAAGAAATGTATACTTACACATTCCTTCATTATTGCTAGAAACGAGGGAATAAATATTTCGAAGAGTTAACAGCTTAGTCTTACTTCTCAAAAAAATCATCAGTTTTGAGGGGTTCTCTTTGATAATATTAGAAAATAACAACCTCCTTTTTGAAGTGATAAAAGTTGTAATGTCCTGGTTGATATCTTGTCTTGGCCAACCCTAAATACTGCCCAGCTGGCGCATCTCTCCTCTAAGATCCCCAAATACCCAGAATCTAATCTCCGACAATGGATTTTCTTTCAACTCGGACAGGGCCGAAGCCCCGTCCTCCGCACTGTAGGCCCTAAAAGTAAAGTGTTATAAGGTGCTAAGCAGCTAGGCACATAACAACAAGTCGGGATGCGGGTAGTGGAAATGCTGAAATCACCGAGGGCAGTTAGACGCCTCCTGGTAATTTGAAACTTGTTACGGGCCAGGTGCTAATCAATTTTTAAGCAGCTTCAACAACAAACAGAGCCTCTCTCTCCCCATTTCCCCGGTTTCTTCGTCGTCAAACGGAAAGCCAGGTGAAGAAATTTCCATTCGCTTAGTTAGAAATCGAGCTCAGTTGTTCGTCAATTTCCAACTCGAGCGGTTCGACATAATAGTTTAAAAACATAGGTATATTTTTTTAAGTGCCCCCAAGTGCTTGCAAAGTTACACACAGCTCCTCGTTAGACAAATAATGAATTTGGCAAGATGTCGGAATAGCTGAGAGCACAGCGAATATTTTTCAAAAAGCGGCTATGCCTCATCTAGTCAATTGCATTACTTTGACACTATCAACGCGGGAATATGGCATCAAAAAGATCCTGACTTAAATAAGTGGTTTCCACCCCCAAAAATTCCAGAAGGTAAAGGGCTAAGAAATGTAACATTAAATATATACCAAGCTGGATTGCGAATTAAAGTCTTTACAATACTTTGCCTTTCGAACTTGCCCAATTAAAACTGATTTTCAGCTCGGGATATTGGATACTTGCAGGTTTTCCCCAACCTCCTCGTTTTCCGGCTTATTAGTGTAATTACGGCGGTTCCATTGTGCAACATAGAGTCTTTTCCGATGGCCATTACTCAGGCGGATGAGCTCCCTCTGGGCTTCCCCTGGAAAACTCAACCCCCTCCCTGGGAAATGCTCATTAGGCACATTACATGCATTCAGGGCGGGGTGATTTCAGTGGGAGTGGCAAACAGTTTTAGATTAACTACCGGATAGCGCCCACATTGATTGCATGAATGGTCTGCAGCTGAATGGTGTTGCACTTGTGGGCGCTGTTGTTATCTCCCTAGGTTCTGGGTTCTGGGTTCTGTTTTCTGGGTTCTGAGTTCCGAGTTCTCGGCGCCCACAACAATGGACTGCTGCAGTTTATTGTAATATCTATTGAAAGAGCCAACAGCGAATGCAATCAACAGCGCCCGACTCCGTCCGGGCCTTCTAACTTTTTCCATTACCGCACAGAGGGAATGTCAGTTCGCCCCTCATATATATTTATTTGGGATACATTCAGGACAAATACTGTATAGTTGCTTGGTGTCTGGTGTTCGGCAGTGATAATGAGTGCTCGACGGGACTTTGGCTGCCGCAAGTTCTCGGCACACTCGTGTACAGGCAAAATCCAGCCTGAAGCTTGGCAGCATAATCCCTGTGTCCCCACTAATTAGCCAAGTCGCTTTCAATAGCGAAAGTTTTCAGTTAACTGGGATAAGGCCAGGATGAATGTTGACGTTTGGCTCAGGGAAATGTATGCAAAACACAGGACTACAGGGAAATAATTGAGGTTTATTCACTGCCCGAAGAATATTTATTAATAAAAAAATATATATTTATTTTTTGTTTCCTGAACCTAAAAATACTTGGCTAAGATAAAAGCATTTTATAACATAATATTCTATCATTGTTTGTATTTTTTTTGTTCTAACTATAAAAAGCATAGTAGCTCAATGGCTTAATCCCACAGTTTTTTATCATACTTAGTGTGGAAATTTTTTTTAAAACGATATTTTTAAGAAGAAAAAGGAATTATTAAAAAGTAAGAACCACTTTTAATTAGTAACTGACTTTTTGAAAGTGACTTAACTTGACTTGACTGCACAACCCTTTCCGGCAAAACTTTTTGTTCGAATTTCTGGATGGATTTCACCATCATCTCAGGAACATGTCGGAAAATGCCGTCTACCATGCTGTCTTCCTCCACGGGTTTAGCATTTCAATTTCGGGAGCAAACAAGCCGGTCCATTGATACCCAATCGGATCTGATATCTGATTAACTTGTCCCAAAACAGAATGGCAGCAAACACTTTCGACGTTGTCGGTGTTTTGTGCGTTTGTTTGTTTGTCGCCGAGTGTGGGAATCGGGAACCGGTAGTGGGAATCCCCCTCCTTGGAGCTACGACATGCAATAACAGCAGTAAAAACAACGATAACAGCAGAAGCGGCAGAACAACAACCACCCCGCCCAGATGACAAGTAACTGGGCCCAAAGTTGAGGGCAAACAACAATTAAGCGCATAAACTGGGGGATAATCCTGCCATGGGGCCAAACTACTGAGCACTGAACACTGGATACTTGGATACTTGGATTCTGGATTGTGGAAACTCGGCGAAAAAGAGCTCAGGATGGAGGAAAACAATTTCCATAAACATAAACAAAACCGTTTCGGTAGCATAATCAAGTTCAGCATCGTCTTCCGAGTCGCCGGCAGACACAATCTCATTGCAAATTATGTTGGACAGTGTACAAAGGAGGTCAACAAAATAGCACCCCTGTGTAAAACAAACATCTATGATTCGTATAACCAATGTTTAAGTTAATTTTTTAAGTATTCTATAAAAGCTGTTCTCACCTAATAAAAATGTATTTCGGAGTATAAAAAGTAATGGTGCAAAATTGGACTGACATACCTAATCTAATAATCTGCTTGTTAGCTGTGCAAAACGGTGCATCTTTTATGGTTTGGCCTATTTTTGACCAAGTTACATCAAAAAAGGTAAAAGAAAAAAATCAGTTTTTCGTCAAAAACTAAGATCCTATTTTTCGACCCAAAAAAAATCAGTATTTTGGGCGAAACAAAAAAAGTAATGGTCCAAAACTGGAATCGCATACCTCGTTGAGCTCGTAATTAAATTCCCTACCAACTGGCATTCACATCTAGAAAATTTATTTTTTGAAAAATTTTCTCAAAAAAAGACGATGCTACCCCTTGCAAAAAAATTGAAAATTTTCGAAAATTTTTAGTTTCTATAATTAGCCGGAAAATGACTGATATCAATTGTCTAGCTTGTTAGCTGTGCAAAACGGCGCATCTTTTAAGGTTTGGCCTATTTTTGACCAAGTTACATCAAAAAAGGTAAAAGAAAAAAATCAGTTTTTCGTCAAAAACTAAGATCCTATTTTTCAACCCAAAAAAAATCAGTATTTTGGGTGAAACAAAAAAAGTAATGGCCCAAAACTGGAATGGCATACCTCGTTGAGCTCGTAATTAAATTCCCTACCAACTGGCATTCACAACTAGAAAATTTATTTTTTGAAAAATTTTCGCAAAAAAAGACGATGCTACCCCTTGCAAAAAAATTGAAAATTTTCGAAAATTTTTAGTTTCTATAATTAGCCGGAAAATTACTGATATCAATTGTCTAGCTTGTTAGCTGTGCAAAACGGCGCATCTTTTAAGGTTTGGCCTATTTTTGACCAAGTTACATCAAAAAAGGTAAAAGAAAAAAATCAGTTTTTCGTCAAAAACTAAGATACTATTTTTCAACACAAAAAAAAATCAGTATTTTGGGTGAAACAAAAAAAGTAATGGTCCAAAACTGGAATGGCATACCTCGTTGAGCTCGTAATTAAATTCCCTACCAACTGGCATTCACATCTAGAAAATTTATTTTTTGAAAAATTTTCTCAAAAAAAGACAATGCTACCCCTTGCAAAAAAATTGAAAATTTTCGAAAATTTTTAGTTTCTATAATTAGCCGGAAAATGACTGATATCAATTGTCTAGCTTGTTAGCTGTGCAAAACGGCGCATCTTTTAAGGTTTGGCCTATTTTTGACCAAGTTACATCAAAAAAGGTAAAAGAAAAAAATCAGTTTTTCGTCAAAAACTAAGATCCTATTTTTCAACCCAAAAAAAATCAGTATTTTGGGTGAAACAAAAAAAGTAATGGCCCAAAACTGGAATGGCATACCTCGTTGAGCTCGTAATTAAATTCCCTACCAACTGGCATTCACATCTAGAAAATTTATTTTTTGAAAAATTTTCTCAAAAAAAGACGATGCTACCCCTTGCAAAAAAATTGAAAATTTTCGAAAATTTTTAGTTTCTATAATTAGCCGGAAAATGACTGATATCAATTGTCTAGCTTGTTAGCTGTGCAAAACGGCGCATCTTTTAAGGTTTGGCCTATTTTTGACCAAGTTACATCAAAAAAGGTAAAAGAAAAAAATCAGTTTTTCGTCAAAAACTAAGATCCTATTTTTCAACCCAAAAAAAATCAGTATTTTGGGTGAAACAAAAAAAGTAATGGCCCAAAACTGGAATGGCATACCTCGTTGAGCTCGTAATTAAATTCCCTACCAACTGGCATTCACATCTAGAAAATTTATTTTTTGAAAAATTTTCTCAAAAAAAGACGATGCTACCCCTTGCAAAAAAATTGAAAATTTTCGAAAATTTTTAGTTTCTATAATTAGCCGGAAAATGACTGATATCAATTGTCTAGCTTGTTAGCTGTGCAAAACGGCGCATCTTTTAAGGTTTGGCCTATTTTTGACCAAGTTACATCAAAAAAGGTAAAAGAAAAAAATCAGTTTTTCGTCAAAAACTAAGATCCTATTTTTCAACCCAAAAAAAATCAGTATTTTGGGTGAAACAAAAAAAGTAATGGTCCAAAACTGGAATGGCATACCTCGTTGAGCTCGTAATTAAATTCCCTACCAACTGGCATTCACATCTAGAAAATTTATTTTTTGAAAAATTTTCTCAAAAAAAGACGATGCTACCCCTTGCAAAAAAATTGAAAATTTTCGAAAATTTTTAGTTTCTATAATTAGCCGGAAAATGACTGATATCAATTGTCTAGCTTGTTAGCTGTGCAAAACGGCGCATCTTTTAAGGTTTGGCCTATTTTTGACCAAGTTACATCAAAAAAGGTAAAAGAAAAAAATCAGTTTTTCGTCAAAAACTAAGATCCTATTTTTCAACCCAAAAAAAATCAGTATTTTGGGTGAAACAAAAAAAGTAATGGCCCAAAACTGGAATGGCATACCTCGTTGAGCTCGTAATTAAATTCCCTACCAACTGACATTCACATCTAGAAAATTTATTTTTTGAAAAATTTTCGCAAAAAAAAACGATGCTACCCCTGACGATTTTCCAGTGCTATTTGCGCAGACCCAACTGTATATATACACCGTTGGAAAAACTTTGTCCGGACAGGCAGGGCACAAAAGTCCGAAATTGATCGGCATTATTCAATGGGATTTATGTATGCAGGCCCCGAGTGGCCAAAAAGTTTTATTTATTTACAATTTGTTGCCATTTGTTTCAGTTGGGCAACTTTTGCAAATGTCCCTGGGACAGTGGCTGCTAAAAGTTAGCTGACTAAACACTAAGCACGCCGCAAATTTATGCCGCTTAACTTGGGCGCCAACTTTTCAGTTTCCATTTCAGTGTCCGTGGCTGATTCTTTATTTTTGTGTTTTATTTATTTTCAGCACTTGAATAAATATATCAGTTACACATGTGTGAGTGGGTACGGCCTTGACAGGAAATAAAAAGGGGGCGGAGTGGGTTGAAGTGGGTGGCAGGCGCAACAGGCGAATGAATCATGGGTGTCACATGAGTGTGGCGCCGCAAGTGAGTTGTAATTCATTTGCGAGTGGATGCAAAGTTTTCGCTGCGAATGGACAACTGAATGGCGAATAACTCTCGCAGGTCGGGATCATCCATATCCATTTCGAGGATTTACCGGAGCTCAAAGGGGCGAAAGCTGCGCAGGTGAGTTATGAGTGCCTCATAAATTATTCACAATTTATTCGCCACTGCTTTTGCACGACTAATAAATAAATCCCACCACAATCGTTACTATAGCACAGTTTAGAATTGAAATAAATTAATTTTTCCGTTGGGCCGGCTCTGTTTAACAGATCAATATTTAATTACAGCAATTTAACTACAAAGAAACATACAAAAAAGGACAGTCCTTAATGCCACTAGAAGCCGTACAATTGCATTTGTTAAATGAATTACTCAAATATTAATAAGCCAGCAGACGACAATCAACTACACTGAATAAATTAAAAATGCCACTTTGTATTGTTTTTCGCATAATGCCATTAAGTGGCCCGATTAAAAATGAATCGCCAAATAGCATAAATATATTAAGCACTTAAATTAAAGTCGGTTTGCAGGTCCATAACAATGCCGGCTGCATAATTGATGGATCGCTCGATGGCCCAAACAACATGTGGCTCAAATATGCAGCTACACCTCCACGGGTTGTTAATGGACAGGATGATGAAGCTGGCAAGCAATCGCCGTTCTTGGGATATTAATTTTCCGCTCGAAATTACCTGCCCACACGCATCACTCGCAGTTGGCAGACGGCAGTAGGCTGTAGGCAGTAGGCAGTAGGCAGCAGAACCTACGCCCATCCCAGGCGGCTGTCAGGAAAATCGGATGGGAAACCGGATCGAAATCGCTGGAAAATTGAGCTCTAAATTCGGTTTACGCCCCGCGCAATTAATGTGCATCGCCCGAAAATATGCAATATTCATGGGGACACTAAAAGCCTCGAGGTCCCAGGGAATAGCGTGGCGTATACACGACATCCGCATGGCTTGGCGAGTGTGCAATAATTACAATGAATTAATAAACATAACGCACAAAAGTGGCTGACAAAATGCCGACAAAGTCATCGGAGGAGCAGCCCCTGCCATTAAATAATATAAAAACCCCTCGAAAGCGCCGACGACAATTGCATTTTAAATTCGTGTCAATTATTCAGGCAGGAAGCACTGCCAACATTCAGCAAACTGACTATTCGTAATTATACACCCCGTAACCACACTGCACAGCCCTCTACACTCGGGGAAAAGTCGTTATTGAACTTTTATTTTTGATCTTTTAATCATCGCAGTTACCGAATGCATTTTCTTTGTCATACGAGTTCACTGTCCTTTCGAATTATTTCTGGTTGAATAAGTGTTTTTGGATTAACTAGACAATTCCATTAATATGTAACAAAAAAGTGTCAATGGAAATTATTTCTGCTTGATTTGGTGCTCCTTCGCAGGGCTCTCATTGAACCATTTGATGTGCACTTTTGCAGTCACAAATGAAGTTGGCTGCCTGCTGCAATTATTTCAGCCTGAATCAGTGTATTTTTGAGCTGATTTTAAGCGACCTGTACTTTTTTCTATTAAACTTTTATTATTTTACTTGAATGAACCTAATGAAAAGGTTCTTAGTGAACAGATATTTTCCTGGTAATGAGTTGATTTCCTCTGCCGTTGTGCGCCTAACATTCTTCCAGTGGCTCGCCGCACATAAGTGGGTTTCGGTTCTCGTGCAACACTGTTCAATAAATATTACATCCACAAACACTCGAGTGAAAAATCGCTCGTTTCAATTAAATTTCGATGTGAGGTGAAATTTGCAATGCAATTTGGTGTCCATTAATCAAGGAGAGTCAGATAATACGGCTGGCCATTGGCATTGCGGCATGATTTTGTTATTTCGCCTGCCAACTTGAAGGGATTCAACGTTCACGAGTGTTCGAATGGATGTTTTAAGGTAAATTGATAGAGTTGAGGTGCTTATCATCATTCGAGGCCTTTAATCCGATCGATTTTCCTGTTTTCTGCCGCATTGCCCCTTTGTTTTTCGCCGTTTTTGGTCTTTAAATCTGAGTAAGGCCAGCATTTCGCCCCGCCGACTGATTCGGTTAATGCCGGGCTTGAGGCCTCGTTCTAAGGCTAATTAAAGTCAGGGACGGGCTCCTGAGGCTCCGTTTTCCTGTCCCGCAGCTCGTTGCAATTAATTCCTACATAAATTTGCACTCCCCATCAGCAGTGTGTGTGCTTATTTGTGTGTTGGGCTTGCCCCAGCCACCCTACAACTAGGATCCTCCACACACAGCCAGCCCACACATCTCGCTGACCTTGGGCGTGTCAGCGCCATTTCCGCCATTTCCGTTTCCGGTCCATGCCGTTCCGTCCCCCGGGCCCCCGAACTGTTGCACCTCGTTGTTATTATTGCCGTTGACCCAATTTGCCACCTCTTCCTGCCTCATCAGTCGCAGAGCCAATAAATTTTCATACGAAACAACCGCAGTGTATGTGGCAGTGTGCTTGGGAAGACAAAGGAACGAGGGCCGGCAATTTAATGGCCACGTGCACGGCGGTCCTTTGGAGTTTAATATTTTCTCTTTCCCGGCGCACTACATCAAAGTCCCGAGGACCAGGGTGATTAAATGAAATTTACGAGTACTTTGGGCTCGGCGCTGGGCCTGGGCTTGGGTTTTGCATAGGTTCTGCCAGCCAAACCTGTCAGAGATTGATGAGTTGTGTTTTGTCTCGGCGCCTGGTTGGTCAAGGGAATCAACCGGCCTGCGTGGCGTATGCGTAATATCCGTAATATGCGTGATACAAGTGCGGGATAATTGCTGAAAATAGCAGATCTTTAAGGGCAGATTATTAGGGCAGGGACTGTGAAGGTCCAGGGAACTTGCCAGCTGCAAATATGGGCTTAATTAAACATCCCATTTGTTTGCCAACTAGATTTTTTAAAGTTTTAATATCAAATGGCCGCTCAGTTGGAGAATTCCTGCAAAGCCTGGATTAGTCACACAATGGAATAAAACAAGTGCAGGAGCCAGTGGAAGTAGACCACTGCCAGGGTAAATAGTAAATTTCCTGGTATGGTTTTTGAGGTAATTGTACTTAAAGGATTACAAATGAAAATGTGCTAATTAATTATTTAAGAAATAAAGTGACTGATTATTAATTGGTATTACATTTCAGCCAACTGCAAATACTCATACACCAAACTCATTAGTTTGACAATGGAAAGCCCATGTTTCCCCAAGGATTACCACTCATTTAGGAACCCAACTCATCGTCGGACTTCTGCGTCCTGCTGGCTGTCGAGTCCTGTCGATGGGATGTTGTTCAAAATCCAATAATAAGCCCAACAATTATGCAGGACAGGCAATAAAGTGCACAGCAGCGTGTTCCCACAGCAGAACACAAGCATGCCCGAGAAATGGCGACGAAATAAATGTGATGCGGTGGTCCAAAACTATAACTGACAGGCGGGGAAAGGCGGGAAAATGTGGGAAAATTAGGGGAAAGGGGCCCGAGGATCTGGTTGGGGCCCCATGTTTATGAGCTGCAATGGCGACGCGTTGACAGCTTTTGGTCAGGACATCGTATCCCCAGTGTCCTGGGCCCTCCTCTCCTTCCCCTCCTCGCATTTTCCACTTTTTCCTAGCTTATTTTCCTTTTTTAGTGCTCCTGTTTTTTATGTGTGTTGTGTTTTTACGACGAGCAGCCAGTTTATTGAAAGTGTCGGCCGCGTCTGGGGTTATTAAAGTGTCAGCCGAGCATTCGCTGTGAAGTCGCACTGCCCTGGGATCTAGGATGTGGGATCTGGATGGAGTGGGAACGATCCTGGGGTGTTGCATCCGCAATGCCCGGCCCACTCGTTATTTTATTGCTGAAAAGTGCAATCATAAAACGTTCAAGGCCCCAGTGCAATGCAACGATATGAGACAAACAAGGCTAGAAGCCAAGAGGCGTACTGAGCGCAAATATCTGCGAAATTGGTCATCACTTAGGTATTTGCTAGTAGTTATGTCTTCGCCATACCCACAGGACATGGCGCGAAAGGCCAGGGAGATGTTTCTGGAAAATTGTGTTAAAGTATGTCTTATAAAAATATATATTTAACATTTGGCAGCCTAAGAAGGTGTTTAAAAATAGCTGTAATATTACAGAATATTTTTAAACACCTAACATTTTTAATAATAGGAAAATATGAATACCAAAAGCCTAGGACAATTTGAATGTTTTTAGAATAATATATTATTTAAAAATAATACAAATACATTTATATTTAAAATTTGTACCCCAACATACCTTCAGATAATCCTTGGTTATTGCAGCAGTAAGATACATTTTCCAAGGTGCTCGGACTTTTTCTCCGTGCAGAGAGAATGGGAAAAGCGGCCGAAGAGAGACAGGTCTGGAAAATGGGGTTTTTTCCCAACGTGTGGGCCCATTAAAGTTGCCTTTTCTGCAGCCGCAAACGGAGAACAACTCGCTGTCCGCCGCTCTGAAATGGCTTTGTGCATTTGAAATGTGAAAAGCGCTTAGAATATTTGCAACCACGTATCCACTCTCTGCAGATGGGAATTTCTCTGGCGAAAAGTGGAGGACAACAGCAGAATGTTGCAGCCGCCAATCGTGCAACTAAAAGCCCGTAAAAGCCTATTGACACAAATCAAAAAACAAAAACCGAAGCGGGCCAAGGAGAAACGGGAGAACAGGAGATATTGGATACATTTTGCACTACTCAGTAGCTGGCTTTGGAGTGGAGTGATTTTCTGGCCTATAGATTGTGGGATAATTTCTCCTCTCCTCCGCAGATGGTATCCAGTAGATACTTTAAACGGGAAATTAGGCAGCAAAAGGCAGCTCTGTCTGTTCATTGGTAAAGACTCGAGTGCCCCGTTTGCAGCTCATTACATTCAGCTTTAATTAGGCCATTAATTTAATTAATTCTGCTCGAAGAGCAGTATTGGCAAACAGTGGCTATCAGCTATCAGCTATCAGCAATCAGCAATCATGTATTAAATGACCATCCTGAGAGGAATCGAATGCGAAACAAAATGAGGGAAGTTGAAGGCTGATGGACGAGATTTCCACCGCCACTCAAATCGCATTCAGTCTGATGCGATGATGTTGGATGATGCTGGCTGGCAGGGCGCGAAAATGCCTTGAAATTCCTGGAAAATGTGCTTGGGGCCAGTGTCATGCAAATATTTGCCGGGGGAAATAGCAGCAAATGTAAATATGAGAAGTGAACTGAGGCGGGACAAAAGGAAGTGACAGCCCGACGTGTTCGAGGATGTGGCAGTCCGGAGGGCGGGCAGTGGGAAGTGGATTTCAATCCATTGTTCGGTCCATTGATGCCGTGCAGCGAGCACAGGCAAACAAATAAGCCGGAAACGGATCAGGAAAAGTGTATACTGCACACTCGCTACATGGAAAAGCTGAAAAGTGTAACGGAAAGCTGGGGACGGGAAGCATCAGAAGCCAAAGCGGCACAGGCAAATGCAATTAGCTGGAAGCACACACCACATATAACTTTAGCCATGACAAAGGATAGCCGGTGCTCGCAGCATGCAACATTTTCCGTTCAATTGGAGTCCAGCCTAAATAAACACGCAGCCTCGTTAAGATTGGGCTTCCCATGCACCAGCCAACAAAAAGAGATATATATAACAACATTTAAGTATATCCGGTCACTTAATCAACAATCCAGAAATTTCCATAAAATCAAAGTCAGTTTCAACAGAAATAAAATGTAGAAGATACAAGATACACGTTCCTTTTAGCTTACAAATTTGTATTACATTTTCAAATGCAATGATTGTTGTAACCTGCAAGCCAGTGTTATTTATTTTATTAGCCGCCCTCGGGGGTCAAACTGCAGAGTTTGAAGTCGCACATAATTCCCGCATCTATGCTCGCACAATTATTTGGCAATTAGCTCGCAATTGCCGCGAAATTGATCCAATTGAGGTGTGACAAATCACGAAAGTTATCATTAGCTGCAGTGGATAAATCACTTTGCTAACGCGTCCATTATCCGCTCACTGGTTCGCTCAGTCGCTCTTTGTTCGTGTGTCGTGCTGCCCGCAGAATGGGATTTTATAGGAATTTATTGGGCTTTTTAACGCTGTTTGGCTTTCTGCAACTGACCAAGCAGGTGGTGGCAGGCCTAGAAAATACAGTACTCTCACTACTTTGTTACCACTAACCTAATCTCCATCTCAGCACTGCTACATGATGAAACTGGTGGGCGTCCGGTCCTGGGACACGCCCAACTACGGCCTGAAGATCAACATGTTCGAGAAGAACAACTCGATGTCCTCGGTGACCACGGTGCGCCAGGACGTGGCCATCCCCCTGTGGCACCTCGTCCTGCTGCAGCATCCCCGCAAGCGGAGCTCCACCTCCGCCGCCCCTCGGGCGGAGCTGCCGCGCACCCTCTACAATTCGACGACCAAGACCTGCGACTTCTGGCGGTACATCCGCCACGTGTCCGCCTGGAACAACGTGGCCAAGCTGATGCTCTCGAAGGGGGCCAGCAACATGAGCCTGGCCTGCCCCCTGAAGCAGGGCGTGTACGTGATGAACCGCATCCAGGTGCCGCCGGAGACGGCGCTGCTCAAGTTCATGTACCACCCGAACACCCTGTACACCCTGGAGGGCACCGTCTACGCCCTGAACCCCAAGGACAAGGTCACCAAGAAGGCCCTGTGCTACTACGAGGTCAATGCCACTATCTATAAGTCTTGCTAGGGATCTCTGAAATGATGACTTTTTTTTTATTTTTTTTAATGTTGTATATTTTAAAAAATGTTTTTTGTGGCTAGAATTGGCTATTCAATATGATATTCCAGAAAGCCCTAAAATAATTTCTAGGTGAAGCCGTTGCGAATTAAAATATTCGTAAATTCTAGCTACTTTGTTTTGAATGTGAGTCCTATCAGCTTGCCCATCCCTTATGTTTTAGTTGTGTACTTTAGTTAGTAATAAAAGTGGGAAAACAATTAGCCTCCTGTGTACGCGTTTTCCCAGTGCAATCGTAAAAACGCTTCTTTCAAGCTCGGCAGAAAGCCAGCTGCAATTGTCAGAGGTTCTGGTCGGGATTGAGGTTGAACTGGGGTCGAACCGGGGTTAAGGCGGTTGAAAGCCATGCGTGTCGCACGTCAGCGGAGGATTTTTAATTAAGTGCGAATTAAAAATGGAAAGGAAAATGTATACCAGCTGCGACAGCGACACTCACACCCCATATGCACAAATATATGTTTTTATATGGAAAAGCAACTGGCAGTAACCGCAAATCAGCAGAAAGGGAGATATTCGTTCGCAGGCGAGTGACTGTGGTTTTAAGTTGCGCAAAATATATTTCAATACGAGTGGATTCAAAGGTTGGAGCTTGAGATAGAACTTCAGTTTCGTAAAAAATATATCTAAAAAGTTCACAAGAAAATTGAAATATCTGTGGTCTGAAAAACATAACACTTGCATTAAGGCGTATCTTAGAATATTATGATCCTTCTGAATCGATATTTGCCCTCCTTAGCCCCGTTAACGTGTTACTCTGCCGCGCCCCAAATATTAGACGATCGTGGGAACGGTCGACTGGCCACAAAATAGCGGCAATCATATTTCACATTTGCATTTTGCATGACCGCACGCACTGGCCGCCGCAATCGAGAACTCAAAAAGTGCCGCGATGCACAGTTTGCTCCACTTTCCGAGCTGGGGCATTTTTAATCAATTTTCGGTGCATCTGCTAAGCATTGTGCCAAGGCGGGTGCCAAATGGCACTCCAGGAGATATGTATTCCGAAGTCATCTTTGGGCGGAATAAACTCCGCAGTGGGAAGGCGAATACTCATTTTGTTCCTTTGCCCGTGGCCAAAAAACAATTGGGCTGAAAATAAACAGCACGGGACACGAACCTCTGAGTGGGCCAGCTGAATGAGTGAGTAACTGACTGAATGACTCCAGGTGGGCTCGCCCCCGGCACCCGGCCCCCGGCCCCTTCACCTGGAATCCCCGCGGCCCCCAGCAGCTGGCATAAAATATGCGACGCTTGCATGCCAGGGACTTATTATTAAAACATAAAATTTGCATGCAAGCCGCAAAGCCAAAGCGACCTAACCTATATTGTATATATATTTTAAACAACTGCGGTTGAAGTGATAGTAGCTCTCAAAGTGGATTAAAAAGGCCGGGCCTTTTGCAGCATAAACAAGAGATTTAACACACGCAGCAGAAATCTTGGATAATTTGAAGTCGCAAAAATAGGTTTATCAAAAGTGTTAAAAAAACATTTTGTTCGTTTATTTTTAGTTGAGTTTTCCTTTCTTTTATGACACCCTTTCCCCATCCGTTTCATCAGGTTATTATAGGTTATTTTATTTGAAATATTTTCTTGAACTTAAACTCCTTTGCAACACTATGCTGTCATTACTATAATGCTGACTACAATTGTCTGCATAAGGCCCACAGAATAAGAAAGAGGGGCACGCCCTTTTCGGGCCTTGGAGACGGGGATGGCAAGATATATAAATACGTGCCTGTTTGTACATTTATGTGGCGTTTGGCAATTTGAACTCGTGAATTATGCACAGAAGGCTACAGAACAGAACACCCGCAAAGACAAAGACCCCCGAAGAGGGGAGTTCCCCGGGGCCTGAGATATGGGAGTTGGGAGTTCGCATTAGACAAATTTGGCCAGTTTATTTACTGGCAACAGTTCGGAGCCAGTCGCAGATGCTAACACTCAGTAGATTGCTCGTGGCTCGGGGCGGAGCTGTCTCCGGGCGGTGATTTGTTGCATGCCACCAAATGGGGCTCCAGTGTTGGTAAGCAGAAGTTGGTACTTATAATTCCCAATTAGTTCTGGCCAAAAATCACGACTTAGGCCATGACAAATTAAATTCTTTAAATGCCCCTGTAAGGTCGAACCATTAATTCCGAAAACTAGCTAATCAGTCGCAAGCCAGCCTACTTCTCCTAATTACCCAAAGCGCCTGGCTTTTTCCCTTGCCTGATGACATTTCGCATGCGTTCGGATTATCGAACAAATCCACTAGCCTGTGCAACGAGGCTACCAAATTATGGGTGGAATTGGGAGTCGGATTGCAGATGCACCAGGTCGTTTTGGGGGGATGCCATGACGACCGGGAGCCAAAATTGGATAGGAACCCGGCAGATAACGGCTTTTAAAAGGCTCGAAGGAGGTCCTTAACAA